>NC_082645.1:14857981-19949019 GCF_028023285.1 Balaenoptera ricei | reverse complement strand
AACCTAGGTTGCCACAGCTTGTCCCAACTCACGAAGACAGTCAGAGCCGGTCTCATGTGCTGGGTAACGTGGACTCAGTGAGGACAAGGGCCCTACCTGCACTCAGAAAAACTCTCTGCTCAGCCTTCCATCCAGGAGCTCACACCGAGTGGCTCTTTGCTTAAGCAGGACGTCAATGTGAGGTTCAAGCTGAGCAAAGAGCACAATTCCTCCTTTACCCTGCTAGGCCCCGGAAGAGGTAGAACCAACTAGGCCTCGCTCAGGCCAGCCCTCCTTCAGGGATCTTGCAACACTTCGAAGCCTACACAGTAAAAGGTACTTAGCGAAGTTCTCAGGGTTTCGCCATGCTCTCCCTCGGCAGCTCCACTACTGCAGGGACTCATGTTTGCTATGAACTAGGATAGGTGGCCCTGCTTCGAAAAGCAGTCTTTTCCCCTTTGGAAACCTGGATTCTTGTAGCCTCGGAGCTGTTTGCGAAACCCTAGGAAGGCCCAGCTTTTACTCACTGCAGGCACGCCCGGGGAGGAAACGAGTATGTTCCCCCAGAGAAACAGGCTGCTTGCAAGTGTCGAGGGGAGCTTCTCAGGTGCCCAGTGTGTCCCGTTTGTTTCCCTTCGCAGCTCCCATCCTACAGGTACTTATTCTGGGTGCTAACAAGGGTAGGTGGCTCTGCGGACAAAAGCAGCCTTTTCCCTTTGGAAGTTTGGATTCTAGTGTCTCAGGGGCTGCTTGCCAAACCTTGATGTTGCCCAGCTTCTAGCCTCCGCAGGTACACTTGCGTAGTAAAGGAGCACTTTCTCCCGAGAAACCGTGTTCCTGCCACGCTGGAAGAGAGTTAAGCCCGCAGTACTCTTTCATCCTGGGAAAGCGCAAGGCCACCCTGAGCCTCAGGGTAGTGCCTAAGTTTCCACCGGGCAAGCTCTGCGTGCCTCGGTTTCCATGAGGTCTCCACCGTTGTTGTGCTTCAATGGAACGCGAGGATAGCTTTCAGGACTCCAAGCACTCTGGCCTCCGCACCGTTTCCCATGCTACCACACGGATCCCCCCCACGTCTCCTCTCTGCCTGCTGAGCAACAAGCAGCCGTGTAGGCCCTTCGAAACACTTCTTGCATGCAAAGCCCAAGCCGGCACACTGCTCTCTCTCTTCCTTTGGAAACCTAGGTTGCCGCAGCTTGTCCCAACTCACGAAGACAGTCAGAGCCGGTCTCATGTGCTGGGTAACGTGGACTCAGTGAGGACAAGGGCCCTACCTGCACTCAGAAAAACTCTCTGCTCAGCCTTCCATCCAGGAGCTCACACCGAGTGGCTCTTTGCTTAAGCAGGACGTCAATGTGAGGTTCAAGCTGAGCAAAGAGCACAATTCCTCCTTTACCCTGCTAGGCCCCGGAAGAGGTAGAGCCAACTAGGCCTCGCTCAGGCCAGCCCTCCTTCAAGGATCTTGCAACACTTCGAAGCCTACACAGTAAAAGGTACTTAGCGAAGTTCTCAGGGTTTCGCCATGCTCTCCCTCGGCAGCTCCACTACTGCAGGGACTCATGTTTGCTATGAACTAGGATAGGTGGCCCTGCTTCGAAAAGCAGTCTTTTCCCCTTTGGAAACCTGGATTCTTGTAGCCTCGGAGCTGTTTGCGAAACCCTAGGAAGGCCCAGCTTTTACTCACTGCAGGCACGCCCGGGGAGGAAACGAGTATGTTCCCCCAGAGAAACAGGCTGCTTGCAAGTGTCGAGGGGAGCTTCTCAGGTGCCCAGTGTGTCCCGTTTGTTTCCCTTCGCAGCTCCCATCCTACAGGTACTTATTCTGGGTGCTAACAAGGGTAGGTGGCTCTGCGGACAAAAGCAGCCTTTTCCCTTTGGAAGTTTGGATTCTAGTGTCTCAGGGGCTGCTTGCCAAACCTTGATGTTGCCCAGCTTCTAGCCTCCGCAGGTACACTTGCGTAGTAAAGGAGCACTTTCTCCCGAGAAACCGTGTTCCTGCCACGCTGGAAGAGAGTTAAGCCCGCAGTACTCTTTCATCCTGGGAAAGCGCAAGGCCACCCTGAGCCTCAGGGTAGTGCCTAAGTTTCCACCGGGCAAGCTCTGCGTGCCTCGGTTTCCATGAGGTCTCCACCGTTGTTGTGCTTCAATGGAACGCGAGGATAGCTTTCAGGACTCCAAGCACTCTGGCCTCCGCACCGTTTCCCATGCTACCACACGGATCCCCCCCACGTCTCCTCTCTGCCTGCTGAGCAACAAGCAGCAGTGTAGGCCCTTCGAAACACTTCTTGCATGCAAAGCCCAAGCCGGCACACTGCTCTCTCTCTTCCTTTGGAAACCTAGGTTGCCGCAGCTTGTCCCAACTCACGAAGACAGTCAGAGCCGGTCTCATGTGCTGGGTAACGTGGACTCAGTGAGGACAAGGGCCCTACCTGCACTCAGAAAAACTCTCTGCTCAGCCTTCCATCCAGGAGCTCACACCGAGTGGCTCTTTGCTTAAGCAGGACGTCAATGTGAGGTTCAAGCTGAGCAAAGAGCACAATTCCTCCTTTACCCTGCTAGGCCCCGGAAGAGGTAGAGCCAACTAGGCCTCGCTCAGGCCAGCCCTCCTTCAGGGATCTTGCAACACTTCGAAGCCTACACAGTAAAAGGTACTTAGCGAAGTTCTCAGGGTTTCGCCATGCTCTCCCTCGGCAGCTCCACTACTGCAGGGACTCATGTTTGCTATGAACTAGGATAGGTGGCCCTGCTTCGAAAAGCAGTCTTTTCCCCTTTGGAAACCTGGATTCTTGTAGCCTCGGAGCTGTTTGCGAAACCCTAGGAAGGCCCAGCTTTTACTCACTGCAGGCACGCCCGGGGAGGAAACGAGTATGTTCCCCCAGAGAAACAGGCTGCTTGCAAGTGTCGAGGGGAGCTTCTCAGGTGCCCAGTGTGTCCCGTTTGTTTCCCTTCGCAGCTCCCATCCTACAGGTACTTATTCTGGGTGCTAACAAGGGTAGGTGGCTCTGCGGACAAAAGCAGCCTTTTCCCTTTGGAAGTTTGGATTCTAGTGTCTCAGGGGCTGCTTGCCAAACCTTGATGTTGCCCAGCTTCTAGCCTCCGCAGGTACACTTGCGTAGTAAAGGAGCACTTTCTCCCGAGAAACCGTGTTCCTGCCACGCTGGAAGAGAGTTAAGCCCGCAGTCCTCTTTCATCCTGGGAAAGCGCAAGGCCACCCTGAGCCTCAGGGTAGTGCCTAAGTTTCCACCGGGCAAGCTCTGCGTGCCTCGGTTTCCATGAGGTCTCCACCGTTGTTGTGCTTCAATGGAACGCGAGGATAGCTTTCAGGACTCCAAGCACTCTGGCCTCCGCACCGTTTCCCATGCTACCACACGGATTCCCCCCACGTCTCCTCTCTGCCTGCTGAGCAAAAAGCAGCCGTGTAGGTTCTTCAGAACACTTCTTCATGCACAGCCCAAGGGGGCACACTGCTCTCTCTCTTCCTTTGGAAACCTAGGTTGCCGCAGCTTGTCCCAACTCACGAAGACAGTCAGAGCCGGTCTCATGTGCTGGGTAACGTGGACTCAGTGAGGACAAGGGCCCTACCTGCACTCAGAAAAACTCTCTGCTCAGCCTTCCATCCAGGAGCTCACACCGAGTGGCTCTTTGCTTAAGCAGGACGTCAATGTGAGGTTCAAGCTGAGCAAAGAGCACAATTCCTCCTTTACCCTGCTAGGCCCCGGAAGAGGTAGAGCCAACTAGGCCTCGCTCAGGCCAGCCCTCCTTCAGGGATCTTGCCACACTTCGAAGCCTGCACAGTTTAAGAACTTAGAGAAGTTCCCAGGGTTTCGCCTTGCTCTCCCTCGGCAGCTCCACTACTGCAGGGACTCATGTGTGCTGTGATTGGATAGGTGGCCCTGTTTCCAAAAGCAGTCTTTTCCCCTTTGGAATTCAGGATTGTTGTAGCCTCGGAGCTGTTTGTGAAACCCTAGGAAGACCCAGCTTATACTAACTGCAGGCACGCCCGGGGAGGAAACGAGTATGTTCCCCCAGAGAAACAGGCTGCTTGCAAGTGTCGAGGGGAGCTTCTAAGGTGCCCAGTGTGTCCCGTTTGTTTCCCTTCGCAGCTCCCATCCTACAGGTACTTATTCTGGGTGCTAACAAGGGTAGGTGGCTCTGCGGACAAAAGCAGCCTTTTCCCTTTGGAAGTTTGGATTCTAGTGTCTCAGGGGCTGCTTGCCAAACCTTGATGTTGCCCAGCTTCTAGCCTCCGCAGGTACACTTGCGTAGTAAAGGAGCACTTTCTCCCGAGAAACCGTGTTCCTGCCACGCTGGAAGAGAGTTAAGCCCGCAGTACTCTTTCATCCTGGGAAAGCGCAAGGCCACCCTGAGCCTCAGGGTAGTGCCTAAGTTTCCACCGGGCAAGCTCTGCGTGCCTCGGTTTCCATGAGGTCTCCACCGTTGTTGTGCTTCAATGGAACGCGAGGATAGCTTTCAGGACTCCAAGCACTCTGGCCTCCGCACCGTTTCCCATGCTACCACACGGATTCCCCCCACGTCTCCTCTCTGCCTGCTGAGCAAAAAGCAGCCGTGTAGGTTCTTCGGAACACTTCTTCATGCACAGCCCAAGGGGGCACACTGCTCTCTCTCTTCCTTTGGAAACCTAGGTTGCCGCAGCTTGTCCCAACTCACGAAGACAGTCAGAGCCGGTCTCATGTGCTGGGTAACGTGGACTCAGTGAGGACAAGGGCCCTACCTGCACTCAGAAAAACTCTCTGCTCAGCCTTCCATCCAGGAGCTCACACCGAGTGGCTCTTTGCTTAAGCAGGACGTCAATGTGAGGTTCAAGCTGAGCAAAGAGCACAATTCCTCCTTTACCCTGCTAGGCCCCGGAAGAGGTAGAGCCAACTAGGCCTCGCTCAGGCCAGCCCTCCTTCAGGGATCTTGCCACACTTCGAAGCCTACACAGTAAAAGGTACTTAGCGAAGTTCTCAGGGTTTCGCCATGCTCTCCCTCGGCAGCTCCACTACTGCAGGGACTCATGTTTGCTATGAACTAGGATAGGTGGCCCTGCTTCGAAAAGCAGTCTTTTCCCCTTTGGAAACCTGGATTCTTGTAGCCTCGGAGCTGTTTGCGAAACCCTAGGAAGGCCCAGCTTTTACTCACTGCAGGCACGCCCGGGGAGGAAACGAGTATGTTCCCCCAGAGAAACAGGCTGCTTGCAAGTGTCGAGGGGAGCTTCTCAGGTGCCCAGTGTGTCCCGTTTGTTTCCCTTCGCAGCTCCCATCCTACAGGTACTTATTCTGGGTGCTAACAAGGGTAGGTGGCTCTGCGGACAAAAGCAGCCTTTTCCCTTTGGAAGTTTGGATTCTAGTGTCTCAGGGGCTGCTTGCCAAACCTTGATGTTGCCCAGCTTCTAGCCTCCGCAGGTACACTTGCGTAGTAAAGGAGCACTTTCTCCCGAGAAACCGTGTTCCTGCCACGCTGGAAGAGAGTTCAGCCCGCAGTCCTCTTTCATCCTGGGAAAGCGCAAGGCCACCCTGAGCCTCAGGGTAGTGCCTAAGTTTCCACCGGGCAAGCTCTGCGTGCCTCGGTTTCCATGAGGTCTCCACCGTTGTTGTGCTTCAATGGAACGCGAGGATAGCTTTCAGGACTCCAAGCACTCTGGCCTCCGCACCGTTTCCCATGCTACCACACGGATTCCCCCCACGTCTCCTCTCTGCCTGCTGAGCAAAAAGCAGCCGTGTAGGTTCTTCGGAACACTTCTTCATGCACAGCCCAAGGGGGCACACTGCTCTCTCTCTTCCTTTGGAAACCTAGGTTGCCGCAGCTTGTCCCAACTCACGAAGACAGTCAGAGCCGGTCTCATGTGCTGGGTAACGTGGACTCAGTGAGGACAAGGGCCCTACCTGCACTCAGAAAAACTCTCTGCTCAGCCTTCCATCCAGGAGCTCACACCGAGTGGCTCTTTGCTTAAGCAGGACGTCAATGTGAGGTTCAAGCTGAGCAAAGAGCACAATTCCTCCTTTACCCTGCTAGGCCCCGGAAGAGGTAGAGCCAACTAGGCCTCGCTCAGGCCAGCCCTCCTTCAGGGATCTTGCCACACTTCGAAGCCTACACAGTAAAAGGTACTTAGCGAAGTTCTCAGGGTTTCGCCATGCTCTCCCTCGGCAGCTCCACTACTGCAGGGACTCATGTTTGCTATGAACTAGGATAGGTGGCCCTGCTTCGAAAAGCAGTCTTTTCCCCTTTGGAAACCTGGATTCTTGTAGCCTCGGAGCTGTTTGCGAAACCCTAGGAAGGCCCAGCTTTTACTCACTGCAGGCACGCCCGGGGAGGAAACGAGTATGTTCCCCCAGAGAAACAGGCTGCTTGCAAGTGTCGAGGGGAGCTTCTCAGGTGCCCAGTGTGTCCCGTTTGTTTCCCTTCGCAGCTCCCATCCTACAGGTACTTATTCTGGGTGCTAACAAGGGTAGGTGGCTCTGCGGACAAAAGCAGCCTTTTCCCTTTGGAAGCTTGGATTCTAGTGTCTCAGGGGCTGCTTGCCAAACCTTGATGTTGCCCAGCTTCTAGCCTCCGCAGGTACACTTGCGTAGTAAAGGAGCACTTTCTCCCGGGAAACCGTGTTCCTGCCACGCTGGAAGAGAGTTAAGCCCGCAGTACTCTTTCATCCTGGGAAAGCGCAAGGCCACCCTGAGCCTCAGGGTAGTGCCTAAGTTTCCACCGGGCAAGCTCTGCGTGCCTCGGTTTCCATGAGGTCTCCACCGTTGTTGTGCTTTAATGGAACGCGAGGATAGCTTTCAGGACTCCAAGCACTCTGGCCTCCGCACCGTTTCCCATGCTACCACACGGATTCCCCCCACGTCTCCTCTCTGCCTGCTGAGCAAAAAGCAGCCGTGTAGGTTCTGCGGAACACTTCTTCATGCACAGCCCAAGGGGGCACACTGCTCTCTCTCTTCCTTTGGAAACCTAGGTTGCCGCAGCCTGTCCCAGCTCACGAAGACAGTCAGAGCCGGTCTCATGTGCTGGGGAACGTGGACACAGTGAGGACAAGGGCCCTACCTGCACTCAGATAAACTCTCTGCTCAGCCTTCCATCCAGGAGCTCACACCGACTGGCGCGTTGGTTTAGCAGGACGTCGATGTGAGGTCGAAGCTGAGCAAAGAGCACAATTCTTCCTTTACCCTGCTACACCACGTAAGAGGTAGAGCCAACTAAGCCTCCATCAGCAAGCCCTCCTTCAGTGAACTTGCCACACTTCGAAGCCTGCACATTAAAAGTACTTAGAGAACTTCCCAGGGTTTCGCCATGCTCTCCCTCGGCAGCTCCACTACTGCAGGGACTCATGTTTGCTGTGAACTAGGATAGGTGGCACTGTTTCGAAAAGCAGTCTTTTCCCCTTTGGAGATCTGGATTCTTGTAGCTTCGGAGCTGTTTGGGAAACCCTAGGAAGGCCCAGCTTATACTCACTGCAGGCACTCCCGGGGAGGGAAAGAGTATGTTCCCCCAGAGAAACAAGCTGCTTGCAAGTGTCGAGGGGAGCTTCTCAGGTGCCCAGTGTGTCCCGTTTGTTTCCCTTCGCAGTTGCCATCCTGCAGGTACTTATACTGGGTGCTAACAAGGGTAGGTGGCTCTGCCGATAAAAGCAGCCTTTTCCCTTTGGAAGCTTGGATTCTAGTGTCTCAGGGCCTGCTTGCCAAACCTTGAAGATGCCTAGGTTCTAGCCTCCGCAGGTACGCTTGCGTAGCAAACGAGCACTTTCCCCCGAGAAACCGGGTTCCTGCCACGCTAGAGGAGAGTTAATCCCGCAGACCTCGTTCCTCCTGGGAAACCGCAAGGGCACACTGAGCCTCAGGGTAGTGCCTAAGTTTCCACCGGGCAAGCTCTGCGTGCCACGGTTTCCATGAGGTCTCCACCGTTGTTGTGCTTCAATGGAAAGCTAGGCTAGCTTTCAGAACTGCAAGCACTCTGGCCTCCACACCGTTTCCCATGCTACCACACGTATCCCCCCCTCGTCTCCTCTCTGCCTGCTGAGCAAGAAGTAGCCATGTAGGTTCTTTGGAACACTTCTTGCATGCACAGCCCAAGGCGGCACACTGCTCTCTCTCTTCCTTTGGAAACCTAGGTTGCCGCAGCTTGTCCCAGCTCACGAAGACAGTCTGAGCCGGTCTCATGTGCTGGGTAACGTGGACTCAGTGAGGACAAGGCCTCTACCTGCACTCAGAAAAACACTCTGCTCAGCCTTCCATCCAGGAGCTCACACCGCTTGGCTTTTTTGTTAACAGGACGTCGATGTGAGGTCCAAGCTGAGCAAACAGCACAATTCCTCCTTTACCCTGCTAGGCCCCGGAAGAGGTAGAGCCAACTAGGCCTCACTCTGGCCAGCCCTCCTTCAGGGATCTTGCCACACTTCGAAGCCTGCACAGTAAAAGGTACTTAGCGAAGTTCCCCGGGTTCCGCCATGCTCTCCCTCGGCAGCTTCACTAATGCAGGGACTCATGTTTGCTGTGAAATAGGATAGGTGGACCTGCTTCGAAAAGCAGTCTTTTCCCCTTTGGAAATCTGGATTCTTGTAGCCTCGGAGCTGTTTGCGAAACCCTAGGAAGTCCCAGCTTCTACTCACTGCAGGCACGCCCGGGGAGGAAACCAGTATGTTCCCCCAGAGAAACAGGCTGCTTGCAAGTGTCGAGGGGAGCTTCTCAGGTGCCCAGTGTGTCCCGTTTGTTTCCCTTCACAGCTCCCATCCTGCAGGTACTTATGCTGGGTGCTAACAAGGTTAGGTGGCTCTGTGGACAAAAGAAGCCTTTTCCCTTTGGAAGTTTGGATTCTAGTGTCTCAGGGGCTGCTTGCCAAACCTTGAAGTTGCCCAGGTTCTAGCCTCCGCAGGTACGCTTGCGTAGCAAACGAGCACTTACCCCGAGAACCGGGTTCCTGCCACGCTGGAGGAGAGTTAATCTCGCAGACCTCGTTCCTCCTGGGAAAGCGCAAGGCCACCCTGAGCCTCAGGGTACTGCCTAAGTTTCCACCGGGCAAGCTCTGCGTGCCACAGTTTTCATGAGGTCTCCACCGTTGTTGTTCTTCAATGGAAAGCTAGGCTAGCTTTCAGGACTCCAAGCACTCTGGCCTCCACACTGTTTCCCATGCTACCACACGGATCCCCCCCACCTCTCCTATCTGCCTGCTGAGCAACAAGCAGCAGTGTAGGCCCTTTGAAAAACTTCTTGCATGCACACCCCAAGGCGGCACACTGCTCTCTCTCTTCCTTTGGAAACCTAGGTTGCCGCAGCTTGTCCCAGCTCACGAAGACAGTCAGAGCCGGTCACATGTGCTGGGTAACGTGGACTCAGTGAGGACAAGGGCCCTACCTGCACTCAGATAAACTCTCTGCTCAGCCTTCATTCCAGGAGCTCACACCGACTGGCGCGTTGGTTTAGCAGGACGTCGATGCGAGGTCGAAGCTGAGCAAAGAGCACAATTCTTCCTTTACCCTGCTACACCACGTAAGAGGTAGAGCCAACTAAGCCTCCATCAGGCCAGCCCTCCTTCAGTGAACTTGCCACACTTCGAAGCCTGCACATTAAAAGTACTTAGAGAACTTCCCAGGGTTTCGCCATGCTCTCCCTCGGCAGCTCCACTACTGCAGGGAGTCATGTTTGCTGTGAACTAGGATAGGTGGCACTATTTCGAAAAGCACTCTTTTCCCCTTTGGAGATCTGGATTCTTGTAGCTTCGGAGCTGTTTGGGAAACCCTAGGAAGGCCCAGCTTATACTCACTGCAGGCACTCCCGGGGAGGAAAAGAGTATGTTCCCCCAGAGAAACAAGCTGCTTGCAAGTGTCGAGGGGAGCTTCTCAGGTGCCCAGTGTGTCCCGTTTGTTTCCCTTCGCAGTTGCCATCCTGCAGGTACTTATACTGGGTGCTAACAAGGGTAGGTGGCTCTGCCGATAAAAGCAGCCTTTTCCCTTTGGAAACTTGGATTCTTGTTTCTCAGGGCCTGCTTGCCAAACCTTGAAGATGCCTAGGTTCTAGCCTCCGCAGGTACGCTTGCGTAGCAAACGAGCACTTTCCCCCGAGAAACCGGGTTCCTGCCACGCTGGAGGAGAGTTAATCCCGCAGACCTCGTTCCTCCTGGGAAAGCGCAAGGCCACCCTGAGCCTCAGGGTAGTGCCTAAGTTTCCACCGGGCAAGCTCTGCGTGCCACGGTTTCCATGAGGTCTCCACCGTTTTTGTGCTTCAATGGAAAGCTAGGCTAGCTTTCAGAACTGCAAGCACTCTGGCCTCCACACCGTTTCCCATGCTACCACACGTATCCCCCCCTCGTCTCCTCTCTGCCTGCTGAGCAACAAGTAGCCATGTAGGTTCTTTGGAACACTTCTTGCATGCACAGCCCAAGGCGGCACACTGCTCTCTCTCTTCCTTTGGAAACCTAGGTTGCCGCAGCTTGTCCCAGCTCACGAAGACAGTCTGAGCCGGTCTCATGTGCTGGGTAACGTGGACTCAGTGAGGACAAGGGCCCTACCTGCACTCAGAAAAACACTCTGCTCAGCCTTCCATCCAGGAGCTCACACCGCCTGGCTCGTTGGTTTCTCAGGATATCGACGTGAGGTCCAAGCTGCGCAAAGAGCACAATTCCTCCTTTACACTGCTAGGCCGCGGAAGAGGTAGAGCCAACTAGGCCTCGCTCAGGCCAGCCCTCCTTCAGGGATCTTGCCACACTTCGAAGCCTGCACAGTAAAAGGTACTTAGCGAAGTTCCCCGGGTTCCGCCATGCTCTCCCTCGGCAGCTTCACTAATGCAGGGACTCATGTTTCCTGTGAAATAGGATAGGTGGACCTGCTTCGAAAAGCAGTCTTTTCCCCTTTGGAAATCTGGATTCTTGTAGCCTCGGAGCTGTTTGCGAAACCGTAGGAAGTCCCAGCTTCTACTCACTGCAGGCACGCCCGGGGAGGAAACGAGTATGTTCCCCCAGAGAAACAGGCTGCTTGCAAGTGTCGAGGGGAGCTTTTCAGGTGCCCAGTGTGTCCCGTTTGTTTCCCTTCGCAGCTCCCATCCTGCAGGTACTTATGCTGGGTGCTAACAAGGTTAGGTGGCTCTGTCGACAAAAGAAGCCTTTTCCCTTTGGAAGCTTGGATTCTAGTGTCTCAGGGGCTGCTTGCCAAACCTTGAAGTTGCCCAGGTTCTAGCCTCCGCAGGTACGCTTGCGTAGCAAACGAGCACTTACCCCGAGAACCGGGTTCCTGCTACGCTGGAGGAGAGTTAATCTCGCAGACCTCGTTCCTCCTGGGAAAGCGCAAGGCCACCCTGAGCCTCAGGGTAGTGCCTAAGTTTCCACCGGGCAAGCTCTGCGTGCCACAGTTTTCATGAGGTCTCCACTGTTGTTGTTTTTCAATGGAAAGCTAGGCTAGCTTTCAGAACTCCAAGCACTCTGGCCACCGCACTGTTTCCCATGCTACCACACGGATCCCCCCCACCTCTCCTATCTGCCTGCTGAGCAACAAGCAGCAGTGTAGGCCCTTCGAAAGACTTCTTGCATGCACAACCCAAGGCGGCACACTGCTCTCTCTCTTCCTTTGGAAACCTAGGTTGCCGCAGCTTGTCCCAGCTCACGAAGACAGTCAGAGCCGGTCTCATGTGCTGGGTAACGTGGACTCAGTGAGGACAAGGGCCCTACCTGCACTCAGATAAACTCTCTGCTCAGCCTTCATTCCAGGAGCTCACACCGACTGGCGCGTTGGTTTAGCAGGACGTCGATGTGAGGTCGAAGCTGAGCAAAGAGCACAATTCTTCCTTTACCCTGCTACACCACGTAAGAGGTAGAGCCAACTAAGCCTCCATCAGGCCAGCCCTCCTTCAGTGAACTTGCCACACTTCGAAGCCTGCACATTAAAAGTACTTAGAGAACTTCCCAGGGTTTCGCCATGCTCTCCCTCGGCAGCTCCACTACTGCAGGCACTCATGTTTGCTGTGAAATAGGATAGGTGGCACTGTTTCGAAAAGCAGTCTTTTCCCCTTTGGAGATCTGGATTCTTGTAGCTTCGGAGCTGTTTGGGAAACCCTAGGAAGGCCCAGCTTATACTCACTGCAGGCACTCCCGGGGAGGAAAAGAGTATGTTCCCCCAGAGAAACAAGCTGCTTGCAAGTGTCGAGGGGAGCTTCTCAGGTGCCCAGTGTGTCCCGTTTGTTTCCCTTCGCAGCTCCCATCCTGCAGGTACTTATGCTGGGTGCTAACAAGGTTAGGTGGCTCTGTCGACAAAAGAAGCCTTTTCCCTTTGGAAGCTTGGATTCTAGTGTCTCAGGGGCTGCTTGCCAAACCTTGAAGTTGCCCAGGTTCTAGCCTCCGCAGGTACGCTTGCGTAGCAAACGAGCACTTACCCCGAGAACCGGGTTCCTGCCACGCTGGAGGAGAGTTAATCTCGCAGACCTCGTTCCTCCTGGGAAAGCGCAAGGCCACCCTGAGCCTCAGGGTAGTGCCTAAGTTTCCACCGGGCAAGCTCTGCGTGCCTCCGTTTCCATGAGGTCTCCACCGTTGTTGTTCTTCAATGGAAAGCTAGGCTAGCTTTCAGGACTCCAAGCACTCTGGCCTCCGCACCGTTTCCCATGCTACCACACGTATCCCCCCCTCGTCTCCTCTCTGGCTGCTGAGCAACAAGCAGCCGTGTAGGTTCTTCGGAACACTTCTTGCATGCACAGCCCAAGGCGGCACACTGCTCTCTCTCTTCCTTTGGAAACCTAGGTTGCCGCAGCTTGTCCCAGCTCACGAAGACAGTCAGAGCCGGTCTCATGTGCTGGGTAACGTGGACTCAGTGAGGACAAGGGCCCTACCTCCACTCAGAAAAACACTCTGCTCAGCCTTCCATCCAGGAGCTCACACCGCCTGGCTCGTTGGTTTCTCAGGATATCGACGTGAGGTCCAAGCTGCGCAAAGAGCACAATTCCTCCTTTACACTGCTAGGCCGCGGAAGAGGTAGAGCCAACTAGGCCTCGCTCAGGCCAGCCCTCCTTCAGGGATCTTGCCACACTTCGAAGCCTGCACAGTAAAAGGTACTTAGCGAAGTTCCCCGGGTTCCGCCATGCTCTCCCTCGGCAGCTTCACTAATGCAGGGACTCATGTTTGCTGTGAAATAGGATAGGTGGACCTGCTTCGAAAAGCAGTCTTTTCCCCTTTGGAAATCTGGATTCTTGTAGCCTCGGAGCTGTTTGCGAAACCGTAGGAAGTCCCAGCTTCTACTCACTGCAGGCACGCCCGGGGAGGAAACGAGTATGTTCCCCCAGAGAAACAGGCTGCTTGCAAGTGTCGAGGGGAGCTTCTCAGGTGCCCAGTGTGTCCCGTTTGTTTCCCTTCGCAGCTCCCATCCTGCAGGTACTTATGCTGGGTGCTAACAAGGTTAGGTGGCTCTGTCGACAAAAGAAGCCTTTTCCCTTTGGAAGCTTGGATTCTAGTGTCTCAGGGGCTGCTTGCCAAACCTTGAAGTTGCCCAGGTTCTAGCCTCCGCAGGTACGCTTGCGTAGCAAACGAGCACTTACCCCGAGAACCGGGTTCCTGCCACGCTGGAGGAGAGTTAATCTCGCAGACCTCGTTCCTCCTGGGAAAGCGCAAGGCCACCCTGAGCCTCAGGGTACTGCCTAAGTTTCCACCGGGCAAGCTCTGCGTGCCACAGTTTTAATGAGGTCTCCACCGTTGTTGTTCTTCAATGGAAAGCTAGGCTAGCTTTCAGAACTCCAAGCACTCTGGCCTCCGCACTGTTTCCCATGCTACCACACGGATCCCCCCCACCTCTCCTATCTGCCTGCTGAGCAACAAGCAGCAGTGTAGGCCCTTCGAAAGACTTCTTGCATGCACAGCCCAAGGCGGCACACTGCTCTCTCTCTTCCTTTGGAAACCTAGGTTGCCGCAGCCTGTCCCAGCTCACGAAGACAGTCAGAGCCGGTCTCATGTGCTGGGGAACGTGGACTCAGTGAGGACAAGGGCCCTACCTGCACTCAGATAAACTCTCTGCTCAGCCTTCATTCCAGGAGCTCACACCGACTGGCGCGTTGGTTTAGCAGGACGTCGATGTGAGGTCGAAGCTGAGCAAAGAGCACAATTCTTCCTTTACCCTGCTACACCACGTAAGAGGTAGAGCCAACTAAGCCTCCATCAGGCCAGCCCTCCTTCAGTGAACTTGCCACACTTCGAAGCCTGAACATTAAAAGTACTTAGAGAACTTCCCAGGGTTTCGCCATGCTCTCCCTCGGCAGCTCCACTACTGCAGGGACTCATGTTTGCTGTGAACTAGGATAGGTGGCACTGTTTCGAAAAGCAGTCTTTTCCCCTTTGGAGATCTGGATTCTTGTAGCTTCGGAGCTGTTTGGGAAACCCTAGGAAGGCCCAGCTTATACTCACTGCAGGCACTCCCGGGGAGGAAAAGAGTATGTTCCCCCAGAGAAACAAGCTGCTTGCAAGTGTCGAGGGGAGCTTCTCAGGTGCCCAGTGTGTCCCGTTTGTTTCCCTTCGCAGTTGCCATCCTGCAGGTACTTATACTGGGTGCTAACAAGGGTAGGTGGCTCTGCCGATAAAAGCAGCCTTTTCCCTTTGGAAACTTGGATTCTTGTTTCTCAGGGCCTGCTTGCCAAACCTTGAAGATGCCTAGGTTCTAGCCTCCGCAGGTACGCTTGCGTAGCAAACGAGCACTTTCCCCCGAGAAACCGGGTTCCTGCCACGCTGGAGGAGAGTTAATCCCGCAGACCTCGTTCCTCCTGGGAAAGCGCAAGACCACCCTGAGCCTCAGGGTAGTGCCTAAGTTTCCACCGGGCAAGCTCTGCGTGCCACGGTTTCCATGAGGTCTCCACCGTTTTTGTGCTTCAATGGAAAGCTAGGCTAGCTTTCAGAACTGCAAGCACTCTGGTCTCCACACCGTTTCCCATGCTACCACACGTATCCCCCCCTCGTCTCCTCTCTGCCTGCTGAGCAACAAGTAGCCATGTAGGTTCTTTGGAACACTTCTTGCATGCACAGCCCAAGGCGGCACACTGCTCTCTCTCTTCCTTTGGAAACCTAGGTTGCCGCAGCTTGTCCCAGCTCACGAAGACAGTCTGAGCCGGTCTCATGTGCTGGGTAACGTGGACTCAGTGAGGACAAGGGCCCTACCTGCACTCAGAAAAACACTCTGCTCAGCCTTCCATCCAGGAGCTCACACCGCTTGGCTCGTTTGTTAACAGGACGTCGATGTGAGGTCCAAGCTGAGCAAACAGCACAATTCCTCCTTTACCCTGCTAGGCCCCGGAAGAGGTAGAGCCAACTAGGCCTCGCTCTGGCCAGCCCTCCTTCAGGGATCTTGCCACACTTCGAAGCCTGCACAGTAAAAGGTACTTAGCGAAGTTCCCCGGGTTCCGCCATACTCTCCCTCGGCAGCTCCACTACTGCAGTGATTCATGTTTGCTGTGAACTAGGATAGGTGGGCCTGCTTCGAAAAGCAGTCTTTTCCCCTTTGGAAATCTGGATTCTTGTAGCCTCGGAGCTGTTTGCGTAACCCTAGAAAGGCCCAGGTTCTACTCACTGCAGGCACGCCCGGGGAGGAAACCAGTATGTTCCCCCAGAGAAACAGGCTGCTTGCAAGTGTCGAGGGGAACTTCTCAGGTGCCCAGTGGGTCCTGTTTGTTTCCCTTTGCAGCTCCCATCCTTCAGGTACTTATGCTGGGTGCTAACAAGGGTAGGTGGCTCTGCCGACAAAAGCAGCTTTTTCCCTTTGGAAGCTTGGATTCTAGTGTCTCAGGGGCTGCTTGCCAAACCTTGAAGTTGCCCAGCTTCTAGCCTCCGCAGGAACGCTTGCGTAGCAAACGAGCACTTACCCCGAGAAACCGGCTTCCGGCCACGCTGTAGGAGAGTTAATCACGCAGACCTCGTTCCTCCTGGGAAAGCGCAAGGACACCCTGAGCCTCAGGGTAGTGCCTAAGTTTCCACCGGGCAAACTCTGCGTGCCTCGGTTTCCATGAGGTCTCCACCGTTGTTGTGCTTCAATGGAACGCGAGGATAGCTTTCAGGACTCCAAGCACTCTGGCCTCCGCACCGTTTCCCATGCTACCACACGTATCCCCCCCTCGTCTCCTCTCTGCCTGCTGAGCAACAAGCAGCCGTGTAGGTTCTTCGGAACACTTCTTGCATGCACAGCCCAAGGCGGCACACTGCTCTCTCTCTTCCTTTGGAAACCTAGGTTGCCGCAGCTTGTCCCAGCTCACGAAGACAGTCTGAGCCGGTCTCATGTGCTGGGTAACGTGGACTCAGTGAGGACAAGGGCCCTACCTGCACTCAGAAAAACACTCTGCTCAGCCTTCCATCCAGGAGCTCACACCGCCTGGCTCGTTGGTTTCTCAGGATATCGACGTGAGGTCCAAGCTGCGCAAAGAGCACAATTCCTCCTTTACACTGCTAGGCCGCGGAAGAGGTAGAGCCAACTAGGCCTCGCTCAGGCCAGCCCTCCTTCAGGGATCTTGCCACACTTCGAAGCCTGCACAGTAAAAGGTACTTAGCGAAGTTCCCCGGGTTCCGCCATGCTCTCCCTCGGCAGCTTCACTAATGCAGGGACTCATGTTTGCTGTGAAATAGGATAGGTGGACCTGCTTCGAAAAGCAGTCTTTTCCCCTTTGGAAATCTGGATTCTTGTAGCCTCGGAGCTGTTTGCGAAACCGTAGGAATTCCCAGCTTCTACTCACTGCAGGCACGCCCGGGGAGGAAACGAGTATGTTCCCCCAGAGAAACAGGCTGCTTGCAAGTGTCGAGGGGAGCTTCTCAGGTGCCCAGTGTGTCCCGTTTGTTTCCCTTCGCAGCTCCCATCCTGCAGGTACTTATGCTGGGTGCTAACAAGGTTAGGTGGCTCTGTCGACAAAAGAAGCCTTTTCCCTTTGGAAGCTTGGATTCTAGTGTCTCAGGGGCTGCTTGCCAAACCTTGAAGTTGCCCAGGTTCTAGCCTCCGCAGGTACGCTTGCGTAGCAAACGAGCACTTACCCCGAGAACCGGGTTCCTGCCACGCTGGAGGAGAGTTAATCTCGCAGACCTCGTTCCTCCTGGGAAAGCGCAAGGCCACCCTGAGCCTCAGGGTAGTGCCTAAGTTTCCACCGGGCAAGCTCTGCGTGCCACAGTTTTCATGAGGTCTCCACCGTTGTTGTTCTTCAATGGAAAGCTAGGCTAGCTTTCAGAACTCCAAGCACTCTGGCCTCCGCACTGTTTCCCATGCTACCACACGGATCCCCCCCACCTCTCCTATCTGCCTGCTGAGCAACAAGCAGCAGTGTAGGCCCTTCGAAAGACTTCTTGCATGCACAACCCAAGGCGGCACACTGCTCTCTCTCTTCCTTTGGAAACCTAGGTTGCCGCAGCTTGTCCCAGCTCACGAAGACAGTCAGAGCCGGTCTCATGTGCTGGGTAACGTGGACTCAGTGAGGACAATGGCCCTACCTGCACTCAGATAAACTCTCTGCTCAGCCTTCATTCCAGGAACTCACACCGACTGGCGCGTTGGTTTAGCAGGATGTCGATGTGAGGTCGAAGCTGAGCAAAGAGCACAATTCTTCCTTTACCCTGCTACACCACGTAAGAGGTAGAGCCAACTAAGCCTCCATCAGGCCTGCCCTCCTTCAGTGAACTTGCCACACTTCGAAGCCTGCACATTAAAAGTACTTAGAGAACTTCCCAGGGTTTCGCCATGCTCTCCCTCGGCAGCTCCACTACTGCAGGCACTCATGTTTGCTGTGAAATAGGATAGGTGGCACTGTTTCGAAAAGCAGTCTTTTCCCCTTTGGAGATCTGGATTCTTGTAGCTTCGGAGCTGTTTGGGAAACCCTAGGAAGGCCCAGCTTATACTCACTGCAGGCACTCCCGGGGAGGAAAAGAGTATGTTCCCCCAGAGAAACAAGCTGCTTGCAAGTGTCGAGGGGAGCTTCTCAGGTGCCCAGTGTGTCCCGTTTGTTTCCCTTCGCAGCTCCCATCCTGCAGGTACTTATGCTGGGTGCTAACAAGGTTAGGTGGCTCTGTCGACAAAAGAAGCCTTTTCCCTTTGGAAGCTTGGATTCTAGTGTCTCAGGGGCTGCTTGCCAAACCTTGAAGTTGCCCAGGTTCTAGCCTCCGCAGGTACGCTTGCGTAGCAAACGAGCACTTACCCCGAGAACCGGGTTCCTGCCACGCTGGAGGAGAGTTAATCTCGCAGACCTCGTTCCTCCTGGGAAAGCGCAAGGCCACCCTGAGCCTCAGGGTAGTGCCTAAGTTTCCACCGGGCAAGCTCTGCGTGCCACAGTTTTCATGAGGTCTCCACCGTTGTTGTTTTTCAATGGAAAGCTAGGCTAGCTTTCAGAACTCCAAGCACTCTGGCCTCCGCACTGTTTCCCATGCTACCACACGGATCCCCCCCACCTCTCCTATCTGCCTGCTGAGCAACAAGCAGCAGTGTAGGCCCTTCGAAAGACTTCTTGCATGCACAACCCAAGGCGGCACACTGCTCTCTCTCTTCCTTTGGAAACCTAGGTTGCCGCAGCTTGTCCCAGCTCACGAAGACAGTCAGAGCCGGTCTCATGTGCTGGGTAACGTGGACTCAGTGAGGACAAGGGCCCTACCTGCACTCAGATAAACTCTCTGCTCAGCCTTCATTCCAGGAGCTCACACCGACTGGCGCGTTGGTTTAGCAGGACGTCGATGTGAGGTCGAAGCTGAGCAAAGAGCACAATTCTTCCTTTACCCTGCTACACCACGTAAGAGGTAGAGCCAACTAAGCCTCCATCAGGCCAGCCCTCCTTCAGTGAACTTGCCACACTTCGAAGCCTGCACATTAAAAGTACTTAGAGAACTTCCCAGGGTTTCGCCATGCTCTCCCTCGGCAGCTCCACTACTGCAGGGACTCATGTTTGCTGTGAACTAGGATAGGTGGCACTGTTTCGAAAAGCAGTCTTTTCCCCTTTGGAGATCTGGATTCTTGTAGCTTCGGAGCTGTTTGGGAAACCCTAGGAAGGCCCAGCTTATACTCACTGCAGGCACTCCCGGGGAGGAAAAGAGTATGTTCCCCCAGAGAAACAAGCTGCTTGCAAGTGTCGAGGGGAGCTTCTCAGGTGCCCAGTGTGTCCCGTTTGTTTCACTTCGCAGTTGCCATCCTGCAGGTACTTATACTGGGTGCTAACAAGGGTAGGTGGCTCTGCCGATAAAAGCAGCCTTTTCCCTTTGGAAACTTGGATTCTTGTTTCTCAGGGCCTGCTTGCCAAACCTTGAAGATGCCTAGGTTCTAGCCTCCGCAGGTACGCTTGCGTAGCAAACGAGCACTTTCCCCCGAGAAACCGGGTTCCTGCCACACTGGAGGAGAGTTAATCCCGCAGACCTCGTTCCTCCTGGGAAAGCGCAAGGCCACCCTGAGCCTCAGGGTAGTGCCTAAGTTTCCACCGGGCAAGCTCTGCGTGCCACGGTTTCCATGAGGTCTCCACCGTTGTTGTGCTTCAATGGAAAGCTAGGCTAGCTTTCAGAACTGCAAGCACTCTGGCCTCCACACTGTTTCCCATGCTACCACACGTATCCCCCCTTCGTCTCCTCTCTGCCTGCTGAGCAACAAGCAGCCGTGTAGGCCCTTCGGAACACTTCTTGGCCTGCAGAGTCCAACGCGACACACTGTTCTCTTCCTTCGAAACCTAGGTTGCCATAGCTTGCAAAGAGCACTGGAACACAGTCCTACACGGTCTCATGTGCTGGGCCACTTGGACTCAGTTAGCAATAGTGACTTACACCGAGAGAAACCTTCTCCTCCGCCTTCCTTCTGGGAGCTCATACCTTCCCGCCCTCTACCTCAAGCAGGAAGTCGAGGTGAGATCCAACGTGAGCAAAGAGCACAATTCCTCACGTTACACTGGCAGGCCCTTGGAATATGCAGTGCCAACTCGGTTTTCCTCAGGCCTTCACTCGGTTAAGGATCTTGCCACACGTAGAAGCCTGTGCAATAAAACTTGTTTAGCCAAGGGCCCAGTGTGTCGCGATGGTCTCCCTTGGCCGTTCCAATTCTGCAAGTACTTAGGTTGGGTGTTAACTAGGTTAGGTGGCCCTGCTTAGAAAACCAGCGTTTCCCCCTTTGGAAATCTGGATACTCGTGGCCTCGGAGTTGTTTCCGAATCCCTAAATATGCCCAGCTTCTACTCACTGCAGGCACACCTGGGGAGGAAACCAGTATGTTCCCCAGACAAACAGGGTGCTTGCGCATTCAGAGGGGAGCGAATCTGTGGCCCACGTTCGTTCTGGGAAATCGCAAGGTGACCGCTAGCATCCGCGAACAAAAGCAGTCTTATCCCCTTTCGAAAGCTGGATTCTTGCGGCCTAGAACCTGTGTGCAAAAGTGTGGAATTGCCCAGCTCCTATTCACTGCAGGCACGCTTGCGAGGGAAACGAGTATTTTGCCCAGAGAAATCAGGTGCTTTCAATTCTTAGGGGGAGCTAATCCCACAGCCCTCGTTCGTTCTGGGAAACCACAAGACGACCACTAGTCTCATCGTAAGGACCAATTTTTCCCCCTGGCAAGCTCTGCGTGCAGCAGTTTCCATGAGGTCTTGGTCGTGGTTCAGCTTCAATGGAACACGAGTAGACCTTTCAGGTCTCCTAGGGCTCTGGCATCCGCACCGTTGCCCGTGTAAATACACTGAGTACCCCAAGTGTCCTCTCTGCATGCTGATCAACAGACAGCCTTGTAGGCCCTTCGGAACACTTCTTGGCATGCAGAATCCAGGGCGACACACTGCTCCCTTCCTTGGAGAACCAGGTTGACACAGCTTACAAATACCTCGGGAATATATTCCCAGCCGGTCTAATGGGCTGGGCAACTTTGACTCAGTGCAGAAGAGTGACGTGCCATGAGAGACACCCTCTGCCCAGCGTTCCTTCTGGGAACTCATAGCTGCCGGCCCTCTACATCATGCAGGAATTGGATGTGACATCCAACCTGGTCAAAGACCACAATTCACCACATTACACTGGTAGGCCTCTGGAAGAGGCAGTGCCAAAAAGGCCTTCCTCAGGCCTTCTATTGGTTAGGGAACTTGCGACACTTAGACACCTGCTCATTAAAATTGATTCAGCAAAGGGCCCTGTGTGTCGCGTGTGTCTGCCTTCGCACCTCAAAGACTGCCGGTACTTAGGTTGCCTGTTAACTAGCATAGGAGGCCCTGCGTAGAAAAGCAGTCTCTTCCCGTTTGGAAAGCTGCATCCTTGCGGCAACAGAGCTGTGTTCAAAACCCTGAAAAGGCCCAGCGTCTATTCAGTGCAGCAACGCCTTGGGAGGCAAACACTAATTTCCACAGAGGAACTGGGTGCTTGCAATCCTTGTGGGGAGCTAATCCTGCCACCCTCGTTCTTTCGGGGAAACCGCAAGGTGACCACTAGGCTCCCCGTAAGTTCCCCTTTTGCCAACGGGCATGTTGGGCATACAGCAGTTTCCATGAAGTGTTCGTCGTTGTGCTGCATACATGCAACTCGAGGATGCCTTTCAGGACGCAATGGGCTCTCGCGTCCGCACTGTGTCCCGTGCAACTACACTGAGTACGCCAAGTCTCCTCTCTGCCTGCTGAGCAACAGACAGCCGTGTAGGCCCTTCGGAACACTTCTTGGCCTGCAGAGTCCAACGCGACACACTGTTCTCTTCCTTCGAAACCTAGGTTGCCATAGCTTGCAAAGAGCACTGGAACACAGTCCTACACGGTCTCATGTGCTGGGCCACTTGGACTCAGTTAGGAATAGTGACTTACACCGAGAGAAACCTTCTCCTCCGCCTTCCTTCTGGGAACTCATACCTCCCCGCCCTCTACCTCAAGCAGGAAGTCGAGGTGAGATCCAACCTGAGCAAAGAGCACAATTCCTCACGTTACACTGGCAGGCCCTTGGAATATGCAGTGCCAACTCGGTTTTCCTCAGGCCTTCACTCGGTTAAGGATCTTGCCACACGTAGAAGCCTGTGCAATAAAACTTGTTTAGCCAAGGGCCCAGTGTGTCGCGATGGTCTCCCTTGGCCGTTCCAATTCTGCAAGTACTTAGGTTGGGTGTTAACTAGGTTAGGTGGCCCTGCTTAGAAAACCAGCGTTTCCCCCTTTGGAAATCTGGATACTCGTGGCCTCGGAGTTGTTTCCGAATCCCTAAATATGCCCAGCTTCTACTCACTGCAGGCACACCTGGGGAGGAAACCAGTATGTTCCCCAGACAAACAGGGTGCTTGCGCATTCAGAGGGGAGCGAATCTGTGGCCCACGTTCGTTCTGGGAAATCGCAAGGTGACCGCTAGCATCCGCGAACAAAAGCAGTCTTATCCCCTTTCGAAAGCTGGATTCTTGCGGCCTAGAACCTGTGTGCAAAAGTGTGGAATTGCCCAGCTCCTATTCACTGCAGGCACGCTTGCGAGGGAAACGAGTATTTTGCCCAGAGAAATCAGGTGCTTTCAATTCTTAGGGGGAGCTAATCCCACAGCCCTCGTTCGTTCTGGGAAACCACAAGACGACCACTAGTCTCATCGTAAGGACCAATTTTTCCCCCTGGCAAGCTCTGCGTGCAGCAGTTTCCATGAGGTCTTGGTCGTGGTTCAGCTTCAATGGAACACGAGTAGACCTTTCAGGTCTCCTAGGGCTCTGGCATCCGCACCGTTGCCCGTGTAAATACACTGAGTACCCCAAGTGTCCTCTCTGCATGCTGATCAACAGACAGCCTTGTAGGCCCTTCGGAACACTTCTTGGCATGCAGAATCCAGGGCGACACACTGCTCCCTTCCTTGGAGAACCAGGTTGACACAGCTTACAAATACCTCGGGAATATATTCCCAGCCGGTCTAATGGGCTGGGCAACTTTGACTCAGTGCAGAAGAGTGACGTGCCATGAGAGACACCCTCTGCCCAGCGTTCCTTCTGGGAACTCATAGCTGCCGGCCCTCTACATCATGCAGGAATTGGATGTGACATCCAACCTGGTCAAAGACCACAATTCACCACATTACACTGGTAGGCCTCTGGAAGAGGCAGTGCCAAAAAGGCCTTCCTCAGGCCTTCTATTGGTTAGGGAACTTGCGACACTTAGACACCTGCTCATTAAAATTGATTCAGCAAAGGGCCCTGTGTGTCGCGTGTGTCTGCCTTCGCACCTCAAAGACTGCCGGTACTTAGGTTGCCTGTTAACTAGCATAGGAGGCCCTGCGTAGAAAAGCAGTCTCTTCCCGTTTGGAAAGCTGCATCCTTGCGGCAACAGAGCTGTGTTCAAAACCCTGAAAAGGCCCAGCGTCTATTCAGTGCAGCAACGCCTTGGGAGGCAAACACTAATTTCCACAGAGGAACTGGGTGCTTGCAATCCTTGTGGGGAGCTAATCCTGCCACCCTCGTTCTTTCGGGGAAACCGCAAGGTGACCACTAGGCTCCCCGTAAGTTCCCCTTTTGCCAACGGGCATGTTGGGCATACAGCAGTTTCCATGAAGTGTTCGTCGTTGTGCTGCATACATGCAACTCGAGGATGCCTTTCAGGACGCAATGGGCTCTCGCGTCCGCACTGTGTCCCGTGCAACTACACTGAGTACGCCAAGTCTCCTCTCTGCCTGCTGAGCAACAGACAGCCGTGTAGGCCCTTCGGAACACTTCTTGGCCTGCAGAGTCCAACGCGACACACTGTTCTCTTCCTTCGAAACCTAGGTTGCCATAGCTTGCAAAGAGCACTGGAACACAGTCCTACACGGTCTCATGTGCTGGGCCACTTGGACTCAGTTAGGAATAGTGACTTACACCGAGAGAAACCTTCTCCTCCGCCTTCCTTCTGGGAACTCATACCTCCCCGCCCTCTACCTCAAGCAGGAAGTCGAGGTGAGATCCAACCTGAGCAAAGAGCACAATTCCTCACGTTACACTGGCAGGCCCTTGGAATATGCAGTGCCAACTCGGTTTTCCTCAGGCCTTCACTCGGTTAAGGATCTTGCCACACGTAGAAGCCTGTGCAATAAAACTTGTTTAGCCAAGGGCCCAGTGTGTCGCGATGGTCTCCCTTGGCCGTTCCAATTCTGCAAGTACTTAGGTTGGGTGTTAACTAGGTTAGGTGGCCCTGCTTAGAAAACCAGCGTTTCCCCCTTTGGAAATCTGGATACTCGTGGCCTCGGAGTTGTTTCCGAATCCCTAAATATGCCCAGCTTCTACTCACTGCAGGCACACCTGGGGAGGAAACCAGTATGTTCCCCAGACAAACAGGGTGCTTGCGCATTCAGAGGGGAGCGAATCTGTGGCCCACGTTCGTTCTGGGAAATCGCAAGGTGACCGCTAGCATCCGCGAACAAAAGCAGTCTTATCCCCTTTCGAAAGCTGGATTCTTGCGGCCTAGAACCTGTGTGCAAAAGTGTGGAATTGCCCAGCTCCTATTCACTGCAGGCACGCTTGCGAGGGAAACGAGTATTTTGCCCAGAGAAATCAGGTGCTTTCAATTCTTAGGGGGAGCTAATCCCACAGCCCTCGTTCGTTCTGGGAAACCACAAGACGACCACTAGTCTCATCGTAAGGACCAATTTTTCCCCCTGGCAAGCTCTGCGTGCAGCAGTTTCCATGAGGTCTTGGTCGTGGTTCAGCTTCAATGGAACACGAGTAGACCTTTCAGGTCTCCTAGGGCTCTGGCATCCGCACCGTTGCCCGTGTAAATACACTGAGTACCCCAAGTGTCCTCTCTGCATGCTGATCAACAGACAGCCTTGTAGGCCCTTCGGAACACTTCTTGGCATGCAGAATCCAGGGCGACACACTGCTCCCTTCCTTGGAGAACCAGGTTGACACAGCTTACAAATACCTCGGGAATATATTCCCAGCCGGTCTAATGGGCTGGGCAACTTTGACTCAGTGCAGAAGAGTGACGTGCCATGAGAGACACCCTCTGCCCAGCGTTCCTTCTGGGAACTCATAGCTGCCGGCCCTCTACATCATGCAGGAATTGGATGTGACATCCAACCTGGTCAAAGACCACAATTCACCACATTACACTGGTAGGCCTCTGGAAGAGGCAGTGCCAAAAAGGCCTTCCTCAGGCCTTCTATTGGTTAGGGAACTTGCGACACTTAGACACCTGCTCATTAAAATTGATTCAGCAAAGGGCCCTGTGTGTCGCGTGTGTCTGCCTTCGCACCTCAAAGACTGCCGGTACTTAGGTTGCCTGTTAACTAGCATAGGAGGCCCTGCGTAGAAAAGCAGTCTCTTCCCGTTTGGAAAGCTGCATCCTTGCGGCAACAGAGCTGTGTTCAAAACCCTGAAAAGGCCCAGCGTCTATTCAGTGCAGCAACGCCTTGGGAGGCAAACACTAATTTCCACAGAGGAACTGGGTGCTTGCAATCCTTGTGGGGAGCTAATCCTGCCACCCTCGTTCTTTCGGGGAAACCGCAAGGTGACCACTAGGCTCCCCGTAAGTTCCCCTTTTGCCAACGGGCATGTTGGGCATACAGCAGTTTCCATGAAGTGTTCGTCGTTGTGCTGCATACATGCAACTCGAGGATGCCTTTCAGGACGCAATGGGCTCTCGCGTCCGCACTGTGTCCCGTGCAACTACACTGAGTACGCCAAGTCTCCTCTCTGCCTGCTGAGCAACAGACAGCCGTGTAGGCCCTTCGGAACACTTCTTGGCCTGCAGAGTCCAACGCGACACACTGTTCTCTTCCTTCGAAACCTAGGTTGCCATAGCTTGCAAAGAGCACTGGAACACAGTCCTACACGGTCTCATGTGCTGGGCCACTTGGACTCAGTTAGGAATAGTGACTTACACCGAGAGAAACCTTCTCCTCCGCCTTCCTTCTGGGAACTCATACCTCCCCGCCCTCTACCTCAAGCAGGAAGTCGAGGTGAGATCCAACCTGAGCAAAGAGCACAATTCCTCACGTTACACTGGCAGGCCCTTGGAATATGCAGTGCCAACTCGGTTTTCCTCAGGCCTTCACTCGGTTAAGGATCTTGCCACACGTAGAAGCCTGTGCAATAAAACTTGTTTAGCCAAGGGCCCAGTGTGTCGCGATGGTCTCCCTTGGCCGTTCCAATTCTGCAAGTACTTAGGTTGGGTGTTAACTAGGTTAGGTGGCCCTGCTTAGAAAACCAGCGTTTCCCCCTTTGGAAATCTGGATACTCGTGGCCTCGGAGTTGTTTCCGAATCCCTAAATATGCCCAGCTTCTACTCACTGCAGGCACACCTGGGGAGGAAACCAGTATGTTCCCCAGACAAACAGGGTGCTTGCGCATTCAGAGGGGAGCGAATCTGTGGCCCACGTTCGTTCTGGGAAATCGCAAGGTGGCCGCTAGCATCCGCGAACAAAAGCAGTCTTATCCCCTTTCGAAAGCTGGATTCTTGCGGCCTAGAACCTGTGTGCAAAAGTGTGGAATTGCCCAGCTCCTATTCACTGCAGGCACGCTTGCGAGGGAAACGAGTATTTTGCCCAGAGAAATCAGGTGCTTTCAATTCTTAGGGGGAGCTAATCCCACAGCCCTCGTTCGTTCTGGGAAACCACAAGACGACCACTAGTCTCATCGTAAGGACCAATTTTTCCCCCTGGCAAGCTCTGCGTGCAGCAGTTTCCATGAGGTCTTGGTCGTGGTTCAGCTTCAATGGAACACGAGTAGACCTTTCAGGTCTCCTAGGGCTCTGGCATCCGCACCGTTGCCCGTGTAAATACACTGAGTACCCCAAGTGTCCTCTCTGCATGCTGATCAACAGACAGCCTTGTAGGCCCTTCGGAACACTTCTTGGCATGCAGAATCCAGGGCGACACACTGCTCCCTTCCTTGGAGAACCAGGTTGACACAGCTTACAAATACCTCGGGAATATATTCCCAGCCGGTCTAATGGGCTGGGCAACTTTGACTCAGTGCAGAAGAGTGACGTGCCATGAGAGACACCCTCTGCCCAGCGTTCCTTCTGGGAACTCATAGCTGCCGGCCCTCTACATCATGCAGGAATTGGATGTGACATCCAACCTGGTCAAAGACCACAATTCACCACATTACACTGGTAGGCCTCTGGAAGAGGCAGTGCCAAAAAGGCCTTCCTCAGGCCTTCTATTGGTTAGGGAACTTGCGACACTTAGACACCTGCTCATTAAAATTGATTCAGCAAAGGGCCCTGTGTGTCGCGTGTGTCTGCCTTCGCACCTCAAAGACTGCCGGTACTTAGGTTGCCTGTTAACTAGCATAGGAGGCCCTGCGTAGAAAAGCAGTCTCTTCCCGTTTGGAAAGCTGCATCCTTGCGGCAACAGAGCTGTGTTCAAAACCCTGAAAAGGCCCAGCGTCTATTCAGTGCAGCAACGCCTTGGGAGGCAAACACTAATTTCCACAGAGGAACTGGGTGCTTGCAATCCTTGTGGGGAGCTAATCCTGCCACCCTCGTTCTTTCGGGGAAACCGCAAGGTGACCACTAGGCTCCCCGTAAGTTCCCCTTTTGCCAACGGGCATGTTGGGCATACAGCAGTTTCCATGAAGTGTTCGTCGTTGTGCTGCATACATGCAACTCGAGGATGCCTTTCAGGACGCAATGGGCTCTCGCGTCCGCACTGTGTCCCGTGCAACTACACTGAGTACGCCAAGTCTCCTCTCTGCCTGCTGAGCAACAGACAGCCGTGTAGGCCCTTCGGAACACTTCTTGGCCTGCAGAGTCCAACGCGACACACTGTTCTCTTCCTTCGAAACCTAGGTTGCCATAGCTTGCAAAGAGCACTGGAACACAGTCCTACACGGTCTCATGTGCTGGGCCACTTGGACTCAGTTAGGAATAGTGACTTACACCGAGAGAAACCTTCTCCTCCGCCTTCCTTCTGGGAACTCATACCTCCCCGCCCTCTACCTCAAGCAGGAAGTCGAGGTGAGATCCAACCTGAGCAAAGAGCACAATTCCTCACGTTACACTGGCAGGCCCTTGGAATATGCAGTGCCAACTCGGTTTTCCTCAGGCCTTCACTCGGTTAAGGATCTTGCCACACGTAGAAGCCTGTGCAATAAAACTTGTTTAGCCAAGGGCCCAGTGTGTCGCGATGGTCTCCCTTGGCCGTTCCAATTCTGCAAGTACTTAGGTTGGGTGTTAACTAGGTTAGGTGGCCCTGCTTAGAAAACCAGCGTTTCCCCCTTTGGAAATCTGGATACTCGTGGCCTCGGAGTTGTTTCTGAATCCCTAAATATGCCCAGCTTCTACTCACTGCAGGCACACCTGGGGAGGAAACCAGTATGTTCCCCAGACAAACAGGGTGCTTGCGCATTCAGAGGGGAGCGAATCTGTGGCCCACGTTCGTTCTGGGAAATCGCAAGGTGGCCGCTAGCATCCGCGAACAAAAGCAGTCTTATCCCCTTTCGAAAGCTGGATTCTTGCGGCCTAGAACCTGTGTGCAAAAGTGTGGAATTGCCCAGCTCCTATTCACTGCAGGCACGCTTGCGAGGGAAACGAGTATTTTGCCCAGAGAAATCAGGTGCTTTCAATTCTTAGGGGGAGCTAATCCCACAGCCCTCGTTCGTTCTGGGAAACCACAAGACGACCACTAGTCTCATCGTAAGGACCAATTTTTCCCCCTGGCAAGCTCTGCGTGCAGCAGTTTCCATGAGGTCTTGGTCGTGGTTCAGCTTCAATGGAACACGAGTAGACCTTTCAGGTCTCCTAGGGCTCTGGCATCCGCACCGTTGCCCGTGTAAATACACTGAGTACCCCAGGTGTCCTCTCTGCATGCTGATCAACAGACAGCCTTGTAGGCCCTTCGGAACACTTCTTGGCATGCAGAATCCAGGGCGACACACTGCTCCCTTCCTTGGAGAACCAGGTTGACACAGCTTACAAATACCTCGGGAATATATTCCCAGCCGGTCTAATGGGCTGGGCAACTTTGACTCAGTGCAGAAGAGTGACGTGCCATGAGAGACACCCTCTGCCCAGCGTTCCTTCTGGGAACTCATAGCTGCCGGCCCTCTACATCATGCAGGAATTGGATGTGACATCCAACCTGGTCAAAGACCACAATTCACCACATTACACTGGTAGGCCTCTGGAAGAGGCAGTGCCAAAAAGGCCTTCCACAGGTCTTCTATTGGTTAGGGAACTTGCGACACTTAGACACCTGCTCATTAAAATTGATTCAGCAAAGGGCCCTGTGTGTCGCGTGTGTCTGCCTTCGCACCTCAAAGACTGCAGGTACTTATGTTGCCTGTTAACTAGCATAGGAGGCCCTGCGTAGAAAAGCAGTCTCTTCCCGTTTGGAAAGCTGCATCCTTGCGGCAACAGAGCTGTGTTCAAAACCCTGAAAAGGCCCAGCGTCTATTCAGTGCAGCAACGCCTTGGGAGGAAAACACTAATTTCCACAGAGGAACTGGGTGCTTGCAATCCTTGTGGGGAGCTAATCCTGCCAATCTCGTTCTTTCGGGGAAACCGCAAGGTGACCACTAGGCTCCCCGTAAGTTCCCCTTTTGCCAACGGGCATGTTGGGCATACAGCAGTTTCCATGAAGTGTTCGTCATTGTGCTGCATACATGCAACTCGAGGATGCCTTTCAGGACGCAATGGGCTCTCGCGTCCGCACTGTGTCCCGTGCAACTACACTGAGTACGCCAAGTCTCCTCTCTGCCTGCTGAGCAACAGACAGCCGTGTAGGCCCTTCGGAACACTTCTTGGCCTGCAGAGTCCAACGCGACACAGTGTTCTCTTCCTTCGAAACCTAGGTTGCCATAGCTTGCAAAGAGCACTGGAACACAGTCCTACACGGTCTCATGTGCTGGGCCACTTGGACTCAGTTAGGAATAGTGACTTACACCGAGAGAAACCTTCTCCTCCACCTTCCTTCTGGGAACTCATACCTCCCCGCCCTCTACCTCAAGCAGGAAGTCGAGGTGAGATCCAACCTGAGCAAAGAGCACAATTCCTCACTTTACACTGGCAGGCCCTTGGAATATGCAGTGCCAACTCGGTTTTCCTCAGGCCTTCACTCGGTTAAGGATCTTGCCACACGTAGAAGCCTGTGCAATAAAACTTGTTTAGCCAAGGGCCCAGTGTGTCGCGATGGTCTCCCTTTGCCGTTCCAATTCTGCAAGTACTTAGGTTGGGTGTTAACTAGGTTAGGTGGCCCTGCTTAGAAAACCAGCGTTTCCCCCTTTGGAAATCTGGATACTCGTGGCCTCGGAGTTGTTTCCGAATCCCTAAATATGCCCAGCTTCTACTCACTGCAGGCACACCTGGGGAGGAAACCAGTATGTTCCCCAGACAAACAGGGTGCTTGCGCATTCAGAGGGGAGCGAATCTGTGGCCCACGTTCGTTCTGGGAAATCGCAAGGTGGCCGCTAGCATCCGCGAACAAAAGCAGTCTTATCCCCTTTCGAAAGCTGGATTCTTGCGGCCTAGAACCTGTGTGCAAAAGTGTGGAATTGCCCAGCTCCTATTCACTGCAGGCACGCTTGCGAGGGAAACGAGTATTTTGCCCAGAGAAATCAGGTGCTTTCAATTCTTAGGGGGAGCTAATCCCACAGCCCTCGTTCGTTCTGGGAAACCACAAGACGACCACTAGTCTCATCGTAAGGACCAATTTTTCCCCCTGGCAAGCTCTGCGTGCAGCAGTTTCCATGAGGTCTTGGTCGTGGTTCAGCTTCAATGGAACACGAGTAGACCTTTCAGGTCTCCTAGGGCTCTGGCATCCGCACCGTTGCCCGTGTAAATACACTGAGTACCCCAAGTGTCCTCTCTGCATGCTGATCAACAGACAGCCTTGTAGGCCCTTCGGAACACTTCTTGGCATGCAGAATCCAGGGCGACACACTGCTCCCTTCCTTGGAGAACCAGGTTGACACAGCTTACAAATACCTCGGGAATATATTCCCAGCCGGTCTAATGGGCTGGGCAACTTTGACTCAGTGCAGAAGAGTGACGTGCCATGAGAGACACCCTCTGCCCAGCGTTCCTTCTGGGAACTCATAGCTGCCGGCCCTCTACATCATGCAGGAATTGGATGTGACATCCAACCTGGTCAAAGACCACAATTCACCACATTACACTGGTAGGCCTCTGGAAGAGGCAGTGCCAAAAAGGCCTTCCTCAGGCCTTCTATTGGTTAGGGAACTTGCGACACTTAGACACCTGCTCATTAAAATTGATTCAGCAAAGGGCCCTGTGTGTCGCGTGTGTCTGCCTTCGCACCTCAAAGACTGCCGGTACTTAGGTTGCCTGTTAACTAGCATAGGAGGCCCTGCGTAGAAAAGCAGTCTCTTCCCGTTTGGAAAGCTGCATCCTTGCGGCAACAGAGCTGTGTTCAAAACCCTGAAAAGGCCCAGCGTCTATTCAGTGCAGCAACGCCTTGGGAGGCAAACACTAATTTCCACAGAGGAACTGGGTGCTTGCAATCCTTGTGGGGAGCTAATCCTGCCACCCTCGTTCTTTCGGGGAAACCGCAAGGTGCCCACTAGGCTCCCCGTAAGTTCCCCTTTTGCCAACGGGCATGTTGGGCATACAGCAGTTTCCATGAAGTGTTCGTCGTTGTGCTGCATACATGCAACTCGAGGATGCCTTTCAGGACGCAATGGGCTCTCGCGTCCGCACTGTGTCCCGTGCAACTACACTGAGTACGCCAAGTCTCCTCTCTGCCTGCTGAGCAACAGACAGCCGTGTAGGCCCTTCGGAACACTTCTTGGCCTGCAGAGTCCAACGCGACACACTGTTCTCTTCCTTCGAAACCTAGGTTGCCATAGCTTGCAAAGAGCACTGGAACACAGTCCTACACGGTCTCATGTGCTGGGCCACTTGGACTCAGTTAGGAATAGTGACTTACACCGAGAGAAACCTTCTCCTCCGCCTTCCTTCTGGGAACTCATACCTCCCCGCCCTCTACCTCAAGCAGGAAGTCGAGGTGAGATCCAACCTGAGCAAAGAGCACAATTCCTCACGTTACACTGGCAGGCCCTTGGAATATGCAGTGCCAACTCGGTTTTCCTCAGGCCTTCACTCGGTTAAGGATCTTGCCACACGTAGAAGCCTGTGCAATAAAACTTGTTTAGCCAAGGGCCCAGTGTGTCGCGATGGTCTCCCTTGGCCGTTCCAATTCTGCAAGTACTTAGGTTGGGTGTTAACTAGGTTAGGTGGCCCTGCTTAGAAAACCAGCGTTTCCCCCTTTGGAAATCTGGATACTCGTGGCCTCGGAGTTGTTTCCGAATCCCTAAATATGCCCAGCTTCTACTCACTGCAGGCACACCTGGGGAGGAAACCAGTATGTTCCCCAGACAAACAGGGTGCTTGCGCATTCAGAGGGGAGCGAATCTGTGGCCCACGTTCGTTCTGGGAAATCGCAAGGTGGCCGCTAGCATCCGCGAACAAAAGCAGTCTTATCCCCTTTCGAAAGCTGGATTCTTGCGGCCTAGAACCTGTGTGCAAAAGTGTGGAATTGCCCAGCTCCTATTCACTGCAGGCACGCTTGCGAGGGAAACGAGTATTTTGCCCAGAGAAATCAGGTGCTTTCAATTCTTAGGGGGAGCTAATCCCACAGCCCTCGTTCGTTCTGGGAAACCACAAGACGACCACTAGTCTCATCGTAAGGACCAATTTTTCCCCCTGGCAAGCTCTGCGTGCAGCAGTTTCCATGAGGTCTTGGTCGTGGTTCAGCTTCAATGGAACACGAGTAGACCTTTCAGGTCTCCTAGGGCTCTGGCATCCGCACCGTTGCCCGTGTAAATACACTGAGTACCCCAAGTGTCCTCTCTGCATGCTGATCAACAGACAGCCTTGTAGGCCCTTCGGAACACTTCTTGGCATGCAGAATCCAGGGCGACACACTGCTCCCTTCCTTGGAGAACCAGGTTGACACAGCTTACAAATACCTCGGGAATATATTCCCAGCCGGTCTAATGGGCTGGGCAACTTTGACTCAGTGCAGAAGAGTGACGTGCCATGAGAGACACCCTCTGCCCAGCGTTCCTTCTGGGAACTCATAGCTGCCGGCCCTCTACATCATGCAGGAATTGGATGTGACATCCAACCTGGTCAAAGACCACAATTCACCACATTACACTGGTAGGCCTCTGGAAGAGGCAGTGCCAAAAAGGCCTTCCTCAGGCCTTCTATTGGTTAGGGAACTTGCGACACTTAGACACCTGCTCATTAAAATTGATTCAGCAAAGGGCCCTGTGTGTCGCGTGTGTCTGCCTTCGCACCTCAAAGACTGCCGGTACTTAGGTTGCCTGTTAACTAGCATAGGAGGCCCTGCGTAGAAAAGCAGTCTCTTCCCGTTTGGAAAGCTGCATCCTTGCGGCAACAGAGCTGTGTTCAAAACCCTGAAAAGGCCCAGCGTCTATTCAGTGCAGCAACGCCTTGGGAGGCAAACACTAATTTCCACAGAGGAACTGGGTGCTTGCAATCCTTGTGGGGAGCTAATCCTGCCACCCTCGTTCTTTCGGGGAAACCGCAAGGTGCCCACTAGGCTCCCCGTAAGTTCCCCTTTTGCCAACGGGCATGTTGGGCATACAGCAGTTTCCATGAAGTGTTCGTCGTTGTGCTGCATACATGCAACTCGAGGATGCCTTTCAGGACGCAATGGGCTCTCGCGTCCGCACTGTGTCCCGTGCAACTACACTGAGTACGCCAAGTCTCCTCTCTGCCTGCTGAGCAACAGACAGCCGTGTAGGCCCTTCGGAACACTTCTTGGCCTGCAGAGTCCAACGCGACACACTGTTCTCTTCCTTCGAAACCTAGGTTGCCATAGCTTGCAAAGAGCACTGGAACACAGTCCTACACGGTCTCATGTGCTGGGCCACTTGGACTCAGTTAGGAATAGTGACTTACACCGAGAGAAACCTTCTCCTCCGCCTTCCTTCTGGGAACTCATACCTCCCCGCCCTCTACCTCAAGCAGGAAGTCGAGGTGAGATCCAACCTGAGCAAAGAGCACAATTCCTCACGTTACACTGGCAGGCCCTTGGAATATGCAGTGCCAACTCGGTTTTCCTCAGGCCTTCACTCGGTTAAGGATCTTGCCACACGTAGAAGCCTGTGCAATAAAACTTGTTTAGCCAAGGGCCCAGTGTGTCGCGATGGTCTCCCTTGGCCGTTCCAATTCTGCAAGTACTTAGGTTGGGTGTTAACTAGGTTAGGTGGCCCTGCTTAGAAAACCAGCGTTTCCCCCTTTGGAAATCTGGATACTCGTGGCCTCGGAGTTGTTTCTGAATCCCTAAATATGCCCAGCTTCTACTCACTGCAGGCACACCTGGGGAGGAAACCAGTATGTTCCCCAGACAAACAGGGTGCTTGCGCATTCAGAGGGGAGCGAATCTGTGGCCCACGTTCGTTCTGGGAAATCGCAAGGTGGCCGCTAGCATCCGCGAACAAAAGCAGTCTTATCCCCTTTCGAAAGCTGGATTCTTGCGGCCTAGAACCTGTGTGCAAAAGTGTGGAATTGCCCAGCTCCTATTCACTGCAGGCACGCTTGCGAGGGAAACGAGTATTTTGCCCAGAGAAATCAGGTGCTTTCAATTCTTAGGGGGAGCTAATCCCACAGCCCTCGTTCGTTCTGGGAAACCACAAGACGACCACTAGTCTCATCGTAAGGACCAATTTTTCCCCCTGGCAAGCTCTGCGTGCAGCAGTTTCCATGAGGTCTTGGTCGTGGTTCAGCTTCAATGGAACACGAGTAGACCTTTCAGGTCTCCTAGGGCTCTGGCATCCGCACCGTTGCCCGTGTAAATACACTGAGTACCCCAAGTGTCCTCTCTGCATGCTGATCAACAGACAGCCTTGTAGGCCCTTTGGAACACTTCTTGGCATGCAGAATCCAGGGCGACACACTGCTCCCTTCCTTGGAGAACCAGGTTGACACAGCTTACAAATACCTCGGGAATATATTCCCAGCCGGTCTAATGGGCTGGGCAACTTTGACTCAGTGCAGAAGAGTGACGTGCCATGAGAGACACCCTCTGCCCAGCGTTCCTTCTGGGAACTCATAGCTGCCGGCCCTCTACATCATGCAGGAATTGGATGTGACATCCAACCTGGTCAAAGACCACAATTCACCACATTACACTGGTAGGCCTCTGGAAGAGGCAGTGCCAAAAAGGCCTTCCTCAGGCCTTCTATTGGTTAGGGAACTTGCGACACTTAGACACCTGCTCATTAAAATTGATTCAGCAAAGGGCCCTGTGTGTCGCGTGTGTCTGCCTTCGCACCTCAAAGACTGCAGGTACTTAGGTTGCCTGTTAACTAGCATAGGAGGCCCTGCGTAGAAAAGCAGTCTCTTCCCGTTTGGAAAGCTGCATCCTTGCGGCAACAGAGCTGTGTTCAAAACCCTGAAAAGGCCCAGCGTCTATTCAGTGCAGCAACGCCTTGGGAGGAAAACACTAATTTCCACAGAGGAACTGGGTGCTTGCAATCCTTGTGGGGAGCTAATCCTGCCACCCTCGTTCTTTCGGGGAAACCGCAAGGTGACCACTAGGCTCCCCGTAAGTTCCCCTTTTGCCAACGGGCATGTTGGGCATACAGCAGTTTCCATGAAGTGTTCGTCGTTGTGCTGCATACATGCAACTCGAGGATGCCTTTCAGGACGCAATGGGCTCTCGCGTCCGCACTGTGTCCCGTGCAACTACACTGAGTACGCCAAGTCTCCTCTCTGCCTGCTGAGCAACAGACAGCCGTGTAGGCCCTTCGGAACACTTCTTGGCCTGCAGAGTCCAACGCGACACAGTGTTCTCTTCCTTCGAAACCTAGGTTGCCATAGCTTGCAAAGAGCACTGGAACACAGTCCTACACGGTCTCATGTGCTGGGCCACTTGGACTCAGTTAGGAATAGTGACTTACACCGAGAGAAACCTTCTCCTCCGCCTTCCTTCTGGGAACTCATACCTCCCCGCCCTCTACCTCAAGCAGGAAGTCGAGGTGAGATCCAACCTGAGCAAAGAGCACAATTCCTCACGTTACACTGGCAGGCCCTTGGAATATGCAGTGCCAACTCGGTTTTCCTCAGGCCTTCACTCGGTTAAGGATCTTGCCACACGTAGAAGCCTGTGCAATAAAACTTGTTTAGCCAAGGGCCCAGTGTGTCGCGATGGTCTCCCTTGGCCGTTCCAATTCTGCAAGTACTTAGGTTGGGTGTTAACTAGGTTAGGTGGCCCTGCTTAGAAAACCAGCGTTTCCCCCTTTGGAAATCTGGATACTCGTGGCCTCGGAGTTGTTTCCGAATCCCTAAATATGCCCAGCTTCTACTCACTGCAGGCACACCTGGGGAGGAAACCAGTATGTTCCCCAGACAAACAGGGTGCTTGCGCATTCAGAGGGGAGCGAATCTGTGGCCCACGTTCGTTCTGGGAAATCGCAAGGTGGCCGCTAGCATCCGCGAACAAAAGCAGTCTTATCCCCTTTCGAAAGCTGGATTCTTGCGGCCTAGAACCTGTGTGCAAAAGTGTAGAATTGCCCAGCTCCTATTCACTGCAGGCACGCTTGCGAGGGAAACGAGTATTTTGCCCAGAGAAATCAGGTGCTTTCAATTCTTAGGGGGAGCTAATCCCACAGCCCTCGTTCGTTCTGGGAAACCACAAGACGACCACTAGTCTCATCGTAAGGACCAATTTTTCCCCCTGGCAAGCTCTGCGTGCAGCAGTTTCCATGAGGTCTTGGTCGTGGTTCAGCTTCAATGGAACACGAGTAGACCTTTCAGGTCTCCTAGGGCTCTGGCATCCGCACCGTTGCCCGTGTAAATACACTGAGTACCCCAAGTGTCCTCTCTGCATGCTGATCAACAGACAGCCTTGTAGGCCCTTCGGAACACTTCTTGGCATGCAGAATCCAGGGCGACACACTGCTCCCTTCCTTGGAGAACCAGGTTGACACAGCTTACAAATACCTCGGGAATATATTCCCAGCCGGTCTAATGGGCTGGGCAACTTTGACTCAGTGCAGAAGAGTGACGTGCCATGAGAGACACCCTCTGCCCAGCGTTCCTTCTGGGAACTCATAGCTGCAGGCCCTCTACATCATGCAGGAATTGGATGTGACATCCAACCTGGTCAAAGACCACAATTCACCACATTACACTGGTAGGCCTCTGGAAGAGGCAGTGCCAAAAAGGCCTTCCTCAGGCCTTCTATTGGTTAGGGAACTTGCGACACTTAGACACCTGCTCATTAAAATTGTTTCAGCAAAGGGCCCTGTGTGTCGCGTGTGTCTGCCTTCGCACCTCAAAGACTGCAGGTACTTAGGTTGCCTGTTAACTAGCATAGGAGGCCCTGAGTAGAAAAGCAGTCTCTTCCCGTTTGGAAAGCTGCATCCTTGCGGCAACAGAGCTGTGTTCAAAACCCTGAAAAGGCCCAGCGTCTATTCAGTGCAGCAACGCCTTGGGAGGCAAACACTAATTTCCACAGAGGAACTGGGTGCTTGCAATCCTTGTGGGGAGCTAATCCTGCCACCCTCGTTCTTTCGGGGAAACCGCAAGGTGACCACTAGGCTCCCCGTAAGTTCCCCTTTTGCCAACGGGCATGTTGGGCATACAGCAGTTTCCATGAAGTGTTCGTCGTTGTGCTGCATACATGCAACTCGAGGATGCCTTTCAGGACGCAATGGGCTCTCGCGTCCGCACTGTGTCCCGTGCAACTACACTGAGTACGCCAAGTCTCCTCTCTGCCTGCTGAGCAACAGACAGCCGTGTAGGCCCTTCGGAACACTTCTTGGCCTGCAGAGTCCAACGCGACACACTGTTCTCTTCCTTCGAAACCTAGGTTGCCATAGCTTGCAAAGAGCACTGGAACACAGTCCTACACGGTCTCATGTGCTGGGCCACTTGGACTCAGTTAGGAATAGTGACTTACACCGAGAGAAACCTTCTCCTCCGCCTTCCTTCTGGGAACTCATACCTCCCCGCCCTCTACCTCAAGCAGGAAGTCGAGGTGAGATCCAACCTGAGCAAAGAGCACAATTCCTCACGTTACACTGGCAGGCCCTTGGAATATGCAGTGCCAACTCGGTTTTCCTCAGGCCTTCACTCGGTTAAGGATCTTGCCACACGTAGAAGCCTGTGCAATAAAACTTGTTTAGCCAAGGGCCCAGTGTGTCGCGATGGTCTCCCTTGGCCGTTCCAATTCTGCAAGTACTTAGGTTGGGTGTTAACTAGGTTAGGTGGCCCTGCTTAGAAAACCAGCGTTTCCCCCTTTGGAAATCTGGATACTCGTGGCCTCGGAGTTGTTTCTGAATCCCTAAATATGCCCAGCTTCTACTCACTGCAGGCACACCTGGGGAGGAAACCAGTATGTTCCCCAGACAAACAGGGTGCTTGCGCATTCAGAGGGGAGCGAATCTGTGGCCCACGTTCGTTCTGGGAAATCGCAAGGTGGCCGCTAGCATCCGCGAACAAAAGCAGTCTTATCCCCTTTCGAAAGCTGGATTCTTGCGGCCTAGAACCTGTGTGCAAAAGTGTGGAATTGCCCAGCTCCTATTCACTGCAGGCACGCTTGCGAGGGAAACGAGTATTTTGCCCAGAGAAATCAGGTGCTTTCAATTCTTAGGGGGAGCTAATCCCACAGCCCTCGTTCGTTCTGGGAAACCACAAGACGACCACTAGTCTCATCGTAAGGACCAATTTTTCCCCCTGGCAAGCTCTGCGTGCAGCAGTTTCCATGAGGTCTTGGTCGTGGTTCAGCTTCAATGGAACACGAGTAGACCTTTCAGGTCTCCTAGGGCTCTGGCATCCGCACCGTTGCCCGTGTAAATACACTGAGTACCCCAGGTGTCCTCTCTGCATGCTGATCAACAGACAGCCTTGTAGGCCCTTCGGAACACTTCTTGGCATGCAGAATCCAGGGCGACACACTGCTCCCTTCCTTGGAGAACCAGGTTGACACAGCTTACAAATACCTCGGGAATATATTCCCAGCCGGTCTAATGGGCTGGGCAACTTTGACTCAGTGCAGAAGAGTGACGTGCCATGAGAGACACCCTCTGCCCAGCGTTCCTTCTGGGAACTCATAGCTGCCGGCCCTCTACATCATGCAGGAATTGGATGTGACATCCAACCTGGTCAAAGACCACAATTCACCACATTACACTGGTAGGCCTCTGGAAGAGGCAGTGCCAAAAAGGCCTTCCACAGGTCTTCTATTGGTTAGGGAACTTGCGACACTTAGACACCTGCTCATTAAAATTGATTCAGCAAAGGGCCCTGTGTGTCGCGTGTGTCTGCCTTCGCACCTCAAAGACTGCAGGTACTTATGTTGCCTGTTAACTAGCATAGGAGGCCCTGCGTAGAAAAGCAGTCTCTTCCCGTTTGGAAAGCTGCATCCTTGCGGCAACAGAGCTGTGTTCAAAACCCTGAAAAGGCCCAGCGTCTATTCAGTGCAGCAACGCCTTGGGAGGAAAACACTAATTTCCACAGAGGAACTGGGTGCTTGCAATCCTTGTGGGGAGCTAATCCTGCCAATCTCGTTCTTTCGGGGAAACCGCAAGGTGACCACTAGGCTCCCCGTAAGTTCCCCTTTTGCCAACGGGCATGTTGGGCATACAGCAGTTTCCATGAAGTGTTCGTCATTGTGCTGCATACATGCAACTCGAGGATGCCTTTCAGGACGCAATGGGCTCTCGCGTCCGCACTGTGTCCCGTGCAACTACACTGAGTACGCCAAGTCTCCTCTCTGCCTGCTGAGCAACAGACAGCCGTGTAGGCCCTTCGGAACACTTCTTGGCCTGCAGAGTCCAACGCGACACAGTGTTCTCTTCCTTCGAAACCTAGGTTGCCATAGCTTGCAAAGAGCACTGGAACACAGTCCTACACGGTCTCATGTGCTGGGCCACTTGGACTCAGTTAGGAATAGTGACTTACACCGAGAGAAACCTTCTCCTCCGCCTTCCTTCTGGGAACTCATACCTCCCCGCCCTCTACCTCAAGCAGGAAGTCGAGGTGAGATCCAACCTGAGCAAAGAGCACAATTCCTCACGTTACACTGGCAGGCCCTTGGAATATGCAGTGCCAACTCGGTTTTCCTCAGGCCTTCACTCGGTTAAGGATCTTGCCACACGTAGAAGCCTGTGCAATAAAACTTGTTTAGCCAAGGGCCCAGTGTGTCGCGATGGTCTCCCTTGGCCGTTCCAATTCTGCAAGTACTTAGGTTGGGTGTTAACTAGGTTAGGTGGCCCTGCTTAGAAAACCAGCGTTTCCCCCTTTGGAAATCTGGATACTCGTGGCCTCGGAGTTGTTTCCGAATCCCTAAATATGCCCAGCTTCTACTCACTGCAGGCACACCTGGGGAGGAAACCAGTATGTTCCCCAGACAAACAGGGTGCTTGCGCATTCAGAGGGGAGCGAATCTGTGGCCCACGTTCGTTCTGGGAAATCGCAAGGTGGCCGCTAGCATCCGCGAACAAAAGCAGTCTTATCCCCTTTCGAAAGCTGGATTCTTGCGGCCTAGAACCTGTGTGCAAAAGTGTGGAATTGCCCAGCTCCTATTCACTGCAGGCACGCTTGCGAGGGAAACGAGTATTTTGCCCAGAGAAATCAGGTGCTTTCAATTCTTAGGGGGAGCTAATCCCACAGCCCTCGTTCGTTCTGGGAAACCACAAGACGACCACTAGTCTCATCGTAAGGACCAATTTTTCCCCCTGGCAAGCTCTGCGTGCAGCAGTTTCCATGAGGTCTTGGTCGTGGTTCAGCTTCAATGGAACACGAGTAGACCTTTCAGGTCTCCTAGGGCTCTGGCATCCGCACCGTTGCCCGTGTAAATACACTGAGTACCCCAAGTGTCCTCTCTGCATGCTGATCAACAGACAGCCTTGTAGGCCCTTCGGAACACTTCTTGGCATGCAGAATCCAGGGCGACACACTGCTCCCTTCCTTGGAGAACCAGGTTGACACAGCTTACAAATACCTCGGGAATATATTCCCAGCCGGTCTAATGGGCTGGGCAACTTTGACTCAGTGCAGAAGAGTGACGTGCCATGAGAGACACCCTCTGCCCAGCGTTCCTTCTGGGAACTCATAGCTGCCGGCCCTCTACATCATGCAGGAATTGGATGTGACATCCAACCTGGTCAAAGACCACAATTCACCACATTACACTGGTAGGCCTCTGGAAGAGGCAGTGCCAAAAAGGCCTTCCTCAGGCCTTCTATTGGTTAGGGAACTTGCGACACTTAGACACCTGCTCATTAAAATTGATTCAGCAAAGGGCCCTGTGTGTCGCGTGTGTCTGCCTTCGCACCTCAAAGACTGCAGGTACTTATGTTGCCTGTTAACTAGCATAGGAGGCCCTGCGTAGAAAAGCAGTCTCTTCCCGTTTGGAAAGCTGCATCCTTGCGGCAACAGAGCTGTGTTCAAAACCCTGAAAAGGCCCAGCGTCTATTCAGTGCAGCAACGCCTTGGGAGGAAAACACTAATTTCCACAGAGGAACTGGGTGCTTGCAATCCTTGTGGGGAGCTAATCCTGCCACCCTCGTTCTTTCGGGGAAACCGCAAGGTGACCACTAGGCTCCCCGTAAGTTCCCCTTTTGCCAACGGGCATGTTGGGCATACAGCAGTTTCCATGAAGTGTTCGTCGTTGTGCTGCATACATGCAACTCGAGGATGCCTTTCAGGACGCAATGGGCTCTCGCGTCCGCACTGTGTCCCGTGCAACTACACTGAGTACGCCAAGTCTCCTCTCTGCCTGCTGAGCAACAGACAGCCGTGTAGGCCCTTCGGAACACTTCTTGGCCTGCAGAGTCCAACGCGACACAGTGTTCTCTTCCTTCGAAACCTAGGTTGCCATAGCTTGCAAAGAGCACTGGAACACAGTCCTACACGGTCTCATGTGCTGGGCCACTTGGACTCAGTTAGGAATAGTGACTTACACCGAGAGAAACCTTCTCCTCCGCCTTCCTTCTGGGAACTCATACCTCCCCGCCCTCTACCTCAAGCAGGAAGTCGAGGTGAGATCCAACCTGAGCAAAGAGCACAATTCCTCACGTTACACTGGCAGGCCCTTGGAATATGCAGTGCCAACTCGGTTTTCCTCAGGCCTTCACTCGGTTAAGGATCTTGCCACACGTAGAAGCCTGTGCAATAAAACTTGTTTAGCCAAGGGCCCAGTGTGTCGCGATGGTCTCCCTTGGCCGTTCCAATTCTGCAAGTACTTAGGTTGGGTGTTAACTAGGTTAGGTGGCCCTGCTTAGAAAACCAGCGTTTCCCCCTTTGGAAATCTGGATACTCGTGGCCTCGGAGTTGTTTCCGAATCCCTAAATATGCCCAGCTTCTACTCACTGCAGGCACACCTGGGGAGGAAACCAGTATGTTCCCCAGACAAACAGGGTGCTTGCGCATTCAGAGGGGAGCGAATCTGTGGCCCACGTTCGTTCTGGGAAATCGCAAGGTGGCCGCTAGCATCCGCGAACAAAAGCAGTCTTATCCCCTTTCGAAAGCTGGATTCTTGCGGCCTAGAACCTGTGTGCAAAAGTGTGGAATTGCCCAGCTCCTATTCACTGCAGGCACGCTTGCGAGGGAAACGAGTATTTTGCCCAGAGAAATCAGGTGCTTTCAATTCTTAGGGGGAGCTAATCCCACAGCCCTCGTTCGTTCTGGGAAACCACAAGACGACCACTAGTCTCATCGTAAGGACCAATTTTTCCCCCTGGCAAGCTCTGCGTGCAGCAGTTTCCATGAGGTCTTGGTCGTGGTTCAGCTTCAATGGAACACGAGTAGACCTTTCAGGTCTCCTAGGGCTCTGGCATCCGCACCGTTGCCCGTGTAAATACACTGAGTACCCCAAGTGTCCTCTCTGCATGCTGATCAACAGACAGCCTTGTAGGCCCTTCGGAACACTTCTTGGCATGCAGAATCCAGGGCGACACACTGCTCCCTTCCTTGGAGAACCAGGTTGACACAGCTTACAAATACCTCGGGAATATATTCCCAGCCGGTCTAATGGGCTGGGCAACTTTGACTCAGTGCAGAAGAGTGACGTGCCATGAGAGACACCCTCTGCCCAGCGTTCCTTCTGGGAACTCATAGCTGCCGGCCCTCTACATCATGCAGGAATTGGATGTGACATCCAACCTGGTCAAAGACCACAATTCACCACATTACACTGGTAGGCCTCTGGAAGAGGCAGTGCCAAAAAGGCCTTCCTCAGGCCTTCTATTGGTTAGGGAACTTGCGACACTTAGACACCTGCTCATTAAAATTGATTCAGCAAAGGGCCCTGTGTGTCGCGTGTGTCTGCCTTCGCACCTCAAAGACTGCAGGTACTTATGTTGCCTGTTAACTAGCATAGGAGGCCCTGCGTAGAAAAGCAGTCTCTTCCCGTTTGGAAAGCTGCATCCTTGCGGCAACAGAGCTGTGTTCAAAACCCTGAAAAGGCCCAGCGTCTATTCAGTGCAGCAACGCCTTGGGAGGAAAACACTAATTTCCACAGAGGAACTGGGTGCTTGCAATCCTTGTGGGGAGCTAATCCTGCCACCCTCGTTCTTTCGGGGAAACCGCAAGGTGCCCACTAGGCTCCCCGTAAGTTCCCCTTTTGCCAACGGGCATGTTGGGCATACAGCAGTTTCCATGAAGTGTTCGTCGTTGTGCTGCATACATGCAACTCGAGGATGCCTTTCAGGACGCAATGGGCTCTCGCGTCCGCACTGTGTCCCGTGCAACTACACTGAGTACGCCAAGTCTCCTCTCTGCCTGCTGAGCAACAGACAGCCGTGTAGGCCCTTCGGAACACTTCTTGGCCTGCAGAGTCCAACGCGACACAGTGTTCTCTTCCTTCGAAACCTAGGTTGCCATAGCTTGCAAAGAGCACTGGAACACAGTCCTACACGGTCTCATGTGCTGGGCCACTTGGACTCAGTTAGGAATAGTGACTTACACCGAGAGAAACCTTCTCCTCCGCCTTCCTTCTGGGAACTCATACCTCCCCGCCCTCTACCTCAAGCAGGAAGTCGAGGTGAGATCCAACCTGAGCAAAGAGCACAATTCCTCACGTTACACTGGCAGGCCCTTGGAATATGCAGTGCCAACTCGGTTTTCCTCAGGCCTTCACTCGGTTAAGGATCTTGCCACACGTAGAAGCCTGTGCAATAAAACTTGTTTAGCCAAGGGCCCAGTGTGTCGCGATGGTCTCCCTTGGCCGTTCCAATTCTGCAAGTACTTAGGTTGGGTGTTAACTAGGTTAGGTGGCCCTGCTTAGAAAACCAGCGTTTCCCCCTTTGGAAATCTGGATACTCGTGGCCTCGGAGTTGTTTCTGAATCCCTAAATATGCCCAGCTTCTACTCACTGCAGGCACACCTGGGGAGGAAACCAGTATGTTCCCCAGACAAACAGGGTGCTTGCGCATTCAGAGGGGAGCGAATCTGTGGCCCACGTTCGTTCTGGGAAATCGCAAGGTGGCCGCTAGCATCCGCGAACAAAAGCAGTCTTATCCCCTTTCGAAAGCTGGATTTTTGCGGCCTAGAACCTGTGTGCAAAAGTGTAGAATTGCCCAGCTCCTATTCACTGCAGGCACGCTTGCGAGGGAAACGAGTATTTTGCCCAGAGAAATCAGGTGCTTTCAATTCTTAGGGGGAGCTAATCCCACAGCCCTCGTTCGTTCTGGGAAACCACAAGACGACCACTAGTCTCATCGTAAGGACCAATTTTTCCCCCTGGCAAGCTCTGCGTGCAGCAGTTTCCATGAGGTCTTGGTCGTGGTTCAGCTTCAATGGAACACGAGTAGACCTTTCAGGTCTCCTAGGGCTCTGGCATCCGCACCGTTGCCCGTGTAAATACACTGAGTACCCCAAGTGTCCTCTCTGCATGCTGATCAACAGACAGCCTTGTAGGCCCTTCGGAACACTTCTTGGCATGCAGAATCCAGGGCGACACACTGCTCCCTTCCTTGGAGAACCAGGTTGACACAGCTTACAAATACCTCGGGAATATATTCCCAGCCGGTCTAATGGGCTGGGCAACTTTGACTCAGTGCAGAAGAGTGACGTGCCATGAGAGACACCCTCTGCCCAGCGTTCCTTCTGGGAACTCATAGCTGCCGGCCCTCTACATCATGCAGGAATTGGATGTGACATCCAACCTGGTCAAAGACCACAATTCACCACATTACACTGGTAGGCCTCTGGAAGAGGCAGTGCCAAAAAGGCCTTCCTCAGGCCTTCTATTGGTTAGGGAACTTGCGACACTTAGACACCTGCTCATTAAAATTGATTCAGCAAAGGGCCCTGTGTGTCGCGTGTGTCTGCCTTCGCACCTCAAAGACTGCCGGTACTTAGGTTGCCTGTTAACTAGCATAGGAGGCCCTGCGTAGAAAAGCAGTCTCTTCCCGTTTGGAAAGCTGCATCCTTGCGGCAACAGAGCTGTGTTCAAAACCCTGAAAAGGCCCAGCGTCTATTCAGTGCAGCAACGCCTTGGGAGGCAAACACTAATTTCCACAGAGGAACTGGGTGCTTGCAATCCTTGTGGGGAGCTAATCCTGCCACCCTCGTTCTTTCGGGGAAACCGCAAGGTGACCACTAGGCTCCCCGTAAGTTCCCCTTTTGCCAACGGGCATGTTGGGCATACAGCAGTTTCCATGAAGTGTTCGTCGTTGTGCTGCATACATGCAACTCGAGGATGCCTTTCAGGACGCAATGGGCTCTCGCGTCCGCACTGTGTCCCGTGCAACTACACTGAGTACGCCAAGTCTCCTCTCTGCCTGCTGAGCAACAGACAGCCGTGTAGGCCCTTCGGAACACTTCTTGGCCTGCAGAGTCCAACGCGACACAGTGTTCTCTTCCTTCGAAACCTAGGTTGCCATAGCTTGCAAAGAGCACTGGAACACAGTCCTACACGGTCTCATGTGCTGGGCCACTTGGACTCAGTTAGGAATAGTGACTTACACCGAGAGAAACCTTCTCCTCCGCCTTCCTTCTGGGAACTCATACCTCCCCGCCCTCTACCTCAAGCAGGAAGTCGAGGTGAGATCCAACCTGAGCAAAGAGCACAATTCCTCACGTTACACTGGCAGGCCCTTGGAATATGCAGTGCCAACTCGGTTTTCCTCAGGCCTTCACTCGGTTAAGGATCTTGCCACACGTAGAAGCCTGTGCAATAAAACTTGTTTAGCCAAGGGCCCAGTGTGTCGCGATGGTCTCCCTTGGCCGTTCCAATTCTGCAAGTACTTAGGTTGGGTGTTAACTAGGTTAGGTGGCCCTGCTTAGAAAACCAGCGTTTCCCCCTTTGGAAATCTGGATACTCGTGGCCTCGGAGTTGTTTCCGAATCCCTAAATATGCCCAGCTTCTACTCACTGCAGGCACACCTGGGGAGGAAACCAGTATGTTCCCCAGACAAACAGGGTGCTTGCGCATTCAGAGGGGAGCGAATCTGTGGCCCACGTTCGTTCTGGGAAATCGCAAGGTGGCCGCTAGCATCCGCGAACAAAAGCAGTCTTATCCCCTTTCGAAAGCTGGATTCTTGCGGCCTAGAACCTGTGTGCAAAAGTGTGGAATTGCCCAGCTCCTATTCACTGCAGGCACGCTTGCGAGGGAAACGAGTATTTTGCCCAGAGAAATCAGGTGCTTTCAATTCTTAGGGGGAGCTAATCCCACAGCCCTCGTTCGTTCTGGGAAACCACAAGACGACCACTAGTCTCATCGTAAGGACCAATTTTTCCCCCTGGCAAGCTCTGCGTGCAGCAGTTTCCATGAGGTCTTGGTCGTGGTTCAGCTTCAATGGAACACGAGTAGACCTTTCAGGTCTCCTAGGGCTCTGGCATCCGCACCGTTGCCCGTGTAAATACACTGAGTACCCCAAGTGTCCTCTCTGCATGCTGATCAACAGACAGCCTTGTAGGCCCTTCGGAACACTTCTTGGCATGCAGAATCCAGGGCGACACACTGCTCCCTTCCTTGGAGAACCAGGTTGACACAGCTTACAAATACCTCGGGAATATATTCCCAGCCGGTCTAATGGGCTGGGCAACTTTGACTCAGTGCAGAAGAGTGACGTGCCATGAGAGACACCCTCTGCCCAGCGTTCCTTCTGGGAACTCATAGCTGCCGGCCCTCTACATCATGCAGGAATTGGATGTGACATCCAACCTGGTCAAAGACCACAATTCACCACATTACACTGGTAGGCCTCTGGAAGAGGCAGTGCCAAAAAGGCCTTCCACAGGTCTTCTATTGGTTAGGGAACTTGCGACACTTAGACACCTGCTCATTAAAATTGATTCAGCAAAGGGCCCTGTGTGTCGCGTGTGTCTGCCTTCGCACCTCAAAGACTACAGGTACATATGTTGCCTGTTAACTAGCATAGGAGGCCCTGCGTAGAAAAGCAGTCTCTTCCCGTTTGGAAAGCTGCATCCTTGCGGCAACAGAGCTGTGTTCAAAACCCTGAAAAGGCCCAGCGTCTATTCAGTGCAGCAACGCCTTGGGAGGAAAACACTAATTTCCACAGAGGAACTGGGTGCTTGCAATCCTTGTGGGGAGCTAATCCTGCCACTCTCGTTCTTTCGGGGAAACCGCAAGGTGACCACTAGGCTCCCCGTAAGTTCCCCTTTTGCCAACGGGCATGTTGGGCATACAGCAGTTTCCATGAAGTGTTCGTCGTTGTGCTGCATACATGCAACTCGAGGATGCCTTTCAGGACGCAATGGGCTCTCGCGTCCGCACTGTGTCCCGTGCAACTACACTGAGTACGCCAAGTCTCCTCTCTGCCTGCTGAGCAACAGACAGCCGTGTAGGCCCTTCGGAACACTTCTTGGCCTGCAGAGTCCAACGCGACACAGTGTTCTCTTCCTTCGAAACCTAGGTTGCCATAGCTTGCAAAGAGCACTGGAACACAGTCCTACACGGTCTCATGTGCTGGGCCACTTGGACTCAGTTAGGAATAGTGACTTACACCGAGAGAAACCTTCTCCTCCGCCTTCCTTCTGGGAACTCATACCTCCCCGCCCTCTACCTCAAGCAGGAAGTCGAGGTGAGATCCAACCTGAGCAAAGAGCACAATTCCTCACGTTACACTGGCAGGCCCTTGGAATATGCAGTGCCAACTCGGTTTTCCTCAGGCCTTCACTCGGTTAAGGATCTTGCCACACGTAGAAGCCTGTGCAATAAAACTTGTTTAGCCAAGGGCCCAGTGTGTCGCGATGGTCTCCCTTGGCCGTTCCAATTCTGCAAGTACTTAGGTTGGGTGTTAACTAGGTTAGGTGGCCCTGCTTAGAAAACCAGCGTTTCCCCCTTTGGAAATCTGGATACTCGTGGCCTCGGAGTTGTTTCCGAATCCCTAAATATGCCCAGCTTCTACTCACTGCAGGCACACCTGGGGAGGAAACCAGTATGTTCCCCAGACAAACAGGGTGCTTGCGCATTCAGAGGGGAGCGAATCTGTGGCCCACGTTCGTTCTGGGAAATCGCAAGGTGGCCGCTAGCATCCGCGAACAAAAGCAGTCTTATCCCCTTTCGAAAGCTGGATTCTTGCGGCCTAGAACCTGTGTGCAAAAGTGTGGAATTGCCCAGCTCCTATTCACTGCAGGCACGCTTGCGAGGGAAACGAGTATTTTGCCCAGAGAAATCAGGTGCTTTCAATTCTTAGGGGGAGCTAATCCCACAGCCCTCGTTCGTTCTGGGAAACCACAAGACGACCACTAGTCTCATCGTAAGGACCAATTTTTCCCCCTGGCAAGCTCTGCGTGCAGCAGTTTCCATGAGGTCTTGGTCGTGGTTCAGCTTCAATGGAACACGAGTAGACCTTTCAGGTCTCCTAGGGCTCTGGCATCCGCACCGTTGCCCGTGTAAATACACTGAGTACCCCAAGTGTCCTCTCTGCATGCTGATCAACAGACAGCCTTGTAGGCCCTTCGGAACACTTCTTGGCATGCAGAATCCAGGGCGACACACTGCTCCCTTCCTTGGAGAACCAGGTTGACACAGCTTACAAATACCTCGGGAATATATTCCCAGCCGGTCTAATGGGCTGGGCAACTTTGACTCAGTGCAGAAGAGTGACGTGCCATGAGAGACACCCTCTGCCCAGCGTTCCTTCTGGGAACTCATAGCTGCCGGCCCTCTACATCATGCAGGAATTGGATGTGACATCCAACCTGGTCAAAGACCACAATTCACCACATTACACTGGTAGGCCTCTGGAAGAGGCAGTGCCAAAAAGGCCTTCCACAGGTCTTCTATTGGTTAGGGAACTTGCGACACTTAGACACCTGCTCATTAAAATTGATTCAGCAAAGGGCCCTGTGTGTCGCGTGTGTCTGCCTTCGCACCTCAAAGACTACAGGTACATATGTTGCCTGTTAACTAGCATAGGAGGCCCTGCGTAGAAAAGCAGTCTCTTCCCGTTTGGAAAGCTGCATCCTTGCGGCAACAGAGCTGTGTTCAAAACCCTGAAAAGGCCCAGCGTCTATTCAGTGCAGCAACGCCTTGGGAGGAAAACACTAATTTCCACAGAGGAACTGGGTGCTTGCAATCCTTGTGGGGAGCTAATCCTGCCACTCTCGTTCTTTCGGGGAAACCGCAAGGTGACCACTAGGCTCCCCGTAAGTTCCCCTTTTGCCAACGGGCATGTTGGGCATACAGCAGTTTCCATGAAGTGTTCGTCGTTGTGCTGCATACATGCAACTCGAGGATGCCTTTCAGGACGCAATGGGCTCTCGCGTCCGCACTGTGTCCCGTGCAACTACACTGAGTACGCCAAGTCTCCTCTCTGCCTGCTGAGCAACAGACAGCCGTGTAGGCCCTTCGGAACACTTCTTGGCCTGCAGAGTCCAACGCGACACAGTGTTCTCTTCCTTCGAAACCTAGGTTGCCATAGCTTGCAAAGAGCACTGGAACACAGTCCTACACGGTCTCATGTGCTGGGCCACTTGGACTCAGTTAGGAATAGTGACTTACACCGAGAGAAACCTTCTCCTCCACCTTCCTTCTGGGAACTCATACCTCCCCGCCCTCTACCTCAAGCAGGAAGTCGAGGTGAGATCCAACCTGAGCAAAGAGCACAATTCCTCACGTTACACTGGCAGGCCCTTGGAATATGCAGTGCCAACTCGGTTTTCCTCAGGCCTTCACTCGGTTAAGGATCTTGCCACACGTAGAAGCCTGTGCAATAAAACTTGTTTAGCCAAGGGCCCAGTGTGTCGCGATGGTCTCCCTTGGCCGTTCCAATTCTGCAAGTACTTAGGTTGGGTGTTAACTAGGTTAGGTGGCCCTGCTTAGAAAACCAGCGTTTCCCCCTTTGGAAATCTGGATACTCGTGGCCTCGGAGTTGTTTCCGAATCCCTAAATATGCCCAGCTTCTACTCACTGCAGGCACACCTGGGGAGGAAACCAGTATGTTCCCCAGACAAACAGGGTGCTTGCGCATTCAGAGGGGAGCGAATCTGTGGCCCACGTTCGTTCTGGGAAATCGCAAGGTGGCCGCTAGCATCCGCGAACAAAAGCAGTCTTATCCCCTTTCGAAAGCTGGATTCTTGCGGCCTAGAACCTGTGTGCAAAAGTGTGGAATTGCCCAGCTCCTATTCACTGCAGGCACGCTTGCGAGGGAAACGAGTATTTTGCCCAGAGAAATCAGGTGCTTTCAATTCTTAGGGGGAGCTAATCCCACAGCCCTCGTTCGTTCTGGGAAACCACAAGACGACCACTAGTCTCATCGTAAGGACCAATTTTTCCCCCTGGCAAGCTCTGCGTGCAGCAGTTTCCATGAGGTCTTTGTCGTGGTTCAGCTTCAATGGAACACGAGTAGACCTTTCAGGTCTCCTAGGGCTCTGGCATCCGCACCGTTGCCCGTGTAAATACACTGAGTACCCCAAGTGTCCTCTCTGCATGCTGATCAACAGACAGCCTTGTAGGCCCTTCGGAACACTTCTTGGCATGCAGAATCCAGGGCGACACACTGCTCCCTTCCTTGGAGAACCAGGTTGACACAGCTTACAAATACCTCGGGAATATATTCCCAGCCGGTCTAATGGGCTGGGCAACTTTGACTCAGTGCAGAAGAGTGACGTGCCATGAGAGACACCCTCTGCCCAGCGTTCCTTCTGGGAACTCATAGCTGCCGGCCCTCTACATCATGCAGGAATTGGATGTGACATCCAACCTGGTCAAAGACCACAATTCACCACATTACACTGGTAGGCCTCTGGAAGAGGCAGTGCCAAAAAGGCCTTCCTCAGGCCTTCTATTGGTTAGGGAACTTGCGACACTTAGACACCTGCTCATTAAAATTGATTCAGCAAAGGGCCCTGTGTGTCGCGTGTGTCTGCCTTCGCACCTCAAAGACTGCCGGTACTTAGGTTGCCTCTTAACTAGCATAGGAGGCCCTGCGTAGAAAAGCAGTCTCTTCCCGTTTGGAAAGCTGCATCCTTGCGGCAACAGAGCTGTGTTCAAAACCCTGAAAAGGCCCAGCGTCTATTCAGTGCAGCAACGCCTTGGGAGGAAAACACTAATTTCCACAGAGGAACTGGGTGCTTGCAATCCTTGTGGGGAGCTAATCCTGCCACCCTCGTTCTTTCGGGGAAACCGCAAGGTGACCACTAGGCTCCCCGTAAGTTCCCCTTTTGCCAACGGGCATGTTGGGCATACAGCAGTTTCCATGAAGTGTTCGTCGTTGTGCTGCATACATGCAACTCGAGGATGCCTTTCAGGACGCAATGGGCTCTCGCGTCCGCACTGTGTCCCGTGCAACTACACTGAGTACGCCAAGTCTCCTCTCTGCCTGCTGAGCAACAGACAGCCGTGTAGGCCCTTCGGAACACTTCTTGGCCTGCAGAGTCCAACGCGACACACTGTTCTCTTCCTTCGAAACCTAGGTTGCCATAGCTTGCAAAGAGCACTGGAACACAGTCCTACACGGTCTCATGTGCTGGGCCACTTGGACTCAGTTAGGAATAGTGACTTACACCGAGAGAAACCTTCTCCTCCGCCTTCCTTCTGGGAACTCATACCTCCCCGCCCTCTACCTCAAGCAGGAAGTCGAGGTGAGATCCAACCTGAGCAAAGAGCACAATTCCTCACGTTACACTGGCAGGCCTTGGAATATGCAGTGCCAACTCGGTTTTCCTCAGGCCTTCACTCGGTTAAGGATCTTGCCACACGTAGAAGCCTGTGCAATAAAACTTGTTTAGCCAAGGGCCCAGTGTGTCGCGATGGTCTCCCTTGGCCGTTCCAATTCTGCAAGTACTTAGGTTGGGTGTTAACTAGGTTAGGTGGCCCTGCTTAGAAAACCAGCGTTTCCCCCTTTGGAAATCTGGATACTCGTGGCCTCGGAGTTGTTTCCGAATCCCTAAATATGCCCAGCTTCTACTCACTGCAGGCACACCTGGGGAGGAAACCAGTATGTTCCCCAGACAAACAGGGTGCTGGCGCATTCAGAGGGGAGCGAATCTGTGGCCCACGTTCGTTCTGGGAAATCGCAAGGTGACCGCTAGCATCCGCGAACAAAAGCAGTCTTATCCCCTTTCGAAAGCTGGATTCTTGCGGCCTAGAACCTGTGTGCAAAAGTGTGGAATTGCCCAGCTCCTATTCACTGCAGGCACGCTTGCGAGGGAAACGAGTATTTTGCCCAGAGAAATCAGGTGCTTTCAATTCTTAGGGGGAGCTAATCCCACAGCCCTCGTTCGTTCTGGGAAACCACAAGACGACCACTAGTCTCATCGTAAGGACCAATTTTTCCCCCTGGCAAGCTCTGCGTGCAGCAGTTTCCATGAGGTCTTGGTCGTGGTTCAGCTTCAATGGAACACGAGTAGACCTTTCAGGTCTCCTAGGGCTCTGGCATCCGCACCGTTGCCCGTGTAAATACACTGAGTACCCCAAGTGTCCTCTCTGCATGCTGATCAACAGACAGCCTTGTAGGCCCTTCGGAACACTTCTTGGCATGCAGAATCCAGGGCGACACACTGCTCCCTTCCTTGGAGAACCAGGTTGACACAGCTTACAAATACCTCGGGAATATATTCCCAGCCGGTCTAATGGGCTGGGCAACTTTGACTCAGTGCAGAAGAGTGACGTGCCATGAGAGACACCCTCTGCCCAGCGTTCCTTCTGGGAACTCATAGCTGCCGGACCTCTACATCATGCAGGAATTGGATGTGACATCCAACCTGGTCAAAGACCACAATTCACCACATTACACTGGTAGGCCTCTGGAAGAGGCAGTGCCAAAAAGGCCTTCCTCAGGCCTTCTATTGGTTAGGGAACTTGCGACACTTAGACACCTGCTCATTAAAATTGATTCAGCAAAGGGCCCTGTGTGTCGCGTGTGTCTGCCTTCGCACCTCAAAGACTGCCGGTACTTAGGTTGCCTGTTAACTAGCATAGGAGGCCCTGCGTAGAAAAGCAGTCTCTTCCCGTTTGGAAAGCTGCATCCTTGCGGCAACAGAGCTGTGTTCAAAACCCTGAAAAGGCCCAGCGTCTATTCAGTGCAGCAACGCCTTGGGAGGAAAACACTAATTTCCACAGAGGAACTGGGTGCTTGCAATCCTTGTGGGGAGCTAATCCTGCCACCCTCGTTCTTTCGGGGAAACCGCAAGGTGACCACTAGGCTCCCCGTAAGTTCCCCTTTTGCCAACGGGCATGTTGGGCATACAGCAGTTTCCATGAAGTGTTCGTCGTTGTGCTGCATACATGCAACTCGAGGATGCCTTTCAGGACGCAATGGGCTCTCGCGTCCGCACTGTGTCCCGTGCAACTACACTGAGTACGCCAAGTCTCCTCTCTGCCTGCTGAGCAACAGACAGCCGTGTAGGCCCTTCGGAACACTTCTTGGCCTGCAGAGTCCAACGCGACACACTGTTCTCTTCCTTCGAAACCTAGGTTGCCATAGCTTGCAAAGAGCACTGGAACACAGTCCTACACGGTCTCATGTGCTGGGCCACTTGGACTCAGTTAGGAATAGTGACTTACACCGAGAGAAACCTTCTCCTCCGCCTTCCTTCTGGGAACTCATACCTCCCCGCCCTCTACCTCAAGCAGGAAGTTGAGGTGAGATCCAACCTGAGCAAAGAGCACAATTCCTCACGTTACACTGGCAGGCCCTTGGAATATGCAGTGCCAACTCGGTTTTCCTCAGGCCTTCACTCGGTTAAGGATCTTGCCACACGTAGAAGCCTGTGCAATAAAACTTGTTTAGCCAAGGGCCCAGTGTGTCGCGATGGTCTCCCTTGGCCGTTCCAATTCTGCAAGTACTTAGGTTGGGTGTTAACTAGGTTAGGTGGCCCTGCTTAGAAAACCAGCGTTTCCCCCTTTGGAAATCTGGATACTCGTGGCCTCGGAGTTGTTTCTGAATCCCTAAATATGCCCAGCTTCTACTCACTGCAGGCACACCTGGGGAGGAAACCAGTATGTTCCCCAGACAAACAGGGTGCTTGCGCATTCAGAGGGGAGCGAATCTGTGGCCCACGTTCGTTCTGGGAAATCGCAAGGTGGCCGCTAGCATCCGCGAACAAAAGCAGTCTTATCCCCTTTCGAAAGCTGGATTCTTGCGGCCTAGAACCTGTGTGCAAATGTGTAGAATTGCCCAGCTCCTATTCACTGCAGGCACGCTTGCGAGGGAAACGAGTATTTTGCCCAGAGAAATCAGGTGCTTTCAATTCTTAGGGGGAGCTAATCCCACAGCCCTCGTTCGTTCTGGGAAACCACAAGACGACCACTAGTCTCATCGTAAGGACCAATTTTTCCCCCTGGCAAGCTCTGCGTGCAGCAGTTTCCATGAGGTCTTGGTCGTGGTTCAGCTTCAATGGAACACGAGTAGACCTTTCAGGTCTCCTAGGGCTCTGGCATCCGCACCGTTGCCCGTGTAAATACACTGAGTACCCCAAGTGTCCTCTCTGCATGCTGATCAACAGACAGCCTTGTAGGCCCTTCGGAACACTTCTTGGCATGCAGAATCCAGGGCGACACACTGCTCCCTTCCTTGGAGAACCAGGTTGACACAGCTTACAAATACCTCGGGAATATATTCCCAGCCGGTCTAATGGGCTGGGCAACTTTGACTCAGTGCAGAAGAGTGACGTGCCATGAGAGACACCCTCTGCCCAGCGTTCCTTCTGGGAACTCATAGCTGCCGGCCCTCTACATCATGCAGGAATTGGATGTGACATCCAACCTGGTCAAAGACCACAATTCACCACATTACACTGGTAGGCCTCTGGAAGAGGCAGTGCCAAAAAGGCCTTCCTCAGGCCTTCTATTGGTTAGGGAACTTGCGACACTTAGACACCTGCTCATTAAAATTGATTCAGCAAAGGGCCCTGTGTGTCGCGTGTGTCTGCCTTCGCACCTCAAAGACTGCAGGTACTTATGTTGCCTGTTAACTAGCATAGGAGGCCCTGCGTAGAAAAGCAGTCTCTTCCCGTTTGGAAAGCTGCATCCTTGCGGCAACAGAGCTGTGTTCAAAACCCTGAAAAGGCCCAGCGTCTATTCAGTGCAGCAACGCCTTGGGAGGAAAACACTAATTTCCACAGAGGAACTGGGTGCTTGCAATCCTTGTGGGGAGCTAATCCTGCCACTCTCGTTCTTTCGGGGAAACCGCAAGGTGACCACTAGGCTCCCCGTAAGTTCCCCTTTTGCCAACGGGCATGTTGGGCATACAGCAGTTTCCATGAAGTGTTCGTCGTTGTGCTGCATACATGCAACTCGAGGATGCCTTTCAGGACGCAATGGGCTCTCGCGTCCGCACTGTGTCCCGTGCAACTACACTGAGTACGCCAAGTCTCCTCTCTGCCTGCTGAGCAACAGACAGCCGTGTAGGCCCTTCGGAACACTTCTTGGCCTGCAGAGTCCAACGCGACACAGTGTTCTCTTCCTTCGAAACCTAGGTTGCCATAGCTTGCAAAGAGCACTGGAACACAGTCCTACACGGTCTCATGTGCTGGGCCACTTGGACTCAGTTAGGAATAGTGACTTACACCGAGAGAAACCTTCTCCTCCACCTTCCTTCTGGGAACTCATACCTCCCCGCCCTCTACCTCAAGCAGGAAGTCGAGGTGAGATCCAACCTGAGCAAAGAGCACAATTCCTCACGTTACACTGGCAGGCCCTTGGAATATGCAGTGCCAACTCGGTTTTCCTCAGGCCTTCACTCGGTTAAGGATCTTGCCACACGTAGAAGCCTGTGCAATAAAACTTGTTTAGCCAAGGGCCCAGTGTGTCGCGATGGTCTCCCTTGGCCGTTCCAATTCTGCAAGTACTTAGGTTGGGTGTTAACTAGGTTAGGTGGCCCTGCTTAGAAAACCAGCGTTTCCCCCTTTGGAAATCTGGATACTCGTGGCCTCGGAGTTGTTTCCGAATCCCTAAATATGCCCAGCTTCTACTCACTGCAGGCACACCTGGGGAGGAAACCAGTATGTTCCCCAGACAAACAGGGTGCTTGCGCATTCAGAGGGGAGCGAATCTGTGGCCCACGTTCGTTCTGGGAAATCGCAAGGTGGCCGCTAGCATCCGCGAACAAAAGCAGTCTTATCCCCTTTCGAAAGCTGGATTCTTGCGGCCTAGAACCTGTGTGCAAAAGTGTGGAATTGCCCAGCTCCTATTCACTGCAGGCACGCTTGCGAGGGAAACGAGTATTTTGCCCAGAGAAATCAGGTGCTTTCAATTCTTAGGGGGAGCTAATCCCACAGCCCTCGTTCGTTCTGGGAAACCACAAGACGACCACTAGTCTCATCGTAAGGACCAATTTTTCCCCCTGGCAAGCTCTGCGTGCAGCAGTTTCCATGAGGTCTTTGTCGTGGTTCAGCTTCAATGGAACACGAGTAGACCTTTCAGGTCTCCTAGGGCTCTGGCATCCGCACCGTTGCCCGTGTAAATACACTGAGTACCCCAAGTGTCCTCTCTGCATGCTGATCAACAGACAGCCTTGTAGGCCCTTCGGAACACTTCTTGGCATGCAGAATCCAGGGCGACACACTGCTCCCTTCCTTGGAGAACCAGGTTGACACAGCTTACAAATACCTCGGGAATATATTCCCAGCCGGTCTAATGGGCTGGGCAACTTTGACTCAGTGCAGAAGAGTGACGTGCCATGAGAGACACCCTCTGCCCAGCGTTCCTTCTGGGAACTCATAGCTGCCGGCCCTCTACATCATGCAGGAATTGGATGTGACATCCAACCTGGTCAAAGACCACAATTCACCACATTACACTGGTAGGCCTCTGGAAGAGGCAGTGCCAAAAAGGCCTTCCTCAGGCCTTCTATTGGTTAGGGAACTTGCGACACTTAGACACCTGCTCATTAAAATTGATTCAGCAAAGGGCCCTGTGTGTCGCGTGTGTCTGCCTTCGCACCTCAAAGACTGCCGGTACTTAGGTTGCCTGTTAACTAGCATAGGAGGCCCTGCGTAGAAAAGCAGTCTCTTCCCGTTTGGAAAGCTGCATCCTTGCGGCAACAGAGCTGTGTTCAAAACCCTGAAAAGGCCCAGCGTCTATTCAGTGCAGCAACGCCTTGGGAGGAAAACACTAATTTCCACAGAGGAACTGGGTGCTTGCAATCCTTGTGGGGAGCTAATCCTGCCACCCTCGTTCTTTCGGGGAAACCGCAAGGTGACCACTAGGCTCCCCGTAAGTTCCCCTTTTGCCAACGGGCATGTTGGGCATACAGCAGTTTCCATGAAGTGTTCGTCGTTGTGCTGCATACATGCAACTCGAGGATGCCTTTCAGGACGCAATGGGCTCTCGCGTCCGCACTGTGTCCCGTGCAACTACACTGAGTACGCCAAGTCTCCTCTCTGCCTGCTGAGCAACAGACAGCCGTGTAGGCCCTTCGGAACACTTCTTGGCCTGCAGAGTCCAACGCGACACACTGTTCTCTTCCTTCGAAACCTAGGTTGCCATAGCTTGCAAAGAGCACTGGAACACAGTCCTACACGGTCTCATGTGCTGGGCCACTTGGACTCAGTTAGGAATAGTGACTTACACCGAGAGAAACCTTCTCCTCCGCCTTCCTTCTGGGAACTCATACCTCCCCGCCCTCTACCTCAAGCAGGAAGTCGAGGTGAGATCCAACCTGAGCAAAGAGCACAATTCCTCACGTTACACTGGCAGGCCTTGGAATATGCAGTGCCAACTCGGTTTTCCTCAGGCCTTCACTCGGTTAAGGATCTTGCCACATGTAGAAGCCTGTGCAATAAAACTTGTTTAGCCAAGGGCCCAGTGTGTCGCGATGGTCTCCCTTGGCCGTTCCAATTCTGCAAGTACTTAGGTTGGGTGTTAACTAGGTTAGGTGGCCCTGCTTAGAAAACCAGCGTTTCCCCCTTTGGAAATCTGGATACTCGTGGCCTCAGAGTTGTTTCCGAATCCCTAAATATGCCTAGCTTCTACTCACTGCAGGCACACCTGGGGAGGAAACCAGTATGTTCCCCAGACAAACAGGGTGCTGGCGCATTCAGAGGGGAGCGAATCTGTGGCCCACGTTCGTTCTGGGAAATCGCAAGGTGACCGCTAGCATCCGCGAACAAAAGCAGTCTTATCCCCTTTCGAAAGCTGGATTCTTGCGGCCTAGAACCTGTGTGCAAAAGTGTGGAATTGCCCAGCTCCTATTCACTGCAGGCACGCTTGCGAGGGAAACGAGTATTTTGCCCAGAGAAATCAGGTGCTTTCAATTCTTAGGGGGAGCTAATCCCACAGCCCTCGTTCGTTCTGGGAAACCACAAGACGACCACTAGTCTCATCGTAAGGACCAATTTTTCCCCCTGGCAAGCTCTGCGTGCAGCAGTTTCCATGAGGTCTTTGTCGTGGTTCAGCTTCAATGGAACACGAGTAGACCTTTCAGGTCTCCTAGGGCTCTGGCATCCGCACCGTTGCCCGTGTAAATACACTGAGTACCCCAAGTGTCCTCTCTGCATGCTGATCAACAGACAGCCTTGTAGGCCCTTCGGAACACTTCTTGGCATGCAGAATCCAGGGCGACACACTGCTCCCTTCCTTGGAGAACCAGGTTGACACAGCTTACAAATACCTCGGGAATATATTCCCAGCCGGTCTAATGGGCTGGGCAACTTTGACTCAGTGCAGAAGAGTGACGTGCCATGAGAGACACCCTCTGCCCAGCGTTCCTTCTGGGAACTCAGCTGCCGGCCCTCTACATCATGCAGGAATTGGATGTGACATCCAACCTGGTCAAAGACCACAATTCACCACATTACACTGGTAGGCCTCTGGAAGAGGCAGTGCCAAAAAGGCCTTCCTCAGGCCTTCTATTGGTTAGGGAACTTGCGACACTTAGACACCTGCTCATTAAAATTGATTCAGCAAAGGGCCCTGTGTGTCGCGTGTGTCTGCCTTCGCACCTCAAAGACTGCCGGTACTTAGGTTGCCTGTTAACTAGCATAGGAGGCCCTGCGTAGAAAAGCAGTCTCTTCCCGTTTGGAAAGCTGCATCCTTGCGGCAACAGAGCTGTGTTCAAAACCCTGAAAAGGCCCAGCGTCTATTCAGTGCAGCAACGCCTTGGGAGGAAAACACTAATTTCCACAGAGGAACTGGGTGCTTGCAATCCTTGTGGGGAGCTAATCCTGCCACCCTCGTTCTTTCGGGGAAACCGCAAGGTGACCACTAGGCTCCCCGTAAGTTCCCCTTTTGCCAACGGGCATGTTGGGCATACAGCAGTTTCCATGAAGTGTTCGTCGTTGTGCTGCATACATGCAACTCGAGGATGCCTTTCAGGACGCAATGGGCTCTCGCGTCCGCACTGTGTCCCGTGCAACTACACTGAGTACGCCAAGTCTCCTCTCTGCCTGCTGAGCAACAGACAGCCGTGTAGGCCCTTCGGAACACTTCTTGGCCTGCAGAGTCCAACGCGACACACTGTTCTCTTCCTTCGAAACCTAGGTTGCCATAGCTTGCAAAGAGCACTGGAACACAGTCCTACACGGTCTCATGTGCTGGGCCACTTGGACTCAGTTAGGAATAGTGACTTACACCGAGAGAAACCTTCTCCTCCGCCTTCCTTCTGGGAACTCATACCTCCCCGCCCTCTACCTCAAGCAGGAAGTCGAGGTGAGATCCAACCTGAGCAAAGAGCACAGTTCCTCACGTTACACTGGCAGGCCCTTGGAATATGCAGTGCCAACTCGGTTTTCCTCAGGCCTTCACTCGGTTAAGGATCTTGCCACACGTAGAAGCCTGTGCAATAAAACTTGTTTAGCCAAGGGCCCAGTGTGTCGCGATGGTCTCCCTTTGCCGTTCCAATTCTGCAAGTACTTAGGTTGGGTGTTAACTAGGTTAGGTGGCCCTGCTTAGAAAACCAGCGTTTCCCCCTTTGGAAATCTGGATACTCGTGGCCTCGGAGTTGTTTCTGAATCCCTAAATATGCCCAGCTTCTACTCACTGCAGGCACACCTGGGGAGGAAACCAGTATGTTCCCCAGACAAACAGGGTGCTGGCGCATTCAGAGGGGAGCGAATCTGTGGCCCACGTTCGTTCTGGGAAATCGCAAGGTGGCCGCTAGCATCCGCGAACAAAAGCAGTCTTATCCCCTTTCGAAAGCTGGATTCTTGCGGCCTAGAACCTGTGTGCAAAAGTGTAGAATTGCCCAGCTCCTATTCACTGCAGGCACGCTTGCGAGGGAAACGAGTATTTTACCCAGAGAAATCAGGTGCTTTCAATTCTTAGGGGGAGCTAATCCCACAGCCCTCGTTCGTTCTGGGAAACCACAAGACGACCACTAGTCTCATCGTAAGGACCAATTTTTCCCCCTGGCAAGCTCTGCGTGCAGCAGTTTCCATGAGGTCTTGGTCGTGGTTCAGCTTCAATGGAACACGAGTAGACCTTTCAGGTCTCCTAGGGCTCTGGCATCCGCACCGTTGCCCGTGTAAATACACTGAGTACCCCAAGTGTCCTCTCTGCATGCTGATCAACAGACAGCCTTGTAGGCCCTTCGGAACACTTCTTGGCATGCAGAATCCAGGGCGACACACTGCTCCCTTCCTTGGAGAACCAGGTTGACACAGCTTACAAATACCTCGGGAATATATTCCCAGCCGGTCTAATGGGCTGGGCAACTTTGACTCAGTGCAGAAGAGTGACGTGCCATGAGAGACACCCTCTGCCCAGTGTTCCTTCTGGGAACTCATAGCTGCCGGCCCTCTATATCATGCAGGAATTGGATGTGACATCCAACCTGGTCAAAGACCACAATTCACCACATTACACTGGTAGGCCTCTGGAAGAGGCAGTGCCAAAAAGGCCTTCCTCAGGCCTTCTATTGGTTAGGGAACTTGCGACACTTAGACACCTGCTCATTAAAATTGATTCAGCAAAGGGCCCTGTGTGTCGCGTGTGTCTGCCTTCGCACCTCAAAAACTGCAGGTACTTATGTTGCCTGTTAACTAGCATAGGAGGCCCTGCGTAGAAAAGCAGTCTCTTCCCGTTTGGAAAGCTGCATCCTTGCGGCAACAGAGCTGTGTTCAAAACCCTGAAAAGGCCCAGCGTCTATTCAGTGCAGCAACGCCTTGGGAGGAAAACACTAATTTCCACAGAGGAACTGGGTGCTTGCAATCCTTGTGGGGAGCTAATCCTGCCACCCTCGTTCTTTCGGGGAAACCGCAAGGTGACCACTAGGCTCCCCGTAAGTTCCCCTTTTGCCAACGGGCATGTTGGGCATACAGCAGTTTCCATGAAGTGTTCGTCATTGTGCTGCATACATGCAACTCGAGGATGCCTTTCAGGACGCAATGGGCTCTCGCGTCCGCACTGTGTCCCGTGCAACTACACTGAGTACGCCAAGTCTCCTCTCTGCCTGCTGAGCAACAGACAGCCGTGTAGGCCCTTCGGAACACTTCTTGGCCTGCAGAGTCCAACGCGACACACTGTTCTCTTCCTTCGAAACCTAGGTTGCCATAGCTTGCAAAGAGCACTGGAACACAGTCCTACACCGTCTCATGTGCTGGGCCACTTGGACTCAGTTAGGAATAGTGACTTACACCGAGAGAAACCTTCTCCTCCGCCTTCCTTCTGGGAACTCATACCTCCCCGCCCTCTACCTCAAGCAGGAAGTCGAGGTGAGATCCAACCTGAGCAAAGAGCACAATTCCTCACTTTACACTGGCAGGCCCTTGGAATATGCAGTGCCAACTCGGTTTTCCTCAGGCCTTCACTCGGTTAAGGATCTTGCCACACGTAGAAGCCTGTGCAATAAAACTTGTTTAGCCAAGGGCCCATTGTGTCGCGATGGTCTCCCTTGGCCGTTCCAATTCTGCAAGTACTTAGGTTGGGTGTTAACTAGGTTAGGTGGCCCTGCTTAGAAAACCAGCGTTTCCCCCTTTGGAAATCTGGATACTCGTGGCCTCGGAGTTGTTTCCGAAACCCTAAATATGCCCAGCTTCTACTCACTGCAGGCACACCTGGGGAGGAAACCAGTATGTTCCCCAGACAAACAGGGTGCTTGCGCATTCAGAGGGGAGCGAATCTGTGGCCCACGTTCGTTCTGGGAAATCGCAAGGTGGCCGCTAGCATCCGCGAACAAAAGCAGTCTTATCCCCTTTCGAAAGCTGGATTCTTGCGGCCTAGAACCTGTGTGCAAAAGTGTGGAATTGCCCAGCTCCTATTCACTGCAGGCACGCTTGCGAGGGAAACGAGTATTTTGCCCAGAGAAATCAGGTGCTTTCAATTCTTAGGGGGAGCTAATCCCACAGCCCTCGTTCGTTCTGGGAAACCACAAGACGACCACTAGTCTCATCGTAAGGACCAATTTTTCCCCCTGGCAAGCTCTGCGTGCAGCAGTTTCCATGAGGTCTTGGTCGTGGTTCAGCTTCAATGGAACACGAGTAGACCTTTCAGGTCTCCTAGGGCTCTGGCATCCGCACCGTTGCCCGTGTAAATACACTGAGTACCCCAAGTGTCCTCTCTGCATGCTGATCAACAGACAGCCTTGTAGGCCCTTCGGAACACTTCTTGGCATGCAGAATCCAGGGCGACACACTGCTCCCTTCCTTGGAGAACCAGGTTGACACAGCTTACAAATACCTCGGGAATATATTCCCAGCCGGTCTAATGGGCTGGGCAACTTTGACTCAGTGCAGAAGAGTGACGTGCCATGAGAGACACCCTCTGCCCAGCGTTCCTTCTGGGAACTCATAGCTGCCGGCCCTCTACATCATGCAGGAATTGGATGTGACATCCAACCTGGTCAAAGACCACAATTCACCACATTACACTGGTAGGCCTCTGGAAGAGGCAGTGCCAAAAAGGCCTTCCTCAGGCCTTCTATTGGTTAGGGAACTTGCGACACTTAGACACCTGCTCATTAAAATTGATTCAGCAAAGGGCCCTGTGTGTCGCGTGTGTCTGCCTTCGCACCTCAAAGACTGCAGGTACTTATGTTGCCTGTTAACTAGCATAGGAGGCCCTGCGTAGAAAAGCAGTCTCTTCCCGTTTGGAAAGCTGCATCCTTGCGGCAACAGAGCTGTGTTCAAAACCCTGAAAAGGCCCAGCGTCTATTCAGTGCAGCAACGCCTTGGGAGGAAAACACTAATTTCCACAGAGGAACTGGGTGCTTGCAATCCTTGTGGGGAGCTAATCCTGCCACCCTCGTTCTTTCGGGGAAACCGCAAGGTGACCACTAGGCTCCCCGTAAGTTCCCCTTTTGCCAACGGGCATGTTGGGCATACAGCAGTTTCCATGAAGTGTTCGTCGTTGTGCTGCATACATGCAACTCGAGGATGCCTTTCAGGACGCAATGGGCTCTCGCGTCCGCACTGTGTCCCGTGCAACTACACTGAGTACGCCAAGTCTCCTCTCTGCCTGCTGAGCAACAGACAGCCGTGTAGGCCCTTCGGAACACTTCTTGGCCTGCAGAGTCCAACGCGACACACTGTTCTCTTCCTTCGAAACCTAGGTTGCCATAGCTTGCAAAGAGCACTGGAACACAGTCCTACACGGTCTCATGTGCTGGGCCACTTGGACTCAGTTAGGAATAGTGACTTACACCGAGAGAAACCTTCTCCTCCACGTTCCTTCTGGGAACTCATACCTCCCCGCCCTCTACCTCAAGCAGGAAGTCGAGGTGAGATCCAACCTGAGCAAAGAGCACAGTTCCTCACGTTACACTGGCAGGCCCTTGGAATATGCAGTGCCAACTCGGTTTTCCTCAGGCCTTCACTCGGTTAAGGATCTTGCCACACGTAGAAGCCTGTGCAATAAAACTTGTTTAGCCAAGGGCCCAGTGTGTCGCGATGGTCTCCCTTTGCCGTTCCAATTCTACAAGTACTTAGGTTGGGTGTTAACTAGGTTAGGTGGCCCTGCTTAGAAAACCAGCGTTTCCCCCTTTGGAAATCTGGATACTCGTGGCCTCGGAGTTGTTTCCGAATCCCTAAATATGCCCAGCTTCTACTCACTGCAGGCACACCTGGGGAGGAAACCAGTATGTTCCCCAGACAAACAGGGTGCTTGCGCATTCAGAGGGGAGCGAATCTGTGGCCCACGTTCGTTCTGGGAAATCGCAAGGTGGCCGCTAGCATCCGCGAACAAAAGCAGTCTTATCCCCTTTCGAAAGCTGGATTCTTGCGGCCTAGAACCTGTGTGCAAAAGTGTAGAATTGCCCAGCTCCTATTCACTGCAGGCACGCTTGCGAGGGAAACGAGTATTTTGCCCAGAGAAATCAGGTGCTTTCAATTCTTAGGGGGAGCTAATCCCACAGCCCTCGTTCGTTCTGGGAAACCACAAGACGACCACTAGTCTCATCGTAAGGACCAATTTTTCCCCCTGGCAAGCTCTGCGTGCAGCAGTTTCCATGAGGTCTTGGTCGTGGTTCAGCTTCAATGGAACACGAGTAGACCTTTCAGGTCTCCTAGGGCTCTGGCATCCGCACCGTTGCCCGTGTAAATACACTGAGTACCCCAAGTGTCCTCTCTGCATGCTGATCAACAGACAGCCTTGTAGGCCCTTCGGAACACTTCTTGGCATGCAGAATCCAGGGCGACACACTGCTCCCTTCCTTGGAGAACCAGGTTGACACAGCTTACAAATACCTCGGGAATATATTCCCAGCCGGTCTAATGGGCTGGGCAACTTTGACTCAGTGCAGAAGAGTGACGTGCCATGAGAGACACCCTCTGCCCAGTGTTCCTTCTGGGAACTCATAGCTGCCGGCCCTCTACATCATGCAGGAATTGGATGTGACATCCAACCTGGTCAAAGACCACAATTCACCACATTACACTGGTAGGCCTCTGGAAGAGGCAGTGCCAAAAAGGCCTTCCTCAGGCCTTCTATTGGTTAGGGAACTTGCGACACTTAGACACCTGCTCATTAAAATTGATTCAGCAAAGGGCCCTGTGTGTCGCGTGTGTCTGCCTTCGCACCTCAAAGACTGCAGGTACTTATGTTGCCTGTTAACTAGCATAGGAGGCCCTGCGTAGAAAAGCAGTCTCTTCCCGTTTGGAAAGCTGCATCCTTGCGGCAACAGAGCTGTGTTCAAAACCCTGAAAAGGCCCAGCGTCTATTCAGTGCAGCAACGCCTTGGGAGGAAAACACTAATTTCCACAGAGGAACTGGGTGCTTGCAATCCTTGTGGGGAGCTAATCCTGCCACCCTCGTTCTTTCGGGGAAACCGCAAGGTGACCACTAGGCTCCCCGTAAGTTCCCCTTTTGCCAACGGGCATGTTGGGCATACAGCAGTTTCCATGAAGTGTTCGTCGTTGTGCTGCATACATGCAACTCGAGGATGCCTTTCAGGACGCAATGGGCTCTCGCGTCCGCACTGTGTCCCGTGCAACTACACTGAGTACGCCAAGTCTCCTCTCTGCCTGCTGAGCAACAGACAGCCGTGTAGGCCCTTCGGAACACTTCTTGGCCTGCAGAGTCCAACGCGACACACTGTTCTCTTCCTTCGAAACCTAGGTTGCCATAGCTTGCAAAGAGCACTGGAACACAGTCCTACACGGTCTCATGTGCTGGGCCACTTGGACTCAGTTAGGAATAGTGACTTACACCGAGAGAAACCTTCTCCTCCGCCTTCCTTCTGGGAACTCATACCTCCCCGCCCTCTACCTCAAGCAGGAAGTCGAGGTGAGATCCAACCTGAGCAAAGAGCACAATTCCTCACTTTACACTGGCAGGCCCTTGGAATATGCAGTGCCAACTCGGTTTTCCTCAGGCCTTCACTCGGTTAAGGATCTTGCCACACGTAGAAGCCTGTGCAATAAAACTTGTTTAGCCAAGGGCCCAGTGTGTCGCGATGGTCTCCCTTTGCCGTTCCAATTCTGCAAGTACTTAGGTTGGGTGTTAACTAGGTTAGGTGGCCCTGCTTAGAAAACCAGCGTTTCCCCCTTTGGAAATCTGGATACTCGTGGCCTCGGAGTTGTTTCCGAATCCCTAAATATGCCCAGCTTCTACTCACTGCAGGCACACCTGGGGAGGAAACCAGTATGTTCCCCAGACAAACAGGGTGCTGGCGCATTCAGAGGGGAGCGAATCTGTGGCCCACGTTCGTTCTGGGAAATCGCAAGGTGGCCGCTAGCATCCGCGAACAAAAGCAGTCTTATCCCCTTTCGAAAGCTGGATTCTTGCGGCCTAGAACCTGTGTGCAAAAGTGTAGAATTGCCCAGCTCCTATTCACTGCAGGCACGCTTGCGAGGGAAACGAGTATTTTGCCCAGAGAAATCAGGTGCTTTCAATTCTTAGGGGGAGCTAATCCCACAGCCCTCGTTCGTTCTGGGAAACCACAAGACGACCACTAGTCTCATCGTAAGGACCAATTTTTCCCCCTGGCAAGCTCTGCGTGCAGCAGTTTCCATGAGGTCTTTGTCGTGGTTCAGCTTCAATGGAACACGAGTAGACCTTTCAGGTCTCCTAGGGCTCTGGCATCCGCACCGTTGCCCGTGTAAATACACTGAGTACCCCAAGTGTCCTCTCTGCATGCTGATCAACAGACAGCCTTGTAGGCCCTTCGGAACACTTCTTGGCATGCAGAATCCAGGGCGACACACTGCTCCCTTCCTTGGAGAACCAGGTTGACACAGCTTACAAATACCTCGGGAATATATTCCCAGCCGGTCTAATGGGCTGGGCAACTTTGACTCAGTGCAGAAGAGTGACGTGCCATGAGAGACACCCTCTGCCCAGTGTTCCTTCTGGGAACTCATAGCTGCCGGCCCTCTATATCATGCAGGAATTGGATGTGACATCCAACCTGGTCAAAGACCACAATTCACCACATTACACTGGTAGGCCTCTGGAAGAGGCAGTGCCAAAAAGGCCTTCCTCAGGCCTTCTATTGGTTAGGGAACTTGCGACACTTAGACACCTGCTCATTAAAATTGATTCAGCAAAGGGCCCTGTGTGTCGCGTGTGTCTGCCTTCGCACCTCAAAAACTGCAGGTACTTATGTTGCCTGTTAACTAGCATAGGAGGCCCTGCGTAGAAAAGCAGTCTCTTCCCGTTTGGAAAGCTGCATCCTTGCGGCAACAGAGCTGTGTTCAAAACCCTGAAAAGGCCCAGCGTCTATTCAGTGCAGCAACGCCTTGGGAGGAAAACACTAATTTCCACAGAGGAACTGGGTGCTTGCAATCCTTGTGGGGAGCTAATCCTGCCACCCTCGTTCTTTCGGGGAAACCGCAAGGTGACCACTAGGCTCCCCGTAAGTTCCCCTTTTGCCAACGGGCATGTTGGGCATACAGCAGTTTCCATGAAGTGTTCGTCGTTGTGCTGCATACATGCAACTCGAGGATGCCTTTCAGGACGCAATGGGCTCTCGCGTCCGCACTGTGTCCCGTGCAACTACACTGAGTACGCCAAGTCTCCTCTCTGCCTGCTGAGCAACAGACAGCCGTGTAGGCCCTTCGGAACACTTCTTGGCCTGCAGAGTCCAACGCGACACACTGTTCTCTTCCTTCGAAACCTAGGTTGCCATAGCTTGCAAAGAGCACTGGAACACAGTCCTACACCGTCTCATGTGCTGGGCCACTTGGACTCAGTTAGGAATAGTGACTTACACCGAGAGAAACCTTCTCCTCCGCCTTCCTTCTGGGAACTCATACCTCCCCGCCCTCTACCTCAAGCAGGAAGTCGAGGTGAGATCCAACCTGAGCAAAGAGCACAATTCCTCACTTTACACTGGCAGGCCCTTGGAATATGCAGTGCCAACTCGGTTTTCCTCAGGCCTTCACTCGGTTAAGGATCTTGCCACACGTAGAAGCCTGTGCAATAAAACTTGTTTAGCCAAGGGCCCAGTGTGTCGCGATGGTCTCCCTTGGCCGTTCCAATTCTGCAAGTACTTAGGTTGGGTGTTAACTAGGTTAGGTGGCCCTGCTTAGAAAACCAGCGTTTCCCCCTTTGGAAATCTGGATACTCGTGGCCTCGGAGTTGTTTCCGAATCCCTAAATATGCCCAGCTTCTACTCACTGCAGGCACACCTGGGGAGGAAACCAGTATGTTCCCCAGACAAACAGGGTGCTTGCGCATTCAGAGGGGAGCGAATCTGTGGCCCACGTTCGTTCTGGGAAATCGCAAGGTGGCCGCTAGCATCCGCGAACAAAAGCAGTCTTATCCCCTTTCGAAAGCTGGATTCTTGCGGCCTAGAACCTGTGTGCAAAAGTGTGGAATTGCCCAGCTCCTATTCACTGCAGGCACGCTTGCGAGGGAAACGAGTATTTTGCCCAGAGAAATCAGGTGCTTTCAATTCTTAGGGGGAGCTAATCCCACAGCCCTCGTTCGTTCTGGGAAACCACAAGACGACCACTAGTCTCATCGTAAGGACCAATTTTTCCCCCTGGCAAGCTCTGCGTGCAGCAGTTTCCATGAGGTCTTGGTCGTGGTTCAGCTTCAATGGAACACGAGTAGACCTTTCAGGTCTCCTAGGGCTCTGGCATCCGCACCGTTGCCCGTGTAAATACACTGAGTACCCCAAGTGTCCTCTCTGCATGCTGATCAACAGACAGCCTTGTAGGCCCTTCGGAACACTTCTTGGCATGCAGAATCCAGGGCGACACACTGCTCCCTTCCTTGGAGAACCAGGTTGACACAGCTTACAAATACCTCGGGAATATATTCCCAGCCGGTCTAATGGGCTGGGCAACTTTGACTCAGTGCAGAAGAGTGACGTGCCATGAGAGACACCCTCTGCCCAGCGTTCCTTCTGGGAACTCATAGCTGCCGGCCCTCTACATCATGCAGGAATTGGATGTGACATCCAACCTGGTCAAAGACCACAATTCACCACATTACACTGGTAGGCCTCTGGAAGAGGCAGTGCCAAAAAGGCCTTCCTCAGGCCTTCTATTGGTTAGGGAACTTGCGACACTTAGACACCTGCTCATTAAAATTGATTCAGCAAAGGGCCCTGTGTGTCGCGTGTGTCTGCCTTCGCACCTCAAAGACTGCAGGTACTTATGTTGCCTGTTAACTAGCATAGGAGGCCCTGCGTAGAAAAGCAGTCTCTTCCCGTTTGGAAAGCTGCATCCTTGCGGCAACAGAGCTGTGTTCAAAACCCTGAAAAGGCCCAGCGTCTATTCAGTGCAGCAACGCCTTGGGAGGCAAACACTAATTTCCACAGAGGAACTGGGTGCTTGCAATCCTTGTGGGGAGCTAATCCTGCCACCCTCGTTCTTTCGGGGAAACCGCAAGGTGCCCACTAGGCTCCCCGTAAGTTCCCCTTTTGCCAACGGGCATGTTGGGCATACAGCAGTTTCCATGAAGTGTTCGTCGTTGTGCTGCATACATGCAACTCGAGGATGCCTTTCAGGACGCAATGGGCTCTCGCGTCCGCACTGTGTCCCGTGCAACTACACTGAGTACGCCAAGTCTCCTCTCTGCCTGCTGAGCAACAGACAGCCGTGTAGGCCCTTCGGAACACTTCTTGGCCTGCAGAGTCCAACGCGACACACTGTTCTCTTCCTTCGAAACCTAGGTTGCCATAGCTTGCAAAGAGCACTGGAACACAGTCCTACACGGTCTCATGTGCTGGGCCACTTGGACTCAGTTAGGAATAGTGACTTACACCGAGAGAAACCTTCTCCTCCACGTTCCTTCTGGGAACTCATACCTCCCCGCCCTCTACCTCAAGCAGGAAGTCGAGGTGAGATCCAACCTGAGCAAAGAGCACAGTTCCTCACGTTACACTGGCAGGCCCTTGGAATATGCAGTGCCAACTCGGTTTTCCTCAGGCCTTCACTCGGTTAAGGATCTTGCCACACGTAGAAGCCTGTGCAATAAAACTTGTTTAGCCAAGGGCCCAGTGTGTCGCGATGGTCTCCCTTTGCCGTTCCAATTCTACAAGTACTTAGGTTGGGTGTTAACTAGGTTAGGTGGCCCTGCTTAGAAAACCAGCGTTTCCCCCTTTGGAAATCTGGATACTCGTGGCCTCGGAGTTGTTTCCGAATCCCTAAATATGCCCAGCTTCTACTCACTGCAGGCACACTTGGGGAGGAAACCAGTATGTTCCCCAGACAAACAGGGTGCTTGCGCATTCAGAGGGGAGCGAATCTGTGGCCCACGTTCGTTCTGGGAAATCGCAAGGTGGCCGCTAGCATCCGCGAACAAAAGCAGTCTTATCCCCTTTCGAAAGCTGGATTCTTGCGGCCTAGAACCTGTGTGCAAAAGTGTAGAATTGCCCAGCTCCTATTCACTGCAGGCACGCTTGCGAGGGAAACGAGTATTTTGCCCAGAGAAATCAGGTGCTTTCAATTCTTAGGGGGAGCTAATCCCACAGCCCTCGTTCGTTCTGGGAAACCACAAGACGACCACTAGTCTCATCGTAAGGACCAATTTTTCCCCCTGGCAAGCTCTGCGTGCAGCAGTTTCCATGAGGTCTTTGTCGTGGTTCAGCTTCAATGGAACACGAGTAGACCTTTCAGGTCTCCTAGGGCTCTGGCATCCGCACCGTTGCCCGTGTAAATACACTGAGTACCCCAAGTGTCCTCTCTGCATGCTGATCAACAGACAGCCTTGTAGGCCCTTCGGAACACTTCTTGGCATGCAGAATCCAGGGCGACACACTGCTCCCTTCCTTGGAGAACCAGGTTGACACAGCTTACAAATACCTCGGGAATATATTCCCAGCCGGTCTAATGGGCTGGGCAACTTTGACTCAGTGCAGAAGAGTGACGTGCCATGAGAGACACCCTCTGCCCAGTGTTCCTTCTGGGAACTCATAGCTGCCGGCCCTCTACATCATGCAGGAATTGGATGTGACATCCAACCTGGTCAAAGACCACAATTCACCACATTACACTGGTAGGCCTCTGGAAGAGGCAGTGCCAAAAAGGCCTTCCTCAGGCCTTCTATTGGTTAGGGAACTTGCGACACTTAGACACCTGCTCATTAAAATTGATTCAGCAAAGGGCCCTGTGTGTCGCGTGTGTCTGCCTTCGCACCTCAAAGACTGCAGGTACTTATGTTGCCTGTTAACTAGCATAGGAGGCCCTGCGTAGAAAAGCAGTCTCTTCCCGTTTGGAAAGCTGCATCCTTGCGGCAACAGAGCTGTGTTCAAAACCCTGAAAAGGCCCAGCGTCTATTCAGTGCAGCAACGCCTTGGGAGGAAAACACTAATTTCCACAGAGGAACTGGGTGCTTGCAATCCTTGTGGGGAGCTAATCCTGCCACCCTCGTTCTTTCGGGGAAACCGCAAGGTGACCACTAGGCTCCCCGTAAGTTCCCCTTTTGCCAACGGGCATGTTGGGCATACAGCAGTTTCCATGAAGTGTTCGTCGTTGTGCTGCATACATGCAACTCGAGGATGCCTTTCAGGACGCAATGGGCTCTCGCGTCCGCACTGTGTCCCGTGCAACTACACTGAGTACGCCAAGTCTCCTCTCTGCCTGCTGAGCAACAGACAGCCGTGTAGGCCCTTCGGAACACTTCTTGGCCTGCAGAGTCCAACGCGACACACTGTTCTCTTCCTTCGAAACCTAGGTTGCCATAGCTTGCAAAGAGCACTGGAACACAGTCCTACACGGTCTCATGTGCTGGGCCACTTGGACTCAGTTAGGAATAGTGACTTACACCGAGAGAAACCTTCTCCTCCGCCTTCCTTCTGGGAACTCATACCTCCCCGCCCTCTACCTCAAGCAGGAAGTCGAGGTGAGATCCAACCTGAGCAAAGAGCACAATTCCTCACTTTACACTGGCAGGCCCTTGGAATATGCAGTGCCAACTCGGTTTTCCTCAGGCCTTCACTCGGTTAAGGATCTTGCCACACGTAGAAGCCTGTGCAATAAAACTTGTTTAGCCAAGGGCCCAGTGTGTCGCGATGGTCTCCCTTGGCCGTTCCAATACTGCAAGTACTTAGGTTGGGTGTTAACTAGGTTAGGTGGCCCTGCTTAGAAAACCAGCGTTTCCCCCTTTGGAAATCTGGATACTCGTGGCCTCGGAGTTGTTTCCGAATCCCTAAATATGCCCAGCTTCTACTCACTGCAGGCACACCTGGGGAGGAAACCAGTATGTTCCCCAGACAAACAGGGTGCTGGCGCATTCAGAGGGGAGCGAATCTGTGGCCCACGTTCGTTCTGCGAAATCGCAAGGTGACCGCTAGCATCCGCGAACAAAAGCAGTCTTATCCCCTTTCGAAAGCTGGATTCTTGCGGCCTAGAACCTGTGTGCAAAAGTGTGGAATTGCCCAGCTCCTATTCACTGCAGGCACGCTTGCGAGGGAAACGAGTATTTTGCCCAGAGAAATCAGGTGCTTTCAATTCTTAGGGGGAGCTAATCCCACAGCCCTCGTTCGTTCTGGGAAACCACAAGACGACCACTAGTCTCATCGTAAGGACCAATTTTTCCCCCTGGCAAGCTCTGCGTGCAGCAGTTTCCATGAGGTCTTGGTCGTGGTTCAGCTTCAATGGAACACGAGTAGACCTTTCAGGTCTCCTAGGGCTCTGGCATCCGCACCGTTGCCCGTGTAAATACACTGAGTACCCCAAGAGTCCTCTCTGCATGCTGATCAACAGACAGCCTTGTAGGCCCTTCGGAACACTTCTTGGCATGCAGAATCCAGGGCGACACACTGCTCCCTTCCTTGGAGAACCAGGTTGACACAGCTTACAAATACCTCGGGAATATATTCCCAGCCGGTCTAATGGGCTGGGCAACTTTGACTCAGTGCAGAAGAGTGACGTGCCATGAGAGACACCCTCTGCCCAGCGTTCCTTCTGGGAACTCATAGCTGCCGGCCCTCTACATCATGCAGGAATTGGATGTGACATCCAACCTGGTCAAAGACCACAATTCACCACATTACACTGGTAGGCCTCTGGAAGAGGCAGTGCCAAAAAGGCCTTCCTCAGGCCTTCTATTGGTTAGGGAACTTGCGACACTTAGACACCTGCTCATTAAAATTGATTCAGCAAAGGGCCCTGTGTGTCGCGTGTGTCTGCCTTCGCACCTCAAAGACGGCCGGTACTTAGGTTGCCTGTTAACTAGCATAGGAGGCCCTGCGTAGAAAAACAGTCTCTTCCCGTTTGGAAAGCTGCATCCTTGCGGCAACAGAGCTGTGTTCAAAACCCTGAAAAGGCCCAGCGTCTATTCAGTGCAGCAACGCCTTGGGAGGCAAACACTAATTTCCACAGAGGAACTGGGTGCTTGCAATCCTTGTGGGGAGCTAATCCTGCCACCCTCGTTCTTTCGGGGAAACCGCAAGGTGCCCACTAGGCTCCCCGTAAGTTCCCCTTTTGCCAACGGGCATGTTGGGCATACAGCAGTTTCCATGAAGTGTTCGTCGTTGTGCTGCATACATGCAACTCGAGGATGCCTTTCAGGACGCAATGGGCTCTCGCGTCCGCACTGTGTCCCGTGCAACTACACTGAGTACGCCAAGTCTCCTCTCTGCCTGCTGAGCAACAGACAGCCGTGTAGGCCCTTCGGAACACTTCTTGGCCTGCAGAGTCCAACGCGACACACTGTTCTCTTCCTTCGAAACCTAGGTTGCCATAGCTTGCAAAGAGCACTGGAACACAGTCCTACACGGTCTCATGTGCTGGGCCACTTGGACTCAGTTAGGAATAGTGACTTACACCGAGAGAAACCTTCTCCTCCGCCTTCCTTCTGGGAACTCATACCTCCCCGCCCTCTACCTCAAGCAGGAAGTCGAGGTGAGATCCAACCTGAGCAAAGAGCACAATTCCTCACTTTACACTGGCAGGCCCTTGGAATATGCAGTGCCAACTCGGTTTTCCTCAGGCCTTCACTCGGTTAAGGATCTTGCCACACGTAGAAGCCTGTGCAATAAAACTTGTTTAGCCAAGGGCCCAGTGTGTCGCGATGGTCTCCCTTTGCCGTTCCAATTCTGCAAGTACTTAGGTTGGGTGTTAACTAGGTTAGGTGGCCCTGCTTAGAAAACCAGCGTTTCCCCCTTTGGAAATTTGGATACTCGTGGCCTCGGAGTTGTTTCCGAATCCCTAAATATGCCCAGCTTCTACTCACTGCACGCACACCTGGGGAGGAAACCAGTATGTTCCCCAGACAAACAGGGTGCTTGCGCATTCAGAGGGGAGCGAATCTGTGGCCCACGTTCGTTCTGGGAAATCGCAAGGTGACCGCTAGCATCCGCGAACAAAAGCAGTCTTATCCCCTTTCGAAAGCTGGATTCTTGCGGCCTAGAACCTGTGTGCAAAAGTGTGGAATTGCCCAGCTCCTATTCACTGCAGGCACGCTTGCGAGGGAAACGAGTATTTTGCCCAGAGAAATCAGGTGCTTTCAATTCTTAGGGGGAGCTAATCCCACAGCCCTCGTTCGTTCTGGGAAACCACAAGACGACCACTAGTCTCATCGTAAGGACCAATTTTTCCCCCTGGCAAGCTCTGCGTGCAGCAGTTTCCATGAGGTCTTGGTCGTGGTTCAGCTTCAATGGAACACGAGTAGACCTTTCAGGTCTCCTAGGGCTCTGGCATCCGCACCGTTGCCCGTGTAAATACACTGAGTACCCCAAGTGTCCTCTCTGCATGCTGATCAACAGACAGCCTTGTAGGCCCTTCGGAACACTTCTTGGCATGCAGAATCCAGGGCGACACACTGCTCCCTTCCTTGGAGAACCAGGTTGACACAGCTTACAAATACCTCGGGAATATATTCCCAGCCGGTCTAATGGGCTGGGCAACTTTGACTCAGTGCAGAAGAGTGACGTGCCATGAGAGACACCCTCTGCCCAGCGTTCCTTCTGGGAACTCATAGCTGCCGGCCCTCTACATCATGCAGGAATTGGATGTGACATCCAACCTGGTCAAAGACCACAATTCACCACATTACACTGGTAGGCCTCTGGAAGAGGCAGTGCCAAAAAGGCCTTCCTCAGGCCTTCTATTGGTTAGGGAACTTGCGACACTTAGACACCTGCTCATTAAAATTGATTCAGCAAAGGGCCCTGTGTGTCGCGTGTGTCTGCCTTCGCACCTCAAAGACTGCAGGTACTTATGTTGCCTGTTAACTAGCATAGGAGGCCCTGCGTAGAAAAGCAGTCTCTTCCCGTTTGGAAAGCTGCATCCTTGCGGCAACAGAGCTGTGTTCAAAACCCTGAAAAGGCCCAGCGTCTATTCAGTGCAGCAACGCCTTGGGAGGAAAACACTAATTTCCACAGAGGAACTGGGTGCTTGCAATCCTTGTGGGGAGCTAATCCTGCCACCCTCGTTCTTTCGGGGAAACCGCAAGGTGACCACTAGGCTCCCCGTAAGTTCCCCTTTTGCCAACGGGCATGTTGGGCATACAGCAGTTTCCATGAAGTGTTCGTCGTTGTGCTGCATACATGCAACTCGAGGATGCCTTTCAGGACGCAATGGGCTCTCGCGTCCGCACTCGTGGTGTCCCGTGCAACTACACTGAGTACGCCAAGTCTCCTGTCTGCCTGCTGAGCAACAGACAGCCGTGTAGGCCCTTCGGAACATTCCTTGGCATGCAGAGTCCAACGCGACACAATGTTCTCTTCCTTCGAAACCTAGGTTGCCATAGCTTGCAAAGAGCACTGGAACACAGTCCTACACGGTCTCATGTGCTGGGCCACTTGGACTCAGTTAGGAATAGTGACTTACACCGAGAGAAACCTTCTCCTCCACGTTCCTTCTGGGAACTCATACCTCCCCGCCCTCTACCTCAAGCAGGAAGTCGAGGTGAGATCCAACCTGAGCAAAGAGCACAGTTCCTCACGTTACACTGGCAGGCCCTTGGAATATGCAGTGCCAACTCGGTTTTCCTCAGGCCTTCACTCGGTTAAGGATCTTGCCACACGTAGAAGTCTGTGCAATAAAACTTGTTTAGCCAAGGGCCCAGTGTGTCGCGATGGTCTCCCTTGGCCGTTCCAATTCTGCAAGTACTTAGGTTGGGTGTTAACTAGGTTAGGTGGCCCTGCTTAGAAAACCAGCGTTTCCCCCTTTGGAAATCTGGATACTCGTGGCCTCGGAGTTGTTTCCGAATCCCTAAATATGCCCAGCTTCTACTCACTGCAGGCACACCTGGGGAGGAAACCAGTATGTTCCCCAGACAAACAGGGTGCTTGCGCATTCAGAGGGGAGCGAATCTGTGGCCCACGTTCGTTCTGCGAAATCGCAAGGTGACCGCTAGCATCCGCGAACAAAAGCAGTCTTATCCCCTTTCGAAAGCTGGATTCTTGCGGCCTAGAACCTGTGTGCAAAAGTGTGGAATTGCCCAGCTCCTATTCACTGCAGGCACGCTTGCGAGGGAAACGAGTATTTTGCCCAGAGAAATCAGGTGCTTTCAATTCTTAGGGGGAGCTAATCCCACAGCCCTCGTTCGTTCTGGGAAACCACAAGACGACCACTAGTCTCATCGTAAGGACCAATTTTTCCCCCTGGCAAGCTCTGCGTGCAGCAGTTTCCATGAGGTCTTGGTCGTGGTTCAGCTTCAATGGAACACGAGTAGACCTTTCAGGTCTCCTAGGGCTCTGGCATCCGCACCGTTGCCCGTGTAAATACACTGAGTACCCCAAGAGTCCTCTCTGCATGCTGATCAACAGACAGCCTTGTAGGCCCTTCGGAACACTTCTTGGCATGCAGAATCCAGGGCGACACACTGCTCCCTTCCTTGGAGAACCAGGTTGACACAGCTTACAAATACCTCGGGAATATATTCCCAGCCGGTCTAATGGGCTGGGCAACTTTGACTCAGTGCAGAAGAGTGACGTGCCATGAGAGACACCCTCTGCCCAGCGTTCCTTCTGGGAACTCATAGCTGCCGGCCCTCTACATCATGCAGGAATTGGATGTGACATCCAACCTGGTCAAAGACCACAATTCACCACATTACACTGGTAGGCCTCTGGAAGAGGCAGTGCCAAAAAGGCCTTCCTCAGGCCTTCTATTGGTTAGGGAACTTGCGACACTTAGACACCTGCTCATTAAAATTGATTCAGCAAAGGGCCCTGTGTGTCGCGTGTGTCTGCCTTCGCACCTCAAAGACGGCCGGTACTTAGGTTGCCTGTTAACTAGCATAGGAGGCCCTGCGTAGAAAAGCAGTCTCTTCCCGTTTGGAAAGCTGCATCCTTGCGGCAACAGAGCTGTGTTCAAAACCCTGAAAAGGCCCAGCGTCTATTCAGTGCAGCAACGCCTTGGGAGGCAAACACTAATTTCCACAGAGGAACTGGGTGCTTGCAATCCTTGTGGGGAGCTAATCCTGCCACCCTCGTTCTTTCGGGGAAACCGCAAGGTGCCCACTAGGCTCCCCGTAAGTTCCCCTTTTGCCAACGGGCATGTTGGGCATACAGCAGTTTCCATGAAGTGTTCGTCGTTGTGCTGCATACATGCAACTCGAGGATGCCTTTCAGGACGCAATGGGCTCTCGCGTCCGCACTGTGTCCCGTGCAACTACACTGAGTACGCCAAGTCTCCTCTCTGCCTGCTGAGCAACAGACAGCCGTGTAGGCCCTTCGGAACACTTCTTGGCCTGCAGAGTCCAACGCGACACACTGTTCTCTTCCTTCGAAACCTAGGTTGCCATAGCTTGCAAAGAGCACTGGAACACAGTCCTACACGGTCTCATGTGCTGGGCCACTTGGACTCAGTTAGGAATAGTGACTTACACCGAGAGAAACCTTCTCCTCCGCCTTCCTTCTGGGAACTCATACCTCCCCGCCCTCTACCTCAAGCAGGAAGTCGAGGTGAGATCCAACCTGAGCAAAGAGCACAATTCCTCACGTTACACTGGCAGGCCCTTGGAATATGCAGTGCCAACTCGGTTTTCCTCAGGCCTTCACTCGGTTAAGGATCTTGCCACACGTAGAAGCCTGTGCAATAAAACTTGTTTAGCCAAGGGCCCAGTGTGTCGCGATGGTCTCCCTTGGCCGTTCCAATTCTGCAAGTACTTAGGTTGGGTGTTAACTAGGTTAGGTGGCCCTGCTCAGAAAACCAGCGTTTCCCCCTTTGGAAATCTGGATACTCGTGGCCTCGGAGTTGTTTCCGAAACCCTAAATATGCCCAGCTTCTACTCACTGCAGGCACACCTGGGGAGGAAACCAGTATGTTCCCCAGACAAACAGGGTGCTTGCGCATTCAGAGGGGAGCGAATCTGTGGCCCACGTTCGTTCTGGGAAATCGCAAGGTGGCCGCTAGCATCCGCGAACAAAAGCAGTCTTATCCCCTTTCGAAAGCTGGATTCTTGCGGCCTAGAACCTGTGTGCAAAAGTGTGGAATTGCCCAGCTCCTATTCACTGCAGGCACGCTTGCGAGGGAAACGAGTATTTTGCCCAGAGAAATCAGGTGCTTTCAATTCTTAGGGGGAGCTAATCCCACAGCCCTCGTTCGTTCTGGGAAACCACAAGACGACCACTAGTCTCATCGTAAGGACCAATTTTTCCCCCTGGCAAGCTCTGCGTGCAGCAGTTTCCATGAGGTCTTGGTCGTGGTTCAGCTTCAATGGAACACGAGTAGACCTTTCAGGTCTCCTAGGGCTCTGGCATCCGCACCGTTGCCCGTGTAAATACACTGAGTACCCCAAGTGTCCTCTCTGCATGCTGATCAACAGACAGCCTTGTAGGCCCTTCGGAACACTTCTTGGCATGCAGAATCCAGGGCGACACACTGCTCCCTTCCTTGGAGAACCAGGTTGACACAGCTTACAAATACCTCGGGAATATATTCCCAGCCGGTCTAATGGGCTGGGCAACTTTGACTCAGTGCAGAAGAGTGACGTGCCATGAGAGACACCCTCTGCCCAGCGTTCCTTCTGGGAACTCATAGCTGCCGGCCCTCTACATCATGCAGGAATTGGATGTGACATCCAACCTGGTCAAAGACCACAATTCACCACATTACACTGGTAGGCCTCTGGAAGAGGCAGTGCCAAAAAGACCTTCCTCAGGCCTTCTATTGGTTAGGGAACTTGCGACACTTAGACACCTGCTCATTAAAATTGATTCAGCAAAGGGCCCTGTGTGTCGCGTGTGTCTGCCTTCGCACCTCAAAGACTGCAGGTACTTATGTTGCCTGTTAACTAGCATAGGAGGCCCTGCGTAGAAAAGCAGTCTCTTCCCGTTTGGAAAGCTGCATCCTTGCGGCAACAGAGCTGTGTTCAAAACCCTGAAAAGGCCCAGCGTCTATTCAGTGCAGCAACGCCTTGGGAGGAAAACACTAATTTCCACAGAGGAACTGGGTGCTTGCAATCCTTGTGGGGAGCTAATCCTGCCACCCTCGTTCTTTCGGGGAAACCGCAAGGTGCCCACTAGGCTCCCCGTAAGTTCCCCTTTTGCCAACGGGCATGTTGGGCATACAGCAGTCTCCATGAAGTGTTCGTCGTTGTGCTGCATACATGCAACTCGAGGATGCCTTTCAGGACGCAATGGGCTCTCGCGTCCGCACTGTGTCCCGTGCAACTACACTGAGTACGCCAAGTCTCCTCTCTGCCTGCTGAGCAACAGACAGCCATGTAGGCCCTTCGGAACACTTCTTGGCCTGCAGAGTCCAACGCGACACACTGTTCTCTTCCTTCGAAACCTAGGTTGCCATAGCTTGCAAAGAGCACTGGAACACAGTCCTACACGGTCTCATGTGCTGGGCCACTTGGACTCAGTTAGGAATAGTGACTTACACCGAGAGAAACCTTCTCCTCCGCCTTCCTTCTGGGAACTCAAACCTCCCCGCCCTCTACCTCAAGCAGGAAGTCGAGGTGAGATCCAACCTGAGCAAAGAGCACAATTCCTCACGTTACACTGGCAGGCCCTTGGAATATGCAGTGCCAACTCGGTTTTCCTCAGGCCTTCCCTCGGTTAAGAATCTTGCCACACGTAGAAGCCTGTGCAATAAAACTTGTTTAGCCAAGGGCCCAGTGTGTCGCGATGGTCTCCCTTGGCCGTTCCAATTCTGCAAGTACTTAGGTTGGGTGTTAACTAGGTTAGGTGGCCCTGCTTAGAAAACCAGCGTTTCCCCCTTTGGAAATCTGGATACTCGTGGCCTCGGAGTTGTTTCCGAAACCCTAAATATGCCCAGCTTCTACTCACTGCAGGCACACCTGGGGAGGAAACCAGTATGTTCCCCAGACAAACAGGGTGCTTGCGCATTCAGAGGGGAGCGAATCTGTGGCCCACGTTCGTTCTGGGAAATCGCAAGGTGGCCGCTAGCATCCGCGAACAAAAGCAGTCTTATCCCCTTTCGAAAGCTGGATTCTTGCGGCCTAGAACCTGTGTGCAAAAGTGTGGAATTGCCCAGCTCCTATTCACTGCAGGCACGCTTGCGAGGGAAACGAGTATTTTGCCCAGAGAAATCAGGTGCTTTCAATTCTTAGGGGGAGCTAATCCCACAGCCCTCGTTCGTTCTGGGAAACCACAAGACGACCACTAGTCTCATCGTAAGGACCAATTTTTCCCCCTGGCAAGCTCTGCGTGCAGCAGTTTCCATGAGGTCTTGGTCGTGGTTCAGCTTCAATGGAACACGAGTAGACCTTTCAGGTCTCCTAGGGCTCTGGCATCCGCACCGTTGCCCGTGTAAATACACTGAGTACCCCAAGTGTCCTCTCTGCATGCTGATCAACAGACAGCCTTGTAGGCCCTTCGGAACACTTCTTGGCATGCAGAATCCAGGGCGACACACTGCTCCCTTCCTTGGAGAACCAGGTTGACACAGCTTACAAATACCTCGGGAATATATTCCCAGCCGGTCTAATGGGCTGGGCAACTTTGACTCAGTGCAGAAGAGTGACGTGCCATGAGAGACACCCTCTGCCCAGCGTTCCTTCTGGGAACTCATAGCTGCCGGCCCTCTACATCATGCAGGAATTGGATGTGACATCCAACCTGGTCAAAGACCACAATTCACCACATTACACTGGTAGGCCTCTGGAAGAGGCAGTGCCAAAAAGGCCTTCCTCAGGCCTTCTATTGGTTAGGGAACTTGCGACACTTAGACACCTGCTCATTAAAATTGATTCAGCAAAGGGCCCTGTGTGTCGCGTGTGTCTGCCTTCGCACCTCAAAGACGGCCGGTACTTAGGTTGCCTGTTAACTAGCATAGGAGGACCCGCGTAGAAAAGCAGTCTCTTCCCGTTTGGAAAGCTGCATCCCTGCGGCAACACAGCTGTGTTCAAAACCCTGAAAAGGCCCAGCGTCTATTCAGTGCAGCAACGCCTTGGGAGGCAAACACTAATTTCCACAGAGGAACTGGGTGCTTGCAATCCTTGTGGGGAGCTAATCCTGCCACCCTCGTTCTTTCGGGGAAACCGCAAGGTGCCCACTAGGCTCCCCGTAAGTTCCCCTTTTGCCAACGGGCATGTTGGGCATACAGCTGTCTCCATGAAGTGTTCGTCGTTGTGCTGCATACATGCAACTCGAGGATGCCTTTCAGGACGCAATGGGCTCTCGCGTCCGCACTGTGTCCCGTGCAACTACACTGAGTACGCCAAGTCTCCTCTCTGCCTGCTGAGCAACAGACAGCCGTGTAGGCCCTTCGGAACACTTCTTGGCCTGCAGAGTCCAACGCGACACACTGTTCTCTTCCTTCGAAACCTAGGTTGCCATAGCTTGCAAAGAGCACTGGAACACAGTCCTACACGGTCTCATGTGCTGGGCCACTTGGACTCAGTTAGGAATAGTGACTTACACCGAGAGAAACCTTCTCCTCCGCCTTCCTTCTGGGAACTCAAACCTCCCCGCCCTCTACCTCAAGCAGGAAGTCGAGGTGAGATCCAACCTGAGCAAAGAGCACAATTCCTCACGTTACACTGGCAGGCCCTTGGAATATGCAGTGCCAACTCTGTTTTCCTCAGGCCTTCACTCGGTTAAGGATCTTGCCACACGTAGAAGCCTGTGCAATAAAACTTGTTTAGCCAAGGGCCCAGTGTGTCGCGATGGTCTCCCTTGGCCGTTCCAATTCTGCAAGTACTTAGGTTGGGTGTTAACTAGGTTAGGTGGCCCTGCTTAGAAAACCAGCGTTTCCCCCTTTGGAAATCTGGATACTCGTGGCCTCGGAGTTGTTTCCGAAACCCTAAATATGCCCAGCTTCTACTCACTGCAGGCACACCTGGGGAGGAAACCAGTATGTTCCCCAGACAAACAGGGTGCTTGCGCATTCAGAGGGGAGCGAATCTGTGGCCCACGTTCGTTCTGGGAAATCGCAAGGTGGCCGCTAGCATCCGCGAACAAAAGCAGTCTTATCCCCTTTCGAAAGCTGGATTCTTGCGGCCTAGAACCTGTGTGCAAAAGTGTGGAATTGCCCAGCTCCTATTCACTGCAGGCACGCTTGCGAGGGAAACGAGTATTTTGCCCAGAGAAATCAGGTGCTTTCAATTCTTAGGGGGAGCTAATCCCACAGCCCTCGTTCGTTCTGGGAAACCACAAGACGACCACTAGTCTCATCGTAAGGACCAATTTTTCCCCCTGGCAAGCTCTGCGTGCAGCAGTTTCCATGAGGTCTTGGTCGTGGTTCAGCTTCAATGGAACACGAGTAGACCTTTCAGGTCTCCTAGGGCTCTGGCATCCGCACCGTTGCCCGTGTAAATACACTGAGTACCCCAAGTGTCCTCTCTGCATGCTGATCAACAGACAGCCTTGTAGGCCCTTCGGAACACTTCTTGGCATGCAGAATCCAGGGCGACACACTGCTCCCTTCCTTGGAGAACCAGGTTGACACAGCTTACAAATACCTCGGGAATATATTCCCAGCCGGTCTAATGGGCTGGGCAACTTTGACTCAGTGCAGAAGAGTGACGTGCCATGAGAGACACCCTCTGCCCAGCGTTCCTTCTGGGAACTCATAGCTGCCGGCCCTCTACATCATGCAGGAATTGGATGTGACATCCAACCTGGTCAAAGACCACAATTCACCACATTACACTGGTAGGCCTCTGGAAGAGGCAGTGCCAAAAAGGCCTTCCTCAGGCCTTCTATTGGTTAGGGAACTTGCGACACTTAGACACCTGCTCATTAAAATTGATTCAGCAAAGGGCCCTGTGTGTCGCGTGTGTCTGCCTTCGCACCTCAAAGACGGCCGGTACTTAGGTTGCCTGTTAACTAGCATAGGAGGCCCTGCGTAGAAAAGCAGTCTCTTCCCGTTTGGAAAGCTGCATCCTTGCGGCAACAGAGCTGTGTTCAAAACCCTGAAAAGGCCCAGCGTCTATTCAGTGCAGCAACGCCTTGGGAGGAAAACACTAATTTCCACAGAGGAACTGGGTGCTTGCAATCCTTGTGGGGAGCTAATCCTGCCACCCTCGTTCTTTCGGGGAAACCGCAAGGTGACCACTAGGCTCCCCGTAAGTTCCCCTTTTGCCAACGGGCATGTTGGGCATACAGCAGTTTCCATGAAGTGTTCGTCGTTGTGCTGCATACATGCAACTCGAGGATGCCTTTCAGGACGCAATGGGCTCTCGCGTCCGCACTGTGTCCCGTGCAACTACACTGAGTACGCCAAGTCTCCTCTCTGCCTGCTGAGCAACAGACAGCCGTGTAGGCCCTTCGGAACACTTCTTGGCCTGCAGAGTCCAACGCGACACAGTGTTCTCTTCCTTCGAAACCTAGGTTGCCATAGCTTGCAAAGAGCACTGGAACACAGTCCTACACGGTCTCATGTGCTGGGCCACTTGGACTCAGTTAGGAATAGTGACTTACACCGAGAGAAACCTTCTCCTCCGCCTTCCTTCTGGGAACTCAAACCTCCCCGCCCTCTACCTCAAGCAGGAAGTCGAGGTGAGATCCAACCTGAGCAAAGAGCACAATTCCTCACGTTACACTGGCAGGCCCTTGGAATATGCAGTGCCAACTCGGTTTTCCTCAGGCCTTCCCTCGGTTAAGGATCTTGCCACACGTAGAAGCCTGTGCAATAAAACTTGTTTAGCCAAGGGCCCAGTGTGTCGCGATGGTCTCCCTTGGCCGTTCCAATTCTGCAAGTACTTAGGTTGGGTGTTAACTAGGTTAGGTGGCCCTGCTTAGAAAACCAGCGTTTCCCCCTTTGGAAATCTGGATACTCGTGGCCTCGGAGTTGTTTCCGAATCCCTAAATATGCCCAGCTTCTACTCACTGCAGGCACACCTGGGGAGGAAACCAGTATGTTCCCCAGACAAACAGGGTGCTTGCGCATTCAGAGGGGAGCGAATCTGTGGCCCACGTTCGTTCTGGGAAATCGCAAGGTGGCCGCTAGCATCCGCGAACAAAAGCAGTCTTATCCCCTTTCGAAAGCTGGATTCTTGCGGCCTAGAACCTGTGTGCAAAAGTGTGGAATTGCCCAGCTCCTATTCACTGCAGGCACGCTTGCGAGGGAAACGAGTATTTTGCCCAGAGAAATCAGGTGCTTTCAATTCTTAGGGGGAGCTAATCCCACAGCCCTCGTTCGTTCTGGGAAACCACAAGACGACCACTAGTCTCATCGTAAGGACCAATTTTTCCCCCTGGCAAGCTCTGCGTGCAGCAGTTTCCATGAGGTCTTTGTCGTGGTTCAGCTTCAATGGAACACGAGTAGACCTTTCAGGTCTCCTAGGGCTCTGGCATCCGCACCGTTGCCCGTGTAAATACACTGAGTACCCCAAGTGTCCTCTCTGCATGCTGATCAACAGACAGCCTTGTAGGCCCTTCGGAACACTTCTTGGCATGCAGAATCCAGGGCGACACACTGCTCCCTTCCTTGGAGAACCAGGTTGACACAGCTTACAAATACCTCGGGAATATATTCCCAGCCGGTCTAATGGGCTGGGCAACTTTGACTCAGTGCAGAAGAGTGACGTGCCATGAGAGACACCCTCTGCCCAGTGTTCCTTCTGGGAACTCATAGCTGCCGGCCCTCTACATCATGCAGGAATTGGATGTGACATCCAACCTGGTCAAAGACCACAATTCACCACATTACACTGGTAGGCCTCTGGAAGAGGCAGTGCCAAAAAGGCCTTCCTCAGGCCTTCTATTGGTTAGGGAACTTGCGACACTTAGACACCTGCTCATTAAAATTGATTCAGCAAAGGGCCCTGTGTGTCGCGTGTGTCTGCCTTCGCACCTCAAAGACTGCAGGTACTTATGTTGCCTGTTAACTAGCATAGGAGGCCCTGCGTAGAAAAGCAGTCTCTTCCCGTTTGGAAAGCTGCATCCTTGCGGCAACAGAGCTGTGTTCAAAACCCTGAAAAGGCCCAGCGTCTATTCAGTGCAGCAACGCCTTGGGAGGCAAACACTAATTTCCACAGAGGAACTGGGTGCTTGCAATCCTTGTGGGGAGCTAATCCTGCCACCCTCGTTCTTTCGGGGAAACCGCAAGGTGCCCACTAGGCTCCCCGTAAGTTCCCCTTTTGCCAACGGGCATGTTGGGCATACAGCAGTCTCCATGAAGTGTTCGTCGTTGTGCTGCATACATGCAACTCGAGGATGCCTTTCAGGACGCAATGGGCTCTCGCGTCCGCACTGTGTCCCGTGCAACTACACTGAGTACGCCAAGTCTCCTCTCTGCCTGCTGAGCAACAGACAGCCGTGTAGGCCCTTCGGAACACTTCTTGGCCTGCAGAGTCCAACGCGACACACTGTTCTCTTCCTTCGAAACCTAGGTTGCCATAGCTTGCAAAGAGCACTGGAACACAGTCCTACACGGTCTCATGTGCTGGGCCACTTGGACTCAGTTAGGAATAGTGACTTACACCGAGAGAAACCTTCTCCTCCGCCTTCCTTCTGGGAACTCAAACCTCCCCGCCCTCTACCTCAAGCAGGAAGTCGAGGTGAGATCCAACCTGAGCAAAGAGCACAATTCCTCACGTTACACTGGCAGGCCCTTGGAATATGCAGTGCCAACTCGGTTTTCCTCAGGCCTTCCCTCGGTTAAGAATCTTGCCACACGTAGAAGCCTGTGCAATAAAACTTGTTTAGCCAAGGGCCCAGTGTGTCGCGATGGTCTCCCTTGGCCGTTCCAATTCTGCAAGTACTTAGGTTGGGTGTTAACTAGGTTAGGTGGCCCTGCTTAGAAAACCAGCGTTTCCCCCTTTGGAAATCTGGATACTCGTGGCCTCGGAGTTGTTTCCGAAACCCTAAATATGCCCAGCTTCTACTCACTGCAGGCACACCTGGGGAGGAAACCAGTATGTTCCCCAGACAAACAGGGTGCTTGCGCATTCAGAGGGGAGCGAATCTGTGGCCCACGTTCGTTCTGGGAAATCGCAAGGTGGCCGCTAGCATCCGCGAACAAAAGCAGTCTTATCCCCTTTCGAAAGCTGGATTCTTGCGGCCTAGAACCTGTGTGCAAAAGTGTGGAATTGCCCAGCTCCTATTCACTGCAGGCACGCTTGCGAGGGAAACGAGTATTTTGCCCAGAGAAATCAGGTGCTTTCAATTCTTAGGGGGAGCTAATCCCACAGCCCTCGTTCGTTCTGGGAAACCACAAGACGACCACTAGTCTCATCGTAAGGACCAATTTTTCCCCCTGGCAAGCTCTGCGTGCAGCAGTTTCCATGAGGTCTTGGTCGTGGTTCAGCTTCAATGGAACACGAGTAGACCTTTCAGGTCTCCTAGGGCTCTGGCATCCGCACCGTTGCCCGTGTAAATACACTGAGTACCCCAAGTGTCCTCTCTGCATGCTGATCAACAGACAGCCTTGTAGGCCCTTCGGAACACTTCTTGGCATGCAGAATCCAGGGCGACACACTGCTCCCTTCCTTGGAGAACCAGGTTGACACAGCTTACAAATACCTCGGGAATATATTCCCAGCCGGTCTAATGGGCTGGGCAACTTTGACTCAGTGCAGAAGAGTGACGTGCCATGAGAGACACCCTCTGCCCAGCGTTCCTTCTGGGAACTCATAGCTGCCGGCCCTCTACATCATGCAGGAATTGGATGTGACATCCAACCTGGTCAAAGACCACAATTCACCACATTACACTGGTAGGCCTCTGGAAGAGGCAGTGCCAAAAAGGCCTTCCTCAGGCCTTCTATTGGTTAGGGAACTTGCGACACTTAGACACCTGCTCATTAAAATTGATTCAGCAAAGGGCCCTGTGTGTCGCGTGTGTCTGCCTTCGCACCTCAAAGACGGCCGGTACTTAGGTTACCTGTTAACTAGCATAGGAGGACCCGCGTAGAAAAGCAGTCTCTTCCCGTTTGGAAAGCTGCATCCCTGCGGCAACACAGCTGTGTTCAAAACCCTGAAAAGGCCCAGCGTCTATTCAGTGCAGCAACGCCTTGGGAGGCAAACACTAATTTCCACAGAGGAACTGGGTGCTTGCAATCCTTGTGGGGAGCTAATCCTGCCACCCTCGTTCTTTCGGGGAAACCGCAAGGTGCCCACTAGGCTCCCCGTAAGTTCCCCTTTTGCCAACGGGCATGTTGGGCATACAGCTGTCTCCATGAAGTGTTCGTCGTTGTGCTGCATACATGCAACTCGAGGATGCCTTTCAGGACGCAATGGGCTCTCGCGTCCGCACTGTGTCCCGTGCAACTACACTGAGTACGCCAAGTCTCCTCTCTGCCTGCTGAGCAACAGACAGCCGTGTAGGCCCTTCGGAACACTTCTTGGCCTGCAGAGTCCAACGCGACACACTGTTCTCTTCCTTCGAAACCTAGGTTGCCATAGCTTGCAAAGAGCACTGGAACACAGTCCTACACGGTCTCATGTGCTGGGCCACTTGGACTCAGTTAGGAATAGTGACTTACACCGAGAGAAACCTTCTCCTCCGCCTTCCTTCTGGGAACTCAAACCTCCCCGCCCTCTACCTCAAGCAGGAAGTCGAGGTGAGATCCAACCTGAGCAAAGAGCACAATTCCTCACGTTACACTGGCAGGCCCTTGGAATATGCAGTGCCAACTCGGTTTTCCTCAGGCCTTCACTCGGTTAAGGATCTTGCCACACGTAGAAGCCTGTGCAATAAAACTTGTTTAGCCAAGGGCCCAGTGTGTCGCGATGGTCTCCCTTGGCCGTTCCAATTCTGCAAGTACTTAGGTTGGGTGTTAACTAGGTTAGGTGGCCCTGCTTAGAAAACCAGCGTTTCCCCCTTTGGAAATCTGGATACTCGTGGCCTCGGAGTTGTTTCCGAATCCCTAAATATGCCCAGCTTCTACTCACTGCAGGCACACCTGGGGAGGAAACCAGTATGTTCCCCAGACAAACAGGGTGCTTGCGCATTCAGAGGGGAGCGAATCTGTGGCCCACGTTCGTTCTGGGAAATCGCAAGGTGGCCGCTAGCATCCGCGAACAAAAGCAGTCTTATCCCCTTTCGAAAGCTGGATTCTTGCGGCCTAGAACCTGTGTGCAAAAGTGTGGAATTGCCCAGCTCCTATTCACTGCAGGCACGCTTGCGAGGGAAACGAGTATTTTGCCCAGAGAAATCAGGTGCTTTCAATTCTTAGGGGGAGCTAATCCCACAGCCCTCGTTCGTTCTGGGAAACCACAAGACGACCACTAGTCTCATCGTAAGGACCAATTTTTCCCCCTGGCAAGCTCTGCGTGCAGCAGTTTCCATGAGGTCTTGGTCGTGGTTCAGCTTCAATGGAACACGAGTAGACCTTTCAGGTCTCCTAGGGCTCTGGCATCCGCACCGTTGCCCGTGTAAATACACTGAGTACCCCAAGTGTCCTCTCTGCATGCTGATCAACAGACAGCCTTGTAGGCCCTTCGGAACACTTCTTGGCATGCAGAATCCAGGGCGACACACTGCTCCCTTCCTTGGAGAACCAGGTTGACACAGCTTACAAATACCTCGGGAATATATTCCCAGCCGGTCTAATGGGCTGGGCAACTTTGACTCAGTGCAGAAGAGTGACGTGCCATGAGAGACACCCTCTGCCCAGCGTTCCTTCTGGGAACTCATAGCTGCCGGCCCTCTACATCATGCAGGAATTGGATGTGACATCCAACCTGGTCAAAGACCACAATTCACCACATTACACTGGTAGGCCTCTGGAAGAGGCAGTGCCAAAAAGGCCTTCCTCAGGCCTTCTATTGGTTAGGGAACTTGCGACACTTAGACACCTGCTCATTAAAATTGATTCAGCAAAGGGCCCTGTGTGTCGCGTGTGTCTGCCTTCGCACCTCAAAGACGGCCGGTACTTAGGTTGCCTGTTAACTAGCATAGGAGGCCCTGCGTAGAAAAGCAGTCTCTTCCCGTTTGGAAAGCTGCATCCTTGCGGCAACAGAGCTGTGTTCAAAACCCTGAAAAGGCCCAGCGTCTATTCAGTGCAGCAACGCCTTGGGAGGAAAACACTAATTTCCACAGAGGAACTGGGTGCTTGCAATCCTTGTGGGGAGCTAATCCTGCCACCCTCGTTCTTTCGGGGAAACCGCAAGGTGACCACTAGGCTCCCCGTAAGTTCCCCTTTTGCCAACGGGCATGTTGGGCATACAGCAGTTTCCATGAAGTGTTCGTCGTTGTGCTGCATACATGCAACTCGAGGATGCCTTTCAGGACGCAATGGGCTCTCGCGTCCGCACTGTGTCCCGTGCAACTACACTGAGTACGCCAAGTCTCCTCTCTGCCTGCTGAGCAACAGACAGCCGTGTAGGCCCTTCGGAACACTTCTTGGCCTGCAGAGTCCAACGCGACACAGTGTTCTCTTCCTTCGAAACCTAGGTTGCCATAGCTTGCAAAGAGCACTGGAACACAGTCCTACACGGTCTCATGTGCTGGGCCACTTGGACTCAGTTAGGAATAGTGACTTACACCGAGAGAAACCTTCTCCTCCGCCTTCCTTCTGGGAACTCATACCTCCCCGCCCTCTACCTCAAGCAGGAAGTCGAGGTGAGATCCAACCTGAGCAAAGAGCACAATTCCTCACGTTACACTGGCAGGCCCTTGGAATATGCAGTGCCAACTCGGTTTTCCTCAGGCCTTCACTCGGTTAAGGATCTTGCCACACGTAGAAGCCTGTGCAATAAAACTTGTTTAGCCAAGGGCCCAGTGTGTCGCGATGGTCTCCCTTGGCCGTTCCAATTCTGCAAGTACTTAGGTTGGGTGTTAACTAGGTTAGGTGGCCCTGCTTAGAAAACCAGCGTTTCCCCCTTTGGAAATCTGGATACTCGTGGCCTCGGAGTTGTTTCTGAATCCCTAAATATGCCCAGCTTCTACTCACTGCAGGCACACCTGGGGAGGAAACCAGTATGTTCCCCAGACAAACAGGGTGCTTGCGCATTCAGAGGGGAGCGAATCTGTGGCCCAAGTTCGTTCTGGGAAATCGCAAGGTGGCCGCTAGCATCCGCGAACAAAAGCAGTCTTATCCCCTTTCGAAAGCTGGATTCTTGCGGCCTAGAACCTGTGTGCAAAAGTGTGGAATTGCCCAGCTCCTATTCACTGCAGGCACGCTTGCGAGGGAAACGAGTATTTTGCCCAGAGAAATCAGGTGCTTTCAATTCTTAGGGGGAGCTAATCCCACAGCCCTCGTTCGTTCTGGGAAACCACAAGACGACCACTAGTCTCATCGTAAGGACCAATTTTTCCCCCTGGCAAGCTCTGCGTGCAGCAGTTTCCATGAGGTCTTTGTCGTGGTTCAGCTTCAATGGAACACGAGTAGACCTTTCAGGTCTCCTAGGGCTCTGGCATCCGCACCGTTGCCCGTGTAAATACACTGAGTACCCCAAGTGTCCTCTCTGCATGCTGATCAACAGACAGCCTTGTAGGCCCTTCGGAACACTTCTTGGCATGCAGAATCCAGGGCGACACACTGCTCCCTTCCTTGGAGAACCAGGTTGACACAGCTTACAAATACCTCGGGAATATATTCCCAGCCGGTCTAATGGGCTGGGCAACTTTGACTCAGTGCAGAAGAGTGACGTGCCATGAGAGACACCCTCTGCCCAGTGTTCCTTCTGGGAACTCATAGCTGCCGGCCCTCTACATCATGCAGGAATTGGATGTGACATCCAACCTGGTCAAAGACCACAATTCACCACATTACACTGGTAGGCCTCTGGAAGAGGCAGTGCCAAAAAGGCCTTCCTCAGGCCTTCTATTGGTTAGGGAACTTGCGACACTTAGACACCTGCTCATTAAAATTGATTCAGCAAAGGGCCCTGTGTGTCGCGTGTGTCTGCCTTCGCACCTCAAAGACTGCTGGTACTTATGTTGCCTGTTAACTAGCATAGGAGGCCCTGCGTAGAAAAGCAGTCTCTTCCCGTTTGGAAAGCTGCATCCTTGCGGCAACAGAGCTGTGTTCAAAACCCTGAAAAGGCCCAGCGTCTATTCAGTGCAGCAACGCCTTGGGAGGAAAACACTAATTTCCACAGAGGAACTGGGTGCTTGCAATCCTTGTGGGGAGCTAATCCTGCCACCCTCGTTCTTTCGGGGAAACCGCAAGGTGACCACTAGGCTCCCCGTAAGTTCCCCTTTTGCCAACGGGCATGTTGGGCATACAGCAGTTTCCATGAAGTGTTCGTCGTTGTGCTGCATACATGCAACTCGAGGATGCCTTTCAGGACGCAATGGGCTCTCGCGTCCGCACTGTGTCCCGTGCAACTACACTGAGTACGCCAAGTCTCCTCTCTGCCTGCTGAGCAACAGACAGCCGTGTAGGCCCTTCGGAACACTTCTTGGCCTGCAGAGTCCAACGCAACACACTGTTCTCTTCCTTCGAAACCTAGGTTGCCATAGCTTGCAAAGAGCACTGGAACACAGTCCTACACGGTCTCATGTGCTGGGCCACTTGGACTCAGTTAGGAATAGTGACTTACACCGAGAGAAACCTTCTCCTCCGCCTTCCTTCTGGGAACTCATACCTCCCCGCCCTCTACCTCAAGCAGGAAGTCGAGGTGAGATCCAACCTGAGCAAAGAGCACAATTCCTCACTTTACACTGGCAGGCCCTTGGAATATGCAGTGCCAACTCGGTTTTCCTCAGGCCTTCACTCGGTTAAGGATCTTGCCACACGTAGAAGCCTGTGCAATAAAACTTGTTTAGCCAAGGGCCCAGTGTGTCGCGATGGTCTCCCTTGGCCGTTCCAATTCTGCAAGTACTTAGGTTGGGTGTTAACTAGGTTAGGTGGCCCTGCTTAGAAAACCAGCGTTTCCCCCTTTGGAAATCTGGATACTCGTGGCCTCGGAGTTGTTTCCGAATCCCTAAATATGCCCAGCTTCTACTCACTGCAGGCACACCTGGGGAGGAAACCAGTATGTTCCCCAGACAAACAGGGTGCTGGCGCATTCAGAGGGGAGCGAATCTGTGGCCCACGTTCGTTCTGGGAAATCGCAAGGTGGCCGCTAGCATCCGCGAACAAAAGCAGTCTTATCCCCTTTCGAAAGCTGGATTCTTGCGGCCTAGAACCTGTGTGCAAAAGTGTGGAATTGCCCAGCTCCTATTCACTGCAGGCACGCTTGCGAGGGAAACGAGTATTTTGCCCAGAGAAATCAGGTGCTTTCAATTCTTAGGGGGAGCTAATCCCACAGCCCTCGTTCGTTCTGGGAAACCACAAGACGACCACTAGTCTCATCGTAAGGACCAATTTTTCCCCCTGGCAAGCTCTGCGTGCAGCAGTTTCCATGAGGTCTTGGTCGTGGTTCAGCTTCAATGGAACACGAGTAGACCTTTCAGGTCTCCTAGGGCTCTGGCATCCGCACCGTTGCCCGTGTAAATACACTGAGTACCCCAAGTGTCCTCTCTGCATGCTGATCAACAGACAGCCTTGTAGGCCCTTCGGAACACTTCTTGGCATGCAGAATCCAGGGCGACACACTGCTCCCTTCCTTGGAGAACCAGGTTGACACAGCTTACAAATACCTCGGGAATATATTCCCAGCCGGTCTAATGGGCTGGGCAACTTTGACTCAGTGCAGAAGAGTGACGTGCCATGAGAGACACCCTCTGCCCAGCGTTCCTTCTGGGAACTCATAGCTGCCGGCCCTCTACATCATGCAGGAATTGGATGTGACATCCAACCTGGTCAAAGACCACAATTCACCACATTACACTGGTAGGCCTCTGGAAGAGGCAGTGCCAAAAAGGCCTTCCTCAGGCCTTCTATTGGTTAGGGAACTTGCGACACTTAGACACCTGCTCATTAAAATTGATTCAGCAAAGGGCCCTGTGTGTCGCGTGTGTCTGCCTTCGCACCTCAAAGACGGCAGGTACTTATGTTGCCTGTTAACTAGCATAGGAGGCCCTGCGTAGAAAAGCAGTCTCTTCCCGTTTGGAAAGCTGCATCCTTGCGGCAACAGAGCTGTGTTCAAAACCCTGAAAAGGCCCAGCGTCTATTCAGTGCAGCAACGCCTTGGGAGGAAAACACTAATTTCCACAGAGGAACTGGGTGCTTGCAATCCTTGTGGGGAGCTAATCCTGCCACCCTCGTTCTTTCGGGGAAACCGCAAGGTGACCACTAGGCTCCCCGTAAGTTCCCCTTTTGCCAACGGGCATGTTGGGCATACAGCAGTTTCCATGAAGTGTTCGTCGTTGTGCTGCATACATGCAACTCGAGGATGCCTTTCAGGACGCAATGGGCTCTCGCGTCCGCACTGTGTCCCGTGCAACTACACTGAGTACGCCAAGTCTCCTCTCTGCCTGCTGAGCAACAGACAGCCGTGTAGGCCCTTCGGAACACTTCTTGGCCTGCAGAGTCCAACGCGACACACTGTTCTCTTCCTTCGAAACCTAGGTTGCCATAGCTTGCAAAGAGCACTGGAACACAGTCCTACACGGTCTCATGTGCTGGGCCACTTGGACTCAGTTAGGAATAGTGACTTACACCGAGAGAAACCTTCTCCTCCGCCTTCCTTCTGGGAACTCATACCTCCCCGCCCTCTACCTCAAGCAGGAAGTCGAGGTGAGATCCAACCTGAGCAAAGAGCACAATTCCTCACTTTACACTGGCAGGCCCTTGGAATATGCAGTGCCAACTCGGTTTTCCTCAGGCCTTCACTCGGTTAAGGATCTTGCCACACGTAGAAGCCTGTGCAATAAAACTTGTTTAGCCAAGGGCCCAGTGTGTCGCGATGGTCTCCCTTGGCCGTTCCAATTCTGCAAGTACTTAGGTTGGGTGTTAACTAGGTTAGGTGGCCCTGCTTAGAAAACCAGCGTTTCCCCCTTTGGAAATCTGGATACTCGTGGCCTCGGAGTTGTTTCCGAATCCCTAAATATGCCCAGCTTCTACTCACTGCAGGCACACCTGGGGAGGAAACCAGTATGTTCCCCAGACAAACAGGGTGCTGGCGCATTCAGAGGGGAGCGAATCTGTGGCCCACGTTCGTTCTGGGAAATCGCAAGGTGGCCGCTAGCATCCGCGAACAAAAGCAGTCTTATCCCCTTTCGAAAGCTGGATTCTTGCGGCCTAGAACCTGTGTGCAAAAGTGTGGAATTGCCCAGCTCCTATTCACTGCAGGCACGCTTGCGAGGGAAACGAGTATTTTGCCCAGAGAAATCAGGTGCTTTCAATTCTTAGGGGGAGCTAATCCCACAGCCCTCGTTCGTTCTGGGAAACCACAAGACGACCACTAGTCTCATCGTAAGGACCAATTTTTCCCCCTGGCAAGCTCTGCGTGCAGCAGTTTCCATGAGGTCTTGGTCGTGGTTCAGCTTCAATGGAACACGAGTAGACCTTTCAGGTCTCCTAGGGCTCTGGCATCCGCACCGTTGCCCGTGTAAATACACTGAGTACCCCAAGTGTCCTCTCTGCATGCTGATCAACAGACAGCCTTGTAGGCCCTTCGGAACACTTCTTGGCATGCAGAATCCAGGGCGACACACTGCTCCCTTCCTTGGAGAACCAGGTTGACACAGCTTACAAATACCTCGGGAATATATTCCCAGCCGGTCTAATGGGCTGGGCAACTTTGACTCAGTGCAGAAGAGTGACGTGCCATGAGAGACACCCTCTGCCCAGCGTTCCTTCTGGGAACTCATAGCTGCCGGCCCTCTACATCATGCAGGAATTGGATGTGACATCCAACCTGGTCAAAGACCACAATTCACCACATTACACTGGTAGGCCTCTGGAAGAGGCAGTGCCAAAAAGGCCTTCCTCAGGCCTTCTATTGGTTAGGGAACTTGCGACACTTAGACACCTGCTCATTAAAATTGATTCAGCAAAGGGCCCTGTGTGTCGCGTGTGTCTGCCTTCGCACCTCAAAGACGGCCGGTACTTAGGTTGCCTGTTAACTAGCATAGGAGGCCCTGCGTAGAAAAGCAGTCTCTTCCCGTTTGGAAAGCTGCATCCTTGCGGCAACAGAGCTGTGTTCAAAACCCTGAAAAGGCCCAGCGTCTATTCAGTGCAGCAACGCCTTGGGAGGAAAACACTAATTTCCACAGAGGAACTGGGTGCTTGCAATCCTTGTGGGGAGCTAATCCTGCCACCCTCGTTCTTTCGGGGAAACCGCAAGGTGACCACTAGGCTCCCCGTAAGTTCCCCTTTTGCCAACGGGCATGTTGGGCATACAGCAGTTTCCATGAAGTGTTCGTCGTTGTGCTGCATACATGCAACTCGAGGATGCCTTTCAGGACGCAATGGGCTCTCGCGTCCGCACTGTGTCCCGTGCAACTACACTGAGTACGCCAAGTCTCCTCTCTGCCTGCTGAGCAACAGACAGCCGTGTAGGCCCTTCGGAACACTTCTTGGCCTGCAGAGTCCAACGCGACACAGTGTTCTCTTCCTTCGAAACCTAGGTTGCCATAGCTTGCAAAGAGCACTGGAACACAGTCCTACACGGTCTCATGTGCTGGGCCACTTGGACTCAGTTAGGAATAGTGACTTACACCGAGAGAAACCTTCTCCTCCGCCTTCCTTCTGGGAACTCATACCTCCCCGCCCTCTACCTCAAGCAGGAAGTCGAGGTGAGATCCAACGTGAGCAAAGAGCACAATTCCTCACGTTACACTGGCAGGCCCTTGGAACATGCAGTGCCAACTCGGTTTTCCTCAGGCCTTCACTCGGTTAAGGATCTTGCCACACGTAGAAGCCTGTGCAATAAAACTTGTTTAGCCAAGGGCCCAGTGTGTCGCGATGGTCTCCCTTGGCCGTTCCAATTCTGCAAGTACTTAGGTTGGGTGTTAACTAGGTTAGGTGGCCCTGCTTAGAAAACCAGCGTTTCCCCCTTTGGAAATCTGGATACTCGTGGCCTCGGAGTTGTTTCCGAATCCCTAAATATGCCCAGCTTCTACTCACTGCAGGCACACCTGGGGAGGAAACCAGTATGTTCCCCAGACAAACAGGGTGCTGGCGCATTCAGAGGGGAGCGAATCTGTGGCCCACGTTCGTTCTGGGAAATCGCAAGGTGACCGCTAGCATCCGCGAACAAAAGCAGTCTTATCCCCTTTCGAAAGCTGGATTCTTGCGGCCTAGAACCTGTGTGCAAAAGTGTGGAATTGCCCAGCTCCTATTCACTGCAGGCACGCTTGCGAGGGAAACGAGTATTTTGCCCAGAGAAATCAGGTGCTTTCAATTCTTAGGGGGAGCTAATCCCACAGCCCTCGTTCGTTCTGGGAAACCACAAGACGACCACTAGTCTCATCGTAAGGACCAATTTTTCCCCCTGGCAAGCTCTGCGTGCAGCAGTTTCCATGAGGTCTTGGTCGTGGTTCAGCTTCAATGGAACACGAGTAGACCTTTCAGGTCTCCTAGGGCTCTGGCATCCGCACCGTTGCCCGTGTAAATACACTGAGTACCCCAAGTGTCCTCTCTGCATGCTGATCAACAGACAGCCTTGTAGGCCCTTCAGAACACTTCTTGGCATGCAGAATCCAGGGCGACACACTGCTCCCTTCCTTGGAGAACCAGGTTGACACAGCTTACAAATACCTCGGGAATATATTCCCAGCCGGTCTAATGGGCTGGGCAACTTTGACTCAGTGCAGAAGAGTGACGTGCCATGAGAGACACCCTCTGCCCAGCGTTCCTTCTGGGAACTCATAGCTGCCGGCCCTCTACATCATGCAGGAATTGGATGTGACATCCAACCTGGTCAAAGACCACAATTCACCACATTACACTGGTAGGCCTCTGGAAGAGGCAGTGCCAAAAAGGCCTTCCTCAGGCCTTCTATTGGTTAGGGAACTTGCGACACTTAGACACCTGCTCATTAAAATTGATTCAGCAAAGGGCCCTGTGTGTCGCGTGTGTCTGCCTTCGCACCTCAAAGACGGCAGGTACTTATGTTGCCTGTTAACTAGCATAGGAGGCCCTGCGTAGAAAAGCAGTCTCTTCCCGTTTGGAAAGCTGCATCCTTGCGGCAACAGAGCTGTGTTCAAAACCCTGAAGAGGCCCAGCGTCTATTCAGTGCAGCAACGCCTTGGGAGGAAAACACTAATTTCCACAGAGGAACTGGGTGCTTGCAATCCTTGTGGGGAGCTAATCCTGCCACCCTCGTTCTTTCGGGGAAACCGCAAGGTGACCACTAGGCTCCCCGTAAGTTCCCCTTTTGCCAACGGGCATGTTGGGCATACAGCAGTTTCCATGAAGTGTTCGTCGTTGTGCTGCATACATGCAACTCGAGGATGCCTTTCAGGACGCAATGGGCTCTCGCGTCCGCACTGTGTCCGTGCAACTACACTGAGTACGCCAAGTCTCCTCTCTGCCTGCTGAGCAACAGACAGCCGTGTAGGCCCTTCGGAACACTTCTTGGCCTGCAGAGTCCAACGCGACACACTGTTCTCTTCCTTCGAAACCTAGGTTGCCATAGCTTGCAAAGAGCACTGGAACACAGTCCTACACGGTCTCATGTGCTGGGCCACTTGGACTCAGTTAGGAATAGTGACTTACACCGAGAGAAACCTTCTCCTCCGCCTTCCTTCTGGGAACTCATACCTCCCCGCCCTCTACCTCAAGCAGGAAGTCGAGGTGAGATCCAACCTGAGCAAAGAGCACAATTCCTCACTTTACACTGGCAGGCCCTTGGAATATGCAGTGCCAACTCGGTTTTCCTCAGGCCTTCACTCGGTTAAGGATCTTGCCACACGTAGAAGCCTGTGCAATAAAACTTGTTTAGCCAAGGGCCCAGTGTGTCGCGATGGTCTCCCTTGGCCGTTCCAATTCTGCAAGTACTTAGGTTGGGTGTTAACTAGGTTAGGTGGCCCTGCTTAGAAAACCAGCGTTTCCCCCTTTGGAAATCTGGATACTCGTGGCCTCGGAGTTGTTTCCGAATCCCTAAATATGCCCAGCTTCTACTCACTGCAGGCACACCTGGGGAGGAAACCAGTATGTTCCCCAGACAAACAGGGTGCTTGCGCATTCAGAGGGGAGCGAATCTGTGGCCCACGTTCGTTCTGGGAAATCGCAAGGTGGCCGCTAGCATCCGCGAACAAAAGCAGTCTTATCCCCTTTCGAAAGCTGGATTCTTGCGGCCTAGAACCTGTGTGCAAAAGTGTGGAATTGCCCAGCTCCTATTCACTGCAGGCACGCTTGCGAGGGAAACGAGTATTTTGCCCAGAGAAATCAGGTGCTTTCAATTCTTAGGGGGAGCTAATCCCACAGCCCTCGTTCGTTCTGGGAAACCACAAGACGACCACTAGTCTCATCGTAAGGACCAATTTTTCCCCCTGGCAAGCTCTGCGTGCAGCAGTTTCCATGAGGTCTTGGTCGTGGTTCAGCTTCAATGGAACACGAGTAGACCTTTCAGGTCTCCTAGGGCTCTGGCATCCGCACCGTTGCCCGTGTAAATACACTGAGTACCCCAAGTGTCCTCTCTGCATGCTGATCAACAGACAGCCTTGTAGGCCCTTCGGAACACTTCTTGGCATGCAGAATCCAGGGCGACACACTGCTCCCTTCCTTGGAGAACCAGGTTGACACAGCTTACAAATACCTCGGGAATATATTCCCAGCCGGTCTAATGGGCTGGGCAACTTTGACTCAGTGCAGAAGAGTGACGTGCCATGAGAGACACCCTCTGCCCAGCGTTCCTTCTGGGAACTCATAGCTGCCGGCCCTCTACATCATGCAGGAATTGGATGTGACATCCAACCTGGTCAAAGACCACAATTCACCACATTACACTGGTAGGCCTCTGGAAGAGGCAGTGCCAAAAAGGCCTTCCTCAGGCCTTCTATTGGTTAGGGAACTTGCGACACTTAGACACCTGCTCATTAAAATTGATTCAGCAAAGGGCCCTGTGTGTCGCGTGTGTCTGCCTTCGCACTTCAAAGACGGCCGGTACTTAGGTTGCCTGTTAACTAGCATAGGAGGCCCTGCGTAGAAAAGCAGTCTCTTCCCGTTTGGAAAGCTGCATCCTTGCGGCAACAGAGCTGTGTTCAAAACCCTGAAAAGGCCCAGCGTCTATTCAGTGCAGCAACGCCTTGGGAGGAAAACACTAATTTCCACAGAGGAACTGGGTGCTTGCAATCCTTGTGGGGAGCTAATCCTGCCACCCTCGTTCTTTCGGGGAAACCGCAAGGTGACCACTAGGCTCCCCGTAAGTTCCCCTTTTGCCAACGGGCATGTTGGGCATACAGCAGTTTCCATGAAGTGTTCGTCGTTGTGCTGCATACATGCAACTCGAGGATGCCTTTCAGGACGCAATGGGCTCTCGCGTCCGCACTGTGTCCCGTGCAACTACACTGAGTACGCCAAGTCTCCTCTCTGCCTGCTGAGCAACAGACAGCCGTGTAGGCCCTTCGGAACACTTCTTGGCCCTCAGAGTCCAACGCGACACACTGTTCTCTTCCTTCGAAACCTAGGTTGCCATAGCTTGCAAAGAGCACTGGAACACAGTCCTACACGGTCTCATGTGCTGGGCCACTTGGACTCAGTTAGGAATAGTGACTTACACCGAGAGAAACCTTCTCCTCCGCCTTCCTTCTGGGAACTCATACCTCCCCGCCCTCTACCTCAAGCAGGAAGTCGAGGTGAGATCCAACCTGAGCAAAGAGCACAATTCCTCACGTTACACTGGCAGGCCCTTGGAATATGCAGTGCCAACTCGGTTTTCCTCAGGCCTTCACTCGGTTAAGGATCTTGCCACACGTAGAAGCCTGTGCAATAAAACTTGTTTAGCCAAGGGCCCAGTGTGTCGCGATGGTCTCCCTTGGCCGTTCCAATTCTGCAAGTACTTAGGTTGGGTGTTAACTAGGTTAGGTGGCCCTGCTTAGAAAACCAGCGTTTCCCCCTTTGGAAATCTGGATACTCGTGGCCTCGGAGTTGTTTCTGAATCCCTAAATATGCCCAGCTTCTACTCACTGCAGGCACACCTGGGGAGGAAACCAGTATGTTCCCCAGACAAACAGGGTGCTTGCGCATTCAGAGGGGAGCGAATCTGTGGCCCACGTTCGTTCTGGGAAATCGCAAGGTGGCCGCTAGCATCCGCGAACAAAAGCAGTCTTATCCCCTTTCGAAAGCTGGATTCTTGCGGCCTAGAACCTGTGTGCAAAAGTGTAGAATTGCCCAGCTCCTATTCACTGCAGGCACGCTTGTGAGGGAAACGAGTATTTTGCCCAGAGAAATCAGGTGCTTTCAATTCTTAGGGGGAGCTAATCCCACAGCCCTCGTTCGTTCTGGGAAACCACAAGACGACCACTAGTCTCATCGTAAGGACCAATTTTTCCCCCTGGCAAGCTCTGCGTGCAGCAGTTTCCATGAGGTCTTGGTCGTGGTTCAGCTTCAATGGAACACGAGTAGACCTTTCAGGTCTCCTAGGGCTCTGGCATCCGCACCGTTGCCCGTGTAAATACACTGAGTACCCCAAGTGTCCTCTCTGCATGCTGATCAACAGACAGCCTTGTAGGCCCTTCGGAACACTTCTTGGCATGCAGAATCCAGGGCGACACACTGCTCCCTTCCTTGGAGAACCAGGTTGACACAGCTTACAAATACCTCGGGAATATATTCCCAGCCGGTCTAATGGGCTGGGCAACTTTGACTCAGTGCAGAAGAGTGACGTGCCATGAGAGACACCCTCTGCCCAGTGTTCCTTCTGGGAACTCATAGCTGCCGGCCCTCTACATCATGCAGGAATTGGATGTGACATCCAACCTGGTCAAAGACCACAATTCACCACATTACACTGGTAGGCCTCTGGAAGAGGCAGTGCCAAAAAGGCCTTCCTCAGGCCTTCTATTGGTTAGGGAACTTGCGACACTTAGACACCTGCTCATTAAAATTGATTCAGCAAAGGGCCCTGTGTGTGGCGTGTGTCTGCCTTCGCACCTCAAAGACTGCAGGTACTTATGTTGCCTGTTAACTAGCATAGGAGGCCCTGCGTAGAAAAGCAGTCTCTTCCCGTTTGGAAAGCTGCATCCTTGCGGCAACAGAGCTGTGTTCAAAACCCTGAAAAGGCCCAGCGTCTATTCAGTGCAGCAACGCCTTGGGAGGAAAACACTAATTTCCACAGAGGAACTGGGTGCTTGCAATCCTTGTGGGGAGCTAATCCTGCCACCCTCGTTCTTTCGGGGAAACCGCAAGGTGACCACTAGGCTCCCCGTAAGTTCCCCTTTTGCCAACGGGCATGTTGGGCATACAGCAGTTTCCATGAAGTGTTCGTCGTTGTGCTGCATACATGCAACTCGAGGATGCCTTTCAGGACGCAATGGGCTCTCGCGTCCGCACTGTGTCCCGTGCAACTACACTGAGTACGCCAAGTCTCCTCTCTGCCTGCTGAGCAACAGACAGCCGTGTAGGCCCTTCGGAACACTTCTTGGCCCTCAGAGTCCAACGCGACACACTGTTCTCTTCCTTCGAAACCTAGGTTGCCATAGCTTGCAAAGAGCACTGGAACACAGTCCTACACGGTCTCATGTGCTGGGCCACTTGGACTCAGTTAGGAATAGTGACTTACACCGAGAGAAACCTTCTCCTCCGCCTTCCTTCTGGGAACTCATACCTCCCCGCCCTCTACCTCAAGCAGGAAGTCGAGGTGAGATCCAACCTGAGCAAAGAGCACAATTCCTCACGTTACACTGGCAGGCCCTTGGAATATGCAGTGCCAACTCGGTTTTCCTCAGGCCTTCACTCGGTTAAGGATCTTGCCACACGTAGAAGCCTGTGCAATAAAACTTGTTTAGCCAAGGGCCCAGTGTGTCGCGATGGTCTCCCTTGGCCGTTCCAATTCTGCAAGTACTTAGGTTGGGTGTTAACTAGGTTAGGTGGCCCTGCTTAGAAAACCAGCGTTTCCCCCTTTGGAAATCTGGATACTCGTGGCCTCGGAGTTGTTTCTGAATCCCTAAATATGCCCAGCTTCTACTCACTGCAGGCACACCTGGGGAGGAAACCAGTATGTTCCCCAGACAAACAGGGTGCTTGCGCATTCAGAGGGGAGCGAATCTGTGGCCCACGTTCGTTCTGGGAAATCGCAAGGTGGCCGCTAGCATCCGCGAACAAAAGCAGTCTTATCCCCTTTCGAAAGCTGGATTCTTGCGGCCTAGAACCTGTGTGCAAAAGTGTAGAATTGCCCAGCTCCTATTCACTGCAGGCACGCTTGCGAGGGAAACGAGTATTTTGCCCAGAGAAATCAGGTGCTTTCAATTCTTAGGGGGAGCTAATCCCACAGCCCTCGTTCGTTCTGGGAAACCACAAGACGACCACTAGTCTCATCGTAAGGACCAATTTTTCCCCCTGGCAAGCTCTGCGTGCAGCAGTTTCCATGAGGTCTTGGTCGTGGTTCAGCTTCAATGGAACACGAGTAGACCTTTCAGGTCTCCTAGGGCTCTGGCATCCGCACCGTTGCCCGTGTAAATACACTGAGTACCCCAAGTGTCCTCTCTGCATGCTGATCAACAGACAGCCTTGTAGGCCCTTCGGAACACTTCTTGGCATGCAGAATCCAGGGCGACACACTGCTCCCTTCCTTGGAGAACCAGGTTGACACAGCTTACAAATACCTCGGGAATATATTCCCAGCCGGTCTAATGGGCTGGGCAACTTTGACTCAGTGCAGAAGAGTGACGTGCCATGAGAGACACCCTCTGCCCAGTGTTCCTTCTGGGAACTCATAGCTGCCGGCCCTCTACATCATGCAGGAATTGGATGTGACATCCAACCTGGTCAAAGACCACAATTCACCACATTACACTGGTAGGCCTCTGGAAGAGGCAGTGCCAAAAAGGCCTTCCTCAGGCCTTCTATTGGTTAGGGAACTTGCGACACTTAGACACCTGCTCATTAAAATTGATTCAGCAAAGGGCCCTGTGTGTCGCGTGTGTCTGCCTTCGCACCTCAAAGACTGCAGGTACTTATGTTGCCTGTTAACTAGCATAGGAGGCCCTGCGTAGAAAAGCAGTCTCTTCCCGTTTGGAAAGCTGCATCCTTGCGGCAACAGAGCTGTGTTCAAAACCCTGAAAAGGCCCAGCGTCTATTCAGTGCAGCAACGCCTTGGGAGGAAAACACTAATTTCCACAGAGGAACTGGGTGCTTGCAATCCTTGTGGGGAGCTAATCCTGCCACCCTCGTTCTTTCGGGGAAACCGCAAGGTGACCACTAGGCTCCCCGTAAGTTCCCCTTTTGCCAACGGGCATGTTGGGCATACAGCAGTTTCCATGAAGTGTTCGTCGTTGTGCTGCATACATGCAACTCGAGGATGCCTTTCAGGACGCAATGGGCTCTCGCGTCCGCACTGTGTCCCGTGCAACTACACTGAGTACGCCAAGTCTCCTCTCTGCCTGCTGAGCAACAGACAGCCGTGTAGGCCCTTCGGAACACTTCTTGGCCCTCAGAGTCCAACGCGACACACTGTTCTCTTCCTTCGAAACCTAGGTTGCCATAGCTTGCAAAGAGCACTGGAACACAGTCCTACACGGTCTCATGTGCTGGGCCACTTGGACTCAGTTAGGAATAGTGACTTACACCGAGAGAAACCTTCTCCTCCGCCTTCCTTCTGGGAACTCATACCTCCCCGCCCTCTACCTCAAGCAGGAAGTCGAGGTGAGATCCAACCTGAGCAAAGAGCACAATTCCTCACTTTACACTGGCAGGCCCTTGGAATATGCAGTGCCAACTCGGTTTTCCTCAGGCCTTCACTCGGTTAAGGATCTTGCCACACGTAGAAGCCTGTGCAATAAAACTTGTTTAGCCAAGGGCCCAGTGTGTCGCGATGGTCTCCCTTGGCCGTTCCAATTCTGCAAGTACTTAGGTTGGGTGTTAACTAGGTTAGGTGGCCCTGCTTAGAAAACCAGCGTTTCCCCCTTTGGAAATCTGGATACTCGTGTCCTCGGAGTTGTTTCCGAATCCCTAAATATGCCCAGCTTCTACTCACTGCAGGCACACCTGGGGAGGAAACCAGTATGTTCCCCAGAAAAACAGGGTGCTGGCGCATTCAGAGGGGAGCGAATCTGTGGCCCACGTTCGTTCTGGGAAATCGCAAGGTGACCGCTAGCATCCGCGAACAAAAGCAGTCTTATCCCCTTTCGAAAGCTGGATTCTTGCGGCCTAGAACCTGTGTGCAAAAGTGTGGAATTGCCCAGCTCCTATTCACTGCAGGCACGCTTGCGAGGGAAACGAGTATTTTGCCCAGAGAAATCAGGTGCTTTCAATTCTTAGGGGGAGCTAATCCCACAGCCCTCGTTCGTTCTGGGAAACCACAAGACGACCACTAGTCTCATCGTAAGGACCAATTTTTCCCCCTGGCAAGCTCTGCGTGCAGCAGTTTCCATGAGGTCTTGGTCGTGGTTCAGCTTCAATGGAACACGAGTAGACCTTTCAGGTCTCCTAGGGCTCTGGCATCCGCACCGTTGCCCGTGTAAATACACTGAGTACCCCAAGTGTCCTCTCTGCATGCTGATCAACAGACAGCCTTGTAGGCCCTTCGGAACACTTCTTGGCATGCAGAATCCAGGGCGACACACTGCTCCCTTCCTTGGAGAACCAGGTTGACACAGCTTACAAATACCTCGGGAATATATTCCCAGCCGGTCTAATGGGCTGGGCAACTTTGACTCAGTGCAGAAGAGTGACGTGCCATGAGAGACACCCTCTGCCCAGCGTTCCTTCTGGGAACTCATAGCTGCCGGCCCTCTACATCATGCAGGAATTGGATGTGACATCCAACCTGGTCAAAGACCACAATTCACCACATTACACTGGTAGGCCTCTGGAAGAGGCAGTGCCAAAAAGGCCTTCCTCAGGCCTTCTATTGGTTAGGGAACTTGCGACACTTAGACACCTGCTCATTAAAATTGATTCAGCAAAGGGCCCTGTGTGTCGCGTGTGTCTGCCTTCGCACCTCAAAGACTGCAGGTACTTATGTTGCCTGTTAACTAGCATAGGAGGCCCTGCGTAGAAAAGCAGTCTCTTCCCGTTTGGAAAGCTGCATCCTTGCGGCAACAGAGCTGTGTTCAAAACCCTGAAAAGGCCCAGCGTCTATTCAGTGCAGCAACGCCTTGGGAGGAAAACACTAATTTCCACAGAGGAACTGGGTGCTTGCAATCCTTGTGGGGAGCTAATCCTGCCACCCTCGTTCTTTCGGGGAAACCGCAAGGTGACCACTAGGCTCCCCGTAAGTTCCCCTTTTGCCAACGGGCATGTTGGGCATACAGCAGTTTCCATGAAGTGTTCGTCATTGTGCTGCATACATGCAACTCGAGGATGCCTTTCAGGACGCAATGGGCTCTCGCGTCCGCACTGTGTCCCGTGCAACTACACTGAGTACGCCAAGTCTCCTCTCTGCCTGCTGAGCAACAGACAGCCGTGTAGGCCCTTCGGAACACTTCTTGGCCCTCAGAGTCCAACGCGACACACTGTTCTCTTCCTTCGAAACCTAGGTTGCCATAGCTTGCAAAGAGCACTGGAACACAGTCCTACACGGTCTCATGTGCTGGGCCACTTGGACTCAGTTAGGAATAGTGACTTACACCGAGAGAAACCTTCTCCTCCGCCTTCCTTCTGGGAACTCATACCTCCCCGCCCTCTACCTCAAGCAGGAAGTCGAGGTGAGATCCAACCTGAGCAAAGAGCACAATTCCTCACGTTACACTGGCAGGCCCTTGGAATATGCAGTGCCAACTCGGTTTTCCTCAGGCCTTCACTCGGTTAAGGATCTTGCCACACGTAGAAGCCTGTGCAATAAAACTTGTTTAGCCAAGGGCCCAGTGTGTCGCGATGGTCTCCCTTGGCCGTTCCAATTCTGCAAGTACTTAGGTTGGGTGTTAACTAGGTTAGGTGGCCCTGCTTAGAAAACCAGCGTTTCCCCCTTTGGAAATCTGGATACTCGTGGCCTCGGAGTTGTTTCTGAATCCCTAAATATGCCCAGCTTCTACTCACTGCAGGCACACCTGGGGAGGAAACCAGTATGTTCCCCAGACAAACAGGGTGCTTGCGCATTCAGAGGGGAGCGAATCTGTGGCCCACGTTCGTTCTGGGAAATCGCAAGGTGGCCGCTAGCATCCGCGAACAAAAGCAGTCTTATCCCCTTTCGAAAGCTGGATTCTTGCGGCCTAGAACCTGTGTGCAAAAGTGTAGAATTGCCCAGCTCCTATTCACTGCAGGCACGCTTGCGAGGGAAACGAGTATTTTGCCCAGAGAAATCAGGTGCTTTCAATTCTTAGGGGGAGCTAATCCCACAGCCCTCGTTCGTTCTGGGAAACCACAAGACGACCACTAGTCTCATCGTAAGGACCAATTTTTCCCCCTGGCAAGCTCTGCGTGCAGCAGTTTCCATGAGGTCTTGGTCGTGGTTCAGCTTCAATGGAACACGAGTAGACCTTTCAGGTCTCCTAGGGCTCTGGCATCCGCACCGTTGCCCGTGTAAATACACTGAGTACCCCAAGTGTCCTCTCTGCATGCTGATCAACAGACAGCCTTGTAGGCCCTTCGGAACACTTCTTGGCATGCAGAATCCAGGGCGACACACTGCTCCCTTCCTTGGAGAACCAGGTTGACACAGCTTACAAATACCTCGGGAATATATTCCCAGCCGGTCTAATGGGCTGGGCAACTTTGACTCAGTGCAGAAGAGTGACGTGCCATGAGAGACACCCTCTGCCCAGTGTTCCTTCTGGGAACTCATAGCTGCCGGCCCTCTACATCATGCAGGAATTGGATGTGACATCCAACCTGGTCAAAGACCACAATTCACCACATTACACTGGTAGGCCTCTGGAAGAGGCAGTGCCAAAAAGGCCTTCCTCAGGCCTTCTATTGGTTAGGGAACTTGCGACACTTAGACACCTGCTCATTAAAATTGATTCAGCAAAGGGCCCTGTGTGTCGCGTGTGTCTGCCTTCGCACCTCAAAGACTGCAGGTACTTATGTTGCCTGTTAACTAGCATAGGAGGCCCTGCGTAGAAAAGCAGTCTCTTCCCGTTTGGAAAGCTGCATCCTTGCGGCAACAGAGCTGTGTTCAAAACCCTGAAAAGGCCCAGCGTCTATTCAGTGCAGCAACGCCTTGGGAGGAAAACACTAATTTCCACAGAGGAACTGGGTGCTTGCAATCCTTGTGGGGAGCTAATCCTGCCACCCTCGTTCTTTCGGGGAAACCGCAAGGTGACCACTAGGCTCCCCGTAAGTTCCCCTTTTGCCAACGGGCATGTTGGGCATACAGCAGTTTCCATGAAGTGTTCGTCGTTGTGCTGCATACATGCAACTCGAGGATGCCTTTCAGGACGCAATGGGCTCTCGCGTCCGCACTGTGTCCCGTGCAACTACACTGAGTACGCCAAGTCTCCTCTCTGCCTGCTGAGCAACAGACAGCCGTGTAGGCCCTTCGGAACACTTCTTGGCCCTCAGAGTCCAACGCGACACACTGTTCTCTTCCTTCGAAACCTAGGTTGCCATAGCTTGCAAAGAGCACTGGAACACAGTCCTACACGGTCTCATGTGCTGGGCCACTTGGACTCAGTTAGGAATAGTGACTTACACCGAGAGAAACCTTCTCCTCCGCCTTCCTTCTGGGAACTCATACCTCCCCGCCCTCTACCTCAAGCAGGAAGTCGAGGTGAGATCCAACCTGAGCAAAGAGCACAATTCCTCACTTTACACTGGCAGGCCCTTGGAATATGCAGTGCCAACTCGGTTTTCCTCAGGCCTTCACTCGGTTAAGGATCTTGCCACACGTAGAAGCCTGTGCAATAAAACTTGTTTAGCCAAGGGCCCAGTGTGTCGCGATGGTCTCCCTTGGCCGTTCCAATTCTGCAAGTACTTAGGTTGGGTGTTAACTAGGTTAGGTGGCCCTGCTTAGAAAACCAGCGTTTCCCCCTTTGGAAATCTGGATACTCGTGTCCTCGGAGTTGTTTCCGAATCCCTAAATATGCCCAGCTTCTACTCACTGCAGGCACACCTGGGGAGGAAACCAGTATGTTCCCCAGAAAAACAGGGTGCTGGCGCATTCAGAGGGGAGCGAATCTGTGGCCCACGTTCGTTCTGGGAAATCGCAAGGTGACCGCTAGCATCCGCGAACAAAAGCAGTCTTATCCCCTTTCGAAAGCTGGATTCTTGCGGCCTAGAACCTGTGTGCAAAAGTGTGGAATTGCCCAGCTCCTATTCACTGCAGGCACGCTTGCGAGGGAAACGAGTATTTTGCCCAGAGAAATCAGGTGCTTTCAATTCTTAGGGGGAGCTAATCCCACAGCCCTCGTTCGTTCTGGGAAACCACAAGACGACCACTAGTCTCATCGTAAGGACCAATTTTTCCCCCTGGCAAGCTCTGCGTGCAGCAGTTTCCATGAGGTCTTGGTCGTGGTTCAGCTTCAATGGAACACGAGTAGACCTTTCAGGTCTCCTAGGGCTCTGGCATCCGCACCGTTGCCCGTGTAAATACACTGAGTACCCCAAGTGTCCTCTCTGCATGCTGATCAACAGACAGCCTTGTAGGCCCTTCGGAACACTTCTTGGCATGCAGAATCCAGGGCGACACACTGCTCCCTTCCTTGGAGAACCAGGTTGACACAGCTTACAAATACCTCGGGAATATATTCCCAGCCGGTCTAATGGGCTGGGCAACTTTGACTCAGTGCAGAAGAGTGACGTGCCATGAGAGACACCCTCTGCCCAGCGTTCCTTCTGGGAACTCATAGCTGCCGGCCCTCTACATCATGCAGGAATTGGATGTGACATCCAACCTGGTCAAAGACCACAATTCACCACATTACACTGGTAGGCCTCTGGAAGAGGCAGTGCCAAAAAGGCCTTCCTCAGGCCTTCTATTGGTTAGGGAACTTGCGACACTTAGACACCTGCTCATTAAAATTGATTCAGCAAAGGGCCCTGTGTGTCGCGTGTGTCTGCCTTCGCACCTCAAAGACTGCAGGTACTTATGTTGCCTGTTAACTAGCATAGGAGGCCCTGCGTAGAAAAGCAGTCTCTTCCCGTTTGGAAAGCTGCATCCTTGCGGCAACAGAGCTGTGTTCAAAACCCTGAAAAGGCCCAGCGTCTATTCAGTGCAGCAACGCCTTGGGAGGAAAACACTAATTTCCACAGAGGAACTGGGTGCTTGCAATCCTTGTGGGGAGCTAATCCTGCCACCCTCGTTCTTTCGGGGAAACCGCAAGGTGACCACTAGGCTCCCCGTAAGTTCCCCTTTTGCCAACGGGCATGTTGGGCATACAGCAGTTTCCATGAAGTGTTCGTCATTGTGCTGCATACATGCAACTCGAGGATGCCTTTCAGGACGCAATGGGCTCTCGCGTCCGCACTGTGTCCCGTGCAACTACACTGAGTACGCCAAGTCTCCTCTCTGCCTGCTGAGCAACAGACAGCCGTGTAGGCCCTTCGGAACACTTCTTGGCCTGCAGAGTCCAACGCGACACACTGTTCTCTTCCTTCGAAACCTAGGTTGCCATAGCTTGCAAAGAGCACTGGAACACAGTCCTACACGGTCTCATGTGCTGGGCCACTTGGACTCAGTTAGGAATAGTGACTTACACCGAGAGAAACCTTCTCCTCCGCCTTCCTTCTGGGAACTCATACCTCCCCGCCCTCTACCTCAAGCAGGAAGTCGAGGTGAGATCCAACCTGAGCAAAGAGCACAATTCCTCACGTTACACTGGCAGGCCCTTGGAATATGCAGTGCCAACTCGGTTTTCCTCAGGCCTTCACTCGGTTAAGGATCTTGCCACACGTAGAAGCCTGTGCAATAAAACTTGTTTAGCCAAGGGCCCAGTGTGTCGCGATGGTCTCCCTTTGCCGTTCCAATTCTGCAAGTACTTAGGTTGGGTGTTAACTAGGTTAGGTGGCCCTGCTTAGAAAACCAGCGTTTCCCCCTTTGGAAATCTGGATACTCGTGGCCTCGGAGTTGTTTCCGAATCCCTAAATATGCCCAGCTTCTACTCACTGCACGCACACCTGGGGAGGAAACCAGTATGTTCCCCAGACAAACAGGGTGCTTGCGCATTCAGAGGGGAGCGAATCTGTGGCCCACGTTCGTTCTGGGAAATCGCAAGGTGACCGCTAGCATCCGCGAACAAAAGCAGTCTTATCCCCTTTCGAAAGCTGGATTCTTGCGGCCTAGAACCTGTGTGCAAAAGTGTGGAATTGCCCAGCTCCTATTCACTGCAGGCACGCTTGCGAGGGAAACGAGTATTTTGCCCAGAGAAATCAGGTGCTTTCAATTCTTAGGGGGAGCTAATCCCACAGCCCTCGTTCGTTCTGGGAAACCACAAGACGACCACTAGTCTCATCGTAAGGACCAATTTTTCCCCCTGGCAAGCTCTGCGTGCAGCAGTTTCCATGAGGTCTTGGTCGTGGTTCAGCTTCAATGGAACACGAGTAGACCTTTCAGGTCTCCTAGGGCTCTGGCATCCGCACCGTTGCCCGTGTAAATACACTGAGTACCCCAAGTGTCCTCTCTGCATGCTGATCAACAGACAGCCTTGTAGGCCCTTCGGAACACTTCTTGGCATGCAGAATCCAGGGCGACACACTGCTCCCTTCCTTGGAGAACCAGGTTGACACAGCTTACAAATACCTCGGGAATATATTCCCAGCCGGTCTAATGGGCTGGGCAACTTTGACTCAGTGCAGAAGAGTGACGTGCCATGAGAGACACCCTCTGCCCAGCGTTCCTTCTGGGAACTCATAGCTGCCGGCCCTCTACATCATGCAGGAATTGGATGTGACATCCAACCTGGTCAAAGACCACAATTCACCACATTACACTGGTAGGCCTCTGGAAGAGGCAGTGCCAAAAAGGCCTTCCTCAGGCCTTCTATTGGTTAGGGAACTTGCGACACTTAGACACCTGCTCATTAAAATTGATTCAGCAAAGGGCCCTGTGTGTCGCGTGTGTCTGCCTTCGCACCTCAAAGACTGCAGGTACTTATGTTGCCTGTTAACTAGCATAGGAGGCCCTGCGTAGAAAAGCAGTCTCTTCCCGTTTGGAAAGCTGCATCCTTGCGGCAACAGAGCTGTGTTCAAAACCCTGAAAAGGCCCAGCGTCTATTCAGTGCAGCAACGCCTTGGGAGGAAAACACTAATTTCCACAGAGGAACTGGGTGCTTGCAATCCTTGTGGGGAGCTAATCCTGCCACCCTCGTTCTTTCAGGGAAACCGCAAGGTGACCACTAGGCCGCCCGTAAGTTCCCCTTTTGCCAACGGGCATGTTGGGCATACAGCAGTTTCCATGAAGTGTTCGTCGTTGTGCTGCATACATGCAACTCGAGGATGCCTTTCAGGACGCAATGGGCTCTCGCGTCCGCACTCGTGGTGTCCCGTGCAACTACACTGAGTACGCCAAGTCTCCTGTCTGCCTGCTGAGCAACAGACAGCCGTGTAGGCCCTTCGGAACATTTCTTGGCATGCAGAGTCCAACGCGACACAATGTTCTCTTCCTTCGAAACCTAGGTTGCCATAGCTTGCAAAGAGCACTGGAACACAGTCCTACACGGTCTCATGTGCTGGGCCACTTGGACTCAGTTAGGAATAGTGACTTACACCGAGAGAAACCTTCTCCTCCACGTTCCTTCTGGGAACTCATACCTCCCCGCCCTCTACCTCAAGCAGGAAGTCGAGGTGAGATCCAACCTGAGCAAAGAGCACAGTTCCTCACGTTACACTGGCAGGCCCTTGGAATATGCAGTGCCAACTCGGTTTTCCTCAGGCCTTCACTCGGTTAAGGATCTTGCCACACGTAGAAGTCTGTGCAATAAAACTTGTTTAGCCAAGGGCCCAGTGTGTCGCGATGATCTCCCTTTGCCGTTCCAATTCTGCAAGTACTTAGGTTGGGTGTTAACTAGGTTAGGTGGCCCTGCTTAGAAAACCAGCGTTTCCCCCTTTGGAAATCTGGATACTCGTGGCCTCGGAGTTGTTTCCGAATCCCTAAATATGCCCAGCTTCTACTCACTGCAGGCACACCTGGGGAGGAAACCAGTATGTTCCCCAGACAAACAGGGTGCTTGCGCATTCAGAGGGGAGCGAATCTGTGGCCCACGTTCGTTCTGGGAAATCGCAAGGTGACCGCTAGCATCCGCGAACAAAAGCAGTCTTATCCCCTTTCGAAAGCTGGATTCTTGCGGCCTAGAACCTGTGTGCAAAAGTGTGGAATTGCCCAGCTCCTATTCACTGCAGGCACGCTTGCGAGGGAAACGAGTATTTTGCCCAGAGAAATCAGGTGCTTTCAATTCTTAGGGGGAGCTAATCCCACAGCCCTCGTTCGTTCTGGGAAACCACAAGACGACCACTAGTCTCATCGTAAGGACCAATTTTTCCCCCTGGCAAGCTCTGCGTGCAGCAGTTTCCATGAGGTCTTGGTCGTGGTTCAGCTTCAATGGAACACGAGTAGACCTTTCAGGTCTCCTAGGGCTCTGGCATCCGCACCGTTGCCCGTGTAAATACACTGAGTACCCCAAGTGTCCTCTCTGCATGCTGATCAACAGACAGCCTTGTAGGCCCTTCGGAACACTTCTTGGCATGCAGAATCCAGGGCGACACACTGCTCCCTTCCTTGGAGAACCAGGTTGACACAGCTTACAAATACCTCGGGAATATATTCCCAGCCGGTCTAATGGGCTGGGCAACTTTGACTCAGTGCAGAAGAGTGACGTGCCATGAGAGACACCCTCTGCCCAGCGTTCCTTCTGGGAACTCATAGCTGCCGGCCCTCTACATCATGCAGGAATTGGATGTGACATCCAACCTGGTCAAAGACCACAATTCACCACATTACACTGGTAGGCCTCTGGAAGAGGCAGTGCCAAAAAGGCCTTCCTCAGGCCTTCTATTGGTTAGGGAACTTGCGACACTTAGACACCTGCTCATTAAAATTGATTCAGCAAAGGGCCCTGTGTGTCGCGTGTGTCTGCCTTCGCACCTCAAAGACTGCAGGTACTTATGTTGCCTGTTAACTAGCATAGGAGGCCCTGCGTAGAAAAGCAGTCTCTTCCCGTTTGGAAAGCTGCATCCTTGCGGCAACAGAGCTGTGTTCAAAACCCTGAAAAGGCCCAGCGTCTATTCAGTGCAGCAACGCCTTGGGAGGAAAACACTAATTTCCACAGAGGAACTGGGTGCTTGCAATCCTTGTGGGGAGCTAATCCTGCCACCCTCGTTCTTTCGGGGAAACCGCAAGGTGACCACTAGGCTCCCCGTAAGTTCCCCTTTTGCCAACGGGCATGTTGGGCATACAGCAGTTTCCATGAAGTGTTCGTCGTTGTGCTGCATACATGCAACTCGAGGATGCCTTTCAGGACGCAATGGGCTCTCGCGTCCGCACTGTGTCCGTGCAACTACACTGAGTACGCCAAGTCTCCTCTCTGCCTGCTGAGCAACAGACAGCCGTGTAGGCCCTTCGGAACACTTCTTGGCCTGCAGAGTCCAACGCGACACACTGTTCTCTTCCTTCGAAACCTAGGTTGCCATAGCTTGCAAAGAGCACTGGAACACAGTCCTACACGGTCTCATGTGCTGGGCCACTTGGACTCAGTTAGGAATAGTGACTTACACCGAGAGAAACCTTCTCCTCCGCCTTCCTTCTGGGAACTCATACCTCCCCGCCCTCTACCTCAAGCAGGAAGTCGAGGTGAGATCCAACCTGAGCAAAGAGCACAATTCCTCACGTTACACTGGCAGGCCCTTGGAATATGCAGTGCCAACTCGGTTTTCCTCAGGCCTTCACTCGGTTAAGGATCTTGCCACACGTAGAAGCCTGTGCAATAAAACTTGTTTAGCCAAGGGCCCAGTGTGTCGCGATGGTCTCCCTTGGCCGTTCCAATTCTGCAAGTACTTAGGTTGGGTGTTAACTAGGTTAGGTGGCCCTGCTTAGAAAACCAGCGTTTCCCCCTTTGGAAATCTGGATACTCGTGGCCTCGGAGTTGTTTCCGAATCCCTAAATATGCCCAGCTTCTACTCACTGCAGGCACACCTGGGGAGGAAACCAGTATGTTCCCCAGACAAACAGGGTGCTTGCGCATTCAGAGGGGAGCGAATCTGTGGCCCACGTTCGTTCTGGGAAATCGCAAGGTGGCCGCTAGCATCCGCGAACAAAAGCAGTCTTATCCCCTTTCGAAAGCTGGATTCTTGCGGCCTAGAACCTGTGTGCAAAAGTGTGGAATTGCCCAGCTCCTATTCACTGCAGGCACACTTGCGAGGGAAACGAGTATTTTGCCCAGAGAAATCAGGTGCTTTCAATTCTTAGGGGGAGCTAATCCCACAGCCCTCGTTCGTTCTGGGAAACCACAAGACGACCACTAGTCTCATCGTAAGGACCAATTTTTCCCCCTGGCAAGCTCTGCGTGCAGCAGTTTCCATGAGGTCTTGGTCGTGGTTCAGCTTCAATGGAACACGAGTAGACCTTTCAGGTCTCCTAGGGCTCTGGCATCCGCACCGTTGCCCGTGTAAATACACTGAGTACCCCAAGTGTCCTCTCTGCATGCTGATCAACAGACAGCCTTGTAGGCCCTTCGGAACACTTCTTGGCATGCAGAATCCAGGGCGACACACTGCTCCCTTCCTTGGAGAACCAGGTTGACACAGCTTACAAATACCTCGGGAATATATTCCCAGCCGGTCTAATGGGCTGGGCAACTTTGACTCAGTGCAGAAGAGTGACGTGCCATGAGAGACACCCTCTGCCCAGCGTTCCTTCTGGGAACTCATAGCTGCCGGCCCTCTACATCATGCAGGAATTGGATGTGACATCCAACCTGGTCAAAGACCACAATTCACCACATTACACTGGTAGGCCTCTGGAAGAGGCAGTGCCAAAAAGGCCTTCCTCAGGCCTTCTATTGGTTAGGGAACTTGCGACACTTAGACACCTGCTCATTAAAATTGATTCAGCAAAGGGCCCTGTGTGTCGCGTGTGTCTGCCTTCGCACCTCAAAGACGGCCGGTACTTAGGTTGCCTGTTAACTAGCATAGGAGGCCCTGCGTAGAAAAGCAGTCTCTTCCCGTTTGGAAAGCTGCATCCTTGCGGCAACAGAGCTGTGTTCAAAACCCTGAAAAGGCCCAGCGTCTATTCAGTGCAGCAACGCCTTGGGAGGAAAACACTAATTTCCACAGAGGAACTGGGTGCTTGCAATCCTTGTGGGGAGCTAATCCTGCCACCCTCGTTCTTTCGGGGAAACCGCAAGGTGACCACTAGGCTCCCCGTAAGTTCCCCTTTTGCCAACGGGCATGTTGGGCATACAGCAGTTTCCATGAAGTGTTCGTCGTTGTGCTGCATACATGCAACTCGAGGATGCCTTTCAGGACGCAATGGGCTCTCGCGTCCGCACTGTGTCCCGTGCAACTACACTGAGTACGCCAAGTCTCCTCTCTGCCTGCTGAGCAACAGACAGCCGTGTAGGCCCTTCGGAACACTTCTTGGCCCTCAGAGTCCAACGCGACACACTGTTCTCTTCCTTCGAAACCTAGGTTGCCATAGCTTGCAAAGAGCACTGGAACACAGTCCTACACGGTCTCATGTGCTGGGCCACTTGGACTCAGTTAGGAATAGTGACTTACACCGAGAGAAACCTTCTCCTCCGCCTTCCTTCTGGGAACTCATACCTCCCCGCCCTCTACCTCAAGCAGGAAGTCGAGGTGAGATCCAACCTGAGCAAAGAGCACAATTCCTCACGTTACACTGGCAGGCCCTTGGAATATGCAGTGCCAACTCGGTTTTCCTCAGGCCTTCACTCGGTTAAGGATCTTGCCACACGTAGAAGCCTGTGCAATAAAACTTGTTTAGCCAAGGGCCCAGTGTGTCGCGATGGTCTCCCTTGGCCGTTCCAATTCTGCAAGTACTTAGGTTGGGTGTTAACTAGGTTAGGTGGCCCTGCTTAGAAAACCAGCGTTTCCCCCTTTGGAAATCTGGATACTCGTGGCCTCGGAGTTGTTTCTGAATCCCTAAATATGCCCAGCTTCTACTCACTGCAGGCACACCTGGGGAGGAAACCAGTATGTTCCCCAGACAAACAGGGTGCTTGCGCATTCAGAGGGGAGCGAATCTGTGGCCCACGTTCGTTCTGGGAAATCGCAAGGTGGCCGCTAGCATCCGCGAACAAAAGCAGTCTTATCCCCTTTCGAAAGCTGGATTCTTGCGGCCTAGAACCTGTGTGCAAAAGTGTAGAATTGCCCAGCTCCTATTCACTGCAGGCACGCTTGCGAGGGAAACGAGTATTTTGCCCAGAGAAATCAGGTGCTTTCAATTCTTAGGGGGAGCTAATCCCACAGCCCTCGTTCGTTCTGGGAAACCACAAGACGACCACTAGTCTCATCGTAAGGACCAATTTTTCCCCCTGGCAAGCTCTGCGTGCAGCAGTTTCCATGAGGTCTTGGTCGTGGTTCAGCTTCAATGGAACACGAGTAGACCTTTCAGGTCTCCTAGGGCTCTGGCATCCGCACCGTTGCCCGTGTAAATACACTGAGTACCCCAAGTGTCCTCTCTGCATGCTGATCAACAGACAGCCTTGTAGGCCCTTCGGAACACTTCTTGGCATGCAGAATCCAGGGCGACACACTGCTCCCTTCCTTGGAGAACCAGGTTGACACAGCTTACAAATACCTCGGGAATATATTCCCAGCCGGTCTAATGGGCTGGGCAACTTTGACTCAGTGCAGAAGAGTGACGTGCCATGAGAGACACCCTCTGCCCAGCGTTCCTTCTGGGAACTCATAGCTGCCGGCCCTCTACATCATGCAGGAATTGGATGTGACATCCAACCTGGTCAAAGACCACAATTCACCACATTACACTGGTAGGCCTCTGGAAGAGGCAGTGCCAAAAAGGCCTTCCTCAGGCCTTCTATTGGTTAGGGAACTTGCGACACTTAGACACCTGCTCATTAAAATTGATTCAGCAAAGGGCCCTGTGTGTCGCGTGTGTCTGCCTTCGCACCTCAAAGACTGCAGGTACTTATGTTGCCTGTTAACTAGCATAGGAGGCCCTGCGTAGAAAAGCAGTCTCTTCCCGTTTGGAAAGCTGCATCCTTGCGGCAACAGAGCTGTGTTCAAAACCCTGAAAAGGCCCAGCGTCTATTCAGTGCAGCAACGCCTTGGGAGGAAAACACTAATTTCCACAGAGGAACTGGGTGCTTGCAATCCTTGTGGGGAGCTAATCCTGCCACCCTCGTTCTTTCGGGGAAACCGCAAGGTGACCACTAGGCTCCCCGTAAGTTCCCCTTTTGCCAACGGGCATGTTGGGCATACAGCAGTTTCCATGAAGTGTTCGTCGTTGTGCTGCATACATGCAACTCGAGGATGCCTTTCAGGACGCAATGGGCTCTCGCGTCCGCACTGTGTCCCGTGCAACTACACTGAGTACGCCAAGTCTCCTCTCTGCCTGCTGAGCAACAGACAGCCGTGTAGGCCCTTCGGAACACTTCTTGGCCCTCAGAGTCAAACGCGACACACTGTTCTCTTCCTTCGAAACCTAGGTTGCCATAGCTTGCAAAGAGCACTGGAACACAGTCCTACACGGTCTCATGTGCTGGGCCACTTGGACTCAGTTAGGAATAGTGACTTACACCGAGAGAAACCTTCTCCTCCGCCTTCCTTCTGGGAACTCATACCTCCCCGCCCTCTACCTCAAGCAGGAAGTCGAGGTGAGATCCAACCTGAGCAAAGAGCACAATTCCTCACTTTACACTGGCAGGCCCTTGGAATATGCAGTGCCAACTCGGTTTTCCTCAGGCCTTCCCTCGGTTAAGGATCTTGCCACACGTAGAAGCCTGTGCAATAAAACTTGTTTAGCCAAGGGCCCAGTGTGTCGCGATGGTCTCCCTTGGCCGTTCCAATTCTGCAAGTACTTAGGTTGGGTGTTAACTAGGTTAGGTGGCCCTGCTTAGAAAACCAGCGTTTCCCCCTTTGGAAATCTGGATACTCGTGGCCTCGGAGTTGTTTCCGAATCCCTAAATATGCCCAGCTTCTACTCACTGCAGGCACACCTGGGGAGGAAACCAGTATGTTCCCCAGACAAACAGGGTGCTGGCGCATTCAGAGGGGAGCGAATCTGTGGCCCACGTTCGTTCTGGGAAATCGCAAGGTGACCGCTAGCATCCGCGAACAAAAGCAGTCTTATCCCCTTTCGAAAGCTGGATTCTTGCGGCCTAGAACCTGTGTGCAAAAGTGTGGAATTGCCCAGCTCCTATTCACTGCAGGCACGCTTGCGAGGGAAACGAGTATTTTGCCCAGAGAAATCAGGTGCTTTCAATTCTTAGGGGGAGCTAATCCCACAGCCCTCGTTCGTTCTGGGAAACCACAAGACGACCACTAGTCTCATCGTAAGGACCAATTTTTCCCCCTGGCAAGCTCTGCGTGCAGCAGTTTCCATGAGGTCTTGGTCGTGGTTCAGCTTCAATGGAACACGAGTAGACCTTTCAGGTCTCCTAGGGCTCTGGCATCCGCACCGTTGCCCGTGTAAATACACTGAGTACCCCAAGTGTCCTCTCTGCATGCTGATCAACAGACAGCCTTGTAGGCCCTTCGGAACACTTCTTGGCATGCAGAATCCAGGGCGACACACTGCTCCCTTCCTTGGAGAACCAGGTTGACACAGCTTACAAATACCTCGGGAATATATTCCCAGCCGGTCTAATGGGCTGGGCAACTTTGACTCAGTGCAGAAGAGTGACGTGCCATGAGAGACACCCTCTGCCCAGCGTTCCTTCTGGGAACTCATAGCTGCCGGCCCTCTACATCATGCAGGAATTGGATGTGACATCCAACCTGGTCAAAGACCACAATTCACCACATTACACTGGTAGGCCTCTGGAAGAGGCAGTGCCAAAAAGGCCTTCCTCAGGCCTTCTATTGGTTAGGGAACTTGCGACACTTAGACACCTGCTCATTAAAATTGATTCAGCAAAGGGCCCTGTGTGTCGCGTGTGTCTGCCTTCGCACCTCAAAGACTGCAGGTACTTATGTTGCCTGTTAACTAGCATAGGAGGCCCTGCGTAGAAAAGCAGTCTCTTCCCGTTTGGAAAGCTGCATCCTTGCGGCAACAGAGCTGTGTTCAAAACCCTGAAAAGGCCCAGCGTCTATTCAGTGCAGCAACGCCTTGGGAGGAAAACACTAATTTCCACAGAGGAACTGGGTGCTTGCAATCCTTGTGGGGAGCTAATCCTGCCACCCTCGTTCTTTCGGGGAAACCGCAAGGTGACCACTAGGCTCCCCGTAAGTTCCCCTTTTGCCAACGGGCATGTTGGGCATACAGCAGTTTCCATGAAGTGTTCGTCATTGTGCTGCATACATGCAACTCGAGGATGCCTTTCAGGACGCAATGGGCTCTCGCGTCCGCACTGTGTCCCGTGCAACTACACTGAGTACGCCAAGTCTCCTCTCTGCCTGCTGAGCAACAGACAGCCGTGTAGGCCCTTCGGAACACTTCTTGGCCTGCAGAGTCCAACGCGACACACTGTTCTCTTCCTTCGAAACCTAGGTTGCCATAGCTTGCAAAGAGCACTGGAACACAGTCCTACACGGTCTCATGTGCTGGGCCACTTGGACTCAGTTAGGAATAGTGACTTACACCGAGAGAAACCTTCTCCTCCGCCTTCCTTCTGGGAACTCATACCTCCCCGCCCTCTACCTCAAGCAGGAAGTCGAGGTGAGATCCAACCTGAGCAAAGAGCACAATTCCTCACGTTACACTGGCAGGCCCTTGGAATATGCAGTGCCAACTCGGTTTTCCTCAGGCCTTCACTCGGTTAAGGATCTTGCCACACGTAGAAGCCTGTGCAATAAAACTTGTTTAGCCAAGGGCCCAGTGTGTCGCGATGGTCTCCCTTTGCCGTTCCAATTCTGCAAGTACTTAGGTTGGGTGTTAACTAGGTTAGGTGGCCCTGCTTAGAAAACCAGCGTTTCCCCCTTTGGAAATCTGGATACTCGTGGCCTCGGAGTTGTTTCCGAATCCCTAAATATGCCCAGCTTCTACTCACTGCACGCACACCTGGGGAGGAAACCAGTATGTTCCCCAGACAAACAGGGTGCTTGCGCATTCAGAGGGGAGCGAATCTGTGGCCCACGTTCGTTCTGGGAAATCGCAAGGTGACCGCTAGCATCCGCGAACAAAAGCAGTCTTATCCCCTTTCGAAAGCTGGATTCTTGCGGCCTAGAACCTGTGTGCAAAAGTGTGGAATTGCCCAGCTCCTATTCACTGCAGGCACGCTTGCGAGGGAAACGAGTATTTTGCCCAGAGAAATCAGGTGCTTTCAATTCTTAGGGGGAGCTAATCCCACAGCCCTCGTTCGTTCTGGGAAACCACAAGACGACCACTAGTCTCATCGTAAGGACCAATTTTTCCCCCTGGCAAGCTCTGCGTGCAGCAGTTTCCATGAGGTCTTGGTCGTGGTTCAGCTTCAATGGAACACGAGTAGACCTTTCAGGTCTCCTAGGGCTCTGGCATCCGCACCGTTGCCCGTGTAAATACACTGAGTACCCCAAGTGTCCTCTCTGCATGCTGATCAACAGACAGCCTTGTAGGCCCTTCGGAACACTTCTTGGCATGCAGAATCCAGGGCGACACACTGCTCCCTTCCTTGGAGAACCAGGTTGACACAGCTTACATATACCTCGGGAATATATTCCCAGCCGGTCTAATGGGCTGGGCAACTTTGACTCAGTGCAGAAGAGTGACGTGCCATGAGAGACACCCTCTGCCCAGCGTTCCTTCTGGGAACTCATAGCTGCCGGCCCTCTACATCATGCAGGAATTGGATGTGACATCCAACCTGGTCAAAGACCACAATTCACCACATTACACTGGTAGGCCTCTGGAAGAGGCAGTGCCAAAAAGGCCTTCCTCAGGCCTTCTATTGGTTAGGGAACTTGCGACACTTAGACACCTGCTCATTAAAATTGATTCAGCAAAGGGCCCTGTGTGTCGCGTGTGTCTGCCTTCGCACCTCAAAGACTGCAGGTACTTATGTTGCCTGTTAACTAGCATAGGAGGCCCTGCGTAGAAAAGCAGTCTCTTCCCGTTTGGAAAGCTGCATCCTTGCGGCAACAGAGCTGTGTTCAAAACCCTGAAAAGGCCCAGCGTCTATTCAGTGCAGCAACGCCTTGGGAGGAAAACACTAATTTCCACAGAGGAACTGGGTGCTTGCAATCCTTGTGGGGAGCTAATCCTGCCACCCTCGTTCTTTCAGGGAAACCGCAAGGTGACCACTAGGCCGCCCGTAAGTTCCCCTTTTGCTAACGGGCATGTTGGGCATACAGCAGTTTCCATGAAGTGTTCGTCGTTGTGCTGCATACATGCAACTCGAGGATGCCTTTCAGGACGCAATGGGCTCTCGCGTCCGCACTCGTGGTGTCCCGTGCAACTACACTGAGTACGCCAAGTCTCCTGTCTGCCTGCTGAGCAACAGACAGCCGTGTAGGCCCTTCGGAACATTTCTTGGCATGCAGAGTCCAACGCGACACAATGTTCTCTTCCTTCGAAACCTAGGTTGCCATAGCTTGCAAAGAGCACTGGAACACAGTCCTACACGGTCTCATGTGCTGGGCCACTTGGACTCAGTTAGGAATAGTGACTTACACGGAGAGAAACCTTCTCCTCCACGTTCCTTCTGGGAACTCATACCTCCCCGCCCTCTACCTCAAGCAGGAAGTCGAGGTGAGATCCAACCTGAGCAAAGAGCACAGTTCCTCACGTTACACTGGCAGGCCCTTGGAATATGCAGTGCCAACTCGGTTTTCCTCAGGCCTTCACTCGGTTAAGGATCTTGCCACACGTAGAAGCCTGTGCAATAAAACTTGTTTAGCCAAGGGCCCAGTGTGTCGCGATGGTCTCCCTTGGCCGTTCCAATTCTGCAAGTACTTAGGTTGGGTGTTAACTAGGTTAGGTGGCCCTGCTTAGAAAACCAGCGTTTCCCCCTTTGGAAATCTGGATACTCGTGGCCTCGGAGTTGTTTCCGAATCCCTAAATATGCCCAGCTTCTACTCACTGCAGGCACACCTGGGGAGGAAACCAGTATGTTCCCCAGACAAACAGGGTGCTGGCGCATTCAGAGGGGAGCGAATCTGTGGCCCACGTTCGTTCTGGGAAATCGCAAGGTGGCCGCTAGCATCCGCGAACAAAAGCAGTCTTATCCCCTTTCGAAAGCTGGATTCTTGCGGCCTAGAACCTGTGTGCAAAAGTGTGGAATTGCCCAGCTCCTATTCACTGCAGGCACGCTTGCGAGGGAAACGAGTATTTTGCCCAGAGAAATCAGGTGCTTTCAATTCTTAGGGGGAGCTAATCCCACAGCCCTCGTTCGTTCTGGGAAACCACAAGACGACCACTAGTCTCATCGTAAGGACCAATTTTTCCCCCTGGCAAGCTCTGCGTGCAGCAGTTTCCATGAGGTCTTGGTCGTGGTTCAGCTTCAATGGAACACGAGTAGACCTTTCAGGTCTCCTAGGGCTCTGGCATCCGCACCGTTGCCCGTGTAAATACACTGAGTACCCCAAGTGTCCTCTCTGCATGCTGATCAACAGACAGCCTTGTAGGCCCTTCGGAACACTTCTTGGCATGCAGAATCCAGGGCGACACACTGCTCCCTTCCTTGGAGAACCAGGTTGACACAGCTTACAAATACCTCGGGAATATATTCCCAGCCGGTCTAATGGGCTGGGCAACTTTGACTCAGTGCAGAAGAGTGACGTGCCATGAGAGACACCCTCTGCCCAGCGTTCCTTCTGGGAACTCATAGCTGCCGGCCCTCTACATCATGCAGGAATTGGATGTGACATCCAACCTGGTCAAAGACCACAATTCACCACATTACACTGGTAGGCCTCTGGAAGAGGCAGTGCCAAAAAGGCCTTCCTCAGGCCTTCTATTGGTTAGGGAACTTGCGACACTTAGACACCTGCTCATTAAAATTGATTCAGCAAAGGGCCCTGTGTGTCGCGTGTGTCTGCCTTCGCACCTCAAAGACTGCAGGTACTTATGTTGCCTGTTAACTAGCATAGGAGGCCCTGCGTAGAAAAGCAGTCTCTTCCCGTTTGGAAAGCTGCATCCTTGCGGCAACAGAGCTGTGTTCAAAACCCTGAAAAGGCCCAGCGTCTATTCAGTGCAGCAACGCCTTGGGAGGAAAACACTAATTTCCACAGAGGAACTGGGTGCTTGCAATCCTTGTGGGGAGCTAATCCTGCCACCCTCGTTCTTTCGGGGAAACCGCAAGGTGACCACTAGGCTCCCCGTAAGTTCCCCTTTTGCCAACGGGCATGTTGGGCATACAGCAGTTTCCATGAAGTGTTCGTCATTGTGCTGCATACATGCAACTCGAGGATGCCTTTCAGGACGCAATGGGCTCTCGCGTCCGCACTGTGTCCCGTGCAACTACACTGAGTACGCCAAGTCTCCTCTCTGCCTGCTGAGCAACAGACAGCCGTGTAGGCCCTTCGGAACACTTCTTGGCCTGCAGAGTCCAACGCGACACACTGTTCTCTTCCTTCGAAACCTAGGTTGCCATAGCTTGCAAAGAGCACTGGAACACAGTCCTACACGGTCTCATGTGCTGGGCCACTTGGACTCAGTTAGGAATAGTGACTTACACCGAGAGAAACCTTCTCCTCCGCCTTCCTTCTGGGAACTCATACCTCCCCGCCCTCTACCTCAAGCAGGAAGTCGAGGTGAGATCCAACCTGAGCAAAGAGCACAATTCCTCACGTTACACTGGCAGGCCCTTGGAATATGCAGTGCCAACTCGGTTTTCCTCAGGCCTTCACTCGGTTAAGGATCTTGCCACACGTAGAAGCCTGTGCAATAAAACTTGTTTAGCCAAGGGCCCAGTGTGTCGCGATGGTCTCCCTTTGCCGTTCCAATTCTGCAAGTACTTAGGTTGGGTGTTAACTAGGTTAGGTGGCCCTGCTTAGAAAACCAGCGTTTCCCCCTTTGGAAATCTGGATACTCGTGGCCTCGGAGTTGTTTCCGAATCCCTAAATATGCCCAGCTTCTACTCACTGCACGCACACCTGGGGAGGAAACCAGTATGTTCCCCAGACAAACAGGGTGCTTGCGCATTCAGAGGGGAGCGAATCTGTGGCCCACGTTCGTTCTGGGAAATCGCAAGGTGACCGCTAGCATCCGCGAACAAAAGCAGTCTTATCCCCTTTCGAAAGCTGGATTCTTGCGGCCTAGAACCTGTGTGCAAAAGTGTGGAATTGCCCAGCTCCTATTCACTGCAGGCACGCTTGCGAGGGAAACGAGTATTTTGCCCAGAGAAATCAGGTGCTTTCAATTCTTAGGGGGAGCTAATCCCACAGCCCTCGTTCGTTCTGGGAAACCACAAGACGACCACTAGTCTCATCGTAAGGACCAATTTTTCCCCCTGGCAAGCTCTGCGTGCAGCAGTTTCCATGAGGTCTTGGTCGTGGTTCAGCTTCAATGGAACACGAGTAGACCTTTCAGGTCTCCTAGGGCTCTGGCATCCGCACCGTTGCCCGTGTAAATACACTGAGTACCCCAAGTGTCCTCTCTGCATGCTGATCAACAGACAGCCTTGTAGGCCCTTCGGAACACTTCTTGGCATGCAGAATCCAGGGCGACACACTGCTCCCTTCCTTGGAGAACCAGGTTGACACAGCTTACAAATACCTCGGGAATATATTCCCAGCCGGTCTAATGGGCTGGGCAACTTTGACTCAGTGCAGAAGAGTGACGTGCCATGAGAGACACCCTCTGCCCAGCGTTCCTTCTGGGAACTCATAGCTGCCGGCCCTCTACATCATGCAGGAATTGGATGTGACATCCAACCTGGTCAAAGACCACAATTCACCACATTACACTGGTAGGCCTCTGGAAGAGGCAGTGCCAAAAAGGCCTTCCTCAGGCCTTCTATTGGTTAGGGAACTTGCGACACTTAGACACCTGCTCATTAAAATTGATTCAGCAAAGGGCCCTGTGTGTCGCGTGTGTCTGCCTTCGCACCTCAAAGACTGCAGGTACTTATGTTGCCTGTTAACTAGCATAGGAGGCCCTGCGTAGAAAAGCAGTCTCTTCCCGTTTGGAAAGCTGCATCCTTGCGGCAACAGAGCTGTGTTCAAAACCCTGAAAAGGCCCAGCGTCTATTCAGTGCAGCAACGCCTTGGGAGGAAAACACTAATTTCCACAGAGGAACTGGGTGCTTGCAATCCTTGTGGGGAGCTAATCCTGCCACCCTCGTTCTTTCAGGGAAACCGCAAGGTGACCACTAGGCCGCCCGTAAGTTCCCCTTTTGCTAACGGGCATGTTGGGCATACAGCAGTTTCCATGAAGTGTTCGTCGTTGTGCTGCATACATGCAACTCGAGGATGCCTTTCAGGACGCAATGGGCTCTCGCGTCCGCACTCGTGGTGTCCCGTGCAACTACACTGAGTACGCCAAGTCTCCTGTCTGCCTGCTGAGCAACAGACAGCCGTGTAGGCCCTTCGGAACATTTCTTGGCATGCAGAGTCCAACGCGACACAATGTTCTCTTCCTTCGAAACCTAGGTTGCCATAGCTTGCAAAGAGCACTGGAACACAGTCCTACACGGTCTCATGTGCTGGGCCACTTGGACTCAGTTAGGAATAGTGACTTACACGGAGAGAAACCTTCTCCTCCACGTTCCTTCTGGGAACTCATACCTCCCCGCCCTCTACCTCAAGCAGGAAGTCGAGGTGAGATCCAACCTGAGCAAAGAGCACAGTTCCTCACGTTACACTGGCAGGCCCTTGGAATATGCAGTGCCAACTCGGTTTTCCTCAGGCCTTCACTCGGTTAAGGATCTTGCCACACGTAGAAGTCTGTGCAATAAAACTTGTTTAGCCAAGGGCCCAGTGTGTCGCGATGGTCTCCCTTTGCCGTTCCAATTCTGCAAGTACTTAGGTTGGGTGTTAACTAGGTTAGGTGGCCCTGCTTAGAAAACCAGCGTTTCCCCCTTTGGAAATCTGGATACTCGTGGCCTCGGAGTTGTTTCCGAATCCCTAAATATGCCCAGCTTCTACTCACTGCAGGCACACCTGGGGAGGAAACCAGTATGTTCCCCAGACAAACAGGGTGCTTGCGCATTCAGAGGGGAGCGAATCTGTGGCCCACGTTCGTTCTGGGAAATCGCAAGGTGACCGCTAGCATCCGCGAACAAAAGCAGTCTTATCCCCTTTCGAAAGCTGGATTCTTGCGGCCTAGAACCTGTGTGCAAAAGTGTGGAATTGCCCAGCTCCTATTCACTGCAGGCACGCTTGCGAGGGAAACGAGTATTTTGCCCAGAGAAATCAGGTGCTTTCAATTCTTAGGGGGAGCTAATCCCACAGCCCTCGTTCGTTCTGGGAAACCACAAGACGACCACTAGTCTCATCGTAAGGACCAATTTTTCCCCCTGGCAAGCTCTGCGTGCAGCAGTTTCCATGAGGTCTTGGTCGTGGTTCAGCTTCAATGGAACACGAGTAGACCTTTCAGGTCTCCTAGGGCTCTGGCATCCGCACCGTTGCCCGTGTAAATACACTGAGTACCCCAAGAGTCCTCTCTGCATGCTGATCAACAGACAGCCTTGTAGGCCCTTCGGAACACTTCTTGGCATGCAGAATCCAGGGCGACACACTGCTCCCTTCCTTGGAGAACCAGGTTGACACAGCTTACAAATACCTCGGGAATATATTCCCAGCCGGTCTAATGGGCTGGGCAACTTTGACTCAGTGCAGAAGAGTGACGTGCCATGAGAGACACCCTCTGCCCAGCGTTCCTTCTGGGAACTCATAGCTGCCGGCCCTCTACATCATGCAGGAATTGGATGTGACATCCAACCTGGTCAAAGACCACAATTCACCACATTACACTGGTAGGCCTCTGGAAGAGGCAGTGCCAAAAAGGCCTTCCTCAGGCCTTCTATTGGTTAGGGAACTTGCGACACTTAGACACCTGCTCATTAAAATTGATTCAGCAAAGGGCCCTGTGTGTCGCGTGTGTCTGCCTTCGCACCTCAAAGACGGCCGGTACTTAGGTTGCCTGTTAACTAGCATAGGAGGCCCTGCGTAGAAAAGCAGTCTCTTCCCGTTTGGAAAGCTGCATCCTTGCGGCAACAGAGCTGTGTTCAAAACCCTGAAAAGGCCCAGCGTCTATTCAGTGCAGCAACGCCTTGGGAGGCAAACACTAATTTCCACAGAGGAACTGGGTGCTTGCAATCCTTGTGGGGAGCTAATCCTGCCACCCTCGTTTTTTCGGGGAAACCGCAAGGTGCCCACTAGGCTCCCCGTAAGTTCCCCTTTTGCCAAAGGGCATGTTGGGCATACAGCAGTTTCCATGAAGTGTTCGTCGTTGTGCTGCATACATGCAACTCGAGGATGCCTTTCAGGACGCAATGGGCTCTCGCGTCCGCACTGTGTCCCGTGCAACTACACTGAGTACGCCAAGTCTCCTCTCTGCCTGCTGAGCAACAGACAGCCGTGTAGGCCCTTCAGAACACTTCTTGGCCTGCAGAGTCCAACGCGACACACTGTTCTCTTCCTTCGAAACCTAGGTTGCCATAGCTTGCAAAGAGCACTGGAACACAGTCCTACACGGTCTCATGTGCTGGGCCACTTGGACTCAGTTAGGAATAGTGACTTACACCGAGAGAAACCTTCTCCTCCGCCTTCCTTCTGGGAACTCATACCTCCCCGCCCTCTACCTCAAGCAGGAAGTCGAGGTGAGATCCAACCTGAGCAAAGAGCACAATTCCTCACGTTACACTGGCAGGCCCTTGGAATATGCAGTGCCAACTCGGTTTTCCTCAGGCCTTCACTCGGTTAAGGATCTTGCCACACGTAGAAGCCTGTGCAATAAAACTTGTTTAGCCAAGGGCCCAGTGTGTCGCGATGGTCTCCCTTGGCCGTTCCAATTCTGCAAGTACTTAGGTTGGGTGTTAACTAGTTTAGGTGGCCCTGCTCAGAAAACCAGCGTTTCCCCCTTTGGAAATCTGGATACTCGTGGCCTCGGAGTTGTTTCCGAATCCCTAAATATGCCCAGCTTCTACTCACTGCAGGCACACCTGGGGAGGAAACCAGTATGTTCCCCAGACAAACAGGGTGCTTGCGCATTCAGAGGGGAGCGAATCTGTGGCCCACGTTCGTTCTGGGAAATCGCAAGGTGGCCGTTAGCATCCGCGAACAAAAGCAGTCTTATCCCCTTTCGAAAGCTGGATTCTTGCGGCCTAGAACCTGTGTGCAAAAGTGTGGAATTGCCCAGCTCCTATTCACTGCAGGCACGCTTGCGAGGGAAACGAGTATTTTGCCCAGAGAAATCAGGTGCTTTCAATTCTTAGGGGGAGCTAATCCCACAGCCCTCGTTCGTTCTGGGAAACCACAAGACGACCACTAGTCTCATCGTAAGGACCAATTTTTCCCCCTGGCAAGCTCTGCGTGCAGCAGTTTCCATGAGGTCTTGGTCGTGGTTCAGCTTCAATGGAACACGAGTAGACCTTTCAGGTCTCCTAGGGCTCTGGCATCCGCACCGTTGCCCGTGTAAATACACTGAGTACCCCAAGTGTCCTCTCTGCATGCTGATCAACAGACAGCCTTGTAGGCCCTTCGGAACACTTCTTGGCATGCAGAATCCAGGGCGACACACTGCTCCCTTCCTTGGAGAACCAGGTTGACACAGCTTACAAATACCTCGGGAATATATTCCCAGCCGGTCTAATGGGCTGGGCAACTTTGACTCAGTGCAGAAGAGTGACGTGCCATGAGAGACACCCTCTGCCCAGTGTTCCTTCTGGGAACTCATAGCTGCCGGCCCTCTACATCATGCAGGAATTGGATGTGACATCCAACCTGGTCAAAGACCACAATTCACCACATTACACTGGTAGGCCTCTGGAAGAGGCAGTGCCAAAAAGGCCTTCCTCAGGCCTTCTATTGGTTAGGGAACTTGCGACACTTAGACACCTGCTCATTAAAATTGATTCAGCAAAGGGCCCTGTGTGTCGCGTGTGTCTGCCTTCGCACCTCAAAGACTGCAGGTACTTATGTTGCCTGTTAACTAGCATAGGAGGCCCTGCGTAGAAAAGCAGTCTCTTCCCGTTTGGAAAGCTGCATCCTTGCGGCAACAGAGCTGTGTTCAAAACCCTGAAAAGGCCCAGCGTCTATTCAGTGCAGCAACGCCTTGGGAGGAAAACACTAATTTCCACAGAGGAACTGGGTGCTTGCAATCCTTGTGGGGAGCTAATCCTGCCACCCTCGTTCTTTCGGGGAAACCGCAAGGTGACCACTAGGCTCCCCGTAAGTTCCCCTTTTGCCAACGGGCATGTTGGGCATACAGCAGTTTCCATGAAGTGTTCGTCGTTGTGCTGCATACATGCAACTCGAGGATGCCTTTCAGGACGCAATGGGCTCTCGCGTCCGCACTGTGTCCCGTGCAACTACACTGAGTACGCCAAGTCTCCTCTCTGCCTGCTGAGCAACAGACAGCCGTGTAGGCCCTTCGGAACACTTCTTGGCCCTCAGAGTCCAACGCGACACACTGTTCTCTTCCTTCGAAACCTAGGTTGCCATAGCTTGCAAAGAGCACTGGAACACAGTCCTACACGGTCTCATGTGCTGGGCCACTTGGACTCAGTTAGGAATAGTGACTTACACCGAGAGAAACCTTCTCCTCCGCCTTCCTTCTTGGAACTCATACCTCCCCGCCCTCTACCTCAAGCAGGAAGTCGAGGTGAGATCCAACCTGAGCAAAGAGCACAATTCCTCACTTTACACTGGCAGGCCCTTGGAATATGCAGTGCCAACTCGGTTTTCCTCAGGCCTTCACTCGGTTAAGGATCTTGCCACACGTAGAAGCCTGTGCAATAAAACTTGTTTAGCCAAGGGCCCAGTGTGTTGCGATGGTCTCCCTTGGCCGTTCCAATTCTGCAAGTACTTAGGTTGGGTGTTAACTAGGTTAGGTGGCCCTGCTTAGAAAACCAGCGTTTCCCCCTTTGGAAATCTGGATACTCGTGGCCTCGGAGTTGTTTCCGAATCCCTAAATATGCCCAGCTTCTACTCACTGCAGGCACACCTGGGGAGGAAACCAGTATGTTCCCCAGACAAACAGGGTGCTGGCGCATTCAGAGGGGAGCGAATCTGTGGCCCACGTTCGTTCTGGGAAATCGCAAGGTGACCGCTAGCATCCGCGAACAAAAGCAGTCTTATCCCCTTTCGAAAGCTGGATTCTTGCGGCCTAGAACCTGTGTGCAAAAGTGTGGAATTGCCCAGCTCCTATTCACTGCAGGCACGCTTGCGAGGGAAACGAGTATTTTGCCCAGAGAAATCAGGTGCTTTCAATTCTTAGGGGGAGCTAATCCCACAGCCCTCGTTCGTTCTGGGAAACCACAAGACGACCACTAGTCTCATCGTAAGGACCAATTTTTCCCCCTGGCAAGCTCTGCGTGCAGCAGTTTCCATGAGGTCTTGGTCGTGGTTCAGCTTCAATGGAACACGAGTAGACCTTTCAGGTCTCCTAGGGCTCTGGCATCCGCACCGTTGCCCGTGTAAATACACTGAGTACCCCAAGTGTCCTCTCTGCATGCTGATCAACAGACAGCCTTGTAGGCCCTTCGGAACACTTCTTGGCATGCAGAATCCAGGGCGACACACTGCTCCCTTCCTTGGAGAACCAGGTTGACACAGCTTACAAATACCTCGGGAATATATTCCCAGCCGGTCTAATGGGCTGGGCAACTTTGACTCAGTGCAGAAGAGTGACGTGCCATGAGAGACACCCTCTGCCCAGCGTTCCTTCTGGGAACTCATAGCTGCCGGCCCTCTACATCATGCAGGAATTGGATGTGACATCCAACCTGGTCAAAGACCACAATTCACCACATTACACTGGTAGGCCTCTGGAAGAGGCAGTGCCAAAAAGGCCTTCCTCAGGCCTTCTATTGGTTAGGGAACTTGCGACACTTAGACACCTGCTCATTAAAATTGATTCAGCAAAGGGCCCTGTGTGTCGCGTGTGTCTGCCTTCGCACCTCAAAGACGGCCGGTACTTAGGTTGCCTGTTAACTAGCATAGGAGGACCCGCGTAGAAAAGCAGTCTCTTCCCGTTTGGAAAGCTGCATCCTTGCGGCAACAGAGCTGTGTTCAAAACCCTGAAAAGGCCCAGCGTCTATTCAGTGCAGCAACGCCTTGGGAGGAAAACACTAATTTCCACAGAGGAACTGGGTGCTTGCAATCCTTGTGGGGAGCTAATCCTGCCACCCTCGTTCTTTCGGGGAAACCGCAAGGTGCCCACTAGGCTCCCCGTAAGTTCCCCTTTTGCCAACGGGCATGTTGGGCATACAGCAGTCTCCATGAAGTGTTCGTCGTTGTGCTGCATACATGCAACTCGAGGATGCCTTTCAGGACGCAATGGGCTCTCGCGTCCGCACTGTGTCCCGTGCAACTACACTGAGTACGCCAAGTCTCCTCTCTGCCTGCTGAGCAACAGACAGCCGTGTAGGCCCTTCGGAACACTTCTTGGCCTGCAGAGTCCAACGCGACACACTGTTCTCTTCCTTCGAAACCTAGGTTGCCATAGCTTGCAAAGAGCACTGGAACACAGTCCTACACGGTCTCATGTGCTGGGCCACTTGGACTCAGTTAGGAATAGTGACTTACACCGAGAGAAACCTTCTCCTCCGCCTTCCTTCTGGAAACTCAAACCTCCCCGCCCTCTACCTCAAGCAGGAAGTCGAGGTGAGATCCAACCTGAGCAAAGAGCACAATTCCTCACGTTACACTGGCAGGCCCTTGGAATATGCAGTGCCAACTCGGTTTTCCTCAGGCCTTCACTCGGTTAAGAATCTTGCCACACGTAGAAGCCTGTGCAATAAAACTTGTTTAGCCAAGGGCCCAGTGTGTCGCGATGGTCTCCCTTGGCCGTTCCAATTCTGCAAGTACTTAGGTTGGGTGTTAACTAGGTTAGGTGGCCCTGCTTAGAAAACCAGCGTTTCCCCCTTTGGAAATCTGGATACTCGTGGCCTCGGAGTTGTTTCCGAAACCCTAAATATGCCCAGCTTCTACTCACTGCAGGCACACCTGGGGAGGAAACCAGTATGTTCCCCAGACAAACAGGGTGCTTGCGCATTCAGAGGGGAGCGAATCTGTGGCCCACGTTCGTTCTGGGAAATCGCAAGGTGGCCGCTAGCATCCGCGAACAAAAGCAGTCTTATCCCCTTTCGAAAGCTGGATTCTTGCGGCCTAGAACCTGTGTGCAAAAGTGTGGAATTGCCCAGCTCCTATTCACTGCAGGCACGCTTGCGAGGGAAACGAGTATTTTGCCCAGAGAAATCAGGTGCTTTCAATTCTTAGGGGGAGCTAATCCCACAGCCCTCGTTCGTTCTGGGAAACCACAAGACGACCACTAGTCTCATCGTAAGGACCAATTTTTCCCCCTGGCAAGCTCTGCGTGCAGCAGTTTCCATGAGGTCTTGGTCGTGGTTCAGCTTCAATGGAACACGAGTAGACCTTTCAGGTCTCCTAGGGCTCTGGCATCCGCACCGTTGCCCGTGTAAATACACTGAGTACCCCAAGTGTCCTCTCTGCATGCTGATCAACAGACAGCCTTGTAGGCCCTTCGGAACACTTCTTGGCATGCAGAATCCAGGGCGACACACTGCTCCCTTCCTTGGAGAACCAGGTTGACACAGCTTACAAATACCTCGGGAATATATTCCCAGCCGGTCTAATGGGCTGGGCAACTTTGACTCAGTGCAGAAGAGTGACGTGCCATGAGAGACACCCTCTGCCCAGCGTTCCTTCTGGGAACTCATAGCTGCCGGCCCTCTACATCATGCAGGAATTGGATGTGACATCCAACCTGGTCAAAGACCACAATTCACCACATTACACTGGTAGGCCTCTGGAAGAGGCAGTGCCAAAAAGGCCTTCCTCAGGCCTTCTATTGGTTAGGGAACTTGCGACACTTAGACACCTGCTCATTAAAATTGATTCAGCAAAGGGCCCTGTGTGTCGCGTGTGTCTGCCTTCGCACCTCAAAGACGGCCGGTACTTAGGTTGCCTGTTAACTAGCATAGGAGGCCCTGCGTAGAAAAGCAGTCTCTTCCCGTTTGGAAAGCTGCATCCTTGCGGCAACAGAGCTGTGTTCAAAACCCTGAAAAGGCCCAGCGTCTATTCAGTGCAGCAACGCCTTGGGAGGCAAACACTAATTTCCACAGAGGAACTGGGTGCTTGCAATCCTTGTGGGGAGCTAATCCTGCCACCCTCGTTCTTTCGGGGAAACCGCAAGGTGCCCACTAGGCTCCCCGTAAGTTCCCCTTTTGCCAACGGGCATGTTGGGCATACAGCAGCTTCCATGAAGTGTTCGTCGTTGTGCTGCATACATGCAACTCGAGGATGCCTTTCAGGACGCAATGGGCTCTCGCGTCCGCACTGTGTCCCGTGCAACTACACTGAGTACGCCAAGTCTCCTCTCTGCCTGCTGAGCAACAGACAGCCGTGTAGGCCCTTCGGAACACTTCTTGGCCTGCAGAGTCCAACGCGACACACTGTTCTCTTCCTTCGAAACCTAGGTTGCCATAGCTTGCAAAGAGCACTGGAACACAGTCCTACACGGTCTCATGTGCTGGGCCACTTGGACTCAGTTAGGAGTAGTGACTTACACCGAGAGAAACCTCCTCTTCCACGTTCCTTCTGGGAACTCATACCTCCCCGCCCTCTACCTCAAGCAGGAAGTCGAGGTGAGATCCAACCTGAGCAAAGAGCACAATTCCTCACGTTACACTGGCAGGCCCTTGGAATATGCAGTGCCAACTCGGTTTTCCTCAGGCCTTCACTCGGTTAAGGATCTTGCCACACGTAGAAGCCTGTGCAATAAAACTTGTTTAGCCAAGGGCCCAGTGTGTCGCGATGGTCTCCCTTGGCCGTTCCAATTCTGCAAGTACTTAGGTTGGGTGTTAACTAGGTTAGGTGGCCCTGCTTAGAAAACCAGCGTTTCCCCCTTTGGAAATCTGGATACTCGTGGCCTCGGAGTTGTTTCCGAAACCCTAAATATGCCCAGCTTCTACTCACTGCAGGCACACCTGGGGAGGAAACCAGTATGTTCCCCAGACAAACAGGGTGCTTGCGCATTCAGAGGTGAGCGAATCTGTGGCCCACGTTCGTTCTGGGAAATCGCAAGGTGACCGCTAGCATCCGCGAACAAAAGCAGTCTTATCCCCTTTCGAAAGCTGGATTCTTGCGGCCTAGAACCTGTGTGCAAAAGTGTGGAATTGCCCAGCTCCTATTCACTGCAGGCACGCTTGCGAGGGAAACGAGTATTTTGCCCAGAGAAATCAGGTGCTTTCAATTCTTAGGGGGAGCTATTCCCACAGCCCTCGTTCGTTCTGGGAAACCACAAGACGACCACTAGTCTCATCGTAAGGACCAATTTTTCCCCCTGGCAAGCTCTGCGTGCAGCAGTTTCCATGAGGTCTTGGTCGTGGTTCAGCTTCAATGGAACACGAGTAGACCTTTCAGGTCTCCTAGGGCTCTGGCATCCGCACCGTTGCCCGTGTAAATACACTGAGTACCCCAAGTGTCCTCTCTGCATGCTGATCAACAGACAGCCTTGTAGGCCCTTCGGAACACTTCTTGGCATGCAGAATCCAGGGCGACACACTGCTCCCTTCCTTGGAGAACCAGGTTGACACAGCTTACAAATACCTCGGGAATATATTCCCAGCCGGTCTAATGGGCTGGGCAACTTTGACTCAGTGCAGAAGAGTGACGTGCCATGAGAGACACCCTCTGCCCAGCGTTCCTTCTGGGAACTCATAGCTGCCGGCCCTCTACATCATGCAGGAATTGGATGTGACATCCAACCTGGTCAAAGACCACAATTCACCACATTACACTGGTAGGCCTCTGGAAGAGGCAGTGCCAAAAAGGCCTTCCTCAGGCCTTCTATTGGTTAGGGAACTTGCGACACTTAGACACCTGCTCATTAAAATTGATTCAGCAAAGGGCCCTGTGTGTCGCGTGTGTCTGCCTTCGCACCTCAAAGACTGCCGGTACTTAGGTTGCCTGTTAACTAGCATAGGAGGACCCGCGTAGAAAAGCAGTCTCTTCCCGTTTGGAAAGCTGCATCCTTGCGGCAACAGAGCTGTGTTCAAAACCCTGAAAAGGCCCAGCGTCTATTCAGTGCAGCAACGCCTTGGGAGGCAAACACTAATTTCCACAGAGGAACTGGGTGCTTGCAATCCTTGTGGGGAGCTAATCCTGCCACCCTCGTTCTTTCGGGGAAACCGCAAGGTGCCCACTAGGCTCCCCGTAAGTTCCCCTTTTGCCAACGGGCATGTTGGGCATACAGCAGTCTCCATGAAGTGTTCGTCGTTGTGCTGCATACATGCAACTCGAGGATGCCTTTCAGGACGCAATGGGCTCTCACGTCCGCACTGTGTCCCGTGCAACTACACTGAGTACGCCAAGTCTCCTCTCTGCCTGCTGAGCAACAGACAGCCGTGTAGGCCCTTCGGAACACTTCTTGGCCTGCAGAGTCCAACGCGACACACTGTTCTCTTCCTTCGAAACCTAGGTTGCCATAGCTTGCAAAGAGCACTGGAACACAGTCCTACACGGTCTCATGTGCTGGGCCACTTGGACTCAGTTAGGAATAGTGACTTACACCGAGAGAAACCTTCTCCTCCGCCTTCCTTCTGGGAACTCAAACCTCCCCGCCCTCTACCTCAAGAAGGAAGTCGAGGTGAGATCCAACCTGAGCAAAGAGCACAATTCCTCACGTTACACTGGCAGGCCCTTGGAATATGCAGTGCCAACTCGGTTTTCCTCAGGCCTTCCCTCGGTTAAGGATCTTGCCACACGTAGAAGCCTGTGCAATAAAACTTGTTTAGCCAAGGGCCCAGTGTGTCGCGATGGTCTCCCTTGGCCGTTCCAATTCTGCAAGTACTTAGGTTGGGTGTTAACTAGGTTAGGTGGCCCTGCTTAGAAAACCAGCGTTTTCCCCTTTGGAAATCTGGATACTCGTGGCCTCGGAGTTGTTTCCGAATCCCTAAATATGCCCAGCTTCTACTCACTGCAGGCACACCTGGGGAGGAAACCAGTATGTTCCCCAGACAAACAGGGTGCTTGCGCATTCAGAGGGGAGCGAATCTGTGGCCCACGTTCGTTCTGGGAAATCGCAAGGTGGCCGCTAGCATCCGCGAACAAAAGCAGTCTTATCCCCTTTCGAAAGCTGGATTCTTGCGGCCTAGAACCTGTGTGCAAAAGTGTGGAATTGCCCAGCTCCTATTCACTGCAGGCACGCTTGCGAGGGAAACGAGTATTTTGCCCAGAGAAATCAGGTGCTTTCAATTCTTAGGGGGAGCTAATCCCACAGCCCTCGTTCGTTCTGGGAAACCACAAGACGACCACTAGTCTCATCGTAAGGACCAATTTTTCCCCCTGGCAAGCTCTGCGTGCAGCAGTTTCCATGAGGTCTTGGTCGTGGTTCAGCTTCAATGGAACACGAGTAGACCTTTCAGGTCTCCTAGGGCTCTGGCATCCGCACCGTTGCCCGTGTAAATACACTGAGTACCCCAAGTGTCCTCTCTGCATGCTGATCAACAGACAGCCTTGTAGGCCCTTCGGAACACTTCTTGGCATGCAGAATCCAGGGCGACACACTGCTCCCTTCCTTGGAGAACCAGGTTGACACAGCTTACAAATACCTCGGGAATATATTCCCAGCCGGTCTAATGGGCTGGGCAACTTTGACTCAGTGCAGAAGAGTGACGTGCCATGAGAGACACCCTCTGCCCAGCGTTCCTTCTGGGAACTCATAGCTGCCGGCCCTCTACATCATGCAGGAATTGGATGTGACATCCAACCTGGTCAAAGACCACAATTCACCACATTACACTGGTAGGCCTCTGGAAGAGGCAGTGCCAAAAAGGCCTTCCTCAGGCCTTCTATTGGTTAGGGAACTTGCGACACTTAGACACCTGCTCATTAAAATTGATTCAGCAAAGGGCCCTGTGTGTCGCGTGTGTCTGCCTTCGCACCTCAAAGACTGCCGGTACTTAGGTTGCCTGTTAACTAGCATAGGAGGACCCGCGTAGAAAAGCAGTCTCTTCCCGTTTGGAAAGCTGCATCCTTGCAGCAACAGAGCTGTGTTCAAAACCCTGAAAAGGCCCAGCGTCTATTCAGTGCAGCAACACCTTGGGAGGAAAACACTAATTTCCACAGAGGAACTGGGTGCTTGCAATCCTTGTGGGGAGCTAATCCTGCCACCCTCGTTCTTTCGGGGAAACCGCAAGGTGCCCACTAGGCTCCCCGTAAGTTCCCCTTTTGCCAACGGGCATGTTGGGCATACAGCAGTCTCCATGAAGTGTTCGTCGTTGTGCTGCATACATGCAACTCGAGGATGCCTTTCAGGACGCAATGGGCTCTCGCGTCCGCACTGTGTCCCGTGCAACTACACTGAGTACGCCAAGTCTCCTCTCTGCCTGCTGAGCAACAGACAGCCGTGTAGGCCCTTCGGGACACTTCTTGGCCTGCAGAGTCCAACGCGACACACTGTTCTCTTCCTTCGAAACCTAGGTTGCCATAGCTTGCAAAGAGCACTGGAACACAGTCCTACACGGTCTCATGTGCTGGGCCACTTGGACTCAGTTAGGAATAGTGACTTACACCGAGAGAAACCTTCTCCTCCGCCTTCCTTCTGGGAACTCAAACCTCCCCGCCCTCTACCTCAAGCAGGAAGTCGAGGTGAGATCCAACCTGAGCAAAGAGCACAATTCCTCACGTTACACTGGCAGGCCCTTGGAATATGCAGTGCCAACTCGGTTTTCCTCAGGCCTTCACTCGGTTAAGGATCTTGCCACACGTAGAAGCCTGTGCAATAAAACTTGTTTAGCCAAGGGCCCAGTGTGTCGCGATGGTCTCCCTTGGCCGTTCCAATTCTGCAAGTACTTAGGTTGGGTGTTAACTAGGTTAGGTGGCCCTGCTTAGAAAACCAGCGTTTCCCCCTTTGGAAATCTGGATACTCGTGGCCTCGGAGTTGTTTCCGAATCCCTAAATATGCCCAGCTTCTACTCACTGCAGGCACACCTGGGGAGGAAACCAGTATGTTCCCCAGACAAACAGGGTGCTTGCGCATTCAGAGGGGAGCGAATCTGTGGCCCACGTTCGTTCTGGGAAATCGCAAGGTGACCGCTAGCATCCGCGAACAAAAGCAGTCTTATCCCCTTTCGAAAGCTGGATTCTTGCGGCCTAGAACCTGTGTGCAAAAGTGTGGAATTGCCCAGCTCCTATTCACTGCAGGCACGCTTGCGAGGGAAACGAGTATTTTGCCCAGAGAAATCAGGTGCTTTCAATTCTTAGGGGGAGCTAATCCCACAGCCCTCGTTCGTTCTGGGAAACCACAAGACGACCACTAGTCTCATCGTAAGGACCGATTTTTCCCCCTGGCAAGCTCTGCGTGCAGCAGTTTCCATGAGGTCTTGGTCGTGGTTCAGCTTCAATGGAACACGAGTAGACCTTTCAGGTCTCCTAGGGCTCTGGCATCCGCACCGTTGCCCGTGTAAATACACTGAGTACCCCAAGTGTCCTCTCTGCATGCTGATCAACAGACAGCCTTGTAGGCCCTTCGGAACACTTCTTGGCATGCAGAATCCAGGGCGACACACTGCTCCCTTCCTTGGAGAACCAGGTTGACACAGCTTACAAATACCTCGGGAATATATTCCCAGCCGGTCTAATGGGCTGGGCAACTTTGACTCAGTGCAGAAGAGTGACGTGCCATGAGAGACACCCTCTGCCCAGCGTTCCTTCTGGGAACTCATAGCTGCCGGCCCTCTACATCATGCAGGAATTGGATGTGACATCCAACCTGGTCAAAGACCACAATTCACCACATTACACTGGTAGGCCTCTGGAAGAGGCAGTGCCAAAAAGGCCTTCCTCGGGCCTTCTATTGGTTAGGGAACTTGCGACACTTAGACACCTGCTCATTAAAATTGATTCAGCAAAGGGCCCTGTGTGTCGCGTGTGTCTGCCTTCGCACCTCAAAGACGGCCGGTACTTAGGTTGCCTGTTAACTAGCATAGGAGGCCCTGCGTAGAAAAGCAGTCTCTTCCCGTTTGGAAAGCTGCATCCTTGCGGCAACAGAGCTGTGTTCAAAACCCTGAAAAGGCCCAGCGTCTATTCAGTGCAGCAACGCCTTGGGAGGCAAACACTAATTTCCACAGAGGAACTGGGTGCTTGCAATCCTTGTGGGGAGCTAATCCTGCCACCCTCGTTCTTTCGGGGAAACCGCAAGGTGCCCACTAGGCTCCCCGTAAGTTCCCCTTTTGCCAACGGGCATGTTGGGCATACAGCAGCTTCCTTGAAGTGTTCGTCGTTGTGCTGCATACATGCAACTCGAGGATGCCTTTCAGGACGCAATGGACTCTTGCGTCCGCACTGTGTCCCGTGCAACTACACTGAGTACGCCAAGTCTCCTCTCTGCCTGCTGAGCAACAGACAGCCGTGTAGGCCCTTCGGAACACTTCTTGGCCTGCAGAGTCCAACGCGACACACTGTTCTCTTCCTTCGAAACCTAGGTTGCCATAGCTTGCAAAGAGCACTGGAACACAGTCCTACACGGTCTCATGTGCTGGGCCACTTGGACTCAGTTAGGAATAGTGACTTACACCGAGAGAAACCTTCTCCTCCGCCTTCCTTCTGGGAACTCAAACCTCCCCGCCCTCTACCTCAAGCAGGAAGTCGAGGTGAGATCCAACCTGAGCAAAGAGCACAATTCCGCACGTTACACTGGCAGGCCCTTGGAATATGCAGTGCCAACTCGGTTTTCCTCAGGCCTTCACTCGGTTAAGGATCTTGCCACACGTAGAAGCCTGTGCAATAAAACTTGTTTAGCCAAGGGCCCAGTGTGTCGCGATGGTCTCCCTTGGCCGTTCCAATTCTGCAAGTACTTAGGTTGGGTGTTAACTAGGTTAGGTGGCCCTGCTTAGAAAACCAGCGTTTCCCCCTTTGGAAATCTGGATACTCGTGGCCTCGGAGTTGTTTCCGAAACCCTAAATATGCCCAGCTTCTACTCACTGCAGGCACACCTGGGGAGGAAACCAGTATGTTCCCCAGACAAACAGGGTGCTTGCGCATTCAGAGGGGAGCGAATCTGTGGCCCACGTTCGTTCTGGGAAATCGCAAGGTGGCCGCTAGCATCCGCGAACAAAAGCAGTCTTATCCCCTTTCGAAAGCTGGATTCTTGCGGCCTAGAACCTGTGAGCAAAAGTGTGGAATTGCCCAGCTCCTATTCACTGCAGGCACGCTTGCGAGGGAAACGAGTATTTTGCCCAGAGAAATCAGGTGCTTTCAATTCTTAGGGGGAGCTATTCCCACAGCCCTCGTTCGTTCTGGGAAACCACAAGACGACCACTAGTCTCATCGTAAGGACCGATTTTTCCCCCTGGCAAGCTCTGCGTGCAGCAGTTTCCATGAGGTCTTGGTCGTGGTTCAGCTTCAATGGAACACGAGTAGACCTTTCAGGTCTCCTAGGGCTCTGGCATCTGCACCGTTGCCCGTGTAAATACACTGAGTACCCCAAGTGTCCTCTCTGCATGCTGATCAACAGACAGCCTTGTAGGCCCTTCGGAACACTTCTTGGCATGCAGAATCCAGGGCGACACACTGCTCCCTTCCTTGGAGAACCAGGTTGACACAGCTTACAAATACCTCGGGAATATATTCCCAGCCGGTCTAATGGGCTGGGCAACTTTGACTCAGTGCAGAAGAGTGACGTGCCATGAGAGACACCCTCTGCCCAGCGTTCCTTCTGGGAACTCATAGCTGCCGGCCCTCTACATCATGCAGGAATTGGATGTGACATCCAACCTGGTCAAAGACCACAATTCACCACATTACACTGGTAGGCCTCTGGAAGAGGCAGTGCCAAAAAGGCCTTCCTCAGGCCTTCTATTGGTTAGGGAACTTGCGACACTTAGACACCTGCTCATTAAAATTGATTCAGCAAAGGGCCCTGTGTGTCGCGTGTGTCTGCCTTCGCACCTCAAAGACGGCCGGTACTTAGGTTGCCTGTTAACTAGCATAGGAGGACCCGCGTAGAAAAGCAGTCTCTTCCCGTTTGGAAAGCTGCATCCTTGCGGCAACAGAGCTGTGTTCAAAACCCTGAAAAGGCCCAGCGTCTATTCAGTGCAGCAACGCCTTGGGAGGAAAACACTAATTTCCAAAGAGGAACTGGGTGCTTGCAATCCTTGTGGGGAGCTAATCCTGCCACCCTCGTTCTTTCGGGGAAACCGCAAGGTGCCCACTAGGCTCCCCGTAAGTTCCCCTTTTGCCAACGGGCATGTTGGGCATACAGCAGTCTCCATGAAGTGTTCGTCGTTGTGCTGCATACATGCAACTCGAGGATGCCTTTCAGGACGCAATGGGCTCTCGCGTCCGCACTGTGTCCCGTGCAACTACACTGAGTACGCCAAGTCTCCTCTCTGCCTGCTGAGCAACAGACAGCTGTGTAGGCCCTTCGGAACACTTCTTGGCCTGCAGAGTCCAACGCGACACACTGTTCTCTTCCTTCGAAACCTAGGTTGCCATAGCTTGCAAAGAGCACTGGAACACAGTCCTACACGGTCTCATGTGCTGGGCCACTTGGACTCAGTTAGGAATAGTGACTTACACCGAGAGAAACCTTCTCCTCCGCCTTCCTTCTGGGAACTCAAACCTCCCCGCCCTCTACCTCAAGCAGGAAGTCGAGGTGAGATCCAACCTGAGCAAAGAGCACAATTCCTCACGTTACACTGGCAGGCCCTTGGAATATGCAGTGCCAACTCGGTTTTCCTCAGGCCTTCCCTCGGTTAAGGATCTTGCCACACGTAGAAGCCTGTGCAATAAAACTTGTTTAGCCAAGGGCCCAGTGTGTCGCGATGGTCTCCCTTGGCCGTTCCAATTCTGCAAGTACTTAGGTTGGGTGTTAACTAGGTTAGGTGGCCCTGCTTAGAAAACCAGCGTTTCCCCCTTTGGAAATCTGGATACTCGTGGCCTCGGAGTTGTTTCCGAATCCCTAAATATGCCCAGCTTCTACTCACTGCAGGCACACCTGGGGAGGAAACCAGTATGTTCCCCAGACAAACAGGGTGCTTGCGCATTCAGAGGGGAGCGAATCTGTGGCCCACGTTCGTTCTGGGAAATCGCAAGGTGACCGCTAGCATCCGCGAACAAAAGCAGTCTTATCCCCTTTCGAAAGCTGGATTCTTGCGGCCTAGAACCTGTGTGCAAAAGTGTGGAATTGCCCAGCTCCTATTCACTGCAGGCACGCTTGCGAGGGAAACGAGTATTTTGCCCAGAGAAATCAGGTGCTTTCAATTCTTAGGGGGAGCTAATCCCACAGCCCTCGTTCGTTCTGGGAAACCACAAGACGACCACTAGTCTCATCGTAAGGACCGATTTTTCCCCCTGGCAAGCTCTGCGTGCAGCAGTTTCCATGAGGTCTTGGTCGTGGTTCAGCTTCAATGGAACACGAGTAGACCTTTCAGGTCTCCTAGGGCTCTGGCATCCGCACCGTTGCCCGTGTAAATACACTGAGTACCCCAAGTGTCCTCTCTGCATGCTGATCAACAGACAGCCTTGTAGGCCCTTCGGAACACTTCTTGGCATGCAGAATCCAGGGCGACACACTGCTCCCTTCCTTGGAGAACCAGGTTGACACAGCTTACAAATACCTCGGGAATATATTCCCAGCCGGTCTAATGGGCTGGGCAACTTTGACTCAGTGCAGAAGAGTGACGTGCCATGAGAGACACCCTCTGCCCAGCGTTCCTTCTGGGAACTCATAGCTGCCGGCCCTCTACATCATGCAGGAATTGGATGTGACATCCAACCTGGTCAAAGACCACAATTCACCACATTACACTGGTAGGCCTCTGGAAGAGGCAGTGCCAAAAAGGCCTTCCTCGGGCCTTCTATTGGTTAGGGAACTTGCGACACTTAGACACCTGCTCATTAAAATTGATTCAGCAAAGGGCCCTGTGTGTCGCGTGTGTCTGCCTTCGCACCTCAAAGACGGCCGGTACTTAGGTTGCCTGTTAACTAGCATAGGAGGCCCTGCGTAGAAAAGCAGTCTCTTCCCGTTTGGAAAGCTGCATCCTTGCGGCAACAGAGCTGTGTTCAAAACCCTGAAAAGGCCCAGCGTCTATTCAGTGCAGCAACGCCTTGGGAGGAAAACACTAATTTCCACAGAGGAACTGGGTGCTTGCAATCCTTGTGGGGAGCTAATCCTGCCACCCTCGTTCTTTCGGGGAAACCGCAAGGTGCCCACTAGGCTCCCCGTAAGTTCCCCTTTTGCCAACGGGCATGTTGGGCATACAGCAGCTTCCATGAAGTGTTCGTCGTTGTGCTGCATACATGCAACTCGAGGATGCCTTTCAGGACGCAATGGGCTCTCGCGTCCGCACTGTGTCCCGTGCAACTACACTGAGTACGCCAAGTCTCCTCTCTGCCTGCTGAGCAACAGACAGCCGTGTAGGCCCTTCGGAACACTTCTTGGCCTGCAGAGTCCAACGCGACACACTGTTCTCTTCCTTCGAAACCTAGGTTGCCATAGCTTGCAAAGAGCACTGGAACACAGTCCTACACGGTCTCATGTGCTGGGCCACTTGGACTCAGTTAGGAATAGTGACTTACACCGAGAGAAACCTTCTCCTCCACCTTCCTTCTGGGAACTCAAACCTCCCCGCCCTCTACCTCAAGCAGGAAGTCGAGGTGAGATCCAACCTGAGCAAAGAGCACAATTCCTCACGTTACACTGGCAGGCCCTTGGAATATGCAGTGCCAACTCGGTTTTCCTCAGGCCTTCCCTCGGTTAAGGATCTTGCCACACGTAGAAGCCTGTGCAATAAAACTTGTTTAGCCAAGGGCCCAGTGTGTCGCGATGGTCTCCCTTGGCCGTTCCAATTCTGCAAGTACTTAGGTTGGGTGTTAACTAGGTTAGGTGGCCCTGCTTAGAAAACCAGCGTTTCCCCCTTTGGAAATCTGGATACTCGTGGCCTCGGAGTTGTTTCCGAAACCCTAAATATGCCCAGCTTCTACTCACTGCAGGCACACCTGGGGAGGAAACCAGTATGTTCCCCAGACAAACAGGGTGCTTGCGCATTCAGAGGGGAGCGAATCTGTGGCCCACGTTCGTTCTGGGAAATCGCAAGGTGGCCGCTAGCATCCGCGAACAAAAGCAGTCTTATCCCCTTTCGAAAGCTGGATTCTTGCGGCCTAGAACCTGTGTGCAAAAGTGTGGAATTGCCCAGCTCCTATTCACTGCAGGCACGCTTGCGAGGGAAACGAGTATTTTGCCCAGAGAAATCAGGTGCTTTCAATTCTTAGGGGGAGCTAATCCCACAGCCCTCGTTCGTTCTGGGAAACCACAAGACGACCACTAGTCTCATCGTAAGGACCGATTTTTCCCCCTGGCAAGCTCTGCGTGCAGCAGTTTCCATGAGGTCTTGGTCGTGGTTCAGCTTCAATGGAACACGAGTAGACCTTTCAGGTCTCCTAGGGCTCTGGCATCCGCACCGTTGCCCGTGTAAATACACTGAGTACCCCAAGTGTCCTCTCTGCATGCTGATCAACAGACAGCCTTGTAGGCCCTTCGGAACACTTCTTGGCATGCAGAATCCAGGGCGACACACTGCTCCCTTCCTTGGAGAACCAGGTTGACACAGCTTACAAATACCTCGGGAATATATTCCCAGCCGGTCTAATGGGCTGGGCAACTTTGACTCAGTGCAGAAGAGTGACGTGCCATGAGAGACACCCTCTGCCCAGCGTTCCTTCTGGGAACTCATAGCTGCCGGCCCTCTACATCATGCAGGAATTGGATGTGACATCCAACCTGGTCAAAGACCACAATTCACCACATTACACTGGTAGGCCTCTGGAAGAGGCAGTGCCAAAAAGGCCTTCCTCAGGCCTTCTATTGGTTAGGGAACTTGCGACACTTAGACACCTGCTCATTAAAATTGATTCAGCAAAGGGCCCTGTGTGTCGCGTGTGTCTGCCTTCGCACCTCAAAGACTGCCGGTACTTAGGTTGCCTGTTAACTAGCATAGGAGGACCCGCGTAGAAAAGCAGTCTCTTCCCGTTTGGAAAGCTGCATCCTTGCGGCAACAGAGCTGTGTTCAAAACCCTGAAAAGGCCCAGCGTCTATTCAGTGCAGCAACGCCTTGGGAGGCAAACACTAATTTCCACAGAGGAACTGGGTGCTTGCAATCCTTGTGGGGAGCTAATCCTGCCACCCTCGTTCTTTCGGGGAAACCGCAAGGTGCCCACTAGGCTCCCCGTAAGTTCCCCTTTTGCCAACGGGCATGTTGGGCATACAGCAGTCTCCATGAAGTGTTCGTCGTTGTGCTGCATACATGCAACTCGAGGATGCCTTTCAGGACGCAATGGGCTCTCGCGTCCGCACTGTGTCCCGTGCAACTACACTGAGTACGCCAAGTCTCCTCTCTGCCTGCTGAGCAACAGACAGCCGTGTAGGCCCTTCGGAACACTTCTTGGCCTGCAGAGTCCAACGCGACACACTGTTCTCTTCCTTCGAAACCTAGGTTGCCATAGCTTGCAAAGAGCACTGGAACACAGTCCTACACGGTCTCATGTGCTGGGCCACTTGGACTCAGTTAGGAATAGTGACTTACACCGAGAGAAACCTTCTCCTCCGCCTTCCTTCTGGGAACTCAAACCTCCCCGCCCTCTACCTCAAGCAGGAAGTCGAGGTGAGATCCAACCTGAGCAAAGAGCACAATTCCTCACGTTACACTGGCAGGCCCTTGGAATATGCAGTGCCAACTCGGTTTTCCTCAGGCCTTCACTCGGTTAAGGATCTTGCCACACGTAGAAGCCTGTGCAATAAAACTTGTTTAGCCAAGGGCCCAGTGTGTCGCGATGGTCTCCCTTGGCCGTTCCAATTCTGCAAGTACTTAGGTTGGGTGTTAACTAGGTTAGGTGGCCCTGCTTAGAAAACCAGCGTTTCCCCCTTTGGAAATCTGGATACTCGTGGCCTCGGAGTTGTTTCCGAATCCCTAAATATGCCCAGCTTCTACTCACTGCAGGCACACCTGGGGAGGAAACCAGTATGTTCCCCAGACAAACAGGGTGCTTGCGCATTCAGAGGGGAGCGAATCTGTGGCCCACGTTCGTTCTGGGAAATCGCAAGGTGACCGCTAGCATCCGCGAACAAAAGCAGTCTTATCCCCTTTCGAAAGCTGGATTCTTGCGGCCTAGAACCTGTGTGCAAAAGTGTGGAATTGCCCAGCTCCTATTCACTGCAGGCACGCTTGCGAGGGAAACGAGTATTTTGCCCAGAGAAATCAGGTGCTTTCAATTCTTAGGGGGAGCTAATCCCACAGCCCTCGTTCGTTCTGGGAAACCACAAGACGACCACTAGTCTCATCGTAAGGACCGATTTTTCCCCCTGGCAAGCTCTGCGTGCAGCAGTTTCCATGAGGTCTTGGTCGTGGTTCAGCTTCAATGGAACACGAGTAGACCTTTCAGGTCTCCTAGGGCTCTGGCATCCGCACCGTTGCCCGTGTAAATACACTGAGTACCCCAAGTGTCCTCTCTGCATGCTGATCAACAGACAGCCTTGTAGGCCCTTCGGAACACTTCTTGGCATGCAGAATCCAGGGCGACACACTGCTCCCTTCCTTGGAGAACCAGGTTGACACAGCTTACAAATACCTCGGGAATATATTCCCAGCCGGTCTAATGGGCTGGGCAACTTTGACTCAGTGCAGAAGAGTGACGTGCCATGAGAGACACCCTCTGCCCAGCGTTCCTTCTGGGAACTCATAGCTGCCGGCCCTCTACATCATGCAGGAATTGGATGTGACATCCAACCTGGTCAAAGACCACAATTCACCACATTACACTGGTAGGCCTCTGGAAGAGGCAGTGCCAAAAAGGCCTTCCTCAGGCCTTCTATTGGTTAGGGAACTTGCGACACTTAGACACCTGCTCATTAAAATTGATTCAGCAAAGGGCCCTGTGTGTCGCGTGTGTCTGCCTTCGCACCTCAAAGACGGCCGGTACTTAGGTTGCCTGTTAACTAGCATAGGAGGACCCGCGTAGAAAAGCAGTCTCTTCCCGTTTGGAAAGCTGCATCCTTGCGGCAACAGAGCTGTGTTCAAAACCCTGAAAAGGCCCAGCGTCTATTCAGTGCAGCAACGCCTTGGGAGGCAAACACTAATTTCCACAGAGGAACTGGGTGCTTGCAATCCTTGTGGGGAGCTAATCCTGCCACCCTCGTTCTTTCGGGGAAACCGCAAGGTGCCCACTAGGCTCCCCGTAAGTTCCCCTTTTGCCAACGGGCATGTTGGGCATACAGCAGTCTCCATGAAGTGTTCGTCGTTGTGCTGCATACATGCAACTCGAGGATGCCTTTCAGGACGCAATGGGCTCTCGCGTCCGCACTGTGTCCCGTGCAACTACACTGAGTACGCCAAGTCTCCTCTCTGCCTGCTGAGCAACAGACAGCCGTGTAGGCCCTTCGGAACACTTCTTGGCCTGCAGAGTCCAACGCGACACACTGTTCTCTTCCTTCGAAACCTAGGTTGCCATAGCTTGCAAAGAGCACTGGAACACAGTCCTACACGGTCTCATGTGCTGGGCCACTTGGACTCAGTTAGGAATAGTGACTTACACCGAGAGAAACCTTCTCCTCCGCCTTCCTTCTGGGAACTCAAACCTCCCCGCCCTCTACCTCAAGCAGGAAGTCGAGGTGAGATCCAACCTGAGCAAAGAGCACAATTCCTCACGTTACACTGGCAGGCCCTTGGAATATGCAGTGCCAACTCGGTTTTCCTCAGGCCTTCACTCGGTTAAGGATCTTGCCACACGTAGAAGCCTGTGCAATAAAACTTGTTTAGCCAAGGGCCCAGTGTGTCGCGATGGTCTCCCTTGGCCGTTCCAATTCTGCAAGTACTTAGGTTGGGTGTTAACTAGGTTAGGTGGCCCTGCTTAGAAAACCAGCGTTTCCCCCTTTGGAAATCTGGATACTCGTGGCCTCGGAGTTGTTTCCGAAACCCTAAATATGCCCAGCTTCTACTCACTGCAGGCACACCTGGGGAGGAAACCAGTATGTTCCCCAGACAAACAGGGTGCTTGCGCATTCAGAGGGGAGCGAATCTGTGGCCCACGTTCGTTCTGGGAAATCGCAAGGTGACCGCTAGCATCCGCGAACAAAAGCAGTCTTATCCCCTTTCGAAAGCTGGATTCTTGCGGCCTAGAACCTGTGTGCAAAAGTGTGGAATTGCCCAGCTCCTATTCACTGCAGGCACGCTTGCGAGGGAAACGAGTATTTTGCCCAGAGAAATCAGGTGCTTTCAATTCTTAGGGGGAGCTAATCCCACAGCCCTCGTTCGTTCTGGGAAACCACAAGACGACCACTAGTCTCATCGTAAGGACCAATTTTTCCCCCTGGCAAGCTCTGCGTGCAGCAGTTTCCATGAGGTCTTGGTCGTGGTTCAGCTTCAATGGAACACGAGTAGACCTTTCAGGTCTCCTAGGGCTCTGGCATCCGCACCGTTGCCCGTGTAAATACACTGAGTACCCCAAGTGTCCTCTCTGCATGCTGATCAACAGACAGCCTTGTAGGCCCTTCGGAACACTTCTTGGCATGCAGAATCCAGGGCGACACACTGCTCCCTTCCTTGGAGAACCAGGTTGACACAGCTTACAAATACCTCGGGAATATATTCCCAGCCGGTCTAATGGGCTGGGCAACTTTGACTCAGTGCAGAAGAGTGACGTGCCATGAGAGACACCCTCTGCCCAGCGTTCCTTCTGGGAACTCATAGCTGCCGGCCCTCTACATCATGCAGGAATTGGATGTGACATCCAACCTGGTCAAAGACCACAATTCACCACATTACACTGGTAGGCCTCTGGAAGAGGCAGTGCCAAAAAGGCCTTCCTCGGGCCTTCTATTGGTTAGGGAACTTGCGACACTTAGACACCTGCTCATTAAAATTGATTCAGCAAAGGGCCCTGTGTGTCGCGTGTGTCTGCCTTCGCACCTCAAAGACTGCCGGTACTCAGGTTGCCTGTTAACTAGCATAGGAGGCCCTGCGTAGAAAAGCAGTCTCTTCCCGTTTGGAAAGCTGCATCCTTGCGGCAACAGAGCTGTGTTCAAAACCCTGAAAAGGCCCAGCGTCTATTCAGTGCAGCAACGCCTTGGGAGGCAAACACTAATTTCCACAGAGGAACCGGGTGCTTGCAATCCTTGTGGGGAGCTAATCCTGCCACCCTCGTTCTTTCGGGGAAACCGCAAGGTGCCCACTAGGCTCCCCGTAAGTTCCCCTTTTGCCAACGGGCATGTTGGGCATACAGCAGTTTCCATGAAGTGTTCGTCGTTGTGCTGCATACATGCAACTCGAGGATGCCTTTCAGGACGCAATGGGCTCTCGCGTCCGCACTGTGTCCCGTGCAACTACACTGAGTACGCCAAGTCTCCTCTCTGCCTGCTGAGCAACAGACAGCCGTGTAGGCCCTTCGGAACACTTCTTGGCCTGCAGAGTCCAACGCGACACACTGTTCTCTTCCTTCGAAACCTAGGTTGCCATAGCTTGCAAAGAGCACTGGAACACAGTCCTACACGGTCTCATGTGCTGGGCCACTTGGACTCAGTTAGGAATAGTGACTTACACCGAGAGAAACCTTCTCCTCCGCCTTCCTTCTGGGAACTCATACCTCCCCGCCCTCTACCTCAAGCAGGAAGTCGAGGTGAGATCCAACCTGAGCAAAGAGCACAATTCCTCACGTTACACTGGCAGGCCCTTGGAATATGCAGTGCCAACTCGGTTTTCCTCAGGCCTTCACTCGGTTAAGGATCTTGCCACACGTAGAAGCCTGTGCAATAAAACTTGTTTAGCCAAGGGCCCAGTGTGTCGCGATGGTCTCCCTTGGCCGTTCCAATTCTGCAAGTACTTAGGTTGGGTGTTAACTAGGTTAGGTGGCCCTGCTTAGAAAACCAGCGTTTCCCCCTTTGGAAATCTGGATACTCGTGGCCTCGGAGTTGTTTCCGAATCCCTAAATATGCCCAGCTTCTACTCACTGCAGGCACACCTGGGGAGGAAACCAGTATGTTCCCCAGACAAACAGGGTGCTTGCGCATTCAGAGGGGAGCGAATCTGTGGCCCACGTTCGTTCTGGGAAATCGCAAGGTGACCGCTAGCATCCGCGAACAAAAGCAGTCTTATCCCTTTCGAAAGCTGGATTCTTGCGGCCTAGAACCTGTGTGCAAAAGTGTGGAATTGCCCAGCTCCTATTCACTGCAGGCACGCTTGCGAGGGAAACGAGTATTTTGCCCAGAGAAATCAGGTGCTTTCAATTCTTAGGGGGAGCTAATCCCACAGCCCTCGTTCGTTCTGGGAAACCACAAGACGACCACTAGTCTCATCGTAAGGACCAATTTTTCCCCCTGGCAAGCTCTGCGTGCAGCAGTTTCCATGAGGTCTTGGTCGTGGTTCAGCTTCAATGGAACACGAGTAGACCTTTCAGGTCTCCTAGGGCTCTGGCATCTGCACCGTTGCCCGTGTAAATACACTGAGTACCCCAAGTGTCCTCTCTGCATGCTGATCAACAGACAGCCTTGTAGGCCCTTCGGAACACTTCTTGGCATGCAGAATCCAGGGCGACACACTGCTCCCTTCCTTGGAGAACCAGGTTGACACAGCTTACAAATACCTCGGGAATATATTCCCAGCCGGTCTAATGGGCTGGGCAACTTTGACTCAGTGCAGAAGAGTGACGTGCCATGAGAGACACCCTCTGCCCAGCGTTCCTTCTGGGAACTCATAGCTGCCGGCCCTCTACATCATGCAGGAATTGGATGTGACATCCAACCTGGTCAAAGACCACAATTCACCACATTACACTGGTAGGCCTCTGGAAGAGGCAGTGCCAAAAAGGCCTTCCTCGGGCCTTCTATTGGTTAGGGAACTTGCGACACTTAGACACCTGCTCATTAAAATTGATTCAGCAAAGGGCCCTGTGTGTCGCGTGTGTCTGCCTTCGCACCTCAAAGACTGCCGGTACTCAGGTTGCCTGTTAACTAGCATAGGAGGCCCTGCGTAGAAAAGCAGTCTCTTCCCGTTTGGAAAGCTGCATCCTTGCGGCAACAGAGCTGTGTTCAAAACCCTGAAAAGGCCCAGCGTCTATTCAGTGCAGCAACGCCTTGGGAGGCAAACACTAATTTCCACAGAGGAACCGGGTGCTTGCAATCCTTGTGGGGAGCTAATCCTGCCACCCTCGTTCTTTCGGGGAAACCGCAAGGTGCCCACTAGGCTCCCCGTAAGTTCCCCTTTTGCCAACGGGCATGTTGGGCATACAGCAGTTTCCATGAAGTGTTCGTCGTTGTGCTGCATACATGCAACTCGAGGATGCCTTTCAGGACGCAATGGGCTCTCGCGTCCGCACTGTGTCCCGTGCAACTACACTGAGTACGCCAAGTCTCCTCTCTGCCTGCTGAGCAACAGACAGCCGTGTAGGCCCTTCGGAACACTTCTTGGCCTGCAGAGTCCAACGCGACACACTGTTCTCTTCCTTCGAAACCTAGGTTGCCATAGCTTGCAAAGAGCACTGGAACACAGTCCTACACGGTCTCATGTGCTGGGCCACTTGGACTCAGTTAGGAATAGTGACTTACACCGAGAGAAACCTTCTCCTCCGCCTTCCTTCTGGGAACTCATACCTCCCCGCCCTCTACCTCAAGCAGGAAGTCGAGGTGAGATCCAACCTGAGCAAAGAGCACAATTCCTCACGTTACACTGGCAGGCCCTTGGAATATGCAGTGCCAACTCGGTTTTCCTCAGGCCTTCACTCGGTTAAGGATCTTGCCACACGTAGAAGCCTGTGCAATAAAACTTGTTTAGCCAAGGGCCCAGTGTGTCGCGATGGTCTCCCTTGGCCGTTCCAATTCTGCAAGTACTTAGGTTGGGTGTTAACTAGGTTAGGTGGCCCTGCTTAGAAAACCAGCGTTTCCCCCTTTGGAAATCTGGATACTCGTGGCCTCGGAGTTGTTTCCGAATCCCTAAATATGCCCAGCTTCTACTCACTGCAGGCACACCTGGGGAGGAAACCAGTATGTTCCCCAGACAAACAGGGTGCTTGCGCATTCAGAGGGGAGCGAATCTGTGGCCCACGTTCGTTCTGGGAAATCGCAAGGTGACCGCTAGCATCCGCGAACAAAAGCAGTCTTATCCCTTTCGAAAGCTGGATTCTTGCGGCCTAGAACCTGTGTGCAAAAGTGTGGAATTGCCCAGCTCCTATTCACTGCAGGCACGCTTGCGAGGGAAACGAGTATTTTGCCCAGAGAAATCAGGTGCTTTCAATTCTTAGGGGGAGCTAATCCCACAGCCCTCGTTCGTTCTGGGAAACCACAAGACGACCACTAGTCTCATCGTAAGGACCAATTTTTCCCCCTGGCAAGCTCTGCGTGCAGCAGTTTCCATGAGGTCTTGGTCGTGGTTCAGCTTCAATGGAACACGAGTAGACCTTTCAGGTCTCCTAGGGCTCTGGCATCCGCACCGTTGCCCGTGTAAATACACTGAGTACCCCAAGTGTCCTCTCTGCATGCTGATCAACAGACAGCCTTGTAGGCCCTTCGGAACACTTCTTGGCATGCAGAATCCAGGGCGACACACTGCTCCCTTCCTTGGAGAACCAGGTTGACACAGCTTACAAATACCTCGGGAATATATTCCCAGCCGGTCTAATGGGCTGGGCAACTTTGACTCAGTGCAGAAGAGTGACGTGCCATGAGAGACACCCTCTGCCCAGCGTTCCTTCTGGGAACTCATAGCTGCCGGCCCTCTACATCATGCAGGAATTGGATGTGACATCCAACCTGGTCAAAGACCACAATTCACCACATTACACTGGTAGGCCTCTGAAAGAGGCAGTGCCAAAAAGGCCTTCCTCGGGCCTTCTATTGGTTAGGGAACTTGCGACACTTAGACACCTGCTCATTAAAATTGATTCAGCAAAGGGCCCTGTGTGTCGCGTGTGTCTGCCTTCGCACCTCAAAGACTGCCGGTACTCAGGTTGCCTGTTAACTAGCATAGGAGGCCCTGCGTAGAAAAGCAGTCTCTTCCCGTTTGGAAAGCTGCATCCTTGCGGCAACAGAGCTGTGTTCAAAACCCTGAAAAGGCCCAGCGTCTATTCAGTGCAGCAACGCCTTGGGAGGCAAACACTAATTTCCACAGAGGAACTGGGTGCTTGCAATCCTTGTGGGGAGCTAATCCTGCCACCCTCGTTCTTTCGGGGAAACCGCAAGGTGACCACTAGGCTCCCCGTAAGTTCCCCTTTTGCCAACGGGCATGTTGGGCATACAGCAGTTTCCATGAAGTGTTCGTCGTTGTGCTGCATACATGCAACTCGAGGATGCCTTTCAGGACGCAATGGGCTGTCGCGTCCGCACTGTGTCCCGTGCAACTACACTGAGTACGCCAAGTCTCCTCTCTGCCTGCTGAGCAACAGACAGCCGTGTAGGCCCTTCGGAACACTTCTTGGCCTGCAGAGTCCAACGCGACACACTGTTCTCTTCCTTCGAAACCTAGGTTGCCATAGCTTGCAAAGAGCACTGGAGCACAGTCCTACACGGTCTCATGTGCTAGGCCACTTGGACTCAGTTAGGAGTAGTGACTTACACCGAGAGAAACCTCCTCTTCCACGTTCCTTCTGGGAACTCATACCTCCCCGCCCTCTACCTCAAGCAGGAAGTCGAGGTGAGATCCAACCTGAGCAAAGAGCACAATTCCTCACGTTACACTGGCAGGCCCTTGGAATATGCAGTGCCAACTCGGTTTTCCTCAGGCCTTCACTCGGTTAAGGATCTTGCCACACGTAGAAGCCTGTGCAATAAAACTTGTTTAGCCAAGGGCCCAGTGTGTCGCGATGGTCTCCCTTTGCCGTTCCAATTCTGCAAGTACTTAGGTTGGGTGTTAACTAGGTTAGGTGGCCCTGCTTAGAAAACCAGCGTTTCCCCCTTTGGAAATCTGGATACTCGTGGCCTCGGAGTTGTTTCCGAAACCCTAAATATGCCCAGCTTCTACTCACTGCAGGCACACCTGGGGAGGAAACCAGTATGTTCCCCAGACAAACAGGGTGCTTGCGCATTCAGAGGGGAGCGAATCTGTGGCCCACGTTCGTTCTGGGAAATCGCAAGGTGACCGCTAGCATCCGCGAACCAAAGCAGTCTTATCCCCTTTCGAAAGCTGGATTCTTGCGGCCTAGAACCTGTGTGCAAAAGTGTGGAATTGCCCAGCTCCTATTCACTGCAGGCACGCTTGCGAGGGAAACGAGTATTTTGCCCAGAGAAATCAGGTGCTTTCAATTCTTAGGGGGAGCTAATCCCACAGCCCTCGTTCGTTCTGGGAAACCACAAGACGACCACTAGTCTCATCGTAAGGACCGATTTTTCCCCCTGGCAAGCTCTGCGTGCAGCAGTTTCCATGAGGTCTTGGTCGTGGTTCAGCTTCAATGGAACACGAGTAGACCTTTCAGGTCTCCTAGGGCTCTGGCATCCGCACCGTTGCCCGTGTAAATACACTGAGTACCCCAAGTGTCCTCTCTGCATGCTGATCAACAGACAGCCTTGTAGGCCCTTCGGAACACTTCTTGGCATGCAGAATCCAGGGCGACACACTGCTCCCTTCCTTGGAGAACCAGGTTGACACAGCTTACAAATACCTCGGGAATATATTCCCAGCCGGTCTAATGGGCTGGGCAACTTTGACTCAGTGCAGAAGAGTGACGTGCCATGAGAGACACCCTCTGCCCAGCGTTCCTTCTGGGAACTCATAGCTGCCGGCCCTCTACATCATGCAGGAATTGGATGTGACATCCAACCTGGTCAAAGACCACAATTCACCACATTACACTGGTAGGCCTCTGGAAGAGGCAGTGCCAAAAAGGCCTTCCTCGGGCCTTCTATTGGTTAGGGAACTTGCGACACTTAGACACCTGCTCATTAAAATTGATTCAGCAAAGGGCCCTGTGTGTCGCGTGTGTCTGCCTTCGCACCTCAAAGACTGCCGGTACTTAGGTTGCCTGTTAACTAGCATAGGAGGCCCTGCGTAGAAAAGCAGTCTCTTCCCGTTTGGAAAGCTGCATCCTTGCGGCAACAGAGCTGTGTTCAAAACCCTGAAAAGGCCCAGCGTCTATTCAGTGCAGCAACGCCTTGGGAGGCAAACACTAATTTCCACAGAGGAACTGGGTGCTTGCAATCCTTGTGGGGAGCTAATCCTGCCACCCTCGTTCTTTCGGGGAAACCGCAAGGTGCCCACTAGGCTCCCCGTAAGTTCCCCTTTTGCCAACGGGCATGTTGGGCATACAGCAGTTTCCATGAAGTGTTCGTCGTTGTGCTGCATACATGCAACTCGAGGATGCCTTTCAGGACGCAATGGGCTCTCGCGTCCGCACTGTGTCCCGTGCAACTACACTGAGTACGCCAAGTCTCCTCTCTGCCTGCTGAGCAACAGACAGCCGTGTAGGCCCTTCGGAACACTTCTTGGCCTGCAGAGTCCAACGCGACACACTGTTCTCTTCCTTCGAAACCTAGGTTGCCATAGCTTGCAAAGAGCACTGGAACACAGTCCTACACGGTCTCATGTGCTGGGCCACTTGGACTCAGTTAGGAGTAGTGACTTACACCGAGAGAAACCTCCTCTTCCACGTTCCTTCTGGGAACTCATACCTCCCCGCCCTCTACCTCAAGCAGGAAGTCGAGGTGAGATCCAACCTGAGCAAAGAGCACAATTCCTCACGTTACACTGGCAGGCCCTTGGAATATGCAGTGCCAACTCGGTTTTCCTCAGGCCTTCACTCGGTTAAGGATCTTGCCACACGTAGAAGCCTGTGCAATAAAACTTGTTTAGCCAAGGGCCCAGTGTGTCGCGATGGTCTCCCTTGGCCGTTCCAATTCTGCAAGTACTTAGGTTGGGTGTTAACTAGGTTAGGTGGCCCTGCTTAGAAAACCAGCGTTTTCCCCTTTGGAAATCTGGATACTCGTGGCCTCGGAGTTGTTTCCGAATCCCTAAATATGCCCAGCTTCTACTCACTGCAGGCACACCTGGGGAGGAAACCAGTATGTTCCCCAGACAAACAGGGTGCTTGCGCATTCAGAGGGGAGCGAATCTGTGGCCCACGTTCGTTCTGGGAAATCGCAAGGTGACCGCTAGCATCCGCGAACAAAAGCAGTCTTATCCCCTTTCGAAAGCTGGATTCTTGCGGCCTAGAACCTGTGTGCAAAAGTGTGGAATTGCCCAGCTCCTATTCACTGCAGGCACGCTTGCGAGGGAAACGAGTATTTTGCCCAGAGAAATCAGGTGCTTTCAATTCTTAGGGGGAGCTAATCCCACAGCCCTCGTTCGTTCTGGGAAACCACAAGACGACCACTAGTCTCATCGTAAGGACCAATTTTTCCCCCTGGCAAGCTCTGCGTGCAGCAGTTTCCATGAGGTCTTGGTCGTGGTTCAGCTTCAATGGAACACGAGTAGACCTTTCAGGTCTCCTAGGGCTCTGGCATCCGCACCGTTGCCCGTGTAAATACACTGAGTACCCCAAGTGTCCTCTCTGCATGCTGATCAACAGACAGCCTTGTAGGCCCTTCGGAACACTTCTTGGCATGCAGAATCCAGGGCGACACACTGCTCCCTTCCTTGGAGAACCAGGTTGACACAGCTTACAAATACCTCGGGAATATATTCCCAGCCGGTCTAATGGGCTGGGCAACTTTGACTCAGTGCAGAAGAGTGACGTGCCATGAGAGACACCCTCTGCCCAGCGTTCCTTCTGGGAACTCATAGCTGCCGGCCCTCTACATCATGCAGGAATTGGATGTGACATCCAACCTGGTCAAAGACCACAATTCACCACATTACACTGGTAGGCCTCTGGAAGAGGCAGTGCCAAAAAGGCCTTCCTCGGGCCTTCTATTGGTTAGGGAACTTGCGACACTTAGACACCTGCTCATTAAAATTGATTCAGCAAAGGGCCCTGTGTGTCGCGTGTGTCTGCCTTCGCACCTCAAAGACTGCCGGTACTTAGGTTGCCTGTTAACTAGCATAGGAGGACCCACGTAGAAAAGCAGTCTCTTCCCGTTTGGAAAGCTGCATCCTTGCGGCAACAGAGCTGTGTTCAAAACCCTGAAAAGGCCCAGCGTCTATTCAGTGCAGCAATGCCTTGGGAGGCAAACACTAATTTCCACAGAGGAACTGGGTGCTTGCAATCCTTGTGGGGAGCTAATCCTGCCACCCTCGTTCTTTCGGGGAAACCGCAAGGTGCCCACTAGGCTCCCCGTAAGTTCCCCTTTTGCCAACGGGCATGTTGGGCATACAGCAGTCTCCATGAAGTGTTCGTCGTTGTGCTGCATACATGCAACTCGAGGATGCCTTTCAGGACGCAATGGGCTCTCGCGTCCGCACTGTGTCCCGTGCAACTACACTGAGTACGCCAAGTCTCCTCTCTGCCTGCTGAGCAACAGACAGCCGTGTAGGCCCTTCGGAACACTTCTTGGCCTGCAGAGTCCAACGCGACACACTGTTCTCTTCCTTCGAAACCTAGGTTGCCATAGCTTGCAAAGAGCACTGGAACACAGTCCTACACGGTCTCATGTGCTGGGCCACTTGGACTCAGTTAGGAATAGTGACTTACACCGAGAGAAACCTTCTCCTCCGCCTTCCTTCTGGGAACTCAAACCTCCCCGCCCTCTACCTCAAGCAGGAAGTCGAGGTGAGATCCAACCTGAGCAAAGAGCACAATTCCTCACGTTACACTGGCAGGCCCTTGGAATATGCAGTGCCAACTCGGTTTTCCTCAGGCCTTCACTCGGTTAAGGATCTTGCCACACGTAGAAGCCTGTGCAATAAAACTTGTTTAGCCAAGGGCCCAGTGTGTCGCGATGGTCTCCCTTTGCCGTTCCAATTCTGCAAGTACTTAGGTTGGGTGTTAACTAGGTTAGGTGGCCCTGCTTAGAAAACCAGCGTTTCCCCCTTTGGAAATCTAGATACTCGTGGCCTCGGAGTTGTTTCCGAATCCCTAAATATGCCCAGCTTCTACTCACTGCAGGCACACCTGGGGAGGAAACCAGTATGTTCCCCAGACAAACAGGGTGCTTGCGCATTCAGAGGGGAGCGAATCTGTGGCCCACGTTCGTTCTGGGAAATCGCAAGGTGGCCGCTAGCATCCGCGAACAAAAGCAGTCTTATCCCCTTTCGAAAGCTGGATTCTTGCGGCCTAGAACCTGTGTGCAAAAGTGTGGAATTGCCCAGCTCCTATTCACTGCAGGCACGCTTGCGAGGGAAACGAGTATTTTGCCCAGAGAAATCAGGTGCTTTCAATTCTTAGGGGGAGCTAATCCCACAGCCCTCGTTCGTTCTGGGAAACCACAAGACGACCACTAGTCTCATCGTAAGGACCAATTTTTCCCCCTGGCAAGCTCTGCGTGCAGCAGTTTCCATGAGGTCTTGGTCGTGGTTCAGCTTCAATGGAACACGAGTAGACCTTTCAGGTCTCCTAGGGCTCTGGCATCCGCACCGTTGCCCGTGTAAATACACTGAGTACCCCAAGTGTCCTCTCTGCATGCTGATCAACAGACAGCCTTGTAGGCCCTTCGGAACACTTCTTGGCATGCAGAATCCAGGGCGACACACTGCTCCCTTCCTTGGAGAACCAGGTTGACACAGCTTACAAATACCTCGGGAATATATTCCCAGCCGGTCTAATGGGCTGGGCAACTTTGACTCAGTGCAGAAGAGTGACGTGCCATGAGAGACACCCTCTGCCCAGCGTTCCTTCTGGGAACTCATAGCTGCCGGCCCTCTACATCATGCAGGAATTGGATGTGACATCCAACCTGGTCAAAGACCACAATTCACCACATTACACTGGTAGGCCTCTGGAAGAGGCAGTGCCAAAAAGGCCTTCCTCAGGCCTTCTATTGGTTAGGGAACTTGCGACACTTAGACACCTGCTCATTAAAATTGATTCAGCAAAGGGCCCTGTGTGTCGCGTGTGTCTGCCTTCGCACCTCAAAGACGGCCGGTACTTAGGTTGCCTTTTAACTAGCATAGGAGGACCCGCGTAGAAAAGCAGTCTCTTCCCGTTTGGAAAGCTGCATCCTTGCGGCAACAGAGCTGTGTTCAAAACCCTGAAAAGGCGCAGCGTCTATTCAGTGCAGCAACGCCTTGGGAGGCAAACACTAATTTCCACAGAGGAACTGGGTGCTTGCAATCCTTGTGGGGAGCTAATCCTGCCACCCTCATTCTTTCGGGGAAACCGCAAGGTGCCCACTAGGCTCCCCGTAAGTTCCCCTTTTGCCAACGGGCATGTTGGGCATACAGCAGTCTCCATGAAGTGTTCGTCGTTGTGCTGCATACATGCAACTCGAGGATGCCTTTCAGGACGCAATGGGCTCTCGCGTCCGCACTGTGTCCCGTGCAACTACACTGAGTACGCCAAGTCTCCTCTCTGCCTGCTGAGCAACAGACAGCCGTGTAGGCCCTTCGGAACACTTCTTGGCCTGCAGAGTCCAACGCGACACACTGTTCTCTTCCTTCGAAACCTAGGTTGCCATAGCTTGCAAAGAGCCCTGGAACACAGTCCTACACGGTCTCATGTGCTGGGCCACTTGGACTCAGTTAGGAATAGTGACTTACACCGAGAGAAACCTTCTCCTCCGCCTTCCTTCTGGGAACTCAAACCTCCCCGCCCTCTACCTCAAGCAGGAAGTCGAGGTGAGATCCAACCTGAGCAAAGAGCACAATTCCTCACGTTACACTGGCAGGCCCTTGGAATATGCAGTGCCAACTCGGTTTTCCTCAGGCCTTCACTCGGTTAAGGATCTTGCCACACGTAGAAGCCTGTGCAATAAAACTTGTTTAGCCAAGGGCCCAGTGTGTCGCGATGGTCTCCCTTGGCCGTTCCAATTCTGCAAGTACTTAGGTTGGGTGTTAACTAGGTTAGGTGGCCCTGCTTAGAAAACCAGCGTTTCCCCCTTTGGAAATCTGGATACTCGTGGCCTCGGAGTTGTTTCCGAATCCCTAAATATGCCCAGCTTCTACTCACTGCAGGCACACCTGGGGAGGAAACCAGTATGTTCCCCAGACAAACAGGGTGCTTGCGCATTCAGAGGGGAGCGAATCTGTGGCCCACGTTCGTTCTGGGAAATCGCAAGGTGACCGCTAGCATCCGCGAACAAAAGCAGTCTTATCCCCTTTCGAAAGCTGGATTCTTGCGGCCTAGAACCTGTGTGCAAAAGTGTGGAATTGCCCAGCTCCTATTCACTGCAGGCACGCTTGCGAGGGAAACGAGTATTTTGCCCAGAGAAATCAGGTGCTTTCAATTCTTAGGGGGAGCTAATCCCACAGCCCTCGTTCGTTCTGGGAAACCACAAGACGACCACTAGTCTCATCGTAAGGACCAATTTTTCCCCCTGGCAAGCTCTGCGTGCAGCAGTTTCCATGAGGTCTTGGTCGTGGTTCAGCTTCAATGGAACACGAGTAGACCTTTCAGGTCTCCTAGGGCTCTGGCATCCGCACCGTTGCCCGTGTAAATACACTGAGTACCCCAAGTGTCCTCTCTGCATGCTGATCAACAGACAGCCTTGTAGGCCCTTCGGAACACTTCTTGGCATGCAGAATCCAGGGCGACACACTGCTCCCTTCCTTGGAGAACCAGGTTGACACAGCTTACAAATACCTCGGGAATATATTCCCAGCCGGTCTAATGGGCTGGGCAACTTTGACTCAGTGCAGAAGAGTGACGTGCCATGAGAGACACCCTCTGCCCAGCGTTCCTTCTGGGAACTCATAGCTGCCGGCCCTCTACATCATGCAGGAATTGGATGTGACATCCAACCTGGTCAAAGACCACAATTCACCACATTACACTGGTAGGCCTCTGGAAGAGGCAGTGCCAAAAAGGCCTTCCTCAGGCCTTCTATTGGTTAGGGAACTTGCGACACTTAGACACCTGCTCATTAAAATTGATTCAGCAAAGGGCCCTGTGTGTCGCGTGTGTCTGCCTTCGCACCTCAAAGACGGCCGGTACTTAGGTTGCCTGTTAACTAGCATAGGAGGCCCTGCGTAGAAAAGCACTCTCTTCCCGTTTGGAAAGCTGCATCCCTGCGGCAACAGAGCTGTGTTCAAAACCCTGAAAAGGCCCAGCGTCTATTCAGTGCAGCAACGCCTTGGGAGGAAAACACTAATTTCCACAGAGGAACTGGGTGCTTGCAATCCTTGTGGGGAGCTAATCCTGCCACCCTCGTTCTTTTGGGGAAACCGCAAGGTGACCACTAGGCTCCCCGTAAGTTCCCCTTTTGCCAACGGGCATGTTGGGCATACAGCAGCTTCCATGAAGTGTTCGTCGTTGTGCTGCATACATGCAACTCGAGGATGCCTTTCAGGACGCAATGGGCTCTCGCGTCCGCACTGTGTCCCGTGCAACTACACTGAGTACGCCAAGTCTCCTCTCTGCCTGCTGAGCAACAGACAGCCGTGTAGGCCCTTCGGAACACTTCTTGGCCTGCAGAGTCCAACGCGACACACTGTTCTCTTCCTTCGAAACCTAGGTTGCCATAGCTTGCAAAGAGCACTGGAACACAGTCCTACACGGTCTCATGTGCTGGGCCACTTGCACTCAGTTAGGAATAGTGACTTACACCGAGAGAAACCTTCTCCTCCACGTTCCTTCTGGGAACTCATACCTCCCCGCCCTCTACCTCAAGCAGGAAGTCGAGGTGAGATCCAACCTGAGCAAAGAGCACAATTCCTCACGTTACACTGGCAGGCCCTTGGAATATGCAGTGCCAACTCGGTTTTCCTCAGGCCTTCACTCGGTTAAGGATCTTGCCACACGTAGAAGCCTGTGCAATAAAACTTGTTTAGCCAAGGGCCCAGTGTGTCGCGATGGTCTCCCTTGGCCGTTCCAATTCTGCAAGTACTTAGGTTGGGTGTTAACTAGGTTAGGTGGCCCTGCTTAGAAAACCAGCGTTTCCCCCTTTGGAAATCTGGATACTCGTGGCCTCGGAGTTGTTTCCGAATCCCTAAATATGCCCAGCTTCTACTCACTGCACGCACACCTGGGGAGGAAACCAGTATGTTCCCCAGACAAACAGGGTGCTTGCGCATTCAGAGGGGAGCGAATCTGTGGCCCACGTTCGTTCTGGGAAATCGCAAGGTGACCGCTAGCATCCGCGAACAAAAGCAGTCTTATCCCCTTTCGAAAGCTGGATTCTTGCGGCCTAGAACCTGTGTGCAAAAGTGTGGAATTGCCCAGCTCCTATTCACTGCAGGCACGCTTGCGAGGGAAACGAGTATTTTGCCCAGAGAAATCAGGTGCTTTCAATTCTTAGGGGGAGCTAATCCCACAGCCCTCGTTCGTTCTGGGAAACCACAAGACGACCACTAGTCTCATCGTAAGGACCGATTTTTCCCCCTGGCAAGCTCTGCGTGCAGCAGTTTCCATGAGGTCTTGGTCGTGGTTCAGCTTCAATGGAACACGAGTAGACCTTTCAGGTCTCCTAGGGCTCTGGCATCCGCACCGTTGCCCGTGTAAATACACTGAGTACCCCAAGTGTCCTCTCTGCATGCTGATCAACAGACAGCCTTGTAGGCCCTTCGGAACACTTCTTGGCATGCAGAATCCAGGGCGACACACTGCTCCCTTCCTTGGAGAACCAGGTTGACACAGCTTACAAATACCTCGGGAATATATTCCCAGCCGGTCTAATGGGCTGGGCAACTTTGACTCAGTGCAGAAGAGTGACGTGCCATGAGAGACACCCTCTGCCCAGCGTTCCTTCTGGGAACTCATAGCTGCCGGCCCTCTACATCATGCAGGAATTGGATGTGACATCCAACCTGGTCAAAGACCACAATTCACCACATTACACTGGTAGGCCTCTGGAAGAGGCAGTGCCAAAAAGGCCTTCCTCAGGCCTTCTATTGGTTAGGGAACTTGCGACACTTAGACACCTGCTCATTAAAATTGATTCAGCAAAGGGCCCTGTGTGTCGCGTGTGTCTGCCTTCGCACCTCAAAGACTGCCGGTACTTAGGTTGCCTGTTAACTAGCATAGGAGGCCCTGCGTAGAAAAGCAGTCTCTTCCCGTTTGGAAAGCTGCATCCTTGCGGCAACAGAGCTGTGTTCAAAACCCTGAAAAGGCCCAGCGTCTATTCAGTGCAGCAACGCCTTGGGAGGAAAACACTAATTTCCACAGAGGAACCGGGTGCTTGCAATCCTTGTGGGGAGCTAATCCTGCCACCCTCGTTCTTTCGGGGAAACCGCAAGGTGCCCACTAGGCTCCCCGTAAGTTCCCCTTTTGCCAACGGGCATGTTGGGCATACAGCAGTCTCCATGAAGTGTTCGTCGTTGTGCTGCATACATGCAACTCGAGGATGCCTTTCAGGACGCAATGGGCTCTCGCGTCCGCACTGTGTCCCGTGCAACTACACTGAGTACGCCAAGTCTCCTCTCTGCCTGCTGAGCAACAGACAGCCGTGTAGGCCCTTCGGAACACTTCTTGGCCTGCAGAGTCCAACGCGACACACTGTTCTCTTCCTTCGAAACCTAGGTTGCCATAGCTTGCAAAGAGCACTGGAACACAGTCCTACACGGTCTCATGTGCTGGGCCACTTGGACTCAGTTAGGAATAGTGACTTACACCGAGAGAAACCTTCTCCTCCACGTTCCTTCTGGGAACTCATACCTCCCCGCCCTCTACCTCAAGCAGGAAGTCGAGGTGAGATCCAACCTGAGCAAAGAGCACAATTCCTCACGTTACACTGGCAGGCCCTTGGAATATGCAGTGCCAACTCGGTTTTCCTCAGGCCTTCCCTCGGTTAAGGATCTTGCCACACGTAGAAGCCTGTGCAATAAAACTTGTTTAGCCAAGGGCCCAGTGTGTCGCGATGGTCTCCCTTGGCCGTTCCAATTCTGCAAGTACTTAGGTTGGGTGTTAACTAGGTTAGGTGGCCCTGCTTAGAAAACCAGCGTTTCCCCCTTTGGAAATCTGGATACTCGTGGCCTCGGAGTTGTTTCCGAATCCCTAAATATGCCCAGCTTCTACTCACTGCACGCACACCTGGGGAGGAAACCAGTATGTTCCCCAGACAAACAGGGTGCTTGCGCATTCAGAGGGGAGCGAATCTGTGGCCCACGTTCGTTCTGGGAAATCGCAAGGTGACCGCTAGCATCCGCGAACAAAAGCAGTCTTATCCCCTTTCGAAAGCTGGATTCTTGCGGCCTAGAACCTGTGTGCAAAAGTGTGGAATTGCCCAGCTCCTATTCACTGCAGGCACGCTTGCGAGGGAAACGAGTATTTTGCCCAGAGAAATCAGGTGCTTTCAATTCTTAGGGGGAGCTAATCCCACAGCCCTCGTTCGTTCTGGGAAACCACAAGACGACCACTAGTCTCATCGTAAGGACCAATTTTTCCCCCTGGCAAGCTCTGCGTGCAGCAGTTTCCATGAGGTCTTGGTCGTGGTTCAGCTTCAATGGAACACGAGTAGACCTTTCAGGTCTCCTAGGGCTCTGGCATCCGCACCGTTGCCCGTGTAAATACACTGAGTACCCCAAGTGTCCTCTCTGCATGCTGATCAACAGACAGCCTTGTAGGCCCTTCGGAACACTTCTTGGCATGCAGAATCCAGGGCGACACACTGCTCCCTTCCTTGGAGAACCAGGTTGACACAGCTTACAAATACCTCGGGAATATATTCCCAGCCGGTCTAATGGGCTGGGCAACTTTGACTCAGTGCAGAAGAGTGACGTGCCATGAGAGACACCCTCTGCCCAGCGTTCCTTCTGGGAACTCATAGCTGCCGGCCCTCTACATCATGCAGGAATTGGATGTGACATCCAACCTGGTCAAAGACCACAATTCACCACATTACACTGGTAGGCCTCTGGAAGAGGCAGTGCCAAAAAGGCCTTCCTCGGGCCTTCTATTGGTTAGGGAACTTGCGACACTTAGACACCTGCTCATTAAAATTGATTCAGCAAAGGGCCCTGTGTGTCGCGTGTGTCTGCCTTCGCACCTCAAAGACTGCCGGTACTCAGGTTGCCTGTTAACTAGCATAGGAGGCCCTGCGTAGAAAAGCAGTCTCTTCCCGTTTGGAAAGCTGCATCCTTGCGGCAACAGAGCTGTGTTCAAAACCCTGAAAAGGCCCAGCGTCTATTCAGTGCAGCAACGCCTTGGGAGGCAAACACTAATTTCCACAGAGGAACTGGGTGCTTGCAATCCTTGTGGGGAGCTAATCCTGCCACCCTCGTTCTTTCGGGGAAACCGCAAGGTGCCCACTAGGCTCCCCGTAAGTTCCCCTTTTGCCAACGGGCATGTTGGGCATACAGCAGTTTCCATGAAGTGTTCGTCGTTGTGCTGCATACATGCAACTCGAGGATGCCTTTCAGGACGCAATGGGCTCTCGCGTCCGCACTGTGTCCCGTGCAACTACACTGAGTACGCCAAGTCTCCTCTCTGCCTGCTGAGCAACAGACAGCCGTGTAGGCCCTTCGGAACACTTCTTGGCCTGCAGAGTCCAACGCGACACACTGTTCTCTTCCTTCGAAACCTAGGTTGCCATAGCTTGCAAAGAGCACTGGAACACAGTCCTACACGGTCTCATGTGCTGGGCCACTTGGACTCAGTTAGGAATAGTGACTTACACCGAGAGAAACCTTCTCCTCCGCCTTCCTTCTGGGAACTCATACCTCCCCGCCCTCTACCTCAAGCAGGAAGTCGAGGTGAGATCCAACCTGAGCAAAGAGCACAATTCCTCACGTTACACTGGCAGGCCCTTGGAATATGCAGTGCCAACTCGGTTTTCCTCAGGCCTTCACTCGGTTAAGGATCTTGCCACACGTAGAAGCCTGTGCAATAAAACTTGTTTAGCCAAGGGCCCAGTGTGTCGCGATGGTCTCCCTTGGCCGTTCCAATTCTGCAAGTACTTAGGTTGGGTGTTAACTAGGTTAGGTGGCCCTGCTTAGAAAACCAGCGTTTCCCCCTTTGGAAATCTGGATACTCGTGGCCTCGGAGTTGTTTCCGAATCCCTAAATATGCCCAGCTTCTACTCACTGCAGGCACACCTGGGGAGGAAACCAGTATGTTCCCCAGACAAACAGGGTGCTTGCGCATTCAGAGGGGAGCGAATCTGTGGCCCACGTTCGTTCTGGGAAATCGCAATGTGACCGCTAGCATCCGCGAACAAAAGCAGTCTTATCCCCTTTCGAAAGCTGGATTCTTGCGGCCTAGAACCTGTGTGCAAAAGTGTGGAATTGCCCAGCTCCTATTCACTGCAGGCACGCTTGCGAGGGAAACGAGTATTTTGCCCAGAGAAATCAGGTGCTTTCAATTCTTAGGGGGAGCTAATCCCACAGCCCTCGTTCGTTCTGGGAAACCACAAGACGACCACTAGTCTCATCGTAAGGACCAATTTTTCCCCCTGGCAAGCTCTGCGTGCAGCAGTTTCCATGAGGTCTTGGTCGTGGTTCAGCTTCAATGGAACACGAGTAGACCTTTCAGGTCTCCTAGGGCTCTGGCATCCGCACCGTTGCCCGTGTAAATACACTGAGTACCCCAAGTGTCCTCTCTGCATGCTGATCAACAGACAGCCTTGTAGGCCCTTCGGAACACTTCTTGGCATGCAGAATCCAGGGCGACACACTGCTCCCTTCCTTGGAGAACCAGGTTGACACAGCTTACAAATACCTCGGGAATATATTCCCAGCCGGTCTAATGGGCTGGGCAACTTTGACTCAGTGCAGAAGAGTGACGTGCCATGAGAGACACCCTCTGCCCAGCGTTCCTTCTGGGAACTCATAGCTGCCGGCCCTCTACATCATGCAGGAATTGGATGTGACATCCAACCTGGTCAAAGACCACAATTCACCACATTACACTGGTAGGCCTCTGGAAGAGGCAGTGCCAAAAAGGCCTTCCTCGGGCCTTCTATTGGTTAGGGAACTTGCGACACTTAGACACCTGCTCATTAAAATTGATTCAGCAAAGGGCCCTGTGTGTCGCGTGTGTCTGCCTTCGCACCTCAAAGACTGCCGGTACTTAGGTTGCCTGTTAACTAGCATAGGAGGCCCTGCGTAGAAAAGCAGTCTCTTCCCGTTTGGAAAGCTGCATCCCTGCGGCAACAGAGCTGTGTTCAAAACCCTGAAAAGGCCCAGCGTCTATTCAGTGCAGCAACGCCTTGGGAGGCAAACACTAATTTCCACAGAGGAACTGGGTGCTTGCAATCCTTGTGGGGAGCTAATCCTGCCACCCTCGTTCTTTCGGGGAAACCGCAAGGTGCCCACTAGGCTCCCCGTAAGTTCCCCTTTTGCCAACGGGCATGTTGGGCATACAGCAGTTTCCATGAAGTGTTCGTCGTTGTGCTGCATACATGCAACTCGAGGATGCCTTTCAGGACGCAATGGGCTCTCGCGTCCGCACTGTGTCCCGTGCAACTACACTGAGTACGCCAAGTCTCCTCTCTGCCTGCTGAGCAACAGACAGCCGTGTAGGCCCTTCGGAACACTTCTTGGCCTGCAGAGTCCAACGCGACACACTGTTCTCTTCCTTCGAAACCTAGGTTGCCATAGCTTGCAAAGAGCACTGGAACACAGTCCTACACGGTCTCATGTGCTGGGCCACTTGGACTCAGTTAGGAATAGTGACTTACACCGAGAGAAACCTTCTCCTCCGCCTTCCTTCTGGGAACTCATACCTCCCCGCCCTCTACCTCAAGCAGGAAGTCGAGGTGAGATCCAACCTGAGCAAAGAGCACAATTCCTCACGTTACACTGGCAGGCCCTTGGAATATGCAGTGCCAACTCGGTTTTCCTCAGGCCTTCACTCGGTTAAGGATCTTGCCACACGTAGAAGCCTGTGCAATAAAACTTGTTTAGCCAAGGGCCCAGTGTGTCGCGATGGTCTCCCTTGGCCGTTCCAATTCTGCAAGTACTTAGGTTGGGTGTTAACTAGGTTAGGTGGCCCTGCTTAGAAAACCAGCGTTTCCCCCTTTGGAAATCTGGATACTCGTGGCCTCGGAGTTGTTTCCGAATCCCTAAATATGCCCAGCTTCTACTCACTGCAGGCACACCTGGGGAGGAAACCAGTATGTTCCCCAGACAAACAGGGTGCTTGCGCATTCAGAGGGGAGCGAATCTGTGGCCCACGTTCGTTCTGGGAAATCGCAAGGTGACCGCTAGCATCCGCGAACAAAAGCAGTCTTATCCCCTTTCGAAAGCTGGATTCTTGCGGCCTAGAACCTGTGTGCAAAAGTGTGGAATTGCCCAGCTCCTATTCACTGCAGGCACGCTTGCGAGGGAAACGAGTATTTTGCCCAGAGAAATCAGGTGCTTTCAATTCTTAGGGGGAGCTAATCCCACAGCCCTCGTTCGTTCTGGGAAACCACAAGACGACCACTAGTCTCATCGTAAGGACCGATTTTTCCCCCTGGCAAGCTCTGCGTGCAGCAGTTTCCATGAGGTCTTGGTCGTGGTTCAGCTTCAATGGAACACGAGTAGACCTTTCAGGTCTCCTAGGGCTCTGGCATCCGCACCGTTGCCCGTGTAAATACACTGAGTACCCCAAGTGTCCTCTCTGCATGCTGATCAACAGACAGCCTTGTAGGCCCTTCGGAACACTTCTTGGCATGCAGAATCCAGGGCGACACACTGCTCCCTTCCTTGGAGAACCAGGTTGACACAGCTTACAAATACCTCGGGAATATATTCCCAGCCGGTCTAATGGGCTGGGCAACTTTGACTCAGTGCAGAAGAGTGACGTGCCATGAGAGACACCCTCTGCCCAGCGTTCCTTCTGGGAACTCATAGCTGCCGGCCCTCTGCATCATGCAGGAATTGGATGTGACATCCAACCTGGTCAAAGACCACAATTCACCACATTACACTGGTAGGCCTCTGGAAGAGGCAGTGCCAAAAAGGCCTTCCTCAGGCCTTCTATTGGTTAGGGAACTTGCGACACTTAGACACCTGCTCATTAAAATTGATTCAGCAAAGGGCCCTGTGTGTCGCGTGTGTCTGCCTTCGCACCTCAAAGACTGCCGGTACTTAGGTTGCCTGTTAACTAACATAGGAGGCCCTGCGTAGAAAAGCAGTCTCTTCCCGTTTGGAAAGCTGCATCCTTGCGGCAACAGAGCTGTGTTCAAAACCCTGAAAAGGCCCAGCGTCTATTCAGTGCAGCAACGCCTTGGGAGGAAAACACTAATTTCCACAGAGGAACCGGATGCTTGCAATCCTTGTGGGGAGCTAATCCTGCCACCCTCGTTCTTTCGGGGAAACCGCAAGGTGACCACTAGGCTCCCCGTAAGTTCCCCTTTTGCCAACGGGCATGTTGGGCATACAGCAGTTTCCATGAAGTGTTCGTCGTTGTGCTGCATACATGCAACTCGAGGATGCCTTTCAGGACGCAATGGGCTCTCGCGTCCGCACTGTGTCCCGTGCAACTACACTGAGTACGCCAAGTCTCCTCTCTGCCTGCTGAGCAACAGACAGCCGTGTAGGCCCTTCGGAACACTTCTTGGCCTGCAGAGTCCAACGCGACACACTGTTCTCTTCCTTCGAAACCTAGGTTGCCATAGCTTGCAAAGAGCACTGGAACACAGTCCTACACGGTCTCATGTGCTGGGCCACTTGGACTCAGTTAGGAATAGTGACTTACACCGAGAGAAACCTTCTCCTCCGCCTTCCTTCTGGGAACTCATACCTCCCCGCCCTCTACCTCAAGCAGGAAGTCGAGGTGAGATCCAACCTGAGCAAAGAGCACAATTCCTCACGTTACACTGGCAGGCCCTTGGAATATGCAGTGCCAACTCGGTTTTCCTCAGGCCTTCCCTCGGTTAAGGATCTTGCCACACGTAGAAGCCTGTGCAATAAAACTTGTTTAGCCAAGGGCCCAGTGTGTCGCGATGGTCTCCCTTGGCCGTTCCAATTCTGCAAGTACTTAGGTTGGGTGTTAACTAGGTTAGGTGGCCCTGCTTAGAAAACCAGCGTTTCCCCCTTTGGAAATCTGGATACTCGTGGCCTCGGAGTTGTTTCCGAATCCCTAAATATGCCCAGCTTTTACTCACTGCACGCACACCTGGGGAGGAAACCAGTATGTTCCCCAGACAAACAGGGTGCTTGCGCATTCAGAGGGGAGCGAATCTGTGGCCCACGTTCGTTCTGGGAAATCGCAAGGTGACCGCTAGCATCCGCGAACAAAAGCAGTCTTATCCCCTTTCGAAAGCTGGATTCTTGCGGCCTAGAACCTGTGTGCAAAAGTGTGGAATTGCCCAGCTCCTATTCACTGCAGGCACGCTTGCGAGGGAAACGAGTATTTTGCCCAGAGAAATCAGGTGCTTTCAATTCTTAGGGGGAGCTAATCCCACAGCCCTCGTTCGTTCTGGGAAACCACAAGACGACCACTAGTCTCATCGTAAGGACCAATTTTTCCCCCTGGCAAGCTCTGCGTGCAGCAGTTTCCATGAGGTCTTGGTCGTGGTTCAGCTTCAATGGAACACGAGTAGACCTTTCAGGTCTCCTAGGGCTCTGGCATCCGCACCGTTGCCCGTGTAAATACACTGAGTACCCCAAGTGTCCTCTCTGCATGCTGATCAACAGACAGCCTTGTAGGCCCTTCGGAACACTTCTTGGCATGCAGAATCCAGGGCGACACACTGCTCCCTTCCTTGGAGAACCAGGTTGACACAGCTTACAAATACCTCGGGAATATATTCCCAGCCGGTCTAATGGGCTGGGCAACTTTGACTCAGTGCAGAAGAGTGACGTGCCATGAGAGACACCCTCTGCCCAGCGTTCCTTCTGGGAACTCATAGCTGCCGGCCCTCTACATCATGCAGGAATTGGATGTGACATCCAACCTGGTCAAAGACCACAATTCACCACATTACACTGGTAGGCCTCTGGAAGAGGCAGTGCCAAAAAGGCCTTCCTCGGGCCTTCTATTGGTTAGGGAACTTGCGACACTTAGACACCTGCTCATTAAAATTGATTCAGCAAAGGGCCCTGTGTGTCGCGTGTGTCTGCCTTCGCACCTCAAAGACTGCCGGTACTCAGGTTGCCTGTTAACTAGCATAGGAGGCCCTGCGTAGAAAAGCAGTCTCTTCCCGTTTGGAAAGCTGCATCCTTGCGGCAACAGAGCTGTGTTCAAAACCCTGAAAAGGCCCAGCGTCTATTCAGTGCAGCAACGCCTTGGGAGGCAAACACTAATTTCCACAGAGGAACTGGGTGCTTGCAATCCTTGTGGGGAGCTAATCCTGCCACCCTCGTTCTTTCGGGGAAACCGCAAGGTGCCCACTAGGCTCCCCGTAAGTTCCCCTTTTGCCAACGGGCATGTTGGGCATACAGCAGTTTCCATGAAGTGTTCGTCGTTGTGCTGCATACATGCAACTCGAGGATGCCTTTCAGGACGCAATGGGCTCTCGCGTCCGCACTGTGTCCCGTGCAACTACACTGAGTACGCCAAGTCTCCTCTCTGCCTGCTGAGCAACAGACAGCCGTGTAGGCCCTTCGGAACACTTCTTGGCCTGCAGAGTCCAACGCGACACACTGTTCTCTTCCTTCGAAACCTAGGTTGCCATAGCTTGCAAAGAGCACTGGAACACAGTCCTACACGGTCTCATGTGCTGGGCCACTTGGACTCAGTTAGGAATAGTGACTTACACCGAGAGAAACCTTCTCCTCCGCCTTCCTTCTGGGAACTCATACCTCCCCGCCCTCTACCTCAAGCAGGAAGTCGAGGTGAGATCCAACCTGAGCAAAGAGCACAATTCCTCACGTTACACTGGCAGGCCCTTGGAATATGCAGTGCCAACTCGGTTTTCCTCAGGCCTTCACTCGGTTAAGGATCTTGCCACACGTAGAAGCCTGTGCAATAAAACTTGTTTAGCCAAGGGCCCAGTGTGTCGCGATGGTCTCCCTTGGCCGTTCCAATTCTGCAAGTACTTAGGTTGGGTGTTAACTAGGTTAGGTGGCCCTGCTTAGAAAACCAGCGTTTCCCCCTTTGGAAATCTGGATACTCGTGGCCTCGGAGTTGTTTCCGAATCCCTAAATATGCCCAGCTTCTACTCACTGCAGGCACACCTGGGGAGGAAACCAGTATGTTCCCCAGACAAACAGGGTGCTTGCGCATTCAGAGGGGAGCGAATCTGTGGCCCACGTTCGTTCTGGGAAATCGCAAGGTGACCGCTAGCATCCGCGAACAAAAGCAGTCTTATCCCCTTTCGAAAGCTGGATTCTTGCGGCCTAGAACCTGTGTGCAAAAGTGTGGAATTGCCCAGCTCCTATTCACTGCAGGCACGCTTGCGAGGGAAACGAGTATTTTGCCCAGAGAAATCAGGTGCTTTCAATTCTTAGGGGGAGCTAATCCCACAGCCCTCGTTCGTTCTGGGAAACCACAAGACGACCACTAGTCTCATCGTAAGGACCGATTTTTCCCCCTGGCAAGCTCTGCGTGCAGCAGTTTCCATGAGGTCTTGGTCGTGGTTCAGCTTCAATGGAACACGAGTAGACCTTTCAGGTCTCCTAGGGCTCTGGCATCCGCACCGTTGCCCGTGTAAATACACTGAGTACCCCAAGTGTCCTCTCTGCATGCTGATCAACAGACAGCCTTGTAGGCCCTTCGGAACACTTCTTGGCATGCAGAATCCAGGGCGACACACTGCTCCCTTCCTTGGAGAACCAGGTTGACACAGCTTACAAATACCTCGGGAATATATTCCCAGCCGGTCTAATGGGCTGGGCAACTTTGACTCAGTGCAGAAGAGTGACGTGCCATGAGAGACACCCTCTGCCCAGCGTTCCTTCTGGGAACTCATAGCTGCCGGCCCTCTGCATCATGCAGGAATTGGATGTGACATCCAACCTGGTCAAAGACCACAATTCACCACATTACACTGGTAGGCCTCTGGAAGAGGCAGTGCCAAAAAGGCCTTCCTCAGGCCTTCTATTGGTTAGGGAACTTGCGACACTTAGACACCTGCTCATTAAAATTGATTCAGCAAAGGGCCCTGTGTGTCGCGTGTGTCTGCCTTCGCACCTCAAAGACTGCCGGTACTTAGGTTGCCTGTTAACTAACATAGGAGGCCCTGCGTAGAAAAGCAGTCTCTTCCCGTTTGGAAAGCTGCATCCTTGCGGCAACAGAGCTGTGTTCAAAACCCTGAAAAGGCCCAGCGTCTATTCAGTGCAGCAACGCCTTGGGAGGAAAACACTAATTTCCACAGAGGAACCGGATGCTTGCAATCCTTGTGGGGAGCTAATCCTGCCACCCTCGTTCTTTCGGGGAAACCGCAAGGTGACCACTAGGCTCCCCGTAAGTTCCCCTTTTGCCAACGGGCATGTTGGGCATACAGCAGTTTCCATGAAGTGTTCGTCGTTGTGCTGCATACATGCAACTCGAGGATGCCTTTCAGGACGCAATGGGCTCTCGCGTCCGCACTGTGTCCCGTGCAACTACACTGAGTACGCCAAGTCTCCTCTCTGCCTGCTGAGCAACAGACAGCCGTGTAGGCCCTTCGGAACACTTCTTGGCCTGCAGAGTCCAACGCGACACACTGTTCTCTTCCTTCGAAACCTAGGTTGCCATAGCTTGCAAAGAGCACTGGAACACAGTCCTACACGGTCTCATGTGCTGGGCCACTTGGACTCAGTTAGGAATAGTGACTTACACCGAGAGAAACCTTCTCCTCCGCCTTCCTTCTGGGAACTCATACCTCCCCGCCCTCTACCTCAAGCAGGAAGTCGAGGTGAGATCCAACCTGAGCAAAGAGCACAATTCCTCACGTTACACTGGCAGGCCCTTGGAATATGCAGTGCCAACTCGGTTTTCCTCAGGCCTTCCCTCGGTTAAGGATCTTGCCACACGTAGAAGCCTGTGCAATAAAACTTGTTTAGCCAAGGGCCCAGTGTGTCGCGATGGTCTCCCTTGGCCGTTCCAATTCTGCAAGTACTTAGGTTGGGTGTTAACTAGGTTAGGTGGCCCTGCTTAGAAAACCAGCGTTTCCCCCTTTGGAAATCTGGATACTCGTGGCCTCGGAGTTGTTTCCGAATCCCTAAATATGCCCAGCTTTTACTCACTGCACGCACACCTGGGGAGGAAACCAGTATGTTCCCCAGACAAACAGGGTGCTTGCGCATTCAGAGGGGAGCGAATCTGTGGCCCACGTTCGTTCTGGGAAATCGCAAGGTGACCGCTAGCATCCGCGAACAAAAGCAGTCTTATCCCCTTTCGAAAGCTGGATTCTTGCGGCCTAGAACCTGTGTGCAAAAGTGTGGAATTGCCCAGCTCCTATTCACTGCAGGCACGCTTGCGAGGGAAACGAGTATTTTGCCCAGAGAAATCAGGTGCTTTCAATTCTTAGGGGGAGCTAATCCCACAGCCCTCGTTCGTTCTGGGAAACCACAAGACGACCACTAGTCTCATCGTAAGGACCAATTTTTCCCCCTGGCAAGCTCTGCGTGCAGCAGTTTCCATGAGGTCTTGGTCGTGGTTCAGCTTCAATGGAACACGAGTAGACCTTTCAGGTCTCCTAGGGCTCTGGCATCCGCACCGTTGCCCGTGTAAATACACTGAGTACCCCAAGTGTCCTCTCTGCATGCTGATCAACAGACAGCCTTGTAGGCCCTTCGGAACACTTCTTGGCATGCAGAATCCAGGGCGACACACTGCTCCCTTCCTTGGAGAACCAGGTTGACACAGCTTACAAATACCTCGGGAATATATTCCCAGCCGGTCTAATGGGCTGGGCAACTTTGACTCAGTGCAGAAGAGTGACGTGCCATGAGAGACACCCTCTGCCCAGCGTTCCTTCTGGGAACTCATAGCTGCCGGCCCTCTACATCATGCAGGAATTGGATGTGACATCCAACCTGGTCAAAGACCACAATTCACCACATTACACTGGTAGGCCTCTGGAAGAGGCAGTGCCAAAAAGGCCTTCCTCGGGCCTTCTATTGGTTAGGGAACTTGCGACACTTAGACACCTGCTCATTAAAATTGATTCAGCAAAGGGCCCTGTGTGTCGCGTGTGTCTGCCTTCGCACCTCAAAGACTGCCGGTACTCAGGTTGCCTGTTAACTAGCATAGGAGGCCCTGCGTAGAAAAGCAGTCTCTTCCCGTTTGGAAAGCTGCATCCTTGCGGCAACAGAGCTGTGTTCAAAACCCTGAAAAGGCCCAGCGTCTATTCAGTGCAGCAACGCCTTGGGAGGCAAACACTAATTTCCACAGAGGAACTGGGTGCTTGCAATCCTTGTGGGGAGCTAATCCTGCCACCCTCGTTCTTTCGGGGAAACCGCAAGGTGCCCACTAGGCTCCCCGTAAGTTCCCCTTTTGCCAACGGGCATGTTGGGCATACAGCAGTTTCCATGAAGTGTTCGTCGTTGTGCTGCATACATGCAACTCGAGGATGCCTTTCAGGACGCAATGGGCTCTCGCGTCCGCACTGTGTCCCGTGCAACTACACTGAGTACGCCAAGTCTCCTCTCTGCCTGCTGAGCAACAGACAGCCGTGTAGGCCCTTCGGAACACTTCTTGGCCTGCAGAGTCCAACGCGACACACTGTTCTCTTCCTTCGAAACCTAGGTTGCCATAGCTTGCAAAGAGCACTGGAACACAGTCCTACACGGTCTCATGTGCTGGGCCACTTGGACTCAGTTAGGAATAGTGACTTACACCGAGAGAAACCTTCTCTTCCGCCTTCCTTCTGGGAACTCATACCTCCCCGCCCTCTACCTCAAGCAGGAAGTCGAGGTGAGATCCAACCTGAGCAAAGAGCACAATTCCTCACGTTACACTGGCAGGCCCTTGGAATATGCAGTGCCAACTCGGTTTTCCTCAGGCCTTCACTCGGTTAAGGATCTTGCCACACGTAGAAGCCTGTGCAATAAAACTTGTTTAGCCAAGGGCCCAGTGTGTCGCGATGGTCTCCCTTGGCCGTTCCAATTCTGCAAGTACTTAGGTTGGGTGTTAACTAGGTTAGGTGGCCCTGCTTAGAAAACCAGCGTTTCCCCCTTTGGAAATCTGGATACTCGTGGCCTCGGAGTTGTTTCCGAATCCCTAAATATGCCCAGCTTCTACTCACTGCACGCACACCTGGGGAGAAAACCAGTATGTTCCCCAGACAAACAGGGTGCTTGCGCATTCAGAGGGGAGCGAATCTGTGGCCCACGTTCGTTCTGGGAATTCGCAAGGTGACCGCTAGCATCCGCGAACAAAAGCAGTCTTATCCCCTTTCGAAAGCTGGATTCTTGCGGCCTAGAACCTGTGTGCAAAAGTGTGGAATTGCCCAGCTCCTATTCACTGCAGGCACGCTTGCGAGGGAAACGAGTATTTTGCCCAGAGAAATCAGGTGCTTTCAATTCTTAGGGGGAGCTAATCCCACAGCCCTCGTTCGTTCTGGGAAACCACAAGACGACCACTAGTCTCATCGTAAGGACCAATTTTTCCCCCTGGCAAGCTCTGCGTGCAGCAGTTTCCATGAGGTCTTGGTCGTGGTTCAGCTTCAATGGAACACGAGTAGACCTTTCAGGTCTCCTAGGGCTCTGGCATCCGCACCGTTGCCCGTGTAAATACACTGAGTACCCCAAGTGTCCTCTCTGCATGCTGATCAACAGACAGCCTTGTAGGCCCTTCGGAACACTTCTTGGCATGCAGAATCCAGGGCGACACACTGCTCCCTTCCTTGGAGAACCAGGTTGACACAGCTTACAAATACCTCGGGAATATATTCCCAGCCGGTCTAATGGGCTGGGCAACTTTGACTCAGTGCAGAAGAGTGACGTGCCATGAGAGACACCCTCTGCCCAGCGTTCCTTCTGGGAACTCATAGCTGCCGGCCCTCTACATCATGCAGGAATTGGATGTGACATCCAACCTGGTCAAAGACCACAATTCACCACATTACACTGGTAGGCCTCTGGAAGAGGCAGTGCCAAAAAGGCCTTCCTCGGGCCTTCTATTGGTTAGGGAACTTGCGACACTTAGACACCTGCTCATTAAAATTGATTCAGCAAAGGGCCCTGTGTGTCGCGTGTGTCTGTCTTCGCACCTCAAAGACTGCCGGTACTCAGGTTGCCTGTTAACTAGCATAGGAGGCCCTGCGTAGAAAAGCAGTCTCTTCCCGTTTGGAAAGCTGCATCCTTGCGGCAACAGAACTGTGTTCAAAACCCTGAAAAGGCCCAGCGTCTATTCAGTGCAGCAACGCCTTGGGAGGCAAACACTAATTTCCACAGAGGAACTGGGTGCTTGCAATCCTTGTGGGGAGCTAATCCTGCCAACCTCGTTCTTTCGGGGAAACCGCAAGGTGCCCACTAGGCTCCCCGTAAGTTCCCCTTTTGCCAACGGGCATGTTGGGCATACAGCAGTTTCCATGAAGTGTTCGTCGTTGTGCTGCATACATGCAACTCGAGGATGCCTTTCAGGACGCAATGGGCTCTCGCGTCCGCACTGTGTCCCGTGCAACTACACTGAGTACGCCAAGTCTCCTCTCTGCCTGCTGAGCAACAGACAGCCGTGTAGGCCCTTCGGAACACTTCTTGGCCTGCAGAGTCCAACGCGACACACTGTTCTCTTCCTTCGAAACCTAGGTTGCCATAGCTTGCAAAGAGCACTGGAACACAGTCCTACACGGTCTCATGTGCTGGGCCACTTGGACTCAGTTAGGAATAGTGACTTACACCGAGAGAAACCTTCTCCTCCGCCTTCCTTCTGGGAACTCATACCTCCCCGCCCTCTACCTCAAGCAGGAAGTCGAGGTGAGATCCAACCTGAGCAAAGAGCACAATTCCTCACGTTACACTGGCAGGCCCTTGGAATATGCAGTGCCAACTCGGTTTTCCTCAGGCCTTCACTCGGTTAAGGATCTTGCCACACATAGAAGCCTGTGCAATAAAACTTGTTTAGCCAAGGGCCCAGTGTGTCGCGATGGTCTCCCTTGGCCGTTCCAATTCTGCAAGTACTTAGGTTGGGTGTTAACTAGGTTAGGTGGCCCTGCTTAGAAAACCAGCGTTTCCCCCTTTGGAAATCTGGATACTCGTGGCCTCGGAGTTGTTTCTGAATCCCTAAATATGCCCAGCTTCTACTCACTGCAGGCACACCTGGGGAGGAAACCAGTATATTCCCCAGACAAACAGGGTGCTTGCGCATTCAGAGGGGAGCGAATCTGTGGCCCACGTTCGTTCTGGGAAATCGCAAGGTGGCCGCTAGCATCCGCGAACAAAAGCAGTCTTATCCCCTTTCGAAAGCTGGATTCTTGCGGCCTAGAACCTGTGTGCAAAAGTGTGGAATTGCCCAGCTCCTATTCACTGCAGGCACGCTTGCGAGGGAAACGAGTATTTTGCCCAGAGAAATCAGGTGCTTTCAATTCTTAGGGGGAGCTAATCCCACAGCCCTCGTTCGTTCTGGGAAACCACAAGACGACCACTAGTCTCATCGTAAGGACCAATTTTTCCCCCTGGCAAGCTCTGCGTGCAGCAGTTTCCATGAGGTCTTGGTCGTGGTTCAGCTTCAATGGAACACGAGTAGACCTTTCAGGTCTCCTAGGGCTCTGGCATCCGCACCGTTGCCCGTGTAAATACACTGAGTACCCCAAGTGTCCTCTCTGCATGCTGATCAACAGACAGCCTTGTAGGCCCTTCGGAACACTTCTTGGCATGCAGAATCCAGGGCGACACACTGCTCCCTTCCTTGGAGAACCAGGTTGACACAGCTTACAAATACCTCGGGAATATATTCCCAGCCGGTCTAATGGGCTGGGCAACTTTGACTCAGTGCAGAAGAGTGACGTGCCATGAGAGACACCCTCTGCCCAGCGTTCCTTCTGGGAACTCATAGCTGCCGGCCCTCTACATCATGCAGGAATTGGATGTGACATCCAACCTGGTCAAAGACCACAATTCACCACATTACACTGGTAGGCCTCTGGAAGAGGCAGTGCCAAAAAGGCCTTCCTCAGGCCTTCTATTGGTTAGGGAACTTGCGACACTTAGACACCTGCTCATTAAAATTGATTCAGCAAAGGGCCCTGTGTGTCGCGTGTGTCTGCCTTCGCACCTCAAAGACTGCCGGTACTTAGGTTGCCTGTTAACTAGCATAGGAGGCCCTGCGTAGAAAAGCAGTCTCTTCCCGTTTGGAAAGCTGCATCCTTGCGGCAACAGAGCTGTGTTCAAAACCCTGAAAAGGCCCAGCGTCTATTCAGTGCAGCAACGCCTTGGGAGGCAAACACTAATTTCCACAGAGGAACTGGGTGCTTGCAATCCTTGTGGGGAGCTAATCCTGCCACCCTCGTTCTTTCGGGGAAACCGCAAGGTGACCACTAGGCTCCCCGTAAGTTCCCCTTTTGCCAACGGGCATGTTGGGCATACAGCAGTTTCCATGAAGTGTTCGTCGTTGTGCTGCATACATGCAACTCGAGGATGCCTTTCAGGACGCAATGGGCTCTCGCGTCCGCACTGTGTCCCGTGCAACTACACTGAGTACGCCAAGTCTCCTCTCTGCCTGCTGAGCAACAGACAGCCGTGTAGGCCCTTCGGAACACTTCTTGGCCTGCAGAGTCCAACGCGACACACTGTTCTCTTCCTTCGAAACCTAGGTTGCCATAGCTTGCAAAGAGCACTGGAACACAGTCCTACACGGTCTCATGTGCTGGGCCACTTGGACTCAGTTAGGAATAGTGACTTACACCGAGAGAAACCTTCTCCTCCGCCTTCCTTCTGGGAACTCATACCTCCCCGCCCTCTACCTCAAGCAGGAAGTCGAGGTGAGATCCAACCTGAGCAAAGAGCACAATTCCTCACGTTACACTGGCAGGCCCTTGGAATATGCAGTGCCAACTCGGTTTTCCTCAGGCCTTCACTCGGTTAAGGATCTTGCCACACGTAGAAGCCTGTGCAATAAAACTTGTTTAGCCAAGGGCCCAGTGTGTCGCGATGGTCTCCCTTTGCCGTTCCAATTCTGCAAGTACTTAGGTTGGGTGTTAACTAGGTTAGGTGGCCCTGCTTAGAAAACCAGCGTTTCCCCCTTTGGAAATCTGGATACTCGTGGCCTCGGAGTTGTTTCCGAATCCCTAAATATGCCCAGCTTCTACTCACTGCAGGCACACCTGGGGAGGAAACCAGTATGTTCCCCAGACAAACAGGGTGCTTGCGCATTCAGAGGGGAGCGAATCTGTGGCCCACGTTCGTTCTGGGAAATCACAAGGTGACCGCTAGCATCCGCGAACAAAAGCAGTCTTATCCCCTTTCGAAAGCTGGATTCTTGCGGCCTAGAACCTGTGTGCAAAAGTGTGGAATTGCCCAGCTCCTATTCACTGCAGGCACGCTTGCGAGGGAAACGAGTATTTTGCCCAGAGAAATCAGGTGCTTTCAATTCTTAGGGGGAGCTAATCCCACAGCCCTCGTTCGTTCTGGGAAACCACAAGACGACCACTAGTCTCATCGTAAGGACCAATTTTTCCCCCTGGCAAGCTCTGCGTGCAGCAGTTTCCATGAGGTCTTGGTCGTGGTTCAGCTTCAATGGAACACGAGTAGACCTTTCAGGTCTCCTAGGGCTCTGGCATCCGCACCGTTGCCCGTGTAAATACACTGAGTACCCCAAGTGTCCTCTCTGCATGCTGATCAACAGACAGCCTTGTAGGCCCTTCGGAACACTTCTTGGCATGCAGAATCCAGGGCGACACACTGCTCCCTTCCTTGGAGAACCAGGTTGACACAGCTTACAAATACCTCGGGAATATATTCCCAGCCGGTCTAATGGGCTGGGCAACTTTGACTCAGTGCAGAAGAGTGACGTGCCATGAGAGACACCCTCTGCCCAGCGTTCCTTCTGGGAACTCATAGCTGCCGGCCCTCTACATCATGCAGGAATTGGATGTGACATCCAACCTGGTCAAAGACCACAATTCACCACATTACACTGGTAGGCCTCTGGAAGAGGCAGTGCCAAAAAGGCCTTCCTCAGGCCTTCTATTGGTTAGGGAACTTGCGACACTTAGACACCTGCTCATTAAAATTGATTCAGCAAAGGGCCCTGTGTGTCGCGTGTGTCTGCCTTCGCACCTCAAAGACTGCAGGTACTTATGTTGCCTGTTAACTAGCATAGGAGGCCCTGCGTAGAAAAGCAGTCTCTTCCCGTTTGGAAAGCTGCATCCTTGCGGCAACAGAGCTGTGTTCAAAACCCTGAAAAGGCCCAGCGTCTATTCAGTGCAGCAACGCCTTGGGAGGAAAACACTAATTTCCACAGAGGAACTGGGTGCTTGCAATCCTTGTGGGGAGCTAATCCTGCCACCCTCGTTCTTTCGGGGAAACCGCAAGGTGACCACTAGGCTCCCCGTAAGTTCCCCTTTTGCCAACGGGCATGTTGGGCATACAGCAGTTTCCATGAAGTGTTCGTCGTTGTGCTGCATACATGCAACTCGAGGATGCCTTTCAGGACGCAATGGGCTCTCGCGTCCGCACTGTGTCCCGTGCAACTACACTGAGTACGCCAAGTCTCCTCTCTGCCTGCTGAGCAACAGACAGCCGTGTAGGCCCTTCGGAACACTTCTTGGCCTGCAGAGTCCAACGCGACACACTGTTCTCTTCCTTCGAAACCTAGGTTGCCATAGCTTGCAAAGAGCACTGGAACACAGTCCTACACGGTCTCATGTGCTGGGCCACTTGGACTCAGTTAGGAATAGTGACTTACACCGAGAGAAACCTTCTCCTCCGCCTTCCTTCTGGGAACTCATACCTCCCCGCCCTCTACCTCAAGCAGGAAGTCGAGGTGAGATCCAACCTGAGCAAAGAGCACAATTCCTCACGTTACACTGGCAGGCCCTTGGAATATGCAGTGCCAACTCGGTTTTCCTCAGGCCTTCACTCGGTTAAGGATCTTGCCACACGTAGAAGCCTGTGCAATAAAACTTGTTTAGCCAAGGGCCCAGTGTGTCGCGATGGTCTCCCTTTGCCGTTCCAATTCTGCAAGTACTTAGGTTGGGTGTTAACTAGGTTAGGTGGCCCTGCTTAGAAAACCAGCGTTTCCCCCTTTGGAAATCTGGATACTCGTGGCCTCGGAGTTGTTTCCGAATCCCTAAATATGCCCAGCTTCTACTCACTGCAGGCACACCTGGGGAGGAAACCAGTATGTTCCCCAGACAAACAGGGTGCTTGCGCATTCAGAGGGGAGCGAATCTGTGGCCCACGTTCGTTCTGGGAAATCGCAAGGTGACCGCCAGCATCCGCGAACAAAAGCAGTCTTATCCCCTTTCGAAAGCTGGATTCTTGCGGCCTAGAACCTGTGTGCAAAAGTGTGGAATTGCCCAGCTCCTATTCACTGCAGGCACGCTTGCGAGGGAAACGAGTATTTTGCCCAGAGAAATCAGGTGCTTTCAATTCTTAGGGGGAGCTAATCCCACAGCCCTCGTTCGTTCTGGGAAACCACAAGACGACCACTAGTCTCATCGTAAGGACCAATTTTTCCCCCTGGCAAGCTCTGCGTGCAGCAGTTTCCATGAGGTCTTGGTCGTGGTTCAGCTTCAATGGAACACGAGTAGACCTTTCAGGTCTCCTAGGGCTCTGGCATCCGCACCGTTGCCCGTGTAAATACACTGAGTACCCCAAGTGTCCTCTCTGCATGCTGATCAACAGACAGCCTTGTAGGCCCTTTGGAACACTTCTTGGCATGCAGAATCCAGGGCGACACACTGCTCCCTTCCTTGGAGAACCAGGTGGACACAGCTTACAAATACCTCGGGAATATATTCCCAGCCGGTCTAATGGGCTGGGCAACTTTGACTCAGTGCAGAAGAGTGACGTGCCATGAGAGACACCCTCTGCCCAGCGTTCCTTCTGGGAACTCATAGCTGCCGGCCCTCTACATCATGCAGGAATTGGATGTGACATCCAACCTGGTCAAAGACCACAATTCACCACATTACACTGGTAGGCCTCTGGAAGAGGCAGTGCCAAAAAGGCCTTCCTCAGGCCTTCTATTGGTTAGGGAACTTGCGACACTTAGACACCTGCTCATTAAAATTGATTCAGCAAAGGGCCCTGTGTGTCGCGTGTGTCTGCCTTCGCACCTCAAAGACTGCCGGTACTTAGGTTGCCTGTTAACTAGCATAGGAGGCCCTGCGTAGAAAAGCAGTCTCTTCCCGTTTGGAAAGCTGCATCCTTGCGGCAACAGAGCTGTGTTCAAAACCCTGAAAAGGCCCAGCGTCTATTCAGTGCAGCAACGCCTTGGGAGGAAAACACTAATTTCCACAGAGGAACTGGGTGCTTGCAATCCTTGTGGGGAGCTAATCCTGCCACCCTCGTTCTTTCGGGGAAACCGCAAGGTGACCACTAGGCTCCCCGTAAGTTCCCCTTTTGCCAACAGGCATGTTGGGCATACAGCAGTTTCCATGAAGTGTTCGTCGTTGTGCTGCATACATGCAACTCGAGGATGCCTTTCAGGACGCAATGGGCTCTCGCGTCCGCACTGTGTCCCGTGCAACTACACTGAGTACGCCAAGTCTCCTCTCTGCCTGCTGAGCAACAGACAGCCGTGTAGGCCCTTCGGAACACTTCTTGGCCTGCAGAGTCCAACGCGACACACTGTTCTCTTCCTTCGAAACCTAGGTTGCCATAGCTTGCAAAGAGCACTGGAACACAGTCCTACACGGTCTCATGTGCTGGGCCACTTGGACTCAGTTAGGAATAGTGACTTACACCGAGAGAAACCTTCTCCTCCGCCTTCCTTCTGGGAACTCATACCTCCCCGCCCTCTACCTCAAGCAGGAAGTCGAGGTGAGATCCAACCTGAGCAAAGAGCACAATTCCTCACGTTACACTGGCAGGCCCTTGGAATATGCAGTGCCAACTCGGTTTTCCTCAGGCCTTCACTCGGTTAAGGATCTTGCCACACGTAGAAGCCTGTGCAATAAAACTTGTTTAGCCAAGGGCCCAGTGTGTCGCGATGGTCTCCCTTGGCCGTTCCAATTCTGCAAGTACTTAGGTTGGGTGTTAACTAGGTTAGGTGGCCCTGCTTAGAAAACCAGCGTTTCCCCCTTTGGAAATCTGGATACTCGTGGCCTCGGAGTTGTTTCCGAATCCCTAAATATGCCCAGCTTCTACTCACTGCAGGCACACCTGGGGAGGAAACCAGTATGTTCCCCAGACAAACAGGGTGCTTGCGCATTCAGAGGGGAGCGAATCTGTGGCCCACGTTCGTTCTGGGAAATCACAAGGTGACCGCTAGCATCCGCGAACAAAAGCAGTCTTATCCCCTTTCGAAAGCTGGATTCTTGCGGCCTAGAACCTGTGTGCAAAAGTGTGGAATTGCCCAGCTCCTATTCACTGCAGGCACGCTTGCGAGGGAAACGAGTATTTTGCCCAGAGAAATCAGGTGCTTTCAATTCTTAGGGGGAGCTAATCCCACAGCCCTCGTTCGTTCTGGGAAACCACAAGACGACCACTAGTCTCATCGTAAGGACCAATTTTTCCCCCTGGCAAGCTCTGCGTGCAGCAGTTTCCATGAGGTCTTGGTCGTGGTTCAGCTTCAATGGAACACGAGTAGACCTTTCAGGTCTCCTAGGGCTCTGGCATCCGCACCGTTGCCCGTGTAAATACACTGAGTACCCCAAGTGTCCTCTCTGCATGCTGATCAACAGACAGCCTTGTAGGCCCTTCGGAACACTTCTTGGCATGCAGAATCCAGGGCGACACACTGCTCCCTTCCTTGGAGAACCAGGTTGACACAGCTTACAAATACCTCGGGAATATATTCCCAGCCGGTCTAATGGGCTGGGCAACTTTGACTCAGTGCAGAAGAGTGACGTGCCATGAGAGACACCCTCTGCCCAGCGTTCCTTCTGGGAACTCATAGCTGCCGGCCCTCTACATCATGCAGGAATTGGATGTGACATCCAACCTGGTCAAAGACCACAATTCACCACATTACACTGGTAGGCCTCTGGAAGAGGCAGTGCCAAAAAGGCCTTCCTCAGGCCTTCTATTGGTTAGGGAACTTGCGACACTTAGACACCTGCTCATTAAAATTGATTCAGCAAAGGGCCCTGTGTGTCGCGTGTGTCTGCCTTCGCACCTCAAAGACTGCAGGTACTTATGTTGCCTGTTAACTAGCATAGGAGGCCCTGCGTAGAAAAGCAGTCTCTTCCCGTTTGGAAAGCTGCATCCTTGCGGCAACAGAGCTGTGTTCAAAACCCTGAAAAGGCCCAGCGTCTATTCAGTGCAGCAACGCCTTGGGAGGAAAACACTAATTTCCACAGAGGAACTGGGTGCTTGCAATCCTTGTGGGGAGCTAATCCTGCCACCCTCGTTCTTTCGGGGAAACCGCAAGGTGACCACTAGGCTCCCCGTAAGTTCCCCTTTTGCCAACGGGCATGTTGGGCATACAGCAGTTTCCATGAAGTGTTCGTCGTTGTGCTGCATACATGCAACTCGAGGATGCCTTTCAGGACGCAATGGGCTCTCGCGTCCGCACTGTGTCCCGTGCAACTACACTGAGTACGCCAAGTCTCCTCTCTGCCTGCTGAGCAACAGACAGCCGTGTAGGCCCTTCGGAACACTTCTTGGCCTGCAGAGTCCAACGCGACACACTGTTCTCTTCCTTCGAAACCTAGGTTGCCATAGCTTGCAAAGAGCACTGGAACACAGTCCTACACGGTCTCATGTGCTGGGCCACTTGGACTCAGTTAGGAATAGTGACTTACACCGAGAGAAACCTTCTCCTCCGCCTTCCTTCTGGGAACTCATACCTCCCCGCCCTCTACCTCAAGCAGGAAGTCGAGGTGAGATCCAACCTGAGCAAAGAGCACAATTCCTCACGTTACACTGGCAGGCCCTTGGAATATGCAGTGCCAACTCGGTTTTCCTCAGGCCTTCACTCGGTTAAGGATCTTGCCACACGTAGAAGCCTGTGCAATAAAACTTGTTTAGCCAAGGGCCCAGTGTGTCGCGATGGTCTCCCTTTGCCGTTCCAATTCTGCAAGTACTTAGGTTGGGTGTTAACTAGGTTAGGTGGCCCTGCTTAGAAAACCAGCGTTTCCCCCTTTGGAAATCTGGATACTCGTGGCCTCGGAGTTGTTTCCGAATCCCTAAATATGCCCAGCTTCTACTCACTGCAGGCACACCTGGGGAGGAAACCAGTATGTTCCCCAGACAAACAGGGTGCTTGCGCATTCAGAGGGGAGCGAATCTGTGGCCCACGTTCGTTCTGGGAAATCGCAAGGTGACCGCCAGCATCCGCGAACAAAAGCAGTCTTATCCCCTTTCGAAAGCTGGATTCTTGCGGCCTAGAACCTGTGTGCAAAAGTGTGGAATTGCCCAGCTCCTATTCACTGCAGGCACGCTTGCGAGGGAAACGAGTATTTTGCCCAGAGAAATCAGGTGCTTTCAATTCTTAGGGGGAGCTAATCCCACAGCCCTCGTTCGTTCTGGGAAACCACAAGACGACCACTAGTCTCATCGTAAGGACCAATTTTTCCCCCTGGCAAGCTCTGCGTGCAGCAGTTTCCATGAGGTCTTGGTCGTGGTTCAGCTTCAATGGAACACGAGTAGACCTTTCAGGTCTCCTAGGGCTCTGGCATCCGCACCGTTGCCCGTGTAAATACACTGAGTACCCCAAGTGTCCTCTCTGCATGCTGATCAACAGACAGCCTTGTAGGCCCTTCGGAACACTTCTTGGCATGCAGAATCCAGGGCGACACACTGCTCCCTTCCTTGGAGAACCAGGTGGACACAGCTTACAAATACCTCGGGAATATATTCCCAGCCGGTCTAATGGGCTGGGCAACTTTGACTCAGTGCAGAAGAGTGACGTGCCATGAGAGACACCCTCTGCCCAGCGTTCCTTCTGGGAACTCATAGCTGCCGGCCCTCTACATCATGCAGGAATTGGATGTGACATCCAACCTGGTCAAAGACCACAATTCACCACATTACACTGGTAGGCCTCTGGAAGAGGCAGTGCCAAAAAGGCCTTCCTCAGGCCTTCTATTGGTTAGGGAACTTGCGACACTTAGACACCTGCTCATTAAAATTGATTCAGCAAAGGGCCCTGTGTGTCGCGTGTGTCTGCCTTCGCACCTCAAAGACTGCCGGTACTTAGGTTGCCTGTTAACTAGCATAGGAGGCCCTGCGTAGAAAAGCAGTCTCTTCCCGTTTGGAAAGCTGCATCCTTGCGGCAACAGAGCTGTGTTCAAAACCCTGAAAAGGCCCAGCGTCTATTCAGTGCAGCAACGCCTTGGGAGGAAAACACTAATTTCCACAGAGGAACTGGGTGCTTGCAATCCTTGTGGGGAGCTAATCCTGCCACCCTCGTTCTTTCGGGGAAACCGCAAGGTGACCACTAGGCTCCCCGTAAGTTCCCCTTTTGCCAACAGGCATGTTGGGCATACAGCAGTTTCCATGAAGTGTTCGTCGTTGTGCTGCATACATGCAACTCGAGGATGCCTTTCAGGACGCAATGGGCTCTCGCGTCCGCACTGTGTCCCGTGCAACTACACTGAGTACGCCAAGTCTCCTCTCTGCCTGCTGAGCAACAGACAGCCGTGTAGGCCCTTCGGAACACTTCTTGGCCTGCAGAGTCCAACGCGACACACTGTTCTCTTCCTTCGAAACCTAGGTTGCCATAGCTTGCAAAGAGCACTGGAACACAGTCCTACACGGTCTCATGTGCTGGGCCACTTGGACTCAGTTAGGAATAGTGACTTACACCGAGAGAAACCTTCTCCTCCGCCTTCCTTCTGGGAACTCATACCTCCCCGCCCTCTACCTCAAGCAGGAAGTCGAGGTGAGATCCAACCTGAGCAAAGAGCACAATTCCTCACGTTACACTGGCAGGCCCTTGGAATATGCAGTGCCAACTCGGTTTTCCTCAGGCCTTCACTCGGTTAAGGATCTTGCCACACGTAGAAGCCTGTGCAATAAAACTTGTTTAGCCAAGGGCCCAGTGTGTCGCGATGGTCTCCCTTTGCCGTTCCAATTCTGCAAGTACTTAGGTTGGGTGTTAACTAGGTTAGGTGGCCCTGCTTAGAAAACCAGCGTTTCCCCCTTTGGAAATCTGGATACTCGTGGCCTCGGAGTTGTTTCCGAATCCCTAAATATGCCCAGCTTCTACTCACTGCAGGCACACCTGGGGAGGAAACCAGTATGTTCCCCAGACAAACAGGGTGCTTGCGCATTCAGAGGGGAGCGAATCTGTGGCCCACGTTCGTTCTGGGAAATCACAAGGTGACCGCTAGCATCCGCGAACAAAAGCAGTCTTATCCCCTTTCGAAAGCTGGATTCTTGCGGCCTAGAACCTGTGTGCAAAAGTGTGGAATTGCCCAGCTCCTATTCACTGCAGGCACGCTTGCGAGGGAAACGAGTATTTTGCCCAGAGAAATCAGGTGCTTTCAATTCTTAGGGGGAGCTAATCCCACAGCCCTCGTTCGTTCTGGGAAACCACAAGACGACCACTAGTCTCATCGTAAGGACCAATTTTTCCCCCTGGCAAGCTCTGCGTGCAGCAGTTTCCATGAGGTCTTGGTCGTGGTTCAGCTTCAATGGAACACGAGTAGACCTTTCAGGTCTCCTAGGGCTCTGGCATCCGCACCGTTGCCCGTGTAAATACACTGAGTACCCCAAGTGTCCTCTCTGCATGCTGATCAACAGACAGCCTTGTAGGCCCTTCGGAACACTTCTTGGCATGCAGAATCCAGGGCGACACACTGCTCCCTTCCTTGGAGAACCAGGTTGACACAGCTTACAAATACCTCGGGAATATATTCCCAGCCGGTCTAATGGGCTGGGCAACTTTGACTCAGTGCAGAAGAGTGACGTGCCATGAGAGACACCCTCTGCCCAGCGTTCCTTCTGGGAACTCATAGCTGCCGGCCCTCTACATCATGCAGGAATTGGATGTGACATCCAACCTGGTCAAAGACCACAATTCACCACATTACACTGGTAGGCCTCTGGAAGAGGCAGTGCCAAAAAGGCCTTCCTCAGGCCTTCTATTGGTTAGGGAACTTGCGACACTTAGACACCTGCTCATTAAAATTGATTCAGCAAAGGGCCCTGTGTGTCGCGTGTGTCTGCCTTCGCACCTCAAAGACTGCCGGTACTTAGGTTGCCTGTTAACTAGCATAGGAGGCCCTGCGTAGAAAAGCAGTCTCTTCCCGTTTGGAAAGCTGCATCCTTGCGGCAACAGAGCTGTGTTCAAAACCCTGAAAAGGCCCAGCGTCTATTCACTGCAGCAACGCCTTGGGAGGAAAACACTAATTTCCACAGAGGAACTGGGTGCTTGCAATCCTTGTGGGGAGCTAATCCTGCCACCCTCGTTCTTTCGGGGAAACCGCAAGGTGACCACTAGGCTCCCCGTAAGTTCCCCTTTTGCCAACGGGCATGTTGGGCATACAGCAGTTTCCATGAAGTGTTCGTCGTTGTGCTGCATACATGCAACTCGAGGATGCCTTTCAGGACGCAATGGGCTCTCGCGTCCGCACTGTGTCCCGTGCAACTACACTGAGTACGCCAAGTCTCCTCTCTGCCTGCTGAGCAACAGACAGCCGTGTAGGCCCTTCGGAACACTTCTTGGCCTGCAGAGTCCAACGCGACACACTGTTCTCTTCCTTCGAAACCTAGGTTGCCATAGCTTGCAAAGAGCACTGGAACACAGTCCTACACGGTCTCATGTGCTGGGCCACTTGGACTCAGTTAGGAGTAGTGACTTACACCGAGAGAAACCTCCTCTTCCACGTTCCTTCTGGGAACTCATACCTCCCCGCCCTCTACCTCAAGCAGGAAGTCGAGGTGAGATCCAACCTGAGCAAAGAGCACAATTCCTCACGTTACACTGGCAGGCCCTTGGAATATGCAGTGCCAACTCGGTTTTCCTCAGGCCTTCACTCGGTTAAGGATCTTGCCACACGTAGAAGCCTGTGCAATAAAACTTGTTTAGCCAAGGGCCCAGTGTGTCGCGATGGTCTCCCTTGGCCGTTCCAATTCTGCAAGTACTTAGGTTGGGTGTTAACTAGGTTAGGTGGCCCTGCTCAGAAAACCAGCGTTTCCCCCTTTGGAAATCTGGATACTCGTGGCCTCGGAGTTGTTTCCGAATCCCTAAATATGCCCAGCTTCTACTCACTGCAGGCACACCTGGGGAGGAAACCAGTATGTTCCCCAGACAAACAGGGTGCTTGCGCATTCAGAGGGGAGCGAATCTGTGGCCCACGTTCGTTCTGGGAAATCGCAAGGTGACCGCCAGCATCCGCGAACAAAAGCAGTCTTATCCCCTTTCGAAAGCTGGATTCTTGCGGCCTAGAACCTGTGTGCAAAAGTGTGGAATTGCCCAGCTCCTATTCACTGCAGGCACGCTTGCGAGGGAAACGAGTATTTTGCCCAGAGAAATCAGGTGCTTTCAATTCTTAGGGGGAGCTAATCCCACAGCCCTCGTTCGTTCTGGGAAACCACAAGACGACCACTAGTCTCATCGTAAGGACCAATTTTTCCCCCTGGCAAGCTCTGCGTGCAGCAGTTTCCATGAGGTCTTGGTCGTGGTTCAGCTTCAATGGAACACGAGTAGACCTTTCAGGTCTCCTAGGGCTCTGGCATCCGCACCGTTGCCCGTGTAAATACACTGAGTACCCCAAGTGTCCTCTCTGCATGCTGATCAACAGACAGCCTTGTAGGCCCTTCGGAACACTTCTTGGCATGCAGAATCCAGGGCGACACACTGCTCCCTTCCTTGGAGAACCAGGTTGACACAGCTTACAAATACCTCGGGAATATATTCCCAGCCGGTCTAATGGGCTGGGCAACTTTGACTCAGTGCAGAAGAGTGACGTGCCATGAGAGACACCCTCTGCCCAGCGTTCCTTCTGGGAACTCATAGCTGCCGGCCCTCTACATCATGCAGGAATTGGATGTGACATCCAACCTGGTCAAAGACCACAATTCACCACATTACACTGGTAGGCCTCTGGAAGAGGCAGTGCCAAAAAGGCCTTCCTCAGGCCTTCTATTGGTTAGGGAACTTGCGACACTTAGACACCTGCTCATTAAAATTGATTCAGCAAAGGGCCCTGTGTGTCGCGTGTGTCTGCCTTCGCACCTCAAAGACTGCCGGTACTTAGGTTGCCTGTTAACTAGCATAGGAGGCCCTGCGTAGAAAAGCAGTCTCTTCCCGTTTGGAAAGCTGCATCCTTGCGGCAACAGAGCTGTGTTCAAAACCCTGAAAAGGCCCAGCGTCTATTCAGTGCAGCAACGCCTTGGGAGGAAAACACTAATTTCCACAGAGGAACTGGGTGCTTGCAATCCTTGTGGGGAGCTAATCCTGCCACCCTCGTTCTTTCGGGGAAACCGCAAGGTGACCACTAGGCCGCCCGTAAGTTCCCCTTTTGCCAACGGGCATGTTGGGCATACAGCAGTTTCCATGAAGTGTTCGTCGTTGTGCTGCATACATGCAACTCGAGGATGCCTTTCAGGACGCAATGGGCTCTCGCGTCCGCACTGTGTCCCGTGCAACTACACTGAGTACGCCAAGTCTCCTCTCTGCCTGCTGAGCAACAGACAGCCGTGTAGGCCCTTCGGAACACTTCTTGGCCTGCAGAGTCCAACGCGACACACTGTTCTCTTCCTTCGAAACCTAGGTTGCCATAGCTTGCAAAGAGCACTGGAACACAGTCCTACACGGTCTCATGTGCTGGGCCACTTGGACTCAGTTAGGAATAGTGACTTACACCGAGAGAAACCTTCTCCTCCGCCTTCCTTCTGGGAACTCATACCTCCCCGCCCTCTACCTCAAGCAGGAAGTCGAGGTGAGATCCAACCTGAGCAAAGAGCACAATTCCTCACGTTACACTGGCAGGCCCTTGGAATATGCAGTGCCAACTCGGTTTTCCTCAGGCCTTCACTCGGTTAAGGATCTTGCCACACGTAGAAGCCTGTGCAATAAAACTTGTTTAGCCAAGGGCCCAGTGTGTCGCGATGGTCTCCCTTGGCCGTTCCAATTCTGCAAGTACTTAGGTTGGGTGTTAACTAGGTTAGGTGGCCCTGCTTAGAAAACCAGCGTTTCCCCCTTTGGAAATCTAGATACTCGTGGCCTCGGAGTTGTTTCCGAATCCCTAAATATGCCCAGCTTCTACTCACTGCAGGCACACCTGGGGAGGAAACCAGTATGTTCCCCAGACAAACAGGGTGCTTGCGCATTCAGAGGGGAGCGAATCTGTGGCCCACGTTCGTTCTGGGAAATCGCAAGGTGACCGCTAGCATCCGCGAACAAAAGCAGTCTTATCCCCTTTCGAAAGCTGGATTCTTGCGGCCTAGAACCTGTGTGCAAAAGTGTGGAATTGCCCAGCTCCTATTCACTGCAGGCACGCTTGCGAGGGAAACGAGTATTTTGCCCAGAGAAATCAGGTGCTTTCAATTCTTAGGGGGAGCTAATCCCACAGCCCTCGTTCGTTCTGGGAAACCACAAGACGACCACTAGTCTCATCGTAAGGACCAATTTTTCCCCCTGGCAAGCTCTGCGTGCAGCAGTTTCCATGAGGTCTTGGTCGTGGTTCAGCTTCAATGGAACACGAGTAGACCTTTCAGGTCTCCTAGGGCTCTGGCATCCGCACCGTTGCCCGTGTAAATACACTGAGTACCCCAAGTGTCCTCTCTGCATGCTGATCAACAGACAGCCTTGTAGGCCCTTCGGAACACTTCTTGGCATGCAGAATCCAGGGCGACACACTGCTCCCTTCCTTGGAGAACCAGGTTGACACAGCTTACAAATACCTCGGGAATATATTCCCAGCCAGTCTAATGGGCTGGGCAACTTTGACTCAGTGCAGAAGAGTGACGTGCCATGAGAGACACCCTCTGCCCAGCGTTCCTTCTGGGAACTCATAGCTGCCGGCCCTCTACATCATGCAGGAATTGGATGTGACATCCAACCTGGTCAAAGACCACAATTCACCACATTACACTGGTAGGCCTCTGGAAGAGGCAGTGCCAAAAAGGCCTTCCTCAGGCCTTCTATTGGTTAGGGAACTTGCGACACTTAGACACCTGCTCATTAAAATTGATTCAGCAAAGGGCCCTGTGTGTCGCGTGTGTCTGCCTTCGCACCTCAAAGACTGCCGGTACTTAGGTTGCCTGTTAACTAGCATAGGAGGCCCTGCGTAGAAAAGCAGTCTCTTCCCGTTTGGAAAGCTGCATCCTTGCGGCAACAGAGCTGTGTTCAAAACCCTGAAAAGGCCCAGCGTCTATTCAGTGCAGCAACGCCTTGGGAGGAAAACACTAATTTCCACAGAGGAACTGGGTGCTTGCAATCTTTGTGGGGAGCTAATCCTGCCACCCTCGTTCTTTCGGGGAAACCGCAAGGTGACCACTAGTCTCCCCGTAAGTTCCCCTTTTGCCAACGGGCATGTTGGGCATACAGCAGTCTCCATGAAGTGTTCGTCGTTGTGCTGCATACATGCAACTCGAGGATGCCTTTCAGGACGCAATGGGCTCTCGCGTCCGCACTGTGTCCCGTGCAACTACACTGAGTACGCCAAGTCTCCTCTCTGCCTGCTGAGCAACAGACAGCCGTGTAGGCCCTTCGGAACACTTCTTGGCCTGCAGAGTCCAACGCGACACACTGTTCTCTTCCTTCGAAACCTAGGTTGCCATAGCTTGCAAAGAGCACTGGAACACAGTCCTACACGGTCTCATGTGCTGGGCCACTTGGACTCAGTTAGGAATAGTGACTTACACCGAGAGAAACCTTCTCCTCCGCCTTCCTTCTGGGAACTCATACCTCCCCGCCCTCTACCTCAAGCAGGAAGTCGAGGTGAGATCCAACCTGAGCAAAGAGCACAATTCCTCACTTTACACTGGCAGGCCCTTGGAATATGCAGTGCCAACTCGGTTTTCCTCAGGCCTTCACTCGGTTAAGGATCTTGCCACACGTAGAAGCCTGTGCAATAAAACTTGTTTAGCCAAGGGCCCAGTGTGTCGCGATGGTCTCCCTTTGCCGTTCCAATTCTGCAAGTACTTAGGTTGGGTGTTAACTAGGTTAGGTGGCCCTGCTTAGAAAACCAGCGTTTCCCCCTTTGGAAATCTGGATACTCGTGGCCTCGGAGTTGTTTCCGAATCCCTAAATATGCCCAGCTTCTACTCACTGCAGGCACACCTGGGGAGGAAACCAGTATGTTCCCCAGACAAACAGGGTGCTTGCGCATTCAGAGGGGAGCGAATCTGTGGCCCACGTTCGTTCTGGGAAATCGCAAGGTGGCCGCCAGCATCCGCGAACAAAAGCAGTCTTATCCCCTTTCGAAAGCTGGATTCTTGCGGCCTAGAACCTGTGTGCAAAAGTGTGGAATTGCCCAGCTCCTATTCACTGCAGGCACGCTTGCGAGGGAAACGAGTATTTTGCCCAGAGAAATCAGGTGCTTTCAATTCTTAGGGGGAGCTAATCCCACAGCCCTCGTTCGTTCTGGGAAACCACAAGACGACCACTAGTCTCATCGTAAGGACCAATTTTTCCCCCTGGCAAGCTCTGCGTGCAGCAGTTTCCATGAGGTCTTGGTCGTGGTTCAGCTTCAATGGAACACGAGTAGACCTTTCAGGTCTCCTAGGGCTCTGGCATCCGCACCGTTGCCCGTGTAAATACACTGAGTACCCCAAGTGTCCTCTCTGCATGCTGATCAACAGACAGCCTTGTAGGCCCTTCGGAACACTTCTTGGCATGCAGAATCCAGGGCGACACACTGCTCCCTTCCTTGGAGAACCAGGTTGACACAGCTTACAAATACCTCGGGAATATATTCCCAGCCGGTCTAATGGGCTGGGCAACTTTGACTCAGTGCAGAAGAGTGACGTGCCATGAGAGACACCCTCTGCCCAGCGTTCCTTCTGGGAACTCATAGCTGCCGGCCCTCTACATCATGCAGGAATTGGATGTGACATCCAACCTGGTCAAAGACCACAATTCACCACATTACACTGGTAGGCCTCTGGAAGAGGCAGTGCCAAAAAGGCCTTCCTCAGGCCTTCTATTGGTTAGGGAACTTGCGACACTTAGACACCTGCTCATTAAAATTGATTCAGCAAAGGGCCCTGTGTGTCGCGTGTGTCTGCCTTCGCACCTCAAAGACTGCCGGTACTTAGGTTGCCTGTTAACTAGCATAGGAGGCCCTGCGTAGAAAAGCAGTCTCTTCCCGTTTGGAAAGCTGCATCCTTGCGGCAACAGAGCTGTGTTCAAAACCCTGAAAAGGCCCAGCGTCTATTCAGTGCAGCAACGCCTTGGGAGGAAAACACTAATTTCCACAGAGGAACTGGGTGCTTGCAATCCTTGTGGGGAGCTAATCCTGCCACCCTCGTTCTTTCGGGGAAACCGCAAGGTGACCACTAGGCTCCCCGTAAGTTCCCCTTTTGCCAACGGGCATGTTGGGCATACAGCAGTTTCCATGAAGTGTTCGTCGTTGTGCTGCATACATGCAACTCGAGGATGCCTTTCAGGACGCAATGGGCTCTCGCGTCCGCACTGTGTCCCGTGCAACTACACTGAGTACGCCAAGTCTCCTCTCTGCCTGCTGAGCAACAGACAGCCGTGTAGGCCCTTCGGAACACTTCTTGGCCTGCAGAGTCCAACGCGACACACTGTTCTCTTCCTTCGAAACCTAGGTTGCCATAGCTTGCAAAGAGCACTGGAACACAGTCCTACACGGTCTCATGTGCTGGGCCACTTGGACTCAGTTAGGAATAGTGACTTACACCGAGAGAAACCTTCTCCTCCGCCTTCCTTCTGGGAACTCATACCTCCCCGCCCTCTACCTCAAGCAGGAAGTCGAGGTGAGATCCAACCTGAGCAAAGAGCACAATTCCTCACGTTACACTGGCAGGCCCTTGGAATATGCAGTGCCAACTCGGTTTTCCTCAGGCCTTCACTCGGTTAAGGATCTTGCCACACGTAGAAGCCTGTGCAATAAAACTTGTTTAGCCAAGGGCCCAGTGTGTCGCGATGGTCTCCCTTTGCCGTTCCAATTCTGCAAGTACTTAGGTTGGGTGTTAACTAGGTTAGGTGGCCCTGCTTAGAAAACCAGCGTTTCCCCCTTTGGAAATCTGGATACTCGTGGCCTCGGAGTTGTTTCCGAATCCCTAAATATGCCCAGCTTCTACTCACTGCAGGCACACCTGGGGAGGAAACCAGTATGTTCCCCAGACAAACAGGGTGCTTGCGCATTCAGAGGGGAGCGAATCTGTGGCCCACGTTCGTTCTGGGAAATCGCAAGGTGACCGCCAGCATCCGCGAACAAAAGCAGTCTTATCCCCTTTCGAAAGCTGGATTCTTGCGGCCTAGAACCTGTGTGCAAAAGTGTGGAATTGCCCAGCTCCTATTCACTGCAGGCACGCTTGCGAGGGAAACGAGTATTTTGCCCAGAGAAATCAGGTGCTTTCAATTCTTAGGGGGAGCTAATCCCACAGCCCTCGTTCGTTCTGGGAAACCACAAGACGACCACTAGTCTCATCGTAAGGACCAATTTTTCCCCCTGGCAAGCTCTGCGTGCAGCAGTTTCCATGAGGTCTTGGTCGTGGTTCAGCTTCAATGGAACACGAGTAGACCTTTCAGGTCTCCTAGGGCTCTGGCATCCGCACCGTTGCCCGTGTAAATACACTGAGTACCCCAAGTGTCCTCTCTGCATGCTGATCAACAGACAGCCTTGTAGGCCCTTCGGAACACTTCTTGGCATGCAGAATCCAGGGCGACACACTGCTCCCTTCCTTGGAGAACCAGGTTGACACAGCTTACAAATACCTCGGGAATATATTCCCAGCCGGTCTAATGGGCTGGGCAACTTTGACTCAGTGCAGAAGAGTGACGTGCCATGAGAGACACCCTCTGCCCAGCGTTCCTTCTGGGAACTCATAGCTGCCGGCCCTCTACATCATGCAGGAATTGGATGTGACATCCAACCTGGTCAAAGACCACAATTCACCACATTACACTGGTAGGCCTCTGGAAGAGGCAGTGCCAAAAAGGCCTTCCTCAGGCCTTCTATTGGTTAGGGAACTTGCGACACTTAGACACCTGCTCATTAAAATTGATTCAGCAAAGGGCCCTGTGTGTCGCGTGTGTCTGCCTTCGCACCTCAAAGACTGCCGGTACTTATGTTGCCTGTTAACTAGCATAGGAGGCCCTGCGTAGAAAAGCAGTCTCTTCCCGTTTGGAAAGCTGCATCCTTGCGGCAACAGAGCTGTGTTCAAAACCCTGAAAAGGCCCAGCGTCTATTCAGTGCAGCAACGCCTTGGGAGGAAAACACTAATTTCCACAGAGGAACTGGGTGCTTGCAATCCTTGTGGGGAGCTAATCCTGCCACCCTCGTTCTTTCGGGGAAACCGCAAGGTGACCACTAGGCCCCCCGTAAGTTCCCCTTTTGCCAACGGGCATGTTGGGCATACAGCAGTTTCCATGAAGTGTTCGTCGTTGTGCTGCATACATGCAACTCGAGGATGCCTTTCAGGACGCAATGGGCTCTCGCGTCCGCACTGTGTCCCGTGCAACTACACTGAGTACGCCAAGTCTCCTCTCTGCCTGCTGAGCAACAGACAGCCGTGTAGGCCCTTCGGAACACTTCTTGGCCTGCAGAGTCCAACGCGACACACTGTTCTCTTCCTTCGAAACCTAGGTTGCCATAGCTTGCAAAGAGCACTGGAACACAGTCCTACACGGTCTCATGTGCTGGGCCACTTGGACTCAGTTAGGAATAGTGACTTACACCGAGAGAAACCTTCTCCTCCGCCTTCCTTCTGGGAACTCATACCTCCCCGCCCTCTACCTCAAGCAGGAAGTCGAGGTGAGATCCAACCTGAGCAAAGAGCACAATTCCTCACGTTACACTGGCAGGCCCTTGGAATATGCAGTGCCAACTCGGTTTTCCTCAGGCCTTCACTCGGTTAAGGATCTTGCCACACGTAGAAGCCTGTGCAATAAAACTTGTTTAGCCAAGGGCCCAGTGTGTCGCGATGGTCTCCCTTGGCCGTTCCAATTCTGCAAGTACTTAGGTTGGGTGTTAACTAGGTTAGGTGGCCCTGCTTAGAAAACCAGCGTTTCCCCCTTTGGAAATCTGGATACTCGTGGCCTCGGAGTTGTTTCCGAATCCCTAAATATGCCCAGCTTCTACTCACTGCAGGCACACCTGGGGAGGAAACCAGTATGTTCCCCAGACAAACAGGGTGCTGGCGCATTCAGAGGGGAGCGAATCTGTGGCCCACGTTCGTTCTGGGAAATCGCAAGGTGACCGCTAGCATCCGCGAACAAAAGCAGTCTTATCCCCTTTCGAAAGCTGGATTCTTGCGGCCTAGAACCTGTGTGCAAAAGTGTGGAATTGCCCAGCTCCTATTCACTGCAGGCACGCTTGCGAGGGAAACGAGTATTTTGCCCAGAGAAATCAGGTGCTTTCAATTCTTAGGGGGAGCTAATCCCACAGCCCTCGTTCGTTCTGGGAAACCACAAGACGACCACTAGTCTCATCGTAAGGACCAATTTTTCCCCCTGGCAAGCTCTGCGTGCAGCAGTTTCCATGAGGTCTTGGTCGTGGTTCAGCTTCAATGGAACACGAGTAGACCTTTCAGGTCTCCTAGGGCTCTGGCATCCGCACCGTTGCCCGTGTAAATACACTGAGTACCCCAAGTGTCCTCTCTGCATGCTGATCAACAGACAGCCTTGTAGGCCCTTCGGAACACTTCTTGGCATGCAGAATCCAGGGCGACACACTGCTCCCTTCCTTGGAGAACCAGGTTGACACAGCTTACAAATACCTCGGGAATATATTCCCAGCCGGTCTAATGGGCTGGGCAACTTTGACTCAGTGCAGAAGAGTGACGTGCCATGAGAGACACCCTCTGCCCAGCGTTCCTTCTGGGAACTCATAGCTGCCGGCCCTCTACATCATGCAGGAATTGGATGTGACATCCAACCTGGTCAAAGACCACAATTCACCACATTACACTGGTAGGCCTCTGGAAGAGGCAGTGCCAAAAAGGCCTTCCTCAGGCCTTCTATTGGTTAGGGAACTTGCGACACTTAGACACCTGCTCATTAAAATTGATTCAGCAAAGGGCCCTGTGTGTCGCGTGTGTCTGCCTTCGCACCTCAAAGACTGCCGGTACTTAGGTTGCCTGTTAACTAGCATAGGAGGCCCTGCGTAGAAAAGCAGTCTCTTCCCGTTTGGAAAGCTGCATCCTTGCGGCAACAGAGCTGTGTTCAAAACCCTGAAAAGGCCCAGCGTCTATTCAGTGCAGCAACGCCTTGGGAGGAAAACACTAATTTCCACAGAGGAACTGGGTGCTTGCAATCCTTGTGGGGAGCTAATCCTGCCACCCTCGTTCTTTCGGGGAAACCGCAAGGTGACCACTAGGCTCCCCGTAAGTTCCCCTTTTGCCAACGGGCATGTTGGGCATACAGCAGTCTCCATGAAGTGTTCGTCGTTGTGCTGCATACATGCAACTCGAGGATGCCTTTCAGGACGCAATGGGCTCTCGCGTCCGCACTGTGTCCCGTGCAACTACACTGAGTACGCCAAGTCTCCTCTCTGCCTGCTGAGCAACAGACAGCCGTGTAGGCCCTTCGGAACACTTCTTGGCCTGCAGAGTCCAACGCGACACACTGTTCTCTTCCTTCGAAACCTAGGTTGCCATAGCTTGCAAAGAGCACTGGAACACAGTCCTACACGGTCTCATGTGCTGGGCCACTTGGACTCAGTTAGGAATAGTGACTTACACCGAGAGAAACCTTCTCCTCCGCCTTCCTTCTGGGAACTCATACCTCCCCGCCCTCTACCTCAAGCAGGAAGTCGAGGTGAGATCCAACCTGAGCAAAGAGCACAATTCCTCACTTTACACTGGCAGGCCCTTGGAATATGCAGTGCCAACTCGGTTTTCCTCAGGCCTTCACTCGGTTAAGGATCTTGCCACACGTAGAAGCCTGTGCAATAAAACTTGTTTAGCCAAGGGCCCAGTGTGTCGCGATGGTCTCCCTTTGCCGTTCCAATTCTGCAAGTACTTAGGTTGGGTGTTAACTAGGTTAGGTGGCCCTGCTTAGAAAACCAGCGTTTCCCCCTTTGGAAATCTGGATACTCGTGGCCTCGGAGTTGTTTCCGAATCCCTAAATATGCCCAGCTTCTACTCACTGCAGGCACACCTGGGGAGGAAACCAGTATGTTCCCCAGACAAACAGGGTGCTTGCGCATTCAGAGGGGAGCGAATCTGTGGCCCACGTTCGTTCTGGGAAATCGCAAGGTGGCCGCTAGCATCCGCGAACAAAAGCAGTCTTATCCCCTTTCGAAAGCTGGATTCTTGCGGCCTAGAACCTGTGTGCAAAAGTGTGGAATTGCCCAGCTCCTATTCACTGCAGGCACGCTTGCGAGGGAAACGAGTATTTTGCCCAGAGAAATCAGGTGCTTTCAATTCTTAGGGGGAGCTAATCCCACAGCCCTCGTTCGTTCTGGGAAACCACAAGACGACCACTAGTCTCATCGTAAGGACCAATTTTTCCCCCTGGCAAGCTCTGCGTGCAGCAGTTTCCATGAGGTCTTGGTCGTGGTTCAGCTTCAATGGAACACGAGTAGACCTTTCAGGTCTCCTAGGGCTCTGGCATCCGCACCGTTGCCCGTGTAAATACACTGAGTACCCCAAGTGTCCTCTCTGCATGCTGATCAACAGACAGCCTTGTAGGCCCTTCGGAACACTTCTTGGCATGCAGAATCCAGGGCGACACACTGCTCCCTTCCTTGGAGAACCAGGTTGACACAGCTTACAAATACCTCGGGAATATATTCCCAGCCGGTCTAATGGGCTGGGCAACTTTGACTCAGTGCAGAAGAGTGACGTGCCATGAGAGACACCCTCTGCCCAGCGTTCCTTCTGGGAAATCATAGCTGCCGGCCCTCTACATCATGCAGGAATTGGATGTGACATCCAACCTGGTCAAAGACCACAATTCACCACATTACACTGGTAGGCCTCTGGAAGAGGCAGTGCCAAAAAGGCCTTCCTCAGGCCTTCTATTGGTTAGGGAACTTGCGACACTTAGACACCTGCTCATTAAAATTGATTCAGCAAAGGGCCCTGTGTGTCGCGTGTGTCTGCCTTCGCACCTCAAAGACTGCCGGTACTTAGGTTGCCTGTTAACTAGCATAGGAGGCCCTGCGTAGAAAAGCAGTCTCTTCCCGTTTGGAAAGCTGCATCCTTGCGGCAACAGAGCTGTGTTCAAAACCCTGAAAAGGCCCAGCGTCTATTCAGTGCAGCAACGCCTTGGGAGGAAAACACTAATTTCCACAGAGGAACTGGGTGCTTGCAATCCTTGTGGGGAGCTAATCCTGCCACCCTCGTTCTTTCAGGGAAACCGCAAGGTGACCACTAGGCCGCCCGTAAGTTCCCCTTTTGCCAACGGGCATGTTGGGCATACAGGAGTTTCCATGAAGTGTTCGTCGTTGTGCTGCATACATGCAACTCGAGGATGCCTTTCAGGACGCAATGGGCTCTCGCGTCCGCACTGTGTCCCGTGCAACTACACTGAGTACGCCAAGTCTCCTCTCTGCCTGCTGAGCAACAGACAGCCGTGTAGGCCCTTCGGAACACTTCTTGGCCTGCAGAGTCCAACGCGACACACTGTTCTCTTCCTTCGAAACCTAGGTTGCCATAGCTTGCAAAGAGCACTGGAACACAGTCCTACACGGTCTCATGTGCTGGGCCACTTGGACTCAGTTAGGAATAGTGACTTACACCGAGAGAAACCTTCTCCTCCGCCTTCCTTCTGGGAACTCATACCTCCCCGCCCTCTACCTCAAGCAGGAAGTCGAGGTGAGATCCAACCTGAGCAAAGAGCACAATTCCTCACGTTACACTGGCAGGCCCTTGGAATATGCAGTGCCAACTCGGTTTTCCTCAGGCCTTCACTCGGTTAAGGATCTTGCCACACGTAGAAGCCTGTGCAATAAAACTTGTTTAGCCAAGGGCCCAGTGTGTCGCGATGGTCTCCCTTGGCCGTTCCAATTCTGCAAGTACTTAGGTTGGGTGTTAACTAGGTTAGGTGGCCCTGCTCAGAAAACCAGCGTTTCCCCCTTTGGAAATCTGGATACTCGTGGCCTCGGAGTTGTTTCCGAAACCCTAAATATGCCCAGCTTCTACTCACTGCAGGCACACCTGGGGAGGAAACCAGTATGTTCCCCAGACAAACAGGGTGCTTGCGCATTCAGAGGGGAGCGAATCTGTGGCCCACGTTCGTTCTGGGAAATCGCAAGGTGGCCGCTAGCATCCGCGAACAAAAGCAGTCTTATCCCCTTTCGAAAGCTGGATTCTTGCGGCCTAGAACCTGTGTGCAAAAGTGTGGAATTACCCAGCTCCTATTCACTGCAGGCACGCTTGCGAGGGAAACGAGTATTTTGCCCAGAGAAATCAGGTGCTTTCAATTCTTAGGGGGAGCTAATCCCACAGCCCTCGTTCGTTCTGGGAAACCACAAGACGACCACTAGTCTCATCGTAAGGACCAATTTTTCCCCCTGGCAAGCTCTGCGTGCAGCAGTTTCCATGAGGTCTTGGTCGTGGTTCAGCTTCAATGGAACACGAGTAGACCTTTCAGGTCTCCTAGGGCTCTGGCATCCGCACCGTTGCCCGTGTAAATACACTGAGTACCCCAAGTGTCCTCTCTGCATGCTGATCAACAGACAGCCTTGTAGGCCCTTCGGAACACTTCTTGGCATGCAGAATCCAGGGCGACACACTGCTCCCTTCCTTGGAGAACCAGGTTGACACAGCTTACAAATACCTCGGGAATATATTCCCAGCCGGTCTAATGGGCTGGGCAACTTTGACTCAGTGCAGAAGAGTGACGTGCCATGAGAGACACCCTCTGCCCAGCGTTCCTTCTGGGAAATCATAGCTGCCGGTCCTCTACATCATGCAGGAATTGGATGTGACATCCAACCTGGTCAAAGACCACAATTCACCACATTACACTGGTAGGCCTCTGGAAGAGGCAGTGCCAAAAAGGCCTTCCTCAGGCCTTCTATTGGTTAGGGAACTTGCGACACTTAGACACCTGCTCATTAAAATTGATTCAGCAAAGGGCCCTGTGTGTCGCGTGTGTCTGCCTTCGCACCTCAAAGACTGCCGGTACTTATGTTGCCTGTTAACTAGCATAGGAGGCCCTGCGTAGAAAAGCAGTCTCTTCCCGTTTGGAAAGCTGCATCCTTGCGGCAACAGAGCTGTGTTCAAAACCCTGAAAAGGCCCAGCGTCTATTCAGTGCAGCAACGCCTTGGGAGGAAAACACTAATTTCCACAGAGGAACTGGGTGCTTGCAATCCTTGTGGGGAGCTAATCCTGCCACCCTCGTTCTTTCGGGGAAACCGCAAGGTGACCACTAGGCTCCCCGTAAGTTCCCCTTTTGCCAACGGGCATGTTGGGCATACAGCAGTTTCCATGAAGTGTTCGTCGTTGTGCTGCATACATGCAACTCGAGGATGCCTTTCAGGACGCAATGGGCTCTCGCGTCCGCACTGTGTCCCATGCAACTACACTGAGTACGCCAAGTCTCCTCTCTGCCTGCTGAGCAACAGACAGCCGTGTAGGCCCTTCGGAACACTTCTTGGCCTGCAGAGTCCAACGCGACACACTGTTCTCTTCCTTCGAAACCTAGGTTGCCATAGCTTGCAAAGAGCACTGGAACACAGTCCTACACGGTCTCATGTGCTGGGCCACTTGGACTCAGTTAGGAATAGTGACTTACACCGAGAGAAACCTTCTCCTCCGCCTTCCTTCTGGGAACTCATACCTCCCCGCCCTCTACCTCAAGCAGGAAGTCGAGGTGAGATCCAACCTGAGCAAAGAGCACAATTCCTCACGTTACACTGGCAGGCCCTTGGAATATGCAGTGCCAACTCGGTTTTCCTCAGGCCTTCACTCGGTTAAGGATCTTGCCACACGTAGAAGCCTGTGCAATAAAACTTGTTTAGCCAAGGGCCCAGTGTGTCGCGATGGTCTCCCTTGGCCGTTCCAATTCTGCAAGTACTTAGGTGGGTGTTAACTAGGTTAGGTGGCCCTGCTTAGAAAACCAGCGTTTCCCCCTTTGGAAATCTGGATACTCGTGGCCTCGGAGTTGTTTCCGAAACCCTAAATATGCCCAGCTTCTACTCACTGAAGGCACACCTGGGGAGGAAACCAGTATGTTCCCCAGCCAAACAGGGTGCTGGCGCATTCAGAGGGGAGCGAATATGTGGCCCACGTTCGTTCTGGGAAATCGCAAGGTGACCGCTAGCATCCGCGAACAAAAGCAGTCTTATCCCCTTTCGAAAGCTGGATTCTTGCGGCCTAGAACCTGTGTGCAAAAGTGTGGAATTGCCCAGCTCCTATTCACTGCAGGCACGCTTGCGAGGGAAACGAGTATTTTGCCCAGAGAAATCAGGTGCTTTCAATTCTTAGGGGGAGCTAATCCCACAGCCCTCGTTCGTTCTGGGAAACCACAAGACGACCACTAGTCTCATCGTAAGGACCAATTTTTCCCCCTGGCAAGCTCTGCGTGCAGCAGTTTCCATGAGGTCTTGGTCGTGGTTCAGCTTCAATGGAACACGAGTAGACCTTTCAGGTCTCCTAGGGCTCTGGCATCCGCACCGTTGCCCGTGTAAATACACTGAGTACCCCAAGTGTCCTCTCTGCATGCTGATCAACAGACAGCCTTGTAGGCCCTTCGGAACACTTCTTGGCATGCAGAATCCAGGGCGACACACTGCTCCCTTCCTTGGAGAACCAGGTTGACACAGCTTACAAATACCTCGGGAATATATTCCCAGCCGGTCTAATGGGCTGGGCAACTTTGACTCAGTGCAGAAGAGTGACGTGCCATGAGAGACACCCTCTGGCCAGCGTTCCTTCTGGGAACTCATAGCTGCCGGCCCTCTACATCATGCAGGAATTGGATGTGACATCCAACCTGGTCAAAGACCACAATTCACCACATTACACTGGTAGGCCTCTGGAAGAGGCAGTGCCAAAAAGGCCTTCCTCGGGCCTTCTATTGGTTAGGGAACTTGCGACACTTAGACACCTGCTCATTAAAATTGATTCAGCAAAGGGCCCTGTGTGTCGCGTGTGTCTGCCTTCGCACCTCAAAGACTGCAGGTACTTATGTTGCCTGTTAACTAGCATAGGAGGCCCTGCGTAGAAAAGCAGTCTCTTCCCGTTTGGAAAGCTGCATCCTTGCGGCAACAGAGCTGTGTTCAAAACCCTGAAAAGGCCCAGCGTCTATTCAGTGCAGCAACGCCTTGGGAGGCAAACACTAATTTCCACAGAGGAACTGGGTGCTTGCAATCCTTGTGGGGAGCTAATCCTGCCACCCTCGTTCTTTCGGGGAAACCGCAAGGTGCCCACTAGGCTCCCCGTAAGTTCCCCTTTTGCCAACGGGCATGTTGGGCATACAGCAGTCTCCATGAAGTGTTCGTCGTTGTGCTGCATACATGCAACTCGAGGATGCCTTTCAGGACGCAATGGGCTCTCGCGTCCGCACTGTGTCCCGTGCAACTACACTGAGTACGCCAAGTCTCCTCTCTGCCTGCTGAGCAACAGACAGCCGTGTAGGCCCTTCGGAACACTTCTTGGCCTGCAGAGTCCAACGCGACACACTGTTCTCTTCCTTCGAAACCTAGGTTGCCATAGCTTGCAAAGAGCACTGGAACACAGTCCTACACGGTCTCATGTGCTGGGCCACTTGGACTCAGTTAGGAATAGTGACTTACACCGAGAGAAACCTTCTCCTCCGCCTTCCTTCTGGGAACTCAAACCTCCCCGCCCTCTACCTCAAGCAGGAAGTCGAGGTGAGATCCAACCTGAGCAAAGAGCACAATTCCTCACGTTACACTGGCAGGCCCTTGGAATATGCAGTGCCAACTCGGTTTTCCTCAGGCCTTCACTCGGTTAAGGATCTTGCCACACGTAGAAGCCTGTGCAATAAAACTTGTTTAGCCAAGGGCCCAGTGTGTCGCGATGGTCTCCCTTGGCCGTTCCAATTCTGCAAGTACTTAGGTTGGGTGTTAACTAGGTTAGGTGGCCCTGCTTAGAAAACCAGCGTTTCCCCCTTTGGAAATCTGGATACTCGTGGCCTCGGAGTTGTTTCCGAATCCCTAAATATGCCCAGCTTCTACTCACTGCAGGCACACCTGGGGAGGAAACCAGTATGTTCCCCAGACAAACAGGGTGCTTGCGCATTCAGAGGGGAGCGAATCTGTGGCCCACGTTCGTTCTGGGAAATCGCAAGGTGGCCGCTAGCATCCGCGAACAAAAGCAGTCTTATCCCCTTTCGAAAGCTGGATTCTTGCGGCCTAGAACCTGTGTGCAAAAGTGTGGAATTGCCCAGCTCCTATTCACTGCAGGCACGCTTGCGAGGGAAACGAGTATTTTGCCCAGAGAAATCAGGTGCTTTCAATTCTTAGGGGGAGCTAATCCCACAGCCCTCGTTCGTTCTGGGAAACCACAAGACGACCACTAGTCTCATCGTAAGGACCAATTTTTCCCCCTGGCAAGCTCTGCGTGCAGCAGTTTCCATGAGGTCTTGGTCGTGGTTCAGCTTCAATGGAACACGAGTAGACCTTTCAGGTCTCCTAGGGCTCTGGCATCCGCACCGTTGCCCGTGTAAATACACTGAGTACCCCAAGTGTCCTCTCTGCATGCTGATCAACAGACAGCCTTGTAGGCCCTTCGGAACACTTCTTGGCATGCAGAATCCAGGGCGACACACTGCTCCCTTCCTTGGAGAACCAGGTTGACACAGCTTACAAATACCTCGGGAATATATTCCCAGCCGGTCTAATGGGCTGGGCAACTTTGACTCAGTGCAGAAGAGTGACGTGCCATGAGAGACACCCTCTGCCCAGCGTTCCTTCTGGGAAATCATAGCTGCCGGCCCTCTACATCATGCAGGAATTGGATGTGACATCCAACCTGGTCAAAGACCACAATTCACCACATTACACTGGTAGGCCTCTGGAAGAGGCAGTGCCAAAAAGGCCTTCCTCAGGCCTTCTATTGGTTAGGGAACTTGCGACACTTAGACACCTGCTCATTAAAATTGATTCAGCAAAGGGCCCTGTGTGTCGCGTGTGTCTGCCTTCGCACCTCAAAGACTGCCGGTACTTAGGTTGCCTGTTAACTAGCATAGGAGGCCCTGCGTAGAAAAGCAGTCTCTTCCCGTTTGGAAAGCTGCATCCTTGCGGCAACAGAGCTGTGTTCAAAACCCTGAAAAGGCCCAGCGTCTATTCAGTGCAGCAACGCCTTGGGAGGAAAACACTAATTTCCACAGAGGAACTGGGTGCTTGCAATCCTTGTGGGGAGCTAATCCTGCCACCCTCGTTCTTTCAGGGAAACCGCAAGGTGACCACTAGGCCGCCCGTAAGTTCCCCTTTTGCCAACGGGCATGTTGGGCATATAGCAGTTTCCATGAAGTGTTCGTCGTTGTGCTGCATACATGCAACTCGAGGATGCCTTTCAGGACGCAATGGGCTCTCGCGTCCGCACTGTGTCCCGTGCAACTACACTGAGTACGCCAAGTCTCCTCTCTGCCTGCTGAGCAACAGACAGCCGTGTAGGCCCTTCGGAACACTTCTTGGCCTGCAGAGTCCAACGCGACACACTGTTCTCTTCCTTCGAAACCTAGGTTGCCATAGCTTGCAAAGAGCACTGGAACACAGTCCTACACGGTCTCATGTGCTGGGCCACTTGGACTCAGTTAGGAATAGTGACTTACACCGAGAGAAACCTTCTCCTCCGCCTTCCTTCTGGGAACTCATACCTCCCCGCCCTCTACCTCAAGCAGGAAGTCGAGGTGAGATCCAACCTGAGCAAAGAGCACAATTCCTCACGTTACACTGGCAGGCCCTTGGAATATGCAGTGCCAACTCGGTTTTCCTCAGGCCTTCACTCGGTTAAGGATCTTGCCACACGTAGAAGCCTGTGCAATAAAACTTGTTTAGCCAAGGGCCCAGTGTGTCGCGATGGTCTCCCTTGGCCGTTCCAATTCTGCAAGTACTTAGGTGGGTGTTAACTAGGTTAGGTGGCCCTGCTTAGAAAACCAGCGTTTCCCCCTTTGGAAATCTGGATACTCGTGGCCTCGGAGTTGTTTCCGAAACCCTAAATATGCCCAGCTTCTACTCACTGAAGGCACACCTGGGGAGGAAACCAGTATGTTCCCCAGCCAAACAGGGTGCTGGCGCATTCAGAGGGGAGCGAATATGTGGCCCACGTTCGTTCTGGGAAATCGCAAGGTGACCGCTAGCATCCGCGAACAAAAGCAGTCTTATCCCCTTTCGAAAGCTGGATTCTTGCGGCCTAGAACCTGTGTGCAAAAGTGTGGAATTGCCCAGCTCCTATTCACTGCAGGCACGCTTGCGAGGGAAACGAGTATTTTGCCCAGAGAAATCAGGTGCTTTCAATTCTTAGGGGGAGCTAATCCCACAGCCCTCGTTCGTTCTGGGAAACCACAAGACGACCACTAGTCTCATCGTAAGGACCAATTTTTCCCCCTGGCAAGCTCTGCGTGCAGCAGTTTCCATGAGGTCTTGGTCGTGGTTCAGCTTCAATGGAACACGAGTAGACCTTTCAGGTCTCCTAGGGCTCTGGCATCCGCACCGTTGCCCGTGTAAATACACTGAGTACCCCAAGTGTCCTCTCTGCATGCTGATCAACAGACAGCCTTGTAGGCCCTTCGGAACACTTCTTGGCATGCAGAATCCAGGGCGACACACTGCTCCCTTCCTTGGAGAACCAGGTTGACACAGCTTACAAATACCTCGGGAATATATTCCCAGCCGGTCTAATGGGCTGGGCAACTTTGACTCAGTGCAGAAGAGTGACGTGCCATGAGAGACACCCTCTGCCCAGCGTTCCTTCTGGGAACTCATAGCTGCCGGCCCTCTACATCATGCAGGAATTGGATGTGACATCCAACCTGGTCAAAGACCACAATTCACCACATTACACTGGTAGGCCTCTGGAAGAGGCAGTGCCAAAAAGGCCTTCCTCAGGCCTTCTATTGGTTAGGGAACTTGCGACACTTAGACACCTGCTCATTAAAATTGATTCAGCAAAGGGCCCTGTGTGTCGCGTGTGTCTGCCTTCGCACCTCAAAGACTGCCGGTACTTAGGTTGCCTGTTAACTAGCATAGGAGGACCCGCGTAGAAAAGCAGTCTCTTCCCGTTTGGAAAGCTGCATCCTTGCGGCAACAGAGCTGTGTTCAAAACCCTGAAAAGGCCCAGCGTCTATTCAGTGCAGCAACGCCTTGGGAGGCAAACACTAATTTCCACAGAGGAACTGGGTGCTTGCAATCCTTGTGGGGAGCTAATCCTGCCACCCTCGTTCTTTCGGGGAAACCGCAAGGTGCCCACTAGGCTCCCCGTAAGTTCCCCTTTTGCCAACGGGCATGTTGGGCATACAGCAGTCTCCATGAACTGTTCGTCGTTGTGCTGCATACATGCAACTCGAGGATGCCTTTCAGGACGCAATGGGCTCTCGCGTCCGCACTGTGTCCCGTGCAACTACACTGAGTACGCCAAGTCTCCTCTCTGCCTGCTGAGCAACAGACAGCCGTGTAGGCCCTTCGGAACACTTCTTGGCCTGCAGAGTCCAACGCGACACACTGTTCTCTTCCTTCGAAACCTAGGTTGCCATAGCTTGCAAAGAGCACTGGAACACAGTCCTACACGGTCTCATGTGCTGGGCCACTTGGACTCAGTTAGGAATAGTGACTTACACCGAGAGAAACCTTCTCCTCCGCCTTCCTTCTGGGAACTCATACCTCCCCGCCCTCTACCTCAAGCAGGAAGTCGAGGTGAGATCCAACCTGAGCAAAGAGCACAATTCCTCACGTTACACTGGCAGGCCCTTGGAATATGCAGTGCCAACTCGGTTTTCCTCAGGCCTTCACTCGGTTAAGGATCTTGCCACACGTAGAAGCCTGTGCAATAAAACTTGTTTAGCCAAGGGCCCAGTGTGTCGCGATGGTCTCCCTTTGCCGTTCCAATTCTGCAAGTACTTAGGTTGGGTGTTAACTAGGTTAGGTGGCCCTGCTCAGAAAACCAGCGTTTCCCCCTTTGGAAATCTGGATACTCGTGGCCTCGGAGTTGTTTCCGAAACCCTAAATATGCCCAGCTTCTACTCACTGCAGGCACACCTGGGGAGGAAACCAGTATGTTCCCCAGACAAACAGGGTGCTTGCGCATTCAGAGGGGAGCGAATCTGTGGCCCACGTTCGTTCTGGGAAATCGCAAGGTGACCGCTAGCATCCGCGAACAAAAGCAGTCTTATCCCCTTTCGAAAGCTGGATTCTTGCGGCCTAGAACCTGTGTGCAAAAGTGTGGAATTGCCCAGCTCCTATTCACTGCAGGCACGCTTGCGAGGGAAACGAGTATTTTGCCCAGAGAAATCAGGTGCTTTCAATTCTTAGGGGGAGCTAATCCCACAGCCCTCGTTCGTTCTGGGAAACCACAAGACGACCACTAGTCTCATCGTAAGGACCAATTTTTCCCCCTGGCAAGCTCTGCGTGCAGCAGTTTCCATGAGGTCTTGGTCGTGGTTCAGCTTCAATGGAACACGAGTAGACCTTTCAGGTCTCCTAGGGCTCTGGCATCCGCACCGTTGCCCGTGTAAATACACTGAGTACCCCAAGTGTCCTCTCTGCATGCTGATCAACAGACAGCCTTGTAGGCCCTTCGGAACACTTCTTGGCATGCAGAATCCAGGGCGACACACTGCTCCCTTCCTTGGAGAACCAGGTTGACACAGCTTACAAATACCTCGGGAATATATTCCCAGCCGGTCTAATGGGCTGGGCAACTTTGACTCAGTGCAGAAGAGTGACGTGCCATGAGAGACACCCTCTGCCCAGCGTTCCTTCTGGGAACTCATAGCTGCCGGCCCTCTACATCATGCAGGAATTGGATGTGACATCCAACCTGGTCAAAGACCACAATTCACCACATTACACTGGTAGGCCTCTGGAAGAGGCAGTGCCAAAAAGGCCTTCCTCAGGCCTTCTATTGGTTAGGGAACTTGCGACACTTAGACACCTGCTCATTAAAATTGATTCAGCAAAGGGCCCTGTGTGTCGCGTGTGTCTGCCTTCGCACCTCAAAGACTGCCGGTACTTAGGTTGCCTGTTAACTAGCATAGGAGGACCCGCGTAGAAAAGCAGTCTCTTCCCGTTTGGAAAGCTGCATCCTTGCGGCAACAGAGCTGTGTTCAAAACCCTGAAAAGGCCCAGCGTCTATTCAGTGCAGCAACGCCTTGGGAGGCAAACACTAATTTCCACAGAGGAACTGGGTGCTTGCAATCCTTGTGGGGAGCTAATCCTGCCACCCTCGTTCTTTCGGGGAAACCGCAAGGTGACCACTAGGCTCCCCGTAAGTTCCCCTTTTGCCAACGGGCATGTTGGGCATACAGCAGTCTCCATGAAGTGTTCGTCGTTGTGCTGCATACATGCAACTCGAGGATGCCTTTCAGGACGCAATGGGCTCTCGCGTCCGCACTGTGTCCCGTGCAACTACACTGAGTACGCCAAGTCTCCTCTCTGCCTGCTGAGCAACAGACAGCCGTGTAGGCCCTTCGGAACACTTCTTGGCCTGCAGAGTCCAACGCGACACACTGTTCTCTTCCTTCGAAACCTAGGTTGCCATAGCTTGCAAAGAGCACTGGAACACAGTCCTACACGGTCTCATGTGCTGGGCCACTTGGACTCAGTTAGGAATAGTGACTTACACCGAGAGAAACCTTCTCCTCCGCCTTCCTTCTGGGAACTCAAACCTCCCCGCCCTCTACCTCAAGCAGGAAGTCGAGGTGAGATCCAACCTGAGCAAAGAGCACAATTCCTCACGTTACACTGGCAGGCCCTTGGAATATGCAGTGCCAACTCGGTTTTCCTCAGGCCTTCACTCGGTTAAGGATCTTGCCACACGTAGAAGCCTGTGCAATAAAACTTGTTTAGCCAAGGGCCCAGTGTGTCGCGATGGTCTCCCTTGGCCGTTCCAATTCTGCAAGTACTTAGGTTGGGTGTTAACTAGGTTAGGTGGCCCTGCTTAAAAAACCAGCGTTTCCCCCTTTGGAAATCTGGATACTCGTGGCCTCGGAGTTGTTTCCGAATCCCTAAATATGCCCAGCTTCTACTCACTGCAGGCACACCTGGGGAGGAAACCAGTATGTTCCCCAGACAAACAGGGTGCTTGCGCATTCAGAGGGGAGCGAATCTGTGGCCCACGTTCGTTCTGGGAAATCGCAAGGTGACCGCTAGCATCCGCGAACAAAAGCAGTCTTATCCCCTTTCGAAAGCTGGATTCTTGCGGCCTAGAACCTGTGTGCAAAAGTGTGGAATTGCCCAGCTCCTATTCACTGCAGGCACGCTTGCGAGGGAAACGAGTATTTTGCCCAGAGAAATCAGGTGCTTTCAATTCTTAGGGGGAGCTAATCCCACAGCCCTCGTTCGTTCTGGGAAACCACAAGACGACCACTAGTCTCATCGTAAGGACCAATTTTTCCCCCTGGCAAGCTCTGCGTGCAGCAGTTTCCATGAGGTCTTGGTCGTGGTTCAGCTTCAATGGAACACGAGTAGACCTTTCAGGTCTCCTAGGGCTCTGGCATCCGCACCGTTGCCCGTGTAAATACACTGAGTACCCCAAGTGTCCTCTCTGCATGCTGATCAACAGACAGCCTTGTAGGCCCTTCGGAACACTTCTTGGCATGCAGAATCCAGGGCGACACACTGCTCCCTTCCTTGGAGAACCAGGTTGACACAGCTTACAAATACCTCGGGAATATATTCCCAGCCGGTCTAATGGGCTGGGCAACTTTGACTCAGTGCAGAAGAGTGACGTGCCATGAGAGACACCCTCTGCCCAGCGTTCCTTCTGGGAACTCATAGCTGCCGGCCCTCTACATCATGCAGGAATTGGATGTGACATCCAACCTGGTCAAAGACCACAATTCACCACATTACACTGGTAGGCCTCTGGAAGAGGCAGTGCCAAAAAGGCCTTCCTCAGGCCTTCTATTGGTTAGGGAACTTGCGACACTTAGACACCTGCTCATTAAAATTGATTCAGCAAAGGGCCCTGTGTATCGCGTGTGTCTGCCTTCGCACCTCAAAGACTGCCGGTACTTAGGTTGCCTGTTAACTAGCATAGGAGGACCCGCGTAGAAAAGCAGTCTCTTCCCGTTTGGAAAGCTGCATCCTTGCGGCAACAGAGCTGTGTTCAAAACCCTGAAAAGGCCCAGCGTCTATTCAGTGCAGCAACGCCTTGGGAGGCAAACACTAATTTCCACAGAGGAACTGGGTGCTTGCAATCCTTGTGGGGAGCTAATCCTGCCACCCTCGTTCTTTCGGGGAAACCGCAAGGTGCCCACTAGGCTCCCCGTAAGTTCCCCTTTTGCCAACGGGCATGTTGGGCATACAGCAGTCTCCATGAAGTGTTCGTCGTTGTGCTGCATACATGCAACTCGAGGATGCCTTTCAGGACGCAATGGGCTCTCGCGTCCGCACTGTGTCCCGTGCAACTACACTGAGTACGCCAAGTCTCCTCTCTGCCTGCTGAGCAACAGACAGCCGTGTAGGCCCTTCGGAACACTTCTTGGCCTGCAGAGTCCAACGCGACACACTGTTCTCTTCCTTCGAAACCTAGGTTGCCATAGCTTGCAAAGAGCACTGGAACACAGTCCTACACGGTCTCATGTGCTGGGCCACTTGGACTCAGTTAGGAATAGTGACTTACACCGAGAGAAACCTTCTCCTCCGCCTTCCTTCTGGGAACTCAAACCTCCCCGCCCTCTACCTCAAGCAGGAAGTCGAGGTGAGATCCAACCTGAGCAAAGAGCACAATTCCTCACGTTACACTGGCAGGCCCTTGGAATATGCAGTGCCAACTCGGTTTTCCTCAGGCCTTCACTCAGTTAAGGATCTTGCCACACGTAGAAGCCTGTGCAATAAAACTTGTTTAGCCAAGGGCCCAGTGTGTCGCGATGGTCTCCCTTGGCCGTTCCAATTCTGCAAGTACTTAGGTTGGGTGTTAACTAGGTTAGGTGGCCCTGCTTAAAAAACCAGCGTTTCCCCCTTTGGAAATCTGGATACTCGTGGCCTCGGAGTTGTTTCCGAATCCCTAAATATGCCCAGCTTCTACTCACTGCAGGCACACCTGGGGAGGAAACCAGTATGTTCCCCAGACAAACAGGGTGCTTGCGCATTCAGAGGGGAGCGAATCTGTGGCCCACGTTCGTTCTGGGAAATCGCAAGGTGACCGCTAGCATCCGCGAACAAAAGCAGTCTTATCCCCTTTCGAAAGCTGGATTCTTGCGGCCTAGAACCTGTGTGCAAAAGTGTGGAATTGCCCAGCTCCTATTCACTGCAGGCACGCTTGCGAGGGAAACGAGTATTTTGCCCAGAGAAATCAGGTGCTTTCAATTCTTAGGGGGAGCTAATCCCACAGCCCTCGTTCGTTCTGGGAAACCACAAGACGACCACTAGTCTCATCGTAAGGACCAATTTTTCCCCCTGGCAAGCTCTGCGTGCAGCAGTTTCCATGAGGTCTTGGTCGTGGTTCAGCTTCAATGGAACACGAGTAGACCTTTCAGGTCTCCTAGGGCTCTGGCATCCGCACCGTTGCCCGTGTAAATACACTGAGTACCCCAAGTGTCCTCTCTGCATGCTGATCAACAGACAGCCTTGTAGGCCCTTCGGAACACTTCTTGGCATGCAGAATCCAGGGCGACACACTGCTCCCTTCCTTGGAGAACCAGGTTGACACAGCTTACAAATACCTCGGGAATATATTCCCAGCCGGTCTAATGGGCTGGGCAACTTTGACTCAGTGCAGAAGAGTGACGTGCCATGAGAGACACCCTCTGCCCAGCGTTCCTTCTGGGAACTCATAGCTGCCGGCCCTCTACATCATGCAGGAATTGGATGTGACATCCAACCTGGTCAAAGACCACAATTCACCACATTACACTGGTAGGCCTCTGGAAGAGGCAGTGCCAAAAAGGCCTTCCTCAGGCCTTCTATTGGTTAGGGAACTTGCGACACTTAGACACCTGCTCATTAAAATTGATTCAGCAAAGGGCCCTGTGTGTCGCGTGTGTCTGCCTTCGCACCTCAAAGACGGCCGGTACTTAGGTTGCCTGTTAACTAGCATAGGAGGCCCTGCGTAGAAAAGCAGTCTCTTCCCGTTTGGAAAGCTGCATCCCTGCGGCAACAGAGCTGTGTTCAAAACCCTGAAAAGGCCCAGCGTCTATTCAGTGCAGCAACGCCTTGGGAGGAAAACACTAATTTCCACAGAGGAACTGGGTGCTTGCAATCCTTGTGGGGAGCTAATCCTGCCACCCTCGTTCTTTCGGGGAAACCGCAAGGTGACCACTAGGCTCCCCGTAAGTTCCCCTTTTGCCAACGGGCATGTTGGGCATACAGCAGTCTCCATGAAGTGTTCGTCGTTGTGCTGCATACATGCAACTCGAGGATGCCTTTCAGGACGCAATGGGCTCTCGCGTCCGCACTGTGTCCCGTGCAACTACACTGAGTACGCCAAGTCTCCTCTCTGCCTGCTGAGCAACAGACAGCCGTGTAGGCCCTTCGGAACACTTCTTGGCCTGCAGAGTCCAACGCGACACACTGTTCTCTTCCTTCGAAACCTAGGTTGCCATAGCTTGCAAAGAGCACTGGAACACAGTCCTACACGGTCTCATGTGCTGGGCCACTTGGACTCAGTTAGGAATAGTGACTTACACCGAGAGAAACCTTCTCCTCCGCCTTCCTTCTGGGAACTCATACCTCCCCGCCCTCTACCTCAAGCAGGAAGTCGAGGTGAGATCCAACCTGAGCAAAGAGCACAATTCCTCACGTTACACTGGCAGGCCCTTGGAATATGCAGTGCCAACTCGGTTTTCCTCAGGCCTTCACTCGGTTAAGGATCTTGCCACACGTAGAAGCCTGTGCAATAAAACTTGTTTAGCCAAGGGCCCAGTGTGTCGCGATGGTCTCCCTTTGCCGTTCCAATTCTGCAAGTACTTAGGTTGGGTGTTAACTAGGTTAGGTGGCCCTGCTTAGAAAACCAGCGTTTCCCCCTTTGGAAATCTGGATACTCGTGGCCTCGGAGTTGTTTCCGAATCCCTAAATATGCCCAGCTTCTACTCACTGCAGGCACACCTGGGGAGGAAACCAGTATGTTCCCCAGACAAACAGGGTGCTTGCGCATTCAGAGGGGAGCGAATCTGTGGCCCACGTTCGTTCTGGGAAATCGCAAGGTGACCGCTAGCATCCGCGAACAAAAGCAGTCTTATCCCCTTTCGAAAGCTGGATTCTTGCGGCCTAGAACCTGTGTGCAAAAGTGTGGAATTGCCCAGCTCCTATTCACTGCAGGCACGCTTGCGAGGGAAACGAGTATTTTGCCCAGAGAAATCAGGTGCTTTCAATTCTTAGGGGGAGCTAATCCCACAGCCCTCGTTCGTTCTGGGAAACCACAAGACGACCACTAGTCTCATCATAAGGACCAATTTTTCCCCCTGGCAAGCTCTGCGTGCAGCAGTTTCCATGAGGTCTTGGTCGTGGTTCAGCTTCAATGGAACACGAGTAGACCTTTCAGGTCTCCTAGGGCTCTGGCATCCGCACCGTTGCCCGTGTAAATACACTGAGTACCCCAAGTGTCCTCTCTGCATGCTGATCAACAGACAGCCTTGTAGGCCCTTCGGAACACTTCTTGGCATGCAGAATCCAGGGCGACACACTGCTCCCTTCCTTGGAGAACCAGGTTGACACAGCTTACAAATACCTCGGGAATATATTCCCAGCCGGTCTAATGGGCTGGGCAACTTTGACTCAGTGCAGAAGAGTGACGTGCCATGAGAGACACCCTCTGCCCAGCGTTCCTTCTGGGAACTCATAGCTGCCGGCCCTCTACATCATGCAGGAATTGGATGTGACATCCAACCTGGTCAAAGACCACAATTCACCACATTACACTGGTAGGCCTCTGGAAGAGGCAGTGCCAAAAAGGCCTTCCTCAGGCCTTCTATTGGTTAGGGAACTTGCGACACTTAGACACCTGCTCATTAAAATTGATTCAGCAAAGGGCCCTGTGTGTCGCGTGTGTCTGCCTTCGCACCTCAAAGACGGCCGGTACTTAGGTTGCCTGTTAACTAGCATAGGAGGCCCTGCGTAGAAAAGCAGTCTCTTCCCGTTTGGAAAGCTGCATCCTTGCGGCAACAGAGCTGTGTTCAAAACCCTGAAAAGGCCCAGCGTCTATTCAGTGCAGCAACGCCTTGGGAGGCAAACACTAATTTCCACAGAGGAACTGGGTGCTTGCAATCCTTGTGGGGAGCTAATCCTGCCACCCTCGTTCTTTCGGGGAAACCGCAAGGTGCCCACTAGGCTCCCCGTAAGTTCCCCTTTTGCCAACGGGCATGTTGGGCATACAGCAGTCTCCATGAAGTGTTCGTCGTTGTGCTGCATACATGCAACTCGAGGATGCCTTTCAGGACGCAATGGGCTCTCGCGTCCGCACTGTGTCCCGTGCAACTACACTGAGTACGCCAAGTCTCCTCTCTGCCTGCTGAGCAACAGACAGCCGTGTAGGCCCTTCGGAACACTTCTTGGCCTGCAGAGTCCAACGCGACACACTGTTCTCTTCCTTCGAAACCTAGGTTGCCATAGCTTGCAAAGAGCACTGGAACACAGTCCTACACGGTCTCATGTGCTGGGCCACTTGGACTCAGTTAGGAATAGTGACTTACACCGAGAGAAACCTTCTCCTCCGCCTTCCTTCTGGGAACTCAAACCTCCCCGCCCTCTACCTCAAGCAGGAAGTCGAGGTGAGATCCAACCTGAGCAAAGAGCACAATTCCTCACGTTACACTGGCAGGCCCTTGGAATATGCAGTGCCAACTCGGTTTTCCTCAGGCCTTCACTCGGTTAAGGATCTTGCCACACGTAGAAGCCTGTGCAATAAAACTTGTTTAGCCAAGGGCCCAGTGTGTCGCGATGGTCTCCCTTGGCCGTTCCAATTCTGCAAGTACTTAGGTTGGGTGTTAACTAGGTTAGGTGGCCCTGCTTAGAAAACCAGCGTTTCCCCCTTTGGAAATCTGGATACTCGTGGCCTCGGAGTTGTTTCCGAATCCCTAAATATGCCCAGCTTCTACTCACTGCAGGCACACCTGGGGAGGAAACCAGTATGTTCCCCAGACAAACAGGGTGCTTGCGCATTCAGAGGGGAGCGAATCTGTGGCCCACGTTCGTTCTGGGAAATCGCAAGGTGGCCGCTAGCATCCGCGAACAAAAGCAGTCTTATCCCCTTTCGAAAGCTGGATTCTTGCGGCCTAGAACCTGTGTGCAAAAGTGTGGAATTGCCCAGCTCCTATTCACTACAGGCACGCTTGCGAGGGAAACGAGTATTTTGCCCAGAGAAATCAGGTGCTTTCAATTCTTAGGGGGAGCTAATCCCACAGCCCTCGTTCGTTCTGGGAAACCACAAGACGACCACTAGTCTCATCGTAAGGACCAATCTTTCCCCCTGGCAAGCTCTGCATGCAGCAGTTTCCATGAGGTCTTGGTCGTGGTTCAGCTTCAATGGAACACGAGTAGACCTTTCAGGTCTCCTAGGGCTCTGGCATCCGCACCGTTGCCCGTGTAAATACACTGAGTACCCCAAGTGTCCTCTCTGCATGCTGATCAACAGACAGCCTTGTAGGCCCTTCGGAACACTTCTTGGCATGCAGAATCCAGGGCGACACACTGCTCCCTTCCTTGGAGAACCAGGTTGACACAGCTTACAAATACCTCGGGAATATATTCCCAGCCGGTCTAATGGGCTGGGCAACTTTGACTCAGTGCAGAAGAGTGACGTGCCATGAGAGACACCCTCTGCCCAGCGTTCCTTCTGGGAACTCATAGCTGCCGGCCCTCTACATCATGCAGGAATTGGATGTGACATCCAACCTGGTCAAAGACCACAATTCACCACATTACACTGGTAGGCCTCTGGAAGAGGCAGTGCCAAAAAGGCCTTCCTCGGGCCTTCTATTGGTTAGGGAACTTGCGACACTTAGACACCTGCTCATTAAAATTGATTCAGCAAAGGGCCCTGTGTGTCGCGTGTGTCTGCCTTCGCACCTCAAAGACGGCCGGTACTTAGGTTGCCTGTTAACTAGCATAGGAGGCCCTGCGTAGAAAAGCAGTCTCTTCCCGTTTGGAAAGCTGCATCCTTGCGGCAACAGAGCTGTGTTCAAAACCCTGAAAAGGCCCAGCGTCTATTCAGTGCAGCAACGCCTTGGGAGGAAAACACTAATTTCCACAGAGGAACTGGGTGCTTGCAATCCTTGTGGGGAGCTAATCCTGCCACCCTCGTTCTTTCGGGGAAACCGCAAGGTGCCCACTAGGCTCCCCGTAAGTTCCCCTTTTGCCAACGGGCATGTTGGGCATACAGCAGCTTCCATGAAGTGTTCGTCGTTGTGCTGCATACATGCAACTCGAGGATGCCTTTCAGGACGCAATGGGCTCTCGCGTCCGCACTGTGTCCCGTGCAACTACACTGAGTACGCCAAGTCTCCTCTCTGCCTGCTGAGCAACAGACAGCCGTGTAGGCCCTTCGGAACACTTCTTGGCCTGCAGAGTCCAACGCGACACACTGTTCTCTTCCTTCGAAACCTAGGTTGCCATAGCTTGCAAAGAGCACTGGAACACAGTCCTACACGGTCTCATGTGCTGGGCCACTTGGACTCAGTTAGGAATAGTGACTTACACCGAGAGAAACCTTCTCCTCCGCCTTCCTTCTGGGAACTCAAACCTCCCCGCCCTCTACCTCAAGCAGGAAGTCGAGGTGAGATCCAACCTGAGCAAAGAGCACAATTCCTCACGTTACACTGGCAGGCCCTTGGAATATGCAGTGCCAACTCGGTTTTCCTCAGGCCTTCACTCGGTTAAGGATCTTGCCACACGTAGAAGCCTGTGCAATAAAACTTGTTTAGCCAAGGGCCCAGTGTGTCGCGATGGTCTCCCTTGGCCGTTCCAATTCTGCAAGTACTTAGGTTGGGTGTTAACTAGGTTAGGTGGCCCTGCTTAGAAAACCAGCGTTTCCCCCTTTGGAAATCTGGATACTCGTGGCCTCGGAGTTGTTTCCGAATCCCTAAATATGCCCAGCTTCTACTCACTGCAGGCACACCTGGGGAGGAAACCAGTATGTTCCCCAGACAAACAGGGTGCTTGCGCATTCAGAGGGGAGCGAATCTGTGGCCCACGTTCGTTCTGGGAAATCGCAAGGTGGCCGCTAGCATCCGCGAACAAAAGCAGTCTTATCCCCTTTCGAAAGCTGGATTCTTGCGGCCTAGAACCTGTGTGCAAAAGTGTGGAATTGCCCAGCTCCTATTCACTGCAGGCACGCTTGCGAGGGAAACGAGTATTTTGCCCAGAGAAATCAGGTGCTTTCAATTCTTAGGGGGAGCTAATCCCACAGCCCTCGTTCGTTCTGGGAAACCACAAGACGACCACTAGTCTCATCGTAAGGACCAATTTTTCCCCCTGGCAAGCTCTGCGTGCAGCAGTTTCCATGAGGTCTTGGTCGTGGTTCAGCTTCAATGGAACACGAGTAGACCTTTCAGGTCTCCTAGGGCTCTGGCATCCGCACCGTTGCCCGTGTAAATACACTGAGTACCCCAAGTGTCCTCTCTGCATGCTGATCAACAGACAGCCTTGTAGGCCCTTCGGAACACTTCTTGGCATGCAGAATCCAGGGCGACACACTGCTCCCTTCCTTGGAGAACCAGGTTGACACAGCTTACAAATACCTCGGGAATATATTCCCAGCCGGTCTAATGGGCTGGGCAACTTTGACTCAGTGCAGAAGAGTGACGTGCCATGAGAGACACCCTCTGCCCAGCGTTCCTTCTGGGAACTCATAGCTGCCGGCCCTCTACATCATGCAGGAATTGGATGTGACATCCAACCTGGTCAAAGACCACAATTCACCACATTACACTGGTAGGCCTCTGGAAGAGGCAGTGCCAAAAAGGCCTTCCTCGGGCCTTCTATTGGTTAGGGAACTTGCGACACTTAGACACCTGCTCATTAAAATTGATTCAGCAAAGGGCCCTGTGTGTCGCGTGTGTCTGCCTTCGCACCTCAAAGACGGCCGGTACTTAGGTTGCCTGTTAACTAGCATAGGAGGCCCTGCGTAGAAAAGCAGTCTCTTCCCGTTTGGAAAGCTGCATCCTTGCGGCAACAGAGCTGTGTTCAAAACCCTGAAAAGGCCCAGCGTCTATTCAGTGCAGCAACGCCTTGGGAGGCAAACACTAATTTCCACAGAGGAACTGGGTGCTTGCAATCCTTGTGGGGAGCTAATCCTGCCACCCTCGTTCTTTCGGGGAAACCGCAAGGTGCCCACTAGGCTCCCCGTAAGTTCCCCTTTTGCCAACGGGCATGTTGGGCATACAGCAGCTTCCATGAAGTGTTCGTCGTTGTGCTGCATACATGCAACTCGAGGATGCCTTTCAGGACGCAATGGGCTCTCGCGTCCGCACTGTGTCCCGTGCAACTACACTGAGTACGCCAAGTCTCCTCTCTGCCTGCTGAGCAACAGACAGCCGTGTAGGCCCTTCGGAACACTTCTTGGCCTGCAGAGTCCAACGCGACACACTGTTCTCTTCCTTCGAAACCTAGGTTGCCATAGCTTGCAAAGAGCACTGGAACACAGTCCTACACGGTCTCATGTGCTGGGCCACTTGGACTCAGTTAGGAATAGTGACTTACACCGAGAGAAACCTTCTCCTCCGCCTTCCTTCTGGGAACTCATACCTCCCCGCCCTCTACCTCAAGCAGGAAGTCGAGGTGAGATCCAACCTGAGCAAAGAGCACAATTCCTCACGTTACACTGGCAGGCCCTTGGAATATGCAGTGCCAACTCGGTTTTCCTCAGGCCTTCACTCGGTTAAGGATCTTGCCACACGTAGAAGCCTGTGCAATAAAACTTGTTTAGCCAAGGGCCCAGTGTGTCGCGATGGTCTCCCTTGGCCGTTCCAATTCTGCAAGTACTTAGGTTGGGTGTTAACTAGGTTAGGTGGCCCTGCTTAGAAAACCAGCGTTTCCCCCTTTGGAAATCTGGATACTCGTGGCCTCGGAGTTGTTTCCAAAACCCTAAATATGCCCAGCTTCTACTCACTGCAGGCACACCTGGGGAGGAAACCAGTATGTTCCCCAGACAAACAGGGTGCTTGCGCATTCAGAGGGGAGCGAATCTGTGGCCCACGTTCGTTCTGGGAAATCGCAAGGTGACCGCTAGCATCCGCGAACAAAAGCAGTCTTATCCCCTTTCGAAAGCTGGATTCTTGCGGCCTAGAACCTGTGTGCAAAAGTGTGGAATTGCCCAGCTCCTATTCACTGCAGGCACGCTTGCGAGGGAAACGAGTATTTTGCCCAGAGAAATCAGGTGCTTTCAATTCTTAGGGGGAGCTAATCCCACAGCCCTCGTTCGTTCTGGGAAACCACAAGACGACCACTAGTCTCATCGTAAGGACCAATTTTTCCCCCTGGCAAGCTCTGCGTGCAGCAGTTTCCATGAGGTCTTGGTCGTGGTTCAGCTTCAATGGAACACGAGTAGACCTTTCAGGTCTCCTAGGGCTCTGGCATCCGCACCGTTGCCCGTGTAAATACACTGAGTACCCCAAGTGTCCTCTCTGCATGCTGATCAACAGACAGCCTTGTAGGCCCTTCGGAACACTTCTTGGCATGCAGAATCCAGGGCGACACACTGCTCCCTTCCTTGGAGAACCAGGTTGACACAGCTTACAAATACCTCGGGAATATATTCCCAGCCGGTCTAATGGGCTGGGCAACTTTGACTCAGTGCAGAAGAGTGACGTGCCATGAGAGACACCCTCTGCCCAGCGTTCCTTCTGGGAACTCATAGCTGCCGGCCCTCTACATCATGCAGGAATTGGATGTGACATCCAACCTGGTCAAAGACCACAATTCACCACATTACACTGGTAGGCCTCTGGAAGAGGCAGTGCCAAAAAGGCCTTCCTCGGGCCTTCTATTGGTTAGGGAACTTGCGACACTTAGACACCTGCTCATTAAAATTGATTCAGCAAAGGGCCCTGTGTGTCGCGTGTGTCTGCCTTCGCACCTCAAAGACGGCCGGTACTTAGGTTGCCTGTTAACTAGCATAGGAGGCCCTGCGTAGAAAAGCAGTCTCTTCCCGTTTGGAAAGCTGCATCCTTGCGGCAACAGAGCTGTGTTCAAAACCCTGAAAAGGCCCAGCGTCTATTCAGTGCAGCAACGCCTTGGGAGGCAAACACTAATTTCCACAGAGGAACTGGGTGCTTGCAATCCTTGTGGGGAGCTAATCCTGCCACCCTCGTTCTTTCGGGGAAACCGCAAGGTGCCCACTAGGCTCCCCGTAAGTTCCCCTTTTGCCAACGGGCATGTTGGGCATACAGCAGCTTCCATGAAGTGTTCGTCGTTGTGCTGCATACATGCAACTCGAGGATGCCTTTCAGGACGCAATGGGCTCTCGCGTCCGCACTGTGTCCCGTGCAACTACACTGAGTACGCCAAGTCTCCTCTCTGCCTGCTGAGCAACAGACAGCCGTGTAGGCCCTTCGGAACACTTCTTGGCCTGCAGAGTCCAACGCGACACACTGTTCTCTTCCTTCGAAACCTAGGTTGCCATAGCTTGCAAAGAGCACTGGAACACAGTCCTACACGGTCTCATGTGCTGGGCCACTTGGACTCAGTTAGGAATAGTGACTTACACCGAGAGAAACCTTCTCCTCCGCCTTCCTTCTGGGAACTCATACCTCCCCGCCCTCTACCTCAAGCAGGAAGTCGAGGTGAGATCCAACCTGAGCAAAGAGCACAATTCCTCACGTTACACTGGCAGGCCCTTGGAATATGCAGTGCCAACTCGGTTTTCCTCAGGCCTTCACTCGGTTAAGGATCTTGCCACACGTAGAAGCCTGTGCAATAAAACTTGTTTAGCCAAGGGCCCAGTGTGTCGCGATGGTCTCCCTTGGCCGTTCCAATTCTGCAAGTACTTAGGTTGGGTGTTAACTAGGTTAGGTGGCCCTGCTTAGAAAACCAGCGTTTCCCCCTTTGGAAATCTGGATACTCGTGGCCTCGGAGTTGTTTCCAAAACCCTAAATATGCCCAGCTTCTACTCACTGCAGGCACACCTGGGGAGGAAACCAGTATGTTCCCCAGACAAACAGGGTGCTTGCGCATTCAGAGGGGAGCGAATCTGTGGCCCACATTCGTTCTGGGAAATCGCAAGGTGACCGCTAGCATCCGCGAACAAAAGCAGTCTTATCCCCTTTCGAAAGCTGGATTCTTGCGGCCTAGAACCTGTGTGCAAAAGTGTGGAATTGCCCAGCTCCTATTCACTGCAGGCACGCTTGCGAGGGAAACGAGTATTTTGCCCAGAGAAATCAGGTGCTTTCAATTCTTAGGGGGAGCTAATCCCACAGCCCTCGTTCGTTCTGGGAAACCACAAGACGACCACTAGTCTCATCGTAAGGACCAATTTTTCCCCCTGGCAAGCTCTGCGTGCAGCAGTTTCCATGAGGTCTTGGTCGTGGTTCAGCTTCAATGGAACACGAGTAGACCTTTCAGGTCTCCTAGGGCTCTGGCATCCGCACCGTTGCCCGTGTAAATACACTGAGTACCCCAAGTGTCCTCTCTGCATGCTGATCAACAGACAGCCTTGTAGGCCCTTCGGAACACTTCTTGGCATGCAGAATCCAGGGCGACACACTGCTCCCTTCCTTGGAGAACCAGGTTGACACAGCTTACAAATACCTCGGGAATATATTCCCAGCCGGTCTAATGGGCTGGGCAACTTTGACTCAGTGCAGAAGAGTGACGTGCCATGAGAGACACCCTCTGCCCAGCGTTCCTTCTGGGAACTCATAGCTGCCGGCCCTCTACATCATGCAGGAATTGGATGTGACATCCAACCTGGTCAAAGACCACAATTCACCACATTACACTGGTAGGCCTCTGGAAGAGGCAGTGCCAAAAAGGCCTTCCTCGGGCCTTCTATTGGTTAGGGAACTTGCGACACTTAGACACCTGCTCATTAAAATTGATTCAGCAAAGGGCCCTGTGTGTCGCGTGTGTCTGCCTTCGCACCTCAAAGACGGCCGGTACTTAGGTTGCCTGTTAACTAGCATAGGAGGCCCTGCGTAGAAAAGCAGTCTCTTCCCGTTTGGAAAGCTGCATCCTTGCGGCAACAGAGCTGTGTTCAAAACCCTGAAAAGGCCCAGCGTCTATTCAGTGCAGCAACGCCTTGGGAGGAAAACACTAATTTCCACAGAGGAACTGGGTGCTTGCAATCCTTGTGGGGAGCTAATCCTGCCACCCTCGTTCTTTCGGGGAAACCGCAAGGTGCCCACTAGGCTCCCCGTAAGTTCCCCTTTTGCCAACGGGCATGTTGGGCATACAGCAGCTTCCATGAAGTGTTCGTCGTTGTGCTGCATACATGCAACTCGAGGATGCCTTTCAGGACGCAATGGGCTCTCGCGTCCGCACTGTGTCCCGTGCAACTACACTGAGTACGCCAAGTCTCCTCTCTGCCTGCTGAGCAACAGACAGCCGTGTAGGCCCTTCGGAACACTTCTTGGCCTGCAGAGTCCAACGCGACACACTGTTCTCTTCCTTCGAAACCTAGGTTGCCATAGCTTGCAAAGAGCACTGGAACACAGTCCTACACGGTCTCATGTGCTGGGCCACTTGGACTCAGTTAGGAATAGTGACTTACACCGAGAGAAACCTTCTCCTCCGCCTTCCTTCTGGGAACTCATACCTCCCCGCCCTCTACCTCAAGCAGGAAGTCGAGGTGAGATCCAACCTGAGCAAAGAGCACAATTCCTCACGTTACACTGGCAGGCCCTTGGAATATGCAGTGCCAACTCGGTTTTCCTCAGGCCTTCACTCGGTTAAGGATCTTGCCACACGTAGAAGCCTGTGCAATAAAACTTGTTTAGCCAAGGGCCCAGTGTGTCGCGATGGTCTCCCTTGGCCGTTCCAATTCTGCAAGTACTTAGGTTGGGTGTTAACTAGGTTAGGTGGCCCTGCTTAGAAAACCAGCGTTTCCCCCTTTGGAAATCTGGATACTCGTGGCCTCGGAGTTGTTTCCGAATCCCTAAATATGCCCAGCTTCTACTCACTGCAGGCACACCTGGGGAGGAAACCAGTATGTTCCCCAGACAAACAGGGTGCTTGCGCATTCAGAGGGGAGCGAATCTGTGGCCCACGTTCGTTCTGGGAAATCGCAAGGTGACCGCTAGCATCCGCGAACAAAAGCAGTCTTATCCCCTTTCGAAAGCTGGATTCTTGCGGCCTAGAACCTGTGTGCAAAAGTGTGGAATTGCCCAGCTCCTATTCACTGCAGGCACGCTTGCGAGGGAAACGAGTATTTTGCCCAGAGAAATCAGGTGCTTTCAATTCTTAGGGGGAGCTAATCCCACAGCCCTCGTTCGTTCTGGGAAACCACAAGACGACCACTAGTCTCATCGTAAGGACCAATTTTTCCCCCTGGCAAGCTCTGCGTGCAGCAGTTTCCATGAGGTCTTGGTCGTGGTTCAGCTTCAATGGAACACGAGTAGACCTTTCAGGTCTCCTAGGGCTCTGGCATCCGCACCGTTGCCCGTGTAAATACACTGAGTACCCCAAGTGTCCTCTCTGCATGCTGATCAACAGACAGCCTTGTAGGCCCTTCGGAACACTTCTTGGCATGCAGAATCCAGGGCGACACACTGCTCCCTTCCTTGGAGAACCAGGTTGACACAGCTTACAAATACCTCGGGAATATATTCCCAGCCGGTCTAATGGGCTGGGCAACTTTGACTCAGTGCAGAAGAGTGACGTGCCATGAGAGACACCCTCTGCCCAGCGTTCCTTCTGGGAACTCATAGCTGCCGGCCCTCTACATCATGCAGGAATTGGATGTGACATCCAACCTGGTCAAAGACCACAATTCACCACATTACACTGGTAGGCCTCTGGAAGAGGCAGTGCCAAAAAGGCCTTCCTCAGGCCTTCTATTGGTTAGGGAACTTGCGACACTTAGACACCTGCTCATTAAAATTGATTGAGCAAAGGGCCCTGTGTGTCGCGTGTGTCTGCCTTCGCACCTCAAAGACGGCCGGTACTTAGGTTGCCTGTTAACTAGCATAGGAGGCCCTGCGTAGAAAAGCAGTCTCTTCCCGTTTGGAAAGCTGCATCCCTGCGGCAACAGAGCTGTGTTCAAAACCCTGAAAAGGCCCAGCGTCTATTCAGTGCAGCAACGCCTTGGGAGGAAAACACTAATTTCCACAGAGGAACTGGGTGCTTGCAATCCTTGTGGGGAGCTAATCCTGCCACCCTCGTTCTTTTGGGGAAACCGCAAGGTGACCACTAGGCTCCCCGTAAGTTCCCCTTTTTCCAACGGGCATGTTGGGCATACAGCAGCTTCCATGAAGTGTTCGTCGTTGTGCTGCATACATGCAACTCGAGGATGCCTTTCAGGACGCAATGGGCTCTCGCGTCCGCACTGTGTCCCGTGCAACTACACTGAGTACGCCAAGTCTCCTCTCTGCCTGCTGAGCAACAGACAGCCGTGTAGGCCCTTCGGAACACTTCTTGGCCTGCAGAGTCCAATGCGACACACTGTTCTCTTCCTTCGAAACCTAGGTTGCCATAGCTTGCAAAGAGCACTGGAACACAGTCCTACACGGTCTCATGTGCTGGGCCACTTGGACTCAGTTAGGAATAGTGACTTACACCGAGAGAAACCTTCTCCTCCGCCTTCCTTCTGGGAACTCAAACCTCCCCGCCCTCTACCTCAAGCAGGAAGTCGAGGTGAGATCCAACCTGAGCAAAGAGCACAATTCCTCACGTTACACTGGCAGGCCCTTGGAATATGCAGTGCCAACTCGGTTTTCCTCAGGCCTTCACTCGGTTAAGGATCTTGCCACACGTAGAAGCCTGTGCAATAAAACTTGTTTAGCCAAGGGCCCAGTGTGTCGCGATGGTCTCCCTTGGCCGTTCCAATTCTGCAAGTACTTAGGTTGGGTGTTAACTAGGTTAGGTGGCCCTGCTTCGAAAACCAGCGTTTCCCCCTTTGGAAATCTGGATACTCGTGGCCTCGGAGTTGTTTCCGAAACCCTAAATATGCCCAGCTTCTACTCACTGCAGGCACACCTGGGGAGGAAACCAGTATGTTCCCCAGACAAACAGGGTGCTTGCGCATTCAGAGGGGAGCGAATCTGTGGCCCACGTTCGTTCTGGGAAATCGCAAGGTGACCGCTAGCATCCGCGAACAAAAGCAGTCTTATCCCCTTTCGAAAGCTGGATTCTTGCGGCCTAGAACCTGTGTGCAAAAGTGTGGAATTGCCCAGCTCCTATTCACTGCAGGCACGCTTGCGAGGGAAACGAGTATTTTGCCCAGAGAAATCAGGTGCTTTCAATTCTTAGGGGGAGCTAATCCCACAGCCCTCGTTCGTTCTGGGAAACCACAAGACGACCACTAGTCTCATCGTAAGGACCGATTTTTCCCCCTGGCAAGCTCTGCGTGCAGCAGTTTCCATGAGGTCTTGGTCGTGGTTCAGCTTCAATGGAACACGAGTAGACCTTTCAGGTCTCCTAGGGCTCTGGCATCCGCACCGTTGCCCGTGTAAATACACTGAGTACCCCAAGTGTCCTCTCTGCATGCTGATCAACAGACAGCCTTGTAGGCCCTTCGGAACACTTCTTGGCATGCAGAATCCAGGGCGACACACTGCTCCCTTCCTTGGAGAACCAGGTTGACACAGCTTACAAATACCTCGGGAATATATTCCCAGCCGGTCTAATGGGCTGGGCAACTTTGACTCAGTGCAGAAGAGTGACGTGCCATGAGAGACACCCTCTGCCCAGCGTTCCTTCTGGGAACTCATAGCTGCCGGCCCTCTACATCATGCAGGAATTGGATGTGACATCCAACCTGGTCAAAGACCACAATTCACCACATTACACTGGTAGGCCTCTGGAAGAGGCAGTGCCAAAAAGGCCTTCCTCAGGCCTTCTATTGGTTAGGGAACTTGCGACACTTAGACACCTGCTCATTAAAATTGATTCAGCAAAGGGCCCTGTGTGTCGCGTGTGTCTGCCTTCGCACCTCAAAGACGGCCGGTACTTAGGTTGCCTGTTAACTAGCATAGGAGGACCCGCGTAGAAAAGCAGTCTCTTCCCGTTTGGAAAGCTGCATCCTTGCGGCAACAGAGCTGTGTTCAAAACCCTGAAAAGGCCCAGCGTCTATTCAGTGCAGCAACGCCTTGGGAGGCAAACACTAATTTCCACAGAGGAACTGGGTGCTTGCAATCCTTGTGGGGAGCTAATCCTGCCACCCTCGTTCTTTCGGGGAAACCGCAAGGTGCCCACTAGGCTCCCCGTAAGTTCCCCTTTTGCCAACGGGCATGTTGGGCATACAGCAGTCTCCATGAAGTGTTCGTCGTTGTGCTGCATACATGCAACTCGAGGATGCCTTTCAGGACGCAATGGGCTCTCGCGTCCGCACTGTGTCCCGTGCAACTACACTGAGTACGCCAAGTCTCCTCTCTGCCTGCTGAGCAACAGACAGCCGTGTAGGCCCTTCGGAACACTTCTTGGCCTGCAGAGTCCAACGCGACACACTGTTCTCTTCCTTCGAAACCTAGGTTGCCATAGCTTGCAAAGAGCACTGGAACACAGTCCTACACGGTCTCATGTGCTGGGCCACTTGGACTCAGTTAGGAATAGTGACTTACACCGAGAGAAACCTTCTCCTCCGCCTTCCTTCTGGGAACTCAAACCTCCCCGCCCTCTACCTCAAGCAGGAAGTCGAGGTGAGATCCAACCTGAGCAAAGAGCACAATTCCGCACGTTACACTGGCAGGCCCTTGGAATATGCAGTGCCAACTCGGTTTTCCTCAGGCCTTCACTCGGTTAAGGATCTTGCCACACGTAGAAGCCTGTGCAATAAAACTTGTTTAGCCAAGGGCCCAGTGTGTCGCGATGGTCTCCCTTGGCCGTTCCAATTCTGCAAGTACTTAGGTTGGGTGTTAACTAGGTTAGGTGGCCCTGCTTAGAAAACCAGCGTTTCCCCCTTTGGAAATCTGGATACTCGTGGCCTCGGAGTTGTTTCCGAATCCCTAAATATGCCCAGCTTCTACTCACTGCAGGCACACCTGGGGAGGAAACCAGTATGTTCCCCAGACAAACAGGGTGCTTGCGCATTCAGAGGGGAGCGAATCTGTGGCCCACGTTCGTTCTGGGAAATCGCAAGGTGACCGCTAGCATCCGCGAACAAAAGCAGTCTTATCCCCTTTCGAAAGCTGGATTCTTGCGGCCTAGAACCTGTGTGCAAAAGTGTGGAATTGCCCAGCTCCTATTCACTGCAGGCACGCTTGCGAGGGAAACGAGTATTTTGCCCAGAGAAATCAGGTGCTTTCAATTCTTAGGGGGAGCTAATCCCACAGCCCTCGTTCGTTCTGGGAAACCACAAGACGACCACTAGTCTCATCGTAAGGACCAATTTTTCCCCCTGGCAAGCTCTGCGTGCAGCAGTTTCCATGAGGTCTTGGTCGTGGTTCAGCTTCAATGGAACACGAGTAGACCTTTCAGGTCTCCTAGGGCTCTGGCATCCGCACCGTTGCCCGTGTAAATACACTGAGTACCCCAAGTGTCCTCTCTGCATGCTGATCAACAGACAGCCTTGTAGGCCCTTCGGAACACTTCTTGGCATGCAGAATCCAGGGCGACACACTGCTCCCTTCCTTGGAGAACCAGGTTGACACAGCTTACAAATACCTCGGGAATATATTCCCAGCCGGTCTAATGGGCTGGGCAACTTTGACTCAGTGCAGAAGAGTGACGTGCCATGAGAGACACCCTCTGCCCAGCGTTCCTTCTGGGAACTCATAGCTGCCGGCCCTCTACATCATGCAGGAATTGGATGTGACATCCAACCTGGTCAAAGACCACAATTCACCACATTACACTGGTAGGCCTCTGGAAGAGGCAGTGCCAAAAAGGCCTTCCTCAGGCCTTCTATTGGTTAGGGAACTTGCGACACTTAGACACCTGCTCATTAAAATTGATTGAGCAAAGGGCCCTGTGTGTCGCGTGTGTCTGCCTTCGCACCTCAAAGACGGCCGGTACTTAGGTTGCCTGTTAACTAGCATAGGAGGCCCTGCGTAGAAAAGCAGTCTCTTCCCGTTTGGAAAGCTGCATCCCTGCGGCAACAGAGCTGTGTTCAAAACCCTGAAAAGGCCCAGCGTCTATTCAGTGCAGCAACGCCTTGGGAGGAAAACACTAATTTCCACAGAGGAACTGGGTGCTTGCAATCCTTGTGGGGAGCTAATCCTGCCACCCTCGTTCTTTTGGGGAAACCGCAAGGTGACCACTAGGCTCCCCGTAAGTTCCCCTTTTTCCAACGGGCATGTTGGGCATACAGCAGCTTCCATGAAGTGTTCGTCGTTGTGCTGCATACATGCAACTCGAGGATGCCTTTCAGGACGCAATGGGCTCTCGCGTCCGCACTGTGTCCCGTGCAACTACACTGAGTACGCCAAGTCTCCTCTCTGCCTGCTGAGCAACAGACAGCCGTGTAGGCCCTTCGGAACACTTCTTGGCCTGCAGAGTCCAATGCGACACACTGTTCTCTTCCTTCGAAACCTAGGTTGCCATAGCTTGCAAAGAGCACTGGAACACAGTCCTACACGGTCTCATGTGCTGGGCCACTTGGACTCAGTTAGGAATAGTGACTTACACCGAGAGAAACCTTCTCCTCCGCCTTCCTTCTGGGAACTCATACCTCCCCGCCCTCTACCTCAAGCAGGAAGTCGAGGTGAGATCCAACCTGAGCAAAGAGCACAATTCCTCACGTTACACTGGCAGGCCCTTGGAATATGCAGTGCCAACTCGGTTTTCCTCAGGCCTTCACTCGGTTAAGGATCTTGCCACACGTAGAAGCCTGTGCAATAAAACTTGTTTAGCCAAGGGCCCAGTGTGTCGCGATGGTCTCCCTTGGCCGTTCCAATTCTGCAAGTACTTAGGTTGGGTGTTAACTAGGTTAGGTGGCCCTGCTTAGAAAACCAGCGTTTCCCCCTTTGGAAATCTGGATACTCGTGGCCTCGGAGTTGTTTCCGAATCCCTAAATATGCCCAGCTTCTACTCACTGCAGGCACACCTGGGGAGGAAACCAGTATGTTCCCCAGACAAACAGGGTGCTTGCGCATTCAGAGGGGAGCGAATCTGTGGCCCACGTTCGTTCTGGGAAATCGCAAGGTGACCGCTAGCATCCGCGAACAAAAGCAGTCTTATCCCCTTTCGAAAGCTGGATTCTTGCGGCCTAGAACCTGTGTGCAAAAGTGTGGAATTGCCCAGCTCCTATTCACTGCAGGCACGCTTGCGAGGGAAACGAGTATTTTGCCCAGAGAAATCAGGTGCTTTCAATTCTTAGGGGGAGCTAATCCCACAGCCCTCGTTCGTTCTGGGAAACCACAAGACGACCACTAGTCTCATCGTAAGGACCGATTTTTCCCCCTGGCAAGCTCTGCGTGCAGCAGTTTCCATGAGGTCTTGGTCGTGGTTCAGCTTCAATGGAACACGAGTAGACCTTTCAGGTCTCCTAGGGCTCTGGCATCCGCACCGTTGCCCGTGTAAATACACTGAGTACCCCAAGTGTCCTCTCTGCATGCTGATCAACAGACAGCCTTGTAGGCCCTTCGGAACACTTCTTGGCATGCAGAATCCAGGGCGACACACTGCTCCCTTCCTTGGAGAACCAGGTTGACACAGCTTACAAATACCTCGGGAATATATTCCCAGCCGGTCTAATGGGCTGGGCAACTTTGACTCAGTGCAGAAGAGTGACGTGCCATGAGAGACACCCTCTGCCCAGCGTTCCTTCTGGGAACTCATAGCTGCCGGCCCTCTACATCATGCAGGAATTGGATGTGACATCCAACCTGGTCAAAGACCACAATTCACCACATTACACTGGTAGGCCTCTGGAAGAGGCAGTGCCAAAAAGGCCTTCCTCAGGCCTTCTATTGGTTAGGGAACTTGCGACACTTAGACACCTGCTCATTAAAATTGATTGAGCAAAGGGCCCTGTGTGTCGCGTGTGTCTGCCTTCGCACCTCAAAGACGGCCGGTACTTAGGTTGCCTGTTAACTAGCATAGGAGGCCCTGCGTAGAAAAGCAGTCTCTTCCCGTTTGGAAAGCTGCATCCCTGCGGCAACAGAGCTGTGTTCAAAACCCTGAAAAGGCCCAGCGTCTATTCAGTGCAGCAACGCCTTGGGAGGAAAACACTAATTTCCACAGAGGAACTGGGTGCTTGCAATCCTTGTGGGGAGCTAATCCTGCCACCCTCGTTCTTTTGGGGAAACCGCAAGGTGACCACTAGGCTCCCCGTAAGTTCCCCTTTTTCCAACGGGCATGTTGGGCATACAGCAGCTTCCATGAAGTGTTCGTCGTTGTGCTGCATACATGCAACTCGAGGATGCCTTTCAGGACGCAATGGGCTCTCGCGTCCGCACTGTGTCCCGTGCAACTACACTGAGTACGCCAAGTCTCCTCTCTGCCTGCTGAGCAACAGACAGCCGTGTAGGCCCTTCGGAACACTTCTTGGCCTGCAGAGTCCAATGCGACACACTGTTCTCTTCCTTCGAAACCTAGGTTGCCATAGCTTGCAAAGAGCACTGGAACACATTCCTACACGGTCTCATGTGCTGGGCCACTTGGACTCAGTTAGGAATAGTGACTTACACCGAGAGAAACCTTCTCCTCCGCCTTCCTTCTGGGAACTCATACCTCCCCGCCCTCTACCTCAAGCAGGAAGTCGAGGTGAGATCCAACCTGAGCAAAGAGCACAATTCCTCACGTTACACTGGCAGGCCCTTGGAATATGCAGTGCCAACTCGGTTTTCCTCAGGCCTTCACTCGGTTAAGGATCTTGCCACACGTAGAAGCCTGTGCAATAAAACTTGTTTAGCCAAGGGCCCAGTGTGTCGCGATGGTCTCCCTTGGCCGTTCCAATTCTGCAAGTACTTAGGTTGGGTGTTAACTAGGTTAGGTGGCCCTGCTTAGAAAACCAGCGTTTCCCCCTTTGGAAATCTGGATACTCGTGGCCTCGGAGTTGTTTCCGAATCCCTAAATATGCCCAGCTTCTACTCACTGCAGGCACACCTGGGGAGGAAACCAGTATGTTCCCCAGACAAACAGGGTGCTTGCGCATTCAGAGGGGAGCGAATCTGTGGCCCACGTTCGTTCTGGGAAATCGCAAGGTGACCGCTAGCATCCGCGAACAAAAGCAGTCTTATCCCCTTTCGAAAGCTGGATTCTTGCGGCCTAGAACCTGTGTGCAAAAGTGTGGAATTGCCCAGCTCCTATTCACTGCAGGCACGCTTGCGAGGGAAACGAGTATTTTGCCCAGAGAAATCAGGTGCTTTCAATTCTTAGGGGGAGCTAATCCCACAGCCCTCGTTCGTTCTGGGAAACCACAAGACGACCACTAGTCTCATCGTAAGGACCAATTTTTCCCCCTGGCAAGCTCTGCGTGCAGCAGTTTCCATGAGGTCTTGGTCGTGGTTCAGCTTCAATGGAACACGAGTAGACCTTTCAGGTCTCCTAGGGCTCTGGCATCCGCACCGTTGCCCGTGTAAATACACTGAGTACCCCAAGTGTCCTCTCTGCATGCTGATCAACAGACAGCCTTGTAGGCCCTTCGGAACACTTCTTGGCATGCAGAATCCAGGGCGACACACTGCTCCCTTCCTTGGAGAACCAGGTTGACACAGCTTACAAATACCTCGGGAATATATTCCCAGCCGGTCTAATGGGCTGGGCAACTTTGACTCAGTGCAGAAGAGTGACGTGCCATGAGAGACACCCTCTGCCCAGCGTTCCTTCTGGGAACTCATAGCTGCCGGCCCTCTACATCATGCAGGAATTGGATGTGACATCCAACCTGGTCAAAGACCACAATTCACCACATTACACTGGTAGGCCTCTGGAAGAGGCAGTGCCAAAAAGGCCTTCCTCAGGCCTTCTATTGGTTAGGGAACTTGCGACACTTAGACACCTGCTCATTAAAATTGATTCAGCAAAGGGCCCTGTGTGTCGCGTGTGTCTGCCTTCGCACCTCAAAGACGGCCGGTACTTAGGTTGCCTGTTAACTAGCATAGGAGGCCCTGCGTAGAAAAGCAGTCTCTTCCCGTTTGGAAAGCTGCATCCCTGCGGCAACAGAGCTGTGTTCAAAACCCTGAAAAGGCCCAGCGTCTATTCAGTGCAGCAACGCCTTGGGAGGAAAACACTAATTTCCACAGAGGAACTGGGTGCTTGCAATCCTTGTGGGGAGCTAATCCTGCCACCCTCGTTCTTTTGGGGAAACCGCAAGGTGCCCACTAGGCTCCCCGTAAGTTCCCCTTTTGCCAACGGGCATGTTGGGCATACAGCAGCTTCCATGAAGTGTTCGTCGTTGTGCTGCATACATGCAACTCGAGGATGCCTTTCAGGACGCAATGGGCTCTCGCGTCCGCACTGTGTCCCGTGCAACTACACTGAGTACGCCAAGTCTCCTCTCTGCCTGCTGAGCAACAGACAGCCGTGTAGGCCCTTCGGAACACTTCTTGGCCTGCAGAGTCCAACGCGACACACTGTTCTCTTCCTTCGAAACCTAGGTTGCCATAGCTTGCAAAGAGCACTGGAACACAGTCCTACACGGTCTCATGTGCTGGGCCACTTGGACTCAGTTAGGAATAGTGACTTACACCGAGAGAAACCTTCTCCTCCGCCTTCCTTCTGGGAACTCAAACCTCCCCGCCCTCTACCTCAAGCAGGAAGTCGAGGTGAGATCCAACCTGAGCAAAGAGCACAATTCCTCACGTTACACTGGCAGGCCCTTGGAATATGCAGTGCCAACTCGGTTTTCCTCAGGCCTTCACTCGGTTAAGGATCTTGCCACACGTAGAAGCCTGTGCAATAAAACTTGTTTAGCCAAGGGCCCAGTGTGTCGCGATGGTCTCCCTTGGCCGTTCCAATTCTGCAAGTACTTAGGTTGGGTGTTAACTAGGTTAGGTGGCCCTGCTTCGAAAACCAGCGTTTCCCCCTTTGGAAATCTGGATACTCGTGGCCTCGGAGTTGTTTCCGAAACCCTAAATATGCCCAGCTTCTACTCACTGCAGGCACACCTGGGGAGGAAACCAGTATGTTCCCCAGACAAACAGGGTGCTTGCGCATTCAGAGGGGAGCGAATCTGTGGCCCACGTTCGTTCTGGGAAATCGCAAGGTGACCGCTAGCATCCGCGAACAAAAGCAGTCTTATCCCCTTTCGAAAGCTGGATTCTTGCGGCCTAGAACCTGTGTGCAAAAGTGTGGAATTGCCCAGCTCCTATTCACTGCAGGCACGCTTGCGAGGGAAACGAGTATTTTGCCCAGAGAAATCAGGTGCTTTCAATTCTTAGGGGGAGCTAATCCCACAGCCCTCGTTCGTTCTGGGAAACCACAAGACGACCACTAGTCTCATCGTAAGGACCGATTTTTCCCCCTGGCAAGCTCTGCGTGCAGCAGTTTCCATGAGGTCTTGGTCGTGGTTCAGCTTCAATGGAACACGAGTAGACCTTTCAGGTCTCCTAGGGCTCTGGCATCCGCACCGTTGCCCGTGTAAATACACTGAGTACCCCAAGTGTCCTCTCTGCATGCTGATCAACAGACAGCCTTGTAGGCCCTTCGGAACACTTCTTGGCATGCAGAATCCAGGGCGACACACTGCTCCCTTCCTTGGAGAACCAGGTTGACACAGCTTACAAATACCTCGGGAATATATTCCCAGCCGGTCTAATGGGCTGGGCAACTTTGACTCAGTGCAGAAGAGTGACGTGCCATGAGAGACACCCTCTGCCCAGCGTTCCTTCTGGGAACTCATAGCTGCCGGCCCTCTACATCATGCAGGAATTGGATGTGACATCCAACCTGGTCAAAGACCACAATTCACCACATTACACTGGTAGGCCTCTGGAAGAGGCAGTGCCAAAAAGGCCTTCCTCAGGCCTTCTATTGGTTAGGGAACTTGCGACACTTAGACACCTGCTCATTAAAATTGATTCAGCAAAGGGCCCTGTGTGTCGCGTGTGTCTGCCTTCGCACCTCAAAGACGGCCGGTACTTAGGTTGCCTGTTAACTAGCATAGGAGGACCCGCGTAGAAAAGCAGTCTCTTCCCGTTTGGAAAGCTGCATCCTTGCGGCAACAGAGCTGTGTTCAAAACCCTGAAAAGGCCCAGCGTCTATTCAGTGCAGCAACGCCTTGGGAGGCAAACACTAATTTCCACAGAGGAACTGGGTGCTTGCAATCCTTGTGGGGAGCTAATCCTGCCACCCTCGTTCTTTCGGGGAAACCGCAAGGTGCCCACTAGGCTCCCCGTAAGTTCCCCTTTTGCCAACGGGCATGTTGGGCATACAGCAGTCTCCATGAAGTGTTCGTCGTTGTGCTGCATACATGCAACTCGAGGATGCCTTTCAGGACGCAATGGGCTCTCGCGTCCGCACTGTGTCCCGTGCAACTACACTGAGTACGCCAAGTCTCCTCTCTGCCTGCTGAGCAACAGACAGCCGTGTAGGCCCTTCGGAACACTTCTTGGCCTGCAGAGTCCAACGCGACACACTGTTCTCTTCCTTCGAAACCTAGGTTGCCATAGCTTGCAAAGAGCACTGGAACACAGTCCTACACGGTCTCATGTGCTGGGCCACTTGGACTCAGTTAGGAATAGTGACTTACACCGAGAGAAACCTTCTCCTCCGCCTTCCTTCTGGGAACTCAAACCTCCCCGCCCTCTACCTCAAGCAGGAAGTCGAGGTGAGATCCAACCTGAGCAAAGAGCACAATTCCGCACGTTACACTGGCAGGCCCTTGGAATATGCAGTGCCAACTCGGTTTTCCTCAGGCCTTCACTCGGTTAAGGATCTTGCCACACGTAGAAGCCTGTGCAATAAAACTTGTTTAGCCAAGGGCCCAGTGTGTCGCGATGGTCTCCCTTGGCCGTTCCAATTCTGCAAGTACTTAGGTTGGGTGTTAACTAGGTTAGGTGGCCCTGCTTAGAAAACCAGCGTTTCCCCCTTTGGAAATCTGGATACTCGTGGCCTCGGAGTTGTTTCCGAATCCCTAAATATGCCCAGCTTCTACTCACTGCAGGCACACCTGGGGAGGAAACCAGTATGTTCCCCAGACAAACAGGGTGCTTGCGCATTCAGAGGGGAGCGAATCTGTGGCCCACGTTCGTTCTGGGAAATCGCAAGGTGACCGCTAGCATCCGCGAACAAAAGCAGTCTTATCCCCTTTCGAAAGCTGGATTCTTGCGGCCTAGAACCTGTGTGCAAAAGTGTGGAATTGCCCAGCTCCTATTCACTGCAGGCACGCTTGCGAGGGAAACGAGTATTTTGCCCAGAGAAATCAGGTGCTTTCAATTCTTAGGGGGAGCTAATCCCACAGCCCTCGTTCGTTCTGGGAAACCACAAGACGACCACTAGTCTCATCGTAAGGACCAATTTTTCCCCCTGGCAAGCTCTGCGTGCAGCAGTTTCCATGAGGTCTTGGTCGTGGTTCAGCTTCAATGGAACACGAGTAGACCTTTCAGGTCTCCTAGGGCTCTGGCATCCGCACCGTTGCCCGTGTAAATACACTGAGTACCCCAAGTGTCCTCTCTGCATGCTGATCAACAGACAGCCTTGTAGGCCCTTCGGAACACTTCTTGGCATGCAGAATCCAGGGCGACACACTGCTCCCTTCCTTGGAGAACCAGGTTGACACAGCTTACAAATACCTCGGGAATATATTCCCAGCCGGTCTAATGGGCTGGGCAACTTTGACTCAGTGCAGAAGAGTGACGTGCCATGAGAGACACCCTCTGCCCAGCGTTCCTTCTGGGAACTCATAGCTGCCGGCCCTCTACATCATGCAGGAATTGGATGTGACATCCAACCTGGTCAAAGACCACAATTCACCACATTACACTGGTAGGCCTCTGGAAGAGGCAGTGCCAAAAAGGCCTTCCTCAGGCCTTCTATTGGTTAGGGAACTTGCGACACTTAGACACCTGCTCATTAAAATTGATTCAGCAAAGGGCCCTGTGTGTCGCGTGTGTCTGCCTTCGCACCTCAAAGACGGCCGGTACTTAGGTTGCCTGTTAACTAGCATAGGAGGCCCTGCGTAGAAAAGCAGTCTCTTCCCGTTTGGAAAGCTGCATCCCTGCGGCAACAGAGCTGTGTTCAAAACCCTGAAAAGGCCCAGCGTCTATTCAGTGCAGCAACGCCTTGGGAGGAAAACACTAATTTCCACAGAGGAACTGGGTGCTTGCAATCCTTGTGGGGAGCTAATCCTGCCACCCTCGTTCTTTTGGGGAAACCGCAAGGTGACCACTAGGCTCCCCGTAAGTTCCCCTTTTTCCAACGGGCATGTTGGGCATACAGCAGCTTCCATGAAGTGTTCGTCGTTGTGCTGCATACATGCAACTCGAGGATGCCTTTCAGGACGCAATGGGCTCTCGCGTCCGCACTGTGTCCCGTGCAACTACACTGAGTACGCCAAGTCTCCTCTCTGCCTGCTGAGCAACAGACAGCCGTGTAGGCCCTTCGGAACACTTCTTGGCCTGCAGAGTCCAATGCGACACACTGTTCTCTTCCTTCGAAACCTAGGTTGCCATAGCTTGCAAAGAGCACTGGAACACAGTCCTACACGGTCTCATGTGCTGGGCCACTTGGACTCAGTTAGGAATAGTGACTTACACCGAGAGAAACCTTCTCCTCCGCCTTCCTTCTGGGAACTCATACCTCCCCGCCCTCTACCTCAAGCAGGAAGTCGAGGTGAGATCCAACCTGAGCAAAGAGCACAATTCCTCACGTTACACTGGCAGGCCCTTGGAATATGCAGTGCCAACTCGGTTTTCCTCAGGCCTTCACTCGGTTAAGGATCTTGCCACACGTAGAAGCCTGTGCAATAAAACTTGTTTAGCCAAGGGCCCAGTGTGTCGCGATGGTCTCCCTTGGCCGTTCCAATTCTGCAAGTACTTAGGTTGGGTGTTAACTAGGTTAGGTGGCCCTGCTTCGAAAACCAGCGTTTCCCCCTTTGGAAATCTGGATACTCGTGGCCTCGGAGTTGTTTCCGAATCCCTAAATATGCCCAGCTTCTACTCACTGCAGGCACACCTGGGGAGGAAACCAGTATGTTCCCCAGACAAACAGGGTGCTTGCGCATTCAGAGGGGAGCGAATCTGTGGCCCACGTTCGTTCTGGGAAATCGCAAGGTGACCGCTAGCATCCGCGAACAAAAGCAGTCTTATCCCCTTTCGAAAGCTGGATTCTTGCGGCCTAGAACCTGTGTGCAAAAGTGTGGAATTGCCCAGCTCCTATTCACTGCAGGCACGCTTGCGAGGGAAACGAGTATTTTGCCCAGAGAAATCAGGTGCTTTCAATTCTTAGGGGGAGCTAATCCCACAGCCCTCGTTCGTTCTGGGAAACCACAAGACGACCACTAGTCTCATCGTAAGGACCGATTTTTCCCCCTGGCAAGCTCTGCGTGCAGCAGTTTCCATGAGGTCTTGGTCGTGGTTCAGCTTCAATGGAACACGAGTAGACCTTTCAGGTCTCCTAGGGCTCTGGCATCCGCACCGTTGCCCGTGTAAATACACTGAGTACCCCAAGTGTCCTCTCTGCATGCTGATCAACAGACAGCCTTGTAGGCCCTTCGGAACACTTCTTGGCATGCAGAATCCAGGGCGACACACTGCTCCCTTCCTTGGAGAACCAGGTTGACACAGCTTACAAATACCTCGGGAATATATTCCCAGCCGGTCTAATGGGCTGGGCAACTTTGACTCAGTGCAGAAGAGTGACGTGCCATGAGAGACACCCTCTGCCCAGCGTTCCTTCTGGGAACTCATAGCTGCCGGCCCTCTACATCATGCAGGAATTGGATGTGACATCCAACCTGGTCAAAGACCACAATTCACCACATTACACTGGTAGGCCTCTGGAAGAGGCAGTGCCAAAAAGGCCTTCCTCAGGCCTTCTATTGGTTAGGGAACTTGCGACACTTAGACACCTGCTCATTAAAATTGATTCAGCAAAGGGCCCTGTGTGTCGCGTGTGTCTGCCTTCGCACCTCAAAGACGGCCGGTACTTAGGTTGCCTGTTAACTAGCATAGGAGGCCCTGCGTAGAAAAGCAGTCTCTTCCCGTTTGGAAAGCTGCATCCCTGCGGCAACAGAGCTGTGTTCAAAACCCTGAAAAGGCCCAGCGTCTATTCAGTGCAGCAACGCCTTGGGAGGAAAACACTAATTTCCACAGAGGAACTGGGTGCTTGCAATCCTTGTGGGGAGCTAATCCTGCCACCCTCGTTCTTTTGGGGAAACCGCAAGGTGACCACTAGGCTCCCCGTAAGTTCCCCTTTTGCCAACGGGCATGTTGGGCATACAGCAGCTTCCATGAAGTGTTCGTCGTTGTGCTGCATACATGCAACTCGAGGATGCCTTTCAGGACGCAATGGGCTCTCGCGTCCGCACTGTGTCCCGTGCAACTACACTGAGTACGCCAAGTCTCCTCTCTGCCTGCTGAGCAACAGACAGCCGTGTAGGCCCTTCGGAACACTTCTTGGCCTGCAGAGTCCAACGCGACACACTGTTCTCTTCCTTCGAAACCTAGGTTGCCATAGCTTGCAAAGAGCACTGGAACACAGTCCTACACGGTCTCATGTGCTGGGCCACTTGGACTCAGTTAGGAATAGTGACTTACACCGAGAGAAACCTTCTCCTCCGCCTTCCTTCTGGGAACTCATACCTCCCCGCCCTCTACCTCAAGCAGGAAGTCGAGGTGAGATCCAACCTGAGCAAAGAGCACAATTCCTCACGTTACACTGGCAGGCCCTTGGAATATGCAGTGCCAACTCGGTTTTCCTCAGGCCTTCACTCGGTTAAGGATCTTGCCACACGTAGAAGCCTGTGCAATAAAACTTGTTTAGCCAAGGGCCCAGTGTGTCGCGATGGTCTCCCTTGGCCGTTCCAATTCTGCAAGTACTTAGGTTGGGTGTTAACTAGGTTAGGTGGCCCTGCTTAGAAAACCAGCGTTTCCCCCTTTGGAAATCTGGATACTCGTGGCCTCGGAGTTGTTTCCGAATCCCTAAATATGCCCAGCTTCTACTCACTGCAGGCACACCTGGGGAGGAAACCAGTATGTTCCCCAGACAAACAGGGTGCTTGCGCATTCAGAGGGGAGCGAATCTGTGGCCCACGTTCGTTCTGGGAAATCGCAAGGTGACCGCTAGCATCCGCGAACAAAAGCAGTCTTATCCCCTTTCGAAAGCTGGATTCTTGCGGCCTAGAACCTGTGTGCAAAAGTGTGGAATTGCCCAGCTCCTATTCACTGCAGGCACGCTTGCGAGGGAAACGAGTATTTTGCCCAGAGAAATCAGGTGCTTTCAATTCTTAGGGGGAGCTAATCCCACAGCCCTCGTTCGTTCTGGGAAACCACAAGACGACCACTAGTCTCATCGTAAGGACCAATTTTTCCCCCTGGCAAGCTCTGCGTGCAGCAGTTTCCATGAGGTCTTGGTCGTGGTTCAGCTTCAATGGAACACGAGTAGACCTTTCAGGTCTCCTAGGGCTCTGGCATCCGCACCGTTGCCCGTGTAAATACACTGAGTACCCCAAGTGTCCTCTCTGCATGCTGATCAACAGACAGCCTTGTAGGCCCTTCGGAACACTTCTTGGCATGCAGAATCCAGGGCGACACACTGCTCCCTTCCTTGGAGAACCAGGTTGACACAGCTTACAAATACCTCGGGAATATATTCCCAGCCGGTCTAATGGGCTGGGCAACTTTGACTCAGTGCAGAAGAGTGACGTGCCATGAGAGACACCCTCTGCCCAGCGTTCCTTCTGGGAACTCATAGCTGCCGGCCCTCTACATCATGCAGGAATTGGATGTGACATCCAACCTGGTCAAAGACCACAATTCACCACATTACACTGGTAGGCCTCTGGAAGAGGCAGTGCCAAAAAGGCCTTCCTCAGGCCTTCTATTGGTTAGGGAACTTGCGACACTTAGACACCTGCTCATTAAAATTGATTCAGCAAAGGGCCCTGTGTGTCGCGTGTGTCTGCCTTCGCACCTCAAAGACGGCCGGTACTTAGGTTGCCTGTTAACTAGCATAGGAGGCCCTGCGTAGAAAAGCAGTCTCTTCCCGTTTGGAAAGCTGCATCCCTGCGGCAACAGAGCTGTGTTCAAAACCCTGAAAAGGCCCAGCGTCTATTCAGTGCAGCAACGCCTTGGGAGGAAAACACTAATTTCCACAGAGGAACTGGGTGCTTGCAATCCTTGTGGGGAGCTAATCCTGCCACCCTCGTTCTTTTGGGGAAACCGCAAGGTGACCACTAGGCTCCCCGTAAGTTCCCCTTTTGCCAACGGGCATGTTGGGCATACAGCAGCTTCCATGAAGTGTTCGTCGTTGTGCTGCATACATGCAACTCGAGGATGCCTTTCAGGACGCAATGGGCTCTCGCGTCCGCACTGTGTCCCGTGCAACTACACTGAGTACGCCAAGTCTCCTCTCTGCCTGCTGAGCAACAGACAGCCGTGTAGGCCCTTCGGAACACTTCTTGGCCTGCAGAGTCCAACGCGACACACTGTTCTCTTCCTTCGAAACCTAGGTTGCCATAGCTTGCAAAGAGCACTGGAACACAGTCCTACACGGTCTCATGTGCTGGGCCACTTGGACTCAGTTAGGAATAGTGACTTACACCGAGAGAAACCTTCTCCTCCGCCTTCCTTCTGGGAACTCAAACCTCCCCGCCCTCTACCTCAAGCAGGAAGTCGAGGTGAGATCCAACCTGAGCAAAGAGCACAATTCCTCACGTTACACTGGCAGGCCCTTGGAATATGCAGTGCCAACTCGGTTTTCCTCAGGCCTTCACTCGGTTAAGGATCTTGCCACACGTAGAAGCCTGTGCAATAAAACTTGTTTAGCCAAGGGCCCAGTGTGTCGCGATGGTCTCCCTTGGCCGTTCCAATTCTGCAAGTACTTAGGTTGGGTGTTAACTAGGTTAGGTGGCCCTGCTTCGAAAACCAGCGTTTCCCCCTTTGGAAATCTGGATACTCGTGGCCTCGGAGTTGTTTCCGAAACCCTAAATATGCCCAGCTTCTACTCACTGCAGGCACACCTGGGGAGGAAACCAGTATGTTCCCCAGACAAACAGGGTGCTTGCGCATTCAGAGGGGAGCGAATCTGTGGCCCACGTTCGTTCTGGGAAATCGCAAGGTGACCGCTAGCATCCGCGAACAAAAGCAGTCTTATCCCCTTTCGAAAGCTGGATTCTTGCGGCCTAGAACCTGTGTGCAAAAGTGTGGAATTGCCCAGCTCCTATTCACTGCAGGCACGCTTGCGAGGGAAACGAGTATTTTGCCCAGAGAAATCAGGTGCTTTCAATTCTTAGGGGGAGCTAATCCCACAGCCCTCGTTCGTTCTGGGAAACCACAAGACGACCACTAGTCTCATCGTAAGGACCGATTTTTCCCCCTGGCAAGCTCTGCGTGCAGCAGTTTCCATGAGGTCTTGGTCGTGGTTCAGCTTCAATGGAACACGAGTAGACCTTTCAGGTCTCCTAGGGCTCTGGCATCCGCACCGTTGCCCGTGTAAATACACTGAGTACCCCAAGTGTCCTCTCTGCATGCTGATCAACAGACAGCCTTGTAGGCCCTTCGGAACACTTCTTGGCATGCAGAATCCAGGGCGACACACTGCTCCCTTCCTTGGAGAACCAGGTTGACACAGCTTACAAATACCTCGGGAATATATTCCCAGCCGGTCTAATGGGCTGGGCAACTTTGACTCAGTGCAGAAGAGTGACGTGCCATGAGAGACACCCTCTGCCCAGCGTTCCTTCTGGGAACTCATAGCTGCCGGCCCTCTACATCATGCAGGAATTGGATGTGACATCCAACCTGGTCAAAGACCACAATTCACCACATTACACTGGTAGGCCTCTGGAAGAGGCAGTGCCAAAAAGGCCTTCCTCAGGCCTTCTATTGGTTAGGGAACTTGCGACACTTAGACACCTGCTCATTAAAATTGATTCAGCAAAGGGCCCTGTGTGTCGCGTGTGTCTGCCTTCGCACCTCAAAGACGGCCGGTACTTAGGTTGCCTGTTAACTAGCATAGGAGGACCCGCGTAGAAAAGCAGTCTCTTCCCGTTTGGAAAGCTGCATCCTTGCGGCAACAGAGCTGTGTTCAAAACCCTGAAAAGGCCCAGCGTCTATTCAGTGCAGCAACGCCTTGGGAGGAAAACACTAATTTCCACAGAGGAACTGGGTGCTTGCAATCCTTGTGGGGAGCTAATCCTGCCACCCTCGTTCTTTCGGGGAAACCGCAAGGTGCCCACTAGGCTCCCCGTAAGTTCCCCTTTTGCCAACGGGCATGTTGGGCATACAGCAGTCTCCATGAAGTGTTCGTCGTTGTGCTGCATACATGCAACTCGAGGATGCCTTTCAGGACGCAATGGGCTCTCGCGTCCGCACTGTGTCCCGTGCAACTACACTGAGTACGCCAAGTCTCCTCTCTGCCTGCTGAGCAACAGACAGCCGTGTAGGCCCTTCGGAACACTTCTTGGCCTGCAGAGTCCAACGCGACACACTGTTCTCTTCCTTCGAAACCTAGGTTGCCATAGCTTGCAAAGAGCACTGGAACACAGTCCTACACGGTCTCATGTGCTGGGCCACTTGGACTCAGTTAGGAATAGTGACTTACACCGAGAGAAACCTTCTCCTCCGCCTTCCTTCTGGGAACTCAAACCTCCCCGCCCTCTACCTCAAGCAGGAAGTCGAGGTGAGATCCAACCTGAGCAAAGAGCACAATTCCGCACGTTACACTGGCAGGCCCTTGGAATATGCAGTGCCAACTCGGTTTTCCTCAGGCCTTCACTCGGTTAAGGATCTTGCCACACGTAGAAGCCTGTGCAATAAAACTTGTTTAGCCAAGGGCCCAGTGTGTCGCGATGGTCTCCCTTGGCCGTTCCAATTCTGCAAGTACTTAGGTTGGGTGTTAACTAGGTTAGGTGGCCCTGCTTAGAAAACCAGCGTTTCCCCCTTTGGAAATCTGGATACTCGTGGCCTCGGAGTTGTTTCCGAATCCCTAAATATGCCCAGCTTCTACTCACTGCAGGCACACCTGGGGAGGAAACCAGTATGTTCCCCAGACAAACAGGGTGCTTGCGCATTCAGAGGGGAGCGAATCTGTGGCCCACGTTCGTTCTGGGAAATCGCAAGGTGACCGCTAGCATCCGCGAACAAAAGCAGTCTTATCCCCTTTCGAAAGCTGGATTCTTGCGGCCTAGAACCTGTGTGCAAAAGTGTGGAATTGCCCAGCTCCTATTCACTGCAGGCACGCTTGCGAGGGAAACGAGTATTTTGCCCAGAGAAATCAGGTGCTTTCAATTCTTAGGGGGAGCTAATCCCACAGCCCTCGTTCGTTCTGGGAAACCACAAGACGACCACTAGTCTCATCGTAAGGACCAATTTTTCCCCCTGGCAAGCTCTGCGTGCAGCAGTTTCCATGAGGTCTTGGTCGTGGTTCAGCTTCAATGGAACACGAGTAGACCTTTCAGGTCTCCTAGGGCTCTGGCATCCGCACCGTTGCCCGTGTAAATACACTGAGTACCCCAAGTGTCCTCTCTGCATGCTGATCAACAGACAGCCTTGTAGGCCCTTCGGAACACTTCTTGGCATGCAGAATCCAGGGCGACACACTGCTCCCTTCCTTGGAGAACCAGGTTGACACAGCTTACAAATACCTCGGGAATATATTCCCAGCCGGTCTAATGGGCTGGGCAACTTTGACTCAGTGCAGAAGAGTGACGTGCCATGAGAGACACCCTCTGCCCAGCGTTCCTTCTGGGAACTCATAGCTGCCGGCCCTCTACATCATGCAGGAATTGGATGTGACATCCAACCTGGTCAAAGACCACAATTCACCACATTACACTGGTAGGCCTCTGGAAGAGGCAGTGCCAAAAAGGCCTTCCTCAGGCCTTCTATTGGTTAGGGAACTTGCGACACTTAGACACCTGCTCATTAAAATTGATTGAGCAAAGGGCCCTGTGTGTCGCGTGTGTCTGCCTTCGCACCTCAAAGACGGCCGGTACTTAGGTTGCCTGTTAACTAGCATAGGAGGCCCTGCGTAGAAAAGCAGTCTCTTCCCGTTTGGAAAGCTGCATCCCTGCGGCAACAGAGCTGTGTTCAAAACCCTGAAAAGGCCCAGCGTCTATTCAGTGCAGCAACGCCTTGGGAGGAAAACACTAATTTCCACAGAGGAACTGGGTGCTTGCAATCCTTGTGGGGAGCTAATCCTGCCACCCTCGTTCTTTTGGGGAAACCGCAAGGTGACCACTAGGCTCCCCGTAAGTTCCCCTTTTTCCAACGGGCATGTTGGGCATACAGCAGCTTCCATGAAGTGTTCGTCGTTGTGCTGCATACATGCAACTCGAGGATGCCTTTCAGGACGCAATGGGCTCTCGCGTCCGCACTGTGTCCCGTGCAACTACACTGAGTACGCCAAGTCTCCTCTCTGCCTGCTGAGCAACAGACAGCCGTGTAGGCCCTTCGGAACACTTCTTGGCCTGCAGAGTCCAATGCGACACACTGTTCTCTTCCTTCGAAACCTAGGTTGCCATAGCTTGCAAAGAGCACTGGAACACAGTCCTACACGGTCTCATGTGCTGGGCCACTTGGACTCAGTTAGGAATAGTGACTTACACCGAGAGAAACCTTCTCCTCCGCCTTCCTTCTGGGAACTCATACCTCCCCGCCCTCTACCTCAAGCAGGAAGTCGAGGTGAGATCCAACCTGAGCAAAGAGCACAATTCCTCACGTTACACTGGCAGGCCCTTGGAATATGCAGTGCCAACTCGGTTTTCCTCAGGCCTTCACTCGGTTAAGGATCTTGCCACACGTAGAAGCCTGTGCAATAAAACTTGTTTAGCCAAGGGCCCAGTGTGTCGCGATGGTCTCCCTTGGCCGTTCCAATTCTGCAAGTACTTAGGTTGGGTGTTAACTAGGTTAGGTGGCCCTGCTTAGAAAACCAGCGTTTCCCCCTTTGGAAATCTGGATACTCGTGGCCTCGGAGTTGTTTCCGAATTCCTAAATATGCCCAGCTTCTACTCACTGCAGGCACACCTGGGGAGGAAACCAGTATGTTCCCCAGACAAACAGGGTGCTTGCGCATTCAGAGGGGAGCGAATCTGTGGCCCACGTTCGTTCTGGGAAATCGCAAGGTGACCGCTAGCATCCGCGAACAAAAGCAGTCTTATCCCCTTTCGAAAGCTGGATTCTTGCGGCCTAGAACCTGTGTGCAAAAGTGTGGAATTGCCCAGCTCCTATTCACTGCAGGCACGCTTGCGAGGGAAACGAGTATTTTGCCCAGAGAAATCAGGTGCTTTCAATTCTTAGGGGGAGCTAATCCCACAGCCCTCGTTCGTTCTGGGAAACCACAAGACGACCACTAGTCTCATCGTAAGGACCGATTTTTCCCCCTGGCAAGCTCTGCGTGCAGCAGTTTCCATGAGGTCTTGGTCGTGGTTCAGCTTCAATGGAACACGAGTAGACCTTTCAGGTCTCCTAGGGCTCTGGCATCCGCATCGTTGCCCGTGTAAATACACTGAGTACCCCAAGTGTCCTCTCTGCATGCTGATCAACAGACAGCCTTGTAGGCCCTTCGGAACACTTCTTGGCATGCAGAATCCAGGGCGACACACTGCTCCCTTCCTTGGAGAACCAGGTTGACACAGCTTACAAATACCTCGGGAATATATTCCCAGCCGGTCTAATGGGCTGGGCAACTTTGACTCAGTGCAGAAGAGTGACGTGCCATGAGAGACACCCTCTGCCCAGCGTTCCTTCTGGGAACTCATAGCTGCCGGCCCTCTACATCATGCAGGAATTGGATGTGACATCCAACCTGGTCAAAGACCACAATTCACCACATTACACTGGTAGGCCTCTGGAAGAGGCAGTGCCAAAAAGGCCTTCCTCAGGCCTTCTATTGGTTAGGGAACTTGCGACACTTAGACACCTGCTCATTAAAATTGATTCAGCAAAGGGCCCTGTGTGTCGCGTGTGTCTGCCTTCGCACCTCAAAGACGGCCGGTACTTAGGTTGCCTGTTAACTAGCATAGGAGGCCCTGCGTAGAAAAGCAGTCTCTTCCCGTTTGGAAAGCTGCATCCCTGCGGCAACAGAGCTGTGTTCAAAACCCTGAAAAGGCCCAGCGTCTATTCAGTGCAGCAACGCCTTGGGAGGAAAACACTAATTTCCACAGAGGAACTGGGTGCTTGCAATCCTTGTGGGGAGCTAATCCTGCCACCCTCGTTCTTTTGGGGAAACCGCAAGGTGACCACTAGGCTCCCCGTAATTTCCCCTTTTGCCAACGGGCATGTTGGGCATACAGCAGCTTCCATGAAGTGTTCGTCGTTGTGCTGCATACATGCAACTCGAGGATGCCTTTCAGGACGCAATGGGCTCTCGCGTCCGCACTGTGTCCCGTGCAACTACACTGAGTACGCCAAGTCTCCTCTCTGCCTGCTGAGCAACAGACAGCCGTGTAGGCCCTTCGGAACACTTCTTGGCCTGCAGAGTCCAATGCGACACACTGTTCTCTTCCTTCGAAACCTAGGTTGCCATAGCTTGCAAAGAGCACTGGAACACAGTCCTACACGGTCTCATGTGCTGGGCCACTTGGACTCAGTTAGGAATAGTGACTTACACCGAGAGAAACCTTCTCCTCCGCCTTCCTTCTGGGAACTCAAACCTCCCCGCCCTCTACCTCAAGCAGGAAGTCGAGGTGAGATCCAACCTGAGCAAAGAGCACAATTCCTCACGTTACACTGGCAGGCCCTTGGAATATGCAGTGCCAACTCGGTTTTCCTCAGGCCTTCACTCGGTTAAGGATCTTGCCACACGTAGAAGCCTGTAAAATAAAACTTGTTTAGCCAAGGGCCCAGTGTGTCGCGATGGTCTCCCTTGGCCGTTCCAATTCTGCAAGTACTTAGGTTGGGTGTTAACTAGGTTAGGTGGCCCTGCTTCGAAAACCAGCGTTTCCCCCTTTGGAAATCTGGATACTCGTGGCCTCGGAGTTGTTTCCGAATCCCTAAATATGCCCAGCTTCTACTCACTGCAGGCACACCTGGGGAGGAAACCAGTATGTTCCCCAGACAAACAGGGTGCTTGCGCATTCAGAGGGGAGCGAATCTGTGGCCCACGTTCGTTCTGGGAAATCGCAAGGTGACCGCTAGCATCCGCGAACAAAAGCAGTCTTATCCCCTTTCGAAAGCTGGATTCTTGCGGCCTAGAACCTGTGTGCAAAAGTGTGGAATTGCCCAGCTCCTATTCACTGCAGGCACGCTTGCGAGGGAAACGAGTATTTTGCCCAGAGAAATCAGGTGCTTTCAATTCTTAGGGGGAGCTAATCCCACAGCCCTCGTTCGTTCTGGGAAACCACAAGACGACCACTAGTCTCATCGTAAGGACCGATTTTTCCCCCTGGCAAGCTCTGCGTGCAGCAGTTTCCATGAGGTCTTGGTCGTGGTTCAGCTTCAATGGAACACGAGTAGACCTTTCAGGTCTCCTAGGGCTCTGGCATCCGCACCGTTGCCCGTGTAAATACACTGAGTACCCCAAGTGTCCTCTCTGCATGCTGATCAACAGACAGCCTTGTAGGCCCTTCGGAACACTTCTTGGCATGCAGAATCCAGGGCGACACACTGCTCCCTTCCTTGGAGAACCAGGTTGACACAGCTTACAAATACCTCGGGAATATATTCCCAGCCGGTCTAATGGGCTGGGCAACTTTGACTCAGTGCAGAAGAGTGACGTGCCATGAGAGACACCCTCTGCCCAGCGTTCCTTCTGGGAACTCATAGCTGCCGGCCCTCTACATCATGCAGGAATTGGATGTGACATCCAACCTGGTCAAAGACCACAATTCACCACATTACACTGGTAGGCCTCTGGAAGAGGCAGTGCCAAAAAGGCCTTCCTCAGGCCTTCTATTGGTTAGGGAACTTGCGACACTTAGACACCTGCTCATTAAAATTGATTCAGCAAAGGGCCCTGTGTGTCGCGTGTGTCTGCCTTCGCACCTCAAAGACGGCCGGTACTTAGGTTGCCTGTTAACTAGCATAGGAGGACCCGCGTAGAAAAGCAGTCTCTTCCCGTTTGGAAAGCTGCATCCTTGCGGCAACAGAGCTGTGTTCAAAACCCTGAAAAGGCCCAGCGTCTATTCAGTGCAGCAACGCCTTGGGAGGAAAACACTAATTTCCACAGAGGAACTGGGTGCTTGCAATCCTTGTGGGGAGCTAATCCTGCCACCCTCGTTCTTTCGGGGAAACCGCAAGGTGCCCACTAGGCTCCCCGTAAGTTCCCCTTTTGCCAACGGGCATGTTGGGCATACAGCAGTCTCCATGAAGTGTTCGTCGTTGTGCTGCATACATGCAACTCGAGGATGCCTTTCAGGACGCAATGGGCTCTCGCGTCCGCACTGTGTCCCGTGCAACTACACTGAGTACGCCAAGTCTCCTCTCTGCCTGCTGAGCAACAGACAGCCGTGTAGGCCCTTCGGAACACTTCTTGGCCTGCAGAGTCCAACGCGACACACTGTTCTCTTCCTTCGAAACCTAGGTTGCCATAGCTTGCAAAGAGCACTGGAACACAGTCCTACACGGTCTCATGTGCTGGGCCACTTGGACTCAGTTAGGAATAGTGACTTACACCGAGAGAAACCTTCTCCTCCGCCTTCCTTCTGGGAACTCAAACCTCCCCGCCCTCTACCTCAAGCAGGAAGTCGAGGTGAGATCCAACCTGAGCAAAGAGCACAATTCCGCACGTTACACTGGCAGGCCCTTGGAATATGCAGTGCCAACTCGGTTTTCCTCAGGCCTTCACTCGGTTAAGGATCTTGCCACACGTAGAAGCCTGTGCAATAAAACTTGTTTAGCCAAGGGCCCAGTGTGTCGCGATGGTCTCCCTTGGCCGTTCCAATTCTGCAAGTACTTAGGTTGGGTGTTAACTAGGTTAGGTGGCCCTGCTTAGAAAACCAGCGTTTCCCCCTTTGGAAATCTGGATACTCGTGGCCTCGGAGTTGTTTCCGAATCCCTAAATATGCCCAGCTTCTACTCACTGCAGGCACACCTGGGGAGGAAACCAGTATGTTCCCCAGACAAACAGGGTGCTTGCGCATTCAGAGGGGAGCGAATCTGTGGCCCACGTTCGTTCTGGGAAATCGCAAGGTGACCGCTAGCATCCGCGAACAAAAGCAGTCTTATCCCCTTTCGAAAGCTGGATTCTTGCGGCCTAGAACCTGTGTGCAAAAGTGTGGAATTGCCCAGCTCCTATTCACTGCAGGCACGCTTGCGAGGGAAACGAGTATTTTGCCCAGAGAAATCAGGTGCTTTCAATTCTTAGGGGGAGCTAATCCCACAGCCCTCGTTCGTTCTGGGAAACCACAAGACGACCACTAGTCTCATCGTAAGGACCGATTTTTCCCCCTGGCAAGCTCTGCGTGCAGCAGTTTCCATGAGGTCTTGGTCGTGGTTCAGCTTCAATGGAACACGAGTAGACCTTTCAGGTCTCCTAGGGCTCTGGCATCCGCACCGTTGCCCGTGTAAATACACTGAGTACCCCAAGTGTCCTCTCTGCATGCTGATCAACAGACAGCCTTGTAGGCCCTTCGGAACACTTCTTGGCATGCAGAATCCAGGGCGACACACTGCTCCCTTCCTTGGAGAACCAGGTTGACACAGCTTACAAATACCTCGGGAATATATTCCCAGCCGGTCTAATGGGCTGGGCAACTTTGACTCAGTGCAGAAGAGTGACGTGCCATGAGAGACACCCTCTGCCCAGCGTTCCTTCTGGGAACTCATAGCTGCCGGCCCTCTACATCATGCAGGAATTGGATGTGACATCCAACCTGGTCAAAGACCACAATTCACCACATTACACTGGTAGGCCTCTGGAAGAGGCAGTGCCAAAAAGGCCTTCCTCAGGCCTTCTATTGGTTAGGGAACTTGCGACACTTAGACACCTGCTCATTAAAATTGATTCAGCAAAGGGCCCTGTGTGTCGCGTGTGTCTGCCTTCGCACCTCAAAGACGGCCGGTACTTAGGTTGCCTGTTAACTAGCATAGGAGGCCCTGCGTAGAAAAGCAGTCTCTTCCCGTTTGGAAAGCTGCATCCCTGCGGCAACAGAGCTGTGTTCAAAACCCTGAAAAGGCCCAGCGTCTATTCAGTGCAGCAACGCCTTGGGAGGAAAACACTAATTTCCACAGAGGAACTGGGTGCTTGCAATCCTTGTGGGGAGCTAATCCTGCCACCCTCGTTCTTTTGGGGAAACCGCAAGGTGACCACTAGGCTCCCCGTAAGTTCCCCTTTTGCCAACGGGCATGTTGGGCATACAGCAGCTTCCATGAAGTGTTCGTCGTTGTGCTGCATACATGCAACTCGAGGATGCCTTTCAGGACGCAATGGGCTCTCGCGTCCGCACTGTGTCCCGTGCAACTACACTGAGTACGCCAAGTCTCCTCTCTGCCTGCTGAGCAACAGACAGCCGTGTAGGCCCTTCGGAACACTTCTTGGCCTGCAGAGTCCAATGCGACACACTGTTCTCTTCCTTCGAAACCTAGGTTGCCATAGCTTGCAAAGAGCACTGGAACACAGTCCTACACGGTCTCATGTGCTGGGCCACTTGGACTCAGTTAGGAATAGTGACTTACACCGAGAGAAACCTTCTCCTCCGCCTTCCTTCTGGGAACTCATACCTCCCCGCCCTCTACCTCAAGCAGGAAGTCGAGGTGAGATCCAACCTGAGCAAAGAGCACAATTCCTCACGTTACACTGGCAGGCCCTTGGAATATGCAGTGCCAACTCGGTTTTCCTCAGGCCTTCACTCGGTTAAGGATCTTGCCACACGTAGAAGCCTGTGCAATAAAACTTGTTTAGCCAAGGGCCCAGTGTGTCGCGATGGTCTCCCTTGGCCGTTCCAATTCTGCAAGTACTTAGGTTGGGTGTTAACTAGGTTAGGTGGCCCTGCTTAGAAAACCAGCGTTTCCCCCTTTGGAAATCTGGATACTCGTGGCCTCGGAGTTGTTTCCGAATCCCTAAATATGCCCAGCTTCTACTCACTGCAGGCACACCTGGGGAGGAAACCAGTATGTTCCCCAGACAAACAGGGTGCTTGCGCATTCAGAGGGGAGCGAATCTGTGGCCCACGTTCGTTCTGGGAAATCGCAAGGTGACCGCTAGCATCCGCGAACAAAAGCAGTCTTATCCCCTTTCGAAAGCTGGATTCTTGCGGCCTAGAACCTGTGTGCAAAAGTGTGGAATTGCCCAGCTCCTATTCACTGCAGGCACGCTTGCGAGGGAAACGAGTATTTTGCCCAGAGAAATCAGGTGCTTTCAATTCTTAGGGGGAGCTAATCCCACAGCCCTCGTTCGTTCTGGGAAACCACAAGACGACCACTAGTCTCATCGTAAGGACCGATTTTTCCCCCTGGCAAGCTCTGCGTGCAGCAGTTTCCATGAGGTCTTGGTCGTGGTTCAGCTTCAATGGAACACGAGTAGACCTTTCAGGTCTCCTAGGGCTCTGGCATCCGCACCGTTGCCCGTGTAAATACACTGAGTACCCCAAGTGTCCTCTCTGCATGCTGATCAACAGACAGCCTTGTAGGCCCTTCGGAACACTTCTTGGCATGCAGAATCCAGGGCGACACACTGCTCCCTTCCTTGGAGAACCAGGTTGACACAGCTTACAAATACCTCGGGAATATATTCCCAGCCGGTCTAATGGGCTGGGCAACTTTGACTCAGTGCAGAAGAGTGACGTGCCATGAGAGACACCCTCTGCCCAGCGTTCCTTCTGGGAACTCATAGCTGCCGGCCCTCTACATCATGCAGGAATTGGATGTGACATCCAACCTGGTCAAAGACCACAATTCACCACATTACACTGGTAGGCCTCTGGAAGAGGCAGTGCCAAAAAGGCCTTCCTCAGGCCTTCTATTGGTTAGGGAACTTGCGACACTTAGACACCTGCTCATTAAAATTGATTCAGCAAAGGGCCCTGTGTGTCGCGTGTGTCTGCCTTCGCACCTCAAAGACTGCCGGTACTTAGGTTGCCTGTTAACTAGCATAGGAGGCCCTGCGTAGAAAAGCAGTCTCTTCCCGTTTGGAAAGCTGCATCCCTGCGGCAACAGAGCTGTGTTCAAAACCCTGAAAAGGCCCAGCGTCTATTCAGTGCAGCAACGCCTTGGGAGGAAAACACTAATTTCCACAGAGGAACTGGGTGCTTGCAATCCTTGTGGGGAGCTAATCCTGCCACCCTCGTTCTTTTGGGGAAACCGCAAGGTGACCACTAGGCTCCCCGTAAGTTCCCCTTTTGCCAACGGGCATGTTGGGCATACAGCAGCTTCCATGAAGTGTTCGTCGTTGTGCTGCATACATGCAACTCGAGGATGCCTTTCAGGACGCAATGGGCTCTCGCGTCCGCACTGTGTCCCGTGCAACTACACTGAGTACGCCAAGTCTCCTCTCTGCCTGCTGAGCAACAGACAGCCGTGTAGGCCCTTCGGAACACTTCTTGGCCTGCAGAGTCCAATGCGACACACTGTTCTCTTCCTTCGAAACCTAGGTTGCCATAGCTTGCAAAGAGCACTGGAACACAGTCCTACACGGTCTCATGTGCTGGGCCACTTGGACTCAGTTAGGAATAGTGACTTACACCGAGAGAAACCTTCTCCTCCGCCTTCCTTCTGGGAACTCAAACCTCCCCGCCCTCTACCTCAAGCAGGAAGTCGAGGTGAGATCCAACCTGAGCAAAGAGCACAATTCCTCACGTTACACTGGCAGGCCCTTGGAATATGCAGTGCCAACTCGGTTTTCCTCAGGCCTTCACTCGGTTAAGGATCTTGCCACACGTAGAAGCCTGTGCAATAAAACTTGTTTAGCCAAGGGCCCAGTGTGTCGCGATGGTCTCCCTTGGCCGTTCCAATTCTGCAAGTACTTAGGTTGGGTGTTAACTAGGTTAGGTGGCCCTGCTTAGAAAACCAGCGTTTCCCCCTTTGGAAATCTGGATACTCGTGGCCTCGGAGTTGTTTCCGAAACCCTAAATATGCCCAGCTTCTACTCACTGCAGGCACACCTGGGGAGGAAACCAGTATGTTCCCCAGACAAACAGGGTGCTTGCGCATTCAGAGGGGAGCGAATCTGTGGCCCACGTTCGTTCTGGGAAATCGCAAGGTGACCGCTAGCATCCGCGAACAAAAGCAGTCTTATCCCCTTTCGAAAGCTGGATTCTTGCGGCCTAGAACCTGTGTGCAAAAGTGTGGAATTGCCCAGCTCCTATTCACTGCAGGCACGCTTGCGAGGGAAACGAGTATTTTGCCCAGAGAAATCAGGTGCTTTCAATTCTTAGGGGGAGCTAATCCCACAGCCCTCGTTCGTTCTGGGAAACCACAAGACGACCACTAGTCTCATCGTAAGGACCGATTTTTCCCCCTGGCAAGCTCTGCGTGCAGCAGTTTCCATGAGGTCTTGGTCGTGGTTCAGCTTCAATGGAACACGAGTAGACCTTTCAGGTCTCCTAGGGCTCTGGCATCCGCACCGTTGCCCGTGTAAATACACTGAGTACCCCAAGTGTCCTCTCTGCATGCTGATCAACAGACAGCCTTGTAGGCCCTTCGGAACACTTCTTGGCATGCAGAATCCAGGGCGACACACTGCTCCCTTCCTTGGAGAACCAGGTTGACACAGCTTACAAATACCTCGGGAATATATTCCCAGCCGGTCTAATGGGCTGGGCAACTTTGACTCAGTGCAGAAGAGTGACGTGCCATGAGAGACACCCTCTGCCCAGCGTTCCTTCTGGGAACTCATAGCTGCCGGCCCTCTACATCATGCAGGAATTGGATGTGACATCCAACCTGGTCAAAGACCACAATTCACCACATTACACTGGTAGGCCTCTGGAAGAGGCAGTGCCAAAAAGGCCTTCCTCAGGCCTTCTATTGGTTAGGGAACTTGCGACACTTAGACACCTGCTCATTAAAATTGATTCAGCAAAGGGCCCTGTGTGTCGCGTGTGTCTGCCTTCGCACCTCAAAGACGGCCGGTACTTAGGTTGCCTGTTAACTAGCATAGGAGGCCCTGCGTAGAAAAGCAGTCTCTTCCCGTTTGGAAAGCTGCATCCCTGCGGCAACAGAGCTGTGTTCAAAACCCTGAAAAGGCCCAGCGTCTATTCAGTGCAGCAACGCCTTGGGAGGAAAACACTAATTTCCACAGAGGAACTGGGTGCTTGCAATCCTTGTGGGGAGCTAATCCTGCCACCCTCGTTCTTTTGGGGAAACCGCAAGGTGACCACTAGGCTCCCCGTAAGTTCCCCTTTTGCCAACGGGCATGTTGGGCATACAGCAGCTTCCATGAAGTGTTCGTCGTTGTGCTGCATACATGCAACTCGAGGATGCCTTTCAGGACGCAATGGGCTCTCGCGTCCGCACTGTGTCCCGTGCAACTACACTGAGTACGCCAAGTCTCCTCTCTGCCTGCTGAGCAACAGACAGCCGTGTAGGCCCTTCGGAACACTTCTTGGCCTGCAGAGTCCAATGCGACACACTGTTCTCTTCCTTCGAAACCTAGGTTGCCATAGCTTGCAAAGAGCACTGGAACACAGTCCTACACGGTCTCATGTGCTGGGCCACTTGGACTCAGTTAGGAATAGTGACTTACACCGAGAGAAACCTTCTCCTCCGCCTTCCTTCTGGGAACTCAAACCTCCCCGCCCTCTACCTCAAGCAGGAAGTCGAGGTGAGATCCAACCTGAGCAAAGAGCACAATTCCTCACGTTACACTGGCAGGCCCTTGGAATATGCAGTGCCAACTCGGTTTTCCTCAGGCCTTCACTCGGTTAAGGATCTTGCCACACGTAGAAGCCTGTAAAATAAAACTTGTTTAGCCAAGGGCCCAGTGTGTCGCGATGGTCTCCCTTGGCCGTTCCAATTCTGCAAGTACTTAGGTTGGGTGTTAACTAGGTTAGGTGGCCCTGCTTCGAAAACCAGCGTTTCCCCCTTTGGAAATCTGGATACTCGTGGCCTCGGAGTTGTTTCCGAAACCCTAAATATGCCCAGCTTCTACTCACTGCAGGCACACCTGGGGAGGAAACCAGTATGTTCCCCAGACAAACAGGGTGCTTGCGCATTCAGAGGGGAGCGAATCTGTGGCCCACGTTCGTTCTGGGAAATCGCAAGGTGACCGCTAGCATCCGCGAACAAAAGCAGTCTTATCCCCTTTCGAAAGCTGGATTCTTGCGGCCTAGAACCTGTGTGCAAAAGTGTGGAATTGCCCAGCTCCTATTCACTGCAGGCACGCTTGCGAGGGAAACGAGTATTTTGCCCAGAGAAATCAGGTGCTTTCAATTCTTAGGGGGAGCTAATCCCACAGCCCTCGTTCGTTCTGGGAAACCACAAGACGACCACTAGTCTCATCGTAAGGACCGATTTTTCCCCCTGGCAAGCTCTGCGTGCAGCAGTTTCCATGAGGTCTTGGTCGTGGTTCAGCTTCAATGGAACACGAGTAGACCTTTCAGGTCTCCTAGGGCTCTGGCATCCGCACCGTTGCCCGTGTAAATACACTGAGTACCCCAAGTGTCCTCTCTGCATGCTGATCAACAGACAGCCTTGTAGGCCCTTCGGAACACTTCTTGGCATGCAGAATCCAGGGCGACACACTGCTCCCTTCCTTGGAGAACCAGGTTGACACAGCTTACAAATACCTCGGGAATATATTCCCAGCCGGTCTAATGGGCTGGGCAACTTTGACTCAGTGCAGAAGAGTGACGTGCCATGAGAGACACCCTCTGCCCAGCGTTCCTTCTGGGAACTCATAGCTGCCGGCCCTCTACATCATGCAGGAATTGGATGTGACATCCAACCTGGTCAAAGACCACAATTCACCACATTACACTGGTAGGCCTCTGGAAGAGGCAGTGCCAAAAAGGCCTTCCTCAGGCCTTCTATTGGTTAGGGAACTTGCGACACTTAGACACCTGCTCATTAAAATTGATTCAGCAAAGGGCCCTGTGTGTCGCGTGTGTCTGCCTTCGCACCTCAAAGACGGCCGGTACTTAGGTTGCCTGTTAACTAGCATAGGAGGACCCGCGTAGAAAAGCAGTCTCTTCCCGTTTGGAAAGCTGCATCCTTGCGGCAACAGAGCTGTGTTCAAAACCCTGAAAAGGCCCAGCGTCTATTCAGTGCAGCAACGCCTTGGGAGGCAAACACTAATTTCCACAGAGGAACTGGGTGCTTGCAATCCTTGTGGGGAGCTAATCCTGCCACCCTCGTTCTTTCGGGGAAACCGCAAGGTGCCCACTAGGCTCCCCGTAAGTTCCCCTTTTGCCAACGGGCATGTTGGGCATACAGCAGTCTCCATGAAGTGTTCGTCGTTGTGCTGCATACATGCAACTCGAGGATGCCTTTCAGGACGCAATGGGCTCTCGCGTCCGCACTGTGTCCCGTGCAACTACACTGAGTACGCCAAGTCTCCTCTCTGCCTGCTGAGCAACAGACAGCCGTGTAGGCCCTTCGGAACACTTCTTGGCCTGCAGAGTCCAACGCGACACACTGTTCTCTTCCTTCGAAACCTAGGTTGCCATAGCTTGCAAAGAGCACTGGAACACAGTCCTACACGGTCTCATGTGCTGGGCCACTTGGACTCAGTTAGGAATAGTGACTTACACCGAGAGAAACCTTCTCCTCCGCCTTCCTTCTGGGAACTCAAACCTCCCCGCCCTCTACCTCAAGCAGGAAGTCGAGGTGAGATCCAACCTGAGCAAAGAGCACAATTCCGCACGTTACACTGGCAGGCCCTTGGAATATGCAGTGCCAACTCGGTTTTCCTCAGGCCTTCACTCGGTTAAGGATCTTGCCACACGTAGAAGCCTGTGCAATAAAACTTGTTTAGCCAAGGGCCCAGTGTGTCGCGATGGTCTCCCTTGGCCGTTCCAATTCTGCAAGTACTTAGGTTGGGTGTTAACTAGGTTAGGTGGCCCTGCTTAGAAAACCAGCGTTTCCCCCTTTGGAAATCTGGATACTCGTGGCCTCGGAGTTGTTTCCGAATCCCTAAATATGCCCAGCTTCTACTCACTGCAGGCACACCTGGGGAGGAAACCAGTATGTTCCCCAGACAAACAGGGTGCTTGCGCATTCAGAGGGGAGCGAATCTGTGGCCCACGTTCATTCTGGGAAATCGCAAGGTGACCGCTAGCATCCGCGAACAAAAGCAGTCTTATCCCCTTTCGAAAGCTGGATTCTTGCGGCCTAGAACCTGTGTGCAAAAGTGTGGAATTGCCCAGCTCCTATTCACTGCAGGCACGCTTGCGAGGGAAACGAGTATTTTGCCCAGAGAAATCAGGTGCTTTCAATTCTTAGGGGGAGCTAATCCCACAGCCCTCGTTCGTTCTGGGAAACCACAAGACGACCACTAGTCTCATCGTAAGGACCAATTTTTCCCCCTGGCAAGCTCTGCGTGCAGCAGTTTCCATGAGGTCTTGGTCGTGGTTCAGCTTCAATGGAACACGAGTAGACCTTTCAGGTCTCCTAGGGCTCTGGCATCCGCACCGTTGCCCGTGTAAATACACTGAGTACCCCAAGTGTCCTCTCTGCATGCTGATCAACAGACAGCCTTGTAGGCCCTTCGGAACACTTCTTGGCATGCAGAATCCAGGGCGACACACTGCTCCCTTCCTTGGAGAACCAGGTTGACACAGCTTACAAATACCTCGGGAATATATTCCCAGCCGGTCTAATGGGCTGGGCAACTTTGACTCAGTGCAGAAGAGTGACGTGCCATGAGAGACACCCTCTGCCCAGCGTTCCTTCTGGGAACTCATAGCTGCCGGCCCTCTACATCATGCAGGAATTGGATGTGACATCCAACCTGGTCAAAGACCACAATTCACCACATTACACTGGTAGGCCTCTGGAAGAGGCAGTGCCAAAAAGGCCTTCCTCAGGCCTTCTATTGGTTAGGGAACTTGCGACACTTAGACACCTGCTCATTAAAATTGATTGAGCAAAGGGCCCTGTGTGTCGCGTGTGTCTGCCTTCGCACCTCAAAGACGGCCGGTACTTAGGTTGCCTGTTAACTAGCATAGGAGGCCCTGCGTAGAAAAGCAGTCTCTTCCCGTTTGGAAAGCTGCATCCCTGCGGCAACAGAGCTGTGTTCAAAACCCTGAAAAGGCCCAGCGTCTATTCAGTGCAGCAACGCCTTGGGAGGAAAACACTAATTTCCACAGAGGAACTGGGTGCTTGCAATCCTTGTGGGGAGCTAATCCTGCCACCCTCGTTCTTTTGGGGAAACCGCAAGGTGACCACTAGGCTCCCCGTAAGTTCCCCTTTTGCCAACGGGCATGTTGGGCATACAGCAGCTTCCATGAAGTGTTCGTCGTTGTGCTGCATACATGCAACTCGAGGATGCCTTTCAGGACGCAATGGGCTCTCGCGTCCGCACTGTGTCCCGTGCAACTACACTGAGTACGCCAAGTCTCCTCTCTGCCTGCTGAGCAACAGACAGCCGTGTAGGCCCTTCGGAACACTTCTTGGCCTGCAGAGTCCAATGCGACACACTGTTCTCTTCCTTCGAAACCTAGGTTGCCATAGCTTGCAAAGAGCACTGGAACACAGTCCTACACGGTCTCATGTGCTGGGCCACTTGGACTCAGTTAGGAATAGTGACTTACACCGAGAGAAACCTTCTCCTCCGCCTTCCTTCTGGGAACTCAAACCTCCCCGCCCTCTACCTCAAGCAGGAAGTCGAGGTGAGATCCAACCTGAGCAAAGAGCACAATTCCGCACGTTACACTGGCAGGCCCTTGGAATATGCAGTGCCAACTCGGTTTTCCTCAGGCCTTCACTCGGTTAAGGATCTTGCCACACGTAGAAGCCTGTGCAATAAAACTTGTTTAGCCAAGGGCCCAGTGTGTCGCGATGGTCTCCCTTGGCCGTTCCAATTCTGCAAGTACTTAGGTTGGGTGTTAACTAGGTTAGGTGGCCCTGCTTAGAAAACCAGCGTTTCCCCCTTTGGAAATCTGGATACTCGTGGCCTCGGAGTTGTTTCCGAAACCCTAAATATGCCCAGCTTCTACTCACTGCAGGCACACCTGGGGAGGAAACCAGTATGTTCCCCAGACAAACAGGGTGCTTGCGCATTCAGAGGGGAGCGAATCTGTGGCCCACGTTCGTTCTGGGAAATCGCAAGGTGACCGCTAGCATCCGCGAACAAAAGCAGTCTTATCCCCTTTCGAAAGCTGGATTCTTGCGGCCTAGAACCTGTGTGCAAAAGTGTGGAATTGCCCAGCTCCTATTCACTGCAGGCACGCTTGCGAGGGAAACGAGTATTTTGCCCAGAGAAATCAGGTGCTTTCAATTCTTAGGGGGAGCTAATCCCACAGCCCTCGTTCGTTCTGGGAAACCACAAGACGACCACTAGTCTCATCGTAAGGACCGATTTTTCCCCCTGGCAAGCTCTGCGTGCAGCAGTTTCCATGAGGTCTTGGTCGTGGTTCAGCTTCAATGGAACACGAGTAGACCTTTCAGGTCTCCTAGGGCTCTGGCATCCGCACCGTTGCCCGTGTAAATACACTGAGTACCCCAAGTGTCCTCTCTGCATGCTGATCAACAGACAGCCTTGTAGGCCCTTCGGAACACTTCTTGGCATGCAGAATCCAGGGCGACACACTGCTCCCTTCCTTGGAGAACCAGGTTGACACAGCTTACAAATACCTCGGGAATATATTCCCAGCCGGTCTAATGGGCTGGGCAACTTTGACTCAGTGCAGAAGAGTGACGTGCCATGAGAGACACCCTCTGCCCAGCGTTCCTTCTGGGAACTCATAGCTGCCGGCCCTCTACATCATGCAGGAATTGGATGTGACATCCAACCTGGTCAAAGACCACAATTCACCACATTACACTGGTAGGCCTCTGGAAGAGGCAGTGCCAAAAAGGCCTTCCTCAGGCCTTCTATTGGTTAGGGAACTTGCGACACTTAGACACCTGCTCATTAAAATTGATTCAGCAAAGGGCCCTGTGTGTCGCGTGTGTCTGCCTTCGCACCTCAAAGACTGCCGGTACTTAGGTTGCCTGTTAACTAGCATAGGAGGCCCTGCGTAGAAAAGCAGTCTCTTCCCGTTTGGAAAGCTGCATCCTTGCGGCAACAGAGCTGTGTTCAAAACCCTGAAAAGGCCCAGCGTCTATTCAGTGCAGCAACGCCTTGGGAGGAAAACACTAATTTCCACAGAGGAACCGGGTGCTTGCAATCCTTGTGAGGAGCTAATCCTGCCACCCTCGTTCTTTCGGGGAAACCGCAAGGTGCCCACTAGGCTCCCCGTAAGTTCCCCTTTTGCCAACGGGCATGTTGGGCATACAGCAGTCTCCATGAAGTGTTCGTCGTTGTGCTGCATACATGCAACTCGAGGATGCCTTTCAGGACGCAATGGGCTCTCGCGTCCGCACTGTGTCCCGTGCAACTACACTGAGTACGCCAAGTCTCCTCTCTGCCTGCTGAGCAACAGACAGCCGTGTAGGCCCTTCGGAACACTTCTTGGCCTGCAGAGTCCAACGCGACACACTGTTCTCTTCCTTCGAAACCTAGGTTGCCATAGCTTGCAAAGAGCACTGGAACACAGTCCTACACGGTCTCATGTGCTGGGCCACTTGGACTCAGTTAGGAATAGTGACTTACACCGAGAGAAACCTTCTCCTCCACGTTCCTTCTGGGAACTCATACCTCCCCGCCCTCTACCTCAAGCAGGAAGTCGAGGTGAGATCCAACCTGAGCAAAGAGCACAATTCCTCACGTTACACTGGCAGGCCCTTGGAATATGCAGTGCCAACTCGGTTTTCCTCAGGCCTTCACTCGGTTAAGGATCTTGCCACACGTAGAAGCCTGTGCAATAAAACTTGTTTAGCCAAGGGCCCAGTGTGTCGCGATGGTCTCCCTTGGCCGTTCCAATTCTGCAAGTACTTAGGTTGGGTGTTAACTAGGTTAGGTGGCCCTGCTTAGAAAACCAGCGTTTCCCCCTTTGGAAATCTGGATACTCGTGGCCTCGGAGTTGTTTCCGAAACCCTAAATATGCCCAGCTTCTACTCACTGCAGGCACACCTGGGGAGGAAACCAGTATGTTCCCCAGACAAACAGGGTGCTTGCGCATTCAGAGGGGAGCGAATCTGTGGCCCACGTTCGTTCTGGGAAATCGCAAGGTGACCGCTAGCATCCGCGAACAAAAGCAGTCTTATCCCCTTTCGAAAGCTGGATTCTTGCGGCCTAGAACCTGTGTGCAAAAGTGTGGAATTGCCCAGCTCCTATTCACTGCAGGCACGCTTGCGAGGGAAACGAGTATTTTGCCCAGAGAAATCAGGTGCTTTCAATTCTTAGGGGGAGCTAATCCCACAGCCCTCGTTCGTTCTGGGAAACCACAAGACGACCACTAGTCTCATCGTAAGGACCAATTTTTCCCCCTGGCAAGCTCTGCGTGCAGCAGTTTCCATGAGGTCTTGGTCGTGGTTCAGCTTCAATGGAACACGAGTAGACCTTTCAGGTCTCCTAGGGCTCTGGCATCCGCACCGTTGCCCGTGTAAATACACTGAGTACCCCAAGTGTCCTCTCTGCATGCTGATCAACAGACAGCCTTGTAGGCCCTTCGGAACACTTCTTGGCATGCAGAATCCAGGGCGACACACTGCTCCCTTCCTTGGAGAACCAGGTTGACACAGCTTACAAATACCTCGGGAATATATTCCCAGCCGGTCTAATGGGCTGGGCAACTTTGACTCAGTGCAGAAGAGTGACGTGCCATGAGAGACACCCTCTGCCCAGCGTTCCTTCTGGGAACTCATAGCTGCCGGCCCTCTACATCATGCAGGAATTGGATGTGACATCCAACCTGGTCAAAGACCACAATTCACCACATTACACTGGTAGGCCTCTGGAAGAGGCAGTGCCAAAAAGGCCTTCCTCGGGCCTTCTATTGGTTAGGGAACTTGCGACACTTAGACACCTGCTCATTAAAATTGATTCAGCAAAGGGCCCTGTGTGTCGCGTGTGTCTGCCTTCGTACCTCAAAGACTGCCGGTACTCAGGTTGCCTGTTAACTAGCATAGGAGGCCCTGCGTAGAAAAGCAGTCTCTTCCCGTTTGGAAAGCTGCATCCTTGCGGCAACAGAGCTGTGTTCAAAACCCTGAAAAGGCCCAGCGTCTATTCAGTGCAGCAACGCCTTGGGAGGAAAACACTAATTTCCACAGAGGAACCGGGTGCTTGCAATCCTTGTGGGGAGCTAATCCTGCCACCCTCGTTCTTTCGGGGAAACCGCAAGGTGCCCACTAGGCTCCCCGTAAGTTCCCCTTTTGCCAACGGGCATGTTGGGCATACAGCAGCTTCCATGAAGTGTTCGTCGTTGTGCTGCATACATGCAACTCGAGGATGCCTTTCAGGACGCAATGGGCTCTCGCGTCCGCACTGTGTCCCGTGCAACTACACTGAGTACGCCAAGTCTCCTCTCTGCCTGCTGAGCAACAGACAGCCGTGTAGGCCCTTCGGAACACTTCTTGGCCTGCAGAGTCCAACGCGACACACTGTTCTCTTCCTTCGAAACCTAGGTTGCCATAGCTTGCAAAGAGCACTGGAACACAGTCCTACACGGTCTCATGTGCTGGGCCACTTGGACTCAGTTAGGAATAGTGACTTACACCGAGAGAAACCTTCTCCTCCGCCTTCCTTCTGGGAACTCAAACCTCCCCGCCCTCTACCTCAAGCAGGAAGTCGAGGTGAGATCCAACCTGAGCAAAGAGCACAATTCCGCACGTTACACTGGCAGGCCCTTGGAATATGCAGTGCCAACTCGGTTTTCCTCAGGCCTTCACTCGGTTAAGGATCTTGCCACACGTAGAAGCCTGTGCAATAAAACTTGTTTAGCCAAGGGCCCAGTGTGTCGCGATGGTCTCCCTTGGCCGTTCCAATTCTGCAAGTACTTAGGTTGGGTGTTAACTAGGTTAGGTGGCCCTGCTTAGAAAACCAGCGTTTCCCCCTTTGGAAATCTGGATACTCGTGGCCTCGGAGTTGTTTCCGAATCCCTAAATATGCCCAGCTTCTACTCACTGCAGGCACACCTGGGGAGGAAACCAGTATGTTCCCCAGACAAACAGGGTGCTTGCGCATTCAGAGGGGAGCGAATCTGTGGCCCACGTTCGTTCTGGGAAATCGCAAGGTGACCGCTAGCATCCGCGAACAAAAGCAGTCTTATCCCCTTTCGAAAGCTGGATTCTTGCGGCCTAGAACCTGTGTGCAAAAGTGTGGAATTGCCCAGCTCCTATTCACTGCAGGCACGCTTGCGAGGGAAACGAGTATTTTGCCCAGAGAAATCAGGTGCTTTCAATTCTTAGGGGGAGCTAATCCCACAGCCCTCGTTCGTTCTGGGAAACCACAAGACGACCACTAGTCTCATCGTAAGGACCAATTTTTCCCCCTGGCAAGCTCTGCGTGCAGCAGTTTCCATGAGGTCTTGGTCGTGGTTCAGCTTCAATGGAACACGAGTAGACCTTTCAGGTCTCCTAGGGCTCTGGCATCCGCACCGTTGCCCGTGTAAATACACTGAGTACCCCAAGTGTCCTCTCTGCATGCTGATCAACAGACAGCCTTGTAGGCCCTTCGGAACACTTCTTGGCATGCAGAATCCAGGGCGACACACTGCTCCCTTCCTTGGAGAACCAGGTTGACACAGCTTACAAATACCTCGGGAATATATTCCCAGCCGGTCTAATGGGCTGGGCAACTTTGACTCAGTGCAGAAGAGTGACGTGCCATGAGAGACACCCTCTGCCCAGCGTTCCTTCTGGGAACTCATAGCTGCCGGCCCTCTACATCATGCAGGAATTGGATGTGACATCCAACCTGGTCAAAGACCACAATTCACCACATTACACTGGTAGGCCTCTGGAAGAGGCAGTGCCAAAAAGGCCTTCCTCAGGCCTTCTATTGGTTAGGGAACTTGCGACACTTAGACACCTGCTCATTAAAATTGATTGAGCAAAGGGCCCTGTGTGTCGCGTGTGTCTGCCTTCGCACCTCAAAGACGGCCGGTACTTAGGTTGCCTGTTAACTAGCATAGGAGGCCCTGCGTAGAAAAGCAGTCTCTTCCCGTTTGGAAAGCTGCATCCCTGCGGCAACAGAGCTGTGTTCAAAACCCTGAAAAGGCCCAGCGTCTATTCAGTGCAGCAACGCCTTGGGAGGAAAACACTAATTTCCACAGAGGAACTGGGTGCTTGCAATCCTTGTGGGGAGCTAATCCTGCCACCCTCGTTCTTTTGGGGAAACCGCAAGGTGACCACTAGGCTCCCCGTAAGTTCCCCTTTTGCCAACGGGCATGTTGGGCATACAGCAGCTTCCATGAAGTGTTCGTCGTTGTGCTGCATACATGCAACTCGAGGATGCCTTTCAGGACGCAATGGGCTCTCGCGTCCGCACTGTGTCCCGTGCAACTACACTGAGTACGCCAAGTCTCCTCTCTGCCTGCTGAGCAACAGACAGCCGTGTAGGCCCTTCGGAACACTTCTTGGCCTGCAGAGTCCAATGCGACACACTGTTCTCTTCCTTCGAAACCTAGGTTGCCATAGCTTGCAAAGAGCACTGGAACACAGTCCTACACGGTCTCATGTGCTGGGCCACTTGGACTCAGTTAGGAATAGTGACTTACACCGAGAGAAACCTTCTCCTCCGCCTTCCTTCTGGGAACTCAAACCTCCCCGCCCTCTACCTCAAGCAGGAAGTCGAGGTGAGATCCAACCTGAGCAAAGAGCACAATTCCTCACGTTACACTGGCAGGCCCTTGGAATATGCAGTGCCAACTCGGTTTTCCTCAGGCCTTCACTCGGTTAAGGATCTTGCCACACGTAGAAGCCTGTGCAATAAAACTTGTTTAGCCAAGGGCCCAGTGTGTCGCGATGGTCTCCCTTGGCCGTTCCAATTCTGCAAGTACTTAGGTTGGGTGTTAACTAGGTTAGGTGGCCCTGCTTAGAAAACCAGCGTTTCCCCCTTTGGAAATCTGGATACTCGTGGCCTCGGAGTTGTTTCCGAAACCCTAAATATGCCCAGCTTCTACTCACTGCAGGCACACCTGGGGAGGAAACCAGTATGTTCCCCAGACAAACAGGGTGCTTGCGCATTCAGAGGGGAGCGAATCTGTGGCCCACGTTCGTTCTGGGAAATCGCAAGGTGACCGCTAGCATCCGCGAACAAAAGCAGTCTTATCCCCTTTCGAAAGCTGGATTCTTGCGGCCTAGAACCTGTGTGCAAAAGTGTGGAATTGCCCAGCTCCTATTCACTGCAGGCACGCTTGCGAGGGAAACGAGTATTTTGCCCAGAGAAATCAGGTGCTTTCAATTCTTAGGGGGAGCTAATCCCACAGCCCTCGTTCGTTCTGGGAAACCACAAGACGACCACTAGTCTCATCGTAAGGACCGATTTTTCCCCCTGGCAAGCTCTGCGTGCAGCAGTTTCCATGAGGTCTTGGTCGTGGTTCAGCTTCAATGGAACACGAGTAGACCTTTCAGGTCTCCTAGGGCTCTGGCATCCGCACCGTTGCCCGTGTAAATACACTGAGTACCCCAAGTGTCCTCTCTGCATGCTGATCAACAGACAGCCTTGTAGGCCCTTCGGAACACTTCTTGGCATGCAGAATCCAGGGCGACACACTGCTCCCTTCCTTGGAGAACCAGGTTGACACAGCTTACAAATACCTCGGGAATATATTCCCAGCCGATCTAATGGGCTGGGCAACTTTGACTCAGTGCAGAAGAGTGACGTGCCATGAGAGACACCCTCTGCCCAGCGTTCCTTCTGGGAACTCATAGCTGCCGGCCCTCTACATCATGCAGGAATTGGATGTGACATCCAACCTGGTCAAAGACCACAATTCACCACATTACACTGGTAGGCCTCTGGAAGAGGCAGTGCCAAAAAGGCCTTCCTCAGGCCTTCTATTGGTTAGGGAACTTGCGACACTTAGACACCTGCTCATTAAAATTGATTCAGCAAAGGGCCCTGTGTGTCGCGTGTGTCTGCCTTCGCACCTCAAAGACTGCCGGTACTTAGGTTGCCTGTTAACTAGCATAGGAGGCCCTGCGTAGAAAAGCAGTCTCTTCCCGTTTGGAAAGCTGCATCCTTGCGGCAACAGAGCTGTGTTCAAAACCCTGAAAAGGCCCAGCGTCTATTCAGTGCAGCAACGCCTTGGGAGGAAAACACTAATTTCCACAGAGGAACCGGGTGCTTGCAATCCTTGTGAGGAGCTAATCCTGCCACCCTCGTTCTTTCGGGGAAACCGCAAGGTGCCCACTAGGCTCCCCGTAAGTTCCCCTTTTGCCAACGGGCATGTTGGGCATACAGCAGTCTCCATGAAGTGTTCGTCGTTGTGCTGCATACATGCAACTCGAGGATGCCTTTCAGGACGCAATGGGCTCTCGCGTCCGCAGTGTGTCCCGTGCAAATACACTGAGTATGCCAAGTCTCCTCTCTGCCTGCTGAGCAACAGACAGCCGTGTAGGCCCTTCGGAACACTTCTTGGCCTGCAGAGTCCAACGCGACACACTGTTCTCTTCCTTCGAAACCTAGGTTGCCATAGCTTGCAAAGAGCACTGGAACACAGTCCTACACGGTCTCATGTGCTGGGCCACTTGGACTCAGTTAGGAATAGTGACTTACACCGAGAGAAACCTTCTCCTCCACGTTCCTTCTGGGAACTCATACCTCCCCGCCCTCTACCTCAAGCAGGAAGTCGAGGTGAGATCCAACCTGAGCAAAGAGCACAATTCCTCACGTTACACTGGCAGGCCCTTGGAATATGCAGTGCCAACTCGGTTTTCCTCAGGCCTTCACTCGGTTAAGGATCTTGCCACACGTAGAAGCCTGTGCAATAAAACTTGTTTAGCCAAGGGCCCAGTGTGTCGCGATGGTCTCCCTTGGCCGTTCCAATTCTGCAAGTACTTAGGTTGGGTGTTAACTAGGTTAGGTGGCCCTGCTTAGAAAACCAGCGTTTCCCCCTTTGGAAATCTGGATACTCGTGGCCTCGGAGTTGTTTCCGAAACCCTAAATATGCCCAGCTTCTACTCACTGCAGGCACACCTGGGGAGGAAACCAGTATGTTCCCCAGACAAACAGGGTGCTTGCGCATTCAGAGGGGAGCGAATCTGTGGCCCACGTTCGTTCTGGGAAATCGCAAGGTGACCGCTAGCATCCGCGAACAAAAGCAGTCTTATCCCCTTTCGAAAGCTGGATTCTTGCGGCCTAGAACCTGTGTGCAAAAGTGTGGAATTGCCCAGCTCCTATTCACTGCAGGCACGCTTGCGAGGGAAACGAGTATTTTGCCCAGAGAAATCAGGTGCTTTCAATTCTTAGGGGGAGCTAATCCCACAGCCCTCGTTCGTTCTGGGAAACCACAAGACGACCACTAGTCTCATCGTAAGGACCGATTTTTCCCCCTGGCAAGCTCTGCGTGCAGCAGTTTCCATGAGGTCTTGGTCGTGGTTCAGCTTCAATGGAACACGAGTAGACCTTTCAGGTCTCCTAGGGCTCTGGCATCCGCACCGTTGCCCGTGTAAATACACTGAGTACCCCAAGTGTCCTCTCTGCATGCTGATCAACAGACAGCCTTGTAGGCCCTTCGGAACACTTCTTGGCATGCAGAATCCAGGGCGACACACTGCTCCCTTCCTTGGAGAACCAGGTTGACACAGCTTACAAATACCTCGGGAATATATTCCCAGCCGGTCTAATGGGCTGGGCAACTTTGACTCAGTGCAGAAGAGTGACGTGCCATGAGAGACACCCTCTGCCCAGCGTTCCTTCTGGGAACTCATAGCTGCCGGCCCTCTACATCATGCAGGAATTGGATGTGACATCCAACCTGGTCAAAGACCACAATTCACCACATTACACTGGTAGGCCTCTGGAAGAGGCAGTGCCAAAAAGGCCTTCCTCGGGCCTTCTATTGGTTAGGGAACTTGCGACACTTAGACACCTGCTCATTAAAATTGATTCAGCAAAGGGCCCTGTGTGTCGCGTGTGTCTGCCTTCGTACCTCAAAGACTGCCGGTACTCAGGTTGCCTGTTAACTAGCATAGGAGGCCCTGCGTAGAAAAGCAGTCTCTTCCCGTTTGGAAAGCTGCATCCTTGCGGCAACAGAGCTGTGTTCAAAACCCTGAAAAGGCCCAGCGTCTATTCAGTGCAGCAACGCCTTGGGAGGAAAACACTAATTTCCACAGAGGAACCGGGTGCTTGCAATCCTTGTGGGGAGCTAATCCTGCCACCCTCGTTCTTTCGGGGAAACCGCAAGGTGCCCACTAGGCTCCCCGTAAGTTCCCCTTTTGCCAACGGGCATGTTGGGCATACAGCAGTCTCCATGAAGTGTTCGTCGTTGTGCTGCATACATGCACCTCGAGGATGCCTTTCAGGACGCAATGGGCTCTCGCGTCCGCACTGTGTCCCGTGCAACTACACTGAGTACGCCAAGTCTCCTCTCTGCCTGCTGAGCAACAGACAGCCGTGTAGGCCCTTCGGAACACTTCTTGGCCTGCAGAGTCCAACGCGACACACTGTTCTCTTCCTTCGAAACCTAGGTTGCCATAGCTTGCAAAGAGCACTGGAACACAGTCCTACACGGTCTCATGTGCTGGGCCACTTGGACTCAGTTAGGAATAGTGACTTACACCGAGAGAAACCTTCTCCTCCGCCTTCCTTCTGGGAACTCAAACCTCCCCGCCCTCTACCTCAAGCAGGAAGTCGAGGTGAGATCCAACCTGAGCAAAGAGCACAATTCCGCACGTTACACTGGCAGGCCCTTGGAATATGCAGTGCCAACTCGGTTTTCCTCAGGCCTTCACTCGGTTAAGGATCTTGCCACACGTAGAAGCCTGTGCAATAAAACTTGTTTAGCCAAGGGCCCAGTGTGTCGCGATGGTCTCCCTTGGCCGTTCCAATTCTGCAAGTACTTAGGTTGGGTGTTAACTAGGTTAGGTGGCCCTGCTTAGAAAACCAGCGTTTCCCCCTTTGGAAATCTGGATACTCGTGGCCTCGGAGTTGTTTCCGAATCCCTAAATATGCCCAGCTTCTACTCACTGCAGGCACACCTGGGGAGGAAACCAGTATGTTCCCCAGACAAACAGGGTGCTTGCGCATTCAGAGGGGAGCGAATCTGTGGCCCACGTTCGTTCTGGGAAATCGCAAGGTGACCGCTAGCATCCGCGAACAAAAGCAGTCTTATCCCCTTTCGAAAGCTGGATTCTTGCGGCCTAGAACCTGTGTGCAAAAGTGTGGAATTGCCCAGCTCCTATTCACTGCAGGCACGCTTGCGAGGGAAACGAGTATTTTGCCCAGAGAAATCAGGTGCTTTCAATTCTTAGGGGGAGCTAATCCCACAGCCCTCGTTCGTTCTGGGAAACCACAAGACGACCACTAGTCTCATCGTAAGGACCAATTTTTCCCCCTGGCAAGCTCTGCGTGCAGCAGTTTCCATGAGGTCTTGGTCGTGGTTCAGCTTCAATGGAACACGAGTAGACCTTTCAGGTCTCCTAGGGCTCTGGCATCCGCACCGTTGCCCGTGTAAATACACTGAGTACCCCAAGTGTCCTCTCTGCATGCTGATCAACAGACAGCCTTGTAGGCCCTTCGGAACACTTCTTGGCATGCAGAATCCAGGGCGACACACTGCTCCCTTCCTTGGAGAACCAGGTTGACACAGCTTACAAATACCTCGGGAATATATTCCCAGCCGGTCTAATGGGCTGGGCAACTTTGACTCAGTGCAGAAGAGTGACGTGCCATGAGAGACACCCTCTGCCCAGCGTTCCTTCTGGGAACTCATAGCTGCCGGCCCTCTACATCATGCAGGAATTGGATGTGACATCCAACCTGGTCAAAGACCACAATTCACCACATTACACTGGTAGGCCTCTGGAAGAGGCAGTGCCAAAAAGGCCTTCCTCGGGCCTTCTATTGGTTAGGGAACTTGCGACACTTAGACACCTGCTCATTAAAATTGATTCAGCAAAGGGCCCTGTGTGTCGCGTGTGTCTGCCTTCGTACCTCAAAGACTGCCGGTACTCAGGTTGCCTGTTAACTAGCATAGGAGGCCCTGCGTAGAAAAGCAGTCTCTTCCCGTTTGGAAAGCTGCATCCTTGCGGCAACAGAGCTGTGTTCAAAACCCTGAAAAGGCCCAGCGTCTATTCAGTGCAGCAACGCCTTGGGAGGAAAACACTAATTTCCACAGAGGAACCGGGTGCTTGCAATCCTTGTGGGGAGCTAATCCTGCCACCCTCGTTCTTTCGGGGAAACCGCAAGGTGCCCACTAGGCTCCCCGTAAGTTCCCCTTTTGCCAACGGGCATGTTGGGCATACAGCAGTCTCCATGAAGTGTTCGTCGTTGTGCTGCATACATGCAACTCGAGGATGCCTTTCAGGACGCAATGGGCTCTCGCGTCCGCACTGTGTCCCGTGCAACTACACTGAGTACGCCAAGTCTCCTCTCTGCCTGCTGAGCAACAGACAGCCGTGTAGGCCCTTCGGAACACTTCTTGGCCTGCAGAGTCCAACGCGACACACTGTTCTCTTCCTTCGAAACCTAGGTTGCCATAGCTTGCAAAGAGCACTGGAACACAGTCCTACACGGTCTCATGTGCTGGGCCACTTGGACTCAGTTAGGAATAGTGACTTACACCGAGAGAAACCTTCTCCTCCGCCTTCCTTCTGGGAACTCAAACCTCCCCGCCCTCTACCTCAAGCAGGAAGTCGAGGTGAGATCCAACCTGAGCAAAGAGCACAATTCCGCACGTTACACTGGCAGGCCCTTGGAATATGCAGTGCCAACTCGGTTTTCCTCAGGCCTTCACTCGGTTAAGGATCTTGCCACACGTAGAAGCCTGTGCAATAAAACTTGTTTAGCCAAGGGCCCAGTGTGTCGCGATGGTCTCCCTTGGCCGTTCCAATTCTGCAAGTACTTAGGTTGGGTGTTAACTAGGTTAGGTGGCCCTGCTTAGAAAACCAGCGTTTCCCCCTTTGGAAATCTGGATACTCGTGGCCTCGGAGTTGTTTCCGAATCCCTAAATATGCCCAGCTTCTACTCACTGCAGGCACACCTGGGGAGGAAACCAGTATGTTCCCCAGACAAACAGGGTGCTTGCGCATTCAGAGGGGAGCGAATCTGTGGCCCACGTTCGTTCTGGGAAATCGCAAGGTGACCGCTAGCATCCGCGAACAAAAGCAGTCTTATCCCCTTTCGAAAGCTGGATTCTTGCGGCCTAGAACCTGTGTGCAAAAGTGTGGAATTGCCCAGCTCCTATTCACTGCAGGCACGCTTGCGAGGGAAACGAGTATTTTGCCCAGAGAAATCAGGTGCTTTCAATTCTTAGGGGGAGCTAATCCCACAGCCCTCGTTCGTTCTGGGAAACCACAAGACGACCACTAGTCTCATCGTAAGGACCAATTTTTCCCCCTGGCAAGCTCTGCGTGCAGCAGTTTCCATGAGGTCTTGGTCGTGGTTCAGCTTCAATGGAACACGAGTAGACCTTTCAGGTCTCCTAGGGCTCTGGCATCCGCACCGTTGCCCGTGTAAATACACTGAGTACCCCAAGTGTCCTCTCTGCATGCTGATCAACAGACAGCCTTGTAGGCCCTTCGGAACACTTCTTGGCATGCAGAATCCAGGGCGACACACTGCTCCCTTCCTTGGAGAACCAGGTTGACACAGCTTACAAATACCTCGGGAATATATTCCCAGCCGGTCTAATGGGCTGGGCAACTTTGACTCAGTGCAGAAGAGTGACGTGCCATGAGAGACACCCTCTGCCCAGCGTTCCTTCTGGGAACTCATAGCTGCCGGCCCTCTACATCATGCAGGAATTGGATGTGACATCCAACCTGGTCAAAGACCACAATTCACCACATTACACTGGTAGGCCTCTGGAAGAGGCAGTGCCAAAAAGGCCTTCCTCAGGCCTTCTATTGGTTAGGGAACTTGCGACACTTAGACACCTGCTCATTAAAATTGATTGAGCAAAGGGCCCTGTGTGTCGCGTGTGTCTGCCTTCGCACCTCAAAGACGGCCGGTACTTAGGTTGCCTGTTAACTAGCATAGGAGGCCCTGCGTAGAAAAGCAGTCTCTTCCCGTTTGGAAAGCTGCATCCCTGCGGCAACAGAGCTGTGTTCAAAACCCTGAAAAGGCCCAGCGTCTATTCAGTGCAGCAACGCCTTGGGAGGAAAACACTAATTTCCACAGAGGAACTGGGTGCTTGCAATCCTTGTGGGGAGCTAATCCTGCCACCCTCGTTCTTTTGGGGAAACCGCAAGGTGACCACTAGGCTCCCCGTAAGTTCCCCTTTTGCCAACGGGCATGTTGGGCATACAGCAGCTTCCATGAAGTGTTCGTCGTTGTGCTGCATACATGCAACTCGAGGATGCCTTTCAGGACGCAATGGGCTCTCGCGTCCGCACTGTGTCCCGTGCAACTACACTGAGTACGCCAAGTCTCCTCTCTGCCTGCTGAGCAACAGACAGCCGTGTAGGCCCTTCGGAACACTTCTTGGCCTGCAGAGTCCAATGCGACACACTGTTCTCTTCCTTCGAAACCTAGGTTGCCATAGCTTGCAAAGAGCACTGGAACACAGTCCTACACGGTCTCATGTGCTGGGCCACTTGGACTCAGTTAGGAATAGTGACTTACACCGAGAGAAACCTTCTCCTCCGCCTTCCTTCTGGGAACTCAAACCTCCCCGCCCTCTACCTCAAGCAGGAAGTCGAGGTGAGATCCAACCTGAGCAAAGAGCACAATTCCTCACGTTACACTGGCAGGCCCTTGGAATATGCAGTGCCAACTCGGTTTTCCTCAGGCCTTCACTCGGTTAAGGATCTTGCCACACGTAGAAGCCTGTGCAATAAAACTTGTTTAGCCAAGGGCCCAGTGTGTCGCGATGGTCTCCCTTGGCCGTTCCAATTCTGCAAGTACTTAGGTTGGGTGTTAACTAGGTTAGGTGGCCCTGCTTAGAAAACCAGCGTTTCCCCCTTTGGAAATCTGGATACTCGTGGCCTCGGAGTTGTTTCCGAAACCCTAAATATGCCCAGCTTCTACTCACTGCAGGCACACCTGGGGAGGAAACCAGTATGTTCCCCAGACAAACAGGGTGCTTGCGCATTCAGAGGGGAGCGAATCTGTGGCCCACGTTCGTTCTGGGAAATCGCAAGGTGACCGCTAGCATCCGCGAACAAAAGCAGTCTTATCCCCTTTCGAAAGCTGGATTCTTGCGGCCTAGAACCTGTGTGCAAAAGTGTGGAATTGCCCAGCTCCTATTCACTGCAGGCACGCTTGCGAGGGAAACGAGTATTTTGCCCAGAGAAATCAGGTGCTTTCAATTCTTAGGGGGAGCTAATCCCACAGCCCTCGTTCGTTCTGGGAAACCACAAGACGACCACTAGTCTCATCGTAAGGACCGATTTTTCCCCCTGGCAAGCTCTGCGTGCAGCAGTTTCCATGAGGTCTTGGTCGTGGTTCAGCTTCAATGGAACACGAGTAGACCTTTCAGGTCTCCTAGGGCTCTGGCATCCGCACCGTTGCCCGTGTAAATACACTGAGTACCCCAAGTGTCCTCTCTGCATGCTGATCAACAGACAGCCTTGTAGGCCCTTCGGAACACTTCTTGGCATGCAGAATCCAGGGCGACACACTGCTCCCTTCCTTGGAGAACCAGGTTGACACAGCTTACAAATACCTCGGGAATATATTCCCAGCCGATCTAATGGGCTGGGCAACTTTGACTCAGTGCAGAAGAGTGACGTGCCATGAGAGACACCCTCTGCCCAGCGTTCCTTCTGGGAACTCATAGCTGCCGGCCCTCTACATCATGCAGGAATTGGATGTGACATCCAACCTGGTCAAAGACCACAATTCACCACATTACACTGGTAGGCCTCTGGAAGAGGCAGTGCCAAAAAGGCCTTCCTCAGGCCTTCTATTGGTTAGGGAACTTGCGACACTTAGACACCTGCTCATTAAAATTGATTCAGCAAAGGGCCCTGTGTGTCGCGTGTGTCTGCCTTCGCACCTCAAAGACTGCCGGTACTTAGGTTGCCTGTTAACTAGCATAGGAGGCCCTGCGTAGAAAAGCAGTCTCTTCCCGTTTGGAAAGCTGCATCCTTGCGGCAACAGAGCTGTGTTCAAAACCCTGAAAAGGCCCAGCGTCTATTCAGTGCAGCAACGCCTTGGGAGGAAAACACTAATTTCCACAGAGGAACCGGGTGCTTGCAATCCTTGTGAGGAGCTAATCCTGCCACCCTCGTTCTTTCGGGGAAACCGCAAGGTGCCCACTAGGCTCCCCGTAAGTTCCCCTTTTGCCAACGGGCATGTTGGGCATACAGCAGTCTCCATGAAGTGTTCGTCGTTGTGCTGCATACATGCAACTCGAGGATGCCTTTCAGGACGCAATGGGCTCTCGCGTCCGCAGTGTGTCCCGTGCAAATACACTGAGTACGCCAAGTCTCCTCTCTGCCTGCTGAGCAACAGACAGCCGTGTAGGCCCTTCGGAACACTTCTTGGCCTGCAGAGTCCAACGCGACACACTGTTCTCTTCCTTCGAAACCTAGGTTGCCATAGCTTGCAAAGAGCACTGGAACACAGTCCTACACGGTCTCATGTGCTGGGCCACTTGGACTCAGTTAGGAATAGTGACTTACACCGAGAGAAACCTTCTCCTCCACGTTCCTTCTGGGAACTCATACCTCCCCGCCCTCTACCTCAAGCAGGAAGTCGAGGTGAGATCCAACCTGAGCAAAGAGCACAATTCCTCACGTTACACTGGCAGGCCCTTGGAATATGCAGTGCCAACTCGGTTTTCCTCAGGCCTTCACTCGGTTAAGGATCTTGCCACACGTAGAAGCCTGTGCAATAAAACTTGTTTAGCCAAGGGCCCAGTGTGTCGCGATGGTCTCCCTTGGCCGTTCCAATTCTGCAAGTACTTAGGTTGGGTGTTAACTAGGTTAGGTGGCCCTGCTTAGAAAACCAGCGTTTCCCCCTTTGGAAATCTGGATACTCGTGGCCTCGGAGTTGTTTCCGAAACCCTAAATATGCCCAGCTTCTACTCACTGCAGGCACACCTGGGGAGGAAACCAGTATGTTCCCCAGACAAACAGGGTGCTTGCGCATTCAGAGGGGAGCGAATCTGTGGCCCACGTTCGTTCTGGGAAATCGCAAGGTGACCGCTAGCATCCGCGAACAAAAGCAGTCTTATCCCCTTTCGAAAGCTGGATTCTTGCGGCCTAGAACCTGTGTGCAAAAGTGTGGAATTGCCCAGCTCCTATTCACTGCAGGCACGCTTGCGAGGGAAACGAGTATTTTGCCCAGAGAAATCAGGTGCTTTCAATTCTTAGGGGGAGCTAATCCCACAGCCCTCGTTCGTTCTGGGAAACCACAAGACGACCACTAGTCTCATCGTAAGGACCGATTTTTCCCCCTGGCAAGCTCTGCGTGCAGCAGTTTCCATGAGGTCTTGGTCGTGGTTCAGCTTCAATGGAACACGAGTAGACCTTTCAGGTCTCCTAGGGCTCTGGCATCCGCACCGTTGCCCGTGTAAATACACTGAGTACCCCAAGTGTCCTCTCTGCATGCTGATCAACAGACAGCCTTGTAGGCCCTTCGGAACACTTCTTGGCATGCAGAATCCAGGGCGACACACTGCTCCCTTCCTTGGAGAACCAGGTTGACACAGCTTACAAATACCTCGGGAATATATTCCCAGCCGGTCTAATGGGCTGGGCAACTTTGACTCAGTGCAGAAGAGTGACGTGCCATGAGAGACACCCTCTGCCCAGCGTTCCTTCTGGGAACTCATAGCTGCCGGCCCTCTACATCATGCAGGAATTGGATGTGACATCCAACCTGGTCAAAGACCACAATTCACCACATTACACTGGTAGGCCTCTGGAAGAGGCAGTGCCAAAAAGGCCTTCCTCGGGCCTTCTATTGGTTAGGGAACTTGCGACACTTAGACACCTGCTCATTAAAATTGATTCAGCAAAGGGCCCTGTGTGTCGCGTGTGTCTGCCTTCGTACCTCAAAGACTGCCGGTACTCAGGTTGCCTGTTAACTAGCATAGGAGGCCCTGCGTAGAAAAGCAGTCTCTTCCCGTTTGGAAAGCTGCATCCTTGCGGCAACAGAGCTGTGTTCAAAACCCTGAAAAGGCCCAGCGTCTATTCAGTGCAGCAACGCCTTGGGAGGAAAACACTAATTTCCACAGAGGAACCGGGTGCTTGCAATCCTTGTGGGGAGCTAATCCTGCCACCCTCGTTCTTTCGGGGAAACCGCAAGGTGCCCACTAGGCTCCCCGTAAGTTCCCCTTTTGCCAACGGGCATGTTGGGCATACAGCAGTCTCCATGAAGTGTTCGTCGTTGTGCTGCATACATGCAACTCGAGGATGCCTTTCAGGACGCAATGGGCTCTCGCGTCCGCACTGTGTCCCGTGCAACTACACTGAGTACGCCAAGTCTCCTCTCTGCCTGCTGAGCAACAGACAGCCGTGTAGGCCCTTCGGAACACTTCTTGGCCTGCAGAGTCCAACGCGACACACTGTTCTCTTCCTTCGAAACCTAGGTTGCCATAGCTTGCAAAGAGCACTGGAACACAGTCCTACACGGTCTCATGTGCTGGGCCACTTGGACTCAGTTAGGAATAGTGACTTACACCGAGAGAAACCTTCTCCTCCGCCTTCCTTCTGGGAACTCAAACCTCCCCGCCCTCTACCTCAAGCAGGAAGTCGAGGTGAGATCCAACCTGAGCAAAGAGCACAATTCCGCACGTTACACTGGCAGGCCCTTGGAATATGCAGTGCCAACTCGGTTTTCCTCAGGCCTTCACTCGGTTAAGGATCTTGCCACACGTAGAAGCCTGTGCAATAAAACTTGTTTAGCCAAGGGCCCAGTGTGTCGCGATGGTCTCCCTTGGCCGTTCCAATTCTGCAAGTACTTAGGTTGGGTGTTAACTAGGTTAGGTGGCCCTGCTTAGAAAACCAGCGTTTCCCCCTTTGGAAATCTGGATACTCGTGGCCTCGGAGTTGTTTCCGAATCCCTAAATATGCCCAGCTTCTACTCACTGCAGGCACACCTGGGGAGGAAACCAGTATGTTCCCCAGACAAACAGGGTGCTTGCGCATTCAGAGGGGAGCGAATCTGTGGCCCACGTTCGTTCTGGGAAATCGCAAGGTGACCGCTAGCATCCGCGAACAAAAGCAGTCTTATCCCCTTTCGAAAGCTGGATTCTTGCGGCCTAGAACCTGTGTGCAAAAGTGTGGAATTGCCCAGCTCCTATTCACTGCAGGCACGCTTGCGAGGGAAACGAGTATTTTGCCCAGAGAAATCAGGTGCTTTCAATTCTTAGGGGGAGCTAATCCCACAGCCCTCGTTCGTTCTGGGAAACCACAAGACGACCACTAGTCTCATCGTAAGGACCAATTTTTCCCCCTGGCAAGCTCTGCGTGCAGCAGTTTCCATGAGGTCTTGGTCGTGGTTCAGCTTCAATGGAACACGAGTAGACCTTTCAGGTCTCCTAGGGCTCTGGCATCCGCACCGTTGCCCGTGTAAATACACTGAGTACCCCAAGTGTCCTCTCTGCATGCTGATCAACAGACAGCCTTGTAGGCCCTTCGGAACACTTCTTGGCATGCAGAATCCAGGGCGACACACTGCTCCCTTCCTTGGAGAACCAGGTTGACACAGCTTACAAATACCTCGGGAATATATTCCCAGCCGGTCTAATGGGCTGGGCAACTTTGACTCAGTGCAGAAGAGTGACGTGCCATGAGAGACACCCTCTGCCCAGCGTTCCTTCTGGGAACTCATAGCTGCCGGCCCTCTACATCATGCAGGAATTGGATGTGACATCCAACCTGGTCAAAGACCACAATTCACCACATTACACTGGTAGGCCTCTGGAAGAGGCAGTGCCAAAAAGGCCTTCCTCAGGCCTTCTATTGGTTAGGGAACTTGCGACACTTAGACACCTGCTCATTAAAATTGATTGAGCAAAGGGCCCTGTGTGTCGCGTGTGTCTGCCTTCGCACCTCAAAGACGGCCGGTACTTAGGTTGCCTGTTAACTAGCATAGGAGGCCCTGCGTAGAAAAGCAGTCTCTTCCCGTTTGGAAAGCTGCATCCCTGCGGCAACAGAGCTGTGTTCAAAACCCTGAAAAGGCCCAGCGTCTATTCAGTGCAGCAACGCCTTGGGAGGAAAACACTAATTTCCACAGAGGAACTGGGTGCTTGCAATCCTTGTGGGGAGCTAATCCTGCCACCCTCGTTCTTTTGGGGAAACCGCAAGGTGACCACTAGGCTCCCCGTAAGTTCCCCTTTTGCCAACGGGCATGTTGGGCATACAGCAGCTTCCATGAAGTGTTCGTCGTTGTGCTGCATACATGCAACTCGAGGATGCCTTTCAGGACGCAATGGGCTCTCGCGTCCGCACTGTGTCCCGTGCAACTACACTGAGTACGCCAAGTCTCCTCTCTGCCTGCTGAGCAACAGACAGCCGTGTAGGCCCTTCGGAACACTTCTTGGCCTGCAGAGTCCAACGCGACACACTGTTCTCTTCCTTCGAAACCTAGGTTGCCATAGCTTGCAAAGAGCACTGGAACACAGTCCTACACGGTCTCATGTGCTGGGCCACTTGGACTCAGTTAGGAATAGTGACTTACACCGAGAGAAACCTTCTCCTCCGCCTTCCTTCTGGGAACTCAAACCTCCCCGCCCTCTACCTCAAGCAGGAAGTCGAGGTGAGATCCAACCTGAGCAAAGAGCACAATTCCTCACGTTACACTGGCAGGCCCTTGGAATATGCAGTGCCAACTCGGTTTTCCTCAGGCCTTCACTCGGTTAAGGATCTTGCCACACGTAGAAGCCTGTGCAATAAAACTTGTTTAGCCAAGGGCCCAGTGTGTCGCGATGGTCTCCCTTGGCCGTTCCAATTCTGCAAGTACTTAGGTTGGGTGTTAACTAGGTTAGGTGGCCCTGCTTAGAAAACCAGCGTTTCCCCCTTTGGAAATCTGGATACTCGTGGCCTCGGAGTTGTTTCCGAAACCCTAAATATGCCCAGCTTCTACTCACTGCAGGCACACCTGGGGAGGAAACCAGTATGTTCCCCAGACAAACAGGGTGCTTGCGCATTCAGAGGGGAGCGAATCTGTGGCCCACGTTCGTTCTGGGAAATCGCAAGGTGACCGCTAGCATCCGCGAACCAAAGCAGTCTTATCCCCTTTCGAAAGCTGGATTCTTGCGGCCTAGAACCTGTGTGCAAAAGTGTGGAATTGCCCAGCTCCTATTCACTGCAGGCACGCTTGCGTGGGAAACGAGTATTTTGCCCAGAGAAATCAGGTGCTTTCAATTCTTAGGGGGAGCTAATCCCACAGCCTTCGTTCGTTCTGGGAAACCACAAGACGACCACTAGTCTCATCGTAAGGACCGATTTTTCCCCCTGGCAAGCTCTGCGTGCAGCAGTTTCCATGAGGTCTTGGTCGTGGTTCAGCTTCAATGGAACACGAGTAGACCTTTCAGGTCTCCTAGGGCTCTGGCATCCGCACCGTTGCCCATGTAAATACACTGAGTACCCCAAGTGTCCTCTCTGCATGCTGATCAACAGACAGCCTTGTAGGCCCTTCGGAACACTTCTTGGCATGCAGAATCCAGGGCGACACACTGCTCCCTTCCATGGAGAACCAGGTTGACACAGCTTACAAATACCTCGGGAATATATTCCCAGCCGGTCTAATGGGCTGGGCAACTTTGACTCAGTGCAGAAGAGTGACGTGCCATGAGAGACACCCTCTGCCCAGCGTTCCTTCTGGGAACTCATAGCTGCCGGCCCTCTACATCATGCAGGAATTGGATGTGACATCCAACCTGGTCAAAGACCACAATTCACCACATTACACTGGTAGGCCTCTGGAAGAGGCAGTGCCAAAAAGGCCTTCCTCAGGCCTTCTATTGGTTAGGGAACTTGCGACACTTAGACACCTGCTCATTAAAATTGATTCAGCAAAGGGCCCTGTGTGTCGCGTGTGTCTGCCTTCGCACCTCAAAGACGGCCGGTACTTAGGTTGCCTGTTAACTAGCATAGGAGGCCCTGCGTAGAAAAGCAGTCTCTTCCCGTTTGGAAAGCTGCATCCCTGCGGCAACAGAGCTGTGTTCAAAACCCTGAAAAGGCCCAGCGTCTATTCAGTGCAGCAACGCCTTGGGAGGAAAACACTAATTTCCACAGAGGAACTGGGTGCTTGCAATCCTTGTGGGGAGCTAATCCTGCCACCCTCGTTCTTTTGGGGAAACCGCAAGGTGACCACTAGGCTCCCCGTAAGTTCCCCTTTTGCCAACGGGCATGTTGGGCATACAGCAGCTTCCATGAAGTGTTCGTCGTTGTGCTGCATACATGCAACTCGAGGATGCCTTTCAGGACGCAATGGGCTCTCGCGTCCGCACTGTGTCCCGTGCAACTACACTGAGTACGCCAAGTCTCCTCTCTGCCTGCTGAGCAACAGACAGCCGTGTAGGCCCTTCGGAACACTTCTTGGCCTGCAGAGTCCAACGCGACACACTGTTCTCTTCCTTCGAAACCTAGGTTGCCATAGCTTGCAAAGAGCACTGGAACACAGTCCTACACGGTCTCATGTGCTGGGCCACTTGGACTCAGTTAGGAATAGTGACTTACACCGAGAGAAACCTTCTCCTCCGCCTTCCTTCTGGGAACTCAAACCTCCCCGCCCTCTACCTCAAGCAGGAAGTCGAGGTGAGATCCAACCTGAGCAAAGAGCACAATTCCTCACGTTACACTGGCAGGCCCTTGGAATATGCAGTGCCAACTCGGTTTTCCTCAGGCCTTCACTCGGTTAAGGATCTTGCCACACGTAGAAGCCTGTGCAATAAAACTTGTTTAGCCAAGGGCCCAGTGTGTCGCGATGGTCTCCCTTGGCCGTTCCAATTCTGCAAGTACTTAGGTTGGGTGTTAACTAGGTTAGGTGGCCCTGCTTAGAAAACCAGCGTTTCCCCCTTTGGAAATCTGGATACTCGTGGCCTCGGAGTTGTTTCCGAAACCCTAAATATGCCCAGCTTCTACTCACTGCAGGCACACCTGGGGAGGAAACCAGTATGTTCCCCAGACAAACAGGGTGCTTGCGCATTCAGAGGGGAGCGAATCTGTGGCCCACGTTCGTTCTGGGAAATCGCAAGGTGACCGCTAGCATCCGCGAACCAAAGCAGTCTTATCCCCTTTCGAAAGCTGGATTCTTGCGGCCTAGAACCTGTGTGCAAAAGTGTGGAATTGCCCAGCTCCTATTCACTGCAGGCACGCTTGCGAGGGAAACGAGTATTTTGCCCAGAGAAATCAGGTGCTTTCAATTCTTAGGGGGAGCTAATCCCACAGCCCTCGTTCGTTCTGGGAAACCACAAGACGACCACTAGTCTCATCGTAAGGACCGATTTTTCCCCCTGGCAAGCTCTGCGTGCAGCAGTTTCCATGAGGTCTTGGTCGTGGTTCAGCTTCAATGGAACACGAGTAGACCTTTCAGGTCTCCTAGGGCTCTGGCATCCGCACCGTTGCCCGTGTAAATACACTGAGTACCCCAAGTGTCCTCTCTGCATGCTGATCAACAGACAGCCTTGTAGGCCCTTCGGAACACTTCTTGGCATGCAGAATCCAGGGCGACACACTGCTCCCTTCCATGGAGAACCAGGTTGACACAGCTTACAAATACCTCGGGAATATATTCCCAGCCGGTCTAATGGGCTGGGCAACTTTGACTCAGTGCAGAAGAGTGACGTGCCATGAGAGACACCCTCTGCCCAGCGTTCCTTCTGGGAACTCATAGCTGCCGGCCCTCTACATCATGCAGGAATTGGATGTGACATCCAACCTGGTCAAAGACCACAATTCACCACATTACACTGGTAGGCCTCTGGAAGAGGCAGTGCCAAAAAGGCCTTCCTCGGGCCTTCTATTGGTTAGGGAACTTGCGACACTTAGACACCTGCTCATTAAAATTGATTCAGCAAAGGGCCCTGTGTGTCGCGTGTGTCTGCCTTCGCACCTCAAAGACTGCCGGTACTTAGGTTGCCTGTTAACTAGCATAGGAGGCCCTGCGTAGAAAAGCAGTCTCTTCCCGTTTGGAAAGCTGCATCCTTGCGGCAACAGAGCTGTGTTCAAAACCCTGAAAAGGCCCAGCGTCTATTCAGTGCAGCAACGCCTTGGGAGGCAAACACTAATTTCCACAGAGGAACTGGGTGCTTGCAATCCTTGTGGGGAGCTAATCCTGCCACCCTCATTCTTTCGGGGAAACCGCAAGGTGCCCACTAGGCTCCCCGTAAGTTCCCCTTTTGCCAACGGGCATGTTGGGCATACAGCAGTCTCCATGAAGTGTTCGTCGTTGTGCTGCATACATGCAACTCGAGGATGCCTTTCAGGACGCAATGGGCTCTCGCGTCCGCACTGTGTCCCGTGCAACTACACTGAGTACGCCAAGTCTCCTCTCTGCCTGCTGAGCAACAGACAGCCGTGTAGGCCCTTCGGAACACTTCTTGGCCTGCAGAGTCCAACGCGACACACTGTTCTCTTCCTTCGAAACCTAGGTTGCCATAGCTTGCAAAGAGCACTGGAACACAGTCCTACACGGTCTCATGTGCTGGGCCACTTGGACTCAGTTAGGAGTAGTGACTTACACCGAGAGAAACCTCCTCTTCCACGTTCCTTCTGGGAACTCATACCTCCCCGCCCTCTACCTCAAGCAGGAAGTCGAGGTGAGATCCAACCTGAGCAAAGAGCACAATTCCTCACGTTACACTGGCAGGCCCTTGGAATATGCAGTGCCAACTCGGTTTTCCTCAGGCCTTCACTCGGTTAAGGATCTTGCCACACGTAGAAGCCTGTGCAATAAAACTTGTTTAGCCAAGGGCCCAGTGTGTCGCGATGGTCTCCCTTGGCCGTTCCAATTCTGCAAGTACTTAGGTTGGGTGTTAACTAGGTTAGGTGGCCCTGCTTAGAAAACCAGCGTTTCCCCCTTTGGAAATCTGGATACTCGTGGCCTCGGAGTTGTTTCCGAATCCCTAAATATGCCCAGCTTCTACTCACTGCAGGCACACCTGGGGAGGAAACCAGTATGTTCCCCAGACAAACAGGGTGCTTGCGCATTCAGAGGGGAGCGAATCTGTGGCCCACGTTCGTTCTGGGAAATCGCAAGGTGACCGCTAGCATCCGCGAACAAAAGCAGTCTTATCCCCTTTCGAAAGCTGGATTCTTGCGGCCTAGAACCTGTGTGCAAAAGTGTGGAATTGCCCAGCTCCTATTCACTGCAGGCACGCTTGCGAGGGAAACGAGTATTTTGCCCAGAGAAATCAGGTGCTTTCAATTCTTAGGGGGAGCTAATCCCACAGCCCTCGTTCGTTCTGGGAAACCACAAGACGACCACTAGTCTCATCGTAAGGACCAATTTTTCCCCCTGGCAAGCTCTGCGTGCAGCAGTTTCCATGAGGTCTTGGTCGTGGTTCAGCTTCAATGGAACACGAGTAGACCTTTCAGGTCTCCTAGGGCTCTGGCATCCGCACCGTTGCCCGTGTAAATACACTGAGTACCCCAAGTGTCCTCTCTGCATGCTGATCAACAGACAGCCTTGTAGGCCCTTCGGAACACTTCTTGGCATGCAGAATCCAGGGCGACACACTGCTCCCTTCCTTGGAGAACCAGGTTGACACAGCTTACAAATACCTCGGGAATATATTCCCAGCCGGTCTAATGGGCTGGGCAACTTTGACTCAGTGCAGAAGAGTGACGTGCCATGAGAGACACCCTCTGCCCAGCGTTCCTTCTGGGAACTCATAGCTGCCGGCCCTCTACATCATGCAGGAATTGGATGTGACATCCAACCTGGTCAAAGACCACAATTCACCACATTACACTGGTAGGCCTCTGGAAGAGGCAGTGCCAAAAAGGCCTTCCTCGGGCCTTCTATTGGTTAGGGAACTTGCGACACTTAGACACCTGCTCATTAAAATTGATTCAGCAAAGGGCCCTGTGTGTCGCGTGTGTCTGCCTTCGCACCTCAAAGACTGCCGGTACTTAGGTTGCCTGTTAACTAGCATAGGAGGACCCACGTAGAAAAGCAGTCTCTTCCCGTTTGGAAAGCTGCATCCTTGCGGCAACAGAGCTGTGTTCAAAACCCTGAAAAGGCCCAGCGTCTATTCAGTGCAGCAACGCCTTGGGAGGCAAACACTAATTTCCACAGAGGAACTGGGTGCTTGCAATCCTTGTGGGGAGCTAATCCTGCCACCCTCGTTCTTTCGGGGAAACCGCAAGGTGCCCACTAGGCTCCCCGTAAGTTCCCCTTTTGCCAACGGGCATGTTGGGCATACAGCAGTCTCCATGAAGTGTTCGTCGTTGTGCTGCATACATGCAACTCGAGGATGCCTTTCAGGACGCAATGGGCTCTCGCGTCCGCACTGTGTCCCGTGCAACTACACTGAGTACGCCAAGTCTCCTCTCTGCCTGCTGAGCAACAGACAGCCGTGTAGGCCCTTCGGAACACTTCTTGGCCTGCAGAGTCCAACGCGACACACTGTTCTCTTCCTTCGAAACCTAGGTTGCCATAGCTTGCAAAGAGCACTGGAACACAGTCCTACACGGTCTCATGTGCTGGGCCACTTGGACTCAGTTAGGAATAGTGACTTACACCGAGAGAAACCTTCTCCTCCGCCTTCCTTCTGGGAACTCAAACCTCCCCGCCCTCTACCTCAAGCAGGAAGTCGAGGTGAGATCCAACCTGAGCAAAGAGCACAATTCCTCACGTTACACTGGCAGGCCCTTGGAATATGCAGTGCCAACTCGGTTTTCCTCAGGCCTTCACTCGGTTAAGGATCTTGCCACACGTAGAAGCCTGTGCAATAAAACTTGTTTAGCCAAGGGCCCAGTGTGTCGCGATGGTCTCCCTTGGCCGTTCCAATTCTGCAAGTACTTAGGTTGGGTGTTAACTAGGTTAGGTGGCCCTGCTTAGAAAACCAGCGTTTCCCCCTTTGGAAATCTAGATACTCGTGGCCTCGGAGTTGTTTCCGAATCCCTAAATATGCCCAGCTTCTACTCACTGCAGGCACACCTGGGGAGGAAACCAGTATGTTCCCCAGACAAACAGGGTGCTTGCGCATTCAGAGGGGAGCGAATCTGTGGCCCACGTTCGTTCTGGGAAATCGCAAGGTGACCGCTAGCATCCGCGAACAAAAGCAGTCTTATCCCCTTTCGAAAGCTGGATTCTTGCGGCCTAGAACCTGTGTGCAAAAGTGTGGAATTGCCCAGCTCCTATTCACTGCAGGCACGCTTGCGAGGGAAACGAGTATTTTGCCCAGAGAAATCAGGTGCTTTCAATTCTTAGGGGGAGCTAATCCCACAGCCCTCGTTCGTTCTGGGAAACCACAAGACGACCACTAGTCTCATCGTAAGGACCAATTTTTCCCCCTGGCAAGCTCTGCGTGCAGCAGTTTCCATGAGGTCTTGGTCGTGGTTCAGCTTCAATGGAACACGAGTAGACCTTTCAGGTCTCCTAGGGCTCTGGCATCCGCACCGTTGCCCGTGTAAATACACTGAGTACCCCAAGTGTCCTCTCTGCATGCTGATCAACAGACAGCCTTGTAGGCCCTTCGGAACACTTCTTGGCATGCAGAATCCAGGGCGACACACTGCTCCCTTCCTTGGAGAACCAGGTTGACACAGCTTACAAATACCTCGGGAATATATTCCCAGCCGGTCTAATGGGCTGGGCAACTTTGACTCAGTGCAGAAGAGTGACGTGCCATGAGAGACACCCTCTGCCCAGCGTTCCTTCTGGGAACTCATAGCTGCCGGCCCTCTACATCATGCAGGAATTGGATGTGACATCCAACCTGGTCAAAGACCACAATTCACCACATTACACTGGTAGGCCTCTGGAAGAGGCAGTGCCAAAAAGGCCTTCCTCGGGCCTTCTATTGGTTAGGGAACTTGCGACACTTAGACACCTGCTCATTAAAATTGATTCAGCAAAGGGCCCTGTGTGTCGCGTGTGTCTGCCTTCGCACCTCAAAGACTGCAGGTACTTATGTTGCCTGTTAACTAGCATAGGAGGCCCTGCGTAGAAAAGCAGTCTCTTCCCGTTTGGAAAGCTGCATCCTTGCGGCAACAGAGCTGTGTTCAAAACCCTGAAAAGGCCCAGCGTCTATTCAGTGCAGCAACGCCTTGGGAGGAAAACACTAATTTCCACAGAGGAACTGGGTGCTTGCAATCCTTGTGGGGAGCTAATCCTGCCACCCTCGTTCTTTCGGGGAAACCGCAAGGTGACCACTAGGCTCCCCGTAAGTTCCCCTTTTGCCAACGGGCATGTTGGGCATACAGCAGTTTCCATGAAGTGTTCGTCGTTGTGCTGCATACATGCAACTCGAGGATGCCTTTCAGGACGCAATGGGCTCTCGCGTCCGCACTGTGTCCCGTGCAACTACACTGAGTACGCCAAGTCTCCTCTCTGCCTGCTGAGCAACAGACAGCCGTGTAGGCCCTTCGGAACACTTCTTGGCCTGCAGAGTCCAACGCGACACACTGTTCTCTTCCTTCGAAACCTAGGTTGCCATAGCTTGCAAAGAGCACTGGAACACAGTCCTACACGGTCTCATGTGCTGGGCCACTTGGACTCAGTTAGGAGTAGTGACTTACACCGAGAGAAACCTCCTCTTCCACGTTCCTTCTGGGAACTCATACCTCCCCGCCCTCTACCTCAAGCAGGAAGTCGAGGTGAGATCCAACCTGAGCAAAGAGCACAATTCCTCACGTTACACTGGCAGGCCCTTGGAATATGCAGTGCCAACTCGGTTTTCCTCAGGCCTTCACTCGGTTAAGGATCTTGCCACACGTAGAAGCCTGTGCAATAAAACTTGTTTAGCCAAGGGCCCAGTGTGTCGCGATGGTCTCCCTTGGCCGTTCCAATTCTGCAAGTACTTAGGTTGGGTGTTAACTAGGTTAGGTGGCCCTGCTTAGAAAACCAGCGTTTCCCCCTTTGGAAATCTGGATACTCGTGGCCTCGGAGTTGTTTCCGAATCCCTAAATATGCCCAGCTTCTACTCACTGCAGGCACACCTGGGGAGGAAACCAGTATGTTCCCCAGACAAACAGGGTGCTTGCGCATTCAGAGGGGAGCGAATCTGTGGCCCACGTTCGTTCTGGGAAATCGCAAGGTGACCGCTAGCATCCGCGAACAAAAGCAGTCTTATCCCCTTTCGAAAGCTGGATTCTTGCGGCCTAGAACCTGTGTGCAAAAGTGTGGAATTGCCCAGCTCCTATTCACTGCAGGCACGCTTGCGAGGGAAACGAGTATTTTGCCCAGAGAAATCAGGTGCTTTCAATTCTTAGGGGGAGCTAATCCCACAGCCCTCGTTCGTTCTGGGAAACCACAAGACGACCACTAGTCTCATCGTAAGGACCAATTTTTCCCCCTGGCAAGCTCTGCGTGCAGCAGTTTCCATGAGGTCTTGGTCGTGGTTCAGCTTCAATGGAACACGAGTAGACCTTTCAGGTCTCCTAGGGCTCTGGCATCCGCACCGTTGCCCGTGTAAATACACTGAGTACCCCAAGTGTCCTCTCTGCATGCTGATCAACAGACAGCCTTGTAGGCCCTTCGGAACACTTCTTGGCATGCAGAATCCAGGGCGACACACTGCTCCCTTCCTTGGAGAACCAGGTTGACACAGCTTACAAATACCTCGGGAATATATTCCCAGCCGGTCTAATGGGCTGGGCAACTTTGACTCAGTGCAGAAGAGTGACGTGCCATGAGAGACACCCTCTGCCCAGCGTTCCTTCTGGGAACTCATAGCTGCCGGCCCTCTACATCATGCAGGAATTGGATGTGACATCCAACCTGGTCAAAGACCACAATTCACCACATTACACTGGTAGGCCTCTGGAAGAGGCAGTGCCAAAAAGGCCTTCCTCGGGCCTTCTATTGGTTAGGGAACTTGCGACACTTAGACACCTGCTCATTAAAATTGATTCAGCAAAGGGCCCTGTGTGTCGCGTGTGTCTGCCTTCGCACCTCAAAGACTGCCGGTACTTAGGTTGCCTGTTAACTAGCATAGGAGGACCCACGTAGAAAAGCAGTCTCTTCCCGTTTGGAAAGCTGCATCCTTGCGGCAACAGAGCTGTGTTCAAAACCCTGAAAAGGCCCAGCGTCTATTCAGTGCAGCAACGCCTTGGGAGGCAAACACTAATTTCCACAGAGGAACTGGGTGCTTGCAATCCTTGTGGGGAGCTAATCCTGCCACCCTCGTTCTTTCGGGGAAACCGCAAGGTGCCCACTAGGCTCCCCGTAAGTTCCCCTTTTGCCAACGGGCATGTTGGGCATACAGCAGTCTCCATGAAGTGTTCGTCGTTGTGCTGCATACATGCAACTCGAGGATGCCTTTCAGGACGCAATGGGCTCTCGCGTCCGCACTGTGTCCCGTGCAACTACACTGAGTACGCCAAGTCTCCTCTCTGCCTGCTGAGCAACAGACAGCCGTGTAGGCCCTTCGGAACACTTCTTGGCCTGCAGAGTCCAACGCGACACACTGTTCTCTTCCTTCGAAACCTAGGTTGCCATAGCTTGCAAAGAGCACTGGAACACAGTCCTACACGGTCTCATGTGCTGGGCCACTTGGACTCAGTTAGGAATAGTGACTTACACCGAGAGAAACCTTCTCCTCCGCCTTCCTTCTGGGAACTCAAACCTCCCCGCCCTCTACCTCAAGCAGGAAGTCGAGGTGAGATCCAACCTGAGCAAAGAGCACAATTCCTCACGTTACACTGGCAGGCCCTTGGAATATGCAGTGCCAACTCGGTTTTCCTCAGGCCTTCACTCGGTTAAGGATCTTGCCACACGTAGAAGCCTGTGCAATAAAACTTGTTTAGCCAAGGGCCCAGTGTGTCGCGATGGTCTCCCTTGGCCGTTCCAATTCTGCAAGTACTTAGGTTGGGTGTTAACTAGGTTAGGTGGCCCTGCTTAGAAAACCAGCGTTTCCCCCTTTGGAAATCTAGATACTCGTGGCCTCGGAGTTGTTTCCGAATCCCTAAATATGCCCAGCTTCTACTCACTGCAGGCACACCTGGGGAGGAAACCAGTATGTTCCCCAGACAAACAGGGTGCTTGCGCATTCAGAGGGGAGCGAATCTGTGGCCCACGTTCGTTCTGGGAAATCGCAAGGTGACCGCTAGCATCCGCGAACAAAAGCAGTCTTATCCCCTTTCGAAAGCTGGATTCTTGCGGCCTAGAACCTGTGTGCAAAAGTGTGGAATTGCCCAGCTCCTATTCACTGCAGGCACGCTTGCGAGGGAAACGAGTATTTTGCCCAGAGAAATCAGGTGCTTTCAATTCTTAGGGGGAGCTAATCCCACAGCCCTCGTTCGTTCTGGGAAACCACAAGACGACCACTAGTCTCATCGTAAGGACCAATTTTTCCCCCTGGCAAGCTCTGCGTGCAGCAGTTTCCATGAGGTCTTGGTCGTGGTTCAGCTTCAATGGAACACGAGTAGACCTTTCAGGTCTCCTAGGGCTCTGGCATCCGCACCGTTGCCCGTGTAAATACACTGAGTACCCCAAGTGTCCTCTCTGCATGCTGATCAACAGACAGCCTTGTAGGCCCTTCGGAACACTTCTTGGCATGCAGAATCCAGGGCGACACACTGCTCCCTTCCTTGGAGAACCAGGTTGACACAGCTTACAAATACCTCGGGAATATATTCCCAGCCGGTCTAATGGGCTGGGCAACTTTGACTCAGTGCAGAAGAGTGACGTGCCATGAGAGACACCCTCTGCCCAGCGTTCCTTCTGGGAACTCATAGCTGCCGGCCCTCTACATCATGCAGGAATTGGATGTGACATCCAACCTGGTCAAAGACCACAATTCACCACATTACACTGGTAGGCCTCTGGAAGAGGCAGTGCCAAAAAGGCCTTCCTCGGGCCTTCTATTGGTTAGGGAACTTGCGACACTTAGACACCTGCTCATTAAAATTGATTCAGCAAAGGGCCCTGTGTGTCGCGTGTGTCTGCCTTCGCACCTCAAAGACTGCAGGTACTTATGTTGCCTGTTAACTAGCATAGGAGGCCCTGCGTAGAAAAGCAGTCTCTTCCCGTTTGGAAAGCTGCATCCTTGCGGCAACAGAGCTGTGTTCAAAACCCTGAAAAGGCCCAGCGTCTATTCAGTGCAGCAACGCCTTGGGAGGCAAACACTAATTTCCACAGAGGAACTGGGTGCTTGCAATCCTTGTGGGGAGCTAATCCTGCCACCCTCGTTCTTTCGGGGAAACCGCAAGGTGACCACTAGGCTCCCCGTAAGTTCCCCTTTTGCCAACGGGCATGTTGGGCATACAGCAGTTTCCATGAAGTGTTCGTCGTTGTGCTGCATACATGCAACTCGAGGATGCCTTTCAGGACGCAATGGGCTCTCGCGTCCGCACTGTGTCCCGTGCAACTACACTGAGTACGCCAAGTCTCCTCTCTGCCTGCTGAGCAACAGACAGCCGTGTAGGCCCTTCGGAACACTTCTTGGCCTGCAGAGTCCAACGCGACACACTGTTCTCTTCCTTCGAAACCTAGGTTGCCATAGCTTGCAAAGAGCACTGGAACACAGTCCTACACGGTCTCATGTGCTGGGCCACTTGGACTCAGTTAGGAATAGTGACTTACACCGAGAGAAACCTTCTCCTCCGCCTTCCTTCTGGGAACTCATACCTCCCCGCCCTCTACCTCAAGCAGGAAGTCGAGGTGAGATCCAACCTGAGCAAAGAGCACAATTCCTCACGTTACACTGGCAGGCCCTTGGAATATGCAGTGCCAACTCGGTTTTCCTCAGGCCTTCACTCGGTTAAGGATCTTGCCACACGTAGAAGCCTGTGCAATAAAACTTGTTTAGCCAAGGGCCCAGTGTGTCGCGATGGTCTCCCTTGGCCGTTCCAATTCTGCAAGTACTTAGGTTGGGTGTTAACTAGGTTAGGTGGCCCTGCTTAGAAAACCAGCGTTTCCCCCTTTGGAAATCTGGATACTCGTGGCCTCGGAGTTGTTTCCGAATCCCTAAATATGCCCAGCTTCTACTCACTGCAGGCACACCTGGGGAGGAAACCAGTATGTTCCCCAGACAAACAGGGTGCTTGCGCATTCAGAGGGGAGCGAATCTGTGGCCCACGTTCGTTCTGGGAAATCGCAAGGTGACCGCCAGCATCCGCGAACAAAAGCAGTCTTATCCCCTTTCGAAAGCTGGATTCTTGCGGCCTAGAACCTGTGTGCAAAAGTGTGGAATTGCCCAGCTCCTATTCACTGCAGGCACGCTTGCGAGGGAAACGAGTATTTTGCCCAGAGAAATCAGGTGCTTTCAATTCTTAGGGGGAGCTAATCCCACAGCCCTCGTTCGTTCTGGGAAACCACAAGACGACCACTAGTCTCATCGTAAGGACCGATTTTTCCCCCTGGCAAGCTCTGCGTGCAGCAGTTTCCATGAGGTCTTGGTCGTGGTTCAGCTTCAATGGAACACGAGTAGACCTTTCAGGTCTCCTAGGGCTCTGGCATCCGCACCGTTGCCCGTGTAAATACACTGAGTACCCCAAGTGTCCTCTCTGCATGCTGATCAACAGACAGCCTTGTAGGCCCTTCGGAACACTTCTTGGCATGCAGAATCCAGGGCGACACACTGCTCCCTTCCTTGGAGAACCAGGTTGACACAGCTTACAAATACCTCGGGAATATATTCCCAGCCGGTCTAATGGGCTGGGCAACTTTGACTCAGTGCAGAAGAGTGACGTGCCATGAGAGACACCCTCTGCCCAGCGTTCCTTCTGGGAACTCATAGCTGCCGGCCCTCTACATCATGCAGGAATTGGATGTGACATCCAACCTGGTCAAAGACCACAATTCACCACATTACACTGGTAGGCCTCTGGAAGAGGCAGTGCCAAAAAGGCCTTCCTCGGGCCTTCTATTGGTTAGGGAACTTGCGACACTTAGACACCTGCTCATTAAAATTGATTCAGCAAAGGGCCCTGTGTGTCGCGTGTGTCTGCCTTCGCACCTCAAAGACTGCAGGTACTTATGTTGCCTGTTAACTAGCATAGGAGGCCCTGCGTAGAAAAGCAGTCTCTTCCCGTTTGGAAAGCTGCATCCTTGCGGCAACAGAGCTGTGTTCAAAACCCTGAAAAGGCCCAGCGTCTATTCAGTGCAGCAACGCCTTGGGAGGAAAACACTAATTTCCACAGAGGAACTGGGTGCTTGCAATCCTTGTGGGGAGCTAATCCTGCCACCCTCGTTCTTTCGGGGAAACCGCAAGGTGACCACTAGGCTCCCCGTAAGTTTCCCTTTTGCCAACGGGCATGTTGGGCATACAGCAGTTTCCATGAAGTGTTCGTCGTTGTGCTGCATACATGCAACTCGAGGATGCCTTTCAGGACGCAATGGGCTCTCGCGTCCGCACTGTGTCCCGTGCAACTACACTGAGTACGCCAAGTCTCCTCTCTGCCTGCTGAGCAACAGACAGCCGTGTAGGCCCTTCGGAACACTTCTTGGCCTGCAGAGTCCAACGCGACACACTGTTCTCTTCCTTCGAAACCTAGGTTGCCATAGCTTGCAAAGAGCACTGGAACACAGTCCTACACGGTCTCATGTGCTGGGCCACTTGGACTCAGTTAGGAATAGTGACTTACACCGAGAGAAACCTTCTCCTCCGCCTTCCTTCTGGGAACTCAAACCTCCCCGCCCTCTACCTCAAGCAGGAAGTCGAGGTGAGATCCAACCTGAGCAAAGAGCACAATTCCGCACGTTACACTGGCAGGCCCTTGGAATATGCAGTGCCAACTCGGTTTTCCTCAGGCCTTCACTCGGTTAAGGATCTTGCCACACGTAGAAGCCTGTGCAATAAAACTTGTTTAGCCAAGGGCCCAGTGTGTCGCGATGGTCTCCCTTGGCCGTTCCAATTCTGCAAGTACTTAGGTTGGGTGTTAACTAGGTTAGGTGGCCCTGCTTAGAAAACCAGCGTTTCCCCCTTTGGAAATCTGGATACTCGTGGCCTCGGAGTTGTTTCCGAATCCCTAAATATGCCCAGCTTCTACTCACTGCAGGCACACCTGGGGAGGAAACCAGTATGTTCCCCAGACAAACAGGGTGCTTGCGCATTCAGAGGGGAGCGAATCTGTGGCCCACGTTCGTTCTGGGAAATCGCAAGGTGACCGCTAGCATCCGCGAACAAAAGCAGTCTTATCCCCTTTCGAAAGCTGGATTCTTGCGGCCTAGAACCTGTGTGCAAAAGTGTGGAATTGCCCAGCTCCTATTCACTGCAGGCACGCTTGCGAGGGAAACGAGTATTTTGCCCAGAGAAATCAGGTGCTTTCAATTCTTAGGGGGAGCTAATCCCACAGCCCTCGTTCGTTCTGGGAAACCACAAGACGACCACTAGTCTCATCGTAAGGACCAATCTTTCCCCCTGGCAAGCTCTGCGTGCAGCAGTTTCCATGAGGTCTTGGTCGTGGTTCAGCTTCAATGGAACACGAGTAGACCTTTCAGGTCTCCTAGGGCTCTGGCATCCGCACCGTTGCCCGTGTAAATACACTGAGTACCCCAAGTGTCCTCTCTGCATGCTGATCAACAGACAGCCTTGTAGGCCCTTCGGAACACTTCTTGGCATGCAGAATCCAGGGCGACACACTGCTCCCTTCCTTGGAGAACCAGGTTGACACAGCTTACAAATACCTCGGGAATATATTCCCAGCCGGTCTAATGGGCTGGGCAACTTTGACTCAGTGCAGAAGAGTGACGTGCCATGAGAGACACCCTCTGCCCAGCGTTCCTTCTGGGAACTCATAGCTGCCGGCCCTCTACATCATGCAGGAATTGGATGTGACATCCAACCTGGTCAAAGACCACAATTCACCACATTACACTGGTAGGCCTCTGGAAGAGGCAGTGCCAAAAAGGCCTTCCTCGGGCCTTCTATTGGTTAGGGAACTTGCGACACTTAGACACCTGCTCATTAAAATTGATTCAGCAAAGGGCCCTGTGTGTCGCGTGTGTCTGCCTTCGCACCTCAAAGACTGCAGGTACTTATGTTGCCTGTTAACTAGCATAGGAGGCCCTGCGTAGAAAAGCAGTCTCTTCCCGTTTGGAAAGCTGCATCCTTGCGGCAACAGAGCTGTGTTCAAAACCCTGAAAAGGCCCAGCGTCTATTCAGTGCAGCAACGCCTTGGGAGGAAAACACTAATTTCCACAGAGGAACTGGGTGCTTGCAATCCTTGTGGGGAGCTAATCCTGCCACCCTCGTTCTTTCGGGGAAACCGCAAGGTGACCACTAGGCTCCCCGTAAGTTCCCCTTTTGCCAACGGGCATGTTGGGCATACAGCAGTTTCCATGAAGTGTTCGTCGTTGTGCTGCATACATGCAACTCGAGGATGCCTTTCAGGACGCAATGGGCTCTCGCGTCCGCACTGTGTCCCGTGCAACTACACTGAGTACGCCAAGTCTCCTCTCTGCCTGCTGAGCAACAGACAGCCGTGTAGGCCCTTCGGAACACTTCTTGGCCTGCAGAGTCCAACGCGACACACTGTTCTCTTCCTTCGAAACCTAGGTTGCCATAGCTTGCAAAGAGCACTGGAACACAGTCCTACACGGTCTCATGTGCTGGGCCACTTGGACTCAGTTAGGAGTAGTGACTTACACCGAGAGAAACCTCCTCTTCCACGTTCCTTCTGGGAACTCATACCTCCCCGCCCTCTACCTCAAGCAGGAAGTCGAGGTGAGATCCAACCTGAGCAAAGAGCACAATTCCTCACGTTACACTGGCAGGCCCTTGGAATATGCAGTGCCAACTCGGTTTTCCTCAGGCCTTCACTCGGTTAAGGATCTTGCCACACGTAGAAGCCTGTGCAATAAAACTTGTTTAGCCAAGGGCCCAGTGTGTCGCGATGGTCTCCCTTGGCCGTTCCAATTCTGCAAGTACTTAGGTTGGGTGTTAACTAGGTTAGGTGGCCCTGCTTAGAAAACCAGCGTTTCCCCCTTTGGAAATCTGGATACTCGTGGCCTCGGAGTTGTTTCCGAATCCCTAAATATGCCCAGCTTCTACTCACTGCAGGCACACCTGGGGAGGAAACCAGTATGTTCCCCAGACAAACAGGGTGCTTGCGCATTCAGAGGGGAGTGAATCTGTGGCCCACGTTCGTTCTGGGAAATCGCAAGGTGACCGCTAGCATCCGCGAACAAAAGCAGTCTTATCCCCTTTCGAAAGCTGGATTCTTGCGGCCTAGAACCTGTGTGCAAAAGTGTGGAATTGCCCAGCTCCTATTCACTGCAGGCACGCTTGCGAGGGAAACGAGTATTTTGCCCAGAGAAATCAGGTGCTTTCAATTCTTAGGGGGAGCTAATCCCACAGCCCTCGTTCGTTCTGGGAAACCACAAGACGACCACTAGTCTCATCGTAAGGACCAATTTTTCCCCCTGGCAAGCTCTGCGTGCAGCAGTTTCCATGAGGTCTTGGTCGTGGTTCAGCTTCAATGGAACACGAGTAGACCTTTCAGGTCTCCTAGGGCTCTGGCATCCGCACCGTTGCCCGTGTAAATACACTGAGTACCCCAAGTGTCCTCTCTGCATGCTGATCAACAGACAGCCTTGTAGGCCCTTCGGAACACTTCTTGGCATGCAGAATCCAGGGCGACACACTGCTCCCTTCCTTGGAGAACCAGGTTGACACAGCTTACAAATACCTCGGGAATATATTCCCAGCCGGTCTAATGGGCTGGGCAACTTTGACTCAGTGCAGAAGAGTGACGTGCCATGAGAGACACCCTCTGCCCAGCGTTCCTTCTGGGAACTCATAGCTGCCGGCCCTCTACATCATGCAGGAATTGGATGTGACATCCAACCTGGTCAAAGACCACAATTCACCACATTACACTGGTAGGCCTCTGGAAGAGGCAGTGCCAAAAAGGCCTTCCTCGGGCCTTCTATTGGTTAGGGAACTTGCGACACTTAGACACCTGCTCATTAAAATTGATTCAGCAAAGGGCCCTGTGTGTCGCGTGTGTCTGCCTTCGCACCTCAAAGACTGCCGGTACTTAGGTTGCCTGTTAACTAGCATAGGAGGACCCACGTAGAAAAGCAGTCTCTTCCCGTTTGGAAAGCTGCATCCTTGCGGCAACAGAGCTGTGTTCAAAACCCTGAAAAGGCCCAGCGTCTATTCAGTGCAGCAACGCCTTGGGAGGCAAACACTAATTTCCACAGAGGAACTGGGTGCTTGCAATCCTTGTGGGGAGCTAATCCTGCCACCCTCGTTCTTTCGGGGAAACCGCAAGGTGCCCACTAGGCTCCCCGTAAGTTCCCCTTTTGCCAACGGGCATGTTGGGCATACAGCAGTCTCCATGAAGTGTTCGTCGTTGTGCTGCATACATGCAACTCGAGGATGCCTTTCAGGACGCAATGGGCTCTCGCGTCCGCACTGTGTCCCGTGCAACTACACTGAGTACGCCAAGTCTCCTCTCTGCCTGCTGAGCAACAGACAGCCGTGTAGGCCCTTCGGAACACTTCTTGGCCTGCAGAGTCCAACGCGACACACTGTTCTCTTCCTTCGAAACCTAGGTTGCCATAGCTTGCAAAGAGCACTGGAACACAGTCCTACACGGTCTCATGTGCTGGGCCACTTGGACTCAGTTAGGAATAGTGACTTACACCGAGAGAAACCTTCTCCTCCGCCTTCCTTCTGGGAACTCAAACCTCCCCGCCCTCTACCTCAAGCAGGAAGTCGAGGTGAGATCCAACCTGAGCAAAGAGCACAATTCCTCACGTTACACTGGCAGGCCCTTGGAATATGCAGTGCCAACTCGGTTTTCCTCAGGCCTTCACTCGGTTAAGGATCTTGCCACACGTAGAAGCCTGTGCAATAAAACTTGTTTAGCCAAGGGCCCAGTGTGTCGCGATGGTCTCCCTTGGCCGTTCCAATTCTGCAAGTACTTAGGTTGGGTGTTAACTAGGTTAGGTGGCCCTGCTTAGAAAACCAGCGTTTCCCCCTTTGGAAATCTAGATACTCGTGGCCTCGGAGTTGTTTCCGAATCCCTAAATATGCCCAGCTTCTACTCACTGCAGGCACACCTGGGGAGGAAACCAGTATGTTCCCCAGACAAACAGGGTGCTTGCGCATTCAGAGGGGAGCGAATCTGTGGCCCACGTTCGTTCTGGGAAATCGCAAGGTGACCGCTAGCATCCGCGAACAAAAGCAGTCTTATCCCCTTTCGAAAGCTGGATTCTTGCGGCCTAGAACCTGTGTGCAAAAGTGTGGAATTGCCCAGCTCCTATTCACTGCAGGCACGCTTGCGAGGGAAACGAGTATTTTGCCCAGAGAAATCAGGTGCTTTCAATTCTTAGGGGGAGCTAATCCCACAGCCCTCGTTCGTTCTGGGAAACCACAAGACGACCACTAGTCTCATCGTAAGGACCGATTTTTCCCCCTGGCAAGCTCTGCGTGCAGCAGTTTCCATGAGGTCTTGGTCGTGGTTCAGCTTCAATGGAACACGAGTAGACCTTTCAGGTCTCCTAGGGCTCTGGCATCCGCACCGTTGCCCGTGTAAATACACTGAGTACCCCAAGTGTCCTCTCTGCATGCTGATCAACAGACAGCCTTGTAGGCCCTTCGGAACACTTCTTGGCATGCAGAATCCAGGGCGACACACTGCTCCCTTCCTTGGAGAACCAGGTTGACACAGCTTACAAATACCTCGGGAATATATTCCCAGCCGGTCTAATGGGCTGGGCAACTTTGACTCAGTGCAGAAGAGTGACGTGCCATGAGAGACACCCTCTGCCCAGCGTTCCTTCTGGGAACTCATAGCTGCCGGCCCTCTACATCATGCAGGAATTGGATGTGACATCCAACCTGGTCAAAGACCACAATTCACCACATTACACTGGTAGGCCTCTGGAAGAGGCAGTGCCAAAAAGGCCTTCCTCGGGCCTTCTATTGGTTAGGGAACTTGCGACACTTAGACACCTGCTCATTAAAATTGATTCAGCAAAGGGCCCTGTGTGTCGCGTGTGTCTGCCTTCGCACCTCAAAGACTGCAGGTACTTATGTTGCCTGTTAACTAGCATAGGAGGCCCTGCGTAGAAAAGCAGTCTCTTCCCGTTTGGAAAGCTGCATCCTTGCGGCAACAGAGCTGTGTTCAAAACCCTGAAAAGGCCCAGCGTCTATTCAGTGCAGCAACGCCTTGGGAGGAAAACACTAATTTCCACAGAGGAACTGGGTGCTTGCAATCCTTGTGGGGAGCTAATCCTGCCACCCTCGTTCTTTCGGGGAAACCGCAAGGTGACCACTAGGCTCCCCGTAAGTTCCCCTTTTGCCAACGGGCATGTTGGGCATACAGCAGTTTCCATGAAGTGTTCGTCGTTGTGCTGCATACATGCAACTCGAGGATGCCTTTCAGGACGCAATGGGCTCTCGCGTCCGCACTGTGTCCCGTGCAACTACACTGAGTACGCCAAGTCTCCTCTCTGCCTGCTGAGCAACAGACAGCCGTGTAGGCCCTTCGGAACACTTCTTGGCCTGCAGAGTCCAACGCGACACACTGTTCTCTTCCTTCGAAACCTAGGTTGCCATAGCTTGCAAAGAGCACTGGAACACAGTCCTACACGGTCTCATGTGCTGGGCCACTTGGACTCAGTTAGGAATAGTGACTTACACCGAGAGAAACCTTCTCCTCCGCCTTCCTTCTGGGAACTCATACCTCCCCGCCCTCTACCTCAAGCAGGAAGTCGAGGTGAGATCCAACCTGAGCAAAGAGCACAATTCCTCACGTTACACTGGCAGGCCCTTGGAATATGCAGTGCCAACTCGGTTTTCCTCAGGCCTTCACTCGGTTAAGGATCTTGCCACACGTAGAAGCCTGTGCAATAAAACTTGTTTAGCCAAGGGCCCAGTGTGTCGCGATGGTCTCCCTTGGCCGTTCCAATTCTGCAAGTACTTAGGTTGGGTGTTAACTAGGTTAGGTGGCCCTGCTTAGAAAACCAGCGTTTCCCCCTTTGGAAATCTGGATACTCGTGGCCTCGGAGTTGTTTCCGAATCCCTAAATATGCCCAGCTTCTACTCACTGCAGGCACACCTGGGGAGGAAACCAGTATGTTCCCCAGACAAACAGGGTGCTTGCGCATTCAGAGGGGAGCGAATCTGTGGCCCACGTTCGTTCTGGGAAATCGCAAGGTGACCGCCAGCATCCGCGAACAAAAGCAGTCTTATCCCCTTTCGAAAGCTGGATTCTTGCGGCCTAGAACCTGTGTGCAAAAGTGTGGAATTGCCCAGCTCCTATTCACTGCAGGCACGCTTGCGAGGGAAACGAGTATTTTGCCCAGAGAAATCAGGTGCTTTCAATTCTTAGGGGGAGCTAATCCCACAGCCCTCGTTCGTTCTGGGAAACCACAAGACGACCACTAGTCTCATCGTAAGGACCGATTTTTCCCCCTGGCAAGCTCTGCGTGCAGCAGTTTCCATGAGGTCTTGGTCGTGGTTCAGCTTCAATGGAACACGAGTAGACCTTTCAGGTCTCCTAGGGCTCTGGCATCCGCACCGTTGCCCGTGTAAATACACTGAGTACCCCAAGTGTCCTCTCTGCATGCTGATCAACAGACAGCCTTGTAGGCCCTTCGGAACACTTCTTGGCATGCAGAATCCAGGGCGACACACTGCTCCCTTCCTTGGAGAACCAGGTTGACACAGCTTACAAATACCTCGGGAATATATTCCCAGCCGGTCTAATGGGCTGGGCAACTTTGACTCAGTGCAGAAGAGTGACGTGCCATGAGAGACACCCTCTGCCCAGCGTTCCTTCTGGGAACTCATAGCTGCCGGCCCTCTACATCATGCAGGAATTGGATGTGACATCCAACCTGGTCAAAGACCACAATTCACCACATTACACTGGTAGGCCTCTGGAAGAGGCAGTGCCAAAAAGGCCTTCCTCGGGCCTTCTATTGGTTAGGGAACTTGCGACACTTAGACACCTGCTCATTAAAATTGATTCAGCAAAGGGCCCTGTGTGTCGCGTGTGTCTGCCTTCGCACCTCAAAGACTGCCGGTACTTAGGTTGCCTGTTAACTAGCATAGGAGGCCCTGCGTAGAAAAGCAGTCTCTTCCCGTTTGGAAAGCTGCATCCCTGCGGCAACAGAGCTGTGTTCAAAACCCTGAAAAGGCCCAGCGTCTATTCAGTGCAGCAACGCCTTGGGAGGCAAACACTAATTTCCACAGAGGAACTGGGTGCTTGCAATCCTTGTGGGGAGCTAATCCTGCCACCCTCGTTCTTTCGGGGAAACCGCAAGGTGCCCACTAGGCTCCCCGTAAGTTCCCCTTTTGCCAACGGGCATGTTGGGCATACAGCAGTTTCCATGAAGTGTTCGTCGTTGTGCTGCATACATGCAACTCGAGGATGCCTTTCAGGACGCAATGGGCTCTCGCGTCCGCACTGTGTCCCGTGCAACTACACTGAGTACGCCAAGTCTCCTCTCTGCCTGCTGAGCAACAGACAGCCGTGTAGGCCCTTCGGAACACTTCTTGGCCTGCAGAGTCCAACGCGACACACTGTTCTCTTCCTTCGAAACCTAGGTTGCCATAGCTTGCAAAGAGCACTGGAACACAGTCCTACACGGTCTCATGTGCTGGGCCACTTGGACTCAGTTAGGAGTAGTGACTTACACCGAGAGAAACCTCCTCTTCCACGTTCCTTCTGGGAACTCATACCTCCCCGCCCTCTACCTCAAGCAGGAAGTCGAGGTGAGATCCAACCTGAGCAAAGAGCACAATTCCTCACGTTACACTGGCAGGCCCTTGGAATATGCAGTGCCAACTCGGTTTTCCTCAGGCCTTCACTCGGTTAAGGATCTTGCCACACGTAGAAGCCTGTGCAATAAAACTTGTTTAGCCAAGGGCCCAGTGTGTCGCGATGGTCTCCCTTGGCCGTTCCAATTCTGCAAGTACTTAGGTTGGGTGTTAACTAGGTTAGGTGGCCCTGCTTAGAAAACCAGCGTTTCCCCCTTTGGAAATCTGGATACTCGTGGCCTCGGAGTTGTTTCCGAATCCCTAAATATGCCCAGCTTCTACTCACTGCAGGCACACCTGGGGAGGAAACCAGTATGTTCCCCAGACAAACAGGGTGCTTGCGCATTCAGAGGGGAGCGAATCTGTGGCCCACGTTCGTTCTGGGAAATCGCAAGGTGACCGCTAGCATCCGCGAACAAAAGCAGTCTTATCCCCTTTCGAAAGCTGGATTCTTGCGGCCTAGAACCTGTGTGCAAAAGTGTGGAATTGCCCAGCTCCTATTCACTGCAGGCACGCTTGCGAGGGAAACGAGTATTTTGCCCAGAGAAATCAGGTGCTTTCAATTCTTAGGGGGAGCTAATCCCACAGCCCTCGTTCGTTCTGGGAAACCACAAGACGACCACTAGTCTCATCGTAAGGACCGATTTTTCCCCCTGGCAAGCTCTGCGTGCAGCAGTTTCCATGAGGTCTTGGTCGTGGTTCAGCTTCAATGGAACACGAGTAGACCTTTCAGGTCTCCTAGGGCTCTGGCATCCGCACCGTTGCCCGTGTAAATACACTGAGTACCCCAAGTGTCCTCTCTGCATGCTGATCAACAGACAGCCTTGTAGGCCCTTCGGAACACTTCTTGGCATGCAGAATCCAGGGCGACACACTGCTCCCTTCCTTGGAGAACCAGGTTGACACAGCTTACAAATACCTCGGGAATATATTCCCAGCCGGTCTAATGGGCTGGGCAACTTTGACTCAGTGCAGAAGAGTGACGTGCCATGAGAGACACCCTCTGCCCAGCGTTCCTTCTGGGAACTCATAGCTGCCGGCCCTCTACATCATGCAGGAATTGGATGTGACATCCAACCTGGTCAAAGACCACAATTCACCACATTACACTGGTAGGCCTCTGGAAGAGGCAGTGCCAAAAAGGCCTTCCTCGGGCCTTCTATTGGTTAGGGAACTTGCGACACTTAGACACCTGCTCATTAAAATTGATTCAGCAAAGGGCCCTGTGTGTCGCGTGTGTCTGCCTTCGCACCTCAAAGACTGCCGGTACTTAGGTTGCCTGTTAACTAGCATAGGAGGCCCTGCGTAGAAAAGCAGTCTCTTCCCGTTTGGAAAGCTGCATCCTTGCGGCAACAGAGCTGTGTTCAAAACCCTGAAAAGGCCCAGCGTCTATTCAGTGCAGCAACGCCTTGGGAGGCAAACACTAATTTCCACAGAGGAACTGGGTGCTTGCAATCCTTGTGGGGAGCTAATCCTGCCACCCTCGTTCTTTCGGGGAAACCGCAAGTTGCCCACTAGGCTCCCCGTAAGTTCCCCTTTTGCCAACGGGCTTGTTGGGCATAAAGCAGTTTCCATGAAGTGTTCGTCGTTGTGCTGCATACATGCAACTCGAGGATGCCTTTCAGGACGCAATGGGCTCTCGCGTCCGCACTGTGTCCCGTGCAACTACACTGAGTACGCCAAGTCTCCTCTCTGCCTGCTGAGCAACAGACAGCCGTGTAGGCCCTTCGGAACACTTCTTGGCCTGCAGAGTCCAACGCGACACACTGTTCTCTTCCTTCGAAACCTAGGTTGCCATAGCTTGCAAAGAGCACTGGAACACAGTCCTACACGGTCTCATGTGCTGGGCCACTTGGACTCAGTTAGGAGTAGTGACTTACACCGAGAGAAACCTCCTCTTCCACGTTCCTTCTGGGAACTCATACCTCCCCGCCCTCTACCTCAAGCAGGAAGTCGAGGTGAGATCCAACCTGAGCAAAGAGCACAATTCCTCACGTTACACTGGCAGGCCCTTGGAATATGCAGTGCCAACTCGGTTTTCCTCAGGCCTTCACTCGGTTAAGGATCTTGCCACACGTAGAAGCCTGTGCAATAAAACTTGTTTAGCCAAGGGCCCAGTGTGTCGCGATGGTCTCCCTTTGCCGTTCCAATTCTGCAAGTACTTAGGTTGGGTGTTAACTAGGTTAGGTGGCCCTGCTTAGAAAACCAGCGTTTCCCCCTTTGGAAATCTGGATACTCGTGGCCTCGGAGTTGTTTCCGAATCCCTAAATATGCCCAGCTTCTACTCACTGCAGGCACACCTGGGGAGGAAACCAGTATGTTCCCCAGACAAACAGGGTGCTTGCGCATTCAGAGGGGAGCGAATCTGTGGCCCACGTTCGTTCTGGGAAATCGCAAGGTGACCGCTAGCATCCGCGAACAAAAGCAGTCTTATCCCCTTTCGAAAGCTGGATTCTTGCGGCCTAGAACCTGTGTACAAAAGTGTGGAATTGCCCAGCTCCTATTCACTGCAGGCACGCTTGCGAGGGAAACGAGTATTTTGCCCAGAGAAATCAGGTGCTTTCAATTCTTAGGGGGAGCTAATCCCACAGCCCTCGTTCGTTCTGGGAAACCACAAGACGACCACTAGTCTCATCGTAAGGACCGATTTTTCCCCCTGGCAAGCTCTGCGTGCAGCAGTTTCCATGAGGTCTTGGTCGTGGTTCAGCTTCAATGGAACACGAGTAGACCTTTCAGGTCTCCTAGGGCTCTGGCATCCGCACCGTTGCCCGTGTAAATACACTGAGTACCCCAAGTGTCCTCTCTGCATGCTGATCAACAGACAGCCTTGTAGGCCCTTCGGAACACTTCTTGGCATGCAGAATCCAGGGCGACACACTGCTCCCTTCCTTGGAGAACCAGGTTGACACAGCTTACAAATACCTCGGGAATATATTCCCAGCCGGTCTAATGGGCTGGGCAACTTTGACTCAGTGCAGAAGAGTGACGTGCCATGAGAGACACCCTCTGCCCAGCGTTCCTTCTGGGAACTCATAGCTGCCGGCCCTCTACATCATGCAGGAATTGGATGTGACATCCAACCTGGTCAAAGACCACAATTCACCACATTACACTGGTAGGCCTCTGGAAGAGGCAGTGCCAAAAAGGCCTTCCTCGGGCCTTCTATTGGTTAGGGAACTTGCGACACTTAGACACCTGCTCATTAAAATTGATTCAGCAAAGGGCCCTGTGTGTCGCGTGTGTCTGCCTTCGCACCTCAAAGACTGCCGGTACTTAGGTTGCCTGTTAACTAGCATAGGAGGCCCTGCGTAGAAAAGCAGTCTCTTCCCGTTTGGAAAGCTGCATCCTTGCGGCAACAGAGCTGTGTTCAAAACCCTGAAAAGGCCCAGCGTCTATTCAGTGCAGCAACGCCTTGGGAGGCAAACACTAATTTCCACAGAGGAACTGGGTGCTTGCAATCCTTGTGGGGAGCTAATCCTGCCACCCTCGTTCTTTCGGGGAAACCGCAAGTTGCCCACTAGGCTCCCCGTAAGTTCCCCTTTTGCCAACGGGCTTGTTGGGCATAAAGCAGTTTCCATGAAGTGTTCGTCGTTGTGCTGCATACATGCAACTCGAGGATGCCTTTCAGGACGCAATGGGCTCTCGCGTCCGCACTGTGTCCCGTGCAACTACACTGAGTACGCCAAGTCTCCTCTCTGCCTGCTGAGCAACAGACAGCCGTGTAGGCCCTTCGGAACACTTCTTGGCCTGCAGAGTCCAACGCGACACAGTGTTCTCTTCCTTCGAAACCTAGGTTGCCATAGCTTGCAAAGAGCACTGGAACACAGTCCTTCACGGTCTCATGTGCTGGGCCACTTGGACTCAGTTAGGAGTAGTGACTTACACCGAGAGAAACCTCCTCTTCCACGTTCCTTCTGGGAACTCATACCTCCCCGCCCTCTACCTCAAGCAGGAAGTCGAGGTGAGATCCAACCTGAGCAAAGAGCACAATTCCTCACGTTACACTGGCAGGCCCTTGGAATATGCAGTGCCAACTCGGTTTTCCTCAGGCCTTCACTCGGTTAAGGATCTTGCCACACGTAGAAGCCTGTGCAATAAAACTTGTTTAGCCAAGGGCCCAGTGTGTCGCGATGGTCTCCCTTTGCCGTTCCAATTCTGCAAGTACTTAGGTTGGGTGTTAACTAGGTTAGGTGGCCCTGCTTAGAAAACCAGCGTTTCCCCCTTTGGAAATCTGGATACTCGTGGCCTCGGAGTTGTTTCCGAATCCCTAAATATGCCCAGCTTCTACTCACTGCAGGCACACCTGGGGAGGAAACCAGTATTTTCCCCAGACAAACAGGGTGCTTGCGCATTCAGAGGGGAGCGAATCTGTGGCCCACGTTCGTTCTGGGAAATCGCAAGGTGACCGCTAGCATCCGCGAACAAAAGCAGTCTTATCCCCTTTCGAAAGCTGGATTCTTGCGGCCTAGAACCTGTGTGCAAAAGTGTGGAATTGCCCAGCTCCTATTCACTGCAGGCACGCTTGCGAGGGAAACGAGTATTTTGCCCAGAGAAATCAGGTGCTTTCAATTCTTAGGGGGAGCTAATCCCACAGCCCTCGTTCGTTCTGGGAAACCACAAGACGACCACTAGTCTCATCGTAAGGACCGATTTTTCCCCCTGGCAAGCTCTGCGTGCAGCAGTTTCCATGAGGTCTTGGTCGTGGTTCAGCTTCAATGGAACACGAGTAGACCTTTCAGGTCTCCTAGGGCTCTGGCATCCGCACCGTTGCCCGTGTAAATACACTGAGTACCCCAAGTGTCCTCTCTGCATGCTGATCAACAGACAGCCTTGTAGGCCCTTCGGAACACTTCTTGGCATGCAGAATCCAGGGCGACACACTGCTCCCTTCCTTGGAGAACCAGGTTGACACAGCTTACAAATACCTCGGGAATATATTCCCAGCCGGTCTAATGGGCTGGGCAACTTTGACTCAGTGCAGAAGAGTGACGTGCCATGAGAGACACCCTCTGCCCAGCGTTCCTTCTGGGAACTCATAGCTGCCGGCCCTCTACATCATGCAGGAATTGGATGTGACATCCAACCTGGTCAAAGACCACAATTCACCACATTACACTGGTAGGCCTCTGGAAGAGGCAATGCCAAAAAGGCCTTCCTCGGGCCTTCTATTGGTTAGGGAACTTGCGACACTTAGACACCTGCTCATTAAAATTGATTCAGCAAAGGGCCCTGTGTGTCGCGTGTGTCTGCCTTCGCACCTCAAAGACTGCCGGTACTTAGGTTGCCTGTTAACTAGCATAGGAGGCCCTGCGTAGAAAAGCAGTCTCTTCCCGTTTGGAAAGCTGCATCCTTGCAGCAACAGAGCTGTGTTCAAAACCCTGAAAAGGCCCAGCGTCTATTCAGTGCAGCAACGCCTTGGGAGGAAAACACTAATTTCCACAGAGGAACTGGGTGCTTGCAATCCTTGCGGGGAGCTAATCCTGCCACCCTCGTTCTTTCGGGGAAACCGCAAGGTGCCCACTAGGCTCCCCGTAAGTTCCCCTTTTGCCAACGGGCATGTTGGGCATACAGCAGTTTCCATGAAGTGTTCGTCGTTGTGCTGCATACATGCAACTCGAGGATGCCTTTCAGGACGCAATGGGCTCTCGCGTCCGCACTGTGTCCCGTGCAACTACACTGAGTACGCCAAGTCTCCTCTCTGCCTGCTGAGCAACAGACAGCCGTGTAGGCCCTTCGGAACACTTCTTGGCCTGCAGAGTCCAACGCGACACACTGTTCTCTTCCTTCGAAACCTAGGTTGCCATAGCTTGCAAAGAGCACTGGAACACAGTCCTACACGGTCTCATGTGCTGGGCCACTTGGACTCAGTTAGGAGTAGTGACTTACACCGAGAGAAACCTCCTCTTCCACGTTCCTTCTGGGAACTCATACCTCCCCGCCCTCTACCTCAAGCAGGAAGTCGAGGTGAGATCCAACCTGAGCAAAGAGCACAATTCCTCACGTTACACTGGCAGGCCCTTGGAATATGCAGTGCCAACTCGGTTTTCCTCAGGCCTTCACTCGGTTAAGGATCTTGCCACACGTAGAAGCCTGTGCAATAAAACTTGTTTAGCCAAGGGCCCAGTGTGTCGCGATGGTCTCCCTTGGCCGTTCCAATTCTGCAAGTACTTAGGTTGGGTGTTAACTAGGTTAGGTGGCCCTGCTTAGAAAACCAGCGTTTCCCCCTTTGGAAATCTGGATACTCGTGGCCTCGGAGTTGTTTCCGAATCCCTAAATATGCCCAGCTTCTACTCACTGCAGGCACACCTGGGGAGGAAACCAGTATGTTCCCCAGACAAACAGGGTGCTTGCGCATTCAGAGGGGAGCGAATCTGTGGCCCACGTTCGTTCTGGGAAATCGCAAGGTGACCGCCAGCATCCGCGAACAAAAGCAGTCTTATCCCCTTTCGAAAGCTGGATTCTTGCGGCCTAGAACCTGTGTGCAAAAGTGTGGAATTGCCCAGCTCCTATTCACTGCAGGCACGCTTGCGAGGGAAACGAGTATTTTGCCCAGAGAAATCAGGTGCTTTCAATTCTTAGGGGGAGCTAATCCCACAGCCCTCGTTCGTTCTGGGAAACCACAAGACGACCACTAGTCTCATCGTAAGGACCGATTTTTCCCCCTGGCAAGCTCTGCGTGCAGCAGTTTCCATGAGGTCTTGGTCGTGGTTCAGCTTCAATGGAACACGAGTAGACCTTTCAGGTCTCCTAGGGCTCTGGCATCCGCACCGTTGCCCGTGTAAATACACTGAGTACCCCAAGTGTCCTCTCTGCATGCTGATCAACAGACAGCCTTGTAGGCCCTTCGGAACACTTCTTGGCATGCAGAATCCAGGGCGACACACTGCTCCCTTCCTTGGAGAACCAGGTTGACACAGCTTACAAATACCTCGGGAATATATTCCCAGCCGGTCTAATGGGCTGGGCAACTTTGACTCAGTGCAGAAGAGTGACGTGCCATGAGAGACACCCTCTGCCCAGCGTTCCTTCTGGGAACTCATAGCTGCCGGCCCTCTACATCATGCAGGAATTGGATGTGACATCCAACCTGGTCAAAGACCACAATTCACCACATTACACTGGTAGGCCTCTGGAAGAGGCAGTGCCAAAAAGGCCTTCCTCGGGCCTTCTATTGGTTAGGGAACTTGCGACACTTAGACACCTGCTCATTAAAATTGATTCAGCAAAGGGCCCTGTGTGTCGCATGTGTCTGCCTTCGCACCTGAAAGACTGCCGGTACTTAGGTTGCCTGTTAACTAGCATAGGAGGCCCTGCGTAGAAAAGCAGTCTCTTCCCGTTTGGAAAGCTGCATCCCTGCGGCAACAGAGCTGTGTTCAAAACCCTGAAAAGGCCCAGCGTCTATTCAGTGCAGCAACGCCTTGGGAGGCAAACACTAATTTCCACAGAGGAACTGGGTGCTTGCAATCCTTGTGGGGAGCTAATCCTGCCACCCTCGTTCTTTCGGGGAAACCGCAAGGTGCCCACTAGGCTCCCCGTAAGTTCCCCTTTTGCCAACGGGCATGTTGGGCATACAGCAGTTTCCATGAAGTGTTCGTCGTTGTGCTGCATACATGCAACTCGAGGATGCCTTTCAGGACGCAATGGGCTCTCGCGTCCGCACTGTGTCCCGTGCAACTACACTGAGTACGCCAAGTCTCCTCTCTGCCTGCTGAGCAACAGACAGCCGTGTAGGCCCTTCGGAACACTTCTTGGCCTGCAGAGTCCAACGCGACACACTGTTCTCTTCCTTCGAAACCTAGGTTGCCATAGCTTGCAAAGAGCACTGGAACACAGTCCTACACGGTCTCATGTGCTGGGCCACTTGGACTCAGTTAGGAGTAGTGACTTACACCGAGAGAAACCTCCTCTTCCACGTTCCTTCTGGGAACTCATACCTCCCCGCCCTCTACCTCAAGCAGGAAGTCGAGGTGAGATCCAACCTGAGCAAAGAGCACAATTCCTCACGTTACACTGGCAGGCCCTTGGAATATGCAGTGCCAACTCGGTTTTCCTCAGGCCTTCACTCGGTTAAGGATCTTGCCACACGTAGAAGCCTGTGCAATAAAACTTGTTTAGCCAAGGGCCCAGTGTGTCGCGATGGTCTCCCTTGGCCGTTCCAATTCTGCAAGTACTTAGGTTGGGTGTTAACTAGGTTAGGTGGCCCTGCTTAGAAAACCAGCGTTTCCCCCTTTGGAAATCTGGATACTCGTGGCCTCGGAGTTGTTTCCGAATCCCTAAATATGCCCAGCTTCTACTCACTGCAGGCACACCTGGGGAGGAAACCAGTATGTTCCCCAGACAAACAGGGTGCTTGCGCATTCAGAGGGGAGCGAATCTGTGGCCCACGTTCGTTCTGGGAAATCGCAAGGTGACCGCCAGCATCCGCGAACAAAAGCAGTCTTATCCCCTTTCGAAAGCTGGATTCTTGCGGCCTAGAACCTGTGTGCAAAAGTGTGGAATTGCCCAGCTCCTATTCACTGCAGGCACGCTTGCGAGGGAAACGAGTATTTTGCCCAGAGAAATCAGGTGCTTTCAATTCTTAGGGGGAGCTAATCCCACAGCCCTCGTTCGTTCTGGGAAACCACAAGACGACCACTAGTCTCATCGTAAGGACCGATTTTTCCCCCTGGCAAGCTCTGCGTGCAGCAGTTTCCATGAGGTCTTGGTCGTGGTTCAGCTTCAATGGAACACGAGTAGACCTTTCAGGTCTCCTAGGGCTCTGGCATCCGCACCGTTGCCCGTGTAAATACACTGAGTACCCCAAGTGTCCTCTCTGCATGCTGATCAACAGACAGCCTTGTAGGCCCTTCGGAACACTTCTTGGCATGCAGAATCCAGGGCGACACACTGCTCCCTTCCTTGGAGAACCAGGTTGACACAGCTTACAAATACCTCGGGAATATATTCCCAGCCGGTCTAATGGGCTGGGCAACTTTGACTCAGTGCAGAAGAGTGACGTGCCATGAGAGACACCCTCTGCCCAGCGTTCCTTCTGGGAACTCATAGCTGCCGGCCCTCTACATCATGCAGGAATTGGATGTGACATCCAACCTGGTCAAAGACCACAATTCACCACATTACACTGGTAGGCCTCTGGAAGAGGCAGTGCCAAAAAGGCCTTCCTCGGGCCTTCTATTGGTTAGGGAACTTGCGACACTTAGACACCTGCTCATTAAAATTGATTCAGCAAAGGGCCCTGTGTGTCGCGTGTGTCTGCCTTCGCACCTCAAAGACTGCCGGTACTTAGGTTGCCTGTTAACTAGCATAGGAGGCCCTGCGTAGAAAAGCAGTCTCTTCCCGTTTGGAAAGCTGCATCCCTGCGGCAACAGAGCTGTGTTCAAAACCCTGAAAAGGCCCAGCGTCTATTCAGTGCAGCAACGCCTTGGGAGGCAAACACTAATTTCCACAGAGGAACTGGGTGCTTGCAATCCTTGTGGGGAGCTAATCCTGCCACCCTCGTTCTTTCGGGGAAACCGCAAGGTGCCCACTAGGCTCCCCGTAAGTTCCCCTTTTGCCAACGGGCATGTTGGGCATACAGCAGTTTCCATGAAGTGTTCGTCGTTGTGCTGCATACATGCAACTCGAGGATGCCTTTCAGGACGCAATGGGCTCTCGCGTCCGCACTGTGTCCCGTGCAACTACACTGAGTACGCCAAGTCTCCTCTCTGCCTGCTGAGCAACAGACAGCCGTGTAGGCCCTTCGGAACACTTCTTGGCCTGCAGAGTCCAACGCGACACACTGTTCTCTTCCTTCGAAACCTAGGTTGCCATAGCTTGCAAAGAGCACTGGAACACAGTCCTACACGGTCTCATGTGCTGGGCCACTTGGACTCAGTTAGGAGTAGTGACTTACACCGAGAGAAACCTCCTCTTCCACGTTCCTTCTGGGAACTCATACCTCCCCGCCCTCTACCTCAAGCAGGAAGTCGAGGTGAGATCCAACCTGAGCAAAGAGCACAATTCCTCACGTTACACTGGCAGGCCCTTGGAATATGCAGTGCCAACTCGGTTTTCCTCAGGCCTTCACTCGGTTAAGGATCTTGCCACACGTAGAAGCCTGTGCAATAAAACTTGTTTAGCCAAGGGCCCAGTGTGTCGCGATGGTCTCCCTTGGCCGTTCCAATTCTGCAAGTACTTAGGTTGGGTGTTAACTAGGTTAGGTGGCCCTGCTTAGAAAACCAGCGTTTCCCCCTTTGGAAATCTGGATACTCGTGGCCTCGGAGTTGTTTCCGAATCCCTAAATATGCCCAGCTTCTACTCACTGCAGGCACACCTGGGGAGGAAACCAGTATGTTCCCCAGACAAACAGGGTGCTTGCGCATTCAGAGGGGAGCGAATCTGTGGCCCACGTTCGTTCTGGGAAATCGCAAGGTGACCGCCAGCATCCGCGAACAAAAGCAGTCTTATCCCCTTTCGAAAGCTGGATTCTTGCGGCCTAGAACCTGTGTGCAAAAGTGTGGAATTGCCCAGCTCCTATTCACTGCAGGCACGCTTGCGAGGGAAACGAGTATTTTGCCCAGAGAAATCAGGTGCTTTCAATTCTTAGGGGGAGCTAATCCCACAGCCCTCGTTCGTTCTGGGAAACCACAAGACGACCACTAGTCTCATCGTAAGGACCGATTTTTCCCCCTGGCAAGCTCTGCGTGCAGCAGTTTCCATGAGGTCTTGGTCGTGGTTCAGCTTCAATGGAACACGAGTAGACCTTTCAGGTCTCCTAGGGCTCTGGCATCCGCACCGTTGCCCGTGTAAATACACTGAGTACCCCAAGTGTCCTCTCTGCATGCTGATCAACAGACAGCCTTGTAGGCCCTTCGGAACACTTCTTGGCATGCAGAATCCAGGGCGACACACTGCTCCCTTCCTTGGAGAACCAGGTTGACACAGCTTACAAATACCTCGGGAATATATTCCCAGCCGGTCTAATGGGCTGGGCAACTTTGACTCAGTGCAGAAGAGTGACGTGCCATGAGAGACACCCTCTGCCCAGCGTTCCTTCTGGGAACTCATAGCTGCCGGCCCTCTACATCATGCAGGAATTGGATGTGACATCCAACCTGGTCAAAGACCACAATTCACCACATTACACTGGTAGGCCTCTGGAAGAGGCAGTGCCAAAAAGGCCTTCCTCGGGCCTTCTATTGGTTAGGGAACTTGCGACACTTAGACACCTGCTCATTAAAATTGATTCAGCAAAGGGCCCTGTGTGTCGCGTGTGTCTGCCTTCGCACCTCAAAGACTGCCGGTACTTAGGTTGCCTGTTAACTAGCATAGGAGGCCCTGCGTAGAAAAGCAGTCTCTTCCCGTTTGGAAAGCTGCATCCTTGCGGCAACAGAGCTGTGTTCAAAACCCTGAAAAGGCCCAGCGTCTATTCAGTGCAGCAACGCCTTGGGAGGCAAACACTAATTTCCACAGAGGAACTGGGTGCTTGCAATCCTTGTGGGGAGCTAATCCTGCCACCCTCGTTCTTTCGGGGAAACCGCAAGGTGCCCACTAGGCTCCCCGTAAGTTCCCCTTTTGCCAACGGGCATGTTGGGCATACAGCAGTTTCCATGAAGTGTTCGTCGTTGTGCTGCATACATGCAACTCGAGGATGCCTTTCAGGACGCAATGGGCTCTCGCGTCCGCACTGTGTCCCGTGCAACTACACTGAGTACGCCAAGTCTCCTCTCTGCCTGCTGAGCAACAGACAGCCGTGTAGGCCCTTCGGAACACTTCTTGGCCTGCAGAGTCCAACGCGACACACTGTTCTCTTCCTTCGAAACCTAGGTTGCCATAGCTTGCAAAGAGCACTGGAACACAGTCCTACACGGTCTCATGTGCTGGGCCACTTGGACTCAGTTAGGAATAGTGACTTACACCGAGAGAAACCTTCTCCTCCGCCTTCCTTCTGGGAACTCATACCTCCCCGCCCTCTACCTCAAGCAGGAAGTCGAGGTGAGATCCAACCTGAGCAAAGAGCACAATTCCTCACGTTACACTGGCAGGCCCTTGGAATATGCAGTGCCAACTCGGTTTTCCTCAGGCCTTCACTCGGTTAAGGATCTTGCCACACGTAGAAGCCTGTGCAATAAAACTTGTTTAGCCAAGGGCCCAGTGTGTCGCGATGGTCTCCCTTGGCCGTTCCAATTCTGCAAGTACTTAGGTTGGGTGTTAACTAGGTTAGGTGGCCCTGCTTAGAAAACCAGCGTTTCCCCCTTTGGAAATCTGGATACTCGTGGCCTCGGAGTTGTTTCCGAATCCCTAAATATGCCCAGCTTCTACTCACTGCAGGCACACCTGGGGAGGAAACCAGTATGTTCCCCAGACAAACAGGGTGCTTGCGCATTCAGAGGGGAGCGAATCTGTGGCCCACGTTCGTTCTGGGAAATCGCAAGGTGACCGCCAGCATCCGCGAACAAAAGCAGTCTTATCCCCTTTCGAAAGCTGGATTCTTGCGGCCTAGAACCTGTGTGCAAAAGTGTGGAATTGCCCAGCTCCTATTCACTGCAGGCACGCTTGCGAGGGAAACGAGTATTTTGCCCAGAGAAATCAGGTGCTTTCAATTCTTAGGGGGAGCTAATCCCACAGCCCTCGTTCGTTCTGGGAAACCACAAGACGACCACTAGTCTCATCGTAAGGACCGATTTTTCCCCCTGGCAAGCTCTGCGTGCAGCAGTTTCCATGAGGTCTTGGTCGTGGTTCAGCTTCAATGGAACACGAGTAGACCTTTCAGGTCTCCTAGGGCTCTGGCATCCGCACCGTTGCCCGTGTAAATACACTGAGTACCCCAAGTGTCCTCTCTGCATGCTGATCAACAGACAGCCTTGTAGGCCCTTCGGAACACTTCTTGGCATGCAGAATCCAGGGCGACACACTGCTCCCTTCCTTGGAGAACCAGGTTGACACAGCTTACAAATACCTCGGGAATATATTCCCAGCCGGTCTAATGGGCTGGGCAACTTTGACTCAGTGCAGAAGAGTGACGTGCCATGAGAGACACCCTCTGCCCAGCGTTCCTTCTGGGAACTCATAGCTGCCGGCCCTCTACATCATGCAGGAATTGGATGTGACATCCAACCTGGTCAAAGACCACAATTCACCACATTACACTGGTAGGCCTCTGGAAGAGGCAGTGCCAAAAAGGCCTTCCTCGGGCCTTCTATTGGTTAGGGAACTTGCGACACTTAGACACCTGCTCATTAAAATTGATTCAGCAAAGGGCCCTGTGTGTCGCGTGTGTCTGCCTTCGCACCTCAAAGACTGCCGGTACTTAGGTTGCCTGTTAACTAGCATAGGAGGCCCTGCGTAGAAAAGCAGTCTCTTCCCGTTTGGAAAGCTGCATCCCTGCGGCAACAGAGCTGTGTTCAAAACCCTGAAAAGGCCCAGCGTCTATTCAGTGCAGCAACGCCTTGGGAGGCAAACACTAATTTCCACAGAGGAACTGGGTGCTTGCAATCCTTGTGGGGAGCTAATCCTGCCACCCTCGTTCTTTCGGGGAAACCGCAAGGTGCCCACTAGGCTCCCCGTAAGTTCCCCTTTTGCCAACGGGCATGTTGGGCATACAGCAGTTTCCATGAAGTGTTCGTCGTTGTGCTGCATACATGCAACTCGAGGATGCCTTTCAGGACGCAATGGGCTCTCGCGTCCGCACTGTGTCCCGTGCAACTACACTGAGTACTCCAAGTCTCCTCTCTGCCTGCTGAGCAACAGACAGCCGTGTAGGCCCTTCGGAACACTTCTTGGCCTGCAGAGTCCAACGCGACACACTGTTCTCTTCCTTCGAAACCTAGGTTGCCATAGCTTACAAAGAGCACTGGAACACAGTGCCTACACGGTCTCATGTGCTGGGCCACTTGGACTCAGTTAGGAATAGTGACTTACACCGAGAGAAACCTTCTCCTCCGCCTTCCTTCTGGGAACTCATACCTCCCCGCCCTCTACCTCAAGCAGGAAGTCGAGGTGAGATCCAACCTGAGCAAAGAGCACAATTCCTCACGTTACACTGGCAGGCCCTTGGAATATGCAGTGCCAACTCGGTTTTCCTCAGGCCTTCACTCGGTTAAGGATCTTGCCACACGTAGAAGCCTGTGCAATAAAACTTGTTTAGCCAAGGGCCCAGTGTGTCGCGATGGTCTCCCTTGGCCGATCCAATTCTGCAAGTACTTAGGTTGGGTGTTAACTAGGTTAGGTGGCCCTGCTTAGAAAACCAGCGTTTCCCCCTTTGGAAATCTGGATACTCGTGGCCTCGGAGTTGTTTCCGAATCCCTAAATATGCCCAGCTTCTACTCACTGCAGGCACACCTGGGGAGGAAACCAGTATGTTCCCCAGACAAACAGGGTGCTTGCGCATTCAGAGGGGAGCGAATCTGTGGCCCACGTTCGTTCTGGGAAATCGCAAGGTGACCGCCAGCATCCGCGAACAAAAGCAGTCTTATCCCCTTTCGAAAGCTGGATTCTTGCGGCCTAGAACCTGTGTGCAAAAGTGTGGAATTGCCCAGCTCCTATTCACTGCAGGCACGCTTGCGAGGGAAACGAGTATTTTGCCCAGAGAAATCAGGTGCTTTCAATTCTTAGGGGGAGCTAATCCCACAGCCCTCGTTCGTTCTGGGAAACCACAAGACGACCACTAGTCTCATCGTAAGGACCGATTTTTCCCCCTGGCAAGCTCTGCGTGCAGCAGTTTCCATGAGGTCTTGGTCGTGGTTCAGCTTCAATGGAACACGAGTAGACCTTTCAGGTCTCCTAGGGCTCTGGCATCCGCACCGTTGCCCGTGTAAATACACTGAGTACCCCAAGTGTCCTCTCTGCATGCTGATCAACAGACAGCCTTGTAGGCCCTTCGGAACACTTCTTGGCATGCAGAATCCAGGGCGACACACTGCTCCCTTCCTTGGAGAACCAGGTTGACACAGCTTACAAATACCTCGGGAATATATTCCCAGCCGGTCTAATGGGCTGGGCAACTTTGACTCAGTGCAGAAGAGTGACGTGCCATGAGAGACACCCTCTGCCCAGCGTTCCTTCTGGGAACTCATAGCTGCCGGCCCTCTACATCATGCAGGAATTGGATGTGACATCCAACCTGGTCAAAGACCACAATTCACCACATTACACTGGTAGGCCTCTGGAAGAGGCAGTGCCAAAAAGGCCTTCCTCGGGCCTTCTATTGGTTAGGGAACTTGCGACACTTAGACACCTGCTCATTAAAATTGATTCAGCAAAGGGCCCTGTGTGTCGCGTGTGTCTGCCTTCGCACCTCAAAGACTGCCGGTACTTAGGTTGCCTGTTAACTAGCATAGGAGGCCCTGCGTAGAAAAGCAGTCTCTTCCCGTTTGGAAAGCTGCATCCCTGCGGCAACAGAGCTGTGTTCAAAACCCTGAAAAGGCCCAGCGTCTATTCAGTGCAGCAACGCCTTGGGAGGCAAACACTAATTTCCACAGAGGAACTGGGTGCTTGCAATCCTTGTGGGGAGCTAATCCTGCCACCCTCGTTCTTTCGGGGAAACCGCAAGGTGCCCACTAGGCTCCCCGTAAGTTCCCCTTTTGCCAACGGGCATGTTGGGCATACAGCAGTTTCCATGAAGTGTTCGTCGTTGTGCTGCATACATGCAACTCGAGGATGCCTTTCAGGACGCAATGGGCTCTCGCGTCCGCACTGTGTCCCGTGCAACTACACTGAGTACGCCAAGTCTCCTCTCTGCCTGCTGAGCAACAGACAGCCGTGTAGGCCCTTCGGAACACTTCTTGGCCTGCAGAGTCCAACGCGACACACTGTTCTCTTCCTTCGAAACCTAGGTTGCCATAGCTTGCAAAGAGCACTGGAACACAGTGCCTACACGGTCTCATGTGCTGGGCCACTTGGATTCAGTTAGGAATAGTGACTTACACCGAGAGAAACCTTCTCCTCCGCCTTCCTTCTGGGAACACATACCTCCCCGCCCTCTACCTCAAGCAGGAAGTCGAGGTGAGATCCAACCTGAGCAAAGAGCACAATTCCTCACGTTACACTGGCAGGCCCTTGGAATATGCAGTGCCAACTCGGTTTTCCTCAGGCCTTCACTCGGTTAAGGATCTTGCCACACGTAGAAGCCTGTGCAATAAAACTTGTTTAGCCAAGGGCCCAGTGTGTCGCGATGGTCTCCCTTGGCCGTTCCAATTCTGCAAGTACTTAGGTTGGGTGTTAACTAGGTTAGGTGGCCCTGCTTAGAAAACCAGCGTTTCCCCCTTTGGAAATCTGGATACTCGTGGCCTCGGAGTTGTTTCCGAATCCCTAAATATGCCCAGCTTCTACTCACTGCAGGCACACCTGGGGAGGAAACCAGTATGTTCCCCAGACAAACAGGGTGCTTGCGCATTCAGAGGGGAGCGAATCTGTGGCCCACGTTCGTTCTGGGAAATCGCAAGGTGACCGCCAGCATCCGCGAACAAAAGCAGTCTTATCCCCTTTCGAAAGCTGGATTCTTGCGGCCTAGAACCTGTGTGCAAAAGTGTGGAATTGCCCAGCTCCTATTCACTGCAGGCACGCTTGCGAGGGAAACGAGTATTTTGCCCAGAGAAATCAGGTGCTTTCAATTCTTAGGGGGAGCTAATCCCACAGCCCTCGTTCGTTCTGGGAAACCACAAGACGACCACTAGTCTCATCGTAAGGACCGATTTTTCCCCCTGGCAAGCTCTGCGTGCAGCAGTTTCCATGAGGTCTTGGTCGTGGTTCAGCTTCAATGGAACACGAGTAGACCTTTCAGGTCTCCTAGGGCTCTGGCATCCGCACCGTTGCCCGTGTAAATACACTGAGTACCCCAAGTGTCCTCTCTGCATGCTGATCAACAGACAGCCTTGTAGGCCCTTCGGAACACTTCTTGGCATGCAGAATCCAGGGCGACACACTGCTCCCTTCCTTGGAGAACCAGGTTGACACAGCTTACAAATACCTCGGGAATATATTCCCAGCCGGTCTAATGGGCTGGGCAACTTTGACTCAGTGCAGAAGAGTGACGTGCCATGAGAGACACCCTCTGCCCAGCGTTCCTTCTGGGAACTCATAGCTGCCGGCCCTCTACATCATGCAGGAATTGGATGTGACATCCAACCTGGTCAAAGACCACAATTCACCACATTACACTGGTAGGCCTCTGGAAGAGGCAGTGCCAAAAAGGCCTTCCTCGGGCCTTCTATTGGTTAGGGAACTTGCGACACTTAGACACCTGCTCATTAAAATTGATTCAGCAAAGGGCCCTGTGTGTCGCGTGTGTCTGCCTTCGCACCTCAAAGACTGCCGGTACTTAGGTTGCCTGTTAACTAGCATAGGAGGCCCTGCGTAGAAAAGCAGTCTCTTCCCGTTTGGAAAGCTGCATCCCTGCGGCAACAGAGCTGTGTTCAAAACCCTGAAAAGGCCCAGCGTCTATTCAGTGCAGCAACGCCTTGGGAGGCAAACACTAATTTCCACAGAGGAACTGGGTGCTTGCAATCCTTGTGGGGAGCTAATCCTGCCACCCTCGTTCTTTCGGGGAAACCGCAAGGTGCCCACTAGGCTCCCCGTAAGTTCCCCTTTTGCCAACGGGCATGTTGGGCATACAGCAGTTTCCATGAAGTGTTCGTCGTTGTGCTGCATACATGCAACTCGAGGATGCCTTTCAGGACGCAATGGGCTCTCGCGTCCGCACTGTGTCCCGTGCAACTACACTGAGTACGCCAAGTCTCCTCTCTGCCTGCTGAGCAACAGACAGCCGTGTAGGCCCTTCGGAACACTTCTTGGCCTGCAGAGTCCAACGCGACACACTGTTCTCTTCCTTCGAAACCTAGGTTGCCATAGCTTGCAAAGAGCACTGGAACACAGTGCCTACACGGTCTCATGTGCTGGGCCACTTGGACTCAGGTAGGAATAGTGACTTACACCGAGAGAAACCTTCTCCTCCGCCTTCCTTCTGGGAACACATACCTCCCCGCCCTCTACCTCAAGCAGGAAGTCGAGGTGAGATCCAACCTGAGCAAAGAGCACAATTCCTCACGTTACACTGGCAGGCCCTTGGAATATGCAGTGCCAACTCGGTTTTCCTCAGGCCTTCACTCGGTTAAGGATCTTGCCACACGTAGAAGCCTGTGCAATAAAACTTGTTTAGCCAAGGGCCCAGTGTGTCGCGATGGTCTCCCTTGGCCGTTCCAATTCTGCAAGTACTTAGGTTGGGTGTTAACTAGGTTAGGTGGCCCTGCTTAGAAAACCAGCGTTTCCCCCTTTGGAAATCTGGATACTCGTGGCCTCGGAGTTGTTTCCGAATCCCTAAATATGCCCAGCTTCTACTCACTGCAGGCACACCTGGGGAGGAAACCAGTATGTTCCCCAGACAAACAGGGTGCTTGCGCATTCAGAGGGGAGCGAATCTGTGGCCCACGTTCGTTCTGGGAAATCGCAAGGTGACCGCCAGCATCCGCGAACAAAAGCAGTCTTATCCCCTTTCGAAAGCTGGATTCTTGCGGCCTAGAACCTGTGTGCAAAAGTGTGGAATTGCCCAGCTCCTATTCACTGCAGGCACGCTTGCGAGGGAAACGAGTATTTTGCCCAGAGAAATCAGGTGCTTTCAATTCTTAGGGGGAGCTAATCCCACAGCCCTCGTTCGTTCTGGGAAACCACAAGACGACCACTAGTCTCATCGTAAGGACCGATTTTTCCCCCTGGCAAGCTCTGCGTGCAGCAGTTTCCATGAGGTCTTGGTCGTGGTTCAGCTTCAATGGAACACGAGTAGACCTTTCAGGTCTCCTAGGGCTCTGGCATCCGCACCGTTGCCCGTGTAAATACACTGAGTACCCCAAGTGTCCTCTCTGCATGCTGATCAACAGACAGCCTTGTAGGCCCTTCGGAACACTTCTTGGCATGCAGAATCCAGGGCGACACACTGCTCCCTTCCTTGGAGAACCAGGTTGACACAGCTTACAAATACCTCGGGAATATATTCCCAGCCGGTCTAATGGGCTGGGCAACTTTGACTCAGTGCAGAAGAGTGACGTGCCATGAGAGACACCCTCTGCCCAGCGTTCCTTCTGGGAACTCATAGCTGCCGGCCCTCTACATCATGCAGGAATTGGATGTGACATCCAACCTGGTCAAAGACCACAATTCACCACATTACACTGGTAGGCCTCTGGAAGAGGCAGTGCCAAAAAGGCCTTCCTCGGGCCTTCTATTGGTTAGGGAACTTGCGACACTTAGACACCTGCTCATTAAAATTGATTCAGCAAAGGGCCCTGTGTGTCGCGTGTGTCTGCCTTCGCACCTCAAAGACTGCCGGTACTTAGGTTGCCTGTTAACTAGCATAGGAGGCCCTGCGTAGAAAAGCAGTCTCTTCCCGTTTGGAAAGCTGCATCCTTGCGGCAACAGAGCTGTGTTCAAAACCCTGAAAAGGCCCAGCGTCTATTCAGTGCAGCAACGCCTTGGGAGGCAAACACTAATTTCCACAGAGGAACTGGGTGCTTGCAATCCTTGTGGGGAGCTAATCCTGCCACCCTCGTTCTTTCGGGGAAACCGCAAGGTGCCCACTAGGCTCCCCGTAAGTTCCCCTTTTGCCAACGGGCATGTTGGGCATACAGCAGTTTCCATGAAGTGTTCGTCGTTGTGCTGCATACATGCAACTCGAGGATGCCTTTCAGGACGCAATGGGCTCTCGCGTCCGCACTGTGTCCCGTGCAACTACACTGAGTACGCCAAGTCTCCTCTCTGCCTGCTGAGCAACAGACAGCCGTGTAGGCCCTTCGGAACACTTCTTGGCCTGCAGAGTCCAACGCGACACACTGTTCTCTTCCTTCGAAACCTAGGTTGCCATAGCTTGCAAAGAGCACTGGAACACAGTCCTACACGGTCTCATGTGCTGGGCCACTTGGACTCAGGTAGGAGTAGTGACTTACACCGAGAGAAACCTTCTCCTCCGCCTTCCTTCTGGGAACTCATACCTCCCCGCCCTCTACCTCAAGCAGGAAGTCGAGGTGAGATCCAACCTGAGCAAAGAGCACAATTCCTCACGTTACACTGGCAGGCCCTTGGAATATGCAGTGCCAACTCGGTTTTCCTCAGGCCTTCACTCGGTTAAGGATCTTGCCACACGTAGAAGCCTGTGCAATAAAACTTGTTTAGCCAAGGGCCCAGTGTGTCGCGATGGTCTCCCTTTGCCGTTCCAGTTCTGCAAGTACTTAGGTTGGGTGTTAACTAGGTTAGGTGGCCCTGCTTAGAAAACCAGCGTTTCCCCCTTTGGAAATCTGGATACTCGTGGCCTCGGAGTTGTTTCCGAATCCCTAAATATGCCCAGCTTCTACTCACTGCAGGCACACCTGGGGAGGAAACCAGTATGTTCCCCAGACAAACAGGGTGCTTGCGCATTCAGAGGGGAGCGAATCTGTGGCCCACGTTCGTTCTGGGAAATCGCAAGGTGACCGCTAGCATCCGCGAACAAAAGCAGTCTTATCCCCTTTCGAAAGCTGGATTCTTGCGGCCTAGAACCTGTGTGCAAAAGTGTGGAATTGCCCAGCTCCTATTCACTGCAGGCACGCTTGCGAGGGAAACGAGTATTTTGCCCAGAGAAATCAGGTGCTTTTAATTCTTAGGGGGAGCTAATCCCACAGCCCTCGTTCGTTCTGGGAAACCACAAGACGACCACTAGTCTCATCGTAAGGACCGATTTTTCCCCCTGGCAAGCTCTGCGTGCAGCAGTTTCCATGAGGTCTTGGTCGTGGTTCAGCTTCAATGGAACACGAGTAGACCTTTCAGGTCTCCTAGGGCTCTGGCATCCGCACCGTTGCCCGTGTAAATACACTGAGTACCCCAAGTGTCCTCTCTGCATGCTGATCAACAGACAGCCTTGTAGGCCCTTCGGAACACTTCTTGGCATGCAGAATCCAGGGCGACACACTGCTCCCTTCCTTGGAGAACCAGGTTGACACAGCTTACAAATACCTCGGGAATATATTCCCAGCCGGTCTAATGGGCTGGGCAACTTTGACTCAGTGCAGAAGAGTGACGTGCCATGAGAGACACCCTCTGCCCAGCGTTCCTTCTGGGAACTCATAGCTGCCGGCCCTCTACATCATGCAGGAATTGGATGTGACATCCAACCTGGTCAAAGACCACAATTCACCACATTACACTGGTAGGCCTCTGGAAGAGGCAGTGCCAAAAAGGCCTTCCTCGGGCCTTCTATTGGTTAGGGAACTTGCGACACTTAGACACCTGCTCATTAAAATTGATTCAGCAAAGGGCCCTGTGTGTCGCGTGTGTCTGCCTTCGCACCTCAAAGACTGCCGGTACTTAGGTTGCCTGTTAACTAGCATAGGAGGCCCTGCGTAGAAAAGCAGTCTCTTCCCGTTTGGAAAGCTGCATCCTTGCGGCAACAGAGCTGTGTTCAAAACCCTGAAAAGGCCCAGCGTCTATTCAGTGCAGCAACGCCTTGGGAGGCAAACACTAATTTCCACAGAGGAACTGGGTGCTTGCAATCCTTGTGGGGAGCTAATCCTGCCACCCTCGTTCTTTCGGGGAAACCGCAAGGTGCCCACTAGGCTCCCCGTAAGTTCCCCTTTTGCCAACGGGCATGTTGGGCATACAGCAGTTTCCATGAAGTGTTCGTCGTTGTGCTGCATACATGCAACTCGAGGATGCCTTTCAGGACGCAATGGGCTCTCGCGTCCGCACTGTGTCCCGTGCAACTACACTGAGTACGCCAAGTCTCCTCTCTGCCTGCTGAGCAACAGACAGCCGTGTAGGCCCTTCGGAACACTTCTTGGCCTGCAGAGTCCAACGCGACACACTGTTCTCTTCCTTCGAAACCTAGGTTGCCATAGCTTGCAAAGAGCACTGGAACACAGTCCTACACGGTCTCATGTGCTGGGCCACTTGGACTCAGGTAGGAGTAGTGACTTACACCGAGAGAAACCTTCTCCTCCGCCTTCCTTCTGGGAACTCATACCTCCCCGCCCTCTACCTCAAGCAGGAAGTCGAGGTGAGATCCAACCTGAGCAAAGAGCACAATTCCTCACGTTACACTGGCAGGCCCTTGGAATATGCAGTGCCAACTCGGTTTTCCTCAGGCCTTCACTCGGTTAAGGATCTTGCCACACGTAGAAGCCTGTGCAATAAAACTTGTTTAGCCAAGGGCCCAGTGTGTCGCGATGGTCTCCCTTTGCCGTTCCAGTTCTGCAAGTACTTAGGTTGGGTGTTAACTAGGTTAGGTGGCCCTGCTTAGAAAACCAGCGTTTCCCCCTTTGGAAATCTGGATACTCGTGGCCTCGGAGTTGTTTCCGAATCCCTAAATATGCCCAGCTTCTACTCACTGCAGGCACACCTGGGGAGGAAACCAGTATGTTCCCCAGACAAACAGGGTGCTTGCGCATTCAGAGGGGAGCGAATCTGTGGCCCACGTTCGTTCTGGGAAATCGCAAGGTGACCGCCAGCATCCGCGAACAAAAGCAGTCTTATCCCCTTTCGAAAGCTGGATTCTTGCGGCCTAGAACCTGTGTGCAAAGGTGTGGAATTGCCCAGCTCCTATTCACTGCAGGCACGCTTGCGAGGGAAACGAGTATTTTGCCCAGAGAAATCAGGTGCTTTCAATTCTTAGGGGGAGCTAATCCCACAGCCCTCGTTCGTTCTGGGAAACCACAAGACGACCACTAGTCTCATCGTAAGGACCGATTTTTCCCCCTGGCAAGCTCTGCGTGCAGCAGTTTCCATGAGGTCTTGGTCGTGGTTCAGCTTCAATGGAACACGAGTAGACCTTTCAGGTCTCCTAGGGCTCTGGCATCCGCACCGTTGCCCGTGTAAATACACTGAGTACCCCAAGTGTCCTCTCTGCATGCTGATCAACAGACAGCCTTGTAGGCCCTTCGGAACACTTCTTGGCATGCAGAATCCAGGGCGACACACTGCTCCCTTCCTTGGAGAACCAGGTTGACACAGCTTACAAATACCTCGGGAATATATTCCCAGCCGGTCTAATGGGCTGGGCAACTTTGACTCAGTGCAGAAGAGTGACGTGCCATGAGAGACACCCTCTGCCCAGCGTTCCTTCTGGGAACTCATAGCTGCCGGCCCTCTACATCATGCAGGAATTGGATGTGACATCCAACCTGGTCAAAGACCACAATTCACCACATTACACTGGTAGGCCTCTGGAAGAGGCAGTGCCAAAAAGGCCTTCCTCGGGCCTTCTATTGGTTAGGGAACTTGCGACACTTAGACACCTGCTCATTAAAATTGATTCAGCAAAGGGCCCTGTGTGTCGCGTGTGTCTGCCTTCGCACCTCAAAGACTGCCGGTACTTAGGTTGCCTGTTAACTAGCATAGGAGGCCCTGCGTAGAAAAGCAGTCTCTTCCCGTTTGGAAAGCTGCATCCTTGCGGCAACAGAGCTGTGTTCAAAACCCTGAAAAGGCCCAGCGTCTATTCAGTGCAGCAACGCCTTGGGAGGCAAACACTAATTTCCACAGAGGAACTGGGTGCTTGCAATCCTTGTGGGGAGCTAATCCTGCCACCCTCGTTCTTTCGGGGAAACCGCAAGGTGCCCACTAGGCTCCCCGTAAGTTCCCCTTTTGCCAACGGGCATGTTGGGCATACAGCAGTTTCCATGAAGTGTTCGTCGTTGTGCTGCATACATGCAACTCGAGGATGCCTTTCAGGACGCAATGGGCTCTCGCGTCCGCACTGTGTCCCGTGCAACTACACTGAGTACGCCAAGTCTCCTCTCTGCCTGCTGAGCAACAGACAGCCGTGTAGGCCCTTCGGAACACTTCTTGGCCTGCAGAGTCCAACGCGACACACTGTTCTCTTCCTTCGAAACCTAGGTTGCCATAGCTTGCAAAGAGCACTGGAACACAGTCCTACACGGTCTCATGTGCTGGGCCACTTGGACTCAGGTAGGAGTAGTGACTTACACCGAGAGAAACCTTCTCCTCCGCCTTCCTTCTGGGAACTCATACCTCCCCGCCCTCTACCTCAAGCAGGAAGTCGAGGTGAGATCCAACCTGAGCAAAGAGCACAATTCCTCACGTTACACTGGCAGGCCCTTGGAATATGCAGTGCCAACTCGGTTTTCCTCAGGCCTTCACTCGGTTAAGGATCTTGCCACACGTAGAAGCCTGTGCAATAAAACTTGTTTAGCCAAGGGCCCAGTGTGTCGCGATGGTCTCCCTTTGCCGTTCCAGTTCTGCAAGTACTTAGGTTGGGTGTTAACTAGGTTAGGTGGCCCTGCTTAGAAAACCAGCGTTTCCCCCTTTGGAAATCTGGATACTCGTGGCCTCGGAGTTGTTTCCGAATCCCTAAATATGCCCAGCTTCTACTCACTGCAGGCACACCTGGGGAGGAAACCAGTATGTTCCCCAGACAAACAGGGTGCTTGCGCATTCAGAGGGGAGCGAATCTGTGGCCCACGTTCGTTCTGGGAAATCGCAAGGTGACCGCCAGCATCCGCGAACAAAAGCAGTCTTATCCCCTTTCGAAAGCTGGATTCTTGCGGCCTAGAACCTGTGTGCAAAGGTGTGGAATTGCCCAGCTCCTATTCACTGCAGGCACGCTTGCGAGGGAAACGAGTATTTTGCCCAGAGAAATCAGGTGCTTTCAATTCTTAGGGGGAGCTAATCCCACAGCCCTCGTTCGTTCTGGGAAACCACAAGACGACCACTAGTCTCATCGTAAGGACCGATTTTTCCCCCTGGCAAGCTCTGCGTGCAGCAGTTTCCATGAGGTCTTGGTCGTGGTTCAGCTTCAATGGAACACGAGTAGACCTTTCAGGTCTCCTAGGGCTCTGGCATCCGCACCGTTGCCCGTGTAAATACACTGAGTACCCCAAGTGTCCTCTCTGCATGCTGATCAACAGACAGCCTTGTAGGCCCTTCGGAACACTTCTTGGCATGCAGAATCCAGGGCGACACACTGCTCCCTTCCTTGGAGAACCAGGTTGACACAGCTTACAAATACCTCGGGAATATATTCCCAGCCGGTCTAATGGGCTGGGCAACTTTGACTCAGTGCAGAAGAGTGACGTGCCATGAGAGACACCCTCTGCCCAGCGTTCCTTCTGGGAACTCATAGCTGCCGGCCCTCTACATCATGCAGGAATTGGATGTGACATCCAACCTGGTCAAAGACCACAATTCACCACATTACACTGGTAGGCCTCTGGAAGAGGCAGTGCCAAAAAGGCCTTCCTCGGGCCTTCTATTGGTTAGGGAACTTGCGACACTTAGACACCTGCTCATTAAAATTGATTCAGCAAAGGGCCCTGTGTGTCGCGTGTGTCTGCCTTCGCACCTCAAAGACTGCCGGTACTTAGGTTGCCTGTTAACTAGCATAGGAGGCCCTGCGTAGAAAAGCAGTCTCTTCCCGTTTGGAAAGCTGCATCCTTGCGGCAACAGAGCTGTGTTCAAAACCCTGAAAAGGCCCAGCGTCTATTCAGTGCAGCAACGCCTTGGGAGGCAAACACTAATTTCCACAGAGGAACTGGGTGCTTGCAATCCTTGTGGGGAGCTAATCCTGCCACCCTCGTTCTTTCGGGGAAACCGCAAGGTGCCCACTAGGCTCCCCGTAAGTTCCCCTTTTGCCAACGGGCATGTTGGGCATACAGCAGTTTCCATGAAGTGTTCGTCGTTGTGCTGCATACATGCAACTCGAGGATGCCTTTCAGGACGCAATGGGCTCTCGCGTCCGCACTGTGTCCCGTGCAACTACACTGAGTACGCCAAGTCTCCTCTCTGCCTGCTGAGCAACAGACAGCCGTGTAGGCCCTTCGGAACACTTCTTGGCCTGCAGAGTCCAACGCGACACACTGTTCTCTTCCTTCGAAACCTAGGTTGCCATAGCTTGCAAAGAGCACTGGAACACAGTCCTACACGGTCTCATGTGCTGGGCCACTTGGACTCAGGTAGGAGTAGTGACTTACACCGAGAGAAACCTTCTCCTCCGCCTTCCTTCTGGGAACTCATACCTCCCCGCCCTCTACCTCAAGCAGGAAGTCGAGGTGAGATCCAACCTGAGCAAAGAGCACAATTCCTCACGTTACACTGGCAGGCCCTTGGAATATGCAGTGCCAACTCGGTTTTCCTCAGGCCTTCACTCGGTTAAGGATCTTGCCACACGTAGAAGCCTGTGCAATAAAACTTGTTTAGCCAAGGGCCCAGTGTGTCGCGATGGTCTCCCTTTGCCGTTCCAGTTCTGCAAGTACTTAGGTTGGGTGTTAACTAGGTTAGGTGGCCCTGCTTAGAAAACCAGCGTTTCCCCCTTTGGAAATCTGGATACTCGTGGCCTCGGAGTTGTTTCCGAATCCCTAAATATGCCCAGCTTCTACTCACTGCAGGCACACCTGGGGAGGAAACCAGTATGTTCCCCAGACAAACAGGGTGCTTGCGCATTCAGAGGGGAGCGAATCTGTGGCCCACGTTCGTTCTGGGAAATCGCAAGGTGACCGCCAGCATCCGTGAACAAAAGCAGTCTTATCCCCTTTCGAAAGCTGGATTCTTGCGGCCTAGAACCTGTGTGCAAAGGTGTGGAATTGCCCAGCTCCTATTCACTGCAGGCACGCTTGCGAGGGAAACGAGTATTTTGCCCAGAGAAATCAGGTGCTTTCAATTCTTAGGGGGAGCTAATCCCACAGCCCTCGTTCGTTCTGGGAAACCACAAGACGACCACTAGTCTCATCGTAAGGACCGATTTTTCCCCCTGGCAAGCTCTGCGTGCAGCAGTTTCCATGAGGTCTTGGTCGTGGTTCAGCTTCAATGGAACACGAGTAGACCTTTCAGGTCTCCTAGGGCTCTGGCATCCGCACCGTTGCCCGTGTAAATACACTGAGTACCCCAAGTGTCCTCTCTGCATGCTGATCAACAGACAGCCTTGTAGGCCCTTCGGAACACTTCTTGGCATGCAGAATCCAGGGCGACACACTGCTCCCTTCCTTGGAGAACCAGGTTGACACAGCTTACAAATACCTCGGGAATATATTCCCAGCCGGTCTAATGGGCTGGGCAACTTTGACTCAGTGCAGAAGAGTGACGTGCCATGAGAGACACCCTCTGCCCAGCGTTCCTTCTGGGAACTCATAGCTGCCGGCCCTCTACATCATGCAGGAATTGGATGTGACATCCAACCTGGTCAAAGACCACAATTCACCACATTACACTGGTAGGCCTCTGGAAGAGGCAGTGCCAAAAAGGCCTTCCTCGGGCCTTCTATTGGTTAGGGAACTTGCGACACTTAGACACCTGCTCATTAAAATTGATTCAGCAAAGGGCCCTGTGTGTCGCGTGTGTCTGCCTTCGCACCTCAAAGACTGCCGGTACTTAGGTTGCCTGTTAACTAGCATAGGAGGCCCTGCGTAGAAAAGCAGTCTCTTCCCGTTTGGAAAGCTGCATCCTTGCGGCAACAGAGCTGTGTTCAAAACCCTGAAAAGGCCCAGCGTCTATTCAGTGCAGCAACGCCTTGGGAGGCAAACACTAATTTCCACAGAGGAACTGGGTGCTTGCAATCCTTGTGGGGAGCTAATCCTGCCACCCTCGTTCTTTCGGGGAAACCGCAAGGTGCCCACTAGGCTCCCCGTAAGTTCCCCTTTTGCCAACGGGCATGTTGGGCATACAGCAGTTTCCATGAAGTGTTCGTCGTTGTGCTGCATACATGCAACTCGAGGATGCCTTTCAGGACGCAATGGGCTCTCGCGTCCGCACTGTGTCCCGTGCAACTACACTGAGTACGCCAAGTCTCCTCTCTGCCTGCTGAGCAACAGACAGCCGTGTAGGCCCTTCGGAACACTTCTTGGCCTGCAGAGTCCAACGCGACACACTGTTCTCTTCCTTCGAAACCTAGGTTGCCATAGCTTGCAAAGAGCACTGGAACACAGTCCTACACAGTCTCATGTGCTGGGCCACTTGGACTCAGGTAGGAGTAGTGACTTACACCGAGAGAAACCTTCTCCTCCGCCTTCCTTCTGGGAACTCATACCTCCCCGCCCTCTACCTCAAGCAGGAAGTCAAGGTGAGATCCAACCTGAGCAAAGAGCACAATTCCTCACGTTACACTGGCAGGCCCTTGGAATATGCAGTGCCAACTCGGTTTTCCTCAGGCCTTCACTCGGTTAAGGATCTTGCCACACGTAGAAGCCTGTGCAATAAAACTTGTTTAGCCAAGGGCCCAGTGTGTCGCGATGGTCTCCCTTTGCCGTTCCAGTTCTGCAAGTACTTAGGTTGGGTGTTAACTAGGTTAGGTGGCCCTGCTTAGAAAACCAGCGTTTCCCCCTTTGGAAATCTGGATACTCGTGGCCTCGGAGTTGTTTCCGAATCCCTAAATATGCCCAGCTTCTACTCACTGCAGGCACACCTGGGGAGGAAACCAGTATGTTCCCCAGACAAACAGGGTGCTTGCGCATTCAGAGGGGAGCGAATCTGTGGCCCACGTTCGTTCTGGGAAATCGCAAGGTGACCGCCAGCATCCGTGAACAAAAGCAGTCTTATCCCCTTTCGAAAGCTGGATTCTTGCGGCCTAGAACCTGTGTGCAAAGGTGTGGAATTGCCCAGCTCCTATTCACTGCAGGCACGCTTGCGAGGGAAACGAGTATTTTGCCCAGAGAAATCAGGTGCTTTCAATTCTTAGGGGGAGCTAATCCCACAGCCCTCGTTCGTTCTGGGAAACCACAAGACGACCACTAGTCTCATCGTAAGGACCGATTTTTCCCCCTGGCAAGCTCTGCGTGCAGCAGTTTCCATGAGGTCTTGGTCGTGGTTCAGCTTCAATGGAACACGAGTAGACCTTTCAGGTCTCCTAGGGCTCTGGCATCCGCACCGTTGCCCGTGTAAATACACTGAGTACCCCAAGTGTCCTCTCTGCATGCTGATCAACAGACAGCCTTGTAGGCCCTTCGGAACACTTCTTGGCATGCAGAATCCAGGGCGACACACTGCTCCCTTCCTTGGAGAACCAGGTTGACACAGCTTACAAATACCTCGGGAATATATTCCCAGCCGGTCTAATGGGCTGGGCAACTTTGACTCAGTGCAGAAGAGTGACGTGCCATGAGAGACACCCTCTGCCCAGCGTTCCTTCTGGGAACTCATAGCTGCCGGCCCTCTACATCATGCAGGAATTGGATGTGACATCCAACCTGGTCAAAGACCACAATTCACCACATTACACTGGTAGGCCTCTGGAAGAGGCAGTGCCAAAAAGGCCTTCCTCGGGCCTTCTATTGGTTAGGGAACTTGCGACACTTAGACACCTGCTCATTAAAATTGATTCAGCAAAGGGCCCTGTGTGTCGCGTGTGTCTGCCTTCGCACCTCAAAGACTGCCGGTACTTAGGTTGCCTGTTAACTAGCATAGGAGGCCCTGCGTAGAAAAGCAGTCTCTTCCCGTTTGGAAAGCTGCATCCTTGCGGCAACAGAGCTGTGTTCAAAACCCTCAAAAGGCCCAGCGTCTATTCAGTGCAGCAACGCCTTGGGAGGCAAACACTAATTTCCACAGAGGAACTGGGTGCTTGCAATCCTTGTGGGGAGCTAATCCTGCCACCCTCGTTCTTTCGGGGAAACCGCAAGGTGCCCACTAGGCTCCCCGTAAGTTCCCCTTTTGCCAACGGGCATGTTGGGCATACAGCAGTTTCCATGAAGTGTTCGTCGTTGTGCTGCATACATGCAACTCGAGGATGCCTTTCAGGACGCAATGGGCTCTCGCGTCCGCACTGTGTCCCGTGCAACTACACTGAGTACGCCAAGTCTCCTCTCTGCCTGCTGAGCAACAGACAGCCGTGTAGGCCCTTCGGAACACTTCTTGGCCTGCAGAGTCCAACGCGACACACTGTTCTCTTCCTTCGAAACCTAGGTTGCCATAGCTTGCAAAGAGCACTGGAACACAGTCCTACACGGTCTCATGTGCTGGGCCACTTGGACTCAGTTAGGAGTAGTGACTTACACCGAGAGAAACCTCCTCTTCCACGTTCCTTCTGGGAACTCATACCTCCCCGCCCTCTACCTCAAGCAGGAAGTCGAGGTGAGATCCAACCTGAGCAAAGAGCACAATTCCTCACGTTACACTGGCAGGCCCTTGGAATATGCAGTGCCAACTCGGTTTTCCTCAGGCCTTCACTCGGTTAAGGATCTTGCCACACGTAGAAGCCTGTGCAATAAAACTTGTTTAGCCAAGGGCCCAGTGTGTCGCGATGGTCTCCCTTTGCCGTTCCAATTCTGCAAGTACTTAGGTTGGGTGTTAACTAGGTTAGGTGGCCCTGCTTAGAAAACCAGCGTTTCCCCCTTTGGAAATCTGGATACTCGTGGCCTCGGAGTTGTTTCCGAATCCCTAAATATGCCCAGCTTCTACTCACTGCAGGCACACCTGGGGAGGAAACCAGTATGTTCCCCAGACAAACAGGGTGCTTGCGCATTCAGAGGGGAGCGAATCTGTGGCCCACGTTCGTTCTGGGAAATCGCAAGGTGACCGCCAGCATCCGCGAACAAAAGCAGTCTTATCCCCTTTCGAAAGCTGGATTCTTGCGGCCTAGAACCTGTGTGCAAAAGTGTGGAATTGCCCAGCTCCTATTCACTGCAGGCACGCTTGCGAGGGAAACGAGTATTTTGCCCAGAGAAATCAGGTGCTTTCAATTCTTAGGGGGAGCTAATCCCACAGCCCTCGTTCGTTCTGGGAAACCACAAGACGACCACTAGTCTCATCGTAAGGACCGATTTTTCCCCCTGGCAAGCTCTGCGTGCAGCAGTTTCCATGAGGTCTTGGTCGTGGTTCAGCTTCAATGGAACACGAGTAGACCTTTCAGGTCTCCTAGGGCTCTGGCATCCGCACCGTTGCCCGTGTAAATACACTGAGTACCCCAAGTGTCCTCTCTGCATGCTGATCAACAGACAGCCTTGTAGGCCCTTCGGAACACTTCTTGGCATGCAGAATCCAGGGCGACACACTGCTCCCTTCCTTGGAGAACCAGGTTGACACAGCTTACAAATACCTCGGGAATATATTCCCAGCCGGTCTAATGGGCTGGGCAACTTTGACTCAGTGCAGAAGAGTGACGTGCCATGAGAGACACCCTCTGCCCAGCGTTCCTTCTGGGAACTCATAGCTGCCGGCCCTCTACATCATGCAGGAATTGGATGTGACATCCAACCTGGTCAAAGACCACAATTCACCACATTACACTGGTAGGCCTCTGGAAGAGGCAGTGCCAAAAAGGCCTTCCTCGGGCCTTCTATTGGTTAGGGAACTTGCGACACTTAGACACCTGCTCATTAAAATTGATTCAGCAAAGGGCCCTGTGTGTCGCGTGTGTCTGCCTTCGCACCTCAAAGACTGCCGGTACTTAGGTTGCCTGTTAACTAGCATAGGAGGCCCTGCGTAGAAAAGCAGTCTCTTCCCGTTTGGAAAGCTGCATCCTTGCGGCAACAGAGCTGTGTTCAAAACCCTCAAAAGGCCCAGCGTCTATTCAGTGCAGCAACGCCTTGGGAGGCAAACACTAATTTCCACAGAGGAACTGGGTGCTTGCAATCCTTGTGGGGAGCTAATCCTGCCACCCTCGTTCTTTCGGGGAAACCGCAAGGTGCCCACTAGGCTCCCCGTAAGTTCCCCTTTTGCCAACGGGCATGTTGGGCATACAGCAGTTTCCATGAAGTGTTCGTCGTTGTGCTGCATACATGCAACTCGAGGATGCCTTTCAGGACGCAATGGGCTCTCGCGTCCGCACTGTGTCCCGTGCAACTACACTGAGTACGCCAAGTCTCCTCTCTGCCTGCTGAGCAACAGACAGCCGTGTAGGCCCTTCGGAACACTTCTTGGCCTGCAGAGTCCAACGCGACACACTGTTCTCTTCCTTCGAAACCTAGGTTGCCATAGCTTGCAAAGAGCACTGGAACACAGTCCTACACGGTCTCATGTGCTGGGCCACTTGGACTCAGTTAGGAGTAGTGACTTACACCGAGAGAAACCTCCTCTTCCACGTTCCTTCTGGGAACTCATACCTCCCCGCCCTCTACCTCAAGCAGGAAGTCGAGGTGAGATCCAACCTGAGCAAAGAGCACAATTCCTCACGTTACACTGGCAGGCCCTTGGAATATGCAGTGCCAACTCGGTTTTCCTCAGGCCTTCACTCGGTTAAGGATCTTGCCACACGTAGAAGCCTGTGCAATAAAACTTGTTTAGCCAAGGGCCCAGTGTGTCGCGATGGTCTCCCTTGGCCGTTCCAATTCTGCAAGTACTTAGGTTGGGTGTTAACTAGGTTAGGTGGCCCTGCTTAGAAAACCAGCGTTTCCCCCTTTGGAAATCTGGATACTCGTGGCCTCGGAGTTGTTTCCGAATCCCTAAATATGCCCAGCTTCTACTCACTGCAGGCACACCTGGGGAGGAAACCAGTATGTTCCCCAGACAAACAGGGTGCTTGCGCATTCAGAGGGGAGCGAATCTGTGGCCCACGTTCGTTCTGGGAAATCGCAAGGTGACCGCCAGCATCCGCGAACAAAAGCAGTCTTATCCCCTTTCGAAAGCTGGATTCTTGCGGCCTAGAACCTGTGTGCAAAAGTGTGGAATTGCCCAGCTCCTATTCACTGCAGGCACGCTTGCGAGGGAAACGAGTATTTTGCCCAGAGAAATCAGGTGCTTTCAATTCTTAGGGGGAGCTAATCCCACAGCCCTCGTTCGTTCTGGGAAACCACAAGACGACCACTAGTCTCATCGTAAGGACCGATTTTTCCCCCTGGCAAGCTCTGCGTGCAGCAGTTTCCATGAGGTCTTGGTCGTGGTTCAGCTTCAATGGAACACGAGTAGACCTTTCAGGTCTCCTAGGGCTCTGGCATCCGCACCGTTGCCCGTGTAAATACACTGAGTACCCCAAGTGTCCTCTCTGCATGCTGATCAACAGACAGCCTTGTAGGCCCTTCGGAACACTTCTTGGCATGCAGAATCCAGGGCGACACACTGCTCCCTTCCTTGGAGAACCAGGTTGACACAGCTTACAAATACCTCGGGAATATATTCCCAGCCGGTCTAATGGGCTGGGCAACTTTGACTCAGTGCAGAAGAGTGACGTGCCATGAGAGACACCCTCTGCCCAGCGTTCCTTCTGGGAACTCATAGCTGCCGGCCCTCTACATCATGCAGGAATTGGATGTGACATCCAACCTGGTCAAAGACCACAATTCACCACATTACACTGGTAGGCCTCTGGAAGAGGCAGTGCCAAAAAGGCCTTCCTCGGGCCTTCTATTGGTTAGGGAACTTGCGACACTTAGACACCTGCTCATTAAAATTGATTCAGCAAAGGGCCCTGTGTGTCGCGTGTGTCTGCCTTCGCACCTCAAAGACTGCCGGTACTTAGGTTGCCTGTTAACTAGCATAGGAGGCCCTGCGTAGAAAAGCAGTCTCTTCCCGTTTGGAAAGCTGCATCCTTGCGGCAACAGAGCTGTGTTCAAAACCCTGAAAAGGCCCAGCGTCTATTCAGTGCAGCAACGCCTTGGGAGGCAAACACTAATTTCCACAGAGGAACTGGGTGCTTGCAATCCTTGTGGGGAGCTAATCCTGCCACCCTCGTTCTTTCGGGGAAACCGCAAGGTGCCCACTAGGCTCCCCGTAAGTTCCCCTTTTGCCAACGGGCATGTTGGGCATACAGCAGTTTCCATGAAGTGTTCGTCGTTGTGCTGCATACATGCAACTCGAGGATGCCTTTCAGGACGCAATGGGCTCTCGCGTCCGCACTGTGTCCCGTGCAACTACACTGAGTACGCCAAGTCTCCTCTCTGCCTGCTGAGCAACAGACAGCCGTGTAGGCCCTTCGGAACACTTCTTGGCCTGCAGAGTCCAACGCGACACACTGTTCTCTTCCTTCGAAACCTAGGTTGCCATAGCTTGCAAAGAGCACTGGAACACAGTCCTACACGGTCTCATGTGCTGGGCCACTTGGACTCAGTTAGGAGTAGTGACTTACACCGAGAGAAACCTCCTCTTCCACGTTCCTTCTGGGAACTCATACCTCCCCGCCCTCTACCTCAAGCAGGAAGTCGAGGTGAGATCCAACCTGAGCAAAGAGCACAATTCCTCACGTTACACTGGCAGGCCCTTGGAATATGCAGTGCCAACTCGGTTTTCCTCAGGCCTTCACTCGGTTAAGGATCTTGCCACACGTAGAAGCCTGTGCAATAAAACTTGTTTAGCCAAGGGCCCAGTGTGTCGCGATGGTCTCCCTTGGCCGTTCCAATTCTGCAAGTACTTAGGTTGGGTGTTAACTAGGTTAGGTGGCCCTGCTTAGAAAACCAGCGTTTCCCCCTTTGGAAATCTGGATACTCGTGGCCTCGGAGTTGTTTCCGAATCCCTAAATATGCCCAGCTTCTACTCACTGCAGGCACACCTGGGGAGGAAACCAGTATGTTCCCCAGACAAACAGGGTGCTTGCGCATTCAGAGGGGAGCGAATCTGTGGCCCACGTTCGTTCTGGGAAATCGCAAGGTGACCGCCAGCATCCGCGAACAAAAGCAGTCTTATCCCCTTTCGAAAGCTGGATTCTTGCGGCCTAGAACCTGTGTGCAAAAGTGTGGAATTGCCCAGCTCCTATTCACTGCAGGCACGCTTGCGAGGGAAACGAGTATTTTGCCCAGAGAAATCAGGTGCTTTCAATTCTTAGGGGGAGCTAATCCCACAGCCCTCGTTCGTTCTGGGAAACCACAAGACGACCACTAGTCTCATCGTAAGGACCGATTTTTCCCCCTGGCAAGCTCTGCGTGCAGCAGTTTCCATGAGGTCTTGGTCGTGGTTCAGCTTCAATGGAACACGAGTAGACCTTTCAGGTCTCCTAGGGCTCTGGCATCCGCACCGTTGCCCGTGTAAATACACTGAGTACCCCAAGTGTCCTCTCTGCATGCTGATCAACAGACAGCCTTGTAGGCCCTTCGGAACACTTCTTGGCATGCAGAATCCAGGGCGACACACTGCTCCCTTCCTTGGAGAACCAGGTTGACACAGCTTACAAATACCTCGGGAATATATTCCCAGCCGGTCTAATGGGCTGGGCAACTTTGACTCAGTGCAGAAGAGTGACGTGCCATGAGAGACACCCTCTGCCCAGCGTTCCTTCTGGGAACTCATAGCTGCCGGCCCTCTACATCATGCAGGAATTGGATGTGACATCCAACCTGGTCAAAGACCACAATTCACCACATTACACTGGTAGGCCTCTGGAAGAGGCAGTGCCAAAAAGGCCTTCCTCGGGCCTTCTATTGGTTAGGGAACTTGCGACACTTAGACACCTGCTCATTAAAATTGATTCAGCAAAGGGCCCTGTGTGTCGCGTGTGTCTGCCTTCGCACCTCAAAGACTGCCGGTACTTAGGTTGCCTGTTAACTAGCATAGGAGGCCCTGCGTAGAAAAGCAGTCTCTTCCCGTTTGGAAAGCTGCATCCTTGCGGCAACAGAGCTGTGTTCAAAACCCTGAAAAGGCCCAGCGTCTATTCAGTGCAGCAACGCCTTGGGAGGCAAACACTAATTTCCACAGAGGAACTGGGTGCTTGCAATCCTTGTGGGGAGCTAATCCTGCCACCCTCGTTCTTTCGGGGAAACCGCAAGGTGCCCACTAGGCTCCCCGTAAGTTCCCCTTTTGCCAACGGGCATGTTGGGCATACAGCAGTTTCCATGAAGTGTTCGTCGTTGTGCTGCATACATGCAACTCGAGGATGCCTTTCAGGACGCAATGGGCTCTCGCGTCCGCACTGTGTCCCGTGCAACTACACTGAGTACGCCAAGTCTCCTCTCTGCCTGCTGAGCAACAGACAGCCGTGTAGGCCCTTCGGAACACTTCTTGGCCTGCAGAGTCCAACGCGACACACTGTTCTCTTCCTTCGAAACCTAGGTTGCCATAGCTTGCAAAGAGCACTGGAACACAGTCCTACACGGTCTCATGTGCTGGGCCACTTGGACTCAGTTAGGAGTAGTGACTTACACCGAGAGAAACCTCCTCTTCCACGTTCCTTCTGGGAACTCATACCTCCCCGCCCTCTACCTCAAGCAGGAAGTCGAGGTGAGATCCAACCTGAGCAAAGAGCACAATTCCTCACGTTACACTGGCAGGCCCTTGGAATATGCAGTGCCAACTCGGTTTTCCTCAGGCCTTCACTCGGTTAAGGATCTTGCCACACGTAGAAGCCTGTGCAATAAAACTTGTTTAGCCAAGGGCCCAGTGTGTCGCGATGGTCTCCCTTGGCCGTTCCAATTCTGCAAGTACTTAGGTTGGGTGTTAACTAGGTTAGGTGGCCCTGCTTAGAAAACCAGCGTTTCCCCCTTTGGAAATCTGGATACTCGTGGCCTCGGAGTTGTTTCCGAATCCCTAAATATGCCCAGCTTCTACTCACTGCAGGCACACCTGGGGAGGAAACCAGTATGTTCCCCAGACAAACAGGGTGCTTGCGCATTCAGAGGGGAGCGAATCTGTGGCCCACGTTCGTTCTGGGAAATCGCAAGGTGACCGCTAGCATCCGCGAACAAAAGCAGTCTTATCCCCTTTCGAAAGCTGGATTCTTGCGGCCTAGAACCTGTGTGCAAAAGTGTGGAATTGCCCAGCTCCTATTCACTGCAGGCACGCTTGCGAGGGAAACGAGTATTTTGCCCAGAGAAATCAGGTGCTTTCAATTCTTAGGGGGAGCTAATCCCACAGCCCTCGTTCGTTCTGGGAAACCACAAGACGACCACTAGTCTCATCGTAAGGACCGATTTTTCCCCCTGGCAAGCTCTGCGTGCAGCAGTTTCCATGAGGTCTTGGTCGTGGTTCAGCTTCAATGGAACACGAGTAGACCTTTCAGGTCTCCTAGGGCTCTGGCATCCGCACCGTTGCCCGTGTAAATACACTGAGTACCCCAAGTGTCCTCTCTGCATGCTGATCAACAGACAGCCTTGTAGGCCCTTCGGAACACTTCTTGGCATGCAGAATCCAGGGCGACACACTGCTCCCTTCCTTGGAGAACCAGGTTGACACAGCTTACAAATACCTCGGGAATATATTCCCAGCCGGTCTAATGGGCTGGGCAACTTTGACTCAGTGCAGAAGAGTGACGTGCCATGAGAGACACCCTCTGCCCAGCGTTCCTTCTGGGAACTCATAGCTGCCGGCCCTCTACATCATGCAGGAATTGGATGTGACATCCAACCTGGTCAAAGACCACAATTCACCACATTACACTGGTAGGCCTCTGGAAGAGGCAGTGCCAAAAAGGCCTTCCTCGGGCCTTCTATTGGTTAGGGAACTTGCGACACTTAGACACCTGCTCATTAAAATTGATTCAGCAAAGGGCCCTGTGTGTCGCGTGTGTCTGCCTTCGCACCTCAAAGACTGCCGGTACTTAGGTTGCCTGTTAACTAGCATAGGAGGCCCTGCGTAGAAAAGCAGTCTCTTCCCGTTTGGAAAGCTGCATCCTTGCGGCAACAGAGCTGTGTTCAAAACCCTGAAAAGGCCCAGCGTCTATTCAGTGCAGCAACGCCTTGGGAGGCAAACACTAATTTCCACAGAGGAACTGGGTGCTTGCAATCCTTGTGGGGAGCTAATCCTGCCACCCTCGTTCTTTCGGGGAAACCGCAAGGTGCCCACTAGGCTCCCCGTAAGTTCCCCTTTTGCCAACGGGCATGTTGGGCATACAGCAGTTTCCATGAAGTGTTCGTCGTTGTGCTGCATACATGCAACTCGAGGATGCCTTTCAGGACGCAATGGGCTCTCGCGTCCGCACTGTGTCCCGTGCAACTACACTGAGTACGCCAAGTCTCCTCTCTGCCTGCTGAGCAACAGACAGCCGTGTAGGCCCTTCGGAACACTTCTTGGCCTGCAGAGTCCAACGCGACACACTGTTCTCTTCCTTCGAAACCTAGGTTGCCATAGCTTGCAAAGAGCACTGGAACACAGTCCTACACGGTCTCATGTGCTGGGCCACTTGGACTCAGTTAGGAGTAGTGACTTACACCGAGAGAAACCTCCTCTTCCACGTTCCTTCTGGGAACTCATACCTCCCCGCCCTCTACCTCAAGCAGGAAGTCGAGGTGAGATCCAACCTGAGCAAAGAGCACAATTCCTCACGTTACACTGGCAGGCCCTTGGAATATGCAGTGCCAACTCGGTTTTCCTCAGGCCTTCACTCGGTTAAGGATCTTGCCACACGTAGAAGCCTGTGCAATAAAACTTGTTTAGCCAAGGGCCCAGTGTGTCGCGATGGTCTCCCTTGGCCGTTCCAATTCTGCAAGTACTTAGGTTGGGTGTTAACTAGGTTAGGTGGCCCTGCTTAGAAAACCAGCGTTTCCCCCTTTGGAAATCTGGATACTCGTGGCCTCGGAGTTGTTTCCGAATCCCTAAATATGCCCAGCTTCTACTCACTGCAGGCACACCTGGGGAGGAAACCAGTATGTTCCCCAGACAAACAGGGTGCTTGCGCATTCAGAGGGGAGCGAATCTGTGGCCCACGTTCGTTCTGGGAAATCGCAAGGTGACCGCTAGCATCCGCGAACAAAAGCAGTCTTATCCCCTTTCGAAAGCTGGATTCTTGCGGCCTAGAACCTGTGTGCAAAAGTGTGGAATTGCCCAGCTCCTATTCACTGCAGGCACGCTTGCGAGGGAAACGAGTATTTTGCCCAGAGAAATCAGGTGCTTTCAATTCTTAGGGGGAGCTAATCCCACAGCCCTCGTTCGTTCTGGGAAACCACAAGACGACCACTAGTCTCATCGTAAGGACCGATTTTTCCCCCTGGCAAGCTCTGCGTGCAGCAGTTTCCATGAGGTCTTGGTCGTGGTTCAGCTTCAATGGAACACGAGTAGACCTTTCAGGTCTCCTAGGGCTCTGGCATCCGCACCGTTGCCCGTGTAAATACACTGAGTACCCCAAGTGTCCTCTCTGCATGCTGATCAACAGACAGCCTTGTAGGCCCTTCGGAACACTTCTTGGCATGCAGAATCCAGGGCGACACACTGCTCCCTTCCTTGGAGAACCAGGTTGACACAGCTTACAAATACCTCGGGAATATATTCCCAGCCGGTCTAATGGGCTGGGCAACTTTGACTCAGTGCAGAAGAGTGACGTGCCATGAGAGACACCCTCTGCCCAGCGTTCCTTCTGGGAACTCATAGCTGCCGGCCCTCTACATCATGCAGGAATTGGATGTGACATCCAACCTGGTCAAAGACCACAATTCACCACATTACACTGGTAGGCCTCTGGAAGAGGCAGTGCCAAAAAGGCCTTCCTCGGGCCTTCTATTGGTTAGGGAACTTGCGACACTTAGACACCTGCTCATTAAAATTGATTCAGCAAAGGGCCCTGTGTGTCGCGTGTGTCTGCCTTCGCACCTCAAAGACTGCCGGTACTTAGGTTGCCTGTTAACTAGCATAGGAGGCCCTGCGTAGAAAAGCAGTCTCTTCCCGTTTGGAAAGCTGCATCCTTGCGGCAACAGAGCTGTGTTCAAAACCCTGAAAAGGCCCAGCGTCTATTCAGTGCAGCAACGCCTTGGGAGGCAAACACTAATTTCCACAGAGGAACTGGGTGCTTGCAATCCTTGTGGGGAGCTAATCCTGCCACCCTCGTTCTTTCGGGGAAACCGCAAGGTGCCCACTAGGCTCCCCGTAAGTTCCCCTTTTGCCAACGGGCATGTTGGGCATACAGCAGTTTCCATGAAGTGTTCGTCGTTGTGCTGCATACATGCAACTCGAGGATGCCTTTCAGGACGCAATGGGCTCTCGCGTCCGCACTGTGTCCCGTGCAACTACACTGAGTACGCCAAGTCTCCTCTCTGCCTGCTGAGCAACAGACAGCCGTGTAGGCCCTTCGGAACACTTCTTGGCCTGCAGAGTCCAACGCGACACACTGTTCTCTTCCTTCGAAACCTAGGTTGCCATAGCTTGCAAAGAGCACTGGAACACAGTCCTACACGGTCTCATGTGCTGGGCCACTTGGACTCAGTTAGGAGTAGTGACTTACACCGAGAGAAACCTCCTCTTCCACGTTCCTTCTGGGAACTCATACCTCCCCGCCCTCTACCTCAAGCAGGAAGTCGAGGTGAGATCCAACCTGAGCAAAGAGCACAATTCCTCACGTTACACTGGCAGGCCCTTGGAATATGCAGTGCCAACTCGGTTTTCCTCAGGCCTTCACTCGGTTAAGGATCTTGCCACACGTAGAAGCCTGTGCAATAAAACTTGTTTAGCCAAGGGCCCAGTGTGTCGCGATGGTCTCCCTTGGCCGTTCCAATTCTGCAAGTACTTAGGTTGGGTGTTAACTAGGTTAGGTGGCCCTGCTTAGAAAACCAGCGTTTCCCCCTTTGGAAATCTGGATACTCGTGGCCTCGGAGTTGTTTCCGAATCCCTAAATATGCCCAGCTTCTACTCACTGCAGGCACACCTGGGGAGGAAACCAGTATGTTCCCCAGACAAACAGGGTGCTTGCGCATTCAGAGGGGAGCGAATCTGTGGCCCACGTTCGTTCTGGGAAATCGCAAGGTGACCGCTAGCATCCGCGAACAAAAGCAGTCTTATCCCCTTTCGAAAGCTGGATTCTTGCGGCCTAGAACCTGTGTGCAAAAGTGTGGAATTGCCCAGCTCCTGCAGGCACGCTTGCGAGGGAAACGAGTATTTTGCCCAGAGAAATCAGGTGCTTTCAATTCTTAGGGGGAGCTAATCCCACAGCCCTCGTTCGTTCTGGGAAACCACAAGACGACCACTAGTCTCATCGTAAGGACCGATTTTTCCCCCTGGCAAGCTCTGCGTGCAGCAGTTTCCATGAGGTCTTGGTCGTGGTTCAGCTTCAATGGAACACGAGTAGACCTTTCAGGTCTCCTAGGGCTCTGGCATCCGCACCGTTGCCCGTGTAAATACACTGAGTACCCCAAGTGTCCTCTCTGCATGCTGATCAACAGACAGCCTTGTAGGCCCTTCGGAACACTTCTTGGCATGCAGAATCCAGGGCGACACACTGCTCCCTTCCTTGGAGAACCAGGTTGACACAGCTTACAAATACCTCGGGAATATATTCCCAGCCGGTCTAATGGGCTGGGCAACTTTGACTCAGTGCAGAAGAGTGACGTGCCATGAGAGACACCCTCTGCCCAGCGTTCCTTCTGGGAACTCATAGCTGCCGGCCCTCTACATCATGCAGGAATTGGATGTGACATCCAACCTGGTCAAAGACCACAATTCACCACATTACACTGGTAGGCCTCTGGAAGAGGCAGTGCCAAAAAGGCCTTCCTCGGGCCTTCTATTGGTTAGGGAACTTGCGACACTTAGACACCTGCTCATTAAAATTGATTCAGCAAAGGGCCCTGTGTGTCGCGTGTGTCTGCCTTCGCACCTCAAAGACTGCCGGTACTTAGGTTGCCTGTTAACTAGCATAGGAGGCCCTGCGTAGAAAAGCAGTCTCTTCCCGTTTGGAAAGCTGCATCCTTGCGGCAACAGAGCTGTGTTCAAAACCCTGAAAAGGCCCAGCGTCTATTCAGTGCAGCAACGCCTTGGGAGGCAAACACTAATTTCCACAGAGGAACTGGGTGCTTGCAATCCTTGTGGGGAGCTAATCCTGCCACCCTCGTTCTTTCGGGGAAACCGCAAGGTGCCCACTAGGCTCCCCGTAAGTTCCCCTTTTGCCAACCGGCATGTTGGGCATACAGCAGTTTCCATGAAGTGTTCGTCGTTGTGCTGCATACATGCAACTCGAGGATGCCTTTCAGGACGCAATGGGCTCTCGCGTCCGCACTGTGTCCCGTGCAACTACACTGAGTACGCCAAGTCTCCTCTCTGCCTGCTGAGCAACAGACAGCCGTGTAGGCCCTTCGGAACACTTCTTGGCCTGCAGAGTCCAACGCGACACACTGTTCTCTTCCTTCGAAACCTAGGTTGCCATAGCTTGCAAAGAGCACTGGAACACAGTCCTACACGGTCTCATGTGCTGGGCCACTTGGACTCAGTTAGGAGTAGTGACTTACACCGAGAGAAACCTCCTCTTCCACGTTCCTTCTGGGAACTCATACCTCCCCGCCCTCTACCTCAAGCAGGAAGTCGAGGTGAGATCCAACCTGAGCAAAGAGCACAATTCCTCACGTTACACTGGCAGGCCCTTGGAATATGCAGTGCCAACTCGGTTTTCCTCAGGCCTTCACTCGGTTAAGGATCTTGCCACACGTAGAAGCCTGTGCAATAAAACTTGTTTAGCCAAGGGCCCAGTGTGTCGCGATGGTCTCCCTTGGCCGTTCCAATTCTGCAAGTACTTAGGTTGGGTGTTAACTAGGTTAGGTGGCCCTGCTTAGAAAACCAGCGTTTCCCCCTTTGGAAATCTGGATACTCGTGGCCTCGGAGTTGTTTCCGAATCCCTAAATATGCCCAGCTTCTACTCACTGCAGGCACACCTGGGGAGGAAACCAGTATGTTCCCCAGACAAACAGGGTGCTTGCGCATTCAGAGGGGAGCGAATCTGTGGCCCACGTTCGTTCTGGGAAATCGCAAGGTGACCGCTAGCATCCGCGAACAAAAGCAGTCTTATCCCCTTTCGAAAGCTGGATTCTTGCGGCCTAGAACCTGTGTGCAAAAGTGTGGAATTGCCCAGCTCCTATTCACTGCAGGCACGCTTGCGAGGGAAACGAGTATTTTGCCCAGAGAAATCAGGTGCTTTCAATTCTTAGGGGGAGCTAATCCCACAGCCCTCGTTCGTTCTGGGAAACCACAAGACGACCACTAGTCTCATCGTAAGGACCGATTTTTCCCCCTGGCAAGCTCTGCGTGCAGCAGTTTCCATGAGGTCTTGGTCGTGGTTCAGCTTCAATGGAACACGAGTAGACCTTTCAGGTCTCCTAGGGCTCTGGCATCCGCACCGTTGCCCGTGTAAATACACTGAGTACCCCAAGTGTCCTCTCTGCATGCTGATCAACAGACAGCCTTGTAGGCCCTTCGGAACACTTCTTGGCATGCAGAATCCAGGGCGACACACTGCTCCCTTCCTTGGAGAACCAGGTTGACACAGCTTACAAATACCTCGGGAATATATTCCCAGCCGGTCTAATGGGCTGGGCAACTTTGACTCAGTGCAGAAGAGTGACGTGCCATGAGAGACACCCTCTGCCCAGCGTTCCTTCTGGGAACTCATAGCTGCCGGCCCTCTACATCATGCAGGAATTGGATGTGACATCCAACCTGGTCAAAGACCACAATTCACCACATTACACTGGTAGGCCTCTGGAAGAGGCAGTGCCAAAAAGGCCTTCCTCGGGCCTTCTATTGGTTAGGGAACTTGCGACACTTAGACACCTGCTCATTAAAATTGATTCAGCAAAGGGCCCTGTGTGTCGCGTGTGTCTGCCTTCGCACCTCAAAGACTGCCGGTACTTAGGTTGCCTGTTAACTAGCATAGGAGGCCCTGCGTAGAAAAGCAGTCTCTTCCCGTTTGGAAAGCTGCATCCTTGCGGCAACAGAGCTGTGTTCAAAACCCTGAAAAGGCCCAGCGTCTATTCAGTGCAGCAACGCCTTGGGAGGCAAACACTAATTTCCACAGAGGAACTGGGTGCTTGCAATCCTTGTGGGGAGCTAATCCTGCCACCCTCGTTCTTTCGGGGAAACCGCAAGGTGCCCACTAGGCTCCCCGTAAGTTCCCCTTTTGCCAACGGGCATGTTGGGCATACAGCAGTCTCCATGAAGTGTTCGTCGTTGTGCTGCATACATGCAACTCGAGGATGCCTTTCAGGACGCAATGGGCTCTCGCGTCCGCACTGTGTCCCGTGCAACTACACTGAGTACGCCAAGTCTCCTCTCTGCCTGCTGAGCAACAGACAGCCGTGTAGGCCCTTCGGAACACTTCTTGGCCTGCAGAGTCCAACGCGACACACTGTTCTCTTCCTTCGAAACCTAGGTTGCCATAGCTTGCAAAGAGCACTGGAACACAGTCCTACACGGTCTCATGTGCTGGGCCACTTGGACTCAGTTAGGAGTAGTGACTTACACCGAGAGAAACCTCCTCTTCCACGTTCCTTCTGGGAACTCATACCTCCCCGCCCTCTACCTCAAGCAGGAAGTCGAGGTGAGATCCAACCTGAGCAAAGAGCACAATTCCTCACGTTACACTGGCAGGCCCTTGGAATATGCAGTGCCAACTCGGTTTTCCTCAGGCCTTCACTCGGTTAAGGATCTTGCCACACGTAGAAGCCTGTGCAATAAAACTTGTTTAGCCAAGGGCCCAGTGTGTCGCGATGGTCTCCCTTGGCCGTTCCAATTCTGCAAGTACTTAGGTTGGGTGTTAACTAGGTTAGGTGGCCCTGCTTAGAAAACCAGCGTTTCCCCCTTTGGAAATCTGGATACTCGTGGCCTCGGAGTTGTTTCCGAATCCCTAAATATGCCCAGCTTCTACTCACTGCAGGCACACCTGGGGAGGAAACCAGTATGTTCCCCAGACAAACAGGGTGCTTGCGCATTCAGAGGGGAGCGAATCTGTGGCCCACGTTCGTTCTGGGAAATCGCAAGGTGACCGCTAGCATCCGCGAACAAAAGCAGTCTTATCCCCTTTCGAAAGCTGGATTCTTGCGGCCTAGAACCTGTGTGCAAAAGTGTGGAATTGCCCAGCTCCTATTCACTGCAGGCACGCTTGCGAGGGAAACGAGTATTTTGCCCAGAGAAATCAGGTGCTTTCAATTCTTAGGGGGAGCTAATCCCACAGCCCTCGTTCGTTCTGGGAAACCACAAGACGACCACTAGTCTCATCGTAAGGACCGATTTTTCCCCCTGGCAAGCTCTGCGTGCAGCAGTTTCCATGAGGTCTTGGTCGTGGTTCAGCTTCAATGGAACACGAGTAGACCTTTCAGGTCTCCTAGGGCTCTGGCATCCGCACCGTTGCCCGTGTAAATACACTGAGTACCCCAAGTGTCCTCTCTGCATGCTGATCAACAGACAGCCTTGTAGGCCCTTCGGAACACTTCTTGGCATGCAGAATCCAGGGCGACACACTGCTCCCTTCCTTGGAGAACCAGGTTGACACAGCTTACAAATACCTCGGGAATATATTCCCAGCCGGTCTAATGGGCTGGGCAACTTTGACTCAGTGCAGAAGAGTGACGTGCCATGAGAGACACCCTCTGCCCAGCGTTCCTTCTGGGAACTCATAGCTGCCGGCCCTCTACATCATGCAGGAATTGGATGTGACATCCAACCTGGTCAAAGACCACAATTCACCACATTACACTGGTAGGCCTCTGGAAGAGGCAGTGCCAAAAAGGCCTTCCTCGGGCCTTCTATTGGTTAGGGAACTTGCGACACTTAGACACCTGCTCATTAAAATTGATTCAGCAAAGGGCCCTGTGTGTCGCGTGTGTCTGCCTTCGCACCTCAAAGACTGCCGGTACTTAGGTTGCCTGTTAACTAGCATAGGAGGCCCTGCGTAGAAAAGCAGTCTCTTCCCGTTTGGAAAGCTGCATCCTTGCGGCAACAGAGCTGTGTTCAAAACCCTGAAAAGGCCCAGCGTCTATTCAGTGCAGCAACGCCTTGGGAGGCAAACACTAATTTCCACAGAGGAACTAGGTGCTTGCAATCCTTGTGGGGAGCTAATCCTGCCACCCTCGTTCTTTCGGGGAAACCGCAAGGTGCCCACTAGGCTCCCCGTAAGTTCCCCTTTTGCCAACGGGCATGTTGGGCATACAGCAGTCTCCATGAAGTGTTCGTCGTTGTGCTGCATACATGCAACTCGAGGATGCCTTTCAGGACGCAATGGGCTCTCGCGTCCGCACTGTGTCCCGTGCAACTACACTGAGTACGCCAAGTCTCCTCTCTGCCTGCTGAGCAACAGACAGCCGTGTAGGCCCTTCGGAACACTTCTTGGCCTGCAGAGTCCAACGCGACACACTGTTCTCTTCCTTCGAAACCTAGGTTGCCATAGCTTGCAAAGAGCACTGGAACACAGTCCTACACGGTCTCATGTGCTGGGCCACTTGGACTCAGTTAGGAGTAGTGACTTACACCGAGAGAAACCTCCTCTTCCACGTTCCTTCTGGGAACTCATACCTCCCCGCCCTCTACCTCAAGCAGGAAGTCGAGGTGAGATCCAACCTGAGCAAAGAGCACAATTCCTCACGTTACACTGGCAGGCCCTTGGAATATGCAGTGCCAACTCGGTTTTCCTCAGGCCTTCACTCGGTTAAGGATCTTGCCACACGTAGAAGCCTGTGCAATAAAACTTGTTTAGCCAAGGGCCCAGTGTGTCGCGATGGTCTCCCTTGGCCGTTCCAATTCTGCAAGTACTTAGGTTGGGTGTTAACTAGGTTAGGTGGCCCTGCTTAGAAAACCAGCGTTTCCCCCTTTGGAAATCTGGATACTCGTGGCCTCGGAGTTGTTTCCGAATCCCTAAATATGCCCAGCTTCTACTCACTGCAGGCACACCTGGGGAGGAAACCAGTATGTTCCCCAGACAAACAGGGTGCTTGCGCATTCAGAGGGGAGCGAATCTGTGGCCCACGTTCGTTCTGGGAAATCGCAAGGTGACCGCTAGCATCCGCGAACAAAAGCAGTCTTATCCCCTTTCGAAAGCTGGATTCTTGCGGCCTAGAACCTGTGTGCAAAAGTGTGGAATTGCCCAGCTCCTATTCACTGCAGGCACGCTTGCGAGGGAAACGAGTATTTTGCCCAGAGAAATCAGGTGCTTTCAATTCTTAGGGGGAGCTAATCCCACAGCCCTCGTTCGTTCTGGGAAACCACAAGACGACCACTAGTCTCATCGTAAGGACCGATTTTTCCCCCTGGCAAGCTCTGCGTGCAGCAGTTTCCATGAGGTCTTGGTCGTGGTTCAGCTTCAATGGAACACGAGTAGACCTTTCAGGTCTCCTAGGGCTCTGGCATCCGCACCGTTGCCCGTGTAAATACACTGAGTACCCCAAGTGTCCTCTCTGCATGCTGATCAACAGACAGCCTTGTAGGCCCTTCGGAACACTTCTTGGCATGCAGAATCCAGGGCGACACACTGCTCCCTTCCTTGGAGAACCAGGTTGACACAGCTTACAAATACCTCGGGAATATATTCCCAGCCGGTCTAATGGGCTGGGCAACTTTGACTCAGTGCAGAAGAGTGACGTGCCATGAGAGACACCCTCTGCCCAGCGTTCCTTCTGGGAACTCATAGCTGCCGGCCCTCTACATCATGCAGGAATTGGATGTGACATCCAACCTGGTCAAAGACCACAATTCACCACATTACACTGGTAGGCCTCTGGAAGAGGCAGTGCCAAAAAGGCCTTCCTCGGGCCTTCTATTGGTTAGGGAACTTGCGACACTTAGACACCTGCTCATTAAAATTGATTCAGCAAAGGGCCCTGTGTGTCGCGTGTGTCTGCCTTCGCACCTCAAAGACTGCCGGTACTTAGGTTGCCTGTTAACTAGCATAGGAGGCCCTGCGTAGAAAAGCAGTCTCTTCCCGTTTGGAAAGCTGCATCCTTGCGGCAACAGAGCTGTGTTCAAAACCCTGAAAAGGCCCAGCGTCTATTCAGTGCAGCAACGCCTTGGGAGGCAAACACTAATTTCCACAGAGGAACTGGGTGCTTGCAATCCTTGTGGGGAGCTAATCCTGCCACCCTCGTTCTTTCGGGGAAACCGCAAGGTGCCCACTAGGCTCCCCGTAAGTTCCCCTTTTGCCAACGGGCATGTTGGGCATACAGCAGTCTCCATGAAGTGTTCGTCGTTGTGCTGCATACATGCAACTCGAGGATGCCTTTCAGGACGCAATGGGCTCTCGCGTCCGCACTGTGTCCCGTGCAACTACACTGAGTACGCCAAGTCTCCTCTCTGCCTGCTGAGCAACAGACAGCCGTGTAGGCCCTTCGGAACACTTCTTGGCCTGCAGAGTCCAACGCGACACACTGTTCTCTTCCTTCGAAACCTAGGTTGCCATAGCTTGCAAAGAGCACTGGAACACAGTCCTACACGGTCTCATGTGCTGGGCCACTTGGACTCAGTTAGGAGTAGTGACTTACACCGAGAGAAACCTCCTCTTCCACGTTCCTTCTGGGAACTCATACCTCCCCGCCCTCTACCTCAAGCAGGAAGTCGAGGTGAGATCCAACCTGAGCAAAGAGCACAATTCCTCACGTTACACTGGCAGGCCCTTGGAATATGCAGTGCCAACTCGGTTTTCCTCAGGCCTTCACTCGGTTAAGGATCTTGCCACACGTAGAAGCCTGTGCAATAAAACTTGTTTAGCCAAGGGCCCAGTGTGTCGCGATGGTCTCCCTTGGCCGTTCCAATTCTGCAAGTACTTAGGTTGGGTGTTAACTAGGTTAGGTGGCCCTGCTTAGAAAACCAGCGTTTCCCCCTTTGGAAATCTGGATACTCGTGGCCTCGGAGTTGTTTCCGAATCCCTAAATATGCCCAGCTTCTACTCACTGCAGGCACACCTGGGGAGGAAACCAGTATGTTCCCCAGACAAACAGGGTGCTTGCGCATTCAGAGGGGAGCGAATCTGTGGCCCACGTTCGTTCTGGGAAATCGCAAGGTGACCGCTAGCATCCGCGAACAAAAGCAGTCTTATCCCCTTTCGAAAGCTGGATTCTTGCGGCCTAGAACCTGTGTGCAAAAGTGTGGAATTGCCCAGCTCCTATTCACTGCAGGCACGCTTGCGAGGGAAACGAGTATTTTGCCCAGAGAAATCAGGTGCTTTCAATTCTTAGGGGGAGCTAATCCCACAGCCCTCGTTCGTTCTGGGAAACCACAAGACGACCACTAGTCTCATCGTAAGGACCGATTTTTCCCCCTGGCAAGCTCTGCGTGCAGCAGTTTCCATGAGGTCTTGGTCGTGGTTCAGCTTCAATGGAACACGAGTAGACCTTTCAGGTCTCCTAGGGCTCTGGCATCCGCACCGTTGCCCGTGTAAATACACTGAGTACCCCAAGTGTCCTCTCTGCATGCTGATCAACAGACAGCCTTGTAGGCCCTTCGGAACACTTCTTGGCATGCAGAATCCAGGGCGACACACTGCTCCCTTCCTTGGAGAACCAGGTTGACACAGCTTACAAATACCTCGGGAATATATTCCCAGCCGGTCTAATGGGCTGGGCAACTTTGACTCAGTGCAGAAGAGTGACGTGCCATGAGAGACACCCTCTGCCCAGCGTTCCTTCTGGGAACTCATAGCTGCCGGCCCTCTACATCATGCAGGAATTGGATGTGACATCCAACCTGGTCAAAGACCACAATTCACCACATTACACTGGTAGGCCTCTGGAAGAGGCAGTGCCAAAAAGGCCTTCCTCGGGCCTTCTATTGGTTAGGGAACTTGCGACACTTAGACACCTGCTCATTAAAATTGATTCAGCAAAGGGCCCTGTGTGTCGCGTGTGTCTGCCTTCGCACCTCAAAGACTGCCGGTACTTAGGTTGCCTGTTAACTAGCATAGGAGGCCCTGCGTAGAAAAGCAGTCTCTTCCCGTTTGGAAAGCTGCATCCTTGCGGCAACAGAGCTGTGTTCAAAACCCTGAAAAGGCCCAGCGTCTATTCAGTGCAGCAACGCCTTGGGAGGCAAACACTAATTTCCACAGAGGAACTGGGTGCTTGCAATCCTTGTGGGGAGCTAATCCTGCCACCCTCGTTCTTTCGGGGAAACCGCAAGGTGCCCACTAGGCTCCCCGTAAGTTCCCCTTTTGCCAACGGGCATGTTGGGCATACAGCAGTCTCCATGAAGTGTTCGTCGTTGTGCTGCATACATGCAACTCGAGGATGCCTTTCAGGACGCAATGGGCTCTCGCGTCCGCACTGTGTCCCGTGCAACTACACTGAGTACGCCAAGTCTCCTCTCTGCCTGCTGAGCAACAGACAGCCGTGTAGGCCCTTCGGAACACTTCTTGGCCTGCAGAGTCCAACGCGACACACTGTTCTCTTCCTTCGAAACCTAGGTTGCCATAGCTTGCAAAGAGCACTGGAACACAGTCCTACACGGTCTCATGTGCTGGGCCACTTGGACTCAGTTAGGAGTAGTGACTTACACCGAGAGAAACCTCCTCTTCCACGTTCCTTCTGGGAACTCATACCTCCCCGCCCTCTACCTCAAGCAGGAAGTCGAGGTGAGATCCAACCTGAGCAAAGAGCACAATTCCTCACGTTACACTGGCAGGCCCTTGGAATATGCAGTGCCAACTCGGTTTTCCTCAGGCCTTCACTCGGTTAAGGATCTTGCCACACGTAGAAGCCTGTGCAATAAAACTTGTTTAGCCAAGGGCCCAGTGTGTCGCGATGGTCTCCCTTGGCCGTTCCAATTCTGCAAGTACTTAGGTTGGGTGTTAACTAGGTTAGGTGGCCCTGCTTAGAAAACCAGCGTTTCCCCCTTTGGAAATCTGGATACTCGTGGCCTCGGAGTTGTTTCCGAATCCCTAAATATGCCCAGCTTCTACTCACTGCAGGCACACCTGGGGAGGAAACCAGTATGTTCCCCAGACAAACAGGGTGCTTGCGCATTCAGAGGGGAGCGAATCTGTGGCCCACGTTCGTTCTGGGAAATCGCAAGGTGACCGCTAGCATCCGCGAACAAAAGCAGTCTTATCCCCTTTCGAAAGCTGGATTCTTGCGGCCTAGAACCTGTGTGCAAAAGTGTGGAATTGCCCAGCTCCTATTCACTGCAGGCACGCTTGCGAGGGAAACGAGTATTTTGCCCAGAGAAATCAGGTGCTTTCAATTCTTAGGGGGAGCTAATCCCACAGCCCTCGTTCGTTCTGGGAAACCACAAGACGACCACTAGTCTCATCGTAAGGACCGATTTTTCCCCCTGGCAAGCTCTGCGTGCAGCAGTTTCCATGAGGTCTTGGTCGTGGTTCAGCTTCAATGGAACACGAGTAGACCTTTCAGGTCTCCTAGGGCTCTGGCATCCGCACCGTTGCCCGTGTAAATACACTGAGTACCCCAAGTGTCCTCTCTGCATGCTGATCAACAGACAGCCTTGTAGGCCCTTCGGAACACTTCTTGGCATGCAGAATCCAGGGCGACACACTGCTCCCTTCCTTGGAGAACCAGGTTGACACAGCTTACAAATACCTCGGGAATATATTCCCAGCCGGTCTAATGGGCTGGGCAACTTTGACTCAGTGCAGAAGAGTGACGTGCCATGAGAGACACCCTCTGCCCAGCGTTCCTTCTGGGAACTCATAGCTGCCGGCCCTCTACATCATGCAGGAATTGGATGTGACATCCAACCTGGTCAAAGACCACAATTCACCACATTACACTGGTAGGCCTCTGGAAGAGGCAGTGCCAAAAAGGCCTTCCTCGGGCCTTCTATTGGTTAGGGAACTTGCGACACTTAGACACCTGCTCATTAAAATTGATTCAGCAAAGGGCCCTGTGTGTCGCGTGTGTCTGCCTTCGCACCTCAAAGACTGCCGGTACTTAGGTTGCCTGTTAACTAGCATAGGAGGCCCTGCGTAGAAAAGCAGTCTCTTCCCGTTTGGAAAGCTGCATCCTTGCGGCAACAGAGCTGTGTTCAAAACCCTGAAAAGGCCCAGCGTCTATTCAGTGCAGCAACGCCTTGGGAGGCAAACACTAATTTCCACAGAGGAACTGGGTGCTTGCAATCCTTGTGGGGAGCTAATCCTGCCACCCTCGTTCTTTCGGGGAAACCGCAAGGTGCCCACTAGGCTCCCCGTAAGTTCCCCTTTTGCCAACGGGCATGTTGGGCATACAGCAGTCTCCATGAAGTGTTCGTCGTTGTGCTGCATACATGCAACTCGAGGATGCCTTTCAGGACGCAATGGGCTCTCGCGTCCGCACTGTGTCCCGTGCAACTACACTGAGTACGCCAAGTCTCCTCTCTGCCTGCTGAGCAACAGACAGCCGTGTAGGCCCTTCGGAACACTTCTTGGCCTGCAGAGTCCAACGCGACACACTGTTCTCTTCCTTCGAAACCTAGGTTGCCATAGCTTGCAAAGAGCACTGGAACACAGTCCTACACGGTCTCATGTGCTGGGCCACTTGGACTCAGTTAGGAGTAGTGACTTACACCGAGAGAAACCTCCTCTTCCACGTTCCTTCTGGGAACTCATACCTCCCCGCCCTCTACCTCAAGCAGGAAGTCGAGGTGAGATCCAACCTGAGCAAAGAGCACAATTCCTCACGTTACACTGGCAGGCCCTTGGAATATGCAGTGCCAACTCGGTTTTCCTCAGGCCTTCACTCGGTTAAGGATCTTGCCACACGTAGAAGCCTGTGCAATAAAACTTGTTTAGCCAAGGGCCCAGTGTGTCGCGATGGTCTCCCTTGGCCGTTCCAATTCTGCAAGTACTTAGGTTGGGTGTTAACTAGGTTAGGTGGCCCTGCTTAGAAAACCAGCGTTTCCCCCTTTGGAAATCTGGATACTCGTGGCCTCGGAGTTGTTTCCGAATCCCTAAATATGCCCAGCTTCTACTCACTGCAGGCACACCTGGGGAGGAAACCAGTATGTTCCCCAGACAAACAGGGTGCTTGCGCATTCAGAGGGGAGCGAATCTGTGGCCCACGTTCGTTCTGGGAAATCGCAAGGTGACCGCTAGCATCCGCGAACAAAAGCAGTCTTATCCCCTTTCGAAAGCTGGATTCTTGCGGCCTAGAACCTGTGTGCAAAAGTGTGGAATTGCCCAGCTCCTATTCACTGCAGGCACGCTTGCGAGGGAAACGAGTATTTTGCCCAGAGAAATCAGGTGCTTTCAATTCTTAGGGGGAGCTAATCCCACAGCCCTCGTTCGTTCTGGGAAACCACAAGACGACCACTAGTCTCATCGTAAGGACCGATTTTTCCCCCTGGCAAGCTCTGCGTGCAGCAGTTTCCATGAGGTCTTGGTCGTGGTTCAGCTTCAATGGAACACGAGTAGACCTTTCAGGTCTCCTAGGGCTCTGGCATCCGCACCGTTGCCCGTGTAAATACACTGAGTACCCCAAGTGTCCTCTCTGCATGCTGATCAACAGACAGCCTTGTAGGCCCTTCGGAACACTTCTTGGCATGCAGAATCCAGGGCGACACACTGCTCCCTTCCTTGGAGAACCAGGTTGACACAGCTTACAAATACCTCGGGAATATATTCCCAGCCGGTCTAATGGGCTGGGCAACTTTGACTCAGTGCAGAAGAGTGACGTGCCATGAGAGACACCCTCTGCCCAGCGTTCCTTCTGGGAACTCATAGCTGCCGGCCCTCTACATCATGCAGGAATTGGATGTGACATCCAACCTGGTCAAAGACCACAATTCACCACATTACACTGGTAGGCCTCTGGAAGAGGCAGTGCCAAAAAGGCCTTCCTCGGGCCTTCTATTGGTTAGGGAACTTGCGACACTTAGACACCTGCTCATTAAAATTGATTCAGCAAAGGGCCCTGTGTGTCGCGTGTGTCTGCCTTCGCACCTCAAAGACTGCCGGTACTTAGGTTGCCTGTTAACTAGCATAGGAGGCCCTGCGTAGAAAAGCAGTCTCTTCCCGTTTGGAAAGCTGCATCCTTGCGGCAACAGAGCTGTGTTCAAAACCCTGAAAAGGCCCAGCGTCTATTCAGTGCAGCAACGCCTTGGGAGGCAAACACTAATTTCCACAGAGGAACTGGGTGCTTGCAATCCTTGTGGGGAGCTAATCCTGCCACCCTCGTTCTTTCGGGGAAACCGCAAGGTGCCCACTAGGCTCCCCGTAAGTTCCCCTTTTGCCAACGGGCATGTTGGGCATACAGCAGTCTCCATGAAGTGTTCATCGTTGTGCTGCATACATGCAACTCGAGGATGCCTTTCAGGACGCAATGGGCTCTCGCGTCCGCACTGTGTCCCGTGCAACTACACTGAGTACGCCAAGTCTCCTCTCTGCCTGCTGAGCAACAGACAGCCGTGTAGGCCCTTCGGAACACTTCTTGGCCTGCAGAGTCCAACGCGACACACTGTTCTCTTCCTTCGAAACCTAGGTTGCCATAGCTTGCAAAGAGCACTGGAACACAGTCCTACACGGTCTCATGTGCTGGGCCACTTGGACTCAGTTAGGAGTAGTGACTTACACCGAGAGAAACCTCCTCTTCCACGTTCCTTCTGGGAACTCATACCTCCCCGCCCTCTACCTCAAGCAGGAAGTCGAGGTGAGATCCAACCTGAGCAAAGAGCACAATTCCTCACGTTACACTGGCAGGCCCTTGGAATATGCAGTGCCAACTCGGTTTTCCTCAGGCCTTCACTCGGTTAAGGATCTTGCCACACGTAGAAGCCTGTGCAATAAAACTTGTTTAGCCAAGGGCCCAGTGTGTCGCGATGGTCTCCCTTGGCCGTTCCAATTCTGCAAGTACTTAGGTTGGGTGTTAACTAGGTTAGGTGGCCCTGCTTAGAAAACCAGCGTTTCCCCCTTTGGAAATCTGGATACTCGTGGCCTCGGAGTTGTTTCCGAATCCCTAAATATGCCCAGCTTCTACTCACTGCAGGCACACCTGGGGAGGAAACCAGTATGTTCCCCAGACAAACAGGGTGCTTGCGCATTCAGAGGGGAGCGAATCTGTGGCCCACGTTCGTTCTGGGAAATCGCAAGGTGGCCGCTAGCATCCGCGAACAAAAGCAGTCTTATCCCCTTTCGAAAGCTGGATTCTTGCGGCCTAGAACCTGTGTGCAAAAGTGTGGAATTGCCCAGCTCCTATTCACTGCAGGCACGCTTGCGAGGGAAACGAGTATTTTGCCCAGAGAAATCAGGTGCTTTCAATTCTTAGGGGGAGCTAATCCCACAGCCCTCGTTCGTTCTGGGAAACCACAAGACGACCACTAGTCTCATCGTAAGGACCGATTTTTCCCCCTGGCAAGCTCTGCGTGCAGCAGTTTCCATGAGGTCTTGGTCGTGGTTCAGCTTCAATGGAACACGAGTAGACCTTTCAGGTCTCCTAGGGCTCTGGCATCCGCACCGTTGCCCGTGTAAATACACTGAGTACCCCAAGTGTCCTCTCTGCATGCTGATCAACAGACAGCCTTGTAGGCCCTTCGGAACACTTCTTGGCATGCAGAATCCAGGGCGACACACTGCTCCCTTCCTTGGAGAACCAGGTTGACACAGCTTACAAATACCTCGGGAATATATTCCCAGCCGGTCTAATGGGCTGGGCAACTTTGACTCAGTGCAGAAGAGTGACGTGCCATGAGAGACACCCTCTGCCCAGCGTTCCTTCTGGGAACTCATAGCTGCCGGCCCTCTACATCATGCAGGAATTGGATGTGACATCCAACCTGGTCAAAGACCACAATTCACCACATTACACTGGTAGGCCTCTGGAAGAGGCAGTGCCAAAAAGGCCTTCCTCGGGCCTTCTATTGGTTAGGGAACTTGCGACACTTAGACACCTGCTCATTAAAATTGATTCAGCAAAGGGCCCTGTGTGTCGCGTGTGTCTGCCTTCGCACCTCAAAGACTGCCGGTACTTAGGTTGCCTGTTAACTAGCATAGGAGGCCCTGCGTAGAAAAGCAGTCTCTTCCCGTTTGGAAAGCTGCATCCTTGCGGCAACAGAGCTGTGTTCAAAACCCTGAAAAGGCCCAGCGTCTATTCAGTGCAGCAACGCCTTGGGAGGCAAACACTAATTTCCACAGAGGAACTGGGTGCTTGCAATCCTTGTGGGGAGCTAATCCTGCCACCCTCGTTCTTTCGGGGAAACCGCAAGGTGACCACTAGGCTCCCCGTAAGTTCCCCTTTTGCCAACGGGCATGTTGGGCATACAGCAGTCTCCATGAAGTGTTCGTCGTTGTGCTGCATACATGCAACTCGAGGATGCCTTTCAGGACGCAATGGGCTCTCGCGTCCGCACTGTGTCCCGTGCAACTACACTGAGTACGCCAAATCTCCTCTCTGCCTGCTGAGCAACAGACAGCCGTGTAGGCCCTTCGGAACACTTCTTGGCCTGCAGAGTCCAACGCGACACACTGTTCTCTTCCTTCGAAACCTAGGTTGCCATAGCTTGCAAAGAGCACTGGAACACAGTCCTACACGGTCTCATGTGCTGGGCCACTTGGACTCAGTTAGGAGTAGTGACTTACACCGAGAGAAACCTCCTCTTCCACGTTCCTTCTGGGAACTCATACCTCCCCGCCCTCTACCTCAAGCAGGAAGTCGAGGTGAGATCCAACCTGAGCAAAGAGCACAATTCCTCACGTTACACTGGCAGGCCCTTGGAATATGCAGTGCCAACTCGGTTTTCCTCAGGCCTTCACTCGGTTAAGGATCTTGCCACACGTAGAAGCCTGTGCAATAAAACTTGTTTAGCCAAGGGCCCAGTGTGTCGCGATGGTCTCCCTTGGCCGTTCCAATTCTGCAAGTACTTAGGTTGGGTGTTAACTAGGTTAGGTGGCCCTGCTTAGAAAACCAGCGTTTCCCCCTTTGGAAATCTGGATACTCGTGGCCTCGGAGTTGTTTCCGAATCCCTAAATATGCCCAGCTTCTACTCACTGCAGGAACACCTGGGGAGGAAACCAGTATGTTCCCCAGACAAACAGGGTGCTTGCGCATTCAGAGGGGAGCGAATCTGTGGCCCACGTTCGTTCTGGGAAATCGCAAGGTGGCCGCTAGCATCCGCGAACAAAAGCAGTCTTATCCCCTTTCGAAAGCTGGATTCTTGCGGCCTAGAACCTGTGTGCAAAAGTGTGGAATTGCCCAGCTCCTATTCACTGCAGGCACGCTTGCGAGGGAAACGAGTATTTTGCCCAGAGAAATCAGGTGCTTTCAATTCTTAGGGGGAGCTAATCCCACAGCCCTCGTTCGTTCTGGGAAACCACAAGACGACCACTAGTCTCATCGTAAGGACCGATTTTTCCCCCTGGCAAGCTCTGCGTGCAGCAGTTTCCATGAGGTCTTGGTCGTGGTTCAGCTTCAATGGAACACGAGTAGACCTTTCAGGTCTCCTAGGGCTCTGGCATCCGCACCGTTGCCCGTGTAAATACACTGAGTACCCCAAGTGTCCTCTCTGCATGCTGATCAACAGACAGCCTTGTAGGCCCTTCGGAACACTTCTTGGCATGCAGAATCCAGGGCGACACACTGCTCCCTTCCTTGGAGAACCAGGTTGACACAGCTTACAAATACCTCGGGAATATATTCCCAGCCGGTCTAATGGGCTGGGCAACTTTGACTCAGTGCAGAAGAGTGACGTGCCATGAGAGACACCCTCTGCCCAGCGTTCCTTCTGGGAACTCATAGCTGCCGGCCCTCTACATCATGCAGGAATTGGATGTGACATCCAACCTGGTCAAAGACCACAATTCACCACATTACACTGGTAGGCCTCTGGAAGAGGCAGTGCCAAAAAGGCCTTCCTCGGGCCTTCTATTGGTTAGGGAACTTGCGACACTTAGACACCTGCTCATTAAAATTGATTCAGCAAAGGGCCCTGTGTGTCGCGTGTGTCTGCCTTCGCACCTCAAAGACTGCCGGTACTTAGGTTGCCTGTTAACTAGCATAGGAGGCCCTGCGTAGAAAAGCAGTCTCTTCCCGTTTGGAAAGCTGCATCCTTGCGGCAACAGAGCTGTGTTCAAAACCCTGAAAAGGCCCAGCGTCTATTCAGTGCAGCAACGCCTTGGGAGGCAAACACTAATTTCCACAGAGGAACTGGGTGCTTGCAATCCTTGTGGGGAGCTAATCCTGCCACCCTCGTTCTTTCGGGGAAACCGCAAGGTGCCCACTAGGCTCCCCGTAAGTTCCCCTTTTGCCAACGGGCATGTTGGGCATACAGCAGTTTCCATGAAGTGTTCGTCGTTGTGCTGCATACATGCAACTCGAGGATGCCTTTCAGGACGCAATGGGCTCTCGCGTCCGCACTGTGTCCCGTGCAACTACACTGAGTACGCCAAGTCTCCTCTCTGCCTGCTGAGCAACAGACAGCCGTGTAGGCCCTTCGGAACACTTCTTGGCCTGCAGAGTCCAACGCGACACACTGTTCTCTTCCTTCGAAACCTAGGTTGCCATAGCTTGCAAAGAGCACTGGAACACAGTCCTACACGGTCTCATGTGCTGGGCCACTTGGACTCAGTTAGGAGTAGTGACTTCCACCGAGAGAAACTTCCTCTTCCACGTTCCTTCTGGGAACTCATACCTCCCCGCCCTCTACCTCAAGCAGGAAGTCGAGGTGAGATCCAACCTGAGCAAAGAGCACAATTCCTCACGTTACACTGGCAGGCCCTTGGAATATGCAGTGCCAACTCGGTTTTCCTCAGGCCTTCACTCGGTTAAGGATCTTGCCACACGTAGAAGCCTGTGCAATAAAACTTGTTTAGCCAAGGGCCCAGTGTGTCGCGATGGTCTCCCTTGGCCGTTCCAATTCTGCAAGTACTTAGGTTGGGTGTTAACTAGGTTAGGTGGCCCTGCTTAGAAAACCAGCGTTTCCCCCTTTGGAAATCTGGATACTCGTGGCCTCGGAGTTGTTTCCGAATCCCTAAATATGCCCAGCTTCTACTCACTGCAGGCACACCTGGGGAGGAAACCAGTATGTTCCCCAGACAAACAGGGTGCTTGCGCATTCAGAGGGGAGCGAATCTGTGGCCCACGTTCGTTCTGGGAAATCGCAAGGTGACCGCTAGCATCCGCGAACAAAAGCAGTCTTATCCCCTTTCGAAAGCTGGATTCTTGCGGCCTAGAACCTGTGTGCAAAAGTGTGGAATTGCCCAGCTCCTATTCACTGCAGGCACGCTTGCGAGGGAAACGAGTATTTTGCCCAGAGAAATCAGGTGCTTTCAATTCTTAGGGGGAGCTAATCCCACAGCCCTCGTTCGTTCTGGGAAACCACAAGACGACCACTAGTCTCATCGTAAGGACCGATTTTTCCCCCTGGCAAGCTCTGCGTGCAGCAGTTTCCATGAGGTCTTGGTCGTGGTTCAGCTTCAATGGAACACGAGTAGACCTTTCAGGTCTCCTAGGGCTCTGGCATCCGCACCGTTGCCCGTGTAAATACACTGAGTACCCCAAGTGTCCTCTCTGCATGCTGATCAACAGACAGCCTTGTAGGCCCTTCGGAACACTTCTTGGCATGCAGAATCCAGGGCGACACACTGCTCCCTTCCTTGGAGAACCAGGTTGACACAGCTTACAAATACCTCGGGAATATATTCCCAGCCGGTCTAATGGGCTGGGCAACTTTGACTCAGTGCAGAAGAGTGACGTGCCATGAGAGACACCCTCTGCCCAGCGTTCCTTCTGGGAACTCATAGCTGCCGGCCCTCTACATCATGCAGGAATTGGATGTGACATCCAACCTGGTCAAAGACCACAATTCACCACATTACACTGGTAGGCCTCTGGAAGAGGCAGTGCCAAAAAGGCCTTCCTCGGGCCTTCTATTGGTTAGGGAACTTGCGACACTTAGACACCTGCTCATTAAAATTGATTCAGCAAAGGGCCCTGTGTGTCGCGTGTGTCTGCCTTCGCACCTCAAAGACTGCCGGTACTTAGGTTGCCTGTTAACTAGCATAGGAGGCCCTGCGTAGAAAAGCAGTCTCTTCCCGTTTGGAAAGCTGCATCCTTGCGGCAACAGAGCTGTGTTCAAAACCCTGAAAAGGCCCAGCGTCTATTCAGTGCAGCAACGCCTTGGGAGGCAAACACTAATTTCCACAGAGGAACTGGGTGCTTGCAATCCTTGTGGGGAGCTAATCCTGCCACCCTCGTTCTTTCGGGGAAACCGCAAGGTGCCCACTAGGCTCCCCGTAAGTTCCCCTTTTGCCAACGGGCATGTTGGGCATACAGCAGTCTCCATGAAGTGTTCGTCGTTGTGCTGCATACATGCAACTCGAGGATGCCTTTCAGGACGCAATGGGCTCTCGCGTCCGCACTGTGTCCCGTGCAACTACACTGAGTACGCCAAGTCTCCTCTCTGCCTGCTGAGCAACAGACAGCCGTGTAGGCCCTTCGGAACACTTCTTGGCCTGCAGAGTCCAACGCGACACACTGTTCTCTTCCTTCGAAACCTAGGTTGCCATAGCTTGCAAAGAGCACTGGAACACAGTCCTACACGGTCTCATGTGCTGGGCCACTTGGACTCAGTTAGGAGTAGTGACTTACACCGAGAGAAACCTCCTCTTCCACGTTCCTTCTGGGAACTCATACCTCCCCGCCCTCTACCTCAAGCAGGAAGTCGAGGTGAGATCCAACCTGAGCAAAGAGCACAATTCCTCACGTTACACTGGCAGGCCCTTGGAATATGCAGTGCCAACTCGGTTTTCCTCAGGCCTTCACTCGGTTAAGGATCTTGCCACACGTAGAAGCCTGTGCAATAAAACTTGTTTAGCCAAGGGCCCAGTGTGTCGCGATGGTCTCCCTTGGCCGTTCCAATTCTGCAAGTACTTAGGTTGGGTGTTAACTAGGTTAGGTGGCCCTGCTTAGAAAACCAGCGTTTCCCCCTTTGGAAATCTGGATACTCGTGGCCTCGGAGTTGTTTCCGAATCCCTAAATATGCCCAGCTTCTACTCACTGCAGGCACACCTGGGGAGGAAACCAGTATGTTCCCCAGACAAACAGGGTGCTTGCGCATTCAGAGGGGAGCGAATCTGTGGCCCACGTTCGTTCTGGGAAATCGCAAGGTGACCGCTAGCATCCGCGAACAAAAGCAGTCTTATCCCCTTTCGAAAGCTGGATTCTTGCGGCCTAGAACCTGTGTGCAAAAGTGTGGAATTGCCCAGCTCCTATTCACTGCAGGCACGCTTGCGAGGGAAACGAGTATTTTGCCCAGAGAAATCAGGTGCTTTCAATTCTTAGGGGGAGCTAATCCCACAGCCCTCGTTCGTTCTGGGAAACCACAAGACGACCACTAGTCTCATCGTAAGGACCGATTTTTCCCCCTGGCAAGCTCTGCGTGCAGCAGTTTCCATGAGGTCTTGGTCGTGGTTCAGCTTCAATGGAACACGAGTAGACCTTTCAGGTCTCCTAGGGCTCTGGCATCCGCACCGTTGCCCGTGTAAATACACTGAGTACCCCAAGTGTCCTCTCTGCATGCTGATCAACAGACAGCCTTGTAGGCCCTTCGGAACACTTCTTGGCATGCAGAATCCAGGGCGACACACTGCTCCCTTCCTTGGAGAACCAGGTTGACACAGCTTACAAATACCTCGGGAATATATTCCCAGCCGGTCTAATGGGCTGGGCAACTTTGACTCAGTGCAGAAGAGTGACGTGCCATGAGAGACACCCTCTGCCCAGCGTTCCTTCTGGGAACTCATAGCTGCCGGCCCTCTACATCATGCAGGAATTGGATGTGACATCCAACCTGGTCAAAGACCACAATTCACCACATTACACTGGTAGGCCTCTGGAAGAGGCAGTGCCAAAAAGGCCTTCCTCGGGCCTTCTATTGGTTAGGGAACTTGCGACACTTAGACACCTGCTCATTAAAATTGATTCAGCAAAGGGCCCTGTGTGTCGCGTGTGTCTGCCTTCGCACCTCAAAGACTGCCGGTACTTAGGTTGCCTGTTAACTAGCATAGGAGGCCCTGCGTAGAAAAGCAGTCTCTTCCCGTTTGGAAAGCTGCATCCTTGCGGCAACAGAGCTGTGTTCAAAACCCTGAAAAGGCCCAGCGTCTATTCAGTGCAGCAACGCCTTGGGAGGCAAACACTAATTTCCACAGAGGAACTGGGTGCTTGCAATCCTTGTGGGGAGCTAATCCTGCCACCCTCGTTCTTTCGGGGAAACCGCAAGGTGCCCACTAGGCTCCCCGTAAGTTCCCCTTTTGCCAACGGGCATGTTGGGCATACAGCAGTCTCCATGAAGTGTTCGTCGTTGTGCTGCATACATGCAACTCGAGGATGCCTTTCAGGACGCAATGGGCTCTCGCGTCCGCACTGTGTCCCGTGCAACTACACTGAGTACGCCAAGTCTCCTCTCTGCCTGCTGAGCAACAGACAGCCGTGTAGGCCCTTCGGAACACTTCTTGGCCTGCAGAGTCCAACGCGACACACTGTTCTCTTCCTTCGAAACCTAGGTTGCCATAGCTTGCAAAGAGCACTGGAACACAGTCCTACACGGTCTCATGTGCTGGGCCACTTGGACTCAGTTAGGAGTAGTGACTTACACCGAGAGAAACCTCCTCTTCCACGTTCCTTCTGGGAACTCATACCTCCCCGCCCTCTACCTCAAGCAGGAAGTCGAGGTGAGATCCAACCTGAGCAAAGAGCACAATTCCTCACGTTACACTGGCAGGCCCTTGGAATATGCAGTGCCAACTCGGTTTTCCTCAGGCCTTCACTCGGTTAAGGATCTTGCCACACGTAGAAGCCTGTGCAATAAAACTTGTTTAGCCAAGGGCCCAGTGTGTCGCGATGGTCTCCCTTGGCCGTTCCAATTCTGCAAGTACTTAGGTTGGGTGTTAACTAGGTTAGGTGGCCCTGCTTAGAAAACCAGCGTTTCCCCCTTTGGAAATCTGGATACTCGTGGCCTCGGAGTTGTTTCCGAATCCCTAAATATGCCCAGCTTCTACTCACTGCAGGCACACCTGGGGAGGAAACCAGTATGTTCCCCAGACAAACAGGGTGCTTGCGCATTCAGAGGGGAGCGAATCTGTGGCCCACGTTCGTTCTGGGAAATCGCAAGGTGACCGCTAGCATCCGCGAACAAAAGCAGTCTTATCCCCTTTCGAAAGCTGGATTCTTGCGGCCTAGAACCTGTGTGCAAAAGTGTGGAATTGCCCAGCTCCTATTCACTGCAGGCACGCTTGCGAGGGAAACGAGTATTTTGCCCAGAGAAATCAGGTGCTTTCAATTCTTAGGGGGAGCTAATCCCACAGCCCTCGTTCGTTCTGGGAAACCACAAGACGACCACTAGTCTCATCGTAAGGACCGATTTTTCCCCCTGGCAAGCTCTGCGTGCAGCAGTTTCCATGAGGTCTTGGTCGTGGTTCAGCTTCAATGGAACACGAGTAGACCTTTCAGGTCTCCTAGGGCTCTGGCATCCGCACCGTTGCCCGTGTAAATACACTGAGTACCCCAAGTGTCCTCTCTGCATGCTGATCAACAGACAGCCTTGTAGGCCCTTCGGAACACTTCTTGGCATGCAGAATCCAGGGCGACACACTGCTCCCTTCCTTGGAGAACCAGGTTGACACAGCTTACAAATACCTCGGGAATATATTCCCAGCCGGTCTAATGGGCTGGGCAACTTTGACTCAGTGCAGAAGAGTGACGTGCCATGAGAGACACCCTCTGCCCAGCGTTCCTTCTGGGAACTCATAGCTGCCGGCCCTCTACATCATGCAGGAATTGGATGTGACATCCAACCTGGTCAAAGACCACAATTCACCACATTACACTGGTAGGCCTCTGGAAGAGGCAGTGCCAAAAAGGCCTTCCTCGGGCCTTCTATTGGTTAGGGAACTTGCGACACTTAGACACCTGCTCATTAAAATTGATTCAGCAAAGGGCCCTGTGTGTCGCGTGTGTCTGCCTTCGCACCTCAAAGACTGCCGGTACTTAGGTTGCCTGTTAACTAGCATAGGAGGCCCTGCGTAGAAAAGCAGTCTCTTCCCGTTTGGAAAGCTGCATCCTTGCGGCAACAGAGCTGTGTTCAAAACCCTGAAAAGGCCCAGCGTCTATTCAGTGCAGCAACGCCTTGGGAGGCAAACACTAATTTCCACAGAGGAACTGGGTGCTTGCAATCCTTGTGGGGAGCTAATCCTGCCACCCTCGTTCTTTCGGGGAAACCGCAAGGTGCCCACTAGGCTCCCCGTAAGTTCCCCTTTTGCCAACGGGCATGTTGGGCATACAGCAGTTTCCATGAAGTGTTCGTCGTTGTGCTGCATACATGCAACTCGAGGATGCCTTTCAGGACGCAATGGGCTCTCGCGTCCGCACTGTGTCCCGTGCAACTACACTGAGTACGCCAAGTCTCCTCTCTGCCTGCTGAGCAACAGACAGCCGTGTAGGCCCTTCGGAACACTTCTTGGCCTGCAGAGTCCAACGCGACACACTGTTCTCTTCCTTCGAAACCTAGGTTGCCATAGCTTGCAAAGAGCACTGGAACACAGTCCTACACGGTCTCATGTGCTGGGCCACTTGGACTCAGTTAGGAGTAGTGACTTACACCGAGAGAAACCTCCTCTTCCACGTTCCTTCTGGGAACTCATACCTCCCCGCCCTCTACCTCAAGCAGGAAGTCGAGGTGAGATCCAACCTGAGCAAAGAGCACAATTCCTCACGTTACACTGGCAGGCCCTTGGAATATGCAGTGCCAACTCGGTTTTCCTCAGGCCTTCACTCGGTTAAGGATCTTGCCACACGTAGAAGCCTGTGCAATAAAACTTGTTTAGCCAAGGGCCCAGTGTGTCGCGATGGTCTCCCTTGGCCGTTCCAATTCTGCAAGTACTTAGGTTGGGTGTTAACTAGGTTAGGTGGCCCTGCTTAGAAAACCAGCGTTTCCCCCTTTGGAAATCTGGATACTCGTGGCCTCGGAGTTGTTTCCGAATCCCTAAATATGCCCAGCTTCTACTCACTGCAGGCACACCTGGGGAGGAAACCAGTATGTTCCCCAGACAAACAGGGTGCTTGTGCATTCAGAGGGGAGCGAATCTGTGGCCCACGTTCGTTCTGGGAAATCGCAAGGTGGCCGCTAGCATCCGCGAACAAAAGCAGTCTTATCCCCTTTCGAAAGCTGGATTCTTGCGGCCTAGAACCTGTGTGCAAAAGTGTGGAATTGCCCAGCTCCTATTCACTGCAGGCACGCTTGCGAGGGAAACGAGTATTTTGCCCAGAGAAATCAGGTGCTTTCAATTCTTAGGGGGAGCTAATCCCACAGCCCTCGTTCGTTCTGGGAAACCACAAGACGACCACTAGTCTCATCGTAAGGACCGATTTTTCCCCCTGGCAAGCTCTGCGTGCAGCAGTTTCCATGAGGTCTTGGTCGTGGTTCAGCTTCAATGGAACACGAGTAGACCTTTCAGGTCTCCTAGGGCTCTGGCATCCGCACCGTTGCCTGTGTAAATACACTGAGTACCCCAAGTGTCCTCTCTGCATGCTGATCAACAGACAGCCTTGTAGGCCCTTCGGAACACTTCTTGGCATGCAGAATCCAGGGCGACACACTGCTCCCTTCCTTGGAGAACCAGGTTGACACAGCTTACAAATACCTCGGGAATATATTCCCAGCCGGTCTAATGGGCTGGGCAACTTTGACTCAGTGCAGAAGAGTGACGTGCCATGAGAGACACCCTCTGCCCAGCGTTCCTTCTGGGAACTCATAGCTGCCGGCCCTCTACATCATGCAGGAATTGGATGTGACATCCAACCTGGTCAAAGACCACAATTCACCACATTACACTGGTAGGCCTCTGGAAGAGGCAGTGCCAAAAAGGCCTTCCTCGGGCCTTCTATTGGTTAGGGAACTTGCGACACTTAGACACCTGCTCATTAAAATTGATTCAGCAAAGGGCCCTGTGTGTCGCGTGTGTCTGCCTTCGCACCTCAAAGACTGCCGGTACTTAGGTTGCCTGTTAACTAGCATAGGAGGCCCTGCGTAGAAAAGCAGTCTCTTCCCGTTTGGAAAGCTGCATCCTTGCGGCAACAGAGCTGTGTTCAAAACCCTGAAAAGGCCCAGCGTCTATTCAGTGCAGCAACGCCTTGGGAGGCAAACACTAATTTCCACAGAGGAACTGGGTGCTTGCAATCCTTGTGGGGAGCTAATCCTGCCACCCTCGTTCTTTCGGGGAAACCGCAAGGTGCCCACTAGGCTCCCCGTAAGTTCCCCTTTTGCCAACGGGCATGTTGGGCATACAGCAGTCTCCATGAAGTGTTCGTCGTTGTGCTGCATACATGCAACTCGAGGATGCCTTTCAGGACGCAATGGGCTCTCGCGTCCGCACTGTGTCCCGTGCAACTACACTGAGTACGCCAAGTCTCCTCTCTGCCTGCTGAGCAACAGACAGCCGTGTAGGCCCTTCGGAACACTTCTTGGCCTGCAGAGTCCAACGCGACACACTGTTCTCTTCCTTCGAAACCTAGGTTGCCATAGCTTGCAAAGAGCACTGGAACACAGTCCTACACGGTCTCATGTGCTGGGCCACTTGGACTCAGTTAGGAGTAGTGACTTACACCGAGAGAAACCTCCTCTTCCACGTTCCTTCTGGGAACTCATACCTCCCCGCCCTCTACCTCAAGCAGGAAGTCGAGGTGAGATCCAACCTGAGCAAAGAGCACAATTCCTCACGTTACACTGGCAGGCCCTTGGAATATGCAGTGCCAACTCGGTTTTCCTCAGGCCTTCACTCGGTTAAGGATCTTGCCACACGTAGAAGCCTGTGCAATAAAACTTGTTTAGCCAAGGGCCCAGTGTGTCGCGATGGTCTCCCTTGGCCGTTCCAATTCTGCAAGTACTTAGGTTGGGTGTTAACTAGGTTAGGTGGCCCTGCTTAGAAAACCAGCGTTTCCCCCTTTGGAAATCTGGATACTCGTGGCCTCGGAGTTGTTTCCGAATCCCTAAATATGCCCAGCTTCTACTCACTGCAGGCACACCTGGGGAGGAAACCAGTATGTTCCCCAGACAAACAGGGTGCTTGCGCATTCAGAGGGGAGCGAATCTGTGGCCCACGTTCATTCTGGGAAATCGCAAGGTGACCGCTAGCATCCGCGAACAAAAGCAGTCTTATCCCCTTTCGAAAGCTGGATTCTTGCGGCCTAGAACCTGTGTGCAAAAGTGTGGAATTGCCCAGCTCCTATTCACTGCAGGCACGCTTGCGAGGGAAACGAGTATTTTGCCCAGAGAAATCAGGTGCTTTCAATTCTTAGGGGGAGCTAATCCCACAGCCCTCGTTCGTTCTGGGAAACCACAAGACGACCACTAGTCTCATCGTAAGGACCGATTTTTCCCCCTGGCAAGCTCTGCGTGCAGCAGTTTCCATGAGGTCTTGGTCGTGGTTCAGCTTCAATGGAACACGAGTAGACCTTTCAGGTCTCCTAGGGCTCTGGCATCCGCACCGTTGCCCGTGTAAATACACTGAGTACCCCAAGTGTCCTCTCTGCATGCTGATCAACAGACAGCCTTGTAGGCCCTTCGGAACACTTCTTGGCATGCAGAATCCAGGGCGACACACTGCTCCCTTCCTTGGAGAACCAGGTTGACACAGCTTACAAATACCTCGGGAATATATTCCCAGCCGGTCTAATGGGCTGGGCAACTTTGACTCAGTGCAGAAGAGTGACGTGCCATGAGAGACACCCTCTGCCCAGCGTTCCTTCTGGGAACTCATAGCTGCCGGCCCTCTACATCATGCAGGAATTGGATGTGACATCCAACCTGGTCAAAGACCACAATTCACCACATTACACTGGTAGGCCTCTGGAAGAGGCAGTGCCAAAAAGGCCTTCCTCGGGCCTTCTATTGGTTAGGGAACTTGCGACACTTAGACACCTGCTCATTAAAATTGATTCAGCAAAGGGCCCTGTGTGTCGCGTGTGTCTGCCTTCGCACCTCAAAGACTGCCGGTACTTAGGTTGCCTGTTAACTAGCATAGGAGGCCCTGCGTAGAAAAGCAGTCTCTTCCCGTTTGGAAAGCTGCATCCTTGCGGCAACAGAGCTGTGTTCAAAACCCTGAAAAGGCCCAGCGTCTATTCAGTGCAGCAACGCCTTGGGAGGCAAACACTAATTTCCACAGAGGAACTGGGTGCTTGCAATCCTTGTGGGGAGCTAATCCTGCCACCCTCGTTCTTTCGGGGAAACCGCAAGGTGCCCACTAGGCTCCCCGTAAGTTCCCCTTTTGCCAACGGGCATGTTGGGCATACAGCAGTCTCCATGAAGTGTTCGTCGTTGTGCTGCATACATGCAACTCGAGGATGCCTTTCAGGACGCAATGGGCTCTCGCGTCCGCACTGTGTCCCGTGCAACTACACTGAGTACGCCAAGTCTCCTCTCTGCCTGCTGAGCAACAGACAGCCGTGTAGGCCCTTCGGAACACTTCTTGGCCTGCAGAGTCCAACGCGACACACTGTTCTCTTCCTTCGAAACCTAGGTTGCCATAGCTTGCAAAGAGCACTGGAACACAGTCCTACACGGTCTCATGTGCTGGGCCACTTGGACTCAGTTAGGAGTAGTGACTTACACCGAGAGAAACCTCCTCTTCCACGTTCCTTCTGGGAACTCATACCTCCCCGCCCTCTACCTCAAGCAGGAAGTCGAGGTGAGATCCAACCTGAGCAAAGAGCACAATTCCTCACGTTACACTGGCAGGCCCTTGGAATATGCAGTGCCAACTCGGTTTTCCTCAGGCCTTCACTCGGTTAAGGATCTTGCCACACGTAGAAGCCTGTGCAATAAAACTTGTTTAGCCAAGGGCCCAGTGTGTCGCGATGGTCTCCCTTGGCCGTTCCAATTCTGCAAGTACTTAGGTTGGGTGTTAACTAGGTTAGGTGGCCCTGCTTAGAAAACCAGCGTTTCCCCCTTTGGAAATCTGGATACTCGTGGCCTCGGAGTTGTTTCCGAATCCCTAAATATGCCCAGCTTCTACTCACTGCAGGCACACCTGGGGAGGAAACCAGTATGTTCCCCAGACAAACAGGGTGCTTGTGCATTCAGAGGGGAGCGAATCTGTGGCCCACGTTCGTTCTGGGAAATCGCAAGGTGGCCGCTAGCATCCGCGAACAAAAGCAGTCTTATCCCCTTTCGAAAGCTGGATTCTTGCGGCCTAGAACCTGTGTGCAAAAGTGTGGAATTGCCCAGCTCCTATTCACTGCAGGCACGCTTGCGAGGGAAACGAGTATTTTGCCCAGAGAAATCAGGTGCTTTCAATTCTTAGGGGGAGCTAATCCCACAGCCCTCGTTCGTTCTGGGAAACCACAAGACGACCACTAGTCTCATCGTAAGGACCGATTTTTCCCCCTGGCAAGCTCTGCGTGCAGCAGTTTCCATGAGGTCTTGGTCGTGGTTCAGCTTCAATGGAACACGAGTAGACCTTTCAGGTCTCCTAGGGCTCTGGCATCCGCACCGTTGCCCGTGTAAATACACTGAGTACCCCAAGTGTCCTCTCTGCATGCTGATCAACAGACAGCCTTGTAGGCCCTTCGGAACACTTCTTGGCATGCAGAATCCAGGGCGACACACTGCTCCCTTCCTTGGAGAACCAGGTTGACACAGCTTACAAATACCTCGGGAATATATTCCCAGCCGGTCTAATGGGCTGGGCAACTTTGACTCAGTGCAGAAGAGTGACGTGCCATGAGAGACACCCTCTGCCCAGCGTTCCTTCTGGGAACTCATAGCTGCCGGCCCTCTACATCATGCAGGAATTGGATGTGACATCCAACCTGGTCAAAGACCACAATTCACCACATTACACTGGTAGGCCTCTGGAAGAGGCAGTGCCAAAAAGGCCTTCCTCGGGCCTTCTATTGGTTAGGGAACTTGCGACACTTAGACACCTGCTCATTAAAATTGATTCAGCAAAGGGCCCTGTGTGTCGCGTGTGTCTGCCTTCGCACCTCAAAGACTGCCGGTACTTAGGTTGCCTGTTAACTAGCATAGGAGGCCCTGCGTAGAAAAGCAGTCTCTTCCCGTTTGGAAAGCTGCATCCTTGCGGCAACAGAGCTGTGTTCAAAACCCTGAAAAGGCCCAGCGTCTATTCAGTGCAGCAACGCCTTGGGAGGCAAACACTAATTTCCACAGAGGAACTGGGTGCTTGCAATCCTTGTGGGGAGCTAATCCTGCCACCCTCGTTCTTTCGGGGAAACCGCAAGGTGCCCACTAGGCTCCCCGTAAGTTCCCCTTTTGCCAACGGGCATGTTGGGCATACAGCAGTCTCCATGAAGTGTTCGTCGTTGTGCTGCATACATGCAACTCGAGGATGCCTTTCAGGACGCAATGGGCTCTCGCGTCCGCACTGTGTCCCGTGCAACTACACTGAGTACGCCAAGTCTCCTCTCTGCCTGCTGAGCAACAGACAGCCGTGTAGGCCCTTCGGAACACTTCTTGGCCTGCAGAGTCCAACGCGACACACTGTTCTCTTCCTTCGAAACCTAGGTTGCCATAGCTTGCAAAGAGCACTGGAACACAGTCCTACACGGTCTCATGTGCTGGGCCACTTGGACTCAGTTAGGAGTAGTGACTTACACCGAGAGAAACCTCCTCTTCCACGTTCCTTCTGGGAACTCATACCTCCCCGCCCTCTACCTCAAGCAGGAAGTCGAGGTGAGATCCAACCTGAGCAAAGAGCACAATTCCTCACGTTACACTGGCAGGCCCTTGGAATATGCAGTGCCAACTCGGTTTTCCTCAGGCCTTCACTCGGTTAAGGATCTTGCCACACGTAGAAGCCTGTGCAATAAAACTTGTTTAGCCAAGGGCCCAGTGTGTCGCGATGGTCTCCCTTGGCCGTTCCAATTCTGCAAGTACTTAGGTTGGGTGTTAACTAGGTTAGGTGGCCCTGCTTAGAAAACCAGCGTTTCCCCCTTTGGAAATCTGGATACTCGTGGCCTCGGAGTTGTTTCCGAATCCCTAAATATGCCCAGCTTCTACTCACTGCAGGCACACCTGGGGAGGAAACCAGTATGTTCCCCAGACAAACAGGGTGCTTGCGCATTCAGAGGGGAGCGAATCTGTGGCCCACGTTCGTTCTGGGAAATCGCAAGGTGACCGCTAGCATCCGCGAACAAAAGCAGTCTTATCCCCTTTCGAAAGCTGGATTCTTGCGGCCTAGAACCTGTGTGCAAAAGTGTGGAATTGCCCAGCTCCTATTCACTGCAGGCACGCTTGCGAGGGAAACGAGTATTTTGCCCAGAGAAATCAGGTGCTTTCAATTCTTAGGGGGAGCTAATCCCACAGCCCTCGTTCGTTCTGGGAAACCACAAGACGACCACTAGTCTCATCGTAAGGACCGATTTTTCCCCCTGGCAAGCTCTGCGTGCAGCAGTTTCCATGAGGTCTTGGTCGTGGTTCAGCTTCAATGGAACACGAGTAGACCTTTCAGGTCTCCTAGGGCTCTGGCATCCGCACCGTTGCCCGTGTAAATACACTGAGTACCCCAAGTGTCCTCTCTGCATGCTGATCAACAGACAGCCTTGTAGGCCCTTCGGAACACTTCTTGGCATGCAGAATCCAGGGCGACACACTGCTCCCTTCCTTGGAGAACCAGGTTGACACAGCTTACAAATACCTCGGGAATATATTCCCAGCCGGTCTAATGGGCTGGGCAACTTTGACTCAGTGCAGAAGAGTGACGTGCCATGAGAGACACCCTCTGCCCAGCGTTCCTTCTGGGAACTCATAGCTGCCGGCCCTCTACATCATGCAGGAATTGGATGTGACATCCAACCTGGTCAAAGACCACAATTCACCACATTACACTGGTAGGCCTCTGGAAGAGGCAGTGCCAAAAAGGCCTTCCTCGGGCCTTCTATTGGTTAGGGAACTTGCGACACTTAGACACCTGCTCATTAAAATTGATTCAGCAAAGGGCCCTGTGTGTCGCGTGTGTCTGCCTTCGCACCTCAAAGACTGCCGGTACTTAGGTTGCCTGTTAACTAGCATAGGAGGCCCTGCGTAGAAAAGCAGTCTCTTCCCGTTTGGAAAGCTGCATCCTTGCGGCAACAGAGCTGTGTTCAAAACCCTGAAAAGGCCCAGCGTCTATTCAGTGCAGCAACGCCTTGGGAGGCAAACACTAATTTCCACAGAGGAACTGGGTGCTTGCAATCCTTGTGGGGAGCTAATCCTGCCACCCTCGTTCTTTCGGGGAAACCGCAAGGTGCCCACTAGGCTCCCCGTAAGTTCCCCTTTTGCCAACGGGCATGTTGGGCATACAGCAGTCTCCATGAAGTGTTCGTCGTTGTGCTGCATACATGCAACTCGAGGATGCCTTTCAGGACGCAATGGGCTCTCGCGTCCGCACTGTGTCCCGTGCAACTACACTGAGTACGCCAAGTCTCCTCTCTGCCTGCTGAGCAACAGACAGCCGTGTAGGCCCTTCGGAACACTTCTTGGCCTGCAGAGTCCAACGCGACACACTGTTCTCTTCCTTCGAAACCTAGGTTGCCATAGCTTGCAAAGAGCACTGGAACACAGTCCTACACGGTCTCATGTGCTGGGCCACTTGGACTCAGTTAGGAGTAGTGACTTACACCGAGAGAAACCTCCTCTTCCACGTTCCTTCTGGGAACTCATACCTCCCCGCCCTCTACCTCAAGCAGGAAGTCGAGGTGAGATCCAACCTGAGCAAAGAGCACAATTCCTCACGTTACACTGGCAGGCCCTTGGAATATGCAGTGCCAACTCGGTTTTCCTCAGGCCTTCACTCGGTTAAGGATCTTGCCACACGTAGAAGCCTGTGCAATAAAACTTGTTTAGCCAAGGGCCCAGTGTGTCGCGATGGTCTCCCTTGGCCGTTCCAATTCTGCAAGTACTTAGGTTGGGTGTTAACTAGGTTAGGTGGCCCTGCTTAGAAAACCAGCGTTTCCCCCTTTGGAAATCTGGATACTCGTGGCCTCGGAGTTGTTTCCGAATCCCTAAATATGCCCAGCTTCTACTCACTGCAGGCACACCTGGGGAGGAAACCAGTATGTTCCCCAGACAAACAGGGTGCTTGCGCATTCAGAGGGGAGCGAATCTGTGGCCCACGTTCGTTCTGGGAAATCGCAAGGTGACCGCTAGCATCCGCGAACAAAAGCAGTCTTATCCCCTTTCGAAAGCTGGATTCTTGCGGCCTAGAACCTGTGTGCAAAAGTGTGGAATTGCCCAGCTCCTATTCACTGCAGGCACGCTTGCGAGGGAAACGAGTATTTTGCCCAGAGAAATCAGGTGCTTTCAATTCTTAGGGGGAGCTAATCCCACAGCCCTCGTTCGTTCTGGGAAACCACAAGACGACCACTAGTCTCATCGTAAGGACCGATTTTTCCCCCTGGCAAGCTCTGCGTGCAGCAGTTTCCATGAGGTCTTGGTCGTGGTTCAGCTTCAATGGAACACGAGTAGACCTTTCAGGTCTCCTAGGGCTCTGGCATCCGCACCGTTGCCCGTGTAAATACACTGAGTACCCCAAGTGTCCTCTCTGCATGCTGATCAACAGACAGCCTTGTAGGCCCTTCGGAACACTTCTTGGCATGCAGAATCCAGGGCGACACACTGCTCCCTTCCTTGGAGAACCAGGTTGACACAGCTTACAAATACCTCGGGAATATATTCCCAGCCGGTCTAATGGGCTGGGCAACTTTGACTCAGTGCAGAAGAGTGACGTGCCATGAGAGACACCCTCTGCCCAGCGTTCCTTCTGGGAACTCATAGCTGCCGGCCCTCTACATCATGCAGGAATTGGATGTGACATCCAACCTGGTCAAAGACCACAATTCACCACATTACACTGGTAGGCCTCTGGAAGAGGCAGTGCCAAAAAGGCCTTCCTCGGGCCTTCTATTGGTTAGGGAACTTGCGACACTTAGACACCTGCTCATTAAAATTGATTCAGCAAAGGGCCCTGTGTGTCGCGTGTGTCTGCCTTCGCACCTCAAAGACTGCCGGTACTTAGGTTGCCTGTTAACTAGCATAGGAGGCCCTGCGTAGAAAAGCAGTCTCTTCCCGTTTGGAAAGCTGCATCCTTGCGGCAACAGAGCTGTGTTCAAAACCCTGAAAAGGCCCAGCGTCTATTCAGTGCAGCAACGCCTTGGGAGGCAAACACTAATTTCCACAGAGGAACTGGGTGCTTGCAATCCTTGTGGGGAGCTAATCCTGCCACCCTCGTTCTTTCGGGGAAACCGCAAGGTGCCCACTAGGCTCCCCGTAAGTTCCCCTTTTGCCAACGGGCATGTTGGGCATACAGCAGTCTCCATGAAGTGTTCGTCGTTGTGCTGCATACATGCAACTCGAGGATGCCTTTCAGGACGCAATGGGCTCTCGCGTCCGCACTGTGTCCCGTGCAACTACACTGAGTACGCCAAGTCTCCTCTCTGCCTGCTGAGCAACAGACAGCCGTGTAGGCCCTTCGGAACACTTCTTGGCCTGCAGAGTCCAACGCGACACACTGTTCTCTTCCTTCGAAACCTAGGTTGCCATAGCTTGCAAAGAGCACTGGAACACAGTCCTACACGGTCTCATGTGCTGGGCCACTTGGACTCAGTTAGGAGTAGTGACTTACACCGAGAGAAACCTCCTCTTCCACGTTCCTTCTGGGAACTCATACCTCCCCGCCCTCTACCTCAAGCAGGAAGTCGAGGTGAGATCCAACCTGAGCAAAGAGCACAATTCCTCACGTTACACTGGCAGGCCCTTGGAATATGCAGTGCCAACTCGGTTTTCCTCAGGCCTTCACTCGGTTAAGGATCTTGCCACACGTAGAAGCCTGTGCAATAAAACTTGTTTAGCCAAGGGCCCAGTGTGTCGCGATGGTCTCCCTTGGCCGTTCCAATTCTGCAAGTACTTAGGTTGGGTGTTAACTAGGTTAGGTGGCCCTGCTTAGAAAACCAGCGTTTCCCCCTTTGGAAATCTGGATACTCGTGGCCTCGGAGTTGTTTCCGAATCCCTAAATATGCCCAGCTTCTACTCACTGCAGGCACACCTGGGGAGGAAACCAGTATGTTCCCCAGACAAACAGGGTGCTTGCGCATTCAGAGGGGAGCGAATCTGTGGCCCACGTTCGTTCTGGGAAATCGCAAGGTGGCCGCTAGCATCCGCGAACAAAAGCAGTCTTATCCCCTTTCGAAAGCTGGATTCTTGCGGCCTAGAACCTGTGTGCAAAAGTGTGGAATTGCCCAGCTCCTATTCACTGCAGGCACGCTTGCGAGGGAAACGAGTATTTTGCCCAGAGAAATCAGGTGCTTTCAATTCTTAGGGGGAGCTAATCCCACAGCCCTCGTTCGTTCTGGGAAACCACAAGACGACCACTAGTCTCATCGTAAGGACCGATTTTTCCCCCTGGCAAGCTCTGCGTGCAGCAGTTTCCATGAGGTCTTGGTCGTGGTTCAGCTTCAATGGAACACGAGTAGACCTTTCAGGTCTCCTAGGGCTCTGGCATCCGCACCGTTGCCCGTGTAAATACACTGAGTACCCCAAGTGTCCTCTCTGCATGCTGATCAACAGACAGCCTTGTAGGCCCTTCGGAACACTTCTTGGCATGCAGAATCCAGGGCGACACACTGCTCCCTTCCTTGGAGAACCAGGTTGACACAGCTTACAAATACCTCGGGAATATATTCCCAGCCGGTCTAATGGGCTGGGCAACTTTGACTCAGTGCAGAAGAGTGACGTGCCATGAGAGACACCCTCTGCCCAGCGTTCCTTCTGGGAACTCATAGCTGCCGGCCCTCTACATCATGCAGGAATTGGATGTGACATCCAACCTGGTCAAAGACCACAATTCACCACATTACACTGGTAGGCCTCTGGAAGAGGCAGTGCCAAAAAGGCCTTCCTCGGGCCTTCTATTGGTTAGGGAACTTGCGACACTTAGACACCTGCTCATTAAAATTGATTCAGCAAAGGGCCCTGTGTGTCGCGTGTGTCTGCCTTCGCACCTCAAAGACTGCCGGTACTTAGGTTGCCTGTTAACTAGCATAGGAGGCCCTGCGTAGAAAAGCAGTCTCTTCCCGTTTGGAAAGCTGCATCCTTGCGGCAACAGAGCTGTGTTCAAAACCCTGAAAAGGCCCAGCGTCTATTCAGTGCAGCAACGCCTTGGGAGGCAAACACTAATTTCCACAGAGGAACTGGGTGCTTGCAATCCTTGTGGGGAGCTAATCCTGCCACCCTCGTTCTTTCGGGGAAACCGCAAGGTGACCACTAGGCTCCCCGTAAGTTCCCCTTTTGCCAACGGGCATGTTGGGCATACAGCAGTCTCCATGAAGTGTTCGTCGTTGTGCTGCATACATGCAACTCGAGGATGCCTTTCAGGACGCAATGGGCTCTCGCGTCCGCACTGTGTCCCGTGCAACTACACTGAGTACGCCAAGTCTCCTCTCTGCCTGCTGAGCAACAGACAGCCGTGTAGGCCCTTCGGAACACTTCTTGGCCTGCAGAGTCCAACGCGACACACTGTTCTCTTCCTTCGAAACCTAGGTTGCCATAGCTTGCAAAGAGCACTGGAACACAGTCCTACACGGTCTCATGTGCTGGGCCACTTGGACTCAGTTAGGAGTAGTGACTTACACCGAGAGAAACCTCCTCTTCCACGTTCCTTCTGGGAACTCATACCTCCCCGCCCTCTACCTCAAGCAGGAAGTCGAGGTGAGATCCAACCTGAGCAAAGAGCACAATTCCTCACGTTACACTGGCAGGCCCTTGGAATATGCAGTGCCAACTCGGTTTTCCTCAGGCCTTCACTCGGTTAAGGATCTTGCCACACGTAGAAGCCTGTGCAATAAAACTTGTTTAGCCAAGGGCCCAGTGTGTCGCGATGGTCTCCCTTGGCCGTTCCAATTCTGCAAGTACTTAGGTTGGGTGTTAACTAGGTTAGGTGGCCCTGCTTAGAAAACCAGCGTTTCCCCCTTTGGAAATCTGGATACTCGTGGCCTCGGAGTTGTTTCCGAATCCCTAAATATGCCCAGCTTCTACTCACTGCAGGCACACCTGGGGAGGAAACCAGTATGTTCCCCAGACAAACAGGGTGCTTGCGCATTCAGAGGGGAGCGAATCTGTGGCCCACGTTCGTTCTGGGAAATCGCAAGGTGACCGCTAGCATCCGCGAACAAAAGCAGTCTTATCCCCTTTCGAAAGCTGGATTCTTGCAGCCTAGAACCTGTGTGCAAAAGTGTGGAATTGCCCAGCTCCTATTCACTGCAGGCACGCTTGCGAGGGAAACGAGTATTTTGCCCAGAGAAATCAGGTGCTTTCAATTCTTAGGGGGAGCTAATCCCACAGCCCTCGTTCGTTCTGGGAAACCACAAGACGACCACTAGTCTCATCGTAAGGACCGATTTTTCCCCCTGGCAAGCTCTGCGTGCAGCAGTTTCCATGAGGTCTTGGTCGTGGTTCAGCTTCAATGGAACACGAGTAGACCTTTCAGGTCTCCTAGGGCTCTGGCATCCGCACCGTTGCCCGTGTAAATACACTGAGTACCCCAAGTGTCCTCTCTGCATGCTGATCAACAGACAGCCTTGTAGGCCCTTCGGAACACTTCTTGGCATGCAGAATCCAGGGCGACACACTGCTCCCTTCCTTGGAGAACCAGGTTGACACAGCTTACAAATACCTCGGGAATATATTCCCAGCCGGTCTAATGGGCTGGGCAACTTTGACTCAGTGCAGAAGAGTGACGTGCCATGAGAGACACCCTCTGCCCAGCGTTCCTTCTGGGAACTCATAGCTGCCGGCCCTCTACATCATGCAGGAATTGGATGTGACATCCAACCTGGTCAAAGACCACAATTCACCACATTACACTGGTAGGCCTCTGGAAGAGGCAGTGCCAAAAAGGCCTTCCTCGGGCCTTCTATTGGTTAGGGAACTTGCGACACTTAGACACCTGCTCATTAAAATTGATTCAGCAAAGGGCCCTGTGTGTCGCGTGTGTCTGCCTTCGCACCTCAAAGACTGCCGGTACTTAGGTTGCCTGTTAACTAGCATAGGAGGCCCTGCGTAGAAAAGCAGTCTCTTCCCGTTTGGAAAGCTGCATCCTTGCGGCAACAGAGCTGTGTTCAAAACCCTGAAAAGGCCCAGCGTCTATTCAGTGCAGCAACGCCTTGGGAGGCAAACACTAATTTCCACAGAGGAACTGGGTGCTTGCAATCCTTGTGGGGAGCTAATCCTGCCACCCTCGTTCTTTCGGGGAAACCGCAAGGTGCCCACTAGGCTCCCCGTAAGTTCCCCTTTTGCCAACGGGCATGTTGGGCATACAGCAGTTTCCATGAAGTGTTCGTCGTTGTGCTGCATACATGCAACTCGAGGATGCCTTTCAGGACGCAATGGGCTCTCGCGTCCGCACTGTGTCCCGTGCAACTACACTGAGTACGCCAAGTCTCCTCTCTGCCTGCTGAGCAACAGACAGCCGTGTAGGCCCTTCGGAACACTTCTTGGCCTGCAGAGTCCAACGCGACACACTGTTCTCTTCCTTCGAAACCTAGGTTGCCATAGCTTGCAAAGAGCACTGGAACACAGTCCTACACGGTCTCATGTGCTGGGCCACTTGGACTCAGTTAGGAGTAGTGACTTCCACCGAGAGAAACCTCCTCTTCCACGTTCCTTCTGGGAACTCATACCTCCCCGCCCTCTACCTCAAGCAGGAAGTCGAGGTGAGATCCAACCTGAGCAAAGAGCACAATTCCTCACGTTACACTGGCAGGCCCTTGGAATATGCAGTGCCAACTCGGTTTTCCTCAGGCCTTCACTCGGTTAAGGATCTTGCCACACGTAGAAGCCTGTGCAATAAAACTTGTTTAGCCAAGGGCCCAGTGTGTCGCGATGGTCTCCCTTGGCCGTTCCAATTCTGCAAGTACTTAGGTTGGGTGTTAACTAGGTTAGGTGGCCCTGCTTAGAAAACCAGCGTTTCCCCCTTTGGAAATCTGGATACTCGTGGCCTCGGAGTTGTTTCCGAATCCCTAAATATGCCCAGCTTCTACTCACTGCAGGCACACCTGGGGAGGAAACCAGTATGTTCCCCAGACAAACAGGGTGCTTGCGCATTCAGAGGGGAGCGAATCTGTGGCCCACGTTCGTTCTGGGAAATCGCAAGGTGACCGCTAGCATCCGCGAACAAAAGCAGTCTTATCCCCTTTCGAAAGCTGGATTCTTGCGGCCTAGAACCTGTGTGCAAAAGTGTGGAATTGCCCAGCTCCTATTCACTGCAGGCACGCTTGCGAGGGAAACGAGTATTTTGCCCAGAGAAATCAGGTGCTTTCAATTCTTAGGGGGAGCTAATCCCACAGCCCTCGTTCGTTCTGGGAAACCACAAGACGACCACTAGTCTCATCGTAAGGACCGATTTTTCCCCCTGGCAAGCTCTGCGTGCAGCAGTTTCCATGAGGTCTTGGTCGTGGTTCAGCTTCAATGGAACACGAGTAGACCTTTCAGGTCTCCTAGGGCTCTGGCATCCGCACCGTTGCCCGTGTAAATACACTGAGTACCCCAAGTGTCCTCTCTGCATGCTGATCAACAGACAGCCTTGTAGGCCCTTCGGAACACTTCTTGGCATGCAGAATCCAGGGCGACACACTGCTCCCTTCCTTGGAGAACCAGGTTGACACAGCTTACAAATACCTCGGGAATATATTCCCAGCCGGTCTAATGGGCTGGGCAACTTTGACTCAGTGCAGAAGAGTGACGTGCCATGAGAGACACCCTCTGCCCAGCGTTCCTTCTGGGAACTCATAGCTGCCGGCCCTCTACATCATGCAGGAATTGGATGTGACATCCAACCTGGTCAAAGACCACAATTCACCACATTACACTGGTAGGCCTCTGGAAGAGGCAGTGCCAAAAAGGCCTTCCTCGGGCCTTCTATTGGTTAGGGAACTTGCGACACTTAGACACCTGCTCATTAAAATTGATTCAGCAAAGGGCCCTGTGTGTCGCGTGTGTCTGCCTTCGCACCTCAAAGACTGCCGGTACTTAGGTTGCCTGTTAACTAGCATAGGAGGCCCTGCGTAGAAAAGCAGTCTCTTCCCGTTTGGAAAGCTGCATCCTTGCGGCAACAGAGCTGTGTTCAAAACCCTGAAAAGGCCCAGCGTCTATTCAGTGCAGCAACGCCTTGGGAGGCAAACACTAATTTCCACAGAGGAACTGGGTGCTTGCAATCCTTGTGGGGAGCTAATCCTGCCACCCTCGTTCTTTCGGGGAAACCGCAAGGTGCCCACTAGGCTCCCCGTAAGTTCCCCTTTTGCCAACGGGCATGTTGGGCATACAGCAGTTTCCATGAAGTGTTCGTCGTTGTGCTGCATACATGCAACTCGAGGATGCCTTTCAGGACGCAATGGGCTCTCGCGTCCGCACTGTGTCCCGTGCAACTACACTGAGTACGCCAAGTCTCCTCTCTGCCTGCTGAGCAACAGACAGCCGTGTAGGCCCTTCGGAACACTTCTTGGCCTGCAGAGTCCAACGCGACACACTGTTCTCTTCCTTCGAAACCTAGGTTGCCATAGCTTGCAAAGAGCACTGGAACACAGTCCTACACGGTCTCATGTGCTGGGCCACTTGGACTCAGTTAGGAGTAGTGACTTCCACCGAGAGAAACCTCCTCTTCCACGTTCCTTCTGGGAACTCATACCTCCCCGCCCTCTACCTCAAGCAGGAAGTCGAGGTGAGATCCAACCTGAGCAAAGAGCACAATTCCTCACGTTACACTGGCAGGCCCTTGGAATATGCAGTGCCAACTCGGTTTTCCTCAGGCCTTCACTCGGTTAAGGATCTTGCCACACGTAGAAGCCTGTGCAATAAAACTTGTTTAGCCAAGGGCCCAGTGTGTCGCGATGGTCTCCCTTGGCCGTTCCAATTCTGCAAGTACTTAGGTTGGGTGTTAACTAGGTTAGGTGGCCCTGCTTAGAAAACCAGCGTTTCCCCCTTTGGAAATCTGGATACTCGTGGCCTCGGAGTTGTTTCCGAATCCCTAAATATGCCCAGCTTCTACTCACTGCAGGCACACCTGGGGAGGAAACCAGTATGTTCCCCAGACAAACAGGGTGCTTGCGCATTCAGAGGGGAGCGAATCTGTGGCCCACGTTCGTTCTGGGAAATCGCAAGGTGACCGCTAGCATCCGCGAACAAAAGCAGTCTTATCCCCTTTCGAAAGCTGGATTCTTGCGGCCTAGAACCTGTGTGCAAAAGTGTGGAATTGCCCAGCTCCTATTCACTGCAGGCACGCTTGCGAGGGAAACGAGTATTTTGCCCAGAGAAATCAGGTGCTTTCAATTCTTAGGGGGAGCTAATCCCACAGCCCTCGTTCGTTCTGGGAAACCACAAGACGACCACTAGTCTCATCGTAAGGACCGATTTTTCCCCCTGGCAAGCTCTGCGTGCAGCAGTTTCCATGAGGTCTTGGTCGTGGTTCAGCTTCAATGGAACACGAGTAGACCTTTCAGGTCTCCTAGGGCTCTGGCATCCGCACCGTTGCCCGTGTAAATACACTGAGTACCCCAAGTGTCCTCTCTGCATGCTGATCAACAGACAGCCTTGTAGGCCCTTCGGAACACTTCTTGGCATGCAGAATCCAGGGCGACACACTGCTCCCTTCCTTGGAGAACCAGGTTGACACAGCTTACAAATACCTCGGGAATATATTCCCAGCCGGTCTAATGGGCTGGGCAACTTTGACTCAGTGCAGAAGAGTGACGTGCCATGAGAGACACCCTCTGCCCAGCGTTCCTTCTGGGAACTCATAGCTGCCGGCCCTCTACATCATGCAGGAATTGGATGTGACATCCAACCTGGTCAAAGACCACAATTCACCACATTACACTGGTAGGCCTCTGGAAGAGGCAGTGCCAAAAAGGCCTTCCTCGGGCCTTCTATTGGTTAGGGAACTTGCGACACTTAGACACCTGCTCATTAAAATTGATTCAGCAAAGGGCCCTGTGTGTCGCGTGTGTCTGCCTTCGCACCTCAAAGACTGCCGGTACTTAGGTTGCCTGTTAACTAGCATAGGAGGCCCTGCGTAGAAAAGCAGTCTCTTCCCGTTTGGAAAGCTGCATCCTTGCGGCAACAGAGCTGTGTTCAAAACCCTGAAAAGGCCCAGCGTCTATTCAGTGCAGCAACGCCTTGGGAGGCAAACACTAATTTCCACAGAGGAACTGGGTGCTTGCAATCCTTGTGGGGAGCTAATCCTGCCACCCTCGTTCTTTCGGGGAAACCGCAAGGTGCCCACTAGGCTCCCCGTAAGTTCCCCTTTTGCCAACGGGCATGTTGGGCATACAGCAGTTTCCATGAAGTGTTCGTCGTTGTGCTGCATACATGCAACTCGAGGATGCCTTTCAGGACGCAATGGGCTCTCGCGTCCGCACTGTGTCCCGTGCAACTACACTGAGTACGCCAAGTCTCCTCTCTGCCTGCTGAGCAACAGACAGCCGTGTAGGCCCTTCGGAACACTTCTTGGCCTGCAGAGTCCAACGCGACACACTGTTCTCTTCCTTCGAAACCTAGGTTGCCATAGCTTGCAAAGAGCACTGGAACACAGTCCTACACGGTCTCATGTGCTGGGCCACTTGGACTCAGTTAGGAGTAGTGACTTCCACCGAGAGAAACCTCCTCTTCCACGTTCCTTCTGGGAACTCATACCTCCCCGCCCTCTACCTCAAGCAGGAAGTCGAGGTGAGATCCAACCTGAGCAAAGAGCACAATTCCTCACGTTACACTGGCAGGCCCTTGGAATATGCAGTGCCAACTCGGTTTTCCTCAGGCCTTCACTCGGTTAAGGATCTTGCCACACGTAGAAGCCTGTGCAATAAAACTTGTTTAGCCAAGGGCCCAGTGTGTCGCGATGGTCTCCCTTGGCCGTTCCAATTCTGCAAGTACTTAGGTTGGGTGTTAACTAGGTTAGGTGGCCCTGCTTAGAAAACCAGCGTTTCCCCCTTTGGAAATCTGGATACTCGTGGCCTCGGAGTTGTTTCCGAATCCCTAAATATGCCCAGCTTCTACTCACTGCAGGCACACCTGGGGAGGAAACCAGTATGTTCCCCAGACAAACAGGGTGCTTGCGCATTCAGAGGGGAGCGAATCTGTGGCCCACGTTCGTTCTGGGAAATCGCAAGGTGACCGCTAGCATCCGCGAACAAAAGCAGTCTTATCCCCTTTCGAAAGCTGGATTCTTGCGGCCTAGAACCTGTGTGCAAAAGTGTGGAATTGCCCAGCTCCTATTCACTGCAGGCACGCTTGCGAGGGAAACGAGTATTTTGCCCAGAGAAATCAGGTGCTTTCAATTCTTAGGGGGAGCTAATCCCACAGCCCTCGTTCGTTCTGGGAAACCACAAGACGACCACTAGTCTCATCGTAAGGACCGATTTTTCCCCCTGGCAAGCTCTGCGTGCAGCAGTTTCCATGAGGTCTTGGTCGTGGTTCAGCTTCAATGGAACACGAGTAGACCTTTCAGGTCTCCTAGGGCTCTGGCATCCGCACCGTTGCCCGTGTAAATACACTGAGTACCCCAAGTGTCCTCTCTGCATGCTGATCAACAGACAGCCTTGTAGGCCCTTCGGAACACTTCTTGGCATGCAGAATCCAGGGCGACACACTGCTCCCTTCCTTGGAGAACCAGGTTGACACAGCTTACAAATACCTCGGGAATATATTCCCAGCCGGTCTAATGGGCTGGGCAACTTTGACTCAGTGCAGAAGAGTGACGTGCCATGAGAGACACCCTCTGCCCAGCGTTCCTTCTGGGAACTCATAGCTGCCGGCCCTCTACATCATGCAGGAATTGGATGTGACATCCAACCTGGTCAAAGACCACAATTCACCACATTACACTGGTAGGCCTCTGGAAGAGGCAGTGCCAAAAAGGCCTTCCTCGGGCCTTCTATTGGTTAGGGAACTTGCGACACTTAGACACCTGCTCATTAAAATTGATTCAGCAAAGGGCCCTGTGTGTCGCGTGTGTCTGCCTTCGCACCTCAAAGACTGCCGGTACTTAGGTTGCCTGTTAACTAGCATAGGAGGCCCTGCGTAGAAAAGCAGTCTCTTCCCGTTTGGAAAGCTGCATCCTTGCGGCAACAGAGCTGTGTTCAAAACCCTGAAAAGGCCCAGCGTCTATTCAGTGCAGCAACGCCTTGGGAGGCAAACACTAATTTCCACAGAGGAACTGGGTGCTTGCAATCCTTGTGGGGAGCTAATCCTGCCACCCTCGTTCTTTCGGGGAAACCGCAAGGTGCCCACTAGGCTCCCCGTAAGTTCCCCTTTTGCCAACGGGCATGTTGGGCATACAGCAGTTTCCATGAAGTGTTCGTCGTTGTGCTGCATACATGCAACTCGAGGATGCCTTTCAGGACGCAATGGGCTCTCGCGTCCGCACTGTGTCCCGTGCAACTACACTGAGTACGCCAAGTCTCCTCTCTGCCTGCTGAGCAACAGACAGCCGTGTAGGCCCTTCGGAACACTTCTTGGCCTGCAGAGTCCAACGCGACACACTGTTCTCTTCCTTCGAAACCTAGGTTGCCATAGCTTGCAAAGAGCACTGGAACACAGTCCTACACGGTCTCATGTGCTGGGCCACTTGGACTCAGTTAGGAGTAGTGACTTCCACCGAGAGAAACCTCCTCTTCCACGTTCCTTCTGGGAACTCATACCTCCCCGCCCTCTACCTCAAGCAGGAAGTCGAGGTGAGATCCAACCTGAGCAAAGAGCACAATTCCTCACGTTACACTGGCAGGCCCTTGGAATATGCAGTGCCAACTCGGTTTTCCTCAGGCCTTCACTCGGTTAAGGATCTTGCCACACGTAGAAGCCTGTGCAATAAAACTTGTTTAGCCAAGGGCCCAGTGTGTCGCGATGGTCTCCCTTGGCCGTTCCAATTCTGCAAGTACTTAGGTTGGGTGTTAACTAGGTTAGGTGGCCCTGCTTAGAAAACCAGCGTTTCCCCCTTTGGAAATCTGGATACTCGTGGCCTCGGAGTTGTTTCCGAATCCCTAAATATGCCCAGCTTCTACTCACTGCAGGCACACCTGGGGAGGAAACCAGTATGTTCCCCAGACAAACAGGGTGCTTGCGCATTCAGAGGGGAGCGAATCTGTGGCCCACGTTCGTTCTGGGAAATCGCAAGGTGACCGCTAGCATCCGCGAACAAAAGCAGTCTTATCCCCTTTCGAAAGCTGGATTCTTGCGGCCTAGAACCTGTGTGCAAAAGTGTGGAATTGCCCAGCTCCTATTCACTGCAGGCACGCTTGCGAGGGAAACGAGTATTTTGCCCAGAGAAATCAGGTGCTTTCAATTCTTAGGGGGAGCTAATCCCACAGCCCTCGTTCGTTCTGGGAAACCACAAGACGACCACTAGTCTCATCGTAAGGACCGATTTTTCCCCCTGGCAAGCTCTGCGTGCAGCAGTTTCCATGAGGTCTTGGTCGTGGTTCAGCTTCAATGGAACACGAGTAGACCTTTCAGGTCTCCTAGGGCTCTGGCATCCGCACCGTTGCCCGTGTAAATACACTGAGTACCCCAAGTGTCCTCTCTGCATGCTGATCAACAGACAGCCTTGTAGGCCCTTCGGAACACTTCTTGGCATGCAGAATCCAGGGCGACACACTGCTCCCTTCCTTGGAGAACCAGGTTGACACAGCTTACAAATACCTCGGGAATATATTCCCAGCCGGTCTAATGGGCTGGGCAACTTTGACTCAGTGCAGAAGAGTGACGTGCCATGAGAGACACCCTCTGCCCAGCGTTCCTTCTGGGAACTCATAGCTGCCGGCCCTCTACATCATGCAGGAATTGGATGTGACATCCAACCTGGTCAAAGACCACAATTCACCACATTACACTGGTAGGCCTCTGGAAGAGGCAGTGCCAAAAAGGCCTTCCTCGGGCCTTCTATTGGTTAGGGAACTTGCGACACTTAGACACCTGCTCATTAAAATTGATTCAGCAAAGGGCCCTGTGTGTCGCGTGTGTCTGCCTTCGCACCTCAAAGACTGCCGGTACTTAGGTTGCCTGTTAACTAGCATAGGAGGCCCTGCGTAGAAAAGCAGTCTCTTCCCGTTTGGAAAGCTGCATCCTTGCGGCAACAGAGCTGTGTTCAAAACCCTGAAAAGGCCCAGCGTCTATTCAGTGCAGCAACGCCTTGGGAGGCAAACACTAATTTCCACAGAGGAACTGGGTGCTTGCAATCCTTGTGGGGAGCTAATCCTGCCACCCTCGTTCTTTCGGGGAAACCGCAAGGTGCCCACTAGGCTCCCCGTAAGTTCCCCTTTTGCCAACGGGCATGTTGGGCATACAGCAGTTTCCATGAAGTGTTCGTCGTTGTGCTGCATACATGCAACTCGAGGATGCCTTTCAGGACGCAATGGGCTCTCGCGTCCGCACTGTGTCCCGTGCAACTACACTGAGTACGCCAAGTCTCCTCTCTGCCTGCTGAGCAACAGACAGCCGTGTAGGCCCTTCGGAACACTTCTTGGCCTGCAGAGTCCAACGCGACACACTGTTCTCTTCCTTCGAAACCTAGGTTGCCATAGCTTGCAAAGAGCACTGGAACACAGTCCTACACGGTCTCATGTGCTGGGCCACTTGGACTCAGTTAGGAGTAGTGACTTCCACCGAGAGAAACCTCCTCTTCCACGTTCCTTCTGGGAACTCATACCTCCCCGCCCTCTACCTCAAGCAGGAAGTCGAGGTGAGATCCAACCTGAGCAAAGAGCACAATTCCTCACGTTACACTGGCAGGCCCTTGGAATATGCAGTGCCAACTCGGTTTTCCTCAGGCCTTCACTCGGTTAAGGATCTTGCCACACGTAGAAGCCTGTGCAATAAAACTTGTTTAGCCAAGGGCCCAGTGTGTCGCGATGGTCTCCCTTGGCCGTTCCAATTCTGCAAGTACTTAGGTTGGGTGTTAACTAGGTTAGGTGGCCCTGCTTAGAAAACCAGCGTTTCCCCCTTTGGAAATCTGGATACTCGTGGCCTCGGAGTTGTTTCCGAATCCCTAAATATGCCCAGCTTCTACTCACTGCAGGCACACCTGGGGAGGAAACCAGTATGTTCCCCAGACAAACAGGGTGCTTGCGCATTCAGAGGGGAGCGAATCTGTGGCCCACGTTCGTTCTGGGAAATCGCAAGGTGACCGCTAGCATCCGCGAACAAAAGCAGTCTTATCCCCTTTCGAAAGCTGGATTCTTGCGGCCTAGAACCTGTGTGCAAAAGTGTGGAATTGCCCAGCTCCTATTCACTGCAGGCACGCTTGCGAGGGAAACGAGTATTTTGCCCAGAGAAATCAGGTGCTTTCAATTCTTAGGGGGAGCTAATCCCACAGCCCTCGTTCGTTCTGGGAAACCACAAGACGACCACTAGTCTCATCGTAAGGACCGATTTTTCCCCCTGGCAAGCTCTGCGTGCAGCAGTTTCCATGAGGTCTTGGTCGTGGTTCAGCTTCAATGGAACACGAGTAGACCTTTCAGGTCTCCTAGGGCTCTGGCATCCGCACCGTTGCCCGTGTAAATACACTGAGTACCCCAAGTGTCCTCTCTGCATGCTGATCAACAGACAGCCTTGTAGGCCCTTCGGAACACTTCTTGGCATGCAGAATCCAGGGCGACACACTGCTCCCTTCCTTGGAGAACCAGGTTGACACAGCTTACAAATACCTCGGGAATATATTCCCAGCCGGTCTAATGGGCTGGGCAACTTTGACTCAGTGCAGAAGAGTGACGTGCCATGAGAGACACCCTCTGCCCAGCGTTCCTTCTGGGAACTCATAGCTGCCGGCCCTCTACATCATGCAGGAATTGGATGTGACATCCAACCTGGTCAAAGACCACAATTCACCACATTACACTGGTAGGCCTCTGGAAGAGGCAGTGCCAAAAAGGCCTTCCTCGGGCCTTCTATTGGTTAGGGAACTTGCGACACTTAGACACCTGCTCATTAAAATTGATTCAGCAAAGGGCCCTGTGTGTCGCGTGTGTCTGCCTTCGCACCTCAAAGACTGCCGGTACTTAGGTTGCCTGTTAACTAGCATAGGAGGCCCTGCGTAGAAAAGCAGTCTCTTCCCGTTTGGAAAGCTGCATCCTTGCGGCAACAGAGCTGTGTTCAAAACCCTGAAAAGGCCCAGCGTCTATTCAGTGCAGCAACGCCTTGGGAGGCAAACACTAATTTCCACAGAGGAACTGGGTGCTTGCAATCCTTGTGGGGAGCTAATCCTGCCACCCTCGTTCTTTCGGGGAAACCGCAAGGTGCCCACTAGGCTCCCCGTAAGTTCCCCTTTTGCCAACGGGCATGTTGGGCATACAGCAGTTTCCATGAAGTGTTCGTCGTTGTGCTGCATACATGCAACTCGAGGATGCCTTTCAGGACGCAATGGGCTCTCGCGTCCGCACTGTGTCCCGTGCAACTACACTGAGTACGCCAAGTCTCCTCTCTGCCTGCTGAGCAACAGACAGCCGTGTAGGCCCTTCGGAACACTTCTTGGCCTGCAGAGTCCAACGCGACACACTGTTCTCTTCCTTCGAAACCTAGGTTGCCATAGCTTGCAAAGAGCACTGGAACACAGTCCTACACGGTCTCATGTGCTGGGCCACTTGGACTCAGTTAGGAGTAGTGACTTCCACCGAGAGAAACCTCCTCTTCCACGTTCCTTCTGGGAACTCATACCTCCCCGCCCTCTACCTCAAGCAGGAAGTCGAGGTGAGATCCAACCTGAGCAAAGAGCACAATTCCTCACGTTACACTGGCAGGCCCTTGGAATATGCAGTGCCAACTCGGTTTTCCTCAGGCCTTCACTCGGTTAAGGATCTTGCCACACGTAGAAGCCTGTGCAATAAAACTTGTTTAGCCAAGGGCCCAGTGTGTCGCGATGGTCTCCCTTGGCCGTTCCAATTCTGCAAGTACTTAGGTTGGGTGTTAACTAGGTTAGGTGGCCCTGCTTAGAAAACCAGCGTTTCCCCCTTTGGAAATCTGGATACTCGTGGCCTCGGAGTTGTTTCCGAATCCCTAAATATGCCCAGCTTCTACTCACTGCAGGCACACCTGGGGAGGAAACCAGTATGTTCCCCAGACAAACAGGGTGCTTGCGCATTCAGAGGGGAGCGAATCTGTGGCCCACGTTCGTTCTGGGAAATCGCAAGGTGACCGCTAGCATCCGCGAACAAAAGCAGTCTTATCCCCTTTCGAAAGCTGGATTCTTGCGGCCTAGAACCTGTGTGCAAAAGTGTGGAATTGCCCAGCTCCTATTCACTGCAGGCACGCTTGCGAGGGAAACGAGTATTTTGCCCAGAGAAATCAGGTGCTTTCAATTCTTAGGGGGAGCTAATCCCACAGCCCTCGTTCGTTCTGGGAAACCACAAGACGACCACTAGTCTCATCGTAAGGACCGATTTTTCCCCCTGGCAAGCTCTGCGTGCAGCAGTTTCCATGAGGTCTTGGTCGTGGTTCAGCTTCAATGGAACACGAGTAGACCTTTCAGGTCTCCTAGGGCTCTGGCATCCGCACCGTTGCCCGTGTAAATACACTGAGTACCCCAAGTGTCCTCTCTGCATGCTGATCAACAGACAGCCTTGTAGGCCCTTCGGAACACTTCTTGGCATGCAGAATCCAGGGCGACACACTGCTCCCTTCCTTGGAGAACCAGGTTGACACAGCTTACAAATACCTCGGGAATATATTCCCAGCCGGTCTAATGGGCTGGGCAACTTTGACTCAGTGCAGAAGAGTGACGTGCCATGAGAGACACCCTCTGCCCAGCGTTCCTTCTGGGAACTCATAGCTGCCGGCCCTCTACATCATGCAGGAATTGGATGTGACATCCAACCTGGTCAAAGACCACAATTCACCACATTACACTGGTAGGCCTCTGGAAGAGGCAGTGCCAAAAAGGCCTTCCTCGGGCCTTCTATTGGTTAGGGAACTTGCGACACTTAGACACCTGCTCATTAAAATTGATTCAGCAAAGGGCCCTGTGTGTCGCGTGTGTCTGCCTTCGCACCTCAAAGACTGCCGGTACTTAGGTTGCCTGTTAACTAGCATAGGAGGCCCTGCGTAGAAAAGCAGTCTCTTCCCGTTTGGAAAGCTGCATCCTTGCGGCAACAGAGCTGTGTTCAAAACCCTGAAAAGGCCCAGCGTCTATTCAGTGCAGCAACGCCTTGGGAGGCAAACACTAATTTCCACAGAGGAACTGGGTGCTTGCAATCCTTGTGGGGAGCTAATCCTGCCACCCTCGTTCTTTCGGGGAAACCGCAAGGTGCCCACTAGGCTCCCCGTAAGTTCCCCTTTTGCCAACGGGCATGTTGGGCATACAGCAGTTTCCATGAAGTGTTCGTCGTTGTGCTGCATACATGCAACTCGAGGATGCCTTTCAGGACGCAATGGGCTCTCGCGTCCGCACTGTGTCCCGTGCAACTACACTGAGTACGCCAAGTCTCCTCTCTGCCTGCTGAGCAACAGACAGCCGTGTAGGCCCTTCGGAACACTTCTTGGCCTGCAGAGTCCAACGCGACACACTGTTCTCTTCCTTCGAAACCTAGGTTGCCATAGCTTGCAAAGAGCACTGGAACACAGTCCTACACGGTCTCATGTGCTGGGCCACTTGGACTCAGTTAGGAGTAGTGACTTCCACCGAGAGAAACCTCCTCTTCCACGTTCCTTCTGGGAACTCATACCTCCCCGCCCTCTACCTCAAGCAGGAAGTCGAGGTGAGATCCAACCTGAGCAAAGAGCACAATTCCTCACGTTACACTGGCAGGCCCTTGGAATATGCAGTGCCAACTCGGTTTTCCTCAGGCCTTCACTCGGTTAAGGATCTTGCCACACGTAGAAGCCTGTGCAATAAAACTTGTTTAGCCAAGGGCCCAGTGTGTCGCGATGGTCTCCCTTGGCCGTTCCAATTCTGCAAGTACTTAGGTTGGGTGTTAACTAGGTTAGGTGGCCCTGCTTAGAAAACCAGCGTTTCCCCCTTTGGAAATCTGGATACTCGTGGCCTCGGAGTTGTTTCCGAATCCCTAAATATGCCCAGCTTCTACTCACTGCAGGCACACCTGGGGAGGAAACCAGTATGTTCCCCAGACAAACAGGGTGCTTGCGCATTCAGAGGGGAGCGAATCTGTGGCCCACGTTCGTTCTGGGAAATCGCAAGGTGACCGCTAGCATCCGCGAACAAAAGCAGTCTTATCCCCTTTCGAAAGCTGGATTCTTGCGGCCTAGAACCTGTGTGCAAAAGTGTGGAATTGCCCAGCTCCTATTCACTGCAGGCACGCTTGCGAGGGAAACGAGTATTTTGCCCAGAGAAATCAGGTGCTTTCAATTCTTAGGGGGAGCTAATCCCACAGCCCTCGTTCGTTCTGGGAAACCACAAGACGACCACTAGTCTCATCGTAAGGACCGATTTTTCCCCCTGGCAAGCTCTGCGTGCAGCAGTTTCCATGAGGTCTTGGTCGTGGTTCAGCTTCAATGGAACACGAGTAGACCTTTCAGGTCTCCTAGGGCTCTGGCATCCGCACCGTTGCCCGTGTAAATACACTGAGTACCCCAAGTGTCCTCTCTGCATGCTGATCAACAGACAGCCTTGTAGGCCCTTCGGAACACTTCTTGGCATGCAGAATCCAGGGCGACACACTGCTCCCTTCCTTGGAGAACCAGGTTGACACAGCTTACAAATACCTCGGGAATATATTCCCAGCCGGTCTAATGGGCTGGGCAACTTTGACTCAGTGCAGAAGAGTGACGTGCCATGAGAGACACCCTCTGCCCAGCGTTCCTTCTGGGAACTCATAGCTGCCGGCCCTCTACATCATGCAGGAATTGGATGTGACATCCAACCTGGTCAAAGACCACAATTCACCACATTACACTGGTAGGCCTCTGGAAGAGGCAGTGCCAAAAAGGCCTTCCTCGGGCCTTCTATTGGTTAGGGAACTTGCGACACTTAGACACCTGCTCATTAAAATTGATTCAGCAAAGGGCCCTGTGTGTCGCGTGTGTCTGCCTTCGCACCTCAAAGACTGCCGGTACTTAGGTTGCCTGTTAACTAGCATAGGAGGCCCTGCGTAGAAAAGCAGTCTCTTCCCGTTTGGAAAGCTGCATCCTTGCGGCAACAGAGCTGTGTTCAAAACCCTGAAAAGGCCCAGCGTCTATTCAGTGCAGCAACGCCTTGGGAGGAAAACACTAATTTCCACAGAGGAACTGGGTGCTTGCAATCCTTGTGGGGAGCTAATCCTGCCACCCTCGTTCTTTCGGGGAAACCGCAAGGTGCCCACTAGGCTCCCCGTAAGTTCCCCTTTTGCCAACGGGCATGTTGGGCATACAGCAGTTTCCATGAAGTGTTCGTCGTTGTGCTGCATACATGCAACTCGAGGATGCCTTTCAGGACGCAATGGGCTCTCGCGTCCGCACTGTGTCCCGTGCAACTACACTGAGTACGCCAAGTCTCCTCTCTGCCTGCTGAGCAACAGACAGCCGTGTAGGCCCTTCGGAACACTTCTTGGCCTGCAGAGTCCAACGCGACACACTGTTCTCTTCCTTCGAAACCTAGGTTGCCATAGCTTGCAAAGAGCACTGGAACACAGTCCTACACGGTCTCATGTGCTGGGCCACTTGGACTCAGTTAGGAGTAGTGACTTACACCGAGAGAAACCTCCTCTTCCACGTTCCTTCTGGGAACTCATACCTCCCCGCCCTCTACCTCAAGCAGGAAGTCGAGGTGAGATCCAACCTGAGCAAAGAGCACAATTCCTCACGTTACACTGGCAGGCCCTTGGAATATGCAGTGCCAACTCGGTTTTCCTCAGGCCTTCACTCGGTTAAGGATCTTGCCACACGTAGAAGCCTGTGCAATAAAACTTGTTTAGCCAAGGGCCCAGTGTGTCGCGATGGTCTCCCTTGGCCGTTCCAATTCTGCAAGTACTTAGGTTGGGTGTTAACTAGGTTAGGTGGCCCTGCTTAGAAAACCAGCGTTTCCCCCTTTGGAAATCTGGATACTCGTGGCCTCGGAGTTGTTTCCGAATCCCTAAATATGCCCAGCTTCTACTCACTGCAGGCACACCTGGGGAGGAAACCAGTATGTTCCCCAGACAAACAGGGTGCTTGCGCATTCAGAGGGGAGCGAATCTGTGGCCCACGTTCGTTCTGGGAAATCGCAAGGTGACCGCTAGCATCCGCGAACAAAAGCAGTCTTATCCCCTTTCGAAAGCTGGATTCTTGCGGCCTAGAACCTGTGTGCAAAAGTGTGGAATTGCCCAGCTCCTATTCACTGCAGGCACGCTTGCGAGGGAAACGAGTATTTTGCCCAGAGAAATCAGGTGCTTTCAATTCTTAGGGGGAGCTAATCCCACAGCCCTCGTTCGTTCTGGGAAACCACAAGACGACCACTAGTCTCATCGTAAGGACCGATTTTTCCCCCTGGCAAGCTCTGCGTGCAGCAGTTTCCATGAGGTCTTGGTCGTGGTTCAGCTTCAATGGAACACGAGTAGACCTTTCAGGTCTCCTAGGGCTCTGGCATCCGCACCGTTGCCCGTGTAAATACACTGAGTACCCCAAGTGTCCTCTCTGCATGCTGATCAACAGACAGCCTTGTAGGCCCTTCGGAACACTTCTTGGCATGCAGAATCCAGGGCGACACACTGCTCCCTTCCTTGGAGAACCAGGTTGACACAGCTTACAAATACCTCGGGAATATATTCCCAGCCGGTCTAATGGGCTGGGCAACTTTGACTCAGTGCAGAAGAGTGACGTGCCATGAGAGACACCCTCTGCCCAGCGTTCCTTCTGGGAACTCATAGCTGCCGGCCCTCTACATCATGCAGGAATTGGATGTGACATCCAACCTGGTCAAAGACCACAATTCACCACATTACACTGGTAGGCCTCTGGAAGAGGCAGTGCCAAAAAGGCCTTCCTCGGGCCTTCTATTGGTTAGGGAACTTGCGACACTTAGACACCTGCTCATTAAAATTGATTCAGCAAAGGGCCCTGTGTGTCGCGTGTGTCTGCCTTCGCACCTCAAAGACTGCCGGTACTTAGGTTGCCTGTTAACTAGCATAGGAGGCCCTGCGTAGAAAAGCAGTCTCTTCCCGTTTGGAAAGCTGCATCCTTGCGGCAACAGAGCTGTGTTCAAAACCCTGAAAAGGCCCAGCGTCTATTCAGTGCAGCAACGCCTTGGGAGGAAAACACTAATTTCCACAGAGGAACTGGGTGCTTGCAATCCTTGTGGGGAGCTAATCCTGCCACCCTCGTTCTTTCGGGGAAACCGCAAGGTGCCCACTAGGCTCCCCGTAAGTTCCCCTTTTGCCAACGGGCATGTTGGGCATACAGCAGTTTCCATGAAGTGTTCGTCGTTGTGCTGCATACATGCAACTCGAGGATGCCTTTCAGGACGCAATGGGCTCTCGCGTCCGCACTGTGTCCCGTGCAACTACACTGAGTACGCCAAGTCTCCTCTCTGCCTGCTGAGCAACAGACAGCCGTGTAGGCCCTTCGGAACACTTCTTGGCCTGCAGAGTCCAACGCGACACACTGTTCTCTTCCTTCGAAACCTAGGTTGCCATAGCTTGCAAAGAGCACTGGAACACAGTCCTACACGGTCTCATGTGCTGGGCCACTTGGACTCAGTTAGGAGTAGTGACTTACACCGAGAGAAACCTCCTCTTCCACGTTCCTTCTGGGAACTCATACCTCCCCGCCCTCTACCTCAAGCAGGAAGTCGAGGTGAGATCCAACCTGAGCAAAGAGCACAATTCCTCACGTTACACTGGCAGGCCCTTGGAATATGCAGTGCCAACTCGGTTTTCCTCAGGCCTTCACTCGGTTAAGGATCTTGCCACACGTAGAAGCCTGTGCAATAAAACTTGTTTAGCCAAGGGCCCAGTGTGTCGCGATGGTCTCCCTTGGCCGTTCCAATTCTGCAAGTACTTAGGTTGGGTGTTAACTAGGTTAGGTGGCCCTGCTTAGAAAACCAGCGTTTCCCCCTTTGGAAATCTGGATACTCGTGGCCTCGGAGTTGTTTCCGAATCCCTAAATATGCCCAGCTTCTACTCACTGCAGGCACACCTGGGGAGGAAACCAGTATGTTCCCCAGACAAACAGGGTGCTTGCGCATTCAGAGGGGAGCGAATCTGTGGCCCACGTTCGTTCTGGGAAATCGCAAGGTGACCGCTAGCATCCGCGAACAAAAGCAGTCTTATCCCCTTTCGAAAGCTGGATTCTTGCGGCCTAGAACCTGTGTGCAAAAGTGTGGAATTGCCCAGCTCCTATTCACTGCAGGCACGCTTGCGAGGGAAACGAGTATTTTGCCCAGAGAAATCAGGTGCTTTCAATTCTTAGGGGGAGCTAATCCCACAGCCCTCGTTCGTTCTGGGAAACCACAAGACGACCACTAGTCTCATCGTAAGGACCGATTTTTCCCCCTGGCAAGCTCTGCGTGCAGCAGTTTCCATGAGGTCTTGGTCGTGGTTCAGCTTCAATGGAACACGAGTAGACCTTTCAGGTCTCCTAGGGCTCTGGCATCCGCACCGTTGCCCGTGTAAATACACTGAGTACCCCAAGTGTCCTCTCTGCATGCTGATCAACAGACAGCCTTGTAGGCCCTTCGGAACACTTCTTGGCATGCAGAATCCAGGGCGACACACTGCTCCCTTCCTTGGAGAACCAGGTTGACACAGCTTACAAATACCTCGGGAATATATTCCCAGCCGGTCTAATGGGCTGGGCAACTTTGACTCAGTGCAGAAGAGTGACGTGCCATGAGAGACACCCTCTGCCCAGCGTTCCTTCTGGGAACTCATAGCTGCCGGCCCTCTACATCATGCAGGAATTGGATGTGACATCCAACCTGGTCAAAGACCACAATTCACCACATTACACTGGTAGGCCTCTGGAAGAGGCAGTGCCAAAAAGGCCTTCCTCGGGCCTTCTATTGGTTAGGGAACTTGCGACACTTAGACACCTGCTCATTAAAATTGATTCAGCAAAGGGCCCTGTGTGTCGCGTGTGTCTGCCTTCGCACCTCAAAGACTGCCGGTACTTAGGTTGCCTGTTAACTAGCATAGGAGGCCCTGCGTAGAAAAGCAGTCTCTTCCCGTTTGGAAAGCTGCATCCTTGCGGCAACAGAGCTGTGTTCAAAACCCTGAAAAGGCCCAGCGTCTATTCAGTGCAGCAACGCCTTGGGAGGCAAACACTAATTTCCACAGAGGAACTGGGTGCTTGCAATCCTTGTGGGGAGCTAATCCTGCCACCCTCGTTCTTTCGGGGAAACCGCAAGGTGCCCACTAGGCTCCCCGTAAGTTCCCCTTTTGCCAACGGGCATGTTGGGCATACAGCAGTTTCCATGAAGTGTTCGTCGTTGTGCTGCATACATGCAACTCGAGGATGCCTTTCAGGACGCAATGGGCTCTCGCGTCCGCACTGTGTCCCGTGCAACTACACTGAGTACGCCAAGTCTCCTCTCTGCCTGCTGAGCAACAGACAGCCGTGTAGGCCCTTCGGAACACTTCTTGGCCTGCAGAGTCCAACGCGACACACTGTTCTCTTCCTTCGAAACCTAGGTTGCCATAGCTTGCAAAGAGCACTGGAACACAGTCCTACACGGTCTCATGTGCTGGGCCACTTGGACTCAGTTAGGAGTAGTGACTTACACCGAGAGAAACCTCCTCTTCCACGTTCCTTCTGGGAACTCATACCTCCCCGCCCTCTACCTCAAGCAGGAAGTCGAGGTGAGATCCAACCTGAGCAAAGAGCACAATTCCTCACGTTACACTGGCAGGCCCTTGGAATATGCAGTGCCAACTCGGTTTTCCTCAGGCCTTCACTCGGTTAAGGATCTTGCCACACGTAGAAGCCTGTGCAATAAAACTTGTTTAGCCAAGGGCCCAGTGTGTCGCGATGGTCTCCCTTGGCCGTTCCAATTCTGCAAGTACTTAGGTTGGGTGTTAACTAGGTTAGGTGGCCCTGCTTAGAAAACCAGCGTTTCCCCCTTTGGAAATCTGGATACTCGTGGCCTCGGAGTTGTTTCCGAATCCCTAAATATGCCCAGCTTCTACTCACTGCAGGCACACCTGGGGAGGAAACCAGTATGTTCCCCAGACAAACAGGGTGCTTGCGCATTCAGAGGGGAGCGAATCTGTGGCCCACGTTCGTTCTGGGAAATCGCAAGGTGACCGCTAGCATCCGCGAACAAAAGCAGTCTTATCCCCTTTCGAAAGCTGGATTCTTGCGGCCTAGAACCTGTGTGCAAAAGTGTGGAATTGCCCAGCTCCTATTCACTGCAGGCACGCTTGCGAGGGAAACGAGTATTTTGCCCAGAGAAATCAGGTGCTTTCAATTCTTAGGGGGAGCTAATCCCACAGCCCTCGTTCGTTCTGGGAAACCACAAGACGACCACTAGTCTCATCGTAAGGACCGATTTTTCCCCCTGGCAAGCTCTGCGTGCAGCAGTTTCCATGAGGTCTTGGTCGTGGTTCAGCTTCAATGGAACACGAGTAGACCTTTCAGGTCTCCTAGGGCTCTGGCATCCGCACCGTTGCCCGTGTAAATACACTGAGTACCCCAAGTGTCCTCTCTGCATGCTGATCAACAGACAGCCTTGTAGGCCCTTCGGAACACTTCTTGGCATGCAGAATCCAGGGCGACACACTGCTCCCTTCCTTGGAGAACCAGGTTGACACAGCTTACAAATACCTCGGGAATATATTCCCAGCCGGTCTAATGGGCTGGGCAACTTTAACTCAGTGCAGAAGAGTGACGTGCCATGAGAGACACCCTCTGCCCAGCGTTCCTTCTGGGAACTCATAGCTGCCGGCCCTCTACATCATGCAGGAATTGGATGTGACAGCCAACCTGGTCAAGGACCATAATTCACCACATTACACTGGTAGGACTCTGGAAGAGGCAGTGCCAAAAAGGCCTTCCTCAGGCCTTCTATTGGTTAGGGAACTTGCGACACTTAGACACCTGCTCATTAAAATTGATTCAGCAAAGGGCCCTGTGTGTCACGTGTGTCTGCCTTCGCACCTCAAAGACTGCAGGTACTTATGTTGCCTGTTAACTAACATAGGAGGCCCTGTGTAGAAAAGCAGTCTCTTCCCGTTTGGAAAGCTGCATCCTTGCGGCAACAGAGCTGTGTTCAAAACCCTGAAAAGGCCCAGCGTCTATTCAGTGCAGCAACGCCTTGGGAGGCAAACACTAATTTCCACAGAGGAACTGGGTGCTTGCAATCCTTGTGGGGAGCTAATCCTGCCACCCTCGTTCTTTCGGGGAAACCGCAAGGTGACCACTAGGCTCCCCGTAAGTTCCCCTTTTGCCAACGGGCATGTTGGGCATAAAGCAGTTTCCATGAAGTGTTCGTCGTTGTGCTGCATACAGGCAACTCGAGGATGCCTTTCAGGACGCAATGGGCTCTCGCGTCCGCACTGTGTCCCGTGCAACTACACTGAGTACGCCAAGTCTCCTCTCTGCCTGCTGAGCAACAGACAGCCGTGTAGGCCCTTCAGAACACTTCTTGGCCTGCAGAGTCCAACGCGACACACTGTTCTCTTCCTTCGAAACCTAGGTTGCCATAGCTTGCAAAGAGCACTGGAACACAGTCCTACACGGTCTCATGTGCTGGGCCACTTGGACTCAGTTAGGAATAGTGACTTACACCGAGAGAAACCTTCTCCTCCGCCTTCCTTCTGGGAACTCATACCTCCCCGCCCTCTACCTCAAGCAGGAAGTCGAGGTGAGATCCAACCTGAGCAAAGAGCACAATTCCTCACGTTACACTGGCAGGCCCTTGGAATATGCAGTGCCAACTCGGTTTTCCTCAGGCCTTCACTCGGTTAAGGATCTTGCCACACGTAGAAGCCTGTGCAATAAAACTTGTTTAGCCAAGGGCCCAGTGTGTCGCGATGGTCTCCCTTTGCCGTTCCAATTCTGCAAGTACTTAGGTTGGGTGTTAACTAGGTTAGGTGGCCCTGCTTAGAAAACCAGCGTTTCCCCCTTTGGAAATCTGGATACTCGTGGCCTCGGAGTTGTTTCCGAATCCCTAAATATGCCCAGCTTCTACTCACTGCACACACACCTGGGGAGGAAACCAGTATGTTCCCCAGACAAACAGGGTGCTTGCGCATTCAGAGGGGAGCGAATGTGTGGCCCACGTTCGTTCTGGGAAATCGCAAGGTGACCGCTAGCATCCGCGAACAAAAGCAGTCTTATCCCCTTTCGAAAGCTGGATTCTTGCGGCCTAGAACCTGTGTGCAAAAGTGTGGAATTGCCCAGCTCCTATTCACTGCAGGCACGCTTGCGAGGGAAACGAGTATTTTGCCCAGAGAAATCAGGTGCTTTCAATTCTTAGGGGGAGCTAATCCCACAGCCCTCGTTCGTTCTGGGAAACCACAAGACGACCACTAGTCTCATCGTAAGGACCAATCTTTCCCCCTGGCAAGCTCTGCGTGCAGCAGTTTCCATGAGGTCTTGGTCGTGGTTCAGCTTCAATGGAACACGAGTAGACCTTTCAGGTCTCCTAGGGCTCTGGCATCCGCACCGTTGCCCGTGTAAATACACTGAGTACCCCAAGTGTCCTCTCTGCATGCTGATCAACAGACAGCCTTGTAGGCCCTTCGGAACACTTCTTGGCATGCAGAATCCAGGGCGACACACTGCTCCCTTCCTTGGAGAACCAGGTTGACACAGCTTACAAATACCTCGGGAATATATTCCCAGCCGGTCTAATGGGCTGGGCAACTTTGACTCAGTGCAGAAGAGTGACGTGCCATGAGAGACACCCTCTGCCCAGCGTTCCTTCTGGGAACTCATAGCTGCCGGCCCTCTACATCATGCAGGAATTGGATGTGACATCCAACCTGGTCAAAGACCACAATTCACCACATTACACTGGTAGGCCTCTGGAAGAGGCAGTGCCAAAAAGGCTTTCCTCAGGCCTTCTATTGGTTAGGGAACTTGCGACACTTAGACACCTGCTCATTAAAATTGATTCAGCAAAGGGCCCTGTGTGTCGCGTGTGTCTGCCTTCGCACCTCAAAGACTGCCGGTACTTAGGTTGCCTGTTAACTAGCATAGGAGGCCCTGCGTAGAAAAGCAGTCTCTTCCCGTTTGGAAAGCTGCATCCCTGCGGCAACAGAGCTGTGTTCAAAACCCTGAAAAGGCCCAGCGTCTATTCAGTGCAGCAACGCCTTGGGAGGCAAACACTAATTTCCACAGAGGAACTGGGTGCTTGCAATCCTTGTGGGGAGCTAATCCTGCCACCCTCGTTCTTTCGGGGAAACCGCAAGGTGCCCACTAGGCTCCCCGTAAGTTCCCCTTTTGCCAACGGGCATGTTGGGCATACAGCAGTTTCCATGAAGTGTTCGTCGTTGTGCTGCATACATGCAACTCGAGGATGCCTTTCAGGACGCAATGGGCTCTCGCGTCCGCACTGTGTCCCGTGCAACTACACTGAGTACGCCAAGTCTCCTCTCTGCCTGCTGAGCAACAGACAGCCGTGTAGGCCCTTCGGAACACTTCTTGGCCTGCAGAGTCCAACGCGACACACTGTTCTCTTCCTTCGAAACCTAGGTTGCCATAGCTTGCAAAGAGCACTGGAACACAGTCCTACACGGTCTCATGTGTTGGGCCACTTGGACTCAGTTAGGAATAGTGACTTACACCGAGAGAAACCTTCTCCTCCGCCTTCCTTTTGGGAACTCATACCTCCCCGCCCTCTACCTCAAGCAGGAAGTCGAGGTGAGATCCAACCTGAGCAAAGAGCACAATTCCTCACTTTACACTGGCAGGCCCTTGGAATATGCAGTGCCAACTCGGTTTTCCTCAGGCCTTCACTCAGTTAAGGATCTTGCCACACGTAGAAGCCTGTGCAATAAAACTTGTTTAGCCAAGGGCCCAGTGTGTCGCGATGGTCTCCCTTGGCCGTTCCAATTCTGCAAGTACTTAGGTTGGGTGTTAACTAGGTTAGGTGGCCCTGCTTAGAAAACCAGCGTTTCCCCCTTTGGAAATCTGGATACTCGTGGCCTCGGAGTTGTTTCCGAATCCCTAAATATGCCCAGCTTCTACTCACTGCAGGCACACCTGGGGAGGAAACCAGTATGTTCCCCAGACAAACAGGGTGCTTGCGCATTCAGAGGGGAGCGAATCTGTGGCCCACGTTCGTTCTGGGAAATCGCAAGGTGACCGCTAGCATCCGCGAACAAAAGCAGTCTTATCCCCTTTCGAAAGCTGGATTCTTGCGGCCTAGAACCTGTGTGCAAAAGTGTGGAATTGCCCAGCTCCTATTCACTGCAGGCACGCTTGCGAGGGAAACGAGTATTTTGCCCAGAGAAATCAGGTGCTTTCAATTCTTAGGGGGAGCTAATCCCACAGCCCTCGTTCGTTCTGGGAAACCACAAGACGACCACTAGTCTCATCGTAAGGACCAATTTTTCCCCCTGGCAAGCTCTGCGTGCAGCAGTTTCCATGAGGTCTTGGTCGTGGTTCAGCTTCAATGGAACACGAGTAGACCTTTCAGGTCTCCTAGGGCTCTGGCATCCGCACCGTTGCCCGTGTAAATACACTGAGTACCCCAAGTGTCCTCTCTGCATGCTGATCAACAGACAGCCTTGTAGGCCCTTCGGAACACTTCTTGGCATGCAGAATCCAGGGCGACACACTGCTCCCTTCCTTGGAGAACCAGGTTGACACAGCTTACAAATACCTCGGGAATATATTCCCAGCCGGTCTAATGGGCTGGGCAACTTTGACTCAGTGCAGAAGAGTGACGTGCCATGAGAGACACCCTCTGCCCAGCGTTCCTTCTGGGAACTCATAGCTGCCGGCCCTCTACATCATGCAGGAATTGGATGTGACATCCAACCTGGTCAAAGACCACAATTCACCACATTACACTGGTAGGCCTCTGGAAGAGGCAGTGCCAAAAAGGCCTTCCTCAGGCCTTCTATTGGTTAGGGAACTTGCGACACTTAGACACCTGCTCATTAAAATTGATTCAGCAAAGGGCCCTGTGTGTCGCGTGTGTCTGCCTTCGCACCTCAAAGACTGCAGGTACTTATGTTGCCTGTTAACTAGCATAGGAGGCCCTGCGTAGAAAAGCAGTCTCTTCCCGTTTGGAAAGCTGCATCCCTGCGGCAACAGAGCTGTGTTCAAAACCCTGAAAAGGCCCAGCGTCTATTCAGTGCAGCAACGCCTTGGGAGGCAAACACTAATTTCCACAGAGGAACTGGGTGCTTGCAATCCTTGTGGGGAGCTAATCCTGCCACCCTCGTTCTTTCGGGGAAACCGCAAGGTGACCACTAGGCTCCCCGTAAGTTCCCCTTTTGCCAACGGGCATGTTGGGCATACAGCAGTTTCCATGAAGTGTTCGTCGTTGTGCTGCATACATGCAACTCGAGGATGCCTTTCAGGACGCAATGGGCTCTCGCGTCCGCACTGTGTCCCGTGCAACTACACTGAGTACGCCAAGTCTCCTCTCTGCCTGCTGAGCAACAGACAGCCGTGTAGGCCCTTCGGAACACTTCTTGGCCTGCAGAGTCCAACGCGACACACTGTTCTCTTCCTTCGAAACCTAGGTTGCCATAGCTTGCAAAGAGCACTGGAACACAGTGCCTACACGGTCTCATGTGCTGGGCCACTTGGACTCAGTTAGGAATAGTGACTTACACCGAGAGAAACCTTCTCCTCTGCCTTCCTTCTGGGAACTCATACCTCCCCGCCCTCTACCTCAAGCAGGAAGTCGAGGTGAGATCCAACCTGAGCAAAGAGCACAATTCCTCACTTTACACTGGCAGGCCCTTGGAATATGCAGTGCCAACTCGGTTTTCCTCAGGCCTTCACTCGGTTAAGGATCTTGCCACACGAAGAAGCCTGTGCAATAAAACTTGTTTAGCCAAGGGCCCAGTGTGCCGCGATGGTCTCCCTTTGCCGTTCCAATTCTGCAAGTACTTAGGTTGGGTGTTAACTAGGTTAGGTGGCCCTGCTTAGAAAACCAGCGTTTCCCCCTTTGGAAATCTGGATACTCGTGGCCTCGGAGTTGTTTCTGAATCCCTAAATATGCCCAGCTTCTACTCACTGCAGGCACACCTGGTGAGGAAACCAGTATGTTCCCCAGACAAACAGGGTGCTTGCGCATTCAGAGGGGAGCGAATCTGTGGCCCACGTTCGTTCTGGGAAATCGCAAGGTGACCGCTAGCATCCGCGAACAAAAGCAGTCTTATCCCCTTTCGAAAGCTGGATTCTTGCGGCCTAGAACCTGTGTGCAAAAGTGTGGAATTGCCCAGCTCCTATTCACTGCAGGCACGCTTGCGAGGGAAACGAGTATTTTGCCCAGAGAAATCAGGTGCTTTCAATTCTTAGGGGGAGCTAATCCCACAGCCCTCGTTCGTTCTGGGAAACCACAAGACGACCACTAGTCTCATCGTAAGGACCAATCTTTCCCCCTGGCAAGCTCTGCGTGCAGCAGTTTCCATGAGGTCTTGGTCGTGGTTCAGCTTCAATGGAACACGAGTAGACCTTTCAGGTCTCCTAGGGCTCTGGCATCCGCACCGTTGCCCGTGTAAATACACTGAGTACCCCAAGTGTCCTCTCTGCATGCTGATCAACAGACAGCCTTGTAGGCCCTTCGGAACACTTCTTGGCATGCAGAATCCAGGGCGACACACTGCTCCCTTCCTTGGAGAACCAGGTTGACACAGCTTACAAATACCTCGGGAATATATTCCCAGCCGGTCTAATGGGCTGGGCAACTTTGACTCAGTGCAGAAGAGTGACGTGCCATGAGAGACACCCTCTGCCCAGCGTTCCTTCTGGGAACTCATAGCTGCCGGCCCTCTACATCATGCAGGAATTGGATGTGACATCCAACCTGGTCAAAGACCACAATTCACCACATTACACTGGTAGGCCTCTGGAAGAGGCAGTGCCAAAAAGGCCTTCCTCAGGCCTTCTATTGGTTAGGGAACTTGTGACACTTAGACACCTGCTCATTAAAATTGATTCAGCAAAGGGCCCTGTGTGTCGCGTGTGTCTGCCTTCGCACCTCAAAGACTGCAGGTACTTATGTTGCCTGTTAACTAGCATAGGAGGCCCTGCGTAGAAAAGCAGTCTCTTCCCGTTTGGAAAGCTGCATCCCTGCGGCAACAGAGCTGTGTTCAAAACCCTGAAAAAGGCCCAGCGTCTATTCAGTGCAGCAACGCCTTGGGAGGAAAACACTAATTTCCACAGAGGAACTGGGTGCTTGCAATCCTTGTGGGGAGCTAATCCTGCCACCCTCGTTCTTTCGGGGAAACCGCAAGGTGACCACTAGGCTCCCCGTAAGTTCCCCTTTTGCCAACGGGCATGTTGGGCATACAGCAGTTTCCATGAAGTGTTCGTCGTTGTGCTGCATACATGCAACTCGAGGATGCCTTTCAGGACGCAATGGGCTCTCGCGTCCGCACTGTGTCCCGTGCAACTACACTGAGTACGCCAAGTCTCCTCTCTGCCTGCTGAGCAACAGACAGCCGTGTAGGCCCTTCGGAACACTTCTTGGCCTGCAGAGTCCAACGCGACACACTGTTCTCTTCCTTCGAAACCTAGGTTGCCATAGCTTGCAAAGAGCACTGGAACACAGTCCTACACGGTCTCATGTGCTGGGCCACTTGGACTCAGTTAGGAATAGTGACTTACACCGAGAGAAACCTTCTCCTCCGCCTTCCTTTTGGGAACTCATACCTCCCCGCCCTCTACCTCAAGCAGGAAGTCGAGGTGAGATCCAACCTGAGCAAAGAGCACAATTCCTCACTTTACACTGGCAGGCCCTTGGAATATGCAGTGCCAACTCGGTTTTCCTCAGGCCTTCACTCGGTTAAGGATCTTGCCACACGTAGAAGCCTGTGCAATAAAACTTGTTTAGCCAAGGGCCCAGTGTGTCGCGATGGTCTCCCTTGGCCGTTCCAATTCTGCAAGTACTTAGGTTGGGTGTTAACTAGGTTAGGTGGCCCTGCTTAGAAAACCAGCGTTTCCCCCTTTGGAAATCTGGATACTCGTGGCCTCGGAGTTGTTTCCGAATCCCTAAATATGCCCAGCTTCTACTCACTGCAGGCACACCTGGGGAGGAAACCAGTATGTTCCCCAGACAAACAGGGTGCTTGCGCATTCAGAGGGGAGCGAATCTGTGGCCCACGTTCGTTCTGGGAAATCGCAAGGTGACCGCTAGCATCCGCGAACAAAAGCAGTCTTATCCCCTTTCGAAAGCTGGATTCTTGCGGCCTAGAACCTGTGTGCAAAAGTGTGGAATTGCCCAGCTCCTATTCACTGCAGGCACGCTTGCGAGGGAAACGAGTATTTTGCCCAGAGAAATCAGGTGCTTTCAATTCTTAGGGGGAGCTAATCCCACAGCCCTCGTTCGTTCTGGGAAACCACAAGACGACCACTAGTCTCATCGTAAGGACCAATCTTTCCCCCTGGCAAGCTCTGCGTGCAGCAGTTTCCATGAGGTCTTGGTCGTGGTTCAGCTTCAATGGAACACGAGTAGACCTTTCAGGTCTCCTAGGGCTCTGGCATCCGCACCGTTGCCCGTGTAAATACACTGAGTACCCCAAGTGTCCTCTCTGCATGCTGATCAACAGACAGCCTTGTAGGCCCTTCGGAACACTTCTTGGCATGCAGAATCCAGGGCGACACACTGCTCCCTTCCTTGGAGAACCAGGTTGACACAGCTTACAAATACCTCGGGAATATATTCCCAGCCGGTCTAATGGGCTGGGCAACTTTGACTCAGTGCAGAAGAGTGACGTGCCATGAGAGACACCCTCTGCCCAGCGTTCCTTCTGGGAACTCATAGCTGCCGGCCCTCTACATCATGCAGGAATTGGATGTGACATCCAACCTGGTCAAAGACCACAATTCACCACATTACACTGGTAGGCCTCTGGAAGAGGCAGTGCCAAAAAGGCCTTCCTCAGGCCTTCTATTGGTTAGGGAACTTGCGACACTTAGACACCTGCTCATTAAAATTGATTCAGCAAAGGGCCCTGTGTGTCGCGTGTGTCTGCCTTCGCACCTCAAAGACTGCCGGTACTTAGGTTGCCTGTTAACTAGCATAGGAGGCCCTGCGTAGAAAAGCAGTCTCTTCCCGTTTGGAAAGCTGCATCCCTGCGGCAACAGAGCTGTGTTCAAAACCCTGAAAAGGCCCAGCGTCTATTCAGTGCAGCAACGCCTTGGGAGGAAAACACTAATTTCCACAGAGGAACTGGGTGCTTGCAATCCTTGTGGGGAGCTAATCCTGCCACCCTCGTTCTTTCGGGGAAACCGCAAGGTGACCACTAGGCTCCCCGTAAGTTCCCCTTTTGCCAACGGGCATGTTGGGCATACAGCAGTTTCCATGAAGTGTTCGTCGTTGTGCTGCATACATGCAACTCGAGGATGCCTTTCAGGACGCAATGGGCTCTCGCGTCCGCACTGTGTCCCGTGCAACTACACTGAGTACGCCAAGTCTCCTCTCTGCCTGCTGAGCAACAGACAGCCGTGTAGGCCCTTCGGAACACTTCTTGGCCTGCAGAGTCCAACGCAACACACTGTTCTCTTCCTTCGAAACCTAGGTTGCCATAGCTTGCAAAGAGCACTGGAACACAGTCCTACACGGTCTCATGTGCTGGGCCACTTGGACTCAGTTAGGAATAGTGACTTACACCGAGAGAAACCTTCTCCTCCGCCTTCCTTCTGGGAACTCATACCTCCCCGCCCTCTACCTCAAGCAAGAAGTCGAGGTGAGATCCAACCTGAGCAAAGAGCACAATTCCTCACTTTACACTGGCAGGCCCTTGGAATATGCAATGCCAACTCGGTTTTCCTCAGGCCTTCACTCGGTTAAGGATCTTGCCACACGTAGAAGCCTGTGCAATAAAACTTGTTTAGCCAAGGGCCCAGTGTGTCGCGATGGTCTCCCTTTGCCGTTCCAATTCTGCAAGTACTTAGGTTGGGTGTTAACTAGGTTAGGTGGCCCTGCTTAGAAAACCAGCGTTTCCCCCTTTGGAAATCTGGATACTCGTGGCCTCGGAGTTGTTTCTGAATCCCTAAATATGCCCAGCTTCTACTCACTGCAGGCACACCTGGGGAGGAAACCAGTATGTTCCCCAGACAAACAGGGTGCTTGCGCATTCAGAGGGGAGCGAATCTGTGGCCCACGTTCGTTCTGGGAAATCGCAAGGTGACCGCTAGCATCCGCGAACAAAAGCAGTCTTATCCCCTTTCGAAAGCTGGATTCTTGCGGCCTAGAACCTGTGTGCAAAAGTGTGGAATTGCCCAGCTCCTATTCACTGCAGGCACGCTTGCGAGGGAAACGAGTATTTTGCCCAGAGAAATCAGGTGCTTTCAATTCTTAGGGGGAGCTAATCCCACAGCCCTCGTTCGTTCTGGGAAACCACAAGACGACCACTAGTCTCATCGTAAGGACCAATCTTTCCCCCTGGCAAGCTCTGCGTGCAGCAGTTTCCATGAGGTCTTGGTCGTGGTTCAGCTTCAATGGAACACGAGTAGACCTTTCAGGTCTCCTAGGGCTCTGGCATCCGCACCGTTGCCCGTGTAAATACACTGAGTACCCCAAGTGTCCTCTCTGCATGCTGATCAACAGACAGCCTTGTAGGCCCTTCGGAACACTTCTTGGCATGCAGAATCCAGGGCGACACACTGCTCCCTTCCTTGGAGAACCAGGTTGACACAGCTTACAAATACCTCGGGAATATATTCCCAGCCGGTCTAATGGGCTGGGCAACTTTGACTCAGTGCAGAAGAGTGACGTGCCATGAGAGACACCCTCTGCCCAGCGTTCCTTCTGGGAACTCATAGCTGCCGGCCCTCTACATCATGCAGGAATTGGATGTGACATCCAACCTGGTCAAAGACCACAATTCACCACATTACACTGGTAGGCCTCTGGAAGAGGCAGTGCCAAAAAGGCCTTCCTCAGGCCTTCTATTGGTTAGGGAACTTGCGACACTTAGACACCTGCTCATTAAAATTGATTCAGCAAAGGGCCCTGTGTGTCGCGTGTGTCTGCCTTCGCACCTCAAAGACTGCCGGTACTTAGGTTGCCTGTTAACTAGCATAGGAGGCCCTGCGTAGAAAAGCAGTCTCTTCCCGTTTGGAAAGCTGCATCCCTGCGGCAACAGAGCTGTGTTCAAAACCCTGAAAAGGCCCAGCGTCTATTCAGTGCAGCAACGCCTTGGGAGGAAAACACTAATTTCCACAGAGGAACTGGGTGCTTGCAATCCTTGTGGGGAGCTAATCCTGCCACCCTCGTTCTTTCGGGGAAACCGCAAGGTGACCACTAGGCTCCCCGTAAGTTCCCCTTTTGCCAACGGGCATGTTGGGCATACAGCCGTTTCCATGAAGTGTTCGTCGTTGTGCTGCATACATGCAACTCGAGGATGCCTTTCAGGACGCAATGGGCTCTCGCGTCCGCACTGTGTCCCGTGCAACTACACTGAGTACGCCAAGTCTCCTCTCTGCCTGCTGAGCAACAGACAGCCGTGTAGGCCCTTCGGAACACTTCTTGGCCTGCAGAGTCCAACGCAACACACTGTTCTCTTCCTTCGAAACCTAGGTTGCCATAGCTTGCAAAGAGCACTGGAACACAGTCCTACACGGTCTCATGTGCTGGGCCACTTGGACTCAGTTAGGAATAGTGACTTACACCGAGAGAAACCTTCTCCTCCGCCTTCCTTTTGGGAACTCATACCTCCCCGCCCTCTACCTCAAGCAGGAAGTCGAGGTGAGATCCAACCTGAGCAAAGAGCACAATTCCTCACTTTACACTGGCAGGCCCTTGGAATATGCAGTGCCAACTCGGTTTTCCTCAGGCCTTCACTCGGTTAAGGATCTTGCCACACGTAGAAGCCTGTGCAATAAAACTTGTTTAGCCAAGGGCCCAGTGTGTCGCGATGGTCTCCCTTGGCCGTTCCAATTCTGCAAGTACTTAGGTTGGGTGTTAACTAGGTTAGGTGGCCCTGCTTAGAAAACCAGCGTTTCCCCCTTTGGAAATCTGGATACTCGTGGCCTCGGAGTTGTTTCCGAATCCCTAAATATGCCCAGCTTCTACTCACTGCAGGCACACCTGGGGAGGAAACCAGTATGTTCCCCAGACAAACAGGGTGCTTGCGCATTCAGAGGGGAGCGAATCTGTGGCCCACGTTCGTTCTGGGAAATCGCAAGGTGACCGCTAGCATCCGCGAACAAAAGCAGTCTTATCCCCTTTCGAAAGCTGGATTCTTGCGGCCTAGAACCTGTGTGCAAAAGTGTGGAATTGCCCAGCTCCTATTCACTGCAGGCACGCTTGCGAGGGAAACGAGTATTTTGCCCAGAGAAATCAGGTGCTTTCAATTCTTAGGGGGAGCTAATCCCACAGCCCTCGTTCGTTCTGGGAAACCACAAGACGACCACTAGTCTCATCGTAAGGACCAATCTTTCCCCCTGGCAAGCTCTGCGTGCAGCAGTTTCCATGAGGTCTTGGTCGTGGTTCAGCTTCAATGGAACACGAGTAGACCTTTCAGGTCTCCTAGGGCTCTGGCATCCGCACCGTTGCCCGTGTAAATACACTGAGTACCCCAAGTGTCCTCTCTGCATGCTGATCAACAGACAGCCTTGTAGGCCCTTCGGAACACTTCTTGGCATGCAGAATCCAGGGCGACACACTGCTCCCTTCCTTGGAGAACCAGGTTGACACAGCTTACAAATACCTCGGGAATATATTCCCAGCCGGTCTAATGGGCTGGGCAACTTTGACTCAGTGCAGAAGAGTGACGTGCCATGAGAGACACCCTCTGCCCAGCGTTCCTTCTGGGAACTCATAGCTGCCGGCCCTCTACATCATGCAGGAATTGGATGTGACATCCAACCTGGTCAAAGACCACAATTCACCACATTACACTGGTAGGCCTCTGGAAGAGGCAGTGCCAAAAAGGCCTTCCTCAGGCCTTCTATTGGTTAGGGAACTTGCGACACTTAGACACCTGCTCATTAAAATTGATTCAGCAAAGGGCCCTGTGTGTCGCGTGTGTCTGCCTTCGCACCTCAAAGACTGCAGGTACTTATGTTGCCTGTTAACTAGCATAGGAGGCCCTGCGTAGAAAAGCAGTCTCTTCCCGTTTGGAAAGCTGCATCCCTGCGGCAACAGAGCTGTGTTCAAAACCCTGAAAAGGCCCAGCGTCTATTCAGTGCAGCAACGCCTTGGGAGGAAAACACTAATTTCCACAGAGGAACTGGGTGCTTGCAATCCTTGTGGGGAGCTAATCCTGCCACCCTCGTTCTTTCGGGGAAACCGCAAGGTGACCACTAGGCTCCCCGTAAGTTCCCCTTTTGCCAACGGGCATGTTGGGCATACAGCAGTCTCCATGAAGTGTTCGTCGTTGTGCTGCATACATGCAACTCGAGGATGCCTTTCAGGACGCAATGGGCTCTCGCGTCCGCACTGTGTCCCGTGCAACTACACTGAGTACGCCAAGTCTCCTCTCTGCCTGCTGAGCAACAGACAGCCGTGTAGGCCCTTCGGAACACTTCTTGGCCTGCAGAGTCCAACGCGACACACTGTTCTCTTCCTTCGAAACCTAGGTTGCCATAGCTTGCAAAGAGCACTGGAACACAGTCCTACACGGTCTCATGTGCTGGGCCACTTGGACTCAGTTAGGAATAGTGACTTACACCGAGAGAAACCTTCTCCTCCGCCTTCCTTCTGGGAACTCATACCTCCCCGCCCTCTACCTCAAGCAGGAAGTCGAGGTGAGATCCAACCTGAGCAAAGAGCACAATTCCTCACGTTACACTGGCAGGCCCTTGGAATATGCAGTGCCAACTCGGTTTTCCTCAGGCCTTCACTCGGTTAAGGATCTTGCCACACGTAGAAGCCTGTGCAATAAAACTTGTTTAGCCAAGGGCCCAGTGTGTCGCGATGGTCTCCCTTTGCCGTTCCAATTCTGCAAGTACTTAGGTTGGGTGTTAACTAGGTTAGGTGGCCCTGCTTAGAAAACCAGCGTTTCCCCCTTTGGAAATCTGGATACTCGTGGCCTCGGAGTTGTTTCTGAATCCCTAAATATGCCCAGCTTCTACTCACTGCAGGCACACCTGGGGAGGAAACCAGTATGTTCCCCAGACAAACAGGGTGCTTGCGCATTCAGAGGGGAGCGAATCTGTGGCCCACGTTCGTTCTGGGAAATCGCAAGGTGACCGCTAGCATCCGCGAACAAAAGCAGTCTTATCCCCTTTCGAAAGCTGGATTCTTGCGGCCTAGAACCTGTGTGCAAAAGTGTGGAATTGCCCAGCTCCTATTCACTGCAGGCACGCTTGCGAGGGAAACGAGTATTTTGCCCAGAGAAATCAGGTGCTTTCAATTCTTAGGGGGAGCTAATCCCACAGCCCTCGTTCGTTCTGGGAAACCACAAGACGACCACTAGTCTCATCGTAAGGACCAATCTTTCCCCCTGGCAAGCTCTGCGTGCAGCAGTTTCCATGAGGTCTTGGTCGTGGTTCAGCTTCAATGGAACACGAGTAGACCTTTCAGGTCTCCTAGGGCTCTGGCATCCGCACCGTTGCCCGTGTAAATACACTGAGTACCCCAAGTGTCCTCTCTGCATGCTGATCAACAGACAGCCTTGTAGGCCCTTCGGAACACTTCTTGGCATGCAGAATCCAGGGCGACACACTGCTCCCTTCCTTGGAGAACCAGGTTGACACAGCTTACAAATACCTCGGGAATATATTCCCAGCCGGTCTAATGGGCTGGGCAACTTTGACTCAGTGCAGAAGAGTGACGTGCCATGAGAGACACCCTCTGCCCAGCGTTCCTTCTGGGAACTCATAGCTGCCGGCCCTCTACATCATGCAGGAATTGGATGTGACATCCAACCTGGTCAAAGACCACAATTCACCACATTACACTGGTAGGCCTCTGGAAGAGGCAGTGCCAAAAAGGCCTTCCTCAGGCCTTCTATTGGTTAGGGAACTTGCGACACTTAGACACCTGCTCATTAAAATTGATTCAGCAAAGGGCCCTGTGTGTCGCGTGTGTCTGCCTTCGCACCTCAAAGACTGCCGGTACTTAGGTTGCCTGTTAACTAGCATAGGAGGCCCTGCGTAGAAAAGCAGTCTCTTCCCGTTTGGAAAGCTGCATCCCTGCGGCAACAGAGCTGTGTTCAAAACCCTGAAAAGGCCCAGCGTCTATTCAGTGCAGCAACGCCTTGGGAGGAAAACACTAATTTCCACAGAGGAACTGGGTGCTTGCAATCCTTGTGGGGAGCTAATCCTGCCACCCTCGTTCTTTCGGGGAAACCGCAAGGTGACCACTAGGCTCCCCGTAAGTTCCCCTTTTGCCAACGGGCATGTTGGGCATACAGCAGTCTCCATGAAGTGTTCGTCGTTGTGCTGCATACATGCAACTCGAGGATGCCTTTCAGGACGCAATGGGCTCTCGCGTCCGCACTGTGTCCCGTGCAACTACACTGAGTACGCCAAGTCTCCTCTCTGCCTGCTGAGCAACAGACAGCCGTGTAGGCCCTTCGGAACACTTCTTGGCCTGCAGAGTCCAACGCGACACACTGTTCTCTTCCTTCGAAACCTAGGTTGCCATAGCTTGCAAAGAGCACTGGAACACAGTCCTACACGGTCTCATGTGCTGGGCCACTTGGACTCAGTTAGGAATAGTGACTTACACCGAGAGAAACCTTCTCCTCCGCCTTCCTTCTGGGAACTCATACCTCCCCGCCCTCTACCTCAAGCAGGAAGTCGAGGTGAGATCCAACCTGAGCAAAGAGCACAATTCCTCACGTTACACTGGCAGGCCCTTGGAATATGCAGTGCCAACTCGGTTTTCCTCAGGCCTTCACTCGGTTAAGGATCTTGCCACACGTAGAAGCCTGTGCAATAAAACTTGTTTAGCCAAGGGCCCAGTGTGTCGCGATGGTCTCCCTTGGCCGTTCCAATTCTGCAAGTACTTAGGTTGGGTGTTAACTAGGTTAGGTGGCCCTGCTTAGAAAACCAGCGTTTCCCCCTTTGGAAATCTGGATACTCGTGGCCTCGGAGTTGTTTCTGAATCCCTAAATATGCCCAGCTTCTACTCACTGCAGGCACACCTGGGGAGGAAACCAGTATGTTCCCCAGACAAACAGGGTGCTTGCGCATTCAGAGGGGAGCGAATCTGTGGCCCACGTTCGTTCTGGGAAATCGCAAGGTGACCGCTAGCATCCGCGAACAAAAGCAGTCTTATCCCCTTTCGAAAGCTGGATTCTTGCGGCCTAGAACCTGTGTGCAAAAGTGTGGAATTGCCCAGCTCCTATTCACTGCAGGCACGCTTGCGAGGGAAACGAGTATTTTGCCCAGAGAAATCAGGTGCTTTCAATTCTTAGGGGGAGCTAATCCCACAGCCCTCGTTCGTTCTGGGAAACCACAAGACGACCACTAGTCTCATCGTAAGGACCAATCTTTCCCCCTGGCAAGCTCTGCGTGCAGCAGTTTCCATGAGGTCTTGGTCGTGGTTCAGCTTCAATGGAACACGAGTAGACCTTTCAGGTCTCCTAGGGCTCTGGCATCCGCACCGTTGCCCGTGTAAATACACTGAGTACCCCAAGTGTCCTCTCTGCATGCTGATCAACAGACAGCCTTGTAGGCCCTTCGGAACACTTCTTGGCATGCAGAATCCAGGGCGACACACTGCTCCCTTCCTTGGAGAACCAGGTTGACACAGCTTACAAATACCTCGGGAATATATTCCCAGCCGGTCTAATGGGCTGGGCAACTTTGACTCAGTGCAGAAGAGTGACGTGCCATGAGAGACACCCTCTGCCCAGCGTTCCTTCTGGGAACTCATAGCTGCCGGCCCTCTACATCATGCAGGAATTGGATGTGACATCCAACCTGGTCAAAGACCACAATTCACCACATTACACTGGTAGGCCTCTGGAAGAGGCAGTGCCAAAAAGGCCTTCCTCAGGCCTTCTATTGGTTAGGGAACTTGCGACACTTAGACACCTGCTCATTAAAATTGATTCAGCAAAGGGCCCTGTGTGTCGCGTGTGTCTGCCTTCGCACCTCAAAGACTGCCGGTACTTAGGTTGCCTGTTAACTAGCATAGGAGGCCCTGCGTAGAAAAGCAGTCTCTTCCCGTTTGGAAAGCTGCATCCCTGCGGCAACAGAGCTGTGTTCAAAACCCTGAAAAGGCCCAGCGTCTATTCAGTGCAGCAACGCCTTGGGAGGAAAACACTAATTTCCACAGAGGAACTGGGTGCTTGCAATCCTTGTGGGGAGCTAATCCTGCCACCCTCGTTCTTTCGGGGAAACCGCAAGGTGACCACTAGGCTCCCCGTAAGTTCCCCTTTTGCCAACGGGCATGTTGGGCATACAGCAGTTTCCATGAAGTGTTCGTCGTTGTGCTGCATACATGCAACTCGAGGATGCCTTTCAGGACGCAATGGGCTCTCGCGTCCGCACTGTGTCCCGTGCAACTACACTGAGTACGCCAAGTCTCCTCTCTGCCTGCTGAGCAACAGACAGCCGTGTAGGCCCTTCGGAACACTTCTTGGCCTGCAGAGTCCAACGCGACACACTGTTCTCTTCCTTCGAAACCTAGGTTGCCATAGCTTGCAAAGAGCACTGGAACACAGTGCCTACACGGTCTCATGTGCTGGGCCACTTGGATTCAGTTAGGAATAGTGACTTACACCGAGAGAAACCTTCTCCTCCGCCTTCCTTCTGGGAACTCATACCTCCCCGCCCTCTACCTCAAGCAGGAAGTCGAGGTGAGATCCAACCTGAGCAAAGAGCACAATTCCTCACGTTACACTGGCAGGCCCTTGGAATATGCAGTGCCAACTCGGTTTTCCTCAGGCCTTCACTCGGTTAAGGATCTTGCCACACGTAGAAGCCTGTGCAATAAAACTTGTTTAGCCAAGGGCCCAGTGTGTCGCGATGGTCTCCCTTTGCCGTTCCAATTCTGCAAGTACTTAGGTTGGGTGTTAACTAGGTTAGGTGGCCCTGCTTAGAAAACCAGCGTTTCCCCCTTTGGAAATCTGGATACTCGTGGCCTCGGAGTTGTTTCTGAATCTCTAAATATGCCCAGCTTCTACTCACTGCACACACACCTGGGGAGGAAACCAGTATGTTCCCCAGACAAACAGGGTGCTTGCACATTCAGAGGGGAGCGAATCTGTGGCCCACGTTCGTTCTGGGAAATCGCAAGGTGACCGCTAGCATCCGCGAACAAAAGCAGTCTTATCCCCTTTCGAAAGCTGGATTCTTGCGGCCTAGAACCTGTGTGCAAAAGTGTGGAATTGCCCAGCTCCTATTCACTGCAGGCACGCTTGCGAGGGAAACGAGTATTTTGCCCAGAGAAATCAGGTGCTTTCAATTCTTAGGGGGAGCTAATCCCACAGCCCTCGTTCGTTCTGGGAAACCACAAGACGACCACTAGTCTCATCGTAAGGACCAATCTTTCCCCCTGGCAAGCTCTGCGTGCAGCAGTTTCCATGAGGTCTTGGTCGTGGTTCAGCTTCAATGGAACACGAGTAGACCTTTCAGGTCTCCTAGGGCTCTGGCATCCGCACCGTTGCCCGTGTAAATACACTGAGTACCCCAAGTGTCCTCTCTGCATGCTGATCAACAGACAGCCTTGTAGGCCCTTCGGAACACTTCTTGGCATGCAGAATCCAGGGCGACACACTGCTCCCTTCCTTGGAGAACCAGGTTGACACAGCTTACAAATACCTCGGGAATATATTCCCAGCCGGTCTAATGGGCTGGGCAACTTTGACTCAGTGCAGAAGAGTGACGTGCCATGAGAGACACCCTCTGCCCAGCGTTCCTTCTGGGAACTCATAGCTGCCGGCCCTCTACATCATGCAGGAATTGGATGTGACATCCAACCTGGTCAAAGACCACAATTCACCACATTACACTGGTAGGCCTCTGGAAGAGGCAGTGCCAAAAAGGCCTTCCTCAGGCCTTCTATTGGTTAGGGAACTTGCGACACTTAGACACCTGCTCATTAAAATTGATTCAGCAAAGGGCCCTGTGTGTCGCGTGTGTCTGCCTTCGCACCTCAAAGACTGCCGGTACTTAGGTTGCCTGTTAACTAGCATAGGAGGCCCTGCGTAGAAAAGCAGTCTCTTCCCGTTTGGAAAGCTGCATCCTTGCGGCAACAGAGCTGTGTTCAAAACCCTGAAAAGGCCCAGCGTCTATTCAGTGCAGCAACGCCTTGGGAGGCAAACACTAATTTCCACAGAGGAACTGGGTGCTTGCAATCCTTGTGGGGAGCTAATCCTGCCACCCTCGTTCTTTCGGGGAAACCGCAAGGTGACCACTAGGCTCCCCGTAAGTTCCCCTTTTGCCAACGGGCATGTTGGGCATACAGCAGTTTCCATGAAGTGTTCGTCGTTGTGCTGCATACATGCAACTCGAGGATGCCTTTCAGGACGCAATGGGCTCTCGCGTCCGCACTGTGTCCCGTGCAACTACACTGAGTACGCCAAGTCTCCTCTCTGCCTGCTGAGCAACAGACAGCCGTGTAGGCCCTTCGGAACACTTCTTGGCCTGCAGAGTCCAACGCGACACACTGTTCTCTTCCTTTGAAACCTAGGTTGCCATAGCTTGCAAAGAGCACTGGAACACAGTCCTACACGGTCTCATGTGCTGGGCCACTTGGACTCAGTTAGGAATAGTGACTTACACCGAGAGAAACCTTCTCCTCCGCCTTCCTTCTGGGAACTCATACCTCCCCGCCCTCTACCTCAAGCAGGAAGTCGAGGTGAGATCCAACCTGAGCAAAGAGCACAATTCCTCACGTTACACTGGCAGGCCCTTGGAATATGCAGTGCCAAATCGGTTTTCCTCAGGCCTTCACTCGGTTAAGGATCTTGCCACACGTAGAAGCCTGTGCAATAAAACTTGTTTAGCCAAGGGCCCAGTGTGTCGCGATGGTCTCCCTTGGCCGTTCCAATTCTGCAAGTACTTAGGTTGGGTGTTAACTAGGTTAGGTGGCCCTGCTTAGAAAACCAGCGTTTCCCCCTTTGGAAATCTGGATACTCGTGGCCTCGGAGTTGTTTCCGAATCCCTAAATATGCCCAGCTTCTACTCACTGCAGGCACACCTGGGGAGGAAACCAGTATGTTCCCCAGACAAACAGGGTGCTTGCGCATTCAGAGGGGAGCGAATCTGTGGCCCACGTTCGTTCTGGGAAATCGCAAGGTGACCGCTAGCATCCGCGAACAAAAGCAGTCTTATCCCCTTTCGAAAGCTGGATTCTTGCGGCCTAGAACCTGTGTGCAAAAGTGTGGAATTGCCCAGCTCCTATTCACTGCAGGCACGCTTGCGAGGGAAACGAGTATTTTGCCCAGAGAAATCAGGTGCTTTCAATTCTTAGGGGGAGCTAATCCCACAGCCCTCGTTCGTTCTGGGAAACCACAAGACGACCACTAGTCTCATCGTAAGGACCAATCTTTCCCCCTGGCAAGCTCTGCGTGCAGCAGTTTCCATGAGGTCTTGGTCGTGGTTCAGCTTCAATGGAACACGAGTAGACCTTTCAGGTCTCCTAGGGCTCTGGCATCCGCACCGTTGCCCGTGTAAATACACTGAGTACCCCAAGTGTCCTCTCTGCATGCTGATCAACAGACAGCCTTGTAGGCCCTTCGGAACACTTCTTGGCATGCAGAATCCAGGGCGACACACTGCTCCCTTCCTTGGAGAACCAGGTTGACACAGCTTACAAATACCTCGGGAATATATTCCCAGCCGGTCTAATGGGCTGGGCAACTTTGACTCAGTGCAGAAGAGTGACGTGCCATGAGAGACACCCTCTGCCCAGCGTTCCTTCTGGGAACTCATAGCTGCCGGCCCTCTACATCATGCAGGAATTGGATGTGACATCCAACCTGGTCACAGACCACAATTCACCACATTACACTGGTAGGCCTCTGGAAGAGGCAGTGCCAAAAAGGCCTTCCTCAGGCCTTCTATTGGTTAGGGAACTTGCGACACTTAGACACCTGCTCATTAAAATTGATTCAGCAAAGGGCCCTGTGTGTCGCGTGTGTCTGCCTTCGCACCTCAAAGACTGCCGGTACTTAGGTTGCCTGTTAACTAGCATAGGAGGCCCTGCGTAGAAAAGCAGTCTCTTCCCGTTTGGAAAGCTGCATCCTTGCGGCAACAGAGCTGTGTTCAAAACCCTGAAAAGGCCCAGCGTCTATTCAGTGCAGCAACGCCTTGGGAGGAAAACACTAATTTCCACAGAGGAACTGGGTGCTTGCAATCCTTGTGGGGAGCTAATCCTGCCACCCTCGTTCTTTTGGGGAAACCGCAAGGTGACCACTAGGCTCCCCGTAAGTTCCCCTTTTGCCAACGGGCATGTTGGGCATACAGCAGTCTCCATGAAGTGTTCGTCGTTGTGCTGCATACATGCAACTCGAGGAGGCCTTTCAGGACGCAATGGGCTCTCGCGTCCGCACTGTGTCCCGTGCAACTACACTGAGTACGCCAAGTCTCCTCTCTGCCTGCTGAGCAACAGACAGCCGTGTAGGCCCTTCGGAACACTTCTTGGCCTGCAGAGTCCAACGCGACACACTGTTCTCTTCCTTCGAAACCTAGGTTGCCATAGCTTGCAAAGAGCACTGGAACACAGTCCTACACGGTCTCATGTGCTGGGCCACTTGGACTCAGTTAGGAATAGTGACTTACACCGAGAGAAACCTTCTCCTCCGCCTTCCTTCTGGGAACTCATACCTCCCCGCCCTCTACCTCAAGCAGGAAGTCGAGGTGAGATCCAACCTGAGCAAAGAGCACAATTCCTCACGTTACACTGGCAGGCCCTTGGAATATGCAGTGCCAAATCGGTTTTCCTCAGGCCTTCACTCGGTTAAGGATCTTGCCACATGTAGAAGCCTGTGCAATAAAACTTGTTTAGCCAAGGGCCCAGTGTGTCGCGATGGTCTCCCTTGGCCGTTCCAATTCTGCAAGTACTTAGGTTGGGTGTTAACTAGGTTAGGTGGCCCTGCTTAGAAAACCAGCGTTTCCCCCTTTGGAAATCTGGATACTCGTGGCCTCGGAGTTGTTTCCGAATCCCTAAATATGCCCAGCTTCTACTCACTGCAGGCACACCTGGGGAGGAAACCAGTATGTTCCCCAGACAAACAGGGTGCTTGCGCATTCAGAGGGGAGCGAATCTGTGGCCCACGTTCGTTCTGGGAAATCGCAAGGTGACCGCTAGCATCCGCGAACAAAAGCAGTCTTATCCCCTTTCGAAAGCTGGATTCTTGCGGCCTAGAACCTGTGTGCAAAAGTGTGGAATTGCCCAGCTCCTATTCACTGCAGGCACGCTTGCGAGGGAAACGAGTATTTTGCCCAGAGAAATCAGGTGCTTTCAATTCTTAGGGGGAGCTAATCCCACAGCCCTCGTTCGTTCTGGGAAACCACAAGACGACCACTAGTCTCATCGTAAGGACCAATCTTTCCCCCTGGCAAGCTCTGCGTGCAGCAGTTTCCATGAGGTCTTGGTCGTGGTTCAGCTTCAATGGAACACGAGTAGACCTTTCAGGTCTCCTAGGGCTCTGGCATCCGCACCGTTGCCCGTGTAAATACACTGAGTACCCCAAGTGTCCTCTCTGCATGCTGATCAACAGACAGCCTTGTAGGCCCTTCGGAACACTTCTTGGCATGCAGAATCCAGGGCGACACACTGCTCCCTTCCTTGGAGAACCAGGTTGACACAGCTTACAAATACCTCGGGAATATATTCCCAGCCGGTCTAATGGGCTGGGCAACTTTGACTCAGTGCAGAAGAGTGACGTGCCATGAGAGACACCCTCTGCCCAGCGTTCCTTCTGGGAACTCATAGCTGCCGGCCCTCTACATCATGCAGGAATTGGATGTGACATCCAACCTGGTCACAGACCACAATTCACCACATTACACTGGTAGGCCTCTGGAAGAGGCAGTGCCAAAAAGGCCTTCCTCAGGCCTTCTATTGGTTAGGGAACTTGCGACACTTAGACACCTGCTCATTAAAATTGATTCAGCAAAGGGCCCTGTGTGTCGCGTGTGTCTGCCTTCGCACCTCAAAGACTGCCGGTACTTAGGTTGCCTGTTAACTAGCATAGGAGGCCCTGCGTAGAAAAGCAGTCTCTTCCCGTTTGGAAAGCTGCATCCTTGCGGCAACAGAGCTGTGTTCAAAACCCTGAAAAGGCCCAGCGTCTATTCAGTGCAGCAACGCCTTGGGAGGAAAACACTAATTTCCACAGAGGAACTGGGTGCTTGCAATCCTTGTGGGGAGCTAATCCTGCCACCCTCGTTCTTTTGGGGAAACCGCAAGGTGACCACTAGGCTCCCCGTAAGTTCCCCTTTTGCCAACGGGCATGTTGGGCATACAGCAGTCTCCATGAAGTGTTCGTCGTTGTGCTGCATACATGCAACTCGAGGAGGCCTTTCAGGACGCAATGGGCTCTCGCGTCCGCACTGTGTCCCGTGCAACTACACTGAGTACGCCAAGTCTCCTCTCTGCCTGCTGAGCAACAGACAGCCGTGTAGGCCCTTCGGAACACTTCTTGGCCTGCAGAGTCCAACGCGACACACTGTTCTCTTCCTTCGAAACCTAGGTTGCCATAGCTTGCAAAGAGCACTGGAACACAGTCCTACACGGTCTCATGTGCTGGGCCACTTGGACTCAGTTAGGAATAGTGACTTACACCGAGAGAAACCTTCTCCTCCGCCTTCCTTCTGGGAACTCATACCTCCCCGCCCTCTACCTCAAGCAGGAAGTCGAGGTGAGATCCAACCTGAGCAAAGAGCACAATTCCTCACGTTACACTGGCAGGCCCTTGGAATATGCAGTGCCAACTCGGTTTTCCTCAGGCCTTCACTCGGTTAAGGATCTTGCCACACGTAGAAGCCTGTGCAATAAAACTTGTTTAGCCAAGGGCCCAGTGTGTCGCGATGGTCTCCCTTGGCCGTTCCAATTCTGCAAGTACTTAGGTTGGGTGTTAACTAGGTTAGGTGGCCCTGCTTAGAAAACCAGCGTTTCCCCCTTTGGAAATCTGGATACTCGTGGCCTCGGAGTTGTTTCCGAATCCCTAAATATGCCCAGCTTCTACTCACTGCAGGCACACCTGGGGAGGAAACCAGTATGTTCCCCAGACAAACAGGGTGCTTGCGCATTCAGAGGGGAGCGAATCTGTGGCCCACGTTCGTTCTGGGAAATCGCAAGGTGGCCGCTAGCATCCGCGAACAAAAGCAGTCTTATCCCCTTTCGAAAGCTGGATTCTTGCGGCCTAGAACCTGTGTGCAAAAGTGTGGAATTGCCCAGCTCCTATTCACTGCAGGCACGCTTGCGAGGGAAACGAGTATTTTGCCCAGAGAAATCAGGTGCTTTCAATTCTTAGGGGGAGCTAATCCCACAGCCCTCGTTCGTTCTGGGAAACCACAAGACGACCACTAGTCTCATCGTAAGGACCAATTTTTCCCCCTGGCAAGCTCTGCGTGCAGCAGTTTCCATGAGGTCTTTGTCGTGGTTCAGCTTCAATGGAACACGAGTAGACCTTTCAGGTCTCCTAGGGCTCTGGCATCCGCACCGTTGCCCGTGTAAATACACTGAGTACCCCAAGTGTCCTCTCTGCATGCTGATCAACAGACAGCCTTGTAGGCCCTTCGGAACACTTCTTGGCATGCAGAATCCAGGGCGACACACTGCTCCCTTCCTTGGAGAACCAGGTTGACACAGCTTACAAATACCTCGGGAATATATTCCCAGCCGGTCTAATGGGCTGGGCAACTTTGACTCAGTGCAGAAGAGTGACGTGCCATGAGAGACACCCTCTGCCCAGCGTTCCTTCTGGGAACTCATAGCTGCCGGCCCTCTACATCATGCAGGAATTGGATGTGACATCCAACCTGGTCAAAGACCACAATTCACCACATTACACTGGTAGGCCTCTGGAAGAGGCAGTGCCAAAAAGGCCTTCCTCAGGCCTTCTATTGGTTAGGGAACTTGCGACACTTAGACACCTGCTCATTAAAATTGATTCAGCAAAGGGCCCTGTGTGTCGCGTGTGTCTGCCTTCGCACCTCAAAGACTGCAGGTACTTATGTTGCCTGTTAACTAGCATAGGAGGCCCTGCGTAGAAAAGCAGTCTCTTCCCGTTTGGAAAGCTGCATCCTTGCGGCAACAGAGCTGTGTTCAAAACCCTGAAAAGGCCCAGCGTCTATTCAGTGCAGCAACGCCTCGGGAGGAAAACACTAATTTCCACAGAGGAACTGGGTGCTTGCAATCCTTGTGGGGAGCTAATCCTGCCACCCTCGTTCTTTCGGGGAAACCGCAAGGTGACCACTAGGCTCCCCGTAAGTTCCCCTTTTGCCAACGGGCATGTTGGGCATACAGTAGTTTCCATGAAGTGTTCGTCGTTGTGCTGCATACATGCAACTCGAGGATGCCTTTCAGGACGCAATGGGCTCTCGCGTCCGCACTGTGTCCCGTGCAACTACACTGAGTACGCCAAGTCTCCTCTCTGCCTGCTGAGCAACAGACAGCCGTGTAGGCCCTTCGGAACACTTCTTGGCCTGCAGAGTCCAACGCGACACACTGTTCTCTTCCTTCGAAACCTAGGTTGCCATAGCTTGCAAAGAGCACTGGAACACAGTCCTACACGGTCTCATGTGCTGGGCCACTTGGACTCAGTTAGGAATAGTGACTTACACCGAGAGAAACCTTCTCCTCCGCCTTCCTTCTGGGAACTCATACCTCCCCGCCCTCTACCTCAAGCAGGAAGTCGAGGTGAGATCCAACCTGAGCAAAGAGCACAATTCCTCACGTTACACTGGCAGGCCCTTGGAATATGCAGTGCCAACTCGGTTTTCCTCAGGCCTTCACTCGGTTAAGGATCTTGCCACATGTAGAAGCCTGTGCAATAAAACTTGTTTAGCCAAGGGCCCAGTGTGTCGCGATGGTCTCCCTTGGCCGTTCCAATTCTGCAAGTACTTAGGTTGGGTGTTAACTAGGTTAGGTGGCCCTGCTTAGAAAACCAGCGTTTCCCCCTTTGGAAATCTGGATACTCGTGGCCTCGGAGTTGTTTCCGAATCCCTAAATATGCCCAGCTTCTACTCACTGCAGGCACACCTGGGGAGGAAACCAGTATGTTCCCCAGACAAACAGGGTGCTTGCGCATTCAGAGGGGAGCGAATCTGTGGCCCACGTTCGTTCTGGGAAATCGCAAGGTGACCGCTAGCATCCGCGAACAAAAGCAGTCTTATCCCCTTTCGAAAGCTGGATTCTTGCGGCCTAGAACCTGTGTGCAAAAGTGTGGAATTGCCCAGCTCCTATTCACTGCAGGCATGCTTGCGAGGGAAACGAGTATTTTGCCCAGAGAAATCAGGTGCTTTCAATTCTTAGGGGGAGCTAATCCCACAGCCCTCGTTCGTTCTGGGAAACCACAAGACGACCACTAGTCTCATCGTAAGGACCAATCTTTCCCCCTGGCAAGCTCTGCGTGCAGCAGTTTCCATGAGGTCTTGGTCGTGGTTCAGCTTCAATGGAACACGAGTAGACCTTTCAGGTCTCCTAGGGCTCTGGCATCCGCACCGTTGCCCGTGTAAATACACTGAGTACCCCAAGTGTCCTCTCTGCATGCTGATCAACAGACAGCCTTGTAGGCCCTTCGGAACACTTCTTGGCATGCAGAATCCAGGGCGACACACTGCTCCCTTCCTTGGAGAACCAGGTTGACACAGCTTACAAATACCTCGGGAATATATTCCCAGCCGGTCTAATGGGCTGGGCAACTTTGACTCAGTGCAGAAGAGTGACGTGCCATGAGAGACACCCTCTGCCCAGCGTTCCTTCTGGGAACTCATAGCTGCCGGCCCTCTACATCATGCAGGAATTGGATGTGACATCCAACCTGGTCAAAGACCACAATTCACCACATTACACTGGTAGGCCTCTGGAAGAGGCAGTGCCAAAAAGGCCTTCCTCAGGCCTTCTATTGGTTAGGGAACTTGCGACACTTAGACACCTGCTCATTAAAATTGATTCAGCAAAGGGCCCTGTGTGTCGCGTGTGTCTGCCTTCGCACCTCAAAGACTGCCGGTACTTAGGTTGCCTGTTAACTAGCATAGGAGGCCCTGCGTAGAAAAGCAGTCTCTTCCCGTTTGGAAAGCTGCATCCTTGCGGCAACAGAGCTGTGTTCAAAACCCTGAAAAGGCCCAGCGTCTATTCAGTGCAGCAACGCCTTGGGAGGAAAACACTAATTTCCACAGAGGAACTGGGTGCTTGCAATCCTTGTGGGGAGCTAATCCTGCCACCCTCGTTCTTTCGGGGAAACCGCAAGGTGACCACTAGGCTCCCCGTAAGTTCCCCTTTTGCCAACGGGCATGTTGGGCATACAGCAGTCTCCATGAAGTGTTCGTCGTTGTGCTGCATACATGCAACTCGAGGATGCCTTTCAGGACGCAATGGGCTCTCGCGTCCGCACTGTGTCCCGTGCAACTACACTGAGTACGCCAAGTCTCCTCTCTGCCTGCTGAGCAACAGACAGCCGTGTAGGCCCTTCGGAACACTTCTTGGCCTGCAGAGTCCAACGCGACACACTGTTCTCTTCCTTCGAAACCTAGGTTGCCATAGCTTGCAAAGAGCACTGGAACACAGTCCTACACGGTCTCATGTGCTGGGCCACTTGGACTCAGTTAGGAATAGTGACTTACACCGAGAGAAACCTTCTCCTCCGCCTTCCTTCTGGGAACTCATACCTCCCCGCCCTCTACCTCAAGCAGGAAGTCGAGGTGAGATCCAACCTGAGCAAAGAGCACAATTCCTCACGTTACACTGGCAGGCCCTTGGAATATGCAGTGCCAACTCGGTTTTCCTCAGGCCTTCACTCGGTTAAGGATCTTGCCACACGTAGAAGCCTGTGCAATAAAACTTGTTTAGCCAAGGGCCCAGTGTGTCGCGATGGTCTCCCTTGGCCGTTCCAATTCTGCAAGTACTTAGGTTGGGTGTTAACTAGGTTAGGTGGCCCTGCTTAGAAAACCAGCGTTTCCCCCTTTGGAAATCTGGATACTCGTGGCCTCGGAGTTGTTTCCGAATCCCTAAATATGCCCAGCTTCTACTCACTGCAGGCACACCTGGGGAGGAAACCAGTATGTTCCCCAGACAAACAGGGTGCTTGCGCATTCAGAGGGGAGCGAATCTGTGGCCCACGTTCGTTCTGGGAAATCGCAAGGTGGCCGCTAGCATCCGCGAACAAAAGCAGTCTTATCCCCTTTCGAAAGCTGGATTCTTGCGGCCTAGAACCTGTGTGCAAAAGTGTGGAATTGCCCAGCTCCTATTCACTGCAGGCACGCTTGCGAGGGAAACGAGTATTTTGCCCAGAGAAATCAGGTGCTTTCAATTCTTAGGGGGAGTTAATCCCACAGCCCTCGTTCGTTCTGGGAAACCACAAGACGACCACTAGTCTCATCGTAAGGACCGATTTTTCCCCCTGGCAAGCTCTGCGTGCAGCAGTTTCCATGAGGTCTTTGTCGTGGTTCAGCTTCAATGGAACACGAGTAGACCTTTCAGGTCTCCTAGGGCTCTGGCATCCGCACCGTTGCCCGTGTAAATACACTGAGTACCCCAAGTGTCCTCTCTGCATGCTGATCAACAGACAGCCTTGTAGGCCCTTCGGAACACTTCTTGGCATGCAGAATCCAGGGCGACACACTGCTCCCTTCCTTGGAGAACCAGGTTGACACAGCTTACAAATACCTCGGGAATATATTCCCAGCCGGTCTAATGGGCTGGGCAACTTTGACTCAGTGCAGAAGAGTGACGTGCCATGAGAGACACCCTCTGCCCAGCGTTCCTTCTGGGAACTCATAGCTGCCGGCCCTCTACATCATGCAGGAATTGGATGTGACATCCAACCTGGTCAAAGACCACAATTCACCACATTACACTGGTAGGCCTCTGGAAGAGGCAGTGCCAAAAAGGCCTTCCTCAGGCCTTCTATTGGTTAGGGAACTTGCGACACTTAGACACCTGCTCATTAAAATTGATTCAGCAAAGGGCCCTGTGTGTCGCGTGTGTCTGCCTTCGCACCTCAAAGACTGCCGGTACTTATGTTGCCTGTTAACTAGCATAGGAGGCCCTGCGTAGAAAAGCAGTCTCTTCCCGTTTGGAAAGCTGCATCCTTGCGGCAACAGAGCTGTGTTCAAAACCCTGAAAAGGCCCAGCGTCTATTCAGTGCAGCAACGCCTTGGGAGGAAAACACTAATTTCCACAGAGGAACTGGGTGCTTGCAATCCTTGTGGGGAGCTAATCCTGCCACCCTCGTTCTTTCGGGGAAACCGCAAGGTGACCACTAGGCTCCCCGTAAGTTCCCCTTTTGCCAACGGGCATGTTGGGCATACAGCAGTCTCCATGAAGTGTTCGTCGTTGTGCTGCATACATGCAACTCGAGGATGCCTTTCAGGACGCAATGGGCTCTCGCGTCCGCACTGTGTCCCGTGCAACTACACTGAGTACGCCAAGTCTCCTCTCTGCCTGCTGAGCAACAGACAGCCGTGTAGGCCCTTCGGAACACTTCTTGGCCTGCAGAGTCCAACGCGACACACTGTTCTCTTCCTTCGAAACCTAGGTTGCCATAGCTTGCAAAGAGCACTGGAACACAGTCCTACACGGTCTCATGTGCTGGGCCACTTGGACTCAGTTAGGAATAGTGACTTACACCGAGAGAAACCTTCTCCTCCGCCTTCCTTCTGGGAACTCATACCTCCCCGCCCTCTACCTCAAGCAGGAAGTCGAGGTGAGATCCAACCTGAGCAAAGAGCACAATTCCTCACGTTACACTGGCAGGCCCTTGGAATATGCAGTGCCAACTCGGTTTTCCTCAGGCCTTCACTCGGTTAAGGATCTTGCCACACGTAGAAGCCTGTGCAATAAAACTTGTTTAGCCAAGGGCCCAGTGTGTCGCGATGGTCTCCCTTGGCCGTTCCAATTCTGCAAGTACTTAGGTTGGGTGTTAACTAGGTTAGGTGGCCCTGCTTAGAAAACCAGCGTTTCCCCCTTTGGAAATCTGGATACTCGTGGCCTCGGAGTTGTTTCCGAATCCCTAAATATGCCCAGCTTCTACTCACTGCAGGCACACCTGGGGAGGAAACCAGTATGTTCCCCAGACAAACAGGGTGCTTGCGCATTCAGAGGGGAGCGAATCTGTGGCCCACGTTCGTTCTGGGAAATCGCAAGGTGGCCGCTAGCATCCGTGAACAAAAGCAGTCTTATCCCCTTTCGGAAGCTGGATTCTTGCGGCCTAGAACCTGTGTGCAAAAGTGTGGAATTGCCCAGCTCCTATTCACTGCAGGCACGCTTGCGAGGGAAACGAGTATTTTGCCCAGAGAAATCAGGTGCTTTCAATTCTTAGGGGGAGCTAATCCCACAGCCCTCGTTCGTTCTGGGAAACCACAAGACGACCACTAGTCTCATCGTAAGGACCAATCTTTCCCCCTGGCAAGCTCTGCGTGCAGCAGTTTCCATGAGGTCTTTGTCGTGGTTCAGCTTCAATGGAACACGAGTAGACCTTTCAGGTCTCCTAGGGCTCTGGCATCCGCACCGTTGCCCGTGTAAATACACTGAGTACCCCAAGTGTCCTCTCTGCATGCTGATCAACAGACAGCCTTGTAGGCCCTTCGGAACACTTCTTGGCATGCAGAATCCAGGGCGACACACTGCTCCCTTCCTTGGAGAACCAGGTTGACACAGCTTACAAATACCTCGGGAATATATTCCCAGCCGGTCTAATGGGCTGGGCAACTTTGACTCAGTGCAGAAGAGTGACGTGCCATGAGAGACACCCTCTGCCCAGCGTTCCTTCTGGGAACTCATAGCTGCCGGCCCTCTACATCATGCAGGAATTGGATGTGACATCCAACCTGGTCAAAGACCACAATTCACCACATTACACTGGTAGGCCTCTGGAAGAGGCAGTGCCAAAAAGGCCTTCCTCAGGCCTTCTATTGGTTAGGGAACTTGCGACACTTAGACACCTGCTCATTAAAATTGATTCAGCAAAGGGCCCTGTGTGTCGCGTGTGTCTGCCTTCGCACCTCAAAGACTGCCGGTACTTATGTTGCCTGTTAACTAGCATAGGAGGCCCTGCGTAGAAAAGCAGTCTCTTCCCGTTTGGAAAGCTGCATCCTTGCGGCAACAGAGCTGTGTTCAAAACCCTGAAAAGGCCCAGCGTCTATTCAGTGCAGCAACGCCTCGGGAGGAAAACACTAATTTCCACAGAGGAACTGGGTGCTTGCAATCCTTGTGGGGAGCTAATCCTGCCACCCTCGTTCTTTCGGGGAAACCGCAAGGTGACCACTAGGCTCCCCGTAAGTTCCCCTTTTGCCAACGGGCATGTTGGGCATACAGCAGTTTCCATGAAGTGTTCGTCGTTGTGCTGCATACATGCAACTCGAGGATGCCTTTCAGGACGCAATGGGCTCTCGCGTCCGCACTGTGTCCCGTGCAACTACACTGAGTACGCCAAGTCTCCTCTCTGCCTGCTGAGCAACAGACAGCCGTGTAGGCCCTTCGGAACACTTCTTGGCCTGCAGAGTCCAACGCGACACACTGTTCTCTTCCTTCGAAACCTAGGTTGCCATAGCTTGCAAAGAGCACTGGAACACAGTCCTACACGGTCTCATGTGCTGGGCCACTTGGACTCAGTTAGGAATAGTGACTTACACCGAGAGAAACCTTCTCCTCCGCCTTCCTTCTGGGAACTCATACCTCCCCGCCCTCTACCTCAAGCAGGAAGTCGAGGTGAGATCCAACCTGAGCAAAGAGCACAATTCCTCACGTTACACTGGCAGGCCCTTGGAATATGCAGTGCCAACTCGGTTTTCCTCAGGCCTTCACTCGGTTAAGGATCTTGCCACACGTAGAAGCCTGTGCAATAAAACTTGTTTAGCCAAGGGCCCAGTGTGTTGCGATGGTCTCCCTTGGCCGTTCCAATTCTGCAAGTACTTAGGTTGGGTGTTAACTAGGTTAGGTGGCCCTGCTTAGAAAACCAGCGTTTCCCCCTTTGGAAATCTGGATACTCGTGGCCTCGGAGTTGTTTCCGAATCCCTAAATATGCCCAGCTTCTACTCACTGCAGGCACACCTGGGGAGGAAACCAGTATGTTCCCCAGACAAACAGGGTGCTTGCGCATTCAGAGGGGAGCGAATCTGTGGCCCACGTTCGTTCTGGGAAATCGCAAGGTGACCGCTAGCATCCGCGAACAAAAGCAGTCTTATCCCCTTTCGAAAGCTGGATTCTTGCGGCCTAGAACCTGTGTGCAAAAGTGTGGAATTGCCCAGCTCCTATTCACTGCAGGCACGCTTGCGAGGGAAACGAGTATTTTGCCCAGAGAAATCAGGTGCTTTCAATTCTTAGGGGGAGCTAATCCCACAGCCCTCGTTCGTTCTGGGAAACCACAAGACGACCACTAGTCTCATCGTAAGGACCAATCTTTCCCCCTGGCAAGCTCTGCGTGCAGCAGTTTCCATGAGGTCTTGGTCGTGGTTCAGCTTCAATGGAACACGAGTAGACCTTTCAGGTCTCCTAGGGCTCTGGCATCCGCACCGTTGCCCGTGTAAATACACTGAGTACCCCAAGTGTCCTCTCTGCATGCTGATCAACAGACAGCCTTGTAGGCCCTTCGGAACACTTCTTGGCATGCAGAATCCAGGGCGACACACTGCTCCCTTCCTTGGAGAACCAGGTTGACACAGCTTACAAATACCTCGGGAATATATTCCCAGCCGGTCTAATGGGCTGGGCAACTTTGACTCAGTGCAGAAGAGTGACGTGCCATGAGAGACACCCTCTGCCCAGCGTTCCTTCTGGGAACTCATAGCTGCCGGCCCTCTACATCATGCAGGAATTGGATGTGACATCCAACCTGGTCAAAGACCACAATTCACCACATTACACTGGTAGGCCTCTGGAAGAGGCAGTGCCAAAAAGGCCTTCCTCAGGCCTTCTATTGGTTAGGGAACTTGCGACACTTAGACACCTGCTCATTAAAATTGATTCAGCAAAGGGCCCTGTGTGTCGCGTGTGTCTGCCTTCGCACCTCAAAGACTGCCGGTACTTATGTTGCCTGTTAACTAGCATAGGAGGCCCTGCGTAGAAAAGCAGTCTCTTCCCGTTTGGAAAGCTGCATCCTTGCGGCAACAGAGCTGTGTTCAAAACCCTGAAAAGGCCCAGCGTCTATTCAGTGCAGCAACGCCTCGGGAGGAAAACACTAATTTCCACAGAGGAACTGGGTGCTTGCAATCCTTGTGGGGAGCTAATCCTGCCACCCTCGTTCTTTCGGGGAAACCGCAAGGTGACCACTAGGCTCCCCGTAAGTTCCCCTTTTGCCAACGGGCATGTTGGGCATACAGCAGTCTCCATGAAGTGTTCGTCGTTGTGCTGCATACATGCAACTCGAGGATGCCTTTCAGGACGCAAAGGGCTCTCGCGTCCGCACTGTGTCCCGTGCAACTACACTGAGTACGCCAAGTCTCCTCTCTGCCTGCTGAGCAACAGACAGCCGTGTAGGCCCTTCGGAACACTTCTTGGCCTGCAGAGTCCAACGCGACACACTGTTCTCTTCCTTCGAAACCTAGGTTGCCATAGCTTGCAAAGAGCACTGGAACACAGTCCTACACGGTCTCATGTGCTGGGCCACTTGGACTCAGTTAGGAGTAGTGACTTACACCGAGAGAAACCTCCTCTTCCACGTTCCTTCTGGGAACTCATACCTCCCCGCCCTCTACCTCAAGCAGGAAGTCGAGGTGAGATCCAACCTGAGCAAAGAGCACAATTCCTCACGTTACACTGGCAGGCCCTTGGAATATGCAGTGCCAACTCGGTTTTCCTCAGGCCTTCACTCGGTTAAGGATCTTGCCACACGTAGAAGCCTGTGCAATAAAACTTGTTTAGCCAAGGGCCCAGTGTGTCGCGATGGTCTCCCTTGGCCGTTCCAATTCTGCAAGTACTTAGGTTGGGTGTTAACTAGGTTAGGTGGCCCTGCTTAGAAAACCAGCGTTTCCCCCTTTGGAAATCTGGATACTCGTGGCCTCGGAGTTGTTTCCGAATCCCTAAATATGCCCAGCTTCTACTCACTGCAGGCACACCTGGGGAGGAAACCAGTATGTTCCCCAGACAAACAGGGTGCTTGCGCATTCAGAGGGGAGCGAATCTGTGGCCCACGTTCGTTCTGGGAAATCGCAAGGTGGCCGCTAGCATCCGTGAACAAAAGCAGTCTTATCCCCTTTCGGAAGCTGGATTCTTGCGGCCTAGAACCTGTGTGCAAAAGTGTGGAATTGCCCAGCTCCTATTCACTGCAGGCACGCTTGCGAGGGAAACGAGTATTTTGCCCAGAGAAATCAGGTGCTTTCAATTCTTAGGGGGAGCTAATCCCACAGCCCTCGTTCGTTCTGGGAAACCACAAGACGACCACTAGTCTCATCGTAAGGACCAATCTTTCCCCCTGGCAAGCTCTGCGTGCAGCAGTTTCCATGAGGTCTTTGTCGTGGTTCAGCTTCAATGGAACACGAGTAGACCTTTCAGGTCTCCTAGGGCTCTGGCATCCGCACCGTTGCCCGTGTAAATACACTGAGTACCCCAAGTGTCCTCTCTGCATGCTGATCAACAGACAGCCTTGTAGGCCCTTCGGAACACTTCTTGGCATGCAGAATCCAGGGCGACACACTGCTCCCTTCCTTGGAGAACCAGGTTGACACAGCTTACAAATACCTCGGGAATATATTCCCAGCCGGTCTAATGGGCTGGGCAACTTTGACTCAGTGCAGAAGAGTGACGTGCCATGAGAGACACCCTCTGCCCAGCGTTCCTTCTGGGAACTCATAGCTGCCGGCCCTCTACATCATGCAGGAATTGGATGTGACATCCAACCTGGTCACAGACCACAATTCACCACATTACACTGGTAGGCCTCTGGAAGAGGCAGTGCCAAAAAGGCCTTCCTCAGGCCTTCTATTGGTTAGGGAACTTGCGACACTTAGACACCTGCTCATTAAAATTGATTCAGCAAAGGGCCCTGTGTGTCGCGTGTGTCTGCCTTCGCACCTCAAAGACTGCCGGTACTTATGTTGCCTGTTAACTAGCATAGGAGGCCCTGCGTAGAAAAGCAGTCTCTTCCCGTTTGGAAAGCTGCATCCTTGCGGCAACAGAGCTGTGTTCAAAACCCTGAAAAGGCCCAGCGTCTATTCAGTGCAGCAACGCCTCGGGAGGAAAACACTAATTTCCACAGAGGAACTGGGTGCTTGCAATCCTTGTGGGGAGCTAATCCTGCCACCCTCGTTCTTTCGGGGAAACCGCAAGGTGACCACTAGGCTCCCCGTAAGTTCCCCTTTTGCCAACGGGCATGTTGGGCATACAGCAGTTTCCATGAAGTGTTCGTCGTTGTGCTGCATACATGCAACTCGAGGATGCCTTTCAGGACGCAATGGGCTCTCGCGTCCGCACTGTGTCCCGTGCAACTACACTGAGTACGCCAAGTCTCCTCTCTGCCTGCTGAGCAACAGACAGCCGTGTAGGCCCTTCGGAACACTTCTTGGCCTGCAGAGTCCAACGCGACACACTGTTCTCTTCCTTCGAAACCTAGGTTGCCATAGCTTGCAAAGAGCACTGGAACACAGTCCTACACGGTCTCATGTGCTGGGCCACTTGGACTCAGTTAGGAATAGTGACTTACACCGAGAGAAACCTTCTCCTCCGCCTTCCTTCTGGGAACTCATACCTCCCCGCCCTCTACCTCAAGCAGGAAGTCGAGGTGAGATCCAACCTGAGCAAAGAGCACAATTCCTCACGTTACACTGGCAGGCCCTTGGAATATGCAGTGCCAACTCGGTTTTCCTCAGGCCTTCACTCGGTTAAGGATCTTGCCACACGTAGAAGCCTGTGCAATAAAACTTGTTTAGCCAAGGGCCCAGTGTGTTGCGATGGTCTCCCTTGGCCGTTCCAATTCTGCAAGTACTTAGGTTGGGTGTTAACTAGGTTAGGTGGCCCTGCTTAGAAAACCAGCGTTTCCCCCTTTGGAAATCTGGATACTCGTGGCCTCGGAGTTGTTTCCGAATCCCTAAATATGCCCAGCTTCTACTCACTGCAGGCACACCTGGGGAGGAAACCAGTATGTTCCCCAGACAAACAGGGTGCTTGCGCATTCAGAGGGGAGCGAATCTGTGGCCCACGTTCGTTCTGGGAAATCGCAAGGTGACCGCTAGCATCCGCGAACAAAAGCAGTCTTATCCCCTTTCGAAAGCTGGATTCTTGCGGCCTAGAACCTGTGTGCAAAAGTGTGGAATTGCCCAGCTCCTATTCACTGCAGGCACGCTTGCGAGGGAAACGAGTATTTTGCCCAGAGAAATCAGGTGCTTTCAATTCTTAGGGGGAGCTAATCCCACAGCCCTCGTTCGTTCTGGGAAACCACAAGACGACCACTAGTCTCATCGTAAGGACCAATCTTTCCCCCTGGCAAGCTCTGCGTGCAGCAGTTTCCATGAGGTCTTGGTCGTGGTTCAGCTTCAATGGAACACGAGTAGACCTTTCAGGTCTCCTAGGGCTCTGGCATCCGCACCGTTGCCCGTGTAAATACACTGAGTACCCCAAGTGTCCTCTCTGCATGCTGATCAACAGACAGCCTTGTAGGCCCTTCGGAACACTTCTTGGCATGCAGAATCCAGGGCGACACACTGCTCCCTTCCTTGGAGAACCAGGTTGACACAGCTTACAAATACCTCGGGAATATATTCCCAGCCGGTCTAATGGGCTGGGCAACTTTGACTCAGTGCAGAAGAGTGACGTGCCATGAGAGACACCCTCTGCCCAGCGTTCCTTCTGGGAACTCATAGCTGCCGGCCCTCTACATCATGCAGGAATTGGATGTGACATCCAACCTGGTCAAAGACCACAATTCACCACATTACACTGGTAGGCCTCTGGAAGAGGCAGTGCCAAAAAGGCCTTCCTCAGGCCTTCTATTGGTTAGGGAACTTGCGACACTTAGACACCTGCTCATTAAAATTGATTCAGCAAAGGGCCCTGTGTGTCGCGTGTGTCTGCCTTCGCACCTCAAAGACTGCCGGTACTTATGTTGCCTGTTAACTAGCATAGGAGGCCCTGCGTAGAAAAGCAGTCTCTTCCCGTTTGGAAAGCTGCATCCTTGCGGCAACAGAGCTGTGTTCAAAACCCTGAAAAGGCCCAGCGTCTATTCAGTGCAGCAACGCCTCGGGAGGAAAACACTAATTTCCACAGAGGAACTGGGTGCTTGCAATCCTTGTGGGGAGCTAATCCTGCCACCCTCGTTCTTTCGGGGAAACCGCAAGGTGACCACTAGGCTCCCCGTAAGTTCCCCTTTTGCCAACGGGCATGTTGGGCATACAGCAGTCTCCATGAAGTGTTCGTCGTTGTGCTGCATACATGCAACTCGAGGATGCCTTTCAGGACGCAAAGGGCTCTCGCGTCCGCACTGTGTCCCGTGCAACTACACTGAGTACGCCAAGTCTCCTCTCTGCCTGCTGAGCAACAGACAGCCGTGTAGGCCCTTCGGAACACTTCTTGGCCTGCAGAGTCCAACGCGACACACTGTTCTCTTCCTTCGAAACCTAGGTTGCCATAGCTTGCAAAGAGCACTGGAACACAGTCCTACACGGTCTCATGTGCTGGGCCACTTGGACTCAGTTAGGAGTAGTGACTTACACCGAGAGAAACCTTCTCCTCCGCCTTCCTTCTGGGAACTCATACCTCCCCGCCCTCTACCTCAAGCAGGAAGTCGAGGTGAGATCCAACCTGAGCAAAGAGCACAATTCCTCACTTTACACTGGCAGGCCCTTGGAATATGCAGTGCCAACTCGGTTTTCCTCAGGCCTTCACTCGGTTAAGGATCTTGCCACATGTAGAAGCCTGTGCAATAAAACTTGTTTAGCCAAGGGCCCAGTGTGTCGCGATGGTCTCCCTTGGCCGTTCCAATTCTGCAAGTACTTAGGTTGGGTGTTAACTAGGTTAGGTGGCCCTGCTTAGAAAACCAGCGTTTCCCCCTTTGGAAATCTGGATACTCGTGGCCTCGGAGTTGTTTCCGAATCCCTAAATATGCCCAGCTTCTACTCACTGCAGGCACACCTGGGGAGGAAACCAGTATGTTCCCCAGACAAACAGGGTGCTTGCGCATTCAGAGGGGAGCGAATCTGTGGCCCACGTTCGTTCTGGGAAATCGCAAGGTGGCCGCTAGCATCCGTGAACAAAAGCAGTCTTATCCCCTTTCGGAAGCTGGATTCTTGCGGCCTAGAACCTGTGTGCAAAAGTGTGGAATTGCCCAGCTCCTATTCACTGCAGGCACGCTTGCGAGGGAAACGAGTATTTTGCCCAGAGAAATCAGGTGCTTTCAATTCTTAGGGGGAGCTAATCCCACAGCCCTCGTTCGTTCTGGGAAACCACAAGACGACCACTAGTCTCATCGTAAGGACCAATCTTTCCCCCTGGCAAGCTCTGCGTGCAGCAGTTTCCATGAGGTCTTTGTCGTGGTTCAGCTTCAATGGAACACGAGTAGACCTTTCAGGTCTCCTAGGGCTCTGGCATCCGCACCGTTGCCCGTGTAAATACACTGAGTACCCCAAGTGTCCTCTCTGCATGCTGATCAACAGACAGCCTTGTAGGCCCTTCGGAACACTTCTTGGCATGCAGAATCCAGGGCGACACACTGCTCCCTTCCTTGGAGAACCAGGTTGACACAGCTTACAAATACCTCGGGAATATATTCCCAGCCGGTCTAATGGGCTGGGCAACTTTGACTCAGTGCAGAAGAGTGACGTGCCATGAGAGACACCCTCTGCCCAGCGTTCCTTCTGGGAACTCATAGCTGCCGGCCCTCTACATCATGCAGGAATTGGATGTGACATCCAACCTGGTCACAGACCACAATTCACCACATTACACTGGTAGGCCTCTGGAAGAGGCAGTGCCAAAAAGGCCTTCCTCAGGCCTTCTATTGGTTAGGGAACTTGCGACACTTAGACACCTGCTCATTAAAATTGATTCAGCAAAGGGCCCTGTGTGTCGCGTGTGTCTGCCTTCGCACCTCAAAGACTGCCGGTACTTATGTTGCCTGTTAACTAGCATAGGAGGCCCTGCGTAGAAAAGCAGTCTCTTCCCGTTTGGAAAGCTGCATCCTTGCGGCAACAGAGCTGTGTTCAAAACCCTGAAAAGGCCCAGCGTCTATTCAGTGCAGCAACGCCTCGGGAGGAAAACACTAATTTCCACAGAGGAACTGGGTGCTTGCAATCCTTGTGGGGAGCTAATCCTGCCACCCTCGTTCTTTCGGGGAAACCGCAAGGTGACCACTAGGCTCCCCGTAAGTTCCCCTTTTGCCAACGGGCATGTTGGGCATACAGCAGTTTCCATGAAGTGTTCGTCGTTGTGCTGCATACATGCAACTCGAGGATGCCTTTCAGGACGCAATGGGCTCTCGCGTCCGCACTGTGTCCCGTGCAACTACACTGAGTACGCCAAGTCTCCTCTCTGCCTGCTGAGCAACAGACAGCCGTGTAGGCCCTTCGGAACACTTCTTGGCCTGCAGAGTCCAACGCGACACACTGTTCTCTTCCTTCGAAACCTAGGTTGCCATAGCTTGCAAAGAGCACTGGAACACAGTCCTACACGGTCTCATGTGCTGGGCCACTTGGACTCAGTTAGGAATAGTGACTTACACCGAGAGAAACCTTCTCCTCCGCCTTCCTTCTGGGAACTCATACCTCCCCGCCCTCTACCTCAAGCAGGAAGTCGAGGTGAGATCCAACCTGAGCAAAGAGCACAATTCCTCACGTTACACTGGCAGGCCCTTGGAATATGCAGTGCCAACTCGGTTTTCCTCAGGCCTTCACTCGGTTAAGGATCTTGCCACACGTAGAAGCCTGTGCAATAAAACTTGTTTAGCCAAGGGCCCAGTGTGTTGCGATGGTCTCCCTTGGCCGTTCCAATTCTGCAAGTACTTAGGTTGGGTGTTAACTAGGTTAGGTGGCCCTGCTTAGAAAACCAGCGTTTCCCCCTTTGGAAATCTGGATACTCGTGGCCTCGGAGTTGTTTCCGAATCCCTAAATATGCCCAGCTTCTACTCACTGCAGGCACACCTGGGGAGGAAACCAGTATGTTCCCCAGACAAACAGGGTGCTTGCGCATTCAGAGGGGAGCGAATCTGTGGCCCACGTTCGTTCTGGGAAATCGCAAGGTGACCGCTAGCATCCGCGAACAAAAGCAGTCTTATCCCCTTTCGAAAGCTGGATTCTTGCGGCCTAGAACCTGTGTGCAAAAGTGTGGAATTGCCCAGCTCCTATTCACTGCAGGCACGCTTGCGAGGGAAACGAGTATTTTGCCCAGAGAAATCAGGTGCTTTCAATTCTTAGGGGGAGCTAATCCCACAGCCCTCGTTCGTTCTGGGAAACCACAAGACGACCACTAGTCTCATCGTAAGGACCGATTTTTCCCCCTGGCAAGCTCTGCGTGCAGCAGTTTCCATGAGGTCTTGGTCGTGGTTCAGCTTCAATGGAACACGAGTAGACCTTTCAGGTCTCCTAGGGCTCTGGCATCCGCACCGTTGCCCGTGTAAATACACTGAGTACCCCAAGTGTCCTCTCTGCATGCTGATCAACAGACAGCCTTGTAGGCCCTTCGGAACACTTCTTGGCATGCAGAATCCAGGGCGACACACTGCTCCCTTCCTTGGAGAACCAGGTTGACACAGCTTACAAATACCTCGGGAATATATTCCCAGCCGGTCTAATGGGCTGGGCAACTTTGACTCAGTGCAGAAGAGTGACGTGCCATGAGAGACACCCTCTGCCCAGCGTTCCTTCTGGGAACTCATAGCTGCCGGCCCTCTACATCATGCAGGAATTGGATGTGACATCCAACCTGGTCAAAGACCACAATTCACCACATTACACTGGTAGGCCTCTGGAAGAGGCAGTGCCAAAAAGGCCTTCCTCAGGCCTTCTATTGGTTAGGGAACTTGCGACACTTAGACACCTGCTCATTAAAATTGATTCAGCAAAGGGCCCTGTGTGTCGCGTGTGTCTGCCTTCGCACCTCAAAGACTGCCGGTACTTATGTTGCCTGTTAACTAGCATAGGAGGCCCTGCGTAGAAAAGCAGTCTCTTCCCGTTTGGAAAGCTGCATCCCTGCGGCAACAGAGCTGTGTTCAAAACCCTGAAAAGGCCCAGCGTCTATTCAGTGCAGCAACGCCTTGGGAGGAAAACACTAATTTCCACAGAGGAACTGGGTGCTTGCAATCCTTGTGGGGAGCTAATCCTGCCACCCTCGTTCTTTCGGGGAAACCGCAAGGTGACCACTAGGCTCCCCGTAAGTTCCCCTTTTGCCAACGGGCATGTTGGGCATACAGCAGTTTCCATGAAGTGTTCGTCGTTGTGCTGCATACATGCAACTCGAGGATGCCTTTCAGGACGCAATGGGCTCTCGCGTCCGCACTGTGTCCCGTGCAACTACACTGAGTACGCCAAGTCTCCTCTCTGCCTGCTGAGCAACAGACAGCCGTGTAGGCCCTTCGGAACACTTCTTGGCCTGCAGAGTCCAACGCGACACACTGTTCTCTTCCTTCGAAACCTAGGTTGCCATAGCTTGCAAAGAGCACTGGAACACAGTCCTACACGGTCTCATGTGCTGGGCCACTTGGACTCAGTTAGGAATAGTGACTTACACCGAGAGAAACCTTCTCCTCCGCCTTCCTTTTGGGAACTCATACCTCCCCGCCCTCTACCTCAAGCAGGAAGTCGAGGTGAGATCCAACCTGAGCAAAGAGCACAATTCCTCACTTTACACTGGCAGGCCCTTGGAATATGCAGTGCCAACTCGGTTTTCCTCAGGCCTTCACTCGGTTAAGGATCTTGCCACACGTAGAAGCCTGTGCAATAAAACTTGTTTAGCCAAGGGCCCAGTGTGTCGCGATGGTCTCCCTTGGCCGTTCCAATTCTGCAAGTACTTAGGTTGGGTGTTAACTAGGTTAGGTGGCCCTGCTTAGAAAACCAGCGTTTCCCCCTTTGGAAATCTGGATACTCGTGGCCTCGGAGTTGTTTCCGAATCCCTAAATATGCCCAGCTTCTACTCACTGCAGGCACACCTGGGGAGGAAACCAGTATGTTCCCCAGACAAACAGGGTGCTTGCGCATTCAGAGGGGAGCGAATCTGTGGCCCACGTTCGTTCTGGGAAATCGCAAGGTGACCGCTAGCATCCGCGAACAAAAGCAGTCTTATCCCCTTTCGAAAGCTGGATTCTTGCGGCCTAGAACCTGTGTGCAAAAGTGTGGAATTGCCCAGCTCCTATTCACTGCAGGCACGCTTGCGAGGGAAACGAGTATTTTGCCCAGAGAAATCAGGTGCTTTCAATTCTTAGGGGGAGCTAATCCCACAGCCCTCGTTCGTTCTGGGAAACCACAAGACGACCACTAGTCTCATCGTAAGGACCAATCTTTCCCCCTGGCAAGCTCTGCGTGCAGCAGTTTCCATGAGGTCTTGGTCGTGGTTCAGCTTCAATGGAACACGAGTAGACCTTTCAGGTCTCCTAGGGCTCTGGCATCCGCACCGTTGCCCGTGTAAATACACTGAGTACCCCAAGTGTCCTCTCTGCATGCTGATCAACAGACAGCCTTGTAGGCCCTTCGGAACACTTCTTGGCATGCAGAATCCAGGGCGACACACTGCTCCCTTCCTTGGAGAACCAGGTTGACACAGCTTACAAATACCTCGGGAATATATTCCCAGCCGGTCTAATGGGCTGGGCAACTTTGACTCAGTGCAGAAGAGTGACGTGCCATGAGAGACACCCTCTGCCCAGCGTTCCTTCTGGGAACTCATAGCTGCCGGCCCTCTACATCATGCAGGAATTGGATGTGACATCCAACCTGGTCAAAGACCACAATTCACCACATTACACTGGTAGGCCTCTGGAAGAGGCAGTGCCAAAAAGGCCTTCCTCAGGCCTTCTATTGGTTAGGGAACTTGCGACACTTAGACACCTGCTCATTAAAATTGATTCAGCAAAGGGCCCTGTGTGTCGCGTGTGTCTGCCTTCGCACCTCAAAGACTGCCGGTACTTATGTTGCCTGTTAACTAGCATAGGAGGCCCTGCGTAGAAAAGCAGTCTCTTCCCGTTTGGAAAGCTGCATCCTTGCGGCAACAGAGCTGTGTTCAAAACCCTGAAAAGGCCCAGCGTCTATTCAGTGCAGCAACGCCTCGGGAGGAAAACACTAATTTCCACAGAGGAACTGGGTGCTTGCAATCCTTGTGGGGAGCTAATCCTGCCACCCTCGTTCTTTCGGGGAAACCGCAAGGTGACCACTAGGCTCCCCGTAAGTTCCCCTTTTGCCAACGGGCATGTTGGGCATACAGCAGTCTCCATGAAGTGTTCGTCGTTGTGCTGCATACATGCAACTCGAGGATGCCTTTCAGGACGCAAAGGGCTCTCGCGTCCGCACTGTGTCCCGTGCAACTACACTGAGTACGCCAAGTCTCCTCTCTGCCTGCTGAGCAACAGACAGCCGTGTAGGCCCTTCGGAACACTTCTTGGCCTGCAGAGTCCAACGCGACACACTGTTCTCTTCCTTCGAAACCTAGGTTGCCATAGCTTGCAAAGAGCACTGGAACACAGTCCTACACGGTCTCATGTGCTGGGCCACTTGGACTCAGTTAGGAGTAGTGACTTACACCGAGAGAAACCTTCTCCTCCGCCTTCCTTCTGGGAACTCATACCTCCCCGCCCTCTACCTCAAGCAGGAAGTCGAGGTGAGATCCAACCTGAGCAAAGAGCACAATTCCTCACTTTACACTGGCAGGCCCTTGGAATATGCAGTGCCAACTCGGTTTTCCTCAGGCCTTCACTCGGTTAAGGATCTTGCCACATGTAGAAGCCTGTGCAATAAAACTTGTTTAGCCAAGGGCCCAGTGTGTCGCGATGGTCTCCCTTGGCCGTTCCAATTCTGCAAGTACTTAGGTTGGGTGTTAACTAGGTTAGGTGGCCCTGCTTAGAAAACAAGCGTTTCCCCCTTTGGAAATCTGGATACTCGTGGCCTCGGAGTTGTTTCCGAATCCCTAAATATGCCCAGCTTCTACTCACTGCAGGCACACCTGGGGAGGAAACCAGTATGTTCCCCAGACAAACAGGGTGCTTGCGCATTCAGAGGGGAGCGAATCTGTGGCCCACGTTCGTTCTGGGAAATCGCAAGGTGGCCGCTAGCATCCGTGAACAAAAGCAGTCTTATCCCCTTTCGGAAGCTGGATTCTTGCGGCCTAGAACCTGTGTGCAAAAGTGTGGAATTGCCCAGCTCCTATTCACTGCAGGCACGCTTGCGAGGGAAACGAGTATTTTGCCCAGAGAAATCAGGTGCTTTCAATTCTTAGGCGGAGCTAATCCCACAGCCCTCGTTCGTTCTGGGAAACCACAAGACGACCACTAGTCTCATCGTAAGGACCAATCTTTCCCCCTGGCAAGCTCTGCGTGCAGCAGTTTCCATGAGGTCTTGGTCGTGGTTCAGCTTCAATGGAACACGAGTAGACCTTTCAGGTCTCCTAGGGCTCTGGCATCCGCACCGTTGCCCGTGTAAATACACTGAGTACCCCAAGTGTCCTCTCTGCATGCTGATCAACAGACAGCCTTGTAGGCCCTTCGGAACACTTCTTGGCATGCAGAATCCAGGGCGACACACTGCTCCCTTCCTTGGAGAACCAGGTTGACACAGCTTACAAATACCTCGGGAATATATTCCCAGCCGGTCTAATGGGCTGGGCAACTTTGACTCAGTGCAGAAGAGTGACGTGCCATGAGAGACACCCTCTGCCCAGCGTTCCTTCTGGGAACTCATAGCTGCCGGCCCTCTACATCATGCAGGAATTGGATGTGACATCCAACCTGGTCAAAGACCACAATTCACCACATTACACTGGTAGGCCTCTGGAAGAGGCAGTGCCAAAAAGGCCTTCCTCAGGCCTTCTATTGGTTAGGGAACTTGCGACACTTAGACACCTGCTCATTAAAATTGATTCAGCAAAGGGCCCTGTGTGTCGCGTGTGTCTGCCTTCGCACCTCAAAGACTGCCGGTACTTATGTTGCCTGTTAACTAGCATAGGAGGCCCTGCGTAGAAAAGCAGTCTCTTCCCGTTTGGAAAGCTGCATCCTTGCGGCAACAGAGCTGTGTTCAAAACCCTGAAAAGGCCCAGCGTCTATTCAGTGCAGCAACGCCTCGGGAGGAAAACACTAATTTCCACAGAGGAACTGGGTGCTTGCAATCCTTGTGGGGAGCTAATCCTGCCACCCTCGTTCTTTCGGGGAAACCGCAAGGTGACCACTAGGCTCCCCGTAAGTTCCCCTTTTGCCAACGGGCATGTTGGGCATACAGCAGTTTCCATGAAGTGTTCGTCGTTGTGCTGCATACATGCAACTCGAGGATGCCTTTCAGGACGCAATGGGCTCTCGCGTCCGCACTGTGTCCCGTGCAACTACACTGAGTACGCCAAGTCTCCTCTCTGCCTGCTGAGCAACAGACAGCCGTGTAGGCCCTTCGGAACACTTCTTGGCCTGCAGAGTCCAACGCGACACACTGTTCTCTTCCTTCGAAACCTAGGTTGCCATAGCTTGCAAAGAGCACTGGAACACAGTCCTACACGGTCTCATGTGCTGGGCCACTTGGACTCAGTTAGGAGTAGTGACTTACACCGAGAGAAACCTTCTCCTCCGCCTTCCTTCTGGGAACTCATACCTCCCCGCCCTCTACCTCAAGCAGGAAGTCGAGGTGAGATCCAACCTGAGCAAAGAGCACAATTCCTCACTTTACACTGGCAGGCCCTTGGAATATGCAGTGCCAACTCGGTTTTCCTCAGGCCTTCACTCGGTTAAGGATCTTGCCACATGTAGAAGCCTGTGCAATAAAACTTGTTTAGCCAAGGGCCCAGTGTGTCGCGATGGTCTCCCTTGGCCGTTCCAATTCTGCAAGTACTTAGGTTGGGTGTTAACTAGGTTAGGTGGCCCTGCTTAGAAAACCAGCGTTTCCCCCTTTGGAAATCTGGATACTCGTGGCCTCGGAGTTGTTTCCGAATCCCTAAATATGCCCAGCTTCTACTCACTGCAGGCACACCTGGGGAGGAAACCAGTATGTTCCCCAGACAAACAGGGTGCTTGCGCATTCAGAGGGGAGCGAATCTGTGGCCCACGTTCGTTCTGGGAAATCGCAAGGTGACCGCTAGCATCCGCGAACAAAAGCAGTCTTATCCCCTTTCGAAAGCTGGATTCTTGCGGCCTAGAACCTGTGTGCAAAAGTGTGGAATTGCCCAGCTCCTATTCACTGCAGGCACGCTTGCGAGGGAAACGAGTATTTTGCCCAGAGAAATCAGGTGCTTTCAATTCTTAGGGGGAGCTAATCCCACAGCCCTCGTTCGTTCTGGGAAACCACAAGACGACCACTAGTCTCATCGTAAGGACCAATCTTTCCCCCTGGCAAGCTCTGCGTGCAGCAGTTTCCATGAGGTCTTGGTCGTGGTTCAGCTTCAATGGAACACGAGTAGACCTTTCAGGTCTCCTAGGGCTCTGGCATCCGCACCGTTGCCCGTGTAAATACACTGAGTACCCCAACAGTCCTCTCTGCATGCTGATCAACAGACAGCCTTGTAGGCCCTTCGGAACACTTCTTGGCATGCAGAATCCAGGGCGACACACTGCTCCCTTCCTTGGAGAACCAGGTTGACACAGCTTACAAATACCTCGGGAATATATTCCCAGCCGGTCTAATGGGCTGGGCAACTTTGACTCAGTGCAGAAGAGTGACGTGCCATGAGAGACACCCTCTGCCCAGCGTTCCTTCTGGGAACTCATAGCTGCCGGCCCTCTACATCATGCAGGAATTGGATGTGACATCCAACCTGGTCACAGACCACAATTCACCACATTACACTGGTAGGCCTCTGGAAGAGGCAGTGCCAAAAAGGCCTTCCTCAGGCCTTCTATTGGTTAGGGAACTTGCGACACTTAGACACCTGCTCATTAAAATTGATTCAGCAAAGGGCCCTGTGTGTCGCGTGTGTCTGCCTTCGCACCTCAAAGACTGCCGGTACTTAGGTTGCCTGTTAACTAGCATAGGAGGCCCTGCGTAGAAAAGCAGTCTCTTCCCGTTTGGAAAGCTGCATCCTTGCGGCAACAGAGCTGTGTTCAAAATCCTGAAAAGGCCCAGCGTCTATTCAGTGCAGCAACGCCTCGGGAGGAAAACACTAATTTCCACAGAGGAACTGGGTGCTTGCAATCCTTGTGGGGAGCTAATCCTGCCACCCTCGTTCTTTCGGGGAAATCGCAAGGTGACCACTAGGCTCCCCGTAAGTTCCCCTTTTGCCAACGGGCATGTTGGGCATACAGCAGTTTCCATGAAGTGTTCGTCGTTGTGCTGCATACATGCAACTCGAGGATGCCTTTCAGGACGCAATGGGCTCTCGCGTCCGCACTGTGTCCCGTGCAACTACACTGAGTACGCCAAGTCTCCTCTCTGCCTGCTGAGCAACAGACAGCCGTGTAGGCCCTTTGGAACACTTCTTGGCCTGCAGAGTCCAACGCGACACACTGTTCTCTTCCTTCGAAACCTAGGTTGCCATAGCTTGCAAAGAGCACTGGAACACAGTGCCTACACGGTCTCATGTGCTGGGCCACTTGGACTCAGTTAGGAATAGTGACTTACACCGAGAGAAACCTTCTCCTCCGCCTTCCTTCTGGGAACTCATACCTCCCCGCCCTCTACCTCAAGCAGGAAGTCGAGGTGAGATCCAACCTGAGCAAAGAGCACAATTCCTCACGTTACACTGGCAGGCCCTTGGAATATGCAGTGCCAACTCGGTTTTCCTCAGGCCTTCACTCGGTTAAGGATCTTGCCACACGTAGAAGCCTGTGCAATAAAACTTGTTTAGCCAAGGGCCCAGTGTGTCGCGATGGTCTCCCTTGGCCGTTCCAATTCTGCAAGTACTTAGGTGGGGTGTTAACTATTTTAGGTGGCCCTGCTTAGAAAACCAGCGTTTCCCCCTTTGGAAATCTGGATACTCGTGGCCTCGGAGTTGTTTCCGAATCCCTAAATATGCCCAGCTTCTACTCACTGCAGGCACACCTGGGGAGGAAACCAGTATGTTCCCCAGACAAACAGGGTGCTTGCGCATTCAGAGGGGAGCGAATCTGTGGCCCACGTTCGTTCTGGGAAATCGCAAGGTGACCGCTAGCATCCGCGAACAAAAGCAGTCTTATCCCCTTTCGAAAGCTGGATTCTTGCGGCCTAGAACCTGTGTGCAAAAGCGTGGAATTGCCCAGCTCCTATTCACTGCAGGCACGCTTGCGAGGGAAACGAGTATTTTGCCCAGAGAAATCAGGTGCTTTCAATTCTTAGGGGGAGCTAATCCCACAGCCCTCGTTCGTTCTGGGAAACCACAAGACGACCACTAGTCTCATCGTAAGGACCAATCTTTCCCCCTGGCAAGCTCTGCGTGCAGCAGTTTCCATGAGGTCTTGGTCGTGGTTCAGCTTCAATGGAACACGAGTAGACCTTTCAGGTCTCCTAGGGCTCTGGCATCCGCACCGTTGCCCGTGTAAATACACTGAGTACCCCAAGTGTCCTCTCTGCATGCTGATCAACAGACAGCCTTGTAGGCCCTTCGGAACACTTCTTGGCATGCAGAATCCAGGGCGACACACTGCTCCCTTCCTTGGAGAACCAGGTTGACACAGCTTACAAATACCTCGGGAATATATTCCCAGCCGGTCTAATGGGCTGGGCAACTTTGACTCAGTGCAGAAGAGTGACGTGCCATGAGAGACACCCTCTGCCCAGCGTTCCTTCTGGGAACTCATAGCTGCCGGCCCTCTACATCATGCAGGAATTGGATGTGACATCCAACCTGGTCAAAGACCACAATTCACCACATTACACTGGTAGGCCTCTGGAAGAGGCAGTGCCAAAAAGGCCTTCCTCAGGCCTTCTATTGGTTAGGGAACTTGCGACACTTAGACACCTGCTCATTAAAATTGATTCAGCAAAGGGCCCTGTGTGTCGCGTGTGTCTGCCTTCGCACCTCAAAGACTGCCGGTACTTAGGTTGCCTGTTAACTAGCATAGGAGGCCCTGCGTAGAAAAGCAGTCTCTTCCCGTTTGGAAAGCTGCATCCTTGCGGCAACAGAGCTGTGTTCAAAATCCTGAAAAGGCCCAGCGTCTATTCAGTGCAGCAACGCCTTGGGAGGAAAACACTAATTTCCACAGAGGAACTGGGTGCTTGCAATCCTTGTGGGGAGCTAATCCTGCCACCCTCGTTCTTTCGGGGAAACCGCAAGGTGACCACTAGGCTCCCCGTAAGTTCCCCTTTTGCCAACGGGCATGTTGGGCATACAGCAGTCTCCATGAAGTGTTCGTCGTTGTGCTGCATACATGCAACTCGAGGATGCCTTTCAGGACGCAATGGGCTCTCGCGTCCGCACTGTGTCCCGTGCAACTACACTGAGTACGCCAAGTCTCCTCTCTGCCTGCTGAGCAACAGACAGCCGTGTAGGCCCTTCGGAACACTTCTTGGCCTGCAGAGTCCAACGCGACACACTGTTCTCTTCCTTCGAAACCTAGGTTGCCATAGCTTGCAAAGAGCACTGGAACACAGTCCTACACGGTCTCATGTGCTGGGCCACTTGGACTCAGTTAGGAATAGTGACTTACACCGAGAGAAACCTTCTCCTCCGCCTTCCTTCTGGGAACTCATACCTCCCCGCCCTCTACCTCAAGCAGGAAGTCGAGGTGAGATCCAACCTGAGCAAAGAGCACAATTCCTCACGTTACACTGGCAGGCCCTTGGAATATGCAGTGCCAACTCGGTTTTCCTCAGGCCTTCACTCGGTTAAGGATCTTGCCACACGTAGAAGCCTGTGCAATAAAACTTGTTTAGCCAAGGGCCCAGTGTGTCGCGATGGTCTCCCTTGGCCGTTCCAATTCTGCAAGTACTTAGGTGGGGTGTTAACTAGGTTAGGTGGCCCTGCTTAGAAAACCAGCGTTTCCCCCTTTGGAAATCTGGATACTCGTGGCCTCGGAGTTGTTTCCGAATCCCTAAATATGCCCAGCTTCTACTCACTGCAGGCACACCTGGGGAGGAAACCAGTATGTTCCCCAGACAAACAGGGTGCTTGCGCATTCAGAGGGGAGCGAATCTGTGGCCCACGTTCGTTCTGGGAAATCGCAAGGTGACCGCTAGCATCCGCGAACAAAAGCAGTCTTATCCCCTTTCGAAAGCTGGATTCTTGCGGCCTAGAACCTGTGTGCAAAAGTGTGGAATTGCCCAGCTCCTATTCACTGCAGGCACGCTTGCGAGGGAAACGAGTATTTTGCCCAGAGAAATCAGGTGCTTTCAATTCTTAGGGGGAGCTAATCCCACAGCCCTCGTTCGTTCTGGGAAACCACAAGACGACCACTAGTCTCATCGTAAGGACCAATCTTTCCCCCTGGCAAGCTCTGCGTGCAGCAGTTTCCATGAGGTCTTGGTCGTGGTTCAGCTTCAATGGAACACGAGTAGACCTTTCAGGTCTCCTAGGGCTCTGGCATCCGCACCGTTGCCCGTGTAAATACACTGAGTACCCCAAGAGTCCTCTCTGCATGCTGATCAACAGACAGCCTTGTAGGCCCTTCGGAACACTTCTTGGCATGCAGAATCCAGGGCGACACACTGCTCCCTTCCTTGGAGAACCAGGTTGACACAGCTTACAAATACCTCGGGAATATATTCCCAGCCGGTCTAATGGGCTGGGCAACTTTGACTCAGTGCAGAAGAGTGACGTGCCATGAGAGACACCCTCTGCCCAGCGTTCCTTCTGGGAACTCATAGCTGCCGGCCCTCTACATCATGCAGGAATTGGATGTGACATCCAACCTGGTCACAGACCACAATTCACCACATTACACTGGTAGGCCTCTGGAAGAGGCAGTGCCAAAAAGGCCTTCCTCAGGCCTTCTATTGGTTAGGGAACTTGCGACACTTAGACACCTGCTCATTAAAATTGATTCAGCAAAGGGCCCTGTGTGTCGCGTGTGTCTGCCTTCGCACCTCAAAGACTGCCGGTACTTAGGTTGCCTGTTAACTAGCATAGGAGGCCCTGCGTAGAAAAGCAGTCTCTTCCCGTTTGGAAAGCTGCATCCTTGCGGCAACAGAGCTGTGTTCAAAATCCTGAAAAGGCCCAGCGTCTATTCAGTGCAGCAACGCCTCGGGAGGAAAACACTAATTTCCACAGAGGAACTGGGTGCTTGCAATCCTTGTGGGGAGCTAATCCTGCCACCCTCGTTCTTTCGGGGAAATCGCAAGGTGACCACTAGGCTCCCCGTAAGTTCCCCTTTTGCCAACGGGCATGTTGGGCATACAGCAGTTTCCATGAAGTGTTCGTCGTTGTGCTGCATACATGCAACTCGAGGATGCCTTTCAGGACGCAATGGGCTCTCGCGTCCGCACTGTGTCCCGTGCAACTACACTGAGTACGCCAAGTCTCCTCTCTGCCTGCTGAGCAACAGACAGCCGTGTAGGCCCTTCGGAACACTTCTTGGCCTGCAGAGTCCAACGCGACACACTGTTCTCTTCCTTCGAAACCTAGGTTGCCATAGCTTGCAAAGAGCACTGGAACACAGTGCCTACACGGTCTCATGTGCTGGGCCACTTGGACTCAGTTAGGAATAGTGACTTACACCGAGAGAAACCTTCTCCTCCGCCTTCCTTCTGGGAACTCATACCTCCCCGCCCTCTACCTCAAGCAGGAAGTCGAGGTGAGATCCAACCTGAGCAAAGAGCACAATTCCGCACGTTACACTGGCAGGCCCTTGGAATATGCAGTGCCAACTCGGTTTTCCTCAGGCCTTCACTCGGTTAAGGATCTTGCCACACGTAGAAGCCTGTGCAATAAAACTTGTTTAGCCAAGGGCCCAGTGTGTCGCGATGGTCTCCCTTGGCCGTTCCAATTCTGCAAGTACTTAGGTTGGGTGTTAACTAGGTTAGGTGGCCCTGCTTAGAAAACCAGCGTTTCCCCCTTTGGAAATCTGGATACTCGTGGCCTCGGAGTTGTTTCCGAATCCCTAAATATGCCCAGCTTCTACTCACTGCAGGCACACCTGGGGAGGAAACCAGTATGTTCCCCAGACAAACAGGGTGCTGGCGCATTCAGAGGGGAGAGAATCTGTGGCCCACGTTCGTTCTGGGAAATCGCAAGGTGACCGCTAGCATCCGCGAACAAAAGCAGTCTTATCCCCTTTCGAAAGCTGGATTCTTGCGGCCTAGAACCTGTGTGCAAAAGCGTGGAATTGCCCAGCTCCTATTCACTGCAGGCACGCTTGCGAGGGAAACGAGTATTTTGCCCAGAGAAATCAGGTGCTTTCAATTCTTAGGGGGAGCTAATCCCACAGCCCTCGTTCGTTCTGGGAAACCACAAGACGACCACTAGTCTCATCGTAAGGACCAATCTTTCCCCCTGGCAAGCTCTGCGTGCAGCAGTTTCCATGAGGTCTTGGTCGTGGTTCAGCTTCAATGGAACACGAGTAGACCTTTCAGGTCTCCTAGGGCTCTGGCATCCGCACCGTTGCCCGTGTAAATACACTGAGTACCCCAAGTGTCCTCTCTGCATGCTGATCAACAGACAGCCTTGTAGGCCCTTCGGAACACTTCTTGGCATGCAGAATCCAGGGCGACACACTGCTCCCTTCCTTGGAGAACCAGGTTGACACAGCTTACAAATACCTCGGGAATATATTCCCAGCCGGTCTAATGGGCTGGGCAACTTTGACTCAGTGCAGAAGAGTGACGTGCCATGAGAGACACCCTCTGCCCAGCGTTCCTTCTGGGAACTCATAGCTGCCGGCCCTCTACATCATGCAGGAATTGGATGTGACATCCAACCTGGTCAAAGACCACAATTCACCACATTACACTGGTAGGCCTCTGGAAGAGGCAGTGCCAAAAAGGCCTTCCTCAGGCCTTCTATTGGTTAGGGAACTTGCGACACTTAGACACCTGCTCATTAAAATTGATTCAGCAAAGGGCCCTGTGTGTCGCGTGTGTCTGCCTTCGCACCTCAAAGACTGCCGGTACTTAGGTTGCCTGTTAACTAGCATAGGAGGCCCTGCGTAGAAAAGCAGTCTCTTCCCGTTTGGAAAGCTGCATCCTTGCGGCAACAGAGCTGTGTTCAAAACCCTGAAAAGGCCCAGCGTCTATTCAGTGCAGCAACGCCTTGGGAGGAAAACACTAATTTCCACAGAGGAACTGGGTGCTTGCAATCCTTGTGGGGAGCTAATCCTGCCACCCTCGTTCTTTCGGGGAAACCGCAAGGTGACCACTAGGCTCCCCGTAAGTTCCCCTTTTGCCAACGGGCATGTTGGGCATACAGCAGTCTCCATGAAGTGTTCGTCGTTGTGCTGCATACATGCAACTCGAGGATGCCTTTCAGGACGCAATGGGCTCTCGCGTCCGCACTGTGTCCCGTGCAACTACACTGAGTACGCCAAGTCTCCTCTCTGCCTGCTGAGCAACAGACAGCCGTGTAGGCCCTTCGGAACACTTCTTGGCCTGCAGAGTCCAACGCGACACACTGTTCTCTTCCTTCGAAACCTAGGTTGCCATAGCTTGCAAAGAGCACTGGAACACAGTGCCTACACGGTCTCATGTGCTGGGCCACTTGGACTCAGTTAGGAATAGTGACTTACACCGAGAGAAACCTTCTCCTCCGCCTTCCTTCTGGGAACTCATACCTCCCCGCCCTCTACCTCAAGCAGGAAGTCGAGGTGAGATCCAACCTGAGCAAAGAGCACAATTCCTCACGTTACACTGGCAGGCCCTTGGAATATGCAGTGCCAACTCGGTTTTCCTCAGGCCTTCACTCGGTTAAGGATCTTGCCACACGTAGAAGCCTGTGCAATAAAACTTGTTTAGCCAAGGGCCCAGTGTGTCGCGATGGTCTCCCTTGGCCGTTCCAATTCTGCAAGTACTTAGGTTGGGTGTTAACTAGGTTAGGTGGCCCTGCTTAGAAAACCAGCGTTTCCCCCTTTGGAAATCTGGATACTCGTGGCCTCGGAGTTGTTTCCGAATCCCTAAATATGCCCAGCTTCTACTCACTGCAGGCACACCTGGGGAGGAAACCAGTATGTTCCCCAGACAAACAGGGTGCTTGCGCATTCAGAGGGGAGCGAATCTGTGGCCCACGTTCGTTCTGGGAAATCGCAAGGTGGCCGCTAGCATCCGCGAACAAAAGCAGTCTTATCCCCTTTCGAAAGCTGGATTCTTGCGGCCTAGAACCTGTGTGCAAAAGTGTGGAATTGCCCAGCTCCTATTCACTGCAGGCACGCTTGCGAGGGAAACGAGTATTTTGCCCAGAGAAATCAGGTGCTTTCAATTCTTAGGGGGAGCTAATCCCACAGCCCTCGTTCGTTCTGGGAAACCACAAGACGACCACTAGTCTCATCGTAAGGACCAATCTTTCCCCCTGGCAAGCTCTGCGTGCAGCAGTTTCCATGAGGTCTTGGTCGTGGTTCAGCTTCAATGGAACACGAGTAGACCTTTCAGGTCTCCTAGGGCTCTGGCATCCGCACCGTTGCCCGTGTAAATACACTGAGTACCCCAAGTGTCCTCTCTGCATGCTGATCAACAGACAGCCTTGTAGGCCCTTCGGAACACTTCTTGGCATGCAGAATCCAGGGCGACACACTGCTCCCTTCCTTGGAGAACCAGGTTGACACAGCTTACAAATACCTCGGGAATATATTCCCAGCCGGTCTAATGGGCTGGGCAACTTTGACTCAGTGCAGAAGAGTGACGTGCCATGAGAGACACCCTCTGCCCAGCGTTCCTTCTGGGAACTCATAGCTGCCGGCCCTCTACATCATGCAGGAATTGGATGTGACATCCAACCTGGTCACAGACCACAATTCACCACATTACACTGGTAGGCCTCTGGAAGAGGCAGTGCCAAAAAGGCCTTCCTCAGGCCTTCTATTGGTTAGGGAACTTGCGACACTTAGACACCTGCTCATTAAAATTGATTCAGCAAAGGGCCCTGTGTGTCGCGTGTGTCTGCCTTCGCACCTCAAAGACTGCCGGTACTTATGTTGCCTGTTAACTAGCATAGGAGGCCCTGCGTAGAAAAGCAGTCTCTTCCCGTTTGGAAAGCTGCATCCTTGCGGCAACAGAGCTGTGTTCAAAATCCTGAAAAGGCCCAGCGTCTATTCAGTGCAGCAACGCCTCGGGAGGAAAACACTAATTTCCACAGAGGAACTGGGTGCTTGCAATCCTTGTGGGGAGCTAATCCTGCCACCCTCGTTCTTTCGGGGAAATCGCAAGGTGACCACTAGGCTCCCCGTAAGTTCCCCTTTTGCCAACGGGCATGTTGGGCATACAGCAGTTTCCATGAAGTGTTCGTCGTTGTGCTGCATACATGCAACTCGAGGATGCCTTTCAGGACGCAATGGGCTCTCGCGTCCGCACTGTGTCCCGTGCAACTACACTGAGTACGCCAAGTCTCCTCTCTGCCTGCTGAGCAACAGACAGCCGTGTAGGCCCTTCGGAACACTTCTTGGCCTGCAGAGTCCAACGCGACACACTGTTCTCTTCCTTCGAAACCTAGGTTGCCATAGCTTGCAAAGAGCACTGGAACACAGTGCCTACACGGTCTCATGTGCTGGGCCACTTGGACTCAGTTAGGAATAGTGACTTACACCGAGAGAAACCTTCTCCTCCGCCTTCCTTCTGGGAACTCATACCTCCCCGCCCTCTACCTCAAGCAGGAAGTCGAGGTGAGATCCAACCTGAGCAAAGAGCACAATTCCTCACGTTACACTGGCAGGCCCTTGGAATATGCAGTGCCAACTCGGTTTTCCTCAGGCCTTCACTCGGTTAAGGATCTTGCCACACGTAGAAGCCTGTGCAATAAAACTTGTTTAGCCAAGGGCCCAGTGTGTCGCGATGGTCTCCCTTGGCCGTTCCAATTCTGCAAGTACTTAGGTTGGGTGTTAACTAGGTTAGGTGGCCCTGCTTAGAAAACCAGCGTTTCCCCCTTTGGAAATCTGGATACTCGTGGCCTCGGAGTTGTTTCCGAATCCCTAAATATGCCCAGCTTCTACTCACTGCAGGCACACCTGGGGAGGAAACCAGTATGTTCCCCAGACAAACAGGGTGCTTGCGCATTCAGAGGGGAGCGAATCTGTGGCCCACGTTCGTTCTGGGAAATCGCAAGGTGACCGCTAGCATCCGCGAACAAAAGCAGTCTTATCCCCTTTCGAAAGCTGGATTCTTGCGGCCTAGAACCTGTGTGCAAAAGTGTGGAATTGCCCAGCTCCTATTCACTGCAGGCACGCTTGCGAGGGAAACGAGTATTTTGCCCAGAGAAATCAGGTGCTTTCAATTCTTAGGGGGAGCTAATCCCACAGCCCTCGTTCGTTCTGGGAAACCACAAGACGACCACTAGTCTCATCGTAAGGACCAATCTTTCCCCCTGGCAAGCTCTGCGTGCAGCAGTTTCCATGAGGTCTTGGTCGTGGTTCAGCTTCAATGGAACACGAGTAGACCTTTCAGGTCTCCTAGGGCTCTGGCATCCGCACCGTTGCCCGTGTAAATACACTGAGTACCCCAAGTGTCCTCTCTGCATGCTGATCAACAGACAGCCTTGTAGGCCCTTCGGAACACTTCTTGGCATGCAGAATCCAGGGCGACACACTGCTCCCTTCCTTGGAGAACCAGGTTGACACAGCTTACAAATACCTCGGGAATATATTCCCAGCCGGTCTAATGGGCTGGGCAACTTTGACTCAGTGCAGAAGAGTGACGTGCCATGAGAGACACCCTCTGCCCAGCGTTCCTTCTGGGAACTCATAGCTGCCGGCCCTCTACATCATGCAGGAATTGGATGTGACATCCAACCTGGTCAAAGACCACAATTCACCACATTACACTGGTAGGCCTCTGGAAGAGGCAGTGCCAAAAAGGCCTTCCTCAGGCCTTCTATTGGTTAGGGAACTTGCGACACTTAGACACCTGCTCATTAAAATTGATTCAGCAAAGGGCCCTGTGTGTCGCGTGTGTCTGCCTTCGCACCTCAAAGACTGCCGGTACTTAGGTTGCCTGTTAACTAGCATAGGAGGCCCTGCGTAGAAAAGCAGTCTCTTCCCGTTTGGAAAGCTGCATCCTTGCGGCAACAGAGCTGTGTTCAAAACCCTGAAAAGGCCCAGCGTCTATTCAGTGCAGCAACGCCTTGGGAGGAAAACACTAATTTCCACAGAGGAACTGGGTGCTTGCAATCCTTGTGGGGAGCTAATCCTGCCACCCTCGTTCTTTCGGGGAAACCGCAAGGTGACCACTAGGCTCCCCGTAAGTTCCCCTTTTGCCAACGGGCATGTTGGGCATACAGCAGTCTCCATGAAGTGTTCGTCGTTGTGCTGCATACATGCAACTCGAGGATGCCTTTCAGGACGCAATGGGCTCTCGCGTCCGCACTGTGTCCCGTGCAACTACACTGAGTACGCCAAGTCTCCTCTCTGCCTGCTGAGCAACAGACAGCCGTGTAGGCCCTTCGGAACACTTCTTGGCCTGCAGAGTCCAACGCGACACACTGTTCTCTTCCTTCGAAACCTAGGTTGCCATAGCTTGCAAAGAGCACTGGAACACAGTCCTACACGGTCTCATGTGCTGGGCCACTTGGACTCAGTTAGGAATAGTGACTTACACCGAGAGAAACCTTCTCCTCCGCCTTCCTTCTGGGAACTCATACCTCCCCGCCCTCTACCTCAAGCAGGAAGTCGAGGTGAGATCCAACCTGAGCAAAGAGCACAATTCCTCACGTTACACTGGCAGGCCCTTGGAATATGCAGTGCCAACTCGGTTTTCCTCAGGCCTTCACTCGGTTAAGGATCTTGCCACACGTAGAAGCCTGTGCAATAAAACTTGTTTAGCCAAGGGCCCAGTGTGTCGCGATGGTCTCCCTTGGCCGTTCCAATTCTGCAAGTACTTAGGTTGGGTGTTAACTAGGTTAGGTGGCCCTGCTTAGAAAACCAGCGTTTCCCCCTTTGGAAATCTGGATACTCGTGGCCTCGGAGTTGTTTCCGAATCCCTAAATATGCCCAGCTTCTACTCACTGCAGGCACACCTGGGGAGGAAACCAGTATGTTCCCCAGACAAACAGGGTGCTTGCGCATTCAGAGGGGAGCGAATCTGTGGCCCACGTTCGTTCTGGGAAATCGCAAGGTGACCGCTAGCATCCGCGAACAAAAGCAGTCTTATCCCCTTTCGAAAGCTGGATTCTTGCGGCCTAGAACCTGTGTGCAAAAGTGTGGAATTGCCCAGCTCCTATTCACTGCAGGCACGCTTGCGAGGGAAACGAGTATTTTGCCCAGAGAAATCAGGTGCTTTCAATTCTTAGGGGGAGCTAATCCCACAGCCCTCGTTCGTTCTGGGAAACCACAAGACGACCACTAGTCTCATCGTAAGGACCAATCTTTCCCCCTGGCAAGCTCTGCGTGCAGCAGTTTCCATGAGGTCTTGGTCGTGGTTCAGCTTCAATGGAACACGAGTAGACCTTTCAGGTCTCCTAGGGCTCTGGCATCCGCACCGTTGCCCGTGTAAATACACTGAGTACCCCAAGTGTCCTCTCTGCATGCTGATCAACAGACAGCCTTGTAGGCCCTTCGGAACACTTCTTGGCATGCAGAATCCAGGGCGACACACTGCTCCCTTCCTTGGAGAACCAGGTTGACACAGCTTACAAATACCTCGGGAATATATTCCCAGCCGGTCTAATGGGCTGGGCAACTTTGACTCAGTGCAGAAGAGTGACGTGCCATGAGAGACACCCTCTGCCCAGCGTTCCTTCTGGGAACTCATAGCTGCCGGCCCTCTACATCATGCAGGAATTGGATGTGACATCCAACCTGGTCACAGACCACAATTCACCACATTACACTGGTAGGCCTCTGGAAGAGGCAGTGCCAAAAAGGCCTTCCTCAGGCCTTCTATTGGTTAGGGAACTTGCGACACTTAGACACCTGCTCATTAAAATTGATTCAGCAAAGGGCCCTGTGTGTCGCGTGTGTCTGCCTTCGCACCTCAAAGACTGCCGGTACTTATGTTGCCTGTTAACTAGCATAGGAGGCCCTGCGTAGAAAAGCAGTCTCTTCCCGTTTGGAAAGCTGCATCCTTGCGGCAACAGAGCTGTGTTCAAAATCCTGAAAAGGCCCAGCCTCTATTCAGTGCAGCAACGCCTCGGGAGGAAAACACTAATTTCCACAGAGGAACTGGGTGCTTGCAATCCTTGTGGGGAGCTAATCCTGCCACCCTCGTTCTTTCGGGGAAATCGCAAGGTGACCACTAGGCTCCCCGTAAGTTCCCCTTTTGCCAACGGGCATGTTGGGCATACAGCAGTTTCCATGAAGTGTTCGTCGTTGTGCTGCATACATGCAACTCGAGGATGCCTTTCAGGACGCAATGGGCTCTCGCGTCCGCACTGTGTCCCGTGCAACTACACTGAGTACGCCAAGTCTCCTCTCTGCCTGCTGAGCAACAGACAGCCGTGTAGGCCCTTCGGAACACTTCTTGGCCTGCAGAGTCCAACGCGACACACTGTTCTCTTCCTTCGAAACCTAGGTTGCCATAGCTTGCAAAGAGCACTGGAACACAGTGCCTACACGGTCTCATGTGCTGGGCCACTTGGACTCAGTTAGGAATAGTGACTTACACCGAGAGAAACCTTCTCCTCCGCCTTCCTTCTGGGAACTCATACCTCCCCGCCCTCTACCTCAAGCAGGAAGTCGAGGTGAGATCCAACCTGAGCAAAGAGCACAATTCCTCACGTTACACTGGCAGGCCCTTGGAATATGCAGTGCCAACTCGGTTTTCCTCAGGCCTTCACTCGGTTAAGGATCTTGCCACACGTAGAAGCCTGTGCAATAAAACTTGTTTAGCCAAGGGCCCAGTGTGTCGCGATGGTCTCCCTTGGCCGTTCCAATTCTGCAAGTACTTAGGTTGGGTGTTAACTAGGTTAGGTGGCCCTGCTTAGAAAACCAGCGTTTCCCCCTTTGGAAATCTGGATACTCGTGGCCTCGGAGTTGTTTCCGAATCCCTAAATATGCCCAGCTTCTACTCACTGCAGGCACACCTGGGGAGGAAACCAGTATGTTCCCCAGACAAACAGGGTGCTTGCGCATTCAGAGGGGAGCGAATCTGTGGCCCACGTTCGTTCTGGGAAATCGCAAGGTGACCGCTAGCATCCGCGAACAAAAGCAGTCTTATCCCCTTTCGAAAGCTGGATTCTTGCGGCCTAGAACCTGTGTGCAAAAGTGTGGAATTGCCCAGCTCCTATTCACTGCAGGCACGCTTGCGAGGGAAACGAGTATTTTGCCCAGAGAAATCAGGTGCTTTCAATTCTTAGGGGGAGCTAATCCCACAGCCCTCGTTCGTTCTGGGAAACCACAAGACGACCACTAGTCTCATCGTAAGGACCAATCTTTCCCCCTGGCAAGCTCTGCGTGCAGCAGTTTCCATGAGGTCTTGGTCGTGGTTCAGCTTCAATGGAACACGAGTAGACCTTTCAGGTCTCCTAGGGCTCTGGCATCCGCACCGTTGCCCGTGTAAATACACTGAGTACCCCAAGTGTCCTCTCTGCATGCTGATCAACAGACAGCCTTGTAGGCCCTTCGGAACACTTCTTGGCATGCAGAATCCAGGGCGACACACTGCTCCCTTCCTTGGAGAACCAGGTTGACACAGCTTACAAATACCTCGGGAATATATTCCCAGCCGGTCTAATGGGCTGGGCAACTTTGACTCAGTGCAGAAGAGTGACGTGCCATGAGAGACACCCTCTGCCCAGCGTTCCTTCTGGGAACTCATAGCTGCCGGCCCTCTACATCATGCAGGAATTGGATGTGACATCCAACCTGGTCAAAGACCACAATTCACCACATTACACTGGTAGGCCTCTGGAAGAGGCAGTGCCAAAAAGGCCTTCCTCAGGCCTTCTATTGGTTAGGGAACTTGCGACACTTAGACACCTGCTCATTAAAATTGATTCAGCAAAGGGCCCTGTGTGTCGCGTGTGTCTGCCTTCGCACCTCAAAGACTGCCGGTACTTAGGTTGCCTGTTAACTAGCATAGGAGGCCCTGCGTAGAAAAGCAGTCTCTTCCCGTTTGGAAAGCTGCATCCTTGCGGCAACAGAGCTGTGTTCAAAACCCTGAAAAGGCCCAGCGTCTATTCAGTGCAGCAACGCCTTGGGAGGAAAACACTAATTTCCACAGAGGAACTGGGTGCTTGCAATCCTTGTGGGGAGCTAATCCTGCCACCCTCGTTCTTTCGGGGAAACCGCAAGGTGACCACTAGGCTCCCCGTAAGTTCCCCTTTTGCCAACGGGCATGTTGGGCATACAGCAGTCTCCATGAAGTGTTCGTCGTTGTGCTGCATACATGCAACTCGAGGATGCCTTTCAGGACGCAATGGGCTCTCGCGTCCGCACTGTGTCCCGTGCAACTACACTGAGTACGCCAAGTCTCCTCTCTGCCTGCTGAGCAACAGACAGCCGTGTAGGCCCTTCGGAACACTTCTTGGCCTGCAGAGTCCAACGCGACACACTGTTCTCTTCCTTCGAAACCTAGGTTGCCATAGCTTGCAAAGAGCACTGGAACACAGTCCTACACGGTCTCATGTGCTGGGCCACTTGGACTCAGTTAGGAATAGTGACTTACACCGAGAGAAACCTTCTCCTCCGCCTTCCTTCTGGGAACTCATACCTCCCCGCCCTCTACCTCAAGCAGGAAGTTGAGGTGAGATCCAACCTGAGCAAAGAGCACAATTCCTCACGTTACACTGGCAGGCCCTTGGAATATGCAGTGCCAACTCGGTTTTCCTCAGGCCTTCACTCGGTTAAGGATCTTGCCACACGTAGAAGCCTGTGCAATAAAACTTGTTTAGCCAAGGGCCCAGTGTGTCGCGATGGTCTCCCTTGGCCGTTCCAATTCTGCAAGTACTTAGGTTGGGTGTTAACTAGGTTAGGTGGCCCTGCTTAGAAAACCAGCGTTTCCCCCTTTGGAAATCTGGATACTCGTGGCCTCGGAGTTGTTTCCGAATCCCTAAATATGCCCAGCTTCTACTCACTGCAGGCACACCTGGGGAGGAAACCAGTATGTTCCCCAGACAAACAGGGTGCTTGCGCATTCAGAGGGGAGCGAATCTGTGGCCCACGTTCGTTCTGGGAAATCGCAAGGTGACCGCTAGCATCCGCGAACAAAAGCAGTCTTATCCCCTTTCGAAAGCTGGATTCTTGCGGCCTAGAACCTGTGTGCAAAAGTGTGGAATTGCCCAGCTCCTATTCACTGCAGGCACGCTTGCGAGGGAAACGAGTATTTTGCACAGAGAAATCAGGTGCTTTCAATTCTTAGGGGGAGCTAATCCCACAGCCCTCGTTCGTTCTGGGAAACCACAAGACGACCACTAGTCTCATCGTAAGGACCAATCTTTCCCCCTGGCAAGCTCTGCGTGCAGCAGTTTCCATGAGGTCTTGGTCGTGGTTCAGCTTCAATGGAACACGAGTAGACCTTTCAGGTCTCCTAGGGCTCTGGCATCCGCACCGTTGCCCGTGTAAATACACTGAGTACCCCAAGTGTCCTCTCTGCATGCTGATCAACAGACAGCCTTGTAGGCCCTTCGGAACACTTCTTGGCATGCAGAATCCAGGGCGACACACTGCTCCCTTCCTTGGAGAACCAGGTTGACACAGCTTACAAATACCTCGGGAATATATTCCCAGCCGGTCTAATGGGCTGGGCAACTTTGACTCAGTGCAGAAGAGTGACGTGCCATGAGAGACACCCTCTGCCCAGCGTTCCTTCTGGGAACTCATAGCTGCCGGCCCTCTACATCATGCAGGAATTGGATGTGACATCCAACCTGGTCAAAGACCACAATTCACCACATTACACTGGTAGGCCTCTGGAAGAGGCAGTGCCAAAAAGGCCTTCCTCAGGCCTTCTATTGGTTAGGGAACTTGCGACACTTAGACACCTGCTCATTAAAATTGATTCAGCAAAGGGCCCTGTGTGTCGCGTGTGTCTGCCTTCGCACCTCAAAGACTGCCGGTACTTAGGTTGCCTGTTAACTAGCATAGGAGGCCCTGCGTAGAAAAGCAGTCTCTTCCCGTTTGGAAAGCTGCATCCTTGCGGCAACAGAGCTGTGTTCAAAACCCTGAAAAGGCCCAGCGTCTATTCAGTGCAGCAACGCCTTGGGAGGAAAACACTAATTTCCACAGAGGAACTGGGTGCTTGCAATCCTTGTGGGGAGCTAATCCTGCCACCCTCGTTCTTTCGGGGAAACCGCAAGGTGACCACTAGGCTCCCCGTAAGTTCCCCTTTTGCCAACGGGCATGTTGGGCATACAGCAGTCTCCATGAAGTGTTCGTCGTTGTGCTGCATACATGCAACTCGAGGATGCCTTTCAGGACGCAATGGGCTCTCGCGTCCGCACTGTGTCCCGTGCAACTACACTGAGTACGCCAAGTCTCCTCTCTGCCTGCTGAGCAACAGACAGCCGTGTAGGCCCTTCGGAACACTTCTTGGCCTGCAGAGTCCAACGCGACACACTGTTCTCTTCCTTCGAAACCTAGGTTGCCATAGCTTGCAAAGAGCACTGGAACACAGTCCTACACGGTCTCATGTGCTGGGCCACTTGGACTCAGTTAGGAATAGTGACTTACACCGAGAGAAACCTTCTCCTCCGCCTTCCTTCTGGGAACTCATACCTCCCCGCCCTCTACCTCAAGCAGGAAGTCGAGGTGAGATCCAACCTGAGCAAAGAGCACAATTCCTCACGTTACACTGGCAGGCCCTTGGAATATGCAGTGCCAACTCGGTTTTCCTCAGGCCTTCACTCGGTTAAGGATCTTGCCACATGTAGAAGCCTGTGCAATAAAACTTGTTTAGCCAAGGGCCCAGTGTGTCGCGATGGTCTCCCTTGGCCGTTCCAATTCTGCAAGTACTTAGGTTGGGTGTTAACTAGGTTAGGTGGCCCTGCTTAGAAAACCAGCGTTTCCCCCTTTGGAAATCTGGATACTCGTGGCCTCGGAGTTGTTTCCGAATCCCTAAATATGCCCAGCTTCTACTCACTGCAGGCACACCTGGGGAGGAAACCAGTATGTTCCCCAGACAAACAGGGTGCTTGCGCATTCAGAGGGGAGCGAATCTGTGGCCCACGTTCGTTCTGGGAAATCGCAAGGTGACCGCTAGCATCCGCGAACAAAAGCAGTCTTATCCCCTTTCGAAAGCTGGATTCTTGCGGCCTAGAACCTGTGTGCAAAAGTGTGGAATTGCCCAGCTCCTATTCACTGCAGGCACGCTTGCGAGGGAAACGAGTATTTTGCCCAGAGAAATCAGGTGCTTTCAATTCTTAGGGGGAGCTAATCCCACAGCCCTCGTTCGTTCTGGGAAACCACAAGACGACCACTAGTCTCATCGTAAGGACCAATCTTTCCCCCTGGCAAGCTCTGCGTGCAGCAGTTTCCATGAGGTCTTGGTCGTGGTTCAGCTTCAATGGAACACGAGTAGACCTTTCAGGTCTCCTAGGGCTCTGGCATCCGCACCGTTGCCCGTGTAAATACACTGAGTACCCCAAGTGTCCTCTCTGCATGCTGATCAACAGACAGCCTTGTAGGCCCTTCGGAACACTTCTTGGCATGCAGAATCCAGGGCGACACACTGCTCCCTTCCTTGGAGAACCAGGTTGACACAGCTTACAAATACCTCGGGAATATATTCCCAGCCGGTCTAATGGGCTGGGCAACTTTGACTCAGTGCAGAAGAGTGACGTGCCATGAGAGACACCCTCTGCCCAGCGTTCCTTCTGGGAACTCATAGCTGCCGGCCCTCTACATCATGCAGGAATTGGATGTGACATCCAACCTGGTCAAAGACCACAATTCACCACATTACACTGGTAGGCCTCTGGAAGAGGCAGTGCCAAAAAGGCCTTCCTCAGGCCTTCTATTGGTTAGGGAACTTGCGACACTTAGACACCTGCTCATTAAAATTGATTCAGCAAAGGGCCCTGTGTGTCGCGTGTGTCTGCCTTCGCACCTCAAAGACTGCCGGTACTTAGGTTGCCTGTTAACTAGCATAGGAGGCCCTGCGTAGAAAAGCAGTCTCTTCCCGTTTGGAAAGCTGCATCCTTGCGGCAACAGAGCTGTGTTCAAAACCCTGAAAAGGCCCAGCGTCTATTCAGTGCAGCAACGCCTTGGGAGGAAAACACTAATTTCCACAGAGGAACTGGGTGCTTGCAATCCTTGTGGGGAGCTAATCCTGCCACCCTCGTTCTTTCGGGGAAACCGCAAGGTGACCACTAGGCTCCCCGTAAGTTCCCCTTTTGCCAACGGGCATGTTGGGCATACAGCAGTCTCCATGAAGTGTTCGTCGTTGTGCTGCATACATGCAACTCGAGGATGCCTTTCAGGACGCAATGGGCTCTCGCGTCCGCACTGTGTCCCGTGCAACTACACTGAGTACGCCAAGTCTCCTCTCTGCCTGCTGAGCAACAGACAGCCGTGTAGGCCCTTCGGAACACTTCTTGGCCTGCAGAGTCCAACGCGACACACTGTTCTCTTCCTTCGAAACCTAGGTTGCCATAGCTTGCAAAGAGCACTGGAACACAGTCCTACACGGTCTCATGTGCTGGGCCACTTGGACTCAGTTAGGAATAGTGACTTACACCGAGAGAAACCTTCTCCTCCGCCTTCCTTCTGGGAACTCATACCTCCCCGCCCTCTACCTCAAGCAGGAAGTCGAGGTGAGATCCAACCTGAGCAAAGAGCACAATTCCTCACGTTACACTGGCAGGCCCTTGGAATATGCAGTGCCAACTCGGTTTTCCTCAGGCCTTCACTCGGTTAAGGATCTTGCCACATGTAGAAGCCTGTGCAATAAAACTTGTTTAGCCAAGGGCCCAGTGTGTCGCGATGGTCTCCCTTGGCCGTTCCAATTCTGCAAGTACTTAGGTTGGGTGTTAACTAGGTTAGGTGGCCCTGCTTAGAAAACCAGCGTTTCCCCCTTTGGAAATCTGGATACTCGTGGCCTCGGAGTTGTTTCCGAATCCCTAAATATGCCCAGCTTCTACTCACTGCAGGCACACCTGGGGAGGAAACCAGTATGTTCCCCAGACAAACAGGGTGCTTGCGCATTCAGAGGGGAGCGAATCTGTGGCCCACGTTCGTTCTGGGAAATCGCAAGGTGACCGCTAGCATCCGCGAACAAAAGCAGTCTTATCCCCTTTCGAAAGCTGGATTCTTGCGGCCTAGAACCTGTGTGCAAAAGTGTGGAATTGCCCAGCTCCTATTCACTGCAGGCACGCTTGCGAGGGAAACGAGTATTTTGCCCAGAGAAATCAGGTGCTTTCAATTCTTAGGGGGAGCTAATCCCACAGCCCTCGTTCGTTCTGGGAAACCACAAGACGACCACTAGTCTCATCGTAAGGACCAATCTTTCCCCCTGGCAAGCTCTGCGTGCAGCAGTTTCCATGAGGTCTTGGTCGTGGTTCAGCTTCAATGGAACACGAGTAGACCTTTCAGGTCTCCTAGGGCTCTGGCATCCGCACCGTTGCCCGTGTAAATACACTGAGTACCCCAAGTGTCCTCTCTGCATGCTGATCAACAGACAGCCTTGTAGGCCCTTCGGAACACTTCTTGGCATGCAGAATCCAGGGCGACACACTGCTCCCTTCCTTGGAGAACCAGGTTGACACAGCTTACAAATACCTCGGGAATATATTCCCAGCTGGTCTAATGGGCTGGGCAACTTTGACTCAGTGCAGAAGAGTGACGTGCCATGAGAGACACCCTCTGCCCAGCGTTCCTTCTGGGAACTCATAGCTGCCGGCCCTCTACATCATGCAGGAATTGGATGTGACATCCAACCTGGTCAAAGACCACAATTCACCACATTACACTGGTAGGCCTCTGGAAGAGGCAGTGCCAAAAAGGCCTTCCTCAGGCCTTCTATTGGTTAGGGAACTTGCGACACTTAGACACCTGCTCATTAAAATTGATTCAGCAAAGGGCCCTGTGTGTCGCGTGTGTCTGCCTTCGCACCTCAAAGACTGCCGGTACTTAGGTTGCCTGTTAACTAGCATAGGAGGCCCTGCGTAGAAAAGCAGTCTCTTCCCGTTTGGAAAGCTGCATCCTTGCGGCAACAGAGCTGTGTTCAAAACCCTGAAAAGGCCCAGCGTCTATTCAGTGCAGCAACGCCTTGGGAGGAAAACACTAATTTCCACAGAGGAACTGGGTGCTTGCAATCCTTGTGGGGAGCTAATCCTGCCACCCTCGTTCTTTCGGGGAAACCGCAAGGTGACCACTAGGCTCCCCGTAAGTTCCCCTTTTGCCAACGGGCATGTTGGGCATACAGCAGTCTCCATGAAGTGTTCGTCGTTGTGCTGCATACATGCAACTCGAGGATGCCTTTCAGGACGCAATGGGCTCTCGCGTCCGCACTGTGTCCCGTGCAACTACACTGAGTACGCCAAGTCTCCTCTCTGCCTGCTGAGCAACAGACAGCCGTGTAGGCCCTTCGGAACACTTCTTGGCCTGCAGAGTCCAACGCGACACACTGTTCTCTTCCTTCGAAACCTAGGTTGCCATAGCTTGCAAAGAGCACTGGAACACAGTCCTACACGGTCTCATGTGCTGGGCCACTTGGACTCAGTTAGGAATAGTGACTTACACCGAGAGAAACCTTCTCCTCCGCCTTCCTTCTGGGAACTCATACCTCCCCGCCCTCTACCTCAAGCAGGAAGTCGAGGTGAGATCCAACCTGAGCAAAGAGCACAATTCCTCACGTTACACTGGCAGGCCCTTGGAATATGCAGTGCCAACTCGGTTTTCCTCAGGCCTTCACTCGGTTAAGGATCTTGCCACATGTAGAAGCCTGTGCAATAAAACTTGTTTAGCCAAGGGCCCAGTGTGTCGCGATGGTCTCCCTTGGCCGTTCCAATTCTGCAAGTACTTAGGTTGGGTGTTAACTAGGTTAGGTGGCCCTGCTTAGAAAACCAGCGTTTCCCCCTTTGGAAATCTGGATACTCGTGGCCTCGGAGTTGTTTCCGAATCCCTAAATATGCCCAGCTTCTACTCACTGCAGGCACACCTGGGGAGGAAACCAGTATGTTCCCCAGACAAACAGGGTGCTTGCGCATTCAGAGGGGAGCGAATCTGTGGCCCACGTTCGTTCTGGGAAATCGCAAGGTGACCGCTAGCATCCGCGAACAAAAGCAGTCTTATCCCCTTTTGAAAGCTGGATTCTTGCGGCCTAGAACCTGTGTGCAAAAGTGTGGAATTGCCCAGCTCCTATTCACTGCAGGCACGCTTGCGAGGGAAACGAGTATTTTGCCCAGAGAAATCAGGTGCTTTCAATTCTTAGGGGGAGCTAATCCCACAGCCCTCGTTCGTTCTGGGAAACCACAAGACGACCACTAGTCTCATCGTAAGGACCAATCTTTCCCCCTGGCAAGCTCTGCGTGCAGCAGTTTCCATGAGGTCTTGGTCGTGGTTCAGCTTCAATGGAACACGAGTAGACCTTTCAGGTCTCCTAGGGCTCTGGCATCCGCACCGTTGCCCGTGTAAATACACTGAGTACCCCAAGTGTCCTCTCTGCATGCTGATCAACAGACAGCCTTGTAGGCCCTTCGGAACACTTCTTGGCATGCAGAATCCAGGGCGACACACTGCTCCCTTCCTTGGAGAACCAGGTTGACACAGCTTACAAATACCTCGGGAATATATTCCCAGCCGGTCTAATGGGCTGGGCAACTTTGACTCAGTGCAGAAGAGTGACGTGCCATGAGAGACACCCTCTGCCCAGCGTTCCTTCTGGGAACTCATAGCTGCCGGCCCTCTACATCATGCAGGAATTGGATGTGACATCCAACCTGGTCAAAGACCACAATTCACCACATTACACTGGTAGGCCTCTGGAAGAGGCAGTGCCAAAAAGGCCTTCCTCAGGCCTTCTATTGGTTAGGGAACTTGCGACACTTAGACACCTGCTCATTAAAATTGATTCAGCAAAGGGCCCTGTGTGTCGCGTGTGTCTGCCTTCGCACCTCAAAGACTGCCGGTACTTAGGTTGCCTGTTAACTAGCATAGGAGGCCCTGCGTAGAAAAGCAGTCTCTTCCCGTTTGGAAAGCTGCATCCTTGCGGCAACAGAGCTGTGTTCAAAACCCTGAAAAGGCCCAGCGTCTATTCAGTGCAGCAACGCCTTGGGAGGAAAACACTAATTTCCACAGAGGAACTGGGTGCTTGCAATCCTTGTGGGGAGCTAATCCTGCCACCCTCGTTCTTTCGGGGAAACCGCAAGGTGACCACTAGGCTCCCCGTAAGTTCCCCTTTTGCCAACGGGCATGTTGGGCATACAGCAGTCTCCATGAAGTGTTCGTCGTTGTGCTGCATACATGCAACTCGAGGATGCCTTTCAGGACGCAATGGGCTCTCGCGTCCGCACTGTGTCCCGTGCAACTACACTGAGTACGCCAAGTCTCCTCTCTGCCTGCTGAGCAACAGACAGCCGTGTAGGCCCTTCGGAACACTTCTTGGCCTGCAGAGTCCAACGCGACACACTGTTCTCTTCCTTCGAAACCTAGGTTGCCATAGCTTGCAAAGAGCACTGGAACACAGTCCTACACGGTCTCATGTGCTGGGCCACTTGGACTCAGTTAGGAATAGTGACTTACACCGAGAGAAACCTTCTCCTCCGCCTTCCTTCTGGGAACTCATACCTCCCCGCCCTCTACCTCAAGCAGGAAGTCGAGGTGAGATCCAACCTGAGCAAAGAGCACAATTCCTCACGTTACACTGGCAGGCCCTTGGAATATGCAGTGCCAACTCGGTTTTCCTCAGGCCTTCACTCGGTTAAGGATCTTGCCACACGTAGAAGCCTGTGCAATAAAACTTGTTTAGCCAAGGGCCCAGTGTGTCGCGATGGTCTCCCTTGGCCGTTCCAATTCTGCAAGTACTTAGGTTGGGTGTTAACTAGGTTAGGTGGCCCTGCTTAGAAAACCAGCGTTTCCCCCTTTGGAAATCTGGATACTCGTGGCCTCGGAGTTGTTTCCGAATCCCTAAATATGCCCAGCTTCTACTCACTGCAGGCACACCTGGGGAGGAAACCAGTATGTTCCCCAGACAAACAGGGTGCTTGCGCATTCAGAGGGGAGCGAATCTGTGGCCCACGTTCGTTCTGGGAAATCGCAAGGTGACCGCTAGCATCCGCGAACAAAAGCAGTCTTATCCCCTTTCGAAAGCTGGATTCTTGCGGCCTAGAACCTGTGTGCAAAAGTGTGGAATTGCCCAGCTCCTATTCACTGCAGGCACGCTTGCGAGGGAAACGAGTATTTTGCCCAGAGAAATCAGGTGCTTTCAATTCTTAGGGGGAGCTAATCCCACAGCCCTCGTTCGTTCTGGGAAACCACAAGACGACCACTAGTCTCATCGTAAGGACCAATCTTTCCCCCTGGCAAGCTCTGCGTGCAGCAGTTTCCATGAGGTCTTGGTCGTGGTTCAGCTTCAATGGAACACGAGTAGACCTTTCAGGTCTCCTAGGGCTCTGGCATCCGCACCGTTGCCCGTGTAAATACACTGAGTACCCCAAGTGTCCTCTCTGCATGCTGATCAACAGACAGCCTTGTAGGCCCTTCGGAACACTTCTTGGCATGCAGAATCCAGGGCGACACACTGCTCCCTTCCTTGGAGAACCAGGTTGACACAGCTTACAAATACCTCGGGAATATATTCCCAGCCGGTCTAATGGGCTGGGCAACTTTGACTCAGTGCAGAAGAATGACGTGCCATGAGAGACACCCTCTGCCCAGCGTTCCTTCTGGGAACTCATAGCTGCCGGCCCTCTACATCATGCAGGAATTGGATGTGACATCCAACCTGGTCACAGACCACAATTCACCACATTACACTGGTAGGCCTCTGGAAGAGGCAGTGCCAAAAAGGCCTTCCTCAGGCCTTCTATTGGTTAGGGAACTTGCGACACTTAGACACCTGCTCATTAAAATTGATTCAGCAAAGGGCCCTGTGTGTCGCGTGTGTCTGCCTTCGCACCTCAAAGACTGCCGGTACTTATGTTGCCTGTTAACTAGCATAGGAGGCCCTGCGTAGAAAAGCAGTCTCTTCCCGTTTGGAAAGCTGCATCCTTGCGGCAACAGAGCTGTGTTCAAAATCCTGAAAAGGCCCAGCGTCTATTCAGTGCAGCAACGCCTTGGGAGGAAAACACTAATTTCCACAGAGGAACTGGGTGCTTGCAATCCTTGTGGGGAGCTTATCCTGCCACCCTCGTTCTTTCGGGGAAATCGCAAGGTGACCACTAGGCTCCCCGTAAGTTCCCCTTTTGCCAACGGGCATGTTGGGCATACAGCAGTTTCCATGAAGTGTTCGTCGTTGTGCTGCATACATGCAACTCGAGGATGCCTTTCAGGACGCAATGGGCTCTCGCGTCCGCACTGTGTCCCGTGCAACTACACTGAGTACGCCAAGTCTCCTCTCTGCCTGCTGAGCAACAGACAGCCGTGTAGGCCCTTCGGAACACTTCTTGGCCTGCAGAGTCCAACGCGACACACTGTTCTCTTCCTTCGAAACCTAGGTTGCCATAGCTTGCAAAGAGCACTGGAACACAGTGCCTACACGGTCTCATGTGCTGGGCCACTTGGACTCAGTTAGGAATAGTGACTTACACCGAGAGAAACCTTCTCCTCCGCCTTCCTTCTGGGAACTCATACCTCCCCGCCCTCTACCTCAAGCAGGAAGTCGAGGTGAGATCCAACCTGAGCAAAGAGCACAATTCCTCACGTTACACTGGCAGGCCCTTGGAATATGCAGTGCCAACTCGGTTTTCCTCAGGCCTTCACTCGGTTAAGGATCTTGCCACACGTAGAAGCCTGTGCAATAAAACTTGTTTAGCCAAGGGCCCAGTGTGTCGCGATGGTCTCCCTTGGCCGTTCCAATTCTGCAAGTACTTAGGTTGGGTGTTAACTAGGTTAGGTGGCCCTGCTTAGAAAACCAGCGTTTCCCCCTTTGGAAATCTGGATACTCGTGGCCTCGGAGTTGTTTCCGAATCCCTAAATATGCCCAGCTTCTACTCACTGCAGGCACACCTGGGGAGGAAACCAGTATGTTCCCCAGACAAACAGGGTGCTTGCGCATTCAGAGGGGAGCGAATCTGTGGCCCACGTTCGTTCTGGGAAATCGCAAGGTGACCGCTAGCATCCGCGAACAAAAGCAGTCTTATCCCCTTTCGAAAGCTGGATTCTTGCGGCCTAGAACCTGTGTGCAAAAGTGTGGAATTGCCCAGCTCCTATTCACTGCAGGCACGCTTGCGAGGGAAACGAGTATTTTGCCCAGAGAAATCAGGTGCTTTCAATTCTTAGGGGGAGCTAATCCCACAGCCCTCGTTCGTTCTGGGAAACCACAAGACGACCACTAGTCTCATCGTAAGGACCAATCTTTCCCCCTGGCAAGCTCTGCGTGCAGCAGTTTCCATGAGGTCTTGGTCGTGGTTCAGCTTCAATGGAACACGAGTAGACCTTTCAGGTCTCCTAGGGCTCTGGCATCCGCACCGTTGCCCGTGTAAATACACTGAGTACCCCAAGTGTCCTCTCTGCATGCTGATCAACAGACAGCCTTGTAGGCCCTTCGGAACACTTCTTGGCATGCAGAATCCAGGGCGACACACTGCTCCCTTCCTTGGAGAACCAGGTTGACACAGCTTACAAATACCTCGGGAATATATTCCCAGCCGGTCTAATGGGCTGGGCAACTTTGACTCAGTGCAGAAGAGTGACGTGCCATGAGAGACACCCTCTGCCCAGCGTTCCTTCTGGGAACTCATAGCTGCCGGCCCTCTACATCATGCAGTAATTGGATGTGACATCCAACCTGGTCACAGACCACAATTCACCACATTACACTGGTAGGCCTCTGGAAGAGGCAGTGCCAAAAAGGCCTTCCTCAGGCCTTCTATTGGTTAGGGAACTTGCGACACTTAGACACCTGCTCATTAAAATTGATTCAGCAAAGGGCCCTGTGTGTCGCGTGTGTCTGCCTTCGCACCTCAAAGACTGCCGGTACTTAGGTTGCCTGTTAACTAGCATAGGAGGCCCTGCGTAGAAAAGCAGTCTCTTCCCGTTTGGAAAGCTGCATCCTTGCGGCAACAGAGCTGTGTTCAAAACCCTGAAAAGGCCCAGCGTCTATTCAGTGCAGCAACGCCTTGGGAGGAAAACACTAATTTCCACAGAGGAACTGGGTGCTTGCAATCCTTGTGGGGAGCTAATCCTGCCACCCTCGTTCTTTCGGGGAAACCGCAAGGTGACCACTAGGCTCCCCGTAAGTTCCCCTTTTGCCAACGGGCATGTTGGGCATACAGCAGTCTCCATGAAGTGTTCGTCGTTGTGCTGCATACATGCAACTCGAGGATGCCTTTCAGGACGCAATGGGCTCTCGCGTCCGCACTGTGTCCCGTGCAACTACACTGAGTACGCCAAGTCTCCTCTCTGCCTGCTGAGCAACAGACAGCCGTGTAGGCCCTTCGGAACACTTCTTGGCCTGCAGAGTCCAACGCGACACACTGTTCTCTTCCTTCGAAACCTAGGTTGCCATAGCTTGCAAAGAGCACTGGAACACAGTCCTACACGGTCTCATGTGCTGGGCCACTTGGACTCAGTTAGGAATAGTGACTTACACCGAGAGAAACCTTCTCCTCCGCCTTCCTTCTGGGAACTCATACCTCCCCGCCCTCTACCTCAAGCAGGAAGTCGAGGTGAGATCCAACCTGAGCAAAGAGCACAATTCCTCACGTTACACTGGCAGGCCCTTGGAATATGCAGTGCCAACTCGGTTTTCCTCAGGCCTTCACTCGGTTAAGGATCTTGCCACACGTAGAAGCCTGTGCAATAAAACTTGTTTAGCCAAGGGCCCAGTGTGTCGCGATGGTCTCCCTTGGCCGTTCCAATTCTGCAAGTACTTAGGTTGGGTGTTAACTAGGTTAGGTGGCCCTGCTTAGAAAACCAGCGTTTCCCCCTTTGGAAATCTGGATACTCGTGGCCTCGGAGTTGTTTCCGAATCCCTAAATATGCCCAGCTTCTACTCACTGCAGGCACACCTGGGGAGGAAACCAGTATGTTCCCCAGACAAACAGGGTGCTTGCGCATTCAGAGGGGAGCGAATCTGTGGCCCACGTTCGTTCTGGGAAATCGCAAGGTGGCCGCTAGCATCCGCGAACAAAAGCAGTCTTATCCCCTTTCGAAAGCTGGATTCTTGCGGCCTAGAACCTGTGTGCAAAAGTGTGGAATTGCCCAGCTCCTATTCACTGCAGGCACGCTTGCGAGGGAAACGAGTATTTTGCCCAGAGAAATCAGGTGCTTTCAATTCTTAGGGGGAGCTAATCCCACAGCCCTCGTTCGTTCTGGGAAACCACAAGACGACCACTAGTCTCATCGTAAGGACCAATCTTTCCCCCTGGCAAGCTCTGCGTGCAGCAGTTTCCATGAGGTCTTGGTCGTGGTTCAGCTTCAATGGAACACGAGTAGACCTTTCAGGTCTCCTAGGGCTCTGGCATCCGCACCGTTGCCCGTGTAAATACACTGAGTACCCCAAGTGTCCTCTCTGCATGCTGATCAACAGACAGCCTTGTAGGCCCTTCGGAACACTTCTTGGCATGCAGAATCCAGGGCGACACACTGCTCCCTTCCTTGGAGAACCAGGTTGACACAGCTTACAAATACCTCGGGAATATATTCCCAGCCGGTCTAATGGGCTGGGCAACTTTGACTCAGTGCAGAAGAGTGACGTGCCATGAGAGACACCCTCTGCCCAGCGTTCCTTCTGGGAACTCATAGCTGCCGGCCCTCTACATCATGCAGGAATTGGATGTGACATCCAACCTGGTCAAAGACCACAATTCACCACATTACACTGGTAGGCCTCTGGAAGAGGCAGTGCCAAAAAGGCCTTCCTCAGGCCTTCTATTGGTTAGGGAACTTGCGACACTTAGACACCTGCTCATTAAAATTGATTCAGCAAAGGGCCCTGTGTGTCGCGTGTGTCTGCCTTCGCACCTCAAAGACTGCCGGTACTTAGGTTGCCTGTTAACTAGCATAGGAGGCCCTGCGTAGAAAAGCAGTCTCTTCCCGTTTGGAAAGCTGCATCCTTGCGGCAACAGAGCTGTGTTCAAAACCCTGAAAAGGCCCAGCGTCTATTCAGTGCAGCAACGCCTTGGGAGGAAAACACTAATTTCCACAGAGGAACTGGGTGCTTGCAATCCTTGTGGGGAGCTAATCCTGCCACCCTCGTTCTTTCGGGGAAACCGCAAGGTGACCACTAGGCTCCCCGTAAGTTCCCCTTTTGCCAACGGGCATGTTGGGCATACAGCAGTCTCCATGAAGTGTTCGTCGTTGTGCTGCATACATGCAACTCGAGGATGCCTTTCAGGACGCAATGGGCTCTCGCGTCCGCACTGTGTCCCGTGCAACTACACTGAGTACGCCAAGTCTCCTCTCTGCCTGCTGAGCAACAGACAGCCGTGTAGGCCCTTCGGAACACTTCTTGGCCTGCAGAGTCCAACGCGACACACTGTTCTCTTCCTTCGAAACCTAGGTTGCCATAGCTTGCAAAGAGCACTGGAACACAGTCCTACACGGTCTCATGTGCTGGGCCACTTGGACTCAGTTAGGAATAGTGACTTACACCGAGAGAAACCTTCTCCTCCGCCTTCCTTCTGGGAACTCATACCTCCCCGCCCTCTACCTCAAGCAGGAAGTCGAGGTGAGATCCAACCTGAGCAAAGAGCACAATTCCTCACGTTACACTGGCAGGCCCTTGGAATATGCAGTGCCAACTCGGTTTTCCTCAGGCCTTCACTCGGTTAAGGATCTTGCCACACGTAGAAGCCTGTGCAATAAAACTTGTTTAGCCAAGGGCCCAGTGTGTCGCGATGGTCTCCCTTGGCCGTTCCAATTCTGCAAGTACTTAGGTTGGGTGTTAACTAGGTTAGGTGGCCCTGCTTAGAAAACCAGCGTTTCCCCCTTTGGAAATCTGGATACTCGTGGCCTCGGAGTTGTTTCCGAATCCCTAAATATGCCCAGCTTCTACTCACTGCAGGCACACCTGGGGAGGAAACCAGTATGTTCCCCAGACAAACAGGGTGCTTGCGCATTCAGAGGGGAGCGAATCTGTGGCCCACGTTCGTTCTGGGAAATCGCAAGGTGACCGCTAGCATCCGCGAACAAAAGCAGTCTTATCCCCTTTCGAAAGCTGGATTCTTGCGGCCTAGAACCTGTGTGCAAAAGTGTGGAATTGCCCAGCTCCTATTCACTGCAGGCACGCTTGCGAGGGAAACGAGTATTTTGCCCAGAGAAATCAGGTGCTTTCAATTCTTAGGGGGAGCTAATCCCACAGCCCTCGTTCGTTCTGGGAAACCACAAGACGACCACTAGTCTCATCGTAAGGACCAATCTTTCCCCCTGGCAAGCTCTGCGTGCAGCAGTTTCCATGAGGTCTTGGTCGTGGTTCAGCTTCAATGGAACACGAGTAGACCTTTCAGGTCTCCTAGGGCTCTGGCATCCGCACCGTTGCCCGTGTAAATACACTGAGTACCCCAAGTGTCCTCTCTGCATGCTGATCAACAGACAGCCTTGTAGGCCCTTCGGAACACTTCTTGGCATGCAGAATCCAGGGCGACACACTGCTCCCTTCCTTGGAGAACCAGGTTGACACAGCTTACAAATACCTCGGGAATATATTCCCAGCCGGTCTAATGGGCTGGGCAACTTTGACTCAGTGCAGAAGAGTGACGTGCCATGAGAGACACCCTCTGCCCAGCGTTCCTTCTGGGAACTCATAGCTGCCGGCCCTCTACATCATGCAGGAATTGGATGTGACATCCAACCTGGTCACAGACCACAATTCACCACATTACACTGGTAGGCCTCTGGAAGAGGCAGTGCCAAAAAGGCCTTCCTCAGGCCTTCTATTGGTTAGGGAACTTGCGACACTTAGACACCTGCTCATTAAAATTGATTCAGCAAAGGGCCCTGTGTGTCGCGTGTGTCTGCCTTCGCACCTCAAAGACTGCCGGTACTTAGGTTGCCTGTTAACTAGCATAGGAGGCCCTGCGTAGAAAAGCAGTCTCTTCCCGTTTGGAAAGCTGCATCCTTGCGGCAACAGAGCTGTGTTCAAAATCCTGAAAAGGCCCAGCGTCTATTCAGTGCAGCAACGCCTCGGGAGGAAAACACTAATTTCCACAGAGGAACTGGATGCTTGCAATCCTTGTGGGGAGCTAATCCTGCCACCCTCGTTCTTTCGGGGAAATCGCAAGGTGACCACTAGGCTCCCCGTAAGTTCCCCTTTTGCCAACGGGCATGTTGGGCATACAGCAGTTTCCATGAAGTGTTCGTCGTTGTGCTGCATACATGCAACTCGAGGATGCCTTTCAGGACGCAATGGGCTCTCGCGTCCGCACTGTGTCCCGTGCAACTACACTGAGTACGCCAAGTCTCCTCTCTGCCTGCTGAGCAACAGACAGCCGTGTAGGCCCTTCGGAACACTTCTTGGCCTGCAGAGTCCAACGCGACACACTGTTCTCTTCCTTCGAAACCTAGGTTGCCATAGCTTGCAAAGAGCACTGGAACACAGTGCCTACACGGTCTCATGTGCTGGGCCACTTGGACTCAGTTAGGAATAGTGACTTACACCGAGAGAAACCTTCTCCTCCGCCTTCCTTCTGGGAACTCATACCTCCCCGCCCTCTACCTCAAGCAGGAAGTCGAGGTGAGATCCAACCTGAGCAAAGAGCACAATTCCTCACGTTACACTGGCAGGCCCTTGGAATATGCAGTGCCAACTCGGTTTTCCTCAGGCCTTCACTCGGTTAAGGATCTTGCCACACGTAGAAGCCTGTGCAATAAAACTTGTTTAGCCAAGGGCCCAGTGTGTCGCGATGGTCTCCCTTGGCCGTTCCAATTCTGCAAGTACTTAGGTTGGGTGTTAACTAGGTTAGGTGGCCCTGCTTAGAAAACCAGCGTTTCCCCCTTTGGAAATCTGGATACTCGTGGCCTCGGAGTTGTTTCCGAATCCCTAAATATGCCCAGCTTCTACTCACTGCAGGCACACCTGGGGAGGAAACCAGTATGTTCCCCAGACAAACAGGGTGCTTGCGCATTCAGAGGGGAGCGAATCTGTGGCCCACGTTCGTTCTGGGAAATCGCAAGGTGACCGCTAGCATCCGCGAACAAAAGCAGTCTTATCCCCTTTCGAAAGCTGGATTCTTGCGGCCTAGAACCTGTGTGCAAAAGTGTGGAATTGCCCAGCTCCTATTCACTGCAGGCACGCTTGCGAGGGAAACGAGTATTTTGCCCAGAGAAATCAGGTGCTTTCAATTCTTAGGGGGAGCTAATCCCACAGCCCTCGTTCGTTCTGGGAAACCACAAGACGACCACTAGTCTCATCGTAAGGACCAATCTTTCCCCCTGGCAAGCTCTGCGTGCAGCAGTTTCCATGAGGTCTTGGTCGTGGTTCAGCTTCAATGGAACACGAGTAGACCTTTCAGGTCTCCTAGGGCTCTGGCATCCGCACCGTTGCCCGTGTAAATACACTGAGTACCCCAAGTGTCCTCTCTGCATGCTGATCAACAGACAGCCTTGTAGGCCCTTCGGAACACTTCTTGGCATGCAGAATCCAGGGCGACACACTGCTCCCTTCCTTGGAGAACCAGGTTGACACAGCTTACAAATACCTCGGGAATATATTCCCAGCCGGTCTAATGGGCTGGGCAACTTTGACTCAGTGCAGAAGAGTGACGTGCCATGAGAGACACCCTCTGCCCAGCGTTCCTTCTGGGAACTCATAGCTGCCGGCCCTCTACATCATGCAGGAATTGGATGTGACATCCAACCTGGTCACAGACCACAATTCACCACATTACACTGGTAGGCCTCTGGAAGAGGCAGTGCCAAAAAGGCCTTCCTCAGGCCTTCTATTGGTTAGGGAACTTGCGACACTTAGACACCTGCTCATTAAAATTGATTCAGCAAAGGGCCCTGTGTGTCGCGTGTGTCTGCCTTCGCACCTCAAAGACTGCCGGTACTTAGGTTGCCTGTTAACTAGCATAGGAGGCCCTGCGTAGAAAAGCAGTCTCTTCCCGTTTGGAAAGCTGCATCCTTGCGGCAACAGAGCTGTGTTCAAAACCCTGAAAAGGCCCAGCGTCTATTCAGTGCAGCAACGCCTTGGGAGGAAAACACTAATTTCCACAGAGGAACTGGGTGCTTGCAATCCTTGTGGGGAGCTAATCCTGCCACCCTCGTTCTTTCGGGGAAACCGCAAGGTGACCACTAGGCTCCCCGTAAGTTCCCCTTTTGCCAACGGGCATGTTGGGCATACAGCAGTCTCCATGAAGTGTTCGTCGTTGTGCTGCATACATGCAACTCGAGGATGCCTTTCAGGACGCAATGGGCTCTCGCGTCCGCACTGTGTCCCGTGCAACTACACTGAGTACGCCAAGTCTCCTCTCTGCCTGCTGAGCAACAGACAGCCGTGTAGGCCCTTCGGAACACTTCTTGGCCTGCAGAGTCCAACGCGACACACTGTTCTCTTCCTTCGAAACCTAGGTTGCCATAGCTTGCAAAGAGCACTGGAACACAGTCCTACACGGTCTCATGTGCTGGGCCACTTGGACTCAGTTAGGAATAGTGACTTACACCGAGAGAAACCTTCTCCTCCGCCTTCCTTCTGGGAACTCATACCTCCCCGCCCTCTACCTCAAGCAGGAAGTCGAGGTGAGATCCAACCTGAGCAAAGAGCACAATTCCTCACGTTACACTGGCAGGCCCTTGGAATATGCAGTGCCAACTCGGTTTTCCTCAGGCCTTCACTCGGTTAAGGATCTTGCCACACGTAGAAGCCTGTGCAATAAAACTTGTTTAGCCAAGGGCCCAGTGTGTCGCGATGGTCTCCCTTGGCCGTTCCAATTCTGCAAGTACTTAGGTTGGGTGTTAACTAGGTTAGGTGGCCCTGCTTAGAAAACCAGCGTTTCCCCCTTTGGAAATCTGGATACTCGTGGCCTCGGAGTTGTTTCCGAATCCCTAAATATGCCCAGCTTCTACTCACTGCAGGCACACCTGGGGAGGAAACCAGTATGTTCCCCAGACAAACAGGGTGCTTGCGCATTCAGAGGGGAGCGAATCTGTGGCCCACGTTCGTTCTGGGAAATCGCAAGGTGACCGCTAGCATCCGCGAACAAAAGCAGTCTTATCCCCTTTCGAAAGCTGGATTCTTGCGGCCTAGAACCTGTGTGCAAAAGTGTGGAATTGCCCAGCTCCTATTCACTGCAGGCACGCTTGCGAGGGAAACGAGTATTTTGCCCAGAGAAATCAGGTGCTTTCAATTCTTAGGGGGAGCTAATCCCACAGCCCTCGTTCGTTCTGGGAAACCACAAGACGACCACTAGTCTCATCGTAAGGACCAATCTTTCCCCCTGGCAAGCTCTGCGTGCAGCAGTTTCCATGAGGTCTTGGTCGTGGTTCAGCTTCAATGGAACACGAGTAGACCTTTCAGGTCTCCTAGGGCTCTGGCATCCGCACCGTTGCCCGTGTAAATACACTGAGTACCCCAAGTGTCCTCTCTGCATGCTGATCAACAGACAGCCTTGTAGGCCCTTCGGAACACTTCTTGGCATGCAGAATCCAGGGCGACACACTGCTCCCTTCCTTGGAGAACCAGGTTGACACAGCTTACAAATACCTCGGGAATATATTCCCAGCCGGTCTAATGGGCTGGGCAACTTTGACTCAGTGCAGAAGAGTGACGTGCCATGAGAGACACCCTCTGCCCAGCGTTCCTTCTGGGAACTCATAGCTGCCGGCCCTCTACATCATGCAGGAATTGGATGTGACATCCAACCTGGTCACAGACCACAATTCACCACATTACACTGGTAGGCCTCTGGAAGAGGCAGTGCCAAAAAGGCCTTCCTCAGGCCTTCTATTGGTTAGGGAACTTGCGACACTTAGACACCTGCTCATTAAAATTGATTCAGCAAAGGGCCCTGTGTGTCGCGTGTGTCTGCCTTCGCACCTCAAAGACTGCCGGTACTTAGGTTGCCTGTTAACTAGCATAGGAGGCCCTGCGTAGAAAAGCAGTCTCTTCCCGTTTGGAAAGCTGCATCCTTGCGGCAACAGAGCTGTGTTCAAAACCCTGAAAAGGCCCAGCGTCTATTCAGTGCAGCAACGCCTTGGGAGGAAAACACTAATTTCCACAGAGGAACTGGGTGCTTGCAATCCTTGTGGGGAGCTAATCCTGCCACCCTCGTTCTTTCGGGGAAACCGCAAGGTGACCACTAGGCTCCCCGTAAGTTCCCCTTTTGCCAACGGGCATGTTGGGCATACAGCAGTCTCCATGAAGTGTTCGTCGTTGTGCTGCATACATGCAACTCGAGGATGCCTTTCAGGACGCAATGGGCTCTCGCGTCCGCACTGTGTCCCGTGCAACTACACTGAGTACGCCAAGTCTCCTCTCTGCCTGCTGAGCAACAGACAGCCGTGTAGGCCCTTCGGAACACTTCTTGGCCTGCAGAGTCCAACGCGACACACTGTTCTCTTCCTTCGAAACCTAGGTTGCCATAGCTTGCAAAGAGCACTGGAACACAGTCCTACACGGTCTCATGTGCTGGGCCACTTGGACTCAGTTAGGAATAGTGACTTACACCGAGAGAAACCTTCTCCTCCGCCTTCCTTCTGGGAACTCATACCTCCCCGCCCTCTACCTCAAGCAGGAAGTCGAGGTGAGATCCAACCTGAGCAAAGAGCACAATTCCTCACGTTACACTGGCAGGCCCTTGGAATATGCAGTGCCAACTCGGTTTTCCTCAGGCCTTCACTCGGTTAAGGATCTTGCCACACGTAGAAGCCTGTGCAATAAAACTTGTTTAGCCAAGGGCCCAGTGTGTCGCGATGGTCTCCCTTGGCCGTTCCAATTCTGCAAGTACTTAGGTTGGGTGTTAACTAGGTTAGGTGGCCCTGCTTAGAAAACCAGCGTTTCCCCCTTTGGAAATCTGGATACTCGTGGCCTCGGAGTTGTTTCCGAATCCCTAAATATGCCCAGCTTCTACTCACTGCAGGCACACCTGGGGAGGAAACCAGTATGTTCCCCAGACAAACAGGGTGCTTGCGCATTCAGAGGGGAGCGAATCTGTGGCCCACGTTCGTTCTGGGAAATCGCAAGGTGACCGCTAGCATCCGCGAACAAAAGCAGTCTTATCCCCTTTCGAAAGCTGGATTCTTGCGGCCTAGAACCTGTGTGCAAAAGTGTGGAATTGCCCAGCTCCTATTCACTGCAGGCACGCTTGCGAGGGAAACGAGTATTTTGCCCAGAGAAATCAGGTGCTTTCAATTCTTAGGGGGAGCTAATCCCACAGCCCTCGTTCGTTCTGGGAAACCACAAGACGACCACTAGTCTCATCGTAAGGACCAATCTTTCCCCCTGGCAAGCTCTGCGTGCAGCAGTTTCCATGAGGTCTTGGTCGTGGTTCAGCTTCAATGGAACACGAGTAGACCTTTCAGGTCTCCTAGGGCTCTGGCATCCGCACCGTTGCCCGTGTAAATACACTGAGTACCCCAAGTGTCCTCTCTGCATGCTGATCAACAGACAGCCTTGTAGGCCCTTCGGAACACTTCTTGGCATGCAGAATCCAGGGCGACACACTGCTCCCTTCCTTGGAGAACCAGGTTGACACAGCTTACAAATACCTCGGGAATATATTCCCAGCCGGTCTAATGGGCTGGGCAACTTTGACTCAGTGCAGAAGAGTGACGTGCCATGAGAGACACCCTCTGCCCAGCGTTCCTTCTGGGAACTCATAGCTGCCGGCCCTCTACATCATGCAGGAATTGGATGTGACATCCAACCTGGTCAAAGACCACAATTCACCACATTACACTGGTAGGCCTCTGGAAGAGGCAGTGCCAAAAAGGCCTTCCTCAGGCCTTCTATTGGTTAGGGAACTTGCGACACTTAGACACCTGCTCATTAAAATTGATTCAGCAAAGGGCCCTGTGTGTCGCGTGTGTCTGCCTTCGCACCTCAAAGACTGCCGGTACTTAGGTTGCCTGTTAACTAGCATAGGAGGCCCTGCGTAGAAAAGCAGTCTCTTCCCGTTTGGAAAGCTGCATCCTTGCGGCAACAGAGCTGTGTTCAAAACCCTGAAAAGGCCCAGCGTCTATTCAGTGCAGCAACGCCTTGGGAGGAAAACACTAATTTCCACAGAGGAACTGGGTGCTTGCAATCCTTGTGGGGAGCTAATCCTGCCACCCTCGTTCTTTCGGGGAAACCGCAAGGTGACCACTAGGCTCCCCGTAAGTTCCCCTTTTGCCAACGGGCATGTTGGGCATACAGCAGTCTCCATGAAGTGTTCGTCGTTGTGCTGCATACATGCAACTCGAGGATGCCTTTCAGGACGCAATGGGCTCTCGCGTCCGCACTGTGTCCCGTGCAACTACACTGAGTACGCCAAGTCTCCTCTCTGCCTGCTGAGCAACAGACAGCCGTGTAGGCCCTTCGGAACACTTCTTGGCCTGCAGAGTCCAACGCGACACACTGTTCTCTTCCTTCGAAACCTAGGTTGCCATAGCTTGCAAAGAGCACTGGAACACAGTCCTACACGGTCTCATGTGCTGGGCCACTTGGACTCAGTTAGGAATAGTGACTTACACCGAGAGAAACCTTCTCCTCCGCCTTCCTTCTGGGAACTCATACCTCCCCGCCCTCTACCTCAAGCAGGAAGTCGAGGTGAGATCCAACCTGAGCAAAGAGCACAATTCCTCACGTTACACTGGCAGGCCCTTGGAATATGCAGTGCCAACTCGGTTTTCCTCAGGCCTTCACTCGGTTAAGGATCTTGCCACATGTAGAAGCCTGTGCAATAAAACTTGTTTAGCCAAGGGCCCAGTGTGTCGCGATGGTCTCCCTTGGCCGTTCCAATTCTGCAAGTACTTAGGTTGGGTGTTAACTAGGTTAGGTGGCCCTGCTTAGAAAACCAGCGTTTCCCCCTTTGGAAATCTGGATACTCGTGGCCTCGGAGTTGTTTCCGAATCCCTAAATATGCCCAGCTTCTACTCACTGCAGGCACACCTGGGGAGGAAACCAGTATGTTCCCCAGACAAACAGGGTGCTTGCGCATTCAGAGGGGAGCGAATCTGTGGCCCACGTTCGTTCTGGGAAATCGCAAGGTGACCGCTAGCATCCGCGAACAAAAGCAGTCTTATCCCCTTTCGAAAGCTGGATTCTTGCGGCCTAGAACCTGTGTGCAAAAGTGTGGAATTGCCCAGCTCCTATTCACTGCAGGCACGCTTGCGAGGGAAACGAGTATTTTGCCCAGAGAAATCAGGTGCTTTCAATTCTTAGGGGGAGCTAATCCCACAGCCCTCGTTCGTTCTGGGAAACCACAAGACGACCACTAGTCTCATCGTAAGGACCAATCTTTCCCCCTGGCAAGCTCTGCGTGCAGCAGTTTCCATGAGGTCTTGGTCGTGGTTCAGCTTCAATGGAACACGAGTAGACCTTTCAGGTCTCCTAGGGCTCTGGCATCCGCACCGTTGCCCGTGTAAATACACTGAGTACCCCAAGTGTCCTCTCTGCATGCTGATCAACAGACAGCCTTGTAGGCCCTTCGGAACACTTCTTGGCATGCAGAATCCAGGGCGACACACTGCTCCCTTCCTTGGAGAACCAGGTTGACACAGCTTACAAATACCTCGGGAATATATTCCCAGCCGGTCTAATGGGCTGGGCAACTTTGACTCAGTGCAGAAGAGTGACGTGCCATGAGAGACACCCTCTGCCCAGCGTTCCTTCTGGGAACTCATAGCTGCCGGCCCTCTACATCATGCAGGAATTGGATGTGACATCCAACCTGGTCACAGACCACAATTCACCACATTACACTGGTAGGCCTCTGGAAGAGGCAGTGCCAAAAAGGCCTTCCTCAGGCCTTCTATTGGTTAGGGAACTTGCGACACTTAGACACCTGCTCATTAAAATTGATTCAGCAAAGGGCCCTGTGTGTCGCGTGTGTCTGCCTTCGCACCTCAAAGACTGCCGGTACTTAGGTTGCCTGTTAACTAGCATAGGAGGCCCTGCGTAGAAAAGCAGTCTCTTCCCGTTTGGAAAGCTGCATCCTTGCGGCAACAGAGCTGTGTTCAAAACCCTGAAAAGGCCCAGCGTCTATTCAGTGCAGCAACGCCTTGGGAGGAAAACACTAATTTCCACAGAGGAACTGGGTGCTTGCAATCCTTGTGGGGAGCTAATCCTGCCACCCTCGTTCTTTCGGAGAAACCGCAAGGTGACCACTAGGCTCCCCGTAAGTTCCCCTTTTGCCAACGGGCATGTTGGGCATACAGCAGTCTCCATGAAGTGTTCGTCGTTGTGCTGCATACATGCAACTCGAGGATGCCTTTCAGGACGCAATGGGCTCTCGCGTCCGCACTGTGTCCCGTGCAACTACACTGAGTACGCCAAGTCTCCTCTCTGCCTGCTGAGCAACAGACAGCCGTGTAGGCCCTTCGGAACACTTCTTGGCCTGCAGAGTCCAACGCGACACACTGTTCTCTTCCTTCGAAACCTAGGTTGCCATAGCTTGCAAAGAGCACTGGAACACAGTCCTACACGGTCTCATGTGCTGGGCCACTTGGACTCAGTTAGGAATAGTGACTTACACCGAGAGAAACCTTCTCCTCCGCCTTCCTTCTGGGAACTCATACCTCCCCGCCCTCTACCTCAAGCAGGAAGTCGAGGTGAGATCCAACCTGAGCAAAGAGCACAATTCCTCACGTTACACTGGCAGGCCCTTGGAATATGCAGTGCCAACTCGGTTTTCCTCAGGCCTTCACTCGGTTAAGGATCTTGCCACATGTAGAAGCCTGTGCAATAAAACTTGTTTAGCCAAGGGCCCAGTGTGTCGCGATGGTCTCCCTTGGCCGTTCCAATTCTGCAAGTACTTAGGTTGGGTGTTAACTAGGTTAGGTGGCCCTGCTTAGAAAACCAGCGTTTCCCCCTTTGGAAATCTGGATACTCGTGGCCTCGGAGTTGTTTCCGAATCCCTAAATATGCCCAGCTTCTACTCACTGCAGGCACACCTGGGGAGGAAACCAGTATGTTCCCCAGACAAACAGGGTGCTTGCGCATTCAGAGGGGAGCGAATCTGTGGCCCACGTTCGTTCTGGGAAATCGCAAGGTGACCGCTAGCATCCGCGAACAAAAGCAGTCTTATCCCCTTTCGAAAGCTGGATTCTTGCGGCCTAGAACCTGTGTGCAAAAGTGTGGAATTGCCCAGCTCCTATTCACTGCAGGCACGCTTGCGAGGGAAACGAGTATTTTGCCCAGAGAAATCAGGTGCTTTCAATTCTTAGGGGGAGCTAATCCCACAGCCCTCGTTCGTTCTGGGAAACCACAAGACGACCACTAGTCTCATCGTAAGGACCAATCTTTCCCCCTGGCAAGCTCTGCGTGCAGCAGTTTCCATGAGGTCTTGGTCGTGGTTCAGCTTCAATGGAACACGAGTAGACCTTTCAGGTCTCCTAGGGCTCTGGCATCCGCACCGTTGCCCGTGTAAATACACTGAGTACCCCAAGTGTCCTCTCTGCATGCTGATCAACAGACAGCCTTGTAGGCCCTTCGGAACACTTCTTGGCATGCAGAATCCAGGGCGACACACTGCTCCCTTCCTTGGAGAACCAGGTTGACACAGCTTACAAATACCTCGGGAATATATTCCCAGCCGGTCTAATGGGCTGGGCAACTTTGACTCAGTGCAGAAGAGTGACGTGCCATGAGAGACACCCTCTGCCCAGCGTTCCTTCTGGGAACTCATAGCTGCCGGCCCTCTACATCATGCAGGAATTGGATGTGACATCCAACCTGGTCAAAGACCACAATTCACCACATTACACTGGTAGGCCTCTGGAAGAGGCAGTGCCAAAAAGGCCTTCCTCAGGCCTTCTATTGGTTAGGGAACTTGCGACACTTAGACACCTGCTCATTAAAATTGATTCAGCAAAGGGCCCTGTGTGTCGCGTGTGTCTGCCTTCGCACCTCAAAGACTGCCGGTACTTAGGTTGCCTGTTAACTAGCATAGGAGGCCCTGCGTAGAAAAGCAGTCTCTTCCCGTTTGGAAAGCTGCATCCTTGCGGCAACAGAGCTGTGTTCAAAACCCTGAAAAGGCCCAGCGTCTATTCAGTGCAGCAACGCCTTGGGAGGAAAACACTAATTTCCACAGAGGAACTGGGTGCTTGCAATCCTTGTGGGGAGCTAATCCTGCCACCCTCGTTCTTTCGGGGAAACCGCAAGGTGACCACTAGGCTCCCCGTAAGTTCCCCTTTTGCCAACGGGCATGTTGGGCATACAGCAGTCTCCATGAAGTGTTCGTCGTTGTGCTGCATACATGCAACTCGAGGATGCCTTTCAGGACGCAATGGGCTCTCGCGTCCGCACTGTGTCCCGTGCAACTACACTGAGTACGCCAAGTCTCCTCTCTGCCTGCTGAGCAACAGACAGCCGTGTAGGCCCTTCGGAACACTTCTTGGCCTGCAGAGTCCAACGCGACACACTGTTCTCTTCCTTCGAAACCTAGGTTGCCATAGCTTGCAAAGAGCACTGGAACACAGTCCTACACGGTCTCATGTGCTGGGCCACTTGGACTCAGTTAGGAATAGTGACTTACACCGAGAGAAACCTTCTCCTCCGCCTTCCTTCTGGGAACTCATACCTCCCCGCCCTCTACCTCAAGCAGGAAGTCGAGGTGAGATCCAACCTGAGCAAAGAGCACAATTCCTCACGTTACACTGGCAGGCCCTTGGAATATGCAGTGCCAACTCGGTTTTCCTCAGGCCTTCACTCGGTTAAGGATCTTGCCACATGTAGAAGCCTGTGCAATAAAACTTGTTTAGCCAAGGGCCCAGTGTGTCGCGATGGTCTCCCTTGGCCGTTCCAATTCTGCAAGTACTTAGGTTGGGTGTTAACTAGGTTAGGTGGCCCTGCTTAGAAAACCAGCGTTTCCCCCTTTGGAAATCTGGATACTCGTGGCCTCGGAGTTGTTTCCGAATCCCTAAATATGCCCAGCTTCTACTCACTGCAGGCACACCTGGGGAGGAAACCAGTATGTTCCCCAGACAAACAGGGTGCTTGCGCATTCAGAGGGGAGCGAATCTGTGGCCCACGTTCGTTCTGGGAAATCGCAAGGTGACCGCTAGCATCCGCGAACAAAAGCAGTCTTATCCCCTTTCGAAAGCTGGATTCTTGCGGCCTAGAACCTGTGTGCAAAAGTGTGGAATTGCCCAGCTCCTATTCACTGCAGGCACGCTTGCGAGGGAAACGAGTATTTTGCCCAGAGAAATCAGGTGCTTTCAATTCTTAGGGGGAGCTAATCCCACAGCCCTCGTTCGTTCTGGGAAACCACAAGACGACCACTAGTCTCATCGTAAGGACCAATCTTTCCCCCTGGCAAGCTCTGCGTGCAGCAGTTTCCATGAGGTCTTGGTCGTGGTTCAGCTTCAATGGAACACGAGTAGACCTTTCAGGTCTCCTAGGGCTCTGGCATCCGCACCGTTGCCCGTGTAAATACACTGAGTACCCCAAGTGTCCTCTCTGCATGCTGATCAACAGACAGCCTTGTAGGCCCTTCGGAACACTTCTTGGCATGCAGAATCCAGGGCGACACACTGCTCCCTTCCTTGGAGAACCAGGTTGACACAGCTTACAAATACCTCGGGAATATATTCCCAGCCGGTCTAATGGGCTGGGCAACTTTGACTCAGTGCAGAAGAGTGACGTGCCATGAGAGACACCCTCTGCCCAGCGTTCCTTCTGGGAACTCATAGCTGCCGGCCCTCTACATCATGCAGGAATTGGATGTGACATCCAACCTGGTCAAAGACCACAATTCACCACATTACACTGGTAGGCCTCTGGAAGAGGCAGTGCCAAAAAGGCCTTCCTCAGGCCTTCTATTGGTTAGGGAACTTGCGACACTTAGACACCTGCTCATTAAAATTGATTCAGCAAAGGGCCCTGTGTGTCGCGTGTGTCTGCCTTCGCACCTCAAAGACTGCCGGTACTTAGGTTGCCTGTTAACTAGCATAGGAGGCCCTGCGTAGAAAAGCAGTCTCTTCCCGTTTGGAAAGCTGCATCCTTGCGGCAACAGAGCTGTGTTCAAAACCCTGAAAAGGCCCAGCGTCTATTCAGTGCAGCAACGCCTTGGGAGGAAAACACTAATTTCCACAGAGGAACTGGGTGCTTGCAATCCTTGTGGGGAGCTAATCCTGCCACCCTCGTTCTTTCGGGGAAACCGCAAGGTGACCACTAGGCTCCCCGTAAGTTCCCCTTTTGCCAACGGGCATGTTGGGCATACAGCAGTCTCCATGAAGTGTTCGTCGTTGTGCTGCATACATGCAACTCGAGGATGCCTTTCAGGACGCAATGGGCTCTCGCGTCCGCACTGTGTCCCGTGCAACTACACTGAGTACGCCAAGTCTCCTCTCTGCCTGCTGAGCAACAGACAGCCGTGTAGGCCCTTCGGAACACTTCTTGGCCTGCAGAGTCCAACGCGACACACTGTTCTCTTCCTTCGAAACCTAGGTTGCCATAGCTTGCAAAGAGCACTGGAACACAGTCCTACACGGTCTCATGTGCTGGGCCACTTGGACTCAGTTAGGAATAGTGACTTACACCGAGAGAAACCTTCTCCTCCGCCTTCCTTCTGGGAACTCATACCTCCCCGCCCTCTACCTCAAGCAGGAAGTCGAGGTGAGATCCAACCTGAGCAAAGAGCACAATTCCTCACGTTACACTGGCAGGCCCTTGGAATATGCAGTGCCAACTCGGTTTTCCTCAGGCCTTCACTCGGTTAAGGATCTTGCCACACGTAGAAGCCTGTGCAATAAAACTTGTTTAGCCAAGGGCCCAGTGTGTCGCGATGGTCTCCCTTGGCCGTTCCAATTCTGCAAGTACTTAGGTTGGGTGTTAACTAGGTTAGGTGGCCCTGCTTAGAAAACCAGCGTTTCCCCCTTTGGAAATCTGGATACTCGTGGCCTCGGAGTTGTTTCCGAATCCCTAAATATGCCCAGCTTCTACTCACTGCAGGCACACCTGGGGAGGAAACCAGTATGTTCCCCAGACAAACAGGGTGCTTGCGCATTCAGAGGGGAGCGAATCTGTGGCCCACGTTCGTTCTGGGAAATCGCAAGGTGACCGCTAGCATCCGCGAACAAAAGCAGTCTTATCCCCTTTCGAAAGCTGGATTCTTGCGGCCTAGAACCTGTGTGCAAAAGTGTGGAATTGCCCAGCTCCTATTCACTGCAGGCACGCTTGCGAGGGAAACGAGTATTTTGCCCAGAGAAATCAGGTGCTTTCAATTCTTAGGGGGAGCTAATCCCACAGCCCTCGTTCGTTCTGGGAAACCACAAGACGACCACTAGTCTCATCGTAAGGACCAATCTTTCCCCCTGGCAAGCTCTGCGTGCAGCAGTTTCCATGAGGTCTTGGTCGTGGTTCAGCTTCAATGGAACACGAGTAGACCTTTCAGGTCTCCTAGGGCTCTGGCATCCGCACCGTTGCCCGTGTAAATACACTGAGTACCCCAAGTGTCCTCTCTGCATGCTGATCAACAGACAGCCTTGTAGGCCCTTCGGAACACTTCTTGGCATGCAGAATCCAGGGCGACACACTGCTCCCTTCCTTGGAGAACCAGGTTGACACAGCTTACAAATACCTCGGGAATATATTCCCAGCCGGTCTAATGGGCTGGGCAACTTTGACTCAGTGCAGAAGAGTGACGTGCCATGAGAGACACCCTCTGCCCAGCGTTCCTTCTGGGAACTCATAGCTGCCGGCCCTCTACATCATGCAGGAATTGGATGTGACATCCAACCTGGTCACAGACCACAATTCACCACATTACACTGGTAGGCCTCTGGAAGAGGCAGTGCCAAAAAGGCCTTCCTCAGGCCTTCTATTGGTTAGGGAACTTGCGACACTTAGACACCTGCTCATTAAAATTGATTCAGCAAAGGGCCCTGTGTGTCGCGTGTGTCTGCCTTCGCACCTCAAAGACTGCCGGTACTTAGGTTGCCTGTTAACTAGCATAGGAGGCCCTGCGTAGAAAAGCAGTCTCTTCCCGTTTGGAAAGCTGCATCCTTGCGGCAACAGAGCTGTGTTCAAAATCCTGAAAAGGCCCAGCGTCTATTCAGTGCAGCAACGCCTTGGGAGGAAAACACTAATTTCCACAGAGGAACTGGGTGCTTGCAATCCTTGTGGGGAGCTTATCCTGCCACCCTCGTTCTTTCGGGGAAATCGCAAGGTGACCACTAGGCTCCCCGTAAGTTCCCCTTTTGCCAACGGGCATGTTGGGCATACAGCAGTTTCCATGAAGTGTTCGTCGTTGTGCTGCATACATGCAACTCGAGGATGCCTTTCAGGACGCAATGGGCTCTCGCGTCCGCACTGTGTCCCGTGCAACTACACTGAGTACGCCAAGTCTCCTCTCTGCCTGCTGAGCAACAGACAGCCGTGTAGGCCCTTCGGAACACTTCTTGGCCTGCAGAGTCCAACGCGACACACTGTTCTCTTCCTTCGAAACCTAGGTTGCCATAGCTTGCAAAGAGCACTGGAACACAGTGCCTACACGGTCTCATGTGCTGGGCCACTTGGACTCAGTTAGGAATAGTGACTTACACCGAGAGAAACCTTCTCCTCCGCCTTCCTTCTGGGAACTCATACCTCCCCGCCCTCTACCTCAAGCAGGAAGTCGAGGTGAGATCCAACCTGAGCAAAGAGCACAATTCCTCACGTTACACTGGCAGGCCCTTGGAATATGCAGTGCCAACTCGGTTTTCCTCAGGCCTTCACTCGGTTAAGGATCTTGCCACACGTAGAAGCCTGTGCAATAAAACTTGTTTAGCCAAGGGCCCAGTGTGTCGCGATGGTCTCCCTTGGCCGTTCCAATTCTGCAAGTACTTAGGTTGGGTGTTAACTAGGTTAGGTGGCCCTGCTTAGAAAACCAGCGTTTCCCCCTTTGGAAATCTGGATACTCGTGGCCTCGGAGTTGTTTCCGAATCCCTAAATATGCCCAGCTTCTACTCACTGCAGGCACACCTGGGGAGGAAACCAGTATGTTCCCCAGACAAACAGGGTGCTTGCGCATTCAGAGGGGAGCGAATCTGTGGCCCACGTTCGTTCTGGGAAATCGCAAGGTGACCGCTAGCATCCGCGAACAAAAGCAGTCTTATCCCCTTTCGAAAGCTGGATTCTTGCGGCCTAGAACCTGTGTGCAAAAGTGTGGAATTGCCCAGCTCCTATTCACTGCAGGCACGCTTGCGAGGGAAACGAGTATTTTGCCCAGAGAAATCAGGTGCTTTCAATTCTTAGGGGGAGCTAATCCCACAGCCCTCGTTCGTTCTGGGAAACCACAAGACGACCACTAGTCTCATCGTAAGGACCAGTCTTTCCCCCTGGCAAGCTCTGCGTGCAGCAGTTTCCATGAGGTCTTGGTCGTGGTTCAGCTTCAATGGAACACGAGTAGACCTTTCAGGTCTCCTAGGGCTCTGGCATCCGCACCGTTGCCCGTGTAAATACACTGAGTACCCCAAGTGTCCTCTCTGCATGCTGATCAACAGACAGCCTTGTAGGCCCTTCGGAACACTTCTTGGCATGCAGAATCCAGGGCGACACACTGCTCCCTTCCTTGGAGAACCAGGTTGACACAGCTTACAAATACCTCGGGAATATATTCCCAGCCGGTCTAATGGGCTGGGCAACTTTGACTCAGTGCAGAAGAGTGACGTGCCATGAGAGACACCCTCTGCCCAGCGTTCCTTCTGGGAACTCATAGCTGCCGGCCCTCTACATCATGCAGGAATTGGATGTGACATCCAACCTGGTCACAGACCACAATTCACCACATTACACTGGTAGGCCTCTGGAAGAGGCAGTGCCAAAAAGGCCTTCCTCAGGCCTTCTATTGGTTAGGGAACTTGCGACACTTAGACACCTGCTCATTAAAATTGATTCAGCAAAGGGCCCTGTGTGTCGCGTGTGTCTGCCTTCGCACCTCAAAGACTGCCGGTACTTAGGTTGCCTGTTAACTAGCATAGGAGGCCCTGCGTAGAAAAGCAGTCTCTTCCCGTTTGGAAAGCTGCATCCTTGCGGCAACAGAGCTGTGTTCAAAACCCTGAAAAGGCCCAGCGTCTATTCAGTGCAGCAACGCCTTGGGAGGAAAACACTAATTTCCACAGAGGAACTGGGTGCTTGCAATCCTTGTGGGGAGCTAATCCTGCCACCCTCGTTCTTTCGGGGAAACCGCAAGGTGACCACTAGGCTCCCCGTAAGTTCCCCTTTTGCCAACGGGCATGTTGGGCATACAGCAGTCTCCATGAAGTGTTTGTCGTTGTGCTGCATACATGCAACTCGAGGATGCCTTTCAGGACGCAATGGGCTCTCGCGTCCGCACTGTGTCCCGTGCAACTACACTGAGTACGCCAAGTCTCCTCTCTGCCTGCTGAGCAACAGACAGCCGTGTAGGCCCTTCGGAACACTTCTTGGCCTGCAGAGTCCAACGCGACACACTGTTCTCTTCCTTCGAAACCTAGGTTGCCATAGCTTGCAAAGAGCACTGGAACACAGTCCTACACGGTCTCATGTGCTGGGCCACTTGGACTCAGTTAGGAATAGTGACTTACACCGAGAGAAACCTTCTCCTCCGCCTTCCTTCTGGGAACTCATACCTCCCCGCCCTCTACCTCAAGCAGGAAGTCGAGGTGAGATCCAACCTGAGCAAAGAGCACAATTCCTCACGTTACACTGGCAGGCCCTTGGAATATGCAGTGCCAACTCGGTTTTCCTCAGGCCTTCACTCGGTTAAGGATCTTGCCACACGTAGAAGCCTGTGCAATAAAACTTGTTTAGCCAAGGGCCCAGTGTGTCGCGATGGTCTCCCTTGGCCGTTCCAATTCTGCAAGTACTTAGGTTGGGTGTTAACTAGGTTAGGTGGCCCTGCTTAGAAAACCAGCGTTTCCCCCTTTGGAAATCTGGATACTCGTGGCCTCGGAGTTGTTTCCGAATCCCTAAATATGCCCAGCTTCTACTCACTGCAGGCACACCTGGGGAGGAAACCAGTATGTTCCCCAGACAAACAGGGTGCTTGCGCATTCAGAGGGGAGCGAATCTGTGGCCCACGTTCGTTCTGGGAAATCGCAAGGTGGCCGCTAGCATCCGCGAACAAAAGCAGTCTTATCCCCTTTCGAAAGCTGGATTCTTGCGGCCTAGAACCTGTGTGCAAAAGTGTGGAATTGCCCAGCTCCTATTCACTGCAGGCACGCTTGCGAGGGAAACGAGTATTTTGCCCAGAGAAATCAGGTGCTTTCAATTCTTAGGGGGAGCTAATCCCACAGCCCTCGTTCGTTCTGGGAAACCACAAGACGACCACTAGTCTCATCGTAAGGACCAGTCTTTCCCCCTGGCAAGCTCTGCGTGCAGCAGTTTCCATGAGGTCTTGGTCGTGGTTCAGCTTCAATGGAACACGAGTAGACCTTTCAGGTCTCCTAGGGCTCTGGCATCCGCACCGTTGCCCGTGTAAATACACTGAGTACCCCAAGTGTCCTCTCTGCATGCTGATCAACAGACAGCCTTGTAGGCCCTTCGGAACACTTCTTGGCATGCAGAATCCAGGGCGACACACTGCTCCCTTCCTTGGAGAACCAGGTTGACACAGCTTACAAATACCTCGGGAATATATTCCCAGCCGGTCTAATGGGCTGGGCAATTTTGACTCAGTGCAGAAGAGTGACGTGCCATGAGAGACACCCTCCGCCCAGCGTTCCTTCTGGGAACTCATAGCTGCCGGCCCTCTACATCATGCAGGAATTGGATGTGACATCCAACCTGGTCAAAGACCACAATTCACCACATTACACTGGTAGGCCTCTGGAAGAGGCAGTGCCAAAAAGGCCTTCCTCAGGCCTTCTATTGGTTAGGGAACTTGCGACACTTAGACACCTGCTCATTAAAATTGATTCAGCAAAGGGCCCTGTGTGTCGCGTGTGTCTGCCTTCGCACCTCAAAGACTGCCGGTACTTAGGTTGCCTGTTAACTAGCATAGGAGGCCCTGCGTAGAAAAGCAGTCTCTTCCCGTTTGGAAAGCTGCATCCTTGCGGCAACAGAGCTGTGTTCAAAACCCTGAAAAGGCCCAGCGTCTATTCAGTGCAGCAACGCCTTGGGAGGAAAACACTAATTTCCACAGAGGAACTGGGTGCTTGCAATCCTTGTGGGGAGCTAATCCTGCCACCCTCGTTCTTTCGGGGAAACCGCAAGGTGACCACTAGGCTCCCCGTAAGTTCCCCTTTTGCCAACGGGCATGTTGGGCATACAGCAGTCTCCATGAAGTGTTCGTCGTTGTGCTGCATACATGCAACTCGAGGATGCCTTTCAGGACGCAATGGGCTCTCGCGTCCGCACTGTGTCCCGTGCAACTACACTGAGTACGCCAAGTCTCCTCTCTGCCTGCTGAGCAACAGACAGCCGTGTAGGCCCTTCGGAACACTTCTTGGCCTGCAGAGTCCAACGCGACACACTGTTCTCTTCCTTCGAAACCTAGGTTGCCATAGCTTGCAAAGAGCACTGGAACACAGTCCTACACGGTCTCATGTGCTGGGCCACTTGGACTCAGTTAGGAATAGTGACTTACACCGAGAGAAACCTTCTCCTCCGCCTTCCTTCTGGGAACTCATACCTCCCCGCCCTCTACCTCAAGCAGGAAGTCGAGGTGAGATCCAACCTGAGCAAAGAGCACAATTCCTCACGTTACACTGGCAGGCCCTTGGAATATGCAGTGCCAACTCGGTTTTCCTCAGGCCTTCACTCGGTTAAGGATCTTGCCACACGTAGAAGCCTGTGCAATAAAACTTGTTTAGCCAAGGGCCCAGTGTGTCGCGATGGTCTCCCTTGGCCGTTCCAATTCTGCAAGTACTTAGGTTGGGTGTTAACTAGGTTAGGTGGCCCTGCTTAGAAAACCAGCGTTTCCCCCTTTGGAAATCTGGATACTCGTGGCCTCGGAGTTGTTTCCGAATCCCTAAATATGCCCAGCTTCTACTCACTGCAGGCACACCTGGGGAGGAAACCAGTATGTTCCCCAGACAAACAGGGTGCTTGCGCATTCAGAGGGGAGCGAATCTGTGGCCCACGTTCGTTCTGGGAAATCGCAAGGTGACCGCTAGCATCCGCGAACAAAAGCAGTCTTATCCCCTTTCGAAAGCTGGATTCTTGCGGCCTAGAACCTGTGTGCAAAAGTGTGGAATTGCCCAGCTCCTATTCACTGCAGGCACGCTTGCGAGGGAAACGAGTATTTTGCCCAGAGAAATCAGGTGCTTTCAATTCTTAGGGGGAGCTAATCCCACAGCCCTCGTTCGTTCTGGGAAACCACAAGACGACCACTAGTCTCATCGTAAGGACCAATCTTTCCCCCTGGCAAGCTCTGCGTGCAGCAGTTTCCATGAGGTCTTGGTCGTGGTTCAGCTTCAATGGAACACGAGTAGACCTTTCAGGTCTCCTAGGGCTCTGGCATCCGCACCGTTGCCCGTGTAAATACACTGAGTACCCCAAGTGTCCTCTCTGCATGCTGATCAACAGACAGCCTTGTAGGCCCTTCGGAACACTTCTTGGCATGCAGAATCCAGGGCGACACACTGCTCCCTTCCTTGGAGAACCAGGTTGACACAGCTTACAAATACCTCGGGAATATATTCCCAGCCGGTCTAATGGGCTGGGCAACTTTGACTCAGTGCAGAAGAGTGACGTGCCATGAGAGACACCCTCTGCCCAGCGTTCCTTCTGGGAACTCATAGCTGCCGGCCCTCTACATCATGCAGGAATTGGATGTGACATCCAACCTGGTCACAGACCACAATTCACCACATTACACTGGTAGGCCTCTGGAAGAGGCAGTGCCAAAAAGGCCTTCCTCAGGCCTTCTATTGGTTAGGGAACTTGCGACACTTAGACACCTGCTCATTAAAATTGATTCAGCAAAGGGCCCTGTGTGTCGCGTGTGTCTGCCTTCGCACCTCAAAGACTGCCGGTACTTAGGTTGCCTGTTAACTAGCATAGGAGGCCCTGCGTAGAAAAGCAGTCTCTTCCCGTTTGGAAAGCTGCATCCTTGCGGCAACAGAGCTGTGTTCAAAACCCTGAAAAGGCCCAGCGTCTATTCAGTGCAGCAACGCCTTGGGAGGAAAACACTAATTTCCACAGAGGAACTGGGTGCTTGCAATCCTTGTGGGGAGCTAATCCTGCCACCCTCGTTCTTTCGGGGAAACCGCAAGGTGACCACTAGGCTCCCCGTAAGTTCCCCTTTTGCCAACGGGCATGTTGGGCATACAGCAGTCTCCATGAAGTGTTCGTCGTTGTGCTGCATACATGCAACTCGAGGATGCCTTTCAGGACGCAATGGGCTCTCGCGTCCGCACTGTGTCCCGTGCAACTACACTGAGTACGCCAAGTCTCCTCTCTGCCTGCTGAGCAACAGACAGCCGTGTAGGCCCTTCGGAACACTTCTTGGCCTGCAGAGTCCAACGCGACACACTGTTCTCTTCCTTCGAAACCTAGGTTGCCATAGCTTGCAAAGAGCACTGGAACACAGTCCTACACGGTCTCATGTGCTGGGCCACTTGGACTCAGTTAGGAATAGTGACTTACACCGAGAGAAACCTTCTCCTCCGCCTTCCTTCTGGGAACTCATACCTCCCCGCCCTCTACCTCAAGCAGGAAGTCGAGGTGAGATCCAACCTGAGCAAAGAGCACAATTCCTCACGTTACACTGGCAGGCCCTTGGAATATGCAGTGCCAACTCGGTTTTCCTCAGGCCTTCACTCGGTTAAGGATCTTGCCACACGTAGAAGCCTGTGCAATAAAACTTGTTTAGCCAAGGGCCCAGTGTGTCGCGATGGTCTCCCTTGGCCGTTCCAATTCTGCAAGTACTTAGGTTGGGTGTTAACTAGGTTAGGTGGCCCTGCTTAGAAAACCAGCGTTTCCCCCTTTGGAAATCTGGATACTCGTGGCCTCGGAGTTGTTTCCGAATCCCTAAATATGCCCAGCTTCTACTCACTGCAGGCACACCTGGGGAGGAAACCAGTATGTTCCCCAGACAAACAGGGTGCTTGCGCATTCAGAGGGGAGCGAATCTGTGGCCCACGTTCGTTCTGGGAAATCGCAAGGTGGCCGCTAGCATCCGCGAACAAAAGCAGTCTTATCCCCTTTCGAAAGCTGGATTCTTGCGGCCTAGAACCTGTGTGCAAAAGTGTGGAATTGCCCAGCTCCTATTCACTGCAGGCACGCTTGCGAGGGAAACGAGTATTTTGCCCAGAGAAATCAGGTGCTTTCAATTCTTAGGGGGAGCTAATCCCACAGCCCTCGTTCGTTCTGGGAAACCACAAGACGACCACTAGTCTCATCGTAAGGACCAATCTTTCCCCCTGGCAAGCTCTGCGTGCAGCAGTTTCCATGAGGTCTTTGTCGTGGTTCAGCTTCAATGGAACACGAGTAGACCTTTCAGGTCTCCTAGGGCTCTGGCATCCGCACCGTTGCCCGTGTAAATACACTGAGTACCCCCAAGTGTCCTCTCTGCATGCTGATCAACAGACAGCCTTGTAGGCCCTTCGGAACACTTCTTGGCATGCAGAATCCAGGGCGACACACTGCTCCCTTCCTTGGAGAACCAGGTTGACACAGCTTACAAATACCTCGGGAATATATTCCCAGCCGGTCTAATGGGCTGGGCAACTTTGACTCAGTGCAGAAGAGTGACGTGCCATGAGAGACACCCTCTGCCCAGCGTTCCTTCTGGGAACTCATAGCTGCCGGCCCTCTACATCATGCAGGAATTGGATGTGACATCCAACCTGGTCAAAGACCACAATTCACCACATTACACTGGTAGGCCTCTGGAAGAGGCAGTGCCAAAAAGGCCTTCCTCAGGCCTTCTATTGGTTAGGGAACTTGCGACACTTAGACACCTGCTCATTAAAATTGATTCAGCAAAGGGCCCTGTGTGTCGCGTGTGTCTGCCTTCGCACCTCAAAGACTGCCGGTACTTAGGTTGCCTGTTAACTAGCATAGGAGGCCCTGCGTAGAAAAGCAGTCTCTTCCCGTTTGGAAAGCTGCATCCTTGCGGCAACAGAGCTGTGTTCAAAACCCTGAAAAGGCCCAGCGTCTATTCAGTGCAGCAACGCCTTGGGAGGAAAACACTAATTTCCACAGAGGAACTGGGTGCTTGCAATCCTTGTGGGGAGCTAATCCTGCCACCCTCGTTCTTTCGGGGAAACCGCAAGGTGCCCACTAGGCTCCCCGTAAGTTCCCCTTTTGCCAACGGGCATGTTGGGCATACAGCAGTCTCCATGAAGTGTTCGTCGTTGTGCTGCATACATGCAACTCGAGGATGCCTTTCAGGACGCAATGGGCTCTCGCGTCCGCACTGTGTCCCGTGCAACTACACTGAGTACGCCAAGTCTCCTCTCTGCCTGCTGAGCAACAGACAGCCGTGTAGGCCCTTCGGAACACTTCTTGGCCTGCAGAGTCCAACGCGACACACTGTTCTCTTCCTTCGAAACCTAGGTTGCCATAGCTTGCAAAGAGCACTGGAACACAGTCCTACACGGTCTCATGTGCTGGGCCACTTGGACTCAGTTAGGAATAGTGACTTACACCGAGAGAAACCTTCTCCTCCGCCTTCCTTCTGGGAACTCATACCTCCCCGCCCTCTACCTCAAGCAGGAAGTCGAGGTGAGATCCAACCTGAGCAAAGAGCACAATTCCTCACGTTACACTGGCAGGCCCTTGGAATATGCAGTGCCAACTCGGTTTTCCTCAGGCCTTCACTCGGTTAAGGATCTTGCCACACGTAGAAGCCTGTGCAATAAAACTTGTTTAGCCAAGGGCCCAGTGTGTCGCGATGGTCTCCCTTGGCCGTTCCAATTCTGCAAGTACTTAGGTTGGGTGTTAACTAGGTTAGGTGGCCCTGCTTAGAAAACCAGCGTTTCCCCCTTTGGAAATCTGGATACTCGTGGCCTCGGAGTTGTTTCCGAATCCCTAAATATGCCCAGCTTCTACTCACTGCAGGCACACCTGGGGAGGAAACCAGTATGTTCCCCAGACAAACAGGGTGCTTGCGCATTCAGAGGGGAGCGAATCTGTGGCCCACGTTCGTTCTGGGAAATCGCAAGGTGACCGCTAGCATCCGCGAACAAAAGCAGTCTTATCCCCTTTCGAAAGCTGGATTCTTGCGGCCTAGAACCTGTGTGCAAAAGTGTGGAATTGCCCAGCTCCTATTCACTGCAGGCACGCTTGCGAGGGAAACGAGTATTTTGCCCAGAGAAATCAGGTGCTTTCAATTCTTAGGGGGAGCTAATCCCACAGCCCTCGTTCGTTCTGGGAAACCACAAGACGACCACTAGTCTCATCGTAAGGACCAATCTTTCCCCCTGGCAAGCTCTGCGTGCAGCAGTTTCCATGAGGTCTTGGTCGTGGTTCAGCTTCAATGGAACACGAGTAGACCTTTCAGGTCTCCTAGGGCTCTGGCATCCGCACCGTTGCCCGTGTAAATACACTGAGTACCCCAAGTGTCCTCTCTGCATGCTGATCAACAGACAGCCTTGTAGGCCCTTCGGAACACTTCTTGGCATGCAGAATCCAGGGCGACACACTGCTCCCTTCCTTGGAGAACCAGGTTGACACAGCTTACAAATACCTCGGGAATATATTCCCAGCCGGTCTAATGGGCTGGGCAACTTTGACTCAGTGCAGAAGAGTGACGTGCCATGAGAGACACCCTCTGCCCAGCGTTCCTTCTGGGAACTCATAGCTGCCGGCCCTCTACATCATGCAGGAATTGGATGTGACATCCAACCTGGTCAAAGACCACAATTCACCACATTACACTGGTAGGCCTCTGGAAGAGGCAGTGCCAAAAAGGCCTTCCTCGGGCCTTCTATTGGTTAGGGAACTTGCGACACTTAGACACCTGCTCATTAAAATTGATTCAGCAAAGGGCCCTGTGTGTCGCGTGTGTCTGCCTTCGCACCTCAAAGACTGCCGGTACTTAGGTTGCCTGTTAACTAGCATAGGAGGCCCTGCGTAGAAAAGCAGTCTCTTCCCGTTTGGAAAGCTGCATCCTTGCGGCAACAGAGCTGTGTTCAAAACCCTGAAAAGGCCCAGCGTCTATTCAGTGCAGCAACGCCTCGGGAGGAAAACACTAATTTCCACAGAGGAACTGGGTGCTTGCAATCCTTGTGGGGAGCTAATCCTGCCACCCTCGTTCTTTCGGGGAAACCGCAAGGTGACCACTAGGCTCCCCGTAAGTTCCCCTTTTGCCAACGGGCATGTTGGGCATACAGCAGTCTCCATGAAGTGTTCGTCGTTGTGCTGCATACATGCAACTCGAGGATGCCTTTCAGGACGCAATGGGCTCTCGCGTCCGCACTGTGTCCCGTGCAACTACACTGAGTACGCCAAGTCTCCTCTCTGCCTGCTGAGCAACAGACAGCCGTGTAGGCCCTTCGGAACACTTCTTGGCCTGCAGAGTCCAACGCGACACACTGTTCTCTTCCTTCGAAACCTAGGTTGCCATAGCTTGCAAAGAGCACTGGAACACAGTCCTACACGGTCTCATGTGCTGGGCCACTTGGACTCAGTTAGGAATAGTGACTTACACCGAGAGAAACCTTCTCCTCCGCCTTCCTTCTGGGAACTCATACCTCCCCGCCCTCTACCTCAAGCAGGAAGTCGAGGTGAGATCCAACCTGAGCAAAGAGCACAATTCCTCACGTTACACTGGCAGGCCCTTGGAATATGCAGTGCCAACTCGGTTTTCCTCAGGCCTTCACTCGGTTAAGGATCTTGCCACACGTAGAAGCCTGTGCAATAAAACTTGTTTAGCCAAGGGCCCAGTGTGTCGCGATGGTCTCCCTTGGCCGTTCCAATTCTGCAAGTACTTAGGTTGGGTGTTAACTAGGTTAGGTGGCCCTGCTTAGAAAACCAGCGTTTCCCCCTTTGGAAATCTGGATACTCGTGGCCTCGGAGTTGTTTCCGAATCCCTAAATATGCCCAGCTTCTACTCACTGCAGGCACACCTGGGGAGGAAACCAGTATGTTCCCCAGACAAACAGGGTGCTTGCGCATTCAGAGGGGAGCGAATCTGTGGCCCACGTTCGTTCTGGGAAATCGCAAGGTGACCGCTAGCATCCGCGAACAAAAGCAGTCTTATCCCCTTTCGAAAGCTGGATTCTTGCGGCCTAGAACCTGTGTGCAAAAGTGTGGAATTGCCCAGCTCCTATTCACTGCAGGCACGCTTGCGAGGGAAACGAGTATTTTGCCCAGAGAAATCAGGTGCTTTCAATTCTTAGGGGGAGCTAATCCCACAGCCCTCGTTCGTTCTGGGAAACCACAAGACGACCACTAGTCTCATCGTAAGGACCAATCTTTCCCCCTGGCAAGCTCTGCGTGCAGCAGTTTCCATGAGGTCTTGGTCGTGGTTCAGCTTCAATGGAACACGAGTAGACCTTTCAGGTCTCCTAGGGCTCTGGCATCCGCACCGTTGCCCGTGTAAATACACTGAGTACCCCAAGTGTCCTCTCTGCATGCTGATCAACAGACAGCCTTGTAGGCCCTTCGGAACACTTCTTGGCATGCAGAATCCAGGGCGACACACTGCTCCCTTCCTTGGAGAACCAGGTTGACACAGCTTACAAATACCTCGGGAATATATTCCCAGCCGGTCTAATGGGCTGGGCAACTTTGACTCAGTGCAGAAGAGTGACGTGCCATGAGAGACACCCTCTGCCCAGCGTTCCTTCTGGGAACTCATAGCTGCCGGCCCTCTACATCATGCAGGAATTGGATGTGACATCCAACCTGGTCACAGACCACAATTCACCACATTACACTGGTAGGCCTCTGGAAGAGGCAGTGCCAAAAAGGCCTTCCTCAGGCCTTCTATTGGTTAGGGAACTTGCGACACTTAGACACCTGCTCATTAAAATTGATTCAGCAAAGGGCCCTGTGTGTCGCGTGTGTCTGCCTTCGCACCTCAAAGACTGCCGGTACTTAGGTTGCCTGTTAACTAGCATAGGAGGCCCTGCGTAGAAAAGCAGTCTCTTCCCGTTTGGAAAGCTGCATCCTTGCGGCAACAGAGCTGTGTTCAAAACCCTGAAAAGGCCCAGCGTCTATTCAGTGCAGCAACGCCTTGGGAGGAAAACACTAATTTCCACAGAGGAACTGGGTGCTTGCAATCCTTGTGGGGAGCTAATCCTGCCACCCTCGTTCTTTCGGGGAAACCGCAAGGTGACCACTAGGCTCCCCGTAAGTTCCCCTTTTGCCAACGGGCATGTTGGGCATACAGCAGTCTCCATGAAGTGTTCGTCGTTGTGCTGCATACATGCAACTCGAGGATGCCTTTCAGGACGCAATGGGCTCTCGCGTCCGCACTGTGTCCCGTGCAACTACACTGAGTACGCCAAGTCTCCTCTCTGCCTGCTGAGCAACAGACAGCCGTGTAGGCCCTTCGGAACACTTCTTGGCCTGCAGAGTCCAACGCGACACACTGTTCTCTTCCTTCGAAACCTAGGTTGCCATAGCTTGCAAAGAGCACTGGAACACAGTCCTACACGGTCTCATGTGCTGGGCCACTTGGACTCAGTTAGGAATAGTGACTTACACCGAGAGAAACCTTCTCCTCCGCCTTCCTTCTGGGAACTCATACCTCCCCGCCCTCTACCTCAAGCAGGAAGTCGAGGTGAGATCCAACCTGAGCAAAGAGCACAATTCCTCACGTTACACTGGCAGGCCCTTGGAATATGCAGTGCCAACTCGGTTTTCCTCAGGCCTTCACTCGGTTAAGGATCTTGCCACACGTAGAAGCCTGTGCAATAAAACTTGTTTAGCCAAGGGCCCAGTGTGTCGCGATGGTCTCCCTTGGCCGTTCCAATTCTGCAAGTACTTAGGTTGGGTGTTAACTAGGTTAGGTGGCCCTGCTTAGAAAACCAGCGTTTCCCCCTTTGGAAATCTGGATACTCGTGGCCTCGGAGTTGTTTCCGAATCCCTAAATATGCCCAGCTTCTACTCACTGCAGGCACACCTGGGGAGGAAACCAGTATGTTCCCCAGACAAACAGGGTGCTTGCGCATTCAGAGGGGAGCGAATCTGTGGCCCACGTTCGTTCTGGGAAATCGCAAGGTGGCCGCTAGCATCCGCGAACAAAAGCAGTCTTATCCCCTTTCGAAAGCTGGATTCTTGCGGCCTAGAACCTGTGTGCAAAAGTGTGGAATTGCCCAGCTCCTATTCACTGCAGGCACGCTTGCGAGGGAAACGAGTATTTTGCCCAGAGAAATCAGGTGCTTTCAATTCTTAGGGGGAGCTAATCCCACAGCCCTCGTTCGTTCTGGGAAACCACAAGACGACCACTAGTCTCATCGTAAGGACCAGTCTTTCCCCCTGGCAAGCTCTGCGTGCAGCAGTTTCCATGAGGTCTTGGTCGTGGTTCAGCTTCAATGGAACACGAGTAGACCTTTCAGGTCTCCTAGGGCTCTGGCATCCGCACCGTTGCCCGTGTAAATACACTGAGTACCCCAAGTGTCCTCTCTGCATGCTGATCAACAGACAGCCTTGTAGGCCCTTCGGAACACTTCTTGGCATGCAGAATCCAGGGCGACACACTGCTCCCTTCCTTGGAGAACCAGGTTGACACAGCTTACAAATACCTCGGGAATATATTCCCAGCCGGTCTAATGGGCTGGGCAATTTTGACTCAGTGCAGAAGAGTGACGTGCCATGAGAGACACCCTCCGCCCAGCGTTCCTTCTGGGAACTCATAGCTGCCGGCCCTCTACATCATGCAGGAATTGGATGTGACATCCAACCTGGTCAAAGACCACAATTCACCACATTACACTGGTAGGCCTCTGGAAGAGGCAGTGCCAAAAAGGCCTTCCTCAGGCCTTCTATTGGTTAGGGAACTTGCGACACTTAGACACCTGCTCATTAAAATTGATTCAGCAAAGGGCCCTGTGTGTCGCGTGTGTCTGCCTTCGCACCTCAAAGACTGCCGGTACTTAGGTTGCCTGTTAACTAGCATAGGAGGCCCTGCGTAGAAAAGCAGTCTCTTCCCGTTTGGAAAGCTGCATCCTTGCGGCAACAGAGCTGTGTTCAAAACCCTGAAAAGGCCCAGCGTCTATTCAGTGCAGCAACGCCTTGGGAGGAAAACACTAATTTCCACAGAGGAACTGGGTGCTTGCAATCCTTGTGGGGAGCTAATCCTGCCACCCTCGTTCTTTCGGGGAAACCGCAAGGTGACCACTAGGCTCCCCGTAAGTTCCCCTTTTGCCAACGGGCATGTTGGGCATACAGCAGTCTCCATGAAGTGTTCGTCGTTGTGCTGCATACATGCAACTCGAGGATGCCTTTCAGGATGCAATGGGCTCTCGCGTCCGCACTGTGTCCCGTGCAACTACACTGAGTACGCCAAGTCTCCTCTCTGCCTGCTGAGCAACAGACAGCCGTGTAGGCCCTTCGGAACACTTCTTGGCCTGCAGAGTCCAACGCGACACACTGTTCTCTTCCTTCGAAACCTAGGTTGCCATAGCTTGCAAAGAGCACTGGAACACAGTCCTACACGGTCTCATGTGCTGGGCCACTTGGACTCAGTTAGGAATAGTGACTTACACCGAGAGAAACCTTCTCCTCCGCCTTCCTTCTGGGAACTCATACCTCCCCGCCCTCTACCTCAAGCAGGAAGTCGAGGTGAGATCCAACCTGAGCAAAGAGCACAATTCCTCACGTTACACTGGCAGGCCCTTGGAATATGCAGTGCCAACTCGGTTTTCCTCAGGCCTTCACTCGGTTAAGGATCTTGCCACACGTAGAAGCCTGTGCAATAAAACTTGTTTAGCCAAGGGCCCAGTGTGTCGCGATGGTCTCCCTTGGCCGTTCCAATTCTGCAAGTACTTAGGTTGGGTGTTAACTAGGTTAGGTGGCCCTGCTTAGAAAACCAGCGTTTCCCCCTTTGGAAATCTGGATACTCGTGGCCTCGGAGTTGTTTCCGAATCCCTAAATATGCCCAGCTTCTACTCACTGCAGGCACACCTGGGGAGGAAACCAGTATGTTCCCCAGACAAACAGGGTGCTTGCGCATTCAGAGGGGAGCGAATCTGTGGCCCACGTTCGTTCTGGGAAATCGCAAGGTGACCGCTAGCATCCGCGAACAAAAGCAGTCTTATCCCCTTTCGAAAGCTGGATTCTTGCGGCCTAGAACCTGTGTGCAAAAGTGTGGAATTGCCCAGCTCCTATTCACTGCAGGCACGCTTGCGAGGGAAACGAGTATTTTGCCCAGAGAAATCAGGTGCTTTCAATTCTTAGGGGGAGCTAATCCCACAGCCCTCGTTCGTTCTGGGAAACCACAAGACGACCACTAGTCTCATCGTAAGGACCAATCTTTCCCCCTGGCAAGCTCTGCGTGCAGCAGTTTCCATGAGGTCTTGGTCGTGGTTCAGCTTCAATGGAACACGAGTAGACCTTTCAGGTCTCCTAGGGCTCTGGCATCCGCACCGTTGCCCGTGTAAATACACTGAGTACCCCAAGTGTCCTCTCTGCATGCTGATCAACAGACAGCCTTGTAGGCCCTTCGGAACACTTCTTGGCATGCAGAATCCAGGGCGACACACTGCTCCCTTCCTTGGAGAACCAGGTTGACACAGCTTACAAATACCTCGGGAATATATTCCCAGCCGGTCTAATGGGCTGGGCAACTTTGACTCAGTGCAGAAGAGTGACGTGCCATGAGAGACACCCTCTGCCCAGCGTTCCTTCTGGGAACTCATAGCTGCCGGCCCTCTACATCATGCAGGAATTGGATGTGACATCCAACCTGGTCACAGACCACAATTCACCACATTACACTGGTAGGCCTCTGGAAGAGGCAGTGCCAAAAAGGCCTTCCTCAGGCCTTCTATTGGTTAGGGAACTTGCGACACTTAGACACCTGCTCATTAAAATTGATTCAGCAAAGGGCCCTGTGTGTCGCGTGTGTCTGCCTTCGCACCTCAAAGACTGCCGGTACTTAGGTTGCCTGTTAACTAGCATAGGAGGCCCTGCGTAGAAAAGCAGTCTCTTCCCGTTTGGAAAGCTGCATCCTTGCGGCAACAGAGCTGTGTTCAAAACCCTGAAAAGGCCCAGCGTCTATTCAGTGCAGCAACGCCTTGGGAGGAAAACACTAATTTCCACAGAGGAACTGGGTGCTTGCAATCCTTGTGGGGAGCTAATCCTGCCACCCTCGTTCTTTCGGGGAAACCGCAAGGTGACCACTAGGCTCCCCGTAAGTTCCCCTTTTGCCAACGGGCATGTTGGGCATACAGCAGTCTCCATGAAGTGTTCGTCGTTGTGCTGCATACATGCAACTCGAGGATGCCTTTCAGGACGCAATGGGCTCTCGCGTCCGCACTGTGTCCCGTGCAACTACACTGAGTACGCCAAGTCTCCTCTCTGCCTGCTGAGCAACAGACAGCCGTGTAGGCCCTTCGGAACACTTCTTGGCCTGCAGAGTCCAACGCGACACACTGTTCTCTTCCTTCGAAACCTAGGTTGCCATAGCTTGCAAAGAGCACTGGAACACAGTCCTACACGGTCTCATGTGCTGGGCCACTTGGACTCAGTTAGGAATAGTGACTTACACCGAGAGAAACCTTCTCCTCCGCCTTCCTTCTGGGAACTCATACCTCCCCGCCCTCTACCTCAAGCAGGAAGTCGAGGTGAGATCCAACCTGAGCAAAGAGCACAATTCCTCACGTTACACTGGCAGGCCCTTGGAATATGCAGTGCCAACTCGGTTTTCCTCAGGCCTTCACTCGGTTAAGGATCTTGCCACACGTAGAAGCCTGTGCAATAAAACTTGTTTAGCCAAGGGCCCAGTGTGTCGCGATGGTCTCCCTTGGCCGTTCCAATTCTGCAAGTACTTAGGTTGGGTGTTAACTAGGTTAGGTGGCCCTGCTTAGAAAACCAGCGTTTCCCCCTTTGGAAATCTGGATACTCGTGGCCTCGGAGTTGTTTCCGAATCCCTAAATATGCCCAGCTTCTACTCACTGCAGGCACACCTGGGGAGGAAACCAGTATGTTCCCCAGACAAACAGGGTGCTTGCGCATTCAGAGGGGAGCGAATCTGTGGCCCACGTTCGTTCTGGGAAATCGCAAGGTGGCCGCTAGCATCCGCGAACAAAAGCAGTCTTATCCCCTTTCGAAAGCTGGATTCTTGCGGCCTAGAACCTGTGTGCAAAAGTGTGGAATTGCCCAGCTCCTATTCACTGCAGGCACGCTTGCGAGGGAAACGAGTATTTTGCCCAGAGAAATCAGGTGCTTTCAATTCTTAGGGGGAGCTAATCCCACAGCCCTCGTTCGTTCTGGGAAACCACAAGACGACCACTAGTCTCATCGTAAGGACCAATCTTTCCCCCTGGCAAGCTCTGCGTGCAGCAGTTTCCATGAGGTCTTTGTCGTGGTTCAGCTTCAATGGAACACGAGTAGACCTTTCAGGTCTCCTAGGGCTCTGGCATCCGCACCGTTGCCCGTGTAAATACACTGAGTACCCCCAAGTGTCCTCTCTGCATGCTGATCAACAGACAGCCTTGTAGGCCCTTCGGAACACTTCTTGGCATGCAGAATCCAGGGCGACACACTGCTCCCTTCCTTGGAGAACCAGGTTGACACAGCTTACAAATACCTCGGGAATATATTCCCAGCCGGTCTAATGGGCTGGGCAACTTTGACTCAGTGCAGAAGAGTGACGTGCCATGAGAGACACCCTCTGCCCAGCGTTCCTTCTGGGAACTCATAGCTGCCGGCCCTCTACATCATGCAGGAATTGGATGTGACATCCAACCTGGTCAAAGACCACAATTCACCACATTACACTGGTAGGCCTCTGGAAGAGGCAGTGCCAAAAAGGCCTTCCTCAGGCCTTCTATTGGTTAGGGAACTTGCGACACTTAGACACCTGCTCATTAAAATTGATTCAGCAAAGGGCCCTGTGTGTCGCGTGTGTCTGCCTTCGCACCTCAAAGACTGCCGGTACTTAGGTTGCCTGTTAACTAGCATAGGAGGCCCTGCGTAGAAAAGCAGTCTCTTCCCGTTTGGAAAGCTGCATCCTTGCGGCAACAGAGCTGTGTTCAAAACCCTGAAAAGGCCCAGCGTCTATTCAGTGCAGCAACGCCTTGGGAGGAAAACACTAATTTCCACAGAGGAACTGGGTGCTTGCAATCCTTGTGGGGAGCTAATCCTGCCACCCTCGTTCTTTCGGGGAAACCGCAAGGTGCCCACTAGGCTCCCCGTAAGTTCCCCTTTTGCCAACGGGCATGTTGGGCATACAGCAGTCTCCATGAAGTGTTCGTCGTTGTGCTGCATACATGCAACTCGAGGATGCCTTTCAGGACGCAATGGGCTCTCGCGTCCGCACTGTGTCCCGTGCAACTACACTGAGTACGCCAAGTCTCCTCTCTGCCTGCTGAGCAACAGACAGCCGTGTAGGCCCTTCGGAACACTTCTTGGCCTGCAGAGTCCAACGCGACACACTGTTCTCTTCCTTCGAAACCTAGGTTGCCATAGCTTGCAAAGAGCACTGGAACACAGTCCTACACGGTCTCATGTGCTGGGCCACTTGGACTCAGTTAGGAATAGTGACTTACACCGAGAGAAACCTTCTCCTCCGCCTTCCTTCTGGGAACTCATACCTCCCCGCCCTCTACCTCAAGCAGGAAGTCGAGGTGAGATCCAACCTGAGCAAAGAGCACAATTCCTCACGTTACACTGGCAGGCCCTTGGAATATGCAGTGCCAACTCGGTTTTCCTCAGGCCTTCACTCGGTTAAGGATCTTGCCACACGTAGAAGCCTGTGCAATAAAACTTGTTTAGCCAAGGGCCCAGTGTGTCGCGATGGTCTCCCTTGGCCGTTCCAATTCTGCAAGTACTTAGGTTGGGTGTTAACTAGGTTAGGTGGCCCTGCTTAGAAAACCAGCGTTTCCCCCTTTGGAAATCTGGATACTCGTGGCCTCGGAGTTGTTTCCGAATCCCTAAATATGCCCAGCTTCTACTCACTGCAGGCACACCTGGGGAGGAAACCAGTATGTTCCCCAGACAAACAGGGTGCTTGCGCATTCAGAGGGGAGCGAATCTGTGGCCCACGTTCGTTCTGGGAAATCGCAAGGTGACCGCTAGCATCCGCGAACAAAAGCAGTCTTATCCCCTTTCGAAAGCTGGATTCTTGCGGCCTAGAACCTGTGTGCAAAAGTGTGGAATTGCCCAGCTCCTATTCACTGCAGGCACGCTTGCGAGGGAAACGAGTATTTTGCCCAGAGAAATCAGGTGCTTTCAATTCTTAGGGGGAGCTAATCCCACAGCCCTCGTTCGTTCTGGGAAACCACAAGACGACCACTAGTCTCATCGTAAGGACCAATCTTTCCCCCTGGCAAGCTCTGCGTGCAGCAGTTTCCATGAGGTCTTGGTCGTGGTTCAGCTTCAATGGAACACGAGTAGACCTTTCAGGTCTCCTAGGGCTCTGGCATCCGCACCGTTGCCCGTGTAAATACACTGAGTACCCCAAGTGTCCTCTCTGCATGCTGATCAACAGACAGCCTTGTAGGCCCTTCGGAACACTTCTTGGCATGCAGAATCCAGGGCGACACACTGCTCCCTTCCTTGGAGAACCAGGTTGACACAGCTTACAAATACCTCGGGAATATATTCCCAGCCGGTCTAATGGGCTGGGCAACTTTGACTCAGTGCAGAAGAGTGACGTGCCATGAGAGACACCCTCTGCCCAGCGTTCCTTCTGGGAACTCATAGCTGCCGGCCCTCTACATCATGCAGGAATTGGATGTGACATCCAACCTGGTCAAAGACCACAATTCACCACATTACACTGGTAGGCCTCTGGAAGAGGCAGTGCCAAAAAGGCCTTCCTCGGGCCTTCTATTGGTTAGGGAACTTGCGACACTTAGACACCTGCTCATTAAAATTGATTCAGCAAAGGGCCCTGTGTGTCGCGTGTGTCTGCCTTCGCACCTCAAAGACTGCCGGTACTTAGGTTGCCTGTTAACTAGCATAGGAGGCCCTGCGTAGAAAAGCAGTCTCTTCCCGTTTGGAAAGCTGCATCCTTGCGGCAACAGAGCTGTGTTCAAAACCCTGAAAAGGCCCAGCGTCTATTCAGTGCAGCAACGCCTCGGGAGGAAAACACTAATTTCCACAGAGGAACTGGGTGCTTGCAATCCTTGTGGGGAGCTAATCCTGCCACCCTCGTTCTTTCGGGGAAACCGCAAGGTGACCACTAGGCTCCCCGTAAGTTCCCCTTTTGCCAACGGGCATGTTGGGCATACAGCAGTCTCCATGAAGTGTTCGTCGTTGTGCTGCATACATGCAACTCGAGGATGCCTTTCAGGACGCAATGGGCTCTCGCGTCCGCACTGTGTCCCGTGCAACTACACTGAGTACGCCAAGTCTCCTCTCTGCCTGCTGAGCAACAGACAGCCGTGTAGGCCCTTCGGAACACTTCTTGGCCTGCAGAGTCCAACGCGACACACTGTTCTCTTCCTTCGAAACCTAGGTTGCCATAGCTTGCAAAGAGCACTGGAACACAGTCCTACACGGTCTCATGTGCTGGGCCACTTGGACTCAGTTAGGAATAGTGACTTACACCGAGAGAAACCTTCTCCTCCGCCTTCCTTCTGGGAACTCATACCTCCCCGCCCTCTACCTCAAGCAGGAAGTCGAGGTGAGATCCAACCTGAGCAAAGAGCACAATTCCTCACGTTACACTGGCAGGCCCTTGGAATATGCAGTGCCAACTCGGTTTTCCTCAGGCCTTCACTCGGTTAAGGATCTTGCCACACGTAGAAGCCTGTGCAATAAAACTTGTTTAGCCAAGGGCCCAGTGTGTCGCGATGGTCTCCCTTGGCCGTTCCAATTCTGCAAGTACTTAGGTTGGGTGTTAACTAGGTTAGGTGGCCCTGCTTAGAAAACCAGCGTTTCCCCCTTTGGAAATCTGGATACTCGTGGCCTCGGAGTTGTTTCCGAATCCCTAAATATGCCCAGCTTCTACTCACTGCAGGCACACCTGGGGAGGAAACCAGTATGTTCCCCAGACAAACAGGGTGCTTGCGCATTCAGAGGGGAGCGAATCTGTGGCCCACGTTCGTTCTGGGAAATCGCAAGGTGGCCGCTAGCATCCGCGAACAAAAGCAGTCTTATCCCCTTTCGAAAGCTGGATTCTTGCGGCCTAGAACCTGTGTGCAAAAGTGTGGAATTGCCCAGCTCCTATTCACTGCAGGCACGCTTGCGAGGGAAACGAGTATTTTGCCCAGAGAAATCAGGTGCTTTCAATTCTTAGGGGGAGCTAATCCCACAGCCCTCGTTCGTTCTGGGAAACCACAAGACGACCACTAGTCTCATCGTAAGGACCAATCTTTCCCCCTGGCAAGCTCTGCGTGCAGCAGTTTCCATGAGGTCTTTGTCGTGGTTCAGCTTCAATGGAACACGAGTAGACCTTTCAGGTCTCCTAGGGCTCTGGCATCCGCACCGTTGCCCGTGTAAATACACTGAGTACCCCAAGTGTCCTCTCTGCATGCTGATCAACAGACAGCCTTGTAGGCCCTTCGGAACACTTCTTGGCATGCAGAATCCAGGGCGACACACTGCTCCCTTCCTTGGAGAACCAGGTTGACACAGCTTACAAATACCTCGGGAATATATTCCCAGCCGGTCTAATGGGCTGGGCAACTTTGACTCAGTGCAGAAGAGTGACGTGCCATGAGAGACACCCTCTGCCCAGCGTTCCTTCTGGGAACTCATAGCTGCCGGCCCTCTACATCATGCAGGAATTGGATGTGACATCCAACCTGGTCAAAGACCACAATTCACCACATTACACTGGTAGGCCTCTGGAAGAGGCAGTGCCAAAAAGGCCTTCCTCAGGCCTTCTATTGGTTAGGGAACTTGCGACACTTAGACACCTGCTCATTAAAATTGATTCAGCAAAGGGCCCTGTGTGTCGCGTGTGTCTGCCTTCGCACCTCAAAGACTGCCGGTACTTAGGTTGCCTGTTAACTAGCATAGGAGGCCCTGCGTAGAAAAGCAGTCTCTTCCCGTTTGGAAAGCTGCATCCTTGCGGCAACAGAGCTGTGTTCAAAACCCTGAAAAGGCCCAGCGTCTATTCAGTGCAGCAACGCCTTGGGAGGAAAACACTAATTTCCACAGAGGAACTGGGTGCTTGCAATCCTTGTGGGGAGCTAATCCTGCCACCCTCGTTCTTTCGGGGAAACCGCAAGGTGACCACTAGGCTCCCCGTAAGTTCCCCTTTTGCCAACGGGCATGTTGGGCATACAGCAGTCTCCATGAAGTGTTCGTCGTTGTGCTGCATACATGCAACTCGAGGATGCCTTTCAGGACGCAATGGGCTCTCGCGTCCGCACTGTGTCCCGTGCAACTACACTGAGTACGCCAAGTCTCCTCTCTGCCTGCTGAGCAACAGACAGCCGTGTAGGCCCTTCGGAACACTTCTTGGCCTGCAGAGTCCAACGCGACACACTGTTCTCTTCCTTCGAAACCTAGGTTGCCATAGCTTGCAAAGAGCACTGGAACACAGTCCTACACGGTCTCATGTGCTGGGCCACTTGGACTCAGTTAGGAATAGTGACTTACACCGAGAGAAACCTTCTCCTCCGCCTTCCTTCTGGGAACTCATACCTCCCCGCCCTCTACCTCAAGCAGGAAGTCGAGGTGAGATCCAACCTGAGCAAAGAGCACAATTCCTCACGTTACACTGGCAGGCCCTTGGAATATGCAGTGCCAACTCGGTTTTCCTCAGGCCTTCACTCGGTTAAGGATCTTGCCACACGTAGAAGCCTGTGCAATAAAACTTGTTTAGCCAAGGGCCCAGTGTGTCGCGATGGTCTCCCTTGGCCGTTCCAATTCTGCAAGTACTTAGGTTGGGTGTTAACTAGGTTAGGTGGCCCTGCTTAGAAAACCAGCGTTTCCCCCTTTGGAAATCTGGATACTCGTGGCCTCGGAGTTGTTTCCGAATCCCTAAATATGCCCAGCTTCTACTCACTGCAGGCACACCTGGGGAGGAAACCAGTATGTTCCCCAGACAAACAGGGTGCTTGCGCATTCAGAGGGGAGCGAATCTGTGGCCCACGTTCGTTCTGGGAAATCGCAAGGTGGCCGCTAGCATCCGCGAACAAAAGCAGTCTTATCCCCTTTCGAAAGCTGGATTCTTGCGGCCTAGAACCTGTGTGCAAAAGTGTGGAATTGCCCAGCTCCTATTCACTGCAGGCACGCTTGCGAGGGAAACGAGTATTTTGCCCAGAGAAATCAGGTGCTTTCAATTCTTAGGGGGAGCTAATCCCACAGCCCTCGTTCGTTCTGGGAAACCACAAGACGACCACTAGTCTCATCGTAAGGACCAATCTTTCCCCCTGGCAAGCTCTGCGTGCAGCAGTTTCCATGAGGTCTTGGTCGTGGTTCAGCTTCAATGGAACACGAGTAGACCTTTCAGGTCTCCTAGGGCTCTGGCATCCGCACCGTTGCCCGTGTAAATACACTGAGTACCCCAAGTGTCCTCTCTGCATGCTGATCAACAGACAGCCTTGTAGGCCCTTCGGAACACTTCTTGGCATGCAGAATCCAGGGCGACACACTGCTCCCTTCCTTGGAGAACCAGGTTGACACAGCTTACAAATACCTCGGGAATATATTCCCAGCCGGTCTAATGGGCTGGGCAACTTTGACTCAGTGCAGAAGAGTGACGTGCCATGAGAGACACCCTCTGCCCAGCGTTCCTTCTGGGAACTCATAGCTGCCGGCCCTCTACATCATGCAGGATTTGGATGTGACATCCAACCTGGTCAAAGACCACAATTCACCACATTACACTGGTAGGCCTCTGGAAGAGGCAGTGCCAAAAAGGCCTTCCTCGGGCCTTCTATTGGTTAGGGAACTTGCGACACTTAGACACCTGCTCATTAAAATTGATTCAGCAAAGGGCCCTGTGTGTCGCGTGTGTCTGCCTTCGCACCTCAAAGACTGCCGGTACTTAGGTTGCCTGTTAACTAGCATAGGAGGCCCTGCGTAGAAAAGCAGTCTCTTCCCGTTTGGAAAGCTGCATCCTTGCGGCAACAGAGCTGTGTTCAAAACCCTGAAAAGGCCCAGCGTCTATTCAGTGCAGCAACGCCTTGGGAGGAAAACACTAATTTCCACAGAGGAACTGGGTGCTTGCAATCCTTGTGGGGAGCTAATCCTGCCACCCTCGTTCTTTCGGGGAAACCGCAAGGTGACCACTAGGCTCCCCGTAAGTTCCCCTTTTGCCAACGGGCATGTTGGGCATACAGCAGTCTCCATGAAGTGTTCGTCGTTGTGCTGCATACATGCAACTCGAGGATGCCTTTCAGGACGCAATGGGCTCTCGCGTCTGCACTGTGTCCTGTGCAACTACACTGAGTACGCCAAGTCTCCTCTCTGCCTGCTGAGCAACAGACAGCCGTGTAGGCCCTTCGGAACACTTCTTGGCCTGCAGAGTCCAACGCGACACACTGTTCTCTTCCTTCGAAACCTAGGTTGCCATAGCTTGCAAAGAGCACTGGAACACAGTCCTACACGGTCTCATGTGCTGGGCCACTTGGACTCAGTTAGGAATAGTGACTTACACCGAGAGAAACCTTCTCCTCCGCCTTCCTTCTGGGAACTCATACCTCCCCGCCCTCTACCTCAAGCAGGAAGTTGAGGTGAGATCCAACCTGAGCAAAGAGCACAATTCCTCACGTTACACTGGCAGGCCCTTGGAATATGCAGTGCCAACTCGGTTTTCCTCAGGCCTTCACTCGGTTAAGGATCTTGCCACACGTAGAAGCCTGTGCAATAAAACTTGTTTAGCCAAGGGCCCAGTGTGTCGCGATGGTCTCCCTTGGCCGTTCCAATTCTGCAAGTACTTAGGTTGGGTGTTAACTAGGTTAGGTGGCCCTGCTTAGAAAACCAGCGTTTCCCCCTTTGGAAATCTGGATACTCGTGGCCTCGGAGTTGTTTCCGAATCCCTAAATATGCCCAGCTTCTACTCACTGCAGGCACACCTGGGGAGGAAACCAGTATGTTCCCCAGACAAACAGGGTGCTTGCGCATTCAGAGGGGAGCGAATCTGTGGCCCACGTTCGTTCTGGGAAATCGCAAGGTGACCGCTAGCATCCGCGAACAAAAGCAGTCTTATCCCCTTTCGAAAGCTGGATTCTTGCGGCCTAGAACCTGTGTGCAAAAGTGTGGAATTGCCCAGCTCCTATTCACTGCAGGCACGCTTGCGAGGGAAACGAGTATTTTGCCCAGAGAAATCAGGTGCTTTCAATTCTTAGGGGGAGCTAATCCCACAGCCCTCGTTCGTTCTGGGAAACCACAAGACGACCACTAGTCTCATCGTAAGGACCAATCTTTCCCCCTGGCAAGCTCTGCGTGCAGCAGTTTCCATGAGGTCTTGGTCGTGGTTCAGCTTCAATGGAACACGAGTAGACCTTTCAGGTCTCCTAGGGCTCTGGCATCCGCACCGTTGCCCGTGTAAATACACTGAGTACCCCAAGTGTCCTCTCTGCATGCTGATCAACAGACAGCCTTGTAGGCCCTTCGGAACACTTCTTGGCATGCAGAATCCAGGGCGACACACTGCTCCCTTCCTTGGAGAACCAGGTTGACACAGCTTACAAATACCTCGGGAATATATTCCCAGCCGGTCTAATGGGCTGGGCAACTTTGACTCAGTGCAGAAGAGTGACGTGCCATGAGAGACACCCTCTGCCCAGCGTTCCTTCTGGGAACTCATAGCTGCCGGCCCTCTACATCATGCAGGAATTGGATGTGACATCCAACCTGGTCACAGACCACAATTCACCACATTACACTGGTAGGCCTCTGGAAGAGGCAGTGCCAAAAAGGCCTTCCTCAGGCCTTCTATTGGTTAGGGAACTTGCGACACTTAGACACCTGCTCATTAAAATTGATTCAGCAAAGGGCCCTGTGTGTCGCGTGTGTCTGCCTTCGCACCTCAAAGACTGCCGGTACTTAGGTTGCCTGTTAACTAGCATAGGAGGCCCTGCGTAGAAAAGCAGTCTCTTCCCGTTTGGAAAGCTGCATCCTTGCGGCAACAGAGCTGTGTTCAAAACCCTGAAAAGGCCCAGCGTCTATTCAGTGCAGCAACGCCTTGGGAGGAAAACACTAATTTCCACAGAGGAACTGGGTGCTTGCAATCCTTGTGGGGAGCTAATCCTGCCACCCTCGTTCTTTCGGGGAAACCGCAAGGTGACCACTAGGCTCCCCGTAAGTTCCCCTTTTGCCAACGGGCATGTTGGGCATACAGCAGTCTCCATGAAGTGTTCGTCGTTGTGCTGCATACATGCAACTCGAGGATGCCTTTCAGGACGCAATGGGCTCTCGCGTCCGCACTGTGTCCCGTGCAACTACACTGAGTACGCCAAGTCTCCTCTCTGCCTGCTGAGCAACAGACAGCCGTGTAGGCCCTTCGGAACACTTCTTGGCCTGCAGAGTCCAACGCGACACACTGTTCTCTTCCTTCGAAACCTAGGTTGCCATAGCTTGCAAAGAGCACTGGAACACAGTCCTACACGGTCTCATGTGCTGGGCCACTTGGACTCAGTTAGGAATAGTGACTTACACCGAGAGAAACCTTCTCCTCCGCCTTCCTTCTGGGAACTCATACCTCCCCGCCCTCTACCTCAAGCAGGAAGTCGAGGTGAGATCCAACCTGAGCAAAGAGCACAATTCCTCACGTTACACTGGCAGGCCCTTGGAATATGCAGTGCCAACTCGGTTTTCCTCAGGCCTTCACTCGGTTAAGGATCTTGCCACACGTAGAAGCCTGTGCAATAAAACTTGTTTAGCCAAGGGCCCAGTGTGTCGCGATGGTCTCCCTTGGCCGTTCCAATTCTGCAAGTACTTAGGTTGGGTGTTAACTAGGTTAGGTGGCCCTGCTTAGAAAACCAGCGTTTCCCCCTTTGGAAATCTGGATACTCGTGGCCTCGGAGTTGTTTCCGAATCCCTAAATATGCCCAGCTTCTACTCACTGCAGGCACACCTGGGGAGGAAACCAGTATGTTCCCCAGACAAACAGGGTGCTTGCGCATTCAGAGGGGAGCGAATCTGTGGCCCACGTTCGTTCTGGGAAATCGCAAGGTGGCCGCTAGCATCCGCGAACAAAAGCAGTCTTATCCCCTTTCGAAAGCTGGATTCTTGCGGCCTAGAACCTGTGTGCAAAAGTGTGGAATTGCCCAGCTCCTATTCACTGCAGGCACGCTTGCGAGGGAAACGAGTATTTTGCCCAGAGAAATCAGGTGCTTTCAATTCTTAGGGGGAGCTAATCCCACAGCCCTCGTTCGTTCTGGGAAACCACAAGACGACCACTAGTCTCATCGTAAGGACCAATCTTTCCCCCTGGCAAGCTCTGCGTGCAGCAGTTTCCATGAGGTCTTTGTCGTGGTTCAGCTTCAATGGAACACGAGTAGACCTTTCAGGTCTCCTAGGGCTCTGGCATCCGCACCGTTGCCCGTGTAAATACACTGAGTACCCCAAGTGTCCTCTCTGCATGCTGATCAACAGACAGCCTTGTAGGCCCTTCGGAACACTTCTTGGCATGCAGAATCCAGGGCGACACACTGCTCCCTTCCTTGGAGAACCAGGTTGACACAGCTTACAAATACCTCGGGAATATATTCCCAGCCGGTCTAATGGGCTGGGCAACTTTGACTCAGTGCAGAAGAGTGACGTGCCATGAGAGACACCCTCTGCCCAGCGTTCCTTCTGGGAACTCATAGCTGCCGGCCCTCTACATCATGCAGGAATTGGATGTGACATCCAACCTGGTCAAAGACCACAATTCACCACATTACACTGGTAGGCCTCTGGAAGAGGCAGTGCCAAAAAGGCCTTCCTCAGGCCTTCTATTGGTTAGGGAACTTGCGACACTTAGACACCTGCTCATTAAAATTGATTCAGCAAAGGGCCCTGTGTGTCGCGTGTGTCTGCCTTCGCACCTCAAAGACTGCCGGTACTTAGGTTGCCTGTTAACTAGCATAGGAGGCCCTGCGTAGAAAAGCAGTCTCTTCCCGTTTGGAAAGCTGCATCCTTGCGGCAACAGAGCTGTGTTCAAAACCCTGAAAAGGCCCAGCGTCTATTCAGTGCAGCAACGCCTTGGGAGGAAAACACTAATTTCCACAGAGGAACTGGGTGCTTGCAATCCTTGTGGGGAGCTAATCCTGCCACCCTCGTTCTTTCGGGGAAACCGCAAGGTGACCACTAGGCTCCCCGTAAGTTCCCCTTTTGCCAACGGGCATGTTGGGCATACAGCAGTCTCCATGAAGTGTTCGTCGTTGTGCTGCATACATGCAACTCGAGGATGCCTTTCAGGACGCAATGGGCTCTCGCGTCCGCACTGTGTCCCGTGCAACTACACTGAGTACGCCAAGTCTCCTCTCTGCCTGCTGAGCAACAGACAGCCGTGTAGGCCCTTCGGAACACTTCTTGGCCTGCAGAGTCCAACGCGACACACTGTTCTCTTCCTTCGAAACCTAGGTTGCCATAGCTTGCAAAGAGCACTGGAACACAGTCCTACACGGTCTCATGTGCTGGGCCACTTGGACTCAGTTAGGAATAGTGACTTACACCGAGAGAAACCTTCTCCTCCGCCTTCCTTCTGGGAACTCATACCTCCCCGCCCTCTACCTCAAGCAGGAAGTCGAGGTGAGATCCAACCTGAGCAAAGAGCACAATTCCTCACGTTACACTGGCAGGCCCTTGGAATATGCAGTGCCAACTCGGTTTTCCTCAGGCCTTCACTCGGTTAAGGATCTTGCCACACGTAGAAGCCTGTGCAATAAAACTTGTTTAGCCAAGGGCCCAGTGTGTCGCGATGGTCTCCCTTGGCCGTTCCAATTCTGCAAGTACTTAGGTTGGGTGTTAACTAGGTTAGGTGGCCCTGCTTAGAAAACCAGCGTTTCCCCCTTTGGAAATCTGGATACTCGTGGCCTCGGAGTTGTTTCCGAATCCCTAAATATGCCCAGCTTCTACTCACTGCAGGCACACCTGGGGAGGAAACCAGTATGTTCCCCAGACAAACAGGGTGCTTGCGCATTCAGAGGGGAGCGAATCTGTGGCCCACGTTCGTTCTGGGAAATCGCAAGGTGACCGCTAGCATCCGCGAACAAAAGCAGTCTTATCCCCTTTCGAAAGCTGGATTCTTGCGGCCTAGAACCTGTGTGCAAAAGTGTGGAATTGCCCAGCTCCTATTCACTGCAGGCACGCTTGCGAGGGAAACGAGTATTTTGCCCAGAGAAATCAGGTGCTTTCAATTCTTAGGGGGAGCTAATCCCACAGCCCTCGTTCGTTCTGGGAAACCACAAGACGACCACTAGTCTCATCGTAAGGACCAATCTTTCCCCCTGGCAAGCTCTGCGTGCAGCAGTTTCCATGAGGTCTTGGTCGTGGTTCAGCTTCAATGGAACACGAGTAGACCTTTCAGGTCTCCTAGGGCTCTGGCATCCGCACCGTTGCCCGTGTAAATACACTGAGTACCCCAAGTGTCCTCTCTGCATGCTGATCAACAGACAGCCTTGTAGGCCCTTCGGAACACTTCTTGGCATGCAGAATCCAGGGCGACACACTGCTCCCTTCCTTGGAGAACCAGGTTGACACAGCTTACAAATACCTCGGGAATATATTCCCAGCCGGTCTAATGGGCTGGGCAACTTTGACTCAGTGCAGAAGAGTGACGTGCCATGAGAGACACCCTCTGCCCAGCGTTCCTTCTGGGAACTCATAGCTGCCGGCCCTCTACATCATGCAGGAATTGGATGTGACATCCAACCTGGTCAAAGACCACAATTCACCACATTACACTGGTAGGCCTCTGGAAGAGGCAGTGCCAAAAAGGCCTTCCTCGGGCCTTCTATTGGTTAGGGAACTTGCGACACTTAGACACCTGCTCATTAAAATTGATTCAGCAAAGGGCCCTGTGTGTCGCGTGTGTCTGCCTTCGCACCTCAAAGACTGCCGGTACTTAGGTTGCCTGTTAACTAGCATAGGAGGCCCTGCGTAGAAAAGCAGTCTCTTCCCGTTTGGAAAGCTGCATCCTTGCGGCAACAGAGCTGTGTTCAAAACCCTGAAAAGGCCCAGCGTCTATTCAGTGCAGCAACGCCTCGGGAGGAAAACACTAATTTCCACAGAGGAACTGGGTGCTTGCAATCCTTGTGGGGAGCTAATCCTGCCACCCTCGTTCTTTCGGGGAAACCGCAAGGTGACCACTAGGCTCCCCGTAAGTTCCCCTTTTGCCAACGGGCATGTTGGGCATACAGCAGTCTCCATGAAGTGTTCGTCGTTGTGCTGCATACATGCAACTCGAGGATGCCTTTCAGGACGCAATGGGCTCTCGCGTCCGCACTGTGTCCCGTGCAACTACACTGAGTACGCCAAGTCTCCTCTCTGCCTGCTGAGCAACAGACAGCCGTGTAGGCCCTTCGGAACACTTCTTGGCCTGCAGAGTCCAACGCGACACACTGTTCTCTTCCTTCGAAACCTAGGTTGCCATAGCTTGCAAAGAGCACTGGAACACAGTCCTACACGGTCTCATGTGCTGGGCCACTTGGACTCAGTTAGGAATAGTGACTTACACCGAGAGAAACCTTCTCCTCCGCCTTCCTTCTGGGAACTCATACCTCCCCGCCCTCTACCTCAAGCAGGAAGTCGAGGTGAGATCCAACCTGAGCAAAGAGCACAATTCCTCACGTTACACTGGCAGGCCCTTGGAATATGCAGTGCCAACTCGGTTTTCCTCAGGCCTTCACTCGGTTAAGGATCTTGCCACACGTAGAAGCCTGTGCAATAAAACTTGTTTAGCCAAGGGCCCAGTGTGTCGCGATGGTCTCCCTTGGCCGTTCCAATTCTGCAAGTACTTAGGTTGGGTGTTAACTAGGTTAGGTGGCCCTGCTTAGAAAACCAGCGTTTCCCCCTTTGGAAATCTGGATACTCGTGGCCTCGGAGTTGTTTCCGAATCCCTAAATATGCCCAGCTTCTACTCACTGCAGGCACACCTGGGGAGGAAACCAGTATGTTCCCCAGACAAACAGGGTGCTTGCGCATTCAGAGGGGAGCGAATCTGTGGCCCACGTTCGTTCTGGGAAATCGCAAGGTGGCCGCTAGCATCCGCGAACAAAAGCAGTCTTATCCCCTTTCGAAAGCTGGATTCTTGCGGCCTAGAACCTGTGTGCAAAAGTGTGGAATTGCCCAGCTCCTATTCACTGCAGGCACGCTTGCGAGGGAAACGAGTATTTTGCCCAGAGAAATCAGGTGCTTTCAATTCTTAGGGGGAGCTAATCCCACAGCCCTCGTTCGTTCTGGGAAACCACAAGACGACCACTAGTCTCATCGTAAGGACCAATCTTTCCCCCTGGCAAGCTCTGCGTGCAGCAGTTTCCATGAGGTCTTGGTCGTGGTTCAGCTTCAATGGAACACGAGTAGACCTTTCAGGTCTCCTAGGGCTCTGGCATCCGCACCGTTGCCCGTGTAAATACACTGAGTACCCCAAGTGTCCTCTCTGCATGCTGATCAACAGACAGCCTTGTAGGCCCTTCGGAACACTTCTTGGCATGCAGAATCCAGGGCGACACACTGCTCCCTTCCTTGGAGAACCAGGTTGACACAGCTTACAAATACCTCGGGAATATATTCCCAGCCGGTCTAATGGGCTGGGCAACTTTGACTCAGTGCAGAAGAGTGACGTGCCATGAGAGACACCCTCTGCCCAGCGTTCCTTCTGGGAACTCATAGCTGCCGGCCCTCTACATCATGCAGGAATTGGATGTGACATCCAACCTGGTCAAAGACCACAATTCACCACATTACACTGGTAGGCCTCTGGAAGAGGCAGTGCCAAAAAGGCCTTCCTCGGGCCTTCTATTGGTTAGGGAACTTGCGACACTTAGACACCTGCTCATTAAAATTGATTCAGCAAAGGGCCCTGTGTGTCGCGTGTGTCTGCCTTCGCACCTCAAAGACTGCCGGTACTTAGGTTGCCTGTTAACTAGCATAGGAGGCCCTGCGTAGAAAAGCAGTCTCTTCCCGTTTGGAAAGCTGCATCCTTGCGGCAACAGAGCTGTGTTCAAAACCCTGAAAAGGCCCAGCGTCTATTCAGTGCAGCAACGCCTTGGGAGGAAAACACTAATTTCCACAGAGGAACTGGGTGCTTGCAATCCTTGTGGGGAGCTAATCCTGCCACCCTCGTTCTTTCGGGGAAACCGCAAGGTGACCACTAGGCTCCCCGTAAGTTCCCCTTTTGCCAACGGGCATGTTGGGCATACAGCAGTCTCCATGAAGTGTTCGTCGTTGTGCTGCATACATGCAACTCGAGGATGCCTTTCAGGACGCAATGGGCTCTCGCGTCCGCACTGTGTCCTGTGCAACTACACTGAGTACGCCAAGTCTCCTCTCTGCCTGCTGAGCAACAGACAGCCGTGTAGGCCCTTCGGAACACTTCTTGGCCTGCAGAGTCCAACGCGACACACTGTTCTCTTCCTTCGAAACCTAGGTTGCCATAGCTTGCAAAGAGCACTGGAACACAGTCCTACATGGTCTCATGTGCTGGGCCACTTGGACTCAGTTAGGAATAGTGACTTACACCGAGAGGAACCTTCTCCTCCGCCTTCCTTCTGGGAACTCATACCTCCCCGCCCTCTACCTCAAGCAGGAAGTTGAGGTGAGATCCAACCTGAGCAAAGAGCACAATTCCTCACGTTACACTGGCAGGCCCTTGGAATATGCAGTGCCAACTCGGTTTTCCTCAGGCCTTCACTCGGTTAAGGATCTTGCCACACGTAGAAGCCTGTGCAATAAAACTTGTTTAGCCAAGGGCCCAGTGTGTCGCGATGGTCTCCCTTGGCCGTTCCAATTCTGCAAGTACTTAGGTTGGGTGTTAACTAGGTTAGGTGGCCCTGCTTAGAAAACCAGCGTTTCCCCCTTTGGAAATCTGGATACTCGTGGCCTCGGAGTTGTTTCCGAATCCCTAAATATGCCCAGCTTCTACTCACTGCAGGCACACCTGGGGAGGAAACCAGTATGTTCCCCAGACAAACAGGGTGCTTGCGCATTCAGAGGGGAGCGAATCTGTGGCCCACGTTCGTTCTGGGAAATCGCAAGGTGGCCGCTAGCATCCGCGAACAAAAGCAGTCTTATCCCCTTTCGAAAGCTGGATTCTTGCGGCCTAGAACCTGTGTGCAAAAGTGTGGAATTGCCCAGCTCCTATTCACTGCAGGCACGCTTGCGAGGGAAACGAGTATTTTGCCCAGAGAAATCAGGTGCTTTCAATTCTTAGGGGGAGCTAATCCCACAGCCCTCGTTCGTTCTGGGAAACCACAAGACGACCACTAGTCTCATCGTAAGGACCAATCTTTCCCCCTGGCAAGCTCTGCGTGCAGCAGTTTCCATGAGGTCTTTGTCGTGGTTCAGCTTCAATGGAACACGAGTAGACCTTTCAGGTCTCCTAGGGCTCTGGCATCCGCACCGTTGCCCGTGTAAATACACTGAGTACCCCAAGTGTCCTCTCTGCATGCTGATCAACAGACAGCCTTGTAGGCCCTTCGGAACACTTCTTGGCATGCAGAATCCAGGGCGACACACTGCTCCCTTCCTTGGAGAACCAGGTTGACACAGCTTACAAATACCTCGGGAATATATTCCCAGCCGGTCTAATGGGCTGGGCAACTTTGACTCAGTGCAGAAGAGTGACGTGCCATGAGAGACACCCTCTGCCCAGCGTTCCTTCTGGGAACTCATAGCTGCCGGCCCTCTACATCATGCAGGAATTGGATGTGACATCCAACCTGGTCAAAGACCACAATTCACCACATTACACTGGTAGGCCTCTGGAAGAGGCAGTGCCAAAAAGGCCTTCCTCAGGCCTTCTATTGGTTAGGGAACTTGCGACACTTAGACACCTGCTCATTAAAATTGATTCAGCAAAGGGCCCTGTGTGTCGCGTGTGTCTGCCTTCGCACCTCAAAGACTGCCGGTACTTAGGTTGCCTGTTAACTAGCATAGGAGGCCCTGCGTAGAAAAGCAGTCTCTTCCCGTTTGGAAAGCTGCATCCTTGCGGCAACAGAGCTGTGTTCAAAACCCTGAAAAGGCCCAGCGTCTATTCAGTGCAGCAACGCCTTGGGAGGAAAACACTAATTTCCACAGAGGAACTGGGTGCTTGCAATCCTTGTGGGGAGCTAATCCTGCCACCCTCGTTCTTTCGGGGAAACCGCAAGGTGACCACTAGGCTCCCCGTAAGTTCCCCTTTTGCCAACGGGCATGTTGGGCATACAGCAGTCTCCATGAAGTGTTCGTCGTTGTGCTGCATACATGCAACTCGAGGATGCCTTTCAGGACGCAATGGGCTCTCGCGTCCGCACTGTGTCCCGTGCAACTACACTGAGTACGCCAAGTCTCCTCTCTGCCTGCTGAGCAACAGACAGCCGTGTAGGCCCTTCGGAACACTTCTTGGCCTGCAGAGTCCAACGCGACACACTGTTCTCTTCCTTCGAAACCTAGGTTGCCATAGCTTGCAAAGAGCACTGGAACACAGTCCTACACGGTCTCATGTGCTGGGCCACTTGGACTCAGTTAGGAATAGTGACTTACACCGAGAGAAACCTTCTCCTCCGCCTTCCTTCTGGGAACTCATACCTCCCCGCCCTCTACCTCAAGCAGGAAGTTGAGGTGAGATCCAACCTGAGCAAAGAGCACAATTCCTCACGTTACACTGGCAGGCCCTTGGAATATGCAGTGCCAACTCGGTTTTCCTCAGGCCTTCACTCGGTTAAGGATCTTGCCACACGTAGAAGCCTGTGCAATAAAACTTGTTTAGCCAAGGGCCCAGTGTGTCGCGATGGTCTCCCTTGGCCGTTCCAATTCTGCAAGTACTTAGGTTGGGTGTTAACTAGGTTAGGTGGCCCTGCTTAGAAAACCAGCGTTTCCCCCTTTGGAAATCTGGATACTCGTGGCCTCGGAGTTGTTTCCGAATCCCTAAATATGCCCAGCTTCTACTCACTGCAGGCACACCTGGGGAGGAAACCAGTATGTTCCCCAGACAAACAGGGTGCTTGCGCATTCAGAGGGGAGCGAATCTGTGGCCCACGTTCGTTCTGGGAAATCGCAAGGTGACCGCTAGCATCCGCGAACAAAAGCAGTCTTATCCCCTTTCGAAAGCTGGATTCTTGCGGCCTAGAACCTGTGTGCAAAAGTGTGGAATTGCCCAGCTCCTATTCACTGCAGGCACGCTTGCGAGGGAAACGAGTATTTTGCCCAGAGAAATCAGGTGCTTTCAATTCTTAGGGGGAGCTAATCCCACAGCCCTCGTTCGTTCTGGGAAACCACAAGACGACCACTAGTCTCATCGTAAGGACCAATCTTTCCCCCTGGCAAGCACTGCGTGCAGCAGTTTCCATGAGGTCTTTGTCGTGGTTCAGCTTCAATGGAACACGAGTAGACCTTTCAGGTCTCCTAGGGCTCTGGCATCCGCACCGTTGCCCGTGTAAATACACTGAGTACCCCAAGTGTCCTCTCTGCATGCTGATCAACAGACAGCCTTGTAGGCCCTTCGGAACACTTCTTGGCATGCAGAATCCAGGGCGACACACTGCTCCCTTCCTTGGAGAACCAGGTTGACACAGCTTACAAATACCTCGGGAATATATTCCCAGCCGGTCTAATGGGCTGGGCAACTTTGACTCAGTGCAGAAGAGTGACGTGCCATGAGAGACACCCTCTGCCCAGCGTTCCTTCTGGGAACTCATAGCTGCCGGCCCTCTACATCATGCAGGAATTGGATGTGACATCCAACCTGGTCAAAGACCACAATTCACCACATTACACTGGTAGGCCTCTGGAAGAGGCAGTGCCAAAAAGGCCTTCCTCGGGCCTTCTATTGGTTAGGGAACTTGCGACACTTAGACACCTGCTCATTAAAATTGATTCAGCAAAGGGCCCTGTGTGTCGCGTGTGTCTGCCTTCGCACCTCAAAGACTGCCGGGACTTAGGTTGCCTGTTAACTAGCATAGGAGGCCCTGCGTAGAAAAGCAGTCTCTTCCCGTTTGGAAAGCTGCATCCTTGCGGCAACAGAGCTGTGTTCAAAACCCTGAAAAGACCCAGCGTCTATTCAGTGCAGCAACGCCTTGGGAGGAAAACACTAATTTCCACAGAGGAACTGGGTGCTTGCAATCCTTGTGGGGAGCTAATCCTGCCACCCTCGTTCTTTCGGGGAAACCGCAAGGTGACCACTAGGCTCCCCGTAAGTTCCCCTTTTGCCAACGGGCATGTTGGGCATACAGCAGTCTCCATGAAGTGTTCGTCGTTGTGCTGCATACATGCAACTCGAGGATGCCTTTCAGGACGCAATGGGCTCTCGCGTCCACACTGTGTCCCGTGCAACTACACTGAGTACGCCAAGTCTCCTCTCTGCCTGCTGAGCAACAGACAGCCGTGTAGGCCCTTCGGAACACTTCTTGGCCTGCAGAGTCCAACGCGACACACTGTTCTCTTCCTTCGAAACCTAGGTTGCCATAGCTTGCAAAGAGCACTGGAACACAGTCCTACACGGTCTCATGTGCTGGGCCACTTGGACTCAGTTAGGAATAGTGACTTACACCGAGAGAAACCTTCTCCTCCGCCTTCCTTCTGGGAACTCATACCTCCCCGCCCTCTACCTCAAGCAGGAAGTTGAGGTGAGATCCAACCTGAGCAAAGAGCACAATTCCTCACGTTACACTGGCAGGCCCTTGGAATATGCAGTGCCAACTCGGTTTTCCTCAGGCCTTCACTCGGTTAAGGATCTTGCCACACGTAGAAGCCTGTGCAATAAAACTTGTTTAGCCAAGGGCCCAGTGTGTCGCGATGGTCTCCCTTGGCCGTTCCAATTCTGCAAGTACTTAGGTTGGGTGTTAACTAGGTTAGGTGGCCCTGCTTAGAAAACCAGCGTTTCCCCCTTTGGAAATCTGGATACTCGTGGCCTCGGAGTTGTTTCCGAATCCCTAAATATGCCCAGCTTCTACTCACTGCAGGCACACCTGGGGAGGAAACCAGTATGTTCCCCAGACAAACAGGGTGCTTGCGCATTCAGAGGGGAGCGAATCTGTGGCCCACGTTCGTTCTGGGAAATCGCAAGGTGACCGCTAGCATCCGCGAACAAAAGCAGTCTTATCCCCTTTCGAAAGCTGGATTCTTGCGGCCTAGAACCTGTGTGCAAAAGTGTGGAATTGCCCAGCTCCTATTCACTGCAGGCACGCTTGCGAGGGAAACGAGTATTTTGCCCAGAGAAATCAGGTGCTTTCAATTCTTAGGGGGAGCTAATCCCACAGCCCTCGTTCGTTCTGGGAAACCACAAGACGACCACTAGTCTCATCGTAAGGACCAATCTTTCCCCCTGGCAAGCACTGCGTGCAGCAGTTTCCATGAGGTCTTTGTCGTGGTTCAGCTTCAATGGAACACGAGTAGACCTTTCAGGTCTCCTAGGGCTCTGGCATCCGCACCGTTGCCCGTGTAAATACACTGAGTACCCCAAGTGTCCTCTCTGCATGCTGATCAACAGACAGCCTTGTAGGCCCTTCGGAACACTTCTTGGCATGCAGAATCCAGGGCGACACACTGCTCCCTTCCTTGGAGAACCAGGTTGACACAGCTTACAAATACCTCGGGAATATATTCCCAGCCGGTCTAATGGGCTGGGCAACTTTGACTCAGTGCAGAAGAGTGACGTGCCATGAGAGACACCCTCTGCCCAGCGTTCCTTCTGGGAACTCATAGCTGCCGGCCCTCTACATCATGCAGGAATTGGATGTGACATCCAACCTGGTCAAAGACCACAATTCACCACATTACACTGGTAGGCCTCTGGAAGAGGCAGTGCCAAAAAGGCCTTCCTCGGGCCTTCTATTGGTTAGGGAACTTGCGACACTTAGACACCTGCTCATTAAAATTGATTCAGCAAAGGGCCCTGTGTGTCGCGTGTGTCTGCCTTCGCACCTCAAAGACTGCCGGTACTTAGGTTGCCTGTTAACTAGCATAGGAGGCCCTGCGTAGAAAAGCAGTCTCTTCCCGTTTGGAAAGCTGCATCCTTGCGGCAACAGAGCTGTGTTCAAAACCCTGAAAAGACCCAGCGTCTATTCAGTGCAGCAACGCCTCGGGAGGAAAACACTAATTTCCACAGAGGAACTGGGTGCTTGCAATCCTTGTGGGGAGCTAATCCTGCCACCCTCGTTCTTTCGGGGAAACCGCAAGGTGACCACTAGGCTCCCCGTAAGTTCCCCTTTTGCCAACGGGCATGTTGGGCATACAGCAGTCTCCATGAAGTGTTCGTCGTTGTGCTGCATACATGCAACTCGAGGATGCCTTTCAGGACGCAATGGGCTCTCGCGTCCGCACTGTGTCCCGTGCAACTACACTGAGTACGCCAAGTCTCCTCTCTGCCTGCTGAGCAACAGACAGCCGTGTAGGCCCTTCGGAACACTTCTTGGCCTGCAGAGTCCAACGCGACACACTGTTCTCTTCCTTCGAAACCTAGGTTGCCATAGCTTGCAAAGAGCACTGGAACACAGTCCTACACGGTCTCATGTGCTGGGCCACTTGGACTCAGTTAGGAATAGTGACTTACACCGAGAGAAACCTTCTCCTCCGCCTTCCTTCTGGGAACTCATACCTCCCCGCCCTCTACCTCAAGCAGGAAGTCGAGGTGAGATCCAACCTGAGCAAAGAGCACAGTTCCTCACGTTACACTGGCAGGCCCTTGGAATATGCAGTGCCAACTCGGTTTTCCTCAGGCCTTCACTCGGTTAAGGATCTTGCCACACGTAGAAGCCTGTGCAATAAAACTTGTTTAGCCAAGGGCCCAGTGTGTCGCGATGGTCTCCCTTGGCCGTTCCAATTCTGCAAGTACTTAGGTTGGGTGTTAACTAGGTTAGGTGGCCCTGCTTAGAAAACCAGCGTTTCCCCCTTTGGAAATCTGGATACTCGTGGCCTCGGAGTTGTTTCTGAATCCCTAAGTATGCCCAGCTTCTACTCACTGCAGGCACACCTGGGGAAGAAACCAGTATGTTCCCCAGACAAACAGGGTGCTTGCGCATTCAGAGGGGAGCGAATCTGTGGCCCACGTTCGTTCTGGGAAATCGCAAGGTGGCCGCTAGCATCCGCGAACAAAAGCAGTCTTATCCCCTTTCGAAAGCTGGATTCTTGCGGCCTAGAACCTGTGTGCAAAAGTGTGGAATTGCCCAGCTCCTATTCACTGCAGGCACGCTTGCGAGGGAAACGAGTATTTTGCCCAGAGAAATCAGGTGCTTTCAATTCTTAGGGGGAGCTAATCCCACAGCCCTCGTTCGTTCTGGGAAACCACAAGACGACCACTAGTCTCATCGTAAGGACCAATCTTTCCCCCTGGCAAGCTCTGCGTGCAGCAGTTTCCATGAGGTCTTTGTCGTGGTTCAGCTTCAATGGAACACGAGTAGACCTTTCAGGTCTCCTAGGGCTCTGGCATCCGCACCGTTGCCCGTGTAAATACACTGAGTACCCCAAGTGTCCTCTCTGCATGCTGATCAACAGACAGCCTTGTAGGCCCTTCGGAACACTTCTTGGCATGCAGAATCCAGGGCGACACACTGCTCCCTTCCTTGGAGAACCAGGTTGACACAGCTTACAAATACCTCGGGAATATATTCCCAGCCGGTCTAATGGGCTGGGCAACTTTGACTCAATGCAGAAGAGTGACGTGCCATGAGAGACACCCTCTGCCCAGCGTTCCTTCTGGGAACTCATAGCTGCCGGCCCTCTACATCATGCAGGAATTGGATGTGACATCCAACCTGGTCACAGACCACAATTCACCACATTACACTGGTAGGCCTCTGGAAGAGGCAGTGCCAAAAAGGCCTTCCTCAGGCCTTCTATTGGTTAGGGAACTTGCGACACTTAGACACCTGCTCATTAAAATTGATTCAGCAAAGGGCCCTGTGTGTCGCGTGTGTCTGCCTTCGCACCTCAAAGACTGCCGGTACTTAGGTTGCCTGTTAACTAGCATAGGAGGCCCTGCGTAGAAAAGCAGTCTCTTCCCGTTTGGAAAGCTGCATCCTTGCGGCAACAGAGCTGTGTTCAAAACCCTGAAAAGACCCAGCGTCTATTCAGTGCAGCAACGCCTTGGGAGGAAAACACTAATTTCCACAGAGGAACTGGGTGCTTGCAATCCTTGTGGGGAGCTAATCCTGCCACCCTCGTTCTTTCGGGGAAACCGCAAGGTGACCACTAGGCTCCCCGTAAGTTCCCCTTTTGCCAACGGGCATGTTGGGCATACAGCAGTCTCCATGAAGTGTTCGTCGTTGTGCTGCATACATGCAACTCGAGGATGCCTTTCAGGACGCAATGGGCTCTCGCGTCCGCACTGTGTCCCGTGCAACTACACTGAGTACGCCAAGTCTCCTCTCTGCCTGCTGAGCAACAGACAGCCGTGTAGGCCCTTCGGAACACTTCTTGGCCTGCAGAGTCCAACGCGACACACTGTTCTCTTCCTTCGAAACCTAGGTTGCCATAGCTTGCAAAGAGCACTGGAACACAGTCCTACACGGTCTCATGTGCTGGGCCACTTGGACTCAGTTAGGAATAGTGACTTACACCGAGAGAAACCTTCTCCTCCGCCTTCCTTCTGGGAACTCATACCTCCCCGCCCTCTACCTCAAGCAGGAAGTCGAGGTGAGATCCAACCTGAGCAAAGAGCACAATTCCTCACGTTACACTGGCAGGCCCTTGGAATATGCAGTGCCAACTCGGTTTTCCTCAGGCCTTCACTCGGTTAAGGATCTTGCCACACGTAGAAGCCTGTGCAATAAAACTTGTTTAGCCAAGGGCCCAGTGTGTCGCGATGGTCTCCCTTGGCCGTTCCAATTCTGCAAGTACTTAGGTTGGGTGTTAACTAGGTTAGGTGGCCCTGCTTAGAAAACCAGCGTTTCCCCCTTTGGAAATCTGGATACTCGTGGCCTCGGAGTTATTTCCGAATCCCTAAATATGCCCAGCTTCTACTCACTGCAGGCACACCTGGGGAGGAAACCAGTATGTTCCCCAGACAAACAGGGTGCTTGCGCATTCAGAGGGGAGCGAATCTGTGGCCCACGTTCGTTCTGGGAAATCGCAAGGTGACCGCTAGCATCCGCGAACAAAAGCAGTCTTATCCCCTTTCGAAAGCTGGATTCTTGCGGCCTAGAACCTGTGTGCAAAAGTGTGGAATTGCCCAGCTCCTATTCACTGCAGGCACGCTTGCGAGGGAAACGAGTATTTTGCCCAGAGAAATCAGGTGCTTTCAATTCTTAGGGGGAGCTAATCCCACAGCCCTCGTTCGTTCTGGGAAACCACAAGACGACCACTAGTCTCATCGTAAGGACCAATCTTTCCCCCTGGCAAGCTCTGCGTGCAGCAGTTTCCATGAGGTCTTTGTCGTGGTTCAGCTTCAATGGAACACGAGTAGACCTTTCAGGTCTCCTAGGGCTCTGGCATCCGCACCGTTGCCCGTGTAAATACACTGAGTACCCCAAGTGTCCTCTCTGCATGCTGATCAACAGACAGCCTTGTAGGCCCTTCGGAACACTTCTTGGCATGCAGAATCCAGGGCGACACACTGCTCCCTTCCTTGGAGAACCAGGTTGACACAGCTTACAAATACCTCGGGAATATATTCCCAGCCGGTCTAATGGGCTGGGCAACTTTGACTCAGTGCAGAAGAGTGACGTGCCATGAGAGACACCCTCTGCCCAGCGTTCCTTCTGGGAACTCATAGCTGCCGGCCCTCTACATCATGCAGGAATTGGATGTGACATCCAACCTGGTCAAAGACCACAATTCACCACATTACACTGGTAGGCCTCTGGAAGAGGCAGTGCCAAAAAGGCCTTCCTCAGGCCTTCTATTGGTTAGGGAACTTGCGACACTTAGACACCTGCTCATTAAAATTGATTCAGCAAAGGGCCCTGTGTGTCGCGTGTGTCTGCCTTCGCACCTCAAAGACTGCCGGTACTTAGGTTGCCTGTTAACTAGCATAGGAGGCCCTGCGTAGAAAAGCAGTCTCTTCCCGTTTGGAAAGCTGCATCCTTGCGGCAACAGAGCTGTGTTCAAAACCCTGAAAAGGCCCAGCGTCTATTCAGTGCAGCAACGCCTTGGGAGGAAAACACTAATTTCCACAGAGGAACTGGGTGCTTGCAATCCTTGTGGGGAGCTAATCCTGCCACCCTCGTTCTTTCGGGGAAACCGCAAGGTGACCACTAGGCTCCCCGTAAGTTCCCCTTTTGCCAACGGGCATGTTGGGCATACAGCAGTCTCCATGAAGTGTTCGTCGTTGTGCTGCATACATGCAACTCGAGGATGCCTTTCAGGACGCAATGGGCTCTCGCGTCCGCACTGTGTCCCGTGCAACTACACTGAGTACGCCAAGTCTCCTCTCTGCCTGCTGAGCAACAGACAGCCGTGTAGGCCCTTCGGAACACTTCTTGGCCTGCAGAGTCCAACGCGACACACTGTTCTCTTCCTTCGAAACCTAGGTTGCCATAGCTTGCAAAGAGCACTGGAACACAGTCCTACACGGTCTCATGTGCTGGGCCACTTGGACTCAGTTAGGAATAGTGACTTACACCGAGAGAAACCTTCTCCTCCGCCTTCCTTCTGGGAACTCATACCTCCCCGCCCTCTACCTCAAGCAGGAAGTCGAGGTGAGATCCAACCTGAGCAAAGAGCACAATTCCTCACGTTACACTGGCAGGCCCTTGGAATATGCAGTGCCAACTCGGTTTTCCTCAGGCCTTCACTCGGTTAAGGATCTTGCCACACGTAGAAGCCTGTGCAATAAAACTTGTTTAGCCAAGGGCCCAGTGTGTCGCGATGGTCTCCCTTGGCCGTTCCAATTCTGCAAGTACTTAGGTTGGGTGTTAACTAGGTTAGGTGGCCCTGCTTAGAAAACCAGCGTTTCCCCCTTTGGAAATCTGGATACTCGTGGCCTCGGAGTTGTTTCCGAATCCCTAAATATGCCCAGCTTCTACTCACTGCAGGCACACCTGGGGAGGAAACCAGTATGTTCCCCAGACAAACAGGGTGCTTGCGCATTCAGAGGGGAGCGAATCTGTGGCCCACGTTCGTTCTGGGAAATCGCAAGGTGGCCGCTAGCATCCGCGAACAAAAGCAGTCTTATCCCCTTTCGAAAGCTGGATTCTTGCGGCCTAGAACCTGTGTGCAAAAGTGTGGAATTGCCCAGCTCCTATTCACTGCAGGCACGCTTGCGAGGGAAACGAGTATTTTGCCCAGAGAAATCAGGTGCTTTCAATTCTTAGGGGGAGCTAATCCCACAGCCCTCGTTCGTTCTGGGAAACCACAAGACGACCACTAGTCTCATCGTAAGGACCAATCTTTCCCCCTGGCAAGCTCTGCGTGCAGCAGTTTCCATGAGGTCTTGGTCGTGGTTCAGCTTCAATGGAACACGAGTAGACCTTTCAGGTCTCCTAGGGCTCTGGCATCCGCACCGTTGCCCGTGTAAATACACTGAGTACCCCAAGTGTCCTCTCTGCATGCTGATCAACAGACAGCCTTGTAGGCCCTTCGGAACACTTCTTGGCATGCAGAATCCAGGGCGACACACTGCTCCCTTCCTTGGAGAACCAGGTTGACACAGCTTACAAATACCTCGGGAATATATTCCCAGCCGGTCTAATGGGCTGGGCAACTTTGACTCAGTGCAGAAGAGTGACGTGCCATGAGAGACACCCTCTGCCCAGCGTTCCTTCTGGGAACTCATAGCTGCCGGCCCTCTACATCATGCAGGAATTGGATGTGACATCCAACCTGGTCAAAGACCACAATTCACCACATTACACTGGTAGGCCTCTGGAAGAGGCAGTGCCAAAAAGGCCTTCCTCAGGCCTTCTATTGGTTAGGGAACTTGCGACACTTAGACACCTGCTCATTAAAATTGATTCAGCAAAGGGCCCTGTGTGTCGCGTGTGTCTGCCTTCGCACCTCAAAGACTGCCGGTACTTAGGTTGCCTGTTAACTAGCATAGGAGGCCCTGCGTAGAAAAGCAGTCTCTTCCCGTTTGGAAAGCTGCATCCTTGCGGCAACAGAGCTGAGTTCAAAACCCTGAAAAGGCCCAGCGTCTATTCAGTGCAGCAACGCCTTGGGAGGAAAACACTAATTTCCACAGAGGAACTGGGTGCTTGCAATCCTTGTGGGGAGCTAATCCTGCCACCCTCGTTCTTTCGGGGAAACCGCAAGGTGACCACTAGGCTCCCCGTAAGTTCCCCTTTTGCCAACGGGCATGTTGGGCATACAGCAGTCTCCATGAAGTGTTCGTCGTTGTGCTGCATACATGCAACTCGAGGATGCCTTTCAGGACGCAATGGGCTCTCGCGTCCGCACTGTGTCCCGTGCAACTACACTGAGTACGCCAAGTCTCCTCTCTGCCTGCTGAGCAACAGACAGCCGTGTAGGCCCTTCGGAACACTTCTTGGCCTGCAGAGTCCAACGCGACACACTGTTCTCTTCCTTCGAAACCTAGGTTGCCATAGCTTGCAAAGAGCACTGGAACACAGTCCTACACGGTCTCATGTGCTGGGCCACTTGGACTCAGTTAGGAATAGTGACTTACACCGAGAGAAACCTTCTCCTCCGCCTTCCTTCTGGGAACTCATACCTCCCCGCCCTCTACCTCAAGCAGGAAGTCGAGGTGAGATCCAACCTGAGCAAAGAGCACAATTCCTCACGTTACACTGGCAGGCCCTTGGAATATGCAGTGCCAACTCGGTTTTCCTCAGGCCTTCACTCGGTTAAGGATCTTGCCACACGTAGAAGCCTGTGCAATAAAACTTGTTTAGCCAAGGGCCCAGTGTGTCGCGATGGTCTCCCTTGGCCGTTCCAATTCTGCAAGTACTTAGGTTGGGTGTTAACTAGGTTAGGTGGCCCTGCTTAGAAAACCAGCGTTTCCCCCTTTGGAAATCTGGATACTCGTGGCCTCGGAGTTGTTTCCGAATCCCTAAATATGCCCAGCTTCTACTCACTGCAGGCACACCTGGGGAGGAAACCAGTATGTTCCCCAGACAAACAGGGTGCTTGCGCATTCAGAGGGGAGCGAATCTGTGGCCCACGTTCGTTCTGGGAAATCGCAAGGTGACCGCTAGCATCCGCGAACAAAAGCAGTCTTATCCCCTTTCGAAAGCTGGATTCTTGCGGCCTAGAACCTGTGTGCAAAAGTGTGGAATTGCCCAGCTCCTATTCACTGCAGGCACGCTTGCGAGGGAAACGAGTATTTTGCCCAGAGAAATCAGGTGCTTTCAATTCTTAGGGGGAGCTAATCCCACAGCCCTCGTTCGTTCTGGGAAACCACAAGACGACCACTAGTCTCATCGTAAGGACCAATCTTTCCCCCTGGCAAGCTCTGCGTGCAGCAGTTTCCATGAGGTCTTGGTCGTGGTTCAGCTTCAATGGAACACGAGTAGACCTTTCAGGTCTCCTAGGGCTCTGGCATCCGCACCGTTGCCCGTGTAAATACACTGAGTACCCCAAGTGTCCTCTCTGCATGCTGATCAACAGACAGCCTTGTAGGCCCTTCGGAACACTTCTTGGCATGCAGAATCCAGGGCGACACACTGCTCCCTTCCTTGGAGAACCAGGTTGACACAGCTTACAAATACCTCGGGAATATATTCCCAGCCGGTCTAATGGGCTGGGCAACTTTGACTCAGTGCAGAAGAGTGACGTGCCATGAGAGACACCCTCTGCCCAGCGTTCCTTCTGGGAACTCATAGCTGCCGGCCCTCTACATCATGCAGGAATTGGATGTGACATCCAACCTGGTCACAGACCACAATTCACCACATTACACTGGTAGGCCTCTGGAAGAGGCAGTGCCAAAAAGGCCTTCCTCAGGCCTTCTATTGGTTAGGGAACTTGCGACACTTAGACACCTGCTCATTAAAATTGATTCAGCAAAGGGCCCTGTGTGTCGCGTGTGTCTGCCTTCGCACCTCAAAGACTGCCGGTACTTAGGTTGCCTGTTAACTAGCATAGGAGGCCCTGCGTAGAAAAGCAGTCTCTTCCCGTTTGGAAAGCTGCATCCTTGCGGCAACAGAGCTGTGTTCAAAACCCTGAAAAGGCCCAGCGTCTATTCAGTGCAGCAACGCCTTGGGAGGAAAACACTAATTTCCACAGAGGAACTGGGTGCTTGCAATCCTTGTGGGGAGCTAATCCTGCCACCCTCGTTCTTTCGGGGAAACCGCAAGGTGACCACTAGGCTCCCCGTAAGTTCCCCTTTTGCCAACGGGCATGTTGGGCATACAGCAGTCTCCATGAAGTGTTCGTCGTTGTGCTGCATACATGCAACTCGAGGATGCCTTTCAGGACGCAATGGGCTCTCGCGTCCGCACTGTGTCCCGTGCAACTACACTGAGTACGCCAAGTCTCCTCTCTGCCTGCTGAGCAACAGACAGCCGTGTAGGCCCTTCGGAACACTTCTTGGCCTGCAGAGTCCAACGCGACACACTGTTCTCTTCCTTCGAAACCTAGGTTGCCATAGCTTGCAAAGAGCACTGGAACACAGTCCTACACGGTCTCATGTGCTGGGCCACTTGGACTCAGTTAGGAATAGTGACTTACACCGAGAGAAACCTTCTCCTCCGCCTTCCTTCTGGGAACTCATACCTCCCCGCCCTCTACCTCAAGCAGGAAGTCGAGGTGAGATCCAACCTGAGCAAAGAGCACAATTCCTCACGTTACACTGGCAGGCCCTTGGAATATGCAGTGCCAACTCGGTTTTCCTCAGGCCTTCACTCGGTTAAGGATCTTGCCACACGTAGAAGCCTGTGCAATAAAACTTGTTTAGCCAAGGGCCCAGTGTGTCGCGATGGTCTCCCTTGGCCGTTCCAATTCTGCAAGTACTTAGGTTGGGTGTTAACTAGGTTAGGTGGCCCTGCTTAGAAAACCAGCGTTTCCCCCTTTGGAAATCTGGATACTCGTGGCCTCGGAGTTGTTTCCGAATCCCTAAATATGCCCAGCTTCTACTCACTGCAGGCACACCTGGGGAGGAAACCAGTATGTTCCCCAGACAAACAGGGTGCTTGCGCATTCAGAGGGGAGCGAATCTGTGGCCCACGTTCGTTCTGGGAAATCGCAAGGTGGCCGCTAGCATCCGCGAACAAAAGCAGTCTTATCCCCTTTCGAAAGCTGGATTCTTGCGGCCTAGAACCTGTGTGCAAAAGTGTGGAATTGCCCAGCTCCTATTCACTGCAGGCACGCTTGCGAGGGAAACGAGTATTTTGCCCAGAGAAATCAGGTGCTTTCAATTCTTAGGGGGAGCTAATCCCACAGCCCTCGTTCGTTCTGGGAAACCACAAGACGACCACTAGTCTCATCGTAAGGACCAATCTTTCCCCCTGGCAAGCTCTGCGTGCAGCAGTTTCCATGAGGTCTTTGTCGTGGTTCAGCTTCAATGGAACACGAGTAGACCTTTCAGGTCTCCTAGGGCTCTGGCATCCGCACCGTTGCCCGTGTAAATACACTGAGTACCCCAAGTGTCCTCTCTGCATGCTGATCAACAGACAGCCTTGTAGGCCCTTCGGAACACTTCTTGGCATGCAGAATCCAGGGCGACACACTGCTCCCTTCCTTGGAGAACCAGGTTGACACAGCTTACAAATACCTCGGGAATATATTCCCAGCCGGTCTAATGGGCTGGGCAACTTTGACTCAGTGCAGAAGAGTGACGTGCCATGAGAGACACCCTCTGCCCAGCGTTCCTTCTGGGAACTCATAGCTGCCGGCCCTCTACATCATGCAGGAATTGGATGTGACATCCAACCTGGTCAAAGACCACAATTCACCACATTACACTGGTAGGCCTCTGGAAGAGGCAGTGCCAAAAAGGCCTTCCTCGGGCCTTCTATTGGTTAGGGAACTTGCGACACTTAGACACCTGCTCATTAAAATTGATTCAGCAAAGGGCCCTGTGTGTCGCGTGTGTCTGCCTTCGCACCTCAAAGACTGCCGGTACTTAGGTTGCCTGTTAACTAGCATAGGAGGCCCTGCGTAGAAAAGCAGTCTCTTCCCGTTTGGAAAGCTGCATCCTTGCGGCAACAGAGCTGTGTTCAAAACCCTGAAAAGACCCAGCGTCTATTCAGTGCAGCAACGCCTCGGGAGGAAAACACTAATTTCCACAGAGGAACTGGGTGCTTGCAATCCTTGTGGGGAGCTAATCCTGCCACCCTCGTTCTTTCGGGGAAACTGCAAGGTGACCACTAGGCTCCCCGTAAGTTCCCCTTTTGCCAACGGGCATGTTGGGCATACAGCAGTCTCCATGAAGTGTTCGTCGTTGTGCTGCATACATGCAACTCGAGGATGCCTTTCAGGACGCAATGGGCTCTCGCGTCCGCACTGTGTCCCGTGCAACTACACTGAGTACGCCAAGTCTCCTCTCTGCCTGCTGAGCAACAGACAGCCGTGTAGGCCCTTCGGAACACTTCTTGGCCTGCAGAGTCCAACGCGACACACTGTTCTCTTCCTTCGAAACCTAGGTTGCCATAGCTTGCAAAGAGCACTGGAACACAGTCCTACACGGTCTCATGTGCTGGGCCACTTGGACTCAGTTAGGAATAGTGACTTACACCGAGAGAAACCTTCTCCTCCGCCTTCCTTCTGGGAACTCATACCTCCCCGCCCTCTACCTCAAGCAGGAAGTCGAGGTGAGATCCAACCTGAGCAAAGAGCACAATTCCTCACGTTACACTGGCAGGCCCTTGGAATATGCAGTGCCAACTCGGTTTTCCTCAGGCCTTCACTCGGTTAAGGATCTTGCCACACGTAGAAGCCTGTGCAATAAAACTTGTTTAGCCAAGGGCCCAGTGTGTCGCGATGGTCTCCCTTGGCCGTTCCAATTCTGCAAGTACTTAGGTTGGGTGTTAACTAGGTTAGGTGGCCCTGCTTAGAAAACCAGCGTTTCCCCCTTTGGAAATCTGGATACTCGTGGCCTCGGAGTTGTTTCTGAATCCCTAAATATGCCCAGCTTCTACTCACTGCAGGCACACCTGGGGAGGAAACCAGTATGTTCCCCAGACAAACAGGGTGCTTGCGCATTCAGAGGGGAGCGAATCTGTGGCCCACGTTCGTTCTGGGAAATCGCAAGGTGGCCGCTAGCATCCGCGAACAAAAGCAGTCTTATCCCCTTTCGAAAGCTGGATTCTTGCGGCCTAGAACCTGTGTGCAAAAGTGTGGAATTGCCCAGCTCCTATTCACTGCAGGCACGCTTGCGAGGGAAACGAGTATTTTGCCCAGAGAAATCAGGTGCTTTCAATTCTTAGGGGGAGCTAATCCCACAGCCCTCGTTCGTTCTGGGAAACCACAAGACGACCACTAGTCTCATCGTAAGGACCAATCTTTCCCCCTGGCAAGCTCTGCGTGCAGCAGTTTCCATGAGGTCTTGGTCGTGGTTCAGCTTCAATGGAACACGAGTAGACCTTTCAGGTCTCCTAGGGCTCTGGCATCCACACCGTTGCCCGTGTGTACCCCAAGTGTCCTCTCTGCATGCTGATCAACAGACAGCCTTGTAGGCCCTTCGGAACACTTCTTGGCATGCAGAATCCAGGGCGACACACTGCTCCCTTCCTTGGAGAACCAGGTTGACACAGCTTACAAATACCTCGGGAATATATTCCCAGCCGGTCTAATGGGCTGGGCAACTTTGACTCAGTGCAGAAGAGTGACGTGCCATGAGAGACACCCTCTGCCCAGCGTTCCTTCTGGGAACTCATAGCTGCCGGCCCTCTACATCATGCAGGAATTGGATGTGACATCCAACCTGGTCAAAGACCACAATTCACCACATTACACTGGTAGGCCTCTGGAAGAGGCAGTGCCAAAAAGGCCTTCCTCGGGCCTTCTATTGGTTAGGGAACTTGCGACACTTAGACACCTGCTCATTAAAATTGATTCAGCAAAGGGCCCTGTGTGTCGCGTGTGTCTGCCTTCGCACCTCAAAGACTGCCGGTACTTAGGTTGCCTGTTAACTAGCATAGGAGGCCCTGCGTAGAAAAGCAGTCTCTTCCCGTTTGGAAAGCTGCATCCTTGCGGCAACAGAGCTGTGTTCAAAACCCTGAAAAGACCCAGCGTCTATTCAGTGCAGCAACGCCTTGGGAGGAAAACACTAATTTCCACAGAGGAACTGGGTGCTTGCAATCCTTGTGGGGAGCTAATCCTGCCACCCTCGTTCTTTCGGGGAAACCGCAAGGTGACCACTAGGCTCCCCGTAAGTTCCCCTTTTGCCAACGGGCATGTTGGGCATACAGCAGTCTCCATGAAGTGTTCGTCGTTGTGCTGCATACATGCAACTCGAGGATGCCTTTCAGGACGCAATGGGCTCTCGCGTCCGCACTGTGTCCCGTGCAACTACACTGAGTACGCCAAGTCTCCTCTCTGCCTGCTGAGCAACAGACAGCCGTGTAGGCCCTTCGGAACACTTCTTGGCCTGCAGAGTCCAACGCGACACACTGTTCTCTTCCTTCGAAACCTAGGTTGCCATAGCTTGCAAAGAGCACTGGAACACAGTCCTACACGGTCTCATGTGCTGGGCCACTTGGACTCAGTTAGGAATAGTGACTTACACCGAGAGAAACCTTCTCCTCCGCCTTCCTTCTGGGAACTCATACCTCCCCGCCCTCTACCTCAAGCAGGAAGTCGAGGTGAGATCCAACCTGAGCAAAGAGCACAATTCCTCACGTTACACTGGCAGGCCCTTGGAATATGCAGTGCCAACTCGGTTTTCCTCAGGCCTTCACTCGGTTAAGGATCTTGCCACACGTAGAAGCCTGTGCAATAAAACTTGTTTAGCCAAGGGCCCAGTGTGTCGCGATGGTCTCCCTTGGCCGTTCCAATTCTGCAAGTACTTAGGTTGGGTGTTAACTAGGTTAGGTGGCCCTGCTTAGAAAACCAGCGTTTCCCCCTTTGGAAATCTGGATACTCGTGGCCTCGGAGTTGTTTCCGAATCCCTAAATATGCCCAGCTTCTACTCACTGCAGGCACACCTGGGGAAGAAACCAGTATGTTCCCCAGACAAACAGGGTGCTTGCGCATTCAGAGGGGAGCGAATCTGTGGCCCACGTTCGTTCTGGGAAATCGCAAGGTGGCCGCTAGCATCCGCGAACAAAAGCAGTCTTATCCCCTTTCGAAAGCTGGATTCTTGCGGCCTAGAACCTGTGTGCAAAAGTGTGGAATTGCCCAGCTCCTATTCACTGCAGGCACGCTTGCGAGGGAAACGAGTATTTTGCCCAGAGAAATCAGGTGCTTTCAATTCTTAGGGGGAGCTAATCCCACAGCCCTCGTTCGTTCTGGGAAACCACAAGACGACCACTAGTCTCATCGTAAGGACCAATCTTTCCCCCTGGCAAGCTCTGCGTGCAGCAGTTTCCATGAGGTCTTTGTCGTGGTTCAGCTTCAATGGAACACGAGTAGACCTTTCAGGTCTCCTAGGGCTCTGGCATCCGCACCGTTGCCCGTGTAAATACACTGAGTACCCCAAGTGTCCTCTCTGCATGCTGATCAACAGACAGCCTTGTAGGCCCTTCGGAACACTTCTTGGCATGCAGAATCCAGGGCGACACACTGCTCCCTTCCTTGGAGAACCAGGTTGACACAGCTTACAAATACCTCGGGAATATATTCCCAGCCGGTCTAATGGGCTGGGCAACTTTGACTCAATGCAGAAGAGTGACGTGCCATGAGAGACACCCTCTGCCCAGCGTTCCTTCTGGGAACTCATAGCTGCCGGCCCTCTACATCATGCAGGAATTGGATGTGACATCCAACCTGGTCACAGACCACAATTCACCACATTACACTGGTAGGCCTCTGGAAGAGGCAGTGCCAAAAAGGCCTTCCTCAGGCCTTCTATTGGTTAGGGAACTTGCGACACTTAGACACCTGCTCATTAAAATTGATTCAGCAAAGGGCCCTGTGTGTCGCGTGTGTCTGCCTTCGCACCTCAAAGACTGCCGGTACTTAGGTTGCCTGTTAACTAGCATAGGAGGCCCTGCGTAGAAAAGCAGTCTCTTCCCGTTTGGAAAGCTGCATCCTTGCGGCAACAGAGCTGTGTTCAAAACCCTGAAAAGACCCAGCGTCTATTCAGTGCAGCAACGCCTCGGGAGGAAAACACTAATTTCCACAGAGGAACTGGGTGCTTGCAATCCTTGTGGGGAGCTAATCCTGCCACCCTCGTTCTTTCGGGGAAACCGCAAGGTGACCACTAGGCTCCCCGTAAGTTCCCCTTTTGCCAACGGGCATGTTGGGCATACAGCAGTCTCCATGAAGTGTTCGTCGTTGTGCTGCATACATGCAACTCGAGGATGCCTTTCAGGACGCAATGGGCTCTCGCGTCCGCACTGTGTCCCGTGCAACTACACTGAGTACGCCAAGTCTCCTCTCTGCCTGCTGAGCAACAGACAGCCGTGTAGGCCCTTCGGAACACTTCTTGGCCTGCAGAGTCCAACGCGACACACTGTTCTCTTCCTTCGAAACCTAGGTTGCCATAGCTTGCAAAGAGCACTGGAACACAGTCCTACACGGTCTCATGTGCTGGGCCACTTGGACTCAGTTAGGAATAGTGACTTACACCGAGAGAAACCTTCTCCTCCGCCTTCCTTCTGGGAACTCATACCTCCCCGCCCTCTACCTCAAGCAGGAAGTCGAGGTGAGATCCAACCTGAGCAAAGAGCACAATTCCTCACGTTACACTGGCAGGCCCTTGGAATATGCAGTGCCAACTCGGTTTTCCTCAGGCCTTCACTCGGTTAAGGATCTTGCCACACGTAGAAGCCTGTGCAATAAAACTTGTTTAGCCAAGGGCCCAGTGTGTCGCGATGGTCTCCCTTGGCCGTTCCAATTCTGCAAGTACTTAGGTTGGGTGTTAACTAGGTTAGGTGGCCCTGCTTAGAAAACCAGCGTTTCCCCCTTTGGAAATCTGGATACTCGTGGCCTCGGAGTTGTTTCTGAATCCCTAAATATGCCCAGCTTCTACTCACTGCAGGCACACCTGGGGAAGAAACCAGTATGTTCCCCAGACAAACAGGGTGCTTGCGCATTCAGAGGGGAGCGAATCTGTGGCCCACGTTCGTTCTGGGAAATCGCAAGGTGGCCGCTAGCATCCGCGAACAAAAGCAGTCTTATCCCCTTTCGAAAGCTGGATTCTTGCGGCCTAGAACCTGTGTGCAAAAGTGTGGAATTGCCCAGCTCCTATTCACTGCAGGCACGCTTGCGAGGGAAACGAGTATTTTGCCCAGAGAAATCAGGTGCTTTCAATTCTTAGGGGGAGCTAATCCCACAGCCCTCGTTCGTTCTGGGAAACCACAAGACGACCACTAGTCTCATCGTAAGGACCAATCTTTCCCCCTGGCAAGCTCTGCGTGCAGCAGTTTCCATGAGGTCTTTGTCGTGGTTCAGCTTCAATGGAACACGAGTAGACCTTTCAGGTCTCCTAGGGCTCTGGCATCCGCACCGTTGCCCGTGTAAATACACTGAGTACCCCAAGTGTCCTCTCTGCATGCTGATCAACAGACAGCCTTGTAGGCCCTTCGGAACACTTCTTGGCATGCAGAATCCAGGGCGACACACTGCTCCCTTCCTTGGAGAACCAGGTTGACACAGCTTACAAATACCTCGGGAATATATTCCCAGCCGGTCTAATGGGCTGGGCAACTTTGACTCAGTGCAGAAGAGTGACGTGCCATGAGAGACACCCTCTGCCCAGCGTTCCTTCTGGGAACTCATAGCTGCCGGCCCTCTACATCATGCAGGAATTGGATGTGACATCCAACCTGGTCACAGACCACAATTCACCACATTACACTGGTAGGCCTCTGGAAGAGGCAGTGCCAAAAAGGCCTTCCTCGGGCCTTCTATTGGTTAGGGAACTTGCGACACTTAGACACCTGCTCATTAAAATTGATTCAGCAAAGGGCCCTGTGTGTCGCGTGTGTCTGCCTTCGCACCTCAAAGACTGCCGGTACTTAGGTTGCCTGTTAACTAGCATAGGAGGCCCTGCGTAGAAAAGCAGTCTCTTCCCGTTTGGAAAGCTGCATCCTTGCGGCAACAGAGCTGTGTTCAAAACCCTGAAAAGACCCAGCGTCTATTCAGTGCAGCAACGCCTCGGGAGGAAAACACTAATTTCCACAGAGGAACTGGGTGCTTGCAATCCTTGTGGGGAGCTAATCCTGCCACCCTCGTTCTTTCGGGGAAACCGCAAGGTGACCACTAGGCTCCCCGTAAGTTCCCCTTTTGCCAACGGGCATGTTGGGCATACAGCAGTCTCCATGAAGTGTTCGTCGTTGTGCTGCATACATGCAACTCGAGGATGCCTTTCAGGACGCAATGGGCTCTCGCGTCCGCACTGTGTCCCGTGCAACTACACTGAGTACGCCAAGTCTCCTCTCTGCCTGCTGAGCAACAGACAGCCGTGTAGGCCCTTCGGAACACTTCTTGGCCTGCAGAGTCCAACGCGACACACTGTTCTCTTCCTTCGAAACCTAGGTTGCCATAGCTTGCAAAGAGCACTGGAACACAGTCCTACACGGTCTCATGTGCTGGGCCACTTGGACTCAGTTAGGAATAGTGACTTACACCGAGAGAAACCTTCTCCTCCGCCTTCCTTCTGGGAACTCATACCTCCCCGCCCTCTACCTCAAGCAGGAAGTCGAGGTGAGATCCAACCTGAGCAAAGAGCACAATTCCTCACGTTACACTGGCAGGCCCTTGGAATATGCAGTGCCAACTCGGTTTTCCTCAGGCCTTCACTCGGTTAAGGATCTTGCCACACGTAGAAGCCTGTGCAATAAAACTTGTTTAGCCAAGGGCCCAGTGTGTCGCGATGGTCTCCCTTGGCCGTTCCAATTCTGCAAGTACTTAGGTTGGGTGTTAACTAGGTTAGGTGGCCCTGCTTAGAAAACCAGCGTTTCCCCCTTTGGAAATCTGGATACTCGTGGCCTCGGAGTTGTTTCTGAATCCCTAAATATGCCCAGCTTCTACTCACTGCAGGCACACCTGGGGAAGAAACCAGTATGTTCCCCAGACAAACAGGGTGCTTGCGCATTCAGAGGGGAGCGAATCTGTGGCCCACGTTCGTTCTGGGAAATCGCAAGGTGGCCGCTAGCATCCGCGAACAAAAGCAGTCTTATCCCCTTTCGAAAGCTGGATTCTTGCGGCCTAGAACCTGTGTGCAAAAGTGTGGAATTGCCCAGCTCCTATTCACTGCAGGCACGCTTGCGAGGGAAACGAGTATTTTGCCCAGAGAAATCAGGTGCTTTCAATTCTTAGGGGGAGCTAATCCCACAGCCCTCGTTCGTTCTGGGAAACCACAAGACGACCACTAGTCTCATCGTAAGGACCAATCTTTCCCCCTGGCAAGCTCTGCGTGCAGCAGTTTCCATGAGGTCTTTGTCGTGGTTCAGCTTCAATGGAACACGAGTAGACCTTTCAGGTCTCCTAGGGCTCTGGCATCCGCACCGTTGCCCGTGTAAATACACTGAGTACCCCAAGTGTCCTCTCTGCATGCTGATCAACAGACAGCCTTGTAGGCCCTTCGGAACACTTCTTGGCATGCAGAATCCAGGGCGACACACTGCTCCCTTCCTTGGAGAACCAGGTTGACACAGCTTACAAATACCTCGGGAATATATTCCCAGCCGGTCTAATGGGCTGGGCAACTTTGACTCAATGCAGAAGAGTGACGTGCCATGAGAGACACCCTCTGCCCAGCGTTCCTTCTGGGAACTCATAGCTGCCGGCCCTCTACATCATGCAGGAATTGGATGTGACATCCAACCTGGTCACAGACCACAATTCACCACATTACACTGGTAGGCCTCTGGAAGAGGCAGTGCCAAAAAGGCCTTCCTCAGGCCTTCTATTGGTTAGGGAACTTGCGACACTTAGACACCTGCTCATTAAAATTGATTCAGCAAAGGGCCCTGTGTGTCGCGTGTGTCTGCCTTCGCACCTCAAAGACTGCCGGTACTTAGGTTGCCTGTTAACTAGCATAGGAGGCCCTGCGTAGAAAAGCAGTCTCTTCCCGTTTGGAAAGCTGCATCCTTGCGGCAACAGAGCTGTGTTCAAAACCCTGAAAAGGCCCAGCGTCTATTCAGTGCAGCAACGCCTCGGGAGGAAAACACTAATTTCCACAGAGGAACTGGGTGCTTGCAATCCTTGTGGGGAGCTAATCCTGCCACCCTCGTTCTTTCGGGGAAACCGCAAGGTGACCACTAGGCTCCCCGTAAGTTCCCCTTTTGCCAACGGGCATGTTGGGCATACAGCAGTCTCCATGAAGTGTTCGTCGTTGTGCTGCATACATGCAACTCGAGGATGCCTTTCAGGACGCAATGGGCTCTCGCGTCCGCACTGTGTCCCGTGCAACTACACTGAGTACGCCAAGTCTCCTCTCTGCCTGCTGAGCAACAGACAGCCGTGTAGGCCCTTCGGAACACTTCTTGGCCTGCAGAGTCCAACGCGACACACTGTTCTCTTCCTTCGAAACCTAGGTTGCCATAGCTTGCAAAGAGCACTGGAACACAGTCCTACACGGTCTCATGTGCTGGGCCACTTGGACTCAGTTAGGAATAGTGACTTACACCGAGAGAAACCTTCTCCTCCGCCTTCCTTCTGGGAACTCATACCTCCCCGCCCTCTACCTCAAGCAGGAAGTCGAGGTGAGATCCAACCTGAGCAAAGAGCACAATTCCTCACGTTACACTGGCAGGCCCTTGGAATATGCAGTGCCAACTCGGTTTTCCTCAGGCCTTCACTCGGTTAAGGATCTTGCCACACGTAGAAGCCTGTGCAATAAAACTTGTTTAGCCAAGGGCCCAGTGTGTCGCGATGGTCTCCCTTGGCCGTTCCAATTCTGCAAGTACTTAGGTTGGGTGTTAACTAGGTTAGGTGGCCCTGCTTAGAAAACCAGCGTTTCCCCCTTTGGAAATCTGGATACTCGTGGCCTCGGAGTTGTTTCTGAATCCCTAAATATGCCCAGCTTCTACTCACTGCAGGCACACCTGGGGAGGAAACCAGTATGTTCCCCAGACAAACAGGGTGCTTGCGCATTCAGAGGGGAGCGAATCTGTGGCCCACGTTCGTTCTGGGAAATCGCAAGGTGGCCGCTAGCATCCGCGAACAAAAGCAGTCTTATCCCCTTTCGAAAGCTGGATTCTTGCGGCCTAGAACCTGTGTGCAAAAGTGTGGAATTGCCCAGCTCCTATTCACTGCAGGCACGCTTGCGAGGGAAACGAGTATTTTGCCCAGAGAAATCAGGTGCTTTCAATTCTTAGGGGGAGCTAATCCCACAGCCCTCGTTCGTTCTGGGAAACCACAAGACGACCACTAGTCTCATCGTAAGGACCAATCTTTCCCCCTGGCAAGCTCTGCGTGCAGCAGTTTCCATGAGGTCTTTGTCGTGGTTCAGCTTCAATGGAACACGAGTAGACCTTTCAGGTCTCCTAGGGCTCTGGCATCCGCACCGTTGCCCGTGTAAATACACTGAGTACCCCAAGTGTCCTCTCTGCATGCTGATCAACAGACAGCCTTGTAGGCCCTTCGGAACACTTCTTGGCATGCAGAATCCAGGGCGACACACTGCTCCCTTCCTTGGAGAACCAGGTTGACACAGCTTACAAATACCTCGGGAATATATTCCCAGCCGGTCTAATGGGCTGGGCAACTTTGACTCAGTGCAGAAGAGTGACGTGCCATGAGAGACACCCTCTGCCCAGCGTTCCTTCTGGGAACTCATAGCTGCCGGCCCTCTACATCATGCAGGAATTGGATGTGACATCCAACCTGGTCAAAGACCACAATTCACCACATTACACTGGTAGGCCTCTGGAAGAGGCAGTGCCAAAAAGGCCTTCCTCAGGCCTTCTATTGGTTAGGGAACTTGCGACACTTAGACACCTGCTCATTAAAATTGATTCAGCAAAGGGCCCTGTGTGTCGCGTGTGTCTGCCTTCGCACCTCAAAGACTGCCGGTACTTAGGTTGCCTGTTAACTAGCATAGGAGGCCCTGCGTAGAAAAGCAGTCTCTTCCCGTTTGGAAAGCTGCATCCTTGCGGCAACAGAGCTGTGTTCAAAACCCTGAAAAGGCCCAGCGTCTATTCAGTGCAGCAACGCCTTGGGAGGAAAACACTAATTTCCACAGAGGAACTGGGTGCTTGCAATCCTTGTGGGGAGCTAATCCTGCCACCCTCGTTCTTTCGGGGAAACCGCAAGGTGACCACTAGGCTCCCCGTAAGTTCCCCTTTTGCCAACGGGCATGTTGGGCATACAGCAGTCTCCATGAAGTGTTCGTCGTTGTGCTGCATACATGCAACTCGAGGATGCCTTTCAGGACGCAATGGGCTCTCGCGTCCGCACTGTGTCCCGTGCAACTACACTGAGTACGCCAAGTCTCCTCTCTGCCTGCTGAGCAACAGACAGCCGTGTAGGCCCTTCGGAACACTTCTTGGCCTGCAGAGTCCAACGCGACACACTGTTCTCTTCCTTCGAAACCTAGGTTGCCATAGCTTGCAAAGAGCACTGGAACACAGTCCTACACGGTCTCATGTGCTGGGCCACTTGGACTCAGTTAGGAATAGTGACTTACACCGAGAGAAACCTTCTCCTCCGCCTTCCTTCTGGGAACTCATACCTCCCCGCCCTCTACCTCAAGCAGGAAGTCGAGGTGAGATCCAACCTGAGCAAAGAGCACAATTCCTCACGTTACACTGGCAGGCCCTTGGAATATGCAGTGCCAACTCGGTTTTCCTCAGGCCTTCACTCGGTTAAGGATCTTGCCACACGTAGAAGCCTGTGCAATAAAACTTGTTTAGCCAAGGGCCCAGTGTGTCGCGATGGTCTCCCTTGGCCGTTCCAATTCTGCAAGTACTTAGGTTGGGTGTTAACTAGGTTAGGTGGCCCTGCTTAGAAAACCAGCGTTTCCCCCTTTGGAAATCTGGATACTCGTGGCCTCGGAGTTGTTTCCGAATCCCTAAATATGCCCAGCTTCTACTCACTGCAGGCACACCTGGGGAGGAAACCAGTATGTTCCCCAGACAAACAGGGTGCTTGCGCATTCAGAGGGGAGCGAATCTGTGGCCCACGTTCGTTCTGGGAAATCGCAAGGTGGCCGCTAGCATCCGCGAACAAAAGCAGTCTTATCCCCTTTCGAAAGCTGGATTCTTGCGGCCTAGAACCTGTGTGCAAAAGTGTGGAATTGCCCAGCTCCTATTCACTGCAGGCACGCTTGCGAGGGAAACGAGTATTTTGCCCAGAGAAATCAGGTGCTTTCAATTCTTAGGGGGAGCTAATCCCACAGCCCTCGTTCGTTCTGGGAAACCACAAGACGACCACTAGTCTCATCGTAAGGACCAATCTTTCCCCCTGGCAAGCTCTGCGTGCAGCAGTTTCCATGAGGTCTTGGTCGTGGTTCAGCTTCAATGGAACACGAGTAGACCTTTCAGGTCTCCTAGGGCTCTGGCATCCGCACCGTTGCCCGTGTAAATACACTGAGTACCCCAAGTGTCCTCTCTGCATGCTGATCAACAGACAGCCTTGTAGGCCCTTCGGAACACTTCTTGGCATGCAGAATCCAGGGCGACACACTGCTCCCTTCCTTGGAGAACCAGGTTGACACAGCTTACAAATACCTCGGGAATATATTCCCAGCCGGTCTAATGGGCTGGGCAACTTTGACTCAGTGCAGAAGAGTGACGTGCCATGAGAGACACCCTCTGCCCAGCGTTCCTTCTGGGAACTCATAGCTGCCGGCCCTCTACATCATGCAGGAATTGGATGTGACATCCAACCTGGTCAAAGACCACAATTCACCACATTACACTGGTAGGCCTCTGGAAGAGGCAGTGCCAAAAAGGCCTTCCTCAGGCCTTCTATTGGTTAGGGAACTTGCGACACTTAGACACCTGCTCATTAAAATTGATTCAGCAAAGGGCCCTGTGTGTCGCGTGTGTCTGCCTTCGCACCTCAAAGACTGCCGGTACTTAGGTTGCCTGTTAACTAGCATAGGAGGCCCTGCGTAGAAAAGCAGTCTCTTCCCGTTTGGAAAGCTGCATCCTTGCGGCAACAGAGCTGTGTTCAAAACCCTGAAAAGGCCCAGCGTCTATTCAGTGCAGCAACGCCTTGGGAGGAAAACACTAATTTCCACAGAGGAACTGGGTGCTTGCAATCCTTGTGGGGAGCTAATCCTGCCACCCTCGTTCTTTCGGGGAAACCGCAAGGTGACCACTAGGCTCCCCGTAAGTTCCCCTTTTGCCAACGGGCATGTTGGGCATACAGCAGTCTCCATGAAGTGTTCGTCGTTGTGCTGCATACATGCAACTCGAGGATGCCTTTCAGGACGCAATGGGCTCTCGCGTCCGCACTGTGTCCCGTGCAACTACACTGAGTACGCCAAGTCTCCTCTCTGCCTGCTGAGCAACAGACAGCCGTGTAGGCCCTTCGGAACACTTCTTGGCCTGCAGAGTCCAACGCGACACACTGTTCTCTTCCTTCGAAACCTAGGTTGCCATAGCTTGCAAAGAGCACTGGAACACAGTCCTACACGGTCTCATGTGCTGGGCCACTTGGACTCAGTTAGGAATAGTGACTTACACCGAGAGAAACCTTCTCCTCCGCCTTCCTTCTGGGAACTCATACCTCCCCGCCCTCTACCTCAAGCAGGAAGTCGAGGTGAGATCCAACCTGAGCAAAGAGCACAATTCCTCACGTTACACTGGCAGGCCCTTGGAATATGCAGTGCCAACTCGGTTTTCCTCAGGCCTTCACTCGGTTAAGGATCTTGCCACACGTAGAAGCCTGTGCAATAAAACTTGTTTAGCCAAGGGCCCAGTGTGTCGCGATGGTCTCCCTTGGCCGTTCCAATTCTGCAAGTACTTAGGTTGGGTGTTAACTAGGTTAGGTGGCCCTGCTTAGAAAACCAGCGTTTCCCCCTTTGGAAATCTGGATACTCGTGGCCTCGGAGTTGTTTCCGAATCCCTAAATATGCCCAGCTTCTACTCACTGCAGGCACACCTGGGGAGGAAACCAGTATGTTCCCCAGACAAACAGGGTGCTTGCGCATTCAGAGGGGAGCGAATCTGTGGCCCACGTTCGTTCTGGGAAATCGCAAGGTGGCCGCTAGCATCCGCGAACAAAAGCAGTCTTATCCCCTTTCGAAAGCTGGATTCTTGCGGCCTAGAACCTGTGTGCAAAAGTGTGGAATTGCCCAGCTCCTATTCACTGCAGGCACGCTTGCGAGGGAAACGAGTATTTTGCCCAGAGAAATCAGGTGCTTTCAATTCTTAGGGGGAGCTAATCCCACAGCCCTCGTTCGTTCTGGGAAACCACAAGACGACCACTAGTCTCATCGTAAGGACCAATCTTTCCCCCTGGCAAGCTCTGCGTGCAGCAGTTTCCATGAGGTCTTGGTCGTGGTTCAGCTTCAATGGAACACGAGTAGACCTTTCAGGTCTCCTAGGGCTCTGGCATCCGCACCGTTGCCCGTGTAAATACACTGAGTACCCCAAGTGTCCTCTCTGCATGCTGATCAACAGACAGCCTTGTAGGCCCTTCGGAACACTTCTTGGCATGCAGAATCCAGGGCGACACACTGCTCCCTTCCTTGGAGAACCAGGTTGACACAGCTTACAAATACCTCGGGAATATATTCCCAGCCGGTCTAATGGGCTGGGCAACTTTGACTCAGTGCAGAAGAGTGACGTGCCATGAGAGACACCCTCTGCCCAGCGTTCCTTCTGGGAACTCATAGCTGCCGGCCCTCTACATCATGCAGGAATTGGATGTGACATCCAACCTGGTCAAAGACCACAATTCACCACATTACACTGGTAGGCCTCTGGAAGAGGCAGTGCCAAAAAGGCCTTCCTCGGGCCTTCTATTGGTTAGGGAACTTGCGACACTTAGACACCTGCTCATTAAAATTGATTCAGCAAAGGGCCCTGTGTGTCGCGTGTGTCTGCCTTCGCACCTCAAAGACTGCCGGTACTTAGGTTGCCTGTTAACTAGCATAGGAGGCCCTGCGTAGAAAAGCAGTCTCTTCCCGTTTGGAAAGCTGCATCCTTGCGGCAACAGAGCTGTGTTCAAAACCCTGAAAAGGCCCAGCGTCTATTCAGTGCAGCAACGCCTTGGGAGGAAAACACTAATTTCCACAGAGGAACTGGGTGCTTGCAATCCTTGTGGGGAGCTAATCCTGCCACCCTCGTTCTTTCGGGGAAACCGCAAGGTGACCACTAGGCTCCCCGTAAGTTCCCCTTTTGCCAACGGGCATGTTGGGCATACAGCAGTCTCCATGAAGTGTTCGTCGTTGTGCTGCATACATGCAACTCGAGGATGCCTTTCAGGACGCAATGGGCTCTCGCGTCCGCACTGTGTCCCGTGCAACTACACTGAGTACGCCAAGTCTCCTCTCTGCCTGCTGAGCAACAGACAGCCGTGTAGGCCCTTCGGAACACTTCTTGGCCTGCAGAGTCCAACGCGACACACTGTTCTCTTCCTTCGAAACCTAGGTTGCCATAGCTTGCAAAGAGCACTGGAACACAGTCCTACACGGTCTCATGTGCTGGGCCACTTGGACTCAGTTAGGAATAGTGACTTACACCGAGAGAAACCTTCTCCTCCGCCTTCCTTCTGGGAACTCATACCTCCCCGCCCTCTACCTCAAGCAGGAAGTCGAGGTGAGATCCAACCTGAGCAAAGAGCACAATTCCTCACGTTACACTGGCAGGCCCTTGGAATATGCAGTGCCAACTCGGTTTTCCTCAGGCCTTCACTCGGTTAAGGATCTTGCCACACGTAGAAGCCTGTGCAATAAAACTTGTTTAGCCAAGGGCCCAGTGTGTCGCGATGGTCTCCCTTGGCCGTTCCAATTCTGCAAGTACTTAGGTTGGGTGTTAACTAGGTTAGGTGGCCCTGCTTAGAAAACCAGCGTTTCCCCCTTTGGAAATCTGGATACTCGTGGCCTCGGAGTTGTTTCCGAATCCCTAAATATGCCCAGCTTCTACTCACTGCAGGCACACCTGGGGAGGAAACCAGTATGTTCCCCAGACAAACAGGGTGCTTGCGCATTCAGAGGGGAGCGAATCTGTGGCCCACGTTCGTTCTGGGAAATCGCAAGGTGGCCGCTAGCATCCGCGAACAAAAGCAGTCTTATCCCCTTTCGAAAGCTGGATTCTTGCGGCCTAGAACCTGTGTGCAAAAGTGTGGAATTGCCCAGCTCCTATTCACTGCAGGCACGCTTGCGAGGGAAACGAGTATTTTGCCCAGAGAAATCAGGTGCTTTCAATTCTTAGGGGGAGCTAATCCCACAGCCCTCGTTCGTTCTGGGAAACCACAAGACGACCACTAGTCTCATCGTAAGGACCAATCTTTCCCCCTGGCAAGCTCTGCGTGCAGCAGTTTCCATGAGGTCTTTGTCGTGGTTCAGCTTCAATGGAACACGAGTAGACCTTTCAGGTCTCCTAGGGCTCTGGCATCCGCACCGTTGCCCGTGTAAATACACTGAGTACCCCAAGTGTCCTCTCTGCATGCTGATCAACAGACAGCCTTGTAGGCCCTTCGGAACACTTCTTGGCATGCAGAATCCAGGGCGACACACTGCTCCCTTCCTTGGAGAACCAGGTTGACACAGCTTACAAATACCTCGGGAATATATTCCCAGCCGGTCTAATGGGCTGGGCAACTTTGACTCAGTGCAGAAGAGTGACGTGCCATGAGAGACACCCTCTGCCCAGCGTTCCTTCTGGGAACTCATAGCTGCCGGCCCTCTACATCATGCAGGAATTGGATGTGACATCCAACCTGGTCAAAGACCACAATTCACCACATTACACTGGTAGGCCTCTGGAAGAGGCAGTGCCAAAAAGGCCTTCCTCGGGCCTTCTATTGGTTAGGGAACTTGCGACACTTAGACACCTGCTCATTAAAATTGATTCAGCAAAGGGCCCTGTGTGTCGCGTGTGTCTGCCTTCGCACCTCAAAGACTGCCGGTACTTAGGTTGCCTGTTAACTAGCATAGGAGGCCCTGCGTAGAAAAGCAGTCTCTTCCCGTTTGGAAAGCTGCATCCTTGCGGCAACAGAGCTGTGTTCAAAACCCTGAAAAGACCCAGCGTCTATTCAGTGCAGCAACGCCTCGGGAGGAAAACACTAATTTCCACAGAGGAACTGGGTGCTTGCAATCCTTGTGGGGAGCTAATCCTGCCACCCTCGTTCTTTCGGGGAAACTGCAAGGTGACCACTAGGCTCCCCGTAAGTTCCCCTTTTGCCAACGGGCATGTTGGGCATACAGCAGTCTCCATGAAGTGTTCGTCGTTGTGCTGCATACATGCAACTCGAGGATGCCTTTCAGGACGCAATGGGCTCTCGCGTCCGCACTGTGTCCCGTGCAACTACACTGAGTACGCCAAGTCTCCTCTCTGCCTGCTGAGCAACAGACAGCCGTGTAGGCCCTTCGGAACACTTCTTGGCCTGCAGAGTCCAACGCGACACACTGTTCTCTTCCTTCGAAACCTAGGTTGCCATAGCTTGCAAAGAGCACTGGAACACAGTCCTACACGGTCTCATGTGCTGGGCCACTTGGACTCAGTTAGGAATAGTGACTTACACCGAGAGAAACCTTCTCCTCCGCCTTCCTTCTGGGAACTCATACCTCCCCGCCCTCTACCTCAAGCAGGAAGTCGAGGTGAGATCCAACCTGAGCAAAGAGCACAATTCCTCACGTTACACTGGCAGGCCCTTGGAATATGCAGTGCCAACTCGGTTTTCCTCAGGCCTTCACTCGGTTAAGGATCTTGCCACACGTAGAAGCCTGTGCAATAAAACTTGTTTAGCCAAGGGCCCAGTGTGTCGCGATGGTCTCCCTTGGCCGTTCCAATTCTGCAAGTACTTAGGTTGGGTGTTAACTAGGTTAGGTGGCCCTGCTTAGAAAACCAGCGTTTCCCCCTTTGGAAATCTGGATACTCGTGGCCTCGGAGTTGTTTCCGAATCCCTAAATATGCCCAGCTTCTACTCACTGCAGGCACACCTGGGGAGGAAACCAGTATGTTCCCCAGACAAACAGGGTGCTTGCGCATTCAGAGGGGAGCGAATCTGTGGCCCACGTTCGTTCTGGGAAATCGCAAGGTGGCCGCTAGCATCCGCGAACAAAAGCAGTCTTATCCCCTTTCGAAAGCTGGATTCTTGCGGCCTAGAACCTGTGTGCAAAAGTGTGGAATTGCCCAGCTCCTATTCACTGCAGGCACGCTTGCGAGGGAAACGAGTATTTTGCCCAGAGAAATCAGGTGCTTTCAATTCTTAGGGGGAGCTAATCCCACAGCCCTCGTTCGTTCTGGGAAACCACAAGACGACCACTAGTCTCATCGTAAGGACCAATCTTTCCCCCTGGCAAGCTCTGCGTGCAGCAGTTTCCATGAGGTCTTGGTCGTGGTTCAGCTTCAATGGAACACGAGTAGACCTTTCAGGTCTCCTAGGGCTCTGGCATCCGCACCGTTGCCCGTGTAAATACACTGAGTACCCCAAGTGTCCTCTCTGCATGCTGATCAACAGACAGCCTTGTAGGCCCTTCGGAACACTTCTTGGCATGCAGAATCCAGGGCGACACACTGCTCCCTTCCTTGGAGAACCAGGTTGACACAGCTTACAAATACCTCGGGAATATATTCCCAGCCGGTCTAATGGGCTGGGCAACTTTGACTCAGTGCAGAAGAGTGACGTGCCATGAGAGACACCCTCTGCCCAGCGTTCCTTCTGGGAACTCATAGCTGCCGGCCCTCTACATCATGCAGGAATTGGATGTGACATCCAACCTGGTCAAAGACCACAATTCACCACATTACACTGGTAGGCCTCTGGAAGAGGCAGTGCCAAAAAGGCCTTCCTCAGGCCTTCTATTGGTTAGGGAACTTGCGACACTTAGACACCTGCTCATTAAAATTGATTCAGCAAAGGGCCCTGTGTGTCGCGTGTGTCTGCCTTCGCACCTCAAAGACTGCCGGTACTTAGGTTGCCTGTTAACTAGCATAGGAGGCCCTGCGTAGAAAAGCAGTCTCTTCCCGTTTGGAAAGCTGCATCCTTGCGGCAACAGAGCTGTGTTCAAAACCCTGAAAAGGCCCAGCGTCTATTCAGTGCAGCAACGCCTTGGGAGGAAAACACTAATTTCCACAGAGGAACTGGGTGCTTGCAATCCTTGTGGGGAGCTAATCCTGCCACCCTCGTTCTTTCGGGGAAACCGCAAGGTGACCACTAGGCTCCCCGTAAGTTCCCCTTTTGCCAACGGGCATGTTGGGCATACAGCAGTCTCCATGAAGTGTTCGTCGTTGTGCTGCATACATGCAACTCGAGGATGCCTTTCAGGACGCAATGGGCTCTCGCGTCCGCACTGTGTCCCGTGCAACTACACTGAGTACGCCAAGTCTCCTCTCTGCCTGCTGAGCAACAGACAGCCGTGTAGGCCCTTCGGAACACTTCTTGGCCTGCAGAGTCCAACGCGACACACTGTTCTCTTCCTTCGAAACCTAGGTTGCCATAGCTTGCAAAGAGCACTGGAACACAGTCCTACACGGTCTCATGTGCTGGGCCACTTGGACTCAGTTAGGAATAGTGACTTACACCGAGAGAAACCTTCTCCTCCGCCTTCCTTCTGGGAACTCATACCTCCCCGCCCTCTACCTCAAGCAGGAAGTCGAGGTGAGATCCAACCTGAGCAAAGAGCACAATTCCTCACGTTACACTGGCAGGCCCTTGGAATATGCAGTGCCAACTCGGTTTTCCTCAGGCCTTCACTCGGTTAAGGATCTTGCCACACGTAGAAGCCTGTGCAATAAAACTTGTTTAGCCAAGGGCCCAGTGTGTCGCGATGGTCTCCCTTGGCCGTTCCAATTCTGCAAGTACTTAGGTTGGGTGTTAACTAGGTTAGGTGGCCCTGCTTAGAAAACCAGCGTTTCCCCCTTTGGAAATCTGGATACTCGTGGCCTCGGAGTTGTTTCCGAATCCCTAAATATGCCCAGCTTCTACTCACTGCAGGCACACCTGGGGAGGAAACCAGTATGTTCCCCAGACAAACAGGGTGCTTGCGCATTCAGAGGGGAGCGAATCTGTGGCCCACGTTCGTTCTGGGAAATCGCAAGGTGGCCGCTAGCATCCGCGAACAAAAGCAGTCTTATCCCCTTTCGAAAGCTGGATTCTTGCGGCCTAGAACCTGTGTGCAAAAGTGTGGAATTGCCCAGCTCCTATTCACTGCAGGCACGCTTGCGAGGGAAACGAGTATTTTGCCCAGAGAAATCAGGTGCTTTCAATTCTTAGGGGGAGCTAATCCCACAGCCCTCGTTCGTTCTGGGAAACCACAAGACGACCACTAGTCTCATCGTAAGGACCAATCTTTCCCCCTGGCAAGCTCTGCGTGCAGCAGTTTCCATGAGGTCTTGGTCGTGGTTCAGCTTCAATGGAACACGAGTAGACCTTTCAGGTCTCCTAGGGCTCTGGCATCCGCACCGTTGCCCGTGTAAATACACTGAGTACCCCAAGTGTCCTCTCTGCATGCTGATCAACAGACAGCCTTGTAGGCCCTTCGGAACACTTCTTGGCATGCAGAATCCAGGGCGACACACTGCTCCCTTCCTTGGAGAACCAGGTTGACACAGCTTACAAATACCTCGGGAATATATTCCCAGCCGGTCTAATGGGCTGGGCAACTTTGACTCAGTGCAGAAGAGTGACGTGCCATGAGAGACACCCTCTGCCCAGCGTTCCTTCTGGGAACTCATAGCTGCCGGCCCTCTACATCATGCAGGAATTGGATGTGACATCCAACCTGGTCAAAGACCACAATTCACCACATTACACTGGTAGGCCTCTGGAAGAGGCAGTGCCAAAAAGGCCTTCCTCGGGCCTTCTATTGGTTAGGGAACTTGCGACACTTAGACACCTGCTCATTAAAATTGATTCAGCAAAGGGCCCTGTGTGTCGCGTGTGTCTGCCTTCGCACCTCAAAGACTGCCGGTACTTAGGTTGCCTGTTAACTAGCATAGGAGGCCCTGCGTAGAAAAGCAGTCTCTTCCCGTTTGGAAAGCTGCATCCTTGCGGCAACAGAGCTGTGTTCAAAACCCTGAAAAGACCCAGCGTCTATTCAGTGCAGCAACGCCTCGGGAGGAAAACACTAATTTCCACAGAGGAACTGGGTGCTTGCAATCCTTGTGGGGAGCTAATCCTGCCACCCTCGTTCTTTCGGGGAAACTGCAAGGTGACCACTAGGCTCCCCGTAAGTTCCCCTTTTGCCAACGGGCATGTTGGGCATACAGCAGTCTCCATGAAGTGTTCGTCGTTGTGCTGCATACATGCAACTCGAGGATGCCTTTCAGGACGCAATGGGCTCTCGCGTCCGCACTGTGTCCCGTGCAACTACACTGAGTACGCCAAGTCTCCTCTCTGCCTGCTGAGCAACAGACAGCCGTGTAGGCCCTTCGGAACACTTCTTGGCCTGCAGAGTCCAACGCGACACACTGTTCTCTTCCTTCGAAACCTAGGTTGCCATAGCTTGCAAAGAGCACTGGAACACAGTCCTACACGGTCTCATGTGCTGGGCCACTTGGACTCAGTTAGGAATAGTGACTTACACCGAGAGAAACCTTCTCCTCCGCCTTCCTTCTGGGAACTCATACCTCCCCGCCCTCTACCTCAAGCAGGAAGTCGAGGTGAGATCCAACCTGAGCAAAGAGCACAATTCCTCACGTTACACTGGCAGGCCCTTGGAATATGCAGTGCCAACTCGGTTTTCCTCAGGCCTTCACTCGGTTAAGGATCTTGCCACACGTAGAAGCCTGTGCAATAAAACTTGTTTAGCCAAGGGCCCAGTGTGTCGCGATGGTCTCCCTTGGCCGTTCCAATTCTGCAAGTACTTAGGTTGGGTGTTAACTAGGTTAGGTGGCCCTGCTTAGAAAACCAGCGTTTCCCCCTTTGGAAATCTGGATACTCGTGGCCTCGGAGTTGTTTCCGAATCCCTAAATATGCCCAGCTTCTACTCACTGCAGGCACACCTGGGGAGGAAACCAGTATGTTCCCCAGACAAACAGGGTGCTTGCGCATTCAGAGGGGAGCGAATCTGTGGCCCACGTTCGTTCTGGGAAATCGCAAGGTGGCCGCTAGCATCCGCGAACAAAAGCAGTCTTATCCCCTTTCGAAAGCTGGATTCTTGCGGCCTAGAACCTGTGTGCAAAAGTGTGGAATTGCCCAGCTCCTATTCACTGCAGGCACGCTTGCGAGGGAAACGAGTATTTTGCCCAGAGAAATCAGGTGCTTTCAATTCTTAGGGGGAGCTAATCCCACAGCCCTCGTTCGTTCTGGGAAACCACAAGACGACCACTAGTCTCATCGTAAGGACCAATCTTTCCCCCTGGCAAGCTCTGCGTGCAGCAGTTTCCATGAGGTCTTGGTCGTGGTTCAGCTTCAATGGAACACGAGTAGACCTTTCAGGTCTCCTAGGGCTCTGGCATCCGCACCGTTGCCCGTGTAAATACACTGAGTACCCCAAGTGTCCTCTCTGCATGCTGATCAACAGACAGCCTTGTAGGCCCTTCGGAACACTTCTTGGCATGCAGAATCCAGGGCGACACACTGCTCCCTTCCTTGGAGAACCAGGTTGACACAGCTTACAAATACCTCGGGAATATATTCCCAGCCGGTCTAATGGGCTGGGCAACTTTGACTCAGTGCAGAAGAGTGACGTGCCATGAGAGACACCCTCTGCCCAGCGTTCCTTCTGGGAACTCATAGCTGCCGGCCCTCTACATCATGCAGGAATTGGATGTGACATCCAACCTGGTCACAGACCACAATTCACCACATTACACTGGTAGGCCTCTGGAAGAGGCAGTGCCAAAAAGGCCTTCCTCAGGCCTTCTATTGGTTAGGGAACTTGCGACACTTAGACACCTGCTCATTAAAATTGATTCAGCAAAGGGCCCTGTGTGTCGCGTGTGTCTGCCTTCGCACCTCAAAGACTGCCGGTACTTAGGTTGCCTGTTAACTAGCATAGGAGGCCCTGCGTAGAAAAGCAGTCTCTTCCCGTTTGGAAAGCTGCATCCTTGCGGCAACAGAGCTGTGTTCAAAACCCTGAAAAGGCCCAGCGTCTATTCAGTGCAGCAACGCCTTGGGAGGAAAACACTAATTTCCACAGAGGAACTGGGTGCTTGCAATCCTTGTGGGGAGCTAATCCTGCCACCCTCGTTCTTTCGGGGAAACCGCAAGGTGACCACTAGGCTCCCCGTAAGTTCCCCTTTTGCCAACGGGCATGTTGGGCATACAGCAGTCTCCATGAAGTGTTCGTCGTTGTGCTGCATACATGCAACTCGAGGATGCCTTTCAGGACGCAATGGGCTCTCGCGTCCGCACTGTGTCCCGTGCAACTACACTGAGTACGCCAAGTCTCCTCTCTGCCTGCTGAGCAACAGACAGCCGTGTAGGCCCTTCGGAACACTTCTTGGCCTGCAGAGTCCAACGCGACACACTGTTCTCTTCCTTCGAAACCTAGGTTGCCATAGCTTGCAAAGAGCACTGGAACACAGTCCTACACGGTCTCATGTGCTGGGCCACTTGGACTCAGTTAGGAATAGTGACTTACACCGAGAGAAACCTTCTCCTCCGCCTTCCTTCTGGGAACTCATACCTCCCCGCCCTCTACCTCAAGCAGGAAGTCGAGGTGAGATCCAACCTGAGCAAAGAGCACAATTCCTCACGTTACACTGGCAGGCCCTTGGAATATGCAGTGCCAACTCGGTTTTCCTCAGGCCTTCACTCGGTTAAGGATCTTGCCACACGTAGAAGCCTGTGCAATAAAACTTGTTTAGCCAAGGGCCCAGTGTGTCGCGATGGTCTCCCTTGGCCGTTCCAATTCTGCAAGTACTTAGGTTGGGTGTTAACTAGGTTAGGTGGCCCTGCTTAGAAAACCAGCGTTTCCCCCTTTGGAAATCTGGATACTCGTGGCCTCGGAGTTGTTTCCGAATCCCTAAATATGCCCAGCTTCTACTCACTGCAGGCACACCTGGGGAGGAAACCAGTATGTTCCCCAGACAAACAGGGTGCTTGCGCATTCAGAGGGGAGCGAATCTGTGGCCCACGTTCGTTCTGGGAAATCGCAAGGTGGCCGCTAGCATCCGCGAACAAAAGCAGTCTTATCCCCTTTCGAAAGCTGGATTCTTGCGGCCTAGAACCTGTGTGCAAAAGTGTGGAATTGCCCAGCTCCTATTCACTGCAGGCACGCTTGCGAGGGAAACGAGTATTTTGCCCAGAGAAATCAGGTGCTTTCAATTCTTAGGGGGAGCTAATCCCACAGCCCTCGTTCGTTCTGGGAAACCACAAGACGACCACTAGTCTCATCGTAAGGACCAATCTTTCCCCCTGGCAAGCTCTGCGTGCAGCAGTTTCCATGAGGTCTTGGTCGTGGTTCAGCTTCAATGGAACACGAGTAGACCTTTCAGGTCTCCTAGGGCTCTGGCATCCGCACCGTTGCCCGTGTAAATACACTGAGTACCCCAAGTGTCCTCTCTGCATGCTGATCAACAGACAGCCTTGTAGGCCCTTCGGAACACTTCTTGGCATGCAGAATCCAGGGCGACACACTGCTCCCTTCCTTGGAGAACCAGGTTGACACAGCTTACAAATACCTCGGGAATATATTCCCAGCCGGTCTAATGGGCTGGGCAACTTTGACTCAGTGCAGAAGAGTGACGTGCCATGAGAGACACCCTCTGCCCAGCGTTCCTTCTGGGAACTCATAGCTGCCGGCCCTCTACATCATGCAGGAATTGGATGTGACATCCAACCTGGTCAAAGACCACAATTCACCACATTACACTGGTAGGCCTCTGGAAGAGGCAGTGCCAAAAAGGCCTTCCTCAGGCCTTCTATTGGTTAGGGAACTTGCGACACTTAGACACCTGCTCATTAAAATTGATTCAGCAAAGGGCCCTGTGTGTCGCGTGTGTCTGCCTTCGCACCTCAAAGACTGCCGGTACTTAGGTTGCCTGTTAACTAGCATAGGAGGCCCTGCGTAGAAAAGCAGTCTCTTCCCGTTTGGAAAGCTGCATCCTTGCGGCAACAGAGCTGTGTTCAAAACCCTGAAAAGGCCCAGCGTCTATTCAGTGCAGCAACGCCTTGGGAGGAAAACACTAATTTCCACAGAGGAACTGGGTGCTTGCAATCCTTGTGGGGAGCTAATCCTGCCACCCTCGTTCTTTCGGGGAAACCGCAAGGTGACCACTAGGCTCCCCGTAAGTTCCCCTTTTGCCAACGGGCATGTTGGGCATACAGCAGTCTCCATGAAGTGTTCGTCGTTGTGCTGCATACATGCAACTCGAGGATGCCTTTCAGGACGCAATGGGCTCTCGCGTCCGCACTGTGTCCCGTGCAACTACACTGAGTACGCCAAGTCTCCTCTCTGCCTGCTGAGCAACAGACAGCCGTGTAGGCCCTTCGGAACACTTCTTGGCCTGCAGAGTCCAACGCGACACACTGTTCTCTTCCTTCGAAACCTAGGTTGCCATAGCTTGCAAAGAGCACTGGAACACAGTCCTACACGGTCTCATGTGCTGGGCCACTTGGACTCAGTTAGGAATAGTGACTTACACCGAGAGAAACCTTCTCCTCCGCCTTCCTTCTGGGAACTCATACCTCCCCGCCCTCTACCTCAAGCAGGAAGTCGAGGTGAGATCCAACCTGAGCAAAGAGCACAATTCCTCACGTTACACTGGCAGGCCCTTGGAATATGCAGTGCCAACTCGGTTTTCCTCAGGCCTTCACTCGGTTAAGGATCTTGCCACACGTAGAAGCCTGTGCAATAAAACTTGTTTAGCCAAGGGCCCAGTGTGTCGCGATGGTCTCCCTTGGCCGTTCCAATTCTGCAAGTACTTAGGTTGGGTGTTAACTAGGTTAGGTGGCCCTGCTTAGAAAACCAGCGTTTCCCCCTTTGGAAATCTGGATACTCGTGGCCTCGGAGTTGTTTCCGAATCCCTAAATATGCCCAGCTTCTACTCACTGCAGGCACACCTGGGGAGGAAACCAGTATGTTCCCCAGACAAACAGGGTGCTTGCGCATTCAGAGGGGAGCGAATCTGTGGCCCACGTTCGTTCTGGGAAATCGCAAGGTGGCCGCTAGCATCCGCGAACAAAAGCAGTCTTATCCCCTTTCGAAAGCTGGATTCTTGCGGCCTAGAACCTGTGTGCAAAAGTGTGGAATTGCCCAGCTCCTATTCACTGCAGGCACGCTTGCGAGGGAAACGAGTATTTTGCCCAGAGAAATCAGGTGCTTTCAATTCTTAGGGGGAGCTAATCCCACAGCCCTCGTTCGTTCTGGGAAACCACAAGACGACCACTAGTCTCATCGTAAGGACCAATCTTTCCCCCTGGCAAGCTCTGCGTGCAGCAGTTTCCATGAGGTCTTGGTCGTGGTTCAGCTTCAATGGAACACGAGTAGACCTTTCAGGTCTCCTAGGGCTCTGGCATCCGCACCGTTGCCCGTGTAAATACACTGAGTACCCCAAGTGTCCTCTCTGCATGCTGATCAACAGACAGCCTTGTAGGCCCTTCGGAACACTTCTTGGCATGCAGAATCCAGGGCGACACACTGCTCCCTTCCTTGGAGAACCAGGTTGACACAGCTTACAAATACCTCGGGAATATATTCCCAGCCGGTCTAATGGGCTGGGCAACTTTGACTCAGTGCAGAAGAGTGACGTGCCATGAGAGACACCCTCTGCCCAGCGTTCCTTCTGGGAACTCATAGCTGCCGGCCCTCTACATCATGCAGGAATTGGATGTGACATCCAACCTGGTCACAGACCACAATTCACCACATTACACTGGTAGGCCTCTGGAAGAGGCAGTGCCAAAAAGGCCTTCCTCAGGCCTTCTATTGGTTAGGGAACTTGCGACACTTAGACACCTGCTCATTAAAATTGATTCAGCAAAGGGCCCTGTGTGTCGCGTGTGTCTGCCTTCGCACCTCAAAGACTGCCGGTACTTAGGTTGCCTGTTAACTAGCATAGGAGGCCCTGCGTAGAAAAGCAGTCTCTTCCCGTTTGGAAAGCTGCATCCTTGCGGCAACAGAGCTGTGTTCAAAACCCTGAAAAGGCCCAGCGTCTATTCAGTGCAGCAACGCCTTGGGAGGAAAACACTAATTTCCACAGAGGAACTGGGTGCTTGCAATCCTTGTGGGGAGCTAATCCTGCCACCCTCGTTCTTTCGGGGAAACCGCAAGGTGACCACTAGGCTCCCCGTAAGTTCCCCTTTTGCCAACGGGCATGTTGGGCATACAGCAGTCTCCATGAAGTGTTCGTCGTTGTGCTGCATACATGCAACTCGAGGATGCCTTTCAGGACGCAATGGGCTCTCGCGTCCGCACTGTGTCCCGTGCAACTACACTGAGTACGCCAAGTCTCCTCTCTGCCTGCTGAGCAACAGACAGCCGTGTAGGCCCTTCGGAACACTTCTTGGCCTGCAGAGTCCAACGCGACACACTGTTCTCTTCCTTCGAAACCTAGGTTGCCATAGCTTGCAAAGAGCACTGGAACACAGTCCTACACGGTCTCATGTGCTGGGCCACTTGGACTCAGTTAGGAATAGTGACTTACACCGAGAGAAACCTTCTCCTCCGCCTTCCTTCTGGGAACTCATACCTCCCCGCCCTCTACCTCAAGCAGGAAGTCGAGGTGAGATCCAACCTGAGCAAAGAGCACAATTCCTCACGTTACACTGGCAGGCCCTTGGAATATGCAGTGCCAACTCGGTTTTCCTCAGGCCTTCACTCGGTTAAGGATCTTGCCACACGTAGAAGCCTGTGCAATAAAACTTGTTTAGCCAAGGGCCCAGTGTGTCGCGATGGTCTCCCTTGGCCGTTCCAATTCTGCAAGTACTTAGGTTGGGTGTTAACTAGGTTAGGTGGCCCTGCTTAGAAAACCAGCGTTTCCCCCTTTGGAAATCTGGATACTCGTGGCCTCGGAGTTGTTTCCGAATCCCTAAATATGCCCAGCTTCTACTCACTGCAGGCACACCTGGGGAGGAAACCAGTATGTTCCCCAGACAAACAGGGTGCTTGCGCATTCAGAGGGGAGCGAATCTGTGGCCCACGTTCGTTCTGGGAAATCGCAAGGTGACCGCTAGCATCCGCGAACAAAAGCAGTCTTATCCCCTTTCGAAAGCTGGATTCTTGCGGCCTAGAACCTGTGTGCAAAAGTGTGGAATTGCCCAGCTCCTATTCACTGCAGGCACGCTTGCGAGGGAAACGAGTATTTTGCCCAGAGAAATCAGGTGCTTTCAATTCTTAGGGGGAGCTAATCCCACAGCCCTCGTTCGTTCTGGGAAACCACAAGACGACCACTAGTCTCATCGTAAGGACCAATCTTTCCCCCTGGCAAGCTCTGCGTGCAGCAGTTTCCATGAGGTCTTTGTCGTGGTTCAGCTTCAATGGAACACGAGTAGACCTTTCAGGTCTCCTAGGGCTCTGGCATCCGCACCGTTGCCCGTGTAAATACACTGAGTACCCCAAGTGTCCTCTCTGCATGCTGATCAACAGACAGCCTTGTAGGCCCTTCGGAACACTTCTTGGCATGCAGAATCCAGGGCGACACACTGCTCCCTTCCTTGGAGAACCAGGTTGACACAGCTTACAAATACCTCGGGAATATATTCCCAGCCGGTCTAATGGGCTGGGCAACTTTGACTCAGTGCAGAAGAGTGACGTGCCATGAGAGACACCCTCTGCCCAGCGTTCCTTCTGGGAACTCATAGCTGCCGGCCCTCTACATCATGCAGGAATTGGATGTGACATCCAACCTGGTCAAAGACCACAATTCACCACATTACACTGGTAGGCCTCTGGAAGAGGCAGTGCCAAAAAGGCCTTCCTCAGGCCTTCTATTGGTTAGGGAACTTGCGACACTTAGACACCTGCTCATTAAAATTGATTCAGCAAAGGGCCCTGTGTGTCGCGTGTGTCTGCCTTCGCACCTCAAAGACTGCCGGTACTTAGGTTGCCTGTTAACTAGCATAGGAGGCCCTGCGTAGAAAAGCAGTCTCTTCCCGTTTGGAAAGCTGCATCCTTGCGGCAACAGAGCTGTGTTCAAAACCCTGAAAAGGCCCAGCGTCTATTCAGTGCAGCAACGCCTTGGGAGGAAAACACTAATTTCCACAGAGGAACTGGGTGCTTGCAATCCTTGTGGGGAGCTAATCCTGCCACCCTCGTTCTTTCGGGGAAACCGCAAGGTGACCACTAGGCTCCCCGTAAGTTCCCCTTTTGCCAACGGGCATGTTGGGCATACAGCAGTCTCCATGAAGTGTTCGTCGTTGTGCTGCATACATGCAACTCGAGGATGCCTTTCAGGACGCAATGGGCTCTCGCGTCCGCACTGTGTCCCGTGCAACTACACTGAGTACGCCAAGTCTCCTCTCTGCCTGCTGAGCAACAGACAGCCGTGTAGGCCCTTCGGAACACTTCTTGGCCTGCAGAGTCCAACGCGACACACTGTTCTCTTCCTTCGAAACCTAGGTTGCCATAGCTTGCAAAGAGCACTGGAACACAGTCCTACACGGTCTCATGTGCTGGGCCACTTGGACTCAGTTAGGAATAGTGACTTACACCGAGAGAAACCTTCTCCTCCGCCTTCCTTCTGGGAACTCATACCTCCCCGCCCTCTACCTCAAGCAGGAAGTCGAGGTGAGATCCAACCTGAGCAAAGAGCACAATTCCTCACGTTACACTGGCAGGCCCTTGGAATATGCAGTGCCAACTCGGTTTTCCTCAGGCCTTCACTCGGTTAAGGATCTTGCCACACGTAGAAGCCTGTGCAATAAAACTTGTTTAGCCAAGGGCCCAGTGTGTCGCGATGGTCTCCCTTGGCCGTTCCAATTCTGCAAGTACTTAGGTTGGGTGTTAACTAGGTTAGGTGGCCCTGCTTAGAAAACCAGCGTTTCCCCCTTTGGAAATCTGGATACTCGTGGCCTCGGAGTTGTTTCCGAATCCCTAAATATGCCCAGCTTCTACTCACTGCAGGCACACCTGGGGAGGAAACCAGTATGTTCCCCAGACAAACAGGGTGCTTGCGCATTCAGAGGGGAGCGAATCTGTGGCCCACGTTCGTTCTGGGAAATCGCAAGGTGGCCGCTAGCATCCGCGAACAAAAGCAGTCTTATCCCCTTTCGAAAGCTGGATTCTTGCGGCCTAGAACCTGTGTGCAAAAGTGTGGAATTGCCCAGCTCCTATTCACTGCAGGCACGCTTGCGAGGGAAACGAGTATTTTGCCCAGAGAAATCAGGTGCTTTCAATTCTTAGGGGGAGCTAATCCCACAGCCCTCGTTCGTTCTGGGAAACCACAAGACGACCACTAGTCTCATCGTAAGGACCAATCTTTCCCCCTGGCAAGCTCTGCGTGCAGCAGTTTCCATGAGGTCTTGGTCGTGGTTCAGCTTCAATGGAACACGAGTAGACCTTTCAGGTCTCCTAGGGCTCTGGCATCCGCACCGTTGCCCGTGTAAATACACTGAGTACCCCAAGTGTCCTCTCTGCATGCTGATCAACAGACAGCCTTGTAGGCCCTTCGGAACACTTCTTGGCATGCAGAATCCAGGGCGACACACTGCTCCCTTCCTTGGAGAACCAGGTTGACACAGCTTACAAATACCTCGGGAATATATTCCCAGCCGGTCTAATGGGCTGGGCAACTTTGACTCAGTGCAGAAGAGTGACGTGCCATGAGAGACACCCTCTGCCCAGCGTTCCTTCTGGGAACTCATAGCTGCCGGCCCTCTACATCATGCAGGAATTGGATGTGACATCCAACCTGGTCAAAGACCACAATTCACCACATTACACTGGTAGGCCTCTGGAAGAGGCAGTGCCAAAAAGGCCTTCCTCAGGCCTTCTATTGGTTAGGGAACTTGCGACACTTAGACACCTGCTCATTAAAATTGATTCAGCAAAGGGCCCTGTGTGTCGCGTGTGTCTGCCTTCGCACCTCAAAGACTGCCGGTACTTAGGTTGCCTGTTAACTAGCATAGGAGGCCCTGCGTAGAAAAGCAGTCTCTTCCCGTTTGGAAAGCTGCATCCTTGCGGCAACAGAGCTGTGTTCAAAACCCTGAAAAGGCCCAGCGTCTATTCAGTGCAGCAACGCCTTGGGAGGAAAACACTAATTTCCACAGAGGAACTGGGTGCTTGCAATCCTTGTGGGGAGCTAATCCTGCCACCCTCGTTCTTTCGGGGAAACCGCAAGGTGACCACTAGGCTCCCCGTAAGTTCCCCTTTTGCCAACGGGCATGTTGGGCATACAGCAGTCTCCATGAAGTGTTCGTCGTTGTGCTGCATACATGCAACTCGAGGATGCCTTTCAGGACGCAATGGGCTCTCGCGTCCGCACTGTGTCCCGTGCAACTACACTGAGTACGCCAAGTCTCCTCTCTGCCTGCTGAGCAACAGACAGCCGTGTAGGCCCTTCGGAACACTTCTTGGCCTGCAGAGTCCAACGCGACACACTGTTCTCTTCCTTCGAAACCTAGGTTGCCATAGCTTGCAAAGAGCACTGGAACACAGTCCTACACGGTCTCATGTGCTGGGCCACTTGGACTCAGTTAGGAATAGTGACTTACACCGAGAGAAACCTTCTCCTCCGCCTTCCTTCTGGGAACTCATACCTCCCCGCCCTCTACCTCAAGCAGGAAGTCGAGGTGAGATCCAACCTGAGCAAAGAGCACAATTCCTCACGTTACACTGGCAGGCCCTTGGAATATGCAGTGCCAACTCGGTTTTCCTCAGGCCTTCACTCGGTTAAGGATCTTGCCACACGTAGAAGCCTGTGCAATAAAACTTGTTTAGCCAAGGGCCCAGTGTGTCGCGATGGTCTCCCTTGGCCGTTCCAATTCTGCAAGTACTTAGGTTGGGTGTTAACTAGGTTAGGTGGCCCTGCTTAGAAAACCAGCGTTTCCCCCTTTGGAAATCTGGATACTCGTGGCCTCGGAGTTGTTTCCGAATCCCTAAATATGCCCAGCTTCTACTCACTGCAGGCACACCTGGGGAGGAAACCAGTATGTTCCCCAGACAAACAGGGTGCTTGCGCATTCAGAGGGGAGCGAATCTGTGGCCCACGTTCGTTCTGGGAAATCGCAAGGTGACCGCTAGCATCCGCGAACAAAAGCAGTCTTATCCCCTTTCGAAAGCTGGATTCTTGCGGCCTAGAACCTGTGTGCAAAAGTGTGGAATTGCCCAGCTCCTATTCACTGCAGGCACGCTTGCGAGGGAAACGAGTATTTTGCCCAGAGAAATCAGGTGCTTTCAATTCTTAGGGGGAGCTAATCCCACAGCCCTCGTTCGTTCTGGGAAACCACAAGACGACCACTAGTCTCATCGTAAGGACCAATCTTTCCCCCTGGCAAGCTCTGCGTGCAGCAGTTTCCATGAGGTCTTGGTCGTGGTTCAGCTTCAATGGAACACGAGTAGACCTTTCAGGTCTCCTAGGGCTCTGGCATCCGCACCGTTGCCCGTGTAAATACACTGAGTACCCCAAGTGTCCTCTCTGCATGCTGATCAACAGACAGCCTTGTAGGCCCTTCGGAACACTTCTTGGCATGCAGAATCCAGGGCGACACACTGCTCCCTTCCTTGGAGAACCAGGTTGACACAGCTTACAAATACCTCGGGAATATATTCCCAGCCGGTCTAATGGGCTGGGCAACTTTGACTCAGTGCAGAAGAGTGACGTGCCATGAGAGACACCCTCTGCCCAGCGTTCCTTCTGGGAACTCATAGCTGCCGGCCCTCTACATCATGCAGGAATTGGATGTGACATCCAACCTGGTCAAAGACCACAATTCACCACATTACACTGGTAGGCCTCTGGAAGAGGCAGTGCCAAAAAGGCCTTCCTCGGGCCTTCTATTGGTTAGGGAACTTGCGACACTTAGACACCTGCTCATTAAAATTGATTCAGCAAAGGGCCCTGTGTGTCGCGTGTGTCTGCCTTCGCACCTCAAAGACTGCCGGTACTTAGGTTGCCTGTTAACTAGCATAGGAGGCCCTGCGTAGAAAAGCAGTCTCTTCCCGTTTGGAAAGCTGCATCCTTGCGGCAACAGAGCTGTGTTCAAAACCCTGAAAAGGCCCAGCGTCTATTCAGTGCAGCAACGCCTTGGGAGGAAAACACTAATTTCCACAGAGGAACTGGGTGCTTGCAATCCTTGTGGGGAGCTAATCCTGCCACCCTCGTTCTTTCGGGGAAACCGCAAGGTGACCACTAGGCTCCCCGTAAGTTCCCCTTTTGCCAACGGGCATGTTGGGCATACAGCAGTCTCCATGAAGTGTTCGTCGTTGTGCTGCATACATGCAACTCGAGGATGCCTTTCAGGACGCAATGGGCTCTCGCGTCCGCACTGTGTCCCGTGCAACTACACTGAGTACGCCAAGTCTCCTCTCTGCCTGCTGAGCAACAGACAGCCGTGTAGGCCCTTCGGAACACTTCTTGGCCTGCAGAGTCCAACGCGACACACTGTTCTCTTCCTTCGAAACCTAGGTTGCCATAGCTTGCAAAGAGCACTGGAACACAGTCCTACACGGTCTCATGTGCTGGGCCACTTGGACTCAGTTAGGAATAGTGACTTACACCGAGAGAAACCTTCTCCTCCGCCTTCCTTCTGGGAACTCATACCTCCCCGCCCTCTACCTCAAGCAGGAAGTCGAGGTGAGATCCAACCTGAGCAAAGAGCACAATTCCTCACGTTACACTGGCAGGCCCTTGGAATATGCAGTGCCAACTCGGTTTTCCTCAGGCCTTCACTCGGTTAAGGATCTTGCCACACGTAGAAGCCTGTGCAATAAAACTTGTTTAGCCAAGGGCCCAGTGTGTCGCGATGGTCTCCCTTGGCCGTTCCAATTCTGCAAGTACTTAGGTTGGGTGTTAACTAGGTTAGGTGGCCCTGCTTAGAAAACCAGCGTTTCCCCCTTTGGAAATCTGGATACTCGTGGCCTCGGAGTTGTTTCCGAATCCCTAAATATGCCCAGCTTCTACTCACTGCAGGCACACCTGGGGAGGAAACCAGTATGTTCCCCAGACAAACAGGGTGCTTGCGCATTCAGAGGGGAGCGAATCTGTGGCCCACGTTCGTTCTGGGAAATCGCAAGGTGGCCGCTAGCATCCGCGAACAAAAGCAGTCTTATCCCCTTTCGAAAGCTGGATTCTTGCGGCCTAGAACCTGTGTGCAAAAGTGTGGAATTGCCCAGCTCCTATTCACTGCAGGCACGCTTGCGAGGGAAACGAGTATTTTGCCCAGAGAAATCAGGTGCTTTCAATTCTTAGGGGGAGCTAATCCCACAGCCCTCGTTCGTTCTGGGAAACCACAAGACGACCACTAGTCTCATCGTAAGGACCAATCTTTCCCCCTGGCAAGCTCTGCGTGCAGCAGTTTCCATGAGGTCTTTGTCGTGGTTCAGCTTCAATGGAACACGAGTAGACCTTTCAGGTCTCCTAGGGCTCTGGCATCCGCACCGTTGCCCGTGTAAATACACTGAGTACCCCAAGTGTCCTCTCTGCATGCTGATCAACAGACAGCCTTGTAGGCCCTTCGGAACACTTCTTGGCATGCAGAATCCAGGGCGACACACTGCTCCCTTCCTTGGAGAACCAGGTTGACACAGCTTACAAATACCTCGGGAATATATTCCCAGCCGGTCTAATGGGCTGGGCAACTTTGACTCAGTGCAGAAGAGTGACGTGCCATGAAAGACACCCTCTGCCCAGCGTTCCTTCTGGGAACTCATAGCTGCCGGCCCTCTACATCATGCAGGAATTGGATGTGACATCCAACCTGGTCAAAGACCACAATTCACCACATTACACTGGTAGGCCTCTGGAAGAGGCAGTGCCAAAAAGGCCTTCCTCGGGCCTTCTATTGGTTAGGGAACTTGCGACACTTAGACACCTGCTCATTAAAATTGATTCAGCAAAGGGCCCTGTGTGTCGCGTGTGTCTGCCTTCGCACCTCAAAGACTGCCGGTACTTAGGTTGCCTGTTAACTAGCATAGGAGGCCCTGCGTAGAAAAGCAGTCTCTTCCCGTTTGGAAAGCTGCATCCTTGCGGCAACAGAGCTGTGTTCAAAACCCTGAAAAGACCCAGCGTCTATTCAGTGCAGCAACGCCTCGGGAGGAAAACACTAATTTCCACAGAGGAACTGGGTGCTTGCAATCCTTGTGGGGAGCTAATCCTGCCACCCTCGTTCTTTCGGGGAAACTGCAAGGTGACCACTAGGCTCCCCGTAAGTTCCCCTTTTGCCAACGGGCATGTTGGGCATACAGCAGTCTCCATGAAGTGTTCGTCGTTGTGCTGCATACATGCAACTCGAGGATGCCTTTCAGGACGCAATGGGCTCTCGCGTCCGCACTGTGTCCCGTGCAACTACACTGAGTACGCCAAGTCTCCTCTCTGCCTGCTGATCAACAGACAGCCGTGTAGGCCCTTCGGAACACTTCTTGGCCTGCAGAGTCCAACGCGACACACTGTTCTCTTCCTTCGAAACCTAGGTTGCCATAGCTTGCAAAGAGCACTGGAACACAGTCCTACACGGTCTCATGTGCTGGGCCACTTGGACTCAGTTAGGAATAGTGACTTACACCGAGAGAAACCTTCTCCTCCGCCTTCCTTCTGGGAACTCATACCTCCCCGCCCTCTACCTCAAGCAGGAAGTCGAGGTGAGATCCAACCTGAGCAAAGAGCACAATTCCTCACGTTACACTGGCAGGCCCTTGGAATATGCAGTGCCAACTCGGTTTTCCTCAGGCCTTCACTCGGTTAAGGATCTTGCCACACGTAGAAGCCTGTGCAATAAAACTTGTTTAGCCAAGGGCCCAGTGTGTCGCGATGGTCTCCCTTGGCCGTTCCAATTCTGCAAGTACTTAGGTTGGGTGTTAACTAGGTTAGGTGGCCCTGCTTAGAAAACCAGCGTTTCCCCCTTTGGAAATCTGGATACTCGTGGCCTCGGAGTTGTTTCTGAATCCCTAAATATGCCCAGCTTCTACTCACTGCAGGCACACCTGGGGAGGAAACCAGTATGTTCCCCAGACAAACAGGGTGCTTGCGCATTCAGAGGGGAGCGAATCTGTGGCCCACGTTCGTTCTGGGAAATCGCAAGGTGGCCGCTAGCATCCGCGAACAAAAGCAGTCTTATCCCCTTTCGAAAGCTGGATTCTTGCGGCCTAGAACCTGTGTGCAAAAGTGTGGAATTGCCCAGCTCCTATTCACTGCAGGCACGCTTGCGAGGGAAACGAGTATTTTGCCCAGAGAAATCAGGTGCTTTCAATTCTTAGGGGGAGCTAATCCCACAGCCCTCGTTCGTTCTGGGAAACCACAAGACGACCACTAGTCTCATCGTAAGGACCAATCTTTCCCCCTGGCAAGCTCTGCGTGCAGCAGTTTCCATGAGGTCTTGGTCGTGGTTCAGCTTCAATGGAACACGAGTAGACCTTTCAGGTCTCCTAGGGCTCTGGCATCCGCACCGTTGCCCGTGTAAATACACTGAGTACCCCAAGTGTCCTCTCTGCATGCTGATCAACAGACAGCCTTGTAGGCCCTTCGGAACACTTCTTGGCATGCAGAATCCAGGGCGACACACTGCTCCCTTCCTTGGAGAACCAGGTTGACACAGCTTACAAATACCTCGGGAATATATTCCCAGCCGGTCTAATGGGCTGGGCAACTTTGACTCAGTGCAGAAGAGTGACGTGCCATGAGAGACACCCTCTGCCCAGCGTTCCTTCTGGGAACTCATAGCTGCCGGCCCTCTACATCATGCAGGAATTGGATGTGACATCCAACCTGGTCAAAGACCACAATTCACCACATTACACTGGTAGGCCTCTGGAAGAGGCAGTGCCAAAAAGGCCTTCCTCAGGCCTTCTATTGGTTAGGGAACTTGCGACACTTAGACACCTGCTCATTAAAATTGATTCAGCAAAGGGCCCTGTGTGTCGCGTGTGTCTGCCTTCGCACCTCAAAGACTGCCGGTACTTAGGTTGCCTGTTAACTAGCATAGGAGGCCCTGCGTAGAAAAGCAGTCTCTTCCCGTTTGGAAAGCTGCATCCTTGCGGCAACAGAGCTGTGTTCAAAACCCTGAAAAGGCCCAGCGTCTATTCAGTGCAGCAACGCCTTGGGAGGAAAACACTAATTTCCACAGAGGAACTGGGTGCTTGCAATCCTTGTGGGGAGCTAATCCTGCCACCCTCGTTCTTTCGGGGAAACCGCAAGGTGACCACTAGGCTCCCCGTAAGTTCCCCTTTTGCCAACGGGCATGTTGGGCATACAGCAGTCTCCATGAAGTGTTCGTCGTTGTGCTGCATACATGCAACTCGAGGATGCCTTTCAGGACGCAATGGGCTCTCGCGTCCGCACTGTGTCCCGTGCAACTACACTGAGTACGCCAAGTCTCCTCTCTGCCTGCTGAGCAACAGACAGCCGTGTAGGCCCTTCGGAACACTTCTTGGCCTGCAGAGTCCAACGCGACACACTGTTCTCTTCCTTCGAAACCTAGGTTGCCATAGCTTGCAAAGAGCACTGGAACACAGTCCTACACGGTCTCATGTGCTGGGCCACTTGGACTCAGTTAGGAATAGTGACTTACACCGAGAGAAACCTTCTCCTCCGCCTTCCTTCTGGGAACTCATACCTCCCCGCCCTCTACCTCAAGCAGGAAGTCGAGGTGAGATCCAACCTGAGCAAAGAGCACAATTCCTCACGTTACACTGGCAGGCCCTTGGAATATGCAGTGCCAACTCGGTTTTCCTCAGGCCTTCACTCGGTTAAGGATCTTGCCACACGTAGAAGCCTGTGCAATAAAACTTGTTTAGCCAAGGGCCCAGTGTGTCGCGATGGTCTCCCTTGGCCGTTCCAATTCTGCAAGTACTTAGGTTGGGTGTTAACTAGGTTAGGTGGCCCTGCTTAGAAAACCAGCGTTTCCCCCTTTGGAAATCTGGATACTCGTGGCCTCGGAGTTGTTTCCGAATCCCTAAATATGCCCAGCTTCTACTCACTGCAGGCACACCTGGGGAGGAAACCAGTATGTTCCCCAGACAAACAGGGTGCTTGCGCATTCAGAGGGGAGCGAATCTGTGGCCCACGTTCGTTCTGGGAAATCGCAAGGTGACCGCTAGCATCCGCGAACAAAAGCAGTCTTATCCCCTTTCGAAAGCTGGATTCTTGCGGCCTAGAACCTGTGTGCAAAAGTGTGGAATTGCCCAGCTCCTATTCACTGCAGGCACGCTTGCGAGGGAAACGAGTATTTTGCCCAGAGAAATCAGGTGCTTTCAATTCTTAGGGGGAGCTAATCCCACAGCCCTCGTTCGTTCTGGGAAACCACAAGACGACCACTAGTCTCATCGTAAGGACCAATCTTTCCCCCTGGCAAGCTCTGCGTGCAGCAGTTTCCATGAGGTCTTGGTCGTGGTTCAGCTTCAATGGAACACGAGTAGACCTTTCAGGTCTCCTAGGGCTCTGGCATCCGCACCGTTGCCCGTGTAAATACACTGAGTACCCCAAGTGTCCTCTCTGCATGCTGATCAACAGACAGCCTTGTAGGCCCTTCGGAACACTTCTTGGCATGCAGAATCCAGGGCGACACACTGCTCCCTTCCTTGGAGAACCAGGTTGACACAGCTTACAAATACCTCGGGAATATATTCCCAGCCGGTCTAATGGGCTGGGCAACTTTGACTCAGTGCAGAAGAGTGACGTGCCATGAGAGACACCCTCTGCCCAGCGTTCCTTCTGGGAACTCATAGCTGCCGGCCCTCTACATCATGCAGGAATTGGATGTGACATCCAACCTGGTCACAGACCACAATTCACCACATTACACTGGTAGGCCTCTGGAAGAGGCAGTGCCAAAAAGGCCTTCCTCGGGCCTTCTATTGGTTAGGGAACTTGCGACACTTAGACACCTGCTCATTAAAATTGATTCAGCAAAGGGCCCTGTGTGTCGCGTGTGTCTGCCTTCGCACCTCAAAGACTGCCGGTACTTAGGTTGCCTGTTAACTAGCATAGGAGGCCCTGCGTAGAAAAGCAGTCTCTTCCCGTTTGGAAAGCTGCATCCTTGCGGCAACAGAGCTGTGTTCAAAACCCTGAAAAGGCCCAGCGTCTATTCAGTGCAGCAACGCCTCGGGAGGAAAACACTAATTTCCACAGAGGAACTGGGTGCTTGCAATCCTTGTGGGGAGCTAATCCTGCCACCCTCGTTCTTTCGGGGAAACCGCAAGGTGACCACTAGGCTCCCCGTAAGTTCCCCTTTTGCCAACGGGCATGTTGGGCATACAGCAGTCTCCATGAAGTGTTCGTCGTTGTGCTGCATACATGCAACTCGAGGATGCCTTTCAGGACGCAATGGGCTCTCGCGTCCGCACTGTGTCCCGTGCAACTACACTGAGTACGCCAAGTCTCCTCTCTGCCTGCTGAGCAACAGACAGCCGTGTAGGCCCTTCGGAACACTTCTTGGCCTGCAGAGTCCAACGCGACACACTGTTCTCTTCCTTCGAAACCTAGGTTGCCATAGCTTGCAAAGAGCACTGGAACACAGTCCTACACGGTCTCATGTGCTGGGCCACTTGGACTCAGTTAGGAATAGTGACTTACACCGAGAGAAACCTTCTCCTCCGCCTTCCTTCTGGGAACTCATACCTCCCCGCCCTCTACCTCAAGCAGGAAGTCGAGGTGAGATCCAACCTGAGCAAAGAGCACAATTCCTCACGTTACACTGGCAGGCCCTTGGAATATGCAGTGCCAACTCGGTTTTCCTCAGGCCTTCACTCGGTTAAGGATCTTGCCACACGTAGAAGCCTGTGCAATAAAACTTGTTTAGCCAAGGGCCCAGTGTGTCGCGATGGTCTCCCTTGGCCGTTCCAATTCTGCAAGTACTTAGGTTGGGTGTTAACTAGGTTAGGTGGCCCTGCTTAGAAAACCAGCGTTTCCCCCTTTGGAAATCTGGATACTCGTGGCCTCGGAGTTGTTTCTGAATCCCTAAATATGCCCAGCTTCTACTCACTGCAGGCACACCTGGGGAGGAAACCAGTATGTTCCCCAGACAAACAGGGTGCTTGCGCATTCAGAGGGGAGCGAATCTGTGGCCCACGTTCGTTCTGGGAAATCGCAAGGTGGCCGCTAGCATCCGCGAACAAAAGCAGTCTTATCCCCTTTCGAAAGCTGGATTCTTGCGGCCTAGAACCTGTGTGCAAAAGTGTGGAATTGCCCAGCTCCTATTCACTGCAGGCACGCTTGCGAGGGAAACGAGTATTTTGCCCAGAGAAATCAGGTGCTTTCAATTCTTAGGGGGAGCTAATCCCACAGCCCTCGTTCGTTCTGGGAAACCACAAGACGACCACTAGTCTCATCGTAAGGACCAATCTTTCCCCCTGGCAAGCTCTGCGTGCAGCAGTTTCCATGAGGTCTTGGTCGTGGTTCAGCTTCAATGGAACACGAGTAGACCTTTCAGGTCTCCTAGGGCTCTGGCATCCGCACCGTTGCCCGTGTAAATACACTGAGTACCCCAAGTGTCCTCTCTGCATGCTGATCAACAGACAGCCTTGTAGGCCCTTCGGAACACTTCTTGGCATGCAGAATCCAGGGCGACACACTGCTCCCTTCCTTGGAGAACCAGGTTGACACAGCTTACAAATACCTCGGGAATATATTCCCAGCCGGTCTAATGGGCTGGGCAACTTTGACTCAGTGCAGAAGAGTGACGTGCCATGAGAGACACCCTCTGCCCAGCGTTCCTTCTGGGAACTCATAGCTGCCGGCCCTCTACATCATGCAGGAATTGGATGTGACATCCAACCTGGTCAAAGACCACAATTCACCACATTACACTGGTAGGCCTCTGGAAGAGGCAGTGCCAAAAAGGCCTTCCTCGGGCCTTCTATTGGTTAGGGAACTTGCGACACTTAGACACCTGCTCATTAAAATTGATTCAGCAAAGGGCCCTGTGTGTCGCGTGTGTCTGCCTTCGCACCTCAAAGACTGCCGGTACTTAGGTTGCCTGTTAACTAGCATAGGAGGCCCTGCGTAGAAAAGCAGTCTCTTCCCGTTTGGAAAGCTGCATCCTTGCGGCAACAGAGCTGTGTTCAAAACCCTGAAAAGACCCAGCGTCTATTCAGTGCAGCAACGCCTCGGGAGGAAAACACTAATTTCCACAGAGGAACTGGGTGCTTGCAATCCTTGTGGGGAGCTAATCCTGCCACCCTCGTTCTTTCGGGGAAACTGCAAGGTGACCACTAGGCTCCCCGTAAGTTCCCCTTTTGCCAACGGGCATGTTGGGCATACAGCAGTCTCCATGAAGTGTTCGTCGTTGTGCTGCATACATGCAACTCGAGGATGCCTTTCAGGACGCAATGGGCTCTCGCGTCCGCACTGTGTCCCGTGCAACTACACTGAGTACGCCAAGTCTCCTCTCTGCCTGCTGAGCAACAGACAGCCGTGTAGGCCCTTCGGAACACTTCTTGGCCTGCAGAGTCCAACGCGACACACTGTTCTCTTCCTTCGAAACCTAGGTTGCCATAGCTTGCAAAGAGCACTGGAACACAGTCCTACACGGTCTCATGTGCTGGGCCACTTGGACTCAGTTAGGAATAGTGACTTACACCGAGAGAAACCTTCTCCTCCGCCTTCCTTCTGGGAACTCATACCTCCCCGCCCTCTACCTCAAGCAGGAAGTCGAGGTGAGATCCAACCTGAGCAAAGAGCACAATTCCTCACGTTACACTGGCAGGCCCTTGGAATATGCAGTGCCAACTCGGTTTTCCTCAGGCCTTCACTCGGTTAAGGATCTTGCCACACGTAGAAGCCTGTGCAATAAAACTTGTTTAGCCAAGGGCCCAGTGTGTCGCGATGGTCTCCCTTGGCCGTTCCAATTCTGCAAGTACTTAGGTTGGGTGTTAACTAGGTTAGGTGGCCCTGCTTAGAAAACCAGCGTTTCCCCCTTTGGAAATCTGGATACTCGTGGCCTCGGAGTTGTTTCTGAATCCCTAAATATGCCCAGCTTCTACTCACTGCAGGCACACCTGGGGAGGAAACCAGTATGTTCCCCAGACAAACAGGGTGCTTGCGCATTCAGAGGGGAGCGAATCTGTGGCCCACGTTCGTTCTGGGAAATCGCAAGGTGGCCGCTAGCATCCGCGAACAAAAGCAGTCTTATCCCCTTTCGAAAGCTGGATTCTTGCGGCCTAGAACCTGTGTGCAAAAGTGTGGAATTGCCCAGCTCCTATTCACTGCAGGCACGCTTGCGAGGGAAACGAGTATTTTGCCCAGAGAAATCAGGTGCTTTCAATTCTTAGGGGGAGCTAATCCCACAGCCCTCGTTCGTTCTGGGAAACCACAAGACGACCACTAGTCTCATCGTAAGGACCAATCTTTCCCCCTGGCAAGCTCTGCGTGCAGCAGTTTCCATGAGGTCTTGGTCGTGGTTCAGCTTCAATGGAACACGAGTAGACCTTTCAGGTCTCCTAGGGCTCTGGCATCCGCACCGTTGCCCGTGTAAATACACTGAGTACCCCAAGTGTCCTCTCTGCATGCTGATCAACAGACAGCCTTGTAGGCCCTTCGGAACACTTCTTGGCATGCAGAATCCAGGGCGACACACTGCTCCCTTCCTTGGAGAACCAGGTTGACACAGCTTACAAATACCTCGGGAATATATTCCCAGCCGGTCTAATGGGCTGGGCAACTTTGACTCAGTGCAGAAGAGTGACGTGCCATGAGAGACACCCTCTGCCCAGCGTTCCTTCTGGGAACTCATAGCTGCCGGCCCTCTACATCATGCAGGAATTGGATGTGACATCCAACCTGGTCACAGACCACAATTCACCACATTACACTGGTAGGCCTCTGGAAGAGGCAGTGCCAAAAAGGCCTTCCTCAGGCCTTCTATTGGTTAGGGAACTTGCGACACTTAGACACCTGCTCATTAAAATTGATTCAGCAAAGGGCCCTGTGTGTCGCGTGTGTCTGCCTTCGCACCTCAAAGACTGCCGGTACTTAGGTTGCCTGTTAACTAGCATAGGAGGCCCTGCGTAGAAAAGCAGTCTCTTCCCGTTTGGAAAGCTGCATCCTTGCGGCAACAGAGCTGTGTTCAAAACCCTGAAAAGGCCCAGCGTCTATTCAGTGCAGCAACGCCTTGGGAGGAAAACACTAATTTCCACAGAGGAACTGGGTGCTTGCAATCCTTGTGGGGAGCTAATCCTGCCACCCTCGTTCTTTCGGGGAAACCGCAAGGTGACCACTAGGCTCCCCGTAAGTTCCCCTTTTGCCAACGGGCATGTTGGGCATACAGCAGTCTCCATGAAGTGTTCGTCGTTGTGCTGCATACATGCAACTCGAGGATGCCTTTCAGGACGCAATGGGCTCTCGCGTCCGCACTGTGTCCCGTGCAACTACACTGAGTACGCCAAGTCTCCTCTCTGCCTGCTGAGCAACAGACAGCCGTGTAGGCCCTTCGGAACACTTCTTGGCCTGCAGAGTCCAACGCGACACACTGTTCTCTTCCTTCGAAACCTAGGTTGCCATAGCTTGCAAAGAGCACTGGAACACAGTCCTACACGGTCTCATGTGCTGGGCCACTTGGACTCAGTTAGGAATAGTGACTTACACCGAGAGAAACCTTCTCCTCCGCCTTCCTTCTGGGAACTCATACCTCCCCGCCCTCTACCTCAAGCAGGAAGTCGAGGTGAGATCCAACCTGAGCAAAGAGCACAATTCCTCACGTTACACTGGCAGGCCCTTGGAATATGCAGTGCCAACTCGGTTTTCCTCAGGCCTTCACTCGGTTAAGGATCTTGCCACACGTAGAAGCCTGTGCAATAAAACTTGTTTAGCCAAGGGCCCAGTGTGTCGCGATGGTCTCCCTTGGCCGTTCCAATTCTGCAAGTACTTAGGTTGGGTGTTAACTAGGTTAGGTGGCCCTGCTTAGAAAACCAGCGTTTCCCCCTTTGGAAATCTGGATACTCGTGGCCTCGGAGTTGTTTCCGAATCCCTAAATATGCCCAGCTTCTACTCACTGCAGGCACACCTGGGGAGGAAACCAGTATGTTCCCCAGACAAACAGGGTGCTTGCGCATTCAGAGGGGAGCGAATCTGTGGCCCACGTTCGTTCTGGGAAATCGCAAGGTGACCGCTAGCATCCGCGAACAAAAGCAGTCTTATCCCCTTTCGAAAGCTGGATTCTTGCGGCCTAGAACCTGTGTGCAAAAGTGTGGAATTGCCCAGCTCCTATTCACTGCAGGCACGCTTGCGAGGGAAACGAGTATTTTGCCCAGAGAAATCAGGTGCTTTCAATTCTTAGGGGGAGCTAATCCCACAGCCCTCGTTCGTTCTGGGAAACCACAAGACGACCACTAGTCTCATCGTAAGGACCAATCTTTCCCCCTGGCAAGCTCTGCGTGCAGCAGTTTCCATGAGGTCTTGGTCGTGGTTCAGCTTCAATGGAACACGAGTAGACCTTTCAGGTCTCCTAGGGCTCTGGCATCCGCACCGTTGCCCGTGTAAATACACTGAGTACCCCAAGTGTCCTCTCTGCATGCTGATCAACAGACAGCCTTGTAGGCCCTTCGGAACACTTCTTGGCATGCAGAATCCAGGGCGACACACTGCTCCCTTCCTTGGAGAACCAGGTTGACACAGCTTACAAATACCTCGGGAATATATTCCCAGCCGGTCTAATGGGCTGGGCAACTTTGACTCAGTGCAGAAGAGTGACGTGCCATGAGAGACACCCTCTGCCCAGCGTTCCTTCTGGGAACTCATAGCTGCCGGCCCTCTACATCATGCAGGAATTGGATGTGACATCCAACCTGGTCAAAGACCACAATTCACCACATTACACTGGTAGGCCTCTGGAAGAGGCAGTGCCAAAAAGGCCTTCCTCGGGCCTTCTATTGGTTAGGGAACTTGCGACACTTAGACACCTGCTCATTAAAATTGATTCAGCAAAGGGCCCTGTGTGTCGCGTGTGTCTGCCTTCGCACCTCAAAGACTGCCGGTACTTAGGTTGCCTGTTAACTAGCATAGGAGGCCCTGCGTAGAAAAGCAGTCTCTTCCCGTTTGGAAAGCTGCATCCTTGCGGCAACAGAGCTGTGTTCAAAACCCTGAAAAGGCCCAGCGTCTATTCAGTGCAGCAACGCCTTGGGAGGAAAACACTAATTTCCACAGAGGAACTGGGTGCTTGCAATCCTTGTGGGGAGCTAATCCTGCCACCCTCGTTCTTTCGGGGAAACCGCAAGGTGACCACTAGGCTCCCCGTAAGTTCCCCTTTTGCCAACGGGCATGTTGGGCATACAGCAGTCTCCATGAAGTGTTCGTCGTTGTGCTGCATACATGCAACTCGAGGATGCCTTTCAGGACGCAATGGGCTCTCGCGTCCGCACTGTGTCCCGTGCAACTACACTGAGTACGCCAAGTCTCCTCTCTGCCTGCTGAGCAACAGACAGCCGTGTAGGCCCTTCGGAACACTTCTTGGCCTGCAGAGTCCAACGCGACACACTGTTCTCTTCCTTCGAAACCTAGGTTGCCATAGCTTGCAAAGAGCACTGGAACACAGTCCTACACGGTCTCATGTGCTGGGCCACTTGGACTCAGTTAGGAATAGTGACTTACACCGAGAGAAACCTTCTCCTCCGCCTTCCTTCTGGGAACTCATACCTCCCCGCCCTCTACCTCAAGCAGGAAGTCGAGGTGAGATCCAACCTGAGCAAAGAGCACAATTCCTCACGTTACACTGGCAGGCCCTTGGAATATGCAGTGCCAACTCGGTTTTCCTCAGGCCTTCACTCGGTTAAGGATCTTGCCACACGTAGAAGCCTGTGCAATAAAACTTGTTTAGCCAAGGGCCCAGTGTGTCGCGATGGTCTCCCTTGGCCGTTCCAATTCTGCAAGTACTTAGGTTGGGTGTTAACTAGGTTAGGTGGCCCTGCTTAGAAAACCAGCGTTTCCCCCTTTGGAAATCTGGATACTCGTGGCCTCGGAGTTGTTTCCGAATCCCTAAATATGCCCAGCTTCTACTCACTGCAGGCACACCTGGGGAGGAAACCAGTATGTTCCCCAGACAAACAGGGTGCTTGCGCATTCAGAGGGGAGCGAATCTGTGGCCCACGTTCGTTCTGGGAAATCGCAAGGTGGCCGCTAGCATCCGCGAACAAAAGCAGTCTTATCCCCTTTCGAAAGCTGGATTCTTGCGGCCTAGAACCTGTGTGCAAAAGTGTGGAATTGCCCAGCTCCTATTCACTGCAGGCACGCTTGCGAGGGAAACGAGTATTTTGCCCAGAGAAATCAGGTGCTTTCAATTCTTAGGGGGAGCTAATCCCACAGCCCTCGTTCGTTCTGGGAAACCACAAGACGACCACTAGTCTCATCGTAAGGACCAATCTTTCCCCCTGGCAAGCTCTGCGTGCAGCAGTTTCCATGAGGTCTTTGTCGTGGTTCAGCTTCAATGGAACACGAGTAGACCTTTCAGGTCTCCTAGGGCTCTGGCATCCGCACCGTTGCCCGTGTAAATACACTGAGTACCCCAAGTGTCCTCTCTGCATGCTGATCAACAGACAGCCTTGTAGGCCCTTCGGAACACTTCTTGGCATGCAGAATCCAGGGCGACACACTGCTCCCTTCCTTGGAGAACCAGGTTGACACAGCTTACAAATACCTCGGGAATATATTCCCAGCCGGTCTAATGGGCTGGGCAACTTTGACTCAGTGCAGAAGAGTGACGTGCCATGAGAGACACCCTCTGCCCAGCGTTCCTTCTGGGAACTCATAGCTGCCGGCCCTCTACATCATGCAGGAATTGGATGTGACATCCAACCTGGTCACAGACCACAATTCACCACATTACACTGGTAGGCCTCTGGAAGAGGCAGTGCCAAAAAGGCCTTCCTCAGGCCTTCTATTGGTTAGGGAACTTGCGACACTTAGACACCTGCTCATTAAAATTGATTCAGCAAAGGGCCCTGTGTGTCGCGTGTGTCTGCCTTCGCACCTCAAAGACTGCCGGTACTTAGGTTGCCTGTTAACTAGCATAGGAGGCCCTGCGTAGAAAAGCAGTCTCTTCCCGTTTGGAAAGCTGCATCCTTGCGGCAACAGAGCTGTGTTCAAAACCCTGAAAAGGCCCAGCGTCTATTCAGTGCAGCAACGCCTTGGGAGGAAAACACTAATTTCCACAGAGGAACTGGGTGCTTGCAATCCTTGTGGGGAGCTAATCCTGCCACCCTCGTTCTTTCGGGGAAACCGCAAGGTGACCACTAGGCTCCCCGTAAGTTCCCCTTTTGCCAACGGGCATGTTGGGCATACAGCAGTCTCCATGAAGTGTTCGTCGTTGTGCTGCATACATGCAACTCGAGGATGCCTTTCAGGACGCAATGGGCTCTCGCGTCCGCACTGTGTCCCGTGCAACTACACTGAGTACGCCAAGTCTCCTCTCTGCCTGCTGAGCAACAGACAGCCGTGTAGGCCCTTCGGAACACTTCTTGGCCTGCAGAGTCCAACGCGACACACTGTTCTCTTCCTTCGAAACCTAGGTTGCCATAGCTTGCAAAGAGCACTGGAACACAGTCCTACACGGTCTCATGTGCTGGGCCACTTGGACTCAGTTAGGAATAGTGACTTACACCGAGAGAAACCTTCTCCTCCGCCTTCCTTCTGGGAACTCATACCTCCCCGCCCTCTACCTCAAGCAGGAAGTCGAGGTGAGATCCAACCTGAGCAAAGAGCACAATTCCTCACGTTACACTGGCAGGCCCTTGGAATATGCAGTGCCAACTCGGTTTTCCTCAGGCCTTCACTCGGTTAAGGATCTTGCCACACGTAGAAGCCTGTGCAATAAAACTTGTTTAGCCAAGGGCCCAGTGTGTCGCGATGGTCTCCCTTGGCCGTTCCAATTCTGCAAGTACTTAGGTTGGGTGTTAACTAGGTTAGGTGGCCCTGCTTAGAAAACCAGCGTTTCCCCCTTTGGAAATCTGGATACTCGTGGCCTCGGAGTTGTTTCCGAATCCCTAAATATGCCCAGCTTCTACTCACTGCAGGCACACCTGGGGAGGAAACCAGTATGTTCCCCAGACAAACAGGGTGCTTGCGCATTCAGAGGGGAGCGAATCTGTGGCCCACGTTCGTTCTGGGAAATCGCAAGGTGACCGCTAGCATCCGCGAACAAAAGCAGTCTTATCCCCTTTCGAAAGCTGGATTCTTGCGGCCTAGAACCTGTGTGCAAAAGTGTGGAATTGCCCAGCTCCTATTCACTGCAGGCACGCTTGCGAGGGAAACGAGTATTTTGCCCAGAGAAATCAGGTGCTTTCAATTCTTAGGGGGAGCTAATCCCACAGCCCTCGTTCGTTCTGGGAAACCACAAGACGACCACTAGTCTCATCGTAAGGACCAATCTTTCCCCCTGGCAAGCTCTGCGTGCAGCAGTTTCCATGAGGTCTTTGTCGTGGTTCAGCTTCAATGGAACACGAGTAGACCTTTCAGGTCTCCTAGGGCTCTGGCATCCGCACCGTTGCCCGTGTAAATACACTGAGTACCCCAAGTGTCCTCTCTGCATGCTGATCAACAGACAGCCTTGTAGGCCCTTCGGAACACTTCTTGGCATGCAGAATCCAGGGCGACACACTGCTCCCTTCCTTGGAGAACCAGGTTGACACAGCTTACAAATACCTCGGGAATATATTCCCAGCCGGTCTAATGGGCTGGGCAACTTTGACTCAGTGCAGAAGAGTGACGTGCCATGAGAGACACCCTCTGCCCAGCGTTCCTTCTGGGAACTCATAGCTGCCGGCCCTCTACATCATGCAGGAATTGGATGTGACATCCAACCTGGTCAAAGACCACAATTCACCACATTACACTGGTAGGCCTCTGGAAGAGGCAGTGCCAAAAAGGCCTTCCTCAGGCCTTCTATTGGTTAGGGAACTTGCGACACTTAGACACCTGCTCATTAAAATTGATTCAGCAAAGGGCCCTGTGTGTCGCGTGTGTCTGCCTTCGCACCTCAAAGACTGCCGGTACTTAGGTTGCCTGTTAACTAGCATAGGAGGCCCTGCGTAGAAAAGCAGTCTCTTCCCGTTTGGAAAGCTGCATCCTTGCGGCAACAGAGCTGTGTTCAAAACCCTGAAAAGGCCCAGCGTCTATTCAGTGCAGCAACGCCTTGGGAGGAAAACACTAATTTCCACAGAGGAACTGGGTGCTTGCAATCCTTGTGGGGAGCTAATCCTGCCACCCTCGTTCTTTCGGGGAAACCGCAAGGTGACCACTAGGCTCCCCGTAAGTTCCCCTTTTGCCAACGGGCATGTTGGGCATACAGCAGTCTCCATGAAGTGTTCGTCGTTGTGCTGCATACATGCAACTCGAGGATGCCTTTCAGGACGCAATGGGCTCTCGCGTCCGCACTGTGTCCCGTGCAACTACACTGAGTACGCCAAGTCTCCTCTCTGCCTGCTGAGCAACAGACAGCCGTGTAGGCCCTTCGGAACACTTCTTGGCCTGCAGAGTCCAACGTGACACACTGTTCTCTTCCTTCGAAACCTAGGTTGCCATAGCTTGCAAAGAGCACTGGAACACAGTCCTACACGGTCTCATGTGCTGGGCCACTTGGACTCAGTTAGGAATAGTGACTTACACCGAGAGAAACCTTCTCCTCCGCCTTCCTTCTGGGAACTCATACCTCCCCGCCCTCTACCTCAAGCAGGAAGTCGAGGTGAGATCCAACCTGAGCAAAGAGCACAATTCCTCACGTTACACTGGCAGGCCCTTGGAATATGCAGTGCCAACTCGGTTTTCCTCAGGCCTTCACTCGGTTAAGGATCTTGCCACACGTAGAAGCCTGTGCAATAAAACTTGTTTAGCCAAGGGCCCAGTGTGTCGCGATGGTCTCCCTTGGCCGTTCCAATTCTGCAAGTACTTAGGTTGGGTGTTAACTAGGTTAGGTGGCCCTGCTTAGAAAACCAGCGTTTCCCCCTTTGGAAATCTGGATACTCGTGGCCTCGGAGTTGTTTCCGAATCCCTAAATATGCCCAGCTTCTACTCACTGCAGGCACACCTGGGGAGGAAACCAGTATGTTCCCCAGACAAACAGGGTGCTTGCGCATTCAGAGGGGAGCGAATCTGTGGCCCACGTTCGTTCTGGGAAATCGCAAGGTGGCCGCTAGCATCCGCAAACAAAAGCAGTCTTATCCCCTTTCGAAAGCTGGATTCTTGCGGCCTAGAACCTGTGTGCAAAAGTGTGGAATTGCCCAGCTCCTATTCACTGCAGGCACGCTTGCGAGGGAAACGAGTATTTTGCCCAGAGAAATCAGGTGCTTTCAATTCTTAGGGGGAGCTAATCCCACAGCCCTCGTTCGTTCTGGGAAACCACAAGACGACCACTAGTCTCATCGTAAGGACCAATCTTTCCCCCTGGCAAGCTCTGCGTGCAGCAGTTTCCATGAGGTCTTTGTCGTGGTTCAGCTTCAATGGAACACGAGTAGACCTTTCAGGTCTCCTAGGGCTCTGGCATCCGCACCGTTGCCCGTGTAAATACACTGAGTACCCCAAGTGTCCTCTCTGCATGCTGATCAACAGACAGCCTTGTAGGCCCTTCGGAACACTTCTTGGCATGCAGAATCCAGGGCGACACACTGCTCCCTTCCTTGTAGAACCAGGTTGACACAGCTTACAAATACCTCGGGAATATATTCCCAGCCGGTCTAATGGGCTGGGCAACTTTGACTCAGTGCAGAAGAGTGACGTGCCATGAGAGACACCCTCTGCCCAGCGTTCCTTCTGGGAACTCATAGCTGCCGGCCCTCTACATCATGCAGGAATTGGATGTGACATCCAACCTGGTCACAGACCACAATTCACCACATTACACTGGTAGGCCTCTGGAAGAGGCAGTGCCAAAAAGGCCTTCCTCAGGCCTTCTATTGGTTAGGGAACTTGCGACACTTAGACACCTGCTCATTAAAATTGATTCAGCAAAGGGCCCTGTGTGTCGCGTGTGTCTGCCTTCGCACCTCAAAGACTGCCGGTACTTAGGTTGCCTGTTAACTAGCATAGGAGGCCCTGCGTAGAAAAGCAGTCTCTTCCCGTTTGGAAAGCTGCATCCTTGCGGCAACAGAGCTGTGTTCAAAACCCTGAAAAGGCCCAGCGTCTATTCAGTGCAGCAACGCCTTGGGAGGAAAACACTAATTTCCACAGAGGAACTGGGTGCTTGCAATCCTTGTGGGGAGCTAATCCTGCCACCCTCGTTCTTTCGGGGAAACCGCAAGGTGACCACTAGGCTCCCCGTAAGTTCCCCTTTTGCCAACGGGCATGTTGGGCATACAGCAGTCTCCATGAAGTGTTCGTCGTTGTGCTGCATACATGCAACTCGAGGATGCCTTTCAGGACGCAATGGGCTCTCGCGTCCGCACTGTGTCCCGTGCAACTACACTGAGTACGCCAAGTCTCCTCTCTGCCTGCTGAGCAACAGACAGCCGTGTAGGCCCTTCGGAACACTTCTTGGCCTGCAGAGTCCAACGCGACACACTGTTCTCTTCCTTCGAAACCTAGGTTGCCATAGCTTGCAAAGAGCACTGGAACACAGTCCTACACGGTCTCATGTGCTGGGCCACTTGGACTCAGTTAGGAATAGTGACTTACACCGAGAGAAACCTTCTCCTCCGCCTTCCTTCTGGGAACTCATACCTCCCCGCCCTCTACCTCAAGCAGGAAGTCGAGGTGAGATCCAACCTGAGCAAAGAGCACAATTCCTCACGTTACACTGGCAGGCCCTTGGAATATGCAGTGCCAACTCGGTTTTCCTCAGGCCTTCACTCGGTTAAGGATCTTGCCACACGTAGAAGCCTGTGCAATAAAACTTGTTTAGCCAAGGGCCCAGTGTGTCGCGATGGTCTCCCTTGGCCGTTCCAATTCTGCAAGTACTTAGGTTGGGTGTTAACTAGGTTAGGTGGCCCTGCTTAGAAAACCAGCGTTTCCCCCTTTGGAAATCTGGATACTCGTGGCCTCGGAGTTGTTTCCGAATCCCTAAATATGCCCAGCTTCTACTCACTGCAGGCACACCTGGGGAGGAAACCAGTATGTTCCCCAGACAAACAGGGTGCTTGCGCATTCAGAGGGGAGCGAATCTGTGGCCCACGTTCGTTCTGGGAAATCGCAAGGTGGCCGCTAGCATCCGCGAACAAAAGCAGTCTTATCCCCTTTCGAAAGCTGGATTCTTGCGGCCTAGAACCTGTGTGCAAAAGTGTGGAATTGCCCAGCTCCTATTCACTGCAGGCACGCTTGCGAGGGAAACGAGTATTTTGCCCAGAGAAATCAGGTGCTTTCAATTCTTAGGGGGAGCTAATCCCACAGCCCTCGTTCGTTCTGGGAAACCACAAGACGACCACTAGTCTCATCGTAAGGACCAATCTTTCCCCCTGGCAAGCTCTGCGTGCAGCAGTTTCCATGAGGTCTTTGTCGTGGTTCAGCTTCAATGGAACACGAGTAGACCTTTCAGGTCTCCTAGGGCTCTGGCATCCGCACCGTTGCCCGTGTAAATACACTGAGTACCCCAAGTGTCCTCTCTGCATGCTGATCAACAGACAGCCTTGTAGGCCCTTCGGAACACTTCTTGGCATGCAGAATCCAGGGCGACACACTGCTCCCTTCCTTGTAGAACCAGGTTGACACAGCTTACAAATACCTCGGGAATATATTCCCAGCCGGTCTAATGGGCTGGGCAACTTTGACTCAGTGCAGAAGAGTGACGTGCCATGAGAGACACCCTCTGCCCAGCGTTCCTTCTGGGAACTCATAGCTGCCGGCCCTCTACATCATGCAGGAATTGGATGTGACATCCAACCTGGTCACAGACCACAATTCACCACATTACACTGGTAGGCCTCTGGAAGAGGCAGTGCCAAAAAGGCCTTCCTCAGGCCTTCTATTGGTTAGGGAACTTGCGACACTTAGACACCTGCTCATTAAAATTGATTCAGCAAAGGGCCCTGTGTGTCGCGTGTGTCTGCCTTCGCACCTCAAAGACTGCCGGTACTTAGGTTGCCTGTTAACTAGCATAGGAGGCCCTGCGTAGAAAAGCAGTCTCTTCCCGTTTGGAAAGCTGCATCCTTGCGGCAACAGAGCTGTGTTCAAAACCCTGAAAAGGCCCAGCGTCTATTCAGTGCAGCAACGCCTTGGGAGGAAAACACTAATTTCCACAGAGGAACTGGGTGCTTGCAATCCTTGTGGGGAGCTAATCCTGCCACCCTCGTTCTTTCGGGGAAACCGCAAGGTGACCACTAGGCTCCCCGTAAGTTCCCCTTTTGCCAACGGGCATGTTGGGCATACAGCAGTCTCCATGAAGTGTTCGTCGTTGTGCTGCATACATGCAACTCGAGGATGCCTTTCAGGACGCAATGGGCTCTCGCGTCCGCACTGTGTCCCGTGCAACTACACTGAGTACGCCAAGTCTCCTCTCTGCCTGCTGAGCAACAGACAGCCGTGTAGGCCCTTCGGAACACTTCTTGGCCTGCAGAGTCCAACGCGACACACTGTTCTCTTCCTTCGAAACCTAGGTTGCCATAGCTTGCAAAGAGCACTGGAACACAGTCCTACACGGTCTCATGTGCTGGGCCACTTGGACTCAGTTAGGAATAGTGACTTACACCGAGAGAAACCTTCTCCTCCGCCTTCCTTCTGGGAACTCATACCTCCCCGCCCTCTACCTCAAGCAGGAAGTCGAGGTGAGATCCAACCTGAGCAAAGAGCACAATTCCTCACGTTACACTGGCAGGCCCTTGGAATATGCAGTGCCAACTCGGTTTTCCTCAGGCCTTCACTCGGTTAAGGATCTTGCCACACGTAGAAGCCTGTGCAATAAAACTTGTTTAGCCAAGGGCCCAGTGTGTCGCGATGGTCTCCCTTGGCCGTTCCAATTCTGCAAGTACTTAGGTTGGGTGTTAACTAGGTTAGGTGGCCCTGCTTAGAAAACCAGCGTTTCCCCCTTTGGAAATCTGGATACTCGTGGCCTCGGAGTTGTTTCCGAATCCCTAAATATGCCCAGCTTCTACTCACTGCAGGCACACCTGGGGAGGAAACCAGTATGTTCCCCAGACAAACAGGGTGCTTGCGCATTCAGAGGGGAGCGAATCTGTGGCCCACGTTCGTTCTGGGAAATCGCAAGGTGGCCGCTAGCATCCGCGAACAAAAGCAGTCTTATCCCCTTTCGAAAGCTGGATTCTTGCGGCCTAGAACCTGTGTGCAAAAGTGTGGAATTGCCCAGCTCCTATTCACTGCAGGCACGCTTGCGAGGGAAACGAGTATTTTGCCCAGAGAAATCAGGTGCTTTCAATTCTTAGGGGGAGCTAATCCCACAGCCCTCGTTCGTTCTGGGAAACCACAAGACGACCACTAGTCTCATCGTAAGGACCAATCTTTCCCCCTGGCAAGCTCTGCGTGCAGCAGTTTCCATGAGGTCTTTGTCGTGGTTCAGCTTCAATGGAACACGAGTAGACCTTTCAGGTCTCCTAGGGCTCTGGCATCCGCACCGTTGCCCGTGTAAATACACTGAGTACCCCAAGTGTCCTCTCTGCATGCTGATCAACAGACAGCCTTGTAGGCCCTTCGGAACACTTCTTGGCATGCAGAATCCAGGGCGACACACTGCTCCCTTCCTTGGAGAACCAGGTTGACACAGCTTACAAATACCTCGGGAATATATTCCCAGCCGGTCTAATGGGCTGGGCAACTTTGACTCAGTGCAGAAGAGTGACGTGCCATGAGAGACACCCTCTGCCCAGCGTTCCTTCTGGGAACTCATAGCTGCCGGCCCTCTACATCATGCAGGAATTGGATGTGACATCCAACCTGGTCAAAGACCACAATTCACCACATTACACTGGTAGGCCTCTGGAAGAGGCAGTGCCAAAAAGGCCTTCCTCAGGCCTTCTATTGGTTAGGGAACTTGCGACACTTAGACACCTGCTCATTAAAATTGATTCAGCAAAGGGCCCTGTGTGTCGCGTGTGTCTGCCTTCGCACCTCAAAGACTGCCGGTACTTAGGTTGCCTGTTAACTAGCATAGGAGGCCCTGCGTAGAAAAGCAGTCTCTTCCCGTTTGGAAAGCTGCATCCTTGCGGCAACAGAGCTGTGTTCAAAACCCTGAAAAGGCCCAGCGTCTATTCAGTGCAGCAACGCCTTGGGAGGAAAACACTAATTTCCACAGAGGAACTGGGTGCTTGCAATCCTTGTGGGGAGCTAATCCTGCCACCCTCGTTCTTTCGGGGAAACCGCAAGGTGACCACTAGGCTCCCCGTAAGTTCCCCTTTTGCCAACGGGCATGTTGGGCATACAGCAGTCTCCATGAAGTGTTCGTCGTTGTGCTGCATACATGCAACTCGAGGATGCCTTTCAGGACGCAATGGGCTCTCGCGTCCGCACTGTGTCCCGTGCAACTACACTGAGTACGCCAAGTCTCCTCTCTGCCTGCTGAGCAACAGACAGCCGTGTAGGCCCTTCGGAACACTTCTTGGCCTGCAGAGTCCAACGCGACACACTGTTCTCTTCCTTCGAAACCTAGGTTGCCATAGCTTGCAAAGAGCACTGGAACACAGTCCTACACGGTCTCATGTGCTGGGCCACTTGGACTCAGTTAGGAATAGTGACTTACACCGAGAGAAACCTTCTCCTCCGCCTTCCTTCTGGGAACTCATACCTCCCCGCCCTCTACCTCAAGCAGGAAGTCGAGGTGAGATCCAACCTGAGCAAAGAGCACAATTCCTCACGTTACACTGGCAGGCCCTTGGAATATGCAGTGCCAACTCGGTTTTCCTCAGGCCTTCACTCGGTTAAGGATCTTGCCACACGTAGAAGCCTGTGCAATAAAACTTGTTTAGCCAAGGGCCCAGTGTGTCGCGATGGTCTCCCTTGGCCGTTCCAATTCTGCAAGTACTTAGGTTGGGTGTTAACTAGGTTAGGTGGCCCTGCTTAGAAAACCAGCGTTTCCCCCTTTGGAAATCTGGATACTCGTGGCCTCGGAGTTGTTTCCGAATCCCTAAATATGCCCAGCTTCTACTCACTGCAGGCACACCTGGGGAGGAAACCAGTATGTTCCCCAGACAAACAGGGTGCTTGCGCATTCAGAGGGGAGCGAATCTGTGGCCCACGTTCGTTCTGGGAAATCGCAAGGTGGCCGCTAGCATCCGCGAACAAAAGCAGTCTTATCCCCTTTCGAAAGCTGGATTCTTGCGGCCTAGAACCTGTGTGCAAAAGTGTGGAATTGCCCAGCTCCTATTCACTGCAGGCACGCTTGCGAGGGAAACGAGTATTTTGCCCAGAGAAATCAGGTGCTTTCAATTCTTAGGGGGAGCTAATCCCACAGCCCTCGTTCGTTCTGGGAAACCACAAGACGACCACTAGTCTCATCGTAAGGACCAATCTTTCCCCCTGGCAAGCTCTGCGTGCAGCAGTTTCCATGAGGTCTTTGTCGTGGTTCAGCTTCAATGGAACACGAGTAGACCTTTCAGGTCTCCTAGGGCTCTGGCATCCGCACCGTTGCCCGTGTAAATACACTGAGTACCCCAAGTGTCCTCTCTGCATGCTGATCAACAGACAGCCTTGTAGGCCCTTCGGAACACTTCTTGGCATGCAGAATCCAGGGCGACACACTGCTCCCTTCCTTGGAGAACCAGGTTGACACAGCTTACAAATACCTCGGGAATATATTCCCAGCCGGTCTAATGGGCTGGGCAACTTTGACTCAGTGCAGAAGAGTGACGTGCCATGAGAGACACCCTCTGCCCAGCGTTCCTTCTGGGAACTCATAGCTGCCGGCCCTCTACATCATGCAGGAATTGGATGTGACATCCAACCTGGTCAAAGACCACAATTCACCACATTACACTGGTAGGCCTCTGGAAGAGGCAGTGCCAAAAAGGCCTTCCTCAGGCCTTCTATTGGTTAGGGAACTTGCGACACTTAGACACCTGCTCATTAAAATTGATTCAGCAAAGGGCCCTGTGTGTCGCGTGTGTCTGCCTTCGCACCTCAAAGACTGCCGGTACTTAGGTTGCCTGTTAACTAGCATAGGAGGCCCTGCGTAGAAAAGCAGTCTCTTCCCGTTTGGAAAGCTGCATCCTTGCGGCAACAGAGCTGTGTTCAAAACCCTGAAAAGGCCCAGCGTCTATTCAGTGCAGCAACGCCTTGGGAGGAAAACACTAATTTCCACAGAGGAACTGGGTGCTTGCAATCCTTGTGGGGAGCTAATCCTGCCACCCTCGTTCTTTCGGGGAAACCGCAAGGTGACCACTAGGCTCCCCGTAAGTTCCCCTTTTGCCAACGGGCATGTTGGGCATACAGCAGTCTCCATGAAGTGTTCGTCGTTGTGCTGCATACATGCAACTCGAGGATGCCTTTCAGGACGCAATGGGCTCTCGCGTCCGCACTGTGTCCCGTGCAACTACACTGAGTACGCCAAGTCTCCTCTCTGCCTGCTGAGCAACAGACAGCCGTGTAGGCCCTTCGGAACACTTCTTGGCCTGCAGAGTCCAACGCGACACACTGTTCTCTTCCTTCGAAACCTAGGTTGCCATAGCTTGCAAAGAGCACTGGAACACAGTCCTACACGGTCTCATGTGCTGGGCCACTTGGACTCAGTTAGGAATAGTGACTTACACCGAGAGAAACCTTCTCCTCCGCCTTCCTTCTGGGAACTCATACCTCCCCGCCCTCTACCTCAAGCAGGAAGTCGAGGTGAGATCCAACCTGAGCAAAGAGCACAATTCCTCACGTTACACTGGCAGGCCCTTGGAATATGCAGTGCCAACTCGGTTTTCCTCAGGCCTTCACTCGGTTAAGGATCTTGCCACACGTAGAAGCCTGTGCAATAAAACTTGTTTAGCCAAGGGCCCAGTGTGTCGCGATGGTCTCCCTTGGCCGTTCCAATTCTGCAAGTACTTAGGTTGGGTGTTAACTAGGTTAGGTGGCCCTGCTTAGAAAACCAGCGTTTCCCCCTTTGGAAATCTGGATACTCGTGGCCTCGGAGTTGTTTCCGAATCCCTAAATATGCCCAGCTTCTACTCACTGCAGGCACACCTGGGGAGGAAACCAGTATGTTCCCCAGACAAACAGGGTGCTTGCGCATTCAGAGGGGAGCGAATCTGTGGCCCACGTTCGTTCTGGGAAATCGCAAGGTGGCCGCTAGCATCCGCGAACAAAAGCAGTCTTATCCCCTTTCGAAAGCTGGATTCTTGCGGCCTAGAACCTGTGTGCAAAAGTGTGGAATTGCCCAGCTCCTATTCACTGCAGGCACGCTTGCGAGGGAAACGAGTATTTTGCCCAGAGAAATCAGGTGCTTTCAATTCTTAGGGGGAGCTAATCCCACAGCCCTCGTTCGTTCTGGGAAACCACAAGACGACCACTAGTCTCATCGTAAGGACCAATCTTTCCCCCTGGCAAGCTCTGCGTGCAGCAGTTTCCATGAGGTCTTGGTCGTGGTTCAGCTTCAATGGAACACGAGTAGACCTTTCAGGTCTCCTAGGGCTCTGGCATCCGCACCGTTGCCCGTGTAAATACACTGAGTACCCCAAGTGTCCTCTCTGCATGCTGATCAACAGACAGCCTTGTAGGCCCTTCGGAACACTTCTTGGCATGCAGAATCCAGGGCGACACACTGCTCCCTTCCTTGGAGAACCAGGTTGACACAGCTTACAAATACCTCGGGAATATATTCCCAGCCGGTCTAATGGGCTGGGCAACTTTGACTCAGTGCAGAAGAGTGACGTGCCATGAGAGACACCCTCTGCCCAGCGTTCCTTCTGGGAACTCATAGCTGCCGGCCCTCTACATCATGCAGGAATTGGATGTGACATCCAACCTGGTCAAAGACCACAATTCACCACATTACACTGGTAGGCCTCTGGAAGAGGCAGTGCCAAAAAGGCCTTCCTCAGGCCTTCTATTGGTTAGGGAACTTGCGACACTTAGACACCTGCTCATTAAAATTGATTCAGCAAAGGGCCCTGTGTGTCGCGTGTGTCTGCCTTCGCACCTCAAAGACTGCCGGTACTTAGGTTGCCTGTTAACTAGCATAGGAGGCCCTGCGTAGAAAAGCAGTCTCTTCCCGTTTGGAAAGCTGCATCCTTGCGGCAACAGAGCTGTGTTCAAAACCCTGAAAAGGCCCAGCGTCTATTCAGTGCAGCAACGCCTTGGGAGGAAAACACTAATTTCCACAGAGGAACTGGGTGCTTGCAATCCTTGTGGGGAGCTAATCCTGCCACCCTCGTTCTTTCGGGGAAACCGCAAGGTGACCACTAGGCTCCCCGTAAGTTCCCCTTTTGCCAACGGGCATGTTGGGCATACAGCAGTCTCCATGAAGTGTTCGTCGTTGTGCTGCATACATGCAACTCGAGGATGCCTTTCAGGACGCAATGGGCTCTCGCGTCCGCACTGTGTCCCGTGCAACTACACTGAGTACGCCAAGTCTCCTCTCTGCCTGCTGAGCAACAGACAGCCGTGTAGGCCCTTCGGAACACTTCTTGGCCTGCAGAGTCCAACGCGACACACTGTTCTCTTCCTTCGAAACCTAGGTTGCCATAGCTTGCAAAGAGCACTGGAACACAGTCCTACACGGTCTCATGTGCTGGGCCACTTGGACTCAGTTAGGAATAGTGACTTACACCGAGAGAAACCTTCTCCTCCGCCTTCCTTCTGGGAACTCATACCTCCCCGCCCTCTACCTCAAGCAGGAAGTCGAGGTGAGATCCAACCTGAGCAAAGAGCACAATTCCTCACGTTACACTGGCAGGCCCTTGGAATATGCAGTGCCAACTCGGTTTTCCTCAGGCCTTCACTCGGTTAAGGATCTTGCCACACGTAGAAGCCTGTGCAATAAAACTTGTTTAGCCAAGGGCCCAGTGTGTCGCGATGGTCTCCCTTGGCCGTTCCAATTCTGCAAGTACTTAGGTTGGGTGTTAACTAGGTTAGGTGGCCCTGCTTAGAAAACCAGCGTTTCCCCCTTTGGAAATCTGGATACTCGTGGCCTCGGAGTTGTTTCCGAATCCCTAAATATGCCCAGCTTCTACTCACTGCAGGCACACCTGGGGAGGAAACCAGTATGTTCCCCAGACAAACAGGGTGCTTGCGCATTCAGAGGGGAGCGAATCTGTGGCCCACGTTCGTTCTGGGAAATCGCAAGGTGGCCGCTAGCATCCGCGAACAAAAGCAGTCTTATCCCCTTTCGAAAGCTGGATTCTTGCGGCCTAGAACCTGTGTGCAAAAGTGTGGAATTGCCCAGCTCCTATTCACTGCAGGCACGCTTGCGAGGGAAACGAGTATTTTGCCCAGAGAAATCAGGTGCTTTCAATTCTTAGGGGGAGCTAATCCCACAGCCCTCGTTCGTTCTGGGAAACCACAAGACGACCACTAGTCTCATCGTAAGGACCAATCTTTCCCCCTGGCAAGCTCTGCGTGCAGCAGTTTCCATGAGGTCTTGGTCGTGGTTCAGCTTCAATGGAACACGAGTAGACCTTTCAGGTCTCCTAGGGCTCTGGCATCCGCACCGTTGCCCGTGTAAATACACTGAGTACCCCAAGTGTCCTCTCTGCATGCTGATCAACAGACAGCCTTGTAGGCCCTTCGGAACACTTCTTGGCATGCAGAATCCAGGGCGACACACTGCTCCCTTCCTTGGAGAACCAGGTTGACACAGCTTACAAATACCTCGGGAATATATTCCCAGCCGGTCTAATGGGCTGGGCAACTTTGACTCAGTGCAGAAGAGTGACGTGCCATGAGAGACACCCTCTGCCCAGCGTTCCTTCTGGGAACTCATAGCTGCCGGCCCTCTACATCATGCAGGAATTGGATGTGACATCCAACCTGGTCAAAGACCACAATTCACCACATTACACTGGTAGGCCTCTGGAAGAGGCAGTGCCAAAAAGGCCTTCCTCAGGCCTTCTATTGGTTAGGGAACTTGCGACACTTAGACACCTGCTCATTAAAATTGATTCAGCAAAGGGCCCTGTGTGTCGCGTGTGTCTGCCTTCGCACCTCAAAGACTGCCGGTACTTAGGTTGCCTGTTAACTAGCATAGGAGGCCCTGCGTAGAAAAGCAGTCTCTTCCCGTTTGGAAAGCTGCATCCTTGCGGCAACAGAGCTGTGTTCAAAACCCTGAAAAGGCCCAGCGTCTATTCAGTGCAGCAACGCCTTGGGAGGAAAACACTAATTTCCACAGAGGAACTGGGTGCTTGCAATCCTTGTGGGGAGCTAATCCTGCCACCCTCGTTCTTTCGGGGAAACCGCAAGGTGACCACTAGGCTCCCCGTAAGTTCCCCTTTTGCCAACGGGCATGTTGGGCATACAGCAGTCTCCATGAAGTGTTCGTCGTTGTGCTGCATACATGCAACTCGAGGATGCCTTTCAGGACGCAATGGGCTCTCGCGTCCGCACTGTGTCCCGTGCAACTACACTGAGTACGCCAAGTCTCCTCTCTGCCTGCTGAGCAACAGACAGCCGTGTAGGCCCTTCGGAACACTTCTTGGCCTGCAGAGTCCAACGCGACACACTGTTCTCTTCCTTCGAAACCTAGGTTGCCATAGCTTGCAAAGAGCACTGGAACACAGTCCTACACGGTCTCATGTGCTGGGCCACTTGGACTCAGTTAGGAATAGTGACTTACACCGAGAGAAACCTTCTCCTCCGCCTTCCTTCTGGGAACTCATACCTCCCCGCCCTCTACCTCAAGCAGGAAGTCGAGGTGAGATCCAACCTGAGCAAAGAGCACAATTCCTCACGTTACACTGGCAGGCCCTTGGAATATGCAGTGCCAACTCGGTTTTCCTCAGGCCTTCACTCGGTTAAGGATCTTGCCACACGTAGAAGCCTGTGCAATAAAACTTGTTTAGCCAAGGGCCCAGTGTGTCGCGATGGTCTCCCTTGGCCGTTCCAATTCTGCAAGTACTTAGGTTGGGTGTTAACTAGGTTAGGTGGCCCTGCTTAGAAAACCAGCGTTTCCCCCTTTGGAAATCTGGATACTCGTGGCCTCGGAGTTGTTTCCGAATCCCTAAATATGCCCAGCTTCTACTCACTGCAGGCACACCTGGGGAGGAAACCAGTATGTTCCCCAGACAAACAGGGTGCTTGCGCATTCAGAGGGGAGCGAATCTGTGGCCCACGTTCGTTCTGGGAAATCGCAAGGTGGCCGCTAGCATCCGCGAACAAAAGCAGTCTTATCCCCTTTCGAAAGCTGGATTCTTGCGGCCTAGAACCTGTGTGCAAAAGTGTGGAATTGCCCAGCTCCTATTCACTGCAGGCACGCTTGCGAGGGAAACGAGTATTTTGCCCAGAGAAATCAGGTGCTTTCAATTCTTAGGGGGAGCTAATCCCACAGCCCTCGTTCGTTCTGGGAAACCACAAGACGACCACTAGTCTCATCGTAAGGACCAATCTTTCCCCCTGGCAAGCTCTGCGTGCAGCAGTTTCCATGAGGTCTTGGTCGTGGTTCAGCTTCAATGGAACACGAGTAGACCTTTCAGGTCTCCTAGGGCTCTGGCATCCGCACCGTTGCCCGTGTAAATACACTGAGTACCCCAAGTGTCCTCTCTGCATGCTGATCAACAGACAGCCTTGTAGGCCCTTCGGAACACTTCTTGGCATGCAGAATCCAGGGCGACACACTGCTCCCTTCCTTGGAGAACCAGGTTGACACAGCTTACAAATACCTCGGGAATATATTCCCAGCCGGTCTAATGGGCTGGGCAACTTTGACTCAGTGCAGAAGAGTGACGTGCCATGAGAGACACCCTCTGCCCAGCGTTCCTTCTGGGAACTCATAGCTGCCGGCCCTCTACATCATGCAGGAATTGGATGTGACATCCAACCTGGTCAAAGACCACAATTCACCACATTACACTGGTAGGCCTCTGGAAGAGGCAGTGCCAAAAAGGCCTTCCTCAGGCCTTCTATTGGTTAGGGAACTTGCGACACTTAGACACCTGCTCATTAAAATTGATTCAGCAAAGGGCCCTGTGTGTCGCGTGTGTCTGCCTTCGCACCTCAAAGACTGCCGGTACTTAGGTTGCCTGTTAACTAGCATAGGAGGCCCTGCGTAGAAAAGCAGTCTCTTCCCGTTTGGAAAGCTGCATCCTTGCGGCAACAGAGCTGTGTTCAAAACCCTGAAAAGGCCCAGCGTCTATTCAGTGCAGCAACGCCTTGGGAGGAAAACACTAATTTCCACAGAGGAACTGGGTGCTTGCAATCCTTGTGGGGAGCTAATCCTGCCACCCTCGTTCTTTCGGGGAAACCGCAAGGTGACCACTAGGCTCCCCGTAAGTTCCCCTTTTGCCAACGGGCATGTTGGGCATACAGCAGTCTCCATGAAGTGTTCGTCGTTGTGCTGCATACATGCAACTCGAGGATGCCTTTCAGGACGCAATGGGCTCTCGCGTCCGCACTGTGTCCCGTGCAACTACACTGAGTACGCCAAGTCTCCTCTCTGCCTGCTGAGCAACAGACAGCCGTGTAGGCCCTTCGGAACACTTCTTGGCCTGCAGAGTCCAACGCGACACACTGTTCTCTTCCTTCGAAACCTAGGTTGCCATAGCTTGCAAAGAGCACTGGAACACAGTCCTACACGGTCTCATGTGCTGGGCCACTTGGACTCAGTTAGGAATAGTGACTTACACCGAGAGAAACCTTCTCCTCCGCCTTCCTTCTGGGAACTCATACCTCCCCGCCCTCTACCTCAAGCAGGAAGTCGAGGTGAGATCCAACCTGAGCAAAGAGCACAATTCCTCACGTTACACTGGCAGGCCCTTGGAATATGCAGTGCCAACTCGGTTTTCCTCAGGCCTTCACTCGGTTAAGGATCTTGCCACACGTAGAAGCCTGTGCAATAAAACTTGTTTAGCCAAGGGCCCAGTGTGTCGCGATGGTCTCCCTTGGCCGTTCCAATTCTGCAAGTACTTAGGTTGGGTGTTAACTAGGTTAGGTGGCCCTGCTTAGAAAACCAGCGTTTCCCCCTTTGGAAATCTGGATACTCGTGGCCTCGGAGTTGTTTCCGAATCCCTAAATATGCCCAGCTTCTACTCACTGCAGGCACACCTGGGGAGGAAACCAGTATGTTCCCCAGACAAACAGGGTGCTTGCGCATTCAGAGGGGAGCGAATCTGTGGCCCACGTTCGTTCTGGGAAATCGCAAGGTGGCCGCTAGCATCCGCGAACAAAAGCAGTCTTATCCCCTTTCGAAAGCTGGATTCTTGCGGCCTAGAACCTGTGTGCAAAAGTGTGGAATTGCCCAGCTCCTATTCACTGCAGGCACGCTTGCGAGGGAAACGAGTATTTTGCCCAGAGAAATCAGGTGCTTTCAATTCTTAGGGGGAGCTAATCCCACAGCCCTCGTTCGTTCTGGGAAACCACAAGACGACCACTAGTCTCATCGTAAGGACCAATCTTTCCCCCTGGCAAGCTCTGCGTGCAGCAGTTTCCATGAGGTCTTGGTCGTGGTTCAGCTTCAATGGAACACGAGTAGACCTTTCAGGTCTCCTAGGGCTCTGGCATCCGCACCGTTGCCCGTGTAAATACACTGAGTACCCCAAGTGTCCTCTCTGCATGCTGATCAACAGACAGCCTTGTAGGCCCTTCGGAACACTTCTTGGCATGCAGAATCCAGGGCGACACACTGCTCCCTTCCTTGGAGAACCAGGTTGACACAGCTTACAAATACCTCGGGAATATATTCCCAGCCGGTCTAATGGGCTGGGCAACTTTGACTCAGTGCAGAAGAGTGACGTGCCATGAGAGACACCCTCTGCCCAGCGTTCCTTCTGGGAACTCATAGCTGCCGGCCCTCTACATCATGCAGGAATTGGATGTGACATCCAACCTGGTCACAGACCACAATTCACCACATTACACTGGTAGGCCTCTGGAAGAGGCAGTGCCAAAAAGGCCTTCCTCAGGCCTTCTATTGGTTAGGGAACTTGCGACACTTAGACACCTGCTCATTAAAATTGATTCAGCAAAGGGCCCTGTGTGTCGCGTGTGTCTGCCTTCGCACCTCAAAGACTGCCGGTACTTAGGTTGCCTGTTAACTAGCATAGGAGGCCCTGCGTAGAAAAGCAGTCTCTTCCCGTTTGGAAAGCTGCATCCTTGCGGCAACAGAGCTGTGTTCAAAACCCTGAAAAGGCCCAGCGTCTATTCAGTGCAGCAACGCCTTGGGAGGAAAACACTAATTTCCACAGAGGAACTGGGTGCTTGCAATCCTTGTGGGGAGCTAATCCTGCCACCCTCGTTCTTTCGGGGAAACCGCAAGGTGACCACTAGGCTCCCCGTAAGTTCCCCTTTTGCCAACGGGCATGTTGGGCATACAGCAGTCTCCATGAAGTGTTCGTCGTTGTGCTGCATACATGCAACTCGAGGATGCCTTTCAGGACGCAATGGGCTCTCGCGTCCGCACTGTGTCCCGTGCAACTACACTGAGTACGCCAAGTCTCCTCTCTGCCTGCTGAGCAACAGACAGCCGTGTAGGCCCTTCGGAACACTTCTTGGCCTGCAGAGTCCAACGCGACACACTGTTCTCTTCCTTCGAAACCTAGGTTGCCATAGCTTGCAAAGAGCACTGGAACACAGTCCTACACGGTCTCATGTGCTGGGCCACTTGGACTCAGTTAGGAATAGTGACTTACACCGAGAGAAACCTTCTCCTCCGCCTTCCTTCTGGGAACTCATACCTCCCCGCCCTCTACCTCAAGCAGGAAGTCGAGGTGAGATCCAACCTGAGCAAAGAGCACAATTCCTCACGTTACACTGGCAGGCCCTTGGAATATGCAGTGCCAACTCGGTTTTCCTCAGGCCTTCACTCGGTTAAGGATCTTGCCACACGTAGAAGCCTGTGCAATAAAACTTGTTTAGCCAAGGGCCCAGTGTGTCGCGATGGTCTCCCTTGGCCGTTCCAATTCTGCAAGTACTTAGGTTGGGTGTTAACTAGGTTAGGTGGCCCTGCTTAGAAAACCAGCGTTTCCCCCTTTGGAAATCTGGATACTCGTGGCCTCGGAGTTGTTTCCGAATCCCTAAATATGCCCAGCTTCTACTCACTGCAGGCACACCTGGGGAGGAAACCAGTATGTTCCCCAGACAAACAGGGTGCTTGCGCATTCAGAGGGGAGCGAATCTGTGGCCCACGTTCGTTCTGGGAAATCGCAAGGTGGCCGCTAGCATCCGCGAACAAAAGCAGTCTTATCCCCTTTCGAAAGCTGGATTCTTGCGGCCTAGAACCTGTGTGCAAAAGTGTGGAATTGCCCAGCTCCTATTCACTGCAGGCACGCTTGCGAGGGAAACGAGTATTTTGCCCAGAGAAATCAGGTGCTTTCAATTCTTAGGGGGAGCTAATCCCACAGCCCTCGTTCGTTCTGGGAAACCACAAGACGACCACTAGTCTCATCGTAAGGACCAATCTTTCCCCCTGGCAAGCTCTGCGTGCAGCAGTTTCCATGAGGTCTTGGTCGTGGTTCAGCTTCAATGGAACACGAGTAGACCTTTCAGGTCTCCTAGGGCTCTGGCATCCGCACCGTTGCCCGTGTAAATACACTGAGTACCCCCAAGTGTCCTCTCTGCATGCTGATCAACAGACAGCCTTGTAGGCCCTTCGGAACACTTCTTGGCATGCAGAATCCAGGGCGACACACTGCTCCCTTCCTTGGAGAACCAGGTTGACACAGCTTACAAATACCTCGGGAATATATTCCCAGCCGGTCTAATGGGCTGGGCAACTTTGACTCAGTGCAGAAGAGTGACGTGCCATGAGAGACACCCTCTGCCCAGCGTTCCTTCTGGGAACTCATAGCTGCCGGCCCTCTACATCATGCAGGAATTGGATGTGACATCCAACCTGGTCAAAGACCACAATTCACCACATTACACTGGTAGGCCTCTGGAAGAGGCAGTGCCAAAAAGGCCTTCCTCAGGCCTTCTATTGGTTAGGGAACTTGCGACACTTAGACACCTGCTCATTAAAATTGATTCAGCAAAGGGCCCTGTGTGTCGCGTGTGTCTGCCTTCGCACCTCAAAGACTGCCGGTACTTAGGTTGCCTGTTAACTAGCATAGGAGGCCCTGCGTAGAAAAGCAGTCTCTTCCCGTTTGGAAAGCTGCATCCTTGCGGCAACAGAGCTGTGTTCAAAACCCTGAAAAGGCCCAGCGTCTATTCAGTGCAGCAACGCCTTGGGAGGAAAACACTAATTTCCACAGAGGAACTGGGTGCTTGCAATCCTTGTGGGGAGCTAATCCTGCCACCCTCGTTCTTTCGGGGAAACCGCAAGGTGACCACTAGGCTCCCCGTAAGTTCCCCTTTTGCCAACGGGCATGTTGGGCATACAGCAGTCTCCATGAAGTGTTCGTCGTTGTGCTGCATACATGCAACTCGAGGATGCCTTTCAGGACGCAATGGGCTCTCGCGTCCGCACTGTGTCCCGTGCAACTACACTGAGTACGCCAAGTCTCCTCTCTGCCTGCTGAGCAACAGACAGCCGTGTAGGCCCTTCGGAACACTTCTTGGCCTGCAGAGTCCAACGCGACACACTGTTCTCTTCCTTCGAAACCTAGGTTGCCATAGCTTGCAAAGAGCACTGGAACACAGTCCTACACGGTCTCATGTGCTGGGCCACTTGGACTCAGTTAGGAATAGTGACTTACACCGAGAGAAACCTTCTCCTCCGCCTTCCTTCTGGGAACTCATACCTCCCCGCCCTCTACCTCAAGCAGGAAGTCGAGGTGAGATCCAACCTGAGCAAAGAGCACAATTCCTCACGTTACACTGGCAGGCCCTTGGAATATGCAGTGCCAACTCGGTTTTCCTCAGGCCTTCACTCGGTTAAGGATCTTGCCACACGTAGAAGCCTGTGCAATAAAACTTGTTTAGCCAAGGGCCCAGTGTGTCGCGATGGTCTCCCTTGGCCGTTCCAATTCTGCAAGTACTTAGGTTGGGTGTTAACTAGGTTAGGTGGCCCTGCTTAGAAAACCAGCGTTTCCCCCTTTGGAAATCTGGATACTCGTGGCCTCGGAGTTGTTTCCGAATCCCTAAATATGCCCAGCTTCTACTCACTGCAGGCACACCTGGGGAGGAAACCAGTATGTTCCCCAGACAAACAGGGTGCTTGCGCATTCAGAGGGGAGCGAATCTGTGGCCCACGTTCGTTCTGGGAAATCGCAAGGTGGCCGCTAGCATCCGCGAACAAAAGCAGTCTTATCCCCTTTCGAAAGCTGGATTCTTGCGGCCTAGAACCTGTGTGCAAAAGTGTGGAATTGCCCAGCTCCTATTCACTGCAGGCACGCTTGCGAGGGAAACGAGTATTTTGCCCAGAGAAATCAGGTGCTTTCAATTCTTAGGGGGAGCTAATCCCACAGCCCTCGTTCGTTCTGGGAAACCACAAGACGACCACTAGTCTCATCGTAAGGACCAATCTTTCCCCCTGGCAAGCTCTGCGTGCAGCAGTTTCCATGAGGTCTTTGTCGTGGTTCAGCTTCAATGGAACACGAGTAGACCTTTCAGGTCTCCTAGGGCTCTGGCATCCGCACCGTTGCCCGTGTAAATACACTGACTACCCCAAGTGTCCTCTCTGCATGCTGATCAACAGACAGCCTTGTAGGCCCTTCGGAACACTTCTTGGCATGCAGAATCCAGGGCGACACACTGCTCCCTTCCTTGGAGAACCAGGTTGACACAGCTTACAAATACCTCGGGAATATATTCCCAGCCGGTCTAATGGGCTGGGCAACTTTGACTCAGTGCAGAAGAGTGACGTGCCATGAGAGACACCCTCTGCCCAGCGTTCCTTCTGGGAACTCATAGCTGCCGGCCCTCTACATCATGCAGGAATTGGATGTGACATCCAACCTGGTCAAAGACCACAATTCACCACATTACACTGGTAGGCCTCTGGAAGAGGCAGTGCCAAAAAGGCCTTCCTCAGGCCTTCTATTGGTTAGGGAACTTGCGACACTTAGACACCTGCTCATTAAAATTGATTCAGCAAAGGGCCCTGTGTGTCGCGTGTGTCTGCCTTCGCACCTCAAAGACTGCAGGTACTTATGTTGCCTGTTAACTAGCATAGGAGGCCCTGCGTAGAAAAGCAGTCTCTTCCCGTTTGGAAAGCTGCATCCTTGCGGCAACAGAGCTGTGTTCAAAACCCTGAAAAGGCCCAGTGTCTATTCAGTGCAGCAACGCCTTGGGAGGCAAACACTAATTTCCACAGAGGAACTGGGTGCTTGCAATCCTTGTGGGGAGCTAATCCTGCCACCCTCGTTCTTTCGGGGAAACCGCAAGGTGACCACTAGGCTCCCCGTAAGTTCCCCTTTTGCCAACGGGCATGTTGGGCATACAGCAGTTTCCATGAAGTGTTCGTCGTTGTGCTGCATACATGCAACTCGAGGATGCCTTTCAGGACGCAATGGGCTCTCGCGTCCGCACTGTGTCCCGTGCAACTACACTGAGTACGCCAAGTCTCCTCTCTGCCTGCTGAGCAACAGACAGCCGTGTAGGCCCTTCGGAACACTTCTTGGCCTGCAGAGTCCAACGCGACACACTGTTCTCTTCCTTCGAAACCTAGGTTGCCATAGCTTGCAAAGAGCACTGGAACACAGTCCTACACGGTCTCATGTGCTGGGCCACTTGGACTCAGTTAGGAATAGTGACTTACACCGAGAGAAACCTTCTCCTCCGCCTTCCTTCTGGGAACTCATACCTCCCCGCCCTCTACCTCAAGCAGGAAGTCGAGGTGAGATCCAACCTGAGCAAAGAGCACAATTCCTCACTTTCCAATGGCAGGCCCTTGGAATATGCAGTGCCAACTCGGTTTTCCTCAGGCCTTCACTCGGTTAAGGATCTTGCCACACGTAGAAGCCTGTGCAATAAAACTTGTTTAGCCAAGGGCCCAGTGTGTCGCGATGGTCTCCCTTGGCCGTTCCAATTCTGCAAGTACTTAGGTTGGGTGTTAACTAGGTTAGGGGGCCCTGCTTAGAAAACCAGCGTTTCCCCCTTTGGAAATCTGGATACTCGTGGCCTCGGAGTTGTTTCTGAATCCCTAAATATGCCCAGCTTCTACTCACTGCAGGCACACCTGGGGAGGAAACCAGTATGTTCCCCAGACAAACAGGGTGCTTGCGCATTCAGAGGGGAGCGAATCTGTGGCCCACGTTCGTTCTGGGAAATCGCAAGGTGACCACTAGCATCCGCGAACAAAAGCAGTCTTATCCCCTTTCGAAAGCTGGATTCTTGCGGCCTAGAACCTGTGTGCAAAAGTGTGGAATTGCCCAGCTCCTATTCACTGCAGGCACGCTTGCGAGGGAAACGAGTATTTTGCCCAGAGAAATCAGGTGCTTTCAATTCTTAGGGGGAGCTAATCCCACAGCCCTCGTTCGTTCTGGGAAACCACAAGACGACCACTAGTCTCATCGTAAGGACCAATCTTTCCCCCTGGCAAGCTCTGCGTGCAGCAGTTTCCATGAGGTCTTTGTCGTGGTTCAGCTTCAATGGAACACGAGTAGACCTTTCAGGTCTCCTAGGGCTCTGGCATCCACACCGTTGCCCGTGTGTACCCCAAGTGTCCTCTCTGCATGCTGATCAACAGACAGCCTTGTAGGCCCTTCGGAACACTTCTTGGCATGCAGAATCCAGGGCGACACACTGCTCCCTTCCTTGGAGAACCAGGTTGACACAGCTTACAAATACCTCGGGAATATATTCCCAGCCGGTCTAATGGGCTGGGCAACTTTGACTCAGTGCAGAAGAGTGACGTGCCATGAGAGACACCCTCTGCCCAGCGTTCCTTCTGGGAACTCATAGCTGCCGGCCCCCTACATCATGCAGGAATTGGATGTGACATCCAACCTGGTCAAAGACCACAATTCACCACATTACACTGGTAGGCCTCTGGAAGAGGCAGTGCCAAAAAGGCCTTCCTCAGGCCTTCTATTGGTTAGGGAACTTGCGACACTTAGACACCTGCTCATTAAAATTGATTCAGCAAAGGGCCCTGTGTGTCGCGTGTGTCTGCCTTCGCACCTCAAAGACTGCCGGTACTTAGGTTGCCTGTTAACTAGCATAGGAGGCCCTGCGTAGAAAAGCAGTCTCTTCCCGTTTGGAAAGCTGCATCCTTGCGGCAACAGAGCTGTGTTCAAAACCCTGAAAAGGCCCAGCGTCTATTCAGTGCAGCAACGCCTTGGGAGGCAAACACTAATTTCCACAGAGGAACTGGGTGCTTGCAATCCTTGTGGGGAGCTAATCCTGCCACCCTCGTTCTTTCGGGGAAACCGCAAGGTGACCACTAGGCTCCTCGTAAGTTCCCCTTTTGCCAACGGGCATGTTGGGCATACAGCAGTTTCCATGAAGTGTTCGTCGTTGTGCTGCATACATGCAACTCGAGGATGCCTTTCAGGACGCAATGGGCTCTCGCGTCCGCACTGTGTCCCGTGCAACTACACTGAGTACGCCAAGTCTCCTCTCTGCCTGCTGAGCAACAGACAGCCGTGTAGGCCCTTCGGAACACTTCTTGGCCTGCAGAGTCCAACGCGACACATTGTTCTCTTCCTTCGAAACCTAGGTTGCCATAGCTTGCAAAGAGCACTGGAACACAGTCCTACACGGTCTCATGTGCTGGGCCACTTGGACTCAGTTAGGAATAGTGACTTACACCGAGAGAAACCTTCTCCTCCGCCTTCCTTCTGGGAACTCATACCTCCCCGCCCTCTACCTCAAGCAGGAAGTCGAGGTGAGATCCAACCTGAGCAAAGAGCACAATTCCTCACTTTCCAATGGCAGGCCCTTGGAATATGCAGTGCCAACTCGGTTTTCCTCAGGCCTTCACTCGGTTAAGGATCTTGCCACACGTAGAAGCCTGTGCAATAAAACTTGTTTAGCCAAGGGCCCAGTGTGTCGCGATGGTCTCCCTTGGCCGTTCCAATTCTGCAAGTACTTAGGTTGGGTGTTAACTAGGTTAGGGGGCCCTGCTTAGAAAACCAGCGTTTCCCCCTTTGGAAATCTGGATACTCGTGGCCTCGGAGTTGTTTCTGAATCCCTAAATATGCCCAGCTTCTACTCACTGCAGGCACACCTGGGGAGGAAACCAGTATGTTCCCCAGACAAACAGGGTGCTTGCGCATTCAGAGGGGAGCGAATCTGTGGCCCACGTTCGTTCTGGGAAATCGCAAGGTGACCACTAGCATCCGCGAACAAAAGCAGTCTTATCCCCTTTCGAAAGCTGGATTCTTGCGGCCTAGAACCTGTGTGCAAAAGTGTGGAATTGCCCAGCTCCTATTCACTGCAGGCACGCTTGCGAGGGAAACGAGTATTTTGCCCAGAGAAATCAGGTGCTTTCAATTCTTAGGGGGAGCTAATCCCACAGCCCTCGTTCGTTCTGGGAAACCACAAGACGACCACTAGTCTCATCGTAAGGACCAATCTTTCCCCCTGGCAAGCTCTGCGTGCAGCAGTTTCCATGAGGTCTTTGTCGTGGTTCAGCTTCAATGGAACACGAGTAGACCTTTCAGGTCTCCTAGGGCTCTGGCATCCACACCGTTGCCCGTGTGTACCCCAAGTGTCCTCTCTGCATGCTGATCAACAGACAGCCTTGTAGGCCCTTCGGAACACTACTTGGCATGCAGAATCCAGGGCGACACACTGCTCCCTTCCTTGGAGAACCAGGTTGACACAGCTTACAAATACCTCGGGAATATATTCCCAGCCGGTCTAATGGGCTGGGCAACTTTGACTCAGTGCAGAAGAGTGACGTGCCATGAGAGACACCCTCTGCCCAGCGTTCCTTCTGGGAACTCATAGCTGCCGGCCCCCTACATCATGCAGGAATTGGATGTGACATCCAACCTGGTCAAAGACCACAATTCACCACATTACACTGGTAGGCCTCTGGAAGAGGCAGTGCCAAAAAGGCCTTCCTCAGGCCTTCTATTGGTTAGGGAACTTGCGACACTTAGACACCTGCTCATTAAAATTGATTCAGCAAAGGGCCCTGTGTGTCGCGTGTGTCTGCCTTCGCACCTCAAAGACTGCAGGTACTTATGTTGCCTGTTAACTAGCATAGGAGGCCCTGCGTAGAAAAGCAGTCTCTTCCCGTTTGGAAAGCTGCATCCTTGCGGCAACAGAGCTGTGTTCAAAACCCTGAAAAGGCCCAGCGTCTATTCAGTGCAGCAACGCCTTGGGAGGCAAACACTAATTTCCACAGAGGAACTGGGTGCTTGCAATCCTTGTGGGGAGCTAATCCTGCCACCCTCGTTCTTTCGGGGAAACCGCAAGGTGACCACTAGGCTCCTCGTAAGTTCCCCTTTTGCCAACGGGCATGTTGGGCATACAGCAGTTTCCATGAAGTGTTCGTCGTTGTGCTGCATACATGCAACTCGAGGATGCCTTTCAGGACGCAATGGGCTCTCGCGTCCGCACTGTGTCCCGTGCAACTACACTGAGTACGCCAAGTCTCCTCTCTGCCTGCTGAGCAACAGACAGCCGTGTAGGCCCTTCGGAACACTTCTTGGCCTGCAGAGTCCAACGCGACACATTGTTCTCTTCCTTCGAAACCTAGGTTGCCATAGCTTGCAAAGAGCACTGGAACACAGTCCTACACAGTCTCATGTGCTGGGCCACTTGGACTCAGTTAGGAATAGTGACTTACACCGAGAGAAACCTTCTCCTCCGCCTTCCTTCTGGGAACTCATACCTCCCCGCCCTCTACCTCAAGCAGGAAGTCGAGGTGAGATCCAACCTGAGCAAAGAGCACAATTCCTCACTTTCCAATGGCAGGCCCTTGGAATATGCAGTGCCAACTCGGTTTTCCTCAGGCCTTCACTCGGTTAAGGATCTTGCCACACGTAGAAGCCTGTGCAATAAAACTTGTTTAGCCAAGGGCCCAGTGTGTCGCGATGGTCTCCCTTGGCCGTTCCAATTCTGCAAGTACTTAGGTTGGGTGTTAACTAGGTTAGGGGGCCCTGCTTAGAAAACCAGCGTTTCCCCCTTTGGAAATCTGGATACTCGTGGCCTCGGAGTTGTTTCTGAATCCCTAAATATGCCCAGCTTCTACTCACTGCAGGCACACCTGGGGAGGAAACCAGTATGTTCCCCAGACAAACAGGGTGCTTGCGCATTCAGAGGGGAGCGAATCTGTGGCCCACGTTCGTTCTGGGAAATCGCAAGGTGACCGCTAGCATCCGCGAACAAAAGCAGTCTTATCCCCTTTCGAAAGCTGGATTCTTGCGGCCTAGAACCTGTGTGCAAAAGTGTGGAATTGCCCAGCTCCTATTCACTGCAGGCACGCTTGCGAGGGAAACGAGTATTTTGCCCAGAGAAATCAGGTGCTTTCAATTCTTAGGGGGAGCTAATCCCACAGCCCTCGTTCGTTCTGGGAAACCACAAGACGACCACTAGTCTCATCGTAAGGACCAATCTTTCCCCCTGGCAAGCTCTGCGTGCAGCAGTTTCCATGAGGTCTTTGTCGTGGTTCAGCTTCAATGGAACACGAGTAGACCTTTCAGGTCTCCTAGGGCTCTGGCATCCACACCGTTGCCCGTGTGTACCCCAAGTGTCCTCTCTGCATGCTGATCAACAGACAGCCTTGTAGGCCCTTCGGAACACTTCTTGGCATGCAGAATCCAGGGCGACACACTGCTCCCTTCCTTGGAGAACCAGGTTGACACAGCTTACAAATACCTCGGGAATATATTCCCAGCCGGTCTAATGGGCTGGGCAACTTTGACTCAGTGCAGAAGAGTGACGTGCCATGAGAGACACCCTCTGCCCAGCGTTCCTTCTGGGAACTCATAGCTGCCGGCCCCCTACATCATGCAGGAATTGGATGTGACATCCAACCTGGTCAAAGACCACAATTCACCACATTACACTGGTAGGCCTCTGGAAGAGGCAGTGCCAAAAAGGCCTTCCTCAGGCCTTCTATTGGTTAGGGAACTTGCGACACTTAGACACCTGCTCATTAAAATTGATTCAGCAAAGGGCCCTGTGTGTCGCGTGTGTCTGCCTTCGCACCTCAAAGACTGCAGGTACTTATGTTGCCTGTTAACTAGCATAGGAGGCCCTGCGTAGAAAAGCAGTCTCTTCCCGTTTGGAAAGCTGCATCCTTGCGGCAACAGAGCTGTGTTCAAAACCCTGAAAAGGCCCAGCGTCTATTCAGTGCAGCAACGCCTTGGGAGGAAAACACTAATTTCCACAGAGGAACTGGGTGCTTGCAATCCTTGTGGGGAGCTAATCCTGCCACCCTCGTTCTTTCGGGGAAACCGCAAGGTGACCACTAGGCTCCTCGTAAGTTCCCCTTTTGCCAACGGGCATGTTGGGCATACAGCAGTTTCCATGAAGTGTTCGTCGTTGTGCTGCATACATGCAACTCGAGGATGCCTTTCAGGACGCAATGGGCTCTCGCGTCCGCACTGTGTCCCGTGCAACTACACTGAGTACGCCAAGTCTCCTCTCTGCCTGCTGAGCAACAGACAGCCGTGTAGGCCCTTCGGAACACTTCTTGGCCTGCAGAGTCCAACGCGACACATTGTTCTCTTCCTTCGAAACCTAGGTTGCCATAGCTTGCAAAGAGCACTGGAACACAGTCCTACACGGTCTCATGTGCTGGGCCACTTGGACTCAGTTAGGAATAGTGACTTACACCGAGAGAAACCTTCTCCTCCGCCTTCCTTCTGGGAACTCATACCTCCCCGCCCTCTACCTCAAGCAGGAAGTCGAGGTGAGATCCAACCTGAGCAAAGAGCACAATTCCTCACTTTCCAATGGCAGGCCCTTGGAATATGCAGTGCCAACTCGGTTTTCCTCAGGCCTTCACTCGGTTAAGGATCTTGCCACACGTAGAAGCCTGTGCAATAAAACTTGTTTAGCCAAGGGCCCAGTGTGTCGCGATGGTCTCCCTTGGCCGTTCCAATTCTGCAAGTACTTAGGTTGGGTGTTAACTAGGTTAGGGGGCCCTGCTTAGAAAACCAGCGTTTCCCCCTTTGGAAATCTGGATACTCGTGGCCTCGGAGTTGTTTCTGAATCCCTAAATATGCCCAGCTTCTACTCACTGCAGGCACACCTGGGGAGGAAACCAGTATGTTCCCCAGACAAACAGGGTGCTTGCGCATTCAGAGGGGAGCGAATCTGTGGCCCACGTTCGTTCTGGGAAATCGCAAGGTGACCACTAGCATCCGCGAACAAAAGCAGTCTTATCCCCTTTCGAAAGCTGGATTCTTGCGGCCTAGAACCTGTGTGCAAAAGTGTGGAATTGCCCAGCTCCTATTCACTGCAGGCACGCTTGCGAGGGAAACGAGTATTTTGCCCAGAGAAATCAGGTGCTTTCAATTCTTAGGGGGAGCTAATCCCACAGCCCTCGTTCGTTCTGGGAAACCACAAGACGACCACTAGTCTCATCGTAAGGACCAATCTTTCCCCCTGGCAAGCTCTGCGTGCAGCAGTTTCCATGAGGTCTTTGTCGTGGTTCAGCTTCAATGGAACACGAGTAGACCTTTCAGGTCTCCTAGGGCTCTGGCATCCACACCGTTGCCCGTGTGTACCCCAAGTGTCCTCTCTGCATGCTGATCAACAGACAGCCTTGTAGGCCCTTCGGAACACTACTTGGCATGCAGAATCCAGGGCGACACACTGCTCCCTTCCTTGGAGAACCAGGTTGACACAGCTTACAAATACCTCGGGAATATATTCCCAGCCGGTCTAATGGGCTGGGCAACTTTGACTCAGTGCAGAAGAGTGACGTGCCATGAGAGACACCCTCTGCCCAGCGTTCCTTCTGGGAACTCATAGCTGCCGGCCCCCTACATCATGCAGGAATTGGATGTGACATCCAACCTGGTCAAAGACCACAATTCACCACATTACACTGGTAGGCCTCTGGAAGAGGCAGTGCCAAAAAGGCCTTCCTCAGGCCTTCTATTGGTTAGGGAACTTGCGACACTTAGACACCTGCTCATTAAAATTGATTCAGCAAAGGGCCCTGTGTGTCGCGTGTGTCTGCCTTCGCACCTCAAAGACTGCAGGTACTTATGTTGCCTGTTAACTAGCATAGGAGGCCCTGCGTAGAAAAGCAGTCTCTTCCCGTTTGGAAAGCTGCATCCTTGCGGCAACAGAGCTGTGTTCAAAACCCTGAAAAGGCCCAGCGTCTATTCAGTGCAGCAACGCCTTGGGAGGAAAACACTAATTTCCACAGAGGAACTGGGTGCTTGCAATCCTTGTGGGGAGCTAATCCTGCCACCCTCGTTCTTTCGGGGAAACCGCAAGGTGACCACTAGGCTCCTCGTAAGTTCCCCTTTTGCCAACGGGCATGTTGGGCATACAGCAGTTTCCATGAAGTGTTCGTCGTTGTGCTGCATACATGCAACTCGAGGATGCCTTTCAGGACGCAATGGGCTCTCGCGTCCGCACTGTGTCCCGTGCAACTACACTGAGTACGCCAAGTCTCCTCTCTGCCTGCTGAGCAACAGACAGCCGTGTAGGCCCTTCGGAACACTTCTTGGCCTGCAGAGTCCAACGCGACACATTGTTCTCTTCCTTCGAAACCTAGGTTGCCATAGCTTGCAAAGAGCACTGGAACACAGTCCTACACGGTCTCATGTGCTGGGCCACTTGGACTCAGTTAGGAATAGTGACTTACACCGAGAGAAACCTTCTCCTCCGCCTTCCTTCTGGGAACTCATACCTCCCCGCCCTCTACCTCAAGCAGGAAGTCGAGGTGAGATCCAACCTGAGCAAAGAGCACAATTCCTCACTTTCCAATGGCAGGCCCTTGGAATATGCAGTGCCAACTCGGTTTTCCTCAGGCCTTCACTCGGTTAAGGATCTTGCCACACGTAGAAGCCTGTGCAATAAAACTTGTTTAGCCAAGGGCCCAGTGTGTCGCGATGGTCTCCCTTGGCCGTTCCAATTCTGCAAGTACTTAGGTTGGGTGTTAACTAGGTTAGGGGGCCCTGCTTAGAAAACCAGCGTTTCCCCCTTTGGAAATCTGGATACTCGTGGCCTCGGAGTTGTTTCTGAATCCCTAAATATGCCCAGCTTCTACTCACTGCAGGCACACCTGGGGAGGAAACCAGTATGTTCCCCAGACAAACAGGGTGCTTGCGCATTCAGAGGGGAGCGAATCTGTGGCCCACGTTCGTTCTGGGAAATCGCAAGGTGACCACTAGCATCCGCGAACAAAAGCAGTCTTATCCCCTTTCGAAAGCTGGATTCTTGCGGCCTAGAACCTGTGTGCAAAAGTGTGGAATTGCCCAGCTCCTATTCACTGCAGGCACGCTTGCGAGGGAAACGAGTATTTTGCCCAGAGAAATCAGGTGCTTTCAATTCTTAGGGGGAGCTAATCCCACAGCCCTCGTTCGTTCTGGGAAACCACAAGACGACCACTAGTCTCATCGTAAGGACCAATCTTTCCCCCTGGCAAGCTCTGCGTGCAGCAGTTTCCATGAGGTCTTTGTCGTGGTTCAGCTTCAATGGAACACGAGTAGACCTTTCAGGTCTCCTAGGGCTCTGGCATCCACACCGTTGCCCGTGTGTACCCCAAGTGTCCTCTCTGCATGCTGATCAACAGACAGCCTTGTAGGCCCTTCGGAACACTTCTTGGCATGCAGAATCCAGGGCGACACACTGCTCCCTTCCTTGGAGAACCAGGTTGACACAGCTTACAAATACCTCGGGAATATATTCCCAGCCGGTCTAATGGGCTGGGCAACTTTGACTCAGTGCAGAAGAGTGACGTGCCATGAGAGACACCCTCTGCCCAGCGTTCCTTCTGGGAACTCATAGCTGCCGGCCCTCTACATCATGCAGGAATTGGATGTGACATCCAACCTGGTCAAAGACCACAATTCACCACATTACACTGGTAGGCCTCTGGAAGAGGCAGTGCCAAAAAGGCCTTCCTCAGGCCTTCTATTGGTTAGGGAACTTGCGACACTTAGACACCTGCTCATTAAAATTGATTCAGCAAAGGGCCCTGTGTGTCGCGTGTGTCTGCCTTCGCACCTCAAAGACTGCAGGTACTTATGTTGCCTGTTAACTAGCATAGGAGGCCCTGCGTAGAAAAGCAGTCTCTTCCCGTTTGGAAAGCTGCATCCTTGCGGCAACAGAGCTGTGTTCAAAACCCTGAAAAGGCCCAGTGTCTATTCAGTGCAGCAACGCCTTGGGAGGCAAACACTAATTTCCACAGAGGAACTGGGTGCTTGCAATCCTTGTGGGGAGCTAATCCTGCCACCCTCGTTCTTTCGGGGAAACCGCAAGGTGACCACTAGGCTCCCCGTAAGTTCCCCTTTTGCCAACGGGCATGTTGGGCATACAGCAGTTTCCATGAAGTGTTCGTCGTTGTGCTGCATACATGCAACTCGAGGATGCCTTTCAGGACGCAATGGGCTCTCGCGTCCGCACTGTGTCCCGTGCAACTACACTGAGTACGCCAAGTCTCCTCTCTGCCTGCTGAGCAACAGACAGCCGTGTAGGCCCTTCGGAACACTTCTTGGCCTGCAGAGTCCAACGCGACACATTGTTCTCTTCCTTCGAAACCTAGGTTGCCATAGCTTGCAAAGAGCACTGGAACACAGTCCTACACGGTCTCATGTGCTGGGCCACTTGGACTCAGTTAGGAATAGTGACTTACACCGAGAGAAACCTTCTCCTCCGCCTTCCTTCTGGGAACTCATACCTCCCCGCCCTCTACCTCAAGCAGGAAGTCGAGGTGAGATCCAACCTGAGCAAAGAGCACAATTCCTCACTTTCCAATGGCAGGCCCTTGGAATATGCAGTGCCAACTCGGTTTTCCTCAGGCCTTCACTCGGTTAAGGATCTTGCCACACGTAGAAGCCTGTGCAATAAAACTTGTTTAGCCAAGGGCCCAGTGTGTCGCGATGGTCTCCCTTGGCCGTTCCAATTCTGCAAGTACTTAGGTTGGGTGTTAACTAGGTTAGGGGGCCCTGCTTAGAAAACCAGCGTTTCCCCCTTTGGAAATCTGGATACTCGTGGCCTCGGAGTTGTTTCTGAATCCCTAAATATGCCCAGCTTCTACTCACTGCAGGCACACCTGGGGAGGAAACCAGTATGTTCCCCAGACAAACAGGGTGCTTGCGCATTCAGAGGGGAGCGAATCTGTGGCCCACGTTCGTTCTGGGAAATCGCAAGGTGACCGCTAGCATCCGCGAACAAAAGCAGTCTTATCCCCTTTCGAAAGCTGGATTCTTGCGGCCTAGAACCTGTGTGCAAAAGTGTGGAATTGCCCAGCTCCTATTCACTGCAGGCACGCTTGCAAGGGAAACGAGTATTTTGCCCAGAGAAATCAGGTGCTTTCAATTCTTAGGGGGAGCTAATCCCACAGCCCTCGTTCGTTCTGGGAAACCACAAGACGACCACTAGTCTCATCGTAAGGACCAATTTTTCCCCCTGGCAAGCTCTGCGTGCAGCAGTTTCCATGAGGTCTTTGTCGTGGTTCAGCTTCAATGGAACACGAGTAGACCTTTCAGGTCTCCTAGGGCTCTGGCATCCGCACCGTTGCCCGTGTGTACCCCAAGTGTCCTCTCTGCATGCTGATCAACAGACAGCCTTGTAGGCCCTTCGGAACACTTCTTGGCATGCAGAATCCAGGGCGACACACTGCTCCCTTCCTTGGAGAACCAGGTTGACACAGCTTACAAATACCTCGGGAATATATTCCCAGCCGGTCTAATGGGCTGGGCAACTTTGACTCAGTGCAGAAGAGTGACGTGCCATGAGAGACACCCTCTGCCCAGCGTTCCTTCTGGGAACTCATAGCTGCCGGCCCTCTACATCATGCAGGAATTGGATGTGACATCCAACCTGGTCAAAGACCACAATTCACCACATTACACTGGTAGGCCTCTGGAAGAGGCAGTGCCAAAAAGGCCTTCCTCAGGCTTTCTATTGGTTAGGGAACTTGCGACACTTAGACACCTGCTCATTAAAATTGATTCAGCAAAGGGCCCTGTGTGTCGCGTGTGTCTGCCTTCGCACCTCAAAGACTGCAGGTACTTATGTTGCCTGTTAACTAGCATAGGAGGCCCTGCGTAGAAAAGCAGTCTCTTCCCGTTTGGAAAGCTGCATCCTTGCGGCAACAGAGCTGTGTTCAAAACCCTGAAAAGGCCCAGTGTCTATTCAGTGCAGCAACGCCTTGGGAGGCAAACACTAATTTCCACAGAGGAACTGGGTGCTTGCAATCCTTGTGGGGAGCTAATCCTGCCACCCTCGTTCTTTCGGGGAAACCGCAAGGTGACCACTAGGCTCCCCGTAAGTTCCCCTTTTGCCAACGGGCATGTTGGGCATACAGCAGTTTCCATGAAGTGTTCGTCGTTGGGCTGCATACATGCAACTCGAGGATGCCTTTCAGGACGCAATGGGCTCTCGCGTCCGCACTGTGTCCCGTGCAACTACACTGAGTACGCCAAGTCTCCTCTCTGCCTGCTGAGCAACAGACAGCCGTGTAGGCCCTTCGGAACACTTCTTGGCCTGCAGAGTCCAACGCGACACACTGTTCTCTTCCTTCGAAACCTAGGTTGCCATAGCTTGCAAAGAGCACTGGAACACAGTCCTACACGGTCTCATGTGCTGGGCCACTTGGACTCAGTTAGGAATAGTGACTTACACCGAGAGAAACCTTCTCCTCCGCCTTCCTTCTGGGAACTCAAACCTCCCCGCCCTCTACCTCAAGCAGGAAGTCGAGGTGAGATCCAACCTGAGCAAAGAGCACAATTCCTCACGTTACACTGGCAGGCCCTTGGAATATGCAGTGCCAACTCGGTTTTCCTCAGGCCTTCACTCGGTTAAGGATCTTGCCACACGTAGAAGCCTGTGCAATAAAACTTGTTTAGCCAAGGGCCCAGTGTGTCGCGATGGTCTCCCTTTGCCGTTCCAATTCTGCAAGTACTTAGGTTGGGTGTTAACTAGGTTAGGGGGCCCTGCTTAGAAAACCAGCGTTTCCCCCTTTGGAAATCTGGATACTCGTGGCCTCAGAGTTGTTTCTGAATCCCTAAATATGCCCAGCTTCTACTCACTGCAGGCACACCTGGGGAGGAAACCAGTATGTTCCCCAGACAAACAGGGTGCTTGCGCATTCAGAGGGGAGCGAATCTGTGGCCCACGTTCGTTCTGGGAAATCGCAAGGTGACCGCTAGCATCCGCGAACAAAAGCAGTCTTATCCCCTTTCGAAAGCTGGATTCTTGCGGCCTAGAACCTGTGTGCAAAAGTGTGGAATTGCCCAGCTCCTGTTCACTGCAGGCACGCTTGCGAGGGAAACGAGTATTTTGCCCAGAGAAATCAGGTGCTTTCAATTCTTAGGGGGAGCTAATCCCACAGCCCTCGTTCGTTCTGGGAAACCACAAGACGACCACTAGTCTCATCGTAAGGACCAATTTTTCCCCCTGGCAAGCTCTGCGTGCAGCAGTTTCCATGAGGTCTTTGTCGTGGTTCAGCTTCAATGGAACACGAGTAGACCTTTCAGGTCTCCTAGGGCTCTGGCATCCGCACCGTTGCCCGTGTAAATACACTGAGTACCCCAAGTGTCCTCTCTGCATGCTGATCAACAGACAGCCTTGTAGGCCCTTCGGAACACTTCTTGGCATGCAGAATCCAGGGCGACACACTGCTCCCTTCCTTGGAGAACCAGGTTGACACAGCTTACAAATACCTCGGGAATATATTCCCAGCCGGTCTAATGGGCTGGGCAACTTTGACTCAGTGCAGAAGAGTGACGTGCCATGAGAGACACCCTCTGCCCAGCGTTCCTTCTGGGAACTCATAGCTGCCGGCCCTCTACATCATGCAGGAATTGGATGTGACATCCAACCTGGTCAAAGACCACAATTCACCACATTACACTGGTAGGCCTCTGGAAGAGGCAGTGCCAAAAAGGCCTTCCTCAGGCCTTCTATTGGTTAGGGAACTTGCGACACTTAGACACCTGCTCATTAAAATTGATTCAGCAAAGGGCCCTGTGTGTCGCGTGTGTCTGCCTTCGCACCTCAAAGACTGCAGGTACTTATGTTGCCTGTTAACTAGCATAGGAGGCCCTGCGTAGAAAAGCAGTCTCTTCCCGTTTGGAAAGCTGCATCCTTGCGGCAACAGAGCTGTGTTCAAAACCCTGAAAAGGCCCAGTGTCTATTCAGTGCAGCAACGCCTTGGGAGGAAAACACTAATTTCCACAGAGGAACTGGGTGCTTGCAATCCTTGTGGGGAGCTAATCCTGCCACCCTCGTTCTTTCGGGGAAACCGCAAGGTGACCACTAGGCTCCCCGTAAGTTCCCCTTTTGCCAACGGGCATGTTGGGCATACAGGAGTTTCCATGAAGTGTTCGTCGTTGTGCTGCATACATGCAACTCGAGGATGCCTTTCAGGACGCAATGGGCTCTCGCGTCCGCACTGTGTCCCGTGCAACTACACTGAGTACGCCAAGTCTCCTCTCTGCCTGCTGAGCAACAGACAGCCGTGTAGGCCCTTCGGAACACTTCTTGGCCTGCAGAGTCCAACGCGACACACTGTTCTCTTCCTTCGAAACCTAGGTTGCCATAGCTTGCAAAGAGCACTGGAACACAGTCCTACACGGTCTCATGTGCTGGGCCACTTGGACTCAGTTAGGAATAGTGACTTACACCGAGAGAAACCTTCTCCTCCGCCTTCCTTCTGGGAACTCATACCTCCCCGCCCTCTACCTCAAGCAGGAAGTCGAGGTGAGATCCAACCTGAGCAAAGAGCACAATTCCTCACTTTCCAATGGCAGGCCCTTGGAATATGCAGTGCCACCTCGGTTTTCCTCAGGCCTTCACTCGGTTAAGGATCTTGCCACACGTAGAAGCCTGTGCAATAAAACTTGTTTAGCCAAGGGCCCAGTGTGTCGCGATGGTCTCCCTTGGCCGTTCCAATTCTGCAAGTACTTAGGTTGGGTGTTAACTAGGTTAGGGGGCCCTGCTTAGAAAACCAGCGTTTCCCCCTTTGGAAATCTGGATACTCGTGGCCTCGGAGTTGTTTCTGAATCCCTAAATATGCCCAGCTTCTACTCACTGCAGGCACACCTGGGGAGGAAACCAGTATGTTCCCCAGACAAACAGGGTGCTTGCGCATTCAGAGGGGAGCGAATCTGTGGCCCACGTTCGTTCTGGGAAATCGCAAGGTGACCGCTAGCATCCGCGAACAAAAGCAGTCTTATCCCCTTTCGAAAGCTGGATTCTTGAGGCCTAGAACCTGTGTGCAAAAGTGTGGAATTGCCCAGCTCCTATTCACTGCAGGCACGCTTGCGAGGGAAACGAGTATTTTGCCCAGAGAAATCAGGTGCTTTCAATTCTTAGGGGGAGCTAATCCCACAGCCCTCGTTCGTTCTGGGAAACCACAAGACGACCACTAGTCTCATCGTAAGGACCAATCTTTCCCCCTGGCAAGCTCTGCGTGCAGCAGTTTCCATGAGGTCTTTGTCGTGGTTCAGCTTCAATGGAACACGAGTAGACCTTTCAGGTCTCCTAGGGCTCTGGCATCCACACCGTTGCCCGTGTGTACCCCAAGTGTCCTCTCTGCATGCTGATCAACAGACAGCCTTGTAGGCCCTTCGGAACACTACTTGGCATGCAGAATCCAGGGCGACACACTGCTCCCTTCCTTGGAGAACCAGGTTGACACAGCTTACAAATACCTCGGGAATATATTCCCAGCCGGTCTAATGGGCTGGGCAACTTTGACTCAGTGCAGAAGAGTGACGTGCCATGAGAGACACCCTCTGCCCAGCGTTCCTTCTGGGAACTCATAGCTGCCGGCCCCCTACATCATGCAGGAATTGGATGTGACATCCAACCTGGTCAAAGACCACAATTCACCACATTACACTGGTAGGCCTCTGGAAGAGGCAGTGCCAAAAAGGCCTTCCTCAGGCCTTCTATTGGTTAGGGAACTTGCGACACTTAGACACCTGCTCATTAAAATTGATTCAGCAAAGGGCCCTGTGTGTCGCGTGTGTCTGCCTTCGCACCTCAAAGACTGCAGGTACTTATGTTGCCTGTTAACTAGCATAGGAGGCCCTGCGTAGAAAAGCAGTCTCTTCCCGTTTGGAAAGCTGCATCCTTGCGGCAACAGAGCTGTGTTCAAAACCCTGAAAAGGCCCAGCGTCTATTCAGTGCAGCAACGCCTTGGGAGGAAAACACTAATTTCCACAGAGGAACTGGGTGCTTGCAATCCTTGTGGGGAGCTAATCCTGCCACCCTCGTTCTTTCGGGGAAACCGCAAGGTGACCACTAGGCTCCTCGTAAGTTCCCCTTTTGCCAACGGGCATGTTGGGCATACAGCAGTTTCCATGAAGTGTTCGTCGTTGTGCTGCATAGATGCAACTCGAGGATGCCTTTCAGGACGCAATGGGCTCTCGCGTCCGCACTGTGTCCCGTGCAACTACACTGAGTACGCCAAGTCTCCTCTCTGCCTGCTGAGCAACAGACAGCCGTGTAGGCCCTTCGGAACACTTCTTGGCCTGCAGAGTCCAACGCGACACATTGTTCTCTTCCTTCGAAACCTAGGTTGCCATAGCTTGCAAAGAGCACTGGAACACAGTCCTACACGGTCTCATGTGCTGGGCCACTTGGACTCAGTTAGGAATAGTGACTTACACCGAGAGAAACCTTCTCCTCCGCCTTCCTTCTGGGAACTCATACCTCCCCGCCCTCTACCTCAAGCAGGAAGTCGAGGTGAGATCCAACCTGAGCAAAGAGCACAATTCCTCACTTTCCAATGGCAGGCCCTTGGAATATGCAGTGCCAACTCGGTTTTCCTCAGGCCTTCACTCGGTTAAGGATCTTGCCACACGTAGAAGCCTGTGCAATAAAACTTGTTTAGCCAAGGGCCCAGTGTGTCGCGATGGTCTCCCTTGGCCGTTCCAATTCTGCAAGTACTTAGGTTGGGTGTTAACTAGGTTAGGGGGCCCTGCTTAGAAAACCAGCGTTTCACCCTTTGGAAATCTGGATACTCGTGGCCTCGGAGTTGTTTCTGAATCCCTAAATATGCCCAGCTTCTACTCACTGCAGGCACACCTGGGGAGGAAACCAGTATGTTCCCCAGACAAACAGGGTGCTTGCGCATTCAGAGGGGAGCGAATCTGTGGCCCACGTTCGTTCTGGGAAATCGCAAGGTGACCACTAGCATCCGCGAACAAAAGCAGTCTTATCCCCTTTCGAAAGCTGGATTCTTGCGGCCTAGAACCTGTGTGCAAAAGTGTGGAATTGCCCAGCTCCTATTCACTGCAGGCACGCTTGCGAGGGAAACGAGTATTTTGCCCAGAGAAATCAGGTGCTTTCAATTCTTAGGGGGAGCTAATCCCACAGCCCTCGTTCGTTCTGGGAAACCACAAGACGACCACTAGTCTCATCGTAAGGACCAATCTTTCCCCCTGGCAAGCTCTGCGTGCAGCAGTTTCCATGAGGTCTTTGTCGTGGTTCAGCTTCAATGGAACACGAGTAGACCTTTCAGGTCTCCTAGGGCTCTGGCATCCACACCGTTGCCCGTGTGTACCCCAAGTGTCCTCTCTGCATGCTGATCAACAGACAGCCTTGTAGGCCCTTCGGAACACTTCTTGGCATGCAGAATCCAGGGCGACACACTGCTCCCTTCCTTGGAGAACCAGGTTGACACAGCTTACAAATACCTCGGGAATATATTCCCAGCCGGTCTAATGGGCTGGGCAACTTTGACTCAGTGCAGAAGAGTGACGTGCCATGAGAGACACCCTCTGCCCAGCGTTCCTTCTGGGAACTCATAGCTGCCGGCCCTCTACATCATGCAGGAATTGGATGTGACATCCAACCTGGTCAAAGACCACAATTCACCACATTACACTGGTAGGCCTCTGGAAGAGGCAGTGCCAAAAAGGCCTTCCTCAGGCCTTCTATTGGTTAGGGAACTTGCGACACTTAGACACCTGCTCATTAAAATTGATTCAGCAAAGGGCCCTGTGTGTCGCGTGTGTCTGCCTTCGCACCTCAAAGACTGCCGGTACTTAGGTTGCCTGTTAACTAGCATAGGAGGCCCTGCGTAGAAAAGCAGTCTCTTCCCGTTTGGAAAGCTGCATCCTTGCGGCAACAGAGCTGTGTTCAAAACCCTGAAAAGGCCCAGTGTCTATTCAGTGCAGCAACGCCTTGGGAGGCAAACACTAATTTCCACAGAGGAACTGGGTGCTTGCAATCCTTGTGGGGAGCTAATCCTGCCACCCTCGTTCTTTCGGGGAAACCGCAAGGTGACCACTAGGCTCCCCGTAAGTTCCCCTTTTGCCAACGGGCATGTTGGGCATACAGCAGTCTCCATGAAGTGTTCGTCGTTGGGCTGCATACATGCAACTCGAGGATGCCTTTCAGGACGCAATGGGCTCTCGCGTCCGCACTGTGTCCCGTGCAACTACACTGAGTACGCCAAGTCTCCTCTCTGCCTGCTGAGCAACAGACAGCCGTGTAGGCCCTTCGGAACACTTCTTGGCCTGCAGAGTCCAACGCGACACACTGTTCTCTTCCTTCGAAACCTAGGTTGCCATAGCTTGCAAAGAGCACTGGAACACAGTCCTACACGGTCTCATGTGCTGGGCCACTTGGACTCAGTTAGGAATAGTGACTTACACCGAGAGAAACCTTCTCCTCCGCCTTCCTTCTGGGAACTCATACCTCCCCGCCCTCTACCTCAAGCAGGAAGTCGAGGTGAGATCCAACCTGAGCAAAGAGCACAATTCCTCACTTTCCAATGGCAGGCCCTTGGAATATGCAGTGCCAACTCGGTTTTCCTCAGGCCTTCACTCGGTTAAGGATCTTGCCACACGTAGAAGCCTGTGCAATAAAACTTGTTTAGCCAAGGGCCCAGTGTGTCGCGATGGTCTCCCTTGGCCGTTCCAATTCTGCAAGTACTTAGGTTGGGTGTTAACTAGGTTAGGGGGCCCTGCTTAGAAAACCAGCGTTTCCCCCTTTGGAAATCTGGATACTCGTGGCCTCGGAGTTGTTTCTGAATCCCTAAATATGCCCAGCTTCTACTCACTGCAGGCACACCTGGGGAGGAAACCAGTATGTTCCCCAGACAAACAGGGTGCTTGCGCATTCAGAGGGGAGCGAATCTGTGGCCCACGTTCGTTCTGGGAAATCGCAAGGTGACCGCTAGCATCCGCGAACAAAAGCAGTCTTATCCCCTTTCGAAAGCTGGATTCTTGCGGCCTAGAACCTGTGTGCAAAAGTGTGGAATTGCCCAGCTCCTATTCACTGCAGGCACGCTTGCGAGGGAAACGAGTATTTTGCCCAGAGAAATCAGGTGCTTTCAATTCTTAGGGGGAGCTAATCCCACAGCCCTCGTTCGTTCTGGGAAACCACAAGACGACCACTAGTCTCATCGTAAGGACCAATTTTTCCCCCTGGCAAGCTCTGCGTGCAGCAGTTTCCATGAGGTCTTTGTCGTGGTTCAGCTTCAATGGAACACGAGTAGACCTTTCAGGTCTCCTAGGGCTCTGGCATCCACACCGTTGCCCGTGTGTACCCCAAGTGTCCTCTCTGCATGCTGATCAACAGACAGCCTTGTAGGCCCTTCGGAACACTACTTGGCATGCAGAATCCAGGGCGACACACTGCTCCCTTCCTTGGAGAACCAGGTTGACACAGCTTACAAATACCTCGGGAATATATTCCCAGCCGGTCTAATGGGCTGGGCAACTTTGACTCAGTGCAGAAGAGTGACGTGCCATGAGAGACACCCTCTGCCCAGCGTTCCTTCTGGGAACTCATAGCTGCCGGCCCCCTACATCATGCAGGAATTGGATGTGACATCCAACCTGGTCAAAGACCACAATTCACCACATTACACTGGTAGGCCTCTGGAAGAGGCAGTGCCAAAAAGGCCTTCCTCAGGCCTTCTATTGGTTAGGGAACTTGCGACACTTAGACACCTGCTCATTAAAATTGATTCAGCAAAGGGCCCTGTGTGTCGCGTGTGTCTGCCTTCGCACCTCAAAGACTGCAGGTACTTATGTTGCCTGTTAACTAGCATAGGAGGCCCTGCGTAGAAAAGCAGTCTCTTCCCGTTTGGAAAGCTGCATCCTTGCGGCAACAGAGCTGTGTTCAAAACCCTGAAAAGGCCCAGCGTCTATTCAGTGCAGCAACGCCTTGGGAGGAAAACACTAATTTCCACAGAGGAACTGGGTGCTTGCAATCCTTGTGGGGAGCTAATCCTGCCACCCTCGTTCTTTCGGGGAAACCGCAAGGTGACCACTAGGCTCCTCGTAAGTTCCCCTTTTGCCAACGGGCATGTTGGGCATACAGCAGTTTCCATGAAGTGTTCGTCGTTGGGCTGCATACATGCAACTCGAGGATGCCTTTCAGGACGCAATGGGCTCTCGCGTCCGCACTGTGTCCCGTGCAACTACACTGAGTACGCCAAGTCTCCTCTCTGCCTGCTGAGCAACAGACAGCCGTGTAGGCCCTTCGGAACACTTCTTGGCCTGCAGAGTCCAACGCGACACATTGTTCTCTTCCTTCGAAACCTAGGTTGCCATAGCTTGCAAAGAGCACTGGAACACAGTCCTACACGGTCTCATGTGCTGGGCCACTTGGACTCAGTTAGGAATAGTGACTTACACCGAGAGAAACCTTCTCCTCCGCCTTCCTTCTGGGAACTCATACCTCCCCGCCCTCTACCTCAAGCAGGAAGTCGAGGTGAGATCCAACCTGAGCAAAGAGCACAATTCCTCACTTTCCAATGGCAGGCCCTTGGAATATGCAGTGCCAACTCGGTTTTCCTCAGGCCTTCACTCGGTTAAGGATCTTGCCACACGTAGAAGCCTGTGCAATAAAACTTGTTTAGCCAAGGGCCCAGTGTGTCGCGATGGTCTCCCTTGGCCGTTCCAATTCTGCAAGTACTTAGGTTGGGTGTTAACTAGGTTAGGGGGCCCTGCTTAGAAAACCAGCGTTTCCCCCTTTGGAAATCTGGATACTCGTGGCCTCGGAGTTGTTTCTGAATCCCTAAATATGCCCAGCTTCTACTCACTGCAGGCACACCTGGGGAGGAAACCAGTATGTTCCCCAGACAAACAGGGTGCTTGCGCATTCAGAGGGGAGCGAATCTGTGGCCCACGTTCGTTCTGGGAAATCGCAAGGTGACCACTAGCATCCGCGAACAAAAGCAGTCTTATCCCCTTTCGAAAGCTGGATTCTTGCGGCCTAGAACCTGTGTGCAAAAGTGTGGAATTGCCCAGCTCCTATTCACTGCAGGCACGCTTGCGAGGGAAACGAGTATTTTGCCCAGAGAAATCAGGTGCTTTCAATTCTTAGGGGGAGCTAATCCCACAGCCCTCGTTCGTTCTGGGAAACCACAAGACGACCACTAGTCTCATCGTAAGGACCAATCTTTCCCCCTGGCAAGCTCTGCGTGCAGCAGTTTCCATGAGGTCTTTGTCGTGGTTCAGCTTCAATGGAACACGAGTAGACCTTTCAGGTCTCCTAGGGCTCTGGCATCCACACCGTTGCCCGTGTGTACCCCAAGTGTCCTCTCTGCATGCTGATCAACAGACAGCCTTGTAGGCCCTTCGGAACACTTCTTGGCATGCAGAATCCAGGGCGACACACTGCTCCCTTCCTTGGAGAACCAGGTTGACACAGCTTACAAATACCTCGGGAATATATTCCCAGCCGGTCTAATGGGCTGGGCAACTTTGACTCAGTGCAGAAGAGTGACGTGCCATGAGAGACACCCTCTGCCCAGCGTTCCTTCTGGGAACTCATAGCTGCCGGCCCTCTACATCATGCAGGAATTGGATGTGACATCCAACCTGGTCAAAGACCACAATTCACCACATTACACTGGTAGGCCTCTGGAAGAGGCAGTGCCAAAAAGGCCTTCCTCAGGCCTTCTATTGGTTAGGGAACTTGCGACACTTAGACACCTGCTCATTAAAATTGATTCAGCAAAGGGCCCTGTGTGTCGCGTGTGTCTGCCTTCGCACCTCAAAGACTGCAGGTACTTATGTTGCCTGTTAACTAGCATAGGAGGCCCTGCGTAGAAAAGCAGTCTCTTCCCGTTTGGAAAGCTGCATCCTTGCGGCAACAGAGCTGTGTTCAAAACCCTGAAAAGGCCCAGTGTCTATTCAGTGCAGCAACGCCTTGGGAGGCAAACACTAATTTCCACAGAGGAACTGGGTGCTTGCAATCCTTGTGGGGAGCTAATCCTGCCACCCTCGTTCTTTCGGGGAAACCGCAAGGTGACCACTAGGCTCCCCGTAAGTTCCCCTTTTGCCAACGGGCATGTTGGGCATACAGCAGTTTCCATGAAGTGTTCGTCGTTGTGCTGCATACATGCAACTCGAGGATGCCTTTCAGGACGCAATGGGCTCTCGCGTCCGCACTGTGTCCCGTGCAACTACACTGAGTACGCCAAGTCTCCTCTCTGCCTGCTGAGCAACAGACAGCCGTGTAGGCCCTTCGGAACACTTCTTGGCCTGCAGAGTCCAACGCGACACATTGTTCTCTTCCTTCGAAACCTAGGTTGCCATAGCTTGCAAAGAGCACTGGAACACAGTCCTACACGGTCTCATGTGCTGGGCCACTTGGACTCAGTTAGGAATAGTGACTTACACCGAGAGAAACCTTCTCCTCCGCCTTCCTTCTGGGAACTCATACCTCCCCGCCCTCTACCTCAAGCAGGAAGTCGAGGTGAGATCCAACCTGAGCAAAGAGCACAATTCCTCACTTTCCAATGGCAGGCCCTTGGAATATGAAGTGCCAACTCGGTTTTCCTCAGGCCTTCACTCGGTTAAGGATCTTGCCACACGTAGAAGCCTGTGCAATAAAACTTGTTTAGCCAAGGGCCCAGTGTGTCGCGATGGTCTCCCTTGGCCGTTCCAATTCTGCAAGTACTTAGGTTGGGTGTTAACTAGGTTAGGGGGCCCTGCTTAGAAAACCAGCGTTTCCCCCTTTGGAAATCTGGATACTCGTGGCCTCGGAGTTGTTTCTGAATCCCTAAATATGCCCAGCTTCTACTCACTGCAGGCACACCTGGGGAGGAAACCAGTATGTTCCCCAGACAAACAGGGTGCTTGCGCATTCAGAGGGGAGCGAATCTGTGGCCCACGTTCGTTCTGGGAAATCGCAAGGTGACCGCTAGCATCCGCGAACAAAAGCAGTCTTATCCCCTTTCGAAAGCTGGATTCTTGCGGCCTAGAACCTGTGTGCAAAAGTGTGGAATTGCCCAGCTCCTATTCACTGCAGGCACGCTTGCAAGGGAAACGAGTATTTTGCCCAGAGAAATCAGGTGCTTTCAATTCTTAGGGGGAGCTAATCCCACAGCCCTCGTTCGTTCTGGGAAACCACAAGACGACCACTAGTCTCATCGTAAGGACCAATTTTTCCCCCTGGCAAGCTCTGCGTGCAGCAGTTTCCATGAGGTCTTTGTCGTGGTTCAGCTTCAATGGAACACGAGTAGACCTTTCAGGTCTCCTAGGGCTCTGGCATCCGCACCGTTGCCCGTGTGTACCCCAAGTGTCCTCTCTGCATGCTGATCAACAGACAGCCTTGTAGGCCCTTCGGAACACTTCTTGGCATGCAGAATCCAGGGCGACACACTGCTCCCTTCCTTGGAGAACCAGGTTGACACAGCTTACAAATACCTCGGGAATATATTCCCAGCCGGTCTAATGGGCTGGGCAACTTTGACTCAGTGCAGAAGAGTGACGTGCCATGAGAGACACCCTCTGCCCAGCGTTCCTTCTGGGAACTCATAGCTGCCGGCCCTCTACATCATGCAGGAATTGGATGTGACATCCAACCTGGTCAAAGACCACAATTCACCACATTACACTGGTAGGCCTCTGGAAGAGGCAGTGCCAAAAAGGCCTTCCTCAGGCTTTCTATTGGTTAGGGAACTTGCGACACTTAGACACCTGCTCATTAAAATTGATTCAGCAAAGGGCCCTGTGTGTCGCGTGTGTCTGCCTTCGCACCTCAAAGACTGCAGGTACTTATGTTGCCTGTTAACTAGCATAGGAGGCCCTGCGTAGAAAAGCAGTCTCTTCCCGTTTGGAAAGCTGCATCCTTGCGGCAACAGAGCTGTGTTCAAAACCCTGAAAAGGCCCAGCGTCTATTCAGTGCAGCAACGCCTTGGGAGGCAAACACTAATTTCCACAGAGGAACTGGGTGCTTGCAATCCTTGTGGGGAGCTAATCCTGCCACCCTCGTTCTTTCGGGGAAACCGCAAGGTGCCCACTAGGCTCCCCGTAAGTTCCCCTTTTGCCAACGGGCATGTTGGGCATACAGCAGTTTCCATGAAGTGTTCGTCGTTGGGCTGCATACATGCAACTCGAGGATGCCTTTCAGGACGCAATGGGCTCTCGCGTCCGCACTGTGTCCCGTGCAACTACACTGAGTACGCCAAGTCTCCTCTCTGCCTGCTGAGCAACAGACAGCCGTGTAGGCCCTTCGGAACACTTCTTGGCCTGCAGAGTCCAACGCGACACACTGTTCTCTTCCTTCGAAACCTAGGTTGCCATAGCTTGCAAAGAGCACTGGAACACAGTCCTACACGGTCTCATGTGCTGGGCCACTTGGACTCAGTTAGGAATAGTGACTTACACCGAGAGAAACCTTCTCCTCCGCCTTCCTTCTGGGAACTCAAACCTCCCCGCCCTCTACCTCAAGCAGGAAGTCGAGGTGAGATCCAACCTGAGCAAAGAGCACAATTCCTCACGTTACACTGGCAGGCCCTTGGAATATGCAGTGCCAACTCGGTTTTCCTCAGGCCTTCACTCGGTTAAGGATCTTGCCACACGTAGAAGCCTGTGCAATAAAACTTGTTTAGCCAAGGGCCCAGTGTGTCGCGATGGTCTCCCTTGGCCGTTCCAATTCTGCAAGTACTTAGGTTGGGTGTTAACTAGGTTAGGGGGCCCTGCTTAGAAAACCAGCGTTTCCCCCTTTGGAAATCTGGATACTCGTGGCCTCAGAGTTGTTTCTGAATCCCTAAATATGCCCAGCTTCTACTCACTGCAGGCACACCTGGGGAGGAAACCAGTATGTTCCCCAGACAAACAGGGTGCTTGCGCATTCAGAGGGGAGCGAATCTGTGGCCCACGTTCGTTCTGGGAAATCGCAAGGTGACCGCTAGCATCCGCGAACAAAAGCAGTCTTATCCCCTTTCGAAAGCTGGATTCTTGCGGCCTAGAACCTGTGTGCAAAAGTGTGGAATTGCCCAGCTCCTGTTCACTGCAGGCACGCTTGCGAGGGAAACGAGTATTTTGCCCAGAGAAATCAGGTGCTTTCAATTCTTAGGGGGAGCTAATCCCACAGCCCTCGTTCGTTCTGGGAAACCACAAGACGACCACTAGTCTCATCGTAAGGACCAATTTTTCCCCCTGGCAAGCTCTGCGTGCAGCAGTTTCCATGAGGTCTTTGTCGTGGTTCAGCTTCAATGGAACACGAGTAGACCTTTCAGGTCTCCTAGGGCTCTGGCATCCGCACCGTTGCCCGTGTAAATACACTGAGTACCCCAAGTGTCCTCTCTGCATGCTGATCAACAGACAGCCTTGTAGGCCCTTCGGAACACTTCTTGGCATGCAGAATCCAGGGCGACACACTGCTCCCTTCCTTGGAGAACCAGGTTGACACAGCTTACAAATACCTCGGGAATATATTCCCAGCCGGTCTAATGGGCTGGGCAACTTTGACTCAGTGCAGAAGAGTGACGTGCCATGAGAGACACCCTCTGCCCAGCGTTCCTTCTGGGAACTCATAGCTGCCGGCCCTCTACATCATGCAGGAATTGGATGTGACATCCAACCTGGTCAAAGACCACAATTCACCACATTACACTGGTAGGCCTCTGGAAGAGGCAGTGCCAAAAAGGCCTTCCTCAGGCTTTCTATTGGTTAGGGAACTTGCGACACTTAGACACCTGCTCATTAAAATTGATTCAGCAAAGGGCCCTGTGTGTCGCGTGTGTCTGCCTTCGCACCTCAAAGACTGCCGGTACTTAGGTTGCCTGTTAACTAGCATAGGAGGCCCTGCGTAGAAAAGCAGTCTCTTCCCGTTTGGAAAGCTGCATCCTTGCGGCAACAGAGCTGTGTTCAAAACCCTGAAAAGGCCCAGTGTCTATTCAGTGCAGCAACGCCTTGGGAGGCAAACACTAATTTCCACAGAGGAACTGGGTGCTTGCAATCCTTGTGGGGAGCTAATCCTGCCACCCTCGTTCTTTCGGGGAAACCGCAAGGTGACCACTAGGCTCCCCGTAAGTTCCCCTTTTGCCAACGGGCATGTTGGGCATACAGCAGTTTCCATGAAGTGTTCGTCGTTGTGCTGCATACATGCAACTCGAGGATGCCTTTCAGGACGCAATGGGCTCTCGCGTCCGCACTGTGTCCCGTGCAACTACACTGAGTACGCCAAGTCTCCTCTCTGCCTGCTGAGCAACAGACAGCCGTGTAGGCCCTTCGGAACACTTCTTGGCCTGCAGAGTCCAACGCGACACACTGTTCTCTTCCTTCGAAACCTAGGTTGCCATAGCTTGCAAAGAGCACTGGAACACAGTCCTACACGGTCTCATGTGCTGGGCCACTTGGACTCAGTTAGGAATAGTGACTTACACCGAGAGAAACCTTCTCCTCCACCTTCCTTCTGGGAACTCATACCTCCCCGCCCTCTACCTCAAGCAGGAAGTCGAGGTGAGATCCAACCTGAGCAAAGAGCACAATTCCTCACTTTCCAATGGCAGGCCCTTGGAATATGCAGTGCCAACTCTGTTTTCCTCAGGCCTTCAATCGGTTAAGGATCTTGCCACACGTAGAAGCCTGTGCAATAAAACTTGTTTAGCCAAGGGCCCAGTGTGTCGCGATGGTCTCCCTTGGCCGTTCCAATTCTGCAAGTACTTAGGTTGGGTGTTAACTAGGTTAGGCGGCCCTGCTTAGAAAACCAGCGTTTCCCCCTTTGGAAATCTGGATACTCGTGGCCTCGGAGTTGTTTCTGAATCCCTAAATATGCCCAGCTTCTACTCACTGCAGGCACACCTGGGGAGGAAACCAGTATGTTCCCCAGACAAACAGGGTGCTTGCGCATTCAGAGGGGAGCGAATCTGTGGCCCACGTTCGTTCTGGGAAATCGCAAGGTGACCGCTAGCATCCGCGAACAAAAGCAGTCTTATTCCCTTTCGAAAGCTGGATTCTTGCGGCCTAGAACCTGTGTGCAAAAGTGTGGAATTGCCCAGCTCCTGTTCACTGCAGGCACGCTTGCGAGGGAAACGAGTATTTTGCCCAGAGAAATCAGGTGCTTTCAATTCTTAGGGGGAGCTAATCCCACAGCCCTCGTTCGTTCTGGGAAACCACAAGACGACCACTAGTCTCATCGTAAGGACCAATTTTTCCCCCTGGCAAGCTCTGCGTGCAGCAGTTTCCATGAGGTCTTTGTCGTGGTTCAGCTTCAATTTTACACGAGTAGACCTTTCAGGTCTCCTAGGGCTCTGGCATCCGCACCGTTGCCCGTGTAAATACACTGAGTACCCCAAGTGTCCTCTCTGCATGCTGATCAACAGACAGCCTTGTAGGCCCTTCGGAACACTTCTTGGCATGCAGAATCCAGGGCGACACACTGCTCCCTTCCTTGGAGAACCAGGTTGACACAGCTTACAAATACCTCGGGAATATATTCCCAGCCAGTCTAATGGGCTGGGCAACTTTGACTCAGTGCAGAAGAGTGATGTGCCATGAGAGACACCCTCTGCCCAGCGTTCCTTCTGGGAACTCATAGCTGCCGGCCCTCTACATCATGCAGGAATTGGATGTGACATCCAACCTGGTCAAAGACCACAATTCACCACATTACACTGGTAGGCCTCTGGAAGAGGCAGTGCCAAAAAGGCCTTCCTCAGGCCTTCTATTGGTTAGGGAACTTGCGACACTTAGACACCTGCTCATTAAAATTGATTCAGCAAAGGGCCCTGTGTGTCGCGTGTGTCTGCCTTCGCACCTCAAAGACTGCAGGTACTTATGTTGCCTGTTAACTAGCATAGGAGGCCCTGCGTAGAAAAGCAGTCTCTTCCCGTTTGGAAAGCTGCATCCTTGCGGCAACAGAGCTGTGTTCAAAACCCTGAAAAGGCCCAGCGTCTATTCAGTGCAGCAACGCCTTGGGAGGCAAACACTAATTTCCACAGAGGAACTGGGTGCTTGCAATCCTTGTGGGGAGCTAATCCTGCCACCCTCGTTCTTCCGGGGAAACCGCAAGGTGACCACTAGGCTCCCCGTAAGTTCCCCTTTTGCCAACGGGCATGTTGGGCATACAGCAGTCTCCATGAAGTGTTCGTCATTGTGCTGCATACATGCAACTCGAGGATGCCTTTCAGGACGCAATGGGCTCTCGCGTCCGCACTGTGTCCCGTGCAACTACACTGAGTACGCCAAGTCTCCTCTCTGCCTGCTGAGCAACAGACAGCCGTGTAGGCCCTTCGGAACACTTCTTGGCCTGCAGAGTCCAACGCGACACACTGTTCTCTTCCTTCGAAACCTAGGTTGCCATAGCTTGCAAAGAGCACTGGAACACAGTCCTACACGGTCTCATGTGCTGGGCCACTTGGACTCAGTTAGGAATAGTGACTTACACTGAGAGAAACCTTCTCCTCCGCCTTCCTTCTGGGAACTCATACCTCCCCGCCCTCTACCTCAAGCAGGAAGTCGAGGTGAGATCCAACCTGAGCAAAGAGCACAATTCCTCACTTTCCAATGGCAGGCCCTTGGAATATGCAGTGCCAACTCGGTTTTCCTCAGGCCTTCACTCGGTTAAGGATCTTGCCACACGTAGAAGCCTGTGCAATAAAACTTGTTTAGCCAAGGGCCCAGTGTGTCGCGATGGTGTCCCTTTGCCGTTCCAATTCTGCAAGTACTTAGGTTGGGTGTTAACTAGGTTAGGTGGCCCTGCTTAGAAAACCAGCGTTTCCCCCTTTGGAAATCTGGATACTCGTGGCCTCGGAGTTGTTTCTGAATCCCTAAATATGCCCAGCTTCTACTCACTGCAGGCACACCTGGGGAGGAAACCAGTATGTTCCCCAGACAAACAGGGTGCTTGCGCATTCAGAGGGGAGCGAATCTGTGGCCCACGTTCGTTCTGGGAAATCGCAAGGTGACCGCTAGCATCCGCGAACAAAAGCAGTCTTATCCCCTTTCGAAAGCTGGATTCTTGCGGCCTAGAACCTGTGTGCAAAAGTGTGGAATTGCCCAGCTCCTATTCACTGCAGGCACGCTTGCGAGGGAAACGAGTATTTTGTCAAGAGAAATCAGGTGCTTTCAATTCTTAGGGGGAGCTAATCCCACAGCCCTCGTTCGTTCTGGGAAACCACAAGACGACCACTAGTCTCATCGTAAGGACCAATTTTTCCCCCTGGCAAGCTCTGCGTGCAGCAGTTTCCATGAGGTCTTTGTCGTGGTTCAGCTTCAATGGAACACGAGTAGACCTTTCAGGTCTCCTAGGGCTCTGGCATCCGCAACGTTGCCCGTGTAAATACACTGAGTACCCCAAGTGTCCTCTCTGCATGCTGATCAACAGACAGCCTTGTAGGCCCTTCGGAACACTTCTTGGCATGCAGAATCCAGGGCGACACACTGCTCCCTTCCTTGGAGAACCAGGTTGACACAGCTTACAAATACCTCGGGAATATATTCCCAGCCGGTCTAATGGGCTGGGCAACTTTGACTCAGTGCAGAAGAGTGACGTGCCATGAGAGACACCCTCTGCCCAGCGTTCCTTCTGGGAACTCATAGCTGCCGGCCCCCTACATCATGCAGGAATTGGATGTGACATCCAACCTGGTCAAAGACCACAATTCACCACATTACACTGGTAGGCCTCTGGAAGAGGCAGTGCCAAAAAGGCCTTCCTCAGGCCTTCTATTGGTTAGGGAACTTGCGACACTTAGACACCTGCTCATTAAAATTGATTCAGCAAAGGGCCCTGTGTGTCGCGTGTGTCTGCCTTCGCACCTCAAAGACTGCAGGTACTTATGTTGCCTGTTAACTAGCATAGGAGGCCCTGCGTAGAAAAGCAGTCTCTTCCCGTTTGGAAAGCTGCATCCTTGCGGCAACAGAGCTGTGTTCAAAACCCTGAAAAGGCCCAGCGTCTATTCAGTGCAGCAACGCCTTGGGAGGAAAACACTAATTTCCACAGAGGAACTGGGTGCTTGCAATCCTTGTGGGGACCTAATCCTGCCACCCTCGTTCTTCCGGGGAAACCGCAAGGTGACCACTAGGCTCCCCGTAAGTTCCCCTTTTGCCAACGGGCATGTTGGGCATACAGCAGTTTCCATGAAGTGTTCGTCGTTGTGCTGCATACATGCAACTCGAGGATGCCTTTCAGGACGCAATGGGCTCTCGCGTCCGCACTGTGTCCCGTGCAACTACACTGAGTACGCCAAGTCTCCTCTCTGCCTGCTGAGCAACAGACAGCCGTGTAGGCCCTTCGGAACACTTCTTGGCCTGCAGAGTCCAACGCGACACACTGTTCTCTTCCTTCGAAACCTAGGTTGCCATAGCTTGCAAAGAGCACTGGAACACAGTCCTACACGGTCTCATGTGCTGGGCCACTTGGACTCAGTTAGGAATAGTGACTTACACCGAGAGGAACCTTCTCCTCCGCCTTCCTTCTGGGAACTCATACCTCCCCGCCCTCTACCTCAAGCAGGAAGTCGAGGTGAGATCCAACCTGAGCAAAGAGCACAATTCCTCACTTTCCAATGGCAGGCCCTTGGAATATGCAGTGCCAACTCGGTTTTCCTCAGGCCTTCACTCGGTTAAGGATCTTGCCACACGTAGAAGCCTGTGCAATAAAACTTGTTTAGCCAAGGGCCCAGTGTGTCGCGATGGTCTCCCTTGGCCGTTCCAATTCTGCAAGTACTTAGGTTGGGTGTTAACTAGGTTAGGTGGCCCTGCTTAGAAAACCAGCGTTTCCCCCTTTGGAAATCTGGATACTCGTGGCCTCGGAGTTGTTTCTGAATCCCTAAATATGCCCAGCTTCTACTCACTGCAGGCACACCTGGGGAGGAAACCAGTATGTTCCCCAGACAAACAGGGTGCTTGCACATTCAGAGGGGAGCGAATCTGTGGCCCACGTTCGTTCTGGGAAATCGCAAGGTGACCGCTAGCATCCGCGAACAAAAGCAGTCTTATCCCCTTTCGAAAGCTGGATTCTTGCGGCCTAGAACCTATGTGCAAAAGTGTGGAATTGCCCAGCTCCTGTTCACTGCAGGCACGCTTGCGAGGGAAACGAGTATTTTGCCCAGAGAAATCAGGTGCTTTCAATTCTTAGGGGGAGCTAATCCCACAGCCCTCGTTCGTTCTGGGAAACCACAAGACGACCACTAGTCTCATCGTAAGGACCAATTTTTCCCCCTGGCAAGCTCTGCGTGCAGCAGTTTCCATGAGGTCTTTGTCGTGGTTCAGCTTCAATGGAACACGAGTAGACCTTTCAGGTCTCCTAGGGCTCTGGCATCCGCACCGTTGCCTGTGTAAATACACTGAGTACCCCAAGTGTCCTCTCTGCATGCTGATCAACAGACAGCCTTGTAGGCCCTTCGGAACACTTCTTGGCATGCAGAATCCAGGGCGACACACTGCTCCCTTCCTTGGAGAACCAGGTTGACACAGCTTACAAATACCTCGGGAATATATTCCCAGCCGGTCTAATGGGCTGGGCAACTTTGACTCAGTGCAGAAGAGTGACGTGCCATGAGAGACACCCTCTGCCCAGCGTTCCTTCTGGGAACTCATAGCTGCCGGCCCCCTACATCATGCAGGAATTGGATGTGACATCCAACCTGGTCAAAGACCACAATTCACCACATTACACTGGTAGGCCTCTGGAAGAGGCAGTGCCAAAAAGGCCTTCCTCAGGCCTTCTATTGGTTAGGGAACTTGCGACACTTAGAAACCTGCTCATTAAAATTGATTCAGCAAAGGGCCCTGTGTGTCGCGTGTGTCTGCCTTCGCACCTCAAAGACTGCAGGTACTTATGTTGCCTGTTAACTAGCATAGGAGGCCCTGCGTAGAAAAGCAGTCTCTTCCCGTTTGGAAAGCTGCATCCTTGCGGCAACAGAGCTGTGTTCAAAACCCTGAAAAGGCCCAGCGTCTATTCAGTGCAGCAACGCCTTGGGAGGCAAACACTAATTTCCACAGAGGAACTGGGTGCTTGCAATCCTTGTGGGGAGCTAATCCTGCCACCCTCGTTCTTCCGGGGAAACCGCAAGGTGACCACTAGGCTCCCCGTAAGTTCCCCTTTTGCCAACGGGCATGTTGGGCATACAGCAGTTTCCATGAAGTGTTCGTCGTTGTGCTGCATACATGCAACTCGAGGATGCCTTTCAGGACGCAACGGGCTCTCGCGTCCGCACTGTGTCCCGTGCAACTACACTGAGTACGCCAAGTCTCCTCTCTGCCTGCTGAGCAACAGACAGCCGTGTAGGCCCTTCGGAACACTTCTTGGCCTGCAGAGTCCAACGCGACACACTGTTCTCTTCCTTCGAAACCTAGGTTGCCATAGCTTGCAAAGAGCACTGGAACACAGTCCTACACGGTCTCATGTGCTGGGCCACTTGGACTCAGTTAGGAATAGTGACTTACACTGAGAGAAACCTTCTCCTCCGCCTTCCTTCTGGGAACTCATACCTCCCCGCCCTCTACCTCAAGCAGGAAGTCGAGGTGAGATCCAACCTGAGCAAAGAGCACAATTCCTCACTTTCCAATGGCAGGCCCTTGGAATATGCAGTGCCAACTCGGTTTTCCTCAGGCCTTCACTCGGTTAAGGATCTTGCCACACGTAGAAGCCTGTGCAATAAAACTTGTTTAGCCAAGGGCCCAGTGTGTCGCGATGGTCTCCCTTGGCCGTTCCAATTCTGCAAGTACTTAGGTTGGGTGTTAACTAGGTTAGGTGGCCCTGCTTAGAAAACCAGCGTTTCCCCCTTTGGAAATCTGGATACTCGTGGCCTCGGAGTTGTTTCCGAATCCCTAAATATGCCCAGCTTCTACTCACTGCAGGCACACCTGGGGAGGAAACCAGTATGTTCCCCAGACAAACAGGGTGCTTGCGCATTCAGAGGGGAGCGAATCTGTGGCCCACGTTCGTTCTGGGAAATCGCAAGGTGGCCGCTAGCATCCGCGAACAAAAGCAGTCTTATCCCCTTTCGAAAGCTGGATTCTTGCGGCCTAGAACCTGTGTGCAAAAGTGTGGAATTGCCCAGCTCCTATTCACTGCAGGCACGCTTGCGAGGGAAACGAGTATTTTGCCCAGAGAAATCAGGTGCTTTCAATTCTTAGGGGGAGCTAATCCCACAGCCCTCGTTCGTTCTGGGAAACCACAAGACGACCACTAGTCTCATCGTAAGGACCAATCTTTCCCCCTGGCAAGCTCTGCGTGCAGCAGTTTCCATGAGGTCTTTGTCGTGGTTCAGCTTCAATGGAACACGAGTAGACCTTTCAGGTCTCCTAGGGCTCTGGCGTCCGCACCGTTGCCCGTGTAAATACACTGAGTACCCCAAGTGTCCTCTCTGCATGCTGATCAACAGACAGCCTTGTAGGCCCTTCGGAACACTTCTTGGCATGCAGAATCCAGGGCGACACACTGCTCCCTTCCTTGGAGAACCAGGTTGACACAGCTTACAAATACCTCGGGAATATATTCCCAGCCGGTCTAATGGGCTGGGCAACTTTGACTCAGTGCAGAAGAGTGACGTGCCATGAGAGACACCCTCTGCCCAGCGTTCCTTCTGGGAACTCATAGCTGCCGGCCCTCTACATCATGCAGGAATTGGATGTGACATCCAACCTGGTCAAAGACCACAATTCACCACATTACACTGGTAGGCCTCTGGAAGAGGCAGTGCCAAAAAGGCCTTCCTCAGGCCTTCTATTGGTTAGGGAACTTGCGACACTTAGACACCTGCTCATTAAAATTGATTCAGCAAAGGGCCCTGTGTGTCGCGTGTGTCTGCCTTCGCACCTCAAAGACTGCAGGTACTTATGTTGCCTGTTAACTAGCATAGGAGGCCCTGCGTAGAAAAGCAGTCTCTTCCCGTTTGGAAAGCTGCATCCTTGCGGCAACAGAGCTGTGTTCAAAACCCTGAAAAGGCCCAGCGTCTATTCAGTGCAGCAACGCCTTGGGAGGCAAACACTAATTTCCACAGAGGAACTGGGTGCTTGCAATCCTTGTGGGGAGCTAATCCTGCCACCCTCGTTCTTTCGGGGAAACCGCAAGGTGACCACTAGGCTCCCCGTAAGTTCCCCTTTTGCCAACGGGCATGTTGGGCATACAGCAGTTTCCATGAAGTGTTCGTCGTTGTGCTGCATACATGCAACTCGAGGATGCCTTTCAGGACGCAATGGGCTCTCGCGTCCGCACTGTGTCCCGTGCAACTACACTGAGTACGCCAAGTCTCCTCTCTGCCTGCTGAGCAACAGACAGCCGTGTAGGCCCTTCGGAACACTTCTTGGCCTGCAGAGTCCAACGCGACACACTGTTCTCTTCCTTCGAAACCTAGGTTGCCATAGCTTGCAAACAGCACTGGAACACAGTCCTACATGGTCTCATGTGCTGGGCCACTTGGACTCAGTTAGCAATAGTGACTTACACCAAGAGAAACCTTCTCCTCCGCCTTCCTTCTGGGAACTCAAACCTCCCCGCCCTCTACCTCAAGCAGGAAGTCGAGGTGAGATCCAACCTGAGCAAAGAGCACAATTCCTCACTTTACACTGGCAGGCCCTTGGAATATGCAGTGCCAACTCGGTTTTCCTCAGGCCTTCACTCGGTTAAGGATCTTGCCACACATAGAAGCCTGTGCAATAAAACTTGTTTAGCCAAGGGCCCAGTGTGTCGCGATGGTGTCCCTTTGCCGTTCCAATTCTGCAAGTACTTAGGTTGGGTGTTAACTAGGTTAGGTGGCCCTGCTTAGAAAACCAGCGTTTCCCCGTTTGGAAATCTGGATACTCGTGGCCTCGGAGTTGTTTCTGAATCCCTAAATATGCCCAGCTTCTACTCACTGCAGGCACACCTGGGGAGGAAACCAGTATGTTCCCCAGACAAACAGGGTGCTTGCGCATTCAGAGGGGAGCGAATCTGTGGCCCACGTTCGTTCTGGGAAATCGCAAGGTGACCGCTAGCATCCGCGAACAAAAGCAGTCTTATCCCCTTTCGAAAGCTGGATTCTTGCGGCCTAGAACCTGTGTGCAAAAGTGTGGAATTGCCCAGCTCCTATTCACTGCAGGCACGCTTGCGAGGGAAACGAGTATTTTGCCCAGAGAAATCAGGTGCTTTCAATTCTTAGGGGGAGCTAATCCCACAGCCCTCGTTCGTTCTGGGAAACCACAAGACGACCACTAGTCTCATCGTAAGGACCAATCTTTCCCCCTGGCAAGCTCTGCGTGCAGCAGTTTCCATGAGGTCTTTGTCGTGGTTCAGCTTCAATGGAACACGAGTAGACCTTTCAGGTCTCCTAGGGCTCTGGCATCCGCACCGTTGCCCGTGTAAATACACTGAGTACCCCAAGTGTCCTCTCTGCATGCTGATCAACAGACAGCCTTGTAGGCCCTTCGGAACACTTCTTGGCATGCAGAATCCAGGGCGACACACTGCTCCCTTCCTTGGAGAACCAGGTTGACACAGCTTACAAATACCTCGGGAATATATTCCCAGCCGGTCTAATGGGCTGGGCAACTTTGACTCAGTGCAGAAGAGTGACGTGCCATGAGAGACACCCTCTGCCCAGCGTTCCTTCTGGGAACTCATAGCTGCCGGCCCTCTACATCATGCAGGAATTGGATGTGACATCCAACCTGGTCAAAGACCACAATTCACCACATTACACTGGTAGGCCTCTGGAAGAGGCAGTGCCAAAAAGGCCTTCCTCAGGCCTTCTATTGGTTAGGGAACTTGTGACACTTAGACACCTGCTCATTAAAATTGATTCAGCAAAGGGCCCTGTGTGTCGCGTGTGTCTGCCTTCGCACCTCAAAGACTGCAGGTACTTATGTTGCCTGTTAACTAGCATAGGAGGCCCTGCGTAGAAAAGCAGTCTCTTCCCGTTTGGAAAGCTGCATCCTTGCGGCAACAGAGCTGTGTTCAAAACCCTGAAAAGGCCCAGCGTCTATTCAGTGCAGCAACGCCTTGGGAGGCAAACACTAATTTCCACAGAGGAACTGGGTGCTTGCAATCCTTGTGGGGAGCTAATCCTGCCACCCTCGTTCTTTCGGGGAAACCGCAAGGTGACCACTAGGCTCCCCGTAAGTTCCCCTTTTGCCAACGGGCATGTTGGGCATACAGCAGTTTCCATGAAGTGTTCGTCGTTGTGCTGCATACATGCAACTCGAGGATGCCTTTCAGGACGCAATGGGCTCTCGCGTCCGCACTGTGTCCCGTGCAACTACACTGAGTACGCCAAGTCTCCTCTCTGCCTGCTGAGCAACAGACAGCCGTGTAGGCCCTTCGGAACACTTCTTGGCCTGCAGAGTCCAACGCGACACACTGTTCTCTTCCTTCGAAAACTAGGTTGCCATAGCTTGCAAAGAGCACTGGAACACAGTCCTACACGGTCTCATGTGCTGGGCCACTTGGACTCAGTTAGCAATAGTGACTTACACCGAGAGAAACCTTCTCCTCCGCCTTCCTTCTGGGAACTCATACCTCCCCGCCCTCTACCTCAAGCAGGAAGTCGAGGTGAGATCCAACCTGAGCAAAGAGCACAATTCCTCACTTTACACTGGCAGGCCCTTGGAATATGCAGTGCCAACTCGGTTTTCCTCAGGCCTTCACTCGGTTAAGGATCTTGCCACACGTAGAAGCCTGTGCAATAAAACTTGTTTAGCCAAGGGCCCAGTGTGTCGCGATGGTCTCCCTTGGCCGTTCCAATTCTGCAAGTACTTAGGTTGGGTGTTAACTAGGTTAGGCGGCCCTGCTTAGAAAACCAGCGTTTCCCCCTTTGGAAATCTGGATACTCGTGGCCTCGGAGTTGTTTCTGAATCCCTAAATATGCCCAGCTTCTACTCACTGCAGGCACACCTGGGGAGGAATCCAGTATGTTCCCCAGACAAACAGGGTGCTTGCGCATTCAGAGGGGAGCGAATCTGTGGCCCACGTTCGTTCTGGGAAATCGCAAGGTGACCGCTAGCATCCGCGAACAAAAGCAGTCTTATCCCCTTTCGAAAGCTGGATTCTTGCGGCCTAGAACCTGTGTGCAAAAGTGTGGAATTGCCCAGCTCCTATTCACTGCAGGCACGCTTGCGAGGGAAACGAGTATTTTGCCCAGAGAAATCAGGTGCTTTCAATTCTTAGGGGGAGCTAATCCCACAGCCCTCGTTCGTTCTGGGAAACCACAAGACGACCACTAGTCTCATCGTAAGGACCAATCTTTCCCCCTGGCAAGCTCTGCGTGCAGCAGTTTCCATGAGGTCTTTGTCGTGGTTCAGCTTCAATGGAACACGAGTAGACCTTTCAGGTCTCCTAGGGCTCTGGCATCCGCACCGTTGCCCGTGTAAATACACTGAGTACCCCAAGTGTCCTCTCTGCATGCTGATCAACAGACAGCCTTGTAGGCCCTTCGGAACACTTCTTGGCATGCAGAATCCAGGGCGACACACTGCTCCCTTCCTTGGAGAACCAGGTTGACACAGCTTACAAATACCTCGGGAATATATTCCCAGCCGGTCTAATGGGCTGGGCAACTTTGACTCAGTGCAGAAGAGTGACGTGCCATGAGAGACACCCTCTGCCCAGCGTTCCTTCTGGGAACTCATAGCTGCCGGCCCTCTACATCATGCAGGAATTGGATGTGACATCCAACCTGGTCAAAGACCACAATTCACCACATTACACTGGTAGGCCTCTGGAAGAGGCAGTGCCAAAAAGGCCTTCCTCAGGCCTTCTATTGGTTAGGGAACTTGCGACACTTAGACACCTGCTCATTAAAATTGATTCAGCAAAGGGCCCTGTGTGTCGCGTGTGTCTGCCTTCGCACCTCAAAGACTGCAGGTACTTATGTTGCCTGTTAACTAGCATAGGAGGCCCTGCGTAGAAAAGCAGTCTCTTCCCGTTTGGAAAGCTGCATCCTTGCGGCAACAGAGCTGTGTTCAAAACCCTGAAAAGGCCCAGCGTCTATTCAGTGCAGCAACGCCTTGGGAGGCAAACACTAATTTCCACAGAGGAACTGGGTGCTTGCAATCCTTGTGGGGAGCTAATCCTGCCACCCTCGTTCTTTCGGGGAAACCGCAAGGTGACCACTAGGCTCCCCGTAAGTTCCCCTTTTGCCAACGGGCATGTTGGGCATACAGCAGTTTCCATGAAGTGTTCGTCGTTGTGCTGCATACATGCAACTCGAGGATGCCTTTCAGGACGCAATGGGCTCTCGCGTCCGCACTGTGTCCCGTGCAACTACACTGAGTACGCCAAGTCTCCTCTCTGCCTGCTGAGCAACAGACAGCCGTGTAGGCCCTTCGGAACACTTCTTGGCCTGCAGAGTCCAACGCGACACACTGTTCTCTTCCTTCGAAACCTAGGTTGCCATAGCTTGCAAACAGCACTGGAACACAGTCCTACACGGTCTCATGTGCTGGGCCACTTGGACTCAGTTAGCAATAGTGACTTACACCAAGAGAAACCTTCTCCTCCGCCTTCCTTCTGGGAACTCAAACCTCCCCGCCCTCTACCTCAAGCAGGAAGTCGAGGTGAGATCCAACCTGAGCAAAGAGCACAATTCCTCACTTTACACTGGCAGGCCCTTGGAATATGCAGTGCCAACTCGGTTTTCCTCAGGCCTTCACTCGGTTAAGGATCTTGCCACACATAGAAGCCTGTGCAATAAAACTTGTTTAGCCAAGGGCCCAGTGTGTCGCGATGGTGTCCCTTTGCCGTTCCAATTCTGCAAGTACTTAGGTTGGGTGTTAACTAGGTTAGGTGGCCCTGCTTAGAAAACCAGCGTTTCCCCGTTTGGAAATCTGGATACTCGTGGCCTCGGAGTTGTTTCTGAATCCCTAAATATGCCCAGCTTCTACTCACTGCAGGCACACCTGGGGAGGAAACCAGTATGTTCCCCAGACAAACAGGGTGCTTGCGCATTCAGAGGGGAGCGAATCTGTGGCCCACGTTCGTTCTGGGAAATCGCAAGGTGACCGCTAGCATCCGCGAACAAAAGCAGTCTTATCCCCTTTCGAAAGCTGGATTCTTGCGGCCTAGAACCTGTGTGCAAAAGTGTGGAATTGCCCAGCTCCTATTCACTGCAGGCACGCTTGCGAGGGAAACGAGTATTTTGCCCAGAGAAATCAGGTGCTTTCAATTCTTAGGGGGAGCTAATCCCACAGCCCTCGTTCGTTCTGGGAAACCACAAGACGACCACTAGTCTCATCGTAAGGACCAATCTTTCCCCCTGGCAAGCTCTGCGTGCAGCAGTTTCCATGAGGTCTTTGTCGTGGTTCAGCTTCAATGGAACACGAGTAGACCTTTCAGGTCTCCTAGGGCTCTGGCATCCGCACCGTTGCCCGTGTAAATACACTGAGTACCCCAAGTGTCCTCTCTGCATGCTGATCAACAGACAGCCTTGTAGGCCCTTCGGAACACTTCTTGGCATGCAGAATCCAGGGCGACACACTGCTCCCTTCCTTGGAGAACCAGGTTGACACAGCTTACAAATACCTCGGGAATATATTCCCAGCCGGTCTAATGGGCTGGGCAACTTTGACTCAGTGCAGAAGAGTGACGTGCCATGAGAGACACCCTCTGCCCAGCGTTCCTTCTGGGAACTCATAGCTGCCGGCCCTCTACATCATGCAGGAATTGGATGTGACATCCAACCTGGTCAAAGACCACAATTCACCACATTACACTGGTAGGCCTCTGGAAGAGGCAGTGCCAAAAAGGCCTTCCTCAGGCCTTCTATTGGTTAGGGAACTTGTGACACTTAGACACCTGCTCATTAAAATTGATTCAGCAAAGGGCCCTGTGTGTCGCGTGTGTCTGCCTTCGCACCTCAAAGACTGCAGGTACTTATGTTGCCTGTTAACTAGCATAGGAGGCCCTGCGTAGAAAAGCAGTCTCTTCCCGTTTGGAAAGCTGCATCCTTGCGGCAACAGAGCTGTGTTCAAAACCCTGAAAAGGCCCAGCGTCTATTCAGTGCAGCAACGCCTTGGGAGGCAAACACTAATTTCCACAGAGGAACTGGGTGCTTGCAATCCTTGTGGGGAGCTAATCCTGCCACCCTCGTTCTTTCGGGGAAACCGCAAGGTGACCACTAGGCTCCCCGTAAGTTCCCCTTTTGCCAACGGGCATGTTGGGCATACAGCAGTTTCCATGAAGTGTTCGTCGTTGTGCTGCATACATGCAACTCGAGGATGCCTTTCAGGACGCAATGGGCTCTCGCGTCCGCACTGTGTCCCGTGCAACTACACTGAGTACGCCAAGTCTCCTCTCTGCCTGCTGAGCAACAGACAGCCGTGTAGGCCCTTCGGAACACTTCTTGGCCTGCAGAGTCCAACGCGACACACTGTTCTCTTCCTTCGAAAACTAGGTTGCCATAGCTTGCAAAGAGCACTGGAACACAGTCCTACACGGTCTCATGTGCTGGGCCACTTGGACTCAGTTAGCAATAGTGACTTACACCGAGAGAAACCTTCTCCTCCGCCTTCCTTCTGGGAACTCATACCTCCCCGCCCTCTACCTCAAGCAGGAAGTCGAGGTGAGATCCAACCTGAGCAAAGAGCACAATTCCTCACTTTACACTGGCAGGCCCTTGGAATATGCAGTGCCAACTCGGTTTTCCTCAGGCCTTCACTCGGTTAAGGATCTTGCCACACGTAGAAGCCTGTGCAATAAAACTTGTTTAGCCAAGGGCCCAGTGTGTCGCGATGGTCTCCCTTGGCCGTTCCAATTCTGCAAGTACTTAGGTTGGGTGTTAACTAGGTTAGGCGGCCCTGCTTAGAAAACCAGCGTTTCCCCCTTTGGAAATCTGGATACTCGTGGCCTCGGAGTTGTTTCTGAATCACTAAATATGCCCAGCTTCTACTCACTGCAGGCACACCTGGGGAGGAATCCAGTATGTTCCCCAGACAAACAGGGTGCTTGCGCATTCAGAGGGGAGCGAATCTGTGGCCCACGTTCGTTCTGGGAAATCGCAAGGTGACCGCTAGCATCCGCGAACAAAAGCAGTCTTATCCCCTTTCGAAAGCTGGATTCTTGCGGCCTAGAACCTGTGTGCAAAAGTGTGGAATTGCCCAGCTCCTATTCACTGCAGGCACGCTTGCGAGGGAAACGAGTATTTTGCCCAGAGAAATCAGGTGCTTTCAATTCTTAGGGGGAGCTAATCCCACAGCCCTCGTTCGTTCTGGGAAACCACAAGACGACCACTAGTCTCATCGTAAGGACCAATCTTTCCCCCTGGCAAGCTCTGCGTGCAGCAGTTTCCATGAGGTCTTTGTCGTGGTTCAGCTTCAATGGAACACGAGTAGACCTTTCAGGTCTCCTAGGGCTCTGGCATCCGCACCGTTGCCCGTGTAAATACACTGAGTACCCCAAGTGTCCTCTCTGCATGCTGATCAACAGACAGCCTTGTAGGCCCTTCGGAACACTTCTTGGCATGCAGAATCCAGGGCGACACACTGCTCCCTTCCTTGGAGAACCAGGTTGACACAGCTTACAAATACCTCGGGAATATATTCCCAGCCGGTCTAATGGGCTGGGCAACTTTGACTCAGTGCAGAAGAGTGACGTGCCATGAGAGACACCCTCTGCCCAGCGTTCCTTCTGGGAACTCATAGCTGCCGGCCCTCTACATCATGCAGGAATTGGATGTGACATCCAACCTGGTCAAAGACCACAATTCACCACATTACACTGGTAGGCCTCTGGAAGAGGCAGTGCCAAAAAGGCCTTCCTCAGGCCTTCTATTGGTTAGGGAACTTGCGACACTTAGACACCTGCTCATTAAAATTGATTCAGCAAAGGGCCCTGTGTGTCGCGTGTGTCTGCCTTCGCACCTCAAAGACTGCAGGTACTTATGTTGCCTGTTAACTAGCATAGGAGGCCCTGCGTAGAAAAGCAGTCTCTTCCCGTTTGGAAAGCTGCATCCTTGCGGCAACAGAGCTGTGTTCAAAACCCTGAAAAGGCCCAGCGTCTATTCAGTGCAGCAACGCCTTGGGAGGCAAACACTAATTTCCACAGAGGAACTGGGTGCTTGCAATCCTTGTGGGGAGCTAATCCTGCCACCCTCGTTCTTTCGGGGAAACCGCAAGGTGACCACTAGGCTCCCCGTAAGTTCCCCTTTTGCCAACGGGCATGTTGGGCATACAGCAGTTTCCATGAAGTGTTCGTCGTTGTGCTGCATACATGCAACTCGAGGATGCCTTTCAGGACGCAATGGGCTCTCGCGTCCGCACTGTGTCCCGTGCAACTACACTGAGTACGCCAAGTCTCCTCTCTGCCTGCTGAGCAACAGACAGCCGTGTAGGCCCTTCGGAACACTTCTTGGCCTGCAGAGTCCAACGCGACACACTGTTCTCTTCCTTCGAAACCTAGGTTGCCATAGCTTGCAAACAGCACTGGAACACAGTCCTACACGGTCTCATGTGCTGGGCCACTTGGACTCAGTTAGCAATAGTGACTTACACCAAGAGAAACCTTCTCCTCCGCCTTCCTTCTGGGAACTCAAACCTCCCCGCCCTCTACCTCAAGCAGGAAGTCGAGGTGAGATCCAACCTGAGCAAAGAGCACAATTCCTCACTTTACACTGGCAGGCCCTTGGAATATGCAGTGCCAACTCGGTTTTCCTCAGGCCTTCACTCGGTTAAGGATCTTGCCACACATAGAAGCCTGTGCAATAAAACTTGTTTAGCCAAGGGCCCAGTGTGTCGCGATGGTGTCCCTTTGCCGTTCCAATTCTGCAAGTACTTAGGTTGGGTGTTAACTAGGTTAGGTGGCCCTGCTTAGAAAACCAGCGTTTCCCCGTTTGGAAATCTGGATACTCGTGGCCTCGGAGTTGTTTCTGAATCCCTAAATATGCCCAGCTTCTACTCACTGCAGGCACACCTGGGGAGGAAACCAGTATGTTCCCCAGACAAACAGGGTGCTTGCGCATTCAGAGGGGAGCGAATCTGTGGCCCACGTTCGTTCTGGGAAATCGCAAGGTGACCGCTAGCATCCGCGAACAAAAGCAGTCTTATCCCCTTTCGAAAGCTGGATTCTTGCGGCCTAGAACCTGTGTGCAAAAGTGTGGAATTGCCCAGCTCCTATTCACTGCAGGCACGCTTGCGAGGGAAACGAGTATTTTGCCCAGAGAAATCAGGTGCTTTCAATTCTTAGGGGGAGCTAATCCCACAGCCCTCGTTCGTTCTGGGAAACCACAAGACGACCACTAGTCTCATCGTAAGGACCAATCTTTCCCCCTGGCAAGCTCTGCGTGCAGCAGTTTCCATGAGGTCTTTGTCGTGGTTCAGCTTCAATGGAACACGAGTAGACCTTTCAGGTCTCCTAGGGCTCTGGCATCCGCACCGTTGCCCGTGTAAATACACTGAGTACCCCAAGTGTCCTCTCTGCATGCTGATCAACAGACAGCCTTGTAGGCCCTTCGGAACACTTCTTGGCATGCAGAATCCAGGGCGACACACTGCTCCCTTCCTTGGAGAACCAGGTTGACACAGCTTACAAATACCTCGGGAATATATTCCCAGCCGGTCTAATGGGCTGGGCAACTTTGACTCAGTGCAGAAGAGTGACGTGCCATGAGAGACACCCTCTGCCCAGCGTTCCTTCTGGGAACTCATAGCTGCCGGCCCTCTACATCATGCAGGAATTGGATGTGACATCCAACCTGGTCAAAGACCACAATTCACCACATTACACTGGTAGGCCTCTGGAAGAGGCAGTGCCAAAAAGGCCTTCCTCAGGCCTTCTATTGGTTAGGGAACTTGTGACACTTAGACACCTGCTCATTAAAATTGATTCAGCAAAGGGCCCTGTGTGTCGCGTGTGTCTGCCTTCGCACCTCAAAGACTGCAGGTACTTATGTTGCCTGTTAACTAGCATAGGAGGCCCTGCGTAGAAAAGCAGTCTCTTCCCGTTTGGAAAGCTGCATCCTTGCGGCAACAGAGCTGTGTTCAAAACCCTGAAAAGGCCCAGCGTCTATTCAGTGCAGCAACGCCTTGGGAGGCAAACACTAATTTCCACAGAGGAACTGGGTGCTTGCAATCCTTGTGGGGAGCTAATCCTGCCACCCTCGTTCTTTCGGGGAAACCGCAAGGTGACCACTAGGCTCCCCGTAAGTTCCCCTTTTGCCAACGGGCATGTTGGGCATACAGCAGTTTCCATGAAGTGTTCGTCGTTGTGCTGCATACATGCAACTCGAGGATGCCTTTCAGGACGCAATGGGCTCTCGCGTCCGCACTGTGTCCCGTGCAACTACACTGAGTACGCCAAGTCTCCTCTCTGCCTGCTGAGCAACAGACAGCCGTGTAGGCCCTTCGGAACACTTCTTGGCCTGCAGAGTCCAACGCGACACACTGTTCTCTTCCTTCGAAAACTAGGTTGCCATAGCTTGCAAAGAGCACTGGAACACAGTCCTACACGGTCTCATGTGCTGGGCCACTTGGACTCAGTTAGCAATAGTGACTTACACCGAGAGAAACCTTCTCCTCCGCCTTCCTTCTGGGAACTCATACCTCCCCGCCCTCTACCTCAAGCAGGAAGTCGAGGTGAGATCCAACCTGAGCAAAGAGCACAATTCCTCACTTTACACTGGCAGGCCCTTGGAATATGCAGTGCCAACTCGGTTTTCCTCAGGCCTTCACTCGGTTAAGGATCTTGCCACACGTAGAAGCCTGTGCAATAAAACTTGTTTAGCCAAGGGCCCAGTGTGTCGCGATGGTCTCCCTTGGCCGTTCCAATTCTGCAAGTACTTAGGTTGGGTGTTAACTAGGTTAGGCGGCCCTGCTTAGAAAACCAGCGTTTCCCCCTTTGGAAATCTGGATACTCGTGGCCTCGGAGTTGTTTCTGAATCACTAAATATGCCCAGCTTCTACTCACTGCAGGCACACCTGGGGAGGAATCCAGTATGTTCCCCAGACAAACAGGGTGCTTGCGCATTCAGAGGGGAGCGAATCTGTGGCCCACGTTCGTTCTGGGAAATCGCAAGGTGACCGCTAGCATCCGCGAACAAAAGCAGTCTTATCCCCTTTCGAAAGCTGGATTCTTGCGGCCTAGAACCTGTGTGCAAAAGTGTGGAATTGCCCAGCTCCTATTCACTGCAGGCACGCTTGCGAGGGAAACGAGTATTTTGCCCAGAGAAATCAGGTGCTTTCAATTCTTAGGGGGAGCTAATCCCACAGCCCTCGTTCGTTCTGGGAAACCACAAGACGACCACTAGTCTCATCGTAAGGACCAATCTTTCCCCCTGGCAAGCTCTGCGTGCAGCAGTTTCCATGAGGTCTTTGTCGTGGTTCAGCTTCAATGGAACACGAGTAGACCTTTCAGGTCTCCTAGGGCTCTGGCATCCGCACCGTTGCCCGTGTAAATACACTGAGTACCCCAAGTGTCCTCTCTGCATGCTGATCAACAGACAGCCTTGTAGGCCCTTCGGAACACTTCTTGGCATGCAGAATCCAGGGCGACACACTGCTCCCTTCCTTGGAGAACCAGGTTGACACAGCTTACAAATACCTCGGGAATATATTCCCAGCCGGTCTAATGGGCTGGGCAACTTTGACTCAGTGCAGAAGAGTGACGTGCCATGAGAGACACCCTCTGCCCAGCGTTCCTTCTGGGAACTCATAGCTGCCGGCCCTCTACATCATGCAGGAATTGGATGTGACATCCAACCTGGTCAAAGACCACAATTCACCACATTACACTGGTAGGCCTCTGGAAGAGGCAGTGCCAAAAAGGCCTTCCTCAGGCCTTCTATTGGTTAGGGAACTTGCGACACTTAGACACCTGCTCATTAAAATTGATTCAGCAAAGGGCCCTGTGTGTCGCGTGTGTCTGCCTTCGCACCTCAAAGACTGCAGGTACTTATGTTGCCTGTTAACTAGCATAGGAGGCCCTGCGTAGAAAAGCAGTCTCTTCCCGTTTGGAAAGCTGCATCCTTGCGGCAACAGAGCTGTGTTCAAAACCCTGAAAAGGCCCAGCGTCTATTCAGTGCAGCAACGCCTTGGGAGGCAAACACTAATTTCCACAGAGGAACTGGGTGCTTGCAATCCTTGTGGGGAGCTAATCCTGCCACCCTCGTTCTTTCGGGGAAACCGCAAGGTGACCACTAGGCTCCCCGTAAGTTCCCCTTTTGCCAAAGGGCATGTTGGGCATACAGCAGTTCCCATGAAGTGTTCGTCGTTGTGCTGCATACATGCAACTCGAGGATGCCTTTCAGGACGCAATGGGCTCTCGCGTCCGCACTGTGTCCCGTGCAACTACACTGAGTACGCCAAGTCTCCTCTCTGCCTGCTGAGCAACAGACAGCCGTGTAGGCCCTTCGGAACACTTCTTGGCCTGCAGAGTCCAACGCGACACACTGTTCTCTTCCTTCGAAACCTAGGTTGCCATAGCTTGCAAACAGCACTGGAACACAGTCCTACATGGTCTCATGTGCTGGGCCACTTGGACTCAGTTAGCAATAGTGACTTACACCAAGAGAAACCTTCTCCTCCGCCTTCCTTCTGGGAACTCAAACCTCCCCGCCCTCTACCTCAAGCAGGAAGTCGAGGTGAGATCCAACCTGAGCAAAGAGCACAATTCCTCACTTTACACTGGCAGGCCCTTGGAATATGCAGTGCCAACTCGGTTTTCCTCAGGCCTTCACTCGGTTAAGGATCTTGCCACACATAGAAGCCTGTGCAATAAAACTTGTTTAGCCAAGGGCCCAGTGTGTCGCGATGGTCTCCCTTGGCCGTTCCAATTCTGCAAGTACTTAGGTTGGGTGTTAACTAGGTTAGGTGGCCCTGCTTAGAAAACCAGCGTTTCCCCGTTTGGAAATCTGGATACTCGTGGCCTCGGAGTTGTTTCTGAATCCCTAAATATGCCCAGCTTCTACTCACTGCAGGCACACCTGGGGAGGAAACCAGTATGTTCCCCAGACAAACAGGGTGCTTGCGCATTCAGAGGGGAGCGAATCTGTGGCCCACGTTCGTTCTGGGAAATCGCAAGGTGACCGCTAGCATCCGCGAACAAAAGCAGTCTTATCCCCTTTCGAAAGCTGGATTCTTGCGGCCTAGAACCTGTGTGCAAAAGTGTGGAATTGCCCAGCTCCTATTCACTGCAGGCACGCTTGCGAGGGAAACGAGTATTTTGCCCAGAGAAATCAGGTGCTTTCAATTCTTAGGGGGAGCTAATCCCACAGCCCTCGTTCGTTCTGGGAAACCACAAGACGACCACTAGTCTCATCGTAAGGACCAATCTTTCCCCCTGGCAAGCTCTGCGTGCAGCAGTTTCCATGAGGTCTTTGTCGTGGTTCAGCTTCAATGGAACACGAGTAGACCTTTCAGGTCTCCTAGGGCTCTGGCATCCGCACCGTTGCCCGTGTAAATACACTGAGTACCCCAAGTGTCCTCTCTGCATGCTGATCAACAGACAGCCTTGTAGGCCCTTCGGAACACTTCTTGGCATGCAGAATCCAGGGCGACACACTGCTCCCTTCCTTGGAGAACCAGGTTGACACAGCTTACAAATACCTCGGGAATATATTCCCAGCCGGTCTAATGGGCTGGGCAACTTTGACTCAGTGCAGAAGAGTGACGTGCCATGAGAGACACCCTCTGCCCAGCGTTCCTTCTGGGAACTCATAGCTGCCGGCCCTCTACATCATGCAGGAATTGGATGTGACATCCAACCTGGTCAAAGACCACAATTCACCACATTACACTGGTAGGCCTCTGGAAGAGGCAGTGCCAAAAAGGCCTTCCTCAGGCCTTCTATTGGTTAGGGAACTTGTGACACTTAGACACCTGCTCATTAAAATTGATTCAGCAAAGGGCCCTGTGTGTCGCGTGTGTCTGCCTTCGCACCTCAAAGACTGCAGGTACTTATGTTGCCTGTTAACTAGCATAGGAGGCCCTGCGTAGAAAAGCAGTCTCTTCCCGTTTGGAAAGCTGCATCCTTGCGGCAACAGAGCTGTGTTCAAAACCCTGAAAAGGCCCAGCGTCTATTCAGTGCAGCAACGCCTTGGGAGGCAAACACTAATTTCCACAGAGGAACTGGGTGCTTGCAATCCTTGTGGGGAGCTAATCCTGCCACCCTCGTTCTTTCGGGGAAACCGCAAGGTGACCACTAGGCTCCCCGTAAGTTCCCCTTTTGCCAACGGGCATGTTGGGCATACAGCAGTCTCCATGAAGTGTTCGTCGTTGTGCTGCATACATGCAACTCGAGGATGCCTTTCAGGACGCAATGGGCTCTCGCGTCCGCACTGTGTCCCGTGCAACTACACTGAGTACGCCAAGTCTCCTCTCTGCCTGCTGAGCAACAGACAGCCGTGTAGGCCCTTCGGAACACTTCTTGGCCTGCAGAGTCCAACGCGACACACTGTTCTCTTCCTTCGAAACCTAGGTTGCCATAGCTTGCAAACAGCACTGGAACACAGTCCTACACGGTCTCATGTGCTGGGCCACTTGGACTCAGTTAGCAATAGTGACTTACACCGAGAGAAACCTTCTCCTCCGCCTTCCTTCTGGGAACTCAAACCTCCCCGCCCTCTACCTCAAGCAGGAAGTCGAGGTGAGATCCAACCTGAGCAAAGAGCACAATTCCTCACTTTACACTGGCAGGCCCTTGGAATATGCAGTGCCAACTCGGTTTTCCTCAGGCCTTCACTCGGTTAAGGATCTTGCCACACGTAGAAGCCTGTGCAATAAAACTTGTTTAGCCAAGGGCCCAGTGTGTCGCGATGGTCTCCCTTGGCCGTTCCAATTCTGCAAGTACTTAGGTTGGGTGTTAACTAGGTTAGGTGGCCCTGCTTAGAAAACCAGCGTTTCCCCGTTTGGAAATCTGGATACTCGTGGCCTCGGAGTTGTTTCTGAATCCCTAAATATGCCCAGCTTCTACTCACTGCAGGCACACCTGGGGAGGAAACCAGTATGTTCCCCAGACAAACAGGGTGCTTGCGCATTCAGAGGGGAGCGAATCTGTGGCCCACGTTCGTTCTGGGAAATCGCAAGGTGACCGCTAGCATCCGCGAACAAAAGCAGTCTTATCCCCTTTCGAAAGCTGGATTCTTGCGGCCTAGAACCTGTGTGCAAAAGTGTGGAATTGCCCAGCTCCTATTCACTGCAGGCACGCTTGCGAGGGAAACGAGTATTTTGCCCAGAGAAATCAGGTGCTTTCAATTCTTAGGGGGAGCTAATCCCACAGCCCTCGTTCGTTCTGGGAAACCACAAGACGACCACTAGTCTCATCGTAAGGACCAATCTTTCCCCCTGGCAAGCTCTGCGTGCAGCAGTTTCCATGAGGTCTTTGTCGTGGTTCAGCTTCAATGGAACACGAGTAGACCTTTCAGGTCTCCTAGGGCTCTGGCATCCGCACCGTTGCCCGTGTAAATACACTGAGTACCCCAAGTGTCCTCTCTGCATGCTGATCAACAGACAGCCTTGTAGGCCCTTCGGAACACTTCTTGGCATGCAGAATCCAGGGCGACACACTGCTCCCTTCCTTGGAGAACCAGGTTGACACAGCTTACAAATACCTCGGGAATATATTCCCAGCCGGTCTAATGGGCTGGGCAACTTTGACTCAGTGCAGAAGAGTGACGTGCCATGAGAGACACCCTCTGCCCAGCGTTCCTTCTGGGAACTCATAGCTGCCGGCCCTCTACATCATGCAGGAATTGGATGTGACATCCAACCTGGTCAAAGACCACAATTCACCACATTACACTGGTAGGCCTCTGGAAGAGGCAGTGCCAAAAAGGCCTTCCTCAGGCCTTCTATTGGTTAGGGAACTTGCGACACTTAGACACCTGCTCATTAAAATTGATTCAGCAAAGGGCCCTGTGTGTCGCGTGTGTCTGCCTTCGCACCTCAAAGACTGCAGGTACTTATGTTGCCTGTTAACTAGCATAGGAGGCCCTGCGTAGAAAAGCAGTCTCTTCCCGTTTGGAAAGCTGCATCCTTGCGGCAACAGAGCTGTGTTCAAAACCCTGAAAAGGCCCAGCGTCTATTCAGTGCAGCAACGCCTTGGGAGGCAAACACTAATTTCCACAGAGGAACTGGGTGCTTGCAATCCTTGTGGGGAGCTAATCCTGCCACCCTCGTTCTTTCGGGGAAACCGCAAGGTGACCACTAGGCTCCCCGTAAGTTCCCCTTTTGCCAACGGGCATGTTGGGCATACAGCAGTTTCCATGAAGTGTTCGTCGTTGTGCTGCATACATGCAACTCGAGGATGCCTTTCAGGACGCAATGGGCTCTCGCGTCCGCACTGTGTCCCGTGCAACTACACTGAGTACGCCAAGTCTCCTCTCTGCCTGCTGAGCAACAGACAGCCGTGTAGGCCCTTCGGAACACTTCTTGGCCTGCAGAGTCCAACGCGACACACTGTTCTCTTCCTTCGAAAACTAGGTTGCCATAGCTTGCAAAGAGCACTGGAACACAGTCCTACACGGTCTCATGTGCTGGGCCACTTGGACTCAGTTAGCAATAGTGACTTACACCGAGAGAAACCTTCTCCTCCGCCTTCCTTCTGGGAACTCATACCTCCCCGCCCTCTACCTCAAGCAGGAAGTCGAGGTGAGATCCAACCTGAGCAAAGAGCACAATTCCTCACTTTACACTGGCAGGCCCTTGGAATATGCAGTGCCAACTCGGTTTTCCTCAGGCCTTCACTCGGTTAAGGATCTTGCCACACGTAGAAGCCTGTGCAATAAAACTTGTTTAGCCAAGGGCCCAGTGTGTCGCGATGGTCTCCCTTGGCCGTTCCAATTCTGCAAGTACTTAGGTTGGGTGTTAACTAGGTTAGGCGGCCCTGCTTAGAAAACCAGCGTTTCCCCCTTTGGAAATCTGGATACTCGTGGCCTCGGAGTTGTTTCTGAATCCCTAAATATGCCCAGCTTCTACTCACTGCAGGCACACCTGGGGAGGAATCCAGTATGTTCCCCAGACAAACAGGGTGCTTGCGCATTCAGAGGGGAGCGAATCTGTGGCCCACGTTCGTTCTGGGAAATCGCAAGGTGACCGCTAGCATCCGCGAACAAAAGCAGTCTTATCCCCTTTCGAAAGCTGGATTCTTGCGGCCTAGAACCTGTGTGCAAAAGTGTGGAATTGCCCAGCTCCTATTCACTGCAGGCACGCTTGCGAGGGAAACGAGTATTTTGCCCAGAGAAATCAGGTGCTTTCAATTCTTAGGGGGAGCTAATCCCACAGCCCTCGTTCGTTCTGGGAAACCACAAGACGACCACTAGTCTCATCGTAAGGACCAATCTTTCCCCCTGGCAAGCTCTGCGTGCAGCAGTTTCCATGAGGTCTTTGTCGTGGTTCAGCTTCAATGGAACACGAGTAGACCTTTCAGGTCTCCTAGGGCTCTGGCATCCGCACCGTTGCCCGTGTAAATACACTGAGTACCCCAAGTGTCCTCTCTGCATGCTGATCAACAGACAGCCTTGTAGGCCCTTCGGAACACTTCTTGGCATGCAGAATCCAGGGCGACACACTGCTCCCTTCCTTGGAGAACCAGGTTGACACAGCTTACAAATACCTCGGGAATATATTCCCAGCCGGTCTAATGGGCTGGGCAACTTTGACTCAGTGCAGAAGAGTGACGTGCCATGAGAGACACCCTCTGCCCAGCGTTCCTTCTGGGAACTCATAGCTGCCGGCCCTCTACATCATGCAGGAATTGGATGTGACATCCAACCTGGTCAAAGACCACAATTCACCACATTACACTGGTAGGCCTCTGGAAGAGGCAGTGCCAAAAAGGCCTTCCTCAGGCCTTCTATTGGTTAGGGAACTTGCGACACTTAGACACCTGCTCATTAAAATTGATTCAGCAAAGGGCCCTGTGTGTCGCGTGTGTCTGCCTTCGCACCTCAAAGACTGCAGGTACTTATGTTGCCTGTTAACTAGCATAGGAGGCCCTGCGTAGAAAAGCAGTCTCTTCCCGTTTGGAAAGCTGCATCCTTGCGGCAACAGAGCTGTGTTCAAAACCCTGAAAAGGCCCAGCGTCTATTCAGTGCAGCAACGCCTTGGGAGGCAAACACTAATTTCCACAGAGGAACTGGGTGCTTGCAATCCTTGTGGGGAGCTAATCCTGCCACCCTCGTTCTTTCGGGGAAACCGCAAGGTGACCACTAGGCTCCCCGTAAGTTCCCCTTTTGCCAACGGGCATGTTGGGCATACAGCAGTTTCCATGAAGTGTTCGTCGTTGTGCTGCATACATGCAACTCGAGGATGCCTTTCAGGACGCAATGGGCTCTCGCGTCCGCACTGTGTCCCGTGCAACTACACTGAGTACGCCAAGTCTCCTCTCTGCCTGCTGAGCAACAGACAGCCGTGTAGGCCCTTCGGAACACTTCTTGGCCTGCAGAGTCCAACGCGACACACTGTTCTCTTCCTTCGAAACCTAGGTTGCCATAGCTTGCAAACAGCACTGGAACACAGTCCTACACGGTCTCATGTGCTGGGCCACTTGGACTCAGTTAGCAATAGTGACTTACACCGAGAGAAACCTTCTCCTCCGCCTTCCTTCTGGGAACTCAAACCTCCCCGCCCTCTACCTCAAGCAGGAAGTCGAGGTGAGATCCAACCTGAGCAAAGAGCACAATTCCTCACTTTACACTGGCAGGCCCTTGGAATATGCAGTGCCAACTCGGTTTTCCTCAGGCCTTCACTCGGTTAAGGATCTTGCCACACGTAGAAGCCTGTGCAATAAAACTTGTTTAGCCAAGGGCCCAGTGTGTCGCGATGGTCTCCCTTGGCCGTTCCAATTCTGCAAGTACTTAGGTTGGGTGTTAACTAGGTTAGGTGGCCCTGCTTAGAAAACCAGCGTTTCCCCGTTTGGAAATCTGGATACTCGTGGCCTCGGAGTTGTTTCTGAATCCCTAAATATGCCCAGCTTCTACTCACTGCAGGCACACCTGGGGAGGAAACCAGTATGTTCCCCAGACAAACAGGGTGCTTGCGCATTCAGAGGGGAGCGAATCTGTGGCCCACGTTCGTTCTGGGAAATCGCAAGGTGACCGCTAGCATCCGCGAACAAAAGCAGTCTTATCCCCTTTCGAAAGCTGGATTCTTGCGGCCTAGAACCTGTGTGCAAAAGTGTGGAATTGCCCAGCTCCTATTCACTGCAGGCACGCTTGCGAGGGAAACGAGTATTTTGCCCAGAGAAATCAGGTGCTTTCAATTCTTAGGGGGAGCTAATCCCACAGCCCTCGTTCGTTCTGGGAAACCACAAGACGACCACTAGTCTCATCGTAAGGACCAATCTTTCCCCCTGGCAAGCTCTGCGTGCAGCAGTTTCCATGAGGTCTTTGTCGTGGTTCAGCTTCAATGGAACACGAGTAGACCTTTCAGGTCTCCTAGGGCTCTGGCATCCGCACCGTTGCCCGTGTAAATACACTGAGTACCCCAAGTGTCCTCTCTGCATGCTGATCAACAGACAGCCTTGTAGGCCCTTCGGAACACTTCTTGGCATGCAGAATCCAGGGCGACACACTGCTCCCTTCCTTGGAGAACCAGGTTGACACAGCTTACAAATACCTCGGGAATATATTCCCAGCCGGTCTAATGGGCTGGGCAACTTTGACTCAGTGCAGAAGAGTGACGTGCCATGAGAGACACCCTCTGCCCAGCGTTCCTTCTGGGAACTCATAGCTGCCGGCCCTCTACATCATGCAGGAATTGGATGTGACATCCAACCTGGTCAAAGACCACAATTCACCACATTACACTGGTAGGCCTCTGGAAGAGGCAGTGCCAAAAAGGCCTTCCTCAGGCCTTCTATTGGTTAGGGAACTTGTGACACTTAGACACCTGCTCATTAAAATTGATTCAGCAAAGGGCCCTGTGTGTCGCGTGTGTCTGCCTTCGCACCTCAAAGACTGCAGGTACTTATGTTGCCTGTTAACTAGCATAGGAGGCCCTGCGTAGAAAAGCAGTCTCTTCCCGTTTGGAAAGCTGCATCCTTGCGGCAACAGAGCTGTGTTCAAAACCCTGAAAAGGCCCAGCGTCTATTCAGTGCAGCAACGCCTTGGGAGGCAAACACTAATTTCCACAGAGGAACTGGGTGCTTGCAATCCTTGTGGGGAGCTAATCCTGCCACCCTCGTTCTTTCGGGGAAACCGCAAGGTGACCACTAGGCTCCCCGTAAGTTCCCCTTTTGCCAACGGGCATGTTGGGCATACAGCAGTTTCCATGAAGTGTTCGTCGTTGTGCTGCATACATGCAACTCGAGGATGCCTTTCAGGACGCAATGGGCTCTCGCGTCCGCACTGTGTCCCGTGCAACTACACTGAGTACGCCAAGTCTCCTCTCTGCCTGCTGAGCAACAGACAGCCGTGTAGGCCCTTCGGAACACTTCTTGGCCTGCAGAGTCCAACGCGACACACTGTTCTCTTCCTTCGAAAACTAGGTTGCCATAGCTTGCAAAGAGCACTGGAACACAGTCCTACACGGTCTCATGTGCTGGGCCACTTGGACTCAGTTAGCAATAGTGACTTACACCGAGAGAAACCTTCTCCTCCGCCTTCCTTCTGGGAACTCATACCTCCCCGCCCTCTACCTCAAGCAGGAAGTCGAGGTGAGATCCAACCTGAGCAAAGAGCACAATTCCTCACTTTACACTGGCAGGCCCTTGGAATATGCAGTGCCAACTCGGTTTTCCTCAGGCCTTCACTCGGTTAAGGATCTTGCCACACGTAGAAGCCTGTGCAATAAAACTTGTTTAGCCAAGGGCCCAGTGTGTCGCGATGGTCTCCCTTGGCCGTTCCAATTCTGCAAGTACTTAGGTTGGGTGTTAACTAGGTTAGGCGGCCCTGCTTAGAAAACCAGCGTTTCCCCCTTTGGAAATCTGGATACTCGTGGCCTCGGAGTTGTTTCCGAATCCCTAAATATGCCCAGCTTCTACTCACTGCAGGCACACCTGGGGAGGAATCCAGTATGTTCCCCAGACAAACAGGGTGCTTGCGCATTCAGAGGGGAGCGAATCTGTGGCCCACGTTCGTTCTGGGAAATCGCAAGGTGACCGCTAGCATCCGCGAACAAAAGCAGTCTTATCCCCTTTCGAAAGCTGGATTCTTGCGGCCTAGAACCTGTGTGCAAAAGTGTGGAATTGCCCAGCTCCTATTCACTGCAGGCACGCTTGCGAGGGAAACGAGTATTTTGCCCAGAGAAATCAGGTGCTTTCAATTCTTAGGGGGAGCTAATCCCACAGCCCTCGTTCGTTCTGGGAAACCACAAGACGACCACTAGTCTCATCGTAAGGACCAATCTTTCCCCCTGGCAAGCTCTGCGTGCAGCAGTTTCCATGAGGTCTTTGTCGTGGTTCAGCTTCAATGGAACACGAGTAGACCTTTCAGGTCTCCTAGGGCTCTGGCATCCGCACCGTTGCCCGTGTAAATACACTGAGTACCCCAAGTGTCCTCTCTGCATGCTGATCAACAGACAGCCTTGTAGGCCCTTCGGAACACTTCTTGGCATGCAGAATCCAGGGCGACACACTGCTCCCTTCCTTGGAGAACCAGGTTGACACAGCTTACAAATACCTCGGGAATATATTCCCAGCCGGTCTAATGGGCTGGGCAACTTTGACTCAGTGCAGAAGAGTGACGTGCCATGAGAGACACCCTCTGCCCAGCGTTCCTTCTGGGAACTCATAGCTGCCGGCCCTCTACATCATGCAGGAATTGGATGTGACATCCAACCTGGTCAAAGACCACAATTCACCACATTACACTGGTAGGCCTCTGGAAGAGGCAGTGCCAAAAAGGCCTTCCTCAGGCCTTCTATTGGTTAGGGAACTTGCGACACTTAGACACCTGCTCATTAAAATTGATTCAGCAAAGGGCCCTGTGTGTCGCGTGTGTCTGCCTTCGCACCTCAAAGACTGCAGGTACTTATGTTGCCTGTTAACTAGCATAGGAGGCCCTGCGTAGAAAAGCAGTCTCTTCCCGTTTGGAAAGCTGCATCCTTGCGGCAACAGAGCTGTGTTCAAAACCCTGAAAAGGCCCAGCGTCTATTCAGTGCAGCAACGCCTTGGGAGGCAAACACTAATTTCCACAGAGGAACTGGGTGCTTGCAATCCTTGTGGGGAGCTAATCCTGCCACCCTCGTTCTTTCGGGGAAACCGCAAGGTGACCACTAGGCTCCCCGTAAGTTCCCCTTTTGCCAACGGGCATGTTGGGCATACAGCAGTTTCCATGAAGTGTTCGTCGTTGTGCTGCATACATGCAACTCGAGGATGCCTTTCAGGACGCAATGGGCTCTCGCGTCCGCACTGTGTCCCGTGCAACTACACTGAGTACGCCAAGTCTCCTCTCTGCCTGCTGAGCAACAGACAGCCGTGTAGGCCCTTCGGAACACTTCTTGGCCTGCAGAGTCCAACGCGACACACTGTTCTCTTCCTTCGAAACCTAGGTTGCCATAGCTTGCAAACAGCACTGGAACACAGTCCTACACGGTCTCATGTGCTGGGCCACTTGGACTCAGTTAGCAATAGTGACTTACACCAAGAGAAACCTTCTCCTCCGCCTTCCTTCTGGGAACTCAAACCTCCCCGCCCTCTACCTCAAGCAGGAAGTCGAGGTGAGATCCAACCTGAGCAAAGAGCACAATTCCTCACTTTACACTGGCAGGCCCTTGGAATATGCAGTGCCAACTCGGTTTTCCTCAGGCCTTCACTCGGTTAAGGATCTTGCCACACATAGAAGCCTGTGCAATAAAACTTGTTTAGCCAAGGGCCCAGTGTGTCGCGATGGTGTCCCTTGGCCGTTCCAATTCTGCAAGTACTTAGGTTGGGTGTTAACTAGGTTAGGTGGCCCTGCTTAGAAAACCAGCGTTTCCCCGTTTGGAAATCTGGATACTCGTGGCCTCGGAGTTGTTTCTGAATCCCTAAATATGCCCAGCTTCTACTCACTGCAGGCACACCTGGGGAGGAAACCAGTATGTTCCCCAGACAAACAGGGTGCTTGCGCATTCAGAGGGGAGCGAATCTGTGGCCCACGTTCGTTCTGGGAAATCGCAAGGTGACCGCTAGCATCCGCGAACAAAAGCAGTCTTATCCCCTTTCGAAAGCTGGATTCTTGCGGCCTAGAACCTGTGTGCAAAAGTGTGGAATTGCCCAGCTCCTATTCACTGCAGGCACGCTTGCGAGGGAAACGAGTATTTTGCCCAGAGAAATCAGGTGCTTTCAATTCTTAGGGGGAGCTAATCCCACAGCCCTCGTTCGTTCTGGGAAACCACAAGACGACCACTAGTCTCATCGTAAGGACCAATCTTTCCCCCTGGCAAGCTCTGCGTGCAGCAGTTTCCATGAGGTCTTTGTCGTGGTTCAGCTTCAATGGAACACGAGTAGACCTTTCAGGTCTCCTAGGGCTCTGGCATCCGCACCGTTGCCCGTGTAAATACACTGAGTACCCCAAGTGTCCTCTCTGCATGCTGATCAACAGACAGCCTTGTAGGCCCTTCGGAACACTTCTTGGCATGCAGAATCCAGGGCGACACACTGCTCCCTTCCTTGGAGAACCAGGTTGACACAGCTTACAAATACCTCGGGAATATATTCCCAGCCGGTCTAATGGGCTGGGCAACTTTGACTCAGTGCAGAAGAGTGACGTGCCATGAGAGACACCCTCTGCCCAGCGTTCCTTCTGGGAACTCATAGCTGCCGGCCCTCTACATCATGCAGGAATTGGATGTGACATCCAACCTGGTCAAAGACCACAATTCACCACATTACACTGGTAGGCCTCTGGAAGAGGCAGTGCCAAAAAGGCCTTCCTCAGGCCTTCTATTGGTTAGGGAACTTGTGACACTTAGACACCTGCTCATTAAAATTGATTCAGCAAAGGGCCCTGTGTGTCGCGTGTGTCTGCCTTCGCACCTCAAAGACTGCAGGTACTTATGTTGCCTGTTAACTAGCATAGGAGGCCCTGCGTAGAAAAGCAGTCTCTTCCCGTTTGGAAAGCTGCATCCTTGCGGCAACAGAGCTGTGTTCAAAACCCTGAAAAGGCCCAGCGTCTATTCAGTGCAGCAACGCCTTGGGAGGCAAACACTAATTTCCACAGAGGAACTGGGTGCTTGCAATCCTTGTGGGGAGCTAATCCTGCCACCCTCGTTCTTTCGGGGAAACCGCAAGGTGACCACTAGGCTCCCCGTAAGTTCCCCTTTTGCCAACGGGCATGTTGGGCATACAGCAGTTTCCATGAAGTGTTCGTCGTTGTGCTGCATACATGCAACTCGAGGATGCCTTTCAGGACGCAATGGGCTCTCGCGTCCGCACTGTGTCCCGTGCAACTACACTGAGTACGCCAAGTCTCCTCTCTGCCTGCTGAGCAACAGACAGCCGTGTAGGCCCTTCGGAACACTTCTTGGCCTGCAGAGTCCAACGCGACACACTGTTCTCTTCCTTCGAAAACTAGGTTGCCATAGCTTGCAAAGAGCACTGGAACACAGTCCTACACGGTCTCATGTGCTGGGCCACTTGGACTCAGTTAGCAATAGTGACTTACACCGAGAGAAACCTTCTCCTCCGCCTTCCTTCTGGGAACTCATACCTCCCCGCCCTCTACCTCAAGCAGGAAGTCGAGGTGAGATCCAACCTGAGCAAAGAGCACAATTCCTCACTTTACACTGGCAGGCCCTTGGAATATGCAGTGCCAACTCGGTTTTCCTCAGGCCTTCACTCGGTTAAGGATCTTGCCACACGTAGAAGCCTGTGCAATAAAACTTGTTTAGCCAAGGGCCCAGTGTGTCGCGATGGTCTCCCTTGGCCGTTCCAATTCTGCAAGTACTTAGGTTGGGTGTTAACTAGGTTAGGCGGCCCTGCTTAGAAAACCAGCGTTTCCCCCTTTGGAAATCTGGATACTCGTGGCCTCGGAGTTGTTTCCGAATCCCTAAATATGCCCAGCTTCTACTCACTGCAGGCACACCTGGGGAGGAATCCAGTATGTTCCCCAGACAAACAGGGTGCTTGCGCATTCAGAGGGGAGCGAATCTGTGGCCCACGTTCGTTCTGGGAAATCGCAAGGTGACCGCTAGCATCCGCGAACAAAAGCAGTCTTATCCCCTTTCGAAAGCTGGATTCTTGCGGCCTAGAACCTGTGTGCAAAAGTGTGGAATTGCCCAGCTCCTATTCACTGCAGGCACGCTTGCGAGGGAAACGAGTATTTTGCCCAGAGAAATCAGGTGCTTTCAATTCTTAGGGGGAGCTAATCCCACAGCCCTCGTTCGTTCTGGGAAACCACAAGACGACCACTAGTCTCATCGTAAGGACCAATCTTTCCCCCTGGCAAGCTCTGCGTGCAGCAGTTTCCATGAGGTCTTTGTCGTGGTTCAGCTTCAATGGAACACGAGTAGACCTTTCAGGTCTCCTAGGGCTCTGGCATCCGCACCGTTGCCCGTGTAAATACACTGAGTACCCCAAGTGTCCTCTCTGCATGCTGATCAACAGACAGCCTTGTAGGCCCTTCGGAACACTTCTTGGCATGCAGAATCCAGGGCGACACACTGCTCCCTTCCTTGGAGAACCAGGTTGACACAGCTTACAAATACCTCGGGAATATATTCCCAGCCGGTCTAATGGGCTGGGCAACTTTGACTCAGTGCAGAAGAGTGACGTGCCATGAGAGACACCCTCTGCCCAGCGTTCCTTCTGGGAACTCATAGCTGCCGGCCCTCTACATCATGCAGGAATTGGATGTGACATCCAACCTGGTCAAAGACCACAATTCACCACATTACACTGGTAGGCCTCTGGAAGAGGCAGTGCCAAAAAGGCCTTCCTCAGGCCTTCTATTGGTTAGGGAACTTGCGACACTTAGACACCTGCTCATTAAAATTGATTCAGCAAAGGGCCCTGTGTGTCGCGTGTGTCTGCCTTCGCACCTCAAAGACTGCAGGTACTTATGTTGCCTGTTAACTAGCATAGGAGGCCCTGCGTAGAAAAGCAGTCTCTTCCCGTTTGGAAAGCTGCATCCTTGCGGCAACAGAGCTGTGTTCAAAACCCTGAAAAGGCCCAGCGTCTATTCAGTGCAGCAACGCCTTGGGAGGCAAACACTAATTTCCACAGAGGAACTGGGTGCTTGCAATCCTTGTGGGGAGCTAATCCTGCCACCCTCGTTCTTTCGGGGAAACCGCAAGGTGACCACTAGGCTCCCCGTAAGTTCCCCTTTTGCCAACGGGCATGTTGGGCATACAGCAGTTTCCATGAAGTGTTCGTCGTTGTGCTGCATACATGCAACTCGAGGATGCCTTTCAGGACGCAATGGGCTCTCGCGTCCGCACTGTGTCCCGTGCAACTACACTGAGTACGCCAAGTCTCCTCTCTGCCTGCTGAGCAACAGACAGCCGTGTAGGCCCTTCGGAACACTTCTTGGCCTGCAGAGTCCAACGCGACACACTGTTCTCTTCCTTCGAAAACTAGGTTGCCATAGCTTGCAAAGAGCACTGGAACACAGTCCTACACGGTCTCATGTGCTGGGCCACTTGGACTCAGTTAGCAATAGTGACTTACACCGAGAGAAACCTTCTCCTCCGCCTTCCTTCTGGGAACTCATACCTCCCCGCCCTCTACCTCAAGCAGGAAGTCGAGGTGAGATCCAACCTGAGCAAAGAGCACAATTCCTCACTTTACACTGGCAGGCCCTTGGAATATGCAGTGCCAACTCGGTTTTCCTCAGGCCTTCACTCGGTTAAGGATCTTGCCACACGTAGAAGCCTGTGCAATAAAACTTGTTTAGCCAAGGGCCCAGTGTGTCGCGATGGTCTCCCTTGGCCGTTCCAATTCTGCAAGTACTTAGGTTGGGTGTTAACTAGGTTAGGCGGCCCTGCTTAGAAAACCAGCGTTTCCCCGTTTGGAAATCTGGATACTCGTGGCCTCGGAGTTGTTTCTGAATCCCTAAATATGCCCAGCTTCTACTCACTGCAGGCACACCTGGGGAGGAAACCAGTATGTTCCCCAGACAAACAGGGTGCTTGCGCATTCAGAGGGGAGCGAATCTGTGGCCCACGTTCGTTCTGGGAAATCGCAAGGTGACCGCTAGCATCCGCGAACAAAAGCAGTCTTATCCCCTTTCGAAAGCTGGATTCTTGCGGCCTAGAACCTGTGTGCAAAAGTGTGGAATTGCCCAGCTCCTATTCACTGCAGGCACGCTTGCGAGGGAAACGAGTATTTTGCCCAGAGAAATCAGGTGCTTTCAATTCTTAGGGGGAGCTAATCCCACAGCCCTCGTTCGTTCTGGGAAACCACAAGACGACCACTAGTCTCATCGTAAGGACCAATCTTTCCCCCTGGCAAGCTCTGCGTGCAGCAGTTTCCATGAGGTCTTTGTCGTGGTTCAGCTTCAATGGAACACGAGTAGACCTTTCAGGTCTCCTAGGGCTCTGGCATCCGCACCGTTGCCCGTGTAAATACACTGAGTACCCCAAGTGTCCTCTCTGCATGCTGATCAACAGACAGCCTTGTAGGCCCTTCGGAACACTTCTTGGCATGCAGAATCCAGGGCGACACACTGCTCCCTTCCTTGGAGAACCAGGTTGACACAGCTTACAAATACCTCGGGAATATATTCCCAGCCGGTCTAATGGGCTGGGCAACTTTGACTCAGTGCAGAAGAGTGACGTGCCATGAGAGACACCCTCTGCCCAGCGTTCCTTCTGGGAACTCATAGCTGCCGGCCCTCTACATCATGCAGGAATTGGATGTGACATCCAACCTGGTCAAAGACCACAATTCACCACACTACACTGGTAGGCCTCTGGAAGAGGCAGTGCCAAAAAGGCCTTCCTCAGGCCTTCTATTGGTTAGGGAACTTGCGACACTTAGACACCTGCTCATTAAAATTGATTCAGCAAAGGGCCCTGTGTGTCGCGTGTGTCTGCCTTCGCACCTCAAAGACTGCAGGTACTTATGTTGCCTGTTAACTAGCATAGGAGGCCCTGCGTAGAAAAGCAGTCTCTTCCCGTTTGGAAAGCTGCATCCTTGCGGCAGCAGAGCTGTGTTCAAAACCCTGAAAAGGCCCAGCGTCTATTCAGTGCAGCAACGCCTTGGGAGGCAAACACTAATTTCCACAGAGGAACTGGGTGCTTGCAATCCTTGTGGGGAGCTAATCCTGCCACCCTCGTTCTTCCGGGGAAACCGCAAGGTGACCACTAGGCTCCCCGTAAGTTCCCCTTTTGCCAACGGGCATGTTGGGCATACAGCAGTCTCCATGAAGTGTTCGTCGTTGTGCTGCATACATGCAACTCGAGGATGCCTTTCAGGACGCAATGGGCTCTCGCGTCCACACTGTGTCCCGTGCAACTACACTGAGTACGCCAAGTCTCCTCTCTGCCTGCTGAGCAACAGACAGCCGTGTAGGCCCTTCGGAACACTTCTTGGCCTGCAGAGTCCAACGCGACAAACTGTTCTCTTCCTTCGAAACCTAGGTTGCCATAGCTTGCAAAGAGCACTGGAACACAGTCCTACACGGTCTCATGTGCTGGGCCACTTGGACTCAGTTAGCAATAGTGACTTACACCGAGAGAAACCTTCTCCTCCGCCTTCCTTCTGGGAACTCATACCTCCCCGCCCTCTACCTCAAGCAGGAAGTCGAGGTGAGATCCAACCTGAGCAAAGAGCACAATTCCTCACTTTACACTGGCAGGCCCTTGGAATATGCAGTGCCAACTCGGTTTTCCTCAGGCCTTCACTCGGTTAAGGATCTTGCCACACGTAGAAGCCTGTGCAATAAAACTTGTTTAGCCAAGGGCCCAGTGTGTCGCGATGGTCTCCCTTGGCCGTTCCAATTCTGCAAGTACTTAGGTTGGGTGTTAACTAGGTTAGGCGGCCCTGCTTAGAAAACCAGCGTTTCCCCCTTTGGAAATCTGGATACTCGTGGCCTCGGAGTTGTTTCCGAATCCCTAAATATGCCCAGCTTCTACTCACTGCAGGCACACCTGGGGAGGAATCCAGTATGTTCCCCAGACAAACAGGGTGCTTGCGCATTCAGAGGGGAGCGAATCTGTGGCCCACGTTCGTTCTGGGAAATCGCAAGGTGACCGCTAGCATCCGCGAACAAAAGCAGTCTTATCCCCTTTCGAAAGCTGGATTCTTGCGGCCTAGAACCTGTGTGCAAAAGTGTGGAATTGCCCAGCTCCTATTCACTGCAGGCACGCTTGCGAGGGAAACGAGTATTTTGCCCAGAGAAATCAGGTGCTTTCAATTCTTAGGGGGAGCTAATCCCACAGCCCTCGTTCGTTCTGGGAAACCACAAGACGACCACTAGTCTCATCGTAAGGACCAATCTTTCCCCCTGGCAAGCTCTGCGTGCAGCAGTTTCCATGAGGTCTTTGTCGTGGTTCAGCTTCAATGGAACACGAGTAGACCTTTCAGGTCTCCTAGGGCTCTGGCATCCGCACCGTTGCCCGTGTAAATACACTGAGTACCCCAAGTGTCCTCTCTGCATGCTGATCAACAGACAGCCTTGTAGGCCCTTCGGAACACTTCTTGGCATGCAGAATCCAGGGCGACACACTGCTCCCTTCCTTGGAGAACCAGGTTGACACAGCTTACAAATACCTCGGGAATATATTCCCAGCCGGTCTAATGGGCTGGGCAACTTTGACTCAGTGCAGAAGAGTGACGTGCCATGAGAGACACCCTCTGCCCAGCGTTCCTTCTGGGAACTCATAGCTGCCGGCCCTCTACATCATGCAGGAATTGGATGTGACATCCAACCTGGTCAAAGACCACAATTCACCACATTACACTGGTAGGCCTCTGGAAGAGGCAGTGCCAAAAAGGCCTTCCTCAGGCCTTCTATTGGTTAGGGAACTTGCGACACTTAGACACCTGCTCATTAAAATTGATTCAGCAAAGGGCCCTGTGTGTCGCGTGTGTCTGCCTTCGCACCTCAAAGACTGCAGGTACTTATGTTGCCTGTTAACTAGCATAGGAGGCCCTGCGTAGAAAAGCAGTCTCTTCCCGTTTGGAAAGCTGCATCCTTGCGGCAACAGAGCTGTGTTCAAAACCCTGAAAAGGCCCAGCGTCTATTCAGTGCAGCAACGCCTTGGGAGGCAAACACTAATTTCCACAGAGGAACTGGGTGCTTGCAATCCTTGTGGGGAGCTAATCCTGCCACCCTCGTTCTTTCGGGGAAACCGCAAGGTGACCACTAGGCTCCCCGTAAGTTCCCCTTTTGCCAACGGGCATGTTGGGCATACAGCAGTTTCCATGAAGTGTTCGTCGTTGTGCTGCATACATGCAACTCGAGGATGCCTTTCAGGACGCAATGGGCTCTCGCGTCCGCACTGTGTCCCGTGCAACTACACTGAGTACGCCAAGTCTCCTCTCTGCCTGCTGAGCAACAGACAGCCGTGTAGGCCCTTCGGAACACTTCTTGGCCTGCAGAGTCCAACGCGACACACTGTTCTCTTCCTTCGAAAACTAGGTTGCCATAGCTTGCAAAGAGCACTGGAACACAGTCCTACACGGTCTCATGTGCTGGGCCACTTGGACTCAGTTAGCAATAGTGACTTACACCGAGAGAAACCTTCTCCTCCGCCTTCCTTCTGGGAACTCATACCTCCCCGCCCTCTACCTCAAGCAGGAAGTCGAGGTGAGATCCAACCTGAGCAAAGAGCACAATTCCTCACTTTACACTGGCAGGCCCTTGGAATATGCAGTGCCAACTCGGTTTTCCTCAGGCCTTCACTCGGTTAAGGATCTTGCCACACGTAGAAGCCTGTGCAATAAAACTTGTTTAGCCAAGGGCCCAGTGTGTCGCGATGGTCTCCCTTGGCCGTTCCAATTCTGCAAGTACTTAGGTTGGGTGTTAACTAGGTTAGGCGGCCCTGCTTAGAAAACCAGCGTTTCCCCGTTTGGAAATCTGGATACTCGTGGCCTCGGAGTTGTTTCTGAATCCCTAAATATGCCCAGCTTCTACTCACTGCAGGCACACCTGGGGAGGAAACCAGTATGTTCCCCAGACAAACAGGGTGCTTGCGCATTCAGAGGGGAGCGAATCTGTGGCCCACGTTCGTTCTGGGAAATCGCAAGGTGACCGCTAGCATCCGCGAACAAAAGCAGTCTTATCCCCTTTCGAAAGCTGGATTCTTGCGGCCTAGAACCTGTGTGCAAAAGTGTGGAATTGCCCAGCTCCTATTCACTGCAGGCACGCTTGCGAGGGAAACGAGTATTTTGCCCAGAGAAATCAGGTGCTTTCAATTCTTAGGGGGAGCTAATCCCACAGCCCTCGTTCGTTCTGGGAAACCACAAGACGACCACTAGTCTCATCGTAAGGACCAATCTTTCCCCCTGGCAAGCTCTGCGTGCAGCAGTTTCCATGAGGTCTTTGTCGTGGTTCAGCTTCAATGGAACACGAGTAGACCTTTCAGGTCTCCTAGGGCTCTGGCATCCGCACCGTTGCCCGTGTAAATACACTGAGTACCCCAAGTGTCCTCTCTGCATGCTGATCAACAGACAGCCTTGTAGGCCCTTCGGAACACTTCTTGGCATGCAGAATCCAGGGCGACACACTGCTCCCTTCCTTGGAGAACCAGGTTGACACAGCTTACAAATACCTCGGGAATATATTCCCAGCCGGTCTAATGGGCTGGGCAACTTTGACTCAGTGCAGAAGAGTGACGTGCCATGAGAGACACCCTCTGCCCAGCGTTCCTTCTGGGAACTCATAGCTGCCGGCCCTCTACATCATGCAGGAATTGGATGTGACATCCAACCTGGTCAAAGACCACAATTCACCACACTACACTGGTAGGCCTCTGGAAGAGGCAGTGCCAAAAAGGCCTTCCTCAGGCCTTCTATTGGTTAGGGAACTTGCGACACTTAGACACCTGCTCATTAAAATTGATTCAGCAAAGGGCCCTGTGTGTCGCGTGTGTCTGCCTTCGCACCTCAAAGACTGCAGGTACTTATGTTGCCTGTTAACTAGCATAGGAGGCCCTGCGTAGAAAAGCAGTCTCTTCCCGTTTGGAAAGCTGCATCCTTGCGGCAGCAGAGCTGTGTTCAAAACCCTGAAAAGGCCCAGCGTCTATTCAGTGCAGCAACGCCTTGGGAGGAAAACACTAATTTCCACAGAGGAACTGGGTGCTTGCAATCCTTGTGGGGAGCTAATCCTGCCACCCTCGTTCTTCCGGGGAAACCGCAAGGTGACCACTAGGCTCCCCGTAAGTTCCCCTTTTGCCAACGGGCATGTTGGGCATACAGCAGTCTCCATGAAGTGTTCGTCGTTGTGCTGCATACATGCAACTCGAGGATGCCTTTCAGGACGCAATGGGCTCTCGCGTCCACACTGTGTCCCGTGCAACTACACTGAGTACGCCAAGTCTCCTCTCTGCCTGCTGAGCAACAGACAGCCGTGTAGGCCCTTCGGAACACTTCTTGGCCTGCAGAGTCCAACGCGACAAACTGTTCTCTTCCTTCGAAACCTAGGTTGCCATAGCTTGCAAAGAGCACTGGAACACAGTCCTACACGGTCTCATGTGCTGGGCCACTTGGACTCAGTTAGGAATAGTGACTTACACCGAGAGAAACCTTCTCCTCCGCCTTCCTTCTGGGAACTCAAACCTCCCCGCCCTCTACCTCAAGCAGGAAGTCGAGGTGAGATCCAACCTGAGCAAAGAGCACAATTCCTCACTTTACACTGGCAGGCCCTTGGAATATGCAGTGCCAACTCGGTTTTCCTCAGGCCTTCACTCGGTTAAGGATCTTGCCACACGTAGAAGCCTGTGCAATAAAACTTGTTTAGCCAAGGGCCCAGTGTGTCGCGATGGTCTCCCTTGGCCGTTCCAATTCTGCAAGTACTTAGGTTGGGTGTTAACTAGGTTAGGCGGCCCTGCTTAGAAAACCAGCGTTTCCCCGTTTGGAAATCTGGATACTCGTGGCCTCGGAGTTGTTTCTGAATCCCTAAATATGCCCAGCTTCTACTCACTGCAGGCACACCTGGGGAGGAAACCAGTATGTTCCCCAGACAAACAGGGTGCTTGCGCATTCAGAGGGGAGCGAATCTGTGGCCCACGTTCGTTCTGGGAAATCGCAAGGTGACCGCTAGCATCCGCGAACAAAAGCAGTCTTATCCCCTTTCGAAAGCTGGATTCTTGCGGCCTAGAACCTGTGTGCAAAAGTGTGGAATTGCCCAGCTCCTATTCACTGCAGGCACGCTTGCGAGGGAAACGAGTATTTTGCCCAGAGAAATCAGGTGCTTTCAATTCTTAGGGGGAGCTAATCCCACAGCCCTCGTTCGTTCTGGGAAACCACAAGACGACCACTAGTCTCATCGTAAGGACCAATCTTTCCCCCTGGCAAGCTCTGCGTGCAGCAGTTTCCATGAGGTCTTTGTCGTGGTTCAGCTTCAATGGAACACGAGTAGACCTTTCAGGTCTCCTAGGGCTCTGGCATCCGCACCGTTGCCCGTGTAAATACACTGAGTACCCCAAGTGTCCTCTCTGCATGCTGATCAACAGACAGCCTTGTAGGCCCTTCGGAACACTTCTTGGCATGCAGAATCCAGGGCGACACACTGCTCCCTTCCTTGGAGAACCAGGTTGACACAGCTTACAAATACCTCGGGAATATATTCCCAGCCGGTCTAATGGGCTGGGCAACTTTGACTCAGTGCAGAAGAGTGACGTGCCATGAGAGACACCCTCTGCCCAGCGTTCCTTCTGGGAACTCATAGCTGCCGGCCCTCTACATCATGCAGGAATTGGATGTGACATCCAACCTGGTCAAAGACCACAATTCACCACACTACACTGGTAGGCCTCTGGAAGAGGCAGTGCCAAAAAGGCCTTCCTCAGGCCTTCTATTGGTTAGGGAACTTGCGACACTTAGACACCTGCTCATTAAAATTGATTCAGCAAAGGGCCCTGTGTGTCGCGTGTGTCTGCCTTCGCACCTCAAAGACTGCAGGTACTTATGTTGCCTGTTAACTAGCATAGGAGGCCCTGCGTAGAAAAGCAGTCTCTTCCCGTTTGGAAAGCTGCATCCTTGCGGCAGCAGAGCTGTGTTCAAAACCCTGAAAAGGCCCAGCGTCTATTCAGTGCAGCAACGCCTTGGGAGGCAAACACTAATTTCCACAGAGGAACTGGGTGCTTGCAATCCTTGTGGGGAGCTAATCCTGCCACCCTCGTTCTTTCGGGGAAACCGCAAGGTGCCCACTAGGCTCCCCGTAAGTTCCCCTTTTGCCAACGGGCATGTTGGGCATACAGCAGTCTCCATGAAGTGTTCGTCGTTGTGCTGCATACATGCAACTCGAGGATGCCTTTCAGGACGCAATGGGCTCTCGCGTCCGCACTGTGTCCCGTGCAACTACACTGAGTACGCCAAGTCTCCTCTCTGCCTGCTGAGCAACAGACAGCCGTGTAGGCCCTTCGGAACACTTCTTGGCCTGCAGAGTCCAACGCGACACACTGTTCTCTTCCTTCGAAACCTAGGTTGCCATAGCTTGCAAAGAGCACTGGAACACAGTCCTACACGGTCTCATGTGCTGGGCCACTTGGACTCAGTTAGGAATAGTGACTTACACCGAGAGAAACCTTCTCCTCCGCCTTCCTTCTGGGAACTCAAACCTCCCCGCCCTCTACCTCAAGCAGGAAGTCGAGGTGAGATCCAACCTGAGCAAAGAGCACAATTCCTCACTTTACACTGGCAGGCCCTTGGAATATGCAGTGCCAACTCGGTTTTCCTCAGGCCTTCACTCGGTTAAGGATCTTGCCACACGTAGAAGCCTGTGCAATAAAACTTGTTTAGCCAAGGGCCCAGTGTGTCGCGATGGTCTCCCTTGGCCGTTCCAATTCTGCAAGTACTTAGGTTGGGTGTTAACTAGGTTAGGCGGCCCTGCTTAGAAAACCAGCGTTTCCCCCTTTGGAAATCTGGATACTCGTGGCCTCGGAGTTGTTTCTGAATCCCTAAATATGCCCAGCTTCTACTCACTGCAGGCACACCTGGGGAGGAAACCAGTATGTTCCCCAGACAAACAGGGTGCTTGCGCATTCAGAGGGGAGCGAATCTGTGGCCCACGTTCGTTCTGGGAAATCGCAAGGTGACCGCTAGCATCCGCGAACAAAAGCAGTCTTATCCCCTTTCGAAAGCTGGATTCTTGCGGCCTAGAACCTGTGTGCAAAAGTGTGGAATTGCCCAGCTCCTATTCACTGCAGGCACGCTTGCGAGGGAAACGAGTATTTTGCCAAGAGAAATCAGGTGCTTTCAATTCTTAGGGGGAGCTAATCCCACAGCCCTCGTTCGTTCTGGGAAACCACAAGACGACCACTAGTCTCATCGTAAGGACCAATCTTTCCCCCTGGCAAGCTCTGCGTGCAGCAGTTTCCATGAGGTCTTTGTCGTGGTTCAGCTTCAATGGAACACGAGTAGACCTTTCAGGTCTCCTAGGGCTCTGGCATCCGCACCGTTGCCCGTGTAAATACACTGAGTACCCCAAGTGTCCTCTCTGCATGCTGATCAACAGACAGCCTTGTAGGCCCTTCGGAACACTTCTTGGCATGCAGAATCCAGGGCGACACACTGCTCCCTTCCTTGGAGAACCAGGTTGACACAGCTTACAAATACCTCGGGAATATATTCCCAGCCGGTCTAATGGGCTGGGCAACTTTGACTCAGTGCAGAAGAGTGACGTGCCATGAGAGACACCCTCTGCCCAGCGTTCCTTCTGGGAACTCATAGCTGCCGGCCCTCTACATCATGCAGGAATTGGATGTGACATCCAACCTGGTCAAAGACCACAATTCACCACACTACACTGGTAGGCCTCTGGAAGAGGCAGTGCCAAAAAGGCCTTCCTCAGGCCTTCTATTGGTTAGGGAACTTGCGACACTTAGACACCTGCTCATTAAAATTGATTCAGCAAAGGGCCCTGTGTGTCGCGTGTGTCTGCCTTCGCACCTCAAAGACTGCAGGTACTTATGTTGCCTGTTAACTAGCATAGGAGGCCCTGCGTAGAAAAGCAGTCTCTTCCCGTTTGGAAAGCTGCATCCTTGCGGCAGCAGAGCTGTGTTCAAAACCCTGAAAAGGCCCAGCGTCTATTCAGTGCAGCAACGCCTTGGGAGGCAAACACTAATTTCCACAGAGGAACTGGGTGCTTGCAATCCTTGTGGGGAGCTAATCCTGCCACCCTCGTTCTTTCGGGGAAACCGCAAGGTGCCCACTAGGCTCCCCGTAAGTTCCCCTTTTGCCAACGGGCATGTTGGGCATACAGCAGTCTCCATGAAGTGTTCGTCGTTGTGCTGCATACATGCAACTCGAGGATGCCTTTCAGGACGCAATGGGCTCTCGCGTCCGCACTGTGTCCCGTGCAACTACACTGAGTACGCCAAGTCTCCTCTCTGCCTGCTGAGCAACAGACAGCCGTGTAGGCCCTTCGGAACACTTCTTGGCCTGCAGAGTCCAACGCGACACACTGTTCTCTTCCTTCGAAACCTAGGTTGCCATAGCTTGCAAAGAGCACTGGAACACAGTCCTACACGGTCTCATGTGCTGGGCCACTTGGACTCAGTTAGGAATAGTGACTTACACCGAGAGAAACCTTCTCCTCCGCCTTCCTTCTGGGAACTCAAACCTCCCCGCCCTCTACCTCAAGCAGGAAGTCGAGGTGAGATCCAACCTGAGCAAAGAGCACAATTCCTCACTTTACACTGGCAGGCCCTTGGAATATGCAGTGCCAACTCGGTTTTCCTCAGGCCTTCACTCGGTTAAGGATCTTGCCACACGTAGAAGCCTGTGCAATAAAACTTGTTTAGCCAAGGGCCCAGTGTGTCGCGATGGTCTCCCTTGGCCGTTCCAATTCTGCAAGTACTTAGGTTGGGTGTTAACTAGGTTAGGGGGCCCTGCTTAGAAAACCAGCGTTTCCCCCTTTGGAAATCTGGATACTCGTGGCCTCGGAGTTGTTTCTGAATCCCTAAATATGCCCAGCTTCTACTCACTGCAGGCACACCTGGGGAGGAAACCAGTATGTTCCCCAGACAAACAGGGTGCTTGCGCATTCAGAGGGGAGCGAATCTGTGGCCCACGTTCGTTCTGGGAAATCGCAAGGTGACCGCTAGCATCCGCGAACAAAAGCAGTCTTATCCCCTTTCGAAAGCTGGATTCTTGCGGCCTAGAACCTGTGTGCAAAAGTGTGGAATTGCCCAGCTCCTATTCACTGCAGGCACGCTTGCGAGGGAAACGAGTATTTTGCCCAGAGAAATCAGGTGCTTTCAATTCTTAGGGGGAGCTAATCCCACAGCCCTCGTTCGTTCTGGGAAACCACAAGACGACCACTAGTCTCATCGTAAGGACCAATCTTTCCCCCTGGCAAGCTCTGCGTGCAGCAGTTTCCATGAGGTCTTTGTCGTGGTTCAGCTTCAATGGAACACGAGAAGACCTTTCAGGTCTCCTAGGGCTCTGGCATCCGCACCGTTGCCCGTGTAAATACACTGAGTACCCCAAGTGTCCTCTCTGCATGCTGATCAACAGACAGCCTTGTAGGCCCTTCGGAACACTTCTTGGCATGCAGAATCCAGGGCGACACACTGCTCCCTTCCTTGGAGAACCAGGTTGACACAGCTTACAAATACCTCGGGAATATATTCCCAGCCGGTCTAATGGGCTGGGCAACTTTGACTCAGTGCAGAAGAGTGACGTGCCATGAGAGACACCCTCTGCCCAGCGTTCCTTCTGGGAACCCATAGCTGCCGGCCCTCTACATCATGCAGGAATTGGATGTGACATCCAACCTGGTCAAAGACCACAATTCACCACACTACACTGGTAGGCCTCTGGAAGAGGCAGTGCCAAAAAGGCCTTCCTCAGGCCTTCTATTGGTTAGGGAACTTGCGACACTTAGACACCTGCTCATTAAAATTGATTCAGCAAAGGGCCCTGTGTGTCGCGTGTGTCTGCCTTCGCACCTCAAAGACTGCAGGTACTTATGTTGCCTGTTAACTAGCATAGGAGGCCCTGCGTAGAAAAGCAGTCTCTTCCCGTTTGGAAAGCTGCATCCTTGCGGCAACAGAGCTGTGTTCAAAACCCTGAAAAGGCCCAGCGTCTATTCAGTGCAGCAACGCCTTGGGAGGAAAACACTAATTTCCACAGAGGAACTGGGTGCTTGCAATCCTTGTGGGGAGCTAATCCTGCCACCCTCGTTCTTTCGGGGAAACCGCAAGGTGCCCACTAGGCTCCCCGTAAGTTCCCCTTTTGCCAACGGGCATGTTGGGCATACAGCAGTCTCCATGAAGTGTTCGTCGTTGTGCTGCATACATGCAACTCGAGGATGCCTTTCAGGACGCAATGGGCTCTCGCGTCCGCACTGTGTCCCGTGCAACTACACTGAGTACGCCAAGTCTCCTCTCTGCCTGCTGAGCAACAGACAGCCGTGTAGGCCCTTCGGAACACTTCTTGGCCTGCAGAGTCCAACGCGACACACTGTTCTCTTCCTTCGAAACCTAGGTTGCCATAGCTTGCAAAGAGCCCTGGAACACAGTCCTACACGGTCTCATGTGCTGGGCCACTTGGACTCAGTTAGGAATAGTGACTTACACCGAGAGAAACCTTCTCCTCCGCCTTCCTTCTGGGAACTCAAACCTCCCCGCCCTCTACCTCAAGCAGGAAGTCGAGGTGAGATCCAACCTGAGCAAAGAGCACAATTCCTCACTTTACACTGGCAGGCCCTTGGAATATGCAGTGCCAACTCGGTTTTCCTCAGGCCTTCACTCGGTTAAGGATCTTGCCACACGTAGAAGCCTGTGCAATAAAACTTGTTTAGCCAAGGGCCCAGTGTGTCGCGATGGTCTCCCTTGGCCGTTCCAATTCTGCAAGTACTTAGGTTGGGTGTTAACTAGGTTAGGTGGCCCTGCTTAGAAAACCAGCGTTTTCCCCTTTGGAAATCTGGATACTCGTGGCCTCGGAGTTGTTTCTGAATCCCTAAATATGCCCAGCTTCTACTCACTGCAGGCACACCTGGGGAGGAAACCAGTATGTTCCCCAGACAAACAGGGTGCTTGCGCATTCAGAGGGGAGCGAATCTGTGGCCCACGTTCGTTCTGGGAAATCGCAAGGTGACCGCTAGCATCCGCGAACAAAAGCAGTCTTATCCCCTTTCGAAAGCTGGATTCTTGCGGCCTAGAACCTGTGTGCAAAAGTGTGGAATTGCCCAGCTCCTATTCACTGCAGGCACGCTTGCGAGGGAAACGAGTATTTTGCCCAGAGAAATCAGGTGCTTTCAATTCTTAGGGGGAGCTAATCCCACAGCCCTCGTTCGTTCTGGGAAACCACAAGACGACCACTAGTCTCATCGTAAGGACCAATTTTTACCCCTGGCAAGCTCTGCGTGCAGCAGTTTCCATGAGTTCTTGGTCGTGGTTCAGCTTCAATGGAACACGAGAAGACCTTTCAGGTCTCCTAGGGCTCTGGCATCCGCACCGTTGCCCGTGTAAATACACTGAGTACCCCAAGTGTCCTCTCTGCATGCTGATCAACAGACAGCCTTGTAGGCCCTTCGGAACACTTCTTGGCATGCAGAATCCAGGGCGACACACTGCTCCCTTCCTTGGAGAACCAGGTTGACACCGCTTACAAATACCTCGGGAATATATTCCCAGCCGGTCTAATGGGCTGGGCAACTTTGACTCAGTGCAGAAGAGTGACGTGCCATGAGAGACACCCTCTGCCCAGCGTTCCTTCTGGGAACTCATAGCTGCCGGCCCTCTACATCATGCAGGAATTGGATGTGACATCCAACCTGGTCAAAGACCACAATTCACCACACTACACTGGTAGGCCTCTGGAAGAGGCAGTGCCAAAAAGGCCTTCCTCAGGCCTTCTATTGGTTAGGGAACTTGCGACACTTAGACACCTGCTCATTAAAATTGATTCAGCAAAGGGCCCTGTGTGTCGCGTGTGTCTGCCTTCGCACCTCAAAGACTGCAGGTACTTATGTTGCCTGTTAACTAGCATAGGAGGCCCTGCGTAGAAAAGCAGTCTCTTCCCGTTTGGAAAGCTGCATCCTTGCGGCAACAGAGCTGTGTTCAAAACCCTGAAAAGGCCCAGCGTCTATTCAGTGCAGCAACGCCTTGGGAGGAAAACACTAATTTCCACAGAGGAACTGGGTGCTTGCAATCCTTGTGGGGAGCTAATCCTGCCACCCTCGTTCTTTCGGGGAAACCGCAAGGTGACCACTAGGCTCCCCGTAAGTTCCCCTTTTGCCAACGGGCATGTTGGGCATACAGCAGTCTCCATGAAGTGTTCGTCGTTGTGCTGCATACATGCAACTCGAGGATGCCTTTCAGGACGCAATGGGCTCTCGCGTCCGCACTGTGTCCCGTGCAACTACACTGAGTACGCCAAGTCTCCTCTCTGCCTGCTGAGCAACAGACAGCCGTGTAGGCCCTTCGGAACACTTCTTGGCCTGCAGAGTCCAACGCGACACACTGTTCTCTTCCTTCCAAACCTAGGTTGCCATAGCTTGCAAAGAGCCCTGGAACACAGTCCTACACGGTCTCATGTGCTGGGCCACTTGGACTCAGTTAGGAATAGTGACTTACACCGAGAGAAACCTTCTCCTCCGCCTTCCTTCTGGGAACTCAAACCTCCCCGCCCTCTACCTCAAGCAGGAAGTCGAGGTGAGATCCAACCTGAGCAAAGAGCACAATTCCTCACTTTACACTGGCAGGCCCTTGGAATATGCAGTGCCAACTCGGTTTTCCTCAGGCCTTCACTCGGTTAAGGATCTTGCCACACGTAGAAGCCTGTGCAATAAAACTTGTTTAGCCAAGGGCCCAGTGTGTCGCGATGGTCTCCCTTGGCCGTTCCAATTCTGCAAGTACTTAAGTTGGGTGTTAACTAGGTTAGGCGGCCCTGCTTAGAAAACCAGCGTTTCCCCCTTTGGAAATCTGGATACTCGTGGCCTCGGAGTTGTTTCTGAATCCCTAAATATGCCCAGCTTCTACTCACTGCAGGCACACCTGGGGAGGAAACCAGTATGTTCCCCAGACAAACAGGGTGCTTGCGCATTCAGAGGGGAGCGAATCTGTGGCCCACGTTCGTTCTGGGAAATCGCAAGGTGACCGCTAGCATCCGCGAACAAAAGCAGTCTTATCCCCTTTCGAAAGCTGGATTCTTGCGGCCTAGAACCTGTGTGCAAAAGTGTGGAATTGCCCAGCTCCTATTCACTGCAGGCACGCTTGCGAGGGAAACGAGTATTTTGCCCAGAGAAATCAGGTGCTTTCAATTCTTAGGGGGAGCTAATCCCACAGCCCTCGTTCGTTCTGGGAAACCACAAGACGACCACTAGTCTCATCGTAAGGACCAATCTTTCCCCCTGGCAAGCTCTGCGTGCAGCAGTTTCCATGAGGTCTTGGTCGTGGTTCAGCTTCAATGGAACACGAGTAGACCTTTCAGGTCTCCTAGGGCTCTGGCATCCGCACCGTTGCCCGTGTAAATACACTGAGTACCCCAAGTGTCCTCTCTGCATGCTGATCAACAGACAGCCTTGTAGGCCCTTCGGAACACTTCTTGGCATGCAGAATCCAGGGCGACACACTGCTCCCTTCCTTGGAGAGCCAGGTTGACACCGCTTACAAATAACTCGGGAATATATTCCCAGCCGGTCTAATGGGCTGGGCAACTTTGACTCAGTGCAGAAGAGTGACGTGCCATGAGAGACACCCTCTGCCCAGCGTTCCTTCTGGGAACTCATAGCTGCCGGCCCTCTACATCATGCAGGAATTGGATGTGACATCCAACCTGGTCAAAGACCACAATTCACCACACTACACTGGTAGGCCTCTGGAAGAGGCAGTGCCAAAAAGGCCTTCCTCAGGCCTTCTATTGGTTAGGGAACTTGCGACACTTAGACACCTGCTCATTAAAATTGATTCAGCAAAGGGCCCTGTGTGTCGCGTGTGTCTGCCTTCGCACCTCAAAGACTGCAGGTACTTATGTTGCCTGTTAACTAGCATAGGAGGCCCTGCGTAGAAAAGCAGTCTCTTCCCGTTTGGAAAGCTGCATCCTTGCGGCAGCAGAGCTGTGTTCAAAACCCTGAAAAGGCCCAGCGTCTATTCAGTGCAGCAACGCCTTGGGAGGAAAACACTAATTTCCACAGAGGAACTGGGTGCTTGCAATCCTTGTGGGGAGCTAATCCTGCCACCCTCGTTCTTTTGGGGAAACCGCAAGGTGACCACTAGGCTCCCCGTAAGTTCCCCTTTTGCCAACGGGCATGTTGGGCATACAGCAGTTTCCATGAAGTGTTCGTCGTTGTGCTGCATACATGCAACTCGAGGATGCCTTTCAGGACGCAATGGGCTCTCGCGTCCGCACTGTGTCCCGTGCAACTACACTGAGTACGCCAAGTCTCCTCTCTGCCTGCTGAGCAACAGACAGCCGTGTAGGCCCTTCGGAACACTTCTTGGCCTGCAGAGTCCAACGCGACACACTGTTCTCTTCCTTCGAAACCTAGGTTGCCATAGCTTGCAAAGAGCACTGGATCACAGTCCTACACGGTCTCATGTGCTGGGCCACTTGGACTCAGTTAGGAATAGTGACTTACACCGAGAGAAACCTTCTCCTCCGCCTTCCTTCTGGAAACTCAAACCTCCCCGCCCTCTACCTCAAGTAGGAAGTCGAGGTGAGATCCAACCTGAGCAAAGAGCACAATTCCTCACTTTCCAATGGCAGGCCCTTGGAATATGCAGTGCCAACTCGGTTTTCCTCAGGCCTTCACTCGGTTAAGGATCTTGCCACACGTAGAAGCCTGTGCAATAAAACTTGTTTAGCCAAGGGCCCAGTGTGTCGCGATGGTCTCCCTTGGCCGTTCCAATTCTGCAAGTACTTAGGTTGGGTGTTAACTAGGTTAGGTGGCCCTGCTTAGAAAACCATCGTTTCCCCCTTTGGAAATCTGGATACTCGTGGCCTCGGAGTTGTTTCTGAATCCCTAAATATGCCCAGCTTCTACTCACTGCAGGCACACCTGGGGAGGAAACCAGTATGTTCCCCAGACAAACAGGGTGCTTGCGCATTCAGAGGGGAGCGAATCTGTGGCCCACGTTCGTTCTGGGAAATCGCAAGGTGACCGCTAGCATCCGCGAACAAAAGCAGTCTTATCCCCTTTCGAAAGCTGGATTCTTGCGGCCTAGAACCTGTGTGCAAAAGTGTGGAATTGCCCAGCTCCTATTCACTGCAGGCACGCTTGCGAGGGAAACGAGTATTTTGCCCAGAGAAATCAGGTGCTTTCAATTCTTAGGGGGAGCTAATCCCACAGCCCTCGTTCGTTCTGGGAAACCACAAGACGACCACTAGTCTCATCGTAAGGACCAATTTTTCACCCTGGCAAGCTCTGCGTGCAGCAGTTTCCATGAGGTCTTGGTCGTGGTTCAGCTTCAATGGAACACGAGTAGACCTTTCAGGTCTCCTAGGGCTCTGGCATCCTCACCGTTGCCCGTGTAAATACACTGAGTACCCCAAGTGTCCTCTCTGCATGCTGATCAACAGACAGCCTTGTAGGCCCTTCGGAACACTTCTTGGCATGCAGAATCCAGGGCGACACACTGCTCCCTTCCTTGGAGAACCAGGTTGACACCGCTTACAAATACCTCGGGAATATATTCCCAGCCGGTCTAATGGGCTGGGCAACTTTGACTCAGTGCAGAAGAGTGACGTGCCATGAGAGACACCCTCTGCCCAGCGTTCCTTCTGGGAACTCATAGCTGCCGGCCCTCTACATCATGCAGGAATTGGATGTGACATCCAACCTGGTCAAAGACCACAATTCACCACATTACACTGGTAGGCCTCTGGAAGAGGCAGTGCCAAAAAGGCCTTCCTCAGGCCTTCTATTGGTTAGGGAACTTGCGACACTTAGACACCTGCTCATTAAAATTGATTCAGCAAAGGGCCCTGTGTGTCGCGTGTGTCTGCCTTCGCACCTCAAAGACTGCAGGTACTTATGTTGCCTGTTAACTAGCATAGGAGGCCCTGCGTAGAAAAGCAGTCTCTTCCCGTTTGGAAAGCTGCATCCTTGCGGCAGCAGAGCTGTGTTCAAAACCCTGAAAAGGCCCAGCGTCTATTCAGTGCAGCAACGCCTTGGGAGGAAAACACTAATTTCCACAGAGGAACTGGGTGCTTGCAATCCTTGTGGGGAGCTAATCCTGCCACCCTCGTTCTTTCGGGGAAACCGCAAGGTGACCACTAGGCTCCCCGTAAGTTCCCCTTTTGCCAACGGGCATGTTGGGCATACAGCAGTTTCCATGAAGTGTTCGTCGTTGTGCTGCATACATGCAACTCGAGGATGCCTTTCAGGACGCAATGGGCTCTCGCGTCCGCACTGTGTCCCGTGCAACTACACTGAGTACGCCAAGTCTCCTCTCTGCCTGCTGAGCAACAGACAGCCGTGTAGGCCCTTCGGAACACTTCTTGGCCTGCAGAGTCCAACGCGACACACTGTTCTCTTCCTTCGAAACCTAGGTTGCCATAGCTTGCAAAGAGCACTGGATCACAGTCCTACACGGTCTCATGTGCTGGGCCACTTGGACTCAGTTAGGAATAGTGACTTACACCGAGAGAAACCTTCTCCTCCACGTTCCTTCTGGGAACTCAAACCTCCCCGCCCTCTACCTCAAGCAGGAAGTCGAGGTGAGATCCAACCTGAGCAAAGAGCACAATTCCTCACTTTCCAATGGCAGGCCCTTGGAATATGCAGTGCCAACTCGGTTTTCCTCAGGCCTTCACTCGGTTAAGGATCTTGCCACACGTAGAAGCCTGTGCAATAAAACTTGTTTAGCCAAGGGCCCAGTGTGTCGCGATGGTCTCCCTTGGCCGTTCCAATTCTGCAAGTACTTAGGTTGGGTGTTAACTAGGTTAGGGGGCCCTGCTTAGAAAACCAGCGTTTCCCCCTTTGGAAATCTGGATACTCGTGGCCTCGGAGTTGTTTCTGAATCCCTAAATATGCCCAGCTTCTACTCACTGCAGGCACACCTGGGGAGGAAACCAGTATGTTCCCCAGACAAACAGGGTGCTTGCGCATTCAGAGGGGAGCGAATCTGTGGCCCACGTTCGTTCTGGGAAATCGCAAGGTGACCGCTAGCATCCGCGAACAAAAGCAGTCTTATCCCCTTTCGAAAGCTGGATTCTTGCGGCCTAGAACCTGTGTGCAAAAGTGTGGAATTGCCCAGCTCCTATTCACTGCAGGCACGCTTGCGAGGGAAACGAGTATTTTGCCCAGAGAAATCAGGTGCTTTCAATTCTTAGGGGGAGCTAATCCCACAGCGCTCGTTCGTTCTGGGAAACCACAAGACGACCACTAGTCTCATCGTAAGGACCAATCTTTCCCCCTGGCAAGCTCTGCGTGCAGCAGTTTCCATGAGGTCTTTGTCGTGGTTCAGCTTCAATGGAACACGAGTAGACCTTTCAGGTCTCCTAGGGCTCTGGCATCCTCACCGTTGCCCGTGTAAATACACTGAGTACCCCAAGTGTCCTCTCTGCATGCTGATCAACAGACAGCCTTGTAGGCCCTTCGGAACACTTCTTGGCATGCAGAATCCAGGGCGACACACTGCTCCCTTCCTTGGAGAACCAGGTTGACACCGCTTACAAATACCTCGGGAATATATTCCCAGCCGGTCTAATGGGCTGGGCAACTTTGACTCAGTGCAGAAGAGTGACGTGCCATGAGAGACACCCTCTGCCCAGCGTTCCTTCTGGGAACTCATAGCTGCCGGCCCTCTACATCATGCAGGAATTGGATGTGACATCCAACCTGGTCAAAGACCACAATTCACCACATTACACTGGTAGGCCTCTGGAAGAGGCAGTGCCAAAAAGGCCTTCCTCAGGCCTTCTATTGGTTAGGGAACTTGCGACACTTAGACACCTGCTCATTAAAATTGATTCAGCAAAGGGCCCTGTGTGTCGCGTGTGTCTGCCTTCGCACCTCAAAGACTGCAGGTACTTATGTTGCCTGTTAACTAGCATAGGAGGCCCTGCGTAGAAAAGCAGTCTCTTCCCGTTTGGAAAGCTGCATCCTTGCGGCAGCAGAGCTGTGTTCAAAACCCTGAAAAGGCCCAGCGTCTATTCAGTGCAGCAACGCCTTGGGAGGAAAACACTAATTTCCACAGAGGAACTGGGTGCTTGCAATCCTTGTGGGGAGCTAATCCTGCCACCCTCGTTCTTTCGGGGAAACCGCAAGGTGACCACTAGGCTCCCCGTAAGTTCCCCTTTTGCCAACGGGCATGTTGGGCATACAGCAGTTTCCATGAAGTGTTCGTCGTTGTGCTGCATACATGCAACTCGAGGATGCCTTTCAGGACGCAATGGGCTCTCGCGTCCGCACTGTGTCCCGTGCAACTACACTGAGTACGCCAAGTCTCCTCTCTGCCTGCTGAGCAACAGACAGCCGTGTAGGCCCTTCGGAACACTTCTTGGCCTGCAGAGTCCAACGCGACACACTGTTCTCTTCCTTCGAAACCTAGGTTGCCATAGCTTGCAAAGAGCACTGGAACACAGTCCTACACGGTCTCATGTGCTGGGCCACTTGGACTCAGTTAGGAATAGTGACTTACACCGAGAGAAACCTTCTCCTCCACGTTCCTTCTGGGAACTCATACCTCCCCGCCCTCTACCTCAAGCAGGAAGTCGAGGTGAGATCCAACCTGAGCAAAGAGCACAATTCCTCACTTTCCAATGGCAGGCCCTTGGAATATGCAGTGCCAACTCGGTTTTCCTCAGGCCTTCACTCGGTTAAGGATCTTGCCACACGTAGAAGCCTGTGCAATAAAACTTGTTTAGCCAAGGGCCCAGTGTGTCGCGATGGTCTCCCTTGGCCGTTCCAATTCTGCAAGTACTTAGGTTGGGTGTTAACTAGGTTAGGTGGCCCTGCTTAGAAAACCAGCGTTTCCCCCTTTGGAAATCTGGATACTCGTGGCCTCGGAGTTGTTTCTGAATCCCTAAATATGCCCAGCTTCTACTCACTGCAGGCACACCTGGGGAGGAAACCAGTATGTTCCCCAGACAAACAGGGTGCTTGCGCATTCAGAGGGGAGCGAATCTGTGGCCCACGTTCGTTCTGGGAAATCGCAAGGTGACCGCTAGCATCCGCGAACAAAAGCAGTCTTATCCCCTTTCGAAAGCTGGATTCTTGCGGCCTAGAACCTGTGTGCAAAAGTGTGGAATTGCCCAGCTCCTATTCACTGCAGGCACGCTTGCGAGGGAAACGAGTATTTTGCCCAGAGAAATCAGGTGCTTTCAATTCTTAGGGGGAGCTAATCCCACAGCCCTCGTTCGTTCTGGGAAACCACAAGACGACCACTAGTCTCATCGTAAGGACCAATTTTTCCCCCTGGCAAGCTCTGCGTGCAGCAGTTTCCATGAGGTCTTTGTCGTGGTTCAGCTTCAATGGAACACGAGTAGACCTTTCAGGTCTCCTAGGGCTCTGGCATCCGCACCGTTGCCCGTGTAAATACACTGAGTACCCCAAGTGTCCTCTCTGCATGCTGATCAACAGACAGCCTTGTAGGCCCTTCGGAACACTTCTTGGCATGCAGAATCCAGGGCGACACACTGCTCCCTTCCTTGGAGAACCAGGTTGACACAGCTTACAAATACCTCGGGAATATATTCCCAGCCGGTCTAATGGGCTGGGCAACTTTGACTCAGTGCAGAAGAGTGACGTGCCATGAGAGACACCCTCTGCCCAGCGTTCCTTCTGGGAACTCATAGCTGCCGGCCCTCTACATCATGCAGGAATTGGATGTGACATCCAACCTGGTCAAAGACCACAATTCACCACATTACACTGGTAGGCCTCTGGAAGAGGCAGTGCCAAAAAGGCCTTCCTCAGGCCTTCTATTGGTTAGGGAACTTGCGACACTTAGACACCTGCTCATTAAAATTGATTCAGCAAAGGGCCCTGTGTGTCGCGTGTGTCTGCCTTCGCACCTCAAAGACTGCAGGTACTTATGTTGCCTGTTAACTAGCATAGGAGGCCCTGCGTAGAAAAGCAGTCTCTTCCCGTTTGGAAAGCTGCATCCTTGCGGCAGCAGAGCTGTGTTCAAAACCCTGAAAAGGCCCAGCGTCTATTCAGTGCAGCAACGCCTTGGGAGGAAAACACTAATTTCCACAGAGGAACTGGGTGCTTGCAATCCTTGTGGGGAGCTAATCCTGCCACCCTCGTTCTTTCGGGGAAACCGCAAGGTGACCACTAGGCTCCCCGTAAGTTCCCCTTTTGCCAACGGGCATGTTGGGCATACAGCAGTTTCCATGAAGTGTTCGTCGTTGTGCTGCATACATGCAACTCGAGGATGCCTTTCAGGACGCAATGGGCTCTCGCGTCCGCACTGTGTCCCGTGCAACTACACTGAGTACGCCAAGTCTCCTCTCTGCCTGCTGAGCAACAGACAGCCGTGTAGGCCCTTCGGAACACTTCTTGGCCTGCAGAGTCCAACGCGACACACTGTTCTCTTCCTTCGAAACCTAGGTTGCCATAGCTTGCAAAGAGCACTGGAACACAGTCCTACACGGTCTCATGTGCTGGGCCACTTGGACTCAGTTAGGAATAGTGACTTACACCGAGAGAAACCTTCTCCTCCACGTTCCTTCTGGGAACTCAAACCTCCCCGCCCTCTACCTCAAGCAGGAAGTCGAGGTGAGATCCAACCTGAGCAAAGAGCACAATTCCTCACTTTCCAATGGCAGGCCCTTGGAATATGCAGTGCCAACTCGGTTTTCCTCAGGCCTTCACTCGGTTAAGGATCTTGCCACACGTAGAAGCCTGTGCAATAAAACTTGTTTAGCCAAGGGCCCAGTGTGTCGCGATGGTCTCCCTTGGCCGTTCCAATTCTGCAAGTACTTAGGTTGGGTGTTAACTAGGTTAGGTGGCCCTGCTTAGAAAACCAGCGTTTCCCCCTTTGGAAATCTGGATACTCGTGGCCTCGGAGTTGTTTCTGAATCCCTAAATATGCCCAGCTTCTACTCACTGCAGGCACACCTGGGGAGGAAACCAGTATGTTCCCCAGACAAACAGGGTGCTTGCGCATTCAGAGGGGAGCGAATCTGTGGCCCACGTTCGTTCTGGGAAATCGCAAGGTGACCGCTAGCATCCGCGAACAAAAGCAGTCTTATCCCCTTTCGAAAGCTGGATTCTTGCGGCCTAGAACCTGTGTGCAAAAGTGTGGAATTGCCCAGCTCCTATTCACTGCCGGCACGCTTGCGAGGGAAACGAGTATTTTGCCCAGAGAAATCAGGTGCTTTCAATTCTTAGGGGGAGCTAATCCCACAGCCCTCGTTCGTTCTGGGAAACCACAAGACGACCACTAGTCTCATCGTAAGGACCAATCTTTCCCCCTGGCAAGCTCTGCGTGCAGCAGTTTCCATGAGGTCTTGGTCGTGGTTCAGCTTCAATGGAACACGAGTAGACCTTTCAGGTCTCCTAGGGCTCTGGCATCCGCACCGTTGCCCGTGTAAATACACTGAGTACCCCAAGTGTCCTCTCTGCATGCTGATCAACAGACAGCCTTGTAGGCCCTTCGGAACACTTCTTGGCATGCAGAATCCAGGGCGACACACTGCTCCCTTCCTTGGAGAACCAGGTTGACACCGCTTACAAATACCTCGGGAATATATTCCCAGCCGGTCTAATGGGCTGGGCAACTTTGACTCAGTGCAGAAGAGTGACGTGCCATGAGAGACACCCTCTGCCCAGCGTTCCTTCTGGGAACTCATAGCTGCCGGCCCTCTACATCATGCAGGAATTGGATGTGACATCCAACCTGGTCAAAGACCACAATTCACCACATTACACTGGTAGGCCTCTGGAAGAGGCAGTGCCAAAAAGGCCTTCCTCAGGCCTTCTATTGGTTAGGGAACTTGCGACACTTAGACACCTGCTCATTAAAATTGATTCAGCAAAGGGCCCTGTGTGTCGCGTGTGTCTGCCTTCGCACCTCAAAGACTGCAGGTACTTATGTTGCCTGTTAACTAGCATAGGAGGCCCTGCGTAGAAAAGCAGTCTCTTCCCGTTTGGAAAGCTGCATCCTTGCGGCAGCAGAGCTGTGTTCAAAACCCTGAAAAGGCCCAGCGTCTATTCAGTGCAGCAACGCCTTGGGAGGAAAACACTAATTTCCACAGAGGAACTGGGTGCTTGCAATCCTTGTGGGGAGCTAATCCTGCCACCCTCGTTCTTTCGGGGAAACCGCAAGGTGACCACTAGGCTCCCCGTAAGTTCCCCTTTTGCCAACGGGCATGTTGGGCATACAGCAGTTTCCATGAAGTGTTCGTCGTTGTGCTGCATACATGCAACTCGAGGATGCCTTTCAGGACGCAATGGGCTCTCGCGTCCGCACTGTGTCCCGTGCAACTACACTGAGTACGCCAAGTCTCCTCTCTGCCTGCTGAGCAACAGACAGCCGTGTAGGCCCTTCGGAACACTTCTTGGCCTGCAGAGTCCAACGCGACACACTGTTCTCTTCCTTCGAAACCTAGGTTGCCATAGCTTGCAAAGAGCACTGGAACACAGTCCTACACGGTCTCATGTGCTGGGCCACTTGGACTCAGTTAGGAATAGTGACTTACACCGAGAGAAACCTTCTCCTCCACGTTCCTTCTGGGAACTCAAACCTCCCCGCCCTCTACCTCAAGCAGGAAGTCGAGGTGAGATCCAACCTGAGCAAAGAGCACAATTCCTCACTTTCCAATGGCAGGCCCTTGGAATATGCAGTGCCAACTCGGTTTTCCTCAGGCCTTCACTCGGTTAAGGATCTTGCCACACGTAGAAGCCTGTGCAATAAAACTTGTTTAGCCAAGGGCCCAGTGTGTCGCGATGGTCTCCCTTGGCCGTTCCAATTCTGCAAGTACTTAGGTTGGGTGTTAACTAGGTTAGGTGGCCCTGCTTAGAAAACCAGCGTTTCCCCCTTTGGAAATCTGGATACTCGTGGCCTCGGAGTTGTTTCTGAATCCCTAAATATGCCCAGCTTCTACTCACTGCAGGCACACCTGGGGAGGAAACCAGTATGTTCCCCAGACAAACAGGGTGCTTGCGCATTCAGAGGGGAGCGAATCTGTGGCCCACGTTCGTTCTGGGAAATCGCAAGGTGACCGCTAGCATCCGCGAACAAAAGCAGTCTTATCCCCTTTCGAAAGCTGGATTCTTGCGGCCTAGAACCTGTGTGCAAAAGTGTGGAATTGCCCAGCTCCTATTCACTGCAGGCACGCTTGCGAGGGAAACGAGTATTTTGCCCAGAGAAATCAGGTGCTTTCAATTCTTAGGGGGAGCTAATCCCACAGCCCTCGTTCGTTCTGGGAAACCACAAGACGACCACTAGTCTCATCGTAAGGACCAATCTTTCCCCCTGGCAAGCTCTGCGTGCAGCAGTTTCCATGAGGTCTTTGTCGTGGTTCAGCTTCAATGGAACACGAGTAGACCTTTCAGGTCTCCTAGGGCTCTGGCATCCGCACCGTTGCCCGTGTAAATACACTGAGTACCCCAAGTGTCCTCTCTGCATGCTGATCAACAGACAGCCTTGTAGGCCCTTCGGAACACTTCTTGGCATGCAGAATCCAGGGCGACACACTGCTCCCTTCCTTGGAGAACCAGGTTGACACCGCTTACAAATACCTCGGGAATATATTCCCAGCCGGTCTAATGGGCTGGGCAACTTTGACTCAGTGCAGAAGAGTGACGTGCCATGAGAGACACCCTCTGCCCAGCGTTCCTTCTGGGAACTCATAGCTGCCGGCCCTCTACATCATGCAGGAATTGGATGTGACATCCAACCTGGTCAAAGACCACAATTCACCACATTACACTGGTAGGCCTCTGGAAGAGGCAGTGCCAAAAAGGCCTTCCTCAGGCCTTCTATTGGTTAGGGAACTTGCGACACTTAGACACCTGCTCATTAAAATTGATTCAGCAAAGGGCCCTGTGTGTCGCGTGTGTCTGCCTTCGCACCTCAAAGACTGCAGGTACTTATGTTGCCTGTTAACTAGCATAGGAGGCCCTGCGTAGAAAAGCAGTCTCTTCCCGTTTGGAAAGCTGCATCCTTGCGGCAACAGAGCTGTGTTCAAAACCCTGGAAAGGCCCAGCGTCTATTCAGTGCAGCAACGCCTTGGGAGGAAAACACTAATTTCCACAGAGGAACTGGGTGCTTGCAATCCTTGTGGGGAGCTAATCCTGCCACCCTCGTTCTTTCGGGGAAACCGCAAGGTGACCACTAGGCTCCCCGTAAGTTCCCCTTTTGCCAACGGGCATGTTGGGCATACAGCAGTTTCCATGAAGTGTTCGTCGTTGTGCTGCATACATGCAACTCGAGGATGCCTTTCAGGACGCAATGGGCTCTCGCGTCCGCACTGTGTCCCGTGCAACTACACTGAGTACGCCAAGTCTCCTCTCTGCCTGCTGAGCAACAGACAGCCGTGTAGGCCCTTCGGAACACTTCTTGGCCTGCAGAGTCCAACGCGACACACTGTTCTCTTCCTTCGAAACCTAGGTTGCCATAGCTTGCAAAGAGCACTGGAACACAGTCCTACACGGTCTCATGTGCTGGGCCACTTGGACTCAGTTAGGAATAGTGACTTACACCGAGAGAAACCTTCTCCTCCACGTTCCTTCTGGGAACTCATACCTCCCCGCCCTCTACCTCAAGCAGGAAGTCGAGGTGAGATCCAACCTGAGCAAAGAGCACAATTCCTCACTTTCCAATGGCAGGCCCTTGGAATATGCAGTGCCAACTCGGTTTTCCTCAGGCCTTCACTCGGTTAAGGATCTTGCCACACGTAGAAGCCTGTGCAATAAAACTTGTTTAGCCAAGGGCCCAGTGTGTCGCGATGGTCTCCCTTGGCCGTTCCAATTCTGCAAGTACTTAGGTTGGGTGTTAACTAGGTTAGGTGGCCCTGCTTAGAAAACCAGCGTTTCCCCCTTTGGAAATCTGGATACTCGTGGCCTCGGAGTTGTTTCTGAATCCCTAAATATGCCCAGCTTCTACTCACTGCAGGCACACCTGGGGAGGAAACCAGTATGTTCCCCAGACAAACAGGGTGCTTGCGCATTCAGAGGGGAGCGAATCTGTGGCCCACGTTCGTTCTGGGAAATCGCAAGGTGACCGCTAGCATCCGCGAACAAAAGCAGTCTTATCCCCTTTCGAAAGCTGGATTCTTGCGGCCTAGAACCTGTGTGCAAAAGTGTGGAATTGCCCAGCTCCTATTCACTGCAGGCACGCTTGCGAGGGAAACGAGTATTTTGCCCAGAGAAATCAGGTGCTTTCAATTCTTAGGGGGAGCTAATCCCACAGCCCTCGTTCGTTCTGGGAAACCACAAGACGACCACTAGTCTCATCGTAAGGACCAATCTTTCCCCCTGGCAAGCTCTGCGTGCAGCAGTTTCCATGAGGTCTTGGTCGTGGTTCAGCTTCAATGGAACACGAGTAGACCTTTCAGGTCTCCTAGGGCTCTGGCATCCGCACCGTTGCCCGTGTAAATACACTGAGTACCCCAAGTGTCCTCTCTGCATGCTGATCAACAGACAGCCTTGTAGGCCCTTCGGAACACTTCTTGGCATGCAGAATCCAGGGCGACACACTGCTCCCTTCCTTGGAGAACCAGGTTGACACAGCTTACAAATACCTCGGGAATATATTCCCAGCCGGTCTAATGGGCTGGGCAACTTTGACTCAGTGCAGAAGAGTGACGTGCCATGAGAGACACCCTCTGCCCAGCGTTCCTTCTGGGAACTCATAGCTGCCGGCCCTCTACATCATGCAGGAATTGGATGTGACATCCAACCTGGTCAAAGACCACAATTCACCACATTACACTGGTAGGCCTCTGGAAGAGGCAGTGCCAAAAAGGCCTTCCTCAGGCCTTCTATTGGTTAGGGAACTTGCGACACTTAGACACCTGCTCATTAAAATTGATTCAGCAAAGGGCCCTGTGTGTCGCGTGTGTCTGCCTTCGCACCTCAAAGACTGCAGGTACTTATGTTGCCTGTTAACTAGCATAGGAGGCCCTGCGTAGAAAAGCAGTCTCTTCCCGTTTGGAAAGCTGCATCCTTGCGGCAACAGAGCTGTGTTCAAAACCCTGAAAAGGCCCAGCGTCTATTCAGTGCAGCAACGCCTTGGGAGGAAAACACTAATTTCCACAGAGGAACTGGGTGCTTGCAATCCTTGTGGGGAGCTAATCCTGCCACCCTCGTTCTTTCGGGGAAACCGCAAGGTGCCCACTAGGCTCCCCGTAAGTTCCCCTTTTGCCAACGGGCATGTTGGGCATACAGCAGTTTCCATGAAGTGTTCGTCGTTGTGCTGCATACATGCAACTCGAGGATGCCTTTCAGGACGCAATGGGCTCTCGCGTCCGCACTGTGTCCCGTGCAACTACACTGAGTACGCCAAGTCTCCTCTCTGCCTGCTGAGCAACAGACAGCCGTGTAGGCCCTTCGGAACACTTCTTGGCCTGCAGAGTCCAACGCGACACACTGTTCTCTTCCTTCGAAACCTAGGTTGCCATAGCTTGCAAAGAGCACTGGAACACAGTCCTACACGGTCTCATGTGCTGGGCCACTTGGACTCAGTTAGGAATAGTGACTTACACCGAGAGAAACCTTCTCCTCCACGTTCCTTCTGGGAACTCAAACCTCCCCGCCCTCTACCTCAAGCAGGAAGTCGAGGTGAGATCCAACCTGAGCAAAGAGCACAATTCCTCACTTTCCAATGGCAGGCCCTTGGAATATGCAGTGCCAACTCGGTTTTCCTCAGGCCTTCACTCGGTTAAGGATCTTGCCACACGTAGAAGCCTGTGCAATAAAACTTGTTTAGCCAAGGGCCCAGTGTGTCGCGATGGTCTCCCTTGGCCGTTCCAATTCTGCAAGTACTTAGGTTGGGTGTTAACTAGGTTAGGTGGCCCTGCTTAGAAAACCAGCGTTTCCCCCTTTGGAAATCTGGATACTCGTGGCCTCGGAGTTGTTTCTGAATCCCTAAATATGCCCAGCTTCTACTCACTGCAGGCACACCTGGGGAGGAAACCAGTATGTTCCCCAGACAAACAGGGTGCTTGCGCATTCAGAGGGGAGCGAATCTGTGGCCCACGTTCGTTCTGGGAAATCGCAAGGTGACCGCTAGCATCCGCGAACAAAAGCAGTCTTATCCCCTTTCGAAAGCTGGATTCTTGCGGCCTAGAACCTGTGTGCAAAAGTGTGGAATTGCCCAGCTCCTATTCACTGCAGGCACGCTTGCGAGGGAAACGAGTATTTTGCCCAGAGAAATCAGGTGCTTTCAATTCTTAGGGGGAGCTAATCCCACAGCCCTCGTTCGTTCTGGGAAACCACAAGACGACCACTAGTCTCATCGTAAGGACCAATTTTTCCCCCTGGCAAGCTCTGCGTGCAGCAGTTTCCATGAGGTCTTGGTCGTGGTTCAGCTTCAATGGAACACGAGTAGACCTTTCAGGTCTCCTAGGGCTCTGGCATCCGCACCGTTGCCCGTGTAAATACACTGAGTACCCCAAGTGTCCTCTCTGCATGCTGATCAACAGACAGCCTTGTAGGCCCTTCGGAACACTTCTTGGCATGCAGAATCCAGGGCGACACACTGCTCCCTTCCTTGGAGAACCAGGTTGACACAGCTTACAAATACCTCGGGAATATATTCCCAGCCGGTCTAATGGGCTGGGCAACTTTGACTCAGTGCAGAAGAGTGACGTGCCATGAGAGACACCCTCTGCCCAGCGTTCCTTCTGGGAACTCATAGCTGCCGGCCCTCTACATCATGCAGGAATTGGATGTGACATCCAACCTGGTCAAAGACCACAATTCACCACATTACACTGGTAGGCCTCTGGAAGAGGCAGTGCCAAAAAGGCCTTCCTCAGGCCTTCTATTGGTTAGGGAACTTGCGACACTTAGACACCTGCTCATTAAAATTGATTCAGCAAAGGGCCCTGTGTGTCGCGTGTGTCTGCCTTCGCACCTCAAAGACTGCAGGTACTTATGTTGCCTGTTAACTAGCATAGGAGGCCCTGCGTAGAAAAGCAGTCTCTTCCCGTTTGGAAAGCTGCATCCTTGCGGCAACAGAGCTGTGTTCAAAACCCTGGAAAGGCCCAGCGTCTATTCAGTGCAGCAACGCCTTGGGAGGCAAACACTAATTTCCACAGAGGAACTGGGTGCTTGCAATCCTTGTGGGGAGCTAATCCTGCCACCCTCGTTCTTTCGGGGAAACCGCAAGGTGACCACTAGGCTCCCCGTAAGTTCCCCTTTTGCCAACGGGCATGTTGGGCATACAGCAGTTTCCATGAAGTGTTCGTCGTTGTGCTGCATACATGCAACTCGAGGATGCCTTTCAGGACGCAATGGGCTCTCGCGTCCGCACTGTGTCCCGTGCAACTACACTGAGTACGCCAAGTCTCCTCTCTGCCTGCTGAGCAACAGACAGCCGTGTAGGCCCTTCGGAACACTTCTTGGCCTGCAGAGTCCAACGCGACACACTGTTCTCTTCCTTCGAAACCTAGGTTGCCATAGCTTGCAAAGAGCACTGGAACACAGTCCTACACGGTCTCATGTGCTGGGCCACTTGGACTCAGTTAGGAATAGTGACTTACACCGAGAGAAACCTTCTCCTCCACGTTCCTTCTGGGAACTCAAACCTCCCCGCCCTCTACCTCAAGCAGGAAGTCGAGGTGAGATCCAACCTGAGCAAAGAGCACAATTCCTCACTTTCCAATGGCAGGCCCTTGGAATATGCAGTGCCAACTCGGTTTTCCTCAGGCCTTCACTCGGTTAAGGATCTTGCCACACGTAGAAGCCTGTGCAATAAAACTTGTTTAGCCAAGGGCCCAGTGTGTCGCGATGGTCTCCCTTGGCCGTTCCAATTCTGCAAGTACTTAGGTTGGGTGTTAACTAGGTTAGGTGGCCCTGCTTAGAAAACCAGCGTTTCCCCCTTTGGAAATCTGGATACTCGTGGCCTCGGAGTTGTTTCTGAATCCCTAAATATGCCCAGCTTCTACTCACTGCAGGCACACCTGGGGAGGAAACCAGTATGTTCCCCAGACAAACAGGGTGCTTGCGCATTCAGAGGGGAGCGAATCTGTGGCCCACGTTCGTTCTGGGAAATCGCAAGGTGACCGCTAGCATCCGCGAACAAAAGCAGTCTTATCCCCTTTCGAAAGCTGGATTCTTGCGGCCTAGAACCTGTGTGCAAAAGTGTGGAATTGCCCAGCTCCTATTCACTGCCGGCACGCTTGCGAGGGAAACGAGTATTTTGCCCAGAGAAATCAGGTGCTTTCAATTCTTAGGGGGAGCTAATCCCACAGCCCTCGTTCGTTCTGGGAAACCACAAGACGACCACTAGTCTCATCGTAAGGACCAATTTTTCCCCCTGGCAAGCTCTGCGTGCAGCAGTTTCCATGAGGTCTTGGTCGTGGTTCAGCTTCAATGGAACACGAGTAGACCTTTCAGGTCTCCTAGGGCTCTGGCATCCGCACTGTGTTCCGTGCAACTACACTGAGTACGCCAAGTCTCCTCTCTGCCTGCTGAGCAACAGACAGCCGTGTAGGCCCTTCGGAACACTTCTTGGCATGCAGAGTCCAAGGCGACACACTGTTCTTGTCCTTAGAAACCTAGGTTGACACATCTTGCAAAGAGTATTGGAACACAATCCTACACGGTCCTATGTGCTGGACCACTTGGACTCAGTGCGGAAAAGTGTCTTACACTGACAGACACCCTCTCCTCCACGTTCCTTCTGGGAACTCATACCTCCCCACTCTATACCTCAAGCAGGAAGTCAAGGTGAGATCCAACCTGAGCAAAGAGCTCAATTCATCAATTTACACTGCTAAGCCTTTAGAAAGTGCAGTGCCTTATGGGGCCTTCCTCAGGCCTTCACTCGTTTAGGGAACTTGCCACACTTCGACCCTTGTGCAGTAAAATTTATTCAGCTATGGGCCCGGAGTGTCGCGTTGGCCTCCCTTCGTAGCTCCATTACTGCATGTACTTATGTTTGCTCTTAACTAGGATAGGTGTCCCTGCTTAGAGGACCTGTCCTTTCCCCTTTGGATATCTGGATTTTTGTAGCCTCGGAGCTCTTTGCAAAACCCTAAAATTACCCAGCGTCTACTCAGTGCACGCACGCCTGCGGAGGGAACGAGTATTTTACGCAGAGAAATAGGGTGCTTGCCATTTTTGAGTGGAGCTAATCCTGCGGACCCCATTCGTTCTGGGAACCTGCAAGGTGACCCCTAAGATCAGCATACCGTGCACTTTTTCCACTGGGCATGTTCGGCGTGCAGAAGTATCCATGAGGTCTTTGTCATTGTTCCACTTAAATGGATCGTGAGAATGCCTTTCAGGACTCAATGGGCTCTCGCGTCCACACCGTTTCTCATGCAACTACACTGAGTACCCCAAGTCTCCTCTCTGCCTGCTGAGCAACAAACAGCCGTGTAGGCCCTTCGGAACACTTCTTTGCATGCAGAGTCCAACGCGACACACTGTCCCAATGTTTCACGTGTGTTTTGCTTCATGGCTCTGAAACTGCAGGTACTTATGCTGGGTGTCAACTAGGATAGGGGGCCCTGATTGGAAAAGCAGTCATTTCCCCTTTGGAAAGCTGCGTACTTGCGGCCTCGGAGCTGTTTGAGAAACCCTGAGGCTGTCCCTCTTGTATTCCCTGCAGGCAAGCTTCTGGGAGGAAAAGAGTATTTTCCACCAATAAACAAGGTGGTTGAAATTGTTGTGGAGGTGCTCATCCCACAACCCTCAGTATTTCTGGGAAACCGCAAGTTGACCACTAGCCTCAGTTAAGGTCCAATTTTTCCATCAGGCAAGTTCGGCTTGCAGCAGTTTCCATGAGGAATTTTTCATTGTTCTGCTTTAATGGAATGCGAGTAGGCCTTTCAGGACTCCTAGTCTCTAACGTCCGCACCGTTTTCCATGCAACTACACTGAGTACCCCAATTCTCCTCTCTATCTTCTGAGCAAAAAACAGTGTGTAGGCCCTTCAGAACACTTTGCTGCATACAGAGCCCAGGGCAACACCCTGCTCTCTTCCTTGGAGACCTAGGTTGACACAGATTGCAACCAGCTCTGGAACACAGTCCTAGATTGTATTATGTGCTGTGCAAGTTGGACTCATTGCGGAAACCTGACCTGCACTGAGAGACACAGTCTGCTCTGCACTGCCTCTGAGAACTCATATAGCCATCTCTCTATTTCAAGCAGAAAATTGATGTGAGATCCAGCCTAAGCAAAGAGCACAATTCTTCACTTTACACTGCTAGGCCTTTGGAAGATGCAACGCCACCTAGGTCTTCCTCGAGCCTTCACTCTGTGCAGCATTTTGCCACACTCAGAACACCTGCGCAGTAAAATTGATTCAGTGAAGAGTCCACTGTGTCACGTGTCTCACTTTGCAGCTCCAAAACTGCAGGTACTTATGCAGGGTTCAACTAGAATAGGGGGCCCGGATTGGAAAAGCAGTCTTTTCCCTTTGGGAAAGCTGGATATTTGCGACCTTAGAGCTGTTTAAGAAACCCTGAGTTTTCCCTGCTTGTACTCACAGCAGGCTCGCCGCTGCAAGGAAAAGAGTATTTTCGCCTAAGAAACAGGGTACTTGCAATTGTTGGGGAGGAGATCATCCCACAGCCCTTGGTAGTTCCAGGAAACCACAAGTTGACCACTAGCCTCAGTGTAAGGTCCAATTTTTCAATCAGGCAAGTTAGGCATACAGATGTTTCCATGAGGCATTTGTCATTGTTCTGCTTTAAGGGAACATGAGTATGCCTTTCAGGACACCTAGGTCTCTCGTGTCCACAATGTTTTCCATGCAACTACACTGAGTAGCCCAAGTCACCTCTTTGCCTGCTGAGCAACAAGCAGCCATGCCTGCCCTTTGGAACACCACTTTGCCTGCAGAGTCCAGGGCAACACACTGCTCTCTTTTGGAGACCTAGGCCGACACAGCCTGCGAACAGCTCAGGAACACAGTTTGAACCAGTCTTATGAGCCACGGAACGGGGCCTCAGTGCTGAACCTGACCTGCACTGAGAAACACACTCTGCTCTGCATGCCTTCCGGGCTCGCATACCTGCCATCTCTCTACCTCAATTAGAAACTCGACGTGAGATGCAGCCTGACCAAAAACCACAATTCTTAATTTTACACTGCTAGTACTTTGGAAGATGCAAAGCCACCTAGGCCTTCCTCGTGCCTTCATTCGGTTTCACAATTCACCACACCCAGAACTCCTGCACAGTAAAATTGATTCAGTGAAGGGCCCAGTGTGTCGCATGTGTTGTGCTCCGCGGCCCCAAAACTGCAGTTACTTATGCTGGGTGTCAAATAGGATAGGTGGCCCTGATTGGAAAAGCAGTCTTTCCCCCCTGTGGAAAGCTGGATACTCGCAGCCTTGGAGCTGTTTGAGACATGCTGAGTTTGCCCGGCTTTATTCACTGCAGGCACGTCTGTGGGTGGAAAACAGTATTTTCTCCAAAGAAACAGGGTGCTTGCAATTCTTATGTAAGTGCTCATCCCGCAGCCCTCGGTAGTTCTGGGAAACCGCAAGGTGACCACTAGCTCAGTGTAAGGTTCAATTTTTCCATCAGGCAATTTAGGCATGCAGCAGTTTCCATGAGGTCTTCCTCGTTGTTCTGCTTAAATGGAACGCGAGTATGCCTTTCAGGACTCCTAGGTCTCTCGCGTCTGCACCATTTTCCATGCAAGTACACTGAGTACCCCAAGTCTCCTCTCTGCCTGCTGAGCAACAAGCAACCGTGTAGGCCCTTCAGAACACTTCTTGCATGCAGAGTCCAGGGCAACACACTACTCTCTTCCTTGGAGACCTAGGTTGACACCGCTTGCAAACAGCTCAGGAACACAGTTTGATCCGGTCTTATGTGTCATTCAACACGGCCTCAGTGCTGAAACCTGACCTGCATTGAGAAACACACTCTGCTCAGTGTCCCTTCTGGCGACTCATATTGCCGTCTCTCTGCCTCAAGCAAAAACTCGACGTGAGATCCAGCCTGACCAAAAAACACAATTCTTCACTTTACACTGCTAGGCCTTTGGAAGATCCAGTGCCTCCTAGACCTTCCTCGGGCCTTCACTGGGTTAGGCGATTCACCACACCAGAATTCCTGTGCAGTTAAATTGATTCAGCAAAGTTTCCAGTCTGTCACGTGTGTCTCGTTTCGCGGGTCCAAAACTGCAGGTATTTATGCTGGGTGTCAACTAGGATAGGGACCTTGATTGGAAAAGCAGTCTTTTCCCCTTTGGAAAGCTGGGTAATTGCAACCTTGGAACTCTCTGAAGCACACTGAGGTTGCCCGGCTTATATTCACTGCAGGCATGCCTCTGTGAGGAACAGAGTATTTTCTCAAAAGAAACAGGGTGCTTGCAATTCTTGGGTAGGAGCTCATCCCCAAGGCCGCTTTACCTAAAGGGCAAATTCAACCTGACCTTACCTCAAAATAAGGTCCATTTTCTCCATCAAAAGAGTTGGGCATGTAGCAGTTTCTATGAAACCTCAGTCAATGTACTGCTTTCAGACTAGTATGCTTTTCAGGACTCATCGGACTCTCAGCTCCACACCATTTTCTTGGAAGCACACTGTGTACCGAACACCTCTTCTCTGATTTGAACCGCATCCACCCACAAAGGCCGTTGAGATCACCTCTTTGAATGCATAGTGAAGGACAACACACTGCTTTCTTCCCTGGAATGTTAGGTTTAAACAGCTTTCAAACAGGTTCAGGAACACCGTTCTAGCTGGTATTACATGCATAGCAATTGTGCCTGTGTGCGTAAACCTGAGCTGCACTGAAAAAACACTGTGCTTAGCGTTCATTCTGGGAACTAGAACCTGACATCTCTCTACCTCAAGTAGAAACTCAACTTTAATTCCAGCCTGAAAAAAGTATAGTTTTTCCCTTAGCATGGCTAGGCGTTGGGAAGATCCAATGTCACCTAGGCCTAGCAATGGCATTAACTCTATTAGGCAATTCCCCACATGTAGAAGTTCCTGCGTACCACAGTTTTCTCATGGAAGGTCCCAGTGTGTTGCATGTGTGTCTTTTTGCTGGTTAGAAACTGTAGTTTCATAAGCTGTTTGTCACCTTTGAAACTGGGGCCTGATGGGAAAAGCAGTATTTTTCCCTCCATGCAAGCTGGATAGTTGTGGCCTCAAAGCTGCCTGAAAATCACTGTTTTTGCCCATCTTCTATTCACTGAACCAAATCCTCTGTGAGGAAAAGGGAGTTTTTTCCAAAGAAACAGGGTGTTTGCAATTCCTTGCTGCGAGCTCATCCCACAGCACTCTTGGTCTAAAGGGCAAACTAAACCTGACCACTAGCCACAAAGTAAGCTCCAGTTTCTCCATCAAGAAAGTTGGGCATATGGGGGTGGGGGGTATGAACTGGGAGATTAGGATGACATATATACACTAATATGTATAAAATAGATCACTAACAAGAACCTGCTCTATAGCAAAGGGAACACTACTTCACTTTGCTATACAGTAGAAACTAACACAAACTTGTAAAACAACTATACCCCAATAAAAAAAGAAAAAATTTAAAAAAGAAATGGGCATGCTGTACTTTCCAAGAACGCTTAGTCAATATAGTGCTTGAACGCTAGTTTCCCTTCAGGATTCATAGGACTCTCGCCTACGTACCTTTTCCTATGCAGGCACATTGTGTACCGAATGTCTCTTCTCTGGCTTCTGAGCAACATCCAGCCACATAAGCTGTTGGGATCACCTCTTTGTATGCAGAGTGAAGGACAACGCACTGCTCTCTTCGTTGGATTCCTAGATTTCCAAAGCTTTCAAACGGCCCCATGAACACCATTCTAGCCGCTATTATGTGTATTGCAAGTGTGCCTGTGTGCTTAAACCTGAGCTGCACTGAATAAACACTGTGCTGAGCATTCATTCTGGGAACTCACACCTGACATCTCTCCACCCCAAGCAGAAACTCGACTTTAAAGTCAGCCTAAAAAAAATGTACTGTTTTTCCCTTAGCATTGCTAGGCCTTGGGAAGATCCAGTGTCACGTAGGTCTACCTAGGGCATTAACTCGATTATGCAATCCTTCTTATGGCAAGAGCCAAACGGGCACATTCCTTTTATGAGACACATGGTAACTGTGGCTGCCTGAAAGGCCCACCTCCAATCACTATGAGCCCACTCACTCTAGCTCAACATCACAGAGGAACTAGAGCGGCTTGACTCACAAGTTCCAGGAACAAATCACTACCTGTGTTCCGCCCCGCTGATAAATCACTTTTCACAAGGACGACTGTTGAAAAACCCTTCTGCCTCTTGGTAGTTCACTTAAAGACAGACCAACAGACAAAACTGTGTTCTCTTTACCGTGGGAAACTTTGCGTTTTCACGTGGGGCCCAAATGCCTTTGCGTCCATCTCCGGTTAGGGACCTGTTGCGGGAGAGTCACAGGAAAGCTTATAGAAACACTAAGTGTTTTTGACCTTGTGAAGGAAAAGACTACTTTACTTCCGCCGCTTGGCTTAGGGTCTCTACCCTGAAAGAACACGGTGCATAAATGTTCTTTCCACAGGCTTGTGAGAAACACACACATTTACTAAACGGGAAAGTAGCCTTTCTTCCCAGCATCCTGGAAGGCTTTCCACTCTTCTTTGGGCTTGGAACATGGAGCTTCGACGCTGCTCTGCACTCAACTTGGGGAAATGCCGGCCTTCTGCAGGCTGTTCAAACATTTCTGCAGCTACTGCAAATCCCAGGTACCAGCTCCCTACCCGGAGAGGACTCTCTGTGCAAAACTTCATTCATCTAGCGTGTCAGAACACAGACTCTGCCTCTGTGGGAAACAAGCCTCTTCCTTCTCTTCGAATGGCCTTCGCCACACCCTGCCTGTTTGAACAACAGAGCTTAGTGCGACTTCAAGCACCATAGGGAGAGCCGCCTTGCCCGTCTCCTAAACCACATCCTACCTGCCTCACGCTTCATATATCACTTCCACTTGAAGACAGAACACAGTGCGTAGTAAGTACCACTCTCTCGTGGCCAGACACACCTACTGGACATTCCTTCTAGGAGAGACCTGTTTACTAGGCCTCCAGAAAGGCTTGACGTCCCCGAGCATGGGCATCCAACCTCCCACTGAGATGACCAGTGCTTGCTTGCGAAGTCTATATAAAGCAAGTCACTAGGTGATTGCATTTCAGATTGCATGCACACAAAGAACACGCTTTGACAAACCTTGGGCTGGGTCCATGGTACACAGGTCTCCAGGATAGCATGGAAATCGTTTCGGGGTACCCAGGTTGTGAAAGCCAGAATCAGTGCCCGTGGTCTCAGTCATGCGTACCTGTGTGGAGGAAGGAACGCAAAGTGGCTCATAAGAAACTCAAGTCTTCGAAACCAGTGGAACAAAACCCTACCTGCTTCAGCCACGAACTGTGTATAGAGATAGAGCACAGCACTACGTGTATCCGAGACTGCATATATCTCCAATGAACTGCAAGAACACTCATAATAAATCTGGGCTAATTCCGTGGTTTCAAGTTCTTCTGGATAGTATGGATAAGTTTTCAGGGTATGCAGGTTTAAATACCTTTGCTTTTATTTTCAGTTAAGTACCTGTTTTGAGAAAGACTCAAAGTAGCCCATAGAAACTCCTTCAGCCACTTATTTTAAGTTCCATACACTAAAAGAACTCAGTGCATAAAGGTAGTAGCTAGTGAACACAGTGCATAGTATTTCTTTCATATGTCAGTAAACAGTGGGTTCCATTCATTATATTAGAAACATTTAACTTTGTTTTTTAAAGCGTTTACCTTCCAATCACATTGAGCACACTTAATTTAGCTCAACATCATAGATGACTTATAAATGCTAGATTTACAAGTTTAGGGAAAAAATTTCTACCTGTATCACCAACCTGTTTTCTTTCCAGAAATTACAGTGTTAGAGAAAGATTCTTCTGATAGTTTCATAAAATTTTTTTTTGGTTGCTTTGACACACTTCATTTTATACTGGTTCAACAGACCTTTGCTTATATTCTCAGTTTCACACCTGTTATGAGTAAAGATTTTTGCTAATAGAAACACTAGTTTTTCAAGTCTGTGAGAACACTCCTTGCTTCAAACACTTGACCTAACTTCCATTCACTGAAAGAACATTGTGCCAAAAGTTCTTTCATCTATCTAGTTAGAAACACATACTTTTACTAACTGCAAAAAAAGTCTTTCCCTGCAGTCTAAAAGGGTCTCACTCCTATTTGTCCTTTGAACAAAGAGATTTAAGCAGCTTTCAATTAAACGTTAAAGATAGTAGATTTGCCTGCCCCTCAGACATTTCACTAGCTATTCCAAATCTTACGTACAGGTTCCATACACTGAAATCACGGGATGCATAAAAATTCTTTCATCTAGCTTGTGAGAAATACATACACTTTCTCAGTTGGTATCAAAGCTCTTCCTACTTTGTGAAAGGCTTTCAGCTTTATTCGCATTTAGGACACATAAGCTAGCGCAACTTTACCTCTAGGAAGAGCAATACTACAGATCTCTTAAACAATATGCTTCATGATTCACAATTCAAGTATATCTTCCACTCAATGTAAGAACACTGTGCATAGTATTTCTTATGGCAAGAAATAATCATCTGCATTCCTTATATGGGAAACATTTTAACTGCTATTGAAAGGTTTTACCTTCCAGTCACATTGAGCACACTTAGTTTAGCTCAACGTCACATAAGAAGTACAGATACTTCATGCACACTTTTATGGCATATTTCACTACCATGTGTCACACACTGGTTATAACTTCTCTTTCCTGAAAGAACACTGTTAGAAAACTTTGTGCTGGTGGCTTGGTGAAAAGGTGCTCTGTTTACTATTGGAAGCTCTTTATTGTGAGTTCAAAAGGCTTTTTCTTTGAACTGAATATTGTGTTTTATCCATTTAGACTGTGTACATCTTATTTAATAACAATAACTTAAATAGACTGAACATTTTGGAATGATTGTAGCCTACTGTAAGGCAAGTCTGCATACAAAAAGACGATATAATATACACATACATTTTTAAAATAAAAATAAAGAAAAATGAAAGTGTCTTTGCTTATATTCTCAGGTGCCTGTTTTGAGGAAAGACTCAACTTAGCCTTTGAGTTACATACACTGAAAGTACAATCTGTATAAAACTTCATTAATCTAACTTGTAAAAAATATACATTTTCTCTATGGGAAACAAGCCTTTTCCTACTGTGTTAAAGGCCCTCAGTCTTATTCGTCTTTAGAACAGTGAGATTAGATCAGCTTTAAAGTACCTTTAGAAAGAGTAATATTACAGATCTCTTAAACTGTATACTACATGCATCACACTTTAAATATATCTTCCATTCAATGAAAGGACACATTTCTTTCTAATGGCAGGAAACATTTGGCTTCATTCCTTATGTGAGAGACATTTTGACTGTGCATTCTGAAAGGCTTTACCTTCCAATTGCATTAAGCGCACCTAGTTTAGTTCAAATCACACAGGAACTACAAAGGCTCAATTTACAAGAGTATGGAAGAAATCACTACATGTATCAAGCACTGGTTATAACTTCACTTCACAGAAAGAACGCTTAGAAAACTTTGTGCTGGTAACTTCACACGGCTTTCAGTTAAACATTAGAAAGTGTAGATTTGCAGGTCTCTCGATTATTTCACTAGCTACTCCCATTTGTGGGTACAAGTTCCATACACTGTAAGAACAATCTGTATAAACTTAGAGCATCTAGCTTGTAAGAAGCACATGCATTTTCTCTATGGAATATAAGCCTCTTCCACTGTGTGAACAGCCTTCATTCTTATGTATCTTTAAAACACAGAGCTGAGCACAGCTTAAATTACCTCTAGAAAGAGCAGTATTACAGATCTCTTAAACAATATACTACATGCAACACACTTCAAATACATCTTCCAATCAATGAAAGAAACACAATTCATAGTATTTCTTTCTCATGGGAAGATACAATCAGCTACGCTCCTTATATGAGAAACACTTTAACTGTGCTATCTGCAAGGCTTTACCCTCCAATGGCATTGAGCACACTTAGTTTAGGTCAACATCACATAGGAATTACTAATGCTAAATTTACATGTTTATAGAACTAATCAATCACTACATGTATCACATACTGGGTAAAACTTCCCTTCACAGGGAAAAAAAAAACAGTGTTTTAAATGCTTTGTGGTGGTAGCTTGCTAAAAAGATCTTCTGGTTACTATGGAAAACTCTTCATTGCATGCAGGTTCAAAAGGTGTCATGGGCACTAATACATTTGGGGAAATGGGGGAAACCTGCCAGTCACCAGTCCCTGTGTCCATGCGAAGGCCAAAAGACAGCTCTGGCCTGTGAGCCCGGTTTCCCATGCATACATGAACAATATACCAAAGCATATGCAGCAGAGTGCCTGTCCTCCTCACCCCTTCACACTCATTTTATTCCCTATAGAAGAAACAGGGATGGCAATCAGGCAAAAACATCAGATATCAGAATTCTACAATCTGCTTCCACACTTGCTCTGTGTGATTGCATAAGGGGATATGTCCCAAAGAAAGGACCTCTCTCGTCCAAGGTCAAACAGTTATTCAATGGAAAACTTGTACTTTTAGTCTAGAAATCCAGAAATATTAGTGGCATAATCAGGAGAAAGTTATTTCTTTTTCTTATAAAAGAACCTTAGTAGCAGGCACTCCAAACTAATCCTGGAATTCCCATCATGTCAGGTCACAGATCATCTGTCTTTCTGCTCCAGCATCTTAGTATGCGACTTCCATCATCAAGGCTGTTCATGATCTGGGATGGCTGCTGGATCTCTTCCCTGTATCAGGCACTATGTCTGCATCTCAGACCACAGGAAGGAGAAGAGAAAGAGGCAAAGCAGGCCCTCCCAGCTCTATTAGTTCCTTTTGAGGAGCCTCCTCAAAGTCCCACATTTACATCTGGTCAGACGTCACTGACCTGAACTTTGTCCGGTAATCCTTAATTGCAAGACTTGTCAAGAATTTTATCTTTTAGTTTATTGAATTGATTCCCAAAAGAAATCTAACTTGCTGTTCTCAAAGATAAGGGAGAATAAAAACAGTGGAAATTACCAGTTCTCTCTCCCTAACTTATTTTCAGGATGAAGAGGAGGAAATAATGATATTGTCAGAGAAATTGGACATTTTTTTCACCTACCACAGTTTCTCTTTTCTAGCTTTTTAATTCATTCACAGAAAAACAAAAAGTCTTGTTTTCAAACCAGGAAATACGAGTGAGATGTCTGCTTTCTGTTCCCAGTAGAATGATTAGAACCACTTGTATGGCTTCACCCACCTGTGCCTGGTAAGTAGATCTGAGTAAATCCTTTCTATTTCATAAAAGGAGTGAAGCAGGCTTGAGATTTTAGAGTCTGTTTAGGCAACCAGCATATTCCTGAAACTCTGAGTCAAAATTGAATCCCTGTATATCAAAGGTATACAAGCTTTGATCCCACCATATATACTCCATGGAGACTTTGAACCCACAAGGTGAATAATACTAGTTAAAATCATCCACACAAAATGAAACTGATATTGGTTAATATCGGAATTATACAAATTCTGGTAAATTTTATCATCGTGATTTTGCATTTTACCATTGCATGTGGTAAAATTGATCACTGACTCAATATTGATTGGGGGAAAAATTTGATTTGCATTTCCCTGATGATTAGTGATTTTGGCAGGGGCTGGGGGGTGGCGGGTTCACGATGGTTATCTTCAGAGCCTACAACAGGTGGTTTGCGATGCTAGTTAAGCTGGTACAATCTGAAGGCCATTCCACCTCCCCTTGCAGGCATTCAACCAACAGAATCCCTGCAAACAAGACGAGAGACCAATTAAGATGTGTCTCAGAGGCCTTCTCCCTCTCCCCTCCTCCCCACATACTTTTCTTATACTTGTATATGTTAGTATGGTCACCATAAAAAAAGGTGAGAGATAATAAATGCTGGCAATAATGTGAATCAAAGGGAACCCTTCTACACTGTTGGCGGGAATGTAAATTGTTGCAGGTACTATAGAAAACTGTATGAATATTCCTCAAAAATGCAAAATGTAACTACCATATAATCCCGTAATTCCACTTTTGGGTATGTATCCACTTTGGGGTATATATCTTGAACGTAAAACAACTACGTAGAAGACATACCTGGACCGCCATGTTCAATAGCAGCATTACTTACACTAGCCAAGACACAGAAAAAACCCAAGTGTTCATCAACAGATGATTGGTTTAAGAAGATGTGAGCTATATATATATAGTATATATATGGAATGTTAGCCATAAAAGTAATGAAATATTGCCATTTGCAGCAACATAGATGGGCCTAGAAAATATCATACTAAGTGAAGTCAGGCAAAGACAATGTTATATGATGTCACTTATATGTTGAGTCTAAAAAATAATACAAATGAATCTATATACAAGATGGAAATAGACTAAGGACATAGAAAACAAACTTTGTTTACCAAAGGGAGGGTGGGCAGGATAAATTAGGAGTATGGGATAAACAGAACAAAGTACTATACATAAAACAGATAAGCAACAGGGATTTACTATACAACACAGGGAATGTAATAACCTATAATGGAAAGTAATCTAATATATATATATAAATCACTTTTCTCTATACCTGAAACTAACACAATATTGTAAATCAACTATACTTCATTTAAAAAGAAAAGGAAAATGATAGAAATAACAAAATGGAGCATCATCTGATTCTCATGTTTATTTCATCACTATTTCAAACACTTTATGAGATGGCCTATTTTAGAAAAACTGGCCTTTTAAAAAACTGTCCTGAAAGAGACATCAAAATGAATAAATAATGAATCAGTTATTACGAGGTTTCCTAGATTATTCTTGATTTCAGGTATAGTCATAGACTAAAAGAAGCTTTTTTCAGAAATAGTATACTAGCCATGAAAAATTAAAATGCATATTATGTCATTGTCTGTAATTGAAAATGACAATAATATATTTGTAACCTATCTTTATACGAAAAGAAGAAAGCATTTTTATAAACAGTCCATTGTAAAAGCAAGCCTATAGTCAAAAATCATTTTGTTGGACTGCTTTTTTTAGTAAAAGTTTTATTTAACGAAATGTTCCATATTTCAACAGGAGGTTTTCAGAAAAGGTTAAGCTAATGATAAATCAAGCATTGTAATATAATATGGTTCATGAAAATACCCATTCCAAAGAACAGTAAAGGAGAGATTTATCCAATATAGTTAAAAGGTAATACAAATAAAAATGCTATCTTATTAATCCAGAATTTGCTGCAATATATTATAAACTCAAATGTTAACTAACCACTTTGGCCAGAATTATACATTTTAACAATGTGAACAAAATCATATCACATTAGAATGTATGATCTGTATACATCTTTTTGGTGTATTAAACATATTACTGACTACCTAATCCAATTTCCTTAAACATATTTTATTCTATATAAAATAGTAAATTACAGATATTAGCTAGGAAAAAAATTGATCTAAGAATTAAAATGTCTTATTAAGTTACCTCTGAAATTTTCAGCAAATATTTTACTCTTTTTTTTATATAATTCTGATTCCAAGGCTTTAGTAGGCACAGAATCAGAATACTTTGATCAAAGTTGTCTCAGATGAAATGGTTGGGACAAAATTAGCAGGGTCAAAATAGAAGAGTAAATTTGGCAAGATAAAATTTTTCTCGTCTCATGTCTCTGTATTTGAAGTTTTAAGATAAAAATATTTTTTACTGATGCAAAATACACGACATAAAATTTACCATCTTAATTATTTTGTGTGCACATGTCCTTAAGTGCATCTTAAGTGTATTAAATACATTAATATTGTTATGCAATTATCACCACTATCCATTTTCAGAAGTCTTTCATCTTGCAAAACTAAAACTGTGCACCCATTAATCAATAACTTCCCATTACCTCCCATTGCCCCTGGCAAACATCACTCTACTTTCCATCTCTATGAATTCGACTATCTAGGTACCTCCGATGATTGGAATCACACAAGGTTTGCATTTTTGTGACTATCTTATTTCACTTAGCATAATATCCTAAAAATTCATCCATGTTGTGGCATATGTCAATATTTTGTTCCTTTTTAAAGTTGAATAATATTTCATTATTTGTGTGTATATACCACATTTTGCTTATCCAGTCATCCCTGGACAGATATTTGGGTTGCTTCCATGTTTTAGCTATTAGAAATAATGATGCTATGAACACGAGTGTTCCGATATGTCTTCAAGACCATGCTTTCAATTATTTTGGGTATATAGCCAGAAGTGGAATTGCTAGATCATATGGTAATTTTATTTTTAACTTCTTTTTAGAAACTACCATTCTGCTCTCCAGAGCAACTATAGCATTTTTTATTTTCACCACCATGCACGAGGGTTCCAATTTCCCCACTTCTTTGTTTCTTTCTCTCTCTCTTTTTTTTGGGGGGATGGGAGTCATTCTAATGGATGTGAGGTGGTATCACATTGTGTGATGATTTGTATTTCCCTAATGATAAGTGATGTTGAATATCTTTTCTTATGCTTATTAACCATATATATATGTCTTCTTTAAAGAAATGTCTCTACACATCATTTGCTTATTTTTCATTTGGGCTGTTTGCTCTTTTCCTTGAGTTTAAATGTTCTCTATCTATTCCAGGTATTAAGCCCTTATCAGATACATGATTTGCAAATATGGTCTCTCATTCTGTAAGTTGTGTTTTCACTCTGTTGATAATGTCTTTTGAGACACAAAAGTTTTTGTTATTTATGAAATCCAGTGTGTAAAATTTTTTTTTAATTTATGGCCTGCACCTTGGAGGTCATATCCATTAAATCACTGCCAAAACCTGCTTTGTCAAGCTGCTAAACATGTTTACTATTGAACTCCAATTTCAGATGTAAAAAGGATCTGGTTGGTGGAATAAGGCAGCAGCCTGAAATCTAGAAGCAATGGCATGAGGATGGGGCCATGAAATGTGATGGCATGACGAGAAGAATATGTTTGGTGGGCAAGCATGAGGAGTACAAGAAATGGTACCTTCTCCAATGTGTGTACTGTCTTCACAGATGATGGGAGCAGTGAGAGATATGGCTGGGATTGTGCCCAGTGTCACCTCATCTTCAAAGTTAGCCATTCAGGCTTCCCTGGTGACGCAGTGGTTAAGAATCCACCTGCCAATGCAGGGGACACGGGTTCGAGCCCTGGTCCAGGAAGATCCCACATGCCGTGGAGCAACTAAGCCCGTGCACCACAACTACTGAGCCTGTGCTCTAGAGCCCGAGAGCCACAACTACTGAAACTTGCATGCCTAGAGCCCGTGCTCTGCAACAAGAGAAGCCACTGCAATGAGAAGTCCGCGCACTGCAATGAAGAGTAGCCCCACTCGCCGCAACTAGAGAAAGCCCGCGAGCAGCAACGAAGACCCAATGCAGCCAAAAATAAATAAAATAAAAATAAATAAATTTATTTTTTTTAAAAAGTTAGCCATTCATTTCACTGATTCCACTGATGTTTAGAGTTTCTCAATCCCATGAGAGGGGGCTTATCTTGTAGGGTAATAAAGAGAGTGTGGGATGACTCTTGCATGCAAGAACTCATAATCCCTCTCATTGTGGTATATCCAGAGTCTGGAGTCAATTTTAGAAGAGTTTTGAATGACTGGAAGAAACTGGGCTCAAACCCCAAGACTGAACTGTATGTTGCTCTGTGGCCCCTGTTTATTTCCATTGAGTTCTAGTTTGTAAATGGGAGAGATGAACTGGACATATGTGAAGGTGCATTGGAGTGTTACATCTCCTTTATGAATGAGATGTAGACTCTAACCTCAGTCATCCTACAGGTGAAAGAACTGATCATATCACAAAATGTAAAACCATCATCCACCAGTTTGTGCCACCTGCATGGGAATCTGTGAAAGAGACTTTAAGTGCTGTCAGGTGCACACCTGTAGTAAGTCTTACTGCTAGTCTTGATATTACCTGCATAAGGTGACTCGTATTGGAGAAAAAAATGTGTGTTACAACCCAGTTATGGTGCCCAGGATTGACTAGAAGGGCAAGGGGTCTGAAACTTAAGACATTTTAAAAAACCTGTTGAAGGCTAAACTGAAAACACTAACATTCTGTGAGAGTTCCCGCATCTCAAAAACCTATTTTGCATCAGTGCTAATGGGAAGAACAGTAATTATCTTATATTTTACATTTTGGGGACAAAACAAGATCCTAAACTTTTCTTTAAGATAATTTTTTTTATATCTTTCAAATGTTCACTGATGTCATTCTTCTTTAAAAATGACACAAAGAATTTGTCTACTAAACTTCTAGAAAGGAAAGTACTTCCTTTTCCCTCAATGAGCAAAGAATGTAAACCAGGTGCCAGAGAATCTTATTTGTGTCATTGTTCAAGTGGTGACCTCACTAGGCCTCAGTTTACTTATCTGTAAAATGGAGATAGATAGGGATACTAAATATTTTTCCAAAACCTCTTGCAACTCTGAATTCAATGGGTATATAATCAAATATTGCTTAATCTATAAAACAAGTGATGCAAATTCTGTTTAAATTTACTTCATTAGGACACATAACCTTGTAGAATTTAAAAACCAGAGTGATATAGCTGTAATATGAATTATTTAAGTAAAATTCTTTTACACATAAAATGTTATGGACTTTACCTTTTACTTGACCATTGAAATAGGTACTGATCCTTCCATATTACTATACTTCACTGTTGCCCTTGGGCTTTTTAATTATCTTTAATGTAGACTTATGTTCAGCCTGATGAGACCATAATTATGACACCCAGGGAGCACATTCTAGTTTTTAATATCAATAATATCCGTTAATCAAAGTCTTACCTCAGTTTCTTGCTCTGGGTGAATTGTAGTGAATATATCACCATGTTCACTCCACAATGGCTGCCACTGACCCCCAGCCCTGGTACATACATCCTACTCTCACCACTAAGTGGTTAGTAAGTGGTCTCTGACCAAAGGAACACAGTCAAGGTGATGGGATGTCACATCTAAGTTTTAATGACAAAAAGATTGTCACTTCCCTCTTATTCATTCTCTTATGTTCACTCCCTATCTCTCTCCCTCTGTTTCTCTCTCTGTCTCTATCTCTTTGTCTCTCTCTCTCTGTTTATATTCCTGGATCTGGGGGCAAAGGCACAGATGTTAGATGCTGTCCTATGGAGGGGTCCACAGAGGAGAAAAGAGAGGGAGTTCCAATAACAACAGAATTAAAGGAACTCAGGCCCTTAGTCCAATTTTCTGGTGAGTGAGCTTGGAAGAAAAGCCTCCCACTATTCAGCCTCAGTGGAGACCCCAAGTACATAGAGACCTCGAGGCAGAAGCATCAGCTAAGCTGTTCCTGGTCCACAGAAACTGTGAGCAATTAAACATTTTTGCTTTATAAGTGCTAAGTTTGGAGTAATATTGTCAGAGAGGACAAACAGCTAAAAGACAGTCTACCAGGCCTACCACAGTCTACCAGGCCTACTATCTACCCTTGTCTCCTGTTCTCACCTCTCAGGCTCCCTCAGCCACACTGGTCACCTGATGTACCTCCTCTGGCCAACTCACTTCTACCTATGGATCTCTGCACCAGTGGTGTCTTCTCGCTGACACACTGTCCCCATCATGTGCAGGGCTGGCTCCCACTTTCCATTCTGGGCCCAGGAAATATCACCTCAATGAGGCTTTCAGACCCTCCCACCCAGGGACTCCCAAGCCTTCCTCACAACACCCTGTTTTTTTTGGTAGAGCAGTTGCTCTTTTCTTTCACATGTCTTGTTTTTATCCTTTTGTCCTTCTCTCCTTCAGACTCCTGGAAGGCAGGGACCACTTGGTCATTTTCAACACTGCACATGGTCTAACTAGGCACAGGGTGAGTTCTAAGAGCATACTTACTGAATAAACAAATGGGAAGATCTTGGAGCTCCCCTTCCTGCTTCTGTCCATCTCAGTCTGTAGGTATGATCACTTGTAATAGGAGGTGTATGCTGTTCCTGAGGCAGGGGCATGGCCAGAATGACCTCTGCAATACTCTGCCTGCTCCTGTAGCTCTGGGAAATCTCAGTGGGCAACGTTGACCCGGGAGGCTCCCTGCTCCCTGGTGGCCAGCGCTGGCACTGCAGCACCAGGTCTGAGTCTTTATTTGGGGGTCCTCAAGGTAGAGCTCTCCAGAGTCCCAGGGGTAAAAGAGCACAACCTGCATGTGTCTCAGCTGTGACCTGGATGTCAGAAACCACTCTTTCCCTTCCTTGCCCCCCACACTCTGGGGTGTTTAGTTTAGGCATCCTCACCTCAGACAGGGCAATAAAACCCCTTACTTCTGTGAACAGCAACCACAAAATCAAAGAGCATTGCTCACCCGCAAGTTATACAAGGGTGAAGTTGCAGTCCACTGTAGTCACCCACCTACAGTAAATCCTAACAGGAATTCATGATGAAAAGAACAGGATGAGGCACTCTGTGCTTTGGGTAAATGGGCCCCTAGATAGTAAGATGCATATCTCTGGAAGAATTTCAATAACCCCAAATTCTTGCATCTTTCTACACATAGAAAAGTACTAAAAACATGACCTTGAGATATCTGTTCTTTGTGACTAGCAGTAATCTTTTACCAAGAGGTATGCTTGACTACATGTATACATGTATACATGTATACATGTAGTCAAGCATACATCTTTACTACTTTGGGGTAGTATACTACTAATATATACAAAATTCATATACATACTTGCTCCTCCACTACCTCTTTGGAGCAGTGTATTCAGAGCTTTTGAGTGGCTGTCTCCTGGGTTATAATCCTCAGTAAGGCCCTGAATAAAACTTATGCTCAGGAAACTCATTTGTCTTTAAGTTGACACTGCCAAATGAAGACCCCTAGGATTCAACTAGAACTGGTCTTGTTCCTGGACCCCTGACTCTTGGCCCATGGCTGTGCCCCACTCTGCTCTACCACAAGTCCTCATTCTCCAACCCCCAAGCTCCTCTCTGCTGAAGGACCTCCATGAGTTGAAAGCATTTTCCCAAGCTCTCAGAGCACAGAGGGTCATTGGTGGAAGATCAAGTTCAAACAGACTTTCCAAGCATGGAGAATACTTGGCATCAGCCAAGGCAAGCACCCAATTCATAGAGAAATAGTCCCTCTCACTTGTAGCCTTTGACTATACTGGGAGATGGGATGTGTGCTCAGCTCAGTTCTAGGAGTTGAGAATGGTAGGCTGTAAGGTCCCAGGCCCTGTCCCCTGGAGAACACTAGGGAGATGGCCCAAGCCCAGAATCCCCCTCATGCTATGGGCCTCTGGACATATTGTCAGGGGAGTGGATGTGCCTGATCCATGGCAGAGATGTCTCCAACCTTTTTCTCCTCTCTCCCTTGTCACTTACAGTGTGTCTGTTCTTCCTTAACCACTGCCTCATGGCTCCCAACTACAAAGTCTGTTTCTGTTTGTGCACCCCTCTGTGCTTATGGAAATACAGAGAGAAAAATGGCCTGAATGGAGGTGATGACAGGGGTCACCAAAATCTTAGGGGCTTTTATTTCCAAACTAAATATGATAGGAAGGATTGAGTCCTGGCCTAGGGAGCTGGAATCATCACTTTTCTTCTGGATTCTGCCCATGAACTGAACCCTAAACCAGTCCTTACCTCTTTCAGGGCCTCAGCTTCCCAACTACACGAAGGGAGTTTGGAAGCAGAATTGCATAAGCATGCACTTGGGTGGGCATGTTCTCAGGCTCCATCAGCACTGGGTGGGATGTTGGTGTGTGTGGGCTCAGGCAGGCACAGGTTCACAGGCCTTCTAATGTGGGCAGATGCAGGTGGATATGTAGCAGGAGTGGCCAGGACTCTTGCTGAGGTCACAAACGAGTGGCCATGGGCAGGCCCCAGGACAGTGAGTGCCCCTGAAACCCACCTCCCTGCACAAGGTGGTACAATGGGCCAAGGGCTCTGCTCAGGAGGTGAGCTCTTTGTGATGCCCCATCTGCATCTTTAAGTGCCCACATCCTCTAGAGCTATGAGGCCAGGATAATTTACATTGAAGTAGTTCTCAGCAAGTAAATCGATGTGGAAGTGATATTTGCTGTATACAGGCTCAGGTCATGGCAATGTGCCCCATGATGTGCCATATGTTTCATCTCTACAACTGAGTAGAATAAACCCAAGGAACATACTGAGATTTGAAGCCACATGCTGGGATGGAAAATCGACACACTGAAGGTCGCTGGGTCCCTGAATTTCTGACTAGTAGGAAATCAACTAACAGAGTCATTTCCTATTTGACAGCCCGTGTTGAGGTGTTATATGAAGTAAACAGAAGTTTATAAAAAGTTCAAATGACTGATATCTTCATGTATATCTCTTACTTTAGCTAACTTTAAAGAATATTGTGAAGAAGGTTTTTCAAGAAAACATCTATTCCAAAATCTGAAAACAGCAAATACCACTTGAAGTTCTGAAGAATAAATTAAAAATATAATTCATAAGTTTATTTATTTGACACATAGATCATGTTCTCTTTAAATAATTTTTTGTTATAATCAAGATGAATCATATTTTAAATCTATGACCATTATTTTGTTTTCAGATATTTTATAGCTCATATGAGTGCAGATTACTTTCTTGTTCATAAAAATATAATTGAATAGAGAGGGTCATGAGCATAATGTTCTTCCTTATTTATTTATATTTTGGAGGAATTGCTTAATGAGAGAAAAGCACAGTTTGATTCCTTTTCTAACAAGCTCCAAGGCATGACAGCTGTATTCCACTGCTTCAGATAGCCACTGCTTTCTTGGAATCACCTCTGGGCCTCAATACCCAAATGCTGACACGTCCAAATGTTACCGAGTCCAAGCTCTCTCTGCTCGCTGCACGACAGGCTAATGAATCGGAGACAAGATGTTGAGGCAGGGAATATGACTTTATTCCGGCAGGCAGACCGAGAAGATGGTAGACTAGTGTCTCCGATAAACCATCTTATCAGGGTTTGGATGCCAGTTTCTTTTATAGCACAGAGAAGGGGAGGAGATGAGGAAGTAAAGTAAAAAGGCCATAAGTTTTGCAAATATCCCCTGGAATGACCAGCCTCGGGGAGGGGATGTGTTAATTTCTCCTTTCTTGCAGCCGTCCACAGGTGGGCGGGGTCAGATGGTCTCCCTGTGAGCTGAACAAAGGCCCTTTAGTTTAACATTCAGGCTCGGGCAAGGTTCCCCGAGGCAGACCATTAGGCATGATTATAATAACAAAAGCAACGAAAAGCAAAGTTTAAAGTCAAAGAAGTAAATGGAACATGGAGTCCAATTCAGCTCTTCCCTGTTACACAAAGGTTTTCAACTTTTGTCTTCTGCTTCAGTTGTTTGTGGTTATGATCAAGATTGCACAGGAGTTTATCAAGGAGGATTTTTTTCTGAGCAGAGCTGTGGTCCTCTGTGCCTAAGAGACGGAAGATCCGGTGGAGAATCTGACGGTGGAAATGGGCAGCGCTTTTCTAGGCTTGGCTGGAGCGGACTATCACCAGTGCTATCGGGAAAGAGTATGGGGCTTTGATGTGTTGAGTGAGCGTTCCAGCCAGGCTGGGGGAGGGGGGGCGGGCGGGGGGGGGGGGGCGCGTGCCCTTCAGATGGAGTTCTGACCGTCCTGCTCTGCCCTCAACGGCCGGCAGGTGGCGCCGAGCCCCCCACCCCGCCCTTCTGCGTGCGGGGCTCATGCGCAACCCGCCCACATGCTCGGTGGCCATTCTTCCCTGAGGTCGAGAGATTTTTTTTTTCCTTCGGGACCAACGGAGGAAGCACCACAAGTGCCTGCGTGTGGTCACGTCTGCCGGAGACAAGCGCTCCCGGTCTGCGCCGCAGCGTCTGAGGAGGGGCTGTGGGGCGCTCGTCCAGGACGGTTTTTTCTTAAATAGCGCAGAGCCTTGCTTTTCTGGATGCTCCCCCGGTAGTTTACTCCCTACTTTTCAGGTAATATTTTAACAAGGCTTATTTTACAGCAGGATCTGGCTTTAAGCGGCTTGGCGGGAGGAAATGCATGCCGTGGGGTTTGTCACAGACTCGGGGTTCTTTTGTGGGAGAAAACGCTGCACAGATTCAGAGAGACCGAAACACGTGGAGAGTCGTGGAAGGAAAATTCAAGTTATAGGGACCTTCCAGTCCAGTGAGTTGAATGAGCTGGGGACACCGGCACATGCCTGGCAAGACATACAGAATCCCGGGGCGAAAGGGGGAAAGCTTACACTTATGAACATACTTTCATTATTTTTCCTCATATGCCCCACAAAATGTTATAAAAATGTCTATTGGGTGGCGTAGAAGAGTGCTTGCCTCCCCTTATCCTCAAGGGCTTAGACAACAGGTGTTTAGACACCTGTTATGGGCAGACAATACGGATAGAATGTAAGTTAGATATATAATTGCAAATAAACTTTATCCTAATAAATTCAAAATCTGAAGGCATTTAGCTTAATTTTGTATATCTATTCAAATGGTAAATTAGAATATCTATAATCTCCTTTTTTAAAAATAATAAGCCCCTTTCCCATAAGAATTGATATTTTTCTCTGTAGATTTGTCATTGCCCATTTGTTTCTTTGCTTTTCCTTTTTGATTATTTTCTATATCAGAAAATGTATTCCTGGGGGCTTCCCTGGTGGCACAGTGGTTGAGAGTCTGCCTGCCAATGCAGGGGACACGGGTTCGAACCCTGGCCTGGGAGGATCCCACATGCCGTGGAGCAACTGGGCCCGTGAGCCACAACTACTGAGCCTGAGCGTCTGGAGCCTCTGCTCCGCAACAAGAGAGGCCGCGATAGTGAGAGGCCCGCGCGTAGTGAGAGGCCCGCGCGCCGCGATGAAGAGTGGCCCCCACTTGCCGCAACTGGAGAAAGCCCTCGCGCAGAAACGAAGACCCAACACAGCCAAAAAAAAATAAAGATAATAAATAAATAATAAATTTTAAAAAAATTTGAAAGAAAATGTATTCCTGTGTCTTGTTAAAGCTTTTCATTTTTCTAATGTATTTCAAAGGTACTTTCTCCCACTGTAAACAAGGGGAGAGACTTTCTAATAAGCATGCATTTTAAATATATAGTCAGGATTTTTCCATGGAGAGCTTTCTTTACAATTTCCACTTGGTTCACAGTTATCATCCCATAACGAAACCTGCATAAATATTTGTAATCTATTTATACCAAGATGTTTCTGATTTCACCATGGTACATTTTCTAATATGATTTTATTTTAAGTATTAATAAAATAATATAGTATTTGATTTTATGTTATATATTATATACTTATATATGCTTTCTTATGTGGACACATATATCAGTATTTGCTAGATGTCTTTAATTTGTATGGGACTGTAGCTGATTGCATTTGATCTTGATACCCACTGGGCTTTCTTATGAGTGTTTAAAGTACCTTTTATAACAGACGTGAAAATATCCACTCTACTCACTGAATTCACAAAACATGTTTATAAATTGCACAATATTTTAAAGGTTATCATGTTTTAATTTTTAGGAGCAAATATTTTGTCTCTTAAGATTGTGAGCTGAGGAAATTCCCTGGTGGTCCAGTGGTTAGGACTCCGTGCTTCTACTGCAGGGGACACAGGCTCAATCCCTGGTGGGGGAACTAAGATCCCACGTGCCGCGCGGGATGGCCAGAAAAAAAAGAAAAAGATTGTGAGCTTAACAAGGCATACATTTGGCATATTCATATATAGTTGAAGGATAATGGTGTCCACCTCTGTGTGCAACTGCCATAGTCACTCATGTATAATATCTGTGATGATGAGCATTTTCATGTCGACATTATCTTTTTCCAATTTACAGTACATTTGGGGTTTTTTATCATTTCAATACAATTAATCAATTTTTCTTCTGTGGTAATGGATGTGTTCTTAACATGAGCATACCTTGTCAGGTGACATATTTGTTTACCATGCTCTCATTCTCTTGTATAATCAAAGCAAGGAAAAGTATTTGCTTTTTATATTTTCAACTGTATTTAAGATCTAACCTGATTTCTTAGGAGCACTATATATATATTTTTTTTAATTAATTAATTAATTATTTTATATTTGGCTGCGTTGGGTCTTCATTGCTGCACGCGGGTTTTCTCTAGTTGCAGCGAGTGGGGGCTACTCTTCATTGTGGTGCACGGGCTTCTCATTGCGGTGGCTTCTATTATTGTGGAACACGGGCTCTAGGCACCCGGGCTTCAGTAGTTGTGGCTCGCGGGCTCTAGAGCGCAGGCTCAGTAGTTGTGGTGCGTGGGCTTAGTTGCTCCACGGCAGGTGGGATCTTCCCGGACCAGGGCTTGAACCCGTGTCCCTTGCATTGGCAGGCGGATGCTTAACCACTGCGCCACCAGGGAAGTCCCAGGAGCACTATATATATTTTTTGAAGTATATTAAACGTAAAGGAACAGATCGCTTTTTTTTTTTTTTTTTTTTAAGAATTTTTTTTAAGGCATTGTTTACTTTGTTTATTTATTTATTTTTGGCTGTGTTGGGTCTTCGTTTCTCTGCGAGGGCTTTCTCTAGTTGTGGCAAGCGGGGGCCACTCTTCATCGCGGTGCGCGGGCCTCTCACCATCGCGGCCCCTCCCGTTGCGGGGCACAGGCTCCAGACGCGCAGGCTCAGTAATTGTGGCTCACGGGCCTAGTTGCTCCGTGGCATGTGGGATCTTCCCAGACCAGGGCTCGAACCCGTGTGCCCTGCATTGGCAAGCAGATTCTCAACCACTGCGCCACCAGGGAAGCCCCAGATCGCTTTTTATGTTGACTTGCATTGCTAACTTTATAGACATTGAAGTCACATGTAATTTCAACTAAATTGAGAAACATTCTAGGCTTTGAACTTTAGTAATTCCATGTGATCTTATAATAGGCAACTTATTTCTGACACGAAATATAGCAGCATCTGAAGTCACTTGCAAAATAGTCTGCCATTGTTGGTTCTCTGATTTTGTCACTTTCTCCTACTGATATCACTTAGGAACTGATGAGTTTGAATATTTTTTAAGCACTTCTGGTTAGAAATAGTCATGATGAGAAATTGAATCTTTGTAGTCACAACCTTTCTCATTATTTTTATCTGTTATTTGAGCTGGCAAATATTTGATTTTGTGTTATTAGTCCTACAATGTAAACATGGAAACAAAATTAAAACAAGCATTCCTGGAATAAGTGAGCCAACCGCAGTGAATCATTAGTCATTTTATTTTTATTTTATAAACTGGTCTATTGTATACGTTCAGCCATGAAGTGAAATACGCTCACTACAGTCTGAATCCTGACCTATATCCCTGTGATAGGCTTTTTAGAGAGTGAACAAAGGACACAGCCAACCAGTAAAACAACAACAACCAAGAAAACTCCTAAATAACATGATGTATAATAAATAATTGTACACACGTGCATTAATAATTTAACTTAAAATATGTAATATGGGTGCTATCAGAAATTATGTAATCCTGGGTTATTTACTTCAGTAACATAAATCTAATTTTTAAAAATAATAAAACTAGGTGAGGGGAAATTTATAGTAATTGCTAGTAAGTGTTAGAAATAATGTGTTAGATAAAGTGTAAAAAGCTGATGTGTTTGATTAATACATTTTAATTTAATATAATTTCAGATTTATAAAAATTTTGCAAAGACGGTGCGGGATTCTACAAGTAACCCAGACCCAGTTTCCTATCTTAACATCATCTTATATAATTGAGGTATGTTTTTATAATTAATGAACCAATGTTAATATGTGACTATTAGCTTCACTCCTGTCTTTTCCCAGTTCTCTTAGTTTTACCTTTTCCTTCTCAAAGATCCCACTGATACCTCACTCTATTTAGTGATCATGTCTCCTTAGGACACTTTTGGATGCTAGAGTTTCTGAGACATCCCTTGTTTTTGATGATGTAGACAATTTTCAAGTGTACTTGCCAGGAATTTTGTAGCATGTTCTGCACCTGATGTCTCCCTCGTGATTAACCTGGGATTATGTGTTTTTGGAGAGGAAGACCACAGAGGATAAATGTCCTTCACAACACTTCATATACAGGGCAAATGCTGTGAAGATGCCTTATTACTCTTGATGTTACCCCCTTTTTTTTTTAATTTTTGAATTTTATTTTATTTATTTTTTTATACAGCAGGTTCTTATTAGTCATCAATTTTATGCACATCAGTGTATATATATCAATCACAATCGCCCAATTCATCACATCACCACCCCCACCCCCCCCACCCCACCCCCCGCCACTTTCCTCCCTTGGTGTCCATACGTTTCTTCTCTACATCTGTGTCTCTATTTCTGCCCTGCAAACCGGTTCACCTTGATGTTACCCTTGATCACCTGGCTGAGGTAGGGTTTCTCAGCTTTCTCCACTATAAAGTTCCTGTTTACCCCAGTCCGTCTATATATACTTTTTGGAAGGATGACACTATGCACAGCCCACATTTAAGGAGTGGGGACACTTCCCTGGTGGCACAGTGGTTAAGAATCTGCCAGCCAATGCAGGGGACACGGATTCGAGCCCTGGCCCAGGAAGATGCCACATGCGGTGGAGCAACTAAGTCCATGTGCCACAACTATTGGGCCTGTGCTCTAGAGCCCATGAGCCACAACTACTGAAGCCCGCGTGCCTAGAGCCTGAGCTCCACAACAAGAGAAGCCACCGCAATGAGAAGCCCATGCACCACAAAGAAGAGTAGTCCCCGCTCGCTGCTACTAGAGAAAACCCGCATGCAGCAACAAAGACCCAATGCAGCCAAAAATAAATAAATAAAATTTAAAAAATAATAATAATAAAATGGTGCTGTCTTCTACAAGGTACATTAAGGAGGGGAAAGTTATGCTCCACATCCCTGATAGTTAAACACCTATATCAATTTTTAGGGTTTATGCCTGAGAGATTCCTACACTCTTATATTTATCTATTTTTTTTCAGAAAAATAGCTATAAAATAGATAAGTTTATGAAATGATGTTCCATCTCAGTAATGATCAGAGAGACTCTGGATCCAAACATCTGTGCCTGAAGTAGTGTCTGGCACAGTCTGTGCTCAGTAAATACTTGTGAATAAGACTTAAAAGCTGTGAGGGAGGGCATGCAGAGTGTGCACAAAGATTCCAGGACGAGCAAGGTAAAATGCCGCAAGAAAGAAACATGCCTGGCTTGTTTGAGGACTGTCAGGAATGCTGTGTGTTTGAAGTTAAGTGAGCAAGGGAGAGAGTCCTGGGGGTTGTGAAGAGACTTGTCAGCCATTGTCACAACTTTGGCTTTTACTCTGGGTGAAATGAGGTGCCAGTGAAAGGGTTTAAGCAGAGGAGGTTAGTTATCTGAATTACTCTGGCTGCTGTCCTAAAAACTGACTGAAGGGGCAAAAGCAGAATCAGAGGACCAGTTAGGAGACTGTAGTAACCCAGGTGGGAGCTTAGGCCAGGTTGTTAGCCATGGAGGTGGTGACAGGTGGAGAGGTTTTAGATGCGGTTTTGTAGGTACAACAAGGGCCAGCTTCACAGGTATGACACTTTTGCTCTCACACAAGGTCCTTTGCTCAAAAAAGCCCATGCTTGTTTCCATGCTCTGCTGTCACCCTCTTGAAATTTTTTTCAGCTTTATTGAGATATACTTGATATATAACATAGTGTAAGTCTAAGGTGTACAACATGGTTATTTGATACACATGTATAGTGTGAAACAATTACCTAAAGTTTAGTTAACACTTTAATAACCTCATGTAATTACCATTTTTGTGTGTGATAACATTTGAGATCTACCCTCTTAGCAACTTTCAAGTATATATTCATTTGGGGTTTTTTTTAACATCTTTATTGGAGTATAATTCCTTCACAATGGTGTGTCAGTTTCTGCTTTACAGCAAAGTGAATCAGCTATACACATACACACATCTCCATATCTCCTCCCTCTTGCGTCTCACTCCCATCCTCCCTATCCCACCCCTCTAGGCGGTCACAAAGCACCAAGCTGATCTCCCTGTGCTATGTGGCTGCTTCCCACTAGCTATCTGTTTTATATTTGGCAGTGTATATATGTCCATGCCACTCTCTCACTTCGTCCCACCTTACACATACCCCTCCCCGTGTCCTCAAGTCCATTCTCTACATCTGTGTCTTTATTCATGTCCTGCTCCTAGGTTCTTCAGAACCTTTTTTTTCTTTTTAGATTCCATATATATGTGTTAGCATACGGTATTTGTTTTTCTCTTTCTGACTTCACTCTGTATGACAGTCTCTAGGTCCATCCACCCCACTGCAAATAACTCAATTTCATTTCTTATTATGGCTGAGTAATATTACATTGTATATATGTGCCACATCTTCTTTATCCGTTCATCTGTTGATGGACACTTAAGTTGCTTCCATGTCCTGGCTATTGTAAATAGTGTTGCAATGAGCATTGTGGTACATGACTCTTTGAATTATGGTTTTCTCAGGGTATATGCCCAGTAGTGTGATTGCTGGGTCGTATGGTAGTTCTATTTTTAGATTTTTAAGGAATCTCCATACTGTTCTCCATAGTGGCTGTATCAATTTACATTCCCACCAACAGTGCAACAGGGTTCCCTTTTCTCCACACCCTCTCCAGCATTTATTCTTTGTAGATTTTTTGATAATGGCCATTCTGACTGGTGTGAGGTGATACCTCATTATAGTTTTGATTTGCATTTCTCTAATGATTAGTGATGTTGAGCATCCTTTCATGTGTTTGTTGGCAATCTGTATATCTTCTTTAGATAAATGTCTATTTAGGTCTTCTGCCCATTTTTGGATTGGGTTGTTTGGTTTTTTTGAGCTGCATAAGCAGCTTGTAAATTTTGAAGATTAATTCTTTGTCAGTTGCTTCATTTGCAAATATTTTCTCCCATTCTGAGGGTTGTCTTTTGGTCTTGTTTATGGTTTCCTTTACTGTGCAAAAGCTTTTAAGTTTCATTAGGTCCCATTTGTTTATTTTTGTTTTTATTTCCATTTCTCTAGGAGGTGGGTCAAAAAGGATCTTGCTGTGATTTATGTCATGGAGTGTTCTGCCTATGTTTTCCTCTAAGGGTTTTATAGTGTCTGGCCTTACATCTAGCTCTTTAATCCATTTAGAGTTTATTTTTGTGTATGGTGTTAGGGAGTGTTCTAATTTCATTCTTTTACATGTAGCTGTCCAGTTTTGCCAGCACCACTTATTGAAGAGACTGTCTTTTCTCCATTGTGTATTCTTGCCTCCTTTATCAAAAATAAGGTGACCATATGTGCGTGGGTTTATCTCTGGGTTTTCTGTCCCGTTCCATTGATCTATATTTCTGTTTTTGGGCCAGTACCATACTGTCTTGATTACTGTAGCTTTGTAGTATAGTCTGAAGTCAGGGAGCCTGATTCCTCCAGCTCTATTTTTCTTTCTCAAGATTGCTTTGGCTATTGGGGGTCTTTTGTGTTTCCATACAAATTGTGAAATTTTTTGTTCTAGTTCTGTGAAAAATGCCATTGGTAGTTTGATAGGGATTGCATTGAATCTGTAGATTGCTTTGGGTAGTATAGTCATTTTCACAATGTTGATTCTTCCAGTCCAAGAACATGGTATATCTCTCCATCTGTTTGTATCGTCTTTAATTTCTTTCATCAGTGTCTTATATTTTTCTGCATACAGGTCTTTTGTCTCCTTAAGTAGGTTCATTCCTAGGTATTTTATTCTTTTTTGTTGCAATGGTAAATGGGAGTGTTTCCTTAATTTCTCTTTCAGATTTTTCATTATTAGTGTATAGGAATGCAAGAGATTTCTGTGCATTAATTTTGTATCCTGCTACTTTACCAAATTCATTGATTAGCTCTAATGGTTTTCTGGTAGCATCTTTAGGATTCTCTATGTATAGTATCATGTCATCTGCAAACAGTGACAGCTTTACTTCTTCTTTTCTGATTTGGATTCCTTTTATTTCTTTTTCTTCTCTGATTGCTATGGCTAAAACTTCCAAAACTATGTTGAATAATAGTGTTGAGAGTGGACATCCTTGTCTTGTTCCTGATCTTAGAGGAAATGCTTTCAGTTTTTCACCATTGAGAACAATGTTGGCTGTGGGTTTATCATATATGGCCTTTATTATGTTGAGGTAAGTTCCCTCTATGCCTACTTTCTGGAGGATTTTTACCATAAATGGGTGTTGAATTTTGTTGAAAGATTTTTCTGCATCTATTGAGATGATCATATGGTTTTTCTCCTTCAGTTTGTTAATATGGTTTATCACATTGATTGATTTGCATATATTGAAGAATCCTTGCATTCCTGGGATAAACCCCACTTGATCATGGTGTATGATCCTTTTAATGTGCTGTTGGATTCTGTTTGCTAGTAATTTGTTGAGAATTTTAACATCTGTGTTCATCAGTGATATTGGCCTATAGTTTTTGTTTTCTGTGACATCTTTGTCTGGTTTTGGTATCAGGGTGATGGTGGCCTCGTAGAATAAGTTTGGGAGTGTTCCTCCCTCTGCTGTATTTTGGAAGAGCTTGAGAAGGATGGGTGTTAGTTCTTCTCTAAATGTTTGATAGAATTCGCCTGTGAGGCCATCTGGTCCTGGGCTTTGTTTGTTGGAAGATTTTTAATCACAGTCTCAATTTCAGTGTTTGTGATTGGTCTGTTTATATTTTCTATTTCTTCCTGGTTCAGTCTTGGAAGGTTGTGATTTTCTAAGCATTTGTCCATTTCTTCCAGGTTGTCTGTCCATTTTATTGGCATATAGTTGCTTGTTGTAATCTCTCATGATCCTTGGTATCTCTGCAGTGTCAGTTGTTACTCCTCCTTTTTCATTTCTAATTCTATTGATTTGAGTCTTCTCCCTTTTTTTCTTGATGAGTCTGGCTAATAGTTTATCAATTTTGTTTAGCTTCTCAAAACCAGTTTTTAGTTTTGTTATTGTTTCCTTCATTTCTTTTTCATTTATTTCTTATCTGATCTTTATGATTTGCATTTAATATTGTCCCAGAGGTCTCTGAGACTGTCCTCAATTCTTTTCATTCTTTTTTCTTTATTCTGCTCTGTGGCAGTGAATTCCAGCATTCTGTCTTCCAGGTCACTTATGCATTCTTCTGCCTCAGTTATTCTGCTGTTGATTCCTTCTAGAGAATTTTTCATTTCATTTATTGTGTTGGTCATCATTGTTTGTTTGCTCTTTAGTTCTTCTAGGTCCTTGTTTCTTGTATTTTCTCCATTCTATTTCCAAGATTTTGGGTCATCTTTACTATCATTACTCTGAATTCTTTTTCAGGTAGACTGCCTACTTCCTCTTCATTTGTTTGGTCTGGTAGGTTTTTACCTTCTCCTTCATCTGCTGTGTGTTTCTCTGTCTTCTCATTTTGCTTAACTTACTGTGTTTGGGGTCTCCTTTTTGCAGGCTGCAGGTTCATATTTCCCATTGTTTTTTGTTGTCTGCCCCCAGTGTGTAAGGTTGGTTCAGTGGGTTGTGTAGGCTTCCTGGTGGAGGGGATTGGTGCCTGTCTTCCAGTGGATGAGGCTGGATCTTGTCTTTCTGTTGGGCAGGACCGCGTCCGATGGTGTGTTTTGGGGTGTCTGTGCCCTTATGATTTTAGGCGGCCTCTCTGCTAATGGGTGGGTTTGTGTTCCTGTCTTGCTAGTTGTTTGGCATAGGGTGTCCAGCACTGTAGCTTGCTGGTCATTGAGTGGAGCTGGGTCTTAGCATTGAGATGGAGATCTCTGGGAGAGCTTTCACCTTTTGATATTATGTGGAGCTGAGAGGTCTCTGGTGGATCAATGTCCTGAACTCGGCTCTCCCACCTCAGAGGCACAGGCCTGACACCAGGCCGGAGCACCAAGACCCTGTCAACCACACAGCTCAGAAGAAAAGGGAGAAAAAAAGACAGACAGAAAGAAAAAAACAAAATAAAATAAAGTTATCAAAATAAAAAATAAAAAAATAATTAAAAATAAAAAATTTAAAAGGTTAAAAAAAAAAGAAAAAGAAAAAAAGGAAAGAAAGAGGAGAACAACCAAACCAAAAAGCAAATCCACCAATGATAACAAGTGCTAGGAACTATAGTAAAAACAAAAAAAAAAGGACAGACAGACCCCTATGACAAAAGGTAAAAGCAAAGCTATACCAACAAAATCACACAAAGAAACATACACATACACACTCACAACAAGAGAAAAAGGAAAAAATATATATATATGAAAAAAAAAGGAAGAGAGCAACCCAATCAATAAACAAATCTACCAATGATAATAAACTGTAAATACTAAACTAAGCTAAACATAAGACCAGAAACAAATTAGATGCAGAAAGAAACCCCAAGTCTACAGTTGCTCCCAAAGTCCACCACCTCAATTTTGGGATGATTTGTTGTCTCTTCAGGTATTCCAGGGATGCAGGGTACATCAAGTTGATTGTGGAGATTTAATCCACAGCTCTTGAGGCTTCTGGGAGAGATTTCCCTTTCTCTTCTTTGTTCGCACAGCTCCTGGGGTTCAGCTTTGGATATGGCCCCGCCTCTATGTGTAGGTCACCTGAGGGCATCTTTTCTTCACTCAGACAGGATGGGGTTAAAGCAGCGGCTGATTAAGGGGCTCCGGCTCACTCAGGCTGGGGGGAGGAAGGGGTACAGAATGCGGGGCGAGCCTGCAGCGGCAGAGGCTGGCATGACGTTGCAACAGGCTGAGATGCTCCATGTGTTCTCTTGGGGAAGTTGTCCCTGGATCACAGTACCCTGACAGTGGCGGGCTGCACAGGCTCCTGGGAGGGGAGGTGTGGATAGTGACCTGTGCTTGCACACAGGCTTCTTGGTGGCTGCAGCAGCAGCCTTAGCGTTTCATGCCCATCTCTGGTGTCCGCACTGATAGCTGTGGCTCATGCCCATCTCTGGAGCTCATTTAGGCGATGCTCTGAATCCCCTCTCCTTGCTCACCCCAAAATAATCATCTCTTGCCTCTTAGGCAGGTCCAGACTTTTTCCTGGACTCCCTCCCGGCTGGCTGTGGCACACTAGCCCCTTCAGGCTGTGTTCACGCAGCCAACCCCAGTCCTCTCCCTGGGATCTGACCTCTGAAGCCCAAGCCTCAGCTCCCAGCCCCCACCTGCCCCGGCGGGTGAGCAGACAAGCCTCTCAGGCTGGTGAGTGCTGGTCGGCACCAATCCTCTGTGTGGGAGTCTCTCCGCTTTGCCCTCTGCACCCCTGTTACTAAGCTCTTCTCCATGGCTCTGAAGCTTCCCCACCCCCCTGCCACCCCCCATCTCCGCCAGTGAAGGGGCTTCCTAGTGTGTGGAAACTTTTCCTCCTTCACAGCTCCCTCCCAGAGATGCAGGTCCTGTCCCTATTCTTTTGTCTTTGTTTTTTCTTTTTTCTTTTGCCCTACCCAGGTACGTGGGGAGTTTCTTGCCTTTTGGGAAGTCTGAGGTCTTCTGCCAGCGTTCAGTAGGTGTTCTGTAGGAGTCGTTCCACATGTAGATGTATTTCTGATGTATTTGTGGGGAGGAAGTTGATCTCCATATCTTACTCCTCCACCATCTTGAAGGTCTCTCCTATTACCACATTTTTGAACTCAGGTCTAGTAGACTGATGAGCTCTGTTTCACTGTTTGTCTTTTCCAGGGATTTCTCTTGTTCCTTTAATTGGGAGTAGTTCCTCTGCCTTCTCATTTTACTTAACTTTCTCTGTCTCTATGAATTTAGGAGAAACAATTATGTACTCTGGTCTTGAAGGGTTTTTTTTCATATGGGAGCATCTTGTGTAGACTGGGTGTGTCCAATGCTTTTGGTGTAAGGGCTGGTTTTGGTAAGGATGCCAGTCACATCTTTCCTCAGGGTGTGCTAGTCATTGAGCAACATCCCAGCCATGTAATGTTGGATTCTTTTATTTTAAAAGCCTTTTACCAAACTCAGTGAGTTTAGAAGAATCCATTTTTTTAGCCTCAGTCACTATTCTGCAGGTATCAATGAACTGATAGCATTCAATGTGACTTATGCTATGTAATTAAATCATTTAATCACCTTGATAGAACCAGAAGGTACTAGTGTTTTGAAGATACTGTCCAGTTAAGCCCATCTGCTAAACACATTGCGTTCTTCTTTAAAGAAGCAGAAAATGCTTACAGTACTCTTCCCCCCCCCCCCGCTTTGGCAAAATAAAGGATAACTTAGTCTGTAAGTATTATTGGCTGAGTTGGGTTTTAAGAACCTATTTTTTTTTCTGCCATTGATTGAAAACTCCTTTTATATTCTGTTGACAGTTACTGGATCCAAGGAATCTAGAAATTCATAGTATTTGTAATATATATAGTAAGAAAGTCAGTTTCAAGTTGCTCATATTTGAAATAAGTTTGTTTAAGACATTGAGTCATAAATGGTATTATGATGTATGTGCAATCGGTACCAATGACTTCTTTGACCTAGCACCCCTTGTGCTTACTGCTTCTTAGAAAATTGATTCCCCCCACAGCTCTGGGCTCTATTTGTTGTAAATCAGTTCATATCCTTTTTGGACATAGCTGATAGTGAAGGACAAAAGACCCCACAAATACAAATACCAAGCTGGAACCTAAGCCTAAAGAAATTTAACAAACAAAAGAGCAGAAGTGGGGTTGGGTCAGCCATTCATTCCCCTGGGCATACTCAGGAAGGAAAGCTCAGTACTTGGAGTGGGAGTGGGGAGTGGATTGGAGAGCAGAGAGAGGCAGAGAGGGAACTGGAACATTAACATTTGTTCCAATACCAGGTTCCTCTTTTGTTGAGAAACTACCTTGCTTCCTGCTCTTATGATTTGTGAGAGGAAGTAACTAATTTCCAATAAAAAAAGTTGCCAGCAAATACTCTGATTTTTGCTTTAGCAAATCTGACTGGGTTTCTGATTTTTGGTGGGGTGGAGTGGGGATGGGTGGACAAAGAAATGCTCATAGAACAATAAATAATTTGCCTCATGCTGCTGTTAAGCAAAAATTAGAAAAACTATTTCTTTCTTATTAACTTAGATAAAATATATTAAAATTTAAGAAATACTACCCAATTCTCTCATACTCCAATAAATTTCCATGCATTCACATTCTTAGTGCACATGCCCACTGTGGAAACCATTGATTTAATAAGGGTGATGGCACATGTCCCAAATAGAACTCAAAATTACCTCTCTTGACAAGTCATCCTGCTCCTCCTCCAGTAAATTAATAAACCCCAATGTAAATTAATAAACCCCAATGTAAATTAATAAACCCTTATGTAAATTAATAAACCCCAATCCTCTTATTCATTCTCTCATTCAACAAATATCTCCTGAGCATTTACTAGGTGTCAGGCTCTGTGTTTTGAAGAAGGGAAGAAGGTGGGTGAGGTCCCTGACATCTCAGTGGAAAAAGGTTAAGAAAACTAGTGAACAAAACATAAGTAAGTAATCACAAGTTGCACCCAGTGCTCTGAAAGAAAATCATCAGAGTGCTGTGATCTTGAAAAAACAGCAGAGATGGAGGTGAGAAAGAGGATGTTTCTTTAGATAAGGAGTCAAGGAAGGATCCTCTGATGAGAGGAAACCAGATCTGCAATAAGGAAAAGGGCAAGAAAAATTCAAGGTGGAAAGAAGAATGCATACAAAGGCACTGAGCAGTGAAAAGCTTGTGTTCTACATGGTGACCAGTCACCCTACTTTGCCCATGACTGAGCATGATTAACACTGAAAGCCCCATGTGCCAGCAAACCCCTCAGTCCTGAACAAACTGGGATGGTTGGTTACTCAAGTTTCAGGAACTTGCAAAAGGCCAGTACAGCTAGATTTACTGAGAAATGACAGGTCCTGGGGTGACCCCATGGTGGGTGTGAGGAGGTAGTCAGGGGTCAGAGTATGTAGGGTCCTGTAGGTTGTAGAATGGATTTGAAGTTTATTCAAGAATAAATAATTTTTTAGAAGAATAACTGTGATATGATCTAATGTCATTCAGGGACAAAGCAGGGGAGGCATACTCAGCTGTAATTTTTAAGAGAATTTTATAAAAGCACAATTAATAGAGGTGTGGAATCCCAAAAGGATGTCAAGGCATGCAGAGGATAGAAACAGCAGAAAACCATAATGACTTCTTAATCTGAGGGATGTTACCGGATCTGGTGAGGTCCTAAGCAGCGCAGGGAGGATGCACACATGCAGAAGATCCTTGGGATCAGAAACAGTGTGGATGCAGATCCATTCCTATTGCTCTCTCCTGCCACCTGCTGGTGTTTCCCATCACCTCAACCCAACAAGAAGCTTGCCATCAAGGGAGTTGAGGGATACAGTCCATATGCCTACCAGGTTACAGAGAAGGGCAGGTTTATTCAAAAGTCTGACTCCATTTTTTGATGTTTGACTGTTTCCCATTGTGTCTCACCTCTGGATAGTTTAATTAGAAAGAATGGGAGCTCCCTCCTTTGATGCCAGTGGGAGGGATGTTCAGACCATGGAAGACCCTGCCTGAGGAAACTCTCTCCTCTCCTACCCTTTCACCATCAAAAAAATCCCAAGCCAGGCTCCTTCCTCTGTTCTCTCAAGCCATTTCTGGACCTGCTTAAGAACCTGCTCTGCTCTCCCCAGAAAACTTCATATATGAGTAATAAACTTTCTCATACACTCTTGGTAAACATGCAGTGTTCTCAATCTCAACATGTAAATGAAATTTTCAAGGTGGGGGTGGTGTCCGGAAGGTCCATTCTGGTTTTTTTTGGGGGGGGGCAGTTCACAACAGCAGAGAAGGAGAAAAATCTATCTGATAGAAAAATATAGTCCAACCCTTTGGACACTCAGCTTCTATTCTTTCAGAGGAAGCAGTGTATGAGCCAAAACAGGAGACATAAAGACCCATCAGCCATGTATCTATATAAGAAGAAAAGAAAGGTCTTTAATCAATATGCTGAAGCTTTCAACTTAAGAAACTAGAAACAGAAAAACTAAATCTAAAAAAACAGAAGGAATAATAAAGACTAGAGAAGAAATCAATATAATTGAAAACAGAAAAACAAAAGGGAAAGCCAAAAAAAAAAAAAATTGCTTCATTGACAACATGAACAAAATCGACAGAACTTAGCTAGATTAACCAAGAAAGTAAGAGAGAATGCACAAATTACCAAAGTCAGAAATGAAAGAGAAAACATCACTAAAAACCCCATATGAGTTAAAGTGATAATAAGGGAATATTATGAACAACTTCATACCAACAAATCAGCTTAGACAAAATGGACACTTTTCTAGAAAGGCACATATTCCAAAACTAACTCAACAAATAATAGAAAATCTGAATAGACTTGTAACATGTATAGAAATAGAATTAGTAATATAAAAAAAAACTTTCCATAAATAAAAGCCCAGGCTGAGATGACTTAACTGGTGAATTCTATAAAATATGGAGAGAAGGAATAATAATAATCCTTCACAAATTATTTTATAAAATAGAAGAAAATAATACATGTCCCAGTTTTTTTTATTAGAGCATATTACACTGATACCAAAGTCACCAAAAAAGCATCATAAGAAAACTACATTCCTCGTGAACATAGAAAGAAAATAATTAACAAAATATTAGCACATTTAGTAATTTGTTGTATATTAAAAGGACTATATGCCATGACTATCTGGGGTTTATTCCAGGAATGCAATTTTTTCAATACCTAAAATCAAATAAAATAATGCATCATATTAATGGAAAAAAGACAAAAAAACAAAAAATCATTTCAATAGGTATAGAAAAGATATTTGATAAAATCCAACACTCATTCATGTAACTCATTCATAAAATTCTCAACAAATTAGAAATAGAAGAAAGGAACTAGTATATCTACTCTAGCCATTCCTGTTTAACCTTTTACTGGAGGTTCTAGACAGTGCAATTAAGGCTGGAAAAGGAATCTAGACATGAAAGGAAGGTAGTAAATCTTATTAGCAAAAAACATGGTCACTCTAAGGAATCCACAATAAAACTACTAGAAGTAATAGATGAATTTATCAATGTAGGATACAAGATCAAAATACAAAAGTCAGTTGTAGGGACTTCCCTGGTGGTCCAGTGGTTAAGACTTCCCCTTCCAATGCAGGGGGTGTGGGTTTGCTCCCTGGTCAGGGAGCTAAGATCCCACATGCCTCACAGCCAAAAAACCAAAACATAAAACAGAAGCAATATTGTAACAAAGTCAATAAAGACACTTTTTTTTTAAAGTCATTTGTTTTTTAATAAGCTAGCAACAGACCATCCAAAAATTAAATTAAAAATCACTTCCATAAAGAATAATGACCTGGGAATGCAACTAACAGAAGAAGACTAACACTTGTCCATTGAAAACTACAAAACAGTGCTGAGAGGAATAAAGTAGTGTTGCCGAAATCTCGGCTTCTCTGTGCACCAATGCCAAACAGAAATACGGAGATAGATTTTGGAGGAAGAGGGAGATGGCTTTCAGAAGGGAAGACGCAGCAGGCTAGAGCCTCAAGAACTGTGCCCCCTCCCACCTTCGGGAATCAGAGAAGATTTTATATGTGGGGCTCTCAGTCCAGGGTATAGGATAAGGATCAAAGTAATGAAGGACTTGCATTCTTCTTCTTCCTGCATTTTTTCAAAACAATCACACCTGGTGTCAGGCAGCCCGTTAATTGGGTCCTTCTGTCTCTTGGTTATTGGCTTGTGACCTTTTTTCTGAAATGCAAATGCTAAAAGGAGTGATTTGCTACAGGGGAGTGCAGGATGTAATTCACGTAGTGTAAAGAGTAATAGGTTAGCTTTGTGAAGTACAAATCTAGTTACAGACACTACAGATTAATAACAGCTAAAAAAAAAAAAACACTAGGAGTGATTAACTCTTTCAGGCCAGGTTATGTTTCTTCTCTAGCCTTTTCACTGTTCCCTTTATTTTCCTTGTTCTCAGGAGAGGGAAAACTTCATTTCTATTTTTGCTGCAACAGTAGTGTCTAAATAAATGGACAAACATCACGAATTTGAAGGCTCAATATTGTTAAAATGGCAATAATCTTCAAATTGACATATAGATTCAACAACATCCCTATCAGTAACTTAGCAGGCTTTTTATAGAAATTGACAAGCGGATTCTAAAATTCATATGGGAATGCAAAGGACCTAAAGTAGCTAAAACAACCATTAAAAAGTAGAATGAGGGACTTCCCTGGTGGTACAGTGGTTAAGAATCCGCCTACCAATGCAGGGGACACGGGTTCAAACCCTGGTCTGGGAAGATCCCACATGCTGTGGAGCAACTAAGCCCATGTGCCACAACTACTGAGCCTGCACTCTAGAGCCCGTGAGCCACAACTACTGAGCCCGTGTGCCATGAGCTCATGCTCCGCAACAAGAGAAGCCACCGCAATGAGAAGCATGTGCACCGCAATGAAGAGTAACCCCCACTCGCCACAACTAGAGAAAGCCTGTGCACAGCAACGAAGACCCAACGCAGCCAAAATTAATTAATTAATTAATTTTTTAAAAAATTAAAATGAAGTTGGAGCAAAGTAGAAGAAAGTCTCTGATTTCAAAACTTACTAAAAACTTACACAAAATAATATTAGCGAAAGGATGGGCATATAAATCAACCGAAAAGAATATAAAGTCTACAAATAAACCCTCACATTTATGGTCTATTGAGTTTCAATACTGGGGACAAGATAAATATGGAAAGAATAGTCTTTTTCAACAAATTGTGTTGGGACAATTCTATATCCATATGCAATAATACAAACTTAGATTCTTACCTCATACAATACACTAAAATTAATTCAAAATGGATCACACATCTAAATGTAACAGCTCAAAGTATTAAATTTCTAGAAGAAAACATGAGACAATCTTCATAATTTTGGCTTAGGCAAGGAGATCTTTGACACAACTGTAAAAGCACAAACGATTAAAGAAAAAATTGAAATATTGGACTTTATTAAACTTAAAATCCTTTGCACTTCAAAAGATACCATTTAGAAAGTGAAAAAACACAGACTGGGGAAAATATAATCAAATCACACATCTGAGAAAATAATTTAATCCAAAATATGTAAAGAAGATCTACAGCTCAATTATATATATAAATAGAGTTGCCCAGCACATGCAAGTGCATGAGAAAAATTTCTGTGTGTCTCCTAAATGAACAAGAGAGTGGATGAGAAATAAACAGCTGAAGTAAGCATGTCAAAGAACACCTCACTACTCAGAACTGCTCACACATCTAAACCCGCCTAATGCCTATCTTCACTCATTCAGCAATACCTGCTATCTTATTCCCCCATCCCCCAGGCCTTTGGTGTTTTTCCTTTTGTATTTATTCTATTCTTAACAAGAACTGCTAATAGGTGAAAGAATGACACACTTAAATGACACACACACACCAGGTCAGAAAAGGCTTTGACCTACACATACCCAGGGCAGTTTTGACCATGATGGTTTTTTTCTTGTTTTTCACAAAACTGTTAAAATCCCAGAACATTATATTACTATCTCAGGTTTTTTAGCCTAGCTTCACTTTGCCAAGAAAAGAAGAGAAATGGACAACATCAATTCTGTTTCTAAATCTTCCAACAACTAGCTGTCACGGAGGAGGAATTGTTGACCCAATCTTGAGCAAAGCTCAGATCAGTCTATTTTCTCAGATTAAATGCATGCCTCACTGCTCTGTGACAAGTGCAGCATATCTGCCCAGGGTGAAGGCCTGAATGACTTTCTGAAAGTCTGATTCAGGGATGGAATGTTAATTTACCCTACTGCCAAAGGCTTTGTGGGCCCACTCCAGACCCTTGGGCCTGTAACTCCGTCAGAATAAAGGAGAGACCAGCTGGGCTGAGCAGCTTTTTCCATGCATTTCTCTGCTCCACAGAACTCACAATTGCAACAGTGCATTGTGTGCCAGTGCAACAGTGAAGGAGTGAGTCCCTTCCAAATAATGCCTCTGTACCCTGTTTCTGATGCACATAAATTGCATTTGAAAAGAAAGTCTATTTAACTTTTTAAAATTTCATTGATGTCACCAAAATATGGCAACGTTCAGTAACAAAGCTTCATTTAGAATTTACCAAATTGCTTTCACATAATAGAAGATTAGAGACACTTTCAATCTAAGAATGGAGGGCTTCCCTGGTGTTGCGGTGGTTAAGAATCCACCTGCCAATGCAGGGGACATGGGTTCAGTCCCTGGTCCAGGAAGATTCCACATGCCATGGAGCAACAAAGCCTGTGCACCACAACTACTGAGCCTGCACTCAAGAGCCTGTGAGCCACAACTACTGAGCCCACATGCTGCAACTACTGAAGCCTGCACACTCTAGGGCCCACATGCCATAATTACTGGGCCCACGTGCTGCAACTACTGAAGCCTGTGTGACTAGAGCCCATGCTCTGCAACAAGAGAAGACCCCACAATGAGAGAAGCCCACGCACCACAATGAAGAGTAGCCCCCACTCACTGCAACTAGAGAAAGCCTGCACACAACAACGAAGACCCAACCCAGCCAAAAACTAACTAACTAAATAAATAATAAAATAAATAAAATAAGGTCTAAGAATGCATGAATACTTCAGATGGCATATCAAGCAGAAAGAGTAAAATCACAGTTTTTTTAAAATTATATTGAAGTATAGTTGATTTATAATATTTTGTTAGTTTCTGGTGTACAGCAAAGTGATAAATATATATATATATATTCTTTTCCATTGTGGTTTATTATAGGATATTGAATATAGTTCCCTGTGCTATACAGTAAGACCTTGTTGTTTATCTATTTTGTATATAGTAGTTTGTATCTGCTAATCCCAAACTCCTAATTTATCCCTCCCTCACCCCTTTTCCCCTTTGGTAACCATAAATTTGTTTTCTATGTCTGTGAGTCTGTTTCTGTTTTGTAGATAAGTTCATTTGTGTCATATGTTAGATATTTAGTGATATCCTATGGTATTTGTCTTTCTCTGTCTGACTTACTTCACTTAGTATGATAATCTCTAGGTCCATCCATGTTGCTGCAAATGGCATTGTTTCATTTTTTTTAAATGGCTGAGTAACATTCCATTGTGTATATACACTGCGTCTTCTTTATCCTTTCATCTGTCAATGGAAGTTTAGTTTGCTTCCATGTCTTGGCTATTGTAAATAGTATTGCAGTGAACATTGGGGTGCATGTATCTTTTCAAATTAGAGTTTTCCCAAGATATATGCCCAAGAGTGGGATTGTTGTATCATATGGCAACTCTATTTTTAGTTTTTTAAGGAACCTTTATACTATTTTCCATAATGGCTGCACCAATTTACATTCCCACCAACAGTGTAGGATGGTTCCCTTTAGGAGAATTTTTTTTAATTCCTTGAATAATCTCTGACATTTCTTCTTCATTATTTGGTGTCAGATGGTTAAATGGAAAAACATCAATTCCAAAGTTTTTATCACTCATTCCTTCATTCTTTCCATTCAAGAAATATTTATTATCTTATATGGGACTTTCCTCTGAACATTGAATGCTCATCACCCGTTAAGTGACTGTTTCTCAACTCTTTCTAATCATTAGAAAAATCTGTTCCTGTAACGAAGCAGAACCTATGGGCCCTTCCCAGGACAGACCACACCATATCCTCTGCCTGCCTCTTGTTTGTAGAAAAGCTTTAGCCTCCTAGGCCTTCCCCAGAGTTCCAAAGAATAAATTTCATCAGAGAACTGAGAAAATGCAGAAACAAAGGAAAACAGTTAAGCAAGACAAAATAATAATAGTTTAGCCATTAAACAAAGTCACAGACATTTACTTCCTCCTCAAGAGTTATAGATAATATTCTGATTCATATCCTTTGTGCTGTTTTTCAAACACTGAAACCCCCATCAGGTTGAAGACATTAACTATATGCTGTGCACAAGCAGGTAAAACCCAGACTGGTTCAGTAGATTGGCTTTACTGCACATGGGTAAGTAGACCCAAGTTTGGTTGGGTTACAATCCCACTCAAAAATTTTGATTTAATGGTTCTGGAGTAGGATCTGATCTTTGTTTTTACCAAGCTCCATAGGTGATTCTGATACACAGCCAAGACTGAGAGTCTCTGACTTAGGGACTCACTCTTGGATGAGACAGGCATACAGAAATAGTGAAAATGTGTGGGGACCAGGCAGGCAATAAGTGTCATTAAAGAGGTAAACTGAAGCACTGTGCAGGTGCAAAGGAAGGTAGAGAGGAAAGCAGCCTAACTAGGGGTCTGTGATGGTGTTACCGAGTCCAAGCTCACTCTGCTCACTGCACAACAGGCCAGTAAATTGGAGATGAGGTGTTGAGGCAAGGAATACGGCTTTATTTGGAAAGCCAGCAGACCGAGAAGATGGCAAACTAAAGTCTCAAAATAACCATCTTATCGGGGTTTGGATACCAGTTTCTTTTATAGCACAGAGAGGGGGAGGAGACGAAGAAGTAAAGTAAGAAGGCCATAAGTTTTGCAAATATCACCTGGAATGGCCAGCCTCGGGGAGGGGATGTGTTAATTTCTTCTTTCTTGCAGTCATCCACAGGTGGACAGGGTCCAGATGTTTCCCTGAACAAAGGCACTTTGGTTTAACAGTCAGGCAGAGGGGCAGGGTTTACCAAGTCATGCCATTATGTATAGACAGTATCCTTTTAGTGAACAAAAAGTAATGGAAAGCAAAAGTTAAAGTAAAAGAAACGGATCCAATGTGTAGTCAGATTTGGCTCTTCCCTGTTACAATGGGGACAGTTTTTTCACTAGAAGAAGGATGCTGAGCTGAATTCTGAAAGAAGTTACATAGGCTTCTTTGCAGAGGTGGGGAGCAGGGAGGAACAAGTAAGGGGGTTGTGAAAGGGGAAACAGGGAATGTTAAGGTGTGTCACACTTGTTGTCGAACCCAAGTTTGTGTGCCTGACACACAATGAGGCCAAAAAAACCAAACATCATGGAGTTTGGAGCAGAGAAAAGTTTATTGCAAGGGCCAAGCAAGGAGAACAGGCAACTCATGCTCAAAAAGCCCTAACACTCCACTGGTTTTCTGAGAAGAGTTTTTATAGGCAAAATTTGGAGGGAGAGCTGCAGGGCATGTGACTTTACTCTGATTGATTTGTGGTGAGGTAACAGGGTAGTGATCCAGAAATCTCAACTATCAGCCTTCTGGTTCCAGCCAGTCTGGGGTCCATGTGCTTATGCTTAGCCTAAAGTTACCATCTTCCACCTGAGTGGAGGCCTTAGCTCCTATAGAAGAACTCAGAAGTATGTATCAGATTGTTATATATATTCCTTGAGTAGGAACCAGGACTCTGCCCCATTGCTGCACTATTGTTTCTTGACTGCTTTTCCTTTATTTCTGCCTTCCCTCACTCCCCTAATTAGTAACTGTTGGAATCTGCCCTTTGGAACCCCAGGGAATGTCTAGGAGGTGAAAACCCTTTTTCCTACAAACAAGAAATGGAGGAAAGGAGTCAAGATGGTGGAGGAATAGGAGGATGTGGAGTTCATCTCTCCCCATAAACGCAACAAGGATACATCCACAAATGGAACAGTTCTCAAAGAGCACCTGGAACACTAGCAGAGGACCTCAGACACCTAAAAGGACAAGAAAGATCCCCACATAAGCAAGTAGGATGAAAGAAAGAAGAAGGGAAAAGGAAGAGGAGAGGAAGTGAGATGGGATGTGTGCCCCTGGAGGAGGAGCTGAAGGAGAGGAGATGTTCCTGCATTCAGGTAAGCCCCCTCACTAGCAGGGAGATATTTTGGGACAGAAGGGGAGTTTTCGGGGCTATCAGAGGAGAGTGCAGCAACTGGCCTGTGGCAGGCAGGACAGAGTGAGACCTACACAGATAGTCCTTACCACAGCCTTGCGTGCCCAAGCCTGAGACGTATTTGCCAGTGCACATGGGGGCTGGGGGCTGGAACAGGGTAGGTGTGGAGAGCAGACCCGGTGGGGGTACTGCTGTTGGCTGTGAGGAGATAGCCTGAGGGAACAGGAGTGAGGAGTTCCACAACCGGGAGTGCTCGTTGAGGAAGCCCAGACCGACATAGGAGCAAAGTGCCATTGTTGAGTGATGCACAGGGGCAGGGCTGCCATCACAGCCTCTCTCCCCACACACTAGCCCCTGCCTCCCCAGGCACTAGGAAGGGCTTCCACTCTCTGACATAAATCACAGCAATATCTTTTTTGATCCATCTCCCAGAGTAATAGAAATAAAAACAAAAATAAACAGATGGGACCTAATTAAACTCAAAAGCTTTTGCACAGCAAAAGAAACCATAAACAAAACAAAAAGACACAACCCACAGTTTGGGAGAAAATATTTGCAAATCATGTGACCAACAAGGGATTAGTCTCCAAAATTTACAAACAGCTTAATATCATCAAAACAAACAACCCAATCAAAAAATGAGCAGAAGGCCTAAATAGACATTTCTCCAAAGAAGACATACAGATGGCCAACAAATACATGAAAAGATGTACAGCATCACTAATTATTAGAGAAATGCAAATCAAAACTACAATGAGATATCACCCCACACCAGTCAAAATGGCTGTCATCAAAAAATCCACAAAATAAATGTTGGAGTGGGTGTGGAGAGAAGGGAAACCTCCTACACTGTTGGTGGAAATGTAAACTAGTAGAGCCACTATGAAGAACAGTATGGAGGTTCCTTACAAAACCAAAATTAAAGCTACCATTTGATCCTGCGATTCCACTCCTTGGTATATATCCAGAGAAAAACAAGGTCCGAAAGGATACATGCATGCCAATGTTCACTGTTTACAATAGCCAAGACATAGAAGTAACCTAAATGTCCATTGACAGGAATGGATAAAGAAGATGGTACATATATACAAGAAATATTACTCAGCCATTAAAAAGAACAAAATAGGGCTTCCCTGGTGGCGCAGTGGTTGAGAATCTGCCTGCCAATGCAGGGGACACGGGTTCGAGCCCTGGTCTGGGAAGATCCCACATGCCGCGGAGCAACTGGGCCCGTGAGCCACAACTACTGAGCCTGAGCGTCTGGAGCCTCTGCTCCGCAACAAGAGAGGCCGCGATAGTGACAGGCCCACGCACCGCGATGAAGAGTGGCCCCCACTCGCCGCAACTGGAGAAAGCCCTCACACAGAAACGAAGACCCAACACAGCCAAAAATAAAACATAATAAATAAATAATAAATAAACATTTAAAAAAAAAAAAAAGAAGAACAAAATAATGACATTTGCAGCAACGTGGATGGACCTAGAGATTGTCATACTGAGTGAAGTAAGTCAGACAGAGAAAGAGAAATATCGTATGATATTGCTTATATGCAGAATCTAAAAAGAAATGGTACAAATGAACAAAACAGAAACAGTTTCACAGACTTAGAGAAGAACATATGGTTACCAGGGGGAAGGGTGGGGGAAAGGGATAGTTAGGGAGTGTGCGGTTGACATGTACACACTGTTATATTTAAAGTGGATAACCAACAAGGACATACTGTATAACACAGGGAACTCTGCTCAGTATTATGTAACAACCTAAATGGGAAAAGAATTTGAAAAAGAATAGATACATGTATATGTATAACTGAAGCACTTTTCTGTACACCTGAACCTATCACAACATTGTTAATCAACTATACTCCAATATAAAATAAAAAGTAAAAAAAAAAAAAAAAAACCCACTGGGAGCCCTTAAATTAAAAAAACAAAAACAAAAAACAATGAGATATCATCTCACACCTTTCAGAATGGCTATCATCAAAAGACAACAAATAGGGACTTCTCTGGTGGCACAGTGATTAAGAATCCACCTGCCAATGCAGGGGACATGGGTTCGATCCCTGGTCCAGGAAGATCCCACATGCTGCGGACCAACTAAGCCCATGTCCCACAACTACTGAGCCTGCGCTTTAGAGCCCAAGAGCCACAACTACTGAGCCCACATGCCACAACTACTGAAACCCACACGCCTAGAGCCCATGCTCCACAACAAGAGAAGCCACTGCAATGAGAATCTCACACACTGCAACTAGAGAAAGACCACACGCAGCAACAAAGACCTAATGCAGCCAAAAATAAATTAAAAAAATAAATCTATTTTTTAAAAAAAAGGACAACAAATAACAAGTGTTGATGAGGATGTGGAGAAAAGTAAACCCTCATGCACTGTTGGTGGGAATGTAAATTGGTACAACCATTAGGGAAAACAGTATGGAGGTTCTTCAAAAATTTTAGAATAGCATTACCATATGATCTAGCATTTATGTAAAGAAAAAAACACTAACTCAAAAAGATATATGCACACTTATGTTCATTGCAGCATTATTTATAATAGCAAAGGCAGGAAAGCAAGCAACCTTAGTGCCCATAAATAGATGAATGGATAAAGAAGATGGTACACACAAACACACACACACACACACACACACACACACACACACACTGGAATATTACTCAGGCATAAAAATAATAAAATCACCTTTTATGACAGCTAGGGAGTATTATGCTAAGTGAAGTAAATCAGACAGAAAAAGACAAATACCATGTTATTACTTATATGTGGAATCTAAAAAAATAAAATAAAACAAATGAACAAGCATAACAAAACAGAAACAAACATATACAGAGAACAGGTGGTTGACAGAGATACGAGGCAACCACCTCATATCTCTGAAGGATAAAGGAACTAGGTTAGAGAGATTAAGAGGTACAAATGTTCATTTATAATGTAAATAAGTCATGGGGATGTAATGAATAGCATAGGAAATATAGTCATTAATATTTTAATAACTTTGTATGATGATGGATGGGAACTAGACTTATAATGGTGACCTTTTTTTAATGCATAAGCATGTGAAATCACTGTGTTGTACACCTGAAATTAATATAATATTTTAAGTCAATTTTACTTCAATAAAAAATAATATTAAAAGATAGCATTGTATTGGCATAAAAACAGACACATAGACAAAAACAGACACATAGGCCAAAACAGACACGTGGTATAGAATTGAGAGCCCATAATTAAACCCACACATATATGGTAAACTAATTTTTCACTAGGGGGCCAAGAATACTACTTTAAGGAAAAAAATAATAAATGGGGTTTAGAAAACTGAATAATCACTTGCAAAACAATTAAATTGTACCCTTATCTTACACCACTCAAAATGAATTAATAACTTAAATGTATGACTTGAAACCTTAAAACACCTAAAAGAAAACATAGGGGAAAAGCTCTTGGCAATGATTTTTTTTGTATATGACCCCAAAAGCATAAGCAATAAAAGCAAATATAAACAAGAAGGACTACATCCACCTAAAACTCTTCTGTACAGCAAAAAAACAAAACAAAACAAACAATAAAAAAGGAACATATAGAATGAGAATATTTTTTCATATTCCATATATATGATATATATTTGTTTTTCTCTTTCTGACTTACTTTACTCTGTATGACACTCTTTAGGTCCATCCACGTCTCTTCAAATGACCCAATTTCTTTTATTTTTAAGGCTGAGTAATATTCCATTGTGTGTGTGTGTGTATATATATATATATATATCATCTTCTTTATTGATTCATCTGTTGATGGACATTTAGGCAGCTTCCATGTCCTGGCTATTGTAAATAGTGCTGCAATGAACATTGGGGTGCATGTGTCTTTTGAATCATGGTTTTCTCTGGGTATATGCCCAGCAGTGGGATTACTGGGTCACATGGTAGTTCTATTTTTAGTTTTTTAAGGAACCTCCATACTGTTCTCCTTAGTGGCTGTATCAATTTACATTCCCACCAACAGTGTAGGAGGGTTCCCTTTTCTCCACACCCTTTCCAGCATTTATTGTTTGTAGATTTTGTGATGATGGCCAATCTGACCGGTGTGAGGTGATATCTCATTGTAGTCTTGATTTGCATTTCTCTGATAATTAGTGATGTTGAGCATCTTTTCATGTGTTTGTTGGCCATCTGTATGTCTTCTTTGAAGAAATGTCTATTTAGGTCTTCTGTCCATTTTTTAATTGGGTTGTTTGTTTTTTTGTTATTGAGCTGAATGAGCTGTTTGTATATTTTGCAGATTAATCGTTTGTCATTTTCTTCGTTTGCAAATATTTTCTCCCATTCTGAGGGTTGTCTTTTCGTCTTGTTTATGGTTTCCTTTGTTGTGCAAAAGCTTTTAAGTTTAATTAGGCCCCATTTGTTTATTTTTGTTTTTATTTTCATTACTCTAGGAGGTGGGTCAAAAAAGATCTTGCTGCGATTTATGTCAAAGACAGATGTTTTCCTCTAAGAGTCTTACAGTGTCTGCCCTTACATTTAGGTCTTTAATCCATTTTGAGGTTTTTAATTTATTTCATTTATTTATTTATTTTTATTTTGGCTGTGTCAAGTCTTCGTTGCGGCATGTGGGATCTTTCATTGCAGTGCGTGGGCTCTTTGTTGTGGTGTGTAGGCTTTAGTTGTGGCATGTGGGATTCTCTCTAGTTGTGGTGTGTGGGTTTCTCTCTCTAGTTGTGGCGTGCAGGCTCCAGAGCACATATGCTCTGTAGTTTGCGGCACATGGGCTCTCTAGTTGAGACACGCAGGGTCAGTAGCTGTGGTGAACAGGCTTAATTGCCCCCGCGGGATGTGGGATCTTAGTTCCCTGACCAGGGATCAAACCCACGTCCCCTGCATTCTTTACCACTGGACCACCAGGGAAGTCCCTTGAGTTTATTTTTGCGTATGGTATTAGGGAGTGTTCTAATTTCATTCTTTTACATGTAGCTAGCTGTCCAGTTTTCCCAGCACCACTTACTGAAGAGGCTGTCTTTGCTCCATTGTATATTCTGGCCTCCTTTGTCATAGATTAGGTGACCATAGGTGCTTGGGTTTATCTCTGGGTTTTCTATCCTGTTCCATTGATCTATATTTCTGTTTTTGTGCCAGTACCATACTGTCTTGATTGCTGTAGCTTTGTAGTATAGTCTGAAGTCAGGGAGCCTGATTACTCCAGCTCCGTGTTTTTTTTCCTCAAGATTGTTTTTGGTATTTGAGGTCTTTTGTGTTTCCATACAAATTGTAACATTTTTTGTTCTAGTTCTGTGAAAAATGCCATTGGTAATTTGGTAGGGATTGCATTGAATCTGTAGATTGCTTTGGGTAGTATAGTCATTTTCACAGTATTGTTTCTTCCAATCCAAGAACATGCTATATCTCTCTATATGTTTGTGTCATTCTTGATTTCTTTCTAGTTTTCTGAGTCTTTTGTCTCCTTAGGTAAGTTTATTCCTAGGTATTTTATTCTTTTTGATGTGATGGTAAATGGGATTCTCTTTCTGATCTTTCATTGTTAGCGTATAGGAATGCAAGAGATTTCTGTATTAGTTTTGTATCCTGCAACTTTACTAAATTCATTGATAAGCTCTAGTAGTTTTCTGGTGACATCTTTAGAATTAACTATGTAGTGTATCTTGTCATCTGCAAACAGTGACAATTTTACTTCTTCTTTGCCAATTTGGATTCCTTTTATTTCTTTTTCTTCTCTGATTGCCATGGATAGGACTTCCAAAACTATGTTGAATAATAGTGGTGAGAGTGGTACCCTCATCTTGTTCCTGATTGTAGAGGAAATGCTTTCAGTTTTTCACCATGGATAATAATGTTTGCTATGGGTTTGTCATATATGGCCTTTATTATGTTGAGATATTTTCCCTCTGTGCCCACCTTCTGGAGAGTTTTTATCATAAATGGGTGTTAAGTTTTGTCAAAAGATTTTTATGCAACCATTGAGATGATCATATGGTTTTTACTCTTCAATTTGTTAATATGGTGTATCACATTGACTGATTTGCATATATTGAAGAATCCTTTCATCCCTGGGATAAATCCCACTTGATTATGGTGTTAGATCCTTTTAATGTGTTGTTGTATTCAGTTTGCTAGTATTTTGTTGAGGATTTTTGTGCCTCTGTTCATCAGTGATATTGGCCTGTAATTTTCTTTTTTGTGTGATGTCTTTGTCTGGTTTTGGTATTAGGGTGATGGTGGCCTCGTAGAATGAGTTTGGGAGTGTTCCTCCCTCTGCAATTTTTTGGAAGAGTTTGAGAAGGATAGGTGTTAGCTCTTCTCTAAATGTTTGGTAGAATTCACCTGTGAAGCCATCAGGTCCCGGACTTTTGTTTGTTGGGAGTTTTTTAAATCACAGTTTCAATTTCAGTACTTGTGATTAGCCTTTTCATATTTTCTATTTCTTCCTGGTTCAGTCTTGGGAGATTGTAGCTTCCTAAGAATTTGTCCATTTCTTCCAGGTTGTCCATTTTACTGGCATACAGTTGTTTGTAGTAGTCGCTTATGATCCTTTGCATTTCTGTAGTGTAAATTGTAACTTCTTTTTCATTTCTAATTTTATTGATATGAGTCCTCTCCCTTTTTTTCTTGATAAGTCTGGCTAAAGTTTGATCAATTTTGTTTATCTTTTCAAAGAACCAGCTTTTAGTTTCATTGATCTTTGCTTTTGTTTTCTTTGTCTATTTCATTTATTTCTGCTCTGATCTTTATGATTTCTTTCCTTCTACTAACTTTAGGTTTTGTTTGCTCTTCTTTCTCTAGTTGCTTTAGGTGTAATGTTAGGTTATTTGAGATATTTCTTGTTTCCTGGGGTAAAATTGTATTGCTATAAACTTCCCTCTTAGAACTGCTTTTGCTGCATCCCATAGGTTTTAGATCGTGTACTTTCATTTTCACTTGTCTCTAGGTATTTTTGATTTCCTCTGATTTCTTCAGTGATCCATTGGTTGTTTAGTAGCATATTGTTTAACCTCCACGTGTTTGTAGTTTTTGCAGTTTTTTTTCCTGTAGTTCATTTCTAATCTCATAGCATTGTGGTTGGAAAAGATGCTTGATATGATTTCAATTTTCTTAAATTTATTGGAGCTCACTTTGTGGCCCATTATGTGATCTGTTCTGGAAAATATTCCATGTGCACTTGAAAAGAATTTGTGTTCTGCTGCTTTCAGATGGAATGTCCCATAAATATCAATTAATTCCATCTGGCCTAATGTGTCTTTTAAGGACTGTGTTTCCTTATTTTATGTCTGGATGATCTGTCCATTGGTGTAAGTGGGGTGTTAAAGTTCCCCACTATTATTGTGTTGCTGTCAATTTCTCCTTTTATGTCTATTAACACTTGCCTTATATATTGAGGTGCTTCTATGTTGGGTGCATGTATATTTACAATTGTTATATCTTCTTGTTGGATTGATCCCTTGATCATTATGTAATGTCCTTCTTTGTTTCTTCTAACAGTCTTTATTTTTAATTGTATTTTGTCTAATATAAGTATTGCTACTCTGGCTTTCTTTTAATTTCCATTTGCATGGAGTATCTTTTTCCATCCCTCAATTTCAGTCTGTATGTGCCTCTAGATCTAAAGGCAGCATATGTATGGGTCCTCATTTTGTATCCCTGCAGCCAGTCTATGTCTTTTCATTGGAGCATTTAGTCCATTTACATTTAAGGTAATTATCAATATGTTTGTTCCTGTTGCCATTTTGTTAAATTTTTTTGTAGATTTTTTTCCCTTTTCTTCTTTTGTTCTCTTCTCCTGTGATTTGATGACTATCTTTAGTGTTATTTTGTTTGTATATCTATCATAGGTTTTTTGGTTTGTGGTTACCATGAGGTTTTTGTACAGCAGTCTAGTTATATATGTGCTTGTTTTAACTTGCTGGTCTCTTAATTTCAAATGCATTTTAGACACCCTGGGTTTGTACTCTCCTCCCTTCATGATTACTGTTTTTGATGTCATATTTTACCTCTAATTGTTTTGTGTATCGCTTAACTGCTTATTGTGGATACAGATGATCTTACTACTTTTGTCTTTTAACCTCCCTACTAGCTTTGTGTGTGGATGATTTCCTAACTTTATTGTATGTTTGCCTTTACCAGTAAGCTTTTCCATTTCATAATTTTCTTTTTTCTAGTTGTTACCTTTTCTTTTCTGCCTAGAGAAGTTCCTTTAGTATTTGTTGTAAAGCTGGTTTGGTGGTGTTGAGTTCTTTTAGCTTTTGCTTTTCTGTACAGTAAGTCCCCTATATATGAACCTTCAAGTTGCAAACATGCATTCACATGTCCAGTCATGTAAGTTAGTTCATGTGTCTGGTGTATATTGTCATATGCATGCATCCTCTACAAGTGATTGTGTTTTTCTTTACTTTACTGTACAGTACTGTATAGAGTACGGTAGTGCAGGATCCTTATTTCAAGCCTAGGATGTCTAGAGGCAAACATAAAAGCAGCAGTGATGTAGCTGGTTCTCCTAAGAAGTGCTAAGCAATAACAATGGAAACAAAAGTGAAAATAATTGAGAGATTGGAGCAACAAGAGGAAGAAGAAGTAACTGTAGAACTGAAGAGATTCACGATGCAGGAAATGGCAAGGCGATTTTCTTTATTTGAGGAGGCACTGTTAGTTTTTGAGGCACAGGACCCAAATGTAGAATGGTACACAAAGGTTGCAGCAGCTGTTCAGAATGCAATCCAGTACTACCATGTCATCTATGATGGGAAAAAAAAGAGCTACTACCCAGACATCACTGGATCATTTTTTCAAGAGGGTAGATAGAACTGAATCCAGCAAGGAACCAGAACGTGTGCCATCAACATCAGGCGTGAGTGAAATTGCAGCTTGCCCTCTGTCTCCTATTGCTGACGATCCTTCAGCTCTACCATCTCCCACCTCCTCTCCCCTCTCCAGTCAGTAACTCTTCTTGCCTGTTCACTTGATGCCAGCCCCTGGATGCCAGCTTGTTGTACTGTACTACTGTATTTTTCAAGGTACTGTACTGTAAGATTAACAATGTTTTCTTTATTCTTTGTTTTTTTTTGTTTTTTATGTATTATTTGCATGAACAAATATTATAAACCTATTACAGTACAGTACTATATAGCTGATTGTGTTAGTTGTGTACCCAGGCTAACTTTGTTGGACTTACAAACAAATTGGACTTATGAACTTGCTCTTGGAATGGAACTAGTTTGTATGTAGGTGACTTACTGTAAAGCTTTTGGTTTCTCCATCAAATCTGAATGAGAGCCTTGCTGGGTAGAGTATTCTTGGTTGTAGGTTTTTCTCTTTCATCACTTTATATCATGCCACTCCCTTCTGGCCTGCAGGTTTTCTCCTGAAAAATCAGCTAATACCCTTATGGGTGTTACTTTGTATATTATTTGTTGCTTTTCCCCTGTTCCTTTTTTTTTTTTTTTTCTTTTTTTTGGTCCCACCATGCAGCATGTGGGATCTTAGTCCACCAACCAGGGATTGAACACTTGTCCCTGCAATGGAGGCATGGAGTCCTAACCACTGGACCACCAGGGAATCCTCCCTTGTTGCTTTTAATATTTTCTCTCTATCTATGTCATTTTGATTATGTGTCCTTGTGCATTCCTCTGCAGGATAATCCTGTATGGGACTCTCTGCACTTCCTGGACTTGGGTGATTGCTTCCTTTCCCAGATTAGGGAAGTTTTCAGCTATTATCTCTTCAAATATTTTCTCAGGCCCTTTCTCTCTTTCTCCTTTTGGGATCCCTATAATTTGAATTAAGTGCACTTGATGTTGTCCTAGAGGCCTCTTAAACTGTTCTCATTTCTTTTCATTATTTGTTGTTGTTGTTGTTCGATGGTCATGATTTCCACTACTCTGTCTTCCAGCTCACTGATCCGTTCTTCTGCTTTATTTAGTCTACTGTTGATTCCTTCTTAGTGTATTTTTCATTTCTGTTATTGTATTCTTCAATTCTGTTTGGTTGTTCTTTATATTTTCTAACCCTTTGTTTAAAACTTCTAATTTCTTGCTCTGTGCATCCATTCTCCTCCCAAGTTCTTTGATCACCTTTACAATCATTACTCTGAACTCTTTCTAAGGTAGATTGCCTATCTCCACATCACTTAGTTCTTCTGGAATTTTATTTTGCTCCTTCATTTGAAATATATTCCTCTGTTGCTTCATTTTGTCTAAATTGCTATTTGTATTTTTTGTATGTCATAGGTTAGTTACATTTCTCAACCTTGTAGAAGTGGCCCCCTGTAGGAGACATCTATGAATCCCAGCAGTGTGCTCCTCTCTCATCACCCAAGTGTCAGGGGCCAGCTGATCCCAGGGTAATGTCTGGCCTGTGTTTGTGCACTCAGTCTGCAGGCTACGGGACTGTAGTTTTCTTGCTTCTGGTGTGTGCCCCCTGCTGGATAAGGCTCATACGGAGGCTTGTGCAGGCTTCCTAGTAAGAAGGGCTGCTGCCTGCCCCTGGTGGGTGGAGTTGGGTCTTGGCCCTCTGGTGGGCAGGGCTGTATCTAGGGGCATGTCTAGACGTGGTGATGGACTCAAGAAGTCTTTAGGCAGCCTGTCTGCTGAGGGGTGGGACTGTATCCCTTCATAGTTTGTCATTTTGCCTGAGACATCCCAACACTGGATCCTACAGGCTATTGGGTGGGCCTAGGCCTTGGTCCTAAGATGTCAGCATCCAGGAGAGCTCACGCAGATGAATGCTCCCCGATATGTCCACCACCAGTGTTTACGTCCCCAGGGTGAGCCACAGCCTTCCCCCCTCCCCTTGCCAAGAGATCCTCCAAGACCTGTAGGTAAATCTGGCCCAAGTTCCTATAAAATTACTGCTTTTGCTCTTGGTCCCAGTGCACATGAAATTTTGTGTGCACCCTTTAAGAGTGAAGTGTCTATTTCCCCCAGTCTTGGAGCTCCTGCAGTCAAGCCTGACAGCCTTCAAAGCCAAATGCTCTGGGACATCCTCTTCCCAGTGCCGGACTTCTGGGCTGGGGGGCCCAATGTCAGGCTCGGAACTTTCATTCCTGTGGGAGAACCTCTGTAATATAATTATTCTCCAGTTTGTAAGTGTGAGATTTAATTATATCATGAGTCCACCCCTCCTACCCATCTCATTGTGGTTCCTTCTTTATGTCTGTCATTAGAGGTAGAAGATCTTTTATAGTAGGTTTCAGTCTTTTTCATCAATGGTTGTTCTACAGTTAAGTTCATTAGAGGAGGTGAGCTTAGGGTCCTTCTACTCTGCCATCTTGGCCACTCTTCTAAAATTCTGAGTCTTAATGTTTCCTATCCTTTTAAATTGCATTTTTCTTGATTCAGCATTCATTAGATTGTTGGAAAACTTTGTTTTCCAGACTTTTAACAGTGTTGACTCTGGCAATTTCTGCTTATTTTTCTGATGTTTCTGTGGGGGGGTACAGGAGCTTGGAGCTCCCTACTCTGCCATTTTGCTGATGTCACTCTCTCGTTTATTCTTTTTGTTGCTATTGCAAGTGGAATTGTGTTCCTAACTTTAAGAGTGTTCAAGCTACTGTATAGAAGTACAATTGTTCTTTTGTATATTGAACTTGTATCCTGCAATCTTGCTGAGCTTATTTAATAGCTCCTAAAATTTTCTGGTAGACTTTTAAAGACTTTTCTACATGCAAGATCATGTCATTCACAAGTAAAGACAGTTTTACTCCTCTTTTCTAATATGAATGCCTTTTATTTCCTTTTCCAGCCCAATTGTGTCTAGAACTTCTAATACAGTCTTGAATAGAAATGGCAAAAGTGCCCACATTTCCTTGTCTTCTTCCTGATCTTACAGGGGAAGATCACAGTTCTTCACCGCTGAGTATGTTAGCTGTGCATAATTCATCGATGCCCTTTATAAGGTTTAGGAAGTCCCCTTCTATTAGTTTGTTGGCCCATTTATGTTTTGTTGTTATTGTCAACTCTATCATTGTACATGTGGCTTCAGGCCTGTGATTTGAAATGAGATAGTAATTTCTAAGCCTAATTTTAGGAACCATGATCTGAGAAAATTCAAGAAATTGATAGAACTTAGGGAAACATTTGTTCTTTCCTCTTATTATAGCAGTATCTTCAAATCCATATCATCTTAAAACTCTAGATTAAAGAAATAAAGGCAAAATACTTTTTATATACCACAAAATTCTGCCTAGTTACTGTTTTTTCTTCATCTGTTACCTACAAGAGTTCTGGAAAAATCATCTAGATCCATAATCTCAAAAGCATACAAGACAATTAATCCAATAAAAAAGTTATTTATCTTTGCAAATAATTATACTTCGGTTGACATTGATGGCCTTGCTTGACACATAGTCACAAAGTCAATCTACATTCACTCCCTCAAGGATTCTTGAAGAAAGAACATTTAACAGAACCCCCTCAATTGTTAATTTCAGTATGTAGTAATATAGGTGGGTTACATGTGTCTCAAGTAGATTTATAAATTATATTATTCAGTTTAACTAAACCAACTTTCCAAACTAGAGTACACTTGAAAATAAATCAAGGATTAAACATAAAATGATACTGCAAGACAAGCAAATAATAAGAACATACCTGAGCAGACACTTCCAATACTCTAAATACAAGCTCTTCATCAGACATATTAAGGGATTAAAAGACAATAATCTCATCAGATCTGAGAAGAAAATGACCAAAAATAAAAAATATCAGGAGGACAATTGAATATGTTTATTTCCATTATTGATATCAGTGAATAACACCCTAAGAGTGTATTATGTCTTGAAATATTACCAGATGAAGATTACCAGTATGAAGTCAGCAAAATAGCCATCTATTTAAATATTTTACACCTTTAATTTTCATCTCCAACATTTATTTTCTGCTTTTATGTATTTTTTGAGGAATACATGACATATACATATATTGTTTGTAAATAATTATACATTTGTAAGGAGTACAGCAGAGGATGATTTACTGTGACATTAATGAAACTTAAGCTTTAGAGCCTCCCCCTTCCCACCTACGTGGGAAGGGGGAGGCTCTAAAGCTTCCAAGACTCTGTCAAGGGCCTTAGCAATGTATTTTCAGCTTCCTAGGTTATAACAAAATTTACAAAAATAAGATGTTTGAATCACAGTCTGTTCAGATTACTGTCACTTCTTTTCTGATTTCCTCTTCTCACTCTCCTCTGTCATAGTTCTTATTAAGTCAAGTAGTGTTGTGTAGCTATGGGATCTTGTAGACTTTTTAAAAGGCTTTAGGAGGTACTCACAAGTTCTCCTAAATATGCCCTCTCACCTAATCATGGAATGTAACCCTTTTTTGTAGGGAGAAATATGTTTAGCTTAGCTTTAGTAGGATGTATTTATGTGATTTGCAATCATTGCTGTGTATAGTTAGTTTCTGGCCATCTTTGTGTAGGCATGGCTTCTAAAACTGCTACTGCCAATAGTACTGACATCCAGGCCAAAAATCATATGATAAAAATATGTCCAATGACACATAATCCCAGATTACTTGAATAACAGAGGAGAAGCAAGTTTTGAGATATACAGAACCAGAAGCTAGTCTGTGGAAAATACTATAGCAATGTATCAAGAAGTAATTAATATAACTATTATGACATTTTTCTGCATTAGTTAGTTTGTGGCATTTGTGATTTTTTTAATTTCAAATAATTATTCACTTAAAAACCTAATATTTATTCATAACTTTGTATAATTTTTCTTAGAGAAATTGTCCCCAAATTGCATAAAGTCCCACAAATCCTGGATCTGCCCCTGATTATACATGAAAAGATTGTTACTGAACTATTGTGGGACCAAATGTTTGGAGACTACTGATCCTTCATTGCCATTCCCTCTCCCTGCCCTACTGGTCACCCAATTCAACAAAACTTCCATCCCTACCACTTACTGAAACTCTCCTCACCAGCATCACTGATGACCTCCTCAATGCAAAATATAGTGGCTACTTTTCTCATTTATTTAAAGTAAATAACATGTAAAGAAATAATACATATGTACGCGAAAAGAATGGAAGATATAGTAGCACATAAAGTAAAAAAAAGTCATTTTCACCCCACTTGCTATTCTGCTCCCCTCATTGGAAATTGTCATGCTAATGAGGCAAAGATGACCTCTACGTATTGGCTCCTAAGTTGTTTAGGAAGAAATATTGAAGAAATATCACAGCAGGCTGGTACCCCTTAGCTCAAAAGCCTGCCAGCAACAAATTCAAACTTTTACGCATCTGATTATTTTTTAAATACCCAAACAAGCAAATTTGGGGGCATTTAGGGCCTGCCTGCTTTGCATACTCTGCAAAACCTCACCTAGCATCTGCTAGACTTTGAAAAGATAGAACCTAGGGTAAAAGCCAAAGCCACTGTAGCCTTCAGAGCTGCTGAGCCAGAGATTCCCATATGTGTGTAGGTAATTGTGCTACTGAGCAATATTACCTACACACATATGCCCCTCTCCCATCTAGTTCTCCTCCAGATATCCCCTCCCCTCTTCCCTTTTTGGGTGGTACCCCACTCGCTGTAAGACTCCTGGAGGTCTTATACTGGAAGGAACTTCCGCTCTCAGGCAACCCTGTTCCAGTGCCACCTGATAAAACTTGTTGTGTGTTACTGACTCTTGTGGACATAGGTTTCCTTGATCAGCTCCAAATCCTTCAAATCCCTACAGAAGTAACCATTAATAGCGAAGGGTCCTTTTATACCTTTTTCATATGCAGTTGTGTGTGATTGCAGATATTTGTATTACTTCACATACAAATACTTTACATTCTTAACACAAATAGGGTTATATGCTATACAAATACATATCGATGTTCTTTATTTGTTTCAGTAATGTTAATATTCCATAGTATGTTTTCATTTAACTGTTCCCTTCTTGCTATTGCAAATAGTGCTATAAACGATCATTTGTGTGGCCAACTTGCTTACAGATACATGTATTTCTGAAGGATAGATTCATAGATGCAGAGTTTTGAGGCAGTGGCACACAGTGACAAAAGCACAGATGGGAAGAACAAAAAGAAATGAGAGTTGAGAAAAATATTAACTAATGATTAGTCATGTGCAGCATCACAGTAAGACACAGGCCTCAAGGTCAAATGTGTTTGGGGGATAAATAGCACCAGTATGGGCTGAGGAAAGCATGAGATTTTATCCTGAATATTTAAATCTATAGACTCAAAGAACTTCTTTGAAACAAAAATCTCTGTGGTATTTGGGAATCCAGAGCTGTGGAGCTTTTTCACAGTAATGGATGGCTTTGACATGCTGTCACTTTGGGGTGGGCTTTTGGGCAAGGGACAAAATGAGAACTGCCCCAGGACTGAGATGAGAGGGCCCTTCCCATGACTTCAGTGACACTGCTGAAGCCAGGGGAAAATGTAGTTGTCATTGTGTGAGAGTTGAGAAGACTTATTTGTGCACATTTGTGAGACACCTCCTGAGCCTTCTAGAAAGGGTTGTGTAGGATTTTGTGAGTGAGAGTGAGTCAGAGGAGCACCTGTTAACTGAAGTTAGGAGATTTCAGAGAAGATGGGAGCTACTAGATGGAGGTTCTCAACTTTGATTGCACCTTATGATCACCTAATGAACTTTGGAAAAAACACTAAATTCCAGGTACACAGACCAACTAAGTTAGACTCTTTTAGGTATGGGACTCCAGCATCAGAAGTTTATAAAATTTCCTAGGTGGTTCCAATGTGTAGATAGGTTTAGAATCACTGACCTAAAGGCTCTGCAATAGTTCTCAAATTGTGGCCCCTAAACACAGCATCACCTGGTAACTTGTTAGGACAGCAAATTCTCAGACCTTATCTCAGACCCACTGAATCAGAAATTCAGTTTAATAAGCCTTCCAGGTTATTCTGATGCATACTAAAGTTTGAAAGTCACTGGGATAATGCAACCAGGAATCACCATTACCAACAAAGAGTGTTTATCCATCACTAGGAATTAAAGAATATGGATTTTACCAAGTAAGACTCAGGCGTGGGACACTCTCAAGTTATCATTTTGTCAGATTCTCTCCATCTTTCCCTGATCACTATAACTGATTCATTTCCTGGATTTGTAGTAGTTACTTATTATCAGCAAATAACTAAATTTATGGGTATTAAAATCTGTGGTGAATATTGAATGACTATACTTCCCTGAAAACAGTAGAGACTGCCACTTGTTAACAAATACTTTTCAATCAAGCATCTCTCTTGGATTAAATATTTTGGACTTAGCAATGACTTCCAGCATACTGCAGGTGAAAGTATTGGCTTTTCCCCTAGAATTCCTTCTTCCTTCAGTATGATTCATCAACTGAAATGGGAAATTGCTTGTACTCATCTGTAATTATGTCTTGTGATTAGAGCTGCCCTTCCCCACGAGCTCACAGAGAATATATGTAGAGGGTAGGGAACTTTAATTCTTCCACAGTGAATAATCCATCACTAATTGTTCCAACTTGAAATAAAAATGCTACAGGGCTAAGGCTCTGGAGAATACATTGCCTTTATACCAAGAAATGAGTCCGTTTTCCTTTAGGCAATGACAGTTTGCCCCAGTGGAAATTTAGAAATGTCAGAATATCTACCTTTTCTTTTCCTTATGTTTTAAGTCTCTTCTAAATCATGAATCATGCTTTTACACATAATATTTCTTAAACTCCAGTGTATTCTTAGGTTGTTGGAATATGATGCATTCCTATTTGTATTCTTCTCCAAAATGCTATTTTCTAAATTCTCTTTGATATCCATGAAACCCGAGGAGCTTATTTTTTTAAATTGTATTTTATCATTCAACTTTATCACAAAGATTAAAAAATGTGTTCGCCTTGAAATGCTGAATGCCCAAACTGCCTCTCTCCAACACAGCTCTAAACTGCATTTGGAAAAGAAGCTTCACAGGAAACTTCCCCCCCAACCTACATTGGTGCCCTTGCTCCTTTTGCTACTCAAATTTATACCCTTGAGTTAGGAATATAAATATAAATATCTTTCTAGGGTCTTCCAGAGTGGTCCAGTGGCTAAGACTCCGCACTCCCAATGCAGGGGGCCTGGGTTCAATCCCCGGTCAGGGAAGTAGATCCCACATGCCACAACTAAGAGTCCACATGCTGCAACTAAAAATAAAGATCCTGCATGCTTCAACTAAGACCCAGTGCAGCCAAATAAATAAATAAATATTTTTTTAAAAAAATCTTTATAATGATCAAATTCACAAAAGGGGGGAGGGGGATGCCACACTCTTCAGGCACTAGATGCTACAAAAAGAAAGGGCCCTCCTGCTTTGAGAACAGTAGATTGTAAGCAGGGCTCAGTGCTGTTTGAATCAGCACCCTGGAGAGCACTCGTCAGGATTGAACCTCATTCCTGCCAACACCGTCATTGTCATTGTGACTCAATGAGAAAACCACTTGGGCACAATTTGTTTTATTAGACTGTTTTCTCCTCCCTCCCAACTCTGCCTCCTTTGAGTGCCCACGTTCAGAGAGTTTCACCAGCAAAACACTATAGTGGTCGTTTTAAAATCAGTTTCCTGAAATGGCTGGGTGGCAGTTTTCCTCAGTAATGAATTAATCAAACAATGACTAAATGTCCAGTCCCCATAATGCCACTCTCAAGTATCACCCCCAAACCCACCATGCTGCAAATATCTTGGCTCACTGTGTGCATATGCCCAAGATGTGTTTGATATTAGTTAAAATTTATTGGTTCACTTATTCAGTTTTGTCTTGATCAAAATTTTTTGTTAGAGGGTATGCTTAGGTTTACTGGAAGTTGTATAGAAAGAAAAGATAATGTTTTAATTTTTAGAATAGTTATAATTATTATTAGATTAGGCTAGTGTATAGCTGTTCAATATGAAGTGGGCTTCAACCAGAAGCATCTTTGTTTGTCAACCAATATATTAAAATGTAAAAAGACCGATACCTCTGAGAAAGAAAAGAGCAGCCCCTGAAACTCACAAGCTGGCCCACTCACAGCTATTCCATGCTATTCTCCTATTGGGCATAAACAATCTCATGGAACACTAACCTCAGACAGAATTACTTTGAAACATGATAGAATGAGGCAAAGCAAGCCCACTTCATAATTTTGTCTAGGCCCAGAGTAAATGAATTCAGCGAGCCCCCCTCAAAATACCAAACTCTCCCTGTTAGTACCAAATGAGTCACTGCTACTTCTTTACCAATTTATAATTTCATCCTTGTTCTAGCCTCTCCTCCCTCTAGGTAAGATTTAGTGAGTTAGTCACAGAATTTCCCCCACTTTCTAACTAGCAGAAAGTAGTGCAAAGCCCCACTTTCTTAGACCCTCTCCTAAATCACCGAACCAAAGCTCTAACCCTCTAAATAGCTTCTAAAACACGTTTTACTGAGAACCTCATGGTTCCCCATGGCCCCTGTTCCCCCTTACTGCAATGCGTAACGAACCCAACTTGTTCAACCACAGGTGTGTTGCTGCTAGCCTTTGGCTGGAGGCTTTGGTACCTCTCTTTCTATTATCTTTCCTGTAAAATTTTATCATCATTTACTCAGTAACATCTCAGTTCTAAGGACTTTACATACATTTTCTTTAACCTTCAGGATAACTTTGCAACCCACAGTTGATGGGGAATTTCTATGAAAGTGGTTTTCCACTTGGAGGTCACAAAGTAACCAAGATGCAGAGAAGAGAATTCAAAGCAAGGTCTGTCTTCAATGCTCTTTTGCTTATTTTTAAGGTACATTTCAATATATATTTTCAATATGTATTAAATGTATATCTTCTCAGAAAAGTTTGGTTTTCCATATTATTGGGAAGAAAAGTTAGACAAATGTCTTCTTCCCTGAGGCTTCAGCTGATCCCTAGTGGGACCCTGAACACAGAATCCAGCTAACCTGTACCAAGGCTGAGCCAGAACACCTCAACAATCAATAGTTGATTGAAGATGCTCTGTTAGCTAACTCCTGAAAAAAGTAGACCTGGCTTTTTTTTTTTTTAATTTTTCTTTCTTTATTTATTTTGGCTGTGTTGGGTCTTCATTGCTGCACGTGGGCTTTCTCTCTAGTTGTGGCGAGTGGGGGCTACTCTGTTGCAGTGCTCAGGCTTCTCATTGTGATGGCTTCTCTTGTTGTGGAGCATGGGCTCTAGGCACGTGGGCTTCAGTAGTTGCAGAACACGGGCTCAGTACTTGTGGCACATGGGCTTAGTTGCTTCACGGCATGTGGGATCCTCCCGGACCAGGGCTCAAACCTGTGTCCCCTGCATTGGCAGGCGGATTCTTAACCACTGAGCCACCAGGGAAGTCCCTGGCATATTTTTAAAAATACTCATCATATAGGACTTTATCATCTGCTTACCCACTTTAGCAGGTGGGCAGAAGATTATAGAAAAAATGAAAGAACAATGGGAGATCATGTTTGGGGAAAGACACTGTTATGTATGCCTGACCTTTCAAATGCAAGGCATATATCAGTTTCCTCTTGCTGCTGTAATAAACTACCGCAAACTTAGAAGCTCAAAACAACAAAAATTTATTCTCTTACAGTTCTGTGGGTCATACATCCAACATGGGTCTCACTGGCCTAACAGCAGGATTGACAGGGCTGTGTTCTTTTCTGGAGGCTCTAGGGAAGGATCCGTTTCCTTTCTCATTGGGTTGTGGACAGAATTCAGTTCCTGTGGTGTAGAACTGAGGTTTTTGTTTCCTTGATGGATGTCAGCTAAAGGTTATTCCTAGCTTCTAGAGGCTACTTGCATTCCTCAGTTCATGGCCCCCTTCCTCCATCTCCAAAGCCAGAAATGGCAGGTCGAGTCATGCTTTGAATCGCTCCTCCTTCTTCCATCTCATCTCTCTAACCCACACTTCTGCCTCTCTTTTCTTCTTTTCTCATATGATGAGACTGGGTCCACCAGGTAACTCGTGATAATCTCCCCAACTCAAGGTCCTTAATTACGTCTACAAACTCCTTTTTACCATATAACACATTCACTCGTTCTCGGGATTAGAACATGGACATCTTTGGGGCGGCAGGGCGGAGGGTGGGGCCATTATTCTGACACCATGCATGAGCAGAGACCTAAGATGGAAAATACTACTGAACGAAGAAATTTCATTTTTGGTGACAACAGGAGAAACGCTGAGAAAGACAGCTGGCCCTTCCAGATGTAAAGAGGTTACAGGCTTTCTCCTGTACTAAGATTTTAACTTCCAGGCTTCTGCAGACTCTGTGTCTGCTTCTGTGCCCTCCTTGATTTCTCTAGTTCAAGGAGAAGTTCTTAAACTGTGGGCTGTCTTGGTGAGAAAAGCACAATATTCATAGATGAAAATAGTCATTAAAAATCTGTCTATCTGGCTGAAATAAGATCTTGCATCCTTGCATAGTTTTCCACTCTGTAAATAAGTTTTTGGCTTTTATATCTTCTTAATCATGAATTTAAAAACTATAAAAAAGGACAGTAAATCGAAGGCAGAAACAGTGAAGGATTAAAAGAAGATAAAGGAGGTGAGAAAAGGGAGCGTTTTTAAAGCAAAACATTATTATTATTATCATTTTTATTGTTTCGTGCAGAAAGCTGTAAAGCACAAAACAATCTCTAGGAAGCTGGAAAATTTTCTTCCTGTTACTGGCCTTAAGGCATTTTAAAAATAAGCTGTCATGAACTGACAAATATCACTCTGGGGAAATGGAGCACAGAAAGAAGTGATCCATGTCAAAACACACACTTATTCAAAAGAAAAATATTCTGTAGAGTTATTCATATGCTGCACAACTGTGAGACAGTTGGTCATCTAAGCTTTGATATCACGAAGTTAGCCTAAACTTACATGTTTTCCCCTGAGGATTATATAATTTTTTTCCTTTGTTACTGATAAATGGAATATTGCCTGCCATATTCGTAAAAAAGGATGTCACAGTCATCGGAGATTGCAGCCCTCCAAGGTGAGCCGGTGAGCCCTGAGGAAACTCAGGATGTGGAAACACAGGATACCGGCCCCAGATTACTGAGGTGCATATTAAAGGAATGATTTCAGTAATCCCAGAGTCTTGCATCTTCCCATACATAGAAAAGCACTAAATTCCTTAACTTGATCTATCTGGTTTTCTTTTATTAACAATAATCTTTTGTTGTTCAGACTACCCGCCCTTTGTTGCAAAACTCCTATATATTCTGGCTCCCCGCCCCTCACTCCTTGGAGCAGTTCTCTAGGGGTTGCTTAAGATGCTGCCTCCCGGGCTTGAAGTTCTAGAAATTCCCACTGAATAAAACATAACTCTCAACTTTTAGGTTGTGAAAATATTTTTTAGTCGACATTACCTATATTTCATGATTATAACATTAAATAAAAACTAAGCCTTTGACTTGATCTTGTGTCTCCATAGGCAGCTATTATAATGAATCCCCTCCAAAAATAAATAGAAAGTATTAACGCAGGTGCCATACTCCAGTCAAGAGGCTCACTTTTGTCTGGGCTACTGTTCCCAGCACCACCCACCCCCACTCTACCCAGGAAAGGGTGCTGGGCTCCTGCAGTAGGGCAGTGACGTGAAAGGGAGGGAGCTGACCCCTCTTCCGTCTCGTGCATTATATTCAAATTACTGTGTCTTGGTTTTCCCTCTTCCATGTGAGGCTCCTGTTGGCTTTCTTCCCTCCTCTTCCTCCTTTACCTTCCTTGCACTGCTGTTGGTGTAGAAACTGCTACAGAACGTTGCTGAGTTCAGAGATTACCTCACCGCCTTACTGAGCACAAGCATGATAGAGCATCCGCAAACACCAGGTAAAGAAAGTGTTCATTTTGCTATGCTTCTGCCCGTAACTGTAATTAACCACTCTTCTCTCTGTGCCCCAATAAATATATTTGACGCTCCTCTTGTAACAGGGAAGAGCCAGTTCTGACTCCGTGTTGGATCTGTTTCTTTTACGTTAACCTCCGCGGTTCACTGCTTTTGTTATTATAATGACTGTCTATAGCTGTAAGCATACATAATGGCCTGCCACAGGGAACCCTGCCCCTCGGTACCGGGTTAGCTTGCACTGTGTCAAATAGCTTAAACCGAGGAGGTCGACAGAAGACCCGGACTGGCAATCTAGGTCCTTGTGATAGCAAGCAAAGAATTGCAGACTACCACTTCGGGCTTAAGCGCAAAGCAAAGTTTATTAAAGCATATCTACACTCTCAGAGGGAGAGTGCGGGCTGTTTCTGCAAAGTAAAACGAGCCCTCCTGTACAGGCTTAAGGGTGTTTATAAGGAGCGTTCTGTGAGGAGGTGGGCGCAATCATGGGTGAGCGACGGAGATCATTATTTGTTTGACAGTCCCGAGCTATGTAATAAGTTCATCATTGCGCATGCCCGTACCCTTGATTCGCTAAGAAAAGCCCACGGGGCGGGGGCAAAACCACATGAGGATTTTATTATAGTGATGGTATAATGAGTTTGGGTTTACTATATAGGTCATACGCCTGTCTAGTCTGGGCATGCGCAGCCCGGGGAAGTTCCTTCATGTTACTGTGCTCCCTCTTTATCAGGATAAGTTGCCCACCAGCCGACTATAGTTTTGCCCATTCTGGGTGGGGTCAGGGGAGGGTGCCCAGATGGTTGGGGTGTGACTTGGCTACTCCCCTCTTGTCTTTGCACCATTGTCACCTCCTTGCTGCTAATGTCTGACTACGTACCTAACATTTCCTCACCTCGTCCCCCTCTCCGTTCTATAAAAGAAACTGGCATCCAGACCCCGAGAAGATGGGTTTTGGGAAACCATAGTCCACCATCTTCTCAGTCTGCCGCTTTCCAAATAAAGTCTCTATTCCTTGCCTCAACATCTCATCTCCCAATTGATTGGCCTGTCGTGCAGTGAGCAGAGCAGACTTGGACTTGGTAACACTCAGTTTATCTGGTGCAGTTTTTCCTCGACTGTTGGAGAAATGGAGCATTGTGGATCCACCCACATTTTCCCAGGGAAATGTACTTTGTAAGCAGACCTCTGAATTTATTTCAGGTAGACCTCTGAATTGTTTCCAACTGCTTGGCTCAACAGTGTGCTATACATGGAGTAAAGATGCCTCTGTATAGTGGCCCTCGGTTGTTTACTTCTTACCAGTAGACTAGGAGCACTAGGCCTAGCCCCAAGCCCACTGACACCAAATTCAAATTCTTACATATCCAAGTGCTTTAAATGTATCCCAATAAGCATATTTTTAGCTATTTAGAGCCTGTCTGCTTTGCATACCCAGTGAAACTGCACATGGCACCTGACCTGCAGTCAGCATCATGAGGTAGCACTCTGAAGCAGTCAAAGGGCACAGAGCATGACTGCTGGCCACACACCCACCAAAATGCTTTGCAATTGGGACTATACCCATGTACACCACACACACACCCCCCTTCATGCACAGAGGCAGTTTACTTTCCACTGTGCTGGGGTCTGGGTTTCTTTCACTGACCAGTCCTGCTAATCCCACCCAGCCTGATCCAGGTGGAAAGGGTAGAGGGTGGGAAGGCACTCTTTCCAGCCTTTTGCTGTGAAACAAGTTGGCTTCATTCTCCACTCAGCCTGTCGCATTTATTCTTGGGCTTGGAAGAGAAGCCTCCAGTCTGCCACCATCTTAACACGTCTCCTCCCTGGGCAAGTGGGTCTCGTGTGGGGACACGTGGATGCTCTGAATCTTGGCTGCCTCAAAAAGGGAAGCCTTTGCCACCAGGGCTGCCACACATCCTACAGGGTCATGAAAGCCAAAGTCGAAAGAGCTCTTAAAGACACCAGCCCTGGGGCAGCCAGGATGACTCAGCCATTGACTCAGTGTGAGTCTGGATGTGTTCCCTGAGGGCCTGTGTCCCACTGTAGCTCTGCCCACCACAGCAGTGCTCCTCCTTCCCACCTGAATAGAGCTGATGGGGCAGAACCTCTTCTCTGGGCCTCTGCCCACTTACAGTGGTTGGAGGGGTGCCTGGGACTCTGCTTCAGCCTAGATGACATGTGAGTACATCACTGACACGTGTCCAGCGCTCTGGATTTAGGAAACACCAACACCAACAATTGCAAAACTAGAAAAGAAGGGAGAAAAAAGTTCACTCTGGCTTGTGTGTCCCATGCGGGTAGGGCCTCTACCTGCCTTTTAGTCTCAATTCCTCTGCCCAGCTGCCTCACAGATTCTCAACAGACTTGTATTGAAAGAATGGAAAAAGCTAGAGGCCCTCTGACTGCACCTGTGGGGTCTGGCCAGAATGCAGGCAGGCCTGGTGGTGGAGCTCATGGACTTCCAGTTCCTGAGAAGGATGAGGCACCCTCCTCCCCACTCCCCTGCCCCAACCCAAGAGAGAGGGCTGGGGAAGCACCACAGGTTGGTATTCATGTGCCAGCCCAGTATCCACTGCCAGGGGCCCTGGAGAGGATCTAATCTCATTGACTTGGGGCAGTACCATCAGCAACCTGTTAGGAGCCAAGGCTCAATTAAAACTCCTATTTATTTAGGCATAAAAACAAACTGCCATGAGGAATCTGCAGGCCATGTACCAAATCCCGTTTTCAGGTACATTTTTCTTCTCTCTTGTTAAAGTTCAGACTGTGGTTTCCACTTCAACGCTGTTTAACAAAGCTCCCCTGGCAGGGTCACTGAGTTTGTAAAGAGTTGGTTCCCTCGGTGGGGTTGTCACCTTTGCTCTGGCTTCTCATTTTAATTACATTTAATCCCCATACTTGCTGCACCTCAGAAAATACTCATTAGGAAACAAATAAAATATAAACCTTATTTTTCCAATTTTATTAGAAAATGTTTTCTTTATAGTTTATGCCCATTTGAAAATGCTACCTACATGGTTTTGAAACCGTGCAACCCAGATTGGGATTGAACCCATGTGCCGGGACTCGAACCCTGCCAAAACCCAGACTGGAACTTTTAATTGAGATCACACACCTGGTTTCTGGACTTAATGAAGCTCAGCTTCTTGATATCTCGTCACAGAAAGAATTCAGTGAGAGGCAAAGTGATAGGTAAGAAGTGGATTTATTTAGAGAGATGCACAGTCCACAGAGAGAGTGTGGGCCATCGCAGAAAATGAGAGGCATCAGGGTATGGGGTTGTCAGTTTTTATAGGGGGTGGGTAATTTCATAGGCTAATGGGAAGAGTATTCCAGCTATTTGGGGGAAGGGGTGGGGATTTCCAGGAATTGGACCACCGCCCACTTGACCTTTTATGGTCTTGGAACTGTCAAGGCACCTGTGGGTGTGTCATTTAGCTGATGTGTTACAATGAGCGTATACTGAGGCTCAAGGTCTAGTGAAAGTCGACTGATCTGCCATCTTGGACCAGTTTATGTCATGTCCTCAAGGGGCTATGTCATTCTTTTAAATGTTGTCCCCTGCCCCCTTCCCTCCTGTTTCAGTTTCTATCTTCTGAAGTGATTTAAAAAATAGTTTAAAACCCTAGATATTTCCAAATTTCCCCTGAAGGGGAAGTGAGCTGGGCCACTGTGGCAGAGCCAGCTGAGCAAGGCACCCACCCATGGCCTCCGGCAGAGGTGTTGTTAATTTCTCCAACAACTTTGTATCTCAGTTTTTGATAGCTTTAAAAAATTACTGAAAATATGGAAGACTGACAATGACTGAGAAAAATATTATTAGACTATGTAATAAAAATAAAGAGACAGGAGAACACCAGAATTACAACTAGCTGCTGGACAATCATCAACAGGAAGACACTGGAACTCACCAAAAAAGATACCCCACATCCAAAGACAAAGGAGAAGCCACAGTGAGACGGCAGGAGGGGTGCAATCAGAGTAAAATCAAATCCCATAACTGGTGGGTGGGTGACTCACAGACCGGCAAACACTTATACCACAGAAGTCCACCCACTGGAGTCAAGATTCTGAGTCCCACGTCAGACTTCCCAACCTGGGGGTCTGGCAATGAGAGGAGGAATTCATAGAGAATTAGAATTTGAAGCCTAGTGGGAATTGATTGCAGGATGTTGACAGGACTGGGGGAAACAGAGACCCCACTCTTGGAGGGTGCACACAAAATAGTGTGTGCATTGGGACCCAGGGGAAGGAGCAGTGACCCCAGGGGAGACTGAACCAGACCTACCTGCTAGTGTTGGAAGGTCTCCTGCAGAGGCGGAGGGTGGCTCTGTTTCACCATGGGGGCAAGCACACTGGCAGCAGAAGTTCTGGGAAGTAATCCTTGGCGTGAGCCTCCCAGAGTCTGTTATTAGCCCGAACAAAGAGCCCAGAGAGGCTCCAGTGTTGGGTTGCCTCAGGCAAAACAACCAACAGGGAGGGAACCCAGCCCCACCCATCAACAGTCAAGTGGATTAAAATTTTACTGAGCTCTGACCACCACAGCAACAGTCAGTTCTACCCACCACCAGAGCCTCCCATCAAGCCTCTTAGATAGCCTCAACCACCAGAGGGCAGACAGCAGAAGCAAGAAAAACTACAATCCTGCAGCCTGTGGAACAAAAACCACATTCACAGAAAGACAGACAAGATGAAAAGGCAGAGGGCTATATACCAGATGAATGAACAAGATAAAACCCCAGAAAAACAACTAAATGAAGTGGAGATAGGCAACCTTCCAAAAAAATTCAGAATAATGATAGTGAAGATGATCCAGGACCTCGGAATAAGAATGGAAGCAAAGATCGAGAAGATGCAAGAAATGTTTAACAAAGACCTAGAAGAATTAAAGAACAAACAAACAGACATGAACAATACAATAACTGAAATAAAAACTACACTAGAAGGAATCAATAGCAGAATAACTGAGGCAGAAGAACGGATAAGTGACCTGGAAGACAGAATGGTGGAATTCACTGCTGCGGAACACACTAAAGAAAAAAGAATGAAAAGAAATGAAGACAGCCTAAGAGACCTCTGGGACAACATTAAACGCAACAACATTCACATTATAGGGGTCCCAGAAGGAGAAGAGAGAGAGAAAGGACCAGAGAAATATTTGAAGAGATTATAGACGAAAACTTCCCTAACATGGGAAAGGAAATAGCCACCCAAGTCCAGGAAGTGCAGAGAGTCCCATACAGGATAAACCCAAGGAGAAACACGCCGAGACACATAGTAATCAAATTGGCAAAAATTAAAGACAAAGAAAAATTATTGAAAGCAGCAAGGGAAAAACAACAAATAACATACAAGGGAACTCCCATAAGGTTAACAGCTGATTTCTCAGCAGAAACTCTACAAGCCAGAAGGGAGTGGCATGATATACTTAAAGTGATGAAAGGGAAGAACCTACAACCAAGATTACTCTACCCGGCAAGGATTTCATTTAGATTTGATGGAGAAATCAAAAGCTTTACAGACAAGCAAAAGCTAAGAGAATTCAGCACCACCAAACCAGCTCTACAACAAATGCTAAAGGAACTTCTCTAAGTGGGAAACACAAGAGACGAAAAGGACCTACAAAAACAAACCCAAAACAATTAAGAAAATGGTCATAGGAACATACATATCAATAATTACCTTAAACGTGAATGGATTAAATGCTCCAACTAAAAGACACAGGCTTGCTGAATGGATACAAAAACAAGACCCATATATATGCTGTCTAAAAGAGACCCACTTCAGACCTAGGGACACAAAGAGACTGAAAGTGAGGAGATGGAAAAAGATATTCCATGCAAATGGAAATCAAAAGAAAGCTGGAGTAGCTATACTCATTTCAGATAAAATAGACTTTAAAATAAAGAATGTTACACGAGACAGGAAGGACACTACTAATGATCAAGGGATCAATCCAATAAGAAGATATAACAATTATAAATATATATGCACCTTACATAGGAGCACCACGATACATAAGGCAACTGCTAACAGCTATGAAAGAGGAAATCAACAGTAACACAATAATAGTGGGGGACTTTAACACTTCACTTACACCAATGGGCAGATCATCCAAAATGAAAATAAATAAGGAAACACAAGCTTTAAATGACACAATAGACCAGATAGCTTTAATTGATATTTAAAGGACATTCCATCCGAAAACAGCAGATTACACTTTCTTCTCAAGTGCGCATGGAACATTCTCCAGGATAGATCACATCTTGGGTCACAAATCAAGCCTCAGTACATTTCAGAAAATTGAAATCATATCAAACATCTTTTCTGACCACAATGCTATGAGATTAGAAATGAATTACAGGGAAAAAAACGTGAAAAGCACAAACACATGGAGGCTAAACAATACGTTACTAAATAACCAAGAGATCATTGAAGAAATCAAAGAGGAAATCAAAAAATACCTAGAGACAAATGACAATGAAAACACGACAATCCAAAACCTATGGGATGCAGCAAAAGCAGTTCTAAGAGGGAAGTTTATAGCTATACAAGCCTACCTCAAGAAACAATAAAAATCTCAAGTAAACAATCTAACCTTACACCTAAAGAAACTAGAGAAAGAAGAACAAACAAAGCCCATAGTTAGCAGAAGGAAAGAAATCATAAAGATCAGAGCAGAAATAAATGAAATATAAACAAAGAAAACAATAGCAAAGATCAATAAAACTAAGAGCTGGTTCTTTGAGAAGATAAACAAAATTGATAAGCCATTAGCCAGACTCATCTAGAAAAAGAGGGAGAGGACTCAAATCAATAAGATTAGAAATGAAAAAGGAGAATTTACAGCAGACACAGAAGAAATACAAAGCATCCGAAGAGACTACTACAAGCAACTCTATGACAATAAAATGGACAACCTGGAAGAAATGGACAAATTCTTAGAAAGGTATAACCTTCCAAGACTGAACCAGGAAGAAACAGGAAATATGAACAGACCAATCACAGTAATGGAATTGAAACTGTGATTAAAAATCTTCCAACAAACAAAAGTCCAGGACCAGATGGCTTCACAGGTGAATTCTATCAAACATTTAGAGAAGGGCTAACACCCATCCTTCTCAAACTCTTCCAAAAAATTGCAGAGTAAGGAAGACTCCCAAACTCATTCTATGAGGCCACTATCACCCTGATACCAAAACCAGACAAAGATACTACAAAAAAAGAAAATTACAGACCAATATCACTGATGAATATAGATGCAAAAATCCTCCACAAAATACTAGCAAACAGAATCCAACAACACTTAAAAGGATCATACACCATGATCAAGTGGGATTTATCCCAAGGATGCAAGGATTCTTCAATATATGCAAATCAATCAATGTGATACACCATATTAACAAATTGAAGAATAAAAACCATACGATCATCTCAATAGATGCAGAAAATCTTTTGACAAAATTCAACACCCACTTATGATAAAAACTCCCCAGAAAGTGGGCATAGAGGGAACCTACCTCAACATAATAAAGGCCATATATGACAAACCCACAGCAAACATCATTCTCAATGGTGAAAAACTGAAAGCATTTCCTCTAAGATCAGGAACGAGACAAGGATGTCCACTCTCACCACTATTATTCAACATAGTTTTGGAATTCCTAGCCACGGCAATCAGAGAAGAAAAAGAAATAAAACGAATACAAATTGTTAAAGAAGAAGTAAAACTGTCACTGTTTGCAGATGACATGATACTATACATAGAGAATCCTAAAAATGCCACCAGAAAACTACTAGAGCTAATCAATGAATTTGGTAAAGTTGCAGGATACAAAATTAATGCACAGAAATCTCTTGCATTCCTATACACTAATGATGAAAAATCTGAAAGAGAAATTATGGAAACACTCCCATTTACCATTGCAACAAAAAAAAATAAAATACCTAGGAATAAACCTACCTAGGGAGACAAAAGACCTGTATGCAGAAAACTATAAGACACTGATGAAAGAAATGAAAGATGATACCAACAGATGGAGAGATATACCATGTTCTTGGATTGGAAGAATCAATATTGTGAAAATGACTATACTACCCAAAGCAATCTACAGATTCAATGCAATCCCTATCAAATTACCAATGGCATTTTTTACGGAACTAGAACAAATCATCTTAAAATTTGTATGGAGACACAAAAGACCCCGAATAGCCAAAGCAGTCTTGAGGGAAAAAAACGGAGCTGGAGGAATCAGACTCCCTGACTTCAGACTATACTACAAAGCTACAGTAATCAAGACAATATGGTACTGGCACAGAAACAGAAACATAGATCAATGGAACAAGATAGAAAGCCCAGAGATAAACCCACGCACCTATGGTCAACTAATCTATGACAAAAGAGGCAAAGATATACAATGGAGAAAAGACAGTCTCTTCAATAAGTGGTGCTGGGAAAACTGGACAGCTACATGTAAAAGAATGAAATTAGAACACTCCCTAACACCATACACAAAAATAAACTCAAAATGGATTCGAGACCTAAATGTAAGACCGGACACTATAAAACTCTTAGAGGAAAACATAGGAAGAACACTCTTTGACATAAATCACAGCAAGATCTTTTTTGATCCACCTCCTAGAGTAATGGAAATAAAAACAAAAATAAACAAATAGGACCTAATGAAACTTCAAAGCTTTTGCACAGCAAAGGAAACCATAAACAAGACGAAAAGACAACCCTCAGAATAGGAGAAAATATTTGCCAATGAATCAACGGACAAAGGATTAATCTCCAAAATATATAAACAGCTCATTCAGCTCAATATTAAAGAAACAAACAACCCAATCCAAAAATGGGCAGAAGACCTAAATAGACATTTCTCCAAAGAAGACATACAGATGGCCAAGAAGCACATGAAAAGTTGCTCAACATCACTAATTATTAGAGAAATGCAAATCAAAACTACAATGAGGTATCATCTCACACCAGTTAGAATGGGCATCATCAGAAAATCTACAAACAACAAATGCTGGAGAGGGTGTGGAGGAAAGGGAACCCTCTTGCACTGTTGGTGGGCATGTAAATTGATACAGCCACTATGAAGAACAATATGGAGGTTCCTTAAAAAACTAAAAATAGAATTACCATATTATCCAGCAATCCCACTAGTGGGCATATACCCAGAGAAAACAGTAATTCAAAAAGACACATGCACCCGAATGTTCATTGCAGCACTATTTACAATAGCCAGGTCATGGAAGCAGTCTAAATGCCCATCGACAGATGAATGGATAAAGAAGTTGTGGTACATATATACAATGGAATATTATTCAGCCATAAAAGAAAACCGAAATTGAGTCATTTGTTGAGACGTGGATGGATCTAGAGACTGTCATACAGAGTGAAGTAAGTCAGAAAGAGAAAAACAAATATCGTATATTAACACATGTATGTGGAACCTAGAAAAATGGTACAGATGAACCGGTGTGCAGGGCAGAAGTTGAGTCACAGATGTAGAGAACAAACGTATGGACACTAAGGAGGGAAAACCGTGGTGGGGTGGGGATGGTGGTGTTCTGAATTGGGCGATTGGGATTGACATGTATACACTGATGTGTATAAAATTGATGACTGATTTTAAAAAAAAGAGAGACAATAAATAATGCCAAACTAATCATTAACAGAAGCCTGAAACAGATTTTTTTGTTTTATTACTTTAATGGCTGAAGATTAGAACATGAAAGAAATGTATAAGCAGCTGCTTTATTCAAACATAAAACTTGTATTTGAAAAATATTTAAAATAATTGGATCTCAATTTGGATTCACTTTCATCACTTGTAGATTTTGATTAATGTCGCATAGTAGGTAATTGTCCTATATGCCTTAGAAAAACTTATCAATGAGACAAAGCCAAAAGAGTTTCTTTAGTTAGAAGGAACATTCACAAACGAGCTGCCACTGATCCTTAAACTTCAGGCATGACTGACCTCCAAGCTTCCCGTAGGTGGCGCCCAGAACATGTCTAAGTCACTGTGGGCCAGGGCTCTCTCCGTGGCCAGAATTGTGTCAGAAGTCCCCAGGGTGGGACCAGCCATGAGAGCCAGACCTGGGCCCCTGGCTGGGCTCCAGGAGACGGTGGAGGGGCCGGCTGGCTGCTGTCACACACAGCACAGACTCTGGGAGGGGTGCTGGGTGCTCCATTTGGAGAAAGAGACAGGCCTAACCCACCGGTGAAGGAAAAGTAACAGTGAGAAGTACAGTGGTCCTTGGTTCTCCACTTCAGTGGAGATGGGGGGAACCTACCACAGAAGGCATCACAGATAATAGTTGAGGGAAAGAGCGGAGAATTAAAAGACAAAAGGATATGAATAATTGCTGAAAATACAAGAATACCTCATTACCTTTCCTGTTATCTTCCTCTTCCTTACCAAGAGGTGTCTGTCACATCCCCACTAACCAGCGGGAGCCACCTGGAGCCTGGCACAGATGACTCATGACTGTGCAATGGTCAACAAGGGGAGGAACACACCCCGAGTCCCATCATGTCACTGTCATCTGCAATGTCACACAGAAGCCGGGAAACGACAGCGACCCCCTTGCCTGGCTTCCTGGCCTCACCTTTGCTGGAGTCCTCACCTTCCCTGGCCTCCATGCACTATTGCAGCTCCTAGGGCTGGGACTTGTTAGGGGAGCATTCGGGGACTGCTACATGCAGGTCACAGGTCTAGTACTTTACATTCACAGTGCCAGGCAGCACCGGGGTAACCTTTTGAGTGAAGCATTATTTTTATTTGGCACTTGGGAAACCTGAGGCTCCAACAAGAATAACCTGCCCTGCTGTTGGAAAGTAGTAGAGCCTGGCTTCAACCCAAGACCCTCTGACACACATCATGCCCCGCTTCCATGATGCAACTGGAAAGAGGGCAGCTGAGTTTGAACTCATGCCGGTCCTGTGCTCCCTCTTCACCTAGGGAATAACTATGATAATAGCACTGATGTTGAATCACCAGGGATTGATGTGGAATCCAACAGAGGTCTGGGAAGGAGCTGTAAGATGGCCTTACAGCCATTTCCTGTCACCACTGAGACCCGCAGAGCATCCCTCCTAGAGCAGAGGAAGAGGCCACCTCCCACCTGCTGAGGCAAAGCAGGTCCCCTCTTCACTAAGGTTGAGCTGCTCTCCCAGGTCCAGCAAACAAGAAAGTGATGTCTAAAATTACAAGCAGACCTCAGAGAAATTGTGGGTTAGGTTCCAGACCACTGCAATAAAGCAAATATTGCAGTAAAGTGAGTCACACAAATTTTTGGTTTCCCACTGCATATGAAAGTTATATTTATACTGTACTCTATTAAGTGTGCAGTAGCATTTTTGTCTAAAAAATAATGTAATACCTTATTTTTAAAATAATTTATTGCTAACCATCATCTGAACCTTTAGCAAATCATAGTAGTAACATCAAAGATCACTGATCCCAGACCATCATAACAAATATTAAAATAATGAAAAAGTTTGAAATATTGCAAGAATTACCAAAATGTGACACAGAGACAGAAAGTGAGCAGATAAGGCTGGAAAAATTGTGCCAACAGATTGCTTACTGCACAGTTGCCACAAACCTTCAATTTGCAAAAAAAAAAAAAGCAATATCTGTGAAGTGCAATAAAGCAAAACACAATAAAATGAGGTATGCCTGTATGTGACTGTGACAAAAATCTGCCAACTAATGTCTAGCCTCCCCATCTCTGACAAAACCTGTGCTGGCTGCTGATCTGCCTCCTGCCTATAAGCCCATCAGATAATCATGCGAGCGTGAAGCCGGCCCTCATCTACCCGCTGATAATACCACATGAACCCATCTACTCTCGCTCACCCCACTGCCACGTGGCAGAAAGTGATGTCCACACCCTGTCCCTGAGGGTGTGATTACCGATGTAGAATAACAAACACATTTCAATATACTAAGGCAAAAAAATTACAAAGTTGTTTTGAGAGTAAATTCCCATACATTACCATTTATACATCTTGTTGAAATAAAATTTATATTTTAAGGCAGGGCAAGAAAAAAATTAAACATAAAATTCTCTCTGTGTGTTTGTTTGGGCTTCTCCCTCCCTAATGTGCAGAGTGCGTCTGCATTACACATTTACCAGACCTCCACAAAGATGGGAGTGCCTGCTCAGCTGTAAAGATCATTTTTTTTCTTCTTTCTTCTGACGCTAGCAGTTTAACTTCTTAAAAGAATAGTGTTCTTTCCCAGCTCTGTAGGGGGTCGGGGTGACTTGCTGCTCACTTTCTATGTGCTTACCTGTACTATGTATCCTTGGTGAACTTTGTGTAAAATATCAGTATGTCATTTTGATGTACCATCCTTTGTCTCAAAAATGTATATGACTATGCCTTCTAGCAGACGGAACAGTTCTCAGAGCTTTCTGAGAATCTACTGCCTGTGTTATAATCCTCAGTTTGGCTCAAATAAAATTCTCTTTTTTCTTCTTAACTTGATAGTTAGTTGAATTTTCGTTGACATTTTCTTGTCGTAGTCTGCAGGATATCAGAGGCACCCACCAGAGAGCACCTGGAGTCTACCCCAAACCAGTGCTTGGTACAAGCAGGGGCCCTTTGAGCCTCACCTATTTCTTGGTATCTTTCAGGTGCTTTGGTGAGTTCTGATATCCAGACATCATTACTTTAAATGACGTCCTGAATTTTACTCGAGCTCTTTTTCTTGGGACTTGGAATCCTAAGAGGGTACCAGTACATTTCCTAGGCAGGGACCTCGGGGGAAATTTGGAGTGAATTGGGTTGGCTGTCCTTTTTAAAAATTGGCTTAAATTGGAAAGATTATGTATATATGGTCTGAACAAACTGCTAGTGAAACGAGAGACTGAGCCTGCTCAGCTCCAAAGAAAAGGGACATCTGCTCCTTCGGCCACAAGGCATTCTCAGGTGACTGAGACCCTGGCGGAAGTGTCTGAGGAGCAATCCTCGTGATGTGTAGCAGTCCCATAGAGAATCCCGCTACAACCATTAAGTAAATTCTGCCCCCCAGGGGGCATAATAAAGGATGATCACCTGGTGCCCTGAGCACCCACGGCAGTTTTAGATTGTTGGAGGGAGAAATCGAGACACATAAGAGAGTCAAACCAACCCAAGGGTAACTCCTTGGGGAGCTAGACTCAGAAGCAGCACACATTTGATTCATCACGCTGTCCTCAGAAAGTTGTTCAGATCATATCTGAATTAGGCTGCCAAATTAATAACGGGAAACCGTGTCTCAAAGGCTGAACAGCTCCCGGATGTGCAGCCATTCATCGGAACTTCAGCTGGCTTCATGGATGGAGCTCTCTTGACATTCTAGAGAAAGCCATCTTGATAAAACACCTTTTCAAAATTCTGATCTGGAGAAAATAAAAGTATTCCTAGGAGAAAACTTGAAGTTATAACATCACCTGAGACTACAGCCTTAGCTCAATTAATAGAACTTAAAACTGGAAGGAAGGGCTTCCCTGGTGGTGCAGTGGTTAAGAATCCGCCTGCCAATGCAGGGGACACGGGTTCGAGCCCTGGTCCCGGAAGATCCCACATGCCATGGAGCAGCTGGGCCCGTGAGCCACAATTACTGAGCCTGCGCGTCTGGAGCCTGTGCTCCGCAACAAGGGAGGCCACGATAGTGAGAGGCCCACGCACTGCGATGAAGAGTGGCCCCCACTTGCCACAACTGGAGAAAGCCCTCATGCAGAAACGAAGACCCAACACAGCCATAAATAAATAAATTTTTAAAAAAAAAACTGGAAGGAAGAAAAAAAAATGGAAATGGGCTTTTTAAAACTCAGGCAGGAAAATTATGAGATCTCTGTGTCTCTGGATATATATGGTCTGTGTGTATGTTTTAAGTATGATATGCCCCTACCTTAAGATGGTATTATCAAAATTAATTTGTAAAAGAGCTCTCTTTAACTGACTTAAAAGTAAGTGCTTACAAATTTTGATTTGTACAAATCAAATATTTCTAAATGTAACTTAGGTAACTAAATATAACATAAACTAGCCCCAAATTTTAAAGGATCACGTGATCTAGGATTATGCTTTAATGAATAAAAACACGTTTAAATCGAGGGTTTAATTAATATAAAAGTCTTTAGAGTTATCAACATTAAGTATAATACTTTTATTGTACCTAGGTTTGCTGAAAGTCAATAAGCTCATGTCATCTATGTTGCAAAATTTTTCAACAAGATAATTAATAGTATGATGATATTTTCATAAGTAATAAAAAGATAAGTGGGATAAAAGCTTTTGGGTGAACTCTTTAATAATAATATGTTATATGGTATGTCTACCTAAAAACAGTTTCTCCAGATTTTTGGCAACTTGAAACTTTAGAGTTCTGCTAAATTAAATTAAATGATGGAAATTAATTGAATGTCTAGATCATTTTTTTTTAATTAAAATTTTTTATTTATTTATTTATTTACTTATGGCTGTGTTGGGTCTTCGTTTCTGTGCGAGGGCTTTCTCTAGTTGCGGCAAGCGGGGGCCACTCTTCATCAAGGTGCGCAGGCCTCTCACTATCGCGGCCTCTCCTGTTGTGGAGCACAGGCTCCAGACGCGCAAGCTCAGCAATTGTGGCTCACGGGCCCAGCCGCTCCGCGGCATGTGGGATCCTCCCAGACCAGGGCTCGAACCCGTGTGCCCTGCATTGGCAGGCAGATTCTCAACCACTGCGCCACCAGGGAAGCCCCTAGATCATTTTTAATAAGATAAAATACTGAACTATTAATTGCTGAAGAAGTCTATGTTTACCTACTTTTGATCTCTTATTACAGAGAGACTACATATGTTTGAAACTTAATAAATGTATTTTGTGCTTTATTGAAAGATTGTACTATGAAATGGCATATATTTCTAGAAATTAATTTTTAAAAGGGAATCTTGAGAAAAGAGTTTTATGCATGGTCAAGACTGACTAAAATCAGATTAAATTTAATTAAATAAATGAAATTTAATATTAAAAGTAAAATGATTTAAAACTAGAATTTGTTTTTTTTTCCTCTGTTGAGAGGACAAAGTTTCTTGAAATATTGATCTGCTTTCTATAACAGATTGTAAAGTTTCTTTACCAGTAACTTTTTGCATTTCCTTTTCAAAGCTTTTCTTGTCATTTTGGTTACATGAATAAGTATTGTTTCACAGTGACTTATGATCCTATTTGGCCAAATGTTTAAAACCTTTTGATATCTTTGACAACCTTTCTCAAGTCAAATTCTAAATTCAAAATTCTTCTGACCTCCAGGTAACTTTGGGATGCTTCAGAGGGCCCCTGAACATCCCAAAGAGAGGTATTAAACTATTTAGGCTTATTTGGTATATTAACTTACATGGGAAACATTGTCAAATGAGTAATAATAAATCTAAAGTTATATTGTATAGATAAATATTATTAACATAAATGTTCTAGAAATTATATGAAGTTCCTAAAATTTGAAATGTCCTGGTATGTTGTCAGTCATAATTCTAGTTACCTTAAAATGTTGTATGTCTCAGAAATAGCCAAATTTCCTTGACAATCACATTGTAATTAGGTCTTTAACCATGCTTTGTAAGTCTTTTGTCATTTAGAGACAGTTATTGTCTTATTCTGGTGCTTTTACAAAAATGCTTGTGGATAACTTGCTTTTAAGCGCCAAAACTAAATTAGGCTTGGTAGCAAAAGGACTTCCACCCTGTATAAGGCTTATTTCAGAAACAGCTCTCTCACGTGAGGCTACTTAAAAGTAATAGGGTCTCCTTTAACAATTTAGGTCCCACACTCAGTTGAGTCTCTTCTAAACTCTCACTACACTCAGCACAATTCTGTAAACCAGCTAACTTCTTATGACGTATTGTTGCTTTCTGCACCTAATACTTCCTTGGTTCCATGTAATAACCTTAACCTTGCAACTTTGCTTCCAGCACTATAGAAAGGAGACAACCACAACTGCATTTTGTTAACAGATTACCTTCTTGCTTCTAGGAATGACTTATAACAAACCCAATTGATAAGACTGATCTAAGTTAATTTACAGATGGGTCCTACTTAAAGGATAAACAGGGACGTTATTGAGTTGGATATGCAATAACGTCCACAGTGGACATAATTGAAAACGTTTATTTGCCAGAAACAAAGTCAGCACAACAAGCCGAATTAATTGCCTTAATTCTAGCTTGCCAACTAGCTAAAGAGCAGATAACAAATATTTATACTGACAGTCACTATGCTTTTGAAGTGGCACACAACTTTGGAATGAGGTTTTAACCTCCGCAATACAACCTATAAAAAGATAAAAAACAGGTTGCAGAATTATTAATTGTTATGCAACTGCCAAAACAGTTGGCAATTATTAAAACAACAGGGCATTTCAAATCTGACACTATGGAAGCTAAAAGAAATCAGCACACTGATGCTGCAGCCAAACAGGCAGCTTTAAATATTCATCCTGCCCAGTCTTGAGAATGTCCACTGCTCTCCATTAACCCTGCTAACCCAATAAAATATTTCTTTCTAGAGGCTCAAGAAATCACCACTAAAGAAGAGAAACACACATGGCAACAAAAAGGGGGAATTTTGACTCCACCACACAAATATGGTTTAGACCTGATGAAATGAAACAAAACTCATAGTGTCTATTGAAGCCCAATTGCCATGACTCCAACATGTACATTATTTAACCCATTAGGCATCTGAGAAAATAGTTTTATGTGGAAAACAATATATTGGAAACTTGCACTCACGATGGTTCAAAGGAAATATATTACATTGTTGGCAGGGTCTTATAGAGATACTTTAAAAAATGGTGACTACTTTTACAGCAAGCTCCCAGGAGATGAAAATAATCATGGATTACAACCTGGAGATTTTATTTATTGGAAAGAACACCAAATGAAAGATTCTTTGCAGGCAAGATAGAAAGAACTTTTTAAGGTAGCATTAACTAATCCATGCACAGCCAAAGTGAAAGATGTTAATTCACGGATTCACATCCCTCATTTTTAAAAAAGGCCCCTCCACCTGAATGGATTTTAACCCCTGTTTTTAGCACCTGGCTTCAACTAAGACAGGCATCACCAAGCTAGAACAAGAAGACAAGAACCAAAGGTCAGCTGAACCAAAGGTCCAGACCAGGCCTGTAAGACGCATCCTACCAGTTCAATTTTACTGTTTACCAAATGTCTGTCTCTCTATCAATCAAAATTAAAATAACATACAAAGGAATCCCCATAAGGTTATCACTGCTTTTTCAGCAGAAACTCTTCAGGCCAGAAGGAAGTGGCAGGATATACTTAAAGTGATGAAAGAGAAAAAACTACAACCAAGGTTATTCTACCCAGCAAGGATCTCATTCAGATATGATGGAGAAATCAAAAGCTTTACAGACAAACAAAAGCTAAGAGAATTCAGCACCACCAAACCAGCTTTACAACAAATGCTAAAGGAACTTTTCTAGGCAGCAAACACAAGAGAAGAAAACGATGTACAAAAACAAACCCAAAACAATTAAAAAATGGTAATAGGAACATACATGTCAATAATAACCTTGAATGTAAATGGATTAATGCTCCAACCAAAAGACACAGACTGGCTGAATGGATATAAAAACAAGACCCATATGGTTCTACAAGGGACCCACTTCAGACCTAGGGACACATACAGACTGAAAGTGGAGGGATGGAAAAAGATACTCCATGCAAATGGAAATCAAAAGAAAGCTGGAGTAGTAATACTCCTATCAGATAAAATAGATTTTAAAATAAAGACTGTTACAAGATATAAGGAAGGACACTACATAATGATCAAGGGATCAATCCAAGAAGAAGATATAACAATTATAAATATTTATGCACCCAAATAGGAGCAACACAATATATAAGGCAAATGGTAACAACCATAAAAGGGGAAATTGACAGTAACACAATAATAGTAGGGGACTTTAACACCCCACTTACACCAATGGACAGATCATCCAAACAGAAAATAAATAAGGAAACACAAGCTTTAAATGACACAATAGACCAGATAGACTTAATTGATATTTATAGGACATTCCATCCAAAAGTAGCAGAATACACTTTCTTTTCAAGTGCACATGGAACATTCTCCAGGATAGATCATATCTTGGGTCACAATTCACGCCTTGGAAAATTTAAGAAAACTGAAATCGTATCAAGCATCCTTTCTGACCACAATGCTATGAGATTGGAAATCAATTACAGGAAAAAAATTGTAAAAAACAACAAATACATGGACACTAAACAGTACACTACTAAATAACAAGAGATCACTAAAGAAATTAAAGAAGACATTTAAAAAATACATAGAAACAAATGACAATGAAAACATGACAACCCAAAACCTATGGGACACAGCAAAAGCAGTTCTAAGAGAGAAGTTTATAACAATTCAATCTCACCTCAAGAAACAAGAAAAATCTCAAATAAACAATCTAACCTTACCCCTAAAGCAACTAGAGAAAGAAGAACAAAGAAAACCCAAAGTCAGTATAAAGAAAGAAATCATAAAGATCAGAGCAGAAATAAATGAAATACAAATGAATAAAACAGTAGCAAAGATCAATAAAGCTAAAAGTTGGTTCTTTGAGAAGATAAACAAAATTGATAGACCCTTAGCCAGACTCATCAAGAAAAAGAGGGAGAGGATGCAAAATTAGAAATGAAAAAGGAGAAATCACAAATGACACCACAGAAATACAATGGATTATAGGAGACTACTACAAACAACTATACTCCAATAAAATGGACAACCACAAAGAAATAGACAAATTCTCAGAGAGGTACAATTTTCCAAGTCTGAACCAGGAATAATTAGAAAATATAAACAGACCTATCACAAGTAATGAAATTGAAACTGTAATTAAAAATCTTCCCACATCAATAGATGCACAGAAAGCTTTCGACAAAATTCAACATCAATTTATGATAAAAACCCTGCAGAAAGCAGGCATAGAGGGAAATTTCCTCAACATAATAAAGGCCATATATGACAAACCCACAGCCAACCTCGTCCTCAATGGTGAAAAACTGAAACCATTTCCACTAAGATCAGGAACTAGACAAGGTTGCCCACTCTCACCACTATTATTCAACATAGTTTTGGAAGTGTTAGCCACAGCAATCAAAGAAGAAAAAGAAATAAAAGGAATCCAAATCGGAAAAGAAGAAGTAAAACTGTCACTGTTTGCAGATGACATGATACTATACATAGAGAATCCTAAAGATGCTACCAGAAAACTACTAGAGCTAATCAATGAATTTGGTAAAGTACCAGGATACAAAATTAATGCACAGAAATCTCTTGCATTCCTATACAATAATGATGAAAAATCTGAAAGTGAAATTAAGAAAACACTCCCATTTACCATTGCAACAAAAAGAATAAAATATGTAGGAATAAACCTAAGTAAGGAGACAAAAGACCTGTATGCAGAAAACTATAAGACACTGATGAAAGAAATTAAAGATGATACAAATAGGTGGACAGATACGTCATGTTCTTAGATTGGAAGAATCAACATTGTGAAAATGACGCTACTACCCAAAGCAATCTACAGATTCAATGCAATCCCTATCAAACTACCACTGGCATGTTTCACAGAAGTAGAACAAAAAATTTCACAATTTGTATGGAAACACAAAAGACCCCGAATAGCCAAAGCAATCTTGAGAACGAAAAATGGAGCTGGGGGAATCAGGCTCCCTGACTTGACACTATACTACAAAGCTACAGTAATCAAGACAGTATGGTACTGGCACAAAAACAGAAATACAGATCAATGGAACAGGATAGAAAGCCCAGAGATAAACCCACACACATATGGTCACCTTATCTTTGATAAAGGAGGCAAGCATCTACAGTGGAGAAAAGACAGCCTCTTCAATAAGTGGTGCTGGAAAAACTGGACAGCTACATGTAAAAGTATGAAATCAGAACACTCCCTAACACCATACACAAAAATAAACTCAGAATGGATTAAAGACCTAAATGTAAGGCCAGACACTATCAAACTCTTAGAGGAAAACATAGGCAGAACACTCCATGACATAAATCACAACAAAATCCTTTCTGACCCACCTCTTAGATAAATGGAAATAAAAACAAAAATAAACAAATGGGACCTAATGAAACTTAAAAGCTTTTGCACAGCAAAGGAAACCATAAACAAGACCAAAAGACAACCCTCAGAATGGGAGAAAATATTTGCAAATGAAGCAACTGACAAAGGATTAATCTCCAAAATTTACAAGCAGCTCATGCAGCTCAATAACAAAAAAACAAACAACCCAATCCAAAAATGGGCAGAAGACCTAAATAGATATTTCTCCAAAGAAGATATACAGATTGCCAACAAACACGTGAAAGAATGCTCAACATCATTAATCATTAGAGAAATGCAAATCAAAACTACAATGAGATATCATCTCACACTGGTCAGAATGGCCATCATCAAAAAATCTAGAAACAATAAATGCTGGAGAGGGTGTGAAGAAAAGGGAACACTCTTGCACTGTTGGTGGGCATGTAAATTGATACAGCCACTATGGAGAACAGTATGGACGTTCCTTAAAAAACTGAAAATAGAACTACCATACGTCCCAGCAATCCCACTACTGGGCATATACCCTGAGAAAACCATAATTCAAAAAGAGTCATGTACCAAAATGTTCATTGCAGCTCTATTTATAATAGCCAGGACATGGAAGCAACCAAAGTGTCCATCATTGGATGATTGGATAAAGAAGATGTGGCACATATATACAATGGAATATTACTCAGCCATAAAAAGAAACGAAATTGAGTTATTTGTAGTGAGGTGGATGGAGTTAGAGTCTGGCATACAGAGTGAAGTAAGTCAGAAAGAGAAAAACGAAAACAGTATGCTAACACATATATGTGGAATGTAAGAAAAAAAAAAAAAGGTCATGAAGAACCTAGGGGTAAGACAGGAATAAAGACACAGACCTACTAGAGAATGGACTTGAGGATATGGGGAGGGGGAAGGGTAAGCTGTGACAAAGTGAGAGAGTGGCATGGACATATATACACTACCAAACATAAAACAGATAGATAGTGGGAAGCAGCCGCATAGCACAGGGAGAACAGCTCGGGGGTTTGTGACCACCTAGGGAGGTGGGATAGGGAGGGTGGAAGGGAGGGAGACACAAGAGGGAAGAGATATGGGAACATATGTATATGTATAACTGATTCACTTTGTTATAAAGCAGAAACCAACACACCATTGTAAAGCAATTATACTCCAATAAAGATGTTTTTAAAAAATATCTTCCAAGAAACAAAAGTCCAGGACCAGATGGTTTCACAGGGGAATTCTATCAAACATTTAGAGAAGAGCTAACACCGATCCTTCTCAAATTCTTTCAAAAAATTGCAAAGGGAGGAACACTCCCAAATTCTTTCTACGAAGCCACCATCACCATGATACCAAAACCAGACAAAGATATCACAAAAAAAGAAAATTACAGACCAATATCACTGATGAACATAGATGCAAAAATCCTCAACAAAATACTAGCAAACAGAATCCAACAGCACACTAAAAGGATCATACCCCATGATCAAGTGGGATTTATCCCAGGAATGCAAGGATTCTTCAACATACGTAAATCAATCAACGTGATATACCATATTAACCAATTAAGGAATAAAAACCATATGATCATCTCAATAGATGCAGAAAAAACTTTTGACAAAATACAACACTGATTTATGATAAAAACTCCCCAGAAAATGGGCATAGAGGGAACCTACCTTAACATAATAAAGGCCATATCTGACAAACCCACAACAAACATCATGCTCAATGGTGAAAAACTGAAAGCATTTCCACTAAGATCAGGAACAAGAGAAGGATGTCTACTCTCGCCACTCTTACTCAACATAGTTTTGGAAGTCCTAGCCATGGAAATCAGTTAAGAAAAAGGAATCCAAATTGGCAAAGAAGAATTAAAACTGTCACTGGTTGCAGATGACATGATACTATACGTAGAAAATCCTAAAGATGCCACCAGAAAACTACTAGAACTAATCAATGAATTTGGTAAGGTTGCAGGATACAAAATTAATGCACAGAAACCTCTGGCATTCCTATACACTAACAATGAAAAATCAGAAAGAGAAATTAAGGAAACAATCCCATACACCATCACAACAAAAAGAATAAAATACCTAGGAATAATCCTACCTAAGGAAGCAAAAGACTTATACTCAGAAAACTATAGGGACTTCCCTGGTGGCACAGTGGTTAAGAATCTGCCTGCCAATGCAGGGGACATGGGTTTGAGCCCTGGTCTGGGAAGATCCCACATGCCGCAGAGCAACTAAGCCTGTGCGCCACAACTACAGAGCGTACACTCTGGAGCCCGTGAGCCACAACTACTGAGCCCACATGCCACAGCTACTGAAGCCCACATGCCTGGAGCTCATGCTCTGCAACAAGAGAAGCCACTACAATAAGAAGCCCACACACTGCAATGAAGAGTAGCCCCTGTTCGCTGCAACTAGTGAAAGCTTGCACACAGCAACGAAGACCCAACACAGCCAAAAATAAATAAATAAAATAAATAAATTTATATTAAAAAAGAAAACTATAAAACACCAATGAAAGAAATCAAAGATGACATAAAGAGATGAAGAAATATACCATGTTCTTGGATTGGAAGAATCAATATTGTGAAAATGGCTATACTACCCAAAGCAATCTACAGATTCAGTGCAATTCCTATCAAACTACCAATGGCATTCTTCACAGAATAAGAACAAAAAATTTTACAATTTGTATGGAAAACCAAAAGGCCCCGAATAGCCAAAGCAATCCTGAGAAAGAAAAATGGAGCTGTAGGTATGAGGCTCCCTGATTTCAAACTATACTACAAAGCTACAGTAATCAAGACAATATGGTACTGGCACAAAAACAGAAATATAGATCAATGGAACAAGATAGAAAGCCCAGAGATAAACCCATGCACATATGGTCACCTAATTCATGACAAAGGAGGCGAGAACATACAATGGAGAAAAGACAGCCTCTTCAATAAGTGGTGCTGGAAAAACTGGGCATCTACATGTAAAGGAATGAAACTAGAATACTACCTAACACCATACACAAAAATAAACTCCAATTGGATTAAATACCTAAATGTAAGACTGGACACTATAAAACTCTTAGAGGAAAACGTAGGAAAAACACTCTTTGACATAAACTACAGCAAGATCATTTTTGACCCACCTCCTAGAGTAATGAAAATAAAAACAAAAATAAACAAATGGGACCTAATTAAACTTAAAAGCTTTTGCACAACAAAGGAACCATAAACAAGGTGAAAAGACGACTCTCAGAATGGGAGAAAATATTTGCCAATGAAGCAATGGACAAAGGATTAATCTCCAAAGTATACAAACAGTTCGTGGAGCTCAATATCAAAAAAACAAACAACCCAATCCAAAAATGGGCAGAAGACCTAAATAGACATTTCATTAGAGAAGACATACAGATGGCCAAGAGGCACATGAAAAGATGCTCAACATCACTAACTATTAGAGAAATCAAATCAAAACTACAATGAGGTATCACCTCACACTGCTCAGAATGGCCATCATCAAAAAATCTACAAACAATAAATGATGGAGAGGGTGTGGAGAAAAGAGAACCCTTTTGCACTGTTGGTGGGAATGTAAATTGATACAGCCACTATGGAGAACAGTATGGAGGCTCCCTAAAAAACTAAAAATATAACTACCATATGACACAGCAATCCCACTACTGGGCATATACCCTGAGAAAGCCATAATTCAAAAGGACACATGTACCCCAATGTTCATTGCAGCACTATTTACAATAGTCAGGACATGGACACAACCTAAATGTCCAATGATAGATGAATGGATAAAGAAGATGTGGTGCATATATACAAAGAAGTATTACTCAGCCATAAAGGAATGAAATTGGGTCATTTGTATAGATGTGGATGGACCTAGAGTCTGTCATACAGAGTGAAGTAAGCCAGAAAGAGAAAAACAAATATCATATATTAATGCATATATGTGGAATCTAGAAAAATGGTACAGATGAACCTATTTGCAGGGCAGGAATAGAGACATAGATGTAGAGAATGGACATGTGGACACAGTGGGGGAAGGGGAGGGTGGGACGAATTAGGAGATTAGGTTTGACATAAATACACTACCATTTGTAAAACAGATAGCTAGAGGGAACCTGCTGTATAGCACAGGGAGCTCAGCTCTGTGACAACCTAGAAGGGTGGGAAGGGGTGGTGGGAGGGAGGTCCAAGAGGGAGGGGATATAGATATACATATGGCTGATTCACTTCATTGTGCAGTGGAAACTAACACAACTAACAATAACATTGTGGAGCAATTTTACTAAAAAAAACTTGTAAAAAAAATTAGGGGAGCTGGGCAAGATGGTGGAAGAGTAAGACGCGGAGATCACCTTCCTCCCCACAGATACATCAGAAATACATCTACACGTGGAACTGCTCCTATAGAACACCCACTGAATACTGGCAGAAGACGTCAGACCTCCCAAAAGGCAAGGAACTCCCCACGTACCTGGGTAGGGCAAAAGAAAAAAGAAATAACAGAAACAAAAGAATAGGGATGGGACCTGCACCAGTGGGAGGGAGCTGTGAAGTAGGAAAGGTTTCCACACACTAGGAAGCCCCTTCGCAGGCGGAGACTGCGGGTGGCAGAGGGGGGAAGCTTCAGAGCCATGGAGGAGAGCTCAGTAACAGGGGTGCAGAGGGCAAAGCAGAGAGATTCCCGCACAGAGGATCGGTGCCAACCAGCACTCATCAGCCCAAGAGGCTCATCTGCTCACCCACCGGGGCGGTGGAGGCTGGGAGCTGAGGCTCGGGCTTTGGTTGGATCGCAGGGAGAGGACAGGGGTTGGCTGCGTGAACACAGCCTGAAGGGGTTAGCGCACCACAGCTAGCCGGGAGGGAGTCTGGGAAAAGGTCTGGAGCTGCCGAACAGGCAAGAGACTTTTTCTTGCCTCTTTGTTTCCTGGTGCGCGAGGAGAGGGGATTCAGAGCGCCACCTACACGAGCTCAGGAGACGGGCGTGAGCTGCGGCCATCAACGCGGACCCCAGAGACGGGCAGGAGACTCTAAGGCTGCTGCTGCCGCCACCAAGAAGCCTGTGTGCGAGCACAGGTCACTCTCCACACCTCCCCTCCCGGGAGCCTGTGCAGCCCGCCACTGCCAGGGTCCCGTGATCCAGGAACAACTTCCCCGGGATAACGCATGGCTCGCCGCAGGCTGCTGCAATGTCATGCCGGCCTCTGCTGCTGCAGGATCGCCCCGCATCCATACTCCTCCCTCCCCCCAGCCTGAGTGAGCCAGAGCCCCCAAAGCAGCTGCTCCTTTAACCGCGTCCTGTGTGAGCAAAGAACAGATGCCCTCAGGTGACTTAAACGCAGAGGCGGGTCCAAATCCAAAGCTGAACCCCAGGAGCTGTACGAACAAAGAAGAGAAAGGGAAATTTCTCCCAGCAGCCTCAGAAGCAGCGGATTAAAGCTCCACAAACAACTTGATGTACCTGCATCTGTGGAATACCTGAACAGACGACGAATCATCCCAAATTCAGGAGGTGGACTTTGGGAGCAGGATATATTATTTTTTCCCCTTTTCCTATTTTTGTGAGTGTGTATGTCTATGCTTCTGTGGGAGATTTTGTCTCTATAGCTTTGCTTTCACCAATTGCCCTAGGGTTCGGTCCGTCATTTTTGTTTTGGTTTTTGTTTTTGTTTTTTTTAACTTAAAAAATTTTTTTTCTTAATAAATTTTTCTTAATAATTTTTTTATTTTTATTTTAAAAAATTTAAAAAATTTTTTTCTTAATAAATTTTTCTTAATAATTTTTTTCTTATTCTTTATTTTAAAAAATTAAAAAAATTTTTTTCTTAACAAATTTTTTCTTAATAACTTTTCTCTTATTTATATTTTAAAAAATTAAAAATAATTTTTTTTCCTAATAACTTTTTTCTTATTTTTTATTTTAAAAAATTTTAAAAATTATTTTAAAAAATTTTTTCTTAATAATATTTTTCTTATTTTTTATTTTTATAGCTTTATTTTATTTTATCTTACTTTATATTATTTTATTTTATCCTCTTTCTTTCTTTCTATTTTTTTCTCCCTTTTATTCTGAGCCGTGTGGATGAAAGGCTCTTGGTGCTCCAGCCAGGCATCAGGGCTGTGCCTCTGAGGTGGGAGAGCCAACCAGTACACTGGTCCACAAGAGACCTCCCAGCTCCATATAATACCAAATGGCGAAAATCTCTCAGAGATCTCCATCTCAACACCAAGACCCAGCTTCACTCAACGGCCAGCAAGCTACAGTGCTGGACACCCTATGCCAAACAACTAGCAAGACAGGAACACAGCCCCATCCATTAGCAGAGAGGCTGCCTAAAATCATAATAAGGCCACAGACACCCTAAAACACACCACCAGACGTGGACGTGTGCACCAGAAAGACAAGATCCAGCCTCATCCACCAGAACACAGGCACTAGTCCCCTCCACCAGGAAGCCTACACAACCCACTGAACCAACCTTAGCCACTGGGGACAGATACCAAAAACAACAGGAACTACGAACCTGCAGCCTGTGAAAAGGAGACCCCAAACACAGTAAGATAAGCAAAATGAGAAGACAGAAAAACACATAGCAGATGAAGGAGCAAGGTAAAAACACACCAGACCTAACAAATGAAGAGGAAATAGACAGTCTACCTGAAAAAGAATTCAGAATAATGATAGTAAAGATGATCCAAAATCTTGGAAATAGAATAGATAAAATGCAAGAAACATTTAACAAGGACATAGAAGAACTAAAGAGGAACCAAGCAATGATGAAAAACACAATAAATGAAATTAAAAATACTCTAGACGGGATCAATAGCAGAATAACTGAGGCAGAAGAATGGATAAGTGACCTGGAAAATAAAATAGTGGAAATAACTACTGCCAAGCAGAATAAAGAAAAAAGAATGAAAAGAACTGAGGACAGTCTCAGAGACCTCTGGGACAACATTAAATGCACCAACATTCGAATTATAGGGGTCCCAGAAGAAGAAGAGAAAAAGAAAGGGACTGAGAAAATATTTGAAGAGATTATAGTTGAAAACTTCCCTAATATGGGAAAGGAAGTAGTTAATCAAGTCCTGGAAGCACAGAGAGTCCCATACAGGATAAATCAAAGGAGAAACACACCAAGACACATATTAATCAAACTATCAAAAATTAAATATAAAGAAAACATATAAAAAGCAGCAAGAGAAAAACAACAAATAAAACACACAAGGGAATCCCCATAAGGTTAACAGCATATCTTTCAGCAGAAACACTGCAAGCTAGAAGGGAGTGGCAGGATATACTTAAAGTGATGAAGGAGAAAAATCTACAACCAAGATTACTCTACACAGCAAGGATCTCCTTCAGATTTGATGGAGAAATTAAAACCTTTACAGACAAGCAAAAGCTGAGAGAGTTCAGCACCACCAAACCAGCTTTACAACAAATGCTAAAGGAACTTCTCTAGGCAAGAAACACAAGAAAAGGAAAACACCTACAATAACAAACCCAAAATATTTAAGAAAATGGGAATAGGAACATACATATCGATAATTACCTTAAATGTAAATGGATTAAATGCTCCCACCAAAAGACACAGACTGGCTGAATGGATACAAAAACAAGACCCTTATATATGCTGTCTACTAGAGACCCACTTCAGACCTAGGGACACATGCAGACTGAAAGTGAGGGGATGGAAAAAGATATTCCATGCAAATAGAAATCAAAAGAAAGCTGGAGTAGCAATTCTTATATCAGACAAAATAGACTTTAAAATAAAGGCTATTACAAGAGACAAAGAAGGACACTATATAATGATCAAGGGATCGATCCAAGAAGAAGGTATAACAATTGTAAATATTTATGCACCCAACATAGGAACACCTCAATACATAAGGCAAATACTCACAGCCATAAAATAGGAAATCAACAGTAACACAATCATAGTAGGGGACTTTAGCACCCCACTTTCACCAATGGACAGATCATCCAAAATGAAAATAAATAAGGAAACACAAGCTTTAAATGATACATTAAACAAGATGGACTTAATTGATATTTATAGGACATTCCACTCAAAAACAACAGAATACACATTTTTCTCATGTGCTCATGGAACATTCTCCAGGATAGATCATATCTTTGGTCACAAATCAAGCCTTGGTAAATTTAAGAAAATTGAAATCATATCAAGTATCTTTTCCAACCACAACGCTATGAGACTATATATCAATTACAGGAAAAGATCTGTAAAAAATACAAACACATGGATGCTAAACAATACACTACTTAATAACGAAGTGATCACTGAAGAAATCAAAAGGGAAATCAAAAAAATACTTAGAAAAAAATGACAATGGAGACACAACGACCCAAAACCTATGGGATGCAACAAAAGCAGTTCTAAGAGGGAAGTTTATAGCAATACAAGTCTACCTCAAGAAACAGGAAACATCTCGAAAAAACAACCTAACCTTGCACCTAAAGCAATTAGAGAAAGAAGAACAAAAAACCCCCAAAGATAGCAGAAGGAAAGAAATCATAAAGATCAGATCAGAAATAAATGAAAAAGAAATAAAGGAAACAATAGCAAAGATCAATAAAACTAAAAGCTGGTTCTTTGAGAAGAAAAACAAAATTGACAAACCATTAGCCAGACTCATCAAGAAAAAAAGGGAGAAGACTCAAATCAATAGAATTAGAAATGAAAAAGGAGAAGTAACAACGGACACTGCAGAAATACAAACGATCATGAGAGATTACTACAAGCAACTCTATGCCAATAAATGGACAACCTGGAAGAAACGGACAAATTCTTAGATATGCACAACCTGCCAAGACTGAACCAGGAAGAAATAGAAAATATGAACAGACCAATCACAAGCACTGAAATTGAAACTGTGATAAAAAAAATCTTCGAACAAACAAAAGTCCAGGACCACATGGCTTCACAGGCGAATTCTATCAAACATTTAGAGAAGAGTTAACACCTATCCTTCTCAAACTCTTCCAAAATATTGCAGAGGGAGGAACACTCCCAAACTCATTCTACGAGGCCACCATCAACCTGATATCAAAACCAGACAAAGGCATCACACAAAAAAGAAAATTACAGACCAATATCACTGATGAACATAGATGCAAAAGTCCTCAACAAAATACTAGCAAACAGAATCCAACATCACATTATAAGGATCATACACCATGATCAAGTGGGGTTTATTCCAGGAATGCAAGGATTCTTCAATATACGCAAATCAGTCAACGTGATACACCATATTAACAAATTGAAGGAGAAAAACTATATGATCATCTCAATAGATGCAGAGAAAGCTTTCGAGAAAATTCAACACCCATTTATGATAAAAGCCCTGCAGAAAGTAGGCATAGAGGGAACTTTCCTCAACGTAATAAAGGCCATAAAAGACAAACCCACAGCCAACATTGTCCTCAATGGTGAAAAACTGAAACCATTTCCACTAAGATCAGGAACTAGACAAGGTTACCCACTCTCAACACTATTATTCAACATAGTTTTGGAAGTTTTAGCCATAGCAATCAGAGAAGAAAAAGAAATAAAAGGAATCCAAATCAGAAAAGAAGAAGTAAAGCTGTCACTGTTTGCAGATGACATGATACTATACATAGAGAATCCTAAAGATGCTACCAGAAAACTACTAGAGCTAATCAATGAATTTGGTAAAGTACCAGGATACAAAATTAATGCACAGAAATCTCTTGCATTCCTATACAATAATGATGAAAAATCTGAAAGTGAAATTAAGAAAACACTCCCGTTTACCATTGCAACAAAAAGAATAAAATATCTAGGAATAAACCTACCTAAGGAGACAAAAGACCTGTATGCAGAAAATTATAAGACACTGATGGAAGAAATTAAAGATGATACAAATAGATGGAGAGATACACCATGTTCTTAGATTGGAAGAATCAACATTGTGAAAATGACTCTACTACCCAAAGCAACCTACAGATTCAGTGCAATCCCTATCAAACTACCACTGGCATGTTTCACAGAAGTAGAACAAAAAGTTTCACAATTTGTATGGAAACACAAAAGACCCCAAATAGCCAAAGCAATCTTGAGAACGAAAAATGGAGCTGGGGGAATCAGGCTCCCTGACTTCAGACTATACTACAAAGCTACAGTAATCAAGACAGTTTGGTACTGGCACAAAAACAGAAACATAGATCAATGGAACAGGATAGAAAGCCCAGTGATAAACCCACGTGCATATGGTCACCTTATCTTTGATAAAGGAGGCAAGCATCTACAGTGGAGAAAAGACAGCCTCTTCAATAAGTGGTGCTGGAAAAACTGGACAGCTACATGTAAAAGTATGAAATTAGAACACTCCCTAACACCATACACAAAAATAAACTCAAAATGGATTAAAGACCTAAATGTAAGGCCAGACACTATCAAACTCTTAGAGGAAAACATAGGCAGAACACTCCATGACATAAATCACAACAAGATCCTTTTTGACCCACCTCCTAGAGAAATGGAAATAAAAACAAAAATAAACAAATAGGATCTAATGAAACTTAAAAGCTTTTGCACAGCAAAGGAAACCATAAACAAGACCAAAAGACAACCCTCAGAATGGGAGAAAATATTTGCAAATGAAGCAACTGACAAAGGATTAATCTCCAAGATTTACAAGCAGCTCATGCAGCTCAATAACAAAAAAACAAACAACCCAATCCAAAAATGGACAGAAGACCTAAATAGACATTTCTCCAAAGAAGATATACAGATTGCCAACAAACATATGAAAGAATGCTCAACATCATTAATCATTAGAGAAATGCAAATCAAAACTACAATGAGATATCATCTCACACTGGTCAGAATGGCCATCATCAAAAAATCTAGAAACAATAAATGCTGGAAAGGGTGTGGAGAAAAGGGAACCCTGTTGCACTCTTGGCGGGAATGTAAATTGATACAGCCACTATGGAGAACAGTATGGACGTTCCTTAAAAAACTAAAAATACAACTACCATACAACCCAGCAATCCCACTACTGGGCATATACCCTGAGAAAACCATAATTCAAAAAGAGTCATGTACCAAAATGTTCATTGCAGCTCTATTTACAATAGCCAGGACATGGAAGCAACCTAAGTGTCCATCATCAGATGAATAGATAAAGAAGATGTGGTACATATATACAATGAAATATTACTCAGCCATAAAAAGAAACGAAATTGAGTTATTTGTAGTGAGGTGGATGGAGTTAGAGTCTGGCATACAGAGCGAAGTAAGTCAGAAAGAGAAAAACAAATACAGTATGCTAACACATATATATGGAATCTAAGGGGAAAAAGAAAAAGGTCATGAAGAACCTAGTGGCAAGACGGGAATAAAGACACAGACCTACTAGAGAATGGACTTGAGGATATGGGGAGGGGGAGGGGTAAGATGTGACAGGGTGAGAGAGTAGCATAGACATATATACACTACCAAATGTAAAATAGATAGCTAGTGGGAAGCAGCCGCATAGCACAGGGAAATCAGCTTAGTGCTTTTTGACCACCTAGAGGGGTGGGATAGGGAGGGTGGGAGGGAGGGAGGGAGACACAAGAGGGAAGAGATATGGGAACATATGTATATGTATAACTGATTCACTTTGTTATAAAGCAGAAACTAACACACCATTGTAAAGCAATTATACTCCAATAAAGATGCTTAAAAAAAATAATAAAAAAAGACACAGACCTACTAGAGAATGGACTTGAGGATATGGGGAGGGGGAAGGGTAAGATGTGACAAAGAGAGAGAGTGGCATGGACATATATACACTACCAAACGTAAAATAGATAGCTAGTGGGAAGCAACCGCATAGCACAGGGAGATCAGCTCTGTGTTTTGTGACCACCTAGAATTGTGGGATAGGGAGGGAGGGAGGGAGGGAGATGCAAGAGGGAAGAGATGTGGGAACGTATGTATATGTATAGCTGATTCACTTTGTTATAAAGCAGAAACTAACACACCATTGTAAAGCAATTATACTCCAATAAAGATGTTTTTAAAAAATTAAATAAAATAGAATATTCAATTTGTAATTTTTGATGGCAAAACTAATATATGTTCATTGTAGATAATTCAGAAAATATAGAAAAACATAAATGTAAAAAATTTCACTTGTTATTGCACCACCCAGAAATAATCCCTGAGAAAACTTTGTGGTATTGCTTTCAGATAGATTTATAATTTACATATATGTTAAGAATGTACCAGAATACACAAATAAATATATCATGAAATTTTCCAACTTTTCAAATCTTTTATGATGTTATCTTAGTAGTTAAACTAGTTAAACTAGCAAGATTTACCAATATATATTTAATTTATTACCTAGTATCTAATTAATATTATTTTCTAATTTTACATAATTAAATGGATGCATACAAGACTAGCCTTCTAAACAGCCATCATTTGTTAAGCATTTATTATGCTTTAGTTACTATGCTAAACATAGGACATGCATTGCTTTATTTTTTTAATTTATTTTATTGAAGTATAGTCAATTTACAATGTTGTGTTAATTTCTGCTGTGCAGCAAAATGATTCAGTTATACATATATACATATTTCGATTATCTCAACACAATATTTGATTTGATATTATTAGTCCATTTAATGGATCAAGAAAATCCATCTGGCTCAGATATATCCAGTGCCACAGAACCATTAAATAAAGGAGTGGGAATTAGAACTCAGGCTTTGTGACAAAGTGCTATACATGGAATTTGGGGGTCAGGGATATGAGTATTTATAAGCCTCTTGAGACATTTAATAACCAAATTGCTCTCCAGATGTGAATTTACACAAGCAGTAAACCAAGTGCTTTTATTTTTAACAGTTTCCAGGGAAGGAGATTCTACAGCATCTCTTGACTATCTCTTGATTGTCTATTTTGATAACACTTCCAGGCAACAGACTCCTCTCTGTAAATCAGCTAAGCTCCACTGCTCCTGGCTTCAGTAATTCTTTTAAAAAGTGAAGGACAAACCAGTTTCCTTAATACTTATTCTCTGAATACTGTAAAACAATAGTTTAAGACATTATGTTCATTTATTGATATATTCACATGATATCTTTTTCTAGAAAATTGTTGGATGGTCTTGATAGTCCTCAAACATTTTTGTTCTATTCTTTATCTTTCTTATGTAGGGTGTATTTCCCATCTCCTTTCTTTTTTTTTTTCTTTTTCCTGGTTCTTTTAAGCTCAATTTAAAAACTGCAAAGATCTAAGTTAGATATAATACTGTAGGAATTTTGAGACCAAAACTGATGGTAATGGAAAAATAATTTTCTGACTTTTGAAAGCAACTGTCTTTTCACAGTTGCATTTCTTCCTCCTGAGCTCTACCTGTTGAATCTTTATCCTCTGTGCATATGTGGTGCTATTTTTTAATCTCATTCCTGGCGAACTTCATCTTGTTTTTTGGTTTTTCAGGGTTTTCCCCTTTGAATCATTTGTCTAAGTCATCCAAGTGACTGAATTCCGCATCTCTTCCAAGATGTTAACTCCCCTGCCTCACTCGGCAGCATCCATCAAGGTAGATGAGTGTATTCTCCATTCTATCTTCCAGGTCAGTGACAAAGAAATGAAACCACACTAATTGTGGGGGTGACCCCTGGCAGACGTCACTGGCCATGGTCTCTGGGGAGTGATCATGAGCCATGCATGGATAACTCAGCTTTGGACACAGAGATATAAAGTTGTCAGCCAACTACAGCCCCATGAAACTTGCTACTGGCAATTCAGATGCTTATTTTCAGAAACACAAGAATGAAAACTTGAACAGCAGTTCTCTCCTGGAGGCAAAAGAGCTCTGCCTGCCATCCCCTTACTCCGTGACATTGGGCAGCCCAGATCCTTACTGTGCATTAGCTCCTTCCAGCTATTGAAGGGCTTGGATGGCTTTACTCTGAAGTTCTACTTGGTTCTAAAACTCCCCAGTTCCCATTGAAAACCAACCTATTTTTCCAAAGAATACATACAATGGACAACAGGCCTAAGAAAAGGTGCTCAACATCAATAATCACGAAGGAAATGCAAATCAAAACCACAATGAGAGGTGGGGCTAATGGCGGACTCTGGGAGGGCTCACACCAGGGAGTATTTCCCAGAACTGCTGCCGGTGTCCTTGTGCTCACGGTGAGCCACAGCCAAGCCCCGCATCTGCAGGAGACCCTCCAACACTAGCAGCTTCCATGGACCCCTGATTGCTGCTTGAGGAGAATTGCCCTGTGATTTTCACTGACCAACGATTGTGATATATGCAGCCATGTGGATGACAGGCTCTCGGTGCTACAGCCAGGCGTCAGGGCTGTGCCTCTGAGGTGGGAGAGCCAACTTCAGTACACTGGTCCACAGGAGACCTCCCAGCTCCATGTAATATCAAATGGCAAAAATCTCCCAGAGATCTCCATCTCAATGCCAAGACCCAGCTCCACTCAACGACCAGCAAGCTACAGTGCTGGACACCCTATGCCAAACAACTAGCAAGACAGGAACACAACCCCATCCATTAGCAGAGAGGCTGCCTAAAATCATAATAAGGCTACAAACACCCCAAAACACACCGCTAGACGTGGACCTGCCCGCCAGAAAGACAAGATCCAGCCTCATCCACCAGAACACAGGCACTAGTTCCCTCCACCAGGAAGCCTACACAACCCACTGAACCAACCTTAGCCACTGGGGACAGACACCAAAAACAACGGGAACTACAAACATGCAGCCTGCAAAAAGGAGACCCCAAACACAGTAAGTTAAGCAAAACGAGAAAGCAGAGGAACTCACAGCAGATGAAGGAGCAAGTCAAAAACCCAACAGATCTAACAAATGAAGAGGAAATAGGCAGTCTACCTGAAAAAGAATTCAGAATAATGATTGTAAAGATGATCCAAAATCTTGGAAATAGAATGGAGAAAATACAAGAAACATTTAACAAGGACCTAGAAGAACTAAAGAGCAAACAAACAGTGATGAACAACACAATAAATGGAATTTAAAATACTCTAGACGGGATCAATAGCAGAATAACTGAGGCAGAAGAACGGATAAGTAATCTGGAAGATAAAATAGTGGAAATAACTACTGCAGAGCAGAATAAAGAAAAAAGAATGAAAAGAATCGAGGACAGTCTCAGAGACCTCTGGGACAACATTAAACGCACCAACATTCGACTTATAGGGGTCCCAGAAGAAGAAGAGAAAAAGAAAGGGACTGAGAAAATATTTGAAGAGATTATAGTTGGAAACTTCCCTAATATGGGAAAGGAAATAGTTAATCAAGTCCTGGAAGCACACAGAGTCCCATATAGGATAAATCCAAAGATAAGCACACCAAGACACATATTAATCAAACTATCAAAAATTAAATACAAAGAAAAAATATTAAAAGCAGCAAGGGCAGGGAAAAGGAGGAACCAAGATGGCAGGGTAGAAGGACGTGCTCTCATTCCCTCTTGCGAGAACATCAGAATCACAACTAGCTGCTGAACAGTCATCGACAGGAAGACACTGGAACGCACCATAAAAGATACCCCACATCCAAAGACAAAGGAGAAGCCACAATGAGACAGCAGGAGGGGCGCAATCAGAGTAAAATCAAATCCCATAACTGGTGGGTGGGTGACTCACAGACCAGCGAACACTTATACCACAGAAGTCCACCCACTGGAGTGAAGGTTCTGAGCCCCACGTCAGGCTTCCAAACCTGGGGGTCTGGCAACGGGAGGAGGAATTCATAGAGAATTAGACTTTGAAGCCTAGTGGGAATTGATTGCAGGACTTCGACAGGACTGGGGGAAACAGAGACTGCACTCTTGGAGGGCGCACACAAAGTGTGCACATCGGGACCCAGGGGAAGGAGCAGTGACCCCAGGGGAGACTGAACCAGACCTACCTGCTAGTGTTGGAAGGTCTCCTGCAGAGGCAGGGTGTGGCTCTGTTTCACCGTGGGGACAAGGACACTGGCGGCAGAAGTTCTGGGAAGTAATCCTTGGCATGAGCCCTCCCAGAGTCTGTCATTGGCCCCACCAAAGAGCCCAGGTAGGCTCCAGTGTTGGGTTGCCTCAGGCAAAACAACCAACAGGGAGGGAACCCAGCCCCACCCATCAACAGTCAAGTGGATTAAAGTTTTACTGAGCTCTGACCACCACAGCAATAGTCAGCTCTACCCACCACCAGAGCCTCCCATCAAGCCTCTTAGATAGCCTCAACCACCAGAGGGCAGACAGCAGAAGCAAGAAAAACTACAATCCTGCAGCCTGTGGAACAAAAACCACATTCACAGAAAGACAGACAAGATGAAAAGGCAGAGGGCTATATACCAGATGAAGGAACAAGATAAAACCCCAGAAAAACAACTAAATGAAGTGGAGATAGGCAACCTTCCAGAAAAAGAATTCAGAATAATGATGGTGAAGATGATACAGGACCTCGGAATAAGAATGGAGGCAAAGATCGAGAAGATGCAAGAAATGTTTAACAAAGACCTAGAAGAATTAAAGAACAAACAAACACAGATGAACAATACAATAACTGAAATGAAAACTACACTAGAAGGAACCAATAGTAGAATAACTGAGGCAGAAGAACGGATAAGTGATCTGGAAGACAGAATGGTGGAATTCACTGCTGCGGAACAGACTAAGGAAAAAAGAATGAAAAGAAATGAAGACAGCCTAAGAGACCTCTGGGACAACCTTAAACGCAACAACATTTGCATTATAGGGGTCCCAGAAGGAGAAGAGAGAGAGAAAGGACCAGAGAAAATATTTGAAGAGATTATAGACGAAAACTTCCCTAACATGGGAAAGGAAATAGCCACCCAAGTCCAGGAAGTGCAGAGAGTCCCATACAGGATAAACCCAAGGAGAAACACGCCGAGACACATAGTAATCAAATTGGCAAAAATTAAAGACAAAGAAAAATTATTGAAAGCAGCAAGGGAAAAACAACAAATAACACACAAGGGAACTCCCATAAGGTTAACAGCTGATTTCTCAGCAGAAACTCTACAAGCCAGAAGGGAGTGGCATGATATACTTAAAGTGATGAAAGGGAAGAACCTACAACCAAGATTACTCTACCTAGCAAGGGTCTCATTCAGATTTGATGGAGAAATCAAAAGCTTTACAGACAAGCAAAAGCTAAGAGAATTCAGCACCACCAAACCAGCTCTACAACAAATGCTAAAGGAACTTCTCTAAGTGGGAAACACAAGAGAAGAAAAGGACCTACAAAAACAAACCCAAAACAATTAAGAAAATGGTCATAGGAACATACATATCAATAATTACCATAAACGTGAATGGATTAAATGCTCCAACTAAAAGACACAGGCTTGCTGAATGGATACAAAAATAAGACCCATATATATGCTGTCTACAAGAGACCCACTTCAGACCTAGGGACACATACAGACTGAAAGTGAGGGGATGGAAAAAGATATTCCATGCAAATGGAAATCAAAAGAAAACTGGAGTAGCTATACTCATATCAGATAAAATAGACTTCAAAATAAAGAATGTTACAAGAGACAAGGAAGGGCAATACATATTGATCAAGGGATCAATCCAAGAAGAAGATATAACAATTATAAATATATATACACCCAACATAGGAGCACCACGATACATAAGGCAACTGCTAACAGCTATGAAAGAGGAAATCGACAGTAACACAATAATAGTGGGGAACTTTAACACTTCACTTACACCAATGGACAGATCATCCAAAATGAAAATAAATGAGGAAACACAAGCTTTAAATGACACAATAGACCAGATAGATTTAATTGATATTTATAGGATATTCCATCCAAAAACAGCAGATTACACGTTCTTCTCAAGTACGCACGGAACATTCTCCAGGATAGATCACATCTTGGGTCAGAAATCAAGCCTCAGTACATTTCAGAAAATTGAAATCATATCAAGCATCTTTTCTGACCACAATGCTATGAGATTAGAAATGAATTACAGGGAAAAAACCGTAAAAAACAAAACACATGGAGGCTAAACAATATGTTACTAAATAACCAAGTGATCATTGAAGAAATCAAAGAGGAAATCAAAAAATACCTAGAGACAAATGACAATGAAAACACGACGATCCAAAACTTATGGGATGCAGCAAAAGCAGTTCTAAGAGGGAAGTCTATAGCTATACAAGCCTACCTAAAGAAACAAGAAAAATCTCAAGTAAACAATCTAACTTTACACCTAAAGGAACTAGAGAAAGAAGAACAAACAAAACCTAAAGTTAGCAGGAGGAAAGAAATCTTAAAGATCAGAGCAGAAATAAATGAAACAGAAACAAAGAAAACAATAGCAAAGATCAATAAAACTAAGAGCTGGTTCTTTGAGAAGATAAACAAAATTGATAAGCCATTAGCCAGACTCATCTAGAAAAAGAGGGAGAGGACTCAAATCAATAAGATTAGAAATGAAAAAGGAGAATTTACAGCAGACACAGAAGAAATACAAAGCATCCGAAGAGACTACTACAAGCAACTCTATGACAATAAAATGGACAACCTGGAAGAAATGGACAAATTCTTAGAAAGGTATAACCTTCCAAGACTGAACCAGGAAGAAACAGAAAATATGAACAGACCAATCACAAGTAATGAAATTGAAACTGTGATTAAAAATCTTCCAATAAACAGAAGTCCAGGACCAGCTGGCTTCACAGGTGAATTCTACCAAACATTTAGAGAAGAGCTAACACCCATCATTCTCAAACTCTTCCAAAAAATTGCAGAGGAAGGAACACTCCCAAACTCATTCTATGAGGCCACTATCACCCTGATACCAAAACCAGACAAAGATACTACAAAAAAAGAAAATTACAGACCAATATCACTGATGAATATAGATGCAAAAATCCTCAACAAAATACTAGCAAACAGAATCCAACAACACATTAAAAGGATCATACACCACGATCAAGTGGGATTTATCCCAGGGATGCAAGGATTCTTCAATATACTCCAGTCAATCAATGTGATACACCATATTAACAAATTGAAGAAAAAAAACCATATGATCATCTCAATAGATGCAGAAAAAGCTTTTCACAAAATTCAACACCTATTTATGATAAAAACTCTCCAGAAAGTGGGCATAGAAGGAACCTACCTCAACATAATAAAGGCCATATATGACAAACCCACAGCAAACATCATTCTCAATGGTGAAAAACTGAAAGCATTTCCTCTAAGATCAGGAATGAGACAAGGATGTCCACTCTCACCACTATTATTCAACATAGTTTTGGAAGTCCTAGCCACGGCAATCAGAGAAGAAAAAGAAATAAAAGGAATACAAATTGGAAAAGAGGAAATAAAATAGTCACTGTTTGCAGATGACATGATATTATACATAGGGAATCCTAAAGATGCCACCAGAAAACTACTAGAGCTAATCAATGAATTTGGTAAAGTTGGAGGATATAAAATTAATGCACAGAAATCTCTTGCATTCCTGTAAACTAATGATGAAAAATCTGAAAGAGAAATTATGGAAACACTCCCATTTACCATTGCAACAATAAGAATAAAATACCTAGGAACAAACCTACCTAGGGAGACAAAAGACCTGTATGCAGAAAACTATAAGACACTGATGAAAGAAATGAAAGATGATACCAACAGGTGGAGAGATATACCATGTTCTTGGATTGGAAGAATCAATATTGTGAAAATGACTATACTACCCAAAACAACCTACAGATTCAATGCAATCCTTATCAAATTACCAATGGCATTTTTTACGGAACTAGAACAAATCATCTTAAAATTTGTATGGAGACACAAAAGACCCCAAATAGCCAAAGCAGTATTGAAGGAAAAAAACGGAGCTGGAGGAATCAGACTCCCTGACTTCAGACTATACTACAAAGCTACAGTAATCAAGACAATATGGTACTGGCACAAAAACAGAAACAAAGATCAATGGAACAAGATAGAAAGCCCAGAGAAAAAGCCACACGCCTATGGTCAACTAATCTATGACAAAGGAGGCAAAGATATACAATGGAGAAAAGACAGTGTCTTCAATAAGTAGTACTGGGAAAACTGGACAGCTACATGTAAAAGAATGAAATTAGAACACTCCCTAACACCATACACAAAAATAAACTCAAAATGGATTCGAGACCTAAATGTAAGACCAGACACTATAAAACTCTTAGAGGAAAACATAGGAAGAACACTCTTTGACATAAATCACAGCAAAATCTTTTTTGATGCACCTCCTAGAGTAATGGAAATAAAAACAAAAATAAACAAATGGGACCTAATGAAACTTCAAAGCTTTTGCACAGCAAAGAAAACCATAAACCAGACGAAAAGACAACCCTCAGAATCGGAGAAAATATTTACAAATGAATCAACGGACAAAGGATTAATCTCCAAAATATATAAACAGCTCATTCAGCTCAATATTAAAGAAACAAACAACCCAATCCAAAAATGGGCAGAAGACCTAAATAGACATTTCTCCAAAGAAGACATACAGATGGCCAAGAAGCACATGAAAAGATGCTCAACATCACTAATCATTAGAGAAATGCAAATCAAAACTACAATGAGGTATCACCTCACACCAGTTAGAATGGGCATCATCAGAAAATCTACAAACAACAAATGCTGGAGAGGGTGTGGAGGAAAGGGAACCCTCTTGCTCTGTTGGCGGGAATGTAAATTGATACAGCCACTATGGAGAACAGTATGGAAGTTCCTTTAAAAACTAAAAATAGATTTACCATATGATCCAGCAATCCCACTAGTGGGCATATACCCAGAGAAAACCATAATTCAAAAAGACACATGCACCCCAATGTTCATTGCAGCACTATTTACAATAGCCAGGACATGGAAGCAACGTAAATGCCCATCGACGCAGGAATGGATAAAGAAGTTGTGGTTCATATATACAATGGAATATTACTCTGCCGTAAAAAAGAACGAAATTGAGTCATTTGTTGAGACGTGGATGGATCTAGAGACTGTCATACAGAGTGAAGTAAGTCAAAAAGAGAAAAACAAATATCGTATATTAATGCATGTATGTGGAACCTAGAAAAATCGTACAGATGAGCCGGTTTGCAGAGCAGAAGTTGAGACACAGATGTAGAGAACAGACATATGGACACCAAGGGGGGAAAACTGCGGCGGGGTGGGGATGGTGGTCTGCTGAATTGGGCGATTGGGATTGACATGTATACACTGATGTGTATAAAATTGATGACTAATAAGAACCTGCAGTATAAAAAAACAAGCAAACAAAACAACTAATACTAAACTTTCATTGGGTTATTTGTATGGAAATATGTTAAAATAAATGTTTCAGACATTACGTGAAATTTGTAAAAATCTTATATGTTCTGGTATTGTTATAAGTCATAATTCTAGTTATTACTTTAAAATGTATATCTCAGAAATAATTAAATTTCTTTGTCAATTGCACTATTATGAACTTTCATCAAATCTTTAACCGTGGTCATTTTTAAGTCTTTTGTCATTTACAGACAGTTCTGGGTGTACTCTGATGCTTTTGCAAATATGTTCCTATAAAAGGGTTTCATCTTCAAGGAATTCACAGAAAAGACTCTGACAAGTACAGGTTTCTGGTAACTGTACTGCTGAACTGAATGAATAAGCATTTTCAGAACTCTAATGAAAAACTGATGAACTCATAAAAGTGCTAACAAAAGATCAAGATGAAAAAAATTTTAATTACATGGGACTGAGTGAACTGATGTGGATGATTATAATTTTTGTGAATTTCTGTTTGAATTTTTTAAAAAAAATCCCACAAGGACTCAGAGGCAAAGAATATACAAATCAATTTTCACTGCAAAGTAAAGGAGCTGTTACAGTGGAGGATTACTGGACTGAATGTCAATATTATGACATAGTATGAGTGTGTTTCGTGTTTGGTAATTGCAATCATTGTTGTTTTTGTTGTGGTCATCCATTTACAATGCTTGGTGTCAGTCTATTTATCTCTTGTAAAAAAAAAAAAAAGCAGCAAGGGCAAAACAACAAATAACACACAAGGGAATCCCCATAAGGTTAACACCTGATCTTTCAGCAGAAACTCTGCAAGCCAGAAGGGAGTGGCAGGACATATTTAAAGTGATGAAGGAGAAAAACCTACAACCAAGATTACTCTACTCAGCAAGGATCTTATTCAGATTTGATGGAGAATTTAAAACCTTTACAGACAAGCAAAAGTTAAGAGAATTCAGCACCACCAAACCAGCTTTACAACAAATGCTAAAGGAACTTCTCCAGGCAGGAAACACAAGAGAAGGAAAAGACTTACAATACAAACCAAAAACAATTAAGAAAATGGTAATAGGAACATACATATCGATAATTACCTTAAATGTAAATGGATTAAATGCTCCAACCAAAAGATATAGACTGGCTGAATGGATACAAAAACAAGACCCATACATATGCTGTCTACAAGAGACCACTTCAGACCTAGGGACACATACAGACTGAAAGTGAGGGGATGGAAAAAGATATTCCATGCAAATGGAAATCAAAAGAAAGCTGGAGTAGCAATTCTCATATCAGACAAAATAGACTTTAAAACAAAGACTATTACAAGAGACAAAGGAGGACACTACATAATGATCAAGGGATCGATCCAAGAAGAAGGTATAACAATTGTAAATATTTATGCACCCAACATAGGAGCACCTCAATACATAAGGCAAATACTCACAGCCATAAAAGGGGAAATCGACAGTAACACAATGATAGTAGGGGACTTTAGCACCCCACTTTCACCAATGGACAGATCATCCAAAATGAAAATAAATAAGGAAACACAAGCCTTAAATGATACATTAAACAAGATGGACTTAATTGATATTTATAGGACATTCCATCCAAAAGCAACAGAATAAACTTTCTTCTCAACTGCTCATGGAACATTCTCCAGGATAGAGCATATCTTGGGTCACAAATCAAGCCTTGGTAAATTTAAGAAAATTGAAGTCGTATCAAGTATCATTTGCGACCACAACGCTATGAGACTAGATATCAATTACAGAAAAAAATCTGTAAAAAATACGAACACATGGAGGCTAAACAATACACTACTTAATAACCAAGAGATCACTGAAGAAATCAAAGAGGAAATCAAAAAATACCTAGAAAAAATGACAATGAAAACACAATGACCCAAAACCTATGGTATGCAGCAAAAGCAGTTCTAAGAAGGAATTTTATAGGAATACAATCCTACCTTAAGAAACAAGAAACATCTCAAATAAACAACCTAAACTTACACCTAAAGCAATTAGAGAAAGAAGAACAAAAAAAACCCCAAAGTTAGCAGAAGGAAAGAAATCATAAAGATCAGATCAGAAATAAATGAAAAAGAAATGAAGGAAATGATAGCAAAGATCAATAAAACTAAAAGTTTGTTCTTTGAGAAGATAAACAAAATTGATAAACCATTAACCAGACTCATCAAGAAAAAAAGGGAGAAGACTCAAATCAATAGAATTAGAAATGAAAAGGGAGAAGTAACAACAGACGCTGCAGAAATACAACGGATCATGAGAGATTACTACAAGCAACTCTATGCCAATAAAATGGACAAACTGGAAGAAACGGACAGATTCTTAGAAATGCACAACCTGCCAAGACTGAACCAGGAAGAAATAGAAAATATGAACAGACCAATCACAAGCCCTGAAATTGAAACTGTGATTAAATATTTTCCAACAAACAAAAGTCCAGGACCAGATGGCTTCACAGGCGAATTCTATCAAACATTTAGAGAAGAACTAACACCATCCTTCTCAAACTCTTCCAAAATATAGCAGAGGGAGGAACACTTCCAAACTCATTCTACAAGGCCACCATCACCCTGATACCAAAAGCAGAAAAAGATGTCACAAAGAAAGAAAACTACAGGCCAATATCACTGATGAACATAGATGCAAAAGTCCTTAACAAAATACTAGCAAACAGAATCCAACAGCACATTAAAAGGATCATACACCATGAACAATTGGGATTTATCCCAGGAATGCAAGGATTCTTCAATATATGCAAATCAATCAATGTGAAACACCATATTAACGAATTGAAGGAGAAAAACCATATGATCATCTCAATAGATGCAGAGAAAGCTTTCGACAAAATTCAACACCGATTTATGATAAAAACCCTCCAGAAAGTAGGCACAGAGGGAACTTTCCTCAACACAATAAAGGCCATATATGACAAACCCACAGCCAACATTGTCCTCAATGGTGAAAAACTGAAACCATTTCCACTAAGATCAGGAACAAGACAAAGTTGCCCACTCTCACCACTATTATTCAACATAGTTTTGGGAGTTTTAGCCATAGCAATCAGAGAAGAAAAAGAAATAAAAGGAATCCAAACTGGAAAAGAAGAAGTAAAACTGTCACAGTTTGCAGATGACCTGCAGAGAATCCTAAAGATGCTACTAGAAAACTACTAGAGTTAATCAATGAATTTGGTAAAATACCAGGATACAAAATTAATGCACAGAAATCTCTTGCATTCCTATACAATAATGATGAAAAATCTGAAAGTGAAATTAAGAAAACACTCCCATTTACCATTGCAACAAAAAGAATAAAATATGTAGGAACAAACCTACCTAAGGAGACAAAAGACCTGTATGCAGAAAACTATAAGACACTGATGAAAGAAATTAAAGATGGTACAAAGAGATGGAGAGATACACCATGTTCTTAGATTGGAAGAATCAACATTGTGAAATGACTCTACTACCCAAAGCAATTTACAGATTCAATGCAATCCCTATCAAACTACCAATGGCACTTTTCACAGAACTAGAACAAAAAATTTCACAATTTGTATGGAAACACAAAAGACCCCGAATAGCCAAAGCAATCTTGAGAAAGAAAAACAGAGATGGAGGAATCAGGCTCCCGGACTTCAGACTATACTACAAAGCTACAGTAATCAAGACAGTATGGTACTGGCACAAAAACAGAAATATAGATCAATGGAACAGGTTAAAAAGCCCAGAGATAAACCCACGCACATATGGTCACCTTATTTTTGATAAAGGAGGCAAGAATATACAGTGGAGAAAAGACAGCCTCTTCAGTAATTGTTGCTGGTAAAACTGGATAGCTACATGTAAAAGAATGAAATTAGAACACTCCCTAACACCATACACAAAAATAAACTCAAAATGGATTAAAGACCTAAATATAAGGCCAGACACTATCAAACTCTTAGAGGAAAACATAGGCAGAACACTCCATGACATAAATCACAGCAAGATCTTTTTTGACCCACATTCTAGAGAAATTGAAATAAAAACAAAAATAAACAAATGGGACCTAATGAAACTTAAAAGTTTTGCACAGCCAAGAAATCATAAACAAGATGAGAAGACAACCCTCAGAATGGGAGAAAATATTTGCAAATGAAGCAACTGACAAAGGATTAATCTCCAAAATTTACAAGCAGCTCATGCAGCTCAATATCAAAAAAACAAACAACCTAATCCAAAAATGGGCAGACCTAAATAGACGTTTCTCCAAAGAAGATATACAGAGCGCCAACAAACATATGAAAGAATGCTCAACATCATTAATCATTAGAGAAATGCAAATCAAAACTACAATGAGATCATCTCACACCAGTCAGAATGGTCATCATCAAAAAATCTAGAAACAATAAATGCTGGAGAGGGTGTGGAGAAAAGGGAACCCTGTTGCACTGTTGGCGGGAATGTAAACTGATACAGCCACTATGGAGAACAGTATGGAGGTTCCTTAAAAAGCTAAAAACAGAACTACCATACGACCCAGCAATCCCATTACTGGGCATATACCCTGAGAAAACCATAATTCAAAAAGGGTCATGTACCACAATGTTCATTGCAGCTCTATTTACAATAACCAGGACATGGAAGCAGCCTAAGTGTCCATCAGCAGATGAAAGGATAAAGAAGATGTGGCACATATATACAATGAAATATTACTCAGCCATAAAAAGAAACGAAATTGAGTTTTTCGTAGTGAGGTGGATGGACATAGAATCTGTCGTACAGAGTGAAGTAAGTCAGAAAGAGAAAAACAAATACCGTATGCTAACACATATATATGGAATCAAAAAAAAATGGTCATGAAGAACCTAGGGGCAAGACAGGAATAAAGACACAAACCTCCTAGAGAATGGACTTGAGGAGACGGGGAGGGGGAAGGTTAAGCTGGGACAAAGTGAGAGAGTCGCATGGACATATATACACTACCAAATGTAAAATAGATAGCTAGTGGGAAGCAGCTGCATAGCACAGGGAGATCAGCTCGGTGGTTTGTGACCACCTAGAGGGGTGGGATAGGGAGCGTGGGAGGGAGGGAGATGCAAGAGGGAAGAGATATGGGGACATATGTGTATGTCCCCAACTATACTCCAATAAAGATGTTAAAAATTAATTAACTAATTAATTTTTTTTAAAAACACAATGAGATATTGCCTCACACCTGTTAGGATAGTTTATTAAAATATCAAAAGACAACACGTGTTGTCAAAGATTTGGAGAAATTGGAACACTTGAGCACTGTTGGTGGGATTTGTAAACTGATGCAGCCACAGTGGGAAACATTATGGAGGTTCCTTAAAATTTTTTAAATAGAACCACTATATTATCCAGCCATCTCACATCTGAGTGTTTATCCAAAAGAATTGATCTGGATCTCAAAGAGATACCTGCACTCCTGTGTTGATTGCAGTGGTATTCATAATAGCCAACATAGGGTAGCAACCCAAGTGTCCACTGAAAGATGAATGGATAAAGAAAATGCAGTCCATACGTACAAGGGAATATTATTCTGCCTAAAAAAAGAAAGAAACCTTGTTATTTGCAACAACATGGGTAGACCTGGAGGACATTATCTCAATACTAAGTGAAATAAGCCAGACACAGAAAGACAAATACTGTATGATTTCACTTATATGTGGAATCTAAAAAAGCTGAACTCATAGAAGCAGAGAGTAGAGTGGTGGTAACCAGGGACTGGGGTAGGGGAAATGGAAGATTCCAGTCAAGGGTATCGAGTTTCAGTTATGTAGGATGAATGGGTTCTGGAGATCTAATGTAGAGCATGGTGACTATAGGTTACAACAGTGTGCAGTATACTTGAAATTTGCAGAGGGTAGAACCTAAGTGTTCTTACCACACACACACACACACACACACACACACAGTAACCTTGTGAGGGGATGGATGTGTTCATAAGTTTGATTGTAGTGACTATTTCACAATGTGTATATATATCACATCGCCAATTTGCACACTTTAAGTATATACAAAAGAAAAATGAAAAAGAAAACTGACCTATGCCACAAAGGTCACTGTCTCCTTGGAGACCCATGTCTTCGGGCTTCACCCTCCTTCCCATGTTTGCATGTCCTTCTCCCTCTCTCACTGTCCCCTCACAGGTGTGAACATGCTCCAGCTCCTTGGGCTTTGCTTTGTCTCTGACTACCACTCTCTCTCTTTCTTTCTCACCTCACATTCTCCACTTGGTGATTTACACTCACTACTGGTCTGAATATTTGCATCCCCCAGATTCATATGTTGCAACCTAATCCCCAATATGATGGTTTTAGGAGGTGGGGCCTGTGAGAGGTGATTAGGTCATGAGGGTGGAGCCCTCACGAATGGGATTAGTGCCTTTATAAAGAGACCCCAGAGAGCTCCCTCACCCCTTCCACCATGTGAGGATACAGCAAATCAGCAGTCTGCAATCTGGAAGTGGGCTCTCACCAGACGCAGAATCTGTTGGTGCCTTGACTTTGGGCTTCCAGACTTCAGAACTGTGAGAAGTAAATTTCTGTTTATAAGTCAAAAAAAAAAGTTATTGTTTTATTTCTAGCTATGTATTTGCCCCAATGTTTAAGATGAAAAGAAAACTCTTTAGTTTTCAAAGTATACTTATTGGGGGCAATTTTACTGACTGTCAGATTTGTCATCACATTCCTTGGTCAATACAAGGCCAATATAAGTCCCTCATAAGTCTTTACACTGACTTTTCAGATGTTCCCATAATCTATAAAATTTTTCCCCATCAACATATACCTCCATGTTTGTTTACCACATTCAATTAATCTACTCAATTCTGAAGTTTCTATGATGAGAAAATGATGTTGCAAAACCAAATGGTTCTTAATTTTTAAAACTACTTTGCAGGGGGAAACATGCTATAATCCAGACAATGTTGTGCTTTTATATCAGATGAGTTCTCTAATATAACCATCTAATGACTCACATACAAAATCGAATTTCTGCATTGAAAGGTCCCCTTTCTAGTCTAAATGAAATCTTTGGTAAATGGTTCAGTTCTGGGGATTTGCAGTTTAAATCTCTGCTTCTGACTCTGTTATTGTTGTTGGCTATATTGATTGTGTTCTATTATCTTTTATAGAATCAATCTCTTGTGCCTCTCAACGTATATTCAAAACTCCAACTAAAATAATAATGTCTAAATGACTTGAAACTATTGATCATATCTATAGTTCTATAAAAAGTAATGGGCATGCACAATGCACATACGGGATAAAATTGGCATAAGTCCTATTGGACAACCTAGAATTGACTTTCAGTCCTTGCCAAGCATTCTACTAGACTAACCCCCTAAAAAGAAAGAAAGAACTGGGGCTGTTAAGACTGGCATCGAGGAACATGATGGATCCAGGGCAGGTAAGCAACTACCCTGGCATCGGGGGACAAAATATTTGATCATCTACTGCTTCCTATTGAAAGATTAATGACCGAAAGGGGGAAGATGATGAAATAAAATTTATATTTTAAGGCAGGACAAGAAAAAATTAAAACATAAAATTCTCTCTCTGTGTTTCTTTGGGCCTCCTCCCTCCCTCCCTAATGTGCAGTGTGTGTCTGCCTTACACATTAACTAGAGTTCCTCAAAGATGGGAGTGCCTGCTCAACTGTAAAGATCAATTTTTTTTTCTTTTTTCTTCTGATGCTAGCAACGTTACTTCTTAAAGGAATAGTGTTCTGCTTTCTGCCTGTGGACGCCATCAAGTAAGCATCATTAAAGTCTCCCCCCTCTACTGCTGTCATGTCTAAGTCAGAGTCTCCCAAAGAGTCCCAACAGCTGTGGAGGCTCTTTGTCAGAGATTTGAGCTTTGAAACAAACAATGAGAGTCTGAAGAGCCATTTTGAGCAAAGGGGGATGCTCATAGACTGTGTGGTAATGAGGGATCCAAACACCAAATGCTCCAGAGGCTTTGGGTTTGTCACATATGCCATTGTGAAGGAGGTAGATGCAGCCATGAATGCAAGGCCACACAAGGTGGATGGAAGAGTTGTGGAACCAAAGAGGGCCGTCTCAAGAGAAGATTCTCAAAGACCTGGTGCCCACTTAACAGTGAAAAAGATTTTTGCTGGTGGCATTAAAGAAGACACTGAAGAACATCACCTAAGAGATTATTTTGAACATTTGGGGAAAATTGAAGTGATTGAAATCATGACAGACCAAGGCAGTGGCAAAAAGAGAGGCTTTGCTTTTGTAACTTTTGATGACCATGACTCTATAGACAAGATTGTCATTCAGAAATATCACACAGTGAATGGCCGTAACTGTGAAGTAAGGAAAGCCCTTTCAAAGCTAGAGATGGCTAGTGCTTCATCCAGCCAAAGAGGTCGAAGTGGTTCTGGAAATTTTGGCGGTGGTCACTGAGGTGATTTTGGTGGGAATGACAACTTTGGTTGTGAAAGAGACTTCGGTGGTCAAGGTGGCTTTGGTGGCAGCTGTGATGGTGGTGGATATGGTGGCAGTGGGGATGGCTATAATGGATTTGGTAATGATGGTGGTTATAGAGGAGGTAGTCCTGGTTACTCTGGAGGAAACAGAGGCTATGGAAGTGGTGGACAGGGTTATGGAAACCAGGGCAGTGGCTATGGAAGGAGCAGAAACTATGACAGCTATAACAACAGAGGAGGTGGAGGCGGCTTTGGTGGTGGTAGTGGAAGCAATTTTGGAGGTGGCAGAAGCTACAATGATTTTGGCAATTACAACAATCAATCTTCAAATTTTGGACCCATGAAAGGAGGAAACTTTGGAGGCAGAGGTTCTGGCCCCTATGGTGGTGGAGGCCAATACTTTGCCAAACCATGAAACCAAGGTGGCTATTGCAGTTCCAGCAGCAGCAGTAGCTATGGAAGTGGCAGAAGGTTTTAATTACTGCCAGGAAACAAAGCTTAGCAGGAGAGGAGAGCCAGAGAAGTGACAGGGAAGCCACAGGTTGCAACAGATTTGTGAACTCAGCCAAGCACAGTGGTGGTAGGGCCTAGCTGATACAAAGAAGACATGTTTTAGACAATACTCATGTGTATGGGTAAAAAAAAACCTCAAGGACTGTATTTGTGACTAATTGTATAACAGGTTATTTTAGTTTCTGTTCTGTGGAAAGTGTAAAGCATTCCAAGAAAGGGTTTTAGTGTAGTTGTTTTTTTTTTTTTTTTTTTTTGCACCCAAGCTGTTGATTGCTAAATGTAATAGTCTGATCATGATGCTGAATAAATGTCTTTTTTTAAAATGTGCTGTGTAAAGTTAGTCTACTCTGAAGCCATTTTGGTAAACTACTCCAAGAGTGTGAAGTTAGAATTCCTTCAGGGTGATGCCAGGTTCCATTCGAAATTTATTTACAACGTGCTTGGGTGGAGAAACCACTGTTTTCAAAACCCCTGGTGTAGTTGAACTGGCAGTTACTGTGTTGTGACCTGGAGTTCACCGTTAAAATGGTCACTCAAGGAAAGTCATGGAGTTTTTTGGTTATTAATATGATTGTTGGGACTCCTATGCAATATATCTAAATTGAATTATGGTACCAGATAAAGTTACAGATGGCAATGAAGCTTCTGTATCATCTATTATCATGTGTAATCAAAAAATGATTTAATACCCTCTTAAAAAAAAAAAAGGAATGGTGTTCTTTCCCAGCTCTGTAAAGGGTCATGATGACTTGCTTCTCACTTTGTATGTGTTTACATGCACTATGTATCTTTTGTGACCTTTATGTAAAATATCAGTATGCCATTTTGATATATCATCCTTTGTCTCAAAAATGTGTATGACCATAGCACAGGGAGATCAGCTCTGTATTTTGTGACCACCTAGAGGGGTGGGATAGGGAGGGTGGGAGGGAGGGAGATGCAAGAGGGAAGAGATATGGGAACATATGTATATGTATGACTGATTCACTTTATTATAAAGCAGAAACTAACACACCATTGTAAAGCAATTATACTCCAATAAAGATGTTTAAAAAAAAGATACACAAAAAAATAAACAAAAAATAAACAAAAAACAAAACAAAAAATGTGTATGACTATGCCTCTGACTTCTAACAGGCAGAACAGTTCTCAGAGCTTTCTGAGGATCTGCTTCCCATGTTATAATCCTTAGTTTGGCTCAAATAAAATTCTCTTTTTTCTTCTTAACTTAATAGTTAATTGAATTTTCATCAACAATCTGAAGATGGAACATGCTCTGTATGTCCAAAATGGGTATTTACTAAACTGAAGGGTTTAGCAAAATTCCTAGAAGAGTCTGAAGTAACGTTAAGATCTTCATCTGAGACCCAAGGCCTTGGGTCAGTTCTCAGGGAAGCCCCTAGATGTGGAAGGAGAGTCTGCCTCTCGGGTCAACGTAGTTGGTTCCTTCCTAGTTGTGGAATCCTGACTCGTCCTTGAATGGCTCATATTTCATCTTATCTACCCATGGGTGATGATATTCACCTCTCAGAATTTCTAGGAAGATTAAACAAGATGAGAAAAATCCTAGACATAGGATACCCTTGGCACATTAGTCACAACCAGTTCCCAACCTCCCCCTCCTCTCTCCTTCCCTCTCTCCTCCCCTCTCCAGGGCTGACGTCTCCACAGGACAGGATGCAGAGGGACTGGAGCTCAGCAGACAGGGGATGGGCAGATGTGGAGGGAAAATGTGGCCACCACCTGCACCAGGCCTCCTGGGTCATGTGCCTGGTGGGGACTGCAGGGTTTGTCTCCCCTTCCCTGCCACACCTCCTTCCTGGCCCAGACTCACCAGTCACTAAACAAAGACAGAGACATTCAAAGGATAAAAAAGGCTAGTGTTTCTGTCCCAAATGTTCCAGGTGGAGGGCCTGTGCGATCAGACAGTGGTTTTCCTCAACATCCAAAAAATCCTGTATAATGAACATAAATACAAGGAAAACTATTTCAGCACATGCTTTCTGAATTTTTTTTTGTTATGGAGCTTTTTCTATGGGCTAGATGCTTCACACATATTATCTTGTTTAATACTGTAAGGATACATTTTTAAATGAATTATTCCTGTTGTTAAGAGGGAAGGAGACCTTTCCCCCACCTTTCCTAGACCATTTCTGGGAGAAACTTAGTGACTGTGAATCTTTTCTGTAATCTTTTGGTATGTGTATACTTTTTTGTAAAGATAAGCCACTTGCCAGTTTGATAACCTAGAAATATTTTGCAGTTGACTGGGGTTCATCCCTTTTGAAATGTAAACACCTGAGAAGGTGACACCTCACTCTCCTGTCACTGTAGAGTTTAACCTAAGTGCCTTTCTTGGAGCTGTAACCATCTGCTAGCAGGGAAGATTGTAACAGAGATTTATTATCCCCTTGGATAAAGGCGATTAACTAGACCAAGTTGTTCCTTGATTTCCAAGTGAGTTTAGTCAAGTCCTCTATGGGAAGGTGAGGTGTGTTAACCATGAGAGTTTATGTATGTCATGGTTAAAAATAGGGTGTCATAGAACAGCTGTGGCAGCTTGACTGTATAAATGGGTAGCATATCTGCCTTTGTTATCTCTCTTCACAGATAACCTGCAGTGCACTGTACTCTGATATGCTTATTCACTAGTAAAACTGCTTGCTTTCTTCTCTGTTTTGCAGAGAGCACTCTGTTTTGGTAGGAATTTACTTCCCCAACAATAATCATTAGAGCCTTCATTTTACAGATGAGGAAAGTGAGGTGAGGAGGTGAACAGGCCAGAGGGTGTCAGAGCTCAACAAGCTTCCTGAACAACAGTTCACCCAAGGCTTTCAGATGGCCTTGCTGGTTACATTAACAGCACACTTCATATCCCTGTGACTGGACTTAATAAGATCTTCAGCTGGAAAAAGCCTGTGGAAGATTTGCTTTGTAAATTGTGAAGTGCTACAAAAATGTCAGGCCTTCTTATGATGCAGAGCATTAGGTGAACACCATGGACTTGAGAACCCCTTCACCCTGTATAACAAGAAGCTTCCAGGAGGATGGAGAGTCTAGCTTGGGCATTACAAATAAAATCAATAGAATGATTTTATTTAATGATTTGTAATGTTTGTATATTTGTAATTTAATGATTTGTAATAAAATCACACTAATGTAAAGTTAAGTTTTCTTTTAGGTAAGATACTAAATTTAGCTGGACTTCAGTTTTTTAATATGAAAAAAGTAGACAAATTCTAACACAGCTGACCAGAACCGTATTAGAGGGTTCTAGGTACTTTCACACAAAGCATTTCGCTGCAAACATTTCTGCCTCATAACTAATTGGCCATAAGGCAATTTTGCCATGAAAGATAAAATAACTGGTTGATAGTTTAGTTTCAATGGGTTGAAATCCATTAGCATTTCTTCCAGTTAATGACGTTATAAGTGGCTTTATCAAGCTGAAAGATGACAATGATCTGCCCCAAGGTTGGTTTATTTTGAAACACACTACACTGGAGGAGAAAGAGGCCAAGGATCTTGAAGGCACAGGGTTGAACCCACATTCCCCATAGAACTTTGGAATGTCTATCAATGGACATGTGACAATATGCAAAGAACAAACACTGTAGAAGATTTCATGATGCAACACAGAGCTCAAGATGCATAAACATGCATCCTAGTGTTTGGAAACTGATGCCTCTCTTAAGGAAGGAAGACATTTTAGTGATGATAAAGAAAAAAGTGTGATGACAAATGAGAAGACAACAAATAAAAAATATATATGTATAAAACGCTATGAACAAAAGACTTGGAAGACAAGTGCTAAGGTACAACCCAGAGAATAAAATCAGTTATTTGTGCAGTATTGCCATGGATCTACACACATTTTATTTACTGCTACTTTAATTTTTAAGGTGAAATTGCCTTATTTGTTATTTGGCAGAAATGTTTGTGGCAAAGATATCTACAGCAAAGACACTTACGATGAAAATACCAGACAGGGTATTAGAAATCCCAAACCTCTCAATTCTCACCTGATGTTCTGGTGGTAGACCACATTGTCAGAACTTTGGAAGCCATGAGAACAGAGATAAGGAGACAAAGTCTCCTGACTAGTCATCATCTAGCACTTTCTAAGTAAAAATACGTTCCATGCCTTTCTGAGAATGGCCACACACGTTGGCATCCCGTGTGTGGCACTGGTCCCACTCCCAGAGGTCCTGATTAATTGGTCTGAAGTGCCCCTTCCTGTGGGTGTTTTTTAAACCTCTCTAGATCATTGTCACATGCATCTCCTTGCTAAGCAATGTCTGCCCCTCTTCCCGGTGGCTCCCTTCCATCAGAAGGCAATCCTCTGTGAGGTAGTGCAGAACAAACGTCATTTCCAATCTGGCAAATCCATGATTCTGAGTCAGGACATGTTCAGGGGCTGACTTAACTGAAAATCTCAGAGGACCAGGGAGGAGACTGGGAGAGGAAGGAGAGAAGACCAGCTGCTCACTGCCCAAGGTTTAGAGGCTGTAGATGAGGAATCAGGCTTGAGGAAGTGACCAGCTTAAAGACAGGCAACTGGGGGAGCCGTTGAGTGGTGGTTGAACCTAAGTCGATCTGACTCCAAAATCTTCCTGAATCCAACAATCACGCAAATAGCCTTAAAAATTGTGAAGCTCTGATGGGCCATTCGTGGGCCTTGCTTCCTTGCGTCGGTTCTCCCATTTTATCTTCACCGCAACCCTATGAAATTGGTACTTTGTCTCCATTTTCTAGAAAAGAAGATTGGAGACATTGAGATGTTAGTAACGTGCCTGACAACACACGATCAGGAGCAAGCCCAGAAAGTGTGGCTCTGGAGCCACAGCATCCAGGGTGGCAACCACCACCCACATGGGGCACTGAGATGTGCTGTAAGTGTAAAATTCTCACCAAATTTTGAAGACTTAGTACTAAAAATAAGTAAACTGTATAATTAGAAGTGTTTATGTTGATTACATGTTTAAATGATAATGTTTTTGATACACTGGGTTACATAAAATATATTATTAAAAGCAACCCCAGATCCTTCTTTTTGCTTTTTTAATGTGGATACTAGAATATATTAAAACGTGGGTTGAATTCTGTTTTTAGTTGGGTAGTGCTGCTCTGGATCCTGTCCTTCTAATCCCATAGGGCACTCAGTGCAGAGGATGCTGGCATTTCTGGGCCATTTGGCTTCATCACCAAGTAACTTCATGATCCTGAGTAAGGCACTTTATACACCTGAGACTCGATTTCTTAATCTGAAAAATGGGGGAGGAAATATCCTAACCACAAGAGCTGCAAGAACCAAGCATGATAACAGATATACACATGGGGGCAGCGACAGAGCCTGGCCCTGATGGAAGGCTGGCTGTGCTAGAAGCACAGGACACGCTCTCTTCTGAACAGCACTCGGTGCAGACATCTCAGCGCGGCCAAGTGGTGAGCACATAGCCCAGGACTTATGTGCTTCCCAAACTGCTGGACTCACCTCTGCGAACTGTGAAATCAAGTTATTGGGATGTGACCAGCCTTAAAAAAAACGTTAAAGTACTTCTCCAGTTAAGGGGAAGAATTGTTCTCAGGAACTTCTGATTTACAGTGTGTGTGTGTGTGTGTGTGTGTGTGTGTGTGTGTGTGTGTTGGGGGGACGGGGAGGGGGGGAAGGTAATGGACTGAGATCCGGAAACCCTTTCTTACTGTGGAGAATGGAAAATAACCTTTGGAAGCCCCTGGAATTGATACGAAATAAACTTTTTACGGGGCTGGCAGAGGAGCAACACAGAGAAGAGACTGATGAAGGGCTACCGGGAAAGTAGGCGGAGAACTGGGAGAGGGGCTCCTGTGGGCGCAGGAGGACAAGGGCTGCAGGGCGGGCACCAGGCGGGCCTGGACCATGTCCCCTTAGGTAGCAAGGGGCAGGGGCGACCGGGGCCAGGGGCCAGGCGACCAGGCCAACCCACGGGGCCTCACCACTGACCCTGAGAGCGCAGACTACATGCCCCATCCGGCTCTCGCCAGCCCGGCTCGGGGCCCGCAGGCCCCGCCCCGCAGACCCCGCCCCCTCAACGGGCCCCTCCCCCGCCGGGTCCCTGGGTTGAAGGGCCTGCTGTCCTTACAAGCACTCCCCCGTTACCTGAAGTCTCTTTCAGGGAGTCGGTTTGGCAATATGGCAGTCTTACGTACCTAGCGGATGAACAGCCGCTGCTCAGAAAGCACCTCTGCCTCCGCGGGAGCGGGCTTCGCTGAGCAGCTCTGGGGGCTCACATGGAGTCTCCTGTGGGCGCAAGGCGGCCGGGCGTGCACCGGAAAACGCGGATAGCGAGAGCTTCTCACAGGGCGTTGCACAGGCTGCAGGTCTGCACGGGAGGCTGCTGCAGCCTGCGTGGCCTGACGGGCAGGACCGGTGGGCGGGGACCCCGGTGACCTGCGGGAGTGGGTGGGAGAAGCTGCCCCAGGGCTGCGTCTCACGGGTCTCCTGGCCAGGAAGCCCTTGCCTGTGGCATGAAGGTGGCCTCTTGGGTTTCAGGCAGGTGTGGAGGGCAGGTGTTGGTGTGACACAAGACCCCATCACTTTGGAGAACTCTTTTGGAAAGATGCAGTGTATCTTAGCATATCAAAGGCTCTTGTGTTTATTTGAAAATACAACTTTTCAACAGAAAACCTCACTCCTCTTTTTCATGTGATAGCAATTGACATCTGTGGTAAGCAAATTAATGACCCCCCCTAAGATGTCCCTATCTGAACCCTGGAACCTGTGAATATGTTAGTTTATACAGCAAAGAGGAAATTATCTAGGTGGGCCCAATGGAATCACAAAGGTCCTCAAATGTGGAAGAAGGAGGCAGAAGGTCAGAGTCAGAGAAGGAGATGTGAGGATGGAAGCAAGGTCAGAAAGAGAGATCTGAAGATGCAATGCTGCTGGCTTTGAAGATGGAGAAATGGAGAAAAGGGCCTCAAAGCCGGAAAAGGCAAGGAAATGGCCCTCTGGAGCCTCCAGAAGGGAATACAGCCCTGCTAACACCTTGATTTAGCCTAGTGAGATCAATGTCGCACTCCTGACCTACAGAACTATAAGATAATTTGTGTTGTTTTTTTTTTTTAATTTTTTTTTTAAATTTTATTTATTGATTGATTGATTGCTATGTTGGGTCTTCGTTTCTGCACTAGGGCTTTCTCTAGTTGCGGCAAGCAGGGGCCACTCTTCATCGCGGTGCGCGGGCCTCTCACTATCGTGGCCTCTCTTGTTGCGGAGCACAGGCTCCAGACGCGCAGGCTCAGTACTTGTGGCTCACGGGCCCAGTTGCTCTGGGGCATGCGGGATCCTCCCAGACCAGGGCCCGAACCCGCGTCCCCTGCATTAGCAGGCAGACTCTCAACCACTGCGCCAACAGGGAAGCCCATTTGTGTTGTTTTTAACCACTAAGTTTGTGGTAATTTGTTACAGCAGCAACAAGAAACTAAAGCAACATCCTACATGAGGAAACACTGGTCTACAGCATACTCCTGGTCTATCTAATGTCTCAGTCAAAAAGGCAAACAGACGCCAGGCCTGCGTGCTCCTGAATAAAGCTGGGTCCTTGTCGCCATCACTGCTCTGCGAGCACTCACAAGCCACCATTCACAACCCACGTCTGGGATCCCGACTTCAAGTCCCTTGGGTGCACAAAGAAAACCTGACTCATCCTGGTTAGTGCAAAGGTCACATTTCACATATAAAACAATGAGCATAGAATGTTCCAGTTGTTTAAAAAAGAGGGTTACACACACTACTTGTACATACTTGAATATTTCTGAATGGATAGATGAAAAGCTTGCTAGAGAGAGGGCCTCAGTTTGGGGTCTGAACTAGGAGGGAGATTCTTTGTACTGCACACACTTTTGTGTGTGTGTTTTTAAGTATTTGTATAGTTTTACCAGGTACCATTTCTTTACATGATCGCGTGCTCTTTTTCCTGTAAAACACAAACAGCTAAGGAGAGAAAAGAAGTGCAGAATACAGTGGAGGCATGCGGATCAGGAGCGGCTTGCATGAAAAGGCTTGGGGGAGTCCTCGTTCCACTGTGGGTGCCACGTGAGCCAACATGGTGATCTATCTGTTATATTTCCGCTGGGAGCCTCCCTTACTAAACCATGTTGCCCTCCTTTGTTGGAAGACATGATATTCAGGGTTCTGCAAAGGCACTGTGACCCACATAAGCATGGTGGTAACTGATGAAACTGCTCCCCTGGGCAGCCCACCTGGGCAAGAGAGCAGGTGTGAGAATCCAGGTGTCATGCTCTCCCATGGACACTCCCTTACAGACTGACAGTATGTCGTCTAGGCCTCCAACTTCTTACCTCAACTTGAGGAACACTGGACACTCAGCCTCAAGCTAAGATGGAAAATAAGACCAGGTACAAAGCCCAATATGAAAAGCTTCTGGTAGTGAGACTTTTTCAGCACTGGCCAAAATCACAAAAGGAAGTGGTAAAAATCCACTTCCACAGATCTCAGTAGCAATAAGATAGAGCTTTGCCTGCTGGGACTCTCAGACCTGTGTGTGAGGTACGTCATCCCCACAGACACCCTCTACTGTGTTGTGGAACCAGCTGCTGCAGCTGTTGTGGACAGAAGGTCAGGAGCTTGTGCTCACTATTTCTACAAGGTTAGCTAGCTTTACCATATCCCTGTCTTCCTCATCCTATGATGTTTTTTAACATCACTGAAAAAAAAAAAAAAAAAAAAAGGTTGTCAATGAAACAGTGTGTGCTAATGCAAACAAACAAATAAAAAAGGTAAAAGTAATAAGTAAAATCTACTGAATGACATTTGTTTAGAGCAGAGTCCTTTTATAATGATGTGTTCTCCAGGCTAACATATCCCTGGCTTTCTCTATATCCACCAACTTTATAGAGGAAAACAGAGGGACCAGATAATGTAGAAATATAAGACAGGACTAGTATCCCCACTTTTAGTAGTAGTTTCTTACTTTTTCTAAGTATAAAGCAGATGTGCGCTGGATGCTGGGGCAGTTGCAGCCAAATTTGGATGCTGAGACTGTCACCTAACATCTGTGCTATTTGCTTCTAAGAGTTCTCCCAGAGTTGGTGTTTTGATCCAGGAGGTTAATTCCAAAGAATATTTATCTTAACACTTAATTTGGGGTAAGAGTCTTTATAAGGAAAGAAACAATCTTTTTCATTCTTGTGAATAAATTCTTGCTAGCCTGTCATCTCTAACCCCTTGGTTTTCTGGCTGGTGTCTGTTGCTGAGAGCCCTGCCAGAGTTGGAGGCCCAGCACTTGCTCAGTGCAGCTCCTGGCCATTTGCAGCCTTGCTGACCCAGCACAGGGCTCAGAGGCAAAGCCACAAAGAGGTTGTGTCCCCGAAGTACCTCTACTGATTAGAGTCCTATCTAAACTTAGTTTATTAAACAGAACCAATGTTCCAAGCAAAAATGTAGTTCCCCTAGTCTCCTGTGTTCCCTGGCCTGTGATGTGTGTGATCCTGGAGGTGATGAGTTGATTACGGAGACTTTGATGCAAAGTATGTTATGTTAATAGCTTGGTATTAATTTTTTAAATTAATTTATTTATTTTTGGCTGCGTTGGGTCTTCGTTGCTGCTCGCAGGCTTTCTCTAGCTGCGGCGAGCAGGGGCTACTCTTCATTGCGGCGCGCAGACTGCTCATTGCGGTGGCTTCTCTTGTTGCGGAGCATGGGCTCCGGACATGCAGGCTTCAGTAGTTGTGGTGTATGGGCTTAGTAGTTGTGGCTCGTGGGCTCTAGAGCGTAGGCTCAGCAGTTGCAGTGTGCAGGCTTAGTTGCTCCACGGCATGTGGGATCTTCCCGGACAAGGGCTCAAACCCGTGTCCCCTGCATTGGCAGGCGGATTCTTAACCACTGTGCCACCAGGGAAGTCCCAGTATTAATTTTTATATGCATTAAGAAATTATAACTAGCCTAGCAATCCCACTACTGGGCATATACCCAGAGAAAACCATAATTCAAAAAGAGTCATGCACCCCAGTGTTCATTGCAGCACTATTTACAATAGCCAGGACATGGAAGCAACCTAAATGTTCATCGACAGATGAATGGATAAAGAAGATGTGGCACATATATACAATGGATTATTACTCAGCCATAAAAAGGAACGAAATTGGATCATTTGTAGAGACGTGGATAGACCTAGAGACTGTCATACAGAGTGAAGTAAGTCAGAAAGAGAAAAACAAATATCGTATATTAATGCATATATGTGGAATCTAGAAAAATAGTACAGATGAACCAGTTTGCAGGGCAGAAATAGAGACACAGATGTAGAGAACAAACATATGGACACCAAGGGGGGAAAGTGGCGGGGGGGGTGGAGGTGGTGTGATGAATTGGGAGATTGGGATTGACACATATACACTAATATGTATAAAATTGATAACTAATAAGAACCTGCTGTATAAAAAAATAAAATAAAATCTAAATATAAGAAAAAGAAAATATAACTAGCAAAATATTACTATTATAGAAAGAATGATTAGATTCAAAGTCAAATCAGAGAAAAGTGTTAAGAAAAATAGAATTAAAACATAGATAGTCATGACAAACATGACAAGTTATAGGCCAGTGACTGATGCTGGGAAATGCAGGGTGTGTGTATGTGTGGCAGGGCGTGGTCTTTTGCAAGTCTCGCACAGGCCAGTCCATCAGATAGCACATAGTGAGCTCCTTCACTCTGAGGCCCCTGCTTCCACCCTCTCCAGCTCCCTACACTTCATCTCTTGATTTGTTTAGTTTAGGGTTTTTCATTAGAAGAGTCTCCTGCAATTTTACCTCTCTTACACACCACTATTTTCAGTTTTCCATATTCCCTTCCAGGAAGAAGCCACTTAAATGAGGCTATTTGCATGCATATTTTTCCATGGTTGTTGTTATCATGCAGATAGTTTGCATATGGCTTTATTTCATTCAATATTATATCAGAAGCATTCTCCATGTTGCATATAGTTTCCATTTTTAAGGGTTAGTTGTTTCCACTGTTTTTAACTAAATATTATTGGACACAGCTCTTGCCTTCTACTGAACTTTTAGGGGTTTGGGGGAATAAATTCAGGTAAGTGGCAAAAATGGGTCAGAGCATATAAATTTTCATCAATTCTTAATTGTCCACACCCACTAACCTTGAGGCTTCTTAGCCCATAAAAATGATGATCACCTTTGTTCTTATATGCAAAAAACGTTTTCAAAGAAAGGGATAAAAAAAACACTCAGTGGAAAAACGACAAGGGATATGAATGTTATCTCAGAGAAGAAGAAATACATTTGGCTAGAGGCATATGATAAATTCTCAACCTCAATGATCGTTAAAAATTTGCAAATTCAAGCAAAAAAAAGTTGCCTAGCAAGGTCTGAAAAGTTTGAGGAAGGTAAGGTTGGGGAAACAGCCACGTTCATTACATTTTTGCAGACATGTCAATTGACAAGATTTTAGGGGAGGATAATTCGACAATCGCTGCCGAAACTCAAAATGCGTATGCCTTCTGACCCAGCAATTCTACTTCTAAGACGAGATCTTGCAGACTCACAAAAGTACACAAAGGTAAATTAGCAACTGTATTTGTGTCAATATAAGTTTTAATAGTGAAAACTGGAAGGATTTTAAATCTCCACCCATAGGAGACCTGATTGAATAAATCAGGGTACATGTACTTCAAAAGCACTGCCACAGACAGGAGGAGGGGTCTGCAAGTGTAGTACAGACATTTGCCAGGGTCAAACCCAGGAGACGCCGCTGGTGCATGTAATGTGAGCACAGTTGAGCCCATTTGTATTAGCATGGGGAGAGGGAGGCGTGTATCATTCTTCACTTTATATCCGTCATATTATTTGAATTTTGTATAAAAAGAACATAATACTTTTGAAATAAAAAACATTAAAGAAAAAAGGAAGCCTCTTAAGAACATCAATAACATATATATTTTTTTAATGTATTTAGAAGGAGTCACTTGGAAAATTATTGACGAAGGGGCCACAGTATTTTCTTTCTCATTAGAACTTGCCAGTGAGCACATTCTTTTTCCCTTAGTGAGGCCGCTAGTGACCAAAGTATGAGCCTAGTTATCAGAAAACTAGCATTCTGCTTCTCTCACTGAATAAGTCACTGGATTCCACACTGTGCTAGAAGCTGGCTGAGAAATAAAAAATTCTTGTCATTTATGGATGGGAAAAATTGCAGCACAAAGAATGCGGCTGACTGCCAGAGGGCATTGAGAATGCAGTCTGGGAATGCTGGCCAGCGCTGCGTCCAGGGTTTCTCTAGCCTTGTTCTCCACTGCAGGGAAACAGGACTTGTGTGCCAGACCCAACTTTATGTGCATGCTAGCCTCCAAGCTCTGGCCACTGTCTACAGAGGTTAGATGCAAGCCCACGTGCAAACGTTGCTGTGCCCCCTGTCCTGAGACCCTTTGCTACACCTCTGACTGACTCCACCCAGATGCGTGCCTGCCAAAGGCCAGCCTCCAGAGCAGTGCTGTCCAGTACCACTTCTGAACATGATGGGATGTTCTGGACCTGCATTCAACAGGCTACCACAAACCACAGATGCTTACTGAGCACCTGAAATGTGGGTAGTGCAACGGAGGGACTAGGTTTGTGGGGTTTTTTTACTTTTAATAAATATACTTTTAAATAGCCACGCGTGGTTACTGGCTACTGTATTGGATAAGTGACGCTCTAGAAGTGCAGCCTTCCCTGGGGTCTGCTTTGAGAACTCTGACAAATCCAACAACACCATGTTGGATTGCAGTTAGCTGGACAAAGTAAATCTTTATCAGGGAATTCTGTATGCAGTACAAGAAGGAAGAATAGAAAGCAAAGAAATAATGGGAGAAACAGAAGAGAGGAACAAGAGAGTGCCTGTTTTTGAAGTGTGGCAAAATCATGGGGCCTCCAGGGTTTGTGGTTACATCTGAATGGCCATGGTCAGTGCCCCAGGCCTGTGTGAAGTCTGGTTTTGCAGCCACCAAGAAGGGTCTGTGCTGCTTCCGGCCTCTCAGCATAAACTGTCAGAACTAGAGCTCATGTCTGTGCCTTGCAATGGGATCAGCCTAACCAGCAATCTCTGTACCTAGATATGCAACCCAAAATGTTATTGGATAGTTTGGTAAAAAGAGTCATTACCTCCCATATGATGGCTTATAAATCTTGATGTGCATAGAATGGATTTGCACAAAATGAATAGCTGTTTCTCCATGATCCCGTCTGGTGTAGAGTGGGGATGATGCTTGCAATAACAACAATAGGGGGCAGTAGAGGAGTGACCAGCTCTGCCAGTCAGCTCTTGTTTCTCCCTTGGGTTCCTGTACCATCTGTTGTATGCATCAATATTTCCCAAAATGAGCAACGAAGGGGACCATTTTCAAGGCAAGTACTCTTGAAAACAACTGAGAATTCATGCAGGGACCCCATTTGAGACAAGACTTCTCCAATTTGAGAGTAGAGTTGTAAGCCAATTTCAGTTTACATATTTTTTCACATTTAAAAAATGCACCCATTCTTATTCATTTGCTTTGGTCACATGTGTAACTTACAAATATAGTCATAAGGTAGATGATAGGTATATAGATAGCCATTTTCTACCTTTATAATTTTTTAAATGTTTAATTTTTTAATATTTGTGAAATTTACATTTGTTAATGGTGGGAAAGAGAGCTGCCAATTTTTTTCCCCAAATTTGCAATCAGTTCTCTAAACATTAATCTATTCCTTTTTTCCACCCATATAAGACACCTCCTTCAACATTTACCATATTCCCAGATGTACATAGGCTTTTCCTAGATCTAAGATTTTTGTTCCATTGCTCCATCTACCTCTGCCAGTTTAATTGATATAGTTTTCAAAATTCCTCAAATTCTCCTAGTTCATTTTCTCTCCCAGATGAATATTAGTATCAGTTTGTCAAGTTTAATTTTAAAATCCTTTAGGTAATTTGATTGGTGATGTAGCATTTTCTAAGCCTATAAAGAAAACAATATGGTGGGAAGCTAAATGTTACCGTGGATCTTGCCTCCTCCTCCCCTACCAACCACCATTTCCACACAGCCTCCTGCTGACCCTGACATACCACACATCGCTGGCTGAGAGCAGCGCTCCTCACACAGAGCACATCCTTTTTCTACTCACTCTGTGTTCCGCAGGAGGACATCAGGGCCCCGCTGTGACACCAGGCCAGCCCCTGCATGTCATGGCTGCTGTGGTCTTTCTTGCTGCCTTTTAACCCAAGGAGTCCACTTCTGGGGATCAATCCTAAGCAAATACATATTCATGCAAGTGAACATGTATGCACACCTCAACATGATTATTAATAGAGAAAATACCCCCTAAACATAGGCACAGTAAAGATGTTCTGTGAAGCAAATATATGCCACTAGCCATGCTGGGCAGACCAAGTGTGGACCAGCCGGTGGAGTGCTCAGCCATAAGTGGCCACCGTCATATGGAGCTTGGTGCTGCCCTCATAGTGATGTCTACAAAGACTGCAGATGGCCTGGAGACACTTCAAGAATAATGTTAAATAGAAAAGTGAGGCATACAGCTATAGGTATAAATATATAAACATATATAATCATATCAGCAATGTAAAAGGAAATTATTTATTCATTCAATAAATATTTCCTGAGTATTGACTCTCTAGGAGAGGGATCCACTCCTAGTCCATCTTTTTCTCGGTGACTTATGGTGATATTAAATGGAGATGGCACAGAATGACCTTAAGGAGAGGCTAGCTAAGCTCCTGGACAAGGCTTTGTGAGGTGTCACCACAAGCTGTTCAGGTCCAGAAACTGGATTTTTTCCCCCAGGTACCCAAAATTGATGAGGCTTCTGAGGACCAAATAATGATGATAAACTCATAAGTCAATAATTGCCAAGATGCCTTGTGTATCACTTTCTTCAATGCTAATGCGGACCGAATTCTCCAAAAAGTGGAGAACTCAGTGATTCCTCAGGAGCTTTCTGGTCCCAGAATAACCTAACTCAGCCTTGGAAGAGACCCGGCTGACCCTGAATTGGAGCCAAATGAGTGTCATGGAGGAAAGCCACGCAGGCTCCATTGGATGAGAGATCAAGCCCCGTGGCAGGGCTCCTGATCTAAAAGATCCACTTTGAGGGGGCTCCAAACAGGCCATGTCCTATCAAGTAACACATTGTGTGTTTTACCTCTACTGTGTAAAGCAAATCATCCAAACTTAGAAACGTAAACAGTAACACTCCCTATCTCAGTTTCCCTGAGTCAGGAATCTGGGTGTAGCTTTGCTGGCTCCTCCAGGACAAAGCGGCTCCAGTGGCTCAGGCCACAACCTTGGGTCTGTGTCCATACATCATCTACAATGTATATTTTATACTTTGCATACTTATTTCCAGCAAAGCCTTTCCGTGACTAGACATCTAAGCACCGGAAGTTTCAACGCTAGCTTTTAAAGTCTGAGTATTCAAATAATTCCTGACCCGCCCACTGGATTCGATGAGATCCGACCATGCAGATGGCAGGTTAGCACCCTGGTCGCAGTCTGTCCGGTGGGGTCGGTGTGGGTGGGCTGAGTGGGCTCTCCCAGCACCCTGCACAGCATTCCCTTCCTCCCAAGCCTCGCTCAGACGGTAGAGCGTCTTGCTCCTGGAGTGTGCCTAGTGATTGAGGCCTATATCTCTTAGTGCCAAAACCCTGTCTTACAGACCAGGGGCCAGACTCGGGCAGAGGCTGAGCACAGTCACTCCCCCTACCCCTCCACGCACCACCTCCTGGCGCCCTTCGTTCTTCCCTTCACACATCTGAGGCGCTGGCCCTGTGAGTGTGAATGTGGGGACCAGACTCAGCGTGGCCAAAGGCGCTGAAGCCAATTCTATTCCTTAACCTAGAGTACACCCCGTGGAACCAGAAACAAGGCTGGCGACTCTGACACTGGAAGCCCCCCGCCTCTGCTCTGCTCTCCCTCAGCCGGGACTCAGGTGCAGCCTCGCCAGGCGTACTGCAAGAGGCCACCAAGGATGTGGGCTTGTTTCCTGCCCACATGCTGGGAACATCTTCCCTGGTCATCCTCAAAACACACACGAATTGCAGTATAAATAAGACGTGATTAATCAGTCAGTCCTGCTAGCCCTAGACCCACGGGACAATACCCCCTGCTCTTTCTGCCCTGAGGGGCAAAGATGCTCTGTGATAAATGCACTCTGTCTCTATCAGTGTCAGCTGCCAGGAACTCAACTCATGAACCTGACTGCCTACAAGCGACCATCCCGAGTAAGGCAACCAGGCTCCTTTCCAGACTGCATCTGCACTCCCATTGCTGTGCCTTCATCCTCGTTCACATCCACTGATGCCTGTCTCCCAAATGATGTCTTTGTCACCTCTACCTGCCTCCTTCTCTCCCATTTCCCTCATCCAGAAAACATGGTTGTTGCTAGTTCTAACATACCATGATTTTTTATCTTTCCCTTCCCCAAACACCATGCCCTCAATTCCACATTAGAGCTAAAATTACCAATTCATCTTAGAATCACAAAACTCAGTTGCTTAAAAGAAAACAATAACATGGGTCTCTTTGAAAAACTGAACATATCAAGAAACTTAGAATTTGGGGAAAAGGCAGAAATAGCTGTCCATAAAGGTATGGCATGGCCTCAGAAGAACGCTGTGCAGGAGCTCTGTAGGTTTTAGCTTCTCCTCTGAAATAGGAGAGGAAAGGGGGGCACGGGTGACGGCTGGTCCAGTACACACCTGAGTCTCCCCAGTGGGGCACCAGCTCACACAGACAAGTCTGTCTTTCATGATACTTCCAGGAGAATGTTTTATTCGGCTGCTTTTAGCAATCACACAGCACTGTCCCAGAGGGTGACCCCCTTCACGGCCAGACCCTCCCAACACCTCAACTCCAGAGAAAACCATTTTTAGTGAACTTTTGAGAATATATCCAGAGAGTAGACTCCTAGTGAACTGGTTTGTTAAAGGGTAGGCATTATCTAATAATTATTGAAAACAGTTACCTCAATATATTTTCCTGTTGGCAATATATGAAAGGACCAATTCACATGTTATGGGGTCCCTGTGGTGCTGTTTTGATGACCAGCTTTCACTGGTGATTAACTTAGCCCACAAGTAACTGAACTCAATGAGTACAGCTCAGCCCAGGTGTCATTTCCTCAGGAGTCCCTTCCTGACCCACTCCTCCTTCCTCATTTTTTACTGGACCAAGATACACTCACCCTTGCTCCCCTGCATTGTTTATTGTACTTTTCATACAGATAGGAAAGTGTTTCCTTGTCTTTCTCCTCCCCTCCTCCCTCTGTCCTGTGGACACTGTAGAGGTTTCCCCCACATAGGACCCATGTTAGTGTCCCTTCCCTCACATCTAAATACATCTGTCATATTTGGGGGAAACAGAAATATGGCTGAGTCTTCTCTCCTAAGCTGTGATGTATTGATCATGAAGATTTCTTCCACCCCCCCAGAACAAACCCAAACTGAGAAACAAGAAGCCAACTAGAATATTCAAAGCAATTGTTTCCGATGTGTTTTTTCCAATACCACCAAACAATTCTGCAATTCTCAGCCGACACTGATTAGGTGTCCCACAAATTAAGCTCAATTCTGACATCAACCTGCAGATGGCATCAGACCCCACAGGTTAAGGGCTCAGTCTTACCCAGACTGCCCCCCGAATTGAAATGCCAATCGCAAGTCCAGGCTGTTACCTGTGCTTCTGACCAACCGGTGATCAGTTGGAGGTCCCCCAAACCCCCTAGTTGGGCTCAGTTAATTTGCTAGAGTGGCTCACAGAACTCAGGGAAACAGTTTACTTACTAGATTACTGATATATTACAAAGGATACGAAAGGATAGGAATAAACAGCCAAAACAAAGAGATACACAGGGTGAGATCTGAAAGGGTCCTGAACACAGGAGCTTCTGTCCCTGTGGAGTTTGAGGTGTGCCACTCTCCCAGCATGGGGATACATTCTGGGTAACCAGTCTGGAAGCTCTCCAAAGCCAGAAGTTCAGGGATTTTTATGGAGGCTTCATTGTGTGGGCCTAATTGGTTATATCATTGGCCACTAACGATTGAACTCAATTTCCAGCCACCCCCTATCCCCCTACACTGCCTTCCCGGTGACAGGTTGGTGCTGAGTGTTCCAACCCTCTTATCATCTGATTGGTTTCCCTGGCAACCAGCCTCTAACCTTAGTTACCTAGGGGTTTTCCAAAAGTCACCTCATTAACCTAAACTCAGGTGTAGTAGAAAGGGGTTGGCTATGAATAGCATGGCACCCATTTCACCTTTATGGCCCTGAAGTACCTTCAGGAACTGAGGGCAAAAGACCAAATATTATAATAAAAGGTGCTCCCCTTGCTCTTATTGCTTAGGAAATTCCAAGAGTTTGGGGAGCTGGGAGCCAGAAACAATAGAGAAGTCCAAAATAAATATTTATTACAAATCACAATGTCACATTGTTGATAATTTTGATGTTCCTTGATTTTAAAGCATCCACTGTACACTTGACAATGCAAATTTGAGCCATTTTTTGGTAGCTGTAGAGCTGCTGATCCCACACTCTCACTGGGGCCCTTGACCTATTTCAAGGTCAGGGTGGAGAAAGTTCAACTTTAGGCTTTTAGGCATGACTACACTGTAGAGTTCTTTCTCACCAACAGCTCTTATTAAATTCAGTAAATATTTATTGACCCCAAACTCTGTTAAACCTGTGGGGGAACCCAAAGATTTTTAAAACCGGGGTCTTGCTCACCACGATAAGTTTAACAAGATTAGGTAAAATTCCTATGTCTGCCACTTGGAAAAAAGTCATGGTAGTCAGCCTGTTAACGTTGTCAGTAGTCATCAACCCCAAATAGCCAGCCAGATAGATAGACTTCTTGGAGAAGTCATCCTCAGAGAGAAGGCTGCAGGGCCATAGGTTTGCCTGAGACCTGTGGAATCCATTGAAATCACTTTTCAAGTGCCTTTTGTATTTATGTTTGGACACTCTTCTTAGCTCTGAAAGCCTCTGAAATTGATTAGAATGCTGGTGTGGCTTTACAAACACTTGTCTTTCTCATATTTTCTTAAGGATTCATGTCCCCTGGACCAGTTTGTATATTCTAAAAGAAATGTGCCGTAAAGTAAGCGAATAAAACAATTCCCACTTACTAGATAATTTATTCATACGTTGACCTTGTATTTGGACTAAATTTAGCTATTATCAAACATTGACCAATGAACAATAGCTGCCTAGTGATTTCTTCCATGACTTTCACTGAGGCTGCAATTGGCATTCTGCAGGCTTTCCAACGAGGCCAATTTGCAGGAACACGACTGAGCAATTCCACTTACTGAATTGAAATCCACACTTACTGAGCACTGCTCTGTGCAGGGTATGCTCCAAACATGTAGGCAGCAAAGAGGAGCAAGACGCATCCCTGACACACAGAACTGTCCTGCATCCCCAGGATCCTGCCAGCCCAGGGAGGGATATGACAAGGGCTGACACCAGGTGCTCCGGGGAATAGAAGCCGAGGGGTAGGGTGAGAGAATGCGCCATCCTTCACTGGGCAGGTGAAATGGGAGCTGGGTCCTGTGGGATGAGAGAAACTGTGACTGAAGGAGGAGAGTAGGGAGCCGTGGGGAGACAGTGCATTTTGCCAGGAGTGCTGGCTTTGCATGTGGGGGTGAGTAGAAGGTGAGAAGACGAAGTGGGACCGGGCCCAGGCCAGCCCAGTTATGAAAGGCTGTTAGACTCTCTGTAGCCCCAGACCTCAGCGACCCCCTTCTATGTCAAGATTTGAGAAGTTCGCTGAGGACCCAAGGGCTAAACAGAAATTCTTCAACTCTTTCTTTTGGCTGCATGGGATCAGATATCCACTGCCCAAAGTCCAGCAGCATCTTTTAGTACCATGTTTTGCTTCTGAAGGTAATGAGATACATGTGCATGGGGGGGGTGGGTGACTGAAAAGAGCATTAAATTAAGAGTTAGGAAACCAAAACAAAGTTTCCATCACTGTGTAAAACACCTCTGCACCACTGGGATTAAAAACAACACATGTAGCCACAGATACAGGGCCTCGTTTTTTTCTCAGAGACGTCACAATCTAAAATAAGAAATAAACACCTTATATAGAGAAGAAGTAAAGTCAGAAGATGTTGAACACAGAAAGGAGGGAGGAATCACCGCGGGGTGTGTGGAGGAGGTGTCACCTGATACCACCCGACTTATACACTGACCACAGTGCATCCGTGTTTCATGGGTGCTGGCGGAAGACATGAGACTACCGATCAGAGACCAAGGGGTCCCCATCATGCTTGCATCCCCTGACCCCACATCCCACTGAGGCACCTGAGAGACAGGTACGACTCACACAAAGGGCTGCATTCCAGCTGAGGAACACTGAGCTCAGAGGGAGCCACTGCCTCCCTGAAATTTTCCTGCTGCAAACATATCTCTGAGAAGGGCTATTCTTGGCACACCCAATATATGAGTTTCCTGTGGCTGCCATAACACATGACCATAAACCGGTGGTTTAAAACAACAGATCTGGGGTCCAGAGGTCTTTACTGGAGGTGTCAGCAGGGCTGGTTTCTTCTGGAGTCTCCACAGGAGAATTTGTTCCAGGCCTCTCTGCCAGCTCCTGGTGTTTTCTTTGGTGTTGCTTGGCTTGTAGATGTGTCAGTCCAATCTCTGTCTCCATCTTCAATAGCGTTTTCTCTCTCTGTGTCTCAAATCTCCCTCCCCTTTCTCTTGTAAGGACATCAGTCAGTGGGTTTAGGGCCCATCCTAAATCCAGGATGATCTCAGGGCACTTAACTTAATTACACCTGCAAAGACCCTTTTTCCAAATAATGTCACCTTCACACGTTCCCAGAGCTAGGATTTAGACATCTGGGGCAGGGGAGGGGCAATATTCCACTCACAGCCAGCAAAGATGTTCAGGAAAGGAAGAGGCCCACAGAGGACGTCTCTCCCAATGCTGAGTACCTTCTCAACAAGAGGAGGGCTGTGTGTCAGCCTGAGGCAGTCACTAACATGGAAAGGCTAAGGGCACATTTGAGACAAAGTGTGATATTTTACTAGAAATTGGGAAGCTTAGGAATAGTGTGACATAAATTAACTTGCACATCTACTAAGTGCTAGACACTGTTCTAGGAGCTGGGCATAGAGCTGTTAACAAAACAAAAATTCCTGTCCTCATGGAGTTTACATTCTGGTCAGGAGAGACAGATAGAAAACAACATAAAGAGGTAAAATTTCTAATATACTAGAAGTGGAATGTGAGAGAAAAGCTTCCCAGGCAAAGAGAATAGCCAGTGCAAACACCTGAGGCAGGAGTGCACTTGTGAACAGACAAGGAAGGAGGGCAGTAGTGAATCCATGAAGCCTCTGAGGTTGGCCCTTCCTTGCGAGCTATCAGGTTAGCTGCCCCAGTTTCATCAGACCTCTGACATCAGACCTCTGAATCAGAGAAACAGCTTATCACTCACAGTAAAAACAGCAGCCAGAATAATCATCTTGAATCAGTTTCCCATGCCCCTGCTCCCCACAAGGGGATGCTGGCGTCACCTGTGCATGCCAGGGGTTTGCATCACAGGAGAGAAACCCTGAACTAAGGAGGCTTTGAGATTTTATCAAGGGGGCTGCTCCTGACCTGCCCATCCTCTCCCCCAAAAAGAAATCATTCACTGTCCTGTGATGTAAGTATCTTTGGGAAAGAGAGGAAAAGGTCTCTCAGCATATTACACTGGGATACATATATATTACCCAGGGAAAGAGGACTTCCCTCCTGGACAGCTGGGTGGAAGGTGGCAGGGTGGGGATTCACTCCAAGGCACTTCTGGTCCCCAAGGATGTGGGCAGGTGGAGGCAGGAAGGCCAGCCCTCACTCAGAGCAGGGCATGACTGTGCTGGACGTGGGACCCTGGGGCACCGCAGCAGTGCCGGCAGGACCTGAGCCCACCATACACAAATACCTAAGCGAGGAAGGTCTGAGCAAGTGAAAGGAAGGCAGAGTGGTGGGTGGGAGCACCTGGCCCCCAGAAAGTCAGTCCTCTGTCAAGTTTCTTGTGCTTTTTTTCAATCATACTTTATGCATATCCAAGGAAAACATATCTATATATAAAAATATAAAAATATTTTTTCTTTTTTTTAATGTAAGTTAAATCGCATACGCTTTTCTTTCTTTTTTAAAAAATTATTGAGATTGGTTCAAGATGGTAGAGTAGAAGGACATGCTCTCACTCCCTCTATCACAACTAAATGCTGAACAGTCATCGACAGGAAGACACTGGAACTCACCAAAAAAGATACCCCACATCCAAAGACAAAGGAGAAGCCACAATGAGATGGTAGGAGGGGCACAATCACAATAAAATCAAATCCCATAACTGCTGGGTGGGTGACTCACAAACCGGAGAACACTTATACCACAGAAGTCCACCGACTGGAGTGAAGGTTCTGAGCCCCACGTCAGGCTTCCCAACCTGGGGGTCCGGCAACGGGAAGAGGAATTCCTAGAAAATCAGACTTTGAAGACTTGTGGGATTTGATTGCAGGACTTCGACAGAACTGGGGAAAACAGAGACTCCACTCTTGGAGGCTACACACAAAGCAGTGTGTGCATCGGGACCAAGGGGAAGGAGCAGTGACCCCATAGGAGACTGAACCAGACCTACCTGCTAGTGTTGGAGGATCTCCTGTAGAGGCGGAGGTGGCTGTGTCTCACCATGAGGACAAGGACACTGGAAGCAGAAGTTCTGGGAAGTACTCCTTGGCATGAGCCCTCCCAGAGTCTGCCATTAGCCCCACCAAAGAGCCAGGGTAGGCTCCAGTGTTGGGTTGCCTCAGGTCAAACAACCAACAGGGAGGGAACCCAGCCCCACCCATCAGCAGATAAGCGGATTAAAGTTTTACTGAGCTCTGCCCACCAGAGCAATACCCAGCTCTACCCACCGCCAGTCCCTCCCATCAGGAAACTTGCACAAGCCACTTAGAGAGCCTCATCCACTAGAGGGCAGACAGCAGAAGCAAGAACTACAATCCTGCAGCCTGTGGAACAAAAACCACATTCACAGAAAGACAGACAAGATGAAAAGGCAGAGGGCTATGTACCAGATGAAGGAACAAGATAAAACCCCAGAAAAACAACTAAATGAAGTGGAGATAGGCAACCTTCCAGGAAAAGAATTCAGAATACTGATAGTGAAGATGATCCAGGACCTCGGAAAAAGAATAGAGGCAAAGATTGAGAAGATGCAAGAAATGTTTAACAAAGACCTAGAAGAATTAAAGAACAAACAAACAGAAATGAATAATACAATAACTGAAATGAAAACTACACTAGAAGGAATCAATAGCAGAATAACTGAGGCAGAAGAACGGATAAGTGATCTGGAAGACAGAATGGTGGAATTCACTGCTGTGGAACAGAATAAAGAAAAAAGACTGAAAAGAAATGAAGACAGACTAAGAGACTTCTGGGACAACATTAAACGCAACAACATTTGCATTATAGGGGTCCCAGAAGGAGAAGAGAGAGAGAAAGGACCAGAGAAAATATTTGAAGAGATTATAGTCAAAAACTTCCCTAACATGGGAAAGGAAATAGCCACCCAAGTCCAGGAAGTGCAGAGAGTCCCATACAGGATAAACCCAAGGAGAAACACGCCAATACACATAATAATCAAATTGGCAAAAATTAAAGACAAAGAAAAATTATTGAAAGCAGCAAGGGAAAAACAACAAATAACATACAAGGGAACTCCCATAAGGTTAACAGCTGATTTCTCAGCAGAAACTCTACTAGCCAGAAGGGAGTGGCATGACATATTTAAAGTGATGAAAGGGAAGAACCTACAACCAAGATTACTCTACCCAGCAAGGATCTCATTCAGATTCGATGGAGAAATCAAAAGCTTTACAGACAAGCAAAAGCTAAGAGAATTCAGCACCACCAAACCAGCTCTACAACAAATGCTAAAGGAACTTCTCTAAGTGGGAAACACAAGAGAAGAAAAGGACCTACAAAAACAAACCCAAAACAATTAAGAAAATGGTCATAGGAACATACATATCAATAATTACCTTAAACATGAATGGATTAAATGCTCCAACCAAAAGACACAGGCTCACTGAATGGATACAAAAACAAGACCCATATATATGCTGTCTACAAGAGACCCACTTCAGACCTAGGGACACATACAGACTGAAAGTGAGGGGATGGAAAAAGATATTCCATGCAAATGGAAATCAAAAGAAAGCTGGAGTAGCAATACTCATATCAGATAAAATAGACCTTAAAATAAAGAATGTTACAAGAGACAAGGAAGGACACTACATAATGATCAAGGGACCAATCCAAGAAGAAGATATAACAATTACAAATATATATGCACCCAACAGAGGAGCACCACAATACATAAGGCAACTGCTAACAGCTATGAAAGAGGAAATTGACAGTAACACAATAATAGTGGGGGACTTTAACACCTCACTTACACCAGTGGACAGACCATCCAAACAGAAAATTAATAAGGAAACAGAAGCTTTAAATGACACAATAGACCAGATAGATTTAATTGATATTTATAGGACATTCCATCCAAAAACAGCAGATTACATGTTCTTCTCAAGTGCGCATGGAACATTCTCCAGGATAGATCACATCTTGGGTCACAAATCAGCCTCAGTAAATTTAAGAAAACTGAAATCATATCAAGCATCTTTTCTTTTAAATTTATTTATTTATTTATTTATTTATTTATGGCTACATTGTGTCTCCGTTGCTGCGCGAGGGCTCTCTCTAGTTGTGGTGAGCAGGGCTGCTCTTCGTTGCGGTGTGCAGGTCTCTCGTCATGGTGGCCTCTCCTGCTGCAGAGCACGGGCTCCCGGCGCGTGGACTTCAGCAGTTGTGGCATGTGAGCTCAGTAGTTGTGGCTCACGGGCTCCAGAGCGCAGGCCCAGGAGTTGTGTTGCACAGGCTCAGTTGCTCCGCAGCATGTGGGATCCTTCCAGACCAGGGCTCGAACCCATGTCCCCTGCATTGACAGGCGGACTCTCAACCACTGCACCACCAGGGAAGTCCCCAAGCATCTTTTCTGACCACAACACTATGAGATTAGAAATCAATTACAGGGAAAAAACCGTAAAAAACACAAACACATGGAGGCTAAACAATACGTTACTAAATAACCAAGAGATCACTGAAGAAATCAAAGAGGAAATCAAAAAATACCTAGAGACAAATGACAATGAAAACACGACGATCCAAAACCTATGGGATGTAGCAAAAGCATAACTAAGAGGGAAGTTTATAGCAATACAATCCTACCTCATGAAACAACAAACATCTCAAATAAACAATCTAACCTTACACCTAAAGGAACCAGAGAAAGAAGAACAAACAAAACCTAAAGTTAGTAGAAGGAAAGAAATCATAAAGATCAGAGCAGAAATAAACGAAATAGAAACAAAGAAAACAATTGCAAAGATCAATAAAACTAAAAGCTGGTTCTTTGAGAAGATAAACAAAATTGATAAACCATTAGCCAGACTCATCAAGAAAAAGAGGGAGAGGACTCAAATCAATAAAATTAGAAATGAAAAAGGAGAATTTACAACAGACACAGCAGAAATACAACGCATCCTAAGAGACTACTACAAGCAACTCTATGCAAATAAAATGGACAACCTGAAAGAAATGGACAAATTCTTAGAAAGGTATAACTTTCCAAGACTGAACCAGGAAGAAATAGAAAATATGAACAGACCAATCACAAGTAATGAAATTGAAACTGTGATTAAAAATCTTCCAACAAACAAAAGTCCAGGACCAGAAGGCTTCACAGGTGAATTCTATCAAACATTTAGAGAAGAGCTAACACCTATCCTTATCAAGCTCTTCCAAAAGATTGCAGAGTAAGGAAGACTCCCAAACTCATTCTATGAGGTCACCATCACCATGATACCAAAACAAGACAAAGATACTACAAAAAAAGAAAATTATAGACCAATATCACTGATGAACATAGATGCAAAAAACCTCAACAAAATACTAGCAAACAGAATCCAACAACAATTAAAAGGATCATACACCATGATCAAGTGGGATTTCTCCCAGGGATGCAAGGATTCTTCAATATATGCAAATCAATCAATGTGATAAACCATACTAAGAAACTGAAGAAAAAGAAGAAAAACCATATGATCATCTCAATAGACGCAGAAAAAGCTTTTGACAAAATTCCACACCCATTTATGATAAAAACTCTCCAGAAAGTGGGCATAGAGGGAACCTACCTCAACATAATAAAGGCCATATATGACAAACCCACAGCAAACATCATTCTCAATGGTGAAAAACTGAAAGCATTTCCTCTAAGATCCGGAACACGACAAGGATGCCCACTGTCACCACTATTATTCAATATAGTTTTGGAAGTCCTAGCCATGGCAATCAGAGGAGAAAAAGAAATAAAAGGAATCCAAATTGGCAAAGAAGAAGTAAAACTGTCACTGTTTGCAGATGACATGATACTATACATAGAGAATCCTAAAGATGCTACCAGAAAACTACTAGAGCTAATCAATGAATCTGGTAAAGTAGCAGGATACAAAATTAATGCACAGAAATCTCTTTCATTCCTATACACTAACAATGAAAAATCTGAAAGGGAAATTAAGGAAACACTCCCATTTACAACTGCAACAAAAAGAATAAAATACCTAGGAATAAACCTACCTAGGGAGACAAAAGACCTGTATGCAGAAAACTATAAGACACTGATGAAACAAATTAAAAATGATACAAACAGATGGAGAGATATACCATGTTCTTGGATTGGAAGAATCAATACTGTGAAAATGACTATACTACCCAAAGCAGTCTACAGATTCATTGCAATCCCTATCAAATTACCAATGGCATTTTTTACAGAACTAGAACAAAAAAATCTTAAAATTTGTATGGAGACATGAAAGACCCCTAATAGCCAAAGCGGTCTTGAGGGAAAAAAAATGGAGTTGGAGGAATCAGGCTCCCTGACTTCAGACTATACTACAAAGCTACAGTAATCAAGACAATATGGTATTGGCACAAAAACAGAAATATAGATCAATGGAACAGGATAGAAAGCCCAGAGATAAACCCACGCACCTATGGTCAACTAATCTATGACAAAGGAGGCAAGGATATACAATGGAGAAAAGACAGTTTCTTCAATAAGTGGTGCTGGGAAAACTGGACAGCTACATGTAAAAGAATGAAATTAGAACACTCCCTAACACCATACACAAAAATAAACTCAAAATGGATTAGAGACCTAAATGTAAGACTGGACACTATAAAACTCTTAGAGGAAAACATAGGAAGAACACTCTTTGACATAAATCACAGCAAGATCTTTTTTGATCCACCTCCTAGAGTAATGGAAATAAAAACAAAAATAAACAAATTGGGACCTAGATTAACTTAAAAGTGTTTGCACAACAAAGGAAACTACAAACAAGACGAAAAGACAACCCTCAGAATGGGAGAAAATATTTGCAAACAAATCAACGGACAAAGGATTAATCTCCAAAATATATAAACACCTCATGCAGCTCAATATTAAAAAAAAAACCACCCAATCCAAAAATGGGCTGAAGACCTAAATAGACATTTCTCCAAAGAAGACATATAGATGGCCAAGAAGCACATGAAAAGCTGCTCAACATCACTAATTATTAGAGAAATGCAAATCAAAACTACAATGAGGTATCACTTCACACCAGTTAGAATGGGCATCATCTGAAAATCTACAAACAACAAGTGCTGGAGAGGGTGTGGAGAAAAGGGAACCCTCTTGCGCTGTTGGTGGGAATGAAAACTGATACAGCCACTATGGAGAACAGAATGGAGGTTCCTTAAAAAACTAAAAATAGAATTACCATATGACCCAGCAATCCCACTACTGGGCATATACCCAGAGAAAACCATAATTCAAAAAGACACATACACCCCAGTGTTCATTGCAGCACTATTTACAATAGCCAGGTCATGGAAGCAACCTAAATGCCCACTGACAGACGAATGGATAAAGAAGTTGTGGCACGTATATACAATGGAATATTACTCTGCCATAAAAAGGAACGAAATTGAGTCATTTGTTGAGACGTGGATGGATCTAGAGACTGTCATACAGAGTGAAGTAAGTCAAAAAGAGAAAAACAAATATCATATATTAATGCACATATGTGGAACCTAGAAAAATGGTACAAATGAACTGGCTTGCAGGGCAGAAACTGAGACACAGATGTAGAAAACAAATGTATGGGCACCAAGGGGGGAAAACGGCAGGTGTGTGTGTGTGTGTGTGTGTGAGATGAATTGGGAGATTGGGATTGTCATATATATACTAACATGTATAAAATAGATAACTAATAAGAACCTGCTGTATAATAAAATAAATAAAATAAAATTCAAAAAAAATTATTTATTTATTTTTTTAGCTGCATTGGGTCTTCATTGCTGCGCACAGGCTTTTTCTCTAGTTGTGGCGAGTGGGGTCTACTCTTCGTTGTGGTGCATGGGCTTCTCATTTTGGTGGCTTCTCTTGCTGCAGAGCACCAGCTCTAGCTGCACGGGCTTCAGTAGTTGTGGTGCGTGGGATCAGTAGTTGTGGCTCGCAGGCTCTAGAGCGCAGGCTCAGCAGTTGTGGTGTACGAGTTTAGTTGCTCCATGGCATGTGGGATCTTCCCGGACCAGGGATTGAACCCGTGTACCCTGCATTGGCAGGGGGATTCTTAACCACTGTGCCACCAGGTAAGTCCCTTTTTTTTCATTTTACCATGTGATTTGGAGATTCGTCCACACCAGTGCATAGAGGAGTTCTCCCTTTTTTAAACAGCTGCATAAGATTCCATCACAGCATTTATTTAACCAGGATCCCAGGGAGAACATTAAAAATGTTTCCAGGACTTCCCTGGTGGCGCAGTGGTTAAGAATCCGCCTGCCAATGCAGGGGACATGGGTTCGAGCCCTGGTCTGGGAAGATCCCATCTGCCAAGGAGCAACTAAGTGCGTGTGCCACAACTACTGAGCCCACACGCCACAACTACTGAGGCCCGCACACCTAGAGCCTGAAGAGAAGCCACCACAGTGAGAAGCCTGCACACCACAACGAAGAGCAGCCCCCACTCGCCGCAACTAGAGAGAGCTCGCACAGAAATGAAGACACAATGCAGCCATAAATAAATAAATTAATTAATTAAATAAAATGTTTCCAGTCTTCTGCTACTACAGTGAATAACATGGTGTAACATGGGTTAATATTTTACATTTAAATTTTTGATGCATTTGGAATTTATCTTGCTGTAAGGTATATGGCTCAAACTTCTTTTTTCCTAAATGACTACTTAATCATCTCAATAACCTATGTTGAATAAAACATTTTTCTGCCCACTGATTTAAAATGCAACAGTAATCAAAGACTGGAGCCACTAGATTTTAAGCAGGAGAATGTATAATTAAATTTGCTTTCATTTATTTTTGTCTTGGGTAGAGGGTGTTTTTTTGTTTTGTTTTTTGTGGGTTTTTTTTGTTTGTCTGTTTGGTTGGCTTTCAGGGTTTTTTTGCAGAATCTTAGTTCCCCCACCAGGGATCAAACCTGTGCCCCCTGCAGTGGAAGCACAGAGTCTTATCCTCTGGACGACCAGGGAAGTCCCATGTCTTAGTTAGAGCTTTTGATATAATCATTTCAACTGTATGGAATTCTGTTTTATTCTGGGGATAAACCCTGAAAAAATATGAAATCTTCCCTTCTATGTCCATTGTAAAAATCCAGATTCACAGTCATATATGTGGCAACCCTATGATAAATATAACTTTATTGTCCCATTTTATAGACTGGAAAACTGAAGCAGTGAGAAATTAAGAAAGTTGCTCAATATCTCACTAGTAAGTGACCGAGTCCAAGCTATTCACCATTATGATACAGACCTGCTTAGTTTAAAGAAACATCAAATGATGGAAAGATGCCTCTTCCTTCTACCATTGGCCCCCTCTACTCTGAGACACTACTGCTTTTTCCCTCTGGTCTCCGGAGTGCAATGACTTAATATTTCTGGCTTTGAGGTTGGTTTACACTCTAAATGACACCTTCAGCTTCCTCTGCTATCAGCAGCCCCGGGGCCTCCTTCTTGCCTCTTTCCATCAAGATCTGCTCCAACTTTCACCTGTTTCCCATTGAGCTGGGGAATCTCTAGTTTCTCTGCAATTCCTGGTTTCTGCTGGTCGAACTGCTTCTTGTGCAGAGACTTTACACACTTGAAAAATTAAGTCACTGTCACTAAGCACTGTGTGCTCAGGGAAGGCAAGTTTCATCCTCCTTCTACCAACACTCAAAGGGCAAATGATTTGTCTCAGGACCTATATTGAACGCAGGGCCCTGGAGCTAATTATGGCCGAACATTTATTGTGCAGATGGTAGGCTCTTTATATTCTTTCACTGAATTCTCACAGTAACTGTGTGAGGGATGTGGCCTGGCTGAGCAGGTGGCAGGTGGAGGCCTTGGTGGTCCATGCTCGTCACAGACACAGGACAGCTTTCCAACAGCCTGGGGAAGGCACTGTGTTGGGGAGGAATGACTGGGAGTCCGCCTAGATAAACCTGACATTGTCAGACAGACGCTGCCAGAAGGAAGATCACGTCGGGAGGGAGGCTTACAGAGCAGCATCAGGATTTTGAAGCATCAAGTGTAAATTTACTCATCTTGTCTACCTGGCGTTCCATCTCGTTTGAAGGTTATCTGGCTGGGTGGCCCAGTGTCTGTCTGTCCAGCTGGAGATCTGTGTGGCTCACTGAGTGTCTACCTGTCTAGATGGGGTCTGTCTGGCTGCTGTCTTTCTGGCTGGGGGTCTGCATGTCTGTCCGGCCATGGGTTTGTCTGAGGATCTTCTTTTCAAGTTGGGAGTCGGTCTGTCTGGAGTTTATTTTTCCAGCTGAATCTACTTGGAGGTTTACCAGCCTATCAGTATGAGGTCTGTCCATCTGACTGTGAGGCTAGAGGGCTGTCTTGCTGGCTGCAGATTTGTCTGCCAAGCTGGTAGTCTGTGTGCATCTGCTGTCCAGCTCAAGGGCTGGAGGCTTGTCTGGCTAGGAGCCTGTGTGAACAGCTAGGGGTCTGACTTGTTGGGGTCCATTCATCTGTCCAGATGGGGGTCTACCCGTTCATCTGGTTTGGGGGTCTGTTCATCCAACTTGGGATCTAGCTGGCCAGTTGGCTTGGGGTCCATTTATTTCTCTGGCTGAGGACGGTGTCTCACTGTGGCTGGGAATCTATCTGTCCGACTAGGAGTCCACCCATCCAATGGGGTCCTATGTATCTGAGGGCTAGGAGCCCATCTGGCTAGCAGGGATTCCATCTACCTGAAGGATTTGCAGTGTGTGTCCAACTGGCAGATGGTCTGGGTAGTGGAGGATCTGTCTGGCTCATGATGCTTTTTCTATATGAGGGTCCATCTGCCTATCTGACCAGTTGACTGCCTGAGTGTCCACCTGGCTGTCTTCCCAGCAGAAGATATATCAATTTCTCTGCCAAAATGGGGGGTCTGCCCACCTGTCTGCCTAGTTGGAAGTCTGGCTGGCTGGGTGGGGTGTCTGTGCAATCAAGGGTCTGTGTGGCTAGTATCTGCCTGGCTGGAGTCCAGTTGGCTAGTGGGGAGTCTTTGTGACTAGGTCCGTCAGGCTGTCTGCCCACATGGGGGTGGGTCTGTGTAGCTGGGAGGTCTGTCTAGCTGACAGGACACCTATGTCTATTCAGCTGGGGATCTCTTTACATCTGCCTGGAAGTCTGTCCAGCCAAGGGTTTATCTGGCTGATGTCTGTCTAGCTGCTTAGCTGGGGGAAGGGGGTCTGTCTTTTTGGTGGTCTCTTTTGCATGGGGTGGTCTGTTAGGCTGTTGGTGGGTCACTCTCTCTGGCTGGAGGTCCACCCACGGACTGTCCCTCTGAAGGTCTGGCTGTCTAAGGGAACTGCTATCTGCCTGTCCAGGTTGGGATTCCATCTGTCTGCCTGCCCATCTGGGGATCTTCTCACCTGTCTGTCTGAAATCAGTCTGCTTGGCTGTTGTTATGCCTGGCTTCCATCTGTCTGAATGGTGGAGGGCAACGGGGGTCCATCCATCTCTCTGTGTCATAAGCTGAGTGTCTGAGTGAGGGAGGCTCAGATACTGAGATGAACCAGTCCTTCAAGTGGTGAAGGGGACAGTCTCCAGAAGCCTATCTGTCCATCCTCCCCTTCACAGCCGGGAGCCCTGCCCAGACTCTTGGGGTTGAATTTATTCTTGAATATGCTCAGTGTAACCGTACCAGCCACCGTCAAGCAACTACCTCCCCAAGCCTCACGCCTTGAACGCTATGATCACTGAGGCAAAGCCCCCATATTGTCCACACTGAGAAACTTTTATTTTGATTCAGCCCAGCAACCCCATTCCCAACACTTCACAGAGTAGAGCACGGCTCTCAGCAGTCCAGGAACCCATGTGGACCAGGCACCCAACAGGCAGGCAAGGGCGCTGCACTCACACGCGGGTCCACTCGGCAGGCGGGTCCCGGGGTCCTTTAGGCCTTCCAATGCGCAGGTTGAAGCCTGGAAAAGGAAGGGCACCGTAGGGCTCACGGAGAAGCTGAGGTGCAGAGACGTAGGCAACTCGTGGAAAGTCACCCCCAAGCCTCCAGGCCCTCACGGTTTGCTGCAGACACATCCACAGGTCTCCGAGGGCCTGTGTTTTCCTGCCACCATCTCAAAACCCCAAATGCCTGGGATTCAGTTAAAACTGCAGAGAGTCCCAGCGACCCAGGCTGTCTGACTTACCTAGCCCACCAGTCTGAGCTCCATCTACCACGTCCTCGTAGGCGCCAGGCCCTGCTGGGCTTTGGTCAACAGGAACTGCGGGCAGAAAACCACCCCTAACAGATCGGCTCTGGCCGCCCCTCGAAGTTCCGGAGAGCCGCTGCGAGGCAAATGCGCATCCTCCCAGACCAGAGAAGGCAGGCTGGGGGCCGAGCGCCGGGGCCCAGCGGGAGGGTGCGTGGCCAGGGGCGTGACCAAATCGGAGACCTCCGCCCAGCCTAGGTGGCCGGGCCAGAGACCGCGGTTTGGCCCGGGACGCTTCCGGGCGTGACCAGAGGACGGGCGGTTGTCCCAGAGGCGTGGCCGGAGAAGCCAGGACGTCAGCCTCCTGGGCGTGACCGGGCCGGACTCGGTGGAGGGGGGTGGGGGTCTTCGTGGCCTCCAGGCCCTCCAGACCGCAGCCACAGGGGGTCGGGAGACGGAGCAGGTCGGGGCCAGCCCTCCCCAGCCCCGTGGCCGGGCCGCGTCGACTTACCGCGACCGGGCAGCGTCCCGCGCCCGTCCTCCGCGTGCGCCTGGGGCCGCCGGGCGCGCGGCGTCACCTGGCTGTAGAGGGGCGTCTCCTCCGCGCCGCGCGCCCGCGCGCCCGCCCCTGCCCCGGTGCCCGCGGGGGCCGCGCGCTTCTGCACCACAGCGTACGTGTCGGCCATGGCGAGGCCCGGGGGCCCGGGCACCGAGATGCTCCTGCGGGTGGGGAGGAAGTGAAACGGCGGCACCGAGGCTGGGGAGGGAGGGGGCAGCGCGCTCGGCGCGCAAACCACCGGCTTCCTTCCCGCCCGAGGCGGCGCGCAGTTACGGAGCGAGGAGGTGGAGGTGGTAGCGTCTCTGGGGAAAGGGGTCTCGTCTGTGTGTCCCTAGCGCCCAGCAGGTTGGGTGGATGAAGGAAGGAAGGGGCCAGCCTGGCAGGTGAATGGGGCAAGATATTGGTATTGAGGATTGGTCATTTCTGTGTAGTTGTCTGTTGAATAAATGAATGAGGAAGTGACATCTAAAGAGAAGGAAGGGAAAGTCTCAAAATGGAGGGCTGGTCTCAAGGACCAAGGGCTGAAGTCTCTGCCGCACCCGACATGAGGCCTTACAGTTGGGCGGCCTCAAAAAATATCTGCTGAATTAATGAGTGGAAAAAGCAGGAGAGGACTAACCTCGGGAGCTAGCCTGAGGGGCAGAGGCAATGGGATCTCTGGGATTAAAGAACCACCTTGGGGAGGGTTCCCAGAGCTCAACTGCGAGAAAGGGCCAGTGAATATTTGGTGAACTGAATGGCAAGGAAGGGGCTGGTGTTTCAAGGGTGAGGAAAGGGCCAGCCTCCAAGGACGAGAAAGTGAAAATGGAAGACTGAGGGGAGGGGGCTGGGTACCTGAGGACCCCGCCGGATGGGCGGGCTATGGCAGGAAGGGTGTGGGAAGTCCGGAGGGAGAAGGCATCATCGTAGAGTGGGGCACAATTCTGGGGAAAGGCAGGAGGGAAAGGCATGAGGCTTCGGAGGACGCTGTCCAGGCTCCTAGTGGTGGTCACTGTGGGCTCTGCGGGGGAAGCTTAAGAGGGGACAGTGATAAGGGAGCACGGAGGAGGACAAAGGTAGATATCATAGTGCATCAGTCCCCGCTCCCGGAGGGAGTCCAAGGGCTGGATGCTGCGCTGGAGGTGGCCATAGACCTCTACTCTGGGTCCTGGTCTCTGAGGATTGGAAGGGGGCCTTGGTACCTCCTTGAGGTTCTGGTAGCGAGGGCTGGCACTTTGGAGCACTGAGAGGAACATCTGAGCCACTGTGTGGTACAGGAACCTGTACTGCTCCTGAGGGGGTGGGGGAAGGAAGAGGGGTCATCGAGAAGGGAAGACCAGAACAGGAGGGATATGTCCTTGGAACGAGGAGACCCGGCTCCCACCTCTGTCTGTATGGCGAGAGGCCGCTGCCTCCGAATCTCGAGGACCACATTGAAGAGGCTGAAGTTAGGTGGGATCATCTAGGGCAGAGAGATGGGCACGTGAGCAGGACCTCCTAGGCACAGGACCCACACTGTGCTTGTATGCCCTCTTCATACCTGGGTCAGGAGCAACTGTCTCACATAATCCACGGTGCACAGGACACCTGTTCGCCCACAGCCCGCGCTAACAAGTGAGAATCAGAGTGAGCTTGGTCAGGGCCTGCCTGCAACCCCTTTTAAAGGGGGCATTTGGGGCTGGGGGTGAGGACCTTAATGGAGTGTCCCCTGCAGCACTTTTTGATTCCCAGAATCCCAGGTTATAATTTGAAAGGAAAACCTTTTTAATTGCTTATATTTGTTGAGCATCAACCGTGTACTTACTCCCTAGCAGACAGTCTGTGCTCAATAAATACCATTTCAGCTGCAACTTGAGCAAGTGTGGCCTCAGGTTTCTTGAAATAGGCACTCAGACTGTAAGACTGGCTCCAAGCCCTGCACTATCCTCCCTGTCCCCCTCCCCCACCACCATCCCCTCTGTCTCACCAGACCCCCATAAAGCCCATTTTCCTAAACCTGCAGTGGACACAGAGGGGGCTGGGGCCAGATCCCTGGAGGTGCCGGGCTTCCTCCACCATGGCGAGCATGTGGTCGGGATTGCTAGGGACCCCTCTGTCTGGCCAGGACATATACTGCAGCTGGTACACAGAGCGGGATTCCTGAAACACAGGAAATGAGGGGCAAAGAATGAAAAAAGAAAGAAAAGCATTTATTGAGCCCCTATTACATGTCAGCCCTAGTTCTCCACATCCTCCATTTAAATGCAACAGATAATAACTGAAGAGATGGGTACTATTGTTAATGCACATTTTACAGATGAGAAAACAGAGACAGGAAACAGCTCTCCCTACGTGGGAGTCTCCTCCTCCCCTTTCAGTACCTTCTGGAAGGTGACCTGAAGGGTCCTGAGCGTGATGTCTGCATTCAGCCATGTCTCCATTGTCTGTGGATATGGGGCATGTGAGAAGAGGGCAGAAAACAAAGATCACAGGTGCCAAAAGACATATTTACAAAAAACAAAGCATTTCTGATTAAAAATCAAATACAGGGAGTTCCCTGGTGGCCTAGTGGTTAGGATTCTGGGCTTTCACTGCCGTGGCCTGGGTTCAGTCCCTGGTCAGGGAACTGAGATCCTTCAAGCCATGCAGCATGGCCCAAAAAAAGAAGAAAGAAAAATCAAATACAAACAACATATTTTTAAAAATTCATTTAGCCCGAATATCTCCCATGGCTTTTGTGAAGGAAACATTTCACAAAGGGGAGAAAGAGGAACTATGATTAAATATCCAGCAAGCTCATTTACAGTGAAACAAAGAAATGTCTTTTGTTCTAAAATAAAAGTTTCATTGTATTTATTCAATACCAATTGTATTTATGACTTATGAGAGATTTTCCTGAGTTCTTTTGAAATGGTAAGGGAAATAAGAATTTTAAGAACCTAACCAGGCACATGAACATTTACAGAGATAACCATGATAGTAGTTAAAATGCAAAAACAGTGTATAATGAGTTCTGACTATTTGCATTGCTAATACCAGAGAGCTCCCTGCAGTGTGAGGGGGACTGTGAGAAAAGTGTTCATCCTTTCAGGCCCAGCCCAAAAGCTTTCCACTCAGAATCATCTGTGAAATCTCCCACAACATCCAAGACTTCATAAAGTGCTGTTCCCACCTCTGCCCCAGCTCACCAGAGTGATGCAGAAAAGCCCAATCTGCAGTGGTTCCTGTTCTTGGGCCCAATAACGCTCACACTTTTTCTGCAAAAGGCAAGAAGAAAAGGGCAGAGAGTGAAGAGGGGGAGTCTGCCTCAGAGTTCAGATCAACACGTGCACACCCTGCATGGGACAGCCCAGGTTGCTGGTGGAAGCACAGGCAGCTGAAACTTCAAAGGAGGCCAGGCGGCAGAACCTCATCAGACTAAACACAGACAGACTCAATGGAGCTGTGAGCTTCTGACTGTGCAGGAGGAAGACAGTCCAGAATATTCTCCTTCTGTAAGCAACTAAAAACCTGGACAAAATATATGAGCCACTATTTTCAGACACTGGTCCACAGCCTTGCAGGATTGTGATCACTGAACAACGGGAAACACATGAGTCAAAACTTATGACCTCCCCAGCTTACTGCCAAGAGGCAGTAACCAGGCTGCAGAACGTGGAGAGTTTGATGAGCCCACTGAGTTGAGGAGCCAGAGATCTTGGCTCGGGGAAGCCAAGGCAGAGGTCTTGAGAGAACAGCACTATGCAAACAAAAGCAAAGAACTCCAGAAGTCTGCATAGGGGTCCCCTTAAGTCTTTAGCTGAATAATAATCTGGGCACATATGACATGAAACCCTGTGAAGCTAGGAAGGAATAACTTCCCGTGAAAGAGTAATAGCTAGGGAACTGTAAGATGAACATTTCCTAGGGCTCAAGTGGGACAGAAATAATTTACATTTCCTCCAGCCACAGTGGAGAGACCTAAGTGATTAAAAGGGGCATTCAGTAGGGAACCTGAAGGATCAAACATTGAAAGTAGAATGAACTTAGTTCTAGAATAAAGGATTCTCTAGACTCGCCCTAAAAAAGCTTAGAAACAAACCTTAAAATGATCAAATATCTAAAAGTAACTTAACTGCCTTCCAGAAAAAGTCCAACACTTTTTAAAGGAAGGTAACAAAATCCAAAACTTACTTTTGTAAAATTTAAAATATTGAGCATCCAATAAAAATTTACTAGACATACAAAGAAGCAAGAAAATATGAGCTATACCCAGGAGAAAAATCAGCAGAAAAAGACCCAATAGAGATGAGGAAACAATCAGACAAAGACTTTAAAACAGCCTTTATAAATATTATAAATATGTTCAAAGATGAAAAGGAAACCACGAAAGGGATGAAAGTGAAATAAAAGATATAAAAAAGACCTAAATGGAACTTCTAGAGAGGAAAAATAAAATATATGAAATAAAAAATTCACTGTCTAAGACCCATGAAAAGATGCTCAACATCAGTAATTATTAGAGAAATGCAAATCAAAACTACAATGAGGTACCGCCTCACACTGGTCAGAATGGCCATCATGAAAAAGTCTACAAATAACAAATGCTGGAGAGGGTGTGGAGAAAAGGGAACCCTCCCACATTGCTGGTAGGAATGTAAATTGGCGCAGCCACTATGGAGAACAGTATGGAGGTTCCTCAAAAAACTAAAAATAGAGTTACCATATGATCCAGCAATCCCACTCCTGGGCATACATCTGGACAAACCTATATTTGAAAAGATACATGCACCCCTGTGTTCATAGCAGCGCTACTCAAAATAGCAAAGACATGGAAACAACCTAAATGTCTATCGACAGATGAATGGATAAAGAAGACGTGATATATATATACAATATACTCAACCATAAAAAAGAATGAAATAATGCCATTTGCAGCAACATGGATGGACCTAGAGATTATCATACTAAGGGAAGTAAGTCAGAAAGAGAAAGATGAATACCATAGGATATCACTAAATATCTAACATATGACACAAATGAACTTATCTACAAAACAGAAACAGACTCACAGAGATACAGAACAGACTTGTAGTTGCTGTGGGCAAGGGGGTGGGGAGGGATGGATTGGAAGTTTGGGATTAGCAAATGCAAACTATTATATATAGAATGGATAAACAACAAGGTCCTACTGTATAGCACAGGGAACTATATTCAATATCCTGTGATAAACCATAATGGAAAAGAATATGAAAAAGAATTCACTGTCTAATAGCAGATTAGACACCAGAAGATCAGTGAACACAAAGGCATAGAAATAGAAGCTATTCAAAATGAAAAAGAGAGAGAAAAAATGAGGAAAAAAACTAACAGAGAATCAGATACCTGTGGAAATATATATCAAGTGGCCTAATGTATGTGTACCTGTAGTCCAGAAGGAGAGGAGAGGGGAGAATAGAAGCTATTTTTGAATAAACAATAGCTGGAAAATTTTCCAAATTTGATGAAACTATGAACCCACAGATCCAGGAAGGTCAATGAACCACAGGGAGAATAATCATAAAGAAAGCCACACTAAGGTAGCTCATGATCAAATTGCTGAAAAACAATGATAAAGAAAAAAATCTTAAAAGCATCACACATAAAAAAGACACATTACATACTGAGGAATAAGGATGACAGCAGAATTTTGTCAGAAACTCTGCAAGTCAGAGGTCAATGCTGTGACACCCTAAAAATGCTGAAATTAAAAAAAAAAATAACTTTCAGACAAAAGCTGAGAGACTTTATCACAAGCAAAACTGCACTATGAGAAATATTAAAGTAAGCTTTTCATACAAAAGGAACCAGGTGGAATACAGACCTACACAAAGGGATGAAGAGTAAAGAAAAAGGTAAATATGTAGCTAAATGTAAAAGGTATTTCTCATTTTTAACATCTTTAAAAGATAATCTAGTGAATTTTACCAAAAAAGGAGGAATTAATAGCAATCCTTCACAAACTTTTCCAAAAAATTGAAGGAACATTTGCCAACATATTTTATGAGACCAGTATTACTCTGCTACCAAAACCAGACAGATATCACAAGAAAGAAAACTACTAAGCAATGTCTCAAGAATATAGACAGAAGAATCCTCAACACAATATTAACAAAAGATTTTACAGAGGATCAAGTGGGATTAATCCCAGGAACACATATATGAAAATCAATATATGAAGGTCAATCAATATCATATACCATAATAATAGAAAATAAAACAAAAACACACTTAATAGATGCAGAAAAAAAATCTGAACAAAATCCAATACCTTTTCATGATAAAAACATGAAAGGAACTAGACATAGAAAGGAAATTCCCCATCTTGATTTAAAAAGCAAAACCAACAACAACACAAACAAAAAATATCTACCAAAACCTACAGCTAACCTAATACTTAATGGTGAAAGACTGAATGTTTTGCGCTTAAGATCAGGAACAAGACAAGAATGTTTGCACTTTTTTGTACTGGAAGTTGTAGGCAGTGCAATTAGGAAAAAAGAAATGAAGGAAGGAAAGGAGGGAAGGTGGGAGGGAGGAAGCAAGAGAGAGAAAAAAGAAAAGGAAAGGAAAGGAAAGGAAAGAAAAGAAAAAAAGATAGGGAGAGAAGGAAGAAGAAAGAAAGGAAGGGAGGTTACCCAGATTGGAAAGGAAGAAGCAAAAGTATGTCAACTTGCAGATAGAATGATATTATATATAGAAAACCCTAAAGAATAACACACACACACACACACACACACACACCCATGCACACTATTAGAACTAATAAGCGAGTTCGGCAAGGTTGCAGGATACAAAATCAATACAGAAAAATCAACTGTATTTTCATATTAAAAAGACTATTATTTGCAATACCTCCCCCCCGCCCCCAGAACTGATAGATTCAATGAAATCCTTATCAAAATCCTAGAAGGCTTTTTGAAGGTATGGGCAAGCTGATCTTAACATTAATATATAAACAATATGTTAACATTAATAAATGTGTTGTGGATTCCCAAGACTGCCCTCAGGTTTGATGATTCAATAGGAGGACTCACAGGACTCAGCATAGAGTTGTACTTGTGGCTACAATTTATCGCAATGAAAGGTTACAGGACAAAACAGCAAAGGGAGAAGGCACACAGGGTGAAGTCTGCAGGAAACAGGGTGCCAGCTTCCAAGTGTCTTCTCCCAGTGGAGTCACATAGAATGTGCTTAATTCCTCCAGAATGAGTTGTGACCACACATGTGAAATGTCCACAGGGACATTTAGGAATTCAGTGCCCAGGGTTTTCACTGGGGGACTCTATGTGGTATGTAGGCACCTCTGACTAGCATGTGCCAAAACTTCAGACTCCCAGAGGGAAAGCAGGTGTTCACATAAACCTACTGTCACATAGACACGTTGTTTGTATAAACAGTTTAGGCATGGTGAGCCACTCTTATTGGAAATCCAATTTCCAGTCAAGAGCCAACCTTGCAGGAAGTTCTTTTTAAGCATAAGCATTTATGCCTGCTATGTTAACTCTTTTCTGCATGGCAAGTGACCCAGAATAGCCAAAACAATCTTGAAAAAAGAAGAACAAATTTGGAGGACTCACACTTCCTGATTTCAAAACTTACCACAAACCTACAATACCGTGTAGTACTGGCACAAAGATAGACATGTCAATCAATGGAATAGAATTGAGAGTCCAGAAATAAACCTTTACATGTACACTCAATTGATTTTCAACAAAGTACCAAGACCATTCAATGGGGAAAGCACAGTCTTTTTAACAAATGGTGCTAGGACAACTGGATATCTATAAACAAAAGAATGAATTTGGACCCCTGTCTTACACCATATACAAAAATTAACTCAAAATGAATCAGAGACCTAAACATAAGAGAGAAAACTATAAAACACTTAGAAGAAAACATAGGAGTAAATCTTTTTGACCTTTGGTTAGACAATGACTTGTTAGATACAACATCAAAAGCACATCAAAACAATAGATTGGAAGTCTTCAAAATTAAAAAGTGTTTGTGCTTCAAAGGACACTATAAAGAAAATGAAAAGACACCCACACAATTGGAAAAATATTCCTAAATCATATACTGATAAGGGACTTGTATTCAGAAGAATTCTTACAACACAATAATAAAAAGACAAATAACCCAATTAAAAAATGGGCAAAGGACCGAAACAAATATTTCTCCAAAGAAGACATACAAATGGAAAAATAAGCACATGAAAAGATGTTTGGTGAATGCAAACCAAATGCACAAATCCACCTCATTAGGCAAATGAAAACCAAAACCGCAATGAGATACCACTTCCCATCCATTAGGATGGCTAATAAAAACAAAAGTGAAAACAGAAAATAACATGTCTTGGTGAGTGTATGGAAAAATGGAACACTTGTGCATTGCTGGTGAGAATATAAGGTGGTCCAGCCACTGTGGAAAACAACAACAACAACAACAAAATTAAACACAGAATTGCTATATGATCCAGTAATTAATTCTACTACCCAAAAGAATTGAAAACAAGGACTCAAAACAGATACTTATGTACTAATGTTCATAGCAGCACTATCACAATAACCAAAAGGTAGAAACAACCCAAATGTCCATCAACAGGTGAATGGATAAACAAAATGTGGTATATACATACAATGAAATGTTATTCAGCCTTAAAAAGAATGAAATTCTGATACACTCTACAACATGGATGAACCTTGAAAACCTGATAAATGAAATAAGTCAGACACAAAAGAACAAGTATTGTGTGACTCCACTGATATGAGGTACCTAGAAGAGGCAAATTAATAGAGACAGAAAGTAGAATAAAGGCTACCAACAGCTGCAGGAAGGGGAAATGGGAAGAAACTATTAAATGGATACAGAGTTTCTGTTTGGGATGATGAACAAGTTCTGGAATTGGACAGTGGTAACGGTTTGCAACACTGTGAGTGTACTTAATGTTTCTAAATTGTACACCTGAAATCGTTAAAATGGCAAAATTTGTTATGTATATTTTACCACAACTGAAAAAAAAAAAAGACCCAATGAGTACAACTTCACATCCAACAGGATAGCACTAATGAAAAAGACAGACAATAACAAGTGTTGGTAAGAATGTGGAGAAATTGGAACCTTCATACATTACTGGTTGAAATGTAAAATGATATAGCCACTGTGGAAAACAGTTTGGCAGTTCCTCAAAATGTTAAAAATAGAGTTTACCATATGACCCAGCAATTCCACTTCTAGGTATATATCCAAGAGAAATGAAAACATACTTCTACACAAAAACTTGCACATGAATGTTTATAGCAGCAATATTCATAATCACCAAAAAGTGGAAACAGCTCAAATTCTATAAAGTGATTAATGGATATATAAAATGTGGTAGATCCATTCAATGGAATGTTATTCAGCAATAAGAAGGGGTGAAGTATTGATACATGCTACAATATACATGAGCCTTAAAACACAACCTTAGTGAAAGAAGCCAGTCATGAAAGACAACATATCATATGATTCCAGTTATAGGAAAAGTCCAGAGTGGGCAAATCTACAGAGACCAAAAATAGATTAGTAGTTGCCTAGGGTGGAGTTTGGTAGGAAATGCAGCATGACTGCTAATAGATACAGGGCTTCTTTATGGGGTGATGAAAAGGTTCTGAAATTCACTGTGGCAATGACTGTATAACTCAGGAATATACTAACAACAGTTGAATTGCACACTTTAGATGGATGAATTGTAGCTCAATAAAGTTGTTTTTTTTTAAAAAGATAATCTGTAGGAAAAATAATAGCAGTGTGTTTTGTGGTATATTTTAAATTTAGAATCAAACCTAGGGCAACAATAGCTTGAAGCATGGAAAGAGAAAATTGAAATATGCTATTGTAAAGTTCTCACATTTTACATGAAATGGTATAATATTATTTGAACATAGACTGTGATAGGTACACATTCCACTAAGCACACAAGCACATAATACAAAGAGGTATAACTAATAAGTGAATAATGACTGTGAAACAGAGTCATAAAAATTCTCAGTAAAAGAGAAGACAGAAAATAAGAAAGAAACAAAGAACAGATGGAACAAATACAAAACAAATAGCAAAATCATAGATTTAGACACATTATTGACACATTAAAGACTAAATACTCCAATTAAAGGCAGAGATTGCCAGACTGGATAAAAAAGTAAGTACCCACAATATGCCAGCTATAAGAAACACAGTTTAAAAATAAAAATGGGGAATTCCCTGGAAGTCCAGTGGTTAGGACTCTGAACTTCCATTGCAGGGGGCATGGGTTCAATCCCTGGTCAGGGAACTATGAGGCTGCAAGCCCCACAGTGCGGCCAAAAAAATAAATAAAATAAAATAAAAATGAAATAAATTAAAATGAACACAGATAAAAAGTAAAAGAATTAAAAAAGAGATATCATGCACACTCTAATCTAAAGAAGTTTTAATGGCTATATTAATATCAAAGCACATTTCGGAGAAAGGGATATTACCAGAGATAAAAGGGACATTACATATTGAAAACAGGATTGATTCATCAGGAAGACATAATCCTAACTGTATAAGCACTCAATTATAGAGTTTTTAAATATCTGAAGCAAAAACTGACAGAACTGAAAGGAGAAATAGAAAAATCTAAAATTAGAGTTAGAGATTTCAACACTCCTTTTTCAGCAAATAATAGGACAAGTAGATGAAAAAAAGGAAGAATAGGGACTTCCCTGGTAGTCCAGTGGTTAAGACTCTGCCCTTCCACTGCAGGGGGCACCCTTCCAGTGCAGTGGGCACAGGTTCAGTCCCTGGTCAGGGGAACTATGATCCCACATGCCACATGGCCAAAAAGAAAAAAAAAAAAGGTAAGAATAATAAGATTTGAATAATACTATTGAGAAACTTGTCCTAATTTACAGTTACAGAACAGATGGAGGTTTCAACACTCCTCTCTTGGCAATTGATGGAACATTTAGAGAAAAGAAATCAGTAAAGATATATAAGATACAGTAAAGATATAAAAGATATTAAAGTGTCTTTCAAAAAGACACAATCAATTTGACCTAACTGATATTTATAGAACACACCACTCAACAGAGCAGAATACACATTCTTTTCAAGGGCACACAAAACATTTACCAAGGTAGATCACATTCATGGCCACAAAACAAGTTTCAGTACATTTGGAATCATATAAAGTTGTTCTTTGACCACAATGGAACTGAAAATTAATAACAGGAAGATATATGGAAAAGTCCCCAAATATTTGGAACTTAAGCACAGCCATGGTCAAATACCATTGGTCAAAGAAGAAATCACAAGGGAAATTAGAAAATATTTTGAGCTAACTGAAAAAAAAGACACAACATACCAGTTTGTGAGATGTACCTAGAGCAGTGCATAGAGAAAAATGAATGACAATAAATACTTATATGTGGGGACTTCCCCGGTGGTCCAGTGGTTAAGAATCCTTTTTGCAATGCAGGGGATGCCAGTTTGATCCCTGGTCGGGGAACTAAAATCCCACATGCCACAGGGCAACTAAGCCTGTGTGCCGCAACTAGAGAGCCCACATACTGCAACTAGAGAGCCTATGTGCCACAACTACAGCCCACGCACTCTGGAGCCCGTGCGCCACAACTACAGAGCCCACATGCTCCAGAGCCCGCACAGCGCAACTACTGAGCCTGCACACCACAACTAGAGAGAAACTCGTGCACCGCAACTAAGAGCCCACACACCGCAACAAAAAGATCCCCAATGCCGCAACTAAGACCCCATGCAGCCAAAAAATAAATAAATATTTTTTAAAAATACTTATATGTGAAAAAAAATCACGAATCTATTATCTAAGCTTAAGGAACTAGAAAAAAAAAAAAAAAGAGCAAGTTAAACCTAAACCAGAAGGAAGGAAATGATAAAGGGAAGAAATTAATGAAATAAAAATGAAAAAAATAGAGAAAATGAATAAAACTCAAAGCTGCTTCTTTGAAAAAATAATAAAATTGATAAACCTCTAGTCCAGAGACTGGCTAACTTTCTATAAATGGCCAGATAATAAATATTTTAGACTTTGTGAGCCATACAATCTACTTAACTTGCAACTACTGAACTTGGCCATTGTAGCATGAAAGCAGGTATACACACTATGTAAACAAATGAGTGTGGCTATGTTCTAATACATTTTTATTTACAAAAACAGGCAGCAGGACAGATTTAGTACAACAACTAAAGTTTGCTTGTCTTTATTCTTGCCAGACCAAGGTAGGAGAGAGAGACAGACAGACGACCAAATATCAAAATTAGGAATGAAGAAGGTACATCACTACAGATTGTACAGACTCCATGATCAGCCAGCCATCCCGGGGCAGTACTTGCCCCACCCCCAGCCCTGTCCATGGAGCATGCCAGGATGCAGAAACCATGTGCCTTCAATGTTGACATGCATTCCTTGAGTAACTAATTTATGCTAATGGGCAAAACAAAGATCCCTGCCCTCATGGAACTTTTCTTCTAATCAGGGAGACAGAATAAACAATATACATAACACATTTGTAGATTATCTTGTATGTTAGAAGTTGGTAAGAACTGTGAAGAAAAAAATGAAAGTAGGACAAGGGAAGGAGAGTGGGAGTGCTGGGAGTTCCAAATGGGGTGAGATCCAGGAAGATCTCACTGAGGAAGTAGCATTTGAGCCAAGACCTGAAGGTGGTGATGGAGCAGGCCAAGGGGAAAATGTCCCAGGCAGTGGGAACAAAGCATAGGACCCGAGGCAGAACAAAGGCCAGAGTGGTTGGAGTGGAGTGAATAAGGGGGAGAAAGGTGGAAAGAGAGATCAGAGCTGTACTGGGGAAGTCACAGTTATAGGGCCTTATGGTCTATGGTATGGAATGGGGCGGGAAGACCAGCAGGAGAGGGGTTGAGCCCCACGAATAAAAGGAAAAAGATAACAAAAAAATTAAAGATAAAGTGGGCTTGGCAGAGGTACAGTGCGAGTCGCTCCAAGAACTGGGCCATTGAGTCATGGCGTCAGGGAAGAGCTAGCAAGGTTTCTCCTGTCTCCTCTCTGCACAAGGATATGCATTCTAGGGGCTGAGGACACCTACCCGCCCATTTTCCATCTCCTGACAGGCCATCAGGATCACCTAGACAAGAGGGGTAAGGGGAAAGGGAGGAGATTTGGTTTAGGGGGTGTGGTTATCAGGGCCAAGGGAGGACCCAGAATGTTGGCCATACCTCACCCTCCCCCAAAGCTGACCTTGACCCCAAACTCCCAGATCAGGCGCCAGAAGTCTAGCAAGGTGTGAGGCAGGGGTCCTTGCGTGGCGATGTAGGCCTGGCTTCCATCTGTGCCCTGGTAAAGGCTAAGTTCACTGTGGAGATCCCGCTGTCACCTCCACCACCTCTGCCCCTTCCTTAACGCCCAGCCTGACCCTGATGAAGTTGCCATTGATGTAGTCTCCATGTCCCTCTTCCTGGAGCAGGGAAAGGATCACTCGTGTCTGATCGTCTGCCAGCGGGAGAGGTGAGAAACGTGGAGTTTGTGGGTGACAGGGGCCTTGACGGCCTCCCGGATGAAAGCCAGCAGGGGGCGGCATACCGAGCAGGGATCCCATCGAGGTGCACTTGCAGACTGCTGGGGAGAAATGCAGCCACAGCAAGGCCCTGGGAGGGAGAGTTCTGGGAGCCCAGTGGTGGCACAGGTCTTGGCTCAAATGCTACTCCCTCAGTGAGATCTTCCTGGATCTCACCCCGTTTGGAACTCCCAGCACTGCCACTTACCGGGCTAACGCCTGCACTGCCTCCGGGTGCGGGCATGCAGAGCAGCACCGACTCCCTCCAGAAGGCCCCCACCCCCACCCCCACCCCCACCCCCACCCCCACCCCCGACTTACATGGCAGCACATCTTTGTAGCGGTTCTTCCTCACGTTTTCTGGTCGACTGCCGGCCTCAGTGGAATACACGCTGTCTGTCTTCCAGGAGGCTGAGCGGGCCCGGATGTCCTGGTGGGAGGACAGAAAGAAGAGCCGGGCGGAGGGAGGAGAGAGCAAGAAAGCAGCCAGGTCAGGGTCCTGGGACACTGAGACTCTCATAGGGATACATGGCACGTGGCCTGTGAGAGGTGAGTGCAGTGCCCAGATAGCACAGGGCCTGCTAATTATGATTCCATAATAGTAGCGACTCAGAGTGCCTTCTCTGTGCCAGGCTCTGTGTGAGGGCACTGAACCACCTGCAAGGTCCCTCCGAAGTGGGTACTATTATTGACATCCCCATCGTGCAGGTGAGAAAGCTGAGGCACCACATGTTTGAGTGACTTGCTGAAAGTCCCACCCAGGAAGTGGCACAGTGAGTGAGTATTGAACTAAGACCTCTGAGCATCTACCCCCTGTACACTCAATATGTACTTACATTGTATTGTGAACAATAATTGTAATATATTATGCATTTAAAATAACAAACATGGTGATACACAATATATAAGACAATATGCAATGCATATGAATTATAATGTATAACATTACTTATGTAACTAGATACTATAGGTGCTTTACTACTGTTCCATTATTATAATTAGTGAATAGCATTACCATCATCAAGTATTCATAATCATGATGATAATAAGTAACACCTACCAAGCCCCCTGATGAGTGCAAGCCACCATTCTAAGTGTTCTTATGCCCATCAAGTCATTTACGTCCTCGTGGACACACTGGTGCAGTGGGTAACACTATTAATATTTTTACTATATAGATGAGGAAACCAAGGCCTAGAGAGGCCCAAAGACTCCTGCGAGTACAGGAGGCTGCCTGCAGGAGGGTGGCCTCCAGCAGCTGGCACTGCTTACTGTCCTAGACTGGGCCCAGACCCGGATGGACATGATGTCATGTACTACCTGGATATTATATGTTTACATTTATTATGTACATTTTCATATTGAACAAATTATGTATTTTGCATTTATTATGCATTTCTTATATACGATATTTATTTTTATATTTGTGTAAATTTAGATTTATCTTAAACTTCCTTTACCTATTTATTACATATTTTATTACTTAGGAACTTCAATAACTGTTTATTGGATAAATTATAATTCTATGTTGTATTTATGTGTATTCTATTGTTTTAAGAAGTTAACTAATGTTGTTATTGTGTAAATTATAGTTTACAATCATATTTATACATATTCACTATATATTTTCTATTTATTAATCAAATTATTTCATAAATGTTTCTGTTATCTATTTTCATTGTACTCAATGATATATATATAGTCATTTATTAGATACATACATATATTTACCAAACTTATTTCTAAATTTGAGATGTCACCATATATTGTAATTACATATTTGCATAGCACGTTTCCGTGTTATTATATTTAAAATACCTCAGTACATGTAGATGCGATGCCTACGACGCTGCTGCCTTAGCATTCCTTACATACGGCTTGCACTACCCCATTGTAAAGTTTAGAATATTTATAACTAGTGACAAAGGCGCCTACAAAGTGAGAGCTCAAGATGTGCTAAGCGGTTTTTACCCACACTGGTTATTTTAATCCTCAGGCCAGTTGAGTCATCAATATCCGCATTTCACCCAAGGAGAAACTGAGGCCAGAGGGACCGGATAGAGCGCCCCAGGCCACAGCGCCTAGTAGAGCCGGCGTCCACACCCTCGCCGCAGCGGGGCCTCTTGGTTCCTCTTTCCATAGCCCCTTCCTCCCCAGGACCACAGGAGTGGCTGCCTGGTCGCCTGGAGCGGCCGGGCGTCGCGTGTCCAGCGCAGGTGAGCGCCCGCCCTGCTCAGCAACCGGACGATTCCGGGAGCGCGGCGAGGGCGCAGGGACCCGAGGGCTTGCGCGGCCCCGCCCGACCCGGCCGTGGACATCGCCCTCTGGGACCCTACTGGCAGAGGGTGAAGACAGACAGGGAGAGACTGCGACAGAGAGAGGTGCTGGGGAGAGAAGAACAGAGAGATCTCGAGGCGAGGAGACGCCCCTGGAGGCTGAGAGAGAGAGGCAAAGCGCAGCAGGGCGCACAGGAGAACAGACGTCTGGACCGTCCAGGGCAAGGAGCCGCAGCGCGGCGCGCGGCCGGCCAACTCGGCCACTCACTCTGAACTCGCCGGCGAGGACCGCCCCCTCCCGGCCGCCCCGTGCCTCCAGTTGCTCCAAGAAGCTCCGCGCCGCGTCCAAGCTGCGGCTCATGGCGCTGCCGGCCAGCGATGCCCGGTCCACCTGTGGCGTTCCGCGCTCCCACCTAGTGTAGACTCCGTGGGAGGCTGCCGAGGCCACGCCTCAGATCTCGCCAGCCAATGGAAGTGCGCAGCGGCGGACAGTGCGCTCCCCTCGGCCAATGACACTCAGAGCCCGCCCCAGCCTCGCCTACAGGCTCCCGGACTGGGGCGGCTGCCTGAGTGCTTGGTTCACCCGGGCTGGGCCAGGGACGTGGATCCTGCCCTGGCTCTTCCCTTTTTTATGGCCTCCGCGCGAGCTGGCTGAGTCCGCACGGTCCCATGGCCACTTCCTCTCTCTTGGACCCGGGGTCCGCGCCCAGGCAGGGCGGATGGCTGCACGCCCTCGCCCGGTCTCCCCGGCTCTGTCTTCTGGGAGCTAGGCTGTGTCCCGATCTGAGCCGGGGTAGCGTGGCAGCTGTGAGTAAAGACGGTCGCCGAGACCGAGTCGCAACTCCTGCCTGGGGAACCCCGGGTGAGGACCATCCCGCGCTTTGCGCTTCGGCGGGGTCCGAGGGAGGTAGCCGCGGGGGAAAATGACACCTGGGCACCTGGGCTGTGAGAAAGACTGAATCCGTGTTATTTCCTGAGGTTCCTTCTCTTTCTGGGTCGGGCTAGGATGAACTGGGGACGCCAGCATCCAGTCCTAATTTGAGGATTTCAACCCGCATAAACCTTCTGGGAAACTGAGAATCGAGGCTCTGGGAGTGGGTTCCAGGGACAAGGTGTTCTCAATGCTTTTTAAGGGGCTTATTTTTTTTCGTCCCCACACTCTTGTCTTCAGAAAAATGTGGAGAAGGCTGGAGGACAGCTGCTGTCCCAGCTCCCAGGGCCACCAAGGGGAGGCTCGAGAGAGCAGAGAGGAGCCTACGGCCCCTGCCAAGGATTGGCCGGTGTAGATGGGCTAGCCCATCCTTCACCTTGGGGGTGAGGAGTGTGGACCTAATTCATCAGTGTTAAGTCAAGAACAGGCAAACTGTTTCTTAAAGGGCTTGGGTCTCTGGTCCTTGTCCCAGCTACTCAATTCCGCCATGCAGGGTGAAAGCAACCATAGGCAACATGTAAAGGAATGAGCATGGCTGTGTCCCAAACTTTGTGGACTTGAAATTTTAATTTCATGTGTCACGATTTGTGTGTGTGTGTCCTGCAGGCTGTGGGTTGCTGACCCCAGTTTAAGTGACTGAGAGGTCAAAAAGCCAGTTAGTGGGGATGTTTCACTGATTGAGGGATCAGTAGGTGTCACTGTTGACTCAGTGTTTATCACTGTCATCTTTGAGAGTTCAAAGGTGGTCAGCAGTGATCACTGAGGATGGACATTGATAGTGAATTCATTGGAGGCCAGTGAGAGTTCCTTGGATGTTCATGGAGACTGTCAGATGTCAATGGCGGTCACGGGGAGGTCAGTGAGAGGCTGAAAGTAACTGAGGAGCCATTGGGACTTGGAATGTTAGTTTACTAAATAATTGAGGGGTCAAAAGAGTCAGGGAAGTTCATTGAGGACCCCTAACCAGAGCTCAATAGTGAATGTCAGTGGAATCACTGAGATTTCTTGGTCATGGGTTGTTGGAGACTCAGGGTGGCAGGATACAGAAGTATCAATGAACTTTGAGAAAATATGGAGGCCCACTGGAGGAGTCACAGAGACGTTTGAGTCCCTGAGTAATCATGGATACGAATGGCAGTCATTTGGGTATAGTGGATACCAGAGTAAAGGGGGAACAGCCACTGTGGGATCAAGAAAGGGCTTTATGGACCCTGCTGGTAGTGAATGTCATTGGATGTCAATGATCACTGGAAACCAGTGCTACCTGGGGAGCAGAGGCAACATTGAGGGTCAGTGAGCCATCCGTATCACCTATGGAGATGACTGGGAGGCAGGGCAGCTAACCCAGCAACTGGGTTCTGGCACTCTGGGATCTTCTGTTCCACTAGGGGCTGAGTGTCTATTTGTCTGACAGGGTGGGGTGTATATGTCTATCTGTCCCCCTGGCTTAGGGGACATCTATCCTGAGGACCTACCTGCCTTTCTCATAGGCTGGGTCTGTCTTACTGGCAAAGAGTAAGTCTGTCAAGCTGAAGGTCTGGCTGGCTAGTTGACTGGGTAGTGGAATGTCTCTCCATTGAGTTAACGGTCTCTCTGTACAATTGTGGGGCTGTCTATCCTTGAGGAATTCTGTCTTTTGGTTGGCTGGAAGTGGGGTGGGAGGGGTGTCCACGTGTCTGGACACAGGTCTTTCTGGATGCCTGGCTGAGCACCTTCCCACCTGTCCAATAATCTGTCCATTTGTCTGGCTGTCCTGCTGTAGTCTATCTCTCCCTGGGACTCTATCTAGAAGTCTGTCTTGCCAGGGGTCTATGTGTCTGTTTGCCTGCCTGTTTGGGAATCTTTCTGCCTATCTGGACTGTGAACAGAGTGGCTGAGACTTTAGTCCACCTGCCATGCTTCCACCAGGGTTGGGTGTCTGTCTTTCTAGCTGCACATCCACCTCCTACTCCACACCCTCCTCTTGTTTAACAGGACCGCCATCCTGACACTGACCATCCCTCCATGTCTCTCCAACATCCAAATTCTGGCTTGCCCTCTGCTCAGCTCAGGCTGGGTGTAGGGGATGGAAAGACCCCCAAGACCTCCTCCAGCAGCCCTGGCTCACCCCTCTCCGTTGTCCCAGAGAACTGCAAGCTGTGCTCTCGCAGCGGGACTCACTGCTGCTGCTGGCCCTCTTGCGCACCCTACTGGCGGCAGTCCCAAGCAGTGGGAGCAGCTGGCACTGTCCTGAAGATCCTGAGCACCCCAGCACCCACATGCCACATGCCAGTCTGCCACCTGCTTCCCAGCTCAGAGTGCTAGGCCACCCCACAGAGCCAAGTGGACAGGGTGCTGGAAGGTGCTCAGAGAAGCTTTTGCAACACTGTGAAGAACCCAGCCTGCGCTGATGTTGCACAGGGGAAATAGTAACTTTTAAACAGTGGAGAAACCTGGCAGACACCACCCTCACCTAGAAGGCTTATGGAGAGATAGTCTGAGACTACTGACATCCCTATTGAGCAGTTCTTCTGACTTCCTTTTTTGCTAGGCCACAAAAGGGAACAAAAAATTTGAAAAAATTCTCCCACCACTCCACTCTGTTAAGAACTTTTGGATTGGGTGTGGGCTGACCTGTTGGCCCACCTACAAGTCTGGCATTTGGCAAAAAAGGAAAAATGCCAGTCTCTCCAGTTACAAGTGGCAGCTTGCATCCACCAGTGATTGGAGGTAACTGCCTTTGGGAGGGCTTTTGTTCCAGACTCTGGAAACTCCACAATACAAACCAATTTCCTAACTGAATAAATTACAAAGAAAAAAAATTAAAAAGAGAGAATTCTATAGGATAAAAGACTTAGAACTTATACACACATGCTCGTAACAGCATTATCAAAATAGTCCAAAAGTGAAAAACAAACCAAATTTCATAAACTGATGGATAAATAAGGTATACACACGCAATAGAATACTGTTTAGCAATAAAAAAAGGAATGAAGTACTGACACATGCTACAACATGGATAAATTTTGAAAACAATGCTAAATAACACCACATATGGTATGATTCCGTTCCATTACCGAGTCGAAGTTCATACTGCTCGCCGCACTACAGGCCAATAATCGAGAGACGAGTTGTTGGGACAAGGAATAAGACTTTATTTGGAAAGCCAGCAAACCGAGAAGATGGTGGGCTCGTGCCCCGAAGAAACATCTTGCCTGAGTTAGAATTCAGGCTCCTTTTATACTAAAAGAGGAGGAAGTAAAATCAAACACTTCCTGGTTCCCATCAGCCTCTGGAGAGGATGTGTTAATTTCTTCCTCCCTGCAGTCATTTACAGGCGGACCTGGTCAGGATGTTTCCTGTGAGTTAAACAAAGGTATTTTAGCTCACTACCTGGGAAGCAGGGTTCCCAGAGATGAGCCATTATGTATAACTCAAGCTTATCGGCAACATCCCTTTAGTGATTAGCTTGTAATAGAATACAAAATGTTCTTCCCTATTACAGTTCCTACGGAATGTCCAGAATAGGCAAGCCTATAGAAACCAAAAGTAGATTAGTGGCTACAAGGGGCTGGGGGCTGAGAGTTGGGAGGTGGTTGGAGAGGAATGGGAAGTGACAGCTAAAGAGTATGGAGTTTCTTTTAGGAGGGACAAAAATGCTCTAAAATTAGACTGTGGTGATGGTTGTACAACCCTGTAAATATGATAAAAAAAATATTTAATTGTACACTTTAAACAGGTGAACTGTGTGGGACATGCATTATATCTCAATAAAGCTGTTTTAAAAAAGACAAGCGGGGGCTTCCCTGGTGGTGCATTGGTTGAGAATCTGCCTGCTAATGCAGGGGACACGGGTTCGAGCCCTGGTCTGGGAAGATCCCACATGCCGCGGAGCAACTAGGCCCGTGAGCTACAACCACTGAGCCTACGCGTCTGGAGCCTGTGCTCCGCAACAAGAGAGGCCACGATAGTGAGAGGCCGGCGCACCGCGATGAAGAGTGGCCCCCACTTGCCGCAACTAAAGAAAGCCCTCGCACAGAAACGAAGACCCAACACAGCCATAAAATAATAAATTAAATAAATAAATAAAGAGAAAAAGATGGTTCAATTTTAAAAAATAAACAAATAAAATAAAAAAGACAAGAGACTTGTCAATCATTTGCAATGAATGGACCTAAGTTGGATCCTAGTTCAAACAAACATAACGTAATCAGGGAAAACTGAACATTAACATGTAGAACTCGGAATAATTGTTGATTTTTTAGGTGCGACAATGGTATTGTTATTCCTGTTGAGTCTTATCTTTCAGAGATATATTGAAATATTTATGGATGAAATGATATGGTGTATGGGATTTGCTTCAAAATAAACGAATGGAGTGGATAAAGGGAGTGGGTGGGGCTATGAAGGAAACCAGACTGGTCAACATTGAGGTGGGTTCATGGACTCACTGTACAGTCCTCTCAGCTCTTATGTTTGGAATTCTCCACAATTAAAAGACTTAAAACAAGCAATCAACATAGAGGTGAACAACTGTTTCTATAAAGATCTAACAGGTCACAGAGAATACACATACAGTAATAGCCAATGAGTATTTGAAGATGCATAACCTCTGTCATAATTAAAGAAATGCAAATTCAACTGAGGACCCATTTTGCACCTAGAGCTCGGGCAAGATGCAAAGTCTGACAGTCCACAGTGCCGACAAGGACACAGGAAACACTCAGATCTGCTGATAGTGGCTGGGAGAGACAGCCTCTTGGAGGACAATTCTGCAGCATCTATCATCATTTTCAAGACACAATTCCACTTGCAGTAGTTTACTCATCAGATATACTCGCATAAATATGCACAGAGGGATGTTCAATGTTCTTGAAGCAATGTTTGTGGTAGTAAAAACAGGAAACAACTTGAGTGTGCGACCATCAAAGAGTGGTGAATCCACACATACCAGACATCCTAGACAACCTAGAAATATTCTCGGTAATCCAGGGAGAGCCTAAGGAGATCCCTAAAGGGAAAGATGGTCATTATAAAGCTTTCCACTGCTGGTGAGTCCAAGTGCACTGGGTTCTCTGAGGAACTTTAATTACACTCAAAGGAGGCCACAATGAAGTGAATAAATGGTTTGCCTCGTTTATTTTCTGCCTGTCCCTGGCTGAGAGCTGGCCCCAGCGCCAAGCCCTGCTCTAAGTGAGACTTCCGTGCTCACATTATTATCCCCACTCCCAGATGATGAAGTCACAGGGCCCTGACTCCTGAGTGACAGAGAGCAGCACCAAATCTCCCAGGGTAGCACCAAACCCTCTGTGGCCCAGGGACAAGCCAGCACATCAGGCCTGCCTTGTCCTAGACATGATGTCACCACCAGGCCTGAGAATGTCCCAGAGCTATCAGGTCCCCAGCTGAGGAGACCCCACATCCTTCACGCTCAGCCTGACAGCCCTGTCCTGGCCACTCAGAGGCTAGCAGGGTGCTGTGGCAAACAGACTTTATTCTGACCTCTCCCCAGCTCCCGGGTCCAGGTCCACATCCTGACTGGTGAGTGGGCTCACTCGGCACTCAGGAAGACCCGCTTGTGTGCAGTGTTGGTGTAGGGGTGCCAGCGCCACTCCACGTCTGCTGTGGCCTCCTGTTCCAGCGTGCCCAGACGGATCATGTACACTGGCGGAGGGGGATGAGATATGGTCACTTACACAGCCAGCATGCCCCCCACCAGATGTGAGATAAAGCCCCAAACTCACACTTCAGCTCAAAGCGAGGCCCAACCTCGGTCAGCTCCACATTGCGGTGGTTGGTCTTCTTGTACACATGGTGCCTGGGGCAAGTGGGGCAGGGCAGGAGTGAGGGGAGGCAGGGAGCAGCTTCGGGGTCAACAACAAACAGCACAGGGACGCAAAGGTCAGGACACCACTCGGGCCCAGCCCACTGACCCACCGGAAGGAGATGTAGTCGTGCTGGTTGGCGAAGGTGATGACCCGGCGGCTGTCATCTTTGGGCACAGGGAACAGGTAGCGGAGTATGTCGGAGACCTGGGGCAGAAGGAAAAAAAGTGGAAAATGCCCAGCCTGGCACTCCAGGCCCCCAGCCCTCACCCCACGGCCTCAGACTCACCCGCTTACCCAGGCGGGAGGAGAAGCCATGCATAATCAGATGAGGCTTGGCCTCCGACGCAGTGCCCAGGTCGGGGATGTCATGCCGCATGACCACGTTGCACAGTGTGAAATATGCGGTTGGGCCAAAGGGCAGGTGGCTGACAATGAGCCCCACTGGCGGGGCCAAGTAAGCCGTCAGAGACCCTCTGCTCCCAGCCAGCCATCATGGCAGCACCCTGCTCCCTCCCTTCAGTCTTACCAGGTGTGCCTCGATGCTCGTGGACGACCAGCAGGTCAGTGACCCCGTTGGCTTTGCAGGCTCGCACCAGCGCCCCTACCTCATGCCGGCCACGGTTCATGCGCTGGGCGCCTGGGAACACCAACTTTAGCTCCTGCATATGAACTCCCTCTGGTTAGGACTGGGGCTCCTGGGGCCTGAGCATCTCCCGCTAACCCCCATCGACTGGTACCTTTGCAAACATCTTGAGGCGGGAACTGGGATCTCGGGAAGTAGTGATCATGACCTTGGGATCCTCAACCCCTGCCCATCGATACTCATCATCCATGTGGTTGGTCACACCTGTTAGGAGCATGAGGGGCAAGAACTGACAGCGTCTAGAGAAGTGAAGTGCTAACCTGGGGTGGCCAAATCCACCTAGAACAGCACTGTCTGACGAAAGGCTCTCTACCTGCTCTGCGCCAACGGGGTGGCCCCCAGCCACACTGGCTACAAACACAAGTGTAACCAAGGAACTGAATCTTTATATTTGATTTAATTTTAGTTCATTTAAGCTGTAGTAATCACATGGAGCTAGTAGCTACCATGTTAGCACAAGTCCAGATTCTGTTAAGGCCAAAGGTATCAGGCTCCATTCCCTCATAACAAATATTTATGTTTGTGATTCCTTTCATATTTGTTGAATAATGCAGTGAATGAGACATCTGAGTGCCAATGAAGTGCTGGTAGCTGAGGACACAGCAGTGAACAAAATGGACACTGCTCTGCCCCAGCAGAGCCCACCGTCCTAGTAAGGGGGACAACCAACAGACAAAGCAAAGCAGAAAGTGGGGTAATACTGTGTCATGTAAATGGAATTGGGAGCACTCAGGGAGAGGTCCCCTGAGGTGTCATCTGTACAGAGCCAAGAGGGCACCTGGGGGACAGTTTCAGGAGTGGGAGCCGCACAACCTTTCTTCAAGGTGTCTGAGGAATGATATGGAAGCCAGTGGGCTCAACTGCAGGGAGTGAGGCTGGCCCACAGGGTCAGGGAAGGTCACCTTCACCGCCGGCATCGTCAAACTCCAGGGAACCCTGTAAGGCCAGAGCCTCCCTGCGTAACTCGGTGGGAATCAGGCGGTTCTCTGCAGAGGGAAGACAGAGGGGCTAGTGAGACACATGCATGGAGCCTTCAGTTTATACAACACTGAACAAACTTGATGGAAAAATACCCCTTTTACTCCCTTCTGAGCAGAGAGGTGATACGTAACCGGGGGGAGAGGGATGAAACTATTTTTGGCTACATGCCAACCTGCTAACAGTGGTTATAGGAGATTTCATTTACTATGGTTCCTGATTCTCAAGACTTGAAGGGTTTCTAAAATATTTAATCACAAGTATGCACTCCCTTTGTAGTTAGAAAAAAATTAACAATTAATTTTTAAAGAATAAATGGAAACTGCTCTTTCTATACAAAGGTGGACCAGAAACCCTGAAACCCTCTGACAATAAAATCATTAATCGTGATGCTGTGGGTCAGAGGTTTCCTCTGTGAACTAACGCTGGACTTGGCAGAGGGGCAAGGCTGTGGGCATGCCCACTTTGGAGCATGCCCTTGAACCCAGCAGGTCCCTCCAACATGCCCTGGACAAACTCTTGCACGTGGAAGAGAATGTTCACAGCAGCAGGCCTGCCCCAAACTAAAAATAAGCTCCACACCACCCACAGGGAAATGGATGAAGACCCTGTGGAATATTAACCTGCAGGAGCCCCACCTACACTCAGTGGATCTTAGAAACAACACTGAACCAAAACAGAAAGCTGCAAAAGAATACACGCAACCTAATACTACCTTTACAACTAAAAATCGACTAATATGATTTAAGAATACAAACAAGCATGATAATCCTCAAAAAGAACAGCAAGGAAATGGTTCATTTTTAATCAATATTCAATACCGTGTTTACCTAAGTTGGGGGAAATATTTCTGAATTTAAATATATCGATCATTTTTCATTTCTTAACACGGGCAGATAGATCACAGGTGTTTAACTTTATGCTTGACATAAGTATTACATACACATACTTCATATACTTTATATGTCTAAAACCTAAGAAAATCAAAGTGAATCTAAAATAGAGATACGGAGTTGATGTACTATCAGATAGGAAACAGAGCTCCACCAACATGAGAACCAACAAAATACGGATAAATACGGCATTTCCAATCAGGCATGTGCGACAGGCTCTTCATTAGAACGGCAAATGGAAAGCGGGGAAAATATTGCAAAGTTAAATTCCTAATTTACAACGCAAATAAAATTAAGTTCTACACGAGTTAACAGTTTTAAAATACAAGGGACTCATAACAGCACCAAAAGACAGTAAGATATTCTTGTTACCTTGTAGTGAAAAAAGTAGCAAGAATAAAAACGACAGAGGGGAAATAAATATAGAACGACGTGAAATATTTAAATCTGGGAAGACCTAGACACTGTAAATAAAATCACTACGCAAGTTGTAAAATCTGGATACTGCAGCATAAATGACAAGTAATTCACACCATCATGAAAGCGACATTTGCAACCCATCAGGAAGATCCAACAAGAAAGGAAAATGACCAGTAAATACTTGAAAAGATACCACACTAACACAAGTAAATGCTAATTAAACGCGTTTGACACCACTGGCCTTTTTCCCGTTGGGTTTAAACAGGAAAGCCCAAGGGTCTTTACAGTGCCTGGGGGGCGGGGACAGACATACCCTCGAGCGCACGCCGAACCTTGTCCTTCCTCTCCTGGGCCGTTCGCCGAGCCTCCTCACAGGCCTTGCGATACAGGTACTCGCGGCGAAGGCGGGCCTCGCGGCGCAGCTGGGAAACAGCAGACCCGCTCAGACAACCCTTTTTCGCCGCGCAAGGCCGGGCCCGGGAAACACCCGCCCCGAGCCCACGGGTCACATCCACAGCCTCCGCGAGCCCCCGACCTCCAAAACAGGAGCTTAAGCATCACTCCTACCATCCTGGGCGCAACTTCCACGTGGGTCCAGGAGTTCTCTTCTGGCGCCGCCGGTACCACGCAGTCGTCGCTTCCGCCCTCAACCGAGAAGGCCGCTAGAGGCCTCACTAGATTCTGCTGCTGCCGAGAATGCCCAAAGTTAAAATGGCGAACAGTGGCTGGGAGTCGCAAGGCGATTGGCCAGCCCGAAGCTGGAGCAACTACTAGGCGGGGGGGTGGGGGGGGGAGGCCAAGGTGCTGTCACGTGGCTTAGAACGGCCGTTAATAAAGGCGTCGGCCGTGGCTTCACTACCTACCGTGCGAAGCGGGATGCCCAATTAGAAGCTAAAATAATCATAACTGTAGGCTCGAAATAGTGCAGCAACTGTAAAAGCTGCACAGCGATTGACCGGATGATCGCCTAGCGGCCGGTTCTAGAATTAAATTTAAAGCCGCTCCTCCCTTAAAATGGTTGCCGAACAGCTATGCCTCTTTCCATCGCCACTGCGACAGCCGTACTTTAAAAAACGGCCGATTCCAAAAGCGATTCGGAGACACCCACAGATCTCGCCGACTGTCCGGGTGGCTGGTCCCCTTCCGGTGCTCGCGTGACGAGACGCTAATCACCTCCTCGGACCGCTGCTCTGAAGATGCTTATCCTTAAATGAACTAAGCGAGTCGCCTCCACCCAATGGGCGTCTTGGCCCAAGGCTGGGAACGCCCCCGCGGGGGACGGACCTCGCGCGCCTATTGGCTGTCCTTCTGGCACGGCGGACGCTGATTGGGCGACCTGGGGAGCCGGCTCCTGACTGTGTGCGGACCTCATGGCGGCGCGGAATCCGCGAGCTGAGCTGGACTCTCTTCTCCTGCAGCTGCTCGGGGACCTGGAGGAACTGGAGGCGAAGCGGGCGGCGCTGAACGCCCGGGTGGAGGAGGTGGGAGCCTGGGGCGGGAGGGCCGGCACGCGAAGGTTACGGAGTTTCACCGCTCTCCTCTCTCTTCCCAGGGCTGGCTCTCGCTCTCCAAAGCTCGCTACGCCATGGGTGCGAAGTCGGTGGGGCCTCTGCAGTATGCCTCCCGCATGGAGCCCCAGGTCCGCGTCTGCACCAGGTGAGGTCCCTTTCACGCTGCAGCGTGTGGGCAGGCAGGGGCCAGGTCGGGGCCGCCAAAGGTCCAGCCTCCCTTCTCGTTCTTTAGCGAGGCCCAGGACGGACTCCAGAAGTTCTGGATGGTGAGAGCCGGCACCCAGATTCCAGAGGAGGTGGGACCCCGCGAGGCAGGTGAGTCCCCCCGCCCCTTCTTCCCGTAGGGCCCCTTCCGATGTCAAAGACAAAATGCACGGGACAACGGAGGAGATGATTTTATTTAGGCTGTTGCGATTGAGAGAGCACCCCAGGTCTGAAGATCGGAATGTAGAATGTCTCAGCAGAGTGGTTTTTTGCCTTAGACTTTTACAGGGAGAGAGAGAAAGTTATAGGTGAGGTCCTTTACAGTTGGGATTGCTTTGCAATCAGAGGAAGTCTCAGCTGCGCAGAAGATATTTATTTCTGTGTCTAGCTAGTTTCAGGGGGACAAGCTTCTAATCTCAGTTAATCATTCGTGAGACAAAGAACGGGGAGTTGAAGGGTCTGTCTGGCCTTTCAGCATGTTCAGGCGAAATGGGAAAAGTCAGTGTGTGGCTTTTTCACGGGTAAACAAGGGGGGTCATTTGCTGGTTTTGCGATAGTCAAGAGAAAGAGTGGACAGATTCACATGAACCACAAGGGGAAGGGTGGTTCTTTGTAGTAAGCTGTTTTCCAGAACATAAAAGGTTGAGAGGATTTTCCAACCATCGGTATTTTCTGGGATCATGAGCTCAAGTAAAGTTTAACATTGTGTTACTGAGAAAACAAGGGCCAGGTAACAAGACCCCCAACCTCCAGCCTTTCTTTTTACAGTTCTGCGCAGGCGCAAGGGTCTCACGAGGACCCCGGAGCCAGACCCCTCCCCAGCTCCCCGGGACCCTCTGAACTGGTTTGGAATCCTGGTTCCTCACAGTCTACGGCAAGCTCAAGCCAGCTTCCGGGAGGGTGAGTGGACCCTCTATCTACAGGGAGCACTTGAGCACTAATGCCAGGTCTGGGATTAGTCTGCAAAGGGCTTTGCAGGTTTTCTCCATTGCAGACTTTTGTTGGCACACCTTCTGTTTTTTCAAAAAGCATTTATTCGCTGTTGGCAGAGTTCCAGGTTCATATTAGGTGCTGGCAGTAAACAAAAGGGACAAACACCCTCATGGGATGTTTATTCTATTGAGGGCAGAAAAACAACATGCAAACAAATAAGTAGGCCCTAAATATAATACCAGGTAATGAGACTTGCTATGAAAAAATAAGGTAGAGTATGGAGTGGGTTGGGGAAGCTGTTTTTTGAATGGTAGCCTGGAAAGGCCTCTGAAGAGATGAAGGAGAGAGCTTTGGTGATCTGGGGGAACAGTGTTCTAGGTGCAGGGACCAGCCAGGGCAGAGCTCTGAGGCAAGGTTGTATCTGGAATGGCAGAGAGGAGGCCAGTGGTCTAGTGGAGGGGGGCGGGGGGCGGGCAGTGGAGGATGGGGTAGGTGGTGGGAAGCTGCACGTTTTTTCAAGTAAAAGCCACAGGATTTGCTGACAGATCAACTGGGCAGTAAGGGAAGGAGAGGAGTGAAGGATGAGCCCACAGTTTCTAGCCAGAATGCCTGAAAGGGTGGCTGCCCTCACCTGGAGTGGGAGGGCTGCAGAGCAGCAGCCGAGGGGAAGTCAGGAGTGGCGTGGGGTGTGTTCCTGGTACTGTGTGCTGGAGATTCTGGTCAGATGGTTGGCCACATGCATCTGGAGTCTGGAAGAGGACTGGGCTGGAGAGAGAGATTTGGGAGCCCACTGCATGACACTGGTTTTAAATTCCCAAGTTGCTAACACAGACACAGCATTAAAGTTGAAATGAGATAAGATCAGCAGAGGTCCTGGGAATGTGGACAGGAAGTAAGGGAAAAAAGAAGGGAAGTAACCAGTCGAGGAGACTGAGAAGCAGCAGTGAGGCAGGAGCAGCACCAGGAGGGTAAGATGTGCCCTGGAGAGAGGTGATCAGGTGTGTGGCCAGCTCTGCTGCCAGGCAGTTCGGCTGAAGACAGGACTGGCCAGTGGACTGGGTGGTGTGGAGGGCCCAGAGGACTTGACAGCAGCTGTTCCAGGAGAAGCATCAGGTGAAAGCAACGTAGAGGTGGATCCAGAGTGTGGACCACTCTTGGGGGCAGAGAAAACAGGTAGAAGGAGAGAGGACAAGAGCAGTGAGGGGCTGTGATAATGGAGAAAAGAAGGAAGGAAATAAGGGCATGAGACTATGTTATGATCTGTGAATTTTTAGTTCCTGGTGGGTGATATAAGGGGGTCAAGGAAGTATTCTGAGGAGGTGACATTTTAGCAACGACCTGAAGGACATGAGGGTATGGGTCCAGTGAGGTTCTTGAGGAGCCAATGCAAGGCTATACCTGGAATGTTTTAGGAAGAGTGTGAAGGCCAGAGAGGCGTGGGGATGTCCAGAGCCCCCTGAGTCATTTGTCACCACAGATACCATGGTAACAGTCTCTCCTCTTCCTCTAGGTCTGCAGCTGGCTGCAGACATGGCCAGCCTTCAGATCCGCATCGACTGGGGTCGAAGCCAGCTCCAGGGGCTGCAGGAGAAACTCAAGCAGCTGGAGCCCGGGGCTCCCTGACCTGCCACCACAGAAGCAAGGCAGTGAGCACAGCTGTTCTTCGATGTGGCTGCATTATCTCAGGCCTTCTTCCTTCACAGATTGCCCCCCCACCCCAGCTATTCCTCCCTCCTTAATACTTCTCTGGTCTGCATGTTTCCAACTTGGTTAGGTGGGGAAGTTTGAAGGGATAAAGTGAGTAATGTTGAAAGTCACTACTATGAAACCACTTCTACTGTTGTCTCAGGACATATTCATGTGGGGCAGGCACAAACCTGTTAGGTTAGTTCATATCACTGAACAACTGTAACAACCTGATGCATAAATCAGCTGTAGTTTTTCATTAAAGGATGAAATATTGCACAGCTAGTGGCAGGGAAGGACAAGAAGTAGGTGCTTCAGTTTCACTAGATCCTTAAAAGTGATTTTGATGGAGGAAAAAACCGTACACAGCTAACAGATCAGGACAGAATGATTCCTCATCAATAAAACACACACACACCCGAGTAGATGGGCAGCGCTTGGCAGGTTTTAAGCCAGAAAGTAAAAAGGATCGGACCTAGATTTTCAAGGGAAATCTTTCAAGAGACCATTCAGGTTTTTAAAAACTTGCCTTTATCTTTCCAAGAGTGAGTCTTTTAATTTGTTGAAGGGCCAGGAACTCTGTGTCAATTCATATTCCTACTGGCTTGTTGATATTTTTAGCAGTTTCTAGGAGCTAATTGTTATGTTTGGTGGATGTTAGTTTTTTGTTCATAATATGAGATGTAAATTTTTTTCCCAGTTTGTCTTTTAATTTTGCTTATGGTGGTTTAAAAAAAAAACAAACCAAACTTTTTATTATAAAATAAAACACATTACATTAAACTTCACAGACCAAATGAATAGCTCAAAGAGCAGGGTGAAAGCTATCATGAGCATCTCTCAGCTCTTGTGTTTTTAAGTTAGTTTTCTTAGTACGGTTGAATTTATCAATCAGCTGTTGTATGATTTCTTGCTTTGGGATTGCAGTTGATGTGACGGTAAGGGAATTCGCCAGTGTTTTCCTCAAGAACTTTTGTGTTTTCAGGTGAGGTACAGGGTGAGTCCTGCACTCAACTTCCTCTTTTCTACCACAGGTCCACATACAGGGGACCACCCTTATCGCCGATTTGTGATGCCACCTTTTTCTTTCGATTAATCTCAATGTTGTATACCCGTACCATATTCTGGCGGTTCCATTCTGTTTCATTGATCTTAATGTCAGACACAGGAACCACACTGTTTTAATTCTTGAGCCTTTAATACATACTTTAACCGCAGTAGCGCACATTTTCTGGTTGGAGGGAATTTTTTTTTTTGGTCCGGCCGGGGTGGGGCGGGGAACTACGTTGAGCTTGAGTCGTCCGTGAAAAAGCCTAATTGAAACACTGAAAAGGAAACGCTGTGACCGGAGGAAAAAAGAGCATCCCTCCACCCACACAAAAGGTTGAATTTCAGACCAAAACCCGTTACCAACAAAGTGCCAGCCTGTGAGATCTTCAAGCTAAAATGAGTGAAAGATAACATCCCGTTTTTGCTTTTCGAGGAAAAGATTTTCACGGGGAACCCGGTCCTGGGGCGGGGGGAGAAGGGGTGTCTTTTGTTTTACATGTCAGTTGACATCGAAGGACAAGCAATAGCCCTCCGTTATTTACTGTTGAAGTTGGGTTTGGGTGGCGGCCAGGATCCCAGCAGGGTGTGCTAGTGCGGAAGGTGACAACGACTAGCGCCCAGCCACCCTCGCTTCTGTTCTTGGGAACACTTCCGGGAGGAGGAGTTCCCGCCCCTGGGAGGGGCCCGGATGTGCCGGCCGGCGCTGCGTAGGCGGGCGGGTCCGTGAAGCCCGGGCTCGCGCAGCCGCAGTCAGCACGGATTGCTACCAGCGGGAGCAAGGCCTGAGGTGCGCAGACGTGGTGTGGTGGCGCTGACGACAAGCTGACGGAAATAATATATGTTGCATCGAGGAAGAGACTTTTTGACAGTTCCCATATGGTCTAGCGGTTAGGATTCCTGGTTTTCACCCAGGCGGCCCGGGTTCGACTCCCGGTATGGGAACGCTGAATTGTTTTTTTTCTTACTCTTTAAACTTGCCACAGTTTGGCTTTTTTCCACTAGCACACCTCACGTCAAATTAAATGTCTCTCTTCATTTAAACCTAGAGAAATTGAGGCCCGGGAAGCTCTGGGCCCCATCCGTCAGCGTATTAATCGGAAGCGTCGATTTTCATCACGTCATTGACTAGTTCTACCAGTGAGTTACATGCGGTACCATATCCACTACAGGTGTGAGTAACAGTAGTAGTTACAGGTTAAATGTTTACTCCAGTATGTGAGTATTAGACCGCCGCCGTGAAGGGCGCCCCGGGCCCGGCCCCTCCCTCGAGGGCGGCGCTGCCGCAGCCTGGCTCCCGGGCCTGCGGGGAAGGTGGGGCGGCCGCTGCGGAGCTGAGTCCGCGGAGGGGCGAGGGGCAGGCTGCGGAGGGGATCGGAGCATTCCCCGACGGTTTTAGCTCTCTTTGGCCCGGCGGCCGCTGCGTTTGCCCTGTGGTCCAGTGGTTAGGGGTCCTGGGTTCTCACGGGGGCAACGCGGGCTTGCGGGCCGCGCCCGCACGCCACGCCCCCCGCACCCCAGCCCGGGCACACTTCGCTTCGAAAGGGGAGCCAAAGCCACAAACATGAATCAGGAAACGCTTTCCTCCGTTTTCCATCCCTTTACCCTGTCGGATCAGTTAATCCAGGGAGTTTACGCGCAGGCCCGAGGCCCTGTCCCCAGGAGCGCACTACCGCACGCGTGTATTCATTCACACTTCTGCGCGGGGGGCGGGGATTATCTCCATAATCATATTAATTTTTAGCGTGGAAGTTACAGTAGGCTACAGTGGTTTCTGATCTGGCATGCAGAGAGCTTGGAAGTCATTCCTGTCCTCACAATAAGAAAAAAGCTGAGAAAACCACAGTTTAGCCACTCGTCTTAGATCATGAGGAAATTGAGGTCGCGGGGCCACCTGCTGCCTCGAAAACTGGAGAGAAGAGTGAGGACAGAGAGCCAGGCCTCACCAGGCTCAGAAGCGGCTGCCAGAGTCAGCAACTTGTAGGAAAACTCGGAGGCTCACTGAGCGTCACACTTGTGGGTTTTACTCCGGGAGCCCTACCTACCAGGTGCTCCGGGTCAGGACTGGAGAAGAAGCCCCCGGTGCTTCTGGCAAGGGGAGGGAGAAAGGAACCGTTCGGAAACGAACCAGCGCAGCCTGTCCTCCCTAACAAAGGCCCATCCTCAGGGAAACTGTTACAGAGCATACCCAACCTGGGGGAAGGGAGATACGGAGCTCCAACCCTCTCTCGCCATCCTGTGTCACATAAAGGGAGGAACAGAAGCTCAGAAACACTTGTGAAGGTCACAGGCCAGGGGCAGGTGCTCAGGAAAAGACTAAGCCCTAGCCATAGGATTCTAGACACTTCCCCTCCGCCCAGGTCTTACCACCACATAACTAAAGCTCCTGTGTTACAATAATAGGGGACTATAGCTGAAGGAACTGCTAGGCTCAGAATCTGTGTAAGAGGTCTAATGGGAAAGCCAAAGACAACACAAGATACAAAAATAAGAACACCGGAGGAAATTTTAGCCTCTGACACAACTAGAGCAAACAATAAATACAGGCTGGTTCCTAGCCAGAAAAATACAAAAGCTCACACTAAAAGCCTATTTACCTCAGTTCTTTCTACCCGATACATCATGTGTAGCTCTTAACAAAAATTTAAAAGGCAGATGATAAAACAGGGACCGTTTCTATGCCCTTGAGCCCCTGAAATTATTCAGACTAGCCAATCCTAAATCCCGTTGCCCTGCCTCTGCCTCTTGACTTCCCCTTGGTCAGTCTCTGTGTCCCATGCCTCCACATGCGTCCCTACTCCCTCTCTTGGGAATGTTGAGCACGATAAACTGTTTTCAGTGGCAATTGTCTCCTAATCTGTTGGCCTTACAATACCTAAGTAATAATAATAAAACATTGAAACAATTGGTCCAGCAAGCAGAATGGTTTGATCTCAGACCGAATGACTGCTCTTGATTTTCTAACAGGTCTTCCAGATGGCAGCAGCAGGCACGCTGCTGGCTGGCATGTTGTTGCTGTAGCCAGAACTGCTTTTTGTTGCCTCTACCAGATGTTGCTGTGAATCCCGTTCATAAATTTTGGAACTTGTGAACAAAGTCCTCCCCTAGTTCCTATCTGAGTCAAGGTGTCAAGTGTCCAGGACAGAGTACCCGGGGGTAGTTCAAATTAATTGGCTACTTGTGACAGTTGAAAGGCTCCTCCAAGGAGAGTGAGCGGTAACTCTTTCCAAATGCCATGGGATGGATCTGAGCAGCCCACTGGGCAACACTGAGAAGTGGTGGGGCCATCAGAGTCATAATATTCTGTATCTGAGTTGGTTTCTTTGGCTTATTCCACATGATGGCAAGGGACTACTCTGAGACTACTCTGTCTCAAGCCATTCATGGGGTCAGTGTGAGGGCATCCCAGCTACGATGACACCCCCAAGTGTTGCCCAGTAGGGTATTTGCGCTTCCAGAATTTGAAATGAAATCTTTAAAAAAATTTTTTTATTGTGATAGAATATACTTCATAAAATTTACCATCATAACCATTTTTTTCTCTTTTAAAAAATTTACTGAAATATAGTTGATTTGGGGCTTCCCTGGTGGCGCAGTGGTTGAGAGTCTGCCTGCCAATGCAGGGGACACGGGTTCGAGCCGTGGTCTGGGAAGATCCCACATGCCGCGGAGCCACTGGGCCCGTGAGCCACAACTGCTGAGCCTGCGCGTCTGGAGCCTGTGCTCTGCAACGGGAGAGGCCACGATAGTGAGAGGCCCACGCACCGCAATGAAGAGTGGCCCCCGCTCGCTGCAAATAGAGAAGGTCCTCGCACAGAAACGAAGACCCAACACAGCTAAAATAAATAAATAAATAAATTTATAAAAAAAGAAAGAAAGAAAGAAATATAGTTGATTTAAAATGTTGTGTTAGGGCTTCCCTGGTGGCGCAGTGGTTGAGAACCTGCCTGCCAATGCAGGGGACGCTGGTTCGATCCCTGGTCTGGGAAGATCCCACATGCCGCGGAGCAGCTGGGCCCGTGAGCCACAACTACTGAGCCTGCGCGTCTGGAGCCTGTGCTCCCAACAAGAGAGGCCACGATAGTGAGAGGCCCGTGCACCGTGATGAAGAGTGGCCCCTGCTCGCCGCAACTAGAGAAAGCCTTCGCACAGAAACGAAGACCTAACACAGCCAAAAATAAATAAATTAATTAATAAATACTGAATGTTCTCCAGCTCCTGTAATAACCTGCAGCTGTTTGACCACTCGGTGCAAGAGGCTGAATGTTGTCCCTGGAGCTGCTTCAGACCAAAGCAAAAAAAAAAAAAAAAAGTTAGTTTCTGGCGTACAGCAAAGTGATTCAGTTATACATATATATATAAATATTTTTAAATATTTATTTATATTTTATTTGGCCGTGTGAGGTTTTAGTTGCGGCACACGGGATCTTCGTTCTGGCGTGCAGGATATTTAGCTGTGGCATGCTAACTCTTAGTTGCGGTAGGTAGGATCTAGTTCCCTGATTAGGGATTGAACCTGGGCCCCCTGCATTGGGAGTACAGAGTCTTAGCCATTGGACCACCAGGGAAGTCCCTAGTTATACATATATATATTATAATAGTTTGCATCTGCTAATCCCAAACTCCCAATCCATCCCTCCCCCACCCCCCTTCCGCTTGGCAACCATAAGTCTGTTCTGAGTCTATTTCTGTTTTGTAGACAAGTTCATTTATGTCATATTTTAGATTCCACATATAAGTGATATCACATGGTATTTGTCTTTCTCTTTCTGACTTACTTCACTTAGTATGACAATCTCTGTGTCCATCCATGTTGCTGCAAATGGCCTTATTTCATTCTTTTTTATGGCTGAGTAGTATTCCATTGTGTGTGTGTGTGTGTGTGTGTGTGTGTGTGTGTGTGTGTGCCACATCTTCTTTATCCATTCATCTGTCAGTGGACGTTTAGGTTGTTTCCATGTCTTGGCTATTGTAAATAGTGCTGCTATGAACATAGGGGTGCATGTATCTTTTCAAATTAGAGTTTTGTCCAGATATATGCCCAGGAGTGGGATTGCTGGATCACATGGTAACTCTATTTTTAGTTTTTTGAGGAACCTCCATACTGTTTTCCATAGTGGCTGCACCAGTTTACATTCCCACCAACAGTGCAGGAGGGTTCACTTTTCTCCAACACCCTCTCCAGCATTTGTTATTTGTAGACTTTTTAATGATGGCCACACTGACCAGTGTGAGGTGGTACCTCATGGTAGTTTTGATTTGCATGTCCCTAATAATTAGCGACGTTGAGCATCTTTTCATGTGCCTGTTGGCCATCTGTATGTCTTCTTTGGAGAAATGTCTAGTTAGGTCTTCTGCCCATTTTTTGATGGAGTTGTTTGGTTTTTTGTTATTGAGTTGTATGAGCTGTTTGTATATTTTGGAAATTAAGTCCTTGTCAGTCACATCGTTTGCAAAGATTTTTCTCCCAATCTGTAGGTTGTCTTTTCATTTTGTTTATGGTTTCCTTTGCTGTGCAAAAACTTATAAGTTTGATTAGGTCCCATTTGTTTATTTCTGCTTTTATTTCTATTGCCTTCATAGACTGACCTAAGAAAACATTGGTATGATTTATGTCAAAGAGTGTTCTGCCTATGTTCAGTCCCCTCAGCTTGGGTCTTTGCTTGAGTGGAAAGGACAGATGCCAGGACCCTAATGATCTTTCTAGCTCTAACAGCCTGTAATTCCAGTTAAATTAAAAGGAAGGAAATCATTTTGGCACCCCTCTCAATGTTAATTTTTTTAATAATAAGCAGGAAATCTTCAGGACCGGTCCCCAGAATTAGTGGGCTTGTCTTCTGTGGAGGTTTGGCGCTGTTCTGGGTGGGCCAGAACTTTCAGCCCAGCCTATGCTCCTAGAGAATGTGTGCCGGGCTCAAGAGAATGAGATTGAGATTAAGTGGGCAGTGAAGTTAGCTGGATCCTCTATAGAGGCATAGCAAACTCCTGGGGGGTGGCCCTTGGCACCTCAAAATCCTTACCAGACCCTGGTCCAGCATCTGGAAACTCTTGTTTCCAATTTTTTTCAAAATTCAAAACTTTTTCTCCCTGTTTTCTACTAGCCTCTGAAATTTCTAAAGTAGAATTTGGACCCAGCTGGGGGGAAAATTTTTTTTTTTAAGGTACATCTATATCTTGCTTACCCAGAAATAACTTTTCACTTTCATTTCTACCCATCAGAAATATGGTTAAAAAAGAAAGTTCTGAATGTGTTTGGAGAGAGTGAGCAGTTTGGGGTGGAGACGTATTTTGGGCCAGCATGACCCAGGGGTCCCTGCATCCGAGAATCCTACTTCATTACTGGAGAGACCAGCCAAATACTCATAGAACAACTAGAAAATGACCAAGTGCTAAACAGGCTTCCAGAGCAAGAGAAGGGCCTGGACTGGACAGAGCTCACAGAGCTCCTTAGGTTTCAATAAGCCTCGAAGGGGAGAGTTCAGGCAGAGAAGGTTCTTGAAGAACAGCCTCTCAGAACACTGTGCAAGGACAGGTCGACAAGGTACCCAGGTTATGTAAGGTCTGGGGTCGCTCATTCCTTCATCATCCAGTTCTGCCTGTTCTGGTGGAAAGAGAAGAAGGGAATGAAAAAGAAAAGTGGGGAAGAGCCCTAGAGCTTGGCTGTGCCCTCTGGGCCCTGCTGGCTCCAGGTGGGTTGGGGCAAGTGGCGCCCTGCAGTAGAGGCTGTCAGGTCTCTGGCTGGGCTGTATGACGGCCCGGCGGACGATCGTACGACAAAGGGCCCAAGGCCCTGAAGTCCCTACACCCTCAGCCCCAGCAGCTGGACCTTGTGAACTCTCGGAACCCAGCAGGGCCGGATCCGGAGTATCCCGTGATGGGAGGGCACAGAGAACACCAGGACCTCGAAATGCTGGAGCCCCTGGTCTCATGCACACAGCAGGCTGGCCCGCCTCCTACTTTCCAGACGCAGCTGGTAGGAGGCATGGGCAGCAGAAGCGAGGCCTAGCGCCTGGGCCAGCTGGTGGTGCGTCCAGACCTGGCAAGCAGGAACCTCGCTGTGCCTGGTCCAGAGCCACGTGGGGAGCCAGAGTGGCCAGAGCAGGCCGTGGGCTTCTGGGGCCCTGGCGTCAGAACATATCACCTGGAACCTGCCCCATCTCCCCTGACCTCAGGAGCAGGGTTACTGACCTGGTTATTACTTGGTTTGCAGACCTCCTGGGGACACCAGCTGCTGAAGGCTTTAGCCTCCCACCCCCTCCCTCTCCCAAAGCTCTTTCCAAAGACCCCCCCCGTCCCTCCTCCCTCCCCGCCCTCCAGGCACTGCCCTCCCCATCCTAAAATCCCACCTTCCCGCTACATCCCAGTGGCCTTCGGCGCCCCCTGCGGCAACACTGGCAGGAGGCAGCATTCCAGCCCCTCAACCACACAGCCCCACCCAGACTCAGGGCAATGGGGTGGGCGGGGGCGCTGACCGAGGGGACCCCTAATGTGCAGGCAGCCGGCTCCCTACGTCCTTGAGTTCCTCCTCTACTGGGAGCTCTGAGAAATTCACAAGGCAGGGGCTGCAGGCTGCAGCCGACTCCAGCACAGTCATTCCCTTTCCCAAGGGAAGGACATTCCCTTGGCAAGACAGGGACAAGCCAAGAGGACGACTGTCCTTTTGCACCTGGACCCCATAGTACAAACTTGTGTGCCCTTTGGTCCCAAGGACACAAGACCTATCTGAGGCCTCAGGCCCCGCTGGCGTGCTCATCGATATTGCTCTTACAGAGCAGCGGGTGGGGCTGACAGGGCACCTTGCGAGGAGCAGCTGCAGCACTTCCTGGCCCAGCTGGAGCAGACTGCCCTCCCTCGGGGAGCTGCCCTCTCCCCCACAGCCTGCCCTCTCTCCCTCTCTCTCTCCCCCCCCCTCTCCTCTCTTGGCCACCTGTGGGCAGGGTTCTGGTCTGGGTGGGTTGCATGGTGGGTTTGCAGGAAAGGCTGGGCTACTGCCCTCTGGACTTCCCGGCTGGCTTCCATCGGGTGGAGCAAGTCTGAGCTGAACTGGAACACAGTACTCAATGCTAGCAAACCGTATGCTCAAAATGGACCAATGGCTGACGTGAAATTTGGAATACTTCTTACAACTACCATTAAATATGTAGTTTCCATGTGCTGAAAGTGACCTCCATCCCACATCTTCAAATTAAGGGGAATAAAATGGTTCATATGTGACTCATATAATTGCAGTGATAAGTGCAGGCAATTTAGTCATGAAGGAGAATGACCCTGTGTGATTCTCTTTGTTCAGTTCCATGAGTCTCTGAGGACTTTGTGAGGTGTCACACTTTAAGTATCATTACTGCAGCTCAAGAGATCATTTGAAATGCATTTCATAGACCAGTAAATGAAAGTGTGAGAGATGAGTCCAAGGTCAACAGATCCAAAATAAGAAACCAGATAGTTATCTTTTTTTCAAAGGCATGCATCAGCCACTTGGATAGTTGGTATGCTAACACTGTCCACCTAGACTTTAAATCCAACCTCACTGACCCATATATGAGGTGGTCGAGAAACATTTGGGTGCTTACTTGAAGTCTTATTTTAAAAGTACCCTTTACTGCTGCAACAGTGAAGTACAGTTCCTTAGTACATAACACTCCTTTTTTTTCTGGTCTACATTCTGGTTCCTTGTCACCATCCTGGGTTCCAAGTGAATATGAAAACACAAGGGGAAATAGTTTCCTCAAAATCACTAGTTCAACTGGTTTAACCTATTTACAAAAACAGGAAGGTCTGCCAGAATGAGAAAGTTCTTAGAGACCAAGGAGTTGTTACATGGGCACTCCAGCAGGTGACCACTACACCAACCATTCTTTTTTCAGATCATTATTCCTAGGGATTTATTGATTTTATAAATCAAGTTTGGGCTTTGTTAATTTTCTCTATGGTTATTCATTTTCTATTTAACTAATTTCTGCTCTTTTTATTTACTTCACTTACTTGGGTTTGATTTGCTCATTTTTTTTTCTAGCTTCTTAAGAGGAAACTTGGATAACTGGTTTTAAACTTATCTTTTTTCTTTTTTTAATGTAAGTATTTAAAGCTATACATTTCCCTCGAAGCACCACTGTAGCTACATCTTACCAAATTTGATATGTTACATTTTTATTATCATTATTTGAAATATTATATAATTTCTTTGTTATTTCTTCTCTAAAGCATGGGGTTTTATAAAATGTATTGTTCAATTTCCAAATATTTAGGGCTTTTCTAGATATATTATTATTACTGTTTTCTAATTTAATTCCAGTGTGGTCAGAGAACATTTGTAATATTTTAATATATTGGTTTACATTGACCCAGAATATCTCAGTGTAATGGAAATAAATGGAAATGCTAGAGTAATGGAAATAAAAACAAAAATAAACAAATGGGACCTAATGAAACTTAAAAGCTTTTGCACAGCCAAGGAAACCGTAAACAAGACCAAAAGACAACCCTCTGAATGGGAGAAAATATTTGCAAATGAAGCAACTGACAAAGGATTAATCTCCAAGATTTACAAGCAGCTCATGCAACTCAATAACAAAAAAACAAACAAACCAATCCAAAAATGGGCAGAAGACCTAAATAGACATTTCTCCAAAGAAGATATACAGATTGCCAACAGACACATGAAAGAATGCTCAACATCATTAATCATTAGAGAAGTGCAAATCAAAACTACAATGAGATATCATCTCACACCGGTCAGAATGGCCATCATCAAAAAATCTATAAACAATAAGTGCTGGAGAGGGTGTGGAGAAAAGGGAACACTCTTGCACTGTTGGTGGGAATGTAAATTGATACAGCCACTATGGAGAACAGTATGGAGGTTCCTTAAGAAACTAAACATAGAACTACCATACGACCCTGCAATCCCACTACTGAGCATATACCCTGAGAAAACCATAATTCAAAAAGAGTCATATACCAAAATGTTCATTGCAGCTCTATTTACAATAGCCAGGACATGGAAGCAACCTAGGTGTCCATCATTGGATGAATGGATAAAGAAGATGTGGCACATATATACAATGGAATATTACTCAGCCATAAAAAGAAATGAAATGGAGGTATTTGTAGTGAGGTGGATGGAGTTAGAGTCTGTCATACAGAGTGAAGTAAGTCAGAAAGGGAAAAACAAATACAGTATGCTAACACATATATATGGAATCTAAGGAAAAAAAAAAAAGTCATGAAGAACCTAGTGGCAAGACGGGAATAAAGACACAGACCTACTAGAGAATGGACTTGAGGATATGGGGGGGAGGGGTAAGATATGACAGGGTGAGAGAGTGGCATGGACATATATACACTACCAAATGTAAAATAGGTAGCTAGTGGGAAGCAGCCGCATAGCACAGGGAGATCAGCTCGGTGCTTTGTGACCACCTAGAGGGGTGGGATACGGAGGGTGGGAGGGAGGGAGACTCAAGAGGGAAGAGATATGGGAACATATGTATATGTATAACTGATTCACTTTGTTATAAAGCAGAAACTAACACACCATTGTAAAGCAATTATACTCCAATAAAGATGTTAAAAAAAAAAAAAAGAAGAGAAATAAGAAAGAAAGACTGAAAACGAGTGAGGAAAGCCTATTTGATCTAAGGAATGACATCAAAAGAGCCAATCTGCAAATTATCAGAGTTCCAAGGGGAGAGGAGAGGGAAAAGGAGATAGAAAGTTTATTTAAAGGAATAGTAGCTGAGAATGTACCAAATCTAGGGAGAGATTTGGATAACCAAGTTCATGAAGCTCACAGGTCACCAAACAAAATCAACTTAAAGAGTTCCTCTCAGTGACACATTATAATAAAACTCAAAAAACAAAGACAAAGAGAGAATCTTAAAGGCAGCAAGACCAAAGAAATTGTAACTTATCAGAGATGAAGAGAACTTAAAGAGATGAAAAAAAAGATATTCCATGCAAATGATAAAGAAAAGAGAGAAGGAGTAGCTATACGTAGACAAAAATAGATTTTAACTAAAAACAGTAACAAGAGAAAGACAAATTCTTGATGAATTGACCTCTTTATCATTATATATATAACAGTCATAAATATATGTGCACTCAACATCAGAGCACCCAAATACATTAAACAAATACTAACAGAGCTGAAGGGAGAAATAGACAACAGTAGGGGATTTCAATTCCTCACTTTCAACAATGGATAGGTCATCCAGACAGAAAATCAATAAGTAAACATTGAATGTGATCTATACTTTATACCAAATGGACCTAACAGACATGTACAGAACATTCCATCCAACAGCATCAGAATACACATTCTTCTTAATGCACATGGAACCTTCTTTATGATAGGTCATGTGATAGGTCACAAAAGAAGTCTCAGCAAATTTAAGAAGATTGAAATCATACAATGTATCTTTTCCAACCACAATGGCATAAAACTAGAAATCAATAACAGAACAAAAGTTGGAAAGTTCTGAAATACTTGGAAATTAAACAACACACCCCTGAATGGGGCAAAGGACAAATCCAAGGGAAAAATCAAATATTTTGAAAAAATGAAAAATAGAAACAAAAAATATCACAACCTATGGAATGCGACAAAAGCAGTTCTAAGTGGGAAGTTTATAGTGATTAATACCTACATTAATGAAGCAACTGACAAAGATTAATCTCCAAAATTTACAAGCAGCTCATGCAGCTCAATATCAAAAAGCAAACAACCCAATCCAAAAATGGGCAGAAGACCTAAATAGACATTCCTCCAAAGAAGATATACAGATTGCCAACAAACACATGAAAGGATGCTCAACATCACTAATCATTAGAGAAACGCAAATCAAAACTACAATGAGGTATCACTTCACACCAGTCAGAATGGCCATCATCAAAAAATCTACAAACAATAAATGCTGAAGAGGGTGTGGAGAAAAGGGAACCGTCTTGCACTATTGGTGGGAATGTAAATTGATACAGCCACTATGGAGAACAGTATGGAGGTTCCTTAAAAAGCTAAACAGAACTACCATACGACCCAGCAATCCCACCACCGGGCATATACCCTGAGAAAACCATAATTCAAAAAGAGTCATGTACCACAATGTTCACTGCAGCACTATTTATAATAGCTAGGACATGGAAGCAACCTAAGTGTCCATCAACAGATGAATGGATAAAGAAGATGTGGCACATATATACAATGGACTATTGCTCAGCCATAAAAAGAAATGAAATTGACTTATTTATAGTGAGGTGGATGGACCTAGAGTCTGTCATACAGAGTGAAGTAAGTCAGAAAGAGAAAAACAAATACCGGATGCTAACACATATATATGGGATCTAAAAATGGTTCTGACAAACCTAAGGGCAGGACAGGAATAAAGACGCAGATGTTGAGAATGGACTTGAGGGCACGGGGAGGGGGGAGGGTAAGCTGGGATGAAGTGAGAGAGTGGCATGGACATATATACACTACCAAATGTAAAATAGCTAGTGGGAAGCAGCTGCATCCCACAGGGAGATGAGCTCGGTGCTTTGTGACCACCTAGAGGGGTAGGATAAGGAGGGTGGGAGGGAGATGCAAGAGGGAGGAGATATGGGGATATATGTATATGTATAGCTGATTCACTGTGTTATACAGCAGAAACTAACACACCATTGTAAAGCAATTATACTCCAATAAAGATGTTAAAAAAAAAAAAAGAATGCTAGAGAAACAGAGGCATGTTGCTCAGTGAAAAGGCTTGCTCTTATCTTGAAAGCTGGGGATCGTCACTGAAAGCTTTTAGCATGGGAGTGACATGATCTGTGTTGTAGAAAAATCACTTTTTCTAAATGTAAGCCTGGCTTGACAAGAGGAAGACCGGTTAGGAGATGGTTGCATCCAGATGAGGATGGGAGTGAATGAAGTAAGTCAGGGCAGAGGTTTGAACAGGAGCTAATATGAGAGCCACTCAAATCTTCAGGTTCTGGCATTGGGTTGGGCAAAAGTGGTGAGAGGGAGGCACTGAGGACGACCCTGAGGTTTCTGGCATGGGCAAATGAGTAGTGTAGGATGGTGGGTGAGACCTCCAGCCTGGGAGTCAGAGACATTTGGTTCTGTATACAAACTTTAAAAAAAAAAGGATCCCTGTCCTGGTGGGGGATACAGACTGAAAAATACTCACTTTCAATACCAAGTAGTCACAGCAAAGATAAAGATAAGTACAGGACCCAGCCTGGGATGGGGAGGCATGGTGGGAGAGTGGTTTAAGGCATGCTTGCTAGAATTTTACGGCATTGGAGTAAAGAAGGTGAGAAAGGTGCTCAGGATGGAGGAGGCTACATGCCTAAGACACAAAGGAACAAACAGGATGGTGGCCTGGGAGATGTCCTTGACTCTCTGGCTTGGGTTCCACTCACCTGCTAACAGCACCCAGATCTACATTTCAAGGCAGACTGCTGCCTCTGTCCACTGGCCACCGCCACATCAAAGTCCCACCTCAAAGCAGTGTATCCGGTGAGCCTTCCCTGCACGTGCAGCCCCCCATCCTGAAGTGCCCACTCAATCTGCTCCTCATCTTCCTGACCCGCCTTGCTCAGTGACGCTCCCAGTCACACAGGCTAACACTTCTGGGATCCTGAGAACCAGCCTCGACTCCTCTCTCTCATGCCCCATATCCAACCTGTCACCAAATTCTATTCCACTTTTTCAAAAGTTCTAGAACCTTGTAAAGCAATTATACTCCAATAAAGATGTTTAAAAAAAAAAAGTTCTAGAACCTGCTCCATCGCCATTACCATCTTTATTCCAGTTTCCAGCAGCCATAGGAGCACCTCTCTCTTTTCACATTATTTTAATTGAAATATAGTCTATATACCATAATATATCCTTTTAAACTGTCCGATTCAGTGTTTTTTTAGTATTTTCACCATGTTGTGCAGCCATCACCCTTATCTAATTCCAGAACATTTTCATCACTGCAAAAGAGAAGCTCTGTACCCATCAGCAGTCCCCATTCCCTCCTCCCCCTTCCCTCTGTCAACCACTAATCTACTTTATGGCTCTATAAAGTTCCCTGTTATGGACATTTCACATAAAGGAAATCATACAATATGTAGCCTTTTGTGTGTTTGCTCAAGAATCCATCTCAGGAATTTCTCGGATTTCTTCAATATTACGGCAGTGATTTCAAAGCCTGCTTCACTGTGAATTTCATATCAAAATGAATTAAGCATAACGTTTTTAAGTTTCATCTATGTTGTAGCATGTATTAAACATGTTTTTTATTTTCTGTTTTCTGATGCTTTGACATCTGGGGCCTTGCTGACTCTGGAGGGATGGCCTCTCCCAAGGCTAGCTAATTCCTAGAGATAGTAAATGACTCCTCTGCAAATGCACCTTCATTTGCAAACCAACCAATTCACTGCCCACCTCCTTTATCAGGGTCAATACCAATATCCACCTGTCCTAATCACCCCAGGTCCAGGTACCAGACAACTAGGGACAGCCTCTATGCCCCAGAGCCCACTGAAATTATTCAAAGTAGTCAATCTTAAACCTGTTTCCCCTGCCTTGCCCATTACTTCCTATGGAAACCACAATAAAGTTTCTTGCCCATGTTTTCTCTTCACTCCCTCTGCCTCTTGACCAACGCTGTGCTGTGTGACTCCCCGTGACAGGGTGTGCCCCCTTCTTTTGGGAATTGTGAGTAACAATTATCTTTTCAATGCTAATTGTCTCCTGATCTGTTGCCCTTACTAAAAACCTCAAAATTTCTACTAATACACTGTATTTTTTAACAGTTGGAAAACCACTTATCCTTATTATCAGTGTCAGGGGTCCACCTTCAAGAAGGTGAGGCTCACCTGCATCACATCAGGATCCCCAAGTGCACCTAGGTACCTAGATCTGACCTTCATTTGTTGAACTTGTTCCAGGAAAATGCTATGGTTTCTTCTTTTGCTTCCTCAGCCCTGATTAACCTGGACAAGAGCGAGATTTTAGCCACTCTGGTTTGTGATGGAATCCAAGATTGATTCAACATTCTTCGTTCTCACCTCTCCTGCGCTGACTGACCCAGTCAGTCACAATTTTTTTTATTTTGTTTTCCAAGCTGGGCTCTAGCACCATCCTGGTGGAGGAAGCGCCTTAGCAGACTGTCCAATCTGCGTACGAACATGGAGTAGTCTTTCCTTACAGTTGGCACACAGCTATCAATCCAGTATATAAATGCTGCTACTTTGCAGCCCGCTTTACCCTCTCTCCAGGGCAGCCAGGGAAGTGAGGGGTTCCAAAGCAGAGGTCCTAGGGACACTAAGTCATCACACAGTCTTCAGGCTGACCTCCATCCACTCACACAGAAACACATTTCTCTCCTTCAACAACCATCATCCTTGTACCATTTCAATGGTGTGATCTAATCATGACTCAGCGTGCTGTTTGTCTATTGCTATGTAACAAACCACCTCCAAATTTGGTGGCTTGAATTGAAAATACAGTCTCAAATACATATTTCTGTACCCATATTCATAGCTGCATTATTCACAATAGCCAAAAAGTAGAAGCAACCCAAGTGTCCATTGACAGATGGATGGATAAACAAAACGTGGTATATCCATAAAATGGAGTCTTTAAAAGGAAGGAAATTCTACACATGCTACAACATGGATGAACCTTGAGGACATTATGCTAAGTGAAATAAGCCAGTCACAAAAGGACAAATACAGTGATTCCAGTTATATAAGGTACCTAGAAGAGTCAAATTCATAGAAACAGAAAGGAGAATAGTGATTGCCAGAGGCTTGGAGGAGGGAGGATGGGAAATTATTGCTTAATGGGTCTAAAGTTTCAGTTTTGCAAGATGAAAGAGTTCTGGAGATGGATGGTGGTGATGGCTGCACAACATTATGAATGTACTTAATGCCACTGAACTGTACACTTTAAAATGGTTAGGATAGTACATTTTATGTTATGCATATTTTACCACAATTTTAAATTTTTACTGGCTTAAAATTATACTCTGTTATTATTTCTCATAGTTGTGTGGACTGACCGGGCGGGGAGCCATATTTGGAGACTAGCTACCACAATCCATCTCAGGGATTTCTTAAGTTTATTCTTTTTTTTTTTTTTTTTTTTTGGCTGCGTCAGATCTTATTTGCATCACATGGGCTCTTCCTTGTGGTGTGCGGGCTTCTCTCTAGTTGTGGCATGCGGGTTTTCTCTCTCTAATTGTGGTGCACAGGCTCCAGGGTGCGTGGGCTCCGTAGTTGTGGCACGCAGGTTCCAGAGCACGTGGGCTCTGTAGTTTGCTGCAGTCAGGCTCTCTAGTTGAGGCACAAGCTCAGTAGTTGTGGCGCATGGGCTTAGTTACCCCGCGGCATGTGGAAACTTAGTTCCCTGACTAGGGATCGAACCTCTGTCCCCTGCATCGGAAGGTGAATTCTTTACCACTGGACCACCAGGGAAGTCCTTCAAGTTTACTCAATATTACAGCAGTGACTTCAAAGCCTGCTTCATTGTGAATTTCATAGCAACAGCCAAGTTCCCAGAGAACTTGTTTCAACTTATAAAGCACTGGAAAAGTTGTGAGCTCTTCTTGGCATATCTGCTACCAACCTCCTTTCCCATTCTAGAAAAAAAAATCTCAATTTCTTAAGAAACTATGTGTCCTTTGAGATTAGGTTAGAAGTCAACTTCTACTTGGTAATTTCATGAGGGCATCTTTTAGATAGGGTAACCACTCATATTTCAGAGTATATTTTGTGTTTCTATTATCAATGCCTGGCCCTTTCTCAGTTAGCATCGAATTTCCTGCATCCCAGGAAACCCATCAGCCTTAGGCAAACCAGGATGGGTGGTCACTCTACTTTTAGACCGTCTCAATTTTATGAACTCACCTAATGTTACATAAATCTGATATTCTCAAACCATGTATATGTCTTAAAATTGTGATTCCAATCTTGAGATCTCTACAAAATTCCTTTGTCTTTCTAGTGGTTGTCCCAATCCATGATGCTTTGTGTCTGGTGCACTTGACTCCAGAGCTCTATAAATCCAATAATCTGGCAATAAAGATGCATTTTTAGATTGGGCTTATGGTGATTATTTTAATCCAAGATACACTTGGACACCATATCTTAGATCCACATTCTCATATGGTAAGCCAAGTGTTAAAATGTAACGCATATAAACCGGGGAGTTCACACAACCCAGTCTTGATGGGGTTGTCGTAGTCACAGAACCAACAATTTGGCAGGAAAATATAACAAAAAGCAATTCAAATTTTATTTGGCTTGTGAATACTAATAAACTACTAGTTTTCTCCTTGTTATAATAGCATCAAACATCACAAAGTAGAAAGATTTCTGAGTAGACTAGAATCTTGCTGAGCGGCTCTGTGCCCTGGGCGAGGACAGTGAGGAAGGATACCCAGCTCTGCTCCCTGAGGTCCTCATTAGAATTAGAAGACCCCTCAGAAATCAGTCAGCATCAGTCTCTTTTAGTAGTTTTCTATGATGTCTCTATTCAATAAATTCTGGATGACAATGTTCTTGGATAAATTTAATCTCTCTTAGCTTCAATGCCTAACATATTTCATATTTTGGTAAAGTTATGAGCATCTATATTCTAAGATTTTAAAAATAGATAATATATTAAAATTTTAATGACAAAGCATGATGATCCTATGGGAACTTTTCCATACAATCACTCTTTTTCATGACTACATTGGCTTCAGCAATATTACGTTTGGAGATAAGCTCTACTTTGACTCTTTGTGTTTCCATTATCAGTACATTGTCTTATCCATAACTAACCCCTACGTCACCTCATCATTTTTGACTCAGGGAGGCAGACAGCAGCCCACAGGAGGGTAGGCATAGCTGAATAGTATGAACCTCAAAGGAGGGAGGCTATTGCTTAATGCAAGGTAAATGATGGCTTGAAAGTAAAAAGGGGGAAGGAGAGAAAGACAACAGCCCTGCTGGGCTCATGGAACTTGGGAATATGCGGAAAAATTATCAGGACTTGCTCCAGAGGACTGCAAGGGAACAATACCCTCAGGGAAAACCAGGAGGTAGAGCAGGACTTTAGGAAATTGGGAAGGAAGTTGAGGACAAGGAGAATTTCAATTGCAGGGAAAGAAAGATTTAAGAGGGCTCACTGGAGCATTGGGAAGAAGAGCATAGTGAGGTGGTGGTGATCCCACAGGCCTGATGTTCTCCAGGACTACAGGCTTTCTCCTCCACCCATGGTCCAAGGAGAGCTGCATCACTGGAGAAGCTGCTTCCTCCTCTTCAGAGACAACTTGAAGCTCCCACCAACCCCATGCTGAGACTGAGGCACTGCCAAGTGCGACCCAGCCCCCAGGACCTTGAGCTTCCCACCTAGGCCATTGAATACGATGTGCTGTTCCAAGTCCTCTTTGCATCCTTCCACCCTCACAAAAACATCCCCTGGCAACAGAGAACAGTAACTGAGATCAGAGGCTTTAGAATTAGTAGGACTTGATACATAGCAGCCACAGAACCTACAACAGGTGAGTTACTAGCCATTCTAACCCTCAGTTTCCTCATCTGAACCATAGGGATAACCATAACTCCTTATAATAGTACTGGCCTCTTTCTCTGAGAACTTAATTTGGTTTGGGCGGTGGCGCTCTTGTAGGATGTTGAGGTTTGGGCCTTCTAGCACAGGTATGCAAACTCTGCATTCACAGCCCTGCGCCCTCCGGAGCCTCTTCTCCTACCCGTTCTTGCTGTCCTTCATGCCTGCCCACTTCAGTTCTGCGGAGGGGAGCACTCGTTTTTGGACTTACTCCCATTGGCTTCTTCCATTTTACTAATGCCTTTTTTTTTTCTCTCTTTCAGTCATTTCTTTTTTTTTTTTTAATTAATTAATTAATTTATTTATTTATTTTTGGCTGTGTTGGGTCTTCATTTCTGTGCGAGGGCTTTCTCTAGTTGTGGCAAGCGGGGGCCACTCTTCATCGGGTGCACGGGCCTCTCACTATCGCGGCCTCTCTTGTTGCGGAGCACAGTCTCCAGACGCGCAGGCTCAGTAGTTGTGGCGCACGGGCTTAGTTGCTCCGCAGCATGTGGGATCTTCCCAGACCAGGGCTCGAACCCGTGTCCCCTGCATTGGCAGGCAGATTCTCAACCACTGCGCCAGCAGGGAAGCCCTCTTTCAGTCATTTCTAATGGAGAAACATATGCTACAGCTGCTGCCACTTGATGTTACAGAGCCAAAGGAACTGAAAACCATATTATGATTATGTGTGATATGAAGACAGGCAAGATATTTCTACTTATTTTGGTGCTTACATAGTACTCACTGGTAGATATAAAATGGTTAAGCAGTCATCCTCTTGGAGCCCCTGCAGAAAACGGCGGGCGGGGATTTTTTAAATGGTATTAAACAGAAAATGTTGTGATGTCCTTGTTTTTGATGGGTTTTCACGTTCAGCTCCTACCCTGAATTGGGAAATTCTTTTTCCTACCAAAGAGTGAACCAGATAAATCCTTTCCTTCACCACAGTACAATAGGAGTTTCACAAAAAGCAGGAATGGCTGGCTATAGGGTCAAACCTCTGACTTCAGCCTCAGGGTCAATAATACAGGGGAGGTGGTGGACACAGAGAGATAGAGGGGGAGAGAGAGGAGGAGACATAGGAGAGAGAGAGACAGAGAGAAAGAGACAAAGACAGAAAGAGGGAAAAAGAGAGGCCACTCCCTGGAGAATAAGTAGCAACAAACCTTTGAAAGAACTAGTAGAAGCAGATTTCTCTGTAACACCACAGGTTAGGACCCTGTTCTTAAATTCTGAGCAAACATATAAGCAGAGGCACAATACAGAAACATTCATTAGGAAATTGGAATTGAAACCAGAATCTCTGGGAAAATTGTTTATAGTATGTCTAATATTGTTTCCAAGTTAACTGTACGGACAGTTGCACGTAGCTCCCATTCTGTTTGAAGGCTCTCAGCCACTTTCAACTAATCCTTTTGTTGTCTCCATAAAATCCCAAGTTAAGTCCCGACTCCCTGGATATGCCTTAAGCAGACTAAATATGGCCTCATTATCCCACCTCAAATTCTGATAATAATCTCTGTGCTCTACTGACTTGTCACTAACAGAAAATTATTAAAGTGGCTATTCACATATGGCATGTATTCTGTTTTCTAGTCTAGTTAACTTCTTACCTTAACCCAGGAACTAAAGCCAGGATGGCTCTGACCTCACAGCTGTGGTTGGTCATCACTGAATCCCAGACTGAGTGTCTCTGCAGGAGAGAGGGAGGTGGTGGGAAAGGAGGGAAAGTAGTCAGTATTTACCACGTGACTGCCTCATCCCCGGCCCTGTGCTACCGTGGATGTTCTGATTAATTGTCCGAACCACTCTATATCTACCTTCCAGATGGGGAAACAGGCTTAAAATGTTTGAGTAACTTGCTCAAGATCCCAGGTTAAGGACAGAGGAAAGCCAGAATTCCAACAGAGCTCTGTCCTATTCCAGTGCCTATGGTCTCTTCACCGGAGATTTGTGCAAATATCACCTAATCTCGAGCCTTTACTCTCAGTCTCAAATTACACAGAGCATTTCCAAATACACTTCTGACAATAGCATTATTCTAAGGCATGCCAAGGAGTCATGGGAATGATGTTTCATTATGGGAAGAGACACAGAGATGGAAAGAAGAGTAGACAAAGGCAGACAAGAACTGAAGCGGTTTTACCGGGATAAAGCCAGTGTACCTAAGATTGCCTCAGACCTGTGTATCCTGTACTGCCAGGCCATCCATCAAGCTTTGGCTCAAAGGCTGCCTGACCCCTGTGCTGTCCCCACTTCATACTCCCCACCCCTGAATCTCCTTGGCTCAATTAAAAGGCATTCATATACCTGACTGCCATCCCAGGGTGAATCTATTCCACCATGCCTTCCTTCGCCCCACCCCACAATGCCCCAGGCAGAAATAGCTTCTAAGTGGGTAGAAAGGATCCTGAGCTATGTAGGCCTCTGTCCCCATGCCAAAATGAACTCAGAGATTCAGCTTGTGGCTTCAGTTCAAGGGGGCAGGAAGGAGAGGACCAAAGGGGACCTACTAAAATGTAACTTTGGAACAGGCAAAATCCATGCGCATCTTGCCAGATAAACCTATTAGTGTTACTCCCAGACTGGTGGTTCTTAAACTCTTTGAACCTCTAGTAGTAATAGTAGTAGTAGTAAATACTCCAAAGAGGTTTATGTGAGTACAAGAGTTTAGCCAACTCTGAAATTAGAGGGAACACAGTACACAAGATTTCCCTTACTCCTGTCAACAACTGCAAGTTTAGGGGTCCCTAAGATCACCCTTGGGTGTGATATTTCCCTGGAAAGACTCACAGAATTCACTGAAAGCAGTTATACTCATGGTTATAGTTTATTACAAGAATACAGATTGAAATCATCTTACTGAAGAGCACAAAGGGCAGAGTCCAGGAAAAATACCACACCTGGAGCTTCTACAGTCTTCTCGCCATGGGGTCAGGATGTCTCACCTTCCTGGCATGTGTGACAGCATGCACAGAGTGCTACCTACCAGGGGGGCTCACTCAAGTGTCAGTGTTCAGCGTCTTTACTGGGGCTCTATTAAATAGGCATGGGTGATCTCAGGCTCCAGCCCCTCCGAGGGTGACACAAAGAAAGACCCCACTCACACATTGATAGTCTTTCTGGTGTGGCCAGCGCCCGGTCTAAATCATATTGTTAGACTATCCAGTGTGACCCAAGGCTTGCAAGCAAACAAAGGTTATGTCCCGGGAGCTAAGCGCAAAGGCCAGACCTTTCTTCGGGCAAGGTTAAATTCTTAACTATGCAGTGGGTTATATCTATGGATGTTTACTAAATTAGAAATTAAAACAAAAGTTTTAAAATATTTACTGATTTGTGTAAAAATATATATACCAATTACATGTTAACATAAAAAAGTAATTTAATGAAAAGCTATTTTCCCAAAACAAAAAAGAAATCAGTAAGAAGAGTTGCAATGTTTTAAATTTTTGCAAATCTCTTTAATGATTGGCTTACTTTAACTTGTCTTTTCAGGTAGCTGTTGATACTCTTCTTTGATATGACACTAAAACAAAACTAGCTGTAGTTTCTTAAAGGTTAATTACAGTGTGGAATCTGAAGCCTTAACAATGAACTTTGTGGATTGTTATATTATGGTTTGGCTTATCTTGCACTTTAGATGGATTTTTTACCCATAAATGATTGTAAAACATCACTGTGATGGTTAATTTTATGTATCAACTTGACTGGGCCACAGGGTGCCCTGATATAAGGTTAAACATTATTCTGGGTATGTCTGGATGAAACTAACATTTGAAGCAGTAGACTGAGTAAAGCAGATTGTCCTTACAATGTGAGCAGGCCTCATCCAATTCACTGAAGGTCTGAATAGAACAAAAATTTGAGCAATAGAGAATTGCTCTCCCTGCCTACAGTCTTTGAGCTGGGACAGTTCCTCTGGTCAGACTCGGACTCAGACTAGAATTTACGCCATCCACTCTCCTGGTTTTCAGGTCTTTAGACTTAGACTAGAATGATACATAACTCTCCTGGGTCTCTTTCTAGCCTGCAGATCTTGGGACTTCTCAGCCTCCATAATCGCCTGAGCCAATTTCTTCATAAATATTCTGTTTCTCTGGGAAACCCCAACTAATATAACCATGCATTGATCATTTGAAAAATATGGGTTCACTGAGTTATGCAGATATTCCAAGTATTAATATACTTCCTTATCCAATATCAAAAATCACATTTGCTTCACTGTTGAATAGAAAAGCCTTTAAGTACTGGGAAGCCGTCAAGCTCATGGTGAATACAAATATTCCAAAATTATAATTTTTCCTTCCAAGCCCAGATTTTAACACTGGCAACACATTCTTTCAGTTGTTTTCCTTGAAGTCAGAGACTCACTTTGATTATTTTTAAAAAATGACTACCAAACACCCAAGTTTGAATATTCATAGAGTTACTGAGTCTAAGCTCATACTGCTCACCGCACGACAGGCCAATAATCGAGAGACGAGTTTTTGGGACAAAGAATAAGACTTTATTTGGAAAGCCAGCAAACCGAGAAGATGGTGGGCTCGTGCCCCAAAGAACCATCTTGCCTGAGTTAGAATTCAGGCTCCTTTTATACTAGAAAGGGCGGAAATAAAGTCAAACACTTCCTAGTTCCCATCAGCCTCCGGAGGGAAAGTGTAATTTCCTCCTCCCTGCAGTCATTCACAGGTGGGCCTGGTCGGGATGTTTCCTGTGAGCTAAACAAAGGTATTTTAGCTTAATGCTCATTACCTGGGAAGCAGGGTTCCCAGACATGGGCCATTATGTATTATTTAAGCTTATAGGCAACATCCCCATAGTGATTAACTTGTAATAGAATACAAAATAGAATACTATGATAAAGTATTACAATACTTTATCATAGTTGTTCTTCTGAGTAAAAATGGTGTTTCATTAAAAAAAAAAAAAAGTTAGTACAAATCACAACTCAACAATCACCCCAGTGTGCTCCTCAAGAGCCCATCTGGTCTGGGACAGAAGTAACAGGCACAAGGCTGGCAACAAGGAGCCACTGACCTCAACAACACTGCCCTGCCCAAGCACAGGTAACGTGAACTCACCTAGCAACTGGTACCTAAGCACTCAGAGATTAGGGGCCCATGATGAGCACCCCATTCTCACAAGGGGCTGCCCACTTCATGCCGTTGAAGGGCTTGATCAGCTCACTGAGCCACCAGCAAGCAGCTGGGCATATCTGAGTCAAATTCTAGTTTCCTGTTGCCTGTTCTGATGGAGCGCTGGGAGACTGCCCACAGAGCATCTGGAAGCCCTGAGTGGTCCACAGGGGCACCTTTTCCCTGGGATTTGATAGGGCACCTTGGGAAGGAAAACAATGTTGTTGAGGCCAGCAGTTCCTTTGTTGTGTTTACAACAGTGGAAACTCAGGGAAAACTCAGCTTACAAATGCTACAGTTAGGGTGGAGGTCATGGCAAAACCTCAGACAAATAGCAAACGGTGGCAGTGGTCAAAGCACAAGCACTCCAGCAGGGAGTGATGCCTTCCAGGCTGCCTCCACCGTTCAGCAAATCCTGTTAGTAAGGCAGGAGCAATCAGGTGTCATCTGTCTCTGGGGACAAACCACCCTGCTCACTGCACTGATTGTTTTAACCATAATACCTCGGGTGAGGTATGGTAAGGTCAGGGGCAGATCAAGGGAGAAAATGGGAAGAATTTTACAGTTTGTTATACTCAGAGTCCCCTGAGAGAACGTGCATGCCACACAGGCCCATTCAGGGGAAGCACCGGGTTCAGTCGGGAGGCAGAGGGAGATAGAGGAACTGTGGGCACTTTACTGTGGTTTCCACAGGAAGGAACAGGCAGGGCAGAATAAGCAGGCTCATTAGCTAGTTTGAATACTTTCACCAGCTCCGGGGCATAGGAGCTGTCCCTGGTTATCTGGTACCTGGGTGATCAGGGCATGTCGATAGTGAGTCAGAGTGTGAGAGTCAGATAAGGTAGGTAGTTGGGGGTGTGGACTTCACTGGTCGCTCAAGAAGGGAAACTGACCAGCCTCTAGCCAGGGCCTCAAAACTAGGTCAAGAAGGCATTTATAAAAACTTTATTACAAGTGGCATTGAGTATATTCACAATGTTGTGTAACCATCACCACCATCTTTTTCCAGGACATTTTTATCATCCTAAACAGTAACTCTGCACACATTAAACAATAACCCTCCACTCTTCTCTACACACACACCCCCAGTTAATCCCTATTCTACAATACTTCTGGCTCTATGAATTCACCTGTCTTAGATGCTTCATCTAAGTGGAATCATACAATATTCGTTCTTTTTAATGTTCGAGGTTCATCCATGTTGTAGCACATTCTCTTCGGTTCCTTTATGATTTTTATCTCTTTACTGATATTCTCTATTTGGTGAGAAATGTTTCTCCTGGTTTCCTTCATTTCTTTGTGGATGGTTTCCTTTCATTCTTTGAGCATATATAAGACAGTTGGTTTAAAGTCTTTGTCTATTATGTCCAATGTTTGAGCTTCCTTGGGGACAGTTTCTGTTAATTTCTTTTTTCCTATTAACGGACCCTACTTTCTTGTTTCTTTACATGCTTCACAATTTTTTTGTTAAAAACTGGACATTTTGAATATTATAATGTGGCAAATCTAGAAATCAGATATTCCCTCCTCTCCAGAGTTTGTTGTTGCTACTTACTGTAGAGTGTTTGCTTAGTGACTTTTCTAAACTATATTTGTAAAGACTATATTCTTTGTTATGTGAAGTCCCTGAAAAGAAGAAAGAAAAAAGAAAAGCCTCTTTACAAACTTTTAAGATTCTGGCAGGCGGAGATCTACACTTGTCTTATGGGCTCTAAGACAAGCTTGGTATGTAAGTTCCCTTGCTTATGAAACCTGTCACTTACCAGTCTGGAGTGGTCTGCCTCTTTCTTCAGTTTCTCTCTGCCCTCCATGCAAGGGGGCAGGTTTCAGATTTTACCCAGGAAGCCCCTGAGTGTGTGAACCAACGAAATGCTAGCAAACATAATTTAACAGACTATTAAAAGGATTATATAATGGTGTTGGGAAAACTGGATATCCGCATGTAAAAGAATGAGGCTGAAATCTTACCTTACACTACATACAAAAATCAACTCAAAATGGGTCAAAGAACTCAACATAGAGCTAAATGTATAAAACTCAGAAGAAAACACAGGGGGAAACCTCATGGCAATGAATATGACACCAAGAGCATAGGCAACAAAAGGGGAAAAATAGACAAATTGGACCCCATAAAAATTAAAAACTTCAAAGTTTTTATTTTTTAATAAATTTATTTATTATATTTATTTATTTTTGGCTGAGTTGGGTCTTCGTTGCTGCGCGCAGGCTTTCTCTAGTTGGTGTGAGTGGGGGCTACTCTTCATTGTGGTGTGTGGGCTTCTCATTGCAGTGGCTTCTCTTGTTGCGGAGTATGGGCTCTAGGTGCGTGGGCTTCAGTAGTTGTGGCTCACAGGCTCAGTAGTTGTGGCGCACGGGCTTAGTTGCTCCGCGGCATGTGGGATCTTCCCGGACCAGGGATTGAACCCATGTCCCCTGCATTGACAGGCAGACTTTTAACCACTGTGCCACCAGGGAAGTCTCAAAAGAAAGTTCTTATGAGACACTGTTTCTTTGTGAGAGGCTCTACCTGGAAAAGCATTGTGCTAGGAGGTTTTGCTCTGTGGGGATATATTGTGTTTCTGCCCCCTTCCAGATCTGAGACCTCTCTGGAGGCCTTAGGAGTACTCTCTCCTTTGGTTGTGTCTGCCCCAGTGCCCAACACATACCTTCCAGAGTCACAGATACATCTAATTCAAGTGGTACCCCTGACTGGGAGGTGCTTAGAGCTTTAATCTGCTTCACTAGCATCTTTCCCTTGTCAAAGGTGGCTTGTTGCTCTGATACCCAGTCCTATATGTGCCTTTCTTTACCAGATGGTGAGAGATGGAGGCATTGTGCCAGATGGGGAATGAAAGTCCTCCAAACCCCAAAATTCCTACAAAAGCTTGCACCTCTTTTACATTCTTAGGGATTGGATAGGTTTGTACCTTACCAATCACAGCTTCTGAGACAATGTGCATCTTATCCAACAAAACAACTCCCCAAAACTTTACCATGTTGCCTGGGCCTTGAATTTTCTGTGGGTTCACCACCCATCTTCTCCCTTGCCAATGTTAGCAAAGTCTGCAGAGTGTGCTGCAGCAGAGGAAAGTCTTCACATTCAACATTATATCATCAGTGTAAGGGGCCTGTTTTAGTGATGTGGGAAGGAGAACAGGGGCAGGTCTCAGGCTACCATCCATGACATATGGTGGGGCTGTGCAGGCAGCCTTGGGGAACCACTTGAAAGGCCCACTATTGTCCCTCTCACATGAAAGCAAATTGATCTTAGTTACAGAAACCTGTATTTGTCAGAGTCTTTTCCATGAATCTCCTTGAAGATGAAGCATTTTTGCAGGAACTTTTGCAAAAGCAACAAAATAAACAATAACTGTCTATAGGTGAGAAAAGACTTTAAAATAGCCATGGTTAAAGATCTGATGAGAGTTCATTATAATGCAATTGACAAGGAAACTTCCTTATCTCTGTGACATACAATTAAAAATTATGAATGATAACATCATACCAGGATATATCAGATTTTTAGGAATTTCATACAAATATACCCTAAAGAAAGTTTAGCATCTGCTTCCCAGGTAATTTAACATATAAAATAAGCCCAATCAGTTTAATATCTCTCTTTTATAAGGAAAAAGAACATATCTTTTGAGATATTTCAGGGGCCCTCGGGAAAATCCCAAAGTTAGTTCAAGGTCAACAAGACCTCATTTAGAATTTGATTTTGGGGAAGCTTGTCAAAAATATCAAAAGGTTTTAAAACACTTGATTAAATAGTATCATAGTTCACTGTTAAACAATACTTAGTTATCCATTTAACTAGGCAAATATAGAAAGTTACATAGTTGTAAAAAAAAGTAACTCTTTTAACAGTTTTCTTAAGTAATCAAAAACCTGATAAAGACAACATGAAGCACAGGAAATTATTTTACTAGAACACAGAATCTTTGTTTTTAGGCAAATTACTTAAAAGGTTAAAAAAAAAAGCCGTTCCAAATCCCATCAAGAACAGACCGATAGTCCAATAAAAGTTTGTGCTTCTAGCAGATGAAAGAAAATTAAGTTCTTAGTTTTACATAAGTGCACTATTGATATCAAAGCTTATTTTTCCTTTAAACCAATTAGAGACCTTTTACAAATTAATTTTGGCAATGCCCTCTGAAGGTTAAAAAAATATCACATATACATAACATATATCCATAGACATACATAAACGTAGAGACAGACACAGAGACCCCATAGCATTCATTCCAAAACCTTAGCCATACATCAGGTATAACAATACAAAACTCACTAGTTTATAAATAACAGTTGAATCCAAATTGTGTCCCTGGCAGGCAGAATGAGTTAAGGTTACCCATTCATACAGCTAAAGATTTTACTAATATTTATGGAGAAGACTTAATATTTGTATTTGCTCATGACAAATAATCTTATGGAGGCTGTGGACTAAATCTGGGGTGAGAAAGCTTCTATATTTTAAAAAGTCTCTTTACCCCCTTTTTCCCTCAGAATCTGTGGGCAGTGTTTTAGTTATCTCCTGGCATGTTTACATTTCAAAGACATGATAAGATTTACAACTGCAAAGGACAGAGAAACAACGAAGTTTTCTCCCAAGAATTTTGGGGTATATTCCTCTACTATCAGAAGTCTAGGGCAATTACTATTTAGATTTTTCCTTTGTATTAGGGCACAGGGTGCTCCAACCATTTCACTGTTAATGTAACAATTCACCCTCCTCACTTTCCCAGGGATTTCACTTCTTAGTGTCCCAATCAGGATTTATCACAAATGCTTGGATTTTCAGCCATAGCAACTTGCACCCTCCCAGCTTTGCAAAACAACACACTAAGGTCTGCAACTTGTTATCCTGCTTTCCCACCTAGTCTGCTAACCTTGAAGCCAGCAGAGCAGTGGACACCACAAGTTATTCTCTAACCTCAGCTCTTCTTCCAACATTCTAACTCGACCTTCAGCTTCTAGCTGGGCATTGGTGGCCAGCCCACTGTGCAGCCGTGCATTCCACTTCTCTGCCACAGTGAGCTCTGCACAGTTTCTCAAACAAGTGGATTAGACCAGCCAGCATTTGGTGCATCCCCATATTCACGTGGCAGTCCACAAGCACCTAACATACGGATCACCCTCCCCACACAGAGACTGATGGCCAGCTCAGGATTTCCCCTGAGTATGTCTCTTTCCCAAGGCCCATTTCTTGGGTCGCCTGGCTGGCTCACCAATTGTTAGTTCACACACTCAGGAGTTTCCTGGGTGAAATCTGAAATGGGCCCCCATATACAGATGGTACGGAGAGGCTAAAGAAAGAGGCAGACACTCTAAATTGGTAGGTAGCACGTTTAATAAGCAAGGAAACTTGCATACAAGGCTTGTCTTGGGCAGCCACAAGTAGACCACCATACTCACCCACCAGAATCTTAAAAGTTTATATAGATGTCTTAACTGAGTTCCGTCAGACGTATGCCATCCAGATGGTCTCAACAGCACTTTATTATCTGAAAGCTGTGTCCCTGTGGCAACTTCTAGTATGGGGAAGGCAAGTGAATAAACAATCCAAGGACTGGGTAGGGGGTGAGGAGCCTCAGGTTGCCTGGGTCTAGCTAACGGGTCAACCAGCAGTGACGTCTTCTCAATGACTTCCTCCAGCACATTTTGTGGAGAGTCTTTGCATCAATAGTCATAAGGAATATTGGTCTGTAGTTTTCTTTTCTTACAGTGTCTTTGTCCAGTGTTAGTATAAAAGAAATTCTGGCTTCAGAATGAGTTTGGAAGTATCCCCACCTCCTCAATTTTTTAAAGAGTTTGAGAAGGATTGGTGTTTATTCTTCTTTAAATGTTGGGTAGAATTCTGCCAGTGAAGTTCTCTAGTCCAGGCCTTTTCTTTGTTGGGAGGTTTTGGTGATTGCTTAAAAAATTGTGGTAAAATACATTCTTTGTTGGGAAGTTTTTGATTACTGTTTCAATCTCCTTGCTAGTAATAGGTCTATTCAGATTTTCCATTTCTTCATGATTCAGTTTTGGTAGATTGTTTTTCCAGGAATTTGTCCATTTCGTCTAGGTTATCCAATTTTTGGCATACAACTGTCCATGGTACTCTCTAATAACCCTTTTCATTTCTGTAAAATCCATATTAATATCCCCACTTCCATTTTAGTTATTTGAATTTTTGTTTTTTGTTATCTGAGTCTTCTTTTTTCTTAATCTAACTAAAAAATGTTTATCACTTTTGTTGATCTGTTCAAATAACTAACTTTTGGTTGTATTGATCTCTCTACTGTTTTCCTATTTTCTATTTCATTTATCTCTGCAGTAATTTTTATTATTTCTTTCCCTCTACTATCTTTGAGTTTAGTTTGTTCTTCTTTTTCTAGTTCCTTAATGTGTGAAGTTAAGTTGCTGATTTGAGATCTTCCTTCTTTTTTAATGTAAGCATTTACAGCTATGAATTTCCCACTGAGCACTGTTTTTGCTGCATTCCATAAGGTTTTTTTTAATATAAAATTTATTTATTTATTTTTGGCTGCGTTGGGTCTTCATTGCTGCGTGCGGGCTTTTCTCTAGTAGCAGTGAGGAGGGGCTACTCTTTGTTGTGGTGCACGGGCTTCTCATTGCAGTGGCTTCTCTTGTTGTAGAGCATGGGCTCTAGGCACGTGGGCTTCAGTAGTTGTAGCACATGGGTTTAGTTGCTCCACGGCATGTGGGATCTTCCCTGACCAGGGCTCAAACCCATGTCCCCTGCATTGGCAGGTGGATTCTTAACCACTGTGCCACCAGGGAAGCCCCTTCCATAAGGTTTTGTTTTGTTTTGTTTTGTTTTTTAATTTATTTATTTTATTTTTAGCTGTGTTGGGTCTTCGTTTCTGTGCGAGGGCTTTCCCTAGTTGCGGCGAGCGGGGGCCACTCTTCATCGCGGTGCGCGGGCCTCTCACTGTCGCGGCCTCTCTTGTTGCAGAGCACAGGCTCCAGACGCGCAGGCTCAGTAATTGTGGCTCACAGGCCCAGTTGCTCTGCGGCATGTGGGATCTTCCCAGACCAGGGCTCGAACCCGTGTCCCCTGCATAGGCAGGCAGATTCTCAACCACTGCGCCACCAGGGAAGCCCTTCCATAAGGTTTTGTATGCTGTGTTTTTGTTTTATTTTGTCTCAAGATATTTTCTAATTTCCCTTGTGATTTTTTTCTTTGACTCATGGGTTGTTTGGAGTATGTTGTTCAATTTCCACATACCGTGAAATTTTCAGTTTTCCTTTTGCTATTGATTTCTAGTTTCATTCCACTGCAATCAGAAAATATACTTTGTATGGTTTCAATTTTTTTAATTTTTAAGATTTGTGTATCCTAACATATGGTCTATCCTGGACAGTGTTTCATGTGCACCTGAGAAGAATGTGTATTCTGCTTTTCTTGGGCAGAGTGTTCTGTATATACCTGTTATGTTCTAACCATTATTGAAAGTAGGGTATTGCAGTATCCAACTACTGTTGTAGAACAATTTCTCCTTTCAATTCTGTTAATGTTTGCTTCACATATTTAGGAGCGCTGATGTTTGGTGCACATATATTTATAATTGTTAATATCTTCTTGGTGATTTGACCCTTTTATCAATATATTATGTCCTTTTTTGTCTCAAACAACAGTTTTTGACTTAAAGTCTATTTTGTCTGGTATTAGATAGCCACCTCTGCTCTCTTTTGATTACTGTTTGCACGGAATACATTTTCTATCCTTTCACTTTCTACCTATACACGTCTTTTAAACACAGGTATGCAGGTCTAATTCAACAAGTAATTGATATTTGAAATATCAATGTAATTCATCACATCAACAGGCGAAAGAAAAAATCATATGATTATATCAATAGATGCAGAAAAAGCATTTGACAAAATCCAACACCAATTCTTTTTTTTTTTTTTTTTTTGGCCACGCTGTGTGGCTTGTGGGATCTTAGCTCCGTGACCAGGGATTGGACCCGGGCTCTCAGCAGTGAAAGTGTGGAGTCTTAACCACTGGACTGCCAGGGAATTCCCTAACACCAATTCATATTAAAAACTCTCAGTAAAATAAGAATAGAGGGGAATTCCTTAAGTTGATAAGAAACATCTACAAAAAAACCTACAGCTAACATCATACTTAATGGTGAGAAACCAGATACAAAGAACTCTTAAAACTCAACAATAAGAAAACAAAAACTCAGTAAAAATAGGCAAAAGATCCGAACAGAACCTCACCAAAGAAAATATATAGATGGCAAATAAGCACGTGAAAAGATGCTCAACATGATAACTGCCAAAAATGGAAAGAGGTGAATGTCCTAAGTGAATGGATTAAAAAAACTATGATGCATACATACAATGGGATATTATTCAGCAATAAAAAGAAATGAGCTATTAAGCCATGAAAAGACATGGGGGAAACTTGAATGCATATTACTAAGTGAAAGGAACCAATCTGAAAAGGCTACATACTGTGTGATTCCAACTATATGATATTCATGAAAAGACAAAACTATAAAGACAGTAAAAGTATCAGTGCTTGCCAAAGGTTTCCGGGAAGGGAGAGGTGAATAGTTGGAGCACAGGGGATTTTTAGGGCAGTGAAGCTATTCTGTAAGATACTATAATGGTGGACAAGTGACATTACACATTTGTCAGAATCCATAAACTATTTAATGCAAAGAATGAACCCTAATGTAAATGATGGACTTTAGTTAATAATAACGTATAAATATCATTTCTTCAATTGTAACAAATGTGCCACACTAATGCAAAATATCAATAAGAGGGAAACTGTGTGGGGGTGAGGAGAGATGGGGTACACTTTCTGTACTTTCCCTCAATAATCCAGAAATTCCACTCCCAGGCGTATACCCAAGAGAAATAAAAACATATAGCCACACAAAAACTTGTACACAATTATGCATAGCAAGATTATTCATAATAGCCAGTAAGCAGAAACAAATGTTCATCAACTGATGAATGGGTAAATAAAAAGTGGTATCATAAAATTACTTGGAAAAAAGAAATTAAGTATTGATAGTTAATACATGCTACATGGATAAACCTGAAAACATTATGCCAAGTGAAAAAAGCCAGTCATCAAGGAAAATTTATTGCATGAATCCATTTATATGAAGTGTCCAGAATAAGCAAACCTATAAAAACAAAAAAGTAGATTGGTGGCTGCCTAAAGCTGGAGGGAATGGAGGTTGCGAGGTAATAGCTAAGAGATCCAGGATTTCCTTTAGAAAATTAAATTTTCTAAAATTGCTTATGGTGAGGATGCACAACTCTGTGAGTATACTAAAATAGCCATTGAATCATATAGTTTAAATGGGTGAAGTATATGTAGATGAGTTATATCTTACTATAACTGTTTAAAAAAACAGATGGCAGATGAACCTATGAATACAAAAATAGGTTTAAAACTGACAGATGAACAGAAAGATAGTTGAAAGATGGATAGACAGTCAGATAAACAAATAGTGTAAAAGTAGACAAAGACAGATGGACAAGTGGCCACATAGAAACACATACAGAAAGAGATAGATGATAGGTAGATGGATAGATGGTGGGTAGATACCTATATACTTGCATAGGGAGTTAGATAGAGAGACAGGCAGATGGCTAGATAGAGGGATAGATAGATGGACATACAAGCATTCACACAGACAGGTAGGTAAATAGGAAGAAAGAAACAAAAACAGAGATGATAGAAAGTAGGCATAAATATAGACAAAAAGATAGGTAGAAAGCCAAAATGACAAACATACAGAGACCTGCAGATAGACAGTTACTAGGACTGACAGACAGAAAGACAGATCTACTGATAGTGCAAAGACAGACAGAAATATAGACTAATGGACACTAAAAAACAGAAAGAAGATAGACATAAGCACACATAAATATATGCATACATAGACAGGAAGATGGACAGAAAATATAAAGACAGAAAAACAGACTGGCATGAAGACAGACACATGGACAATTAGACAGATAGAGAATTAGATATACAATTATTCTACTAATAGTAGTAAGACAAACAGAATGACAGAGAGACAGACACACAGAGAGATACAGAAACAGAGAAAAAAATCAGGAAAAAAAGAGACAGAAGGACAGATCAATATTATGATAGAGTGATATAGATGATGAAATGGATAAATAGACATATTGACAGATTGACAGAGAGACATATTGACAGCTATATAGATAGACAGGGAGCAGAGAGAGACTTAGAAATAGAGAAACAGAAAAATAGGCAGACAGAGAATCAGACAGAAAATCAACAGAGTAAACAGATGGTCAGATAGGTGAACAGAAATTAAGACATCTAGTCAGTCAGAAGACAGACATATTGAAGGAGATATAGACAAATAGATGTATAAATGGATGGACAGAGAAACAGACTATAGACACAGATAAATAGAATAAATAAGCATTCAGACACACAGACAAGTAGATAAATCAGGAAGAAAGATGGACAAGGGTTCCACTTATGTGATGCTGGCATGAGAGGCTCTGTGGGCCAGCAAAACAAGCGGAGCTGTGAAAACATTTAAAATATCTGAAAATAGTCCTAAGGACATACTGTACAGCAAATGAAGAAACTTTTTTTTTAATTTTTGGCTGTGCTGTGTGGCTTGCAGGATCTTTGTTCCCTGACCAGGGATCGAACCTGTGCCCTTGGCAGTAAAAGCTCAGAGTCCTAACCACCGCCAGGAAATTCCCAACATTTATTTTTTAAATCAACTAACACTCAATAAAAACAGCAACAGTCTATAGTGTTTGAGGCACAACCAGCTCTCTTCCTCCCCAGCCTTCTCAGTGTGCTGAAAGCTCCTTTCCAGGTGGTGGCCAAGAAGGCAGGGCTCCTCTCCCCTCAGCTCCCCACTGACCAGCGTTTCACTGAGAGGATCAGCGTTTCTCATCCCCTGCAACTCCAAGTAAAGAAGCTAACTTCCTGGTTTGTGCAGCTGAGCAGTTGGGGGATCCCTTTGCCCACCCAGCGCCCAGAGAAGTGGCCAAGGACCCTTGAAAACAATCACCCTCTTAATTAAGAGCAAGGAGCAAACTATGGCCAGCCGGCTCACCACCCAAAGCAGGGTGGAGACAGCTAAAAGAGCCCCCCTGGGGTCAAAACACAGTGATCGCAAATACACAAACCACTCAACACAGTGTCTCTCTCTTTCTCACACACCCCCCCCCCCACTCCAATAAACTTCGTGCCCTCATATACTCACAGTGTCTCACACAAAAAGCCCACCCAACACAGTGTCTGCCACAAACACACAACACTAAACACAGTTTCATACACTTGTGTCTCTAAACAGTGTTTCACAAACTCACACCATTAAGCAGATTGTCTCACACAAACCCCAAGAAACAGTGTCTCACAAATAAGCAAAACACTACTAAACACAGATTATCTCTCTCACAGACACACACAGCTAAACATAGTATCACACCACAATTCAAAACACTGTCTCACACACGGCAAAGTATTTCACAGGCGCACACTCACATGACAACTGAGTCACACGCATCCTCCACTATACACGCATCTCACTGCAGTGCAATGGCTGTAATTACAGACCCATTGTCTGGATGTACAATTGTACATGTATATTATTGGTATGATTTTATAGTATAGTTTTGTTGTACAATAGATATAAGTTGAATAGCACAGAGAATGAATGGAGCCCACTGGCTGTGTGAGGAATTAGGTGGAACAGCACCTGTTGAGCCTGCAAGGAGGGATGGTTGAATAACTCAGAGTGGTTCTGCAGAAGAGTTGAATCACAGCCTGCAAGTTCAAGGGACGCAGTATGTGGTTGGGAAACTGTTGGTGAGCAGAGATTGGAAGTTGATGGCACAGCCTGGCTGGATATTAACGTGAATATCATAGAGGAAGGCATCAAAGGGAAACTGCAGAGACACAGTAGGTGCTGTAAACTTAAAGAATAGAGTGTCATTCATCATCCCGTTATAGAAAAGGTTAAGTCGCAACCCACTGCAGTCACCCACTGCCAGTGTACCCTGTGGGAAGTTCAGGATGAAAAAAAAACAGGATGAGGCACTCTGTGCTTTGGATAAACCAGCTCCTAGATAGTTAGATGCATATCTCAGAAAGAATTTCAGCGAGCCCAGATTCTTGCATCTTCCCATACATAGAAAAGCACCAAAATCTTTACCTTGAGATATCTGTTCTTTGTGACTAGTAGTAATCTTTTAACCAAGATGTATGCTTGAATACATGTATTCCCTAGCCAAAAAACTCATACATACACTGGCTGCTTCCCTACCTCTTTGGAACAGTTCCCCAGAGCTATCTGAGAGGCTGTCTCCCAGGCTATAGTCCTCAGTAAGACCCTGAATAATACTGAAACTTACAACTCTTATGTTGTGTGTTTTTCTTTGACAGTTTACAAGGAGAGAAGGTTGAATGGCACCCATGTGAGTGTGCATGGAGTATACATTGAATGCTACAGATGGATAAGCAAGAGGTGGCTATTGATTCACACAGAGTGGGTGTGCAAGAGTGATATCTGAATGACAGAGCAGATGGGCAAGATGCAGATTTAGGCTGGGGCACAATGGTGTTCAAGCAGAGGTTTTGAATCAACACAGCTGCTCCCAGGGGCTGAAAGTGAGAGTGGGTGTCCAAGGAGTGGACCTGGATGTTCAAAGGCTGAAAGACCGTGTATAACAGCTGGAAATGAGGAGGCTCACAGTGGGTGTGCAAGGCATGTAAGCCAGATGACTCGGTTGGTGTGCAGACTATTAGGTGCATGGAACACCTAGATGAGCAAGGACTCATGTTAGGATGATGTAGAATGGGTGAGCAAGGAACTATTGTTTCTCTACGAGGAGTTGTGATTGAATGGCCCAGGCTGTGTGCAAAGTGTGGAAATGGAGAGAACAGCCTTGTTATGCAGCAGCTGCCAGGTAAATAGCACAGAGGGGGCATGTCAGACAAAAGCTGGATGGAGTACAGTGGGTGTGCAAGGTAGTGGCCACCTGAAAACACTTTTACATCCCCCTCCAGTGGCAAGGCCAGAAGAAAGGGGAGAGAGGGTGTGGGCTGGGGAGAGTCAGGGCAGTCACAGGATGTACCTCCTGAGAAACTAAGTCTCCCCCTGGAGGCAGTGACCACCAGGCTGGAGAGTCTTAAGGAAGATGCCTTAGGTTGGCCTGGCCATTGCACACGCTCACCAAAACCTTTCTGCCACCTCTGGTGGGTAGGGTCAGCCCAGGCTAATCTGGTCCAGCTGGATGAGGTCTCTCATGAGGCCCAGTCATGGAAGCACCTCCTGAAAATGTTTTCTAAGTCCTCTCTGGAGGCTAGAACCTGCCTGGTCCTAGATGAGCATGTTGAAAAATGTTTTAAAGTCCTTCTCCAGAGGCCTGGACCAGTATTTCCCCAAAGGAATACTTCAGAAATGTTCTGGGAAGCGTGTAGGGCGACCAGCCTCGTAAAAACTTCGGCAGGGCCTGGGGACCTTCCCAGGGCAGCAAGAGCTGGTCCAGCTGGTGTCCACCTCCGCAGGTGAGTTGGAAACATCTTCTGAAGGTGGTTCAATAAAAAGGGCCACGTGGACACTTCTCGGCCCATCTTGGCTGGCGTCATCTCCCCTCTGAAGCAACACAGAAAACCTTCTGGAGGTGCATCCTGCAACAGGGCCCCATACCCGCCTATAACTGACACAAGCTGACTTTGGTGGAGTCCCTGGCACCCTCCCCAGAACTTCCTGGCTCCCCTCCAGAGGGAGACAGAGACATCTTCATGGTGTGCAACCGCCTGCACCCCGTGAAGGGTTGTGGTGGGACGGGGGCACCTCCTTGGCCTGACTGTACAAACTGAACAGTCCTGGCCCTCCCCCCCCGCCACATTTGGACATTTTTTGGTGGAGGCTGCTCATTACTGAGACCCCACAGGACTGAGGCATGACCAGGTGTGCAACCTCTAGGCCCCCTGGCCAACCCAGACCTCTGTCCCCACTCCAGGGGGTGGCCTGGAAATGGTAGGGAGATTCATACGCTCACCAGGGCCCAGGCAGAACCGTGCCCAGCCCCTCCCTTGCTGCCCACCAGCGTGGACTGTGACGAGCCTTGGTGCCCCAGGGCCTGCCTGTCCATCCTGGGATGTCCCCACCGCCAGAGGGGACAGAAGACATTGGGAGGCACACTGACCAAGCAGAGTCAGCGAGGCCCGGGTGCCCCCTGCCAAAGATAAACACAGCGAGACATGAGTTAAAGCCAGAAAACAGGTTTTACTCAGTAACTTCTGGCAGTAGGGGATAGAGCTGAGCTCTGTTCCAGAGTGCAGAGTTGATTTGGGCATTTTAGGGGAGAATGATGGAGGGGTGTGTGGCGGCTGGGCACAGTCAGAGAGCTGAAGAAGTACACAGGGTTGCTCAGTGCAGATGCGATCTGTTCATCTGTGTTTGTTCACTGGCAGTTATGGAAGTTAGGACAGAAACTGGGAGACAGAGGCCTTATCCTTAGTGATTACATTTCCAAGGGACGGCTCTCAGGTTCTTGAGAGAGATGCTTCTGAGTTGCAAGAGATACATACAATCACAGATTCCTTTCAGTAAATCCTCTAAGAAAGGGAGGGCAGGGGCCAATCGTCAGGTGTCGGCTGGAACAAATAGTACACTTCATGTCAGCACTGGGCGTTCCCAAGCAGGTATTTTGTTTGGGGTGGAGGGTGGGTGGGACCTGGGGTCACCCTAGAGACACATGCTGCCAAAAGACAAGCCATAGTTTGGGCAAGTCTTTTAGTGGAAGGGTTTGGATGGAGTTGTTCTGTGCCATGAGTTCTTTTTTTTTTTTTTAAGCACAAGGCGCGGTGTTTTGGTTGGTTGTTTTGGTTGTTTGTTTTAATTAATTAATTTATTTATTTCTGGCTGTGTTGGGTCTTCGTTTCTGTGCGAGGGCTTTCTCTAGTTGCAGAGAGCGGGGGCCACTCTTCATCGCGGTGCGCGGGCCTCTCACTGTCGCGGCCTCTCTTGTTGCAGAGCACAGGCTCCAGACGCGCGGGCTCAGTAGTTGTGGCACACGGGCCCAGTTGCTCTGCAGCATGTGGGATCTTCCCAGACCAGGGCTCGAACCCGTGTCCCCTGCATTGGCAGGCAGATTCTCAACCACTGCGCCACCAGGGAAGCCCCTGCCATGAGTTCTTCCAATTCTCACTCTCGGGGCCTCAGGGGGTGGGCCCCATGCAGCGGTGTGGGTGTGCATGGACAGCTTCCACAGTCGCCCCTCTCTGGCTGGATCATTCCAGGACTGTACAAAACATTGTGTGAGGTGCTCCCAATGCTGGGAGTGGGAAGCCGGTCCCAGACACCCTCTCCAAGCCTCCCTGGGTCCAGAAGTGGACATGGAAACATTTTCTAAAGGGGCGTGTGATGACAGGGCCCCATGCGGGACTGTGGCTGGACCATCTGCCCCTCCACAGGCATCTCTGGCAGGCCACTCACACACATCTCCGTGTGTCTCTGGAGGCACATCTGTCCACTGAGCCAAACCTAGGACTGTGGCCAGGACAGTGCTATCACTGGGCCTCCCTGTACATCCCAGATCAGTCTCTGCCTCCAAAAGGGACTTAGGAAAAATTTCAACAGACACATCTGGTAACCAGGCCCCATGCAGGACTGTACCTAGGCCCCAGTACCACCCCATGGCATCCCTACCCAGTGCTACGCACAGAGAAGACTTGGAGACATTTTCCACAGTTGACCAGGGCCCATGCCTGACCATGGTCAGGGCACTCCGTGGGGCTCCCTGGCCATCCCAGGCCAGTCTCCACCACTGATGAGAGCTTAGGAAAGTGGTTGGGTGCCGCCTCCAGTGACCTGCCCTACAGAGGACCTCAAGGAGTCTGGGTGGGATCTCAGGGTGCATCTGACCTGCCTGCAGTGCCCCCTTCTCTGGTTGGGACATGAAAACATTTGGGGGGGCTGCACGAAATGACCAGGCCCACACGGGATACCACCAGGCCTGGGCACGTCCTTCTTGATTCTCACTGGCTCCCCATCATTGGAATGGGTCTTAGGAATGTTTTAGGAGTGCCTTCTACGACTGGGCCCCATGAGGCACCCTTCCAGGGGCCTCTCTGGCCAGCTCAGACCAATCCCCATTTGTAAGGGGGATACAGAAACAACAGCTGAGATGAAGACTCCCTCTTGGAGCCTCCATGTCGGTCACAGGCTGGTGTTCACCACCAAAGTGGGACATAAAATTTTCTGGGGGCACATCAAAAACTGGACCTCACACATTACTCTCCCTGGGCAGCCCTTGCTGACCTGGGCCAGTGCCCACATCCTTCAGAGGTGAACATCTAGAGGCCATCCAATGACCAGACCCACACAGGACCAGGGCCTGACCCTTAGTGCCCTCTCAGACCTCCCTGGCAGGCTCATGGTGGCACACACCCACCCTTTGAGGGGAACTTGGAAATGTTTTTGGAGGCACACTAATGACTTGGGCCCATGCAGGACCATAGCTGTGTCCACGCTGCCCTCCCCTGCTTCCCATCTGGCTAGGGCCAGTCTCAGCCAGAGTGGGACTAGGAACACTCAGGTGGGTGCTGCTGACAGCCGGGCCTTTGTGGGACTGTGGCAGAGCCCAGAGCCCTCTCCAGGCCTCCCTGGCAGGCCGTTCACATCTCAGCCACTGGAGGGGGATTGAGAAATGTTTTGGGGAGGCACCCTTTTCATTCAGAGTCAGGTACCAGCCCAGGTCAACAGGGAGGCCCCAGGGGGCACCCCAGTTCTGGCCATGGTCCCACTTGGAGACTAAAAGGTGGGTGCACATTCTGAAGATATTGATGTCTCCCTCTTGAGGGGGTCATCACCAAGACAAGCCTGGAGGCTGCAGAGGCACCTTGGCCCTGGCTGTGCTCCTGCCTGGTGACTGGTCCTTGGAGGTACCTCAAAACATTTCTAAGCCTCTCTCTGGCGTGGAAAGGCCTGGGCAGGCCAGGGAGGCCTGGAGAAGGAGCCTGGATAGGTCCTGGTATTGGGATCCCTACCGCCAAAGTTTCTAATTCCTCTTCCAAGGCCAGGACCAGCCCCATTAGTACAGACAGGCCTGGGGAGGGCACTCTGACCACAATCCTGCATCAGTCCTGGTCACTGGCTATATCTCCCCCAAACATTTCCAATTTCCCCTCCAAAGTGGGCAACACCTCAGGCTGGCCATGGATGAAGGGAAGGGCATTGCACCTCCCCCAAACTTTTGTAAGTTCCCTCTAAAAGCCAGCCCAACTTGGCTGGGCATGTAGATCTGTGGTAGGCATCCCTAGACTGGCACAGTCCCATATATGGCACATTCGACAGAAACACCCCTTAAGTATCTCTAAGTCCCTCCAAAGGGGACTTTGGGACAGGCTGGACAGGAGGATGGGGATGGCACCCTTCGCCAGGTTGCAGTGGTGCCTGGGGCCTGTTCTTTGCATGCACTTCCAGAAGATTCATCCAGGGGCCATTCTGGAGGGCTGCACTGGCCTAGGCCAGCAAGGGACACATGGCAGTGCACCCAGCCTGTTTGCTATCCTGTCTTTGTATGTTCTTTCCAAAAATGTTCCCACATCCCCTGCAGAGTGGGTGACCAGCCTTTGAGGCCCACAGAGGGTATCTGGGGCCCAATTGTATTTTGAATGGGGCTCAGTCATCAGAGGCACCTCTAGAAAAAATTTCCAATTCCCCTTCCAGAATGGGAACATTGGCCCAGGCCAGCCAGGGAGGCCTGGGAGAGTAGCTCAGTCCCTACTGGGTCCAAGTCATTGGGAGCGCCCTGTGGAAAGTTTTCTAAGTATCCCTCCAGAGGTCAAGACCAGCCAGCTAGATGGGGAGGCAGGAAAGACACATGTAAGTGTGTATGTATACTTTGATTTTGGAGATGTACAATAAGCAATTATAGATCTGGAGTGCTAAGGAAAATGTGAGCTGCATACACAAATTTGAGAGTTATAAACACACAGATGACAGTTGAGACTGGAGTAGAAAAGACTGCCTAGGGAGAGAGTATAAATTCCATTTCGCAGAATCATTTCTACTGCTATGATTTTCCCCTTCTTGTGGAATTTGTGCAGTTGTGTGCAGCCTATGTTTTAGGTAGCTGTTTGTGTCCCCTCAAAATTGATAATTTGAAATCCTAATGCCCAATATGCTGGTATTTGGGAGGTGATTAGAAAAGGAGGGTGGAGCCCTCAAGAATGGAATGAGTGCCCTTATAAAAGAGGCCCCAGTGAGCTCCCTTACCCCTTTCACCATGTGAGGACACAACCAGAAGTCTGCTTCCAGCAAGCGGGCCCTCAACCAATCATGCTGGCACCCTGATCTCAAAATCCAGCCTCCAGAACTATGAGAAATAAGTTTCTGTTGTTTATAAGCCACCCAGTATGTGGTACTTTGTTACAGCAGCCCAAACAGACTGAGACAGTGGTGTATCAGCTATCTTTTACTACGGTAATGCAATGTAATAAACCACGTGAAAACCTAGTAGATCCCTAAAAGAAAAAAAAATTTAATAGTTCTATGTAACAAGTCTTGGAATGGTTGCGAAGAATACTTAACGGAAACAGTTTTAAAGTACGGTTTTAATTACGAACAACAGCAAAGACATTACTCTACCTCTGGCCAAGGGGGTTTACCAAGTTCTCCTTGGGCCACTGGGAGTCACTGGCAAGAGGGGGAGGTGTAGCGCTCAGCCTGTGTGTGGGACAACGCACTTTCCTTACACCTGCCGGAGCGTGGGCCATGTACTGTGGCCCTTGTAAGCAGAGGGGAACCAAAAGATCACTGGAGATCACCTCTAGGAGAAACTGAAGCTTAGAGAAGAATGGGCAACTAACGGATTATGGTACCTGAAAGTGCAGGTGCAAACAGATACACGGAATGAGAAGTGGCTGCTCTCAAAACATTAGGAGTTAAACCATCAACCAAGGTTAGCCAGAGACTATTATTAATAAAACTAATAATAACGGCTACCCCTTTTAAAACGTTCCTAAACTTAACCAGGTGAGACTGGAGAACACACACACCCAAACCACCAACAAAAATCAGAGCCCAGACTTAACGCGACTGCAGCGCGAACTCTCGCGAGAGAGGCCACAGCCTCGCTCAATTAGGCGGTAGCTCGAACACTCGCGAGAGGGAGCGCGACCTCGCGAAGAGCTGCGGGAGTGCTGGAGGTATGGCGTCCCCGGCGCCGTCTTGGGGCCGGCTGGACCGAAGGCAAGAACGCGACGTGCGCGAGCTCGTCCGCCTTGTGGCGGGCGTCCATGACGAGGCGGACCCCAACTTCCAGCTCGCCTTGCACTTCGCTTGGTCCAACTTCAGGTGCGGGTGCGGCACCGGAGCCGGGGACGGGAAGGGGACTGGCGAGGTGTGGGGCGCGTGGCGCGACCAGCAGAGCCCCAGCTCGCCTTGCAGCTCCAGCTGCTTGGTGACCTCGCGCCTTCTGGGTCCCCGACGCGGTGACACACGCAAGCTCAAACAGTGGGTTGTGGGTTGCTGGGGGTCGTCCTCCCGTCTTAGAAGTGCGCCCCTAGGGAAGGGTTCTGTCTGTCCAGTTCCCTGCCCCGCCCACTGCGCTTAGCGCGGGCCACTGCCCCTCAAACAATTTTTTGAATGGATGGGTGAGTAAAGTTTTAGAGCAAAATAATGGTCATACCCTATTTAAAACTGTATTCTCGCTGACTCTCCCTCCCTGCTCGGGCCACTCCAGATCTCTTTTACCCTGCTCTTTTTCTTTTTCCAAAACGCGTAGCATGACACATTGGATAACTTACCTGTCGTTACTGTTTGTCGCCTCCTCCCCCACCTTCATGCAGAATACAGGTTCCACTAGGGTAGGGATCTTCGTCTGTTTTGTTCATTTCTTATCCCAGCACCTAGAACAGTTCTTGGCATAGAGCACACCAGGCCGCCTAGTGCAACTTCTAATACAGTTTTTCATGTAATTAATTTTAAAAGATTTATTCAGTTTAGGTACTTAGGTGAAGTCAGAGCTCCCGTTTTTCTTTATGGAACATGTAAATTAGACGATACTGTTTTGATCATGACCTGTAATTAAATTATTATTTTAAAAAAATTATTATTAGAAGAATGTTAGTCATTGTTAATATTCTACTTGTTTAATTTCAATAGAAATCTTCTTGAATAGTAAACAGTTTTGCAAAATCTGTAATCTTGATTATCAACCTTAATGATCATAAAGTGCCTACTTGGTTTATAATAAGAATAGATGAGTCTAACAGCCCTCCCAAGTTTCTGAAATAAAATACTCAGTTCTTAAATGTAACTTATAAATATAACAATGCCTGAATAGGTGATATAAATAGAGATATTTAAATGCTGTATCTCAAATAATTTTTCTATTAATATTTCTATTAATATTTCTAAGTGACAGTAGGTAAGTGGACATCATTTTAGAGTTGGGAGAGGCATTAGCAGTTATTATCTACTTTTGCACATTGAGAAACTAAATTATTATAAGTAAAGTGGTATTCCAGTCAGCCATTTATTGGGTTAGAATTAGATATGTTATTTAGTAGTATAATTTACTTCTTTTAAGTACAGATTGTGTGGCTTTGATACTAAACGATGAAAAACAAGAGGTGAGTGAGCTGTACTATAATTTCATGATGCTTTAATCCATCAGAAAAATGAACAATTCATGTTTGTTTTTTAAAAAACTGTGACCACATTCTAGGCCTTAGAAATTCATAGATAGGTGAAACAAAGCTTCTGTCCTTCAGTAAGACAGACAAAAATTAATTACATATGATATAGAATAGGACTTCTTAACCTGAAGGCCTGAAGATAGAATTCAGGTGTTACGGATTTGGACAAGAAAAAAATTACACTAACCTCTAACTAAAAAGTAGCATTTCCTTCAACTATGAATGAAAGCAACAAGCAGTTGCTTATTGTATGACTGTGTCACCAGCAGAAATCACATATTTCACTGCCATATTGTAGTTATTGCAGATATTTTTAAATGTTATTTACTGTTACATAGTTATGAACCCACTGCTAGATTTTGTTATTTAATGCTGTAACAAAGATATATGTTTCTTACTGTATCACAAACTGTAAAAAAATATTTCACAACTGTATTTCAGTATGCTTGGCTTCCTTTGTATTTCATTTTATGATTAAAAGCATTATCCTGAGAAGGGGTCCCTAGGATTCACTGGGCTTTGCTGGCATAAACAGATTAGGAACCCCTGCTATAGAATGTGTTGTGCTGGACTTGGACACAGGGCATTATGAAAAGACAGAGAAGCCAGAGGACAGGGTTGGGTAGCTCAGGACAACCTATGTCCTGTGGAAAGAATGCTTGAGCAGTCTCTCAGATTCAGTGGTTGTTTGCATGAATGATAGAGGTGATAACAGGGAGAGAGGTACACTCACTGGAAACATATATCTGAGTATCGGGTGTCGGGGAGATGTGCAGGGCTGTGAGACTAATCTGCTTAGCTATATGACAAGATTGTTATAAGAATTTCATTTTCTCTTTTAGATTTCATCGTTTCTTAGATGTCAACAGCCACAAAGTAGAAAAGACAATAGAAGGGTAAGTAAGTTTATATGTGTGTATATATGTGTGCATGTTCAGATATATATGAATTTTCTTATAGACCTTTTTATTAATATAGCTTTATAGTTATCAGTTGATTTTTTTTAAACGTTTTAGGATTTATGAAAAATTCATCATTCATTCTGATCTCAGCAAAGCTGCTAGTTGGAAGAGATTAACTGAGGAATTTCTAAATGCATCACTTCCAAGCATAAAGGAAATCAAGGTATGCTATATTGTGAGATCTCTGTATTTTACTGTTTCTTTTTTTTTTTTTTTTTTTTTTTTTTTTTTTTTTTTCACACACACACACACACTGTATTTTATTTTTACAAGAGATAAATCGACTGACACCAAGCATTGTACATGGATGACCACAACAAAAGCAACAATGATTGCAATTACCAAACATGAAACACACTCATACTATGTCATAGTATTGACATTCAGTCCAGTAATCCTCCACTGTAACAGCTCCTTTACTTTGCAGTGAAAATTGATTTGTATATTCTTTGCCTCTGAGTCCTTGTGGAATTTTTTTTTTTTTTTTAAATTCAGACAGAAAGTCACAAAAATTATACTCATCCTCATCAGTTCACTCAGTCCCATGTAATTAATTTTTTTTTTTCATCTTGATCTTTTGTTAGCACTTTTATGAGTTCATCAGTTTTTCATTAGAGTTCTGAAAATGCTTATTCATTCAGTTCAGCAGTACAGTCCGTTACCAGAAACCTGTACTTGTCAGAGTCTTTTCCATGTATTTCTTGAAGATGAAACCCTTTTATAGGAACATATTTGCAAAATCATCAGAGTACACCCAGAACTGTCTGTAATTGACAAAAGACTTAAAAATGACCACGGTTAAAGATTTGATGACAGTTCATAATAATGCAGTTGACAAGAAAATTAGTTATTTCTGAGATATACATTTTAAAGTAATAAATAGGATTATTACTTATAACATTATACCAGAACATATAAGATTTTTAGAAATTTCATGTAATGTCTGAAACATTTATATTAACATATTTCCATACATATTTCCATACAAGTACAAATATAAGATTTTTAGAAATTTCATGTAATGTCTGAAACATTTATATTAACATATTTCCATACATATTTCCATACAAATACAAATATGATTTTTAGAAATTCCATGTAATGTCTGAAACATTTATATTAACATATTTCCATACATATTTCCATACAAATACAAATATAAGATTTTTAGAAATTTCATGTAATGTCTGAAACATTTATATTAACATGTTTCCATACAAATAACCCAATGAAAGTTTAGTATTAGTTGTTTTGTTTGTTTTTTTATACTGCAGGTTCTTATTAGGCATCAGTTTTATACACATCAGTGTATACATGTCAATCCCAATCGCCCAATTCAGCACACCACCATCCCCACCCCACCGCAGTTTTCCCCCCTTGGTGTCCATATGTCCATTCTCTACATCTGTGTCTCAACTTCTGCCCTGCAAACTGGCTCATCTGTACCATTTTTCTAGGTTCCGCATACATGCATTAATATACGATATTTGTTTTTCTCTTTCTGACTTACTTCACTCTGTATGACAGTCTCTAGATCCATCCACGTCTCAACAAATGACTCAATTTCGTTCCTTTTTATGGCTGAGTAATATTCCATTGTATATATGTACCACATCTTCTTTATCCATTCGTCTGTTGATGGGCATTTAGGTTGCTTCCATGACCTGGCTATTGTAAATAGTGCTGCAATGAACATTCGGGTGCATGTGTCTTTTTGAATTACGGTTTTCTCTGGGTATATGCCCAGTAGTGGGATTGCTGGGTCATATGGTAATTCTATTTTTAGTTTTTTAAGGAACCTCCATATTGTTCTCCATAGTGGCTGTATCAATTTACATTCCCACCAACAGTGCAAGAGGGTTCCCTTTTCACCACACCCTCTCCAGCATTTGTTGTTTGTAGATTTTCTGATGATGCCCATTCTAACAGGAGTGAGGTGATACCTCATTGTAGTTTTGATTTGCATTTCTCTAATAATTAGTGATGTTGAGCATCTTTTCATGTGCTTCGTGGCCGTCTGTATGTCTTCTTTGGAGAAATGTCTATTTAGGTCTTCTGCCCATTTTTGGATTGGGGTGTTTGTTTCTTTGATATTGAGCTGAATGAGCTGTTTATATATTTTGGAGATTAATCCTTTGTCCGTTGATTCATTTGCAAATATTTTCTCCCATTCTGAGGGTTGTCTTTTCGTCTTGTTTATGGTTTCCTTTGCTGTGCAAAAGCTTTGAAGTTTCATTAGGTCCCACTTGTTTATTTTTGTTTTTATTTCCATTACTCTAGGAGGTGGATCAAAAAAGATCTTGCTGTGATTTATGTCAAAGAGTGTTCTTCCTATGTTTTCCTCTAAGAGTTTTATAGTGTCCAGTCTTATATTTAGGTCTCTAATCCATTTTGAGTTTATTTTTGTGTATGGTGTTAGGGAGTATTCTAATTTCATTCTTTTACATGTAGCTGTCCAGTTTTCCCAGCACCACTTATTGAAGAGACTGTCTTTTCTCCATTGTATATCTTTGCCTCCTTTGTCATAGATTAGTTGACCATAGGTGCGTGGGTTAATCTCTGGGCTTTCTATCTTGTTCCATTGATCTATGTTTCTGTTTTTGTGCCAGTACCATATTGTCTTATTTACTGTAGCTTTGTAGTATAGTCTGAAGTCAGGGAGTCTGATTCCTCCAGCTCCATTTTTTTGCCTCAAGACTGCTTTGCCTATTCGGGGTCTTTTGTGTCTCCATACAAATTTTAAGATGATTTGTTCTAGCTCCGTAAAAAATGCCATTGGTAATTTGATAGGGATTGCATTGAATCTGTAGATTGCTTTGGGTAGTATACTCATTTTCACAATGTTGATTCTTCCAATCCAAGAACATGGTATATCTCTCCATCTGTTGGTATCATCTTTAATTTCTTTCATCAGTGTCTTATAGTTTTCTGCATACAGGTCTTTTGTCTCCCTAGGTAGGTTTATTCCTAGGTATTTTATTCTTTTTGTTGCAATGGTAAATGGGAGTGTTTCCATAATTTCTCTTTCAGATTTTTCATCATTAGTGTATAGGAATGCAAGAGATTTCTGTGCATTAATTTTGTATCCTGCAACTTTACCATATTCATTAATTAGCTCTAGCAGTTTTCTGGTGGCAGTTTTAGGATTCTCTATGTATAGTATCATGTCATCCGCAAACAGTGACAGTTTTACTTCTTCTTTTCCAATTTGTATTCCTTTTATTTCTTTTTCTTCTCTGATTGCCGTGGCTAGGACTTCCAAAACTATGTTGAATAATAGTGGTGAGAGTGGACATCCTTGTCTCGTTCCTGATCTTAGAGGAAATGCTTTCAGTTTTTCACCATTGAGAATGATGTTTGCTGTGGGTTTGTCATATATGGCCTTTATTATGTTGAGGTAGGTTCCCTCTATGCCCACTTTCTGGAGAGTTTTTATCAGAAATGGGTGTTGAATTTTGTCAAAAGCTTTTTCTGCATCTATTGAGATGATCATATGGTTTTTATTCTTCAATTTGTTAATATGGTGTATCACATTGATTGATTTGCGTATATTGAAGAATCCTTGCATCCCTGGGATAAATCCCACTTGATCGTGGTGTATGATCCTTTTAATGTGTTGTTGGATTCTGTTTGCTAGTATTTTGTTGAGGATTTTTGCATCTATATTCATCAGTGATATTGGTCTGTAATTTTCTTTTTTTGTAGTGTCTTTGTCTGGTTTTGGTATCAGGGTGATGGTGGCCTCATAGAATGAGTTTGGGAGTGTTCCTTCCTCTGCAATTTTTTGGAAGAGTTTGAGAAGGATGGGTGTTAGCTCTTCTCTAAATGTTTGATAGAATTCACCTGTGAAGCCATCTGGTCCTGGACTTTTGTTTGTTGGAAGATTTTTAATCACAGTTTCAATTTCATTACTTGTGATTGGTCTGTTCATATTTTCTATTTCTTCCTGGTTCAGTCTTGGAAGGTTATACCTTTCTAAGAATTTGTCCATTTCTTCCAGGTTGTCCATTTTATTGGCATAAAGTTGCTTGTAGTAGTCTCTTAGGATGCTTTGTATTTCTGCAGTGTCTGTTGTAACTTCTCCTTTTTCATTTCTGATTTTATTGATTTGAGTCCTCTCCCTCTTTTTCTTGATGAGTCTGGCTAATGGTTTATCAATTTTGTTTATCTTCTCAAAGAACCAACTTTTAGTTTTATTGATCTTTGCTATTGTTTTCTTTGTTTCTATTTCATTTATTTCTGCTCTGATCTTTATGATTTCTTTCCTTCTGCTAACTTTGGGTTTTGTTTGTTCTTCTTTCTCTAGTTTCTTTAAGTGTAAGGTTAGATTGTTTACTTGAGCTTTTTCTTGTTTCTTTAGGTAGGCTTGTATAGCTATAAGCTTCCCTCTTAGAACTGCTTTTGCTGCATCCCATAGGTTTTGGGTCGTCGTGTTTTCATTGTCATTTGTCTCTAGGTATTTTTTGATTTCCTCTTTGATTTCTTCAGTGATCTCTTGGTTATTTAGTAACGTATTGTTTAGCCTCCATGTGTTTGTCCTTTTTACGTTTTTTTCCCTGTAATTCATTTCTAATCTCATAGCGTTGTGGTCAGAAAAGATGCTTGATATGATTTCAATTTTCTTAAATTTACTGAGGCTTGATTTGTGACCCAAGATGTGATCTATCTTGGAGAATGTTCCGTGCGCACTTGAGAAGAACGTGTAATCTGCTGTTTTTGGATGGAATGTCCGATATATATCAATTAAATCTATCTGGTCTATTGTGTCATTTAAAGCTTCTGTTTCCTTATTTATTTTCATTTTGGATGATCTGTCCATTGGTGTAAGTGAGGTGTTAAAGTCCCCCACTATTATTGTGTTACTGTCGATTTCCTCTTTTATAGCTGTTAGCAGTTGCCTTATGTATTGAGGTGCTCCTATGTTGGGTGCATATATATTTATAATTGTTATATCTTCTTCTTGGATTGATCCCTGGATCATTATGTAGTGTCCTTCCTTGTCTCTTGTAACATTCTTTAATTTAAAGTCTATTTTATCTGATATGAGTATAGCTACTCCAGCTTTCTTTTGATTTCCATTTGCATGGAATATCTTTTTCCATCCCATCACTTTCAGTCTGTATGTGTCCCTAGGTCTAAAGTGGGTCTCTTGTAGACAGCATATATATGGGTCTTGTTTTTGTATCCATTCAGCCAGTCTATGTCTTTTGGTTGGGGCATTTAATCCATTCACGTTTAAGGTAATTATCAATATGTATGTTCCTATGACCATTTTCTTAATTGTTTTGTGTTTGTTTTTGTAGGTCCTTTTCTTCTCTTGTGTTTCCCACTTAGAGAAGTTCCTTTAGCATTTGTTGTAGAGCTGGTTTGGTGGTGCTGAATTCTCTTAGCTTTTGCTTGTCTGTAAAGCTTTTGATTTCTCCATCAAATCTAAATGAGATCCTTGCCGGGTAGAGTAATCTTGGTTGTAGGTTCTTCCCTTTCATCACTTTAAGTATATCATGCCACTCCCTTCTGGCTTGCAGAGTTTCTGCTGAGAAATCAGCTGTTAACCTTATGGGAGTTCCCTTGTATGTTATTTGTCGTTTTTCCCTTGCTGCTTTCAATAATTTTTCTTTGTCTTTAATTTTTGCCACTTTGATTACTATGTGTCTCGGCGTGTTTCTCCTTGGGTTTATCCTGTATGGGACTCTCTGCGCTTCCTGGACTTGGGTGGCTATTTCCTTTCCCATGTTAGGGAAGTTTTCGACTATAATCTCTTCAAATATTTTCTCTGGTCCTTTCTCTCTCTCTTCTCCTTCTGGGACCCCTATAATGCGAATGTTGTTGCGTTTAATGTTATCCCAGAGGTCTCTTAGGCTGTCTTCATTTCTTTTCATTCTTTTTTCTTTAGTCTGTTCCGCAGCAGTGAATTCCATCATTCTGTCTTCCAGGTCACTTATCCGTTCTTCTGCCTCAGTTATTCTGCTATTGATTCCTTCTAGTGTAGTTTTCATTTCAGTTATTGTATTGGTCATCTCTGTTTGTTTGTTCTTTAATTCTTCTAGGTCTTTGTTAATCATTTCTTGCATCTTCTCAATCTTTGCCTCCATTCTTATTCCAAGGTCCTGGATCATCTTCACTATCATTATTCTGAATTCTTTTTCTGGAAGGTTGCCTATCTCCACTTCATTTAGTTGTTTTTCTGGGGTTTTTTCTTGTTCCTTCATCTGGTACATAGCCCTCTGCCTTTTCATCTTCTCTATCTTTCTGTAACTGTCTATTTTACTGTTTCTAATCTGATTATTGTCAGCCTGTTTCTCTTAACATTTAAACATTCATTCTGTTTTAGTATTGTCCACTGACTAGAACCAGAATCTCCTGGAAATTGACTTAAGTGTTGCCATCAAATCCAGTGTGTCTCAAGCTTGTGATGAAAGAAGAAGTATGTTCTTGTTTAATCATCTTAGCCCCAACCTACTATGGAAATTGAGATCAGAGATTGGCAGAAATAATAGCACTATCTGGCTGTCCTTAAACTTTTAAATGACTTATCTGCACTTGGCAATAATAATTATCCATATATTGCTCACTAGATGCCAGGTGCTGTTCTAAGGACTTCCATATACGATCATGGATCCCCAAGACCACCCTTAGGCTCAATGATTCACTGGAAGGATTCACAGAGCTCCAAAAAAAAAAAATTGCTCTCCTTACTGTTATGGTTTATTACAGTGAAAGGATACAGATTTAAAATGAGCAAAGGGAAAAGGCATGGGGTGAAGTCCAGGAGAAACCAGGCACAAGCTTCCATATGTCCCTTCCCAGTGAACTTGCATGGGGATGCACTGAACTCTCCCAGTGACAAAATGTTGCAAACTAGGGCAACTCTCCTGAGTCTTGGTGTCCAGGGTTTTTTTGGGGGTCAGTCACATGGATATGCAGTGCCCATGTGGCTGACCTTAGCTACTCAATCTCCAGCACTCCCAGAGATCAAACCAAGGACTTCAGGCCTACAAAATCATTCACCATAAGTCACATTGTTAGCATAAACTGTCTGGTCAGGCTGATACAGTGTGGCCTGAAGAATGGCATACAAATATACTGTACTAGCAGGATATTCCAAGGGCTCAGAAGATATCTTAGGAGCCAGTCAAGGGCCAGTCCTGAGGATCTTTGAGATGGTCAGGGTTTGGGCAACCCAGGCCTCCTGAGTTAACCCTTTAGTGCATACATATATTAACTCAATCTTCACAATAACCTCTGTGGAGTATTCTGTTATTGATAGGCTTTCCCTTTGTCTGCACTGAGTTGGTGGCCTAAGAAAGAAAGCTTTAGATAACTTTTAAAACTGTCCATAAATTTAAGGAAGGGCTATAAAGGTATTTCTGGAGGAGAGAACTGCAGTGCTATGAACCCATGCCCTAAGGATTAGAAATACACTTTTGTGTATTGTTCCTGCAAGGAGCATTTTGAAAGAGAAGGAGGCAAATCTTTTTTTATATCTCTTCTTGATTCATTTTGTATAGCTTTCTGGGTAGACTATAGAACTTAATAATTTAGGTACTATGACACCATAATATTAATAATAAACATAAAGGCAAGCATTTTTAGGGCATTCACTACGCGCCAGGCACTGTTAGTCCAATAAAGACCATCTTCAGTACATACTGTTACTATCATTTTGCCAGGCAAATGCCCTAATCTCAGTTTCATCTGTACCAATGAAAATACCTACGTGGTGCAGAATAATTAAATGAAACAGTGAGTGTCACTTCTGATTCCTACTTTGAACTTTTTGTTGCCATCTTTGGTTATTTTTCTGTACACCCCCAGTCACAGGGCTCACTGAACACAGTGGAACCACATTCCCTAGTTCTTCTGTGGCACATCCTATGTCCTGTACCTGCCCTTCCCCTTGTGCCTGAGGAATCTCATCATTTAATATTAAATTCAAATATTGTCTATACATACTTTTAACTTGTTTATTATATTTGTTATTGTTTATTTCCTATCTTCCCTTTAACATAGGAGTTTTACAGGTGTAGGCTTTGCTTCTGATTTCTCAGGCACCTAGAACAGAGTAGACAATAGATATTTGTTGAGGAAATAAATCTGTGTATTCCTTTCTGCCTTGCTGTCCCTCTCTGTCCTTGGCTTCTTCCCCACTTACACAGGCAGAGTTGGTTGGTTGCCCTTTTCTCCTTTGCTGTGGCGTCTTTGACACATCTCTTGTAGTGCAGCAATAACGTCACATTTTTTCAGCTTTATCGATATATAACTTACCATAAAATTCCTGCATTCTGAATGTACAGTTCACAGATTTTTAGTAGATATGTAGTTATGCAACCACAGTCCAGTTTTAAAACATTTCCGTCACCCCAGAAGTTCTCCTCAAGCCCAGTTTTTTTGCAGTCAATGCCTGCTCTCACCCCAACCCCACACAACTACTGATCTACTTACTGTATGTATAAATTTGCCCTTCTGGACATTTCATATAAATGAGATTATACAATATCCAGTTTTTGTGTCTGCTTTTCTTTCATGATGTTTTTGAGGTTCATCCATGTGTAGCGTGTGTCCATATTCTATTCCTTTTAATTACTGAATAGTATTCCATTGTATGGATATGGCCACATTTTGCTTAATCACCAGTGGATAACATTTGGATTGTTGCCAGTTTTTGGTTAGTATGAATAATGAACTGCTGTGAATATTCTCATATGAGCTTTCTTCACGCTTCTTGGTAGATTTCTGGGAGTGGAAGGGCTGGTTTATATGGTAAGCTTAGGTTTAACCTTTAAAAACACTGCAAAATTATTTCCCAAAGTGGCTGTATTGTTTTATATTCCCATAACAGTGTTTAAGTGTTCCAGTTTCTCCACATCCTTTCCAACACTTGTTATTGTTTGTCTTTTTGATTGTAGACCTCCTAGAGAGTAGGTAGTAATGTCTTCTATGGTTCGATTTACATTTCCCGAGTGACTAACGATGTTGAGCATTTTTTCATGTGCTTTTTAGCCATTTGTATGCCTCTGTGATATTCATTTGAGTCTTTTTTTTCTTTTTTTTTTTATGGCTGTGTTGGGTATTCATTTCTGCGTGAGGGCTTTCTCTAGTTGCAGCAAGTGGGGGCCACTCTTCATCGCGGTGCGCGGGCCTCTCACTATCGCGGCCTCTCTTGTTGCGGAGCACAGGCTCCAGACGTGCAGGCTCAGCAATTGTGGCTCACGGGCCTAGTCGCTCCGCGGCATGTGGGATCTTCCCAGACCAAGGCTCAAACCCCTGTCCCCTGCATTGGCAGGCAGATTCTCAACTGCTGCACCACCAGGGAAGCCCCTCATTTGAGTCTTTTAACCATTTTTAAGTTGGATTGTTTGTCTTCTTATTAAATCCTCAGGGTTGTTTGTGTATTTCTCATGCAACTTATTCATCAGAAAAATGATTTACAAATATTTTCCTCTAGACCCTACCTTATCTTTTCATTTTCTGAGTGATGTTTTTTTGAAACTCAAAATATTTTTAATTTTAATGAAGTCCATTTTAGCTTTTTGTTTCTTTCATGACTCATGCTTTTGATGTCATATCTAAGAACTCTTTGCCTAACCCAAAGATATACTTTTCTCTTCTGTTTTCTTCTAGCACTTTTAGTACTTGCACTTAGATTCGTGACCCACTTTGAGTAAATTGTTGTATATGTTGTGAGGAAAGGATCTAAGTTTGTTTTTTTGTTTTTTGTTTTTGCCTACGAATATATTCTTCTGTCCTGTCACCATTTGTTGAAAAGATTATTCTTTTCCTATTGAATTGTCGTGGCAACTTTGTCAAAAACAAATTTACCGTATAAGGATTTACGGGTTTTCAATTGTTTCATTAATCTTGTATGCCTGTCCTTACACAAATACTACATACTACACTGTCTTTATTACTGTAGCTTTATAGTAAGTTTTGGAATTGGGTGATATAAGTCCTCCAACTTTTTTCTTTTTCAAAACTGTTTTGTCTATTCTAGACCCTTTGAATTTCTGTACACATTTTAGGGTCAACTAAACTTCTGCAAAAGCCAGCTGGGGTTTTGGCAGGGATTGCATTGAATCCATAAATCAGTTTGTGAAGTATTGCCATTTGTTAGGTTGAATCGTGTCCCCCAGATAGATATGTTCAAATCCTATCCCCTGATAATCTGTGCATCTGACCTTATTATAGGGTCTTTGACAATGTAAGCAAGTTAAAATGAAGTCAAACTGGATTAATTCATTGATTGGTGTCCTTATAAGAAAATAGAAATTTGAATACAGAGACACACATGGGGCAACACCATGCAGTTGAAAGAGGCAGAGATTGGAACAATGCAGCTATGAGCCAAGGAACGCCAAAGATTGACAGCAACCATGAGAAGCTAGGAAGAGTCAAGGAAGAATTCTTCCCTTGAGCCTTCAGAGGAAGCATAGACTGCCAGCACCTTGATTTCAGACTTCTAGCCTCCAGAACTGAGAGAGAATAAATTCCTTTTGTTTTAAATCACATGGTTTGTAGTATTTTAAGGAAACCCTAGGAAACTAACACACAATCTTACCAATATTAAATCTTATGAACTCTCTATTTACTTAGATCATTTTTAATTTTTTCACCAATTACCTCATTTCTTTTACATTTATTCCTAAATATTTTATTCTGTTTGGTGTTATTATGAATGGAATTGTCTTAATTTCATTTGCGGTTTGCTTATTGCTAGCATGTAAAAAATAGAACTCATTTTTATATTGATTTTTTTTACACCTAGCCTTGCTAAACTCATTTATTCTAGTAATTTTCTTCTGGATTTCCTTAGTATTTTCTACACTTAGGATCGTGTCATCTCTGAATAAAGACAGTTTGACTTCCTCCATTCCAATGGAAGGTGTCTTTTTGTTTTTTGTCTTATTGCACTGGTATCAGTACAATGCTGAACAGAAGCCAAAGTGCACATCTTTGCCTTGTTCCCAATCTTAAAGGGAAAGCTTTAGTTTCAACCATTTATTATGATGTTAGTTTTAGGATTTTCACAGATGCCCTTTATCTGAAGGAGGATGTTGCTTTGTATTCCTAGTTTGGTGAAAGTTTTTATCATGAATGAGTGTTGGATTTTGTCAAATTTTTTTCTGTGTCTCTGAGATATCATATCTTTTTTTGCCTTGAATTCTATTCATGTGTCTTAGTCAGCTCAGGTTGCCATAACAAAATACCACACACTGGTATTTTGGTGGCTTAAAAAAACAGAAATTTATTTTCTCACACTTGTGGAGACTGGGAGTCTGAGGTCAAGGTGCTGGCCAATTCGGTTGCTGGTAAGGACTGTTCCTGGCTTGTAGGTGGCTGCCTTCTCCCTGTGACCTCACATGGTGGAGAGAGAGAGAGCTCTCTGGTCTTATCCCATTGGACCAGTGCTCCACCCTCATGACCTGATTACCTCCCAAAGGCCCCATCTCCAAATACCATCACAATAGGAGTTAGATTTTCAACATATAAATTTGAAGGGGACATAATTCAGTTCATAAGATATGGTGTATTACATTAAATGATTTTTGGTTGTTAATCTGATTTACTTGTGTGTGGACTGAGAAGTACATTCCTACTTAAGCTCTTTTCAAGACTGTCCTGGTTTATACTTTGTGTGGGCTCTCTCATCTCTGCACATGAACTCAGTCTCCATCAGCCAAAGATGTGGATGGCTTGGGTCCACTCCAGTCTCTGCTGTGCACATCACAGCCTCTAGTCAACCCAAGAAATGTGGAGAGCTTAGCAAGCCCCCTTTCATTGTCTTGCATCCAGGAGCTCCCTGATAAACCCTCAACTGTTCTGCTGGTCCACTGCTTGCCTGACACTCAGACCTGCAACTACTGGTTTCCCCACTCACTTGCCACTGCAATCACCACTAAGACAATGACAGCAAAGCTGCTAGTGTTCACTTGCTGTCCAGCCCTGGTTGAAGTACCACTCTGATGGAGCTGGTGGGAGAAGGGAGATAGCTTTAGGCGTACATGCCTCAAACTCACACTGTTCTTAACCTGAGGTTATTTTCATGGATAAACACTGCATTTGTATGCCTGTGCTTGATCCAGAGCACTGAAATGGTTGTCTTTGGCAATCTTGTCCAGACTTACAGTTGCTTTTTGGGGAGAAGATTTGAAGGTCATCTTCCTCCATCATGCCAGAAGCGAATCTCTAAACCCCACTTTACTTAGATTTACAAATAGATAGACATAGTTTCCATAGGAGTTACTCAATAAATGACACTTTATCTCCAGGCTTGAAACGATGTTTGGCAAAGGAGAATTTGGGGTTATTTGTTATTCTAGAAGAAATAAGCAAAGACTTTGGCATATCTGTAAAACCCCACTGGAACTAGGAATTCTGGCTCTTTGTAGCTTTGGATTTCAAAGGATGTGGAAGTGGAAAATTATTTCTAACTTTGAGATGCAAGGCCACCTCTGATATAATGAATGTACAGCACATGGAATTACTCATTCAATATATATGTACATGTATTTCTTGACTTTCCATGGAGTAGCAGGGATTGTGCAGGTCTTCATAAGACAGACTATGAAGGGACACATGGCTGATGTAGAGATGGAGCTCTAACTCTTTACTTTCATCTCTTTGCAAACAGGTAGCATAAAAGAGCAAATTAACCCGTGTTTTAAAGGTTAATTGAAGTATAATTGACCTACAACACTATGTTAGTTCCAGGTGCACAACACAGTGGTTTGATATTTCTAGTTACCATGTGTCACCATACAAAGTTATTAAAATATTATTCCTATGTTCCCAGTAGCGTGCATTTCTTCCCTGTGACTCATTTATTTTGTAACTGGAAGTTTGTACCTCTTGATCTCCCTCACCTATTTCACTTATTCCCCATCCCTCTTCCCTCTGGTGACCACCTGTTGTTCTCTGTATCTGTGACTCAGTTTCTGTTTTGTATGTTTGTTTTGGTTTTCATCTGTTTTGCTTTTTGATTCCATATATAAGTGAAATCATACAGTCTTTGTCTTTCTCTGTCTGACTTATTTCACTTAAGCGTAGTATCCTCTGGATCCATCCCTGTTGTCGAAAAAGGCAAGATTTCATTCTCTTTAATGTCTGAGTAATAGTCCATTGTATGTATATAGCACATCTTTTTTATCCATTCATCTATCAATGAACACTTAAGTTTCTTCCGTATCTTGGCTATTGTAAATAATGCTTCAATGAACATAGGGTGCATATATTCTTTCAATTTAATGTTTTTGTTTAGTGGAATTGGTGGATCTTATGGTAGTTTTTTTTTTTTTTCTTTTTTGGTTGTGCTGCGCAGCTTGCAGGATTGCAGTTCCCCGACCAGGGATTGAACCTGGGCCATGGCAGTGAAAGCCCAGAATCCTAACCACTAGGCCACCCGGGAACTCCCTATTTTTTATTTTTTGAGGAAGCTTCGTGCTGTTTTCCATAGTGACTACACCAATTTACATTTCCACCACCAGTATACAAGAATTCTTTTTTCCACATCCTCGCCAACACATCTTATTTGTTTTCTTTTTCATAATAGCCATTCTGACAAGTGTGAGGTGATATATTGTGGTTTTAATTTGTATTTCCCTGATGATGACTGACGTTGAGCATGTTTTCCTGTGTCTGGCCATTTGTATGTCTTCTTTGAAAAAATGTGTATTCAGATCCTCTGCCCATTTTTTAATCTGATTGGTTTTTTTAATATTGGCTGTATGAGTTCTTTGTGTATTTTGGATATAAACCCATTTCGGGTAAGGTATATGGTTTGTAAATATCTTCTCCCATTCAGTAGGTGGCCTTTTCATTTTGTTGATATTATCCTTCATTGTATAAAAGCTTTTTATTTTGTGCAGCCCCATTTGTTTATTTTTGCTTTTGTTTCCCTTGCCTGAGGAAACATATCCAAAAAATATTGCTAAGACTAATGTCAAAGAGTGTACTACCTATTTTTTTTTTTAGGGGTTTTATGGTTTCAGGTCTTATATTTAGTCTTGAATCCATTTTGAATTTATTTTTGTTCATGATGTAAGAAAGTTGTCCACTTTGATTCTTTTGCATGTAGCTGTCCAGTTTTCCCAACACCATTTATTAAAGAGGCTGTCTTTCCCCATTGTATATTCTTGGTTTCTTTGTCATAGAATAATAGCCCATATAAATGTGGGTTTATTTCTGGGCTGTCTGTTCTGTTCCATTGATCTGTGTGTCTGTTTTTGTGCCAGTACCATACTGTTTTGATTACTATCGCTTTGTAGTATAGTTTGAAATCAGGGAGTGTGATACCTCAAGCTTTGTTTTTCTTTTTCAAGATTGTTTTGGCTATTTAGGGTCTGTTGTGTTGCTGTACAAATTTCAGAATCATTTGTGCTAGTTCTGTGAGAAGTGCCATTGGTATTTTGATAGGGATTACATTGAATCTGCAGATTGCTGGGTAGTGTGGTCCTTTTAACAGTATTAATTCTTCCAGTACATGACCACTGTAGATCTTTGCATTTCTTTGTGTCATCTTCAATTTCGTTCACAGTGTGTTATAGTTTTCCAAGTATAGGTCTTTTACCTTCTTAGTTAGATTCATTCCTAAGTACTTTATTCTTCTTGATGCAATTGTAAATGGAATTGAGTTCCTAATTTTTCCTTCATTAGTTCATTGTTAGTGTATAGAAATGCAACAGATTTCTGTATATTAATTTTGTATCCTGCAACTTCAGTGATTTCATGAAATAGTTTTAACAGTGTTTTGGTGGCATCTTTAGGATTTTCTTATATATATGATCATGTCATCTGCAAACAGTGACAGTTTTACTTCTTCCTTTCCAATTTAGATTCCTTTTATTTCTTTTCTTCTCTGATTGCTGTGGCTAGGACTACATTGTATAAAAGTGACAAAAGTGGGCATCCTTGTCTTGTGTCTGATGTCAGAGGAAATGCTTTTGCCTTTGAGTATGATGTTAGCTGGGCATATCATATATGGCCTTTATTATGTTGAGGTATGTTCCCTCTATACCCATTTTTTCGAGAGTTTTTGTCATAAATGGATGTTGAATTTTGTCAGAAGCTTTTTCTGCATCTATTGAGATGGTCATGTAACTTTTATTCTTCAATTTATTAATGTGATGTATCACATTGATTTGCAGATGTTGAATCATCCTTGCATCCCTGGGATAAACCCCACTTGATCATGGTATATGATCCTTTTAATGTATTGTTCAAGTCAGTTTGCTAGTATTTTGCTGAGGACTTTTGCATCTGTGTTCATCAGTGATACTGGCCTGTAATTTTCTTTTTTTGTGTGATATCTTTGTCTGGTTTTGGTATCAGGGTGATGGTGGCTTCATAGAATGAGATCGGAAGTGTTCCTTCCTCTGCAATTTTTTGGAATAGTTTCAGAAGGATAGGTGTTAACTCTTCTCTAAATGTTTGGTAGAATTCACGAATTCACCTGTGAAGCCATCTGGTCCTGGACTTTTGTTCGTTGGGACTTTTTTCGATTACTGATCCAATTTAATTACTGGAAATTGATCTGTTCATATTTTCTATTTCTTCCTGATTCGGTCTTGGGAGATTGTACATTCCCAGGAATTTGTCCATTTCTTCTAGGTTGTTCATTTTATTAGGCATATAGTTGCTCGTAGTAGTCTCTTGTGACCGTTTGTATTTCTGTGGTGTCAGTTGTAACTTCTTATTCATTTCTGATTTTATTGATTTGGGCCTTCTCTCTTTTTTTTTCTTTTTTTTCTTTTTTTTTTTGATGAGTCTGATAAACAAATCACCAAATTTGTTTATCTTTTCCAGGAACCAGCTCTTAGTTTCATTGATCTTTTCTATTATGTTTTTGTCTTTATTTCATTTACTTCTACTGTAGAGCTTTATGATTTTTCCTTTTATTAACTTTGGGTTTTATTTGTTCTTCTTTTTCTAGTTCCTTTAGGTGTGAGGTTAGGTTGTTTATTTGAGATTTTTCTTTTTTCCTGAGTTAGGTTTGTATCACTATAAACATCCCTCTTAGAACTGCTTTTGCTGTGTCCAGTAGATTTGGATCGTTGTGTTTCCACTTTCATTTGTCTCCAAGTATTTTTTTATTTCCTCTTTGATTTCATCAGTGACCCATTGGTTCTTTAGTGGCATGTTGTTTAGCCTTCACGTGGTTGTGGTTTTTGCAATTTTTTTCTTGTAGTTGATTTCTAGTTTCTTAGCAGTGTGTTCGGAAAAGATACTTGATATGATTTTAGTCCTCTTAATTTTCCTGAGACTTATTTTGTGGCCTAGTATGTGATCTATCCTGGAGAATGTTCTCTGTGCACTTGAAAAGAATGTGTATTCTGCTTTTTTGGATGGAATGTCCTACATATATCTATTTAGTCCATCTGATCTAATGTATCATTTAAGTCCAGTGTTTCCTGATTGATTGCTGTCTGGATGATCTGTCCATTTATGTAAGTGGGCTGTTAATGTCCCCTACAATTATCATGTTATTTTCAGTTTCTCCCTCTATGTTTGTTATTATTTGCTTTCTGTATTTAGGTGCTCTATGTTGGGTGCATATATATTTACAGGTATTGTATATTCTTCTTGGATTGATCCCTTGATCATTATGTAATGTCCTTTGTCTCCTTTTACAGTCTTTGTTTTAACGTCTGTTTTTGTCTGATTTAGGTATTGCTACCCCAGCTTTCATTTCCATTTGCATGGAAAACCTTTTTCCATTTCCTCACTTTCAGTCTGCCTGTGTCTTTGGATCTGAAGTGAGACTCTTAGGAGTGGAATATATATGGGTATTTTTGTATCCTTTCAGCCACTCTGTATTCTTAGATTGGAGCATTTAGTCCACTTACATTTAAAGTAATTATTGATAGGTATGTTCTCATTGCCATTTTGTTAATTGTTTTGGGATTGTTTTATTATTTCTTTTTTGTTCCTTTCTTCTTCTTTTGTTCTCTTCTCTTGTGATTTGATGACTATCTTTAGTGTTATGTTTGGATTCCTTTCTCTTTTGGTGTGTGTGTATCTATTATAGGTTTTTGGTATGTGATTACCATGAGGTTTGTATATAGCAAGCTAATATATACATGTGATTATTTTAAGTTGCTGATTTCTTAAGTTTGAACACATTTTCACAACACTGCATTTTTTCTCTCCCCACAACATTTAATGTTTTTGACATCAGATGTTATATCTTTTTGTTTTGTGTATCCCTTAATTTACTTATTGTGGATATAGATCATTTTACTACTTTTGTCTTTTTTTTTCTTTTTAAAGATTGATTGATTGATTGATTGATTGCTATGTTGGGTCTTTGTTTTTTTGCTAGGGCTTTCTCTAGTTGCGGCAAGCGGGGGCCACTCTTCATCGCGGTGCGCGGGCCTCTCACTATCGTGGCCTCTCTTGTTGCGGAGCACAGGCTCCAGACGCGCAGGCTCAGTAGTTGTGGCTTACAGGCCTAGTTGCTCCGCGGCATGTGGGATCTTCCCAGACCAGGGCTCGAACCCGTGTCCCCTGCATTAGCAGGCAGATTCTCAACCACTGCGCCACCAGGGAAGCCCCACTACTTTTGTCTTTTAACCTTCCTGCTAGCTTTATAAGTGGTTGATCTACTACCTTTACTGTATATTTACCTTTACCAATGAGGCTTTTACTTTTGTAATTTTCTTATTTCTAGTCGTGGCCTTTTCTTTTCCAGTTAAAGAAGTCCCTTTAACAATTCTTGAAAAGCTGGTTTGGTGGTACTGAACTCTTTAAGCTTTTGCTTGTCTGTAAAACTTTTGCTCTCTCCTTCAAATCTGAATGATAGCTTTGCTGGGTAGAGTATTCTTGGTTGTAGGTTTTTTTCCTTCCATCACTTTAAATATATCATGCCACTCTCTTCTGACCTGCAAAGTTTCTGCAGAAAAGTCAGATGATAGCCTTATGGGAATTCCTTTGTAAGTAACTTGTTTTTCCCTTGCTGCCTTTAAGATTCTCTCTTTAACTTTTTTTTTTTTAATTTTATTTATTTTTGGCTACATTGGGTCTTCATTGCTGCACGCGGGCTTTCTCTAGTTGTGGTGAGCAGGGGCTACTCTTCATTGCGGTGCATGGGCTTCTCATTGCGGTGGCTTCTCTTGTTGTGGCGTGTGGGCTTCAGTAGTTGTGGCTCACGGGCTCTAGAGCGCAGGCTCAATAGTTGTGGCAAACGGGCTTAGTTGCTCCGCGGCATGTGGGATCTTCCCAGACCAGGGATTGAACCCATGTCCCCTGCATTGGCAGGCGAGTTCTTAATCACTGCGCCACCAGGGAAGTCCATCTCTCTTTAACTTTAATTTTTGCATTTTAATTACAGTGTGTGTTGGTGTGGATCTCTTTGGGTTGATCTTGTTTAGAACTCTCTGTGCTTTCTGGACCTGGATGTCTGTTTCCTTTCCCAGGTTAAAGAATTTTTCAGCTATTATCCCTTGAAATAAGTTCTCTGCCCCTTTCTCCTTCTTCTGGGGCCCCTATAATGTGAATATTAGTACTCTTGACATTGTCCCAGAAGTCTCTTAAGCAGTCCTTTATTTAAATTTTTTTTGTTCAGCTTGTATGGTTTCCACTATTGTCAGTTCACTGATCCATTCCTTTGTATCATCTAATCTACTGTGAATTCCTTCTAGTATATTTTTTATTTCAGTTATTGTATTCTTCACCTATGTTTGGATTTTTTTTTATATTTTTTAACTTTTTGTCATGCTTCTCATTGTGTTCATTCTTCTCCCAAGTTTGTTGAACATCTTTACGGTCATTGCCTTGGAAACTTTACCAGGTAGGTTACTTATCTCCACTTTGCTTCTTTCTTCTGGCCTTTTATTGTGTTCTGTCATTTGGAACATGTTTCTCTGTCACCTCATTTTGCCTAATTCTCTGTTTTTACTTCTGTTTATTAGGTGGAATGCTTACGTTTCCCAAACTTGAACAAGTGGCCTTATATAAGAGATGCCCTACAGGGCCCAGCAGAGCACTCCCCTCTGGTCACCAGAGCTATTTGTTCTATGGGTGCCCCCTCTGTGGGCTGCATGCACCCTTCTGTTGTGGTGGTCTGACTACTGTGGGCGCAGTGGTACACAGGATGGTCCTTAGCACAGTTGGCTGCCAGACTCAGCCTCAATTAGGTCTGCCCAGCTGCTGGTGGGCAATGCTGGGTTCTGGCACAGCTGGCTGCAGGACCCAGGAGGTCCTGGGGCTGGTGCTGGCCCACTGGTGGGTGGGGTTGGGTCATGGGCACACTGGTAGACAAGGCTAGGTCTCCAAATGGCTGGCAGCTGGCCTGGGAGCCCTGGGATTGTTACAGACTGGCTGGTGGGCAGGTAAGCCCCCTGTGCTAATAAGCTAGAGGAGGACTCCAAAATGGTGCTTGCCCGTACTAATGTCCTTGTGGTAGAACAAGCTCCCCAAGATGGCTGCCAGCAGCATCTGTGTCCCCAGGATGAGACCCAGTTACCTCCTGCCTCTCTGGGAGGTTCTCCAAGATCAGCAGGTGGGTTTGACCCAGGCTCCTTTCAAATTAGTGCTTCTGCCCTGAGTCCCAGAGCATGTGAGATTTTGTGTGTGCCATTTAAGAGTGGAGTCTATATTTCCCACAGCCTTCTGGGTCACCTGAATATAAGCCCTACTAGCCTTCAAAGCCAAACATTCTGGGGGCTTGTCTTCCCAATGCAGGACCCCCAGGCTGGGGAGCTCAGTAGGGGGCTCAGACCCCACACTCCTTGAGAAGAACTTTTGCAGTTATAATTATCCTCCTATTTGTGGGTCACTGACCTGGGAGTATAGGTCTTGACTATACCATGTCTCCACTCCTCTTAACCATCTCATTGTGGTTCCTTCTTCGTATCTTTAGCTGCAGAAGATCTGTTCTGCTAGTCTGCAGAGCATTCTCACTGATAGTTGCTCTGTAAATAGTTGTAATTTTGGTGTGCCCGTAGGAGGAGGTGAGCGCAGGTCTTCCCAATCTGCCATCTTGGACAGTCTCCTGAATCATCTAAATGTTAAGTTCCAGGGCCCTAACTTTTAGCAGCAGTCTTCTTTTTTCTTTAATGCTATTAGTGACTTCAGTTAAAACATGATATTAGCTGATTGATAGGTTATGTTTTAGCCATTAATGCTAATTTTTAGTTCAGTGATTACTTCAATTAATGAGTCCTCTAGGTGTCAAGCTCCCTTATAGATGTTAGCAAAAAAATGAACAAGGGGTAGGGGAATGGCCTCATCCAAGTCCTCTTCCCAGGACCGTGTGCTGCTTTTTTGCATCACCATGCAGCTACAGGGTGGTAGTTCTGGTCCTTGGCAAAGTAGGGAGGTCTGCAAGGGCACTGTGTGTGCTCTTGCTTTTACTGTACATAGTTCTCTCCTCTTTCACTGGTAACATTCACCTGTTTCAGATGTACAAAGTCCTTCCAAAGTAAACAATCTGATGTTAGCAATTATTACTAAATAATAGTTTTATATATTGGGAGTTATTTTCTTCAAGTATTTACATTTTAGACTACTCTTCTCTATGGAATGAAAATTATTTTTTTTTGTTAAAGGAATTTAACGCATTTCTAAGCAGAGAATTCGTGATATATTGCCTTATCATTCCCAGGAAAGTTTACCAAGTGTCTGCTGTGTCCCTATCATCACTGGGTGGTAGGAATACGGAATAAACAAGACATGATCATCACTACCCAAGTAGTTGTGAATAGCTATTTAATTATAATTATGATAAATACTATGAAGCTGTACATAAAGTACTATAGAACATATAATAGGGAGAGGTAACCTGAGACTTCCTTACCTTCCTTGATTTTAATTCACCTCCTCTCCTTTCCATGCATAGTTTATGACTATTTGCATATTTAGAGTATTTTTAATTTTTGGCAGCTTTTTAAATGTGATTTTTAAAATACAATTTAAGTTTTAAAAAAACTTAGAAGTTGAAGAATAGTAAAAGGAACTCCTGTGTACTTTTTGCTTGGGTTCACCAATTGGTGTCCTTTGATCTGGAACATTCCTCACCCTTTCTTTTTTTGACCTTGACATTATTGAAGAGAGCAGGCTAATTATTTGGTAGCTTGTTCTCAATTTAGGTTTGTCTGAGATTCCTCATTATGATTCAGGTAGTGCATTATTTGACAGGTTCCTTATCTGTACACGTTTGAACTATAAAAACAAGTTTAGAGTTTGAGATTTATTTAGGTATGATTTTTGTTTTCTTAAACCAGGAAAAAAACTTGAGGACCTAACTGTCATGGGATTATCTTTTCTTTACTCAAACTAGTTTAGAAAGCTCTTACCAACCTCAGTGATTCATATTTTTCATTTCTTGTTTTAAAGACAGATGCACATTATTCCATACTGTCACTTCTTCTATGTCTGTCTGATTCTCCTTCAAACAGCAATTATGTGGAAACACCAAGAGATAAAGAAGTGGGTACGTTACCAAATGCTCTTCATATATAACAAATAAAAGAGAAATTGGTTTTATGACTTAATTACCAGACATCGAGATTTTATAAAAAGTTGTAAGAAAAATCTGTGAAACTAAAATATTTCTGTTGTCTTAAATGCAACTGTAGTTGTAAATTTTCTTTTAAAATATGAATTCTGACTTTGTAAGTTAAACTTTCAATTATATAAAGAGAAAAATCACTTTTGAAGATAAAGAAATTAAAATTTTAAATGTATTAGACTGTCAATTTATTGAGTGTTTCAATATTTTTGAACTTTCATTTCCCAAGTGTATCTTATTTTGAGTTTCGTTAGACTTTTTATTGTAATTTGGGTTTTTTTCCCACATATTTTTGATCAAGCTGATGAAATTCTTCTGTTATATTTTAGAAAAGAAAGATGATTTCGACTGGGGAAAATACTTGATGGAAGGTGAAGAAATTGACCTTGGCTCAAATGTAGACACACCAGTAAGTAGCAGTGGTTTTGCTACTGAAAATATAAATACATGCCAAGTTATTTAGATGATTTTTATGGATCCTTCTGCCGTACAGCAACTTATCTAAAACAGGAACACTCTTCAGTAAATTAGAGTGGTTTATTATGGAAGTTTTATTAAGATTTTGCACCCAAACATCAGTACTAGGAAGTTGATCGAAAATATATGTATCCCTTAAGGAGCTGTAAATCTTGGGATTTTGCCACCAAAACTAATTCCATCCTGTAATAGTAACTTTCAAGACATATAGAAAAAAGTTTTATTTAATAAAGTTTTTGCTTTTCTTCTGAAATTTTCTTGATCTTTTAGTCTAAATAGCTCCAGTTGTTAGGTGCTCTAAGGGTAAGGTGTATTTCCTTCTTTTAATCAGAATTGGTCTGAAGAAAGTGAAGATGAAGATGATCAACAGCCTTTAAGCAGAGAGGACTCTGGGATTCAGGTGGACAGGACACCATTAGAAGAACAAGATCAAAACAAAAAACTGGGACCTCAAGTCAGCTGGAAAGGTAGTGTGTGTTCTTAGATTCTGGCATCATTTTCTAATAGAAGAATTCTCTAGAAGGAAAGGCAAGCTTTGAGAATCAGTTTCATGTGGTTTAAGATATTGGTAAGCTCTGCCATCCTTAAAAACAAACCTTTTTAAACCATTAGTAGATCTTTCTTCTATAGTGCCTAAGAAGTAGCTCTATAGAATTAATGTTGAAAAGGCATTTACAGTGCAATTTTGGTCTTTTTTTTTTATATATAGTTCTGAGAACTTTGTTAGTCCTAAATGGTTGTTTATTTTCTTTTTTCTTTTTTGAGAAGGATTGGCTTTGCTAAAGTTAGTGACTAAATAAAAGGAAAAGATCCATACAATTTATTTATTTATTTATTTATTTTACAATTTAATTTTAAATTTGAATGTCTGCTTTTTCAGTTTTTAGTGAAAAAATATGAATTGGTAGAATCTAGAAAGAGCTGGAAACAACCTTAGAGATTAGAACATCTAATCCTACTTCTCATTTTGTAGATAAAAAACAAAGGCATGGTTACAGTGTTTTTCCCATGGTCACAGCCGTGAAGCTAACCCCAGAAGCTGGGGTCTGTGACCTAGCCCTGTTCATTGTACCTGAACCTTGCCAAATGCACATAAAGTAGTTAAAGCTGGTTTAGCATGCTAACAATTTTCTGCTTTCTTTTCTCTTCCCTTTCTTTTTCATTCTTGAATTGGACCTTTAGGGTAGAGTGTGGATTAATCAGCTCAGAGCACGTGAGCAGCAGCAGCAGCCCGTGCAGGGCCTTTTGGTTTAATTTCTTCTCTTCTGCTCTTTCTGATTCTCATTCGCCTTTCCTTTTCTCTGCCAGCCCAGTGACAGGCTCCTATTCTAATGTATTTGATATCTGTTCTCAAACATGCTGAGTTCTTTCTTGTAAAGTACATTGTTTTGGTTGGTCGTATTCCTTTTTTAAAATTACATACTGGTATTATGCTATGCGTAAACTCTGTTCTTTTCCTCTTTTCATTTAACTCTGTTGTTTTTTTTTTTTAATTTATTTATTTTTGGTTGTGTTGGGTCTTCGTTTCTGTGCGAGGGCTTTCTCCAGTTGTGGCAAGCGGGAGCCACTCTTCATCGCGGTGCGCGGGCCTCTCACTGTCGCAGCCTCTCCTGTTGCGGAGCACAGACTCCAGAAGCGCAGGTTCAGTAGTTGTGGCACACAGGCCTAGCTGCTTCACGCATGTGGGATCTTCCTGGACTGGGGCTCGAACCCGTGTCCTCTGTATTGGCAGGCAGATTCTTAACTACTGTGCCACTAGGGAAGCCCCTCCTGCCAGTTCTTGTACCTTATATCTTCTTAATGACATGTTAACCATGTCTCTTTTCTGGCCAGCCCTCTTGTCTGCAGAGGAAGCAGTGGCAATGAGCATGGGTTTTCTGGAGTAGTTTTTATCCCAAGGGTTGCCCCTAAAATTCCTTAATTAAGTGTGATAGTTTTTGGCATAGGTTCTGGATATGTGTCCTTTGTAAAATTAAGACTTTTATTCCTGCTTTTCTAGGAGTCTTTAATTATAAATAAGTATTGAACTTTATCAAGTGCTACTTTTTATCTGTGAGATAATTCTATAATTCATCACTTTTACTCTAGTACTTTACTGATAGATTTTTTTGATAGTGAATCATTCTTGAATTCCTGAGCTAAACTTCCTTGATCATTCTGTTATTTTTTTACTACAGTATTGGATTGGGTTAGCCTTTTTTAATTGAGAATTTTTAATCTTTATTCTTTGATGAATTACTTTTTCTTATCATGTCTTTATCTGGTTTTAGAAGCAAGGTTATATTGGCCTCATAAAATGTTAGGCAGCTCTCCCTTTTTCTGTTTTCTACAACAATCTGTATAAGATAGCTAATCCTTCAAACCCTAGTACTAGTCCTGAGACTTTGGGGGTGCTTGGGAACATCTTAGGTTACCATTTCAATTTCTTTTATGATTATTGAATTATTCAAGTATACTGATTGTGTGTTTTTATTCATGGGTCATTTTAAAATCGAGTAATTTTTTTTTTTTTTTTTTACTGTCTAGCAGTGACATTTAATTAAATTTTGTATGTCTCTCTGTGTATGTGTGTGTGTGTGTATATATATATGGTTTTAAGTAAATGATTATATATATAAATGTTGTTGGGTAGCTGTTATTTTAAAGACCCTTTGTCAATTGAATATTTGAATGGAATCGTAAGTCCAGATATTGTATCAAAGCTGATCAAGTATTTTGTTGTTAACTCTTATAACTTAAATGTAAATAAATTTCCTTCCACTAGATGAGTCAGATGCCCGAAGCTGGCTGGAACAACATGTGGTCCGTCAGTACTGGACAGTCAGGTCCTCGAGGTTTCCTCATAGTTTACATTTGCACTCCAATCTAGCTGCTGTCTGGTAAGAAGCTATTTTCCATTTCATGTGTTGATAGAGGAAACTTGGATGTTTTAATATTTGGTTTTGAGTTGTGACTTAAATCAAATGCTTCCTTGAAATTTTTTTTTCAACATTTTTCAAAATTGAAGTATTGAATTTACAATGTTGTGTTAGTTTCAGGTATACAGCAAAGTGATTGTTATACATACATTTATATATGTGTGTGTGTGTATATATAATCCTTTTTCAGATTCTTTTCCATTATGAGTTATTACAAGATGTTGAATATAGTTCCCTATCCTATACAGTAGGTCCTTGTTGTTTACCTGTTTTATATGTAGTAAGGTGTATATGTTAACTCCAAACTCCTAATTTATCTCTCCCCCCTTCTGCTATCCCCTTTGGTAACAGTAAGTTTCTATTCTATGCCTATGAGTGCATTTATGTCTTATAAATAAGTTCATTTCTATCATTTTTTTAGATTCCACATATAAGTGATATCATGTGATATTTGCCTTTCACTGTCTGACTTACTTCATTTAGTATGATAATCTCTAGGTCCATCCATGTTGCTGCAAATGGCAATGTTTCATTCTTTTTATGGCTGAGTAATATTCCATTGTGTGTATGTGTGTGTGTGTGTGTACCACATCTTCTTTATCCATTCATCTGTCCATCTGTTGATGGACATGTAGGTTGATTCCATGTCTTTTCTATTGTAAATAGTGCTGCTATGAACATTGGGGCTCTATTTTTAGTTTTTTAAGGAACCTCTGTACTGTTCTCCATAGTGGCTGCACCAATTTACATTCCCACCAACAGGGGAGGAGGGTTCCTTTTTCTCCAAATCCTCTCCAGCATTTATTATTTGTAGACTTTTTAATGATGGCTATTCTGACTGGTATGAGGTGATACCTCATTGTAGTTTTGATTTGCATTTCTCTAATAATTAGTGTATTGAGCATGTTTTCATGTGCCTGTTGGCCATTTGTATGTCTTTGGAGAAATGTCTTTAGGTTTTCTACCCATTTTTTGATTGGGTTGTTTGTTTTTTTCATATTAAGCTGTATGAGCTGTTTATATATTTTGGAAATTAATCCCTTGTCATTTGCATAATTTGCAAATATTTTCTCCCTGTCAGTAGGTTGTCTTTTTGTTTTGCTTATGATTTCCTTTACTGTACAAAAACTTTTGAATTTAATTAGGTCCCATTTGTTTATTTTTCTCTTTATTTCCATTACTCTAGGAAACGGATTCAAAAAAATATTGCTGAGATTTATGTCAAAGAGTTTTCTGCCTATGTTTACCTCTAGGAGTTTTATAGTGTCCAGTTTTATATTTAGGTCTTTAATCCATTTTGAGTTTAGTTGTGTATATGGTGTTAGAGACTGTTCTAATTTCATTCTTTTACATGTAGCTGTCCAGTGCCCAGCACCACTTATTGAAGAGACTGTTTTTCTCCATTGCATATTCTTGCCTCCTTTGTCGTAGATTAATTAACCATGAGCGTGTGGGTTTATTTCTGGGCTTTCTATCCTGTTCCGTTGATCTGTGTGTCTGTTTTTGTGCCAGTACCATACTGTATTCATTACTGTAATTTTGTAATATAGTCTGAAGTCAGGGAGCCTGATTCCTCCACCTTCGTTTTTCTTTCTCAAGATTGTTTTGGCTATTCAAGGTCTTTTGTGTCTCCATACACATTTAAAATTTTCTTTTTCTGGTTCTGTGAAAAATGCCATTGGTAATTTGATAGGGATTGCATTGAATCTGTAGATTGCCTTAGGTAGTATGGTCATTTTAACAATATTGATTCTTCCAATCCAAGAATACGGTATATCTTTCCAGCTGTTTGTCTCCTCTTCAATTTCTTTCATCAGTGTCTTACAGTTTTCGGAGTACAGGTCTTTTGCCTCCTTAGGTAGGTTTACTCCTAGGTATTTTATTCTTTTTGATGCAGTGGTAAATGGGATTATTTCTTTAATTTCTCTTTCTGATATTTCATTGTTAGTGTATAGAATTACAACAGATTTCTATATATTAATTTTGTATCTAGCAACTTTACTGAATTCATTGATAAGCTCTAGTAGTTTTCTGGTAGCATCTTTAGGATTTTCTTATATATATTATCATGTCATCTGCAAACAGTGACAGTTTTACTTCTTTTCCAATTTGGATTCCTTTTATTTCTTTTTCTTCTCTGATTGCTGTGGCTAGGACTTCCAAAATTATGTTGAATAAAAGCGGCAAGAGTGGGCATCCTTGTCTTGTGTCTAATGTTAGAGGAAGAACATTTCGCCTTTGAGTATGATGTTAGCTGGGCTTATCGTATATGGCCTTTATTATGTTGAGGTATGTTCCCTCTATACCCATTTTTTCGAGAGTTTTTATCATTAATGGATGTTGAATTTTGTCAAAAGCTTTTTCTGCATCTATTGAGATGGTCATGTAATTTTTATTCTTCAATTTATTAATGTGATGTATCACATTGATTTGCAGATGTTGAATCATCCTTGCATCCCTGGGATAAACCCTACTTGATCATGGTATATGATCCTTTTAATGTATTGTTCAAGTCAGTTTGCTAGTATTTTGCTGAGGACTTTTGCATCTGTTCATCAGTGATACTGGCCTGTAATTTTCTTTTTTTGTGTGATATCTTTGTCTGGTTTTGGTATCGGTGATGGTGGCCTCATAAAATGAGGTTGGAAGTGTTCCTTCCTCTGCAATTTTTTGGAATAGTTTCAGAAGGATAGCTGTTAACTCTTCTCTAAATGTTTGGTAGAATTCACGAATTCACCTGTGAAGCCACCTGGTCCTGGACTTTTGTTCGTTGGGACTTTCTTTGATTACTGATCCAATTTAATTACTGGAAATTGATCTGTTCATATTTTCTATTTCTTCCTGATTCGGTCTTGGGAGATTGTACATTCCCAGGAATTTGTCCATTTCTTCTAGGTTGTTCATTTTATTAGGCATACAGTTGCTCATAGTAGTCTCTTCTGACCCTTTGTATTTCTATGGTGTCAGTTGTAACTTCTTATTCATTTCTGATTTTATTGATTTGGGCCTTCTCTCTCTTTTTTTCTTTTTTTTTTTTTTGATGAGTCTGATAAACTAGTTACCAAATTTGTTTATCTTTTCAAGGAACCAGCTCTTAGTTTCATTGATCTTTTCTATTATGTTTTTGTCTCTATTTCATTTACTTCCGCTGTGGAGCTTTATGATTTTTCCTTTTATTAACTTTGGGTTTTATTTGTTCTTCTTTTTCTAGTTCCTTTAGGTGTGAGGTAGGTTGTTTATTTGAGATTTTTCTTTTTTCCTGAGTTAGGTTTGTATTACTGTAAACATCCCTCTTAGAACTGCTTTTGCTGTGTCCAGTAGATTTGGATCATTGTGTTTCCACTTTCATTTGTCTCCAAGTATTTTTTAATTTCCTCTTTGATTTCATCAGTGGCCTGTTGCAGACTGGTTTTCTTGCTTCTGGTGTCTGCCCCCTGGTGGGTAAGACTGGTCCAGGGGCTTGTTCAGGGTTCCTGCAGGAGGTACTGGTGCCTGCCCACTGATGTGTGAAGCTGGGTCTTGTCCCTCTTGTGGGCAGGGTTGTATCTGCGGGCGTGTGTAGAGGCGGCTTTGGGCTCAGGAAGTCTTTAGGCAGCCTTTCTGCTGAGGGGAGGGGCTGCGTCCCTGCCCAGTTTGTTATTTCGCCTGTGGCGTCCCCACACTGGAGCCTGCAGCCTACTGGTTGGGGCCAGGTCCTGGTGCCCAGAGGTCAGCCTCCATGAGAGCTCATGCAGGTGAATGCTCCCTGATATAGCCACCACCAGGGTCTTTGTCCCCAGGATGAGCCACCAGCCATCCCCCACCTCCCCAAGAGACCCTCCAAGACCAGCAGGTAGATCTGGCCCAGGCTCCTATCATATTGCTGCCTTTGCCCTCAGTCTCAGTGCTCGTGAGATTTTGTGTGTGCCCTTAAGAGTGGAGTCTCTATTTCTCTCCATCCTGTGGAGCTCCTGCAGTCAAGCCCCGCTGGCCTTCAAAGCCAAATGCTCTGGGGGCTCCTCGTCCTGGTGCCAGACCCCCCAGGCTGGGGCGTGCCTCACATGTGGGAGAACCTCTATAATATAATTATTCTCTGGTTTGTGGGTCACCCACCTGGGGAGTATCGGATTTGATTATATCACGAGTCTGCCTCTCCTACCTGTCTTGTTGTGGTTCCTTCTTTAACATTTTCTGGTATGTCTCAGTGTTTTTCATCAGTTTTTCTTTCCACAGTTAGTTGTAATTTTGCTGTGCTCGTGAGAGGATGTGAGGTTAGGGTCCTTCTACTCTGCCATCTTGACCGCTCTCCTCAGTCACTTATTCTTCATAACACTTTGCACTTGCCACTTAACCTGTGATCAGTTCCTCGTCGAACTAGCTCCGTTTGCCTGATGAGCAGCAAGCCAAATGCTGAAACTCCCAAGGTTTGCAGCAGAAAGGGTTTATTCACAAGGCAGCCAAGTGAGAAGGGAAAACAAATCTCAAATCTGCTTTTCCTTGAAATTTTTAACAATTCCAATTAAGCAGTTTTGTTATTTAATTATTATTTTTAAAATGAAATTATTTAACTATAATCTGTCTTTTGATTTGTTATTTTCAAAGTGAATGGATTGGTATATATTAGGCCATTTATTTTATTTCTGTTTTAGTGTACTTACTGCAAAAATAGTTACTATTTTTCCAAAACAACAATACATAGTTTTAAATATTTGCCGAAGTCAGCAATAAACATAGCAGTTAGAATTGCTCTGAAAGTGCTTCTCTGAGAGTATATCAGTTGACTTGTGAAAATGAATATGGGAGGAAATTTAAAGTATGTATTAATGTTTATTTGCTTATTGATTACTGGTTAAATAACCACTAAATTACACATATTCTTTGAGACTTCTACTTTTACTTAATGAGAAATCTTTTCATTGACATTTGATGTTTGTTATCTAATAGGGACCAACATTTGTACAGCAGTGACCCATTATATGTTCCAGATGACAGAGTTTTTGTTACTGAGACGCAGGTTATTCGGGAAACCCTTTGGTAAGACCTGTTAACCTAATTCATAGTCTAAAGACTTTATTAATGAGAAGCAGAATTTTGGTTTTTTGAAGAAAGATGTTTGAGGGTTTTTCACATGCATATTAGAAATAGGCCATTAGGTATGAACCCAAGTCAGGTCCCTGTGGACACCTAAATTTGGATTGGCAGACTCAGGAAGCCCAGATTTTAGAGTCGACCATGGAGATTTTGGTATATTTACCTCTTTTCCATTTTAAATAATGTCATATATGATTTAACCAAGATGAGACTATCACTTTTTAAATATCTGAATTCAAGTTAAGGTTTCTGATTTTCTGCTTACTGCTTTTTAGGCAGAGCACATCAGTGAGAGTTACCTGTGCCCTGTACCTAGGAACCAGGAATCTAAGAATTTAGATTGTGTTCACACAAAAATGAAGATGAAGAATGTAACATGTAGTGCTGTTACTACTGAGATTTCCAGTTTCTGGTTCTTTCTGCCATAAAATATAATACTGACATGCTTAAAAGTGGGAAGATCTGTTTGGACCATCACGTATGTGAGGAAATGTTTTGACAATACTGTTTTGTACTTTTTTAAAGATGGTACTGAAATTATCAATCTTAAAGTAATCAGATAAAAAGACTGATGTCTTCTATTTTCTAATTATCTGACCTCTTTGTCCTTCCTTACCCTCCCCTTCTGAATCTTTTATTAAAATTTCTTAGGCATTACTGTAGTGAATATTTTTCTAAACTTAAAGTACATTCATCTTTTTATTTCAGGTTACTTTCAGGGGTAAAAAAGCTCTTTATATTTCAGCTGATAGATGGAAAGGTAACTGTGAGGAACAACATTATAGTAACTCATTTGACACATGTAAGTTATTTGTATTTATTGTAATTAAAATTAAATAATAAGATTTATGTAAATCATGGTTATGTAACTTTAGAACATTTTGCAATATTAAAATTAACTATTAAATATATTTAAGTTACAAAAGGCAAAATTAAGTTTGTATTTTTATAGTGCTTAGAGAATTCTTTTATATTGTTTGTGGTGTTCATATTTAGTTTTGATTTGTATTTTCTGTCATTCTTTATTGGGAAAGCTGTCTACTGTAAATATTGTGCCTACAGTACCTTATATTTATGTGTTTTTTAAAAGTATAAGCCACAGTTCTATATTTTATAAAAATTAATGCTTACACTGTTTCCTCTGAATGTAAAACTAAATACTCGTTTTATTACTTTGTCTTTTACTAAGCATACTGTTTAAAAGGGTCACAAAAGAAATATTTTACAGTGAGGGAGATATGAATTAGAATGCCTACAGAAGACTGACTTTAAATCATTCTGGTTTGCTTCTGTTGTAGAGCTGTTTACGATCAGTGCTAGAACAAATAGCAGCATATGGCCAGGTTGTGTTTCGACTCCAGGAGTTTATTGATGAAATCATGGGGCACAGCTCTGAAAGCCTGTTACCTGGAAATAGTTCCGTTCCTAAGAAGTCGACAGAAGCACCTTTTAGAACATACCAGGCTTTCATGTGGGCCCTGTACAAATACTTCATTAGTTTCAAAGAGGAACTTACAGAAATTGAGAAGTGCATCATCAATAATGGTATTTAAATATTCTTCCCTTTTACTCATAACACACATAACTCATATTTTGAATGCCATTTAGGTTAATAATTGATATAAGATTTGAAAATTACATGGCAAATAAGTAATTCTCCTGAATACACTCATTTTTTTAAATTATTTTAAATTTGTCTTTTTAAGCCATTCATATCTCTAAAAATCCAAACAGTATAGAAAGATTTACAGTGAAATTTTTTCCTCCTGCATTAGTTCCCCAGCCTAGAGACAACCAACTGATCCATTTCTTGTGCATCCTTCCAGAAATAATTTAGACATATGCAAGCAACATATATTCATATACACATGCCTAGTAGTCTTTTAACTGCTCTCTTCAAATTGCTTTCTAATTTAAATTTTGAGGATTATACTGTACAAGTATTTAAAGAGCCTCCTCGTTCTTTTTTACATATTGAGCATTTTGTTGTATATCATAGACCAGACCCCTTTTGATGGACATTTGGGCTGTATCTGATCTTTTCCTGTTGGCAACAGTGCTGCAGTGATAACCACTTACATATAAGTAATTGTACATATGTGCACCAACTTACCTATAGCACAAATTCTTAAGAGTGGAATTGCTAAGTCAAAGGGTATGTGATGGCATATGTGATTTTAATAGATATTGCCACATTGTTCTCCACGGAGGTACAGATAAATAACTTTACACCCTTGCCAGCAATATATATGGGTACCCGTTTGTTCCCAGTCTTGCCAGCAGTGTGTTATCAAACTTTTGGGTCTTCACCAATATGACAGGTGAAAATGGTAACCCAGTGCAGGTTTTCCCCCTTAACTTTTATTTACAACTAATGCAAAAAATAGTACGTTGAGGTCCCATGTTCCCATCACCCAGCGTCCTCCAGTGTTGACACCTATAGTACGTTATCAAAACTAGGAAATTGACATTGGCACAGTACATTAACTAGTCTGCAGGTCTGACATGGGTTTCACCAGTTTTGCAGGGCCTTGTTTTTTTGCGAGGAGGTAAGCAGTATCTTTCTGCTGTTCTTTTACATTTTATCACATATGTAGATCTGTAAGACCACCTCCATATTTAGGGTTCAGAGCTGTGCCATCCTGACGAAGGGACTTGCTCTTGTTGCCTTTAGTAGTCACCCTCTCTGCCTCCCTGCACTAAAACAGGAGCCCATTGTAGTCTGTTTTGTATTTGCCCAGAGTAGTTTTATTCTGCATTCTTTTTTCATAAGTGAGGTTGAGTATCTTTCTGTATGTTTAAGAATTGCTTGAATTTCCTTTTTCATGAATTGTCACTTCCTTTATTCATTATTTTTCTGCTGAGTTGTCTTTTCCTTCTTTAGGGGGTTCTTTTTTGGGGGAAATCAGTTCCTTGTAACATGAGATTAAAACCTGCCATCCTCCGGTTTGCCATGCCTTTCCATAAGTAGGTTAGCATTTATATCACATTTTGAATGCAGATATTTTTCCTTGCTAATGAGTTTGATTTCTTGATATTTGCAGATACTACAATAACTCTTGCAATAGTGGTGGACAAGTTGTCACCTCGATTAGCTCAGCTCAAGGTTCTGCACAAAGTGTTTAGTACTGGAGTAGCAGAAGTTCCACCTGACACTCGAAATGTCGTTCGAGCATCTCACCTGCTCAACACCCTGTACAAAGCCATCCTTGAATATGACAATGTTGGAGAAGCCTCTGAGCAAACTGTATGTGGGGATCCTTGTCTAGTCCACCGTGTGTGACTAATTCTGCTCAGCCATAGGAGTGGTTGATAGCCTGTCGTAGATATTTATAAAAATAGTGTATCAGACAGCTGTTGTGAGTTTTCAAATTAGGTTCTAAATTTGAGGCTGCAGGAAACTAGCTTTTCATCAATAATTGCCAAGCTCACCAGATGGATGAGGCAAGAATAAAACAAAACATAAAAGCAAGATGTGAAAAATACCTAGCTGATTTATATAGATATTTGTAATAACTCTTTCTTAAATAAAAATACAGATCTATTATATGAGGTATCTAGAGTAGTCAAATTCTGTTTCTAGTCAAATAGAAACAGAGAAGAGAATGGTGGTTACCAGGGACCGGGGGAGAGGAGAAAATGGGTTAGTTAATGGGTACAGAGTTTCAGTTTTGTAGCCTGAAAAAGGTTTAGGAGGTCTGTTTTCATAACAATATGAATACATTTAACACTACCAAACTGTACACTTTAAAATGGTTAAGACAGTATAGTTTATATTATGTATTTTTTTACCATAATTTTAAAAAAATACAAATCTAGACTTTAATCTAGAAAGCTGCATGTTTCTTTGGGTACATAATTTAGGTGTTTTGCCTAGTTCGTTGGTGTCACTCTTTTTCCTCACCATTTTGGTACTGCATTTCAATAAAAAGTTGATTTCTTTCAGCTCTGTAATTTCTTTTTATTAGGAACTATAGTAGAACAGAATCACTTCCTTGTTGTTAATGGACATTTTGCTAATAGCACTGTTTGGATAGGATAACCATATCCCAGTTTGGACTGTCCAGTTCAGACCTGTTGTCCCTGGGTAACTTTCACTCCTAAGAGGGTCCTGCTATGGACAATATGGTCTTCTCATATTTAGGTGAGGTTTTTCATAAGGATTTTATAGCATGTGGTTTGGATTTTTAATTTCTTACTTTGTTTCAAAAAACATAGAAATTGGATCACTTTTTAAAAGGTGCCTCAGAAACGCTTGAACCTCATTTTATCCGGAGACGAGGGAGTTCTGAGAATGGATGTGCGTGCTGCGCTGTCTCCTCAGGTCTCCTTGCTGTTCTCGCTCTGGGTGGAGACCGTGCGGCCCTACCTGCAGACTGTAGATGAGTGGATCGTGCATGGGCACCTGTGCGACTGTGCCCGGGAGTTCATCATCCAGAGGTGAGGGAGGCACACCAGGAGCTGGCTTGACCTCTCTTCTCCCATGTGGAGATCGTACACTTCCATTAGCTTCACATGATCCATAGGCAAGTTCTGTTGCATTTTTATAGAAGACATCAGGTACCAGTCCAAAAATAATTTTTCCAAGTTTTATGTCAATCACAGCTTTGCTTATAAGCAAATTATATTTTTGAGTGATAGTGTGTTTATGGCTGGTATGGTGAAAGGCGCACTGAGTCCCTTAAAATGAATTAGGTGATGTCAGATGGCTTCATTAATGGGAACCAATGGGAATAAATTATCTATGAGATAAAAGATGTGAAAATATTACAGAATATGCCTCTGATATATTTATTTCTCCTAATTAGCTGCTCTTTTTACCTTTTTAGTATAATATTTAATAAAACAATTAAGGAAAATCTTAATCATCATAAAATCTATTTATGATGATTCCCCTTCACTTAATTGATTTTTCTGAACAGAATCATGGAAACTGCAATATAGAACTATTTGCACTCTCTTAACTCAGTCTTAAGTTCTGCACTCTGTACAGATACATGTTTTTTGTTTTGTTTTGTTTTTATTTATTTATTTATTTATTTATTTTATCTTTGGCTGCGTTGGGTCTTCGTTGCTGCATGCGAGCTTTCTCCAGTTGCGATGAGCGGGGCCTACTCTTCGTTGCGGTGCATGGGCATCTCATTGCAGTGGCTTCTCTTGTTGCAAAGCACGGACTCTAGGCATACGGGCTCCAGTAGTTGAAGCATGCAAGCTTCAGTAGTTGTGGCTCGTGGGCTCTAGAGCACAGGCTCAGTAGTTGTGGCACATGGGCTTAGTTGCTCCGTAGCATGTGGGATCTTCCCAGACCGGGGCTCGAACCCGTGTCCCCTGCATTGGCAGGCAGATTCTTAACCACTGCACCACCAAGGAAGTCCCTAGATACATGTTTTTATTGATAGCTATCCATTTAACTCATCAGGGAGAGTAACTTTCTTAGAGCTACAGAAAGGTAACCCTGTTTACACAGTGCTAACATAAAAGAACTGGCCTTTCTTTAGCTGAATCTTGGGTCTCATTATGTCTTGTTTCTTCTGTTGCACATGAGGATTTTTGTAAAAACAGGATTCTGACTATCCTTAAGGGGTGATGAGTATACCTTGTTTCATTGTTAAAATAGTCCAGTGGAAATAATTGTGGAAAAAATGATGTGGAATTCTGGAGTTTACTTTCAGAGGAGATGGGCAAACTTTTATTCTACCTTTAAAGAGAACCAAATTAAAAAAAAAAAAAAAAAAGAGAACCAAATTAATCATATTTTGTTTAATTCCAATTCAGGAAACTTTCTGCTTAGTTAGATTTTACCTATGCCATTCACAGTATTTGTCCACTTTTCTATGTTAAGCTGAAGTCAGGTAAAACATCTGTCCCATTTTACCTAAAGATTGCATTGTTTTACTAATAATTGATATTACTGTGTTTTGGAATGTTTGGACAACATGCCTAAGCTAGAATAGATATACTGTTGTTTTTAAGGAAGAGAAGTTAACGTTTAAATTCTTTTGAATCCCTATAGAAACAAGAATGTTCCGGTAAATCACAGAGACTTTTGGTATGCAACTTACACGCTATACAGTGTATCGGAAAAGACAGAAAACGAAGAAAAAATGAGTGATAACGCTAGTGCGAGTTCTGGCAGTGATCAAGGTCCCTCCAGCAGGCAGCACACCATGGTGTCCTTCCTGAAACCCGTCCTCAAGCAGATCATAATGGCTGGCAAGTCAATGCAGCTGCTGAAGAACCTGCAATGCATGGAGAGCACCACGTGCCAAGCCACAGCCAGAGGTAACCCCTTAGTGGTGGAGTAGCTGCTCCAATCTTCATGCTTGCCATCCTGAGATATGTCATTATTTTGCAGTTTGAAAATTATCAAAGCCTTTTATTTTCATGGAAGTGATCACCATGATCAAACTGATAGATCATGCTGCTCCTGACTGAAAAAAGATTGTCCTCATTGGAAACTTTTATCACGGTGTTTGAAAGGCAGTGATAATACGTTCCACATGCATTTTACTTATTCTTGATGCCTTAGGACTTGTCCTTTAACAATAATTCTCTGCTGTTTCTTAATGCAGAGCAGCATTTGGCCCCTGAGGACATGAACTCTGGCAGATAGGAATTTGTTGGTGAACGGTTCAGACTTGATCATAGATTTTGAGAAAATCTTGATATAATTTCTGGTCTTTTTGGATGTTATTTAAGCAATATACTTAAGGTTTTATCAACTGACTAAAAAGGCTTTGAGAGGTATAGTTGTGACCTTAGTTGTTTTGTTTGTAAATCATCTTAATGTTACGTTAATTAGTTTGAATTATTATATCTACTTTAAGTAATATTTTCACTTTGTGGAATGTTTCCTTTTTAACTGAATAATAAAACGTAAAGAACTTTCCAGGGCCACTGTTGAAAGTGTTTTTCCCAATGTAATTATGATTCCTATTAGTGTTATAGTGCTCTCTAGTATAATGGTAACTTTATAACTCTCTAGTATAAAGGTAACTTTACTTTCAGGCATCCTGCTTATGCTGTTACTCTGTTCAGAAAAAAACTAGCTTATACTTTGAATGTTTAACCATGAACTTTGCAATTGTCTAACAGGGTATAAAAATGTTTAGTTGTACTAAGGGTAGTATACTGTAAGGGTAACAAAACAGGGATAGACCTTCATAGGCCAAAGGAAAAATACCAGGCTATAGTATATTTAGATAAGTTTACTTAATATTTCTTAATGTTAGTTATTTACTAGAACATAATTCACCTTACACATTTCTTTATGTTTCAGATGCAGAAAGAAAAAGTCTGTATACCCTGTTTCTGGAGTCTGTGCAGTCTCGTCTTCGACACGGAGAAGACGCCACTGCACAGGCCCTCACTGAGCAGCAGGCCACCAGAGAGACCCTCATTAAGATGCAGTCCATTGCCGAGAGGCACCTCGAACTGGATGATGTTCATGATCCGCTGCTGGCGATTAATTTTGCAAGGTGATACACACCTGCAGGATTTTCAATGTTTGAAATGGCAGAATCGTGCTGCAATATTTAGTAACTGTTTATCTCTGCCAGGTAGGGCTTTCCAGCCTTAAAAATAGAAACCTTTGTAGCCTCTCCTTTCTAATGAATGAAATACAAGAATATATTGTGTTCACTTATTTCAGGTACATAATTTAGCCTCCTCATTATTTGTGAAAGTCCACAGATTTTCACGGGCCCTAGGCCCACGGGCAGTGCTGTCACTCATACAGAAGATGCTCATGGAAGTTGGGGGTCCTGGGACATGTTGAGTCAGACCCTCCCGATGTATCTTGGCCCTTAGGGGCTTTTAGGTAATTGCCCCAATGAAATAAGTTATTAATACCCACACAATACCCTGTTTATTGTCTAATGGCCGTCATTCACTACTTTCAACCCTAATGGCTAGAAAGACCTACTCAGTACTTGATCTTTTAGGCAGAAGCAACTCTGTGAAGGACTGCTTCACACAAAGAATACTTTGAGGAAAAAGATTTTTATTTCTATAATAGTTGGTAATTTTATGACTTAAGATAAATATGGGACTCCAGAGTTTTGATTTAAGAGAATTCTATTGAGATGAATGAATAAAGAACATGTGGTGTATATGTATACAGTGGAATACTACTCAGTCATTAAAAAGAATGAAATTCTGCCATTTGCAGCAATATGGATGGACTTAGAGGATATTACACTTATTGAAATAAGTCAGACAGAGAAAAACAAATAATGTATGATATCACTTATATGGGAAATCTAAAAAAAATACAGGGCTTCCCTGGTGGCTCAGTGGTTAAGAATCCACCTGCCAGTGCAGGGGACCCAGGTTCAATCCCTGGTCTAGGAAGATCCCACATGCCGCGGAACAGCTAAGCCTGTGTGCAACAACTACTGAGCCTGCACTCTAGAGCCCGTGAGCCACAAATACTGAGCCCATGTGCCACAACTACTGAAGCCCACATGCCTAGAGCCCATGCTTCGCAACAAGAGAAGCCACCACAATGAGAAGCCTGTGCACCGCAATGAAGAGTAGCACCCGCTCGCCACAACTAGAGAAAGCCCGTGCGCAGCAACGAAGACCCAACGCAGCCAAAAAATAAATAAATAAATACATTTTAAAAATAAAAATAAAAAATACAACAAACTGGTGAATATGGCAAAAAAGAAACAGACTCACAGATATAAAGAACAAAATATTGGTTTACCAGTGGGGAGAGGGAAGGGGGAGGGGCAAGATAGGGGTGAGGAATTAAGAGGTACAAATTACTATGTATAAAATAAATAAGCTACAAGGATATATTGTACAGCACAGGGAATATGCCAGTATTTTATAATAACTATAGAGTATAACCTTTAAAAATTGTGAATCGCTATGTTGTACACCTGAAACTTGTACAATATTGTAAATCAACTGTACCTCCATTAAAAGAAAAAAGAATTGATGTCTTTTTTTAAAAAGAGAATTCTGTTGACAGCTCTTAAAAAGAAGACATATTTTTATATTAAAGGTTGTATTTGGAACAGAGTGACTTTCACGAGAAGTTTGCTGGTGGAGACATATGTGTGGATAGATCATCAGAATCTGTGACTTGCCAGACTTTTGAATTAACGCTGAGATCTTGCCTCTATCCTCATATTGACAAGCAGTATCTAGATTGCTGTGGAAACCTCATGCGAACTCTAAAAAAAGATTACAGGTATGAGGAGTGGTTTCATTTGGGAGGTAGTCGGTAGTTTATGGTACTTTAAGAATAGCTGAAGTTATTTTTAAACCTAGATTTCAAGCTAATTTTTATTAGAGTAAGGAATGGATATGCAATAAACAGTTTTCTTTTGAGAGGATCAGTAGACCATCAGTGTTTTCTTAACTTTATTGTGAAATTTGTTTCTGAGAATTTATCCCAAATGAAATATAGAAAAAGCTTGTTATGCAAAAATGCTTGTCATGAAGTTTGCTATCAGAGAAAAAACATGAAATTACTTAGTAATGGATGACTAGTTCTTTAAATTGTGGCGTATCCATATTAAAATATGGCATATTCATTTCCATGTATGAACTTTGTAAAGTTCATACCATGTATGAACTTTGTAAAGTTCATACAAATTATGTTTATACTGAGTTTTAAATAATGTAAAGTTTCTTAAATCTTAAAAAACAGGATATATAATATGGTAGGAACTATTTTTTTTAATGCATGGAAAAAAACACTGGGAAGAAATACCCTAAATATTAACAGTGGAAATTCATCATGAATAGTAGGTTTGGATTAACTTTTTTTATTACACTTTTGTGACTTTGCCAAATTTTCTTCAATGTTAAGAAAAATAACTTCTTTTTGGTTATTAAAAGTAAACCATATGCTGTTTTTATTATTTTTGAAAATCTTTAAGATGTGTTAGTATTTCTAATTTTGGTAAATGTACAGTGTAAACCCACTTCACTAAAAATGATGGTGTACAAAACCTGATCCTGATCTAGAATCCTATCTTATGAGCCTAAGATCTTTCTGTCACTTATTTTCTCTTCATTCAGGTTGGTTGAGTACTTGCAGGCCATGAGGAATTTCTTCTTAATGGAAGGGGGAGATACCATGTATGACTTCTACACGTCAATTTTTGATAAAATAAGAGAAAAGGAAACCTGGCAAAATGTGTCTTTTCTTAATGTCCAGCTTCAAGAAGCAGTAGGACAGCGTTATCCTGAAGACAGTTCTCGGTAAAATATGGGAGGACCTTTTATTTTAAATATTATAAGATAATCCATGTGTCATGAACTCTTTTATATGTTATCTTATTTAATCCTCACACCAACCCCTGTGAGTTTTACTAATGTTATTTTACACATTAGAAAACTGAGGCAGGGACTTCCCTGGTGGTCCAGTGGGTAAGACTCTGGGCTCCCAGTGCAGGGAGCCCAGGTTCGATCCCTGGTCGGGGAACTAGATCCCACATGCCGCAACTAATAGTTCATATGCCGTAACGAAAAAGATCCCGCATGCCCCAGCAAAGATCCCACATGCTACGACTAAGACCCGACAGCCAAATAAATAAATATTTTGAGAAAAAAAAAAAGCTGAGACAGCAGCGACTTGCCCACTGAGTGAGAGGAGATGTGAGATGGCACCATGTGGTCTCTCAGGGTCTGATGGCCTTGCTCACATGGCTGGAGTCCATGCTGGCTGCCTTCCTACCCAACGCCTTGCCCTCCAGCCGGCTGCACCAGCCTTCACTGTGGTGTCACAGGCGGTGTTCTGAGAGAGTGAGAGCAGAGCCCTTGGCACTGGCCAAGGCCTGAGCTGCAGGCCGCACCTCACAGACCCTCACTTCCACCACAAACCAAGTCAGAGGCCAGACCAGTTAGAGGGGAAATAGATTCCACCACTTTTCACAGACAGGGTTGCCTGTTTTCGAGCTGTTGTCCTGGCTTATCCCCAGCTAGGGAACTCACCTTCCCTCCTCCCTGTCAGTCTGCCTGCTGAGCAACTGGGCCAGGCCTGTGGGTTGGTGCCATTAAATCTTTGTATAACAGAGGCTCATTTTCCACCCTGCTTGTTGGTCCTTTTTCCTGTTCCATGTCCTTGCTTGGCTACCTTTCTTGGCTCCCTCAGTGGCCCTTGAAAAGTAATAATGATAATAATTAACATTTATTACATGCCACTTAGGACATTGTTTTCCTCATAGCCATGCCAGGTTACTGACCGTCTACTGCTTAGTAGTAAATAAAATAATTCCTTTTATTTATGTCATGTATTACCTTTGATGATTCCATAAAAGCAGAATTTTCATCAATTATAATGGTTAGTAAAAGCAGGGTAACCGCTGGATTCTTTTCGTAGTAAGGAATTAGTGCCTAGCAATCCCCAGGGGGGGCCAGGGAAGGTTAAGGTTATATTTTTCACTATCAATAGAAACTCATGAATTTTGTTATTTTTAGTATGTGTCAATCTATTACAGTTATTCCTTTTTTCTTGCTCAGACTGTCCCATCTTTACCCAGACGGAACTCCTTCACTTGACTCTAGTAATCTTGGAGAGCATCTTTGCTTTCAGGACTGGATGTCTGGACTCATCCTGTGCACTTCCTGCCCCAGGCTCTGCACCTCTTCCAGGAGCACTGGTCCTGTCTGTTCTGTGGCTTTAAAAGCCCTTGGTCTGTGTCCCAGAGTGTTCGTCTATACTGGATTATCAATAATTCTGGGCTCACTCAGTGGATGGAGCTAGGAAATATGTAGAAAGAGGAAGATGAATCATAAGCTCATATTGATATTTCCAGTATGTATTAAAGATTACAGGGTTTCACTTTTTTGATTTTCTTTTGTATCTTGAGTGCTTACTAACACATGAACATAAATATTTATTATATTTATTCTATAATAAATCATAATAGTTCCAAAGTAACAATAACAGCAACAAGCCCACTGAGAGTTTAAAACATACTTGTGACTATATTCTCTTCCTTGTACTTTCAAGTCAAGGTCACCTGGAACAATTCTCAATGTGATTATACCACTAATATAGGGCTGGGTTCATTTGTTTTATTTTCTGCTTTTAGGAATCACTTCATTTTTATTTTTATTGATTCCATTTTGTTTTTTAATTGTATAAAACATCTATGTATTTCTTAAGTTAAAATCTTTGATACAAAATTACTTTTAGGGACCTCTGGCTTCTGTTCCTGTTCGTGCCCATTTTCTCCCTTCCCTCATTACCTTTTTTATTAGATTTTATTTTATCCTTCCAGCGTTTATTTTTTGGAACCAAAACCATATGTGTACATATTCCTTTTTCTCCTCACATGTTACACAAAAGGAAGCACACAGTGTGCACTCTCTAACACCTGCTTAACTTTTCTTAAGTAGATGATACATCCCAGACCCAGTGCATTGCAGGCTAGAGAGCTTGTCCGCACTACTTTACAGCTGATTGTGTTCATTTAACCAGGTGTCCTGTTGGTGGACACGTGGATTCTGTTCTTCTGCGATGTATGTATGCAGTGACTGGTCTTGTGCATTTCACTTATTTTTGCCAGTGTGACTTTGGAGTATTTTTCTAGAATGGGATTGCCAGGTAAAAGGGTAAACACCTGTGTAACTCTGCTAGCAGTTACCAAATTCCTCTTCATAAAGGCTGTGTATTTTCTAATTCCCACCAGCAATGAGGCTTTCTCCACAGCCTCACCAACAGAATATGTTGTCAGACTTTTGGATTTTTGCCAGTCTGATGATGAAAAATGATGTCTCGGTGTAGTTTTAATTTATATTTTTCCATGTGAGCATAGTTATCTTTTCATATGCTTGTTTTTGCATTTGTTTTAAAGTGAACTCTCCGTATCTTTTGCCACTATTTCTGTCAGTATCAAGTTGTTGGTCTTCATCCTCTCCATTTTTAGAAGCTCTTTTTTTTTTGTTTTTTTGGCTGTGCCACACGGCTTGTGGGGTCTTAGTTCCCCAACCAGGGATCAAACCCATGCCCCCTGCAGTGGAAGTGCAGAGTCCTGACCACTGGACCACCAGGGAATTCCCTAGAAGCTCTTTTTATAGGTTTCCCAGTTTGGCATTTGTCTTTTTGTTCTGCTTATGGTATAACAATTTCTTGTTTTGTCATGAAGATATTTTTTAGTTTTATAATCTATCTTTTTTCTTATTACTTCTGAATTTTAAGTGATAGTTAAGAAAGTTTTACTGTATCCAAGTTTATAAAGAAATTCACCCATGTTTTCTTTTAATGCTTGAATGGATTTTTTTACATTTAGATGTTGATCCATTTGGAATTTATTCAGCTAAAAAACATGAGAAATAGATCCAGTTTTATCTTTTTTCCAAATGACTAATTGGTTGCCATCACTTATTTCTTAAGAAAAAAATCCACCTTTCCCCATTTATTTGATACCCCTTTATCATTAAATTTTCATATGCACTTGAGTTATATGCATTGGGTCTCTCTAAATTTTCCATCCTGTTTCACTGTTCTGTTTATTCACATGCCAATAGCATTCTGTTTTATTAATAGGGTTTTCCTGGCTATTCTTGCTTATTTATTTTGACAAATGTACTTTATTTATCATCTTGTCTAGCTCCATCCAGCAAAACAAAACCAAAACCAAAAACATTGGTGCTATTTTTATTGAGATTCCCACTCATAGATTAACTCAGGACAAATGAGCCACTCCATTGGGACCCCTTCTCCTGTGGCTTCCACGTGTTCTAGGTGCCTGTCTGTGCCCTCAGGCTCCCTGAGTCTGCACCCACAGGTCTCCTTCTCGGTTCCAGGCTCCCCTGCCCTGCCCATACCCCTCCCATGTCACTGGTGCTCCTGCATCCTCCCTGTGAGCCCCTTGCCCTCCGCCCACCTTAGCGTAGCTTCTCACTCTCCTGCCTGGGGCACCTTCATTCCATGTCGATGGCTTCAGCGACCCCTGGTGACCTGCAGGTCAGTACCTTTAGCCCAGGTGCCTGCACAACCAGCGCCTCATGACTTTCCTCAGATGCCATGTGTCCAAAACTGAGCTTCATCGTTGTCTCAGCCCTTTGTTTCTTCTGGATGGGACCACTGTTCATCCCAGTGCCCAGTGTAGCTCACCTTAGATTCCTTCCTCTCTGCCGGCCCCCACATACCCTGGTCCCTCGGTTCTGCCTCCGGGATGACATTCCCCATGCCCTTCAGCGCTCGCTGGAGAGCACCTCCCTGCCGCCTGCTAACCAGCTGTCTCGGCGTCTCTCCCTTCCGCTTGGCCTTCCAGGGCCACACGGGACACTAGCCGCCCCGCCCCCACGCACGCTCGGGCTCCTTGGCGCCTCGGAGCAGATGGGCCGAGCTTCTCCTGAGAGAGAGCTTTTCACTGTCTGGCTCACCACCTCGCTTCTTGTGCATACAGAGACAGACACATCGCCTTCTCTCTCCACCACACTTCCCACTTCAGGGATTTGGGACATTTCTGGTTTCCCTGAGAGCTGTACTCTCTCCCGCAGGAGCCTTCACGTGTCTGCACCCTCCAGTTACTTGAGTTAGCTGCTGTGCCATGGGCATGGCCAGCAGTTGTCTGCACTCCTGCAAAGCTCTGCCCCCCTGGCTTGGTGACTGGAGGGTGATTGTACGTTTTGTTTGCTCTCGGCTATGAGCCCCTGGAGGGGGGGAGGGATTGGCTTTTTATCACCTGCTTAGTGCAGCACTTGACAAGGTATTCAGTAGGTGCCTACTAAGTACTTAGTAGATGCACGTGTAACAGACTTACGAGATAAAAAAATTCTGACTAGTCTGTGACATGGAATGAATTGGCTAAACTCGTAAATCACACACCACCCCTTACATCTCTGGTTGTAAGGCTAACTCCTGCCTCGGCCTTACAGTTAACCTTCCGTGGGCTGCATCCAAGCATCGTCACAGGCGCCTCTGTAACCTGGGAGGGTCACGTCCTTTCTCAGCCCAGTGACGGAACTGCTCTGAGGAGGGAAGGAGATAAGTGCCTGGCGCAGCTTCCATGCCCTATGGTAGCTGCATTCTAGAGAGTCACACTCAAACTAGTTGGGAAAGAGTGGATGAAGCCATGTGTGACACCTTTGCTTTAGAAGCAGACCCCATTTTTTTTTTTAACATCTTTATTGGAGTATAACTGCTTTACAATAGTGTGTTAGTTTCTGCCCCATAACAAAGCGAATCAGCCATACACATACACATATCCCCATATCTTTTCCCTCCTACGCCTCCCTCCCTCCCACCCTCCCTATCCCACCCCTCCAGGCGGTCACAAAGCACTGAGCTGATCTCCCTGTGCTATGCGGCTGCCTCCCACCAGCTATCGGTTTCACACTTGGTAGTGTATATATGTACATGCCACTCTCTCACTTTCAGACCCCATTCTTGCCCACACACTTGCATATGCCTGCTCTCCAGGGTGAGGAGAACAGCCTCTCCCCGCCCCAGACACACACACACACTCCCTCTCCCTCCCTCTCTCTCTCTCTCTCTCTCCCCACCCTCTCTCCTGCCACCCCCAACAGAGGGTCCGTCTCCTGAGCCTCTTGCTGAACTCTACCAGGACTAGGCACCTGGCAAATGCAGTTAACCTTCCCTGACTTTGTCTTTTTTCCTAAGTAATTTACTATAAGTATCTTCTTTTTTATAGCTAAACCCATTATTTAAAAATTTTGCCCCCCTTCCTTATTTCTGAAACCTGATTTCTATTCTGGAATATATGCTTAGAAAAATATGGAATATCTGCATTCCTTTTATGAAATGTCTTTTTGGAATATGTAAATTAAATAACTCAAAGTGCTAAATAACTAAAACTGATATTTCTTTATCTAGTCTATCTATATCTTTTGAAAATGTTGACACAGCTAAGAAGAAACTCCCTGTTCATATCTTAGATGGTCTGACCCTGAGCTATAAGGTATGTGCTGATGTTCTGTGTAAGAACATTTTGTATTAAAATGAAGGCATACAAGGGACTTCCCTGGCGGTCCAGTGGTTAAGACTCCCCACTTCCAATGTAGGGGGCGTGGGTTCAATCCCTGGTCGGGGAACTAAGATTCCCACATACTGTGTGGCACAGCCACAAAAAAAAAAAAAAAATTGAGACATATGAGTAATAGGTTACTTTCTATTCTAATTTTCTGTTTTTGTTTTCGTAGGTCCCATGGCCTGTGGACATTGTTATAAGTTTGGAATGTCAAAAAATTTATAATCAGGTGTTTCTTCTCTTATTGCAAATAAAATGGGCAAAATATAGTCTGGATGTTTTACTATTTGGTGGTAAGATTTGTTTTCAACAGATAAATTATAATTTAATTTTAGCACTGAAAAAAAGGTTGATAGTCTTATGTCATTTTTTATGTATACACAAGTGCCAAAATGATATGTATCTATGGCAATAGCTTTACAGACATCAGAATTAACTTCCCTGAATGAGTACAGTTAATCTGAAATACAATAACTAAATTAGGAATTTAGCCAGAATAAAAATTCTTAGGGTATGTGAAAAAGTTTTAATGGCAAGTTAATGGGACTTTGTTGTTCTACTTTTGATGACAGTGATAATCAAGGTGATACGGCAGCTTTTCCTGCTTCACCTTCCAGATAGGGAGGATGGGGTCCCTGCTGTGCATCCAGCCGAGTGCCCTTTACAGGGCTGGTGACCACGCCATTACAAGTCCTGCTCTGTGCAGTGGGGCAGCTGGGGTCTGAGTGGATGCTCTTCCCACCCCCTCTCCTCTTCGTTCCTTCACAGAACTAGCTAGTCCTGCTGAAGAGCCACAACTTGAAGGACTTTTAGGTGGACGAGACACAGCTGCTAATTTTGGACCACAGAAGGAGCCAGTAAGACAGCAGATTCATCGTATGTTCCTCTTAAGAGTGAAGCTCATGCACTTTGTGAACAGCTTACACAACTACATCATGACCAGGGTTCGTGTCTGTCCATCCACTCAGTTCTATCACCGTGTATACATCTGTTCATCGAGAATTACTTGTAATATATTTATAAATACAAACAAGCACACAAAGTACTTATAGACTGTAAATGTAAAGATAGCACATACTAAAAACTTGATCATAAAATAACATGGCAGCAGGGGGAAGTGTTTTTTAAAACATGCCAGAGCACATGTATCCAGACACTGTGTCTCTCCTATCTAGTGACCCCTTGGGATGACACACGCAGAGCTCCTCTTTTGGACTTGCCATCAGAACTTGCCACGTAGTCCTTTAAATGTCACCAGTGGGAACAGGGCTGTCCCTGGAAAATGGCTTCAGTTTTTTGTAATGGAAGCCTAAAAACAAATCTGTCAGGCTAGTATGGGGTGTAAGGAGGAAAATGCAGCCAGATTATATACTTTTTTCTTAAATATAAGAAGTAACTTGTAGAGTAAATCTGCTTTTCTTACACATATTAAAACCAGTTCTAGAGCAGCTTCTGAAGAGGAGTTCAGCTGTTTGAACAGTAGCAGTGTTATTCGAGGACAGTACTCATTGGGATTATAATGGTTGCTAAAAAAAATCTGTAGTCATTCTGGTAGGTGGGTTCTAAGAACCCACTTTTGTTTGGATGAAGTGAGCCTTTGAAGCCTCTGTTTTAGACATGATATACATGGCAGAGGTGCTCTCTGTTTCCCGTGCACTAGCGGCCTTCAGAGGGCCAACCTTAAGCCCTTAATTGTTGAGAGTAAATGGTAGCTTACCATTTACTCTCTACCATGGTAGTTAAGTTTTTGTTTAATTTGTTTTTTGTTTTCTACTTGAAGTACAGTTATGTTCCTTTTAAAGAAAGACCATTATGTAAGCAGTGGAATTTATTAAAACATATAAATTCAATTTACCTGGTGACTTTTTTTAAAAAACCACTGCATATCCTATACAGTTCATATACTTGCCCCTCCACACAGGAGCAGTCTGTTAGTCCAGAGTGAGGCATTCCCTCCCTGTGCAAGTGAATGTAGAAGAGGTTGGTAAAAAAGTTTTGTGTGTGGCACATTAGTTCTCAAAGAAAAAAATCTATTGATTAAATTTGTCATCTTTCTCTTTCAAGATTCTTCACAGTACAGGGCTGGAGTTTCAACATCAAGTCGAAGAAGCCAAGGATTTAGATCAATTGATTAAAATTCACTATAGATACTTGTCAACCATCCATGATCGATGTCTGCTGAGAGAAAAGGTACGTGAGGTGTCACCTGTGAACTTGGCCACTGAGGCAGGAATGAAGCCAGCCAAGGGAAGTTGTCTCTCTACTTTGGAATTTTATACTTATTAAGCTTCTGATCTGCAAAATATTCTTAAAGGAAGGACCAGATCAAATAGGTTACAAATTTGTGCCATATGACTGGAAGTTACATGTAAGAGAAACAGTTGACAACTTTATTGTGACAGTCTGCACTCACTCAGCACTGTGTTTGGATTCAATAAGAAAATTTTATTTGCAGTTATGGAGTAATAGTGCTTTGGTCAGGAAATGTGTCCAGCTTGATGTGAATATATGGGATTAAGTCATCTTACAGCCATTGGAATAACTTGCCCTATTTCACTGGTGAATTCAAATGGCTGTCCCAGGAAATGGTAGCTTGCTGGCTCTGTTGGTCAGACTCTGCTGCTGATATACCTGTACTGTGGGTGCAGTAGGCATGTGGCCCAATTCCAAGTGCATTTTGTTCAGAGCCTAGTACCCTTCCTTATACCTAGAAGGCAATGATTTCACTGAGCTTTTTCTGTGACTCATTTAAATTAGGTGAAAGTGTTGGTGTCAGTGTCCAAACATGGTCACAGAGCCTGTGTTCTTCCATGGCTTTCTCTCCAGGTCAGTTTTGTGAAGGAAGCCATCATGAAGGTGTTGAACTTGGCCCTCATGTTTGCAGACGGTTGGCAGGCTGGCCTGGGGGCGTGGCAGTAAGTACGAAGTTTGTGGAGCCTCTGTGCTGTGACCAGTTTCACTTTTAGCTGGCTTCATTCTGGGAGCCTTGTTTGTCATCTTGGCAACACATCACATACACTTATAATTATGGAGAGAATTGAAGAATTGAATTTGTTCATCTGAGCTAGGCAGGATCAAGAATTATGCAATTCTTTTCTGAGCGGTAAAACAAGAAAAATCTGAAGTCTTTTGATTAGGACAAGCAAATATCCTTAAATTACATTCCTGTTGTATAGGTTTGCTAAATTTTTGTTAATGGGTGCCTTCGAGCATACACAGAAGTGGGCGGGGAGCATAACAGACCCTGGGGTCCATCACTCCACTTCAGTAGATGCCAGTGACAATCAGTTCTGTTTTGTGTTTACTGCCCACTCCCACTCCCATTCACTCAATTATTTTAAACCAAATTCTGGACATCATGCTAGATCCTAGTCCAAAATTGTATTTTAGAGAACTCTAAAAGAATGATTGTATATTTTACTTTTAGGGTGTTTATTATCCACACCTATCACATAGAAAGTCAGAGGACCCAGGAGCTCTTTCTTCCTATCCAGAGTACCATCCTCTACTGTTACCTTGAATGTGCAGCTCAATAGTTTGTCCCTGTCTTGTTTATAAAATTAATGTAATGCTGCTATTATTACTTCCTTGAAATATATTTAAAAGAGCAAGTCTGGTTGACTGGGCTGTTGGGATAATAGCTTGTACTTAGTTGGTATTAGTAAGGAGCTGAAAGTTCATTATAGCACTAATCTAAAATCTTAACATATGGCTGTGTCAGAATACTCTAAATGGTGGATAAAAATTCCTCATTGGTAGATAAAATTCCTCATTGCAGGGGTGAAAGATGGTAGATAAAATTCCTCATTGCAGGGGTGAAAGATGGTAGATAAAATTCCTCATTGCAGGGGTGAAAACAGAAGTCTTACTTTATTATTTTGCTGTCTCAAGTGTGTGCAGCAGACTTCTCCCTCCATGTCACTGTCAGGTGGCGGAGAAGGTAATAACACTGCTGCGTATACTTGGCTAAAATTGAACTGTTTCTTCAACAAGGGGGTGAGGAGGACTTAAGAGGCATGTTAACCATCGCAGTTTATGGAAATTAACTGATCTTGATTCACATTTAAAGCAGAAAGTGAAAAATGTTTAAAGCAAGGTGAAATTTTTAAGCAAATGGTATGGTGGCTATGATTTTAAAGGAGTATTTATCTTTAGTGTGTACACACTGAAATATTTATGACCGAAATGCTATGATGTCTCACCATTGCTTCTAAAGATATGGGGCTGAGGGTGTAAGTAGGACTGCCTGCAGGGCGGTGACTACTGAAGCTGGGTACGGGTGTTTGCTATTTCCCGTAATAACAAGTTTTTTAGTAAGTTTAAAATGTAAGGTTTTATATCTTTATGTGCTGTTTATTTCAAAGAAGGTGTGCTTGTGGAAAGTAAAAGTATAGAACTGTGCAATAGAAAAGGGAATATCCCGTTATCCTCACTCTAGAACTCACTGCCATCCTGAAGCAGCAGTTTTGTATCCTAATGACACTTTCCTTCAGACTCTTTGAAAGTTTGGCAGGAAATTTTATATTTTATTTTAGAATCTTTAGACTTAGGATTCTATGTAATTAAACTGAAGCACATTTGAAATTACTCCAAAGGTATTTTATAGCCTACCTAATAACTCCTTATGCATTTACCTAAATTGAAATTTACTTTCTTTCCTAGAATGGAATCTATAGAGAAAATGGAGTCTGATTTTAAAAACTGCCATATGTTTCTTGTAACAGTTTTAAACAAAGCTGTCTGTAGAGGATCCTTTCCCCATCGTGAGTATTGTGTTAAAATATTACTGCTTTTATATTTTCTGATAACTGAGTCTACCTGTTATTGTTTTGGTACTGATCTCATGAAGAATTAGAATTTTTCACCACTTCAAACCTGGAAAGTCCCTCAGCAGTTGAATTGTTTTTCCCAAATTACAGTGGAGTGAGTGAATCAGATGTAAAACATTGAGACGGAAGATTTTGCTTTCTAGTACATCATGTGTTACACCAATGGATTTCTAAAACCATCGTTAAGTAAAGCAGATGGCAGAATAGGTTTCAGTCACACTTCACTGTCATGTGTAGCCTTTGTAACTATTCCTTTTCAAAAGATAGGGTTTGCGGGGGGGGCGGTGTTTGTTTTTTGGTTTTTTAGCAATTTTAAAATTCCCAAGGCTGCCTCTTACACAAGGAAATGCAGGCCTGACGGTTCAGTACACAGACAGTGTGTGAAGCAGACAGAGGTCTGTGGGGTGAGTCATGGGGAGAAGATAGTCATTTAATCTACAGACACAAAGGACTAAGTAGTATCTCTTGCAGAGCTTTTTTGAGAAAAGTATGCAGGGCTAATTTGTTCCCTATTACTGTATGTTCAAATTGTGATATGCTCATTAAGAGTAGCTGAACATTTTTTAAAATACTGTTAGAGTAACGAGTGAACACAGAATAAACAAACAAAAACATATCATCGGAAAGTTGTGAATGCAAAGAAGTCTAAATAAATTCTGGGATGAGATGAGCCCTTTAGTGCTGACCTGCTGCACCCACAGTACAGGTAGGCGGGGCAGTGACCTGCCAGAGGCACATAATCTTTGCAAGGATAGAGAAACCCATTGTCGGTGTGGCACACTGGAATCCTAGAGGACCCCACGCTGAGCCAGTCCTCCTGACCCCCGGCCCTCCCCGACGGCTCTTTGTAAGTGGTGAAGAAGCTGGGGGCCGGCCAGGCAGAAAAACAGAGAGAAAGTTCTGATCTCACAGTGCTTACTTAGATCCCTGTATTCCTGTGTCGGGTGACTTCTACGACGAAGAGGCATTTGTTTATTACGCAAGTATTTAAAAACAAATTAATGTTGTAAGCCCCTCCTGCCACCTCTCAGCCTCCCCAATTTTTACCCTTGGCCAAAAAAAAAAACATACTGTGTTAGAGGAAACATTGATGCATTTGTCCATTTTTGCACTGGGTGACTGTTACGCAAGGAGATTCCACTCATAGCTCAGAACATGGCGTTTTGTTATGAATTGAGGCCAGATTTTATGACATTTTGAAAAATGTGATTTGTTCAGTGTAATGCCCAGACTTTTTTTGTTTTCAAAACTAAAATGATCTGAAATAGAAATAAATCGTACTTTCTCAATTGTATTTAATAAATGAAGATTACCATCTTTATTATATGTTAAAAATAATGAGTATTTTAATTAGAAAATGTCTCTAAATACTTTTCAAGACATTTATTAGAGCCTATTTAGCCATTTTCAAACATTTAAACCTATTTTATTAACCTATTTTTATTCTTCCCACAGTGGAATCTCTAGCACTGTCACTCATGGCTGGCATGGAGCAGATATCTTCAGTGTAGTAAATGCCTCAGATTTAATCTTCATACATACACATTTCTACCACATACAGCTGCGAAACGGGAATCTATTTTGGTTTGTTTTTAAAACTGTTGTCTACTGTCTAGACAAGTGGGTTTTATGTGTTTTCTCTGGAGATTATTGGTTAGTATATAGGGTTATGCATATAAAACTGTATCAATAATGCAGAATGTGTATAGGCTGTTTACACTTATATTTCCTACTATAAGCTATAGATTTATGGTATTGATACCTTTAAATGTAAAATAATCGTTTTTGAAAATGTAATTATTAATATTAAAAATAAATTAAAGCACTTTATTCCCCTTTTGCTTAGTCACAGAAGTTTTGTTTTCTTTTATATGCCTGGGAAGTTCCAAAATGGAAAATAGCTTCCACCAATGTCAATAAATGTAAAAGCCAGCTGTTGATATATCCTATTGTATGGCTTTTGCGAGCTAACCACAATTAATTAAAACTATATTTACTGTTCAGTTTTCCCACATTTTCTTTATATACTTCTTGGCATGTCTGTAGCACTTATGACTCAGCACTATATATTTACTACTTATTTTTTAAAAACAACTACTGAAGTCCACATAGCCTCAGAGCTGAGCACCAGGGGCCTCTGCCCTAGGCACAACCTCAGTCGTTTTACAGCATCAGCATTTCCTGCATGCAGATGGCAAAGTCGGCTAATAAGCCCTCCTGGGAACGAGCCCAGGTCCCAGGCTTTACTCTGAAGTCTTGGAAGAAATTCACTGAGGAGGCCTTCAAATGCCAGGGATGAATAGTTACTTCCAAGTCTCAAGAAAACACTGCAGTATAACCTAACAACTATAAGATATGAGAAGTATTTCTTGACCTGGTGCTTTAAGTCAAAACCCTGTAGAAACTGATGGAAGCATATGCTCGCATAAAGCAGTCATGATGGAGTCAAGGTTCAAACAATGATGGCCTGGCTCTTTTGGTAAAGTTCTTTATGCATAGCAAAAATCATCACATCAAACATACCAAAACATAATTCTTTCATAAACTGAATTATGTTTATTATCAGTGTTTCTAAACCTGGGATAGAAGATACATTTATTTATAGGATATTTAGGAAAGTAAATATTTTCATTTTAAAAAATGAGTATTTGGAATTTGTTGTTACCTTAGACTGATTTTATACTGTATTTGTTCTTTTCTCATGACTTTAAGAGTTTCCAAGGGAAGATTAGCAAAGTTTAAATTGGGGGAAGAATAGACTTCACAAAGTGTCACCAGTTGGTTTCTTTGGGAAGGAGCCTCCAAGATGCAGATTGGGAAGAAGGGAAGGGCGATGAACTGGCTGGAGAGAAAAGCCAGCCCTGCAGGGCTGAGACAGTAGGCTTCTATCCCCCACCTTCATCAGTCCTTGGTTGTGGGTCCCTAGGGCAAGCACGACCTCTCCAGCTGAGGCCACCCCAGGAGCAGCGACACTGCAGCTGTCTGCTGGCCGTGCACCAGCACATCAGCTACACTCATCAGGTGATTCTTGAGTCATCTAAATAAAGGACTTTTACACTATAAGTAAGAGCTGCTCCTTAACTAGTTTGTGTAGGAAAGTTAATGCTGTGATGTACATTAAATTGCATTCTCCTCTATGTGGAATAGATGGGATCTCTTTTACTTAATTTTTCTTCTGGTTCTGTTTGGACCTTTAATCTTATGGTTTTCCAGTTGGGCATGTTAGGAGCTTGGAAGTCATCACTCCCATCCTTGGAACAAGAAAAAAGCTGAACAAACTGAAGATCAATAGCCCTTCTTACACCCATCAGACTTGAGGTCAGAGGGCAAACTGCTGCCCCCCAAATTGGAGAGACAAGCAGACATAGAGAATCACATTGTACCAGAGCAACAGCAGAAACCTCTTCAGGAGCCAGAACCAAGCTAAGGAAACTTAAATCATAATTGACAAATCGCTAGAGGCTCAGTGTGGACAAGACTCTGAGTTAAAAACTCCAAGGGGCCCAGACTTGAGGGATGGGACATACTTTTGTGACTTTTAGGAGGACTACCAGGTTTTCACAGTGAAGATCAGAGAGAAATCCTCTTGTGTTTCTGGCATGAGGAAGAGAATAGTGTCCATTTTGTAATATGCCCAGAGAATTCTGTTTTTAGCCAGGCTGAGTAGAGGGAAACTTTTACCAGAGCCTAATGAACCTGGAGGAAGGGAAACACCGAATTCCAGCCCCTTCTAGTCTTCTGTGTCACCTAAGAGAGAGAAAGAGAGAGTGTGTGTGTGTGTTTGTGTGTGTGTAGCGGGTGGAGGGAGGAGATAACTGAAAAGCACTTGTAAAGGTCATAGCACAGGGGCACAGGCTCACAAGACAGAGCTAATCATAGCTAATCATAGCTAATCATAGTACTACAAAATGCTTTTCCTCCTCCACACCTTGCTGCCACACCAGTAGGGCTTCTGTGTAACAGGGGAATACAATGAATTACAACTGTAAGCTAAAACCTTATTTAATAAGTCTCCAGGGAAACCTGACCACAATAGGATACAAAAACCAGGACACCAGAGGAAATTGTAGCTTCTGACACCTACCACTACAGCAAGTGGTAAAACAGTCTAACTGCTACCCAGATAAACTTAAAATGTTACACTAAAGGCCTGTTTGCCTCATTTCCTTTTACCCAGCACATCATGTCCAGCTTCTATCAAAAAGCAAGAAACAGGGCTTCCCTGGTGGTGCAGTGATTGAGAATCTGCCTGCTAATGCAGGGGACACGGGTTCAAGCCCTGGTCTGGGAAGATCCCACATGCCACGGAGCAACTAGGCCCGTGAGCCACAACTACTGAGCCTGCGCATCTGGAGCCTGTGCCCTGCAACAAGAGAGGCCGCGACAGTGAAAGGCCCGCGCACTGCAATGAAGAGTGGCCCCCGCTTGCAACTAGAAAAAGCCCTCGCACAGAAACGAAGACCCAGCACAGCCAAAAATAAATAAATAAATAAATAAATTTATTTAAAAAAAAAAAAAGCAAGAAACAGTTTGAAGAGACAGCAAGCATCAGAACTGGATTCAGATTTGGCAGAAATGTTGGAATTATTAGACTGGGGACTTAAAACAACTATGATTAATATGCTAAGGGCTCTAATGGAAAAGGTGGACGCCATACAAGAACAGATAGGCAATGTAAGTAGAGAGATGGAAACTCAGTAAGGACATGGTTGAACTGAACTGGATCAAATAGTCATTTTTAAATTACTTCAACAGAATACAATTCAAACTTACAGAACATTCAGCATGATAGGCCACATTTTTGGCCATAAACTACACCTTAACAAATTTTTAAAAATAGAAATCATACAGAGTATGCTCTCAGACCACAATGTGAATGGAATGAACAAGCAGGGGCTGCAGGAGGTGGCTTTGTAGGGTTGGCCAAAAAGTTTGTTTGGGTTTTTCTATAAGATGTTATACGTTATACAGGAAAAACCTGAACAAACTTTTTGGCCAACCCCAATAGTAACTAGAAGTGGAGGTGGTGGATGTGATTGGTTTGGATGATTCTGTGGGTTGGCAAGGAAGTGAAACCTGTTAGATTGAGGACCAGGTAGGGTGCAGCTGGTTCAGTGGATAGGAGAACTAGCTGGGTGGGTCATGTTTCTAGAGAGCAAGGGAACTCATGATTAGGCCTTTCTAAGGGCCTGTGAGGCTCAAAGATGTAAAGGCAGCACATGAAGTTTTAGGTCTTATAACAGGTGTGAGGTTAGGGGTCTAGTTGCAGCATGATTTGTTGAAAAGACTATTATTTTCCATTGAATTGTCTTGGAACCCTTGTCAAAAATCATTTAACTATAGATGTATGTGTTCTCAGTTTTATTTCATTCATCTATGTGTCCATCCTTATGACACTACCACAGTGTCTTGATTATTGTAGCTGTGTAGTAAGTTTTCAAGTCAGGAAGTATGATTCCTCCTGTTTTGTTCTTTTTCAAGATTGTTTTGGCTATTCTGGATCGTTTGCATTTCAATATGGATTTTAGGATCAGCTTGTCAATTTCTGTAAAAAAAAGGCAGTTGGAATTTTGCTAGGGATTCCATTCAATCTGTAGATCAATTGGGAGAGTACTGCCATTTTCACAATATTTAATTTCTAATCCATGAACATGGGATGTCTCTATTTACTTAGGTCTTCTTTAATTTTTTTTAACAATGTTTTTATTTAGTTTTTAGTGTGCTAGTCTTATATTATTATCAAATGTATGACTATTATTTTTGATGCTATTGGAAGTGGATTTGTTTTCTTCATTTTATTTTTTAGTTGGTCACTGCAAGTGTACAGAAACAAATACAGGTTTTTATATGGTGATCTTGTATCCTACAACTTTGCCGAACTTGCTTATTAGCACTAATGTGCGTGTATGTCTGTTCCTTAGGATTTTCTGTATACAAGATCATGCCAACTGCAAATAGAGATAGTTTTACTTCCTTCCAATATGAATGACTTATTTCATTTTCACACCTAATTTCCCTGGCCAGAACCTCCACTAAAATGGTGGATAGAACTAGGACAGGAGAAAATGTCCTTAAAATCAAGGAAGATTGACGTTACTGTTAGTAGAATGTAATTATATGAAAAAATCTTTATTCACATAACAAATGATTTGCTGAAATCAAGGCAAAAAATAAATTTAATGAAATAAAGATTTGAAGTTGTAAAATATTTTTGCTTTTATTTTATTACGCCAGCATTGCTTGCCCAATCAACAGAACTCAATATGTGCTATAAATAGTCTTTCATATTTTAATGACTTTCAGTTTTGTTCTTACAAAGATATAATTGTCAAGCAAGAAGATAAAACATACTTTATTTATTAGTTTGTTAACTTGATTAACTTAAATATAGACACCCAAGTATACGAGCCTCTTGCCCCAGGCTTAATTTCACCTGGATTGGCAAATATCTTTAGGATAAGTTGTCTCCAGTTCACCCCTTTGCCTCTGTCAAGGTTCTTGCTTTCTTTTAGCTGTTGGAATGTTCCTTACTATTTTGTCAGGTGTACTTAAGATTTTAAGATTTCTAAAGCATATTTTAATCAGTATATTTAGTCGTTTTCAATGAAAAGTTGCTTCTGAAAAACCTAGCTTACCAATAACCAAAATAAGTCTCCCATTTAAAGTAGATGAATTACTCTAGAAACAGGCCTCTCAGATATGGTACCAATAAATAAGCCGCAGTCTGGCACCTATCCACTGTGACTTTGAGTTTATACACAAGATACTTTTCACTCCATAAAATTTTAAGAACCAGAAGAGAACTTTGAAAGTATACCATACAACTTTTCATTAAAACAAAATAAAATTCAAGAACGGTCCGCTCCACTCCAAGATTTTATAAAATTTCCCATTATTTCCCTTAGGAACTTTTAAGTTTTCATTTTTATATTTAACTGTTTGTTCCATCTAGAATTTATCTTGATGTAAAATATAATGTGTAAGACCAACTTGGGAGTGATTTCCCATGTGAACGGATCCAGGAAAGCCTCCTTGAGAGGTGACATTTGAAAGTCATGTCTTATCAGTCATGTAAAAGGTGGGGATGGGAAGAATGAGCCTGGTGTGTCCATGACAAAGCAAGACCTGTGTGGCTAGTGCACAGAGAGCAAGGGGCATGTCAGGAGACAGGCTTGGAGAGGTAGTTGGGTGTGTCATGCTCAAATGTGGGGTGGAGAGGGGAGTCCAGGAGGAGCCCCTGTGGACAGGAAGCTGGTGCGATGACAGGGCTAAACCTGTGTGTGCTACTCTACTCGGCAGTGGCCTTCCAATTGGAGTTTTTGTACCCTGGGGTACATGAAGACTCTCCAGGTATTTTATGGGCATGAAAAATTTAAGGGAATCTCTGTATCTACCAATCCTAGAATTAGGATCCTAGAAGTGACATGGTTGGCCTGGGCTAACACCTATGAAATTTAAAAATGAAGTCAGACATTTTCTGATAGGAAGTGATCTGACTTAGCTCATTACTTCAGTCAGAGAATGGTTTTGCCAATGAGGACTGGTTTTGCAATTACGTTAAACGGGGATATTTGGCATAAATTGCATAGGTAATGTGTAGCTTTAAAAATTTAATGAAGACATATTGAAAGCAGTTGTGATAAACCAATAGAGCAGAAACTATAGCCTTTGCAAAGTTTTAAAATATAAAAAACAGATGTCAACTTTAAAATGTGTGAGGGGATACAGATTTCTAAAATTTTTATTTAAGAGAAAATGTTTGAAGACCATTGAGTTAGAGCATAGGCTCAACTTCTGTAACAAAGAGACCAGAACACATTTCCATGAGGAAAGAGAAGTTCATTTCTCTCCCATGATAGTGCGGAGGTCCAAGTGGGGTTCAAGGTGGCTGAGTGGTTCTACACCATGAGGTTGAGGACAGAGGTCCCTTCTGGCTTCTTATTGCCGATGATGTTGCCCTTGTTTGAATAGCCAAGGCCAGCTGGCAGCCCTCTGTCTACCTTTCAGCCCACAGAGGAAGAGAGGAAGCAGAGGGCAAGCATCTGTCCTACATGTCACACCTAGTTGCAAGGAGACTGAGAATTTAGTTAAGGTACCTAGAGTTCCGGCCTTTTTCAAATACTGAGATATAATTTACCTACGCTTATTCACTTTTATCAGAGATTGATCTGAGACCTGATCCAAATACTCTATCTCAGAAAATGCCCTACATACTTCCACTTTGGGTTAAGACACTAAAGACCTTCATTTCTGTGGTTAACAAGAAAAAAACAAGGCAAAATAAAATTGTACATTTGTATGGGCTTAGTACAGACTGTCTATACAGAAACCTTGAACTGAATTCCAAAGAGAAACAAGCCCTTCCTAAGAGAGCAAAGAGCTATGCAACTTCCATACCCTGAGAGGGATGAATGGTGCAGGTGTGAGTTTGCAGTAGGACTTCATGTGCCATAGATGGAGAGAATATACAGTTGAGAAGAAACCAGTTGAGTCTTTGACAAGCAGTGTGGTCTGGTAGGATGGATTGGAATGTGAAAGCTGCGAATGAAAGATCAGTCACTTGTCCCAACAATTCTTTCCCCCAGTCCTGCCCAAATTTTGCTGAGGAGGTGGCAGTAGATAAAAAGCTGGGAGTGTAGTAGTCCTGTGCCTTCTCAGAGTGATTGTATTCTGGAACCCTGTCAAAGCGAAATCCAAATGTGAACCAAAAGTATCTGAAACTGCAGCCCAACCCCTCCTAGTTCAACTAGTCACAAGATTAAAGAGGTGGTGGTATTAGAGGCTAGAGATTGGGAACCACAGGTTCAATATGATTAGTGCAGCTCAGCTGCAATTCATTTCAAACCTAGGAGGAATCTGTGGAATCCTTTCCTGTCACCAAATATAGGACTCAGATTCTGACACTCCCATTCTGAAGTGTGTGTTTTTCCCCACACTACAATTCTGACACCAACTGGCTGTCTTATAATTCAACTCAGTTCTGACACTATCCACCTGCAGGTAGTGTCAGATCCCATAGGTTAAGGGCTCAGTCCTACAGTACTGCCGTGTACCCCACTTCAGATGCCAATCACAAGTCCGGGTTGTCACCTGTTCTGACTGATCGGCTGTAAATCGGAGGTGCCCACGACCCCCTCCTTGGGTTTGATTTGCTAGGATGGCTCACAGAGCTCAGAGAAACATTTTACTTACTAGATTACCAGTTTATTATGAAAGAATATAATTTAGCAGCAGCCAGGTGGAAGAGATGCATAGGGCAGAAGAGATGCATAGGGCAGAAGAGATGCATAGGGCAGAAGAGATGCATAGGGCAGAAGAGATGCATAGGGCAATGCATGGGGAAAGGGTGCGGAGCTTCCATGCTCTCTGAGCACAGCACTCTCCCAGCATCTCCATGCGTTCACTAACCCACAAGCTCTCTGAAGCCCATCCTTTTTAGGTTTTCATGGAGGCTTCATTACATAGACGTGATTGATTAAATTATTGGCCATTGGTGATGAACTCAAATCTCCAGCCCCTCTCCCCTCTAATCACATGGTTGGTTCCTCTGGTGACGAACTCCCATCCTTAGGTTAGCTAGGCTAGGGGCTTTCCAAAAGTCACCTCATTAACAAAAAGAAACTGGAAAAATGTCTTTAAAGTGTTGAGAAAGACTGCAGGTTCTAATGATGGCAGGGTAGTGCATATCGGACTCATATTTTTACCAGTAGTGATAAAGTCTAGACAAAATGTTTAAAATGGTATTAAAAAAATAAACAAAGACACCTTTATTGCTCTCATCACAGGAAATCCTAAGGATTTTAGGAGCTCTTTGTCAGGAACAGGGATAAAGACCAAATATATATTTCTTATTATAAAACACAGTATCACAAGGACAGAGTTGCATTCTCTAGGAAATTAAATAAAGCAATATTATACTACAGTGTCCAATGTTCTTTTTATAGACAATATCTAGATTACCATTTTAAAACTTAGAAGATGTGTAACTAAGTATCACCCTATATAACAAAATGGGACCCATAATCAAGGAAAAACATAGTCAATAGAAGCACACCCACAGTTAATTCAGTTATTAAAATTACCAGGCAAGTACTTTGAAATAATTTTATGAATGTGTTGAAGAATTTGCAGGAATAGATGACATACATGGTGAAGAAGACAGGTATTTCAAGGAGAGAAATGGGAAGTCTAAAAAGAAACCTAAAATATACCTTCCGAAATTTTAAAATTTATTAGATGGATTTATCAGCAAATCTGCTGAGACTGAAAACAAAAAGGTTAATAAACTTGAAGACATTACTAAAAATTACAGGAAGAAAGAGAAAAATTGTGAATGAAAAAGTATCACTAATTTTGTGTGATAATATCATGTAATCTAACATACATGTAATTGAAGGAAAAGACAGAATATGCCAGAAAAATATTTTAAGAAATAATGGCTGAGGGACTTCCCTGGTGGTCCAGTGGTTAAGACTCCGTGCTCCCAGTGCAAGGGGCCTGGGTTCCATCCCTGGTCAGGGAACTAGGTCCCGCATGCTGCAAATAAAAGATCCCACGTGCCGCAACTAAGGCCTTGCACAGCCAAATAAATAAAAAAATATTAAAAATATATAAATATTAAAAAAGGAATAATGGCCGAGTCCTGGTTGGTTTGGTACCCGGGGATGTGGATTTAGGGTGCAGGTGCAGGGTCGCCTGCCTGTTACCACACCCCTCCCACCCCGGGGGTGTGACACAAGCAAGCCTGGGTGTGGGTGAGGGCCTGCCTGCCTGTCTGTCTGAGTTCCAAAAATGTGTGTCGTTTGTTCCTCCTCATCCTTTTCTAGGACTGTTGTTTTTTCAAAGCTTGATTGTGAGAGAAAAGCTTGTATGAAACCCCCCTTTGCCTCCGCACCTCCCCCAAAATAAAAGGGGGAATAAACATTGGTCCCCTGAAGAAGCCCTGCCTGGGGGAGGGCGGAGCTGGCCTGCTGAGAGGGCAGTGCCGCTGGGGCTGGGGCTGGGCTAGGGCTCACACTGGAGCACCTACTTTCTTGGCACACAAAGAGCACCCCGTTTCCAACAGCAGAGGGGAGCCCCTGCCAGGTGCCCACGCCACCACAGCTCCAAGCCAAGGAGGCTCACGATTGCCTTGTGTTTGTTGGGCCCAGACTGCTGCCTTGGAACGCATACCTGCCAAGCTGTTCTCCTCACTTGATAGCCCTCAAAGCATCACATCTTCACACTAGGTGCCCCTTCCCCTTTCCCGTTATTCAGCGGTGCCTTCGTAGTCACCCTCAGTGGGTCTGGCCCTGCCAGAAGGATCCTGCTCCTCCTCTTGCTTTTAGGCAATCTTACCCAGCAAGGTAATTATCCCAAGCACGTTGGCTTCCCTCTCAAGAGCAAACCATTTCTGTGCACATCTTTGGAGAGGTGAGCTCCTTGCAGAGGCCAGAGCGAGCGCAAGCCTTGGAGTAGGGGCGGAAGGAGTCTGTGGTCCTCCCAGGACCTGGAGGCTGTTAGTACCATTCATCCTGCCTCTTCTCGCTGGTGTGGGTTCTGAGCAAGTCCTAGAGCACCTCTTCTCCCCTGCCTAGTGGGGTGGCAGAGGCTACCCTCTCAGCCTCGGTAGTCTCAGTTCCTCGGACTCTTTCCCAAATGGCAGGCTGCCTCTGGGCAGGACCACCAGTGTCTGGCACCCACGAGGTGAGGCAGGCACCATCCTTAAGGACCTGAGCCCAGTGGGGGAGGCAGAGGGGCTCAGGCTTGGGAAGAGCCTGTGTGCACGCGTGCATGCTTTTATTCTTTTTGCCATGGGGACAGTTGAATTCAGGGCATTTTTCTACAAGAAACAGGCTTCTCTTCCCCCAACAAGGATTGGCTGTAACCTTAAGTCCATCGAAGACCCTTCCAACCAAAAGAGAACCTCACCATGACAGCTGGTGTGGCCTGAGGGTGACCAAGGTGGGAAGTGGGCATAAGAAAAAATGCCTCCCCAAATTCAGTGTGAGCCCCAGCAGGAGCGGGTGGCAGGGTTGCCGGGGCCCAGAAATGCAAGCTGACTCCCTGCCCGGCCTTTTCTTTGTTTCCTTGGGTGAACCTGGAGCAGCGGCGGCTGCCTCCTCCACCTGGACGGTGTCTGGGTGTTTGTGGTGGGGCCTCCTCGTGCCTGGGAGGAGATGAGGGTGAGGAGGCTTTTCCTTACTGTATAGATGAACATTTGTATGATTCAGTTAGCACACACACACACACACGCACACACAAAAAGAAAGAAAAGGAAGAATGGCCTAAAATTTTCCAGATTTGATGAAGAACATGAACCCGTAGATCCAAGAAGGTGAATGAATCTCAAGTTAGATAAAGGCAAACAAAGCCATACCTAGGTCCATCATAGTCAAACTGCTAAAAACAGAAGAAAAGATAAAATCCTAAAAGGCAGCCTTAGGAAAAGAAATACATTACATACAGGGTAACAATGATAAGAGTGATATCGACATATCATATGAAGCAAGGCAACTAAGAGAAACTGGAACAACATCTTTAAAGTATTGAGTAAGATTGCTGGTTCCAGTGACGGCAGAGTAGAGCATTATTAGACAAAAATTTATGCCAATAATAAACTCTGGACAAAATGTTTTTTAAAAAGGTACTAGAGAATGAACAAAAGCAGAAAATTCAGGGTACTTAGAGAAGGAAACCACATTATTTGAAACCCACATTTACAAGGCTTTCTCTAAGAGCACCCCAGGATGCACGGCACTCCAGGATGAACAGACAGAGCTCAGCTGGAAAGCTGAAGTCTCACTGGCTTGCACTCCAGCACTGCAGGGAAGGCTCAAAGCCTGAAGGGGAGCCCTGTAATCTGTATTAAACTCTTACATACTTGATTGACTCCTAAGCATGCATGTGTATGACAAGACCTCAAGGAGTGAAGAAGTAAATCAACAGCTGACAGTCAAAAGCACTGAACAAGGACTTTGAAAGATACTTCCAGAAGAAAAGGTGGTAAGTTCAAGACCCATTTGGTTAGACTCAAAAAAGCTGGAGAAAAAAGAAAGCAAATTAAGCCAAAAAAAATTTGAAGCTAGATAATGAGTAGGATAAAGGCATAAGGGAATAAATAAGAAAAAACATTTTATGAGTTCAACAAAACCCTGATAAAAATTTACAAAGAATTGCAAGAAAATAAAATTACAGAAAAATATCCCTCATGAAATTTAGACCCAAAATTCCCTAATGAAATCAAGTCCTTAAGCAAATCAAGTTCACCACCACAGAGTTGGTTCAACATTCAAAAATCAAACAATGTGATTCACCATATTAACAACAAAAAGAACAAAAATCATCTAATCACCTCAATAGTTGTAAAAATGTATTTGAAAAAAGCCATGACCATTCATGATAAAAGCTCTCAACAAACCAGGAATAAAAAAGTATTCCTCCACCTAATGAAGAGCATCTTAAAAAAAAAAAAAAAAAAACCATGCTTAATGGGGAAAGACTAGGTGCTTTAACCCTAAGGTTGCGAACAAGGCAAATATGTCTGCTTTCAACACGTCTGTGCAACATCATGCTGAAGGTCCTAGCCAGTGCAATAATTAGGAAAAAGAAATAAAAGGCACAAAGATTGGAAAGTAAGATGTAAAAATTGTCTTTATTCACAAATGACATGATTGTGTATGTAGAAAATGTAAAGGAATTTCAAACTACTGGAACTATAAAGTGAATTTAATAAGTTCAAAGGATTCAAGGTCAATATAAAAATATTTCTATGTAATAACAATTGTAAAATGAAATTTCTAAATATGAATAAGCAAATATAGTAAAGTGTTTATAGGGTCTAGTTGGTAGGTATAATGAGTGTTCACTGTAAAATTCTTTCAACTGTCTTGTATGTTTGAAATTTTTATAATGATGTATTGGAAGAAACAGGATCATGAAATAAAACATTGGAAACATAAACTTTCTAGGAATGCATTTGACACAAGCTGTATAAGACCTGTAAATTGAAAACTATAAAATTACTCAGAGAGATTAAAGACCAAAATGAAAAGATATACCATATTTATTAATTAAAAGATTCTATATGATTAAGATGTCAGTTCTTCCCAACTGATCCATAGAATCAGCACGATCCAAATTAATCCCAGCAGGCATTTTGTAGATGACAGGCTGACTGTAAAATTTAGATGAATATGCAAATGACCTAGAATAACCAAAGCAATTTTGAAGGACAGGAACAGCGTTAGAGGACTTTACCTGATTTCAAGACTTTCTCTAGAGCTGCAGTAATCAAGACTAGTGTGGTACTGGGACTTCCCTGGCAGTCCAGTGTTTAGGACTCTGCACTTCCACTGCAGGGGGCATGGGTTCAATCCCTGGTCAGGGAACCAAGGTCCCGCATGCTGTGTGGCCAAAAAAAAAAAGATTAATGTGGTATGGCAAAAGGATAGACAGATTAATGGAGCAGAATAGAGTCCAGAAATACTTATACCTATATAGTCTACTGATTTTTTTTTTTTTTTTTACTAAGATGCCAAAAAGTTTAATGGAAAAAGGAAACTTTTAAACAAATGATGCTAGAGCAACTGGATGATTCCAACTACATTTCACCCCTGAACAACACAGGGGTTAAGGGTGCCAACCAACCCCCACCCTTTCCCCGGGCTGTCGAAACTCCATGCTTAACTTCACAGTCAGCCCTCCATATCCACAGTTCCACATCCATGAATTCAATCAACATATGCAGTAGTACATGTACTACTGTATTTATTGAAAAAATTCTGCGTATAATGGACCTATGCAGTTCAAACCCATGTTGTTCAAGGGTCAACTGTATATGATATTCTGGAAAAGGCAAAACTATAGAGCCAGTAAAAAGATCAGGGGTTGGGGGGGATATAAATGAATAGGCAGAGAACGGACAATTTTTAAAGTAGTGAAATGATTCTGTATGTTACTACAGTGATGCATACATTTGCCCAAACGCATAGAATGTAAAACACAACTAGAACAACCTGACTTATGACCTGTCAAACATACATTGTATATCTGCTTTAACCATTAAAGAAAAGAATGCACGATCCAGATTGTTTAGAATGTCCTCTTTGACGATAGGGAGAAATGCCTTCTTTCCTATGACACCAATACTAGTACTCCTTTGGAAATATTTCCCTTCTCAGACACCAGGCCCATGCTGACTCTCTGTGTACATGCTAATCTGTAACTATATGTCTCTCCTGGAGCCTTGAAGGAATGTACCCCTGTCAGGTTTCATGTATGTTCTTTGTTCCGACAAAGTATAAAACTGTGCTGAAAACCATGCTTCTCTGGACCACGTTCTTCCTTGGTGGACACTATACTTCTGGGCTAGTCCTCAGCTTGGCTCAAGCAAAACTCTCTTCCATTCCTTATTATAGATTGTTCATTGATTGTCTGTGTTGACATCAGGTTCATGTCCCACTCTGGCGGGGGTGTTAACTTGGGGCAGGCTGTGCCCGTGGTGGGGCAGGGGGTATACGAGAATTCTCTGTACCTTCCGTTCCATTTTGCTGTGAAACCCAAAACTGCTCGGAAAAATAAAGTCAATTTTTTCAAAAAGTAACACATATCTGACACATATAACCACATAGATGAATTTCAAGAATTTTATGCTGATAAAAAAGAAGCCAGACTTTCAAGGTTTCATATTGTATAATTCCATTTATATAAAGCTAACAAGCAGACAAAATTAATCTATAGTGATGGGGATTGGAGCAGTGGTTGCCTCTGAGCAGGGTGTGGTGCCTGAGAAAGGGCAAGGGGGAAACTTCCAGGGTAATGAAAATGTTCTGTAGTTTTATTAGTTAAACAGTATACACATTTGTCAAAACTCACAGAACTATAGATTTAAGATCTGTGCATTTTACTATATAGAATTATACCTCAATTCCAAAAATTTTTTTTTTAATTTAGCACAGTTATATATTGTTATACCCCTATTAGAATGGCAAAACAAAACAAAAAAACTGACAATATCAAGTCCTGGCATGGATGTGGAGCAACTGAAAATTTCAGACTGCTGGTGTGAATGCAAAATGGTATAGCCACCTTGGAAAAGAGTTTTTCAGTTTCATAGTGTTAAACATATACTGATGATGACCCTGCAATCCCAGTCCTAGGTATTTACCCAAGAGAAATGAAATATATGTTCACACAAAACCTGTACAGATGCTTATAGCAGCTGTATTCATAAGTGCCCCAAACTAGAAACCATCCACATGTCCATCAACTGGTGAATTAATAATGGTGCCAATTTATACGATGAGAAACCGCTTAGCAATGAGAAGCCATGAACTTGTAACAACCTGAATGAATCTCAAACACAGTGTTGAGTGAAAGAATCCATCCTCAAATGGTTATATAATGTATGATTCCTTTTACATGATATTCTGGAAAAGACAAAACTATAGGAGAGGGAACAGATAAGTAGTTACCAGGGGCTGGGGCTGAGGGGAGGGGAGGGGACTGACACAAAGGGACAGGTGGGAACTTTTGGGGAATGATAAAACTGTTCTATATTTTTACTGGGGTGGTGGGTACATCAGAATTCATGAAACAGAGTAGAGCAAACTTGACTCCATATTGAATCTATTCCTTTAGCTCTAACCCTCGTGCTCTGTTGCCTGTGCTTAGTCATGCCTCTGTACCTTTTGTAAAAGAATGTTGCCTGTAACCTGAAATATACAGGAAAGCTCATTTTCAAGGCTCTGATCTTTAAAGGTATAACACTGTTCCATTCATATAGAGATAAAAAGTTGCAGAACAGAAGATGACATTAGTCTTGTTGGAGGTTTACAGGAACATTGTGACCAGACCTACCTGGACAGCTGCAAGAGCAAAGGATACTGGCGCCAAGAAGTTTGCAGCAACTAACCACACCCCTTCCCTGTTTAGTATAAAAGAAACCTGGGGGTTGGAGGGAGACGCAAGAGGGAGGAGAGATTGGGATATATGTATATGTACAGCTGATTCACTTTGTTGTAAAGCAGAAACTGACACACCATTGTAAAGCAATTATACTCCTATAAAGACGTAAAAAAAAAGAAGCCTGGATGCTATCTTGGGTAAGACGGTTCTTTAGGACACTAGACAACATGTTCTCGGTGTGCTGCCTTTCTGAATAAAGTCGATAGTCCTTTGCCCCAACTTGTCTCTCGATTTATTGGCCTGTCACGCAGCAAGAAGTGCAAGCTTGGACTCGGTAACATTTGCATGCATTTTTTAAAAGCATGAATTTTACTATAAATTATACTTCAATAAACTTGACTTTAAAGAGAGAATGTCATTTTATAAACCAGTAAATGGAAAACTTAATTCAAACTAAAGTTAAATATTGTGCCCTAATTCAATAAAATCTGACCTTTTTTGTGAAACAAAACAAAACTGTGCACTCATACTTTGTCTCATATGCTGGACTATAATATGTAGCTCTGATTCTGGTCTATATGAGGATGTGTAGGCTCATGACACAAATAAACCCTGTGTTTTATTGAGCTAGGTATTCACTCATTTGTTATTGAGCACCTTGGCCCATGCCAGATGCTGACCATAACATGATGGGCAGGTCAGACAAAGTCCTGTTCCCAAGGATCTCAGTGTAGTGAGGAGGACAAACAAACAGTAAACAAATACATCATAAACAAAAAGGACATATTTATCTGCAGTAAATTAGTCACACCTTGTTATTTCCAACAGACACAGGAATGTTCATGTTCATTATAATACATCCTATATGGTTATTTGATGATCTGAAACCCTACCCTTACTCTATTTCCCTTGTTCTTTTTAGCTGGGATGTCCAGTTGAAACAAAACAATTAATTAAAAATCCCTTTGCATGCTACTGATATTTTATAGCTAATATTATAGTGATAAGAAACTCCAGTTTGAGGCTCACAGGAGAGCGTCCTCTCTGGAATGCATCCCAGTGGAAAGCGTAATAAACAAATGTGTTAATACCTTTGACATGTAAAGCATGACATGTAAAGGCTGCTGGGCCCCACCCTCAAGTTTTCTGATCCAGTAGGTCTGGGGTGGAACCCAAGCATCTGCAGTTTCCAGGGGTGCTGTTTCTGCTGGTCCAGATGTCCCGTCTCGATAACCACTGTCCTAATGAGTGAAAAGTCAAGGGCTTGTAAGTGTCAGAGAAAAGAGATGAAGTCAGATGAACAGACCAAAAAATTTGGAGCTCAGTGGAGGATTGAGCACGTTTCAGAGCGCAGGGTCATCTGCTTCGGGAATACTTAGCATAAAAGTAAAACATCAGGGCTTCCCTGGTGGCGCAGTGGTTGAGAATCTGCCTGCCAATGCAGGGGACACGGGTTCGACCCCTGGTCTGGGAAGATCCCACATGCCGCGGAGCAACTGGGCCCGTGAGCCACACCTACTGAGCCTGCGTGACTGGAGCCTGTGCTCTGCAACAAGAGAGGCCTCGACAGTGAGAGGCCCGCGCACCGCGATGAAGAGTGGCTCCCACTCGCCACAACTAGAGAAAGCCCTCGCACAGAAACGAAGACCCAACACGGCCAAAAAAAAAAAAAAAAAAGTAAAACATCAAAACATGTGCTTGAGCACAGTTTGGGTCTTGTGGAGAAGCCTGAAGCTGGTGGAAAGAAAGTTGGGATGGCCAACTGCATGAAATCGTGGGAGGAGTTAGGGTTATCACTTAACGTGTCTGTTATAAACCTTTAAGTTGCAAATAACAGAAGCAAACTGTACTATCTATTGCTGCACAACAAATGATCCCAAACTTAGTGTCTTAAAACAACATTTATTACCTCACAGCTCCTGTGGGTCAGGGCTTCGGGCGTGCCTTAGCCGGGTACTCCTGGCTTAGAGTGCCAGCCAGGTCTGCAGCGACCACCTGGCTCCACAAAGCAAGGCTGCCTCACTGCTCACTCACAGGAGCCTCCGCAGGCCACAGGCCCTCGCTGGCTGAAGGCCAAGGTATCTGCTTCTCGCCATGTGGGCCTCACCTCGGGGCTGCTCACGACACGGCAGCTGGCTTCCCTCAGAACAAGGGATGAGAAAGAGATACCCAAGATGTAAGCCACGGTCTTCTCATAACATAGTATGAGCGTCATCCGATCGCTTCTGTTGTATCCTGTCCATTAGAAGTGAATCTCTAGGGTCTTCCCTGGTGGCGCAGTGGTTAAGAATCCACCTGCCAATGCAGGGGATACGGATTCGAGCCCTGGTCTGGGAAGATCCCACATGCCTCAGAGCAACTAAGCCCGTGCACCACAACTACTGAGCCTGCGCTCTAGAGCCCGTGAGCCACAACTACTGAGCCCTCATGCCACAACTACTGAAGACCTCACACCTAGAGCCCGTGCTCTGCAACAAGAGAAGCCACCACAATGAGAAGCCCGAGCACCACAGCAAAGAGTAGCCCCCGCTCGCCACAACTAGAGAAAGCCTGCACACAGCAATGAAGACCCAATGCAGCCAAAAAAAAAAAAAGAAGTGACTCTCTAAATCCAGCCCACACTCAAGCAGAGGGGCTTATGTTACAGATTGGACACCAGGAGTCAGGGATCTGGGGGCAAGCTTAGAGACTATCTACCACTGTCTGCCCTGTGGCCTCCCAATCGTTCATATCACTCAAAATATCAAAATACATGCACTGCCCTCCTAAGGCTCCCAAATATTGTCCCACTGCAGCATCAGTTCAGAGTTCAGAATCTCATCATCTATATCAAGCTCACCTGCTGATGGGGCATCTCGGGGTAGTTCCTTAAGAACGACTCCTGGGACTTCCCTGGTGGCACAGTGGTTGACAATCCACCTGCCAATGCAGGGGACATGGGTTCAACCTCTGGTCCAGGAAGATCCCAAATGCCATGGAGCAACTAAGCCCGTGCGTCACAGCTACTGAGCCTGTGCTCTAGAGCCCATGTGCCACAACTACTGAAGGCCGTGCGCCTAGACCCCGTGCTCTACAACAAGAGAAGCCACCGCAATGAGAAGCCTCTGCACCGCAACAAAGAGTAGCCCCTGCTCATCACAACTAGAGAAAGCCCGCGCGCAGCAACGAAGACCCAACGCAGCCAAAAATAAATAAATAAATAAATAAATAAATAAATAAATAAATAAATAAATAAATAAAAGCCTTTGCTCATTCATTCAGTCTCTGTTCCTGTTAGTCCAAGCTGGCAGTTCTTCCGGTGACATGATACTATTAAAGACTTTGTAGGTCTCCTGTGAATCTTTTCAATTTCACTCTATTAGACAAGAACCACACCCACAAATTTCTTTAAAATATAGTTGACCCTTGAACAACACAGGTCTGATATGCACATATTTACTACTTATACGTGGATTTTTTTTCAATAATAAATACTGAAACTACAGAACTAGTTCATACTGACCCTATCCTGTTTCTAACAAGATACTGAGTTCTTTTTTCAGAGACAACAGGGAAAAACTGCCAGTCATGCAGCTGGAACATGCACAGAGGAGAAAATTTTGATCTCAGATAACAGCCAGAACTAAAGTCCCCTCCATGGAACCAAAGGACTGGGACATGACTGGAACCTGAATGCTGGCACCCTTTCAGAAGTGAAGGATCTATTATCCAGAAAGATCCAGTGCTGGTAAAGTGCTGAAGCCCCTTTACCACACCTTACCATAAATGTTCCAAAGCCCTCCAATGGAATCCTGCCCACCAACACTTCCACATACCAACCCTCCTCTCCTAACTCACAGAAGTTTGATGGAACCCCAGATTGGGGAGACAGATCTGAGCCGTGCCTCCTGTATCCTTGCTGGTTGACCTTGTAATAAAACTCTTTCTTTTCTCAAAACCCAGTACCATAGTGTTGGCTTCTATTCTTATTGGGCAATGAGTCCTTTGTCAGTAACAATTTCTTGCAACTACAAATGGACTTAGGTCTTCTGACCACCTGCCTAAGGCACTGTAGTCCCCTGCAGGGCATGGCATCTCACCGCCAACCCTGAGTGGCCACCTAGACCAGATTTGCCTAAAGGCTTGACTGTCAGGGTTCTGCTTCCCCATGGGCAGCTCTCCAGGCACTTCAGCACTATTTTCACTTTTGAGAGAAGAAACAGCTTCTGGATCAGACGTCTTTTGGTTGAGTAACCTCGTTAGAATGTGCCTGTGCCCAAATTGTCTAATAATCTCATCAGGATTGGGGTAGAGTCCTGAAACCTGGGTTTAGAGTACCAGGGTTTCAGATGTCTCTGTCTGTTCATGTTTGTCTATATCTGATTGTTTTATTTGTTAAAATTGGCTAATAAGCGTTAACTATCAGATAACTGGCACAAAATTTTATTGAACCTGCTCAGTATGAGGGTCCTCTGACTCCAAAGATAAGAGATATTGCTCCCTCAGGCCTTTCAGGATGTTTCCAGGCAATTAGAAAACTTGAGGAGGTGTCGGGTTCTTTACCCGTGATGTGTAGTGCTCTCATAGGAATCCATCTTGGAAGAACATACCCCATTTTGGGGTCAGAGGAAACTCTGAGAGCTCATTCAAGAGTTGCGTGAGGGTCACGACAGCACCTTGAGCAGCCCAGCACCTCTTGGTGTTTGGGGACCTCTGAGACATGTAAGAGTCCTCTGGGAAGGAGTCTTCCACAAGCACCACACTGCTGACCCAAAACATCTACTTAGTATCATTTTGCTCTGGTCACCCTGAGAGACACCCTTCCAAAATGGGGAATGTTAATAGTATAGCTGACTGCAGTCCTTTAGGATACAATCCTTCAAAACTGGTCAATGTTTAGCTATGAACCTATGAAAAAAATGAAAATGGTTTTCTTTTGTAACACATCCTGGTCCTGCTATCAGTTGGAGTCAGGGGAGAAGTGGCCCGAAGTTAGTTAAGTCCTGAACTTATAGTTCTATTTTACAATTAGTCCTGTTTTGTAAGAGAGAGGAAAAATGGGATGAAATTCCATATGTACAATCATTTATATCAATACCCAATTAAGTATACTTGCAAATACTTCATTGGGAACTGAAGACAGTTTCCCACCCTGAAAATGGCCAGGATGGGACTCTTTTGACAATCCAAAACTGGTTTTTGCATACGCAGTTAGAAAAAGTTGGCTTGATAAAAACATCTTTTCAGAATTCTGAAACTGAGGAGACAGGTACTTCTAGGAGGAATTTGTATCTCTCTCCCTGTGCTTTTGAGATGTAAATGTTCTGCCAGCGTTCTTGGGAACTCTTATTTTTCTCTTATCTAGACCATCTCCAATTCCTGAGACTAAGAGGAGAAAGGGGGAAAGAGACCTTTTTAAACTCAAGACACTAAACTTAACTTACTCCAACTATTATTTATTAACTAGTGAGTTTAATGTTGTAATACCTGATTCATGACTAAGTTTTTAAATGAAGCTATGAAATTTCTGGTTCTGTCTTTATGTCTGTGTGTATGTTACAGATATAATATGTCTCTACCTCTGGATGATATAACCAAAGTTAATTTGTAAATGAGCACTAGTTAATTGGCTTAAATGAAATTAAACAATTATATAAATTCTCAGAAATATAAAAAACTGACCCAAATGAATTTCAGGTCTATGTGATCTGGGAAATATTCAGTATAAAATTAATATTTGGTAATCAAAGTTAGTTTGTTGATTTAATTAATACAGACATGTCTTTAGAGTCATCAACATTAAATATAATACTTCTAGTGTACCTAGGTTTACTAGAAGTCAAATAAGATCCTGTTATTTCTGTTACAAAAATTTGTCAGCAACCCACAGCCAACATTGTCCTCAATGGTGAAAAACTGAAACCATTTCCACTAAGATCAGGAACAAGACAAGGTTGCCCACTCTCACCACTATTATTCAACATAGTTTTGGAAGTGTTAGCCACAGCAATCAGAGAAGACAAAGAAATAAAAGGAATCCAAATCGGAAAAGAAGAAGTAAAGCTGTCACTATTTGCAGATGACATGATACTATACACAGAGAATCCTAAAGATGCTACCAGAAAACTCCTAGAGCTAATCAATGAATTTGGTAAAGTAGCAGGATACAAAATTAATGCACAGAAATCTCTTGCATTTCTATACACTAATGACGAAAAATCTGAAAGTGAAATTAAGAAAACACTCCCGTTTACCATTGCAACAAAAAGAATAAAATATCTAGGAATAAACCTACCTAAGGAGACAAAAGACCTGTATGCAGAAAATTATAAGACACTGATGAAAGAAATTAAAGATGATACAAATAGATGGAGAGATATACCATGTTCCTGGATTGGAAGAATCAACATTGTGAAAATGACTCTACTACCCAAAGCAATCTACAGATTCAATGCAATCCCTATCAAACTACCACTGGCATTTTTCACAGAACTAGAACAAAAAATTTCACAATTTGTATGGAAACACAAAAGACCCCGAATAGCCAAAGCAATCTTGAGAATGAAAAATGGAGCTGGGGGAATCAGGCTCCCTGACTTCAGACTATATTACAAAGCTTCAGTAATCAAGACAGTTTGGTACTGGCACAAAAACAGAAATATAGATCAATGGAACAGGATAGAAAGCCCAGAGATAAACCCACACACATATGGTCACCTTATCTTTGATAAAGGAGGCAAGCATATACAGTGGAGAAAAGACAGCCTCTTCAATAAGTGGTGCTGGGAAAATTGGACAGGTACATGTAAAAGTATGAAATTAGAACACTCCCTGACACCATGCACAAAAATAAACTCAAAATGGATTAAAGACCTAAGTGTAAGGGCAGACACTATCAAACTCTTAGAGGAAAACATAGGCAGAACACTCTATGACATACATCACAGCAAGATTCTTTTTGACCCAGCTCCCAGAGAAATGGAAATAAGAACACAAATAAACAAATGGGACCTAATGAAACTTAAAAGCTTTTGCACAGCAAAGGAAACCATAAACAAGACCAAAAGACAACCCTCAGAATGGGAGAAAATATTTGCAAATGAAGCAACTGACAAAGGATTAATCTCCAAGATTTACAAGCAGCTCATGCAGCTCAATAACAAAAAAACGAACAACCCAATCCAAAAATGGGCAGAAGACCTAAACAGACATTTCTCCAAAGAAGATATACAGATGGCCTACAGACACATGAAAGAATGCTCAACATCATTAATCATTAGAGAAATGCAAATCAAAACTACAATGAGATATCATCTCACACCGGTCAGAATGGCCATCATCAAAAAATCTAGAAACAATAAATGCTGGAAAGGGTGTGGAGGAAAGGGAACACTCTTGCACTGTTGGTGGGAATGTAAATTGATACAGCCACTATGGAGAACAGTATGGAGGTTCCTTAAAAAACTACAAATAGAACTACCATACGACCCAGCAATCCCACTACTGGGCATATACCCTGAGAAAACCATAGGTCAAAAAGAGTCATGTACCAAAATGTTCATTGCAGCTCTATTTACAATAGCCAGGACATGGAAGCAACCTAAATGTCCATCGACAGATGAATGGATAAAGAAGATGTGGCACATATATACAATGGAATATTCCTCAGCCATAAAAAGAAATGAAATGGAGGTATTTGTAATGAGGTGGATGGAGTTAGAGTCTGTCATACAGAGTGAAGTAAGTCAGAAAGAGAAAAACAAATACAGTATGCTAACACATATATACGGAATCTAAGGAAAAAAAAAAAAAAGACCATGAAGAACCTAGTGGCAAGACGGGAATAAAGACACAGACCTACTAGAGAATGGACTTGAGGATATGGGGAGGGGGTGGGGTGAGATGTGACAGGGTAAGAGAGTGTCATGGACATATATCCACTACCAAATGTAAAATAGATAGCTAGTGGGAAGCAGCCACATAGCACAGGGATATCAGCTTGGTGCTTTGTGACCACCTAGAGGGGTGGGATGGGGAGGGTGGGAGGGAGGGAGATGCAAGAGGGAAGAGAAATGGGAACATATTGTATATGTATAAGTGATTCACTTTGTTATAAAGCAGAAGCTAACACACCATTGTAAGGCAATTATACTTCAATAAAGATGTTTAAAAAAAAAAATTTGTCAGCAAGGAAAAAAGTTGGTATGATGATATTTTTATAAGTAAATTAAATGTAAATGAGATAAGAGCTTTTAGGTGAACTCTAGGAACAATCATGTTATAAGAATATCTACTTAAAAATAGTCACTCCAGATATTTGGTAACTTAAAACTTTAGAGTTTTGCTAAATAAAGTTAAATGATGGGAATCTATTAAATGTCTGGATGATTTTTAAATAAGATAAAATACTGAAATACTAATTGCTAAAGAGTCTATGTTTACCATTTTGACCTCTCATTACAGAGAGAATAAATATGTTTGAGACTATTAATAAATATATTTTGTGCTTTATTGAGAAATTGTGCTATGAAGTGGCATATGTTTCTAGCAATTAAGATTTTTAAAAAGATCGTATATGTAAATTAAGATATGTTGTTGGTTAAGAGAAGGTATGAAGAGTGGAGAGGTTTTTGGTAAAGGAAAAAGAAAGTGATTTTGTTCTGAAGCTGGTTATTTCTAAACAGGAGAAAATAAGAATACAGAAAGTTGTGGAAGGTTTGTGGTAAAGGAACCCTGGAAAAGAGTTTTGTGCATGGTCAGGACTGGCTAAGATTAAAATGAATGTAACTGAGTGAATGAATTTTAATATTAAAAATAAGCTGGTGCAAAATTCGAATTTGGTTTTCTCTCTCTGTTGAGAGGACAAAGTTTCCTTGGAATATTAATCTGCTTTTGACAACAGATTGTAAAGTTTCTTTATCTTTTAAGTAATCTGTTGTAACTCTCTGTATTTTCTTTTGAAATCTTTTTTTGGCACTTGTTTAAGTGAATAAGTATTGATTCACATTGACCTATGATCCTATTTGACCAAGTGTTTTAAAAGCTTTTTGATATTTCTGACAAACTTCCCAAAGATCAAATTCTAAATGAAGTTCATGTGACCTCTAGCTAACTTTGAAGTTTTCCAGAGGGCCTCTGGAACACCACAAGAGATTTGTTTTCTCTCTTTATCAAAGAGAGATGTTAAACTAATTAGGTTTATTTGGTATCTTAAATTACATGGGAAGCATTGTCAAATGAGTGGTGATAAACCTTCTTAGGTTATTTTGTATGCATAAATGTCATTAGTATAAATGTTCTAGAAATTGTGTGAAATTTCCAAAATTTGAATATGTCCTCATATAATGTTACATTATTTTAATATTGTATGTCACAAAAATAACCAAATTTCTTTGTCAGTTGCATTGTAATCAAGTCTTTAACCATGCTTTTTAAAATCTTTCATCATTCATAGACAGTTATTGTTTCATTCTGATGCTTTTGCAAAAAAAAATGCCTAAGCTATAGGAAGACCATAGAAAGGACTTTTTTGACAAGTACAGGTCCCTGATACCTTTCAGGTCATACTCCTGAACTGGATAAGAAACTTAAACATTCTAATGGAAATCCTGATGCTTCGTAAAACTGTTAATAAAAGCTCAAGATCAAGGATTAGTTACATAGGACTGAGTGAACTGATGAATATGGCTATAATTCTTATGAGGGGTTTTGGTCCGAAATATTACTAGCTTTTAATTGGTTTGCCAAATATAAGTAAACTTTCCCCTTACACTAGGTATGACTTATAGCAACCTGGTAAGTTATACCTGTATGAGCAGAACTAAAACATTTATCTTTTCTCTCTAGCTGATTCCTCCAGAAATTGGAAACTCTTAGGTACCCAGCAGCCTTATCAGGTGAATAAGGAAAGCCACCTCCTGAGAAATGCAAGAATCTCAAGATATTTGGGGGACCTTGAGAAGAGAGGAATTCACACAAATCTATAGCTTTGCAAGCGGAATCTGATAACAAGCCCTTGGTATCACTTTCCTGGCCCTGAGAGGCCTTTTAAAAGTTCAGTTTGAGGGAACCCTCCTACACTGTTGGTGGAAATGTAAATTGGTACAACCATTATGGAGAACAGTATGGAGGTTCTTTAAGAAACTAAAAATAGAGCTACCATATGATCTGGCATTCCCACTCCTGGGCATATACCCAAGGAAAACCATAATTCAAAAAGATATATGTGGGCTCCCCTGGTGGCGCAGTGGTTAAGAATCTGCCTGCCAGTGCAGGGGACACGGGTTAGAACCCTGGTCCAGGAAGACCCCACATGTTGCAGAGCAACTAAGCCCGTGTGCCACAACTATTGAGCCTGCGCTCTAGAGCCCGCGAGCCACAACTACTGAGCCTGCATGCCACAACTACAGAAGCCTGCGTGCCTAGAGCCCGAGCTTTGCAACAAGAGAAGCCACTGCAATGAGAAGCCTACGCACCACAACGAAGAGTAGCCCCTGCTCGCCGCAACTAGAGAAAGCCCACGCGCAGCAATGAAGACCCAACAAGGAAGACCCAATGCAGCCAAAAATAAATAAATAAATAAATAAACTTATATTAAAAAAAAAAAGATATATGCACTCCAATGTTCATAGCAGCACTATTTACAATAGCCAGGGCATGGAAGCAACCTAAATGTCCATCAACAGAGGAATGGATAAAGAAGATATGGTACATATATGCAATGGAATATCACTCAGCCATAAAAAGAATGAAATAACGTCATTTGCAGCAACATGGATGGACTTAGAGATTGTCATACTGAGTGAAGTAAGTCAGACAAAGACAAATATCATATGATATTTCTTATACATGGAATCTAAAAAAATGGTAAAAATGAACTTATTTACAAAACAGAAATAGAGTCACAGATGTAGAAAACAAACTTTTGGTTACCAAGGGGGAAAGCGGGGAGGGAGGGATAAATTTGGAGATTGGGATTGACATATACACACTACGATATATAAAATAGATAACTGTATAGCACAGGGAACTCTTCTCAATACTCTGTAATGAACTATATGGGAAAAGAATTTTTTTTTTAATTATTTATTTATTTATTTGGCTGAGCCAGGTCTTAGTTTCGGCACGTGGGACCTTCGTTGCGGCATGCAGGATCTTAATTGCAGCATGCAGAATCTAGTTCCCTGACCAGGGATCGAAACCAGGCCCCCTGCATTGGGAGCGTGGAGTCTTAACCACCAGGGAAGTCCCCTGGAAAAGAATTTTTAAAAGAGTGAATATATGTATATGTATAACTGATTCACTTTGCAGAAACTAACACATTTTAAATCAACTATACTCCAATAAAAATTTTTTTAAAGTTCAATTTGAGATTCCTTATGAAAAGTTCCAGCAATGCCAATTTAAAAGAGCTTATATGATAAATTACACTTATGTAAATAATCAGGACAAGCTTATTGAAATCAGAATTATTTTACAAACAAATTAGTCTTAATTTGGCTATATTTGGTAAGAAATTAGGGTAATTTCAGAGAGAAAAAGTTTATGGTTTCAATGGATATTAAGTTCTGGTGCTGTAGTTAATGGTCTTTGAGGTTCACTATATACTGCCTAAGACTCACTTCCTAGATGGTTCCTTGATGGTATGTTACATCATGGTAAAGTTTAATTGAATTATTAAAAGGACATTCTAAGTTTGTTTCTGAAGCTTATCATAGTAATCTATATTTGAATGAAGGTCAGATGCCCCATGACCTACAACCACAAGATTATGCATACTGGAAAAGACACCACTTAAAGGACTGTCTCCAACTTAGATGGAAGGACCCTTATCAGGTATCTCATGCACAGTGAAACTTAAGTAGTTCATGCACAGCGAAACTGAAGGGAATTAACTCTTGAATTCAAATTTTCCACTTAAAAAGGGCCTCTGGGGACTTCCCTGGTGGTCCAGTGGTAAAGAATCTGCCTTCCAAGGCAGGGGACGCAGGTTCTATACCTGGTTGGGGAGCTAAGATCCCACATGCTGCAGGGCAACTAAGCCTGCACGCCACAACTACAGAGCCCATGCGCCACAACTAGAGAGAGAAAACCTGCATACCACAGCTAGAGAGAAGCCCGCGTGCCACAACAACGAGCCCATGCCTCAATGAAAGATCCCGCCCTCCTCAATGAAGACCCCACGTGCCACAACTAAGACCCAACGTGGCCAAAAAAATAATAAAAGAAAATAAAGTAAATAAATATATTTTTTAAATAAGTAAAAGTAATGTAGTGAATGCATGGTGTTTATTTAAAAAAAAAAAGGGGGCCTCTGCCCCAGACTGATGAATAGAGAGGACTACTGACCTCAAACTCATCTTAAAACAATGCTCAGAGGAGAAATGACACCCACACCAGGATGAGAAGAAGACAACAGCATTGGTAGACAGTTGACCCAAGAATCCAGACCAGGCCTGTAAGACCCATCCTACCAGTTCAATTGAACTGTTTACCAAATGTTTGTCTCCCTATCAAAATTGAAAGTTATTGTTCTAAGTATACTTTTGCCCCAGTGTTCAGGATGGAAACAAAATTCTTTAGTGAAGTTGTCACAGAGTATAACTACTCATGACATGTATTGCCACTTGTTTTATGTCTACTGCTAAAAGTACGTGTACAATGTTTGTGTGACAATTAGATATAATTGAGAAAATATATAATGTTTCCTGTAAAATGTTTCCCTATTAGTGTAAACCTCTGTGCTTGTTCACTATGTCCGATTAGTTTCCTCCAATTAGTTTTCTATCTATCTATAAACAAAAAAGAGGCCTAGCACTGAGGGACATGATGGACTCAGGGCAGGCAGCAACCACCATCGAGTCAAGGGACAAATATTTTGATCATCAGTGCTTTCTATGAAAAGATTTGTGATCAAAAGGGAGAAACAATGGAAGAAGTTTTCACCATGTTGAAATGGGGAAATCATTCTGGCTTATACATGGTTTAATTTGAATTTTATGCTAACTAGAACAGCCTGGGTGGTGACGTATCAAACATCCATTGCACATCTGTTTTAATCATTAAAGAAAAGGGTGGGCTGTCCAGAGTAAGGAATGACTGTTTTGAAGATAGAGATAAATGCCTCCCTTCCTGGGATGCCAATGCTAGTACTCCAATGACAAGCCTCCCTTGCCATGTGCCAAGGTCATACTGACTGTACATGCTGATCTGTCTTTTTGAAACCTTGAATAAGTTACCCCTGCCACGTTTGATATTCTTTGTTCTGACGAGACATAAAACTGTGCTGAAAACTATGAAACCATTTTGGACCCTAACCAATCCTTGCTTAACAAGCCTTACTCCTTGCCAACTCCAATCCTAATTCTTGGTAAACAACTTATGAAATTTTGTAGGTTTTGTCTTTGTAAGCCTTCCAGCAAAGGGCTCTAGATTCTTTAGTCAGAACAGTACTAGACAATAGAATTGCTTTAGATTGTATTTTAGCAGAACAAGGAAGCATATGTGTAGTGGTCAATAGCTCCTGTTGCATATATATTAATACCTCAAAAATTAAAACCCACTCAGATAAAATTAGACAACAGGCAACTTGGCTCCAACAAATGTCATCACAAGAACCTGGATCTGACCTCTTAGGAAATATCTTCTCGTGGGTCCCATCAGAAATAAGGTCTATATTTAAGGGATTATTTAAATTAGGTGTCATTGTTTTGTGTTTACTAGGATGTGTATTCCTTCTTGTCAAACTCTGTATCTGATGTGTGCCTCCTATCCTTAAGCCCCCTACCCCAACCCATATGATGATCATTCAACATACCGGCCCAAACCCAAAGCATTGGCCTCATCTTGGAACTCATAAATATTTATAATTAAATGCAAAACAATTTCATTCTTCAAACCCAAACCTGTACCCCTTACCAGAAGGAAGCAACTAGAGCTGTCATCACACCCTATCCTTCAAGACTGAGGAATGAACAACAAAAAGGTGGGATTTATAACTGCAGAACCAGCTCAAACTGACCCTATCCTTTATCTAACAAGATACTGAGTTGTTTTTCGGAGACAACAGGACAAAACTGCCATCATGCAGCTGAAGCATTTGCAGAGGAGAAATTTTGACTTCAAATAACACCCAGAACCAAAGTTTACCCTTTACCCCCATGGAAACAAAAAACAGGGACACGACCAGAACCTCAACACTGGAGCCCTTTCAGAAGTGAAGGGTCTGTTATCCAGGAAGATCCAGCGCTGAAACCCCTTTACCACAACTTACCATAAATGTTCCAAAGTTCCAAAGCCCTCCAATGGAATCCTGCCCCACCAGTATTTCCACATACCAATCCTCTTCCCCTAACTCATAAAAGTTTAATTGAACCCCAGACCAGAGAGACAGATTTGAACCATGACTCCTGTCTCATTGCTGGTGGACCTCACAAAAAAGCTCTTTATTTTCTTAGAAGCTGGTGCCATAGTGTTGGCTTCTATGCTCGGTAACAACACTACAGTGCTACTATGTGATCCAAAGTTGGTTGAATCTGTGGATGTGGAACCGTGGATACAGAGAACTGACTCTAAGTTATACTTGGATTTTCAACTGTGTGGAGGGCCAGTGCCCTAACCCCTGCATTGTTCAAGGGTCAACTGTAAACCTTTCTCTTCCTTGGATTCCTCCTGAGGATTGGCTCCTTAAACTTACTAGAGACTCTATGGTCTGAAAGTGTCTGTGAGGCACACCCTCGATCTATTAACAGGTCCTCTATGTGACTGAGGATATGCTGCGGCACAACTTTTGAGTTTTCTGAAGTCTTAAGACAGTATTTTATAATCACACCCTCCGCCTTATCTTCACGCCACGTTGTCTTGGCAGTGAATTATATTTGATATTGGCACAGCAGCCATTTTTTAATTTTAGCATCATTTGCCACATGGAGAAACTGAACATCTTCAAACCATTAATTCAGGCTCCTTTTTTTTTTTTAAGTCTTTTTTCTGCTACTTTTTTTTGGCCCCCATGGCATGTGGGATCTTAGTTCCCCAACCAGGGAGCAAACCCGCGTCCCCTGCGTTGGAAGGTGGATTCTTTACCACTGGACCACCAGGGAAGTCCCCAGGCTCCTTTTTATTTAAAAATCTTTTCTAAGTTATCACTCTCCTCTCACATTTTACTAAAACTTTCAAGAAGAAACCAGGCAGCATCTTCAATACTTTGCTTGAAAACCTCATTAGCTAAATTACTCACTTCATTAGCTATATTTTCTTCTCTCCATGAAACTGCAGGCAACAGCATTGTTAAATTTTCTCCTCCAGTTTTCCATGATATTTTTCTCCCTTTACTTGAAGCCCTCCCCAGCAACTTCCTCAAAGTCCTAGTCTGCAAAAACACTGTGCTCCAGGCACTTGAAGCTATCATGAACGCTCAGCTGAAACCCTGGGTTTGAAGTCACACCCACATTTTAGGGTTTTGTTACAGCAGCATCCCTCCCAAAGTGACAAATCCTGTAACAGTCAAGATTCAATCCAAGAAGCAGAACCACTAATATACATATTGTTTGTGTAAATATGGATAATCACATTTGGACTTGTCACCGGGGTTTTTCTATAAAGATTTGACCTTATACAACTGTGGGAGCTGGCTTGTCAGTCTCCATAAGGCTGTGTCTGCATCTGATGTTGGATTGTGTTGTCCACAGGGCCAGTGGGCAGGAGAAGATGGATATGAAGTGAGGGAAAGAACAAGCTGGAGAACCTGTGTTTCCACAAGCATGTGCCAGAAACCCCATTTTGGATAGACTAAAACCCATGTCTATTTCTGTTGCCTCTGACTTGGCAGTGTGGTTGTCCTGCAAACCTAGGGCCCTTCTTCAGGAAGCTAAACATATGAACTACTGTATGCGTCAGAGGATCCAGGGAAAAGCAGTGATTGGAGGCCTCGCCACTGCTTCGAGTTAACTGTCCGACGTATGACACGTGTAAACTGCAAATAACTGCTGCTTCACCCACCAAGTCTCCCTTAAGAACCTCTGTTGTCATCCCTCAGGAACATACAGGAAAGAGAATAGAACTTGGGTCAGGTGTTCACCCAGGTTTAATAAATGTGAGATAAGGTGTTGAGAAATATGAGGTCAGACTGTACTAATACAGCTACCGAGATCCTGTCATTGTGAAATGGTGGGATCAGCTAAGAAATTATTAAGGTTCTGCTTAATGGAATAAGAAAAAAAGAATTAATATTGGAAATGAGACAAAATTATCATCATTTGAAGATAATCGAATTGTCTTTCTAGAACCCTCTCCCCTCAAAATCAGAGAACAATGCTCTGAAACTAGTAAGAATGCTTTCCTATATACCAATAATAAGTTAGAAAATATACTGGAGTAAAATAATCCATAACCCTGAAGATTTCTGCTACATTCAGACTTAAGTTGTGTGGACTTTCTCCTGTGTAGAATGAGGAATGTATCAGGATTAGATTCAACAGAAATGATAGAAACCTCAAAATACCAAGGACATATAGAAATTAGAAGTTTGAAATATTGTATATTAACACATGTATGTGGAGCCTAGAAAAATGGTGCAGATGAACTGGTTTGCAGGGCAGAAGTTGAGACACAGATGTAGAGAACAAACGTATGGACACCAAGGGGGGAAAACCGTTGTGGGGTGGGGATGGTGGTGTTCTGAATTGGGCGATTGGGATTGACATGTATACACTGATGTGTATAAAACTGATGACTAATAAGAACCTGCTGTATAAAAAATAAATTAAATAAAATTCAAAAATTCAAAAAAAAGAAAAAGAAATTAGAAGTTTGTTTCTCTCTCTTGCAAAAATGAAAAACAAAAGACCTCTGAAATTAGTGCAGCTCAGGTATGGCACATCTTGGTGACAAAGTTGTGGACAAAGAATGTCGCCTGCCATTTCAGTAAACGAAGTATGTTTTGGGCCATCAGCCACTGCAGCTGCTTCCAACAGCACATCCTGAGGGGATTCAGGATGGGAAAGAAGAAGATAGTAGATAGTTAAGGTGCATATAAAAGGAATGATTTCAGTGAGCTCAGACTCTTGCATCTTCCCATACGTACAAAAGTGCTAAATTCATCAACTTGATGATGTCTGGTTTTCTTTAATAATTATCAGTAATCTTTTTTTTTTTTTTTTGGCTGCACCGTGGCATGGGGAACTTCCCCAACCAGGGATCGAACCCATGTCCCCTGCAGTGGAAGCACAGAGACTTAACCACTGGGCCATTAGGGAAGTCCCAGCAGTAATCTTTTGATGTTCAACTAGTTGTCTTTGTTTTTGTTTTTGCAAAAACTCCTATATATCCTGGCTCCTCTCTTACCTCTTCAGAACAGTCCCTCAGAGCATCTGAGAGGTGGTGTCCCAAGTGTAAGTCCTCAGTAATGCCCCAAATAAAACATAATTCTCAACTTTTAGGTTGTGCTTTTTTTTTTGTCAACAAAGTTGTAGTATTCTTTCTATCTTTTTGGGCCTCCACTCCCAGGTGTCATTTCATATTTCACGAGGGTTATTTTATCAATCAGCAGGAGAAAGAAAGTGCTAGAGGCTGGCATATCAAGCCCTTTAAAGACACATTCCAGAAGCTGCACACCCACTTCTGCTTAAGTCACATGGGCCAGAACTTTGTATCTAACTACACCTAACTATAAGCAGGCCGGGGACACGTGCATCCAGCTAAATAGGCAAAGGTGATCCTGAAGGTGATCCATACACTAACCAGAAAAGAGGTGAAGCAGGTATTGATGGCCATTAGCAGTTTCTACCACAATAAACGCCAGAGAGAAAAATGAGCACCACCACACTTTACTTTTTATTTTGTTTTGATTTTGGTTCTTATTGTTTTAAAAAATAATTCTGGGTACAAAACTGGAACAGGCAGCTCAAAGGGCCCTACCCTGGCAAAAACATGAAAAAACAAGCAAGAACTCTAAGAATCCACTTTGTCAGAATGCTGGAACAGTTGAAGGTTAACAGCAACCAAGCAAGTACTGAATCAAGAGAAAGCCAAATTAAAATGATGGGAAAGCTTTGTACATTTTTATTTGCCCTTGTCCCATCCCCTCCTCAACTTGCTGGTGACTTTGAAGACAGAAGCTAACGTTCTCAGTGCAGGACCCTGGTGGTCCCTGGTTTCAGAGGGAGCACAATTTATTTACAAAGAATTGTGTTTGCCTCTTCCAGACATCTGCAGCTACCTGAAGGACCAACATATGGTAATTGCCTTTGTTTTACCTAATTTAGAAAAGAGTTACCCAGGGAAGAAAAGAAGCAGGAATTCCTCAAAAACATTGTAAGACAAAAAGCAACACACAGCTACCTGGGGCAAAAGATTACAACTGAGGCATACAATAGAGGACCTAAATTCTGGGAAGAAAAGCTGAAGAAAGTATTTCTTGAGGAAATTAAGGCATTCAAAGTGTCTTGTGGACTTCCCTGGTGGCACAGTGGTTAAGAATCCGCCTGCCAATGCAGGAGACACGAGTTCGAGCCCTGGTCCAGGAAGATCTCACATGCTGCGGAGCAACTAAGCCTGTGCGCCACAACTACTGAGCCTGTGTGCCACAACTACTGAAGCCTGTGCACCTAGAGCCTGTGCTCCGCAACAAGAGAAGCCACTGCAATAAGAACTCCGTGCACCGCGATGAAGAGTAACCCCAGCTCACCACAACTAGAAAGCTCACGTGCAGCAACAAAGACCCAATGCAGCCAAAAATTAATTAATTAATTATTTTTAAAAAGTGTCTTGTATAGAAGCAGTTGTGCCTACTGTGATGAAGCCACCATAAAAACCCAAAAGAAGAGGGTTGGAGAGCTTCTGGATTGGTGAACACATGGAGATTCAGGGAGAGTAGCATGCTCAGAGAGGGTATGGAAGCTCTGTACCCTTTCCTCATACCTTGCCCTATGCATCTCTTCCATCTGGATTTCCTGTATATCCTTTTATAATAAACTGTAATCTAATGGCCCTTCCAAATTTGTTTTTCCCTGAAGAAAAGTCATACTCTGAAGAGGAAAGTAAGCATGTCCACGGCAATAAAAGAAGCAAAAGCAGTGAAGGAGCAGATGGTATATATCCAAAGGAAACAAAATCACTATCTCGAAGAGATATCTGCATCCCCATATTTATTACAGCATTATTCACAATAGCCAAGAAATGGAAACAACTTAAGTGTGCATTAACAGATGAATGGATAAAGAAAATGTTATATATATATATATATATAATGGGATATTATTCAACCATAAAATAGAAAGAAACCCTGCCATTTGTGACAGTATGTTTGGACCTTGAGGGTCTTATGCTAAGTGAAATAAGTCAGAAAAAGACAACCACTGTATGATATCACTCATATGTGGAATCTAAGGAAACTGAACTCAAAGAAACACAAAAGAGAATGGTGGTTGCCAGAAGCTGAGGGTGAGGATTGGGGGAAATAGGTGAAGGTGGTCAAGAGGTACGAACTTCCAGTTATAAGATAAATAAGTCCTGGGGATGTAATGCACAGCAGAGTGACTATAGTTAGCAATACTGTATTTTATGTTTGACAGTTGCTAACAGAGTAGATCTTAAAAGTTTTCATTACAAGAAAAAAAATGGTAACTATGTGTGGTGCTGGATGGTAACTAAACTTATTGTGGTGATCATTTCACACTAAGTGTCTTAAATATGCCCGAAGAGCTAAAAAAAAAAACAAAAACAAAACCCATGGACAGAGTTAAAGCAAAACAGGAGAAGAATGTCTCAACAAATAGAAACTATCTATAAAGAGGTAATATTATAAAAAGGAACCAAACAAATTCTGGGGCTGAAAAATACAATAACTGAATTGAACATTTCACTAGAGGATTTCATAGATATTTGAGCACCCAGAAGAAAGAATCAGCAAAATTGAAGGTAGATGGATGTAAATCGCCCAGTGTGTGTAGAAAGAAGAAAAATTCAAAAGCCTAGGAGACCTGTGGGATACCACCAAGTGTATCAATATACAGATAATGGAACTCCCAGAAAGCCAAGAGAGACAAAGGGGCAGAAATAATATTTGAGGAAATCATGGCCAAACACTTCCCAAATTTGATAAAAAAAAAAACTACACCTTCAAGAAGCTCAATGAATCCAAGAAGGATAAACACAAAGAGATGCACACAGAGACACATTATTATCCAATTGTTGAAAACCAAGGACAAAAAGAGAATCCTGAAAGCAGCAAGAGAGAAATGATTCATCAGCTAGAGGAGATTCTCAAAAATTTTATCAGCTGGAGGAGGGAGTTGAGACTGTGGAGTGAGAGGACGTGGAGCACACCTTCCCCCCAACAAACATCAAAAATACCTGTGGGGAAATTCTCATAGAAAACTAACCAGAAACTGCCAGAAGCACTCCTATACAACCAAGGCTGTAAGACACACACATAATCGAGTAGGATGGGAAGGAAAGCACTGTGTCAGCTGTGCCCCTGGGAGGGAACTCAGAGGAAAAGGGAGATCACATGGATGGACGCTCACCTTTGGGAGTGAATGGGCTGAGCCACAAACTGGGTGTCCCTATGTACAGGAGACAAGTCCCCTAGGCTGCTGGGAGAAACAGTGGGACAGATAGAAAGGCTGGAGAAGCCTGGATTCCACTCCTGCGGCTTGCCTCCAGGCAGGGCACGCTCCCCAATCCGAGCTGAGCAAACACCCCAGGCCTGCTCACTCCGCATCACAGCTTGGCACTGGACATAGGATGGCCAGGACCTGGGATAGGAATTGATCTAGGGATGCACAGGTGACCCAAGGACCCAGGGTGTAGCCCAGGTGGGGCAGATGTGGCCATTATTGGCACTTACTAACAGTGCCCCAGAAGCAGCCCAGACTTCTGACTGCAGCAAGGCTACCTGAATTCCCACAACTGCCATGCCATTCTCCCTACTCCCAGCTAAGCAAAAACTCCAGCCCTGCCCACTACATGCCACAGCCTAGCACTAGATCTGGGGCAGCCACGACAGGGGAAAAGCCATGACTGTGGGCTCTTTCTGAATGGAGCTGCAGATATCTACACAGGCAGTGCATTGGACCTCTGTAAGCTCACAAGACCCACTTGCTTCAGCACTCCCCTTTTTGGGGGACAAAGGTCCCAGTGCAGAGAGAAGGAAAAACTGACACTTAAAGGGAACAGAGCCAGCTCAAGCCTGATCCTCAGGACTTCTGCTTCAGCAGCTTGGGAGCGGACCCCACCCAAGTGGGGAGATATAAATAATTTCTCAGACAAGCAAAAACTAAAAAAGTTCAGCAATACTAAGTGTACCCTAAAAGAAATGCTGAATGGTCTTCTCTAAATGGAAAAGAAGTATGAATCTATAGAATGGGAAAAATCTCAACAGGAAAGGCAAATATGTAATAAGAATTGAGGATCACTTAAATAAGCAAGTATGTAGATTAAAAGACAAAAAAATTATAAAATCAACTATAACTACAACAAACATTTAAGGGATAAGCATGAAGATAAAATATGACATCAAAAACACAAAATGTGGAAGATAGAAGTAAAAGATGTAAATATTTTAGAATGTATTTGAACTTAAATGACTATCAGTTTAAATTCAGTAAATATAATTACAGGTCAACATATATGAAATCCATGGTAACCATAAATCAAAAACCTACAGTAGATACACAAAATTCAAAAAAGAAAGGAACCCAAGCATACTACCAAAGAAAACCATCAAACCACAAAGTGAGAAACAACAAGAAGAAGAAATGAACAGAGAACTACAAAAACAACTGGAAAACAAGTAATAAAATGGCAATAAGTACATATCTATCAATAATTACTTTAAATGTCAATGGACTAAAAGCTCCAATCAAAAGACATAGGGTGGTTGATTGGATGAAAAAGAAGACCTCTCAATGTGCTGCCTACAACTCACTTCAGGGTGAAAACCACACACAACCTGAAGGTGAGAAGATGGAAAAAGATATTTCACACAAATGAAATGGACAAGAAAGCTGGGGTAGCAATACTCATATCAGATAAAATAGACTTTAAAACAAAGGTTATAACAAAAGACAAAGAAGGGCATTATATAATGATAAAGGTATCAGTACAAGGCAAAAAGAGGATATTACATTTGTTAACTTACAGGAGCCCCTAAATAAATAAAGCAAATACTAACAGACATAAATGGAGAAATTGGCAATAAAACAATAATAGTAAGGGACTTTAATACCCCACTGACATCAATGGACAGATTACCCAGACAAAAATCAATTAGGCAACAGTGGTCTTAAATGACACAATAGAATACTTGGACTTAACTGATACCTATAGGACACTACATCCAAAAACGGCAGAACACACATTCTTTTCAAGTACACATGGAATATTCTCCAGGATAGAGCACATACTAGGGCACAAATTTACGAGAATAGAAATTAAATCAAGCATTTTTTCTGACCACAATGGTATGAGACAAATCAACTACAGAAAGAAAAACAAGAAAAGAACAAACACATGGAGATTAAAAAACATGATACTAAAAAACCAATGGGTCAACACTGAAATCAAAGAGGAGATCAGAAAATACCTTGAGACAAATGAAAATGGAAACATAACTTTCCAAAATCTATGAGATGCAGCAAAGCAGTTCTAAAAGGGAAGTTCTTAGTGATAAAGGCCTTCCTCAAGAGACAAACAAAAATCTCAAATAAGCAACCTAACCTACCACTTAAAAGAATTAGAAAAAGAAGAACAAACAAAGCCCAAAGTTAACAGAAGGAAGGAAATAATAAAGATCAGAGAGGAAATAAGTAAAAAAGAGATTTTAAAAGAACAGAAAAGATAAATGAAATCAAGAGTTGGTTTTATGAAAAGATAAACAAAATTGGCAAACCTCTAGCCAGGCTCACCAAGAAGAAAAGAAGACCCAAATAAACAAAATAAGAAATGAAGGGAGGGACTTCCCTGGTGGCGCAGTGGTTAAGAATCTGCCTGCCAATGTGAGGGACACTGGTTCAATCCCTGGTCCAGGAAGATCCCACATGCTGCAGAGCAACTGAGCCCATGTACCACAACTACTGAGCCTGCGCTCTAGAGGCCACAAGCCACAACTACTGAGCCCACATGCTGCAACTACTGAAGCCCACATGCCTAGAGCCCGTGCTCCAGCCACTGCAATGAGAAGCCACACACCACAATGAAGAGTAGCCCCCACTTGCCACAACTAGAGAAAACCCGCATGCAGGTGAAAGAAAGAAAGAAAGAAAGGGGACTTCCCTGGTGGGCCAGTGGGTAAGACGCTGTGCTCCCAATTCAGGGAGCCCAGGTTCGACCCCTGGTAGGGGAACTAGATCCTGCATGCATGCTGCAACTAAGAGTCTGCATGCTGCAACTAAGAGTCCTCATACCATAACTAAGAAGTCCACATGCCACAACTAAAAGATCCTGCATGCTGCAACTAAGACCCAGTGCAGCCAAATATAAATAAATAAATATTAAAATAAAGCAATGAAGGAAGAGAAATAAAAATCAATACCACAGAGATATAAAAAATTATAAGAGAATACTACAAACAGTTATATGCCAACAACTTGGACAACCTAAAAGAAATTTTAAAATTTCTAGAAACATACAGCCTGCCAAGACTGAGTTAAGAAGAAACAGGCAATTTGACCAGATCAAGCACTAGAATTGAAATTGAATTTGTAATTAAAAAAAAAAACAACAAACTCCCATCAAACAAAAGTCCAGGAGCTGACAGCTTCACAGGGAAATTCTACTAAACATATAAAGAAGAACTGGAACTTCCCTGGTGGCACAGTGGTTAAGAATCTGCGTGCCAATGCAGGGGACACGGGTTCAGTCCCTGGTCTGGGAAGATCCCACATGCTGCAGAGCAATTAAGTCCGTGAGCCACAACTACTGAGCCTGTGTGCCACAACTACTGAAACCCGCACACTCTAGGGCCTGCGTGCCACAACTACTGAGCCCACGAGCTGCAACTACTGAAGCCCACGCACCTAGAGCCGTGCTCCGCAACAAGAGAAGCCACCGCAGTGAGAAGCCTGTGCACTGCAACAAAGAGTAGCCCCCACTTGCCACAACTAGAGAAAGCCTGCATGCAGCAACAAAGACCCAAGACGTCCAAAAAATAAATAAATTAATTAATTAATTAATTTAAAAAAAATAAAGAACTAATACTTCTCCTTCTCAAAGTATTCCAAAACATTGAAGAGGAGAGAACACTCCCAAATTCATTCTACAGGCCATCATTACCCTGACACCAAAACCAGATGAAGACACTACCAAAAAAAAAACTTACAGGCCAATATCTTTAATGAAGATAATGCAAAAATCCTCAACAAAATATTAGCAAACTGAATCCAAAAATATATAAAAAGGATCATACACCATGATCAAGTTGGATTTATTCCAGGGTCACAGGGATGGTTTAACACTCTCAAATCAATCAATGTGATACACCACATTAACAAAAAGAAAGAGGGACTTCCCTTGTGACACAGTGGATAAGACTCTGAGCTCCCGGGCTTCCTTGGTGGCGCAGTGGTTAAGAATCCGGTTCAAGACCTGGTCCGGGAAGATCCCACGTGCCGCAGAGCAACTAAGCCCATGCGCCACAGCTACTGAGCCTGCGCTCTAGAGCCCGCAAGCCACAACTACTGAGCCCACGAGCCACAGCTACTGAAGCCCGCATGCCTAGAGCCCGTGCTCCACAACAAGAGAAGCCACTGCAGTGAGAAGCCCGCACACTGCAACGAAGAGTAGCCCCCGCTCGTCACAGCTAGAGAAAGCCTGTGCCCAGCAATGAAGATCCAGCATAGCCAAAAATAAATAAATAAAATAAATAAATTTATTTAAAAAAAAAAAAAGACTCCGAACTCCCAATGCAGGGGGCCCGGGTTTGATCCCTGGTCAGGGAACTAGATCCCACATGCATGCTGCAACTAAAAGTTTGCATGCCACAACTAAGGAGTCCACATGCTGCAACTAAGGAGCTGGTGAGCTGCAACTAGGGAGGCTGCCTGACACAACTAAGACCCAGTGCAACCAAGTAAGTAAATAAATATTAAAAAACAAAAAGAAGGATAAAAATCACATGATTATCTCAACAGATGCAGAAAAAGCATTTGACAAAATTCAACATTCATTCAGGACAAAAACCCTCATCAAAGCAGGTATAGAGGGCACATTCTCAACATAATAAAGGCCGTAAAGACAAACCCACAGCCAACATCCTACTCAATGTTGAAAAGTTGAAAACCTTCCTGCTAAAATGTACAACAAGCAAGGATGCCCACTCTCATGGCTTCTACTTAACAGAGTATTGGAAGTCCTAGCCACAGCAATCAGACAAGAAAAAAAAAATAGAAGATATTCAAATTGGAAGGCTTGAAGAAGTAAAACTGTCTCTATTTGCAGATGATACGATACTTTATATAGAGAACCCTAAAGTCTCCACACAAAAACTACTAGAACTAATAAATGCATTCAGCAAGGTTGAAGGATACAAGATTAATTACAAAAATCTGTTGCATTTCTATACATTAATAATGAAATATCAGAAAGAGTAAGTTTTTAAAAAGTCCCATTTAAAATTGCATCAAAAAAAAAAAATACCAAGGAATAAACTTAAACAAGGAGGTGAAAACTATAAAACATTGATGAAAGAAACTGAAAATGATTCAGAGAAATGGATAGAGATCTCATACTCTTGGATTGGAAAAATTAATACTGTTAAAATGGCCATACTACCCAAAGCAATCTACAGATTTAATGCAATCCTTATCAAAATACCCATGACAGTTTTCACAGAACTAGAACAAATAATCCTGAATTTATATGGAACCACACAAAAGACCTCAAATTGCCAAAGCAATCCTGAGGGGAAAAAAAAAAAACTAGAAGTATAACCCTCCTAAACTTCAGGCTATACTACAAAGCTACAGTAGTCAAAGCAGCATGGTATTGGCACAAAAACAGACAGATCAATGGAACAGAAAAGAGAGACCAGAAATAAACCCATGCACCTATGGTCAATTAATCTATGACAGGGACTTCCCTAGTGGTGCAGTGGTTAAGACTCCACGTTCCCAATGCAGGGGACCTGGGTTTGATCCCTGGTCAGGGAACTAGATCCCACATGCATGCCACAACTAAGAGTTCACATGCCACAACTAAGGAGCCCACATGCCACAACTAAGGAGCCAGCGAGCCGCAACTAAGGAGCCCACCTGCTGCAACTAAGACCAGGCACAACCAAGTAAATAAATAAATAAATATTTTTTGAAAATCTATGACAAAGGAGGCAAGAATATACAATGGAGAAAAGACAGTCTCTTCAGCAAGTGATGTTGGGAAAGCTGGACAGCCACATGTAAAAAAATGAGATTAGAACATTCCCTCATACCATACACAAAAATAAACTCAAAATGGTTTGAAGACCTAAATGTAAGACCTGAAACCATGAAACTCCTAGAAGAGAACATAGGCAGAACTCTCTTTGACATAAGTCATAGCAATATTTTCTTAGTCTCCTAAGCCAAAAGAAATAAAAGCAAAAAATAAACAAATGGTACCTAATTAAACTTAAAAACTTTTGCACAGCGAAGGAAACCACTGACAAAGTGAAAAGACAACTATTGAATGGGAGAAAGTATCTGCAAATGATGTGACCAATGAGGGGTTACTATCCAAAATATACAAACAGCTCATACAACTCAATATCAAAAAAACAAACAACACAATCAAAAAATGGACAGAAGAGCCAAATAGACATTTCTCCAAAGAAGACAAACAGATGGCTAACAGGCACATAAAAAGTTGCTCAACATCATTAATTATTAGAGAAATACAAATCAAAACCACAATGAGATATCATGTCACACCTGTCAGAATGGCTGTCATCAAGAAGTCTAAAATAACAAATGGTGGAGAGGATGTGGAGTAAAGGGAACACTCATACACTGTCGGTGAGAATGTAAATTGGTGCAGCCACTATGGAAAACAGTATGGAGGTTACTCAAAAAACTAAAAATTCCCTGGCGGTCCAGTGGTTAGGACTCCACACTTTCACTGCCAATGGCCTGGGTTCAATCCCTGGTCAGGGAACTAAGACCCCACAAGTCATGCAGCATGGCCAAAAGAAAAAAAAAAAAACCTAAAAATAGAACTACCATATAATCCAGCAATTCAACTTCTGGGTATATATATCTGGAAAAAACAAAAATACTAATACATTCACCACAATGTTCATAGCAGCACTATTTACAGCACTACTTACAATAGTCAAAACATGGAAGCAACCTAAGTGCCCATCCACAGATGAATGGATACACGTACACACACACACACACACACACACACACACACACACAGACACACACAATGGAATATTAGTCATAAAAAAGAATGAAATAATGCCATTTTCAGCAATGTGTATGGACCTAGAGAATATTGTGCTTAGTGAAATATTGTGCTTAGTGAAATAAGTCATCATACTGTATGATATCACTTATATGTGGAATCTAAAAATTAATACAAATGAGTGTATATTCAAAACTGAAACAGACTCACAGATGTAGAGAACAAACTTGTGGTTACCAAAGAGGAAAGAGAAGAGAGGAGGGACAAATTTGGGGTATGGGATTAACAGATACAAACTACTATATATAAAATAGATAAGCAACAAAGATATATTGTATTACACAGGGAATTATACCCATTATTTTGTAATAACCTATGATGGAGTGTAATCTGCAAAAATGCTAAATCACCTGAAACTAAATGTTGTATGCCTGAAACTAGCACAATATTGTAAATCAAATATACTTCAGTAAATATATGTATATGTATATACATGTATATATAAATATTTGTATATGTATGTATGTATATGTAAATATATATGCATGTGTGTGTGTGTGTATAAAAACTGTCCTTGAAAGAGACTTAATGGCAGATATACTAGACAAATACTTTAAAACAACTGTTTTAAAGATACTTAAAGACTTAAGGGAAGATGTGGAGAAAGTCAAGAAAATGATGCGTGAAAATAAATAAATAAATAAATAAGATGTGCGAACAAAATGGAAATATCAATAAAGAGATCAAAAACCTAAAAAGAAATTCTGGAACTAAAAAGTACGTTAACTGAAATGAAAAATTCACTAGGGAGATTCAAAGGCAGAATAGAGCAGTCAGAAAAAATAATCAGTTAACTTAGAGGTAAAACAATAGAAATTATGCAGTCTGAAGAAAATTTTTAAAATTAAAGAAAAGTGAACAGAGCCTAGAGGACCTATGGGACACCATCCAGAGGACCTGTGGGACACCATCCAGAGGACCAACATATGCATTATGGGAGTCCCAGGGGAGAAGTAAGAGAAAAAGGGGCAGAGAGAATATTTGAAGAAATGCATTTCTTGCTCAAAGGAGTGTTTCAAGATGAAATGAAAGGACACTAGATAGTGACTCAAAGTAGTTTGAAGAAATAAAAATCTCAATAAAGAAAAATACATGCTAATATTATAACAATGGTTTGTAACTGCACTTTGTGTTTTCCACATGATTTAAGAGACTAATACAGTTAAAGAAAAAATACAATTATTAGTGTAAAAGCTAATATTACTGCAACTTTGGTTTGTAATTTCAAATCTTGTTTTCTACATAATTTAAGAGACTAATACATTTAAAAGAATTACTAGTTTGTGTTTGGGGGCACACAACGTATAAAGACATATTTTGTGGCATCAGCAACTGAAAGAGGTAGGGACAGGGCAATAAAGGAGAAGCGTTTTTTATGTTATTGAAGTTACAACTGGTACAAATTCAAATTAGAGTGCTATAGCTTTAGGATGTTAAATGTAATCCCCATGGTAAGAAAATAGCTATAGAATACACACAAAAGGAAATGGGAAGAGAATTCAAAATTTTGCTACAAAACCTCAACACAAAAGAAGACAGAAATGCAGGAAATGAGAGACAAACAAGCTATAAAACAAATAGAAAACAAACAGCATAATGACACAAGTATGTTTCTCCTTATAAGTAATTACTTTAAATGTAAAAGGATTAAACTCTCCAATCAAAAGACATAGATTGGAAGAATGGATAAAAATTCATGATCTGACTAGATGCTGTCTACAAGAGACTCACCCAAGATCCAAAGACACAAACAGGTTGAAAGTGAAAGGGTGGAAAACGATCTTCCGTACAAACGAGAGCAGGAGCAGCTATACTAATACCAGACAAAATAGACTTTAAATTTCAAAGGGTAATAATAGAAAAGAACATTATAGGTTAATAAAAGGTTTAACATAGCAAGAAGATACAACAATTATAAACATTCATGCTCCTAATGACAGACCACCAAAATATATTAAGCCAAACCTGACAGAATTGAATGGTGAAATAGACAGTTCTACAATAAGAGCTGGAGACTTCAACAGCACACTCTAAACAATGGATAAAACAGCCAGACAGACCATAAGTAATGAAATAGAGGACTTAACATGTTAACTTAACTAGATCTAACAGACATATACTGAACACTCTAGCCCACAACAGCATGCACATTCTTCTCAAATACTCATGGGACATTTTCCAAAGTATGTTCTCCAATTGTAATAGAATGAAGTTAGAAATCAATAACAACAACAACAAAATAAAAAACAGAAAATTCACAAAATCATGTAAATTAAACAGTACACTTTTAAACAACCAGTGTATCAAAGAAGAAATCAAATGGGAATTTAGAAAACCTAGAGATGAATGAAAATGTAAACACATCATACCAAAACTTGTAGATGCAGGGAAAATGGTACTAAGGGGAAAATTTATAGCTATAATTGCTTACATTTAAAAATAAGAAAAATCTAAAATCAACATCCTAACTTTAAACTTAAGGAACTAGAAACAGAAGAACAAACCAAACAGAAAGATAGCAGAAGAAAGAAAATAATAAAGATTAGCACAAAGAAAAATGAAATCGAGAATAGAAAAACAATAGAGAAAAATCAATGAAAACAAAAGTTGGTTCTTTGAGAAGATCAACAAAATAGATAACTTTGCTAGATGTTCTAAGAAAAAAAGAAGACTCAAATTACTCAAATCAGAAATGAAAACGGATACATTACTACCAATTCTACAGAAATACAAAGGATTATAAGAGTACTATAAACAATTGTATGCCAACAAATTGGATAACCTAGATGAAATGTACAAATTCCTAGAAACACATAACCCTACCAACATTAAATCATGAAGAGATTAGAAAATCTGAATAGACTTGTAACTATCAAGGAGATTGAAACAGCAATCAAAACTCTCCCAACATAAAAAGCTCTGGACCAGATGGCTTCACTTGTGAATTCTACCAACATCTAAAGAAGAAGTAATACCAATCCTTCTCAGACTTTTCACAAAAATTGATGAGGAGGGAACACTTCCTAGCTCATTCCACGAGGCTAGCATTACCCTGATACCAAAGCCAGACAAAGATAATACAAGAAAACAAAACTACCTATAAATATCCTTTAGGAACATTGATGTAAAAATCCTCAGTGAAATACTAGCAAACCAAATTCAGTAGCATATTAAAAGGATTACACACCATGACCAAGTGAGATTTATTCTTGGAATGCAAATTTGGTTCAATATACAAAAATCTATCAGTAAAATACACCACATCAACAGAATAAAAGGAAAAACATATAATCATCTCCATGCAGAAAAAGTATTTGACAAAATCCAATATGCTTTCATGATAAAAACACTCAACAAACTAGGGAAAGAAGGAAACTACCTAAACTTAACAAAAGCTGTATATGAAAAAAACACAGCAAATATCATGCTCAGTGGTGAAAGACTTAAAGTGTTCCCTCCAAGATCAGGAAAGCGCATTGGTTAAATACATTCACATTGTGCAGCAATCACCACTATCCATCTCCATAACTCTTTTCATCTTTATAAAACTGAAACTCTATACTCATTATACAACAGCTCCCTATTGAACTCACCTTCCCTCAGTCCATGGTAACCACCATTATAATTTCTGTCTTTATGATTTTGACTAAATTTCATCCATGTTGCACACATATGGAAGAACTTCCTTCCTGTTAAGGCTGAATAATATTCCATTGTATGGCTATTCCTCATTTTGCTTATCCATTCATCCCTTAGTAGACACTTGGGCTCATTTAGCTGTTAAGAATAATGCTGCTATGAACGTGGTGTAAAAATATCTCTTCCAGACCTTGCTTTATATATATCTATATATAAATCTATATAGATATATATATATATCTCCATAAGTGGAACTGCTGGATCATACAGTAATTCTATTTCTAAATTTTTGAGGAACCGCCAAACTGTTTTCCACAGTAGCTTTACCATTTTATATTTCCAACAAGAGCCCACAAGTGTTCTAAGTTCTCCACATCCTCAACAGCACTTACTATTTTCTGTTTTGTTTTTTTTTTTTTAATAGTAGCCATCCTAATGGGTATGAGGTGGTATCTTATTCTGGTTTTGATTTACATTTCACTAATGATTAGTGATGTCGAGCATCTTTTCATGCCCTTGCTCATTCCTATATCTTCTTTGGAGAAATGTCTATTCAAGTACTTTGCCCATTTCTGAATTGGGCAAACCCATTTTGTATTGGGTTGTTTTGTTGTTGTTATTGTTGAGTCTTTGGAGTTTGCTGTATGTTCTGGATATTAATCCCTAATCAGACGTATAATCAACAGATATTTTCTCCCATTCTGTGGGTTGCCATCACATTAGAAGAAAAGTCCAATATCCCTTATAAATATAGATGCAGACAACCTCAACAAAATACTAACAAACCGGACTTCCCTGGTGGTCCAGTGGTTGAGACTCCGTGCTTCCAGTGCAGGGGTGCAAGTTTGATCCCTGGTTGGGGAACTAAGATCCCACATGCCACATGATGTGGCCAGAAAATATTTTTTTTTTTTTTTTTTTTTTTGGTTGTGCTGGGTCTTAGTTGCTGCATGTGGGCTCCTTAGTTGGGGCACGTGAACTCTTAGTTGCAGCATGCATGTGGGATCTAGTTCCCTGGCCAGGGATCAAACCCTGGCCCCCTGCATTGGGAGCATGGAGTTTTAGCCACTGCACCACCAGGGAAGTCCCAAAAAATTTTTTTTTAATTAAAAAAAAATACTAACAAACCAAATCCAACAGTATATTAAAAGCATTATACACCATAACCAAGTGGGATTTATTCCAGGAAGGCAAGAGTGGTTTAACACAAGAAAATCAATGGAGGGAATTCCTGGCAGTCCAGTGGTTAGGACTCAGCTCTTTCATTGCCCAGGTCCGGGTTCGATCCCTAGTCAGGGAACTAAGATCCCGCAGGCTATGCGGTACGGCACAAAGCAAAAAGAAAAGAGAAAATCAATGGCATATACCACATTAATAGAATGAAGAATAAAAACCACAGGTCATCTTATGTATGCAGAAAAAGAATTTGACAAAATCCAGCACTCTTTCATGATTAAAAAAAAGCACTCATCAAAATAAGAACAGAGGGGAACTTCCTCAACATGATAAGGGCATTTATGGAAAATCTGCATCTAATATCATACTCAATCATGAAAGGCTGAAAGCTTTCCCCCCTATGATCATGAACAAGACAAGTACACCCACTTTCACCATTTCTATTCACATTGTACTGGAAGTTCTATCCAGAACATCTAGTCAAGAAAAAGAAAAGACATCCATGTTGGAAAGAAAGAAATAAAACTCTATTAACAGATGAACCCGTATATAGAAAATCCCAAAGAATCCACAAAAAACTACTAGAGCTAATAAATTAATTCAACAAAGTTATAGAGTACCAGATCAACATGCAAAAATCAGTTACATTTCTATACACCAGCAATGAAAAATCCAAAATGATTTCATGTGAAATAGCAACTAAAAGGATAATACACCTAGGAATAAATTTAACCAAGGAGGTAAAGATTCATGCACAGAAAACTATAAAACACTGCTGAAGGAAATTAAAGAAGATCAAAATAAATGAAAAGACATCTTGTATTCATGAATTGGAAGACAATATTAAGATGACAATACTCCTCAAAGCAATCTACATATTTAATGTGATCACTATCAAAATTCCAATAGCCTTTTTGCAGAAATGGAAAAGTTAATCCTTAAATTTGTATGGAATTGCAAGGGGGCCTATATAGCCAAAACAAAGAACAAAGCTGCAGGACTCATACTTCCTGATTTCAAGACTTACTACACAACTACAGTAATCAAAGCAATGTGGTACTGGCATAAGGATAGACACATAGATCAATGTAATAGAATTGAGAATCCATAAATAAATCTATAAATCTATGGCCAAATGATTTTCAAGAAAGATGGCTAAGGGCATTCAATCGGAAAAGAAATGGTCAACAAATGGTGCTGCAACAACTGGATTTCTACATGCAAAAGGATTCAGTTGGACCCCTGCCTCACATCATATGCAAAAATTAACTCAAAATAGATCAATGACTACTAGAGAGCTAAAACCATAAACACTTAAAAGAAAACATAAGCGTAAAGCTTCATAAATTTAGATTTGGCAATGGACACAATTGCACAAGCAATATGACACCAAAAGCACAAGCAATAAAAAAAAAATAGATAAACTGAACTTAATCAAAATTTTAAAATTTTATGTGTGATAAAACATTATCAAGAAAATGAAAAAACAACCTACAGAATGGGAAAGAATTTACAAGTCATATATATGCTAAGGTTCTAGTATCCAGAATATATAAATTCTTACAACTCAACCACAAAAAGAGAAACAACCCAATTTAAAAATGGGCACAGGACTGGGAATGAGAACTAGACATTTCTCAAAAAAAGATATGGAAATGGCCAAAAAGCACATGAAAAGATGCACAACATCAATAGCCATTATGGAAATGCAAAGTAAAACCACAATGAGCGGGACTTCCCTGGCGGTCCAGTGGTTAAAACTCTGTTCTTCTACTGCAGGGGGTGCAGTTAGATTCCTGGTCAGGAAGATCCTGTATGCCACGTGGTCAAAACAAAACAAAATAAAAAGAACACAATGAGATACCACTCACACCCACTAGAATAGCTTTAATTAAAAAAAAAGAAAGACAAAACATGTTGATGAGGATATGGAGAAATTGGAACCCTTGCACATTGCTTGTGGAATATAAAATGGTTTGGCCACTGTTAAAAACAGTGGTTCCTCAATAAGTTAAACATAGAATTACCACACTACCCAGTAATTACACTGTTAAGTATATACCCCAAAGAATTCAAAACAGGTACTCAAGTACATGTACACACATGTTCATAGCAGCACTCACAATAGCCAAAAGTTGGAACTACCCAAACATCCATTATTGGATGAATGGATAAACAAATTGTGGTACATTCATACAATAGAACATTATTCATCTATAAAAAGGAGTGATGTATTGATATGTGATACAACATTGATGAACCTTGAAAATGTTCAGTGAAAGAAGGCAGACACAAAGGTCACATATTGTATGATTCCATTTGTAGGAAATATCCAGAATAGGTAAATTCATAGAAATAGGAAGCAGATTGGTAGATGCCAGGGACTAGGGGTAAGGTAGAATGAGGAGTGACTGCTTAATAAGAATGGGGTTTCCCTTTGAGGTGATGAAAGGTTTTGGAACTAGATAGAGGGTGGTGGTTGCACAGAACTGTGATGTACTGAATGCTACCAAATTGTTCATTTTAAAATGGTTAGTTTTATGTTATGTGAATTTCACCTCAATTTAAAAAACGCTGAACCTACATTTTAAATAGCACTAATTCAAAATTTTAGAAAACTCCTGTATTAATTGATAATTCTTCATGTTTGTCATATTAATATTTTCCATGCATATTTATATTTCAGCTAGATTATTCATAGTCTGTACATCTTAAATTGATGTTTGACCTGTAACCACAGTCATAGAAATGCAGTTTTGTAGAAAGATTAGTGTGGAAGTGGTATGCAGAATTAATGAAAAGGAAAAGGTAGACTAGAGACAGAAATTTCAAGTAGGAGATTATTCCAGTTATGTAGACAGGAATAAAGTAATAAATACTTTGACAATGGTAGTGTGGTGGGTTTTTGATGTGTCAACTTGGTTGGCTAAATTATGAGAATGCAAGTGAGGACAGCAGGCAGTTTGTAATATACACACACCTTCTCCCAGTATTCAATCAGATACTAATCTGAGTGCTGCTATCACAGTAATTTTGCAGACATAATTAAATTCCTCAGTAGTTGATTTTAAGTAAGGGAAATTATCCTGGTGGGCCTGACTTAATCAGTGGAAGCCATATAAAAGAAGGTGTAGGCATTCCCTGAACCAGACTCTTTTTTTTTTTTTCTTTATCTATTGTGCTCTTTCTCTTTATTTTATTTTATTATTTTTTTCACACACACAGGGGCTGGGTCTACAATTATTCTCCCTAACTGGATCTTCCCTTCCTGACTACCTGTGGACAACAACTTCAGCTTCTGTCCATGGGGTTCCATCCTGCTTGTGAACATCTTTTTCTGATAGCATGTGGACAACAGCATTGGCCTTTGCCTGTGGATTCCAGCCCACCCACTAACTTTCCTTCCTAATGGCCTGTCCTACGCATTTTGGACTTGCTTAGCTTCTGCCTCCATAATCATGTAGCAAATTTCGTGTAATCAATCTCTTAATATAAGTGTTATAGGGCTTCCCTGGTGGCACAGTGGTTAAGAATCCACCTGCCAATGCAGGGGATGCGGGTTCGAGCCCTGGCCCGGGAAGATCCCACATGCCATGGAGCAACTAAACCTGTGCACCACAACTACTGAGCCTATGCTCTAGAGCCTGCGAGCCACAACTACTGAGACTGAGTACCACAACGACTGAAGCCTGCATGCCTAGAGCCCGTGCTCCACGACAAGAGAAGCCACCCAATGAGAAGCCAGCACACCGCAACGAAGAGTAGCCCCCGCTCGCCGCAACTAGAGAAAAGCCCACCCGCAGCAATGAAGACCCACTGCAGCCAAAAATAAAAATAAATAAAATAAATAAATTTATTTTTAAAAATCTGATTAAAAGGAAGCGGAGGCCGCAGAGGCCGCGGAGGCGGACGCCGAGGCCCCGGCGCAGGGGGACGCGCCCCGGACCCAGGCCCGGCCCCAGCCGCCGCTGCGGAGCTCGCCGGGAGCCCCCGGAGCGCGGCCACGGCGCAGCCGCCGCCGCCATGGCCCAGACCCTGCAGATGGAGATCCCGAACTTCGGCAACAGCATTCTGGAGTGCCTCAACGAGCAGCGGCTGCAGGGCCTGTACTGTGATGTCTCGGTGGTGGTCAAGGGCCATGCCTTCAAGGCCCACCGGGCCGTGCTGGCCGCCAGCAGCTCCTACTTCCGGGACCTGTTCAACAGCAGCCGGAGTGCGGTGGTGGAGCTGCCGGCGGCTGTGCAGCCCCAGTCCTTCCAGCAGATCCTCAGCTTCTGCTACACAGGCCGGCTGAGCATGAACATGGGCGACCAGTTCCTGCTCGTGTACACAGCGGGCTTCCTGCAGATCCAGGAGATCATGGAGAAGGGCACAGAGTTCTTCCTCAAGGTGAGCTCCCCCAGCTGTGACTCCCAGGGCCTGCACGCCGAGGAGGCCCCCTCGTCCGAGCCCCAGAGCCCTGTGGCGCAGACGTCGAGCTGGCCGGCCTGCGGCACCCCACTGCCCCTCGTGTCTCGCGTCAAGACGGAGCAGCTGGAGTCGCACTCCGTGCAGTGCACGCCCGTGGCCAAGCGGCTGTGGGACAGCAGCCAGAAGGAGGCCGGCGGTGGCAGCAGTGGCAACGGCAGCCGCAAGATGGCCAAGTTCTCCGCGCCGGACCTGGCCGCCCACCGGCCGCCCCAGCAGGCCCCGGTGGTGGCGGCGGCACAGCCCACCGGAGTGGCGGCGGGGCCCGGGGCCGGGCAGCCGGCGGGGGGCGTGGCGGCAGCGGCAGGCGGAGTGGTGAGTGGGCCCAGCACGTCGGAGCGGACCAGCCCGGGCACCTCAAGCGCTTACACCAGCGACAGCCCCGGCTCTTACCACGAGGAGGAGGAGGAGGAGGAGGACGCGGGCGAGGAGGGCACAGACGAGCAGTACCGGCAGATCTGCAATATGTACACCATGTACAGCATGATGAACGTCGGCCAGACCGCCGAGAAGGTGGAGGCCCTCCCTAAGCAGGTGGCCCCCGAGTCCCGGAATCGCATCTGAGTGCGGCAAGACCTGGCGTCTCTCCCTGCTGAGCTCATCAACCAGATCGGCAACCGCTGCCACCCCAAGCTCTACAATGAGGGTGACCCCTCTGAGAAGCTGGAGCTGGTAACAGGCACCAACGTGTACATCACCAGGGCGCAGCTCATGAACTGCCACGTCAGTGCGGGCACGCGGCACATGGTCCTGCTGCGGCGCCTCCTGGCCTCCTTCTTTGACCGGAACACGCTGGCCAACAGCTGTGGCACCGGCATCCGCTCTTCCAGTAACAACCCCAGCCGCAAACCGCTGGATAGTCGCGTCCTGCACGCTGTCAAGTACTACTGCCAGAACTTTGCTCCCAACTTCAAGGAGAGCGAGATGAACGCCATCGCAACCGACATGTGCACCAATGCCCGCCGCGTTGTGAGGAAGAGCTGGATCCCTAAGGTCAAGCCGCTTATGGCCGAGGGTGACGCCTACACCACCTTCGTCAGCTACACGGGCAAGATAGAGCCGGACATGATGGGTGTGGAGCACGGCTTCGAGACGGCCAGCCATGACGGCGAGGCCGGCCCCTCGGCCGAGGAGGCCCTCCAGTAACCCCCACCGGACCCTCCCGCGGGGCTGTCACACTCCCCCTCCTGTCACACCCGCCCGCCATCTTGGTCACGAGCTACTGTCTGTCCTTCCCCAGGACCCGCGGGGGGGCACTGCATGCTCCCGGCCCCTCTGCCTCCCCGTCCCACCCCCTGACCCCAATCCGATCGGGGATCCGGGCTGGGAGAGGACGGCAGGGGGTGCGAGGTCTGCGTTGCCTTCTGTAGCACACACTCGTGCACAGTTGGGGGGCTCTTGCTCCCCCTCTCCTAACCCCTAGCAACTGTCTCCCCACTCACCAGGCCAGGCACAGGGAGGGCCTGGCCTGGGGGGCTTGGGAAGACCCCCTTCCCAGGCGCTGGACCACCTAGCCGGAGCATTCCTCAGCCTCCGCCCACCACTGCAGCCCCTTGGGACTCACAGGGGCCCCGGGTTCTCAGGACCCCTCCCGCCACCACCTCCCAGTGCTTCCACGTTTCCAAAAGCGCCTTCCTGTCTCCCTCGTCTGTCCCTGCGCCTGGGGGCTGGGGTAGGCGAGGCCGTGAGGACTGCCCGTTTTACAGCTGAGGAAACTGAAGCTCAGAGAAACTCCATGACCGACCTAAGGTGGCGGGCGGTGGCAGGCCCAGCGCCCTTCTCTTCCCCCACCTGTGCTCAGCCTCTCTTGCCGCCACCAGCCCCCTGGGGCCTGAGAGGGGCAGGTCCTGAGAGGGGGGCCCTTGGGGGCAGACCAAGGGTCTCTGAGGATAGAAGAAGTTTCCGGGGCTCGCAGAAGCGTGTGGGTGTGCATGTGTGTGTGTGCACGCGTGCGTGTGTAGAAGTTTTGCTTTTAAACAGATGAAGACGTGAGAGGCAGTAGGACCAGGGGTGGAACCCAGGGGAGCAGGCTGGGGGGTGCTGCTGCCTTTCCCTCCCTTCCCCCCCCCCCCCCCACCCCCCACGGCAGGGCTCCCAGCCCCCACCCCCTGTACATACTTTTTAAAACATTTTTTTAGCTAATGAAATATTGAAGTATAAGATTCCTTTTATTTTTCAAACCAACGGGACCGTGTCTGATGTCCCCTTCGGTCCTCGGGGCTGTGGAAGGCAGGACGGAGTGGGGAGCCAGGGGCAGGCTGAATGTGCGCGTGTGTGTGGAGTGGGAGCGCGTGTTGCCGGGACGGGGGGGGGGGCCCAGGCCCCGCTCTGCCTGGGCTCCCGTGGGTCTGGCCGGCTCACACTCAACCCCAGGGCCTCCTCCTAAGGGCTACATTGCAAGGGTGTCCCTGGTTTGTCCAGTTGGCTGAGTCCAGCTCCTGGCAGGGCCGGGTCTGCTTCATGGTTAAAGATTGTTTGCAGAATCTTCTTTTACCATTCCTCTCTTTCTATCCTTGGCCTAGCTCCACGAGTGGTTTTGTGGGTTTTTTTTTTTGAGTTCTACATGTAAACTCGGAGGGTTCTTTTTGTTTTTTTAACTCTCCCCCCCCCACACCCCTCCCCACACACGCTGGGTGTCCGTTTCTTTGCAATTTCACATTTTTGTCTCTAGCCCTGGTTCTCACCGCCTCTGTCTCCCCCGCAGTCTGACTAGCCCATTGCTCCCAGCAGCCTCTCTCTCTCCCCAAAGGCAAGGGGATTACAGGAGGTGGGGTCGGGGCCAGCTGGACCACTGGGATCTGACCTGGAGGCCTGCCCCCCACCCCAGGAGCCCCTGCCAGCCTGCGGGGAGTGGGTCCTTCCTGACATCTGCCTGCTGCCGGGGTGGGGGGCGCGGGGGGGGTCAGTCCAGCGGGGCCCTGGCGCTCTGCTTTTCTGGCCCAGCCCCAGTACCTTAGCCCTCAGCCAGCCCGAGTGCGTGGGGGGAGTCGACAGCCCCAGCTAAAGCACAAGCACCTTAGTCGCACCTCCCCTGCTCCCTCATCCTGGCCTTGACACCCCACCCCAGCGTAGCGTAGATCCCAAAGCACAATATCCTGGTTACTTGGCAAGCTGCCGGGCCGACCAAGGCCGAGGGGTGGGCTGGGGCTCAAGCCAGACCCCCAAAGGAAGCAGGAGTCCCCAGGCGCTCCCCTCCTTCCAGGCCTTAGCGGGGGCCAGCTCTCTGGGACTGGGGTCTTCTCCCTCCCCACCCCCTTGTCCTGGGCAGGCCCCTGTCCAGCCCCTCCTCGCCTTGTCCTTGGGTGGGGCTTGCCCCGTCCCTCCTCCGAGCCCCTGCAGCACTGGGTTGGGTGGCAGAGCCCTCTTGTTTCAGGGACTCTAGGAGGTTCCCCTGGCTCCCTGGACTGTGTGTGTAGGTCTGGGGAGGGGGCAGGGGAGAGGGGCTGGGCAGGGGCGCAGGGGAGGAAACTCCTCACCAGGAGAGCCAAAGACAGGGTTGTGCCTTACCCCAGGAGCCACCCCTGCGCCCTCCCGCCCTGCCCTCCCCGCTCTTGGGCGGCCTGCTGCTTTTCCTGCTTTCCCTTCCCCTGGCCCGGCCCTGCCCTGAGCTGCATGGACCCCCCGCCCACCCCAACCCCCCGGGGCAGCCAGGAAGGAACATGAATGGAGGATCACCGACCAACGCAAAAAAGACTATGGGGGCCCCCCTCCACCTCCCCCGGCCGCCCATTCACCCACGTCTCTTTCACGCAGGACAGACCACCCGCCCTGTCCGTGTGGAGTGCCAACACCCTCCCTGCCCTGGGCCGAGCCCCTCCTCCCCGGGCCCATAAGTGAGATTGCACATTAACTACTGTAAGAAGAGGAGTCGCACTGGGAAATGTGAACCATGAGAATATCAGTGATACTGATGAGGAGGATAAACTAAACGCCTTTGTAACAAAAAAAAAAAAAAAAAAACCGATTAAAAAATATATATATGTGTTCTATACACACATGTATATCCCCTAGTGTTGCTGCCTCTCTGATTGAACTCATTTTGGTACTGGAAATGGTTCCAGAGAAACAGAAACTTAAGAGTAAATTCTCTGAATTGGTTCTGGGTTTTCTGGAATTGGTTCTCTGGCTGGATATAAAGGCAGGAGTGACCCTATTTCCAGTGATAATGAGGACACTGGAAGTCCATAGTGTGATGTGGCAGAAGAGTTACTCAACTTTCACTGTTGGATGTGTATAATCAAATAATGATACAAGGTGAGATTCTAGGTGGCCAAGTATTTGGTACCTTATAATATTTTAGTCAAAATAAGGAGTGTAGGGAGTTCCCTGGTGGCCTAGTGGTTAGGATTCCGGACTTTCACTGCCGTGGCCCAGGTTCTATCCCTGGTTGGGGAACTGAGATCCTGCAAGCCGCATGGCGCAGCCAAAAAAAAAGGAGTGTAATGGAGTTGAGTGGTTGCTCCTAACTAAACAGAGAAAGTCAAGACTGAGCCGAAGGCCTCAAACCCCCAGCTCAAGCCCTGCATAAACGCCCTAAAAGCTTCTATAGCTGCCCCTAAAGAAAGCTTCTCTCCTGTAGCTGCAGGGCCAAGATTTCTGAAAACCAAATCCCTGATCTTACCCTGTGAGTAGCTGGATTACAATACAAATTGAATTCCCAACTTTACAGGGTCTCTTTTGTTGAAGTCATAGCATTGATTGGGAGGAAATGGGATCCTGAAAATTGGAATGGAACATACGTAAAGATTCTAAGGATGCTGGGGACATCAGATCCCTAAATTGTGCCGTCTTCTTTGCCAGCAAAAGCAGTCCTTGCACCCCTGCCTGAGATTAGTCCTCTTTCGCTTGAAAAACCTGTAATAGCCTCCCCTGAGCAGTTGCCTTGAGAGGCACTGACTACCTTCCTCAGGATTTACCCCACCAGCCCTCTTTCCTTCTAGACCTGTAGTTAGACTCAAGTTCCAGCAGGTCCCAAAGCCGAGGTGCAAAGGATAGCCAGCAAGGAGACGCACGTACTTCCATCATTTTAAATTCTGTTTTTTAAAACAAAAAAAAAATGTTGTTTTAATATTCACCTGAGGTCCTTGGACCAATTTGAATGGTCATTTAACAGCTGATCAGGCTAGGTAGGACAGGTGAAATTCACAGTTTTGAGGGAAAGGGACAGGGGTTTCCGAAGACCCTTAGAATTAGCTCTTGCCCTTCCAGCTCCTCTCTCCCTTGCCCTACCTTGACCCGTGCTCTGCCTCTTCTTATCTTGAGAGGAATGTTTGTATATGTCAACCAAATCTTTTTTTCTTCCCTCTCATCTTCCTCATCTGACACAAAATACCTTATTAATAGTAAACTTTATCTCAGTATAAAGTACATTTCAGTATTTGTTACAATATACAAAGGAGAAGAGAGACACCATAAAAGAAGGTAGGGTCCCCTTCACCAGAGTGAGTGTGCACTAGGGAAGGGGAAGTACTCTCAGCCCTGACCCCTGGCCACCCTTCTGCCGCCTGCTCTGGCCCGTGCCCTCCAGATCTGGAAACTCCCACGTTGCGTTTCTAGGCCAGGGGCTGCTGCGGGGCAGGCAGGGCCTCATCCCCAGTGATTCTTGGATGGTAAGGGGATAACTGGAGCCCAAACAACAGGTTCCCAGGTTCCCAGAAATTTAGTATGTTCTGTGCAGGCTCGGGTGGACAGGGACACCCTCACTGGGTCTCCAGACCAGCAGGAGCATTTCCTGGGCACCCGAGGGACACAGAGAAAGAGCCACAGATGCCCTCCTTCATAAGCTCAGGCGGATCAAGGAGACTTCCCCTGCCCCTCTCCCCAGCACAACCCCCCTGCCAACGGGACAATTCAGCCCTCTGGAAAGTACTGGAAGCATTTCTAAGGCCTCATTCTAAGAAGGGCTTCAGGCAGCACCAGGTATAGATGTTGGGGAACCCTCCATTCTCATTTTCAGTACATTGGACAGTACACCCTTTATGGACACAGAAACTTTATTCAACGTTGTATGGAAACAACGACAATAAATAGTAATAATGGTGAAAATAACAATAATTATGCATAACAACAGTGATGATCATGATAAGTAGAAGGGGAGAGGGAGGGGGAGGAGGAGGAGGAGGAGGAAAGAGAATAACATACAGACCCCCCTGAGTAAATGACCAGGTAACCAACGGGTTCCCTGGTGGTGCTTTGAAATCAAGAGTCCTAAGGTTTGCGCCGTCCACGGCAGCAAGAGAAGGGGAAGAACCACCTGGAGGAGGGCATGGGCTAGGTTGGGATTCTTGCTTGGATTCTGGGACTGAGGGCCAAAGGGTTCTGGGAGTGTGAGGCGGTACCGGAGGTGGGGGGGACCTGCTGTGCCATCAGGCGTGCTCCCTGGGGGCTCAACCGGCAGGCGTGAGGCCACTCCGTGCCCCTTGGCTGGAAGCCCGGCCCCCGCCCTTGCGACCCAGCCCCCTCTGGTCACACCTACTGGCTCTTCTTTTTTTAAAAAAATATTTATTTATTTAGGCTGTGCAGGGTCTTTTTTTAAAAAATTAATTAATTAATTAATTTTTGAGCGGCGTTGGGTCTTCATTGCCACGTGTGGGCTTTCTCTAGTTGCAGCGAGCAGGGGCTACTCTTCATTGTGGTGCGCAGGCTTCTCATGGCGGTGGCTTCTCTTGTTGCAGAGCTGGCTAGTATTTTGTTGAGAATGTTTGTGTGATTTTTTTTTAAATTGTAGTAAAATACGTATAACATAAAACTTACCATCTTAACCATTTTTAAGTCTGCAGTTCAGTGGTACATTCATATCGTTATGCAACCATCACCATAGTCCATCTACAGAACTCTTTTCATTTGCAAAACTAAAACTCTGTACCCATTAAATAATAACTCCCCATTTCCCCCTCCTCACAGCCCCTGGCAACCACCCACTACTTTCTATCTCTATGGATTTGACTATTCTAGGTACTACATAGAAGTGGAATCATATAGTATTTGTCCTTTTATGACTGGTTTATTTCACTTAGCATAATGTTCTCAAGGTTCATCCATGTTGTAGCATGTGTCAGAATTTCATTCCTTTTTTAAGGCTGAATAATATTCCATTGTATAGATATACCACATTTTGTTTATCCATTCATCTGTCAATGGACACTTGGGTTACTTTCATCATTTGGCTATAGTGAACAATGCTATTATGAACATGGGTGTACAAATATTTCTGAGACCCTGTTTTCAATTCTTTTTGGCATATACCCAGACATGGAATTGCCAGATCATATGTTGATTCTATTTTTCATCTTTTGTGGCATCACTGTATTGTTTTCCACAGCATGTGCATCATTTTACATTCCCACCTATAGGGCACAAGGGTTTTAATTTCTCCACATCCTCAGCAGCACTTGTTATTTTCTGTTTTTTTAATTAATTTTAATTAATAGCCATCCTAATTGATGTGAGGTAGTATCTCATTGTAGTTTTTTTTTAACATCTTTATTGAAGTATAATTGCTTTACAATGGTGTGTTAGTTTCTGCTTTATAACAAAGTGAATCAGCTATACACTCACTGTAGTTTTTTTTTAACATCTTTATTGGAGTATAATTGCTTTACAATGGTGTGTTAGTTTCTGCTTTATAACAAAGTGAATCAGTTATACATATACATATGTTCCCATATCTCTTCCCTCTTGCATCTCCCTCCCTCCCGCCCTCCCTATCCCACACCTCTAGGTGGTCACAAAGCACAGAGCTGATCTCCCTATGCTATGCGGTTGCTTCCCACTAGCTATCTATTTTACATTTGGTAGTGTATATATTTCCATGCCACTCTCTCTCTTTGTCACATCTTACCCTTCCCCCTCTCCATATCCTCAAGTCCATTCTCTAGTAGGTCTGTGTCTTTATTCCCATCTTGCCACTAGGTTCTTCATGACCTTTTTCTTTTCCCTTAGATTCCATATATATGTGTTAGCATACTGTATTTGTTTTTCTCTTTCTGACTTACTTCACTCTGTATGCCAGACTCTAACTCCATCCACCTCACTACAAATAACTGCATTTCGTTTCTTTTTATGGCTGAGTAATATTCCATTGTATATATGTGCCACATCTTCTTTATCCATTCATCCAATGATGGACACTTAGGTTGCTTCCATGTCCTGGCTATTGTAAATAGAGCTGAAAAATATGGAATGCTTCACGAATTTGTGTGTCATCCTTGCGCAGGGGCCATGCTAATCTTCTCTGTATCATTCCAATTTTAGTATATGTGCTGCCGAAGCGAGCTCACTGTAGTTTTGATTAGTATTTTCCTAGTGATTACTGATGTTGAGCACCTTTTAATGTGCTTATTAGCCATTTGTTATTTTCTTTGGAGAAATATTTATTCGAGTCCTTTGCCCATTCTTGAACTGGGCTGTTTGTTGTTGAGCTGTGCAAGTTCTTTATGTATTTTGGATATTAACCCCTTATTAGATATATGATTTAGAAATATTTTCTCCCAGTCCAAGGGTTGCCTTTTCACTATGTTGATTGTGTCCTGTGGTGCAAAAAAGTTTCAAAATTTGATGTCAGTCCAATTTATCTATTTTTTCTGTTTTTGTTGCCTGTGTTTTTGGTGTCATATCCAAGAAATCATTGCCAAATCCAATGTCATGAAGTTCTCTCTTATGTTTTCTCCCAGAAGTTTTATAGTGTTTTTTCTTACATTTAGGTCTTTGATCTCTTTTGAGTAAATTTTTGTGTATGGGTTAAGGTGATGGTCCAACTTCAGTCTTTTGCATGTGGATATCCAGTTTTCCCAACACCATTTGTTGAAAAGACTGTCCTTTCCACATTGAGTGGTCTTGCAATCTTGTTAAAAATCATTTGACCATATATGTAAGGGTTTGTTTATGGGATCGCTACTCTATCCCATTTGTCTGTATGTCTGTCTTTATGCCAGTAACACACTGATGTGATTACTGTAAGCTTTGTAATGTTTTGAACCAGGAAGTTTGAGTCTTCTGGTTTTGTTCTGCTTTTTCAGGATTTTTTTGGCTATTTGGGGTCTCTTGAAATTTCATATTAATTTTAGGATGGATTTTTGTATTTCTGCAAAAAACACCATTGGGTTTTTGATAAGGATTGCATGAATCTACAGATCATTTTGGGTAGTATTGACATCTTAAGAATATTGTCTTCCAGACCTTTTTCCAAAGACAATATTCAAGTGGCCAACATGTACTTGAAAAGGTGCTCAACATCACTAATCATCAGGGAAACACAAATCAAAACCACAATTAGATATCACCTCACGCCTGTTAGAATGGCTAGCATCAAAAAGACAAGAGGGCTTCCCTGGTGGCGCAGTGGTTGAGAATCTGCCTGCCAATGCAGGGGACACGGGTTCAAGCCCTGGTTTCAGAAGATCCCACATGCCGCGGAGCAACTAGGCCCGTGAGCCACAATTACTGAGCCTGCATGTCTAGAGCCTGTGCTCCACAACAAGAGAGGCCACAATAGCGAGAGGTCCGCGCACCACGATGAAGAGTGGCCTCCACTTGCTGCAACTAAAGAAAGCCCTCGCACAGAAACGAAGACTCAACGCAACCAAAAATAAAAAATAAATAAAACTGTTCCCTTTAAAAAAAAAAAAGACAAGAGATAACAAATGCTGGGGAGGACTCAGAGAAAAGGAAACCCTGGTGCACTGTTCATGGGAATGTAAACTGGTACAGCCAATATGGAAAACAGTATGGATGTTCCTCAAAAATAGAACTACCATACTATTCAGCAGATCTGCTTTTGGGTACATATTCAGAGGAAACAAAATCGCTATGTTAAAGAGACATGGACAATAGCCAAGACATGGAAATAACCTAAGTGTACATCAACAGATGAATGGATAAAGGGAATTTGGTATATATACATATATATAATACATATATAATATATATATATAATGGAATACTATTCAGCAACAAAAAAGAAAGAAGTCCTGCCCTTTGCAACAACATGGATAAAACTTTAGGTCATTATGCTAAATGAAAGAGAAAGACAAAATATTTTATGATCTCACTTATATGTGAAATCTAAAAAGAAAACAAAAACAAAAAACAAACAGAAAAAAATCAGATTTGTGGTTACTAGAGGCAGAGGTTTGGATGTAGAGCAATTAGATGAAGGGGGTCAAAAGGTACAATCTACCAGTTATAAGATAAATCAGTACTGGGAATGTAATGTACAGCATGCCTATAGTTAACACTGCTGTTAACTATATTTGAGAGTAGATCCTAAAAGTTCTATCACAAGGACATCTTTTTCTTTTTTTTTTTTTTGCAACTATATGAAGAGATGGATATTAACTAAACTTAATGTGGTAATCATTTTGCAGTGCATGTACTTTAAGCCATTATGAGGTACACCTTAAACTTATATAGAGCTGTATGTCAGTTGTATCTCAATAAAACTGAAAAAAAATTGTCTTCCAATTCATGAACATGAGATGTCTTTTCATATACTTGTTCCTTCTTTAATTTCTTTTAGCAAAGTTTTGTGGTTTTAAGTGTACAAGACTTTTGCCTTCTTCGTTTAGTTTATTCCCAAGTATTTTGTTCTTTTCGATGCTATTGTAAATGGAATTGCTTTCTTAATTTCCTTTCTGGATTGTTCATTTTTAGTGTATGTAAATGCAACTGACTGTTTAATGTGTTAATTTTGTATCTTGCAACTTTGCTGAATTGTTTTATTACTTCTAACAGTTTTTTAAAATGGGATCTTTAGATTCCTACATGTAAGATCATGTCATCTACAAACAGATAATTTTACTTCTTCCTTTTTATTTTGGATTTTTTTTTTTTTTTTTTTTCTTGTCTAACTGCTCTGGGTAGGTCTTCCAGTACTATGGTGAACAGAAGTGGTGAAAGTGGTTTAACCTGGAGAATGTTTCCTGTTCACTTGAGAAAAATGTGTATTCTGCTGTTGTTGATTGGAGTGTTCTGTATATTTCTTCAGGTCCAAATGATTTCAAAAACTTATTATAAAGCTACAGTAATTATGACATACAGTAATCACAACACTGTGGTACTGGCATAAAGACAGACATACAGACCAGTAGAATAGAATAAAAAGCCCGTAAATAAACCCTCACATACATGGTCAAATGATTTTTGACCAAATAAGGAAAGGAAATAGAGTACTTTAACAATGTTCCCCTAGCATATTAATCATAGTTTAAAAAAAATTCCTAATCTGATAATTCCAACATTCTTGCCATATCTGAGTCTGGTTCTGATGCTTGCTCAATCTCTTCAAACTTTTTTTTTTTTTTTGCCTTTTAGTTGTCGACTAAAAGTATATATATATGTTATATATATATATATATGTATATGCACAACCTGAAAGTTGAGAATTATGCTTTCTTTGGTGGACTGAGGGCTTCAAGTCCAGGAGGCAGCATCTCAAGCAACCCTGAGAAAAGTGCTCTGATGAGGCAAGGTGGGAGCTAGAATACATAGGAGTTTTGCAACAAAGGGCAGGTAGTCTGAACATCAAAAGATTATTGTTAACTAAAGAAAACGAGATAGATCAAGTTAAGGAATTTATCGCATCGCTTTTCTATGTATGGGAAGATGCAAGACTCTGGGATTACTGAAATCATTTCGTTGATATGCACCTCGGTTATCTGGGGCCAGTATCCTGTGTTTCCACATCCTGAGTTTCCTCAGGGCTCACCGAAGGGAGTGGCTGCAGTCTGATGGCTGCTAAATGGCAGGTATCCTCTGTTTCCTACCTGAATCCCCTCAGGGCTCACTGGCTCGTGGAGGGCTGCAATCGCTGAGGACGGTGACATCCTTTGTTTACTGATGTGGCAGGCAATATTTTATTTCTCATAGTATACCTTGTAATTTTTGTTGAAAGACAAAAATGTACTGGATAAAACAATCTGTGGTAAATAGGCATTTACAGATGTGGTGGTAAGGTGTGGAGGGATGGGTAGCATTCCATAGACCATGAAATACTAGTTCTCAGTCTTTTAGGGAGACTGTACCCCTGAGCTGTGAACGTCACAGCTTTCCCCCTCCTTTATGTGGGACAGGATGGCTAGAGGGGCTGGCATTATTTCCCTTCATTCAGGTTGGTTATGCTCTGATAAAACTCCAATAAGTTACGCTTTGTTGAGGTAGTTCTCTTGAGGGCAGGCTTTGTTAAGAAGAGACTGCTCTGGCATATTTCAAAACGGTTCCTTTTCCCCTCCCTCTGCTGTAATCACAAGGCAATTTTTTTTTTTTCCAGTCCTTACTATAAGTAACTGGTAAGGCTCCTGGAGATTAAACGCACAAAATCACAAGCACACCTGTAACAGGGACGAGTCAAATCTCACCACACGTTGGATCTGTCTCTTGTACTTTAACCTTTGCTTCCTGTTGCTTTTGTTCACTAAAAGGATACTGTCTATACACAATGGCCTGCCTCAGGGAACCCTGCCCCTCTGCCTGAATGTTAAACCAAAGTGCCTTTGTTCAGGGAAGCATCCTGACCCTGTCCGCCTGTGGACGGCTGCAAGAAAGAAGAAAGGAACACGTCCCCTCCCCGAGGCTGGCCATTCCACGGGACATTTGCAAATCTTATGGCTTTTTCCCTTTACTTCCTCATCTCCTCCCCCTCTCTGTTCTGTAAAAGAAACTGGCATCCAAACCCCGATAAGATGGTTTTTTTGAGACATTTGTCTACCCTCTTCTCTGTCTGCCGGCTTTCAAAATAAAGTCGTATTCCTTACCTCAACACCTCGTCTCCCGATTTATTGGCACGTATTGGCCTGTTGTGCGGTGAGCAGCGCGAGCTTGGACTCGGTAACCCACCCATCTAAGAATGGCCCCCTCTGCAGTTTTAAACTCTCAGACTTTTCCACACTGAGCCTCCAGCAATTCATCAGTTTCAGTTTAGGATTCTTACCCTGGTACTAGCTCCCACAGAAGTTTCTATTCATGGGTTTCTGCTGTGGTGAGTTCTGATTCTCTGGATCTACTTGTCTGTCTCTCTGATTTATGGGTCAGCAATTTGCCCTGTGACCTCACTTCTCTAATGGATCTAAGAAGAGTTGTTGATTTTTGGTCCATTTAGTTTTTTACTTGTTAGGACACAGGGACAACTTTCAAGCTCCTGATATGCTAGACCAGAAACTGGATCTCTATAATTTCTCTCTCTTGTAGATATTTTCATTTTGTTCATATATTGATTTCCTGATTTCCTTTAGTTCTCTGTATGTGTTCCTATTTAGGTCATCAAGCTGAATCACTAAGACAATTGTTTCAAAGTATTTGTCAAGTAAATTTTTTTTTTTTTTTTTTTTTGTAGAAAGGAACTTGATTAGATACCAAGGGTGGGGGAATTCTTTTTTTTTTTTTCAACACCAATTGTACTTGAACATTTGTTATTTTATTTTATTTTATTTTTAATTAATTAATTTATTTTTGGCTGAGTTGGGTCTTCGTTTCTGTGTGAGGGCTTTCTCTAGTTGTGGCAAGTGGGGGCCACTCTTCATTGCGGTGCGCGGGCCTCTCACTATTGCGGCCTCTCTTGTTGCGGAGCACAGGCTCCAGACGCGCAGGCTCAGTAGTTGTGGCTCACGGGCCCAGCTGCTCCGCGGCACGTGGGATCTTCCCAGACCAGGGCTCGAACCCGTGTCCCCTGCATTAGCAGGCAGATTCTCAACCACTGCACCACCAGGGAAGCCCTGTCAAGTAAATTTGAAGCCTTTCTTTAGGGTCATTTTCTGGAGATTTATTTTGTTTCTTTGAATGGGTCATGCATCTGTTGAAAACTGGGCATTTGACAATCAGATACCTCTCCCAGTCTTTGCGGCCTTACTCCGTGCAGGTGTCAGTCCCCTAATCAGTGCAGCATGAGAGCTCAGGGTCTTCTTGGGTGGTACATCTTCCTTGGGCCTGTGTGTGTGCTTTTCCCTCTAATTCCTCTATATACACAGCTGCTTTTCAAAGTATCTTATGTCCCTAAGAGTCTCACCCTTCTTCTTCTCAGGGCCTTGGGTGTTCTATTGTATTCCTCTGCCCACAGTCTCTTGCCCCCAGGTGCCCACAGGTCAGAAATCCCCCTGAGGCTCTCCACGGTGCCCAGCACCACACTGCTATCATCAGCCTCCAATCTGATACCCAAACTAATCCACCATTCCTGTCAGCACTCTGAGTCAGGGGAGAAAAAAACAGACCCTCCAATAGCCCCCAGACAAGTCAGAACAGTGTAGACAACTTCCTTCCACCCTAAGGGAGGGATCAGGAATTGACTTCCTCTCTCTGAGGTATGCCTGGGTGGGGGTGGACAAGGGTGATGAAAAATGCCACGAAAAAAAAAAAAATACCACGAAATTTTCGTTTGGAATGTTTTGAGTGCGGCTGTTTTTTGGTTGTGCATTCATTTGGTTGCTGCAGATCCTTAACTGGTTTCTAGAGTTCTCACAAAACTACTTAGGTCGGTATGATGTTTACTTGGTGTTTCTGTGGGGAAATGAGGGCCTGGAGCTTCCTACTCTTCTTTCTTCCTCACATCAACCAATATTATCTTTTGTACCTGGTAAAATTACATGATAATTTTGAGATTCATCTATTTTGTGATATTACTTGGATCAATCTTTCCTTCCTTTCTATTACTAATGTTCCATTGTATGAATATACCACAATTTGCTTATCTACTTTCCTAATTATATACTTTGAGTTGTTTTTAGTTTTTTGCTATTATGAATGAAGTTCATTAGAATATTCATGTACAAGTCTTTTTGTAGAGATAATTTTCATTTCTCTTAGGTAAATACATAGAAGTAGGATTACTGTACCATAGCGTATATGTATATCTAACTTGATAAGAGACTTCCAAAGTAGTTTCTTCTTTGAAGTGTCCTATTTTTATTGGGTTGGCATTTTATTGTTGATCTGTAGAGGTTCTTTGTATATTCTGGTTACAAGCCTTTCGTCAGTTATCTGTGTACCAAGACTTCCAGTCTGGCATTTCACTCCCTTAACATTGTCTTTAGATGAGAAGTTTAAAATTTTTGACCAAATCATTTATCATTTTCTTTGTAAAGGTACTGACCAAAGAGGTTAGTACATTTTCTATTCTAAGACATCTTTTTCTACCTCTACCCTAAGGGTGTGAAATTATTCTCTATGTTTCCTTCTAGAAACTTTAGCTTTCACATTTCGGTCTATGATCCATATCAAATTAATTTTTGTGTATGATGTGGGCAAGGGGGTCAGTTTTTTCCACATAGTTATGCAATTACTTAGCACCATTAAAAAAAGACTTCCCTTTCTCCATTGAATTACTTTGGCATCTTTGTTAAAAATCAACTGACTGTAGAGGTGTGGGCTTATCTTAGTCTGTTTGGGCTGCTATAACAGAATACCATAGACTGGGTGGCTTATAAACTATAGAAATTTATTTCTCACAGAGTCTGGAGGCTGGGAAGTCCAAGAGCAAGGTGCTGGCAGATTTGGTGTCTGGTGAGAGCCCACTTCCTGCTTCATAGACCTGTAACCTCACATAGTGGAAGAGATGAAGGGTCTCTCTGGAGTCTCTTTTCTATGTGCACTAGTCCCATTTGTGAGGGCTCTATTCTCATTACCTAATCACCTTCCAAAGGCCCCACTTCTAAATACCACCACATTGGGGGTTAAGTTTCAACATATGAATTTTGGGGAGACACAAACATTCAGTCTATAGCAGGGATTATTTCTTACTATTCTGTTCCATTGATATATTTGTGCATCCTTAGCCAAGACTATGCTATTTTAATTACTGTGGCTTTGTAAAATTGGTATTACTTCTTCCTTAAATGTTTTATAGAATTCACCAGTGAAGCTATATAACCTTGGAGATTTTCTTTATGGGACGTTTTTAAATTACAGATTCAACTGTTTTCTTTTACCAATATAGGACTATTCAGATTTTCAAGTTTTTTCTTGTGTCAGTTTTGGAAAGTCATATTTTTCAGGAAATCTATTTCTTCTGAACAATTAAATTTATTGCCATGAAGTTTTTCATACAATACTTTTTATACCCTTTTATTTTGGTAAGAAACTATTGGTATCAACCTTTTTATTTCTGTTGTTGGTAATTTATGTTTTTCTAAAAACAATTTTGCTAGGGTGTAACAATTCTATTACTTTAAAAAAAAAAAAGCCAGTGTTTTGGGGGAGGGAGGGATTCTCTTTCTATTTTTCTCTTTTTTGAAGTACAGTTGATTTACAATATTATGTTAGTTTCAGGTGTACAGCGAAGTGATTGAGTTATCTATCTATCTATCTCTCTCTATATATATTCTTTTTCAGATTTTTTTCCATTATAGGTTATTGCAAGATATTGAATATAGTTCCCTGTGCTATACAGTAAGTCTTTGTTGTTTATCTATTTTATATGTAGTAGTGTGTATCTGTTAATTCTAAACTCCTAATTTATTCCTGGGGGAAGGGGTGGATTTTCTTATTTGTTCATCTGTTTTCTAGTTCATTAACCTCTTTTTTTTTTTTTAATATTTATGTATTTAGGCTGCCCTGGGTCTTAGTGGTGGCATGCGGGATCTTCGTTGCAGCACGTGAACTCTTAGTTGCAGCATGCGGGCTTCTTAGTTGTGGCATGTGGGGCCCCCTGCATTGGGAGCACAGAGTCTTACCCACTGGACCACCAGGGAAGTCCCTGACTTCTGTTCTTATCTTTATTATATCTTCACTTGTACTTTCTTTGGATTTAATTTGCTTTTGTTTTTCTAACTTTTTTGAGTTAGAAGGTTAGATAATTGATTTTAAACTTTTCTTGTTTTCTACTATATGTATTTGGTGTATTAACTTTCCCTCTGAGCATTCATTTAGCTGCATCTCACAAATTTTGATGTTATTTTATCATTATTTCATTAGTTCAACATATTTTCCAATTTCCATTGTGATTTCTTCTTTGATCAAAGCAATATTTAGATGTGTATTATTTAGTTCTCTAATATTTGGGCATTTAAAAAGTTATCTTTTGTTACTTCAGTTCAATTTCGTGGTGATCAGAGAAAGTTCTGTATGATTTCAACCCTTTGAAATCTACTGAGACTTGTTTTACTTCCTAACATATGTTATATTTTGTGCATGATATTTGAAAAATTTAATTCTTCTCAGTAATACCTTGAGGATTCAGTATAAAGATTTTAAACATCTTTCATCAAATACAATGTATTCTGCATTTTGTTTTGTGAGGGTTAAGGGCAATTAGGTCAATTGCTTTAAATTTTTTCTGTATCTTTACTTATTTTGGTGTCTGCCTGTTCTATCGATTACTAAGAGAGGGGTGTTAAATCTCTAATTATGACTGTGTGTTTGCTTATTTCTTCTTCTGATTCTATCAATTTTTGCAAAGTATTTCAAAGCTTATTTGTTTGCATACACACTAAAAATTGTCATTTTTTTCTGAATTAATTGACCCATTTATGTTTACCAAATGTCCCTTTTAATTTCTGGTCACACTCCTTGTCTTGAGGTCTACTTTGAATATTTATTTATTCATTTATTTATTTATTTGGCTGCGCCATGTCTCAGTTGCGGCTCGTGGGATTTTCCTTGTGGCATGCGGGATCTTTAGTTGTGGCATGCGAACTCTTAGTTGTGGCATGTGGGATCTAGTTCCCTGACCAGGGATCAAACCCGCCCCCCTGCACTGGGAGTGCAGAGTCTGAGCCGCTGGACCACCAGGGAAGTCCCTTGAGGTCTACTTTGATATTAACATAGTCACCCCAACTTTCTCGTGATTGGCATAGTCATGGTAGATGGGTTTTCATCTTTTAAAATTTCAACCACTTTGCGTCCTTATCTTTAAAGTATGTCTCTTTTAAACAGCCTTATATTTAGGTTATGTTTTTATCCAATGTGACAATTTCTTTGGAGTGTTTGGTTCATTTACATTTAACGTAATTACTAATATGGTTGGATTTAAGCCTAACAGCTTGCTTTTCGTTACTGTTTGTCCTATGTGCTTTTTGCTCCTTCTTTGCTGCTTTCTTCAGATTTATATCTTAGCATTCCATTTTATTTCCTCTCTTGGATTTTTTTTTTTGGCTGTGTTGGGTCTTGCTTGCTGCCAATGGGCTTTCTCTAGTTGCCGCGAGTGGGGGCTACTCTTCGTTGCAGTGCGCAAGCTTTTCACTGAGGTGGCTTCTCTTGTTCTCTTGCGGTGGGCTCTAGGCGCGTGGGCTTCAGTAGCTGTGGCTCGAGGGCTCTAGAGCGCAGGCTGAGTAGTTGTGGCGCATGGGCTTAGTTGCTCCACAGCATGTGGGATCTTCCCGGCCCAGGGCTCGAAACTGTGTCCCCTGCATTGGCAGGCGGATTCTTAACCACTGCGCCACCAGGGAAGCCCGGATTTTTAAAAATTGCTTATTTTTTATTAATTGCTCTAGGGATTATGATATTTAAAAATTATCACAATATACCTTGAATTTGTATTTCAGCACTTCACCTACAATATAAAAAAACAGGAAAACAAACAAACAAAAACAAACAAAAACCCAAAAAAACCCAACCCTTCGGAATCTAACTTTGAGACTCAGCCCTGGGCAGAGAGATGCAGTATTTCTGCTGATTGAAAATGTGTGGGCTGGCTGGGAACCAGAAAGTCACTCAAAACCCATGTTTTGTAGGAGTGTGAGGGACCTCCAGGAGCTTCTAGAAAAAGTGGTCTCTGAATATTTAGACAACTGGTAGATTCTGGTTTAGTCAGGATCCATTTGCTGCAACTTTTTGCATCATCTGGGGGACAGCCAGGAGGTAATCAAACTTCTTGTGGTTTTCAGTACCCGCTGCCCATCTTTATTGCTCTCCCTTACAACTCGGCGGGGTGGGGGGGCGGGGGGGAGAGTGTAGTTTAGGGACATTTTTCTCCTAAGCATGTTTGTGACAAGCTCACTCCACTCAGCGATTCCATAAGACGTGTTATTTATTTGGCCTCTCAAGATTGTGTTTTGGGGCTAGTTCGTCAGGACTTCTTGTCAGCCATTCCCACAAGCCAGCTCACGCCTTTGCCCCCGGCTCAGAGGGGAGATGCGATCACTGCAGGGGCCATACTGGGTCATTTTCTCCCAGCTGGCTCGGTTCCGGCGGCGTGTCCCAGTCGCACCCGGCTCCAGCCCGCGGAGCGCAGGTGTGCGCACCTCCTCCCTGGCTGTGGGGCGCCAGGCCAGCCCGCCTGGGTGTCCCCCCAAGTCCCTTCTGCAGCTCATCTCACCCGCCGCCCTGACTCTGTGGAGCCCCGGGACAGGGTGCGCACCCCCCGCTCTTTTTACGGCCCAAACCGGGCAGCTTCCACGGAGAAGCCCCCGCCCCCCCCCCCCCCCCCACCGCGGTCCCAGGCAGAGCTGAGGTCGCCGAAGCCGGCAGGTGGCCCTGGAGGCTCTCTTCCCTGGGGAGCATTTTCTGCGGCCGGAGGGGAGCGCGGCCCGGCACAGTGCCGGGCAGCGGGGTCGGAGAAAGGAGCTAAGCGTGGAGGAGCGGCTGGACTGGGCTGGGGAAGGAGCGCGGAGGGAGGAGCGCCGGGAGGAAGGGGCCGAGCCGGGAGAGCCCCCGCCCCGGGAGGAAGGGGAGGAGGCCGGGTGTTTCCTGGCGCATTCCCGACCCGCCTCGGTGACTCATTCGGCCGGGAAACTCCCAGGGCCCGCCCGGGACCCCGGAGCCGCCGCCGCGGACCAAGGTGAGGAACGCTGCCGCCTCCGCCCCACCCCGCCGCCCAGGTGGGATCCGGACCTCGCTCGAAACCCGGCCGGGAGGGAGCTGGAAGGCGGCGGTGCCGGGCCGGGGCCCCGCGAGCGGCCGGGACTTGGACCTCGGCCGCGCGGCCTCCCCGGCTGCGCCGCCTCCCAGGATGGCCCTGGCCACCGCGCTCCGGCCCGGGAGTCGCGGACCCCTGCCCCAGCGCCCCCGGCACGTAGCGAAGCTCCAGTGCGGACGGGGTACATTGGGGTTTTGCAGTTATTGTTGGAAAGCAAGGAGCAGGCGGTTTGCGCTGAGGTCGTGCTTTGTGCCCCTCGCTGAGGGAAGGAGGGAGACTCTGGCCGAGCGAGACCATTTTGCAGATTCTTGGAGAGAGGAGTTTGGGGCTTTGTTAAGGAGCCGGGATTGTTACTTGGGCAGCGCGGTTCTGTACAGCCAGACTAAATTGTGTATTTCAAGCCTGAAATGCGTGCTCCTAATTCGCAGCGCTTGGTGGGCGGGAGAAAAGGGCGGAAGAGTAATTTGGCAGTGGGGCTTAAGGAGCGTTTTCTAAGCCGAGAGAGGTGTCCGGACCACGTCCACTCTAGTGTCAGGTCTGAACGGCAGGATAGCGTTGCTTATGAAGCCCCGTGTTGGACGGTCTGCGCCTCTGTGGGAGACCTGGGAGTTTCCCTTTACAGGAGAGGAGGGTGCTGTGCGCCTCGCCGCACAGTGTTTGGCCGAAGCTGGTGAGCCGGGGGTATTTCTTGGCCGTTTTCGACGTGATTCCGTCAATGATCCGTGATTGAATCAGCAGTGATTCCCCTTGCCTAGCTCAGGTTGCTGTTCTTGACAACTCACCAGCGGCTCCAGCGGCTCGGGGCTCGTGCTGGAAGATCTTGCCCGGGCCGCTCGGCTGGGGCGCCGGCCTGTGACGGTGCGCGCCGGTGCCTGCCGTCCCTTCTCCCTGAAGGCCGGCCCTTCGAGGTTTTCCGAGTAAAGCGCAGATCTACGCGCACGGAGCCCGAAGAAAACAATCAGGGCCACGGCAGGTTTGCGTTTGTGGGAATTCAGTTAGGAAGGTGGTGCCAACGCTGCCTTCGCGCAGCGGCATCATCTCTGTGCCAGAGGCGAACCAGGGAAATGTGGTGGCAGACATTTCCTGTGTTAATACATACATTTGTGTGCTCATAGGTCGCCCAAAGAAAAGTTACTCCCCAAGTGTTTTTGTTTTGTATGTGTGTTTACTTAAATTTATTTTTAAGTTGACACATAGTAAGATTCACTTTGTGGGGTACAGTTCAGTGAGTTTTAACAAATGCTTAGTGTAGTGTGACTACCACCACAGTCAAGATACAGAACAGTTTTATCACCCCCCTGAACTCCTTGTTGCTGTCCCTTTGTAGGCAACCCCATTCCCAACTCCTGACCCCTGATCTGTTCTCCATTCCTACAGTTTTGCTTTTTCCAGAATGTCATATGTGGTTTTTGAGTCTGGTTAGTTCACTTAGCATAATGCGTTTGCGATTCATCCAAACTCTAGTTTGTCCCTGGAGTAAAGACATTAAAGTTTAAAACTTGTACCACTAGGATACAACCTGAGCCATTCAAATAACACTTTTAAGTCATGAGAAAAATTACAGAACTTCAGCTTATTAAAAAATTCAAATAGTACTCCACTACATATACTAAAAGTGAAATTCCCTCAGTACTTCTATCTTGGTATGTAGCCTTTTCTGTGCATACACATAGGTTTTGTTTGTGTGTGTTCTTTTTGTAACATAATGAGATTATACTGCATGTAGCATTATACTTTTTCACTTAATGATCTTGGATTATTTAAAGATGTTGGAAATCTTAACATGTTGGCACATACAGTATATATACACATGGATAGCCTTCATTCCTTTTAATGGCTGTATATAGTGTAGATGCACCACAATTTATTGAATCAACCACCTGTTAATTGACATTGTTATTTTACGTTTGTCACCCCCATAGTCAATGCTTGTGTGTATATCTTTATGTATATACTCAAGTTTATCGTTCTGGAAGTAAATTAGGGTCTAAATAATAGCTAACATTCCTTGAGTACTTACTTTGCTCCAGCATCGTTCTAAGCCAGGGCTACTTTTCCTGTAAAGGTCCAGATAGTGACTACTTACGGCTTTGCAGGCCGTATGGTCTCTGTCACAGCCTCCCCAGTTCCACTGTTGCAGCACAAGTTGGCACAGACAGTCTGTAATGAATGAGTATGGCTGTGCCCCAGTAGGACTTTGCTTGTAGAAGCAGACCGCGGACTGTAGTTCGCTAACTCCTGAGTGCTCTACATACTAATTATTCTCATGACCCTCAGAGGTGGGTGCAATTATTACTCCCACTTTATGGATGAGGAAACTGACCAGGAGATGAAGTATGTGTCTAAAGTTACATGCCTGGTAAGTGGCAGAGCCAGACTTTGAATCTAGCCATCTGACTGCACACTCGTAAGTTAAAAATTAGAAAGAAACTGCCAGTAATGCCTTCTGCAAAATGTTAGACCCTGGGACCTGACCCTCACACACCTATTGAATCACTTACCTGCGATTTTTTGAAGGCACTGTGCTTGCTCAGGTACCACTCCAGGAGCACCTGCCTCCACTCCCCAGGTGGGCCAGTGTTCCCTCAGCCCCTCTCACTGTGTGACAGTCTGTGTCCTGGCTTTTGATCTGCGTTTCACTAGCACCAGTTTATAGAGGAGTCAGCTCAGTCAGTGCCTGGGGCTGCCCACTAGCCAGTGGGAAGAAAGATACACTTTGGCAGGTGAGATCAAGTTGGGTCCTGGCAAATCTACTGCTTTGACTTGTTGATGTCTGCTATATGTTCACCTGAGCCCCGGTGGGTATGTTGCTTGGACTACCTTCGACCATTTTTCTTCTTTGGTATCGTGGGAAAAGCACCTATTAGGTTGTGATGAAGATCAAATGAGGTAATATATATAGGAAATGTACTGTATAAGGGGCTGTTACTATTCGTGCTATGTTTTCTAAAGCTTTTATATAACTAACCAGTCCTAGCTACTCATTGTTTTTGCAACCAAAATAAGTATAGCATGGGTTAACTACGTCTATGTAATTTAAAAACTTTATTTTAGCCAGGGCAATAAGGTCAGAAAAATAAATAAAAGGCAGATTGGAAAGAGAAAATAAAATTGTGCCTTTTTGCAGATGGTATCTACATAGAAAATCCAAGGAATCTATGAAAAAACTATTAGAACTAGTAAGTGAAGTTTAACAAGGTCACAAAATACAGTCAACACATGTAAGTCAATCTTATTCTATATACGAGCAATGTGCAATTAGAAAGTTAAATTTTAAAAAATACCATTTTCAGCAGCTTCAAAAAATCAAATACTTACATATAAATTTAATAAACCACATGCAGGATCTATATGCTGAAAACTACAAAATGCTGATGAATGAATCAAAGATCATGTAAATAAATGGAGAGGCACATTGTGGTCATGGGTTGGAACACTCAACATAGTAAAGATGTCAGTTCTCTCCAAATTGATCTATTGATTTAACACAATTCCAATCAAATACTGCAGCAAAAAAAATTTTAACTTAATTGACGTACAATGTACGTACTATAAAATTTACCTACTTCAAGTGGGCAGTGATTTTTAGTAGATTTACGGAATTGGGCAGCAGCACCATAACCCAGTTTTGGAACATACGAATCACCCCAGTAAAATCGCGCATGACCTTTCACAGTTAATCACCATTCGTAGGCCCTGTTCCAGCTAATCACTAATTTGCTTTCTTTTATAGATTTGCCATTTCTGGACGTTTAACATAAACGAAAGTGTACAATTTGTGGTCTTTATGTGTGGCTTCCTTCACGTAGTATAATGTTTTTGGAGTTTATCCCTGTTCTAGTATGTACCAGCATTTCATTCCTTTTTGTTGCATTGTGTTCCATTGTATGGATATATCACATTTTGTTTAACCATTCATTAGTTCCATTTTTTGCCTGTTATGAATAACTGCTGCTATGAAGACTCATGTGCAAGTCTTTACGTGGGCATATGTTGTAATGTCTTTTGGATAGAAATCTAGAAGTGTCCTTGCTGGGTCATAAGATATTTTTGTTTATTAGAAGTCTCAGAAGGATGCTTTTATAGATAAAAGACAAACTGACTCTAAAATTTATATGAAGGGGAAAATAAACTGGAATATCTGAAAAAAATGATTAAAAACAAAAATAAATTGGGGAAATCACCTAACCTGATTTTTTTTTTTACTATAATAAAATATAAATAACCCAAAGTTTACCATTTTAACCATTTTAAGTGTACAGTTTAGTAGCATTAAGTTGTACAGCCATTACCACTATCCATCCCCTAAACTTTGTCTTCATCCCAAACTGAACCTCTGCACTTATTTATTTCTTTATTTTATTGCAGTATAGTTGATGTACAATGTTTCAGGTGTACAGCAAAGTGATTCTGTTTTATATATATACACATATATATGTACACATATATATACATACATACACACATCTGTTCTTTTTCAGATTTTTTTCCATTATAAGTTATTATAAGATATTGAATATAGTTCCCTGTGTTATACAGTAGGTCCTTGTTAATCTATTTTATATATAATCGTATCTGTTAATCTCAAATTCCCAATTTATCCCTCCCCCCACTTCCCCTTTGGTAACCATAAGTTTGTTTTCTATGTCTGTGTCTGCACCCACTTAAACACTCACTCCCCATTCCCTTATTCCTCCAGCTCTTGGTAGCAACAGTTCTACTTCCTGTCTATGAACATGACTATTCCAGACACCAATTAAGCATTGCCATGAACATGGTAATTCAATGTTTAATTTCTTTGAGCAGTTGTCATACTGTTCTCCATAGCAGCTTCACTAGCCTTTCTGTGTACCAGCGATGCACAAGGGTTCCAGTTTCTTCACATCCTCACCAACACTTGTTATTTTCTGGGTTTTTTTTTAAATTTTTTTAAAATAATAACCACCCTAATGGGTGTGAAGTAGTATCTCATTCTGGTTTTGATTTGCATTTCCCTAATGCTTAATGGTGTCGATCATCTCTTCATGTACTTATTTGCCACTTGTGTATCTTCTTTAGAGAAATGTCTATTCAAATCCTTTGTCCATTTTTTAATCATGTTGTTTGTTTTTTTTAGTGTTGAGTTGTAGGAATTCTTTATATATTTTGGATAACAATCCCTTATCAGATATATGATTTGCAAATATTTTCTCCCATTCTGTGAGTTATCTTTTCATTCTCTTGATAGTGTCCTTGGGTGCACAAAGATGTTTAATTTTCGTGTCCAGTTTATCTACTTTTTCTTTTGTTGCTAGTGCTTTTGGTGTCATATCCAAGAAATCATTGCCAAATCCAGTGTCATGAAGATTTTCTCATATGTTTTCTTCTAAGAGTTTTATAATTTTAGCTCTTCTGTTTAGGTTTTTTGTTCATTTGAGTTAATTTGTATATATAGTGTATGGTCCAATTTAATTCTTTTGCATGTGGATATCCAGTTTTCCCAGCACCATTTGTTAAAAAGACTGTCCTTTCTTCAGTGAATGGTCTTGACACCCTTGTTGAAAATCATTTGACCATATACACAAGGGTTTATTTCTGGGCTCTTTATTGTTTCATTGGTCAGTGTGTCAGTCTTTATGCCAGTACCACACTATTTTGATTACTGTAGCTTTATAGTAAGTTTTGAAATCAGTAAATGTGAGACCTCCAGCTTTGTTGTTCTTTTTCCAGATTGTTTTTGCTATTCTGGGTCTTTTGAGATTCCATATTAATCTTAAGGTGGGTTTTTCTATTTTTGCAAAAAATGCTTTTGGAGTTTTGAAGGGGATTACATTGAATCAGTAGATGGCTTTGGATTATATTGTAAATTTTTTTTTTTTTTTGGCTGCCCCACGTGGCTTGCGGGATCTTAGTTCCCTGACTGGGGATCAAACCCAGGCCACTGGCAGTGAGAATGCGGCGTCCTAACCACTGGACTGCCAGGGAATTCCCTATACTGTCATCTTAATAATATTAAGTCTTCCAGTTCATGAACATAGAATATCTTTCCATTTATTTGTGTCTTTAATTTCTTTCAGCAGTGTTTTGTGATTTTAAAAAGTATTTATTTTGGCTGCGCCGGGTCTTATTTGCGGCATGCAGATCTTCGTTGCGGCATGCATGCGGGATCTAGTTCCCTGACCAGGGATCGAACCCAGGCCCCCTGCATTGGGAGCACAGAGTCTTAACCACTGGACCACTAGGGAAGTCTATGTTTTGTAATTTTTAGTGTATGAATCATTCACCTCCTTGGTTAAATATATTCTTTTTTTTTTGGTTGTGTTGGGTCTTCATTGTGGCGTGTGGGTTTTCTTTCTCTAGTTGCAGCTCACGGGCTCCAAAGACCCTGGGCTCTGTAGTTTGCAGCACGTGGGCTCTTGTCGAGGCCCACGAGCTCAATAGTTGTGGCGCCCAGGCTTAGCTGCCCCGCGGCATGTGGGATCTTAGTTCCCCGACCAGGGGACCCCTGCTTTGGAAGGCGGATTCGTTACCACTGGACCACCAGGGAAGTTCCTAAATTTATTCTTAAGTTTTTTTTCTTTTTGATGCTCTTGTAAATGGAATTGTTTCTTAATATTCTTTTTGAAATGTTCATTGCTAATGTATAGAAATGCAGCTGATTTTTATGTGTTGCTTTTGTATCCTGCAGCTTTGCTTAATTCATTTATTAGCTGTAACAGGTTTTTTCGTAAAATCTTTAGGATTTTCTACATATAGGATCATGTTCTTTGTGGTTTCATGTATTCTGAGGTTGTTTCATTAGGTGAATATGTTAATAGTTGTTACATCTCACTGATGGAGTGATCATTTTGTCATAACGTTTCTAGTAACAATTTTTGTTTTCAAGTCTATTTTGTCTAATATTTATCTAATATTAGTATAGCTACTTCTGGCCACTTTTGGTTTCTCTTTGCATGTTATATCTTTTCCCATCCTTTTCGTTTCACCCCCCCTGTATCTTTGAATTTAAAATTTGTCTCACAGCATGTTTTTTTTTTTTTAAGTATTTATTTATTTATTTATGGCTGTGTTGGGTCTTCATTTCTGTGAGAGGGCTTTCTCTAGTTGTGGCAAGTGGGGGCCACTCTTCATCGCGGTGCGCGGGCCTCTCCTGTTGCGGAGCACAGGCTCCAGAGGCGTAGACTCAGTAATCGTGGCTCATGGGCCCAGCTCACAGCATGTTTTTTTAATCCATTCTATCAATGTCTGCCTTTTGATTGTCTACTCCATTTACACTTAATGCAGATAACTTATATGGTAGGATTTACATTTGCCATTTTGTTATTTGTTCTTTTTATATCTGGAAACCCTTTGGCCATAAGTGAGGGGCTTAGGGACAGAGCTTACACTCTGTAGGAGCCAGTAGAGAACCTAGCACCATGAATGGGGCTTAAACATGGCAGCTCTGGCCTGAATTCAGGCTATCTAATAAGATTTCAGAGCACTCCAGGGATAAGATTTGCATTTATATGAACTTTCTGTGTTAAAGGCCTCTCAGACCATGGTCTCAAGGACATAGGGATGTGTTTTTTACCTTTGTGTTGGTTTGAGCCTGGTGTGCACTTGTGCTGTTCAGCAGAAGCTCGTTGAGCATTCATTTACCTGGCTGTGCCCCCATCCAACTTCATCATGACTGCCTCACCTCCACACAAGGCTGTGGGGACAGAAATCACAGGCCTTGAACTGTGGCTTTCACATCTTTTAGTTGTGAGTAAGACAAATGGACGGTGAAAGCTACTGTGACTTTTGAAACAAGCATATTTGTGATTTGTATTTATATCTCAGATACTTCACTCGCCAAGGTTGTCAGGCCCTGTTCTTCACTTGCTCCTGGGGGAATTTTGTTCCACAAGAGAGAAAAACCAATGCCTAGAGAGCCGTGAGTTTCATCTTGGAACCTGATTTGACAGCCAGAATTTTACGTTCAGAGCTAGCATGGCCATTCCTTGTGCCTGTGTTGTCCTGGCCAGGACTGGGGTGGCAGGGGGAGGGTGGGCGATGATTCATCCTTGAAGATACTCACAGAAGAAGGTACACTTTGCTCTGAAGAACCACACCGCCCCAGGTCAGAAGTGGTGATGAGGATTTGCATTATATTTAAATCCCTATCTAAAGCTTGACCTACTCAAGCTGTTCCATTTTAAAGAATTTTCGTCTTTTTCCACAAATCCTGCTTGGAAGGACCAGTCTCCATAAAACCAATGAGCTTTGAAACCACCTGGACTCTTGATTCATTGGGGTTGTCTGTCCCCAGGGGTCATGGAATAACTAAGTGTGTTAAATCAAGCAGACCTGTGCATGTGCATGATAATTGCACAGATTCTGGAGAGTAAAGTTTTGCTCCTGCCCTGGAGACCACGCTGATAATGGTTTTGTACATGCAAGTTGGGTTTCCTCCTTTGCTTTGATTGAGGTGTGTGTGTGTGTGTATTAGTCAGGGTTCTCCAGAGAAACAGAACCAATAGAGTATGTTTATATATATAGAGAGAGATTTATTTTAAGGAATTGGCTCCCGTGATTGTGGAGGCTGGCAATTCTGAATTCGGAGTAGGCAGGCTGAGACCCAGGAAGAGTTGATGTTGCAGCTTGAGTCCAAAGGCCCTCTGGGGGCAGAATTCAAATCCAAAGAGGACCTCGGTTTTTTCTCTTAAGGTCTTCAACTGTTTGGACGGGGCCCACCCACACTATGGAGGGTTATCGGCTTTACTCAGAGTGTGCCCATTTAAATGTAAATCACACCTAAGAAATACCTGCACAGCAACATCTAGACTAATGTTTGACCAAAAACTGGATTATACCATAGCATAGTCAAGGAGACACATAGAATTAATCATCATAGGGGGTAGTTTTTATTTTTTATTTATTTATTTATTTTTTTTTTTTATGGCTGTGTTGGGTCTTCGTTTCTGTGCGAGGGCTTTCTCTAGTGACAAGCGGGGGCCACTCTTCATCGCGGTGCGCGGGCCTCTCACTATCGCGGCCTCTCTTGTTGCGGAGCACAGGCTCCAGATGCGCAGGCTCAGTAACTGGCTCACGGGCCCAGCTGCTCTGCGGCATGTGGGGTCTTCCCAGACCAGGGCTCGAACCCGTGTCCCCTGCATTGGCAGTCAGGCTCTCAACCGCTGCGCCACCAGGGAAGCCCTTTATTTTGTATTTTAATTTGCATTTTAGATAGTTGCCTCCTCCAACAAAGATTGGCTTTAAGGTAAGGTAAGCCCCATGCAAAGGGTGGAAAGGGATTGGGGGGGGGGGGTGGAATCCCTGCACTCTGGAACTGCCAACTGAGCCAGGGAAGAATCAACACTGCCTACCCTCCCTCCACCAGGAAGAGGGAACACATCCTTCCGCATGTCACTGCCAGACCCTGCACACAAGCTCCGAGAGGCTGTGACCCTCTCAGTGGCCGCAGATGGCCCCAGGTACACCAGAGGTGGATAGAGCAGTTCGTTCACTCCGGGAAGCCTCTGCCAGGACGGCCGAGGTCTGGGGCAGCTGCCACGGAAGATGTGACTTCCTGCCCTGCACTTCTGTGTGACCCTGAGCCGGGTTCTCTGTGTATCACCTGGACTCCAGTGGCACGTTTTGGGCTAACCCCACAGGTTGTGTGGAATCGGTTGTGACTCTGGAAGGGCTCTTGAGAAGCTCCTGGAACTCTCCGTTGTCTTGATTCTGCCTTGAGGTCAAGGCAGGAGGGAAAATGTGCTGTATTATAGGGCCTCTGGGGTGTGACTCAGCCTAGGGGTCCTCCCAGACTGGGGCAGAGGCAGCCTGGGTGCTGCGGCGCTGTGGGCCTCGGCTCGTCGTGCGAAGACACAGCCGTGCGTGCCCTTCCTGCGGACTCCGAGCGTGACAGGCTCGAGTTCCTTCCGAGTTCTCCCTTTTCCCGAAGGTCGGGTGCATTTCGGCAGAGGTTTCCCCCGTTGTGTTTTGCACGGGCGTGTTTAGGGAACTCTGCGCCTCAGGAGCTTGTGATTGGCTTTACAGCGACTGGGGCGTGCACGCCGCTGGACAGCCCCCCTGGCTCCCCCCGAGGGCCCAGCTTCCGCCCGCTGGGGACACGCGCGTCGCCATCCGTCCCAGGTCCCCTAGCCGCGGTCGGGCCAGGCCGCCTTCACACTCCTGCACGGCTCTCCGGGACTTACAGCCGACCGGTTCCCTGCTTTTTCCCGGCCTTCTGCCCCTTCTGCCCCTTCAGCCGGCAGCTCCCAGGAAGGGGCGGGGGAGGGCAGCGCCCACGGACGCACCACGGCCCGGCGGCAGCCCCAGCTGATGCTCCCGAGCGCCTCAGGTTGCTTGAAGAAGTTTAAGTAAATTATGTTCACTCATCAGTATGTCTCCTTTCGTCTTTTATCTGCTTCTTTATTAGCTTCCCCCGCCCTCCCGCGCGCACACACACACACACACACAAGGGCAGAGGTGATTTTGGGAATCGCAGCATTTCAGGGCCCAGCCATTGCCGACTGCTCACTCCATCCCTAAAAGGTCTCCGTGCGTGTGCCCCGGTGGGTGTGTCTGTCCACACGCGCTGGATAAGGCATGAGGTGCGCACAGTCCGTAATAGCTAGAGAGCTTGCAAAGACGTGGGAGGCAGGTTTGTCTGTATGTTTGCTAGGGCTCCTGCATCAAGGTACCACAGACTGAGGGGCTTAAACAATGGATATTTATTTCCTTGCGGTTCTGGAGGCTGGACGTCCAAGACCAAGGTGTCAGCAGCGTTGGTTCTCTCTGAGGCCTCTGTCCCTGGCATGTAGATGGCCACCTTCCCACTGTGTCTTCACATGGTCTTCCTTCTGTGCCTGTGTGTGTCCTGATCTCCCCTTCTTGTAAAGGGCACCAGTCACATTGGATTAGGACCCACCCTATAAGCTCATTTTACTAATTACCTCTGTACATCTCCAAATATAGTCATTCTGAGGTACTAAGAGTTCGGACCCGGAAGGGGGACACAATTCAGCCCCTAGCAGTTCATTTAGTTGCAGTGATGAGGTGCCTGTGAGCCACTGGTTCTTGCTGCTCCTTGAGGACCTGGCAAGGAGGCGGGAGAAGATGTGTAGCTATCAGGGAGGCTTAGTTCCTCGTCCTCGCGAGGCAGAAATACAGACACTCCAGCGTTTTCTTCTATCGCTTCAAAGGATTATATGGTCCACGCTGTGTCGGAGACTACTGCCCTAAAACATTTTCTCAAAATGTGGGCCAGAGACTCCAACCTCAGAATCAAGAGGTGCGTGTGGGCCGGGCATTAAACATGCAGGTGCCCCCGGCACTCAGCTCCACCAGGTCGGGACAAGGTGTGAGAGTGAACATTTGCGCCAAGTATCTCTGGTGATTGTTTTAGTTACAGCCAGCTCATACCCCAGCTCCCGGGGGTGCTGGACAGGAGGAGCCCACTTTCAGGATTTTATGGTACTCTAAATAAAGTACAGGCAGACATCATTTAATTGCTCTTTGCTTTAGTGCATTTCCCAGATAGTGCGTTTTTTACAAACTGAAAGTTTGTGGTGACCCTACATCAAGCAAGTCTGTTGGTGCCATTTTTCCTTCAGCATTTGCTAACTTCATGTCTTTGTGTCACATTTTGGTAATTCTTGCAATATTTTAAACTTTTAAATTATTTTTATATTTGTTATGGTGATCTATGGTCAGTGATCTTTGATGTTACTATGACTTGCTGCAGGCTCAGATGATGGTTAGCATTTTTTAGCAATAACATTTTTTAGTTAAGGTATGTACATTGTTTTTGTCTTTTGAAGAGAGAACCATTATTTAGTCTCTCGATGCCAAGTAATTCTGAGCCGCTTTTACATTACCACAATGGCATGCTTTTCAAAACACATTTCTAGCACCCTTATTATTTTCCCTCCAGTATTGTCATCAAATACTCCTGGTTGACATTCCTATGGGACTCTTGGCCTGTCGTCTCTGCTATCACAGGGGAACCCCACACATTATTTCCAACTCAAGAGCAATACTAAAATACAGTGAATTTCCAGTCTTGATAAATACCACTGTCAAAAATACAGTCTTGAATTTCTTGTGCACAATGTTAAATAAAAATATTCTACTATTTACTTAAAAGCATGGCAGAGTTTGAATGGTGGCAAAAGGGATATGGGACATTTGGGGCAGCAGCAGCATGAATCAATCACATAGTAGAGAATGATAATAAAAACACTAGCTAGTAGTTATTAAGCACTTTTGTGTATTAGCCACTATTATTTAGACCAAGTCTGTACATTGTTTTTTAAGAAATAATGCTATTGCACACTTAATAGACTACAGTATAGTGTAAACATAACTTTATATGGTCTGGGAAACCAAAAACCTTTATTTGCTTTATTGTGATGGTCTGTAACTGAACCCGCAGTATCGCTGAGGTATGCGTGTACTCACCCTATCAGCTTTGTAGTAGCCTGAAAATGTTTGTTTGCAAAAACTCTTACCTCTTGACGACTTTTTAATTACCACAGGGAAAAAAAAAAAGATGTAGACAATTAGAACTATTCAGGGGGCTTCCCTGGTGGTGCAGTGGTTAAGAATCCGCCTGCCAATGCAGGGGACACGGGTTCGAGCCCTGGTCTGGGAAGATCCCACATGCCACGGAGCAACTAAGCCCGTGCGCCACAACTACTGAGCCTGTGCTCTAGAGCCCGTGAGCCACAACTACTGAGCCCATGTGCCACAACTACGGAAGCCCGCGTGCCTAGAGCCCATGCTCCACAACGAGAGAAGCCACCACAATGAGAAGCCCACGCACTGCAACGAAGAGTAGCCCCCGCTCTCCGCAACTAGGCACAGCAACGAACACCCATCACAGCCAAAAATAAATAAATAAAATAAATAAATTTATTTAAAAAAAAAGAACTATTCAGGAAGGAACTTTAAATAGGTGGCCTTAGGGCCCGGTGGCTGCAGGCAGAGCTACTAGCTGCTGCCTCACCCCCAATCACTGACAAGGCAGTGATTACACATTCTAGCTCAGCCTGAAACCTGAAATCTCATATATATGTATATTAAACTGTTCGTTGTGGGCAATTCCTTAATGTACAGAGGCACGGAAAATATTGAATAGTATATGAACCCTCAACAGTGGTCTGGGCTCACCTGTAACCCCTGCCCACACTGCTGTTGTGAAGCAAGTCCCAGGAGCACTGTCTCATCTGAGTCATAAACACTTCATTCAGTACATGTCTCCAAGAGAGAGGAGTTCTACTTAAAAACATAAATGCTCTTGGAGTTTTGCTGCTTTTTTCTGGGCCAGAGGTGGAAATGGTTTTGCATTTTTTAAGACCTCTCGCTATTTTGTATAAGCTGGTTTCTTCAGATCCTAAAAATCGGGGAAGTGTAAAATTATTAAGTAAATGAAGCTAAACATTTGGAGTGTATATATATTTTAAACAAAGCCCACCATTCTGCAGTGGTCTGAAGCATTTGATTATAGCACAAAAATGATCGCTGCCGAGGGCTGACTTGCCTGAGGACGTGTGGTCCCTGGCCCAGATCTCCGACAGGTCTGTCAGAAGCGTTCTTTAGGAGTGCAGCACTCTGGGCAGACAACAGGGATTCCCAAGGCAGTTGCTCTGATCGGAAAGATGCGTTTCACTCTCAGGTGGACGCAGGTGTGTAACCTGCTCTGTGTCACAGCAGAGAGGAGCCACGGAAACACCTGCAGTCACGGACACAGATCTGTTTTCAACATTTTTCATTCCCTTTCCCTTATGTTCACAAAAAGTTTTCAGAGAGATATTCCATTTTTCACTCTTTTTAAATAATTTCAACCTTACAAAAATTGCAAAAATAAAAACAATACAAAGAACACATGACAAAACTCTTTTACATCAGTTTGAGGCCCTTTATCCCCCAGTGCCTGTGTGTATTTCCTAAGGATAAGGATATTCTCTTACATACCCACAGAACAATTACCAACTCTGGCCCTTTATAGAAAATGTTTGCTAATCCCTGTCCTAGAGAATCCATTGCACATATTAATGTGCAAGAATTTTCCTCACAGTTTACAATAACAAACACCGTGTTATAGGGAGCTTCAGGAGACAGCGCACAGACTGGTTCATTCGCTCAGTGGAATAGTATACATCTGTCAAAACAGCACTTCAGAGCAGCATGTGACAGTGTGTGGATGCTCTTAGTAATAGCAGTGAAAAAAGTAAGTCAGACAATTATGTATATTGATAGCATAATACCCCTTTTATAAAGACTGAATTTTAAAAGTGCCTTTTTGAAAATATGTATAGATGAGGTGCAACTTGTACAAAAGAAGGCAGGGTATTGATGCCCAGGTGGGATTTGCTGTATATCACAGGCAGGACCCTAGCTTTTGTTGTGGATGGTGGTTCACCTGTCTTTATGACATCATTTTAACATAACAAGGTGAGAACGGGCCAGGGTCTAGGAACCATTATGCATCTGAGGTCCAACAAAAAAATTCCTAACATCAATCAGTTACTGAACTTTTTATGGATCTCAATATTACTTTCAAGTTAATTCTTTGAGATTACCTGCTGCCTCAGAACTGTTTCTCAGATGGGCAATTGTTTGACTTCTGACAGAGGGTCAGCAGTTTGCTCAGACGGGGGCTGTGCGTTAGAAACTGCTCCCTTCCCTGGTTGGGGCTGGCACAGTTCTTCCTACTTGGTACATTTATAAGTGAAAGAGGGAATTCCAAAGGCAAAAGGCTGAAAAGTTGATATGGTAAAAATTTTAAACTGAGGTTTCAAAGAAAAAAGTAAGTGACATAAGAAGGCAAGTAGTGTGACCTGGGAAAAATTTTTGTAGCAACTTTCACACAGTTTTAATGTCTTTAATAAAGAGGTAAAGTTGAGTACTTGACATTGATGAGGAAAATACCGAGATTTCAAAGGACAAAATAACAAGAAAACAAACCAAGCTGGCAAGTCACAAAAGAAAAAAAAAAAAGGGTCACTGTATAAAAATATGTTCAACTTTAATAGGAATAAAAGTAACGCAAATTAAAAGAACATTTAGATGCGGTTCCACTTATTAAATTGTAAAATTGCAAGTGATCCCTGGATGCTGTGATGAGGTGCCGTGCTGGTGTCTGTGGGGCCCTGTGGGAGGGCACCTCACCTGAATCCACCTGTCGCTTTTTAAAAATTGAGAAATAATGGACATACATTATATCAGTTTCAGGTATAATGATTTGATATATGGAATATTGTGAAACGATCACCACAGCATGTCTAGTTAACATCCGTCACCTTACATAGTCACAAAAAAATTTTTCTCTTGTGATGAGAACTTTTAAGATCTGTTTTCTTAGCGGCCTTCAAATATGCAATACAGTATTATTAACTGTAGTCACCATGCTGTACATTACATCCCCATGACTTATTTATAACTGGGAGATTGTACCGTTTGACCACCTTCACCCAGTTCTCCCACTCCCTGCGTCTCACACCACCAAGCTATTCTCTGTATCTATGAGTTTTGTTTCCTTCCTTCCTTCCTTCCTTCCTTCCTTCCTCCCTCCCTCCCTCCCTTCCTTCCTCCCTCCCTTCCCTCCCTCCCTTCCTGCCTTCCTTCCTTCCTTCCTCCCTTCCTTCCTTCCTTCCTTCCTCCCTCCCTCCCTTCCCTCCCTCCCTTCCTGCCTTCCTTCCTGCCTTCCTTCCTTCCTTTCTTTTTAAGATTCGACATACAAGTGAGATCATACAGTATTTGTCTTGCTCTGCCTAACTTATTTCACTTAGCATAATACATGTCTTGGCTACTGTAAATAATACTACAGTGAACATAGGGTGCAGATATCTTTTTGAATTAGTGATTTTGTTTCCTTTGGATAAATGGCCAGAAGTGGGATTGATGGATCATCTCCTGCAGCTGTGAAGACATTCATGAGACTTAAGAATCCCCTCCTGGGATGTGCTGCCGAGGAAGTCATCTGGAAACACCATCGTCCCTCGCTATCCGCCGGGGGTTGGTTCCAGGAGCTCCCGTGGATACCAAAATCCACGGATGCTCAAGTCACTTATATAAGATGGAAGTTGTACCATGAATACAGACAGTCCACCGTATCCCCAGGTTTTGCATCTGTGGATACAGAGGACCGATTATGCTGGACGTTTCTGCCCAGATATGGTCATCTTAGGCTTTTCTCTAGAAGGTAAAAATTTGTTAAAGGGCTCACACGAAGGGAAGGCTTAGAAGGACTGCTGGGTCAGAGTTCTTGGTGAGCATTGACGAGGCTGTGTAAGCAAGGACGAGGCCGCCTTCCAGTATGGAGTGGCGCTGGCGATGGAGCCTGGGCAGGCAGCGTCTGGGTCTGTGTGCGGGGGGCCAGGCCTTCCCTGCGGTGAGCTGGGGAGGTGTCCGCCCCTGGCAGGCCTGTGTGCAGGCTCAGTCTCCCTCTTTCTGGGGCAGGAAGCGGCCCCGGTGTCACGGTGGATGGGGAGCCCAGCCTAGTCGGGAGGTTGGTGGCACCCTCTCCATGGTGTGACCACCCCCCAGTGCCAGAGACCGCCGAGCTTGCCTCCATCCTGGAAAGAACACGCTGATCTGCTACTGTCATCTCCCCTCATGTCTTAAACATGCACTGGATTCTGTGTGAAAGATGAAGGCCACCGCAGTCACTAGTAGACCAGAGGGATCCCAGACCGTGGGGGAAAACAACGCCCCCCCCGCCCCCCAGGAGAACCCACCCCATCCCAACCTCCATCCCACAGCAGTGCGTCCGGCTCCGTGGGGCTCACCTGTGTGCTTGGTGCGTGGCCGCGGCAGCTGTGGAGCATTTCCGTCCCCCAGGGACCCGCCGGGGGTGGCGGGAGTGGCAGGGCGCAGCGCAGAGGTGTCAGGCTGGGCCCGTGTGGGCGCTGCACACTGCGAGGGACTGAGACTTTACTCTGGAATCCTAGATCCATTTCCGTCTTTTGTTGATTGATTTATATTTGCATCAGGTTCATTTTTCATACAAATCTCAGGAGGCATCCCAGTTCGTAAAATAAACACAGGGCTACTCTGCCTTGCCATCGTGGGGCACCCCAGAGTTCCAGGGAACATGGTTTGAGAACCACAGCTGTAAGCATATAAGCAGGAGAACGACAGGATCAGAGTCCTAGTTTAAAAGGAATGAAAAAGGAGCATGGCAGGCTTGAGGGCGGCATAGGAGCTCTGGGTTGGGAAGAGGCCGGGCAGGCCACCCGGGGAGGAGGCATTCAGGAGGCAGAGACACCGCTGTGTCTTGGGAAGACCCTGTCCCAGGTCTGCAGACTGAGGCTGAGGGGGCAGGAGAGCAGTGTCAGGAGGGAGGGGCTGACAAGACTCAAGACTCCTCTGCGGGCTCTGTCTCAGACTTCACCTATTGTCATGATTTTCAAGCAAACTTGATTTTTGTTTTTCTGTTGATGCAGCAATTGATTTGAGGTAATTGCAGAAGAGACCAGTGCTGCTTTCGAGAGTGGAATTTAAAATTTTTGTGCAGTTGCATTTCTTCAGTAGTAAAGCTGGGCAGAAGATGTTGTTTGTTTTTTAATTTTGAAGTTTTTGCCTAGAGATCATAGCAGCCCCATTCTCTCTCCCCACCCCACTTAATCTGGGGAAAGAGGCTGGAGCTGGAAAAACATGTTGTTTTAAAATGTGGGAGAGAAAGGCACAGTTAAATAAAGTATGCTTCTCTTCTTCAGATGATTTATTTCACATGTGAACAGATTGCACAAAAAATTGGATGTTTGTACTTTTCTGGGAAGTACTGTTATTTGTATATATAGAAGAGGAAGAAAATCAATGTGCGTCTTGTGCATGTTAGCAGAAACATTTCGTAGTTTGTTGTGGTTTGGTTATGCTGTGGGGTTTGACAAGTGAAATACTGTCAAGTTGTAAAGTAAAAAAATATTACAAGTTTGGAGATGCTGGGGAGACCCTCTTTCCAGAAAAAACACCCTCGTGGCTCAGGTCACGTGGGCTTGAAGGGTGGCACTGACACACAGGCAGTGCTCTCACTGTGGTGCCACAGTCAGGACGTCTGGAGGGGCTTCTGAACCAGGAGTTCTGCATTTTCCCTCCTGTGGTTTTGCCATGTTTTGCAACCTTGGTGTCGAGCTGCCTTGGCAGTTCTATTTTAAAGCCTACCGGGCCTGTGCAGAATGCCTGCTTGCTGGCTCTTGGCTGGGATGCACCCTCACTTAGCTTTGCGTCTGACCCTGGGCCCCGTCTGTGCTGGACGCCATCCCTACCTGCGTATGGCGCTCACACAGCCTCCTGCCCGCCCTGCCCTGTCTGTCTGGCCCAGCATGCCCCCTGGTCTCCAGTTCCTGGCCCATGGGTTGGTGTCCCCCCACTGCAGCCCTTTCTCGGGGCATCGAGTTGCCAGCTCCCGCTGCCTGACCCTCCAGGGCCTCAGGGTCAATTTTTAGTCCCATTTATGAGCTGGGTCCACATCCTACCCCCGCCCCGAGTCTGGTTCCCAGCCCCCTGAAGCCTACTGTTTATTAATAGGCACATACCTAGTGTAACAGTTTTAATTTCATTTCTGTTTTCATGGACAGTAAATTAAGACCTTGCCTTGACGAAAGTTATAGATTCTCTGAAACTATGTGCCAAGTTCTTTTATGGGTGTGTAAGACCAGTTGGATTTAAATGCTTGATTTGTGGAAGATTTAAATTCAGCTGCTTTTGGGAAGAGAAGTAACCAGAAACCGAGTTTGCTTGCTTAACTGCTTATGTTTTGAGCTGTTTCTCGTAGTGTTTTTAACCCAGCCTTCTAAATGGTCGCCTTCTCAAGCTGACGTCCCTTCACCACTGGGCTCCACCTTTTTTGCTATTTATTTATATTCTTGGTCTTTGTTTTTACCTTATCCGCTGATAGATGAATGTTCTCTTCCAAACACATGCAAGTTATTCAACCAGAAAGTGTTTTAGCTGTTTTTTGTTTCCGGAGCAGTACTAGAGGTATAGATGGTCATAGAAAAGAAATACATCTCCACGGTGATAGAAGTTTATCCTCTAATCTGGCGAAACACAAGGCCCCCCTCCGTGGCCCACGTCCTGTGCCAGGCCGGTCCCCACAGGCGGTGTGGACTGAGGTTGTCTGGGCCTGGAGGAGGCCTTGTGTGTGGGCGGCAGAGGTGCATCAAGGGTCTGAACCAGGCCTGGACCCTTCAGGAGTGGATGCCTCCGAACGCTGCACTCTCTGGGGCCTTCACAGGGAGTCTGGACCGTGGGCTCCCGAGGGCGCCCCTCCTCACTACCCCCACCATCTGTCCTTGTGCCTCACCTTTCTGACGTCCATCTCCTAAGGCACCTTTCTCGTCTTGCTCCTTTGTTTCATCTTGTCTCTGCAGCCAGTGTTCCGATGGGGAGCCTGTGTCCTCCCAGTGATACTGGCTTATTGAAAACACACACACACACACACATACTTTTTTTCTCTTTTCCTTTTAATCTCTTGGTGCCACCCATGCTACCAGGTTGAAAATTAGTCTCTCCGCTTTAATTTCTATTAATTCTCTGCAGCCTAGCCTAAGTGTTCTTTTTTTCTTTTTTAAAATTGTTGAATTATGTAAAGACTCGTTGTCTATTATTACCTTTTAACTGAACTGCCAGCAAACGGAGGAGCCTTCCCTTTCGTCCTGCCCAGAAACAGGGAAAACGATCAGATCATGCTCATTCAACAACAAAAGTTCTGTTATCTGCTGTTCTTGGTTTTGAAGTGTGTGGTGACAGCTGTGATTCACACAAACCGTCCTACCTTCTCCCTGGGCTGCTCACCGCAGCCCTTCCCCATCCCCAACGCCGTTCTCTCGACCCCAGCAGCTGGTCTGGGGTTCGGGCTCTCGCTGCCCCTCTCCTGCCCTCAGGCCTGGCCGGCTTCTCTACCGCTGTAATCTGCCTGTGTCCTCGGCCCAGGTGCACGCGGCGCCTGGCGCTGGGGTCCCGTTGGCTCTGCCCCTGCTCTGTGGCTGTGCGGCTCTGTGCCTTGCTCTGATCATCTGTCAGAGTGTGATGACCCCACCCTGAGGGTGACCGTGAGGATGACTTGTTGGGAAGTTGTAGGGTGATCTAGGCTGAGGGGTGGACAGTGCCATGTTGGGGAGAAAGGGGGGCAGCAGCCATGGGGTCTCTAGCCCGGCACTGGGAACCTTGACCTCCTGCCCACCTGAGGTTGCTTGACCCCCATCTGTGGTCCCCTGAGCCCACTTGGGGTTCTCTGATGCCTGCCTGTGGTGGCCGCCTGAGGTTCAAAGGGTGCCTGCCTTGGGCCTTAGCTCTGGTCACACATCGGCTCCAAGTCCAGGAAGGGTGCCCCCAGCTCGCTCTGCTTGTGAGCTACGCCAGAAGCATCGTCTAGGTGCTGGTCCTGGGTGGAGTGGGGTTGGTGCCGCTCCATGCAGGGGTCCGTGTCATGGCAGGAGAGGGGAGGTCCCCTTACGGAGGCAGGATTTCGAAGACCCGGCCCTGCACAGAACTGAGCCTGAGTTTCGGTTGCAAGATGGTGTGTCAGCGGAGTCAGAAGAGGCCCCTGGGCCCCGGGAGCCCCTCACCCAAGGGCAGGGGGCGGGGAGCATAGGAGGAGGAAGCAGCTGGGCCCGGGGTCTCGCTGGCTGTGAGTGTTGCGTGTCACAGCACAGCATCCCTGCATCTCGGCCCTACCGGGGAAACTCGCCCACTCTCCGCCTCTCCAGCTCACAGGCATGGGCTCACCGTCCGAGTGCCAGGGCCCTGCCGTGGGGCCCCAGGACACTGCCAGTTAAAGGAACAAGCAGGGTGGGTGACGTGCTACCAGCTCAGAGCTCTGGCTTCCCGCTCGCCCACCCTACCTGTGGGGAACTGTCCAGAGCATGCGTGTCCCCTGAGCCCTGGGGATCCCTGAGTCAGGGACACTCCAGCAGCAGCAAAGTGAGATCAGCATGTCTTTTTTTTTTTTTTTTTTTGGCTGCACCACGCGGCATGTAGGATCTTAGTTCCCCACCAGGGATCGAACCCGTGCCCCCTGCAGTGGGAGCGCGGAGTCTTAACCACTGGACCGCCAGGGAAGTCCCAGTGTGTCCTTTTTTGAAATCTTTATTTTAAAAACTCTTAAACTTGCAAAATAAATTAGTTGATAGCTTGTTAAAAGGCAGTTCCGCTGACATATTTAAATTCATTTTTATAACTTGACGAGCCGTAGGGATCAGAAACGGGCTTAGGAACTGCTGCTGAAAGAAATCAATCAAGGAAGAAAAAGCCAGGCTTTTATGTTGTTGGGTGGACAACGTCTGTTTGCATTTGTTTCACCCCCAGGGGGAGGAAGGATGGGTGTGGGGGGCGGGGCACGGACCAGAAGTGCTGATGCTGGTACTTTCAGACTGAGGCCCGAGTGGGTCAGCTGGTTTTTGCTCCCAGCAGTCTTTTTCTGCATCGAGCCTGTATTGTTTTATGATCAGAAAAACACCAGCACGGGGATGGTTTTCGTGGCCAGTCAGCGGAAGGGTGTAGGGACCCTGTCTGGGAGATTCTGCTCTACCCGATCTTGGCTGTGTTAGTCTGGGCAGCTCAGGCAGACTCCCTCACAGCGCTGGAGGCTGGAAGTTTGAGATCAAGGTGTCGGCAGGGCTGCTTCCCTCCGAGGCGCCTCTCCTTGGCTTGCAGACGGCCGCCTTCTCGCCGTGTCCTCACGTGGCCTCCCCTCTGTGCCTGTGGTCACATGCCACCCTGCCGTGACCAGGCCCCAAGCCGTGGAGCCGTATGAGCTCCTTTGAGCTGAGCCAGAGGAGACAGAAATGTAATCGAGTTGTTAAACCGTAAACTCCCGCATGGCAGCACGGGCAGGTTTGAGTGCGTTCCAAATGTGTTACATTAGTTACACTCTTGGGCTTTGGCACCAGTGGAAGCCCGCTGCAAAGGCGTGTGGGTCCTACAGGTGTAGTTGAGGCTCTGTCCCAGGGCCGTGCAGTGACCAGACACACAAGGCCCCTGTGTCGTGCTGGGAAGGAACCCCAGTGGGCCTGACGGTGAGGCTGGGAGGGTCTGGCGAGGCTCTGGGTCTGGGTGGCAGCAGGCACAGGGAGCGTGGGCCACCTCTGGCAAGGGGCGGCCGTTAGAGATGGAGAAAAGTAAATGGGTTTAAAGGGAATTCTGAGGTGTCAAAGAAGAAGGCGAGACGGAGACTGGGGACTTGGACTCGGAACTGGCAGTTCCAGGTTTCCTCAACAGGCGAGGCAGAGGCCGGGCAGACGTGCATTTGTGGAAGATGCCCAGGTTGGAGAGTCGCGGGGGTGCCCGTGTGGCCCTGGAATTGGGTGTTTGTAGGGGGTGTTCGTGACCGAAAAACATGGGGAGGAAAATGCAGCAAATAGGAGAGAGCCTCCGTGAGTGACGGCAGGGCCTTGACCCATAGTCCGCATGAAGCTTAAAAGATGCTATGAAAGAATGTTCAGGGGCTTCCCTGGTGGTGCAGCGGTTGAGAGTCTGCCTGCCAATGCAGGGGACACAGGTTAGGGCCCTGGTCTGGGAGGATCCCACATGCCGCGAAGTGACTGGGCCCGTGAGCCACAACTACTGAGCCTGCGCGTCTGGAGCCTGTGCTCCGCAACAAGAGAGGCCGCGACAGTGAGAGGCCCGCGCACCGCGATGAAGAGTGGCCCCCCGCTCGCCGCAACTAGAGAAAGCCCTCGCGCAGAAACGAGGACCCAACACAGCCAAAAATAAATAAATAAATAAATTCAAAAAAAAAAAAAGAGAGAATTAAAAAAAAAAATAATGTTCAACAACTTCAACATTTTTATGGATGTTGGAAGGGAAAAGTACCTTCTATCATCTTGTTTCTGTGAGGGATCAGGGGATTATGGATAATTTCTTTTACCTTTCTATATTTTCTGATTTATCTACAATAAATATTGCTAATTTTTTGCTCCTAATTTTTTAATTGTAGTAAAATATACATAACATATAAAATCTGCCATTTGAAACATTCACATTGTTGTACAACCATCACCACCGTCCATCTCCAGAACTTTCCCCATCTTCCCGAACTGGAACTCTATGCCCATTAGACAGTAACTCCCCAGTCCCCGCCCCCTACAACCCCTTGGTAACCACCATTTTACTTTCCTTCTATGAATTTGGCTCCTCTCATGTGAGTGGAATCGTGCAGCGTTTGTCCATTTGTGACTGGCTTATTTCCCTTAGCATGTCTTCAGGGTTCATTCATGTTGTCGCATGTGTCAGAATTTCCTTCCTTATTAAGACCAGATAATATTCCACTGTATATATAAACCACAACAAAGAAAAATGTCCTTACACATTGATTGGAAATAAGTTGAACATTTGACATTTTTCCTAGGATGTGACCCAAGTGTGTCACGGAGGCTTTCTGCAACCCTCCTGCACCAGTTCCGTACCTGGGTTCTCCTGGACTGTCCTGGGCAGAGGTGGGGGAGGGAGGGGGTCCCGCGGGCACTGGGCAGACAGCCAGGGCGGCCGGTCATGTGGGCTGTGTGGCTGTCCCAGGGTGGTTGGCCCGACCAGTTTTTCTCATTGACCAGCAGGGGTGGGAGGCACAGAGGTGAGGCCAAGCAGCCCCGAGGGGCGGCAAGGTCACTGTGGGGCAGCCTGGCCCCTTGGAGGCCATCAGCTTTGAGGCGCCCTGTGTGGACACCACTGGGGCCCCGCGCTGGCTCTGCAGGGCAGTGACCAGGATGAGGACGTGGCTCTGTGCATCCCCTGTCCCGGGCGTGTCCTTTCTTGAGCGTGTGGAATAGGAAGTTGTGATGATAGAAGGAAGTTGGTAATGGAAGGAAAAAGTTTTCATTATTTTGAAAAATATCTGCTACATTTAAAATTCGTAGTTAGCACCGTGCTGTCGGGAGGGGTGTTCTGTGAACCGCCGTCAGGCCCCGTCGCTCCCTTGGTGTCTGTCCTGCGTGTCTTGCTGATCTCCTGTTGCTGGCTGAGAGCTGTTGTTGTCTCCAGGGTGGAGTTACTTCTCCTTTCGGTGCTGTCAGCGTTTGCCTGGTTTGACGCTCTCTTGTTAGTGCATCCACCCTGAGCGTGGCTCTGTCTCCTTGCTGAATGACCTTCTGTCGTCATGCAGCCCCAGTCTTTATCCCTGGTAACTTCCTGCTCTGAAGTTGGCTTTGTCTGACACTCAAGTAGTCCAGCTTCCTTTTCTTGTACAGTTTCTCTTTCCCCCTTTTACTGTCAGCCTACCTATATCATTATGTTTGAAGTGAGTTTCTTATAGCTGGCATATTGCTGGGTCAGGAGTTTTTAAATCCATTCTGACAATCTGTGTCTTTTAATTGGTGTGTTTCAACTTGTGATAAATCTAATTATTGATATGTTTGTTGAGGTCTACCATTTCATTATTCGATTCCTGTTAGATCCCTCCCTCTCTGTCTCTCTCTCTCTTTGGCTTATAAACAATAGAAATTTATTTCTCACAGTGCTGGAGGCTAGAAGTCTGAGATCAGGGTGTCAGTGTGCCAGCATGGTCAGGTTCTAGTAAGAGCCTGTGATATTGTGATTTATAATAAGAAACATATATTTGGTCTTTGTCTGTTTCTACCACAGAGCTCCTAAATCCAGGGAATTTCCCAAGTGATGAGCGTGACAGAGGTGTCTTGATACAGCAAACTCCCTTCAACCACACCTGAGTTTATGTTAATGTGGCGACTTTTGGAAAGCACCTAAGGATGAGAGCTGGCTGCCAGGGGAACCAACTAGGAATAGAGAGTTGGAACTTTCAGTCCCATTCACTGACCTCTGTCACTAGTGACCAGTGATTTAGTCAGTCATGTCGGTGTAATGAAGCCTCCATAAAAACCCAAAAGGACAGGGGTTCAGAGAGCCTACAGGTTGGTGAACACGTGGAGATGCGGGGAGAGTGGTGTGCCTGGAGAAGACACGGAAGCTCATGCCCCGTCTCGCATACCTTGCCCTATGCATCTCTTTCATCTGGCTGTTCCTGAGTTATGTCCTTTATAATAAACCAGCAATCCAGTAAGTAAAATGTTTCTCTGAGGTCTGTGAGCTGCTCCAGCAAATTAATGGAACCCAAGGAGGGGGTCATTGGGACCTCCCATGCATAGCTGGTTGGTCAGAAGCAGAGGTGATAACCTGGTCTTGTGATTGGCATCACAGGACTGAGCCCTTAACATGCAGGTAGGTAATGTCAGAATTAAGTTGAGTTGTAGGACACCAGCTGGTGCTTGATGATGTGGGGAAACCCACACCTTGGCACTGGTTACAGAATCGGAGGGCCCTTCTCTGGATTGCAGACACCAACTGCTCATTGTGTCCTCACATGGCAGAAAGAAGATCACAACTCTTAGGTTATTTGAATATTTTTTAGTATCCCATTTAAATTTTTTTTAAACAATCTTTTTATGAGTTACCTATATTGCTTTGTATAGTTTTTTTAAGTGGTTGCTTTAGGGATTACAAATACATGCTAACTTTTCAGTCTACCTGGAATCAGTATTTCACTACTTCAAGTGAAATGCAAACATCTTACACCATGTAGGTCCTTTTGCCTTCCCCCTTTATGTTATAGTTCTCTTATATACTACATTTCTATACACTGAATACTCCATCAGACAATATTTTCATTTTTGCTTTCAGCCACCAAACATCTTTTAAAGACCTCTAGAGGAAGCTGTCTACTCTGTTTACTCACTGTTTACCCTTTCTCTTGCTTTTGCTTTTGTTTTTTATGTCCCAAGTTTCCTTCTGGTATCATTTCCTTCTATTTGAAGAACTTGTGTTCGCCTGCTGTCTATGAATCCTTTTGATTTTCCTTCATCTGAGAATGTCCTTATTTCACCTTCATGACACTTCTTTTTCAACCTAAAAAGTGTCTTCTACTTCTTTAGGTCCCCCTGGTTTCTGGGGAGAGGTCCACGTTCAAATTGTGAACGTGGTCTCTAGGTCGTGAGCCACTTTTCTCAGGCTCTTTTTAAGATATTTTTTTCATTGTCTTCATTTTTCAGCAGTGTGACTGTGATGTGTCCGGGTAGGGATTTCTTTAGGTTTATCTTGTTTGGGGTCTGTTGAGCTTCTTGAATCTGCAGATCAAAGTTTTGCCGCGTTTGCAAAGTTTTCAGTCATGTTTTCAGCTGTTTTTCCAGCCATGCCCACTTTGCTCCCCTTCTTGCACTCTGATAAGACAGTGTTAGACTTTTTCTCTTGTCCCAAAGGTCCTCAAAGCTCTTCATTTTTTTCAATCTTTTTTTCTCTCTGTCATTCAGATTAGATCATTTCTATTGCTCTGTCTTCAAGTTCACTGAATCTTTCCTCTGCTTTTAAGCTCATATGGGGAGTTTTTAAAATTTCAGTATTCTATTTTTTAGTTCTGAATTTCCATTTGGTTCTTTATATCTTTATTTATTTGCTGTCTTCAGTTTTTTTGTTCAGTTCAGGAGTGCTATGTTTGTTTACAGCATTTTTATAGTAGGTGCTTTAAGTCTGGTAGATAGTTGTAGCATCTGTTACTTTGGTATTGGTATCTGTTGCTCATCTTTTCCCATAGGGGTTAAGACACTACTGGTTCTTTGCTGAGTAGTTTGGATTGCAGCTGGACATTTTGGATATTATAGTATGAGACTCTGGGTCTTGTTTGAATCCTAGGAAAATGTCAGTGTTTTCATTTTAGCAGGCACACAACCTCGTTTGATTTAGGTGCAGTTCTGACCTGCCCTCTCTGGGTTACGGTTCCGTGTCAGTTCTGTCTTTGGAGCCTCAGCCATGCCACTGGATCTGGCCTGTGTGTGCCTCCTGTGGCTGTCTGGGACCTGGCCGTGGTCTCAGGGCTTGGGGTGTGAGGATCAGATCCACGCATGTGCAGCTTGGGGGTGGGCCTGACATTCATGAGCAGCTTTGGGGGCTTGCTCTTCCAAGCTTCTTCCTCTCTACACTGGCCCTGGGGCTTTCCAGGGGCCTGGGGTTCCCTTGTTGGTCCTCTAACCAGTACGCCGGGGCTTTGGAAACCTGCCCTGCCGTGCACTTCCACGCCCATGCCTTGCCTGGGGCCCAGGTGCTAGGTGGAGCAACTGGGTGCTTCTTCCTTCAGTGTTCTCGTCCGGCCCGCTTGCTGCTCTCTCCATCTCAGAATGAACGTAGCTTCCCCTGTAGCTGCCCCACGCAGCCTGTCTGAGGTCAGAGCTACCCCAGGACCCTGCCGGGGGCGGAGCTGCTTGGTGTGCCCGTCTGGAGTCAGAGCTCGTCCCTGAGTCCTGGCCAGGGTCACAGCAGCACGCAGCGGAGGCAGGCTGGAGCGAGCTGACTCCTCTCTCCCGGAGCTGGCGAAGCCGTGGCGGGCGAAGTCCGTCTCTGTTGCTGTGCTTCTGTCTGGCAGCCGCAGAATCCAGGCTCTCAGGCCTCTGCCAATAGTCCCTCCCTATTTCCTTCCCTTGGCCGCCAGCCCTCACCTCAGTGGGCGCTGCAGGCCGCCCTGTATTCCTGGAGGCAGGGCTCTGGCCTCGTCCATCTCTGTCCCTAGTGTGTGGCCCTGCTTGGAGGACGCGCCTGGGAAGCGCCACTGGTGGGGAAGCACCGTCGCCCCTGGAGGCAGATGTGGTACTGGAGTAGCTGTTCCCACCTCCAGCTCAGGGAGGGGTTGCCGGGCCCTCACCGAGAGCCCTCCAGGATGGTGGCCCTGAGGTGGTAAGGTGGCAGGGGGTGACGGCACGTGTGTTGGCCCATGCGCCCTACTCCGTGACCAGCAGAGGCCGTGTTGTGACTCCCCTGCTGGTGAGCCTGGAGAGAGATGCCAGACCCCAGGGATGGGCCGAGACCCCTCCGCCACCCCCAGCTCCCTGAGGAGAGGGCACAGGGGAGCAGGGCGCTAAGCACCCCACCCTGGAAGGATTGTCAGGGTGCCCCTGCCCTTCCTCATGGCCTGGGGGGGCTTTGTGTTTTGTCCTAGGGCAGGATGGCAGCCCAGGTGACGCTGGAGGATGCGCTGTCCAACGTGGACCTGTTGGAAGAGCTGCCTCTGCCCGACCAGCAGCCCTGCATCGAGCCCCCGCCATCCTCACTGCTCTACCAGGTGGGTGCTGGGTGGCCACGGGATGCGTGGCCTGTGGTGCTGACCTCCGCTTGATGGTTTTCTTCTTCCTTGCAGCCAAATTTCAACACTAATTTTGAAGACAGAAATGCATTTGTCACTGGCATTGCAAGATACATTGAACAAGCGACCGTCCATTCTAGCATGGTAACTCTGCGCAGTTTCCTCTGGGGGGATGGCATGTCTGAATAGCAAATGTCACTTTTTTTGGTATTATCCTGATAGCATACATAGTGAGGAAGAAGAGAAGAAAGTGAATGAAGTGTTTTATGTTTTTTTAAAGTACCTTTTTTTTTTTTTTTTTTTAAATTATAAGAACAACATATGCTCTTTCTGAAAACCTGGCTTCTGTGGCCTAGAGAAAACCTTTGTCAGCATTTTGAGGGAACCCATTCTCCCTCTTTTATACTTGTACTCAAGCATACCAGGTACACACCCATATGGGAATTAGATTGCGTAAATGAATTGCATTGTTATTATAATTATGTATTTTAATGATTTCATGAACATTTTAACATGTCATTAAAACGTACCAGATGAAGTAATTTTTAATGGCTGTCTAGTCCATTTTTTAAGTGTTCAAAATTTAACTGTTTTTGCATGTTTACTTAGTTTGCCTTGATTTCTTCTAGTAAAAAATGCTGTGATGAACATCTTCCTAAATACATCATTATTCTCACTGGCTAGATTTGTAGAAGTGAAGTTACTAGGTCAAAGGTTGTGAGCATTTTAAAGCATCTTAAAGACATTACCAAACTGTAGTCAACATTTTCAAGGACATCTATGCAGTTTTTGCCATTTTTACCAAAGGAAATAACGTGAAAGAAGGAGTAGACACGAAAGCAGTTTTGAAATGATGGCAGTCCTCTTCCCATGGATACTCTCCCTGGATTTTAAGTGCTTTCCCTCCCCGCCCTGGGGACAGCAGAGTGTGTTAGTCTTCCTTCGGGGCCAGGAGGCTCTGTGTGGCTTGGTGGAGGGGCTGTGAGGACCCCGTGTGCATTCAGCTGCACTGCGCGCTTCCCATGTCCCCAGCTTCAGGTCTGCACCGCCAGCAGGTGGCTCGGGGCTGAGTGGAGCTGAGGTGTGGCGGCTACAGCAGGTGCCCTGGGCTGTGCTGCCCCTGGGCAGAGGTGCCTGCATGTCACTGATACCCGTCTTCAGCCTGCAGAAGCCATGGGGGTGTTTGGGGTGGTCTGCAGTGTCACCAGTATCTTAGCAGCTGTTTCTTGGCACACAGGTCCCGGTGCTTTTCTGTCCCTCAAAGGGAGGGTCCTCCTGGCCTCTCCACCATGGTTTATGGCTCTAGCTGTTGGCGATTTGGCATCTCCTTTTTTATGATTATTCTGCCTGCCTTTGATTTGTCCCGTGTACCCTTGCAGAACGAGATGCTGGAGGAAGGCCAAGAGTACGCCGTCATGCTGTACACCTGGAGGAGCTGCTCTCGGGCCATCCCACAGGTGCCCCATCCCAGCCGGACCCCACCCCCCCCCACTGGCCACGCCTTCATCGCCTCCAGTCATCCCCGCCCAGTCAGACCCCACCCCACCTCTGGCCTGCTCCATCCCAGCGCACTCCCCACATCCTCTCTGGGTTGAAGCCTCTCTATGTCATGTTTGTTTTCTCCCAGGTGAAATGTAATGAACAGCCTAACAGAGTGGAAATTTATGAGAAAACCGTGGAGGTCCTTGAGCCTGAGGTCACAAAACTGATGAATTTTATGTACTTCCAGGTAAAACAGTGAAATAATCCTAGGGGTTTAGAGCAGAGGAGTGAGATGGTGGCACCATCTACTAATTAAACAAAGTGCATGTAAATTCAAGCGATCACAATAGCTCTGAGACCAAAGGGAACTAAACCTTAGACAGTCCAAAGCGTTACTGGCCCTTTCAGAATAAATGCTGTTTCTGGGTTTCACTTCTCTTCTCCCCTCGAGAGTGAATTTGTAGTTCCTGCACGAAGACTGCTTTCTGTCAGTACGCTTACACGCTTACACTTTCGATTCATCTAGTTTTCGGGTGTTTTCCCCCCACTGTCCACTCTGGTGGGCTTTGCCCTGGCCTTGGCTCCTTCTGGCCCTTGGGTTAAGCAGAGTGGCCACAGGGAGGGGACTTGCTGGCTTTTTTAAAGACATAGTTTAGAAATGTGTGAAAGTTTTTATCATAGAATCCTTTAGCAAAGGGAGAAGATAGAACTTCTTAGGTGATGAATTTTTGTTTAATCTTAAAAGTTGTCAGGTGGAAATCCTCCCACCCCCTTTTTCAATTCTAAAAGCTAAAGCAGTCTGCTTTACAGACATTCTGTTGGAGCATTTTGCTCAGTAACTTTGCTGGAATAATCAACAAAATTCTTTTACTTTGGGGACATAGTTGGTAAAGTGCAAAGTTGATGATGGTTGTTACAGAGCAAAGGCACGTGGAAATCACTTTCTAGCAACACGTCTCTTTACCCGAGCTGTAAACATGCACTCGTTGGTTGGGTGTTTCATCAACGAGTAACGTGACTCTGGACCCTGTGATTGGAGCTGGGCCTGGGGTTGGCCCGTCCCTGAAAGCCGCGTTTCTGCCCCCGCTTCCTCTGCGCAGAGAAACGCCATCGAGCGTTTTTGTGGGGAGGTGAGGCGCCTGTGTCATGCGGAGAGAAGGAAGGACTTCGTGTCCGAAGCCTACCTGATCACCCTGGGCAAGTTCATCAACATGTTTGCCGTGCTGGACGAGCTGAAGAACATGAAGTGCAGCGTGAAGAATGACCACTCGGCCTACAAGAGGTGATGAGCGCGCCTGGGACTCAGGGCCGGGCTCCCGAGCGCCCTCGCGTGCAGGGTGCAGTGCCCACGAGGGCCAGTCTCGGCCGGCCGGAAGTGTTGTCCAGCAGGGCGGACCGCCGGCGCTGCGAGGCGTTCTTGTAGGCTTTGGGGGTGGGGCGGGGCGGGGCGGGGCCTGGGCTCCCAGCACCTGGAGGACAGACGTGCGCGAGAGCAGTCCTGCGCTCCGAGCCCGTATGGGGGCGGCGGGTACGTGGGCGCGGACGCGCTGAGCGTCTCGTCCAGGGGGCCGGAGGCTCCACGCCTGCTGGGGCCGCCGCTGCTGGTCGCTGGCTGGCTGGTGGGCATCCCCGGCAGGCGGGCACCGTCACCGCCGTGGGCACAGCTGGCCCCGGCACCCACAGGGCTCCCCAGCCCAGTCGTCCTCCAGAGCGGTTTTCTTTTCGAATGTGGACAACTTCTGGAGAAGAGAATTGGAAAAGGTGGGCACGGCTCGGCGCTGCGTCTGCGACACTGAGTGTGTTGGTGGCAGGTAGAGCGGAGCCGCTGTCCTCTAACCGACTCTCTAGAAAGTCTGTGCCTGGGACTGTTAAAACAGGTTGGCTGGAATGAGATGCTGACTTCTGTTTCCTTTGCTAGACAAGGAATCTTAGCTATAAAATTAAATTAGAAGGGATTTTATTTTGTGTCTGAATAGGCTGTGGTTTCATTTGTAGGGGAAGAAAAAGAATTTTTCCTCTGCCCTTCTAGGTTCTTGCCTGAGTACCGCCTTTAAGAAAACAGAGATTAATAGGAGAAAAACAAATATAATTTCATTTCATGAGTATGGGGGTCCCAAGATATGAGACCCAAAGAAGTGACCAAAGGAGGCAGTGTTTATACCTTTTGTTTTTGTTTTTGTTTTTGTTTGGCCACACCTGGCAGCGTGTGGGATCTTAGTTCCCCGACCAGGGATGGAACCCGAGCCCCCTGTAGTGGGAGTGCCACTGGACTGCCAGGGAAGTCCCAGCGTTTATACCTTTGACACAAAGAAAAAACAAATTTGTGAAGAATTGACAAGACAAAGAAGTTTGAGTTGGGGTGGCCAGTGAGTGAGGAGGTCGGAAGGTCAGCTCACACGGCTGTCTAAGCCTTGAACGCCCCGTCTCTGGTGATGACGATGTCTCCCGACCTCCTGGTGCAGGGAGGGGACCTTTCATGTGAGAGGTTTGTTTCCTGCTTTCAGGGACACAGAGGAGGTCAGAATGCCCTGCTGTGGCTGTTTCTTAAGTAACTTTAATTCTGAATAATTCAGTATGCCACAGTGGCATATTTGGGGGCGGCCTACCCTGACCCCCAACACGTACCTAAAATCGTGCAACTATTGCTGTGTCTTTAAAATGAAAGCGACTTGAGATGAGGCATGAAACAGATTTGAGGAGGGGGTGGCACTGGAAGTTGAGCTAGATCTCCCAGACTTTAAGCCTCATTCGTGTGAAATAAATTCAGGCGTTCCATGCATCACCTAGAGTTAGCTCTGCACGGAAGCCTAGATCTTCAGAACGACAAAATCTTTTGAATTGTCCTGTTAACTCCACTCCGGTAGGAAAGTCTGGAGTTGTCTCCATTTGATGCCAGTTCTGTGGGATTCCAAGTGCGTGTGACTCTTGGTGGAGTGTAGGGGCTTCTGAACTTCCCAGCTCAGGAGAGCAACTTCTGCTCCTAATGGCACAAATCACTTGTCGGGTGATTTGGAACAGTTTTCTTAGCCTTCCTGACTCTTATCAGGGAAATGGGGAGGTGGACAGCCCCAGTGGTTTTAAATTTTAAAAAGGTTTCTTTTCTCCCTCTCTCTCTTAACAGGAGCACCTTTATTTCAAAGCCCAGTCTGGAAAATAGTTTAAAGATGGGGCTGCTCTGTGGAAGGCCCCCGGGCACCCCCTTCAGAAGTTGCCCAGCGTGTTTGCTACCCCCTAGGCTCCCCTAAGCACAGAAGAGGGCCTGGGCACCCCTCACCCTTCCAGCAGCCTCTTCCTGTGACCTATGTTTGGGATCCCCTGTTGGTTGGTTCACTTTCCCAGACAATAACCTCCACTTCTCCCTAGCCCTCACACTCCCACACTCAACACTCAAAACACTTTTTATTTGCACCCAGCTGGTAGTTACAACCTTTTCTTAGTGTAAATGCCAGATGACCCATATAGTCATGGTGAGGCTTAAGGAAAATAAAAGCAGGTATTCTTGGTCCCTTCCTTAGTTTCCACTCCTGCAGCTTCAACACCCACTCAAATCAATACAGTAAAGTGAACACTTAAAAAAGAATGTAAACATATCAGTTTATACTGTTTCACTGTATATAATTTTTTAAAATTTACAGAAGTAAGCAAGATTGCAGATTATTTCTCACCTGAAAAGTTCTGACGTAGGTGGTCTGCAGCTGAGGGGGTTCCACAGTGTTCAGGAACCAGAGCTCTTGCTGTCTTCCTTTGTTGCCTTGTGGCCCAGGATGGCTGCTTGAGCTCTAGCTGTTATCTCTGCATTCCAGTCAGCAGGAAGGAAGGAGCATTGAAGGGCCCACAATATTCCTTATAAGTAAACTTTCAAGTGCCTTACAAAGTTTTGCATTATATCTCATGGCTCAGCAGTTGGTCACAGCGTGGAGATGAGAATGAGGCACATTGCTGCACCACAGAAATTCAGGGTTTATTCTGAAGCAGGAAGGGAAGGAAATGACAGTTGGGGTAGGTTACCAGTCTTTGCCATGAAAGCTTTTCTTTAGTAAAACCCCAGAGGTTCTAGGTTGCACAGACAGGTCCTTACGTGGGCAGTTTCCACTAAACTTTTTTGGGGAAGCCCTAGGTGTGCAGAATCCTCATATGTGCTTTCACCCTCTTTGCAAAAACTAGAGACTCAGCCCGTGTTGCACAGGATTTGTTGGACCTCCGTGTACAGATCCTTCTGTGTCCACCGTTCCCTTGTCAGCCCCATGGGGTAGGTCATAGAGCTATTGTTTTTCACAGGTATGGTAAGTGAGAGTCAGGAGAGTTCAGGAGGTGTGGTATTGATTTATAATAAGAAATATAAATTCATCCCCATTTCTGACACAGAACTCTTAAAACCCTTAGAATTTCCTGTGATAAAAGCAATAAAGTTTCTTTTGTTATGTAAATGTGGTGACTTTGGAAAGCCTCTAGTTACCCTAAGGATCGAGGCTGGTCACCAGAGGAATCAACCCTGTAACTACAGGTTTGGAAATTTCAGACCTACCCTCCTGATCTCAGGGAGGAGAGAGGGGTTAGAGGTTGAATCCATTGCCAATGTCCAGTGATCTAATCAAGCATGTTTATGTGAGGAATCCTCCATAAAAACCCCAAAGGACAGGGTTCGGAGAACTTCCAGGTTGGTGAACATGTGGAGGTTTCGGGGGGAGTGGTGCTTGGAGAGGGCATGGAAGCCCCACCCCCCCTTTCCCCATATGTACCTCTTCCATTTGGCTGTTCTGAGTTATATTCTTTCATAATGAATTGTTAATCTAGTATATAAAATGTTTTCTCAGTTCTGTGAGCTGCTCTAACAAATTAATCGAACCCAAAGAAGGGGTTGTTGGGACCGCCAATCTGTAGCTGGTTGGCCAGGAGCCCAGTGACAACGTGGACCTCCAGCTGGTGTCTGAAGCGGGGGGGATGACGTGGCAGTCTTGTGGGACTGAGCTCTTAACCTGTGGGGTCTGATGCTATCTTCAGTCAGTGTCAGAATTGTAACACCACTGGCAACTGGTGCTAGAGAATTGCTTGGTGGTGTGGGAAAACCCAGCCCTCCTGTTAGACTTGGTACCGGATCTTTAGGTTTGTCCAAGATGGAGCTGCAAATTGGTGGTGGAATCAGGATTGTGTGTCAGACCTTTGGCACCAGAACTATGCGTGGTGTGGTCCCTGACTGGTGGGAAGTTTGTCTGCCCAAAAGTTTCCCAGCAGAGAACCTAAACAGTGTTGGCCGTCTTTGTCACTCAGCTCTGGAAGTCATAGAGAGAGTGTCATCCTTTCTCAGACTTGGGGACAGGGAGCCCAGGGGAGAGGCCAATGTGTAGGTGCCCTTCAGGAAGGCCTGTGAGAAGCGCTGCCACATCTCTGAGGAAGTCCATCAGCTATGGACAGTAGGGTCATGAGCTATCCAGGTTGCAAAGAGACTTACCTGGAGTTCAGGGGAGAAGCTGGAGGAGGCTGAAATTGTAACCGGCATCTAAGATGCACATTTCTACAGATAACTGTAGCGAGAGTAAAGTAATTTTGATATTCCCAGGCTGTTTTTCTTTAAAGTCATTAAGCACGTTGGTTGATTAACCCTTTTTTTTCCCCCTTTCATAGGGCTGCTCAGTTTTTACGTAAAATGGCAGATCCACAGTCCATCCAGGAATCACAGAATCTGTCCATGTTCCTGGCCAACCACAACAAGATCACACAAGTAATTCCCACTCTTGCCGCTCTGGCTGATGGGGCGCATCACTGGGGGGCTGAGGGGCGGAGAGCGGTCAGTGACACAGGTGTCTCACTCTGTGTTTCAGTCTCTGCAGCAGCAGCTCGAAGTGATTTCTGGCTATGAAGAGCTCTTAGCAGACATTGTGAACCTGTGTGTGGACTACTATGAGAACAGGATGTACTTGACGCCCAGTGAGAAACACATGCTTCTCAAAGTACGTGTGTTGAGGGTAGTGCCAACAGCACCGTGAGATAGGGGCAGCCCTGCTTTCCTGAATAGGCTGCACTCTACGATCATTTGGCCAACCTTTCCTCTCATGTGTGTGTGTGTGTGTGTGTGTGTGTGTGTGTGTGTGTGCGCGTGCGTGCATGCACATATATAGCACCCTCCACCCTACATGCAGTTTGCCCTACAAGTCCTTGATGCATTCCCGCGAGTGTGTTCCAGGCTTGACCCCAGTGCCAGGTAGATCACATGCCCATCCCTGGAGAAGGTGCTCGTGGGTGAGGAGTCCCTGGTCAAGGGCCTTTCTCAGTATAAAGTTTGTAGCAGGGGTTATACCAGATTCTATGTGGTAAGGATGTAATTCCTAGAAATTTAGTATACTGTGTCACCATGATTATAGTAGACTTTTGTTGGTCAAGAAACATGCCATTTACCATATTCCTTATTATTATTCTGTTTCAAATTGGGGAGGTTTTCAATGACGTTTCTCACTGGGAAGATGAGAAGGTGTGTTTTTTTTTTTTTCAAACAAAAGTTTAATAACTTGTACATGGGAGAGACCCAGGAAAACTGAGTAACTCCGAGAAGATGCTTCTGCCATTCTCTTCACTCTGCTCTCTACCTTCATGGAGGGCAGCTCTGGGGGACCCTGTTCTGGGTGTCCTGCTGGCCCGAAGCCCTCCGTGCAAGTGGGCCCATCTCCAATACTTCTTCCCTGCTGGAGAGCAGCACGGAGGGAGCAGAGCAAGAGGACACTGTCCAGTGGAGTGCTTTGTGGCAGTGGAAACATTCTGTTTGCACCTACCTGGTGCAAGAGCCCCCGGCCATAAGTGCTTATGGAAATCCACATATAGTATTGCCTTGTGCTTGATGAGAAGTGGAGCTGATGTGTGCACCTGGAAGAGGACACAAGAAATGACATAAAATAGCTTCATGTGAAGGGATAGCTATTAATTTCTGAGGGACTTTTAAAAATGCTTTTTACCAAAACTAGAAATATTAAAATTACAAAAGGAAAAATCTCATTGGTAAAGGCAAATATAGAGTAAAGGTAGTAGATCAGCTACTTACAAAGCTAGTAGCAAGGTTAAAAGACAAAAGTAGTAAAATCATCTATATTCATAATAAGTAGTTAAGGGATACACAAAACAAAAAGATGTAAAATATGATGTCAGAAACATTAAGCGTTGGTGGGGAGTAAAAATGCAGGGTTATTAGAATGAGTCTGAACTTGAGATCGTAAAATAATCATATATATATATATGATCATATATAACCATATATATATATATGGCTATATATCAACCTCATAATGACCACAATCAAAAATTTATAATAGATACACAAAAAAGAGAAAGGAATCTAAACATAAAACTAAAGATAGTCATCAAATCACAAGGGAAGAGAGCAAAGGAAGAAGAAAGGAACAAAAAGGAACTCTAAAAAAAAAAAACCCAGAAAACAATTAATAAAATGGCAGATGGAAATATCTATTGTGTTTTGGGGATTGGAAAAATTAACATTGTTAAAATAACCATACTACCCAAGGCAATCTACAGTTTCGGTGCAACCCCTAACAAAATACCAATGGCATTTTTCACAGAACTAGAACAAATAATTCTATCATTTGTATGGAAACCAAAAAGACCCTATATCGTCAAAACAAATCTTGAGAAAGAACAAAACTGGAGGTATCACATTCCCTGATTTCAAACTACACCACAAAGCTACAGTAATGAAAACAGGAAGGTATGGCACAAAAACAGACATATAGATCAGTGGAACAGAGAGCTCAGAAATAAACCCACACTTAAATGGGCACTTAATCCATGACAAAGGAGGCAAGAACACGTGACAGGGAAAAGACAGCCTCTTCAATAAGTGGTGTTGGTAAAACTGGACGGCTACTTGCAAAAGGATCAACCTGGACTACTCTCTCACACCATATACAAAAATAAACTCAAAATGGGTTAAAGATTTAAATGTTAAGACCTGAAACCATAAAACTCCTAGAAGAAAACATGTATTTTGGATCTGTCTCCTCAGGAAAGGGAAACAAAGGTGCAAATAAACAAATGGGACTGCATCAAACTAAAAAGCTTTTGCACAGTGAAGGAAACTATCAAAATGAAAAGGTCACCTACTGAATGGAGAAGACATTTGCAAACAGTATATTCAATAAAGGGTTAATATCCAAGATATACAAAGAACTTATACAACTCAATATCAAAAAAAAATTCAGTTTAAAAATGGGCAGAGGATCTAAATAGGCATTTTTTCCAAAGAAGAAATTTTTTCCAAAGAAGACAAAGTGCTGGTGAAGATGTGGAGAAAAGGGATCCCTGGTGAATCCTGGTGGGAATGTAAATTGCTGCAGCCACTAGAAAACAGTATGCTGGTTCTTCTACAATTACCATAGGATCCAGCAGTTCCACTTCTGGATGTTTATGTGAAGAAAAGAAAAAGATATATGCACACCAGTGTTCATTGCAGTAGCATTGTTAACAATAGTCAAGACACAAAAGCAACCAAAGTGTAACATTGATAGATGCATAGGAAGATTTTATATATATATATATATATATATATATATATATATATATATATATATATAAAATGGAATACTATTCAGCCCTAAAAAAGAATGAAATCTTGCCATTTGTGATAACATGAATGGACCTAGAGGGTATTATGCTAAGTGAAATAAGTCAGACAGAGAAAGACAAATACCATATGATTTCACTTATATGTGGAATCTAAAAAACAAAACAAATGAACAAACATAAAATAGAAACAGACTCATAGATACAGAGAACAAACAGGAGGTTCCTAGTGGGGTTATTGGGGGGCGGTGGTGAATGAAATAGGTGAGATTAAGAGGTACAGACTTCCAGCTACAAAATAAATGAGTCACTAGGATGAAATGTACTCTGTTGGAAATATAGTCATTTAATATTGTGATATCTTTGTGTGGTGACAGATGGTAACTAGACTTATCGTAGTGATCATTTTTTAATGTATAGAAATATCAAATCACTATATTGTGCTCCTGGAACTAACATAGTGTTGTAGGTCAACTATACTTAAGTTTTTTTAAAAAGTGCTTTTTGAAAAAAGAATGAATTGTCATTTCTAAGTTATGAACTGTAGCAGTATAAGTGTTTATGGGTAATTAAACTTGCAGGTCTGAGCTTTATGTGCCATTTTGTGATTTGCAGGTCATGGGGTTTGGTCTGTACTTGATGGATGGGAGTGTCAGCAACATTTATAAACTAGATGCCAAGAAAAGAATAAACTTATCCAAAATCGACAAGTACTTCAAGGTGAGTTACAGTTTCTAGGTAAACCTTTTTATTGAAGTGTATGCAGTTTGAGCTTTAGGAGGTCAAGCTCTGTGGCTTTGCTCTGTGCTGGGAAATGCAGCGGTGGCAGGTGGGTGGGTAGGTGGAGGTAGACTGTCTCCTACCCTGTACCGGATTTGCCTGGGCTTGAACCTTGTCTAACAGAACGGTGACATGTGTACTCTTTTGTGTCTGGCTTGTTTGTCAGATCGTCCCTGTGGGAGCCTGCAACTGCAGTTTTTACATTTTCATTGTGGTGTAGCACTGCATTTTATCCATTCTGTCGCGATGAACATGAGATTGTTTCTGGATTTTGGCTTGTCCAAACAGTGCTGCTCTGATTCGTGCACATCTATGCACATTTCTGTTGGATGAATACCCCGTGGTGGATTGGGTATTCATCCAATAGAATGAACATTTTCAGTGTAGTAGATACAGCCTCACAACTCTCCCACATGGCTGTGCTGACTTGCATCACCACCAGTGGTGATTCCACATCATGGCCATCACTTGGCTCTGTCATTTTTGGGGGAGGAGGGGGGCGTCCTGAAGGGTGTGTACGTATGTCCTTGTGATTTTATTGGCTACTGTTTCCTTGTGGTTTACTTGATGTTTCCCTGATGGCTTTTCACGGTATTATTAGTCTTTTGTGTGTTCTCTTTGTGAACTGTCCTTTCAAGTCTCTCATTCTTTTTTTCCCCTGTTGATTTGTAGTTCTTTATGTATTCTGGGTATGTGTCCTTTGTCAGATACATGTGTTCTAAAATACATGCATTTCCCCTATGTGGCTCTTTTTTTCCACTTTCTTGAAGAGTCTTTGGTGAACTGAGGTTCTTAATTTTAATGTGGTCCAATATATCAATCTTTGATGTCCACTTTAAGAAATCTTTGATAAAGCAGGCTCTCGAGAGTTTTCTTTTGCGATACCTTCTAGAAGCATCACCATTTCTTTTCCATCTAGATCTGTAATGCCCCTGGAACTGGCCATGTGTATGCTGTGAGGTGGGGGCTTGACATTTTTGGATTTTTTTTTTCCTGTTATGGATATCCAGTTGACTCTGTCCAATTATTGCAAAGACCGTTTCCCCCCCATTGCTCTGAGGAGTCACCTGTGTCATAAAGCAGGTGTCTGTATGTGTGTGACTCTGCCTTAAGTTCTCTGCTCTGCCCCACTGGTCTGCACCTGCGCTCCAGGGCCATGCTGGCTTTAGTTGCTGTAGGTTTCCAGCAGGTCTACTTACCAGTCTCCAAGTTATGTTCTTCACAATTGTCTTGAGTATTGTCCCTCCATCTTTTGAAATACGTTTTAGAATTGACTTGCTGATTTACACATACACACAGAAAACCCATAAACCATTTTTCCTCTTGGAATATTGTTTGGGATTCCGTTGAATCTATAGATCAATTTACGGAGAATTGATATTTTTAAAATACCGTGTCTTCCAATACATGAACCTAATGTATTTCTGTATTCACTTAGAATTTTAAAAATTTCTCTAGAATTCTTGGTATTGTTTTTGTCTAGAAGCCTTGCACATATTTTGTTAGATTTAATAATATATACTTTTTATTTATTTTTCGATGCTATTGTAATTTTTTTCTCTTTAGATTTTTGTTTTCTAATTGTTCCTAGTATATAGAAATACAGTTGATTTTTTTTTTTTATGACCATGGATCTAGCAACAAGGTAGGTTAATTTTAATGTTTGAATTCGTTTTATGAGAGTTGGTTTTTAACTTTTATTTTGTTCTTCTTAAAGTGAACGTAGAAGTTGTTTACAACTTTTTTGCAGTAAGTGATTTGTAGAGATAGCATTCAACCCACAGTAATTATTAGCATTATTCATTCTTCTTGCGATTGTATTTGGTGACTAAACATATTTAATGACCCTGGGATTTTTTTTATTCTTTGAATGCAGCAGCTCCAGGTGGTTCCGCTGTTCGGGGACATGCAAATAGAACTGGCAAGATACATCAAGACCAGCGCCCACTATGAGGAAAATAAATCTCGGTAGGCAGAGTGAGCTGTCCAGTTAGAGCATTCTGCAGTGTTCTCACTGTGGTTCCTAACACTCCACTTATCTATCCAGAGATGCCACCTTTGACATTTTCAACCACGTGGAACCGAATGCGTGATATGGTAGCCTTTTCCACGAGTGGATGTTTGCATTTAAATTCATTTACAAATGCAATTTATTTCCTTAGTAGGATAGCCACATTTCAAATATTTAATAGTTAGGGTCTACTGTTTTGGTCAGCACAGATATAGAACTTTTCCATCATCCCAAAGAGTTCTGTTAGTGCTGGCCACAAGTACGGAAGTATAACCAAATGCTCTGGGTGCTTATAAAAGCTTAACAGCAGCCTGCTGGGGAGCGGCTGGATGTTTACCTGTAACTTACAGAGGGTACAGAGCTATCACCCAAGGACCCAACCAGGCCAGGCCCAAGGTCTCTGTGGTTGAGAATGGTCTTTACAGTTTTAAAGAGTTTTTTTTAAGGTGATGGCTCTATGGCTGATGTGTGACAGAGACCGTGTAGCCCCCAAATCCCAAAGCATTTACTTTCCGGACCTATCCTGAGAAAGATGGCCAATCCCTGTCATAAAGCATCTGCAGCTCACAGGTAGAAATGATAATAAATACACAGTACTTTTTATTGCAGCTTCCACATAGCCACTTGAGTTTCAGAGGATGCTTTAGTTGACTTTTGCCAAACACGTGGTCTCCATTCAGCCATGGTTTTGAAAAATACAGTTGCACCTCAATCTGGTTACTCAAAGGTAAACAGTCTTTTTCTGTGAAGACCAAATTGTAAACACGTTAGGCCTTTCTGGCCACATGTGTCACATACTCTTTTTTGTTGTTGTTTTTTAAACGACTTTTTAAAACTGTAAAAACCATTTTGTGTGGCTCTATGGCCATGCAAAAGGTGGTCGCATTGGGCCCATGTTGTATGTAGTTTGCCAGCCTCTGTGCCAGCTTGTTTCCTAACACATCTGCCATTAAATCTGATATGTGATCACCTTCCTATAAATTACATTCACTAATCTCTCTTCACTTCAGCATCAACTTGAGCTCTGATTTGGAGGGTGTGCTGATTTCCATGGTATAAATGGAAATGCCTGAGTTTAAGTTAACAATGTACAACTCACCTCCTACCCTAACAAACACAGTCAGATCCAGATCATAAGTAACTGTAAAATCAGTAAGAGAATCAGGAAACAAGGAGTTATGCATACTTTCTTTATTTTTAATATGATCTGTTGTGAGTCGGTGGCCATTATTACCAATTAGATGCTGTGTTTCACAGCCACCAAGGCAGGTGCCTGAGCGTGCAACAATCAGCTCCAAGAGCTCCGCCCAATGGCGTAGCACCTATGTCTGGCCGCAGGGGGTGGGCGCAGAGTGGGCAGATGTTGACATCGGGCTCTGGGCTCCTTGCCTCTCCTGAGGTGGACATGCTGTCTGGGGCCTGCAGGGGAGGCCAGTGTGTTAAAGGTGGACCCTGGCAGAGGGCCTGGGCCTTGTGTGCTTACTGCACACTCAGGGAGCTGCCTTTGCTAATGCCGTAATCATCACGTAATCCTGTAGTAAAATCAGAAAGTTAAAAAGTGATGCTGCTTGAGATAGTGTACTGATGACCTTGAAAACTGGTACTCTGAATCCTTTCCTTCTAGCAAAGGGGACCAACTTGTTAAAACATGGTGTGAGTTGGTGCTGAGTGCAAGGGAACCGAGGGAACCGCTCTGAGCCCAAAGCAAGGCCCGTGCTTTCTGCCCAAGAAGTCCAACAGATTTAATTCTTGATACATGTTTTTCCACCACATTGACTGTATCCGTTTGCTGCTGAAATGGTGTGTTGTGCACATAGTTAGTTATAGCAACACTGTCTAATTTCCAAGTCTCTCATTAAGGATAACTTTTGTCCCTGAGTCCTTGGCTGACTTGTTTTGTACTATAGCTGTGTTTTCATATGTGAGTAATAAGGAAATATTAGTTCCTGCCTACTCTGCGGTGATCTGTCAAGGGGCCCTGCAAGGTTGTTGCAGTGTCCTGAATTCAGCAACACCTCTCAGCTTTGTGGAAAGTAGTTTGCCGATTAAGGAGAAATTACAGTTCCTTTTCCAGAATACAGACATGATAAGGTAGGACGCAGCCCTGACACAGGGAGATGAGGCAGGCCCGGCTCTGTTTCCATGCGGAGAATTCCACGTTTCCTCTGCACCTCTACCTCTTTGCTGCAGCGGGGCTCCCGGGGTGGTAGGCGGGCCTGCTGTGCATGTGCCCGCAGCCAGTCGCCTGTCAGGTAACGCATGTTCCCCCTTTACCACCAGATGGACGTGCACGTCCTCCGGCAGCAGCCCACAGTACAACATCTGCGAGCAGATGGTACAGATCCGGGAGGACCACATGCGCTTCATCTCGGAGCTGGCGCGCTATAGCAACAGCGAGGTGAGTGGCCTCTGCCTGCAGAGCACACCCGGGGACACGGGGTCCGGTGTGGCCCTTGTATTCTCTGCACCCAAATACCACCATTGATCGCTTTGAGAAACATAGTTTAGCACTGCGTGCTTAAAAAGCACTGATTATAATGGATGAGGCAGGGCAAATATAATGGAGTTTGTTTGGATCTGTTCAGCTGTACAAAAAGCATCTTCTTTTTTCAGAAAAACGTTAACACGGGGCTGAGGACTGAGGTGAGACCATGAATTAAATGCATTTCCTAGTGTAGTTCCATGGTTCCAAGCTGCTAGGAGAGGGGTGGGGGGAGTGGAGGACGTCAGGAACAGAAGGGGTGGTTCTGACTTGCGCCCCTTTCGTGTCTGGAGGGAGGAAGTGCAGGAGCCTCCGAGTCGGTGGGCAGATGCGTCGAGTGCCCAGAGGAGACCTGGAGTTGGGTGCTGGAGGAAGCGGGGTCTCTTCGGCCGTGGGCCTTGTTAATTCCTTCCGGCTTTGCAGCTGGGTTCTCTGTGTCCTTGCTTGGGCCGGCCACATTCCCCACACCTGCCCCAAGCCTGGCTCCACGCCATGCTGCCCGCGCGTGGGGTGGGTGGGACAGGGGTCCGAGCGAGGAGGAGCAGCTGCGGAGCGTCATTTCTCACGTCTTAGGGGACCGGACACCGAGGTCAGGGTCAGAGCGGCGGTCAGTGCCGTGGGTGCTGCAGATGGTCTAGAGGGACCCGGGGACCTGGGGCCACATGCGCAGGTCTGGTTTTTGAGATCGTGGTACCTTAGGGTTCTCAGGAGGCCCATTACATTTGGGGGGAGCAACTCTGTTGGTCCGGCTCATTGCAGGGCAATGAGCACTCCATCCCTCACCCCCAAGCACTTGGCATCATGTAACCAAAATGACTGAAAGACAGCCCAAATGCTTGGGGCCTGTCGCCTCCTTGCAGAGCCCAGGTGGGCGGCCGACTCCCCATGAGGCAGCGTTAGCTCACCCCTCTGCAGAGGCCAGTGCAGCCGGAAGAGTAGAGATGGGGGCCAGTCCCCAGGATTTCATGATTTAGTTGTGAACTGAGTTCATGAGATGCTCTCAAACAACACAGAGAGCTGGTTTCTACCTTTCCAAATAGGAACACTTGACAGCATGCATGGTTCCTGTGTGCCTTCTGGGGTCTGCTGTCGTGCCTTGATGATCAGATGATGGTTTTAATAAGAGGAAAAAGATCCACCTTTGAAAGCTTTGCTCAGTTTATTTTTAAACAGATTGATGAAGACATAATCCACATACCAGACAATTCTCTGATTTAAATTATACAATTCAAAGGTTTTTAGTCCATTTCTGAACATTTTCATCATCTCCCAGAGCAACTCTGCACCCATAGCAGTCCCTCCCCATTCCCCTTCCTTCTAGCATGTGGCAATCTACTTTCTATCTATGGATTTGCCTACTGGACATTTTATATAAATGGAATCATATAATATGTGCTCCTTGGTGACTGGCTTTTTTCATTTGACATAGTATTTTCAAGGTTCATCCATGTTACAGCATGTGTCAATTTTATGGCTTATTTATAATATTTATAATAATTTTATGGCTGAATAATACTCCACTGCTTGGACACACCACATTTTGTTGGTTTGTTCATCTGCTGTTGCCTGATGGACAGTGGGTTACAAATAATGCTACTGTGAACATCCACATACAAGTGTTGTGTGGACCTAAGGTTTCGTTTCTCTTGGGTAGATATCTAGGGATGGAATTGCTGAGTCTTATGGCACCTCTGTGTTGAACATTTTGAGGACTGCCAGGCTGTTTTCAAGGCGGTTGCACTATGTTACACCCGCCAGCAGTCTGTGAGTGTGTGATGTCCCCACATCCTTGCTGGCACTTGTTGCTGTCTGCTTTTTTGATTCTGGCCATCCTAGTGAATGCGAAGCGGTATCTGGTTGTGGTTTGGATTTGCATTTCCTTAATGACTAATGAAACTGAGTATCTTTTCATATGCTCATTGGCCAATTTTTTTAAATGTCTCTTGAAGTCATTTGCCCATTTTTAAATTGGGTTATTTACCTTTTCTTTACTGTAGAGTTGTGTGAGTTCTTATATTCTGTCCCTTATCTGTTATGTGATTTTCAAATATTTTCTCCTGTGTCTTTTTGCTGTCTTGGTGGTATCCTTTGAAGCACAATTTTTTATTTGTGATGTGGTCCAATTTTATCTATTTTTTCTTTGGTTGTTTGTGCTTTTGGTCATAATGAAGAAACTGTTACCTAACCCAAGTCACAAAGATTTGCCCCTTATTTTCTTCTAAGAGATTTGTAGTTTTAGCTCTTATATTTAGATCTATGATCCATTTTAAGTTACTTTTTTAATATGGTATAAGTTAAGGGTCCAACTTCATTCTTTTGTATGTGGATATCCAGTTTTCCCAGTTCTGTTTTTAAAATACCATTCTTTCCCCACTGAAGGCACCCTTGACAGAAATCAACTGACTGTACACCTCCATGTTCATTATAACATTATTTACAAGAGCCAAAGCAAAGAAACAGCCTAAGTGTCTATAGACAGATGAATGGATAAAGAAAATGTGGTATATAGTATGCAATGGAATATTATTCAACCATACAAAAGAAGGAAATCCTGGGACTTCCCTGGCGGTCCAGTCGTTAAGACTTCTCCTTCCAATGAAGGGGGTGCAGGTTCGATCCCTGGTCAGGGAGCTAAGGTCCCACATGCCTCGTGGCCAAAAAAAACCCAAACATAAAACAGAAGCAATATTGTAACAAATTCAATAAAGACTTTAAAAATGGTCCACATCAAAAAAATCTTAAAAAGAGCGAAATCCTGCCACTTGTGACAACATGGATGGACCTTAAAGGGCATTATACTAAGTGAAATAAGTCAGACAGAGAAAGACAAATACTATTTAATATCACTTTATGTGGAATCTAAAAAAAACCAAACTCATGGATACAGAGAACAGATTGGTGGGTGCCAGAGGCAAGAGTTGGGAGAAATGGGTGAAGATGGTCAAAAGGTACAAACTTCCAGTTATAAGATAAATAATTTCTGGGGATGTAATATACAGCATGGTGACTACAGTTAACAATATGGTATTGCATATTTGAAAGTTCCTAGGAGAGTAAATCTTTTTTTTTTTTTTTTAAACTTTATAGCTACTTTATTTATTTATTTATTTATTATTTTTGGCTGTGTTGGGTCTTCGGTTCTTGCGAGGGCTTTCTCTAGTTGCGGCAAGCGGGGGCCACTCTTCATCGCGGTGCGGGGACCGCTCTTCATCGCGGTGCGCGGGCCTTTCACTATCGCGGCCCCTCCCGTTGCGGGGCACAGGCTCCAGACGCGCAGGCTCAGTAGTTGTGGCTCACGGGCCCAGCTGCTCCGTGGCATGTGGGATCTTCCCAGACCAGGGCTCGAACCCGTGTCCCCTGCATTAGCAGGCAGACTCTCAACCACTGCGCCACCAGGGAAGCCCGGAGAGTAAATCTTAGAAGTTCTCATCACAAGAAAAAAAATTGTAACCATGTGAGTTGGTGAATGTTAACTTACTGTATAATCATTTCACAATATATGCATATCAAATCAAATCATTGTACACCTTAAACTAATACAAAGTTGTATGTCAGTTATTTCTCAGTAAAACTGGGTGGTGGGGGGAATCAATTGATTGTACTCCTGAGGCTTTATTTCTGGGCTCTCAGTTCTGTTCCTTTGACCTTTTGTCGGTCCTTATGCCACTACCACACTGTCTTGATTTTACAGTTTTATAGTAAATCTTAAAACCAGATAATATAAGCCCTACAGCTTTGTTCTTCTTTTTAAAGATTGTTTTGTCATCTTTGTCAAGATTATTTGTGGATCCTTTGCATTTCCATATGAATCTTAGGATCAACTTGTCAATTTCTACAAAATAAGGCATCTGGAATTTTAATAGGGATTGCATTGAATCTGTATATCAGTTTGGGGAGTATTGCCATCTTAACAAGATTGAGACCTCCAATCCATGAACATGGGGGATGTCTTTCCATTTGTTTAGTCCTTCTTTGATATCTTTCAAAAATGTTTTATCATTTTCGGGGTACGAGCTTTGTACTTATTCTGTTACATTTATTCCTAAGTGTTTTATTCCTTTTGATCCTATTGTAAATGGAGTTATCTTTTAAATTTTATTTTCAAGTTGTTTGCTCAGTTTCTTTTGACTAGAGGGTAAGGATTTGTACTGAGCAGAGACAGCGGCTGGGTTTGAATAGTTCATGAGAATGTCAGTGCAGGTGTGCACAGACCCGGAGTCCTCAAGAGCCCCCAGATCTGTTCACTTTCTAACAGTGACCAGAGCCAGGTTCTGGGTAAAAATTTTGTTTGTTTGTTTTTTGTTTAATTTCTCCATTACGTAAATTTTCAAGCATACAAAAGGAGAGACCAGTCCTGGCCCCTCAGGTGTCACACTGAGCTTAATCACCCGCCCCTTTTCAATTATTCCTCCAACCCTGTGCCTCGGTCTGGGTTAGCTTGAAGCAATCCAAGATAACATAGCACTCCCTCTAAAAGTATTTCCCATGTGTCTCTATAAGATAAGGGCCCTTTTTAAAATATAACCATAGTACCATCCCACCTAAAAAACCAACAAATGTATTCCCTAATATTAAATAGTGGGTCATTGTTCAGATTTCCCCTGTTTGCTCATTATCATTAGTGGTGTATTTTTCCAGGTTTCTGTGCCTCAGGACCCAAATGAGTTCCATACACTGCAGTTGGTCGACATGCCTGTCCCCACCATCTCCCTCATTCCCTGTGGTGTCATTTGCCATGATTTCTGTCCCCTGTGTGTCCTGTACGCTGCCGGCTCAGGGGCCTGGTCAGAGTCAGCTCCCACTGTCCCGGCCCATTTGGCCTCTCGGCGGCCATGCTGAGGGCTGCTGGGGGGTCCAGCTGACTCTCTGGGATGTGGACAGCTGCATTCCCCTGCCCTGATGTGTGACTTCACCAGGCCTCAGCTGGTGGTCCTCTCAGCTCCTTGCGCCTTCCAGAGCTGGATTCCTTTGCTTTATGCATCAGTTGTTAAAATAATTGATTCCCTAGCATACCTAAAGAAACAAACCAGCTTTCTGAGTACTGTTTTCTAGTCAGTCTACTTCAGTTTCTTTCTGCCTTTTTCTTTTTTCTCCCGTGGTGTAAAAGTCCTCGTTCTTAAAGACTCCAGCATATTTTGACTGGGGTCAGAATATATGTCTCAGTATACACTCAGCAGTCTTAAAATAGCAGTACTGGCACTGCTAATAACAGTTACTAGAAATTCAGATTTATTTTGCAGTTAATTTTGTCCTTAGGTTTCTTCCTCTGGGGATGTTACATCAAATCGTTATTTTTCAAAGTCACTGACGTGATTTGTTTTGTGTTGGTCTCAGCCTACAGATAGTGATGCCTGGACCTGTACTGGTCTTGGCAGTCCCCACAGACACCCCACCTCCAGCCAGCACCAGAGCCAGTATTGTGGCCGGACTGGCCCTTGTGGTCCTTACAATGGCAGCATACCCTCAGCAGTGACCATCAGGGAACTTTGAGAAAAACAAGTTTGATTACTCACAGGTCCTAGAGGGTACACAGCACACCCAGAGCCCCAAAGCGAGGTCATGGGTAGAGAGGGAGTGAGCACAGACCTGGGGCTCTGCCTTTTTCAAGGCTGAGGGTGGGGTGCCTAGGGTTTCACGGGTTCACTGTTGGTGAACTTAAAACAAAAGAGCAGGAATGAGGGTGTGGGAGGGGAAAAGCCCGGGTGGCAGTTATCTAGGTCACCATGGGCTTTCTACAAGGGGAACTTCATGGGTGGGCTGGCTCTTTATCTACTTGGGTAGCTGGCAATATATTTATTCAAGATGGATGTCTTTGAAATGGATGCCTTGGCAACCAAAATCTTAATGTTAGGCACTTACGCTACGTGGTTCCTCTGTGTGGTCACGATGCCAATTCAGTCCTACACAGCTCAGTTCATTGTGTCATTTTGCGTTTGAGTTTGGGGGATCGCTTTTTCCCCCTAATTTAATTTTATATCGTAATATATAAACTGTTTATGTGGTTCTAAAGTGAGATCTGTCAGAGGAGGTATGTTCAGAGAACTCTGCCTTCCTCTCTACCCTCTGCTTTCCTGGCCTGTAGATAAACTTTCTTAAATCTAAGTTTTCATTATTTGATATAAGCAAATACACACGTGAGCACGTTTCCCTTTATTAGCTAAGTTAGAAGCATACTGTGCTCATGTTTCAGGAAGGACCAGGTCTGCAGACCCCTCCAGCGCAGGCTGTGGCGGCCTTTCTCTGTGTTTTGAGCTACGTGTGCCCATCATGCGGGCTCTGCAGTTGCTCTGCCTTTTGATGCACTAAAGAGTCTTGTGCTCATATCATTTTCTACTTTGTGAGTGTACATTTGGGGTAGGCCCCTAGGTTGGGTTTGATGGGTGGTTTCCTGGACGTTTGTGACTTCTTGATGCTCTGTCTTCTCTAGGTGGTCACAGGCTCAGGCCGCCAGGAGGCTCAGAAGACGGACGCTGAGTACCGGAAGCTCTTCGACCTGGCGTTGCAGGGCTTGCAGCTGCTGTCCCAGTGGAGTGCTCACGTGATGGAAGTGGTGCGCGCTCTCACTTTTATTTGGAAATGCACCCCCTAGTTGGCTAGAAGTGCTTTTCTTCCCAAACTGGACTAAATTATATTTTTTTCTGCATTAACTTTGGTCTTTGGATCGAGAACAAATTGGCTTTTTATCTTTGGCACTAGAAATAAGAGTATATATTAATTTAAATGTTTCTAAGATGGCTCAATGTACATTTCATTTACATATATTACAAATAAAGGGCCTTATCTTTTAAAACATATTGATAGAACTAAATTTGTATTGTTATGATGATTTTTAATTCTCATTTTTTTTAAACAGCACTCTCTGTGTATTTCTAGCCATCAGTTTCTTTTGTTCAGGATTAGTAAAGTGGTTTCTGATGCATAGAAAGATTTGGATACCCATAAGTCATAGAGGATTTTCCCTTTTGTTGTTTACTTTGCTCAGATAAGGATTATTATATTTGGATGGGTACCTGATTGTTTGAAAGGCTGATTCTTTTAGAAATGGCGATGAAACACTTATAGTCTTAGATATTCCACATAAACTATCCAGGCCTTTTTACCTGATGTATTTCTTAAGTTTCTGATGTATTACTTGAACCTGAAGTCACATTGCCAGAATATTTTGCAGTTTCATGGAGATGGACTATGTGTGCACGTGTGTGGTGTCTGTGTGTGTGCGCACGTGTAGTGTGCGTGTGCCCACGTGTGCATGTATAGTATGCGTGTGTGTGCGAGCACACATGCCACTGTGTGACGTTCAGACTCAGTGAACAATAGAAGGCTGACCTTTGGTAGCTTTGGTGATGGTCCTGTGAGTCAGACCAGCAGTGAAGCGTTTCGCATTCAGTGTGGCTGTCTCCCCCCTTTTTGACCACACCAGTATTCATGGAAACTCGTGCACCCAACCGACAAGTACTCCAACAAGGACTGCCCGGACAACGCCGAGGAGTACGAGCGCGCCACCCGCTACAACTACACCAGCGAGGAGAAGTTCGCCCTGGTGGAGGTGCGCTTGGCCTGCTTTCTCTGCCTTCTTTGACCCTGGCCTGAAACTGTCTTCCCTTTACAAAGCAAAGGCAAAAACATGAATGACCTGCTTATTTGATGTCATTGTTATCTGTGTAGGGCGGCCCTTTGCATCTGTCACAGTTGTCAAAACAGAGAGTAAAATAGGTTGTGGGTTCCCGGTCTCTGCGTGGACACTCCCCTGGGGCAGTCAGGGTACGTTCTGAGTGAGAGCCTGGGAGCTGCAGCAGCTTCTTATTGCCACACACAAGAGGAGTGAGCCAGGACCTGGGTGTCTGAGGGAGGAGAGCCCCTTTCACAGCTGTGTGGTCCCCAGCTCTGCACTGTCATTGGGACCCTTTGGATGAATAGTTCTTAATTGCTCTGCCATCCAGTGTTTGGATGTAGATTTTGTAGCTGTACGTTTCCTGCCTTGTTTAAGGAATCTTTGCATACCCCAAGGTCATGAAGATAGTCTCCTACATTGTCTTCTGGATGTCTTATTCTGCTTTCACATTTGGATCTGAAATGTCCCCACCAACCCTCCCAACTGCTCTACTTGCCACCTCTGTTGTGAGTCAGGTGACCATACCTGGGCAGGTGTGTTTCTGCACATGTTCTGATCCATTGGTCAGTTTGTCTATCCTTTCCTAACACCCCTCTATGTTAATTACAATAGTTAATCGTGTGTCTGGTAAAGCAGGTCTTTCTGTCTTCAAGAGTTCCTTAGCTATTCTTGTGCTTTGTATTTTCATAAACATTTTAGAATCATCTTTCCATGTCCCAGTGAAACCTGTTAGAATTTTTTATGAGGATATGAATAAACCTATAGATCATTTTAGGAAGAACTGACAAATTTATAAAATTAAGTCTCTTATGAATCTGGTATGTCCCTCCATTTGTTAAGATTCTCTAAGATCTCTTTTCATCTGTAAAACTTTTGCACGTCTTTTGTTGGCTTTATTTCTAGGTATTTGATATTTGATGGTGTATTTTAATTTTTTTCTAAATGTTTATCACTGATGTTTAAAATCAAAATTATTTTTTGTATTTTCCTTGTATCTACCAACTTGTCTAAACTCACTTATTAATTATAATAAATTACCCATGTATTCTTTTGGATTTTCTACTTATATAATCATATCATCTGGAAATGATGACAGTTTTATTTCTCCCCCTTCTATTTTTTTTTTAAATCACACTGTGTAGGATCCCTACTCATTAAATAGAAGGAGGCTTCAGGCATCTTTGTCTTGTTTCTCATCTCAGAGGGAAAGCTTTCAACATTTCACCGTATGATATATTTGCTGTAGGTTCCTTATAGCCACCCTTCCTCAGATCAGAAAAGTTGCCTTCTATTCCTTGTTTGCTAAGAGATTTTATCATGGATTTTATATTAGTTTTATAAAACACTTTTGCATCCGTTGAGATAGTTTTATGACTTTTTTATTCCATTAATGTGGTAGATTTACACTGATCGGATTTTTTGAATCAGGTTTGATGTTAAGCTAGCCTTGCATTCCTGGTTTAAACTCAACTTGATCATGATATATTATCCTCTTTATATATTGCTGGATATAAGTTGCTAATATTTTGATTTGGATTTTTGCATCAAGTTTCATGAGTAAGAGTGGCTTTTGATAATACTTTTTTCTTTCAGTGTTTCATTTTAGAATACTTTCAGATTTACAGAAAAATTGCAAAGGTAGTACAGTGAATTCCCATATACCCCACACCCATTTTCACTTATTACTAATATCTTACATTAGTATTACATTTTTAATAAGCCAGTATCAATACATTATTATTAGCTAAAGTCCATGCCTTATTCATATTTCCTCACTTTTCTATAACGTTCTTCCTCTGATCTAGGATCCTACATCACATATAGTCATCATGTGTCTTTTGGCTCTTCTAGGTCACGACAGTGTCTCAGACTTTCCTTGTTTGTGATGACCTTGACGGTTTTGAGGAGTGCTAGTCAGGTGTTTTTAGAATGTCCCTCAATTGGAATTTATCTGATGTTTTTTTCTTGATTAGACTGGGGTTGTAGCTTTTGCGAAGGAGGACCACAGAGCTGTTTTCATCACCTCACATCAGAGGTCCATGCTGTCACTGTGGTTCATCAGTGCTGGTGTTGACCTTGGTCACCTGGCTGAGGTTACCCACACCGGCCACCGCCCCCTTTCATAGGGCGCTTTTGGGGAGGAAGTCACTGTGCTTAGCCCACACCTGAGGAGTGGGTAACATTCCTTTTTTATAACCTTCCACCCTAGTTTTTGGATGCTGGCTTCGTAAAATGGCTCACAGCACTTCCTTCTTTTCTGTTGTCTGTAGTGGTTTGTGTAAGATGTTATTTTTTTCCTTAAATGTTTTCTAGCATTTATTGATGAAGCTTTTCCTTTATGGGATGGTTTTTGAAACTTTCAGGGTCTTTGCTATATGTAGGGGTATTCAGATTTTCTGTTTCTTCTTGTATCAGTTTTGGTAAGTTGTATTTTCAAGGGTTTTCTAAGAATCTTTCTCAATTTTCTAATTTTTGACACAGTTTTTTATAGTAAGTTCTCATCTTTTTGGTAACAGCTTTTTCCCCCGCACACCATACAGTTCACCCATTTAAAGTGTAAAATCCAGTGCATCGGGGGTACCTATTCACAGAATTGTGCAATCACAATCAAATTTGGAACATTTTTGTTGCCTCAAAAAGGAACCCATTAGTAGTCACCCCCCACCCCCATTCTCCCCTTTCTTCATCCCGTGGCAGCTACCCGTCTACCGTCTGAGTCTATAGATTTGCTTATTCTGGGCATTTCATACAATACGTGGCTGTGATTGGCTTCTTTCACTTAACATAATATTTTCAAGGTTCACACATGTATCAGTATTTCGTTCTTTTCATTGCCAAATCATATTCCATTGTATGTATATATCACATTTTATTTATCCGTATTAGCTGATGGATACTTGGATTGTTTTAGTTTTTCACTTTTGAGTAATGCTCTTATGAACTTTTGTGTATAGATTTTTGTGTGGACTTGTTTTCATTCCTTCTGGTGATACACCTAGGAGTAGAATTGCTGGGTCATATGGTATCTCTATGTTTAACATTTTGAGAAACTACCAGATGGTTTGCAAAGTGGTAGCACTACTTTACATTCCTACCAGCCTTGCTAGAGGGTCCCACTTTCTCCAACTCCTTGCCAACCCCTGATATCTGTCCTTTGATTCCAGCTATCCTACTAGATATGAAGGAATATCTCATTGTGGTTTTGATTTGCATTTTTATAACAACTAATGCTGTTGAGCATATTTTCTGTGCTTATTGATAGTTTGTATATCTTTGGAGAAATGTCTATGCAGATCCTTTGCCCATTTTTTAATTGAATTAGTTGTCTTTTTATTATTGAGTTCTCTATATATTCTAGATACCAGTTCTTATCAGGCATATGATTTGCAGTATTTTCTCCCATTAACTTTTTACTTTCTTCATGGGGTCTTTGGAAGCATAAAAGTCTTTAATTTTGATAAAGTTCAGTTTTTCAATTTTTCCTTTGGTTACTTGTGCTTTTGGTGTCATAGCATAAGAAATCACTGCCTAACCTAAGTCACAAAGATTTATTCCTCTGTTTTTCCTCATATATTTGAGGTGTGATCAATTTTGAGTTAATTTTTTTATGGTATGAGGTAGGGTGTTCTGTCAGGGGTCCCCAAGACAACCCTCAGGCTAAATTTGCTAGAAGGACTCACAGGACTAAGTAGCTGTTCTATTCAAGGTTATGATTTATTACAGCAAAAGGACACAGGTTAAAATCAGCAAAGGGAAGAGACACCTGGGTGAAGTCCAGGAGAAACCAGGTGCAAATTCCAGTGTCCCCCTCCTATTGGAGCTGCAGGGGATGTGCTTAATTCTCCTGGCAGTGATGGGTGATTACAGATGCAAAGTGTTGCCAACCAGGGAAGCTCACCTGAGCCTTGGTGTCCAGGAATTTTATTGAGGGTCAGTAATGTAGGCACATAGCACATGCACGATTGACCTCAGCTACTCAGACTCCAGATCCAGAGCAAAAACAGCTGTTTGCTATGAATCACATTGTTAGCATAAAGTAGCTGGTGAAACTGCTATTGCAATGGCCCAAAGCCTCAGACACACAGACATTCTTCAGGCTGAGTATTCCAATGGCTCAGAGTCAGTTCCTAGGAGCCAACCAAGGGCCAGACCTTTCCTGGGAACGTGCAGGGTTTGGTCATCCCAGGCCTGCTGAGATGACCCTTTCCTACACTGGAGTCCAGCTTCATTCTTTTGCATGTGGATATTCAGTTGTACCAATACTATTTGTTGAAAAGATAATATTAACCCATTGAATTATTTTCACGCCCTTGTTGAAAATTAATTGACTATAAATGTGAGGGTTTATTTCTGGACTCTTAATTCTATTCCACTGATCTGTATGTTTATCCTATTCCAGTATAGTCTTATAATCTCTTAATATTTGTAAATCGTGTGGTAGTGTCCCCTCTTTATTTGTAATGCTTGTAATTCATGCCTTATGTGTTATTTTTTCTTGATCAGTCTTGCTGAGCATTTGTTTGTTTGTTTATAAAACAGCTTTATCTTAGTTGATCACCCTCTATTATATGCTTGTTTTCTTTTATTTATTTATTTATTTTTAAAAATTTATTTATTTATTTATGGCTGTGTTGGGTCTTCGTTTCTGTGCGAGGGCTTTCTCTAGTTGTGGCAGGCAGGGGCCACTCTTCATCGCGGTGCGCGGGCCTCTCACTGTCGCGGCCTCTCTTATTGCGGGGCACAGGCTCCAGACGCGTGGGCTCAGTAATTGTGGCTCACGGGCCCAGTTGCTCCGCGGCATGCGGGATCTTCCCAGACCAGGGCTCGAACCCATGTCCCCTGCATTGGCAGGCAGATTCTCAACCACTGCACCACCAGGGAAGCCCTATGCTTGTTTTCTGTTTCATTAATTTTTGCTTTTAGATATTCATTTCCCTCTACTTTTGGGGGGGTTATTCTGTTTTATCTTTTTATAAATTAGTGATCAGTATTAGGTTATTATTATCTTTAGGCTTTTTTGTTTTCTAATATATGCATCCAAAGTTCCAAATTTACCTTTCAGTACACCTTTTCCTACATCCCATAAGTTTGAATATATAGTAATTTCATTTTCATTCAGATTGCTGTGAATTTGAATTCAATTCAACTTCAGTTGGAGAATTTGCTTTTTTAAATAGAAAATTTCCCTTTTTTTTCTCATTAGAAAAGCAACCCAGATTCATCATATAAATCCTCAAAGCAAACAGAGAAAACACACATGTGAAATGAGGACAGTATCATGTCTCTGATGCCATCACAAAAATGAACTTTTAGCAGTTCAGTGCATTTTTTTCTGACCTTTTTATGCATATTAATTCACTGTGCCATTATTGCTTAACGCAGGGGTCCCCAACCCCCGGGCCACACAGCAGGAGGGGAGCGGCGGGTGAGCAAAGCTTCATCTGTATTTACAGCTGCTCCCCATCGCTCACATTACCACCTGAGCTCCACCTCCTGTCAGATCAGTGGGGGCATTAGATTCTCACAGGAGCGCGAACCCTCCTGTGAACTGCGCGTGCGAGGGATCTAGGATGCGTGCTCCTTATGAGAATCTAATGCCTGATGATCTGAGGTGGAGCTGAGGCAGTGATGCTAGCGCTGGGGAGCAGCTGCAAATGCAGATCATCATTAACAGAGAGGTTTGACTGCACAGAGACCATCATAAATCAGTTGCTTGCAGACTCATATCAAAAGCCTATCAGTGAGCGGCAAGTGACAATTAAGCTGCATCTTACGGAGTAGACTGGACATAAGCAACACACTTCGGGTGTCACTGTCTCCCATCACCCCCATATGGGACCATCTAGTTGCAGGAAAACAAGCTCAGGGCTCCCACTGATTCTGCATTATGGTGAGTTATATAATTATTTCATTATATAGTACAATGTAATAATAATAGAAGTAAAGTGCACAATAAATGTAATGCACTTGAATCATCCCAAAACCTTCCCCCCCACCACATCCTCAGAAAAATTGTTTTCCACGACACCGGTCCCTGGTGCCAAAAAGGTTGGGGACCGCTGGTTTAACAGATGGGATTTGGGTTACAAGCTTGTAACTTCTTTTTTCCTGTCCAGATAATAACAAATTTGCTTTCCTTAATCTTTTTCTGTTTTGTTGAAGTCTTTCACAGAGAGATGCACCCTAATGCATTCAGAAGTATTTTGAGTCAGTTACCAAATGCCCATGTTGGCTCCAGGCCAAGCAGATCTGTCCCTGCCCTCGAGGCACTCATGGTCTGATGGGGTCAGACCTAGGAACAGGGACAGCTGCAGGTGCAGAGCAGAAACACAGGAGGCCAGGGAGAGGCCCTGTGCTTGGGGGAGGCAGTCTCCTGGCATGTGTCAGGCCCACGGAGCTCAGCTGTGACCCTCCAGCACACTGAAGATCATGTGTCCGTCCCCCTGCAGGTGATCGCCATGATCAAAGGCTTGCAGGTGCTGATGGGCAGGATGGAGAGCGTGTTCAACCATGCCATCCGCCACACTGTCTACGCCGCGCTGCAGGACTTCTCCCAGGTCACCCTCAGGGAGCCGCTCAGGCAGGCCATCAAGAAGAAGAAGAACGTCATCCAGAGGTCAGCCCTGCTGCACACACTGCCTGCACAGTCATCCAAAACTGAAGGATCAGCTTAGGTTTGAACAGCTGTAGAGTTACCTTTTCATAAAGTGCATTCATATTCAACCTCCAGGCACCCTTTTGGTGAACTTCCTCTAAATGTAATGCAGTGGGTCCAATTATTAACCTGAGCAACCCACAATAAATCAACTACAGAGGGTCTAAGCAGTCTGGAGACCCAGGGACAAGGGTGTGCTTATCTGGGGCCTGGGAGTGTCTCAAAATCTGTCTGGCAATTCTGTTCACCAGGCCTGTAGGGACACACAACCCAGAATCTCATCTCCCATTTCTTCAGTATTTTTGCTTCTGTTCCTTTTCGCCTGTCTTACAAATGAGTCAAGAACTATTGTGTTGGCCAAAAAGTTTTTCAGGTTTTCCTGTAAGGTGTTACAGAAAAACCCGAATGAACTTTTTGGCCAACCCAGTACATACATATTGCAGAGTTCCTGTAGCAATCTTGAGCTAGTTTTCTATGAATGTTTAGCCTTTTAGATAAAGTTTTCTTTCAGAGACATTTACCTAAAATGAAGCTCACAGGGGCTCACCCATGTGCTGATTTCATTTTGTTGCTTTATGGTTGATGTAATTGTCAGCTGGTATGGTATGACTTTAGCATTAGTAAGATCTTACGCTGTGAGGTTTCCCAGTTCTTGTTCTCTCTCCTGGAGGGCTTAGTAAAGGTTTTCATATTTTCAGTAGTGCCTCGGTTTTGCTCACGCTTACTGTGATGGAGCCTCACCACGTGGGAAATGTGCAGCGTAGTCTTAGAGTAACTCTGGATTTAGCTAGAACTTTCCCCACGAGGTGATCAGGATGGGCGTGTGGGTGTGGCGTCTGCCCTGAGGGTGGCGCTGTGGAGGACTCCGAATGGTGGAGCCCTGTTGGGAGTGGGGGCATCCTGATGTCCAAGGGAGTTGGGGACATGGGCAAAGTCCCCAGTCTTGTGCTGGTGACTTCATATTCAAGTTAGAAAATGGGATGCCTCGCAGGGAGGTTGAGTTTCAGCTCTGGGTGATGTTTGGGGTCTGTCCTCTTGCTGCCCTGAGTATGTCTCAGGGTTTAGGAAATAAAACATCACGTCTGGGCTAGTTGATGCAAAATGCAACTACATTAGATCTTCTGAGGGTGGTAGTGTCCCCAAGAAAACGATATACTTTTGAAGTTTCACGTTGAACTGGTCCATTACCACGTCTCCCCCCTGCCCCCAGAGGGATTCGTGTGTGTAAGAGTTGGCTGTGTGAGAGGCGAGGCGATGCTGTGACTGTAAAAGTGCCGAGCGTGTCGGCACTGCATCTGCCCTGACAGCTTGACGGGCTGTTTAGTGTCCTGCAGGCCATCAGGAAGACCGTGTGTGACTGGGAGACAGGGCACGAGCCCTTCAACGACCCGGCCCTGCGGGGCGAGAAGGACCCCAAGAGCGGCTTTGACATTAAAGTGCCACGGCGCGCCGTGGGACCCTCTAGCACCCAGGTTCTTGTTCCCCGATCCCCTGTCTCTGCCTGTTCCCCTGAGTGGGCTGACCCTGAGCTGGGGTGTGGTAGGGGGGCTGGGAGTGAAATGACCTCACCGCTGTCTGCTCGGGCAGGTAAAGTACTGCCTGTGTCTTTTTTGCTCCTTTATTCCTCGCCCAAGTGAATCTGGGGTGCAGACACCCTGTGATTCTTGGGTTTGGTTATTTGCATGCAGATCTTTATTTGACTGCATCAACTCCTATCCCAAAAATGTGGGTGAAAGTCTGTGTCTCTGTATTTATGCTGTGTTGCCTGATGGGTGTTTAAATGTATGGTTATAATTTTTATGTTGGCTCTAAAAATGATCATTCCTAAAGATAAAATTTTTGGAAATTTAAAAACATAGCTTCGGCGTGTCTGTGGTCTTCAGCTACCGCTGCGGCACCCTCTTCTGGCACACTCAGCTCCCTCCTGCCCCCAGGCAGCTTTTCTCTGACCTCATACGTGATTTACTATGCCCTTTGGCTTTTCCCCTCCTGTTTTGGGACTTTGTACTTCTTACTCACCATCTCTGTGTTGGGGACTTTTAGAATCGCTTCTGTCCGTCTTTCAGAGAATTACCAGCAGAGCATGTTGCTGGCTCTGTATGAAACCTCTGGGGTACCTGGGAGGAAGTCATTGCTGCCCCGGGAGGGTGCCGTCCGGGGTCTGTCCGTCCCCTGTCTGCCAGCACGCAGGCGCCCTCCTCACTCGTCCGCGTGTCTGTCCCTGCCCTGTGCTGCGTGTGACTAACGCTGTCTCCGCTCTCCCGTCTGTCCGTGTCTAGCTCTACCTGGTGCGCACCATGGCGGAGTCCTTGAGCTCCGCTGAGCTGCTCAGGCAGCTCAAGTCTGTGGGCACGGAAAGGCTCTTGCATGTGGTTAACGCGTTTCTGAGGCAGTCCTACACCTATCCGCCTCTGTTAACCTTCGGTGGTAAGACACTGTTTGTTTTTCTTGTTGGTATTTACGGCCCGAGGTGAACGGTTCTGCTCCAAGTTCTTTGCCCCAAGCAGCAGCGACTTGGCCTCGTGGATGGGCGCCGCCCCTGCGAGGACCCGGCACAGTGTCCACGGGGCAGTCCCTCTCGTGGTTTATCTGCGTTTGTCGTAACTAACGTGGCATGTATATTTTCTCCCCCGCAAATGTTTCCTTGGATAATGCAGCTTTACATGGTGAGAACCATGCTAGAGTCCCTCATTGCAGACAAAAGTGGTTCCAAGAAAACCTTGAGAAGTAGCCTCGAGGGGCCCACCATATTGGACATAGAAAAATTTCATCGCGAGTCATTCTTCTACACCCACTTGATAAATTTCAGTGGTAAGAGCTACTGCTGACCAGTGTCCGGCCCAGCATGTTCTAACACCACTAACACCGTCTAGAATGCTTCCGCCTGCCTGGTCGCCCCTACTGTGGTCCCTTCACGCACCCAGGCAGTGACACAAGCTGCAACCCTCGTGACACTCCCTCACCTGTTGCTCTAAATGCACGGCCGGCTGGGGGTTCCCTCCATGTGGCATGGCCCTTAGAAGGGTGAGGCCTGTGGGCCCTGGGCTGGCCCAGCAACCTGGACGCAAAGTCTTTGTAACCTGAACTGGGTCAGCAACACAGGCCAATGTGACTGTCACCTGGCTCGAGACGCAGGTGGTGATAAATATCAGAAACCACCCACGACTGCGATGTGTGGAAGGTGGCAGGTGACCTGACGTGCACAGCCCGTCCTAGGGTGACCGGGGCACGTGTGGGTGCCCTTTGTCATCGTGGAGCCGCCCACGTTTATTTCTGTGCTGCAGCCGTTATTCAGGGTGGGAGGCTGCAAGTGCTGCAGGCTTAGAGTAATAGCAAGGCTTTTGTTTTTCTCTTCGTAAAAGGATGGAAACGTTTTTTTTTCAATCTGTCTATTTTGCATTAGATAGACCTGCACCAAGTGTGCGTGTAATGCTGTGTCTATCCCATATAAAATAAATCCCACCAGAAGGCGCGCAGTGTTGACCAGCTCCTGTTGGTGGTAGCGGTGTCCATGCTGGGCCCATGGGGCTGCACGCTGACTCTGCTCTGTTTGTGAGGGAGAATCAGCACGTCCAGGTGGCTTTGCCTGTGGCCACACTGTGTGCAAGGCACACATGACCCCTCCCTGCTCATGTGCACTCCCCGCAGCTCGGGGCTGAGAGCCTGGCACGCGCCCCCTCGCATTGTCCTGTGCAGTCTTTTCTGCTTGTGGAATATTAATGTGGTGTTATTTGAATTCCTTAAGAGACGCTCCAGCAGTGCTGTGACCTTTCGCAGTTGTGGTTCCGAGAGTTCTTCTTGGAGCTGACTATGGGCAGGAGGATCCAGTTCCCCATTGAGATGTCCATGCCCTGGATCCTGACAGACCACATCCTGGAGACCAAGGAAGCGTCGATGATGGAGTGAGTGTCCTGGAGGCCTGTCCCAGCCTCCTGTCTGTGTGATTGAGGCCCTTGGTGGCATTTGGGAGCTGGGAGGTGGGGGAGTGGTGACTGTTCTCAGCACTTCATTTGAGGTCGTAATTCTTTTTTTTTAAATTTATTTATTTTTGGCTACGTTGGGTCTCCGTCACTGTGCGCGGGCTTTTCTCTAGTTGTGATGAGCGGGGTCTACTCTTCGTTGCAGTGCGGTGGCTTCTCTTGTTGCGGAGCACAGGCTCTAGGCGTGTGGGCTTCAGTAGTTGTGGCGTGTGGGCTCAGTAGTTGTGGCTTGCGGGCTCAGCAGTTGTGGCTCATGGGCTCAGAAGTTGTGGCTCGTGGGCTCTAGAGAACAGGCTCAGTAGTTGCGGCACACGGGCTTAGTTGCTCTGCGGCATGTGGGATCTTCCCGGACCAGGGATTGAACCCGTGTCCCCTGCATTGGCAGGCGGATTCTTAACCACTGCACCACCAGGGAAGTCCCTGAAGTTGTAATTCTTGGGGTGAGACTTCAGATATCAGTACAAGGAACAGGTGTCTTGGCTTCAGACTGAAATCCAGAGCTGAGGCAGTAGAGCTAATTAAGTCCACTGTGTCCAGGTGCTGTGAGGTCCAGGAACTTGGCAAGGGGGGAGGTGGTGTGGCATGGCCTCCGACTCAGATGGATTTGGGAGAGGAAATGTTCATTGAACATCTTTGTTTAGAGTTTGCAGCTCAGGGTCAGGGCAGGGGGTCAGAGATTTTGAAAATATGAAGTCCATGGAGGGAAAGTAATAGCAAACAGGGTGTCATGTAGAGAGCAGATTGGGGCCCTGCCTAGCGGGTCCTCCCCCCACCGTCCTTGCCTGTGCACGTCAGGAGGGCGGCCTTCCCTCACTCTGCAGCAGCCGTGGTGTCTGTTCCGGAGCGTTAGAGGCCTTGATGAGCGTGTGTGCACCTCTAGGGCCACATTGGGCCCGCTGCTTACGCGCCTCAAGCCCTCAGAGGGACCTTACTTCTGGAGACCATTGGCTACCACCGTTTGTCCGGGAGAGAGGGGTTTTGGCCACACCAGGCGTGCTCATGGTCAGCTCTGGGGCCCGGGACCTTTGTATGTTTTTCTTTTTAAGTCGGACAGTTTGTTCTTAAAAATAAGAAAATGACTCATTCTTGTGTTTATTAAAAATACTGCAGAGTGGGGTAAAAATCTTTGAAACGCGATAATTGAGAAGATGAAGTTGCAGGAGGCCCTCGTGGACCCGCCAGGCGCCCTGGGCGTAGCTGAGCCAGGCATGTCCTGCCGAGGGTCTGGCCCGCTTGCTGGGGCCTCTGTTAGGGCCCTCACAGAAACCGAGTTTGGCATTTGAAGTAAGAGATTGTTTTTCCTCATGAGAGAGGAAGACAGTGAGGGTTACATTTCCCGTGGAGGGCAGGGTGTGAGAGCCGAGAAACCCCGTGTGGGCAGCTGGCCTGACCTCTCTCCCATTCTGCAGGTACGTCCTCTACTCGCTGGACCTGTACAACGATAGCGCCCACTATGCCCTCACCAGGTTCAACAAGCAGTTTCTCTATGACGAAATCGAGGCAGAGGTGAGGGCCCAGGCACTTTTAATAGACTTTTAAAAATTTCCTTTTTCCTCTTGAGTGTTAGAGGGAACAACCTTTCTTTTTAATACAAGGAGGTTCAAACAATGGAATGAACTTTGAAATAAACATTTTGGGGTGAACCCTTCTATCTGCACTTTTTTCTGTGCATCCACACAGGGTGATTGGGGTCTTAAAACATCAGGTGTTGGGGGACATCCTTTTCACGTGACTGCATGTCGTGAACACTGCATGTCTTGCCTGTTTCTTTCATGAACACAGTCTAGAGCAGGGGCATTGTACAGAAGAGATGCACTGAACCAACCTCTATTTAATTTCTTTAGTTTTAGCTTTTTATTTTTAATTATAAATAATGCTTTGATGAACTTCCTTGCACGTATCTTTTTAGTTGTATTGGATTATTCTTGAGGACAAATTCCTACAAGTAGAATTATTAAGTCTGTGTACATGCAGCTAAGGAGATAAATCTTATTTTCTAGCTCAAGATGTAAGAGAATTTAACCTCAGCAGATTACATTATACATCTGGGTCTCCTTCCCCACATCCTCACAAAAACCACAGGAAGTGCTTCTTTGGGGAGATGTCGTGGGCTCCCGGGTGAGGCAGGGTGGGCTGGGGACAGAGACCCGTGGGTCCTGGGGCAGCTCCACTCTGAGCACAGGGTGTCCTCATCACAGTTCCGGGGGGTATGTGCTAGCCCCATTTGCAAGTGAGGATACAGTTTTGAGGGTGAAGTCACAGACTGTGTCCACCCTGCAACTCTGACCGACGTTGGGAGCCCAGAGGAGGCCGCGGGCAGCGGCTCTTAGGACATAGAGCCTGGAGTCAGGAGCTGCCCCCAGATGCAGTGCACGATAGCCCCTGGGAGCACGTGAAGAACGGAGACTTTCTTATATTCCATTTGTATTTAAGAGAATTGGAGCATTTTTCTCCATCAGTAAGCAAGGTTCTGACATAATTTTCAGTGATGGTGTGGTGGTCACTCCTGGTCCCACTGAAATGGATTTAATCTGCTATTGTTGGACAGTAAAGATGTTTCTGTTTTCTCATAAGAGCCTTTTTTAGTTGCCTTAACAAAGGGTTGGGGTTTTGGGGTTTTGTTTTGTTTTTTAATTCAATCCCCAGAACTTATTTATTTTATAACTGGAAGTTTGTACCTTTTGACCACCTTCACCCATTTCTCCCATGCTCCACCTCTGCAACCACCAATCTGTTCTTTGTATTTATGGGTTTGTTTTTTTAATTTTTTTTAGATTCCACATATAAGTGAGATCATGCAATATTTGTCTTATTTCACTTAGCATAGCACCCTCAAGGTCCATCTATGTTGTCAAAAATGGCAGGGTTTCCTTCTCTTTTATGGCTGAGTAATACTCCATTTGTGTGTGTGTGTGTGTGTGTACATACCTTCTTTATCTATTTATCCATCAGTGGACACTTAGGTTGTTTCCATGTCTTGGCTGTTGTGCTGCAGTGAACCCTGGGGTACAGATATCATTTTGAGTTAGTGTTTCCATTTAAATACCTGGAAGTGGAATTGCTGGATCAAAAAAAAAAAATTTTTTTTTTAAGTTCTGTTATTTGATCTTGGTTTAGGGAAGCTTTTTTGGGGGGGAGGGGTGCCGTACCACACAGCTTGGGGGATCTTAGTTCCCCGATCAGGGATTGAACCCGGGCCCTTGGCAATGAAAGTGCAGAGTCCTTACCACTGGACCACCAGGGAATTCCCTAGGGAAGCAAAATTTAATGCACACTTTCCTTTCCTTTCCTTTAGGTGAATCTCTGCTTTGACCAATTTGTTTATAAGCTGGCCGACCAGATATTTGCATATTATAAGGTTATGGCGGGAAGGTGAGTATATGTTTGTAATTTGGGTACAAAATCTTGGGCAACTTGATTTGACATTTCCATTAAAATTCACAGCACGTGAGAAATTGTCCTCTCTTCCTTCCACGCTAGTTTGCTTCTTGATAAACGGTTACGATCAGAATGCAAGAATCAGGGTGCAACAATCCATCTCCCGCCATCTAATCGCTATGAGACGCTGCTCAAGCAGAGGCACGTGCAGGTGAGCCAGGCCTTTCCTGGGCACAGTGAGGCATGGAGCCGGCAGCAGAAATAGTGGGGTTTTCTTAGAGCTCCTCAGGTTTTAATGGATGTCAGTATGTATGTGGCTGTGGGACCATCCATGTAAAGAGCTGAGGTTTTAAAGATAAGCAGATTCTCTTGGGTAACCTGACACACAAGGGAAGGCTGCCCTGTGCAGCTCCCAGGAGGCCTGGCCCAAGCACAGCTCCTTTCCAGGAGCCCAAAAGCCAGAGCTTCAAAGAAAGAAGCTGTGGACTCTAGTCAGCTCAGAGTGGTGGGGAGGAGCTTTTTCTTGGCCAGCACAAAGAGTAATAATACAGTGCTTGTTTTTTTTGTTTCTTTAAAAATAACATATATACATCACCAAAAGGAAAATACAGAAAACTGTAGGGGAATCTCATGTAATTCCATCTACAAACAACCACCATTCACATTTTGGGACATTTTCACCAGGGTTTTACCTGTATTTTTATGTTATTGAAATGATACTGAGGTACGCACATGTCGTTAGGACTCTGCAGTGGAGACGGAGTAGTTTTTTCTTACTCATCCTTGTGACACGGTGAGGGTAAGGCACACGCAGGCCGCTCTGTGCTGGGAGGTGGCCCTGACCCCGTTACAAGGGGTATGCTAAGTGCTAGACCCAGACTCTCCAGGATCTCTGGGGAGGCTTGGGGTTTCTGTCTGTGATGTAAGTGTAAGTACACTATAAAAGTCCTTTTACAGCTTTGACTTGCAGAATTTCAGCTCTAGGAAAGTAAGGTATTTGATCATACTGTCATCTAAATTTTGTACATTATTTGTCTGTCTTATCTTTTGGAATCAGTTTCCTGGGATGGATACATATTCTGTTGCTTATTTGTTTTTTGTTGTTCATGCTTTCCACTCTCTGTGCCCAGCTCCTGGGCAGGTCCATAGACCTCAATCGTCTGATTACTCAGCGCGTCTCCACCGCCATGTACAAATCCCTGGAACTGGCAATTGGGCGATTTGAGAGTGAAGACCTGACATCAATAGTTGTAAGTGCTCTCCCTTTTCTCAGGCTCAGCAGATTTGGGGGATTGGAGCTACTTCTACTTTTGTCATTATTGATAAATTGACCTGATGGTAGGTTCATTTTTTGCATAGAACTCAAAAGGTGTGCACTCACTGAGCTGGGCCTGCCTGGGCATCTGCTCTTCATATTCACAATTCTAAATTGACTTCAAAGAACAAATAGTTACACCTCACTATGGCAAAAGATATGGCAAAAGAATGAAAGGAGGAACGTTTTAAAAATTAAAAAGAAATGAAGACAGAAAGGATTTGAGAGAAAATCATGGAGATGATGGACAGTGAAGATTCAACATACATATCATAGAGGCCCCTGAAGGCAAAAACCAAAGCAATGAGATGGAACAGGCATTAAAAATGCTACTTCAAGAAAACTTTGATGGAATAAAAAACAGTATAAATACATATTAGAAGCAAATATCGCGTACATGGGAAGACGGACCTAAAGTGGCCAACACCAAGGAACACTGTCGTTAACATTGTAGTATTGGACTTTCAAGGAAAAGGAAAAACCCTCTGGGTATCTGAGCAGAGTGATCAGGGAAAGAAAATCCAATTGTCCTCAGACATTTGCCAGCAGGGAAGGAAATGCAACTTAAGGATTTTGTGCCAAATCTATCTTCCAAGAATAATGGCTGCAGGCAAATGATAATGAGCTCGTGAGAACTCCAGGAAGACTGTTTGTTCCTAGAGAAGCAGGTGGGGGGCGGGTGTCTGCTGGGCCCACCTCGAGGCAGAGCATCTCCACAGGGGTGGGCTTGTTCCCCCTCCTTCCTCAGAATCCAGGCTGTCTCTGGCCACAGAGCCCACAGTGGCTCTTCCTTCAGCCTGGCTTGGCCTAGGCCATGGTGTTTCATTGCCCTTGGTCTTAACGTGATTCGGTTGAGGTTTTGACCAGTATAAATAGAATGCAAGCCAGAGACCTTTGTTTTGTTCCCCAGCTTTTAGTTTTATTGATCTTTGCTATTGTTTTCTTTGTTTCTATTTCATTTATTTCTGCTCTGATCTTTATGATTTCTTTCCTTCTACTAACTTTGGGTTTTGTTTGTTCTTTCTCTAGTTCCTTTAGGTGTGAGGTTAGATTGTTTATTTGAGATTTTTCTTGTTTCTTGAGGTAGGGTTGTATTGCTACAAACTTCCCTCTTAGAATTGCTTTTGCTGCATCCCATAGGTTTTGGATTGTCGTGTTTTTGTTGTCATTTGTCTCTAGGTATTCTTTGATTTCCTCTTTGACTTCTTCAGTGATCTCTTGGTTATTTAGTAATGTATTGTTTAGCCTCTGTGTGTTTGTGTTTTTTACATTGTTTTCCTTGTAATTGATTTCTAATCTCATAGTGTTGTGGTCAGAAAAGATGCTTGATATGATTTCAATTTTCTTAAATTTACTGAGGCTTGATTTGTGACCCAAGATGTGATCTATCCTGGAGAATGTTCCATGTGCACTTGAGAAGAAAGTGTAATCTGCTGTTTTTGGATGGAATGTCCTATAAATATCAATTAAATCTATCTGGTCTATTGTGTCATTTAAAGCTTGTGTTTCCTTATTAACTTTCTGTCTGGATGATCTGTCCATTGGTGTAAGTGAGGTGTTGTCTGGATGATCTGTCCATTGGTGTAAGTGAGGTGTTAAAGTACCCCACTATTATTGTGTTACTGTCAATTTCCTCTTTTATGGTGTTAGCATTTGCCTTATGTATTGAGGTGCTCCTCTGTTGGGTGCATATATATTTATAATTGTTATATCTTCTTCTTGGATTGATCCCTTGATCATTATGTAGTGTCCTTCCTTGTCTCTTGTAACATTCTTTATTTTAAAGTCTATTTTATCTGATTTGAGTATTGCTACTCCAGCTTTCTTTTGATTTCCATTTGCATGGAATATCTTTTTCCGTCACCTCACTTTCAGTCTGTATGTGTCCCTAGGTCTGAAGTGTGTCTCTTGTAGACAGCATATATATGGGTCTTGTTTTTGAATCCATTCAGCGAGCCTGTGTCTTTTGGTTGGAGCATTTAATCCATTCACATTTAAGGTAATTTTCAGTATGTATGTTCGTATTACCATTTTCTTAATTGTTTTGGGTTTGTTTTTGTAGGTCCTTTTCTTCTCTTGTGTTTCCCACTTAGAGAAGTTCCTTTAGCATTTGCTGTAGAGCTGGTTTCGTGGTACTGAATTCTGTTAACTTTTGCTTGTCTGTAAAGCTTTTGATTTCTCTTTCAAATCTGAATGAGATCCTTGCTGGGTAGAGTAATCTTGGTTGCAGGTTCTTCTCTTTTATCACTTTAAATATATCATGCCACTCCCTTCTGGCTTGTAGAGTTTCTGCTGAGAAATCAGCTGTTAACCTTATGGGAGTTCCCTTGTATGCTATTTGTCGTTTTTTCCCTTGTTGCTTTTAATAATTTTTCTTTGTCTTTAATTTTTGTCAATTTGATTACTATGTGTCTCGGCGTGTTTCTCCTTGGGTTTATCCTGCCTGGGACTCTCTGTGCTTCCTGGACTTGGGTGGCTATTTCCTTTCCCATGTTAGGGAATTTTTCGACTATAATCTCTTCAAATATTTTCTCAGGTTCTTTCTCTCTCTCTTCTCCTTCTGGGACCCCTATAATGTGAATGTTGGTGCATTTAATGTTGTCCCAGAGGTCTCTTAGTCTGTCTTCATTTCTTTTCATTCTTTTTTCTTTATTCTGTTCCATGGCAGTGAATTCCACCAATCTGTCTTCCAGGTCACTTATCCGTTCTTCTGCCTCAGTTATTCTGCTATTGATTCCTTCTAGTGTATTTTTCATTTCAGTTATTGTATTGTTCATCTCTGTTTGTTTGTTCTTTAATTCTTCTTAGGTCTTTGTTAAACATTTCTTGTACCTTCTCGATCTTTGCCTCCATTCTTTTTCTGAGGTCCTGGATCATCTTTACTCTCATTATTCTGAATTCTTTTTCTGGAAGGTTGGCTATCTCCATTTCATTTAGTTGTTTTTCTGGGGTTTTATCTTGTTCCTTCATCTGGTACATAGTCCTCTGCCTTTTCATTTTGTCTTTCTGTGAATGTGGTTTTCGTTCAACAGGCTGCAGGATTGTAGTTCTTCTTGCTTCTGCCCAGAGACCATTTTAAATTTACTTATAGTCACGTTAGAAAAGGAGAAAGAAATTGGAGGAATTAATTTTAGTAATCTATTTTATTTAACCCAATATATCCAAAAATTAACAATTCAACATATAATCATAAGAACTCTATTGACGTGGATATCTTACATTCTTTGTTTTCATATTCAGTTTCTGAAATCTGTGCATCTCACACGTATGGCACATCTCAGTTTGGACCAGCCACGTTCTTGTTGCCCTATGTGGCCAGTGGCTGCCGCAGGGGATAGTGCAGACCTGGGCAGGTTTATGAACAGTCAGTGTGAGAGCCTGGAAGGCCACCTCTGAACGTGATTCCAGCTCATAGCAATGCTTTTGAGTAACTTCAGGTGCGTTAGGGAAGCTGATTAAGGCTAACACCTGAGGACACACTGTGTGCCGTCGGGTGGGGGTGGACACATCCCAGTGTTCTCTGCCCTGTGAGGGGTTTGGAGGCTAGCAGTGGACAGTGGGGAGGTAACTGCAGTGGAGAATGGACAGTGGCCATACGGGGGCGACCATGGAAAGGAGGGACATTTTAAGAGCAGTGGAGAGGACATGCATTTAGGTGTGAGAAGTAAGCTTGTGTCACCTGCCGGACCGCCACCATGTGCGTTCTTGGCCTAGTGCACTGGCCTCCCCTCAGTGCAGCCCCTCGCTGTCCACGTCCTGCTCTGCCCGCTCCCGGCCCACCACCATGGCGCTACCCACGTAGGGGATGGAGGCCGCCACGCCAGGCCCAACTCTGTCCTCATGCCCCTGTCTTTGTGGTCCCACAGGAGCTGGATGGCCTCTTGGAGATCAACCGCATGACCCACAAGCTGCTGAGCAGGTACCTGACTCTGGACAGCTTTGACGCCATGTTCCGGGAGGCCAACCACAACGTGTCAGCGCCCTACGGGAGAATCACCCTCCACGTCTTCTGGGAGCTCAACTACGACTTCCTGCCCAACTACTGCTACAACGGCTCCACCAACCGGTGAGCACGCTACCTCACAGATGGCTCTGGATGCCCCTTCTGGTGGGCATCGAAACAGGATGGTCTCAGGGCCCATCTTTTCCCATGTCCAGGATACTCAGGCCCTCCTGGTCTCCTCCATTTGCAAGTGCAGCCCTGGGCCAGCCCTTGGGTATGTGGTCATGGCTTTCATGTGCAGACCCAGTGCGGGGCCAGGGTTCCTATCCAGGGCACTCCCTTGGGGCTCAGGGCCAAATCTGTGGTACATGTGGACGGCAGCTGCTGGGTCTGTACCACCTCCATACTTGTAACGTCTGCTGACGTTGGAATGTGCTGGGTGACCCTGCTTTTCGTGCTTCCATCTGGGACGTCGGGCCATGTGAGGGTCTGCCAGTTAGCCGCCCTCCACGCACCTACCATTTTACTATGTTGAACAACACAAAGTGGCCCGCTGGAAGGGTGGCATGGCTGCTGGCTGCAGGGTCACGTGGTCCAGTCTCGTGGTCCAGCCAGGGTCCTGGGATGGCTCTGTGTCACCTCCACACTCTGGCAACTGCCTGCCTGAGGCCTGTCCTCTCTGCGCTGAGCTTCGCTCCTGCTGTGTCAGCACATGCCAGAGAGGAAACGTGTGTGTGTGCTTGTGAGTGTGAGAAATGGGGGTGAGTATGAGTGAGGGTGTGTGTGAGAGTCCGTGTGTGTGTGAGCGTTATGACCACTTTTTATTTTTTTATTTTTATTTATTTTTTATAAATTTATTTATTTATTTTTGGCTGTGTTGGGTCTCTGTTGCTGTGCATGGGCTTTCTCTAGTTGCAGTGGCTTCTCTTGTTGCAGAGCACAGGCTCTAGGCACGTAGGCTTCAGTAGTTGTGGCTCGTGGGCTCTAGAGCGCAGGCTCAGTAGTTGTGGCTCACAGCCTTAGTTGCTCCGCAGCATGTGGGATCTTCCTGGACCAGGGATCAAACCTGTGTCCCCTGCATTGGCAGGCGGATTCTTAACCACTGTGCCACCAGGGAAGTCCTATGACCACCTTTAAAAAGTAAGTGTCTTTTGCTTTTACTTTGCTTCACTACTGCATCTGAACATCCTACCATGTGTTGGCTTGATCACTACTGTCTTTTAGGCCTAGATTTTTGTGTCTTGATCCAGGGGTGCTGAGCTTCGACCCCCGAGGGCAGAAGGGAGGCCCTCCTGTGGCCTGATCGTACCTGCTATTGCCATTGTCTGTTTGGGACCCCAGGGTTGGTTTCCTTGTGGGAAATACAGGCCTGTTGCTGGTACATGGAGGTGTGCCATTAGGGCCATCGCCCAGCCCCATGCAGCAGCAGAGGGCACATGGCCATGGCCACAAGAACCACAGGTGAAGGAGCCCTGGTTGGCCTTCTTGGGTCAGGGGGCCCTGGGCCTGGCTGGGCACAATCCACTGGAACCAAACTTTAGAGACGACTCACGCCTGTAAACTCCCTTCTAAGTGCCCAGGTTCTTGAAACAGGTATTTTTCAAGTTGTTTTAGAGTTGGAATTAACTGAAAAAATATTTTTATTGCATAAGTGATGCATCATAGTTGTAGAAAAGCTAGAAATTGTGTGTGTGTTTGTGTGTGTGTGTGTGTGTGTGTGTATATATATATATATAATATGGAATAGGTATATGGGGAAAATAATTAAATCCCTAGAGATTTCCCTTATAACATGTCTATCTTCTAGAGTTTTTGCCATACGCTCGAATATACATGTGTATTTTTCGTTTTGCAGAAATGGATGTTGTTAGGCATACTGTTAAATACACATTCTTTTTTCACATCATATGTCATGATGAGGGGCATTCTGTGTGTACATACGTGCTTGTCGTGTTTCTGAAAGTCTAAGTCATGGCCAATGTTTGCAAGATTTTCTGTGCTTTGGTCGGTCTGTTTGGAACTTTTGGAATTAATTTCTGTTATGTCCCTTAAATCATTTTGACTAGTGCTTAGAACTGGCGTCTCTAAAGGTGAAATGGAGCCGAACCCCATTATTGGCAAGTTGAGAAAATACGTTCCGTGGGGGGGCGTCGGGCAGGGCTGTGGAGGTGGTAGAATCAGGCAACACAAGGACTTGTGATTTTCTTGTGTTATTTTAGGTTGCATTTTTGATTATCTAGCATTTTGTCGCCCTTTAAGGGATTCCCAGAGATCTTGCAAAAGGAACAGTTGAAGATGCTCCCTGGGCCCCCTTTGTGCCAGCTGCACTGCGTGTGTACAGCATCTGCCTGTTCTGGTCATCTTGGTGACAGCCCGGTGGGTCAAGGGCTCAAAAACAACAGGAGCCGTGTGGAAGGACTGCAGGGCGGGTGGGAGGGGGCTGAAATCTACATGGTGATGAAAACTCAGCACGTGCTGTAAACCTTTCTGTTAAATCACTATGTTTTCTGAAAGATGCTCCAGGCGTGGTGAGTCATGAGTGTGCAGTTAGGGAAAGAGGTCTATTTCGAGGCCCTGCCTGCCGAGCTGGGCCCACGTGGGTGCCCTTGCCCTGATCGGGGCCGACGCTGGGGAACAGCCCGCCATCCTAGGCTACCTGTCCTACTGGCAGCAGGAGTCTTGTTGTCAGAGACGAGGTTGCCCGGACTCAGGTCAGGAAGTTGGTGCCGTGTGACCCAGCAACCTTAGCAGGGCGGAACACCTCCAGGCCGTGTCACTTGCACGGCCTGACGGACACTATGGCATCAGGTGTATAAACTGACGAGAGGCACCTCTGCCCTGGGTCCCCGTAGCCCGTCCAGCACGAGGTCCACCTGAAGAGCAGCAAGCAGATGGCTGGCCTCGCCTGATAGTGTGTGCCCCCCGCTGCCCGCATGGCGCCGGTAGGTGGCTTTGCCTCCGACGGGCTGTGCGATTGATTGCACGGGAACCCAGTTTCCCACGCGTTGGAGCTGTGACCTTGGGCACGTGTGCTGGCAGGGGCCAGCGTGAAGTGACCTCAGCCTCCTTGGGCTCAGAAACCTGCGGTGCAATTCAGAGGGAGCCCTGGCTGCACGAGGTGCAGTCTTCACCGGAGCAGCCGCGCCGGAGGCCTCCACCTCTTGCTAGCATTGGCGAAAGCCATTACTGCTGTATTTTTAACAGGTCTTTCAGTGGAACCCTCAGAGCTTCATTATCTGGAAAAGACATTTTAAAATAGCGTTTCGTATGTCCACGTTGCATGTGGAAACCTGAGAAGACAGACAAAATTATGCCACCCAGTATCTTAATTCCATGCCTGAGGGTTTTCTGAGAGCTGCTTGCGGGGAAACCAGAACTCCGTTTGTTGCTTGGCGTATCTACTTATTTTGCTGCTTATTTCCGATGAATGATTTATGCCTGGTGACTCTAGGAGGTCGCATGGGGTGGCCTGTGACTTAAATTTAACCTCTACAGCTACTAATTGTGACAGCGCGATAGCCCTCCAAGTAAGCCAGCAGTTGGGATCAGAGTCGGGCCTCTTTGGCAGGAAGACCACCGAGGAGGGTGTGTCCTCAGTGCAATGTACCACAAGGTTGTCCCATCACTGGCCATCCGTCCCTTGGTTAGGGTGCTGGCTGCCAAGTTTCTCCACTGGCGTGTTTCCATTTTTCTGTTTGAAATTTATAAGTGATATATAGGGAGATAATCTGAGACTTTATAAACGGTTCCTTGTTAAAAGTTGACCCACTAATTTTAGCATCTGTTGATGATTCTTACCCAAATCAGTTATCACTGTGGTGTTTGAACAATGGTGATTTTCTAACCTTTTCATTCCATCTACAGTTATTAATTGACATTCTGCTATACATATTAGCATTTTTTATCTGTTTGTTTCTTATTAGTAAGGGGATTCTAATGCAGGGTTAAAATCTGTTACTGTCATGACTTGCTGATGTGGCTCAAATCAGCTCTGCTTTGGCTAGTAGGAGCCCCTTCCGCCCCGTTTTTATATCTTCTTGTCTGTCCCCATGATTCTCAAGCCCTGTCTTAACTTTCTGCACCACAAGAAGTCCCAGGTTCATCTTGGAATTCTCCTACTTTATCCTTGTAATCTGTTATTCTATGAGGATTCCTTTTAATGGAGAATATTTTAAAATTAAGCAAAGTCTGGGTGTTAGGTATGCTCACGGCTACTGGTGTGTCCTTGTTTCTAGCCCTTTTCAGTGGTCAGAGCTAGGAAGGACTTACATGTGTGCTGTGTCAGATTCCTGTGGCTGCCATAATAAGTTACCACCAACTGGTGGGGGGCGCTTAAAGCAACAGGTTTATTCTCTCACAGTTCCGGAGGCAACAAGCCCAGAATCAAGGAGTCAGCAGGGCTGTGCTCCCTCTGAGGCCCTGGGTAGGGTCTTCTCTTGACTCTTTCCACCGCTGGTGTGGTGAGCAGTCCTCAGCCCGCAGCCGCATGGCTCCAGTTTCTGTCTCTGTTGGCATGTGGCATTTTCCTCATGTGTCTCTCTCCTATTCCTGTGAGGACTGGAGTCATGTTATATTGGATTAAGGGCCAACTCTGCTCCAGTAAGACTTCATCTTAGCTAATTACGTCTGCAACAGCCCTGTTTCTGAATAAGAGCACATTCTGAGGTACTACTAATTGAGACTTCAAGTTATCTTCTGCGGGGACACAAACTCATAATGTTTATATGTGTGTCTACTTCTATCCAGCTCTTTATGTATTGAAACCATGAATTCACACTGCTGTCTTCAATTCCAATCCAGCAATGCAGGCTTCATTTCTGTTTTTGTAACTTCCTTCTACACTGAGAATTCTTGTTTCATCATTCTTAAGATATTTACTCATTTGCTCAATTCTAGAACATGAAGAAAAAGTAGTTTCAGAATTACTTATCCTTCCCACTGTGAAACACAAACCTATTAACTGGAATTCAGTATTTTTTCCATTTTTTTATATTTAGATTGAGAAATGTATACAGTCAAAAGGTGGTGTTCAAAAGTTATTTGAGATAATAGAGTAACAGAGTTTGGATTTACTCTTTGCCTTAAACAAGTGGACGTTTATGAAACAACGGTTTTCGCTGGATGTTTCCTGGGGTAAAGGAAACGAAGGGTGTGAGCTGTGTGACTTCCCCTGGCTTCCTGCCTGGGAGCATTTTGGAGGTCTTGTTTGGTAGAGGAGATGAGGAAGCTGAGACGGCTGGGATTTGCAAAGCAGAGTGTGGGAGAGAAGAGAGCTACACAGAGGAAGAGCTCCTGAAACCAACTTAGGAGCCCTTTAGCCTTTGCTTGAATATTAAACTGTGTGCGCTGGGTGGAAGTCCACAAGGCTGTGGAAGAACAGCTGCCGGGGAGGGGTAGACAGAATTGTGCCCAGAGCTCGCCAGCACTAGGAGTCATTTGAAGCAGCCTGTGAGAATGGGGAAAGCTCACTGAATACCCAGGCGTTTGATAGAATTGCCAGCAGGGCCTATCTTACTACCAGCGCTAGGGTAGTGACTACTTTATACCATAACAGATCGTGAAAAGATCCTGCTGACTTGCAAGCAGTTTAAGCGTCTGCCCACAAAAACTCAACCCTCTTTAAAGGATAACGACAGAACCCAGCCACTCAGCAACGTGATGTTTCCATGTAAATGTGATCAGCTCCGCAGGCCGCTGTCCTCTCCTCAGATGCAAACGTTTGTTTCATGCACTAGTGGTGTTTTGACAATTACATCCTTTTTTATTTATTAAAGTGCAATATGTGTTAATCAAGTTTTTTGAATTTAATAATTAGCAAATCCATGAATTTTTTTAATCATGCTTCTTTGTAAAAGTTTTATATGTTTAAATGAACGCTTCTGATTTGAAAGTGTGAGTCGATTTTGACATTTCTGCTTTAAGATCCAAGCATGTGAGTTTTAGTGGCTCCTAATCTGTTACGAAGCCACAGTCTCTTGGCTCTGCAAGTGCGCTTACAGACTCATCTTCTGTCAGTTTGTACCCAGTGAGCTGAGTGACCGCATCACTGCCCGCGTCTGCCTTCCCACTCCTGTCCCTGCCATCGTTGCTGTGTCCAGAGGCCCAGCAAGGCCCAAGTGCCTGCATCACCTCTTTTCAAAAGACTGAATGAAATGGTCCTGGTGCCAAGTTTGGAGACTCTTTTTATGTGCTAGAAGGGCCTCCAGTGTCCTCACTCTGTTCCTGAACTTCGGATACATTTATCATACTTCAGAGTATTTATAGCTCATTCCTAGTATGGGTTTTGATTTCCCAGAATTTTCCTATGTGATGATTAATTGGGAGGAAGATTTAATTGATGAGTAATGGAAAAGTTCTGAATTTTAAAAAACTACCATTAAATTTTTGGTTTTCTTTCTTTTTTTTAATCTTTCTTGTTTAGATTTGTTCGGACAGTATTACCATTTTCTCAAGAGTTTCAAAGAGATAAACAGCCAAATGCACAACCCCAGTATTTGCATGGATCAAAGGTAGGTTCTTTGGTGTTTGTATTACGATTTTTAAGTTCATAACGAAGCGTATTTTGAAGTTTAATTTGAATCAGTCTAGTTTCAATAATTTGAATGTATCATGCCACATATAAAATGTTATTGTTTCCTTCACTTAGCACCCTTCTGAAAAGTAATGTAGTGCTGGGACAGCTTCTGGCCATGTGGTGGGTGTCAGCTGTGAGACTGCTGGAAGATTTAAAGGTGTAAAAATATCAAGCCAGGAAAGTTTGTGGAAGACGCTTGGGGGTGGGGGGCACATCTGTGATGGAGGGGCAGGGTGGCCTGTCCAGCTGTGACACCTTAGAGGGAGGAGCTGAGGTGGGAAGGGGCACGCGGAAAACAGCTGACATCCGGGAACCACGGGACACCCACCATCCCATGAGATGAGGCAGGTTTCCCGGCTGACATGGGAAAGCTCACTGAATACCCAGGCATTTGATAGAATTGCCAGCAGCAATTCTATGCAGCAAGCAAGGGCATTGCTAAAGGTTAGTGTTGTCAGTATTTAAAGTACTCTTACAATTTAATAAGAAAAAGACAAGCGTTCTGTGCTAAAAAGGAGGCAGGTGCATCTGCATCTGCAAAGTAGGTGCCCATCTCGGGGGGAAAGAAAGATTAGATTGTGCTTTTTAAAGCGACCAGCTGTGACTGAACTTAAACTTATGGATTTCATCCTCTTTGAGAAATTGTTCATGGCATTTTTATTCTTAAAACCTAAACCAGTAATTTTTTGTTAGATCATTTGGACCCCTAACAGAAGTCTAACAAAAGTTTGCGTGAGGAACGCTGACGTTGACTGTTCCTCTCATATGATACTTTCTTGAGGATCAAAGAAAGGCAGAATGCCAGAGCATCACGCTGGCAGAGCTGAGCCACCGTGTTCCTCGTGAGCACTCAGACGTGTCAGCTGCGCTTCAGTGTGCTGCTGTGCAGTTAGAGTGTTCGCACCTATGGGATTATGGAATACACAGGAATCCGGTTCAGAAATCCAGTCCGTCCTGTTGTTAGGAGCGATGAGTGAGGGCTAGTGTCTTACAGTAATAACGTCGACTTAGGTGAATGCCCATTTATGGCGTTACCTTTTTGGATCCTGGTAGTATCACCACTCTGAGTGAACAGTCTCTTGAGTACATCACTGATGTTCTCTTTCCTATAAGGTAAGTAAGGTTGTCCCTACTTCACAGTTGAAGATACACGTGTTGAGGGCATTAGAGAACCCAGGGCACGTGACTAGTGAGTCTGGAGCCCCCGTCCACTGGTTTCCGGGCGAGGCCCCAGTCTCTGCATCAGGCGTGGTCAGCAGTGTTTCTTGACTTGAGCTGTGAGGCTCCCCTCCTCTGAGTCTGCGTGTTTTATAGTGTAGGATTTGTAATTTTGCCCTCTCCAGAGGTAGTTCCTCCTCCCCTTCCTCTTGAGTAGGTACATTGCTCCGGTTGTGTTGTCCCTGGGATGTGCCATCTTCGGGGTGAGTGAGGGGGTGAATGAGGTCTTCAGGAAGCCAGACACTCATCGGGGGGGCCGGGGACTAGGTGTCATTGAGCCCCAGGCCCCGAGCAAGTGAGGGTGGCTTTGGGAGTGAATTTTCCCACTTGTAACATGAGGCCATTTAATTTCACTAATGATTTTCATGTTTTTCAAGCATTAGAACTTATTATCAAGCAAAAACCTCACCCAGAATCCCAGAATCTTTTTTTTTTTTTTTGGCTGTGTTGGGTCTTTGTTGCTGCGCGCGGGCTTTCTCTAGTTACAGTGAGCGGGGGCTACTCTTTGTTGTAGTGCGTGGGCTTCTCATTGCAGTGGCTTCTCTTGTTGCAGAGCAAGGGCTCTAGGCACGCGGGCTTCAGTAGTTGTGGCTCGTGGGCTCTAGAGTGCAGGCTCAGTAGTTGTGGTGCACGGGCTTAGTTGCTCCGCAGCATGTGGGATCTTCCCGGACCAGGGATCAAACCCGTGGGCAGGCAGATTCTTAACCACTGTGCCACCAGGGAATTCCCAGAATCCCAGCATTTAAAGCACAGTTTAGGGACACTGCTTTGGGAAAACAAGTGTTCTCTTGCTGCAAGTAATAAGCCCTTCCTTCTCTGGATTAAAAAATAATAATGAAGCACAGTTGGTGCTTTGAGGAGCGATGGCAGGGGGCAGGTTGTGTCTGAGCCCACAGTCAAGATACAGTCTTTTCAAGTCTGATAGGGTTGTAGGGATGAATGTGAGACAGGCATTTGTCAGTGTTTCCACCTTGGTGAATCTTGCATTTATTTGATCATTGGTTTGGACTCAGACTTTCTGTGTTGATGGTCCCAGGATCACCTGCACATTTGGTGATTCTCCAGAAGGATTCATTCACAGCCGCAGTTTATTACAGCTAAAGGACACAAAGCAGGATCAGTAAGGGGGAAAGATGCATCTGGTGGTGATGGAAGCAGGTGCGGGCTTCCAGTGGTCCCTCATGGGGGTCGCATGGGACGTGCAGAGAGTTCCTGCCCAGGAAAGAGAAGCTCACAGGAACACCAGGGTCCAGGGCTAGGGGCATAGACACAGCCACCTGTGTGACTGGCCCGAGTTACTGAAACCCCAGAATCCCCAGAAGGAAAGGAGGGGCTTGCCATGAATCACTGTTTGTGCAAACAACCTAGACAAGCTTGTACAGCATGGTTAAGTGTCCCAAGTGTAGAAAACACCTGTATCAGTCGGCAACATAGGCAACATTTCAAGGGCTGAGTTCCCAGGAATTGCAAGCAGGCGTCCTGAGGATATTCATTCAGAGCCGAGCAACTAGACTTTTGCCAGTTCTTCAGAATCCTTACTGTCCTGATGTGGTTCTCTGTGTACATAGAGGAAATATTTAAGACAATTATAAAAGGGGAAGGGGGAAGGTTATAGGGACCTAAAAGCAGGTGAGAGTGGTACATTTCACTCAAAAGTAGTAACATGTTGATAACAGTAGGTTGTGATAACTTACATAACGTATAATGTAAGACCTGGAACATCACTGAAAGACCTGTGCAAAGAGATACTTTCAAAAATTCCACAGTTAAATCACAACAGAATTCTAAAAAATGTTTAAATGACCCACAGGAAGACAGGAAGAATGAAACAGAGCGTAACTTAAAAATCAGTAATTACATTACTTGTAAATGTATTAAATGTAAGTGGTCTAAAGACAGTTTAAAAGGCAGAGGGATTGACAGAGTGGATTAAAAAATATGACTGTATAAGAAACTCACTTCAAGTCGATGATATATGTAGGTTAAATGTAAAAGGATGGAAAAAGATGTATCACAAACATTAATCAGAAGAAAGCAGAGTGACTGTATGAGTATAGGATAAAGCAGATTTCAGAGCAAAGAATATTACCAGGGACAAAGAGGGAGGGACATTACATAATGATAAAAAGGTCAAGCCACCAAGAAAATATAGCAATCCTAAATGTTTATGCACCAAACAACAGAGTTTCAAAATACTTGAAGCAAAAACTGACATGAGTGAAAGGAGAAATGAACAACTCCACAGCTGTAGTTGGGGAAGTCAACATTCCTTTCACTTAGTAATCGAAAGAATAAGTACACAGAAAATCAGCAACAAAAAAGAATGAACACCATCAACCAATACGATGTTAATGACGTGTGTAGAACACTTCATCCAACAACAGCAGAACATACATTCTTTTCAAGTACCCATGGAGCATTCTCCAATATAGACCATACCCAGGGCCATAAAACAACAGCAACAAAATTCAAAGAACTGAAATATTATAGAGTGTGTTATCTGACCACAGTGAACTCAAACTAGAAATCAGTAACAAAGAGATGACAAGAAAATCAGAAATTAACACATTTCTAAATGATCCTTAGGGCAAGGGGAAGTCTCGAGGGAAATTTTTTAAAAAGACATTGACCTAAATGAAATGCAAATATATCAGAATTTACGGGGTGCAGCTAAAGAAGTGCTGAGAGGGAAACACATAGCACTGAATGCTTACATTGGGAGTCTCCCTGATAGGTGTGCAGACGTCTGTGTCCTTAGACAAGCTTGGAGGTCCCGTCTGACAAGAAACCACCCTGACTACCTTTCTCGCCTGCCCCCCCTGCAGGGCTGCTGTCCCCCACTCCCTGCATACCCCACTGCCTCATCAGAGTCTATCCTTGGTGTCTCCCACAGGAGACTGGGAGCAGTAACATGGGGGCAGCAGTGAGGCTCTGAGATACATTCATTTCTCATTCCAGGACCTCAGAATGTCTTCTGTAGGACTGGCAGTTTAATAAATGTTGAAGAACCAAATGGTTTTGTTTTCTTCCTTCTGTTTTAGCAAACTTGTTTTTATGTCTTCAAGTTGAAAACATAGATACCAATAAAGGGCAGTCCAACAGGTTCTCTGGATGTCCCCACCTGAGGGCGCTGTGTGCTAATGCACTTTACGTATGGATTCTTCATCTTGACCTGTGCGTGGGGCTACGTTGAAAACCCTGGCAACTTCCATCAAGCGCTGGCCTTCTCTGTCCCCAGGCTTTGAACCTGGCCTACTCAAGCATCTACGGCAGCTACCGGAACTTTGTGGGGCCTCCACACTTCCAGGTCATCTGCCGGCTGCTCGGCTACCAGGGCATTGCAGTGGTCATGGAAGAGCTGCTGAAGGTGGTCAAGAGCCTGGTATGTTTCCCTTGGTGGGCTTCCTTCCCAGGGCAGGGGGTGGTGGTGGTGGGAAGGACTCTGCACACAATTCCTGTGTGGGGAGGGGCTTTCCACTCCATCTCTCACATCAGTCTCCACGCGTGAGATTTCATTTCCAGCCAAAGTCCCGGGTCGTTACCGTGCATTTGACTAACAGACTCCTTTTCAGAAGTGCCCATCACACCCGCAGCCTGCGGGGCAGTGTGGCTGGCGGCTGACACAGCCCATCTCTTGCAGCTGCAAGGCACAATCCTACAGTACGTGAAGACGCTGATGGAGGTGATGCCCAAGGTCTGCCGGCTGCCGCGGCACGAGTACGGCTCCCCTGGTGAGCACAGCGTCTTCCTGGGGTGCACCGGGAGGGACGGACGGTGTCAGCCATAGGCCCCAGTAAGGGAAGTCAAGTTGGAAATTACTGATAAGGATCAGATCTGCCTTCCCCAGGTGGGAGGAGGTGGGGAGCCCAACCAGAGCCTGATTGTTTCCAGCAGAAAAAACCAGCCAGCCTTTCAACCAGGAGAAGGTGTGCAGGAGGGTGTGTAGGAGTTGCCGTTTGCGGTGGGCATGCTGGGTGGGGAGCGACAGGGCTGTGAGCCCTGTGCACCTTGGCTCTCCTACAACACCAGGATCTTGAAGGTCGCTGACCAGGGAGGGGCAGGGAGCTCCACTGCCAGGTCCAACTGCCCAGAGGCCTCAGAGGCAGCCCCGTGCAGGGGTGCTGCGTCCCCTGACAGCGCAGCCCGTCTGTCTTTCTGCCTGGCAGCCTCGCTCTAAATGAGAGCCTGTCTCATTGGCTGGCTGACCGTAGGGCCCTCGGGCAGATGTGCCCTTTGGGGTGCCAGACAGACCTGCATGGCCTGACCAGAGCGGATTTGGGGCTCTCCATGTAAACAGCCTTCGTGACCTCAGAAAGCATCGCTCGTGATAAAGTTGGACTACAGGAACCCTCATCTCTTAGCAAAACTGCCTTTTGTCTCATATTCGTTACTACTTTCTTAAAAGCTGGACAGCTCTCTTATTAAGTGACTTGGGCCCACACGTGGGTCACCCATGAGAGACTGTTCTGATGGGTAGTCGGCTGGTGTGGCTGAGCCCCCGGATGTCGCTGGCACCGCCCAGGGCTATTGGTGTCTAAGGGGACAGTGAGATGACCCCTCTGGCCCCTGGGAAGGGACATAACCGCTGGTCTGGCCTGGCTTCGGAGGATCTCAGAAAACAGATGGGTAACATTGGGATAATAAAACTGTTGCTCAGATCCTGACTAGAGGTGGATATTTTAAATGTCAGAGACAGGCCATTTAGGCCACATCCAGAGCTGGTCTGGGGCAGAGCTGTGGACTTCAGGGCTGCTCTCTGAATGTCCTCGCCCAGCTGGCGTGGCACCACCGTGTGGATAGTGCCATGCTGCTGGGAGCGCCCCTGCGCCCTCGTGCCGTCTCAGGTGGACCGCACAGAGGAAAGGGTGGCCTCCCAGGCAGGCAAGGCTGTGGGGTCCTGGCCGAACGGCATTCAGGGCCGGACCTCTCGGGATGAGGGGTTTCAAGTCGTTCCAGTTTCTGACTTTGCTCTCCTCAGGGTTGTTGTGGCTATTCTAGGTCTTCTGCATGACTGTAGATTCTGGAGTCAGCTTTGGGGATTTTTGACTGCATCAGCATTGAATGGATGGATTGAGTTCTTTCCAGACTTTACGCCTTGTGTCTTTTCCTGCCTTATTACAACATCCAGGGCCTCCAGGACAGTGGTGAAGATGTGTTGTCTTGCTCTGGAGCTCTGGGAGGAGGTGTGCAGATTCACCACTGAGTGTGACACTGGCTAGCTACAGGGTTTTTGTAGATGTCCTTTATCAGACTGCGTACATTCCCTTCTGTGCCTGTGAAGGGATACTGAATTTTACCAAATACCTTTTCTACCTCTGCTGGAGATGACAATGTGGTCTTTCTCATTTATTGCGACGTGATGCCTCCTCTGAAGATACAGGCAGACCTTGGAGATATTGCAGGTTTGGTTCCAGATAACCGTAATAAAGTGAATATTGCCAATAAAGCAAGCCACATGAATTTTTTTTATTTCCTGGTGCATATAAAGTTATGTTTACACTATACTGTAGTCTATTAAGTGTGCAATGACACCATGCCTTATAAAACATGAAAACATGCATATCTTAATTAAAAACACTTCATTGCTAAAAAAATGCTAACCATCATCTGAGCCTTTAGCAAGTTGTGATCTTTTTGCAATAGTAACATCAAAGATCACTGATCCCAGATCACCGTAACAAATACAATAATAATGAAAAAGTTCAAATATTTCAAGAATTACCAAAATGTGACACCGAGACACGAAGTGAGGAGACGCTGTTGGGAAAACGGCACCTATAGACTGGCTTGATGCAGGGTTGCCACAAATCTCCAATTTGTAAAAAAACAATATCTGCGAAGCACAGTAAAACAAGCTATGCCTGGACAGGGTTGACAGAGAAAGAGGCTTTGGAGCTGAGGCCCAGCACTCAGGTGGTGGACAAACCACCAGTGCAGGGAAGGTGCTGGGGTCAGGAGACGTGCAGCCATGTCCTTGTGGGCACGATGGCAGTGTGAGAATGCTCAGTGCTCCCGGCCGTGAACCCCAGGCTGCTCCCTGTGGGGCTCCCTCGCCTCCAGCCTCCCCCAGCCCCACACTCATTCTGTGCCACCACAGGCATCCTGGAGTTCTTCCACCACCAGTTAAAGGACATTGTTGAGTATGCGGAGCTGAAGACGGTGTGCTTCCAGAACCTACGGGAGGTAGGCAACGCCATCCTCTTCTGCCTGCTCATAGAGCAGAGCCTGGTGAGTGCCCTGCCCCGCCCCGTGTCCCGCCAAGCCCCCCTCCCCACGGGTGATGGAACAGGCCGAGCTTTAGATGCTTGATTCAGTGGGGTTATTTAGTGGCGGAAGGGGAGCAAGTATCATAAAGCACCGTTCTTTTCTCATGACTGTTTAGACTTTAATTTGAATTTGTCCCCTACAACTGGAAAACAAAAATGCAGTGCAGTTCATCATTTAAGAATGTCTTATTATATAGTATTTGCTGCATCTAAATTAACATATGTGATATACCCATAAGGTAAAAGCACTGCTGCCCAGGGGAACTGTGTATGATGGAAATTTCCATAGCTGCGGCTGTGGAGCCCTCGAAATGTGGCTCCGTGTGAAGAACTGATTTTTAAGTTTTGCTGAATTTTTTTTTACATTTAAATAGTTGCATGTGCCCCATGCCTACTGCAGTGGACAGCATAATAAAGCAAACACTGGGAGCCCACCACACTAGGAAAGCACACATGGGACACCCACTTTCTCCACTGATTGCCTCCTGGTGGTGTCGTTTAGCCTCTCCCTCTGTCCCTTGTAGACCACGTCAACTGACAGTTCTGCACCGAGAGCCTTGGTGAGTGTAGCATGGACTCTTGCGTGGCCTCACTCTGCCTCTCCCTCAGGACTAGAGAGCCGGGCATCTTCCCTGGTGCTGGCCTCTTCCCGTCCTGTTAAATGCTCCGTTTGTATCTTTTGTCCATTTTACTATAATTTGTGTATCTTCTGTATGTCACACTTAAATGCAAATACCTCCCCCTGTTTTTGGCTCGTCTTTCCACTCTAACAGTGGTGATGTTTGGTAAACTGATACTCTGAATTTGAATGTAGGCTCTCTTTTTTTTTTTTGTCTAACGGTTAGCACTTTTTGTATCTCTTCAAAGAAGTCCTTTCCTACCTAGGGGTCATAAAGATATTCTTTCATATTTTCTTCTAAGGGTTTTAGGTGTTGCTTCTCTTCAGTTTATACTCCTTGTGGAGTTGGTGTTTGTGTGTAGTGAGATGTGGATGAGGTTCTTTTGTCCTCTGTGGGGTAACCAGTTGTCCCTCCTCCAGTGGCCGAAGGAAGACTCCTTTCTTTGCTGGTCAGCAGTGTCACTCTGTCATCCTTCAGCTTTTTGTGGATGTGCTGGTCTGTTTCTTGGCTTTCTTCCTCATTCCACCGGTCTGCGTGTCTGTCCGTGGCCTCTAAAACGTTGTCTTACTCATGGTAGCTCTAACTTAAGTCTTGACACCTGACAGGACGTGCTCCTAACCTTTTTCTTCTTCAAGCACATGCTCCCTCTTTGTGGATCTTTGCTCTGCTCTGAAAGTGTTAGAATCGGCTTGCCAAGTGCATTGAAAAAGCATATTGGCATTTCGATGGGAATTGTTTTGCATTTCTGGCTCCGTCTGGGGAGATCTTTTCTCTGTTACTTCTTAAAGGCAGTCTCTTGTCTCCGGGGCCCTGGCAGCTTGGCAGAGGCAAGGTCGTGTTTTGCAGTGACCGGGGCTGGGGTGCCCGTACACTGTGCAGGGCGTGGCAGTCAGACTGCCAGGCCTGTAGGGGCTGAGCCACTGGACTGGCCCTCTTACACCCAGGTACACAAAAAAAGAAAATATGTTGGCTGTCGTGTCAGGGAGTCCAAGGTCGGTTACAGGGTACAGCCTCCGGTCAGGACCCGCATCTTCTGGCTTCCCCTCTGCTACTCTGCTCCCCGGAGACCCTTTCCATGTGGTGCCAGAGATGGGCACCTCCCAGGCCCTCACTGTCCCACTAGCTGTGACTCGGCCCAGCCCCCCCTCCCCTGCAGCAGGAATGGTGGTGCAGGGCTGGCGGGCGGCTCCCTGAAGAGCTGGTGTCCAGGGCGGCCTCACTCCAGGAACAGCTGAGGGAGAACTGAATCTTTTATCTTTCATGTGTATTTACATGTGAATTTTTAACAACCAGATAAGTTAGGGAAAATTCCTTTAAATAGTAATCACTCATCATGAATTTTAAAGATTTAATATAGGAAAATTCCCTTCATGAGTGACTTTTCCTGAAACACACACATAAAGGGAACACTTGGACATTTGTTGGCTTCTGGAAGGAGTGTGATCCTGTGTTAGAAACTTAGGGAAAGAGAAATCTGGAACTGATGTGATCCTTACCTGCCCAGACCCTTCAGTAATTCCTGTTGTCTATCCCTGGACACCAGTGCAGCCCTTCTGAGGCGTCCAGCACTCTCAAAGCACCACCCCCCAACCCTTCCCAGGTGTCCAGCACTCTGGATGGCCCCCTGCAGTTCTTGGGGACCAGCCTCAACAGTGGCTGGACCTTCCAGGTCTCAGGAGCCAGGTGAGTGCTGGGCCTCGGCGCCCAGGTGACACAGATGCCTGGTGTCTCTTCCCTTCTGAGACCAGGGCCTGGGTCTCAAGTTTACACCCTGTACTGGGCTCCCTTGTGTGACAAGCACGGTGCTGGGCATCTAGGAAAGACATTAAGTCAGTTGATCTTAAAGCAAACTTTGGCTTATGAGTGGATGGATGTTTCTGAAACAATAAATAAAAAGGTCATCTACAACTCAGTTGAGTGCCGTTTTCTTTTCACTGCAGATTCCGTGGCCCATGAGTGGCCCCTGGACACGGAGGCTCTACCTGCAGGAATCTCTGTCCTCACCCACTCCTGCTCTCTGTGCACCGTCACCCTTTGCTTCCTCCTTCCCCCCCGACCTGTCAGTGCACCTTATGGCAGTGGCAAGAAGCCGCACTCTTTGTGTTGGGCATATCTGCTCCCAGGCCCTGCCCCAGACTGGAATTTTGTGGTCTTGCATTTGTCCTTTTGGAAATAAGGGGTGGTGTTTTCCAGTACCAGGGTGGGACTCTGTAAGGTGAAAGATGCATGGCTCTTCTCACTCCATCTCATCAAACCCAGATTCCAGACACTGATCTCTCCTTGGTGGTTGTTTTGGTGTCTCCAAGGAAAGTGGTAATAAACTGTGTTTGGCATTTGTATGGACTCCCATTAATATAAATGGAGATGTTAAGCGTAGATGTGTTCTTCAAATTGCCACATTAGAAAAGTGGGGTAACCGCCACCCAGCTGCAGGGGGCACTGAGCCTGTGGTGAGGCCCCCAGGGTATTGGTGGCCCCAGCTGGCACCAAGATTTGGTTGAGTAACCAACAATGTTGATCTTACTCTGAACTTCTTCATTGGATAGATACGTCTACCTTTCTGAAGAAGGGTTTTTTCCTTTTGTTCTTTAAATTCTGCCCTTTAAGCCCAACCTGAAATTTTTGGTGATGTAGTTCTTTTTAGCTTATATGTGTGTGTGTTTACTGAACTTTTTGTTTCGTAATAGTTTTAGATTGCTTTTTTGTTTTTTATAAATTTACTTATTTAATTTATTTTTGGCTGCGTTGGGTCTCCGTTGCTGCACGCGGGCTTTCTCTAGTTGCAGGGAGCGGGGGCTACCCTTCGTTGCCGTGCGCAGGCTTCTCATTGCGGTGGCTTCTCATGTTGCGGAGCACAGGCTGTAGGTGCAGGCTCAGTAGTTGTGGCTCGCGGGCTCTAGAGCGCAGGCTCAGTAGTTGTGGTGCACAGACTTGATTGCTCCGCGGCATGTGGGATCTTCCTGGACCAGGGCTCGAACCTGTGTCCCCTGCATTGGCAGGCAGATTGTTAACCACTGTGCCACCAGGGAAGCCCTGCTTGTTTGTTTTTAATACTGAATTTTATAGCCATTCTCCCTCTTTCTCTGGCTAGGTTTGGGTGCAGAAATTTGAGTTCACTGTCAATGACACCTGGAAGCTGCACTGATAGCCAAGTGATCCCTCTAAAAGTGGTGTTGCCAGCAGGCAGGTGCTTTTACCACCTATAGAGCCCTCCATCTGTGTGGCTCTGCCCCAGCCGTTCCACCCAGCAGCTCTCTTCCCTCATCAAAGTCTCCCATCCCCCATCCACTGGCCCGGCCACTTTCTTGCAGTTAGTCACCTTCCAGATGCCCTCCAACCCTCTTGGTGCAGATGGGCTGATCGCCCGTCTCCACTTGGCTTTTTTCACTTGACAGTAAATATATTTTGGAGACCACTCCGCATCAGTAAGTGGTGACGTTCCTCAGCCTCTCTTAGCTGCGTGGCACTCCACGGGCATTGCCCCCATGCTGTGTTTGCATGCTGTGCCGTCACCGTCTGATGCCTTCCTTCTTTAAGCATGTCCTCTTTCAGCCCCCACGCCTCCTTCTCCTAGTGCAGGGGGCCTGGGGACCAGGTCCTGTGTGCACTGGCCTAGAGGGGCTCCCGTCACGTGTATGCTGCATGAAGAACTCGTGTTGTTGCTGGACTTGGGCGCAGGAGACGGGGTGGAGGTCAGCCTCCCTCTGGGGGGTTCTGGAGGAGCAGGGGTGGCTGATAGGCTGCTGCACCGGGCTTACGTTAGGTGACGATGGGACCCTCACTTGATGGGTACAGAAAGCCTTCTCTTCCTCCTCTCGGTCTTAGCCTTGCTTTCATCTTTGGGGAGATCCTCAGAAGGGAAACTCTCATCAGTCAGTATGTTTTGACTCTCTGATAACCATTTCTTTAACAATTTTTTTTATTAACGTTTCAGGATGGGTGTAGAGTAGGAGGCATGAGAGGCCATTCTCGTCTTCCGCCTTTTTGCCCTGAGGTGAATGCACCGCGGTCTAAGGAGCTTTCCCTTGTTTACGGGCCCTCAGACTCGGGAAGGGCGCCCTGTTCTTGCCCATCTTTGGGTTCCTGCTGGGCTTTTAGGAGTTCTGCAACCCCTGTGACATTGGAAGTAAACTTTCTCCCTGCATTGCATTGTTCTGGAGGTCTTGTGTAGCGTGGGGTTTTATTGCCTCTTTAAAGGAGTTGGTGATCCAGCAACAGGTTCAGAGCGACTGCTCAGAACCTTGTTTTGGGCTCTGTGGGGAATCGCTGACGCTGCCCCTTCCTTCTGCCTTCTGCGCTGTTTACACAGGAAGCACCTCCTTCCTATCTCTGCACGGAGGGCTGCAAAACTGTAAAATACGAAGGCCATGTTCAGTGCTGGGTTTACTCATGTCTCTGTTTAAATTAGTCAAAATAAGTAAAAATGAAAATTCAGTTCCTCAGCCACATTCCAAGTACGTAATTGCCACATGTGGCTGGTAACTACCTTAAGAGCACAGCTAGGGGACATTTCCATCATCCCAGAGACTCCTGTTGGGCAGTGCTGTTCGCAGTGTTTAATTTACACTAAATGCCAAGGACGTGCCTTGTTTTCAGCGCCTGATTTCTTGGTCCATTTTTGCTGTGAGATAAGCTTCCTAACACAGCCTTCGTTTTCTTTGCTCTAGTCTTTGGAAGAAGTATGCGACCTGCTGCACGCAGCCCCTTTCCAGAACATCTTACCGAGAGTCCACGTGAAAGGTGAGCCAGTCCTCTGACCAGGGCAGGGATGCATGTCTGTGTGGCCAAGGAGTTCTCGTTAGCTACAGGCCAGCTTTGTTTGAGTTTCCTGCCTGTTCAGTCATAACCTGGGGTAATTGGTAACATAATGTAGTTAAATGAGTATCAAATAACGGAAGTGTTTAGGGCTGAAATGCAGTGTCTTGGATGTGCTTCAGAATAGCACGGAAGCAGGGGTGTTGGGTATCTATGAAACAAGAGTGCCATCTCGTGATTGTTGCAGCAGATGGGCACAGAGGATTCATTGTACTGTGCTCTGTTTTTGATTACATTTGGATTTTTCAATAAGTTTTTAAAAGTGAATATTGAACAGAAAATCAATTCTCTGAGTTAAAATAGCAAATGAGCCAGTTCCATAAAAGAATTTTCAAAGAGAACCTACATGTATAATGTTAAACATTTTTCATTTGGTTGGTTTTTGTTTGTTTTGACAAAATTAAACTTGTGCAGTTATTATTCATACAAAGGAACAGAGTGTAAAATATTTTTTTCCACTGCAGAGGGAGAGAGACTTGATGCCAAAATGAAAAGACTAGAATCAAAGTACGCCCCACTGCATCTTGTCCCTCTCATCGAAAGACTGGGAACCCCTCAGGTAACGCATGTTGGGGCCGCTGTCACTGCTGTGAGCTGGGCCCCCCACGTTAGGCCACTGGTGGGGCTGGGGCTTGAGAGCAGGGGTTCTGGGTGAGACGCAGCCCTGAAGCGTCGTGAGGGGGGACGAGCCCACTCAGCCGCTCAGGCCCCAGTGTCTCAAGTGGGGCTCGTAACAGGACCTTGTCACAGGGTGGCCGGGAAGTTTGAATGAGCTAACACGTGGAAGGGACGTAGAACGTCACCTGGCACGTGAGACAGACACAGAAAACGTCGCTGTTTTTGTCGTCCCTCCCTTCACGAAGGAGGCTTTCTCATAGGTTTTTAAGAAGAGAAGGCAGGGAGGAGTTGCGTGAACTTAGGCCAGCTACATCAGAGTCTCTCAACCTCAGCACTGTCGCCATTTTGGACGAGATAATTCTGTGTTGTGGGGACTGTCCTATGAATTGTAGGACATTTAGCAGGATCCCTGGCCTCTACCCACTAGATGCCACTAGACCCACCCCAAGCTGTGACAACCAAAAATGTCTCCACACATTGCCAGATGTCCTCTGGAGACAAATCACCCCCCGTTAAGAACAGCTGTACTCGACAGTTCTCAACTCTGAAATACGTTTAGTGTGGTAAGACATACGGGTAATAGCTGACATATTTATTTTGTTGATGCTTATTTCTAAAAACCCTCTTCTGCAAGCTGGGATAGTTTCCAGTGAGTCAGAAACAAAGCCGGAGTACTTTAGTTTCAGCACCAGCCTCCTGCCATGCCCGTGACGTTTTGTCCTTCCTACAGCAAATTGCAATAGCAAGAGAGGGGGACTTGCTGACGAAGGAGCGCCTCTGCTGTGGCCTGTCCATGTTTGAAGTCATCCTGGCTCGGATCCGGGCCTTTCTGGACGACCCCATCTGGCGGGGGCCCCTGCCCAGCAACGGGGTCATGCACGTGGACGACTGTGTCGAGTTTCACAGGCTGTGGAGCGCCATGCAGTTTGTCTACTGCATTCCTGTGGGGACACACGAGTTCACAGTCGAGTAAGCGCGTGTGCTCGGGGTGGGCTGGGGGAGAGAGCCTGGCGCTGGGCTAACACAGGGGACCACCTGCCTCTGGAAACGGACCCCCAAGTTGCTGAGCTGCTACAAAGCTGCTCAAGTGCCCAGCAAGTGCCTCAGGGCTGGGCTTCTGGAGTTGTCCGAACTCATGGAAACTTGTGCACGTCAGGTGTGCGTTTTGCTAGATAGGAGGGCCGCAACTTCATGAACTCATTCTTCATGGAGGAGCCACAGTGTGCCAGAGGAGCCCCAAAGAGGTGTTTACCGGGGACACACCTCTGCTCAGTGTTCCGGGCGGGGCGCGCAGGGGGTCTGATCGCTGGAGTCTGATCACTCACCCTACCTACCGCTTCTTGTCCCCAGGCAGTGTTTTGGCGACGGGCTCCACTGGGCTGGCTGTATGATCATTGTGCTTCTTGGGCAACAGCGGCGCTTTGCTGTACTGGATTTTTGCTACCATCTACTCAAAGTCCAAAAACATGATGGCAAAGATGAAATTATCAAAAACGTGGTATGTGGAAGTTTCACAAAAAAAAGATACTTTCTAGTTACTATAAGTCGTTTTTCTGGGAATGTTTCTCATGCCAGGACAACTGAAGCTTTCTTTTCACTCCCCAAATGAATCTAAATAGAATTAGTAAGTAAAGGAGTCTGGTACTGAAATACTAATGGTTCCATTTTCCTTCTATTTTCAAGGTATGTAGACCTACTTCAAATTATAGAGCCTTGTAAGATCTGCATTTTCAGATTATTGGCATACCCTTCAAGTCTTCTGGCTCCCTTCACTGTAGTTAAAGTGTGTTTGAGGCTTTTTTAAAGATCTTTTTGTGTTTTATGGATTCTTTGTAACTGAATTCCAGAAAATACTCTGCCATTATCTTTTCAAATATTTTAGTTTTTCTTCCATTTTGGGACTTCAGTTAGATATGTGTTAGACGGACTTATCTGGTCTCCACTTAATATCTCACAGTTTTCTAGGTCAGAAGTCGGGTACAGCACAGTTCAGCTGGGTCTTCCATTTACAGTTTCACAAGGCCACTATCAGTGTGTCTGTAGGGCTGTGCTCCCTTCTGGAGCCTCTGGTCATGGATCTGCTTCCAGACTCATTCAGGTGGTTGGCTCAATTCAGTTCCTTACAGTTGGAGAACTGAGGTGTCCATTTCCTTTTCCTTGGCTTTCTGGGCTGTACCCAGAGTACTGTCTTCATTTAACTAACTCACTTCACCTCAGTCTGACCTGCTGTGCTTCTACTTTCAAAAGTCATTAGTTTACATTTAAAATGTTGACTTGGTTCTTCTTCAAATCTTGGTAGTAATTGATAATTTTATCTTCTTCATGGAATTTTTTCCAGTTTTTATTTCTTTACACATTTCATGTATCTTATGTTCTTTATTTTTTAGTTCTAGTATCTGAGGCCTCGAGGGGTATCTAAAACTCTGAAATGTTCCACTGCATTGGACTTTTTTTTTTTCTTTTTGGCTGCATCAGGTCTTAGTTGCGGCACGCAGGATCTTCTTTGCAGCACGTGGGATCTCTCATTGCAGCACGCAGGCTCTTCGTTGCGGCGCGCAGGTTTCTCTCTAGTTGTGGCATGCGTGTTTTCTCTCTCTAGTTGTGGCGCGCAGGGTCAAGAGTGCGTGGGCTCTGTAGTTTGAGGTATGCAGACTCTCTAGTTGAGGTGCGCGGGCTCTGTAGTTGTGGCGTGCAGGCTTAGTTGCCCCGTGGCATGTGGGATCTTAGTCCCTTGACCAGGGATCAAACCAGTGTCCCCTGCATTGGAAGGCAGATTCTTTACCACTGGACCACCAGGGAAGTCCCTGTGTGTTGGATTTTATTTATTTGGCAGCTCTTGTTTGATAGGGTTTTCTCCTAGGATTTTCATTTACTGTTCATCTCCCAGAATTATTACCAACTTGGGACCACTTTAGCCTAATGAGAGGTCCAGGCTTCGTGGAGAGTCTCCAGGTGTAGTCCACCTTGCTTACTGCCCAGGCTGTCTCCTCATCCCACTGCTGCTGGTGGCATCTATCCCTGAGGAGGTCCTGGCTTTTGCTTTACTTCCTGCATAGACAGAACCAGCAGTGCTTGTGTTTTTTTTTATCCGGTTCTATTATAGCATGAAGGTCTGTCAAAGCATCCTGTCCACAATAACTGGAAATTTTTAAAACTTGTGTTATACTAGGTTTACTGGTCTTTCCCCATTGACCATATTATCTTCATCTTTACATTCCTGGCTTTTAGGAGGTGTCCTATAGGTTCTTAATACCTGTTTGTTGAATAAATAGGTCTGTTAAGTTTTACAAATGAACCTACAGTTAGTAGCATGAAACCAACAGAGAAATGTTGCAAAATATATTCATCGGTCTAATAGTTACATTAATGAGATGGTACGTGTCAATAGTTTGCTATAATTTTTCGAGAAAATATGAAAATCCTGACATTTTGACACATGAAGAATAAATGTGTAACTGTTATTAGTAAAACATCCTAATTTTAACTGTTGTAGCCTTTGAAGAAGATGGTGGAGAGAATTCGCAAGTTCCAGATTCTGAATGATGAGATAATCACTATCTTGGACAAGTACTTGAAGTCGGGCGATGGAGAGAGCACGCCCGTGGAACACGTTCGCTGCTTCCAGCCACCTATCCACCAGTCCCTGGCCAGCAGCTGAGGGCATGTGTATCATCACCTGTTTTTGAAGAGTCCCAGTACTGACTGCATTTAAGAACTATAAGGGCATGTTTTTCTTTCCATAAACTATTTAGTGAGATCTTTAGGAACTATTTTTCAGTATCTCTGTGCCTGTTATAGGGGGTGTTTTCAATCTAAAAGCTTAATTTTATAAAATTGACTTATTTTTCTACACTAAAATTGTATATACTTTTGGTAATTGGAGAGTCTGAGAATTTGGCTGCTGATGGTTGCCATCATGTTCTTACAAAATTATTTTCCATTTTTCTATGGAATGTTCCAACAGCTAGCTATGTTATGAAGTGCTGCTGAGTTCATCCATTTATCCTTTAACAAAGGATCCGTAACATTTAGGGAAAGATTTGTGAACTTAAGCAAGAACCTTAATTACCAGCTAATTGTGATAAAACCCATTACCAATTAGAATTAAACTTAATAATTATTTAGCTTTTGTTTAGGGATTTTTCTGGTTTTTTTATGAAAACCTTTTCTAAGTCATTTGTTCCTTTCCCCTTTTTGTGTCAGTGTTTCAGAAAATAGTGAACTTGATTTCTCTGCTTCTGCTAAATCCAGTTGTGACAAAATCTAATTTGTGAGGTATGATTTAAAGGTTACAGAAATAAAACTAATGAAACCTGTTTGTGTTCCTTCATTTACTGTGACCCTCCCTATGAGCCCTGGCTTGGGCAAGGTACTTTCTCTCCTCACTCAAGTGCACAAACCAGGCCAGGAGTCTAGGTCACCTGCAGCCTTGGGAGAAGGGACAAGATCATGATGATAGTAACTTCCATATGGCTTTAAAAACGTTAATACCAAAAAGTCCAGGTGCATCATCCATGGCACCAAATATAGTCTGTGAACTATTCTGTTGTACTGTTTAACCCTGAGTTACATAAAACAGAACTGTTCTTTACAAAGTTACCTAAAAATGTTGCTTTTGGTAAGGTGAAATAATAACCCTGGGGCCAGCATTCTGCTGCAGATTAAGAGGTAGCAGCTGTGCTCACCCTGTAATGAAAGTATAGAATATGATGAAAACTTAAGTTTAATGAGTAAATTTAAATAATTTACACTACTGAGTTTTATAAGACTTAATAACCAAATAAAAATTTCAAGTGCTAAAAAAAAAAAAATTCAAGTGCTGTAAGATGTTAAATAAGAATTTATTACTAATAACCTGTGCATTCTCAATAAGGGCAATATCACACCCAAGGGAGTGAAAATTGGTTTTTATCTATTGTATACAAAGCACAGATATAGATACAGTACATAAACAAATATAGAGTTATATCTGTGGTGTTAAAATTACATGGAGAGAGGCAGTTAGTTAGAAAAAAAAATGTCTACAAAGGCTCCTTAGAGGGTCAATGATACGATACTGGGAAAATGGAATGTATTTCATGAAACGTGAACACTGTCAACTCTGCCCTGATAAAGCCAGTGGGCAGTGAGGCTCCTGTGGTGGCCCTACTACTTACACAGTGGGCCAAGCTGTGTGACCTTGGGCAGGAGCAGCAGAATGGAAACAAGCCCAACCCAGATACTGACCCAAATTAGTTGTCAATATTTTTGTGGCCAATCAATCAATCAGTGACAGGTTTTGAAGCTGCATAGACTTAATTATAGTACTCTACCTTTTTTGCATATTTTTGAAGTTTTCTGTAAACTTTTTTTTTATGGACATTTTTTTAAAAACCAAAATATATAGTGGTCCAAACAAAGCAAAGTAAAATATGTGGTACAAAGAAGCCATATTTTACAAACATCCTGTTTATTCTGAGCATTCAGACTTAGAAAAGAACTTTGTTTAAATTTGTCTTTTTATTTCAATATGAGCTAAATTTAAGAAATTACCCTAGTCTTCTGACTTCATTTCCCAGAGTTGTCTGTTAGAAGAGCTAAATGACAATATAACTCCTTATGAAAATATATGGAAAAGTACAAGAGCTGATGTAAAACAGTAATCAAGGTTCCAGGCATCAAGGGATTAGAGTAACTGAAGAATAAAACCAGCCAGGCTGTAGTCCGACAAAGGGTGCGCTGCTTTAACAAGGTGCCATCTAGGAAGGCCATCAGATGTTCACAGTGACAACTCACAGCCTGAGAAGTATTTCAATGTGGTATTTTCCTACCTTTTCTGTTTTTGTTGTAAAAGTTTTCCTTCATTTAATAACTTAGGAGTCTCTTAAATTAACATTTCAAAAGTAAAATAATTCATCAAACAGGAGTCATTTTTACAGGTAAGGTAAATTACAGGATAATGTAGAGTTAATTTTGTTTTTTTAAATCAAAAAGCCTTAAAATAGTCAAGAATTGATAGAGTGGGCATGACAAATATACATTTCAGACTTTCATCACCAATGAAAAAATAAAGCATTTTTATAGACTTAAAACTGTCATTAGTGCATTTAGATTTTGGTGAAGGAAAATTTAAAATACCTCTATAATAATACAATGTTAAAAGAAAGTGGCCATGTACTGAGGTCATTTTAGTGAGCTACCATCATTTAAATATAAGAAAAGTAATTTCTTGGTCCAGATTAGTGAAACCTTAAAAAAGATTGTCTCTAGAGAACATTATTTGAGAACAATGCTTTTTCAGACTCATTCTGATACTCAAATTCACTTTATAACACAATTATAGATTAACCTTTTTATTACATCTTTCTTATTAAAAAGCTGTCAGATTTCCATTTCTTCGGGAGATATTTTCAGCAGTGTGTTGTTCAATTCCACAGGTTAAGCTCTCTTCACTATTATTAAGAACTTCATACATATTACAGAGACTGCCATTCACTGCTTTTTCATCTTTCCGAAAAGACACAGGCAGACTTGCGAGACTAAAGCTGACGTCTTTAAAGGCATGCAACAAGAATATTCCCACAATGATTGTAAAGAAGCCACTCAGAGTACCAATGACATCATCAACAGGCATATCTTGCCACTCCTTAAAAAGAATAGCTGAGCAAGTTAAAACTGATGTTGTAAAGAATACGTAATATATTGGAGTCACGATGGACGTGTTGAATATGTCCAGGGCCCTGTTCAGGTAATTAATCTGTGTGCTCACACAGACTATAAGGCTCAGCAGCAGAATCCAGGCCAGGGGATGTCGCAGCACAGGCTTTCCAGCAAACAGCTCTTTGATAGCAATGCCCAGGCCCTTAACACAGGAGACTGAAAACGCTCCAATTACAGAGCAGATTGTGATATACACAAGAATGTTTGTCTGTCCATGGCGAGGTCCCACCACAAAGATTAATATCAAGGACACAATGACCACAAGTGTTGCAAAGACCACAAAACCTGGAGGAGGCAAAGTCAAGTATTTAAGTCCTCAATAGGAAGGAGAAAGGTGTGGCCTTAACATAAAAATCAGCTTTCTTTTGCTGACGCAGCAAAAGCACATTCATAAAAATTTAGTTAGAAGTACACACTGGAAGATTAAACTATGCTTCATATTCACAAATTATTATACACTTAACATTTTTAAAGTAGCATCTTAGGCCTCATAATTATACAGATATCCCTTGATCAACATGGGATTGAGCTGCGTGGATCCAATTACATGTGGACTTTTTTTCTAATACATACTGCGGTACTACACAATCCAAGGGCTGAATCTGTCGATGCAGAACCTCAGGTATGGAGGATGGACTATAAGTGGGTTTTCTCGGGTGCTCCTAACCCTTGTGTTGTTAAAGGGTCAAACTTACAGAAAACGGCATCAGGCTGATTCACAGCTGCCTGTCCTAGAATACTGTACTACTTCCCACCCACTGGGGTGCTCTAACTCCAAAGACAGATACAATCAGAAACTAGTGGAGAGAAATCATGAGATGACCTTGAATGCCAAACGATTTATAGATGCTAAACAACATTTGTCTAAAATGAGTAAATTTTTAAAATATTTAGGGACAACCACTGGGGTAAAAAACAAATCAGTAAGAGAACTTGAAAATAACTGTCAGGGTTCAGGTTGGATATGGAGAATTGAACCCAGCATGATAATAGTAATGACTGTGTAGCACCATGGGCCAGGCACTTGTCTCAGCAATTTGCACCGATTAACTCATTAAACTCTGACAATTACCCTGCAGTGCAGACACAGTCATCTGCATTTTAAGATGAGGAAACAGACACAACAGTCATTTAATCTTTTTACTCCTCTAATTCTGTCTAGAGGGAAACTTCAAATTAGATAAATTACCATCCCCCCCACATCAATAAAAACTACCATTAATTTCCTCAGACAAAGATGAAATATGAGAGGAATCAAAGCAGTCAAAATCTGTAGAGAAGGGAAGTACTCTGAGGTTGCACCAACACCTCTGCTTGTTCCCTCAGGGCAAACGCAAATCTAGAGCAGGAGTGAGGACAGGCACGAAGGCCAGCAGAGAGTGGTAACCTGGGGCTTATGGAAGTTTCAGCAGAGGAGGTTAAAAAAAAAAAAGTGGGAATTTTGGGCTAAGTAGCTGGGACACAACAGGCCAAGATTCCAGAAAGGAGGGAACTGAAGAGGTGCACGCGAATTTTCTGTGTGGTGTCTGTGGGCACAGAGCTGTACGTGCCTAGTCAGAGGAGCCAAGTGGACAGCCTGGTGAGGGCCAAAGGACTAAGCAGAGAGGCCCGCCTTGTCTTGGGCTGCCAGGACAAGACACTGGCATCCACAGCTCGCCAAGCTGGAGAGTCCCAGCCTATCAGTTGGGAGGCAGAAGGGCTATGACCAAGAATAATGAAAAAATGGAAAAAAACTAGCCCCAGCTTACAGGTTGAAGGTCATCTGCTGTACTCTTATCTGCCTACCCAAAGAAATTTAAGTTCTCTCAGAAGGAAGAAAACATCACTTACAGCCTTTACACTTTTTAATACACTATGGCCAGCATTCAATTGAAACTGTCCAAAGACAAAACTAAATGACTGAAAACAAAAGAAAAAACAGACCATAGAAAGAGGCCCACAAATATTAAAGTTTTCAGATAAAGACTTTAAAATACCTAGGACTCTCCAGGGACCTGATGCACCACACCATGCATGTGGCTGACAATACTGTACTGTACATCTGGAAACTGGTGGGAGGGTGAATTTGTTATGTGTTTGCTGCCACCAAAAAAAAAAAATAATCAAAATACAAAGCCAAGCTCTTGGAATTAAAAATACAATAGCAGAACTAAAAACTCAAAAGAAGGGTTGGAAGATTTGAGGAAATCTCCCAAAAGACAGTAAAAAGGCAAAATGGGGAAAAAATATGTAAGAAGATTGATGGTCTAGTTCAGGAGGTCCAATCAACAAGAAGAATAAGAAGAATTTCACAAAGAGAAGAGTATCAAAGAAGTAATTCAATTGCTTAGCGTAAGGCGTGAATTTTTAAATTAAAAAAGATATATCAAGTACCTAACACAATGGATAACAATTAACCCGCATCTAGGCACATTACTGGGAAAAGTGTCAGACAATGAGGGCAAAGAGGACATCCCTACATGTTTCCAAAGATCAGTCTCACATAAAAGATAGAGAATCAGGAATTCCCAGGCGGTCCAGTGGTTAGGACTCCACGCTTTCACTGCCAAGGACCCAGGTTCAATCCCTGGTCAGGTAACCAAAAAAAAAAAAAAAAAAAAATCAATTGTGTTTGATTTCTCAGCAGCAATACTGAAAGAAGATAATGAGGTCATGGTAGATTAAAGACATCTTGATATATGCAGGGTCTCAAAAAGTCTCTCTTCTGTGCCTCTCTTGTCTCCTACAAGAGTGGCTCCAGCAAAATGAGGGACAAACCCAGGATTTGGGAGATAAGAGATCCAAGAAAAAACAAAAGTGAAAGGGATCCCCCAGGATGCTGGTGAAGGAACCCAGGATGTCAACTCTGCTGGTGGCCTCAAGACATCAGTCTAAATTGAGGCCAAACAAGGCTCTTAGAGAGAGAGTTCCATAAGAGATGACACTGCAGGAACACCAAATATGTCCGAAATTACGGAGAGTAGAATTAGGTCACAGGGGAAAAATTTCAGGATGGACTGATAAATTTGTAGAAAACTAATAAGCAAATAAGATCATTATTAGTTCAGGAAAATCAGAAGTCACAAGAAAGGAAGGGAAAAGTAATCATAATGTACTATATGTCCAAGCTGAGAATAAAAGTTATGTAGTGACAATAATGTAAAACAAATCATTTAAACAAAACTAAATAGATACAACTGGTAATAGATATAATAATGCCTAAAGGCAAGGAAGTAGTAGCAATATAGCATGTTATTTAGAGCAGCAGCCCCCAACCTTTTTGGCACCAGGGGCTGGTTTTGTGGAAGACTGGTGGTGGGGGTGGGGGGATGGTTCAGGCAGTAATGTGAGCGACGGGGAGCGGCAGATGAAGCTTTGCTCGTTTGCTGCTCACCTCCTGCTGTGCAGCCCGGTTCCTAACAGGCCTCGGCCGGGTTCCTAACAGGCCTTGGCCCGTACCAGTCCACGGCCTGGGGGTTGGGGACCCCTGAGATACCAAGTTAAAGAACAAAAGAAACAAGGGCTGAGGGGCTGGCAGGGGAAGAAAATGACTGCAATTTCCCTAATAAGCCTTGTAGGACAACTGGCCTCTTCATATGCATATAAAATTTTGATTCAATAAAAACTACATTAAAAAGTAAAATACAGTAAGACTAATAAAACTTTTCTTTTTTTTTTTACCTGGATCTCCTAGCTTGTGAGACATTTCATTTAAAGTCTCAATCTCCTCTTCTTTTGGAGCATGAATAACCATAACTGTAGATCCCAGAATACTTAGCAAACATCCAATTTTTCCATGAAGGTTAAGTCTTTCATTTAGAAAGTATGAAGAAAGAATGGCACTAAAATGGGGAGAAGGTGGAGAATATTAAAATAATCAGCTACTTTTCTCATTTTTAAATATCAACACAACTCAGAATTTAAATTACTGAACTCAAACTAAAACACTGTGAGCGTATAAAGATTCTGGCTTTCAGCCAAGGTAAAGAAAATGCAAATTCAATCATAAAACGAAAGTTTCTGGGAACCACCTGTTTCATCATACACTAAACCAGTGTAGTTACCATCTTTCTACTGTAGTACATCAATGTGAAATTTACAATAAACAGAGCTATGGTACAAATGTATATTCTATTTAAGAATCTATGTCCAAACCAATGCTTAATATCTGCTCAACTTTAATTTATCCCTACTGGTTGATGCATCCTTTGTACATTTTCATTTAATTCTATGTAATTTGCCTATTAAATTATCAAGTTTTAATAATTTATAACTAGTTTTATCAAAATCTTTAAAAAATATAAACCTATAAATATAATAATGGCATAATATACAAAAATTAAGGATAAAAGACATGTACCATAATATATCTTTATTATACATAATACATAACATCTTATATCTTTATATATTATGTATAATATATAGTATCTTGAAAATTATATAATTTGCATACATTGATTTATATAAATACTATCTTTAAAAAAAAAAAAGATAAAAATACCTATCAGCCAACCAACTTTGGGAATAGTAGCCAAAATCCAGACTTCAATATGGGCTTAGCTGTTTGGGCTAATGATTAAAATAACAGAAACAGGACAAGTCTTGGACTGCTCCTCCCAAACAAGGATCCTGGGCCAGTCTTCAACCATGCCCCAATCAATGATTTTCTGTAGAAGGTACAGAAATCTATTCATCACCAACCACCACCTACCAAAGTATACATGTATCAAATGATAAATATTGTAACAAGTGCAACTTCGAATTTTAAAAAACTGAAATTAAAGTAGAACTAGTGCTGACTTTGAACACAAGCAAGACAAGAATAAAAGCATCTTCTCCCACAACTTGATAGCTTGCCTCTGCACAGAGGGTAACATTTCAAAAGCAAATTACTATGCAGCATAAAAAGTTCTCCACGTTGCTTAAATGTAAATTATGCTGACCATGTGTGATTAGATGCTGAAAACTTCACAGACTGAAACCCTAGCTGTCGTTTCTACGTGTGACGAGTAGGGTCCTTACCTCACTAGGACACTGAGTGCCCCTAACGGAGTCACTAGGGTGGCTGGTGCAAAGGCATACGCAGCAAAGTTGGCCACCTCGCCAGCTCCCACTTGGAGACAGACAACAAGAGAAAACTCTCAGATAGGAACATATCTAGTCAAAATGGAAATGCCTGCATTTTATTTACATTTATTTTTTAACATACTATTTCAATCGTATCTAGTAATTTCTGTATTTTCTCCCATCTATTCATAAGGGTTCTCCTGTAAATTAGCAACATTAGAATAGAGTTCAAACCCATTAGAAACAATACAAATCTATAATTCCAATGGAAGACATCTAATTTATGTTTATATAGGTGTTTTTTAAATTAAAAATTTTAATAGATATTTACATCCTATGACAACAAACACAAATCAGCTAAAAGTGATATGAAAGCACTTCTCCCAAGTCTTTTTCACTAGCTCTTTTCTTTTTTAAAACCCAACTCTTACGTTCAAAAGGTATTCTTAGGTTCCTACTATGTGCCAGATGCTGTTCTAGCATCAGGAAATACAACAGGGAGCAAAATAAAGATACTGCCCTCCTAAGACTTACATTTTAGTGGGGGAAAACAGACAAAACACGTATGTCAAGTATTTAAGTGTGCTATGAAGAGAACAGAGCAAGGGAAAGGAATGGAGAGCTGGTGACAGGCAGGACATGGTGCCAGGCAAAGGTGCTCTGATAGGTAATTTTGACCAATCTGATATGGAGTGAGGGATTTACCAGCAGCTATGGGTATGGGGAAGGGGGAGAGACATCCCAAGCAGGGAGAAGAGCAAGTACAGAACTTTGACTCAAGACAATGTCTGGCATGTCTGAACAGCAAGGAAGCCAGGGTGGCTCCAGCAAAGCGAGCCAGTGGGAGAGAAGCCAGGGAGAGACTCACAATGGATTTTAACTGAGCTGAAAAGCCACTGGGGAATTTCAGCAGGAGAGGGACACGTGATCTCATAAAACGATCACTCTTGGCTACTATTTTCAAAATGGTTATGCCAAATATCCTTTGTCTCTCACTCTCCCCAACATTTAGTATTGTCAGATTTTAAAGTCTGCTAATCTGTTCATAGGAAATGGGATTATTTTATTATGCTTTCAATTTGCATTTTCCCTTTCATGTTTATTGGCCAAGTGAAATCTTTTAGTGAAGTAGCTGTTCAAGTTTTTCCCCTGTTTATTAAGCTATTTGTTTTCTCTTATCGATTCTAGGTAATTCTTTATATATTTTGAACACAAATCTTTTGTTGGTTAAAAGCATTTTTTTTTTATACCATGACCTGCTTTTTTTTATTCTCTTAAACTCTTTTAATCAAAAAAGTTCTTGGGGGCTTCCCTGGTGGTGCAGTGGTTAAGAATCTGCCTGCCAAAGGAGGGGACACGGGTTCGAGCCCTGGTCTGGGAAGATCCCACATGCCGTGGAGCAACTAAGCCCGTGCGCCACAACTACTGAGCCTGCGCTCTAAAGCCCATGTGCCACAACTACTGAAGCCCAGGCGCCACAACTACTGAAGCCCACGCGCCTAAAGCCCATGCTCCACAACAAGAGAAGCCACCACGATGAGAAGCCCGTGCACTGCAATGAAGAGTAGCCCCCACTCACCGCAACCAGAGAAAAGCCCCGCACGCAGCAACAAAAACCCAACACAGCCAAAAAATAAAATAATAAAATAAATATGTAAAAAAAAAAGAAAAGAAAAAAGATCTTGGGGCTTCCCTGGTGGCACAGTGGTTAAGAATCCGCCTGCCAATGCAGGGGACACGGGTTCAAAGCCCTGGTCCAGGAAGATTCCCCATGCCACAGAGCAACTAAGCCCGTGCACCCTGACTACTGAGCTCATGCGCCCCAACTACTGAGCCCACGTGCCACAACTACTGAAGCCCACTCGCCTAGAGCCTGTGCTCCACAAGAGAAGCCACCGCAACGAGAAGCCTGCGCACCGCAATGAAAAGCGGACCCCGCTTGCCGCAACTAGAGAAAGCCTGCGCACAGCAACGAAGATCCAATGCAGCCAAAAATAAATAAATAAATTTATTTTTTAAAAAAAGTTCTTAATTTTAATGTCAGACTTTAAAATATCTTCCTTTATGGTTAGTGCTTCATACAACTTGTACAAGATATCTGTCTCAAAATTCTTTATCTTCTAAATCCTTTAGTGTTCTGCTTTCACGTTTAAGCTTATGAACCACCTGGAGTTGATCTTTATACAGAGTGAAGCAGGAACTCTATTTTCTTTTCCAGATGGATTGTTACAGCAATATTTACTGAAAAGTACATTTCCCTATTTCAATACCATCTCTGTCATAAATATACTGCCCATAGACCTATTCTATTATTGGCTTATGTATCTATCTTGTCATAATACCATCCTGACTTAATTAGTGTAACTTCATTAAGTCTTGATATCCAATAGAACAAGTCCTTTCACCATTTCTTCTTAAAGAGTATCTTTGCTTTTCTTAGACTTCTGTATTTCCACACAAAATTTAAAATCAATTATCATGTACCACCTAACAACCTAGTTTCAAATGGAATAGCATTAATCCATATATCAGCATCGAGAGAAACGACAATTTTACAATTACAACTATTATAGTGATGAATCTTTCAATCCATGAAAATGACATATCCCTCTACTATTCGTCTCAGTAATGTTTTCATTTTCTCTGTGGGGATCTTTACCATCTTTTGTTAGATTTATAACTAATTCCTGTTTCTTAAAATTATATGCAGATGGTAACATTTTCACATTTCATTTTCTAATTGTTTGTTGCTGATATACAGAAATACAGCTAAGTTTTGTATACTAACTTTGTATCCAACAACCTTCCTAAATTTTAATTTTATAACTCATCTGTATGTTCTTTGGAATTTTTATACCCACAATCATATAATCAGCAAATAAAAACAGTTTATATGTTCCTTTCTAATCCTATCTTCTCCCCTTGACTTTCTGCATTGGTTAGAAATTCCAGTAAAATAAAGTGATGAGAGGTTATTTGCTTGTTCCTAGTTCCAAAAAGTTAAGTCTTCAATATTTCCCCATTTTTGTGTTTACTGGGCAATTGTTGGTTTTGGCTTTTTTTGCTCTTAGAAATCCTATATCATATTAAGGAAATTCACTTAAATTATTAACTTGAAGTGGTTTCTTTATAGTCATGAATAGCTGAATTTTACTGAAATAATTTTTCTCCTTCAATTTAACATGGTAAATTACAATGATTGGTTTTCCAATATTATGCCAACTTTGCATCAACAGAATAAATCTAACTTGTTCATGCTGTATCATTTTGTTCGTAATTTTTACATATATGTTCGTGAATGAGACTAGACTTTATTTTTCCTTTCTTATCCTGTCCTAATCAGCTTTTGGCATTAGAATTATGCTAGCTTTTTTAAGAAGAGTGAAGGAATATATACTCCTTTTTCTATTATTAGGAAATTTCTACAAGACTACAATTATTTCTTCTTTAAATGACTGAAAAATTTACCAATGAAACCATCTGGGCCCAAGGTTTAGTATATGCAAAGGTTTTTTTTGGCTGCGTTTGGTCTTAGTTGTGGTATGCGGGATCTTTCGTTGCAGTGCGTGGGCTTTCTCTCTAGTTGTGGCGTGCAGGTTTTCTCTCTAGCTGTGGCATGTGGGCTCTGTAGTCGTGGCACGCAGGCTCTCTAGTTGAGGCGTGCAGGCTCAGTAGCTGAGGTGCACAGGCTTAGTTGCCCCGTGGCATGTGGGATCTTAGTTCCCTGACCAGGGATCAAACCCGCGTCCCCTGCATTGGAAGGCGGATTCTTTACCACTGGACACCAGGGAAGTCCCATATGCACAGGTTTTAAAATTATAGATTCAACTGTGTTAAGTTAGAGGAGTATTCCAGTTTTCTATTTCCTCATGAGTGTTGATAAATTTTATTTTTCAAGATATTCTGTCTACATTTTTTTATCGACTGGAATAAATTTTTCATAACATCCTGTTAATACCTATAAAACCCTAATTACATCACCTAGCTATTCTACCTTCTCCTTTTCTTGATCAGTTTCCAGGTTTATCAAGTTCATTATTCTGATCATAGACCCAAATGTTTGCTTTAACGCCCTGTTTTCTATTTAAATAATTTCAGCTTTTCTCTTTACTTCCTTCTACATTTTGGGGTTTATTCTGCCATTCTTTTTCTATTTTCTTGAACTAGATGCCTCACCTTTCTTATTTTCAATTATATTTATTTGAAACCATAAATTTTACTCTATTTACTTCAGTTATATTCCACAAGTTATGATATTCTGTACTTTGTATCAACATATTGAAGTATTTTCTAAATTAAACATATTTTAAAAATATTTTCTAATTTCCATTCTGACTTCTTTGAACCATGGGTTACATAAAGCGTATTTCTAAATTTCCACACGTGTTTTTCACGATATCTTTTTGTTACTATTTCTAATATAATGATCTGTGAAAATACTTCATCAAATCCTTTGAAAAATTTAAGACTGGCTTCACGGTCCTGCAAACAGTCCATCTGCATCAGTATTCCATATGCACTTGAAAAGAATGTAGATCTGAAGTTGCTGAGTTCAGTGACTTAAGTGTGTTAAATCTGCTGTTCAAATTTTCTGTCACCTTAAGGATTTTACTCTGCTTTCCCCATCAACTGCTCAGAGTGTTACATTAAAATCTCACTATATGATTCTGGATTTGTCTATTTCTCCTTGCTATTCTGTCAACTGCTGCTTTGTATATAAGGCCATATTACTAAATAAAGTTAGAACTGTTAAACTTCCTGAGTTGAACCCTTTGTCTTAAGAAATAATCCTCTTTCTCTAGTATTGTTTTTTGCTTTGAATTATATTTTTTCTAATATCATAACAGAAATCTCAGCTTTTTTCAGGCATGTTTTCCCATCCTTCTCTTTCAGCCGTTCTATATCTCATGTTTTACAGTGTACCTTGTAAAAGGCATGTAGTTGTTTTTGTCTGTTATTTGTTTTTATAATTCCAGTAGAATAACCTTTGCCTTTTAACTGGGGCATTTCGTGTACAGTAGTTATTGATATATCTGGATTTAAATATACCACCCATTTTAAAAGATTTTCTTTTCAAAAGTTTAAAGATTAATAATGCAACACTTCAAATATTCATAAAAACAGAATAAAATATAAATGACAGCTATATATATCCACCACCCAGACTCCCCAAGTGGCATCACCTGACCCTTATTCGTCCAGTTCACAAGTTCTCTCTTTCAGCTGCCTGCTCTGGAGTCTGCGATTACCTCTAGGGCAGAAGTATCTCCAGCTTATCCTGAGCTCTATGCTTTTCCCTGATCTTGGCTAGCTAATTCTTCACTAACATGTTAGTTCTTTAATGCTTTTAACAGGATGCTTTTTTATATCCTGTCCAGACTTTTATTTTCAGCAAATCTTATTAGTTTTATCTTCAAAACACACCCAGAATTCTACCACTTCTCACCATGCTCACTGCTACTACTCTGGGTCCATGCCATCACAACCTCTTACCTAATTATTTCAATAGCTTCTTACCTGGTTTCTCTGCTTTTGCACCTATGCAGTCTGTGCCTCAACACAGCAGCCTGAGAGTTCCTATTAAAACCTGAGTCCGATCAGGTTACCTCTTCACTCAAGCCTCCAATGACTCCCCATCAAACATAAAAGTCAAAGTCCTTTCTATAACCTACAAAGCCCCACATGATCTAGGCCCTTATTACTTCTCTAAACTTACCCCTACTGCTTCCCTGCACATCCACTCCCTTACTATTCTTGCCTCTTTAATGTTTCCTGAGGTTTTAGTAATCCAGTACTGTATAACAAAGCACCTCCAAAACTGGCAGCTTAAAACAACAAAAGCCATGTTTTCTGTTGGTCAAGACTTAACGGTTTCTCATAGTTTCTGTTGATCAGTAGGTACTTCTCACTCAGGGTTTTCCAAGAGGTTGCAGTCAAGATACAATCTGCAACCTGTACCTTGCTAGAATCTGAAGGACCCACTTCCAAGATAACTTACTCACATGACTGAGAAGTCAGTAACTGGGTAAGTCAGTAACTGGGTAAGTCAGTAACTGGGTATAGCCTGGGGACCTCTCCTCAGGCTGCCTGACTGTCCTCCAGCACAGTAGCTGGCTTCAGAATGACCAATACAATCATCAAGGCAAAACCTTAAAGCCTCTGATGACTCAGTCACATCATCAATTCCGTTGCATTCTTTGATCACACCAGGTCGGCACTAATTCAATGTGAGAGGGGATCATACAAAGGTGTGACTACCAGGGGATGAGAATCTTTGTGGGCTATCTTGGATTCTGCCTACCATGCTTTAATAGGCCAGGCATGGTCCTGCCTCGTGGCCTTCATATTTATTACTTCTTCCTGCTTAAAATGTTCTTCCCCCAAATATCCATATGGCCAGCTTCCTCAATTCCTTTATGTCTTTTACTCAAATATTATCTTTTCATCGAGGGCTGCCCTGGCCCCCTAACTAAAATCTAAACCTATCCATCCTTCATGTTATTACATCCCTTCCCTACTTTTCTCCTAGCAAGTGTTAACATGTATCACTAATACACATTTTATCTTGTTTATTTTGTTGTCCACCTAGAATGTAAAGTCTCATGTGGTTAAGAATTTTTTTGTTTGTGTATTCTGTTTGCTATATCTCCAGCACCTAGAACACCTGGAATACAAAAAAATGATCAAGAAATATTTGCTGAATGAATAGTCAAATCAGTCTCTTTGTTATTTCAACTGCCCTTAAACTTAGAAAAAAATTTACATAATTTAATCCTGAATACTTTGAAGGCTTAGTGTCTTAAGGATCACTTATTCCATGTACCCTTTAAAAGGTAATCATCAAAATAAGCATGGACAGTCTTACCAAATGCATATCTCGTTTCCAATTTGGAATGAAAATTAATGGAGGGACAGGAATTAAAAACAGGATGTGTTCTATGATCTTTCACTTTCAAAATTACCTTCATAAACTGAGCATAATTTTTAAAAATACATATATATATATCAGACATGTTTTAATCAAGTAAAAGTCTTCTCATTCAAATTAAATACGCTATTAAACTGCAAAATGACTTTTAAAGGCTTAAATTTTACATATTTTGTGTTTTGTTCATTTATAAAAACAGAATTTATTTAAAGTCTTAAAACTGCTGGTAATATGAGGCTGTGATAGTATATGCAAATATTTCAATATACAGCTATAATATTTTCTTGAAATGTCCTCTATACATACTTGATAGCAGTCCAGCCCACCACAACCATTCTTTAAGATATGCATGGCCACCTTGACCTGTGAATGAAAACATATTTCACCTCTTTGGAAAGTACCAGACTTTAATAAATTTATGACAACTATTAGTAATGACAGATTTTAAAATATCATTTGCTAATTATTACTACATTGAATAAAGGTTTCATCATGATTACATAGGGGATTTCTTAGATAATATTTTTATGATTATCTTACAAAAGGGGATGTGAGCATCATGTGAATGTGAGTGACATATATTCAGTTCATACTTCATTCTTTTGTTTTGTGAACTCAGTTTCAATAAATAAAGAAACTGGACCAACAAGAAGTAGCCCAACTTCAAATGAATTAGATAGTGGACAAGCCACTTAGGTGTGGGTTAGCCCCACTTATGAGGTAGTAACCTTGGAAAAAGGGGTCCTATATTGACCAGACATAAACAGACTGAGCACTGCTCACAGTGTGGGGCTTCCAGGATGCTCATCCTGCCTTTTTACTTGACTTTCCTCCAGTCTAAACTAATAAAATCCGAAAGCAATCAGTACTTAAGCCATTGTTCAAAAGAAAAAGCCAATGCGAATGAACCCCTTGACAAGCGTATCCACATTGACAATGAGAGTACCTGCCTTAGGAATGAGGATACACTTGTTCAAGCAGCATATGCCAATACTTTCTCCTCTCTGCACGAAATCTAATAGAGGCCATTGTTTTAAGAGAGTTTAATTAGGTTTGGCCATAGAGATGGCACAGAAAAGAAGAAGGTAGTATTTTTTACTGCCAAAGCAGGTTTTCCTATGAGGTCAGAACTGGGGCAGAGGCTGAATGACAGAACATGACCAGAATGCAAAATAATTCTGGGAGCTGTCATGATGCACCAGACGAAGTCAGGGGGGTTCAATCACACTGGGCAGCCCCCAGGGTCTCGTGACTTGTAGGTAATTTTGGGGGATCAACCTACACCACCCAACAGAATTTCACTCAACTGAGTACACTTCAACCTCAGGAAGCCCTCTCTTTCCTTCCTGCCAATTGGAGATCATCAGAAAAAATGTCTAAGGAAAAGTCAAACTTTTACTATCATAGACAAAAGATCCTAGCCTTCAATAAGATTCTGATTCTATCCACATACACTCACTTCCTTCTCTGCAGTCATATCAAAATTTAAAGAAAAGGCTGGATGCTAATTGGGCATTGGTCCCTACTCCCACTTTGATAATAACTGGAAGAGTGAGTAGTTAACTTATTTTGACATCTTCTTACTTTTTAGTTTGCTCATTACAAAAATGATTCTCTATAAACATTTACAACTCTTGCACAGTTCAAAGTTTTAAATATAGTCACTAGGAATGAAGATATGGTCTTCTACAGTCAAAGAACCCAAGTACATAAGCACACACTGATGTCATTCCAAAGTCACATAGGGCATAAATAACCTACCTGCTCTCATGGAGCCTTTTCTGGCAAGTCGCAGAAGGCCTTTTTTTTTCAAAATGAAACTCCCTCCAATGAAAATGCTGGAGCTCATAGCCAATCCCAGACCAATATAAAAGTCATATTTTCCACGGCCCTGGCTCATTTCGCTTGTTACTTTAAAAGTTCCTGTGAATCACATTGATCAAGAACAGAGAAACTGCTGGTGCTGGAGGCAGGATGATGCAGTCTTCAAATCTAAATGATGCAAAAGAAAATGAGATTTTTCACAGAATGACAGGATGCATGACCATATACAATTCAAAATTTTACTCTTTCTCTTTTCATAAAATAATAACATTTCTATTAGTACTATTAATAACATCAATATATTTACCATTTGTATTTAGCGCTAATCTAATTATATTTCTTCCAATTACGGCGAAAGATGGGATCTTGATATAAAACCATACTTAAAAACTGAACTCATAGGGACTTCCCTAGTGGTCCAGTGGTTAAGACTCCAAACTTCCACTGCAGGGGGAGAGGGTTCGATCCCTGGTTGGGGAATTAAGATCCCACATGCCATGCGGCGTGACCAAAAAAAAAAACCAAAAACTGAACTAACAGAAACAGAGAGCTCCCAGAGTTAGGGGTTAGGGGGTAGGAGTGAAGGTGGTCAAAAAGTACAACCTTCCAGTTACAAGATAAGTAAGTCATGGGGATGTAATGTACAGCACGGTAACATAGTTAATAATACAGTATTGTATATTCGAACATGGCTAAGACAGTAGATCTTAAAAGTTCTCATCACAAGAAAAAAAATGTGTAACTCTTCTGTGGTAATGAATGTTAACTAAACTTAATGTGGTAATCATTTTGTAATATATACATTATGTGGTACACCTTAAACTAATACAGTGTTACATATCAGCTATAACAATAAAACTGGGGAAAAAATTAAAAATAAAACCACATTTAAACTGATTTTATAAACTCTGTTTTCATATTTTTAAAATGTTTCCAGTCTTAGCGGATAGTCCATAGTAACAAAACTTTGCTGATAAGACAAAACCTTCTAGGGACTTCCCTGCAAGTCCAGTGGTTATGACTCTGTGCTCCCACTGCAGGGGGTACAGGTTCAATCCCTGGTCGGGGCTAAGATCCTGCATGCCACGCAGTGTGGCCAAAAGTAAATTAAATAAATAAATAAATAAATGTTTAAAAAGTTAGTTTCACCAAAAAAGAATAAAAAACTTCTACAGAATGAAAATCAGGCATAAAAATATACAAATCTAGTCTATAAATACATTTACCAATTTCACAAATGTGTCCTTTTTGAATAATCTATAGAGAAACAAAAACTTTTCTCACTCATATATTTTCTTCTTAGAAATCTACGTAGACATAAGCATATGGTAATTCATTTCTTATTTAGCCTATTTGGGGGTGTGTAAGGAGAAGGCAGATGTCACATTATTTTGTGAGCAGAGGATGATGATTCTAACAGACAGATGTTTGCCAGGGTGTGTGTGTGTAGTACTGGTGGGCTTTTTAGAGAACATGAGGGCCATGGGACCTAGAGGACTCGAGTCATAAGGCCAGAAAGGATGCAGTGGCATACCAAAGACTGCAATTTTTTTCCAAATAGCCAAAACTCAGAACTCTGCTGACAAACAAAGCAAAGTGTAGAAAGTGGAGGAAAAAACATTTATTCAGCTGCAAGATTTATGATTGGTTATAACTAACTGCCAGTCCAACTTTCTGGTATGTCCTGAGATTTTTAGTCCCACAATTTAACAACTGAATCCCAGAACTAATCTGCAACTCAGTCAGGATCCTTAGTCATTAACCCTCACTAACTAGCCAAATTTTTCCATTCTTCAGGTTATGGGACTCAGGCTTTTAATAAAAGGAACTTAACTTCCTATCTACCTAGCCCCTCAATTACTTTATCCATCCACTCAAACAGTTTTTACTGAACATATGCTATGTGCACTAAGCATTATGATAAGCTCTCTGGATAAAATGGTAATAGCTTTTAGACTTCAATGGGGAGACAGACAAGCGACAGATTATAACAGGGGGTTGGGGGATAAGAGAAATAGGTGAGGGAGATTAAGAGGTACAAACTTCCAGTTACAAAATAAGTGAATCACCGGGATGAAATGTACAGTATGGGGAATATAGTCAATAACAATGTAATATCTTTGCATGGTGATAGATGGTAACTAGGTTTATTATGGTGATCATTTCTGTAACATACAGAAATATCACATCACTATGTTGTACACTCAGAACTAACATAGTGTTACAGGTTAATTATACCTCAAAACAAACAAAACTTTTGACACTAAACTTCCAGGTATGAAAAAACATCTTAAAAACGGTACTTACTGTAATTGAATACCAAAGATTTGACAATATACTTAAACACAAAGGAATGAAGCTCTCTGCAAATATGCTATAGTTTTTCAAATCTGGTGGCTTAGTTTGAATCAATTCCTTTACTTCTACTTCTTATCAATAAATAAAAGTACAAAAATGAAAGATAAATTTCAAATCTATAATTAAACTGCTCTATCACCAAAAGAAAAAAAAATTATAACAAAAATAAGTGCTTACAGGTTCCCACCACACCCTAAACAACTGGTTTATCCACGTTTATGGCCCAGTCACCCTCAGCAGAATGCCAGCTCCTGGGCTCCTGCACAAGAGTCACCTTTTTTTATCCTGTGTACTCAGCTATCTGCCAGTCTCAAAGTATGTCTCAATACATGTTTGGGATCATATAATTGGTCCTAAAAAATAAAGTTGGCTATTCATGAGTGGTCATTAGTAGACAGAAAACCATTGCATCACTCATTATCAGCATCCTAAAATGTAACCACTATTTTATAGACTATAAACTGAAAAACTGTAAAAAGTTGTCAAAGTATACTGGGAAGTGATAGTACCACATACAAGTGAACATGCAAAGATAATACTAATAACGGCTGGAAAATGGGAGTAAAGAAACCTGGCTACCAAACACTTCAGCCCACTTGGCAGGTATATCCTTCTAATGAGCAAGAGTCACCTAACTTGAACGAACCCTCCTCCTTTAACCGTTATGTTCATGGAACAATGTTCGTAATTATCATACAAGTTCTACTGAGGAAGTAACTACTTAAATCTTCAATAATCTCCCTTTTGAAGGTCTGAACAGAACAAGTCAAATTATAGTCTGAACGTTCTGGAATCAATAAGATGGAACTTTGTTATCTGCAAGGATGATACCCAGAAACAAGTCAGGTTTATCTGTAATTCCAATCCCAGTATAATGATAGCCTCACAAATACAAATTCAGACTTTAATTATATAAACCTGACCTTGAAATGCCAAATGTGTAACTACTAATTTACTAATATTTACTAACACTTAATGTTAAATTTCACTAAATGCAAGTTACATACATATGGTGTAAGGTCTAAAATTAAGACCCAATACATTGTGCTGCCTTGACACCTGGTAAAACTGGGATGACCTGACCACAAGTTCCTGCCCTCCCCCACTCTGCTTTCATGGCTAGGTCCCGAAGCCAAACAACTCTACTTATCATGGGGACCAGGCATAGTTCCTGCTTATCCTTGAGTAGTGGGCTTCACTGCCTTGACAGACTGCAGAATTATTAAAACAAGCCAATCACATCCTCCTGCAGGAGCCAAGGGGCCCCTCAACCTCTTGCACTACAAAGCCTGCCTCCACAGTCCCTGGTTCTTTCTCTGCAGCCCCCGTGTGGCCCTGTGTGGTATGCGGTGTCCTCCTCCTAGATGAGTAAAAGTGACTAATAAACTGCTCTCACATGCCCAGTGTCAAGTGTCATAGGGAGGGAATCCGCACCCTACCCCCAACCAACAAAGTGAAGAAGAGGTGATTAAACCAATACGTTATAATGGAATCTTACTCATTTTATCCAAAGATCACTGTAAGCTCACTATTCTTAACTTTACTATGTCTACATATAAATTTTCTCCACTTGTTACACAAAGTCGCATGATGCTATTTAAAATCTTTTTCCCTGTTTTTTTTTTATTGTTATTGACTTATTGTGGAACATTTCAAACACACAAAAGTAGAGAGAAGGCCTTTTTTGACCAGTTGGGTCAATCATTTATCATGCATGTGGCTTTGGAGAGCTGTACCCCTCGTGCTCACTTCACCTTCCAACACAGGATCACGGCTCCCTTGAGACAAGTCATCAGCGCCCAGCCACACTACAGCCCTCCCATCCTCCTTTCCACTACTTAGAGGCTGCTCTTCACTCCAGGCCAGGTCACACTTCAAGCTATGCTACAAAGACTTCTCCAGTAGCTAGAGCCCACAGGCATTTTCTCTCCTTTGCACTTATTTTATTTACAGACAGCTTCATAAAGTTTATTTCTTAATTACTGTTCTATGTTCAAAGATAAATTCTAAGTTTCTTAAAGACAATGACTGGTTCTTTGTGATGGTTTCTCCACAAAAGGCACTCATTTATAGTGGCAAATACGATTTATAAGCTTTTCTAGAATTAAGGTTATTTGTTGTGCTTGTTCGTTCGCTTACTGAACTACAATGATGTATATGTGGGTGGGGAAGGGTGCCAAGTAACATAAAAGTTACATGCCATCAAGTTATAAAGCAGCCTTCAGCCACTAAACTAAGTAAATGAATCATCTCATTTCACTTACAGTTTGAAAACAGGACATCCGTGGACACAACGGCAAGTCAGAATCTGCTTGGAAGTGCAGAGAAGTTCCTCCGTGCTACGTGGGGACAATGGACACCCAGAAGGACGTTCAACCCCCAAAGCAGCAGCCAATGATATATACCTGTGGAGAATGTCACACAGAAAATGAAATAAAATTACAGGATCCAGTCTGAGGCAGAGAATGTGGATACAGAATAATGTACAAGAAAAGGACTAAAAGATGGGTGGTTTTTGATGCTCGGTGAAACATGAAATTCTGAGGACTATCTTCATTTGTATTTGGATTTGCTGTTAATATTGTTGCATAGCTTTTGATTAGTGTACTTTATGAATACAACTATATATACATAACTTCATTTTAAAAACCCTATTGTATTTAGAGATCTATTAATAGTATATATAAAGATATTACTTTTTGTTCAATTAAAAAAAAAAAAAAAAAAAGGAAAGAAAATAGGACATCAGTGTGAATGTCCTGAAAGGAACAGTTGCTTCACTATTCGCTGACCTGGTAATGTTCTATTCCTACTCTGTGTAACTGAAGGTCAATCACAGCCAGGAGAGCCTGAAACAGAGATTATTTTTTATTTCTTAAGGATTAGCTATGAGGCAGGGCCAGGTTTAAAGACAGCTAAAAAAGAAAACTTGCTAAGTTTCACTTCATCTAGGTTCCCAAACCAGATATGACGAGCTCCAGGTGGTAACCTGCCCATGTTACCTCTTAAAGGGACTCAGGTGGAAGGTCCCACTCCCCTACCCCTGGCTGTTACTGTTTATTTATATGTGGCCATCTGTTCAAGAAACATACACTGAGTAGCTACGATGTGCCAGGCATTGGAGTTATAAAGATGACCAGAAGTTCCTGTCCTTAAGAATTCCACAGCTAAGGGAGAATTCTGAAAATAAACTATTCAAATTTTAAACACACTCAGACTTTTAGAATTTTCAGCTTGTTCTTTCTAAACTTTAACACACTTAATTTTCACAACTGATTTCACCGATATCTACGAATACTTATACTGTTAACTTCCATTAAATGCAATTATGTCAAAAATGAAATTAATATAGCTCAAAGAAAATAATTATGAAATTGGTCTACCTCCTTCTAAAACGTGGAGAACACATAATTTAAGGAACAGGAAAAAGGGACTAGCATTCTAACACCTATACAAAAAGCCTAAATTAAGATTTGTCTTGGGGGTTAGAGTTCCAAAACAAAGTTCCCTGGTGGTCCAGTGGTTAGGACTTGGTGCTCTCCCTGCCATGGCCCTGTGTTCAATCCCTGGCAGGGGAAAGATCCCACAAGCCACACAGCCCAGCCAAAAAAAAAACCAAAAGAAAAAAATTTTGCTTTGCAAAATGACTTATCATCAATCACCAAAGTTAGCTAACTTTAAAAATTATACCAACTGAAGTACATTTACAGCTTTAAACTTGTCACAGCACTCCTGACATTTCATTTTCGAAAAAGCTTGAAAAGAAATGTGATAAGAGCCTCATGATGAGAAAACAGGCACAGAGATGTTAAGTAACTTCTCATGCAGCTGGGGGGTAGGAGACCCAGCACTAGAATCCAGGTCTCCTCAGCCTTCTGCCTTTCCCACTGGAGTCTCCTTTTAGTCCCCGAGCTGGAATACAAGCAAGGGGCAGCTCAAACCAGGCTCTCAGTGTAGGTCACTGCCTTCACACCCGATCTGCTCCTCCTTATGTTCTGACTGCAGCTTCACCATTTTCATCACCCAAACTGCATACAAGGGCCAAGGGTGCCAGATGGATTCTACCTTTGAAATACGGCCTGGCATCTCCATGTCTCTTCTGACCTTAATCCAGTTTAAAAACATCATGCTACCACGCTGCTCTATAAAACACATCTCTGTCATCTCATTCTCCTGCTTACAAACTCAGAATGGCTACCCAACTATTTACAGAAAGAATTCCAAATTTTGTAAGCCAGTAACTAAGACCTTTCACCATTTGTTCCAAACCTGTCTTTTAAATCTTAACTTCCCGATACTGTATTTCACATACCCTGGTTCCACTCTAAGCCAACATACTGCTGCCATTCTTACCTATTCCTTTCACTCCTCTATAACTTTATTTCATTATCCGTTTCATCTTTAAGGACCTGCTTCAAAAAAGCACCTCCACAATGAAGCCCTGCTTGAATTCCATAAGCCAATCTTTTCTGAATTCCCTAGCCTTTAATCTGAACCTCTCTTTGGACACTTTTCTAGCCCTTATTATGATTACCAATGTACATGACTCATATTCCCCTATGGACAAGTGGTATGCTTATCTCATTTACTCAATCAACAAATATTTACATGAATACACACTATGTTCTAGGAACAGGGATACAGCAGTGAATACAACAGACCAAAACCCTGCCCTCATGGAGTTTACCTTCTGTTGGTAAATAAGGACACGATATTGGAAGGCGGTGACTGAACACTTAACTGAACCAGGGTAGGTGGGATACCACAGCAGAATATTTTTATACAATAGAAATATCCTGAAAAGTAGTGTAATTGTTTTTTCTTATTATGTCTCCCTAATAGTAATAGCTACCACTTATTGAACGCCTACAGAGGCACTGCTCCTGGTGATTGATACACCATTAATTCTAATCCACACAATAATGAGAAAAAGGTATCATTACCCCCACCTTGCAGGTAAAGAAACCAAACCTCTCTGAGGTTAAATCACATGTGGAGGATCACACAGAAAGTTAAACAGCCTGAAATGGAACCTAAGTGTCCACTGGACTCAACTTCTATATAGACTGCCCACATCATAATAAAACCTTAAGAGTTCTCAGTCTTTACTTCTACTTGGTTTCCACTGCTTTAATTTTTTCCAACCTCTCATTTGGCTAATTATTTCTAAAAGTAGTAGTTATAAATACTACAGAACCTAAATTTCCAACTCTATTTCCAACATTAGTTATAAATTAAAACTTTAACTTACATGTACGTTTAATATGGTCTCTCTTACGAAAACAAGGCTGGAAGAGGTTAGAGATGACTTATTCACTCTCATTTCCTCGTAAATAATACCCTTTATTCTCATTTAAAGTTCTAAGCCCTGGCAGAGTAGCTCCAGCCTGGAACGAAGAAAATACAGAAATAGGCAAAAGGAATGAATAGTTACTGAATACTTTAAAAAATTTGACTACTACCCTCCATACTCGTTTTACTTACCAACTAACATAAAACCAACTCAACCGATCATAACATACTGCTTCAACAGACAGCTTACTGGTATGAAACGAAGATCTCTATTACCTCACATTCACTGATAGTACTTTAACAAAAAATAAAAGTACTAACTGGACTCATGGTATATAGAGAATTTCTAAAAACAGAACTAAAGCACGGTCTATAGTAAATGAAATGAAAAATCTAGTAAAGAGATTCAAGAGACAAACACAAAACCAAAGGTATACTGAGTTTTGTTCAGTTGTATGGAGAGGGAGAGAGGAATCTCTGAGTTTATAAAAGTTAGGAAATTAAACAAGCCATGTTCAAACCGTCACAGCGACATCTAAGGCTTGTTCAACTGTCAGTTAATATCTCCGCAGTAGCTGAAACAATCTTCTAACTCACAACAATAGGAAACTATCTTAATGAACTTAATGAACACGCGACCCCGACAGGGCCAGGCCGGTTTCCGTGGGATTTACTGGCAATCCAACGCACGGTGGTATTCCTCGATGCAGGTTACGGGGGAAACCCCATCTCAGACCACGCGCGGCTCGGGGTCCCCAGGGAAAAGAAAGGCGCCCCTGAAGAGTCCTTCCCGACCCAAGATGGGCAGGCTTGCCCCCAGTCCCTTCGCGCTTGCCTGAAAGGAAGAAAGTGGCGACCTCACCGCCGCTCGCCGGCCCGCCGCGCGCGCGGCTTGCCCTCCACTATCCGGCCCCGGTCACCTCCGCTCACACCCCCATACAGGCCGCACGAGCCACCCCCTCCAGAGCACGCGCGGCCACCGCCTTCGTCGCCGTCCAGTGGGAAGTGCGAGCATCCGGGGCTGCAGCCTTGCGCACCTCTTCCTCCATGGGGGAGCGCCCAGGGGAACCTGTCCCGGACGACCTCCGGCTCCCACCGCTGCCACCAGGACCAAGGGGCACGGCCGAGAAGGACCTGGGCGCGGCAGAGTGACGCAAGAGAAGCCGCGCGCGCGCGCACTGCGGCGCGGCAAAGGCTCCGCCCCCGGCTCGCTTTCCGGTTGTGTTCCGGTCTGTTTTCCAAGTCCTGGTTGGCGGAGGGCGGCGGGGCGGGCCAAAGGGAGAAGGTTTAGGAGGCAGCGTTTTGCCACGTATTGTTGGGCAACCAAATGATCAAAGCCGAAGTACCTTGTACCGTGAATTCCCACGCGCGGTTAGCATGGGAAGCTGCATTTTAAGCGGTGTCCCTAAGAGCCCCCAGGGAAAGGTGCTCCAAGAGGGCAAGGGGTGGGACTAGAGTGAGGCCGGGAGACCGGGGCGGGTTTGGGGACGCGGAGGCGCGAGACCAAGTGATGGGGGCGGGGCGGGGCTCGGCTCAGGGTCAGGCCCTCTCTTCCCAAAAGTTAACTAACCGAATCGGGGAATAGATCAGTCCTTTGGGAGAGTTTGTGGTTTGGTAAAAGCCGGTCTCCCGACACTTGGAGCAGAGATTTATTTTTCATGAGATGCACAGGAAACCCACTGTTAAGCTGTCGTGCCTTGGCTCCTCCTGGAACGTGGCAAGTTCCTGGGACCCATCATCATGGTTTCCTCGAAAAAGGACAAAGACAGAGGGCTCATTTATTAGAAACCGGGAAGCGCGACTAGCTACATCTACAGTGAGACCTGCTAATAATAGTACCTTTGTTACAGGTGCAAAAGTCCTCTGGGGATATTCTTCCAGTTTTTGATTAGATACAGAAACACTATTATACCAAATTTAAATCAGTTTGGGTGGGAATCTTTCTAAAATGAAGTCTGTGTTTATTTAGCCAGAAAATGCCAGATACAATTTGCTCCTTTCAAACTGGACTGTTAACGTTCTAGACTGCAAAGCCCCTGACCAGTCTGGTTTTGGTAACTATGCAGCTTCTAATTTAATCTGTAAGCTTGGCAAGCAGACAGATGTGCTTTTTAGAACTGGCTCCAGAGGAACTTTTTTGCTTACCTGTTTGGTCTCAGCTGAATTCTAGCTAGATGACATGGTCAGATTAGGAATTACATTGACTATTGATAGCTGGCAAGCTGGTTTCTGATGATGTGGTAGATTGATAAAAATGGCTCTGATTCTCTACTCATCCATGTGCCCACCCATTTTGCAGAGTGGCTTTGCAGTTCCACTCCAGCCTTGGCCTTGGCCTTGGCCTTGGGACTGTCTTTGGCCAAGAAAACGTGGTGGTTCCCAGCGTAAATCATGATGAGAAGAAGCCTGGACTAGTTTGCTGGAGGAGGAGACCAGGTGGAGCAGAGCAACTTGCAAAGCCACCTAGCTGACCCAGAGACCAGACATTGAGCCAAGCTGGTTGAGGTCCACAAAATTGTGCTGTTGACCCATAGACATACGAGAAAGAATAAAGGAATCTTGTATTAAGTCACTCTTTTTACATCTAGGAGGCATATGGCTGTAATGAAAGTAGCGGTTGGTTCATATGAACAAGAATGCTTAGAAATTATGTTGACTTAACCTAACAAATTTGCCTGCAGCTCTTTTCTGCCAGTATTCTAATCATCCCAGCTAAACCCTGCCTTACCTAATCATCCTTTTCTCATCATTGTAGCTCACAGACTCACCTCACATTCACTATCTGGACTCCCCGCACACCTGACACTTACTGTCATGTTGCACAGTGCATTGTTTTTATAAGTATATATAATATTCCTTGCTAATTGTGATGCAAGCTCCTTAAATGCCCAGATAACTTCTCCAGCACATGATGTTGCACATCTTATATACCGGAAGCGTTCAAGCATTGATCGTAGATATTTTTAAACTTTTAAAAGTTGAATGCCTTTTCATACACTGCTGGTAGGATTGTAAAATGGTACAACCTCCTTGTAAAACAGTTTGGCAGTTTCTTAAAAAATTAAACATATAACAACCATATGACCCAGCTATTCAACTCCTGGGTATTTTTCCCGAGAGAAATGAAAGCATATACCATTAAAAGATATAATGTAAATGAATGTAATGTGAATGTAAATGAACATTCAATAGCGGCTTTATTTATAGTAACAAAAAAATAGAAACAATCCAAATGTCCATCAACAGATGAATGGATAAACAACTATGGTATGTCCATATAATGGAATACTACTGAGCAAAAAAAGGGAATGAACTATTGATACATGCTATAACATGGCAGAATGTCAAAATAATTATGATAAGTGAAAGAAGCCAGACCAAAGAAAGAGTATATACTAAATGATTACATTTATATAAAATTCTAGGAAATGGTTGGTAATATGTAGCAACAGAAAGCAGATGAATGGTTGGGAGTGGAGGGGGCAAGGAGGGCAGAGGGATTACAATGGAGTAAAAAGAAACTTTGAGAGTGATAGGTATGTTCACTGTTTTGCTCATGGTGATGCTTTCATCATATGACATACATCAAAACATTCCAAATTGTATATATATGTGCAGTATATTGCATGTCAAAGCAATTAAAACTGTTAAAATCTACTTTTTGTCATTCTTATAGAAGTATAGGCAAGACTCCTTATTAAAATAGTATTTTTTAAAATCATGTATTAGTAAATCAAATTGTTTTCTCATGTATAAATTGTTCTCCAATTACTCTCCTCTGTTTTGGTTTTGTTACCAGATGCCAGCCAGAAACATGACAACAGCATTACAGATAATGTTTTTTTTCTTTAGCTCAACCCCCTATCAGTAAATCTGCCCTTTGTTCTTCCAAAGTGAATAGTGACATTCTCTAGCATTTTAAAAGTTTACTATTAGCCGTAGGTGATCTACACACGTAGTAGGGCATTTTCCAAAAATGTTGGAGCGAGACGGGAGAGCTCTCTGAAAAAGACAGTAATAACTTGAAACAAATTTGGGTATAACACTAGGGATATTTATTAAAAGCCAGGAGTTGGCTTTTAATAATTGGCTCACTTGATGAAATGGTGAGTGAATCTGGTAGGCAGAATTATGGCCCCCCAAAGATGTCCACAGTCTTAATCCTCAGAACCTGTGACTATGTTACCTAACAGGCAAAAGGGACTTTGCAGGTGTGATTAAGTTAAGGATCTTAAGATAATTCTGGATAGTCCAAGTGGGCCCAAAATAATCACAGGGGTCCTTGTAAGAGGGAAGCAGGAGTGTCAGAGTCAGAGAATGAGATATGACAATGGGAGAAAAGTCAGAGAAAGGCAACATTGTTGGCTTTGAAGGTGGAGAAAGGGGAACAAGCCAAAGAATGTGCAAGGCCTCTAGAAACTGAAAAAGAAAAGACGCTCCCCTAGAGCCTCCACAAAGGAATGTAATTCTGCCGACACCTTGACCTTAGCCCAGGTAAACTTGTGTTGGACTTCTAACCCCCGCAGCTGTAAGATAATAAGTTTGTGTAGTTGTAAACCACAAAGTTTGTGGTAATGTGTCGGAGCAGCAATAGAAAACCAATACAGTGAATAAGCATGCCAAATTAGGGGAAGGAGGACACTGAGATCCTCCAGACATCTTCACCCAAAATAAAAAGATCCCATTTTATTAACAGATGACCTAGTTTGACCTTTCCTCCACCTTCCAGCCTGTTATCCCAGCTCTTTTACATGGATTTGTGTTTGTTACTTGATTGGCATCTCTCCTATCTTGCTTGCCATGGTGCAATTCCAATCCCAATTCTTCCAAATTTCTTCAGCTGGAATTAATACCTCTCTTCTCTGAACTGCTAATATAGATAGAGGTATCTTTTAATTTCTCTTTATTTCTTGACTGTGCCTCAGCTCTCCAACACAAAAAGCCTTTTTGAAACTACCTACCATATGAGGTTCAAAATATGGTATGATTAATATTACATCAAAGATGCTGACAATGTCATGCCTAAGGGCCACCTGACAGGGACATGACTCATCAACAAAGGAAGTAAAGGGTAGGGAGCATGCCTGATTTTCTATACTCCTCAGAACCAGATGCAGAGCTCACGTTCAACAGTATTGTGCTTGGCTAGCAGCTACAACTAACAGTTTTGTTAATAGTAACCAACCCAGGCAGGTTTTTGTAGAATTTGGCACTTATACATTTCATGACCCCAAAAACCTGTGTGGAAAGCGTTATCCATAGAAACATTTAGTGGTTTCTTAAAATGTTTGTTCCTGACTTCTATACAGGTATACTTTTTATTTATTTATTTATTTATTTATGGCTGTGTTGGGTCTTCGTTTCTGTGCGAGGGTTTTCTCTAGTTGCGGCAAGTGGGGGCCACTCTTCATCGCAGTGTGCGGGCCTCTCACTATTGCGGCCTCTCTTGTTGCAGAGCACAGGCTCCAGATGCGCAGGCTCAGTAGTTGTGGCTCACGGGCCTAGTTGCTCCGCGGCATGTGGGATCTTCCCAGACCAGGGGTCGAACCCGTGTCCCCTGCATTGGCAGGCAGATTCTCAACCACTGCGTCACTAGGGAAGCCCTATACAGGTATACATTGATCAAAATGTGAGTCATCAAATCTTTTTGCATAGAGCCTAAGGAAAAATATCTTTGCTCAAATAAAATATTTTTTTCATTTAATAAAATTACTTATAGGACACTAATAAAGATTAATGACAAGATTTCTCATGACACTTGGAGTATTAAAATGTGTTATGATTCTCATATTTTCCATGTGTTTAAAACATATGTTATACACCTCAAAAACATGTAAAAGTTATTAAAATATAGCTGGTTTTCTTTAATACCATCATTTCATTATATCAGAAGGTAATCACTGGATGGTGAATCCTTCACACATCATGGATTTGCTCCCTAAGATATGCTCGGGTGGACATTTTCTACATTGTGATGGAGACCTGGGCTATTCGTTTCTACAGAGAAAATGGGAAGCATTTGATTGAGGAATTAGGATGATATGGAACCTGAGACCACACACGCATTTCATGTAAAGGGCAAAAAAGCAACGAGTGTTCAGCTAGAAATAAGTTATTTTATTTTAAAACACATACAGATTAATAAATATTATTGGAAAACTTAATAAATAGCATTTTTATTTACATAAGGCAATTACAACATGCTATGACTACTTCTATAAAGCAAAATATAAGCAAGTCTTAGTCATTGACAAATGGGTGTGTGTGCTAATTGGAAGCTTCCCTGATACATTTACATGAAAAAAATTTTATGCAACCAATCAACATTTTACATTTTTTTTATCTAGTCTTCTTCCTCTCTTTCACAATTATATTCCATTTTACAAGAAAGTAATAGTTATCATTTAAAAAGGCAAAAACACTCAGGAATGCTACTGAAAAACAGTACCCTTAAATTTTTCCAAACTGCAAAACACTGACATGGCAGGGGGGAGCAAATTATTATAGTCTGACAAATAAAATAAATATCCTGTACTTTTCAATGTGACCCTTTGGCACTAGTGGTTTGGGAGTTCCTGACATTTACCTGGTGTCAGGTAGTTCATGGTCAGGGTTGAGCTGCTTAGAAGCAGGAAGTTCAGCATCATTCATTACAAATTCAACGCCAACAGAATCAATCTGGTTCACAAGTCATTGATTCTTCTGCAGAACATAAACCTTTGCAGAATGTCAGAGAAGCTCATCACACCATCAGAATGTGATCTCTCAGTGCAGGTTTTTAAAGTCTCTGCTTAATTTCCATATTTTACAACAGAAAATATAAAACCCTGCCTTTTAAAACAAAAAAAGGAAAATTAAAGCTTCATGGAATCATGCAAACTTTACATCCAGTGCTTCCTTTGCTTACTCAGTGCTCGAAGCTGTGTGTCTACAGCATGGTCCTGAGCAGACAGGATGCATGGTGCGTCGCTCCAAAGGAGTCCTGCACATGCGCTCTGGTCTGAGGCTACTAGCACAAACTAAACATGTGAGTGCTCTAACACAGATTTGGAGACCCATCCCACCGTTTAGAGGTAGAGAAACTGAGGCACAGAAAGGTTAAGTGACTCACCTATAGTTGCACAATTCAAGGAAAAACAGAAAAGAACAAATAAATTCTCCCCGGCTCATGCACTGGGCCCTAGACTATGCTTTTTATCACATTGGGTACATTTGAAATAGATGTTTATTTACATGATCATTGTTCTACTGAATATCAACATTTCACTAGACAATATGTTTTTGATGTAACACAAAGTTACATTTTCTTAAAATATAATTCTCTGTTGCATTTAATAGCATGTGAGAAATGTGTACGAAAATAAATGAGTAGATATTGGGCCAAATTCTTGTTCCCATTCCTAAAATTCTTAATCTTTTCAAGTATACGATGGAGGTATAAGAATCTGGCCAGATGTGAAAAATCACCTTAAAATTTATCACCAGTTCAACTGTGAGGCGGAAGTGAGGAATACATATAGTTGAGGTATTTTATATGATAAACTGTTTTATGGTGTGACTGGTGTACAAACTGATCTTTTCTCTTCCTAACTCAAGCTAACAGACCTCTAGCTATGAATGTGAGTAAAACATATGAAAAACTAACACAGACATGTCCTTGGGAGGAAGGTCAATGCTAAGGAGTTAATGTTAACGTTTTTGGTCCCTGAGAAGGTGGAACACCAAGATTCCATCTAATCCTGCTTGACAGGTGAACTACTTCCGTGGTGTCAGACACAGTAAGGACAACTTCTTCAGACCACTGAAGCCAATCAGACAGTCATGAACAGATCTAAACTAAAGCTTCTTCTCTTTCCAAGTTCCTACTCAGTCCCAGGAAGTCTAAGTCAGGATCAAGTAGGCATCAAAGAAGAGTGATGGGCATAGCTCTGTAGGCTGCTCTTCTGGGTTAGTGGAGCAGCTTAGAAAGGAGAGGTGTCATCTCCTAACAAGAATCAGGCAGCACGACAGTGGCCTGTGATCAACACCTCAGTCTCCGTGGACCCATCCACGTCTGTAGACAGTGCATCTTGAGCACTTTATGGATGTCTAGGAACTGGCCTCTAGAAGTGAGTGCAGTATTTACAGAGAGCTGAGCCGTTGAGGAAGAAGGAAGGTGAGAGGTGACTGCAAACTTCAACAGTGCTCTCTTCTATCAGACGTGACACCCAAAGAAAAACCCGAAGACCAATCTACTACAGCTGGAGTGAACCTCTGGAAATAAAACTGCATAAATCAAATTGGCTTGAGAAGTAGGACTTGAAAGAATATTTCTTATTGCTGAACCAAGAGCAGCAAAGTGTATTTCACTAACTTTCTAATGTGAAAAGACCATAATGACATCTGAGTGATGATTCCCCCTGAAGGTCCAGCCGTGGGCAGTTCTTGCTACCCATGTGACAGGGAGCAGACTGCCCTTCTCTCCGGATCCTTCTCTGCAGAGTTGGAGCAGTCCTGCAGAACAGCAAAACACCCAGGGTGGTCTTCGTGCTGGGTTTGGGTTAGAATCCTTAATAGGCCCTACACTTGATCACTGAGCAGAACAGGAAGCGATCTTTTTAAATGCAAAGATTCAGATGAGAAAACAAGGCATTGTCCAAGTAAGACAGGAGAGAAATGGCCTATTTAAGTATCTATCCAGACTAAGTCTGCAAGTTGTGATCACAAACATATGATTTTAGAGGAGGCTTGCTTTAATTGAAGATAAAACCCAAAGAATACCATAATAATGAAAATGTTTTATATGTATTTACTTTTGGAAAGACCAGTATAAGACCTATGCCCATTCTGGGCCCTACCCTTCAAAGCTTTTACTCTTTAAATACTTTTTTGTAATTCCAAATTATAAAAACATGAATTTGTAAAATAAATACTATAAGTCAGATGTTAAACGCTCTATGTTAAACTTGAAAATTAGGCTGTTAGACTGCTGGTCATGTCAATTACTTCCAGGCTAGAGTCACACTTTTGGAATACAATGGATGGTATGAACTGTGTTCCACTGGAAGGAAAGTTGTGTATCCTATGAAGGTAATTTGCTGAACAGATGTAAACTTGGGAGAGTCTAACTGTTGTGGGACTTATCACCTTCAAGAGGAGACAAACTATTAATACTTTGAGATTCTATTTTACTCTAAAAAAATCATAGGGAGATAATCCAGAAAATATCACCTCTAAGTATCTATGGAATAATCATGGATTAACTGTAATCAGGAACATCAATAGATGAATTTAAATAAACTAAGCTTCACATGTAAACTGTAAACAAAACAATGGTAATTTCCATATGACACATGGACTTTCTCACTATACTTGTATAGCCACATATATTCTTTGAATATCTCATACTCCTTACCTAGAAACTATTTTTATGCCTAAAAGTATATTTATACTCCTGAATTATACTTTCAGAAAATTCAGTTCAATAAATTAAAGCCTGCATTCCTAAAAATACTGATGATAAAAAACAAACCTTCACGAGCTGAAAAAAAGAGTAATGGATTTTTTGAGCATTTATTAACTATCAGTTACTATAAGATTTTTAAAAATGTTTAAATATTCTTGCTGCTGTTAGTTCACAGATCACTTGACAACCCATGAGCATCACATGTGCTTTTAATTCATAAAGGTGTTTTTTTCTCTATGTTAAACTAGCCTCATTTTATTTAGTCTCTTTGTTCAACACTTTAGGGAACTATTCCTTAGGTCTTTAGAAATGTTCTTTTTGTCTGAAAACACACTTTTTTTTTCCTATTGACATTGCTTAGTAATTTTAATTGGGTATTATTTAATTGGGTATCACCAAATCTACCTTACCCAATCCCATCTTTCAACTTGGCATAGCTTCCTATTTAGATGAAACAGTACACATGGGACTTCCCTGGTGGTCCAGTGGTTAAGACTCCAAGCTTCCACTGCAGCGGGCACTGGTTCGATCCCTGGTCAGGGAACTAAGATCCGTCGCGCCGCACGGTGCAGGGGTGGGAGAACCACTGCAAATGAAGTACATGATATCTTGATGAATATCTGCATCACTCTGTGCTTTGTTCCCATTTAATACACATGCAAGGTTACTATAGATAGCCAAATGACCTCTTTGATCCAAATACTGGAATAATTAATGGCTATTTTGCATTTCAGAAGCTTGGGTGAGGAACTGTAGGGTGCTCTGCCATCTCAAACAACAGGGAGATGGCTAAAAATTGTTTTCATTTTTGCTAGAAATTCTTTTGAAAACTATGTGTGTTCCAGTTTGTAGAATATAGCCTAAGCTTAACTGTGTCCTTTAACTTGTTCCTGAATTACAGGGAACTCATATGTGCTATTGAACAGTTACTCTCTCATTTAACAGCCTTATTATCAAGTTAAATAATTTATTTCTTCTTAAAGGCCACAATGCTTGCTGAAAGAGAACATGGATATATGTAATACTGGGTCCCAGTTACATTAGACTGAATGCAAATAAAGTACCTCATGCTACTTAGTCAATTGTCTTTAGTTCAACCACAACTACATGCTGAAAGGGTCGATTCACTCCAATGTGCCCTTAGTCTTGACTCTCTTCCAGTGAATGAATATACTATAATTTCTAACTGCTTTGAATATTTATATTTTGAAGAGTGAAATATTAAAGTATAAACAAGGAGGCTGCATTATTCTAATCTAAGAGAACATACACACAGTAATAGTCAAATTAAGTGAATAGTTCAAGTAATAAAGGCACTGAAATTGATTTGAGCTATTGAAAATCATCCTGCAAATGGAACAGTATATCATTTCCATTCACTCTTCTCTCTCTGTTTGCAATTAAAATGTCTAGGAGCTGGGGGTAGGAGAGTCAACACATCAGAGGATTAAAACCAATTAAATGTATATACCTCTGATTTGGATCCGACACCTGAATGTTATACATGCTTAATGCAAAATAACAAAACTACAGACACATTTACTGTAGAGTCAGACTTCAAGACAACAATTTCTCCCATTTCCAAAGTAAGCTTCTAAGTAAGAATATCTGTTCCCCGGCAAAGACTAATCAGAAAAGGCCCATTCTATTTAAATAATGATGAAGTGTTTTAAAAGCAAAGAGTATTCATGAAAGCTTCCAGGTTAATGGCAATGAACATAAGATTCCTCTCATCAGAGAGAGATGACACCCAGGCAACCACTGAGCAGCTTCAGAGTACAGAAGGCTGGGCCCCCACCCCAGTGCTGAGCAACGTATCCTCACTCTCCACCAGCCCATCTGTTAATATACAGGCAACTCCAACACCAGCGATGTACGGTCTCTTCTACTTCACAACAAATCAGGACCAGAAGCCGCATCCATTTCCTGTTCCTCAAGCCATCCAACCCCCTGTTACATCCTAGTCTGTCTTCATATTAGATTTGTTCATCTCCCCAAGGTTGAAGTTGAACTCTTTGAACACCTGTATAAGGACAATCCCAACGGAGACGGTGGTGAACCCGCAGGCCATGCCCAGGAAGTCCACCAGACCCACGTTGCTCCACTCCCGGAAGAGGATGGCCGAGGCCAGCAAGACCAGTGTGGTGAACACAACGTAGTAGATGGCCCCAAACACAGAGGAGTCGAAGCACTCGAGGGCCTTGTTGATGTACCTGAACTGCACGATGATGCTGCAGCCAAGCACGGCCAGGAGCACCAGGCACAGGCAGAGGGCACGCTGACTAGACGGATTGTTGTGGAAGATGTCTTGGGCTGCCAGCCCAATGCCCTTAGTGGAAGGCACGGTGAAACTCCCCAGCAAGGAGCAGATGCTGATGTAGACCATGATGTTGGTGGGCCCGTGGGCCGGCGCGATCCAGAAGATAAGCAGCAGCAGCATCAGCAGCACGATGCACAGATAGCCCACAAACACTGGAAGAGAGAGGGCGCGCGGTGACCCGGGGGGCGGAGCAGCGCAGCCCTCGCCGTGCGCTCCGCCGCCCGCCCCCGCCACTGTCACCGGGACACCCTACCGCCCCGGATGTGCTCTACCACAGCCCCTGAGCTCGTTCCACAAAAGTTATTCCCATCCTCATTTTCACCATTAACACATTCACAGCGCCTATATATTACATGTCAGTAAGTAAGTCTTCTCTCTATTGGTAACATTTTTATAACAATAAAAGTCAACAGGGATGCTTTGAGATTTTTCTTTTCGGCCACACTGCGCGGCACGCACCACTTCCCCTACCAGGGATCGAAGCCGTGCCCCCGCAGCAGAAGTGCAGAGTTCCAACCACTGGACTGTCAGGGAAGTCCCGAGAATTTTTTTAAAACCATTTCACAAGATGGTCAACTCAACAAACCCTAGGCAGAGAGGGCTCCTATGTGTGGGGTGGGAGAGAAAGAGAGTCACGTGGGGTCTCAAAGGACACGCAGGGAACCTGTAGGGGTGTTTCTGGCTGTTGCAGCCACTGGGGGCTGCACACAGTGGGCAGAGGCCAGGGGTCCTGGGATGTGCAGACGGTCCCACACAATGAAAAATCATCCTGTTCTCCTGACAACTTCGGAATGTCACCTTGGACAGGAAAGTGGAAAATGTTTATAATAATCAGGGCCTAGAACCTGTTTTATGTGTAAAACAGAGTAATTTGGCAAGGATTTAATAGACATTGAATTTTTCAGAACTTCAAGAGTTATTCTCCGTTTCAGAAGATCCCATTGTTGGGAGTTCCCTGGTTGTCTAGTGGTTAGGATTCCAGGCTTTCACTGCCGGGGCCCAGGTTCAATCCCTGGTCAGGGAACTGAGATCTGGCAGGCCACCTGGCGCAGCCAAAAAAAAAAAAAAAAAAAAAAAAGAGGATCCCATTGCTGATGGCAAAATCCTTAGTGTTTGAGTCAATAGCACAACACCTCCATGTCGGTCTGTTTTGCACCTGCCAGATTCGCAGCACACACGGTGTGGGGTCTGCTGGCTTTAATATGTCTTCTCCTACAGTTGTACCTGAGCATTCTATTTTGTTCCAAAGTACTGTTCTTAGGGCATTATGTTGACTGCTATTATATGTACAAGGAGTTGTATTTTCCATGAATTTCATTCCCAGATTGTAAAGGGGGTGCCAGGCACTGGGCCTGAGGGCTGGGAACAGCCTGGACACGTGTATCAGCAAGCAGGTGGTGGGAGCCCCTCTTCCCCAAGGATAAGAAAAAGACTATGGAGCTCTGCTGCAGGGGAAGATTCAGGAAGACACTACAGCTGAAAGCTGCCTGGGAGCCTGACCTATAAACTGCGCAAGGGGTAGTGGAGCAGAGAGCAGCACGTGCAAACGTAAAATACTGCCGAAGTGTGGGCTGTCTTTGTGGGAAAATCAGAAGTAGCTTGAATGCAAGTGCGCAGGCTTTATTTCAGAAAAAGCAGCTGGGCCTGAGTGCCCAGTAGTTTGGGCTTTCTCTCATCAGGGGGCAGGGGTGGTGGTGATTGCAGTTATGAAAAAAAAAAAGAAATTATGTCAAAAGTAGATACCAAAAAAAAAAAAAAGTACAGGGCTCTGCGGGGGCTCTAAAGATGAATTAAATCAGACCTCGGCTCTCTGAGAGCTTCCCTTCAGAGGGAAGCATGGAGGCCTGGACGCACGGTGGTCCTGAGAGGAGCAGCCTGGGGCCGATTCCGCAGAATGGGAGCCTCCTGCTGCACCACAGATGCGGGGCGGGGGACGGCGTCCATGCACAAGGTCCGGGTCCCGGGAGGCAGCAAAGGGGCCAGGGCAGCAGGGCAGCCCCGGGGGGCAGCAGCGGACAGTGGTGAGCAAAGAGGAGCCAAGGGCCCGGAGGACAGACCACAGCGGGGCGGAAGGTACAGCCCCAGCCGGGAAAACTGCGCCGGAGGCGGCAAGCTCTCTGGCACCATGGCTCTGAGTTACCTGGGTTGGTCAGCTTCTCCTCCAGCTCGGCCTGAGTGGTCACACTCTCAGATTTCGGGGAGTGGATAATCAGCACGACAGAACCCGCACAGCTTAGTAGACACCCCAACTTGCCCAAGATGTTGAGCTTTTCTTTCAGAAGGTAAGAAGCTAAAATGGACCTTCAATTTTAAAATAAGATATGATTAAATCAAACTATCTTGACCTGTTTCTTCTAACTGCAGATGTTATTAAAGCTACATCTTCTTTACAGTCACATTTTATTTTTAAATTAGTTTTTAAGTGTACAAAGATTAGGAATTTATTAAAGTTGCTATTTCAGTACAAATAGGATCTTCATGCCAATTCCATGCATAGCCAGTACATAATGATACTCTTAACTCATACCACTATATTATATTATTTCAGTAGATATGAAATATACCAGGGTAGAAAAATAAGTTTTATGATTGATCAAAAATAGAAATATTGCTTCCATATTTTTAAAAGTACACAGTCCAAAGAAACTATGTTAAGTAGGAAAGCAGGATATGAAAATCCTTAAAATAATTACAAGTAATTCATGATCAGAACACTTAAGTTAAAATAAATTAAGTGAGAAAATGCACAAATAAAAAAAAATCAAAATGCTAATAGTAACTGAATTATGGTAGAAAGAGTATGGGTGATTATTTTTCTCTTCTCTAATATGGAAACTTTTAAAATGTGGTCACATTACTTATTTAATGCAAAAAAAAAAAGCATTCCTCATAAAACATCTGTAATCTTAAGACTGGTAACAGTGTTTCTTATTTCCCTGTATAACATCAGTATACAATTTGAATGGGGAAACCTGGGCTTTTTCTGAATCATGGGATTGGCCATTGTCAGTTTGCTGGTGTCCAAGCCAAAGGCACTCAGGGAACATGAACATCCACGGGGAGGGCACACCAGACCCAGATATCAATATATATACAGGACTATTTGCATTCATCTTCATTTCACAGATAAGGAAACCAAACCTCAGAAAGGATCAGCACTGAACCCAAGGCCACAAAGCTAACAAGAGGTGAAGCCATGGAGAGGTCAAAGCTTCCATCTTTCCCTTACAGCACTTTGTGTCCCTGGCCCTGGACAGCCTGGTCCCCAAGGAGACCCAGCAGTGTAGCTGGGAAAATAAGCAACATCCCTGAAAGAAACCACACAGGATATAATAATACAGAACTGGACGTTAAATTGGGGGGCTCCACACAGCTGCACGGAGAGGTAGCGACAGAGGAGTGGGCGGCTCTGAGAATAAGAGGTGGGCTGGAGTCAGCCTGGGACAACGGGTGGGCCTATGCCGGGGGAGAGGGCTGCCATGCATATGGAAGAAAGGGGCAGGGTAATCCTGCACGGGGGGGCCAGCTCACCTCTTATTCCACTCTTGGTCTTACACCAGAGTACAAATTAAACAGCCCTGCTATAAAACAGAGTGTGTAACAACTTGAGGAATGCCAAGGCCAACAGATCAGGAAACAACTGCCATTGAAAAAGACAGTTTATTGCTCACAGTCTCCGAGCTGAGGGCCGTAGTGCCCTATGCAGGACGGCACAGGGAAGTGCTAGCATTGGTCAGGAGGTGCTGGCGGGTTGCGGAGGGCTGTAGCAAGAGCCTTCACTTCACTGTGGTCTCTGGGGGGAAGGGGTGTGTAAGGCAGTGCAAGCGGTTTAGGACTGGCCAGAGGGAAGAGCTCAGTGGCGCTTGGGCACGGGCTGTCCCTAGCTGTCTATGACTTGGTCCTGGGGGATCAGAGCAGGTGGGTAGTGGGCAGGAGTGTGAGAGTCCAAAAAAGGAGGTGGTTGGGGTGTGGGCTCTGGATCGGTTGGTTTAGATTTGAAACGCACGCCTGAGCAGGAGAACTCCTCCCGAGGAGAGAGGTGCGCGTGCCAAGGGACATGTGAGCCAAGGCAAGGTGACTCGGGACCGGACGGTCCAGAATGAGGCGTGTGCAGCACAGGCATGCAGGGCAGATGATAGGGCATCCAGTTTAGAGACGCTAGACACATGGTCAATAGAGTACCGTGTCATTTAAGGACACACCAGATAAAGATGTGGGCAACTGCTTACCTCCTGAGTATGCTCCTCATGGAGAACTAGTCCTTGCCTCCCCTCTGTGGCTGCGAATGGACGACCCCAGCGCGGCAGGAATAGGGGCCATCTACCTAATAGGCTTCCCCAGCAGGAAATCCACCAGCTGTCTAGGCTCAAAACCTTTCTCCTCTCACTTTTCCTGGGCTGCAGTAACTAAAGCCTGCTACCTTCTGAGCTGAGATTAAACAAAAAGCATACAAAATCTCTTTGACTTAAATCAGGAGTCCACAGACTATGGCTGAAGGCCCAGTCCAGCCCTTCACCTGTTTTTGTGAATAACGTCTTACTGGAACACAGCCATGTCTACACAGTTAGTCTGGTCTCTGGCTACTTTCCACTACAATGGTAGAGGCGAGCAACTGCAACAGAGGCCACATGGCCCACAAGGCCTGAAATATTTACCATCTGGGCCTTTACAGAAAAAGGTGGCCACCCCCTAAGTTAAATGATCTACAGAACTAATCACACATCTACCTGGAGAGCTGGCCTGAGGTGGAGGCACAAGTTACATGTCGGCACCAGGGCCACAACAGCACAGAGGAGCAGCGTCCTCACTGGAGGGGTTGGGGAGGAGAGCAGAGGTGGGAGGGGGGAGTGAGGAGCGGTGTGATAAAAGGCAATGGAAAGAGGGGGAAAGAAATGTAATGCCAAGAGAGAGTCAATACACTATCTTAATAAACTTACAGTAATAGTAAACAAACAAAAAATGTGCTGTAGAATTGACAGCAAGGTCTTGAAGAGAAATCTGTACACCCAAGTTCATAGCAGCATAATGCACAATAGCTAAAATGTGGAGGCAACTCAAGTGTCCACTGACAGATGAATGAAGAAGGAAACAGTACACAAGGAGTGCACAAGGGTTCCCTTTTCTCCACACCCTTGCCAACACTTATCTCTTTACTTTTTATGACAGCCATTCTAACAGGTGTGAGGTGATATCTCATTGTGGTTTTGATATGAATTTCCCCCATGACTAATGATGTTCTGCGTCTTTTCATGTACCTATTGGCCACCTGTATGTCTTCTTTGGAAAAATACTTACTCAGTTCCTCTGCCCATGTTTTAATCAGATTGTTTGTGATTTTTTTTGCTATTGAGTTGTAAGATTTCTTTATATAATTTGGAGATTAACCCCTTACCAGGATCTATGATTTGTACATATTTTTTCTCATCCTATAAATTGTCCTTGTATTTTGTTGATGGTTTCCATTGCTGTGCAGAAGCTTTTTACTGATTTTTTAAAAGATTTTTTTTTGATTTTAAAGTCTTTATTGAATTTGTTACAATATTACTTCTGTTTTATGTTTTGGTTTTTTGGCTGTGAGGCATGTGGGACCCTAGCTCCCTGACCAGGGATCGAACCCACACTCTCTGCATTGGTAGGCAAAGTCTTAACCACTGGACCACCAGGGAAGTCCCTGTGTAGAAGCTTTTTGGTCTGATGTAGTCTACTTACTTATTTTTGCATTTGTTGCCTTTGTTTTTGATGCCAGATCAAAAAAATTGCCAAGACCAATATCAAGGAGCTTACTCCTTATGTTTTTCTTCTAGGAGTTTTATAATTTCAGGTCTTATGTTCAACTCTTCAATCTGTTTTGAGTTAAGTTTTGTGTACAGTGTAAGATAGTGATCCAGCTTAATTCTTTTACATGTGGCCTGACCAGTTTTATGGAAGAGACTATCGTTTCTCCATTATATTCTTGACACTTTTGTCTTAAATTAATTGACCATATACGTGTGGGTTTGTTTCTGGGTTCTCTATTCTGCTCCACTGATCTACGTGTCTGTTTTTATGCCAATACCATACTGTTGGGACTTCCCTGGTGGCGCAGTGGTTAAGAAACTGCCTGCCAATGCAGAGGACACTGGTTTGATCCCTGGTCCGGGAAGATCCCACATGCCGCAGAGCAACAAAGCCTGTGCACCACAACTACTGAGCCTGACCTCTAGAGCCACGTGCCTAGAGCCTGTGCTCAGCAGCAAGAGAAACCACCGCAATGAGAAGCCCACGCACCGCAATGAAGAGTAGCCCCCGCTCGCCGCAACTAGAGAAAGCCCGCATGCAGCAACGAAGACCCAACGTAGCCATAAATAAATAAATAAATAAATAAATAAATACCATACTGTTTGGATTACTATAGCTTACAATATAGTTTGAACTCAGGAAGCTTGATGCCTCCAGCTTTGTTCTTTCTCAAGATTGCTTTGTCTATCTTTGTTTTTTATGGATCCATGCAAATTTCAGGATTGTTTGTTCTATTTCTGTGAAAAAATGCCACTGGAATCTTGATAGGATTGCACTGAATCCATAGATTGCACTGGGTAGTATGGACATTTTAACAATATTTATTCTTCCAATCTATAAGAATGGAATATCGTTGCCTTTATTTGTGTCTTCTTCAATTTTTTTCATCAATGTGTTAATAGTTTTCAGTGTACAAGTCTTTTGCCTTCTTGGTTAAATTTATTCCTAGGTATTTTATTTATTTATTTTTTTGGCCACGCCACGTGTCATGCAGGATCTTAGTTCCCTGACCAGGGTTTGAACCCGCACCCTCTGCACTGGAAGCTCAGAGTCTTAACCACTGGACTGCCAGGGAAGTCCCTATTTTATTCTTTTTGATGCAACTGTAAATGGGATTGTTTTCTTGATTTCTTTTTCTGATTGTTTTTCTTAGTGTGTAGAAACACAACTGATTTTTGTACATTGACTTTGTATCTTGCAACTTCAGTGAATTTATTTATCAGTTATAACAGTTTTTTGGTAGAGTCTTTGGGGTTTTCTATATACAATATTATGTCAGCTGCTAGTAGAGACAGTTTTACTTCTTCCTTTCCCATTTGGATGCCTTTTATTGCTTTTTCTTGCCTTGCTCTGGCTAGGACTTCCAGTATTATGCTCAATAAAAGTGGCAAGAGTGGGCATCCTTGTCTTGTTCCTGATCTTAGAGAAAAAGCCTTTGGCTTTTCACTGTTAAGTATAAAGTTAGCTGTGGGATTGTCTTATGTGACCTTTATTATGTTGCAGTATGTTCCCCCTGTACCCAGTTTGTTGAGAGTTTTTGTCATGAATAGATATTGGATTTTGTCAAATGCTTTTTCTGCATCTATTGAGATGATCATATGATTTTTACCCTTCATTTTGTTAATGTGGTATATCACACTGATTGATTTGGGGATACTGAACTATCCCTGCATCCCTGGTACAAACCCCACTTGATCATGGTATATGATTTTCTAGTGTATTGTTGAATTCAGTTTGCTAATATTTTGTTGAGAATTTTTGCATCCAATATTCATCAGTGATATTGGTAAGTAATTTCCTTTTTTGTAGTGTCCTTGTCTGGTTTTGGTGTCACAGTAATGCTGGCCTTGTAAAATGAGTTTGGAAGTATTCCCACCTCTTCAATTTTGGGGAAGATTTGAGAAGGATCAGTATTAATTCTCCTTTAAATATTTGATAGAATTCACCTGTGAAGCCATCTCTTCCTGGACTTTTCTTTGCTGGGATGTTTTAAATTACTGATTCAATCTTCTCCTGTTCAGATTTTCTGCCTCTTCATGATTCAGTCATGGTAGGTTGCATGTTCTAGGAATTTATCTGTTTTTTCCTAGGTTACCCAATTTGTTGGTGTAGAATTGTTCATAGTCTCATGATCCTTTCTATGCCTGTCATTCAGTTGTAATGTCTCCTCTTTCATTTCTGATTTTATTTGAATCTTCTCTCTTTTTCCTTAGGTAGTCTAGCTAAAAGTTTCTCAATTTTGTTTATCTATTAAAAAAAAAAGCAGCTCTTAGTTTTGTTAAGCATCTCTGTTGTTTTTTTTAAAATTTTTTTTTTTTTTTTTTTTTAACTTTTATTTATTTATTTATTTATTTATTTTTGGCTTGTGTTGGGTCTTCGTTTCTGTGCGAGGGCTTTCTCTAGTTGCGGCAAGCGGGGGCCACTCTTCATCGCGGTGCGCGGGCCTCTCACTATCGCGGCCTCTCTTGTTGCGGAGCACAAGCTCCAGACGCGCAGGCTCAGTAGTTGTGGCTCACGGGCCCAGCTGCTCCGCGGCATGTGGGATCTTCCCAGACCAGGCCTCGAACCCGTGTCCCTTGCATTGGCAGGCAGATTCTCAACCACTGCGCCACCGGGGAAGCCCCATCTCTGTTGTTTTTAATGGATGTTATTTCATTTATTTCTGCTTGGCTTTTTATTTCCTTCTTTCTGCCTACATTGGGGATAGTTTGTTCTTTTTCTAGTTCCTTGAGGTAAAAAATTATGTTGTTTATTTGATATCTTTCTTTTGTCTTAATGTAGGCATTTATTGCTGTAAACTTCCCTCTTAGATCTGCTTATGCAGCATCCCATAGCTTTTGATATATTAGGTCTCCATTTTCATTGGTTTCCAGATACTTTTGGATATCCCATTTGATTTCTTCTTTGACACATTGGTTGTTCAGGAGCGTTTATTTAATATCCATATACCTGTGATTTTTCCAGCTTTCCTCCTGTTATTGATTTGTAGTTTCATACCACTGTGGTCGGAAAAGATACTGGGTATGATTTCAATCTTCTTAAATTTGCTAACACTTGTTTGTGACCTATTGTAAGATCTATCCTGGAAAATGTTTCCTGCACACTTGAGAAGAATGTGTACTGTGCTGCTGTTGGATAGGATGTTCTGTATATGTTAGACGGCTCTAACATAGGGTTCAAGTTCCATGTTTCCTTGATTTTCCGTCTGGATGATCTATCCATTGTTGAAAGTGGGGTATTGAAGTCTTTTACCATTATTGTATTGTTGTCTATTTTTCCCTTCAGATCTGTTAATATCTGCTTAATATATTTAGATGCTCTGATGTTGGGTGTGAATATATTTGTGATTGTTATATTTTTGATGAATTGACCACTTTATTATTGTCTAATGACCTTCTCTGTCTTTTGCTACTGTTTTCAGGTTAAAGTCTACTTTGTCTGATATAAGTATAGCTACTCCTGCTCTCTTTTGGTTCCCACCGGCAAGGAAGATCTTTTTCCATCCCTTCACTTTGAGTGTATGTGTTTCCTTAAAACTGAAGTGAGTCTCTTGTAGGAAGCATATACCAGGGTTCTATTTTTTAACCCATCTAGCCACTCTATGTGTTTTGATTGGAGAAATCAATCCTTTAACACTTCCAGTAATTATTGATAGGTAAGGACTTATTAATGCCATCTCATTAACTGTTTTCTGGCTTATTGGAGTTCCCTTGTACCTTTCCTTCTCTCTTGCTGCCGTCCTTTGTGAACTGCTGATTTTTCCATTGTGATATTCGTTGATTCCCTTCTCTTGTTTGTGAATCTACTGAAGATTTTGTTTTGTGGTTACCATGAGGCTTACATTAAGACATCTTAGAGATATAACAGTCTATTTTACACTCATAACAATTTAACTTCTATTGCACACAGAACCTCTAATCTTTTATTCCCTCCTTTTTTTCATATTTTTGATGCCACAATTTACATCTTTTTCTACTGTGTATCCATTGATCAACTGTGGTAGCTATGGCTCTTTTTTAAGACTTTTATCCTTCAACCTTTATACTAGAGTTAGGTAGTTAACACACCACCATATTACAGTATTCTGTATTCAGTATTCTGAATCTGACTATATGCTTACTTTTGCCAGTGTGTTGTATATTTTCATATATTTCCATGTTACCAACCAGTGTCCTTTCATTTCAGCTTGGAGAACTCCTTCAGGCATTTCTTGTAGGCAGGTCTAGTGGTGATAAACTCCCTCAGCTTTTATTTGTTAGGGAAAGTCTTTTTTTTTTTTACAGTCCAGGTCTTTTATTTTCTTTATACCCATCATGCCATGAATTCATAGGGAATGGGCTCCAACAGTTCAGGCTCCTTTCCACTGGTTCTCACAAAGTGTGCTTCTCTGGATGGAGCAGGCTGGCACTTCAGTTGAACCCAAGTACCTTTCTCTTTGGCTTCCTTCTTTTCCTGATCATTTTCCTTCACCCGTTTCAGGAAGCTATCTCGGCTCTTAGAGTGCTTGCTTAATATGCTCGATATGCACATTAATTCTCTTGGCAAGAATCTTGCCCTTAACTTGTTTACAATGATGCCAACAGCATGCTAGGTAACACTGTAGACTCTCCCAGTTTTGCCGTGGTAACATTTGTGGGGCATTACTTTTTGAACAGTGCCCATTCCCTTGATATCTACAATATCACCTTTCTTGTAGATTCGCATGTATGTGGCCAAAGGAACAACTCCATGTTTTCTAAAAGGCCTAGAGAACATGTAGCGGGTGCCCCTCCTCTTTCCCTTTGTGTTGGTCATTTTGGCAAATACTTTTTCATATAATTTGTGTGGCAAGGAGACTGAAGAATGCTTCAGATAACCCATCAAAGCCAAATCACTGTTACAATGAATGCACACTTCACTTTAAATGGTGAGAAGAATGCTTGAGGGACAGGGGGAGGGACAGGAGGCTCCGGGAGCCACGTGCGAAGGGAAAGTCTTTTTCTTGCCTTCATTTCTGAAGGACAACTTTGCGGGGTATAGTATTCTTGGCAGTTTCTTCCTTTCAGCACTTCAAATATATCATCCCCTTTTCTCCTGGACTGCAAGGTCTCTGTTCAGAAATCCATTGATAGCATTATGGGGGTTTCCTTCTATGATTTTTTTTTTCTCTTGCTGCTTTTAAAATTCTCTGTCTTTGATTTTAGACAGTTTTATTATAATGTGTATTGGACAAGATCATTTGGGACTGAAATTTTAGGGTAACCTATGAGCTTCATGAACTTGGATGTCCAAATCTCTCCCCCAGTTTGGGAGGTTCTCAGCCATTATTTTCTTTACATAAGCTTTCTACTCCTTTCTTCCTCTCTTCTTCTCCTGGGATTCCAATGATGCCTACATTGTTTCTCTTAATGGTGTCACATAAGTCCCACCAACTTTCTTCATTCCTTTTCGTTCTTTTTTCTTTTTGTTCCTCATATTGGAATTTTCAGTTGATCTGTCTTCAAGCTCACTGATTCTTCTGTTTGGTCGTCTGCTGTTAAAGCTCTGTGTTGAATTCTTCAGTTCTGTCATTTCATTCTTCAGCTCCAAAATTTGTTTGGTTCTTGTTTTAAATCTTCTATCTCTTCATTAAACTTCTCATTTTGGTCTTGTGTTGTCTTCCTGATATCATTAAATTGTTTACCTGTGTTATTTTGTAGTTAAGAGTCTTTGGAACAGTTATTATGAATTCTTTGTTAGGAAATTCAGGATCTTTATTTCTTTGGGTGTTACTGGAGGTTCTTTTGGTGGAGTCATGTTTCCCTGATTCTTCATGATTCCTACAGCTTTGCATGTCTGCACATTTGAAGAAGCAGTCACCTTTTCCAGACTTTACGGGTAAGGGAAAACTTTCACCTAGGGGTGGGGGCATGCTGGAGTGTGCTGTGGCCCTCAGTCAGTGGTGTGGGGCACCAAGAGCAGGCGCATACGGTGGCACCAGGTCCGGTGGGGCATAATGTCTTTTGGCTCAGGCTGCTAGGGTCTACATCATCAGCAACTGTGTGTTCCATGGTGAGTAATGCTGAGGGTCCATAGTGGCCGCAAGGGGTACTGGGGTCCATAGTATCACTTGGGGTCCAGTGGCTAGAGACCAACTATAAGCTCACTAGTAGCTGTGGGATTCCTACCATGGCCCTGCAGTAGCTGCACACTCCCCAGCCCCACAAGCCATGCACAGTGTAATGGAGGCTGGTGACAGGAGTTGGGCCAGGGGTGTGCACGTGCATAGCTCAAGTGGCTGGTGGCAGGTCAATGCAGCAGTGCAGGCTAGTGACAGAAGACAGGGCCTGATCCAGACCAACATGTAGCTGTGGAGGCTGGCGGCCGGAGTGCTCTCCTGTGGCTGCCAGGATACCCGCTCCCAACCTGCACATTACAGTGGAGGCCTGCAGTGTGGAAAGGCACAGCTGGAGGCGCTAGCTGCAAGGAAGCACATGGTGGCGGGGTCAGCTGTGGAGGTGTAGGCTGCTGTCTTGCACTCACACGGCCACAGAGGGCTGCTTGCTGCCCGTGCGGTTCCCAGGCTCCCCAAGTGCAGGGGAGGAGAGTGGGGAAATGGAGGAAGGAAGGACTCGGGCTTCTGGCATCAGTGAACGCAAATACCTATAGGGCAAAAGTTGGTGAAATATGCAGGGGTCCACGGTGGTGAAATCTGCTAAGTTTTTCTGCAGAGCAGGTCACTGAGAACCACACTCACTCCCACTGCATGGCTGCCACCGGTATCCCCTGCTTTTCTTCCTTGCTCCTAGCCATTTCAATACACTTCAGTTTTGCCAATCTGGGTGGGAGCTTCGTGTGGTGCTCTGAAAGTCTTGGGGAAACTGGTCACTTCCTCCATTCTTCCTTTCCTGGCCAGGGGAACTCTTCCTATCTGGGAAGTTCCCTCATGGCACTGAGCAATCCCAACTTGGGGGAAGGGATAATGCAGTCAAAATGAAGCTGTCTTCTTCCTTCTTTTTCTTGCAGTTATTCTCAGGTTTTTGGTTCCACTGTATCACTAAATTTTCTCAAGTGACTCCGGAGCTCTCCCAGAGCTGTTTTCATTAATGGATAGCTAATTGTTAATTATTGTGGGGAGATGGAGGCTGAGTTCTTCCTTTCCAATCTGGATGCCTTTTAATGCATTTGCTTGACTAACTGCTTTGGGTGAAGCTCCAGTACAATTTTGAATAGAAGTGGCAAAAATTGGACATCTTGTCTTGTTCCTAATCTTAGGGGGAAAGCATCCAGTCTTTAACCAGTAAGTATGATGTTAGCTGGGGCTTTTCTATAGAGATCCTTTGCAAGATTAGCAAGTTACCTTCTATTCCTAGCATATTGTTTTCATCATGAAGGGGTGTTGAATTTTATAAAATAATTGTTCTGTGTCTGTTGAGATGTGGTGTTCACCCTTTATTCTATTGATGTGGTGTATTACATTATTTTATTTTTGACATTAAATACACCTTGCATTCCTAAGATAAATCCCACTTGGCCATGGTATATAACCCCTTTTATATATTGCTGGACTCAGAGTATTTTGTTGATGATTTATCCATCTATATTTGTAAGAGAATTGGTTTGTAGTTTTCTTGTGCTGTTTGGTTTTACCAGGGTAACATTGACTTCATAGAGTGAGCTGAGAAGGAACCCCTCCTTTCCTATATTTTGGAAGACTTTATGAAGAATTGCTATTAATTCTTCTTTAGATGTTTGGTAGAATTCACCAGTTTTACCTAAGCTTTTCCCTGATGGAGATTTTATTTACTAATTCAATCTATTTACTTGTTACAGGTCTTTTCAGATTTTCTATTTCTTCTCAAAACAGTTTTGTTAGTTTGTGTCTTTCTAGGAACGTGTCCATTTCACCTACATTATCTAACTTGTTGGCATACAGTTGTTTATAATATTTGCCTATTAATTCTTTTCATTTCTGTACAGTTGGTAGTAATATTCTTCTTTCATTTCTGATTTTAGTATTTTTAGTCTTCTCTCTTTTTCGCTTTGTCAGTCCAGCTAAAGTCTTATCAATTTGGATGATATTTTCAAGGGACTAACTGCTTTTATTGATTTTCTCTATTGTTTTTCTATTCTCTATTTCATTAATTTATGCGCTAATCTTTATTATTTCCTCCCTTCTATTTTTTTGAGTTTGTCCTCTTTTTCCAGTGTCTTAAGATGGAAGGTTAAGTTGTTGATTTTGAGATCTTTCCTTTTTTTTTTCAATGTAGGCATTTACAAATATAAATTTCTGTGTACTGCTTTAGCTGAATCCTAAATACTTTGGCATGCTGTTTCTTCATTTTTATTCATCTCAAAGTATTTTCTAATTTCCCTTGTGATTTCTTCTATTTTTTAAAATATTTATTTATTTATTCCTTGGCTGCATCGGGTCTTAGTTGCAGCACGCGGGCTCTTTGTTGTGGTGCATGGGCTTCTCTCTACTTCTGATGCGCGGGCTTCTCTCTAGTTGTGGCACACGGGCTCCAGAGTGCATGGGCTTGGTAGTGGCAGCACACGGGCTCTCTAGTTGTGGCACGCGGGCTCTCTAGTTGCAGCGTGTGGGCTTAGTTGCCCCATGGCACGTGGGATCTTAGTTCCCCAACCAGGGATCGAACTGGCATCCCCTGCATTGCAAGACCAATTCTTAACCACTGGACCACCAGGGAAGTCCCATGATTTCTTTTCAGATCCATTGATCATTTAGTAGTAAGTTATTTAATTTCCATATATTTGTGAATTTCACAAAGTTCACTGATTTTACTTTCTAATTTCATTCCACTGTGGTCAGAGAACGATTTCAACCCTTTCAACTTTACTGATGATTTTAATGGCCTACCACATGGTCTATCCTGAAGTATGTTCCACATACACTTGGGAAGAAGGTGAATTCTGCTGTTGTTGGGTGGAGTGTTCTAAAGATGTCTATTTTATCTAGTTGGTTATAGTGTCATTCAAGTCTTCTATTTCCTTCATGATCATTTGCCTAGTTTTTCTATCCATTATTGAAAGTGGGGTATTGAAGGCTGTGACTATTATTGTTGAACTTTCTATTTCTCCATTCTGTCAGGTTTTCTTTTATATATTATGGATCTCTGTTTTTAGGTACATATTTGTTTATAATTGTTATGTCTTCCTAACAGACTGCCCCTTTTGTCATTATAAAATGTCTCTCTTCATCTCTAGTAACTTTTGTTTTGTTTTGTTTTACAGTCTATTTTGTCTGATACATAGCCTCTCCAACTTTCTTATGGTTACTATTTGCATAATATATCTTTTTTGTTCCTCTTACATTTAATCTATTTGTATCTCTGAATCTAAAGTATGTCTGAAGTAGAAAGCATATAGCTGGATCTTGTTTTTCATCCTGCCTGACAATCTTTGCCTTTTAATTGGATTGTTTAATCCACTGACATTTAATGTTTTTATTGATATAGTTAGATTATGTTTGCCATCTTACTTTTTGTTTTCTATGTTTCACGTCTTTTTTTTGTTCCCTATTTCTTACTGCCTTCTTCTGCATTAAGTGAATCTTTACAGTGTGGCATTTTAATTCCTTTAATGATTTTCTTCACTATACTTGTTTGAAGTTATTTTCCTTGTGGTTTCTCTAAGGCTTATCAGAATACATTTCAAACTGATACTAACTTAACTATAGTGAGATACAATAATGTTACTCTTATATAGTTCTATTTCCTCTTCTTCCTTTGTGTGTGTGTGTGTGTGTATATATATACACACACATACACAGATACATGGTGTTTATTAAATCTGTTTGCTTATGTGCATTTTATTGAAAATGAGGTTTAACATTAGTGGAATAAATTTATTTTCCTATGTATAAAGTGGCACCTTTTGCCCTTTGTCATTTTATCTATTGGGGTTTTCATATTATTTTGGTCAATTTAAGAAATTCTTTTTTTTAATATATATACATTTTAAAAATTTATTTATTTTATTTATTTATTTTTAGCTGTGTTGGGTCTTTGTTGCTGTGTGCGGGCTTTCTCTAGCTGTGGTGAGTGGGGGCTACTCTTCGTTGCGGTGCGCGGGCTTCTCATTGAGGTGGCTTCTCTTGTTGCACAGCACGGACTCTAGGTACCCGGCCTTCAGGAGTTGTGGCTCGTGGGCTCTGTAGTGCAGGCTCAGTAGTTGTGGTGCACGGGCTTAGTTGCTCTGCGGCATGTGGGATCTTCCCGGACCAGGGCTCAAACCCGTGTCCCCTGCATTGGCAGGCAGATTCTTAACCACTGTGCCACCAGGGAAGTCCAAGAAATTCTTTATATCATCACTTTAATTACTGTCATATTGAAATCGTTTTTCCATCCTTCTTATTTTATCTTTTAGTGTGGAAAATTAACCTTTTCATTTTTATTGCTTCAAATGTTTGAAACTTCTTAACCTTCTAAGATCTGAAACACATTAATAGTTTTCCTATACATGGACCGTAAACTCTAGGTACATAGCTAAACTTTTTTTTCTCCCTTTTTACAGATACAATCTCTATATGACTTACTCTGGTTTGTGCTAGAGATGCGGGTTTGTTCAATGAAAATCAGAGACATAAACTATCTGTAGCTACATGCCACAGATACTCAGGTAGGTATTAATGGAGATGCTAGTTAACACACTGGGTTCACTTCAGCTTTACATAGCATACTCTGCACTGCTGAGTGAGATAACACACCTCAACATATCAAATAATGTCATCACACAAATCAGGCACTGAATGTAGTATCAACAAACCATTCAATGTTGTATTTGTTTCTATTTCACACTTGGATGGCCATCCTGTACATAATGCTTAATTCACTTAGATCACATTTTGATGGTGCTATGATTAGGATTTAAACTGATGTTCCTACAAATTGTTTACCAGTTTTCCCAAAACTATTTATTTAAAAAAAATAAAAGAAAAGAAACCCTCTGTTTTAAACTGGAGATATGACAACTAAATGCAGATACTAGACTAGATCTTGCACTAGAAGGAAAAATAATGGTATAAAGGATGGCAGTATAAGGATAATGGTATAGAATAATGGTATAATGGTTCACTTAACAAAATTGGAATGGGGAAGGCAGATTAGAAAGATACATTTATTATAATAATGTTAAATTTATCAAAATTGATGATTATACTATTGTTATGGAGAGGATGTCTCTCGTCTTAGGAAATACAAGTCAAAGTGTTTAAGGGTAAAGGATCATGATGTATGTAACTATTCTCACATGGATCAAAAAAAAAAATCCAAAAAACAAAACAAACACCACATTCATAATAGAAAAGTGCTTCTCAAACAAAGGTGATTTGCCCCACAAGGGGACATTTGCTTATGTCCAGAGACATTTTGGGGAGAGGGAGCTACCAGTATCTGGTGAGTGGAGGCCAGGGATGCTGCTAAACACCCTAAAAAGCACAGGTCAGCCCCCCAAAACAAAGAATTATCTGGCCCCAAATGGTGATAGTATCAAGGTTGAAAAACCCTGATACAGAGAAAGGAAATGATGGAGCAAGTGGGATAGAACATCAACAATCGATGTATCTGGGTGAGGGGTATATGGATGCTGTTTTGTTTTTTTTTTTAATAAATTTATAAATTTATTTATTTATTTATTTATTTTTGTCTGCGTTGGGTCTGTTGCTGTGAGCTGGCTTTTTCTAGCTGTGGCAAGCAGGGGCTACTCTTCGTTGTGGTGCGCAGGCTTATTGTGGTGACTTCTCTTGTTGCGGAGCACGGGCTTCAGTAGTTGCGGCACATGGGCTCAGCAGTTGTGGCGCACGGGCTCAGTTGCTCTGCTGCATGTGGGATCCTCCCGGACCAGGGCTCAAACCCATGTCCCCTGCCTTGGCAGGTGGATTCTTAACCACTGCACCACCAGGGAGGTCCCTGGATGCTGTTTTAATTATTCTTAACCTTGTAATTTTTCTGTAATTTGGAAATTAATTCCAAATAAAACATTTTTAAAGGCCTTTTTAAAAGTTCTTTGTTGTGATGATTACTTTATCATATATTAAACCACTACAGTGAAAAGTGGAGCTATCTGGGAACTCTCTATTCTATTTCACTGATATTAGACATCTTTTTTCCCAGTGCCACATTCTTTTCATTTGTTTCTATGTAATTTTAGCAACCTCATCCCATTAACAAAAAAAGAAACTTCTTTTAAATATACATATACATATGTACCTACATATTGATATCTTTACTTTTTCCAAATTAATTTGTTTTCTTTCTTTTAAAAAACCTCTTATTGGGATCCTGAGTTGAAAGCATTCTTTTAATCCAGAATGCCATCTCACACGGTTCTTTGGGAAACGTCCCCTGAAGACCTGGAGCAGTGAACATTTCTAGTGAGGAGTCTTTGACTTATCAAAGTCCTTAAGAATAGACAGTTCTTTGGAAATTAATGAAGCAAGGCATTTTAATATGTGTGCATTAAATGTGCAAAGATCATATGGTTGGGTTGTTTATTTGCCTGATTATTTTTCAGGAAACGGAGAGTGAGGCTGGGCTCTGAGAAGCTGAAGTAGTGATTCCCCAACGAGAGTGCCACTCATGTAATCTAAGCTTTTCAGGGCCATCCAAAATGCAAAGTGATGTTAAGCCACATGTGATACTAGGCGTATGTTTGGATTAGAACAAGGTACTACAAACACATTTTCAAAGGTTCACACGTGGAAAACGCTTTTGTGCTTTTTAGGCCACAGAATCTTAAAGCCTAAGTAACGCTAAGGTACGCAATTAAATACATCTACCATAGACACACTTCTCTGCAAGGATCTGGAGCTCTGTCTGGAATATAGCAGAATACCAATATATCAATGAATTAGAAACCTGGATGCTATTTCGCTTCTATTCTATCTCTGTTTATTAATGATTTCTTCAAAGGTAAAATAATATAAATAGGTTCACAAGAGGATAAGTGTTAATATATTTAATAAATGTCTCATAAAATCATTTTCATAGGTAAGCCAAGTGTAATAAAGAGGAAGACCCCATTTGTGGTGGCTGGCTGCTTTCGTGTCCCCAGTCCTCTCTTTTCCCTTTTGCCCCATATCCAGGCAACCTGATAAGAAGGACAGCTCACACCCTCAGGCCCTTGGCACTAAAATTTCAAACCATGTAAGCCCCAGACTGAGCATGGGAACCTCCACCTGGCTCACTTCGTAACTGCAATAAAAACTCAAGGCCCCGCGTTGCTCCTGTTCTACTCCAGACCAAACCAGAGCCATTCTCCTCAGGTGATACATTTGCTATTGACTGTTGTGAGTCGTGAATCCTTTTACACAACCCACTGGAGCCCATGTATCATTTGTCCCAACCTCCATAATCTCCTGAGATAGGGGACTGCCCAGCATCCAGCAGGGGATGCTCGGGACCCAAATAAAACACCAACTGACTAGTTTTGCTTATTGATTTCTCAGAATCACTTGCCAAGGAGCTGGGAAGACTCCAGTCTCTAGGAAGTCTTCCAGAGCAAAGACCAGGAGAGTGATGACATCATGTTGGTATCCATGAATAAGTTAGGATTTGAAATATACTGAAGCAAATGTCTAAGAGAGGGTTAATAATTCATACAACTAAATGTGAAGGGATAAAAATTAAACCATATGGAGTGCAATACTGAAGACGTATCTTCAGTTACACTTCTACTTTTATTATTTTAACAGAAACATTTAAAATGAAAAGTTTTCTTATACCTAAACTACACGTTAAAAACCAAAACACAGAATCCCAGCTCTCACCCAAATGGCACTCCAAGGGCACCAAGAGGAGTCACCAGGACTGTGGGGACCGCCGTGTAAGCCAGGAAGTTTCCAATCTGGCCAACAGCCACTGTCAAGAGAATCACAAGGGTATCACTGCAATTACAAAAATCTCTTTGAGCATTCATCACAGAGTTGAATTTTGCAAGACTGTGCTCTGAAAGGGCTACTTCTTTTTCATTACTGGTGAGGAAGGAAATATGGGGCATCATTTGCATGATTAAGACTCCTGAAAGTAGAGGAGAGCAGGCCCCACAGTATCACTGGTCCAATTAGTTTCAACCCTCTATGGAAATTCCCAATCTAACCAGTAGTGACTGACAGTGGGTACAAGAGTATATTTCCACTTTCTTCTTAACACATCCCTGTTTTAAGACAGATCATGTAGAGCTTTCCATGTCCCTTCAAGTGGCCTGGGATCTAGTCCAGTGACACGCTGCTGGCACATCAAGTGGAAACACTACTGCCTGCACAGGGCTGTGCCTGGGGCTGCACTGAGATAGATAGATAGACAGACAGATAGATAGATAGATAGATAGAGCTTAAAAATGAGTTCTTCAATGAATCAACGTCTGCTAGAAAATTTCTTGCCTAAAAGACAATGTGTGACAAAAAGACCTCAAGATATATCTGAAATATCTAACAGAATTTTTCTTTATATATGTAAAGTTCTGAACTCTAATTTTATTATTTTTATATTATAACACATGACCTCTGATCTGGTACTTAAGGCTGAGTGAAGAAACTCTCCTTTGTAAAACCAGTTGTGTGGAGCAAAAGTTCACCAAATGCCCACAGCCCAACTATAGATGAGGAAGCAGGAGCTGCTTAATTTCTTCAGGCCCAGGACAGTCTGACCTGGACAAAATTCAGGGCTAACAGCAGGCAGCAGGATCCTCTGCTTTCACCCTCCACTGTCTCCCACCATCCCGGTCCTTATACCAAAGAACAAGCTAAGCTCATTCCATCCCCTCCATCCAGCCCTGGCAGACAAATGACTGATCTTACAAAAGGAGACCAAGCTCTTCACCACAAAGAGTACTTACTTGCAATTGTTCCTGCCCACCACACAATGTCTGTTAAATAGGAGGTACCTGTAAAAGAGTGAGACAAAAACATCAGGAAAGTACGAACCAAGAGGTTTACAAGCTACATACTTAAAAGAGGAATTTTTAAATAAAACTAAAATTGAAAAGAATAATGAATGCCATACTTTTATTCATCCTACAAAGAAACTTTAAAGTAGTCTATAAATAGCAGCATGAGAAATGATTAAAAGTGGCAAAATACTTTCTGCAATCAACACAAGCTGACCCAAACAAATAAAATCTTTATAAATTGTACTTTATTTGGGAGGGGGGCTCAACACATCACCTAGAGACAAATATTCTTTGGAGTAACTTTTTATATGTTGATTTCAAACGAGATTTGATCTTCAAAGTCCAATTCTCTCATGCATTTACTGAAACCCATTTATATGATAATTTTTCTAGTATAGGGTTCAGTGACTTGCTACTTAAACAGGTTCATAATGTAGAACCTTTATGACACGGCTCTTTTTGCAACCATGTGAAAATGGTTGAAAGCAGACCCTTACACTCACTCAATAATCGGACATTGTACACAGTGGTTTCTCTTTTACTCTCTTGGATTACCCGCTTATGTCCCAATGCATGCCAGGGCAGGCAGAGATGGGAGCAGGTCTCCTCGTCACATCCATCCCTCCTTCTGTCCTTCTTCAGGTATGTCAAAATGCTCCTAGTCTAACAGGATTTTTTCACTTCAGACTAAAACACCTAATCTATTTGGGTGTTTTAATTCTCAGTAATTTGGTATAATGAACATAGGAAGCCAGCCTGTTTCTTTGAGGAGCAGAGCTACAGGTATTTAAACAGTACTTTTAAGAAAATGAGACCAATAAGTAACGATAGAGTGGAAGGAATGGTCTAATTCAAATAGCACCATTTGGTAACATCACAGTAAAAACTGATTCAGGCAAGAACCATTAATGGAGACTAAAATAAGTGAATGAAAGTTTGCTGAGGGACAGGATTGCCACGTAATCTCCATGAATCACCTCCACCAGCTTTTTTATTAATCACAAAGGGAAAAAGTTGTCTTTACAGTACTCTAAGACCCTGATGGACATCACCTTAACTAAGTGGTCAAAGTTGACACCATCAGCAGTGGGACAAACCAACATCCTGTGCCTCCTGAGGGTGCATTGAGAAAGGCACAACATCACATCTGCAGTGCTCCTGCCAGAGTGCATCATCTGAATCTAATCATGAGGAAATTGTGAAATGGTCCACATATCAGCTGGCCTGTACGTTTCAAAATCGGCAAGGTCATGAAAGACAAAGGCTAAGGTACTGTTGCAAATGACAGGAAACTAAAGAGATGTGACTAAACACATGATGTTAGATGGGAAAAAAGGTTGCTATAAAGGACAGCGTTGGGGCAACTGGCAAAACTTCAATATGGATTGTTGTAGATAATTGAGTAACAAAACCCCTTCACTTTCTGCATGAGAATGCAACTATAAAGCTGACAGCCATGTGCCCAGGGGACAGCACTTAAGGTAAAAATGAGCTCTGATGGGCAAATGGCATCTGACTGGAGGTTGGGCTCCCCTAGTGCAATACCTCTGAGAACAGGAACAGCTCTTTCAGGGCCTGGGAGTTCTGCCTCTATGACTTTATACTGGAGGGCATGAGGCTTGTAAGGCTGGGCAGCTGTGGCACCGTCTGCTGCAGTTCTGCCTCTGGGCCCCTAAACCATGCTCTGCCTCTGCTACCAGGCTCCAACAGAGAGGGCCTGACACTAGCTGTGGCTCCTGTCCCATGTCCTTCTGAGTGTGTCTGATACAAATGTGGCCCATGATGTCCTACATATCAGAAAGTAGAGCTGAGCTGAAGAATGCCCTGCAGTGAACACTGCAAAACAATGATCAACTATTAGTACAGAATCCTTGTTCAATTTCCCAAATGTGCTAATCACACTGTGGCTATTTTAGAGCATGTCTTTTACTTACATGTGGAATCTGAAAAAAAAAAAAAAAAAAGACACAATTGTCAAAGCAATCCTGAAGAAAAAGAACTAAGCTAGAGGCATAATCCTCCCAGACTTCAGACAATACTACAAAGCTACAGTAATTAAGACAGCATGGTACTGGCAAAAAAACAGACAGATCAATGGAACAGGATAGAGAGCCCAGAAATAAACCTATACACCTATGGTCAATTAATCTTCGACAAAGGAGGCAAGAATATACAATGGAGAAGACATTCTCTTCAGCAAGTGGTGTGGGGAAAGCTGGACAGTGTGACGTAAATCAATGAAATTAAAACACTCCCTCACACCATGTACAAACATAAACTCAAAATGGCATAAAGACCTAAATATAAGACATGACACCATAAAACTCCTAAAAGAGAACATAGGCAAAACATTCTCTGATATAAATCGTAGTAATATTTTCTTAGATCAGACTCCCAAGGCAAAAGAAATAAAAGCAAAAATAAACAAATGGTACCTAATCAAACTTAAAAACTTTTGCACAGCAAAGGAAACCATCAACAAAACAAAAAGACAACCTACGGAATGGGAGAAAATATTTGCAAATGACACAACCAACAAGGGCTTAATTTCCAAAATATACAAACAGCTTATACAACTCAATATCAAAAAACAAACAACCCAATCAAAAAATGGGCAGAAGATCTAAATAGACATTTCTCCAAAGAAGACATACAGGTGGCCAACAGGCACATGAAGAGATGCTCAACATCGCTAATTATTAGAGAAATGCAAATCAAAACCACAATGAGGTATCGCCTCACACCTGCCAGAATGGCTATCATCAAAAAGTATACAAATAATAAATACTGGAGAGGGTGTGGAGAAAAGGGAACTCTCCTACACTGTTGGTAGGGATATGAATTGGTGCAGCCACTATGGAAACCAGTATGGAGGTTCCTTAAAGAACTAAAACTAGAGCTATCATATGATCCAGCAATCCCACTCTTGGTTATATATTGGGAAAAGATGAAAACTCTAATCTGAAAAGATACATGCAGCCTGATGTTCACAGCAGCATGATTTACAAATAACCAAGACACGGAAGCAACCTAAGTGTCTATCAACAGATGAACAGATAAAGAAGATGTGGGGTGTGTGTGTGTGTATACACACACACACACACACACACACACACACACACAAAATGGAACATTACTCAGCCATTAAAAAGAATGAAATATTGCCATTTGTAGCAATGTGGATAGACCTAGAGAATATCATACTAAGTGAAGTTAAGTCAAAGACAAACATTATATGATATCACTTATGTGTGGACTCTAAAAATAATGCAAATGAATCTATATACAAAACAGAAACAGACTCACAGACACAGAAAACAAAATTATGGTTACCAAAGGGGAAAGGGAGGGGCAGATAAATAAGGAGTATGGGGTTAACAGATACACATTACTATATATAAAATAGAAAAGCAACAAGAATTTACTGTATAACACAGAGAAAAATATTCAATATCTTGTAATAACCTATAATGGAAAATAATCTGAAAAAATACATATAAATAACTGAATCACTTTGCTGAACACCTGAAACTAATATTGCAAATCAACTATATTTCAATTAAAAAAATTTTCAACAAAACCAAATTTATAGATACAAAGAACAGATCAGTGGTCTTTCTTTATTTTATTATTGTTATATATGCTACATTTTTTATGTTACAAACCCAACAATATATTGTTGTAACTTATAATAAAGGTAATGTAAACTTTGTTATTTTATACCCTAAAGAAGCTTAGAAAACAAAGGAAATCAAGCATTGACTTACAGTAGACCTTTTCATTGTTATAAAATGTCCTTCTTGGGTTTCCCTGGTGGCGCAGTGGTTGAGAATCCGCCTGCCAATGCAGGGGACACGGGTTCGAGCCCTGGTCTGGGAAGATACCACATACCACAGAGCAACTAAGCCCGTGTGCCACAACTACTGAGCTTGCATTCTAGAGCCCACAAGCCACAACTACTGAAGCCCGCGTGCCTAGAGCCCGTGTTCCACAACAAGAGAAGCCACAGCAATGAGAAGCCCATGCACCACAACGAGGAGTAGCCCCCGCTCTCCACAACTAGAGAAAGCCCGCGCGCAGCAACGAAGACACAATGCAACCAAAAAAAAAATGTTCTTCTTTGTCTGTAGTAACAATTTTTGTCTTAAAGTCTGTTCTGTTTCATACTAGCATGGCCACTTCTGCTCTCTTTTGTGTATAAGTAAATATTCTTGCTTATTATTTAAAGTAACTGTGAACACATTTCATTCTAGATCTTGAAGCTTGTTTTTATAGCAGATGCACACAATAATTTACTCAACAGCTTTTCAAAATTCCATATATAATATTCAAAAGATTTTAGGGACTCTGAGATCAAGGAATCAGTCAGTCTTTTTTGTTGGGGGTCTATGCTGGGGGCAGGGAAAGGCCAATTCCTTTTACAGTGATGAATACAGTTTTGTTGTGAGTGCTTACGACGTCATGGGATCACTGCTACAGCAGCAGCTAGAATGTGGGCAACACTCATGCAGTGAAAGCTTGTCCAAGGATGCCAGCACAATGGGATCCACTGAGGCTCTCCTCTTTCACTGCTATAGTTTTCCCCACACCATTAACTACCATACAGCACGTGCTTTTGATAGTTTGAAATGGACTCTGTCACTAAAATGGGGAAGAACCTGGGATACCACGTACCCAGGGATAGAGAAATAACAAACCTTTGGTCTCCCTTCAGTCAAAGGGTACAGGTTAGTTCCAAGTGTTTAGGGTCCTCCCACTCATACTCCCCAGGAGGAGCTTGTGTTTGCTGAAATCCAAAGGTATTGCGATCACCCTCGCCTTTTAAGCCAATATTAGGCAAAATTTTTCTGCTTCCATGGACATTAAGTAAGTTAAGATTTTCTGTCTGGATACTTGCCCCACACCCCTAACTGTAGATCAAAGTGATACTACTCCACATGGTCCCCAAGGGCTCCAGTTCAGCAATATCCCCAGTGCCCACGGAAGCAGCCCATGGCTCTTCTCGCCCATCCACCTGTGCCTAGCATCCTCACTGAGCTGGCTGCCCCAGGTTCCATCCTCCTGCAGCCAGGAATTCCTAGGAGCCTGCATTCCATGTTAGCCATTGGCCCTGTCATAGATATTATTTTCTTCTGTCCTAAAATGACTTGGTTTCTTCACAGTTTCACCTTCATCACTGTCCCTAAAAATCCTAAAGTTACTCACCTGACACCCTCAGGAGGCACCTGTTCAAGCCTAGGTCCATGCTCATCCTCTTTCCAGCTGATGCCTGGGACTTTTCAAGTTCTCTGGCCTTAGCAAGAACAAGGAACCTCAGAACTGTAGAACACTGGTTTTCTGTTTGTTTATTTGACTATACTCATGCCTCCTCCCCTCCACTCCTAGTTGTGGGTTGCAAAGGTAGCAATACCTAAAGCCTAGAATTTTTTTCCCCCTCATACTGGAAACCTTGGATGCTAACTGAGAGTTGAACGGTTGTTTACAACAGCTGAACTACAAGACAAAGAAGTGTTGTGCAAATACAAAAGAGACTTGTCAGGATGATAATATCAATTGGCATTGATGTTGTCCAACCATGGACTCGTGGCTTTTAAAACCTTCCACTTGGGTTTAAATGTGTATCAGAAATGTCCTTAAAATATGACTTTCTAGCATAAAAATACAGGCAGTCGTCTAGTTTATTTCCTTTCTGATTATACCACAGCAAAACTGCTTCCACTCGTGTGTGCTCCGGACAGCAACAGCAGAGCTGCTCCTATCAGCAAAGCAAGAGTGGATCACTAAGTCCTTTATGAATTAATTAACTTGGAAAGGTGTAAAACTTTAAAAACTTAAAGTTAACTTTAAAAAATGTGTAAAAAGATACTACATAGTTTTTACAGAGTTCTTAAAAAAGGACTATCAAGAAAATTTCTTTCCTGACACCAACACAGCTAGATGAGGGCATTAATTCAACTCAATTTGAGCACTTGGTATGCACCAATTTATGAGTGGATTTAGTACTTGAAGTTCTTTTGTATGTTGGTTATTAGACATGCAGAACTTATTTTCCTAAAGAAATAGTTGGGCAATCTTGAAAAAGAAGAACAAAACTGTATGACTTATACTATCTGATTTTAAGATTATAAAACTACATAATCAATACAGACTGGCATAAGGATAGACATATACAATAAAACAGAATAGAGTTCAGAAATAGACTCACACATGTACAGTCAGATCATGGACTAAAGCAACAGTATAATTCAATAGGGAAATTTCCTCAACAAATGATGCTGAACCAAATGGATACCAGTAGGGAAAATACTGAACCTTGATTCATACTTCACTCATATACAAAAATTAACTCAAGATGGCTTACAGACCTAAAGGTAAAAGCTAAAGCTATAAAATTCCTAGAGGAAAACACATGAGGATGCCATTGTGACCTGAGGAGAAACAAAGATTTTTTTTTGGCAGAAATCAAAAAGTACTAACCACACAGAAGGAAAAAAATGATAAGTTAAGACTTCATCAAAATTAAAAATTTCTGCTCTTCAAGAGGAAACATTAAGAAAATGAAAAGACAAGGCTCAGAGAAAATATTTTCAATTCCTAAATCTGCCAAAGGACTTGTATCCAGATTATACATACATGTTATGTATAATGCACACTATCAATAATAAAAAGATACAATCCAGTAAAATACAGGCAAAAGTCTTGAAAAGACACCTCAAAAAGAGGGTATACAAATGGCCAATAAACTCATCAAAAGATGCTCAATATCATTAGGTATCAGGGGAATGCAAATTAAAATCACAATGAGATACCACTGTACACTCACCAGAATGGCTAAAATTAAACAGGTGACAACACCAAATGTTGGAGAGAATGTGGAGCACCTGGAACTCTCATTCATTGCTGATGGGAGGGTAAAATGGTACAACTGTAGTTAGAAAATGTTCAGCAGTTCTTAACATTTAATTATATACCTACTCCATGATCCAGCAGTACATGATCCAGCAACGCTCCAAGGTATTTACCCCGAAGATATGAAGACTTTAAGTCAAAAAAGAATTATGTAAGAATTGTCATTGCAGCTTTCCTCAAACAGCAAAAATTTGGAAACAACCAAATTTTCAGAATAGATAAGCAAATTGTGGTATATTCAAACAATGGAACACTACTTAGCAATATAAGTATGACTGATACACATATCACGATGAATATGCAAACCATGATGAAGGAAAGAAAGAAGAGTAGACATAAGAGAATACATACTGTATTCGTGATTCCATTTATATGAAGTTCAAGAACAGGCAAAACTAATTCAATCTATGCAGATGGATACTAGGGGAGCAGACCCTCTGGTGTAGGGAGGACAGAATGAAAAAGAATACTAGAGAACTTTCTAGGGTGACAGCAATAATCAATTTCTTTACCGAGGTGTTGGTTACACAGGTATATTTATTTGTCAAAACTCACCAAACTGGGACTTTCCCAGTGGTCCAGTGGTAAAGAGCCTGCCTCCCAAGACCACAGACGCGGGTTCAATCCCTGGTCAGGGAACTAAGATCCCACATGCCGTGGGGCAACTAAGCCCTCACGCCACAGCTACTGAGCCGGCGCACCTCAACTAGAGAGCCTGTGTGACGCAAACTACAGAGCCCACGTGCTCTGGAGCCTGTGTGCCATAACTAGAGAGAGAAAACCCTCACGCCACAACTAAAGAGAAGCCCACGCACCGCAACGAAGATCTGGCGTGCGGCAACTAAGACCCGACACAGCCAAAAAAAATAAATAATAAAATAAATAAATAAAAAAGAATAAATATTTTTTAAAAAATCATTCTTGTAAAAAAAAAAAAAACACACCTCACCAAACTGACCCTTAAGGTCTACGCAGCTGACTATATATAATTATACTCCAATATTTAAAAAGAAAAAATAGTTTATAAACAATAGCTAAACTTCTAGGTTAGCCCACACAATGCTGACCATAATGCAATAACCGCTGTGACAGTTTCTCACAGTTTCTGTGGGAAATGACACTCGATGTTTCACAGGGAATAAGTCCAGTATATATTAACACATACTCCCTCCAGGGAAGCTCTCTATCAAATGTTTACTGGAAGCATCACGTTCCTTGGTGAATACAAAGACTTATAAAGACTCCCAAGGCATGGTATCTGCCCTTGAAAAGTGCTCTCTTCCCCCTCACCTTTACTGCAGCATTTTCCCTCTCCCTTTCTCTGACACCAGGGCTGCCCCCACTCACCCTGAGTACAGAGAAGCCAAAGTGGCCAATTCCTGTCTCCACGACAGGTAGATGTCAGGCATTTATACCTGTACTGTCAGGTTCTGTTGATGTGAACAGAACAATCTAAGAAAATGAACTCTCAGTCATGACTCTTACACTCACATGTACTATACTATACACACACATACACACAGTTTATTGAAACATCACCACTTTTAAAACTCTATTTTGAGGGAGCTATCCAAACATTCATATGCAAAGATATTCAATATAACATATCATACTAGCAAAGAAACTGGAAACACTCTTGTCCTACAAAAGGAGAATGGTAACATTCATGCAGCCACTGAATATTTTTTCAAAGGATATTTAACAGCATGGGGATGACAGACTGAGAGCAACCACAGGACATAAACTGGCACACAGTTTTCAAAGTACATGATGAAGAGGTATACCACCCAACAGCAATGTATGGATCAAAACTGGATCCTGATTCTAAAAGACAAACTGGGAAAACTGATGAGATAATCACAGAAATTTGAACACTGACCAGGTATGTGAGAATATTAAAGAGTTATTGTTAATTTTTAGGTGCAATAAAGGTATTATAGTTATGTTTAACAAGGAGATACTCACTGAAATACATAGATGAGATGGTATTCTGCCTGGAATTTGTGTCAACAATTCCACTGGGGTGGGGGCAGAGGAGGGGCACTGGGGTATAAATGAAATGAGATTGGCTCAGACTAATGATTGTTGAAGCTGGGGGATAGGTATATGGGGGTCTATTACACTATTTTCTCTATGTATATGTTTGACATTTTCCATAGTAAAAAGGTTTTTTTTAAGATTTTAAAGATATATATAATTTTTTTGGAATGTTTGATAGGTGGTGTTTATTTTATTATTCTCTATACCTTACATATGTGTTATATATATTTTGCACACAGGATTTATTCATTAAAATTCAATTTTGAAATACAAGTATTGAATGTGACGAGGAAGAAATACATCCTAATTGTAACAGTACTTACCTGAAGGTGAGGAGATGAATGCTTTTTATTTTCCTATTCGTAATTGTATGTACTTCCCAGATTTTAAACAATGACCATATTTCTATAACCAAGAAGAAGATGCTCTTTTAGAAGCATGACTATGCCCAGGTTCTGGGAATTCATGATATACTCTGCTGAGTAATCATATCATACCAAAGAGCTCCGACTGGGCACGAACATGCAAGGTAAACCCTCTGCCTGCCCACCCTCCCTGGCTGACCCAGGCAATATCTAAGAGGGGTCAGTTTCCCGTCACAGGTTCCTGGCCCGGAAACATTAGGGAGTGTGGGATGGAGCATATTCTTCTTGAAAAGTGGTCTTTTTTAGCCGCTCACAGCTACACTTTTTTTTAAAAAAAGGACTGGTTGGCTACTCATTGAGGACTTTAAGGGCTGGAAATACAAATTACATTATATTTTATACTATTTATGTATAAACATTTTCGAAGAAAAAATATACCCTGTCCAACAGAAATTCATTAAGACCAAAGGGTATTTCATGTAGGAATTTTTATTAGTGATCTATTCCCACATTTGTTACATGAAAATGATAAGAAATTCTTATTTGCCTTAATGTTTCAGGGTATTATTTATACTTAATGTTAGGGGTATTATTATATTTATTTATAATAAACCAGTATCCGAGTACCAGCTTTTTCCACATAGACTGTGAAGCCCCTCATCAGAAAAGTCTTATCTATAGGTGAATTTCTGTATCTTCCCCCTCACCTTTCCCACAGGGAGCAGGAGAGAGAAACCACCTTCAAAGTCAGCCCAAGCTAGGTTCAAATCCTGGTGCCACCAGACCTGTATCGGGTGCATGCCTCAACTTCCTCTCCTGTATCACACCTCCTGGGATCCATGTCCCTAGGCCATCCCCTCCCACACTGAACCTGGGTCGGCCCTGAGTACACCAACAGAATGTGGCAGAAGTGGTACTGCAAGACCTCCAAGGCTAGGTCACAAGGATCCATTCGGCTCTCACCTTAGTCTTTGGAAGGTTTGGTCTAGGGGAAGCTATCCACCATGTAAGGGGTCTGACTTCCCTGAGACCACTATGGTGTAAGGAAGCCCAAGGTGGCCACGTGTGAAGAGACTACATGGAGGGATGAAAAAAGGTGGTGGGTGAGCGGGGGGAGGTGGCTCAGGAACCACCTCGCTGTCTCAGCTATCCCAGACAAGGGATGAAGAAGTCATCTCAGATGACTCTAGCCCCAGCCACCATCTGACTGCAACCCCCTGGAGACCCCAAGGAAGCGGGGCCCATCTGAGTCCAGTCAGCCCACGGAACATGACCGATGCATGAGTCAGGGACATCGTAAGTCTTCCGTAAGTAGCAGCCTTCTTTATCTTCTCTTCTCATGGAAATACTATCAAGTAAACCAGATGTGTACAGGCTGTGGAGTCATTCAAATGCTCTTAACACTCGCCCTATTCTCACCATGTTCCTTATCAACGATCTCCCCTTGGAGCTAGATAGATAACAGGGTTACAGATTTTCAGATCTAGCAGTAACTCTGGATTCTGTTACTTAGTGGAGGCCCCAGGCAAATGAGGTCAGCTCTGAATAATTGGAAGAAAGCTCAGAAATAAAATACGAGGTTTGGTTTTACCCTCTTTACTCCAGGGTTACTCATGGCCAATTAGATAGCATTACTGAGTGTCCACCACATGCCTCCCAGTGGACAGGACATGTGCCCTGCCTTGAAGAGCCAGGATCCAGGGGGAGCACAGACAAGGGAACAAGCCATCATACCACAGGTTTCAGGGGCAGGAAGGGGCTGAGGACAGGCACCAAGAAGACACACGGCAGGAGAGGAAGCTGACCTCATCTGTCAGGGTCTGGAGGGTTTACAGAAGCTGGAGAAACTAACCACAGAGTCAAAGGGCTGCAGGGGTGAAGATAACATGTGTCTGTCTCAGCTCTGGGTTTGGGGGTACACGCACCTAGGTGTGTGCCTGGGAACGGCAAGAGAGGCAAGGAGAAAACGTGCACATTCCATGACCAGAGAGCACATGCCCTTCAAAGTCAGTACAGAAGGCTTGAGACTAGCAGGCGGGATGCTTGGATCCCAGTTTCCACTCTCACAGGACAACTCACTCACCTCCGAGCATCTTAACCATGTGACTACACCACTAGGCTGTACTCCTCTCAGGAAGGAGACTACGAAATCTGAAAGGGACTTTTTTTATGGTGGTAAAATATATGTAACATAATATTTAGCATTTTAACCTTTTTTTTTTTTAGAGCTCCTGACTTATTTATTTATTTTTTATTGTTTTGGCTGTGTTGGGTCTTCGTTTCTATGCGAGGGCTTTCTCTAGTGGCGGCAAGCGGGGACCACTCTTCATCGCGGTGCACGGGCTTTTCACTGTCGCGGCTTCTCTTGTTGCAGGGCACAGGCTCCAGACGCGCAGGCTCAGTAGTTGTGGCTCACGGGCCTAGTTGCTCCGTGGCATGTGGGATCTTCCCAGACCAGGGCTCGAACCCGTGTCCCCTGCATTGGCAGGCAGATTCTCAACCACTGCGCCACCGGGGAAGCCCTTAACCATTTTTTTTTTTTTTTTTTTTTTTAATGTCTGAAACATTTATATTAACATATTTCCATACATATTTCCATACAAATACAAACCTTAACCATTTTTAAGTGTACAGTTCCATGGCGTTAAGTACATTCACCTTGTTGTGCAATCATCACCACCATCCATCTCCAGAACTATCCCATCCTCCACAACAGACACTCTGTGCCCATCCCCCCTCCTCACAGCCCCCTGCAACACCATTCTACTTTCTGTCTCTGTGAATTTGACTATTCTAGGTACCTCATACGAGTGGAATCATACAAGGTTTGTCCTTTCGTGACTGGTTTATTTCCCTCAGCATAATGTCCTCAAGGCTCATCCATGTTGTAGCATGTGTCAGGATTTCCTTCCTTTTTTAGACTAAATAATATTCCTCTGAACGTATATACCACAATTTGTTCCACATTTTCTCTACTGTGAATACTGCTGCTATGAACATGGGTGTGCAAATATCTGTTCAAGTCCCTGCTTTCATTTCTTCTGGATATATATACTCAGAAGTGGAATTGCTGGGTCATATGGTAGTTCTACATTTAATTTTTTGAAGAACCTCCCTACTGTTTTTCATAGCAGCTGCACCATTTTACATTCCCACCAACAGGGCACAAGGGTTCCAATTTCTCAACATCCTCACCAATCCTTGTTATTTTCTGCTTTTTTTTTTTTTTTTAAACAATAGCCATCCTAATATGTGTTAGGTGGTATCTCCCAGTTTTGATGAAAGGGATTTTAAAAAGATCGTGGTTCTTCCTGGCCTAGGACATTCTACATAGAGTTACTCATCTATGCAATTCTATGACTTTCCTGAGGTTGTCTCCACAATGTCTGTCTGAGGGCAGGACATCATCCCCCCCAGTTAAGAGGCTCCCAGGCCATCCTCACCTATCCACCAGCACAAAATTCTAATGTTGCAACTGGCTTTCAACAAGTTATCTTCAGACTTGATGGTTACCTTGTTTCTCTCTTCTAAGCTCTGCTTCAAGTGGGCTCTAACACTAAACATACTATCAATGACCTGTGGCCCCAGGTGTCCCCTGCCCTCTTCCTATCTCAGGGTCTATCAAAGCCACACCAGGAGTGAGGCAGTTCACCTTGAGCCTGTGTTGTGCATGGTGCTCCTAGCCTATCCATTCCATTCCATGAAAGATATCCCATTCATTGGGAAGGTACTTTCAAGAGTGAGTGAAAGCTGGTAACAGAGAAAGCTGCACCCCAACTCCTCCCCCGCAAAGGAAGGTCTGTGACCAGAACCTGGCTCTCCTGAAGCTGAGACTTGAAAGAAATGCTGGTGCATGGCAATGCAATAAAGCTGAAACTTTCAGCGAGACAGCTTTTTACAGTGTAAGACCATCAGGTCTCCCTTAGCACAAGAACTTGACTCCCCAGTTTTTAGCCACCTTCTCTTCCCTCCCATCTCCCCCATTTCAGTCATTTCACAATGGCCAACTATGTTGCTCATTAGCAGAGGTAGAAAAAGGTTTCAGGGGGAGTAGATGCTAAAACTACACATCCTCAATACCTACAACAGTGCCTGGCACATAATAAGAGTTTTGTGAATGTCTGTTGAGCAAATCAAAACTAAATTTATCAAAACAAGACTATATGTCTGTCTTTCACCATTATGAGCAAGCCAGCTAGCTTGAATTAGTAGTGGTGGGTAGTAACTGGAGAAGTATGAAATCGGCAAATATCACATTTCCACTCATTTATTTAAGGGCATAGTACGCAGGTATAAATAAAAGCATGAATAATTTTTTTTTTCAGGTTGCTGTGTTTTTTATTTTCTTAGTCCCTAATTCCCTTGAACACATAAGCTGAGCTGAAATAACATATTTAGTTTTACTCAATAATTATTGTTTTCTGTTAACTGAAGTCTATATTCAGGTTTCCTTAGATTTTACCTTATGTCTTATGGCCATGTGTCCTCAGGCTCCTCCTGGCTGCGACAGTCTGTCAGACTTTACGACCTTGACAGGAGGACTGGTCAGGTACTTTGCAGGCTGTTCCTGAATTCAGGTTTATGTGATGTTTTTCTCACGGTTAGACTGGGATCATGGGTTCTGGAGATCATGTACCTATCCTATCAAGGGCACGTGTGTTGTTTATTTCTGAATCATGACGAACATGTCACCCACCCCTGGAGCCCCTCAAACTGACAGGTGCTCCCTGAAAAGTGTGCTACTGCCAGACGTCCATTTATTACCTTAGAGATACATCTGCATCCTAGGGAAACCACGCTTGGTTTTATTTAGATTTTATGTACAGACTGCAACGTTTTCACTTCGAAGTTGAATTCTTTAACAAATATCTATGATTTTATATTTTCACTCGAGATTGTAGGCCCCTTTATCTCTTTCCTCAATTCACTCCTGGCTGATCATCCAGGGCACTGAAGAGAGTTTCACCTGCGTTATAGAATCTGAACTATTAAATAAGTTTACTTATTCTTAAACCCATGACCTGGCGGTTTCCTCCTTCCCAGAGAGCTCCTAACACTATTCTTGTAGAAAAACCACAAGACTCCCTCAGTCCTTCGGGACACGTTCATTTTCAGTCTCAAAGCATGCTACATCTTGCGTTCAGTAAACTGTCTCAGGCCTCTCTTAGCACAGAAGAACACTGGCAAAGAACTCTGCTACATCTTACACTTTCCACATTGATAAGCAGTGGTGTTTGGTGGCTTATCCACCCAAGGAATACTCAGTTGGCCCATTTTTGGTGGTTTTAATCTTCCTTGAGTGTTCTTCACAATGAAGATCACTTGTAGTCAGATGGGTCAAATCTAAACCAGAGATGGTTCAATCAAGGACCCCAGGAACAGAAGCCACAGGAAAGGTCAGACCTCTCGCTCGACCCTGAGAGCGAGCGCCTCCTTGGCCCGCAGGTCCCACCTAGCACACAGCTCTTACTTCTGCCGAGCACACAGCTGCCTAGCACACAGCTCTTACTTCTGCACTGGTGTGGCCACTGCAGGGGGCGAGAAGTCAGCAGGTCCTGCCCTCCAAGTGCACCCCAGGCTGGAGTCACAGCAAAGGCGGGAGGCCCGTCGCTCCTTATGAGCAGGCACTGGGCTCCGACCATTCGGGGGATACTGCAAACAGGAAGCTTTCCCTAGCAGCCGGTGGGTGCGGGTGACAGGGACGCCTGGGCGCCAACCAGAGGGCAGGTCGGTGGGCTGCACGGCTGCAAAGCGATTGGGTCTGGGAGGGAGGAAAGAAGTCAGCTGGAGAAACCTTATAAAACTGAAGAAGGCTTCGCCAGCGCTGGGAAAGGAGAGAAACCGTGGCGGCGACACAACTACCACCGCTCAGGGCGCACCGGCTAATTCCCAGGCCGCCTCCGGAGCTGCTGGAGGACCAGGCTTGGCCGCGGCGGCGGCGCTTCTGGCGCACAGGACCGCGTCCGCGCCTGTGCTGCGGATGGTCTAGGGGCCTCGCGCCCGCGCAGCTGGCCCTCCGAGGTGCCCCGCCCCGTCTCCGGACCCCACTCCGGCGACGACCGGAACACACCCCCGCGGCTGCTCCCCTCCCCACGGCCGGCGGCTGCTCCCTCCACGCCCCCGCCCCCCCCCCCACCCCGAGCAGGGCCGCGGCCCGCCCTACCTCGCCGCTTGGCGCGCACGATGCCCTTCTTCTGCAGCACGAAGGTGGACCCGTTCACCAGGCTCGACACCACGGCCACGCCCAGGCCGAGCGACACGGCGGCGGGGCTCGGGCTGCGCGCCCCCTCCCCGGCCGCCGCCGCTGCAGTCGCTGCAGTCCCCATTCCGCCCGCGCCCGCCCTCCGCGCCTGCGCGCTCGCCCGCCGGGCCTGGAGGCGGGGGCCGGCTCCGCGGCCCAGAGCCACTGGGGTGCGGGGGACCGGGGCTCGGCAGGGGCGGGGTGGAGCCCGGGCTCCGGGAGGGGGTGAGAGGGGGGAGGAGGGGGAGGAGCGCGTTAGGAGAGGCGGCGGCGGCGAGGAGTGGGGTGAGGTGGCAGGTGGGTGGGCGCAGAGGCCGAGCTTCAGACTTGGCCATGCAAATGCAGGACCCCCAGTTAAGTTTGCCTCTCAGGTAAACAGGTAGGTTTTAGTGGGCGTCCCATGCGGTATTTAGGACTGGAAGAGCGCCAGCAAGACGCAGCCTTCGCTGGGATCATGGTCCCTCACAAAGCTGTTCGGGGGTCCGCAGAGAGCCGCCCCTGGGGCCTGAAACCAAGACAAGTCAGCTGTGCAAACTCGAATGGGACCGCTGAGGGAAGGGAAGTCATGTGTCTCCGCACTGGAGCAGTGAGCTCGTGATCGCACCGTCCAATTTACTGATTTATTTTTAGTAAAATATACCAAAATTACAGAAAACATGGGACAATATTTTAAAATTACTCAATCCCACAACCCTAGCCGAATAGTTACTGTTTTCCCACCTAAAGTACAATTGCAATGACAATATACAAAATATCCTTTTTACTTAATATGTCATAATCAGTTTTTACGTTGCTACATAATGATTATTTTAATGACGGTATAATTTCCCGTGAAGTTAATTACCGTAATTTGTCTAACTGTTCAGCTGTCGTTGGTTGTTAGGTTGCTCCCAGTTTTTTTTTCCTATTATAAGCGATGCCATGATGAACGTCTTCGTAAATTTTGAAAAAACTAGAGTATCAACCTATACCTATATGCATCACTGTTTGTGAAGCAATATAAAATCAAATACTATTTCTGTATGAAAACTTTTATGCTGAATGAATCTAGTCCTTTGCTTATTCTTTTTTTGCTGCAGTAGCATATATATAACAAAACTTGCCATTTTAGCCATTTTTAAATGTACAATTCAGTGGCATTAATTACATTAACAGTGTTGTGCAACCCTCACCACTGTCTATTTCCAAAACTATTCCATCACTCCAAACAGAAACTCTATACCCATAAAGCAGTTATCTCCCATTTCTCCTCTCCCCTAGTCTCTGCTAATCACTAACCTACTTTCTGCCTCTATGAATTTGCCTATTCTAGATATTTCATATAAGTGAAATGTACAATATTTGTCCTTCTGTGACTGGCTCATGTCACTTAGTATAATGTTTTCAAGCTTCATCCATATTGTAGCGTATGTCAGAACATCATTCCTTTTTATGGCTCAGTAATATTCCATTGTATGTAAATATAGTAGTTCCCTTTATGCAAGGTTTCACTTTCCTTGTTTTCAGTTACCCAAAGTCAACGTGGTCCAAAAATGTTAATAGAAAATTCCAGCAATAAGCAATTCATAAACTTTAAATGACATGCTGTTCTGAGTAGTATGATGAAATCTCATTCCATCCTGCCCCGGACATGAATCATCACTTTGCCCATTGTATACCATCCATTTAGTCACTTAGTAGCAACTCAGTTATCACACCGACTACTGGGTATCGCAGGGCTTGTGTTCATGCAACCCTTATTTTACTTAATAACAGCCCCAAAGCACAAGAGTAGTGATGCTGACAATTTGGATATGCCAAAGAGAAGCTGTAAAATGCTTCCTTTAAGTGAAAAGGTGAAAGTTTTGAACTTAATAAGGAAAGGAAAGAAAAAAATTGTATTCTGAGGTCAATAAGATCTACACTTAGAATCTTCTATCCATAAATTGTGAAGAAGGACAAAGAAATTTGTGCAAGTTTTGCTGTCACACCTCAAACTGGAAAAGTTATGGCCACAGTGCATGATAAGTGCTTAGTTAAGATGAAAGAGTCATTACATTTGTACAATAAGATATTTAGAGAGAGAGAGACTACATTCACATAACTTTTATTACAGTATATTGTCATAATTGTTCTATTTTATCAGTGTTGTTATTAATCTCTCACTGTGCCTAATTTACAAATTAAACATTATCATAGGTATGTATGTACATCTGTATGTATAGGAAAAAACATAGTATATATAGAGTTCAGTACTATTTGAGGTTTCAGGCAACCACTGGGGCTCTTGGAGGGTATAGCCTGCAGATAAAGGGGGACTACTGTACGACATTTTTTTTCTTAAAACAACTTTATTGGAGTATAACTGCTTTACAATGTTGTGTTAGTTTCTGCTGTAGCACAAAAAGAATCAGCTATATGTATACATATATCCCCATATCCCCTCCCTCTTGCACCTCCCTCCCACCCTCCATATCCCACCCCTCTACGTGATCACAAAGCACCAAGCTGATCTCCCTGTGCTAGGTAACTACTTCCCACTAGCTATCTATTTCACATTTGCCAGTGTATATATGTCAGTGTTACTCTCTGACTTCGTCCCTGCTTACCCTTTCCCCTCCCCGTGTCCTCAAGTCCATTCTCTACATCTGCATCTTTATTCCTGTCCTGCCCCTAGGTTCATCACAACCATTTTGTTTTTTTAGATTCCATATATATGTGTTAGCATATGGTATTTGTTTTTCTCTTTCTGACTTACTTCACTCTGTATGACAGACTCTAGGTCCATCCACCTCACTGCAAATAACTCAATTTCATTTCTTTTCATGGCTGAGTAATATTCCACTGTATATATGTGCCACATCTTCTTTATCCATTCATCTGTCGATGGACACTTAGGTTGCTTCCATGTCCTGCCCAATGTAAATAGAGCTGCAGTGAACATTGTGGTACATGTCTCTTTTTGAATTATGGTTTTCTCAGGGTATATGCCCAGTAGTGGGATTGCTGGGTCATATGGTAATTCTATTTTTAGTTTTTTAAGGACCCTCCATACTGTTCTCCATAGTGGCTGTATCAGTTTACATTCCCACCAACAGTGCAAGAGGGTTCCCTTTTCTCCACAGCCTCTCCAGCATTTATTGTTTCTAGATTTTTTGATGATGGCCATTCTGCCCAGTGTGAGGTGATACTTCATTGTGGTTTTTGTTTGAATTTCTCTACTAATTAGTGATGTTGAGCATCCTTTCATGTGTTTGTTGGCAATCTGTATATCTTCTTTTGGAGAAATGTCTATTTAGGTCTTCTGCCCATTTTTGGATTGGGTTGTTTGTTTTTTTAATATTAAGCTGCGTGAGCTGCTTGTATATTTTGGAGATTAATCCTTTGTCTGTTGATTCATTTGCAAATATTTTCTCCCATTCTGAGGGTTGTCTTTTCGTCTTGTTTATGGTTTCCTTTGCTGTGCAAAAGCTTTTAAGTTTCATTAGGTCCCATTTGTTTACTTTTGTTTTTATTTCCATTTCTCTAGGATTTGGGTCAAAAAGGATCTTGCTGTGATTTATGTCATAGAGTGTTCTGCCTATGTTTTCCTCTAAGAGTTTGATAGTGTCTGGCCTTACATTTAGGTCTTTAATCCATTTGGAGTTTATTTTTGTGTATGGTGTTAGGAAGTGTTCTAATTTCATTCTTCACATGTAGCTGTCCAGTTTTCTCAGCACCACTTATTGAAGAGGCTGTCTTTTCTCCATTGTATATTCTTGCCTCCTTTGTCAAACATAAGGTGACTATATGTGCGTGGGTTTATCTCTGGGCTTTCTATCCTGTTCCATTGATCTATATTTCTTTTTTTGTGCCAGTACCATACTGTCTTGATTACTGTAGATTTGTTGTATAGTCTGAAGTCAGGGAGCCTGATTCCTCCAGCTCCGTTTTTCTTTCTCAAGGTTGCTTTGGCTATTTGGGGTCTTTTGTGTTTCCATACAGATTGTAAAATTTTTTGTTCTAGTTCTGTGAAAAATGCCAGTGGTAGTTTGATAGGGATTGTATTGAATCTGTACATTGCTTTGGGTAGTATAGTCATTTTCACGATGTTGATTCTTCCAATCCAAGAACATGGTATATCTATCTCTCCATCTGTCTGTATCGTCTTTAATTTCTTTCATCAGTGTCTTATAGTTTGCTGCATACAGGTCTTTTCTCTCCTTAGGAAGGTTTATTCCTAGGTATTTTATTCTTTTTGTTGCAGTTGTAAATGGGAGTGTTTCCTTAATTTCACGTTCAGATTTTTCATTGTTACTGTATAGGAATGAAAGAGATTTCTGTGCATTAATTTTGTATTCTGCTACTTTACCAGATTCATTGATTAGCTCTAGTAGTTTTCTGGTAGCATCTTTAGGATTCTCTATGTATAGTATCATGTCATTTGGAAACAGTGACAGTTTTACTTCTTCTTTTCCGATTTGGATTCCTTTCATTTCTTTTTCTTCTCTGATTGCTGTGGCTAAAACTTCCAAAACTATGTAGAATAATAGTGGTGAGAGTGGGCAACCTTGTCATGTTCCTGATCTTAGGGGAAATGGTTTCAGTTTTTCACCATTGAGAACAATGTTGGCTGTGGGTTTGTCATATATGGCCTTCCTTATGTTGAGGTAGGTTCCCTCTATGCCCACTTTCTAGAGAGTTTTTATCATAAAGCGGTGTTGAATTTTGTCAAAAGTTTTTTCTGCATCTATTGAGATGATCATATGGTTTTTATCCTTCAATTTGTTAATATGGTGTATCACATTGATTGATTTGCATACATTGAAGAATCCTTGCATTCCTGAGAGAAACCCCACTTGATCATGGTGTATGATCCTTTTAATATGCTGTTGGATTCTGTTGGCTAGTATTTTGTTGAGGATTTTTGCATCTATGTTCATCAGTGATATTGGCCTGTAGTTTTCTTTTTTTGTGACATCTTTGGTTTTGGTATCAGGGTGATGGTGGCCTCGTAGAATGAGTTTGGGAGTGTTCCTCTCTCTGCTATACTTTGGAAGAGTTTGAGAAGGATAGGTGTTAGATCTTCTCTGAATGTTTGACAGAATTCACCTGTGAAGCCATCTGGTCCTGGGCTTTTGTTTGTTGGAAGATTTTTAATCACAGTTTCAATTTTAGTCCTTGTCATATTTTCTGTTCATATTTTCTATTTCTTCCTGGTTCAGTCTCAGAAGGTTGTGCTTTTCTAAGAATTTGTCCATTTCTTCCAGGTTGTCCATTTTATTGGCATATAGTTGCTTGTAGTAATCTCTCATGATCCTTTGTATTTCTGCAGTGTCAGTTGTTACTTCTCCTTTTTCATTTCTCATTCTATTGATTTGAGTCTTCTCCCTTTTTTTCTTGATGAGTCTGGCTAATGGTTTATCAGTTTTGTTTATCTTCTCAAAGAACCAGCTTTTAGTTTTATTGATCCTTGCTATTGTTTCCTTCATTTCTTTTTTCATTTATTCTGATCTGATCTTTATGATTTCTTTCCTTCTACTAACTTTGGGGTTTTTTTTTGTTCTTCTTTCTCTAATTGCTTTAAGTGTAAGGTTAGCTTGTTTATTTGAGATTTTTCTTGTTTCTTGAGGGAGGATTGTATTGCTGTAAACCTCCCTCTTAGAACAGCTTTTGCTGCATCCCATAGGTTTTGGGTCGCCGTGTTTTCATTGTCATTTGTTTCCAGGTATTTTTTAATTTCCTCTTTGATTTCTTCAGTGATCTCTTGGTTATTTGGTAGCATACTGTTTAGTGTCCATGTGTTTGTATTTTTTACAATTTTTTTCCGGTAATTGATATCTAGTCCCATAGCATTGTGGTTGGAAAAGATACTTGATACGATTTCAATATTCTTAAATTTACCAAGGCTTGATTTGTGACCCAAGATATGATCTATCCTGGAGAATGTTCCATGAGCACTTGAGAAGAAAGTGTATTCTGTTGGTTTTGGATGGAATGTCCTATAGATATCAATTAAGTCTATCTGGTCTAATGTGTGTTTTAAAGCTTGTGTTTCCTTATTTATTTTCATTTTGGATGATCTGTCTGTTGGTGAAAGTGGGGTTTAAAGTCCCCTACCATTATTGTGTTACTGTTGATTTCCCCTTTTATGGCTGTTAGCATTTGCCGTATGTATTGAGGTGCTCCTAGGTTGGGTTCATAAATATTTACAATTGTTATAGCTTCGTCTTGGATTGATCCCTTGATCATTATGTAGTTTCCTTCTTTGTGTCTTGTAATAGTCTTTATTTTAAAGTCTATTTTGTCTGATATGAGTATTGCCACTCCAGCTTTCTTTTGATTTCCATTTGCATGGAATATCTTTTTCCATCCCCTCACTTTCAGTCTGTATGTGTCCCTAGGTCTGAGTTGGGTATCTTGTAGACAGCATATATAGGGGTCTTGTTTTTTTATCTGGTCAGCCAGTCTGTGTCTTTTGGTTGGAGCATTTAATCCATCTACATTTAAGGTGGTTATCCATATGTATGTTCCTATTACCATTTTCTTAATTGTTTTGGGTTTGTTATTGTAGGTCTTTTCCTTCTCTTGTGTTTCCTGCCTAAAGAAGTTCCTTTAGCATTTGTTGTAAAGCTGGTTTGGTGGTGCTGAATTCTCTTAACTTTTGTTTGTCTGTAAAGGTTTTAATTTCTCCGTCAAATCTGAATGAGATCCTTGCTGGGTAGAGTAATCTTTGTTGTAGGTTTTTCCCTTTCATCACTTTAAATATGTCCTGCCACTTCCTTCTGGCTTGCAGAGTTTCTGCTGAAAGATCAGCTGTTAACCTTATGGGGTTTCCCTTCTATGTTATTTGTTGCTTTCCCCTTGCTGCTTTTAATATTTTTTCTTTGTATTTAATTTTTGATAGTTTGATTAATATGTACCTTGGCATGTTTCTCCTTGGATTTATCCTGTATGGGACTCTCTGTGCTTCCTGGACTTGATTGACTATTTCCTTTCCCATGTTAGAGAAGTTTTCAACCATAATCTCTTCAAATATTTCTCAGACCCTTTCTTTTTCTCTTCTTCTTCTGGGACCCCTATAATTTGAATGTTGGTGTGTTTAATGTTGTCCCAGAGGTCTCTGAGACTGTCCTCAATTCTTTTCATTCTTTTTTCTTTATTCTGCTCTGCAGCAGTTGTTTCCACTATTTTATCTTCCAGGTCACTTATCCATTCTTCTGCCTCAGTTATTCTGCTATTGATTCCTTCTAGAGTATTTTTAATTTCATTTATTGTGTTGTTCATCACTGTTTGTTTGCTCTTTAGTTCTTCTAGGTCCTTGTTAAAGGCTTCTTCTATTATCCCCACTCTATTTCCAAGGTTTTGGATCATCTTTACTATCATTACTCTGAATTCTTTTTCAGGTAGACAGCCTATTTCCTCTTCATTTGTTTGGTCTGGTGGTTTTTACCTTGCTCCTTCATCTGTTGCATATTTCTCTGTCTTCTCATTTTGTTTAACTTACTGTGTTTGGGGTCTCCTTTTTGCAGGCTGCATGTTCGTAGTTCCTGTTATTTTTGTTGTCTGCCTCCAGTGGGTGAGACTGATTCAGTGTCTTGTGTAGGCTTCCTGGTGGAGGGGACTGGTGCCCGTGTTCTGGTGGGTGGGGCTGGATCTTGTCTTTCTTGTGGGCAGGGCCTCACTCGGTGGTGTGTTTTGGGGTGTCTGTCAACTCAGTATGGTTTCAGGCAGCCTCTCTGCTAATGGGTGGGGTTGTGTTCCTGTCTTGCTAGTTGTTTGCCATGGGGCATCCAGCACTGGAGCTTGCTGACCATTGGGTGAAGCTGGGTCTTAACGTTGAGGCGAAGATCTCTGGAAGAGCTCTCGCTGACTGATATTACGTGGGGCCAGGAGGTTTCTGGTGGTCCAATGTCCTGGACTTGGCACTCCCACCTCAGAGGCTCAGGCTCAACACTTGGCCGGAGCACCAAGACCCTGCCAACCACACAGCTCAGAAGAAAAGGAAGAAGAAAAATAAAACAGAGAGAACCCTAGGATAAATGGTAAAAGCAAACCTAAACAGACAAAATCACACAAAGAAGCATACACATACACACAAAAAGAGAAAAAGGAAAAAAACTAAAAAAAAAAATTAAAAAATTAAAATTAAACATAAAAAAAAAGAGGAGAGCAACCAAACCAATAAAGAAATCTACCAATGATAATAAACACTAAAAACTAAACTAAGATAAACATAAAACCAGAAACCAATCAGGTGCAGAAAGCAAACCCCAAGTCTACAGTTGCTCCTAAAGTCCACTGCCTCAATTTTGGGATGATTCATTGTCTATTCAGGTATTCTTCAGATGCAGGGTTTATGAAGTTCATTGTGGGGATATTATCTGCTGCTCCTGAGTCTGCACAGAGAAATTTCCCTTTCTCCTCTGTTCACACAACTCCTGGGTTTCAGTTTTGGATTTGGCCCTGCCTCTGCATGTAGGCCACCCTCAGGAGTCTGTTCCCCCCCAAGACAGGAGGGGGTTAAATTAGCAGCTGATTAGGGCTCTCTTGCTCACTCAGACCAGGGAGAGGGAGGGGTACAGTAATCATAATTGGAATGTGGGTTGAGCCTGGAGTGGCAGAGGCCATGTGACATTGCAACAGCCTGAGGTGTGCCGTGTGTTCTCCCGGGGAACTTGTCCCTGGATCACAGGACCCTGGCAGTGGCGTGCTGCACAGGCTTCTAGGGCGGGTTTGGATAGTGACCTGTGCTTGCACACAGGATTCTTGGTGGCAGTGGCAGCAGCGTTAGCAGTTCATGCCCGTCTCGTGTCTGAGCTAATAGCCATGGCTCGCACCCGTCTCTAGAGCTCGCTTAGGCGGTGCTCTACATTCTGTGGGCACATGGGGAAGGGATCCCCTTTCCTTTCACACCCCAAAACAATGGTCTCTTGCCTCTTAGGCAGTTATAGACTTTTTCCCGGACTCCCTCCCAGCTAGCTGTGGCGCACTAGCCCCTTCAGGCTGTGTTCACGCCGCCAACCCCAGTCCTCTCCCTGGGATCTGACCGAAGCCCGAGCCTCAGCTCCCAGCCCCCGCCCGTCCTGGCGGGTGAGCAGACAAGCCTCTCGGGCTGGTGAGTGCTGGTTGGCACCGATCCTCTGTGCGGGAATCTCTCCGCTTTGCCTTCCGCACCCCTGTGGCTGTGCTCTCCTCAGTGGCTCCGAAGCTTCCCCGCTCCGCCACCTGCAGTCTCCACCCGCGAAGGGGCTTCCTAGTGCATGGAAACCTTTCCTCCTTCACGGCTCCCTCCCACTGGTGCAGGTCCTGTCCCTATTCTTTTGTCTCTATTTTTCCTTTTTTCTTTTGCCCTACCCAGGTGCATGGGGATTTTCTTGCCTTTTGGGAAGTCTGAGGTCTTCTGCCAGCGTCCAGTAGGTGTTCTGTAGGAGTTGTTCCACATGTAGATGTATTTCTGTTGTATTTGTGGGGAGGAAGGTGATCCCCACGTCTTACTCCTCCGCCATCTTGAAGGTCTCTCTCCAACATTTTTTTAATCTAGTCATCTTTTGATGGACACTTAGGTTGTTTCCACCTTTTGTCTGTTGCGAATGTTGTTGCAATGACCATTGGTGTGAAAGTATCTATTGGAGGCTCTGACTTAAATTATTTGGGATATATACCTAAGAGTGGAATTGCTAAGTCATATGGTAAATTCTATGTTTAGATTTTGAGGAACCACCAAACTTTTCCACAGCCACTGCACTGCTTAATTCCTTCAACAATAAGCTGTGACAATATGTATGAAATACTATCTGCCAGGAAAACTTGCCTGAGCCTAGGAGTCCAGAGGTTTTCTCTGTGGTCAGCCACACACCAAAATTCAAGACTCCCTACAGAAAAGCTGGTATTCAGCCTGAACCATATTGTTTGTACAGTTTAGGCATGGTGAACCACTCTTATCAGGGAAAAAGATAATAATGGAGTTGTGTGAGGCCTAACTAAATCCAAGTTCCCAGAGGTCAGCCAAGGGAAAACTTTGCAAGCAGGCCTCTCTCAGGACAGTTTCTTTATCTATCTATCTATCATCATCTATTTCTATCTATATATCTACCTGTATGTCTTTTTCTTTTCTCCCTTCCTTCCTTCTTTCCTTCCTTCCTTCCTTTCTTCCTTTCTTTCTTCCTTCCTTCATTTCTTTCTTCTTTCTTTCTTTCTTTCTTTTTCCTTCTTTCCTTCTTTCTTTCTTTTTTTTCTCTTGTGTGTTTGCAGTAATAGCCTCTTCCGTACCAGAAATCAACTAAAGTCAGGGAAGTAGGCTCAAAAAAGGTATTTGAATAGATAAACTAGATATCTAATTTTAAAAGCAGGAGGAACTCAAGTCTCACTCAGAAAAACTATTTACTCATTTTACACACAGAACTGGCAAGCTGTAAACTTGATCAGAACTGCCTAAACTGTTGTCTGGTGGAAAATGTTAATAGATAGATTGAGGACAACTGGGTGACCATATAGAAAACATTAAATTGGATCCATTTATCATAACGTATAGCCAAATAAATTCCAAGTAGATGAGTTTTTTAATGTTAAAAAGAGCCTCAGTCAACATCTTGATTTCAGCCTTGTGAGACCCTAAGCAGAGGACCCAGCTAAGCCACATTGAGTCTTTACCCACAGAAACTCTGAGATAATAAATATTTTTTAAGCCTCTAAGTTTGTGGTAATTTGTTATGCGGCAATAGATAACTAATGAAGTTCGCTAGTTTCTTTGTGATAAAATTTTATTTGTTCCTCTATCCTCCATATTTTCTGTAAACTGGATGTTACTTCTACATGTTTGATTAGATTCCAGTTCTACTTTTTAATATTAAAACTATGACATATATAGTGCTAGTGATTTTATTTCTGTTGCATCAGATCTGGAGGCACCCAATGCCTGATAAGGTCAGTGGGTTCAGGTGATGAGAACCTGACCCCTCTGCTCTAAGCTCTCCCATCATCCCTTCAACTAATAGTATCAAACACTGATAATTTTTGCCTGAATAAATAAATTAATTTAATATGGTGAAGTGGTGATATTTTATAATTCAATCAGTTTTTCTATATTTACTAACAGGAATCTTTCTTAAATGTACATCTTGTTCTGTCTGTCTATCTATCTATCTATCTACCTATCTGTTGGCCTGCTCAGATCAAGATATAGAGGGTTTCTTGGACCTCAGAAAGTTCCTTCCCATTCTATCATACTATCATTTAGTTTTGCTTTCTTGAACTTCATATAAGTGAAAGTATACAGTGGATTCTCCCTTGTATTTGGTTTCTTCACTCAACCTAATATCTGTGCAATTAATCCATGTTGTTGAATGTTCTACTATCTCATTGAGATAGTAGATAGTATCATAATTGAGATAATATGTAATTTCTTTTTTGCTATGCTTTAAATCTTATTTTGTCCTAGATATTTTGCAGTTAACAACAATGTACGTTTCTTTATGTTTATTCCTCTTGAGATTTGCTTTACTTTTTTTTTTTTTAAAATAAATTTATTTATTTATTTATTTATTTTTGGCTGCACTAGGTCTTCGTTACTGTGTGCAGGTTTTCCGTAGTTGCGGCGAGCGGGGGCCACTCTCTGCTGCAGTGTGCAGGCCTCTCACTGCGGCGGCCTCTCCTGTTGCGGAGCACGGGCTCCAGGCACGCGGCCCTCAGCAGTTGTGGCTCACGGGCTCAGTAGTTGTGGTTCGCGGGCTCCAGAACGCAGGCTCGGCAGTTGTGGCACACGGGCCTACCTGCTCCACGGCATGTGGGATCTTCCACAACCAGGGCCAAACCTGGAACCCCTGCATTGGCAGGCGGATTCTCAACCACTGCACCACCAGGGGAGCCCTGCTTTACTTTTTGAATCTGATGATTCATGGTATTTTAATCAATTCCAGCAAATTTTCAAATATCTCTTCAAATAATGCCCCTCATTTAATTTAAGTTTTCTCCTTTTTTTTTTTTTTTTAATTTTATTTATTTTATTTTTGGCTGTGTCGGGTCTTAGTTTCTGTGCGAGGGCTTTCTCTAGTTGTGGCAAGCGGGAGCCACTCTTCATTGCGGTGCGCGGGCCTTTCACTATCGCGCCCTCTCTTGTTGCGGAGCACAGGCTCCAGATGCGCAGGCTCAGTAGTTGTGGCTCACGGGCCCAGTTGCTCCGAGGCATGTGGGATCCTCCCAGACCAGGGCTCGAACCCGTGTCCCCTGCACTGGCAGGCAGACTCTCAACCACTGCGCCACCAGGGAAGCCCAAGTTTTCTCCTTTTTAAAAACTCCACTTGTATGTGTATTGGATCAGGAGTCAGCAAACTATGGCCCATTGACCATAATCAGTCTCCTTTCTATTTTTGTAAATAAAGTTTTGTTGGAACACAGTGTTATTTATTCATTTATGTATGTTTTGTGGATATTTATGCACTACAACAACAGGGGAGAGAACTTGTGACAGAGACCATATGGCCCTAAAATATTTATTACCTAGCCTTTGACAGAAAAAGTTTGCTGGCCCCTATGTTAAACAATCTCATTTTTCTTCAAAGTTTTCTAACCTTTTGAATCCTAGATCTCCTTGCCTCCATCCCATATACTAGGTGCTTTCATCAGATATAACTTCAGTTTGAACTTTTAGTTTATTTCAGCTATGTACAATCTGTTTAAATCTGAGATCGACAAGCTTTTTCTTACAGGGCCAGACAGTGATTATTTTAGGCTTTTAGACATACAGATGCAGTTGCAATTGCTCAATTCTGCAGTTTTAGTGCAAAAGTAGCAGAGACAATATATTGAAAAATATGTGTGGCTGTGTGCTAGTGCACTTTATTCATAGAAATAGGCAGCCAACCCACAGGTCATAGTTTGCTCATTTAAACCATTATTTGAGCTTCAAATTTCAATGATTTTACTTTTATTTTCAGAAGTTCCATTCCTTTTCATATCTTCCAGGGTTTTTATTTTTAAACTGTCTTGTCTTCTCAGGATTTTATTCATTTGTTTATTTATTTATGGCCATGCCACACGGCTTGAAGGATCTAAGTTCCCCTACCAGGGATTGAACCTGGGCCACGGCAGTGAAAGCCCAGAATCCTAACCACTAGGCAACCAGGGAACTCCCCTCAGAATTTTAATTTCACTTTCATTTCTCTAACTATATTAAACAGATTTCCTTTGTATTTTTATCTGATAAATTTCATATCTGTGGTCCTTCATGGTCAGAATCAGCAGTTTGTTTATCTTTTGACAATTATGCATAGCAGTTTGTTTCCTTGTGTATTTTATAATTTATAATTATACAAATTTTGCAGTTTGTGTTTGGCTGATTTGACCTGTGGGACTAGCGAGGGCAATGAATTCATAGTATGTGTTCCTCCACAGAGGACTTAGATTTGGCTCCGCCAGGCTCCCAAAGGTGCTGTTAATATGGGACAAGTGCTTGACTTTCAGTTTTCCAGGCCATGAAGACAGTGTCAATTTCAAACCTCAAAACTATGTAGTTCTATATTTTAAAATTCTTAGATGAGATTTTAAACTTTTTTTTCATTAAATGCTAAAACAGTTTGTTTGTTTGTTTTTTCTGCACCAGGCAGAATTTTTCTAGTCTACAAGTCTCAAATCCCTACAAAAAATGTGGCTTCTTGTGTGCGTGTGCAGGGGGTTGTCTAAATTCCACCTCTCCAGGTTGCATAGACCCTTTCTTAGTTGTTTTTCATCTCAGTTTCTAGGTTGCATGTATGAGCAATTACTCCAAGAGATAAAGGCTTATTGGCTCCTAGTTTTCTAGGTTCCAAGCAGGAGAAACTACTCCCAAAGCACTACAACTTTGTCTCTTCTCCCTTTTGGGTTCCAGGTCTCCAGGTCCTAAGAACGAGCAGCTACTACAGAGCAAGAAGGCCTTGACTCCTCTGCTTCTTGGAATCAAGATCTCTAGGTTCAGAGTATGAATACTACTCTCTGTAATGGACAAGAAAACAATTTTTCCTCTGCTTGTGCTATTTCAATCCTCTGGGTTTTGAGTATGGGCAATTACTCCCAAGACATAATGGGCTTGTTTCTTCTGTTTGTTGAATCCCAAGTTATAGGTTATAGGTTATAGGTTCTGAGTATGAGCAAGTGTTCCCAAGACACCAAATCTTGTCTTCTTTGCTTGTTATTTCTCTAATGTCCAAGATCCAACTATTGGCAACTCTTCTCTGGACAACACAGCCTTGTCTCCTCTTTTGTTGGATCCAATGTTTCTAGGTTCTGAGGAAGAGCAATTACTGCCACAGCACCATGGCTTTGTTCCCTTTGCTTCTTGGACCAAAGTTCCCTAGGTTCTGAATATGAGCAATAACGTGTCTTACTCCGTTCAGCCTACTGTAGCAAACATCCTCTGCTAGTATAAACTGGATGGCTTATAGTTATCAGATTTTCATTTCTCACAGTCTGGAGGCTAGAAGTCCAAGACCAGGGTGCTGGCAGATTGGGTGTCAGGTGACGGTCCACCTCCTCTTAGTCAACTGGCTCTCTTTCTGCTGTATCCTTATATGGTGGGAGGGGTTAGGGAGCTCTGTGGGGTCTCTTTTATTAAAGTACTAATCTCATTCATGAGGGCTCCAACCCCATAACCCAAGCACCTCCCAAAGGCATATTAGTTATATGCTAATAACATCACATTGGGCAATGGGGATACTTGCTCATACTCAGAACCTATAACCTGAGATTAAACACCCAGAGGAAACAAGGCCTTTATGATCCGGGAGTAACTGCATTTTCTCAAAACCTAGAGATCTGAATTCATTTCAACACATGAATTTGGGGTGGGGGATGCAAATATTCAATCTATAGCAAACAGCTAGGGCTCCAATACCACTTCTGCTCTTCTTGAAATCGCTGGGGTCTAGGATCCACTTCTGGACCAGTGTTCCTTAGGCAAGAAAGCCTTGTTTCCTCTTTGCGTTAGATCCAGAGGGTCTAGGTTCTGGTGATGGGCAACCTCACCCAGGACACCAAGATATTAAATCCCGTGTTGGGTAGAAAACAAATATATATACTGTGAGAATGGGCATTTACTTCCAGTTACCCTGGTCTTTTCCTTACTGCTTCGCTATTCAAAGGTCTCCAGAACATGAATAAGTGAAACATGAAACTCCCAAAGCAACAAGGCCTCGTCTCTCTACTTTTACATCCAAGATCTCTAGGTTCCAAGTGGGCCTTATTCCTTCTCTGTTGGCTTATATCGGTACATCTCTAGGTTCTAGGTATGTATGCCTATTTCAGGGGTTCCAAAGCCATATCTTCACAGTTTTTCAGATCCCAAATTGTTAGGATTCAAGTATGATACTAATCCCCCAGGCACTAAGACCTCATTTCCTGTGACTGTGAGTTCCAGGGAGGCCACTCCCTTCAGGGAACCCAAGGCACTGATTGTTGAATAACAGTTCTCTGTGTTCCAATTACGACCACTTCTCCTTATGTCTTCTGCTTGTTGGATCCCAGGTTTTGGTTCTGAGTATGGGAAACTACTCCCAGGTCAGCAAGGCCACCGCTTTTTGGATAAACATCTCTGGGTTCCCACTATGTACACTTATTTCCAGAGCTTTAAAGCTTGTTTCCACTGCTTGTTAGATCCCAGATGTGTAGTGTAAGTGCCTGACAATCAGCTTTTTTGAATGTAATGTAAGTGCCTGATATTAAGCTTTTGATTGCAGTCATCCATTTCAATGACGTCCATCTTGAATAAACATATTGCCAGCTACCGAACTCGATAAAGAGCCAGCCCACCCATGAAGTTCTCATTGTAGAAAGCCCATGGTGACCTAGATAACTGACCAACCCTGATTTTCCCTTCCTGCACTTTAATACTTGCTCTTATGTTTTAAATTCACCGATAGTGAACCCATGAAACCCTGGGCAGAACCCCTCATGTGTATGTACTTTCTCTCTATCTGTAACCTTGCTATATGGCCCCAGGCATGCAGTGTACCCTCCAGGACCTACGAGTAATAAAACTAGCTTTTTCAAAGTTTCCTGATGCTTGTTGCTGAGGTGCATCTTGCGATCGTAATAAAAACCACAAGGGCCGGTCCAACTGTATCATCGGGGAAATGTCTGTGGGGCTGCCACAAATAGTATGGGCCCAGGTGAGTGCCCCAGGCATTCCCAGCTAATAGCCTCACTATAGATTGGTGGAGCCACCACAAAACAAGATGTCGGTCAAGATTTCAAGTATAATTATCTATACTTGTTGGATCTAAAGTCTCTAGGTTCAAAGCATAGACAAATACTCACTGGGTGCCCAGGGCTGACCTCCTGTCTTATTGACACCAAAGTCTAGGTTCACAGTGGAGGGACAAACCAGAATACACAAAGACTGGTAACCTCTGCTTGTTGGATCTCATGCCTCTAGGTTTCAAGTATTGGCAACTATTCTAAGACTAAGGCCTTGCCTGTTCTTCAGTAGAAGGACTTTAGGTTTCCAATATGGGCTACTTCTCTCAACTCAGCAAAGCCTGTTCTATTCTGCTTGTTGGATATCTGGTGTTTAGGAACCAGTCATGGGCAACAGGACCTTGTCTCCTCTGTATTGAATCTCAGGTCTCTATTCAAGCTTGGGAGAATACTCCTGGGGCACAAAGACCTGGTCAAATACCCTTATTAAAAATGAGCCTCTAGGGCTTCCCTGGTGGCGCAGTGGTTAAGAATCCACCTGCCAATGCAGGAGACATGGGTTCAAGCCCTGGTCGGAGAAGATCCCACATGCCGCGGAGCAACTAAGCCCGTGCGCCACAACTACTGAGGATGCGCCTTAGAGCCCACGAGCCACAACTAATGAAGCTTGCACACGTAGAGCCCGTGCTCCACAACAAGAGAAGCCACCGCAATGTGAAGCCCGCGCACCACAACAAAAAGTAGCCCCCGCTCGCTGCAACTAGAGAAAGCCCGCGTGCAGTAACAAAGGCACAACTCAGCCAAAAATAAATAAAAGAAAAGAAATAAATTTATAAAAAAAAATAAAAATGAGCCTCTAGTTTCTGAGTATGATCCACTACTCCACAAACATCAAAAATTTTTTATCTGCTTGTTGAATCCAAATTTCTAGGGATTGAGTGAGAGAATCAACTTCCAAGGCACTAGGCTCTGTTTTCTTCTCCTTACCGGGTCTCGGGTCTCTAGTTCTGGGAATGGCAGCTGCTGTGAGAATACGATGTCTTGTCTCCTCACCTTATTGCAATCCCAGGTAACTACATTCTTTTTTTTTTAAATTTAATTTTATTTATTTTTTTATACAGCAGGTTCTTATTAGTCATCCATTTTATACACATCAGTGTATACATGTCAATCCACAGGTAACTACATTCTAAGTATGGCAACTACACTCAGGGTATCAGCACCTCATCTCTTTTGCTGGATAGATTCCAGATCTCTGTGTTCTGAGTATGGGCACATAACCTTAGGGTCACCAAGACCACATCTCCTCTGCTTGTTGGAATTCTGTTATCTAAGTTCAGGTTGTAGGGAGCTACCCCCACAATACTAAGAGTTTGCCTCCTTTGCTCTTTGTTTTCCAGGCCTCTAAGTCTAGGGTATGTATACCTTCTAAGGCACAGGACCTTGTCTCCCTGCTTGATAATTCCCAGTTTTCTAGGAACTACTCCCAGGTCACCAAAGCAGTGTATTCTTTGCTTATTGCACCCCAGATCGCTCATCTGAGTACAGGCAACTACTCTCAGGGCACAGAAGTCTTGTGTCCTCCGCCTGTTGGAGTCCATACCTTTATGTTGAGTTGGGACAACGTCTACCTGGGCAAAAAAGTCTCATATATTCTGCTTTTTTGGATCCCAGATCTTTAGAGTCCAAAAATTGTTACATGCTCCTAGGTCACCATGTCTATTTTCGTCTGCTTGATGGATCTCATATCTTTAAGTTCTGAGTATGGGCAAATAATCCCCAGGCACAGAGGCACCGGCTCCTCTGCTTGTTGGATTCCAGTCGCTAAGATCCTAGAATGGGCAACAACACCAGGGGCACCCATGCTCTCTGTCCCTTCTCCTTAGCTGACTTCGGTTGTCTATGATCTCAGCATAAGCAACCATTCCCCAGGTGCAAAGACCCTGGCTCCCCAGCTTGAAGGAATTTAGGCCTCCAAGTCCAGATAGTGAACAACTACTCCCAGGGCAAGGCCTTGTGTCCTCTGCTTGTTGGATTCCAGGTCCGTGTGTTGCCAATGGTGGCAAATCTGCCCCAGGCAAGAAGGTCTCATATATTCTGCTTTGTGCATTCCCAAGTCTCTAGAATCTGGGAGCTGGCAAGTACACCTAGGGCACTATTCCTTCTCTGCTTGTTGGATCTCAGGTTCTCTTTTTTTTTTTTTTTTTAATTTTTATTGGAGTGTAGTTGCTTTACAATGTTGTGTTAGTTTCTTGCTGTGGATCTCAGGTTCTGATTATGGGAAAGTATCCCGGCACTGAGCCACAGGCCCCTTTGCCTTTTGGATACCTAGTATAAATTCTGGATGTTGACTACTACTCTTAAGGCTCCAAAGCCTTGTCTCCATGGCTTGTTTGATCTCATGAGCAGAGGTTCTAAATATGGGCACCTAGCTTAAAGGCATTAAGACCTTGTCTCTTCTGCTTGTGGGATCCAATATCTCTATGCATGGGGAACTAAGGCCTTGTTTCTCTACTTGTTGGATACCAGGTCTCCAGGTTCTGAGTATGATCTTCTACAGCCAGGCACAAAAGCCATGTGTCCTATCCTGGTTGGATCTCAGGTTCTCGTTCCCAGTATGGGTTACCATTACTAGGTCACCAAAGCTGTCTCTGCTGCCTGTTTGAATCCAGTTCTCCAGGTTCAGATTATGAGGGTCCTACATGTCTAGGTTCCAAGTAGAGTTACCTCCTCCCAGTTTGTCAAGGCCCTGTCTCCTCTACTTGTTATACCCCAAGTCTCTAAGCTCCGGGAATGAGCCCCTACTCTGGGCAACAAGCTTATGTTTCTTCTCCTTGGTAGATCCCAGGCGTTTAAGTTCTGAATATGGGTAACTTGCCCAGGGTGAACAGCCTCATCTCCCCTACCTGTTGGTCCCATACTCAGGCTCCCAGTACAAACACTTATTCCCAGCTCTCCAAGTGTTGTCTCTCAGATTTGGGATCCCAGGTGTCTAGGTTCCAAGTATGGGCAACTACTTTCATGTCACAAAGGCTTTCTCACTCTATCATTGCTTTAGCTCTCAGTTTCTATTTGCATTTGACCATAGAGATATTCTTGAAGTTTTTAAACTTGGTTATATTTAGACTGTAATACCATTTCCAATATGTCTAGGTGTTTTTAAGTGGCAGGTTTTTTTTTTTCTCAGAAAACTATTCTATCATATTTCCAGAAATAGAATTTTGCCAGTTAACTAAAAGAAATTTTTACACTCTCTTTTTTTGTAGTGAAGTCTTATTTATTTATTTTTAGAGTACAATTTAATCTTTATATGTTTAGAAAATTCGAAAATATAGATAAGCATAACTAAGAAAATAATAACATCCTTTCCCACTGTCCAAATTTTATCACTGTTTACCCCTTAGAATGCACATTTCCAGACCTTTTTCAATGCATACACACACACATACACACACTCTTTTGCTAAAATGTTTTCATCCTATACATTCTGTTTTTCAACTTGTTTTCTCCCCATTAATGATATATACTTTTCCAATATCAGTATATATTCACATAATTTAAAGCCCAGATCTTATTCAGATTTCTCCTATTGTCCTCCAAATGACTTTTATTTTATTTTTTTAATTTTAATTTTATTGGAGTATAGTTGATTTACAATGTTGCATTAGTTTCAGGTGTACAGCAAAGTGGTTCAGTTACACATATACATATAATCATTCTTTTTTTTTAACATCTTTATTGGAGTATAATTGCTTTACAATGTTGTGTTAGTTTCTGCTGTATAACAAAGTGAATCAGCTATACGTATACATATATACCCATATCCCCTCCCTCTTGCATCTCCCTCTCACCCTCCCTATCCCACCTCTCTAAGTGGTCACAAAGCACTGAGCTGATCTCCCTGTGTGATGCAGCTGCTTCCCACTAGCTATCTATTTTATATCTCCAAATGATTTTTAAATAGAGATTGTCAAAAGTATCCAGTCCAGGACTCTGCATTTATATTTGATCTCTTAAATCACTTAAGTATCTCTTAATTCTCTTTTTATCCAATTCAGACCCTTTCTTTACACCACTGACTTGCTGATGAGACTAGGTCAAATTATTCTCTTGTGATGATTTCAGCTTGTTCCTCTAATTCCTATGTTTCTTATAACTCAAAAGTTATAAGAGGCTATGGGACTTCTCTTGTGGTCCAGTGGTTAAGATTCCACGCTCCCAATGCAGGCAGCCCAGGTTCAATCCCTGGTCAGGGAACTAGATCCTGCATGCCGCAACTAAAAGCCCGCATGACACAACAACTAAGACCCAGCAGAGCCAAATAAATAAATAAAAATAAATAAATAAAATTAAAAGTTATAAGAGCCTAAAGACTTGATAGATTTAATGGAGACATTAAAAACAACTAGAATGTATCATGGGTAATATTGTGTATTTCATATTGCATCAGAAGACTCAAAATATCTAGTTGACCTTTCATAAGTGTTACTAACAGTGGCCACTGGATTAGGATGACGTCAGTCAGGACAATTAAGGTTTTCCCCCTGTGACTAGAAAGTCATTTGTGTAGTGTTGCTGTAGGAATGCCCAGTTCCCCATCAATCATTTACCCAATGGTTTTAGTGTGAGTTCCCTGAGTCAGTGTCCAGGCACAGAGGCACCGGCTCCTGTGGATTTGAAAACAATGCTTCCCTAATTACGTCATTCCTTCTACACTTATTATCTGGCTTCTTCTGAAAAGTATATCATCAGAATAGGTGAAGATATGTTTCAGAAATAACTCTTGAATCCCAGTAACTAAAAAAAAAACCCACAAAAGTTTGTTTCTTGGTCAAGCTACATGTCAAATATGGGTTGACAGTGGGGCCACTGCTCTCACAATCACTTAGGGACTCAGGTTGATGAATGCTTAAATTCAGCACCTGCTCCTACAATTGTCATGCAGAAGAAGAGAATGCTAGAGGGTCTCACATCAGCAACTTAATGTTCCAGCCCAGAAGTGATGCACGCCTCTTCTACCCATGACCCGCTGACATGACACTACCTCACTTCAAGGGGAAATACAACCTTCCATATGCCTGGAAAGGAAGAGGAACTCTTTCTGGTGCTACTGCTGGTTATTGAGTAGTTACAGATTGCCTGACACCTCACATACATTGTCTCTGACTGGCTGAACATTCCAAGAGGTAGGCAGTAACACCCCCATACCATAGATAAAGAAACTGAGGTTAAACAATTTCCACAAGGTCACATAGAAGGTAGCTAACTCAGAATTCAGGCCTCTCTGACTCTACAGCACATGGAGGAATATTTTGGTGGGATAAAAGTATCTTTTCTTTTTCTTCTTTGTCTTTTCCTTGGGGATAAGTTTTGGAGTTTGGGGTCTCCTTCAGCTCTGAATAACTAACTGGAGCTAGAGTGAGGCCAAGGGGAATGATGATGATGGTGATGATGATGGTGGCTAACATATATTAAGACCTTACTAGGTACTGTTCTAGGCACATTGCATCAATTATCTCAATCCTCAAAGCAACTCTATGAGGTGAATACTTTTCTTATCCTCATTTTAAAGTGAGACAAAATAACTCGCCAAAAGTCACATAGCTAGTAAGTGGCAGAAACAAGATTTGACACAAGCAGTCTGACTGCCCTCCCTCTTAATCATTGCAAACCTGACCAATCAGAGAGGTGAAGAAATTGTAATAGACATTTACAAGTACCTACCCAACTCATGCATCTTATTTGAAAATACATCGAACCTATAGCTTCTACTGAAGGACTGGGTCTAAGTAGGTGTTTTGTATCACATGACTCTCCTCTTGACTCTGATGATTGACCCAAGGGTGGACCCCTGCCTCAAGAGAGAGGGACCCCCTCCATGGCCTGGGAATAATCAAGGAGATATCCTCTCTTGGACATTGGAAGTTGGGGTGTGGGTCAGACAGATGGTGGGGGTCTTTGAGCCATGTATAAACAGATGAAAGCCAGATTTCTGAGGAAAGATCTTTCCAAGTAGAGAGAACAGCAAGTGCAAAGGCCCTAGGACAGAAACATGTTTGGCATGTTGAAGAAGTAGCAAGAAGACCTCTGTGCTTGGAGTGAAGTGGGTGAAGAAGAAAGTGGAAGGAAGAAAGGACAAAGGAGTCAGGAGTAAATCAGGTATGGCCTGTAGGCATGATAGTGACTTTAGATTTTATTAGAAGTATGATGAGAAGCCATTAGAGGGTTTTGGTCAAGGAGAGGTAATCTGAAGCATATTTGAAAAGCATCATATGGTTGCTGGGTGGAGAACGGATGATAGGGGCACAAAAATGGAAGCAGGGGGAGCAGTTAGGAAGCTCTTGTGTAGGTCCAGGTGAGAGACGTAGGTGTTTTGGATCACATTATTGTGGAGGTGATGGGAAGTGATGTAATTCAAGATAGAGCCAATGGGATTTATTCTTGGACTGGATGTTGGACATGAGAGGAGTTATGGATGATTCCAAAGGTTTGTTGCCAACAAGTTTTGGCTCCCTGTGCACCGATGCCGAATAGAAATACAGAGACAGAGATTTGGAGGATAAGAAATAGAGAGGTTTTTTATTTTCTTTGCCAGGCAAAGGGAAGACACAGCAGGCTAGCACCTCAAGAACTGTGCCCTCCTCCTCTGGGAATTGGAGAAGATTTTATACGCAGGGCTTGCAGTCCCGGGTATATTATAAGGATCAAAGTAGTGAAGGTTTTGCATTTTTTTTTTCCCTTGCATTACTTCAAAACAGTCATAGCTGGCGTCAGGCAGCCCGGTAATTGGGGTCCGGCAGCCTGGTAATTGGGTTCGTTTGTCTCTGGTTTATGGGCCGGCGACCTTCTTTCTGAAACGCAAAAGCTACAGGGCAGGGATTTGTTACAAGGGGGCATAGGGAATGTACACGCGCCAGGATGTAAAAAGGTTAGGGAGTGACAGGTACAGGATGTAACTCACACAGAGTCAGGGGTGATAGGTGCAGAATGTAATTTACATAGTGTCAGGGAGTGAGGTTAGCTTTGTGAAGTACAAATCTAGTTACAGACACTACAGATTAGTGACAGTTAAAATAAAACTAGGAGTGATTAACTCTTTCAGGCCAGGTTATGTTTCTTCTCTAGCCTGTTCACTGTTCCCTTTATTTTCCTTGTTCTCAGGAGAGGGGGAAAAAAACCCTTGACTTCTATTTTTATTGCAACAAATTTTGGCCTGAGCACCTGGGTGAAAGGTAGTCTGTTTACTGAGAAGAGTAGGGAGTGAAGAGGTGAGACCCTACATTCACTTTTGAACATGTTAAATTTGAGATACATATTGTTCTTCCAAATGGGTCATTGGATGTAGAACTGTGAAATTTAGAACTGGAGATTTATACATCGTATTCCTTCAATTCTGAGGTACACATTTTCCATGTATTAATATCTCTGAAATCAGGATGTATCCTGTTATCAATGGCTGTCAGACAAGTGGAAGTTGTGACTCAGTTATGACATCTTCTCTGACACCTTTTAGTGAGATTAAGAAAATAATGGCCTCAACACATCTTAGATTTAATGAAAGATGTCAAACCGGGGAGTTATTGGCACATTGAAAGCCACAGGATTAGATGACATCACCCAGGGAGTAACTGTTGGTAAAGAAGAGAGCTGAGGGACTTCCCTGGTGGTCCAGTGGTTAGGACTCTGTGTTTCCACTGCAGGGTGCACGGGTTTGCTCCCTGGTCGGGGAACTAAAGATCCTGCATGCCCCATGGTGAGGCCAAAAAATTAAAAAAAGTAAAATAAAATTTAAAAAAAGAAGAAGAGAGCCAAGGAATAAGGTTGGGTCATTCCAATAAAGAAAGGTCAGGAAAATGAGGAGACTGATGAAGAATTTCCAGTCATGTAGGAAGAAACCTGGGAAAATGTGAAGAAAAGGTTTCAATAATGAAGATGTGAACAACTGTGAACTTATTACTGGGAGCTCACATATGGTGAGGACCGATGACTGACACGAGATTTGGCCAAGTGAACCTTATTGGTTACCTCTCCTAGAGTGTTCTGGTGAAGTGGTGGGAACAAAGCCTGACTGGTGTGGTTCAAAGGAGAGTGCGATGGAGAAGTAAAGGTAGAAAGTAGAGACCACTTGAAAAAAAAAATTGCTATGAAAAAAGAGAGAAATGAGGTAGCTTCTGAAGGGATATGTGGAGCTCAAAGGAGGGTCTTTAAAGCTAAGATCCTTGGCCTATTTATAAGCTGATAGACCAGATGCAGCAGAGAGAGAAAGATGGAGGGGAAGTGAGGCAAGTACTAATACCTGAGTGGAGTCATTGAGAGGTAAGGGGGTGGATCCAGAACCCTAGCAGGGGGATTGTCTACCTATTAGATACGGGAAGATTTATCCACAGTAACAGAGGCAAGAAAGAAGCTACAGAAAGAAATTATGATGGTAATTTTCATGGTGAGAAGTTTTATCAGTTAGGGTGCTTCTGGCTGCAATAACATCTGGTTGTTAATTTTTCCTACTCTTAGTAAGTCTTAGGGTGAATGGGCTCAAGATTGGGTGAGTGGTGCATGTACACCTTCCAGGGTCTCCTTCCACCCCTCCACTCTGCTGCTCCACAGCTGGCTGGTTTTTCATTCTCAGGCCTGTTGTATCCCAATCACCAGAGAGCTGTGCAGCACCAGGGGAATGGAAAAAATATTGAGTAGATACTCAAGTGCGTACCTCAGGAGTTCAGCCACGTTCCCAGTGAGTGGAGTGGACTAACCCAGTGTTGAGGTTTTCCAGGCAAGTACAACAGAGGGAGAGAGGAACAAGTGATTAGAGATTATGGGCAAGTGATAAAAGAGTCAGAGGCTCACAATTGTGATCTTCAAGGTGATTTGGTGAATGGAACTGATGATGGTGGTCAGTGGCTCAGGTGGAGCAGGAAGTAAGATGGTTAAAAGTGAGGCCCTGAGGAACTGAGAGTTAGGGAACTGGGTGGTGACTCATGTTCTTCAGTGAACGTGAGAAGTGATGAAAAGGAGTATGGATTATTGGAATCAGGAGCAGAGGGTGGTATAGTCAAATAGCAGTGTTTCAAAGAAGTTTGGCTTTTCGTCTTCTTTTGTTTTGTTTTCTTAAGTGAAGCAGGAGGAAAAATGGTATAAAAGTGGCAGGGAATGATATTGCATCTTCATGCCTTAGGGCATCTTCATGCCCTAAGATGTACAGATGTGGGAGAATAAAAAGTGACTGTTTTCCACAGGGAACAACAAGATTTTCATTAGAACAGTAACATGATGAGAATATTAAAAAATCAATTGAAGATGTTGCTGAAGATAGTCTGTAAGTTCCACAGGGTTTAGGGGTAGAGGTAGAGGGGTAGAGGTAGGGGAAATAGATGAGAAGTAGGAACCTAAATAAGATTAGGGATAAACAAAGCTTTAAATTTATTTGTTGTTGTTGTTGCCTGTGCTTTTGATGTCATATTTAAGAAATCATTGCTAAATCCAATGTCATGAAGCTGAAGATTTCCCCCCATGTGTTCTTCTAAGAGTTTTACACTTTTAGTTCTTACTTTTAGGTTTGATCAATTTTGAGTTAATTTTTATATATGGTGTAAGGTAAGGGTCCAACGTCATTCTTTTGCATGTGGATATCCAGTTTTCCCAGAACCATTTATTGAAAAGGCTGTCCTTTCACTATTGAATGGTCTTGTCAGAAATCAATTGACCAGATATGTGAATGTTTATTCTGGGTTCTGTATTCTATTCCATTGATCTATATGTTTACCCTTTTGGAAGTATCACACTGTTTTGTTTACTATAGTTTTGTAGTAAGTTTTTGTATCGGGAAGTGTGAGTCCTCCAAACTTGTTATTTTGCTAGACTGTTTTGGCTTGCATGTAGGTTTTCATAAGTGTCCATTATCAGGTTGAGGAGTTCTCCTCCCTTTCTAGTTTGCTGAAAGTGTTTATAATGAGATGTTGGATCTTCTCAAAAGCATTTTTTGATATCTATTGAGATGCTTTGAATGTTAAATCAATCTTGAATTCTTGGGATAAACTCCACTTGGTTATGATGTATTATTCTTTCTATATGGTGATGGAATCTATTTGCAAAAAGTTGGCTAAAATTTTTTGCATCTATGTTTGTAGGGAATATTGGTCTTAAGTTTCCTTGTAATGTCTTTTTCTGGTTTTGTTAGCAGGGTAATGCTGGGCTTATAGAATGAAAATGTTCACTCCTCTTCAATTTTCTGGAAGAGTTTGTATAGAATTTGTGTTACTTCTTTATTAAATATTTGGTAGAACCAGAATCCACCAATGAAACAATCTGGGCCTGGAGATTTCTTTTTTGGAAGGTTTTTAACTGTGAATTTAATTTCTTTAATAGGTATAGCCCTGTTCAGGTTATCTATTTCTTTTTGAGTGAGTTTGGTAGTGTATGACTTTCATGGAATTAGCCCATTTCATATAAATTGTCAAATCTGTATGTATAGAATTGTTTCTAGGACAGGTACCCCCTGCTTTTCAAAAGTTTGCTTTATGCCATGTTGCTTCTATGAAAAGACCTGCATTACTACCTGTTTTTGCTAACCAAAAGAAATCCCAAAGAGAATTTTCCCTTTTATGAAAAAAGGCAAAAAGTGAAAATAGCATTCAGCATTTGCTTTTTTTTTTTTAACATCTTTATTGGAGTATAATTGCTTTACAATGGTGTGTTAGTTTCTGCTTTATAACAAAGTGAATCAGTTATACATATACATATGTTCCCATATCTCTTCCCTCTTGCGTCTCCCTCCCTCCCACCCTCCCTATCCCACCCCTCTAGGTGGTCACAAAGCACTGAGCTGATCTCCCTGTGCTATGCGACTGCTTCCCACTAGCTATCTATTTTACATTTAGTAGTGTATATATGTCCATGTTGTGAGCTGTTATAGAGGTACCTGCACCCCAAGCAGCAAGTGGCACCAAGCTCCTTCCCTGGGAACTACACTCAGCATCTCATCATCAAGCCACCATAGCTTCGAATTGTGTCTGTGAGTATCTGAGCTTTATCGCAATTTACTTCGTGCATCCCTTAGCAAGATGTGTCCTTTCTTTGTTTTACAACATTTCCATTCCGAAAGATTGCATAGGAATTCTCTTTTGGATAGTTGGGGAAACCTGTATTCCCTTACTGTCCTTTTGAGGTCTTTAGTGATAAATTTTCTTGCATTCCATATATTGGTAACTTGTGTGTTTTCCCTCTTTTTGGAGGTCTCATCATAGCTTATAATCTTTTCAAATGATTGGCTTTTATTTTAGTTTCATTGATTTTTCTCTATAGTTTTTCTGTTTTCAATTTCACTTATTTCTGCTCCTCTATTGTTTCCTCCCTCTTCTTGTTTTGGGTGTGTGCTGCTCTTCTTTTCCTAGTTTCTTAAAATGTAAGCTTAGCACAGGGAACTCTACTCAATACTCTGTAATGGTCTATATGGGAAAAGAATCTAAAAAAAGAGTGGATATCTGTATATGTATAACTGATTCACTTTGCTGTACACCTGAAACTAACACAACATTGTATTGATCAATAAATCAACTATACTCCAAAAATATTAAAAAAAATAAAGTTAAGTCTAGAAATCAGGAAAATAAAGAATGGGAAAACAATAAAAACATGTAAGCTTAGATTGTTGATTTGGGTTCTTTCTCAGTTTCTAAGATAAGGAGTTAGCGTTATAAATTTCACTTTAATCAGTATTTTAGTTGAGTCTCACAAATTTTGATGTTGCATTTTAATTTTGTTCAATTCAAAATAGTTCTTTTCCTTTGAGATTTCTTCTTTGACCCATGGACTATCTAGAAATATACTGTTTAACTTCCAAGTGTTTGGAGATTGTCCTGTATCTCTTAATGATTTGTAGTTAATTCTATTATGATCAGAGAACATACTTTGTATGACTTTGTTTTAAATTTCTTAAGCATTGTTTTCTGGCTACTGGTTCAGTGGAACTAAAAGCTCTCATTTCCTTCTCTGATCCTCCTGCTACCAGCTGCTCCATGTATTCTGAGCAAGGTTTTAGTTGCATTCAGTGGGACAGGCAGGAAGAGGCTCTTGCAGACCCCATCCCGCCTCACCTTCAGCCCTAGCCCCCGCCCACGCCGAACCACCCTGCAGCACCACGCTGTCTCCGTACCGGCTGGCTTTCTGAGAGCGCGGGGAGAAGTCCGGTTCAGGAGCCTGTGCGTGCGTGCGTGCGGCGGAAATCCCGCCTCTCGGCGTCTTCGGTTGGCCTTGACCGCAAGGGGGTGAGCTCAAGGAGGAAGAGGAGCCGGATTGAAGGAAACTTGGAGAGTCGGCAGAAGGGGCGGGGATGCTCCTCTTCCCGATTGGCTGGGCCTGCGGAGACGCCTCGATGCGATTGGCTGGGCCGCGGGGGCCGTAGCCCCGCGTCGGCCCGCCCCTCCGGCCTCCGGAGGCGCCGGGATTGCAGGCCCCGGGATTGGGAGTGCCGGCGGAGCCCGTGGCCTTTGGGGCTGTGTCCGCACGCGCCGGAGCCAGGCAGCCGGGCCTCTACCGTCCGGTCTTCGTCCTCGGGGGGCGGCGAGGGCGGCCGGCCGCTGGGGCGGTGCGGGCCGGGGCCGGGCCAAACCGGGGCACGGCGGGCGTTGGCGCAGCCGCCGGACCGGGGCCTGCGCGGACCGCCCGCGGCGCGCGTCTCGGGCTGTCTTTTCATTTCCAAGTGATTATTGTTTTGGATTTTTCTGCAGACGTGAATTTTGATTAATTTATTTCACGCACCAGTTCTGGCCTGAGGTAAAGCGGAGGATGCGTGCTGGTGTCATTTGTCGTTGAGATGTGGGCTTCTTGCAGTCTTGTGTGTTTACCTTTTGGATTTAAGGGAAGGGGATGACATTGTGATTTGGTCTTGTAACCGTCCATTCTCAAGGTCTCGCCGACGTGGTACAGACCCGGGCGAATCCCGTGTGTGACTCTTACCTGGACTGGAAGTAGGCTTTTTCCTTTCTCGCCCCATCTTTCTCTTTCCCTCTCTCCTCCTCTCACTCCCCTGCTCCAGAGCTTCTCCTCTCCCTCCTTCCTGTTCTCTCTTTTTGCCGCATTAAACCTTGCGGTAGGGTCTTTGTAAAATTCTGAAAAGGTTTAGGTCTTCAGCGTTTCTGTTTTACTTGCAGGTTTGACGACTGGGAGGAAATCGGGGGAAAGATGCCTTCTGATTCTTTCTGTTTGGCTGCTCAGGCTCGACTTGACTCCAAATGGTTGAAAACAGATATACAGGTGGGGTTTTGACATTCCTTTTTCCTGGTGTTTTCCTGCCTACATAGTTAAATTTCTGGTGAACCCTTTCTTTAGGGTATGTAAGGGCATGCGGATCAGATCTTGCCATATGAGAGAAGCAGGTTTGTTTTCTATAACTTTAAATGTACCTTTTATTGTGTCAATTTTTATTGCTCTTTTTATAGTGTGTGTGGCTACATTTTAATTACAGTTATTTATAAGTGCAAGAAATGAGACAGTTATGCAAAAATTTTTTGTTATTATTTTTTAAGAGGTCTGTATCATTCTTAGCCATATCTTGGTGACTGTTTAGTGATACTTTTTGAGATGTTCAGTTAATTATGTGGGGGAGAAGTGACATACAGTCATTTATTATGTCCTGCAGAAACTCACTTATTTTTATGGGATTCTGTGTTTGTGTTTCTGGAGCGACAAGGGTTCAGTTGAGCTGCTTGTTTTGTATTCTCACTGGTCTTATTAAGAGGAGTACTTGGATTTTCACGTCAAGAACATGTGGAAACAAAATGTTAGCCTTAGACTCTCTAATATTTTGTTTTAAGGTAATTGCATGCTTGTTCAGAAATTGCCAAATAAATAACGATGATGTTTCTGTAGTCTTTTCTTTATCCCAAGTTAGTTTTGTTTGCAAATGGAAAAACTGTGTTTGTAACTCCCTGTTGCCCTCAGAAAGAAATGGCTGAAATATTTTGTAGTGTATATGTGTTTTTTCCCTCTTCCCTGAGGTTAGCCATTTTAAGTATTTCTCAAGTAATCTTAACCTTGTTTAAATACAGTCTTACATACTGCATGACGCAAGTCATGTATTCTGTAAGCAGTTGATATTAGATACTTGAAGTGAAGCATTATTGCCCTTCTTAAATTTTTTTTTTAAGTGTTGAGTCCTAGTTGGTTTCAGAGCCAAGTGTTAAGAACTATGTTGTGGGTGATGGGATTGTTATTAATGGTGTAATGTTAGATAAGAAAAACAAGAAGAATTGGGTTAAGAATTGGCATAGTAGTGACTTTTTTTAAAAAAATTTAAACATTACCTTTTATTTAGCAATTACTTTCTGTTTTCCTTTGACTTTTTAAAAAAAATTTTTTTAGGGAAGGCTCTTTTATTTATTTATTTATTTTATATTTATTTTTGTCTGTGTTGGGTCTTCGTTTCTGTGCGAGGGCTTTCTCTAGTTGCGGCAAGTGGGGGCCACTCTTCATCGCGGTGCGCGGGCCTCTTCGCTATCGCGGCCTCTCTTGTTGCGGAGCACAGGCTCCAGACACGCAGGCTCAGTAGCTGTGAGAGGCGGAGCACAGGCTCCAGATGCGCAGGCTCAGTAGTTGTGGCTCACGGGCCTAGTTGCTCCGTGACATGTGGGATCTTCCCAGACCAGGGCTCGAACCCGTGTCCCCTGCATTGGCAGGCAGATTCTCAACCACTGCGCCACCAGGGAAACCCTTCCTTTGACCTTTTTTCTTTCTTTCTTTTTTTTTTTTTTAAAGCAGGGGTGGGGGAAGTGAGAGATGAATAATTTCTTATTTACAAAATCTTGAGATTCAGGCAAACTGATTTGAAGAATTGTTTTTATTTTTTATTTATTTAAAAAAAATTGAAAAGAAAATTTATTTATTTTATTTATTTTGGCTGCGCTGGGTCTTAGTTGCCGCACTCGGGATCTTTAGTTCAGACATGTGGACTTCTTAGTTGTGGCATGCATGTGGGATCTAGTTCCCTGACCAGGGATTGAACCCTGGCCCCCTGCATTGGGAGCGCAGAGTCTTACCCACTGGACCACCAGGGAAGTCCCAAGAATTGTTTTTGTGTTAGTATTTATATATTTACAAAACTTTTTGAAGTAAAGAACTTTACCTAATGAAGTTTTTTTTCCCTTAGTAATTATAATTGAATAATTGCTAAATATGAGTTTTAGCATCTTGATCTAAAACCGGTTTAATGCTGAGTTGAGTGCCTACAGTGAGTCAGGCAGATATACATAAAAAGAAACACCACTTATGCCTTTGAGCGATTACCATTTTACCTTTGGTTTATTTAGAGTAATATACAGTGCTTGGCCCTTCTTAGACATTTGAGTACTATTCAGAAGTCTTCCAAACTCCTAGGAATAAGTGAAGAGACCTAGGTTTTGGATAGAGGAAAAATGTAGTATGGGTATTGAAGCTGTGAGATAAATGAAAATAGTGTGAAAAAATGATTGCTGACCTTGGTTTTATACAATTTCTCCAGCATTGCTTATTAAATGTGAGGAATGAATGTTGTTGTTTTACCCTAAGGAATAACTTAGACATGGTTTACTCTTTGGAATCTTTCCTGAAAACACATATTGTGGATGCCGGCCTTATTCTGACAGGTTTTACACTTATCTTGTTGGGGATGTCTCTCCCACCTGGAGTGGGAAGGGTCCCCTTCCTTAAGTAGGCTTTTGTATTGGGAGCAGGATTGACACCTGGGTAATGAATAATATGTGGGGTAGAAACATGTTTCTTAGCTGTAAGAGTTAGCTAATCTATTTTTCTGTGGCTATTTTTATTTGAAATGCCTGTGAAGTTTTCAATGACTTCAGAAAGGAAAAATTTTTGGAGATTGTGAAAAGTTTTAATATGTGTCTATTATAGAGAATATAGACACTAATCCTAGACTTTCTTGATCAGAGATATTTAGATCCCTCAGGCCTCGGACTTTGTAACCAGCTGCCTCTAATGGAGTACCCATTATATGGCAGGCATATATCTGGTTTTTACATATATAATGCTTTTTACTTCTTCAGTACTCTTTTCTGGTTGTTGTGTGGAGTTCCTTGAGTCACCATCTTCCTTCACAACTCCCTTGAGGAGGCAACAAATACAGAGCTAAGAAGTGTTAGCTACATAATCACTACCATTACCATGTTTATATTTACAGTAAAAGTCCTTCTGTCTGATGTGATTGGTAGTTTTTTTGGTGAACCAAAAAGTCAATTAAGCAAAAGAACCATAATACCTTAAAAACTTTTTATTCTTAAAATATATATGCATATTTATTTCCTAGTCTTTTTTTTTTTTTTTTTTTTCTTTTTGGCTGTGCCGTATGGCATGTGGAATCTTAGTTCCCTGACTGGAGATCGAACCCGTGCTGTCCGCAGTGGAAGCGCAGAGTCTTAACCACTGGACCACCGGGGAAGTCCCTTGCTAGTCTTGATGTAAGGTTAAGGGTGTGTCTTTGAGCATGGGTCCACAAATGGCGTTATCCTGTTCTTTTTTGAATAAGCTGTACTCAGATCAATCTCCTACAGTTTCTATTTTTGGGTTCTTTGAATTGGAACATGAAATTAGATATGTATGAAGCAATTTTTAAAGCTTTTTATTTTGAAATAGTAATAGACCCACAGGAAGTTGCAAAGAAAGTAGAGAGGTCATGGTATACTCTTCTTCCAGACTCCCCCAGTGGTACAATCTTAGGTAACTATAGTATAATATTAAAATCAGCAAATTGACATTGGTACAATGTGTGCATAGTTCTATGCCATTTTATCATATGTGTTTATTCATGTAACCACCACCACAATTAAGATCCAGAAGTGTTCCATCACCACAAAGATCTCCCTCCTGCTGTCCCTCTATAGTCACACTCAACTTCCTCTACCATTTTTGACCCCTGGCAATCACTAATCTGTTCTCCATCTCTATAATTTTGTCATTTTGAGAATGTCGTATGGTATGTGACCTTTTGAAACTGGCTTTGTTCACTCAGTATAATGCCTTTGAGGCCCATCAAAGTTGTTGAGTATATCAATAATGCAACTCAGATTGAATTTTTCTTTTCTTCTAGTCATCAATTTAAAATGATTCAGCATGAAAGTTAGCTTTTAAACTTAAAGTTATTAAATGTATATATTGTCACTTTACGCTTAGAAATATCAGTAGATTAAAAAATGTAAACATGAACATCCTGGTAAATTCAAATCTCAGGTTTTCCAGTTGACAGATGATACGTAGAAATAAAAGGATGTTGTACATACAGGTAACTTAATTGATTTTCATAATGACTTCTTGTGATTACTTTTGTGTCTGTGAATAGGTAGTATCATGAGTTTGGTTGTTTGTATCTTTTCTGTACTTTGGACCTGTCTTGTCAGGGGTTTATATATTTTGTTAGTCTTTTTTAAAGAACTAACTTTTAGCTTTGGTTCTTGGAAAAGACTAATAATAGTTATAAAGGAAAGAAAATGAGTTCATCGTTAGACTTGACAACAAGGCCTTATGCAGAAGAAAGCTGAGTGACATATTCATGGCACCCAGGAAAAGAAAATGTGAGCCAAGGATTTTATGTTCTAGCAAAACTGACTTTTCAGGTAAAAAGGACACAAGTTTATCAATGAGCAGGAACTCAGGAAATATTGTTTCCATGAGCCCTTCCTGAGGAATTGAGTAGAGAAAGATCTTTAGATGACTGAATGACTGTACATTGACATGAAGACTGGTGGTGGGCATTAAACCTATAGTTATGGGTAGAACCCAGAGTGAGTTTTAAAAGGGAGAGAGCATAGCATGTAAGAGCTGTATGCTTAGACGTGTTGGATTATAGTAGAACTGTTCTGCAGTGTCTAATTTAGTAATCCTATGCATTGAAGTTTTCACTTCAGATCTTGTATTTTTCATCTTTAGAGGTTCCATTCCAGTCCTTTTTGTATCTTCCATTTCACTTGTCATGATGTTCATATTTTCCTCTCTGTGAGTACATGGAACATATCTATAATAGAGCTTTTAACATTCTTGTCTGCTAATTCCATCATGTCTGTCATTTCTGCATTTATTCCGATTGACTGAATCTATCATTTCTTTTGATTTATTGCTCTGGTTATGGGGCATGTCTGCATGCCTGGTAATTTTTTATTGAATGTTGGACATTATAAATAAATATTATGTTATTCTGTGTTAGATTTTATTTTATTCTTTTACAGAACATTAGTTTTGTCTGGCATGCATGTAAGTTACTTGGGATCAATGTGGCCTTTCAAAGATTGATCCTAAGGTTTGTTTGGGCTGATTTAGCACAGCCTTTAATCTTGGGCTAATTTATCTGCCTTATTAAGGCAGTGTCCTTCTCAGGACTCTAATGCTTGGTGTGTTGGGAGGTCTTTCTGTTCTGGTTGGTGGAAACACAAGATTTCCCAGACTGTGAATCATGGGGGTTCTGCCTACTCCTTTTTAGTGCTTCTTTCCCCAGCCTTGGGAGTGTTCTCAACCCATACCCAGATCAGTTCTCAGCCAAAGTCTCAAGGGGTCCCCTCTGCCCATCTCCAGAGATCAGTCTCTCTGCAGCCAACTTCCTCTCCTGTATTCTTGTCATTTTGACCTACTTATAGCTGGTCTGTCTCCTCCATTCAGCAAGACCTCTGGGCTCTATTTGGGTTCCCCTTTCCTGTGTTGCAGCCTGGAAGCTGCTTCCAGGCATTAAGTTTGGGAAGTTGTAGCCCTTATTTCATTTGTTGCCCTTCTCAGGGCTCACAGTTCTGGGCTGTCTGTTGTCCAGTGTTGGAAAACAGCTGTTTGATATATTCTGTTTGGTTTTCTACCAGACAGGTAATTCCTAAAGAAGTTAATTCTTCACAGGTGGAAGCACAGGCCTTTCCAATCTGCTTTTAATCTCATTTATTGACTTCTTAATTTTAGATACTGTTTTTTTTTGGTTTTAGAATTTCCACATTTTTGTTTGAATGCATTCTATTGAGGTATAATTATATTTAGTAAAATGCACCTATTTTAAACGTTTAGTGTGAAGTGTTTTGACAGTTTGCTTAACTGCCACATTAGGTACTCTTCTATAGTTTCCAGTTCTCTGCTGAAGTTGTTAATGTGGTCTTTCAGTTGCCTGAACACATTAAACCTTGCGCAGCCTCTTTAGATTCCTCGACTGCGTCTCCCTTTCCCTCTGGGTTGATACCCCAGCGTGCCTGTGGGCCGCCCTTCTCCTCCTCGTCTTAGATGTAGTGTCACACAGCAGGGCGTAGGTTAGGGCTTCCCAGCTGCCTACCATGGAGTTGCCGGTGACATCGTCTGGAAGGTGGGGGAGAGCAGGAGCTCACTTTCCATGGGGTGAACATTCACCGCTTGGTAAAGAGAGATACGGGAACTGGGTATTTTAATTCCCACCCCCGACCCCCTTTTATTCCCCTCCTTGGACAGGTTTGTGGTTTCTTCTTGCAGACCTTGGCGAAGAGCCCCACATGCCTGGGAAGTGTGCCTGCCGCACACCATGGAGTGGGGACCGGTGCAATAAAACGGGAGTCTGCAAACTTTTCCTGTAAAGGGCCAGATCGTAAATATTTCTGTGGGCCATGTGTCCTCTGTAACAGCTGCTCACCTTTGCTGTTGTCATGCAAAAGCAGCTACAGACAGTACATAAAAACAAGTGCATGTTGGTAGGCTCCAGAAACTTTATGGATACTGAAGTTTGAATGTCATAATTTTCATGTGTCATGAAATATTTTCCTTCTCTTGGTTATTTTTCGATCACTGAAAAATGTAAAAGCCACTCTTAGCTTGAGGGCCATATGAGATCAGGTCGTGGGCCAGGTTTGGCCCCTGGGCTGGGCCTTAATTTGCTGACCCCTGTAGTAACTTGCTGCATCATTTGCTTCCTATGCTTCCTTGTCTTGCCTCTCCCTCTGCCCTTCCCCTCACTGCCCTGGGCTGGCATCTACCAGGGAAAGTGTCAGCACTTTAATCTGTTACTCGGGCTTTCCTTTTTAGGGCAGTCTGTATCTGTATGTCTGTTTTCTGGATCCACTCTTGATTTGTTTATGCTGTCTTCCATTTTTTTCATTTTTCAGTCATGTGGTCTTATCTTACCCATTTTTATTTTTGTTTGCGTTCTAGGTATTGTACATGAAAAGTTGTTGTGATCATTTGGGGGCATTGGGTAATGCTTTCCTCCTTCCAGAGAGGATCTGTCAAACTAGTAGCACTAGTGACCTCAGGTTACTTCAGAGCAGTAGGGAACTGTGATGGTTCAAACCTGGGCTCCTGCCGGTCTGCTTGCACCTCACCCGTACTTCTGTGTGCGTGGCCCTTTGGAGTTCTGCTCAAAGCATGGCATGTTTACCTCTTCCTCACAGGCCTCTTCCCTGTGAGCACCATGGCTCCGGCCTCTCAGCAGCTCCACTGAGCTGTGCTTGGTCTCAGCCCTGCTCGCAGAATTGGCAGGTGCCTCTAGGGAGGCAGCCTTTGGCTCCCTGGGCTGTCCTCCTCTCCTTGCTGCCTGGATGTCTTCAAACAGGTGTACTTTATGTTTCTTTCTGACCTTTCCAGTTGTTCTAGAAACCTGTTCTTAAAATTTTTTGGAATTGTCCTGCAGAAAGTATTTTTCTGCAAGGCTAAGAAAAAAAGCCAGATATCTTTACTTTAGTCATCTGCAGATATTTGAACAGTTCCCGTTTCAGGCATATTTTAAAGATAGAAAAAATAAACATTTTCTAACTATAAGTTAATCAAAATGCCATTTATTTCATTTGGCATATTCTGTTTCGGATTATATTGTGTTCGGATTATTTTATATTATTAATTATATTATATTCGGATTATACAGTTCTGAAGTAGTGATTTTAATAGATACCTTAAGGGTCAGCTTGCCCAATTCTATTTGGTTTTCAAGTATTGGTAGCACCTGTGATGGCTCCCCCAGGCCTCCTTACTGCACGTGTTGGTGCATGTTGTGGTGTTGGTGAGAAGAGAACAAGCTTGAGAGTTAGGCCTGTTCCCAAAAACTCGACAGCCTCGGTGTTGTGTGATCTTGGTCAGGTAATTGAACTTCTAAGTTTTAGTTACTGACCCTCAGAACTGGGCCTATTACTACCCCCCTTGCTGGCTTCTTTTCAGGATGAAAATGCCTTTACCTGCTATGTCATTTTAGAGGTGTGAGGTAAGAATGTAAGAGCACATTGGAAAAGGGTCCTAAGACTGAGTAACGCTAATCAGAGGCATCTGGATTCTACGTGAAAAAAGTTAAAATTTAAGATCTATATTGTCACCCATTGGGAACGTTTATGTAAATTACCTACTAATAAAGACAAGCTATTTATAGACTGTTGTACAAATACTCTTAAACTGACAAATTGAAGTGACTTTTACTGCTTGTGCAGGTTATTCTTCCAGTGCCATGATAATTTCCCAGTTTTCCCGGCCTCTTTCTCCTTGGGATCCTGTGCTTCCCTCCCAGTGCCTTGGAATGCTCTCCCAGGGGCTTCGTCTCTGCCTTCTGCAGTCTAGCTCTTTCAAGCCCTGCTCCATGGAAGCTTGCTTTGTTGCCTTAGCAGTGTTCCTCCTTCCTCGAATCCTTTCAGATGCCCGAACCATTGTAGTTTGGTGGTTACTCGAGTTCACGTCTGCAGTTCCTAAGAGGCTTCTACAGCGAGTATCCCTCCAGACACCCAGTGTCTACCTTCCACACAGCTGCCCTGCTCTCATCCTTCCCAACATGACCCGAGTGATGAAAGAATGGGCGGTAGTGATAGTTCTTGTTTCCATGTAAGCTGGGCTTCTTCCTTGGCTTATTCCATAATAAATGTTTCGTCCCCAGCCACCCTGGGGTAATCCTAGTGGGCAGTCGGGGCTGGTCCACCCTCCCTCCTTCGGCATTAGCATCTTCTGCAGGTCTACAGCCCATGCTGTTGACTCCCAGATTTGAACCTGTAGCCCTGAACACTCTGCTAAGATCTGAATTTGTATTTGCAGTATGTGTGTAATGTGTCTGTGTGTGTATGTGTGTACGTGTGTGCGCGTGCATGGGGAGAGTATCTCCATGTTTATGTTCAGTAGTTGGTGCAAATCTCAGTGGTTAAAACTGAGCTAATTCCCTCTCATCCTGAGTCTGTTCCCTACCTGGTTTTTCACTTTTCACATCTGCTCTGTCCCGTTTGATCTGAAATGTCTTACATACTTCTTCTCTTCCATGTCTTGGCTTAGGCTCTCATCCTGTTTTGGGGAGCTCTTAGCAGAGGCCTCCTAAGTTATTTCCTCTGTTTCTGGTTTCTTCCTCTGTCCTCTCCACTGCCCTGACGCTGAGTTATGGCTGGAGGTGTGATCATTTATTCCCTGGCCCCTGGAGGTGGCGTGTAACTGCTGGAGCACAGCACGCGTGGGGCTATCTATTCTGGCCACTGTTTGCCTGTGTGGCCATGCGGGCCAGGACTGAGGCCAGCGGCAGCTCTTAGCTGCCCTCCTCTTACGCAGACCAGCAGATGAGCCAGGCCTTTCCATTCCCGCATTAAAACCTCAGGGGCCTTGAACGTTTGTGGCTCACTTTTTAGAAACGATTTACTTCTCCCTCTACCAGTTAATACTTTTGCCCACAGTCATGTTTTGGTCTCAAGTATGTTTATGGCAGTTATCTTGTTAGTGATGTGGACAGATAAAATATGAGTGCTGAGAGAAAGTTGTTGCTTCTGTGAAAACTAAGTTAGATGCCAAATTGGTTTTCTGTTGCTATGTAACAAGTCACTGACCAGAAATTCAGCAGCTTAAAACAACCCCGTTTACTCTCTCCCCCTTTCTGTGTGGGTCAGGTGTCTGGCCATGGTTTAGCTGGGTCTTCTGCTTCGGGATTCACAGGCTGCAGTCAGGGTGCTGACCAGTCTGCTTTCTCATCTGGAGTCTCACTGGGGTCCTTGTCGGCAGAATTCAGTTTGTTGGGTGTTGGGTGGGGCTGAGCTGTGGGCTCCTAGGAGACGCCCCCTCCATTGGCAGCTCATGGCAGTGGCTGGGAGAGTGTCTCTTCAGGATGGCCCCATCCTCTTAAGGGCTTTTACCTGACAGGGCCCTAGGATAATCGTCCTTTTGGTTAACTAGAAATCAACCGATGTGAGACCTTAATTATATATGAGAAATTCCTTCACTTTTGCCACAGAAGGAAACAAAACCTAGTCACAGGTGGAAAGTCCCGTCCTATATTCACAAGTCCTGCCCACACTCAGAGAGAGGATTACACAGGGTGTGTGTGCCCCAGGGGGGGCAAGGATCTTGAGGGCATCTTAGATTTGCCTACTACACATTGTTTGGATAAAAGTGAGATGCTAAAAAAATGACTTGTACAGGTTAGGTAAGAGAGAACTGTAAAGGATTGCAGGAAAAGCCTTGCAAGTCTAAAGGAATTGTGCACTAAGATTGCTCACAAAGTGCCCTTCAGTTCTTGCTCCCTTTAAAGAAACTGAGTCTGGAAGTAGTGGATGCTTCATGAGAGTGGCGAATGTTGGATTGATGACAAGGGACAAGCTGGTGGACTTGTGAACAAAGAAAATTAAAAGTGTCTTGTATGTCTGAGAAGAGGGTTTCTGTTGTACCTGCCGTTTTCAGAATGGATGCCTTCTTTGGGTGTTCACCATGCCCCCGCCCTTCAGTGACTGCTTTCTCTGGGAAACCTTTTCTGACTTCTAAACACTGACAACCAAGAGCACTTTTGTGAGCGTTTTTGTTTTGTCTTTGAATATCACTATGGACTCGTGTTTTTATTTAAAACTTTTTCAGTCCAATATAGTCGTTATGTATTTTGATGTTCAAAATTATTCTAAATTTGGCCAGTGAGGGAGTCCTCATCAGGCTTTGAGCAGCTTTTTTGGTGCAAACTTAAGATAGTCCAGGCTCACCTTTCTGCCCCGGTCCTTGACTCAGCCTTTTTTTCCCTAGAGCCCAGGTTTCATTTAGTGGGAAGTGGTGCTTGGAAACCAGTATCTGGGTGCTGGGTGTACTCACTGCTCTCAGAGTGCCATTGATTTTAGGTCTTTTCCAAAGACAGTGCAAGCAGATATATTCAAATATAAATTCATGCTGAGATTTCCAATTCGAATTGTTCTTAAAAACTTCCTTGATTTTATCTTTTATACTTAAAATCTTAGTTTCTAGTAACATTAACATACTTTATCATAAACATACATTTTATTATATTAACATTGCTTTATCCTACAATATATATACATGAAATAGTTGAAAAATTTTAATGTCAATATTATGGTTGTGAATAAGACCAATTAGTAAAGTTTAAGGTTTTTTTTCCCTTGAAGTATATCCAACTAAAGATGTATAGTTGAAAAGGCTCTTGAAATACAGTTGACCCTGAACAACGCAGGTTTGAACTACGTGGGTCCACTTGTACTTGGATATTTTTCAGTAGTAAATACTGAAGTACTACACGGTCTATGGTTGGTTGAGTCTGTGGATGTGGAGGAACCGTGGATATGGAGGGCTGACTATAAAAGTTATATTGGATTAACCCCTGAGTTGTTCAAGGGTCAAGTGTACTTTTCTTTTTGATAAACAGGTTAATTTGCTTGTTACCAGTTATAGACTTTGCTTTTTATGATTTAACTGTACTTTTTGAAAATCAAAATCATTTACATGTTTTACAAGTAAATGTAAGGTATACTCAAAATCTTGCCTTCATTCACCTCTGCTGCTTTTTACCCACGTTCCCCTTCCCATCTCCCCATAAGTGATCATGTTATTTATGTCTGGTTTATCTTTCCAGAGCACCTGCCCGCATGTCTTTTTTCTTGTATCTTAGGCAAAACGTAGCATAGTATATAAGCTATTATGCACAGTACCTTTTTCACTTAACTGTATTTCTTGGGACAATTTTCATTAAATGTTGAACGAATGAGGTTTTTTTTCATATTATTCTTTAAGAATTGCATTGTGAGTACGATTACTCTGTAAGTTTATTTTATTTATCATTGCCAGCTTGCGTTCACACGAGATGGGCTCTGTGGTCTGTGGAATGAAATGGTTAAAGATGGAGAAATTGTATATACTGGGACAGAATTAACACAGAATGGAGAGCTTCCTTCTAGAAAAGGTAAGAGACTTTAACTAGTATTTTTCATTGTGTTAAGACCTTTATAAATTGCATTTTATAGAAATTTTGGAATGTGCTATAGGAACAGAAGTGTGCTTGAGTATAACTGAAGTTTTGTTTTCACTTTGGAGATGTCTAAATGATAGTTAATATTAGGAGCTTCCTGGATTTCACTGTTCTATGCGAATTGAAGGCCTTTTCATGGCAAAACCACCTTGCTGTGGTGTCCTTCCTCTGATGTCTCATTTGTAGCTTATAGGAACTCCACTTAATGTTTCTTCGTTAAGTTTTAAAATATATATTGCTTTGGCTTACTATAAATTGTGGTTATTATAAGGTCGAGTGGAAATAATCAGTATTCCTGAAATTTTTCCTGTGTGACTCTCGAGTGGGAGTGTATAAAACACTTTTTGGAAGCCTTTGGCCTGTGGCCTGGACTTGGCTCCCCTTCTGTTGTATCTTCTTGTCTATGCAGGGAAATATCAGTGAACACTCTTGTTAGGCCTGTAGTTATGAAAACGCAATGAAATTCTGTCACTCAGTTGTTCTTGACTTTGGCTGTGAATCAGAATCACTGTTTAGGCTTTAAAAAGAAATGGATGCGTGGACCCACCCCAAACCTGAAAAGCCTGCAGGTCTACACAGTGAGCAGCCGTGCACCCAGCCCCCAGGCCCTACCAGTCCCTCCTCTGTCCATTGGTGCACCTTACCTGGCGCCCTTGGGCACTTCATGCACGGTATTAACAGGGTCCAGTTCAGTGTAACTTTTTGTCTTTAAGGTAAAACTTATGCATGATAAAATACATGTTCTAAGTTTACTATTCCATAAGTTTTGACAGATGTAATCGGTGTAGCTTAAACCCCTCAATGTTACTCTCACTTTGAAGGTTCTCTCGTGCCCCTTCCCAGCTCACCCCTGCCCTCTCTGCTCAGAGGCAACTACTGGTCTGATCTTTCTCTACCGTGGATTAGTTTTGCGTGTTCTAGACTTTCATGTAAATAGAATCATGTAGTCATCTGTGCTGTTTTGTGCTTCTTTCACTCCGTAATGTTTTAGTAGTTTTAGTAGTTCATTCTGTATATATATATTTTTTTGAATTTTATTTTATTTATTTTTTTATACAGCAGGTTCTTATTACTTATCTATTTTATACACATCAATGTATACATGTCAATCCCAATCTCCCAATTCATCACACCACCACCACACCCCCGCCACTTTCCCCCCTTGGTGTCCATACACTTGTTCTGTACATCTGGGTCTCTATTTCTGCCCTGCAAACTGGTTCACCTATACCATTTTTCTAGGTTCCACACATATGCATTAATATACGATATTTGTTTTTCTCTTTCTGACCTACTTCACCCTGTATGACAGTCTCTAGATCCATCCACGTCTCTACAAATGACCCAGTTTCGTCCCTTTTTATGGCTGAGTAATATTCCATTGTATATATGTACTACATCTTCTTTATCCATTCGTCTGTCGATGGTCATTTAGGTTGCTTCCATGACCTGGCTATTGTAAATAGTGCTGCAGTGAACATTGGGGTGCATGTATCTTTTTGAATTATGGTTTTCCATTCTGTATATTTTTAAAGTTTTTGTGCCTCTTCGTCTCAGCTCTCCAGTATTTGTTAATGCATTAAAACTCATTCCCCAAAATGTATTTTGTGAAACATTAGTTCTAAAAGATACTCTGAGAGAGGCTAATTACATGGAAAAGTTCAAAGTGTATTTCTTTTTCATTACATTTGATGAATATTTTTTGTTCTTTGTTCTTTTAAAAATCATGTGGTTAGAAAGCAAAGTGTAATTGTTCTTTATGTAGGTCCCAACTGAATAGTTTTTTTGACATTCAGTAAAAGTTCGTATTTTTAATGTGGCATGATATGTGCTTTTTATTATTAGAAAATACTTTTTTTTCTCAGGCTTATACATGACAAATTTCATTTTTAAGACTGTGTACATTATATGTGGTTGTATTGTAGTTGATTGTGAGGAAAATACAGATTAGAGTAGAAGTTCCTCAAACACACAGTTTTCTTTGCTCTGTTTTCCGCAGGGATTGATCACTTTCTTCTGCACCCACCCATTCTAGGATGAGTTCTTACTGTTATCAAGCTGGATTTCTGCATGGTTAATTTCTGGGAAATTGTGGCTTCTAATAATTTGCGCTTCCCTTGAGATAAACTTTCCTTTCTTTTGCAATCACATTTAGAACTTTCTGGTCCTACTGATGAGGAAAGAATGCTTCCTCCTATGTAGTAAGCTTTTATGTTTCCTTTGGGGACCTGCCCTACAAAAGACAGGCTAGATTACAGTCATATACGTTTTTTGAAGTGAACATTTCTTTCAACCCTGTTTAGGGTTGTTTGTATTTATTATTTTGAGGAAAGTAGAGGAGGGAATAGGATATAAAGAAAGTTAGGAGGCTACTAAAAGATATGCTAAGCTTATTTTTTTATTTTTGTCTAGGGCTGGCCTTTATGTGAAGAACTTAAGTATCATGAGCTGTTTCATTTATTGTAAACCTTCTCAGTCTATGTAGATAGTAGAAATACAGTAGCCAGTATTTTGCTTAGCCAGGCCTCTTGAAAAAGTTTCATTGCTGCTTCTATTACATTACAAATGTAATTTATTGACATCAGGACCAACTTTTTGTAGTTTTATGGAGCTTATTTTTGGCTTTTTCTGACTTCATATTGTACTTAAGTGCATTAATTGTTTTGGGGTGTTTTTTTTTTTTCCTTTGTCTAGTCAGTACTCTTTAGTTATGTGTTCCATGAGATGAGTTTTTGATTTTTTTTTTTTTTTAGAATACAACTTTCCTGCTAGTTTTATAGTTTTTCTGTGGAGGGTGTAAAACATTGCATGTGACCTTTCTCCCCAAATAATTCATGATTATTTGGGCAGAAAAGGCGTCTGAATAACCAAGGTGTGTAACAGGATGATGGAGACCCCATGATGTTACCCACAACCAGGGCTGGAGGAGTTCCGAGGTGGAGTGTTCCCTGTGGTTGCCAGGGAGACCTGGCCCGGGCTCGAGGGCGGCGGCGTGTGGGGTCCCCGGGGAGAAAGGAGCCCAGGCCTCCAGGTGGAGGACTGAGAAGAGCAGCAGCGTGCTGGGTCACAGGGAGCAGCGGGGGTGGGTGGGCCAGCCTGGAGAGAAGTGGGCTCCTTTGAGCGCCCAGCTGCATCTGAGTCCAGGAGGGTACGCCTGCTGGTGCGTGGACACGCTCCTGGGGCACACGCTTATACACTGAAGGTTCAAAGCCTAAGGGTTCTCAAACTCTGCAGTTCATCAGGACCACCTGGAGGCTTGGTCAGACACCCATGCCTGGCCCACCCTTAGAGCTTTCGATTACTTGGAGTTGGGATAGGGCCTGGGAATTTGCCTTTCTAATGTGTTTCCAAGTCCTGCTGATGGTGCTTGCTTGTCAAAGAGTATGTCGTGTCTGTTTGTACAGCTACAGTCCATTACATTGGGAGTTTCAGAGACAGAAAGAGGAAAAGAGCTTCCTTATGTGCTCCTTAGAAAATAGAACATTAAGAAAAAGCAAATGACCACAGTTAGACTTCCCTCATAAATATACTCTGTCCTTCATAGTTAATTCTTAGCGCTTTGAACCTTGAGTCCTTTATGGAAAACCTAACCCACTCCTGGGGGCCTGCCTGATGTCTGTTGGAAGCAGTGGTATCAGCTTCTGCTGGAGTCTGTTCCCTACAGGGTTGGTGCTATTGCTTTTGTTTGTTGAAGACCCAGTTTCTGGCCTTTAGCTTTAGAAGGGAGCAGGTGATAAAACTTGAGGCTCCAGTTGATTGATCACACTTAGCAACATTATCAGAATGGACAGGAGTAAAATCTTTTGCAGGGTGGGCTTCTTGGCTGTTCTGTGAGGATCTGGTCCTTGTCCATCCGGGGGGTTAGAACATAGCAAAGGCAGCGAGGCGTGGAAGCATTTCTAGAGCCTCCCACTATCCTGGGAATTGCAGCGTGTTTGTTTAAATAACATCCTACCTGTATGAAGTTAATCAAGGGAATGCTAATTTTCTCTTTTTGATACGCTGGCTCTCCCATATTGTGGCCTTGAAGCACAGGGAAGCTCTAGTGATAGCTGTGAGCTCATGAAGCAGCATCCCATCTCTGCTTATTTTTATGTCCAGCCTTCTTGCTGCATGTGGGTGTTACATCATGAACTCCATGATGTGGGAGCCGCTGTTTGTTATTCTGGTCATCTAGGAAGTGCCAGATACATCTGGGTGTAAAAATACCTGACAGTTTTTTTTTTTTTTTTACCTTGACATTTTTATAGTTCAGAGTTTAGAGTCTGATCCTGGGAAGGTGGCATCAAACAGCTTTCAGAGGAAGCTGATCTGGGCTCGAGAGAGGATGGCTGTGCCGTAGTCCCAGAGAGAAAGCCCAGCCTGGTAGTAAAGGGCTCACACTTTTGTTTATTGATCAACTTTGTCAATTCTGACACATTTTTGCAGGTTTTGTTTAACTTAGGCAGATAAAGTTCCGTTTCCCTCAAATCTTCTGCAATTTACTTATCTGCTCACTTATCTCTTACCGTCTTCTTTCACGTTTTGGCATAATTGGACATTTTCCTTTAAGACAGAAATTACTGTCTTCATTTTTTTTGGCTGCGCCGTGCTGTGCGGCATGTGGGATCTTAGTTCCCCCACCAGGGATTGAACCCGCACCCCCTGCAGTGGAAGCGCAGAGCCCTAACCACTGGACTGCCGGGGAAGTCCCCATCTTTCTTCCATCTTTATTCCTTGATAGTAACATTGATCATCTTGCTTATATATTTACATTTCTCTGCCCCCATTCTTTCTGGTTTAATCTCAACCATCCATGTTAATTATGACTTTTATCTAAATTAAGTAGCCTCTAATTCGGATAGTGGTTCCACACCACTTCTGTAATTCTCCAGCACCAGCTGGTTAGCTAATAATTCAATCCAGTTCTGACACTTAACTACTGGAGTTAGCTCAGGCCCCACAAATAAAGGGCTCAGTCCTGCAAGACTACCTCCACTTCAGATGCCAGCCTCAAATGGGATTCCCAGACTACTCCCACTTCTGCCTGGCTGACTACAAATTCAGAGGTTTCCATGACCCTCGCAGTTTCCGTAATTCACTAGAACAACTCACAGAATGCAGGAAAACACTTCGTTGGTTTATTTTAAAGAATACAGCTCAGGAACAGCCAAATGGAAGAGATGCAGAAGGCAAGGTGTGGGAAAGGAGCTCAGAGCTTCCATGCCTTCTCTGGGCCTTCCACCCTCCCAGCACACCTATGTGTTCACCAACCTGGAATCTCCCCAAATTCTGTTGTTCAAGAGATTTTACAATTTAATCTCCAGCCCACCTCTCTCTAGAGGTCAGGGGGTGGGCCTGATAGTTCTCACCCTCTAATCACTGTTTGGCCCTTCTGGTGTCCAGCCCAGATCATGAAGCTATCTAGAGGCCCCACGCTGAGTCAGCTCATTAGCATAAACTCAGGTACAGTGGAAAGGGGCTTGTTATGAGTATCAAAAGACACTCCTATCCTCAGTAAATTCCAAGGGTTTTAGGAGCTCTGCGCCAGGAACCTAGAGCAAAGACCAAATATATATTTTTATTATACCACAGATTAAAAAATGGGAAGTAGGTGTTAGAGCATTTTAGCAGAGCTCTGGAGTCCACATTATAAGGGTCCCATTTTACATGTTTAATAAGCAAGAAGAATGTGCTCATTAAGAGGTGCAAAGGTGGTTTTGAATACTGCCTTGCAGTAACAATAAGAGGCAAAGGCATGTGTGCATTTATTTGTTAACCTGTGCTTGGTGACTGATGATCTAGTTATTTTCTCTTAGCATTTGTACAGGGGTTCACAAATTAGCTATCGATTATATCAATTTAATATTGGGGCCAGTGTAAGTTAATGAAAGATTTGAACGTTGCTTTTAAGGTAATACACTACAGAACAATGTGATTTTTATTGATATAAAAAAGTTTGTCAGAATTTTATAATTCAATTAGAGTGAGTCTGTAATCTTATATTTTCACAGTCTTACACGTGGAAGTCATGTCAACTTTCTGATGAGTGAAACTCACGTAGACAGTTTAGAAAATTCAGATTAACTAGGCTCTCCTTGAGAAAACAAACCCACGGCTTAGAAATCATGTATGCTGTGTTATATGCCACACTGCTAGCACATCGGGGAATGGACATAGAGCCATTTTTAACCAGAGTTATCAAGTCAGTCTGATTTATCCAAGGGTTCACCTGGAGTATGTGAATTTAAATTCTAAATGTAAAGGTGCCTCTAAGTTAGCAGTTTCTGAGAGATGTCTTTTCCTTCCATAGTTATCGAGATGTAATTAACGTATTGTGTAAGTTTAAGATGTATAGTGTGATGATTTGATATACATAGCAAATGAAATGATTACCACAATAAGGTTAGTTAACACGTCCATCCCTTCACATAATTACCATTTTTTGATGTGTGGTGAGAACATTTACAGTTACTCTCTTAGCAGCTTTCAAGTATACAGGACTCTGCAGTTAACTGTAGTCACCATGTTGTACATTACGTCCCCATAACTTATTTTTCTTATAACTGGAAGTTTGTACTCTTTGACTGATGTCTCCGACCCGTGCAGCTCCTGGCAACCACCAATCTAATCTCTATGTTGAAGCCTTTTTAGATTCTACATGTAAGTGGATCATATAGTCTGTCTGACTTAATTTCACTTAGTGTAATGTCCTAGTCAACCATGGTGTTCTAAATGGCAGGATTTTCTTCTTTTAATGGCTAAATAATATTCCATTGTGTGAGAGTGCCTGTGTGTGTGTGTTTGTGTGTGTGTACGTACACATTTTCTTTATCCATTTATCCATTGATGGACAGTTAGGTTGTTTCCGTGTCTTGGCTGTTGTGAATGATGCTGCAGTGAATATGGGGATGCACATATCTTTTTGAGATAGTGATTTTGTTTTCTTCGGATATTTACCCAGGAGTGGGAATCCTGGATCATATAGGAGTTCTATTTTTAATTTTTTTGAGGAGCCTCCATACTGTTTTGCATAATGGCTGTACCAATTTACACTCCCACCGATAGTGCACAAGGGTTCCATTTCTGAGAGTTTTTTTTAATTAATTTTTTTTTATTGGTGTATAGTTGATTTACAATGTTGTCTTAGTTTCTACTGTACAGCAAAGTGAGTCAGTTATACATATACATATATCCACTCTTTTTTAGATTCTGTTCCTATATAGGTCATTACAGAGTACTGAATACAGTTCCCTGTGCTTTACAGTATGTTCTTATTATCTATTTTATATATAGTCCATTTCTGAGAGATGTTTTTTTTCCCCCTTAAAAGGCTGGCCACTCTTTGAAGTATCAGAAGTTTCTTTCTTTTCCGGGGATTCTTGATTTCCTTTTTTTTAGATTATGTACGTTTTAATTATTCTTTAATAAATAGGAGAATAGGAGTACCACTAGATTTAATAGACTTCATAGTTAATAATTCCTTGCAGAGGTAAGAAAATATACAAATACAATGAACGGTACTGATACTAAGAATCTGCTGGCTCCATAGGGTTTTCTGTTGAATGAGTCTGAATTTTGTGTGTGTGTGTGTGTTAATCAGCAGAGGGTGTCAAGATGGTGGGGAAGGGCACAAAATGCATAAGAACACTTCATGAATTTGTGTGTCATCCTTGCGCAGGGGCCATGCTAATCTTCCCTGTATTGTTACCATTTTAGTATATGTGCTGCCAAAGTGAGCACCTGAATTATTTTTAATCATCCAAAGTTCCACCACAGTTTTATCCAACCTCAGACAAATCTGGTCAGCATTTTGGTGTCTGGTCTTGCAGTTGGCTTGTGAGATGATGAGGGACACAGACCCTGGGGCCAGCAGAGGGAGAGCTCTCCTTACTAGCCTAAGGCTCTGGGTGAGATACATGCTCTGAGCACTGTCTGGGTGGCAAGAAATGCATTTCAGCAAGGCTAAGATGCCTCAGGAGTAAGACGTGGTGTTCTTTATCACCAGGAGAGAATGTGTTGCCCATCAATCTGATGCATATCAATTTGACATGCTGAAATTTGCAAAAGGTGCATCTCTGGATTGATGAAATACCTACTTCATAGGGTTATTGAGTTGATTAATGAGTTGATTATGACATGTGCAGAGCAGTGCCTGGCTCCCAGTTTGTGCTATTTAAGGGTTTGTGATTCTCACGGTGGTTGTTCAAGTGCAGGCAGGAGTGTCAGTGTCCTGTCCCCATGAGTCCCCTTCACTGAGCACAGTGCCTGGCACATAGGAGGTGCCAGTACCTAGGATAAAGGATATCCCACGTTCCTGTGTTAAATCAGCTTGTGAGGGGACATGCCTGCCTGAGAGACTGGAACTCCTGTTTTTGATTAAAGGAGTTGCAGCAGGAATGAATTCAAATCTTTTATATCACATATTTAAATTCAGTGTTAGAACTTTTAAACATTTTTATCTTATTAAAAAATACTTATATTGCATGCCTAGCTTATAGCATTCAAAAGCTAACACAGAGTTTTCAGCAAAGAGTGAGTTCCTTCCCAGTCCTATTCTTCAGTTACCTCCTTTTTTTTTTTCCCTTCCTTCTCAGGGGTATTATTACTATTATTAGTATCTTTCCAGAGGTAACTTATGGGCATATAAGTGCATGTATGAAACATACACACTTTATTTTCAATAGAAATTAAAGCCTTCTAGGATGTGAGGTACACCAGAATTTAGAAGAAATGTACAAAAAATGTGTAAAGGTACAGCATTTAGAGTCTAACCCTCAGTCTCTGGCTTGACTTTATTTTATCCTTTTTTGAAATCAGTAAATTGACCCCTCCTGGGCCCAGCTCCATTGAGTCGAGGAGAGACTAGTGGGTGGGTAGGAAGCACAGCCCAGACTGCAGCCAGGCTGCTTTGGCCGTGGGTCATTGTGGGCAGTTCTGTGGATCGGAGCTTCCAGATCCTTTTCCACACTGCAGTCCCAGGGATGCACGCTCCTCAGGGGAGACTGAGTGAGTTGTGCAGCATGTGGGTCATTCATTCATTTGCTCACTGATGCACGGACTCATCTGGCTGTTGGTGAGGGTGGTTTTTGGCGCTAGGATGTGGTGGTGAATGAGCCAGGCTTGGCTCCTGCTTTCCTGGAGCTTCTATACCAACTGGGACAACCAATAAAAAATGGACAGAGTGGCAGTGGGAAGAAAACAGGTATGAAGAAAACAACAGAGTGATGCAACAAGCTCCCAGGGAGGGTCCCTGAGTTGAGGAGCCAAGGCCCCTGCATTTACTCTCATGTCCCTCACCCTGCCTGTAACAACTCTGTATCCGCCTTGAACCGTGAGGACAGGCTCTGTCATTTTCACCCTGGTACCGCCAGTACCTGGCAGAGTACTATATATACAGGAGGGATCCAATCAGAATTTGTGTCATGAGTTAGTGAGTTGTCTTGTCATGGCTTCAGGCTGATTAGGACTGTACCAATTCCCCAGTGGAGGATGGGGCACTGAAGATGAGTGCCCTTTTATGTGTCACTCAGGTGGATGCTTTCAGCTTTTTAACTCTATTCATGCCTGCTGAGTAGTCTTCCTTAATTTTATTTCTCCATCTTTTAAAATCCCATTTATTGGGAATTCCCTAGCAGTCCAGTGGTTAGGACTCGGTGCTCTCACTGCTGGGGCCCCGGGTTCGATCCCTGGCTGGGGAACTAAAATCCCATAAGCCACGCGGCATGGCCAAAAAAAAAAAAATTCCTATTATCGACTTGATGGATCACTTTATTTTTCATGTGAGAATTAAATTTTTCTGTTAAATGAATATAGGCATCTTTTTTCCTTAATCTGCTCCTAAAATCTTTGAATTGTTTGTGAAGTTGCCATGTTAACCAGCACTACATCCCTAATCAAATGAGCTAGACGTAATAAATATTGCACTGTATCTTTATAATACAGTGGAGTCAAGGGAAATTTGAATGGCCACTTCTGTGTTTGTGTCCCATTAGAAAGTTTTCACACCTAAAATCTCTTAAAATTATACTTGTACTTCTTTGTAAATAGAAAAAAAATTTCAATGTCATATAAAAACATATACTGTATCTCTTTTTAGCTAATGTTTGATTAATTGGGACCTTTAGTGTAATGGTTAATTTTATGTATCAACTTTGCTAAGCCGTGGTGCCCAGGTATTTATTAGATCAAGTAATATTCCACATAGTTCTGTGAAGGTGATTTTTGGATGAGATTCACATTTAAATCCATGGACTTTGGGGCTTCCCTGGTGGCGCAGTGGTTAAGAATCCGCCTGCCAATGCAGGGGACACAGGTTCGAGCCCTGGTCTGGGAAGATCCCACATGCCATGGAGCAACTAAGCCTGTGTGCCACAACTAATGAGCCTGTGCTCTAGAGCCCGTGAGCCACAACTACTGAGCCCACGTGCCGCAACTACTGAAGCCCACGTGCCTATAGCCTGTGCTTCACAACAAGAGAAGCCACTGCAATGAGAGGCCCGCACACCACAACGAAGAGTAGCCCCCGCTCACCGCAACTGGAGAGAGCCCGCGCACAGCAATGAAGACCCAACACAGCCAAAAATAAATAAATAAATAAATAAATTTATTAAAAAAAAAAATAAAATAAATCCATGGACTTTGAGTAAAGCAGACTACCCTTCGTAATGGGGGTGGGCCTCATCCAGTCAGTCGAAGAGCCTGAATAGAGAGAAGACTGACCTCCCTCCAGCAAGAAGGAATCCTGCCTCCAGATTGCCTTTGGACTCAAACTGTACATCAGCTGTTTCCTGGGTCTTCAGCCTGCTGGCTTGCCCTGCAGATTTTGGCACTGAATCCCCACAATTGTGGAAGCCAATTCCTTAAAATAAATCAGTCTGTTTCCCTCACCACCCTCAACATGCACATACTCCACCCACCTCTGCCGCACACCCCTGCTCTGTTTCTGTGGAGAATTCTTGCTAATACACTTTGATACCCATAGTTTTTTACTACAGTATGTTTTTTGAGAAGCATATGTTAGTGAATAAGCTTTCTTCAAAACACAGTTGAACCTTGTTGAACAGTAGAATGCAGGTCTCCCTGATGGTGGCCCTGGGCTGTTCCAGGAGCGCCCCTCCGGCTGTGGCCCCGACCCACCTATGGGGAGCTGCACAGAAGAGGTGCCTCCTACCTCTATTTTGCTGTGGCCCCTGGGCCCCAAGCCTTTCTGCCTTGGCACTCCTCTTTCTGTAGGTCCTGGAGACAGTGCTTTGAGTGGAAGTCTCACTGGGTGGTTGTAGAAAACCTCCTCGCTGTAACTGACAGGAATGTGTTAAAGTTATCCAGTCCTGGTTCCATCTCCTGGAACCTGCTCGCCTCCTTCAGGGTGTTGCCCTGGAACCTCAGGAAGGTCAGCTACCCCGCTACCCCCTGTCCCCAGCTTTCCGTAATCTGTGATGTGTGGGTGTTCCATAACAGTTTATGTTCTGCTTGTTTTCTCTCTGTAAACTTTGAGCCCTGCGTTGATGAAAAGGAGAGCTGACAAATACTGGAAGTACTGTGCGTGTTGTCCTGGAGCTGGTTGTGGAGCTCTTCTTGGTTGTTTTTGCATCCTCGTGACTTCCTCCTGCCTCTGCTATTGTGAATGTTCTCATTTATGCTCCTGAGAATAAAACTTGAGGTGTGCTTAGTGATGCCTCTTGTCTGCTTCCTGGTGAATTGTCAAAGGTTTTCACCCTGGATGAGAGATTATATGGCTGGTATATAAATGAGCATTTTGAGTTCTTTTTTTTTATTTGTAAAATTTACAGCAAGGTGCACATCAGGGGTTGCAGACTTTCTCTAAAGGGCCAGGTAGTAAATATTTTAAGCTTTGGGGACCCTAACTGTTTGGTAATTATGGAACCCTGCAGTTGTGCCAAAGCAGTCATACGCAAAACTAAGTGCACACCGACATGTGAAGTGTTTATAATGTTTTCATCACAAAATATTCTTCTTTTGATTACTTTTCAATCATTTAAGAACGTAAAATCTTTTCTTAGCTTTTGGACCATACATAAACCAGCCTTGGGCTGGAGTTTGCTCCCAGCCTTATAGGTGGACCCCACCGGTGAGCAGGGCCTAGCAGTTAGAGCCAGCACCGTGTTCTAGCCCGAGCTCTGTGGCTGGGTTACACTGTGAGGTACAGTTTCTTCCGCATCTTTGAATGGGAGACAAAAACCTGCCTCCTTGAATAATTGTTTGCAAGGATTAAAAAGGATAATGCCCTCTTGTTTGGCCAGATACTTTGTATAGTACATGTAAGCTTATTTTCATTTTCCATTAGCTGCTTCCTTTTTGTCCCCTCTACTTAAGTCCTACCTTTTTGGGATGTGGTCTGTCTTAGTGAGTATTCAGTGTGTATTTTAGAAAGAATGCCTGTTCTGCTGTTGTTGGGTGGTGCGTTGTATAAAATGTTGATCACTTATTCAGGTATATGCCATTGCTGTTACTCATTCTTCATTCTGGTTGTTCCAGATTTCCTTCTGGTATTGTTTCCCTTATCTTAAGATCTTCCTTTAGTAATTCTATTGAACAGGTCTGCTGACTACAGATTCTCTTAGTTTTTCTTCATTTGAGAATGATGGATATTTTTGTTAGATACAGCATTCTGATTGATAGTTGTTTTGTTTCAGCACTTTAAAAATGTAGAACGTTTCTTTCAGGCCTTATACCACAGTTGGCCTTCTGATGCTATGACATCAGTTTAAACTTTGGTGATGACCGTGACTTTTAGGGAAGAGGAGAGTTGCCCCCTAGGAAATGAGTTGGCATTGACCAGGAGCGGGAGGACCACATGGTGAGGCGGTTGTCAAAAGCATGAACTTTACAAGTCTCCTCTATTATTGTCAATGCAGGCGATTGAGTGACCCGTGTGCCATTGGTGTGGGGAGTGTGCCTCCCCAGGGTGCGTGAGTTTTCGGTTGCTCAGTGCTTGTGGCGATAGTGACAAAATTCCATTTGCCACATTGTAACTTAAATAGGAGTTCTTTGAGGAGTCTATTATGCATCTCAGTAAACTTGCTGCCTCCCCCTATAGGGGAGCTAGAAGTGTCATTGAATGCCTTCTTTTTTTTTTTTTTTTAATTTTTTTTTTAATTTTTTATTTTTTTAATGCTATTCTTATCTGCTTACATTCTTTTTATGTATGTATGTATGTATGTATGGCTTTGTTGGGTCTTCGTTTCTGTGCTAGGGCTTTCTCTAGTTGTGGCAAGCGGGGGCCACTCTTCATCGCGGTGCTGGGGCCACTCTTCATTGCGGTGCGCGGGCCTCTCACTATCGCGGCCTCTCGTTGCCGAGCACAGGCTCCAGACGCGCAGGCTCAGTAATTGTGGCTCACGGGCCGAGTTGCTCCGCGGCATGTGGGATCTTCCCAGACCAGGGCTCGAACCCGTGTCCCCTGCATTGGCAGGCAGATTCTCAACCACTGCGCCACCAGGGAAGCCCTTGAATGCCTTCTTTAAGAGCCCAGCATGTGTATTCTGCGAAGCAGAATGAGTGCCTTGGTCACTATCAGTAATGTCTGGAACTCTAAAGGGGTAAGGAGTGTCCTTGTCCTTACAAGGATAAGGCAGTTGAGGCCTCATATTGTGGTCTTAATATATATAGAGACTTTGGTTTATATTTTGGGTATCTGTGAGGGAAGAGATTCCTAGGGTCCTTGAGCCTGAAAAGACCAACTCTGAAAGGCTGTGTCCCAAGAGTTTGTAAAAATATGCACCTGGGGCCAGCCTTTGTTCTCAGGAAAGCTCATGACCAGCAGTTTCCACGCTAATGAGGTACAGTATAGTGCAGGGCTGAGAAGGGCAGTTTCTTGCATCTGAAGCTCCAGGGCAACAGCAAGTCATCATATGTGGTCCAGAGACCCCAGGGGGCATGAGAGAAGGTTGCTGACGCCTCTTCAGTGAAGGAGTCTCTGAGGGTGCTAAGGGGGGGGGCGTATCTGTATTAGTTCCCTAGGGATGCTGTAACAAAGTACCACTGACTAGGTGGCTTAAACAACAGAAATGTATTGTCTCACAGCTCCGGAGCCTGCAGGTCCAAAATCAGGGTGACGGCAGGGTTGTTTCCTTCTGAGGGCTGTGGGGGAAGGCTTTGTTCGAAGGCATTCTCCTTGGCTTGTAGATGGTCATGTTCTCCCTGTGTCTTCATATTGTCTTTCCTCTGTGCATATCTTTCTGTGCTTAAATTTCCTCTTTTTGTAAGGACACCAGTCACGTTGGATTAGGGCCCACCCTAATGACCTCATTTTAATTTGATTATCTTCAAAGACCTTAGTTTTATAAATAAGGTCACATTCCTAGGTACTGGAGGCTAGGACTTGAACATCTTTTGATACGATTCAACCCATAAACAGGTCCTGTGTTTGTCAAGCCAATTTGTAATTGCTAAATACTTAGTTTAATTTTCTTTTAAATTTTATTTATTTATTTATTGGCTGCATTGGGTCTTCGTTGCTGCGTGCGGGCTTTCTCTAGTTGTGGCGAGCGGGGGCTACTCTTCATTGCGGTGCGCAGGCTTCTCATTGCGGTGGCCGCTCTTTGTTTCGGAGCACGGGCTCTAGGTGCGCGGGCTTCAGCAGTTGTGGCTCGCCGGCTCTAGAGCACAGGCTCAGTAGTTGTGGCACATGGGCTTAGTTGCTTCACGGCACGTGGGATCTTCCCAGATGAGGGCCCGAACCTGAGTCCCCTGCATTGGCAGGCAGATTCTTAACCACTCACTGCACCACCAGGGAAGTCCCACTTAGTTTAATTTTAATTTATTACTCATTGTGTCAGTGTCCACGCCCACTATGAGATATTTTAGGGCAATGGGTGCTATGACCATGGGAGTTTAGACAAGGCAATAATAGTTCTGATGGTTAAGGCGAAGCAAATTTATTTGTCTTCTAGATTATATGTAGTACTTCCCCTAAGATTATATGGGCTGCCTTGTTTAGATTTAGTGGGATCCCCAGCTATACATGTAATTTGAGCCCCAGTATTGATTTAAATTCATGAAGGTTTGCCAGTTGGTACATTTCAGCAGATATTTAAGTTAATTCAGAACCTGTGTCATAGTGGCACCAAAGCCCTTTGTGTTCTTATTGTATAAGTTCTTGCAGTAAACTTTGGAGTTCCACTTGGGTTAAATTGTGGACTTTTGTTTCAAATTTAATTTGTTTTTCTCCAGAAAGCTTCAGTATTGTCAGGGTAAGGGGACTCCCCCTGGCGAAGGTTACTTTATAGGCTTTAAGGACGCTGGGCTTACACTGGGCTTGAATTAACCACTTTGCTGTGCCCATGGCTGCCCTGGGTGTTTTCTCTACAGCCTTGGGGATCAGGATCTTTGTTGTGACAGAGGCAGCAGAGTGGTGTAGTGGGAGAGTACTGGACCTACAGCCCAGAGGTGGATGAATGGACACTGTCCTCTGCTGCAGCCTTGCCTTTTCCCAGAGTGCACCCTTCTTCTCCCTCTGCCCCTCTCTCCCTCCTCCCCGCTCCTCTCCACATTCCCTCAGTAGTTTAGATTTCTAGCCAAATAAAGCCCAGGCTTTCGGTTCCCGTCCCTGTCCAGTCACTCGTAGTGAGGATCTTCTGGGTGGTTGCAGGGAAGATTTGGGGTCCTGATGGCCCACCTCTTCTTCCAGGGAATGCCAGTCAACCCCCCCAGGGTCGGGATCCACAGCCAGTCTGGTCATTTTGTCTTTGCCTTGATGAGGATCAAATGGGGCGACATGGGAGCTGTGGCCAAGTCCCCCACACAGACGCTGGTACTCCCTGGTGACAGATCAGTCTGGAGGTGAGCTTCTGAGCTTTACTGAGGATGGAACTGAAGCTAAGAGACAATAAGCAGTGCTTCATTGCTTGTAAAAAGATTGAATTCTGGTAATCAGGTTGCCAATCCTGGACACTTCTTTCACACTTGTGAAAAAAACAAAAATTAACACATCTCTCTTCTTAGTCACAAAACTCAGTAATGATTATTTCATGATTCAAGTTTTAGTGAAAAGATGAACAATTTGTGAAAAACAGAAGTGCCAAAGTTATTTGACCTTTCTCTCACTTGTCTTATCTTTTTAAAAAGATTTATTTACTTCTGCATGACCTTAATTTGTTACAGTGAGAGTGCCTATGATATCTAAAATAGCCACTGTTTGTTTGGTCAGTTGCATTTGCATTGTCATATTAAGGTTTTACCTTCTGCGCCGATGGTCCTTAAACCTGGCGGAATATTAGGAATATCTGGGAACTTAAAAATGCTGGTGCCCAGGCCATGCCCTAGACCAACTGAATCAGAATCTCTGGTGGTAGAACTGAGGCTTGGTATTAAAAATGTGTGTGTATGTGTTTATGTGTGTGTACGTGTGTGTGTGTGTGTGTGTGTGTGTGTGTGTGTCCCTCACCCCCTGCTTCTGATGTATGATAAGGGTTGAGAACCTGATTCCAAGCCTGACTTTTTCTATGACTTAAGCAAATCTGTAGTGCTTAATTTAGAGGTGCTGTGTGGTTTTACATCTGTAATGTATGAAAAGTACACATTACAAAAAAAAACTATATTTAATGCCCAGGAGCTTGTTGGATATATCTGTTGGATATATCTTTTTTTTTTTTTTTTTTTTTCTTTTGGGCTGTGCCTCGCGGCTTGTGGGATCTCAGTTCCCCGACCAGGGACTGAACCTGGGCTCTCGGCAGTAAGAGCACAGAGTCCCAACCACTGGACCGCCAGGGAACTCCCTGGATATTTCTGTAAATGGGAGAGGTACTGTTAACCATAGCTGTTGGAGGAGGTTGAAAGAATGGGACACATGAGGTGTACTGGTGACAGGGGCCTTTTCTTGGGCCTCAGGGGCAGAGGGTTGAGTTAATTACACTTGTCAGTTCCTGGCACACCATTTCCAAATCCATATTTTTAGGTGTTTTCTTTGTAATGTATTTGTTTTTATGCCATTTAAAACATACTGTTGTACAATGTGCATGCATTGTAAGCTTGTGTACATGGAGTGTGTGTGGTTCTTTAGCCCAAGCACTGTATTTTTAAGTTGTGTCCAGGGTCATTAGACTGCTGCGGGTCTCTGTCTTCCATGTCCTCCCAATCCCAGGCCTGTGTGAGAGCTCTGTGGGCATAGCCCCTGGGGGCGACTGGAGGACCTTCCATGTAACTCAGCTGTACTAGATTGCTCTCCAGGTAGGCTGCGGGGTCCACCCTCCCACCAGCTGTATCTGAAGGTTTGTGCCTCCAGCCCTACATTTCTACTGACACTTGGCATTATTTAGTTATTGAACTCATCATTGAGGGCTTATTCCCTGGCATGTGTTGTTCTAGGCATTTGGGATATATCAGAGAGCAAAACCAGATGAAAAAGGAAAAAAAAATTACTGCTTTGGAGCTTATATTTTAGCTTTCTAACAGTTGTGAATTTGGTGAGTGTAAAGTAATACTTCATTATTTTAATTTATATTTTTCTAAATATGAATTTGAGTATCTCTTCATAGCATTAGCTGTTTGGGGTTCCTTCTATTGGATATCTGATATTTTTCTTACAGAATGTAGGAGTTTCTTTTGTCCCTTGTTGGTTTTAGGTATTTTTAGATACTCCTTACTGTTTGTGATATGATATATTCTTTTTCACAGATTTAGATGTACAGTTGATGCTAGCAACATGGGTTTGAACTGTACAGGTCCACATATAAGCAGATTTTTTTTTTCAGTAGTAAATACTGCAGCACTGCATGATCCTTGGTTGTTGGAATTGCTGGACTCGGAAGAACTGCAGATGTGGAGGGCTGACTATAAGTTACATGCGGATTTTCGACTGCACATGTTGTTCAGGGGTCAACTGTATATTTCTAATTACGTCATTCAGTAAGGGCTTTCTAGGCTAGGACACATTTAGTAAGGGCTTTCTAGGCTAGGACACATTTACACCTCAATGTTAATATTAGTTCTCTCTTAACTTACTGTGTAAGGAGTTTCATGACATTTTTTCTTGACTAAAACTTGTCAGTGGCCTAAAGTCGTGGTTCTCAATTTTCTGCTGTATTGCAGTGCTCCTGAATTATATTCCGTCAGTGGTAGTGGCCCTGTGTAGCACTGATTCTCAGTTGGTGGTGGAGTAGGGCAGTGTATAGAGTTGAAAATGATTTTTGAATCATACTCCTATTCCACATCCTCCCTTCCCGTGGACACACAGCAGTTGGGAATCACTGGATAAAAACAATTAATGTTAATATCAAAGACTAAGTTTCTTAGTTGTGAGATGTAGTAGGAAATTGGAATATTTTGGAAGACATGCTTCAAAGAACAATTTGAATATCGATTTTTTAAATTAAAAGGGTCACTGGGCTATTCATTACTTAATAAATCACACTGTTCCTGTTATGTTGATGAGTCATGTTATTTTTTTTTTCCCAACCATCAAATGGTCAGCTAATGATGTGTGTTGTAACTTAACCTTTCCATTTCTGGGAGGGACTGGCAAAGAGATGTTGCATTTTAAAAAGCAATTTATACATGTACATTAAAAAAATTTTTTTTCCAGATGATGGTGTTGGCAAGTGGATGTTACATTTTAAAAAGCAATTTATACACTTACATTTTTAAAAAATTTTCCAGATGATGGTGTTGATACGCAGATTGGAACAAAGAAAGAAGATCTGAATGACAAAGAGAAAAAAGAAGAGGAAGAAACTCCTGCACCTGCATATAGGGCCAAATCAATCCTAGAGAGCTGGGTGTGGGGCAAGCAACCAGGTATTATGATCTTCTGAACTTTTGGTACTTTGGAACGATTGATCCAGCACTCATTTTCTAGATAGAGTAGGTGGACTTTTTTTTGGTCATAGAATTTTAAAAATTAAACTTAAAATTTTTTTATATTGTAATAGACTGTGCATAACATACATTTTACCATTTCAGTCAGTTTTAAGTATGCAGTTCAGTGACATTAAATACATTCACACTGTTGTGCAGTTATGACCACCACCCATTTCCAGAGCCTCTTCATCTTCCCAAACTGAAACTCTGTACTTATTAAATGATAACTCCCCTTTCTTCCCTAGCCCCCTGGAAGCCACTAACTTTCTGTTTTTAGGATTTTTGACTAGTCTAGTTACCTCATATAAGTGGAATCATATTTGTCTTTTTGTATCTGGCTTGTTACTTTATTTAGCATAATGTCTTCAAGATTCATTCATATTGTAGCATGTGTCAGAATGTCCTTCCTCTTTAAGGCTGAATAATATTCCATTGTATGTATAGACCACATTCTGTTCATCCATCTGTGGGTGGGCATTTGAGTTGCTTCCACCTTTTGGCTATTGGGAATAGTGCTGCTAAGACCATAGGTGTACACGAGTTTGAGTCTCTGTTTCAATTCATTGCGTATATACCTAGGAGTAAAATTGCTGGATCGTGTGGTAATTCTGTGTTTAACTTTTTTTCTTCCAGTTTTATTGAGATGTAATTGACATATAGCAGTGTATGGTGTACAGCATAATGGTTTGACTTACATCATGGAATGATTATCACAAGAAGTTTAGTGAGCATCCATCATCTCATGTAGATACAAAATTAAAGAAATAGAAAAAATATGTTTTCCTCATGATGAGAAATCTTAGGGTTTCCTCTTCTAACTTCCATATTAACATATAGCAACGTTAATTAGCTTTATCATGATGTTCATTACATCCCTAGTTCTTACTTATCTTATAACTGGAGGTTTCTGCCTTTTGACCCCCTTCAGCCAATTGCCCCTCCCCCCACCCCCTGCCTCTGGTAACCACAAATCTGATCTCTTTTCCTATGAGTTTGTTTCTTTGTTTTTGAAGTAGAATTGACCTACAACACTGTGTTACTTCCTGTTATACGACATAGTGACTTGGTATTTCTATACATTTCAAAATGATCATCACAATAAGTCTAGTTATGATCTGTTGCCAAAATGTTACCTAATTACTGACTATTTTCCCCACACTGTACATTTCATACCCATAACTCATTTTTTTTTTTTTATTGAAGTATAGTTGATTTACAGTGTTGTGTTAATTTCTGCTGTATGGCAAAGTGATTCAGTTATACATATACATACATTCTTTTAAAAATTCTTTTCCACTATGGTTTATCACAGGATACTGAATATAGTTTCCTGTGCTCTACAGTAGGACTTTGTTGTTTATCCATTCTATATGTAATAGTTTGCATCTGCTAGTCCCAAACTCCCAATCCATCCCTTCCCCACTCCTCCCCCTTGGCAACCACCAGTCTGTTCTCTATGCCTATGAGTCTGTTTCTGTTTTGTAGATAGGTTCATTTGTGTCATATTTTAGCCCTGACTCAATTCGTTTGCAACTGGTTGTTTGTACCTCTTAATCTCCCTCACCTCCCACTTTTCTCCCCACTGGCAACTACCTGTTTGTTCTCTGTATCTTTGACTCTGTTTATGTTTAGTTATGTTTATTTATTTGTTTCGCTTTTTAGATTCCATATGTAAGTGAAATCGTACAGTGTTTGTCTTTCTCTCTCTGACTTATTTCACTTACCGTAATACCCTCTAGGTCCATCCGTGTTGTCGCAAATAGCAAGATTTCATTCCTTTTTATAGTTGAGTAATATTTTGTGTGTGTGTGTGTGTGTGTGTATATCTGTATCTATATTTATCACATCTTCTTTATCCATTCATTTATTGATGGGCACTTAGGTTGCTTTCATATTTTGCCAATTGTAAATAATGCTGCAATGAACATAGAGGAACTTATATCTTTTCTAATTGGTGTTTTTCTTTTCTTTGTATAAATACCCAGAAGTGGAATTGCTGGATCATATGGTAGTTCTATATTTAATTTTTTGAGACATCTCCATATTTTTGTCCATTGTAGCTGCACCAATTTACATTCCCACAAACAGTGCACAAGGCTTCTCTTTTTCTCCACATCCTTGTCAACACTTGTTATTTGTTGCCTTTTTGATAATAGCCAGTCTGACAGGTGTGAGGTGGTATCTATCTCACTGTGGTTTTGATTTGCATTTCCCTGATGATTAGTGATGTTGAGCATCTTTTCATGTGCCTGTTGGCCATTTAAATGTTTTCTTTGGAAAAATATCTGTTCAGATCCTCTGCCCATTTTTTTAATTGGGTTGTTTGTTTTGATGTTGAGTTAAACGAATTCTTTGTATAGTTTGGGTATTAACCCCTTATTAGATATACTGTTTGTAAATGTCTTCTCCTATTCAGGAGGCAGCCTTATCCTTTTGTTGATAGTTTTCTTCACTGTGCAGAAGCTTTTTAGTTTGATGTAGTCCCATTAGTTTACTTTTGCTTTTGTTTCCCTTGCCTGAGGAGACATATCCAGAAAGATATTGCTAGGGCCAATGTCAAAGAGTGTACTGCCTATGTTTTCTTCTAGAAGTTTTATGGTTTCAGGTCTTACGTTTAAGTCTTAAATCCATTTTGAATTTTTTTTGTGCATGGTGTGAGAGAGTAGTCCAGTTTTGCATGTAGTGGTCCAGTTTTCCCAACATCATTTGTTGAAGAGGCTGTCTTTTTTCCGTTGTGTATTTTTACCTCTTTTTAGATTAATTGCCCATATAAATATGGGTTCATTCTGGACTTTCTATTCTTTTCCATTGATCTGTGTGTCTGTTTCTGTGCCAGTACCATACTGTTTTGATTACTGTAACTTTGTAGTATAGCTTAAAATCAGGGAGCATGATACCTCCAACTTTGTTCTTCTTTCTCAAGAATGTTTTAGCTATTCGGGGTTTTTGTGTTTCCGTACAAATTTTAGAATTATTTGTTTTAGTTTTGTGAAAAATGCCATTGGGATTTTGATAGGGATTGCACTGAATCTGTAGATGGGTAGTGTGGTCATTTAAGCAATATTAATTCTCTCAGTATACGAGCACAGTATATCTTTCCATCTGTTTGTGTAGTCTTAGATTTCCTTCATGAGTGTCTTACAGGTTTTTGGCTATGGTTCTTTTACCTCCTTAGATTTATTCCTGGGTATTTTATTCTTTTTGATGCAATTGTAAATGGGACTGTTTTCTTAATTTCTCATTCTGATAGTTCATTGTTCATGAATAGAAATGCAGCAGATTTGTGTTTATTAATTTTGTATCCTAAAACTTTACCAAATTCATTGACAAGTTCTGGTAATTTTTTGGAGTGTCTTTAGGATTTTCCATGTATGCCGTCATGTCACTGCAAACAGTGACAGTTTTACTTACTCTTTTACAGTTTGGATTACTTTTTCTTGTTTGATTGCTGTGGCTAGGACTTCACATACTGTGTTGAAAAAAAAGTTGTGAGAGTAGGCATCCTTGTCTTATTCCTGATCTTAGAGGAAATGTTTTAGCTTTTCACCATTGAGTATGATATTAGCTCTGGGCTTGTCATATATGGCCTTTATTACATTGAGGTATGGTCCCTCTGTACCCACTTTTGGGAGAGTTTTTATGATACATGGATATTGAATTCTGTCAAATGCTTTTTCTGCATCTATTGAAATGATTACATGATTTTTATCCTTCAGTTTGTTAATGTGGTATAACACATTGATTGATTTGTGGATGTTGAACCATCCTCGTATCTCTGGAATAAATTCCAATTAATCATGATGTATGATCCTTTTAATGTGTTGTTGAATTTGGTTTGCTAATATTTTGTTGAAGGTTTTTTGCATCTGTGAACATCAGGGAAGTTGTCCTATAATTTTCTTGCCTGGTGGTTGTCTGGTTTTGGTATCTGGGTAATGCTGGCCTTGTAAAATGAGTTTGGAAGTATTCCCTCATTTTCTATTTTTCTTTGTAAGAGTTTGAGAAGAATCGGTATTAATTCTTCTTTGAAGGTTTTGCATAATTCACCAGTGAAGCCCTCTGGTCCTGGAGTTTTGTTTGTTGGGAGGTTTTTAATTACTGATTCAATCTCCTTACAAGTAATTGGTCTGGTCATACTTTCTATTTCTTTATGATTCAGTCTTGGCAGTTTGTATGTTTCTAGGAATTTATTTCTTCTAAGTTGTCTTCGTCTTTCTGTGGTACCAGCTGTAACATTTCCTCTTTATGATTTTATTTATTTGGGCCCTCTTTATTTCTTGATGATTCTAGCTAACAGTTTGTTAGTTTTGTTTATCTTTTCAAAAAACAACTGTTGGTTTTATTTATCTTTTCTATTGTCTTTGTAGTCTCTTTCATTTGTTCCCACTCTGATCTTCTTGTTATTTCCTTCCTTCTAATAACTTTGGGCTTCATTTGTGTTTTTTTTTTTGGTTTATTTGTTTTTTTTTAAGTTTCTTGAGGTGTTTATTTAGGTTATCTGGTTTCTTGTTTATTTGAGATTTTTCTTGTTTTTTTTGGGGTAGGCATTTATTGTTCTGAACTTCCCTCTTAGAACTGCTTTTGCTACATCCCGTAAGTTTGGGTATGTTGTATTTCCATTTTCGTTTGTCTCAAGGTATTTTTTTTGTTTTTCTTTTGATTTCTTCATTGACCCATTGGTTCAGTAGCATGCTGTTTAATCTCCACATATTTGTGAATTTTCCAGTTTTCGTCTGGTAATTGATTTCCAGTTTCATAACTTTGTGGTTCGGAAAGATGCTTGATGTGATTTCAGTCTAATTAAGTTTATTGTGGCCTAATATGTGATATTCTGGAGAATGTTTCATGTGCACTTGAGAAGAATGTGTATTCTGTTACTTTTGGATGGAATGTTCTGTATATATCTGTTAAGGTCATCAGGTCTAACATGTCATATGAGGCTGATGTTATTTTAATGATTTTTCTGTCTGGATGATTTATCTGTTGATGTAAGGGGTGTATTAAAGTCTTCTACTATTATTGTATTGCTATCAATTTCTCCCTTTAGGTCTGTTAAGATTTGCCTTATATTTAGTTACTCCTAGGTTGGGTGTATAAGTATTTACAAATGTTATATTCTCTTGTTGGACTCACCCCTTTATCATTATGTAATGCCCTTCTTTGTCTCTTATTACACTTTTGTTTTAAAATCTATTTATCTGATGTAAGTATAGGTACCCCAACTTTCTTTTGGTTTTCATTTGCATAGAATATCTTTTTCCATCCCTTCACTTTCAGTCTGTGTGTTGTGTCCTTATGTCTGAAGTGAGTCTCTTGTAGGCAGTATATAGATGAGTTCTTTTTTTTTTTAAAAATCCTTTCAGCCACTCTGTGTCTTTTTATTGGTGAATTTACTCCATTTACATTTGTAGTTATTGATATGTTTGTTTTTATTGCTGTTATGATAATTGTTTTGTTCCTGGCTGTTTTGTAGTTCTTCTCTTCCTTTGGGATTTGATGATTCTCTTTAATGGTATGCCTAGATTCCTTTCTCATTATCTTTTGTGTATCTACTATAGTTTTTTGCTTTGTGGATACCATGAAGCTTACATATAACAGCTTGTATTTATAACATTCTATTTATAAATAAACATACATTTGAACACATTCTAAGCTTTGCATTTTTATCCTCCTCTCCCATGTTTTATGTATTTGATGTCATAATTTGCAACTTCTTATCTTATATATCCTTGTTATAGTTATTTTTACTTCTTTTGTCATTTAACCTTTATACTCAGTTTTTAAGTTATTATTCCACTACCTTTATTATATATTTACTTTTACCAGAGAGATTTATACTTTCAAATGTTTTCTTGTTGCTAATTAGTTCTCTTTCTTTTCAGCTTAAAGAACTCTTTTTATCATTTCTATTAAGGCTAGATTAGTGGTGATGAACTCCTTTAACTTTTGCTTGTCTAGAAAACTCTTTATCTCTCCTTCACTTGCTGCTTGATATGTTTGTTGGGTAAAGAAGTTTTTTTCATTCAGACTTTGAATATATTATGCCACTCTCTTCTGCCTTGCAAAATTTCTGCTGAAAAATCTACTTACAGTCTTACAGGGGTTCCCTTGCATCTAACGAGTTTTTCTCTTGCTGCTTTTAAGACTTTCATCTTGTTTTTAACCTTTGACATTTTAATTATGATGTGTTTTGTTGTGGGTGTCTTTAGTTTTCTGTTGTTTGGAACTCTCTGGACTTCCTGGATCTCAATGTCTGTTTCCTTCCCCAGGTTAGGGAAGTTTTTACCTATATTACATCAAATAAGTTTTCTGTCCCTTTCTCTGCCTCTTCTCCTTCTAGGACCCTGTGAAGTCTGCTTGATACTGTGTCATATATCCCTTAAACTATTTTCACATTTTTTCATTGTTTTTTTCTTTTTGTTGCACTGACTGCGTGAACTACCGTGCCCTGTCTTTGAGTTTACTGAGCTTTTCTGCTGCTTCATGTAATGCGCCATTGAACCCTTCTAGCATGTTTTCAGTTCAGTGCAATTTTGTTTTTCCAGTGTATTTTCTCTCCTTATTCGATTGGGAACTTCTGGCTTCTAATTTAGTGATTCATCTTTATTTTTTTCCATTCTCCTGTTGAGCCCTTTCACCAAACTTTATTTTGGTATTAGGTTTTTTGGTTCCAAAATTTCCATTGGTTCTTTTTCTTCTTTTTAAAATAAATCTCCTTTTTCTTGTCTTAGGTTTTCTATTTTTTCATATGTTTCAAGTGTGTTTGTTTTTGCTCTTTGAAACTTTTTTTTTATTGTGGCTTCTTTAAAATCTTTATGAGAGTATTCTAACGTCTCTGTCATCTTGGTGTTTCCATCTATTGATTGTCTTTTTAAAATTCATTTTGAGATCATCCTGGCTCTTGATGTGATGAGTGACTTTCTGTTGAAACGTGGACATCTTCATGTTATGTTCTGAGACTCTGTTTGATTGGTTTTCTGTGACACCGTTCTGGCACGGCAAGAGTGTGCAATACCTTGTTACTGCCAGGAGGGGATGGGAGTTCTGCTGGCTCCCCTCTTGGTCTCCATGATTTGTTTCTTTGTTACTTTATTTACTCACCTACTTGTTTCAAGGTATCCTACAATAAATGACTGATTGACTAGGCATTAGGAGCTGGGCAGGGCAAGCACCATTAGGACATCAGGAAGGAGAGCAGGCAGATGCTCAAGGACATGAAGGCTCTCTTTGAGCTTCACAGTTGTCTCTGGGCTTTGCAGCCACAAAGAAGAGAGACGTATTATTTCAAAGTAGAAAACATAAGTGATTATTCAGGAAGGTAAAGCTTTTCTTAGGCCTGATTTCTGGAAGAAATTCTGCATGAGGGATGTGTAGACAAACTGTCTTTGGCAGGGCTTGTCTCAGTGAGGTGTCCGGTATGTATGCGGGGCCTCAGGCACCTCTCAGTGCTGGGCCAAAGGTGATTCTGCAAGGATGCCTGTGAAGGGTAGGGATGATACTTCATGTATAAATCTTTCTGCTTCTTCATCTTGAGCCTAGTTTGGAATTTACAGTATTTTTTTAAACATTTATTTTATTAATGTTTTTCTCATATTTTTCTGTTACATTGCTTTTAGTGTTTCTGAAATATATATTTAAAAAAAAATTTTGTTTTCCTTTTTTGGCCATGCCACGCAGCATGTGGGATCTTAGTTCCCAGACCAGGGATCAAACCCTCACCCCTTGCATTGGAAGCATGGAGTCTTAGTCACTAGACCACCAGGGAAGTCCCAAAAGTATTTTCCAAAAAAAAAAAAAAACCACAAAAAAACACAACACAAAAAAAGGTATTTTTTCCATCTAGTTTTCTATAACAATTAGCCATTTTAGCTAGTGGAGCTTTCCAGACTTAGCATCCAACCTCTGGTGTCTGGATGTGCATCTCTGTGCCATAGTTCCTGTGTGTGGAGAGGGAAGCTTTGTCCTGGTGGCCTCCCTAGAGAGTGGTGAGGTGTATCCATCTGATGCCTTCTATGATCTCCTTCTCTCCCATAGGAAAAGCATGTTTAGGTCATGGGTAGCTAAAAAATAAATGTCTTCCATATAGGGGAAGTCAGTAGGTGTGTGACTTTTGTCTCTTGGAATATGAGGCTACCAGGGCGATCACTGTTTTGGCCTCGTAGCTAATAAATATCAGAGATAGAAAAACAAGCACAGGACATCTCCTGCTCTCGTTACCACTGGGTGCTCTATTGGTATAGGGGGTTGGTGGAAGGTAACTTAGTTTACAGTTCAACTTAAGGCAGCTTTATGCTTAATTGTAAGACAAGACTCCTTTTAATTATTTTCATTCACGTAATTTTCTTCTAGGTACCTAAAAAAAAGTCCTTAAGTGTAGGAAATTTCACACATACACAGTAGAGAGAATAGTATAATGAAATACTACTTACCCATAGCACGTTCTGACTAGTTACTTCATCTTTCTCTGAAGTATTCCAGTAAATGTATTACCTCTCATCAGTCATGTATGCTGGGCAATTTATTGAAACAATGTTTTTATTTTGGATTTGGTTTCATAACATGAAAATACTGGATATAGTTTTTCTCTCTGTCTGGGAAATGTGTTGCTGATAAGGATTGACTTCACAATTTTGTGTTAAAAACGTTTATACCATGTTTACAGAGGGGCAGTATAGCGTGGTGGCTAGGAGTGGTCTCCCGTGTGCCATACTCCGCTGGGTGACCTTGGGCAAGCACTCTGTGCCTCGGTTTCCCCCTGCATAGAGTGCATGCACAGTACTGCCTCTTAACGGCGCCTGTGAGGATTACCTAATGTGTAAAGTGCTTAAAACCGTTTGTGGCACATATTAAGCACTCAGCTATTACCTATTATTGTTACCCATTTTATAACGTTACAACAAACTGTGCCCATGATATTCAGAGGTTGGGTGTTCTATCTTGTTTTCTAGAGGTGAATGAACTGAAGGAGTGTCTTTCTGTGCTGGTTAGAGAGCAACAAGCTCTGGCCACCCAGTCAGCCACCACCACCCTTTCAGCCCTGAGGCTCAAGCAGAGACTCGTCGTCTTGGAACGATACTTCATTGCCTTGAATAGAACTGTTTTTCAGGAGAATATCAAAGTTAAGTGGAAAAGCAGCAGCGTTTCCTTGCCTCCTGTGGACAAAAAAAGGTAATAAGAAAGAATCCTGATACCAGCTAAATATAAAACTCAGGCTGTTTTGTTTAAGAAAGTTTAATTAAGGCTTTCAATATAGTCTGATTTTGTTTTCTGAAATTTTATTCTTTCTTTCTCTTTTTGTATGTTTCATATAATCTGGAGAATGGCTTTCCCAATTTGCTCATAAAGTAACAGGCTATGCTGTAACCTGTACCATTATTTTAAAGACGCTGTTCTGTCAGTAACTGTAGAAGCCATTTAAAAGTTTAGATCAGCATGTCTAGATTTGAAAATGGGATCTGAACATTATATTCTTTTTGTTTTGGTACCGGATAGGGAATTATCACATTGCAGTAGTGCTTAACTAGTTTAGATGCTTCATTTTTTTTCTTCTTAATGTGATTTACGTATTCTTTTCTAACGAGATGCTTTTATGGATTCACATGCAGTTGTAAGAAATAATGCAGAGAGATTCCTTATACCCTTCAGCCAGTTTCCCTAGTTTTTCACTTGCAAAACTGTAGTACAAAAATCACAATTAGGATATCAACTGATACATTGTACCCATCTTACTCAGATTTCCCATTTTACATGCTTTCAATCCTGTGTGTGTGTGTGTTTGCCTGAGATTTTATCACAGGTGTAGATTTCTGTCAGTGCTGCCACAGGGTACAGGACAAGGACCCTTTTTTATAGCTGCAGCCATTAACCAGTTCTCCATGTTTGTTATGTAACCTTTTGAGGTTGGCTTTTTCACTCAGCATTATTCCTTTGAGACTCTTCCAAGTAGGTGCATGTGTCGTCACTGTTGAGCAGGAGTCCATGTATGGATGTACCATATTGTGTTTAACCACTCAGCCTTTGAAGGATAGCTCAGTTGTTTATAATTTTTGAGTATTTTGAATAAAGCTGCTGTGAATATGTGTGTACAGGTTTTTGTGTGAACTTAAGTTTCATTTCTCTGGAAAAAATGCCTAGAGTGCAATTGCTGGGTCTTACGTTTAGGTTTGTAAGACATTTTCGTACTATTTCCAGAATAGCTGTACCATTTTACATTCTCATCAGCCATGTATGAGTGGTTCTGTTTCTCCATATCCTCGTCAGCATTTGGTGGTGTTGTCACTTATTTATTTTAGCCATTCTGTTAGATGTGTAGTGTTATCTCCTAAATTTTAGTAGATTTCTTTCCCTAATTTCTCAACTTATTTGGATAGTAATGGGTTTTACCTTTTTCGTAGAACTGGCTGTGGGTTGGATAGTTGATTGGCGTAGATGGGGGTGGGTCCAAGCTGTTTCTGTTTCTGTTTTCTTAAATAGCTATAAAATGGAGAGCCACTTGTTGAAGATTTAGCAGTTGTTACACGGTACAGATTTAGGGCTGTTGGGCTCTCTCTCCGTGGGTAGGGTCGCGATTGGCCGAGGGGAGCCCCAGCTTCATGCTTCTCCTGGTACAGCTTTCTTAGAGGGCGCCCTGTGCAGAGTGCTTCTCCCACTTCATCTGAATTCACTTTGCATGTGTGTTTCCTGTTTTAAAGACCACGTGTCTTATTATACATCTGTATCTTGTAAAGTTTATAATTCTCATTCAGTATGAATCTCCTTATTCCTGTCTCCCAGGTACCCAGTCCCCTCGTAGGAGGCAGCTCCTAATTACAGTTTCTGTGTTTCCTCATAGAGCTCCCCAAGCACGTATCCTGCACTGTTCAGGATTCATAGACGTGCGCATACCAGCTGCCTCTGTGGGTCCCCATGTTCCTCACTGCTAATTCGACTTGATATTGTATCTTGGGGAGATCATTCTATATTATTGCCCATTTTAAATAATATTTCTCCCTAATTATGAAAGCAAATTAGAGTAAATTTGGAGAATGAAGTATATAGTAGAAATACGTAACAGTATAAAGTTGAAAATAAAATTGCTTGCTACGTATGAGATTGAGTTTATATTGTACACACATTTTTGTATTCTAGTTTTTTTTTTTTTAAAAACTTAAAAAAGTTTTTTAAAACATTTAAAAATCCTTTTTAAAAGGATGATTTTTATGGTTTGTATAACTTCTTAATACGTGCAAAATGAAACCATGTCTTGTTAAATTACCATGTATAAGTAGTAAAAAGCTTAAAAAGACACGTGAGAATGATAAGCACTAAATTCAGGAGGGGTTACCTGCTGAGGTAGGTGGGGGTGTGGGTGAAGGAGAAGAGCAAGAGTACGGGGCCTGCAGACCTAGCAGTCCCAGAGCCCTGAGCAGGGAGAGAGCCAGAGCAGACCCCAGGCCTGGGGCTGAGTCTTAGGCACTTATTGCCTCGTTCTCTGTGTGCTCCTCACCCCTCACCTGCCTTTTCTTTACTTTGTAAGTTGAATTCCCCTTTTATATTTATCTGTTTATTTTGTTTATCATCTGTCTTCCCCCGACTAATAATATTAGTTCCCTGAGATTATTTCGTGAGTGTTTTTGCAAGTCATTTAAAATTCTTTTAACTGTCTTTTTTTTTTCCCTCAAAGAGAAAACTTTTCCTTTACAAAGGACATTTGATAAAAGTCTTTAAAGCGTGAAACTAAAAGTCATTTGTGATCCTGCTATCTAAAGAAACCCATTGATCACATTTTGGAACAAATCCTTTCGTATTACTTATTTTATTTTAGAATTTGCACATGCCTCTGACTGACCAATTCCCACACCCCCCCATGTATGTTGTCCGCAGTTCCCGGCCCACAGGCAAAGGGGTGGAAGGCCTTGCTAGAGTTGGATCCCGAGCAGCTCTCTCCTTTGCCTTTGCGTTCTTGCGCAGGGCCTGGCGGTCAGGTACGTGTGCCCCGCGTGTTCTGTTTCCTGCCACATCAGGAGATGTGGGTTCTTTCCTCACTTCTGCCACCACGTGCCCCTGGGTTGATCCCATGTGTTTCTAGGCCTCATTTTCCTTGTTTGTAGAATGAGAGGCTTCATAGTCTGTTTGACTTTGCAGGCCTGTGCTTCTAAAAAAAAAGGTGCGTATGCACATACATCCCAGGTGAACCACCGCAGTGCCTCTGTACTGATTTATTTTCTAGGAGAACCAGAAATTAGAATTGCTCACATGAGAGTCATAAAATAAAGAATTGACGTTGGAGCAACTGTTCAATGTTAGTCTCTGAGTTCTGGCGGTATCTCGTTGAGAGGAATGTGAGAGATTGAAAACATGCCAGTGGCATCCTCTCACTCTGGGGGTAGGAGACCCGCCTGGGAGAGTGGGGAGAGCTCTGTCTGTGTGCTGCCCGGGGACGGGCGGCCTCACCTGCCTTGTGTGTGCCCAGGGGAGGACGCGGACCTCTGCAGCGAGCTGTTGCAGGAATCCCTGGACGCCCTGAGAGCCCTGCCCGAGGCCTCGCTCTTTGATGAGAGCACAGTGTCCTCGGTGTGGCTGGAGGTGGTAGAAAGAGCAACCCGGTTCCTCAGGTCCGTCGTGACCGGGTGAGTTCTTCCTCTCCCATTCTACTGTGTGAACGGTTCCAGCATGCTTTGCAGTCTCGTCTCACCTTCTTCTCTTAGAGCTGAGAAATTTAGTAGGTTGGTTCCTGGAGTGTTTCCAGCGTACCCTCAGGCTCATGATTTGAATAATGATACAAGTAGTTTTATGCTACAGCAACTTGGAATATGTCTTCTAATGTAATCATCGTATAGTATCTGAATTAATACTTTTAATAAAAACTTACCTTTACAAGTTAATTGTATGCTTTAGAATCTCTGATTAAATTTGAGTAAGCAAGTCTCAGAAACTTGATTCTAAATATTAAAAATATATTTCTCCATGGGAAAGGGAAGGTACTTAATTTAACATTAACAACATGCTTGTTTTAAGTACGCTGTCTTTAAGGTCTGTTGTTACTTTGTCCCTGCATCCTCTGCTGTCATTTCAGGGATGTTCATGGAACGCCTGGTACCAAGGGGCCAGGAAGTATCCCTCTGCAGGACCAGCACCTGGCCCTGGCCATCCTGTTAGAGCTGGCTGTGCAGAGAGGCACGCTGAGGTGAGGGGTGCCATAGGCTGGGAGTGCTGTAGGGAAATGACTCTGTATCTGAGCAGCTGTTGCGTTTCATTGAACTATTTGTGATTGTAGGAAATGTGTGGTGGTCTGTGATCAAAGAACCATGTCCCAGGACCCCCTGTTTTCAGACCTGGGTACACTTAAGTTTTCTTCATTTCCTTTTTTTGTGTTCAACTTTCTAGTAGTTTAGGAACTGTTCTTTTTTTTCCCTCTGTCTCTTAATTTTCTTTAAATAGTTATTTTTATTCCATTAATTTAAGGTCCTAGAAATTCCCTGTAGAAAGTGCTATTTGAGCTTCTTAACTGGTTTTATGTTTCTCATCCACAGAAGGTGGATGTCTTGTGCTAAAATCTTGGCATTGATTTAGGATTTTACTGCCAAGAGTTGTTTTCAGGGCCTTGTTTTAGTTTCCTTTCAAATCTAAAGTATTTCTTCAGTTTTATTTAGCTGTCTGCTTTTATTTTTTACAGACCATGGCAAAAAATGTTAAAGTTTTTACTAGAGAATAAAGATAATTTCTCTTCCAGCCAAATGTTATCTGCTATCCTGTTGCTGCTTCAATTGTGGGACAGTGGGACACAGGAAACTGACAATGAGCGGTCTGCCCAGGGTACCAGCGCCCCCCTTCTTCCTTTGCTGCAAAGGTTCCAGAGCATCATGTGCAGTAAAGATGCCCCCCATACAGAAGGTGACACTCATGTAGGTATCATCACGAGACTTTGCACTTAAGTAGCTCTCTTCATTTCACTCATCCTAAAGGAGTTAGCCTTTTATAAACAAGACCAGAGCACATATCTGTGGTGGTAGTTGCTTCTGGGGGGAGTGTGGTTTTGGCCATTCAAACAGTGAATCAGGGACTTCCCTGGCGGTCCAGTGGTTAAGACTCCGTGCTTCCACTGCAGGGTGCACGGGTTCGATCCCTGGTCGGGGAATTAAGATCCCGCAAGCTGCGTGGTATGACCAAAAATAAAGAAAAAAAAAGAAGCAAACAGTGAGTCAGGTGTGGGATGGCTATGGCAGGTCATGGGGTGGGTCACAGTTGATACAGCAGAACATCACATGATCACATTCGGATTCTTTGCAGCAACTAAGGAGTGACCAGAGCCAGCTGTGTTTTGTTGACCCTGGGCCCTTTGTGTTCATTTTGGATTGTGTGTATTAGGAGCATGTCTCTTAACATACATCAGCTCGTGCTTTTAGAGAGATCCATCTGCTGCCTTGCTGGCCATGCGGTTTTCTTTCTGCTGCGCTGGAGCCCCTGAGCCCTTTGTGCGTTTAGCGCTTTTGTGTCCCCAGCAGCCAGTCGTGTTGTGGTTAGGCTGTGATGGGGCTAACCGAGTTAGTAGCGGCATGAAGATGGGTAAAAATCCTGATGATATTTCAGAAAGAAAGTATGAGAGTCAGGTGCGTTCTTAGGGCGCCCGCGGTGATCACATGGGGCCGTGGCGCAGGAGCGAGGCTCGGCTGGCCTGGGAGGGAGCGCGCGTCTGGTTCAGAGGAGCTGCTCGGCCCCGACGCCTCACTCTGTCTGCGTTGAGGGCAGTGACTGCGGGTTGGTTTTGACCCTTCCAGGGCCCAGGCAAATCTTCTCTTCCCGCTCTGTCCTCCTCCACGTGCTGTTTATGGACAGCACCTCCATTAGCCAGCAGAAGCTGCGTGGGCGGCATGGAGCCGAGTCCGAAATGCACACTTTCAGAAAAACATTGGAAAAAGAGCGTTGAAAATAGCGACTCACTTTGTTGGCCCTTCCTCAGTGCGGGGCACCGCGCAGAGAATGTCACGTAAGGCATCACTGTGTTTAGTCCCAGGAAGCTGAGGCTGGTGGCAGAGCAGGGCCTGCCCGGCTCCACACCCCTGGGGCTGCGGCTTTTTAGAGGTACAAGTTTGATCTTGCAGGCCTTTTCTGGAAAGACTTAGCTGTTCCGTTATGAACTTTCAGCCTAATTATTCTTTCACTTTGCAGTCTTTAGTGATAATAAGGCTATTCTGGCTTCAGAAGAATTAGAATTATTACTTAATGTGCAAATAAAATTAGGTTTTCTGATGAGCGGGCAGCATTTAGATTAAAGTAAGTGGCTTTCGTTTTCAGTTTTCAAAGCCACGTTGAGGTACAGTGCTTTGTTCCCAGGAAGATTGCTCTGAGTTCTTTCGAGGGTCCTTGGGGTAGTGAACCTGAGGATGGTCGGGCTGTGTCCTTTACCTGTGTGGAGTCGGCACACAGGTGGCGGATGTGCGGGTGTGTGGAGTCGGCACACAGGTGGCGGATGTGCGGGTGTGTGGGCACCACTGTGTGCGGTGCGTGTGTAGACCTCAGCGCGTCAGCAACACTTCTTACTCGATAGCCAGAAAGGGGCAGGGTTACAGATCATGTCTAACTGTGAATACCAAAATACAAAGCGTGGTTAAAGGCTAACTGTGTTACTTAAAGTTTTCCCAGTTTCTGAAGATGTTTCTTTGCTTTTCTTCTCTAGCTTCTGTCTGGCCCTCTGAGCCCCAATGAGAGCTTCCTGAGGTACCTCACTCTTCCGCGAGACAGCGAGCTTGCCATAGACTTACGACAGACTGCGGTTGTTGTCATGGCCCACCTGGACCGCCTGGCCGCCCCCTGTATGCCGCCTCTCTGTAGCTCTCCGACCTCTCATAAGGTCAGTGCGAGAGCATTGTTTATTCTCTGTGTGTATGTTCCTAGGTTCTCATTCTGTACCTGTGTGGAGACTCACCTTCTCTGCTGTTGGGGTGGATTTGGCTTTCAGCTTTTAAACCTATATACGCTTTAAGGCGTCGTTAGCGGACCCAGTGGGCGACGAGCAGGCCGAGGCACATGGCGGTTCAGGACCCATCGCGTGTCCCAGGGTCCAGGTTCAGGGGCACATCCCTGGAGCGCTCTCCTGCCTTCCCACAGCCACATGCCAGGCTGCCTTCCTCAGGAGAAGGGGAGTGACGTGTTTGACACTAAGGTGCAGGCCCACGGAGGACCTCACGCAGACGCACCCGGCCGTCACTACGCTGACCCACTGTGTGGGTGAGAAGGCTGCCGTTTGGAGTGGTACCGAACCTGGCCAAGGTCACGCAGAAGAATCCTGGTTTTGAATCCAGATTTTTCTAATGGTTTTCTTTGTTTGTTTGTTTTGGCAGCATACGTACTTTTATTTATTTATTAAATTAATTTTTATTGGACTCTAGTTGATTTACAATGTTGTGTTAGTTTCTGCTGTACAGCAAAGTGCAGATTTTTCTAACTTTTAATGCTTTTTTTTTTTGGCTGAGCCATGTGGCTTGTGGGATCTTAGTTCCCTGACCAGGGATTGAAGCTGGTCCCCGGCAATGAGAGTGCATAGTCCTATCCACTGGACCGCCAGGGAATTCCTTCTAACTTTTAATGTTTAATACGAGGAGTATTTATTTTGTTTTGCAGTTATTTATGTTTTCCAGATAAGTAATACATTCCTATGGTTCAACAAAAAAAACTAAATGCAGAGACACCCTGTCACTTCCTCTCCCACTGCCTCCTCACCCTCAGTTTCCCACCTTTGCTTCTCACGCTTCTGGTCTCTTATGCATCCTTTCAGTTCTCTCAGTGGTATTGTATTATATCACTTCTGTAGCTTGTTTTTTCACTAAGCCGACTACTGAAGAGCTCTCTGTATAAGTAAACAGAGCTTCTCTCTTTATTTTTAAAAGAAACTTAGTGTTCCACGTGTGGCTGTATCATGATTTTTTAAAATCAGTCTCCTATTGGTGGACACTTGTGTTGCCAGAAGCTCGCTACCCAGGTAATGCTGCAGTGGCCACCCTGTAACTGTGTTCCTCTGTGTGTGTGCACGCATCTGCAGTGGTGACGTACCCGATGTGGTGGACACGTGAGCTGATTATCCCCGAATTGCTCTCACGTGGCTTCATTCCTCTCACCCCCACCAACAGCGGGGACACTTGTCTCCTAGGCTTGTGCTTAGGCCTTCGGGTCCCTGCCTGTAATGGCAAAGTGGTAACCTGATATGGTTTGAGCATTTTAAAATATGTTTCAGGTCTACTTGTACTACTTTTTAATGGGCTCTGTTAAAGTGAAATGCTGTGGAAAAGAAACCTGTTCAGTTACTTCATCTTACCTGCTAACTGAGGCAATATGGGGTATTCTTAGTTATTTTGATGTTGTGAATCAGCTTCTTTCTTTACTTGCTTTATTTTTATCTTACTGTATCTCATTGTTGCTCCTTGCATGAATTATTCTTTCTTTTGTCTAAGAAAGAAATTTTCTTGCTGATATAAAGAAAATGTTTGCTTACTTTGTCATCTGACAGGGATCATTGCAAGAGGTCATAGGATGGGGGTTAATAGGATGGAAATACTATGCCAATGTGATCGGTCCCCTTCAGTGTGAAGGCCTTGCCAACCTGGGGGTCACACAGATCGCCTGTGCAGAGAAGCGCTTCCTGATCCTGTCGAGGAACGGCCGCGTGTACACGCAGGCCTACAACAGCGACACGCTGGTAGGTGCCGGGGCGGGTTGGTGGAGGGGCTCTTTGCTGTGGATGCCGTGCGTCTTGTCTTTCTTCATGTCGGTTGATTTCTGAAGACGTATAAGCACTTGCTCATTGTATATTATGCGTTGTGTTTGCAAATTTTAATCGTGGTCATTACTGTCAAGATTGTGGGGGCAGAATTTCTTAGTTTTTAAGCTCAGGAGCCCCTTCCAGTGCCATTTACTGCCCCCTGTTGTTCCCGTTTGTCAACCGTAACGTCGTTTCACCAGTGCCATTTACTGCCCCCTGTTGTTCCCGTTTGTCAACCGTAACGTCGTTTCACCTTGGGGGCCAGGAAGGTAACAGATGAGGCAGTCGTGGGGTTGGTGGCAGATTGGGCACGTTCCTGTTAGAGGAAGGAGCTCTTCACCTCTAGCTGCAAGTTCCCTGTGCAGGGGTGGCCTAGCCATGCCCCGGAGCACGTGGAGGCCGCCCGCCTGGTGCTGTTCTGTTGGTGCTGGGCAGAGTGACAGGACAGGTGGCCTGGCAACCACCAGAGGCTCATGTTCTTTCAGGTCGAGAGGAGTTTGTCAGCGTAAGCTACACGGTTGAGGCGAGTCATGCTGTCTTCTTTGTCCTTGGACTGCTTCCTAATTTTCTTCCTGCTTTTACCTTTTTAGGCTCCACAGCTGGTCCAGGGTCTTGCCTCCAGAAACATTGTAAAAATTGCTGCCCATTCGGACGGTCACCACTACCTGGCCTTGGCAGCCACCGGAGAGGTGTATTCCTGGGGCTGTGGCGATGGTGGACGTCTAGGCCACGGGGACACGGTGTATGTACAGCCTTTTCCTGGAACTGACACACTCTTCTTTTGTGCTGCTGTAGCCAAAATGGGGTGGAAAAGAAAAGTGTGGTGAGGTGTTTTGCAGCTGCTCAGACAGGTGGGGCTAGGATGGAGAGGGCTGCCGCGGTGGATCAGCGCTCCGGTGACACCGGGCAGTTCTGCCCACAGCACAGGGAGTGACGGCAGCTGGCCTTCGTGTTCCTCTCCCCCGGCTTTTGCTACTCTTTGCTACTCCTGTTTTAGCTACCCACGCTGCACCCTCACCGTGGGGTTTCCTAAACCAAATCCCACACCCTTCTGCCTTCAGTTACAATCTCAACACATCTCTGTCGGATAAGGTCCTCGTTTCCTTGAGCCATACTGTCGTTTTCCCAGCTAATAAAATCAAGAGTTTCCTAATACCTTATTTTGCGGAAGCTTTTGATTATCGTAAGAGACCAAGAAATAAAACAGAATGGTTGTTCTGAATGCAGGCTTGTGAAAAGAAAGAGTTCTGATGGCTGCCTCAGAATCACAGGAGCCCTTTCATATGTTGCTGTTGTGAGTGGAGCCTTAGGCTGAAATTGAAGATGCGGCCCCATTTCAAAGTGGTCAGAGCCATGAGTAGGGAGTGGGCAGCAGCAGTCGAGAGGAGACTGCCCCGTTCTTGCTGGGGTGGAGGTGGACATCCACCAGGAAGGATCCCAAACCGTGAAGAAAGAGTCTCGCATACTGGGTGTTAGCATTCAGCAGACTTGATATTCCAAACTTGACAGTGTTGTAGGGGATTCAGACAAATGTGGTAAAATGATAGTGAAAAAAAGGAATGATAAGTACAGCACTTAGAATTGTTACTCTCAGGTTAGCAGGGGGGCAGGATTAGCATGGAGCACACAGGATTTGAAAGGGTTGAGGTACAGGATGGAGGCATTAGTCTTTTTACTTTTTTTATGTTATATATAATAAGTATGCATAAAATATGTTGTAATAAAATAATACTCAGTTGAAGTTAAGTGCTAGGTTGACTAACTTGTCCATTGCTTGAGGAGTTGAGGGAAGGAAAGGAGACCAGTGCGAAGGGCAGGAGTTGCAGAGAAACTTTGGTCGGGGGGGTTTGAAACTTGAGCTGAATGGAAGAAGGGGGAAGTGGTACCAGAGTAGAGTCATTTGTCCCCCTTCCCGTGTGTGCCCCTGCCTCTGTGTGTGTTTATTTTGCAGAATAGTGGGTCACAAAGTGAGCGAACTGTGTCTTTGGAGAGGCTAGAGTGGGTGTTACCAATCACATCAGACAGTTTTTAGATTATAAGCATCCGGCATTTTGCTAATTTTGAAAGTGAAGAATCAACTAGGGAGACTTCTCCCCAGTTCATCCTTGCTGTTTCCTACTTTTCGTTTGTAAAATATAGATTGCAGTGTGATTAGTAAACCTTGCTCCGTCATTCCTTCTCATTTGTTTAACAAATACGTATAAATTTCAACCATGAGTAACGAGATTTACAAATTCATCAGCTTCCCCTACACAGTCTGGTGAGCTTCACAAATGCATGCCGCTGGGAGCCACCGTAAATGAGACGCGGAGCATTTCCATTACCCACCTCCCAACCCCCCCCTCCCTTTCGTTCTGCCCTTTTGCAGCCAACCCCTGCTCCCCCCTTCCAGCTCCTGGTGACCACTGACCTGCCCTCTGCCACTTGGTCGTATTCTGTCTCTGCTCTGTCAGTGAGCTTCATCTTTCCCTGTTGCTGAGTGCTGTCTGTGGATAGGCGGCCACCATTCAGACCACTGTGGCCACAGCTGCCGTGGACTTGATCACCTGTGTCTTCAACAGACACTGTTGTGATAGTCTGCTGGATGCCATGCTTGGCATTAGGTGCCCACTTAACAAAGAATCATGGAGGTGGTAGGTGTTTGAATTCCGTATTTCTTAATTATTTCATAAGGCACCTGCAAGGTGAAACTGTCTTTCGACGCTCTGATAGTTTATTCCCACGAGTGTCACTAATAGGAAGGTCTCAGAAGGGCATTCACGTTTGTTCCCTTTCTCTCCACAGGCCTCTTGAGGAGCCTAAGGTGATCTCTGCCTTCTCAGGAAAGCAGGCTGGGAAGCATGTGGTGCACATTGCGTGTGGGAGCACGTACAGCGCGGCCATCACTGCCGAGGGCGAGCTGTACACCTGGGGCCGGGGGAACTACGGCCGACTGGGCCACGGTATGTCTGCTCCGAGTCAGCTGGAGCATGCAGCATGAGGCTGCCTCTTCTGAGGGACTTGCAGTAACAGTAGTCCTGTCTTTTTGAAGGCTCCAGTGAAGATGAGGCCATTCCGATGCTGGTGGCTGGGCTCAAAGGGCTGAAGGTCATTGACGTGGCATGTGGGAGTGGTGATGCTCAAACCCTGGCTGTGACGGAGAACGGTATGTGGGGCACCGCTGCCCTGGACAGGCTCTCAGGATGACGAGGGCCGCTCTCCTAGAGGGAATGAGCTTTGGAGTCTTTTTTTTTTTTTTTGGCTGCACCACACGGCTTGTGGGATCTTAGTTCCCCGACCAGGGGTTGAACCTGGTTCTCCTGCAGTGGAAGCGCAGAGTCCTAACCACTGGACCGCCAGGGAAGTCCCTGGAGTCTTTAAGTGCGTGTGCACCTCAGTGTCTTCAGGAGAGGTAGAGAAGCTATGGGACTTGTAACTTCTGTTACCCAGGGCCAGAGAGCTACCATCCTTCCTGTTTGGGCATTTTACTTTTTAACAAAGAAATGAAAATAAATGGAATAGTTGACGTTTTAGGTCGTTTCTGTTTATTATGATTATATTTCCTAATGTTCAGCCACCCTTGATTCCCTGTGGTAAATCCTGCTTAGTCTTTGTGTATTCACAGTATGATACTTGTTTTGAATTTGTTTTATATTTGTGTTCATTAGTGAGATTGTACTCATTTGACACTTTTTGAGGATATATTTATCAAGTTTGATGTCCCTCCCCCCGCCACCGCACTGCACGGCTTGTGGAATTTTAGTTCCGCGACCAGGGATTGAACCCTAGCCCTCAGCAGTGAGAGGGTGGAGTCCTAACCACTGGACTGGCAGGAATTCCCGATGTTGATTTCTTTTTTTATAAATTTATTTATTTTACTTATATTTATTTTTGGCTGTGTTGGGTCTTTGTTGCTGCGCACAGGCTTTCTCTAGTTGCACCGCGTGGGCTTCTCATTGCCATCTTGTTGCGGAGCATAGGCTCTAGGCGCGCGGGCTTAGTAGTTGTGGCTCGTGAGCTCTAGAGTGCAGCAGACTCAGTAGTTGTGCACAGGCTTAGTTGCTCCGCGGCATGTGGGATCTTCCTGGACCAGTGCTCGAACCCGTGTGCCCTGCATTGGCAGGCGGATTCTTAAGCACTGTGCCACCAGGGAAGCCCTCGATGTTGATTTTTTAAACTGTATTTGTCTTTCAGTATTGTGGGGGTCTGTCCTTCGAATCGTGGGGTCTGTCAGGATTAGCTGGGAGCCTCTCAGCCTTGCTCTCCCACAGAGAGCAACTTTATTTTATCCCTTTATGTAGTATTTAATTAAATTACACTAACAAAGTGTTATTGGGAATAAATACAATTGTACGTTTGACTTGTGGTCAACACAACAAGAGGGGTGTGCAGGCAGGCCCAAGAGTGGTGTGCAGTGGGCCATGGGCCCAGTTGCTGTGTTTTATAAAGGAAGCAGTGGAGCTTTCGCTCTGTGTTTAGTAATTAGTGGAAGCAGTATCATTGTGCCCAAACTAGCAAGGGTTAGGACTTTATCATTCATTCAGTTAAAACAAGAAGAAAACTCAGCTTTCCATTTCTTAATTGCTTCTCTATCAAGCTGAAGTAGAAACTAGATTTCATTTGGTCAGTAACCACCTGTGTAGTGTCAGCTATATACATTAGTGGTCTAGATTGTTGTGTGTTATTGGCTATGTTGATTATTTGCAGACATTTAGAAGTTTTATTTAGATGTACAGTTATTTTTACTCCAATAACTTGTATTTTTTAGGTCAGGTGTGGTCTTGGGGAGATGGTGACTATGGGAAATTGGGCAGAGGTGGTAGTGACGGCTGCAAAACACCAAAGCTGATTGAGAAGCTTCAAGACTTGGATGTTGTCAAAGTCCGATGTGGAAGTCAGTTTTCTGTTGCCTTGACAAAAGATGGCCAGGTTTATTCATGGGGAAAAGGTGACAACCAGAGACTTGGACATGGAACAGAGGAACATGTTCGTTACCCCAAACTCTTGGAAGGATTGCAAGGTGAGTGCAAAATGTAAACTTTTGAAACCATTTGAGGCAGTTGTCTTTAGTAATCTTTTAAAGTTTGCAGGTATTTTTCTTTACCTGACATCCGTGAATGACACATCATTAGAAGCTTTTATCCACATTTGGATAGGTATAGATAATAAGTGGAAAGTGGTTTGTCTGTATTAAAAAGTGACCTAGAATTATTCTTATCAAATTTAATTTAAACTTTTAAATTTTACCTGTGTTGGAGAGTTCTTTTTGTTTGTTTGTTTTTTCTTTTTTATTGGAGAGTTCTTTTTTGTGGCAAGTACCCATTCATTACTCATTAAGCTGGCCTCAGTGAGATTAACTTCTGTTTGGTGAGGTCGTCTGCTTGCTGTGGATATGCATGGTGTTATGGGAGCAAAGAGGGAGATGGGGTTGGGTCAGCCTGGAGTGTTCTTGTTTGAACTTATCCTTGATGGATGAATCTTCTTGTTTGGTTTCAAGGGTGTCCAGCATGCATTCTCAGCAGCTGGGAGGAATGGGAGCCAAGGCACGTAGGTGTGATTTACAGGTGCTTTCTGAAGTATGGGAGAGCTTGGTGATAAGTGTACCAGGTGGGGCCTGTAGTGCTTTATCTCTACACTACAGGGGGTGGGCAGGCTATTTTTTAATGGACCAGACTCTATGTATAATTTTAGGTTTGAGGGCCTTGTGCTGTCTCTCCTAACTACTCAGTCCTGCTGTTGTAGCCCCAAAGCAGCCAAAGACAATATGAAAACAAATGCGCCTGTGTTCCAATACACCTTTATTCACAGAAACAGGCCTTGGGCTGCATTTGACACAAGGGATGAAGTTTGTTGGATTGCTGTGCTGGATTCTCCTTTATGTTTTTGCTTTTTTGTCAAGGGAGTTTGGAAGTGAGCCTTTTAATTGGGACTTGCCAGTTCCTTTCCCCAGCATTTTTATTTTAAAGCATGTTAACACTTTGGTGATTAGAAGTTTTGTGTGCTCATCTGGTGTTTATTATTTTCTAAGCATCTGAGATCAGTTATAGAGTAATACAATTGGTTGTTTATTATGGAGCTGTATTTGAATTTTATTTGCCTTCTTGTTTATATTCCTTTCATTTAGTAGAGGAAATCAACTTCCTCAGCGACATTAATTAGATACAGAGGTAGCGTACTATGAGAGTATTTAAGTGACTGTTGATACGTACAGTCATTTGGTAGTTTTTAAAATAGTCTCTTTGGATAGAATTGTTTCTCTTACTATAGTAGAGTTCTTTCAGCTGAATTATTTTTTATGTTGACATGTCTGAAAACACCCCTTGTGTTGGTCATGTTAGATCTACTAATAAGCAAAAATACAGTACTTTGCTAACACTATTTAAGTAGAGAAAATATATTTTACACTTACATCATTTAACTTTGGAGAGAAACAGATTTTGTTTAACTTTGGAGAGAAATAGATTTTGTTTTAGAAAACTTTCTACTGAAAAGTGTATTTTGACTTTCACCAAGATAGACCCAGCCTGGGCCATAAAACACGCCTTAACAAATTTAAAAGAAGAGAAATCAAACAATGTCTCCTCTCAGACCACAATGGAATTGACTAGAAATCAGTAACAGAAAATTAGCTGGAAAAATCTCAAAATACATAGAGATAAAACAGTACACTTTCAAATAACACATAGGTCAAAGAAGAAATCACAATAGAAATTTTAAAATATTTTGAACTAAATGAAAATGGAAATACAACTTTTGAAGATTTGTGGGAGGCAGTGAAAGCTTAGACGGAAATTTATAACATCGAATGGATATATTAGAAAAGAAGAAAGATCTAAAATCAGTAATCTTTCTGTACAGCAAAGGAAGCCATCAAAGAAATGAAAAGGCAACCTATGAAATGGGAGGAAATATTTGTAAGTCATATATTTGATAAGGAGTTAATATCCAAAATATATAAAGAACTCGTACAACTCAACAGCAAAAAAACCCAAATGATCTGATTAAAAAATGGGCAGAGGATCTGAATAGTCATTTTTCCAAAGAAGACATAACGATGGCCAACAGGTACATGAAAAGATGTTCAGCATCACTAATCATCAGTGAAATACATTTAAAAACAGTGAGATATCACCTCATACCTGTTAGAATGTCTGTTACCAAAAAGACAAGAAATAACAAGAGTTGGCAAGGATGTAGAGAAAAGGGAACCTTTGTGCACTGTTGGTGGGACTGTAAATTGGTGGAGCCACTCTGGAAGACAGTATGGAGGTTCCTCAAAAAATAAAAATAGAAATACCATGTGATCCAGCCATTCCAATTCTGGGTATCAAAAACACTAACTTGAAAAAATATCTGCATCCCCATGTTCATTGCAACATTATTCACAATAGCTAAGACATGGATACAACCAAAGTGTCCATTGATGGATGGCATATAAAGAAAATGCATACACACACACACACACACACACACACACACACACTCAGACACTATGAAAGGCTGGTTCAGTGTTAAAAAAAAATCAGTTAATGTAATCTATCAAATTGACAGATGAAAGAAGAAAAATCACATGATCATATCAATAGGTGCAGACAAAGCTTTTGACAAAATCCAGCACCCATTCATGATTAAAAAAAACTTTCAGTAAACTAGGAATAAAGGAGACTTCCTCAACTTGATAAAGACAACCTATAAAAATCCTACAGCTAATGTCATACTTAATGGTGAGAAACGCAAAGCCTTTCCACTAAGATCAGATACAAGGAAAGGATGTCCCGTCTCACCATTCCTTTTCAAAGTTATACTGGAAGTTTTAGCTAATGCAGTGAGACAAGAAAAGGAAATAAAAGCTATACAGATTGAGAAGGAAGAGATAAAACTGTCTTTGTTCACAAATGACATGATTGTTGATGTGGAAAATTTGAAAGAATTGACCAAAAAACCCTCCTGGAACTAACAAGGTTGCAAGATGGTTGCAAGATGGTTACTATGCCAAAGTTAATTGTTTTCTTATATACAAGCAGCAAACAAATGGAATTGAAATTAAATACACAATACCTTTGTATTAGCATCCAAAGAATGAAATACATAGGTATAAATCTAACAAAATATGTGTGAGATCTGTATGAGGAAAACTACAAAACTGATGAACGAAATCAAAGAAGAACTTTATAAATGGAAAGATATTCTATGTTCATTGATAGGAATACTGAATATTGCCAAGATGTCAGTTCTTTCCAACTTGATCAATAGAGTCAATGCAATCCCAATCAAAATCCTAGCAATTTATTTTATGGATATCAAAAAACTGAGTCTAAAGTTTGTGTGGAGAGGTGAAAGACCCAGGATAGCCAACACAAAATTAAAGGAGAAGAATGAGTGGGAAGACTGATACTGCCCAACTTCAAGACTTAACTGTAAAGCTACAGTGATCAGGACAGTATGGTATTGGCTAAAGTATGAACTAATAGATCATTGGAACAGAAGAGAGAGCTCGGAAATAGATCTACATAAATGTACTTAAGTGATCTCTGACCAGAGGAGCAAAAGCAGTACAATGGAGCAAAGATCGTCATTTCAACAAATGATGTTGGAACAACTGGACAGCCATGTGTAAAAAAATAAATAATAATGGGAGGCTAAACATCTGTTGGGGTAGGGAGTATATGGGAAATCTCTGCCTTCTCCTCAGTTTTACTGTGAACCTAAAACTGCTCTAAAAACATAGAGTCTTTTTAAAAAAGAATGCACTTTACATGGTTGTACATTGGGACAGGAGAATATGATCTAGTAGTTAATTAAAAATACACTTGTCTTTTTCTGAATGAAAATCTGAATAAGGATGAGAAAAATGAACAGATCCATTTCATACCCTAGCATTATTTTATTTGCAGGCTGTAGGGCTTAATAAATTGTAGCTAGTAAAACACAACAGGGGTTTTAGTAATGTACACAAGGCAGATGAATTGTGAATAATATTAAAGCAATGAATTATCCTTTAGAAATTGACATTAAATGCCTTCTGACCTGAGTGTCCTAAAGTAAATATCTTTATTGCAACAGAAGTCATAGGCGTGAACCTGTATCTGCATCCCTCTTTCCTCCCAGGGAAGAAGGTGATTGATGTAGCTGCAGGCTCCACCCACTGCCTGGCCCTGACTGAGGACAGTGAGGTCCACAGCTGGGGGAGCAATGACCAGTGCCAGCACTTTGACACCTTGCGTGTGACCAAGCCAGAACCTGCTGCGCTGCCAGGACTGGATACCAAACACATAGTTGGGATTGCCTGCGGACCTGCCCAGGTACTGAGTAGATGGCTTGGTGTTTTGTAGAATTTTGGTTTCCTGATGTTCATTGCTAGTATGTAGAAGTACCATTGACTTGTGTGTTTAGTCCTTATATCCTGTAGTTGTACTAAACTCATTTATTAGTTCTAGGAGCTTCGCTGTGATTCCTTGGGGTTTTCTTCAGAAACAGTTCTGTTGTCTGTACATAGAGACAGTTTTATTTTACAATACGTATGCCTTTTCTTTCTTTTCCTTGCCTTATTGCACTGGCCAGGACTTCCAATATGATGTTGAGTAAGAGTAGGGGGGGTGCATCCTTGCCTTGTTCCTGATTGTAAGGGGAAGGCATTCAGTCTTTCACCATTAACTGTGACGTTAGCTGTATGTTTTTTTGTTTGTTTATTTGTTTTTGGTCGATGCCTTATTAAATTAAGGATGTTTCCTTTAACTACTACTTTTTTCAAGTTTTTCTTTTTTTTAAATCCTGAGTGATTTTAAACTATGTCAGATGCTTTTTCTTCTCATGTGATATGATCACGTTTTCCTTCTTTAGTCTGTTTATATAGTGGAATACATTGATTGATTTTCAAATATTGACCAAACCTTGTGTTTTTGAGATAATCCCCACCTGGTCATGGTGTATTATTCTTCTTTTTATATTGTGGGATTTGATTTGCTAATACATTGTTGAGGATTTTTCTGTCAGAACTCTTCAGAGATAGTAGTTTGTGGTTTTTTTAGGGCTTTCTTGTCTGACTTTTTATCCGGGTAAAACTGGCCTCATAAAAAGTGTTGGCAAGTGTTCCATCCTCTTCTGTTTTCTGGAATGAGTTGTGTAGAATTAGTGTTGTTTCTTCGTTAAATATTTTTCTATGAATCCATAGGAGCCTGGGGATTTCTTTCTCAAAAGATTTTTAACCACAAATTCAATTTCTTTAATATAGAATTATTCAGTGTTTCCTCTTGGGTGAGTGTTCCTGGTTTGTGGCACTCAAGGTATTGTTCCATTTCATCTAAGTTACCCAGTTTTTATGTATAAAGTTTTCCTTATTAGTGTTCTCTTATTGACCTTTTGAAGTCTTTGGGTCTGCAGTGATATCCCTTCTTTCATTCCTGATATGGGTAATTTGCATCTTTTCTCTTTGCCAGTTTTGCTAGATGTTTATCCATTTTGTTGATCTTTTCAAAGAACTAGCTTTTAGTTTCATTAATTTTCCCCTTGTTCTTTTGCTTTCAATTTCACTGGTTTCTCCTCTTGTCCCCCTTTTCACTCTTCAGCTTGCTTTGGCATTACTTTACTGTTTTCTTAGTTTCTTCAGGAGGAAGCTTAGGTTGTTGACTTTAGACATTTCTTCTTTTGTAATAGATAAGTGCTTGATGCTATAAATTTTCCTCTAAGCAGTGCTTTAATTGCACCCACAAATCTTGATTATTTTCATTTTTGTTCAGTTCAAAATATTTTCTAATTTCTTTCATGAATTGCTCTTTGACCTATGGATTAAGTGTGTTGTTTAGTTTCAAAGTGTTTGGAGATCATTCTGTTATCTTTCTGTTACTGGTTTCTAGTTTAATTCCATTGTGGTTAGAGAATAAACTCTATGATTTCAATTCTTATAGATTTGATGATGTTTGTTTTATATCTCAGGATGTGTTCTCTTAGTGAATGTTCTGCATGTGTGCTTAAAAAGAGTATTTATTTTGCTGTTGATATATTTTGCCATTATTGGGTGAAGTGTTCTATAAATGTCAATTAGATCTAGTTCATTGATGGTATTGTTCAGTTTTTCTAGATCCTTGCTGATTTTCTGTCTGTTTGTTCTGTCTTCTTTTGGGGAGGGTGGTGTTGGTATCTCCAAGAATAATTGTGGATTTGTCCATTTCTCTTTTTGGTTCTGTCAGTTTTTTTTTTTTTTTTTTTAATGCTTTTGATCATTAAAAAAATTATGGTAAAACATACAGTGACGTTAAGTATATTCACAGTGTTGTGTTACCATCACTACTATCCATCTCCAGAACCTTTTCATCATCTCAAAGAGAAACTCTGTACCCGTTAAACAGTAACTCTCCATTTCTCCTCCCCTACCCCTGGTGACCTGAAATTTACTTTCTGTCTGTATGAATTTGCCTATTCAAGGTATCTCGTATAAGTGGAATCACATAATATTTGACCATTTGTGTCTGGCTTATTTCACTTAGCATAATATTTTCAATGTTGATTCATGTTGTAGCATGTATCAGAATTTTTTTTGTAAGGCTTAATAATAAAAATACGTAACTCCCACATTTTGTTCATCCATTCCTCCTTCAGTGGACACATGGGTTGTTTATCTCTTGGCTATTATGAATAATGCAGCTATGAGTATTAGTGTAGAAATATCTGTTTGAGTCCCTGCTTTTGGTTTTTTTCAGTATATATCTAGGAGTGGAATTGCTGGATCATTATGGTAACTCTGTTTAGATCTTTGTGGAACTGCCTTACTGTTTTTCCACAACAGCTGCATGATTTTTACATTCCCACCAGATACACACAAGGGTTTCAATTTTTCTACATCCTTGTCAACACTGGTTATTTTCCTTTTTCTTGTTTTTTTTAGGGCCATCCCAGTGGGTATGAAGTGGTATCACATTGTGGTTTGATTTGCACTTCCCAAATGGGAAAGATGTTGAGTATCTTTTCATGTGCTTATTGACCATTCGTATATCTTTTCTGGAGAAATGTATTCAAGGTCTTTGCCCATTTTTGAATTAGAGTTTTTTTTTGAGTTGTAACAGTTCTTGTTATATTGTGGATATTAATCCCTTATCAGGTATATGATTTACAACTGTTTTTTCCCCATTCTGTGGTTTTCTTTTTATTCTGTTGATAGTGTTCTTTTATGCACAAAAGTTTTAGTTTTTCTTCTGTTGTCTGTTCTTTTGGTGTCATATATATCTGAGAAATCCATGGTCATGTAGATTTTCCAGTCTTTTTTTCTAATAGCTTCATAGTTTTAGGTCTAATATTTAGGTCTCTGATCCATTTTGACTTTATTGTCATATATGGTGTAAGATAAGGATCAAATAGATTCTTTTGCAGTTTTCCCAGCACCGTTTAAAGAAAACATTATTCTTTCCCCATTGAATGGTCTTGGCACTTGTCGAAATCATTTGACCATATAGGCAAGGGTTTATTTATGGACTCTCTATTATATTTCATTGGTCTGTAAGTGTGTCTTTATGCCAGACCCACACCATTTTGATTACTGTAGCTTTGTAGTGAGTTTTGAATTAGGAATTGAGTCTTTTTCTAACTTCGTTATTCCTTTTCAATATTCCTTTGGTTATTTGGGGTACCTTGAGATTCCACATGAATTTTAGGATGGGTTTATCAATTCTTGTCTTAAGTATTTTGAAACTCTTTTGTTTGATGCATACGCATTTTGGATTGTTCGGTTGTCTTGGTGAATTGACCCTTTAATTGTTGTTCAGTGTCCCCACCTTATCCCTGTTTTTCCTTGCTCTGAAGTCTCTTTTGTCTGATTTTAATGTAGGTACTCCAGTTTTATTTTCATTTAATTAGTGTTTGAGTACTATAACTTTTCCATTCTTGTACTTGAAAAAAATTTAAGGAGTCTATATTTTAGTCCCTTTGCCTTTCCATTAAAATTTAGAATAATCTAAATCTACCTTACATTTGCAAAAATATCTTGCTTAGATTTTGGTAGGGTTTGTGTTCAACCTGTTATCAGTTTGCGGAGAATTGACATTTTTGCTACATTGAGTCTTCTAATCTATTAAAATGTTATGTCTAAACATTTATTTGCATCTTCGTGATTTCATTTATCAGTGTTTTCAGCATACAAGTCCTGTCCATGTTTTGTTAAATTTATATCTTTAACTTTTAACCCACCTGTCTCATCTGTATAGTGAACTTCTTGGATGCTATGTATAGTTGCATTTTTTTTATCCTTGTCAATCTTTTAATTGGTGTATTTAGATCATTTACATTTACTGTAATTGACATGTATAGATAAAGGTCTTCCATTTTATTGTTTGGCTTTTGTCTGTTTTCAATGATTTGTTCCTCTATTTTGCTTCTTTTGTTTTTTGGGGGGATAAATGAACATTTATTTTAGTATTTCATTTACCTTTATTTATTTTGAATTTGACTATTTCTTTTTATAGGTTTTTTTTTTGTGGTTGCTCTAGGAATTACTGTATACTACATAACTCTTTGCAGGCTACCTTAGAATCAGTATTTTACTACTTTAATTGGAATGTAGAAACCTGTTGTTTAATTTCTAAGTGCTTGGAGATTTTTCCAGTTATTTATATCTAATTTATTCTTATTGATTTCTAGTTTCTGTTCTTGGTTGTCGGCTTAATTTTATTATGTTATGAGATCATACGCTATATGATTTCAGTTCTTTTAAACAGTTAAAATTATTTTATGTCTTAAATATGGTTTATCATGGTGAATGTTCCTTGCATCCTTGAAAATTATGTGTATTTTGCTCTTTGGGTGAAGTGTTTTTATAAGCGTCATTTTTATCTCGTTCATTGATGGTTTTGTCCATTTCTTTTAAATCCTTACTAATTTTCTGTCTACTTGTTCTGTCTGTTATTAGGAGGGTAGTTTTGATATCTTCAACTACATTTGTGGATTTATCTGTTACTCTTTCATTTCTCTCAGATTTTACTTTCATGTGTTTTATGGTTCTGTTGTTAGGGGTATATACATTCATTATTGTTCTGTCTTCTTTGTGAATTGAACCTTTTATCATTATATAGTGTCCCTCTTTAGCCCTGGTAATTTCCTTCCTCTGAAGTCTACTTTGATATTAATAAGCCACTTTCCATCCCTTTACTAAGCCACTTTTATCTTTATATTTAAGGTAGATTTCTTGTAGAGACTGTAGAGTTAGGTTCTGTTTTCCTACATCCTGATGATTTCTGTTTGTTTTTATGTTCAGACCCATTTAAATTTAATGTCTACCATTGTTTGTTTTTTGTTTGCTCTCATCTTTTTGTTTCTTTATTGTTTCCTGACTCTTTTGGGGTTAGTTGAATAGCTTTTAGTGTTTAATTTTAGCTTATTGAGTTGCTTAATTTTGATAGTGAAAAGATTTTTGAAAAACTTTTTACCTGTTTATTTGTGGCAAATGAGATGGGGTAGTGAAATGAGAGAAAATTGGAAACTGTTAGCATGTGAGTTAGATAAGTGAAGGTGCTTGTGCATTTGGGACAATCAGGGATGAATGAGAAGTAACTTAGGGCATCTTCGTCATTCATAACAGTGAATCTCTCGTGTAGAACAGGCTGATCGCTGAACGTGTAGATTCATTTTAGGTTCTTGTGTTTCTTCCATAGAGTTTTGCTTGGTCATCTTGTTCTGAGTGGTCCATTGGCCTCCGTGTCCCTTTTGTGGTGGACATCTGCTCAATGACTTTTGAGCAGTTAGACCTCCTACTACGGCAAGTGAGTGAGGGGATGGATGGCACTGCTGACTGGCCCCCACCCCAAGAGAAAGAGTGTATGGCTGTGGCAACACTGAATCTTCTACGACTTCAGGTATTAATGATTTTCTTTCCTTTCCCTCATTTTATAAGTGTCTTACGCGTTTGTAATGATGTTTATGCATATTAAAGGGTATGGGGTTTAGCCTGTTAAATGAACTGCTAATGAAAATTTTAAAGTGTTTTAAAGTCAGATTATGATGGAGTGTAATGTGTATGAGGCTTAAAAAAATTCAGTCTAGTTATTTTGCGCTTACCCTGGAAGTCAGTCTCTGCATGCAGGTAAGAGCGTATCTGGACTGTGTTACTACTGCTAAATTCAGCTTGTTGGCATTCATCAGGGAGTCGGTCTTGGATTTCCTGTTGCTGTGTGTGGAGAGGTGACTGGGTGAGACGGTAGGTGACTGGGGGATCAGCTGGAGGTGGTCACCAGCCTCTGCTCTGGACTGAGAGGGGAGCCCCATTCAGGAAGCTCTGTGTCCTCCACGAGTACCTCCGCATCCTCAGGGGGAAGGTTAAGTTTAAATGTCAGAAGAAGAAAAGCTACAAAAATTTTTTTCCTGTTTTTTTTTTTTTTTAAGTAGAACTGTAGCTTAAAATCTTCGATCATCGTGTTTTTCTTTGTAATAAAACCCTGTGACTTAATGTTAAGAGAACAGTTTTTCTCACCAAAGTAATTTTCCCCCTTTATAATGTGAGGGTTTCTGTGTGACCCATCATGTACCCCTTCTGTTCCCTCCCCTTTTTTGTCTTGGCTTCCAGAAAGCACAGCACTGAATGTAATGTTTAGTTGCAAAATGGAATTAGCAGAAGTTTGGAGAGTACCTCCCTTCCCCAGAAGTCTTCTGTAGGAGCTCATTTAGCAGGACATTTGTGGTGTAGTATCCTAGTCATGGATCCGCCCAGTTTTTTGTTGCTTCCCGTGGTCTTGTAGTGACATTGCTGCTCTGGTCAGTGCTGTGGAGAAAGACCTTGTACATGTCCTAGGCTCTATTTCATTTGGTCCATATTTGCCTCATGCCATATGTTTTTCCACTGCTTTGTTCTGTCTGTCGAGGTCTTTGTTTTAGTTGTGTCTTTTTAAAAAATTGACTCATAAAGCTCAGTTCTTAAAAAGAATACAATTTGAGAGTCTTTATTCACTATGTGGATTTAATCTTTTACAATTATTGTGATTACTAATGTATTTGAATTCAGTCTTGTGTAAGTTTGTTCATCATTTTGTTATCTTTTGAACAAATTTCTAAAAATTTTTTTTCCTTTCAAATCCGTTTAATTGTTCCTAAGTTTTGAAATTTTGATTTCTGGACATTAATCATGTTACAAAAAAATTTAAATATTTGTTAATTCCACAGTGTTAAGTTAATCAAGTACTTCTCTTCCTGAAAAATATAGGGGTTATAGGATGCATTCAACCTAAACTCCCCTTTCCATCTTCAATATTTGAATTGTTCCATAGTCTGTTGTTACATTGACTCCAAGGCCCAGTTTTCTTGTGTGTGCTGCTAAAAGAAAAACGCTCCAAATTGCAATGTGTAAGATACATTCTGATTTTAGAGTTGTTAAGATGTGAAAGAAAATACCTCTTAGGATTGGTGAAATATAGTAATTATTTTTAAACTTTCCCTCAATTATCATCATAATCATTTTTTAAGAGGACATACTCAGATATATAGTCCTTTTTTTTTTTTTAAACCAATTTGTTTTGTCATTGTTAACTTACATCACCTCCCTCCTGGGTACCTCCTTCAGTAAATTTCTTCCTTAAGGTCTGTGAATTACAACCTCTGAAAACTTTGTTCCCATTAACACCTCTTAAGATAATTTAATGGGGCTTAGCTTTTTAGGTTATATGTAATTTTATAAGCACTTTGAAGATGTTCTGCCATCTTTTGACCTTTATTTTTGCCAATGAGAAATCTTATGTTAGTGCAATTGTTGTTTCTTTGTAGCTAATTTGTCTTTCTCTTTGGTAGCCTTTTAGATTTTTGTCTTTGTTTTATAATTTTAATACATTATGTCTAGGTCAGGATTTATTCTTGTATATATAATTTGAGATTATGATTCTGAATCAATCTGAGATTACTTATCTTTGTTAAGTTTTGAAAAATCTTCACTATTTACCATTGAAATTGCTCTCTCCTTTTTTTCTACCTTTCCCCTTGGAAATGTCCTACTAAATGCATGTTGAACTTTCTCATTTTATTTTCCCAAGTATCACAACTTCTTTGATATTTTAAAATCTGTTTATCCTTTTTAATGCTCACTTTTTAATCTTTCTGTTCTGCTTTCTGGGTCGTTTACTCAGCACTCTCTTTCAGTTCACGAATCATTTAGCTGAATGTTCCATATTGTTGAATTGTCTGTTTACTTAAAAAATTTATGTGATCACTGCTTTATACATATTGATTGAATCATCAAATCCCTGTGCCAGCCCTCTGGGAGGTGGGACCCTCCATCTGTATTTGAACAGCTGGGGAGGCGCGAAGTTCAGGAATGTTGCCCAGGTTGGGTACCCAGTGCACAAAGGTTTAGGGCTGGAACCTGGGGCCCAGGCTCTTCACTCCTCTGCCTTGAGGTGTTTATTCCTGTAGCTGTTTTTTTCATTTTCAGAATTTATATTTTTGGTGTTTTCCAAGGCTTTCGTTTGCTCATTATATTCTCGTCTTCTGGCTTCTGTTCCTTCCTTGATCTCTAAGAACATTTACTTATTTTATGGATTGATTCCAATTTTTTAAATTGCTAAAATCTGTTGGGACATGCATTTTGCCTCTTACCCTGTCTGTGACACTTCTTTGTGGTGACCTAGTATGGCTTGTCCTTTTTGACTACGAGGCCACTCTTAGGGGAGGGTTTGTGGAGTGTCCCTTTGCCCTTGGCTGTGGAGATGTCCTCAGAGGGCAGTTTTGTACTTGTGTCTGTGAGGTTCCATTGAGTTCCTCGGGCTCTTGATGAGTTTTGGTGTTAAGTTCTTGACGTGTGATATCCATACCTATATGGTTGGTATAAATTTGATTTCACATCTGCTCACAGGGCAGGCCGGGTCTCTGATTCACTGTGGGGGTCTCTTTGTGCCCAAAGCCTTGTGTGGGTAGTATGTTGCCCTCAGGCCCTGGCTGGCTGACAGGAAGCTCAGGTTCAGTGGGCTGTCCTGAGCATTTTTGTGTCTCAGAAGGCTTTGATCTGCTCTCTGAGCCCAGAACCCCTTGGCTCCTGCTGTGTGTGTCTGTGTGTCTCAAGAGCCAAACCAGAACTTTCCCTTGTATACTTTTCCTTGTATACCCTCAGCTTGGCTGTCTACTCTTTTAATAGTTTTTTGGTTATATTATATTCACTATTTCTGTGTTTGGTGCGGGTGCTTAGGGGTGGGGTAGAGGTTGCTGTTTCCACAGGGTTCAACCTCTTTGTTGATCTTGAGCTTTTCCACATACATAGAGTTGGGTTTAAAAAATTCCTTTTATAGAATACCTTACCATGGATTCTCAACTACTATAGGTGAAAAATTTTTAGTATGGTTAAAAAAAATACCTGTACTGGAAGTTTTACCTTTATTATTTGAGTAAACCTCAATTTGAGGTATTACTTCATCTTTAATAAGATTTGGAAAGCATTTGTTTTTAGGGCTTCTAAGTGACAATTGTTTTTCTCCTTTCAGTTGCATGCTGCCATCAGTCACCAGGTTGACCCAGAATTCCTTGGTTTAGGTCTGGGCAGCGTCCTCCTCAACAGCCTGAAGCAGACGGTGGTGGCCCTGGCCAGCAGCGCGGGCGTGTTGAGTACTGTGCAGGTGGCCGCCCAGGCTGTGTTGCAGAGCGGGTGGTCGGTGCTGCTGCCCACTGCTGAGGAGCGGGCCCGGGCACTCTCTGCTCTCCTGCCCTGTGCAGGTGGGCTGGGGCTAGGAGCAGGGGTCGGGTGGGGTTGGCCCAGGAGGGGGTGCCGGGGGGGGATGGTGCTTGCCTCACATTGGGAAAAACACTTTACCTTTTCTAGTTTCAGGCAATGAAGTTAACATAAGTCCAGGTCGTCGATTCATGATTGATCTTCTTGTGGGCAGCTTGATGGCTGACGGAGGCTTAGAATCAGCCTTAAATGCAGCCATTACTGCAGAAATCCAGGTATGGTCCTAGGAGAGTGTGTGTGTGTGTGTGTGTGTGTGCGCGTGTGCATGCGCACGCGCTGATGGAGGTGATTTTACTCCCCAGTGAGCTGAGACTGACACTTTGCCAGAATTATTAAAGAAAAACTTTGAAACATAAAACTTTTAGTAACATCCAAATATTTCTGTAATTAAAATTCTTTTACTAGTTTAATAAAATATTGAGTTATTATTAAGTATGATAAAATGTACCCACTTTAAATGTCTATTTAAATGAATTTGACAGGTACCCCAATCATAATATAAATCACTTCCATCACCCCAGAATCTAGTGCCTTTCTGCCCCTTTGCATTTGAAGTTAGGACACTTTCTTGCCTCCCCCAGATGATGTTAATTTTGCCAGTTTTGATTGTCACATAAATGGAATCATACAGTATATACTCATTTGTGTCAGCTTTATGTTGCCTTGATAATGATTTTCAGATTCACCTGTGTTGGATGTAGTGTTACGTTGTTTGTCTTTTTTTTTTTTTTTTTACTAAGGAACTATTTCTTTTCGTATTAGATTTTTTTTTAATTGGGGTATAGTTGTTTTACAATGTTGTGTTAGTTTCTGCTGTACAGCAAAGTGGAGTTCCCTGTGATATACAGCAGGTTCTCATTAGTTATCTATTTTATACATATTAGTGTATATATGTCAACCCCAATCTCCCAATTCATCCCACCACCACCACCCGCCTTCCCCCCTTGGTGTCCATACGTTTGTTCTCTACATCTGTGTCTCTATTTCTGCCTTGCAAACCAGTTCGTCTGTACTATTTTTCTAGATTCCACATATATGTGTTAATATACGATATTTGTTTTTTTCTTTCTGACTTACTTCACTCTGTGTGACAGTCTCTAGGTCCATCCACGTCTCTACAAATGACCCAATTTCGTTCCTTTTTATGGCTGAGTAACATTCCGTTGTGTATATGTACCACATCTTCTTTATCCATTTGTCTGTCAGTGGACATTTAGGTTGCTTCCCTGACCTGGCTATTGTAAATAGTGCTGCAGTGAACATTGGGGTACATGTGTCTTTCTGAATTATGGCTTTCTCAGGGTATATGCCCAGTAGTGGGATTGCTGGGTCATATGGTAATTCTATTTTTAGTTTTTTAAGGAACCTCCATACACTGTTCTCTGTAGTGGCTGTATCAATTTACATTCCCACCAACAGTGCAAGAGGGTTCCCTTTTCTCCACACCCTCTCCAGCATTTATTGTTTGTGGATTTTCTGATTAGGCCCATTCTAACTGGTGTGAGGTGATACCTCATTGTAGTTTTGATTTGCATTTCTCTAATAATTAGTGATGTTGAGCAGCTTTTCATGTGCTTCCTGGCCATCTGTATGTCTTCTTTGGAGAAATGTCTATTTAGGCCTTCTGCCCATTTTTGGATTGGGTTGTTTGTTTTTTTGATATTGAGCTGCATGAGCTGTTTATATATTTTGGAGATTAAGCCTTTGTCAGTTGATTCGTTTGCAATATTTTCTCCCATTCCGAGGGTTGTCTTTCATCTCGTTTATACTTTACTGTGCAAAAGCTGTTAAGTTTCATTAGGTCCCATTTGTTTACTTTTGTTTTAATTGCATTACTCTAGGAGGTGGGTCAAAAATGATCTTGCTGTGTTTACGTCAAAGCGTGTTCTTCCTATGTTTTCCTCTAAGAGTTTTATAGTGTCTGGTCTCACATTTAGGTCTTTAATCCATTTTGAGTTTATTTTTGTGTATGGTGTTAGGGAGTATTCTAATTTCATTCTTTTACATGTAGCTGTCCAGTTTTCCCAGCACCACTTATTGAAGAGACTGTCTTTTCTCCATTGTATATCCTTGCCTCCTTTGTCATAGTTTAGTTGACCATAGGTGCGTGGGTTTATCTCTGGGCTTTCTATCCTGTTCCATTGATCTGTATTTCTGTTTTTGTGCCAGTACCGTATGGTCTTGATTACTGTAGCTTTGTAGTATAGTCTTAAATTCAGGGAGTCTGATTCCTCCAGCTCCATTTTTTTTTTTTCTCAAGATTGCTTTGGCTATTCGGGGTCTTTTTTGTCTCCATACAAATTTTAAGATTTTTTTGTTCTAGTTCTGTAAAAAATGCCACTGGAAATTTGATAGGGATTGCATTGAATCTGTAGATTGCTTTGGGTAGTATAGTCATTTTCATGGTAGATTCTTCCAATCCAAGAACATGGTATATCTCACCATCTGTTTGTGTCATCTTTGATTTCTTTCATCAGTGTCTCACAGTTTTCTGAGTACAGGTCTTTTACCTCCTTAGGTAAGTTTATTCTTAGGTATTTTATTCTTTTTGTTGCTATGGTGAATGGGATTGTTTCCTTAATTTGTCTTCCTCATCTTTCGTTGTTAGTGTATAGGAATGCAAGAGATTTCTGTGCGTTAATTTTGTATCCTGCAACTTTACCAAATTCAGTGATTAGCTCTAGTAGTTTTCTGGTGGCATCTTTAGGATTTTCTATGTATAGTGTCATGTCATCTGCAAACAGTGAGAGTTTTACATCTTCTTTTCCAATTTGTATTCCTTCCTTTTATTTCTTTTTCTTCTCTGATTGCCATGGCTAGGACTTCCAAAACTATGTTGAATAATAATGGTGAATAATAATCCTTGTCTTATTCCTGATCTTAGAGGAAATGCCTTCACTTTTTCACCATTGAGAACGATGTTTGCTGTGGGTTTGTCGTATATGGACTTATACGTATTATGTTGAAGTAGGTTCCCTCTGTGCCCACTTTCTGGAGGGTTTTTATCATAAATAGGTGTTGAATTTTGTCAAAAGCTGTTTCTGCATCTATTGAGATGAATGTATGGTTTTTATTCTTCAGTTTGTTAATGTGGTTTATCACATTGATTGATTTGCGTATATTGAAGACTCCATGCATCCCTGGGATAAATCCCACTTGATCATGGTATATGATCCTTTTAATGTGTTGTTGGATTCTGTTTGCTAGTATTTTGTTGTGGATTTTCGCATTTATATTCATCAGTGATATTGGTCTGTAATTTTCTTTTTTTGTCGTATCTTTGTCTGGTTTTGGTATCAGGGTGATGGTGGCCTCGTAGAATGAGTTTGGGAGTGTTCTTTCCTCTGCAGTTTTTTGGAAGAGTTTGAGAAGGATAGGTGTTAGCTCTTCTCTAAATGTTTGATAGAATTCACCTGTGAAGCCATCTGGTCCTGGAATTTAGTTTGTTGGAAGATTTTTAATCACAGTTTCAATTTCATTACTTGTGATTGCTCTGTTCATATTTTCTATTTCTTTCTGGTTCAGTCTTGGAGGGTTATACCTTTCTAAGAATTTGTCCATTTCTTCCAGGTTGTTCATTTTATTGGCATACAGTTGCTTGTAGTAGTCTCTTATGATGCTTTGTATTTCTGTGGTGTCTGTTGTAACTTCTCCTTTTTCATTTCTAATTTTATTGATTTGAGTCCTTTCTTTTTCTTGATGAGTCTGGCTAAATGTTTATCAATTTTTTTTATCTTCTCAAAGAACCAGCTTTTAGTTTTATTGATCTTTGCTGTTGTTTTCTTTGTTTCTATTTATTTCTGCTCTGATCTTTATGATTTCTTTCCTTCTGCTAACGTTGGGTTTTGTTCTTCTTTCTCTAGTTCCTTTAGGTGTAAGGTTAGATTGTTTATTTGAGATTTTTCTTGTTTCTTGAGGTAGGATTGTATTGCTATAAACTTCCCTCTTAGAAATGCTTTTGCTGCATCCCATAGGTTTTGGACCATCGTTTTTTCATTGTCATTTGTCTCTAGGTATTTTTTGATTTCCTCTTTGATTTCTTCAGTGATCTTTTGGTTATTTAGTAGCATATTGTTTAGCCTCCACGTGTTTGTGTTTTTTACATTTTTTTCCCTGTAATTTATTTCTAATTTCATAGTGTTGTGGTTGGAAAAGATTCTTAATATGATTTCAGTTTTCTTAAATTTACTGAGGCTTGATTTGTGACCCAAGATGTGATCTATCCTGGAGAATGTTCTGTGTGCACTTGAGAAGAAAGTGTAACCTGCTGTTTTCAGGTGGAATGTCCTATAAATATCAGTTAAATCTATCTGGTCTATTGTGTCATTTAAAGCTTGTGTTTCCTTATTAATTTTCTGTCTGGATGATCTGTCCATTGGTGTAAGCGAGGTGTTAAAGTCCCCCACTATTATTGTGTTACTGTCGATTTCCTCTCTTACAACTGTTAGTATTTGCCTTATGTATTGAGGTGCTCCTATGTCGGGTGCATATATATTTATAATTGTTACATTTTCTTCTTAGATTGATCCCTTGATCATTATGTAGTGTCCTTCCTTGTCTCTTGTAACGTTCTTTATTTTAAAGTCTATTTTATCTGATATGAGTGTTGCTACTCCAGCTTTTTTTGATTTCCATTTGCATGGAATATCTTATTCCATCCCCTCGCTTTCAGTCTGTATGTGTCCCTAGGTCTGAAGTGGGTGTCTTGTAGACAGCATATATACGGGTCTTGTTTTTGTATCCATTCAGCCGGTCTGTGTCTTTTGGTTGGAGCACTTAATCCATTAACATTTAAGGCAGTTATCGATATGTATGTTCGTATTACCATTTTCTTAATTGTTTTGGGTTTGTTTTTGTAGGTCCTTTTCTTCTCTTGTGTTTCCTACTTAGAGAAGTTCCTTTTGAATTTGTTGTAGAGCTGGTTTGGTGGTGCTGAATTCTCTTAGCTTTTGCTTGTCTGTAAAGCTTTTGATTTCTCTGTTGAATCTGAATGAGATCCTTGTTGGGTAGAGTAATCTTGGTTGTAGGTTCTTCCCTTTCATCACTTTAAATATATCGTGCCACTCCCTTCTGGCTTGTAGAGTTTCTGCTTAGAAACCAGCTGTTAACCTTATGGGAGTCCCCTTGTATATTATTTGTCGTTTTTCCATTGTTGCTTTTAATAATTTTTCTTTGTCTTTTTTAAAAAAAATTAGTTAATTTATTTTTGGCTGCGTTGGGTCTTCGTTGCTGTGTGCGGGCTTTCTCTAGTTGCGGCAAGCGGGGGCTACTCATTATTGCAGTGTGCAGGCTTCTTATTGCGGTGGCTTCTCTTGTTGTGGATCACGGGCTCTAGGCGAGCAGCCTTCAGGAGTTGTGGCTCGTGGGCTCATTAGTTGTGGCTTGCGGGCTCCAGAGCACAGGCTCAGTAGTTGTGGCACTCGGGCTTAGTTGCTCCGCAGCATGTGGGATCTTCCCGGCCCAAGGATTAAACCCATGTCCCCTGCATCTGCAGGCAGATTCTTAACCACTGCGCCACCAGGGAAGTCCCCTCTTTGTCTTTAATTTTTGTCAGTTTGAGTCTTATGTGTCTTGGCATGTTTCTCCTTGGGTTTCTGCTGCCTGGGACTCTGCACTTCCTGGACTTGGGTGGCTATTTCCTTTCCCATGTTTGGGAAGTTTTCGACTCTAATCTCTTCAGATATTTTCTTGGGTCCTTTCCCTCTCTCTTATCCTTCCGGGACCCCTGTAATGTGAATGTTGGTGCGTTTAATGTTGTCCCAGAGGTCTCTTAGGTTGTCTTCATTCCTTTTCATTCTTTTTTCTTTATTCTGTTCCACGGCAGTGATTTCCACCATTTTGTCTTCCAGGTCACTTATCCATTCTTCTCCCTCAGTTATTCTGCTATTGAGTCCTTTTAGTGTATTTTTCATGGCAGTTATTGTTCATCTCTGTTCTTTAATTCTTCTAGGTCTTTGTTAAACATTTCTTGCATCTTCTCGCTATTTGCCTCCATTCTTTTTCTGAGGTCCAGGATCATCTTCACTATCATTATTCTGAATTCTTTTTCTGGAAGATTGCCTAGCTCCACTTCATTTAGTTGTTTCTCTGGGGATTTTCTTGTTCCTTCCTCTGGGACATAGTCCTCTGCCTTTTCATTTCATCTATCTTTCTGTGATTGTGGTTTTTGTTCTGCAGCCTGCAGGATTGTAGTTCTTCTTGCTCTTGCTATCTGCTGTTTGGTGGATGAGGCTATCTAAGAGGCTTCTGTAGTGTCACTTTGTTTTTGCTGTTGAGGAGTGCCCCATTGTGTGATTATGGCACTGTTGGTGTATCCATTCTCCTGTTGATAGACATTTGATGATTTTTGACTGTCTACAGCTGCTCTGATCATGCTGTGTAAAAGTCCTTCAGTGAACACGTGTTTTTCCTTTTGGGTAAATAGTTTGAATTAGAATTTGCTGGGTTCTAGGGTGGCTGTGTGTTTATAGTTTCCCAAAGTGGTTGTGCCATTTACATCTGAACCATCCTGTATGAGAGTTCTACCCGTTTCTTGACCTCATCAACATGAAGCATGTCAATCTTTTTAAAAGCTTTAGCTATTCTAGGGGTAGGGTGGGGTGTTAATTTGTATGTGCTTATTGGTCATTCATAGCTTCTTTTGTTGCTTTCATTGTCATAATTGTTTTCAATGTAAAAACTTACACTGATAAAATTGGATGAAGTGAGTGTATTAAAAATGTTTTTGAAAATATATCTACTTTGATTAAATTGAAAAAAATTAGAGGAAATCATAAATGTAATGATTTTAGTTGCAAGTATCATTCTTTGTGTACCTTGTTATTTTCCAGATACTATGCTGTGTACTTTACTTTCATTTTTTTTAACCTTGTGAGCCATGTTGATGTTGACAAAAAATTAATCAGTCGATCTAAGAAAGAAATAGAAAATTTTATTCAAGCCAAATTGAGGATTATAACCCAGGAACAGCATCTCAGAAAGCTCTGAGAACTATTGCGTTCGTTACAACTCAAGGCTCAGTTATATAAGTTTTTTGAGACAGAGGGCTGTACGTTAAATTATGTATTATTGACAGTTTACACAATCCATATCTAAGCATCATCATGGCCTCTTACAAGATGAAGAAGGAGGGTTTTCTTTGCAGGTGTTGTCTTGTTGATGCTAGGAGAATGTTGCTCTTTATGGTTGAGCCAGGTATATTTGCTGATAGGGAAGGTTGATCGATGCATAATGCAGATAAACAATGTACAGTAGGGGGCAGAGAGGAGGCCAAAGGACAGAGAAAAATTTTCTCTGTTTAAATTTTTCTTTTCTTGCCAGGAAATGTGAATTGTTTTTCACATTGAGTGGAAAAAGTTGTCTTAAAATTCCACTTTATAGGCGTGGACATAGGTACCACAGAAGTTTAGTGATTTGCTAAGGTGTCATGACTAGTGAATGACAGGTTTGCTGACCCCAAACCTCTTCCTTTTCTTCCTGCGCTCCGTGTGGCTCAGTGTAATAGTTCACCTGATGGGAGCAATGACAGCGAACAGGCAGAGGCAGTCCACGTGTGGGCCAGACCCAAGCAGTATTTTTATTTTTTAAATTTATTTTTATTATTTTAAAACGTGTTTTGGCCACACCATGTGGCACGCGGGACCTTAGTTCCCCAACCAGGGATCGGTCCCGCGCCCCCTGCAGTGGAAGCACGGAGTCTTAGCCACTGGACTGCCAGGGAAGTCCTCCCAAGCAGTATTTTTAGAACCTATTAATTTAGTTAGCAAATGTTTATTCTCTGCGTCCTGCTGGAGAGCGGTACCTTGAGAGGGGGAGGTGGGCTATAGAGTATGCAGATTGTGATCCCTATGACAATAATTAAGATGCCTGAAAAAATAGCCAAAAGGCCATTTTTTTTAAAACAAAAATGTTTGGAAGCTACAGAAAGGCATAAATAGAAAACCCCTCATCATTTAGGAATAACCATTGTTAATGTTTTTCGTGTATCATCTTCCAGGCTTTCAAAAATGCAAATGTTTACTAACAGTACTAATTATGATGCCAGAACTGGTCTCAGTGGTTTGTATCTTTTCCACTCATAAGGTTGCCATGTCTTCTATATTGAATATTCTGCGATGTCTATTTGTTCTGTTGCTTTGGGGAAGTCTGTCATATGGAAAGGGAATCACTTTTTTTTTTTTTAAACAATTCCCTATTGTTGACCATTTAGGTTTTAGATACTTTTACTATTATAAATAATTTTTAATTACCTTCTTGAAGATTATAAGTCATTGGGTATAAGAATGATTATTAGGAAGAAGTTCTAGAAATGAAATTGGGTCAGAAGCACGCACATTTTCAAGCTGTCTGATCTGTGTCCTTCTTATTCTGAAGAGTAGGTGGCACAGTTCCAATCCAACTCCTTAGACATGGTCTTTGTCCCCACACCCCTCAGAATGGGGAAGACTTTGTGTTTAGACTTGTTCTGGCTTTTGCCATTAGAAAATAAAGCCCAGTAGGAAAGAACTTGTGTGCTTTTTCACAGTAAATTTGATTACTAGAACAATGCTTAGTATATAGTAGGTCCTCAGGAATATTGGTTGCATTTGGCTGGCAAAAGATACCTCCTTTAAAAATTTTTTAAAATAATAACATTATTGATATCTAATTCATCTACTGTAAAATTCAGTCTCTTAAAGTGTATGATTTTTTTTTTTTGTATATTCACAGAGTTGTGCAACCACCATCACCACTATCTAATTTCAGAACACTTTCACTCCAAAAAGAAACCCTGTGCCCCTTAATAGTCACTCCGCATCCCCCACTCCTCCCAGCCGTTGACAACCGCTAATCTACTTTCTGTCTCTAAAGATGTCCCTGTTCTGGACATTTCATATAAGTGGATTTGTACAGTATGTGGCCTTCTGTGTCTGGCGCTTTCCACTTAAAATAGTGTTTTCAAAGTTCAGCCAGGTTGTATCATTCATATTGTACTTAATTTTTTAAAATCGCTAAACAATATTCTGTTGTATGGATATAGCACATTTTGTTTATCCATTCATCAACTGATGGACATTTAGGTTGTTCTCTCTTTTAAGTTACTATGAATAATGCCGTTATAAACGTCTGTGCATAGGTTTTTGTGTGGACATATGTTTTTATTTCTTATGGGCGTATGCCCCGGAGTGGAGTTGCTGAGTTTTACGGTAACTCTATGTTTAATGTTTCGAGGTATAGCCAGACTGTTTTCTTAAGTGGCTGTACCATTTTACATTCCCAGTAGCAATGTATGACAGTTCCAGTTTCTCCGTATCTTTGCAAATGCTTGCTACTGTTCATCTTTTTTATTATACTGTCCTAGGAGATGTGAATTTCCCTGATGACTAATGAAGTTGAGCATCTTTTCATGTGCTCATTAGCCATTTGTATATCTTCTTTGAAGATATGTCTATTCAGATTTTTTGTTTATTTTCAAATTGGGTTATTTATCTTTTAATTGTTGAGTTGTCAGAATTCTTTCTGTATTTGTACGTCTTATATCAGATACAAGATTTGGGAATGTATCCTCCCATTCTGTGGGTTATTGCTTCATGTTTACAAAGCAGGTAGACTCTGCCTAGGTGATCACATTGGGTGTTGTGAGAGCCAGAAGCAGGGGTAAAAGTTTTAGGAACTTCACAGAAGGACGCTGGAGACCATTAGCACTGGCAGCCTGGACACGGGGTTTGTAGGACAAATCGTCTGTTTAGAAACTGAGCAACTGAGCGGCGTGATTTCCAGTGGGTGGGTGTGGGCCACTGTCACCAGGTGTGTGAGTCAGCACACAGCTAGGCTGTGGGATCAGGGCTCAGCCCATGGTGCCTTCACACCTGCTACTAAGATAACCGGTAACCAGTTTCTGTTTCATGAATTACAGGATATTGAAGCCAAAAAAGAAGCACAGAAGGAAAAAGAAATTGATGAACAGGAAGCGAATGCCTCAACATTTCATAGAAGTAGGACTCCATTGGATAAAGATCTTATTAATACGGGAATCTATGAATCTTCTGGAAAACAGTGCTTGCCTCTGGTTCAGCTCATACAACAGCTTCTTAGGTAAATAGCATTAGACATATTTTAATTAGGAGGTTTATTGGTTTTCATATTAAGATAGTGAGATCGAGCACTAGGGTCTCAAAAATGTGTTTAGTTGTTGATGAAGTACTTTGAAAATTACCTAGGATAGACTTTAGAGCAGATTCTTAAATATAGGTGAGAGGAGAGGTTAGAATGTATGAAGTAGAACTGGAGATTCTAAAAGTTCACACAAGAGAAAATTGGAGTGTGTGATAAACCTAGGATGAGATTCTTAGCCTCATTAGTAAGCAGGTAGATACAAATGAAAATCATCATGGTAAGGTTGTTTTTTTAAACTGGTTGTGTCCTTGCCTCATTCTATATATCATAGATTTATATCTATTAGTTTCTAAGACAGCTTTCAAAAGCTGAAGTAAGTAAAAGAATGGTGAGTGTTATTGTCAAAGGACTGATCGGAAGGAGGTAAGAATCAGAGTCTGAATATACGCAGAGACTAACCTCGATAAGGGCTGAAGTAGTCAGTCACTGTTTGCTAAAGAATGTCAGCCTGCGTTGTGGTGACCATCAAAAAGAGCCAAAAAGCCGGGTGGTTTCTGAAAGGCATTTGTTAGACAAGGAAAAATTATTGCTCCTTTATGTAACACAACTCCGCTCTGTGTAAACCTGGCTCCTGGTTTACTATTTATACAGAGAGGAAAGAGGGCTTGGTGGGTTGGCTCAGATACCTAAGTCCAGGGCATTGGTGGGTGGTGTACTGGCATGGAGTGGCCTGCCCTTCACACCTGGAAACACCAGAATTTGCTGGGCACACAGTGAGCTTTTAAAAGAGGAAGTTTTAGAGCTAGTTCCTGACATATATTTTAGTAAATGCTAATAAAAAACCCCATTTCCTATTTTTTATAATGTGATGATTTTTAAAATCAATATTCACACATTCTGATCTTCACTATAACAATCTGAAATAAAGTGAATTAAGTCAGTGCAGCTGTGGCAGTGACAAGAGCTTGGGAATTGTTCCTAGAAAATTGCCTTTGCGCCTGCTTGTCTAAAGCTGGCCACTGAGACCTGCCCAGCATGGTAACTGTGGCAGTAGCAGCAAGAGCAGTGTTTATGTTGCAGAGTTAATCGAGGGTCAAGTGAGAAAATGCACATTGAGTGCTTTGGAGTGAAAAGGTAAAGGTCTCTGGAGAAGTTTTAAAGCAAAAGCACGTATCTCAAGATGTGATTTTCCGAGTTCTTGACCACCCCTTCCTTCGCCGAGGAGGCTGTGTCTGGGCCCGCTGGTGTCACTGGCAGAGAGCCAGTGCTGGTTCTCTAACCTCGGTCCTGTCTTAGGTTACTGTTCCCGGGAGGGGCCAGCTCTCCTGCTTGTTCAGACGACTTGTTCCCTTGGTGTGTAGAGACCTGTCCATCCTGGCCTGCCTAGCCCTGTGCTGTTCACTCTGGCAGTCGTTGGCCACGTTTGCCTGTGGGTGTCCAGTGTAGCTGAGACACTGGGTTTTTATTTATTTATTTATTTATTTATTTATTTTATTTTTTATTTTTTTTTTACACACTATATGATTTTATTCACATAACATTCTTTTTTTTAATTAATTAGTTAATTTATTTTATTTTTGGCTGCGTTGGGTCTTCGTTGCTGCGTGTGGGCTTTCTCTAGTTGCGGCGAGCGGGGGCTACTCTTTGTTGCAGTGCGCGGGCTTCTCGCTGCGGTGGCTTCTCTTGTTGCAGAGCACGGGCTCTAGGCACGCGGGCTTCAGTAGTTGTGGCACGTGGGCTCAGTAGTTGTGGCTCCCAGGCTCTAGAGCGCAGGCTCAGTCGTTGTGGCGCATGGGCCCAGTTGCTCCGCGGCATGTGGGATCTTCCCGCACAAGGGATCGAACCCATGTCCCCGCGTTCTTCTTCTGCACCATCTTGTCCATCTTCTTGGCAATGCGGACCACCTCGTCCTCCATGGCCCCGGCAGGCCTGCCCCGCGCCGGGCCACGGGGGACGGGAAACGAGCGGAGCTGGCGGGGCGGCGGGTAAGCCCAGGCGTCGGCGAGGGCCCTCAGCAGGCGTGACCGACGCGCTTCCTCACTCACGACGACTCTGAGTTTTTATTTTTTATTAAAATTCAAATTAAAAATCTTAGACCTGATTCAGCTATTAGAAAACTTGTAATTATGTTTGGAATAACTTGGCCATATGAATTTACCTTTTCAGCTCTGCATTTTTATGAGACCTAAGTGCAGATCAAGTATTCGCAATGAAAATTTAGTTATCTGAATTGAGATGTGCTGTATGTACAAGATACACAGTGGCTTTTGAAGACTTTGTGTCTTCAAAAAACTAATATAAATATCTCAATGCTTTTTCTTACTGGTTTTATGTTGAAATGATAATATTTTAAATATATGGGGATAAATACATTATTAATACTGATTTTACACGTTCTTTTTATCTTTCTCTATGTGACTGGTAGACATTTTAAAGTACACACGTGAGTCCCCGGCCGTACTTTTCTGTTGGGCAGTGCTCTCTGGCCCATCCTCGCGCGTTGTCTTCTGAACCTTCCTCTTTACGTTTGGTTCCGGTGGCATACAGGCAGGAGTGGGCTCCAGAGCAGATTCATAATGAAAAGGCACAAAACAGAAACGGAAACGTGGAGTAAATAGTACCTTAAAAATGTTTGGAAAATAGAAAAAGGAAAATGCATGTACAACCCTCTCACTAACAGAATGCCTGTGATCCAGGGTCCTTTCATAAGCGTAGATAATGTGCCCCTCCCCTTGCAGAGATAGACTTTAACATTTATTTCTTACCTTAAGTGTTTGTGACTAAAGGAGACTCAATGTATTGAGTCTAAATACATCTTCGCTGATGCAGTTGTTGAAAAATAGTCTAAAGATTTACATTTTGGAGATTTTGGAGACATTTCATATATTTTATTCTTTGGAAAACAGGTTGGAGAAACTGCAGCTTGCCAAAAGTAAGCCATGAAACAGATTTCAGAGTAACTCTTATGCTGGCAAAGAACCACAGAAAACCATTTATATTTGGCAGTAGAGAGCTGTGAAGATTTTTAAATTAATGAACTCTATCAGAATTACACACTTTGATTATGATTCTGAATTTTATATTAGGGAAATAAGTTAACATTTGTATTGTATTTTACTACTGTCTTTTGCTCCATCATGTATGGCATAAAACCCAGATTCCAGACCTTTTCTTCTATTGTGATATGGTTATCAGGTCAGGTTATCAGGTCGTGGAGCAGAAAGGTGAGGTGGACCGCAGGTGAGGCCCTGAGCACCCACCTGCGTTTTGTGTGGCGGGGAGTGCTGAGCACAAGCCAGGGGTCCCTACTGCTCTTTCTTCTCAGCTCTGTGGACGTGAGTTGATGTGTGTCTTCTGCTCCTGTCCTCACTCCACTGCTGTAGTGGATGAACCCTGGGGGCTGGTACGATTGACAGGGGTTCTCCTCAAACCTGCTGTTACGTTAGAAATCGAAGAAGTGGAGCAGAATGCTTTTCTGTGGCCTGGTGTTGTGCAGAGGTTCCGGACTCGCCTCCTCAGTGACAGTGCCCGCTGGCAGCCCGCTGGCTCTCACCCTCCTGGCTGGGTTTGGGCTGGTGTGGTGGAGCTACATTGACAGAAGTTCCAGAACCAGGCTCTGCTTTGGCTCTTTTCCTTCACTAACTCCCTTCTTCCTTCTGTTTTCAGTACCACGGATCAGACCTTGTTCACCTGGCACTGAGACTGTCCCTGGGTGGCAGGGTCTCACCTGGTGTTCCCTGTGCCCTCTAAAATCTGCTTTCACACTGACTTTAGTTACCTTTCTCGGACACAAACAGGATGCCACTTTCCTTTCAAAACTGGTGGCTCAGCATTGCAGAATCTAGTCCCAGCAGCCTGGCACTCCATCACCTACAGTGTCCACTGTGTCCACTCCCCTTCCTTGTTTTGACCTCTGTGCCCTAGTTCCTTTGCATTCTGCTCATGGAAACAGAACACTTACTACTCTCCTAACTGTACTTTCTCTTTTCTCCCCATTTACTTACTGATGGTTCATTGCTCAAGTTGGATCCTGCAGTTGGAATTGGATCCTCTGCTCCTTTCCTTGCTGCCGTGTTCTTTGAGCACCTCTTACTCTGAGCTGTTTTATTTGTACCCGCTTTGGTCTTCCTTCCTGTAGTTTCTGAGCCCTGGGTATCCCCCTACATGGCCCACCCGGGTGCTTACTTGAGGAGGTCTGAAGGCAGACTTGTGAGGCAAATGCAGAAATGCTAGTGGATCTTGTCTTTAAGGATAGTGTCACATTTAGATTTGAAATGCAGATTTGGACAAAAAATAATAACAGTTACTTTTCCTTCCAAAGGTTTGTACAGGAGTTTTCTATCATTTTGGACTGTTCCATGCAACTCTTAGGAGCACATCTGTAAAGCAAAGGGTATCATTCTACCTTTTGTGTCTTCCGTGTGCCTCTGCTCAGTTTTGAATGAGGTGTGCTTATTGCAGATACAGCTGACACACATTTGGGGAAGGAAGCCAGCTGCAGGTCACCTGGGTGTATGATCTTTATTTCTGATTTTAGTTTATGTTGTGATTTTTTTTTTTTACAACCCCTCTCCCCCTTTAAAAACAAACATAACTTGTTTAATTTTGTAATCCTCTTTCTCCTGCATAGAAACATTGCTTCTCAGACAGTAGCCAGATTGAAAGATGTTGCCCGTCGGATATCATCATGTCTAGACTTTGAGCAACATAGTCATGAGAGATCTGCTTCATTGGATTTGTTGCTGCGTTTTCAGCGCTTACTTATCAGTAAACTTTATCCAGGAGAAAATGTTGGTCAGACTTCAGATATTTCTAGTAAGTTACTTAAAATGTTAAAGTGTCTTGTGTGTATTTTGGCTTTTTTATTTAGGCTTCTTGACATGGCTATTCTGCATGGCCCAGATGTGTAGTTCTTATACTGTTAGATGCACCAATTTTGGAGGACTTTTGCATCCACTTTTTTTGGACAGATGTTTCTATATTAGACTCATCAATATTTTTTATTTCATTGTGTTAACATTTAAATTCCTTAGACATGAGAAATAGCATCCTTTATGTTCAGGTTAGTCTTACAGAAGATTTATCAGACTTATTCCACGGGTTAGTTGTGGACTGTTAGAGATTGACATAATGTGGGGACGAAATAGTGACCTAATATTTGGATGTCACCCTGGTAAGCTAGATGGGTGTAGTAGGAGGAATGCATCATTGTTGAAGGAAGACTGAGTCTCAGTTATAGCTCTGGTTTATTAGCTGCTGGATATGGGACTAAGTCTCCTGGGGGCTGTAGATTGCTCACCTACAGAGTTAGGATAAGACTTGAGGGTGCCTGTGAGAATGAAAATGGGATGATACGTTAAGTGCTCAGTTCTGTGTGCAACGTAGAGTAGAGCACTTTCCATAAACTCCAAAAGGAGTGACTGGCTCTTTATAAGGTAGTTTTCTCTGGCAGTGATGGAAAGGTTTGCTACTTTTGTTAATATTTTTATAGCCAGTATAGTCTAAAACAACTTTGTTACTTCCTGAAAATCGTTAGGCACTTGTAGAGGATGGAAAATTTCAGGTTGAAATCGGTGAACCATTTCAGTCTGAAAGAGGTGACCATCTCAATGTCATAAAGTTACAAGGACTAAAAAGCTGTTAAGAGCCATGTAGGAGGAAAAGTTGATTTTTTTTTTTTTTTTAATATTTATTTATTTGGCTGTGCTGGGTCTTAGTTGCAGCACACAGGATCTTCGCTGCCACGTGCGGGATCTGCTTCCCTGACCAGGGATCGAACCAGGGCTCCCTGCATTGGGATTGTGGAGTCTTAACCACTGGACCGCCAGGGAAGCTCCGAAAAGTTGAGGATTTTTACGAGATTGAAAAATGCCTAACTTTGTTCACTGGGAGTAATTTTCAGGCATTAAGACTTGGACTTCAAAAACATGTATATTGGATATAAGGTTTTAGAACTCTAAGTTATGACTTTAGTATTTTTACTCGAAGTTTTTAGATACTATATAGTGCAGTGTATAAAAATCAGCATAGCCAAATTCAGTTTCTCAAATTATGTGATATAAAAGGAGCCAAGGACTAAATAAGTAAGGTTAACCGCTCCTATTTGAGAAAATTATTATAGGTAAAAAATGTATAGATGAGAGTAGAATAGTGGAACAATGAAGTTTATTTACAAAGTAAATTTTAATAGTGAAATGAAATTGTCTAAATCTTCCCTTCAGGTCCTGAACTAATGGGGGTTGGTTCCTTGCTGAAGAAGTACACAGCCCTTTTGTGCACACACATTGGAGATATACTGCCCGTGGCAGCCAGCATTGCTTCCACTAGCTGGCGGCACTTTGCAGAGGTGGCCTGCATTGTGGAAGGGGACTTCACTGGTACTTACCTTGTTTCCTAAATGTGGGCATGTATTTATTTTCGGAGATTGATGAGATTTAAAATTTATCATTTTGTGGTAAACCTGCATGCCTTTACCCCATACATCTTCTAGTCCTGTAGCCCTTTCTCCTTTCGTTTTTGTAGTTACTGACAATTCTGTGGTTAAGCAACCTGGTGTGGGAGTCACGTCACTGTATTATATACAGTGATACATATAATTGGTGATTTAGAGTCATACCACCATTATTAACACTTCAATAATGAGGTTAATGGTAATTGTCTAATTTTATTTCAACAGCGTAAGAATTAGTTGCCCCTTTTAGAACCTTAATAAATTCCTATACTGCTTAATATTTTTTCAAGTTAATTCTGTGACAGAGTATTGAGTGCCTTTTTTCTGATAATAAGCTTAGTTGCAAACACTTAGTTTTCTCAATAAAAGACTCTAGTTAATACTTTTGTGTTGAAACACAGTGTTTTTGAAAAGTATTCTTATAACTCAGAGGCTTCTGTTTGATACCTATATTTGTTTCTTTCAGAATGAAAGGTAAAATAATCCTGTAGAAATATGCTAAAGGACGAGTATTCCTTATTTTGTGATCTATCAGAATTTAAGCATAGCACAAGCTTACAGATGAACGCTTTTGTTTAAATCTTATGCCTTTTTCTTTCTTTTTAAATGTAGGTATTCTCCTTCCAGAACTAGTAGTTTCTATAGTGCTTCTGCTCAGTAAAAATGCTGGTCTCATGCAGGAGGCTGGAGCTGTCCCTCTGCTGGGTGGCCTGTTAGAACATCTGGATCGGTTCAACCACCTGGCACCAGGGAAGGAGAGGGACGACCATGAAGAGTTAGCCTGGCCCGGCATCATGGGTATGGCATCTTAACTTAAAGACTTTCACTGAGGAAAGTTTTGTCCTAGTCTAATCTGTTCTTGCCTTTTCATTTGAAAGACTGTTTAACAAAGGAAGACCAGTGATTGCCATTTTCACTGATGGTAGTGTAAATGGAAAACAAAGATAATCCAAATCAGAACAGATTTGGGTTATATTTAAGGAAAATTTTTCTGTTAGTAATGGTTGTTACATCCTGAATTGGATTATTTTAGAACATTCTGGAAAACCCTTTCTTGGAAATTGTCTCCAGAAGGTACTGTTGAGGTGGTTAGCTATGGTCCCACTTTGGAGGCAGACATTAATATGGGAGGACTTTCTTAAACTCACTGGCGTTATGTGAGATTAATGAGTTATGGAATTCCCATAGTCAGCTGAGCACTTCCCATCCATACTGTCTCTAGTGCTTACCAAATTGGAATGAAACTTGTCTTCTCAAAGTGTTGAATTTTGATGCTTTTGAGTCTTAAGTATTATGACTTCCTGGACTCACAGAATTAATTGAAGTTGTGGTTCACCTTTCATTTTATAGGAAAGCTCAAGCAAGGTAGGCCTTTTCTTATGCCATTGTAGACTGTCATTTCTATAACATAGGAGCTTAAAACGAAAAGTAACAGTTGTCCTGAGGAAAATGAGCGACCTTAGGATATTGAGCATAATTTTTTATTTTTTAGTATAGCTAATATTTTCAACACGATTCATGTACTGTTGTGAACTTAAATGGTCATTTGTGACTTTTGTCTGTTTACTGTATATGGTTGAAGGCATATAACTTGATCAGCAGTTCAAACGTGCTCATTGTAAAACCTTTTTTATTGTGAAGTATGACATACGCACCGAAGCCCCGAAAGCAGCTCTGGGGCTGATCGCAGGGAAGCCGCTTGTTAGGCCGGTGTCTCTGTCTCCCTGAAAGATTTCCCTCTCTGGGCTTCTGTGCTTGCCGCTCCCCTGCTTCTCTTGGTCATCTTGTCAGATAGGCACGTGCCCCATAACGACTTAGTTGTTTAAACATTCTCGTGTCTGTTTCTTGGTGGTTTGTAAGGCGTGTTTTAGTACAGAATGCCAGGTTTCCACGGTGATTGTGCCTCATCTCTACAAAGCGTGGAAGTTCTCCCTGTCCCTCCTCTGTGCCAAGAGATCGCGTGCTATTTTTTTCCATATGCATTTTGTCCGTAGGATTGTTGTGCCAGCACCCTCGGGTGAAAGGACCGTTGTGGTCTCTTCTCTAGCGTACCACTTTTGTCTGAATCAGGTGACTCACTGCCCGTGTCTGCTTCTGAGCACAGAGCTTTGCCCCGGAAATATTGCACTTGCTGGCACCTCTAGTGCACTGTGGAATAGAAATGGTGATAATGGGCATCCTTGTCTTGTTCCTAGGAGCAGGGGAAAATCTTTCCAAAGTTCACACATGAAGTATGATGTTTGCTGTAGGGCTTTCTTTGTAGATAACCTTAAAATATTAAGTATGTTTCCTTCTGTTTCTGCTTTGTGATGAGTCTTTAATGGTGAATGGATTTAAAAAATTATTTATTTATTTATATTTTATTTATTTATTTTTGGCTGTGTTGGGTCTTTGTTGCTGTGCGCGGGCTTTCTCTAGTTGCGGTGAGGCGGGGCTACTCTTCGTTGTGGTGTGCAGGCTTCTCATTGCGGTGGCTTCTCTTGTTGCGGAGAATGGGCTCTAGGCGTGCGGGCTTCGGTAGTTGCAGCACGCGGGCTCAGTAGTTGTGGTGCACGGGCCTCAGCAGTTGTGGCTCGCGGGCTCTAGAGCACAGGCTCAGTAGTTGTGGCGCATGGGCTTAGTTGCTCCCCGGCATGTGGGATCTTCCTGCACCAGGGATTGAATCCACGTCCCCTGCATTGGCAGGTGGATTCTTAACCACTGTGCCACCAGGGAAGTCCTGTGAATGGATATTAAATTTCATCAGATACTTTTTCTGCAACTCTTGATGATTATACAGTTTTTTTCCATCCATGTTGTTGCAAATGGCAAAATTTCATTCTTTTTTACGGCTGAGTAGTATTCCATCACATATATTTGGTATATATATATATGTATAAATATAGCATATATATATGTATATATGGTGTATATATATGTGTGTGTGTGTGTACACACACGTGTACAAACCACACCTTTTTTATCCATTCATCTGTTGATGGATACTTGACTGTTTCCACCTTTTGGCTGTTGTGACTAATGCTGCTGTGAATATGGCTGTGTAGATGTCTGAGTCCCTGCTTTCACTTCTTTTGGGTATATAGCCAAAAGTGGGATTGCTGAATCATATGATAATTCCACGTTTAATTTCTTAAGGAATTGCCATACTGTTTTCCACAGTAGGTATACCATTTTATATTCCCACAGGCAATGCACAAGGAAGGGTTCTAATTTCTCCACCTCTTTGCCAACATTTGTTGTCTGTTTTTTAAATAATAGCCATCCTGTTTGGATGAAGTGGTATTACATTGTAGTTTTGATTTGGTTTTCCCTAATGATTAGTGGTGTTGTGCATCTGTTTATGTGCCTGTTGACCATGTGCATATCTTTGGAGAAATGTCTTTTCAAGTCTTTTTCCAACTTTTTTTTTTGTTTTTTTTGCCATCCTGTGTCATCTTAGTTCCCCGACCAGAGATCGAACCCGTGCCCCCTGCAGTGGAAGTGCAGAGTCCTAACCACTGGACCACTAGGGAATCCCCCTTTTTCCTACCTTTGAGTCAGATTTTTTGTTGTTATTGTAGAGTTGTAGGAGTTTCTTACGTATTCTGGATATATATGATTTGCAAATATTTTCTCTCATTCTGTGGGTTGCTTTTTCATTCTGTTGATAGTGTACTTTGATTTTTTTTTTTTTGATGAAGGTTGCCTGTGCGTTTGATGTCTTGTCTAAAAATATCATTGCCAAATCCAGTGTCATTAAGCTTTCCTCCTATGTTTTCTTCTAAGATACACACACACACACACACACACACACACACACACACACACTTTTTTTTTTTTTGGCTGTGCCGTTCAGCATGTGGGATCTTAGTTCCCCGACCAGGGATCAAACCCGCGCCCCTTGCCTTGGAGGTGCAGAGTCTCAACCACTGGACCACCAGCGAAGTCCAAGAGTTTTCTGTTTTCTAGTTTTAACTCTTATGTTTAGGTCTTTAATCTATTTTGAGTTAATTTTTGTGTATGGTGAAAGGTAGGGGTCCAACTTGATTCATTTGCAATTGAATATTCAGTTTTCCCAGCACCATTTATTTCTAGAGACTGTTCTTTTTTCCCCATTGAATGGTCTTGCCACCCTTGTCAAAAAAATCATTTGACTATATATTGTGAGGATTTATTTCTGGACTCTCTATTCTCTTCTGTTGATCTAAATGTCTGTCATTATGCTGATACCACACTGTTCTTTCTTTATTTTTCTTCTTTCTTAGGGTTTAATCTGACATTTTTCTAACTTTTTGAGAAATGATAATTGTTAGCATATTGATGTTTTTGTAATATGTTTATTATGAAAGTTTTCTAACAGAGGTAAAAGTAGAGAGAATAATATAATGAATGTAGAATAAAAAGTATTCAGATTCCTGGGGATTTTGCTGGCATTTCAGTGGTTAGGACTCCGAGCTTCCACTGCAGGGGGCACAGGTTCCATTCCTGGTTGGGAACTAAGATCCTGCATGCTGTGTGGCGTGGCCAAAAAAAAAAAAAAAAAATTCACATTCCCGAAGCACTCCTACACTTTCTATCTGATTGATTGATTGTATTATTTTAAAGCATATTTCTGTCTTTAAAACATTTTCACGCACTTCACCTGTTAATGATAAGAACTTTTTTGGGAGAATAAAACCACAATCTCATTATCCTAAGATTAACAGTGATTCATTAATCTCTTTATTAGTGGTTATTTTGAGTCAGGATCTAAACAAGTTCTGTATGTTGCAGCTGGGTGATATATACTTGAGTCTCTTTTTCCCCAACAGTGTATTTCCAGGCTCTCCTCTCCCTCTCTTTTGTCATACTGTTTATTTTTCAAAGAAGTAGGACATTTGTTCTGGAGAATTTCACATTTTCTGAACTTGGTTGATTGCATTTTCTTCTTCAAGTCTTAACACCTTCTGTCAGTTACATTTTCTGTAAACGTCTGATGATATGTATAGGCTTAATGAGATTTGGATTCAGTTTTGATGGGTCAGAGTGTGTGTGCTTTTTGTTTCATCGGCTCAGAGGCCTGTGATGGTGGGCGGTCCCACCTTCAGTTCTGTTCACGTGGACCAGGGAGTTCATGTATAGCGTGTCCTCTGTGCAGTCCCCCAGCAACCTTGCCCTCCGCTGTTTGGTAGCATAAGGTACAGTTTGCACGGGGAGGATGTGATCCTGGCTTGATTCACCACCACCCCACCCCTCGGTCACCATTGTTTGTAATATTAAGTTGGAGTCCTAATGCTTCCAGAGGTGACCCATGAGGTTTTCTTTTTTCTTTGAGTATCATTATGAACTCATTGAATTTTATTGATTTCATGTTTGTTAACTTACTTTTTAGCTTTTCTTTTTTCCTAATATATACATTTAAAGGTAGAAATGCCCTCAAACATACATTTAGCTGTATGTCACAAGTGTTGATGCGTAGTATTTTCATTATTGTTCATTTCAGTTGTCTGATTTCCGTAGTCATTTTTTTCTGGGAATTTATGAAATATATTTCATAATTTTCAAATATGTAGAGATTTTTATTTATTTTTTTGTTACCTGTTTATACTGTTCATTCATTCGTTTGTTTGTTTGTTTACTTATTTATTTATTTTTGGCCGTACCGCACGGCTTGCGAGATTGAACCTGGCCCTCGGCAGTGGAAGCGTGGAGTCCTAACCACTGGACCACCGGGGAGTTGCGTTCCCTATTTCTAAATTTCTAACTTAACTGCACTGTCGTCAGTGTCCATGCTGTGTAACTTGACTTATTTGAAACTTTTTGAGATTTGCTCTAATGCTTGGTATATGGCCGGACTTGCTCTTCATGCTGTTCATGTGGTGTTTTTGTTTTTGTTTTTGTTTTTAAATCATTCTGTATCCTTGCTGAATTTTTGTTTGTGGTGATAGTTATAGTAAGAGGTATGTTAATTTCTCATTGTGTTTGTGGATTTGTCTATTTCACCTTGTAGTTCTTTCACACAGTTTGTTCTTGTCATGTTATCTATTGATCTATTGATTCATTGATTTTGGTTTCTGTATACACAGAGTCATTTTTTACAGGTCAGAACTGTAGAAATAATGAGGAAGTGACGCTTATACGCAAGGCTGATTTGGAGAACCATAACAAAGATGGAGGCTTCTGGACTGTGATTGATGGGAAAGTGTATGATATAAAGGACTTCCAGACGCAGTCATTAACAGGAAATAGTATTCTTGGTAAGGCCTCGCTTTTTACTTCATGGTTAGAAGTTGCAGATGTGTTATTTTAAGCAGAGCATTCGGTTTAAAATGATCAATTTAGTACTGCTCCAGCACCCATACATTTTAATCTGTCAGTGACTTTGGGGTCTGTCCTACCACAGCAAATTCAGGCACATATGCAAAATTTCTTATCATTATGCATTTTTTGTTCCAACACTTGTTGGAACTTGTTCCAAGTTCTGAGTTGACCCAGACAGCCCTGGGAGAGGATGAGGGATCACATTACTTTGGTAACCCTCACTTTGGAGTTAACCTGCCTAATCTATTTCCCACTTGCCATTTCTACTATAAATGCCTAGGCAAACTGTACTGAAGTCATGTTGCTTTTGTCTGTTTTGTTTCAGCTCAGTTTGTAGGGGAAGACCCGGTGGTAGCTTTGGAAGCTGCTTTGCAGTTTGAAGACACGCGGGAATCAATGCATGCCTTCTGTGTTGGCCAGTATCTGGAGGTGAGGCTGTGTGCAGTGAGCGCCAAGGTGGACTTCAGTGGAGACCCTCTCTGGATATTCCTGAGAAGTGGTTTTTACCCTGAAATAGTGCTGGTTGGATCTTTTGGGGGAGGGGGACATTATTAAGTGATAAACACAAAGATCTTTTAGAGATTTTTTTCATAACTCAATTTATATTTATTCATGTAGTTTATGATGTATTGGCCTTGAAAAATTATTTTAAAATTGTTAATTTGTAAGAAACATAGACCTTGTTCCACAAAAAAAAAAAAAAAAGAGGTTAACTTTTTGTCTTTACGATTTTATTATAATCCTATGTAGAAATTTGGAAGGACTTACCATCTTGAGATACATAATTTTGGGGAGGAACTATTTAGTAGCATAATTTTTTAGAATAGAAATATGTCCATTCTATATATTCATTAGCATTGGGATTCATATATTGGGATAGGCTTTCCAGATATGGATACAGAGGTAATAAAATTTATTAAGTTATGCCTCAAGGGTAATGTTTGAAGCATTTTATGAAGGGAAAAATTAACTTTGTTTATAAATTGTCATGTGGCTGGCAACATTTAAGATTATTTTCATGAGATCCCTTTCTTTTCTAACTTCTATTTGATTCCCTAAGGGATTTTCTAGCCAAGTGGTTTATCACTGCTTTGGATTTTCTACCAGACTTATGCATATACTGTCTGCCTTATATCTTCTGTTATTTTGGTAGCAGCCTGATCTCCCTATTATAGGATATAGTCTTTATTATGGCAGTATGTCTTGTTTAAGGATAAAGCTGTGGGTCTTCTTGGTTTAATGTTAATTAACCCTGTTTTCTCATACTGATGATGAAATTTATCTTTTGCAGCCTGACCAAGAAATTGTTACCATACCAGATTTGGGAAGTCTGTCTTCACCTCTTATAGACACTGAAAGAAATCTGGGCCTACTCCTTGGGTTACACGCTTCCTATTTAGCTATGAGCACACCGCTGTCTCCAGTTGAGGTCGAATGTGCCAGTAAGAAAAATTATTTTGTTTTCTGCTAACAGATTAGCAGGTTATTTAAGCTGAGCTATAAGTGCCACTGAGAATAGAACAGGAAGAATCAACACAGTTATTGGTGAGGAAAAATAAGGATAGTGAGACTAAATCAGTTAATAGAAATAGCTGTGAGCGGCTTTCATCTGGGCTCACGATCTGTGGCAGCACAGGAAGCTAACAGGTATGTAGGAAGGTTGGGCCTGTGCGTGGTCTCACTTCTGCATTCTCTAACAGGTCGGCTCAACTCGGCTGTCATCTCCCTGTGTGCCTAGAAATCCACGTGATGTGGACTGGCTGTTCCTCTTAGGAATGCCGTTCTGTTTGAGTATTGTGTTTTTACCACTGAAATCCAATACATTTTGGGATGGCAACCTTTGTAACCACCAAAATATTACATTTTCTCCGTATCCCATATGATAGGTTTAAATATCTCTTCACATATTTGTGCGTTTCTCCATCTGTCTTTCCACTGACTATCCAACAAGCATCTGTCGAGTAATTTCTCATGTGAATTACCATGTTAGGCTCTGAGGGTGTAGTAGGTGTAGAATTAGGTGCACCTCTGCCCTCAGGTGCTTCCTGTGTGATGATGAGCCAGACATGATAAGCAGGTCAGGTTGGATGGTGGTAAAGGATAAAATGGAGACATTTGTAAGTGGTTTGGGAAGTGGGGAGGGGGTGGAGGGAAAGACTTCATGGAGGTGGAGCCATCCTGAAATTGGAGTCCCAGCAGACTGGGTGTGTGAGGGCATCACTGAGAAAGTCAGCTTCGAGCTGCTTGTGTATGTACAGGGTCGGGGGAGAAGGCTAGTGGGCAGGGATGATCATGGTGCCTGCTCAGCCTGCCTTCTGGAGCGCACCCTTGGTGTATGTGCTGGGCGCTTTGCTGTCTGCAGAGCCTCTAAGACAGTGGACTTTTCTTCCTCTGAAGACCTGTAGGGGACTTCCCTGGTGGCACAGTGGTTAAGAATCCGCCTGCCAATGCGGGGGACACGGGTTCAAGCCCTGGTCCAGGAAGATCCCACACGCCGCGGAGCGACTAAGCCTGTGCGCCACAGCTACTGAGCCTGTGCTCTAGAGCCCGCGAGCCACAACTACTGAGCCTGAGTGCTGTAACTACTGAAGACCGCACACCTAGAGCCCATGCTCTGCAACAGGAGAAGCCACCGCAGTGAGAATGACCACGCACCGCAATGAAGAGCCCCCACTCAATGCAACTAGAGAAAGCCTGCGCAGCAACGAGCCAATGCAGCCAAAAATTAAAAAAAATTAAAAAAAAAAAATACCTATAGTATCGTAGATTTGCAGATTTTCGGCAAGGAACTGGGAAGCGTCAGCGTAGTGGGGAGCAGTAGGTGTTATGGGCCCGGTGTGTGGGGGTCTGTCCACTCTAGGACGTCAGAAGGCACCATTGGAGCAGTATCTTTAAGAGACACGAGGGAGGGGGCTTCCCTGGTGGCGCAGTGGTTAAGAATCCGCCTGCCAGTGCAGGGGACACAGGTTCGAGCCCTGGTCCGGGAAGATTCCCACATGCCGCGGAGCAACTAAGCCCGTGCGCCACAACTACTGAGCCTGCACTCTAGAGCCTGCGAGCCACAACTACTGAGCCCACGTGCCTAGAGCCCGTGCTCCACAACAAGAGAAGCCACCACAATGAGAAGCCCGTGCACCGCAACGAAGAGTAGCCCTCGCTCGCCGCAACTAGAGAAAGCCTGCTCAGCAATGAAGACCCAATGCAGCCAAAAATAAAAAACAAACAAACAAATAAATAAATAAAAAAAATAAATTTATTAAAAAAAAAGGGACAAGAGGGAGTTCTAAATGGAGAGGTTCAGGGAGGGTCTGATCACATTTGTGTTTTAGAAGAATTAATGTGACACTTTGATGAATGCTCCTGAATGCTCTAAAATCTAAATTTCCAGTTAAAGAACATTGAGTGCATCCGGATTTGATTGCTTGGGTTTTGGAGGAATATTTTGATAACACAGTTATTGAAAAGAAATCTGTAGTTATGTAAAAACTGATTATTCTTTGGTGAATCTCACTCATAGCAGTTATAATGAGTATCCGTATTTGCACTGATGGGTGGCATGTTCTTATGGGGTCTGACCTGTGCCTCAGCACAGGTCTCCTTTATAGCCTACTGGATCTCAGGTTTCCAGGTATCTGTCCCTTACTTAAGATCTTGTGTTGTATGTTCAGTAGTCTCTTCTTATTATTAATTGATTAATGCTCTAGGGAGGCGTGCTGCCCTGAGCATGTTTTTCTTCACGGAACCCTTCACACGCGCTGTTCTCCTGCCTGGACGCTCAGCGTCTTGGTCTTCATCCAGATCACAGCAAATTCCTTACCGTCCCTCCGAGTAGTCGGGGGCTTGTTGCTGCACGGTCATTCCCCTGTTGTACTGGTGGCCTGTGGTTATCCCAATTGAAATCGGTGATTACTTGTGTAAGTGGTATCTCAGTGCTCTTCTCCCTGTTGGAAGGCATAGCTCTAGTCTTCACGTGGTTTCTGTGGATCTGGACAGCTCCATGTTTGAGCAGGTATCCGGTAAATGTTGGACTGGAACTATTATAGTGGGTTCTGATACCATGCTTACGATGTGTTGAGTAACCAGAAAGTGTTACCTTTTTTCACGTAGATATAGGAATTATAAGCCAATCTATGTAAATACGTTAGATGTGACTTTCATATGAATGATCCTGAATTTCACCTCCTAAATGAAGTACTTAGTTTTCTATCTTTTTTTTTTTTTTTTTTTTTTCAGTATTTATTTCTGAACAATGCACTCAGGTTTCTTTTTAATGTTTGCGTGTGCACCCTCTAGAGTGGCTTCAGTCATCCATCTTCTCTGGAGGCCTGCAGACTAGCCAGATCCACTACAGCTACAATGAGGAGAAAGACGAGGACCACTGTAGCTCTCCGGGGGGCACTCCTGCCAGCAAGTCCCGGCTCTACTCCCACAGACGGGCGCTGGGTGACCATTCCCAGGCATTCCTGCAAGCCATTGCTGACAGTAACATTCAGGACCACAACGTGAAGGTGAGTGAGGCCTTCCCACACTCAGTGTCCTTTGTTTACCTTAGGACTTTGACTTGTGAACACCTTAGCACAGGCTTTGGTTAGCTTAGCACAGACTTTGTTTACCTGTTATTTGGAGGGCTGGTTTTGAGGTAAGAGGCTGGTTCAGTTCAATGTCCGGTGAGGTTTTAGAAGCTACGGCACTTAGTTTAGAATTCATGACGATGTTGTGAGGTTGGCTCTGAAGTTACCTCCAGCTGTTTCTGTTGCAGGACTTTCTGTGCCAGATAGAAAGGTACTGTAGGCAGTGCCACTTGACCACACCCATCACCTTTCCTCCTGAGCATCCTGTGGAGGAGGTCGGCCGCTTGCTGTTATGCTGCCTCTTAAAACATGAAGATTTAGGTATGACGCTCAGTATTTTAGCCGTACTGTAGATCTTTCAACTGACATGTAGTACACATTCATTCCTACCCTGCCCTTTCTTTTAAATATCTTTTACAGGTCACGTGGCATTATCTTTAGTTTATGCAGGTACACTTGGTATTGAGCAAGTGAAGCACAGAACGTTGCCTAAATCAGTGGTGGATGTTTGTAGAGTTGTCTACCAAGCAAAATGCTCACTCATTAAGGTAAACAGATTTTGATTTTCTTTCTTCTGTGCTTTGTGGACAGTTGGCAAAGTATTCGTTGTTAAGTTGTTCTTTCATATTTAACTTTCTAGACACATCAAGAACAGGGCCGTTCTTACAAGGAGGTCTGTGCCCCAGTCATTGAACGTTTGAGGTTCCTCTTTAATGAACTGAGACCTGCAGTTTGTAATGACCTCTCTATAATGTCCAAGTTTAAACTGTTAAGTTCTTTGCCCCGTTGGAGGAGGATAGCTCAGAAGATAATTCGAGAACGAAGGAAGAAGAGAGGTAAGAAGGTAAAAGGTAGGAGGATTCTTTCAGAGTGTGTCCCCGTGTAGGTGTCTGTGGTTGCAGTGAGGCTGTGGGCTGCTGCTCACCAATTGTGGCATTTTCACAAGTGCCATAATGTTTGTTATGTGTATTTATGGTTAAGTGTGCAAATCCTGCTTATTTTTCCAAGATATCAGATGATGATGCAACTTTGGGATTGAGTGTGTTATGATTTGGTAACTTAGTAAATTGATGCTGAAAATACTGTAAACTTTATTAAATTGATGGGGAAAAGGAAGTGTTTTTTTAATCACTTGTCCTGGTAATGAGATATATGGGAACGTTTAATCTTTCAATTAATCTTGCCATTCTTGTGAAGAAATGTTTTTCTTTGGCAATATTGAGTATTCTGAAACATGGAAGATTGTTATAAAAGGAACCGAAAGAGTTACTGATATTTTCAGGAAGCAACTGTGTAGGGATATGGAAAAGAGTTTTTGTATTAACCAAAATTTGAGTGAAAATACACACTTTCTAATTTGGTCATTTGTGATTATAAGCAAGTCTACCAAAATATCTGATTATATTCTTATGAATTATATTGATTTATTCCCAGATTAGCTTATTGAGCATTTACTTAATTTAATTAATTACTGAGTTTTTGATGGACATTACAAACAATGCCATGAAAGACTAACTTATTTTAGAAGCCATCCTGAATTGATTGTTCCTGAGCTTAAACCACAGCTTATCTGGATCCTGGAGATGCTCTGAATCAGGAGATATGGCAGGAACACTTCTGAGATCCCTTTAACCCAGGTAGCCAGGAAACTCAGAGACTGCCATCTCAGCGTGAGGGAGGATGGCCCCATCCCCGCGTGGCCATTGCCTCCCTGGACTCTGAGCTCACACTGTCACTGCTTAAACCTTCTTGATGATGCGGGTTGATATATTTAATTGTAACATAGAAATAATTAATATTCCTGGTGCTGTGCTAAGTTTGATGATTTACTGGTAGGGCTCCACAGGACTCAGAAGAACTATTATGCTCTTAGTTATTACTGTGAAAGGGTACAGATAAAAATTAGCAAAAGGAGAGGTGCATGGAGGGAATTCCAAAGGAAACCGGGTCCGGGCTTCCAGTGTTCCCTCCAGTGAATCACACAGGGTCGTGCTTGGTTCTCTCAGCAGTGACGTGTGACACGTGTGAAGGACTGTCAGTCAGGGATGCTCACCTGAACCTTGGTGTCCGGGGTTGTTGTTGGGAGTCAGTCACATGGCCATGTGGGGCCTGCGTGATTGCTCTCAGCTGCCCAGACTCCATCCAGAGGCAGAAACAGGCAGTTGCCGTAAGTCACAAGCTGTCTGGTTACACGGTAAAGGTGGTCCTGTGCCTCAGACACACTCTTCTCAGGCAGAACATACCAAGGTTTCAGAGCTCAGTTCGCAGGAGCTGGTCAAGAGCCAGTGCTGACGGGACAGGCCTTTCTTGGGAATTTGCAGGGTTTGAGCAACCCAGACCTGCTGTGTTAATGTTTTATTGCCTAGGTTTATTATTGTGTTGCTTGTTATTTATATTATATATTGAGAAGAATGAGACTTGAAACCTTGAAGAGGACCAAAAGTGCGGAAGCAACACCACATATCACATTGCAAATTCAATAGAAATTTCTCTGATTAAAAAGACTAACAGAGTCAGAGGCATCTAATTGATTCAGTTGCACACTGGTGACGGAACCAATGCACTAGTCCAGAGTGGGCAAACTAGGGTCTGGGGACAAATGCAGCCTACCACTTGCTATGTATCGCCCATGAGCTAAGGCTGGGTTTTGCATTTTTAAATTATTTTTTAAAAAATCAAAAGAAGACTATGATTCATGAAGATTATATGAAATTTAAATGACAGCATTCATAAATAAAGTTAGCCAGTTTTCATGCTGCAACAGTAGAGTATTTGCAGAAATAGACTGAAATAGCCTGCAAAGACTAAAGTATTCGCTGTCTGGCCCTTCATGAAAAAGTTTGCCAACCCCTGGGCTTCCCCTTCTATAGGGCTTCCCTCCATCGTAACACTGTCACTGTCTTTCTATCCCTGACGTGGAGTGGCAAAGTGTTATTACTAGATGTAATGTGAGAATAATTATGATAGTTTTTACTTTTGTAATTTGAGCACTTGACAATGATATTTATGTGTTTCTGTGAATAACATATATCCTTCATGCAAATTTAAACATTTCTTAATTTAAAATCATATTTAATGATTGTTATAATGAATGATGTTTTTAAACATAGTTCCTAAGAAGCCAGACTCTACTGATGATGAAGAAAAAATTGGAAACGGAGAGAGTGAAGAAGCTTGCATCTTGCCTCACAGTCCTATAAATGTGGACAAAAGACCCATTACAGTTAAATCACCCAAGGTGAAGTACTTTTTGTGATTCTAAGACTGGCTGTGTAGAAGCACAACATACTGCAAGGGAATCCACAAATATTGTCGCTTTGTTTTTGAATATACAGTAGAGATTTTGGTGGTTATTAAAAGTGTGAGTAACTGTGCCCCAGTGGTGCTTAATGCACTTGACTTATGGTGCCCTGGTCAAATCGATAGCTGGAGAAGTGTTTCCTTTTACTTTTAGTAGTATATTGTATCATTATTTGTTCACCATTTTCTTCATTCATTCATTTATTCACTCATTCATTGAATGTATCCTTTGTTCCAGAAACTATTAATATGGATGATAATTTAACTTTGCATGTCAGGTTAGCCGATTCTAAAGTATGTAAGCATACAGATTATAAATTCACTTATAAGCCTATTTATGATGTAGTCATTTTTATCTTAAATTAATTACTAAATTTAAAATATTTTACCAATTTAAACCTAGTGGCATTTGTTTATATTTTCTTCAAGTAGTTGTTTTAGAGCCCTTGTTAAAATGAATAGGGTTAACTAATGGTGAAAACGGTTTTCCTTTGTCAGGATAAATGGCAGCCACTACTGAGTACAGTTACAGGTGTTCACAAATACAAATGGTTGAAGCAGAATGTCCAGGGTCTGTATCCTCAGTCTGCACTCCTCAGTACTATTGCTGAATTTGCCCTTAAAGAAGAGCCGGTGGATGTGGAAAAAATGAGAAAGTGCCTACTAAAACAGGTAAATTTGCTAAGAACATTCTTCTCTGTATTGGATAATACATAAACACTTAACAGTATGCATTGATGTTTTGCAGTTGGAGAGAGCAGAGGTTCGCCTGGAAGGGATAGATACAATTTTAAAACTGGCAGCCAAAAATTTCTTACTTCCATCTGTGCAGTATGCTATGTTCTGTGGATGGCAAAGACTTATTCCAGAGGGGATTGATATAGGGTAAAACTTTATAATATTTTTTCTTAATTAAGGGAAGCTGTGACAACAAAGCTTTGTATTATTGAAGTCTGGCAGTGTTCTAAGTAAAATTCTTCATCTTTGTTTGAAAGGGAACCCCTTACTGATTGTTTAAAGGATGTTGATTTGATCCCACCTTTTAATCGGATGCTGCTTGAAGTAACTTTTGGCAAGCTGTATGCTTGGGCTGTTCAGAATATTCGAAATATTTTGATGGATGCAAATAACAAATTTAAAGAACTTGGTGAGTTAAAAATCTGACAGTTAAAAGGCTGTATTAAAATTGCTGTTGATGTCAGTGATCACATCAGCATTATTTCATAGTTTGGCTCTTAATTATATATTCTGGAAACCTGCAAATTCTTATTTTTGCTTGGAAGACTTTAATAACTTTGTGCATTAGAATGATAATCTAAGCTGCTTTAAGTTTTCTCAAATTCTAAACAAAACTTTCAAAATTTGGCAGAAGATACAATCTTGTAGTATCCTAATATAAAGCTTTTGCATTTTAACATTTTCATGTGTATCACTTACACAATCTATCCTAGAATGTGTATCCTATATTAATACATAATTTCCTGGACAGTTTGAGCATCTACAGAGAAGTGGTAGGATTGGTTTTGTGGAAGAGAAGTGAAGTATCTCTCTTATGTTTGACATGAAATGAGTAAGCCACCAGGGATATTTAGAAGAGCAGTGTGATATGTTTTGTAGACAGAGGAAGATAGATGTATGTGGAGTGATGGTGGTATGATTATTGCAGAGCAATACAGAGCTGCCCGATGTCCCCACTCTATGGATATCTGATGAAAAAGACAGACTTATGAAAAAAAAAATTGTTAATGCTTTCTGCATCGTGTATGTTCTTGTATCCACGCACAAGAGATTTATGTAGGTGCCAACGCTTTTTAGGTATCCAGCCTGTCCCCCTGCAAACCATTACAAATGAGAACCCGTCGGGACCAAGCCTGGGGACGACCCCACAAGCTCGCTTTCTCCTGGTCATGCTCAGCATGCTCACCCTGCAGCACGGTGCCCACAGCCTGAGCCTCCTGCTGAACTCTGGCACGCTCGCTCTCACACAGACAGCACTTCGGCTCATTGGTGGGTTGGCATCGCCCGAAGTCCTTTGTGAAAATGCCACGGTTTTGCCTTGCTCTCTCTCTCTCTTTTTATAAACTTTTTTTTTTTTTTATTGTGGTAAAATACAAATAACATAAAATTTTACTATTCTAAGTACTTTTAAGTTTATAACTCATTGTCGTCAGTAAGCACATCCACAATGTTGTGCCAGCCTTAATACTATCTAGTTCCATAACTTTTCATCACCCCCAGTGCAAACCCATATCCATTTAGCAGTGACTCCTGATTTCGCACTCCCCCAGCTGTTGGCAGCAACAAGTCTGCTTTCTGTCTCTATGGACTTGCTCCTTCTGGATGTTTCATACAAATGAAATCATACAATTTTAACCTTTTGTATCTGGCTTATTTCATTTAGCATGTATCAGTACTTCATTTCTTTTTAAGGCTAAAAAATATTATATGAATATACTGTGTTTTATTTATCCATTCATCCATTGATGGACATTGGCTCGTATCTGTATTTTGGCCATGGTGAGTTGTGCTCCTAGGAACATTTGTGTACAAGTTTTTGTTTGCACACCTGTTACCAGTCCTTCTGTCATGTACTTAGTGGAATTGCAGGGTCATATGGTAATCCTATGTTCAGCTTGCTCAGGAACTGTCAAACTGTTCCACAGCACTATACCATTTTACATTCCCACAGCAATGGGCCAGGAGTTTCAGTTTCTCCGTGTCCTTGCCAACACTAGTTATTTTCTGATTTTTTTTTTTTTTTTTTGAATTAAGGCTACCCTAGTTGGCGTGAAGTGGTATTTCATTGTGGTTTGTTTTACACTTCACTAATATTGAATGACGTTGAGCCTTTTTACCTGTGTTCGTTGTATATCTAGGAGAAACGTCTGTTCACATCCTTTGCCCATTTAAAAATTGGGTTGTTTGTGTTTGGGCCCTTTACACATTCTGGATACTAGACTGTTATCAGTTATGTGATTTGAAGACATTTTTTTCCCACTCTGGGTTTTGTTTTACTTTGGTGCACAGAAATTTCAAAATATGATTAAGTCTAATTTATCTGTTATTCTTTTGTTGCTTGTGCTTTTGATGTCATGTTTAAGAAATCATTGCCAAATCCAAGGTCAAGAGGATTACCCATTATGTTTTCTTCCTTAAGTCTTATATTTAGATCTTTGATCCATTTTAAGGTAGTTTTTTAATATGGTGTGGGGTAAGGGTTCACTTTATTTCTTTTGGTTATCCAGTTGTTCCAGTATCATTTGCTGGAAAGACTCTTCTCTTCTCAAGTTCTTAGCACCCTTGTCAAAAATCATCGGACTATAGATATTTAAGTTTATTTCTAGACTCTCAGTTCTGTTCTGTTGGTCTCTGTGTCTGTCATTACACCAGTCCCACACTGTTTTGAACACTGTAGCTTTGTGGTAAGTTTTGAAATCAATAAGTAAGTCCTTCAACTTTGTTTTTCTTTCTCAAAATTATTTTGGGTCCCTTGCATTTCCATATGACTTTCAGGTCTGGCTTTCCCATGTCTGCAAAAAAGGCCGTTGGGTTTTCTAGGGATTGTATTGAATCTGTAGATCCTGTTGGGGAGTACTGCCATCTTCACAATATTAAGTCTTTCATTCCATAAATATGAGATAGCTTTATATTTATTTAGGTCTTCTGTCATTTCTTTGAGCAGTATTTTATAGTTTTATTGTTATCAGGGTATTGCTGGCCTAGAGTGAGTTAGGAAGTAGTTGCCTCCTATTCTGTCTTTGAAAGGGTTAGAGAATTGGTGTTAATTCTTCCTTAAGTGTTTGGTAGAATTCACCAGTTAAGCCATTTGGCCCTGGGTTTTTGTTGTTGTTGAGAGTTTTTTGGTTACTGATTCAATCTCTTCACTTGTTTTAGGTCTTATTCACATTTTCTATTTGTTCTTGAGGCAGTTAATTTCTATGCTTTTAGGAATTTATCCATTTCATCTAGGTTAGCTAATATATTGGTGTACAGTTGTTCATAGTGTGGTCATAATTCTTTTTATTTCTATAGGATCAGTAGCAATGTCCCCACTTTTTCTTTCTGGTTTTAGTGATTTGCATCTTCTCTTTTTTTTTTTTTTTTTTTTTAGTTAATCTGCCTAAAAGTTTGCCAATTTTGTTGACATTTTTCAAAAAAACAACTTTTGGTTTTGTTGATTCTGTTGTTTTTCTATTTTCTATTTATCTCTGCTCTAATCTTTATTATTTCCTTTTTTCTGCTAACTTTGGGTTTACTTTGTTCTTGTTTTTCCAGTTCCTCCAGGTGTAGTTAAGTTATTGATTTGAGATCTTCTTTTTTTACTGTGTGCATTTATAGATTTAAATTTCTCCCTTAGCACTGATTTTGCTGCATCTCATACGCTTTGGTATGTTGTGTTTTTGTTTTCATTTGTCTCAAAGTATTAATTTCTCTTGTGATTTTTGTTTCTTTGGCTGGTTGTTTAAGTGTGTGTGTTATTTAATTTCCACATATTTGTGAATTTTCCAGTTTTCCTTCTGTTGTTAATTCCTAGTTTCATTCCATTGTGGTCCGAGAAGATAATTTATATGATTTTACTTATTTCAATTTATTGAGACTTGTTTTGTGGCCTACCATACTGTTTCTCCTGGAGGGTGTTGTTCTCTGTGTCCTTGAGAAGAGTGTGTCTCCTGCTCTTTTTGTGTAGAATGTCTCTACATGTCTGTTAGATCTGATTGGTTTATAATGTTGTTCTTTGCCTGAAATTTTGAGATAACTGCAGGGCCAGTATTGCAAGTCCAAATGAAAGAGCAAGGCTTTCCTGAGCTCTTTGATTTTGTCAGTCTTTGTGCCCACACGACCCATTCAGAAATACGCGCCATACTGTCAGTCAACATCTGATTTCTGCAGATCTCATTAGCAACTAAAAATTGTTTTTAAAAATCTTGAAAGTGTATTTCCATCTAGAAATTGCCTTTCTTTTTCCGTTGTCTCCCTTTTTTCCAGAGACTCCAGTAGGTAAAAGTCATAGCACAAATCATTAATTATGGGGGCTTCCTCTGTTAACAGTACTCAGGAGTTTAAATTCCAATCTGCCTACTGGCTGCAAAAAGCCAGGGAGTTGTGTCCAATGAATACATATCTATCTTTGTTGCTTTCTCTGATCAAGGTGATTTCTCTTTCATACAAGAAATTATAAGCATATGTTTTATATTAATTTTTATGTATACATCTACATACAATAGCCACAAAATACAAAGCCACTTAGAAAAAGATTCTCCTTTTTTTCTTATTGCAAAATGTAAAACAGCAGCAAATTCAGCATTTACAGGGTTAACATTATAGCTGCCAGGGGAGATCCCAGATGGAATGCAACCCCTGCCCCTTCTGGGGCCTCACAGAGGCACTGCCAGGCTGAAGAAAAGACTATTTTCCCTCCAGTTTATCTAGAGCTTTTACTCCAGACCTGGGGATTGAATAACCTTTTTTTCTCCCTCTTGGAGGAGAGTGGAACACAAACTTTACATTTTTGACCCAGCCAAGCCCATCTTTGGGAATGTTTGGGGCACTTTTTCCTCTTACCTGGAGACAGAACAAAGACCACAGGGTTACCAGGGATGTGCTTTCCCCTCCCTCAGTCCAGCAAGCTGGCTCCTGGGGTTGAATTTACTGTTTTCAAATACACTGGTAAATTTTATTTCTCACAGCTGACAGGTCAGCTTCTGTTTTATACTATGGGTGGTTCCATGGCCACCAGGGACCAGATATTCATCATGTCCCATCCCTTCATTCTTCCTGGTACCGAACAATGCTTTTCCAATATCTCAGTGACTCAGGGTTGTTCTAGAGAATCCCGTTGCTGTCTCCCTGTGTCAGGGTCCCCAAGACCACCCCCAGTTTTAATGATTTGCTAGCAGGCCTCACAAGACTCCAGATATAGTCATACTTAGGGCTAAAGTTTATTACAGAGAAAGAACAGAAAGCAAAATCAACGATGGCATATGGGCAAAGTCTGGGAGAAACTAGACACAAGTCCTCTCCCAGTGGAGACCCACAGGGTGCACTTAGTTCCTCCAGCAAAGAGCTGTGACCACACATGTGAAGTGTTGCCTTCACGTGCAAAGTGTGGAGACTCGTGCCGTGGAGACTCATGCCCTGTGCTTTCACTGGGGCAGGTCATGCAGGCATCTCTGCCTGGCACTTGAGTAAGGTTCAGGCCCCCCAGAAGGAAGCAGGTTTCAGCAGAGACCATGTTGTTTGTGCAAACAGTTTAGGCACAGGGATGCATTCTTGGCAGTTAGGGGATGGTGGGAGCCCTCACGAAATCCAGGTTCCCAGAGGCCAGCTGGTGGCCAGCTTGCAACAGACTTTCTAGGGACAGCAGTATCAGGCCTGCTCTGTCACCTCTTTTCATTACAGTAGCGTAATTAAAGTTTGTTAATTTCTCACACTAGTCAACATTTAGGTGGTTATTTTTTGTTTTTCTGTTCTAATAAAAAACATGAGTGATGAGTGTCTCTCTAATAACTTAAAATCATTTTGTTCTTTGGAGTGGGTCATAACTCCTAGAGATAAGAGTAAATGTCTTTCCTGAGAATTTTTATATCTTTTACAACTTCTGATACATATTTATATATTTTGTCCTCCACTTCCCTTTTTAAAAATTTTAGTTCTCATCAGTAAATTTTTCATGGTATTTGTTGTATAGGTAAAAAAATATACTATGGATTCTTTAAAATTATTATCTTCATTAATACGTAATATTTTTTAAAAAACGTATATCAAGATTAGGAAATTGTAACTACTTATTGGCTCATCTGCTGTTTTTGATGCTCTGATAGGCCCTAGTTGTGATAATGTTGAAGAAGATATGAACTCTTCCGCCCGAGGAGCTTCTGCCACAGTTTTGGAAGAGACGCGGAAAGAAACAGCCCCGGTACAGCTCCCAGTTTCAGGGCCAGAGCTGGCCGCCATGATGAAGATTGGAACCAGGGTCATGAGAGGCGTGGACTGGAAATGGGGTGATCAGGTGCTTAGAGATCTGACTTAAACACGTTGGCCATACGTTAGTCACCTTCTGCACACCCTGACTTGCATGCTGTGAGTAGGTGGAAACTGGAATAAATACCTCCCTCCCTCAAGGACACGTGTGATTGACAGGTGATGTAGTTGCTGATTTCCGGGCAGGTGAATAGAATCTCAAAACCAGTAGAGAGTAGCAGCGGCCTGCTGTAGGGCCCTTGAACAGGATCAAGTCTATGAGGAGTGGCGACTCTTTTCAGGAAACTCCTGGCATAGGCTCGACTTGAGGTGCAGCCCAGAACAAGCGTGAGAGGGAGCAGGAGAGAGTAATCCTCATCTGAATAATCGTGTCGTGAAAGCTCTGACACTGCCTCTGTGAGCTCACGGCCGTGTGCCGGTAAGGTGTCCTGACCCGGTGGCTACAGGCGCCTGCTTGGGTGGTGCGCACCTCTCCGCTTCTCCCCCAGCACTTTGCTCCTGTGTCTCTGTCAGGTCGCCCCAAGTAGAGGTCAGGGGCTGGGCTCTGCGCCGGTACTGGAGCCACTAGCTAAGGACAGCGCTCGCCCTTCTGTGACGTGGAGCATTCTTGTCATGCCCAGGTTTTCTCAGCCTCACTCTTAAGCACATGCCTCCTGAGAATCAGCTCAGAAATCAGAGTGACCGGAACAGGTAGCAGCATCTCCTCGTAGAAATGAGAGGTAGAGGTTCACTCTAAGATCTGGGGGGAAACTGAAGAACGAGAGGCAACGCGGAGATACTGGTGCTTGTTGGAGGTTCCTGACCTCGTGAAGCCCCAGGAGGGGTTGAGGGGGCCAAGGAGCAGGGTGGCAGGACCAGGCTGGAAAGTCCGGTCTCTGCATTGGCTTAGAGAGCATGCTAATTGAGGTGGTACTTTCCCCGCTCACCTCTTTGGTGAAGGAGTGCGAGCAGGTTAGTCCTGGTGTTCACTTTACAGTGGTGATGTGAGCTGGGCTTGTAGGTGGGTTTGGAGCCCCCTGTGGACCCGAGGGCCGTGTCCAGTGCTGCAGCCACCCTTACAGGCAGTGTTCCTGTGACAGACAGGCCCGCACACTTTTAACCGGTCTTTGCTTTGGTTTCCTCAGGACGGACCTCCTCCTGGCCTCGGCCGTGTGATCGGTGAACTTGGAGAGGATGGCTGGATCAGGGTCCAGTGGGACACAGGCAGCACCAACTCTTACAGGATGGGGAAGGAGGGGAAGTACGACCTGAAGTTGGCGGAGCTTCCGGCCTCTACGCAGCCCTCGGCAGACGACTCGGACACGGAGGACGACTCCGGTGGGTGCCCGGGGGACCTGGCACGCTGTGTGTTGGCTGCCCGTCCTTTCATCTGGGAGTGAGAGAGGCGCTCTGTAGGTCAGGCTTTTCCCGAAGGTCTGGCTGAAACAGGCCCCAGGTGATTCTGAGGGACTTGACTCCCCAGTTCGCCTCGGAGACGGTGGGGGGCGGGGCGGGGTGCGGCAGTGGGGGGCTTGCTGTGTCCTCTCCTCTGGTGGGCCTCCTGGTGTCCCTGAGCCTGTTCCTGGAGTAGCGGACATTGCCTCACCGTGCCCTGAGCATGTGTTCTTCCGTCTTTCACCTTCCCCCCCGAGGCCCTTCCCTCAGAATGTGGCACATAACGTGGAGTTAGTCAGTACCTTACTGCCTTAGAGAAAGTGAGGGTGAGAACTTAGAGTGACCTCAGAAAGTTAACCCTGTAAGGAGAGGTAAGGCTGTGGGAGGAGGGCTTCATGACATTTTTTGAGACGCGTCTGAAAGACCCTGGGATGCCGATCTTGGTGAGACTGTCTAGGAGGCTGGCGCTGACTCTTGGGGCTCAGGTGTCTGCTGTATGCGTCGCACGGCAGGCTCCCAAGGTCACGCGTATGGTTAGGAGAGGAGACCCAGGAGGCTGAGCTCGCTAGAGAAGGGGTGGCGTGGAAGGTGGCAGAGGCTGTGTCCTGTGCCCACCGCACGTGCAGGCTGCTCCGTGCGTGTCAGATGTGACCGGGTGACCCCTGTCTTGGGCGTGTTAGGAGGAGCGTGCGGGAAGCTGTGTGGCCCTGCCTAGGTAGCTGGTGCTGCTTTGTTATCACTGTATCCGGCAGTGTCCAGGCCAGGTGTCCCTCCTCCCGGCTCTCTGCCTGGGGGCTTCGCTTGTGAAGTTGGGCCCTGAGCAGGGCAGGCCAGGTGACGGCGAGGTGGCCCAGTCGTGTCTCCCTCATCCAGACGCCGATGGCCTGGACGTGTGAGCACGGGCTCCACCTCCTTGGAGGCGGCCACCTCATCTTCGTCGGGGCATACATAGCCAACTCATCAGCAGCCAGCTTTTGACATTTGATAAGTTGGATCCTTGAAATCGTTTTAGTGCTTCTGAGCTGTATGCTGAGATTGCTTTAAAAAACTCAACTGTAATTTAAAAGGCTTGTTTCCTTTGAGTAAGGTGGGGCCAGAGCTGATTAGGGTGAGCATTTGTGCATCCTGAATTCCATCTTTAATTGCAAAGAGCTGCTTCCCTTTCCACAGTAAGAAAAGAAGAATGTGATATTAAATCCCTTAAGTTACATGCAGGGACATTTTCCAGTTTATTTGGGAGTATAGTTCCTTATTTTGATTCTTTTTTTCAGAAGCTGAACAAATTGAAAGGAACATTCACCCCACTGCGGTGATGCTTACCAGCACTGTTAATTTACTGCAGACTCTTTGTCTTTCCGCTGGAGTCCATGCTGAAGTTATGCAGAGCGAAGCCGTCAAGACTCTGTGTGGGCTGCTGCGAATGTTGGTGGAGAGTGGGACGACAGACAAGACATGTATGCAGTGGACAGTTGTGGGCCACAGAGTCAGAAGTGGGCTGTGGATTTGTCACGTGTTTGTGTGTGTGTGTGCATGTGGGGGAGCGTGGGTGTGTGTGTCAGTGTCATAGGGCTGCTGCTGTAACGAATTACCACAAACACGGTGTATTAGTTTGCTTGAGCTGGCACATCAAAGTACCACAGTCTAGCAGCCTCAATAACAGAAATTTATTTCTTCACAGTTCTGGAGGCTAGAAGTTCAAGATCAAGGTGTCAGCCGGGCAGGTTCCTTCTGAGGACCGTGAGGGCAGGAAGGATCTGTTCCAGGCCTCTCCCCTGATTTCTGATGGTTTGCTGGCAGTCTTTGGCATTCCCTGGCTTGTAGATCTCTGCCCTCATCTTCACATGGCATTCTCCCTGTGTGTGTCTGTCTCCGAATTTCCCCTTTTTATAAGGACATCAGTTACATTGGATTAAGGACTCACCCTAATCTAGTTTAGCCTCATCTAAACTAATCACATCTGCCATGGCCCTGTTTCCAAATAAGGTCCCATTCTGAGGTAGTAGGGGTTAGGACTGAACACAGTTCAACCCTGAACAGTGGGTTAGAACAACAACTTCCTTCTGTCAGAATTCTGGATGCCAGAAGTCCAAAATCCAGGTGCCGTCAGGCCTGTGCTCCCTCTGAACACTCTAGGGGAGGGCCCCTCGATTTCTCTTTGAGCTTTGGTAGCTCCAGTGTCCCTTGGCTTGTGGCCACATCATTCCAGTTTCTGTCTCATCTTCACTTGGATGCCTCCTCTGTTCTTTTCTGCCTCTTATAAGGGCTTTCCTTGGATTTGGGGTTCACCCTAATCCAGTATAATGTCATCTCAATCCTTACCTTACTTACATCTGTGAAGAGTTTATTTCCAGATAAGGTCACGTCTGAGGTTCTGGGTGAACATGAATTTTGGGGGATACAATTCAACCTACAAAAGTGTTTTCACTATGTGAATGTGAGTATGTGTAAGTGTGGGAGAAGTTGAGGAAGTGAGTGGAGCAAACGTGTGTGTGTACGTGTGCAGGTTTGAGCGCATGTGTGTGTGTACACGTGAGTGTGAGTTTGAGTGAGACTGAGTGTGGGTGTGGGTGTGTGTAACTGGGTATGTGTGAGTGATTGTGAGTGGCCGTGAGAGTGCGTGCCTGAGGCGTGGTGGGGTGCGAGTGCCTGTGCATGTGTGTGGGTGAGTGTGACTGAGTATGGGAGACAGCATGTCTGAAGGGTGGTGTCCCTGGAAGCCTGGAGAGCAGGAGGGCTGGGCCGTGGGAGCTGGGGAAGGGGAGCTGGTCCGGGATCTGAGCAGCTCACGTGGCGTGACCCCACCTCAGGGCCTCTGCCAGCCAGGAGGGCTCGGAAGCCCAGGTGTCCACTAGTGGAGACCCCGGGAGGAGCAGATAGGGTCATGCTCTCGGCAGAGGCAAACCGGGTAAACTAAACCCTGTGAAAACCTCTTATTCTCATTCTACTATCGTCGCCTTCTTAAACTTGGATTGGAAATTTATGATGCAGATCAAATATAAACAAGCTCATGGGGGATATTCAAAACATGTGAGATTTACAAACTGTACCAGATGCCCTCCCACAGATAACTGCTATTGAATTGTGAATTGTTTTCCTACTGCTTAGAGACAGTAAGTAGATGAAATTCCTTAGCGAGTTTGAGTTACTCCATGTACCTCAGAGATCTTTAAAATGTAAAGTGTTCCTTGAGCTAAGTCGCAAGTCCTCCTGTTCCTCTCACTTAGAGTAATTGAAACTGTGATATACGTGTAAAGGAGCTTATTATTGCACATAACGTGGTGTAGCTAGTTAAAAGTTGCGCCGGGCGTGCACTCCTGGAAACGGGGTGCCAGCTGGTCTGTCTTGCCCTGGCAGCCTCCCCCGGCAGGCGGGTGCGCCGGGAGCAGCACCGGAGCTGGTGCACCCTGGGCTTCGTGCGCAGCATCGCCCTCACGCCGCACATGTGCGCCGCCCTCAGCTCGCCGCCCTGGATCGCGCTGCTCACGACGGTCGTGGAGGGACACGCGCCGTTCACCGCCGCCTCGCTGCAGCGGCAGGTAACTGTGCTGCCAGACTGACCCCCGCTCAGCGTGAGTTCGGGGACTGTGGGAGCCCCATCAGAGCTGGCATCGAGCTGGCCATCGTCATTAGGTGCCTGAGGGCAGAAAAGAACTAGAACTAACACAGTAGATTTTCTAGAGTTCAGAGGCTGAGGATATCGATTATTTTAAATTGATTCGGTTGTTAAACCTTAGTTGACTTGCTTTCCTGTGAAGTGATAAATCCTACCAGCTGCTCTGATCTGCTTCACAGGAGTTGTGGTATAATTGTCTTGAGAAGAATTAAACTAAAAGGAATTATTCTTTAATTAAATGAATGTCTGCATGTGTAATGTAGCTTATTTTTTAACCTCTGATAATCCATATCCCTAGTCAACTTGGATGTAATTATCTTGCTGTAAAAAAAATGAATATTAGAATTTTCACATGATTAATTGTGTTACAGGAACAAAAACTAAAGTAGAATCTCCTAATCTGTCAGACGGTGGCTTTCTTTAATGCTCGCTGTTTTCAACTGCCTTTACCAGATCTTAGCTGTACATTTACTGCAAGCGGTACTTCCGTCGTGGGACAAGACGGAAAGGGCAAGGGACATGGAGTGCCTTGTGGAGAAGCTGTTTGGCTTCCTGGGGCGCTTGCTCACCACCTGCTCTTCAGACGTCCCGCTGCTCAGAGGTGGGCGGCTCTCCTCCTTACCGGGGTCCCGGGTAAGCGGGCGGCGTCACGAGGCCCTCCTTCACGTGTCTCCCGCAGAATCCACGCTGAGGAGGCGGAGGGCCCGGCCGCAGGCCTCCCTGACTGCCACGCACAGCAGCACGTTGGCGGAGGAGGCGGTGGCGCTGCTCCGCACCCTGCACTCCCTGGGCCAGTGGAACGGACTCATCAACAAGTACATCAACTCGCAGCTGCGCTCCGTCGCCGCCGGCTGCGCGGGGAAGCCGGCGGAGGGGGTGGGTGCCGCGCCGCCTTTCACAGCGGCTAGTTTTTCTCTGTAGAATGCTGATTTAGCTTTCAGATTACCTTTTTAAATGCTGTGTATTTTGTTCAAGGATGTATTTTAGAATACTTTTTACTGGAAAAAATTATTGAGGAAACTAACGTAAAAGTGAATTCGGCTTAACTGCAAGTGTGTAGGAGACAGGCAGCCCCTGGGCTCTCGTCTACAAGCTTGCTGTCTGTCTGCATTAGGCTCTGTTAGAGGACTACTTTCCTGACTCTGAGACCCCTGAGGTGGGGGGCCTCATGGCAGTCCTGGCTGTGATTGGAGGCATTGACGGTCGGTTGCGACTAGGGGGACAAGTCATGCATGATGAGTTTGGAGAAGGCACCGTGACTCGCATCACCCCGAAGGGCAAAATCACCGTGCAGTTCTCCGACATGCGGACGTGTCGCGTTTGCCCACTGAATCAGCTGAAGCCAGTAGGTGAACTTGTGTTCGGGTTACTAGGTAATGAGGCAAAGGGGTTTTATACTAGACCTGGGAAGAACTTGATTCTTGTAGTCTAGGTTGGCCTTCTAGGAAGCTACCCACCTTAAGGAAAACCATCTATCTTTCTTCCTTTGATTAGCAGGGCCTATCTCACAGGGTTGTATATGGATTAGTAGTTCGTGTGTCTTATTTTAAGCCTCAAAAGACATGAAGGGGCATTAGCAATTTAGAGGGTCCTGTGTAAGTATAAGTTAGTTTTATTTATTTCAAAATGTGAATATATGAAATTTATTTTTTATTGAACGACTCAACTTTCAAAAAAACCTTAAAAATGACTCCTTTAAAAAAAATGATCTTTCTTCATGAGTGTGACATGACCTATGTAGCAGCTACTGTCGTCTTAAATCTGTGAATTAGGGATCCATAGGGAAAGTGAGTGATTTATATTACTTTGATGTGACCTAAGTGCAATTTGCCTATATCTTTCAATAAAATACTGTTTTTGATTATTATAGGAATATATGCATGTTGTAGAAAATTTGAAATGTATAGAAAATACCTAAGAAGTTAATAACTATACCACCATGATGTAATTATTGTTTAACAAGTCGGTAAAGAAAAAATTAATTTAGGTTATATTTACTATACATGTAAGCCTTTATCTTGCCTTCAGGGTCATCTTTTTAAAATTATTTTCAGATCTAGAAAGACTTATGAATATGTGTGTTGCTTCAGAATTACGGCTCATAGTTACGATAACTTTCAGAACGTTCATTTGTCCTTCTCGTTGGACACACTTTGAAGGTTTCTGTGCTCCCTCTCCAGCTCCCTGCTGTGGCGTTCAGCGTCACCAACTTGCCCTTCACAGAGCCCATGCTCTCGGTCTGGGCTCAGCTGGTGAACCTTGCTGGAAGCAAATTGGAAAAACACAAAATAAAGAAGTCACCTAAACAGGGCTTTGCAGGTCAGTACATGCCTTTCATGATGAAACAGCTACAGTCTTAACTATTGTTGTTTGGACAGTGTTTGTTGTTTTGTCGGAGCAAGTTCTGTCACTGCTGAAGTCTTTGGGTTCGGATGGATTGCCATTGGTTGAGTGACGATGGGTGTGGAGATGAGAGTAGGTGATGCAAAGAATGATGCCATGGCGGGGGTGGCACCTGAAGAACCCCAGGCCTCCCCACCTCCCGGTGCCAGCGTTCTTCTGTGCACACTTTTTGAAGACGAGTCTGTGTTCTTTCCCCCTCCCCATTTACCCCCTGGCCTCATCACAGCCATACCCAGCAGGGCCTGTGTGTTTGGACCTGCCTCGCTTGGTGTCTGGACGCTGGCCACCCGTCGAAGGCCAAGGCCACTCGTGCTTGAACTCTTCCTCTTCCACTGCTCTCTTGACTTTCCTTACATTGCCGCTCACATACTCTTTGAGAGTTCTTCTCCCTGACCATTCTTTGCACATTGGAAATCCTTGTGGTTTCATCCATAACTTCTTGATCTTTCTGCCCACTCTTCTTGAGTTTTCTCACCCATTTCTCCCCATTCCTGTAGTTGCTGCTGCAGCGTTTATGATGGTAAACACCTTTAACTCTGGATCTCCAGTCCACATCTCTGGCTAGAGGGCCAGGTGCATGTAAACCACAGCATGTCAACAATTCAACTAACTTCGTCCCTTAGCCAGTGTTTCCTGTCACAGTGAATAAACCTGTCTGCCAAGTATTCGAGCTTGGTGCCCCAGTGGCACCTCTGGCTCTTCCTGTGCCCTTCCATCCCACATTCCCACGTCCCCATGCTGCCTTCCATGGCCTCCAGCATGCCCTGCTTCGGAACGCTGCTGCTGTGACTGTAATCTGGCTCTCCTTGTGGTCTGCCTACCATCCTTGTGGTGGCTTCCCCAGTCTGTTCCTCAGTCCGCCCATGGACATTACTGCAGTCATTTGTTTAGATAAGATTCTGTAGGGTGCGATGATTTTGGTGAGTTAGAGAACTGTATGCTGTGAGTATCTGACAAAAGTGTCTCATAGGTGTCTTGGGAAGACAAGGTGAAAGTATTTTATTTGTGATGTAGGTATCTGGTTGAAATTTCAGCAATTTGGGAAATATTTGATTATGCTGGCAATAGCTAACATGGTTCTAACTGTGTTAAACCGTCTAATACTCGCCCCATCCCGAGGTAATGCATGGGGAGCGGGAAAGGGAGAAGACCTGGGGGAGGTGGTAGAGGACGCTTACCCACAGTACTGGGAAAGGCAAGTCCTACATTACGGACAGGCTTTGACGTGGTCAGCTGAGTCCCTCAGGGCAGTGCCTTCCTCAAGGCTGTACAGCTGCTGAGGGGGAGAGCCCAAGCAGCGTGTTCCATTCCTGCTGAGTCCTTTTTTTTCCCCACAGGGCAAGTAGACTTGGACCTGCTGAGGTGCCAGCAGCTAAAGCTGTACATTCTGAAGGCGGGCCGTGCTCTGCTTTCCCACCAGGACCAGCTCAGGCAGATCTTGTCTCAGCCAGCTGTTCAGGAGGCCGCAGCTGCTCATACAGGTATCTTTTTAAGGAGCCCTTTTGAATCTGTCAGAAAGGCAGATACTCCAATAGGAAACAGGCAAGGGACATGAACAGGCAGTGCATAAAAGGGGAGGTACAGATGGCTTCTACATGTACAAGGAAGATGTGCAACCTGGCTAGTAATTGATGAAAAGTGATAGGCAAAGCCGGAGGGGATTTGGTGGGGAGGGAGGGAAAACAGTGCTCTACTGCCTCACTATTTAAAGTGCGGCCCAAGGACCAGTAACATTGATGGCACATAGGAACATGTAGAAATGTGGACTCTCAGGCCACACCCCAGAGCTAAGAAATCAGGATCTGCGTTTTTAAACAAGGCCCTAAGGTGGTTCATATGCACGTAAAGTGGCACTGCTCTAACACTTTGCCGGTGGGAATTTAAGTTGGTACAACCATTTAATGGGCATTTGAGGAAATGTTAGACGTCAGAATGCACACACACACATATATCTGTATCTACTGTATATCCAGTGATTAGCAAGTCATCTTGTGGGAGTTTATCACATGAGAAGGCATGGAGATACGTGTTTACAGACGCTCATTATGGCTTTTTTGTTGGTATTGTTTTTGTGATGGAAACTGGAGATACCTAAATGCCCATTATTAAGGTGGGGTACCCATGCAGTGGAATACCATGGCGCCATTCACAATGATGATATATATGTATATGTTAATGCCATGGAAACTTGAAAATGATAAACAAAAAAGCTCATTGCTATGTATATCAGTTTGTAGATTCGCCATAGATTCATTTGCTTACCGAAATAGTGACCGTAGAATTTCAGCTGACTTTATGTTCTGTGTACTCTTCTATATTACCTCAATTTTCTGGAATGAGTTCCTATCACTTTGAATAGAAAAAAAACCAAAGCTATGAAATATTTTTTGATTACCTATTATTGAGGGACAGTGTGTTAAATACTATGGGGAGCAAGATAGTCCTTGTTTATGAATTTTTACTCTCTGGGGTGAGGGTGGGGATAGAAAATGGACGCAGATGGCTCTGTCCAAGGTACGGGCCTGTGTGCTGTAAGACACGTGAGCACAGGTTCACAGGCGTCTGGGGGATGCTGGCAGCGGAGGGCTGGGGAGAGCAGCCTTGGAAGTGTGTGGCAGACCCTGGGTGCAGGGTACTGAGGCGTCTCCGTCCCGCGGGAGGAGACGGTAGGAGCACAGGCATAAGCAGTAAGTATGTGGGTCCTGAGCTTTGTAAGGAGCTCAGCGTTTATCGAGGACTATGGGGCTAAAGCTGGAGAGGTCAGTTGAAGTCATGTGATAGAGTGCCCTGACTACCAGAATGAGAGGTAAGGCTGACTGGGGAAGCTGTGGCAGCGCCTGTCATGACAAGGACTCATGTTGAGGAAGACAAATACATATGCTAGTGAGTTATAGGAGTATTTGAAACAGGGAGATCATGGAGATGGGGGCAGTTGTGTCAAGTGATAAGGTGTCTTCCAGAGGAAGGCATGAAAAATGGAAAGAAGGTATCAGTAGACACTGTGATGGTGTAGTCTTTTCGATGATATCTTTTTGGAAAACTAGTGAAAAGTCAAAGATGGCTAATGTTTCAAGCTTGAGTTATAGGGAAAATAGGGAGGAGGGCTGTTGACAAAAATTAGAAAGTCCAGTGGAGCGTGGGGTGTTTCGTTTTGTTTCCTAGACTTAAGAGGGCATTATGAATTTAATTATAACATGCTGAGTATGAGGTAAATCTAATGAAAGTGCAGATTCATTCCGTATTAGACATTAGGGACCTTGAAGATAATCCACAGTGGTATTAGAAGATCAGGAACCAGAGCCCAGGGAATTGGATTGGCTGTTCTGTGGTCACCCCGATGAGGAGCTATGGCAGCACTGAATCAGGATTACCATCCCACGCTTGGGGCAGATCAAGGGCTCCAGATGGAGCCTGTCTAGAACAGGGCTTAAAAAATCCACCACAGCCACCTGTTTTACAAAGTTTTATGGGAACATAGCCGCACCTGCTTGTTTACATGTCATCTCTGGCCGCTTTCACACTTCAGTGGCAGAGTTGAGTAGCTGTGACAGACCCTGTGGTCGGTAAGCCTAAACTGTTTACTCTCTGGCACTTCGAGGCGATTTACAGCCTCTGGTCTAGAGGATTAGTTGAAATTGTAACCAAACCTGGCTATCAGTGGTCCCAGGGCAAACAAGAAGTGCCAGACACCTCACCCGAAGCTGCTCACATTACAACAAAAGACATCACCCTGACCACACGTCATGTTTGGAATTGGTGTCAGTTTATAGTCTGAACAAGGTTAACAGAAAAACCATTGCTAGAGATACAAACTTGGGAGTGTTCATAGAAGGGGTTTCTGGAGCAATGAGTGAGCACCAAGATGGAGAAGGTTAAGAACTGGACCAAGGGCAGGAATCTGGGAGGTAGCTTTGGTTGGCTCTAAAGACACAGACAGATGAACTAAAGAAGGACTGAGGCCAAAAAGCAGGGAGTGGAAAAAGCCTTGAAGATTTTGGTTACCTGATGCTTGATGAGGTGGAAATCATACCTGGTTTCACATGCTCAATGCACTACCTTTTGTAGTAAGGAAATGTTTGCTGTTGAAAATGCGGTGTCATCCATATTTTGTTTTTAAATTCAGATGATGGAGCAGCTGCATCCCCTGACCTTGGGGACATGTCTCCTGAAGGGCCACAACCCCCAATGATCCTCTTGCAGCAGTTATTGGCCTCGGCCACCCAGCCATCTCCAGTGAAGGCCATATTTGACAAACAGGAGCTTGAGGTACAGTCAGTAGCCTTGGCAATTTTAATCCAGTGCATTAGATTGTGAACAACTTTTTTTCCTAGATGTGTATTTTCTTACGGATATAGTCTAATTTTAAATGATACGCCAAAATAATTCTTATGACTAGGTAGGTTTTAACCATGTTTGTCATAGAATATTACAATACTAGTTAGAGAATGAATGAGTTAAAGTTTAATCTTATTTAGAGTTTCTGTGAATTATCTGTAAAAATCAACTAGATTCAGCATTTGGGTTAATGCTCAAATATTCATGGAGGGATCTTTTTCCAGGAAATATTATTACTGAAAGAGCCCCATTAGACCTAGGAATACGGCACTTGCTCATTTGTTTCACTCAGGCCAAAGCCTGTCTCGAGCACGCCTTGTTGCTGCCAGGCTCCCAGCCGACACCCTGTTTGGAGCATGTGCACTGCACTGCATACTCAGGGGTGGGGCTGTGGGCATGTTCCCGTAGAAGAGACTGACATCTGACCACGTCTAAGCACGATGGGAACTTTCATGGCCCACCACGTGGAGGACTAGATATTTTAAAAAATACTTCTTGCTTTGTACTACATCAGAAATTCTGGACAAAATATCAAGGACAAAAACAAAACCTTGAGGGCTTCCCTGGTGGCGCGGTGGTTAAGAATCCGCCTGCCAATGCGGGGGACACGGGTTCGATCCCTGGTCCGGGAAGATCCCACATGCCGTGGAGCAACTAAGCCCGTGCGCCACAACTACTGAGCCTGCGCTCTAGAGCCCGTGAGCTGCAACTACTGAGTCCGCGTGCTGCAACTACTGAAGCCTGTGTGCCTAGAGCCCGTGCTCCGCAACAGGAGAAGCCACTGCAATGAGAAGCCCACGTATCTCAACTGAGAGTAGCCCCTACTCGCTGCAAGTAGAGAAATCCCGCGTGCAGCAACGAAGACCCAGCACAGCCAAAAATAAATAAATAAATTAAAAAAACACACACACAAAAACCAAAACCTTGAGTGCTCAATTTGGCAGGCAGACAATACCGTAGTAGAAATCTTCAGAGACTAAGACCCTGTGGGGAGCCAGGATCCAGAGTGAGCTAGGAAGCTGGTGGGGGGGGCAAAGGGAGAAGGCAGGAAATGTTGGGCATGGGGGCAGCAGGAGAGGAGGGTGCCGGGCCTTCTCCAAGTAGGCCTGAATGCCAGCTACTCCTTAGGTCTGAAAACTTGAGATGGGAGATCAGGTGAAAGTTGCTGCAAGGCTGTGTTGCCAGTCACCTATCAGATAAAAACAGGACACTGAGCAATGAAGAGGGTGTTGGGCAGATGCACCCCAGAGCCATGCTGGGAGGTGCCCAGTGTTACGGGGAAAGATAAGACTCGGAGGAAACAAGGAGACCTGGAGTTGTCCTTTAAGAACCGGGAAGGGCTACTGTACCAGAGAGAGAGCTTCCATTGCTTTGCCTCCATTGATTCTGATGGAAATTCAGCTGACATTCTTATTGTTCTGTATGAAATGTCTTTCATTTCCTCTGGCTGCATTTAGTATTTTCTGGTTTTCTTTTTGTTTTCTGCAATTTGACTAAGTGTGCTTATGGTGTAGGTGGTTTTTCCCCCTTATACTCCTTGGGGTTTGCTTAAGTTACTTGTAGCTCTGACTTGACTTTTTCCCCCCCCCCCCCCACCAAATTTGGATACTATTGACTATGATATTTTTTCCTGTCCCGCTCTCTTTTGTTCTTTTCTAAGATTATTGCTGTAGTTTGCTAGATTATTAGTGAGTTTCTGTTATTTTTAAGTCTCTTGGTTAAATGGCTTGGTTAACTGTACTGAACTGTTTTAAAGGTCAGGGTGTGCTGCTTTATTGGGTCTAATCTGCTGTAAGCCACCCAAGAAATTCTTTATTTTATATTTTCAGATCTCATATTTCCATTTGGTTCATATTTTATAGTTTTATCGTTCTTGACAGTTCCCATCTCTTCACCCTTTATATCTATCTTTTACTGTATATTTTAAAACATATATCTGATTGTTATGTTAAATTTCTTATTTGCTAATTCCATTGCCTAGGCCACTTGTTGGTCTGCTACCAGTGGCAGTTTTTCTTCTGATTATTGATTCTGCTTCTTTACATATCTAAAAAAAATGTATTGTATTCTGGATGTTTTGGATATTATGTCGTATGGGCTCTGGGTCTGTCACCTTCCTCTGGAGAATGAGGAATTTTATTTTTGTAGCTGGTTCAGTACCTGGTAGTTTTCCTCAGTCTAAGGAGGCCTGTTTCTCGACTTTTTGGTGATGATTTATTTTTGTCTGGCCCTTAGTCCTGGTTCCTGGTCTCTAATTCTGTGGGATTTAGAATCTCTTCTGAGGTTTCAGTGGAGACCTTTACATCTTGAGCAACGTGCTGAAACTTGGTTGGACTGGGATGTCACACCGTCTCCCTAGCACTGGGCCTTCCAGCACTTTCTTTTGGCTGGGTTCTTGAGTCTCACACACGCTCAGTTTTGCCGCCCGCCAAAGATTCGAGGGTAGACCGCATGTGCATTTTGTGGTTCTCCCTCACCTCTACTTGCTCTGGCAGGCCGCTGTCCAGTGACAGTGCCCCTGTTAGCGGCTTGCCTGTGGGCTTCCCTGTGGTCAAGGTTGCACCTGTTCCTGTTTTCTCCGGGACCTTCAAACAGTTTTTAAAAATATTTTGTCCAGAATTCATAATTATTATCACGGCAGAGGCTTAGTCCAGTTCCCTCTCCATTACCAGAACCAGAATCCCTAGTTCGATCTGGTTCTGAGTTGTAAGCTTTTAGGAAGCCTGTCACTTCCGAGTTATTTGGACTTCACAGCAAAACCCTAGGCTTTTGACACTTCCTAAGCACCGGAAGGCCCAACGGTGTCTTCTGTTTCCTCCGAATGCCTTCCACACGTGTTCAGTTAAAAAAAAAAAAAAAAAAAGCAAGTCTCAGTGCTGTGAGAACAACTGAAGAGAAGGGGCCGAGAGCTGCAAGTGGACCAGGGGGGGAGGGCTCCCTGTCTGGAGGCAGGCAGTTCCCAGCTGCAGGCCACGGTGATGCATGTATTCATTGACTCACTGCAATTGGTTACCCAGTATTCTTTATTTCCCTCATTTTTTTTATACCGTGTTTAACCCCCAGACTGGCTTTTCTGCCTTTGAATAGTTGGGAGTTGATTTGGTGGCACACGAGAGGGTCCTGTGCCATCTCTGACCTGCGTGCAGAGGGAAGAAAGCGGGAGGCTGTGGGCACTGACCTGTCATGGGGAAGGGTGGGGGTCCCTTTCTCCCGCCCCATCAGGCCTCTCACCTGTGTTCGCTCGCTCAGCGTTCGGGGCTGCTGTGAAGTTTCCTCAGTGGACATTGATAATTAGCTCATTTACTAGGTAGACTCTGTGTGTACTGAAGCAGGAGTTACTTGACCATTGAATCTTTCCTCTGCATTCAACTACGAAAGTTGTCTTTGTTGTTTTTAAACATGTTTTATCCATTCATTTAAAAATACACATGTAAGCCAGGGCTTTCTGTAGTTTTGTACTGTAGTTCATAGTAGTGGTCTGTACTTTCCATTTCCCTGGACTTCTCAGTCCCCTGATTTAGAAACCCCCACGCTCCGCTCTCATTTGCCCAGGCTGCCGCGTTGGCCGTGTGTCAGTGTCTGGCTGTGGAGTCTACTCACCCGTTGAGCCCTGTGTTTGAAGACTGCAGCTCCAGCGAGGCCACGACGCCTGTCCCTGTGCAGCGTGTTCGCCCAGTTAGAGCGAAGAAGCACAAGCAGTCTCCTGGTCCTGCTCTGCCTATTGTGGTTCAGCTCATGGAAATGGGGTTTCCTAGGAGGAACATCGAGTTTGCACTGAAGTCACTCACTGGCGCCTCTGGGAATGCTGCTGGCTTGCCAGGTACTGGGTTTTCCTTGTGGGTGTTGGACTTAATGTGCCCACCCATTTGTTTGTAGGCTTCCCGTGAATTGCTAACGTCAGAGGCCCCTCGGGAGGCAGGCGCTGTGGTCCTCACCGTGGTTGTGCTGTGTGTGCTTGCTCCTAGGCGTGGAAGCCTTGGTTGGGTGGCTGCTGGACCATGCTGACGTGCAGGTCACGGATCTCTCGGATGCAGACACGGGGTCTGAGGAGTGTTCAGACGAGGAGGTGGTGGAGGATGTGGATGACACGGCCTATGCTGTGGTCAGTGCTCCCCTCACGCCCATCTGTCCTGAGCTCTGGATTCCTCTGCACCACTCCATGGGCCCCTCTGCGGTTCTGCTGGGCACGAGGCAAAGCTACGAAGTGCTGCCTGGGTTTTCTGTCTCTTAATTACTTTTAGCTTTAAGACAGACCCTTGTTCCAACATCTAATGATGTTGGGTAGCCATTAGAGAAGATCTTAATAAAAAATCATTATTTACAGGACACATTGACTTCTGATCTGAGCCAGTTGTTTTATGGGATTAATTTGGATATGGCTCAGAAATTTTCTATACTTTCAGCTTTTGAGATTTATTCTGCTTACAATCCTGTTGCTATTAGTCTCTTTTAAATGAAGAATTTTATAGTGAAAACATAGGATAATATTTTATACTTTCTTTTTTAATATTACAGATTCCACAAACTACTTTCTTTTTAAGTAGGTTTATCTGGTTCACCATTTAAAAAAATGTATTTGTCTTTTGTAGTCTACTGGTGCTGTTGTAACAGAGAGCCAGACGTATAAAAAGCGAGCTGATTTCCTGAGTAATGATGATTATGCTGTGTACGTGAGAGAGAATATTCAGGTGAGTAATTGTCTTAGGCTGGAACTTTGTTTAGGTTTTCATTCAGCAAATGTCTGAGCATCTCAGAAAGCCAGAGAGGGAGGGTGCAGCACCCAGCAGGGGAGGCCACTGTGGCTGCAGCAGAGGACGGGGGAGCAGAAGATGAGCAAGGGGGGGGGGGGTGTACCAGAGCCAGAGAGCAAAAGGGGCTCGTCCGCAGTGACGTGGCGCACAGCCCTGTGCTTCTCAGTGACCCCCATTTCGGACACTTTTACAATCTGTTTTTGCTTTTAAAAAAAAAATGTTATTCTCATTGCCATCTAATTTTAAACATTTAGTTATGCTCTTTATGTAGTCCTTTCTAACCTTAAATCCTTTCTTTTCCTGTTTTAATTCTTCTGTTCTAGTTAGTATACTTCTAGGAAAATCCCAGAAATCATCTCATTTCTCATGTAAATATGTCAACAATATGTATCGCTAATAGATAAAGGATTTTATTTTTAACATAACGACATTACTGTTACCTAGCATTGCCTAACAGAATAAACAATAATTCCTTACTATCATCTTATATCTAATGCTTGCTCAGATTTTCCCAATTTTCTCAAAAATGGCTTGTTATAGTCATTTTTTAAGAGTTGGATACGAACAAGATCACGCATCTCACATTTGGGTGATGTGTCTTTTTACCCTAGAACAGTTTCTCCCTCTTTTTTTCCTTTTCATGCCATTTATTTGTGGCTAAAATTACGTTGGCCCACATCTTCCTCCCTCTCCTCTGCACCTCCTGTAAAGTCAAAGTGAGGGCTGGAGGGTGAGCGGACTCAGGCTGCATCTTGGGAAAGAATGTATCGTACGGACCGACGTGCAGCATCACTTGTCGTCTACGCCATCCGTTCTCTATTAAATTGTCCATCTTGGCGCTTCAGTAGCCATTAATGTCATTATCTAGACCCATCAAGAAGGGTCCCACAATAGTGATTTTCTAAATTTGTCATCCCTTCCAAATTTATTAGCTGGAGTTCTGTTCGTTGAAGAAAACTTTCTTATCAACTCTGGTTGATAAACTATAATATAGTTTGTATACACAGAAAAGGCAGAATAAATGGTTGTTTTTTGTTTGTTTGCTTGTGTTATCAGTTTTCATAGTGGTGAATTGGTGCCCTGGTACTTAAAAAGATGACCAAGAACCTTTATTTTGCTTATTATCATTATGATGAATTTATTGGCTGTTATGGATTTGATGTGTTTCAGCCATTTTCCTTTTGGTCAGGTTGTTCTTTTGAGGGACCCGATTAATCTTGGATAGCTCCCTTGCTTGATGGCACGAGTTGATCCAAATTCATCTTGTATATTTCCTGCCCCAGACATCGAACCAGGCAGTTTTCTAAAGAGCCCTGGTTCCTTTTAGTGTAAAATGATTCTGAGAGCATGCTGGGGGGGTAGAGGAAATTTTTCTTAGGACTAGAGTAATACTACTTACAGTTGATCATTTTACCTGTATACTGGACTGGATTTTTAACTTAATTTTAGGTGGGAATGATGGTTAGATGCTGTCGAACATACGAAGAAGTGTGTGAAGGAGATGTGGGCAAAGTTATCAAGTTGGATAGAGATGGATTACATGACCTCAATGTGCAGTGTGACTGGCAGCAGAAAGGAGGCACCTACTGGGTTAGGTATATTCATGTGGAACTTATAGGTGAGAACATTCTTCATTAAGTTCTTTTGTCTTTCTTAGTTAGATTCAGAGTTCCCAGAAATGAATGCTAATTATAGTTCATTTTTTAAATTGGAATCTCTAGGCTATCCTCCACCAAGCTCCCCTTCTCACATCAAGATTGGTGATAAAGTTCGCGTCAAAGCCTCAGTTACCACACCGAAGTACAAGTGGGGATCTGTGACTCATCAGAGTGCGGGGGTTGTGAAAGGTAATGTTCACCAGGCAAGAAAACTCCCAAGTGCCAGCTTTTCATCAGCTAATGTAACTTTTTATTTTTTCATTCAAGGGCAAGAAAAACAAGTGGAAAGCAAGCCTTATGATACGTAAATAGTGTTGTTTTGCTTTTCAGTGCTCTGTAGACCAGGAGTACACCTGTTGTTGGACAGAGTCAGATGTATTAACTCACTGCAACTTGGGAGGTTGCATACCCTGGAAAATGGGGTGTCTCCATAAGTGGGTGTAACAAAGACTAATGGGGTTTGCATTGTGTATTTTGGGAGGGGTTCAAGGAATGGGGTAATTCTAAGAATCTTAATGAGGATTATTTAGAAGGAAGAACAATGGACTCACAGTGAGGTTATGATGAGCAAGGAAGCAGAGCAGCCAGGATGGGTTTGTGGTTTGGATTAGATTGAATGTGACCAGATATGTTAAAGAGTAGTTCTGGTTTTATCTCAGTCTGTTACAGTGTCAGGGTGGCCTTGTCTAATGTTGGGGTTCTGTAAACTTGTTCTGTCCATCCTTCTGCCAAATGGCTAGCTTCCTCAGTGTTCTTCTCTCTTTTCTCAATGCTGTGTAAGAATTTAGGACTAAATTTAAGAAATGGATGTGTGCAAATGTTACGAGTTAGCAACTGGAAACACAAAATTCTCCTCAGCTTATATTTAATCTGATATTCTTGAGATTTCAGATCAAACACATGGCATAGTTTAAAAGGTATACTGTGTCCATTTTAACAATTGCATGAGAAATGATCCAAGTATATGTGTGGTTTTATTTTATCTTTAAACTCCCTCAGTGCTATTTTTCTTCGTTTTTTCTTTTTCTTTCTTTTTTTTTTTTTAAATATGTGCTGTGTTAGTTTTGTTTTTTTTTTAAACTTTTGGGTTTATTTATTTATTTATTTATTTATGGCTGTGTTGGGTCTTCGTTTCTGTGCGAGGGCTTTCTCTAGTTGCGGCAAGTGGGGGCCACTCTTCATCGCGGTGCGCCGCCCTCTCACTGTCGTGGCCCCTCTTGTTGCGGAGCGCAGGCTCAGTAAATTGTGGCTCACGGGCCTAGTTGCTCCGTGGCATGTGGGATCTTCCCAGACCAGGGCTCGAACCCGTGTCCCCTGCATTGGCAGGCAGATTCTCAACCACTGCGCCACCAGGGAAGCCCTCTTTGTTTTTTCTTGTTTCAGTCTTGTAGAAAACTCTTACTGTCAAACAGCTTAGATTAGAAGTGGCTGCAATGGTGGTACAGGAGTGTTAGTATTTCTTAGGTTACATAAGAACAAATAAGCTATTTAACATTTTACTTTAACAGTTTTCTTTACTTAAGAGATTCTTCAAAGTTTTACAAATCAAAACAAAGATAAATTTAAATAATAACTTGGTTTAGAAGTTAATGTTTGGAGTAGCTTTCACCAAAGGGCAATAGATGTCTAAACGTTATTAATGTAATTTTTATTCCCTAAGATAACTGAATGGAGTTTTTGCTTGGCGTAATTAAACAAACCTTCTTATTGCGGAAAATTTCAAACATATACAGAAGTAGAGAATATAGTATACTGAGCTTCTGTGTACCCATCACCTGGCTTCAACAGTTGGTGAACTCCTGGCCAAAGTTGTTCATCCATGATCCCCTCCCTCCGTTATTTTGAAGCTAATCCCTGATTGACATCATGTGTTAGTTCATCCATAAGTATCTTAGTATGTCTCTCTAAAAGAGAAGTACTCTTTGTAAAACAGAAATAACTATAATATAATATCCCATAGCTAGGTATAGATTTAATTTTAATTTTAGGTTTTTATTGGTGACAAAGATGTTCCAGACAATTTCTATTCTGTCCTAGCTTTCAGTGCCAATGGAAAAGATGTTATTGTCGACTTTCCTCAGCAGTCTCACTGGACTGGGCTGTTATCAGAAATGGAGTTGGTACCTAGTATTCATCCTGGCGTTACGTGAGTTTTTATTTTTATATTGCTAGATTTGTTTGGGAGGGGTGGTTTTCTTTGGAATTAAATTTAATAAATGACCTCAGCTTTTTCTTTTCAACTCGATGGCTATTTTAAAAACAGGTGTGATGGCTGTCAGATGTTTCCCATCAATGGATCTAGATTCAAATGCAGAAACTGTGATGACTTTGATTTTTGTGAAACTTGTTTCAAAACCAGAAAACACAACACCAGGCATACATTTGGCAGAATAAATGAACCAGGTATAGTAGACTGGTTATGTTCTCTTTCATCAGACTTATGATTAATGAGATAATTATTGTGGAAACAAATGTACTTAACTTTGCTCTTTAAAGTTCGTATTTATATGGTGAGCACTGTACTGTGTGCACAGCAGGACAGGAAAGATGGTCCTACCCACTTGAGGAATTGCTGCTTTTTCTTCAAGCAAGGAGTGGTCACTGGAGCTAGAATAACAGGGTTTGTTTGCTTGTATTTCCATAAAGAACAGTAAAAGGATCTCAAGAAACTAGTAAACGTTTCGTTGGATGGGATGTGGGATTGGAGAGACGGAGAGTGAGTCTTTTTATTTGTATATCTTTTAGTATATATTTTTTTATTATGGTAGAATATATACAACATAAAATTTGCCATTTTAATCACTCTTAAATGTACAATTAAGGGAATACTGCACACTGTCATCACTATCTATTTCAGAGACTTTTTCACCATTCCAAAATAGGAGTGTACCCAGTAAGCGATAATCCCCATTCTTCCCTCCCCCAACCCCTGGCAACCTCTAATCCACTTTCCATCTCTCTGAATTTGACAACCCTAGGTACCTCATGCATAAGTGGAACCACACAAAATTTGTGTTTTTGTGTGTCTGACTTCTTTCACCTTGCATTATTAGGTTTCCAAGGTTCATCCATGTTGTAGCATGTGTCAGAACTTCATTTCATGGCTGAGTAATAGTCCATTGTATGTGTATACCACATTTTGCCTATCCAGTCATCTCTTAATGGACATTTGGGTTATTTATACCTTTCAGCTATTGTGAATAATGTTGCTGTGAACATTGATGTACAAATCTGTTTGAGTCCCAATTTTCAAAACTAGGAGTAGAATTGCAGGGTCATTAGGTAGTTCTTTAACTTTTTGAAGAACCGCCAAAATGTTTTCCATACTGGCTGCACCATTTTACATTCCTACCAGCAATGTTTTTGCTGTTCCAGTTTTTCCACATCCTTACCAACATTTGTTATTTTCTTCTTCTTTTTTAAAATTATAGCCATCCTAATGGGTGCAAAATAGTATCTTGTGATTTTGATTTGAGTTTCCCTAATGACAAATGACATTGAGCCACTTTTCATATGCTTTTTGCCATTTGTATATCTTTTGCGGGGGGGCATGTCAATTCAATTTTAAAACTTTTGATATTGAGTTGTAGGAGTTCTTTATATATCGTGGACATTAAATCAGATATGTGATTTGCAAATATTTTATCCTATTCTGTGGGTTGTTTTCTCACTCTCTTGATGGGATTCTGTGATGCAGTTTTAAATTTTAATGAAATTTAATTTATTGTTTCTTTTGTTGCCTGTGCATTTGGTGTCATACTTACTTCTGGGTCAACTTTAGAAATCATTGCTTAAATCCAGAGTTGTGAAGATCAGCCCCTATGTTTATAAGAGGTTTATAGTTTTAACTTTAATTTAGGTCTTTGAACCACTTTGAGTTAATTTCTATGCATGGTATAATGTATAATTTCATTCTTTTACATGTGTATCCAGTTTTCCACACACTATTTGTTAAAAAGACTGTCCTTTCACCATTGAATGGTCTTGGCAGCCTTTTTGAAAATCAGTTGACCATAGATGTGAGAGTTTTTTTTCTGGGCTCTTGATTCTATTCCATTGGTCTATTTGCCTATCCTTACATCAGTACCACACCATACACAGTGATTATGATAGCTTTTGTAGTAAGTTTTGAAATTGGGAAATGTGAATCCTCCAACTTTGTTCTATTTCAAGATTGTTTTGACTATTTGGTATCCCTTGGAAGTCAATATGAATTTTGGGATGGATTTTTCTGCATCTGTAAAAAACAGTATTTTGGTAGGAATTGCATTGACTCTGTATATCACTTTGGACAGAATTGTCAGTTGTCTTTCCATTTACTTAGATCTTCTTTAATTTCGTTCAGCAGTGTTTTGTGATTAGTGTATAAGTCTTAGGCGTTCTTGGTTAAATTTATTCCTAAGTGTTTATCTTTCATGCTATATTAAATTAAATTATTTTTCAAAATTTCCTTTTTGGAATATCTGTTGCTAGTGTATAGAAATATACACTACACACATACACTGCATGTTTTCAACACATTTTGTGTGTTGAATTTATATCCAGCAACTTTGCTGAATTCATTTATTAGCTCTGACAGGTTTTTTTGGTGGAGTCTTTAGGGTTTTCTGCATGTAAGATCATGTTGTCTGTGAACTGGGATAGTTTTACTTCTTCTTCTCCAATTTGGATACCTTATATTTCTTTTTCCTGTCTTATTGCTTCAGCTAGATCTTCCAGTACTACGTTGAAGAGAAGTGGCAAGGGTAGGCATCCTTGTCTTGTTCCTGGACTTAGCGGGGAAGCTTTCAGTCTTTAAGCACTGAATATAATGTTAGCTGTGGGTTTTTCATAAATAGCCTTTATCATGTTGAGGAAGTTCCTTTCTAGTCCTAATTTGTAATATTCTCTTATCTTTATGAAGGAAATCTGTAGAATCTGCAGAGCTGTCTCCTTTTCAAGGCTAACTTTGAATACTTTCCCGTTTTGTTTTGTTTTTGATCAGCCTGCCATGGGTTTATCAATTTTATTAGTCTTCTCAAAGAACCAGCTTTTGACTTTGAATTGCTGTCTCTCATATTTTTTTCATTTCTTTTTCCTATGGAATTTAGGTTTACGTTGATTCTGTGCCCCACCCCCGCCCCAAATGCTTATTAGTTCATTAATTTCTCACTTTCATATTTTCTAATATATGAACTTAAAATTGTAAATTTATCTTTAAGCATGGCTTAAGCTGTATCCTGTAATGCTGATATGTAATAATATCTCATAATCATTCATTTAAAAGTATTTTTAAAATTCCATTGGAATTATTTTCTTATTTTCATCGATTTTTAAATTTTCAACCGTGTCCGCATTTTCTACCTCTATATATTTATTGGTTTCTGCATTGCATTCAGATTGTGTATCCTGACTGATCTTCGGCATTTTTGGGGAAACTTTTGTATGATCGTAAGACTCAGCATATAATGGGATTTTACACATGTTTTATGCGTGCCTGAAAGAATGTGTCCTGCAGTTTTATGGTGAAGTTAGTGTTTGCTTAGTGTATCTTTTTCTAGCCTTTTACCTAAACTCAATATTTCAGTAATCTGTTGATTAGTGGAGGTTGTAGATAGTTTTGTTTTTTAAAAAAATTCCAATGTGATGATCTTTGTCTCTTATTTGGATCATTTAGGTATTTATTTACATCAAAGGCAGTTACTGAAATATTTTTTTTTAATTGATCAACTTCTTAGTGGTTTTCTTTGTTGTTGTTCCGCCTGTTTTCTGTTCCCTTTTTTCTCCATTCCATCTTTCTTTGGACTGATAACGTTCTTTATTAGTTAGCGAACCACCACCTCCCCAACACACACACTTGGCTTAGAAGTTACACACGTTTAGTGTGTATTCATATACTATATGAGTAGTGTATGTTGTATACATTTTTGGTATTAGTAGTTACTCAAGATATTGTGACATCCTTTTTTGACTTATAAAATCTAATATTATTTAGTATTTTTACCCTCCTCCTAAGCAATGCAAGGACCTGAGATCCCTTTAACTTCATTAACCCTCATTGTGATTTAAATTACCATGTTTTTATTATTGTGTTTAAAAATTTTACACATGTAAATTTTAAACAATACAAGGCATATGATTGTTATTTTCTGTAATATTTGTCAAGATTTTTTTCACATACTTAATATTGTAGTTTTTTTTCTATTCCTTTTTGTGTGTTTCACTTTTCATCCATCATCATTTTTCTCCTGCCTAAAGAATGGCCCTTAATATTTTCTTTAATGCATCTCTGTGGTTATGAATTCTCTTTTTGTGTGTCTTTATTTCTCCTTTATTTTTGAAAAATATTTTTGCTGGGACTTTTCTTTCAGCACTTTAAAAATACTATTCCATTGTAATTTGGTTTATATTTTTTCTGCTGAAGTCAGGTGCAAATCTAGTTACTGTTCCATTAAAGCTGTTCAGTCTTTGTATTCCCCCTTAGCCTGCTTTTGAGGTACTCTTGTCTCTGTCTTACACAAATTTTACATGTGTGCACATATGTGTTTCTTTGTATTTATCTTTCTGTGGTTAGTAGAGCTTCTAGTTAATTAATTTTCCAGGTTTTTTGAGCTTTAATTGACATATGACATTGTGTAAGTTTAAAGTGTTCAGTGTGATGATTTGGTACATATATATTGCAAAATGATTACCACAGTAAGGTTGGTAGTTAACACATCCATCACCTCACATAATTACCCTTTTTTGTGTGTGTAGTAAGAACATTTAAGATCTTCTCTTCCAACTTTCAAAGTAGGGCTTTTAAAATCTGTGCCTTGATATCTTTTGTTGGTCTTGGGAAATTTTCCATCAGTCAATATTTCTTCCAGTATTATCGATGCCCTATTTTCTTTTCCTTCTTTTTTGGGGCTCCTCTTTCACCTGTTACTCTTATCTCTGTCTTCTAAGTCTTTCACCTTCTCATTTATGTTTTCTAAACTTTTGCTCTTCAGTTTTTCATTCTAGATATTTTTTACTAATTCTCTTTTCTCCTGAGTCTAGTCTGCTGGTAAACCTATTCATTGAATTTTTAATTTTAATTACTGTATTTAACAGTTCTAGTCTTTCTTTCTTTTTTAAAAAATAGTTTCCAATGCTCTGCTGAGATATTCAGTGTCTTTTCAAACATAGTGAGTATAGTTATTATAAAATTTGTATCTTATAACTCTAATATCTGGAGCCTCTTTGGGTCTCTTTCTATTGTCTGTCATTCTCATAGCTTTTAGTCATGTTTTCTTGTCTCATATTCCATCATGTACTGGACATTATGTTTAAAAAATTATTTCTGGAGTCAATTTGAGGCCTCAGATATTATCTTTCTCCAGGGATTGGAGGGGAGAGGGTTGATCTTCTAGGTAATTGGGGTAAGTAACTATGTGGGCTCACTTCAATCCAGTTTCATTGACTGAGGTGATTTCATGCAGAGCTGCAAACTGAAAACAAACAGACAACCCTGCAGAGTTCACCCTTCCTCTAGGGGTTCTTCCTGTTGGGATCCCAGCCCAAAGTGTGAGTTTTTCTGTGGCCATCCCCTTCTTTCCTGGTGAGCTCTGGAGTCCAGTTCCTGGCCCCCTCCCCCTAGGAAGCCATCAGAAGTGTCATGTGTCCTCTTTAAGGTTCCCCTTAGAAACTGACAAATACACTGGGGAAAAGCAGCCTCTGATCCATGGGGCGCTCATCTCGACACCTTGCATCTCAGCCTTTCTCTGACTTTGGTCCCATAATTCTTTATCACCCTGTTAACTCTGCTACTTTCAAGATTTATTTATCTTTAAATGTTTTGTCTGCCTCTTCTAGTTGTCCTCAATGGGAGAGCTAGATGAATTTCCAGATTTACCATTAATGGAGGTAGAAACTTCACAAATTTGTTTTTGTTGCATTTATGAAAGGTTTTTTTGATAAGAATGTTTTCTGTAAGCACAGTTACTGAACTTCCCCCTCCCCCCCCCCCCCACCCCAGCTTATATGTATTGTTCTATCTGGAAATGTATCACTCTGTTGTTACTCAAGAGAGTCCAGTGGAATAAATCATAACATTATATGAACTTTATCTCATAAATTGGGGTTAAATACCTTGACTAGGTTTTTTTGAAGCCATTTTAGGTATTTATTAGCTCCTTTTAATTTGGAAACTTCCTATTTTCTTGAAGTAAGGAGCTCAACACTATGTAATATTTATTTCTTGGTTGTGAAGGTTCTGTCCCACAAGTATTAACACTGTTTGACCGCCATTAAATAGGACAGTCTGCAATATTTTGTGGCCGTTCTGGAAAACAGCTGAAGCGCTCTCACAACAGTCAGCCAGGAATGCTGCTGGATAGCTGGGCGCGGATGGTGAAGAGCCTAAACGTGTCATCCTCTGTGAACCAGGCTTCCCGTCTCATTGACGGCAGCGAGCCCTGCTGGCAGTCCTCCGGCTCACAAGGAAAGGTAGTGCGCCATGGGGGCACTTCCAGAAACACTTCATTTAGATGGCTTTACCTTTTAGGGCTTCAGCACGAACTTTGAAAAACCTACTAAGTTATACTGTGATGGCACCTCTCAGTACTCATTTTGTGTTTTAGTTCATAATTACTTTAAAGTTGCAGAGTAATATGCCATCCAGCTTTTATTGTCAGAGATTTTTAAACAGTATAGGTAATAGGTTTTATATAACTGATAGAGGGTATAATAGGGTTTGTTTTGTTTTGTTTTATTCCCCCGCATAAAATGTATGAGTTCAGATTCTGCTTCTGGTTAGAAGTTTTTCTAATATATCCTAACAAATATGTGTTTATCTTTGGAATGCTGTTTTATTCGCACTTACATATGGGTGTGCCTCATCTAGACATGCAAGTTAGACTTGGAGAAAGGTGCTTTCCCTCCACTTTGACTCTAGCGTTTTCTATAACCTACTCTTTGATGGGTATTAAGGGACCACCCTAGGTCAGGAGTCTATAAACACATGATTTCTGGGGCTTAGAGGGAGACATTCTTCTAATAAACAAGTAATGCAGTAGAATACTCTTGTTTCTGCCAGCTTAAAGGCAAGTTCTATCTCTCATGTGAAATTATATATTTTAAAAATCTCATTGAGAGTCAAGCTTTAGTGATACTTTCTAGCTAAAATATAGCTGAATTTTACTAAGAAGTCTCTTTTTTTTTTTTTTTTTTATTTTAAAGCATTGGATTCGTTTGGAGATTTTCCCAGATGTTCTTGTTCATAGATTAAAAATGATAGTGGATCCTGCTGACAGTAGTTACATGCCTTCCCTGGTTGTCGTGTCAGGTAATTGAATTACTTTACTCAAAAAGTATCTTCTGTCATATAATAGAAACTCCTTTGTCTGATTCCTTTACCCCCTTTTTTCTTCCTAGGTGGAAATTCCCTAAATAACCTAATTGAATTAAAGACAATCAACATTAACCCCACTGACACCACAGTGTCCCTTCTGAATGACTCCACAGAGGTAAGTAGAGTCTCCATACTGTTCTTCATAGTGGCTGCACCAATTTACATTCCCACCAACAGTGCAGGAGGGTTCCCTTTTCTCCACACCCTCTCCAGCATTATTATTTGTAGACTTTTTAATGTTGGCCATTCTGACTGGTATGAGGTGATACCTCATTGTAGTTTTGATTTGCATTTCTCTAATTAGTGATATTGAGCATCTTTTCATGTGCCTGTTGGGCATCTGTATGTCTTCTTTGGAGAAATGTCTGTTTAGGCCTGCTGCCCATTTTTTGATTGGGTTGTTTGTTTTTTTGATACTGAGCTTCATGAGCTGTTTGTAGATTGTGGAGATGAATCCCTTATCAATTGCATCATTTGCAAATATTTTCTTCCATTCTGAGTGTTGTGTTTTTGTTTATGGTTTCCTTTGCTGTGCAAAGGCTTTTGAGTTTAATTAGGTTCCATTTGTTTATTTTTGTTTTTATTTCCATTACTCTAGGAGGTGGGTCAAAAAGGATCTTCCTGTGATTTATATCATAGAGTATTCTGCCTGTGTTTTCCTCTAAGAGTTTTATAATAATCCAGCCTTACATTTAGGTCTTTAATCCATTTTGAGTGTTTTTTGTGTATGGTGTTAGGAAGTGTTCTAATTTCGTGCTTTTACATGTAGCTGTCCAGTTTTCCCAGCACACACTTACTGAAGAGACTGTCTTTTCTCTATTGTCTATTCTTGCCTCCTTTGTCAACGATAAGGTGACCATATGGGCGTGGGTTAATCTCTGGGCTTTCTCTCCTGTTCCATTGATCTGTATTTCTGTTTTTGTACCAGTACCATACTGTCTTGATGACTGTAGCTTTGTAGTATAGTCTGAAGTCAGGGATCCCGATTCCTCCAGCTCTGTTTTTCTTTCTCAAGATTGCTTTGGCTTTCGGGGTCTTTTGTGTCTACATACAAATTAAAAAATTTTTTTGTTCTAGTTTTGTGAAAAATGCCATTGGTAATTTGATAGGGATTGCATTGATACTGTAGATTGCCTGGGGTAGTATAGTCATTTTCACAATATTGATTCTTCCAGTCTAAGAACATGGTGTATCTTTCCATCTGTTTGTGTCGTCTTCTGTTTCCTGCATTAGCATCTTATAGTTTTCTGAGTACAGTAAGTCCCCTACATACGAACCTTCAAGATGCGAACTTTCAAAGATGAGAACGTGTGTTCACATGTCCAGTCATGTAAGTTAGTTCACGTGTCTGGCGTACATTGTCATGTGGGTGCATCCTCTACAAGTGGTTGTGTTTTTGTGTACTTTACTGTACAGTACTGTATAGAGTACAGTAGTACAGTATCTTTATTTGAAGCCCAGGATGGGCTTTATGGCCTTTATTATGTTGAGGTATGTTCCCTCTATGCCCACTTTCTGGAGAGTTTTCTTCTTTTTTTTTTTTTTAATTAATTAATTAATTTATTTATGACTGTGTTGGGTCTTCGTTTCTGTGCGAGGGCTTTCTCTAGTTGTGGCAAGCGGGGGCCACTCTTCATCGCGGTGCACGGGCCTTTCACTATCGCGGCCTCTCTTGTTGCGGAGCACAGGCTCCAGACGCGCAGGCTCAGTAATTGTGGCTCACGGGCCCAGTTGCTCCGCGGCATGTAGGATCTTCCCAGACCAGGGCTCGAACCCGTGTCCCCTGCATTGGCAGGCAGATTCTCAACCACTGTGCCACCAGGGAAGCCCCTGGAGAGTTTTTATCATAAATGGGTGTTGAATTTTGTCAAAAGCTTTTTCTGCATCCAGTGAGATGATAATATGGTTTTTATTCTTCAATTTGTTAACGTGGTGTATCACACTGATTTGTGGATACTGAAAAATCCTTGCATCCCTGGGATAATCCTACTTGATGATGGTGTATGATCCTTTTAATGTATTGTTGGATTTGGTTTGCTAGTATTTTGTTGGGGATTTTTTTTAAAAAAATATTTATTTATTTATTTGGTTGAGTCAGGTCTTACTTGCAGCAGTCAGGCTCCTTAGTTGCAGCAGGCAGGCTGCTTAGTTGTGGTTCGAGGGCTTCTTAGTTGTGGCTCGCCAGCTCCTTAGTTGCGGTACATGGGCTCCTTAGTTGCAGCAGGTGGGCTCCTTCAGTTGAGCCTCACAGGCTCCTTAGTTGCGGTTCACCAGCTGCTTAGTTGCAGCATGCATGTGAGATCTAGTTCCCTGACCAGGGATCAAACCCAGGCCCCCTGCATTGGGAGCACGGAGTCTTAACCACCGCATCATCAGGGAGGCCACGCATTGAGGATTTTTGTGTCTATGTTCTTCAGTGATAATTGCCCTGTAAATTTTCTTTTCTTTCTTTCTTTTCTTTTTTTTTTTGTGTGTGTGTGTGATATCTTTGTCTGGTTTTGCTGTCAGGGTGATGGTGGCTTCATAGAATGAGTTTGGGAATGTTCCTTCCTCTGCAGTTTTTTTTTGCATTAGTTTCAGAAGGATAGGTGTTAACTCTTCTCTAAATGTTTGGTAGAATTCACCTGTGAAGCCATCTGGTCCTGGACTTTTGATTGTTGCAAGTTTTAAAATCACAGATTCAGCACATAATTAACTGAAAAGCTTTTGCACAGCAAAGGATACCCTGGAGAAAATGAAAAGACAACCTGTTGAATGGGAGAAAAAAAATTGAAATGATATGACTGATAAGGGATTAATATACAGCATATATAAACAGCTCATACAACACAACAGCAAAAAAACAACCCAATTAAAAAATGGGCAGAAGAACTGAATAGACATTTTTCCAAAGAAGAAATGCAGATTGCCAACAGGCACATGAAAAGATACTCGAAATCACAAATCATCAGTGAAATGCAAATTAAAACCACAATGAGATATCACCTCAGACCTGTCAGAATGGCTGTCATCAAAAAGAACACAAATAACAAATGTTAGCGAGGATTTTTGCAGAAAAGGGAACAATTGTACACTGTTGGTGGGAGTGTAAATTGGTACATGTGTATATCCGAAAAAGATAACATGTACCCCAACGTTCATAGCAACATTATTTACAGTTGTCAAAATAGGGAAGCAACGTAAGTGTCCATCAACAGAAGAATGGATAAAGATGTGATACATGAATAAAATGGAGTACTGCTCAGCCACAAAAGAGAATGAAAATTTGCCATTTGCAACAACATGGATGGACTTGGAGGGCATTATGCTAAGTGAAATAAGTCAGACAGAGAAAGACAGATACTGTATGATATCACTTACATGTGGAATCTGAAAAATACACCAGCTAGTGAATATAACAAAAAGAAGCTGACTCACAGACATAGAGAACAAACCTAGTGGCTACCACGGGGAGAAGGAAGAGGGGAGGGGCAATATAGGGGTAGGGGATTAAGAGGCACAAACTATTAGGTATAAAATAAGCTACAAGGATATATTGTACAACATGGGGAATATAGCAGATATGGAGTATAACCTTTAAAAATTGTGAATCACTATATTGTATACCTGTAACTCACATAATATTATATATCAACTATACGTCAATAAAAAATATAAATGGCTTAATTAATTTAAAAAAGTCACAGATTCAATATCAGTACTTGTAATTGGTCTGTTCATATTTTCTATTTCTTTGTGGTTCAGTCTTGGGAGATTATACCTTTTAGGAATTTGTCCATTTCTTTTAGATTGTCCATTTTATTGGCATATTGTTGCTCGTAATAGTCTCTTATGACCCTTTGTATTTCTGTGCCCTCGGTTATAACTTCTTTTTCATTTCTGATTTTATTGTTTCTGGCCCTCTCCCGTTTTTTCTTGATGATTCTGGCTAAAGGTTTATTAATTTTGTTTATGTTTTCAAAGGACGAGCTTGTAGTTTCATTGATCTTTTCTATTGGTATTTTAGTCTTTATTTCATTTATTTCTGCTCTGATCTTTATGATTTCTTTCCTTCTCCTAACTTTGGGTTTTGTTTGTTCTTGTTTCTCTAGTTGCTTTAGGCATAAGGTTTGTTGTTTATTTGAGAACTCCCCTCTTAGAATTGCTTTGCTGCATCTCATAGGTTTTGGATCATCATGTTTTTATTTTCATTTGTCTATAGGTATTTTCTGATCTCCTCCTTGATTTCTTCAGTGATCCACTGGTTGTTTAGTAGCATATTGTTCAGCCTCCACATGTTTATTTTTTTTGCAGTTGTTTTCTTGTAGTCGATTTCTAATCTCATAGTGTTGTGGTCATAAAAGATGCTTGCTATTATTTCAGTTTTCTTAAATTTACCGAGGCTTGCTTTGTGGCCTAGCGTGTGATCTATCCTGGAGAATGTTCCATGTGTACTTGAAAAGAATGTGTATTCTGCTACTCTCGGATAGAATGCTTTATAATATCAATTAAGCCGCTCCGGTCTAATGTCGTTTAAAGCCTGTGTTTCCTTATTGATTTTCTGTCTGGGTGATCTGTCCACTAATGAAGGTGGGGTATTAAAGTCCCCCACTGTTATTGTGTTACTGTCGATTTCTCCTTTTATGTCTGTTAATGTTTGCCTTATATATTGACATGCTTTTCTGTTGGGTGTATATATATTTACAATTGTTGTATCTCCTTCTTGGATTGAAGAAGATACAACATTTCTTCCCCTCATTTTCAGTTTGTATGTGTCTCTAGATCTGAAGTGAGTCTCCTATAGGCAGCAAGTATATGGGTCATGTTTTTGTTTCCATTCAGTCAGTCTGTGTCTTTTGGTTGGAGCATTTAGTCCATTTACATTTAAGGTATTTATCCATATGTATGTTCCTATTGCCGTTTTGCTAATTGTTTTGGATTTGTTTTTGTAGGTCTTTTTTTCCCCTTTCTTCTTTTGTTCTCTTCTCTTCTGATTTGATGACTATCTTTAGTGTTATTTTGCATTCCTTTTTTTTTTTTTGTATGTATTTCTATTACAGGGTTTTGTTTTGTGGTTACTGTGAGGTTTTTGTACAGCAGTCTAGTTAAATATGTGCTTGTTTTAAGTTGCTGATCTCTTAATTTCAAATGCATTTTAGATACCCTGCATTTGTACTCTTCTCCCCTCATGGTCACTGTTTTTGAATTCGTATTTTACATCTAATTGTTTTGTCTATCCCTTAAACCCTTATTGTGGGTACAGATGATTTTACTCCTTTTGTCTTTTAACCTCCCTACTAGTTTTGTGTGTGAATGATTTCCTGCTGTATGTTTGCCTTTACCAGTGAGCTTTTTTCCATTTTGTAATTTTCTTGTTTCTAGTTGTATCCTTTTCTTTTCCACCTAGAGAAGTTCCTTTAGCATTTGCTGTAAAGCTGGTTTGATGTTCCTGAATTCTTTTAGCTTTTACTTGTCTGTAAAGCTTTTGTTTTCTCCATCAAATCTCAGTGAGAGCCTTGCTATGTAGAATATTCTTGGTTATCGGTTTTTCTCTTTCATCACTTTATATTGTGCACTCCCTTCTGGTCTGCAGAGGTTTTGCTGAAAAATCAGCTGATAGCCTTATAGGATTCCCTTGTATGTTATTTTTTGCTTTTCCCTTGTTACTTTTAATATTCTCTCTTTATCTTTAATTTTTTCATTTTTATGACAATATGTCCTTGTGTATTCCTCTGCGGGTTAATCCTATATGGGACTCTCTGTGCTTCCTGGACTTGGTTGACTTTTTCCTTTCCCAGCTTAGGTAAGTTTTCAGCTATTATCTCTTCAGATATTTTATCAAGTCCTTTCTCTTTCTTCTCCTTCTGGGACCCCTATAATATGAATATTTGTGCACTTGTCGTCGTCCTAGAGGTCTCTTAAACTGTCCTCATTTCTTTTCGTTCTTTTCTCTGTTTGGTAGCAGTGATTTCCACTACTCTGTCTTCTAGCTCACTAATCCATTCTTCTGCCTCATTTAGGCTACTGTTGATTCCTTCTAGTATATTTTTCAGTTCAATTATTGCATTCTTTAATTCTGTTTGGTTGTTCTGTATATTTTCTAATTCTTTATTAAAAAACTTCTGATTTCTCGCTCTGTGCATCTATTCTCCTTCTGAGTTCTTTCATCATCTTTATGATCATTACTCTGAACTCTTTCTTGGGTAGGTTGCCTTGACGTCACTTAGTTTTTCTTCTGGCGTTTTATCTTGTTACTTCGTCTGGGTGTTGCTTCATTTTGTCTAAATTGCTTCATTTTGTCTAAATTGCTTCATTTTGTCTAAATTGCTTCATTTTGTCTAAATTGCTATTTGTATTTTTATGTATGTGGTAGGTTGGTTCTGTTTCTCAACCTTGGAGAAGTGGCCCTCTGTAAGAGACGTCCTATGCGCCCCAGCAGTGCACTTCCTTCTCATCACCCAAGGAAGGGCCAAGGGCCAGCTGCTTCCAGGGTAGGGTCTGGCCTGCATTTGCAGACTTGGTCTGTTGGCTGCAGAACTGTCGTTGTCGTTTTCTTGCTTCTGGTGTCTGACCTCTGGTGAGTGAGGCTGGTCTAGATAGTTGAGTAAGATTCCTGGCAGGTGGGGCTGGTGCCTGCCCCCTGGTAGGTGGAGCTGGGTCTTGGTCCTCTGGTGGGCAGGACCATGTATAGAGGCAGCTGTGGGGTCAGGAAGTCTTTAGGCAGTCTGTCTGCTGATGGCTGTTTCCGCACCTAGTTTGTTGTTTATCCTGAGGCATTCCAGCATTGGAGCCTAGAGCCTGGTGGGTGGGGCCAGGTCTTGGTGCCAGAATGTCAGCCTCCAGGAGAGCTCATGCAGATGAATATTCTCCCGATATATCTGCCACCAGTGTCTATGCCCCCAGTGTGGGCCATAGCCGCCCCCTGCCGCCCCCTGCCTCCCCAGGAGACCCTCCAAGACCAGCAGGTAGATCAGGCCCAGATACCTATCAGATTGCTGCTTTTGCTCTTGGTCCTGGTGCACGTGAGATTTTGCATGCACCCTTTATGAGTGAAGTCTCTATTTCCCCCAGTCCTCCGGAGCTCCTCTGGTCAAGCCCCCTGCTCTTCAAAGCCAAATGCTCTCAGGGTTCCTCTTCCCGGTGCCAGACCCCCAGGATGGGGAGCGTGATGTGGGGCTCAGAACTCTCACTCCTGTTGGAGAACCTCTGTAGTATAATTATTCTCCAGTTTGTGAGTTGCCAACCCTGGGGGGTATGGGATTTAATTATATCATGAGCCTGCCTGTCCTACCAGTCTTGCTGTGGTCCATCTTTATGTCTTTAGCTGTAGACGATCTTTTCTAGTAGGTGTCAGTCTTTTTCAACGATAGTTGTTCTGCAGATTGTTGTGATTTTATCGTGCTTGTGAGAAGAGGTGAGCTTAGTGTCCTTCTACTCTGCCATCTTGGCCACTCTCCCACAGTGTTCCTTTTTGATGGTTTGCAAATGACAATGGAGTTACGTTTTTTTGACCATCTCTATAATAACATTGAGCCCATTTTTTCCCCCTTAATTAAATAATTGTATTTATTTTAAAATTTGACATGTGTACAACTTGAATTTGTTGCTTATCAGATCAGCGTGAAAAGAAAACAAAACAAATTTCGTCCTCACTATCTTTGGTAAGAAGCAGGGGTAAAAGCTCTTGGCAAAAGTCATTGCCAAGCATGTCAGGGTGCTTTGTGCATTTAGCGTTGTGTTATTCACGTTAAATATCTGTTAATATTGCAATAGTTCTTTCTGACCACACATGTGGCACTGGAAGTTGCTTTTTTGTTTTCATACCTTTAATTTGGTAATAAGGAAAATTTCAAAATGAATCCAAGTTAATTTTATCTCTTGAAAATTCTGTCTGAGAGAATCAGTGAAGGTTCTTTTAAACAGTACGTATTACAGATCAGTGAGACTGCCTTATAAATCTTGTAGTAAATCTTTCCACACAGATGTGAACACTATTTTAGTAAATTAAATATATTTAAAGTGACGCAGGTTAAAGCAGTTTTTTTTTTTAACTACCTATACATTATCTCATGAGAACGTAGTTAATTGGTATGATAGTGGATAAAGATACCAAATAGTTGACTTTTTATTCATCTAAAGTTTATCATAAGTGAGTTTATTTTTAAATTATTAAATGCAGTTAGCTAATCATTGCTTTATTACTTTAAAAAAATTTTTATTGGCGTATAGTTGACTTACAGTGTGTTAGTTTCAGGTGTACAGCAAAGTGAATCAGTTATACATGTACATGTATCCACTCTTTTTTTTTAGATTCTTTTCCCATATAGGCCATTACAGAGTATTGAGTAGAGTTCCCCATGCTATACAGCAGGTTCTTATTAGTTATCTATTTTATATATAGCAGTGTGTATATGTCAGTCCCAATCTCCCAATTTATCCCTCCACCCGTTATCCCTTGGTAACTATAAGTTTGTTTTCTACATCCATGACCCTACTTCTGTTTTGTAAATAAGTTCATTTGTACCCTTTTTTTTTTTAGATTCCACATGTAACCGATATATGATGTTTGTCTTTCTGTGTCTGACTTACTTCACTTGGTATGACTATCTCTAGGTCCATCCATCTTGCTGCAAATGGCATTATTTTGTTCTTTTTTATGGCTGAGTTACATTCCATTGTATATATGTACCACATCTTCTTTATCCATTCCTCTTTTGATGGACATTTATGTTGCTTCCATGTCCTGGCTATTGTAAATAGTGCTCTAGTAAAGATTGGGGTGCATGTATCTTTTCAAATTATGGTTTTCTCTGGACATATGCCCAGGAGTGGGATTGCTGGGCCGTATGGTAGTTCTATTTTTAGTTTTTAAAGGAACCTCCATACTGTTCTCCATAGTAGCTGCACCAATTTACATTCCCACCAACAGTGTAGGAGGGTTCCCTTTGCCCTACACCCTCTGTAGCATTTATTGTTTGTAGATTTTTTGATGATGGCCATTCTGACCAGTTTGAGGTGATACCTCATTGTATTTTTGATTTGCATTTGTCTAATAATTAGTGATATTGAGCATCTTTTCATGTGCCTGTTGCCCATCTGTATGTCTTCTTTGGAGAAATGTCTCTTTAGATCTTCCACCCATTTTTTTTTCCTTTTTTTTAAAGGGATTGATAGATCCCTTCTTATTTTTATTTATTTATTTATTTATTTATTTATTTATTTATTTATTTATTTATTTATTTGTGGCTGTGTTGGGTCTTCGTTTCTGTGCGAGGGCTTTCTCTAGTTGTGGCAAGCGGGGGCCACTCTTCATCGCGGTCCGCGGGCCTCTCACTGTCGCGGCCTCTCTTGTTGCGGAGCACAGGCTCCAGACGCGCAGGCTCAGTAGTTGTGGCTCACGGGCCTAGTTGCTCCATGGCATGTGGGATCTTCCCAGACCAGGGCTCGAACCCGTGTCCCCTGCATTGGCAGACGGATTCTCAACCACTGCGCCACCAGGGAAGCCCCACCACCCATTTTTTGATTGGGCTATTTGTTTGTTTGATATTGAGCTTCATGAGCTGTTTGTATATTTTGGAGATTAATCCCGTGTTAGTTGCTTTGTTTGCAAATATTTTCTCCCATTCTGAGGGTTGTCTTTTTGTTTTGTTTATGGTTTCCTTGGTTGTGCAAAAGCTTTTGAGTTTAATTAGGTCCCATTTGTTTATTTTTGTTTTTATTTTCATTACTCTAGGAGGTGGATCAAAAAAGATCTTGCTGTGATTTATGTCAAAGATTGTTTTGCCTGTTTTCCTCTAAGAGTTTTATAATAATCCAGCCTTACATTTAGGTCTTTAATCCATTTTGAGTTTATTTTTGTGTATGGTGTTAGGGAGTGTTCTAATTTCATTCTTTTATATGTAGGTGTCGAGTTTTCCCAGCACCACTTATTAAAGACACTGTCTTTTCTCCATTGTAGAGTCTTGCCTCCTTTGTCATAGATTAGGTGACCATTGGTGCGTGGCTTTATCTCTGGGCTTTCTATCCCGTTCCATTGATCTATATTTCTGTTTTTGTGCCAGTACCATACTGTTTTGATTACTGTAGCTTTGTAGTATAGACTGAAGTCAGGGATACTGGTTCCTCCAGCTTTGTTTTTCTTTCTCAAGATTGCTTTGGCTGTTCAGGGTCTTTTGTGTTTCCATACAATTTGTAAAATTTTTTGTTCTAGTTCTGTGAAAAATGCCATTGGTAATTTGAAATGGATTGCATTGAATCTGTAGATTGCTTTGGGTAGTATAGTCATTTTCACAATATTAATTCTTCCAGTCCAAGAACATGGTATATCTCTCCGTCTGTTTGTGTCGTCTTTGATTTCTTTCATCAGTATCTTATAGTTTTCTGTGTACAGGTCTTTTGCCTCTTTGGGTAAGAATCATTACTTTATTATTTTTTTCTGCCCACATAAAGGCAGGCAAGTTCAGTGTGATCCCAGTGTGTTATGTTAAAGAAGCTGATACACAGCCAGCGATAGGTTAAGTTTTTCAAGCTGGCAGGTTGGTAACTTGTATCTAGAGACTATGGGACCATACCAACACTTTCCCCCAGGTCTAAGAGTTGATGCTCTGGCCTTTGGGTACACCAGAAGGTTTTTGTTCTGTTTATTTTCTTCCCATCTTCAATAAATAAAATTTTGGAACACCATTCATTCTTGAATGTCATTAAACTGTTTTATGGAATACCATGTAATAAATTAACAGTTAATACCAATGGTGGTAATAAATTAATAAAGTGGCAAATGATGAAAATTGAAGATATTATTGAGTTTTTCTGAGAAAAGATAATATTGCATTTTAGTGCATTTTATTAACTTATTGCTGGGTAATGGAATGCAGCTTGTCTGTTGTCTTAATTATGCTACTGAATTTTTTTTTTTTTGTATTTTAAGTAAATCAGTAACCACAGAAATAATTTATTCAGTAACTGAGATAGGTATTCATAAAAGGTGTATTGATTTTAATAAGTTTTCAGTTCGAAACAATTTATTACGTAATATTTGAGAAGCACAGAATAGTGTATTTCACGTATATGAGAAATATGAAGTATTGTGAGTATTCAGAAAATTCAAGGCCCACTCTCCATCCCTCCAGCAAACTTAAGAACTAGAATATTACCATTCCTGTAAAGCTACTGGACTCTTTCTTCTAGCATTGCTTTTCCTATCAAAATGGTTTGTGACAGGAATTTTCTAACATAACTGAAAATAGTAAGTATACTGAATCCTCCATGAACCTATCACCCAGTTTCAACGATTATCAACATTTTGGCCAGTCATGTTTCACTAACTCCCTCCATGTGTCCTCCCCCCCCACCCACCCTTTTTTTTTTTTTTTGAGGGTTTTAAAGCAAGTTCTAGACATGGCCTTATTTCAGTAGTGAGTACTTCAATTATTCATTTCTAACAAGGACTTTAAAAATGTAACCACAGTGCCATCACACTGAAAAATTTTTCTTTAATATCATACAATATCCAGTCAATGTTTAAATTTTCCCAGTTATCCAATAAATGGTTTTTTGCAGTTGGTTACTCTGAATCGTGATTCAGGCAGTGTCTGCACTTTGCACTTCATTAAAATCTGAACTGTCTTGGTTTTTCCTTGCTAAAGAAAGAAACAGGGTCTTTTTTTCTTGTAGAATTTTTCATTTCTCTATTTGTCTTTTTCACTCAACCTGTGCTTCCTGTGACATCATAGGTAGATCTTAAGGTTTGATTAGATCTAATCTAATTGAGGCAACAAGAAGTCATTGGTGTTGTGTGTGCTTTCTGCTGCTTCAGTCTTTGTTCACATGATATACAGGAATAGAGGAATACTCTGAATGTCAAGTACGGGGGATGGGGCATTCCGTGGGACAGGGAGGCAACTTTAAAAAATGAATGGCAAAGGCGTAACAGAGGGAGGTTGCATCCTGTTTGGATTCCGTTTTGGATAAGCCGAAAATAGAAGATGTTTATGAGATGATCAGAAAATTTGATCACTGGTAGCATTTAGATGATATAAGATTATTGATTTAGCTATCATAATAGTACTGTGGATATATTTTTTAAATGCCTGTATTTCAGTGATACATACTAAAGTTTTGAAACAACATGCTGCCTGGAATTTTCTTATGATAATCCATATATGAACAAAATCAGTCATCCATTGATAATTGTTGAACTAGGTGATGGGGTTATGGGGCTCTGTGTATTGTTTTCTCTAATTTGTATGTAATCAAGTATTTTTATTATGTTTTAAAAATTATGAAGGCTTTGTGACCTGAACACCTAATCTCTTTCTTAATCATCTTGGTTTAAGAAAGCTTTAAGACAGAAAAGTTTTGGAGTCATTCAGTAAGGCTATCATACTATTTCATTTTAGTAAGAAAATCACTGTGAGTCCCATGCCTTGGATGGACATCCTTGGTGAATTAACGACTTCTTTTGAAAGTGAACCCCACTCAAATGTGGCTGCATCAACCCTGCCTAGTATTTCCAGAACTTAAGTAAAGGGGCTCTAACTTTCCACACATTCCATGTCTCATATGTCCTTCTCTCAGGTTAAAGTATCTAATGTGTTTGATTCTGAAAACTCTGTAGCTTACTGTGTTTGTATCTAGTATCACAGGTATATTGAAATTGCAATAAAGCAGTGCAGGAGCTCAGGAATTGATTGTAAAATCCATGGTCTCATCCTGCTGGGACGGATACGTGCGGAAGAGGAAGATTTGGCTGCAGTTCCTTTCTTAGCTTCAGATAATGAGGAGGAAGAAGACGAAAAAGGCAACAGTGGGAGGTGAGAGCTGTTTGCTGTTGGTGGTACTTACGCCCAAACTCTCACTTTCAAAAGCCAATGTTTAATTGGAGTGTATCTCATAATGAGGATAGTTTAGTGCCCATAGGATTATTTGTTAAATATTAGTTAATGTTCAAATCATATTCAAAAATATGATTTAATTTAATTTTAGGAAAAATTTAATGTGGAAACACATTGTATTTAGAAAAATTCACTTAAAAGTGAAAAAAAAATGTTGAATTTTTCTACCTGAAATATTACTGTTAATATTTTGGTATATATTCTTGTAGTTTTCTTTTTTATCTGTCCCTAATTGTGTTTTCCTTTGGAGATAGTGTGGTATGGTATGTATTTTACAGCCTTTTTTGTTAAGTATTTTATTAATAACTTTTAAATTAAAAATTTTTTATTGTAATAAAATATACATAAATTTACCATCTTAACCAGTTGTTAAGTGTATAGCTCAGTGGCATTAAGTAAATTTACATTATTGTGCAACCATGAGCAACATCCATCTTTAGAATATCTGTATCGTTAGTCTTCCGTTGTATAATTTTATTTTGTGCAATATTTCATTTCATGATTAAGTTCTCATTTACTCACTCAGTTCCTTATTTTGTATGAGCCCTGTAGTGATGACTATTACTGTATTTATTCATCCACCATATATTTATTGAACACCTACTGGAGGCTAAGCCCTGTTCTCTGTCCTGTGAATGCTGTAGTGAACATGCTAAATAAAACAAGACAAACTCACACACATTAGAGTGGCCTCATGGCTGTGGGAAGTGCACGAAGGAGAAGGGCCTGGTGCTATGAGCGTCTGCAAAGGAGCACTGGGCTGTCAGGAGAACAAGGGAAAACTCCCCCCATCAAAGCAAAGTGGGCAGTAAGGGGTGTTGGCAGGGGAACAGCATATACCAAGGGTGAAGCAAGATGTCTGCCAGGTCTGTGCACCTTTGCTTTTTATTCCAAGACCTGTATGGAGGGCTCATGTGCAGTGTCTGTTCTGAGCTCTGTTTACGTCCCAACAGCAAACAGTGCAGACAATTACTGTCCTCAGGTAAGTTGTCTTTTCACAAATAAATTGTTAAAAGTGAAATTGCTAAGTCGATAGGTGTTCCTGTTGTATTGCTGGTGTGGCTGGGTCCTTGCAGATATGTCCACTAGAGGCAGGTAGCAGTGCCAGCTGAGCTCTGCTGACCACGGCCCTTAGCACTGAGTGCCTTCTAGTGTGTGACGTGAGCAGTCTGTCTTTTTGAAGCAAAGGAGCTTGGCCCTGCACTGCTATTAAGCACATACTCTTAGTCATGAAGAGGTGGCCACTGGGGTGATAAATCAGGTCATTCTAGGGATCTTGGGCTTGGATCCTGTCTTGTTTCGTTTCGGAAGCTTTGCAAAGAAGTTGAAAAGAAAATAGTCTTATAACACTACCTTATCTAGAATATATGTTATACTATATGTTACAGTTCAAACTGTGTCTACATGCATTAATTTAATTAAGTGAGGAAAATGACATTTCACTTAAATAAATCATTGGGATTTTTAAGTGAAAGGATTATAGAGCCACATTTTCTTATTCGGTAGTTACTAAAATGAATTGGACAAATATAATTAGTACATGTGCTATATATGTGAAATAACCACAAAAGTTTGAGCTTTACTCATAGATGAAATTTTTACACAGCTGGATACATTCACAAAAGAAATTCTAGATATTTGAATGTAATTTTTTTTCCTGTCAGATATCATTAATGAGCTAATAACTAATGAATGGTCCAAGCAGTCTCCCACAGGGCAAGCCCCCAACTGGGGTGTGCCCTCACTGACCATCCACTGGCATTTGTTCCCCCTGTTGTTGCTTACATGGTACCAGTCCTTACACGTCTCAACACTGGTGGAATCCCCTACATATTTTTTGAGTAACACTGTGTTACAAGGTATTTCAAATAGTTAAAATGTACATATACTTGCTCTCCTTTGCCTGGTGTAGGATGAGAGTTTTCCTACCTTTTTATCCCCAAACCATAAAATTTTGATCCCTGAAAGTAAATATTCATCAGTATGTAACACGTTAAACAATCTTACCTATCTGTAAGCTAATCTCTGGAGTCTTCAGTTGTCTATTGTAGCTTATAAAAATAGAACAAAAGCAAAAAGCCAAAACCTCAAACACAGAAGCGGCAGTTTCTTACCACCTGGCATCAAACTGACAACCAAGAAAATCTAACACTATTCCGTGTACTTCGTGTTCTTATCATGTTCAAGAATTGATGGACTTTTTTTTTTAATTGATTCAATCTAATTTATTTCTGATGTACAACAAATTGGAAGTAACAATAGCCATTTTTCTCAAGTGTTAGCAGTATAGTTAACACTTAATGCATGGACATTGGTTGCTGTGATTTTGTCATTATATATGTTTTAAAAATTTTTTTTTTAATTTAATTTTTATTTTATTTTGAAGCATGTGTGGGCTTTGTTGATCAAACTTTTAACCCATTGAGGGCAGGCCAGGAGATGGGATGAATGAGATGGCCAGCCTCGGGGGGCTGGGCAGGCCTCCCCTGGCAAAATGGAGGTTTGGACCTCCTCCTCCAGCGCAGCTGGCCAGCACAGTGGGCAGAGGGTGTAAGGAAGGAAGAAATGTGCATTTTGCCTCGGGACATGTGTTTGTGTTTGAGTACATCAGAGGTCATGTGGCTACATCCATTTTATTATTTCTTTGGGGGAAAAATATGACCAAACAGGGTTTGGGGTTTAGGGACGTGGCCACAATGCCAGTCCCGGTGGTGATTCTTGGCGCCATTAACCAACATTCTCTCCAGTTACACCTGCAGTAGCTGTGTGTTAAGGTGATGGGTGGTAGTTGCTGTAAAAGCAGTAAAAGCTGTCACGTTCAACTTGGTATACAAGAAGACAGAGAACTGCACAGTGTCTCTTGGGAAGATCTCCACCAGAATAAAAAGCTAAGGTTAAATTCTAGTATTGAAAGGTAGCATACTGGTATCTAGAAATTTTGACCCTCTGGAACACTAACTCCTGTGTATACTTCAGGCCTTGTTGAATTAAAACAAAACTTTAAGAGTTTCTGATAGTAACCAGCAAACTGTGTGCTTGAGGTTGTTTTCCTTTTTATTTAAAATTTTTTTTTACGCTGACTGACCTCTATTTCTGTTTTATTTTTCCTTTGATTAGCCTTATTAGAAAGAAGGCTGCAGGTCTGGAATCGGCGGCTACGATAAGAACCAAAGTGTTTGTGTGGGGCCTGAATGACAAGGACCAGCTGGGAGGGCTGAAGGGCTCCAAGGTACCTGCTCGATACCCCGTGCCCTCGCCACCCCGTGCTGCTCGGGCCCAGACAGGCCCAGCAACAGCCAGGCTTCTTGAAGTTTTTATAATGGTTTTTCCTTTTATATGTTATTTTTAAAGTTGACTTTTCTTAAGTAGTTCTTGACATGAACTCATAGACGTTATCAAATTTAGTTTCTGAGAAGCCTCTGTCCTTGGAAAATAGTGCACTTTAGATATAGTTGCATTATTGCTGTTTTGTAAACTAGAACATACACTTTTGAAAAGACTTGACAAGCGCAGAGGTAAAAATTGTGGAGTATAATGGTATTTTAAAGAGTAGGTACAGCAAGTGGTGCATTTGAACTAGAGTTGGATGCAGTGTGGCTCCTGACTGAGGGACAGACTCCTCCAGATTTTAGGGTCTGGGAACAGTTTCTTTTCAGATGAGCGTCTCCACTACTTAGTACTCCATGAGACTTCACCCATCATAAGATCCCTTGTTATCTGCATTGCCGAGAAGCTGAAAAGGAAAGTTAGAACTCAATTCATTTTAAGTCTCGTGGTTCTAGTACAATGAAAATAGTCTTATGTAATTCAGCAGCCTTCAGTTACATTTGTTCCTGAGGCCCCTGCCCTGCATTTGGAGATGTGTCAGCTGTGACAGGGGCTGTCTGGGGGGTCCTGAGGGCGTGGCCCTTTCTGGGGTTTGCACATGAAGGGTAGATTGGCGCTTCACGGTTGTGATGGACATTCTTCTTGCACAGTAGTAGTGACTGTTTGATACTTTCTGACACATAGGAATCATAAAGGCTTCTTAGACAGGGGCCTTAATAATTTTAAATTAAATCCCACTCATCTCTAATGAGAAATTTAAGTGTATAGTTTCTTAGTCAGAATTAACAAGAATGAGCAGGACACGACCTGAAATAAAATGTAGTTTACCAAATGTTTGTTTATATCTTCACATTATGTGTATTTTATTTTTTGCCTTTTATTACGGATATGTTCAGATGTACCCAGGTAGAAAGAATAGGGACCTGAGTCCTCTTGTCCCTGTTCCAGCTTCAGCAGTTGCAGATGGTCACATTTTTGTATTTATTTTCTACACAGCCTCACCCCTATTCATTTTAAAGTCAATCTCAGTATATCATTTCATTCTTAAAATACTTGTGTATATCTAAGAGACAAGAACTTCTTTGGTTAATATAACCATGTAAATTAACAGTAATTCTTTGTACCATCTAGTAAGATTACTTGTAATTTTAAAAGTGTAAATAACATTCTCTCTTTTCTCCTTTACTTTTAAAAAAATTCTTGTTTTAGATAAAAGTTCCTTCATTCTCTGAGACACTGTCTGCTTTGAATGTAGTACAGGTGGCTGGTGGTTCTAAAAGTTTGTTTGCAGGTATGATTATTCTAATATTTAAAAAGTTTTCAATGATGCTTAGGACTGAAAACATAGTTGTTGCATTGTGAAAAGTGAGTCCTTTCCTCACTCCTGTTCCTTGCAGTGACAGTGGAAGGGAAAGTGTATGCCTGTGGAGAAGCCACGAATGGCCGGCTGGGGCTGGGCCTCTCCAGTGGGACTGTGCCCATTCCTCGACAGATCACAGCTCTCAGCAGTTACGTGGTCAAGAAGGTGGCCGTTCACTCAGGTAAGGGCCAGGCTTTGCCCTGGTACACAGATAAGCCTGTTGTTCGTGCTCTGTAATTAATTGGGGCCGTAAACAATTTCCCCTAAAGTGTCTTTGCATTCTTTTTCAAGTTTTACTTAACTGTTAGGAATAAAAGTTGGTTAATGTAAAGCTCCAGGTGGTCTAGAGTTTAATTACTCCTGGAGACCAGTGGTTGCTGGCGATCCAGGCGTGCGGGGCATACCTCACCAGAGGAGGGGGCTTTTAGTCTCGGAGCTGTGGTCTAAAGTTCATAGCATCTCTGCAGTCATCACGTTCTGTGCTTAAATACGTGTTATTTTTCTGGGGAAAGAGCCTGTAACTTTGATCAGATTCCCAGTATCTGTAAATTCCAGTGATAAGAAAGAACCATTTAAAGAAAAAAAAATCACACTGCCTCAATTCAGGAAACTTTTATTGAGTATCATTTCAAAACACTGTGCTTGGCCTCTGAGGAAATGAACTGAATTAGATACAAACTGAGTTCGTGTCTGTACTGGATAGGGTTAGATTTAACCCCCTTATAACAGAAAATCCAAACGGTAGTGGCTTGAGCAAGATGGCATTTTACCATTCTCTGTAAAAACCTGGACGTGGGGCCCAGGGCCAGGGCGGCAGCCCCAGTACCTGTGAGGAGCACTGGCTTGCTGTCCACCACCCCAGCTGCAGGTGAACGTATAAGATAGGCCTTTTCCTCAGGCCCACTCCGCCTCTCCAGAGAGCTTTTCTGGAAGCCTCACTCACTCCTATCGCATCTCTGTCACCATCCTCTCTGGGCAGGGGAGTCTGGGAAGCGTGGCTTTTAGCCGAGCACATTGCCCTGGATCATGTGGGCTCTGTTGGCAAGGGATAGGGTGCGCATGGGTATTAGGAGCCTAGGAACTGGTGGACACAGTGACAGAGAGGAAACGCTCTTCAGTCCTGAGCTGGGGTGGATGCCCTGGGGGAGTGAGCCGTGCTGGGGAAAAGCATGAGCTGATTGTTTTGCGAAGAGTGAGCACAGTGCCTTAATTGCAACTGATGGTACTTCTGCTTAAATAATTCCATTCTTGAGGTGCATTTCACAGAAGCCCAAGTGCCACTGCATTTGATAATTTGTCTAAACACAAATGTACTTATTTTTCCATCTGAATTTTGATCTTTTATATATTTAACATAGCAGCAACCCCATTAATAAATAGCATCATTTTGCTGCTTCTTTGCGAGTAAAATTCTTTCTAGGACTTAAACTTTGTAGTTTAGTAAATGTTCACTTATTTTATATATTTGTCACGCTGAAATGTTGATCTTATTTACTCAGTTATTCAACACATATTCACACATACTGCATGCCAGGCAAAACAGGTAGTTGTGCTGTTAACTTTTGTAAACCGACTTCGGCAGCCTCCCTCTGTGTGAATGTTGCAGGTGGACGGCACGCTACAGCTTTAACTGTTGATGGGAAAGTGTTTTCCTGGGGTGAAGGTGATGATGGCAAACTTGGACACTTCAGTAGAATGTAAGAATATTTTCTTCATTACTTGCTAATAAGAGACTGTTACTGTTAATAATAGTGAATGCTTTTTGATAGTTTTTTATAGAAAATTGAATAGGATGGGTTATTTATGAAAACGGAGCTTAAAAAAATATTTAAAAAATATCTCTGAATGTGGTTTGGCCTCACATGTCCTAAGGTGTGATAGTTAACTTAATCTCAAGATGTTGTTTTGACTAATTGTGGATCAGTGTTGATGTCCTTTTCTTTCTTCTCTAAAGAGGCTGGATTGATTATAGGGAATATTATTTAATCTTGCTTTAGGAACTGTGACAAGCCACGGCTGATAGAGGCCCTGAAAACCAAGCGAATCCGGGATATTGCCTGTGGGAGCTCGCACAGTGCAGCCCTCACGTCCAGTGGTGAACTGTACACCTGGGGCCTCGGAGAGTACGGCCGCTTGGGACATGGGGATAACACAACACAGCTGAAGCCCAAAATGGTGATTATACACATTTTTGTTGCTTGCAGAAAGTTTACCACCTGCTGATTTCCAGAGAAGATAAGCTCCCAGTCTAGGACAGTTCATAAAGACATGAGCAGTGTTGGCTTTCAGTCTGTGGGGAAAAAATCCCCCTTGCTTTCTTAGTGCCTGTGCTTGATTCTGTTTTTAAATTTGTGATTGAGTAGGTGAAAGTCCTTCTTGGTCACAGAGTAATCCAGGTGGCGTGTGGAAGTAGAGATGCACAGACCCTGGCTCTGACTGATGAAGGTGAGTCCTGTCCTGACTCCACATTGCTGGGGGAGGAACATTGTGAGACACTGGCCTAAAGCATATATTTTTAAACCTAGGTTTGGTATTTTCCTGGGGCGATGGTGACTTTGGAAAATTGGGCCGGGGAGGAAGCGAAGGCTGTAACATTCCCCAGAACATTGAGAGACTAAATGGACAGGGGGTGTGTCAGATCGAGTGCGGGGCACAGTTCTCCCTGGCCCTCACCAAGTCGGGAGTGGTGTGGACGTGGTACGTAAACGCCTGTCATCCGTCAGTGTGTCTGTGCGGGGCCTTTTAGGGAGGGGGAAACCTTCATTTTCTTCCTCGTTCAGGCATCATTGTTTTTTAATTTATTTTGAGTTGGGATTAGCGACAATATTATAAGAAATTTCCCATTATAACTGGGCTGTTTAGAAAAGAACACTGGAGAAATTTTAGCCCAACTTGTCTGTCTTGTTTTTTGTTTGTTTGTTTATTTATTTTTAACGTTTTTATTGGAGTATAATTGCTTTACTATGGTGTGTTAGTTTCTGCTTTATAACAAAGTGAATCAGTTATACATATACATATATCCCCATATCTCTTCCCTCTTGCGTCTCCCTCCCTCCCACCCTCCCTACCCCACCCTTCTAGCTGGTCACAAAGCACAGAGCTGATCTCCCTGTGCTATGCGACTGCCTCCCACTAGCTATCTGTTTTACATTTGGTAGTGTATATATGTCCATGCCACTCTCTCACTTTGTCCCAGCTTACCCTTCCCCCTCCCCGTATCCTCAAGTCCATTCTCTAGTAGGTCTGTGTGTTTATTCCCGTCTTGCCCCTACATTATTCATGACCGTTTTTTTTTTTTTTTTTAGATTCCATATATATGTGTTAGCATACGGTATTTGTTTTTCTCTTTCTGACTTCACTCTGTATGACAGATTCTGGGTCCATCCACCTCACTACAAATGACTCAATTTCGTTTCTTTTTATGGCTGAGTAATATTCCATTGTATATATGTGCCACGTTTTCTTTACCCATTCATCTGTCGATGGACACTTAGGTTGCTTCCATGTCCTGGCTATTGTAAATAGAGCTGCAATGAACATTGTGGTACATGACTCTTTTTGAATTATGGTTTTCTCAGGGTATATGCCCAGTAGTGGGATTGCTGGGTCGTATGGTAGTTCTATTTTTAGTTTTTTAAGGAACCTCCATACTGTTCTCCATAGTGGCTGTATCAATTAACATTCCCACCAACAGTGCAAGATGGTTCCCTTTTCTCCACACCCTCTCCAGTATTTATTGTTTGTAGGTTTTTTGATGATGGCCATTCTGACCGGTGTGAGATGATATTGCATTGTAGTTTTGATATGCATTTCTCTAATGATTAGTGATGTTGAGCATTCTTTCATGTGTTTGTTGGCAATCTGTATATCTTCTTTGGAGAAGTGTCTATTCAGGTCTTCTGCCCATTTTTGGATTGGGTTGTTTGTTTTTTTGATATTGAGCTGCATGAGCTGCTTGTAAATTTTGGAGATTAATCCTTTGTGAGTTGCTTCATATGCAAATATTTTCTCCGACTCTGAGGGTTGTCTTTTCGTCTTGTTTCTGGTTTCCTTTGCTGTGCAAAAGCTTTTAAGTTTCATTAGGTCCCATTTGTTTCTTTTTGTTTTTATTTCCATTTCTCTAGGAGGTGGGTCAAAAAGGATCTTGCTGTGATTTATGTCATAGAGTGTTCTGCCTGTGTTTTCCTTTAAGAGTTTGATAGTGTCTGGCCTTACATTTAGGTCTTTAATCCATTTTGAGTTTATTTTTGTGTATGGTGTTAGGGAGTGTTCTAATTTCATACTTTTACATGTAGCTGTCCAATTTTCCCAGCACCACTTATTGAAGAGACTGTCTTTTCTCCACTGTATATGCTTGCCTCCTTTATCAAAGATAAGGTGACCATATGTGCGTGGGTTTATCTCTGGGCTTTCTATCTTGTTCCATTGATCTGTATTTCTGTTTTTGTGCCAGTACCATACTGTCTTGATGACTGTAGCTTTGTAGTATAGTCTGAAGTCTGGGAGCCTGCTTCCTCCAGCTCCGTTTTTCTTTCTCAAGATTGCTTTAGCCATTCGGGGTCTTTTGTGTTTCCATACAAATTGTGAAATTTTTTGTTCTAGTTCTGTGGAAAATGCCAGGGGTAGTTTTATAGGAATTGCATTGAATCTGTAGATTGCTTTGGGTAGTATAGTCGTTTTCACAGTGTTGATTCTTCCAATCCAAGAACATGATATATCTCTCCATCTATTTGTATCATCTTTAATTTCTTTCATCAGTGTCTTATAATTTCCTGCATACAGGTCTTTTGTCTCCTTAGGTAGGTTTATTCCTAGATATTTTATTCTTTTTGTTGCAGTGGTAAATGCGAGTGTTTTCTTAATTTCACTTTCAGATTTTTCATCATTAGTGTATAGGAATGCAAGAGATTTCTGTGCAATAATTTTGTATCCTGCTACTTTACCAAATTCATTGATTAGCTCTAGTAGTTTTCTGGTAGCATCTTTAGGATTCTCTATGTATAGTATCATGTCATCTGCAAACAGTGACAGCTTTACTTCTTCATTTCCGATTTGGATTCCTTTTATTTCTTTTTCTTGTCTGATTGCTGTGGCTAAAACTTCCAAAACTATGTTGAATAATAGTGGTGAGAGTGGGCAACCTTGTCTTGTTCCTGATCTTAGTGGAAATGGTTTCAGTTTTGTCTTTCTTGTTTAGGTGAGGTGTATGTAGAGGGTTTCTTCTGCTGCTTTGCCGTGCAAGAAGCCTAGTGATCAGATGGGTGGAAAACAGATTTCTGATTTCTTTGATCCCTGAAAAAGTTCATGTGTGTTTCTAGTGAAAGATTATTTTACTAAATCAGAAAGGAATGGAATATCCAGCTGACCACGGGCAGGCAGTGTGATGGCCTAAGCCTGAGTATCATGACCCAAAGGCAGCTGAGGAAGAATTATAGCAGAGAGGTCTTTTAAGAGCCATTTGAGGTTGTGTGTCATGTTTTCAATCTCTTTAGATGAAACCTACGTCAGTAACTTAAATGTAAAACACACATTAAGGATCTTGCTAGCAGAATTAATGAATTAATGGTATATGATTTTAGAACAATATAATAATAACAGTAATTTCAAAGACCTTGGGCACTGTGTATGATGTTATCATTGAGCTGGCTCTAGCACTGTGACAGTGAGTGTTTTTCTGTGGGGCATTGCCAGCACCATAATCATGTATTAAAATGCTCACTCTTGACCTCCTTGCAGGGGGAAGGGGGACTACTTCAGGCTGGGCCACGGCTCTGATGTGCATGTGCGGAAACCGCAGGTCGTGGAAGGACTGAGAGGGAAGAAGATTGTGCATGTGGCTGTCGGGGCCCTGCACTGCCTGGCGGTCACTGACGCGGGGCAGGTAAGCGAGCCTGTTAGAGGTCCTTATGTCTGTAGTGTAATGTGATGAAACGACATGAGTCTCAGTACTGGGGCACCAGGAGGGTGGGCTTTGTCCGTTGTGTTCCTGTGTATATCTGCCTAACTGTTAGCATGGGTGAGCATACCCGGGAAAGAGCTGCTGACTGACGCAGGCTATAAAGCCATGCGGTTTCCCACTCTAATGCCTGATGGGGAGATATATGTACTTCATTTCAGAAATAAAGTTATCCTTGACAAGTGTTACTCGTTCTTCCACCATGAGAGGCCATCCCATGACAGGCTCATAGATGATATACTTTGATATTCACTTATGACAACACATCAGCACACTGTACTTTAATCAAAATGAATTAAAAATGAATTATACTTTCTAATTCTGTAAAGCCAAGAAGTAAATTCCTTGAAAAGTGAGCATATTTTTTTGATCATTTTTCTTTGCAAAATGAAGGAAAAGATAAGTTACTATATTTAGTTGAAGAGGAGAACTTCCCTGCTTCCTGTAACAGAACAAAATAGATGAATTCATTGGGTTGATATTAAGTAAATACCCGTCTGTAGTCATTGGCAAGAATTTTGAAGTAAATTTAGAGCAAATGTTCTGAAATGTTGAAAAATTCTGTTTTTTTCCCCCTTAACAGGTGTATGCTTGGGGTGACAATGACCACGGCCAACAGGGCAATGGCACGACCACGGTTAATAGAAAGCCCACACTTGTGCAAGGCTTAGAAGGCCAGAAGATCACGCGAGTGGCTTGTGGGTCTTCCCACAGCGTGGCATGGACAACCGTCGACGTGGCAACACCGTCTGTCCACGAGCCCGTCCTCTTCCAGACCGCAAGAGACCCTTTAGGTGCTTCCTATTTAGGTAACACAGATTTGTGTTTTATTTGAGCCCCTCTGTATGCTACAGCAACGCCATCGATAGAATGTGTGGTGTCGCTACCAGATTAGGGGTTGTGGCACTGGGCTAACTGCATTCTGAACCACAGCCACAAATTTTGGCTATACAGATAAAATTGCTGTGAACCTTTGTGTACAGGTCTTTATATGGACATACGCTTGCATTTTTCTAGGGTAATACCTAGGAGAGGAATTCTTGGTAGATGTAGGTTTATCTTCTTAAGAACTGCAAACTGTTTTGCAAAGTGTTTGTTCTAAAGCTCTAGCTCCTCCATATTTGTGTCTGTACTTGGTGTGGTCAGTCTTTAATTTTAGCCATTCTTGTAGATGTGTAGTGGTATCTCATTGTGGTTTTGCTTTGCATTTCCCTAATGACTAATGATGTTGAGCGTCTTGCTTATTTACCACGCAAATATGTTTTAAGTGTCTATTCAAATCTTTTGCCTGTATTTAAACCTAGGTTGTTTGTTTTCTTATTATTGAGTTTTGAACACTTTTTATGTATTCTGGGTACAAGTCTTTCATCAGATATATGATTTGCACATATTTTCTCCCAATGTAGCTTGTTTCTTCATTCTCTTAGGTGAATTTTAAAGAGCAAAAAATTTCTAATTTTGATGAAGTCCAGTTTATCCATTTTTATCTTTTATTTGAGTGTTGTATTTAAACAGCCTTTGCCTGACTCAAGATCATAAAGATTCTTTTCCTGTGTTTTCTTATAAAAGTTCTATAGTTTTAGGTATTTAGGTGTATGCTTGATCTTGAGTTAAATTTCATATATGGTGTGAGGTATGGATTGAAATAAATAAATTTATTTATTTATTTATGTTTGGTATATGGATATCCAGTTGTTTCAGTTGCATTTGTCAAAAAGAAGTATCCTTTCTTGATTGAAAGAATTTGCACTTGTGTCAAAAATCAGTTGTTTATGTATGTGTGGATCTATTTCTGGATTCTCAGTTCTGTTTGGTTGATTTATTTTTGTATTTTGATGCAAATACCACATTGTCTTGATTACTGTAGCTTTATAAAAGAATGAATTAAAGCTTTGGTAATCCTTTAGCTTTGTTCTTTTTCAAATATGTTTTGGGTATTCTAGACCCTTTGCATTTCCGTATAACTTTTATTTTTTAAAATTTTATTTATTTATTTTTCGCTGAATTGGGTCTCTGTTGCTGCACGTGGGCTTTCTCTAGTTGCGGCGAGGGGGGGCTACTCTTCGTTGCAGTGCACGGGCCTCCCATTGCGGTGGCCACTCGTGCTGCGGGGCGTGGGCTCCAGGTGTGTGGGCTTCAGTAGTTGTGGCATGTGGGCTCAGTAGTTGTGGCTCGCGGGCTCTAGAGCACAGGCTCAGTAGCTGTGGCACATGGGCTTAGTTGCTCCACGGCATGTGGGATCTTCCCGGACCAGGGCTCAAACCCGTGTCCCCTGCATTGGCAGACGGATTCTTAACCACTGTGCCACCAGGGAAGCCCCTCCATATAACTTTTAGAATCAGCTTTTCAATTTTTATAAAATAGCCTACTTGGGAATTTGATTGCACTGACTATAGATCAATTTGGGACTTGCTTCACAGTATTGAATCTACCAACCCTTGAATGTAGTATTTCTCTCCATTTGTTTAGATCTTTCAGTGCACAGGTCTTGTATATCTTCTGTCATATTTATCCCTAAATATTTCATATTGTTCATCCTGTTATTAATGGTGTTTTAATAATTTCTTTTGTTCCTTGCTATTATCTAGAAATATTCAAGTTGATTCTTGCTAGTGTGTAGAAATACAGTTGATCTTTTTAAGGACATTTGGATTATTTCATTTTGGGGTTATTACAAGTAAAACCTGCTACGAATATTCATATTAAGGTTTTTGAGTCAGTCTTCCATATTGAATAAACCCCACTTGGTTTTGCTACTCTTCATTTCTTTGATTTTCTGTTGTTTATCGGTTTTCAGTTTTATTGGTTTCTGTTCTCATCTTTATGCTTGCTTTGTGTTTATTTTCTATTCTTTTTCTAGTTTCTTGAGGTGAGAGCTTAGATCATTGATTTGAGACTTTTTCTCTTGTCTATTGTAAACTTTTAGTACTATAAATTTGCCTCTCAGCACTGCTTTAGCTACAGCTCTCAAATTTTGATATGTTGTATTTTCATTTTCATTCACTTATATATATGTATTTTAAGGACATATGGAAAGTAATTTTATTTTTGTTTAACCTTAAACTTGCCAAACTGCTTCATTCTTTGAACAGCATTTATCTTCTGAAACCCAGGCTGCACTCATATTGGAAATTAGTGAAAACCACTTAGTGATTCCACTTTGAAGTTATAACCATACAGCTAAATGTTTTGAATATAAGCCTATCTATATGTTGGATAAACTTTAGGAACTCTTAGTGTTTCTTCTTTTATAGAAATTCTCTCTGTATCCTGATGTACTTTGGTTGATCTAGAAAAGTAAAGGCAAAGGGCCAGAAAGCTAACTTCCTTAAATGAGACAAAAGGAAAATTTTTCCAACTACCACTATAAATAAAAATCTTTCAAATACTGACTCAGTTTTCTCAAGTATACAACAAATTCTAATTTGATGGTTTTTTCTTACTACTTCACGTCAAACAGTGACCTATAAATTTGTTTAAATAATAATTAAGTACCTTTTCTGTTTTTTCAGAATGAAAAAAATTAAATGATGTGTTGAAGATACTACTAAAAATACTTCACCTTTCAAATATGGTCCCTGTGTTGAAAATCTATAGGAATTTTTCCAATTAACTTTCAGATCTTCCCACAACCTCTTTGTTTTTTTAAAAAATATCATGTTGGAAATAATTTGAATGAATGTTCTGCAAATCAAGAATTGATTCACACACAAGTCCCTATTACCATAATCATCAATTTTAACAAGTCTCCTCAGTATGTTTTGTGTCAGTTTTCTTGATTATAAGATGAATATGGAAACATTTTTAATATAACAGAATATTTAATTATATCAGTTTCCCATGAAAACACAAGTCATTTAATGATGTTTATATTAGCCATTTCCATTGGTTGGCCAGAGGCTTTTCCACTGAAGACTCCCCATGGTTTCCATTCCACCATTTTTCTCACCAGACTTAGTTCATTTTCAGCCTAAAGAATCTCCTCTTCTATTTGGCCACCCTGAAGTTGCTCTTTTAATTTTTTAACATCTGGTTCCACTTTAACCATATGCCGCTTCTCATTTGTAATCTGTTCTATATACCTTTTATATGGTACATTTTTAGGGATTTGTCCAAGAACATCAGGAATCTTTGTATACAATATTTTTAGCCTCTTGTGTGGACTCTTACATACCCACAGTCCCACAAGGCCAGTGGTCTTCTTCAGCAAGCCCGCCATGACAGCCCAGTTTTATATATTTTAAAAATTTCTTTTCAGCTTTGTTTTTGACCTGTGGATTATTCTTTTTGTACCTTGTTGTATTCAAGTTGCCAAAAAAAAGGTTAAGAACTGTTACCTCTTTGTTCATGATCGATATTGGTCTGTAATTTTCTATTAGTATCTCTGTCCGGCCTTATAGAATGAAGTGGTAAGTGTTCCCTTCTTTTCAGTTTTCCTTTTTATTTTGTGTAGAATTGGTATTCTTTCAGTAGAATTCACCAGTGAAGCCATCTGGGCCTAGAGTTCTTTGTGCAGTTTCTTTATGCTTTTTAACCACAAATTTAATTCCTTTAATAGATTCAGCGTTATCTGTTTTTTTTTTTTCCTAGTAAGATTTGTGTCTTTGATGGAAGTTGAACTTACTGGCATAAAGTTGGTCTCAATATTTGCTTATTTTTCTTTTAACATTTGTAGACTCTGTAGTGATGTCATTACTCATTCCTTATATTGGTAATTGTATCTTCTCTTTCCTAGAGGTTTATCAGTTTTATTAAGTTTTTTCAAAGAACAAGCTTATGGTTTCCTTGATTTTTCTTCATTGTTTTTCTGTTCTCTATTTCACTGATCTCTGCTCTATCTTTATTAATTCTTTTCTTCTAAGAAGCTTAGGATCTTCCTACTTTTCTAATGTGGACATTTATTTTTCTCTCCTTGATTCATTGATTCTGCTATCATTATAACAGATTACCCTCTTTATCCCTTTGCTTTGAAATTCTTGCTTTAAAGTCAGATTTGTCTGATATGAATATAGTGACTCTAGCTTTCTTTTGACCAATGCTGTATAGTATTTAAACTATGGTATTCCATATACCATGGCAAACTGTGGTATATCTTTTCCATTCTTTTACTTTTAACCTACTAAAAGACGCTTCCTTATACGAAACATATAGTTGGATTTAGCTTTTTAATTTTTTCTCTGACAGTCTCTAATTGGGGTGTTCATTTCACTTACAGTTAATGTGGTTATTAATGTATCTATTTTCAGTCAATATCCTGCTATTTGTTTTCTATTAGTCCTAGCTGTTCATTGTTCTTTCTCTTCTCTTTTTTTTGCCTTTCTTTGAATTAATTGTTCTTTATGATTTTATTTTCTCTCCTTTGTTTTCTTTGAGCTCTAACTTATTATGTTATTTTAGTGATTGCTTTAGGATATATATTATACACCCTTAATTTATCATAGTCTACCTTCAGGTGATTCTACACTTTCATGTATAGTATACAAATTATACAACAGTATATCTCTATTTCTTCCCTCCTAGCCTTTGTGCTGTTGTTGTTATACATTTCTTTGTATGTTGTAAATGTGACAGTTGTTAAAATTAATTTTCTTTAAACATTAGGTTATCTATTTAAATAAATTAAAAAGAAAAGAATATCTCTATATTTACTCATGTAATTACCATTTCTGGTGTTCTTCATTCCTTTGTGGAGATCCATATTTCCATCTGGCACCATTTTCCTTCTGCTTGAAGGACTTACTTTTTTATGTCTTGTAGCTCAGGTCTGGGGTTCCTCCTTTCAGCATTTTATGTCTGAGCTAGTCATTATTTTGCTTCATGTTTGCAATATATTTTAGCTGGGTATAAAATTTTAGGTTGACATTGTTTTCATTGAGAATTTGCCGTCATTCTTATCTTTGTTTTTCTGTACATAACATGTCTTTTATCTCAGACTACTTTTAGGATTTTCTCTTTATTTCCATGGTTTTTATCTTCATGGTTCATGTGCTTCTTGGATCTTTGGGTTTCTAATTTTCAACAAATTTGGAAAATTTTCATTTACTATTCTTCACAAAAAATTTCTTTCCTGTACCTTTCTTTCTCCTCTTTAGGAGGTTTAGTTCTATGTATATTAGGTCTCTTGAAGTTGTTCCACAGATAAATGACATTGTTCATTTTTTAACTTCCTTTTCTGTGTTTCATTTTGGATAACTTCTATTGCTATGTCTCCAAATTCACTTGTCTTTTCTTCATTTTCTAATGTGCTGTTAATGTTACCAAACTGTCTAAATCTCAGACATCCTAGCTACCTCTCTTGAAATTTGATTTGGGCATTTTTATATCTTTCATGTCTCTGGTTCTCTTTTGAACATATGGAATACAGATATAATAAGTGTTTTAACCTGTCTGCTGATTGTAATATCTGTGTCAGTTCTGGATTGTTTACCTCAATTGATTTTTCTTCTTATTTCTGAATTGAGTGGTATTTTCCTGCCTTTCTGCCCACTGGGTAACTTTTAGTTGGATGCCGTACATTGTGAATTTTAACCTGAATGTTGCTGGGGATTTTTGTGTGTGTATAAATCTTCTTGAGCTTAGATACAGTTAAGTTACTCTCAAACAGTTTGATCCTTTTGGGTCTTGGTTTTGGATTTGTTAAGTGGATTCAGACCTGATATTAGTCTGGGGCTAATTATTCCCCCACTGAGTATTCTACTCAGTGTCTTGTGAATTATGAGGTCTTCCCATCTGGCGGATGGGAGCAGGCACTGGCTGGGCCCTCCATTTTCTCCCAGCCTCTGTGCTGGGTCTCCATTCCTTTCATGCAGTTCTTTCTTTGGCTTTGGGCAGTGCCCTTTTATGTAGGCACCCATCAGCTTCTGCTGCATCCTTAGCTGGGTGAGTGAGAACACCTGCATATCTCCAGGGCACCCTCTGGGCAACTTTCTCCTTTCGTCCTGTCCTGTGAACTTTGGCCACGTTGGACTCCCTGGCTCTGAGCTCTACCTCCTCTGCTCACAGAGACCACTGAGCTCCACCTGGTTCTCTCCCTCTGCTGAGGCCTGGGAACTCTCAGGGCAGTGAGCTGGAACATGTGTCCACTAAGACTGTATATGGTGAACATCTTGTCTTCTCACCATTGTTTTGGATTATTTTTTGTTTTACATTTCAATGATAAGTAAATACAGATAGTTATCGTAGTATTTTCACAGCTTACGTGTGTATACCGTAAACTGTTGTAAGTGTATTTTGCAAAAGTATTTATATCTGTTTGCAGTTACGGTGAACCTTTCCTGAAAATAGCTTCTTTAGATAAGTATAGATAATTTTTTTTAAACTCTGAAAGACCATTAATGAAACTAGTATTTAATCGGTGAAATAGCAAAATGCAGATTGCAGTGTGTCTCGGAACTAAACTTGAAATGTCAAATTATAGAAATAGAGCAAACTGTGATCTTAAAAATTGAACCCAAATTTTATTTTCCTTTCTCAGGTGTGCCTTCTGATGCTGACTCTTCTGCTGCCAGTAATAAAATCAGTGGTGCCAATAATTCTAAACCAAATCGCCCCTCTCTTGCCAAGATTCTCCTGTCATTAGATGGAAATCTGGCCAAACAGCAGGCCTTATCTCATATACTTACAGCACTGCAAATCATGTATGCCAGGTAGGCTCGTTTGCTAACTTTTGAAATCCCACAACTATGTAAGCTTTGGGTTTTTGTAGTTTTTTGATGGAAAATGTTGTGTATATTGTCTTTAAATACTGTGAGTTCTGGGTCATACACCCTTTGATGTTGAATGATGGTATCTGTGCTTTCTTTAATGGAGGTTGAAATATGAATTAGAAAATCAAGTTAAAGAACATTTTCATTATTCCTTATGGCCAATAAACTTTAAACATATTTTGGGGGATGAGAGGAAGAATCAGTTGTTACTAATATACAGTAATGTTTAAGACATTTGTCATCTCCTTCACTTTTGATAAGGCAGTTTTGGTAGTGCTGTCTTTTCTACCGTTTTGCTGCTGTTTTCTCACAACCTGGATAAGTGCCCCATCCATCAGTGTATCATGGTTATGGATCTGATGAATAGAAATTAATACTTAAACAGGAACATTAGTTTAGACCAAAGGCTGACTTAGTCGTTGAGAGGACATTTAGTCCTTGGTGTCTTGTGTGAGGCATCCTTGGTATTTGGCCTTCAGTAAACACAAAATTACCCTCAGGCTTGAACAAACCAAGAAGATTTCTCAGGGAAATACAGAGGCTGATTTTTATGTTGGCAGTTTTTCACCTGTCATCACTGTGGTCATTCAATAAATAAGATCAGGAGTAAATATTTTAGCTTTTAGCCGATGGATAGTAATAACATTCAGTATTTTTCTAAAACTCTTTCTATACTTATCCTATAAAAATGAGGGGGTCCTTCATTAAGCACTTGTCCTGCCCCCTGACTCTTCCGTCCTGCAGAGGTGAATGGCAGCTCACTGCAGGTCTGGCTTTCTCTCCTGACAGAGACGCCGTGGTCGGGGCCCTGATGCCAGCTGGCATGGTTGCCCCGGTGGAGTGTCCCTCGTTCTCTTCCTCAGCACCCCCTTCTGACGTGTCTGCCATGGCCAGTCCCATGAATGGAGAGGAGTGTGTGCTGGCTGTTGATATTGAAGACAGACTGAGTCCAAATCCATGGCAAGAAAAGAGAGGAGAGGTAAAAATAAATGGTAAAGCAATAAAGCAATATTTGATCAGAAAGGAAGAGGTAGCTAATTTGTATCTAGTAAAGTATAAGTCATTCTTTCACTTAATTCAGAGTGTTTTTGTGCCTACTGCCATAGGCATTTTGGGCTTGAATTAGAAAATATTCTATTTGCAAAAGGAGCCTTGGGACTTCCCTGGTGGTCCAGTGGCTAAGACTCCATGCTCCCAATGCGGGGGGCCCTGGTCGGGGAACTAGATCCCACATGCATGCTGCAACTAAGAGCTTGCATGCCACAACCCGCCTGCCGCAACTAAAAACATCCTGCATGCGGCGACGAAGATCCCGCGTGCTGCCGCTAAGTCCCGGCGCAGCCAAATAATTAAATATTTAAAAAAAAGAGCCTTTTTCGTGTGTAGATGGAAACAGATTATTCTTTTAAAAAGTTGCTAAATGCAAGTGCACAGTTGTTTATCTGAAGTTCTGGAACCTGAAAGCTCCAAAAGCTAAAGATTTTTGTAACTTATTTTGGGGAAAAATCCAACTTGAAGAGATAGGAGCTCATTTTAGTTGTTTTCATGTGACCCATTGTGACTATTAGTAGGTTCTCCTGGGAATATAAATACGCTTGATTTTGCAGGGCTGTCCCAGACCCCACTGGAGGTGGTAGCTGGTGGTGTAAGTGCCTTGTTACCTCTGTAAAATCTGGTATATTCCAGATGGCCCAAGGGGTAAGACTTATGGAGTTGGATGGGAAGTGTGCCATGTTGCCAAGTTTCTCCTTTTCTTCTTCATTTTAGATTGTCTCTTCTGAGGATGCCGTGACCCCCTCCGCAGTGACCCCGTCTGCTTCCTCAGCTTCTTCTCGGCCATTTATCCCCGTAACAGATGACCCAGGAGCTGCCAGCATCATTGCAGAAACCATGACCAAAACCAAAGAGGTCAAGGGGCTTTCTTCTTTAACATTTTATTTTGAAATAATCTTAAATGTACGCACAAGTTGCAGAAGTAGTTCATAGAAATAGAACATGGTATACGCCTGTGTACTATTTGGTATACTCCTAGGTACTATCTACCTAGGTTCTCCAGTTGTTAGTGTTTCTAAACCATTGGCGGGAGCGCTGTAGGGCACAATCCCCAAGTCTTCTTAATGTTTCAGTGCATATTTCCTGAGTATCAGGACATTACCATTGATCCAGGATTACTTTCTGTCCATAGACCTATTCAGATTTTGCTCATTGTCCCAGTAGTATCCTTTATAGGTCTAGGACCCAGCCCAGGGTTGAGTGTTGTTTCTTTGGTCTTCAATATGGGACAGTCCTTCAGTTCCTGTTTTTGTCAGAAACACCACAGGAATGATGCAGGGTTCTTTTCAGTGCATCCCATTGGGATGTGTGTATTGTTAATTTGCTGCATTACAGGTGATGTTAATTCTTACTATTTTGTTAAAAGTATCTGCCAGATTTCTCTATTGGAAGTTAATAAAAGTGTGTTAATAAGTATTCATGGGGAGATAACTTTGAGACTATGTTACTACCTTATCCCTTGTCATATTTTCACCTACCAGTTTTTAGTATCTTGATGATTCTAGCTGGATCCATTATTACTGTGGTAGTTGTGGTGATTTTTCAAATTTCATCATTCCTTTTGGAATATCACTGTTGCTGTTCTTCTGTAAGGGAGAACTTTCCTTTCTCATCTCATCTGTCTGTCTGTCTCTTGGTACAGATTCATGGGATCCGTTTTACTCAAATAATGACATACATCATTTGACACCCAAATTGCCCCAGACTTGGCCATTGGGAGCCCTTTTCAGCTGGTTTGTCCTTCTGATGTGTCTCCATAATTCTTTAAGCACTTCCTTACTTTCTAGCACAATAGAGTGTTCTAACCTTATCTTTCACCTACCCTGCCCTCGCCCTGGAATCAGCCATTTCTCCAGGGAGCGCTGGTTCCTTTTAGTGGATCAGAGAATTTAGAAACAAGATCTGGGAGCTTGGAAAGCTGATTGCTACTGGGTGTCCTTGGTTTAGGCCCGCTCAGCAAACAGACACACACACCCACAAGCATTTATTTCTCCTTTGGCATCTTATCTATATAATGAAAACCATGAGTGGTTCAAACCAGTACTTTAGTTTTCAGTCCAACACCACAGGGTTTGTTCTTGCTCTCTTTCTATATTTTAGGTATATAATCCTTTTATATGTTGTTGGATTGCTTTGCTGTTTTGCACCTATATCTTCTCCTGATTTGGGTTAAAGCATAATACTGGTCTCCTGGAATGAGTTGGGCTGTGTTCCTTCCTCTTCTGTTTTTTAGAAGGGTTTGTGAAGGTTTGGGGTTAATTCTTTAAATATTTGGTAGAATTTTCTCTGTTCTAACATGTTCTGATTGCTCTTTTATTTCCTTGTTTCCTGGCACAACACAAAATTCTAGGTTCAACAAGATGTTTTATATTCTAGCACAGAAATCAGATGTTTCTCCAAGAGGTCTTGGTTCTTTTTAGTGGAGAATGGTACTTAGAAGCCAAGATCTGGACCTTCATGCGCTCATTGCCGTTGGGGGGGCTGCTCTTCACAACCGCTCTTACTGGGCAGAGCTAGGAAATAAGCGTGTGTGCATGCGTGTGCGTGTGCGCGTCCATGCAATAAGTTATACACATTAATATTTATTTTGTTATATATCTACATATAGTGAAACCGCAGCAATACAGTCAATTCTAATAACTGCACAGGATTCATTCTACTTTTCTCCCTTTCTGTATTGAAAACTCTCCTCTCTGAAAGCGAGAATCCTGGCTTCTGTGAGTGACCGTTTAATAACTTCCCCTTAGGTAGCTACCCTCCTATTTTCGCTGTCGTTCCTCTCCCACACGGACACCCTCCGTCGCCTGCACAGCTTCTGGCACTCAGAACCAGCCTGCCCTTGGCAGGGATAGCCTCTCACCCTGCTTGACCTGTGACCTCCCCCACCCCTGCACCCAATGCCGCTGGCCCAGAGCAGTGACGTCTTCCCCTTGGCTCTGCCACGCGGCGGCCCGACGTGGATGCCCTCCCGAGCCCGCCGGGTGTCCCCACGCCAGGCTGTCACGCTTGCTCCCACCGTCTTCCCTGCCGGCCCACCCTGGGAACAGACACACGTTGTTGTCAGTTACATCTGGAACTCTGGATTTATATTACGCTCTTACTGCTGATGAAAATACATCCTGTGGAAAATCGTCATAACCATCTGTGGTGATGAGGAAATTGCTATTTATAAACTAGGTGTCTGGACTCAACTTCTCATATTTGGCAGTCTCCTAGGGTGAGGGTTTAATGCAGAAATTAATCTGAATTATGCAAAATTTTTGCTTTTAGCTAGAAGAGGGATGGTATAATTTCTTTCTTACCAATTTATTTATGAGACATAGGCATTATCCAGAGTATAGCCCTTAATTCCTATCATTTCAGTTTTGGTTTGATTCATAAATAATGGCAAAGTAATTTCCACGTTAGTTTTGGGCTTATTCAAGGATAGGCAGCTAGTGATTTTATTTTTTTAGCACTTCCTTTGGACTTGTCCTCTATTTTTTTTTTAAACACTCCCACCAAAAAAATGTTTGATACTGCTTCAAATAAGACCAAAGATGTTATATATGATTAATATATTCCACTGAATGCTTTTGCTGGTCTTCAGTGAGTGAGATTCTGGAATGTCATCATTTCTGATGAATTTCACTTACTGGTTCCCTGAGTCTTCATTCGGAGGTAGGAGCAGGGTCTGTTTCTTTAAAGGGAGAAACCGTGCTCCTGCCCGAGAGAGCTATGGCTTCCAGGGCCAACTTGAGCATTGATGGACTTTGCTCATTGGATATGTCACATTCCCCTTAAGGTTCCTAAGTGGGGCTTGTGCTTCCCCTGGCTCATTTGTTTCTGAAAAGCATTGGCACTGGTTTCACTGAAATCCAGAAAGCAAGAGAGAAGAGAAGAGGCACTTGTGGCGCCTTGTTCTTCCCCTGGAGAGCTGGACTCTGCTTGGGGAGCGGGAAGGGCCCGGCTGCTCCCCGGTTCAGCACAGGTCTCGGCGATGCTCAGAAGCTGTGGCATCTCCCGGCTCTGACGGCTCCCTGCTCCGCTCTGTGAGCGGGACCCACCGCCAGCCTCCAGGAGGGACGGCTCCCTGCTCCTCTCTGTGAGCGGGACCCACCACCAGCCTCCAGGAGGGACGGCTCCCTGCTCCTCTCTGTGAGCGGGACCCACCGCCAGCCTCCAGGAGGCTCCTGTGTGCTGGGCGGCAGGCTGCCCCCACCCTCATGGGGGGTTGGGGGTGTCAGCGATGGCGCCGCAGGCAAACAAGCGTCTCCTTTCCTCTGCTGATGTGGAAAGAGAGGCAAATGATCACAGGTGTGGTTTGTTTTAACTGACATACTGTGAATGGGAAGTACAAGGGGAATATTGAGAAGACTTGTTACTTTGTATATTTTCTTTTTAAAAGAACCTAAGGAGCAAGAGATTATGGACAATGTGTTACATGCCAATAAGTCCATTAAATAAGATTCTAAGAAAGAATTATGGAGAGGATCTAGACAAAATATGTAAAAGCATAGTGTACAAATTTAGTTGATAGAAGACTCCCAAACATACTCTAATTTTACATGGTGTGATTTCATTCCAAGTCTCCCCTTGTAACGTACCTCTGTTATGAACTTGGTCACAGTATAAGTTGTCATTTCTTTATAGTTTAGGCATTCCTTTTGACAGCTGTTGGTAATTTGTAAAATAGGTCATTGATCTTGAAAGCGTAGTGCGGGGTGGTGGAGATTTTAGGGGCTTGTCATTTCTTAATCTAGTATTTCACGGTCTTAAATGTCTCAAAAAGTCCCTTATTCATTATTGGTAATCATGTATCCTTTGAGTTTATGACTGTTTATCTCTTAACATATCATTCCTCATTTTAATTGTTTGACTTTTTAGGATGTTGAAAGCCAAAATAAAGCATCAGGCCCAGAACTTCAGTCCTTGGATGAGTTCACCAGCCTGTTGGTTGTGGACGACACGCGCGTCATGGTGGACCTGCTCAAGCTGTCTGTGTGCGGCCGGGCGGGGGACAAGGGCAGGGACGTGCTTTCGGCTGTGCTGTCTGGCATGGGCGCCGCCTACCCACAGGTGAGTTGCAGGCGGGTGGGCGGGCTGGAGGTACTGATGCTGTCTCGTGCTTGAAGGGCTCCTGCTGAAGATGAGTCCCTTCTCCGTCGTCTGTGCTGCAGTTGCTCCCCAGTTTGCCTTTTGACGTAATTTTGATATTTTAGAATTTTAGAATTTAGAAATTTCTAGTTTTTATGAAGTCAAATCTGCCAGTTTTTTCATTTATGGCTTCTGGATTTTGTATTATACCGAAAATATGCTACCAGCATGACATTGTTTAAAAAACTCCCTCAAGTCTCTTCTAATCATTTTTACGTTTTCATTTGTTATTGTATTTACCTTTTTGAACCACCTGGGATTTATCGTGATGTCAGGGATAAAGTCAGGATTCAACTTTACTTTTTCCTAGATGGTGAACATGTTGCCCCAACATCATTGATTGAATAAATCCATCTTTTCCCTAGTGATTTGAAGACCACTTTTATCATATTCTAAACTTTTATGGACTTCTTTCTGTTCCATTAATCTAGTTTCTGTGCTCCAATACTGCAGTATTTTAACTATTAACTATTTAAAATAGATTTTAATATTTGGTAGCACTGGGTCCTGTGGGACTTTCTGCCATGGTGATGTTCTGTACCTGAGCCATCCAATATGGTAGCCACCAGCCATATGTGGCTATTGAGTACTGGAAATGTAGCTAGTGCACCTGAGGCACTCAAGTTTTCATTTTATTTAACTTTAATTTAAATTTGAATAGCCACATGTGGCTAGTCTAGGGTGTAAAGTCAATATCATATCAATATATCTTAAAAGTAGAATTGATTAGTCCTGAAGTCCTTGGGCTTCCTTAAGGACCCTTATTTATCAGCAGCCTTGCTCTGCCTTTTCAGAACTGGCTGGGTCAGGGAGTCTGATGCCATGTGCCCTGTGCAGATGCGTCATCTGTGTTTCTCTAAGTTCCATATCACCACCACCAAAACCATGAAGTACTTAAGTATGGTCAAGTGGTCTTGAAATCATAGTAAATGGTTTGGTAGGTATTTTAGGGGCTTGTTATTTCTTAATTGTGTTCAGGAAGAACTAAAAGTTATAGGTTTCCTACTTTGTAGTTTTTTGAGGCAAGTTACTTGGCATAATTCTGAGAGATTAAATCAAGGTGAATTGCCATAAGCAAAATATTAATGTTTTCACAAGTTTAATGTATTTGTGAGAGGAAAGGATGGAATGAGAACATGGATTTCAAGTACTAATACCCAGCATTTCTTGTACACATACCTGCCAGGCCTGGTTCTTGGTGCGTTCTCTCAGTACGGAGCACAGGCTTTCCCTTTGTTTACAGATAAGCACACTGAGGCTCTCAGAGGTCATTACTGCCCCAAAGACACTCAGGTTGCTGGTGGGTGGGAGAAATGGTGGTGGACTCTGAGTGGTCTGAGGACAGAACCGCAGCTGTGACCGCTCTGTCACCCTAGCCTCAGAGCTTATTGGCCTCTCCTGGGGGACTGACTGGCTTTGCAGAGGAAGGTTCTGAAGCCCAGAAGAGCCCTAGTGGGCTGTGCATTAGGAGTTTGATGGTGTCAGTGTCTCAGATTCAAGGGGAGACAGAGACAAAGGTGGGGATTGTCTTCAAACTTTCCTGGCCAGTGGCAAGATGCTACTCCTGTGTCCTACACTGACCTGATATTTGGGACTCTTTAAGAAAAAAAGAGAAACTTTTGAATTTATAATGATAACACCTAAATGGCAGTGATCTTAGTTTGTCATTAGCAAAGCTGTTTGCTAAGCTAATCTGTTTATTATCTAAGTGTGAGGAAAAATAGATAAAAACAATCATTTATTTCTGAAAAGTACAGAATAGAGACTAGTTTCATTATTTTTCTCTAAATTAAAAATATTTGGAGGTTAATATGTTATTACCGTAACAGCATATTCTTGTTTGTTTTTAAAAATAGCAGTCAAGGAGTTTATAATCACCAGTATTGACCATTTAAATGGTGTGAATCACTAAAATTTTCAAATGAAATTGGATCATTATGGATTGTTGGGAGAATGTGGTGTGGGGGCTGACCCTAGACGTCTTGGGTCAAGAGACACCCCCAGTTGTCTTCATATTTGTAGCCCTCATTCCAGATGCTGTCTGCTGCTGTTCAGCCTGGGCAGCTTGGTCGTTCCTCTCCTTCCTGCCCGCCTCCTGCTGGAGGTGCCTTCTAGGACCTTGGTCCTTTCTATACCTTCTGCTCCTTTGCTTGATGGTTTTGTTACTGGGGCAGAAGTAATCTTGTCTTGATGTAAAGAGAAACTGTTGTAATCACAGGCATTTCCGTTTCATCAGTTGCCATGTATGGGGTGTTTTGGGTGTGTCAGCCACCTCCTGGCTGCTGCCTCTGCGAGCTCTGTGCTGTCTTGATTTTATAGGTGAGGAAACCGAGCCCTAATTTGAACTAGATTTCTCAAGCTCCCAAGGCCTCCACTCTGCCGCCGTCCGTACGGAAAGATCTGAATTGGGCGGGCATCCTGACGTCCTTCTGCTTTGTACCCCGCTTCCTCCCGCAGGTGGCAGATATGTTGTTGGAGCTCTGTGTCACCGAGTTGGAGGATGTAGCCACAGACTCACAGAGTGGCCGCCTGTCCTCTCAGCCCGTGGTGGTGGAGAGTAGCCATCCCTACACTGATGACACTTCCTCCAGTGGTACAGTGAAGATACCAGGTACAGTGAAGATAGCGGTACAGTGAAGATACCAGGCTGGCCCCAGGGAGGAAATGGGGCATCCCTGCCTGTAGAACAGCTTCATTTCTGCAACTGCATCCGTAGAAGCAGCCGTCATTGTTTTATAGAAAAGAAGCTACAGAATTGCTTTAGAATCACTTTTCCCACCTTTTCTAGAAAAACGACTCCCCCCCACCCGCCCCAAAATAAAGCATGATACAGAAAACCACGCAAAGTAAATGTTTAGCTTAATGCTTATTAGATGGATGCCTTAGTCACCAAAACTCAGGTCTAGAGTTTTTTTGCCTGTCCACAGAAGCCGTCCTTGTGTCCTCCCCTGAAGTAACACCGTCCTGGCTTGTGTTTCTGGACAGTTTCTGTTACCCAAGCGTGCATTGTCATCTTAACTCTCTTAATTAATAATTTCCATCTTTTAAGTTTCTTTTAACCTATAGTTTTTTCCTTTTTTCTCAACAATTCACCTATGGAGGAACCTGGGCCTTTGACCTGCACACTCCTGCTGCACTTCCACGTGCTCCCCAACCCTGTCTTTCTGCAGATTTCCCCTGATTCAGAGGCCCAGTTAGTTCAGCCTTTGGCGGGACCATTGGTATTTGTGATCCAGCATCTGGAAGCACCTGCTATCTGCTTGTCTCTCCTTTGGTGATGGCAGCCACTACTGATGCTCACTGCCTGAGGCCATTAAATCCATGGGAGGTTGCAAAATGGTGCTATTCTAATTGTTCCATTGCTTTCTTATTTATTTGCTAGAATACTCTATATAGGGACATTTCCTCTCCTTTGGTTGGTTGTTTGCGTAAGAAAGGCAGGATAAAAGCTTGATTCTTTTCTTCTGTTTACATTTTCAAGAGAATGAACTGGTTACCTATCATTCTTTCAAGGTGACCAGTTATTTTTTCTTGGCTGTGCCTCGCGGCTCATGGGATCTTAGTTCCCCTACCAGAGATTGAACCCAGGCCCACGGCAGTGAAAGCGCCAAGTCCTAACCACTGGACAGCCAGGGAATTACCTATTTTTTCTTTTATGTCATTATGAACTCATGGATTTAAACATTTATGATGGGCTTTAATCCGTTGTGAACTATTATCCTACTGAAGCCCAAATTATCCCATCTCCAGACATCGGGAACCTCTTCAGTTTGGCTCTTGCAGTGACTCGCATATAGTCTGATATGACAGGATGCTTTAGGCTTGTCATGTAGTTTCTCCCCTCCACCTGGAATCTGCCCTGGTATCTTTTAATGGAGATAGCATTTCAGATCACTGGGCTATCATTGTTTCTAGATTTTTTCAGTGGACAGAGATAGGATTAATGAGTGGACAGTCAGACAGACTGACTGACTGACTTTCTTTTGAGTTCATAATGACATGATAGAGCCAAATTCAGAGCTACAATGTTTCTACTTAACCTCTTCTGTTATGTCAGTGTTTCTTTTGTTCCATACCCAAAATCCTGATTCTAAGACATGGGATGATAGAATTAGAATATCTCATAATTACTTATTTGCTTTATCCCACATTACATGCACAAAAGACTAAGGATACAATTCTAATACTACCAAACATGCACATAGTTACTGAAAATATTTAACAAAATTTTTTTCTTGCTTTCTTGCCCTCTTCGTTGTTGTAACTTTATTTTAATGATTATACTATATATCCCAGAGCATAATAGCTGTTACATACTCTACTTCCTTCCTTTTAATTTGCATTTAGTTTTAGTTGTCTCCTTCCTTATTGTGATTGTCTGAAGCTCATTCTCTCATCAGTTCCTCAGCAGGGCTCAAAGGACGGCAGTCCCGACCGAGGTCAGCTTGTTCTAAGAGTTTGTGCCCAAATTTGAAAGTTAGCTTTTTTTGGATAGCATGTTTTTCTCCTGTGAAAGTGGGAAAATGCTAAACTATTCCCCCCCCCACCCTTATAAATTGTGCTTTCTTTCCATAATTTTACTAGAACATGTTTTCATATTGGTTGTTACAAGGCAATATTCTCAGATAAGGGGTTGTGCCCCTTTAAAATGTAGTTTCAGGTCTTGTCTTTCAAGACAGATTTTTTGCATTACAGTTTGTAGTATTTGTTTGTATCCTAGCTTCAGTTTTCTTTTTCACGGATATGTGGTCGTTTTCTTGTGTTGGATGCCTTTAGAGCCAGGGGTGGGGGAGTTCCCCAACCCCCGGGATGAGGCCTGTTAGGAACTGGGCACAGCAGGTGAGTGGTGGGTGAGCAAGCGAAGCTTCATCTGCTAGCAACCATCACCCCCAACCCCGGCTGTGGAAGAATTGTCTTCCACGAAACTGGTCCCTGGTGCAAAAAGGTTGGGGACCGCTGTTTTAGAGTCAGTGTTGGCTACTTCCTCTCAAGTGCTTTTTTCTTTTTTTAAACAGTTTTGGAGGAACAGTTTAATTAATTAATTTATTTATGGCTGCATTGGGTCTTTGTTGATGCGCGCGGGCTTTCTCTAGTTGTGGAGAATGGGGGCTACTCTTCGTTGCGGTGCACAGCCTTCTCATTATGGTGGCTTCTCTTGTTGTAGAGCATGGGCTCTAGGTGGGTGGGCTTCAATAGTTGCAACACGCAGCCTCAGTAGTTGTGGCTCGCGGGCTCTAGAGTGCAGGCTCAGTAGTTGTCGTGCACGGGCTTAGTTGCTCCACGGCATGTGGGATCTTCCTGGACCAGGGCTCGAACCCGTGTCCCCCTGCATTGGCAGGCAGATTCTTAACCACTGCACCACCAGGGAAGTCCCTCAAGTGCCTTTTATCTCTTTTTTTTCCCTTTTGTCCTTCTGTTTGTTTCAAAGCATTATTCGTTGTGTTTATTTGCTCCTGTGCTCTTTCTAGTTTAATTTTCATTTCTGAATTTAAAAAAAAAATTCTTTACTCAATTTTCTCATTTAGCGTTTTGGTTGTCCTAATTCTAATTTATGTTGTTCTTTCATATCTTGTATCATTTTCCTAATTTCTTTTAGCTTGGTTTGAAATAATGGATTATAATTTTCATGTGTTTTGTGGGCACATCTTTCTGGCTTGCTTTCATTGTCTGTAGGAAAATGTTATTCTGTTCTTATTCTCTCTTTTATAACTAATTTTTTATTGCATTTGATCTTGATACTTTTTTTAAATTAATTTTTATTGGAGTATTTGCTTTACAGCATTGTGTTAGTTTCTACTGTACTGCAAAATGGATCAGCTATACATATATCTCCTCTTTCTTGGATTTCTGACCTTGATACTTTTATCCTGATCATTTTTATGTGAAACTAGTTTTCTTAAACTTTTAGAATGAGATGGCATTCAGAAAAGCTTCCTTAACTTTGAGCTCTTACTCTTTCATAGTAGAAATTTACAAAACAAAAGATAATTCCACTCAGCAGTTGCCTAAGACAAAAATCTGGTATCCCTCTTCCTCTTTTCTGTTTCTCTCTTTACTTCATAACCAGTCTACCAGCAAGTCCTATCATTTCTACTTTAAAAATATATTCCAAATTAGGTCGTTTATCACCAACTCCAGATCATTCTGGGTCCAACCATCTAGTCTCACCTGGTTTATTATACTAGATGTCATATACTAGTATAATATACATGTTCTGCTTCTACTTCTCACCTCCTGTGTCCCCCAGAATCAACTCCTTACGTGACATCTAGAGAGATTCTCTTAAACGAGTCAGAACATACTGGTACTCTGCTTCAAACCCACCAGTACACCCCTGTAACCTTAAAATAGGATGTGAACCCTTGATGGTGGCCTGTGCAAGTTTACATGAGCCCTGTTCACCTCTCCAACAACATTCTCTTCCTCTCTCCCTCCTGTCCCCTCCATGTCATCTTGTTTGCTGGTCCTTAAATATGTTTTTATCCTGTGAAAGTGGGAAAATGATCATCTATTTTTCCCCCTTATAAATTGTGCTTTCTTTCTGTAATTTTACTAGAATATGTTTTCATATTGGTTGTTACAGGTGATATTCTCAGATGAGGGATTGTACCCCTTTAAAATGTAGTTTCAGGTCTTGTCTTTAAAGACAGTTTTTTGCATTATAGTTTGTAGTATTTGTTTGCATCCTTGCTTCGGTTTTCTTTTTCATGGGTATGAAAAGGCAGATGGCAAGTACAAAGCAAGACAAATGGCCTAAACCTGGAACATATTTAAGGACCATCCTTACAGTCTTTGCCTTTTGATTGAGATGCTTAGGCCATTCATATCTAATGTAATTATAGATGTGGTTGGATTTACATCTGGATTAGGAAGACAGTTACTTATAGACAATGTGGTTGGATTTACATCTGCCATTTTGCTGTGTGTGTTCTCTGTGCCTTGTGTCTTTTTTTGTTCCTCCTTCAGTGCTTTCTTTTATGTTAAACAAAATTTTTTTTAGTGTACCATTTAAATTCCTGTTGATTTTAAACCACTTTATTGGTGTTTGCTCTGAGGATTAAAATGCATATTTTAATTTATCACAGTCTACGTCAGGTTAATATTTTAGTTCTGGTAAAATGCAGCAACTTTGCTTCGTTATAGTTCTATTTCCTCTTCCTTCATTTTTGCTGTTATTGTTGTATATACTGTATCTGTATATGTTGCAGACCTGTGCAACATATTTGTAACTATATGTATTACAAATATATATATGTGATTTTATAATTATCGCATTGTGCCAGGGACTGGCCAACTTTCATATGTCATGAAATATTATTTTGACTTTTTTCCAACTATTAAAAAATGTACAGACTGTTCTTAGCTCACAGGCTATGTAAAAATGGTGAGTGGGACAAATTTGTCCCGTGGACTATAGTTTCCTAAGCTCTCTTTTATACAGTCTTTCACCTTGTAAAAATATTAAGAAAAGGGGAAAAAAAACCTTATTTCTCAATCCATGTATTTCCCATTTTTAGTGCTCTTTATTTCTTCCTGTGGATTCAAGTTACTATCCAGTATCATTTTATTTCAGCCTGAAATACTTTAAGTGGTTTTTCTAAATCATGTCTGCTGGCAATGGAGTCTCTCAGTATGTGTGTATTTGGGAATGTTTTTATTTTGCCTTCGCTTTTGAAGGATAGTTTTGCTGGAGATAGAATTCTTAGTTGATAGACATTTTTCTCTCATATCACTTTAAATTTGTCATCCCACTGGCTTCTTGTGTTCATTGTTTCTCGAGAAGTCAAGGTTAACTGTATTTTGTACCCCTATATGTTATGTGTCTTTTTTTCTCTTGCTTTCATGATTTTCTCCTTGTCTTTAGTTTTCAACAGTTTCAGTATAATGCATGTGGGTGTGGATCTCTTTGTGTTTTCCTACTTGGGGTTATTAATTTTTGGAACTGTGGATTAATGTTTTTCATCAGACTGGAGATTTGGGGCTATCTCTGTTCAAGTACTTTTTCTGCCTCCTGTTCCCCTCTTCTCTCTTTTTTTTGGGGGTGGGATTCCCATTATGCATATGTTTATATGCTTGATGTTGTCTCCCAGGTTTATGAGACTTTATTTATCTTCAATCTTTTTTCTTCTGTTCTCCAGTTAGAGTAATAGAAATTACACAGTCCTCAAATTGTATAATGATTCTATTTTTCTGCCGTTTCAAATCTGCTGTTTTGTCCAGCTGGTGAATGTTTCATTTCAGTCATTGTACTTTTTCCACCCTCAAAATTCCTTTTAGTACTTTTTGCTTCAAGTCATTGTTATCATATTTTCCTTTGTGATCATGTTTTCTCTGGTTTTCTTGAACTCTTTGAACATATTTGTTACAGCTGCTTCGAAGTTGATGTCTACTCAGTTCAGCATCTGGCCATCAGGGTCAGTTTCTGTTGCCTGATTTTCTTCCTGAGTATGGCTCACACTTTTCAGTGTTTTTGCATATCCCATTATTTTTTATTGAAAACTGGCCATTTTAGATTGTATTGTGTCACCTGGATTCTGACTTTTTTTTTAAGATTTGTAATTGTCGCTGGGTTTCTTTGGTTGTTTTGTGTGTTTGTTTTGTAACATGCCTGGAATTACTCTCTGAAATCTCTCCCCCACATTACATATCCACTGGCGTCCCTGCTCACTTTTCTATTTTGATTTTTGTTTTCTAGCCTGACTTCTAGGGTTTGCTCTATGTCTGCTTAGTTTGGCACTCAAGCCTGCTGAGTTCCCTTCTGTGGGTGGATCTCTGTGTGGGTGGGAGCAAGGAGGGCATGGAAGTCAGTGTTTTGGCAGTCTTCCCCGTGCGTGTGTGTGTGCCCGACTCTTCCCGTTTTCCTGAGTACACGTGCCTTGCGTCATCCAGGCCTCCATGACGTCCTCATTGAGCCCTTCTTTGCTCTCTGACTTCCAGGATCTTCCTGTTAGAGTTCTGGCTAGTTCTCCGGTCTGGCACTCCCCCAGCCACACCCCCATCCCCAGGCCAGCAAAGATGCAAGCTTTTCTGTGTGTCCTCAGTTGCCCTCCCTACTCTCTGACTTCCAGAATCTCTGCCCGGGCACTTCCCCTGCTCTACACAGTGAGCATAAAGCCCCAGGAGATAGAGTCCCACCCTGGTAGAGCTGTGCCCCAGCTTGCGTAGAACAGCCCCAGGCGAGGACACCACAGTCTCTCACTGTCCCTACCCAAGATTGGCAGGTTTTTCCATTAATAATCACTTCTCAATTTGTTGCTTGCTGTTAATTGATTTGAAGAGCCCTGGAATCACTGTTTCTTATCATTTTGAGTGGTTTTATAGTTATTTTGCCACCCTCTTCCCTCCATCATAACCCAGTCCTACCCTTTACTGATTCTTTTGTAAGCTAATTTGTCCCAGAGAAGACTCTAGATCTAATGCTAAATGCTTGGTGCATGTGATTTTATATGGCTTTTTAAATATGGGGGTGGGCAGGATAATAAAGCGTGGTCTCACAGCTGGGGCTGCAGCATGAAAATGTGCCCAGAAGTGAGACCACAAAACCAGTTGGCCAAGTGAGAATGTCTTCAGGCGTTTCCATCACAGGTGAATTCTTTTGTGGGAGGCAGGGTGGGAGAGAGGGGTGCTCAGTCTTAGGTTCGTATTTTTTGAGGTTAGTTCTTCCTGAGTTTTTGCTTTTCATTAGCTGTTACACATCATTTTAGTCTCACTGCTTCTGTGTGGCTTTTGGCCTTGTCTGTGGTATGTTGAGTGGGAATTGTTACTTTGTGTTTTGTGCTCACTTGTCCTCCAGGCGCAGAAGGACTCAGGGTGGAGTTTGACCGACAGTGCTCCACAGAGAGGCGCCACGACCCTCTCACAGTCATGGACGGAGTCAACAGGATTGTCTCCGTGCGGTCAGGTGGGAAGCGAGTTGAGCTTGCTTTGTAGAACGGAACCGTTAGCATTACTAAACAGAACATTACTACTGCTTCATTCTCATGTAAGACTTAAGGAAGGGACCGTAAGTGATCCAGCTGCAAAATACAGTAGGTTTATCTGCCTCTTCCCAGTACTTTCAGTAAGATAATTATTCAAGTGATGTTTGCCCCTAACCACTGATGGGTGGGATTACTGGGTGACTAGTGTGAGCGCGGGTCCTTGTTGGGAGCACAGGCCGTCTGGGCCCCAGTCTCAGCCAGACAGTGGAGACGGTGCTGTAAGGTGTGTGGTAGTGCTGGGCTCATGCCAGGTAAATGTTGACATGCTACAAGGCTTTAAAGGCTTTTGGTTTTTAGTTGATTGCAGTGAGGACTTGGGCTCCACGCGGAGGAAGTGTTCTGCGCGTGTGGTGGACAGCACTGGGGTGGGCGAGAGACGTCTCCTTTGGGCCTCTCTCTGCTCTGCTGACGTGCTTCAGGAGGTTGAGCAACCTCATGTTCAACGTGAGGCTGAGCAAGAGCAAATCACTCTATCGAGGGGCTTGTTAAATGCTCTTCACTGGGCTTTTTAGAATCATCAGTGCAGGGGTGTGTGTGGGTGTGTGTGTGTGTGTGCGTGCGTGCCCGCGCGCGTGGGCAGATCTCTTCAGACTTCTTTATCCTTCACCTGGAGCAAGGGTCAGCAGACGTTTCCTGACATAACTACTCCCCTCTGCCTTTGTAGCGAAGGCAGCCACAGACCGAATGTAAACGATGGGCCTGGCTGTGACCCAGTAGAGTTTTACTCACAAGACGTTACTTTGGATGAAGTGGTGTCACAGATGAGCATGGGTTTTTTTCTGGCAGTTTGACAAATGTCGATGTAGTTTTCAGTATTGTTGTGAGATGTTCCCCCCGGTTTCTCTGCTTCCACCAAGATTCCGTCCAGGCTACTCCCACGCCGCTGACCGATGGCGCTTCCAAGTAGAAGCCTGGTTGGGCTGGCACGCCCCACGCCTGTCTCTCCGGCTCCTCTCCATGGCACGCCAGGCCCCGGGCTCTGGCTGGGCTGCTCCACTCTCCCTTGAGGGTGGCTCTTCCTTGCTGAGCTGCCCCTGTGCCGCAGGGGTGTCCCCTGCGCCTTTGAGCATTTGCACCCTCTTTGGGGAAGACCGGGGCTTTTCTGCTTTGTTGCCTGGGTAACAACCATTACATCAGACCTTCCCCGAGAAACCTCCCTGCGGCCCCGACCCCGGGTGTGAGCATGGGCTGTCTCTGCGGGCCTCTCACACAGCATCGTGGTTGTGTGTGAGTGTCTCTGTTGGAGCAGTGCCTGCCTGCCCTCCACTTCCCAACTGCTTGCCACAGTGTGAGTTGAAGGGCATGGTGTGAACGCACATGGGGAGCGGGCTGGAGGAGCCAGCTATTCTTCAGACACGGCGTGAATGACTTTGCTTTGTATCTAAAGAAGCTGATGTTGATCTGATGATGGGTGGACCCAACACCAGTGTGCTTTTGTCCACCAGGCCGGGAGTGGTCTGACTGGTCCAGCGAGCTGCGCATCCCGGGGGATGAGTTGAAGTGGAAGTTCATCAGTGACGGGTCTGTGAATGGATGGGGCTGGCGCTTCACAGTCTACCCCATCATGCCAGCTGCAGGTGAGGAGGAGGCTTATGGTCACCAAGGCTTGATGACCCACGCGAGGGAAACACGCCTGTCGTTTTCACTTAGTACTTTGTGGTCTGCCTTCTCGTGTGGTGCTGGGAGCCAGCACTGCCCAGGCCCCACCGTGGCAGAGATGAGAACTGCAGTGAGCTGCTGCAGCTGTCTGCCTGCTGGGTGCTAGCCCTCCATCCGCACCCAGAGTTTCCCAGCTGCTGCTGGTTGCAGCTCTGAAGCCACTTGAGTTTTCAGGTACAATGTCAATGTACAGAGTGTAGTTATGTGCAAGACAGTGGCGGCACCCCAGGCGCCCCTCTAACCGTGGCATCCAGGGGGATGAGGCCCACTCACTCACTGTTGGTTGAATCTGTCCAGGTCTCCTTGTGGGGTAGCTCTCGCCCTGTCCAGCAAGGGGACATTTATAGTGCTCTTTTTTCAGGCCCTAAGGACCTCCTTTCTGATCGCTGCGTCCTCTCCTGTCCGTCCATGGACTTAGTAACCTGTCTGCTGGACTTCCGGCTCAACCTTGCCTCAAGCAGAAGCATCATCCCCCGCCTTGCAGCCTCTCTGGCAGCGTGCGCACAGCTGAGCGCCTTAGGTAAATGGCACCTCTGTTGTCAGGTCTGTCTTACTCCGTGAGAAAAACGGTCATCCTCTGACATTTTCTGTCTTCTCATTTCAGCTGCCAGTCACAGAATGTGGGCCCTTCAGAGATTAAGGAAGCTTCTTACAACTGAATTTGGGCAATCAATTAACATAAACAGGCTACTTGGAGATGATGGGGAAACGAGAGCTTTGGTACAAAACATCACATTACAGTTTCTAGTCGTGTGACCCTTTGGGACTAAAGTGTTGCTTTAATAATGTAAACTTCTAAATCACCGAGAAGAGTTGGGAAATTTCACATAGAAATAGACAGCTTTTTTTGCATCCAGACTCCCTTATATTGCTACTATATTGAGTTCAGGCTGGGCTTTGATTTTAAGAATTTATGTCGATGGCTGTACGAATAGGATTGTCTGTTGGACTTTATGAGTCTGACTCACCACATCCCCTTTGCTGGATGAAATAGTTACTATGAAAAGAATTCTTGATCTTAACCATGTTGGAGATGGAGGTTTGTAGGCCAGAAAGTTCCTTTCTGGTTCCCTGCGAGTTGCTATGCTGAAATTAAGACCAAACATTCTGAGGTGAATTTTCATGTTCTTCTTTCTTATTTTCATGTTCATCATGTCCTTTTAGATTTTTTTCCTATTTGAAAGTATCAATCACATGTTTTAGGGGAGAACAGTAACAATGTAATAAAACATCTGACTCACAGGAACAAAACGCTCACCTCCCCTGCATTTGGTTTCCTGGGATAGGTTATAATTTGGTTGTTTTCTGCAGAGTTTTTCAGGCAGTGCTCTTGCTGCTCTGGTGAAAGGCCTCCCAGAAGCTTTGCAAAGGCAGTTTGAATATGAAGATCCTATCGTGAGAGGTGGCAAACAACTGCTGCACAGCCCATTCTTCAAGGTAATGCTTGACTTGTTCTGAAGTGATGAGAGAGCCACAGAGAGCCAGCAAGCGCAGTGCATCAAGTATCAGGCACCCCTGAGGACAGGTGTAGCTATTGCCGAAGTTGAATATGAAAAGTCTTCAGGAGTAACTGTGTGATCTAAGCCCTTGTACTTTAAGTATCAGTGTGCTTTCAGATGCCTTGATTTAGGTGGCAAGTGTTGTAGCAGTGGTCTGATCTGAGGTCCTGTTGTCAGGTGCATCGCTAGTAACTGGGGAGGAGTAATCCACATCACTGGTGATGCTAAGACCCTTGCTGGGCACGTGGCAGTCAGCCTGGCATGAGGAATTCTGAAGGGGGACCCACAGGGAGCCTGCGTGGGGGCTGTCTTTGGCAGGCAGTGTTGGTGAAGTGGAATGTTAGCCGTGTCTCTGAGTGTCCCTGTGTTGTTAATTTGTGGTGGCTGCAGGTACTAGTAGCTCTCGCTTGTGACCTGGAATTAGACACACTCCCTTGCTGTGCTGAGACGCACAAGTGGGCTTGGTTCCGAAGGTACTGCATGGCCTCCCGTGTTGCTGTGGCCCTGGACAAGAGAACACCGCTGCCCCGTCTGTTTCTCGATGAGGTATTGCACGTTACTTTGGAACCACTTTTGGGATGCATAGTGTTTTCTTTATAGTGTAAAAAGATGCCAATATTATGAGACAGTAACATTTCTCGTGCCAAGGAATATCAAAAAGAAAAAAGCACATAGGTGAAAATGAATAAACTGATACTGTAAATTTCAGTTAAAGTTTATTTTTAGTAAAGATATAATGATACTGTCTAGACATTTTAAAATGTCTTCAACGTGATATAATCATGTTGGTTTTGCTTATTAACTGTAAAGTCACAATGTTGATGTTGGCATTCCCTCATATTCTTGGGTGGGGAGACCTCCTCTCCTGTCTTCTTACCTTAGTATTATTTGTTTTATTCTTGAGAGATGAGTGTTTGATGTATAATCTCATAATTATGTTGTCCAGGTGGCTAAGAAAATTCGTGAATTAATGGCAGATGGTGAAAACATGGATGTTCTCCACGAGAGCCACGGCATTTTTAGAAGAGAGCAAGATGAACAACTTGTGCAGTGGATGAACAGGTTTACTATATCAGAAACAAGAAACGATGTTGTCTGTGAGAGAATGGTGCTTCACGTGCAGTTTTTTCCCATGTCAATTGTTCTCTTAATGTTTGTTACAGGCGACCAGATGACTGGACTCTTTCTGCTGGTGGCAGTGGAACCATTTATGGTTGGGGTCATAATCATAGGGGTCAGCTTGGGGGCATTGAAGGTGCAAAAGTTAAAGTCCCCACTCCATGTGAAGCCCTTGCAGCTCTCAGACCCGTGCAGTTAATTGGAGGAGAGCAGACGCTCTTTGCAGTGACAGCTGATGGGAAGGTAAGAAGGTGCATTTCCTGTGTCATACTGACACGGAAACTGAGACAGCTGTGGCTGGAGGGCATTTGTTTGGTTCACAGCATGTATAAGGATTCTGTGCTAAAACGTTGTCTCAAGATTATGTACACAGTGCTTATGGTGTGCTGGAAGCAGTTATCATTCTGAAGTATTTCTGTATAATCTTTAATGTGTTCTGTGGTTTTAGAATTTTTTATTTTGAGATACAGCATACATACAAAAGTGTGTTATAATTGTTTGCATATCAGTTCGTTAAACGTATGTATTCCTTTTTTGTTTGCTATCATAATGCTATCTTTTAAAAAATTAATTGCTACTGCTACATGGAAATCGTTAGTATTTATATATTGACGTTATGTCTAGTGACCTTATTATACTCTTTTCTTTCTTAGTATCTCAGACTGTATCTTCTTTATAAAGCCATGTTCTGTAAATAAATTTTGTTCCTTCCTTTCCAGTTCACCTGTCTTTTACTTTTACTTTTCTCCTCTGCATGGGAGAAATGGAGCTCATCAGGCTGGTGGGCGCTGCAGTACAGTATTGAACAGGGGTGGTAGTGGGCCTGTTCTTGGCTTGATCCAGGCTGCAAAGGAAACACTGTGATGGAATGCTTTACACACTTACTGTGGGGTTTTGGTAGATGCCCTGTATCAGATTAAGGAAGTTCCCTTCTTTTTCCTGTTTAGGAATAGGTACTGACTTTCGTCAAACATTCTTCCTATGTTTAAAAAATAATCATACAGATGTTTTTCTCCTTTAGTGGATTAATATAGTGAATTGGATTAATTGTTTTCCTTATATCAGATAGTCTTGCATTCTTTGGAAAAACCTCACTTGGTCAGGTTCTGTTTTATACTTTTTTGGTTTGTGTTTGGGATTTTTGGGAGATCCAGGATCATGAGTGCAATCATCATAATATTCTTGTCTTACCCACTCCATGTCTGGTTATGGTACTGTTGGATTGGCCAAAAAGTTCCTTCGGTTTTTAGATTAAAAATAAAAGACACATTTTTCATTTTCACCAAGAACTTTGTTGAACAACGTATTCACGGTTTTGTTCCACTGCCTTCTGCCATTTTTCGGGCAACTTCATGATTCCATCTTCCCAAAACTTTTTACCTTTTTGAGCAAAGAACTGTTCCAGGTGTCTTTTACAGTATGCAGGGAATTGACATTTTTTTCCGTTAAGAGAATTTTGTAAAAACCAAAATAAATGGAAATCTGAAGGTGCAATGTCTGGTGAATACGGTGGATGAATCAGAACTTCCCAGCCAAGCTGTAACAGTTTTTGCCTGGTCATCAAAGAAACATGCGGTCTTACGTTATCCTGATGGAAGATTATGTGTTTTCTGTTGACTAATTCTGGACGCTTTTTGTTGAGTCCTGCTGTCAGTTGGTCTAATTGGGAGTGGTACTTGTTGGAATTAATTGTTTGGTTTTCGAGAAGGAGCTCATAATAGAGAACTCCCTTCCAATCCCACCGTATACACAACATCACCTTCTTTGGATGAAGACCGGCCTTTGGTGTGGTTGTTGGTGGTTCATTTCGCTTGCTCCACGATCTCTTCCATTATGCATTGTTGTATGGTATCCACTTTTCACCACCCCTCACAATTTGTTTTAAAAACAGAACATTTTTGTTACATTTCAGTAGAGAATCGCATGTGGAAATACTGTCAAGAAGGTTTTTTTTTTTTGCTTAACTAAGGTGGATCCCAAACATCAAAGTGATTAACATAGCCAAGCTGCTGCAAATGATTTTCAGTGCTTGTTTTGGATATTTTGAGTATGTCGGCTATCTCCCTTGTGGTACAATGTTGATTGTTCTCAATGAATGTCTTGATTTGATCGCTGTCAACTTCAACTGGTCTACCCGACCGTGGAGCATGGTCTAGTGAGACATCTCCAGCATGAAACTTTGCAAACCACTTTTGACATGTTCAGTCAGTCACAGCACCTTCTCCATTCACTGCACAAATCTTTTTTTGCATTTCAGTTGCGTTTTTTACCTTTCTTGAAATAATAAAGCATAATGTGCCAAAAATGCTGCTTTTTTCCCCCCTCCATCTTCAGTATTAGAATGGCTACACAAAAAAATTCACCAATTTTGATTTTTTTTTTAAAATGCACACTGATATGGCAGCTGTCCCAGTACAGTCTAACAAAATTGTTTCAAATGAAGTTAAAGACAACTAAGCACTAGTAGAGCCATCTTACGGAAAAAAACGAAAGAACCTTTTGGCCAACCCAATATATTAGTTATCTGTTTAACTTACAACAGTTAGCATAAAACAATACACATTTATTATTTCACAGTTTCTCTGAGTGGCTTAGCTTGGGCCTCCAGCCCAGAATCTCTCGTCAGGCTGCAATTGCTGCAAGGCTGGCCTGAGGAAAATTCAGCTCCCCATGACCTGTTGGCTAAGGTTGCTCTCAGCTCTTTGCTATCTCACTACGTGGCAGCTGGATTCATCAGAGCGAGCAAGGGAGAGGGCAGGAGAGCGTGAGAGCAAGACAGAAGTCACAGTCTTGTGTGAGCTACTCCAGAAGTGACACTCCATCTCTGTTGTTGTATTCTGTCCATTAGAAGAGAGTCACTAGGTCTAGCCCACATCCAAGAAGGGATTACATAGGGGTGGGAATCCCTGCAAGCCGGGACTCTTGGGAACCACGTCAGAGGCCGCCCACCAAAAGTATCAAGGTCGGGCTAGCCTCATAGCAAGGGTTGAAGCGTAGCTCTCTTTTTCTGTTTTCTGGAGAATTATGTCTCTTAGTTGTTTCCTGGTGATTTTAACATGTATATTCAAAATCTAAAGTTAATTAGTATTTCTATACTCCTCTCAAATTAAAAAGGCTGATCCTTTGTTATCCTGTGTTTTGGCACTAACCTGTTCCCTGAATGATAGGCATTATTATTATTGTTGTTTTATATAGACCGTGTGTTTTCTGGATTTACCCAAATGTTATACACATCTTTGCTCACCAATTATTTCATATGTTTCAGATCTTATATTTGCAATCATTTTTCTTCTACTTTAAGCGTATATTTTCAGTTTCCTTTTGTGAGAGTCTATTGTTGGTTAATCTCCTGATTGTTTTTGTTGTTTATTTAAAAATATCTTAGTTTTGTCCTTTCTCTAGGTAAAGGATAGTATTTTTGGCTATGGGAATCATATAGTCTGGTCTCTGTTGCAATTATGAATTGTGGAGAATATGTAAATGAATGGGTGTGGCAAAATCAGGCGGTGGGCCTGATTTGCCAAGCCCTGTTCTAGAGTATAACATTTTCAGTTGACCATTATTTTCAGTCAGCCTATTAAAGGTTTTATTCTTCTGGTTTTTGGCATTCCTTGTTGCTAATAGGATGTCAGCAATCAGATTAATTTTTACCCAAATGAAGGTAGTAAATCTTTTCTTTGTAGCTGCTTTCAAGGTCTTTCTTTAGTGATCTACAGTTTCACTAGAATATATTTAGATGTCAGTTTCTTTTTACTTTTCCTGCCCTTTTTTGTGTTGTTTTGTTTCTGCCAGGTGGTGAGGGATGAGGGGTGGGCTTCTTGGCTCTGAGAAGTGGTCTTTTAACAACTCTGGTAAATTCTCAGACATTATTTTTTCAAATATTGCCTCTTCCATATTCTCTGTATGATCTTTACCTAAAACTCTGAGTTCTGATTGACGTTCAGGTGAGGAGGTCTATCCCAAATTCTCTCTTCTTTTCTATTTCCTCTTCTCTTTGTGTTTCTGTGCCATATGCTAGATAATTTACTTAGATCCATTTTCTAGTTGTCTGATTTCTTCACCTGTTTATAATCTTCTGTTTAATACTTCTGGGATTTTTGTTTCAACTATGTTTTTTTAATTTCTGGAAGTTCTGCTTTGGGTTACCTTATGGTCTCGTATTCCTTGGGGATACTTTCAAGCTTTTATTTCTTTAAACATAATATTGGACTTTTTTTTCTTCTGACTCTCTCTCATGGTGCCTTCCTTCCTTTTAGATAATGGGAATTTTTAAAACTATGAGCTGACCATTTTCCTTGGAAAATTTGATGTAGAAATTCTTTGAGGCCTAGTTATTTTTGTTTGTTTTTTGCATGTTTTGTTTTGTTTTGCTTTTGATTTCTCTCACCTAAGGTATTTTATTACAGGGTTTATACATTTAATGGACACATTTTAAAAGATGATATCCTAAACGATCAGAATCTACTAACATCTTAGAAAGCTAAATATCTCACAGGAATGGGACTCTGAACAATAAAGTTCTGATAAGATGGGACGATTTTGAAGCATGGAAAACTGCCTGGAAATAGCTCCATGAAAGGTGTCTGAGAGGAGGAGTTCCAGACAGAAGACTGAGGAGGGATCAGGAAGTATCTAAATGAAGAGAAAGTAAAAGAAGAAGGCAGCACGTTTTCACTTTTTCATAGTGTTGTCTCCTGCTTGTGCTGGTTAAGAAGTTTGTGGTGTCAGAGGCCTAGTTTGAAGTCACTAATCAAACGAGAATTTGTGACCCCGGGTACTACCAACTTAAGCCATTGTAAATTAAATTCTCTACCTATGGAATTTAGACCATAGGTAGCATTAATTCAGACTGAAAACCAACTCATGGACCAGCTTTTGTGGTTATGAATTCTCAGGAGAGATTTTCCACCCTCTCATTCAGTCCTAAGTTTTGAGAAAGGCAACTTTCTTTGTTTTCTTCTTAGTTCTCATTCACAGTCTGGGTGAGGGAAAGTGCTTCAGAGCCTCTCCTTTCTAGAGTCTCCCTTTAAGCTTGGCACCTCACTGCCCACACCCAGTGCACTCGAGAGCCTTAAAACCTTCCCGGGGAGGCTGACTTCGGGTTCATTTAACCATCTGAATTCTTGGTTTCACTTCCTGTTTTAGTCCTTGAAGTTTCCGTACTGTTGTGTCAGTGCAGCAGAACATTTGAAACAATATGAAACAGCATTTAAATTGTTATAGGAGGGGTGTTTGACATGCATCTGGAAATGGCCATCTTGTTTTTTTTTTTTTTTTTTTGTGGTAAAGATGTTTTGTGTCCCAAATCAATTACCCACTTAGAATGAAAGAAAAGTAGTATATTCTACTGTGTGATTTGTGTGCTGCCTTGCTGAAGTACTAAGTATATGTATAATTTTCATATGGGTGTTTCTGTAGGTGTTATTTATCTGGGATTTGCATATAGTAGCTAATTAAATCGTTTTTATTTTTCTTGGTATTAATTGTAGTTGCTATTCTAGACAAAAATAGAAATGCTTCCAGGGAAGAGACCATGTTTTCAAAATACATTTTCTGAATTTGGGGTTTCTATTAATTATAACTTTTTCTTTAATTTTTAGAGATACGATAAAGCAAAAATAAAGTCTTAAACATTCCTGTGATTTTTAATTTTTAATTTTATATTTCTGTGGTAAAAATATCTAGAGCATTGATTTGGTTTATTAATTACTAAAATGTAGGTTATTAATTACTAAAATGAACTAATCGGTTTATTATTTACTGAAATATATTTAGATAAAAATCTGATGTTTATATTACTTTTTCTTGTCTTAGCTGTATGCCACTGGGTATGGTGCAGGCGGCAGACTAGGAATTGGAGGGACAGAGTCGGTATCTACCCCAACATTACTTGAATCCATTCAGCATGTGTTTATTAAGAAAGTAGCTGTGAACTCAGGAGGAAAACACTGTCTTGCCCTCTCTTCAGAAGGAGAAGTTTACTCTTGGGGTGAGGCAGAAGATGGGAAGTTGGGGCATGGCAACAGAAGGTATTATGTGTAAACATCATTTTTAATGTTATGTTTTCCTCTTCTTGTTTGTTTGTGTTAATGCTTGTATGGTGTATTGGCAGTTTTTTTTTTTTTTTAAGACAACATTTGTAATAATCTACTCAAAGTTAATGACTCATTTAGCAGAAATAAGTTCATGTGAAATTATTTAGGCTTGCCTACATGACCCCTCTATTGGGGGGAAATCAGTTCTGAATTTTGATTTCTAAGTATGGTGATCTTCATCTTGTCCTTTTCCCCCAAGCCCCCTTCCCCTCGTCCTGAGTCATCCGCTGAATCGCAGTTGGCATTTTGTTAATATGCAGATACTAAAACTGTAAATACAGAGGAAATGGCAGTAGGGGAAAGGGACACACAAATGACAGTTTTTTAAACAAAGCAACCAAACCCACTAAATTTTTAAAAAGTAATGGGAGCTACCTGCCAAATTGGAATGACAGGGCCCTTTGCATCTGAAATAACTAAAGCACCAGACAAAATATATGAAACAGCAGCCCTAAAGACATTGGATAACAGGCAGTAAAGTATGGTGAGTGATCTCCAGAGGTGAATACTGACAGTCATGTGTGAGGAGAATATCTGAGAGGCCAAGGAACAGACCACCTAAAAAGATTAGGAGGAACATTCCCAGAGGTCACAGAGGGCAGAGGATATTGCCTACTCCCAAAACCTCATAATTCACAGGGCACTGAGTAGAGGACTAAGAGTGATGGTGCACAACAGAGGGGAAGGAAATTAACCATAGACTAAGTGTTGTTCTGATCCCACCGCAAAGCTAAAAAGCAAGACCTGAAAGGATTAAACTGTTCACAAGTAACTTAACCATGTTGTAGAGATCAAAGCTCAAGAATGTTTTTATGGATACAAACGTATCAAGCACCCAGCAAGATAATATTCACAATGTTGTTCATCCAGTCAGAAATTATTAGGCACATGTCTCTTCAGTAGTGTTGGGAAAATTGGATATTCAAATGCAAAAGAATGAAACTGGACCACTCTCTTACACCACTCACAAAAATTAACTCAAAATGGATTAAAGACTTGACTATAAGACCTGAAATGATAAAGCTCCTAGAAGAAGACATAGGGAAAAAGCTCTTTGACATTGGTCTTGGCAATGATTTTTTGGCTATGACACCAAAAGCACAAGCAACAAAGGCAAAAATAAACAAGTGGGACTCCATCAAACTAAAAAGCTTCTTCACAGCAAAAGAAACAACACAGTGAAAAGGCAAACTGTGGAATGAGAGAAAATATTTGCAAATCATATAACTGATCAGGGGTTAAGATCCAGAATACATAAGAAACTCATACAACTTAATAGCAAACAAAAACCAAATAACTCAATTAACAAATGGGCAAAGGACCTGAATAAGCATTTTTCTAGGAGGCATACAAATGGCCAACAGGCACATGAAAAATTGCTCAAGATCACTAAATCATCAGGGAAATGCAAATCAAAACCACAGTAAGATATCACCTCACAAGTGTTAGAATGGCTATCATCAAGAAGACAAGACGTAACAAGTACCTGCGAGGGTGTGGAGAAAAGGGAACCCTTGTACATTGTTGGTGGGAATGTAAATTGGTGCAGCCACTGTGCAAAACTGTGTGGAAGTTCCTCATAAAATTTAAAATTGAATTAGCATATGATCCAATAATCTCACTTCTGGGTATATAGCTGAAGGAAATGAAACCACTATTTCAAAAAGATATCTGCACTCCCATGTTCATTGCAGCATTATTTACAATAGCCGAGATAAAGAATCAACCCCTAAGTGTTCATTGACAGACAAATGGAGAAAGAAAAATGTGTGTATGTGTGTGTGTGTGTGTATGTGTATATGAATATTGTTCAACCATGAAAAAGGAAATCCTGCCATTTGCAGCAATATGGATGAACTTCGAGGACTTTATGCTAAGTGAAATGCGTCAGAGAAAGACAAAAAAAACTGTATGATCTCACTTATATGTGGAATCTTTAAAAAGCTGAACTCAGAAATAGAGAGCAGATTGGTGGTTGCTAGGGGTTAGGGGTGGAGGAAATGGGGAGATGTTGCTAAAAGAGTACAAACTTCCAGTTATGAGATCAATAAGTTCTGGGGATTTAATGTACAGCATGGTGAATACAGTTAACAATACTGTATTGTACATATGCAAGTTGCTAAAAGTGTACATCTTAAATGTTCTTACCACACACATACAAAAGTAAACATGTGAGGTGAAGGATTTGTTAACTAACCTTATTGTAGTAACCATTTCACAATATATACATCTATCAAATCATATTGTACACCTTAAACTTACACAATATTATATGTCAATTTTATCTCAATAAAGCTATAAAAAAATTATCAGGCACCCAAAAGAGAAGGAAAATACAACCCATATAAGGAGAAAAGTCAGTTGATTGAAACTGACCCAGAAGTGACACAAGTGATAGAATTACTAGACAAGAACACTGAAACAGTTCTATCTTCAGTAAGCTAGAGGAAAAACTTGAACATGTTAGGTGGAGACTGAAAGGTATTTAAATGCCCAAGTCAAAGTCCTAAAGAAATACAATGTCCAAGAAAAATACAATGTTTAAAATGAAAAATACAGTGCATGGGATTAATGGCAGATTGAACATTGCAGAAGAAAAGGTCAGTGAACTTGAATATATAGCAGTAGAAACTATCCAAATGAAACAAACAAAAAAAGAATATATAAAAAGACTGTAGTATCAGTGAGCTGTGGACAACCTCAAATGGCCCAATGCATGCATAATTGGAGTCACCAAAAGTGATGAAGATGGGGATTTTGAAGAAGTAATGGCTGAAAAAATTTCGAATTTGATGATAGTTATAAACCCACACATTCAAGAAGCTCAGAGAACCCTAAGCAAGAGAAACATGAAGGAAACTACACCAAAGCACATCATAATCAAATTGCTCAAGGCCGTTGATAAGGAGCAAGAAGTTTTAAAGCAGCCAGGGGGAAAGATACCAGTTACGTACAGAATAAAAGATAAAGGGTGACAGTGAATTTCTGATAAGAAATAATGTAAGGTAGAATACAGTGGGAGATACTGAAAGTAAAAATAACTGTCAGCCTAGATTTTTTTACTCAGTGAAATTATTTTTTCAGGAATGAATTTGAAATAGACTTATGCAGGCATACAAAAGCTGAAATAATTCACCACCTCCAGATCTGTACAACTAAAAATTTAAAGGAATTACTTCAAACCAGAGGAAGATTATACCAGATGGAATCAGGGATCTATACAAATGAATGAGGAAATTACTACATGGGTTAATATCATGATGTTTTCCCTTATTAAATAAATCTCTTTAAGAGATAATTGAATATTTTCAGGATATGGTAAAAATGAATTGAGATGCTTAAAACATACATAGGAGTAAAATATATGACAGCAGTAGCACAGAGGCTGGGGTTAGAGGCAGGAAATGGACATATACTGTTGTGAAGTTCTTATACTATACATGATGTAGTGTAGTACATGACCCCAGACTAAACTCTAATCATTAGAGATGCATTCTACATCTGCCAAAGCAACCCCGAAAATAACGCAACAAAAAGTTTTATCTGATAAGCCAACAAAGGAGTTAAAGTAAATCAAAGAACATACTCGAAAGAAACCAGAAAAAAGAAAAAATGGAGTAAACAGATGAGACAAATAGAAAACAAATAGTAAGATATAGATCTAAACCAAAATATATTAACAGTCACATCAAATGTTAAATGATCTAAACACCACAATTAAAAGTCATTGTCAGAATGCATATAAAAGCAAGATCAAACAATATGCTACATAGAACAAACTTTGTATTTAACACATCTATATTTAAACACATAAATTGATCAAAAATAAAAGGGTGGGAAAATATGCTAACACAGATGAAAAGAAAGCTGGAATGCCTATATTAATATTATACAAACTAGATGTAACATCAGAGAATATCAACAGAGATAAAAAGGGTCATTTTATGATGATGATGTGGTCAGTTCATCAAGAGGACATAATCCTAAGTGTTTACACAACTAATAATAGATTTTCCAAATATATGAAATTAAACAAAATGACAGAGCTGCAAGGAGAAACAGACAAATTTACAGTTGTAGATTTTAATATCCCTCCCTCAATAACTGATAGGTAGATAGAAGATTTGTCAGAAGACTTGAACAACTTTATCGACCAATTTGATCTAATTACCACTATACAACACTACTTAACAAAAGCACATTCTTTTCAAGTACATGTGGAACAGCTGCCAATATAGACCGTAATTTGGGCCAGAAAACAAATCTCATAAATCAAAAAGATTCAAGTTATATAAAAGATTTTCTCGGACCGCAATGGAATTAATTAGAAATCAATTACTATAAAGTATGGAAAGTCCTCCATATATTTGGAAAGTAAATAAAACGTAAAAATAACTGATGGGTCAAAGAAGGAATCATTGCTAAATTAGAAAGAATTTTTATCTGAGTGAAAATGAAAACAACATATAAAAATGTGTGGGATCCAGCAGAAGCAGTACTTAGAAGGAGATTTATAGCATGAGATGCCTTTTGATAAAAGAAAAATGATCTCTAAACAATGACCTCAGCTTCTACTTTAAGGAACTAGAATAAGAAAGACAAAGTGAGCAGAATAAGAGAGACAAAGTGAGCAGAATGAAGGAACTAAGAAAGATCAGAGCAAGAATCCATGAACTAGAAAACAGAAATAGAGAAAAATTAAAGAAAACAGAAGTTGGTTCTTTGAGAAAGTTAGCATCATCAGTAAATCCTCCATCTAGACTATCTATCTATCTATCTGTACACACACACACACACACACACACACAAATTATAGGAATGAGGAAGTTTTCATCACCGCAGAATGTAGTTATTGAAAGATGAAGTATATTAAATAACTTTATGCCAACAGATTGAACTTTTTAGATGAACTGGACAAATTCCTCAAATGACACACATTCTTTAATGCTCACTCAAGAAAAATTAGATGACTTGAATGGCCCTTTGTCTGTTTATGAAATTGAATTTCCCGCAAATAAATCCTCAGGACCAGATAGATGAGTGGTGATTTCTACCACACATGTAAGTAACAGATAATACCAGTTCTTCACAGTCAATTTCAGAAAATTGAGGAGGGAATTCTCGCCAATTTACTTTTTTGAGGACAGCTTTATTCTTATATCAAAACCAGACTCAGATGTTATTAGGAAAATATAGACCAATATCCTTCATGAACATAGATGTAAAAATTCTTAATATTTTAGAAAGTTGAATCCAACAGTATGTAAAAGGATAAAGCAGTAAGGCCAAATGAGGTTTTTGCCAGTATTGAATAATTGTTTTAACATTGGAAAATTGATCAGTGTAAAAAAGAAAAACTATGTAGATTATCTCAGTAGATGAAAGGCAGAAAAGCATTTGGCAAACTAACATTTGTTTCTGATAAAAACTTTCAGCAATCTGGGAATGAGAGAAAACTTCCTCAGCTTGATAAAGGGCATCTCTGTTGAAGCTAGGGCTTGACTTCCCTGGTGGCTCAGTGGTTAAGAATCCGCCTGCCAGTGCAGGGGACATGGGTTCGAGCCCTGGTCCGGGAAGATCCCACATGCCGCGGAGCAACTAAGCCCGTGTGCCACAACTACTGAGCCTGCGCTCTAGAGCCTGCGAGCCACAACTACTGAGTGCCTAGAGCCCATGCTCCGCAACAAGAGAAGCCACCGCAATGAGAAGCCTGCGTACCGCAATGAAGAGTAGCCCCCGCTCGCCGCAACTAGAGAAAGCCCGCACGCAGCAAGGAAGACCCAACACAGCCATAAATGAATGAATGAATGAATGAAAGAGAAAGCAAGCAAGCTAGGGCTAATGTGGTACCTGATGGTGACAGGCTGAATGAACGGTTTCTCTATCTCCAGGAACAAGACAAGGACATCTGCTGCTGTCTGTCACCAGTTGTATTCAGCGTTGTTTAGCAGGTTTAGCAAGTGCAGCACAACAATGCAGAGAGATAAAAGGCATTCAGATTGGAAGGAGAATTAAAGCTGTCCATTTACACATAATATGATTATTTATGTAGAAAATCTGATGGCATCTACAAAAAAGCTACTAGAATTAATGAGTGCGATTAGCAGGGTTGCAGGATAGAAGATCAGTAAATAAAAGTCTATTGTAGGCAAATAAAGAAAACATTTCTGCATTAAAAAAAGTCAACTCTGTGTCTTTATACATATACATATGCAATCAGAAATTGAAATTTTAAAATACCATTTATGGTACCCTCCCCCTAAAATCAAAATAGTAAGGAATAAATTTGACCCAAAGATATGGATAACTTACAGACAAAAAACTATAAAATACTGCTGAGAGAAATTTTAAAAGACCTAAAATAATGGAGGAGCACGCTGTGTTCATGGGTTGGACGGCTCAGTATTGTTGGTTCGTTGGTTTTCCCCAAACTAACCTATTGATCCAACCCCTTCCCAATCAGAATTTCTGTAGAAATTGACAAGCTGATTATAAAATTCATGTGGAAATGAAGAGTACCTACAATAGTCAAGACAGCTTTGAAAATGAGGAGCAGAGTTGGAGGACTGCCACTATTTAACTTCAAATCTCATTTTAAAGATGCAGTAATCAAGGCAGTGTGGGATTATTGTAATGAGCGGGAAATGTATCGTGGAGCAGAATAGGATAGGAAGTCCAAAAACGTACCCACAAATACCAATACAATGAGTGTGGAAAAATGAAACTTGATTCCTCCCTCACGATTTGTGGCGCATAATTTACAAAAGTGCAAAGACAATTTATTGGAGAAAAGATAGTCTTTTCAACAAATGGTTTTGAACAATTGGACAACCATATGGTAAACAGTGAACTTAAATTCTTATCTTGCACCATTAATATCCAAAATTAAACCAAATACTTCATCTACTTCTCCCTGGGCCAAGTAGCCATTCTTCTGTTCAGATCTGGTTTAAAGCATGGACTGTGCCACAAACCCAGTGATCCATCCAAAAACAAGGACTGCAGCCTAAATTCCAAATACCATAGACTGAAATCTTCACCTCGATCTTTGAACTTGAATTCTTATCTTGCATCATATCCAAAATTAGCTCATAAATCTAAAACCTACAACTAAAAACTTCTAGAAGAAAACATGAGAGAAAACTTTTGTGACCTTAGGTCAGACGAAGATTTTTAGATAGAACTCCAAAAGCACAATCCAGTAAAGAAAAATAGGATAAATTGGACTTTAAAAAAATTGTGAACTTCTCTTTGAAAGACACTGTTAAGAGATGGAAAGCACATGCCACAGACTGGGAAAGCATATTTGCCATCATATATCTGACTCAGGTCTTATATCCAAAATCATTATAAATAGCTTTCAAAACTCAGTAATCAGAAAAAGAAGTTTGTTGTCAGGCTTGCCATGTTTACATATAGACTAATTGACTCCTTAGATGAAATGTTGATTTGTAGCAAGGGTGGGCAGGCTGTTTCTGCAAAAGGCCGGATAGTAATAAATATTTTAGGCCAGCCACATACAGTTTGTGTTGTATATCCTCCTTTCATGGTTTTCGTTTGTTTGTTGGTTTTACAACCCTTAAAAAATGCAAAACCCATTCTCAGCTCACTGGCCTTTCAAAAACAGGTCATAGGCCAGACATGGCCCATCTGTAAGTGCTAGTCTTCCAGCCCCTGATTTAGACTTTACATCTCCTCTCTGGCATTTGGGCAGCTTGTATAAAAGGAGGTAGGTAGGGAATTACGTGATTTTGAGTTCAGGCCTGAATGATTCTTCCAGACTGATTTAATGATTGACTTGACAGATGTATGTAGGCTGAGAGGTGTACATTGAATAAATGAGCAGCACACCCAAAGCCTATATTTAATAATTTAAAAATATTTACGAGTGAAGCTATTTCAGTTCTCTTTGGTGACCTCTTTTGCAGTCCGTGTGACCGTCCTCGTGTCATCGAGTCTCTGAGGGGAATAGAGGTGGTTGATGTCGCTGCCGGTGGCGCCCACAGCGCCTGTGTCACTGCAGCCGGGGACCTCTACACATGGGGCAAAGGCCGGTATGGCCGCCTGGGGCACAGTGACAGTGAGGACCAGTTGAAGCCGAAGCTGGTGAGGAGGGGCTGTGCTCGGGAGGCCTGGAGGGGCGGCTTGCCGTTGTCGCTGTGCTTTTTAAAAATCCGCAGTATTTCCTGTTCCAGATTCTTTTTAGTTTCAGAGTTAACAGTGGTTTTTTTGGTGGGAATAGAAACCACCTTGATATATATTTCATGGGGCGTTTAAACAGGATAGTGTTTGAAATACCCTTTTATCTACACTAGTAAATATTACTTGGCATCTAGCTAGAGGCTTTGTCTTCTAGGAGGTCCACTGTGATTTAGGTGAGGCTGTAGGGTGAGCGGCAGGACTGAGCACTGGACCCTGGGACCTGCCTCCTACAGCTGAGATGCTCAGAGTTCACATATGCAAGGGTGTCTTCTGTCTTGGCCTGCAGGACCATTAAGATTCCCTGTTCTCTGTAAAGAATTAAGACAGGCGCCCTCACCCCCCCACCCCAAATCCCAGCACGTTAGCCCCTCCGGGGAGAGCCTCCTTTCTGTTGCGGTCGGACGTCCTCAGTGCCCCTCTCTCTGCAGGTGGAGGTGCTGCAGGGCCACCGTGTGGTCGACGTCGCCTGTGGCAGTGGGGACGCCCAGACCCTCTGCCTCACGGAGGACGACACCGTCTGGTCCTGGGGGGACGGGGACTACGGCAAGCTGGGCAGAGGGGGCAGCGACGGCTGCAAGGCGCCCGTGAAGGTACCCTGCCTGCCGCCGCCTGCGTCTCAGGAGTAGCCTAACTTCATCTGTAGCTTCTTTGCAAAACACGTGATGGGTCACTGGGTGAAAAGGGATTTAAAGACCCAGAGGGATGGAGATAGTTTAAGTGCTGTTTCGTGCTCTGTTGGGAATGTCTGTGGTCAGCGGGGCATCACGCAGCCTGTGATTTTATTTAGCGTGCGGACCTGTTTGAGGAGAAGGACGACGACTTGTTCACGCTCTTCGGTTCACAGAGGTCTATAGCTATGCACTGCACTAGTACTTGCTGAAAGGCTGCATCTGGCTTAGCCAGAGGCTGCTAGATGGACATCCTGTGAGAAGCCAAGAGAAGAGGCTCCGCCTGAGCCGAGTGGCTCTGGGCAGTTTATCGACGTGTGTGATCACGACTGTATTTTGCCTTTGTGAGCAGGGAGTTGGCAGAGGTTAAGTTCGTCGGTGTGTTTAGGTCACATGCTGACTACCTAGCGGCCTGCGGGACGAGAACACAGCAGGGCTGCTCAGCTGAGGGGACGTGCTGTGGACTTGGGAGTGTAGGTGTCGTGAAAGAGAGCCAGAAGTTCTCTCTGCTTGGCATCCTCTCTTGTCGGGGCTCTGAGACTGCACGTGCCGAGTAGAGGCCCACGTGGTGCGTGGGCGGCCTGGGGAGGGGGTGGGGAGCCACTGGAGGCCGTCAGAATAGGAGCCTGAGCGGGCACTGCCGAGCTGTTCTTCTCAGAGCCGTGCTGCCCAGTGAAGTAGCCGCTGGCCACGCATAACTACTTAAGTTTTACCTTAAATCAGTTACGAGTGAGTAACGTTACAGTTCACTCCCTCGCTTGCGCTGCCCACATTTCACGTGCTCAGGAGCTGCATGTGCTTCCACGCTGGGCCGTGTGGGCACAGCAAGCTTCCACTACCACGTGGAGTGGTATTGGCGGGTGCCGGCTAGAGCCAGGGCCTGATGATGAAGACGTCACCTGAGGCACCTGCACCTCTGTGCCATGAGGCCGGCTGCAAGGAGACACCCCTCTTCTTTAGGGCCTCCTTGGCAGGTGCTGCTGGGAAACCTGGGACTCGAGGCTGCCTTCTTGTCCTTATCCCCACTTGCTCTTTTGCCTCACAGGTATACAGTATTTTAACCACATTACAGGTTACATATGGTTTCCACATTTATGAAAAAATTGTTGTGGGCTTCTGTATGCCAAGAAGGCATTAGACAAAGGCTTTGCACCTTGCAGGATTGAGATGTCGAGCGTTGGGGGGTGTTGGGGGGTGGAGGCCATGACTGCTGTCATTGTGATGGGGGTAGGGTGAGGAGAAAACTAAGAGAATTAGGGAGTAATTAATTTAAATTTAAGTTTGAGAACTTGAGTCTGGAAACAGTCACAGGTAATAAGGAGCATAATTTGCTAGGTGAGGAAAGATGTCAGCTAGGTAAATGAACCCCAACAAGACCTCTGGGTGCTGGCTGTGAAGGGTCTGGACCCTTGAGCATGCAGGGCTGGAAGTGGGTTCCAATACTGACCTGATCAATGTCGTGTTTAATTGGAATAACCTGGGCAGATGGATTGCTAGTGTCTGAAGGTCAGAACCCTGGTTGTCTTGGCCATCCGTCCCCTGTTACCTGCTTCTTCCTTGTGGGCCTGTGCATCTGAGAGGGCTGGAGGGCAGATGTGAAGTGCAGGGCTTGCTGGAGAATGGGGCCACCACATCACAAAGAGAAATGGAGTTGGGAGAGTGAATGCTGGGGAAAGCGATCATAGACCTTCAACAGTGGTGTGTTCATTTCCAGTGATATGCGGCAGGTCTCATGGGTGGTGGCACGGGCCCCTGGCCGCCTGTGGCCCATGTGCCCTCAGAGCCAGGTGTCCTGCTCCTTCTGAGAACACTTGGTTATGTGGAGTAGGATTTTAAGTTGTAATAAATATTTGACATAGGAGTAAGGGTTTTCAGAGTTCTTTATTAGAGTCAGTTCAGTCTCTATATGGGTGCAGCCATCAGCAAAACCCTTGATTGGATCAGTCTAATTGAACCTTTTCCCTTTTAGATCGATTCTCTGACAGGCCTTGGAGTGGTTAAAGTGGAATGTGGATCCCAGTTTTCTGTCGCCCTGACCAAATCTGGTGCTGTCTATACTTGGTATGCAAGATTCTATTTATTTAAGTCCACCAAATCCAGATTGTTAATTAGAAGTTACTTTAATTGCCTTTTTGTAGATTGAAATGTAATTTCTGTGACAGGCTGTGGTTTGTGTCTTGCAGTATGGTGTTTGCTCCAGGAGGGTGGCGCAGGGTGGTAAACGAGATGGCTTTGCACTCATAAGTTCCTTGTTTCCTTGTGTGCAGGGGCAAAGGTGATTATCACAGGCTGGGCCATGGATCTGACGACCATGTTAGAAGACCTCGGCAGGTCCAAGGGCTGCAGGGGAAGAAAGTCATTGCCATTGCCACTGGCTCCCTGCACTGTGTGTGCTGCACTGAGGACGGTAGGTGGGAGGCCCGACCTTGTAACTTGGAGGCGTTTGATCTGAGAGGCCGGCTCAGGGATAGTATGCGCAGCTCTAAGGTGGAGGGGGGATGGGGAGAGTCATACTATATTCTGAAAATACACCTGTGGTTTTGGCCCGTATCGTCTTCAGCCCCTGGTGTTAACACCGGTGAACATGTTGTTTTGTGGCTAACAGAGCAGGCCTGGTACAGCTGTTTTTAGAAACACTCGCTTGCAAGGTTGGCCTTCGGCTGGCTTCTGGAAGCCTGGATTTCAGGAGGCCTCCCAGCAGCCCTAATTGAAAGAGGCTTTGTTAGAATGTTTGCAGAGTGTGGTCTCTGCTGAAACCTGCTTCCTTCTGGGGGTCTGGAACTTGGGTATGTGCCAGGCAGAGGTGCCTGCCTGACCTGCCCCAGTCAGAACCCTGGCACCGAGTCTCTTATGTCCCTGCTGGACAGCACATCACAGGTGGCCACAACTTGTTACTGCAGGAACTAAGTGCATCTGTGTCACTCCACCGGGAGGGGACCCTTGGAAGCTCGCTCCTGGTTTTCTCTGGACTTCACCCATGTGCCTTTTCCCTTTGCTGATTTTGCTTTGTGTCCTTTCACTGTAATGAATTATAGCTCTGAGTATGATATATGCTGAGTCCTGGAGTTCTCCTAGTGAATCATCAAAACTGAGGGTGGTCTTGGGAACCCCAAGACAATGGCAAAAGGGAATTACAGATGGAATTAAGATTGCCAAATCAGCTGACTTTACAGTATGGGAATATTCTGAATTATTAGGTGAGCCTAGTAAAATCTCACACACCATTCAGTGGAGAAAAGGAGGCAGAAGATCAGTGAGAGAGATGTGATGGAAGAAGGGGAAGGAGAGATTTTCCAGTTACGAGAGAGTCTCAACTTGCCATCGCTGGCATTGAAGGTGGAGTGAAGGGGCCAGGGAGTATGGGTGGCTGCTGGAAGACTGCCATTCCCCAAATTTTGCTCCGTTTAAAAGGCTTCGGTGAATTATATGAACATGTGCCCTTTAATTAGCTTCAATGAATTTCATATATGAATACGCAACTTCTGTGGCTTGTGGTGGGACTGATGTAGTTCTTGATGAAGAAATTACAACACACTTTTATTTCCTTTATTATAATTTAAAAATTTTTGAAACATATAACACACTTAGAGAACAGTTGGAAGTATAGTACAAAGAACTTTTTCTTTTTCCATGTGAGAGATAGGTGATGCCGTGGTGCCCCATTACCCTGAACAAGTGTGTATTTCCTACAGTGATGGGCCCTGTGCTACATAATCACACCATGGCCTTCAGTGAGAAAATACATACAGTCGTCACTCCACCTGACCTCCCTCTCTCTCCCCTCACAACACGGGCTCCATCAGCTGTGCTGCTCTTATCTCTATTCTGAGACAACCCTCAGTCACCCCTCAGGGTCATCCTTGTCAGTCTTCCTCAGTCTTCTTGGACTTTCTGGACCTTGACACATCTGACACTGGTTACAGGCTGGTTATTTTGTAGAACATTTCTCAATTTGAGTTTGGTGTTTCCTCAGTAGATTCAGGTTGCACATCTTTGATCTTAATTTATCCTGCATTCCTAATTCATTCTCAGTTCATCAGGTGACATGCATGTTCTCTTTGTCCCATTACTAATGGTGTTAATATCAGTCACTTGATAAAGGTGGTGTAGCCAGCCTGTTCCACTGTGAACATCCTTTGCAACTAACAAGTATTTGGGAGGGTGTTTGAAACTATATAAATATTCCTTTTTCACTGAACATTTTATTTATTCTCATCAGAGATTTAAATTTTTGTTGGTTTGTTTTCATCTTGTCAGACTCATGGTTTCCTAATTTATTTAATGAGTTACATATAAGCTGTTGCTTTTCCTTACCTTGATGCTCAAATTGTGCCCTGTTTGGCTGGCTTCATCTCCTGAAGTTCCCACCCCGTCATTCATTGAGTACTTCCTTGCTTTCTGGCACAAAAAGACCTTCTATCCTCGTCTTGACTCTCCATGTTTCAAGCTTAGAATTGTCTGTTTCCCCAAGGAGCGCTGGTGCCTTTAGAGGAAAATGGTGCTTGAAAGACAAGGTCAGGTCTGTAGGTGTGCTCATCGCCAACGGGATGTCACTGCTCCCAGGCCTTCTTAGTGGACAGAGCTAGGGAATATATGTGTAAATAATACACAAAATTACATTTGTGTTTATTTCTGTATGTATATATGTACATTGAATACCACTTGTTCACACCAGTACCCCAAGGTACTGGACCACAGGTTCATTCTAGTTTTCTCTCTTTGCATACTCGTTACTCCTTTCTCTTTCGGTAAGAAACCTGGGTCCCCTTACTGAGTAAGTAAGTGATTCACTTACTCTTCCTGTAGTGGCTGGTGTCCCGTCGTTGCCTTTGCCTTCTCCCCTGCGTGGATCCTCACCTCACTTGGGCTGTGACTGCGCACTCTGGACCGTGTCCCCACATGGGTATACGGCTCCCTGCTTTGGCTGACTTCCCACACCTGGCTACCCTCTGTGTGGAAGTCCTTGTCTCTCGTGCACTCCGATTCCCTGCACCCGGCTGCGCCTCTGCAGAGAGGCTCTCTTCCCCTTGCTTGCACTCTGACACCTACCCAGTGGCTTTAGGGCTGAGTTCTCCAGAGCAGGAAGGGGAAGGACACAAGCACACTGCCCTTGATCATGCGGGCCTTGCACTTTGCACAGTGGTGCTTATGGCTCCACGGCACCCTGAGGAGTCTTTGTGAATTTGCAAGGCTTGTGATGTTTCTAGAGAACTAAACTCATTTCTGTTCTAGTCACCACCTTACCCATACAGTGGTGTTTCATGGTTGGGATCTAGTATGGTGTGCTGAAAAATATGATTCTCATCAGTGAGATATGAATGAGAGATTCATATCTCATGTTTAGGATATGAATAACCATTGGAAGAACAACATGTTCCTTAAAAACATGGATTTTGTTTAGTTAAAAACTGACTTTCTCTTCCTTTGACATACAAAATCAATTTGGATTGTAAGTATTTACCATCTGTTTTGATGTTACTTGTTCTGATTAAGAACTGCTCCAGTTACATGCTTAGTCCTGTGAACAGACACAGTTGGAAAAACCGTGTTAGCCAGCAGGGGCTGTCAGGGGTCCTGGGAAGCCTGCTACCTCTTTGAGTATCTAGATCACATAAGGTTAACATTGCACAGATGACCGCCGACACCCAGCTGGAGGGCAGCGAGGACTGTATGTGTGGGAAGATGGTGGTGGTTGTGCATTCATTGGTCCTAGTATACAAGTCCTTGTTCTAAATCTACTGCGTTAGGTGAAGTTTATACGTGGGGCGACAATGATGAGGGACAGCTGGGAGATGGAACAACAAATGCCATCCAGAGGCCTCGGCTGGTAGCTGCCCTTCAGGGCAAGAAGGTCAACCGTGTGGCCTGTGGCTCAGCACACACTCTCGCCTGGTCAACGAGCAAGCCCGCCAGTGCCGGGAAGCTCCCTGCACAGGTCAGTGGCGGTTGGGCGAGTGGGCCAGCAGGCATGCAGGTTGTGACAAAGTTACGGCCTGTGTATTGATTATGCGTGTGCAAGCGTGTGCACACTTCGTTTTCCCCTTATACATTTACAGAGGTGCTCTACAGAAAATAATATATAATTATTGGTAATGGTAAGAACAGTATTTTTAAGAACGTTAATTATTCACACCAGTCGACATTCTGTGTGTTATCAGTGTGTCACCTTTATTCAAAATTTTATAAACGATACAAAACCATTCTGGTAGTTCAGGCTGCATGTTTTCTGTAGTAAATATATTTCTATATGCTAATTTTCTTAGCATTCTCCTTGGTTTACGTTTCTTGGCTCAGGCAAAATGGCCAGAATATTATTTTAGAAACAGCAAGATTTTTTAAACCAAACTCAGAAGTCATAGTGCTTCTCTGTTTTCAAGAACAGTGTTCAGAATCCATCTACTATACTATGGCTTATCTGTGCGTTTGACACCTAAGTTGACTTAACGCAGTTTCCATGTTTCAGGTCCCCATGGAGTACAATCATTTGCAGGAAATCCCAATCATAGCACTGCGGAACCGGCTGCTGCTGTTGCATCACATCTCAGAGCTCTTTTGCCCCTGCATCCCCATGTTTGACTTGGAGGGCTCTCTCGATGAAACTGGACTCGGGCCTTCTGTGGGCTTTGGCACTCTGCGAGGAGTTCTGATATCCCAGGGAAAGGTACTGCTCTGGTAGCAATTTTTACTGTAGGTGATATTGGTATCTTCAGTAAGTTTTATCCAACAAAATTTCCTAAATTAGGAATATATTGAATACAGCTCATTCAGCAAATGTTCACTGAGCACCTACTATGTGCCAGGCTCTGTCTTGGGTACTTAGAATGCATCAAAACAGACAAAAATCTTTTCTCTTTTGGAGCTTAAGTTAAAAATGAATAGTGTGCTGCTGCCTTTTCCCCCTGTAATCTCTGTTTCCCACCTCCCCAGAAGGGGGTTGGCAGAACTAAGCTTCCATTCTTGCAGTGCTCTCTGCTGTCCTGGCCTTGAGGCTTTGTGGCAAATCCCTACCGACAGCAGGAAGGAAAAATAATGGGATAATTTCTTCCCCAGGGATGTCCAACAGAGGGACCCAGATGTTACAGATCGCTTAGATAGAAGTTCGGTACCAGGATATGTAGAAATTCCTGGCCGAAGGGTAGTTTAACAGTCTCTGAAAAGAATCATGAATGAAGGCTTCTGAAAGTCAAGAGAGAGAAATTTTGACCCATTGACATTTGTAATAATTTGAGCTTTCTAGAACGGAATGCCTGAAGTCATCAAGTTTCTGGCAAGCAGCTTGACAGGATGTCCGTGAAGAAGCTCAATTGTTGTATGGTAGGGGGAATATTTGTATAGGGAAAAAAAGCACAGAGGTCAAATTGAGGAATCCTAGTCCTGAAGAGGCTGAGTCTGTGACATATATTGTTATCCAAGGTTATGGTCTATTCTTAATGATAATAAAATTTAGATGTTTTGGAGTACTGTCCAAACAGATCTTTTTTCAGGATTAGCTTTATTTCCTCAGCTACCTAGCCGAAGGAGACTGGTGCACACGTTTTATTTTTGTGTGTGGCTTAGAGACAGGTAGACAGTGATGAGGACTGTGGTAATGGTAAGAGCTCTCTGATGACCCGGAGCGGGAAAAATTGTGGGCAGGTAAAATCAATATGAGACTTGACTTCAACCATTTTTCAATAATAAAAATGGCAAATTTGATTACTTTCACCGTTTTTTTAACCCCTCAAAGCGGAGGTGATAATAAGCAGTAAAAGGGAGAAAGCCTCTCCTTGTAGGGAGAAAGCAAAGCGAGAGGTAGCACGTGTCTCGCGCCGAGTGTGTGAGCGTCCTGCAGGCTGGGAGCGCGGGGCGGGGACGCCGAGGGAGGCTGAAAGGCACCCTCAGCCGCGGGGGCCTCGGCCTCTATGCTGGTCCTCGTTGGAAAGGACCGCCTCTGCTGGAAGTTCTAGGGGGTGGCTTTCGCGGGTGACTGTGGAGAGCTGTTACCAGGGCCCAGAAGAGAGCGAGCCACAGGAGGGCGGGGCTCGGCGGGGCGCTCCGTGGGGAAGGGAGCGCATGCCTGGAGCAGGGCCGAGCAGCGGGGAGGGCGGTGGTCCTCGGGGTGGCGGGCGTGCAGGAATGCGTGGGGAGCGGCCTGCCTCTGCAGTCGCCTCTGTGGTGCGGGGGGTGTGTCTGCGGGCCCCCCGTGTGATGGCAGCACCTCTGCCCTTCCCGTCTTCACAGGTCGGAGCTCTCAGGCTCTGACCTAAGAAGGGGTGCGGACCTTGCTGTCGGCACCTCGTGGCCCGCCCTCCGCTCCTCCCCCAGCCACCGTGTCTCCAGAAGAGAGCTCGGTCGTCCACTTGGCAGGGACCTGGGGCTGCCACTGGTCCTGGCTCCCGCGGGTGTCTGGACTCTCCTCCCGTCCTCACGCACGCGCACGCGCCCACATGTTCCCCGCGCCCAGGCCCACATGGGCATGCCTCTCCCTGGGTGAAGTTGGGGCCTGCTCCCTTTGCTCGCCGTCTTCACCCTGGGTTTTCCAGGTTTCTTTCAGGGCACCGTGCCCGTGAGTTCCCTCCCTCACTGGTTTCCCCATCCCCATCCCCATCCCAACCCTGGCCCGCTCCCCGGCCCTGCTGCGGCTTTGTGGCTGGTGTCTCTGTTGGGATAGCAATACTGTATAATTAGTGCCTCAGTCCTGCCACTAGTGGACTTGCAGTTTGGCTGGGAAACCTCAGTTTTCTGTTTAACCCTCAGAGCCTGGCCTGAGACCTGGGTTGGAGCGGGTGGTCCCCAGGCTCTGGCCCTCGCTCCTCTCTGTGCAGTGCGTGCCGGGTGCCTCATGCCTCCAGATGGCAGGCAGGGGCTGCTAATAAGCACTGGCCCTGCTGGCTGCCTGAGCCTCTGCGTGGGCTTGCGTGTTGATGCCAGGCTACCGCCCTGGGCCACCTCATGACCGACAAAGGGAGTTTTGTGATGTGAAATATCTGTGGGTAATACTTTCTATATCACATTCTAAATTTTGTCTGTCGTGTTTTAGGAGGCGGCTTTCCGAAAAGTAGTACAAGCAACTATGGTGCGAGATCGCCAGCATGGTCCCGTGGTGGAGTTGAACCGGATCCAGGTAACAAGTGGAGATGGCTTTCTGTTCTTAGATATGATGGCTTTGTGGTTGTGAGTCATGTCCCCTCAGCCGGGGGCAGGTACTCGTAGAAAACCTTCTCTCATGCCCTTGCTTTAGAGAGCAAGGTGCCACATGCTGAGATGTCCAGTGCTGAGACCGCCAGGTGGGAATGTTAGTGGTTTTGTTTATAACAGAAAGAAGAAGGGCTTACTTCAGATAACCCAGAAGCACAGATCCAGATAAGCAGAAGAGGAAAAGTAAAAATGACCCATATTTCCGCCACATAGTGATAACTACTGCTAACATTTGGGGGATGTGTATCTGTTTGTTGTAACCTGAACTGGATGACTCTCTTTTGTAACTTGCTGTCTGTTCCTCTTAATGCATTGTAAGCACCTCCCTGTCCCATGCTGTGGGGCCGTGGGATTGTTTACGCCAGCCAGCTGCCCACGTTGATTTCTGTGCTGGGGGCTAGAAGGCTATGCCTGCTTTTCTAGGGTGCAGCAGGGCCAGTTGGTGTGGCTCCAGCTATGTGTGTGTCTTCAGTCAGCCCCTTGGGTTAGGTTTTGAGAGGCAGAGCAGGTTCCCTGTTCCCGCCAGCCTCAGACCTTCCCCGGCTCTGATGGCTGCTTACTGTGCCAGTTTAATAGGCCAGAATCACTTATACTAAGACTGTGTCACAGTAGTATCGAAGAAATGAAAAGTAGACCGTCTCTGAATTTGTACTGCTGCCAAATGTATATAAGCTTCGAGTTAAAAGAATTAATTAAAACCAGAGGAAGCCCAGCACTGCTGATGGCGTGTGTGCACTTGACATTTCCCATGCAAGTGAAGTCGGCTGCACTTGACATTTACTGCGCAAGTGAAGTCGGCCCCACCTCTTGGAGCAAGAGCAGAGCCTGAAGAACAAATGCTTTGTTCCTGAACCTTAGTGTTAACACATGATTTTTACCCTGATGTTGGTTATATGACTAGACTTTCTTCCAGAGCTGTTCTTGGGGGCATTTTTAATTAAGACATCAAACTCTTTTCCTTTGTTGGAGAACACATGTGACCATGCTGATGGAAGTGGTTCCTTCACCGACGTCATAGTGTTTAATGTGAAGCTGGAGGTCAGTCAGCCAGTTCCACAAACAAATGGGCTGTTTAATTAGGTTCATAAAAAAGCTTTTATTTCCCCACCTTGGAGGATCATTTTGGTTTGCTCTACATTATTAGGGCTTAAATACTCAAGTTCATAAGTGAGGAAAGCTGATCATCTAATTCAGACAGTTGGGTGTTCCTGGATTGCAGGCCTGCCTCAGCTGTGCACAGGCACCACCTTGGGGCCAGTGGCCCAGTGTGGGTGTCCAAGCCCAGGGGCCTTGGCACCAGGGAACCTGGCTAACCTGGAGTCCACACCAGGCACACTTTTCAGTCATTGTGTGCTCGATGCCTCTTCTTTTCTCATCTTGGCATCCCCAGCACAGTGAGTTATGAAAATGCTCGGTGCGTGTCTGAAAGAATAGGTAAGGAGACAAACAAATTTATATTATACATTTTTAAAAAGGTGTATAAACAACCTTCAGCACAGCGTGCAATGCTCACTGATGTCACAGGGGCCACTCCGGGCCACCCAACGGTCCTCAGGCGCCACAGCCAGGTTCCCTTCAGTTCAGGGTTTCACACACACTCTTGAAATTGGGAAGGTCCTCCACAAAGATGGAGATAAAGTAGAGCAGAGTGGTGGTGGGGAGGCATTCTGTGACTCCAGGTTGAACGCAGACACCAGCAGTGACCCAGAAAGGTGGTGTGGGCATCCTCTTCCCTGTGCTGTCCCAAGGCTGCGGCCTTCTCTTGTGGGGATGCCCTTGGAGACATTTTCTTACTGTCTGTCAGAAGTTCTGTAGAGACACTAAAAGTAGGCCATGTTCTTGGAGGGTTTCTCTGTGTTTGAATTTGATTTAGTTTTGTAACAGGATCTAAAAATCTGTGTACATTAAAAACTTTAAATGTATTGCAGATAATGCTTGCTCATTTCTGAAAATTTAGAAAATTCTAATTAAAAACCATTAAAACCACCTATATTCCTGCTGTCCAGAGGTGTCAGGTACACAGCCCTGTCCCTGCAGTGTCCTGGCTGTGTTCACAGAGCCATGTTCCTTCACGGCCGCTGAGAGCATCCGTCTGTGATAACTGGCACTGTAAACGGAGGTGATGTGACCTTTCGAGTGGGCGGCAGGTCTGTGTCTCACCCCTCACGTAGGAACACATCCTTCCTCCCTTCTGTAGCTCACTCTCCCCTGGGGCATTGTGTGCCTTAGAGAGCTGCTGTTAAGGTCAAATGAAATGACATATGAGAACGTGCAGCTGAATGTGTGGTGCACAGGAAGACTCACTCCACAGGAAACTATTATTATTACTGTCATTGATCTTATATTTTTAGTCTTGAGAATGGTAATTTATGCAGTGAGAAGAATTAGCTGTTAAACTCAACCTAGGACTCACGAAGAAGTTAAGGATGGTGAGAGTTTAGCCAGAAGAGTCAAGTGAAAGTACATTCTCACATCATTTTTTCCTTAACTTCTCATTTTGCAGTCATTTCAGACTGAGCTTCTTGGGTGATTCTGAAGCACAGGCTAGGCTGCAAGCTGCAGGGTTACTGAGGCCACACTGAGTGAGGGCTTGAGGGCCATTGTTATGGTCTGTTGGGGAATCTTAGCTTACGATGAGAAATACGGGTGGGACAAGTGATCATACTTGGAGACACAGTGACCCCAAGAGTTGAGCAGGGTCCGTGCGGGTGAGGAAAGGAGGGGAGGAAGGTTCTGTCCTGGCCCAGATATTCCAGGCCAGTTTTGGTCTCGGAGCCCCGTGGTGTGACCCTGCCAGGGCTGACGGTCTGCTTGGAGGGCACTTTCGGGGCTCCTGGCCTCTCCTTCACGGAGACCGCGGGCAAGGTTGCAAAGTGTGAGGACGGCCCAGGCTCAGCTCCTGCCGCCGGGCTGCTCACGGTCCCTCCTGTGGTCTGTGGTCTCTGGTCTCGTCAGGGCGTGCTTGCGTAGCCACCCCCTCCTGCCGTGCTGCGTGTGCTGGCGAGCGCGCCCTGGCCCCGCGAGCACAGCTGTCCGGCAGGCAGCCTGCATCAGGGAGGGAAAGAGAGGAGCTCAGCGCTGGTCTTCGGGGTCCTCAGCAGGTGTGGGTGCGGAGGCGAGGACAGGGGTTAGTCCTGGGAGGTCCAGCAGCCCTTCCTGCTCGCACAGGCGTGCTCGGGGGGTGCTACTTGAGCTTGCTGGGCGCTCACAGTGGCCTGAGGTTGTAGGGGCCGTGCCACTCATCTGGGTGCTGCTTGCTGTCTGTAGGGTCTCCTCCTGCCCCCAGCCCCTGCCAGTGAGCAGGACAGGACGGGCGAGGGTAACGGGAGGGGTGACTGGCCGCAGGGCCCTGCTTCGGATGCAGGGGTTCCAGGGCCGGGCAGCTGCTGAAGATGGCACCTGCATGCTTTCTGCTGCGGCCCCGGTTCTGTATGTTCTCTCTCTCTCTCTCTAGGTCAAGCGTTCAAGGAGTAAAGGTGGCCTAGCGGGCCCCGATGGGACCAAGTCTGTCTTTGGGCAGATGTGCGCTAAGATGAGCTCCTTTAGTCCTGACAGCCTCCTCCTCCCACACCGTGTCTGGAAGGTCAAGTTTGTGGGTGAGAGCGCGCGTGCGCCGAGGGGCGGTGGTGTGAAGGGTGGTGCGAGGAGACATGAGCGGCCCCCAGCCGCCCCGCGGGGGGCTCGGATGCAGTGACCGTGAGCTGCCGACCCTCCTTTGCCCCCAGGTGAATCTGTGGATGACTGTGGTGGTGGCTACAGCGAGTCCATTGCTGAGATCTGTGAAGAGCTGCAGAACGGACTCACCCCGCTTCTGATCGTGACGCCCAACGGGAGGGACGAGTCGGGGGCCAACCGCGACTGCTACCTGTTCAGCCCGGCGGCCAGGGCGCCCGTGCACACCAACATGTTCCGCTTCTTGGGTGGGCCTCTTGTGTGGGTGCAGTGCTGCAGCTGCTCAGCTGTGTGTGCCCTGTTAGCTTAGTGGCTGCTGTGTCTTGGGAGTGCTGTAGCTGTTTTAAATACCTCCTGTTAGCTTTCTCAGCGTGCAGCTGCAGGGACATGCAGAGCCGGACCCTTAGCAGCTGAGTGCTGAGGACCGGAAGGTGCCTTGGCGCTCAGAGGATCTGAGATAGCATGCGTCTGCATCTGAAACTTGGGATCAGATCTTAGGATGTCTTGATATCTGGCCAGGCCACCTGTTCATTGAGGGTCTGCCCTTTAACTCGCCTGCACCTCTTCAGGCACTGCGACCACCTCCTTGAGAAGCTCTAGCTGTTGGCTTTGCCGCCAAAGGATTGGCCACTGTGGCTACAGCTGTTGGTGGAAAGAGCAGAAGAGTTATAGACTTCACCCATAGGAACAGAAGGGAGCAATGAATTCAGAGGAGGATGTAAGGTTTTAAGGACAGACCTAAGTCTCTGTGAACTGGGGTAACGCTGGTTTAGAAGGCACTGAGGCCCCAGTGAAGAGCTAGTCTCCGCTGTGTTGTTGAATGGACTGCATGTTCTGTCATCCGTTCCAAGCGTCTCCTGTCTCTTGTGCTTCGAACGAGCAGGTGTGTTACTGGGTATTGCCATCCGGACTGGGAGTCCTCTGAGTCTGAACCTTGCCGAGCCCGTCTGGAAGCAGCTGGCTGGGATGAGCCTCACCATTGCAGACCTCAGCGAGGTAACGAGAGGGCGGAGAGATGTGACACCTTGTGTGCCCAGCACAGAGCATGGGGGGGTCCCCTGGGGTCTGGTTAAGAGGCACAGGCTGTCCCGAGGCGCCGACATACTCGCAGGCTGTCAGGCTGCTGGCTGTCGGCCGCCGTCTAGTAGCAGAGTCGGGGTATGGACACAAGGCCAGTCCGCTTCTAGAGCTTGATGCACTGGCTGCTTGCGGGCTTTGCCACTTGTACGGTCTCGTCAGATGAGAAAGCCCTCTGTCTTTGCTGTGGCACCGCTGAGCCCGTGGGCAGCTGGGGGAGGTTGAGGCTCCCGGGGCCCCCCAGGTGTGGTTCCCTTGGTGCCGTGCGTGAGGTTGGGGCTCGCCTGTGAGCAGTGCCGGTTGCGCTCTCAGTGAGTGGCTTTGAAGACTTCCCTGTCACACGCTCTGTCTTCAGCTCCTCGGGTAAAGTGCTTCCCCGCTGCCCCTCTTTTAGTTCCCGGCACGCGCAGTGCACTGGGAGCCTTGCCGTACGCCCCAGGCGGATCGAGGCCTCGCGCGACTGCGTGTCGGGTGTGAACCGGGGCCTGGGGTGCGGGAACAACCCCGACCCAACAGAGGGGCTCCCTTCTCCCCTTGAAAGGTCGATAAAGATTTTATCCCTGGGCTCATGTACATCCGTGACAATGAAGCCACCTCGGAGGAGTTTGAGGCCATGAGCCTTCCCTTCACGGTGCCAAGCGCCAGCGGCCAGGACATCCAGCTGAGCTCCAAGTACACACACATCACCCTGGACAACCGTGCCGAGTACGTCCGGCTCGCAATGAACTACAGGTACGTGGTTGTCTGCCCTCCAGTATTTCAACTCAATAAATAGCAAAGGTAGCAGAAAACGGTTTGCTTGGGTGGCTGCTTTTTTTCCACAAGTAAAATTTAATGGACTTGGCTCCACTGTGATCAGGGTCGGAGTTACTTCTTATTCTCACCCGAGATTCCTGGCTCTGACCAGAATACCAAGGTGAGGAGAATCCCCCTGTTTGGGGACTGTCCCAGCAGAGGTCGCAGGCCTCTGTGTGCCACCTCTCCTGGGGCAGGGCTGTGTTTGGGGCGTCTCCACCCCTGGCTTGGCCCTCGCGCCACCTGACCTCCGCCTGACGTCCCTCAGCGTGCTCCTCCGGAGCCTTTTCCTCCAGAAGCACCTGGCTGGGTGTTGGGATGAGGCCCCGGCGTCAGCTGGGCTCTGCTTGCTGGGCTCTGCCTGAGGCCGGTCCTGGCGAGTGTCCTGTGCTGTCCACCCGTGTTCCCTTCTGTCTCGTGCCCTAACTCGCCGTCACCAGGGCCTTGGACGCGGCATCTGCTTTCGGAAGGTTCTTACCGTGGGTGCTGTGAGGCCTGCTCGCTGCCTCTGCTTGTCGGGCTCTGGCTCCTTCCTGGGAAGCAGGGAGGGGCTGAGAATTGTGTGTTGGAACGTGTATAGCCGTAGCTAGATTTTGAGGTAGCGTTCTGTGTGCCAGTGAGATGGCCCCAGTCCGTGAGAAGCTCTGAGACTCTGTGTCTGCAAAGCACATGCCTGGCTCATCTGTGTGGTGAGGCTTGGTTGGTGTGAGCAGAACGAGATCTACATCGCCGGAGATGGAAGTGCAGAGTGGGTGTTTTCTTTCAGGCTCCACGAATTTGACGAGCAGGTGGCTGCTGTTCGGGAGGGGATGGCCCGAGTCGTGCCTGTCCCCCTTCTTTCTCTCTTCACCGGCTATGAACTCGAGACAATGGTATGCCCGCCGCCGCGTGCTGCCGCCCTGCAATGCCTTCTCGTGGTCATCCGCTGAGTCAGTGCCGCCGGCTCACCTCTCAGTTAAATCTTGCACTTGGAGGTCTGAGATACGCTTGGGCCTTTCGGGTGAAGTAGGACGTGTCAGGGAGCGAGTAGTCCCCGCCTCCCCCGCCCAGCCCTGGCCCGCACACGGCGGGCCACAGGGCCTGTCCTCCCACCCGTCCCCTCGGGCCTCCCACGCCTGAGCCTCCCCACACCAGCCGGGGAGAAAGGAGTGGTGGACCCCGTGCTGACGCAAAGCGTGTCCCTCCACAGGTGTGCGGCAGCCCAGACATCCCCCTGCATCTCCTGAAGTCGGTGGCGACGTACAAGGGGGTGGAGCCTTCCGCGCCCCTGATCCAGTGGTTCTGGGAGGTGATGGAGTCCTTCTCCAACACCGAGCGCTCCCTCTTCCTTCGCTTCGTGTGGGGCCGCACAAGGCTGCCCAGGACCATCGCCGACTTCCGGGGCAGAGACTTCGTCGTCCAGGTGCGGCTCCAACACCCCCCGCGGCGTCAGCTGAGGGTCGTGTTCCTCGCACGCGGCCCTGCCCCAGCTGGGAAGGCGAGCAGGTCTCTCCTGTTAGGTGGTTTTCCTTCCCTCTGGAAACAGAAATGAAAAACACGCAACCTCTTTGGTTTGACAGCTCAGAATTCTATGACTGCAGGTCTTGGGTACCACTGCCTACTTCTAAAAAGTTTATCTGGCCACCACCAGGATACACTGCTGTTATGTCAGCGTACCCTAGATCGTTGGGCACACACATCACTTATAGCATTTATTTGATTCTCTGGTTGAATTAGGTGAATCACTGAGTAATGCTGCTTACTGAGAAAAATGAGCGCCCATCGGATTGAGAACCAGAGTTTTGCTTTGAGTTCTGACTCTGCGGTCCGTGGTCAGAGACGGGCTCTGTCTACCTGCCAGGCCCTGGGGGTGAAATGACCTGACTCCCCACTGCCTACTCAGTTGACTTTGCCAGTCGCGGTGCTGAGGGGTGGAGTTTACCGCAGACAGACAGGTTGGAAGTGTCCACTCTCCCGCGTGTTTGGGGGGTTCGGGGGCGGCTCCTTGCCCAGTGCAGCCTGTGCTGGGCCTCTGGCCAGGGTTACAGAAGTCGTCACCCCTCAGGGAGATCTCTGAGAGCATGTGTAGTTTTCCTCTCAGAAGGTAGGTAATTTGTGGGGTTTGTCCACAGTTCTGGCTGGCTTCCTAGTATCTTAATCTGTTGTGGCTGAAAGTGGGCTGATAGATTCAGGGTGAGCTTCCCCACATGGGTGATGGCTAAGCCTGTGCCATTGCACCGGACCCTGTGTCAGTGGGTCTGGAGTCCCACCTTGTTGACCGGGGGTGGGTGGAGCCATCTGACTCTCTTCACAGCATTGGTTTGTAAAAAGCAGTTGTCACAGTAACCAGTGGCTATTTTTTTATTGGAAGTCCTGGGAAATAATCAGTTGCTCCTTTTTATTTCTGAAATTGGCTAGATTTTGTGTTTTCTGATATTTTATTATTTTTAGCCAACAAAATATGATGCTTTATGTGAATGAGAGTCAAGAGTCTAATGAACATAACAAAATAGATTGCAGTTTTACCTGTCCTTGTACGTAGTCTCTGATGATTTAACATTTTTCATTAACAGGTATTGGATAAATACAACCCTCCTGACCACTTCCTTCCTGAATCCTACACCTGCTTCTTTTTGTTGAAGTTGCCCCGGTATTCCTGTAAGCAGGTGCTAGAGGAGAAGCTGAAATACGCCATCCACTTTTGCAAGTCCATAGACACAGACGATTATGCTCGCATAGCCCTCACGGGAGAGCCGGCTGCGGACGACAGCAGTGACGACTCAGAGAACGAGGACGTGGATTCATTTGCGTCAGACTCTACACAGGATTATTTAACAGGACACTGAGGTGGAGAAAAGCCATCCATCACAAGACGCCACGAGACTGAGCAGGGAGGCAGAGTGCTGCAGTTCAGACTGCAGGGCGTGACGTGTGCCATGAGAAGGGTTAGCCCTCTAACGTGCGGGAGAATGATCAGACAGTCAGCCTCGCACGTGGAGACTTAACAGGGGCTTCTTACCCACAATGCTGCATTACATGTAGGACTTCTGCGTTTACTAAAGTGTGTAAACGTTTAATATAAATACTGAATTGCAGCATCCCAAAAAATGAATAAAAAGCCTTTTTCCTTGTGGGTGCAATAGATTTTTTTTTCCCCTTCCTTTTAAGTGTTGTGCATTGCCTTGATTGTACATTGGAAATACTGTGTAACAATTAAATCGTATTATAAATATTTCAATTAATTTTACTCGGAATTTATTAAAAGTTTTTTGAACATTAAATGATCAGTATTACTTGAATGCATCCAGAGGTTATTTAAACCAAAACCAAAACAAAAAGGCCATCAGCCCCCCTTTCCTCCCCAGGTGCACATTCTAGCGTATGCGGTGTGTAACTTGAATCGAGGCCTTTCTGCGAGCAGTATCAGAACTTCTATCATGGAAAGTACTATACATAATGTTTGTGTCATGTATATGCCTAAATTTTAATTCCCTATAAATAATAAAACATCTGTCTCAAAATTGTAAGCTGAACTTTCTTATGTGGTTAGACTAGCACTGGTGGATGTGCTACCACCCAAAAATAGATTAGTGTTTGATACAGCATTAGTTAAAGCCATTCCAGTCTAGTTAGACTTTTTTGGTTTCAAAACCAAACTCACTGCAGTGACAAAGGGAGTGGTCCTCAGGAGACTGGAAGGGCTCCAGGGGAGCAGCTCGGGTCAGGAGCCTTCAGCGTCCCTCCCCGTCCTCCACGCCGTCTGCCTCTGCAGCCTTGGTTCCTTCCTGTCCCATGGGCCTGGGGGCAGGGCAGTGTCTCTGGTCCAGTCGGCCATGGAGTAGGATTTGAGCTGCTTGTTCCAGGATCACGTGTGTGGTAGGCTCTGCAAAGTGAAGGACTGAGACCGTAGGAGGGAGATTGGCCGGCAGGCCTAGTGCAGTGGAACTTGGGGTAAACAGTATCAGATGGAGGCAAGCGGTAGGTATTTCATGTGGGAGACTGTTTCTTTCCTCGGGGACTCAATGTGTCGCATTAAAAGATCCAAAGAGAAATTTTTTCTGGGAAATTTTCATGACCAAATTGGTGAATGTTCAGATTAGCCCTTTTTTCAGCTTGTTGCAAAATTTCCATAAGCTGTGAGGTGTTTTTTTTATCACCATCCCTTTTGTTGTTAGTCAGCTTTGGCTGCATAACAAACTACCCCCAAAGTCGGTGGCACACAAGAAGCATTTATTTCTCTCTTTGTGCATCTGGGTTGGCCAGTTCTGGCTGCGTGGCTCTGGACTGTGGGTTGGGTAGGGCTCTGCTTCACATGCCCTTCTGACGACCCAGGGCAGGAGAGCAAGTGAGAACAGGTGCAGCCTGCGCTCAGGCCTGTATTGTCCCCTCCACTCTCAGGATCAACAGGCTGGCAAAGGTACCGCCTCTACAAACAGCATTCTCAAAGTCCTGTTCCAGGAACCTGGAGGTTCCTGAGGCCCTTTCAAGGTGTCCATGAAGTCCTCCCTTTTCCAACCACATATCTGCATAAGGCCAAATATTTTTCATATCCTTCAATCAAAACATATGGTTGTCCCTTGATATCTGCAGGAGATTGGTTCCAGGACCCCCAAGGCTACCAAACTCTGAATGCTGAAGTCCCTTATGTAAAATAGTGTAGCATTTGCATATAACCCATAGACATCCTCCCATAAATACTTTTATAAATTTATTTATTTATTTATTTATTTTTGGCTGCGTTGGGTCTTCGTTGTTGCGCGTGGGCTTTCTCTAGTTGTGGTGAGCGGGGGCTACTCTTCGTTGTGGTGCGTGGGCTGCTCATTATGGTGGCTTCTATTGTTGCAGAGCACAGGTGGGCTCTAGGCACGTGGGCTTCAGTAGTTGTGGCTCACGGGCTCTAGAGCGCAGGGTCAGTAGTTGTGGCGCACGGGCTTAGTTGCTCTGCAGCATGTGGCAATCTTCCCGGACCAGGGCTCGACCGTGTCCCCTGCATTGGCAGGCGGATTCTTAACCACTGCGTCACCAGGGAAACCCCCTCCTATATACTTTAAATCAGCCCTAGATTACTTATAATACCTAATGCAATGTAAATGCTATGTAAATATTTGTCAGCAAATTCAACTTTTGCTTTTGGGAACTTTCTAGAATTTCTTTTCCTGAATATTTTTGATCCAAGGTTTAGTTGAATCCACAAATGTGGAACAATAGTGGAGGGCCGGCTATGGCAGCTTGCGGACTGCAGAGGCAGAAATGAGAATCCAGCTATCTTAAGCCAGAGTAAAGAGACTGACGAAAATGTAAATACCATTCTCACTAAATTTTTTTGTTTTGAAAAATAATTTCTCAAAATAGTATCCATGTTAATAAGTAATTGGCTTGTTTTTATTTTTATTTATTTTTATTTTTTTTTGAAAGAGCTACATTGCTTCTTTATTTTTATTTTTTAAATTAATTATTTATTTATTTATTTTTGGCTGTGTTGGGTCTTTGTTTCTGCGCGAGGGCTTTTCTCTAGTTGCGGCAAGCGGGGGCCACTCTTCATCGCAGTGCGCAGGCCTCTCACTATCGTGGCCTCTCTTGTTGCGGAGCACAGGCTCCAGACGCGCAGGCTCAGTAGTTGTGGCTCATGGGCCTAGTTGCTCCGTGGCGTGTGGGATCTTCCCAGACCAGGGCTCGAACCCGTGTCCCCTGCATTAGCAGGCAGATTCTCAACCACTGTGCCACCAGGAAAGCCCCCTTGTTTTTATTTTAAGATGAATAAATATTCTACAATTTTTCAGTTTTACGTACTAACATCTTTGCTGTGCTAGTTTCTCCCCTCTACCCCCTGCCATCTAAGGGTCCTTGTGGGACTATTAAAAAAATTTTTTTTTCAGTTTTAATTTCCAACATGGTAACTACTGATAGATAAAATCCAGGTAAAAATCATTGAGGATCCTAAAGAGGCTTTAAGAGTGAAAAAGTGTCCAGAGACCAAAAGTGCTCCTTCTCAGGGGGGAAGCTGCACGGTCCTGGCAGAGGGTGGTCCCAGGAGGAGCAGATGCTGGGACAGCCGCCCGCACACAAGCTTCACCTCCACGATCATGGCCCTGTCCACGAGCATTTGCATGAGACATACTCACTGTGAGCTCCTTTTCTTTTTTGTTTAACTTCAGAAATCCTGGAGGATTCTCTGTTTCCTCTTTCTTCTGCTGTGGCACTGCCATGACCCCAGGCCCAGCTTTTGCGTCCATGGTGCAAGTGCACACCCAGTGGAAGCCACCAGCACCTGGTCTCCTGCTCTCACTCTGCTTTAGTTGGCTTGGATGGCAAGAGCCCCTTGGAGGGATGATGATTTCTCGAAGCAGTGACACCCAGTCCCAGTGTGGGACGCTGGAAACCTGTAGTTGACATGCAGGTCCTAGAGGAGGGCATGCTGGGTACTGTATGTCCTAGTCCTGGGACCAGGCCCCTGCTCTCTAATGGCTGGAGTGGTGCTGGTGGCGTGCCGCAGGGACACCTCCACCTGGGTGAGGGGTGTGAGGGGCAGGCCCTCCCCAGCCCAGGGAGCTGGGCCAGGTGGGCCACGCCCCAGCCACTTTTCAAACGTTTTTTTGTTTTTTTGTTTTGTTTTGTTTTGTTTTTAACATCTTTATTGGAGTATAATTGCTTTACAATGGTGTTTTTTTGGTTTTTTTATACACAAATGAGACTTTCCTCTGAGGAATTCTGAACAATGAATTTTCCTCTAGCTCATTACATTAAAAAAAAAAAAGACTATTAAAGCAGTTTTAGACTCACAGCAAAATGGAGCAGAAGGTACGGAGAATTCACCTCTGCCCCCTGCCCCCAGGCATGCACCGCACCCCACGTTATCAGCCTCCCCACCAGAGCGGTACGTTTGTTACGACTGATGACCCTGCACCGACTCAGCACTGTCACCCCAAATCCACAGTTCACATTGGGGCTCACTCCTGGAGGTATTGCATTCTGTGGATTTGGACGAATACATAATGAAGTGTTTCCATCATTTTAATATCACACAGAATAGTTTCACTGCCCTAAAAATCCTCTGTGCTCTGTTTATTCATTCCTCCGTCACCCCAACCTCTTTTATTTTTTATTATCTTCAGTTTTGCCTTTTCCAGAACCTCATATAGTTGGAATCATGCAGTTTGGAGTCTTTTCAGATTGGCTTCTTTCACTTACCAACCAATGCATTTAAGGTTCCTCCATGTGTTTTCATGGCTTGAGAGCTCATTTCTTTTTAGTGCTGAATAATATTCCATTGTCTAGACACCACGGTTTATCCATTCACCTGTTAAAGGACATCTTGGTTGCTTCCAAGTTTTGGCCATTATGATTAGAGCTGCCATAAACATCCATGTGCCAGTTTTTGTGTGAATGTGTTGTGAACTCCTTTTGGATAAATGCCAGGGAGCACAATTGCTGAATTGTATGGTAAGAGTGTATTTAGTTTTGTAAGAAATTGCCAAATTATCTTCCAAAGTGGCTGCCCCATTTTGCATTCCCACCAGCAATGAATGAGAGTTCTTGCCGCTCCACAGGTCATTACGCTTTTAAATGCCTTTTTAAAAATTTTTAAATTTTATATTGGAGTATAGTTGATTAACAATGTTCTGTTAGTTTCAGGTGTACAGCAAAGTGATTCAGTTATACATGTATCTATTCTTTTTCAAATTCTTTTCCCATTTATGTTATTACAGAGTATTGAGCAAAGTTCCCTGTGCTATACAGTAGGTCCTTGTTGATTATGTATTTTAAATATAGCAGTGTGTACATGTCAATCCCAAACTCCCAATCTATCCCTCTCCCCCACCCCTCCCCCTGGTAACCATAGGTTTGTTCTCTAAGTCTGTGAGTCTGTTCCTGTTTTCTTTTTTTTTTTTTTTTTTTTTTTTTCACACACACACACTGTATTTTATTTTTACAAGAGATAAATCGACTGACACCAAGCATTGTACATGGATGACCACAACAAAAGCAACAATGATTGCAATTACCAAACATGAAACACACTCATACTATGTCATAGTATTGACATTCAGTCCAGTAATCCTCCACTGTAACAGCTCCTTTACTTTGCAGTGAAAATTGATTTGTATATTCTTTGCCTCTGAGTCCTTGTGGAATTTTTTTTTTTTTTTTAATTCAGACAGAAAGTCACAAAAATTATACTCATCCTCATCAGTTCACTCAGTCCCATGTAATTAATTTTTTTTTTCATCTTGATCTTTTGTTAGCACTTTTATGAGTTCATCAGTTTTTCATTAGAGTTCTGAAAATGCTTATTCATTCAGTTCAGCAGTACAGTCCGTTACCAGAAACCCGTACTTGTCAGAGTCTTTTCCATGTATTTCTTGAAGATGAAACCCTTTTATAGGAACATATTTGCAAAATCATCAGAGTACACCCAGAACTGTCTGTAAATGACAAAAGACTTAAAAATGACCACGGTTAAAGATTTGATGACAGTTCATAATAATGCAGTTGACAAGAAAATTAGTTATTTCTGAGATATACATTTTAAAGTAATAACTAGGATTATTACTTATAACATTATACCAGAACATATAAGATTTTTAGAAATTTCATGTAATGTCTGAAACATTTATATTAACATATTTCCATACATATTTCCATACAAGTACAAATATAAGATTTTTAGAAATTTCATGTAATGTCTGAAACATTTATATTAACATATTTCCATACATATTTCCATACAAATACAAATATGATTTTTAGAAATTTCATGTAATGTCTGAAACATTTATATTAACATATTTCCATACATATTTCCATACAAATACAAATATAAGATTTTTAGAAATTTCATGTAATGTCTGAAACATTTATATTAACATGTTTCCATACAAATAACCCAATGAAAGTTTAGTATTAGTTGTTTTGTTTGTTTTTTTATACTGCAGGTTCTTATTAGGCATCAGTTTTATACACATCAGTGTATACATGTCAATCCCAATCGCCCAATTCAGCACACCACCATCCCCACCCCACCGCAGTTTTCCCCCCTTGGTGTCCATATGTCCATTCTCTACATCTGTGTCTCAACTTCTGCCCTGCAAACTGGCTCATCTGTACCATTTTTCTAGGTTCCGCATACATGCATTAATATACGATATTTGTTTTTCTCTTTCTGACTTACTTCACTCTGTATGACAGTCTCTAGATCCATCCACGTCTCAACAAATGACTCAATTTCGTTCCTTTTTATGGCTGAGTAATATTCCATTGTATATATGTACCACATCTTCTTTATCCATTCGTCTGTTGATGGGCATTTAGGTTGCTTCCATGACCTGGCTATTGTAAATAGTGCTGCAATGAACATTCGGGTGCATGTGTCTTTTTGAATTACGGTTTTCTCTGGGTATATGCCCAGTAGTGGGATTGCTGGGTCATATGGTAATTCTATTTTTAGTTTTTTAAGGAACCTCCATATTGTTCTCCATAGTGGCTGTATCAATTTACATTCCCACCAACAGTGCAAGAGGGTTCCCTTTTCACCACACCCTCTCCAGCATTTGTTGTTTGTAGATTTTCTGATGATGCCCATTCTAACAGGAGTGAGGTGATACCTCATTGTACTTTTGATTTGCATTTCTCTAATAATTAGTGATGTTGAGCATCTTTTCATGTGCTTCGTGGCCATCTGTATGTCTTCTTTGGAGAAATGTCTATTTAGGTCTTCTGCCCATTTTTGGATTGGGGTGTTTGTTTCTTTGATATTGAGCTGAATGAGCTGTTTATATATTTTGGAGATTAATCCTTTGTCCGTTGATTCATTTGCAAATATTTTCTCCCATTCTGAGGGTTGTCTTTTCGTCTTGTTTATGGTTTCCTTTGCTGTGCAAAAGCTTTGAAGTTTCATTAGGTCCCACTTGTTTATTTTTGTTTTTATTTCCATTACTCTAGGAGGTGGATCAAAAAAGATCTTGCTGTGATTTATGTCAAAGAGTGTTCTTCCTATGTTTTCCTCTAAGAGTTTTATAGTGTCCAGTCTTATATTTAGGTCTCTAATCCATTTTGAGTTTATTTTTGTGTATGGTGTTAGGGAGTATTCTAATTTCATTCTTTTACATGTAGCTGTCCAGTTTTCCCAGCACCACTTATTGAAGAGACTGTCTTTTCTCCATTGTATATCTTTGCCTCCTTTGTCATAGATTAGTTGACCATAGGTGCGTGGGTTAATCTCTGGGCTTTCTATCTTGTTCCATTGATCTATGTTTCTGTTTTTGTGCCAGTACCATATTGTCTTGATTACTGTAGCTTTGTAGTATAGTCTGAAGTCAGGGAGTCTGATTCCTCCAGCTCCATTTTTTTGCCTCAAGACTGCTTTGCCTATTCGGGGTCTTTTGTGTCTCCATACAAATTTTAAGATGATTTGTTCTAGCTCCGTAAAAAATGCCATTGGTAATTTGATAGGGATTGCATTGAATCTGTAGATTGCTTTGGGTAGTATACTCATTTTCACAATGTTGATTCTTCCAATCCAAGAACATGGTATATCTCTCCATCTGTTGGTATCATCTTTAATTTCTTTCATCAGTGTCTTATAGTTTTCTGCATACAGGTCTTTTGTCTCCCTAGGTAGGTTTATTCCTAGGTATTTTATTCTTTTTGTTGCAATGGTAAATGGGAGTGTTTCCATAATTTCTCTTTCAGATTTTTCATCATTAGTGTATAGGAATGCAAGAGATTTCTGTGCATTAATTTTGTATCCTGCAACTTTACCATATTCATTAATTAGCTCTAGCAGTTTTCTGGTGGCAGTTTTAGGATTCTCTATGTATAGTATCATGTCATCCGCAAACAGTGACAGTTTTACTTCTTCTTTTCCAATTTGTATTCCTTTTATTTCTTTTTCTTCTCTGATTGCCGTGGCTAGGACTTCCAAAACTATGTTGAATAATAGTGGTGAGAGTGGACATCCTTGTCTCGTTCCTGATCTTAGAGGAAATGCTTTCAGTTTTTCACCATTGAGAATGATGTTTGCTGTGGGTTTGTCATATATGGCCTTTATTATGTTGAGGTAGGTTCCCTCTATGCCCACTTTCTGGAGAGTTTTTATCAGAAATGGGTGTTGAATTTTGTCAAAAGCTTTTTCTGCATCTATTGAGATGATCATATGGTTTTTATTCTTCAATTTGTTAATATGGTGTATCACATTGATTGATTTGCGTATATTGAAGAATCCTTGCATCTCTGGGATAAATCCCACTTGATCGTGGTGTATGATCCTTTTAATGTGTTGTTGGATTCTGTTTGCTAGTATTTTGTTGAGGATTTTTGCATCTATATTCATCAGTGATATTGGTCTGTAATTTTCTTTTTTTGTAGTGTCTTTGTCTGGTTTTGGTATCAGGGTGATGGTGGCCTCATAGAATGAGTTTGGGAGTGTTCCTTCCTCTGCAATTTTTTGGAAGAGTTTGAGAAGGATGGGTGTTAGCTCTTCTCTAAATGTTTGATAGAATTCACCTGTGAAGCCATCTGGTCCTGGACTTTTGTTTGTTGGAAGATTTTTAATCACAGTTTCAATTTCATTACTTGTGATTGGTCTGTTCATATTTTCTATTTCTTCCTGGTTCAGTCTTGGAAGGTTATACCTCTCTAAGAATTTGTCCATTTCTTCCAGGTTGTCCATTTTATTGGCATAAAGTTGCTTGTAGTAGTCTCTTAGGATGCTTTGTATTTCTGCAGTGTCTGTTGTAACTTCTCCTTTTTCATTTCTGATTTTATTGATTTGAGTCCTCTCCCTCTTTTTCTTGATGAGTCTGGCTAATGGCTTATCAATTTTGTTTATCTTCTCAAAGAACCAACTTTTAGTTTGATTGATCTTTGCTATTGTTTTCTTTGTTTCTATTTCATTTATTTCTGCTCTGATCTTTATGATTTCTTTCCTTCTGCTAACTTTGGGTTTTGTTTGTTCTTCTTTCTCTAGTTTCTTTAAGTGTAAGGTTAGATTGTTTACTTGAGCTTTTTCTTGTTTCTTTAGGTAGGCTTGTATAGCTATAAACTTCCCTCTTAGAACTGCTTTTGCTGCATCCCATAGGTTTTGGGTCGTCGTGTTTTCATTGTCATTTGTCTCTAGGTATTTTTTGATTTCCTCTTTGATTTCTTCAGTGATCTCTTGGTTATTTAGTAACGTATTGTTTAGCCTCCATGTGTTTGTCCTTTTTACGTTTTTTTCCCTGTAATTCATTTCTAATCTCATAGCGTTGTGGTCAGAAAAGATGCTTGATATGATTTCAATTTTCTTAAATTTACTGAGGCTTGATTTGTGACCCAAGATGTGATCTATCTTGGAGAATGTTCCGTGCGCACTTGAGAAGAATGTGTAATCTGCTGTTTTTGGATGGAATGTCCGATATATATCAATTAAATCTATCTGGTCTATTGTGTCATTTAAAGCTTCTGTTTCCTTATTTATTTTCATTTTGGATGATCTGTCCATTGGTGTAAGTGAGGTGTTAAAGTCCCCCACTATTATTGTGTTACTGTCGATTTCCTCTTTTATAGCTGTTAGCAGTTGCCTTATGTATTGAGGTGCTCCTATGTTGGGTGCATATATATTTATAATTGTTATATCTTCTTCTTGGATTGATCCCTGGATCATTATGTAGTGTCCTTCCTTGTCTCTTGTAACATTTTTTAATTTAAAGTCTATTTTATCTGATATGAGTATAGCTACTCCAGCTTTCTTTTGATTTCCATTTGCATGGAATATCTTTTTCCATCCCATCACTTTCAGTCTGTATGTGTCCCTAGGTCTAAAGTGGGTCTCTTGTAGACAGCATATATATGGGTCTTGTTTTTGTATCCATTCAGCCAGTCTATGTCTTTTGGTTGGGGCATTTAATCCATTCACGTTTAAGGTAATTATCGATATGTATGTTCCTATGACCATTTTCTTAATTGTTTTGGGTTTGTTTTTGTAGGTCCTTTTCTTCTCTTGTGTTTCCCACTTAGAGAAGTTCCTTTAGCATTTGTTGTAGAGCTGGTTTGGTGGTGCTGAATTCTCTTAGCTTTTGCTTGTCTGTAAAGCTTTTGATTTCTCCATCAAATCTAAATGAGATCCTTGCCGGGTAGAGTAATCTTGGTTGTAGGTTCTTCCCTTTCATCACTTTAAGTATATCATGCCACTCCCTTCTGGCTTGCAGAGTTTCTGCTGAGAAATCAGCTGTTAACCTTATGGGAGTTCCCTTGTATGTTATTTGTCGTTTTTCCCTTGCTGCTTTCAATAATTTTTCTTTGTCTTTAATTTTTGCCACTTTGATTACTATGTGTCTCGGCGTGTTTCTCCTTGGGTTTATCCTGTATGGGACTCTCTGCGCTTCCTGGACTTGGGTGGCTATTTCCTTTCCCATGTTAGGGAAGTTTTCGACTATAATCTCTTCAAATATTTTCTCTGGTCCTTTCTCTCTCTCTTCTCCTTCTGGGACCCCTATAATGCGAATGTTGTTGCGTTTAATGTTGTCCCAGAGGTCTCTTAGGCTGTCTTCATTTCTTTTCATTCTTTTTTCTTTAGTCTGTTCCGCAGCAGTGAATTCCATCATTCTGTCTTCCAGGTCACTTATCCGTTCTTCTGCCTCAGTTATTCTGCTATTGATTCCTTCTAGTGTAGTTTTCATTTCAGTTATTGTATTGGTCATCTCTGTTTGTTTGTTCTTTAATTCTTCTAGGTCTTTGTTAATCATTTCTTGCATCTTCTCAATCTTTGCCTCCATTCTTATTCCAAGGTCCTGGATCATCTTCACTATCATTATTCTGAATTCTTTTTCTGGAAGGTTGCCTATCTCCACTTCATTTAGTTGTTTTTCTGGGGTTTTTTCTTGTTCCTTCATCTGGTACATAGCCCTCTGCCTTTTCATCTTCTCTATCTTTCTGTAACTGTGGTTTTTGGTCCACAGGCTGCAGGATTATAGTTTTTCTTGCTTCTGTTGTCTGCCCTCTGGTGGTTGAGGCTATCTAAGAGGCTTGATGGGAGGCTCTGGTGGTGGGTAGAGCTGACTGTTGCTGTGGCGGTCAGAGCTCAGTAAAACCTTAATCCACTTGACTGTTGATGGGTGGGGCTGGGTTCCCTCCCTGTTGCTGTGGCGGTCAGAGCTCAGTAAAACCTTAATCCACTTGACTGTTGATGGGTGGGGCTGGGTTCCCTCCCTGTTGGCTGTTTTGCCTGAAGCAACCCAACACTGGAGCCTACCCGTGCTCTTTGGTGGGGTTAATGGCAGACTCTGGGACGGCTCACGCCAAGGAGAACTTCCCAGAACCTCTGCTGCCAGTGTCCTTATCCCCACGGTGAAACAGAGCCACCACTCGCCTCTGCAGGAGACCCCCCAACACCAGCAGGTAGGTCTGGTTCAGTCTCCCCCAGGCTCACTGCTCCTTCCCCTGGGTCCTGATGCACACATTACTTTGTGTGTGCCCTCCAAGAGTGGGGTCTCTGTTTCCCCCAGTCCCGTCAAAGTCCTGCAATCCAATTCCCACTAGGCTTCAAAGTCTGATTCTCTAGGAATTCCTCCTCCCGTTGCCTGACCCCCAGGTTGGGAAGCCTGACGTGGGGCTCAGAACCTTTACTCCAGTGGGTGGACTTCTGTGGTATAAGTGTTCGCCAGTCTGTGAGTCACCCACCCAGCAGTTACGGGGTTTGATTTTACTCTGCTTGCGCCCCTCCTACCGTCTCACTGTGGCTTCTCCTCTGTCCTTGGACGTGGGGTATCCTCCTTGGTGAAGTCCAGGGTCTTCCTGTCAATGATGGTCCAGCAGTCAGTTGTGATTCTGGTGCTCTCGCAAGAGGGAGTGACAGCACGTCCTTCTACTCCGCCATCTTCTGTTCCTGTTTTCTAAATAAGTTCATTTGTGTCATTTTCTTTAGGTTCCACATATAAGTGATATCAAATGATATTTGCCTTTCTCTGTCTGACTTACTTCACTCAGTATGATAATGTCCAGGTCCATTCATGTTGCTGCAAATGGCATTATTTTATTCTTTTTAATGGCTGAGTAATATTTCATTGTATATATTGTACCACATCTTCTTTATCCGCTCATCTGTTGATGGACATTTAGGTTGCTTCCATGACTTTGCTGTTGTAAACAGCGCTGCAATGAACATTGGGGTGCATGTATCCTTTCAAACCATGTTTTTCTCCAGATATATGCCCACTAATGGGATTGCTGGGTCGTATGGTAGTTCTATTTTTAGTTTCTTAAGGAACCTCCACACTGTTCTCCATAGTGGCTGTATCAATTTACATTCCCACCAACAGTGCAAGAGGGTTCCCTTTTCCCTTTTGATCAGGTTGTTTGTTTTTTGATATTGAGCCACATGAGCTGTTTGTAAATTTCGGAGATTAATTCCTTGTCGGTTGCAACATTTGCAAATATTTTCTCCCATTCTGTGGTTGTCTGTTCATTTTGTTTATGGTTTCCTTTGCTCTGCAAATGCTTTTGAGTTTAATTAGATCCCATTTGTTTATTTTTGTTTTTATTTTCATTTTTTTCAAAGGCTATCTTATTTTACTTTTTAAAAGATATTTATTTATTAATTATATTTGGCTGTGTTGAGTCTTAGTTGCGGCACACAGGATCTTTTGTTGCAGTGTGCGGGCTCTTTGTTGTGGCATGTGGGCTTCTCTCTAGTTGTGGCACACGGGCTCCAGAGTTTGTGGGCTCTGTAGTTGTGGTGCATGGGTTACACAGCGCGTGGCTTCTGTAGTTGTGGCACATGGGCTTAGTTGCCGCACGGCATGTGGGATCTTAGTTCCCCAACCAGGGATCGAAACCATGTCCCCTGCATTGGAAGGCAGATTCTTAACCACTGGACCACCAGGGAATTCCCTATTTTTCTTTTCATGCTTTCATTTTATTTATTTTTTTATACAGCAGGTTCTTATTAGTGATCAGTTTTATACACATCAGTGTATACATGTCAATCCCAATCGCCCAATTCACCACACCACCAACCCCACCCCCCTGCTTTCCCCCCTTGGTATCCATATGTTTGTTCTCTACATCTGTGTCTCAATTTCTGCCCTGCAAACCGGTTCATCTGTACCATTTTTCTAGGTTCCACATATATGCGTTAATATACAATATTTGTTTTTCTCTTTCTGACTTACTTCACTCTGTATGACAGTGTCTAGATCCATCCACGTCTCAACAAATGACCCAATTTCGTTCCTTTTTATGGCTGAGTAATATTCCATTGTTTATATGTACCACATCTTCTTTATCCATTCATCTGTCGATGGGCATTTAGGTTGCTTCCATGACCTGGCTATTGTAAATAGTGCTGCAGTGAACATTGGGGTGCATGTGTCTTTTTGAATTATGGTTTTCTCTGGGTATATACCCAGTAGTGGGATTGCTGGGTCATATGGTAATTCTATTTTTAGTTTAGTTTTTTTTTAGTTTTTTAAGGAACCTCCATGCTGTTCTCCATAGTGGCTGTATCAATTTACATTCCCACCAACAGTGCAAGAGTGTTCCCTTTTCTCCACACCCTCTCCAGCATTTATTGTTTGTAGATTTTCTGATGATGCCCATTCTTAACTGGTGTGAGGTGATACCTCATTGTAGTTTTGATTTGCATTTCTCTAATAATTAGTGATGTTGAGCAGCTTTTCATGTGCTTCTTGGCCATCTGTATGTCTTCTTTGGAGAAATGTCTATTTAGGTCTTCTGCCCATTTTTGGATTGGGTTGTTTGTTTTTTTAATATTGAGCTGCATGAGCTGTTTATATATTTTGGAGATTAATCCTTTGTTGATTCGTTTGCAAATATTTTCTCCCATTCTGAAGGTTGTCTTTTCATCTTGTTTATGGTTTCCTTTGCTGCGCAAAAGCTTTTAAGTTTCATTAGGTCCCATTTGTTTATTTTTGTTTTTATTTCCATTACTCTAGGAGGTGGATGAAAAACGATCTTGCTGTGATTTATGTCAAAGAGTGTTCTTATGTTTTCCTCTGAGAGTTTTATAGTGTCTGGTCTTACATGTAGGTCTCTAATCCATTTTGAGCTTATTTTTGTGTATGGTGTTAGGGAGTGTTCTAATTTCATTCTTGTACATGTAGCTGTCCAGTTTTCCCAGCACCACTTATTGAAGAGACTGTCTTCTCTTCATTGTGTTTCCTTGCCTCCTTTGTCATAGATTAGTTGACCATAGGTGCGTGGATTTATCTCTGGGCTTTCTATCTTGTTCCATTGGTCTATGTTTCTGTTTTTGTGCCAGTACCATATTGTCTCGATTACTGTAGCTTTGTAGTATAGTCTGAAGTCAGGGAGTCTGATTCCTCCAGCTCCGTTTTTTTCCCTCAAGACTGCTTTGGCTATTAGGCCTGTTTTTATTTTCATTACTCTAGGAAGTGGATCAAAAAGGATCTTGCTGTGATTTCTGTCAAAGAGTGTTCTTCCTATATTTTCCTCTAAGAGTTTTATAGCATCCAGTCTTACATTTAGGCCTTTAATCCATTTTTAGTTTATTTTTGTGTATGGTGTTAGGGAGTGTTCTAATTTCATTCATTTACATGTAGCTGTCCAGTTTTCCCAGCACCATTTATTGAAGAGTCTTTTCTCCATTGTATAGTCTTGCCTCATTATCATAGATTAATTGACCATAGGTGTGTGTGTTTATTGCTGGGCTTTCTATCCTTTTCCATTGATCTATATTTCTGGTTTTGTGCCAGTACTGTACTGTTTTGATGACTGTACCTTTCTTGTATAGTCTGAAGTCAGAGAACCTGATTCCTCCAGCTCCGTTTTTCTTTCTCAAGATTACTTTGGCTATTTGGGGTCTTTTGTATCTCCATACAAATTTAAAAATTTTTTGTTCCAGTTTTGGGAAAAATGCCATTGGTAATTTGATAGGGATTGAATTGAATCTGTAGATTGTTTTGGGCAGTATAGTCTTTTTCACAATGTTGATTCTTCCAATCCAGGAACCTGGTATACCTTTCCATTTGTTTGTGTCATCTTCGATTTTTTTCATCAGCGTCTTATAGTTTTTGGAGTACAGGCCTTTTGTCTCCTTAGGTAGGTATATTCCTAGGTATTTTATTCTTCTTGATGCTATGGTAAATGGGATTGTTTCTTTAATTTCTCTTTATGATCTTTCATTGTTAGTGTATAGAAATGCAGCAGATTTCTGTGTATTTATTTTGTATCCTGCAACTTTACGAAATTCATTGATGAGCTCTTGTAGTTTTCTGGTAGCACCTTTAGGATTTTCTATGTACAGTATCATGTCATCTGCAAACAGTGACTGTTTCACTTCTTCTTTTCCACTTTGGATTCCCATTATTTCTTTTTCTTCTCTGATTGTCTTGGGTAAGACGTCCAAAACTATGTTGAATAAAAGTGGTGAGAGTGGACATGTTCCTGACCTTAGAGGAAATGCTTTCAGTTTTTCAGCATTGAGTATGATGTTAGTTGTAAGTTTGTCATATATAGCCTTTATTATGTTGAGGTATTTTCCCTCTATGCCCACTTTCTTGAGAGTTTTTATCATAAATGGGTGTTGAGTTTTGTCAAAAGCCTTTTGTGTAGCTATTGAGATGATCATATGGTTTTTATTCTTCAGTTTGTTAATGTGGTGTATCATGCTGATTGATTTGTGGATATTGAAAAATCCTTGCATCCTGGGATAATCTCACTTGATGATGGTGTATAATCCCTTGAACGTATTGTTGCATTCAGTTTGGTAGTATTTTGTTGAGGATTTTTGCGTCTATGTTCATCAGTGATATTGGCCTGTAATTTTCTTTCTTTGTGGTATCTTTGGTTTTTGTATCAGGGTGATGGTGGCCTAATAGAATGAGTTTGGGAGTGTTCCTTCCTCTGCAATTTTTTGGAATAGTTTCAGAAGGGTAGGTGTTAACTATTCTCTAAATGTTTGGTAGAATTCACCTGTAAAGCCATCTGATCCTGGACTTCTGTTTGTTGCAAGTTTTAAAATCACAGATTCAATTTCAGTACTTGTGATTGGTCTGTTCATATTTTCTATTTCATCCTAGTTCAGTCTTGGGAGATTGTATCTTTCTAAGAATTTGTCCACTTCTTCTAGGTTGTCTATTTAATTGGCATATAGTTGCTTGTAGTAGTCTCTTATGATGCTTTGTATTTCTGTGGTGTCTGTTGTAACTTCTCCTGTTTCATTTCTAATTATATTGGTTTGAACCCTCTCCCTCTTTATCTTGATGAGGGTTCTAAAGGTTTATCAATTTTGGTTATCTTTTCAAAGACCCAGATTTTAGTTTCATTTAGTTTCATTGATCTTTTCTGTTGTTTTCTTCATCTCTATTTCATTTATTTCTGTTCTGATTTTATGATTTCTTTCCTTCTAATAACTTTGGGTTTTGTTTGTTCTTCTTTCTCCAGTTGTTTCAGGTGTAAGTTTAGGTTGTTTATTTTCCTTGTTTCCTGAGGTAAGAGTGTATTACTATAAGCTTCCCGCTTAGAACTGCTTTTGCTGCATCCCGTAGGTTTTGGGTCATTGTGTTTTCATTTTCATTTGTCTCGTATTTTTTTTTATTTCCTCTTTTATTTCTTCAGTGATCCATTGGTTGTTTAATAGCATATTGTTTGGACTCCACATGTTTTTGTTTTTTACTGTTTTTTTTTCTTCTTGTAGTTGATTTCTAATCTCATAGCATTGTGGTCAGAAAAGATGCTTGATATGATTTCAATTTTCTTAAATTTACTGAGGCTTGCTTTGTGGCCCAGCATGTGATCAGTCCTTGAGAAAATTCCATGTGCACTTGAGAAGAATGTGTATTCTGCTGCTTTGGGTTGGAATGCTCTGTAAATATCAATTAAGTCCATCTGGTATAATGTCATTTAAAGCCTGTGTTTCCTTATTGATTTTCTGTCTGGATGATATATCCATTGATGAAGGTGGGGTGTTAAAGTCGCCCACTATTATTGTGTTACTGTCTATTTCTCCTTTTATGGCTGTTAGTATTTGCCTTGTATATTGAGGTGCTCCTATGTTGGGTGCATATATATTTACAATTGTTATATCTTCTTCTTGGATTGATCCCTTGATCGTTATATAGTGTCCTTCTTTTTCTCTTGTAACAGTGCTTATTTTAACATCTATTTTGTCCGATATGAGTGTTGCTACTCAAGCTTCCTTTTGATTTCCGTTTACATGGAATACATTTTTCCATCCCCCACTTTCAGTCTGTATGTCTCCCCAGGTCTGAAGTGGGACTCTTGTAGACAGCATATATATGGGTCTTGTTTTTGTATCCATTCAGCCAGTCTATGTCTTTTGGCTGGAGTATTTATTCCGTTTATGTTTAAGGTAATTATTGATATGTATGTTCTTATTGCCATTTTGTTAATTATTTTGGATTTGTTTTTGTAGGTGTTTTTACCTCCCTTCCTCTTTTGTTTTCTTCTCTTGTGGTTTGATGACTAACTTTAGTGTTGTGTTTGGATTCCTTTTTCTTTTGTGTGTGTTTTTCTAATATAGATTTTCAGTTTGTGGTTACCATGTGGTTTTGATATATCAGCCTATATATATGCAAGATTGTTTTAAGTTGCTGGTCTTTTAATTTCAAATGCATTTCCAGTATACTGAATTTGTGTTCTCCTCTTCTCACAATTGCTGGTTTTGATATCATATTTTTTGGGGGATGATTTCCTACCTTTACTATATGTTTGCCTTTACTGGTGAGATTTTCCAGTCATAATTTTCTTGTTTCTAGTGTGGCCTTTTCTTTTCTGCCCAGATAAGTTCCTTTAGCATTTGTTGTAAAGCTGGTCTGGTGGTGCTGAATTCTCTTAGCTGTTCTTGTCTGTAAAGCTTTTCATTTCTCCCTCAAATCTGAATGAGAGCCTTGCTGGGTAGAGTATTCTTGGCTGTAGGTTCTTCCCTTTCAACACTTTAAATATATTGTGACACTCCCTTCTGGCCTTCAAGTTTCTGCTGAAAAATCAGCTGATAACCTTATGGGGACTCCCTTGTACATTATTTGTTGCTTTTCCCTCATTGCTTTAATATTTTTTCTTTGTCTTTAATTTTTGTCAGTTTGATTACTATGTGTCTCAGCATGTTCCTCCTTGGGTTTATCCTGCCTGGGACTCTCTACGCTTCTTGGACTTGGGTGACTGTTTTCTTTCCAATGTTAGGGAAGTTTTCAGCTATTATCTCTTCAAATATTTTCTCCAGCCCTTTCTCTTTCTCTTCTTCTTCTGGGACCCTATAATGCAAATGTTGGTGTGCTTAATGTTGTCTCCTAGGTCTCTTAGTGTGTCCTCATTTCTTTTCATTCCTTTTTCTTTATTGTGTTCTGTGGCAGTGATTTCCACCATTCTGTCTTCCAGGTCACTTATCCATTCTTCTGCTTCAATTATTCTGCTATTGATTCCTTCTAGTGTATTTTTCATTTAAGCTATTGTATTGTTCATCTCTGTTTGTTCTTTAGTTTTTCTAGGTCTTTGTTAAACATTTCTTGTGTCGTCTTGATCTGTGCCTCCATTCTTTTTCCAAGATTTTGGATCATCTTTACTGTCATTATTCTGAATTCCTTTTTGGGTAGATTGCCTATCCCACTTCTCTTAGTTATTCTTCCGGGTTTTTTTCTTGTTCTTCATCTGAAACATATTCCTCCACTGTCTCATTTTGTCTAAATTTCTGTGATTATGTTTTCCATTCTGCAGCCTGCAGGGTTGTAGTTCCTCTTGCTTTTGGTGTCTGCCCGCTGGTGGGTGATGCTGGTCTAAGAGGCTTGTGCAGGCATCCTGATGGGAGGGAATGGTACCTGCCCACTGGTGGGTGGAGCTGGGTTTTGTCTGTCTGGTGGGCAGGGCTGTGTCAGGGATTTGTTTATCAGGCAGCTATTTATTCAAGATGACTTTAAGCAGCCTGTCTGCTGATGGGTGGGGCTGTGTTCCCACCCTGTTGGTTGTTTAGTCTGAGGCATCCCAGCACTGGAGCCTACAAGCTTTTGGGTTGGGCCAGGTCTTGGTGAGAAAAGGGTGGCCTCCAAGAGGGCTCATACCAATGAGTACTCCCCAGAGCTGCCACTGCCAGTGTCCTTGTCCCTGCAGCGAGCCACAGCTGCCCCTCGCCTCTGCAGGAGACCCTCCAATACTAGCAGGTAAGTCTGGCCCAGTCTCTTATGAGGGCTTCTAGTGCTGCTGCTGTATCCAATCCTTGTTCTCAGCTGCCAAGAAGGGAACCCCCACCTGGACCTGGCTTCAACAACCAGGAGGGAGGGTTGGCAGTGACTCAGAAGCCCAGAGATGGAGAGCTTATGGTTTGGTCCTGTGTGGTGCTTGGTCTCGGAGACTCTGCCCTGCTCTGAGGGGGCTGCACTGCCATGTGGGTTTGGACATGGCAAATGCCAATTCCTGGCAGGGTTGAGATTTCCTCCATAATTTAGGCCATGCAAGCCCACCCCTGGAGCAGGAATAGGGTTGATTCCCCTGCAAATGTTTAGCAGCTACACAAGAGACATGGGCTAGGCTTGGGGTCTGCGCATGGATGCCAGGGGCATGGGCATTAGGCACAGAGAGCCATGCAGTGGCCACAATTGCCATGCTGCTGCTTCATGATCCTCCTTCGGATAGGCTGGCCCTCACAGTAAGGCTCCCAGTGTGTGGAGGCCATTCTGTAAGGGCAGAGCAGCCTGGAACCTTCTGTCTGCCCCAGAGGCCTGCATATTCATGCTCTGGGGCCCCCTTGCCACTTTCTGCCCTGTGGAGGAAGACTTGAGGTGCTGGAGAAAGACTTGGCTATGGTTGAGTGCAGATGCTGGCATTCCTGGGGTGGCCACAGGCTCTGTGTGGCCCCCATTCCATGTGGATGGGGTCACTGCTGTGTCCACACTGGCTGCCTGTGGCAATCTGAATAGAGACATCTACAAACATGGCACTGGGCCTCCTCTTGGAGAGGCTGGGCTTTCCTGCCAGCGTGCCAGCAGTGGTACTGCGCTGTGGCAGTGCCCACCGTGCTCTGGGGGATCCAGAGGCCCTGCATCCTTGGTCCTTGCTCCTGGGCAGCCCCCTGCCTTGTACAACATGCTTGTTTTAAGTCTGTGCCTCCAAACACCTAGTGCAGCTGGGCTCCATGAATAAATGGTTCTCCCAGAGAGGCTTGGAGAGGAACCTCCCATAAGGATACCTTTTTGGGTTCTGCCTGTTACACTGTTGATGGGCCAAGAGCCTTGGACTTCCTGCCAATACCTGGGCAGTGCCCAGTAGGCTAAGCTCCAGTGGGGCTGCCCAGTCCACTGCAGGCCTGTGTGTCTGTGTCTGTGTAGTTAATGTGTCTGTGCATATGTCTGTGTGTTGAGTGTGTGTAGTTATGTGTCTCTCTGTGTACCTGTTTATATTTCTGTGTGTTTCTGCATCTGTGTGTGTGTAGTGTCTGTGGTGTGTGTGTGTCTGTGTGTCTGTGAACAGTGTACCTGTCTCTGTGTCTGTTTGTATTTCCTTGTGTGTTTATGTGTCTGTGCGTGTGTCCATGTGTGCATCTGTATGTGTTTGTGTGTAGTTTATGTGTCAGTGTGTGTGTCCATATGTGCATCTGTATATGGGTGTGTCTGTGTGTGTTGTTTATGTGTGTGTGTGTGTCTGTGTGTTGTATGAGACAGTGCTTTCCACAAGCGTAACCTTGGCTGCAGCCCTAGGCTGGAGGCGGGAAAGGGCATGAGAAAATAAGAGGAACACTGGTCAGGTTTATCAGCTCTAGCAGAGAACTCTTAAAACGCAGAACAGAAAAAAGTAAGCAGAATATTCACTCATTTTGCATTTTCCCAATTCTTGTTCACAGGGAAAAACCCGTTACAAGTATCAATACTTGGCCACCTTCTACAAGTAGAGCTTGACAAGGGCACAGCGAATGCAGGTTGCACCCGGCATTCAGAGAGGCCAGAGGCCAGAGCCTCTTGTCTTCATTTCCTGACTGTCTCCTGCAGCTGCTGGGGTGAGGGAGCAGGGGCGGGAGCGGGGACTTGGTGGGGGGGCTGCCTGTCGTGATGCCTGTGGGCGTGGCCAGGAGGGCAGGAGGACTGCGGAGCGGGCTGGGAGCGCCTGACTCCTGGGACTGCCTCCGTCACCATTCAGAGCTCTCACCTTGGACCGTAGACTCACTCTTGGAGGAAGATCAAGTCTTCAGGTTCGTTGGGAGAGAGGTGAGGAGCTGACCTGTTCTGGGGAGCAGGCGGGGTTTCAATAAGCCTGTGCTGAGTTGTTGCCTTAAGGAGCGAGGAGCGTTCCTCTAAGGGAAAACGCGTGAAGTCTAAGACTGAGTAGCTGGTGTGAGAACACGGGCTCACCACCACGCCAAGCATTTCCTGGGTTTAATGGCTCACTGGGAGGCAAGTTCCCAGGACAAAGGGCGCCCGAGCCCGGGTGGGCCACGGGGATCAGGAGGCGGAGAATTTGGAAGTGTTCAGGCAGCAAATGTTCTGCCTGAACTGCTGGGTGGCATCTGCTCCCACTGCTGGCTGAACCCCCGTGAGCGCTAGTCAGGCGTTCCTGTGGAATGGAATGTGCCAGGGTGAAAACACTGAATCCCTCAGAGCTGCTTCTCTGCACTCTGGCCACGCACACGGTGGAATAAATGGATTTCGTGTCGCAGTTCTTTCCAAGGACGTGGATGTGAAGCACAGGCATCCCTGGGTGTGGATGTGTTTGGGTTTGCGCACCCAGGCCTGGGCCAGGGTGTCAGGGCAGGTGTCTGGGGCTCCCACCACACTGGCCTGGCTGAGCGCTGATTTAAGGGATGTGACAATTCTACAACGTGCAGTGATTCTGAGGAAGAGCCAACAGGACGCTGTGAGCAGGGTGGGCTGTTTCTATAGCCTAAATACAAGGCAGTCCACTGTAACCTACATCATCTAGGAAATGCCATCCCTGGGGTGTGCTTGTCAGGGGTGGGCATGAGGTCTGCTGTCCAGGCCCCTGGCGCAAGGCTTGCCAGGGCTTGGAGGGCCTGGGAGCTGGAATGCATCTGGGGAGACCTACTCGCACTTATTATAATTGCTAATAAGGATTAAATCTCATTAGAAACCACAGAGGTGAAAGCTCTAGGTAAACTGTAAAGGATTGCACAAAAACTGCTCCTTATTGCAAATTTAGCTTACAAGCACTTGAGTGCAGTTGTTCAAATCAGGTGTAATGTGGGGATGATTTAGAAACATAAGTTCCTAAAGTTTTACTGCACTGATGAAAAGCCAATGCTGATACTATTCTTGTTCTTTGAGAATACATGACACCCTTGGGGTTAGCTGAGATCTGAGATCATCAGGAATTGTGGGGGAGGGGAGATCCTAGCTGCTGCTGGAGACTCAGCAGCCTAGATGCCTGAGAAAGGTTTTAAGCCTGAGGCCAGGGCATCACGTGTGTTTTGGAAAGATCGCTGTGGTTAAGTGGTGGGGTGCAGCTAGGGGGCTCTAGAAAGCCACTGCTGAGCCCTGCCAGCTGAGGGGTGGCTGCACAGTCAGGTCAGGGGGGCACTGCCTAGGTGAGGGGTCTGCAGGGTCAGAGGGAGTCGTCAGAGGCGCTCCTGATTTGTGATATGTGCACCTGAATGGTCGCAGGGCTCCGGGGGAAGGGCCAGGCCTCAGGACTTCAATGGGGGTGTTTGGGCACCTTGGAGACATCGGGGTAGACAAGAAGGCAGCTGGACACAGTGGTCTGGGCTGCCGAGGGGAACTGGGGAGTCACCTGTCTGCGGGTGAGAACCTCACTTGCTGGTTGGATTTTACAGAGGTTTGATTCCGGATTTTGCTGCGGGGTGCGCGGAGGCACTTGCGTGCTCTCAGGGAGCCGCGCACCTGCGCAGGTCGCCCATGTGCAGGGCCCCCGAGACCCCCAGCCCACAGGAAACGCACTCTACAGGGGTGGGAGCAGGACTCTGCCCAGCGCAGGTCTCTTTTCAAGTAGCAGGATCTGATCTCGGAGGGACAGCCGAGAGCGGTCCTGAAGAGAGATCTTACTTCCCTGCCCGGGAATTGAACCTGGGTAGCCTGGATGAAAACCAGGAATCCTAGCCCCTAGGCCACCAGGGGCTAGAGGCTAGAAGCAAAGGGGCCCTAGCTCTTTCCCCCGTTTGAAAGCAAGAATGTTTCCAGGAGGCAAAAACTGTAAAAACAGGTACAAAGGTTATTATTAAAGACACAGCACAACGTATGGGAGAGCACACAGAGAAGCAATTTGTTTATTTGAGACAGAGCAGGGCAGAAATACACACCCAGAGAGAAGGAGTATAAGCGTCCTCTCTAACGAGGAGGAGCACAGTACAAGTCAGAAATGGGGCAGAAATACACACCGGGAGAGGAGGGCGGGCGTCCCGAATGAGGAGCGCAGTACAGAGGCGACTTAAGTCCCTTCTACAGGACAGTCGTTCCAGGTCTTTATTTACCTTTGGCCAATTATCTCGTTTCTTTTTTCACACCTGACTGGTCCCAGGACCCTCCCCACATGCGTGCGCAACTTTTTGCTACGAGGGATCCCACCCCAGAGGCCTGTGGGTGCGTGTCCACACACACTATGGGGTGGCGGCCCCTCCCTTTTTGACCCCCACGGAGCCTTCCTGCGCATGTGCAGACAGGGAAGTTTTCCTTGACCTCAGGAGTGGTCATCGTATCTCCTTACTTCAGCAGAGCTCAGCTTCTGCCACCAGCTTTGTCCTTGGAGCGTCTGGGTGAGACCAGAGTTTCAGAGTTGCTCCACTTGACAAACCCCAGGTGTCCGGCTCAGGGGCCCATCTATCTCCTACCTCAGATCTAACGTCTCCCACAATGGGGAGAGGAAGAGAGAGAGAGAGAGAGAGAGAGAAGAGAGAAGAGAGCCTGCAGCTGGGCTGGCAAAGCCCACTTCCCGGAGCACTGAGTGGGAGGGCCACCCTCCGAGCCTCCAAGCTCAGAGGAAGGCCACCCTTGTCCACTGAAAAAGAAATGCACAACCTAAAAGTTGAGAATTATGCTTTATTCAGTGGACTCATGCCCCAGAAGAATAGCTCTGAGGGACTGCTTCGAAGAAGTAAGGGGGGAGCCAGGATATATAGGAGTTTTTGCCACAAAAACCAGGTAGTTGGAACATCAAAAGATTACCGTTAATTAAAAAGAACCAGACATCTCAAGTTAAGGAATTTAGTGCTTTTCTATATACGGGAAATACTAGAGTCTGGGCTTACTGAAATCATTCCTTTGATGTGCACCTCAGCTCTCTGGGGCCAGCATCCCTCTTGCTTTTCTCCATCCTGAATCTCCTCAGGGTGCACAGTCGGAAGTGGCTGCAGAGGCTGATTGCTCGATGGCCACAACATCCTTTGTTTACTGACATGGCAGGGGGCATTCGTGGTCCACACTTTAAAACAAGAACGTAAAGGGAGGCTTTTGACCCAGTTCGTTCATTGCAAGAGCCATCTGAAGGAATTAAAGATCAGACTCCACAGTCTGTGTCCTGGCCTGGAGTGGGATAAGGGCAAAGGCCCCTGCACTGCCCTTGCTGGGAAATGTCTGTCTCTGTGCACAGGCCGGGCTGAGAGGAGGCTGACTCCCGGCGGCCTCCACGGCCCCAGGGTCTACACCTGCACCTTGCCTGGGCTTCATCACCTAGAAAGAGTGCACCAAATTCAGTGGACCCAGCCACAGTCCCGAGGTTGCCGCCACCTGGACAGTTCTGCACCAAGAAGGAAGCTTTGGTCCTGAAGGGTGTGTTACGGGGAGAGGGACATTCCATGACTGGGGTGTCTTCTCAGGACTCAGACATTGTCCATGGGAGGAGGGAATTGCCTGTAGAGTGATTTCTTTTTAGTAATCAAGTTTTCACAGCAGCTAGTATGCTTTTTTTTCTGTCTTCTCTTTTCATCATTGCATTATGTCAAATGATTAAAGAACTTGGAGAAAGGTGTTCTTAAAATTTACAAAGAAACCATTTTCCATTTGATGTGTATTGCTGCTAATTTATGCACTACCGTAAAACCACCACGCTGGCATTGTATTCAGTAATACATTTTATTTAATTGGCATGCCTGTGCAGGAGAGGGCACCGCATTCTCAGGACAGCCAGAACAGCACCACAACACACACAGTGCACCAAGGAGATGCTTGTTTAGGTGCAGTCTTGCTGGGCTGACGGCCACTGAGGGCAGGTACCTAGGACTTCTCGCCTTCCACTTCCTGTCCCTCGTGTCCCTGCTGCCTCACTTGCACCAAACCTGAGCTCTCCTCTGTAAATGCAAAGAAATTCCATCATGCCCACAAAGCCCAGCCAAGTTCTGCTGTCAGAGCCATCAGGAAGGGCTGCAGGTGTCCAGCCCTGGCTGGAGCATGGGGAGCACGGCTCTATCGATCCCCTTTGCTGAACACCTCCATTGTTGAGCTTCCCCTCTGGCCCGGAGCAGCAAACAATGGCTGCTGGACCAGGTTGGGAAGCGCACAGGGGTAGAACCCCCTGTCTTCCCCAGTAGGGCATGACCAGTGTCCCCCCCCCCATGTGCACTGTCCCCTGGGCACCCTTGCACCCAGTGCTGTCATCTGATGAGCCCCTCTACCACACTCTGGGCACCTCCTCTGGAGGAGCAGTGAGGCCGGAGTAACATGGCCTGGAGCCGGGTTGGTAAGCATCAGCAGGAGGGGCCAAGGCGAGTGGGGAGCATGTTGTGGCAGTCCTGGGATACCAACCAGAGCCTCAGGTAATTTTCAGTCTGCTGCCTCTGAGCTGGGACCGGGAGTAAGCAAGTGCATGCACTCTTCAAGCGGAGTCTTGATTTCCTGCAGCCCTGTGGTAAGCCCCACTGGATTTCAAATCGGCTAAGTGGGCTCATCCTCCTAGTGTCAGATCCCAGGGTTGGGGTGCCCAATATATGGCTTGAACCCATCACTGCCTAGGGAAGACCCCTTAGCCTGTGATATCCCCTTCCTCTTCTGGGTCCCTTGCTATGTATGTGGGTCCCAACTAGACCGCTTCGCCTCCCCTCCTACCAGACTCTGTGTGCTTGTTTCTTTAGAGCCGTGGCTGTAGATGAGCTATTCTGCTAGTCTTCAGGTCATTCTCAGCAGGAGTTGCTCTATATGTGGTTATAGTTTCGACGTGTTCGTAGGGAGAGGTGAGCTCGGGGTCCTCCCACTCCACCATCGGATCCTGCCTCCTAAGCACTCAGATACTGACAGGTGTTGACAGACAGCTGGGTTGTTTCCAGTTTTGGCCTGTTATGGATAGAGCTGCTGTGAATATTTGTAGATAGGTTTTTGTGTGAGAGTAAGTTTCGTTCATCTAGGATAACTGTCCAGGAGTGCAACTGCTGGGGCATATGATAGCTCTTTTATAAGAAACTGTCAAACTGCTTTCCAGACTGTCTATGACATGTTGCATTCCCACCAGCAGTGTGCGAGGGGTCCAGTCTCTGCCTGCTCACCAGCGTTTGGCGGTGTCTCTGTTTTTAAATTTTAGGTATGCAGTGATATGTCATCGTAATTTTAATTTGCATTTCCCTAATGGCTAATAATGTTAAAGCACATCTTCTCATGTGCTTGTTTGCCATTTGTATATACTCTTCAGTGAAGTGACTCCACATATCTTTGTCCATTTTCTAATTGGGTTGTTTCTTTACTGTTGAGTGTTGAGGGTTCTTTATATATTAGGGATATCAGTCCCTTTCTGAATATGTGATTGGCAAATATTTTCTCCCAGCCTGAAGTTTGCCTTTTCATCCTCTTAAGTTTTCACAGAGCAAAAATTTTTTAATTCTTATGAATTTCAATTTATCAAAAATTTTTTTGTTTTATGGATTGTGCTTTTGGTGTCAAGTTTAAGGCTCTTTGCCAATCCCCATATCCTGAAGATTTTTTCCTATGTTTATTTCTTAAGCTTTTATAGTTTTACAATTTACATTTAAGTCTGTGGTCCATTTTGGATAAACTTTCATATAAGATGTAAGACAGAGCTAAAAGTTCTTCTCTCTCTCTTTTTTGCCTATGGATGTCCAATTGCTCCAGCACCATTTGTTGAACAGGCTGTATTTCTTGCATTGAATTGCTTTTGCACCTTTGTCAAAATCCATTGAGCATATTTGTGTGGGCCTATTTCTGGGTCCTCTGTTCTGTTGCATTGATCCTTGTGTGTATATCTCTGCCCACACCACACACTCTTAGCTATAAAGTAAATCTGGAGATTGAATAGATTGGCTCCTCCCACTTAAATCTACTTTTTCTAAATTGTTTTAGTTATTCTCAGTTATTTGCTTTTCCATATAAATTTTAGAATAATCTTATTTATATCTATAAAAAATCTTTCTGGAATTCTGATAGACATTGCATTAAATCCCAATCTTGGGAACATTGACTTCTTCACTATATTGAATCATCCAATCCGTAAGCTTGATTTATCTCTCCGTTTATTTAGATCTTCTTTTATTTCTTTCATCAGCATTGTGTAGTTTCCAGCATATGAGTCAGTAAATGTTTTATTAGATGTATACCTATTTATATTTTTTAGCAATTGTAAATGGTATTATGTTTTTAATTTTGAGGTCGACCTGTTCATTGATAGTATGTAGAAATATTAGATTTTGAAATGTTTATCTTGTATTCTATAACCTTGCTGAACTCACTTATTAGTTCTATGAGATTTTTGTAGGTTCCTTGGGATTTTTTTGTGTGTAGAAAATCATACCATCTGCAAACTGAGACAGCTTTATCTCTTCCTTTCTACTCTGTATGGCTTTACTTCCTTTTCTTGTCCTATTAGCCTAGCTAGAGTTTCCAGTACTATGTTGAGTGGGAGTGGTGGGATTGGACATCTTTGCCTTATTCCTAATCTTAGCAGGAAATCTTCAAGTTTCTCACCATTATGTATGATGTTAGCTATAGGTTTTTGGTAGATAATCTTTATCACGTTGAGGAAGTTACCCTCTATTACTGTTTTTCTTGGAGTTTTTATCATGAAGGGTGTGGAATTTTGTCAAATGCTTTTTTCTGCATCAATTAATATGATCATGTGATTTTTCTTCTTTAGCCTGTTAATATGGTAGATAATATTGATTGATGTTTTTATTAGCTTTATTGAGGTATAACTTAACATACCATACAATTCATCAATTTAAATGGTACAATTCAGTGGTTTTTAGTATATTCACTGAATTGTGTGACCATCACCACAGTCAATTTTAGAACATTTTCACCAACCCAAAATGAACCCTACACACATTAGCAGTCACTCCTCACTTTCCTCCAACAGTGCCCTCCTCTGTCCATCCTAGGCAAACACTAATCTACTCCCTGTCTCTATAGATTTGCCTATTTGGAAGATTTCATATGTAAATGGAATTGGGCAATATGTGCACTTTTGTGACTACCTTCTTTCACTTAACATAATGTTTTCAAAGTTCATCCGTGCTGTAGCATGCATTGGTATACTCTTCCTTTTTTATTGTTAAATAATATTCCATTCCACATTTTATTTATCCTTAATCAGTGATCAATATTTGGGTTGTTTCCAAAATAATACAAAAAAGTATTCATAATACTTTTACAAAGAGTATGCATATACTTTTTGAGTATTAAAAATGCTTCTATGAATATTAATGTACAAGTTTTTGTGTGAATATGTGTTTTCATTTCTCTTGAGTATGTACCTAGAAGTGGAATTACTGGTTCATATTTAGCATTGGTCAACCTGTGAATATTGAACCAGCCTTGAGTCCCTGGAAAAAACCCTACTTGGACATGGTATATAATTCTTTTTACATATTGTGGAATTTCCTGTGCTAATATTTTGTCACGGTTTTTTGCATCATAGTCATGTAAGATACTGGCCTGTAGTTTTCTTTTTTTTTGTACTGTCTCTGTCCTATTTTGGTATCAGGTAATACTGGCCTCATAAAATTAATTGGGAAGTGTACCTCATCTTCTGTAATCTGCAAGAGGTTGAGTAGGATTGGTGTTAATTCTTCTTTCATTGTGGGGTAGAATTTTCAGTGAAATCATCTTGGCCTGGAATTTTTTTGGGGGGGGAACTTAAAAATTCAAACTCAATTTACTTAATAGTTATAGGATATTCAAATTATTTTGTATTGGGTGAGTTATACTAATTTGTGCTTTTCTGAAGAATTGGTCCTTTTCATTTAGTCAAATTTATGTGTGTAGAGTTGTTCATAGTGTTCGATTATTATCCTTTTGATGTCTGGTGGTCTGTGGTGATATTCCCCATTTCATTCCTTGTGTTGATAATTTGTATTCTCTTTTTTCTTTGTCAGTTGTGCTAGAGGTTTGTCAATTCTATTGACGTTTTTGAAGAACTTGTTTTTGTTTCATTTTCTCTGTTGTTTTTCTGTTTTCTATTTTGTTGTTTTTATACCTATTATTTTCTTATTTTTTGTTTGCTTTGGGTTTGTCTTGCTCTTTTTTTTTCTAGGATATTGAGAAGGGAGCTTAGATTATCAATGAGACTCTTTCTCCTTTCTAATATGAGCAATTAGTGCTATAAGTTTCCCTCTCATCACTGCTTTAGCTGTGTTGCACAAATTTTGATATGTTATATTTTCATTTTAATTCAGTTCAATATAATTTTGGTTTATCTTGAGACTTTGTCTTTGACTCCTGGTTTATTTAGAAGTGTGTTTTTTAATTTCCAAGTGTGCAAATTTTTGGCTTTTCTGTTATTAATCTCTAATTTGGTTCCACTGTGTCTGTAAAACACACTGTATATTTCAATTCTTTTGAATTTGTTGAGTTTTTTTTAATGGCTCAAGGTGTATATGGCCTTGATATATGTTCTGTGGGCATTTAAAAAAATGTTTTGCTGTTGTTGGGTGGATTATTCAATAGATATCAATTAGATCCCATTTGTTGATGGTATTGTTCAGTTCTTCCATATCCTTGCCAATTTTCTGTCTTGTTGTTCTATTGATTGCAGATAGAGAAATGAAATATCCAATGCTATAACTGTACATGTCTGTTTCTCCTTTCAATTCTGTCAGTTTTCCATCACATATTTTGAAGCTCTGTTATCTGGTGCATACATATTTCATATTTCTATGTTTTCTTGGTAAACTGACCCATTTATTATTATGCAATATCTCTGTCTGTCCCTAGTAATTTTCTTTGATCTGAAGTTTACTATATCTTGTACCAATACAGCCACTCATACTTTTTTTGGATTAATGCTTGAATGATATATCTTTTGTCCATCTTTTTACTTTTAGCCCACCTATCTTGTTATTTTTGAAGTGAATTTCTTATAGACTGCACATAATTGAGTTGTGTTTTTTAATCTACTCTGCTAATCTCTGCATTAATTTTTGTATTCAGACCACTTATATTCAATGTAATTTTGATATGTTAGGGCTGTGGGTTACTTAAATATATTTTATAATCCCATTTTGATTTATAGTATTTTTAAATGTATCTTTTATAGCTTTTCAAAGTGGTTGCTGTACATATCAAATTATGTATACATTACATGTCACAGTACTGTTGCCATTATTTTATCAGTTTGAGTAAAATCTAGAAAGCTTACCCCCCTCTCCATTCTTTTTTTTTTAAAGCCTGGATAATAATTATAAAATATAATCATCATGTAAATAGGTGTATTGGGGTGGAGAGGCACATATAAATTTTATGGTTGGGGTACTGTTTTTTATGATTTTAAAAAAATTTTTATTGGAGTATAGTTGATTTACAATGTTGTGTTAGTTTCAGGTGTACAGAAAAGAGAATCAGTTATACACATACATATATCCACTCTTTTTTAGATTCTTTTCCCATATAGGCCATTACAGAGTATTGAGTAGAGTTCCCTGTGCTCTACCGTAGGTCCATATTTGTTGCCTATTTTATATATAGTAGTGTGTATATGTCAATCCCAATCTCCCAATTTATCCCTCCTCCCTTTACCCCCTGGTAATCATAAGTTTTTTTTTTAAACATCTTTATTGGAGTAAAATTGCTTTACAATGTTGTGTTAGTTTCTGCTGTATAACACTGTGAATCAGCTATATGTATACATATATCCCCATATCCCCTCCCTCTTGGGTCTCTCTCACACCCTCCCTAGCCCACCCCTCTAGGTGGTCACAAAGCACCGAGCTGATCTCCCTGTGCTATGCGGCTGCTTCCCACTAGCTATCTATTTTACATTTGGTAGTATATATATGTCCATGCCACTCTCTCACTTCGTCCCAGCTTACCCTTCCCCCTCCCTGTGTCAAGTCCATTCTCTATGTCTGCGTCTTTATTCCTGCCCTGCCCCTAGGTTATTCAGAACCATTTTTTAAGATTCCATATATATGTGTTAGCATGCGGTATTTTTTTTTTTCTCTTTCTGACTTACTTCACTCTGTATGACAGACTTTAGGTCCATCCACCTCACCACAAATAACTCAATTTTGGTTTTTTTTTTTATGGCTGAGTAATATTTCATTGTATATATGTGCCACATCTTCTTTATCCATTCATCTGTCGATGGACACTTAGGTTGCTTCCATGACCTGGCTATTGTAAATAGTGCTGCAATGAACAGTGTGGTACATGTCTCTTTTTGAAATATGGTTTTGTCAGGGTATATGCCCACTAGTGGGATTGCTGGCTCATATGGTAGTTTTTTTTTTTTAGTTTTATGAGGAAACTCCATACTATTCTCCATAGTGGCTATATCAATTTACATTCCCACCAACAGTGCAAGAGGGTTCCCTTTTCTCCACACCCTCTCCAGCATTTATTGTTTGTAGATTTTTTGATGATGGCCATTCTGACCAGCATGAGGTGATACCTCATTGTGGTTCTGATTTGCATTTCTCTAATGATTATTGATGCTGAGCATCCTTTATATCTTCTTTGGAGAAATGTCTATTTAGATCTTCTGCCCATTTTTGGATTGGGTTGTTTGTTTTTTTGATATTGAGCTGCATGTGCTGCTTGTATTTTGGAGATTAATCCTTTGTCAGTTGTTTCACTTGCAAATATTTTCTCCCATTCTGAGGGATGTCTTTTCATCTTGTTTATGGTTTCCTTTGCTCTGCAAAAGTTTTAAGTTTCATTAGGTCCCATTTGTATGTTTTTGTTTTTATTTCCATTTCTCTAGGAGGTGGGTCAAAAAGGATCTTGCTGTGATTTATGTCAAAGAGTGTTCTTCCTATGTTTTCCTCTAAAAGTTTTATAGTGTCTAGCCTTACATTTAGGTCTTTAATCCATTTTGAGTTTATTTTTGTGTATGGTGTTAGGAAGTGTTCTAATTTCAATCTTTTACATGTAGCTGTCCAGTTTTCCCAGCACCACTTATTGAAGAGGCCTACTTTATCAAAGATAAGGTGACCATATGTGTGTGGGTTTATCTCTGGACTTTCTATCTCGTTCCATTTATGTATATTTCTGTTTTTGTGCCAGTACCATACTGTCTTGATTACTGTAGCTTTGTAGTATAGTCTGACGGCAGGGAGCCTGATTCCTCCAGCTCTGTTTTTCTTTCTCAAGATTGCTTCGGCTATTTGGGGCCTTTTGTGTTTCCATACAAATTGTGAAATTTTTTGTTCTAGTTCTGTGAAAAATGCCAGTGGTAGTTTGATAGGGACTCATTGAATCTGTAGATGGCTTTGGGCAGTATAGTTATTTTCACAATGTTGATTCTTCCAATTCAAGAACAAAGTACATCTCTTCATGTGTTTGTATCATCTTTAATTTCTTTCATCAGTGTCTTATAGTTTTCTGCATACAGGTCTTTTGTCTCCTTAGGTAGGTTTATTCCTAGGTATTTTATTCCTTTTGTTGCAGTGGTAAATGGGAGTGTTTCCTTAATTTCTCTTTCAGATTTTTCATCATTAGTGTATAGGAATGCAAGAGATTTCTGTGCATTAATGTTGTATCTGGTTGCTTTACCAAATTCATTGATTAGCTGTAGTAGTTTTCTGGTAGCATCTTTAGGATTCTCTATGTATAGTATCATGTCATCTGCAAACAGTGACAATTTTACCTCCTCTTTTCTGATTTGGATTCCTTTTATTCCTTTTTCTTCTCTGATTGCCGTGGCTAAAACTTCCAAAGCTATGTTGAATAATAGTGGTGAGAGTGGGCATCCTTGTCTTGTTCCTGATTTTAGAGGAAATGGTTTCAGTTTTTCACCATTGAGAAAGATGTTGACTGTGGGTTTGTCATATATGGCCTTTATTATGTTGAGGTAATTTCCCTCTATGCCTATTTTCTTGAGAGTTTTTATCATAAATTGGGTGTTGAATTTTGTCAAAAGCTTTTTCCTTCATCAGTAAGATTATCATATGGTTTTTTTCCTTCAGTTTGTTAATGCGGTGTATCACATTGATTGATTTGCATACATTGAAGGATCCTTGCATTCCTGGGATAAACCCCACTTGATCATGGTGTATGATCCTTTTAATGTGCTGTTGGATTCTGTTTGCTAGTATTTTGTTGAGGATTTTTGCATCTATGTTCATCAGTGATATTGGTCTGTAGTTTTCTTTTTTTGTGACATCTTTGGTTTTGGTAACAGGGTGATGGTGGCCTTGTAGAATGAGTTTGGGAGTGTTCCTCTCTCTGCTATATTTTGGAAGAGTTTGAGAAGGATAGGTGTTAGCTCTTCTCTAAATGTTTGATAGAATTCGCCTGTGAAGCCATCTGGTCCTGGGCTTTTGTTTGTTGGAAGATTTTTAATCACAGTTTCAATTTCAGTGCTTGTGATTGGTCTGTTTCTATTTTCTGTTTCTTCCTGGTTCAGTCTTGGAAGGTTGTGCTTTTCTAAAATTTGTCTATTTCTTCCAGGTTGTCCATTTTATTGGCATAGAGTTGCTTGTAGTAATCTCTCATGATTCTTTGTATTTCTGCAGTGTCAGTTGTTACTTCTCCTTTTTCATTTCTAATTCTGTTGATTTGAGTCTTCTCCCTTTATTTTCTTGATGAGTCTGGCTAATGGTTTACCAATTTTATTTCTCTTCTCAAAGAACCAGCTTTTAGTTTTATTGATCTTTCCTATTGTTTCCTTCATTTCTTTTTCATTTATTTCTGATCTGATCTTTATGATTTCTTTCCTTCTGCTAACTTTGTGGTTTTTTTGTTCTTCTTTCTCTAATTGCTTTAGGTGTAAGATTAGGTTGTTTATTTGAGATGTTTTTTTGTTTCTTGAGGTAGGATTGTATTACTCTAAACTTCCCTCTTAGAACTGCTTTAGCTGCATCCCATAGGTTTTGGGTCATCGTGTTTTCATTGTCATTTGTTTCTAGGTATTTTTTGATTTCCTCTTTGATTTCTTCAGTGATCTCTTGGTTATTTAGTAGTGTATTATTTAGCCTCCATGTGTTTGTATGTTTTACAGATTTTTTCCCTGTAATTGATATCTAGTCTCATATCGTTGTGGTCAGAAAAGATACTTGATACGATTTCAATTTTCTTAAATTTACCAAGGCTTGATTTGTGACCCAAGATATGATCTATCGTGGAGAATGTTCCTTGAGCATTTGAGAAGAAAGTGTATTCTGTAGCTTTTGGATAGAATGTCCTATAAATATTAATTAAGTCCCTCTTGTTTAATGTGTCATTTAAAGCTTGTGTTTGCTTATTTATTTTCATTTTGGATGACCTGTCCATTGGTGAAAATGGGGTGTTAAAGTCCCCTATTATTATTGTGTTACTCCATTTCCTCTTTTATGGCTTTTAACATTTGCCTTATGTATTGAGGTCCTCCTATGTTGGGTGCATAAATATTTACAATTGTTATATTTTCTTCTTGGATTGATCCTTTGATCATTATGTTGTGTCCTTCTTTGTCTCTTGTAATAGTCTTATTTTAAAGTCTATTTTGTGTGATATGAGAATTGCTACTCCAGCTTTCTTTTGATTTCCATTTGCATGGAATATCTTTTTCCATCCCCTCACTTTCAGTCTGTATGTGTCCCTAGGACAGAAGTGGGTCTCTTGTAGACAGCATATATGCAGGTCTTGTTTTTTCTATCCATTCAGCTCATTTATGTCTTTTGGTTGGAGCATTTAATCCATTTACTTTTAAGGTAATTATGGATATGTATTTTCCTATTCCCATTTTCTTAATGGTTTTCGGTTTTCTTTTTTTGGTCTTTTCCTTCTCTTGTGTTTCTGCTTAGAGAAGTTCCTTTAGCATTTGTTGTAAAGCTGGTTTGGTGATGCTGAATTCTCTTAGCTTTTGCTTGTCTGTAAAGGTTTTAATTTCTCCATTGAATCTGAATGAGATCCTTGTTGCCTAGAGTAATCTTTGTTGTAGGTTTCTCCCTTTCATCACTTTAAATATGTGCTGCCACTCCCTTGTGGCTTGCAGAGTTTCTGCTGAAAGATCAGCTGTTAACATTAATGGGATTCCCTTGTATGTTATTTGTTGCTTTTCCCTTGCTGCTTTTAATATTTTTCTTTGTATTTAATTTTTGATAGTTTGATTAATATGTGTCTTGGTGAGTTTCTTCTCGGATTTTTCTGTATGGGACTCTCTGCACTTCCTGGAGTTGATTGACTATTTCCTTTCCCGTGTTAAGGAAGTTTTCCACTATAATCTCTTCAAATATTTTCTCAGACCCTTTCTTTTTCTCTTCTTCTTCTGGGACCCCTATCATTTGAATATTGGTGCGTTTAATGTTGTCCCAGAAGTCTCTGACACTGTCCTCAATTCTTTTGATTCTTTTTTCCTTATTCACTCTATGGTAGTTATTTCCACTATTTTATCTTCCAGGTCACTTATCTGTTCTTCTGGCTCAGTTATTCTGCTACTGATTCCTTCTAGAGAATTTTTAATTTCATTTATTGTGTTGTTCATCGTTTGTTTGCTCTTTAGTTCTTCTAGGTCCTTGTTAAACCTTTCTTGTATTTTCTCCATTCTATTTCCACGATTTTGGATCATGTTTACTATCATTACTCTGAATTCTTTTTCAGGTAAACTGCCTATTTTTTCTTCATTTCTTTGGTCTGCTGGGTTTTTACCTTGCTCCTTCATCTGCTGTATATTTCTCTGTCTTCCCATTTTGCTTAACTTACTGTGTTTGGAGGTCTCCTTTTTGCAAGCTGCAGGTTTGTAGTTCCTCTTGTTTTTGGTGCCTGCCCCCAGTGGGTAAGGTTGGTTCAGTGGGTTGTGTAGGCTTCCTGGTGGAGGGAACTGGTGCCTGTGTTCTGGTGGATGAGGCTGGATCTTGTCTTTCTGGTGGTCAGGACCACGTTGGGTGGTGTTTTTTGGGCTGTCTGTGAAATTAGTATGGTTTTAGGCAGCCTCTCTGCTAATGGGTGTGGTCATGTTCCTGTCTTGCTAGTTGTTTGCCATGGGGCTTGCTGGCTGTTGGGTGGAGCTGGGTCTTAGCACTGAGACAGAGATCTCTGGGAGAGCTCTCACCAATTGATATTATGTGGGGCTGGGAAGTCTCTGGTGGTCCAATGTCCTGGACTCGGCTCTCCCACCTCAGAGGCTCAGGCCTGACACCAGGCTGGAGCACCAAGATCCTATAAGCCACACAGCTCAGAAGAAAAGGGTAAAAAAAGAAAGAAAAAATAAATTAAAATGAAAAAATAAAAAAATAATTTTTAAAAAAGTAATAAAAAAAGAAGAAGAGAGCAACCAAACCAATAAACAAATCCACCAATGATAACAAGTGCTAAAAACTATACTAAGATAAACGTAAAAATCAGTAACAAGTCTGTTGCAGACAGCAAACCCCAAGTCTACAGTTGCTCCCAATGTCCATTGCATCAATTTTGGGTTCATTCATTGTCTATTCAGGTATTTCACAGATGCAGGGCACCTCAAGTTGATTGTGGGGATTTAATCTGCTGCTCCTGAGGCTGCTTGGAGAAATTTCCCTTTCTCTTCTTTGTTTGCACAGCTCCTGGGGTTCAGCTTTGGTTTTGGCCCCACCTCTGAGTGTAGGTTGCCCTCAGGCTTCTGTTCCCACCCAGAAAGGATGGGGTTAAAGTAGTGGCTGATTAGGGGGCTCTGGCTCACTCATGCTGGGGTGGGGAGGGGTATGGTATTTATAATTGGAATGCAGGGCAAGCCTGTGGTGGCAGAGGCTGGCGTGATGTTGCAACAGCCTGAGGCGCACTGTATGTTCTCCTGGGGAACTTGTCCCTTGATCATGGGACCCTGGCAGTGGCGGCTGCACAGGCTCCCAGGAGGGGAGGTGTGGATAGTGACCTGGGCTTGTACACAGGCTTCTTGGTGGTTGCAGCAGCAGCCTTAGCATTTCATGCCTGTCTCTGGTGTCCGCGCTGATAGCTGCAGCTCATGCCCATCTCTGGAGCTCGTTTAGGCAATGCTCTGAATCCCCTCTCGTTGCTCACCCCAAAATAATGGTCTCTTGCCTCTTCAGCAGCTCCAGACTTTTTCCCGGAATCCCACCCGCCAGGCCGTGGCGCACTAGCCCCCTTCAGGCTGTGTTCACGCAGCCAACCCCAGTCCTCTCCCTGGGATCCGACCTCTGAATCCAGAGCCTCAGCTCCCAGCCCCCACCTGCCCTGGAGGGTGAGCAGACAAGCCTCTCTGGCTGGTGAGTGCTGGTCGGCACCGATCCTCTGTGCGGGAATCTCTCTGCTTTGCCCTCTGCACTCCTATTGCCGTGCTCTCCTCTGTGGCTCTGAATCTTCCCCCCTCCCACCCCCGTCTCCTCCAGTGAAGGGGCTTCCTAGTGTGTGGAAACTTTTCCTCCTTCACAGCTCCCTCCCAGAGGTGCAGGTCCCATCCCTATTCTTTTGTCTGTTTTTTCTTTTTTCTTTTGCCCTACCCAGGTACGTGGGGATTTTCTTGCCTTTTGGGAAGTCTGAGGTCTTCTGCCAGCGTTCAGTAGGTGTTCTGTAGGAGTTGTTGCACATGTAGATGTATTTCTGATGTATTTGTGGGGAGGAAGGTGATCTCCCTGTCTTACTCCTCCATCATCTTGACGGTCCCATGTCCCTCTCCATTCTTTATCTCACCAATTTGTGACAAATTGTCTTAAATATTTCCTCTGCATACATTGATAACCATATCAGAGAGTGTTACAATATTTGCTTCAAAAATCAAACATATTGTAGAAAATGCCAAAAGACAGAGAAAATGTATTGTATTTGCTCTTATTTTTCCATTTGCATTATTATTTTCACCTTCCTGATGCTCCAAAATTTCTTCTCTTAATCTTTCTTTTTTGTTTAGAGAACTTTCTTTGGCCATTCTTTTAGGATAGGTCTGCTGGCAACAAATTCTCTCAGTTTTCTTTCATCTAGGGTCCTGATTTCCCCTACATTCCTGAAGGATATTTTCACTAGATAAAGGATTTGGGGTTGACAGTTCTTCCTTTCATTACTTGAAAAATATGGTGCCACTTCTGGCCTCCATGGTTTCTGTTATTTGAATTTTTTCCCCCTGTACGTACATCTTCATTTTTCTCTTGATGGTTTCAAGACTTTTTCTTTGTCTTTAGTTTTCAAAAGTTTGACTACAGTATATCTTGGTGTAGGTTTCTTTTGGTTTATCTTCTTTGGGTTTTACTAAGCTTCTTCAATGTGTAGATATATGTGTTTTGTCCAATTTGGGGAGTTTTCAGCCATTATTTCTTCAAACACTTTTTCAGCTACATAGTATTTCTCTTCTCCTTCTGGGATTCTCATTACATGAAGATTATATCTTTTGTTATAGTCCCACAGGTCTCTGAGGGTCTGTTAATTTTTTTCCACTTTTGTTTTTATTAGGTAATTTCTATTGTTCTAACTCCCAGTTCATTAGTTCTTTTCTGTTTCCTCCATTTTGCTGTTGAGCCATCTATTGAATTTTTAGTTTTGCTATTGTGTTTTTCAGTTCCATTTGGTTCTTCTTTGCTGAGACTTTCTAGTTTTTCATTTGTTCCAAGTGTCTCTGTTATTGCCTGTTGAACCATTTTCATTTTGGCTGTCTTAAAACTCTTTGTCAGATAATTCCAACATCCCTGTTGCCTTAGTGTTGTCATCTATTTTCTTTCAAGTTGATATTTCCTTGGTTATCACTCTAACAGGGGATTTTGATTGAAACTTGCACATTTCAAGTATTATGAGGCTCTAATACCTATTTAAACTTTCTGTTTAGCTGGTTTCCTCTGACACCACTCCAGCAGAAGGGCCTAGTACTGCCTCATTGCTGTCAGGTGCGATTAGAAATCCAAGTTCCCCACTTGGCCTCAGTTGCTATCATGGTAGGGAAGGATTCCTTGTTATTTCTGGGGGGTGGTGTGGGAGATCTGGCTCCCTACTGGGCCTCTGCTGATACCTTCCTGGATGGGAGGGATAAGGTCACCTCATTACTGCTCCTCATGTGGCCTCCAGGGACACAGTTGTGATGTGGCCTCACTACTGCAGTGGTGTACTTGGCCTGCTCTGACACCTCACCAAGGAGGTGTTTCTCTTACTGCAAGGTGGGGCTGAAGTTCAGGTTCCCCACTCTTGGTCACCACCTACCTGGTAGGGGGTGTGCATAAGGAGGAAGTTGGACTCCGTAGCACCCAGCAGAGATGAACGTCCCAGCTCCTTATTTTCCTTCTCTGACCGCCCCAGTGGGAATGGGGGACCGGGCCCCTTATTATAGCCTGGTGAGGCTGGGAGTTTAGGCTCACCACTTGGCCTTTGCTGTCTGGGTAAATTTGGGTCTACAGTGTTTGGCTGCAGTAGAGTAGTGTCTAAAAGTTTTCTATCCTACTAGGCTGCCACATTCATATTCCTTTGGCTAGAGAGGGCAGGCCTTTCTTGGGGCTTTTTTGGTCTATATCTGTTGGTGTTTCCAGGTTGCTGACATCTTCAGCACCCTGTCTGGGATATATGAGACATGATAAAAATCCAAGGACACAGCCTCACTGCTGTGTCATTTCTTGGGTCCCTAACTTGTTTGCCGCCTTCTGTACAGCTTTCAGAGTCTTCTTATGGTTGTTTTATATAAAATGTCAGGTTTTTCATCGTACTTAGCAGGAAGAAGCGGGAATAGTAATTTTACTCTATGTTCCTGGGAGCACAAGTCCTGAGATGTAATTTTTTAGTGTTGATAGTATGGTTGCATGCTAGCCTGAATGATTTAGGAGAGAAGGAGGAAAAAATGTAACGAAGCGGTCTGAACAGGTCAGAGTGGGTGGTCTCCATTGTACCCAGTAGGGCTGCAGGCAAGCGTGTCCTTGGAAGGCTGGGTACTTCGGCCTCTGGTTAGCTTCTCAGCATGTCTACCTCCCATGTAACCAGCTTCTGTGGTTATGTACTCAGAACAGCTTCCATTTCCTTCTTGGACCCTGGCTGATTCCTTCAGTGAAGGAAGGAAGAGGCAAAGTCAGTAGCTGAGACTAGAAAGGAGGGAAGATGTATAGGGATTTAAGGAGGGAGGTGGAGGAGAGCAGGGGTGAAAATTGACTTGGGAGATGCAGTAGGATTGCTGGGCAGTGCTGGGGCCAACGGAGAGCCCTGCCTGTGGAGGCCAGGTGAGACCAGCAGCAGCACCCAGGGTTCTCCATGGCCACATTCAGCCACTCAAGTGGTGGCTCAGAGTGGGCAAGTCAGGTTTGGGGTCTTGCCACGTGGCAGATAGACTCCAGGGTGGCCCCTATGATCCCCACTGTCTGGTGTTCACACTCTTGTGTGATGATCCCCTGCCCTTGAGTGAGAGTGGGACCTTTAACTGGCTTCCAACCAATAGAATATGGCAAGGGTGATGGATGGGATGTTACTCTTTGACGGCTACATTACATGAAATTCTTCCTTGTTAGTTGACTCGCTCTGGAGACTCTTGCTGTTCCTTGATGAAGTGAACAGACATGTTGGGGTCCACATGGCAAAGAGCTGCAGGAAGCCTGTAGGAAGTGAGGGTGGCCTCCAGCCGACAACCAGCAAGCAGCTGGGTCCTCAGTCCTGCAGTCACTAGGAAGTGAATTCTGCCAGCACTGAGTGATCTTGGAAGCTGATTCCCAGCCCAATGACACTTGAGAGCCTAATCAGAAGACCTACCTAAGCCTGCCCCAGCGACTCCTGAGCCACTGAAACTCTGAGATTATAAATGTGTATTATTTTAAGCTACTTATTTTGTGGTAATTTATTATGCAATAATAGAAGACTCATATATCAGGTGAACTTGACAGAATGTAAGAGGAGGCAAGTAAAAGGAGTGTGTTTGCTTTACCACAGAATCTCAACTGGGAAAGGGGAGTGAGGACGTGTTTGCTGACATGGGAGCAGGCAAGTGCTGGAGAGGCACTCACAAAACTTAGAGCCCAGGGTGTAGATGGTGAAGCCAAAAAATAACAGCAAGTGTAGTAGTGGGTGGGAGGGATGGGGAGAGAGAGAGAGAGACCATAAGCTGGGGCCCAAATCTTCGAAGAATGAAGGTGGGACATGGCCAGGAAGACAGTAGTCAGTGTAGTAAATGTTGGGTGGTGTATTCCAATGGCAGCTGGAGTACATTAGGGAGGGGAGAAGATGGCAGTGGAGAGCTCAGAGGATAACTCTGTTAAAGGGAGAGAGTGGGACCCAGTGTGTGATGAAAATGTGAGGCCTCTTGTTCAAAGAGCAGGAAAAAGTGCCGTTACAATATAAAAGATTTTCTTTTCTTCCACAGTCTCTTGACTTGTCATGGTGTTTTAAATTGCTATTCTAAGTAAAGAAAAATTAAAAATTTAAATTATTAGCATAAATTCTATTGTTCATCTTTATGTTGTGCAACATCAGTTCAAAATACAAATATGAGAGCATTTAACTTGTAGGTGGAGTCACGGAAGTCACACAAGTTGTTTTCAATGTGTAGTTCAAATGTGCATATGGAGTTTATTCTTACCGGGTAATGGAAACATTGCGTGAAACTAACTCTAATATTTTTGTTTTGTCTTTTGATACAAGTACATTCTATCAACACTCTCTGCCGTCTGCTTACTGATGAGTAAGTCATCTTTTCAATGTAAGTGATGGGTTAAAGTAGGGAAATCAGAGCAATAAGAAAATAGTAGGAATTCCTTGGTCATTCGGGTTTCTTCAAAAGCTGTTGCCTTTCTGTATTTAAAGTAAATTCTTGTTCCATCAGAAAGTGTGGGCTTTTGGGCTGTGAGCACACCCCGTCCCCACTTACTCAGTTGTAGACATAACTCACTGACCTTGTACCTGCTTGGACTCCCACACATCCTGGGTCCTCCAGAATTTTTGATCATGGGGCATTGCGAGCCTCTGTGAATTGGGTGACAAGGAGTGGTGGACCCATGAATTGTACTCACTTCACCCAACTGTAAACAAATAAAATGGTAATGGGTTAAAACATAATCCCAAAAGCAGGACACCATAACCTTGCAAGTATAGTGATTTTTCTCATTTTTGTAATAGGTATTATTATTTTCTCATTGCAAGAGTATTAATTTTCTAGATGCAAAAGTCGTTAAAGCTGTAGCCTAGACAAAGACAAAGGAGAAAGCCTGAATCATCTGTACCTCCGCCACACAAAGGTAGCCATATTTTAGAGGCTGTGTCTTTTTGGTTTTCTGTTCTATGTATATTCTATGTATTTATTTATTTCAACAGATATATACCAGTGTATCAATGGTGTTTACCATATTTTAAACATTTCCCAATGTCAGTATCCCTAGAGGATGTTTATGTTTGCATAGTATTTCCTACTATGCACATATCACAATTTACCCAACTAATGCTCTGTTGTTGAATAGTTAGGTCACTGCTAGTGTGAAATGTGCTAAAATATTCATTCTTGGAGATGAACATACACTTTTTTCCATATGATATTAGATGCTGAAACATGGGAAGCGCCTTGTTATAAGAAGTGTTTCTACTGTACCATTCAGTAGTATGAATTCCCCAAGATAAAAGTGATATTCACAGTTTGCTTTTTATCAACAGTGGTTTCTTTCTGGCTGACTCTAGTGAGAAGAGTGGCAACAGAAACATGCACCTAGAGAACAAAGATGGCAGGCTGACCTCTGGTGTGCTGGAGATGGAGATACATCAGACATCTGCTCCTATGAGTGCTGGCCTGGGAGGGCCGGGGCTGGTGGGACTCAACACCAGCAACCATAGGCCACAGCAGGGAGACAGCAAGGCAGACTCCCTGAACCCCTACCCCAGTGGGGCAGCTGGGCAGAGCTGCTGGGCTCCTGTGGACCAGGATTTTGGCTCATTCTTCGCGGAGTGGAGGTGAGTTTAAAACAATTTTATCTTGTGAATGTGGAATTCACAAATACTGGATTTCCTTGAGCATAGTTCTCTCACATTTTTTGTGGGAAAAATGTCCAGATATTCTGCAAGAATCTTTCCAGCATTAAATCACTTTCCTGGCCTGTTTTGAATGAATGCTACTTCTGAAATGCGGCTAATGTAAATCGAAAAGATAATAAAAATAGAAATCAGATCAGTTACATCACCTGTGTACAAACTGGTTAGTAAGTATTTTCTTAGAGCTATTAAAATCAGGGTATAGGTAACACAGAAAGCAGGAAGGAAGAGTGTGTTAAGTTATCTAGTGGCATGCAACAAACTCCAAAATTCAGCATCTTAAAACAACACATGTTTATTTTCTCACAGTTTTGTGAGTCAGGAATCTGGGCATGGCTTAGCTGGATCCTCTGCTCAGGGTCTTTTACAGGCTGAGAACAAGTGGTCAGCTGGGGCTGACCACGGTTCAGGTGGGCAGGGTCTGCTTCCAAACTCGTCTGTGTGATTGTTGGCTGGGCTCAGTTCCCCCTGGGCAGATAGACTGAGGTTCTCAGTCCCTTGCCAGGAGGCCTGCTCCATCAGGGCAACCATGAGAGACAGTTCTTTGTAACCTAATCACAGAAGTAACTCCCCATCACTTTTGCTGTGTGGGCCCATACTGAAGGGGATGGGATCACACAAGGGTGTGAACACCTGGAGTGGATCACTGGGGGCATGTCAGAGGCTGCCTGCCACAAAGGTAGAGGAGAGGAGGAGAGAAAAATTGTGCAAGGCTAAATGGACCAAAAAGATGACTGGTGTTATCTATAGAAAACTATGTATGGAGCCCTCGTAGGTTATCTATATCTTCTCATTGTTTACAATTGATCTGAAAACTGATGACAATACGAATGATTCTCATCCCAAGAAATAAATTTGAAGTGTGTCTGATGGAATGAATTGTCCAGTTTTACACTGATTTTTCAATTCAGTTCAACATTTCTAATTGCCCATATATGTATGGTTTCTTTCTCTTGTTGGTTTCCTGTAATTAATGAGTTAAATAAAATATTTGATATGTGTTCATGTCACATGTATATGGCAGTCATGATTTTATCTTCTTTTTTTACTTACAGTTTTATTGAGATATAATTGACACATAACACTGTACAGGTTAAAGGTGTACAGCATGATAATTTGACTTACATACATCATGAAATGATTACCACAATAAGTTTAGTGAACATCTGTCATCTCATATAGATACAACATTAAAGAAATAGAAAAAAATTGTTTTCCTTGTGATGAGAGCTCTTAGGATTGGCTCTCAACAACTTTCATATACGACATGCAGCAGTGTTAACTATAGTCATTGTGTTGTATATTACATCCCTAGCACTTATTTATCTTGTAACTGGAAGTTCATACCTTTTGACTATCTTCATCCAATTCCCCCTCCCCAAGCCCCTGACTCTGGTAACCACAAATCTGATCTTTTCTGAGTTTGTTTATTTTTTGAAGTATAGTTGACCTACTATACCATGTTAGTTCCTCATCCACAACATAGTGATTCAATATTTCTATATATTTCAAAATGATCACAAGTCTAGTTATGATCTGTCACCATACAAAGATATTACTTAGTTATTGACTGTATTCCCCATGCTGTACATTTAATACTGTGACTCATTTATTTTGTAAGTGGAAGTTGTGCCTCTTAATCTCTCTCACCTGTTTCTCTCTTCTCTCCACACCCCTCCTTCTGGCAACTACCAGTTTGTTTTATCTGTGACTCTTTTTCTGTTTAGTTATATTTGTTCATTTGTTTTGTTTTTTAGACTCCACATATAAGTGAAATCGTACAGTATTTGTCTTTCTCTGTCTGACTTATTTCACTTAGCATAATACCCTCTAGGTCCATCCATGTTGCTGCAATTGGCAGTACTTCATTCTTTTTTATGGCTGAGTAATAGTCCATTGTATGTATATGTGTGTTTATATATATATACACCACATCTTCTGTTTTCAGTCACCTATTTTTGGGCACTTAGGTTGCTTCCATATCTTGACTATTGTAACTAATGCTGCAATGAACATAGGAGTGCATATATCTTTTCAAATTAGTGTTTTCATTTTTTCCAGATATATTCCCAGGAGTGGAATTGCATTATATAGTAGTTCTATTTTTAGTTTTTAAAGGAGCCTCCATACTGTTTTCCATAGTGTCTGCATCATTTTACATTCCCACCAACAGTGTATGAGGGTTCCCTTTTCTCTACATCCTTGCCAAGATTTGTTATTTATAGACTTTTTGACGATAGCCATTCTGACAGGTCTGAGGTGACATCTCATTGTGGTTTTGATTTGCATTTCCCTGATGATGAGTGAGGCTGAGAATCTTTTCATGTGTCTATTGACCATCTATATGTCTTATTTGTAAAATTATCTATTCAGGTACTCTGCCCATGTTTTTAATTGGTTGTTTTTTGTTTTTTGGGTTTTTTTGTTGTTGAGCTGTATGAGTTCTTTCTATATTTTGGATATTAACCCCTTATTTTGATATACCATTTGCAAATATCTTCTCCCATTAAGTAGGTGGACTTTTTGTTTTGCTGATAGATTCCTTCACTGTGCAAAAGGTTTTTAGTTTGATGTGTACATTTTTTTTTTTTTGCTTTTGTTTCCCTTCTCTGAGGAGACATATCCCCCAAAATATTGGTAAGACGGATGTCAAAGAGCATACTGCCTATGTTTTCTTCTAGAAGTTTTATGATTTTGTGTCTTACATTTAGCCTTTAATTCATTTTGAATTTGTTTTTGTATATGTTGTGAGAAAGTAGTCTAGTTTGATTCTTTTGCAGGTAGCTGTCCAGTTTTCCCAATACTATTTATTGAAGAGCCTATCTTTTCCCCGTTGTATATTCTTGACCCTTTTGTCATAGATTAATTGCACATGTAAGTGTGGGTTCATTCTGGGCTATCTCTTCTGTTTCATTGAGCTATGTATCTTTTTTGTGTGTGCCAGTACCATGCTGTTTTGATTGCTGTAGGTTTGTAGTATAGTTTGAAAGCAGGCAGTGTGATACCTACAGTTTTGCTCTTTTTAAAGATTGTTTTGGCTATTTGGAGTCTTTTATGTTTCCATACATATTTTAGAATTATTCGTTCAAGTTCTATGAAAAATACTATTGGTATTTTGATAGGGATTGCACTGAATCTGTAGATTGCTTTGGGTAGTATGGTCATTTTAACAATATTAATTCTTCCAATCCCTGAGCACAATATACCTTTCCATTTGTTTTTGTCACCTTGAATATCTTTCATCAACATCTTATAGTTTTACCTTCTTGTTTAGAGTTATTCCTAGATATTTTATACTTTTTGATGCAATTGTAAATGGAATTGTTTTCTTACTTTCTCTTTCTGATAGTTTGTTGTTAGTATAAAGAAATGAACAGATTTCTATATATTAATTTTATATCCTGCAACTTTACCAAATTCATTGACGAGTTCGAGTAGTTTTTTGGTGGTGTATTTAGGATTTTCTATGTATTGTATCATGTCATCTGCAGTGACAGTTTTCCTTCTTCCTTTCCAACTTGGATTTCTTTTATTTCTTTTTCTTGTCTGATTGCTGTAGCTATGACTTCCAATATTTTGCTGAATAAAAGAGGCTAGAGTGGACATCCTTATCTTGTTCCTGATCTTAGAGGAAATGCTCTCAGCTTTTCACCATTGAGTATGATGTTAATGGTGGGCTTGTCATATGTGGCCTTTATTATGTTGATGTATGTTCCCTCTATACTCACTTTTTTCAGAGTTTTTTTATCATGAATAGATGTTGAATTTTGTCAAAAGCTTTTTCTGCATCTATCAAGGTGATAATATAATTTTTATTCTACAATTTGTTAATGTGGTATATCACTTTGATTTGTGGATAATGGGCCATCCTTGCACCCCTGGGATAAAACTTATTTGATCATCATGTATGATCCTTTTAATGTATTGTTGAATTTGTTTTGTAATATTCTGTTGAGGATTTTTACATCTATGTTCATCAGTGATACTGGCTTGTAATTTTCTTTGTTTAAAAAAAGAAGCTATCTTTGTCTAGTTTTGGTATTAGGGTGATGCTGGCCTTGTAGAAAGAGTTCAGAAGTGTTCCTTCCTCTGCAGTTTTTAAGAATGGTTTGAGAAGGATAGATGTTGATGCTTCTTTAAATGTTTGGTAGAATTGATGCATGAAGTCATCTGGCCATGGACCATTGTTTGTTGGGAGTTTTTAAAAATTGCTAATTCAGTTTCGTTACTGATAATTTATCTGTTCATATTTTTTATTTCTTCCTGATTCAGTCTTTCGAGGTTGTACATTTATAGGAATTTGTCCATTTCTTCCAGGTTGCCCATTTCATTGTTTGTAGCAATCTCTTATGATCTTTTGTATTTCTGTAACTTCTTCTTTTTCATTTCTGATTTTATTGATTTGTGCCCTCTCTCTTTTTTTCTTGATGAGTTTGGCTAAAGGTTTATCAATCTATATATATATATACATGCTTATTTTAAGTTACTGATCTCTTAAGTTTGAATGCTTTTTAACAACCCTGAATTTTTACTCCCTCTCAATATTTACTGTTTTTGACATCAGATTTTACATCCTTTTGTTTTGTGTACCCCTTAACTACTTACTGCAGACATAGATGATTCGACTGCTTTTGTAAATTCCTACTATCTTTATAAGTGGTTGATCTACTACCTTAACTGTATACTTGCCTTTGCCAATAAGATTTTTCCTTTGGTAATTTTTATATTTCTAGTTGTGGCCTTTTCTTTTTTGCTTAGAGAAGTCCCTTAAAGGTGGTTTGCTGGTACTAAACTCTTTTAGATTTTGCTTGTCTGTAAATCTTTTGATCTCTCCATCAAATATGAATGAAAGCCTTGCCAGGTAGAGTATACTTGGTTGTAGGTTTTTCCCTTTCATCACTTTGAATATATCAAGTCACTCCCTTCTGGACTGCAGAGTTTCTGCTGAAAAATCAGCTGATAGCCTTATGGGAGTTTCCTCATACATTACTAGCTTTTTTCCCTTGCTGTTTTTATTACTCTCTCCTTATCTTTAATTTTTGTAATTTTAATTATAATGTATCTTGGTGTAGATCTCTTTGGGTTGATCTTATTTGGAACTATCTGTGCTTCCTGGACCTGGATGTCTGTTTCCTTTCCCAGGTTAGAAATGTTTTCAGCAGTTATGTCTTCAAATAAGTTCTCTGCCCCTTTCTCTTTCCTTCTTCTTCTGGGACCCCTATAATGTGAATGTTTGTTAGTATGCTTGATGTTGTCCCAGAAGTCTCTTAAACTGTTCCATTAAAAAAATTTTCTTTTTTCTTTTTTCTATTCAGCTTGCATGATTCTCATTACTTTTCCAGTTCACTGATCTGTTCCTCTGTCTCATCTAATCTGCTGCAAAACTCCTTCTGGTGTATATTTTATTTAAGTTATTGTATCCTTCAGCTTTGTTTGGTTTTTCTTTATATTTTCTAAGTTTTTGGTAAGCTTCTCACTGTGTTTATCCATTCTTCTGAATTTGTTGAGCATCTTTATGGTCATTTCCATGGAAACTCTATCAGGTAGATTGTTTATCTCCACTTTGCTTTGTTCTTCTGGTGTTTTATTTTATTCCATCATTTGGAACATGTTCCTCTGTCACCTCATTTTACCTAATTCTCTATTTTTATTTCTATGCATTAGGTAGAATGGTTACATTTTTGTATCTTGGAGAAGTGGCCTTATGGAGGAAATGTTCTATATGTCTCAGCAGGGCACTCCCCTCTGGTCAACAGAGTTAACTACTCTAGGGGTGCCCCCTATGTGGGCTGTGTGGGTCCTTCTGTTGTGATGGGCTGACTACTGTGGGTGGTCTGGTGGAGTGGCTGGCCCCTGGTCCGGCTGGTTGCCAGGCCCTGCCTTTTGCAAAGGATTCTGGCAGCTGATGGGTGGGGCTGTGTCACAAGGTGGCTGGCTGCAGAACCCAAATGGTTGCAGGGCTAGTGCTGCAAACTCTGCTGCTCCTACTGCTGCCACAGCCACAGCCAAAGTTGAAGCAAATGGAGGGTCAGAGGAGCCAGATGAAGATATGGGAGTTGGTCTCTTTGACTAATCACCAAAAAGCAACCAACTCAGCCAGCTTGATTTGTGAAACAAGAAAATAGAGGCTTACTTCTCTTAAAAAAAAAAAAAAGGTCAAGGGTCCTGGATCTAGTGTCAGCCTATTGGTGGGCTGGGCTGGGCCTGGGGGGCTCCTGGAGCTGGTGTCATCCTGCTGGTGGGTGGGGCTTATGGCGGGGGGGCGTTTCCCAGGGCTGGTGCCAGACTGCTGGTGGGTATACCAGGGTGCTGGGGTCTCTGGCTTCAGGACCCTGGGGGTCCCAGAGTTGGTGTCAGTCTGCTGGTTGGCCAAGCTGGATCCTGGGATCTCTGGCTACAGAGCCCAGGAGGTTCTGGAGCTGGTGTCAGCTCTTTGGTAGGTGGGTCCAAATCCTGGTGTGGCTAGCTGAGGGGCCCAAGCTGTTCCAAAGCTGGTGTCGGCTTATTGGTGGGCAGGGACAGGGCCCTGGGCATTCTGGGGTAAGTGCTGCTCTTACTTTTTTTGTGGAGCTGCTTACCAATGTCTCTGGCTCTAAGACCTGGGTGTCCTGGAGCTGGTGTTGGCCTGCTGGTGAGTGGGGCTGGGTCCCAACACTCCACAGTGGTCTTGGGGCTAGTGCTGGTATACTGATGGGTGGGTCCATGTTCTGTGCCCTCTGGTGGGTGGGGCTGTGTCCTTGGGTGGCTGGAAGGTCCTAAGGCAGTGGGCCTGCTGGTGGGTGGGGATGTGTCCCCACCCAGCTGGTTGCTTGGCCTGAGGTGTCCCAGTACTGGTATCAGTAGGCTGGTGGGTGAGACTGGGTCCTGGTGCTTATAATCTGGAAGGAGGATTCCAAAGTGATGCTCGCCAACACCAATGTCCTCACGGTAGAGTGAGCTCCCCAAAAGCTCTTCCACCCACATCTATGTCCCCAGGGTGAGCTCCAGTTACCTCCTTCCTCTCCAGGAGGCTCTCCAAGATCTGCACGTCTGTCTGACACAGGCTCCTTTCAAATTACTGCTTCTGCCCTGGATCCTGGAGCATGTGAGATTTTGTGCATGCCCTTTAAGAGTGGAGACTCTATTTTCCACAGCTCTCTGACTCTCCTGAAGGTAAGCCCCACTGGCCTTCTGGGGGCTCATCTTCCTTGTGCAGCTGGGGGCCTGATGTGGGGCTCAAACCTCTTGTTCTTTTGGGGGGAACCACTGCAATTGTAATTATCCTCCATTTCTGGTTGCCCACTCAGGGGATACTGCATCTCCACCCCTCCTATCCATCTTGTGGTTGCTTTTTCATATCTTTAGTTGTAGAAGATCTTTTATGCCTTCAATTCTTTCTTACTGATAGTTGCTCTGTAAATTGTTATAATTTTGGTGTTTCCGTGGGAGGAGGTGAGCTCAGAGTTTTCCTACTATGCCATCCTCCCCAGCTCTGATTTTGCTCTCTTTTAACAATAATCCTATAACAGAGGGAATAAACAACAAAAAATAGAGAAAGCAGACTTCATTCTGGTGGCACCCTGACCCTTATGTTTGGGATTCTGAGCCTTCTCTTGTAGCTGCAGCCCTGGAATTCTGCAGGATACTTCTTGATGCTGCTTTCCCCCTGTCCTCACTGAGGAATTCCACCCCTTTGCTACTTGAGGCCTCTAAGAGAGAGGAATAAATTGTTTATACATTTTAAATGACATAGAACAAACAAAACTGCCAAGTTAAAGGTGAATGAATTTTTCTAATATGCTAGTTTTCTTCATAGAAAAAGTAAACAATGTTTCACACAGCCTCCCCCATTTCTTCACTCCCTTTCTCATTCCCTTATCTAAATATAGCATGGTTTTGAATCTCAAATCCCAGAAAACTTTGAATGAATGCTCCTTTTATTATAAAATAGCACATAAGATCTGATATGGATTAAATATAGTATATTGTCAGACTGAATTGTCTGACATGACCAATTCATCTGTCATGAATTGATTATTGTTTTTACCATTACCAAGCCAAAGTAAATTGTTAAAAATTTGGAAATTGAAGGGGAAAAATGATTTTACAACAATTATTACTATCTACTGGCATTTACCTGTATTCCCTTCTGAGCTTCTCCCATATGTAATATGTATTTTTACATTTTTGTGCTCATAGTAAATAGTAAATGTCATTTTATATTTCTTTTATGTAATTGTATATTATAAATACTATCAGTGTTGTTACATATTGTCCAAAGCTGTTATTTTATATATATGTATTTCATTGAAATATAGTTGTTTTATAGTATTGTGTTAGTTTCAGGGGTACAACTTAGAGATTCAATATCTTTACAGATTATATTCCATTATAGATTATTACAAATAATGGATAATTGGTATAATACCCTGTGCTATACAGGAGTAGTTTGTAGCTGCACCATTTTATATTCCCACCAACAGTGTACAAGGATTCTCCACATCCTGGCCAACATTTGTTATTTGTAGACTTTTTGATGACAGCCATTCTGGCAGGTGTGAGGTGATATCTCATTGTGGTTTTAATTTGCATTTCTCTAATAGTTAGTGATATTGAGTTTCTTTTCATGTGCGTGTTAGCTATCTGTATGTCTTCTTTGGAAAAATGTCTATTTAAGTCTTCTGCCAATTTTTTGATTGGATTGTTTGGGTTTTTTTAATATTGAGTTGTACGAGCTGTTTGTGTATTTTGGATATTAATCCCTTGTTAGTTCCATCATTTGTAAATATTTTCTCCCATTCTGTAGGTTGTCTTTTCATTTTGTTGTGCAAAAGCTTTTAAGTTTGATTAGGTCCTATTTATTTTTGTTTTTATTAATTAATTTATTTTTGGCTTGGGAGACTGATTTAAGAAAATATTACTACGATTTATGTCTGAAAATGTTTTGCCTATGTTCTCTTCTAGGAGTTTTATGGTGTCTTGTCTTACATTTAGGTCTTTAAACCATTTTAAGTTCATTTTTATATATGGTGTGAGGGAGTGCTCTAATTTCATTGTTTCACATGTGGCTGTCCAGTTTTCCCAGCATCACTTGTTGAAGAGACTGTCTTTTCTCCACTGTATATTCTTGCCTCCTTTGTCATAAATTGACTGTAGGTGAGTAGGTTTATCTCTGGGGCTTCTAGTCTGTTCCATTGATCTATGTGTCTGTTTTTGTGCCAATATTACACTGTTTTGATTACTGTAGTTTTGTAGTATAGTTTGAAGTCTGGTAGGGTTATACCTCCAATTTGTTCTTTTTTCTCAAGATTGCTTTGGCAACTTGGGGCCTTTTGTGGTTCCATATAAATTTTAGAATTATTCTAATTCTGTGAAAAATATCATGGGTATTTTGATAGGGATTGTATTAAGTCTGTAGGTTGCTTTCAGTAGTATGACCATTTTAATAATATTAATTCTTCCAATCCAAGAGCACAGAATATCTTTCAATTTCTTTGAACCACCTTCAATTTCCTTCATCAATTTTTATAGTTTTCATTATATAGGTCTTTCACCTCCCTTAGTTAAGTTTATTCCTAAGTTTCTTTTTAGATGAGATTTTTAACAAGGTATTTTTTTTTTTACTTTCTCTTCCTGATATTTCATTATTAGTGTTTAAAAATGCAATAGATTTCTGTATATTAATCTTGTATCCTGCAAACTTGATGAATTCCATTATTAGGTCTAATAGTTTTGGGGTGTAAACTTTAGAGTTCTCTAAATAAAATATCATGTCATCTGCAAATAGTGACGGTTTTACCTGTCTCCTTCTAATTTGGATACCTTTTATTTCTTTTTCTTTTCTGATTGCTGTGGCTAGGACTTCCAATACTATGTTAAATGGAAGCATTTTTGTCTTTTTCCTGAATTTAGCAGGAAGGCATTTGGCTTTTCACCATTGAGCATTAGGCTGAATGTGGGTTTGTCGTAAGTGGCCTTTATTGTGTTGAGATGTGTTACGTTTATACCCACTTTGATGAGTGGGTTTTTTAAAAAACATCTTTATTGAGGTATAATTGCTTTACATTGTTGTGTTAGTTGCAGATGTATAACAAAGTGAATCAGCTATGCGTATACATATATCCCCATATCCCCTACCTCTTGCGTCTCCCTCCCTCCCACCCTCCCTAGCCTACCCCTCTAGGTGGTCACAAAGCACTGAGTTGATCTCCCTGTACTCTGCAGCTGCTTCCCACTAGCTATCTATTTTACGTTTGGTAGTGTATATATGCCCATGCCACTCTCTCAGTTCATCCCAGCTTACACTTCCCGCTCCCCATGTCCTCACATCCATTCTCTACATCTGCATCTTTATTCCTGTCCTGCCCCTAGGTTCTAAAGAACCATTCTTTTTTTTTTTTTTTAGATTCCATATGTATGTGTTAGCATACTGTATTTGTTTTTCTCTTTCTGACTTACTTCACTCTGTATGATAGACTCTAGGTCCATCCACCTCACTACAAATAATGCAATTTCGTTTCTTTTTATGGCTGAGTCATATTCCATTGTATATATGTGCCACATCTTCTTTATCCATTCATCTGTTGATGGACACTTAGGTTGCTTCCATGTCCTGGCTATTGTAAATAGAGCTGCAATGAACATTGTGGTACATGACACTTTTTGAATTATGGTATTCTCAGGGTATATGCCCAGTAGTGGGATTGCTGGGTCATATGGTAGTTCTATTTTTAGTTTATTAAGGAACATCCATACTGTTATCCATAGTGGCTGTATCAATTTATATCCCAACCAACAGTGCAAGAGGGTTCCCTTTTCTCCACACCCTCTCCAGCATTTATTGTTTGTAGATTTTTTGATGATGTCCATTCTGACCAGTGTGAGGTGATACCTCATTGTGGTTTTTGTTTGCATTTCTCTAATGATTAGTGATGTTGAGCATCCTTTCATGTGTTTGTTGGCAATCTGTATATCTTCTTTGAAGAAATGTCTATTTAGGTCTTCTGCCCATTTTTGGATTGGGTTGCTTGTTTTTTTGATAATGAGCTGCATGAGCTGCTTGTATATTTTGGAGATTAATCCTTTGTCAGTTGCTTCATTTGCAAATATTTTCTCCCATTCTGAGGGTGGTCTTTTGGTCTTGTTTATGGTTTCCTTGGCTGTGCAAAAGCTTTTAAGTTTCATTAGGTCCCATTTGTTTCTTTTTGTTTTTATTTCCATTTCTATAGGAGCTGGGTCAAAAAGGATCTTGCTGTGATTTATGTCATAGAGTGTTCTGCCTATGTTTTCCTCTAAGAGTTTGATAGTGTCTGGCCTTACATTTAGGTCTTTAATCCATTTTGAGTTTATTTTTGTGTATGGTGTTAGGGAGTGTTCTAATTTCATACTTTTACATGTAGCTGTCCAGTTTTCCCAGCACCACTTATTGAAGAGGCTGTCTTTTCTCCACTGTATATGCTTGCCTCCTTTATCAAGGATAAGGTGACCATATGTGCGTGGGTTTATCTCTGGGCTTTCTATCCTGTTCCATTGATCTATATTTCTGTTTTTGTGCCAGTACCATACTGTCTTGATTACTGTAGGTTTGTAGTATAGTCTAAAGTCAGGGAGCCTGATTCCTCCACCTCCGTTTTTCTTTCTGAAGATTGCTTTGGCTATTCGGGGTCTTTTGTGTTTCCATGCAAATTGTGAAATTTTTTGTTCTAGTTCTGTGAAAATGCCATTGGTAGTTTGATAGGGATTGCATTGAATCTGTAGATTGCTTTGGGCAGTATAGTATTTTCACAATGTTGATACTTCCAATCTAAGAACATGGTATATTTCTTCATCTGTTTGTATCTTCTTTAATTTCTTTCATCAGTGTCTTATAATTTTCTGTGTACAGGTCTTTTGTCTCCTTATGTAGGTTTATTCCTAGGTATTTTATTCTTTTTGTTGCAGTGGTAAATGGGAGTGTTTCCTTAATTTCTCTTTCAGATTTTTCATCGTTAGTGTATAGGAATGCAAGAAACTTCTGAGCATTAATTTTGTATCCTGCTACTTTACCAAATTCATTGATTAGCTCTAGTAGTTTTCTGGTATCATCTTTAGGATTCTCTGTGTATAGTATCATGTCATCTGCAAACAGTGACAGCTTTGCTTCTTATCTTCTGATTTGGATTCATTTTATGTCTTTTTCTTCTCTGATTGCTGTGGCTAAAACTTCCAAAACCATGTTGAATAATATTGGTGAGAGTGGGCATCCTTGTCTTGTTCCTGATTTTAGAGGAAATGGTTTCAGCTTTTCATCATTGAGAATGATGTTGGCTGTGCATTTGTCATATATGGCCTTTATTATGTTGAGGTAAGTTCCCTCTATGCCTACTTTCTGAAGAGCTTTTATCATAAATGGGTTTTGAATTTTGTCAAAAGCTTTTAATACATCTATTGGGATGATCATATGGTTTTTATCCTTTAATTTGTTATATGGTGTACACAATGATTGATTTGCATATATTGAAGAATCCTTTTTTTGTAACATCTTTGTGTGGTCTTGGTATCAGGGTGATGGTGGCCTTGTAGAATGAGTTTGGGAGTGTTCCTCCCTCTGCTATAGTTTGGAAGAGTTTGAGAAGGATAGGTGTTAGCTCTTCTCTAAATGTTTGATAGAATTTGCCTGTGAAGCCATCTGGTCCTGGGCTTTTGTTTGGTGCAAGATTTTTAATCACAGTTTCAATTTCAGTGCTTGTGATTGGTCTGTTCATATTTTCTATTTCTTCCTGGGTCAGTCTCGGGAGGTTGTGCTTTTGTAAGAATTTGTCGATTTCTTCCAGGTTGTCCATTGTATTGGCATATAGTTGCTTGTAGTAATCTCTCATGATCCTTTGTATTTCTGCAGTGTCAATTGTTACTTTTCCTTTTCATTTCTAATTCTGTTGATTTGAGTCTTCTCCCTGTTTTTCTTGATGAGTCTGGCTAATGGTTTATCAATTTTGTTTATCTTCTCAAAGAACCAGCTTTTAGTTTTATTGATCTTTGCTATCGTTTCCTTCATTTCTTTTTCATTTATTTCTGATCTCTTCTTTATGATTTCTTTCCTTCTGCTAACTTTGTGCCTTTTTTGTTCTTCTTTCTCTAATTGCTTTAGGTGTAAGGTTAGGTTGTTTATTTGAGATGTTTCTTGTTTCTTGAGGTAGGATTTTATTGCTATAAACTTCCCTCTTAGAACTGCTTTTGCTGCATCCCATAGGTTTTGTGTCATTGTGTTTTCATTTTCATTTCTTTGTAGGTATTTTTTGACTTCCTCTTTTCTTCACTGATCTCTTGGTTATATAGTAGCGTATTGTTTAGCCTCCATGTGTTTGTATTATTTTACAGTTTTTTCCCTGTAATTGATATCTAGTCTCATAGCATTGTGGTCGGAAAAGATACTTGATAAGATTTCAATTTTCTTAAATTTACCAAGGCTTATTTTGTGACCCAAGATATGATCTATCCTGGAGAATGTTCCGTAAGCACTTGAGAAGAAAGTCTATTCTGTTGTTTTTGGATGGAATATCCTATAAATATCAATTAAGTCCCTCTTGTTTAATGTATCATTAAAAGCTTGTGTGTCCTTATTTATTTTCATTTTGGATGACCTGTCCATTGGTAAAAGTGGGGTGTTAAAGTTCTCTACTATGATTGTGTTACTGTTGATTTCCCCTTTTATGGCTGTTAGCATTTGCCTTATGTATTGAGGTGCTCTTATGTTGGGTTCATCAATATTTCCAATTGTTTTATCTTCTTCTTGGATTGATCCCTTTGTCATTATGTAGTGTTCTTCTTTGTTGTTGTAATACTCTTTATTTTAAAGTATATTTTGTCTGATATGAGAATTGCTACTCCAGCTTTCTTTTGATTTCCATTTGCATGTAATATCTTTTTCCCTCCCCTCACTTTCAGTCTGTATGTGTCCCTAGGTCTGAAGTGGGTCTCTTGTAGATAGCATATATACGGGTCTTGTTTTTGTATCCATTCAGCCAGTCTATGTCTTTTGGTTGGAGCATTTAATCCATTTACATTTCAGGTAATTATCGATATGTATGTTCCTTTTACCATTGTCTTAATTGTTTTGGGTTTGTTATTGTAGGTCTTTTCCTTCTCTTGTGTTTCCTGTCTAGGGAAGTTCCTTAGTATTTGTTGTAAAGCTGGTTTTGTGGTGCTGAATTCTCTTAGGTTTTGCTTGTGTGTGAAGGTTTTAATTTCTCCATTGAATCTGAATGAGATCCTTGCTGGGTAGAGTAATCTTGGTTGTGGGTTTTTCCCTTTCATCACTTTAAATAGATCCTTCCACACCCTTCTGGCTAGCAGAATTTCTGCTGAAAGATCAGCTGTTAACCTTATGGGGATTCCCTGTATGTTATTTGTTGCTTTTCTCTTGCTGCTTTTAATGTTTTTTCTTTGTATTTAATTTTTGATAGTTTGATTAATATGTGTCTTGGCATGTTTCTTCTTGGATTTATCCTGTATGGAACTCTGTGCTTCCTGGACTTGATAGACTATTTCCTTTCTCATATTAGGGGAGTTTTCAACTATAATCTCTTTAAATATTTTCTCAGTCCCTTTCTTTTTCTCTTCTTCTTCTGGGACCCCTGTAATTCAGATATTGGTGCATTTAATGTTGTCCCAGAGGTTTCTGAGATTATCCTCAATTCTTCTGATTCTTTTTTCTTTTTTCTGCTCTGCACTAGTTATTTCCAGTATTTTTTCTTCCAGGTCACTTGTCCATTCTTCTGCCTCAGTTATCCTGCTATTGATTCCTTCTAGAGAATTTTTAATTTCATGTATTGTGTTGTTCATCATTGTTTGTTTGCTCTTTAGTTTTCCTAGGTCCTTGTTAAACGTTTCCTGTATTTTCTCCATTCTATGTTCAAGATTTTGGATCATCTTTACTATCAGTACTCTGAATTCTTTTTTATGTAGCCTGCCTATTTCCTCTTCATTTGTTTGGTCTGGTGGGTTTTTACCTTGCTCCTTCATCTGCTGTGTATTTCTCTGTCTTCTCATTTGCTTACCTTACTTTGTTTGTGGTCTCCTTTTCGCAGGCTACAGGTTCGTAATTCCTGTTGTTTTTGGTGTCTGCCCCCAGTGGGTAATATTGGTTCAGTTGGTTGTGTAGGCTTCCTGGTGGGGGGGACTGGTGCCTGTTTTCTGGTGGATGAGGCTGGATCTTTTCTTTCTGGTGGGCAGAATCGCATCCGGTGGTGTTTTTGGGGGGTGTCTGTGAACTTAGTATGATTTTAGGCAGCCTCTCTGCAAATGGGTGGGGTTGTGTTCCTGTCTTGCTAGTTGTTTGTCATGGGGTTTCCAGCACTGGAGCTTGCTGGTCATTGAGTGGAGCTGGGTCTTAGCACTGAGACAGAGATCTCTGGGAGAGCTCTCCCTTACTGATATTATGTGGGACCTGGAGCTCTCCAGTGGTCCAGTGTTCTGAACTAGACAATTGTGGTAAAAATCTGACTGGTATCTTGGATTTTTCTTTGCTGGGTGATATATCCTGACCAACACGCCATCGCTTCTGCACCGGCTAAGGGAGTATTCAAAGAAGCAGTTAAAATGCATTGCAAGCAACATGGGCACGAGGATCCTCAGGGAGTAAACGAAGCAGGGACTTCTTATTTTCTCCTGAGTGATGTGGAAGGGATGTGAGATCTGAAGGAAGAAGACATGCTATGCAAACAATGTTGAAAGAAATCAGATTATATATATAAGCACCCTAGACAAGGGTGGAAGGCTGTTGCAAGAAGTAAAAGTAGTTCTGAAAGTTTGAAGAGTAGATTTGGGTAAAGGGAGTTAAAGAAAATCTAGAGGTGAAGCTGAGGTGACATGCAGGTGGTGTATCTTAAAGGACTCTTTAAAACCTGATGAGTGTTTTTTATCATGAATGGATGTTGAATTATGTCAAATGCTTTTTCTGAGTCTATTGAGATGATCATGTGGTTTTTGTCTTTCCTTTTGTTAATGTGTTGTATCACATTGATTTGCATACAGTGAACCATCCTTGTAACCCTGGAACAAATCCAACTTGGTCATGGTGTATGATCCTTCTTATGTATTGTTGGATTTGTTTGCTAATATTTTGTTGAGGAATTTTGCATCTATATTCATCAAGGACATTGGCTTGTAATTTTTCTTCATGGTGTCCTTGTGTGGTTTTTATATCAGGGCAATGGTGGCCTAATAAAATGAATTTGGCAGTGTTCCTTTCTCTTCAATCTTTTGGAATGGTTTGAGAAGGATGTATATATTCTTCTTTATATGTTTGGTAAAGTTTCTCAGTGAATCTTTCCAGTCTTGGCCTTTTGTTCACAGGGAGTTTTTTTTTTTTTTCAATTACAGATTCTATTTCACTTCTAGTGATCAGTCTCTTCAAATTTTCTGTTTCTTCTTCACTCAGTTTTAGCAGTCTGTATGTTTCTAGAAATTTGTTCATTTCTTCTAGGTTGTCCAATTTGTTGGCATATAACTGTTCATAGTATTCTCATAATTTTTTGTATATCTGTGGTATCAGTTGTTATTTCTCCTCTTTAATTCTTATTTTGTTTATTTGGGTCCTCTCTTTTCTTCTTGGTGAGCCTTGGTGAGATTTGTCAATTTTGTTTATCTTTTTAGAAAACCAGCTCTTGGTTTTATTGATCTTTTATATTGTTTTCTTAAAATCTCTATTTTATTTATTTCCTCTCTGATCTTTATTATTTCCTTCCTTTTGCTGACTTTGGGTTTTGTTCTTCTTTTTCTATTTCTTTTATTTGGTAGGTTAAGTATTTGGTAGGTTAATTTGTTCATTTGAGATTTTTCTTTTATGTCAAGGAAGGCCAGTATCACTATGAATTTCCCTTATAGAACTGCTTTTGCTGCATCCCATAGCTTTTGGAAAGTTGTGTTTTCATTTTCATTTGTCTCGAGGTATTTTCTGATTTCCACTTTGATTTTATCATTGACCCATTGGTTTTTTAGTAGCATGTTATTTAGTCTCCTCTTGTTTTCTCTTTTTCTTTCTGTTGTTCATCTCTAGTTTCATACTGTTGTGGTTGACAAACATGTTTGATATTATTGCTATCCTCCTAAATAGATGAGTCTTTTTTTGTGACCTAGTATGTAGTCTGTCCTAGAGAAATTTCATTGAAAAGTGTGTATTCTGTTTTTTTGGGGATGTAGTCACCTGTAAATGTTCATTACGTTCAACTGGTCTATTCTGTCATTTAGGACCTCTGATGCCTTATTGATTTTTTTGTCTGGTTGATCTGTCCATTGATGTCAGTGGGGTGTTAAAGTCTCTTGCTATTTTTGTTTTATTTTCGATTTCTCCCTTTGTGTTTGTTAGTATTTGCTTTATATATTTAGGTGCTCCTGTATTGGGTGTGTATATGTTAATAAGTATTGTATCCTCTTCTTATGTTGATCCTTTCATCATTATTTAATGTCCTTCTTTGTCTTTCATTATAGCCTTTGTTTTAAAGTCTATTTTGTCTGATATGGATATTGCTACCCCTGTTTTCTTGTCATTTTCATCTGCATGAAATATCTTTTTCCATCACTTCACTTTCAGTCTGTGTGTCTTTCTCACTGAAGTGAGTCTCTTGTAGGCAATGTATTGAAGGGTCTTGCTTTGTTATCCAATCAGTCACCCTATGTCTTTTGATCAGCACATTTAGTCCATTGACATTTAATAATTATTGATAGGCATGCACTTATTACCATTTTATTCCTTATTTTACAGTTGTTTTGGCAGTTCTTCTTTGTTCATTTCTTCTTCTTATTTTTCTTGTTGTGGTTTGATGATTTTCTTTTGTATTATGCTTGAGTTCCTTTCTTTTTGGTTTTTGTGAATCTATTCTATGTTTTTGATTTGTAGTTACTCTGGTTTTCAAGTATGTTAACCCACAACTATATCTATTTGCTTTAGATGGATAGTCATATAAGTTCAAAAACATTCTAAAAGATCTACATATTTTTACTCCCCTCTCCCACATTTTGTGATTTTGATATCTTATTTTACACCTTCATGTTTATCCTTGTGCTGTTAATTATAGTTACAATCACTTTTACAAAAATTTTGTGAGTGTTTTTTATATATGTACTGACTTGCTTAAGTGATCTTCTATCCTTTTATATATTTGCCTTTCCTATTGTGTTTTTCCCTTTCCTATAGATTTTTACTCTTTTTCTATTTAGAGAAGACCTTTTAATATTTCTTTTAGGGTAGGTTTAGTATTGCTGAATTCTTTTAGTGTTTGCTTGTCTGAGAAATTCTTAGTTTCTCCACCTATTCTAGATGATAATCTTGGAACTTCCCTGATAGCTCAGTGGTGAAGACTCTGTGTTCCCAATGCAGGGGGTCTGGGTTCGATCCCTGGTCAGGGAACTAGATCCCACATGCATGCTGCAACTAAGGAGCTGGCGAGCCACAACTAAGGAACCTGTGAGCTGCAACTAAGGAACCCGCAACAAAGACCTGGCGCAACCAAATAAATAAATAAATAAATAAATATTTAGATGATAATCTTGTAGGGGTAGAGTATCCTAGGTTGCAGGTTTTTCCCTTTCTGGACTTTAAATGTATCATGCCCCTCCCTTCTGGCCTGCAAACTTTATGTAAAGAAATCAGCTGAGAGCCTAATTGGGGGTGGGGTAAGGATTCCCTTGTAACTGACTGTTTGTTTTTCTCTTGTTGCCTTCAGCATCCTCTCTTTATCTTTACTTTTGCTATTTTAATTATTATATATCTTGGTGTAGGTCTGTTTGGGTTCCTCTTGTTTGGGACCTTCTGTGCTTCCTATACCTGGATATCTGTTTTCTTCTTTAGGTTTGGGAAGTTTTCAGCCATAATTTCTTCAAATATATTTTAGACCCCTTTTCTCTTTCTTCTCCTGGGACCCCCATTATGCATAGATTTGTATGCTTTATATTATTCCACAGATCTCGTATGTTTTTTTAACTTGTCATTCTGTTTGCTATTCTGACTGGGTGATTTCTATTATTCTATCTTCCAGATCATTATGCATTCTTCTGTGTCATTTGGTCTGCTATTCCTTACTTCTAGAGTGCTTTTTATCTCCAAATTGAATTATCTATTTTTCATTGGGTTGTCTTTACAGTTTCTAGTTTCTTGTTAAAATGATCTGAGTTTATATTGATACTCTTTCTTAATTCAGTTAGCACTTTTTATTACCAACTTTTTGAACTCAGTGTCTGGTAGATTAATTATCTCTGTTCCATTACTTACTTATTTTGGTGGGGGGATTCTCTTGCTATTTCAGTTGGGAGTAGATGCTCTGCCTTTTCATTTTACTTAACTTTCTCTGTCTCCATGAATTTAGGTGAAACAGTTATCTATTGTGGTCTTGAAGGGGTGCTTTTATGTGAGAGCATCCCTATGTAGACTGTGTGTTCCCAATGTATTTGGTGCAAGGGCTGGATATGATTTGGACACCAGTTACATCTTTCCTCAGGCTGTGCTGGGCACTGTCTCCTTGATAGGTGGTGTCATTGGTGTTGGAGGGGTTAAAGCATGTATAGGGTATGAGGCAGGACTTCCTCTCTACTCTTGGCTGTCGCTGCCCTGTCAAGGGCAGGGTCTGCTCCCCAGTTGCTGGTACAGAAGCCCTGAGGGTCAGGTTCAAGCTGGCTCTTTTCCCTTTAAGTGTGTGTTTTTCCTTTTCCTCTCACTGGGGTTTTGCCCCAAAGAATGGGAGTGGTGAAGTACTTGAGGTTTGTGTGCTTACTGAGGTCTGATGTGCTGCCTGTGAAGGTGTCTGGGGCTCTGTTCAGATGCAACCTTGGTCTTGTCCTTTCCCCTGTTTTGGTTGTCCCAGATCTAGTGCAAGGCTGTGGCATGGAGTGGGCAGCATTTGCTAGTGTGGGACTGGGGGTTGGGGCATTGTGGCTGTAAGAATTGAAGCAGCTGCACTGCCATCAGAGGTCTGGATTTCTTCTGGGGCACTGTTTGAGCAAGTGCCAACACTGGCTGCCACCTCTCCACCCAGACCATACCCCAGGCCCCTGGACTGCTCCTCTGGTCCTATACTGAGTCATCTCCCATAATCTGGCAGCCCCAGATCCAGTGCCAAACTGTTTCATGGAGTGGGTGGGACTGGAGTGTTCACTTGGCTGGGATTGGGGAGCACAGATTTTTGGTCGTGGGGATTCAAGCACCTGCGTTGCTGCTAAAGGTCTGGGCTACCTCTATGATGCTGTTTGTGCATGTGCCAACAGTATCTGCTGCTGCCCCACCTGTATCAGACCCCAGGCCCCATGGCCATCTCTACATTGCTAGATTGAGTCTTTTCCAGGACCCACCTTTTCTAGGTCACGTGCCAAGCTGTGGCATGGAGTGAGTGTGGCTGGGGTGTTTGCCCAGCTCGGATTGGGGAGCCTGGCAAGGCAGCTTCCACCAGTGCAGAGCTCTCGCCATCCTTCCTGGAGGCAAGCCAGCACCACATGGGCAGGCACTACTCATGAGTGGAGCCTAGGCTTTTTCATACTTTCTATCTGTCCCAGTGGTTCTCCCAGCAGCCTAGGGGGCTTGTCTCCTCCACATAGGACCCCAGGACTGGGACACACATTATGTGGCTCAACCCTCTCACTCCCCGAGGTAAGTGTCTGTCTCTGCGATCTTTTTCTCTTAGTCCCCTTCCAGGGGCACAAGTACCAACCTGATGATTTTCTTCCCCTCCTACCTGGTTATGTGGGGATCCTTCTTGCAACCTTGGCTGTATAGGATTTCTTCTGCCAGTTTCCAGTTAGTTTTTCATGAGACTTGTTCCATATTTAGATTATTTGTGGGGGGAGGTGAGCTCCATGTCCTCTTACTCCACCATCTTGATTCCCCTCCCTATTTGTTAAAAATTGAGGGATAATTGATATTTAACATTATGTTAGTTTCAATTGTACAACATAATACTTTGATAGTTATATACATTGTAAAATGATCACCACAATAATTCTAGTTAATATTGGTCACCTTACATAGTTTTCATACATTTGAAATTGAGGTATAATTTCACAAAAAATGATGCCTAGATCTATGAGTTTTGACAAATATATGTAGTCATGTAACCATCACCACAATCAATATATCACCCACAAAAATTCCTTCAGCCTCTGCCTCTCCCCACCAGCACCTGGTAATCACTGATCTGTTTACTGTCCTTCTACTTTTGCCTTTTCAAGCATGTCATACAAATGGAATCATTGAGTCTGGCTTCTTTCACTTAGCATAATGCATTTGAGATTCATTCAAGATGAGTGTTCCTTTTCATAGCTGAATGGAGTTGTACACTTTGTTTATCCTTTCACCTGCTGAAAGATTTTGGGTTGTTTCCAAGTTTTAGTAATTATGAGTAAAACTACTATACACATGTGCATATAGGGTTTTTGTGTGAATATAAGTTTTAATTTCTCTTGGATAAATGCCTAGGAATGGGCTGAGTACATAGGAATGCCTAGGAGTGAGATGTTGAGTCATTTGATAATTATATGTCTAACTGTATCAAGAATTGGCCCACGTGCAGCAACCAGGACCCAATGCAGCCAAAAATAAATAAATAATAAACAAACAAACAAATAAATACATTTATTTGAAAAAAAGAATTGGCAAACTACTTTCTAAAGAAGTGGTGCCATTTTGTCAATTTCCATCAGCAAGGTATAAGAGTTCCAATGCTCTGCATCCTTGTTGGCACTTAATATTGACTTTATTTAAAATTTTAGTCATTCTAATAGGTGTGTATATGTATCTCATTGTGGTTTTATACTTCTTATGGTTGGAGTTTGTTTTCTTATTACTATTTGTGATTCATTATATAGTACGTCTCATCAAATATGTTTTTTTAAATTTTGTAATAGTTTGTGGATTGTATTTACATTTTTATAATAGTATCTTTGAGAGCAGAAATTTAAAAATTCAATGTAACCCAATTCATCAATTTTTCTTTTATGGATTTATGCTTTTGATGTTATAGCTAAGAAATTTTTGCCTAACCCAAGGTCACCAAGATTTTCTTTTTTTTTTGTTTGTTTTAAATTTTATTTATTTATTTTTGGCTGTGTTGGGTCTTCATTTCTGTGCGAGGGCTTTCTCTAGTTGTGGAGAGTGGGGACCATTCTTCATCGCGGTGCGTGGGCCTCTCACTATCGCGGCCTCTCTTGTTGCGGAGCATAGGCTCCAGACGCACAGGCTCAGTAGTTGTGGCTCACGGGCCCAGTTGCTCCGCGGCATGTGGGATCTTCCCAGACCAGGGCTCGAACCCGTTTACCCCTGCATTGGCAGGCAGATTCTCAACCACTGCGTCACCAGGGAAGCCCTCTTTTGTTTTTTATTCTAGAAGTTTTGTAGTTTTAGGTTTTATATTTAGGTCTAAGACCCATTTTGAGTTAATCTTTGCATATGCAGAAAGGTGTAGATTACATCTTGCTTATGGGCATCCAATTGTCCCAGCACCATTTGTTGAAAAGACTACCCTTTCTTCATTGAATTACCCTTGCACTTTGGTCAAAAATAAATTGACCATATATCTGTGGGTTTGTTTCTGAACTCTCTATTCTGTTTCATTGATCTAGTGACTATCATGTCATTAATAACGTACTGTCTTTTTTCCTGTAGCTTTATAGAAAGTTATGAAATCAAATAGTGTGAGTCTTCCAACTTTGTTCTTTCTCAAAATTGTTTTGACTATTCTATGCTCTTTGCCTTTTCATGTAAATTCTACCATCAATTTGCAATTTCCAAAAAAAATTTTTCTGTTGTCATTTTAATTAGAACTGCATTGAATCTGTATGATGAGTTTAGGAAGAATTGATATCTTAATAATATTGAATCTTCTTATCCAGGAAAATAGTATATCTTTCTATTAATTTTGTTCTTATTTATTTTCTCAGCAGTATTTTGTAGAGTTCAGGGAGCAAGTGCTGGACATATTTTGTTAGATTTTTCTCCAGATTTTTTGATGTTATTTTACATGGTGTTTTTAAACATTAATTTACACTTGCTCATTGTTAATATATACATATAATTGATTTTTGTGCATTGATCTTGTATCCTTGCTAAATTCACCTATTAATTCTAGTAATATTTTTGTTTGTAGGTTTTTTCCTTAGATTTTCTAAGTAGGTAATCATATGTGTGAATAAAGACAGTTTTATAAATCAACAACAAAAATCAACTGTCTTTCACATACTAGTAATGAATAATCTAAAAATAAAATTACAAAAGCAATTCCACTGACAAAAGCATCAAGAAAGGGGCTTCCTTGGTGGTGCAGTGGTTAAGAATCTGCCTGCCAGTGCAAGGGACACGGCTTCAAGCCCTGGTCTGGGAAGATCCCACATGCCGTGTAGAAACTAAGCCCGTGCACCACAACTACTGAGCCTGTGCTCTAGAGCCTGTGAGCCACAAATACTGAGCCCTCATGCCACAACTACTGAAGCCCATGCACCTAGAGCCCATGCTCCACCACAAGAGAAGCCACCACAATGAGAAGCCTGTGCACTGCAATGAAGAGTAGCCCCCACTTGACATAACTAGAGAAAGCCCATGCACAGCAATGAAGACACAACACAGCCAAAAAAAAAAAAAAAAGCATCAAGAAGAATAAAGTTCTTAGGATTATATTTAACAAAAGAAGTGCAAGACTCATACACTGAACACTACAAAATAGTGCTGAGAAAAGTTAAAGTAAATTTAGATAAATGAAGAGATGTTCAAAGTTCATGGTGTAGAAAACACTATTATTAAGGTGACATTTTCACCCCAATTGATTTATAAATTCAACACAATTCTTAAAACAATCCCAGAAGGGTTCTCTTGAGGTGCAGAAGTCGATAAGCTGATCCTAAGGTTTAAAAGAAAAGGCAAAGAATCGCTAGCAGTAAGACAGTCTTCAAAACATAAAACAAAGTTCATAGCATTTTTTCCTCCTTGATTTAAAACTTCAGAAGAATGAGTGGCAGAGTAGACATTTCCTAGCTCTTGTTATTTCATAGAAACATTGAAAACCAAGCAGAAACTCTCATAACCAACATTGTCAGAACTCTAGAAACCAGTCAAAAATTTAGAGCAACCAAGATTCTGAGCCAAGTAAAAGGCAACTTGAAAATGGTAAGAAAGTTTCGTGGCATTTTTACTTGTCTTTGCCCTACTCCTTCCCTATCATGATGATGGTCTTTAAGCCATGACAGACCATTCTTAAAACCTGGTCCTTGGTTCCAGAGGGAGAAGAGCAGACCTTACTTGCAAATTATTGTGTGTGTCTGTTTTAACCTATCTGCCATTAACTGAAGGACTGACACAAGACTCTCATCTCTGTTTTGTCTAACTTGGAACACAGGCTGTAAAAGTGTTGGGAATTGCTTAAAAACACTGTAAGGGGATCTAGAAAACTGCAGGTGTCTGGGGCAGAAGCTTACTGGTTGAGACATACAAAGACTGCCTAAGGCCCAGCTTCAAAAATTGAAGAGGTTCTTTGGGTAACTAGGATATTCAAAAGTACCTATCTGTATGGGGGGATTTAGAAGGCCACACATGGTCAGATAAAAATGCATGATGAGAAAAGACTGGAGAAGTTTGAACTTTCACTTCAAACTTTGCCCTCATTCCAGTAAAAGACTAACAAGTGTTGATGGAGTGCCCCAGCACAGAGCCAATCTGTAAAGACAGGGAGAAGTGTTTGCTTTTTCTGTGTATATTTAAAAATTTTCTTGATTTTTAAAAGCTCCTTGCATTCAAGGAAATCTCTGTTAAAACATTAGCTGAACATGAGCAAAAGGAACAGAGACTTCAATGGTCACACACAAGTAGTGGGAATACAGTCTTTGGGAAAATAGTTTGGAAAAGTACCTAAGCAAATAGACTACTATAGCCATCAGATATCAGAAAACAAAACAAAACCAAAAAACCCCAGCAAACTGTAGAGAGAAGGGAGAATCTGATTTTCAGAATTACCACATTATAGCACAAAAATGCCATTTTCACCAACAAAATCACAAGTCATACAAAGAAAAAGGAAAGCATGGCCCATTCAAATGAACAAAAGAAATTGACAGAAACTATCCCTGAGGAAGCCGAGACATCAGATCTACTAGACAAAGACTTTAAAATAACTGTCTTAAATTTCTCAAAGAGCTAAAGGAAAAAAATGGACAAATAACTAAAGGAGTTAAGGAAAACACCATATGAACAAAATGTGAATACCAACAAAAGGATAGAGTTTATAAAAAGGAATAAAACAGAAATTCTGAGGCTGCAAAGTACAATAATTGAAATGAGAAACTCATTAGAGGGGTTCAATAGTAGATTTTAAAAGGTGGAAGAAAGAGCCAGTGAACTTGAAGATAGGACAGTAGCAATTGCCCAGTCTGAGAAGCAGAAAGAAAAAAGAATGAAGTAATGTGAATGAGAGCCTAAAGGTCCTGTAGGAAACCATAAACCAGAACAACATACATATTATTGGATTTCAAGACAGAGAAGAGGGAGACAAGAAAGGCCAGAAGAAATATTTTAAGAAATAATGGCTGAAAAACCCCCAATTTGATGAAATGCATGAATCTACAAATCTAAGAAAACTGAAAAAGATCCGTACCAAGATACATTATAATCAAACTGTCAAAAGCAAAAGAGAAAGAGCATTTTGAAAGCAGCAAGAGAGAAATGACATCACATTCAATTGATCTTCCATAAAATCCACAGCTGATTTCTCATCAGAAACCATGGAGGTCAGAAGGAATTAGGTAGACGTATTTAAAGAGTTGAAAGAAAAAAAGCTGTCAACCAGGAATTCTACAGCTGGCAAAAGTGTCCTTCAAAAATGAGGGCGAAATTAAGACATTCCCAGATAACAAAAGCTGAGGGAGTTCATTACTCCTGCCTTACAAGAAATGCTAAAAGGAGTTCTTCAAGCTGAAATGAAAGCACACTTGACAGTTACTTGAATCCACATAAAGGAAAAAGAGCACTGATAAAGGAACCTACATAGGAAAATATAAAACACAGTATAAATGTATTTTTGTGTGTGTGTGCGTAACCCTTTCTAGCTTCCATCTGCTTTAAATGAAAATTGCATAAAGCAGTAATTATAAATCTGTGTTGAATGGTCTACAGCATATAAAATGTAATATATAGCCAATAATAGTACAAAATAGGTTAGAGGGAACAGAGTTATATAGAAGCAAAATTTTTGTTTTAATTGAAATTACATTGATATTAATTCTAAATAGATTGTTTTAAATTAAGATGATAATCATAATCCCCACAGCAACCACTAAGAAAAAAGCTAAAATAATAAATGGTAAAAGAAACAAGAGGGAAATAAAAATGGTACAATAGAAAACATCTATTTGACTCATATTATATTAAATGTAAATGAATTAAACACTAATCAAAAGGTAAAAATTGGCAGAAGGCATAAAACAAATATTTCAATGATATACTTACTATATATGAGACACCCTTTAGAATCAAAGACAGAAATAAGTTGAAAGTAAAAGAATGGAAAAAAATATACCTTGGAAACAGTAATCAAAAGAGAGGTAGAGAGGCTACGCTAATATTAGACAAAAACAATCTTTAAGACAAAAATTGTTACATGAGACAAAGAAGATTTTATGATAATAAAAGTGTCAATCCATCAAAAAGATATATAAATTATAAACATATTTGCACATATACATCACAAAAGATAATAAGTTGCATGATTCCATTTATATGAAATGTCATAGAGACAGAGAGTAGTTACTGGATACTAGGACTGAGAGGAGGGAGGAATGGGGAGTGACTGTTAATGGGTATGAGGTTTCTTTTGGGGGTAATGCTAATACTCTAGAATTAGATAGTGGTGATGTTTGCAATACTTTGTGAATAGACTGCAAACCACTGAATTGTACCCTAAAAAAAGCAAGAGGGTATGATATCTGATCTTGGAAATAATGGGAAGAATTCAGGGTAGGTTAGTATTGTTCACTACCATTGTGACCAAAGGTATAAATAAGAATATTAAATTAGTGGTTGCAATAGACTCTTTATGTACCCCCTCTTCAGGTTTGATTAATTTGCTAAAGCAGCTCACAGAACTCAGGAAACCCATTTACTTACCTGATTACTGGTTTATTACAAAGGATAGTAAAGATATAAATGAACAGCTCGGTTAAGAAATACCTAGGGCAAGGTCCCGCATGCAGGAGCTTTCATCCTTGTAGAGTCTGGGGACTCCCAATGTAGATGCATTCTGTTTCACCAACCTGGAAACTTTCCAAAGCCCGTTCTTTTGGTTTTTAATGGAAGCTTCAGTACATATGCATGATTCAATACATAGGCCAATGATTAAATCATTGGCCATTGATTATTGATTCAACCTCCAGCTCTTCTCCCCTCCTTTGAGTTCAGGGGTGGGATTGAAAGTTCCAACCCTATAATCAAGGTTGCTTCCCCTGGCAACAAGCACCCCCAACCATCCCTATGGGATTTCCAAAAGTCATGTCATTAAAATAAACTCATTTGGGGTTGAAAGGGGCTTGATATGAATAATAAGGCACCCATTTCACCTTTTTGGTTCTGAAGTGATTTCAGGAACTGAAGACAAAAAACCAAATACTAAAACAAAAGATGCTCCCATTGCTCTTATCACTTAGAAAGGGTCTTGGGAGCTATAAGCCAGAAACTGTGGATGAAGATCAAACTATATATATATTTATTATAAATCACAATATTACAGGAAGTTCTACCCTCATGAATGGGATTAATGCTCTTATAAAGGGGACCCCAGAGAGTTCTCTCACCCTCCTTCTGCCATGTGAGGATTCAGTGAGGAGTTGGCAGTCTACAACCTGAAAGAGCTTCCTTGTCAGAGCCTGACCATGCTGGCACCTTGATCTCAGACTTCCAGTCTCCAGAACTGTGACAATAAATTTCTGTTGTTTATGAACCACTCAGTCTATGGTACTTTGTTATAGCAGTCCCAAACTGACTAAGACAGTGGTCATGCAATCATCATTATTTGTAACTACTACTGCAAATAATCTACAGGAATTAACTGAAAAACTATTGAAGCTACATGGTAAAGTAACAGAATGTACTAGAAATAAAATTTTCTATCCAGAAAATTTTCTCTTAAAGTGCATCTCATTCATAATAAACAAAAATATGCAGAAATACTGAATGAGATGCATGACATTTATTAATCAAAATATAAAATTAGCAGAACTATCAAAAGAGAGTTGCATGGAAATATAGGTTCATATGCTTAGAAAAGAAGGCTAAGTATAAAGAAGATAAATTAATATATAGATTAATGTAATCCATAGATTTAATGAAAATAAATATCATGGACATTATAAATAGCAATGTTGACATCTGGCTCTAAGGCTGTCATTCACGCTCCAAAAATGAGAAAAAACAGATAATCCCCCAAATCACAATTTTTGGGGAACATATCAGAGAACTGATGTCACAGGCCTACTAACTAGCCATAAATCTAGGAAAAGATAAGTACCTCCAATGAGAAGTGGAACACTGGCATTTTCTAACTATAGGCAGAGTACAGGATGAATATGGGGACATAGTAAAAATAGTAAGAAAAAAACAGCTGAATTAAAAAAAATGAATTTCTAAAGCCTGAGTGTAAGCTAGCATGAGAATATAGGATCCCTGGGTACCACAGATGCAAGGGGTGTGTGCACACACTTGCAGGGTCTTCTCCAGCAACTTTCAATGGGCACTTAAGAGAAAGGCTGGGGACAGGGTGGGAGACAGGGTTGTGATACATCTTTGTGCATGGTGTGGGGTAGGATCTAATTTAATCTTTTGCATGTGATTATCTAATTGTCTCAGCATCATTTGTTGAAAAGTCTTTTTGCCAAATTAAATTACCTTGGCTATTTTTAGAAAATCAACTGGCCATAAATGTAACTTTTTTCCCCCTGGAGGCTCAATTCTGTTCCATTGCTCTATATGTGTATATTTACATCAGTATCACACTGTCTTGATTACCGTAGCTTTGTAGTTAAGTTTTTATTTGTTTATTATTTATTTATTTAATTTATTTTTGGCTGCACTGAGCGGCAAATGGAATCTTAGTTCCCTGACCAGGGATGGAACCTGTGCCCCCTGCAATGGAAGCACAGAGTCCTAACCACTGGACTGCCAGGGAATTCCCAGGTTTTTTTTTTTTTTTTCTTTTTAATTTCAGAATCTTTATTGAGTAGGTTGATTTGGAAATTTACCATTTCCATATAGCCAACACAATTTCTTTCCATTACACTGAAATTTGTTTGAAGTGTGTTTAGTACCTACCATTATATGGCAATTTAATATTCTGTTCTATAATTTACATGATACATTAAAACCTTTTGAAATTTTTAATACAGTATCTGAAAATCTAGAATAATTTGAAGATTATACACTGAAGTAGTAGTGCTTTTAGGAATATAATTCTGTACATGCTAACTTCTGGCATGTAAAATGTACATAGTTACAGAAATTTAAATTTCTTGTAGTTGTTACTTATGTGACTGTTATCATCAGTGTCAAGTGATTCAGCTTTGCAACTGAAAGAGAAAAGATCTTACTTGTACCAAATTATTTTAAATACCAGAACCACTGAACAAGGGAGTGAATTACATGTGTATTGAATCTACTGCTGGTAGCATACCGTGGAAGTGACTTGTACTTTTGTTTCAGAAGACGTATTTCTCTTTTCTGTTTCTTTTTTAAAGAAATGTAAAAACTAAACTTATTAGTCATATTGTTGTTTTTATGTATTATTAGTCTCCCATTGATTTTATTTTATTTTTTTATTATTTTTTTAACATCTTTATTGGAGTATAATTGCTTTACAATGGTGTGTTAGTTTCTGCTTTATAACAAAGTGAATCAGTTATACAAATACATATGTTCCCATATCTCTTCCCTCTTCCCTCCCTCCCACCCTTCCTATCCCACCCCTTTAGGTGGTCACAAAGCACCGAGCTGATCTCCCTGTGCTATGCGACTGCTTCCCACTAGCTATCTATTTTACATTTAGTAGTGTATATATGTCCATGCCACTCTTTCACCCTGTCACATCTTACCCTTCCCCCTCCCCATATCCCCAAGTCCATTCTCTAATAGGTCTGTGTCTTTATTCCCATCTTGCCATTATTTTTATGGGAGGTTAGTTTTAAATCAGTCTGACAAAAATAACTATCAGATATTCTGGGTTTATATTTATTCTTCCAACTATGATTAGCTCTTGCTTTTAAAACTCCCCATTTATTTACCAAATATTTCTTAAGTGACTATTTATTGGGCTCTGTGTTAGATATGCGAGTTTTCCCCAAGTTCCTCCTTGATTTAAAATGTCTGAATGTACATTTGGGAGTAATTGACTTAACAGATTATTAGCAGAAACTGCAGTTTAATAAGCTCCATTGAGGTCATTTTACTTAGAGCATGTCAGTAAGTCAACAAGCAGGTAAAGCCCTAACCTTCATTCCCAAGCCAGAGCCTAAGGGGCAGAGAGTATAGAGGTAATTCCCAGTGGAGTTTCCTTTTCTCTTGGCTCAAGCCAGATTGAGGACGTTGGCAGTGCCAGTAAGAAAGGGGGACTTTTTAATGGTGCCAGGAGCTAGCCACAGTTGACTGTAAGCAAGGGGAAAATGCTGGGACAACTGCCTTATATTGGGTTGACCAAGTTAGTGTGAATGAAGTTTTGGAGGACTTGGATACAATTTCATTTAAAACCTCAGGGTGAATTTTTTAATGCTGTGTATAATGTTAAGGAGACTAGTAGCTTCTTACTACATCACATGCTGGGACCTACAGGTTGAGGACCTCTTTGTTTCCTATTCTCTACATTTCTTACATGCACTGAGGCAAAAAGAGCAACTAGAAGAAAACTTTGTTACACATACCTACCTATCTGAATCTGTGCATACAAGCTGTTTTTTTCTCCTCCAACTAAGGATGAACTTTCCATGCCCCTAGCAAATGTAGTAAGTTTTTTTAAAAAACAACTTTATTGAGATATAGTTTACATACCATACAATTTTCTCATTTAAAGTGCACAATTCTCAACATCAAAAGAAACCCCAAACCAAAATAACCTGATTAAAAAATGGGCAGAGTACCTGAACAGACATTTTTCCAAAGGCATACAGATGGCCAACAGACACATGAAAAAATGCTCAACATCAGTAATCATCAGGGAAATGCAAATCAAAACTACAATGAGGTATCACTTCACACCAATCAGAATGGCTATTATCAAAGAGATAATATATTTTGTATCTTTTGTGTCTTATATAATTTTTTTGTCCCTTATTTCCTCCATTACTGCTTCTTCTCTTTATTTTTTGTAGTGACATATTTTGATTCCCTTCTCATTTCCATTTTAATATATTTTATAGATATTTTCTTTGTGGTTACTATCAAGATTCCATCTAACATCCTGAAGTTACAGCAATCTAATTTGAAATGATATCAACGGTGCTGTTTTTACTCATAACACTTCTGACACCAAATGAGAGGTTTATTTCCCTCCAAAGACTGATACCAGTCAATTCTCTGATTCTCTGCAAACATCAACTGGATGTTTAACAATTCAATTAAATTCCATTCTGACACTATCTACCTGGAGTTAGAGTCAGATCCCACTAGTTAAGGGCTGAGTCCCACAAAACTCTTCCCGCTTCAGATGCCAGTCACAATTCCTGGGCCTCCTGTACTTCTATCTAACTGGCTATAAATTTGGGGTTCCCATGACCCCCTCCTCAGGTTTGATAATTTGCTAGAATAGCTCACAGAACTCCGGAACAATCTTTACTTATGTTTACTAATTTGTTACAAAGGATACAACACAGCAAGAGCCAAATGGAAAGGATGCATAGGGTGGGGGAAGCACAGAGCTCCCATGCCTTCTTCAGGTGTACCACCCTCCCAGAACTTTGGTGCATTCACCCACCTGTAAGCTCTCCCAACCTGTCTTATAGGATTTTTTTTTTAATGGAGATTTCATTATGTAGGCATGATTGATTAAATCACTGGCCATTGGTGACTGAGTTCAATCTTCATTCCCTCTTTCCTTCCTTCACCACTTAGCTAGATTTCCTCTGAATTAGGGATCAGCTTGAGGTGAAATTTTAAGTTCTTCTCAGGAATTTCCTGAGCTTATGTGTGTGGCTTTCTAAATTCCTTTGTATACATGCCTAGTTTTGAACATCCTAATTTCCCAGACTCTCATGCCAATCTCTTTTCTGGTCTTAGATGTTCTATTGTGTATCTCCACCCATAATCTCTTGCCTTAGGTGCTTGTGGGTTTGTTGTCCCCTTGTAGCTTTTATGAGCACTGCTTGCTGATTTTCCCATCTGCATTCGGAGGTATATGAAATAGAGATGAGTACCTTTCATCACGCATTAATCCTTCAAGTATCCCCAAGACAACTTAGGATAGACATACACAACAATTTTCAAATAAGGTCATTTCTGCTCCCTCTAGTTTGAAGGATTGGGGGGAACTGGGAACCAGACTGCCACCTGCTCAAGACCAAGACCACCCCCACACCAGGGATGGAGTGGGGCAAAGGCAAATAAAATGCCCCCAAACTTTCCTATCATTTTGAAGATGGTCTTTTCTCTCTTGATTGCTGTAAACCTTTGTTTTCCAGAGCTCCTACAAAGTTGGTTCAAACAGCTTCTGGTTTATGTGAGGTTTCTATGGACGAATGAGAGCTTGGAGTTTCCTAGTTTGCCCTTTTGCTCTCTCCTTCTTTTGGAGTATTGTTTTGCTGTCTGTAGAATTCTTGGTTGACAGATGTTCTTTCTGCACATGCTGTTGAGCTGCTCTAGTGAAATTTTCATTTCATTTATTGTACTTTACAATTATAGCATTTCTGTTTGTTCTTTCTTTATACTTTTTCTTTGTCAATATTCTTTACTTTGTGAGACATCATCCCTATACTTTCATATAGTTCTTTAGATATGGTTTCCTTTGGTTCTTTGCACATATTTGTTTTTTAATTTAGAAAAAAATTTTCCTTAATGATATTTATTTTTTATTGAAGTATAGTTGATTTAAAATGTGTTAGTTTCAGGTGTACAACAAAGTGATTCAGTTATATATATATATATACATATATATCTATTCTTTCTCAGATTCTTTTCCATTTTAGGTTATTACATTAAAAAAAATTAATTAATTTTTGGCTGCGTTGGGTCTTCGTTGCTGCATGCGGGCTTTCTCTAGTTGCGGCGAGTGAGGGCTACTACTCTTCATTGCAGTGTGCGGGCTTTTACTGTGGTGGCTTCTCTTGTTGTGGAGCACGGCCTCTAGGTCTATGGGCTTCAGTAGTTGTGGCACATGGGCTCAGTAGTTGTGGCTCACGGGCTTGGTTGCTCCATGGCATGTGGGATCTTCCCAGACCAGGGATTGAACCTGTGTCCCCTGAATTGGCAGGCGAACTCTTAACCACTGTGCCACCAGGGAAGTCCCTATTACAACATTTTGAATATAGCTCCCTGTGCTATAGAGTAGGTCCTTTTTGTTTATCTATTTTATATATATATTGATAGTTTTTTTTGTTAATCCCAAACTCCTAATTTATCCCTCCCACTCCCTTTATCCCTTTGGTAATCATAAGTTTGTTTTCTATGTCTGTGAGTCTATTTCTGTTTTGTAAATACGTTTATTTATATCATTTTTTAAAAAGATTCCACATATAAGTGATATCATATGATATTTGTCTTTCTCTGTCTGACTTACTTCACTTAGTATGGCAATCTCTAGGTCCATCCATCTTGCTGCTAATGGCATTATTTCATTCTTTTTATGGCTGAGTAATATTCCACTGTGGTATATGTATATACCACATCTTCTTTATCCATTCATCTGTTGTTGGACATTTAGGTTGCCTCCATGACTTGGCTATTGTAAATAGTGTTGCTATGAACATTGGGGTGCATGTATCTTTTTTGAATTAGAGTTTTCTCTAAACATATTTAAAATAGCTGATTTAAAGTCTAGGAAGTCCAATGTCTGGCTTTCTTAAGGGAGTGTTCCTATTAACCATTTTTCCCTCCCAGTATATGGGCCATACATACATTTGCATGTCTCATAAGTTTCTGTTGAGATTGGACATTTCAAATAATGTGGACTGGGACAAAGTGAGAGAGTAGCATGGACTTATATATACTACCAAATGTAAAATAGATAGCTAGTGGGAAGCAGCCGCATAGCACAGGGAGATCAGCTTGGTGCTTTGTGACCACCTAGAGGGTAGGAGGGAGATGCAAGAGGGAGGAGATATGGGGATATAGGTACATGTGTAGCTGATTCACTTTGTTATAAAGCAGAAACTAACACACCATTGTCAAGCAATTATACTCCAATAAAGATGTTGAAAAAATAAAATAAAATAATGTGGAAACTCTGGAAATCAAATTCTTTCACCTTCCTAGGGTTTATGGTTGTTGCTGTTCTTTAGTGACTTTCCTGAACTAATTTTGTTAAGTCTGTATTCTCTATTGTATGTGGCCATGGATTTCTCTATTCAGTTAGCTTAGTGGCTGGGCAGAAATATTCTTAAATGGCTGGAACATGTACATCTCCCTGCTTTTGCCAAGGGGCTGTGTGTGCATACTGGGATAAGCCTTCAACATTCAGCCAGGCACTCTGCCTTATTCTTCATTTCTTGCTTGTGCAGAACCTCAAGGTCAGCCAGAGATGAAAGCTTAGTGCCTTCTCAGGTCTTTCCTCTGCATAGCCCTGGAAATGCACACAGCCTTGTACATGTATGTGGGTTCTAGATTCCCAGTAATGTGTTGGAGCTTTCCAAAAGCCCCAACCAACACCTCATTCCCCAGCTTTTCCTTTTAAGTGTTTTGGTCAGCTTCTTGTTAGCCCCAACTATATTGCTGCCTCAGGTAGCTGTGATGTTAGTTGCTGCTGACTGTGACAAATGCCCCTGAGGTAAAGGCTGTCCACTATGGGAATGCTGAATTAGGTCAAATACAGACAATACCTGTTGAGTGGGGGTTTCAGGATACTGCCAGACATCTCAGTGACAGTTCTCTGGTAATGGAAATTTAGAGGTGCTCCAACCCTAATCCTTCTTCCTCAAGGGGCTACCAAGCTGCTGGTTTTCACTGTCATTGCAGGGCTGTTGGTTTTCAAGTTTACCATGGAATGGGATAAGGGATGTGGGAATAGGGCAAGTTAAAATGCCACTGTTCTTGTCAGTATTCAGCCATTATTCTTGAATAAATGCTCCTTGGATTGTTGCAGAGTTTGGTTTATTTCCAAAGTTCTGATAATATTGTCTTGACAGTTTTTGTCAGTGTCTGTTCCTTTTATGGAGAGAATTTTCTCAAGTCCTTACTCTGCCATTCCTGCTGTTACTTCCTGCTGCTTTCATGTGAAAGAATGTCTCATCACATAATGATAATAGTTTTGAGATACTAAGTGGACGTACTTTTCTATCCCTACAAAGGCACAGGAAGTTTGGATTTGGCTTAGAACAAACAAATTGTTGCTCAGTTTTGTATATCAAACTAGGAATAAAAAAATAAAAATGCATAGCATCAGGATGATAGCTTTGTAAGGCTAGCAGGGAAGTGCTGGCCTGGCTGGGCACATCACTACTTGCTGTGGTCCACCTAGAGGGTATGTTAGCATTGCCAGAGAAGTATCGGTGTGGGTGGTCTGAGACAGATCCTTGGTCTACAATCCTGAGCAGGTTTGCTGGGGACCTATACCTCCCATCTGCCAGCATACTTGAGGAGCCTGACAGGGATCAGAAAGGTAAAATGTGAAGACTTTGCAGCAGACATAACAGAGAATGCTGGAAGCTTGCACATTGTCCCCAGGGCTTGGTGGAAGCAGCACTGTTGTGATGAGGGGCATATGGTTCCTACAATCTTCCACCGATGGGGTGCAATTGTGTGCATGTGGCATTCCTTGGAAAGGGAGCAACTGTCCTGATCAAGAATTTGAACCTTGAATGGAATGAATGCATACATAAGAAGAGACTTTTAAATAGTAGACTGACCAACTACTAAGTGACATCCTATTCTCCAGTTCATCAAGGTGACTGGGACCCATTTATAGAAACTAGAGTTAATTACTTACACATGAAAGTGATACAGTGGGTGTTCCAACTCTGTTCAAATGGTCTTCCTTGCAAGATGGTTTTTGCCCATCCCTTCCCTGAGTCAACATGGTGGAAAATTTGGAAAAGACTTTATTACTGAGAAGGAAAAGACATTGGGAAGTCTTTAAAAATTAGTCTCCTTTTTACATAGTTTTTATGTAGAATATTATTTAATCTCATGAGTTATTTAGATTAATCAGTAGTTTTAACTTATTCTTTTGCTAATTTTAGGCTTACTTCTGGACTTTTACAAATTATTATTTTATCTTCAAATAATTTTAATCTTAGAGACAAATTACAGAATAATATGAAAAACTTTCATAAACTGTTCATCCAGAAACTCCAGTCAAGTTTTGCCAACTCTCCCAATAATGCCCTTCCTTTATAGCAAAGGACCCAATTTAGAAGCACATATTGCATTGTGTTGTGATGTTACTTCAGTCTCCTTTAGCCTAGGATTTTTCAATTTTTTCTTAATTTCATGATGCTGAACCTTTCGAAGATTAGGGTCCTGTTATTTTATAGAAGATTCCCTCACTTTTGTTTGCCTGATGCGTCCTTCTGACTGGATTCAGGTTATACATTTTTGGCAGCAACAGCAGAGAAGTGAGGCTGTGCACTTCTCATTCCATCATATTAGGTGGTGCTTGCTTTCACTTAGACCCATTGCAGACGATGTGCACTTTGATCACTTGATTAAGGTGATGTCCACCAGGCTTTTCCATTGTGAAGTTGCTCTTTTCCCTTCTGTAATTAATGCTTTGTGCAAATGTCAGTATCTCATTCCTCATCTGACTTTTTTACCCATTAGCTTTAGCATCTGTTGATGTTTCTTGTCTGAATTAATTTTTACTATGATTATCCAAGGGCTCATTAGCACCCTCTTTTGTGCTGGCATACTGGTGTTCTGGGGACTCTCTGCAACGCTGTCGGGATTTTGACACTCGAGTCTTTGTTCTCCTTTTTCCTTCAGTCACGGTCATTCTCATGAGTCATTCTCTCATGAGCTCCACTCCAAACTCTCAGCTCCAAAGTCCCCCCTACCTCCTTGCCTCTAACGGCTCTTCTCCATGTGCAGTGTCCACGCTCACACCTATGACTGTCTTTGCCTATGTCTGCCCCAGAGCTGTTCGGCCTGGGAAAGCTTCAGGTCCTCCACTTCTGGCCTTCCTATCCTCTTATGCCCAGCACTTCCTTGAGCTCGTCAAGCTTCTCAGCCTCCTCCCATGCACCCGCCTCTTCCTGCTGGTGCTGTGGAGAGCTTCCCTCCTCTTCCATCCTGTGCCCAGGACTGCGTCCCTTTGCCTCTCTCCCACCCTATGTTCACTGCTCCTCCAGCACCACCGCAGCATTGGCTCTCCCACTCCGACCCTCATGGGGCAGATGCCCTGGCAGAGACCCTCGCAAACTTCCAACCCCAAGGTTCCCAGCAGCAGTCCTTTCAGGAGTTGATTCTCTCCCCTCTCAATTTTATGATCCCGGGCAGCTATCCCAAACTTTTCCCACTCTCCTCGGTGTTCCTCTCCTCCAGCACACAGCCAGACTCCTACTTCAGAGGGAGAATTTGGGTCACCAATCTTGAACAGCCTCGAGTCTGTGTCTCAGTTAGTGTGCAAAACTGACCAATGATGCCAGGTGAAGCTGGTGGGTCTCCTCATCCCTCTGTCTTCCATGAGGGGTTGGACTCTGAAGAGTTCAGGTTCTGCCTCTAACTCTGAGCTTATCACCCATGGCACCCACACTCCGCTCTGTGGCGGGGCTGTCCACATTCCCTCTTTCCTGCACTTTCCATTCCACATGCCAGGGGCATAGTGAAAATTGCACAGGGACATCTGTGGTGGCAACAAGCACAAAAGGCTGCCGCTCCCTGGCTGTGGTGGCTGAGTCTCTGGGCACCAACCTGAGGTGGTGCCCAGAGGACACTCGCTGGCTCCAGACAGACTCCTTTCCTGACTTCAGTGTGACATGATGGGTGCTGTTAGATACAGGTCAGGGGTTCTCTAATCCGTAAGACCAGTCTTATTGTCTGTGTCACAGGTGCATGCTTGAATGAGAAAGAGAGAGTGGATGGAAATATTTTTCTTTGCTTTGCTCTGCATTTGTAATCTGAAGTGCTGTTATTTTGCCAGATGAGTGTATCACAGCATCCACAGAGGTTCCACATGGCCTGGACCATGGAAGGGCAATGTACAAAATGACGTATTCCCAACAATTAGGAATGAACATGATTTCCACAGCTTTTCATGAAAAGCTGGCTGCTTTTTAACATCTTATGTCTTTTGATGAGGTGACCATGTATGCGGGGTGGGGGACTCTGTTGTGCCTATGCCTTTATTTCCCTCTCACAAAGCTGCTGACTTGGATACGTTTATGGACGGGCCAAATCACAGCAGAAGGGGGTCTTGTGCAGTGTGAACCTTTGCTTTGCTTCAGTTGTGGCTTCTGTTCCCCTGTGAGCCCCCTCCCTGCTATCTTGGTTATCATTTCATTATGACTCCATCAGCCTGACTTCTGCTGCTTAATCTCTCAAGGGAAGCTATTAGAATATTTTAAATGTGTGATATTTAAATATTGTGGTTTTAGGAAACAGAATTTTCTGAATATAAACAGGCCCATCAGATTCTGAATGGTTTTCTTGAGGAAAAACTCTGCATGGAATGGCAAAGATGGCTGGAACATATTTTAATGCTAAAGTGAGCCTAAAAGTATTGATCCCACAGCATCTAGTCTATGTGAGTTTCTGCTTTGCACTTCCAATCTGGTTTAGGCTGGGGAGGAGAGTTGTTTCTAATTTTCTTTCCTAAAACTCCAGCTTTTTACAATTCAGATATAACACGTGAAATTTACCATTGACTCTTCTTTTTTTTTTTAACATCTTTATTGGAGTATATGGCTTTACAATGGTGTGTTAGTTTCTGCTTTATAACAAAGTGAATCAGTTATACATATACACACGTCCCCATATCTCTTCCCTCTTGCATCTCTCTCCCTCCCACCCTCCCTATCCCACCTCTCTAGGTGGTCACAAACCACTGAGCTGATCTCCCTGTGCTATGCGGCTGCTTCCCACTAGCTATCTATTTTACATTTGGTAGTGTATATAAGTCCATGCCACTCTCTCACTTTGTCCCAGCTTACCCTTCCCCCTCCCCGTATCCTCAAGTCCATTCTCTAGTAGGTCTGTGTCTTTATTCCCACCTTGCCCCTAGGTTCTTCTGACCATTTCTTTTTCTTTTTTCTTTTTTTTAGATTCCATATATATGTGTTAGCATACAGTATTTGTTTTTCTCTTTCTGACTTACTTCACTCTGTATGACAGTCTCTAGGTCCATCCACCTCACTACAAATAACTCAGTTTCATTCCTTTTTATGGCTGAGTAATATTCCATTGTATATATGTGCCACATCACCTAAGTGTCCATCAACAGATGAATGGATAAAGAAGATGTACCACTGACTCTTGGGGCACGTTCTTGAATCTAGCCACAACCACCAGTGAGCACAGCCATCATTTTGCGTTGGTGATCCCTTTCCTTCACTTTGTTTTTCAGGTCTCACCCTCCTTTCCCCCAGTTCTTCAGCTCCAGTTCTAAAGACCCCTGCTTTACAGAAAACACACCTTTGCTGAGGAATTTCTCACAAGAGAAAGGGTGAGGTGTTTTTTTCTTTCTTTCCTATAAAATTAAGAAATCTCTGAGCATTATCCTTTGCACTTATGCTGGAGAGTTTCTTCCTGAGATATGAATTTTTACCTGACATGTATGGTCTCTGCTAGATCCTTGTCAATTCAATGTGTGTTCATGATTCTAGTGGTTGTATTCTGTGCCTTATGAATTGCCAAGTAACCTTGAGCATAACCCTGCAATGATTGAATAGCACATGTACACACTCATGCATGCACACAGCTGGGAAAGGCCATCTTGCCAGGCCAGGGCTTCTCAACCAGGGTTGAGGTTGGCACTGTCAGGGGACAATTTTTGTTGTCACAAATGGGGGAGGGGTACTACTGGCATTTGGGGTAGAGGGCAGGGATGCTGCTAAACATCCTGCATTGCACAGGACACGTCCCCGCAACAAGGAGTTATCTGGCTCAAATGTCAGTAGTTACGAAGCTGAAAAATGTATGATTTAAAAGAAAACTCTACTTCCTGTAAATCTGAAGTTCCTTTTGAGGATAAACGTGGGTGGTTCTGGAACCGATGAGCAGAGTTGATCTGTAGGATGAGTTACAGACTCTCTCCCTCAGGGTGAAGGGCCCCTGGCTCAGGCCTCCATCCTCTGTTCTGAAGACAAACTTCCAGAAGCTTGAGCCATATGTTTGGTGTCCCCCGACTGCCCACACATTCCAAACGTGGTGACATTGTCATGGGCCTTCCTTTCCTGCCAACTGACCCTTGCACTCGGCCTCTCTCCCACAGCCTCTGAGGAACTACCCACCCTCTCTCCAGCCCTGTCTGTAAATGTTTGGGGGGGGGAATCGTCCCACTTTAGGGTGCATCAGAATTTTGGGGTGCTCATATGCCATGTGGGTTCCTGGTCTCACCGTCCTAAGACTCAAGTTCACAGGATTTGGACAGGGTGTAGGAGTCTTGATTTGTCACTTCCCAATGCAGAGCCAGTGTGGCTTCCTCCAGGAGACCCCTGATGACAAGTTGTGTTTCCCTGAAAAAGTTCCCACTTAGCCCATTTTACTAAAGGGACCTCCTCTCCTCTCTGGCTCTCCAGGTCAGTCCTACTCAAGTGTAACGGGGCTCAAATGTCACCTCCTTCGTGAAACCTTGGTTCCTCCACAACTCCTTCAAGAGTCAATGCTTCTTATCCTTTGCTCTTAAACACCAAATTCATGTCCTGACTTTGGAACTTGCTCTTGTGTCATCCGTGGTTATGCCTGCCAGCCCAGTGCCCAGCAAGGCCTCTACCACCGGGGGACAGCAACTCTCTTCCATCTCTTCTAATCAGTAACTTTGAAAACCAACACTTTACAATCTATTCCTTTTAATGTTTTCCTTTGAGTTCCTTGGTAAACTGTTAAGGCCTGAGATATTTTACAACTCATGCTTCTCTGGAAAACCAATAATGTGAAAGCATTTATCCTGGGCTTGTGGAACACAGAGACTGGCCCTGGAATGCTGAACTGTGCCTCATATCACAAAAATCACTTCAGAGGAGTAGAACATGAGTCAGGTTTACTTACAAAATGTTTTCCTTTTTTTGTTCTGCATGAGGCTTACTGAGGTATTGGTGGTGGCAAGGTCTTTTTGATGCTTTAGTTTTTGCCAGCATTATTTTGTTGCAGTTTTAATTGGATCAAATGGCTTATTAGGATAACATCCATTAATTTACATATTTTCAGAAGAGAACGTGTCCTTTTCAAGATGTTGAGGGCAGGAGTGTGCAGCTAAGAGTCAAAGCATGCCCCACACCTATAACTGACCAGCATGGTAGCCACATATCACACATGGTTATTCAAAGTCAAATTAGTTAAAATTCAATAAAATTAAAAATTCAGTTCTCCAGTTACACATTTCAAGTGGCCAATGAGCACTTGTAGCTACCATACTGGACATGCAGAGAACATTTCCACCACCATGGAAAGTTCTATTGCAACGCACTACTCCAGAAACAGTGACATAAGCTTTCCTCTTTCTACTTAAAAACAGTTTCCTTGGTTCCAATTTTAGTCACAGTTGTGTTTGTTCATCAGTTGAGAGGGTTTGTGATATTATTCCTCACACATCTGTGACATTTCCCAGTCACAAAATTCTTGGACAAGATTACTGATTATTTTCAAAGTTTTCACACTGTCAACATCATCTGTTATCTTGTTACATATTGGTTTCACACAGCCTAATTTGCATCTTTGAACTTCTCCTTATGAATAAGACTATTTTTCTTGTGAACCAGTCCTAAAGCAGTGATAAGAGTTCAGGAGGATCACAATGCCCTGTTGAGCTAACTGGGTTCGAAAGGCATAGCTTGAGAGGCATAACATAATAGATTGTGGCTCTTGTGTCAATATTGCCACCCCACAAGTATTCCATGTATTTCCACAGGAAAATTCTGGGCTTGGTGCAGCCTTACTAGAGTCAAGTGCTGACTGAGAATCTGTACTGAATGAGTTGTTCAGTTGTTCAGGGATTCAACCAAAATTAAATGGATATATCCACATGTAATTTTGATAAAAGTTTATGATACCCCTTGATTCATCCTTCTAGATATAGTTCCCATTCTTGTGCCCATCTGGTCCAGTACTGATGTTCCCCACTCCTGCTCGTGCTCATGTAGATGTTGGGTGGGAAAGCTAGGTAGACCATCTCCCCTACAGCTCCATAACAGATGGATACCTACAAAGAGGAGAAGAGGCTTATGCCACTCACTGTGCTTCAGGATGAGTATAACAGGACCAGGTATTGAGAACTCCAGCACAATCAAAGAGAAAGCAAAAACCGAAATGAGCTGGAGCTGGTCTGAGCCAGAAAAAGCTTTACTGGAAAGTTCCAAACTCAGAACAAGCTGATGTTTCTTGAAGGTCCACAATTTATTTTGAAGACTGTGTGACCCCAGATGATTTCCCTCCAGTCCAGGGTGTGTGATGTCAAGAAAGACCCATTCCCACCAGTCTGATTAGTACTACTATATCGATGGTCCTTTTAAAAACAAGTATTGATTGTACATTTCATGCTCACCCCTGAGATGAAGTGTTGCTTTGGAGATGCTACTATTTCCGTGAAAATAACCACACAACCTTGATTTCCAGGTCACGGTGCGTGCCCGTTTACCACCCAGAGTTCATCACTGCTGAAGAATCTTGGGAGAACAGCTCTGCTGAGTGGGAGGGCGGATCCCTGCTGAGCAGAGAGCTGGTAGGTTCCTCTGGATCCGCCTCCTCAGAGAAGGGGGAGCTTCTGGACAGCGCTCACATCAGGTTCCGTCTTTCCAAGTTGAGGTAGGAAGACTTGGAGTGCCAGCACTGGCACAGGGTGTTGGTCGCACAGCGCACGCCGCCCACCTGGGACTGGGCTGGGGAGTGGGGCGCGGTGCGGGTATTGCCCTCACCACATCCTTCCCGAGGACAAGGTGGAGGTGAGGAAGAAGGCTAGGCGGCACCTTCCTGGAAGGTAATCTTCCTTTCCTCCAGGCCCTGGAAGACAGATAAAGCGGCGTTCAAACCAGCATGGAACCTTTAAGGCTACAAGAAAACCCAATTACAGACCTAAATGACTAGCACCCTACACACCTGTCCTTTCTGTTGTGTGGCTGGGGTCTTCACGCCCATGAGGCTTTGTGGATGAAGTAGTCCCCGTGGTGTTTTAGAAGCTGACATTATCATTTGTAGTCAGTGATGAAGCACGTTATTAGAAGGGTTCTGCACAGGAAGGAGAAAGAGTGTTTTTAGGGCTGATGCAGCTGCAAGTGGGGCCGAGAGAGGCCGAGTGCTCCGCGCATGCATAGGAGGGCAGAGGGCGCACGTGCGCTGGGGATCTGAGGGAATTTTGCAGCATCCCCCGCGCGGGTCGGAGCAGGAGTGATCTCTCCCTTGTTTGTCTGTTGAGGCTTCTGCGTGAGCATTTACTTGAAGGAGGGGTTCTGTTGAGTGCCATACATTTGAAAGTGGCATTTCCAGGGACAGAATACCAGGACCACCAAGGTCCCCATTATGTATCTGCTCCGAGGTAGCTGAGCAACCAGCAGGGCCGGGCATGTCCGTGCAACTGTCTCCTTGTCGCCTGGCATTCCCCTCACTCCACAGCCTTCCGTGGGCTTCCACTAAAATGGTCTATGGGAAAATCCATGGATAGGTGAGAAGACACCATGAAGCTATCAAATATTCGTGTTATTATTTCTCTACATTAGTGGGCCCAGCTTTTCTGAAGCTGTTTGAAGGGCTGATTAGAAGCGTACCTACCCGCATCCCAAAGTGTATCCGTCTTTACCTAGAGAGGCCCACTCTCAGTTGTCCTCCTGATCTTTCAGGCAATCCTGAGAGGTAGGTGAAGGACGTACTTCAGAGGGTAAGGATTTTGCCTGAGGTCATGCAGGTTGTGAGAGGAGCAAAGGGGTGGGGGGAGGAATGTGACCCCAGGTTAGGGTTAGGGTTAGTGCTTGTTCATGGAGATGTCTTTTCCCACCATGCCTCCCAGCCAAGTGTAGTTTCTTCACCTTGACTGGTCTTAGCTCTTCTCATAGGTGTGACAAGTATTGGCTGATTAATGTGCTATAAAATTATTTGAATCATGTGAAAGTGTGTGAACAGGGACCTGGCCCCATAGGTCACCATGATGGTAAGCGCTGACGCTGTTAACACCCTTCCCCAGCTGGCTGCCTCACAACTCCAGAGGGTGCGAGCTTCCTCAAATGTCCCATACCATGGAAAATAGAATCACGTACATTTAAGCCTTTACATTCAGTGGTTGTTTTATCTTCGACGATTCGTAGAATAGTTGCCTCAAACTTGCCACTTAACTGAAAGACTTAGTGCCATTCTTTTTTTTTTTTTTTTGTCATGTTACTTAACTTTTATTTATTATTATTTTTTAACGTCTTTATTGGAGTATAATTGCTTTACAATGGTGTGTTAGTTTCTGCTTTATAACAAAGTGAATCAGTTATACATATACAAATGTTCCCATATCTCTTCCCTCTTGCAACTCCCTCCCTCCCACCCTCCCTATCCCACCCTTCTAGGTGGTCACAAAGCACTGAGCTGATCTCCCTGTGCTATGCGGCTGCTTCCCACTTGCTATCTATTTTACATTTGGTAGTGTATATATGTCCATGCACTGTCTCACTTTGTCACAGCCTACCCTTCCCCCTCCCCATATCCTCAAGTCCATTCTCTAGTAGGTCTGTGTCTTTATTCCTGTCTTACCACTAGGTTCTTCATGACCTTTTTTTTTTTTTCCCTTAGATTCCATATATATATGTTAGCATACTGTATTTGTTTTTCTCTTTCTGACTTACTTCACTCTGTATGACAGACTCTAACTCCATCCACCTCACAACAAATAACTCAATTTCGTTTCTTTCTATGGCTGAGTAATAGTCCATTGTAACATGTCTAGAAAGTACTACACATGATTGTTGAAGAAACTCGTAAAAATTATTTTGGATGGTCAGCTCTGCTGTATATGTCAGTTATGTAGAAAGAAATTAGTATTTAAAACAGTTCAACTGGGACAAGACAGGAATAAAGATGCAGACCTACTAGAGAATGGACTTGAGGATACAGGGAGGGGGAAGAGTAAGCTGGGACAAAGTGAGAGAGTGGCATGGACATATATACACTACCAAACATAAAATAGATAGCTAGTGGGAAGCAGCCACATAGCACAGGGAGATCAGCTCGGTGCTTTGTGACCAGCTAGAGGGGTGGGATAGGGAGGGTGGGAGGGAGGGAGATGCAGGAGGGAGGAGATGTGGGGACATGTGTATAGGTATGGCTGATTCACTTTGTTATAAAGCAGAAACTGACACACCATTGTAAAGCAATTATACTCTAATAAAGATGTTTAAAAAAAATGTATATAAAAAATAGTTCAATTAATGCTTCATGCTTTAAAAGGAAATGTTTTTTGATTCCCATTTGAATAAGAGCTATTGATCATAATTTGGAAGGGTGAAATATTATTCATCAAATTCATTAAATCTGAGAGAATGCAAAACAAGGTTTTACCATTTTGAAAGGATCAGAAAGGTTTTGAAAAAGATATCCCTATATAGACTTTATTCCTTCGTTCTACAAACATGTGTCAAGCACAGGCTGTGTACCAGCACCCTTCCTTTTGCAGGGGCAGAGCACAAATACCCAAGGGCTTGCTCTCGAGGAGTGGCCAGGGGAGAGCACCCCCCAGCACTAGGCAGTGATTGTGTCTTTAGGAGGTAGGATCTGGTGGGCCCTGGGGAGGTGACAGGAGCAGAGATAAGCCTGAAGTGGCTGCCAGGCCCACATTCACCAAGGACCTGAGGGCCACAGTTAAGAAGTGTGTAATGATGACTGGGCCAGGGTGCCATCAGCAGTCCTCAGAGGGCCTGATTGTCTATTGAATTATCTCCTAAGGAATTCTTAAAGGACTCTGCTGGTACAACTGGTTATAGCACTGCAATTTCTTTCTTGAATTGTTTGGTTATGTCTCAGTCGATGTTTATTTGATGATCAAATCCATATTCCTACCTTCCAGAAAACTTAGGGGAAAATCATTGATAAATATGAATCTGAGAGCCGAGATAAAGCTTGTTTCCAGGAAACTAGAGCCTTTAAAAGGCTAGTGAAGAGGCTCAAATCTTGAACTTCAGCATCTCTGGTAAGAAGCGGTGTTCAGACACTCAGGGTTAAGTTTGTTCCCCTCTATAACCTCCACCAATCTGGTTTTGTCCTCAGCAGTATCCTCCTTCATACCATGTTATGGAAAGAATTTCACACGTGCTTTGAGATAGACATTACCCAAGGCTTCAGCAGACATCTGAGGTTTGACAGTTCAGGGCACGTGTAAGCAAGACTGCTGTCAGTGTGACCTGGGGCCTGTCTTTTCTCTTGCAGGTGCTGTGTGCGGTGGCTGAAAGTCACAGGCTTATTTGTCTTTGTGGTGCTGTGCTCTGTGAGTACCATGGCACCCTGAGCTCTGCTGTCTGCTCAGCAGAGCCCCCGGGGGGAATGGTGCTGGGTAGCAGGGCACCTGAGGTGTGGGGCTCACACATTTCTTTGTAGGAGTTACTGAGGGTGTGTGGGATGGCAGCCTGGGGGTGGCTAGGGAGGCCTACCCTTAGCAACGCTCCTCTGTTGTTGTCTCCAGTCATACAATGGAAGCCCTGAGGACCTGGCTTTGCTCTGTGGAAGGCAGTTAGCTTGCCTCCAGGTCTCAATTCCCACCTTAAGCGGCTTGCCAAATTCTCTTTTCAACCACATGCAGTAAACACTCTTTAGTTGTGTTGGGACATGTCCAGCAATCATGGGTGCCCTCAGGAATGTCTCAGTGCCCCTTTTGGATGGCTCCCAGCTGAACCACCCTGTTTGGGAGAGAGTGAAGTTCTATGTTTGCCCCTTCCCTGGAGGCTGCTCTGATTTTAATTGCCCATACATCCCCAGGGAGGGCTGCAGAGCCAGGGCCCTGGAGGTGACCTAAGTGTTCCCTCTGACTTGAGGGGTCATGAGTTTCACTGCCAGCATTTGTGTGATGTGTGCCCTGATGTGGCCCTAGCCGAGATCACGTTGTAGGCACTCAAAATATATTTGCTGAATGAGTGAGTGTGAGGCCCCCCATTTGTGTGTGTGCATGTGGGTGTGAGGCCCCCATGTCTGCCTGTGTGTCTGTGTGTGTGCACATGGGTGTGAGGTACCGAGTGCCTGGCTGTGTGTTTGTGTGTGTGCATGCCTCCTTGGGACGTGTGGGTCTTTTGCGGTCTGTGAGCATTTTGAGGTTGTGTGTGTGCCTAGGGAGTTATTGCTAGAGTTAATAGTTACCTATTTTTAGCATTGGCATAGGATAGTGTGCGTGGGCCATTTTTGGGAGACACCAGTAGGTGGTTGGTATGTGCCGCTGTGACAGGGTATGAGATTGTGAGCAAGGAAGGGGTGAGTGAGTGGTGTTTCCATACCTGTGCCCTGTGGACTCCAGGACTGGTGTGGCTGTGGCTTTTCTCTGTAGGCAGACTGTGGTGACAGCCATGCTGGGTGCCCTTTGTGACTGGAAGCTGTGTATGTGACCACGTGTAGCTGTGAATACATGGTCTTCATTACCTGTGTGTGTGGGCATGAGGGTTGGGGCTCTATGTGTGTGCAGGATTGTACATGACAAGAGTCTCCTCTTCTCAGTGTGACATATAGGGAACAATGTTGCATTTCAGACAGCAAGGGTGCATGAAGTCAATACTAGCTGAATTGAAATGAGTACAGGCATTCTTTAATAATCCACATGGGAGGAGAGCAGTGGCACAGAGAAAGGAAATCTAAGCACAGAACAAAAAAACAATTGCATTGAACTCTGAAAACTTCATGAGTTTACTTTTTTGGCTACCAGTTTGCCTTTCTACTTCCTATTCACACAGTTGTGTGGTTCTGAAACCCTAGCTGCTTAGCATAGCCTGGTGGGTGGGTGTACTGGGGTATCCAAGGAGGAAGTATGGGTGGCCCAAGTCTCCCCTGACCCCTGAGAGCTGACCTGAGCTCTGTGTCTAGTCTTCATCCTTCTTCTGGTAATTGAAATTTTGGTGATTTGTGGACACAATCCAAAACAGAATTTGAGGAATTTGTTTTGAACTTCTGTAATCTGTTATCTCATCATCACTTTAATTTACTTTCTGATGAAGTATAAGATACTCTGAAAATTCCACAAGCATGTGCTCCCACCATCATATGGGTTGTATTTCCTACTCTCCAATATGGGAAGACCATGTTTACCCTCCCCTGATGATTTAATTTTATGGCTGGGTATTTAATCCTTAAAATTGGCAAATATCAATAATCAAGGCCCGTTGTAGCAGAAAATAGTATAATGGATCAGAGTTTTATCTTTTAATATCTCAGAAAAGCTATTTAGAGTAAGCTGGTGAATTTTGGATACATCAAGCAGCACCATTATCATACCCGTATTTTCAGCTCTTATCAAATTTACTTAAATCCTATTGTTCTCACACCACAAATCTATCATTAAATGTTTCTGATTGTTACAGATTTTATTTAGCCTGTATCCAGATCAAGGAAAGTTCTGGCAGTTGCTGGCTGTGTCACCGCTGGAAAGCTACTGTATCCAAACCTGTACTGAGATGGACTGTCGTCCATGGTTGAGTCACAAAGTGAAGAGACCCGAAAACTATCATGACTGTTGCCCAAGGTCACAGCCTAAGCAATTACCGTTCCTCCCTGTGTGTGTTTTGTTTCTCCAGGACGTTTGGTGAAAGATGAGGCTTCAGAACAGAAGGGGAGGGGCACTAGTGAGACTGCGATGGGTGGGTGGTGGTGACGTTCCCCATGGAAGGGTGACAGCAGCCAAACAGTGCATTTTAGTAAAGGCCCAGCTTCCTGTGGCTCTTGGATACTCTGTTCTGTTCCCTGCCCCCACCCTCTTGTGTTTTGGCTTGGGTGGTTCCTTTTGACCTATCTTTAAGTTCATTGGTTCTTTCCTTGGCTGTGTCATCTGAGTTCGATGATTGCTTGGTTTCTTATACTCTGGGCTCTCTTGCCTTTTTGTAGGCCTCAGCTGCCATAACAGAATACCACAGCCTGGGTGGCTTAAACACCAGACATTTATTTCTCACAGTTCTGGAGGCTGGACATCCAAGGTCAGGGTGGGCTGATTTGATTTCAGTGAGGACTCTCTTTCTGGCTTGCAGATGGTCACCTTCCTGCTATGTCCTCACAGGGCCTTTCCTTTCCTGTGTGTGTGTGTGTGTGTGTGTGTGTGTTTATGAGTGTGTGTGTAGAGAGAGTGAGAGCTCTCTGGTATCTCTTCTTACAAGGACACTAATCCTATCAGATCAGGGCCTCACCCTATGACCTCATTTAACCTCAGTTACTTCCTTAGAGGCCCCATCTCCAAGTATAGCCACACAGGTGCTCAGGGCTTCAACATATGAATATAGGGGACATGGACATTCAGTCCATAGCACGAGGTAAAGTTTTAAGCTTGGAGATGACCACACCTTAACTTCTAAGGGCCTTAGTTTTGGGGTGGGGGGAGTTGTGTAAATCTAGTTAGAGGTTGGTTGTGTTGTAGTTTGTAGTTGCCATGGTACACTTCAGTGCCCCAGACACTTGGAATTTCTTGGCCTCTTTCCATCTGTCTGCCAAGCTCGGCCCTGTTCCTACCCCTCCCTCAGGGGTAGAGCTGCTCTCCTCTCTTACCTGTCCCCAGCTGCTGTGGTTCCACCACATCCTCAGGCTACCAGATTTGATGTACTTCCCCAGCAAATTAAGGCTTTCTTAAGGTTCTCCCCATTCTCCCCATCTTCCCTGTGAGCACCTGCTGGGGTTCATAGAGGAAGAGCCTATAAGACGTTAACACCCCTATTCTGTGGCTCACCAGGCCAAGGTCAAGGCCTAGTTGAGAAGAGGGCTCAGAGGAGCCTGACTCAAGTTTGGTCAAGGAGGAGGTCCTGGCCAGTGCACCTTAGCCCAGCGTTCGATAAGGTCTAAAGCAAACTGAAGGGTAAGCCTGAGGGGACTCTACAGTTTAGGTGGATCTCACAGCCTTGTTCCATATACCACAGCAGTACATTGCCTGCTGTTCAGAAGTGCTTTGCTCGTGTGTCTTTCTCCCCACCATGAAAGGGCCTCCAGGACATGGGCCTTTGTGCTGGGATAACCAGAGTAGAGTAGATGATCATGCTTATTAGAAGAACAGCATGGAGACTGTGAGCCAGGAGAGAGCCACTCTCCGAGGAGTGTGGCCCTGGGGCTCACAGCGGGGACGGGTCAAGTCAGGCCTGAAAGACGTAGATCCTCCTGATCTATGGAGGATGCAGGAAGGAGTGAGGATCCACTCAAGCTGTGGATGACAAGGAAGGATTTAAGGAGAGGAGAGCTTGAGCAGGATCTCAAAAGATAGTGTAGTTCTCCAGATTTGGGGGAGGCATCTGAAGCAAAGGCAGGGGACTGCCCTTGTGTTAGCAGCACAGCAGACTGTTCAGCATGGCTGAAGGCAAGGATCAAAGCTGTCTTCTGCAGGGGTGGGCTCGACCACAGGCTCCAGTTTGCTGGGATCCACAAGTCACTGCTGACACCACAACATCGCAGTGGACTTCGCAATGGATTTCGCTCCTCTCACTGCAGTGGACTTCACTGATTTAGCCGATTTCAGATTTCTTGCTCAGTTCTCCTTGTGATTTCTCACCAGGCACCTTAGGATTTGGGCATGGCTGTGGATTAGTTCATCTGTTCATTCATGCAGCCATTTTGTCTACTGCTCATCATGAATCCAGGAACTGGGGCAGGCGTTTTATGCTGGCTGCAAAGAGTGGAAGCAGAGATGATAGTAGGATGGGAGACACCACCTAAATGTTAAACCAGAGGATTCAAAACACAACTAAACAAAGCAAAACCAATTGCGCGTGTCAGGGGTGAGGGGCTGAAGAGGTAGGAGCAGTCAGGGCAGCGGCACAGGTGGAAGGGACGGCCTGGACATACATTTCCTTGTGCACTTTCCAAGAGGGGTGTTCCCTGGGAACGTGGGAAAGGTGTTGGGGGGGACCCTCCAGGCCTCTCCTCCTTGCTTTGTACTTCACCTTGACGCTCCCCCAGCTGTGAACCTCAGCAGCCATGCAGACTCCATGCTGCTCCAAGTGGACCTGGCAGGGGCCCTGGTGGCCAGTGGCCCAAGTCATCTCGGGAGAGAAGAGCACGTGGTGGTGGAGGTGACCCAGGCTAATGCTCCAGGCTCCAGGAGGTGGTGGCCACAGCAGGTTACACTTATAAGTTATTTGAAAGGAATTGTAAAAACTCATTTCACTCCTTTATAAATTGAGTTTCCTCTCTAATTGATTTGATGGGAGCCATAAGGCAATGACACCGTTATTAGGCAAGCCCTTATCTTTTGCTTTGTCTTTGAAATTCTCTTTTCTCTAAGACAGTTATAAAACTCTCACCATTTCAGTAAATTCAGGCTTTTGAGGTTTTTTTTTTTTTAATTTAGAGTGATTTTACTGGGCAATTCAGGGAAACATTATATATTTGAAAGTGCAGTTAAACCTAAGCCTTACCTCATGGTACAGAAGGTACTCCAATACCATGGTTCCCTTGAGTTTGTGGACACTTGGCTAAGACTGTGTCTGGTTTCCCGGAGCTTCTGCTTCTATAGCAATAGGACCTTGTGCTCAGCATCTAAGCCAAAGCCTTCAGTTCACATCCTGTGAAGGCTAGGATAGCCAGCAGTGATGTTGTCACCATGTCCCAGAGCCCAGACAAGGCCTGGCCCCTCTCTGTGCATCCTGACTTGTGCCCCAAGTCCTGGCCTCAGTGACTCCCCTGGATTATCATGGTGACTTCTATTTGAAGTTGTATCCCTAGTTCATGGGTTTTCCCTATTATAACTAATAGAAGGAAACCCTGCTGGTACACAAGACTGTGTCATCCAAAATGGAGTGTCACTGGAGTAATGGTGGGTTACTGCACCCATCACATTTTTCTGCCATGCAGAATAGTGTCCCCAGAGCCAATGTCTCATTATGAAGAAGGCTGCGGTTTCATGGGCAATGGCTGATGTTGCACTGATGTTCTAAACCGGTGGCTCTGGCTGTGGTCTTAGGACATAAACTTGGCTTCCCTGTTTGCAGCGCACAGCTCACTGGCCCCTCGGTAAAGACGAGGTAGGCACATTTCATCTGCTGTTGGCTCCTTTTGTGACCTTGTGTGGAGGAGGGCATGACCTTTTGCAGCCTGCTGACATAGTTGCCTGCTCCAGAAACACAACACAGGAGATCTTTACCGAAGGATTTTTTTCTGATACACTCTTTGCAAACACGGAAGTGTTTAAGAGAACTTTTGATCTCTCATTCATGCTGTGACTGATTTCTGAGTTCCTATTTTCAATTTTCTTTATGATTTGTGGGCAGCAAGACTCCTGTCCTCCCACTGAAAGTTCCCTGGCAACCTCAGTCAGGCTGCCTGCCTCTGCCCGGGCACACCTCCATCTCTGCACGCATCTGGCCCCTCTCAGCTGGCTTCTCCACTCCTCTGCTCCTGACAAGAACATTCAGGCACTTTGGCCCCCAGCAAAGGCAGCTCATCCTCGGGCCCTCCCTCCCACAGGCTCCTGTGACCGGGGTGTGGAGAGTTTCCTGCCTTCAGTTTGCAAACAGGAAGCAGTTCTAAGCAAGCCTTTCTCGTCAGTTGCCTCAGCGGGTTCAGAAGACTCCAAGTCTCCAGTAATGTGCAGTGATTTCCTTTTCTCTTAATAAATCGTATTTACTTCTATATCTTTGTGTCTTTGCACATGAATTCTGTATTTGTACTTCTGTATTTTTCTTAAACACAGCCCTCCAGTTGTGGACATTTCCAGCTGCACGCCACCTGGCCATCTCTAGCGTCTCCGTGCGAAAAAGCTTCGTGCGCCTCTCTTTCTCCTTTTCTTATTCTAAACAAGGACCTACATTGAACAGCGCGGGACCTCAGGTGACGGCCCAGGTTCAAAGCCTTACCAGGATTTCATGCTTTGACTTTTACAGGTCACTCATAACTGGACAGTGTTTTTAAATCCAAGCAGAAGTGAGCGCACGGTGCTGAGCAGGACCTTTGAGGTTCTGAGCAGGTAGGTCTTGGGGTAGCTCCTCTGGGACATGCCCACCTAGAGAAGTGTGACTCTTGGGACTCCAGTTATGAATAGCCAGGACAGTTACGGGCTCGGACGAGATGCTTTTCTTGTGTAGACAGTGAACATAAGGCTGTGGCCGGGCGTCAAAACCACACGTGTCAGGAAGTAAGAGGATTGATTACAGGGCCCATTTTGAAGCAAATGGTATTTTATAGCTGATGCTTTAAATTCATTAATATCATGAAGCTATGCAATGGGGAATTCTAGAAAACTTTAGGATTCTTTTTTTCTTTAATACCACTCCATATTAAGTCTGTACTCTTGGTTACTGTATGAGTTTGCTAGGCCTGCTATAACAAATATCACAGACGGGTGGCTTAAACAGTAGAAATTTATTTCCTCAAGTTGTCAGCAGGGTGTGTCTCTCCTGAGGCCCCTCTCCTTGGTGTGTAGACACCATCTTCCCCCTGTGTTCTCACGTGCTTGTCCCTCTGTGCGTGTCTGTGCCCCAAACTCCTTTTCTTATAAGGACACCAGTCATATTGGTATCACTATTTTTGACTTAATCACCTTTGTGAAGACCTTATCTCCAAATACAGTCACATTCTGAAGTGGGGTTAGGAAGTCCACATATTGAAGGGACACAATTCAGCTCAGAACAGTTACTGAAATTTTAGAAAGTGCTTTATTTTCACCATGCCACATGCTGTTGCTGACTTACATGCTTCTTGTTCCTGGTGCTTTCACACTGTTGGTGACAACCTGTCTACCTGTTCTCAGGTTGCACATCCTTTTCCAAATCTCTCACATGTGAGAATAGTTGGCTATGCTATTTGTTAGCAGGTAAAGCAGTCAGGTATGTGGTGAGGAGGAAGAGGGAAAATTAAATGGCTAGAACCACTGTGAACTTCCCTGCTCCCTGTTCATTGTTGGAGTGGCAGCGGAAGCAAAGAAGGCGCTACCTGATGGGGGCTGAGTAGCTATGTCAGAGGGCCCTGGCCATGGGGAGGCTGCGCATGCATCTCACACAGCTTGCCTGTGCTCAGGGCTCCCCATCTGCCGGGTCAGGCATTGTGTGAGTCACTCTGAGATCAGTTCAGGGTCTGGTTATGGCCATGGATGACGTGTTGGGAAAGACACCGAGGGAGCAAGCACTAATGGTTGATGGCTGGGCTGTTTCCCTTATCAGTGGTAAGATCTTTGCTTCATTCTGCAGAGAGCCTGTTTCCATCAGCATTCGAGCCTCCCTCCAGCAGACCCAGGTTGTTCCTCTTTTGATGGCTCATCAATACCTCCGCACAAGCATTGAAGCACAAGTGACCATTGCTGCAGTCATTCTTGCTGGGGTCTACGTGCTGATTATATTTGAGGTAACTTGCATGCCTGCTCTCCTGGGTTTATCTGTGCACCCACAAGTGTATTTTAACACTTACTTGTTGGGGGCTAGAGATGGGCTCAGTCTTGCATCTTAATCAAATTGAAATAGTGTCTTTCCTAAAAAGTAACATTTCCCTCATTCTAGGTAGAAAATTGCTCTGTACTGGAATATCTGCTGAATCTTGGCAATTGACATATGCAAGATAAGTTTTGCCAGGCACTAGCAAAATTTATTGAGAAAACTGAATATGCATGTGATTTTCTCACCCTCACTTTGCTGCTCACACAAAGTGTGATCCTGAGGGGACAAATGTTGAACCTCTCTGAGACTCAGGGTCTTCTTCTGTAAGATGGGCATGTTAAAACGCCCCCTAGCTGCTTCATAGGATTGTGTGCATGATGGGGACCTGGGAGACCTTGGGCTACATGTGGGGAAGGATTATTATCTTTTATGCTTATCAACTCAGCTAATGAGCCTTTTCACAAATGATCTCATGTCCCATAAATTCAATTTTTCTGGGAAACTTTAAGTGTGGCTATACCTTCAATAGCATGGAACAAAGTACAGACACTGTCTGGGCTGGGCAGGTCCATTGTTGGTTTGATTGTGAAACCAGATTTACAACAACGTGTTGATGGGAATGTTGGCTCCAATGGACTGAGCCTGGAGGGTCAGGAGAGGATGTGACTGTGAAGAGGTGTTTCTTCCCGAGGTATGAGAAGTGCCGTGGACCTTCGAGGAGGTGAGCTGAGGGAGGAGTCACCAGGATAGCTCCTGAAGTCCCCTGCGGCTGTCTGGTCTGCCTGGCTCCAGCAAGTTGAGCCCCTAGTTGTCCAGCAAGGTCCACTCACTGGTTTAGTTGCTCTTTCTCTTCATGTCTCTTTTATTCTGGGGCAGCTCTATTCTCTCCATTCTTTCTCTGTTTTCTTTTCAATCAATATTACCATTGTTTCAGAGTGCCTATGGCCACGCACACACTCTGTGATCCGGCAGAGTCCAGAGGGGTCCAGGAGCAGGTTGCTGAGCAGTTTTCTCCCCGAGAGGCCACAGAGAACACACTCCGCCCCCCGTGGCAGTGTTTCTGCCAAGGGCAGGATGCTTGAGACTCAGAGCCCAAGGCTGCTGTCGGGGGCTTGTCACATAGGCACCCTCAGCCCACCAAAGTCCCAGGCTCCCAGACGTAAGGCAGATGTTCACAATAAGGCACATTTTTATACCAACAGTTTAGGCTTACTGGTACAGCAGAATGCAGAACTCCAGGCCCACAGAGCAACCTTCTCACTTGGTAACACAGGGGACATTTCAAAAGCCAAGTACTCAGATGTCAGCCAAGGCCAACCCTGGAGCAGGCTCTTCTAAAGGCCCTTCTAATGACGGCTGCCTCAGGCTTGCCAGGTCTTTACTGCACCACCATCTGGTTGAAAAATCCTGTTCTGTTTTTCTGTAGAATATCCCGCACCCTGGATTGTTACTCTAGTCCCTCTCTCTCCGACGGACTACAGTTTAGATCTGAAGCCTTCAGGTTAAATTTTGGGGCTCATATGCTTCACAGGTGTGCTGGGAGTTTGAGTTGTATCGAGGAGAAGGAATCGGTGTCCTCCTTTCGGGGACGCTGAGATTGCCCAGTGAGTTTAGGTGGTAGCAGCCCAGCCTGTTTGCTGTCACGCTCCCTGCCGCTACCTTTGCTCTTAATGGCTTTAATACCCACCAGGGACCATTGCCTGACTCAGTGGTTTCATTAGCATTTACAGTAAACTTTCTGTCCTTCCATCTGCATTTATAAATGATTCATTCTGTATTGAAGAACTTTCTCCCGCCCAATCTCCTTATTGTGAAACACACTTCATGCCAGAGACACAAGATGAATTTTCTTTAATTAATGATTTTCATAGTAGTGAATTGCTGCCTTAGCAACTTACAGTGGTATCCACTGAGTTATTTTGTGTCTCTTAGATTTTTTTGAATATCATTTTGAACGTATGGATACAATAGATTCAATGTGCTTTAATCAGTCACAGTCACTAGTAATTAAAAAAGTACAGTCCAATGCCAATTTATTTATTTATTTATTTTTGAATTTTACTTTATTGTATTTTTTAATACAGCAGGTTCTTATTTGTCATCCGTTTTATACACATCAGTGTATACATGTCAATCCCAATCTCCCAAATCATCACACCACCACCCACACCCCCGCCACTTTCCCCCCTTGGTGTCCATACGTTTCTTCTCTACCTCTGTGTCTCGATTTCTGTCCTGCAAACAGGTTCATCTGTACCATTTTTCTAGGTTCCACATGTATATGTTAATATACGATATTTGCTTTTCTCTTTCTGACTTACTTCACTCTGTATGATAGTCTCTAGATCCATCCACGTCTCAACAAATGACTCAATTTCGTTCCATTTTATGACTGGGTAATATTCCATTGTATATATGTAACACAACTTCTTTATCCATAAGTCTGTCGATGAGCATTTAGGTTGCTTCCATGACCTGGCTATTGTAAATAGTGCTGCAATGAACATTGGAGAGCATGTGTCTTTTTTTTTTTTTTTTTTTTTTTTAATTAATTTGTATATTTGTTTATTGACTGTTTTCCTCCAATAGAATGTAATCTTTTTTTTTTTTAACATCTTTTTTTTTTTTTTTCACACACACACACTGTATTTTATTTTTACAAGAGATAAATCGACTGACACCAAGCATTGTACATGGATGACCACAACAAAAGCAACAATGATTGCAATTACCAAACATGAAACACACTCATACTATGTCATAGTATTGACATTCAGTCCAGTAATCCTCCACTGTAACAGCTCCTTTACTTTGCAGTGAAAATTGATTTGTATATTCTTTGCCTCTGAGTCCTTGTGGAATTTTTTTTTTTTTTTTTAAATTCAGACACAAAGTCACAAAAATTATACTCATCCTCATCAGTTCACTCAGTCCCATGTAATTAATTTTTTTTTTCATCTTGATCTTTTGTTAGCACTTTTATGAGTTCATCAGTTTTTCATTAGAGTTCTGAAAATGCTTATTCATTCAGTTCAGCAGTACAGTCTGTTACCAGAAACCTGTACTTGTCAGAGTCTTTTCCATGTATTTCTTGAAGATGAAACCCTTTTATAGGAACATATTTGCAAAATCATCAGAGTACACCCAGAACTGTCTGTAAATGACAAAAGACTTAAAAATGACCACGGTTAAAGATTTGATGACAGTTCATAATAATGCAGTTGACAAGAAAATTAGTTATTTCTGAGATATACATTTTAAAGTAATAACTAGGATTATTACTTATAACATTATACCATAACATATAAGATTTTTAGAAATTTCATGTAATGTCTGAAACATTTATATTGACATATTTCCATACATATTTCCATACAAGTACAAATATAAGATTTTTAGAAATTTCATGTAATGTCTGAAACATTTATATTAACATATTTCCATACATATTTCCATACAAATACAAATATGATTTTTAGAAATTTCATGTAATGTCTGAAACATTTATATTAACATATTTCCATACATATTTCCATACAAATACAAATATAAGATTTTTAGAAATTTCATGTAATGTCTGAAACATTTATATTAACATGTTTCCATACAAATAACCCAATGAAAGTTTAGTATTAGTTGTTTTGTTTGTTTTTTTATACTGCAGGTTCTTATTAGGCATCAATTTTATACACATCAGTGTATACATGTCAGTCCCAATCGCCCAATTCAGCACAGCACCATCCCCACCCCACCGCAGTTTTCCCCCCTTGGTATCCATATGTCCATTCTCTACATCTGTGTCTCAACTTCTGCCCTGCAAACTGGCTCATCTGTACCATTTTTCTAGGTTCCACATACATGCATTAATATACGATATTTGTTTTTCTCTTTCTGACTTACTTCACTCTGTATGACAGTCTCTAGATCCATCCACGTCTCAACAAATGACTCAATTTCGTTCCTTTTTATGGCTGAGTAATATTCCATTGTATATATGTACCACATCTTCTTTATCCATTCGTCTGTTGATAGGCATTTAGGTTGCTTCCATGACCTGGCCATTGTAAATAGTGCTGCAATGAACATTCGGGTGCATGTGTCTTTTTGAATTACGGTTTTCTCTGGGTATATGCCCAGTAGTGGGATTGCTGGGTCATATGGTAATTCTATTTTTAGTTTTTTAAGGAACCTCCATATTGTTCTCCATAGTGGCTGTATCAATTTACATTCCCACCAATAGTGCTGGAGGGTTCCCTTTTCTCCACACCCTCTCCAGCATTTGTTGTTTGTAGATTGTCTCATGATGCCCATTCTAACTGGGGTGAGGTGATACCTCATTGTAGTTCTGATTTGCATTTCTCTAATGATTAGTGATGTTGAGCAGCTTTTCATGTGCCTCTTGACCATCTGTATGTCTTCTTTGGAGAAATGTCTATTTAGGTCTTCTGCCCATTTTTTGATTGGGTTGTTTGTTTTTTTGATATTGAGCTGCATGAGCTGTTTATATATTTTGGAGACTAATCCTTTGTTCATTGATTCGTTTGCAAATATGTTCTCCCATTCTGAGGGTTGTCTTTTTGTCTTGTTTATAGTTTCCTTTGCTGTGCAAAAGCTTTAAAGTTTCATTAGGTCCCATTTGTTTATTTCTGGTTTTATTTCCATTACTCTAGGAGGTGGGTCAAAAAGATCTTGCTGTGATTTATGTCAAAAAGTGTTCTTCCTATGTTTTCCTCTAAGAGATTTATAGTGTCCATGCTTACATTTATGTCTTTAATCCATTTTGAGTTTATTTTTATTTATTTATTTATTTATTTGAATTTGTCATCTTGTATTCTTTTCCTTTCCTTTTTTTTTTTTTTAACATCTTTATTGGAGTGTAATTGCTTTACAATGGTGTGTCAGTTCCTGCTTTATAACAAACTGGATCAGCCATACATATACACACGTCCCCACATCTCCTCCCTCCTGCATCTCCCTCCCTCCCACCCTCCCTATCCCACCCCTCTAGGTGGTCACAAAGCACCAAGCTGATCTCCCTGTGCTCTGCAGCTGCTTCCCACTAGCTATCTATTTTACGTTTGGTAGTGTATATATGTCCATTCCACTCTCTCACTTTGTCACAGCTTACCCTTCCCCCTCCCCATATCCTCAAGTCCATTCTCTAGTAGGTCTGTGTCTTTATTCCTGTCTTGCCACTAGGTTCTTCATGACCTTTTTTTCTTCTTCCTTAGATTCCATATATATGTCTTAGCATACTGTATTTGTTTTTCTCTTTCTGACTTACTTCACTCTGTATGACAGACTCTAACTCCATCCATCTCACTACAAATAACTCAATTTCGTTTCTTTTTATGGCTGAGTAATATTCCATTGTATATATGTGCCACATCTTCTTTATCCATTCATCTGATAATGGACACTTAGGTTGCTTCCATGTCCTGGCTATTGTAAATAGAGCTGCAATGAACATTTTGGTACATAACACTTTTTGAATTATGGTTTTCTCAGGGTATATGCCCAGTAGTGGGATTGCTGGGTCATATGGTAGTTCTATTTTTAGTTTTTAAAGGAACCTGCATACTGTTCTCCATAGTGGCTGTATCAATTTACATTCCCACCAACAGTGCAAGAGTGTTCCCTTTTCTCCACACCCTCTCCAGCATTTATTGTTTGTAGACTTTTTGATGATGGTCGTTCTGACTGGTGTGAGATGATATCTCATTGTAGTTTTGATTTGCATTTCTCTAATGATTAATGATGTTGAGCATTCTTTCATGTGTTTGTTGGCAATCTGTATATCTTCTTTGGAGAAATGTCTATTTAGGTCTTCTGCCCATTTTTGGATTGGATTGTTTGTTTTTTTGTTATTGAGCTGCATGAGGTGCTTGTAAATTTTGGAGATTAATCCTTTGTCAGTTGCTTCATTTGCAAATATTTTCTCCCATTCTGAGAGTTGTATTTTGGTCTTGTTTATGGTTTCCTTTGCTGTGCAAAAGCTTTTAAGTTTCATTAGGTCCCATTTGTTTATTTGTGTTTTTATTTCCATTTCTCTAGGAGCTGGGTCAAAAAGGATCTTGCTGTGATTTATGTCATAGAGTGTTCTGCCTATGTTTTCCTCTAAGAGTTTGATAGTGTCTGGCCTTACATTTAGGTCTTTAATCCATTTTGAGTTTATTTTTGTGTATGGTGTTAGGGAGTGTTCTAATTTCATTCCTTTACATGTAGCTGTCCAGTTTTCCCAGCACCACTTATTGAAGAGGCTGTCTTTTCTCCACTGTATATGCTTGCCTCCTTTATCAAAGATAAGGTGACCATATGTGTGAGTTTATCTCTGGGCTTTCTATCCTGTTCCATTGATCTATGTTTCTGTTTTTGTGCCAGTACCATACTGTCTTGATTACTGTAGCTTTGTAGTATAGTCTGAAGTCAGGGAACCTGATTCCTCTAGCTCCATTTTTCATTCTCAAGATTGCTTTGGCTATTCGGGGTCTTTTGTGTTTCTATACAAATTGTGAAATTTTTTGTTCTAGTTCTGTGAAAAATGCCAGTGGTAGTTTGATAGGGATTGCATTGAATCTGTAGATTGCTTTGGGTAGTAGAGTCATTTTCACAATGTTGATTCTTCCAATCCAAGAACATGGTATATCTCTCCATCTATTTGTATCATTTTTAATTTCTTTCATCAGTGTCTTGTAATTTTCTGCATAAAAGTCTTTTGTCTCCTTAGGTAGGTTTATTCCTAGATATTTTATTTTTTTTGTTGCAATGGTAAATGGGAGTGTTTTCGTAATTTCACTTTCAGATTTTTCATCATTAGTGTACAGAAATGCAAGAGATTTCTGTTCATTAATTTTGTGTACTGCTACTTTACCAAATTCATTGATTAGCTCTAGTAGTTTTCTGGTAGCATCTTTAGGATTCTCTATGTATAGTATCATGTCATCTGCAAACAGTGACGGCTTTACTTCTTCTTTTCCGATTTAGATTCCTTTTATTTCTTTTTCTTCTCTGACTGCTGTGGCTAAAACTTCCAAAACTATGTTGAATAATAGTGGTGAGAGTGGGCAACCTTGTCTTGTTCCTGATCTTAGTGGAAATGGTTTCAGTTTTTCACCATTGAAGATGATGTTGGCTGTGGGTTTGTCATATATGGTCTTTATTATGTTGAGGAAAGTTCCCTCTATGCCTACTTTCTGCAGGGCTTTTATCATAAATAGGTGTTGAATTTTGTCAAAAGCTTTCTCTGCATCTATTGAGATGATCATATGGTTTTTCTCCTTCAATTTGTTAATATGGTGTATCACGTTGATTGATTTGCATATATTGAAGAATCCTTGCATTCCTGGAATAAACCCCACTTGATCATGGTGTATGATCCTTTTAATGTGCTGTTGGATTCTGTTTGCGAGTATTTTGTTGAGGATTTTTGCGTCTATGTTCATCAGTGATATTGGCCTGTAGTTTTCTTTCTTTGTGACATCTTTGTCTGGTTTTGGTATCAGGGTGATGGTGGCCTCATAGAATGAGTTTGGGAGTGTTCCTCCCTCTGCAATATTTTGGAAGAGTTTGAGAAGGATAGGTGCTAGCTCTTCTCTAAATGTTTGATAGAATTCGCCTGTGAAGCCATCTGGCCCTGGGCTTTTGTTTGTTGGAAGATTTTTAATCACAGTTTCAAATTCATTGCTTGTGATTGGTCTGTTCATATTTTCTATTTCTTCCTGGTTCAGTCTCGACAGGTTGTGCATTTCTAAGAATTTGTCCATTTCTTCCAGGTTGTCCATTTTATTGGCATAGAGTTGTTTGTAGTAGTCTCTTAGGATGCTTTGTATTTCTGCAGTGTCAGTTGTTACTTCTCCTTATGCATTTCTAATTCTATTGATCTGAGTCTTCTCCCTTTTTTTCTTGATGAGTCTGGCTAATGGTTTATCAATTTTGTTTATCTTCTCAAAGAACCAGCTTTTAGTTTTATTGATCTTTGCTATTGTTTCCTTCATTTCTTTTCCATTTATTTCTGATCTGCTCTTTATAATTTCTTTCCTTCTGCTAACTTTGGGGTTTTTTTTGTTCTTCTTTCTCTAACTGCTTTAGGTGCAAGGTTAGGTTGTTTATTTGAGATGTTTCCTGTTTCTTGAGGTAGGCTTGTATTGCATTGGGGTCTCCTTTTCGCAGGCTGCAGGTTTGTAGTTCCTGTTGTTTTTGGTATCTGTCCCCAGTGGCTAAGGTTGGTTCAGTGGGTTGTGTAGGCTTCGTGGTGGAGGGGACTAGTGCCTGTGTTCTGGTGGATGAGGCTGGATCTTGTCTTTCTGGTGGGCAGGTCCACATCTGGTGGTGTGTTTTAGGGTGTCTGTGGCCTTATTATGATTTCAGACAGCCTCTCTGCTAATGGATGGGGCTGTGTTCGTGTCTTACTATTTGTTTGGCATAGGATGTCCAGCACTATAGCTTGCTGGTCGTTGAGTGAAGCTGGGTCTTTGTGTTGAGATGGAGATCTCTGGGAGATTTTTGCTGTTTGGTATTACATGGAGCTGGGAGGTCTCTTGTGGACTAGTGTCCTGAAGTTGGCTCTCCCACCTCAGAGGCACAGCCCTGACTCCTGGCCGGAGCACTAAGAGCCTTTCATCCACATGGCTCAGAATAAAAGGGAGAAAAAATAGAAAGAAAGAAAGAAAGAAAGAGGATAAAATAAAATAAAGTAAGATAAAATAAAATAATTAAAATAAAAAATAATTATTATGGAAAAAAATTTTTTTCAGTAAAAAAAAAAAGGACGGAGAAAACCCTAGGACAAATGGTTAAAGCAAAGCTGTACAGACAAAATCTCCCACAGAGGCATACACATACACACTCACAAAAAGAGGAAAAGGGGAAAAAATAATATATCTTTCTCCCAAAGTCCTCCTCCTCAATTTGGGATGATTCGTTGTCTATTCAGGTATTCCACAGATGCGGGTACATCCAGTTGTTTGTGGAGCTTTAATCCGCTGCTCCTGAGGCTGCTGGGAGAAATTTCCCTTTCTCTTTTTTGTTCTCACAGCTCCTGGTGTTCAGCTTTGGATGTGGCCCCGCCTCTGCGTGTAGGTCGCCTGAGGGTGTCTTTTCTTCGCTCACATAGGACGGGGTTAAAGGAGCAGCTGCTTTGGGGGCTCTGGCTCACTCAGGCCGGGGGGAGGGAGGGGTATGGATGCAGGGCGAGCCTGCGGCAGCAGAGGCCAGCGTGACATTGCACCAGCCCGAGGTGCGCCGTGCGTTCTCCCAGGGAAGTTGGCCCTGGATCACGGGACCCTGGCAGTGGCGGGCTGCACAGGCTCCTGGGAGGGGAGGTGTGGATAGTGACCTGTGCTTGCACACAGGCTTCTTGGTGGTGGCAGCAGCAGACTTAGCGTCCCATGCCCGTCTCTGGGGTCTGCGCTGATAGCCGCGGCTCACGCCCGTCTCTGGAGCTCGTTTAGGCGGCACTCTGAATCCCCTCTCCTCGCGCACCAGGAAACAAAGAGGCAAGAAAAACTGTCTTGCCTGTTCGGCAGGTCCAGACCTTTTCCCGGACTCCCTGCCGGCTAGCCGTGGTGTACTAATCACTTCAGGCTGTGTTCACGCAGCCAACCCCTGTCATCTCCCTGCGATCCGACCGAAGCCCAAGCTTCAGCTCCCAGCCCCTGCCCGTCCCGGCGGGTGAGCAGATAAGCCTCTCGGGCTGGTGAGTGCTTGTCGGCACTTATCCTCTGTGCGGGAATCTCTCCACTTTGCCCTCGCACCCCTGTGGCTGCGCTCTCCTCCGTGGCTCCGAAGCTTCCCGCCTCCGCCACCCGCAGTCTCCGCCCATGAAGGGGCTTCCTAGTGTGTGGAAACCTTTCCTCCTTCACAGCTCCCTCCCACTGGTGCAGGTCCCGTCCCTATTCTTTTGTCTCTGTTTTTCTTTTTTCTTTTGCCCTACCCAGGTACATGGTGATTTTCTTGCCTTTTGGGAAGTCTGAGGTCTTCTGCCAGTGTTCGGTAGGTGTTCTGTAGGAGTTGTTGCACATGTAGATGTATTTTTGATTTATTTGTGGGGAGGAAGGTGATCTCCATGACTTACTCCTCTGCCATCTTGAAGGTCTCCCCTTTGTTGTTGTTATTGAAGAACTCCTTTCAGTATGTCTTACAGGGCATCTGTAATGGTGGTGAACTCCGTCAGCTTTTGTTTGTCTGGGAAAACCTTTATTTCTCCTTTGTATCTGTAGGATAACTTTGCTGTGTATTCTTGGTTGGCAATTTTTATCTATCAACACTTTGAATATGTCATTTCACTCTCTCATGGCCTGTAGGGTTTGTTGAGAGATATTAAGTTTCTCTGTTCATTTTTTATTGTTGATATTTTCATTATATTGTATCAGAGAGGGACTTTTTACATTGAGATTACATGAACTTGCATGTCCAAGTCTTTTCCCAGGTTTGGGATGTTCTCAGCTATTACTTCTTTAAATAAAGTTTCTTCACCCTTCTTTCTCTCATCTCATTCTGGAACCCCAGTTATCCTACATGAATGTTTGACAGAGCTCCACAGATCATGAAGGCTTTCTTTGCTCTTGTTCATTCTTTCTTCTTTGGTTTCCTCTGATTCAGTTATTTCATAGTTCCTCTCCAATAGGTCACTTTTTATATCTTCCATTTATTCTACTCTGCTGTTGATGCTCTATTGCATTTTCCATCTCATTCATTGAGTTCTTTGGCTCCAGAATTTCTGTTTGGTTCTCTTTTATGATTTCTATCCATTTGTTAATTTTCTCATTTTGTTCATGTGTTGTTTTCCTGATTTCATTGAGTTGCCTTTCTGTCTTTCCTTGTAGGTCATTGAATGTCCTCAATACAGCTATTTATTTTTTTCATACAATTTAAAAGGTTACACTCCATTTATAGTTATTACAAAATACTGGCTACTTTCCCCATGTTGTACAATACATCCTTGTAGCCTATCTTATACCCAGTAGTTTGTACCTCCCTCTCCCCTACCTTTATATTGCCCCTCCCCCCCTCCCGACTGGTAACCACTAGTTTGTTCTCTATATCAGTACAGCTATTTTAAATTCTTTATCAGCTAGATAGTAAAATTCTGTGCCTTTGAGTTAAGTTATTGGAGGACAGTTGTTATCTTTGGTGATGACACATTTCCTTGATTTTTCACGTTCCTTGTAGCTTTGCATTGCTGCTTTCTCATTTGAAGTAGCAGACATCTCCTCAAATATTTACTAGTTGTATTCAGGTGGGATATACCATTTGTTGGTCCTTTAATACCTGAGACTTTCTCTGACCTGGTATGGACACACCTGCTGCACTCTTCTTACTCCTTCTTGTGGCAGAATTTGTAAACTTTTATGTGTTCTCTGGTTCTTACAGCTCACCAGGCTGGCTGCTGGAAAGGTCTCTTTTGTTTGCAGAAGGTGGTGCTACAGCTCCAGTTCTCCCTTGCCCACAGACCTGGTCTGTTCTCTGGCAGCACTCCATTTACCATCGACCAGGAGTGCTCTCACCACTATACAGGGAACATGTACTAGGAGCCATTGCAGAGGCAGAGGAGGGCTTTTAGGGGTGCCTGCAGGCTTTGGGGGGGGGGATCCTAGGGTGAGTTTCTCCCAGAGGTTTGTGGCCAAACTTCCTGCTGAAGTGCCGAGTGAAGGCATCAGGAACTGTGATCCTTTAATGCCCTTTGATAATCTCATTTGACTATTTTCTGACCTCCCTCCTCACAGGCATGGAAGCCCTGCCTGAGTACTTTGGTGCTGGCAGAGAGAAGTGGGTTCTCCAGCTGTATTCTGCACAGGTGGGGAAGCCAAGCAGTCCCTCACTACTGTCCTTCCCCTGTCAGCTGGTTCAGCCCTGTGCTGTGTGGCCTTGGAGGAGGGACAGCATTGACCAAGTTCCTATTACCCTCACCAGTGTGTCCTGACTCCTATTGTTTTCCTTCAGTGACATGCTGGAATCTCCTTTCAGGAAGGCTGGACTTCTACAGATTCTCTCTTATTCGTGGGCATCAGCCCAGGTCAGCACTCTCCAGGTTTTCCCTGACCATGGCCAAGAGGGATTAGAAAGGCATTGCTGGCTCCTACTTGTTTCACAGCCTGGGCTGGGGTCTGTCTGCTTATTACTGGATACACAGGCAGGAGAGCCTCTTCCTAGATCCTTTGGACCCTACTGCTCCTGCAGAAGTACTTTTCTTCATGGATGGATGCCTAGTTAGCTGTCAAAAGAGGGGGACAAAAAGGAGGGACATCTCATGCTGCCAGGATGCTGACATCACCCCAGTTTGCTTTTCTTAAATTTTTTAAAAAATTATTTTATTTATTTATTTTTGGCTGCGTTGGGTCTTCGTTGCTGTGCGCAGGCTTTCTCTAGTTGTGGCAAGTGGGGGCTGCTCTTCATTGCGGTGAGCGGGCTTCTCACTGTGGTGGCTTCTCTTGTTGTGGAGCATGGGCTCTAGGTGTGCAAGGGCTTCAGTAGTTGTGGCGTGGGGGCTCAGTAGTTGTGACACATGGGCTTAGTTGCTCTGTGGTATGTTGGATCTTACTGGACCAGGGATTGAACCCGTGTCCCCTGCATTGGCAGGTGGATTCTTAACCACTGTGCCACCAGGGAAGTCCCCAGTTTGCTTTTAAATGTTCAGAACATGAGATGGTTAACTACTGTTCTTCCTTGGGCTACTTTTGTAAATGGAAGGATAAATGAAGTGCAGGAAGATCCATCAGAAGAAGAATGAGGTACCTAAGTGTCTGCAGACATGTGGGACTCCCATGGCTCCCATTTCTGCCTGTGTGGTGTGGTGGCTGCTGCACACCGTCCCCAAGCAGCTGGGTGCCACCGCATATGTGCCCTGGGCTCTGGGGACCACACACGAGCTGGGAGCCTTTGCTTTGTGTCGTCTCACATAAACTGTCCTGGCCTTGGGAGCAGTGGGCAGCAGCAGCGCCTGTTTGGGGAGGGGCTGCTCATGGAGAGTGGTGCCTGTGACTTCCTGAGCCCCTTCCCTCCCAGCGCAATGGTAGGAGCCAGCTGGTCCATAGCAATGGGGGCAGCAGTGAGGGTGGGTTTCCTAGGCATTCCTCAGCTCTGAAGCCTGTGTTTCTGAAATCCCCAGGAGAGTGTACAAGTGGTACAGTTCTGGGCCTTGAATTCAGGACCACCCTGCATATCATAGGCATTTCAGCACTTACAGTCTGCATCCAGTTGAAGGCCCTGTTTTCCAGGCATTTCTTACTGCTATGATGTGGTAGGATGAATATGGGCTTTGTGATGCTAAGTAAATTTCAGTACTTCTCCACATTTCATTTTCTTCATCTGCAAAACTTAGAGAACTCTTCAGTTTTTTGTGAGAGGTGAATGGGGCAGTGTGGGCAGAGCATGGACTGGCTGTCCCTGGAGGTGACACCGTGCCTCTCTGTGTGCTGGTGTGAGACCTGGACCAGCTCCTATTTTCCTGGGCTGGGTCCTGTCTGACTACGGGTAGTAACAGTGCTCTGCTTGCTTGCTGCAGTGCCTGCCAGGTGTGTCCTCTTTCTACCCTTCCTTGTCTCCTAGGAAGAGGGCGTTCGGTGGTGGGCCCTTGCCCCTCTGTTCCTCCATATGAATGCATTCTGGTCCTTTGGTGCATGGTGGGCTGCGGCCCTCCCCTCGGAAGTCAGGTTTGGTCATGGCCCGTGCCCTGGCTGTCGGGGTGTGAGCAGAGTGACTCCCCCTTCTTCTTGCCTCAGTGGCAGCATGTGTGAAGCAGGTTGGGTCTCTTGGGGACCACAGTGAGCAGAGGCCTGTTGACCACACATGTCGTGGCTCTGCAGGTGCCAAGAGGCTGGCTGAAAGCGGAGGGTGGCCAAACCCTACAGGAAGGGGTGGTACCATCTCCTCCCAGTGCCAGAGCCGCTAAGCCTGGTTCTCTCATAGCTGGGGAGAACCTCGTGACTCTTGCTGAGCTGGGACCCTGCCTTGGCGGAGCCCTGACTGCTGCCAGTTCTCACCATGCTGCCATTGGAGGGAACTTCCGGCATCCATCACTATTCTGGAGTCTCCTTGAGACTGTCCACATGAACCATCTCCTTTCATCGAGGGGCCCAGTTTGCCTAATAAGCTCCAAAAGGAATGGAAGGGGGTGCGCCTGCTGGGCAGCATGGGGCGGAGGGGGTGGTGGTCGGGTTCTGTGGGCCTCACTGGGTGTGCCTGGGCCAGAGGGAGCCCGGGAGGACGAGTGACTTCAGAGCTTCTCAGGGTGACAGCACTGTGCTTACAGGCTTGGGAGGGCCTGGCAGCAACGGTCTCTGCTCTTTCTCACCCCGCCCCCTGCCCTACTGCCCTTGTTGCTGTTCTTGCCCGGGGTCTTCTGTGTGTGCGAGAGGCAGGGGCCATGTCTGAGGGGCGGGCCAGCTGCCACCTCACGGGGGGCTGTCCCATCACTGCTTTTGAGGTCTGAGCATCACAGACGCTTCACATAAGAACCAGCAAACCCACTTTCTTCTCAAGCTCGTGTGTTGTGTTCCCACCTTAGTGTCACGGTTTGGCAGGGTCTGTATGTTGCCAAACAAAACCCTTCAGCATAGGTGCGTCTGTGTCTGTGAGGGCAGGATGGTGTGGGGATGGCACCCAAGCTGGGCTGTGCTGGCATTTCTGATTCCGCACTGACCCTGCAGTGCTGTCTGTCCTCTAAGGCAAGGGGACAGAATAGACAGGGGGTGGGAACAGCCGAGACCACCTGTGCGCATCTGGCTTCTTTGAGAGTTAGGAGAAAGGAAACAGTCATGCCTAATGTGGTATTTTCACCGTGTGCTGAGAAGAAGGTCCATTTGATGATGTGTGCCCAGAAAGTGGTCATTTTGGAAGAACGTTCCAAGGAAGTTGTGAGAAATTTGGAACAGAATGTGTTGTTTTAATCGCTGTTTCAATTACATGAAAAAATGGTGTTTGGTGATATTCTAATTCCGTAAATGGAATTGTGAGGGCTTGGGTAGCTCTTGTGATTCTGCAAAGCTGGAAGAGTTACCAACTCACATGCTCTCTTTTACTGCTGTAGCTAAGCTTTTACAGTTTCTTACCAGAAATGTTAGCAATATGTAATAGGAATTTGTACCTTAGGAACTTAGCACTGAAAATTCATGAATACAGTTATCCTTATTTTTTCCTTTTGGAGAGAATCCAAGCTGTCTTCTCAGGCGACACAGGATCACTCGTTGACTGGGCTGACCTTGCCATGGCCACACAGTCAGTAGCCCACAGCTGTGGGACTTTAAGACCTAAAGCCAGAGTCAGCATGTTTTTATGCTTGAGGACCGCCCCCATGTTTTAGCCTCTGCCTCAGATCTGTGGGCCCAAAGCTCCAAGCTCATTAGGTACATTTACAACCTTCTTGTTTATCATGGGTGCCTCTTACTGTTTTTCTGCTGTGTAAGCTGAGTTGCCATTTTCCTCACCTCTTGTATCAGTTCCTTTGTGACCTGCTGCCCAGCTTTGAAAGCCTTGCCACGTACCTTTGGCTTCTGCACATACAGCGCCCACTTCTGGACCCGTTTCTGTATTAGTCAACGTTTTCTGTGTCCACAACCCACCTAAACATCCCAGGGGCTTACAACTGCCTGTGCTTTCTGTTAATGCTGCCCAGGGACTTTGGGTCCAACTCTGCTGGGACCCAGCAGCTGGGCCCGTTGTTGGCGCAGCTGTGCTCACACAGAACCAGGGCAGCTCAGCAGCACCTCTGAAGCTCTGCTCAGACTTGGATTTGTTGGGGCTGCTCGTGTGGCCTCAGTGGGCAGCGGGGCTGGATGTTGATCCCCAGAGCACCACACCTGGGGCCTGCACCCCCTCCCACGGTGCATGTTCCTTCATCTATTCCTTCCTTCCCGATGCTTCTTGAGAGGAGATTCCCAGTAACAATTAGGGTTTTGGAAACGCTGCAGAGAGACACATGTATATCTGTGTTTAACCAGCACCTCCCATGCTTTTTGGGACATGGAGCCCAGTGCTGAGCTAAGATTATCAACGGTTCTAGGAACTCAGGATCTCTGGAGCACAAGCATTCTGTCCATCTGCCATGTCACGTGAGATCTCATAGAGCAAAGGCTGAAGGTGCTGCTGGTGAGGAGGGAGCCTGGCAAGGTGGGTGGTACAGAGTCAGAGGTCATGGCAGGTGCCGAGCAGCCGAGGATCGTTTGAGCCTGACATTGTCGGTCTGAGGACAGGGTGAGGTAGAGGTCAGAGAACACTGGTTCAAAGTGAGGGTGCAGTTCAGGTTCCAAGGCAGTGATCCTATTCACAATACTGAGCCTGGGTTACTGTGGGTCCTTTGATAAGTTCACTTTCTCTCTCTCTTCTTCTCCTCTACCTTCTTCTCCTCTTTCTCCTCCGGCTTCTTCTCCTGCTTTCCTCCCCTATTGCAGTAGTATAAGGCTATGTTGTCATAATAGCAGAATATGTAGTATTTATTTATATAACAGAATAACTGACGTAACTGAATGTAACTGACTTTATATGTCCTTAACTAGATTACGAGGAATGCAGTCAAAGTGGAACTTTGTCATCACCCTTGCAATCTGCCTCATAATACATTGAAAGTAGTGCCTGTGTTAATAGCGGCATTGCACTGGGCATGATGACACCTGTCAAGGTTGTTGGAACCTGCATTGCCCAGAATACTTTATTGAAATTTTGAAACAGCTTTGCCTGGGTTATTTGTAAAAATAAAAGTTAAAAAAAATATCTAATCACATGAAAGTCATCTCTGTGAGTGCTATTGAGAAAGGTTGCATTTCAACATGGCTTTTGAGTGTTATTTTAGGTTTCTGTGGCATAGCACACATAACAGACAAAATATAAGGATATGTTGTCGCTCATGAAAGCTGTTTCTACAATGATTTGAAATCTCTGAGCAGAACACATTTATGTGCAGATTTCATGAAATTATATACATTACTTTAACTGAGTATCCTTAATGAAGCTTTCACTGCTTTTAATGTCAAGTACACTAAAACCCACTTTCGACGAATTTTTAAAAAATGTTCTATGTAATGCTTCTCAAAATTAGAAAAAATAAGACAAATGCAACCTGCCTGGAACCACAGTAAGAAGGAAAAGAGCTTTGCATATGACAGGCAGCCTCCCTGGGTTAAACAAAAGAGGGAGAAATTTTTTGTGTGTGTGTGAGAGCTGTTTCTTTATTTTATTTATTTATTTTTTTATTAAATTTTATTGGAGTATGTTGCTTTACAATGTTGTGCTAGCCTCCACTGCACAACAAAATGAGCCAGCCATACACATACAGATATAAAAGTGGAAGAAATTAACCTCAACTCAAATAGGCCTCATGGAATGCCTCACTCAGGTGATTATGCTGTTTTGAGGTTTGTTGATCTGCAACATTTTCCTTTCACTCTTTCTCACTGTTCTTTACCCTTTCTCTCTCTCTCTCTCACATACACACACACACAAAGAGGGAAAAACATATTTTGTTTTTGTTTTGTTTTGACAGGTAGTTGGCTAGTTTTAAATGAGAGATGATTAATTGCACCCAGACTCTTCCTGCGCACAGCCCCAGTGCCTGCCCCTGGTCTCTGGCCCCTCCTCGCCTTTCCTTCTGCCCCTGGCAGTGCAACCCCCTTTGGCCCTCAACCCCTATTCAGAACTGGGTGGCTGGTGTGCTGTCTCTGTCAAGGCTTCAGGCCCCTCTGTCCCAGGAACCTGCTCACGCTGTTTCCCAAACACTCATTCCTTGCTTAGGGGAGCAGCCAGGGCACACCCATCTCTTCAGTACTGAGTCCAAAACACCAGGAGCAGTGCCTGGTGCACAGTTGTTGCAGCGCCATTTTTTGGGGGCCCCTGGCCTCCTCCAGAGGTCGTATGAGGGGTTGGGGTGGTTCTCACCCTGGGGGTCCCTGCTGACTGATGGGCAGAGGGGCTTTTTGTTCTGTCCTGGGGCCCTTAAGTGTCCATCTGTGCTGAGGGCAGAGGAATTCCCTTCTGTGTCCAGGGACCTTTAGTGCCTGTCTCAGTCTGTTTGGGCTGCTATAATAAAATACGCAGACTGGGAGGCTCATCAACAACAGAAATTTATTTGTCATAGTTATCATTCCGACCATAGCATTCCAACCCTGGTCCCCTCAAATTCATGTCCTTCTTGAGTGCAAAATACATTTATTCCATACCAGTGTACCTGGTCCCTCTCCATATTCTTGGACAGCAATACTATAGAAATGAATACCTCTCCCACGAGACACTTAGGCAAGCAAAGCTTTCTATTGAAAGCTTTTAATTTTATTTATTTATAGCTTGTGCACAAGGGAGAAGGTGGAAGAATGCCAACTTCCCTAAGAACTTTCGAGGAAGGTGTTTTAAAAGCAGTGTGAGGGAGGAGGCCGCAAGGTGCCACATCAGCTTGTGCTCGATTCTTGGATAGGTTGGCCTCCAGGTGAAGTTTTGAGCATCAACAGTCTTCTTGTTTCAACCAGTCTGGGGTCTCTGTGCTTGCAGTCAGCACTTTTCATCTGGTGGGGGTCAGCTTCCTACAAAAACAACTTAGGGATGTGTGTCAGGCCTTCATCTGTATCTTTCAGGGAACTGGAAATTCCCTGAATTGGTGATTCTGCTATGTGATGGATTTATAGTCCCACTTTTGTCCTTTGGAGCTATGTACATCAGGGGAACAGAGATAGAGCTTTTACTCCTGTGGGTCTCTGGCTATTGTCTCAGAAGCCCAAACCTTTAGGCGTTTTGTTTTCCTGGACCTGTCAAGCCCACTTGCTCAAGGCTATTCTCTCAGTCCTTTTCCAAAATGGCTGTACTCTTGTCTTCCTGTCTCACCAATAGCCCCAAAAGTCTTAACTTTTTCCAGAAGCAACTCAAAAGACTAAGTCCAAAGTCTTATCTGAATATCATCTAAATCAGACATGGATGAGACTCAACGTACAGGCTGAAGCAAATTTCTCCCTGCTGTGAACCACACATGCCAAATCTGTGAAATCAAACGAACTTCTAAAATACAGTGGTTGGACACGCATAAGATAGATATTCCCATTACAAAATGGTGAAATAGTAAAGACAGGAGTTGGCAGATCCCTGGCAAGTCCACAAAATTGAGGCCCACTGGGGCAGGGGTCCTGCCCCCACTGCTCACCACATGGCTTTGCTGGGTACAACCCATGCTGCAGCTCTCACAGGTTGGGGTCACATGCCTGTGGCTCTCCTGGGCTGGAATCAAATACTAGTGACTTTACTGGTCTGTGGCTCTACTGGGCATTGCCCTGGCAGGGGCTTTCTGCTGTGGCCCCATGCTCTTGGCTGCCCTATGCCTGGGTCAAGCCTAAGGCGCAAGGTGGCCTCATCCTTCAAAATCTAAGTGGAGATAGCTGTGCCCCTGTGCTTTGCTGGGCATACTGCCTGCTGGAGCTTGCAGTGTGAAGCATCACCAGGCAGCACTGGCCCTTCCTTTGAAGTCTTTCTGCCAAGCAGACCCTTTCACTTTGGGCCTGTGATGGGAGGGGCAGCCCTGGTGATCTCTGAAATGCCTTCAGGGTTATTCTTTGATTGTCTCGGACAGTAGGTGTCTGCTTCTGTTTGGATGGCTGAGTAGTCTCCCTGTTGTCTTGATGACTAGTTCCTGGTTCTGTTGGGCTGGCAGATCCATACTAATGTCTTACGAGATTTGACCATGCCCTTTAATGTAGCTCCTCCATGATCTTCCTTATTTATTTCATATGGACAGGCCAAATTTTTAAGTTCTGCTTCCTTTTTGATTATCAGTTCCATCTTTAAGTCATTTTTCTCTTCTATCATTTTACTAAAAGCATTCCAGAGGAACCAGTCAGTTCTTTCAATCTTTGCTTAAAAATCTCCTCCACCAAATAGCCGATTTCCTTGGTCATAAGTTCTGCCTTCCACAAAATACTAACACAATTCAGCCAAGTTCTTTACCACTTTATAACAAGGATTGCCTCCTCTCCATTGTCCTGTAACATCTTTCTCATTTCTAGTTGAGACCACTGATGTTTCCACCAACACTCTGTTCGTGACCACTCAGGAATTCTCTCAGAAGACTGAGACTTTCTCTACAGCTCTCCTCTTCTCCTTGTAAGCCTCACCAGAATTACTTTTGACAATCTTTTCATGGCAATGTAACATTTTACTAGCATGCCCCTGCAACCTCTTTCAGTCTCTACCCATTATCCAGCTCCAAAGTCACTTCCACATGTTTAGGTATTACTGCACTTCCCCCATGTCTCAGTACCATGATTCTTAGAGCCACTATAACAAAATACCACAGACTGCATGGCTTATAAACAACCGAAATTTATTTCTCACAGTTCCGGAGGTGGAAAGTCCAAGATCAAGGTGCCAGCATGGTTGGGTGAGGGCCCTCTTCAGGGTTGCAGAATTCTCATTGTATCCTCACATGGTGGAAGGGGTGAGGGAACTCTCTGGAACCTCCTTTATAAGGAAGTTAATCCCATTCATGAGGGCTCCAGCCTCATGACCTAACCACCTCTCAAAGGACCCACCTCCTAATGTCAATACTTTAGGGATTAAGATTTCAACATACGAATTTTGGAAGGACACAGACATCCATACCTTAACAGCAGTCATCACCACCACATAGTTTCAGGTGTTCCATCACCCCATAAATATCCCTAGGGCCTGTTTGCAGTCTATCCCTATTGCTTCCTCCAGCCTTAGGCAATCCTGATCTTTCTGTCTCTCTATATGACCTTTTCTGGACAGTTCATATAAATGGAATGATACAATATACAGTCTTTTGTGTCTGACTTCTTTCACTTAGCCTAATGTGTTCTTCCGTCACATAGATGTATCAAGTAGTTCCATGTTGTGGCATGTACTGCATTTTGTTTTATCCACTCACCATGGATGACATTTGGAATGTTTCCATTTTTTGCCTATTTTGAAGAGTGTTGCTATGAACATTCATGCTTTATGTAGACTGTTAGAAGATAAACTGAGGCATATTAAATTTTTAAGAGTTTATTTGAGCAAATATTGATTCAGATTGGGCAATGCCAAACCGGAAGTGGTTAGGAGGCTCCACCAACAGGAGCAGGGATAGGCTTTTTTGTTTGTTTGTTTGTTTGTTTGTTTGTTTAGGGATAGGCTTTTATAGAGAAAGGGCAGAAGCAAAGCCAGGAAATGATTTGACTGGCTATAGCTTAAGTGTTTGCCTTATTCGGGAAAGGCTAGTTAGCTTTCTATACTCAGTTGTCCTTAGGTTTCGATTTCTTAACCATGACGCATTACAAGCTTAGATTTTGGTTTTCTTACATAGGCTGCTAAGGCATTAAAGCCATCTCAGAGATTGTCATACTGAGTGAAGTAAGTCAGACAGAGAAAGACAAATATATGATATCGTTTATATGTGGAATCTAAAAATAAATTGTAAAAATGAACTTATTTACAAAACAGAAATAGAGTCACAGATGTAGAAAACAAACTTAAGGTTACCGTGGGGGGAAAGGGGGGGGAGGGATAAATTGGGAGATTGAGCTTGACATATACACACTACTATATATAAAATAGATAACTAATAAGAACCTGCTGTATAGCACAGGGGACCCTACTCAATACTCTGTAATGACCTATATGGGAAAAGAATCTAAAAAAGAGTGGATATATGTATATGTATAACTGATTCACTTTGCTGTACAGCAGACTAACACAACATTGTAAATCAACTATATTCCAATTAAAAAAAAAAGCCACCTCGGTCCAATGGCCTCAGTCCAACGGTTTAACTATTTTAACAGGACATATGCTTTCATTTCCCTTGGGTAGATTCCTAGGAGTGGAATTGCTGGTCATGTGGTAAATTTATTATTTAACTTTGTAAGAAACTGCCTAAATTTCCCACCATGGCTGCACCATTTTTTAAATACATCTTTATTGGAGTATAATTGCTTCACAATGTTGTGTTAGTTTCTGCCATACAGCAAAATGAATCAGCTATATGCACACGCATATCCTCCATATCCCCTCCCTCTTGAGCCTCCCTCCCACCCTCCCTATCCCACCCCTCTAGGTGGTCACAAATCACTAGACTAGTCTCCCTGTGCTATGCAGCAGCTTCCCACCAGCCATCCATTTTACATTTGGTAGTGTATGTATGTCAATGCTACTCTCTCATTATACCCCAGTCTCCCCCTCACCCCGTGTCCTAAAGTCCATTATCAACGTCTGCATCTTTATTCCTGCTCTACTGCTAGGTTCATCAGTACCATTTTTCTAGATTCCATATATACACATTAGCCTATGATATTTGTTTTTCTCTTTCTGTCTGAATTCACTCTGTATGACAGTCTCTAGGTCCATCCACACCTCTGCAAATGACACAGTTTTGTTCCTTGTTTATGGCTGAGTAATATTCCATTATATATATGTGTCACATCTTCTTTCCATTCATTAGTCCATTTAGGTTCTTTCCATGTCCTGGCTATTGTAAATAGTGCTGCAATGAACATTGTGGTACATGTCTGTTTTTGGATTATGGTTTTCTCAGGGTATATGCCCAGTAGTGGGATTGCTGAGTCATATGGTAGTTCTATTTTTAGTTTTTTAAGGAATCTCCATACTGTTCTCCATAATGACTGTATCAATTTACACTCCCACCAAAAGTGCAGGAGGGTTCCCTTTTCTCCACAATCTCTCCAGCATTCATTGTTTGTAGATTTTTTGATGATGGCCATTCTGACCAGTGTGAGGTGATACCTCATTGTGATTTTGATTTGCATTTCTCTAATGATTAGTGATGTTGAGCATCTTTTCATGTGTTTGTTGGCCATCTGTATGTCTTTGAGAAATGTCTATTTAGGTCTTCTGCCCATTTTTGGATTGGGTTGTTTGGTTTTTTGATACTGAGCTGCATGAGCTGTTTGTATATTTTGGAGATTAATCCTTTGTCAGTTGCTTCGTTTGCAAATATTTTCTCCCATTCTGAGGGTTGTCTTTTGTTTTTGTTTATGATTTCCTTTGCTGTGCAAAAGTTTTTAAGTTTCATTAGGTCCCATTTTTTTAGTTTTGTTTTTTATTTCCATTACTCTAGGAGGTGGGTCAAAAAGGATCTTGCTGTGATTTATGTAATAGAGTGTTCTGCCTATGTTTTCCTCTAAGAGTTTTATAGTATCTGGCCTTATATTTTGGTCTTTAATCCATTTTATGTTTATTTTTGTGTATGGTGTTAGGAAGTGTTCTAATTTCACTCTTTTACATGTAGCTGTCCAGTTTTACCAGCACCACTTATTGAAGAAGCTGTCTTTTCCCCACTGTATATTCTTGCCTCCTTTGTCAAAGATATATACATAGGTTTATTTCTGGGCTTTCTATCCTGTTCCATTGATCTATATTTCTGTTTTTGTACCAATACCATACTGTCTTGATTACTGTAGCTTTGTAGTATAGTCTGAAGTCAGGGAGCCTGATTCCTCCAGCTACATTTTTCTTTCTCAAGATTGCTTTGGCTATTCGGAGTCTTTTATGTTTCCATACAAATTGTAAAAATTTTTGTTCTAGTTCTGTGAAAAATGCCATTGATAATTTGATAGGGATTGCACTGAATCTGTAGATTGCTTTGGGTAATATAGTCATTTTCACAATATTGATTCTTCCAGTCCAAGAGCAAGGTATATTTCTGCATCTGTTTATGTCATCTTTGATTTCTTCATCAGTGTTTTATAGTTTTCTGAGTACTCTTTTGCCTGCTTAGGTAGGTTTATTCCTAGGTATTTTATTCTTTTTTGCAATGGTAAATGAGATTGTTTCCTTAATTTCTCTTTCAGATGTTTTGTTGTTAGTGAATAGGAATGCAAGAGACTTCTATGCATTGATTTTGTATCCTGCTACTTTACCAAATTCACTGATTAGCTCTAGTAGTTTTCTGGTAGCATCTTTAGGGTTTTCTATGTATAGTATCATGTCATCTGCAAACAGTGACAGTTTCACTTCTTTTCCAATTTGGATTCCTTTTATTTCTTTTACTTCTCTGATTGCTGTGGCTAAAACTTCCAAAAGTATGTTGAATAATAGTGGTGAGAATGGGCACCCTTGTCTTGTTCCTGATCTTAGAGGAAATGCTTTCAGTTTTTCACTGTTGAGAATGATGTTGGCTGTGCGTTTGTCATATGTGGCCTTTATCATGTTGAGATAGGTTCCCTCTCTGCCCACTTTCTGGAGAGTTTTTATCATAAATGGGTGTTGAATTTTGTTGAAAGCTTTTTCTGCATCTATTGAGATGATCATATGGTTTTTATCCTTCAATTTGTTAATATGGTGTATCACATTGATTGATTTGCATATATTGAAGAATCCTTGCTTTCCTGGGATAAACCCCACTTGATCATGGTGTATGATGCTTTTAATGTGCTATTGGATTCTGTTTGCAAGTATTTTGTTGAGGATTTTTTCATCTATGTTCATCAGTGATATTGGTCTGTAGTTTTCTTTTTTTGTGACATCTTTGTCTGGTTTTGGTATCAGGGTGATGGTGGCCTCATAGAATGAGTTTGGGAGTATTCCTCCCTCTGCTATATTTTGGAAGAGTTTGAGAAGGATATGTGTTAGCTCTTTCTAAATGTTTGACAGAATTCGCCTGTGAAACCATATGATCCTGAGCTTTTGTTTGCTGGCAGATTTTTAAATCACAGTTTCAATTTCATTGCTTGTGATTGGTTGGTTCATATATTCTATTTCTTCTGGTTTAGTCTTGGAAGGTTATGCTTTTCTAAGAATTTGTCTAATTCTTCCAGGTTGTCCATTTTATTTGCAATAGTTGCTTGTAGTAGTCTCTCATGATCCTCTGTATTTCTGCAGTGTCAGTGTTTCTTAATTTGTGACCCAAGATGTTATCTATCCTGAAGAATGTTCCATGTGTACTTGAGAAGAATGTGTATTCTGTTGGTTTTGGATGGAATATCCTATAAATATCAATTAAGTCCATCTGGTCCAATGTGTCATTTAAAGCTTGTGTTTTCTTATTTATTTTCTGTTTGGATGATCTCTCCATTGGTTTAAGTGGGGTTTTAAAGTCCCCTACTATTATTGTGTTACTTTTGAATTTCCTTTTTATGGCTGTTAGTATTTGCCTTAAGTATTGTGGTCCTCCTATTTGGGGTGCATAAATATTTACTATTGTTATATCTTCTTCTTGCATTGATCCCTTGATCATTATTTAGTGTCCTTCCTTGTCTCTTGTAATAGTCTTTATTTTAAAGTCTATTTTGTCTGATATGAGTACTGCTACTCCTGCTTTCTTTTGATTTCCATTTGCATGGAATATCTTCTTCCATTCCTTCACTATCAGTCTGTATGTGTCCCTAGATCTGAAGTAAGTCTCTTGTAAACAGCATATATACGGGTCTTGTTTTTATATCCATTCAGACAGTCTGTGTCTTTTGGTTGGAGTATTTAATCCATTTACATTTAAGGTAATTATTGATATATATGTTCCTATTACCATTTTTGAAATTGTTTTGGGTTTGTTTTTGTAGGTCTTTTCCTTCTCTTGTGTTTCCCACTTAGGGAAGTGCCATTATCATTTGTTGTAAAACTGGTTGGGTGGTGCTGAGTTCTCTTAACTTTTGCTTGTCTGTAAAAGTTTTGATTTCTCCAGTCCAATCTGAATGAGATCCTTTTTGGGTACAGTAATCTTGTTTGTAGGTTTTTCCCTTTCATCATTTAAAATACATCCTGCCACTCCCTTCTGGCTTGCAGAATTTTTGCTGAAAGATCAGCTGTTAACCATACGGAGATTCCATTGTATGTTATTTCTTGCTTTTCCTTTGCTGCTTTTAATATTTTTTCTTTGTATTTAATTTTTGATAGTTTGATTAATATGTGTCTTGGCGTGTTTCTCCTTGGACTGATCCTGTATGGGACTCTCTGAGCTTCCTGGACTTGCTTGACCATTTCCTTTCCCATGGTAGGGAAGTTTTCAACTATAAACTCTTTAAATATTTTCTCAGCCCGTTTCTTTTACTCTTCTTCTTCTGGGACCCCTATAATTTGAATGTTGGTGTGCTTAATGTTGTCCCAGAGCTCTCTGAAACTGTCCTCAATTCTTTTCATTCTTTTTTCTTTTTCTGCTCTGTGGCAGTTATTTCCACCATTCTATCTTTCAGGTCACTTATCCGTTCTTCTGCTTCAGTTATTCTGCTATTGATTCCTTCTAGGGTATTTTAAATTTCAGTTTTTGTGTTGTTCATCACTGTTTATTTGTTCTTTAGTTCTTCTAGGTACTTGTTAAATGTTTATTATGTTTTTTCCATTCTATTTCTGTGATTTTGAATCATCTTTACTATCATTACTCTGAATTCTTTTTGTGTTAGACTGCCTAACTCCTTTTCATTTTTTTGGTCTGGTGGGTTTTTACCTTGCTCCTTCGTCTGTTGCATAGTTCTCTGTCTCCTAATTTTGTTTAACTTACTGTGTTTTCAGTCTCCTTTCTTCAGGCTGCAGAGTCGTAGTTCCTCTTACTTCTGTTGTCTGTGCCCAGTTGGTGAGGTTGGTCCAATGACTTGTGTAGGCTTCCTGGTGGAGGGGACTGGAGCCTCAGTTCTGGTGGGTGGAGCTGGATCTTGTCCTCCTGATGGGCAGGGCCATGTCCATTGGTCTGTTTTGCGGTGTCTGTGAGCTGAGTATGACTTTAGGTAGCCTGTCTGCTAATGGATGAGGTTTTGTTCCTGTCTTGCTAGTTGTTTGGTGTGAGGTGGTCAGCACTGCAGCTTGCTGGCTGTTGGGTGTAGCTGGGTCTTAGTGTTGAGATGGAGACCTCTGAGAGAGATCTCACCAATAAATATTCCATGGGACCAGGAGTTCTCTGGTGGTCCAACATCCTAGACTTGGCTCTCCCACCTTGGAGGCTCTGGCCTGACCCCCGGCCAGAGCACCAATACACTGCAAGCCACACAGTGCACAAGAAAAATAAGAAGTAAAAACAAAACAAAAACAAAATAAAAAAGATCCCCCAAAAACGAACAGATGAGACCCCAAAACAAATGGTAAAAGCAAAACTAAACAGACAAAAATCACACAAAGAAACATATACACACACACTCACAAAAAGAAAAAGAAAGAAAAAAAGAGAAAAGAAAGAAGAGAGCAACCAAACCAGTAAACAATTTCAAAAATGAAAACAAACACTAAAAACTAAACTAACACAAACATAAAACCAGAAACAAATCAAATGCAGAAAGCAAATTTTAAAAAGGCAATGAAAGCATAAAACAAACACACAAAAAGTATCAAAAAAATGTAAAGACAAAGAAAGATGAAAGCAAAAGGAAAAAATACAAAACAACAAACTAGTAAAGTAAAAATAGAAAAATTAAAATATAGTTAAAAATAAAATGAAAGCAAAGCAAAGGAAAAAAAAAAACAAACCCAAGGAAAAAACGCAATATAATGAAAAAGTACAGTAGAATTAGGAAATAAATAAATAAATAATATGTTAAAAATAAAAGCATAAAAAGAAAAGAAAAAGTAAAGAAAAAGATAAAATTAAAGAATAATAATAATAATATAAAGAAAAACAGAACCAGAAAAAGAATAACAAAAGTAGTGATATTTTCCTGTGGTCTTAGATGTCAGTGTCCTTGCCTCCACAGTGAGCCACAGCCAATCCCTGCCTATCCAGGAAGTCCTCCAATACTCCTAGGTAGGTCTCTAGACCTGCTGTGGGCACTGTGGGGCCAGCTCAGACTCTGATCTGGCCCCGTGTGTACTTGCCCCCAAAGTCCACAGTTTCCCCCAAAGTCTTCAGCCTCAGTTGTGGGAACTCTCGTTGTCTATTCAGGTATTCCACAGTTGCAGGGTTTACCCAGCTGATTGCAGGGATTTAATCCACTGCTCCTGCAGCTGCACAGGGATATTTGTCTTTCTCTTCTTTTGTCACACTGCCCCTGGGTTCAGCTTTGGTTTTGGCCCCAACTCTGCGTCTGGGCTTCCCTCATGCATCTGTTCCCCACCCAGGCAAAAGGGGGCAAAAGCAGCAGCTGATTAGGGCTCCCTTGCTCACTCAGGTTGGGGCTGAGGGAGGGATACAGCAGTCATAATTGGGATGTGCAGGGAGTGCCTGTGGGCCGCAGAGGCTGGCATGAAGTTGCAAGAGCCCGAGGCACACCATGTGTTCCTCCAGGGAAGTTGGAAGGCAGTGGCTGGCTACAGAGGCTGCCGGGAAGGTGTGGGAAGAGACCTGCCTTGCACACAGGACCCTTAGTGGCAGTGACGGCAGCCTCTGGGGTCCAGGGTAACAGCTGCAGCTCAGGATGCACCATTTTACATTTGCACCAGCAATGTTTGAGGCTTTCAAATTCTCTTCATCCTTGCCTTTCTTTATATTTTGCCTTAGAAATTCCATGCCCACTTGAATTATAATTAAATAGAAAAAGTATTTTCGTGGTTCAGTGGTAATACTGAAGTTTCAATTAGATTAAGCATTTTACAACAGTCTCAGTAACTGGGCAGAATTGATTTATATTGTGGAACTAATTCTCCAGTTGCCTATGGATTATATGGTAAAAAATTAATGATAATTTACTGCAGGCTTCCTTATAAAACATACTTTATCGAGCTTCTACTTCAGGGTCATCTAATTATGCAGGAAATCTTTCTTTAGAAAGCAGACTGGTGATGGTTGTGTGTGTCTCTAGGGCATCCAGACTCTGAAACAAAGAAACCCATGATTTATTTATTGTCCTAATAGATATGGTATAAAATGGCCAATCTTCACAAATACTTATACTGATATAGGCTTCTGTGTGTTTTATTTATTTAAAAACATATTTATTTATTTATTTTTGGCTGCATTGGGTCTTGGCTGCAGCACGTGGGATCTTTCATTTTAGTTCATGGGCTCTTTATTGTGGCATGTGGGCTTCTTTCTAGTTGTGGTGCACAGGCTTCTCTCTAGTTGTGGTGTGCAGGCTCCAGAGTGCGTAAGCTCAGTAGTTGTGGTGTGCGGGCTCCAGAGTGCGTGAGCTCTGTAGTTGCAACACATGGGCTCTCTAGTTGTGGTGTGTGGGCTTAGTTTTCCTGTGGCATGTGGGATCTTAATTCCCCAACCAGGGATCGAACCCATGTCCCTTGCATTGGAAGGTGGATTCTTAACCACTGGACCGCCAGGGAAATCCCCTTCTGTGTGTTTTAAAGTCCTGTGGATTAGAATGCAGTAATTTTCTATGTTTCTTTCCAGATTGTTCACAGAACACTGGCAGCCATGTTGGGTTCCCTTGCGGCATTAGCAGCGCTGGCTGTGATTGGTGATGTAAGTGTAACATTTTGAGTCAAAGGCTTAGCACTCAATAGAATGTCATATTCAAAGACAGCCCAAGAATTAGGCATTAGCTGGTGATTTTAATTTTTTTAATATACTCTTTCACATTTCCCATTAGTGGCATGAACTTCACAGCATCAATGAGTAATTAACATTTGACTTTACCACACACATCCCAGTCGTGTTATTCTCCACCCTAGCTGAGGAAACGTTTGACTCATGGTGGTCAAGCATTTGCCCAGGTCATGCAGCTGAGTTATGTTAGAGCTGGCCCTATGTACTGTCAGCCCATGGAAACTAGAGGAGGCCATCCTGGCTGGAACAGAAAGGTGGGAGACAGTGAGGTCGGGGTTCTGTCCTGCAGACATCAGGAGGTCCTTGGATGTGCAAGTCTGGGGGGGAATAGCACCCCCTCAGGGTCTGAGCATGGTCCATCCTGCAGGGACATTGGAATGAATGTAGGGAAGCAAGAGAGGCCAAGTACCCACTAGAGATGGAGGCCTGTGGAGCCTCCATCTTGAGGAGTAGTGCTGGAACTGACCAAGGTGGCAACATACAGAACTTGGGATTGAAAGCAACTCTGTAGAATTCCAGGGATTGTTCTGAAAAGTGCTACTAAAGGCCAGTCAGTCAACCAAAGAATAATAACTGGCGCTATGTGGGGCTATGTTCAGTTAGTTATTTATTGTTTTTTATTTTCTTTTTCTTGGCTAGAGTTGGTATAAACAAACACTAACTCTAAGGGTAAAATGTCCCAGAATCCTAAAACTTACACATAAACCACTGTTATTTTTATTAATTGTTAAGGAGTAGTGTAGTAGTAGTTATTTAATTCTAGAAATCATTGACTTGGCACATGGCTTGTGCTGCAGGAACCTCCCTGGACCACTGTGCAGTCCTTTTCCAACAACCAGGCTCTCCAAGTGCCCTCACTTCCCAGTCTGGGTTCCCAGTTCCCCATGATCCTACCTTCCCTTAAGGACATGGACGGGGCTTAAGAAATCTGCTTTTTTCTTTTATCGTCAAGTGCGTAGCTTTGACGTTATTATGCTTTGGATCACGAGTGTTTTTCAGTGATGATATAATCTGATTTCAAAGGCAAGCAGATGGTGTGACTTTCGACTCTGGTCCAATGAGTGGGTTTTCTGTAAAGGGCGGCACATATTTACAGTTTATCACCAGGCGGATGATGCCCAGGACCAATTGGCAAATTTGTGCTTTGATTGCAGAGACCCAGCCTGACCCACGTGGTGGAGTGGATTGATTTCGAGACTCTGGCCCTGCTGTTTGGCATGGTAATGACAGTCCTCCCGGTGGGACAGGGCCCCAAGCTTGCTGTAACCTTGGACCTTCTCTTTTGCCACTGCTGACTCTTAAAGACACTGTGCTGCTTGACAATTAGGGCTTGATTGAGAAGTGTTTGTGCAGGTCTAGCTGATTTCTTCTGAGGAGGCATGGAGTGATTGGTGCTCTGAGTAGTTAGCTGTAAAATTTCAGCCTAAGGCCTGTCTGACAGTGAAATAACCTTGCCATTTAGAAAATTTAGAAATTTTAAAAAGTTACTGTCCTTAAAATATAAAATGGAATATCCTAAACAGATGAACCATTTAAGTTTTTCAGTGATTGGAAAAGTACCTTTAATTATATGGATAAAGAAAGAAATGAAGAAATTGTCCCTAAGTAATAGTTTGTATATTTGCTGTTAAACAGACGTTTTCAAGTGGCCCCTCTACTGTGTGCTATGAAGAGTGTCACCAAATGAACTTGTAGGAAGGGAACTTTAAGACACACTAGTGGGCTCGTGTGGTACATGAGTCATAAACAAACTTAACTGGAATAAGTGGAATTTGACAGAGGTCTGGACAGCAGTGGGAACGGCTATTGCCCTCTTGAACAGACCCGCAGCAGCTGAGTGATTTGAGGGGGGTGTTCCCTCTCAGGGCTAGAAGACTCACCCTGTGTAAAGCAGGTCACCACATGCCCTCACCTCCTTGCTAATATTCTTTCTGCCCTAGCACCATGGAGGGCCCTGCTGCTCTAGGCTTTGCTGTGACCCAAAGTGGCTGCCTACTCTGTGGGTGGAGTGGGAGGCAGGTCAGTGCTCTGAACTCAGGCTTCATAGAGGAACGAATGTATTGGGTCCTGAAGTGTATAGGGTTTGCGCCTATGGAAGGAAGAAGGAAGGCATACCAGATGGCTTATAAAATAGGTTTTTTTAAAAACTTAAATGATTGGTATATTAGTTTGCTGGGGCTGCCATAATAAAGTACCACAGACTGGGTAGCTTAAACAACAGAACTGTATTTCCTCATAGTTCTGGAGGCTGGAAGTCTGAGATCAAGGTGTTCACAGGGTTGGTTTCCTCTGAGGCTTCTCTCCTTGACTTGTAGATGATCATCTTCTCCCTGTGTCCTCACATGATTGTCCCTCTGGGCATATCTGTGTCCTCATCTCTTCTTCTTTTAAGGTCACCAGTCATACTGGGTTAGGGCTTCACTTTAATTACCTTCTTAATATAGTTACATTTGGAGCTACTGGGGGTGGTTAGGATTTTAAAAATGAGTGGTTTAATTTTTTTTCTCAAATGGAATCGGTAGAACTTTGCGGGGTGCAGAGACAGTCTATATAACTAGGACCCTGCCTTTTCCACCCTGTTGTGTGCCAGTCAACCACCCATGTGGCCACTTACCCAGTCCCTGAGTTCCAGCATCTCTTGGGTGGTTCTGGCAGCCGACGTGTGGAACAGCTTCACCATGACAGTGGAAGACCACACAGGACCTACCCATCCACGTTCATGTGAAGCTTCCATTGGTGTGTGAAGCTCCACATTCTATAAATGGCCTCACAGTGGCCATTTGGGTTAGGATGAATATTGTTGGTCATGCTAGACAAGGTAGATATTTGTACGGAGTCTAACTTAATTTTTGGACATTATTTGTTTTGCACTGTTTATTTGAAAGACAGTATTGGGCCCACTCTTTTCTAAGTACTTTAGTTTACATAATGCTATTGAATTTTCACAACAACCTTACAAGGAACAGACATTCAGAGATGAGGTGAGAAAACCAAAGTACAGAGAATTAAATAAATTTTTTGCTCAAAGTTAAATTAATCCTAAGTGGCAGAATTGATATTTGAACCTGCATCTTCTCACTCCAAGTTCAGCACGTGGTATGTCACCATCTAAGGAGGTAGAATAGAGAATCTTCCAGAAAGTTCAGGCTGGTTGAAATGTCTGGTTGATTAGACTTAGAATAAATGGGACATTACTTTTTGTTACTATCTAGGATGGTTATTCTCACCAACTCAGTGTCATCAGTAGAAAAACGCAAGTGAGTAGGCCTTCTGGGTTCATATAGAACCCAGAGAATAATCATTTCAATGTAACTACTCTTATTTGCTTGTCTTGATCAAATTGGTGACAAAAATCTGTTAAATTATTTTAGGAAACAAAATTTAAGCCAGTTTAAAAGTCTTAAAACATTGAATTGTTGCTTGTGTGGACACTTAGGTGCAGAAGGCCACATTCCGTCCCATTTCCTTCCCTGTTTCTAGCTTTGTGACTGTGAGCGAGTCACCTTCCATCTCTGCCTGCCAGTTTCCTGGTCTATAAGACAGAGAGTAATTATAACACAGTGTTCACTGTCAAGATCAGATGGAATGATAATGTACCTTGGGCACATATCCCTGGACAAATATAGAGATGCAAACCCACTAGCAAGGGGCTTGATTCAGGGAGTTAGTAAGTGAACCACACTCAGCAAGAGAGTGAGAAGCTTGATGAGGTGGTAGCTTTCATGAAGAGGCCAGAGATCAGATTTGAAAGTGATCACTCTGGTGTCATTTCAGGATGGTGCTGAATGCTGAAGCATTCTCCTTGTCTCCTTTTTCTCTTTTCCCCACAGATGATCTTAGTAGCCATATTTTCAGAGACTGGATTTTTTGATTATTGTGCTGTAAAGGTAAGTTTGATGTGGCATTTAATAGTTATGTATTAATTAATTGACATATTTATTTTTCCACCATTACATATTTAGTGAATAAAACTACCACTTAAAGCAAATATTTTAAAATTCTGTCCTCCTTTTCAAAATTACTGCTGCAAAGCTGGATATAGTTGCTGTGCTAAGTTAGGTGGCTCTGAGCAACACTTTCAGCTTCTCAACAAATAACCAAAGAAGAGGATCAAGGAGAAGAGTACGTGAGTTGAGTGTATGACAGGGTTCAAATTGGCAGGTTGAGAGCTATGCACCAAAACTGTTTTGCACTTCAGAGTATCCAAATATTTTAAGTCATCAGCTTCTGATTACTCCACTTTTTGGTGAAATAATTTCAATGATTACTTTCTAAACATTGAGCATATAAACATTCCTTTTTTTTTTTTACTGTAATTAATTAATTAATTAAAAAAAATCTGTGTTGGAGTATAATTGCTTTACATTGTTGTGTTAGTTTCTGCTGTATAACGAAGTGAATCAGCTATACGTATACATATATCCCCATATACTCTGAGGAACCCACCAGCAATTTCTGACTGGCAGAATTTGTACTGGTCCTGGCTGAAAACCCAGGCCGCACCCAGCAGCCATACCGCAGATAAGCCCAAGCCCACGCTACTCAGATCTCCCAGCTGGATATTGGATATAGCTTTTGATGGTTTAGGGCCTCTTTCACTTGACCCCAGCCGTGTGGGTGACAGGGTCTTGGTGCTCCGGCCTGGTGTCAGGCCTGAGCGTCTGAGGTGGGAGTGCCGAGTTCAGGACATTGGACCACCAGAGACCTCCCAGCCACATGTAATATCAAATGGCGAGAGCTCTTCCGGAACTCTCCATCTCAATGTGAAGACTCAGCTCCACCAACAGCCAGCAAGCTCCAGTGCTGGACACCCCATGCCAAACAACTAGCAAGACAGGAACACACCCCCACACATTAGCAGAGAGGCTGCCTAAAATCATACTAAGTTCACAGACACCCCAAAACAGACCACCAGAAGCAGCCGTGTCCACCAGAGAGACAAGATCCACCCCACCCACCAAAACACGAGCACCAGTCCCCTCCACCAGGAAGCCTACACAAGTCACTGAACCAGCTTCACCAACTGGAGGCAGACACTAAAAACAACAGGAACTACGAACCTGCAGCCTGCAAAATGGAGACCCCAAACACACTAAGTTAAACAAAATGAGAAGACAGAGAAATATGCAGCAGATGAAGGAGCAAGGTAAAAACCCACCAGACCAAACAAATGAAGAGGAAATAGGCAATCTACCTGAAAAAGAATTCAGAGTAATGATAGTAAAGATGATCCAAAATATCAGAAATAGAATGGAGAAAATACAAGAAACGTTTAACAAGGACCTAGAAGAACTAAAGAGCAAACAAACATTGATGAACAACACAAAAAATGATATTACAAATTCTCTAGAAGGAATCAATTGCAGAATAACTGAGGCAGAAGAATGAATAAGTGACCTGGAAGATAAAATAGTGGAACTAACTACCACAGAGCAGAATAGAGAAAAAAGAAAGAAAATTGAGGACAGTCTCAGAGACTTCTGGGATAACATTAAACCCACCAGCATTCAAATTATAGGGGTCTCAGAAGCAGAAGAGAAAAAGAAAGGGTCTGAGAAAATATTTGAGAGATTATAGTTGAAAACTTCCTTACCATGGGAAAGGAAATAGTCAATCAAGTCCAGGAAGATCAGAGAGTCCCATACAGGATCAGTCCAAGGAGCAACATGCCAAGACACATATTAATCAAACTATCAAAAATTAAATACAAAGAAAAAATAAGCAGCAAGGGAAAAGAAACACATAACATACAAGGGACTCCCCATAAGGTCAACAGCTGATCTTTCAGCAGAAACTGCAAGCCAGAAGGGAGTGGCAGGACATATTTGAAGTGATGAAAGGGAAAAACCTACAAGTGACATTACTCTACCCAGCAAGGATCTCATTCAGATTCGATGGAGAAATGAAAACCTTTACAGACAAGCAAAAGTAAAGAGAACTCAGCACCACCAAACCAGCTTTAAAACAAATGCTAAAGGAACTTCTCTAGGCAGGAAAAACAAGAGAAGGAAAAGACCTACAATAACAACCCTAAAACAATTAAGAATATGGTAATAGGAACATACATATCGATAATTACCTTAAATGTAAATGGATTAAATGTTCCAACCAAAAGAGACAGACTGGCTGAATGGATATAAAAACAAGACCCATATATATGCTGTCTACAAGAGACCCACTTCAGACCTAGGGACACATACAGACTGAAAGTGAGGGGATGGAAAAACATATTCCATGCAAATGCAAATCAAAAGGAAGCTGGAGTAACAATACTTATATCAGAAAAAATAGACTTTAAAATAAAGACTATTACAAGAGACAAAGAAGGACACTATATAATGATCAAGGGATCGATTCAAGAAGAAGATATAACAATTGTAAATATTTATGCACCCAACATAGGAGCACCTCAATACATAAGGCAAATACTAACAGCCATAAAAGGGGAAATTGACAGTAACACAATCATAGTAGGGGACTTTAACACCCCACTTTCACCAATGGACAGATCATCCAAAATGAAAATAAATAAGGAAACACAAGCTTTAAATGATACATTAAACAATGGACTTAATTGATATTTATAGGACATTCCAACCAAAAACAACAGAATACACATTTTTCTCAAGTGCTCATGGAATATTCTACAGGATAGATCATATCTTGGGTCACAAATCAAGCCTTGGTAAATTTAAGAAAATTGAAATTCTCTCAAGTGTCTTTTCAGACCAGAATGCTATGAGACTAGATACTAATTACAAAAAAAAAGCTGTAAAAAATACAAACATATGCAGGCTAAACAATACACTACTAAATAACAAATAGATCACTGAAGAAATCAAAGAGGAAATCAAAAAATACCTGGAAATAGAGGAAATGAAAACACGACGACCCAAAACCTATGTGATGCTGCAAAAGCAGTTCTAAGAGGGAAGTTTATAGCAATACAATCCTACCTCAAGAAAAAAAAAGCATCTCAAAACACAACTTCACCTTACACCTAGAGCAATTAGAGAAAGAAGAACAAAAAAACCCAAAGTTAGTAGAAGGAAAGAAATCATAAAGATCCGATCAGAAATAAATGAAAAAGAAATGAAAGAAACAATAGCAAAGATCAGTATAACTAAAAGCTGGTTCTTTGAGAAGATAAACAAAATTGATAAACCATTAGCCAGACTCATCAAGAAAAAAAGGGAGAAGACTCAAATCAATAGAATTAGAAATGAAAAAGGAGAAGTAACAACTGACACTGCAGAAATACAAAGGATCATGAGAGATTACTACAAGCAACTCTATGCCAATAAAATGGACAAACTGGAAGAAATGGACAAATTCTTAGAAATGCACAACCTGTCGAGACTGAACCAGGAAGAAATAGAAAATATGAACAGACCAATCACAAACAATGAATTTGAAACTGTGATTAAAAATTTTCCAACAAACAAAAGCCCAGGACCAGATGGCTTCACAGGCGAATTCTATGAAACATTTAGAGAAGAGCTAACACCCATCCTTCTCACACTCTTCCAAAATATAACAGAGGGAGGAACACTCCCAAACTCATTATGTGAGGCCACCAGCACACTGATACCAAAACCAGACAAAGATGTCACAAAGAAAGAAAACCACAGGCCAATATCACTGATTAACATAGATGCAAAAATCCTCAACAAAATACTAGCAAACAGAAACAAACAGCACATTAAAAGGATCATACACCATGATCAAGTGGGGTTTATCCCAGGAATGCAAGGATTCTTCAATATATGCAAATCAATCAATGTGATAAATGATATTAACAAATTGAATGAGAAAAACCATATGATCATCTCAATAGATGCAGAAAAAGCTTTTGACAAAATTCAACACCCATTTATGATAAAATCCCTCCAGAAAGTAGGTATAGAGGAAACCCACCTCAACATGATAAAAGCCATATATGACAAACCCAGAGCCAACATCGTTCTCAATGGCGAAAACTGAAACTGTCCTCTAAGATCAGGAAAAAGGCAAGGTCGCCCACTCTCAACACTACTATTCAACATAGTTTTGGAAGTTTTAGCCACAGTAATCAGAGAAATTGGAAAAGAAGAAGTAAAACTGTCACTGTTTGCAGTTGACATAATACTATACATAGAGAATCCTAAAGATTGCTACCAGAAAACTACTAGAGCTAATCAATGAATTTGGTAAAGTAGCAGTATAAAAAATTAATGCACAGAAATCTCTTGCATTCCTATGCACTAATGATGAAAAACCTGAAAGAAATTAAGGAAACACTCCCATTTGCCATTACAACAGAAAAATAAAATACCTAGGAATAAACCTACCTAAGGAGACAAAAGACCTGTATGCAGAAAACTATAAGACACTGATGAAAGAAATTAAAGATGATACAAACAGATGGAGAGATTATACCATGTTCTTGGATTGGAAGAATCAATACTGGGAAAATGACTATACTACCCAAAGCAATCTATAGATTCAATGCATCCCTATCAAACTACTAATGGCATTTTTCACAGAACTAGAACAAAAATTTCAGAATATGTATAGAAACACAAAATACCCCGAATTGCCAAAGCAATATTGAGAAAGAAAAACGGAACTGGAGGAATCAGGCTCCCAGACTTCAGACTATTCTACAAAGCTACAGTAATCAAGACAGTATGGTACTGGCACAAAACCAGAAATATAGATCAATGGAACAGGATAGAAAGCCCAGAGGTAAACCCACACACATATAGTCACCGTATCTTTGATAAAGGAGGCAAGAATATACAATGGAGAAAAGACAGCCTCTTCAAAAAGTGGTGCTGGGCAAACTGAACAGCTACATGTAAGAGAATGAAATTAGAACACTTCCTAACACCATACACAAAAATAAACTCAAAATGGATTAAAGACCTAAATATAAGGCCAAACACTATAAAACTCTTAGAGGAAAACAGAGGCAGAACACTCTATGACATAAATCACAGCAAGATCCTTTTGGACCCACCTCCTAGAGAAAGGTAAATAAAAACAAAAATAAATAAATGGGATATAATGAAACAAAAGCTTTTGCACAGCAAAGGAATTATAAACAAGATGAAAAGACAACCCTTAGAATGGGAGAAAATATTTGCAAATGAAGCAACTGACAAAGGATTAATCTCCAAAATATACAAGCAGCTCATGCAGCTCAATATCCAAAAAATAAACAACACAATCTAAAAATGGGCAGAAGACCTAAATAGATATTTCTGCAGTGAAGATATACAGATTGCCAACAAACACATGAAAGGATGCTCAACATCACTAATCATTAGAGACATGCAAATCAAAACTACAATGAGTTATCACCTGACACTGGTCAGAATGGCCATTTTCAAAATATCTACAAACAATAAATGCTGGAGAGGGTGTGGAGAAAAGGGAACCCTCTTGCACTGTTGGTGGGAATGTAAAATGACACAGCCATTATGGAGAACAGTATGGAGGTTCCTTAAAAAACTAAAAATAAAACTACCATATGACCCCTCAATCCCACTACTGGGCATATACCCTGAGAAAACCATAATTCAAAAAGTGTCATGGACCACAATGTTCATTGTAGCACTATTTACAATAGCCAGGACATGGAAGCAATCTAAGTGTCCATTGACAGATGAATGGATAAAGAAGATGTGTCACATATATACAATGGAATATTACTCAACCATAAAGAGAAATGAAATTGAGTTATTTGTAGTGAGGTGGATGGACCTAGAATCTGTCATACAGAGTGAAGTAAGTCAGAAAGAGAAAAACAAATACTGTATGCTAACACATATATATGTAATCTAAAAAAAAATCTTTCTGAAGAACCTAGGGGTAGGACAGGAATAAAGATGCAGACGTAGAGAATGGACTTGAGAACACAGGTCAGGGAAGGGTAAGCTGGGATGAAGTGAGAGAGTAGCATTAACATATATACACTACCAAATGTAAAATAGATAGCTAGGGGGAAGAAACTACATAGCACAGGGAGATCAGCTTGGTGCTTTGTGACCACCTAGAGAGATGGGATAGGGAGTGTGGTAGGGAGATACAAGAGGGAGTGGATATGGGGATATATGTATACATATAGTTGATTCACTTCATTATACAGCAGAAACTAACACAACTTTTTAAAACAATTATACTCCAATAAAGATGTTAAAAAAAACGAAAACAAAAACCAAAAACGAACAAACAAAGAATTTGTATTGGTCCTATTACTCGGGGTTGGCAGGAAGACATCTTGTCGTGCTCTGCTAACGAAAGACTAGTGCTGGGCTTGATATTTTTTAATTTGGAACTGAAAAGTTCTTTTAAAAAATTATTTACTTCACAAAGCCCTTTCCGAATCTTGAATGATAGAACAATTCTGTGATTTTTGCCGTCTTTGTGCACCATCTTGCACCTCCCAGGTACTATCTGGCCTCTTCCTCCCAATACCTTGGTACTGAAAGTAACCCCTAGATCCCCAAAGATCAGCAGACTCTAGGATCAGGTGGATCTCAAAGTCACAGCCCAAGCTGTCCAACCAAGAGGAGTGTGTAAAAGACTAGGGGATACAGGGGTGACAGGCCGTCACCTTGTGACAGATTGACCACCACAGGGCACCGAGAAGGAGAATCTGAGGGAACGAACATAGGCCAGGGTGGATTTAGAACGTCTAGGTCTAGCCATTACTGCCTCATCTCAGCAGATTTAGGAGTTTGTGGGTCTAAGTTTTAATCCTCCCTGCAATGTTTATTTAGACCCTTAGTTCTAGAGACCCTAATGAAATGTTGCATCTGTTCTTTGACCCTGCTGATCCTGGCTTGTTCTTTATTGTGCTGCAGGCATACCAACTGTCCCGGGGAAGAGTGTGGGCCATGATCATCATGCTGTGTCTCATTGTCGCCGTCCTTTCTGCCTTCCTGGACAACGTCACCACAGCGCTCCTCTTCACTCCCGTGACCATAAGGTAGGCAGAGTGGCACCGTGTGGGCATCAGGCCAGGCTCACGGCAACGCATGCTGGCTGCTGACCTTGCCCTCCACCCGTGTGCTTGGGTCTGGCCTGCACACCCACTGGGACTGTGGCTCTGTGTGCATGGCTGTGACAGTGGCAGTGGTGGTTGCAGAAACGCTGCAGGAGTCAGCACACATGGGCCTTTGTGTCCTGTGGGACAGACCATCAGGGGCCAGGAGTTCTGGCCCATGGGCTCCGTGGGGCGCTCAGCCAGAGAGTGGGAGGTGGGGCTGCTGTCCTGCTCTGGCAGGCTCCTCGTGGGAGGATTGGACCTGGCAAGGCCTTGCAAGGTAACTTTGGGAAAGAGAAATTCAGTTTGATTCTATTTTGCTCCTTTTAATTCCACCCACTTCCTTTGTTTGACGTTCACCGAGCACCACAGGCTGATCACCTGGAGCCTCCTGGGGCTTGGGCTTCAGCCTGTCATTGTGCAGCCCCTTCCAAGGTCATGGACGTACACTTGTATCTAGACTTTATGTTCTTTATTTTAAAGATGGTTCCCAGCATATCATGGTCTTCCCCTGCTTAGACCCATCATGTGCTGGTGCTGGCTGGTCCTGGGGAGACTGAGGGGACACAGGTATGGCTGGTGGTTTCTGGGAAGCTAGGTAGTGAGGACCTTTAGACAAGTCACTTCAGCTGCACTGATCTGGGTTGTACCATCAAAGAGATTAACCCAAACTAGTGTTCTGAGGATTCTGCCAGATAAGAGATTCTGCTGCACTTGAGGCATGAGACACAGCAAGTTCAATGTCACCAGCGAGGGGCTACTTCCAGAGCTCAGGACTAATTCTGGGCAATGCCTTTGTTGTTGGAAGAGCAGTGACCCTCAGAGGAGGAGTGAGTTGGAGTGTGGGGTGGGGAGAGGAGAATGAAGGGTAGAGAGGAGCAGAGAGCGGGCAGCACCCCACGGATTGGCCTGCAGTGTCACAAGTCAGCCTGCTGCTCAGGCTTCTGCGAGCTTGACTACATTGTCATGGCCCACGTGCAAATATAGATTTGAGGGGAGGGACGCTGGACTCAGCGTTCCTGCACAGGGGGCATAGCACCTTCCAGTACCCAGGGTTCTTCTGAGGGTAAATGGGGGATGGAGGGTGTTGTAAACTGTAGCACATGCTAAAACCAACCCTGCCCCTAGGACACCTCAGGGGGCAAGAGGCAGTTCACACCCACTCCACTTCAACCAGGGCAACTCTGCTGCTATCACTAGTTTGAAAATCGTCTCATAATGTGCCAGATCCCAGCATGTCACTGCACTCTCTGATGATGGCACCCACGTTCTCAGCATCCCTGTATAACCTGGGCAGCTGAGGGTTGTCTCAGCCTTGCTGGGATTTGTTTATATCCTCAGTGTTCTAGGAACTGGCTTTGTAATTTTATGTGAGAATAGCAATTCCATTTATTAATTTAAAAATTACATCTTTCAAGATCAAAATGTTGGTGTGCTCAGATTCACTGTTTATACTACCATATTCTTCATGACTCTATAAACTTAATCACATTTCTTCTGCTTTTGTCTGGATTGAGTAGCGCTAGTCTTTACAGTTAAACAGCCAGATCTGGCGTTGTTGATTAGCACACACTAATCCTTTTCTTGCTAGAAGCAGAGCCGGGACCTCCTAAGCTGACAGCTCCTGCTGCTGATTGGGGTCTGATCCTCTTTTTTGGATTCATCCCTGTCCCTGGTCCCTGGACACCGCTCCCTTCTCAGCTTCCACATGGTTCTGTAGGCCAGTCCCCCTCAGAAGAGCTGCTGGCTGTGCTCTGAGCTGGGAGGTGGTAGAAAGGACCCTTGAGGGACTTCCTAGACTCCGCACTTCCACTGCAGGGGGCATGGGTTCAATCCCTGGTCAAGGAACTAAGATCCCGCATGCCGCGGAGTGGCCAAAAAAAAAAAAAAGAAAGGACCTTTGATTGCAGCAGGGACCCCCCTCACCGCCAACTTCCAGACCCAGGCCTGGCTTTTTTAAGGAAGTGGGCAATGTGATGGGCAGGTGGAGGAAGAAATACCATGAGGTATTTCCTAATCTTTCTTTAGAGCAGCCTTTTCTCAACTGTGTGCTCAGTGGACCCACTTGTGGAGCTCTAAACGCTGCTGCCCAGGTCCAGGCCCAGGGATTGATCTGTCGTGAGCTGGGCAGCGAGACTGTCAAGATTCCCAGACAAATCTAGTGTGTAGCCAAGGTGGAGAACCACTGCTGTAGAGTGTGTGCCCCTTGTTAATATTAAGCTTAGGGCCTCAGCATTTGAAAAGTGTAATGTGGGTAAGGAGCTAGGTTGGCAGGCTTGGTGTGAGCCACTGGGTGGCGGTGCTTTCTGCTCTAGCCTCACCCTACTCAGAGGGGTCTGGTGGCAAAAACGCATTCATCCGTGCCAGAGTCTGGCCTGCACAGGGTCCTGCACCCTGAGTGCTTCCTCTAGACCTGTGGGAGCGAGACAGGAGTATATTTTCACATGGATGGTTCAGATGGGTTGTATGTTAACTTTCAGAGAAATCTAATGCTGAGAGTCAACTTTATCCAGTAGCTCTGTAGCATTGTTGTCCTTTTTTACCCCTCAGCATTGCCCTTCTCACAGGTGTGTGAGTGTGCGCATGCATGTGCACGAGCACGTGCATACACATGCCTCCCTTGTACAAGCAAATGCTTTAAAAAAATTTAAATCTTACATGGGCCATTCACAATGTGAATAGTGGGACTGTTTTCATTTTCCTCCATTCATGACAGATTGTGTGAGGTGCTCAATCTTGATCCAAGACAAGTCCTGATTGCAGAAGTGATCTTCACAAACATTGGAGGAGCTGCCACTGCCATTGGAGACCCTCCAAATGTCATTATTGTTTCCAACGAGGAGTTGAGGAAGATGGTATGTATCAGTATAACAGGGTTGCTTCCAATAAATATAAGTGTGCAGCTTACCTGCACACTTAATAAAATTTTACCCTGAATGGATGTCACTTCTTCATATGAAGTGCTCTTGGTCATCTTGAGAGTGGGAAGTTAGGTGACTGATCCTCTAATTTACAGTTAAGTGGTCTGAATTGATTTCACTTTTTTTTTTAACATCTTGATTGGACTATAATTACTTTACAATGGTGTGTTAGTTTCTGCTGTATAACAAAGTGAATCAGCTATACGTACACATATATCCTCATATCTCCTCCCTCTTGCATCTCCCTCCCAACCTCCCTATCCCACCCCTCTAGGTGGACACAAAGCACCGAGCTGATCTCCCTGTGCTATGCAGTTGCTTCCCACTAGCTATCTATTTTACTTTTGGTAGTTTATATATGTCAATGCCACTCCCTCACTTTGTCCCAGCTTATCCTTCCACATCCCCATGTCCTCAAGTCCATTCTCTACGTCTGCATCTTTATTCCTGTCCTGCCCCTAGGTTCTTCAGAACCAGTTTTTTTTTTTTAGATTCCATATATATGTGTTAGCATACGGTATTTGTTTTTCTCTTCATGACTTACTTCACTCCATATGACAGATTTTAGGTCCATCCACCTCACTACAAATAACTCAATTTCATTTCTTTTTATGGCTGGGTAATATTCCATTGTATATATGTGCCGCATCTTCTTTATCCATTCATCTGTTGATGGACACTTAGGTTGCTTCAATGTCCTGACTATTGTAAATAGAGCTGTAGTCAACATTGTGGTACATGACACTTTTTGAATTATGGTTTTCTCAAGGCATATGCTCAGTAGTGGGATTTGTGGGTCATATGGTAGTTCTATTTTTAGTTTTTTAAGGAACCTCCATGCTGTTCTCCGTAGTGGCTATATCAATTTACATTCCCACCAACAGTGCAAGAGGGTTCCCTTTTCTCCACACCCTCTCCAGCATTAATTGTTTGTAGATTTTTTGATGATGGCCATTCTGACCAGTGTCAGGTGATACCTCATTGTAGTTTTGATTTGCATTTCTCTAATGATTAGTGATGTTGAGCATCCTTTCACAAGTTTGTTGGCAATCTGTATATCTTCATTGCAGAAATGTCTATTTAGGTCTTCTTCCCAGTTTTGGATTGGGTTAATTGTTCTTTTGATATTGAGCTGCATGGGATACTTGTATATTTTGGAGATTAATCCTTTGTCAGTTGCTTCATTTGCAAATATTTTCTCCCATTCTGAGGGTTGCCTTTTCACTTGTTTATGGTTTCCTTTGCTGTGCAAAAGCTTTTAAGTTTCATTACCATACTGTCTTAATTACTGTAGCTTTGTAGTATAGTCAGAAGTCAGGGAGCCTGATTCCTCCAGCTCTGTTTTTCTTACTCAAGATTGTTTTGGCTATTCATGGTCTTTTGTGTTTCCATACAGATTCTGAAATTTTTTGTGCTAGGTCTGTGAATAATGCCATTGGTAGTTTGATAGGGATTGCATTGGATCTGGAGATTGCTTTGGGTATTATAGTCATTTTCACAATGTTGATTCTTCCAATCGAAGAACATGGTGTATCTCTCCATCTGTTTGTATCATCTTTAATTTCTTTCATCAGTGTCTTATAGTTTTCTGCATACAGGTCTTTTGTCTCCTTAGGTAGGTATTTTTATAGGTATTTTATTCTTTTCGTTGCAATGGTAAATGGGAGTGTTTCCTTAATTTCTCATTCAGATTTTTCATCATTAGTGTATAGGAATGCAAGAGATTTCTGAGCATTAATTTTTTATACTGATACTTTACCAAATTCAATGATTAGCTCTAGAAATTTTCTGGTAGCATCTTTAGGATTCTCTATGTATAGTATCATGTCATCTGCAAAGAGTGGCAGTTTTACTTCTTCTTCTCTGACTTGGATTCCTTTTATTTCTTTTTCTTCTCTGATTGCTGTGGCTAAAACTTCCAAAACTATGTTGAATAATAGTGGTGAGAGTGGGCAAACATGTCTTCTTCCTGATCTTAGTGGAAATGGTTTCAGTTTTCCATCACTGAGAATGATGTTGGCTGTGGGTTTGTCATACATGGACTTTATGATACATGTCATACATGGACTTTATGATGATACAAGTTCCCTCTATGCCTACTTTCTGGAGGGTTTTTTTATCATAAATGGGTGTTGAATTTTGTCAAAAGCTCTTTTTGCATCTACTGAGATGATCATATTGTTTTTCTCCTTCAATTTGTTAATATGGTTTATCACATGGATTGATTTGCGTATATTGAAGAATCCTTGCATTCCTGAGATAAACCCCACTTGATCATGGAGTATGATCCTTTTTATGTGCTGTTGGATTCTGTTTACTAGTATTTTGTTGAGGATTTTTGCTTCTATACTCATCAGTGATATTGGCCTGTAGTTTTCTTTTCTTGTGGTATCTTTGTCTGGTTTTGGTATCAGAGTGATGGTTGCCTCGTAGAATGGGTTTGGGAGTGTTCCACCCTCTGCTATATTTTGGAAGTGTTTGAGAAGGATAGTTGTTAACTCTTCTCTAAATGTTTGATAGAATTAGCCTGGGAAGCCATCTGGTCCTGGGCTTTTGTTTGTTGGAAGATTTTAAATCACAGTTTCAATTTCACTGCTTGTGACTGGTCTGTTTATATTTTCTATTTCTTCCTGGATCCGTCTCAGAAGGTTGTGCTTTTCTAAGAATTTGTCCATTTCTTCCAGGTTGTCCATTTTATTACCATATAGTTACTTGTAGTAATCTCTCATGATCCTTTGTATTTCTGCAGTGTCAGCTGTTACTTCTCCTTTTTCATTTCTAATTCTGCTGATTTGAGTCTTCCTTTTTTTCTTGATGAGTCTGGCTACGGATTTATCAATTTTGTTTATCTTTGCAAAGAACCAGCTTTCAGGTTTATTTATCTTTGCTATCCTTTCCTTCATTTCTTTTTCATGTATTTCTGATCTGATCTTTATGATTTCTTTCCTTCTGCTAACTTTGGGGTTCCTTTGTTCTTCTTTCTCTAATTGCTTTAGGTGTAAAGTTAGGTTGCTTATTTGAGATTATTTTGTTTCTTGAGGTAGGTTTGTATTGCTATAAACTTCCCTCTTAGAACTGCTTTTGCTGCATCCCATAGGTTTTGGGTCATCATATTTTCCTTGTCAATTGTTTCTAGGTATTTTCTGATTTCCTCTTTGATTTCTTCAGTGATCTATTTGTTATTTAGTAGTGTATTGTATAGCCTGCATGTGTTTGTATTTTTTACAGTTTTTTTTTTTCTGTAATTGATATCTAGTCTCATAGCATTGTGGTCAGAAAAGATGCTTGATATGATTTCAATTTTCTTAAATTTACCAAGGCTTCATTTGTGACCCAAGATATGATCTCTCCTGGAGAATGTTCCATGAGCACTTGAGAAGAAAGTGTATTTTGTTGTTTTTGGATGGAATGTCCTATAAATATCAATTAAGTCCATCTTGTTTAATGTGTCATTTAAAGCTTGTGTTTCCTTATATATTTTCATTTTGGATGATCTGTCCATTGGTGAAAGTGAGGTGTTAAATCCCTTATTATTATTGTGTTACTGTCGATTTCCCCTTTTATGGCTGCTAGCATTTACCTTATGTACTGAGGTGCTCCTATGTTGGGTGTATAAATATTTACAATTTTTATATCTTCTTCTTGGATTGATCCCTTGATCATTATGGAGTTTTCTTCTTTATCTCTTGTAATAGTCTTTATTTTAAAGTCTATTTTGTCTGATATGAGAATGGCTACTCCAGCTTTCTTCTGATTTTCTTTTGCATGGAATATCTTTTTCCATCCCTTCACTTTCAGTCTGTATGTGTCCCTAGGCCTGAAGTGGGTCTCTTGTAGACAGCATATATATGGGTCTTGTTTTTATATCCATTCAGCCAGTGTATGTCTTTTGGTTGGAACATTTAATCCATTTACATTTAAGGTAATTATCGACATGTATGTTCCTATTACCATTTTCTTAATTCTTTTGGGTTTGTTATTGTAGGTCCTTTCCTTCTCTTGTGTTTCCTGCCTAGAGAAGTTCCTTTAACATTTGTTGTAAAGCTGGTTTGGTGGTGCTGAATTCTCTTAGCTTTTGCTTGTCTATAAAGTTTTTAATTTCTCTGTCCAATCTGAATGAGATCCTTGCTGGGTAGAGTAATGTTGGTTGTAGGTTTTTCCCTTTCATCTCTTTAAATATATCTTGACATTCCCTCCTGGCTTGCAGAATTTCTGCTGAGAAATCAGCTGTTAACCTTATGGGGATTCCCTTGTATGTTATTTCTTGCTTTTCCCTTGCTGCTTTTAATATTTTTTTCTTCGTATTTAATTTTTGATAGTTTTATTAATATGTGTCTTGCCATGTTTCTCCTTGGATTTATCCTGTATTGGATGCTTTGCATTTCATGGACTTTTGAGTATTTCCTTTCCCATAGTAGGGAAGTTTTCAACTGTGATCTCTTCAAATATTTTCTCAGGTCCTTTCTTTTTCTCTTCTTCTTCTGGGACCCCTCTAATTCGAATGTTGGTGCATTTAATGTTGTCCCAGAGCTCTCTTTGACTGTCCTCAATTTTTTTCCATTCTTTTTTCTTTATTCTGCTCTGCAGTAGTTATTTCCACTATTTTATCTCCCAGGTCACTTATCCGTTCTTCTGCCTCAGTTATTCTGCTATTGATTCCTTCTAGAGAATTTTTAATATCATTTTTTGTGTTGATCCTCATTATTTTTTTGCTCTTTAGTTCTTCTATGTCCTTGTTAACTGTTTCTTGTATTTTCTCCATTCTATTTCCAAAATTTTGGATCATCTTTACTATCCTTACTCTGAATTCTTTTTCAGGTACATTGCCTATTTCATCTTCATTTGTTTGGTCAGGCCTGTTTTTACCTTGCTCCTTCATCTGCTGTGTATTTCTTTGTCTTCTCATTTTGCTTAACTTACTGTGTTTGGGGTCTCCTTTTTGCAGGTTGCAAGTTCATAGTTCCTGTTGTTTTTGGTGTCTGCCTCCAGGGTGTAAGGATGGTTCAGTGGGTTGTGTAGGCTTCCTGGTTGAGGGGACTGGTGCTTGTGTTCAGGTGGATGAACCTGGATCTTGTCTTCCTGGTGGTGTGTTTTGGGGTGTCTGTGAGCTTATGATTTTAGGCAGCCTCTGCTAATGGGTGGGGTGGTGTTCCTGTCTCGCTAGTTGTTTGGCATGGGGTGTCCAGCACTGTAGCTTGCTGGTCATTGAGTGGAGCTGGGTCTTAGCATTGAAATGGAGATCTCTGGGAGAGCTCTTACCATTTGATATTACATGGGGCTGGGAGGTCTCTGGTGGACCAATGTCCTGACCGTAGCTCTCTCCCCTCAGAGGCTCAGGCCTGACACCCGGCCGGAGCACCAAGACCCTGTCAGCCAGATGGCTCAGAAGAAAAGGGAGAAAAAAAAAGAAAGGAAAAAAAGTTATTAAAATATAGAAAAATTATTAAAAATAAAAACGTAATTAGAGAAAAGAAAGAAAGAAAGAAGAGAGCAATGAAACCAATAAACAAATCCACCAATGATTACATGCTTTAAAAACTATACTACAGAAATAAAAAACAAAAGCGGACAGACAGAAGGCTAGGATAAATAGTAAAAGCAAAGCTATACAGATAAAATCACACAAGGAAACATGCACATACAGACTCACCGAAAGAGAAAAAGGGGTAAAAAAATATATATATATATAAAAGGAAGAAAGCAACAAAATCAATAAACAAATCTACCAATGATAATAAGCTCTAAATACTAAACTAAGGTAAACATAAAACCAGAAACAAATTATATGCAGAAAGCAAACCCCAAGTCTACATTTGCTCCCAAAGTCCATTGCCTCAATTTTGGGATGATTTGTTGTCTATTCAGGTATTCCAGAGATGCAGGGTACATCAAGTTGATTGTGGAGATTTAATCCACTGCTCCTGAGGCTGCTGGGAGAAATTTCCCTTTCTCTTCTTTGTTCACACAGCTCCTGGGGTTCAGCTTTGGATTTGGCCCTGCCTCTGCTTGTAGGTCACCTGAGGACGTCTGTTCCCGCTCAGACAGGATGGGGTTAAAGTAGCTGCTGATTAGGGGGCTCTGGCTCACTCGGCCGGGAGGAGGTAGGGGTATGGAATGCGGGGTGATCCTGTGGTGGCAGAGGCTGGTGTGATATTGCAACAGCCTGAGGCATGCCGTGTGTTCTTCTGGGGAATTTGTCCCTGGATCACAGGACCCTGGCAGTGGCAGGCTGCATAGGCTCCCAGGAGGGGAGGTGTGGATAGTGACTTGTGCTTGCACACAGGCTTCTTGGTGGTGCAGGATCAGCCTTAGCATTTCATGCCAGTCTGTGGCTGCGCTGATAGCCACAGCTCATGCCCAACTCTGGAGCTCGTTTAGGCAGTGCTCTGAATCCCCTCTCCTTGTGCACCCCAAAACAATGGTCTCTTGCCTCTTAGGCAGTTCCAGACTTTTTCCTGGACTCCCTTCCGGCTAGCTGTGGCTCACTAGCCCCCTCCAGGCTGTGTTCACAGAGCCAAACCCAGTCCTCTCCCTGGGATCTGACCTCCAAAGCCTGAGTCTCAGCTCCCAGCCTCCACCCACGCCAGCAGGTGAGCAGACAAGCCTCTCGGGCTGGTGAGTGCTGGTGGTCACCGATCCTCTGTGTGGGAATCTCTCCTCTTTGCCCTTTGCAACCCTGTTGCTGCACTCTCCTCTGTGGCTCTGAAGCTTCCCCCCCCAACCCCCCGTCTCCACCAGTGAAGGGGTTTCCTAGTGTGTGGAAACCTTTCCTCCTTCACAGCTCCCTCCCAGAGGTGCAGGTCCTGTCCCTATTCTTTTGTCTCTGTTTTTTCTTTTTACTTTTGCCCTACCCAGGTACATGGGTAGTTTCTTGCCTTTTGGGAAGTCTGAGGTCTTCTGCCAGCGTTCAGTAAGTGTTCTGTAGGAGTTGTTCCATTTGTAGATGTACTTTTGATGTATTTGTGGAGAGGAACGTGATCTCCACGTCTTACTCCTCTGCCATCTTGAAGGTCCTCCCTGATTCTGCCTGATTTCATTCATATTCTGATAAAATTTTAAGAAAATGATTACATTTTCTATTTAGTCATAGTATGTTATATTAATGGGAACTGAAGTTTCTTCAAACTAATACTAAGAATAAAATGATCTGTCCCCTCTTGCTTTTCAATTGAGGTGGATGAATTCACTGATGAAGAACTTAAGAATTAAAAAAAAAAATAGTGTTAGAAAATGATGGTCTTTAGGGATTTTTGGAAAGCTGTTATAAATATTAATATATAATTTCTTCATATACTAAAATAAAAACAATGTGTTAAAGAGAATGCAAATGGTATTTTACATATCTTAGAGTTAAAATTAAATTTTACAATTAATTTTCATTTGTCATTCTTTGGTCATTAGAATTTTCCCAATATCTCTTCTCTGAAGTATCAGTAAAAATGCTTCCAAAATGGTGTCATTTATTATAGATGGTATGTTTATGCCTGTGTGTCCGTGAAGTGTGTCAGTTTGTTTGTGTATATGTACTGTCTTTCATAAAAATATTTAAGCCTTTGAGAGTTCATGGTTCTAAGGTGTTGATGGCCATTTTGTGGGCCCGCTACGTTCTAGAGATTCAGGGTATAACTTAGATACTTTTATACTTAAACTTTAATACTCCCTGATTGCCCTGGAAAACCACCTGTGACACTTCACCAATCTTGCTGCATGAGCTGAGCAGCAGACCCCCCATCATGTCTCATGAGCACACCAGAAAGTGATAGAGCCCCATGATCTGCCTTGGGGCACCTGTCACTCAGGATAGGCTGCATATGCATGGGAGAGCACTATTTTCAGAGAAAAATGTTGTTTTATTATTTTTATTTTACAATAATACATGTATTTTAGAAAATGTAAATCACACACACACACACCACAAATAAAAAACTGTCATAATCCCACTACCCAGAGATAAATCCTCTTAATATTTTGGTGCATGTAGTCTCCAAGAATGTTTGTATGTGGATATACATGGATAAAAAAGGCTTCTTCTCTGGCCAAGATGGAGTAACAGGGACTGTATTTACCCTCCTGCTTGAGACATCCAAAAAGAAAATAAACCAAAATCCCAAAAACAAAACCAGGAACAAACCAAAACCAAACAGTGGTAATCAAAATACTGGATATCAGGTAAAAAAGGGCAGTGATCCCTGAGAAATGAGAAACAAATGAAATGAGCCTATGATTGCCCCAGCTCACTGCATTGAGAGACTTTCCAGGATGCAGGGCAGGGAGAGAGAACCCATGTGGATCCCACCAGATTCCTGGAGTTGAGGGGATAGAACTGACTCTGAAGAGACCAAGGCAGGTAAAATTTTCAAGAAAGAGAACCAGAGAGGAAAGAGCTGCACAGAGAGAGAGGGAAACTACCTGTGGCCAGGGGAAGAACAACTCAAAAAATTAGAAGAAAGAGTGCTTGATACACTCAGGGCGAGGAATAATGTCTGTTCCTGCCAGGAAGACTGTAAACTTCTTAATTTATGAGGCATTGGATAGAGTACACTGAAGGGTCTTGCCTCATATTGGTGAGTAATTAGCTCTAGACTGAACACTGCCCTGATTCCACCTAATAAATCTTAAAATAAAGACCCCAAATAATCAAATTGTTTCTAAGTAGTTTAACTGCATCCAAGAACAAACCTCAAGAATCTAGGAATCCAACAGCACACAAGGTAAAATTCACAATATCTGACATCCAATCAAAGATTACCAGGCATGCAAAGAAGCAAGAAAATTTGACCTATCACGAGGAGAATATGAATGAACCATTTGAAATCAACCCAGAATAGACAAAAGTGTTAGAATTAACAGACAAGTGCATAAAATCTGTTATTATAACTGTATTCCAGATGTTCATTAAGTTAAGCAGAAACATGAAAGATATTTTTTAAAAAGGCCCAAATCAAACTTCTAAAGATGAAAACTATAACGTATGAGATAAAAATCTCTTGTTAGGATTAAAAAGGCAAATTAAGAATTACAGAAGAAAAGACTAGTGAACTTGAAGACATAGGTCCAAAGTAAAACCGAGTGAAAGTAATGAAAAGCATTCGTGAGCTAGGGGAAAACTTCATGTGGCCTAATATATCTGTAGTTCTTGTCTCTTAAGGAAAGAGGGGGACAGAAAAAGACATTTGAAGAAAATATGGTTTAAAATTTCAAATTTTATGAAAGATATAAACCCAGAGATTCAGGAAGGTCAATGAAGTCAGAGCACAAGAAAAATGTAGAAAACTAGGCCATGTCATAATTGTTGTACACATGAAACTTATATAATGTTATAGACTGATGATACCACAGGTAAAAAAAAGGCATAATGGGTCATTTACTTTTTCAAGAGCTACACTTTGACTTGGATATTTCATTTTGGAAATAATAAGAAATAATTGTTTTAAAAATAACTATTTTTTTTGGACTTCCCTGGTGGCACAGTGGTTAAGAATCTGCCTGCCAATAAAGGGGACATGGGTTCGAGCCCTGGTCCAGGAAGATCCCACATGCCACGGAGCAACTAAGCCTGTGCACCACAAATACTGAGCCTGCACTCTAGAGCCCATGAGCCACAACTACTGAGCCAGCATGCCACAACTACTGAAGCCTGTGCACTAGAGCCTGTGCTCTGCAGCAAAGAGAAGCCACTGTAATTAGAAACCCATGCACCGCATTGAAGAGTAGCCCCTACTCACCACAACTAGAGAAAGCCCATGCACAGCAATGAAGACCCAAAACAGCCAAAAATAAATAAATACATTTATAAAAAAATTTATTTTAAAGATCTATTTAAAATAGCTATTTTTAACTACAGGAAATTGAAAAACCTGTGTGAAAAAATTCCAAGACTCAAAGACAAAAGTGAAATTGTGAAGTATTTTGAATTGAATTATGAAAACAAAATTTGTGGGATTCCTCTCAAGCAGGAGTCAGCAAACTTTTTCTTAAAAGTCCATATAATTAGTATTATAAGCATGTGGGCCTTATGGTCTCTGTTGCAATCACTCAACTCTGCCACTGTCACAGGAAAACAGCCACAGACAACACATAAATGAATGTGCATGTCTGTATTGCAGCCTGAAATTGTAGTTTTCTGGTACCTGCTCTAAAACAGTATTTAGAGGGGAATTTATACCATTAAATACCAATATTAGAAAAGAATAAATGTCTCAAATCAGTGACCTCAGCTTCAATCTTAAGAAACTAGATAAAGAAGAGCAAGTTAAACTAAAAGTAAGCAGAAGAAAGAAACACAGGCCAGCATGGAGAACAGAAAAACAATAGAGAAAATCAATGAAAGCAAAAGCTAGTTCTTTGATAAGATAAATAATTCTGACAAACTTCTGGCCAAACTGTTGAAGAAAATAAGAGAGAAGACATAAATTACTAATATCAGGAATAAGAGATGTTACATCACTAAAGAGCATACAGACATTAAACATTGTTAGGGAGTGTTGTGGACAACTCTATGCCAATAAATTTGACAACTTAGATAAAATAGACAATTTTCTTGAAAGACACACTCTACCAAACCTCACTCAAGAAGAACTAGATAACCTGAGTAGCCCTATATCTATTAAAGAAATAGAATTGGTAGTTAAAAACCTTTCCAGAAAGAACAAAAGAAAACAAACAAAAAACTCAGGCTAATATAGCTTCTTTGGTGAATTCTACCAAATGTTTAAGGAAGAAATAATGCTACAACACCAATTCTACACAAACTTTACAGCAAATTGAAGAGGAGAGAATACTTCTCAGCTAACTATATAAGGTCCTGATGCCTAAACCAGACAAAACCAGGATAAGAAAGCTATTGAGAAATATTTCATATGAACATAGATGTAAATTTTTAAAAATTAGCTAATCCAATTTAACAATATATAAAATGAATAATACAGCACAATCAAGTGGAATTTATCCTAGAAATGGAAGATTGGGGTTATATTTGAAAAATGAACCAGTGCAATTTACTAGCAAGCTAAATGAGAAAATCCATATGATCATCTCAATAGATGCAGAAGAAAACTTGGCAAAATTCAACATCCATTACTGATAGAATCTCTCAATAAACTAGGGAAAGAAGAGAGCTTCTTTAGCCTTATAAAGAGCATCTATGAAAAGCTTAGAGCTAGCATCGTACTTAAATGGGAAAAACTGAATACATCCATAGATCAGAAACAAGACAAAGATGTCTGTTCTCACCACTTAAATGCAACATTTTACTGGAGGCTCTAGCTGGTACAATAAGTCAAGAAAAGAAATACTAGGCATCCATAATGGAAGGGAAGAATTAAGTCTTTATTTGCATTTGACTTGATTGTCCATGCAGAAAATCTGAAGGAATCTACAAAAAAAAAGCTCCTGGAAATAATAAGTAAAATTGACAAGTGTACAAGATCAATATAGAAAAAGTAATGGTTTTCTATATTCTAGCAATAAACAGTTGGAAATTGAAATAAAAATGCCATTTACAATAGCATCAATACATAAAATAGGGTAAATCTGACCAAACATATGCAAGAAAACAACAAAATATTGCAGAGAGTAATTTAAAAAGATCTAAATAAATGGGGAGATATATTTTGGTCATGGATCAGAAGACTCAATATCGTTAAGGTTTCAGTTCTCCCTAGATTGATCTGTAATCATGCAATTCCTATCAAAACCATAGCACAGCAAGTTCTGTTTTTTTTTGTTTTTTAGAAACTGATACACCGATTTTAAAATTTATATGGAAATTCAAAGTATCCAGAATGGTCAAAAACGACTCTTAAAGTGCAGAACAAATTGGGAGGGCTAGTACTACCTAATTCCACTACTTATTATAAAGCCACACTAACAAAGACAGTGTGGTATTGACATCAAGATAGGTGGATAGATAAATGGAACAAAGTAGGGAGTTCAGATATAAATCCTCACATACATGACTTTTGACAAAGTGATTTTTGACAAAGGTGCAAATTAAGCCAAATAAGTGGAGAAAGGATAGTTTTTTCACAAATAGTCCTGGAACGAATGGACATGCATATGCAGGAGAAATAAACTTCAGTCCACGCTTCCCACTTTATCAAAAGATTAACTCAAACATGGATCATAGACATAAATGTAAAGGCTAAAACTTTAAAATTTCTTATAGAAAATATTTTGCAGTAGAATAGGTATAGAAGTAGTTCAAGTTAGAGAATGGCTACTGTAATTTATGACTGATTTTAGAACTTTGCTTTCCATTTCTGTTATTTGTCTCTTCTTTTTATGACAATATATTAATGAATGCTGCAATAGCTTAGCTTCCCCTGGCTGGCATCACGTGGTTTGGGTTTTTTTTTTTTGGCTGTGTTGGGTCTTTGCTGCTGTGCATAGGCTTTCTCTAGCTGCAGTGAGTGGGGGCTACTCTTCATTGTGGTGTGTGGGCTTCTCGTGGTGGCTTCTCTTGTGGAGCACAGGCTCTAGGCATGCAGGCTTCAGTATTTGCAGCATGCAGGCTTAGTAGTTGTGGCTCACAGGTTCTAGAGCGCAGGCTCAGTAGTTGTGGTGCATAGGCTTAGTTGCTTCGTGGCATGTGGGATCTTCCTGGATCAGGGGTCAAACCCATGTCCCCTGCATTGGCAGGCAGATTCTTAACCACTGCACCACCAGGGAAGTCCCCACATTAGTTTTAATGTAAAACTCCAGGTGTCATGCCTTTTTTGGACACAAATTGAGTTAACTCTACCTCATTTTAAACTTGTCCTTAGAGTCCTAGGTCTGAATGTTCTGACTAAACAGTGGGATGTGACCCAAGACAGGCTTTGGGTCCCGGACCTCTACCAAGTCACATAGAAAGCTGAAGGGAAAGAGCAGTTTGTCAGACTATTCCCATTCTTCCATGGCATCCTAACATGCTGTTGTAAATATCTAGAGTTTAAACCTGACAGTAAGGGAGAAAGGTGAGATTTTGCAAAAACACAGAGGGCCCTGGAGGTGAGCACCCTCTCTGGTTGCACTGAAGCTCAGCCTAGGCTACTTACCCAGCTTTGTGTGAAAGTGGCATCCTCTGGGAACATGGCTTTAGGGTTGTCCTGTTTTACTGAAGATGGCATTCCTTGTCTTCCACTTAATGACTTTCCCTGCATTTTAGGGGTTAAACTATATCTTGCAGAAAAAGTATCTAATGAATGTCTTTTTGTGGATAACAAAGAGTGGTTTTAATCCATTTTGTAGTAGTTCAGAGATATGGGAATATTTATTTGTATGGAGACACAAATGAACACATAGTTCCAGGGATAGTGTCTTTAGCAGAGATTAATTTATAAAGTCTCATTATCAATAATGACAGCACAGCTATACATTTGCATCACATGATGGGCACAATTATTTGGCATTATTTTGTTGTTAATCAGTGAACTGAAATAAGAAGACAGATTATCAAATTAAAATAAAATTTGAAATTAATTTTTAAAATATTCACAAAGAAAATTAATACTTAATATGTAATTCAGAGGAGTAATTAAAAAACAGTACTAGGCTGGAGAAGGTGCTGAAGGGTTGGAGACAAGATGGTGGAGTAGAAGGGCTTGAGCACAACTGCTCTCACAAAAACACCAAAATCACAACTAACTGCTGAACAACTGTTGACAAAAGAGACTGGAACCTACCAAAGGAGATATTCTATATCCAAAGACAAAGAAGCCACAACAAGACAGTAGAGGGGCACAATCATGATAAAATCAAATCCCACACCCACCAGGTGGACGACCCACAAACTGGAAAATAATTATATCACAGAGTTTCTCCCACAGGAGTGAGAGTTTGGAGCCCCATGTCAGGATCCCTAGCCTGGGGGCCTGGCACTGGGAAGAGGATCCCCCAAAGCATTTGGTTTTGAAGGCGAGTGGGGCTTGATGACAGGAGCTCCACAGGACTGAGGGAAATAGAAACTCCACTCTTGGAGAGCACACACAAGGTCTCGTGCTCACTGGGACCCAGAGAAAAAGCAGTGACTTCATAGAAGCCTGGACCAGACCTACCTGCTGGTCTTGGAGAGTCTCCGGGGGAGGTGGGGGTGTTGGCTGTGGTTCACTGTGGGGACAAGGACACTGGTGGTGGAGGTATCAGGGAGTACTCATTGGCCTGAGCTTTCCTGGAGGTTGCCACTTTGTCACCAAGATGTGGTGCCACCCTACATTCTGTAGGATCCAGTGCTGGGACGCCTCAGACCAAACAACCAACAAGGCAGGAGCACAGCACCACCCATCATCAGACAGGCTGCCTAAAATCTTCCTAGGCCCACAGCCACTTCTAAACACACCCCTTCTATCTACAAAACAGAAACAGACTCACAGACATAGAGATCAGACTTGTGGTTGCCAAAGGAGAAGGGAGGAGGGGGAGGCATGGACTGGGAATTTGGGGTTGGTAGATGCAAACTATTACATTTAGAATGGATAAACAACAAAGTCTTACTGTATAGCACAGGGAACTATATCCAATCTCTTGGGATAAACCATAATGGAAAAGAATATTACAAAAAATGTATATATGTGTAAAACGGAGACACTTTGCTGTAGAGCAGAGATTGGTACAACACTGTAAATCAACTATACTTCAATAAAAAAAATAATAAACACACCTCTTGACATGACCCTGCCCACCATCTCCATCCATCAGTGGGCAGGCAGGCACCAGTCCCTCCAACCAGGAAGCCTGCATGAGCCTCTTAGACCAGCCTCATCCATCAGTGGGGAGACACCAGAAGCAAGAGAACTACAGCCCTGCAGCCTATGGAACGGAAAGTGCAATCACAGAAAGTAAGACAAAATGAGACAGCAAAAGAATATGTTTCAGATGAAAGAACAAGAAAAAAAACCCCAAAAGAATAACTAAGCAAAGAGGAGATAAGCAATCTAGCCAAAAAGAATTCAGAGTAATGATAGTAAAGATGATCCAATATCTTGGAAAAAGAATAGAGGCACAGATTGAGAAGATACAGGAAATGTTTAGCAAAGAGCTAGAAGATATAAAGAATAAACAAACAGAGATGAACAATACAATAACCAAAAGGAAAAATACACTAGAACGAATCCATAGCAGAATAAATGAGGAAGAAGAACAGATAAGTGAGCTGGAAGAGAGAATGGTGGAAATACTGCCATAGAATAGAATAAAGAAAGAAGAATGAAAACAAACGAGGACAGTTTAAGAGACCTCTGGCTCAACATTAAATGCACCAACATTTGCATTATAGGGGGTCCCAGAAAGAGAAGAGAGAAAGGGCCTGAGAAAATATTTGAAGAGATAATAACTGAAAACTCTTCTAACATGGGAAAGGAAACAGTCACCCCAGTCCCGGAAGTACAGAGAGTCCCAGGCAGGATAAACCCAAGGAGGAACACACCAAGATGCATATTAATCAAACTGACAAAAATTAAATACAAAGAGAAAATATTTAAAACAACAAGGGAAAAGCAACAAATAACATACAAAAGAATCCCCATAAGGTTATCGGCTGATTTTTCCACAGAAGCTCTGCAGGCCAGAAGGGAATGGCGTGATATATTTAAAGCAATGAAAGGGAAAAACCTACAACCAAGAATACTCTACTCAGCAAGGCTCTCATTCAGATTCAACAGAGAAATCAAAAGCTTTAAAGACAAGCAAAAGCTAAGATAATTCAGCACCACCAAATCAGCTTTACAACAATGCTAAAGGAAGTCTCTAGGTGGAAAAGAAAAGGCTGTAACTAGATACAAGAAAACTAAGAATGGAAAGGCTCACTGGTAAAGGCAAACATACAGTTAAAGTAGGAAATCATCCACACACAAATATATTACAACCAGCAGTTGTGAGAAGAGGTGAGTACAAATGCAGGATATTGGAAATGCATTTGAAATTAAAAGGCTAGCAACTTAATCTTGTATATATATAGACTGCTATATCAAAACTTCATAGTAACTCCAAACCAAATATCTACAATAGACATACACACAAAAAAGAAAGAGGAATCCAAACACAACACTAAAGTTAGTCATCAGATCACAAGAGAAGAGAGCAGAAGAGGAAGGGAAGAAAAAAGACCTATAAAAACAAATCCAAAACAATTAACAAAATGGCAATAAGAACATACGTATCAATAATTACCTTAAATGTAAACGGAATAAATGCTCCAGCCAAAAGACATAGATTGGCTGAATGGATACAAAAGCAAGACACATATATATGCTGTCTACAAGAGACCCAATTCAGATCTAGAAACACATACAGAATGAAAGTGAAGGGATGGAAAAATGTGCTCCATGTCAGTGAAAATCAAAAGAAAGCTGGAGGGACTTCCCTGGTGGTGCAGTGGTTAAGAATCCGCCTGCCAATGCAGGGGACATGGGTTTGAACCCTGGTCCGGGAAGATCCCACATGCCCCGGAGCAACTAAGGCCGTGCGCCACAACTACTGAGCCTGTGCTCTAGAGCGCATGAACCACAACTACTGAAGCCTGCACACCTAGACCCTGTGCTTGGCAACAAGAGAAGCCACTGCGATGAGAAGCCTGTGCACTGCAACAAAGAGTAGCCCCCGCTCACCGCAACTAGAGAAAGCCTGCGCTCAGCAATGAAGATCCAGTGCAGCCAAAAATGAATAAATAAATGAATTAAGTTTTTAAAAAGCTGGAGTAGCAATATTCATATCAGACAAAATAGACTTTAAAATAAAGCCTGTTACCAGAGACAAAGAAGGACACTACATAATGATCAAGGGATCAATCCAAGAAGATATAACAATTGTAAATATATATGCACCCAACATAGGAACACCTCAATATATAAGGCAAATACTAACAGCCAATAAAGGAGAAATTGACAGTAACACAATAATACTGGGGGACCTTAACACCCAACTTTCATCAATGGACAGATCATCCAGAGAGAAAATCAATAAGGAAACAGAGGCCTTAAATGACACATTAGATCAGATGGACTTAACTGATATTTACAGAGCATTTAATCGAAAAGCAGCAGAATACACATTCTTCTAAAGGACACATGGAACATTCTCCAGGATAGATCACATCTTGGGTCACAAATCAATCCTTGGTAAATTTAAAAAAATTGAAATCATATCAAGCATCTTTTCCAACCACGACGCTATGAGATGACAAATCAACTACAAGAAAAAACTACAAAAAACACAAACACGTGGAGGCTAAACAATATGCTGCTAAACAACCAATGGGTCACTGAAGAAATCAAAGAGGAAATTAAAAAATACATAGAGATAAATGAAAACATGATCATCCAAAACTTATGGGGTGCAGCAAAAGCAGTTCTAAGAGGTAAGTTTATAGCAATACAATCTTACCTCAGGAAACGAAAAATCTCAAATAAACAACCTAACGTTACATCTAAAGCAACTAGAGAAGGAAGAACAAACAAAACCCGAAGTTAGTAGAAGCAAAGAAATCATAAAGATCAGAGAAGAAATAAATGAAACAGAGATGAAGAAAACAGTAGAAAAGATCAATGAAACTAAAAGCTGGCTCTTTGAAAAGATATACAAAATTGATAAACCTTTAGCCAGACTCATTAAGAAAAAAAGGGAGAAGGCTTAAATCAATAAAATCAGAAATGAAAAAAGAGGAGTTATAACTGACACTACAGAAATACAAAGGATCATAAGAGACTACTACAAGCAACTGTATGCCAAAAAAATGGATAACCTAGAAGAAATGGAAAATTTTTTAGACAGGTACAATCTCCGAAGACTAAGTGAGGAAGAAATTGAAAATATGAACGAGCAATCACAAGTACTGAAATTGAAACTGTGATTAAAAAACTCCCAACAAGTAAATGTTCATGGTCAGATGGCTTCACAGGTGAATTCTATCAAACATTTAAGGAAGAGTTAATACTTTCTTCTGAAACTATTCCACAAAATTGCAGAAGAAGGAACACTCCAAAAGCCATTCTATGAGGCTACCATCACTCTGATTCAAAAACTAAACAAAGATACCACAAAAAAGAAAAATACAGACCAATATCAGTGATGAACATAGATGCAAAAATCCTCAACAAAATACTACCAATCTGAATTCAACAATAAATTAAAAGGACCCATACACCATGAACAAGTGGGATTTATCCCAGGGATGCAAGGATTTTTCAGTATCTGCAAATCACTCAGTGTGATACTGATTGTGATACCACATTAACAAAGTGAAGAATAAAAACCATATGATCATCTCAATAGATGCAGAAAAAGCTTTTGATAAAATTCAATGCCGATTTATCATAAAAACTCTCCAGACAGTGGGTATAGAGAGAACATACCTCAACATAATAAAGGCCATATATGACAAGCCCGCAGGAAACATCATTCTCAACCATGAAAAAGTGAAAGCATTTTCTCTAAGATCAGGAAAAAGATAAGGATGTACACTCTCACCAGTTTTATTCAACAGAGTTCTGGATGTCCTAGCCATGGCAATCAGAGGTTAAAAAGGAATAAAAGGAATCCAAATTTGAAAAGAAGTTAAACTGTCACTATTTGCAGATGACATGATACTATACATAGAAAACCCTAAAGATGCTACCAGAAAATTGCTAGAGCTCATCAATGAATTCAGTAAAGTTGCAGGATACAAAATTAATACACAGATGTCTGTGGCATTTCTATACACTGAAAAGGAAAAACCAGAAAGAGAAATTAAAGAAACAATCCCATTTACCATCACATCAAAAAGAATAAAATACCTAGGAATAAACCTACCTAAGGAGGTAAAAGACCCATACTCCGAAAACTATAACACACTGATAAAAGAAATTGAAGATGACACTAAAAAATGGAAAGATAGACTATGTTCCTGGATTGGAAGAATCAATATTGTCAAAATAAGTATACTATCCAAGGCAATCTACAGATTCAATGCAATCCTTATCAAGTTGCCAATGCAATTTTTCACAGAACTAGAACAAAATGTTTTAAAGTTTGTATGGAAACATAAAAGACTCCGAATAGCCAAAGCAATCCTGAGAAAGAAAAATAGAGCTGGAGGAATCAAGCTCCCTGACTTCAGATTATACTAGAAAGTTATAGTAATCAAAACAGTATGGTACTGGCACAAAAACAGAAATATAGATCAATGGAACAGGATAGAGAGTCCAGAAATAAACCCATGCACCTATGGTCAATTAATCTACGACAAAGGAGTCAAGACTATACAGTGGAGAAGAGACAATGTCTTCAATTAGTGGTGCTGGGAAAATTGGGCAGTTATATGTAAAAGACTGAAATTAGAACGTTGTTTAACTCCATACACAACAATAAGCTCAAAGTGGATTAAAGACCTAAATGTAAGACTGGATACTATAAAACTCTTTGAAGGAAATATAGGCAGAACACCCTCTGACATAAATTGCAGCAATATCTTTTTTGATTCATTTCCTAGAGTAATGGAAATAAAAGCAAAAATAAACAAATGGGACCCAATTAAACTCAAAAGCTTTTGCACTTCAAAGGAAACCATAAACAAAATGAAAAGACAACCCACTGAATGGTAGAAAATATTTGCAAATGTTGCCACCAACAAGGGATTAATCTCCAAAATTTACAAACAGCTCATGTGGCTCAATATAAAAAAATCAAGCAACCCACTAAAAAAATGGGCAGAAGACCTGAATAGAGATTTCTCCAAAGGAGACATACAGATTCCCAAGAAGCACATGAAAAGATGCTCAACATCACTAATTATTTGAGAAATGCAAATCAAAGCTACAATGAGATATCACCTCACACTGGTCAGAGTGGTCATCATCAGAAAGTCTACAAACAATAAATTTTGGAGAGGGTGTGGAAAAACAGGAACCATTTTACACGTTGGTGGGAATGTAAATTGGTATAGCCACCATGGAGAACAGTATGGAGGTTCCTTAAAAAGCTAAAAATAGAACTACCATATGATCCAGCAATCCCACTCCAGAGAAATTATATCTGGAGATAATTCAAAAAGATACATGCACTGTAATGTTCATGGCAGCACTGTTTACATGAGCCAAGACATGGAAGAAACCTATATGTCCATGATTAATGGGTAAAGAAGATGTGGTACATATATACAATGGAATATTACTCAGCCATAAAAAAGAATGAGATAATGCCATTTGCAGCAATGTGGACAGACCTAGAGATTATCATACTAAGTGAAGTAAGTCAGACAGAGAAAGACAAATATCATATGATGTCACTTATATGTGGAAACTAAAAAATGGTACAAATGAACTTCAAAACAGAAACAGACTCACAAACTTTGAAAACAAACTTTTGATTACCAAAGGGGAAAGATGGGGGTGAGGGATAAATTAGGCATTTGGGATTAACATATACACATTACTATGTATAAAATATTGATAGATAATCAACAAGGACCTACTGTATAGCACAGGGAACTCTACTCAATATTCTGTAATAACTTATAGGGGAAAAGAATCTGAAAAAGAATAGATTTATGTATATGTATAATTGAATCACTTTGATGTACACCTGAAACTAATACATTGTAAAACAACTATACTCCAACATAAAATAAAAATTAAAAAAAAAACAAAACAAAAAACCACTACTAGGCTTTAGAACAGTCAAAAAGTCACATCTGAAAAATCTCCACATTCTGTCTCAGGATTAGGCAGAAATTACAGGGAGTTGTGAGGAAAGTTCTTCCAACTTACCCTTTGCACACTCTGCTCACTCCTCCTAGGTCACGTGGGATGGCTCACCACTGGCAGAATTTCTAGTACTGAACAGGCAGATGGACAGACGTCCAGGGTCCAGCAGGTCTCCCTGGAGTAGGCACGAGTCTGCAGTGCTGTTTAGGATCCCATGTGCAATGACACATTGTCCCTTCATCTCCCAACTGGCTGACTGGGATATTGTCTTCCTCCTTTTATTTATTTATTTATTTATTTATTTATTTATTTAGAACGTTTTTATTGGAGTATAATTGCTTCACAACAGTGTGTTAGTTTCTGCTTTATAACGAAGTGAATCAGTTATACATATACATATATCCCCATATCTCTTCCCTCTTGCATCTCCCTCCCTCCCACCCTCCCTATCCCACCCTTCTAGCTGGTCACAAAGCACCTAGCTGATCTCCCTGTGCTATGCAACTCCTTCCCACTAGCTATCTATTTTACATTTGGTAGTGTGTATATGTCCATATATACACTACAACTCTCTCACTTTGTTCCAGCTAACCCTTCCCCCTCCCCGTGTCCTCAAGTCCATTTTCTAGTAGGTCTGCATCTTTCTTCTCATCTTGCCCCAAGGTTCTTGATGACCCTTTTTTTTTTTTTAGATTCCATGTATATGTGTTAGCATATGGTATTTGTTTTTCAATTTCAGACTTACTTCACTCTGTAAGACAGACTCTAGGTCCATCCACCTCACTACAAATAACTCAATTTCTTTCCTTTTTATGGCTGAGTAATATTCCATTGTATATATGTGCCACATCTTTTTTTTTTTAACATCTTTATTGGAGTATAATTGTTTCACAACAGTGTGTTAGTTTCTGCTTTATAACAAAGTGAATTAGTTATACATATACATGTGTTCCCATATCTCTTCCCTCTTGTGTCTCCCTCCCTCCCACCCTCCCTATCCCACCCCTCTAGGTGGTCACAAAGCACCAAGCTGATCTCCCTGTGCTATGCGGCTGCTTCCCACTAGCTATCTATTTTATGTTTGGTAGTGTATATATGTCCATGCCACTCTCTCACTTTGTCCCAGCTTACCCTTCCCCCTCCCCATATCCTCAAGTCCATTCTCTAGTACGTCTGTGTCTTTATTCCTGTCTTACCCCTAGGTTCTTCATGACCTTTTTTTTTTCTCTTAGATTCCATATATGTGTGTTAGCAGACTGTATTTGTTTTTCTTTTTCTGACTTACTTCACTCTGTATGACAGACTCTAGGTCCATCCACCTCACTACAAATAACTCAATTTCGTTTCTTTTTATGGCTGAGTAATATTCCATTGTATATATGAGCCATGTCTTCTTTATCCATTCATCTGTTGATGGACACTTAGGTTGCTTCCATGTCCTGGCTATTGTAAATAGAGCTGCAATGAACATTTCGGTACATGACTCTTTCTGAATTATGGTTTTCTCAGGGTATATGCCCAGTAGTGGGATTGCTGGGTCATATGGTAATTCTACTTTTAGTTTTTTAAGGAACCTCCATACTGTTCTCCATAGTGGCTGTATCAATTTACATTCCCACCAACAGTGCAAGAGTGTTCCCTTTTCTCCACACCCTCTCCAGCATTTATTGTTTCTAGATTTTTTGATGATGGCCATTCTGACCGGTGTGAGATGATATCTCATTGTAGTTTTGATTTGCATTTCTCTAATGATTAAGGATGTTGAGCATTCTTTCATGTGTTTGTTGGCAATCTGTATATCTTCTTTGGAGAAATGTCTATTTAGGTCTTCTGCCCATTTTCGGCTTGGGTTGTTTGTTTTTTTGATATCGAGCTGCATGAGCTGCTTGTAAATTTTGGAGATCAATCCTTTGTCAGTTGCTTCATTTGCAAATATTTTCTCCCATTCTGAGGGTTGTCTTTTGGTCTTGTTTATGGTTTCTTTTGCTGTGCAAAAGCTTTTAAGTTTCATTAGGTCCCATTTGCTTATTTTTGTTATTATTTCCATTTCTCTAGAGGTGGGTCAAAAAGGATCTGGCTGTGATTTATGTCATAGAGTGTTCTGCCTATGTTTTCCTCTAAGAGTTTGAAAGTGTCTGGCCTTACATTTAGGTCTTTAATCCATTTTGAGTTTACTTTTCTGTATGGTGTTAGGGAGTGTTCTAATTTCATTTTTTTACATGTAGCTGTCCAGTTTTCCCAGCACTACTTATTGAAGAGGCTGTCTTTTCTCTATTGTATATTCTTGCCTCCCTTATCAAGGATAAGGTGACCAAATGTGCGTCGGTTTATCTCTGGGCTTTCTATCCTGTTCCATTGATCTATAGTTCTGTTTTTGTGCCAGTACCATACTGTCTTGATTACTGTAGCTTTGTAGTAGAGTCTGAAGTCAGGGAGCCAGATTCCCCCAGCTCCGTTTTTCTTTCTCAAGATTGCTTTGGCTATTTGGGGTCTTTTGTGTTTCCATACAAATTGTAAAATTTTTTCTTCTAGTTCTGTGAAAAATGTCAGTGGTAGTTCGATCGGGATCGCATTGAATCTGTAGATTGCTTTGGGTAGTAGAGTTATTTTCACAATGTTGATTCTTCCAATCCAAGAACATGGGATATCTCTCCATCTGTTTGTATCATCTTTAATTTCTTTCATCAGTGTCTTATAATTTTCTGTATACAGGTCTTTGTCTCCTTAGGTAGGTTTATTCCTGGGTATTTTATTCTTTTTGTTGCACTGGTAAATGAGAGTGTTTTCTTAATTTCACTTTCAGATTTTTCATCAGTAGTGTATAGAAATACAAGATATTTCTGTGCATTAATTTTGTATCCTGCTACTTTACCAAATTCATTGATTAGCTCTAGTAGTTTTCTGGTAGCATCTTTAGGATTCTCTATGTATAGTATCATGTCATCTGCAAACAGTGACAACTTTACTTCTTTACTGATTTGGATTCCTTTTGTTTCTTTTTCTTCTCTGATTGCTGTGGCTAAAACTTCCAAAACTATGTTAAATAGTAGTGGTGAGAGTGGGCAACCTTCTCTTGTTCCTGATTTTTGTGGAAATGGTTTCAGGGTTTCACCATTGAGGATGATGTTGGCTTTGGGTTTGTCTTATATGGCCTTTATTATGTTGAGGAAATTTCCCTCTATGCCTACTTTCTGGAAGGTTTTTATCATAAATTGGTGTTGAATTTTGTCGAAAGCTTTCCCTGCATCTATTGAGATGATCATATGGTTTTTCTCCTTCAATTTGTTAATATGGTGTATCACATTGATTGATTTGCATATATTGAAGAATCCTTGCATTCCTGGGATAAACCCCACTTGATCATGGTGTATGATCCTTTTAATGTGCTGTTGGATTCTGTTGACTAGTATTTTGTTGAAGATTTTTGCATCTATGTTCATCAGTGATATTTGTCTGTAGTTTTGGTTTTGGGGACATCTTTGTCTGGTTTTGGTATCAGGGTGATGATGGCCTCGTAGAATCAGTTTGGGAGTGTTCCTCCCTCTACTACGTTTTGGAAGAGTTTGAGAAGGTAGGTGTTAGCTCTTCTCTAAATGTTTGATAGAATTCACCTGTGAAGCCATCTGATCCTGGGCTTTTGTTTGTTGGAAGATTTTTAATCACAGTTTCAATTTCAGTGCTTGTGATTGGTCTGTTCATATTTTCTATTTCTTCCTGGTTCAGTCTCGGCAGGTTGTGCATTTGTAAGAATCTGTCCATTTCTTCCAGGTTGTCCATTTTATTGGCATAGAGTTGCTTGTAGTAATCTCTCATGATCGTTTGTATTTCTGCAGTGTCAGTTGTTACTTCTCCTTTTTCATTTCTAATTCTGTGGATTTCAGTCTTCTCCCTTTTTTTCTTGATGAGTCTGGCTAATGGTTTATCAATTTTGTTTATCTTCTGAAAGAACCAACTTTTAGTTTTATTGATCTTTGGTATCGTTTCCTTCATTTCTTTTTCATTTATTTCTCATTTGATCTTTATGATTTCTTTCCTTCTGCTAACTTTGGGGTTTTTTATTCTTCTTTTTCTAATTGCTTTAAGGGGAAGTTTAGGTTGTTTATTTGAGATGTTTCTTGTTTCTGAACATAGGATTGTATTGCTATAAACTTCCCTCTTAGAACTGCTTTTGCTGCATCCCATAGGTTTTAGGTCATTGTGATTTCATTGTCATTTGTTCCTAGGTAGTTTTTGATTTCCTCTTTGATTTCTTCAGTGATCTCTTGGTTATTAAGTAGTGTATTGTTTAGCCTCCATGTGTTTGTATTTTTCCAGATTTTTTCCTGTAATTGATATCTAGTCTTATAGCATTGTGGTCAGAAAAGATACTTGATATGATTTCAATTTTCTTAACTTTACCAAGGCTTGACTTGTGATCCAAGATATGATCTATCCTGGAGAATGTTCCATAAGCACTTGAGAAGAAAGTGTATTCTGTTGTTTTTGGATTGAATGTCTTATAAATATCAATTAAGTCCATCTTGTTTAATGTATCATTTAAAGTTTGTGTTTCCTTATTTATTTTCATTTAGGATGATCTGTTCATTGGTGAAAGTGGGATGTTAACGTCACCTACTATGATTGTGTTACTGTCTATGTCCCCTTTTATGGCTGTTAGTATTTACCTTATGTATTGAGGTGCTGTAATGTTGGGTGCATACATATTTACAATTGTTATATCTTCTTCTTGGATTGATCCCTTGATCATTATGTAGTGTCCTTCTTTGTCTCTTGTAATAACCTTTGTTTTAAATTCTATTTTGTCTGATATAAGAATTGCTACTCCAGCTTTCTTTTGATTTCCATTTGCATGGAATATCTTTTTCCATCTCCTCACTTTCAGTCTGTATGTGTCCCTAGATCTGAAGTGGGTCTCTTTTAGACAGGATATATACAGGTCTTGTGTTTGTATCCATTCAGCCAGTCTATGTCTTTTGGTTGGAGCATTTAATCCAGTTACATTTAAGGTAATTATCAATATGTATGTTCCTATTACTATTTTCTTAATTGTTTTGGGTTTGTTATTGTAGGTGTTTTCCTTCTCTTGTGTTTCCTGCCTAGGGAAGTTCCTTTAGCATTTGTTGTAAAGCTGGTTTAGTGGTGCTGAATTCTCTTAGCTTTTGCTTGTCTGTTAAGATTTTAATTTCTCCATCAAATCTGAATGAGATTTTTTCTGGATAGAGTAATCTTGGTTGTAGGTTTTTCCCTTTCATCACTTTAATTATGTCCTGCCACTCTCTTCTGGCTTGCAGAGTTTTTGCTGAAAGATCAGCTATTAACCTTATGGGGATTCCCTTGAATGTTATTTGTTGGTTTTCCCTTGCTGCTTTTAATATTTTTTCTTTGTATTTAATTTTTGATAGTGTGATTAATATGTGTCTTGCTGTGTTTCTCCTTGGATTTATCCTGTATGGGACTCTCTATGTTTCCTGGACTTGATATACTATTTCCTTACCAATATTAGGAAAGTTTTCAACTATAATCTCTTCAAATATTTTCTCAGTCCCTTCCTTTTTCTCTTCTTCTTCCTGGACCCCTATAATTTGAATGTTGGTGCATTTAATATTGTCCCAAGGTCTCTGAGACTGTCCTCAATTCTTTTCATTCATTTTTCTTTATTCTGCTCTGCAGTAGTTATTTCCACTATTTTATCTTCCAGGTCATTTATCCGTTCTTCTGCCTCAGTTATTCTGCTATTGATTCCTTCTAGAGAACTTTTAAGTGCATTTATTGTGTTGTTCATGATTGTTTGTTTGCTCTTTAGTTCTTCTAGGTCCTTGTTAAATGTTTGTTGTAGTTTCTCCATTCTATTTCCAAGATTTTGGATCATCTTTACTATTATTATTCTGAATTCTTTTTCAGGTAGACAGCCTATTTCCTCTTCATTTGTTAAATTTGGTGGGTTTTTACCTTGCTCCTTCATCTGCTGTGTATTTCTTTGTCTTCTCATTTTGCTTAACTTACTGTGTTTGGGGTCTCCTTTTCAGGAACCTTCAGGCTGCAGGTTCGTAGTTCCCATTGTTTTTGGTGTCTGTCCCAGTGGCTAAGGTTGGTTCAGTGGGTTGTGTAGGCTTCCTGGTGGAGGGGACTCGCGCCTGTCTTCTGGTGGATAAGGCTGTATCTTGTCCTTCTGGTGGGCAGGTCCACGTCTGGTGGTGTGTTTTGGGGTGTCTGTGACCTTATCATGATTTTAGGCAGCCTCTCTGCTAATGGGTGGGGTTGTGTTCCTCTCTTGCTAGTCTTTTGGCATAGGGTGTCCAGCACTGTAGCTTGCTGGGCGTTGAGTGGAGCTGGGTCTTGGCATTGAGATGGAGATCTCTGGGAGATTTTTGGCATTTGATATTACATGGAGCTGGGAGGTCTCTGGTGGACCAACGTCCTGAAATTGGCTCTCCCACCTCAGAGGCACAGCCCTGATGCCTGGCTGGAGCACCAAGAGCCTGTCATCCACACGGCTCAGAATAAAAGGGAGAAAAAAAGAACGAAAGAAAGAAAAAGATAAAATAAAATAAGATAAAATAAAAAAGTTATTAAAATAAAAAAATTATATAAAAAATTTTTAAAAGTAATTTAAAAAGAAAAAAAAAAAGAGAACCACCAAACCAAAAAACCAATCCACCAATGATAATAAGTGCTGAAAACTATATTTTAAAACAAAACAAAACAAAACAAAAAACGGACAGACAGAACCCTAGGACAAATGGTAAAAGCAAAGCTATACAGGCAAAATCACACACAGAAGCATACGCTTACACACTCAGAAAGAGAGAAAAAGGGGGGAAAAAATATATCGTTGCTCCCAAAGTCCACCTCCTCAATTTGGGATGATTCGTTGTCTATTCAGGTATTCCACAGATGCAGCATACAGCAAGTTGACTGTGGAGATTTAATCCGCTGCTCCTGAGGCTGCTGGGAGAGATTTCCCTTTTTCTTCTTTGTTCGCACAGCTCCTGGGGTTCAGCTTTGGATTTGGCCACGCTTTTGCCTGTAGGTCGCCTGAGGGCATCTGTTCTTCACTCAGACAGGACAGGGTTAAAGGAGCAGCTGATTTGGGGGTCTGGCTCACTCAGGCTGGGGGGTGGGAGGGTTACGGAGTGTGGGGCAAGCCTGCAGAAGCAGAGACCAGTGTGACGTTGCAGCAGCCTGAGGCGTGCCATGTGTTCTCCTTGGGAAGTTGTCCCTGGATCACGGGACCCTGGCAGTGGCGGGCTGCACCGGCTCCCGGGAGGGGCGGTGTGGATAGTGACCTGTGCTTGCTCACAGGCTTTTTGGTGGTGGCAGCAGCAGCCTTAGCAACTCATGCCCGCCTCTGGTGTCCGTGCTGATAGCCGTGGCTCACGCCCCACTCTGGAGCTCGTTTAGGTGGTGCTCTGAATCCCCTCTCCTCACGCACCAGGAAACAAAGAGGCAAGAAAAAGTCTCTTTCCTCTTCCGCAGCTGCAGACTTTTTCCCCAGACTCCCTCCCGGCTAGCTGTGGTGCACTAGCCCCTTCAGGCTGTGTTCACGCCGCCAACCTCAGTCCTTTCCTTGGGATCTGACCTCCGAAGCCCGAGCCTCAGCTCCCAGCCCCCGCCCGCCCCGGCGGGTGAGCAGACAAGCCTTGCGGGCTGGTGAGTGCTGCTCGGCACCGATCCTCTGTGCAGGAATCTCTCCGCTTTGTCCTCCGCACCCCTGTTGCTGCACTCTCCTCCATGGCTCTGAAGCTCCCCCCTCCACCACCCGCATCTCTGCCCGTGAAGGGGCTTCTAGTGTGCGGAAACCTTTCCTCCTTCACAGCTCCCTCCCACTGGTGCAGGTCCTGTCCCTATTCTTTTGTCTCTGTTTTTTCCTTTTTCTTTTGCCCTACCCAGGTGCGTGGGGAGTTTCTTGCCTTTTAGGAGGTCTGAGGTCTTCTGCCAGCGTTCAGTAGGTGTTCTGTAGGAGTTGTTCCACATGTAGATGTATTTCTGATGTATTTGTGGGGATGAAGGTGATCTCCGCATCTTACTCTTCCGCCATCTTGAAGCTCCTCCCTCAACCACCTTTTAAACAGCCCTAGAGAAGTCTCTTTAGGGGAACCATGTACCCTGTGCTTCTGAATGGCATCTCACACATCACTGGAAGGCATTTCCTACTGTGCCCCAGAGATGTGTGCAGTAGGACATTCTTCAGGCCTTTCCCATCAGGCCCCTGTGCCGTGCACCGCTGGGACCCTCCTCGTGGCTCTCCCACCAGGCTGCTGTGCTCTTGGGGCACGCTTCAAAACCAAAACAGTACAAAACAAGGCTGAGATTGAAGAAACAGAACCAGCACCTTGCAAGAAAGGGCTGCATTTAAGCACTGCACTAATGTAAGTATGATAGTGGGTGGTTTTGTTACTTTATAGCTTTGTTACAGGTTTTCCCCACTATCCGAAAATAGAGCTTTCCTATGAAACCTTTCGGAAGCCAAAATGGCATAAAGTTAAAAGAGCAGTCACCTGTTTTCATAAAAGTGAAAATCCTCCTCAGAGTTCTTTCTTAGCGAAAACAGGTGCTAATGTAGGTCTTTTGTAAAAGCAAAGTGGCATAAAGCAAAATCTGAAAAAGTGGGGGATACCTGTACTGTGTTCCAAAGGGACCCAGAATTACTCAGGATGTAAGTACTTCTGCCTTCATGCACTCCTCCCTCCAAAAAATATTAATTACATTTACATTAATTATGTTATTACATTACTTGTAATATTAATTACAATTACATTTACATTACATTCATGACTGAATTCATATACAGAAAAATATGTTAATATTATAATATATTAATATTATATTTTAAGCCATCTTCTTTGACTCAAAAGGTTTTCTGTTTTGTTTCTGATTTTAGAAGAAACTAAATGATTTTCCGGGGCCCCTAAAAGTGTCTTGGACCTTTTTTAAACCAGATATTTGGGGCATGCATTCTGTAGATAAACACAAAGTCCAAGGTAATATCCTTGTTGAAGAACTACTAGAAAAGCGGTGAATTCTTATATGGCCATTAAAAGTATGCCATGAGTCCCACCTTTTGGTAGGTCTCCCTGCTGTCTGTATGTGATTAACCTCATATAACTCCATTTGTTATTCATATGCTGTTTTCAAGGGCAACTTTTGGATGTGCAGGTAAACTGCAAGAGAATAAGAACTTCAGATCATTGCACACTGGCAAGTCTAAATTTTGACACAACTTACTGATAATGGCTTCTAAGTTGTGTCGTATCTTTAGCAATGTTATAAGTGGTTTCAGATCTTTTCCAGAAATGAGGGGGACATTTAAGTAAATAAGTAAGTTTTAATAAACAACTAATATAATTGAAATCACTCCTTCCAGCTCAGGACTTTAGAAGGTGGTCTTCCTGGCTGCTGCCTTGGGCATGGTCTCTCAAGGTGGTCACTAATGACCCCTGGACCTACTCTCCCTTCCCCCATGGTCCCTCCTGCCTGGGGGTCACCCCCAATGCTTTGTCATTGTGCCTCTGACCCCTTTTTGTGGCATCAGTAGTCCATGAACACTACAGAAAAGACCTGGAGTTCTTGCCAGTAAGAAGCTGATTCTCACAGCCTGCTTCGTGGGGACAGCAGCCTCATCTGTGCTGTGAGGAGCTCAGAGGGCATGTATTTGCTGAAGGTTTAAGCAAGTGTAAACAAAAGGACAAAACTGACCAATATTGTTGGTGACTTATTCCCTAACAAATTAACCTAGTGGGGATTTCATCCAACAAGAAAGATGTTCTCAGTAGCTGACCGTGGAAAATAGCCCATAGACAGGCAAAGGAAGTGTGAGGGGAAGGAGAGGGCTCCTGCCTAGGACCCTTGAGGCTGGTTGGGACACCCTGGGGGGCTTCAGTCCTGATGGCCACTGGGTGATCTGTGGAGGACAGTGCTTTCCAGGCATGACAGTGCTCTTTCAAATTGATGGCAGTGACTTAAGTGAAATATTTTTAAAAGCCAATTTACCTTCAAATGGAAGAATGTTGCCCCATAGTCTTTTTTTTTTAAATTGAAGCATAGCTCATTTACAACGTTGTGTTAGTTTCAGGTGTACAGCAAAGTGATTCAGTTATACTTACATATATATCTATTTCTTTCAGATTCTTTTCCCGTATAGGTTATTACAAAATATTGAGTATAGTTCCCTGTGCTATAACAGTAGGTTATTGTTGGTTATCTATTTTCTCTATAGTAGTGATAGTTGTATGTTTTGTCGCCCTCAGTCCTGTTTCACCGGATCCTGGGGGACGAGTTAGTCCAGTGGTGAAGTAGACACAGCTAAGGTTGGGATTAGATGTGATGACCTGTTTTTGTTTCCTCCCAAGTTTGCTTGTCATTCAGGTAATAATTGGTTTTTCAATGTGAAAGAAACAAATCCTGAATGTTTTCAAAATCATGGTGAAGAGTACCTGTTCTGTGGGCTTTGTGCTAGGTTCCACGGCCCTTGAGCTCAGCCCTCTCTGGACCCTGCCATGGGGCTGCACCTGTGCTGCTGGAAGGCCCGTCTGTGATTTCACTTCTCCTTTCCTGTTTCTAGGGTCTGGACTTCGCTGGGTTCACCGCACACATGTTTGCTGGGATTTGCTTCGTTCTCTTGTTCTCCTTTCCACTCCTCAGACTACTTTACTGGAACAAAAAGCTGTATAACAAGGAACCCAGTGAGATTGTTGGTGAGTGGAAGTACCTCCTCATATAGCCTCAGAGTTTACTGCCACGATACTATTTTTTCCGGGGGAAGTTGCCACGAAAAGGTAGGAGGTTAATCACCTGTAGAATATCAGGGAGGCATCAGTCATTGGGATGCTGCACACTAGCATGTCCCTGTCTGCCTCCTGGTACGCAGTGTGCTTTCAGGGGCTTTAAATCCATGAGCTGTGCCTCTTTAGTTTTCTATAGAGTGAAATGTGGGAAGCAATGTCCACTGTATACAGTTTGCATGTCATGACAGCATTAAACCATGTGTATACAATACAAATAGCATGGCATATAGACTCTACTGTTCTAATATGTTTTAGTTTGAAACTAAATGTGATTACAAAAATGGCAACAGGGCTTCCCTGGTGCGCAGTTGTTGAGAATCTGCCTGCCAATGCAAGGGACACGGGTTCGAGCCCTGGTCCGGGAGGATCCCACATGCCACGGAGCAACTAGGCCCGTGAGCCACAACTACTGAGCCTGCGTGTCTGGAGCCTGTGCTCCGCAACAAGAGAGGCCGCGATAGTGAGAGGCCCGCGCACCGCGATGAAGAGTGGCCCCCGCTTGCCGCAACTAGAGAAAGCCCTCGCACAGAAACGAAGACCCAACACAGCCATAAATTAAATAAATAAATAAAAATAAAAAAATAAACAGGAACTGTTGTTTAAAAAAAAAACAAAGGCAACATAATCCAGCACAGGGGATAAAATACTGTGTCAATCAAGATCATATTGGCAAGGCAGTGGCCAGGAGGAATAGGGCTCGTGGCCATCTTATGGTTTTGCATTTTCCTCACTTAAAATTTTTAGTAGATGTTTTATTGACAGCTTTACTAGTCAGGATAGATTAGAAGCAATAGACTATTTGGGAAACAGCCAGCCTCTTCTTGGCCAGGCCCAGTGCAAGACACTGTGCAGGTTGCCTTGGTAACAGAGGGGACCACTGCAAATGATTCCATTACTTCTCTGTTTTGAAGAAAATTTTAATCAACGTTTGCTTTTTATTTTAAAATAGATACTTCTTGCAATGAGGTACCTTGATCCACGTTTCTCATTGACCAGTGTATTAATTTGCTAGGGCTGTTACAACAAAGTACCACAGACTGGGTGGCTTAAACAAAAGATGGTTTATTTCCATAGAAGTTAAGTTAAAAAGCCACCTATTGTGGCTTATTACCTCATAGTTCTGGAGGCTGGAATTCCAAAATCATGGATTGGTTGGCTGTGAGGAAGGATCTGTTCCAGGCCTGTCTCCTTAGCTTTTAGATGGCTGTATTCATGTTAACATGGCATTCTTCCTGTGTGTGTCTGTGTCCACATTTCTGCATTTGTAAGGACACCAGTCATCTTGGATTTGGGGCCATTCTAATGACCTCACCTTAACTAATTACATCTGCAATGACCCTATTTTCAAATAAGGTCACATTCTGATGTACTGGGGGTTAGGACTTCAACACATCAATTTTGAGCGGACACTATTCAACCCATAGCAACCAGTTAGAGGTGTTCAAAATGTTTTATCATCAACTAGTATATGTAAAGTGGGGTAACTTAATTTTTAGGTTTAGTTTTCTAATGGAAAGGATCATACCAATGGATAGCTAAGGAGACTATAATCAATTACAATGGCTAATCTGTCTCTAGAAGCTTGTGTGGGCACAGCTGCCCCTCTCCCCAACATCCCTCAACTGCCCTGGTGATCAGAATGACTCGGGAATGACTGTTATATATACAGGTTACCAGGGCCACCCCCAGGAAATCTATGCTGTGAATAAGCTCTTCTGGAGAGTCTTATCTTGAGATTAATTTAGATATACTGATTTGGAAGTATAGAAACAAATCTGTGTAATTGACTCCTCCACTCTTCCAGAGTAAGGAGCTGAGGAAAACTTCGAGGGAAGGGAGAGGGTATGGTTGGGACATGGATAATGCTGAAACCCTATGGCAATGCCAAGACAGGCTGTAAATCAGCACACGGTGAGCTGTGCAGAGCCAGAGCAATCACTCTGAGCCACTGTTGGGTATGGGGGTCTCCAATTTTGGGGTGCTTGGTATAACTACAGATTACTAAGCCCCACCCCAGAGATTTGGGTTCAGCAGGTCTTTGCTGTGTACAGAGCATCTGTCAGATGCTTGGTTATGCTGAAGTAAAAAGTAACCCTGAAATCTCAGTGACTCTTCCTCACTTTGACCTCATGCCCACTGTGGGCTGGCAGTGCCTTCCTGGTCAATAGTTCTCAGAGCCCTGAGCTGCTGGTCATCATACAGAGAGAACCACATGTTCCACTCTACCACTGAATGACACAGTTCATCCTGACTGTCACCAGGCCTCACCAGTTGCAGGGACCGGGATGAGTCAGCCTGCCAAGTGATCAGAATGGGAGAGAATTTGACTTATTTGTTTAAAAGCACAAATAATCACCAGAGTCTGCCCCTCTGGTCACCAAATATCACCTCATGCTTCTTCTTCCTAATATTTTATATAGAATTTTTATATCTTTGTACAATAGGGATATTGGTGTGTAGTGTCTTCTCTTGAAATGTCTACTTTTTGCTGTCCTCAAAGGATGAATATAGAAGTATACCCTCTTCAGTTTTTGGGAAGAGATGGTGTAAAATTGCTACTACTTTTTTCCTTAAATGTTTGCCAGGATATTTAAAGGCTTGGACCTCCCTCCCTCCCTCCCTCCCTTCCTTTCTTTCCTTCCTTCTAGTTTTTAACTACATATTCAATCTTTAATAGATATAGGGCTAGCTATTAAGGTTGTCTATTTCTTCTTGAGTGCTCACTTGTGGTTTATGTCTTTAAAGGAATTTGTCCATCATACCTCAGTTGTTGAAAGAATTATTCTAAAATTGTTCATAATTGTTTTTCTTTATCCTTTTAATGGCTATAGAACTTTTTAAATTGAAGTATAGTTGATTTGCAATATTGTGTTAGTTTTAGGTGTACAACAAAGTGATTCAGTTATATATATATATATTTTTCAGATTCTTTTCTGTTAGGTTATTATAAGATATTGAGTATAGTTCCCTGTGTTATACAGTAAATCCTTGTTGCTTATCTGTTTTATGCATCATATTTTGTATCCATTAATCCTATACTCCTAATTTATACCTCCCCTTCCTTTTCCCCTTTGGTAAACATAAGTTTATTTTCTATGTCTGTGAGTCTGTTTCTGTTTTGTATATAGGTTAATTTGTGTTATTTTTTAGATTCCAAGTATAAGTGATATCCTATAATACTTGACTTTCTTTGTTTGACTTACTTCACTTAGTATGATATTCTCTACGTCCATGTTGCATGTTGCTGCAAATGGCAATATTTCATTCTTTTTATGGATGAATAATATTCCATTGTATATATACACCACATCTTCCAACCAATCATCTATTGATGGGCACTTGGATTGTTTCCATGTCTTGGTTATTGTAAACAGTGTTGCTGTGAACATTGGAGTGCATGTATCTTTTTGAATTAGAATTTTCATCTTTTCTGGATATGTGCCCAAGCGTGGAATTGCTGGATCATATGGTAACCTTATTTTTGGTTTTTCAAGGAACCTCCATAATGTTCTCCATAGTGGCTGCACCAATTTACATTCCCACCAACAGTGTAGGAGGGTTCCCTTTTCTACACACCCTCTCCAGCATTTATTATTTGTAGACTTTTTAATGATGGCCATTCTGACTGGTGTGTTGTGGAACCTCATTGTAGTTTTGATTTGTGTTTCTCTAATAATTAGTGATACTGAGCATCATTTCATGTGCCTGATGGCCATCTGTGTGTCTTCTTTGGAGAAATACCTATTTAGGTCTTCTGCCAATTTTTTGATTGGATTGTTTGGTTTTTGATATTGGGTTGTATGAGCTGTTTGTATATTTTGGATTAATATCTCTTGTCAGTTGCATCATTTGCAAATATTTTCCCCCGTTCTGTAGGTTGTCTTTCATTTTGTTGATAGTTTCCTTTGCTGTGCAAAAACTTTTATGTTTGGTTAGGTCCCATTTGTTTATCTTTGCTTTTATTTCTTTTCCTTGGTAAACTGATTTAAGAAAGTATTGCTATGATTTATGTCCAAGAAGTTTCACCTATGTTCTCTTCTAGGAGTTTATGGTGTCATGTCTTATATTTAGGTCTTTAAACCATTTTGAGTTTATTTTTGTGTATGGTGTGAAGGAGTGTTCTAATTTCATTGATTTACATGAGGCTGTCCAGCTTTCCCGACACCACTTGCTGAAGAGACTGTCTTTTCTCCATTGTATATTCTTGCCTCTTTTGTTGTAGATGAACTGACCATAGGTGTTTGGGCTTATTTCTGGCTCTCTATTCTGTTCCATTGAGCTATATGTCTGTTTCTGTGCCAATATCATGCTGTTTTGATTACTGTAGCTTTGTAGTATTGTCTGAAGTCTGGGAGGGTTATGTAATGGCCATAGAATTTTTAGTAAAGGAACCTCTCTAATTCCTGATACTGGATTTATGTCTTCACTTTTTTTCTGATTGGTCTGTCTAGAGGTTTATCAATGTTATTGATCTCAACCAGCTTTTGATTATATAGATTTTTTCTACATTTTTTCTCTTTTAATGATTTATACTCTGATATTTATTATAAATAAATACTTTGCTTACTTTGGGTTTATTTATTTATTTATTCTTCTTTTACTAGTTTCTTAATGCGAAGGTTGAGGTTATTGGTTTTATATATATCTTATTTTCGAGTATAGGTATTTAGTGCTCTAAATTTCCTTCTAAATAGTGGTCTCCCACCAATTTTGATATGTTTTGCTTTATTTCCCTTCAATTCAAATTACTTTCTAATTTCCATTTTGATTTCTTCTTTGATCCTTGGATATTTTAGATGTATTTACCTACACCAAATTTGGGGATTTTTGCAGTTACCAAATTTAATTTCATAGTGGTCAGAGAATATATTTTGTAAAACTTGAATCCTTTTGAATGGATTGAAACCTGTTTTATGGTAGAATGTGGCCTATTCTCATAAATATTCTATTTGCACTAGAAAAGAATATGTATTCTGCTGTTGTTGGTTGGAGTTATGTCAATATGAACAATTAGGTCAAGTTGACTGATAACGTTATTCAGGTCATCCATATTCTTGCTGATTTTCTGTCCACTTGTCTATCAATTATTGAGAGGTGGATATAGAAATCTCTGATTAAGACTGTGGATTTGTCTATTTATCTTTGCAATTCTATGATTTTTTGCTTTACATATTTCAAAATTTTGTTACTAAGGTACATAAACATTTAGGGTTATTATGTCCTCTTGAAGAATTAACATCTTTATCATTATGAAGTACCCTTCCCTATCCATAGTAATATTATTGCTCTGAAAACTAATTTGATCTTAATGTAACAATTCCAGCTTTCTCTTTACTACTGTTAGTGTGGTATATTTTTATCATCCTTTTACTTTTAACCTTTTTGTGTCTTTATATTTAAAGTGCATTTCTTGCAAATAGCTTATAGTTGGGTCTTGCTTTTTTATCCAATCTAATAATCTGTCTTTTAATTGATATGTTTAGATAATTGAAATTTAACTTGATTAGTGATATGGTTGAATTTAAGTGTATCATCATGTCACATTTTCTAATTGTGATTTTAGTTATAATTATATCACTAACTTCAAGTGATATTATACCACTTAACATAAAGTATAAGAATCTTACAGTAGTATAATTCCATTTCTCAGCTCCTGGCCTAGGTGTCTTCCCCTGAGACTCCTGAATTAGAGCCAGGTGACCCTCCTCTAGGCTCCTGGCAGCCACCACCTCCTGTGAGAGAACACATCCCACATGGTAATGTCTTTGCCTGTTTGTAACATGTACACGGCAACCACAAGTAATGCCACAAGAGGGTGGTTGAGAAGCTTGGAAAGATAGGGGCTGGTGGTAATCAGAGAGGTAGAGATGAGACATCTGATGATGTGTCCTGGTCAGGGCTAAAAGCAAGAGCTAAAACTTATACAGTGGGATCAGAGCTCACCATTTGAGGATCTTGAGTCTTCCCTAAAGATCTTTGCAGGTCATGGGGAACAATGGGCTATTTGAAAGAAGGAAGCTATCTATCATCTATCTATCTATCTATCTATCTATCTATCTATCTATCTATCATCTATCTATCTATCATCTGTTTTCTTAGATGGATCAGTCTAGATAGGTAGAAGATAGATAAATAGGAACATAGATTCCTTGTTTCTATATATCTATCTCACTGTATTTATCTATAGATAGATAAATAGATATATAGACAGTTTCTATAGATGATAGATAGATCGATAGATAGGGCAAACAGTGTTTTATGATTAACCAGGGTTGGGTTGTCAGGAAGTGGCTTCAGTCAAAGGTTACTGAGGAGCAGCAATCAGAATTGGCAAATGTGAGGAGATGAAGCCTGGATAAGCTGGTGACCTGAGTCAGGAACAAGTGGATCCTGCAAGACCCACACCATCATATCCTGAACTGCTCTTGTGGCCTAGTACTGCCTTAGCTCATGTTCATTTATGATGTATCTTATTTCTCTGTCTAGCTTGTTGGAGGCCTGTCTTATAACTTGTCAATTTATTCTTCTCCTTTAACATCTAGCATGGTGTCTGACACCTATTACATGTTCAGTGCAGAAATGTAGAGGAGAATGACATTGATAAGACCAAAATGACATTTCAGGTTCATATACCTGGAAGATTAATGATGTCATATAAGAACTAAGACAGTGAGGGAAGAGAGAGTTCTGTGGGGGAAGATGGAATGTTTATCTGTGAATCTTATAGCACAAGGTTCAGAGGGCAATATCAAGTAGCTGATTGAGTTCACAGTCTTAGAGCTCAGCAGAGACAGGGTGGGGAAATGGCAGAGGAGGTGCAGAGGAAGCCTGGGAGCCAAGGAGTGGATGCTTGGCTAAACTGAGCTCTGGGTGCAAGCAGTGAGCTCCCTTCTCCTGGACAAAATTGCTCTCAACCAAAATTTCCCATGATCGATGATATATTTATTTCATCCACAACTAGAAAAATGAAAGTGCACTACTTGAGCATTAACCCATGGGTTGATCTGAGGAGAGTAGCGCGTCCTGTTTGATTTGATGGGATAGAAGACAGCTAGGCTCTGGGTGTGCGTGAGGGGCTGAGGGTGATGCTGGAGAAGACACCTGTGGAAAGGAGCCCTGGGGACCTGGAAGGTCAGATTCACAGTTTCTCCTTCTCCAAACACAGAGGTGGGGAGGCTCCCATAGGCTGGCCTGGGAACTAAGCTGAGCAACACTCTTGTGTAGCTCCTCAAAGTTGGTCAGCTGCTTGAGAGAGTGGCAGTCACTAGTATGGCTTGAAAGAATGGCTAGAAAGTCTCTGATACTTTAGGGAGGGCTTTGAATGATATCCACTATATAATGAAGTTCAGAGCTTTGGACAAAATAATGGCACTGTCTGCACCTTCTCTGAAGCTGCTGCACCACCTTGCCCCCCCATTCCTGTCCCAGTGCGGCATTTGTGTGTGTGTGTGTGTTCAGCATTTCAGAAGCCTAGTTCATGTTTTTATCCTCTTCCTCCGCCTCCTCCTTTTTATATTATCATAACCTCACAGGTTGTTTAATGAGGTGTGAATTATGGAGGTGTGAATTATGTTTATTGAGGGAATTATGGATCTGTTTCTCTGTAGAGGCTTTCAGATTATACCCAAGTTTCTTCTGTTTTAGCAATCTACAAAGAATCAATATGTACTGAATGGAAGCACTGTACTTATCTTCATTCTAAAAAGTTTTCATCTTTGAAAGGCTGACCCTTTAGAGAAAACCACGGTGGCATTTTCCTTGTCATTGAACCCAGACTTGTGCACTGCTTCACAGGTCTTGGGAGAATTGCCCTGCCTTGACTCTGCTCTGAGCTATTGTCTACTGCTCTAATCCTGCTTGAAAGTGTGTGTTCTTTTAATTTCATCTTGAATTTTTAAGATAAGTAGTATAGTGCATTGTACATGAGAGGTGACTCATGAAAATACTGTGCTTCCTTATATTCTTTTAGTGGATATTTCGAGAAATTTATGTAGTATCTTTAACAGTAAACTAGAGGTTAAAAGTAAAATTTCATAAGATAGTCTAGTATTTTAGGCGCCAATGAATTGACAATTCATTTTTCTCTTCTCTATCAGAAGGGGTTTAAATTCATTGATGGGCGAAAATTTGCCTCATTCTGTTAATTTCAGAAGTGCATAAAGTTGTCTACATTTCTCTCCTTTGTGTCCTTTCGTAGACGCAAGCTCAACTTGGGGGCCTGGTCAGGAGGGAGGGCTCTCCCCATCTCCTACTATTACCAAATGCCCTACTGGGGAGACCAGGCACCACCTACTACAATTGTATTTCCGATGTGTACTAGATCTGTTTCAAAGATTGGGCAATATCTGGATTTTGAACTGAGATCTGAACTACTGGCTCCAAGAAGTAATTTCTTGGGAGGGAAAAAGTTTGTTGGGTGCTAGCTTTGATATGCCTATTCAAGAATTTATTCTTCACCCAAAGAGTTGAAATTATCTTTGCATCTACTGTAATTTTTAAAAGTCAGCTTTGTCTTCTGGTTCTGTCATAATAACATGAAAGCTAAGAAGCCACTGCTTTGGTTTGACTCTTGGAGATCTGCATCACGGGTGTGTGTTTTCTGTTCTTGGAGGGTGCTGAGGGGAGTAGGTGCTGACGTCTGAGATTGCGGGAGAATGAAGCCTCGGCTTTCCTTTCCTGCAGAACTGAAGCATGAGATCCATGTCTGGCGCCTTACTGCACAGCGCATCAGCCCAGCCAGCCGTGAGGAGACAGCAGTTCGAGGTCTGCTCCTGGGGAAGGTGCTGGTGCTGGAGCGCTTGCTGGCCCGAAGGCTGCACAGCTTCCACAGGTATCAAGCCAGGCCCTGCTCAGACCACTCTTGGTTTACAGCAGTGGTTCTTATCTTTACCAGTTATACTCAATGGTTGGATTGTATCAACAACCTATTTATGACCACCCTAAGACTGTCCAAATGTCATGTGCAAAATGTGAGCTAAAGTGATTGTGAAGAGTACCCCATGGTACTGCGAAAGAGTAACACTAGCTGCATGCTACTAAGTAAGTTTGGGGGGCCATACACTGTGCTAAGCCTGTTATGGTGCAGTATTTTACTTAACCCTCACTTAGCTCTCTGGAATGTGTGCTGATATTAGCCCCAGCTTAAGGATGAGAAAACTGAGGCTCAGAGAATTTGAGCAACTTGCCCAGGGTTATGCACCTAGGAAAGAGTGATGCCAGGGATTGAGTTCACACTCAACTACTGCCTGTCACACTTCACACCTAACACGTTGCATAATAAAAATAAAAAACAATTAATATAACAAACTAATCTAACAAAATATCCTCCCAGTAGTTGATTTGCCAGGAGCTCGAAGAATACCTAAGTCCTGCTCAATTCATTTCTTGGAGTTTTTTTTTTTTTTTTTTTGGCCACCTTAAGGCATGTGGGAAATTAGTTCCCTGACTAGGGATTGAACCAGGGCCCCCTGCATTGGAAGCGTGAATCTTAACCACTGGACCACCAGAGAAGTCCCTTGAGTTTGTTTTTAATCAAAGCTGAGACCTAACAGTAACAGTGAGGTGCTGAGTTTTTCCTCCCCACTCGGATGAGGTGCTGAGTTCCAACCTGTCTTTACGCTGGAAGTACTGACAGAAGGAGCGAGAGCCTGCTCACTCCTCAGGGATGTGGAAGCATTCCAGCAGTAGGGTTGAGAACTGGGTGGAGATGAGAAGTCTGTCACGGCAAGGGGAAATGTGAGTCCTTGTGAAGGTAGTGAGAATGATCTTACCTGTTGCAGTTTGCTGAGGCCAGCCCTGTGTTCCCAGAGAGCAGGCAAGCAGACTGAGGACAGGAGCTGGGTGCAGTGCCAGTGCCAACCTCTGAGGGCCGTCTAGTGTGGCTGCAGCCTGGTCTGAGAGTGGGGGGAGAAGGCCACAGGCGAGTATGAAGAGACTCACTCTGTGTAGAGATGCAGCCCAGTGTGAAGCACTGTCTCAACGTCCTCAGCTCCATCTCATCTCAGGACCTACCTGCATCCTGTGGCACTGGAGAAGCAGGACCTGGTGTCCCCAGGCTACTGGAAGGCCCTGAGTTGCAGGCTGGGGCCAGAGTGGCCAACTTCAACAACAAGCATGGATCTTAAAAGGAAAAACTTTGTAAATTAAAGATGCAGGAGTAAATTGCCCTGAATGTATTTAATCTACTGGCCTTCAAGTTTCAACGTGTTCCATCTGGTATGGATGTTAAGACACAGTCAGTGTATCTCAGGGTTAAAATGTGAAGAATTCACCAAGTTTCCATCAACTCATCCTGTTTTGATCACAGAAAGGGAAACTGAGGCTCAGAGAGGGCAGTGGCTTTGTAAGGCCACACAGTCACTGGAAGCAGATTGGAATGAGGGTGATCTAAGGAATGTGCTAACTCTTCAGGTCTTGTTTCTACATTCTATTTTAAAAAATTGTCCTTAGAACCATTCACTTGGGTCTGCTGTGATTTCCTTTAGGGTCTGTACTGGCTGTGTGGTCGACCTCCATTGACACTATGACACGTGCGTGCTCATGAAGACTAAATTCTCCACCACACAGCTTCGTTTTCCTAACTGATGAGGGAGGAAATAAAGCAGAAAAGAAAAGATGAGTTGATAGGAAAGGTTAAAAAAGAAAGGCAAGTTGGAACAAATAGAGGTGACTGAAATGGAAATAGAGATGGGCGGGTACCATGACCAGAGGGGGAAGGAAGAAGACATAAGTGCTTCAAAGTAGATTTCCGATTGATAAAAATCACCACTAAAGCAAGTGGCATTTCTTTTACTGTTTTTTCCTTTAATTAAATTATAAATATAACACAGCCTCATTTTGAAAAAAAATTCAGAAACTTAAGAAGTAAAAAGAGGAAAACCAAGGTGGCTTACTGTCTCATTCCCCTGTTGACATTCTGGCCAGTGTTCTTCTGACATTTCCTGTGCTATGCTCGCACATGCCTCATTGAACAGTCCGGTCATTTCATGTATTACTTTTCCTTGGGAATCTAGAGTGAGCATCTTTTCCAATTCATGAACCCAGTTCTACCTGGCTCCTTACACCACGAGGCCTGCCCCATTCTGTGGCTGCACCTGGCGTCACACTGTGGACAGCATCCAGTCCAGGGGACCATGCTGTATGCCACTGCCGAATGCCACCTTGCTGGCCTCACCACTCGATGCCACCAGGAAAATGATGTCTGCCCTTTTCTCTTTTAGACAGATCTCACAGGAAGATAAAAATTGGGAGACCAATATCCAGGAGCTACAAAGAAAGGTATTGTGGTTTCTTTTCTCAGGGATTTCTTCAAGAACAGAGTAGATTCCTTTTCCTTGCTTCATGTGAAGTTGCAACTGAAAGTCATCTTTCTTTTATTCCTGTAGTTGTACACAAGACATAAATTATTTCCAGGAATTAATGGGAAAGATAATTTTCCAGACATAGTAGGCTTATTTTGTCCAGGAATTTAAAAGGTAAACTTTTTATGTTCCTTTTAAGATAGGGCAGCGTTTTCTGTGGTTGGCCGGCTCTCAACTCCCCCTGACCCTGAAAGGCAAGTCTGTGGTTCCCATTGTGCGGGTGAGGAGATGGAGGCCAAGACAAGGGAGGCGTGCTGCTTGAGATGGAACACCTTTTTGGGCAGAGATGGAGTGTATGTCTTCTCTTGTACGGCTCTGACTTTGGGAGGCAAAACTCATTTTGGGCTCTTTTGCTCACTTTCCCACCTTGGTGGAATTTCTCAGCCCACCTGAGGACACATAGTGCCCCTCTCCCAGCTCAAGATCTGCTAGAAGTCATTTATATCTTCATGAAATTTCAAATCCGGGTAGTTTCTTTCCTCGGAAGAGGTTGAATACCCACTCTCTAATTATGATAGGAACATTTTGTCCTTCGCTAAAGGAAATTTAGACATTGGGACCCGGTAGGTAACATATTCTTTGAGTCTGTCCTCCCAGCATCTGTCCCACTCAGATGGTCAGGGTTAGGGAAGACGGGTGTGGCTATGACATTTTTCTGGCCTCAGGCCTAAACAGACCCTGCCCACCTTTTCTAGTAGTTCTGTCTGTAAGTTAGGGATGAGACTGTGTACCTCTCTGTGTACCTGGTGGACAAGGACCAGGGAGCTGGGCACTACCCCCGCATTGTTTCTCAGACTTCTCACTTTGATGACCTCAGATAACCAAAGGATAAAATTTGACAGACACCCCAATATAACAAAGTACAAACTTCGATCATCTTATACCAGCCGAGTGACACTGGAATATTCTTTGACCTCCCTGCTCTCTCCATTTCCAATCCTGGAGTCGGCCATGGTAATACCCAGTTTCTGTGGTTAACCTGGCCCAGGGAGGTGCCATGCCCCTTTCTTCCTGATTCTCCATCACAGACTCATCTAGCAAAATTGGCTTCCTTGGTGGGGGCAGGGGAAGGGGAAGATGAGTGGGGGCTGGCCAAGCCTTGACAGTGGGTGGGGAAGGAAGACAGGAGCTCCCAAGGCAGCCCCCACGGCCTGTGAGCAGGGGACCAGGGGCTGCTGCCAGAGTCACTGTGACACAGAGGGATATGCTTGTGGGTTTTATGGCATCAGCTTTAACTGCGTGACCAGAGAAATCAAGAGAGAAAACCTATCTCTAACTCTACCTATACCTACACCCATACTCATGTCTGTGTCTATGTCCATGTCCATGTCTATACCCCTGTCTATACCCTTATCTATGTCTACATCTATCTCTATGTCTACATCTATATCTTTATCTACACCCATATCTTACCCATAGCCCTGTCTGTATCTACCCATACCTATACCTAGATCTATTATTTATATAGCCTTATCTATATTTACATCTAGACCTGGATATCCTAGGCATAGACTAACAGACAGAGGTGCTGGTGGGACCACACTGAGGAAAGGACATAGTGCAGTTGTTGGTTCACACCGTGGAGTGTGATTCACACAGGGGCCTAGTTAGATGTGTGTGCTTCTTGGGACCTCACTCCCTGCCCCAGTCCCACACAGCACAGCACCCTTTGGGGACCTTGCCCTATCTTGCCCTGTGGCTCAGGCCCACTGGAAGGAGGTCTGCAACTCTAAGGTTAATGAAGGTGCTGCAGAGTACCTCCCCTCACCCCCTGAATGCCTGGGGCAGGATCCCATATGTGTCATCTGGTGACTAGGGGACTGCTAAGTGCATTCAGCAGAAGTCCTGTTATTGCAAGAACATTTTAACCTCAGTACCACATGAGCAGAGATTTGCATAATAGAGGGAAAGTTAAACTAAAAGGCTATGAGCACACAGTACCTGTGGAAATGCATGTGTCTTGAAGGGCCAGGTCCCTGGAGGTTAATGTGTTGGCTCCCCAATGGCTTTATCTTATCTAATGCTGGCAGTGGGGCTGGGAACAGCTTAGCATCTCTGTGTCATATTGAAAATGTATTTAGTCAGGTGTCATATAAAAGGATTGTACTATATTTTAAATTTTTTATGTTTATTTTTCATAGATTTTGATTTCAAGATTTTGAATGTTCTAATCTTGAATCTGTACAGTATTCCTTGTAACACATGATCTTATCTTTCAAGTTCAAGATGATATATTTTTCATCTTAAGGAGAAATTTGTAGTGATTCAAATCACGTAGGATTGTGGACACATTGCAGAAATCAGATTACACTGAGTAAATGAGTTGTGTTTTCCTCTCTCACAGCACAGGATATCAGACAAGATTCTGCTCGCCAAATGCCTGACAGTGTTGGGATTTGTTATCATCATGTTCTTTCTCAATTCATTTGTCCCTGGTGTTCATCTTGATATTGGTGAGTCTAATTTTTGGGGTAGTTTTGTTGACAGACTTTTCAAGTGACATCATTGTCTGGAAGGGAAAGTTTCAAAGCTTGTTCCCAGACGCTGGTGAGGGCTGAGAGGGATAGTTTTCTGGAGGAGAGGGTGAGGAGGACGGAGAGGGAGAGAGATATATACATCTCAGTGCCATGGGTCCTCAGCCCCTCCAGGTTTAACATTAGAAGGGATAGAGAACAGGGTGGGTAGCATCATCTCTATCATACTTAATAATCAGATCTTCAAACTGTTACCTGAGAAACACCTCTAGAAGAGATAAGAGGTCATATCAGCAAGGCCACAGTCCTGCAGTTTGTGCAACCCGACCTGACGATTAGATGAGAGACGTTAGTGAAAGGGCCAGAGAATTACAAGAAGTCTACGCTGGTCCTTCTCCTTACCCAATGGTGCATCCATTTTCCCTATGCAAGAGAACTCCATTCCCCCACCTGCCCCCATGGATTTCTCTTCTCTTGCTTTCACAGTCTTATGGCTCTCACTTTGTACTTTCCCAAGGTCTAAGTTGCATGGCCCATCCCCACCTGACACATGGCCATCTTGCAGAAAGAGTTCACCAGATATCTTGCTTACCCTGGCATTCTTCTACTCTCCATCAACATTTTCCATGTTTCTTAGATCTTTCTAGTTGATTTAATAGTTATCTCTATTGGTGTCATTATTTAAAACAAAATAAAACCAATTCCAAAACCCACCTCACATGAAAGTATAGATATAAAGTTAAATTTGAGGAAGTGTCAAGGAGTATTTTCTTTAAACAAAATCTTTACCTATGGTTTTCCTTCAAAAGTGAGCTCTGCTAAGATGTTTTTATAAAAAGTTGACTTACTGCAACATTTGAAGAATATAACTTCTGTAGAAAGCAAAGCTTCTTAACTGTGTAAAATAGACGGATAACATGGGAAGGCTTAGTTATTCGAACCACAGCATTGCTCCTTTAGTTCTTGGCTACCACTAGGAATCTTTATATCTCTAAAGATTAAAGTACAACAAAACTGGTATTTTGTGGGCAGATGGGTTCCATTAGCTAATTCTTTTGGGTGTTCACAGATTATTTTGTCATGGTCCAAGCGCTGGTTGGAAAAGAATTTCCAGACACAAGGCAGAATGTAAGGAAGATAGGGTTTATTAAAGAGAAGGATCACTGCAAGAACAGCGCGCTGACTTCCTGGTAGTCAGGGAAAGTCGACAATGAGCATGGGTTGCTTGTCTGTTTTTATAGCCAGGGAACCTGTAAGTCATCTGCTGACTGGGCAGAGTACGTATACTTTCAGTGTGCTGAGAGAGAGAAAAACAGGGCAAATGTCTTTCTTTATATGGGATGGGAAAGGGACAGGGCATGGTGCTTGGGAGGGCTCTGGGACATCGCAATGGTCGCATTGTGACAGAGTGATGGGAGTCCTGTAACTCTTTGTTCTGGCAATATTGGCCCTTAGAGTTTATCTTGTTCTTTGTCCTTGGAGCACACCACATTTCCCCCTCTCTTTATTTAAAGGGCCAATTCTTTGGCCCTATTGGATCCCTGCTCATGTCTACCTACCTGCCTAGTGCCTTCTCAGGCGTTCGGGAACCCTTTTTGTAAGGAGAATAGCCAACAATCTCTCTGGCTGCTTCCTGCTGGGTGGGGGCATCGTAAGGACCCTGGGTTCCTGATGCCTGCTCTGTCAAGGTGTATTCACGGAGAAAGATGAGAGTCCAGGGGATGATAAGAAGGCTTGTTCCAATGTAGTCCGTGTGCCAACTGGCTGTTACCCTTGTTGTAGCACCATCTGGAATTGAATCTTTTGAACCTGTTGGGAGATGAACTTAGATAATGTGTTAATAATGCAGGGGCCAAACAACAAAACAAAGGCTATCAGGATTAATGGTTCCAACAAGGGCAATAGCCATGTCCATATCTGGATCCCCACAAAGGAGAGGAGGCTAGAAAGCCAGCTGGGGCCCTGTCCTGCTCTCTCTTTTAAATCTTCTATTAATTTGATGTTTTTCTTTAGAATCTGAAGGTTTTCTTCAATCTGGCCAGAGGTATTAAGCAACATATCTAATTTAGTAGGGCACAGACACCCCCTGCCTCAGCTGTTATAACATTAAGGACCCTCCTATTTTGTAAAACCACCTCAGCCAGAGAGCCTAGGGCCGACTGCTTTTCCTCAATGGCTGCTACTGTAGCCTTCCAAGATTCCTGGTCCATGATGGTGAGATTGAGAACACTCCTCTCTAAGAGGGGTATGCCTGCAAACCAAAAGAGCCCTCTAAAGACACTATGTATTATTTTGGGCCTATCAAGAATTGGGTTATCGTAAGCATGTCCAGTCAGTGGTTTATTTTTGTCTCTCCCAGACAGGTCTTAAGGCCTCTTTGAGGAAGGACCCAAGGTTGGGAATGCCTCCTGAGGAAGCTAAATCCTTTGTAATGGTCGCCTCTGGGACCACAGCACTAATTGCACAGGAACCCCTTCAAAGTGTGGGAAGATCCAGATAGACCCCGTTACTGCACAGAAATGAAAATCCAGTGCCCCTCAAATATACCCCCGTTGTGGGTCCCCAGAGCCAGGCCCTGACCTTTTGGGAGTTTTCCTCTGGAAATAGACTGGGGTCCCATGGCCTAGGATTAGATTGGGAAGGCCAAACTCCGAGGAAGTAATCATCTGTACATAAAGGGGAGAATCCAGGCTCTGACTGATTATGAGTGTGACGGGGGGAATTGGCATAACAAATTTCTGAATATTAGCTGAATTATATTATATTTTGGAGGAGAATCTTGCCGGTAGGTTAAACTAAGTGTCCGGTGGTCACACCGATCCTCACATATTTAGTTCCCAGGGCCGAGCTGTTTGTGGGGATATGGTCTTCATTAATATATTTCTTGGTCTCATTTTTCCTTGAATTTCCCCAACACAAAGTGAAATTAGCTTCTTGTACATCATATTTATTTTCCTCTGACCAGGGATTCCACTCCAGGCTAGTCTGATTAAAATTGAGGGTGTAGTTACAAAGAGAGTCATTTAGCCAGCCCAAAACAGGTCTCCATCCATCCAGGTTTTGGAAACAGAACTGTGCCTCGTCTGCCCAAGCTTGGGCTAATGCTCATATCCTGTTTTTCTCTTCATGAGTAGAAGTGGTCAGGACTACATGAATGTCTTGACAGGTCAGGTCAGAGGCTATAGTGAAGGCCTGAAATTCCTTAATAAAAGTGATGGGATCCAGACTGAAGGAACCTAACTTGTTTTGAATTTGGGAAATGTCAGACATGGGAAAGGGAACATGGACTCTAATAGTGCCCATGTCTCCATTTACTACTTCCCTTAAGGGAAGCATATTAGAATCTGTTTCCTTGTGTTGGGCAGTCCTCGATCTTGTGTGGGGAGGGGAGGGGGGCTTTCGCCCTGGTAAGGGGGTCTGTTGGGCATCTGCGGGTTGAGGTGGGGTGGGTGCTGAAGCAAAGGGGGTTGATGGGGTGGGGGACAGGAAAGGTCGAGTAGAGGATCGTCTAGGAGATCTGATGGAGAGGGAGACAGAGGGGGTCAGGGGGATAAGGCAGCAACAGAAAGACACATGTGGCATGAGTCCCTCAGACTGGGATTCTAACTAAGGGCCATAAAGGTCTGGACATAAGGAACCTCTGAGTCCTTTCCTTGTTTCCGGCAAAAGAGATCAAGTTGGAGGTTCATGTTATAATTTAGTATGCCATTAAGAGGCCATTTTTCTTGGTCCCCCAGTTTATACTGGGGCCAAGCCGTGTTACAGAAGAAAATGAGCCTCTTTTTGTGATTTTCAGGGTCAAATTTTTTTCCAGTTCCTGAGGATACGGCCGAGGGGTGAGTCTGAGGGAGCCCCCGAGACGTACCAGAACCCATTCTTAGCCTATATGCCATAGAATGGGGATACTGAGAGTCACCGGCTGACAGAAAGGCGTCCTCTTTGTCGCAGTGATCTCTCCATGTGACTAATGCACAAAATAGGCCGACAGTCCCAACAGTTGTGTCTGACCGTGAGAGGTGACCCCTGAGCATGTGACTAAGGCACAAACCATGCGACTGAGGCACAAACAGTGCGACTAAGGCACCGTGCAACTCGGGCAATGAAAGAAAGAGAGAGAGATTCCCGGGACCCACCGGGTGACTCACCATTTGGTGATTCCCTGAAACATGAAAAGGCACTCCTGGGATGGCTCAGATGCAGCCTGAGCTCCTGTAAGTCAACCCCGTAAGTCAATCCGGACCGAGAAAAAGGTGAAAGTAACATAGAAGACAGGCTGAGGAATCCGCCTCATAGTCCTGCTAAGGAGGCAGCGGCCAAGGGGAGGGGGCTCAGTGTTTTGCTTGAACTAATTTGTGTCTCACAGTGCATGGAAGTTGTCTTGCTGGGGGCAGACGCTCTAACAACCTGATCTGTTCCGTGACTCCCTTATCCTTTCACGGGAGTCTTCAAGTGGCAGGCGCCCTAATAGCTTTTAAATGCCTGACGCGTGCCCACACAATATCAATTGGCTTAGTCCTCAGTAGGAAGACAGAGGGACCCTCACCCGTTCTGGGCGGCAGTTATGGGGTGAAGTGAGCCGTGGAGCCTTCGGAACACACCAGGGTGTGGCCCTGGCCAGAGTCCTCTGTTGCTTCCACTGCAACTTGCCTGTTCACAGAGGGTCCCAAGAAATGAGGAGAGGAGGTGGGGGAGGAAAGGAGGTGGGGGAGGAGATCTCCCCAAGAGATATCCCCATACGGACCACCAAAATGTCGTGGTCCGAGCGTGGGTTGGAAAAGAATTTCCGTACACAAGGCAGAATGTAAGGAAGATAGGGTTTATTAAAGAGAAGGGTAACTGCAAGAACAGCGGGCTGACTTCCCGGTAGTCAGGGAAAGTCGACAATGAGCATGGGTTGCTTGTCTGTTTTTATAGCCAGGGAACCTATAAGTCATCTGCTGACTGGGCAGAGTATGTATACTTTCAGTGTGCTGAGCGAGAGAAAACAGGGCAAATGTCTTTCTTATATGGGATGGGAAAGGGACAGGGCATGGTGCTTGGGAGGGGTCTGGGACATTGCAATGGTTGCATTGTGACAGAGTGATGGGAGTCCAGTAACTCTTTTTTTAATTTTTTTTAATTTTTTTAATTTTTTAAACATCTTTATTAAAGTATAATTGCTTTACAATGGTGTGTTAGTTTCTGCTTTATACCAAAGTGAATCAGTTATACATATACATATGTTCCCATATCTCTTCCCTCTTGCATCTCCCTCCCTCTCACCCTCCCCATCCCACCCCTCTAGGTGGTCACAAAGCACCGAGCTGATCTCCCTGTGCTATGCGGCTGCTTCCCACTAGCTATCTATTTTACATTTGGTAGTGTATATAAGTCCATGCCACTCTCTCACTTTGTCCCAGCTTACCCTTCCCCCTCCCCGTATCCTCAAGTCCATTCTCTAGTAGGTCTGTGTCTTTATTCCCACCTTGCCCCTAGGTTCTTCTGACCATTTCTTTTTCTTTTTTCTTTTTTTTAGATTCCATATATATGTGTTAGCATACAGTATTTGTTTTTCTCTTTCTGACTTACTTCACTCTGTACGACAGACTCTAACTCCATCCACCTCATTACAAATACCTCCATTTCATTTCTTTTTATGGCTGAGTAATATTCCATGGTATATATGTGCCACATCTTCTTTATCCATTCATCCGATGATGGACACTTAGGTTGCTTCCATGTCCTGGCTATTGTAAATAGAGCTGCAATGAACATTTTGGTACATGACTCTTTTTGAACTATGATTTTCTCAGGGTATATGCCCAGTAGTGGGATTGCTGGGTCGTATGGTAGTTCTGTTTGTAGTTTTTTAAGGAACCTCCATACTGTTCTCCATAGTGGCTGTATGAATTTACATTCCCACCAACAGTGCAAGAGGGTTCCCTTTCCTCCACACCCTCTCCAACATTTATTGTTTCTAGATTTTTTGATGATGGCCATTCTGACCATTGTGAGATGATATCTCATTGTAGTTTTGATTTGCATTTCTCTAATGATTAATGATGTTGAGCATTCTTTCATGTGTCTGTTGGCAATCTGTATATCTTCTTTGGAGAAATGTCTATTTAGGTCTTCTGCCCATTTTTGGATTGGGTTGTTCGTTTTTTTGTTATTGAGCTGCATGAGCTGCTTGTATATCTTGGAGATTAATCGTTTGTCAGTTGCTTCATTTGCAAATATTTTCTCCCATTCTGAGAGTTGTATTTTGGTCTTGTTTATGGTTTCCTTTGCTGTGCAAAAGCTTTTAAGTTTCATTAGGTCCCATTTGTTTATTTGTGTTTTTATTTCCATTTCTCTAGGAGCTGGGTCAAAAAGAATCTTGCTGTGATGTATGTCATAGAGTGTTCTGCCTATGTTTTCCTCTGAGAGTTTGATAGTGTCTGGCCTTACACTTAGGTCTTTAATCCATTTTGAGTTTATTTTTGTGTATGGTGTCAGGGAGTGTTCTAATTTCATACTTTTACATATATCTGTCCAATTTTCCCAGCACCACTTATTGAAGAGGCTGTCTTTTCTCCACTGTATATTCTTGCCTCCTTTATCGAAGATAAGGTGACCATATGTGCATGGGTTTATCTCTGGGCTTTCTATCCTGTTCCATTGATCTATATTTCTGTTTTTGTGCCAGTACCAAACTGTCTTGATTACTGTAGCTTTCTAATATAGTCTGAAGTCCAGGAACCAGATTCCTCCAGCTCCGTTTTTCTTTCTCAAGATTGCTTTGGCTATTTGGGGTCTTTTGTGTTTCCATACAAATTGTGAAATTTTTTGTTCTAGTTCTGTGAAAAATGCCAGTGGTAGTTTGATAGGGATTGCATTGAATCTGTAGATTGCTTTGGGTAGTAGAGTCATTTTCACAATGTTGATTCTTCCAATCCAAGAACATGGTATATCTCTCCATCTATTTGTATCATCTTTAATTTCTTTCATCAGTGTCTTGTAATTTTCTGCATACAGGTCTTTTGTCTTCTTAGGTAGGTTTATTCTTAGATATTTTATTCTTTTTGTTGCAATGGTAAACGGGAGTGTTTTCTTAATTTCACTTTCAGATTTTTCGTCATTAGTGTATAGAAATGCAAGAGATTTCTGTGCATTAATTTTGTATCCTGCTACTTTACCAAATTCATTGATTAGCTCTAGTAGTTTTCTGGTAGCATCTTTAGGATTCTCTATGTATAGTATCATGTCATCTGCAAACAGTGACAGCTTTACTTCTTCTTTTCCGATTTGGATTCCTTTTATTTCTTTTTCTTCTCTGATTGCTGTGGCTAACACTTCCAAAACTATGTTGAATAATAGTGGTGAGAGTGGGCAACCTTGTCTTGTTCCTGATCTTAGTGGAAATGGTTTCAGTTTTTCACCATTGAGGACAATGTTGGCTGTGGGTTTGTCATATATGGCCTTTATTATGTTGAGGAAAGTTCCCTCTATGCCTACTTTCTGCAGGGCTTTTATCATAAATGGGTATTGAATTTTGTTGAAAGCTTTCTCTGCATCTATTGAGATGATCATATGGTTTTTCTCCTTCAATTTGTTAATATGGTGTATCACGTTGATTGATTTGCATATATTGAAGAATCCTTGCATTCCTGGGATAAACCCCACTTGATCATGGTGTATGATCCTTTTAATGTGTTGTTGGATTCTGTTTGCTAGTATTTTGTTGAGGATTTTTGCATCTATGTTCATCAGTGATATTGGCCTGTAGTTTTCTTTCTTTGTGACATCTTTGTCTGGTTTTGGTATCAGGGTGATGGTGGCCTCATAGAATGAGTTTGGGAGTGTTCCTCCCTCTGCAATATTTTGGAAGAGTTTGAGAAGGGTAGGTGTTAGCTCTTCTCTAAATGTTTGATAGAATTCGCCTGTGAAGCCATCTGGTCCTGGGCTTTTGTTTGTTGGAAGATTTTTAATCACAGTTTCAATTTCAGTGCTTGTGATTGGTCTGTTCATATTTTCTATTTCTTCCTGGTTCAGTCTCGGCAGGTTGTGCATTTGTAAGAATCTGTCCATTTCTTCCAGGTTGTCCATTTTATTGGCATAGAGTTGCTTGTAGTAATCTCTCATGATCGTTTGTATTTCTGCAGTGTCAGTGCTTTCTTCTCCTTTTTCATTTCTAATTCTATTGATTTGCGTCTTCTCCCTTTTTCTCTTGATGAGTCTGGCTAATGGTTTATCAATTTTGTTTATCTTCTCAAAGAACCAGCTTTTAGTTTCATTGATTTTTGCTATTGGTTCCTTCATTTTTTTTTCATTTATTTATGATCTGATCTTTATGATTTCTTTCCTTCTGCTACCTTTGGGGTTTTTTTGTTCTTCTTTCTCTAATTGCTTCAGGTGCAAGGTTAGGTTGTTTATTCGAGATGTTTCCTGTTTCTTGAGGTAGGCTTGTATTGCTATAAACTTCCCTCTTAGCAGTGCTTTTGCTGCGTCCCATAGGTTTTGGGTCCTCGTGTCTCCATTGTCATTTGTTTCTAGGTATTTTTTGATTTCCCCTTTGATTTCTTCAGTGATCACTTCGTTATTAAGTAGTGTATTGTGTAGCCTCCATGTGTTTGTATTTTTTACCCATCTTTTCCTGTAATTGATATCTAGTCTCATAGTGTTGTGGTCGGAAAAGACACTTGATATGATTTCAATTTTCTTAAGTTTACCAAGCCTTGATTTGTGACCCAAGATATGATCTATCCTGGAGAATGTTCCATGAGCACTTGAGAAAAATGTGGATTCTGTTGTTTTTGCGTGGAATGTCCTATAAATATCAATTAAGTCCATCTTATTTAATGTATCATTTAAAGCTTGTGTTTCCTTATTTATTTTCATTTTGGATGGTCTGTCCATTGGTGAAAGTGGGGTGTTAAAGTCCCCTACTATGATTGTGTTGCTGTCGATTTCCCCCTTTATGGCTGTTAGTATTTGCCTTATGTATTGAGGTGCTCCTATGTTGGGTGCATAAATAGTTACAATTGTTATACCTTCCTCTTGGATCGATCCCTTGATCATTATATAGTGTCCTTCTTTATCTCTTGTAATAGCCTTTATTTTAAAGTCTATTTTGTCTGATATGAGAATTGCTACTCCAGCTCTCTTTTGATTTCCATTTGCATGGAATAACTCTTTCCATCCCCTCACTTTCAGTCTGTATGTGTCTATAGGTCTGAAGTGGGTCTCTTGTAGACAGCGTATATATGGGTCTTGTTTTTGTATCCATTCAGCCAGTCTGTGTCTTTTGGTGGGAGCATTTAATCCATTTACATTCAAGGTAATTATCGATATGTATGTTCCTATTCCCATTTTCTTAAATGTTTTGGGTTTGTTACTGTAGGTGTTTTCCTTCTCTTGTGTTTCTTGCCTAGAGAAGTTCCTTTAGCATTTGTTGTAAAGCTGGTTTGGTGGTGCTGAACTCTCTCAGCTTTTGCTTGTCTGTAAAGATTTTAATTTCTCCATCAAATCTGAATGAGATCCTTGCTGGGTAGATTAATCTTGGTTGTAGGTTTTTCTCCTTCATCACTGTAAGTATATCCTGCCACTCCCTTCTGGCTTGCAGAGTTTCTGCTGAAAGATCAGCTGTTAACCTTATGGGGATTCCCTTGTGTGTTATTTGTTGTTTTTCCCTTGCTGCTTTTAATATGTTTTCTTTATATTTAATTTTTGACAGTTTGATTAATACGTGTCTTGGCGTGTTTCTCCTTGGATTTATCCTGTATGGGACTCTCTGTGCCTCCAGGACTTGATTAACTATTTACTTTCCCATATTAGGGAAGTTTTCAACTATAATCTCTTCAAATATTTTCTCAGTCCCTTTCTTTTTCTCTTCTTCTTCTGGGACCCCTATAATTCGAATGTTGGTGCGTTTAATGTTGTCCCAGAGGTCTCTGAGACTGTCCTCAGTTCTTTTCATTCTTTTTTCTTTATCCTGCTCTGCAGTAGTTATTTCCACCATTTATCTTCCAGGTCACTTATCCGTTCTTCTGCCTCAGTTATTCTGCTATTGATCCCATCTAGAGTATTTTTATTTCATTTATTGTGTTTTTCGTCATTGCTTGGTTCCTCTTTAGTTCTTCTACGTCCTTGTTAAATGTTTCTTGCATTTTGTCTATTCTATTTCCAAGATTTTGGATCATCCTTACTATCATTATTCTGAATTCTTTTTCAGGTAGACTACCTATTTCCTCTTCATTTGTTAGGTCTGGTGTGTTTTGACCCTGCTCCTTCATCTGCTGTGTGTTTTTCTGTTTTCTCATTTTGCTTATCTTACTGTGTTTGGGGTCTCCTTTTCACAGGCTGCAGGTTTGTAGTTCCCATTGTTTTTGGTATCTGTCCCCAGTGGCTAAGGTTGGTTCAGTGGGTTGTGTAGGCTTCCTGGTGGAGGGAACCAGTGCCTGTGTTCTGGTGGATGAGGCTGGATCTTGTCTTTCTGGTGGACACGTCCATGTCTGGTGGTGTATATTGGGGTGTCTGTGGTCTTATTATGATTTTAGGCAGCCTCTCTGCTAATGGATGGGGTTGTGCTCCTGTCTTGCTAGTTGTTTGGCATAGGGTGTCCAGCACTGTAGCTTGCTGGTCGTTGAGTGAAGCTGGGTCTTGGTGTTGAGATGGAGCTCTCTGGGAGATTTTCGCCGTTTGGTATTACATGGAGCTGGGAGGTCTCTTGTGGACCAGTGTCCTGAAGTTGGTTCTCCCACCTCAGAGGCACAGCCCTGATGCCTGGGTGGAGCACCAAGAGCCTTTCATCCACACGGCTTAGAGTAAAAGGGAGAAAAAATAGAAAGAAAGAAAGAAAGAGGATAAAATATAGTGAAGTAAAATAAAGCTATTATAAAGCAAAGCTATACAGACAAAATCTCACCCAGAAGCATATACATGTACACTTGCAAAAAAAGGAAAAGGGGAAAATTTAGTATATCCTGCTCCCAAAGTCCACCTCCTGAATTTGGGATGATTCATTTTCTATTCAGGTATTCAACAGATGCAGGCACATCAAGTTGTTTGTGGAGTTTTAATCCGCTGCTTCTGAGGCTGCTGGGAGAGATTTCCCTTTCTCTTCTTTGTTCGCACAGCTCCCGAGGTTCAGCTTTGGATTTGGACCCGCCTCTGCGTGTAGGTCACCTGAGGGCGTCTGTTCTCTGCCCAGATAGAACGGGGTTAAAGGAGCAGCTGCTTCAGGGGCTCTGGCTCACTCAGGCTGGGGGGAGGGAGGGATACGGATGCGGGGCGAGCCTGCAGCGGCAGAGGCCAGCATGACGTTGCACCAGCCTGATGCGCGCCGTGCGTTCTCCTGCGGAAGTTGTCCCCGGATCACGGGAGCCTGGCCATGGCGGACTGCACCGGCTCCCGGGAGGGGCGGTGTGGAGAGTGACCTGTGCTTGCTCACAGGCTTTTTGGTGGCGGCAGCAGCAGCCTTAGCATCTCTTGCCCGTCTCTGGGGTCCGTGCTGATCGCCGCGGCTCGCGCCTGTCTCTGGAGCTCGTTTAGGTGGCACTCTGAATCCCATCTCCTCGCGCACCAGGAAACAAAGAGGGAAGAAAACGTCTCTTGCCTCTTCGGCAGCTCCAGACCTTTTCCTGGACTCCCTCCTGGACTCCCTCCTGGCTAGCTGTGGCGCACTAGCCCCTTCAGGCTGTGTTCACGCCGCCAACCCCAATCCTCTCCCTGTGATCCGACCGAAGCCCAAGCCTCAGCTCCCAGCCCCCGCCCGCCCTGGCGGTTGAGCAGACAGGCCTCTCGGGCTGGTGAGTGCTGCTCAGCACCGATCCTCCGTGCAGGAATCTCTCCACTTTGCCCTCCGCACCCCTGTGGCTGCACTCTCCTCCGCGGCTCCGAAGCTTCCCCCCTCTGCCACCCGCAGTCTCTGCCCGTGAAGGGGCTTCCTAGTGCATGGAAACCTTTCCTCCTTCACGGCTCCCTCCCACTGGTGCAGGTCCTGTCCTTATTCTTTTGTCTCTGTTATTTCTTTTTTCTTTTGCCCTACCCAAGTACGTGGAGAGTTTCTTGCCTTTTGGGAGGTCTGACGTTTTCTGCCAGCGTTCAGTGGGTGTTCTGTAGAAGCAGTTCCACGTGTAGATGTATTTCTAATGTATCTGTGGGAAGGAAGGTGATCTCCGCGTCTTACTCTTCTGCCATCTTCTTCTCCCCTCCATGTCTTTCTCCAGTAACTCTTTGTTCTGGCAATATTGGCCCTTTGAGTTATCTTGTTCTTTGTCCTTGGAGCACAGCACATATTCTGTTTGTTTTCTTTTTTTTTCCTCCATGTTGGCAAAGGTTATTAAGCTTGAAGGAAAGTTATTGTCTCAGCTACAGGAGCTTTCAAATCTATAATATTTCACTGGCAGCTACTTTATGAGAAACAGGTCATAAAATTGTATTTAAACTTTACCATCATACTTAAAATTGTTCTGCTTACAACTTTTTAAAATTGAAGTATAGTTGAATTACAATGTTGTGTTACTTACTGCTGTACAGCAAAGTGACTCAGTTATACATGTATATACATTCTTTTTCATATTCTTTTCCATTGAGGTTTATTGAATATAGTTCCCTGTGCTATACAGTAGGACCTTGTTATTTTTTTCTAATTTTATTTGAGATTCTACTTTAAAAGAACACATCACACATTTTAAAGACTGAAGAAATGTATTGGAGTTTGCATGCAATTTTGTTAGCATTTGGCAGTGGTCTTTGTAGAAATGACAATACTTTTAAAACTTAAAGTCACATATTTTACCATATCTATGGACTTTAAAACATCTTGATTACCATGAAACTTTTTTTTTTAAAGAAGACAAGAATGTCTTCTTTTCTTTCTTTTTTAAAATAAATTTATTTATTTTATTCATTTTAAGTTTGGCTGTGTTGGGTCTTCGTTGATGCGCACAGACTTTCTCTAGTTGTGGTGAGCGGGGGCTACTCTTCGTTGTGGTGTGTGGGCTTCTCGTTGCGGTGGCTTCTCTTTTTTTTTTAAACATCTTTATTGGAGTATAATTGCTTTACAATGGTGTGTTACTTTCTGCTTTATAACCAAGTGAATCAGTTATACATATACATATGTTCCCATATCTCTTCCCTCTTGCGTCTCCCTCCCTCCCACCCTCCGTATCCCACCCCTCTAGGTGGTCACAAACCACCGAGCTGATCTCCCTGTGCTATGCTAGTGTGAAGCAACCATGAAACTTTTTATTTTAGCCTGAGAAGTCTACACTTTTTACCGAGATGTCACATCTCTTTTTATGTGATTGTTGCATCTGGGATTGAAAAGCTTATTTTGTTTCTGCTCTTAAATCTCGTGTTTTCAGTTAGGATTGTGTGCAAATGATTTTTTCTGGGGATCCTAGAACACGTAATCTGTATATTTGCATATTCACTGTGATAGGAAAGAGTTAGGTTGACTAAGAGAAAGGCTTGATTAGCATATATGTTAAATGGAACACAGTTTCCTTAGAGTTCCAGTAACTCTCTTAATGGGAACAGGGGCAAATTTAATGCAAGATCTTCCCAGGGCTTCAGTGGATAGAGATATGATCATTCGTCTTTGGTGAAGTGCTCTTTTGAATATGACATACTGGGTAAGTTGAGCATAATACAATGTAATGCCATATAACATCAGGTGATGTCACATTACACAACGTGCATCATGTAACATGTGACATCATATAACACAATGTAATGCCACATGACAAGGTGGTATCATATAAGGTGCACCATGGAACACAATGTGACATCACATAATACAATGGGGTGTCATCTAACACCATGTCATGTCATGTAACAAAACGTGACATCATATAATACATTCCTTTATTTAAACATCATAACCTAAATACAGCAATGATTGTCATTCTCTTTTTCCTTCTTACTTTATTTTTTAAATTATCATAGAGCAAAACTGATTTTTCTTTTCAAATTCAAAATTCTATGAACTTTAACAAAGACGTATATTTATGTAACTGCCACTATCATCAGAATACAGAATAGTTCCATCACCCCTACCAAAATTTCTTTGTGTTATTCTTTTGTATCACCCTCTGCCTTAATCCTGGTGACTCCTGATATGTTCTCCCATCACTATAGTTTTGTCTTTTGGAGAATGTCATATACATGGAATCAGACAACCTTTGGGACTGACTTTTCTCACTCAGATTCATCCAAGTTGTTGCAGGTAACAATAATTCATTCTTTTAGTTGCTGAGTAGTCTTCCATGGTATGGATATACCACATTTTGTTTATCCGTTGGCCCATTGAAGGATATTTGGGTTGTTTCCAGTTTTTGGTGATTGTGAGTACAGCTACTGCAAACATTTGTGTATATGGTTTTGTGTGAACTTAGGTTTTTATTTCTCTTGGGTAATTACCAAAGAGTGGGACTGCTGGATCATATTGTGAGTGTGGGTTTAGCTTTAAAAGAAGCTGCTGCACCGTTTCTCAGAGTGACTGTAGCACTTTGCCCTTCCACAGTAGTATATGGGAGATCCAGCAGCTCTACATCCTCACCAGCACTTGGCATGATTAGACTAGGTCTTAAATCTAGAACTCACGTGTTATTATAATCATTTGTTTGCCTTTCTGTCCGCAGGTATACCCCTCCCCAGCTAGAGTCAAGGGCATGGTCCATGTCTTCTAGGCTTTTCTCTACTCAGTGCCTTGTGTTAATGCCTGACACATTAGTAGATACAATATATAGGTTAATGGAATACATGAACAAACTTCTTCTTTATTCTTTTTTTTTTTTAATTGGGGCAAACTTCACAAGTACTTTATTAATACCCTTGAGCATATGAAACATGTACCTTTGTTGTTTTTATTTTTTTAACATCTTTATTGGAGTATAATTGCTTTACAATGGTGTGTTAGTTTCTGCTTTATAACAAAGTGAATCAGTTATACATATACATATGTCCCCATATCTCTTCCATATTGCATCTCCCTCCCTCCCAACCTCCCTATCTCACCCCTCTAGGTGGTCACAAAGCACCGAGCTGACCTCCCTGTGCTACGCGGCTGCCTCCCACTAGCTATCTATTTTACGTTTGGTAGTGTTTATATGTCCATGCCACTCTCTCACTTTGTCCCAGCTTACCCTTCCCCCTCCCCGTATCCTCAAGTCCATTCTCTAGTAGGTCTGCATTTATTCCTGTCTTGCCCCTATGTTCTCCTGACCTTTTTTTTTTTTTTTAGATTCCACATATATGTGTTAGCATATGGTATTTCTTTTCCTCTTTCTGACTTACTTCACGCTGTACAACAATCTCTAGGTCCATCCACCTCACTACAAATAACTCAGTTTCGTTCTCTTTATGGCTGAGTAATATTCCATTGTATATATGTGCCACATCTTCATTATCCATTCATCTGCTGATGGACACTTAGGTTGCTTCCATGTACTGGCTATTGTAAATAGAGCTGCAATGAACATTTTGGTACATGACTCTTTTTGAATTATGGTTTTCTCAGGGTATATGCCCAGTGGTGGGATTGCTGGTTTGTATGGTAGTTCTATTTTTAGTTTTTTAAGGAACCTCCATACTGTTCTCCATAGTGGCTGTATCAATTTACATTCCCACCAACAGTGCAAGAGGGTTCCCTTTTCTCCACACCCTCTCCAGCATTTGTTGTTTGTAGATTTTTTGATGATGGCCATTCTGACCGGTGTGAGATGATATCTCATTGTAGTTTTGATTTGCATTTCTGTAATGATTAATGATGTTGAGTATTCTTTCATGTGTTTGTTGGCAATCTGTATATCTTCTTTGGAGAAATGTCTATTTAGGTCTTCTGCCCATTTTTGGATTGGGTTTTTTGATTTTTTGGATATTGAGCTGCATGAGTTGCTTGTACGTTTTGGAGATTAATCCTTTGTCAGTTGCTTCATTTGCAAATATTTTCTCCCATCTCTGGGTTGTCTTGTTTATGATTTCCTTTGCTGTTCAAAAGCTTTTAAGTTTCATTAGGTCCCATTTGTTTATTTTTGTTTTTATTTCCATTACTCTAGGAGGTGGGTCAAAAAGGATCTTGCTGTGATTTATGTCATAGAGTGTTCTGCCTATGTTTTCCTGTAAGAGTTTGATGGTATCTGGCCTTACATCTAGGTCTTTAATCCATTTTGAGTTTATTTTTGTGTATGGTGTTAGGGAGTGTTCTAATTTCATTCTTTTACATGTAGCTGTCCAGTTTTCCCAGCACCATTTATTGAAGAGGCTGTCTTTTCTCCACTGTATATTCTTGCCCCCTTTATCAAACATAAGGTGACCATATGTGCGTGGGTTTATCTCTGGGCTTTCTATCATGTTCCATTGATCTATATTTCTGTTTTTGTGCCAGTACCATACCGTCTTCATTACTGTAGCTTTGTAGTATTGTCTGAAGTCAGGGAGCCTGTTTCCCCCAGCTCTGTTTTTCTTTCTCAAGATTGCTTTGGCTATTCAGGGTCTTTTGTGTTTGCATACAAATTGTGCAATTTTTTGTTCTAGTTCTGTTAAAAATGCCAATGGTAGTTTGATAAGGATTGCATTGAATCTGTAGATTTCTTTGGGTAGTAGAGTCATTTTCACAATGTTGATTCTTCCAATCCAAGAACATGGTATATCTCTCCATCTATTTGTATCATCTTTATTTTCTTTCATCAGTGTCATAATTTTCTGCATACAGGTCTTTTTGTCTCCTTAGGTAGGTTTAATCCTAGATATTTTATTCTTTTTGTTGCAATGCTAAATGGGAGTGTCTTCTTAATTTCACTTTCAGATTTTTCCTCATTAGTGTATAGGAGTGCAAGAGATTTCTGTGCATTAATTTTGTATCCTGTTACTTTACCAAATTCATTGACTAGCTCTAGTGGTTTTCTGGTAGCATCTTTAGGATTCTCTATGTATAGTGTCATGTCATCTGCAAACAGTGACAGCTTTACTTCTTCTCTTCCGATTTGGATCCCTTTTATTTCTTTTTCTTCTCTGATTGCTGTGGCTAAAACTTCCAAAACTATGTTGAATAATAGTGGTGAGAGTGAGCAACCTTGTCTTGTTCCTGATCTTAGTGGAAATGGTTTCAGTTTTTCACCATCGAGGATGATGTTGGCTGTGGGTTTGTCATATATGGCCTTTATTATGTTGAGGTAAGTTCCCTCTATGCCTACTTTCTGGAAGGTCTTTATCGTAAATGGGTGTTGAATTTTGTTGAAGGCTTTCTCGCATCTATTGAGATGATCATATGATTTTTCTCCTTCAATTTGTTAATATGGTGTATCACGTTGATTGATTTGCATATATTGAAGAATCCTTGCATTCCTGGGATAAACCCCACTTGATCATGGTGTATGATCCTTTTAATGTGCTGTTGGATTCTGTTCACTAGTATTTTGTTTAGGATTTTTGCATCTGTGTTCATCAGTGATACTGGTCTGTAGTTTTCTTTTTTTGTGACATCTTTGTCTCGTTTTGGTGTCAGAGTGATGGTGGCCGCATAGAAGGAGTTTGGGAGTGTTCCTCCCTCTGCTATATTTTGGAAGAGTTTGAGAAGGATAGGTGTTAACTCTTCTCTAAATGTTTGATAGAATTCACCTGTAAAGCCATCTGGTCCTGGGCTTTTGTTTGTTGGAAGATTTTTAATCACAGTTTCAATTTCAGTGCTTGTGATTGGTCTGTTCATACTTTCTATTTCTTCCTGGTTCAGTCTCAGAAGGTTGTGCATTTCTAAGAATTTGTCCATCTCTTCCAGGTTGTCCATTTTATTGGCATATAGTTGCTTGTGGTAATCTCTCATGATCCTTTGTATTTCTGCAGTGTCAATTGTTACTTCTCCTTTTTCATCTCTAATTCTATTGATTTGAGTCTTCTCCCTTTTTTTCTTGATAAGTCTGGCTAATGGTTTATCAATTTTGTTTATCTTCTCAAAGAACCAACATTTAGTTTTATTGATCTTTGCTATTGTTTCCTTCATTTCTTTTTCATTTATTTCTGATCTGATCTTTATGATTTCTTTCCTTCTGCTAACTTTGGGTTTTTCTTTTTTCTTCTTTCTCTAATTGCCTTAGGTGTAAGGTTAGGTTGTTTATTTGAGATGTTTCTTGTTTCTTAAGGTAGGATTGTATTGCTATAAGCTTCCCTCTTAGAACTGCTTTTGCTGTATCCCATAGGTTTTGGGTCATTGTGTTTTCATTGTCATTTGTTTCTAGGTATTTTTTGATTTCCTCTTTGATTTCTTTAGTGATCTCTTGGTTATTAAGTAATGTGTTGTTTAACCTCCATGTTTTTGTATTTCTTACAGATTTTTTCCTGTAATTGATATTTAGTCTCACAGCATTGTGGTCAGAAAAGATACTTGATACGATTTCAATTTTCTTAAATTTACCAAGGCTTGATTTGTGACCCAAGATATGATCTATCCTGGAGAATGTTCTATGAGCACTTGAGAAGAATGTGTATTCTGTTGTTTTTGAATGGATTGTCCTAAAAATATCAATGAAGTCCATCTTGTTTAATGTATCATTTAAAGCTTGTGTTACCTTATTTATTTTCATTTTGGATGGTTTGTCCATTGGTGAAAGTGGGGTGTTAAAGTCCCCTACTATGATTTTGTTACTGTCGATTTCCCCTTTTATGGCTGTTAGTATTTGCCTTATGTATTGAGGTGCTCCTGTGTTGGGTTCATAAATATTTACAATTGTTATATATTCTTCTTGGATAGATCCCTTGATCATTATGTAGTGTCCTTCTTTGTCTCTTGTAATAGTCTTTGTTGTAAAGTTTATTTTGTCTGATATTAGAATTGCTACTCCAGCTTTCTTTTGATTTCCAGTTGCATGGAATATCTTTTTCCATCCCCTTGCGTATAGTCTGTATGTTTCCCTAGGTCTGAAGTAGGTCTCTTGTAGACAGCATATATACTGGTCTTGTTTTTGTATCCATTCAGCCAGTCTATGTCTTTTGGTTGGAGCATTTAATCTATTTACATTTAAGGTAATTATTGATAGGTATGTTCCTATTACCATTTTCTTAATTGTTTTGGGTTTGTTATTGTAGGTCTTTTCCTTCTCTGTGTTTCCTGCCTGGAGAAGTTCCTTTAGCATTTGTTGTAAAGCTGATTTGGTGGTGCTGAATTCTCTTAGCTTTTGCTTGTCTGTAAAGGTTTTAATTTCTCCATCAAATGTGAATGAGATCCTTGCTGGGTAGAGTAATCTTGGTTGTAGGTTTTTCTCTTTCATCACTTTAAATGTGTCCTTCCACTCCCTTCTGACTTGCAGATTTTCTGCAGAAAGATCTGCTGTTAACCTTATGGGGATTCCTTTATGTGTTATTTGTTGTTTTTCCCTTGCTGCTTTTAATATTTGTTCTTTGTATTTAATTTTTGATAGTTTGATTAATATGTGTCTTGGTGTGTTTCTCCTTGGATTTATCCTGTATGTGACCCTCTGTGCTTCCTGGAGTTGATTAACTATTTCCTTTCCTATATTAGGGAAATTTTCAACTATAATCTCTTCAAATATTTTCTCAGTCCCTTTCTTTTGCTCTTCTTCTTCTGGGACCCCTATAATTCGAATGTTGGTGCGTTTAATTTTGTCCCAGAAGTCTCTGAGACTGTTCTCAATTCTTTTCATTCTTTTTTCTTTATTCTGCTCTGCAGTAGTTATTTCCACTATTTTATCTTCCAGGTCACTTATCCGTTCTTCTTCCTCAGTTATTCTGCTATTGATTCCTTCTAGAGAATTTTTAATTTCATTTGTTGTTTTGTTCATCACTGTTTGTTTGCTCTTTAGTTCTTCTAGGTCCTTGTTAAATGTTTCTTGTATTTTCTACATTCTATTTCCAAGATTTTGGATCATCTTTACTGTCATTATTCTGAATTCTTTTTCAGGTAGACTGCCTATTTCCTCTTCATTTGTTAGGTATGGTGGCTTTTTGCCTTGCTCCTTCATCTGCTGTGTGTTTCTCTGTCTTCTCATTTTACTTAACTTACTGTGTTTGGGGTCTCCCTTTCCAGGCTGCAAGTTTGTAGTTTCTGTTGTTTTTGTTGTCTGTCCCCAGTGACTAAGTTTGGTTCAGTGGGTTGTGTATGCTTCTTGTTGGAGGGGACTAGTGCCTGTGTTCTGGTGGATGAGGCCGGTTCTTGTCTTTCTGGTGGGCAGGTCCACATCTGGTGGTGTGTTTTGGGGTGTCTGTGAACTTATTATGATTTTAGGCAGCCTCTTTGCTAATGGGTGGGGTTGTGTTCCTGTCTTGCTAGTTGTTTGGCATAGGGTGTCCAGCACTGTAGCTTGCTGGTCGTTGATTGGAGCTGGGTCTTGGTGTTGAGATGGAGATCTCTGGGAGATTTTCGCTATTTGATATTACATGGAGTGGGGAGGTCTCTTGTGGACCAGTGTCCTGAACTTGGCTCTCCCACCTCAGTGGCATAGCCCTTATGCCTGGCTGTAGCACCAAGAGCCTGTCCTCCACATGACTCAGAATAAAAGGGAGAAAAAAATAAAGAAAGAGTAGGATAAAATAAAATAAAGTTATTAAATTAAAAAATAATTGTAAGAAAAAAGATTTTTAAGTAATAATAATTTAAAAAAACCGGACAGACAGAACCCTAGGACAAATGGTAAAAACAAAGCTAAACAGACAAAATCACACACAGAAGCATACACATACACACTCACAAAGAGAGAAAAAGAGAAAAAAAAATATATATATATATCATTGCTCCCAATGTCGACCTCCTCAATTTGTGATGATTCATTGTCTATTCAGGTATTCCACAGATGCAGGGTACATCAAGTTGACTGTGGAGATTTAATCCGCTGCTCCTGAGTCTGCTGGAAGAAATTTCCCTTTCTCTTCTTTGTTCCCACAGCTCCGGGGTTCAGCTTTGGATTTGGACCCACCTCTGCATGTAGGTCACCTGAGGGCATCTGTTCTTTGCTCAGACAGGACGGGGTTAAAGGAGCAGCTGATTCAGGGGCTCTGGCTCGCTCAGGCTGAGGGGAGCGAGGGGTACATATGCGGGGCGAGCCTGAGGTGGCAGAGGCCGGCGTGACGTTGCACCAGTCTGAGGCGCCGTGTGTTCTTCCTGGGGAAGTTGTCCCTGGATCACGGGACCCTGGCAGTGGTGGGCTGCACAGGCTCCCGGAAGGAGAGGTGTGGATAGTGACCTCTGCTTGCACACAGGCTTCTTGGTGGCTGCAGCAGCAGCCTTAGCGTCTCATGCCCATCTCTGGGGTCTGTGCTGATAGCCGCGGCTCTTGCCCATCTCTGGAACTCCTTTAATCAGCGCTCTTAATGCCCTCTCCTTGCGCACCAGGTAACAAAGAGGCAAGAAAATTTCTCTTGTCTCTTTGGCAGCTCCAGACCTTTTCCCGGACTCCCTCCCGGCTAGCTGTGGTGCACTAACCCCTTCAGGCTGTGTTCACGCCCCCAACCCCAGTCCTCTCCCTGGGATCTGACCTCCGAAGCCCGAGCCTCAGCTCCCAGCCCCCACCCGCCCCGGCGGGTGAGCAGACAAGCCTCTCGGGCTGGTGAGTGCGGGTCGGCACCAATCCTCTGTGCGTGAATCTCTCTGCTTTGCCCTCTGCACCCCTGTGGCTGTGCTCTCCTCCATGGCTCCAAAGCTTCCCCCCTCTGCCCCCCACAGCCTCCACCCGCAAAGAGTCTTCCTAGTGTGTGGAAACCTTTCCTCCTTCACGGCTCCCTCCCACTGGTGCAGGTCCTGTCCCTATTCTTTTGTCTCTGTTTTTTCTTTTTTCTTTTTTTCCCTATCCAGGTACGTGGGAAGTTTCTTGCCTTTTGGGTTGTCTGAGGTCTTCTGCCATCGTTCAGTAGGTGTTCTGTAGGAGTTGTTCCACATGTATATGTATTTCTGATGTATTTGTGGGGAGGAAGGTGATCTCCGCATCTTAATCTTCCCTCATTTTGAAGCTCCTCCCTGCTTACTGATTCTTACAGATTCCAATTTCATTATTGTGAGAATATCACGTGTGGCTGACTCAGCCTGTGTTCTCTAGAGAGCAAAGAGTTGTGTGTGGGTTCTTCATTGGAGAGTATGATCCCAGGAAAGAGAAGTAAGGGACAGAGAAGTAGAGTGGTGAAGGGAGTGAGTCAAAACAAAGCTAAATCACGATCTGGCTACATTATGGGCCACTGGTCACTCCATACAGTAGGATTGTCTGAGAAGAAACATGAGATGTGTCTCAGGACTGTCTATGGGGTTGCAAGGAGAAAGGGGGAACATTTACCCTTTGGTGCCAATCATCCATTGGTCCAAGTTCTTCCCCATGGAAAGCCAACTTGCAGGTGCATCCAGCTAATAAATACATGAAGGGCACGCAACAGAGGAGCCCCAGCTGGGAAGCAGCTGTGGTGCATGGGCTCAAAGGCAGATTTGGTCAGGGTGCACCTGTATGAGGGCATATTTACACAGACCTGGTCACGGCCATAAACTTCTGGTGAGTGACTGGAGAACCCTGAAGGACCCAAGTGCAAGAGGTGGCACAACAGTGAAGAAAGAAAAGTGAATAAGGGCCATGGTCACAATTCATATGCACCTGGCAAAGAGATAGTTCCCCGATGTACAAGGATCTTTATCTAAAATGTACACTGGAATTAACTCCATATTGCTCAAGCTGTTATGTACAGACAGGTCCATAGTCTCCACATGAAATTCTTGGTGCCAGATATGTTTCAAAATTCAGATATTTTTGTTTATATTTTACGAAGACAATTAAGTGCACACACAATTTTATATAATGGAACAACCCCGAGGGGTTCAGGCCCAGCACCCTGTCCTCCAAACATTAGTAATTCTACAGTGAAACCTGAATATTTTCTACAAGGTGGGATAAATTATGACCACAGATAGCCTCATTTCAGTTCAAATCAAGTTTTGTTGAATTTTGACATAAAACAAAAATTTACTTTTCCAAACTTTAGGATTTTAGAATCGTGGATAACTGATTATGAAAACTATAAGAACCAGCAAGCTGGATTCAAAATGTTATCTTTGTCTTTAAAATTTAAAACCTTGATTAACAATTTTCTAGGTCTCCTTCTTTGATAATTAGCTCAGAATGTCCCCCTAGGTTCTCTCACAATAAGTTTGATTAGATTTCAGTTCTGGAGATATTTCTATAATTATTTCCTTGATATGGTTTCAAGGAAACTGGTGTGTCACTGTCCCTTGGTGTCCTTTATTGACAAATTTTATTGTCTTTTAAAGTATTTTTAGCTACCAATAAAACAATCTACTTGATATCAAGCAAAATAGGGGATTATTAGAATGATACTGGACTAACCCACAGACTCCAAGGGACAGTGGGCTCTGGAAGAGAGGGGTTGGAGTGGAGCGGGGAAAGCAGACTTAGGAAGTAGAAAGGCATCCAGACAGAGGGCATACTCCTGTCCCCCAGACACCTTTTGTTCTCTTCTAATTGCCTCGTGCTTCTCCATGGACCATTTTCTTGTCTTTTTTCTGCTCATGGCAGAATAGAGATGGTCTCATTAGTTTCCCAATTTATAGGATCTCAATTTCAGCCACACAAAAAGAAATGACTATTTTGAATCCCAAATTCCCTGGAGAAGAGTTTTATTGACCCAGGTTGGGTTAATTTTCTTTCTTAACTTAGAAATTATGACCAGGATAACAGAGCCACATGGAAAACATGGTCAATCAATTTAAAAGGAAAATATAACTAAAATATTAAAAATACCTATAAATTAAGTGAAAGATACAAAATGGACAGGAATCCTGAATAGACTCTTCACAAAAGAAGATATTAAAATGACTGAAATTACCAATAAGCATATGAAAAGGTGCTTAACCTTATAAGTCATCAGTAAAATGTGAATCTGAACCACAACAAGATATGGCTATATCCACACCTAAATGGCTAAAATTAAAGGCTGACAACACCAAATATTAGAGAATATAGAGCAACAGGAAGTGTCATACACTGCTGATAAGGTTGTAAATTTGTACAGACTTTTGAAAATGATTTGGTAGTATTACCAAAGTTTAGGACAATGCATATCTACAGCCCAGAAAGTTTGTTCTTAGTTATATTCCCAACAGAAATGTGTATGTCTGCACACCAAAAGACATGTCTGAAAATGCTCATAACAGCATTATTTATAGTAGCCCCAATCTGGAAGCCATTCCATATCTATCAACTCTAGAACTGATAAATTGTGAGATAATCATACAGTGGAATACTATACAGAAATAAAAATAAATTACAGTTTCAGTATTTCCGAAACTGTAACGATGTGACTGAATCTCACAAACATGTTGAGCAAAAGAGAAGTCTGATTGAAACTCATATAATATATAGTACATGATTCCAGGTATGAAGACTCAGAAACTGGCAAGTCTACTTTATGGTGTTAGGAGTCAGTGGTTGAAGGGAGAGTGTAAAGAATGGAAGGAGATCTAATTGGGCTTTTGTTGATAATGTCCTGTTTCTTGCCCTGGGAGGAGGTTACATGGTTGAGTTTCCTTTGTAACTGAGCTATATGGTTTATTTAAAATCAATGCACTTTTCTGTGTATATGCCATAGTTCAATTAAAATGTTTATAAAATGATTTAATGAATATATTTACTGTATCATTCAGGCTCCTGCAGGAAAACAGATGACATACTCAAACTTGGTAATTTGAATGAATTTACTATTGGGCAAGATGGAGGAATCCATAAGGGGTAGAGTGGTATCCCAGAGCCAGTGTCTGTGTTTGTGTTTGTGTATGTGAGAGAGAGAGAGAGAGTTCTTTCTAAGAACTAGAAGGATGTAATGACAAGGCCACCTTGACAAGAGCTGTGTGACCTTCAGTGAAAGGACCCTGTAGGGAAGGGTCCAAAATAATGAATGCTGTGAGCCCTTGCACCCAGACTCCATCTCCTGCTGGGCCTCCCCTTGGCAGAGTACAGCTGGAATCCTGGGTATGAGAACCTTTTGATGTGGTCCACACAGGCAGAGAGTGGGAGGCGATGGAGGAGAATGGAGAGGGATGGGCAACTTAGCAGGTTCCTGTCCACCTACATTCTCCCGTCAGTATTGGTGGAAGCTTTAGTTGCAGCAAAATAGGATCACTTATTTTTTAATCATCTTTTTTCAACATCAATTATTTAAAAACTACTGACTTGATGTAATCATGGTGTTTCCTAAGTCTGATTGGAAGAACACAGAGCTTCCAGGTGTTGAAACGGAGCTATGAGCTTCACTCTGAGTTTTGATGTCAAAGCTGCTGCTGGATGTTTGCAGCCACATCCCTGGATCGAGTAGAGGTAGGGAAGATCGGAGGCCAGATTGCCCTGGTTCAAAGCAAAGCTCCAGTACTCAGTTGCTTGATGCTTGTGGACACCTGCAGCGTGCCTCAGTGCTCCCTGTAAGGAGGTTGTGAGGACTGAATCACCTCATACAGGCAGAGGTCTCAGAAACAGCACCTGGTGCCTGATTGAGTGTGATGTGAATGGACAGTTTATGTTGATTGCTAAACAACTCAGGAAAATACAGGATGATGAAAAATGGCCTTGCTTTTGCTGGATTTAAAAAGGAAACTAGAAAGAATAGGACTTTTCTCATGAGAGGACACCTTGCAGACAATATAATAATTGCACAGGTAATGAGATGCTCCCTCCTTTTGGTCCCAGGCAGGTGCCCTATGTGTGGTTAGTAGAACTTAACCCCTTGGTGACTCTGCTCATTGTTACCTTCAAATCTAACTCATCCCATGCTGCCTGTCCTACTTGCCCACCCAACTGTGGACTGGGAGCTCCCCAAGAGCAGGCTTAAGCTTGTACCCTGGAAGCTCAATGCTTGGGTGAATGACAAGTTCAGTGGTAGATTTAAAACTACCCCTTGGACACCCACAGTATTTCTTTGCAACAGAAAGTCTTATTTGTGATAAATCTCATGTGGCCTATTTTAGGTAGTCGATGGCCAACACACATTAGATACCTCACCAAAGGAGGCAGGCAGGGTAGTTTCTACTCCATCCAGTACACACAGCCCTTTCATGAGTTTTTCTGGTTTGAAGGATGAATATGAGGTTTGTAACTGTTGAGATATTCTCTAGAGATGCATCCTGTGTGGCTTAAGACATATAGTTATCTCATCTTAACTTTAGGTCGTGGATTCATCAGGACAGTATTGCTTTTGATCAAAGTCACCTGAAAAATGTCCAGAGCAGGACCAGGTACAATATGTTCTTTATAAAAAGACTGCAAGGTTTCAGATAGAACACAGTCAAGTTGTATCTCTGAGCACATGAGACAGATCGCCTTTTGGGGAGAGGTTTCACACGTGGAGTTACCAGATATGTTTTTAAGTAGTGAAACCATCCCATTTGAAGACTGAGCACATGAGAGGAGTCCACCTTGGTGCAATGGAAAAACACTCTCACAGACTGGGGGCTGAATCTTGGTTTTGCCCCCAACAAGCTGTGTAGCCTGAAGAAAACCAGTTAATCATTGGGAGCCTCAGGGTTTCCTCATGGGAGGGGTTGCTGCAAGGTGACCAGAGCTCCTTGCCAAGGAGGCTGCTTAACAAATGGTAGAAGTCCTTGTTCTGCTTTCCTCTGAATTGTATTGCCCAGGGCTTTAGGAATGGGGGTAAAATGACCTATTTAGCTCTTTGTTTTGCATTGAAACTTGGCCCTGTTGGACATTTGAGTGAGAAAGTACAGAGCCACCTATCATAGGTTTTGCTTTAAAGAATGGCAGAGCTCTTAATGAGAGATTAATGTCCCAGGAGGGGGTTGATAGGAGTGCCACAGGATAAAGATAGCTCAGGTAAATGTTACTTTTTTATCTTTATCTATCTCCACCCAACCAAAATTTTAATTTTTAGAAGAGTCTTAATGTCAGGTTGTTAGAATTTGTAAGAGAATGTGAAGCTGGAAACTGTACTGTTGCTATCAACAGCCTTTTCTTCCAGCCTGCTATAAAAGAAATACCACTTCATCCTTTATCACTGGGTGTCATTGAGGAACCAGCACTGAGTGAGAATAGAATGGAATGTTATTGGCAGTGACCTGGTGGGACACATTAGAAGGTACTGCTGGGACTCTTCAGTGAAGGCGCCAGGCATTGCCAAGCAGATGTACTTAAGCACAGGCAGTTTGATTAGCGCCACTGGTTTCTGCAGATAGTGTGATTAAAATTAAGGGAGATTTTCGCCGTTTGGTATTACGTGGAGCTGAAAGCAACCTAAGTGTCCATCATTGGATGAATGGATAAAGAAGATGTGGCACATATATACAATGGAATATTACTCAGCCATAAAAAGAAACGAAATTGAGATATTTGTAGTGAGGTGGATGGAGTTAGAGTCTGTCATACAGAGTGAAGTAAGTCAGAAAGAGAAAAACAAATACAGTATGCTAACACATATATATGGATCTAAGGGGAAAAAAAAAGGTCATGAAGAACCTAGTGGTAAGACAGGAATAAAGACACAGACCTACTAGAGAATGGACTTGAGGATATGGGGAGGGGGAAGGGTAAGCTGTGACAAAGTGAGAGAGTGGCATGGACATATATACACCACTAAACGTAAAATAGATAGCTAGTGGGAAGCAGCCGCATAGCACAGGGAGATCAGCTCGGTGCTTTGTGACCACCTAGAGGGGTGGGATAGGGAGTGTGGGAGGGAGGGAGATGCAAGAGGGAAGAGATATGGGAACACATGTATGTGTATAACTGATTCACTTTGTTATAAAGCAGAAACTAACACACCATTGTAAAGCAATTATACTCCAATAAAGATGTTTAAAAAAAAAGTTAAGGGAGAAACTGAGGTTTTGCCAGGGACAAGGAAGACTTCATGCAATTGCAGGTTATTGAAGGGAATTTTTCTGTCACAATTAAGCTCTGTGAATACAGAACCTATTATAAAGTTGGCTTCATGAGTACTATGACAGGAGTTTTGGCTGGAAGGAAATTCAGGCCTCCACAAATGATAAAGGAAAACAGAGAGTCTTACAGGAGCTTCCGTCTTCCTGTCCTGACTAATATTTCTCTTATGATCATGGAAAATAGCTTGTGTTTTTACTGAGTTTGAGAGATTCTTATTGCCATATAACAGAGCAAACAATGAGATGCCATTTATGTTTGTAGAAAAGCATCACTCGGAGAAAGGGCAATTGGTGCAATATTTTCCTTACCGAGAATTTAAAGAAAAGACATGATGATCAATCAAGGAATCTTTAGAATAAAAATCAAGTAATTAACCATCAGATGTGATGGATTAGGTAAGCAACTATCTGTCTTCAGTTCTGTGGTAGATGCTCTGAAGAGTTTGGACCAAAGTAATAAAGTCTAGTCAGGCAGACAAAGCTGCACACATGGAAAAATCAGGCATTCCAGCTACTTTGCTTAGAAAACTTCAATGGTTTCTCTTGTCTGCAGAATGAGGTCCCAGCACCTTTGCAAAAGGATAATGCACTTCCCAACCAGGACATGTTTCTTACTTATTTTCTTATTGTGGTAAAAAATATATATCACATAAAGTTTGTCATTTTATCTATTTTTTAAACATCTTTATTGGAGTATAATTGCTTCAAAATGGTGTGTTTGTTTCTGCTGTATCACAAAGTGAATCAGCTATACGTATATATATATCCCAATATCCCTCTTGCATCTCCCTCCCACCCCTCTAGGTTGTCGCAAAACACCGAGCTGATCTCCCTGTGCTATGCGGCTGCTTCCCACTAGCTATCTATTTTACATTTGGTAGTGTATATATGTCCATGCCACTCTCTCACTTTGTCACAGCTTACCCTTCCCCCTCCACATATCCTCAAGTCCATTCTCTAGTAGGTCTGTGTCTTTATTCCCATCTTACCCCTAGGTTCTTCGTGACTTTTTTTTTTTCTTAGATTCCATATATATGTGTTAGCATACGGTATTTGTTTTTCTCTTTCTGACTTACTTCACTCTGTATGATAGACTCTAGGTCCATCCACCTCACTACAAATATCTCAATTTCGTTTCTTTTTATGGCTGAGTAATATTCCATTGTATATATGTGCCACATCTTCTTTATCCATTCATCCGATGATGGACACTTAGGTTACTTCCATGTCCTGGCTATTGTAAATAGAGCTGCAATGAACATATCGGTACATGACTCTTTGAATTATGGTTTTCTCAGGGTATATGCCTAGTAGTGGGATTGCTGGGTCTATAGTAGTTCTATTTTTAGTTTAATAAGGAACCTCCATACTGTTCTCCATAGTGGCTGTATCAGTTAACCTTCCCATCAACAGTGCAAGAGGGCTCCCTTTTCTCCACACCCTCTCCAGCATTTATTGTTTGTAGACTTTTTGATGATGGCCATTCTGACTGGTGTGAGGTGATACCTCACTGTAGTTTTGATTTGCATTTCTCTAATGATTAGTCATGTTGACCTTTCATATGTTTGTTGGCATTCTGTATATCTTCTTTGGAGAAATGTCTGTTTAGGTCTTCTGCCCATTTTAGGATTGGGTTGTTTGTTTTTTTGATATTGAGTTGAATGAGATGCTTGTATATTTTGGAGATTAATCCTTTGTCAGTTGCTTCATTTGCAAATATTTTCTCCCATTCTGAGGGTAGTCTTTTCATCTTGTTTATGGTTTCCTTGGTTGTGCAAAACTTTTAAGTTTCATTAGGTCTCATTTATTTATTTTTGTTTTTATTTCCATTACTCTAGGAGGTGGGTCAAAAAGGATCTTGCTGTGATTTATGTCATAGAGTGTTCTGCCTATATTTTCCTCTAAGAGTTTTATAGTGTCTGGCCTTACATTTAGGTCTTTTCTCAATTGTGAGTTTTTTTGTGTATGGTGTTATGGAGTGTTCTAATTTCATTCTTTTACATGTAGCTGTCCAATTTTCCCAGCACCAATTATTGAAGAGGCTTTTTTTTTTCTCCATTGTATACTCTTGCCTCCTTTATCAAAGATAAGGTGACCATATGTGGGTGGGTTTATCTCTGGGCTTTCTATCCTGTTCCATTGATCTATATTTCTGTTTTTGTGCCAGTACCATACTGTCTTGATTACTGTCGCTTTGTAGTATAGTCTAAAGTCAGGGAGCCTGATTCCTCCAGCTCCATTTTTCTTTCTCAAGATTGTTTTGACTATTCCGGGTCTTTTGTGTTTCCATATAAATTGTGAAATATTTTGTTCTAGTTCTGTGAAAAATGTCAGTGGTAGTTTGATCGGGATTGCATTGAATCTGTAGTTTGCTTTGGGTAGTATAGTCATTTTCACAATGTTGATTCTTCCAATCCAAGGACATGGTGTATCTCTCCGTCTGTTTGTATCATCTTTAATTTCTTTTATCAGTGTCTTATAATTTTCTGCATACAGGTCTTTTGTCTCCTTAGGTAGGTTTATTCCTAGGTATTTTATTCTTTTTGTTGCAATGGTAAATGGAAGTGTTTCCTTAATTTCTCTTTCAGATTTTTCATCATTAGTGTATAGGAATGCAAGAGATTTCTCTGCATTAATTTTGTATCCTGCTACTTTACCAAATTCATGGAATAGCTCTAGTAGTTTTCTGGTAACATCTTTAGGATTCTCTATGTATAGTATCATGTCATCTGCAAACAGTGACAGTTTTATTTCTTCTTTTCTGATTTGGATTCCTTTTATTTCTCTTTCTTCTCTGATTGCTGTGGCTAAAACTTCCAAAACTATGTTGAATAATAGTGGTGAGAGTGGGCAACCTTGTCTTGTTCCTGATCTTAGAGGAAATGGTTTCGGTTTTTCTCCATTGAGCATGATGTTGGCTGTGGGTGTGTCATATATGGCCTTTATTATGCTGAGGTAAGTTCCCTCTGTGCCTACTTTCTGGAGGGTTTTTTATCATAAATCGCTGTTAAATTTTGTTGAAAGCTTTTTCTGCATCTATTGAGATTATCATATGGTTTTTATTCTTCAATTTGTTAATATAGTGTACCACATTGATTGATTTGCATATATTGAAGAATCCTTGCATTCCTAGGGTAAACCCCACTTGATCATGGTGTATGATCCTTTTAATGTGCTGTTGGATTCTGTTCGCTAGTATTTTGTTGAGGATTTTTTTTATCTATGTTCGTCAGTGATATTGGACTGTGGTTTTCTTTTTCTTGTGACATCTTTGTCTGGTTTTGTTATCAGGGTGATGATGGCCTCATAGAATGAGTTTGGGTGTGGTCCTCCCTCTGCTATATTTTGGAAGAGTTTGAGAAGGATAGGTGTTAGCTCTTTTCTAAATATTTGATAGAATAGGGCTGTGAAGCCATCTGGTCCTGGGCTTTTGTTTGTTGGAAGATTTTTACTCACAGTTTCAGTTTTGCTGCTTGTGATTTGTCTGTTTATATTTTCTATTTCTTCCTGGTTCTGTCTCGGAAGGTTGTGCTTTTCTAAGAATTTGTCCAATTCTTCCAGTTTGTCCATTTTATTGGCATATAGTTGCTTATAGTAATCTCTCATGATCCTTTGTATTTCTGCAGTGTCAGTTGTTACTTCTCCTTTTTCATTTCTAATTCTATTGATTTGAGTCTTCTCCATTTTTTTTCTTGATGAGTCTGTCTAGTGGTTTATCAATTTTGTTTTTCTTCTCAAAGAACCAGCTTTTACTTCTATTGATCTTTGTTATTGTTTCCTTCATTTCTTTTTCATGTATTTCTGATCCGATATTTATGATTTCTTTCCTTCTGCTAACTTTGGGTTTCTTTTGTTCTTCTTTCTATAATTGCTTTAGGTGTAAAGTTAGGTGGTTTATTTGAGATTTTTCTTGTTTCTTGAGGTAGGATTGTATTGCTATAAACTTCCCTGTTAGAACTGCTTTTGCTGCATCCCATAGGTTTTGGTCATTGTGTTTTCATTGTCTTTTGTTTCTAGGTATTTCTTGATTTCTTCTTTGATTTCTTCAGTGATCTCTTGGTTATTTATTGGTGTATTGTTTAGCCTTCATGTGTTTGTAGTTTTCACAGATTTTTTTTCCTGTAATTGGCATCTAGTCTTATAGCATTGTAATTGGAAAAGATACTTGATATGATTTCAATTTTCTTAACTTTACCAAGGCTTGATTTGTGACCCAAGATATGATCTATAGTGGAGAATGTTCCATGAACACTTGAGAAGAAAGTGTATTCTGTTGTTTTTGGATGGAATGTCCTATAAATATCAATTAAGTCCATGTTGTTTAATGTGTCATTTATAGCTGTGTTTCCTTATTTATTTTCATTTTGGATGATCTGTCCATTGGTGAAAGTAGGGTGTTAAAGTCCCCTATATGATTGTGTTACTGTCGATTTCCCCTTTTATGGTTTTTAGCATTTGCCTTATGTATTGTGGTGCTCCTATGTTGAGTGCATAAATGTTTACAATTGTTATATCTTCTTCTTGGATTGATGCCTTGATCATTATCTAGTGTCCTTCTAAGTGTCTTGTAATAGTCTTTATTTTAAAGTCTATTCTGTCTGATATGAGAGTTGCTATTCCAGCTTTCTTCTGATTTTCATTTGCATGGAATATCTTTTTCCATCCCCTCACTTTCAGTCTGTACATGTCCCTAGGTCTGAAGTGGGTCTCTTGTAGACAGCATATATACAGGTCTTGTTTTTATATCCATTCAGCCAGTGTATGTCTTTTGGTTGGAGCATTTATTCCATTTACATTTAAGGTAATTATCGATATGTATGTTTCTATTACCATTTTCTTAATTGTTTTGGGTTTTGTTATTGTAGGTGTTTTCCTTGTCTTGTGTTTCCTGCCCAGAAAAGTTCCTTTTGCATTTGTTGTAAAGCTTGTTTGGTGGTACTGAATTCTCTTAGCTTTTGCTTGTCTGTAAAGGTTTTAATTTCTCCATTGAATCTGAATGAGATTCTTGCTGCATAGAGTAATCTTGGTTTTAGGTTTTTCCCTTTCATCACTTTGAATATATCCCACCACACCCTTCTGGGTTGCAGAGTTTCTGCTGAAAGATCAGCTGTTAACCTTATGCGTAATCCCTTGTATGTTATTTGTTGCTTTCCCCTTGCTGCTTTTAATATTTTTTCTTTGTATTTAATTTTTGATAGTTTGATTAATATGTGTCTTGGCGTGTTTCTCCTTGGATTTATCCTGTATGCGACTCTCTGCGCTTCCTGGACTTGATTGACTATTTCCTTTCCCATATTAGGGAATTTTCCAGCTATTATCTCTTCAAATATTTTCTCAATCCCTTTTTCTTTTCTTCTTCTTCTGGGACCCTTACAATTTGAATGTTGGTGCGTTTAATGTTGTCCCAGAGATCTCTGAGACTGTCCTCAATTCTTTCCATTCTTTTTTCTGCTCTGTGGTAGTTATTTCCACTCTTTTATCTTCCAGGTCACTTATCCTTTCTTCTGCCTCAGTCATTCTGCTATTTATTCCTTCTAGAGAATTTTTAATTTCATTTATTGTGTTGTTCATCATTGTTTGTTTGCTCTTTAGTTCTTCTGGGTCCTTGTTAAACATTTCTTGTATTTTCTCCATTCTATTTCCAAGGTTTTGGATCATCTTTACTATCATTATTCTGAATTGTTTTTCAGGTAGACTGTCCATTTTCTCTTTATTTGTTTGGTCTGGCCGGTTTTTACCTTGCTCTTTCATCTGTTGTGTATTTCTCTGTCTTCTTATTTTGTTTAACTTACTGTGTTTGGGGTCTCCTTTTCACAGGCTGCAGGTTCGTATTTCCCATTGTTTTTTGTTGTCTGCCCCCAGTGTGTAAAGTTGGTTCAGTGGGTTGTGTAGGCTTCCTGGTGGAGGGGACTGGTGCCTGTGTTCTGATGGATGAGGCTGGATTTTGTCATTCTGGTGGACAGGACTGCATCCAGTGGTGTGTTTTGGGGTGTCTGTGAACTTTTTATGATTTTAGGCAGCCCCTCTGCTAATGGGTGGGGTTGTGTTCCTGTCTTGCTAGTTGCTTGGCATGGGGTATGCAGCAATGCAGCTTGCTGGTCATTGAGTGGGGCTAGGTCTTAGCGTTGAGATGGAGATCTCTGGGAGAGCTCTCGCAGATTGATGTTACCAGGTGCTGGGAGGTCTCTGGTGGACAAATGTCCTGAACTCGGCTCTCCCACCTCAGCGGCTCAGTCTTGACACCTGGCCAGAGCACCAAGACCCTGGGTTATCCTGGGGAAGATGGACTGAAGTCAGGAGAAAGCTAGAGGATTGGAGACTTTTCAGAATGCTTGTTTGATGAAATCAGGCAAAGGATGGTGACATTCTGTACCCAGGCTCTCATCACGAAGGGAAAAGGGGTGCCTCAGGAAGCTGAGTGCACGCTTCCTATCATTTTATCGGTTTTAAGTGTACAGTTCAGTGGTGCTAATCACATTCACAATTTTGTATAACCATTACCACAGATTATTTTTAAAACTTTTCATCACCCCAAACAGAAACTTTGTAACCATTAAGCAGTAATTCCTCATTCTCTACCCCTTTATCCTCAGCTCCTGGTACCCTCTAATCTGCCTTTTGTCTCTATGAATTTGTCTATTCTAGATATTTCATATAAGTGGAATCATAAAATATTTGTCCTTTTGTGTCTGACTCATCTCAGTTAGAATTTTTCATGGTTCATCTATGTTATAACATGTATCAAAACTTCATTCTTTTTATGGATGAATATTTCATTGTATGTATATACCACGTTTTGTTTATACATTCATCTGTTGATGGACACTTGGATTGTTCCAAATTTTGGCTGTTGTGAATAATGATGCTGTGAACATCAGTGTACAATTATCTGTTTGATCCTCAATTTCAGTTCTTTTGAGTATATGCCTGATAGTAGAATTGTTGGGTCATATGGTAACTCTCTGTTTAGCTTTTTGAGAACTTGGAAAACTATTTTCCACAGTGGTTTCACTATTTTATATTCCCACCAGAAATATATAAGGTTTCCAATTACTCCACCTCCTCTCCAATACTTGTCATTTTCTGTTATTTTTCCTAACTATGACCATCCTAGTAGGTGTGAAATGGTATCTTACTGTGGCTTTGGTTTGCATTTTCCTAATGACTAATGATGATGAGCATCTTTTCATATGCTCATTGGCTCTTTGTAGATCTTTAGAGAAATGTCTGTTCAAGTCCATTGCCCATTTTTAAATTGGGTTGTTTGTCTTTTTGTCCTTGATTTTTATGTATTTTTATATTCTCCTTATTAAACCATTATCATATATATTATTTGCAAATATTGTCTTATATTCTATAGTTTGTCTTTTCACTTTCTTGATAATGTCTTTTGATGCACAAAAGTTTTAATTTTGATGAAGCCCAATTTATCTAATTTTTCATATGTTGATTTTGTTTTAGTGTCATATCTAAGAATCCATTGCCAAATCCAAGGCATTGAAGATTTACCTTTATGTTTTCTTCTAAGAGTTTTATGGCTTTAGCTCTTATATTTAAGTCATTGATTCATTTGGAGTTAATTTTTGTATATGTTGTGATGTAGGGGTCCAAGTTTATTCTTTTGTATGTGGAAATTCAGTTGTCCCAACTCTGTTTGTTGAAGAGATGATTCTTTCTCCATTGAATGGATGTGACAGCCTTGTCAAAAATCAATTGGTTATAGAGATATGGGTTTATTTATGGACTCTAAATTCTATTCCAGTAGCACACCGCTTTTCTCTAGTAAGTTTTGAAATTGGAAAGTGTGAGTTCTCTGACTTTATTCTTTTTCAAATGGTTTTGGCTGTTTGGGACCCCTTGCAATCCATATGATTTTGAGAGTTGGATTTTCCATTTATGCAAGAAAGGCATTTTGTTAGGAATTACACTTAATGTGCAGATCTCTTTGGGTAGTATTGACATCTTAGAAATATTAAGTCTTTCTACTCATGAAGATGGGATATGTTTCCAATTATTTGTCTTTGTTAGTTTCATTTAGCAATGTTTTGTCGTTTTCAGTGTACAAGTCTTTCACCTTCTTGGTTTAATTATTCCCAGGTACTCTATTCTTTTAGATTCTGTTGAAATGCAGTTGCTTTCTTAAATTTTTTCCAGATTGTTTATTGCAGGTGTATAGAAACACAACTGATATTTGTGTGTTGATCTCATACACTGCAAATTGTCTGTGTTCATAGCTTTCTTCTGGATTCTTTGAGATTTTCTACGTATAGGGTCATGTAACCTGTTAATAGTTAGTTTTACTTCTTCCTTTCCAATTCAGATAGCTTTTGTTTCTTTTTCTTGCTTAATTGCTCTGCACTGAGGTGCCTGTTTAATGTTGAATAGAAGTGGTAAAAGTGGACATACTTATCTTGTCCTTGATCTTAAGCAAAAAGCTTTCTTCCTTTCACCAATGAGTATGATGTTAGCTGTAGGTTTTTCATAAAGTTCCTTTATCATGTTGATGAAGTAACTTCCCTTCTATTCCTAGTTTTCTGAGTATTTTAAATTATGAAGGGGTGTTGGATTTTGTCAAATACCTTTTCTATGTCAATTGAGATAAGCATATTCTTTTTTCCCTTTCATCCTATTAATGTGGTGTATAACATTGATTTTTCCTATGTTGACCACATTCTTGGGATAAATCCTTTTAATATGCTGTTGGATTCCACTTGTTAGTATTTTTTGAGGATTTTTGAATCTGTATTCATAAGGGATAGTGGTCTGTAATGTTCTTTTCTTTTGATGTCTTTATCTGGCTCTGGTATTAGGGTAATGATGGCCTCTTAGAATGAATTAGGAAGTAGTCCCTCCTCTTCTATTTTTGGAAGCATTTGAGAAGATTTGGCTGAACTCTTCTTTAAATGTTTGGTAGAATTCACCAATGAAGCCGTCTGCTTCTGCACTACTCTCTGTTGGGAGGTTTTTGACTAATGATTCAATCTCTTTACTTGTTTTAGGTCTGTTGAGATTTATATTTATTTCTGAGTCAGTTTAGGCAATTTGTGTATTTCTATAACTTTGTCAATTTCATCTGGTTATCTAATTTGTTGATGTACAATTATTAATAATAATCTCATAATTTTTAAAATTTCTGTAAGGTCAGTAGTAATGTCCCCACTTTCATTTCTGATTTTAGTTTGTTTCCTTCTCTCTTTTTTCTTTGTGAGTCTAGTTAACAGTTTGTCAATTTAGTTGATCTTTAGAAAGAATCAACTTTTGGTTTTGTTGATATTCTCTATTTTATTTCTGTTCTCTTATTTGGGAAGTTCTAGCCATTATTTCTCCAAATATTCTCTCTGCCCCTTTCTCTCGTCCTTCTGGAACTCCCATTATGTGTGTGTTGGTCCATTTGATGGTCTGTGTTCACTTTTCTTCACTTTTTCTGCTCCTCAGACTCAATACTTCCAATTGTCCTATTTTTAAGTTCATTACTTCTTTCTACTACATGCTCAAGTTTTCTTTTGAACTCTAGCAAATCTTTGTTTCAGTTATTGTACTTTTCAGCTTAAGAATTTGTTTGATTTCTTTTTCTTCTTTTCCTCTTCCTCCCTCTACCTTCTCCTCCTCCACTTCCTCCTCCTCTTCCTCTTTCTCCTCCTCCCTTCTCCCTCTCTCCCCTCCTCCTCCTTCTTTTTCTTCTTCTTCACCATATTAACCATTTTAAAGTGTATAGTTTAGTAGTTTTAAGTGTATTCACATTGCTGTGACACAGATCTGCAAAATTTTTTATCTTGCAAATCTGAAACCTTTATTCATTAAATGCCTTGGTAAACACTATTCTACTTTCTGTTTTTATGAATTTGACTACTTTAGATACCTCGTATAAGTGGAATGATACAGTCTTTATCTTTTAGTGACTGGCTTATTTCACTTAGCATAAAGTCCTCAAGGTTCATTCATGCTGTAGAATGAGATAGAATTTCTTTCCTTTTTAAGTCTGAATTATATTCTATTGTATGAATATACCAAATTTGTCTATCCATTCATCCATCAATAAATATTTGGGTTGCTTCTAACTCTTGGCTATTGTGAATAATGTTGCTATGAACAAGGGTATGCAAATATCTCTTTCAGACCCTGCTTCAATTCTTTTGGATATATACCCAGAAGAGGGATTGCTGGATCATACGGTTGTTACACTTTAAGTATTTTGAGGAACCTCCATACCATTTTCCATAGTGGTTGAATCACTTTACAAACACCAACAGTGCATAAGTGTTTTAATTTCTACACATCCCCACTGACACTTTTTTTTTTCTGCTTTTTTGATAGTAGTCATCCTAACAGGTGAAAGATGATTTCTCATCATCATTTTGATATGCATTTCTCTAATGATTAATGATGTTGAGAAATCTTTTCACATGCTTGTTGTCCATTTGTATATCATCTTTGGAGAAATGTCTGTTCAGGTACTATGCCTATTTTAAAATTAGGTTATTTGATTTTTTGTTGCTGAGTTGTAGGAGTTCTTTATATGTACTGGGTATTAACCCCTTATCAGATATATGATTTCCAGATATTTTCTCCCATTCCATGGGTTGCCTTTTCACTCTGTTGGTGGTGTCCTTTGATGCACAAAAGTTTTAAAGTTTCATGTAGTCCCATATGTCTATTTTTGCTTTTGTTGCCTGAGCTTTTGGTGTCATAGCCAAGAAAACATTGCCAAGTTCAATGTCATTAAGGTTTTCCCTTAAGTTTTCCTTTAGGAGTTCTATAGTTTTTGGTCTTACATTTAAGTCTTTAATTCGTTTTCAGTTAATTTTTGTATATGGTGTAATATAAGGTTCTAACTTCATTCTTTTGCATGTGAATATTCAGTTTTCCAACACCATTTGTTGAAGAGACTGTCCTTTCTCCACTGAGTGGGCTTGGCACCTTTGTTGAAGATCACTTGTCCATATTTGCAAGAATTTACTTCAGGGCTCTCTATTCTAGTCCATTGGCCCCTTCCTTCCTTCCTTCCTTCCTTCCTTCCTTTTTATTGAAGTATACTTGATTTACAGTATTGCATTAGTTTCAGGTGTACAGCATAGTAATTCGGTTTTTTTTTTTTTTGGCTTGTTTGTTTTTTGCAGATTATATTCCATTATAGGTTATTACAAGATATTGGCTATAATTTCCTGTGCTATACAGTAAATCCTTGTTGCTTAAGGATTTTGCTTATGCTATTTTTTATATAGTAATTTGTATCTTTTAATCTCATACCCCTAATTTGTCCCTCCCCTCTCTCTCTTCCTTTTGGTTACCATAAGTTTATTTTCTATGTCTGTGAGTCTGTTCCTGTTCTCTTTGTAGATTCATTTGTACTATTCTTTTAGATTCAACATATAAGTGATATCATATAGTATTTGTCTTCTCTGTCTGACTTATTTCACTAAGCATAATATTCTCTAGGTCCAACTATATTGCTGCAAATGACAAAATTTCATTATTTTTTATGGCTGAGTAGTATTTCTGCATATATATATACCACATCTTCCTTATCCATTCATCTGATGATGGACACTTAGGTTGCTTCCATATCCTGGCTGTTGTAAATAATGCTGCTATGAATATTGGGGTGCATGTATCATTTCAAATTAGTAGTTTTGTTTTTTCAGATGTATACCTAGGAGTGGAATTTCTGGGTCATATTGTAGTTCTATTTTTAGTTTTTTGAGGAATCTTCATACTGTTTTTTACAGTGGCAGCATCAATTTACATTCCCACCAGCAGCTCCCTTTTCTCCACATCCTTGCCAGCATTCCTTATTTGTGTTCTTTGATGGTAGACATTCTGACAGGTGTGAGGTGATATCTCACTGTGATTTTGATTTTCATTCCCTTGCTGATTAACAATGTTGAACATCATTTCATGTGCCTGTTGGCCACCCGCATGTCCTCTTTGGAAAAATGTCTATTTAGGTCTTCTGCCCATGTTTGATTGCATTGTTTGATTTTTTTGATACTGAGTGTATGAGCTGTTTGAATATTTTGGGTATTAACCTCTTGTCAGTCACATCGTTTGCAAATATTTTTTCCCATTCCATATGAACAGCAAAGGACAGCAAAAGCTTTTAAGTTTGGTTATGTCCCAATGGTTTATCTTTGCTTTTATTTCTTTTGCCTTGGGGGACTGATCTAAGAAAATAATGCTTCAATTTATGACAAAGAATGTTTCACCTTATCTATGAAACAGAAACAGACTCACAGATATAGAGAGCAGACTTGTGGTTGCCAAAGGGGCAGAGGTGGGGGAGGGAAGGATTGGGAGTTTGGGATTAGCAAATGCAAATTATTATATATGGGATGGATGAACAACAAGGTCCTACCATATAGCACAAGGTATTATATTCAATATCCTATGATAAACCATAATGGAAGAGAATATGAAAAATATGTATAAGTGGATCAGTTTGCTGCACAGCAAAAATTAACATTGTAAATCAACTATACTCAATAACATAAAAAAAGAATGTTTCACCTATGTTCTCTTCTAATAGTTTTATGGTGTCCTGTCTTACATTTAGGTCTTTAAGCAATTTTGAGTGCATATATTTTGTATATGGTGTGTGAAATGTTCTAAACTCATTCTTTTACATGCAGCTCTTCAGCTTTCCTACACCACTTGGTTTTTTTTTTTATTATTGGAGTATAGTTGATTTACAGTGTTGTGTTGGTTTCTGCTGTACACCAAAGTGAATCAGTTATACGTGTACATATATCCACTCTTTTTTTAGATTATTTGCCCATGTAGGTCATTACAGAGTATTGAAAAGGGATCCCTGTGCTATACAATGAGTCCTTATTAGTTATCTATTTTATATATAGTAGTGTGTATGTGTCAATCCCAATCTCCCAATTTATTCCTCCCCCGCCCTCCACTTTCCCCCCAGTAACCATAAGTTTGTTTTCTACATCTATGCTCTATTTCTGTTTTGTAAATAAGATCACTTGTACCATTTTTTAAGATTCCACATATAAGTGATATCACATGGTATTGGTCTTTCTCTGTCTGACTTACTTCACTCAGTATGACAATCTCTAGGTTCATCCATGTTGCTGAAAATGGCATTATTTCATTCTTTTTTATGGCTGAGTAATATTCCGTTGTATATATGTACCACATCTTCCTTATCCATTCCTCTGTCAATGGACATTTAGGTTGCTTCCATGTCCTGGCTATTGTAAATAATGCTGCAATAAACATTGGGGTGCATATATCATTTCAAATTATGGTTTTCTCCAAATATATGCCCAGGAATGGGATTGCAGTATCATATGGTAGCACTATTTTTAGTTTTTTAAGGAACCTCCATACTGTCCTCCATAGCAGCTGTACCAATTTACATCCCCACCAACAGTGTAGGAGGGTTCCCTTTTCTCCACACTCTCTCCAGCATTTATTCTTTGTAGACATTTTGATGATGGCCATTCTGATTGGTGTGAGGTAATGCCTCATTGTAGTTTTGATTTACATTTGTCTAATAATTAGTGATGTTGAACATCTTTTCATATGCTTTTTGGCCATCTGTATGTCTTCTTTGGAGAACTGCCACTCATTTTTTGATTGGGTTGTTTCTTTTTTCCTATTGAGCTGCACGAGCTGTTTTTATATTTTGGAGATTAATCCCTTCTGGTCGCTTCATTTGCAAATATTTTCTCCCATTCTGTGGGTTGTCTTTCTGTTTGGTTTAGGGTTTCCTTTGCTGTGCAAAAGCTTTTAAGTTTAATTAGGTCCCATTTGTTTATTTTGTTTTTACTTTCATTACTCTAGGATGTGGGTCAAAAAAGATATTGTTGGGATTTATGTCAGAGAGTGTTCTATGGTATCTGGTCTTAAATTTAGGTCTTTTCTCCATTTTGAGTTTATTTCTGTGTATGGTGTTAGGGAGTGTTCTAATTTCATTCTTTTACATGTAGTTGTCCAGTTTTCCCAGCACCACTTATTAAAGAGGCTGTCTTTTCTCCACTGTATATTCTTGCCTCTGTTTTCATAGATTATGTGACCATAGTTGCTTGGGTTTATCTCTGGACTTTCTATCCTGTTCCATTTACCTGCATTTCTGTTTTTGTGGCAGTACCATACTGTTTTGATGACTGTAGCTATGTACTAGAGTCTGAAGTCAGGGAGCCTGATTCCTCCAGCTCCGTTTTTCTTTCTCAAGATTGCTTTGGCCATTTGGGGTCTTTTTTGTTTCCATACAAATTGTTAAATGTTTGTTCTAATTCTGTGAAAAATGCCATTGGTAATTTAATAGGGATTGCATTGAATCTGTAGATTGCTTTGGGTGGTATAGTCATTTTGACAATATTGATTCTTCCAATCCAACAACATGGTATATCTCTCCATCTGTTTGTGTCATCTTTAATTTCTTTCATCAGTATCTTATAGTTTTCTGAGTACAGATCTTTTGCCTCCTTTGGTTGGTTTATTCCTAGGTATTTTATTCTTTTTGATGCGATGGTAAATGGGATTGTTTCCTTAATTTCTCTTTCTGATCTTTCATTGTTAGCGTGTAGGAATGCAGGAGATTTCTGTGTATTAATTTTGTATCCTGCAACTTTACCGAGTTCACTGATGAGCTCTAGTAGTTTTCTGGTAGCATCTTTAGGATTTTCTGTTATAATATCATGTCATCTGCAAACAGGGGCAGTTTTACTTCTTTTACGATTTGGATTCCTTTTATTTCTTTTTCTTCTCTGATTGCCATGGCTAGGACATCCAAAACTTTGTTGAGTAAAAGTGGCGAGAGTGGACCTCCTTGTCTTGTTCCTAATCTTAGAAGAAATGCGTTCAGTTTTTCACCATTGAGAATGATTTTTGCTGTGGGTTTGTCATACATATATGACCTTTATTATGTTGAGGTAGGCTCCCTCTATGGCCACTTTCTGGAGAGTTCTTATCATAAATGGGTGTTGAATTTGTTAAAACCTTTTTCTACAGCTATTGAGATGACCATATGGTTTGTATCTTTTAATTTGTTGCAGTGTATCACACTGCTTGATTTGTAGATACTGAAAAATCCTTGCATCCCTTAGATAAATCCCACCTGATCATGGTGTATGATCCTTTTAATGTGCTGTTGGATTCGGTTTGCTAGTAATTTGTTGAGGATATTTTCATCTATGTTCATCAGTGGTATTGGCCTGTAATTTTCTTTTTTTGTGATATCTTTGTCTAGTTTTGGTATCAGGGTGATGGTGGCCTCATTGAATGAGTTTGGGAGTGGTCTGTTTTTATGTGGGAATGTCCTTTTGTAGCCTGTGGGTTTTTTTTTGTTGTTGTTGTTATTATTATTATTTTGGTATAAGGGCTGTTTTTAGTATGGATGTCTGCCACCTTTTCCCTCAGTGTATCCTGGCCATTATCCCTTTGAAAGGAGGTATGACTGGTGTTGTGACCAGAGCCTGCCCTGGATATTGAGCAAGGCTTCCCTTTTGCTTTGTGGTTGTCTCTGCCCTGTCAGAGGTGTGGACTGCTCCCTAGTTGCTGGAGTAGAGGCCCCCAGATCTCTTTCTTAGCTGTGATTCTGATCTTTGGTGTGAAGTAGGTGGGTTTGGAGCACTCCCACTAGGAGAGAAGCCACTGAGTATTCATTCTCTAGAGCTGTTCACTTGTGAGTGTGCTCTGTTGTATCACCTTTCACCTGTTGTGCAAGATCACAAGTTACTCTGTTGTTGACACTGCTTTTGGTGCCTCCTTAATCATGGGTATGCTGGCAGTTGTCCCTGGTGTCTCTCAGGTGTTGTTTTCACCAGGCCACCAGTGTAGATCCACTGAAGTCAAGTCCCAGGTTTGTAGTAATCATGGAACTGGACCTGCTGTGGGTGCTATGGGGGCAGCTCAGACTCTGACCTGGCCCAACCCCCATGTGTACATGCCCACAAAGTCCACAGCTGCTAAAGCTAGACCCATCTCAGTTGCAGGAACACTCATTGTCTGTTTAGATGTTCCACAGGTGCTGAGTTTACCAAGCTGGTCGTGGGGGTTTAATCAGCAGTTCGTGCAGCTTCAAGGAGAGATTTCAGCTCTTCTTCCTTAGTTACATGGCTCCTGAGACTTAGCTTTGGTTTCAGCCCCATCTCTGCATGTGGGCCACCCACGGGCATCTGCTGCTCATCCAGGTGAGAGGGAGAATAGCTGGCAACCAACTGGGGTGCACATGCTCACCCAGGCAGGAGAGGACAGGGGTGGCGACCAACTGGGGTGTGCATGCTTGCCCAGGCAGGAGGGGTGGAGGCGGCGACCAACTGAGCTATGAGAACCTGCTCCGGTGGGAGCCCCTCCTAGTGCCTGCAGAGGCAGGGCTGGTGCATGGGGAGAGAGGCTGTAATGGCAGCTGCACACTTTGCATGTCACTCATCAATGGCGATTCACTTCTGTGGTGTTCCGGGCTTCCTCCAGGAGCATTCCCAGTTGTGGAGCTCCTCACTCCCATCCTCTCAGGCTGTCTCCATGCAGCCAACAGCAGTCCTCTCCCCAGGTCTGCTCTCCAAACCCCATGTTCCAACACCCAACCCCTGTGTGCACCAGTGGACACATGTCTCAGGCTGGGGAGCCCAGAGCTGTGGTAAGGATTATCTATGTAGGTCTCACTCTGTCCTGCCTGCCACTGACCAGTTTCTGAGCTCTCTCTGGGCCCCTGAAGCTCCCTTTCTGTCTCAGCTGATCTCCCCACTGCTGAGGGAGCTTCCCCAGGAGAGCCTCTCCTCTCCTTCAGCTCCCTCTCAGGGGAGCAGGTCCTGTCCCACTTCCACTTTTCTTTTTTTCCTTTTCTCTCTTTCATCCTGCCCGGTTACACTGGGACCTTTTCTTGTCCTTTTAGGTGTTCAGGTTCTTCTGCTAGCATTCAGCAGGTGCTCTGTGAGAATTGTTCCATTTGTAGAGGTATTCTTGATGTACTTGTGGGTAGAAGTGAACTCCATGTCCTCCTACTCCACCATCTTTACCCCTCCCCCCTACACCACTTGGTGAAGAGACTTTTTCTCCATTGTATATTCTTGCCTCCTTTGTCATAGATTAATTGATTGCAGGTGCATGGTTTTATATCTGGGCTCTCTATTCTGTTCCACTGATCTATGTGTCTGTTTTTGTGCCAGTACCATACTGTTTTAATTACTGTAGCTTTGTGATTTGGCCCTATGTCTAGAAGGGTTATGCCTCCAGCTTTGTTCTTTTCCTCTGGATTGCCTTGGCAATTCAGGGTCTTTTGTTATTCCATATAAATTTTAGGATTATTTGTTCTAGTTCTTTGAAAAATGTCCTGGGTATTTTGATAGACATTGCATTAAATCTGTAGATTGCTTTGGGTAGTATGACCATTTAACAATATTAATTCTTCCAATCCAAGAGCACCAGATATCTTCCCATTTCTTTGACTCATCTTTAATTTCCTTTATAAATTTTTATAATTTTCAGAGTGTAGGCCTTTCAGCCCCTTGGTTAAGTTTATTTCTAGGTAGTATTTTTTTTATGCAATGTTAAATGGGATTTTTTTTTTTACTTTTTCTTTCTGATATTTCACTATTAGTGTAAAGAAACAACAGATTTCTGTATACTATTCTTGTATATTGCAACTTTGCTGAATTCATATATTTGTTCTAACAGTTTTTGGATGGAGATTTTAGGTTTTCAGTATAAAGTATTCTGTCATCTGCAAATAGTGACAGTTTTACTTCTTCCCTTCCAATTTGGCTGACAATTATTTCTTTTTTCTTGTCTGGTTGCTTGGGCTAGGACTTCCAAACTGTGTTAGATAGAAGCATCCTTACCTTGTTCCTGAATTTAGTGAGAAGGCTTTGAGCTTTTCACCTTTGAGTATTATGTTGGCTGTGGGTTTTTCATAAATGGCCTTTATTATGTTGAGATATGTTCCCTCTATACCCACTTTGGTAAGAGATTTTAATCATCAATGGATTTTGAATTTTTTCAAGTGATTTTTCTGTGACTAATGAGACGATTGTGTAGTTTTTTTTTTTTTGATCGTGTAGTTTTTGTCTTTAGTTTTGTTAATGTGCTGTATCACATTGATTGATTGATTGGCGTATGTTGAACCATCCTTAAGACACTGGAATGAATCCAACTTCATCAAGGTGTATAATCCTTTTTATGTATTGTTGGATTCAATTTGCTAAAATTTTGTTGAGGATTTTTGCATCTATATTCATCAAAGATATTGGTCTGTAATTTTATTTTTTTTGTAGTGTCCTTGTCTGGTTTTGGTATCAAGGTAATTGTGGCCTCATAGAAAGAATTTGGGAATGTTCCTTTCTCTTCAATTTTGTTCAATAGTTTGAGAAGAATAGGTATAAGTTCTTTGTATGTTCGGTTGAATTCCCAGTGAAATAGTCTGGTCCTGGACTTTTGTTTGCAGGGAGTTTTTTTAAAATTACAGATTCTATTCACCTTAGTGATCAGTCTGTTTAAATTATTTATTTCTTCCTGACTATTTTGGCAGGTTGTGTGTTTCTAGAAATTTGCCCATTTTTTCTAAGTTGTCCAATATGTTGACATATAATTGTTTATAGTATTCTCTTATGTTTTTTGGGGTATTTCTGTGTTATCAGTTGTTATTTCTCCTCTTTCATTTCTTATTTTGTTTATTTTTGTCCTCTCTCTTTCCTTTTTGGTGAGCCTGGTTATAGATTTGTCAATATTTTTCCTCTTTTCAAAAACCAGCTCTTGGTTTTATTGATCTATTTTATTGTTTTTATGAACTCTATTTTATTTCCTCTTTGATCTTTATTATTTCCTTCTGCTGACTTTGGGTTTTGTTTGTTCTTCTTTTAGGTGGTAGGTTGTTTATTTGAGATTTTTCTTGTTTCTTGAGGAAGGCCTGTATCATTATGAATTTTCCTCTTAGAACTGCTTTTGCTACATCCCATAGATTTTGTAAAGTGTGTTTTCATTTTCGTTTGTCTCAAGTTATTTTCTTATTTCTTCTTTGATTTCATCATTGACCCAGTGGTTTTATTTATTTTTTTGTAGCATGTTTAGTCTCCATGTGTTTCTTCTTTTCCTGTTTTTCTTTCTGTAGTTGATTTCTAGTTTCATACCATTGTGGTTAGGAAAGAACTTGAAATAATTTTCATCTTCTTAAATTTGTTGAGGCTTGTATTGTGACCTAGTATATGGTCTATCTTAGAGAACATTCCATGTGTGCTTGAAAATTATGTGTATTCTGCTTTTTTTTTGGATGTAGTGTCCTGTAGATATCAAGTAAGTCCATGTGTTCTATTGTGTCATTTAGGACCTCTGTTGCCTTATTGATTTTCTGTCTGGATGATTGTCTATTGCTGTCAGTGGGGTGTCAAAGTCCCATAATATTATTGCATTATTTACAGTTTTTCCCTTTATGTCTGTTAGTGTTTGCTTTGTATATTTAGGTGTTTCTCTATTGGGTGAGTATGTTAATGAGTGTAGTATCCTCTTCTTGTATTGATCCCTTTACCATTATATAATGCCCTCATATGTCTTTTGTTATAACTTTGTTTTAAAGTTTATTTTGTCTGATGAATATTGCTATCTCTGCTTTCTTGTAAAGAAGTATATTTTTTTCTTGTAATGAAATATATTTCTTAACATGAAATATACTTTTTCATGTCCTCACTTTCAGTGTGTGTGTCTTTCACCCTGAAGTGAGTCTCTTGAAAGCAGCATATTGTAAGTTCTTTTTTTTTTTAATCCAATATGCTCCTCTGTGTCTTTTGATGGGAACATTTAGTCCAGTGACATTTAAAGTAATTATTGATAGGTATGTACTTATTGCCATTTTAATCCTTGATTTCCAGTTGCTTTTGTTCTTCTTCTTTGTTCATTTCTTCTTCATTTTGTTTTTCCTTTTGTGGTTTGATTTTCTTTTGTAGTATCTTTGAGTTCCTTTCTTTTTGGTTTTTGTGAATCAGTATATGTTTTTGATTTGTGGTTACCATGAAGTTCAAGTATGTTTACCCATAACTATATCTACTTGCTTTAAATTTATAATCTTTCAAGTTCAAACATATTCTAAAAGATATACATTTTTGTACTCTCTTCCCCACATTTTGTGTATTTGTTGTCCTATTTTACATCTTCATGTTTATCCTTTTCCTGTTTATTGTTGTTATAATCCTTTTTATAATTTTTAAATTGTTTTGTAATCTACCTACTGGCTTATTTACATGATCTTCAATCCTTACTATATATTTGCCTTTCCTATTGGAATTTTCCCTTTCCTATGGATTTTTCTTCTTTTCTATTTACAGAAGATATTTCAATATTTCTTTCTAGATAGGTTTAGTATTGATGAGTTCTTTTAGTTTTTGCTTGTCTGAGAAATTATTAGTTTCTTCTTCTAATCTAAATGATAAGCTTGCTGGGTAGAGTATCCTAGGTTGCAAGTTTTTCCCTGGCAGGACTTTAAATATATCATGCCACTCCTTTCTGGCCTGCAAAGTTTCTCCAGAGAAATCAGCTGATAACCTTATAGGAGTTCCCTTGTAACTGACTCTTTGTTTTTCTCTTGCTGCCTTAGAATCCTCTCTTTGTCTTTATTTTTTGCCATTTTAATTATGATATGTCTTGGTGTGGGTCTATTTGGGTTCATCTTGTTTGGGACCTTCTGTGCTTACTGTAACTGGATATACATTTCCTTCTTAAGGTTTGGGAAGTTTTCAGCCATAATTTCTTCAAATACATTCAATCCCTTTCTCTCTCTCTCATTCTTCTTGAATTCTTATTACGCATAGCTTGGCATGGTTTATGTTATCCCATAGATCTTGTATGTTGCTTTCACTTTTTAAATTTGTCTTTCTGTCTGCTGTTCTGATTGGATGATTTCCATTATTCTATCTTCCAGATCACTTATTTGTTCTTCTGTGTCATTTAGTCTGCTATTCATTGTTTCTAGATTGGTTTTTATCTCAGTAACTGAATTGTCTATTTTTGGCTAGTTCATCTTTATAGTTTCTAGTTCCTTGTTACAGTGATCTGCATTTCTCTTGAAAATATTTCTTAATTCAGTTAGCATTTTTATTACCACCTTTTTGAACTTGGTAGGCTGATGAACTTTGTATCATTATTTATTTTTTCAGGGGATTTCTCTTGCTCCTTTAATTTGGAGTAGTTCCTCTGACATTTTACTTTCTCTGTCTTTATGAATTTAGGAGAAATAGTTATCTACTCTAGTCTTGAATGGGTGTTTTTATGTGGGAGTTTCCCTGTGTAGACTGTGTATGTCCAATGTCATTGGTGGGAGGTCTGGTTTTGATATGGATGCAAGCTTTGTCTTTCCTCAGGGTGTGCTAGCCAATATTCCCTTGATAGGGTGTGTGGTTGGTGTTGGGGGATATAAAGCCTGTATAGGATGTGAGGCGGGACTTCCTCTCTGCTCTGTGCCTGTTGCTTCCCTGTCCAGGGTGGGGTCTGCTCCCCAGTTGTTGGAGTAGAAGCCCTGAGGGTCGGTTCAATCAGGTTCTGTTGCCCTTGAGTACATGGGCTGCCCCAAAGGAGGTAATTGCTGAAGCAAGTAAGGCCCTTGCAGTCACAGAGGATCTATGTGCCACATGTGTAAGAATCCACAGTTCTGCTCAGAAACAGCCCAAGGTACCATCCATTCCCCTGTTGTGTTCATCCCAGATTTAGTGCAAGACTGTGGTGTAGAGTAGGCTGGGACTGGGGGGATCAGGGTACTGTGGCTGCAGGATCTGAGGTGGCTGCATTGCTGCCTGAGACCTAGACTTTCTCTGTGATAGTCTTCTCCTCCCAGGACCTGTCTGCCCCAGATCCAGTGCTAAGCTGAGGTGTGGATTTGGTGGACCCAGGGCCCTCTCACTGGGAGACAAACCTCTGCATGCTCCTGTGGCACCACCTCAGTGCCTATTTCTTTGTGTGCCTTGTGTTGTTGAAAATGGGACATTTGAATATTATAATATGGTAATTGTTCCTTGGCCTTTTTCCCAGAGTTTGCTGTTTTTATTTTGAATTGCTGAAGGCTGTAGTAGTCCATTTGTTTTGTGACTTTCCCAAACTATTTTTGCATAGGCTATATTTCTTGTCATGCATGGTCACTGAATTCTGTGTTCCTTAGTGTGTTCAGCTAATGTTTTTACAGAGATTTCCTTGAAAGTCAGGAGCTAAAAATCAAAAATAAATAAACAAATACAACAATAACAAAAGCTAAATCTTAGCTTTAATAGTGTCTGCTAGTTTGGGGATATTTCTATAGAGGATGAGAGCTTAGAACTGCCTATCCACCATTTTGCTGATGTCACTCTGACATCTTCCTTCTTAAGTGTTCTGTCTTTGGATGTACTTTTACCTTTGTCTTGAATGCCCTTTCCCTCTTTACCTGGAAAGTTATATTCAACGTCTAAGATCTTGCCTGAATATCACCTTCTTTGTGAAATTTTATTTCAGCCACCACATTGTTACTCTCTCTGGCTGCTCCCTAATTGTTTGTATGTACACACACTGTTACAGCCAGTATAACTGTTTACCTATAGATGTGTGTTCTCCACTGGATGGTAAGCCTTTTGAAATCCATGTGGTATCTTGCTTACATTTCCATCCATAACCCTTAAGTTCAGAGCCTGGCACAGAACAGGCATCCAAGAGTGGCATATAGAAGAGCTTAAAGGGACACTCAGTGAGGATGAGATGAATAGGAGTAGCCTCTGACATGTAAGAAGACTGGTCTTTCAAGAGTATGGAACTGGGAACACTTTGGAAAACAGAAATTAGGAAAAATAGTAGTAGACAAGGGGTAATTTGAATATATATCTTCAAATTCTGTAGGTCATATGCAATAACTATTGTTTTCCAGAAGATAATCTATATTTATGCCCTCAAAGGTAAAATAAGGGTAATAAAAAATTGGAATCAGCACATAAAATTTTAATATTATTTTAAATGAAAGGTGGAGGATTGTCAAGAATTGTTGGTTGACAGGATACTTGATTCACCCAGATAATTCTTATTCAAGAGATTTTTTCCCTCAAATATGTAAACAATTGAAGTCTCAATGCTTTTCTTTTTGTAATGAGTAGTTTTCTGCTTCTCCCAGTTACAAACTTTGGCCTTGGAGAACTCCTCTATCTTTCTGGTGGACAATAGTAACCTCTAACTTTTGAAGGTGTAATGATTTAGTGAAAACCATACACAGAAATATCTATTAAATACACGATTACAAGCAAGCACAAATCAGTTTGTGCAACCTGTTTGATTAATCTGATAATGTCATAGTTCTTTGAACTTTTAGTTCACTTTGCAAGAAACATTAACAATGAACCAAAAGATGACAAATATTCTAGTAAAATTCTGTGAGCCTTAGAGTTGGCATCAGACACAGAATGTTTAGAAATGAAGTGTCGAGCCCTCTCCCTGATGAAGAGCAGAGCAGGCATCACGCCAAAAGTTTTTTAGACTTCTTTGAAGTCCCTCCCTCCTGACTCTCCCAGTACCTCTCTCCACAGGCAGTCTTTGATTTGATTTCTGTCACTATTGGTCAGAGGTTGGGAAGCTTTTTGTAAAGGGCTAGAGGTAGTAAATATTTGAGGCTATGTAAGCCATACACTCTGTTATAAATACTCAACACTACTGCTGTAGTGCTAAAGCAGCCATAGAAAATGTGTAAATGAATGGTTGTGTTGTGTTCCAATAAAAATTTATTTACAAAAACAGGCAGCAGGCCAGATTTGACCCATGGGCTGTAGTTTGTCAAAGCCTGCTACTTGTATTTTCTAGAGGTTTATATAAAAAATTGTATATGGGGACTTCCCTGGTGGCACAGTGGATAAGACTCTGTGTTCCCAATGCAGGGGGCCCGGGTTCAATCCCTGGTCAGGGGACTAGATCCCACATGCATGTCACAACTGAGTTCACATGCCACAAGTAAGGAACCCACATGCTGCAACTAAGGAGCTGGTGAGCCACAACTAAGGAGCCCACAAGCTGCAACTAAGGAGCCTGCCTGCTGCAACTAAGACCCAGCACAACCAAATAAAAAATAAATTGTATATGCAATATTTTTGGTCTGACTTCTTTCATTCAGCATAATTATTATGAGATTTATCCATGTGGCAGTGTACAACAGTAGTCCATCCTTTTTATTGCTGAGTAGTATACTATGGTTTGACTATGCCACAATTTGTACATCCATTCACCTATTGATGGGCATTGGATAGTTTGACTTGACTATGACAATGAAAACTGCAGTGAATATTTGTGTTCAATTGTTTGTATCATCATATACTTTAATTTCTCTTGGGATAATACCTAAAAGTGGAATGGTTGGAACATTTAGTGGATTTATGAATAACGTTTTTGAAAACTGCCAAACTGTTTCCCAAAGTAGTTATACCATCTTACAATTCCACCAGCAGTGTATGAGATTTCCAGTTCCTCCATATCCTTGTCAACACTTAGTTTGGTTGATCTTTTAGACTTTATACATTCTAAGGTACATAGTGAAATGTCATGTGGTTTTACTTTGCATTTCCCTGGTGACTAGTGATATTCAGCATCTTTTCATGTGCTTGTTTGCCATCCTTTTATCTTCTTTGGTGAGGTGTCTCTTCAAAATATTCCCCATTGTAATTGGGTTGTTTACTCATTTTTGAGTTTTGAGAATTCAGAAAATGCATTCTGGATATGAGTCCTAGATGATTTACAGATATTTTCTCCTAGTTCATGGCTTGTCTGCTTTTTCTTAACAGTTACTTGAAAAGCAGGAATTTATTATTTTGATAAAGTCCAATTTATAAACATTTTCTTTTATGGATACATGCTTTAGTGTATCTAAGAAAACTCCCCCGAGATCAAAGAAGTTTTTGCCTATGTTTATTCTAGAAGTTTTAAAGTTATAAATTTTACATTTAGGCCTATTGTCCATGTAGCTAACTTTTGTGTATGATTCAATAAACCGATCAAAGTAAAAAAAAATTTTGCTTGTGAATATCCAATTGTTTCAGCACCATTTATGGAAAAAATTACAATTTCCTCACTGAACTATTGTTGAACTTTTCTTGCAAATCAGCTGATCTTTAACTTGTGGGTGTATTTCTGGACTCTCCATTCATCAGTTTGACTATATTTATGTAATACTACACTGTTTTGATTACCATAGCTTTATAATAAGTTTTGAAGTGAGGTAATGTATGTTCTCCAATTTTGTCCTTCTTTTTCAAGATTGTATTGGCTATTCTAGGTCATTTGAATTTCCGTATGAATTCTGGTATTTCTACAAAATATTCTTAGGAAAAACTAAAGGAGACCTTAATATATGGAGACATATACCACATTCATAGATAAGAAGACCGTATATTGTTAAAATGCCAGTTCTTCCCAAAATAATCTATACATGGTCCCCAAATGTGTCCACATTCTAATTCGTGATGTTAATACCTGTGTATGTTATGTTACATGATAGAAGGGACTTTGCAGGTGAAATTAAGGTTACAAACCTTAAAATAGGGAAATTTTCCTGGATTATCCAGGTGTGCCCAGTGTAATGACATAGGCCCTTAAAATGGAAGTGGAAAAGAGGAGAGTCAGTTAGAAAGATGAAACAGAAGAAGAAACAGGAGAGATCTGAATTGTGAGAGTGACCTGACTTGACCCACCATTGCTGGCTTTGAAGATAGAGGAAAGGGGTCATGAGCTAGGGAATGTGGGTGGCCTCTAGAAGCTGAGAACAACTCCTGGGTGTCAGCAAGTGAGGAAGTGGGGACCTCAGTTTGAATTGAATTATGTCTACAACCCAAATAAGCAGGGAAACAGTTTTTGTCCTGAAGCCTCCAGAAAGGAATGCAGCCCTGCCAACACCTTACCTTTGTTTTGAAGCTCTAACTAGAGACCCAACCAAGCTCATCATACTTCTGACCTATGAAAACTGTGATATAATAAGGAGGTGCTATTTCAAGCGACTACATTTGTAGTAATTTGTTATGGCAGCTATAGAAAACTAGTACTCTTTTTATGCCTGTATAATCTATAGCCATATCACTGATCTTATTCTTGATATTAGCATTTTTCCCCTTTGTCTTTTTGTCCTATTTAGACTGGCTAAGGTTTATCAGTCTTCTTGATCTTCTAAAAGAACCAAGTTTTGGTATCATTGTTTTTCTCTAATATTTTTCTATTTTCTATTTCATTTATTTCTGATCCAGCACATTTTTATTCTACTTATTTTGAATTTTATTTGCTCTACTCAGAAAAAAATTTGTTCAGCCTAGTTGAACAAAAACTTCACAAAAGAACATGTATGGATGACAGATAAGTACATGAAAAGATGCTCAACATCATTAGACACTAGGGAAATATAATTTGAAATCACAATGAGATACCATTTCATACCCACTGGAATGTCAAAAATCAAAAAAGCTAAGTGTTGAAAATGTGGAGAAACTGGAATTCTCATATACTAGTGGTGGGATTGTAAAATGTTACAACCATTTTGGGAAACAGTCTCACAGTTTCTTAAAACATAAATATTCCATAATACTAGCCTATTATATGATCCAACCATTCCATTCCTAGATATTGACCCAAGGGAACTGAAAGCATAATGTACATATAGATAATTTATATGAAAGCTCATAGCACATTCATTTGTAATAGCCAAACACTGGAAGCAGTGCAAATGTCCATCAAGGTGAATGAGTATGTGCACTGTGGCATAGCCATACTATGCCATACTAAACAATAAAGAAGAATGACTATTGGTCCACACACCAACACTGAAGAATCTTAAAATAATTGTGCTGAATGGAAGCAGATAAAAAATACATACTATATGATTGCATTTAAGAAAAGAGATGAATGGTTTCCTGGGGGTAGGGTCTGGTGACAGGAGGCGGGAGAGGGAAAAAAGAACATGGGCATGAGTAAACTGCTGGGGTGGTGGATATATTCATTACCCTGCTTGTTGTGTTGGTTTCTTTGGTATATACATTATGCAAAATACAAATTGTACGTTTTAAGCATGTTCAGTTTGCAGAATATCAATTATCTTCAATTTAAGAAAGCAATCCGAAGATGAAGAATTCGTGTTTTAACAATTGAACTACATCTGTAACTCTGTTTGTTTGTTTTTCAGGGTGGATTGCTATTCTGGGTGCCATCTGGTTGCTAATTTTAGCTGATATCCATGATTTTGAGATAATTCTACACAGAGTAGAATGGGCAACCCTTCTATTCTTTGCAGCACTCTTTGTTCTTATGGAGGTAAGACTTTAGTTGAACTTTTGCAATATGATCTTGTCTGATTTTTAGATTTCATGTTTTGTTTAGTGAATGAAGAAAGCCCAAAGTCTGTAAGTCTTTCTACATATTCACTAAGTGGAAAATTATGGGGGTTGAAATTAGACTATTTTAAGTTAAACCAAATTTTATCTCAGACACCTAAATATTATTTAATAAATTGATCTATTTGGTTGCTGTTTTTTTTCTTGAATAACATTTGTGGTTTGTAAACTTGTTCTAATTTCATTTGTTACAAAGTGCAATAGAATTTACTCTAATTTTGGGGCAAAATGACTTGTTACAGAAAGTTTACAGGGAAATGTTATCTTGATGATCTATTGCATTTTGTGTAATATTTAAGTAAATATTCTGTTATGATGGAAAAGACTACATCAAAGAAAAGAATGAATAATATGTATTGTTTATTTAGTTATAATTGTTGTTACAAAATTATTCACAATACTTTTTAATCTTTAGACTTGATTTATAAACTTCTGTCCTCCTCAAATGCAAAGCTTTACTGATGTACAAGACTACTACTCCCCAAAGGATCCAAATGTTTCCATTAATTACCTTAATTAATTACCTTAATTTATTGATGACAGGTCCATTCAATATTCATTATTCTCTTGATTCAGACTTTGGCTTTTTTTTTCAACTTTTTAAAAACAGGTCCCTTGAGTCATTGAAATCTATGTCTTTAACTCATAATGGATTGCACAGATGTAATCAAATGACTCATATAGGCCCTCCAAATATGTCAGGGAGTCATGAATCATATTCTACTTCATCAGTTTCCTACTCAAAAACTTCACCTTTTCTATTGAGTCTTCTTTACACACAGAATATGAGGACTACTGGGGGGAAAATTCTGGTTACTGTTACATGATTGGCTTTTGAGAGTCCCTGACTCAATTACATGTTTATTCAAGGTGTAAATTGCTATCTCATCTGGGTTTTTGGCATATTGTTCTCAATGGCATATACTTCTCTTTGTCTTGATGGGATAAACACTGGAATTTTTAAAGCAACTTAAGATATAATTTATATATCATAAAATTCACTCATTTTAACTTTACAGTTTAATGATTTTTAGTAAATTTTGAACGTTTTATCCCTATGACTCTCACACCCATTTATAGTCAATTCTAGCTCTTAACTCCAGCTCTAGGCAATCACTAATCTTTTTTCTATCTATTGATGTGCCTTTTCTGTACATTTCATCTAAAAAGAATCCTATACTGTGTACCATTTTCTGTCTGGTTTCTTTAAATTAGAATAATGATGTTGAGGTTCATCCATGTTCTGGTATATATCTTAGTCTCATTTTGTTTTATTGCTGAATAGCATTCCACTATATGGATATACCATATTTTATTTACCTATTTTCATAAACAACTGTGTATATTTGTGTATGTCTTTATGTGGACATGTTTTCATTTCTTTTAGGTAGATGTTAGGTCTTATCATAAGTTTAAATTCTTAAGAAACTGCCTGGGACTTCCCTGGTGGTCCAGTGGTTAAGAATCCGCCTTCCAATGCAGGGGACGTAGGTTCAATCCCTGGTCAGGGAACTAAGATCCCACATACTGCAGAGCTACTAAGCCCAAGCACCACAACTACTGAGCCCAAGCACTCTAAAGCCCATGCGCCACAACTACTGAGCCCTCATGCTACAGCTCCTGAGCCTGCATGCTCTGAAGCCCGCATACCACAACTAGAGAGGCTGCACGCCTCAACTACTGAGGCTGTGTGCTCTAGAGCCTGCACGCCACAACTAGAGAGAAGCCCATGCGCTGCAACAAAGAGCCCGCATGCTGCAATGAAGATCCCACGTGCTGCAGCTAAGACTCGATGCAGCCAAATAATAAATAAATAAATATTTTTAAAAAACTGCCAAAATGTTTTCCACAGTGGCTGTATCATTTTACATTCCTATCAGTAATGTAGTAGATTCCAGTTTCTTTATATCCTCTCTGTCACATAATGCCATTCTTTTTGATTATAGACATTCTAGTAGGTGTGAAAAGGTATTTAATTCTTTAAAAAGCAAATATGGGGAAAAGTCCATTTGAACCATGGTTTTCTCTGGATATATGCCCAGTAGTGGGATTGCTGGATCATATAGTAATTCTATTTTTAGTTTTTTAAGGAACCTCCATACTGTTCTCCATAGTAGCTGCACCAGTTTACACCAACAGTGTAGGAAGGCTCTCTTTTCTCCACACTCTCTCCAGCATTTATTTTTTGTAGACTTCTTGATGATGGCCATTCTGACTGGTGCGAGGTGATATCTGGTAATTTTGATTTGCATTTCTCTAATAATTAGCTATGTTGAGCATCTTTTCATGTGTCTCTTGCCCATCTGTATGTCTTCTTTGGAGAAATGTCTCTTTAGGTCTTCTGCCCATTTTTTCAGTGGGTCGTTTGTTTTTCTGATATTGAGCCGCATGAGCTGTTTGTAAATTTTGGAGATTATTCCCTTGTCTGTTGCATCATTTGCCAATATTTTCTCCCACTCTGTGGGTTATCTCACAGAATGGGAGAAAAGCTTTGCTGTGCAAAAGATTTTAAGTTTCATTAGGTCCCATTTGTTTATTTTTTATTTTATTTCCATTACTCTAGGAGGTGGGTCATAAAGGATCTTGCTGTGATTTATGTCATAGAGTGTTCTGCCTATGTTTTCGTCTAAGAGTTTTATAGTGTCTGGCTTTATGTTTAGGTCTTTGATTTATTTTTGTGTATGGTGTTAGGAAGTGTTCTAATTTCATTCTTTTACATGTAGCTGTCCAGTTTTCCCAGCACCACTTATTGAAGAGGTTATCTTTTCTCCATTGTATATTCTTGCCTCCTTTGTCAAAGATAAGGTGACCATACACCATATGTGCATGGGTTTATCTCTGTGTTTTTCTGTCCTGTTCCATTGATCTATATTTCTGTTTTTGTGCCAGTACTATACTGTTTTCATGACTGTTGCTTTGTAGTATAGTCTGAAGTCAGGGAACCTGATTCCTTCAGCTCCGTTTTTCTTTCTCAAGATTGCTTTGGCTATTTGGGGTCTTTTGTGTCTCCATAGAAATTTAGAAAATGTTTGTTCTAGTTCTGTGAAAAATGCCATTGGTGATTTGATAGGGATTGTATTGGGTAGTATAGTCATTTTGACAATATTGATTCTTCCAACCCAGGAGCATGATATATCGTTCTATCTGTTTGTCATCGTCTACTTCTTTCATCAGCATCTTACAGTTTTTGGCGTACAGGTTTTTTGCCTCCTTAGGTAGTATATAAAAGTTATAAACGTCTGTTATATTTTTTGATGCTATTTTGAATACAATTGTTTTCTTAACTTTATTCTGATTGTATGTTAACATTACATAGAGATACAACTGATTTCTTAATATTAACACTGTGTCCTGTGACCTTGCTGAACCCATTTATTAGTCTAGTAGCTGTTTAGAATTTTCTTTCATGTCATCTGCAAATAAAGACATTTTAATTTCTTTTCTGATTGGAATGCCTTTAACTAGCTCACACTCTCTTCCTCTCTCTCCTCCGAATACCCTCCTTTTCCCTTCTTTTTCTTTTTTTCCTGTCTTGTTGGCCAGAACCTCTAGTTTAATGTTGAAGTGATGAGTATTGACATTCATACCTTATTTCTGATCTTAGGGGAAATGTATTCAGATCTTCACCATTATGCATAATGTTAGTTATAGGTTTTTTTAATAGATATCCTTTATTAGGTTGATAAAGTTAGGATATATTCCTAGTTTGTTGTGAACTTTTATCAGTAATGTATATTGGATTTTGTCAAATGTTTTATCTGTATCTATTAAGATGACCATATGACTTTTAACATTGAAAAATGTTACTACATTACAAATTTTCTACTGGTATACTACATTGACTGATTTTCAGCTGTTAAATCTACTTTGCATTCCTGAAGTAAATCTCACTTGGTCATGGTGTATAATAAGTTGTTGAGTTCAGATTACTATTATTTTGTTGAGAATTTTTTCATCTACATTCATGTGGGATATTGGTCTACATTATTATTTTTATGTGATGTTTTGTCTGGATTTGGTATGAGCATAACACTGAATGAGTATAACAGAATGAGTTCAGAAGTATTCTTTGTAGAAGAATTTGTGAAGGGCTGTTTTTAAATATTCAATAAAAGTTTCCAGTGAAGCCATCTGGGCCTGGAATTTAAATTGTGGGAAGGTTCTGTGTTTGTTTGATTTTACTAATTCCATTTCTTCAGCCTATTCAGGTATAATATTTCTTCTTGAGTAAATTTTACTAATTTTTGTCTTCTATGAACTTGTCTATTTCATCCAAGTTTTCTTATTTTTTGGCATAAGTTGTTTATAATATTGCCTCTAATACTTTTTATTTCTGTGAAGTCATTAGTGATATTCCCTTTTCCATTTCTGATTTTGGTGATTTGTGTCTTCTGTCTGCTTTCTTGATTAGTCTAGGTAAAGTTAGAAAATTTTTTTGTTCTTTAAAATAGGAAAATTTTATTTCATTAATTTTCCTTTTTTTCCATATTAAATCATTGGATAAACTCTTACATTGGAAATATGTTCTTTTTTTTTTTTTTAAGCTGGGAATCTTTATAGACCCTAGTTTCTAAGATTTAGGTCGTACTGCATTTCATCTAAAAATGTCTATTCTCTCAGTGACAAAGATATTTTGTTTTCATTATCATCCTCTTCTTCCCTTATAGATGTGTATGTCCTTAAAATTCCCAGCCTTTAAAAACTTTCTCAGGTTACTCCACTAGCCAGAAGAAAATCAATTTCCAACAAGCTTCTTTTTACTGAATTCTCGGTTCCTGGTTTCTTCTTGCTCCCTTTGACACCTGGGTCTTCTTATTTTATTTTATTATTATTATTTTTAACATCTTTATTGGAGTATAATTGTTTTACAATGGTGTGTTAGTTTCTGCTTTATAACAAAGTGAATCAGCTTTACATTTACATATATCCCCATATCTCCTCCCTCTTGCGTCTCCCTCCCACCCTCCCTATCCCACCCCTCTAGGTGGTCACAAAGCACCGAGCTGATCTCCCTGTGCTATGTGCCTGCTTACTTCCCACTAGCTATCTATTTTACATTTGGTAGTGTATATATGTCCATGCCACTCTTTCACTTCATCCCAGCTTACACTTCCCTCTCCCTGTGTCCTCAAGTCCATTCTCTATGTCTGCATCTTTATTCCTGTCCTGCCCCTAGATTCTTCAGAACCTGTTTTTTAGATTCCATATATATATATATATGTTAATATGCGGTATTTGTTTTTCTCTTTCTGGCTTATTTCACTCTATGACAGACTCTAGGTCCATCCACCTCATTACAAATAACTCAATTTCATTTCTTTTTATGGCTGAGTAATATTCCATTGTATATATGTGCCACATCTTCTTTATCCATTCATCTGTCGATGGACACTTAGGTTGCTTCCATGTCCTGCCCAATGTAAATAGAGCTGCAGTGAGCATTGTGGTACATGAGTCTTTTTGAATTATGCTTTTCTCAAGGTATATGCACAGTAGTGGGATTGCTGGGTCATATGGTAGTTCTATTTTTAGTTTTTTAAGGAATCTCCATACTGTTCTCCATAGTGGCTGTATCAATTTACATTCCCAGCAACAGTGCAAGAGGGTTACCTTTTCTCCACACCCTCTCCAGCATTTATTGTTTCTAGATTTCTTGATGATGCCCATTCTGACTGGTGTGAGGTGATAACCTCATTGTAATTTTGATTTGAATTTCTCTAATGATTAGTGATGTTGAGCATCCTTTCATGTGTTTGTTGGCAGTCTGTATATCTTCTTTGGAGAAATGTCTAATTAGGTCTTCTGCCCATTTTTGGATTGAGTTGATTGTTCTTTTGATATTGAGCTGCATGAGCTGCTTGTAAATTCTGGAGATTAATCCTTTGTCAGTTGCTTCATTTGCCAATATTTTCTCCCATCTCTGGGGTCTTGTTTATGATTTCCTTTGCTGTTCAAAAGCTTTTAAGTTTCATTAGGTCCCATTTGTTTATTTTTGTTTTTATTTCCATTACTCTAGGAGGTGGGTCAAAAAGGATCTTGCTGTGATTTATGTCATAGTGTGTTCTACCTATGTTTTCCTCTAAGAGTTTTATAGTGTCTGGCCTTACATTTAGGTCTTTAATCCATTTTGAGTTTAATTTTGTGTATGGTGTTAGGGAGTGTTCTAATTTCATTCTTTTACATGTAGCTGTCCAGTTTTCCCAGCACCACTTATTGAAAAGGCTGTCTTTTCTCCATTGTATATTCCTGCATCCTTTATCAAAAATAAGGTGACCATATGTGTGTGGGTTTATCTCTGGGTTTTCTATCCTGTTCCATTGATCTATATTTCTGTTTTTGTGTCAGTACCATACTGTCTTGATTACTGTAGATTTGTAGTATAGTCTGAAGTCAGGGAGCCTGATTCCTCCAGCTCCGTTTTTCTTTCTCAAGATTGCTTTGGATATTAGCAGTCTTTTGTGTTTCCATACAAATTGTGGAATTTTCTGTTCTAGTTCTGTGAAAAATGCCCTTGGTAGTTTGATAGGGATGGCATTGAATCTGTAGATTGCTTTGGGTAGTAGAGTCATTTTCACAATGTTGATTCTTCCAATTCAAGAACATGTAATATCTCTCCATCTGTTTGTATCATCTTTAATTTCTTTCATCAGTGTTTTCATCTTATAGTTTTCTGTATACAGGTCTTTTTTCTCCTTAGGTAGGTTTATTCCTAGGTATTTTATTCTTTTTGTTGCAGTGGTAAATGGGAGTGTTTCCTTAATTTCTCTTTCAGATTTTTCGTCATTAGTGTATAGGAATGCAAGAGATTTCTGTGCATTAATTTTGTATCCTGCTACTTTACCAAATTCATTGAATAGCTCTAGTAGTTTTCTGGTAGCATCTTTAGGATTCTCTATGTATAGTATCATGTCATCTGCAAACAGTGACAGTTTTACTTCTTCTTTTCTCATTTGGATTCCTTTTATTTCTTTTTCTTCTCTGATTGCTGTGGCTAAAACTTCCAAAACTATGTTGAATAATAGTGTTGAGAGTGGGCAACCTTGTCTTGTTCCTGATCTTAGAGGAAATGGTTTTGGTTTTTCTCCATTGAGCATGATGTTGGCTGTGGGTGTGTCATATATGGCCTTTATTATGTTGAGGTAAGTTCCCTCTGCCTACTTTCTGCAGGGTTTTTATCATAAATGGGTGTTGAATTTTGTCAAAAGCTTTTTCTGCATCTATTGAGATGATCATATGGTTTTTCTCCTTCAATTTGCTAATATGGGGTATCACATTGATTGATTTGCATATATTGAAGAATCCTTGCATTCCTTGGATAAACCCCACTTGATCATGGTGTATGATCCTTTTAATGTGCTGTTTGTTTCTGTTTGCTTGTATTTTGTTGAGGATTTTTGCAGCTATGTTCATCAGTGGTATTGGCCTGTAGTTTTCTTTTTTTGTGACATCTTTGTCTGGTTTGTGTATCAGGGTGATGGTGGTCTAGTAGAATGAGTTTGGGAGTATTCCTCCCTCTGCTATATTTTGGAAGAGTTTGACAAGGATGGGTGTTAGCTCTTCTCTAAATATTTGACAGAATTCACCTGTGAATCCATCTGGTCCTGAGTTTTTCTTTGTGGGAAGATTTTTAATTACTATTTCAATTTCCGTGTTTGGGATTGGTGTCTTTATATTTTCTATTTCTTCCTGGTTCAGTCTCGGAAGGTTGTGCTTTTCTAAGAACTTGTCCATTTCTTCCAGGTTGTTCATTTTATTGGCATATAGGTCTTGTAATAATCTGTCATGATCCTTTGTATTTCTGCAGTGTCAATTATTACTTCTCCTTTTTCATTTCTAATTCTATTGATTTGAGTCTTCTCCCTTTTTTTCTTGATGAGTCTGGCTAATGGTTTATCAATTTTGTTTATCTTCTCAAGAACCAGCTTTTAGTTTTATTGACCTTTGCTATCATTTCATTCATTTCTTTTTCATGTATTTCTGATCTGATCTTTATGATTTCTTTCCTTCTGTTAACTTTGGGGTTTTTGTTCTTCTTTCTCTAATTGCTTTAGTTGTAAGGTTAAGTTGTTTTTTGAGATGTATCTTGTTTCTTGTGGTAGAATTGTATTGCTATACACTTCCCTCTTAAAACTGCTTTTGCTGTGTCCCATAGGTTTTTGGTTGTCATGTTTTCACAGTCATTTGTTTCTAGGTATTTTCTGATTTCCTTTTTGATTTCTTCAGTTATCTCTTGGTTATTTAGTAGTGTATTCTGTAACCTCCATTTGTTTGTATTTTTTACAGTTTTTTTCCTGTAATTGATTTCTAGTCTCATAGTGTTGTGGTTGGAAAACATACTGGATACAATTTCAATTTTCGTATGTATACCAAGGCTTGATTTATGACCCAAGATGTGATGTATCGTGAAGAATGCTCCATGAGCACTTGAGAAGAAATTGTATTCTGTTGTTTTTGGATGGAATGTCCTATAAATATCTATTAAGTCCGTCTGGTTTAATGTATAATTTAAAGCTTGCATTTCCTTATTTATTTTCATATTGGGTGATCTGTCCATTGGTGAAAGTGGGTTGTTAAAGTCCCCTACTATGATTGTGTCATTGTCAGTTTCCCCTTTTATGGCTGTTAGCATTTGCCTTATGTATTGAAGTACTCCTATGTTGGGTCCATAAATATTTACAATTGTTATATCTTCTTCTTGGATTGATCCCTCAAACATTATGTAGTGTCCTTCTTTGTCTCATCATAGTCTTTATTTTAAAGTCTATTTTGTCTGATATGAGAATTGCTAGTCCAACTTTCTTTTGATTTCCATTTGCATGGAATATATTTTTCCATCCCCTCACTTTCAGTCTGTATGTTTCCCTAGGTCTGAAGTGGGTCTGTTGTAGACAGCATATATACAGGTCCTGTTTTTGTATCCTCAGCCAGTCTATATCTTTTGGTTGGAGCATTTAATCCATTTTCATTTAAGGTAATTATCAATATGTATGTTCCTATTACCTTTTTCTTAATTTGTTTGGGTTTGTTATTGTAGGTCTTTTCCTTCTTTTGTGTTTCCTGCCTAGAGAAGTTCCTTTAGCATTTGTTGTAAAGCTGGTTTGGTGGTGCTGAATTCTCTTAGCTTTTGCTTGTCTGTGAATGTTTTAATTTCTCCATTGAATCTGAATGAGATCCTTGCTGGGTAGAGTAATCTTGGTTGTAGGTTTTTCCCTTTCATCTCTTTAAATATGTCCTGCCATTCCCTTCTGGCTTGCAGAATTTCTGCTGAAAGATCAGTTGTTAACCTTATGGGGATTCCCTTTTATGTTATTTGTTGCTTTTCTCTTGCTGCTTTTAATATTTTTTCTTTGTATTTAATTTTTGATAGTTTGATTAATATGTGTCTTCAAGTGTTTCTCCTTGGATTTATCCTGTATGGGACTCTGTGTGCTTCCTGGACTTGCTTGACTATTTCCTCTCCCATATTAAGGACGTTTTCCACTATAATCTCTTCAAATATTTTCGCAGTCCCTTTTTTTTCCTCTTCTTCTGGGAACCCTATAATTCGTATGTTGGTGTGTTTAATGTTGTCCCAGATGTCTCTGAGGCTGTCCACAATTTTTTCATTATTTTTTCTTTATTCTACTCTGCAGTAGTTATTTCCACTATTTTATCTTCCAGGTCACTTATCCATTCTTCTGCCTCAGTTATTCTGCTATTGACTCCTTCCAGAGAATTTTTAATTTCATTTTTTGTGGTGTTCACCATTTTTTATTTGCTCTTCAGTTCTTCTAGGTCCTTGTTAAACGTTTCTTGTATTGTCTTCATTCTATTTCCAATATTTTTGATCATCTTTACTATCATTACTCTAAATTTTTTTTCAGGTAAACTGCCTATTATCTCTTCATTTGTTTGGACTGATGGGTTTTTACTTTGCTCCTTCATCTGCTGTGTTATTTCTCTGTCTTCTCACTTTGCTTAACTTACTGTGTTTGGGGTCTCCTTCTCACAGCCTGCAGGTTCGTAGTTCCTGTTGTTTTTGTGTCTGCCCCCAGTGCATAAGTTTGGTTCAGTGGATTGTGTAGGCTTCCTGGTGGAGGGGATTGGTTCTTGTGTTCTGGTGGATGAGGCGGGATCTTGTCTTTCTGGTGGGTAGGACCGTGTCTGCTGGTGTTTTTGAGGTGTCTGTGAATTTATTATGATTTTATGCAGCCTCTCTGCTAATGGGTGGGTTTGTGTTCCTGTCTTGGTAGTTGTTTGGCATAGGGTGTCCAGCCCTGTAGCTTGCTGGTCGTTGAGTGGAGCTGTGTATTAACATTGTGGTGGAGATCTCTGGTAAAGTTTTCGCCATTTGATATTTAATGGGGCCAGGAGGTCTCTGGTGGACCAATATCCTGAACTTGACTCTCCCACCTCCGAGGCTCAGGTCTGATACCTGGCCGGAGCACCTAATCCCTGTTAGCCACTGGGCTCAGAAGAAAAGGGAGAATAAAAAATAAATAAATAAATTAATTAATTAATTATAGTTATTAAAATAAAAAATTTAAAAATATTTTAAAAATTAAAAAGTAGTAAAAAAGAATGAAAGAAGAGAGCAACCAAACCAAAAAACAATTCCACCAATGATCACAAGCAGTAAAAACTATACAAAAAAAAAAAAAGACAGACAGAACCCTAGGACAAATGCAAAAGCAAAGCTATACAGACAAAATCACACAAAGAGGCATACACATGCACATTCACAAAAAAAGAAAAAGGAGAAAAAATTTATATACATATATATGTGTGTGTATATATATATATATATGTATATATAAAAGGAAGAGAGCAGCCCAATCATTAAACAAATCTACCAATGATAATAAACTCTAAATACTAAACTAAGATGAACATAAAACCAGAAACAAATTAGATGCAGAAAGCAAACTCCAAGTATACAGTTGCTCCCAAAGTCCACTGCCTCAATTTTGGGATGACTTGTTGTCTATTCAGGTGTTCCAGAGATGCAGGGTACATAGAGTTGATTGTGGAGATTTAATCTGCTGTTTCTGAGGCTGCTGGGAAAAATTTCACTTTCTCTTCTTTGTTCGCACAGCTCCTGGGGTTCAGCTTTGGATTTGGCCCGACCTTTGCATGTAGGTCGTCTGAGGGCGTCTGTTCCCTGCCCAGACAGGAGGAGTTAACGTAGCACCTGATTAGGGGGCTCTTACTCATTCAGGCTGAGGGGGAGGGAGGGGTATGGAATGCATGGCGAGCCCATGGCAGTAGAGGCTGGCGTGACGTTGCAACAGCCTGAGGCTTGCTGTGTGTTCTCCTGGGGAAGTTGTCCCTGGATCATGAGACCCTGGCAGTGGTGTGCTGCACAGGCTCCTGGGAGAGGAGGTGTGGATAGTGACCTGTGCTTGCACACAGGCTTCTTGGTGCCTGCAGCAGCAGCCTTAGTGTTCCAGCCTGTCTGTGGTGTCTGTGCTGATAGCCATAGCTTGGGCCAGTCTCTGGAGGTTGTATAAGCGGTGCTCTGAATCCCCTCTCCTCATGCACCCCAAAACAATTGTCTCTTGCCTCTTAGGCAGGTCCAGATTTTTTCCCGGACTCCCTCCCAGCTAGCTGTGGCACACTAGCCCCCTTCAGGATGTGTTCACACAGCCAACCCCAGTTCTCTCCCTGGGATCTGACCTCCAAAGCCCAAGCCTCAGCTCCCAGCCCCCACCTGCCCTGGCCGGTGGGTGAGCAGACAAGCCTTTTGGGCTGGTGAGTGCTGGTCAGCAACAATCCTCTGTGTAGGAATCTGTCCACTTTGCCCTCTGCACACCTGTTGCTGCGCTCTCCTCCCTGGCTCAGAATCGGCCCCCCCTCTCACCCCCGTCTCCACCAGTGAAGGGGCTTCGTAGGGTGTAGAAACTTTTCCTCCTTCAAAGCTCCCTCCCAGAGGTTTGAGTCCCATCCATATTCTTTTGTTTCTGTTTCTTCTTTTTCTTTTGCCCTACCCAGGTACATGGGGAGTTTCTTGCCTTTTGGGAAGTCTGAGGTCTTCTGCCAGAGTTCAGTAGGTGTTCTGTAGGAGTTGTTCCACATATAGATGTATTTGTGGGGAGTAAGGTGATCTCCACGTCTTACTTCTCCACCATCTTGAAGGCCTCCCCAACCTTGTATATTTTTATCTTCAATCTTTTTTTCTTCTTTATCTGAGTTGATTAAGGATTATGTAAATTTTGATTTCCCAGTTTTTGGCAGTTACATTCTCTTTTAGTGGTTTACTCTGGAGATGACAGCTTATATTCTTAACTCATCAAGGGTAAACGTTAATTGTTACTATTATACTCTTCAACTCTATTTTCTTTAAACAAAATTCCTCTACTATATCCAGTACCTGTGGATTCTCATTCTTGCATGTTGGTGGTATATCCAAATCTGTTTTGGTTATTTCTGCTCTTGTTCATGTTACTTGTCTTCTTGTATTCTTGATGACCCTAGATTATAATTTTGTTACTTGATCTTAATCTGTGGGAGTCTTGAGAGGCTACATTTGGAGTGCTTTCTTCCAGAAACTTCTTTTGTTTGCCTCTACTGGATGCCAGGGGATAATTTTTTCACCCTGTTTCAAGGCTGTCAGTGCAGTGTGAGAAACCCTGTTTCAGCCTACAACCTTACTGCTGCTCACACCTCCGTGCTCTCACTTCAGCACTTGGTTGGCATCAAGCTCAAGGCAATTTCATCCTTCCTTGCCATTCAAGTCTGCAGCTCCCAGCCAGCTGCAAGAAGTATTTTCATGGGAAGGGAGATTCCTTGGAAAACATTACATTGTCTTGTTAATCCAGTAATGCCCTAAAAGTGTGTTTTATCCAAAGTCTATTTATTTAGCTGCGGAAGGGACCTTAAGACCTCCTAGTCCATCATTTTGAAGAAAGTAGTGGCATTGATTTATTGTATTTATCTAATTTCAATGGAACAACAATGTCAGATCATTGCTGAACCAGCTTTTTGCAACTAGTCACTGCAACACAAGGATAATTATGTTTCATATTGTGAGGGATTTACATCATATTATACAATCATCTTTTCACTATATAAATTGATGGAGGAGATAAGTGATGCATATAGCATCTTCAGCTATACATAAACTTTAGTTTGCTGAAGTGTAGAATATATATTATATATTTACAACTTTAGATTTGATAGAATTAGGTGTTACATAGTTATCTCATTTGTCATTTTATGAAAGAGTATCTATTGGCTATTTGTATTTTCCTCATATCTTGACTTTCTTTTTTAAACATAGCCAAGCTGATGTTTTCAGTATTTGTAATCATTCACCATGATGACATCACAGTGAAAAGGCCACATTTGAGAGGTGCTAGGTAGCTATGTCACCCCCATGTCTGGTTCCCTCTCGGTGCTTCCTGTCTGAGATCTGTCATGGATGGCAGAAGATCTCCTCCTCAGCTGGAACGAAGTAGGCAGACTGAGCAGAATGGCTCCTGCACTTATGTCTCCATCTAATCTTCTTTCCTACCTTTCTCTGGACACAATTTTCTGAATCTGTCTAGTACTATGAAAATAGTACATGCTTCAGTTAAATAGACCTTTCTTTGAACGTTATGAAAACCGTGCATTTTCTTTATATTCTTCTAAAACTCTGTGATGCTTAACTTTAAAAAGGAATTTGAAATGCAACTTACTTGCAAGACATTCTATCTGGAGACACATTTCATTATGTACAGGTGAACAGTACTCCTATACAGCGATCTTAAAATAAAGAAATGGCCTTCCATCCAAATGTAAATTTAGCATGGATATTAACTCAAATTAATGAGAAGTTCCTGCCTCTGTTACTGTGCTCTCTTCTCAATGAATCTTCAGTGTTCATATAAGATAGTAAATTATTTATAGACTGTGTGTTTGATCTTTTATAAAAAATGAGAGCGCCATGTTGACTTATTTTCATTTTAAAGCCATGTTTTTAAAAATTTGATATATTCTCACTTTTAAATTGATTCTTATCATACATCTATTTCTTCTAGGCATTGGCACATCTCCACTTAATAGAGTATGTTGGAGAACAGACTGCTTTGCTAATAAAGGTACATTAAATACTGCAATATAAAGTGCTCCAGCCACTATTCCTTTGATTTTTTTTTTAATTGGCAAGAATAGGGCACATTAATTATATAAAAAATTATATCAGGGAACCTATTTTATCCTGTGTAGCTAAGAGATGAAAAGAAACTTTTTTCAAAGAATATATAATTACAGATGCCTACAATTTTGCTATTAGCCTTTAGTTAAAACCTTTCTGGGAAGGAGAGAATTGAGACAGCAGTCTCAGTAAGTGATGCACAGAGGTCCCAGCCTAGCGTCACCACATGGGAAGTGAGGTCAGTGTGACCAGTGTGTCACCTGGTGTCCCACCAGGAATGGGAACACTGAACCTGCTGCCCCACCCACCCCCGCCCCGGCCCCCAAGGGTTGGTTGGCTTGAGCATGATTGGGAATCACTCCTCTCACTTACTTGTAGACCCTGGCCCAGGCTCCTGGTAGGGGTCGAGAAAGCCCAGTTGGTCCTGTTTGCACACCTGGGTCTCCCTTGCTCTCCTTGTGTGGAAGAGGAAGGACCAAGAGTCCTGTGGTCCTTTCTGAGTCTCACATGTCCTAGCATCAGCTCCTCAGTGCGTGTGATCTATGTAGCTATGGTACACTGCCCTACTCTTATCTGTTCCTTCCAGATGGTCCCAGAAGATCAGCGCCTTGCAGCTGCCATCATCTTGGTGGTCTGGGTCTCAGCCATCGCATCATCCCTGATTGACAACATACCATTCACTGCTACCATGGTGAGTCACAGTCTCCTCCATGTGATGAGGGCCCAGCTTTCACCTGCACACAACCTGGACTCACCCTTCCTTCCAGAGGAAGCAGAGAATGAGCCTGTCCCTTTACTGCACTCACAGTTTAAGGGAACAGATGTGATGGATCCCAGGCAGCAGCTGGGAGCTGAGGCCTACAGCTGCTGTGGACCGTGAATCCCAGGATGGCTGGGTGTTTCAGGGTCAGTCTGACCGGGAGCTGCCACCTCTCATGGAAAAAACAGTCTTTCTTTCTTCCTTTTTTCAAAGAAAATTGGAAGACACCAAAGACAGAGGCTGGTTGAAGGTGTTCATCCTTTATTCCCGACAAATGTAGAAGCTATTCTAACTGGCTGGGGTAGCTTCTGGTGCTATGGCCTGGATAAGATTTTGAATTCTCTGTGTGATCTTGACCCAAGTCAAGATTAGGGGATCCACATTAGAGGACTTTTACAGAGCTGTTCCTGCTGTGTCTTCTGACGTCACTGATTGCTCAACTTAGGGCAGAATTGTGAATGCCTGGTATGACAGCATAAAGGTGGGAACAGGAACCTCGGGTCCTGTCACAGCACCTGGTGTCCCAGGTGTGCTGGGTGTGCATGAACGCTCCTCATGGCTGGATTCTCGATAGAGGAGACTTATCTCTTGTTCTTGTGACCTTGAGGGCCACTCCTCTCTCACAGGACCTTAGGGTGACTGGGACTCGATGTCACCATGCATTGCCTGGAATCACAGTGTCTGCTGCGTTGATGCTCCAGTTACCTAGCTATTGTTCTTCCAGGGTCTGGGTTTGGTAATTCTGAAGTAATTCTGTGGCTCTTATTATTTCTTCATGAAGCCCTGAGTTAGAACAGTCATCTGGATGTTGCTGAATGTGCTGGTACTGCTCAGCGGGTGCTGTCATTACTGTGGTCCTGCAGAGGGCGAGGGGCAGCAGCACCTCTCAGGCAGGCTAAAGCGGCAGGGCCCTGGGCTTCTGAGATGACAGGTCAGCTTGCGTGTGAACCCCTTTCTTAATTGAAATAGATTCTGTAGAAGACCCCGTGCATCTGAACCCTGTGTAGCCGCAGCCCAGAGTTTCATCAGCAAACCTTTGTCTGTGCTTCCTCGAGGCCCTACATGCTCACAGCTGATGCACCCTACCTTCTCGGGGGCTTCCAGGTTTCAGGACCCAGACCCTCTCTTGGACTGAACAAAATGGTCCCTATTGTTGAAAATTTAGATTCCTCTACTTTCTAAAAATATGACTATTTTGATATTTTTCTTCCCCAAATATTAATAGTTACTTAAAATTTAAATTAAAAAAATACATTAAAGGAATCACAGAGGGTAGGGTAACAAATATCAGTACACTTACCCCCCAAAATGAGGAAAATTTTATTCCCTCTGCCTCAGGTTTTCTTGTTTGTTTTGTTTTTAAGAAATAAAACATTATAGAGGAATGTAACATTCTCTGTTCCTTCCCTCAACCCCAATATCATTCTGTCCTTACCTCTCCTGAGGGAACTACCTTCATAAATCTGGGGCATATCACTATGGAAAGGATTAAAAGAAGGATCTTAGTTTGTGTGCGTCAACATGGTATGGAAACTAACTCCTGAGAAACCAAAGCAGCAGCTGCATGGCATGGAGCTTCCTGCAGCCCACAGATCTCTGCCACCTGAATTTACCATGTCAGCACGTGGTATCCACTATGGCTGCATCAGAGGAGGGCCACTTGGGATTCTGCCTTAGTCTGGAAGTGGCATCAGAAGTGACCTGTCACAGTCCTTGGGTGGGAAGTGGACACATAGCCCTGCCCAGTTGCAGGGTCCTGGGAAGTATGCAGCACAGAGAGCTGGGCAGGCACTTAGGTCTGCACCACGGTCCCTTGCTCCCTTCCTCCCTCCTTTTCACTTGGCTGTCTTTTTTGCCACTTCTTTCTCATTTTTGGGGCGGTCAGGGGATGAGGTCTGTAGGATTTCATACTTAGACACCCCTGAAATGCCCTTTGACCTAGCATGTGGCCAGTTTGCCCCATGTGAGAGCAGAGTTCTGCACATGCCCACATGTACAAGCACATTGACTGTGCTGTTAGAGTTTCTTTAGATTCACTCATCCTTTCTCTAATCAATCAATTCTGATAGAGCAAATCACTTTACTGATTTATCTATTTCAACTGACAGTTCAAGACATTTTTCTGAGTACTATGCAGTCGGATTAGGCATTAGAGGTTCATTATCTGTATCTCTTCAGGATGGTGGTTTCTTTCACACTGTGTAAGGTCTCTCTTCATCTCTGCTCTGAACCTCTGCCTGGTTATCTTTTTCCAATTCTTTATTTTCAGACTTTTTTTTTGTTTGTTTTTTAAATCCCTTTTTAGTTGTATTTTTTAAAACAACATGCAAATGGATTTTTAAAATTCCAAGCAGATATCTCTGTTAAGAGAATAGTTTTGAAACTGCTAGGTGGCGTTTCAGGAGGCTCTGAGGAGCTCTAGTTTTTTATGTTTCAGCACAGAAAGAATTCAGTGAGAGACAAAGTGATAGATGAGAAGTGATTTATTAGAATAGGATGCTTGTGAGACTTACAAGAGGGTGCTGCACCCAAGAACATAGTGGGCTACAGTTTTATAATTAAAGGAAAAGTGGGAAGGGGGACAAGACCACCTTCTTCCTCATCCTTGAGTAGACATCAAGCTTCCATCATCAGCTTTTCCTCCAGATTGGGTAGGGGAGTTTTCTTGTCCCTACATGGTCAGGCCAGGACTGTCATGGTGCAATGGAAATCAGCTAAAAGGCAGTAACATATGTTAAAAATTGTAAATCATCTCAGGTTTTAGTATAATGTCACCTTTTCCTTATATTTTTGTTTATAGTGTGTGCAAAGGAGCATGTCCTAGGAATTCTTAACTTACTAAGCTCACTGGGCAGGATGTGGGTCTCATGCCACCATTGTTTTATTGTTTTGGGGCATGTCTCATGTTTCTGTTGTGTGGTTTTGTTGCTAAGCTTGGTTTTGTGGTTAAGCAAACCTGCTTTCTTGAGTGATCATTAATTTACAGAAGTCTCCCATACTTTTTCTTTACTTACAATCCCCTCGTAGGATTAACTATTTAATTACCTACTTTGTCCCTTTACTCTTTCCCTTTCGGTTAACATGTTTAAATTTATTGTGTTGACTGTGAGACTTGAGTTTATTTCTACTATTTTATTAAGGTTTTGCATTTGTTATACTTTTTCTTTTCTGATTCTTTTTTCCCTGTTATTTTCTGATTTCTCTTGGATTGATAAATCTCATCCTCCAACTGGCTTGGATGGTGCTGATTTTATTCCTAAGTCTTTTATTGGGGATCTTTCTATTTGTAATCCACATAGTTGTATCTGCATTTCAAACAACAGTTGCAATCAACATGAGAAATAAAATATTGCCTGCCAAATATCAGTAAACAAAGGATGTCACAGTCATCAGCAATTGCAGCCACCTCCAATGGTGAGCCAGTGAGTCCTGAGGGTACTCAGGAAGGAAACAAAGAATACCTGCCATCTAGCAGCCATCAGACTGCACAACGGTGAGCCCTGAGGGAACTCAGGATGTGAAAACACAGGATACTAGCCCCAAATACCTGAGGTGCATATCAAAGGAATGATTTCAATGACCCCAGACTTTTGCACCTTCCCATACATGGAAAAACGCTAAATTCCTTAACTTGAGATATCTGGTTTTCATTCATTAACAATAATTTTTAGACATTTAGACTACCTGCCCTTTGTTGTAAAACTCCTATATATCCTGGTTCCCCCACCCCCACCCCGCCCCTTGCCTCTTTGGAGCAGTTTTCTCAGGGTTACTTGAGATACTGCCTCCTGGGCTTGAATTCCTAAGAATATCCACCAAATAAAACATAACTCTCAACTTTTAGGTTGTGTAATTTTTTCAGTCGACAAACAGAACCTACTTTAGTTAGTTTAAGAGGATTAGGAGTTTATCTAAGAATAGGGTACAGTTCATGGATTTTCTGAAGGACACCCTGGGTGGGGTTTGCCCCATGAAGCCCCCAACTTCTGCTGCTTTGCCTGGGATCCCTCTCCCAATGCTGGATGCTGAGTACCTGAGCCTCTGTCACTCTGCCTTGAGCACACCTCGTCACATTTCTCCAAATTCTCCAAGCCTGACTCTCAAGTAGAAGTGTCTGATTGGAGGAGACCATGTCACATGCCTGTTCTATCTACAAAGGGGTTGGGGAAAGTGAGTTTCCGGCTTCTGCCTTGGAGAGCCAGAGCTCATGAAACAGAGTTCCTCAAACATAGGAGTTCCTCAGAGCCTGCTTCAAAACTTACTTAAATGCCTTCTCTGCAATGCTTTCTGTACTTCCCGTGCAAGGCCTTGCTTGTCCTCTGGGGTCCTATAGCACTTTACACATAACTCCACTAAGGTAGTCATTAAACTGATTGTCAAGACACGTCTGCAGCTGTATTCCCTTATTTACTAGCATTGTGCCTGGCACAAAGAAGATAGTTAACATGTGTTTGTATGAATAAAGAAGTAAATAAACCACAATAGATTAATTTTTCCAAAGTAACTCTTCCTTCACATCACCCTTGGCTTATCATCCTCCAGCAACATTCTGTTACTCTCACTGAGGGAATTGGGCACCTCAGTGCTTGCTGTGTTTCTGAGAGTCACAGAAAATATTGCTGCACCATCTCTCTACCAGGCCTCCCTGCCATCTGAGACATACCTCCTCTCCAGTCGGGCTGGTGCCACTTTCCTTAGCATGATACTGGGCATCTTTCTTGTGCCTTTTCCTACAATATTCTTTGCTGCTGGTAACAGCCATTCCCCTCAAATCTCTCCTCCCTTGTCCTGAGAGATGGTCTCACCAACATAGAGCCCTCTATGTTCCCCCAGTGGGAGGCTGTCCCTTCTCTGTATTCTTCTTCCCTGTGGCAGCTACTATCACTGCTGGCTGGAGACACCAGATGCTGGTCGAATGCATCAGCACTGGGACTCTCTGGTGTGCCCTGAGAAGGCCCTGAGAATAGATGGATATTATGAATGCATTAGTGTTGGAGACACTGCCAAAGTTGGCAGATGTGAAGCCAAATCTGGCCTCCGTATTCCAACACCAAATTAAATCTAGAGATAGAGTTTTGGGTGGAGTAGAAAACAAAAGCTTTATTGCCTTGCCAGGCAAAGGGGGCCACAGCAGGCTAATGCCCTCAAAACAGTGTGTCCAACCTGGGGAGAGGGGTGGTTTGTGAGGAGTTTTATAGTCCAGGGTGGGGTTGCTGATAAGGATCAGGGTGCGTGCAGGGCCCACATTCCTTCAATCCAGAGATCATCTGGTATCAGGTAATGATGGGTGAATTGTGACCTTCTCTGGAATGAAGAGTGCTTCACCAAGTAGTTAACATCTTACATTTGGTGGGGGTTTTAGTTTGGCAGAAGAACTCAAAGATATTGCATGTGTATCCCTTGAGGGGGAACCAGGACCCTGCCCCAAGGCTGCACTATTGTTTCTTGACTGCTCCTCCCTTATCACTGCATCTCCTCCCTTCCCTGATTAGCAACTGTTTGAACCTGCCCTTTGGAACACAGGGAAGGGGACACAGAAGGACTTTTGTCTCCAGGAGCCCCACAGGGTTCTGCTCGGTTTCAGATGTTCTGTTTCCCTTGGACCTTCCTTCCTGACCACCAGCCTGTGGGCTGCAGGTGTTCATAATCTTTCCTTCCTTGCTGCCTGCCTTGTGGATATGGGGCTTCCTCAATTTCAGCCCCACAATTGTCCTCATAAAAAATCCATATGTATATAGATATCTCCCCTACTTCTGGCCTCTGACAGATGCAATGACATGAATGGGTCCTGGGGAAGTGATTTAGGTTTCCTGCCTAGATCGGATAACTCCTGCACATTTCACAGCCCTTCTCCCAACCAGGAGCATCTTCACTCTGCACGTCTGAGAAACCCTCTGAACTTGGAGTGTGTGGAAGGAAGGGGGACTCTGGCTCTTGTCTGAGATCTTGGCAGTCATTTGTGTCCCTCTGCACCTCTGGTCTCATCCTTTGCATTCCAGAATCTTTGTGGTCTGGCCTGGCTTGCATGGACCTACAGAGTTCGGGCATTTCTAGAAGGGTAGTGCCCCTTCTACTCTATGAGGTCTAGTTTCTTGGACAGTTTCTGAGGCCAGGTCCAACCAAATGTCCCTTAGAGTACCTGCTCCTCACTGTACACTCCTGGGAAGGGCTGCTCAGGGTCTGTCGTCTGTGTGGATTTTTACTTTGGTGAGATTCCTATATCCTCAGTTTTGCTATTTTCCTGGGGGACTAAACAAGGAGACCCAAGAACATCCTGTAGAAATACTGTCAGGTCAATCCAAGGGTAGAGATAGGTTTGCCTGCCCGTAGCCATCAGACATGAAGAGAAAACACAGGAACAGTGACTGGGGTCCCTGCTGCCAGGCTTGCAGAGCTGCCTGTGTTTGAGCTCAACCCCATTCTTCTGTAAGAACACAGCTCTGGCCAGTGTCATTCTCCAGGTCAACAGGGCAAAAATTCATGAGATTTAACAGCGTTGAAACCTTATTTAAAAAGGTTAGAAAACTGCCAGATGCTCTCACCATTTCCAATGACTAGAAGTGCTGGCCAATGCCTCAGTGGGAGACTGAGGCTGTGCCTGAAAATGTTGTGAAGCACCTACTCAGAAAGTTCTTTTTGTTAAAAAATTATGAGCATTATTCTAAGGAAGTGAGTTAGAGAGACAAAACAAGTTCTTGTCTTCTTGGGTGGTGTCTTCTCTCCAGAGCGTGCCTTTAGTTTGGGGGTGTTTCTCTGGTATTCACATTGTCAACTGTGAGCTGAGAATAGCAGGTAGGAAGCACTTCACATTTGTTCATGCTATTTCTCTTCCAGTGATCAGAGAAGAACACCAAACAATTCAGGAAATGCCAGAGACTTGGTTTATAACTGGCAGGATCACTTTCTTGAACTTTTGCTTATCATGTAATGTCCAGAGTGGAAAGAACTAGAATGGATGAGTTTATCTATCCAAGTCATCTGGACAGGGCTTCAGTGAAAATTCCAACATGAGCATGGGCAGATTATGGGAGAGCACCCCATGGCTTTTTTGAAATTAGATTTGCTCTTTTAAATTTTCCTAATCCCCCTGCCTGGGTCCTCCCCTTCATTTTGAGCTTTGCTTATCTTAAATGGTGACACTACTAAACACACTATTAAATCAATTTAATATTTATATTCCATCAATGAATATTCCATCAGGGGAGGCAGAACAGAGAGGGAGACTTTGAAGCAGGAAGCTTGAAGCCTCCTCTCCCCTCTCGCCCCATGTGCCAGTGTTAATTCCATACTTATTTGGAGCAGAGGAAGAGGGAGTAACTGGTATGGTGGATGGTGGCTCTTCATCAATTGGTGTGGAAATATTCCAATATTTTAACAAATATTTCCATATAAGGAAATCCCTTTGATGTCTGCCCACCTCTCCTTCTTTCCTCTTCTCCCATCTGCAGTTGACAGGGAGCTGTGGAAGCTACATGTGACCCCAGATCTGCTTTTGTGGGCAGCTATTTTAGGCTTCCTGGTACACCACCCTAGAGACTGTACTGGAAAACTAAAATACACTGCTAATGACTGAGAATTCCCTGACAGTCTTTCTCAAGTTAAACCTATCTTTTCAGCCTCATTTGCTTGAACAGGAAGAATTCTTAGACAATTTTCAAGTTAAAATATGATTATTCCTGTCCAGGATGTTCAAATCAAAGAATGGTAATTTATGCATATAATTTTGTGAGTTTTCTCTAACTGACTTCTTCATCATTATCTGTATTATCATTCAGCCTCTATGTGGAAGTCATTTTTCATGGCTTGTTTGTTCTCAATCATCCTTTTTCTCTGGGTTTCTTTGTAGTTTCCTCCCCACCACCTGCCCCACAGGATGTGTTAGCGCAGAGGGCAGACTGCTGTAACCCCTGACAAACAAAAGCACCCTTTAGGGTAGTGAGAAGTATTTCACATTCACTTTAGCTTTTATGTAATCTCATTTCTACTTTAACTCATCCTTTCCTAAAATATCCAGGAACAAAATAATGTGGAGTGTTGAATCTGGTCTAGTGAATTGTAACTAGGTTTAATAACATGAGTGTATGTAGGAATTAACAACTCAGGTCTGGAGGAGGTGGGTCTGGGCTTGAATTCCAGCTCCACCACTGTGCAAACTAAGAAGGCCAGAATCAGAGAAGGAGAAGTGACAGCAGAACAATAAATTGGCAGGACTCCAGCAGCTTGTTCACTGCGTTCTTGGCAAGCTGTGTTAGTTGCAGGTTTGCCCATTTGGGGTCTGTGCCCAGCCTCTCTGGTGGGGGAGGGTGGCCTCTGGGGCCCTGCAGTGCCCAGGCTGAGAGCTGTTCACCTTCCATGCCCAAGGCCTGTCCACTACACCTCTGGATCCTAGCTCCACGGCACCCCACAAAAACAAGTGGCACGTTTGGGGTTCTAACAGGCTGAGAGAAAACTGATCACAGCATGTCCCATAGACATAGGACAACAAACAATAAATTATAAGAATACTCAGAGATTTAAGCACTAAACAAACAAAAAAATAGCTTCTGGAGCTAAAACCCATAACTTTTAAGCTAAAAATATTGAATAATGAATTGAAGAAGAAAAAAGTCAGTGTTAGGCCTGAGTTAGTGGGTTTGAAGCCAAAGAGAGAGGTATCTAAAAAGTACAGAGCAAAAGTACAAAGAAACAGAAACATGAAAAAAGGTAAGATTTGGATGAGACCAGTAAAACTAGCACGGTAATGACAGGAATTCCAGAAGGAAGGAAAGGAATACATTGTATTGACAATGCATGGCCCTTCATCCTCAAGTGGGGTCTGGGCATCAGCAGCCCTGGAGGTTATGGAAATGAGGGCTTGGCCACCCAGACATGCCAAGCCAGAACCTGCGTTTGGAAAAGATGCCAGGTGGTTGTCTGCACATGTACATTGGAGGTGCACTGATCCACTATAAATAAGCCTGCCAATGCATTACTGCAGTCTTACCCTCTCCACTCCCATGTCCTTTGAAGATGAAAGCTGTCCCTAGTGCTTGTCTGAGGCACTTATTAAATCCTACACAAAAATATCAGACCAGGAGTGGAGTATTCCTCAGAGGCCCAAGCGCTTACTCATTTATCAGAAATGGATGGGGCAATTCTACATATAGACTGAGTACCCAAACTTAAATGTCTGACCTGGGGACAACCAGCAGATATCAACAACAGAATGGCAACCAGTAAGAGAGCAAGACAGAGACAAGTGCACAATGACACCAGTGGTGGTATGTGCAGAAAGGACAGGTGTGGTGCGTGCAGGGAGGACAGGTGTGGTGGGTACAGAGAGGGCAGATGTGGGTGCAGACAGGATATATATGGCAGAGCAGGGAGGACAGGTGTAGTGGGTGTAGGGGAGCAGGTGGGGTGGGTGCAGAAAGGACAGGTGTGGTGGGTGCAGGGGAGCAGGTGGGGTGGCTGTAGGGGGAAGTTAATATCTGTCTTTGCTTGTAAAAGTCTACTGCATCTTTTCTCTGCAGGTAAGTAGGTATAGCCTGTGAACTTCTCTGATTTTTCAGTGAAAGGTGGATAGCACCATTTTCTATTAAAAATTTCAACTCCGAATGTTGTCAATAAATTAAAAATTCAAAACAGACCCTTCTGGCTTCTGCTCTTTACATTTTCTTTTCCAGAGGAGCCTCTACTCTTAGGGCTCATTGCCTGGTATTACTCATTATGGTCCCAGGATAGCCATCAATCTAGAAGTCCTGTGCCTGCCCTTGCAGGGTTGCCTGGGTGGCACCCTGTGCCCCAGTGCACTCTCTCCAACTCCCAGAACCACTGCTTCTTCCTGCTTGTTTTTTTTAAATTTTATATTGGAGTATAGTTCATTTACAGTGTTGGGTTAGTTTCAGGTATGTAGCATATATCTATTATTTTCCAGATTCTCTTCCCCTATAGGTTATTACTGAGTATTGAGTAGAGTTCCTGTGTTATACAGTAGGTCCTTGTTGATTTTCTATTTTATATATAGTACTGTGCATATGTTGATCTCAACCTCATAATTTGTCCTTGCCCCCAGTCTTTCCTCTGTGGTATCCATAAGTTTGTTTTCGAAGTCTGTGACTCTGTTTCTGTTTAGTAAATAAGCTCATTTATATCATTTTTTTAAGATTCCACATTTAAGTGGTGTCATATGATATTTGTCTTTCTCTGTCTGCTTTACTTCTCTTAGCATGATAGTCTCTAGGTCCATCCATGTTGCTGCAAATGGAATTATTTCATTCTTTTTTTTTTTTTTTTTTTGAAATTCACGTTCTTTTATTTATTTATTTATTTATTTATGACTGTGTTGGGTCTTAGTTTCTGTATGAGGGCTTTCTCTAGTTGCGGCAAGTGGGGGCCACTCTTCATTGTGGTGCGCGGGCCTCTCACCATCGCGGCCTCTCTTGTTGCGGAGCACAGGCTCCAGACGCGCAGGCTCAGTAATTGTGGCTCACGGGCCCAGTTGCTCCGCGGCACGTGGGATCCTCCCAGACCAGGGATCGAACCCGTGTCCCCTGCATCGGCAGGCAGATTCTCAACCACTGTGCCACCAGGGAAGCCCCTCTTTTTTTTTTTTTAATTAATTAATTAATTTATTTTTGGCTGTGTTGGGTCTTCATTTCTGTGCGAGGGCTTTCTCTAGTTGCAGCAAGTGGGGGCCACTCTTCATCACGGTGCGCAGGCCTCTCACTATCGTGGCCTCTCTTGGTGCGGAGCACAAGCTCCAGACGTGCAGGCTCAGTTATTGTGGCTCACGGGCCTAGTTGCTCAGCGGCATGTGGGATCTTCCCAGACCAGGGCTCGAACCCGTGTCCCCTGCATTGGCAGGCAGATTCTCAACCACTGCACCACCAGGGAAGCCCCTATTTCATTCTTTTTAATGGCTGAGTAATATTCCATTATATATATATATATGTGAGTGTGTGTGTGTGTGTGTGTGTATGTATACACACACACACACACACACACCACAACTTCTTTATCCATTCATCTGTCAATGGACATTTGAGTTACTTCCATGTCTTGGATATTGTAAATAGTGCTGCAAAGAACATTGGGGGTGCATATATCTTTTCAAATTATGGTTTTCTCCAGGTATATGTCCAGAAGTGGGATTGGTGGATCATATGGTAATTCTATTTTTAGTTTTTTAAGGAACCTCCATACTGTTCTCCATAGTGATTGTACCAATTTACATTCCCAACAACAGTGTAAAAGGGTTCCTTTTTCCCCAAACCCTTTCCAGAATTTATTGTTTGTAGACATTTTAATGACGGCCATTCTGACTGCTGTGAGGTGATACCTCATTGTAGTTTTGATTTGCATTTCTCTAATAATAAGTGATATTGAGCTTCTTTTCATGTGCTTTTTGGCCATCTGTATGTCTTCTTTGGAGAAATGTATATTTACTTCTGCCCATTTTTGGATTGGGTTGCTTGTTTTTTTGATATTGAGCTCATGAGCTGTAAGTCGCATCGTTTGCAAATATTTTCTCTCATTCTGTTGTTTGTCTTTTCGGTTTGTCAATGGTTTCCTTTGCTGTGCAAAAGCTTTTAAGTTTAATTAGGTCCCATTTATTTATTTAGTTTTTATTTTCATTATTCTATGTGGTGGTTGCAAAAGGATATTGCTGCAGTGTATGTCAGAGTGTTCTGCCTGTGATTTCCCCTAAGAGTTTTATAGTATCTGATCTTTTTCTTTTTCTTTTTTTTTAACATCTTTATTGGAGTATAATTGCTTTACGATGGTGTGTTAGTTTCTGCTTTATAACAAAGTGAATCAGTTATACATATACATATGTTCCCATATCTCTTCCCTCTTGTGTCTCCTCCCTCCCACCCTCCCTATCCCACCCCTCTAGGTGGTCACAAACCACCGAGCTGATCTCCCTGTGCTATGCAGCTGCTTCCCACTAGCTATCTATTTTACGTTTGGTAGTGTATATATGTCCATGCCACTCTCTCACTTTGTCACAGCTTACCCTTCCTCCTCCCCATATCCTCAAGTCCATTCTCTAGTAGGTCTGTGTCTTTATTCCCATCTTACCCCTATGTTCTTCATGACCTTTTTTTTTTTTTCTTAGATTCCATATATATGTGTTAGCATACGGTATTTGTTTTTCTCTTTCTGACTTACTTCACTCTGTATGGTGTCTGATCTTACATTTTAGATCTTTAATCCATTTTGAGTTTATTTTTCTGTATGGTGTTAGAGAATCTTCTAATTTCATTCTTTCACATGTAGGTATACAGTTTTCCCAGCACCACCTATGGAAGAGACTGTCTTTTCTCCATTGTATATTCTTGCCTCCTTTGTCATAGATTAATTGACCATAGGTGCATGGGTTTATTTCTGGGCTTTCTATCCTGTTCCATTGATCTATATTTCTGTTTTTGTGCCAGTACCATACTGTTTTGATGACTGTAACTTTGTAGTATAGTCTGAAGTCAGGGGGTCTTATTCGTCCAGCTCCATTTTTCTTTCTCAGGACTGCTTTGGATATTTGGGGCCTTTTGTTTCTCCATACAAATTTTAAGATTTTTTTTTTGTTGTTCTAGATGTGCAAAAAATTCCGTTGGTAATTTGATAGGGATTGCATTGAATCTGGAGATTGCCTTGGGTAGTATAGCCATTTTGACAACATTGATTCTTCCAGTTAAGAACATGGTATATGTTTCCATCTGTTTGTGTCATCTTCGATTTCTTTCATCAGTGTCTTACAGGTTTTGGAGCACAGGACTTTTGACTCCTTAGGTAGGTTTATTCCTAGATATTTTATTCTTTTTGATGCAATGGTAAATGGGACTGTTTCCATATTTTCTTTTTCTGATCTTTCATTGTGAGTGTATAGAAATGCAAGAGATTTCTGTGCATTAATTTTATATCCTGAAACTTTATTGAATTCATTGATGAGTTCTAGTAGTTTTCTGGTAGCATCTTTATGATTTTCTAAGTATAGTATCATGTCATCTGCAAAAAGTGACAGTTTAACTTATTTTCCAATTTGGATTCCTTTTATTTCCTTTTCTTCTCTGACTGCCATGGCTAGGACTTCCAAAACTATGTTGAATAAAAGTGTTGAGAGAAGACATTCTTGTCTTGTTGCTGATCTTAGGGAAAATGCTTTCAGTTTTTCACCATTGAGCATGACGTTAGTTGTGGGTTTGTTGTATATGGCCTTTATTCTGTTGAGCTAGGTTCCCTTTATGCCCAGTTTCTGGAGAGTTTTAAATCATAAATGGGTGTTGAATTTGTCAAAACCTTTTTCTGCACCTATTGAGATGATCATATGGCTTTTATTCTTCAATTTGTTAATGCAGTGTATCACACTGATTGACTTGCAGATATTGAAAAATCCTTGCATCCCTGGGATAAGTCCCACTTGATCATGGTGTATGATCCTTTTAATGCATTGTTGGATTTGGTTTGCCAGTATTTTGTTGAGGATTTTTGCATCTATATCCATCTGTGATATTGGCCTGTAACTTTCTTTTTTTGTGGTATCTTTGTCTAGTTTTGGTATCAGGGTGATGGTGGCCTCATAGAATGAGTTTGGGAGTGTTCCTTCCTCTGCAGTTTTTTAGAATAGTTTCAGAAGGATAGGTGTTTAAATGTTTGTTAGAATTCGCCTGTGAAGCAATCTGGCCTTGGACTTTTGTTTGTTGGGAGTTTTTAAATCATAATTTCAATTTCAGTACCTGTGATTGGTTTGTTAATATTTTCTATTTCTTCCTGGTTCAGTCTTGGGAGATTTTTACCTTTCTAAGAATTTGTCCATTTTTTCTATGTTGTCCATTTTATTGGCATATATTTGCTTTTAGTAGTCTCTTAAGATCCTTTATATTCCTGTGGTGTCCATTGTAACTTCTTTATCATTTCTCATTTTATTGATTTGAGCCCTCTCCGTTTTTCTTGATGCATCTTGCTATAGGTTTATCAATTTGGTTTAGCTTTCCAAAGAACCAGCTTTTAGTTTCATTGCTCTTTGCTATTGTTTGTTTTCATCTCTATTTCATTTATTTCTGCTCTGATCTTTATGATTTCTTTCCTTCTACTAACTTTCAGTTTTGTTTGTTCTTCTTTCTCTAGTTGCTTTAGGTGTAAGGTTAGGTTGTTTATTTGAGATTTTTCTTGCTTCCTGAGGTAAGATTTTATTGCTATAAATTTCCCTCTTAGAACTGCTTTTGCTGCATCCCCTGGGTTTTGGATCACTGTTCATTTGTTTTCATTTGTCTCTAGGTAGTTTTTGATTTCCTCTTTGATTTCTTCAGTGATCCATTGGTTGTTTAGTAGCATATTGTTTAGCCTCCACGTGTTTGTGTTTTTTACAGTTTTTTTCTTGTAGTTTATTTCTAATCTCATAGCGTTGTGGTCAGAAAAGATGCTTGATATGATTTCAATTTTCTTAAACTTACCGAGGCTTGCTTTATTGCCCCACATGTGGTCAATCCTCGAGAATGTTCCATGTGCACTTGAAAAGAATGTGTGTTCTTCTGCTTTTGTATGGAATGCTCTATAAATATTAATTAAGTCCATCTGGTATAATGTGTTATTTAAGGTTTGCGCTTCCTTATTGATTTTCTGTCTGGATAGTCTGTCCATTGATGAAAGTGGGGTGTTAAGGTCCCCCACTATTATTGTGTTACTGTCATTTTCTCCTTTTATGGCTGTTAGTGTTTGCCTTATATATTGAGGTGCTCCTATGTTGGGTGCATATATATTTACAATTGTTATATCTATCTTCTTCTTGGAATGCTCCTGTGATCATTATGTAGTGTCCTTCTTTGTCTCTTGTAACAGTCTTTATTTTAAAGTCTATTTTGTCTGATATGAATATTGCTACTCCAGCTTTCTTTTGATTTCCATTTGCATGGAATACATTTTCTCCATCCCCTCACTTTCAGTCTGTATTTGTCACTAGATCTGAAGTGGGTCTCTTACAGACAGCATATATATGAGTCTTGTTTTTGTATCCATTCAGCCTGTCTATGTCATTTGGTTGGGGCATTGAATCCATTTACATTTAAGGTAATTATAGATATGTACATTCTTATTGCCATTTTGTTAACTGTTTTGGATTTGTTTTTGTAGGTCTTTTTTTCTTCCCCTCCTCTTTTGTTCTCTTCTCTTGTGATTTGATGATTAACTTTAGTGTTGTGTTTGGATTCCTTTTTTCTTTTGTGTGTGTGTATCTATTGTAGATATTTGGTTGTGGTTACCATGAGGTTTTGATATAGCACTCTCTATATATACAATATTGTTTTAAGTTGCTGTTCTTTTGATTTCAAATGCATTTCTAATATCCCTGAATTTGTACCCTCCTCTTCTCACAATTGCTGGTTTTGATATCATATTTGTGTGTGGATGACCTTTACTGTATGTTTTCCTCTACTGGTGAGCTTTTCCATTCTTAATTTTCTTGTTTCTAGTTGTGGCTTTTTCTTTTCCACCTAGAGAAGTTCCTTTAGCATTTGTTGTAAAGCTGGTTTGGTGGTGCTGAATTCTCTTAGTTGTTGCTTGTCTGTAAAACTTTTGATTTTTCCATTGAATGTGAACAAGAGCCTTGCTGGGTCCTTCTACTGTGCGATCTTGTCTCCAACCTCCTTCCTGTTGTTTTCTACCAGGACACCTCAGTTTCTCTCCTGGGGGTTCTAGCCATGAGTCCTGTCATTCCTGTAAGAGACAGTCCTGCCAGCCTTCCTTAATTGTTATTTGTCTTGCACTCACCTGAGCTGTCCTTCCCATGGTCCTAGATCAGACGTCCATTGTAGTGGCTACATGTCAAGCAGCAAGGACTGTGCCCTCTTGCTCAGAATGCAGAAGAAGTGCTTCATATTTTTTTAGATGAATTGATATTATGGTATTTAAATTTAAATGTATATATTTAGATGAGAGAAATTAAGAGGTACAAACTTCCAGTAACAAAATAAATGAGTCACAGGGATGAAATGTACAGCATGAGTCAAGAATAATGTAATATATTTGTATGGTGACCCATAGTGGGTCACATAGACCTACTGTGATGATCATTTTGCAATGTACAGAAATATCAAATCACCAAGTGGTGCACCAGGAACAAATATAGTGTTGTAGGTCAATTATACTTCAAAAACAAATAAACAAACAAACAAAAACAAATTCATAGTGAAAGATCAGATTTGTAGTTGACAGAGGTGGGGTGTGGGAAAGTGAGAATTGGATCAAGGTGGTCAAAAGTTACAAACTTCCAGTTATAAGCTAAATAAGTACTAACAAAATGTACAGCATGATTAATATAATTAACAGTGCAGTATATTACATAACAAAGTTGTTAAGAGAATAAATCCTGAGTTCTCATCACAAGGAATAAAATTTTTTTCCTTTTATTTTGTACCTATATGAGATGATGTATGTTAACTAAACTTGTGGAAATCATTTCATGATGTCTGTAAGTCAAATTATTATGCTATATACCTCAACCTTACACAGTGCTGTATGCCAATTATATCTCAATAAAACTGGAAGAAAAAAATGAGAATGATATAATGATTTTGTTTAAGAATGTCAACATAGGCTAGCAATTACATCCTTGGGAATTATTTTTAATTAGGGTGACACATATTACATATTAACTTAAGATTTATGAGTGAGTCACATTCTTTTCAGAATTTTTTGGCAGCACGGCTGAGGTGACCAGTCCAGAGGCAGGTACTCAGCTGGTTCTTCTGTAGAGCACTGTGTGCTGGATTGACTCAAGGAACATTTCAGGGCATGAAGGAACAGCTGTCCTAGGACAGTGTCAGACAAGAAGAGGCTGTTTTGAGGAAAAGGCCATATGCAGAACCATAGCCAAACCAGTCATCTCAGGGGAACACTGAGGGTCCTGGCTCAGCCTGACAGGCAGTGTGTGTGGCCCTGGCAGGCATCCCCATGAGTCCTGAGGTTGGCAGCAATCTGACCTCAACTTGTGTTCCTCCCTGTGGTGGGAATGCCTTGGGGCTCAGCTGGGATTTGTCCAAACAGAACCTTTTCTGATACCTACAAATTTCTCCACATCTACAGGGCCATGACCTTAGAATATCCATTGTCTAAGACTAAAAGCAGTTTGCTTTGATGATGTTTGGAAGACCTGGAAATTGACTCCCTTAATACTGCCCATTCCTGGACCCCACCTTAGAGTTTGTTGTGGCTGATAACTCTGTGACCCAAGTCAACAGGCCTCACAACATGGGTCCCCTCCTGCTGATCCCTCTTCTTTCCACTCTCCCTTTCTTCCCTAAACACTTTGCCTGTCATGACTATCATTATGATTATCTCTGTGCATTAAATATCAGCTCCCTTCTGCTTATTTGACTTCACTGCCTTCACTTGGCAAAGCCCCTCCTGAAGTAGGTGACATAGGTGAGGCCCACCACCCACCTACCGGCCTCGCGTGCACAGGCAGAGGACCAAGCACCCAGGCTGCCACCTGGCTTCACGACCACAGCCCTTCCTCAAGGGCCCTCTCTGCCACATGCCACACACCTGCTCCCTGGGCCTCATGTGCCCATGCCTCTCGACCACTTCTGCATGCCCTGCATCTCTTCAAGCCCCCAGCACCTCCCCTTCCTTCCTTGAGTTTATGACCTTGCCCATTTGTGAGGAAATGAAAACAATCTTGTGGGGGCTTCCACAAATAATGAGCTCTGCGCCCCAGGGCGTGCTGCCTTCCTCCAGCTGTTTGGGGGAATTCCTGCTCTTCACCTGCTGCCAGATCCCACAGTTCTCCTCTGCAGAATTTATTTTTCAGTCTCCACTGGATCATTATTATCAGTTTCCAAATACGCTGCCCTTTCTTCTCTCATTAAGACTCTCACGGGGCCATACATTGCAGCTGGCTCCCTCCCCTTCCTTTGCTCCTGTGACAGCAAACTTTGAAAATGTTGTCTACATTTGCTGTCCTAGTCTCACTGTAACTTCTCTTCTCTTTTCTCTTGACCCCAGTCAAGCATTTCTCCCACAATCCAGACACAGTTTCCTCCAAAGTTGCGATGACATCTCAATGTCCATCCTCATGAGAGATCCTGTGATACCCCTTGTTCGCTCCTAACCTGGCTTGACAGCAACGACAATGTGTCCTGGAGGCAACCTCTCTCCTCCTTAAAACCCATTCCCTGTCCGGCTCTACTAGGTTCTCCTTCTATCCATGACGTCACTTCCTCTCAGTCTCGTCCATTGACCCCTTTATCTTCCACCCCCCAAATGCTGGACTCAGTTCTGGCCACTACACTCTCTAGACTTATTTTGAGTTGTCTTCTCTAAACTCGTTCTCTAAATGGCAACTACACCCGACCACTCCTGGGCTTCTCTGCAGACATGGAGGCTTAATATCCAGCTGTCTCTCTTACCTCTACTCTACTGAGATATGACAGGTGTCTCAAACTAAACATTGATCATGATTCTATCCTTCCCCAATCTTCCTCATTTTCATAAATAAAAATAAAATTCCATTTTCTCAGTTTCTAAGGCCACACATCTTAGAACCTCCCTGATTCTTTGCTTTCTCTTATACCCTACAGCCAGCTGTATTTCAAAGCTTCTAAATCTGGCCAGTTCCCATCAACTCCACCACTGCCCCAAAATCTAGCCAGTATTTCCCTTTCATGTCACCTCCAAGTTGTCCTCTTTGTTTCCAGTCTTGCTCCAACCCTGAGCATCTATTCCCCACAGAGGATTCCCACCTCACTCAGCAGAAGTCAAAGTCTTGCAGTGGCCTACGTATCTTACAGATATGACCACTGTGTCCTCTGTGATCTCACCCCTATCACTCTTCTCCTTGCCCACATTGCTCCAACCACACTGTCTTCCTTAGTTTCCCTCGGACATGTCTAGCAAGCTTGTGCCTCAGGGCCTTTGCACTTCCACCTCCTTCTTCCAGTGATTCTCTTCACACAGATCATTGTGGGCTTGGTCCTGCTTCCTCACCTTTATTGAGTTTTTGTAAAATGTCACCTTCCCAGTGCAAAATTGAACACCTGGTCTCACTTTTGCTTTATTTTTCCCATAGCACTTTATACCACCCAACATTTTACTTATTCATTATTTTGAGCTGTTTAGTTGTTTAATGCTTAATTTCAAGTCAATTCATATAGTTTAAAGTGATAAATCAGTCTGGAATTCTTACTTAAAAAACAACACCTTTGAGGGAGGAGGGGCAAGATGGCGGAAGAGTAAGACGCGGAGATCACCTTCCTTCCCACAGATACAGTAGAAATACATCTACACGTGGAACTGCTCCTACAGAACACCCACTGAACGCTGGCAGAAGACGTCAGACCTCCCAAAAGGCAAGAAAATCCCCACGTACTTGGGTAGGGTAAAAGAAAAAAGAAATAACAGAGACAAAAGAATAGGGACGGGACCTGCGCCAGTGGGAGGGAGCCGTGAAGGAGGAAAGGTTTCCAGGCACTAGGAAGCCCCTTTGCGGGCAGAGACTGTGGGTGGCAGAGGGGGGAAGCTTCGGAGCCGCGGAGGAGAGCGCAGCCACAGGGGTGCGGAGGGCAAAGCAGAGAGACTCCCGCACAGAGGCTCGGCGCCAACCAGCACTCACCAGCCCGAGAGGCTTGTCTGCTCACTCGCCGGGGCGGGCGGGGGCTGGGAGCTGAGGCTCGGACTTTGGTGCTAGCCAGGAGGGAGTCCGGGAAAAAGTCTGCAGCTGCCGAAGAGGCAAGAGACTTTTTCTTGCCTCTTTGTTTCGCGGCGCGCAAGGAGAGGGGATTCACAGCGCTGCCTAAACGAAATCCAGAGACGGGTGCAAGCCGTGCGGCTATCAGCGCGGATCCCACAGCAACAGGGGCGCAGAGGGAAAAACGGAGAGATTCCGGCACAGAGGCTCAGCGCCGAGCAGCGCTCACCAGCCCGAGAGGCTTGTCTGCTCACCCGCTGGGCCAGGCGGGGCTGGGAGCTGAGGCGCGGGCTTCGGTCGGATCGCAGGGAGAGGACTGGGGTTGGCGGCGTGAACACAGCCTGAAGGGGTTGGCATGCCGCAGCGAGCTGGGAGGGAGCCGGAGAGGAGGTCTGCAGCCACCGAAGAGGCAAGAGACTTTTTCTTGCCTCTTTGTTTTGCGGCGCGCAAGGAGAGGGGATTCAGAGCGCCGCCTAGACGAACTCCAGAGGCGGGCGCAAGCCGCGGCTAACAGCGCGGACCCCAGAGATGGGCGCGAGCCGCGGCCATCAGCGCGGACCCCAGAGACTGGTAGGAAACGCTAAGGCTGCTGCTGCCGCCACCAAGAAGCCTGTGTGCGAGCACAGGTCACTCTCCACACTGCCCCTCCCGGGAGCCAGTGCAGCTCGCCACTGCCAGGCTCCCGTGATCCGGGGACAACTTCCCCGGGAGAACACACGGCGCGCCTCAGGCTGCTGCAACGTCACGACGCCTCTGATGCCGCAGGCTCGCCCCGCCTCCTCCATACTGCTCCCTCCCCCGGCCTGAGTGAGCCAGAGCCCCCGAAGCAGCTGCTCCTTTAACCCCATTCTGTCTGGGCGGGGAACGGACGCCCTCAGGCGACGTACATGCAGAGGCGGGTCCAAATCCAAAGCTGAACTCTGGGAGCCGTACGAACAAAGAAGAGAAAGGGAAATCTCCCCCAGCAGCCTCAGAAGCAGCGGATTAAAGCTCCACAAACAACTTGATGTGCCTGCATCTGTTGAATACCTGAATAGACAACGAATCATCCCAAATTCAAAAGGTGGACTTTAGGAGCAGGATTTATTAATTTCCCCTTTTCCTTTTTTTGTGAGTGTATATGTTTATGCTTCTGGGTGAGATTTTGTCTGTATAGCTTTGCTTTCACCATCAGTCCTAGGGTTAGGTCCGTCCATTTTTTTTTTTTTTTTTACTTAAAAAAATTTTTTTTCCTAATATATGCTTTCTTAATAATTTTTTCCATATTTTCTATTTTTAGAAATTAAAAAAAATTTTAATAAGTTTTTTCATATTTTTTATTTTTAAAAATTAAAATTTTTTTTCTTAAAAATTTTTTTCTTATTTTTTACTATAAAAAATTAATAAATCTATTTTAAAAAATTAAAAAAAAATTTTTCTGAATACATTTACTCTTAATAATTTTTTTCTTATTTTTTATTATACTAGCTTTATTTTATTTTATTTTATCCTCTTTTTATCTTTCTATTTTTTTCTCCCTTATATTCTGAGCTGTGTGGATGAAAGGCTCTTGGTGCTCCAGCCAGGCATCAGGGCTGTGCCTCTGAGGTGGGAGAGCCAACTTCAGGACACTGGTCCACAAGAGACCTACCAGCTCCACGTAATACCAAACGGCAAAAATCTCTCAGAGATCTCCATCTCAACATCAAGACCCAGCTTCACTCAACGACCAGCAAGCTACAGGGCTGGACACCCTATGCCAAACAACTAGCAAGACAGGAACACAGCCCCATCCATTAGTAGGGAGGCTGCCTAAAATCATAAGGCCACAGACACCCCAAAACACACCACCAGACGTGGACGTGCCCACCAGAAAGACAAGATTCAACCTCATCCACCAGAACACAGGCAATAGTCCCCTCTACCAGGAAGCCTACACAACCCACTGAACCAACCTTACCCACTGGGGACAGATACCAAAAACAACGGGAACTACGAACCTGCAGCCTGTGAAAAGGAGACCCCAAACACAGTAAGATAAGCAAAATGAGACGACAGAAAAACACACAGCAGATGAAGGAGCAGGGTCAAAACACACCAGACCTAACAAATGAAGAGGAAATAGGTAGTCTACCTGAAAAAGAATTCAGAATAATGATAGTAAGGATGATCCAAAATCTTGGAAATAGAATAGACAAAAGGCAAGAAACATTTAACAAGGACGTAGAAGAACTAAAGAGGAACCAAGCAACGATGAAAAACACAATAAATGAAATTAAAAATACTCTAGATGGGATCAATAGCAGAATAACTGAGGCAGAAGAAAGGATAAGTGACCTGGAAGATAAAATGGTGGAAATAACTACTGCAGAGCAGGATAAAGAAAAAAGAATGAAAAGAACTGAGGACAGTCTCAGAGACCTCTGGGACAACATTAAACGCACCAACATTCGAATTATAGGGGTCCCAGAAGAAGAAGAGAAGAAGAAAGGGACTGAGAAAATATTTGAAGAGATTATAGTTGAAAACTTCCCTAATATGGGAAAGGAAATAGTTAATCAAGTCCAGGAAGCACAGAGAGTCCCATACAGGATAAACCCAAGGAGAAACACGCCAAGACACATATTAATCAAACTGTCAAAAATTAAATATAAAGAAAACATATTAAAAGCAGCAAGGGAAAAACAACAAATAACACACAAGGGAATCCCCATAAGGTTAACATCTGATCTTTCAGCAGAAACTCTGCAAGCCAGAAGGGAGTGGCAGGATATACTTAAAGTGATGAAGGAGAAAAACCTACAACCAAGGTTACTCTACCCAGCAAGGATCTCATTCAGATGTGATGGAGAAATTAAAACCTTTACAGACAAGCAAAAGCTGAGAGAGTTCAGCACCACCAAACCAGCTTTACAACAAATGCTAAAGGAACTTCTCTAGGCAAGAAACACAAGAGAAGGAAAACACCTACAATAACAAACCCAAAACATTTAAGAAAATGGGAATGGGAACATACATATCGATAATTACCTTGAATGTAAATGGATTAAATGCTCCCACCAAAAGACACAGACTGGCTGAATGGATACAAAAGCAAGATCCATATATATGCTGTCTACAAGAGACCCACTTCAGACCTAGAGACACATACACACTGAAAGTGAGGGGATGGAAAAAGATATTCCATGCAAATGGAAATCAAAAGAAAGCTGGAGTAGCAATTCTCATATCAGACAAAATAGACTTTAAAATAAAGAATATAAGAGACAAAGAAGGACACTATATAATGATCAAGGGATCGATCCAAGAGGAAGGTATAACAACTGTAAATATTTATGCACCCAACATAGGAGCACCTCAATACATAAGGCAAATACTAACAGCCATAAAAGGGGAAATTGACAGCAACACAATCATAGTAGGGGACTTTAACACCCCACTTTCACCAATGGACAGACCATCCAAAATGAAAATAAATAAGGAAACACAAGCTTTAAATGATACATTAAACAAGATGGACTTAATTGATATTTATAGGACATTCCACCCAAAAACAACAGAATACACATTTTTCTCAAGTGCGCATGGAACATTCTCCAGGATAGATCATATCTTGGGTCACAAATCAAGCCTTGGTAAATTTAAGAAAATTGAAATCGTATCAAGTATCTTTTCCGACCACAACTCTATGAGACTAGATATCAATTACAGGAAAAGATCTGTAAAAAATACAAACACATGGAGGCTACACAATACACTACTTAAAAACGAAGTGATCACTGAAGAAATCAAAGGGGAAATAAAAAAATACCTAGAAACAAATGACAATGGAGATACAACGACCCAAAACCTATGGGACGCAGCAAAAGCAGTGCTAAGAGGGAAGTTTATAGCAATACAAGCCTACCTCAAGAAACAGGAAACATCTCGAATAAACAACCTAACCTTGCACCTAAAGCAATTAGAGAAAGAAGAACAAAAAAACCCCAAAGCTAGCAGAAGGAAAGAAATCATAAAGATCAGGTCAGAAATAAATGAAAAAGAAATGAAGGAAACAATAGCAAAAATCAATAAAATTAAAAGCTGGTTCTTTGAGAAGATAAACAAAATTGATAAACCATTAGCCAGACTCATCAAGAGAAAAAGGGAGAAGACTCAAATCAATAGAATTAGAAATGAAAAAGGAGAAGTAACCACTGACACTGCAGAAATACAAAAGATCATGAGAGATTACTACAAGCAACTCTACGCCAATAAAATGGACAACCTGGAAGAAATGGACAGATTCTTAGAAATGCACAAACTGCCGAGACTGAACCAGGAAGAAATAGAAAATATGAACAGACCAATCACAAGCACTGAAATTGAAACTGTGATTAAAAACCTTCCAACAAACAAAAGCCCAGGACCAGATGGCTTCACAGGTGAATTCTATCAATCATTTAGAGAAGAGCTAACACCTATCCTTCTCAAACTCTTCCAAAATATTGCAGAGGGAGGAACACTCCCAAACTCATTCTACGAGGCCACCATCACCCTGATACCAAAACCAGACAAAGATGTCACAAAGAAAGAAAACTACAGGCCAATATCACTGATGAACATAGATGCAAAAATCCTCAACAAAATACTAGCAAACAGAATCCAACAGCACATTAAAAGGATCATACACCATGATCAAGTGGGGTTTATCCCAGGAATGCAAGGATTCTTCAATATACATAAATCAATCAATGTGATACACCATATTAACAAATTGAAGGAGAAAAACCATATGATCATCTCAATAGATGCAGAGAAAGCTTTCGACAGAATTCAACATGGATTTATGATAAAAGCCCTGCAGAAAGTAGGCATAGAGGGAACTTTCCTCAACATAATAAAGGCCATATATGACAAACCCACAGCCAACATTGTCCTCAATGGTGAAAAACTGAAACCATTTCCACTAAGATCAGGAACAAGACAAGGTTGCCCACTCTCACCACTATTATTCAACATAGTTTTGGAAGTGTTAGCCACAGCAATCAGAGAAGACAAAGAAATAAAAGGAATCCAAATCGGAAAAGAAGAAGTAAAGCTGTCACTGTTTGCAGATGACATGATACTATACATAGAGAATCCTAAAGATGCTACCAGAAAACTACTAGAGCTAATCAATGAATTTGGTAAAGTAGCAGGATACAAAATTAATGCACAGAAATCTCTTGCATTTCTATACACTAATGACGAAAAATCTGAAAGTGAAATTAAGAAAACACTCCCGTTTACCATTGCAACAAAAAGAATAAAATATCTAGGAATAAACCTACCTAAGGAGACAAAAGACCTGTATGCAGAAAACTATAAGACACTGATGAAAGAAATTAAAGATGATACAAGTAGATGGAAAGATATACTGTGTTCCTGGATTGGAAGAATCAACATTGTGAAAATGACTCTACTACCCAAAGCAATCTACAGATTCAATGCAATCCCTATCAAACTACCACTGGCATTTTTCACAGAACTAGAACAAAAAATTTCACAATTTGTATGGAAACACAAAAGACCCCGAATAGCCAAAGCAATCTTGAGAACGAAAAATGGAGCTGGGGGAATCAGGCTCCCTGACTTCAGACTATATTACAAAGCTACAGTAATCAAGACAGTTTGGTACTGGCACAAAAACAGAAATATTGATCAATGGAACAGGATAGAAAGCCCAGAGATAAACCCACGCACATATGGTCACCTTATCTTTGATAAAGGAGGCAAGCATATACAGTGGAGAAAAGACAGCCTCTTCAATAAGTGGTGCTGGGAAAATTGGACAGATACATGTAAAAGTATGAAATTAGAACACTCCCTGACACCATGCACAAAAATAAACTCAAAATGGATTAAAGACCTAAGTGTAAGACCAGACACTATCAAACTCTTAGAGGAAAACATAGGCAGAACACTCTATAACATACATCACAGCAAGATTCTTTTTGACCCAGCTCCCAGAGAAATGGAAATAAGAACACAGATAAACAAATGGGACCTAATGAAACTTAAAAGCTTTTGCACAGCAAAGGAAACCATAAACAAGACCAAAAGACAACCCTCAGAATGGGAGAAAATATTTGCAAATGAAGCAACTGACAAAGGATTAATCTCCAAGATTTACAAGCAGCTCATGCAGCTCAATAACAAAAAAACGAACAACCCAATTCAAAAATGGGCAGAAGAGCTAAATAGTCATTTCTCCAAAGAAGATATACAGATGGCCTACAGACACATGAAAGAATGCTCAACATCATTCATCATTAGAGAAATGCAAATCAAAACTACAATGAGATATCATCTCACACCGGTCAGAATGGCCATCATCAAAAAATGTAGAAACAATAAATGCTGGAGAGGGTGTGAAGGAAAGGGAACTCTCTTGCACTGTTGGTGGGAATGTAAATTGATACAGCCACTATGGAGAACAGTATGGAGCTTCCTTAAAAAACTACAAATAGAACTACCATATGATCCAGCAATCCCACTACTGGGCATATACCCTGAGAAAACCATAGTTCAAAAAGAGTCATGTACCAAAATGTTCATTGCAGCCCTATTTACAATAGCCAGGACATGGAAGCAACCTAAATGTCCATCGACAGATGAATGGATAAAGAAGATGTGGCACATATATACAATGGAATATTACTCAGCCATAAAAAGAAATGAAATGGAGGTATTTGTAATGAGGTGGATGGAGTTAGAGTCTGTCATACAGAGTGAAGTAAGTCAGAAAGAGAAAAACAAATACAGTATGCTAACACATATATACAGAATCTAAGGGAAAAAAAAAGCCATGAAGAACCTAGTGGCAAGACGGGAATAAAGACACAGACCTACTAGAGAATGGACTTGAGGATATGGGGAGGGGGTGGGGTGAGATGTGACAGGGTGAGAGAGTGTCATGGACATATATACACTACCAAATGTAAAATAGATAGCTAGTGGGAAGCAGCCGCATAGCACAGGGAGATCAGCTCGGTGCTTTGTGACCACCTAGAGGGGTGGGATGGGGAGGGTGGGAGGGAGGGAGATGCAAGAGGGAAGAGATATGGGAACATATTGTATATGTATAACGGATTAACTTTGTTATAAAGCAGAAGCTAACACACCATTGTAAGGCAATTATACTTCAATAAAGATGTTAAAAAAAAACCAAAAACAAAAACAAAAAAAAAAACAACACCTTTATCCCATCTCTTTGTCTCACAGAAAACCTTTTTCATCATTTGCTGCTTTTTAATTTTATTTCTTGTTTCCTGAGTGATGTTACCTGTGTTTCTGCTCCTTTTGTGGTTTTGTCCTCTTTTGCCTGAGCCCTAAAGTCTCTCCATTTGTCTCATGTTTGAAGAGGCAATGAAGTCCTGAAGTTCAGTAATTTGGTGCCAAATTTCATAAGGAATATTGGTCTGTAGTTTTATTTTCTTGCAGTGTCTTTATCTGGCTTGGATATCAGAGTAATGCTGACCTCATAGAATGAGTAAGGAAATATTTCCTCTTCAGGTTTTGGAATAGTTTGATAAGTATTGGTGTTAACTTTTCTTTAAATGTTTGGAAAAATTCACCAGTTTGGAAGAGTTCCTTCCTTTTCAAAAATTTGGAAGAGTTTGAGAAGCATTCGCATTAATTCTTCTTTAAATGGTTGGTAGAATTCTCCAGTGAAACCACCTGGTCTTGGGCTTTTCTTTTTTGGGAGATTTTTGATTACAGATTCAATCTCATTACTAGTTATGTGTCTATTCAGATTTTCTATTTCTTCCTGATTCAGTGTTGGTAGGATGTATGTTTTGAGGTCCATTTTCTCCAGGTTGTCCACTATGCTGTATAATTGTTCATAGTAGTCTCCTGTGATCCTATGTGTTTCTAGGTGTTATAATACCTCCTTTTTCATTTGTATTTATTTGAACTCTCTCTTTCTTTTATTATTCTAGTTAAAGGTTTGTCAATTTTGTTTCTTTTCAAAAAACCAGATCTTAGTTTTTATTGACCTTTTTAATGGTTTTCTAGTCTATTTCATTTATTTATGCTCTAATCGTTGTTATTTTCTTACTATGCTAACTCTGGGATTAGTTTGCTTGTCCAGTTCCTTGAGGTGTAAATAGTTAGGTTGTTTATTTGAGATCTTTCTTTTTTCTTAATGTAGGCATTTATAGCTATAAACTTCCCTTTCAGAATTATTTTTGCTGTATCCCATAGATTTTGGTATGCTGTTTTTCCATTTTTGTTTGTCTAGATTTCTTTTTAAACATCTTTATTAGAGTATAATTGCTTTACAGTGGTGTGTTAGTTTCTGTTTATAACAAAGTGAATCAGCTATACATATACATATATCACATTATCTCCTCCCTCTTGCATATCCCTCCCATCCTCCCTATTCCACCCCTCTAAGTGGTCACAAAGCATTGAGCTGATCTCCCTGTGCTATGCAGCTTCTTCCCACTAGCTATCTTTTTACATTTGGTAGTGTATATATGTCCATGCCACTGTCAAACATTGTCCCAGGTTACCCTTCCCCCTCCCAGTGTCAAGTCCATTCTCTGTGTCTGCATCTTTATTCCTGTCCTGCTCCTAGGCTCTTCAGAATCATTTTTTTTTTTAGATTCCATATATATGAGTTAGCTTACAGTATTTGTTTTTCTCTTTCTGACTTACTTCAGCCTGTATGACAGACTCTAGGTCCATCCACCTCACTACAAATAACTCAATTTCGTTTCTTTTTATGGCTGAGTAATATTCCATTGTATATATGGGCCACATCTTCCTTATCCATTCATCTGTCGATGGACACTTAGGTTGCCTCCATGTCCTGGCTATTGTAAATAGAGCTGCAATGAATATTGTGGTACATAACTCTTTCTGAATTGTGGTTATCTCAGGGTATGTGCCCAGTAGTGGGATTGCTGGGTCGTATGGTAGTTCTATTTTTAGTTTTTTAAAGAACCTCCATACTCTTCTCCATAGTGGCTATATCAATTTACAGTCCCACCAACAGTGCAAGAGGGTTGCCTTTCCTCCACACCCTCTCCAGCATTTATTGTTTATAGATTTTTTATGATGGTCATTCTGATGGGTGTGAGGTGATACCTTATTGCAGTTTTGATTTGCGTTTCTCTAATGATTAGTGATATTGAGCATTCATTCATGTGTTTGTTGGCAATCTGTATATCTTCTTTGAAGAAATGTCTATTTAGGTCTTCTGCCCATTTTGGATTGGGTTGTTTGTCTTTTTGATATTGAGCTGCATGAGCTGCTTGTAAAATTTGGGGATTAATCCTTGGTCAGTTGCTTCATTTGCAAATATTTTCTCCCATTCTCAGGGTTGTCTTTTCATGTTGTTTATGATTTCCTTTGCTGTGCAAAAGCTTTTAAGTTTCATTAGGTCCCATTTGTTTATTTTTGTTTTTATTTCCATTTCTCCAGAAGGTGGGTCAAAAAGGATCTTGCTGTGATTTATGTCATAGAGTGTTCTGCCTATGTTTTCCTCTAAGAGTTTTATAGTTTCTGGCCTTATATTTAGGTCTTTAATCCATTTTGAGTTTATTTTTGTGTATGGAGTTAGGGAGTGTTCTAATTTCATTCTTTTACATGTAGCTGTCCACTTTTCCCAGCACCATTTATTGAAGAGGCTCACTTCTCAATTGTATATTATTGCATCCTATATCAAAGATAAGGTGACCATATGTGCGTGGGTTTATCTCTGGGCTTTCTATCCTGTTCCAATGATCTATATTTCTGTTTCTGTGCCAGTACCATACTGTCTTGATTACTGTAGCTTTGTAGTATAGTCTGAAGTCAGGGAGCCTGATTCTTCAGGCTCTGTTTTTCTTTCTCAAGATTGCTTTGGTTATTCAGGGTCTTTGATGTTTCCATACAAATTGTGAAATTTTTTGTTCTAGTTCTGTGAAAAATGCCATTGGTAGTTTGATAGGGATGGCATTGAATCTGTAGATTGTGTTGGATAGTATAGTCATTTTCACAATGTTGATTCTTCCAATCCAAGAACATGGTATATCTCTCCATCTGTTTGTATCACCTTTAATTTCTTTCATCAGTGTCTTATAGTTTTCTGCATACAGGTCTTTTGTCTCCTTAGGTAGGTTTATTCCTAGGTATTTTATTCTTTTTGTTTCAATGGTAAATGGGAGTGTTTCCTTAATTTCTCTTTCAGATTTTTCATCACTGGTGTATAGGAATGCAAGAGATTTCTGTGCATTAATTTTGTATCCTGCTACCCTATGAAATTCATTGATTAGCTCTAGTAGTTTTCTGGTAGCATCTTCAGGATTTTCTATGTATAATATCATGTCATTTGCAAGCAGTGGCACTTTTACTTCTTCTTTTCCATCTGGATTCCTTTTGTTGCCTTTTCTTCTCTGATTGCTGTGGCTAAAACTTCCAAAACTATGTTGAATAATAGTGGTGAGAGTGGACAACCTTATCATTTTCCTGATCTTAGAGGAAAAGTTTTCGGTTTTTCACCATTGAGAACGATGTAGGCTCTGGGTTTGTCATAGGTAGTCTTTATTATGTTGAGGTAAGTTCCCTCTATGCCTACTTTCTGCAGGGCTTTTATCATAAATCCATGTTGAATTTTGTCGAAATCTTTCTCTGCATATCTATTGAGATGATCATATGGTTTTTATCCTTCAGTTTGTTAATATGGTGTATTGCATTGATTGATTTGCATACATTGAAGAATCCTTGCATTCTGCAGATAAACTCCACTTGATCATGGTGTATGATCCTTTTATTGTGCTGTTGGATTCTGTTCGCTAGTATTTTGTTGAGGATTTTTGCATCTATGTTCATCAGTGATATTGGCCTGTAGTTTTCTTTTTTTGTGACATCATTGTCTGGTTTTGGTATCAGGGTGATGGTGGCCTCGTAGAATGAGTTTGGGAGTGTTCCTCCCTCTGCTATATTTTGGAAGAGTTTGAGAAGGATAGGTGTTAGCTCTTCTCTAAATGTTTGTTAGAATTCACCTGTGAAGCCATCTGGTCCTGGGCTTTTGTTTGTTGGAAGATTTTTAATCACAGTCTCAATTACAGTGCTTGTGATTGGTCTGTTTATATTTTCTATTTCTTCCTGGTTCAGTATCGTAAGGTTGTGCTTTTCTAAGAATTTTTCCATTTCTTCCACATTGTCCATTTTTTTGGCGTATAGTTGCTTCTAGTAATCTCTCATGATTCTTTGTATTTCTGCAGTGTCAGTTGTTACTTCTCCTTTTTCATATCTAATTCTATTGGTTTGAGTCTTCTCCCTTTTTTTCTTGCTGAGTCTGGCTAATGGTTTATCAATTTTGTTTATCTTCTCAAGAAGCAGCTTTTAGTTTTATTGATCTGTGCTATTGTTTCCTTCATTTCTTTTTCATTTATTTGTAATCTGATCTTTATGATTGCTTTCCTTCTGCTAACTTTGGGGGTTTTTTGTTCTTCTTTCTCTAATTGCTTTAGGTGTAACGTTAGGTTGTTTATCTGAGATGTTTCTTGTTTCTTGAGGTAGGCTTGTATTGCTATAAAGTTCCCTTGTAGAACTGCTTTTGCTGCATCACATAGGTTTTGGGTCATCGTGTTTTCATTGTCATTTGTTTCTAGGTTTCTTTCTTTTTGATTTCCTCTCTGATTTCTTCAATGATCTCTTGCTTATTTTGTAGTGTATTGTTTAGTTTCCATTTTTTTGTATTTTTTACAGATTTTTTTCCTGTACTTGATAACTAGTCTCATAGCGTTGTGGTCAGAAAAGATACTTGATATGATTTCAATTTTCTTAAAGTTACCAAGGCTTTATTTGTGATCCAAGGTATTATCTATCCTGGACATTTTTCCATGAGCACTTGAGAAGAAAGTGTAAACTGCTGTTTGTGGATGGAATGTCCTATAAATATCACTTAAGTCCATCTTGATTATTGTATCATTTAAAGCTTGTGTTTCCTTCTCTATTTGCATTTTGGATGATCTGTCTATTGATGAAATTGGGGTGTTAAAGATCCCTACTCTGATTGTGTTATTGTCAGTTTCCCCTTCTATGGTTGTTAGTATTTGCCATATGTATTGAGGCGCTCCTATGTTGGTTGCATAAATATTTACCATTGTTATATCTTCTTTTTGGATTGATCCCTTGATCATTATGTAGTATCCTTCTTTGTCTCTTGTAATAGTCTTTATTTTAAAGTCTATTTTTTCTGATATGAGAATTGCTGCTCCAGCTTTCTTGTGATTTCCATTTGCATGGAATATCTTTTTCCATCCCCTCACTTTCAGTCTGTATGTGTCCCTAGGTCTGAAGTGGGTCTCTGGTAGACAACATATATACAGGTGTTGTTTTTGTAACCATTCAGCCAGCCTATGTCTTTTCGTTGGAGCATTTAATCTATTTACATTTAAGGTAACTATCGATATGTATGTTCCTATTACCATTTTCTTAATTGTTTTGGGTTTGTTATTGTAGGTCTTTTCCTTCTTTTGTGTTTCCTGCCTAGAGAAGTTCCTTTAGCATTTATTGTAAAGCTGGTTTGGTGGTGCTGAATTCTCTTAGCTTTTGCTTGTCTGTAAAGATTTTAATTTCTCCATCGAATCTGAATGAGATCCTTCTGGGTAGAGTAATCTTGGCTGTAGATTTTTCCCTTTCATCATTTTAAATATGTGCTGCCACTCCCTTGTGCCTTGAAGAGTTTCTGCTGAAAGATCAGCTTTTAACCTTATGGGGTTTCCCTTGTATGTTAATTGTTGCTTTTCCCTTGCTGCTTTTAGTATTTTTTCTTTGTATTTAATTTTTGATAGTTTGATTAATATGTGTCTTGGCATGTTTCTCCTTGGATTTATCCTGTATGGGATTCTCTGCACTTCCTGGACTTGATTAACTATTTTCTTACCCATATTAAGGAAGTTTTCAACTATAATCTCTTTGAATATTTTCTCAATCCCTTTCTTTTTCTCTTCTTCTGGGACCCCTATAATTCGAATGTTTGTGCATTTGATGTTGTCCCAGAAGTCTCTAAGACTGTCCTCAATTCTTTTCATTCTTTTGTTCTTTATTCTGCTCTGCAGTAGTTATTTCCATTATTTTATCTTCCAGGTCACTTATCCGTTCTTCTGCCTCAGTTATTCTGCTATTGATTCCTTCTAGAGAATTTTAAATTTCATTTATTGTGTTGTCCATCATTGTTTGTTTGCTCTTTAGTTCTTCTAGGTCCTTGTTAAATGTTTCTTGCATTTTCTCCATTCTATTTCCACGATTTTGGAATATCTTTACTATCATTTCCTACTTCACTATCATTTGCTATCATTCACTACTCTGAATTCTTTTTCAGGTAGACTGCCTATTTCTTCTTCATTTGTTTGGGCTGGTGGGTTTATAGATTGCTCCTTCATCTGCTGTGTGTTTCTCTGTCTTCTCATTTTGCTTAACTTACTGTGTTTTGGGTCTCCTTTTCACAGGCTGCAGGTTTGTAGTTCCCATTGTTTTTGGTGTCTGCCCCCAGTGGGTAAGGTTGGTTCACTGGGTTGTGTAGGCTTCCTGGTGGAGGGGACTGGTGCCTGTGCTCTGGTGGATGAGGCTCGATCTTGTCTTTCTGGTGGGCAGTACTGAGTCTGGTGGTGTGTTTTGGAGTTCTGTGACCTTATTATGATTTTAGTTAGCCTCTCTGCTAATGAGTGGTGTTGTGTTCCTGTCTTGGTAGTTTTTTGCCATAGGGTGTCCAGCACTGTAGCTTGCTGGTCGTTGAGTGTAGCTGGGTCTTAGTGCTGATATGGAGATCTATGGGAGAGCTTTCGCCATTTGATATTACATGGAGCCAGGAGGTCTCTTGTGGACCAATGTCCTGAACTCGGCTCTCCCTCCTCTGAGGCTCAGGTCTGACACCCGGCCAGAGCATGAAAACCCTGTCAGCCACAGAGTTCAGAAGTAAAGGGAGAAAAAAAGAAAGAAAGAGAGAGAGAGAAAGGAAGAGAGAGAGAGAAAGAAAGAAAGGGAAAGAAAGAAAGAAAATAAAACAAAATAAAATAAAGTTATTAAAATTAAAAATAAAAAATTATTAAAAATAAAAATTTAAATGTAATTTAAAAAGGAAAGGAAGAAAAGAGAGCAACCAAATGAAAAAAACCAATCCACCAATGATAACAAACACTAAAATCTATACTAAAAAAATAATAATAACTGTACTGACAGAACTTTAGGACAAATGGTAAAAGCAAAGCTATACAGAGAAAATCACAGAAAGAAGCATACACATACACACTCACAAAAAGAGAAAAAGGAAAAAAAAGTTTATCTATATATAAAAAAAGGAAGATAACAAACAAATCAATAAACAAATCTACCAATGATAATAAACTCTAATTGCTAAACTCAGATAATCATAAAACCAAAAACAAATTAGATGCAGAAAGCAAACTCCAAGTCTACAGTTGCTCCCAAAGTCCACCACCTCAATTTTGGGATGATATGTCATCTATTCATGTATTCCAGAGATACAAGGTACATCAAGATGATTGTGGAGATTTAATCTGCTGCTCCTGAGGCTGCTGGGAGAAATTTCCCTTTCTTTTCTTTGTTTGCAGAGCTGCTGGGGTTCAGCTTTGGATTTTGCCCCGCCTCTGTGTGTACGTCACCTGAGGGCATCTGTTCCCTGCCCAGACATGATGGGGTTAAAGTAGTAGCTGATTATGGGGCTTGGGCTCACTCAGGCCGGGGGGAGGTAGGGGTACGGAATGCAGTGTGAGCCTGTGGTGGCAGAGGCTGGTGTGACATTGCAACCGCCTGAGGTGTGCTGTGTGTTCTCCCAGGATAGTTGTCTGTGGATCACGGGACCCTGGCAGTGGCGCGCTGCACAGGTTCCTGGGAGGGGAAGTGTGAATAGTGACCTGTGCTTGCACACAGGACTCTTGGTGGCTGCAGCAGCAGCCTTAGCGTTTCATGCCCATCTCTGGTGTCCACGCTGATACCCCCAGCTCTCACCCATCTCTGGAGCTCATTTAGGCAGTGCTCTGAATCCCCTCTCCTCGCACACCCCGAAAAAATGGTCCTTTGCTTCTTAGGCAGTTCCAGACTTTTTCCCGGACTCCCTCCTGGCTAGCTGTGGTGCACTAGCCCCATTCAGGCTGTGTTCACACAGCCAACCCCAGTCCTCTCCCTGGGATGTGACCTCTGAATCCCGAGCCTCAGCTCCCAGCTCCCATTCACCCCAATGGGTGAGCAGACAAATGTCTCAGGCTGGTGATTGCTGTTCGGCACCAATCCTCTTTGTGGGGATCTCTTCACTTTGCCCTCTGCACCCCTATTGCTGTGCTCTCCTGCGTGGATCCAAAGCTTTCCCCCTGCCACCCCCGTCTCGACCAGTGAAGGGGCTTTCTAGTGTGTGGAAACTTTTCCTCCTTCACAGCTCCCTCCCAGAGGTGCAGGTCCTGTCCCTATTCTTTTGTCTCTGTTTTTTCTTTTTTCTTTTGCCCTACCCAGGTACATTGGGGAGTTTCTTGCCTTTTGGGTTGTCTGAGGTCTTCTGCCAGCATTCAGTAGGTGTTCTGTAGGAGTTGTTCCACATGTAGGTGTATTTCTGATGTATTTGTGGGGAGGAAGATGATCTCCACGTCTTACTCCTCCATCATCTTGAAGGTCTGTCTAGATATTTTTTGATTTCCCTTTTTATTTCTTCTTTGACCCACTGATTCTTCAGGAGCATGTGGTTTCATTTCCATATATTTGTGAGTTGTCCAGCTTTCTTCTTGTTATTGATGTCTAGTTTCACACCATTGTAATTGTAAAAGATCATTGATATGATTTCTTTCTTCTTAAATTTCTTAAGACTCGTTTCGTGACTTAATGTATGATCTATCCTGGAGAATGCTCAGTGTGTGCTTGACAAGAATGTGCATTTTGCGGCTATTGGATGGAATGTTCTGTATATGACTGTTAGGACTATTTATTTTAAAGTGTAGTTTAAACCCAATATTTCTTCATTAATTTTCTGTCTGGATGATCTTTCTTTACATAAGACATTGAAATCCACTGATCTGTTAATAGTTGCTTAATATAGTTAGGTGCTCTGATGTAGGATGTACATATATTCACAATTGTAAAAGCTATCAATGAATTGACTCCTTTATTATTATATAGTGACTTTTTTGGTCTCTTAACAGTTTTTGACGTAAAGTCTATTTTTTCTGATGTAAAAATCTACTTCTGCTCTCTTTTGGTTTTCATTTGCATAGAATATCTTTTTCCATCACTCCACTTTGAGCCTATGTGTGTCCTGTGACAGCATATAGTTGGGGCTTGTTTTTGTTTGTTTGTTGTTTTTCTTTTCTTTTTTAAAAAATCCATTCAGCCACTCTGTGCCCTTTGATTGGAGAATTTAACCCATTTACCTTTAAAGTGATTGTTGATAGGTAAGGACTTACTATTGCTGTCTTGTTTATTGTTGTTTTCTGGCTATTTTGTAGTTCTTTTGTATCTTTCTTGTTGTCTTCCTTTGTAAATTGATAAGCTTCTGTAGTGGTATGTTTTCATTCTCTTCTCTTTATCTTGTGTGTATATGTTATAGGTTTTTGTAGTGTGGTTACCCTGAAGCCTTAATAAAATATCTTATAACAGTCTATTTTAACTAATGACTCAACTTTAATTGCATACAAAAAATCTATTGTTTTACTTCACACTACATTTAATGTTTTTTGTGTCACAATGTACATCTTTTAATCTTGTGTTTTCATTAACAAGTTCCTGTAACTATAGTTATGTTAATACTTTCATCTTTTAACATTTATACTAGGGTTAAGTGATTCACACATCACCATTACAGTGTTAAGAGTGTTCTGAATTTGACTGTATACTTACCAATGAATTTTATACTATCCTTTTTTCATGTTATTAATTAACATGTTTTCATTTCAGCTTGAAGAATTTTCTTCAGCATTTCTTGCAAGGCTGGTCTAGTGGTAATGAACTCCCTCAGCTTCTGTTTGTTTGGGAAAGTCTTTATCTTTCCTTCATTTCTGAAGGACAGCTTTGCTAGGTAAAGTGTTTTTGGTTGGTAGGTTTTTTTCTTTCAGCACTTTGTATATATCATCCCATTCTCTTGTGAATTGTAAGGTTTCTACTGAGAAATCCACTGATAGCCTTGTGGGGGATTCCTTTTATGAGAGAAATTTATTTTCTCTTGCTGCTTTTAAAATTCTCTCTTTGTCTTTGATTTTAGACACTTTTATTATAATATGTCCTAACGAAGAATATTTTAGATTGAAATTTTGGGGTGATTTATTAACTTCATGAACTTGGATTATTCAAATCTTCCCCCAGATTTGGGAGTTCTTAGCCATTATTTCTTTAAATAAGATTTCTGCCCCCTTTCCTCTCTTCCCCTTCTGGGACTACAATGATACATAGGTTTTTTTTCTGTAGGCTTTCTTCATTTCTCTTCATTCTCTTTTCTTTTTGCTCCTCTGATTGGATAATTTCAAATGACTTGTCTTTGATCTCACTGATTCTTCTGCTTAATCCAGTATGCTGTTGAAGCTCTCTATTGAATTTTTCAGTTCAGTCATTGTATTCTTCAGCTCCAAAATTTCTATTTGGTTCTTCTTAATGTTTTCTGTCTCTTTGTTGAACTTCTCATTTTGTTCTTGTTTTGTTTTCCTATTTTTTCTAAATTGTTTATTTGAGTTCTCTTGTAGCTCTCTGAGCATCTTTAGAACAATTATTTTGAATTCTGTGTCTGACAATTCCTGAATCTCCATTTCTTTGGGGTCAATCATTGGAAGTTTACACTCTTTCTTTGGTGGAGTCATGTTTCCCTGATTCTTCTTGTTCCCTGTAGCCTGGCACAAGTGTCTGCACATGTGGAGAAGCAGTCATCTCTTCCAGACTTTATGGAAAATATCTTCACCTGCAGTTGGGGGCATGCTTGAGAGTACCATGACCTGAGCACAGGGCACCAATTGTGAGGGCATGTGGCAGCTCTAGTTCCAGGGTGCATGGTGATTTGTTGGCTCAGCATGCTGGAGTCCACATTGTTGATAGTGTGTGGTCCTTGGTGAGTGGTGTTGATGGTCCCAGAGACTGCAAGGACTGTTGTGGTCCTCAGTGATGCCTCCAGTTCCTGCAGCTAGGGACCAGGGTTGATGAAAGTGGTGATCAGAGCTGGTGGTGTATGCACACTTGGCTGCAGGGGCCAGCAGCAGGTGCCTGTGTGGTGTCAAGGGCCAGTTACAAACACGCATATACTGGTGGGGTTCTGGTGAAGCAGCAAGGACTGAGGCCACCTGTAGTTGCACTGGAAGCTGCAGGGGCCCTTCTCTTGGTGTAGATCTGTCTGTTTCACTGGAGACCACTGCAGAAGGCATGCAAGTGAAGTCCTATTGCAGAGATAAAAGGATGGGGAGTGATCCGATCTTCCCAAATAAGCAATGAGGTGTTGCTTTTATGACATCCGGAAACCTGGTGTCCAGTAGAGTGTGGCTCTGTTGTCCCCTAATTCTCTATAGCAAATGAAATCACATGTCATTTACATATCTCCACATTGTTTTTAGCTTTCTGTCTGCGATTTTGGGTAGTCCTTTCCAGATGGATTACTGTTGGAGCCCTCCTCTTCCTGCTCTTTACAGAGGTTCACACAAGGCAACTGTTCCAAGGCAGCAGGTCCAGGGGTCCCTCCTTAACCTCTAATGGGCTGCTCCGAGGAACCTAACAGTGATAACATGGACTAACATCTCCTGAGCGTGCTGGAAGGAGGTCCAGTGACTACATCTTCTTCTGTCCTTCATTAGCAACATGAGCCACAAGGGGGCATGTTTTGGGAACACAAATTTCTCACAGAAACGTCACAACTGCTACGTGTTTCACTGATTACTATAATGTGAAATTTATCCCTATTAGAAAGATGCACTGGATGCTGTCATGATTTACTAGAGAATACTACTTCCTAGTCATTGAATCTGATGCCTGTTACATCACAAACATCAGCAGGTGTGTGATGACTGCACAGAGGCAGTAGTGAGAAATGGTTTAGCACCGGTTTACCTGCATGCAGTTTAGAATCAGAGAACTGATTCTGGCTTGGCCACTTACAAGATCTGTGTCTCTCCATGTCTCGATGTCCTTATCTATCAATTGAGGGAATAACATACACACTGGAGGAAGTTTGAAGATTAAATAAGATGATGTATGCATGGAGTTAGTGTAGAACTTGATCCATTGCAGGGCTAATAAATGCTGGTCAGATGGTTGTGGCCCCAAGCACTGTGTTAGATTCTATGCGACTTCACCCCATTTAGGAATCCACAGCAGAAGCTGGAGAAGGAGCTGAGGAGAAGGGGGACCAGTTGTCATGTGGCTGGAAACAAAGACTTACTGATGGGCTCAAATTCAAGGTTTTGTGGATTCTGAAGTTTGCTTTGGTTTCCTTTTGAACATCCTGTGCTCCATACAGTTTGACTGCTAAAAAAGTGCTTTGGATTTTGCAAGTTGGTCATAGAATGGGCAACTCCTCTGGGCTTCCATGGACCTGATATCAGTGTCCTTTTCCTCCACAGATTCCTGTGCTCCTGAACCTGAGCAGAGACCCTGAGGTCAGCCTGCCTGTGCCACCGCTCATGTATGCCCTTGCCCTCGGCGCCTGCCTGGGAGGTAAGGGGGTGTTAATGCATTTGAGGGAGGGCCCCCTGACACTGTGGTGAGCCTGAAGTGATGATTAATGCATGCCAAATTGAAAGTAAAGTAGGAATAGTCCAGATGATTTCCTGAGTGGAAACCCATCTTCACCTTTGACTGGAGCAGTTCTAGGCATACTCAGTTCCTCTGCATGGCCTGTCACTTCTCACTCTCTGCAGAACTGCCCCTGACATTCTAAGTCTGTGGCCTGAGGATGATCATTATGACATCTCAAAGTTAACCTGCTCCCACAATGCATGCAGATGTGGCTTAGGTTTAGAAACAGATATTGAATCAGAAACCATCCTCGGTGGCAGCTTCTTATTCCCTTTTAAAGCAGTGTGTGTTGGGGAGGAGGTGAAGTGATGAATGAGTAAGCTAAGAAGTAGAGACTCTAACCTAAGAGTAAGAAGAAAGATTTTTAAAAAGTCTTTTTGGCTGGAGGAGTGTGTTGTCCTGTGGAGTCATTGAAAAGCCAATTAGAAAAATGTTGGGAGAGACTAACCTCTGGTGAGTAAACACAAAGGCTTTGGATGTGATTGTATTTGGAAGAAGGCCTAATCTCCTTTGGGAACACAAGAGGATTGTGAGAATCTTAGATAAACACACTAGATACCTTTTAAGTTTTTATTTTTACATCCAGATATTCTTAGATAGTCTAGCTTTCTCTTTTATTTGATTTGTCTCAACTATTAGATCAACAAATTTCTTTTTAGTTTATCTTCTTGTTTGTAAAGCGGGATTAATGTCATTCAGTGAAGTTGCTGTGATTTCTGGAGAGCTAATTCACCTAATCCAGCAACTGAGGCCTCACGTTCTGAGTGCAGGGTTGTTAAAATGGCCCCCATCTGAGATCAGCCCCAGGAAAAGCAATAACTGCATTCACAGCTGCATTTAATATCAGTGGCAGAAACAGAATCCAAAGACACCTGGAAACGTGTCCTCTGTGTGAAATTTTGTTCGTTAAACCTTATTGAACATCTTCTATACCCTGGCATTTTCCTTCAGAGTGGGGAGACAGTCACCTAAGCTAAGATTATAACATAAACGTATCCTCTCATGGCCAACTGCATAGAGTGCTCAGGGGGTACCAGGGAGACTGAGGGAAAGTCAGGAATGGCTCTCCAGAGGGGAAGTTTTGAGCTGGGTCTCAAAGGATGAGAAGACTCCTGGGCTAGTTCAGATTCCCCCAGAACATGTATAATGAATATGGAGGGGACTATCAAGGAGAGAAGTTAACGTGGACCATTTGTATGGCTAATAACTTAAAATATGATTAAACATTTGTTGACTGAGCCCCTTTTGTAGCTATAGTGAACAATAAAATAGTAAGCCATGGGATCTTTTTAACCTAGTAGCTCTGGTCATTGAATGGTACTTTTTCCTGGTACAGTGGATGCCTACTTGTGCTGGGTGTTAGCTCTACATTTATTCTATTGGGGGACCTTCTCTCATTAACTCAGAGTTTGACAATTTAAAAAATTCTGGTAAAATATACATAACATAAATTTTATAATTTTAACCAATTTTAAGTGTACAGTTCAGTGACATTAAGTGCATTCATATTGTGCAATCATCACCACTATCCATCTCCAGAACTTTTTCATCACCCCAAACTGAAACTTTGTACCCATTAAACCATAATTCCCCAGTCCCACAGGGTTTGATATTTTGAAGACCATTTTAAATAGAAATTTTCAGTTGGTTTGAGAAATGTCATTTGTTCTATAAATTGGGTGTGACTCACTAAATAGTTTGAAGCAAAAAGTCTTTCCTGGTCTGCTCTCAGTACCTTTTGATTGCTCTTTTTACTAAGAGCTAAGAACAATTCAAATAAGTCTTAAGAAAAATCTGCCTTAGCCTGGGTGTCCTAGAAGGCAGAGGTTGAGGCAAGTTTGCATGCTGAAGATTTATCGGGACATGTACTCCTAGGGCAGGAAGACTGAGGGAGGAAGTGAGGTAAAGCAGTGAAGGAGAGAAAGCAAATACATGGTACATTACAAAGCTAGTAACAGCTTCAAAAGAAATCAAAGCCAATTTTTAGTTAGGTGGGGATGGGACATTTTCTAGATGGTTCCTGAGGAACAGAAAAGCTAAGTGAAATCTCTTAGTGCCTTTGTAGAGTGTGCAGTGAAGCGGGTTATGCTGCAGAACCAATGAGAGAAACGCTTCAGAGACATGCTGGGCCTTTGCAGACTACACTGAAGTGGGGACAGGGCAGAGAGCCACCTTTTGAAGGGTGGACAGCCAGGAAAGAACTTTACAGAGAATCTTCAGCAATCAGCAAGTTATAAACCTGTTAGAAAATTGATGACTCAGCTATATAGCCAGAAATCCAGAATCTTCCTTTGCTCATATCTCTATTTCAGAGAACTCCTCATCCCACCCTCAAAACATTTGCAGCTGGTGTGAAATTGAATTCAACTTAAGGTGAAACAAAGCCAGATCCAGCTCAGCAACAGATTAGATTGGCTCCATGCCCTGCACTGACAGCCTGGCACAAATGGGGATGCACTCTTCAGTGTGTGTGTGTGTGTGCAAATATTATACTTCTGTATCAGTAGTTCTTTACATAAATTGTTCAGCATACCACTACCTTGGTAAAGGATACCTACAAAAACCCTGCATAGAACCTCATACTTACTGTTGAAAAACTGAATGTTTGTCCCCTAAGATTGGGAACAAGGCAAGGATGTCTGCTCTCACCTCTCTTATTCAGCATAGTGCTGGAAAATCTACCTAGTGCAGTAAGGCAAGAAAAGGAAATAAAAGGTATACAGATTAGAAAGGAAGAAATAATTTGGTTCCTACTATAGATGACATGATTGTCTTGGTGGATACCAAAGAATCTATTTTTTTAAAAATCAGAAAACCATATAACTAATATGTGAGCTCAGCAAGGTCACTGGATACAAGATAGACATACAAAAATCAATTTTAGCAATGAACACATGGATACCACAATTAAATATACAATACTATTTAGAATCACTCAAAATATTAAATACTGAAGCTGAAATTACAATATGCTTATACAAGAAATCAATGAAGATCCAAATAATTGGGAAGACATACAGTGTTCATGGATTGGAAGGCTCTACATAGTAAAGATGTAAACTGTCCCCGAATTAATATTTAGGTTTAATGCAATTCCTACCAAAATCTTAGTAAGATTTTTTGTTTATATCTATATCTATAGTATTTATAAATGTACATATGGAATGGAGGACATATAAATTGTAAATATGCACATGAAAGAGATGTTCAACATTATTAACCATGAGGAAAATGCAAATTTAAACCATGATAAGGGAATTCCTTGGCAGTCCAGTGGTTAAGACTTCACCTTCCAATGGCAGGGGGGTGCAGGTTTGATTCCTGGTTGGGAACCTAAGATCCCACATGCCTGGCAGCCAAAAAACCAAAACATAAAAGAGAAGCAATATTGCAAAAAATTCAATAAAGACTTTAAAAATGGTCCACATCAAAAAAAAAAAATCTTAAAACCATGATAACGTATCATCACACACCTATAAGAATGGCTAAAATAAAAAATAGTGAAAACACCAAATGCTGACCAGAATGTGGGAAAAATGGATCACTCAGACATTGTTGTTTGAAATGTAAAATGGCCATCACTCTGGAAAACAATTTGGCAATGTATTAAAAAACTAAGCCTGCAACTGCCATAAAACTCAGCAATTACACTACTAGGAATTTATTCTAGAAAAATAAAAACTTATGTTCACCCCCAAACCTGTACACAAATGTTTATGGAAGCTTTATGTGTAATAGCCAAAAAGTAGAAACAAATCTGATGTCCGTCAACAATAAATTGTTAAACAAACTGTGATACAATACATCCATACCAGGGAAAGCTACTCAGCAATAAAAAATAAATGAGCTATTGATACAAGTGACAACCTTGATGAATTTCCAGAGAATTATGTGGAGTGAAAAAAAGCCAATCTGGAGGAGGCTCCTTCAAGATGGCAGAGAAGTAGGACGTGGAGATCACCTTCCTCCCCACAAATACATCAAAACTACATCTACATGTGGAACAACTCCTACAGAACACCTACTGAACGCTGGCAGAAGACCTCAGACTTCCCAAAAGACACCCTCAGGCGACGTACAGGGCGAGGCGGGGCCAAATCCAAAGCTGAACCCCAGGAGCTCTGTGAATAAAAGAAGAGAAAAGGACATTTCTCCCAGTAGCCTCAGGAGCAGCGGATTAAATCTCCACAGTCAACTTGATGTACCGTGCATCTGTGGAATACCTAAGTAGACAATGAGTCATCCCAAAACTGAGGTGGTGGACTTTGGGAGCAACTGTAGACTTGGGGTTTACTTTCCGCATCTAATTTGTTTCTGGTTTTATGTTTATCTTAGTTTAGTATTTAGAGCTTATTATCATTGGTAGATTTGTTTATTGATTTGGTTGCTCTCTTCCTTTATATACATATATATATCTTTTTTCCTTTTTCTCTTATTGTGAGTGTGTATGTGTATGCTTCTTTGTGTGATTTTGTCTATATAGTTTTGTTTTTGCCATTTGTCCTAGGGTTCTGACTGTCCTTTTTTGGTTTGGTTTTTAGTATAGTTTTTAGTGCTTGTTATAATTGGTGGATTTGTTTTTTGGTTTGGTTTCTTTCGTCTTTCTTTCTCTAAATCACTTTTGATAATTTTTTACTTTTTGATAATTTTTTTATTTTAATAACATTCTTTTCCTCCCTTCCTTCCTTCCTTTCTTTTTTCTTCCTTCCTTCCTTCCTTTCTTTCTTTTCCTTCTTTCTTTCTTTCTTTCTTTCTTTCTTCTTTCTTTCTTTCTTTCTTTCTTTCTTTCTTTCTTTCTTTCTTTCTCTTTCTTCCTTCCTTCCTTTCTCTCTCTCTCTCTCTCTCTCTCTCTCTCTCTCTTTCTTTCTTTCTTTCTTTCTTTTTCTCCCTTTCCTTCCGAGCTGAGTGGCTGACAGAGTCTTGGTGCTCCGTCCGGGAGTCAGACCTGAGCCTCAGAAGAGGGAGAGCTGAGTTCAGGACATTGGCCCACCAGAGACCTCCCAGCCCCACGTAATATCAAACGGTGAAAGCTCTCCCAGAGATTTCCATCTCAACGCTAGGACCAAGCTCCACTCAATGACCAGCAAGCTACAGTGCTGGATACCCTATGCCAAACAACTAGCAAGACAGGAACACAAGCCCACCCATTAGCAGAGAGGCTGCCTAAAATCATAATAAATTTACAGACACCCCAAAACACACCACTGGATGTGGTCCTGCCAACCAGAAAGACAACACCCAGCCTCATCCACCAGAACACAGGCACTAGCCTGCACCATCAGGAAGCCTACAAAACACACTGAACCAACCTTACCCACTGAGAGCAGACACCAAAAACAACAGGAACTACAAACATGAAGCCTGTGAAAAGGAGACCCCAAACACAATAAGTTAAGCAAAATGAGAAGAAAGAGAAATACACAGCAGATGAAGGAGCAAGGCAAAAACCTTACCAGACCAAACAAATGAAGAGGAAATAGGCAGTCTACATGAAAAACAATTCAGAGTAATGATAGTAAAGATGATTCCAATCTTGGAAATAGAATGGAGAATATACAAGAAACTTTTAACAAGGACCTAGAAGAACTAAAGCGCAAACAAACAATGATGAAAAACACAATAAATGAAATTTAAAATTCTCTAGAAGGAATCAATAGCAGAATAACTGAGGCAGAAGAATGGATAAGTGACCTGGAAGATAAAATAGTGGAAATAACTACTGCAGAGCAGAATAAAGAAAAAAGAATAAGAATTGAGGACAGTCTCAGAGACCTCTGGGACAACAGTAAACGTACAACATTCAAGCTATAAGGGTCCCAGAAGAAGAAGAGAAAGAAAAAGGAACTAAGAAAATATTTGAAGAGATTATAGCTGAAAAATTCCCTAATACGGGTAAGGAAATAGTCAATCAAGTCCAGGAAGTGCACAGAGTCCCATACAGGATAAATCCAAGGAGAAACATGACTAGACATATACTAATCAAACTATCAAAAATTAACTAAAAGAAAAAATATTAGAAGCAGCAAGGGAAAAGCAACAATTAACATACAAGGGAAACCCCATAAGGTTAAAAGCAGATCTTTCAGCAGAAACTCTGCAAGCCAGAAGGGAGTGGCAGGACATATTTAAAGTGATGAAAGGGAAAAACCTACAACCAATATTACTCTATCCAGCAAGGATCTCATTCCGATTCGACGGAGAAACTAAAAGCTTTACAGACAAGCAAAAGCTAAGAGAATTCAGCAGCACCAAACCAGCTTTACAACAAATGCTAAAGGAACTTCTCTAGGCAGGAAACACAAGAGAAGGAAAAGACTTACAATAACAAACCCAAAACAATTAAGAAAATGGTAATAGGAACATACATATTGATAACTACCTTAAAGGTAAATGGATTAAATGCTCCAACCAAAAGATGTAGACTGGCTGAGTGGATACAAAGACAAGACCCATATATATGCTATCTACAAGAGACCTACTTCAGACCTAGGGACACATACAGACTGAAAATGAGGGGATGGAAAGAGATATTTCATGCAAATGGAAATCAAAAGAGAGCTGGAGTAGCAATTCTCATATAAGACAAAATAGACTTTAAAATAAAGACTATTACAAGAGACTTAGAAGGACACTACATAATGATCAAAAGATCAATGCAAGAAAAAGATATAAAAATTGTAAATATTTATGCACGCAACATAGGAGCACCTCAATACATAAGGCAAATGCTAACAGCCAAAAAAGGAGAAATTGACAGTAACATAATCATAGTAGGGGACTTTAACACCCCACTTTCACCAATGGACAGATCACGCAAAATGAAAATAAATAAGGAAACACAAACTTTAAATGCTACATTAAACAAGATGGACTTAATTGATATTTATAGGACATTCCATCCAAAAACAACAGAATACACTTTCTTCTCAAGTGCTCATGGAATATTTTCCAGGATAGATCATATCTTGGGTCACAAATTAAGCCTTGGTAAATTTAAGAAAATTGAAATCGTATCAAGTATCTTTTCTGACCACAATGCTGTGAGACTAAATATCAATTACAGGAAAAAATCTGTAAGAAATACAAAAACATGGAGGTTAAACAACACATTACTTAATAACCAAGAGATCACTAAAGAAATCAAAGAGGAAATCAAAAAATACCTAGAAACAAATGACAATGAAAACAAGATGACCCAACACCTATGGGATGCAGCAGAAGCAGTTCTAACAGGGAAGTTAATAGCAATACAATCCTACCTCAAGAAACAAGAAACATCTCAAATAAACAACCTAACCTTACACCTAAAGCAATTAGAGAAAGAAGAACAAAAACCCCCAAAGTTAGCAGAAGGAAAGAAATCATAAAGATTAGATCAGAAATAAATGAAAAAGAAATGAAAGAAACAATAGCAAAGATCAATAAAACTAAAAGTTGGTTCTTCGAGAAGATAAACAAAATTGATAAAACATTAGCAAGACTCTTCAAGAAAAAGAGGGAGAGGACTCAAATCAATAGAATTAGAAACGAAAAAGGAGAAGTAACAACTGACACTGCAGAAATACAAAGCATCATGAGAGATTACTACAAGCACCTATATGCCAAAAAAATGGACAACCTGGAAGAAATGGACAAATTTTTAGAAAAGCACAACCTTCCGAGACTGAACCAGGAAGAAATAGAAAATATAAACAGACCAATCACAAGCACTGAAATTGAGACTGTGATTAAAAATCTTCCAACAAACAAAAGCCCAGGACCAGATGGCTTCACAGGCGAATTCTAAGAAACATTTTGAGAAGAGCTAACACCCATCTTTGTCAAACTCTTCCAAAATATAGCAGAGGGAGGAACACTCCCAAACTCATTCTACAAAGCCACCATCACCCTAATACCAAAACCAGACAATGATGTCACAAAAAAAGAAATCTACAGGCCAATATCACTGATGAACATAGATGCAAATATCCTCAACAAAATACTAGCAAACAGAATCCAACAGCACATTAAATGGATCATACACCATGATCAAGTAGGGTTTATCCCAGGAATGCAATGATTCCTCAATATAAGCAAATCAATCAATGTGATACACCATATTAGCAAATTGAAGGAGAAAAATCATATGATCCCCACAATAAATGCAGAAAAAGCTTTTGACATAATTCAACACCCATTTATGATAAAAAAAAAACAAAACCCTCCAGAACATAGGCATAGAGGGAACTTACCTCAACATAAGGAAGGCTGTATATGACAAACCCACAGCCAACATTGTTCTCAATGGTGAAAAACTGAAACCATTTCCACCTAGAGCAGGAAAAATAAAATGCTGCCCCCTCTCACCACTATTATTCAACATAGTTTTGGAAGTTTTAGCCACAGCAATCAGAGAATAAAAAGAAATAAAAGGAATCCAAGTCAGAGAAGAAGAAGTAAAACTGCCACTCTTTGCAGATGACATGATATTATACATAGAGAATCCTAAAGATGCTACCAGAAAACTACTAGAGCTAATCAATGAATTTGGTAATGTAGCAGGATACAAAATTAATGCACAGAAATCTCTTGCATTCCTATTCTCGAATGATGAAAAATCTGAAAGAGAAATTAAGGAAACACTCCCATTTACCATCACAACAAAAAGAATAAAATACCTAGGAATAAACCTATGTAAGGAGACAAAAGACCTGTATGCAGAAAGCTATGACACTGATGAAAGAAATTAAAGATGATACAAACAGATGGAGAGATATCCCATGTTCTTGGATTGGAAGACTCAACATTGTGAAAATGACTATACTACCCAAAGCAATCTACAGATTCAATGCCATCCCTATCAAACTACCAATGGCATTTTTCACAGAACTAGAACAAAAAGTTTCACAATTTGTATGGAAACATCAAAGACCCCAAATAGCCAAAGCAATCTTGAGAACGAAAAATGGAGCTGGAGGAATCTGGTTCCTGGAATTCAGACTATACTACAAAGCTACAGTAATCAAGACAGTATGGTACTGGCACAAAAACAGAAATATAGATTGATGGAGCAGGAGAGAAAGCTCAGAGATAAACCCACGCATATATGGTCACCTTATCCATGATAAAGAATGCAAGAATATACAATGGAGAAAAGACAGCCTCTTCAATAAATGGTGCTGGGAAAACTGGACAGCTACATGTAAAAGAATGAAATTAGAACACTCCCTAACACCATAAACAGAAATAAACTCAAAATGGATTAATGACCTAAATGTAAGGCCAGACACTATAAAACTCTTAGAGGAAAACATAGGCACCACACTCTATGACATAAATTGCAGCAAGATCCTTTTTGACCCACCTCATAGAGAAATGGAAATAAAAACAAAAATAAACAAATGGGACCTAATAAAACCTAAAATCTTTTGCCCTGCCAAGGAAACCATAAATAAGACGAAGAGACAACCCTTAGAATGGGAGAAAATATTTGCAAACCAAGCAACTGACCAAGGATTAATCTCCAAAATATACAAGCAGCTCATGCAGCTCAATATCAAAAAGACAAACAACCCAATCCAAAAATGGGCAGAAGACCTAAATAGACATTTCTCCAACGAAGATATACAGATTGCCAACAAACCCATGAAAGGATGCTTGACATCACTAATCATTAGAGAAATGCAAATCAAAACTACAATGAGGTATCACATCACACCAGTTAGAATGGCCGTCATCAAAAAATCTACAAACAATAAAAGCTGGAGAGGTTGTGGAGTAAAGGGTACCCTCTTGCACTGTTGGTGGGAATGTAAATTGATACAGCCACTGTGGAGAACAGTATGGAGGTTCCTTAAAAAACTAAAAATAGAACTACCATATGACCCAGCAATCCCACTACTGGGCATATACCCTGAGAAAACCATAATTCAAAAAGAGTCATGTACCACAATGTTCACTGCAGCACTATTTACAATAGCCAGGACATGCAAGCAACCTAAGTGTCCATCAACAGATGAATGGATAAAGAAGATGTGGCACATATATACAATGGAATATTACTCAGCAATAAAAAGAAATGAAATTGAGTTATTTGTAGTGAGGTGGATGGACCTAGAATCTGTCATACAGAGTGAAGTAAGTCAGAAAGAGAAAATCAAATACCGTATGCTAAAACATATATATGGAATCTAAAAAAAAAATGGCTCTGAAGAACCTAGGTGCAGGACAGGAGTAATGACACAGACATAGAGGATAGTCTTGAGGACTCAGGGAGGGGGAAGGGTAAGCTGGGACAAAGTGAGAGAGTGGTATTGACATATATACACTACCAAATGTAAAATAGATAGCTTGTGGGAAGCAGTCGCATAGTACAGGGAGATCAGCTCGGTGCTTTGTAACCACCTAGAGGGGTGGGATAGGGAGGGTGGTAGGGAGAGGCAAGAGGAAGGGGATATGGGGATATATGCATACCTATAGTTGATTCACTTTATTATACAGCAGAACATTGTAAAGCATTTATACTCCAATAAGGATGTTAAAAAATAAAATAAAATAAAATGTGGAATGTACGTTTACAAGCAAAAAAAAGAAAAGAAACTCAATATCAAAAAAAAAACCCAATCAAAAATGGGCTGAAAACCTAAATAGACATTTCTCCTAAATGACATGGTCTCCAATACAGATGACCAACAAACACATGAAAAGATGACCAATATTGCTAATTTTTAGAGAAATACAAATCAAAACCACAGTGAAATATCACCTCACACTAGTCAGAATGCCTATCATCAAAAAGTCTACAAATAATAAATGCTGGGAAGGGTGTGGAGAAAAGTAACCCTCCTACACTGTTGGTGGGAATGTAAATTGGTGCAGCCAGTATGGAAAACTGTATCGATGTTCATTTAAAAACTGAAAGTAAAGCTACCATATGATACAGCAATCACACCCCTAGAATCTATATATAGAATATATCCAGAAAAGACGAAAACTGTAATTCAGAAAGATACATGCACCCCAATGTTCATAGAAGCGCTATTTACAATAGCCAAGACATGGATGTGATATATATACATATAATGGAATATTACTCACTTCTAAAAAAGAATGAAATATTGCCATTTGCAGCAACATGGATGGACCTAGAGAATATCATACTAAGTAAGTCAGACAGAGAAAGACAAATATTATTTGATATCACTTATATGTGGAATCTAGAAAATAATATAAAATGAATGTATATACAAAAAATAAATAGACTCACAAAAAAAAAAACATAGAAAACAAACATGGTTAAAGGGGAAAGGGGAGGAAGTATAAATTAAGAGTATGGGATTAACAGACACAAACTACTATACATAAAATAGATAAACAACAAGGGTTTATAACACAGGGAAATATATTCAATATCCTGTAATAACCTATAATGGAAAAACGTCTGAAAAAAATATAACTAAATCACTTTGCTGTACACATGAAACTAACACAGTATTGTAAATCAACTATACTTCAATAAAAAGTAAAATTAAAATAATAAAAATGATAATGAGTACCAAAAAAAAAAAAAAAAAGAAATAACACTCCTTTTTTCCCAGTTAAAATGGCAGGGAGGTATTGCCGAGAGCAATAGTATCTCATCATGCTGCAGTGGATATGAATTCCTTATTGGCAATGGACCACTTGCCAGAAAATGAAAGGCCCTTTCAATTTCATGTTTCACATTGCCAGGGTGAACTGGCTCACAGGTTAATTTGTTCCTGAGCACTTCTGGATTCAGAGAAAGGAATGGGGAAATTTTCAAGGATCAGAGTGAGGGAAGGGGTAGCAGCTGGGACCCCTGGCTGTGTGATGACTTGGGCAGGGTGAGAGGGCTGTGTGGGGACAAAAAGGTAAAGTCAGGAGCCTTGTGGCTCAAACTCTCTCCCTGGAGAGTGAATGAGGCAGAGACATGAGCAAAGGCTAAGCTGACTTCTCTCATGTACGGCCCTTGCTCAGCCTTTGCGCATTTGATTTCTATCCACTTTTTCAGGAAAGTAGAATGGATGGCACTGTGGGGACTGCTATTCCCCTTAAACTCTCTCTGCATAGCCTGACCTCCTTCCCCCAGATCCACCTTTCAGTCATCCCTTTGCATGAGGTCTTTTGGTTTCCTGAAGGCCTTGTAACATGGGAAGCAGAACATTAACTTACTAAGTCTCACTGAGCTCTGTTTCTTTTAAGAATGCTTTCAGCTACAGGTAACAGAAACCTGATTAACAGAGGCTTACACACTCAGGGAAATAATCTTTTCTCATATAACAAGAAGCTGAGGGGCAGAGGGTTGGCAAACATCAGCCTGATGTCTTGTAATATTAGAGGCAGGTCTCCACAATTCTCTTGGCCTATCCCTCTCATCACAGACGTTTCATGGCTGCATCCAAGGCAGAAAGCATAGAGGAGAACTGGTACCAATACATTTTTATCAGGAGGACGAAAGGTATGCCAAGAGGCTCCCAAACAGGTTGCCCTCGTGGCTTATTGGTCAGCCAAATGAGACAAGCAGAGTGGATAAGCTACCTAAGCAGGTGGGGTACAGGGAAGCCACAGAGAAGAAGTCTAGCCAGCCATCAGGTCCTACACAAACATTGGGAAAAGATTGTGTCAGCTGTCATAGTGGAAAGAATGCTAGATTTGGATTCAGAAGACCTTGATCAAAATCTCAAATCTGCTAAGCTTTGTAACCATGAGCAAACCACTGAACATTTCTATTATATTGATTAGGATGGTTTTGGTTATAAGGAAAGGAAGATACAAAACAAGATGGTGTCAGCAACAGGAAGAGTATCTCCTGTGACAGGCAGTCAGTGGTGGAGCAAGTCTAGAGGTGTCACAGGGCTTCTTGGTGTCTCCTTCTACATGTTCTGCCACCCATCAACAACACTCAGAGCTGGCCCCACACGCGGGCTGGAAACAGCTCCAGGAATCTCATCACCACACAACAATGGATGGTATCCAGAAAAAGCAGGACTACTCTCTTTCCTAAAGTTTTTTCTCAAAATCAGGGAAATCATTACCAGAAGTTGCCTCTCCCCCAAGAAGACACCACACAATGTCTCCTTGACACCAAATAGCTTTGGCTGGCCCACTCATGTTGGTCACTGGCAAGGGGCAGGAATCCATCTGACTGTCCCTGCCCCGTCATCGGCGGGGAGGAGATATAGGGGAGTCAGCTACATCTGTGTTAAATGACAACTTTCCCTGGGCATCTCACAGGATAGTCCTGAGGTTCACTTAAGATTATGAATGTGAGAGTACCATTCAGATATCAATGATTGTTTCAGTAGTTTAATAAGATGCTAGCAGGCTTTTGATAGTACCCCACATGGCATGGGTTCCATGTGGTGGGGAGAAAGAAGTCCTAGGTGTCACTACTCTGGCTCAGGCCACCTGGCCAGTTTCCATTTACAGAGGTGTGAATTAGAAGTTGGGCTGTGCACACAAAGAGCTGCTGCCTGTCTTGGCATGTCTGGGTAATCCTACATGAAAACTAATGTATGGATCTAGAGGCAGAACAAGAACATTTTCCAAAACTATTCTCTGCCGTGCTCTTGATGGCCATTTTAAATGTTTATAAGGAACCTTCAATCTACTGTCCTATGTCAACCAATCCAATGTGAGTTAAATAAACCATGCTCTCAGACCAGTGGTAATTTTTCATTTGACAGAAAACATAAAAATTAATTATATGCACTGACATTCCCTTTGGAAAGTATTAATAGAACTACCTGCCACTCAGGTTATGAACTTGACCAAAAGGAAGCAACAGGTTTTAATGTAGCCATGTGCTGCCTGGATTACCCACAATCTCTAGACAACTTTGTCAAGGATGCCATGCATATTTGGACCTAAAGCAGTCTTCATTTTTGTTTGTTTTCTGTGTCCTACAAGTAGACATTTAAATCATTTTTAGTTTGTTTTTATCCAACTAATACGTGGATTTGGCAACAAGTAAAATAAAACAGCTCAGATTTGTCAAGGAAATTAACAACCACAATGTGTTCTACAAGCAACAGAGACTACCGGGTTGGTCATAGGTTCACTCCAGCTGGGAAAACCTATCAGCAACATTTATACTACCCTGACTATGTAAATGCCACACTGCAGGGCCAAGATGTGCACCAAGATCAAGGTCCAATCAAGTCTTCTTTCTTATGTTTCATCATCTGCTTAAAATCACGTCATTTTAATTTACTTCAAATTTGGTGACAATTTCATACCAATTTTGTTGAACCTAGTATTTCTAGTTACTTGTTTTCAACGTAAAGAGAGCTAAGGAGGAGAAACTCTGGAGCTGGACTGCAGGAATTTGATTTCCAGCTGTGGGATTTTCTAGTTGTATGACACTGGGAAAGTTTCTAAGGCTCCCTGGGGTTCTAAAATTTCATAAAGATGGCATTAGGTATGTATTTACTCATATGCTGCTTCTACTCTGTAGAATCCACTTCTATCATTTCTTTGATAAATTCCTCCCTTCCATTTCATTCTGTCCTTTCTGAGATTTTTCTAGTAGTTGAATTTGGGGTTTCCCATATTGAACTTATGTGTGTATTATTTTTCCTCTGCATTTTCTTCTTTGACTTTTGCCTCCAGACTCGGGGATATTTCCTCAACTTTATTTTTCAGTCAATCTGTCTATCTATATACATTTATTTAGTTTAGTAATTATGGATTTAGTCAATGAGAACATTTTTCCCTCTGGTTTTCTCTTTTTTATTACTTTAATTAAGCTTTTACTTTGAGATAGTTGTATATTCACATGCAGTTGTAAGGAATAATATGAAGAGATCCTGTGTACCATTTATCCAGTTTCCCTCAAGGGTAATATATTGTGAAAACATACTACAATATCGCAGTCAGGATATTGACATTGAAGCAGTCAAGACACAAAACATTTTCATCACTGAAAAAAGTCCCTCACATTGCCTTTTTATAGCCACACCCACTTCCTTCCATCCCCACCCCCTACTTAACCCTTGGCAACCACTTACCTATTCTACATTTCTACAACTTTGTCATTTCAAGTATATTATATAAATGGAATCTTACAGGGTGTAGCTTTGGGGATTGGCTTTTTTTTTTCTTTAACATCTTTATTGTAGTATAATTGCTTTACAATGGTGTGTTAGTTTCTGCTGTATAACAAAGTGAATCAGCTGTACATATACATATATCCACATATCTCTTCCCTCTTGCGTTTCCCTCCCACCCTCCTTATCCCACCCCTCTAGGTGGTTACAAAGCACTGAGCTGATCTCCCTGTGCTATGCGGCTGCTTCCCACTAGCTATCTATTTTACATTTGGTAGTGTATATATGACAATGCCACTCTCTCACTTCGTCCCAGCTTACACTTCCTCCTCCCCGTGTCTTCAAATCCATTCTCTACAGCTGTGTCTTTATTCCTGTCCTGCCTCTAGGTTCTTCAGAACCATTTTCTTTTTTTGTTTTAGATTCCATATATATGTGTTAGTACACGGTATTTGTTTTTCTCTTGCTGACTTACTTCACTCTGTATGACAGATTCTAGGTCCATCCACCTCACTACAAATAACTCAATTTCATTTCTTTTTATGGCTGAGTAGTATTCATTGTATATATGTGCCATATCTTCTTTATCCATTCATCTGTTGACAGACACTTAGGTTGCTTCCATGTCCTAGCTATTGTAAATAGAGCTGCAATGAACATTGTGATACATGACTCTTTTTGAATTATGATTTTCTTAGGGTATATGCCCAGTAGTGGGATTGCTGGCTTGTATGGTAGTTCTATTTTTTGTTTTTTAAAGAACCTCCATACTGTTCTCCACAGTGGCTGTATCAATTTACATTCCCACCAACAGTGCAAGAGGGTTCCCTTTACTCCACACCCTCTCCAGCATTTATTGTTTGTAGATTTTTTGATGATGGCCATTCTGACCGGTGTGAGGTGATACCTCATTGTAGTTTTGATTTGCATTTCTCTAATGATTAGTGCTGTTGAGCATCCTTTCACGTGTTTGTTGGCAATCTGTATATATTCATTGCAGAAATGCCTATTTAGATCTTCTGCTCATTTTTGGATTGGGTTGTTTGTTTTTTTGATATTGAGCTGCATGAGCTGCTTGTATATTTTGGAGATTAATCCTTTGTCAGTTACTTCATTTGCAAATATTTTCTCCCATTCTGAGGGTTGTCTCTTCGTCTTGTTTATGGTTTCCTTTGCTGTGCAAAAGCTACTAAGTTTTATTAGGTCCCACTTGTTTATTTTTGTTTTAATTTCCATTCCTCTAGGAGGTGAGTCAAAAAGGATCTTGCTGTGATTCGTCATGGAGTGTTCTGCCTATGTTTTCCTCTAAGAGTTTTATAGTGTCTAGCCTTACATTTAGGTCTATAATCCATTTTGAGTTTATTTTTGTGTATGGTGTTAGGGAGTGTTTTAATTTCATTCTTTTACATGTAGCTGTCCAGTTTTCCCAGCACCACTTATTGAAGAGGCTCTCTTTTCTCCATTGTATATTATTGCATCCTTTATCAAAGATAAGGTGACCATATGTGCGTGGGTTTATCTCTGGGCTTCCTATCCTGTTCCATTGATCTATATTTCTGTTTTTGTGCCAGTACCATACTGTCTTGGTTACTGTAGCTTTGTAGTATAGTCTGAAGTCAAGGAGCCTGATTCTCCCAGCTCCATTTTTCTTTCTGAAGATTGCTTTGTTTGTGTTTCCATACAAATTGTGATTTTTTTTGTTCTAGCTCTGTGAAAAATGCCATTAGTAGTTTGATAGGGATTGCACTGAATCTGTAGATTGCTTTGGGTAGTATAGTCATTTTCACAATGTTGATTCTTCCAATCCAAGAACATGGGATATCTCTCCATCTGTTTGTATCATCTTTAATTTCTTTCATCAGTGTCTTATAGTTTTCTGCATACAGGTCTTTTGTCTCCTTAGGTAGATTTATTCCTAGGTATTTTATTCTTTTTGTTGAAATGGTAAATGGGAGTGTTTCCTTAATTTCTCTTGATTTTCCCTTTTTTGCTTTTAATATTTTTTCTTTGTATTTAGTTTCTGTTAGTTTGATTAATATGTGTCTTGTCGTGTTCCTCCTTGGTTTTATCCTGTATGGGACTCTCTTCCCTTCTTGGTCTTGGATGACTGCTTCCTTTCCCATGTTAGGGAATTGTTTGACTATAATCTCTTCAATATTTTCTCAGGCCCTTTCTCTTTCTCTTCTTCTTCTGGGACTTATTCGAATGTTGATGCTTTTAATGTTGTGTCCAATGTCTCCGAGACTGTCCTCATTTCTTTTCATTCTTTTTTCTTTATTCTGCTCCATGGCAGTTATTTCCACCATGCTATCTTCCAGCTCACTTATCCATTCTTCCGCCTCAGTTATTCTGCTATTGATTCCTTCTAGTGTACTTTTCATTTCAGTTATTGTATTGTTCATCTCTGTTTTTTGTTCTTTAGTTCTAGATCTTATATGTTGTTTTCATATTTTAATTTGTCTTTCTGTCTGCTGTTCTGATTGGGCGATTGCCATTATTCTGTCTTCTGGATCACTTATTTGTTCTTCTGCATTATTTAGTCTGCTCTTCATTGCTTCTAGATTGACTTTTATCTTGGCAATTGTGTTGTCTTATTTGAATGTTTCATCTTTATAGTTTCCATTTCCTTGTTGCATTGATCTGCATTTCTATCGATAATCTTTCTTAAGTCTTTTAGCATTTTTATTACCTCCTTTTTGAACTCAGGTTCTAGGAGAATGGAGAGGTCTGTTTCATTGTTTGTTCTTTCAGGGGATTTCTCTTGTTCTTTTATTTATTTGTTTGTTTGTTTGTTTATTTTCTTGGTCACACCATGCAGCTTGTGGGATCTTAGTTCCCCAACCAGGGATGAAACGCAGGCCCTCAGAAGTGAAAGCACAGAGTCCTAACCACTGGACTGCCAGGGAATTCCCTTTTGTTCTTTCAATTGGCAGTAGTTCCTCTGCTTTTTCATCTCAGTTAAATTTCTTTTTTCTATGAATTTAGGAGAAACAATTGTATACTCTGGTCTTGATGGGCTTTTTTTAATGAAGGAGCATCATCTGTAGACTGTGTGAGTCCAGTTTTTTGGTGTGAGGCCTGTTTTTGCTCTGGATGCCTGCCATGTCTTTCCTCAGAGTCTGCTGGCCCTTATCCACTTGATAGAGGGTGTGATTGGTGTAGTGATGCCCAGAGCCTGCACTGGATGTTCGGTGGGGCCTTCTCTTGGCTGTCACAGCCCTGTCAGGGCAGGATCTGTTTTCCAGTTGTTGGAGTAGAAACCCTGAGGGTCTCATTCTATAAGGCTCTATTGCCCTTAAGTGTGTGCTGTATCCACAGGAGGTGAGCACTGAAGGAAGTGAGGCCTGTGTGGTCACAGCAGGCCTAAGTGCCACCCATACAGCCATCCACAGTTCTGCCCAGAAGTACTGCAAAGTTGCATCCCTTTCTCTGTTTTGTTCATCCCAGACCTAGTGCTAAGCTATCACTGGCAACCAGGGTGTTGTGACTACTGAACTGAGGTGGTTGTGCTGCCCCTGGGACCTAGGCTGCCTCTATGGTAGGGCTCTCCCAGGGCCTGTCTGTCACAGATCTAGCTCCCAGCTGCATTGTGAAAGGTGGGCAGAACTGGAGCGCTCCCACTGGCAAAGGAACCTCTGTGTACTCCTCCCCAGGGGCTGTCCACTGAAGATGTGTGATTCTGTGGTGCCACCCACCACCTGGTATGTGCGCCAACAAGGTCCACTGCTGCCAGACCTGCACCTGGAACTACCAGTGCTGTGGCCAAGCTCTCAAAGCCTGCCACCACCAGAGCCATGCCCTGCTATGAGCATGTTGACGGTGGTTTTCCTAGGGGGACCTGCACTCTGACCTACATGTGCTGATAATAGGACTTCTTTGGCCAGCCTGTACCCAGCTCTGTGTGTGCTAATGATGGGCTCTGAGTTTTGGCCCAGACTACACTCCAGGGCTCCTAGAGCTAGACCAAATCCTCTCCCAAGGTCCCTCTGTTGAAGCCCAAGTTTCAGAGCCTAGCCACTGTGCATTGTAGCATCCCTGCTCCGTTCATGTTTTGGGGTGGGAAGTGTCACGATGTAGCAGCTGTCAGCGCCAGTCTCTCCACCCTGATTACTAGCAAGCCAGTACACACGCTCTCCTTGTGAGTAGAGTTCAGCCCGCTCCAGTCCGTCTATCTTTCCTGGCAGACATCTGTGAAGAAGCAGGGGTTTCCTAGGGAGAAGGACCACCTGTGTGGTCTTTCCTCTTTCACAGCTCCCTCCCAGTGGCACCTGTCCCATCATGATGCCTTTTTTTTTTTTCTGTCCTGCTCAGTTACATGTGAATCTTTCTTGCTGCTTTGGTTGTATAAGAGATTTCTGTCAGCTTTCAGTTGGTTTTCTGTGAAATTTGTTGTACATGTAGATGTATTTTTTTATGTGTTTGTGGGGGAAGGTGAGTTCCACATCCTCCTACTCTGCCATCTTGATTGGGAGCAAAGGGAGTATTTTTTCAATCATTAATCCCCAACACGAGAGAAGGAAATTGTTGCCTGTTATTTTTAGAGGTCACCCAGGTTCCTGAATGTGACCCTGAATCATGTGTGAAGTTCTGTTTTCTCCAGAAGCAGAGGTCTCCATGTTAAGTCCTGGAAAAACAGTGTTTGGGGTGGCAGAGCAGATGCTGCCCAGCTACTGACGTGTGTGCTCTGTGATAGAGGCCTGCAGGCATGGCGCTCTGAGGAACATTGCCTTCCCTGTGGTAGCAGACTCATCAGACCCTGTGAAATAATACCCAGGCAAGATGACTCTGTGTGGAATCTCTCCAGAGCAAGAGTCAGCTGGTTGGCAGGGTGATTGGACGGGCACATCGGTATGTCAGCACCTAGCTGGGACAAGTGCTGCCATGAAATTTGTACATTGCCACGTGCTTGGAACCCTTCAAATGCTCTGCATGGCTGTCTATAGAAAGGTCTCAAGCTTACATCATGCAGCCTGAGTCCTACCCTCTCTGATCTTCCTCTGGAGTCAGAATGCCTGGTTCGAGTCTTGGGCCCACCTACTTCCTAGCACCAACAAGTCAGCATGTTGCCTCTCTGTGCCTCAGTTTCTTCATGGGGACACGGGACCTCAATGCTCAGCCCACTGAGCATTTGCTCTCTGCCTCTCTGATCTCATGCCGACTGCACATCTCCCACGTGGTGTCATGCCTTGTCTCTCCACTGACAGGCTCCCTGTGAGCCCCTGGAGGATGTGAGCTGATTTCCATGGGGAGTGGCTTACTGGGGTGAGAGGGAGAGCCTGCTTAGGTTTGGGCAGTTAGGAAGAAGCTAATGGAAGTCTGGGGTGGGGGGAAAGTGGGAGCAGAGACAGATCTCAGAATTGAGATGGAAATCCAGACTCAGTTCTGGCCATAACAAATAGACAAGCTTTGGGGATTTTTTATCTTATAAGTTCTTGCCTTCCGGGTAAGGGTGGCTCAGTTGGGTCCCTGTTTAAAGTCTCACAAGGCCATGATCAAGGTGTCTGCAGGATGTGCTCCCTTTTGGTGGCTCTGAGGATGGGTCTGCTTCCAAACTCACTCAGGTTATTGGCAAAATCCAGTTCCTTGGAGCTGTAAGACTGAGTCTCTGTTCCCTAGCTGGCTATGGCCACTCTAAAGTCTGTCCTGCGCAGGCAGCTTGGGTGTTGGCCCGTCACACCCTCTCCTGCTATGGGGCAGCTGTTCCTCGCTCCTTGGTGATGGGCTTGTCCCTCCTGCCCTCCCACCTCCATTGCATCCTTCCTAAAACTCTGGGTGAGTCCATACACTTTGAACTACACTGAGGAATAGGGGGACTCTCACAAAATGGGGCATCAGAAACACAGTGACCACAAGCAGATTGGGGCTTGGGCTTGGTGTGCTCGGAGCTCTGGGGAGACCCTGGAGGTTTTTATTGAGCTCTTAACATCTAAAGTCATATTATTGACATGTCAAATATATTTCATCCTTAGAGAAAGCATGTAAATGGATGTGTCGTGCTATTTCAGAAGTTTTCACCGAAACCCCCCTAGTCAAACTTTTACATGGAGTAAAGGCAGGGAGAGTGAGATGAGGCTCTTCGTGATGCTTTGCGCTGGCAGCCTGTGGGCCTGGTGCATAATGAGTCTGACATCCCCCTACCGGATTGGATGCCTGTGTGTTTCAGGAGAGTGTAAGGACGGAGTGGAGGGGGGACATGTGTGCAGCTGAGCACTCACACCACACCTGCAAAGGCCTTTCATGGGTAACGGAATGGGTGCCATGGTCCTCCTCCATGGAGAAACCTCATAGGTTACATGGCTCTGAGGTTATTTATTCCTTACTTCTGTCTGTCCTCAGTGTTCCAGCATGGAGTTCTGGGCCAATGTAGCACTGAGGGGCACAGCTTCCTTGGTCCTTGCCCTCCTGCTCTGCTGTCCAGTCTTAGAAAGGCCAGCCCGTCAGGCCAATGAGGGCTGTTGGAAGCTACAGATTTGTGTCTCACAGTTCACAGTCCTCAGCGATGCACAATGCCAGAACTGAACTAACTTGGCTGAGCCTGGGTTGTGCACCCATCCCCAAACACTAACCTCTGCGGGTGGGAGCTGAAAGATGCCAATGGGCTTCACCAAGTAAATTTACCCTTCCCTGAACCCATCTCTCTGTTGGGGGCTGGGTTTGAGTCACATCCTTCACTGTGAGGCCGCACCTGTGTACGTGTGTGCACATAGTTTCCCTGCAGATCATGTGTGCTGTCAAAAAGGCCCAACCAGAGAAGCATTTTATTATCCTGGTTGTTTACATCCATCCTTCCATCTACACAAAGGATTTGCTGGTAGGTGTCCAGACCTAGAGTCCTAAGGATGGTGGTTCTTATCTGAGATCCTACTGCTCTGAAGACACATGTTCTCTCCTGTGGATGTTGACCCTACTTACATTTTCCTCTGAAAGATATATTTCACCACGTCTCACAGTGATTTGCCAATTCTCCTTAACATTTCCTCTTCCCTATCACATCCAACAGAAGTAGCCCTATTCATAAATGAATTACTATATTTACAAGCAGTGAATTTATTTTCTGTTTGCCAGTGTTTTTTTTGTTCCTGCAGATATTTGCACAGCAATCACTTTGGTAGTGAACAGTAAAGTAATCATCAATCAAAAGTCTGTGAGATGATCAAAGTATCACAGAACAAAAGAGAACAGGAGCCTACCACCAAGATAAACTGTGATTTTATTTTACTTTTTGAATTTTGATTCTAGGTAACGGGACACTGATTGGAGCATCAGCAAATGTGGTTTGTTCAGGAATTGCAGAGCAGCATGGATATGGATTCTCTTTCATGGAATTTTTCAGGTACTTTAAAAACTCGTTGAAAATGTCTGTTTATATTGTCCCTAAACTTACTTAATTAAAATATCAGCCACACATACTGCTAAGCACTAATATAAGCATGTTTTAATAATTAGAGAGACGTTGATATTTTATGTTGTTGTTCCCTTGAAAATTCCAGTGGGGATTTGTGCCTTGACTGCCCATGATGAGGGTACATAATGACAGCCTGACATCCCCCTACCGGATTGCCCAGCAAAAAATTTCATGACTGAAAGGACCCAGGAATATTGCAGACTGGGGGCAGCCTGGGAGCAGGCACCTCTCAGGAGGACAGTGCAAAGAGGAGGCCCTGGATGGGGGAAAGCAGCTGATGCCAGCTCCTGCAAAGGAGGACCTGCTCTGAGGGAGCCGGGTCTGCTCTGGGGTCCTGGCCTCTACATGCTTGTGTTCATATGGCACCACTGCATTTTGGATGCAGGAACTGGGCAGAATAGACATTGGTGGTGCCTGTAAAATGGTGCTGCCAAAATGAACTGGCATTCATTTGGGGGATACAATGGGGGATATCTAATGGAGGCGCACATCCATATCATCTAGGCTGAACCCAACTTTTGATTTCTAGAAATAAAAGACAATTACCTTTATGGATGTATAAAGCTTGTAAGGCCACATTCTTTTGCAATAACATAATATAATAATGAGTCCAGATCTCACAGTACTCTGCAGACACCAGACACCATAATCCACTTCTCTTTGTGTTTCAGGTTGGGCTTCCCAATGATGGTTGTCTCCTGTATGGTTGGGATGTGTTACCTCCTTGTTGCTCATGTCGTGATAGGATGGAATTAGTAGATATACAATGTGTGAAGACTGAGGGAAACTTGACCCATCACCAACATCAGTAGAAAACTACCCCAAAACCACTCTTTGGAGAAGAAAAGGTGCTTACCATGGGGGTGCTCTGGAATGGACACCTTTGCTATCCACACTCTTATTTGGGTGAAGCTGGCAAGTTGTGGTAAATACAAGATAACTTACACAAGATTCTACTACAGGAAAATACGTATATCTCAAAATACATCTTGCTATGCTCTGTAGGAAAAGACACACATTCAATAATTCACTCCAAATGGCTTGTGTTGTTTAAATATCACTTCTCCTGAGGCTATCAATAGTTTTTCTTCATGTAATCACTTTTCATGTTAAAATAATGAGCATTCAAATTGTATACTCTTTTAATGCATACTTTTCTTGGGAAGGGCATACAATTTGTAAGGAAACATTATATGTATTAAAAAAAAATACTGCCCCTTGACAAAGGGTCTTAGAATTTGTTAGTCTCTTACTTTTTAGTAGTTTACATTATATAAAATTGCATTTTATTCATTAACATTTTTCTCTGGAGTTTTTAAGTCATCAATTAAAAGTCCAGAAATTTGACTTGCAGAAATCATTAAGTGCTTTTTAAAAATAACATTTTAAATATTTACCAACCTGGAATAATAATCTTCAGTTTTGAAGATGGTGTATGCTATTTCTATCAATTACCCCAACGTGTGGTCAATACATTCAGCTCTGCACACCTGCTGGACTCCAGTGGTGCAGTCAACGCTTACTAAATGCTATTCTTTTGTGGAACATTAAACATGAAGCAAGGACAATGAGAGCAAAGAGCAAGAGGGAGCTGGGCTTCAGCTGAGGTCTCATCTGCTCTGCTTGGTCAATACCATGGCTATACCTCAGACAACAGACCTCTTCTTCAGTTTCGGTCTACTGTGTGTGATACCTTGAGATGAGATGAAGAAAAAGAAGATGTTTACTGGGGACTCTGCTCAGAAGCAGTAGTTGTATAAAGTATCTGATTTTGAAAGGTTAAAGATCCACAGGGCACCAAGAACTAAAACATAGGAGATCCCATTTCTGTCCCTGGAACCCTCAGATTAGGTGTACCCTTTCTATAGTTTAGAGTCTATATTTGTAAAGTGACAACCAGAAAGGTGAGGAGAAAGTTTATGAAAATATGTCTTTTAGTTTCATGAGCTATCTTTGAATTCCTTGTCAGCAAAAGTGACAAAAAGCCCCATTTTTGTTTTAAAATCTGGGTTGAGGAAGTCACAGAAACTGCATGTGCACCTGACTTACTGCTCGAGTGAAGCCCTCGCTCCTGTCTTTCCAGGAAAGGAGCCCTGCCAGCATTCCAGCTCTGCTCCCTTTTCATGTTACCTCACTGAAGCTTAGATGCCTTGAGTCCTTCCACCAATAGGCTTTGTTTTCTCTTTTCCCACATGTTTCCATGCCTGGAGGTGGTGTTGGCACCTTCCTTGTGCCCAGATGCTGCTCCTAATTCATGTCTGTTCTCTCCTCCCTCAGTATCTCTTCCCCTGTGGTGCACAACCTCTACCTCTCCTCCTCCCATCTCAGATCCTCAGTTACCACATCTCATTCTTAAATACCTGAGCTCCTGGCTCATTTCTTCCTCTCTCCCTCACCCCTTCAACCTCCTCAGAATTCCCTGAGATTTGACACTCAGGCCTCATTACACCCTGACTGGATCACCAGTAACTGCACCTTTAATTCTTCATCTCAAATGTCTCTCTCTGATACTTCTGATACTCTCAGCTATCTCCTCCAGATTATCACCTCAACAGAGTCCTCCAGTGACACCTCCAACTCATCCCTTTCTCTAACTTCCCACACCAGTTCCCTCCTAGCTCAGTTTTCTAGTTCTGCTCTTAAATTCAAAACTCTGTTGATAAACTGGCACTTTTCTACCTTTTCTGGTGCCTAAACACCTAAATGTTACTGAGGTAAATCATTTGACTGGGATGACTTGTTTTACTTTAAAATAAAGATTACAAGCATCAAAAAAGCACTCAAGGCTGCCTGGCTCATTTATTACATTTCCCTAGTGCAGCAGTCAGAGCCCTGGCTGAACAGATGGCTGTTCGATTAGGGTAGCTTACGGGGAATTTAATCAGGGATGGTGCAGTCCTTGGAACTAGTCAGAGGAGGCACTTGTAGGCCTCTGAGGGTGAGGGTCACCAAGACCTGCAGATGCAGGGAGCAGTATGGAAAGGGACACATGACAGGAGCTTCTGTGGAGAGTTGCGGTCATCAAGAATCACTTTGCAGGGAAGGGGCTGTGAGAATTGTCTGACTTCACTCCTTTTCCTACCTCTGATTTTCACTGTCCTTCCCATTGTCTGAAGCCAGCCAGAAGCCAAGGGTGAGAGGAAATTTTGATGTTGTCCATGTAGGTCAGCTCCTGGGGACACTGAGCAGGACAAGTAGAAGGAGAGTGGATCTGATGGGCAGATGGAAGATATTCAGCTCTGTCCACCATTTTCAGCAGATGAAAAAAAGTTCATATCTGCAATAAAGGAAACAATGAAAGTGCCATCAGACTTTCTGTCAAATTTGTCAATTCTCTCTCCTGATACTGTCTCCAGAGTTAGTAGGTAAACAATCCAGTGCTTATTAAATCCTGTTTCATGATGATAGAAAAAGACAACACTGAAGGAACAAATGGTAGCTTTGCTATTAATATTGAACTACCACAGTTAGGCATTGTCTGGCACCTCATACATAAACCCCCAAAGTTCACAGGGACTGTGAGGACACACTTTTACAGTCTGAATTCAAGATGAAGAGTCTGTTTGCTCTTCTGCTGCACATGACAATCCTGTCCTTCCTGAGTTGCATTAGTAGCTGCGTACAGCTTTGACAGGCACATCAAAATAAAGGCCATGCACCCCAGATAAGGCCATGTGTAGGCAAGCATGGAGGAACAGGTGGCGAAGCAGCAGACAGAGCTACTATGGGAATTGGAACCACTTCCTCCTGTAATTTATGTGTGCCTTCCAGACCTGCTTGGGCTCAGTCTCCTAAACGCCACATAACACAAGACCCGTGCACACGTCTAACATTATGGATCAGTTGGTTAGATGACACTTGGTTTACGACATGCAGTTCAACTTGCCTGATGACCCTGTTTCCCACAATAAGGTCCTTAATTTGTAACAGGGCCCAGTGGGAGCCAAGAGCTGCTTTTAAAGTGGAGACTAGTAGAATGGGAGGGCATGGACCTTATCTAACCGTTCATGGTCTGCACTGTGGTTTTCCCATTGAGGTCTGCCACAGACACTGGGGAATTCGTCAATGTGCTATGATGTTGCAGAAGGCCCAAGTGGCAGGGCAACATGCACGACAGCCCGGGCCTGCTGAAGGACCTTTACTTGCTTCAGTGTCCCTCAAACCTTGCAGCTTCAGGAGGTCACCTGGTAATGGGTTGGAGTAGCTTCTTCAATGTGTTATATGTTGCCTGCAAGATTGAAAGTGGACCACCAAGAATAGTACCTTTTTGTTTTTGTGTGTGATTAGTGCAACAATTTGTCTCTCACTTTGCAGGGTAATTTTAAGTCACCGATTAGCACTATCCCCTAAAATTTTCCATTAGGATGTTGTATTTCTTTTGTTTTACTATCTTGGTATGGAGTGAGAAACTTCTTAATAGAATAGAGAATAAACTTGGAGATTCTGACATTATTTGACATATTATATATCCCAGGACTCATTCTGGGGCTGGGGAAATAACCTCAGGATGGGTCCACTATTCCACAGGATCAGCTATTACATGAGCTTCTGAGTGAACCATAGGGTATTTTTGGGTCACCGAGAATTGCAGAAAATTAACACCAGAAAAGAAAATTTCTTTTCACCAGTGTACAAGTTTCCTGTTAAATGGCCGCAAATGGCTTGTGCTGTTTCACTGCACCTGCCTCTGAAGACGGTGTGAGGGGAGAGAATAAGCACGTCCTTAGATGTGTTGCAAGATTCTTTCTCAAAGGGATGTGGCCTCCTTTCAAAGAACACACTTAGGTCTGGGAAGTGGCTGAGGTTGTTAATCGTTCTTAAGACCCTTGATACTTCTTATCAGATCCAGATTCCTTCTAGTTTTATATGTGAAGCTGCCCATATAATTCACTACTATGAACTCTACAATCAACTTGCCTTTTGGCATAGGTCTCTGAAGCTCACTCTGGTCAATGTGCCCACCTTGACTGTGACAATGAACTGCTTTCCTGGCCTCTCCTGCCTTGGGATCCTATTATTACCATTGGGAAAAGAAGACTCAATTCTATTACTGTGTCCCCTACTTTCATCAACAGTCTCCAGAGGACAGCCATCACAAGTGTTTCCAAGGACGCTGTGCCCTCCTCCACACCCTGCACTTCCTGATGCCTCCATGAAGGAGGTGGCCTCTGGATTCTCTTGCAGAGAATGCATGGGGCAATGGGGTAGGTCACACACAATCATTCTGAGCCATTGGATTCCTATATGCCAAGAACTAACCAGCTGTACCTAGAATTAACACCTCTTCCGAGTGCTCAAGCCATCACATGGAATCTCAAATTCCAGGTGAGTGCAACGACTCAAGGTTTGGCTTGCTGTAGCCATATATTTCATCCTCCTTGTTGTGGTATCTGTAGACTCCAATCCCCTATGTGTTCCCTACACAGAGTGGTAACTTTTTCAACAGGCAAGATAGTTTTTCTTGAAGTAGACTTTATACTTCTCTATCCAGCACATACTAGTTTGTTAGATCCCTGGAGAAATGAGGGGTATTAGACATGAGTCTTGAGGCAAATTCATATCATCTTGGGAGGCAACTGACCCAAGTACAGCCACAAAATGGTTGTTATATGAAAAGGTTGCTCTCCTGCATACTCCTGAGGGAGGCCCAGGCAGGATTTTTTGGTTCAGAGTTCTCAGCTGGGTCTGAGTCTGATCACATGTCTATGGCCCACCATCAGTGTCCTACTTCTTCCCCACCAGTATCCTTGCCAATCCTCACAGTCAGCCTCTGGGCCTGGGCCTCACCCAAATCTGCTGGCTCCTTCCAAGCTTCCTTCAGAGCTTTCTGATCAACCACGCATGTTCTCAGTTGAACAAATACCCACGACTTTCAGTTCCTGTCCTGTGTCTTGTTTATGGTCTCCCAAGCTGTCAGGAGAAGCGAGCATATCCCAGACACAATGACCACTGGGGGTCCAATGTCTTGTCCTCCTGATGACCTTCAAGGATAGTGATGCTGCTGCAGACATGAGTGGTCTTAGTTCTATTCCCTGACCCCCCGGAATGGAGGTTATCCCTGCCTCCCTCAGAGATGGGAGGGAAACAATTCCAATTCTCATTATGGGAATTTATTTCCTGGGGCCATTTAGGTTATGGATTAGACAGGGAACAGAGAGCACAATCAAACTGCAAAATATGAGAGGAGTTTGATGAAGATGGACTTTGCAAAGTATGGGCACAGTATTAAGAAACTACAAAGGGGAGTGAAGTGCCTAGAGTTAGTAACAATGAAACAGCATTATCACCCCTAAAGCTATGTGGAGAGGGTCTTTAGACAATCTGTGGCCAAGGGCTGCAGCCAGCCTGCCAGTCTGCAGGAAAGAGGAAAAGAAATACCAATATCAATCTCCTTTTCTTCTAGCTCCTGCCAGCAATCTCCATTGGCCAAACCCAACCAGAATTCATGTTGTGGGAAACCATTCATGTTGCCTGTGTCAACCAGCTTCTGGGCTGGAAGCAGGATGGAGAAAGGAGGGATCAGCCTCTGAGTCAGAGGGAAGAGCTACAGCTCACCTAGGAACTTCACGTTCCTTTGCTCTGGGAGATTCCAGGCCTCCTCTCCTCTAAGCCCTCACAATTTATCAACCCCCACTCCCAATTTTACTTCACTGAGTACATGGAAACCTTCAAAGAAGAACATTGTCATCAGTAACTTTACAAATTTCTCTGCAGCTAGATCCAAGTTTCTGTCTTACAGAATAAAATCAGTGCCTCTGGCTTTGTCAAAGGCCTCCATGTATGCTCTGAATCTTGATCCCTCATTTTCTCATAAGCTTCACTTTTTCTAATAAGAAACTGCTCTCCTCTGCATCATCTACCACACCACTTCCACCCACAAATAGACATGATTTGATAGGCTTCATTCATTCACTCACCCATTCATTTACTCATTCATTCATTTAAAAGTACTTATTTAATGTTTTTTATGTTGTAGGCAAAGTTTCTAGGTTCTAAACGTGGGAAAGTAAAAACAAACAAACAAAAGACTTTAATTTTATGGAACTTCCATTTAATCCCATCTTAAAAATCATCATCTTCCTCTAGCCACTACCCTATTCCTAAAACTTTTTTTTTTTTATAAATTTATTTATTTATTTATTTTTGGCTGTGTTGGGTCTTCGTTTCTGTGTGAGGGCTTTCTCCAGTTCTGGCGAGTGGGGGCCACTCTTCATCGCAGTGCACGGGCCTCTCACTATCGCGGCCTCTCCCATTGCGGAGCACAGGCTCCAGACTCGCAGGCTCAGTAGTTGTGGCTCACGGGCCCAGCCGCTCTGTGGCATGTGGGATCTTCCCAGACCAGGGCTCGAACCCATGTCCCCAGCATTGGCAGGCAGATTCTCAACCACTGCGCCACTAGGGAAGCCCCCCTAAAACTTTTTGAAACAGTTTTCTTCTGTGTCATTTACATCTTCTCTTTTCCAGTTTACTCTCTTTTTATTACTATAAATAATTCAGGCATAGAAAAATTGGAAAATATAACGAATATCCGTGTATGCCCTACCCAGTTTACTTGAAAAAAATACTGCATATAACCCAAGACTACTCTCTACCTTCCCAATAACATCCCCACCACCACCACTAGAGGTAACTATAAGCACAGATTTGATGGTTTTGCTCTACTTTATAAAATCAAAATCTCCCATGTCATTACATGGTCTTGACCCTATGTCATTGTCAACACCATTCCTTACCTGTGCTGGTGCATTAGCTGCACTGGGGGGTCCTCCTCTCTGCAGGTGAGTGACAGGCACTTACTGAGTTTGTTCTTTGTGCTGGGCAATTTTCTAAGCACCTGCCCTAAAGGTGTTTATCTTCAAGGGAGGCAGAGAACAGATTAAATAAATATGTTCAGGCAGTGGTGGGAAGAAAAATGCAGTCAGCAGTTCTAGATAGGTCGGTTGGGGAGGGGACATCTGGGCAGAAACAAAGTGAGGGACCAGATGTGGAGATGTCTGGAGAAGGAAGGAGCAGACGAGTGCTCAGGAAGTGGGCCACCCAGGCAAGGGTATGTTGATGTGTTCTTGTCACAGCAGAGTGAGCTAAGGGAAGAGGAATCCTGGGTGTGACCCTGCAGGATTGTAGGCCAAGGGGAGGACTTCAGATATTGGTTCATCAGAAGATAAAGCTAGATGAATGAATGGAATGTTGAAGGGAGAAGGTCACATCCCAGCTGTCCTAGAAACGTGCTGCTATCTCCTTCACTGTGTCAAAGACAAAAGTTGGGCAAGTAGGGAGACTGATTTTATCTAGGCTATTGCAATGGGGAGACCACGCCAGATCCACAGATCAGCGTGTCTCAGAATGGTGGAGTTGCTGTTTTTAGTGAGGAGTAAACAAGCTGCAGGTGGAGTGACTTACAATTGGACTTGTTTTATGAAAGTGGAAGTCTCAGTTATAATTTTAGCTGATCAGTCATGAGAAACAGCTTTAATCTTTGCTAATCAATCATGAGATGAAGAACAAGAAGTTAAAGGATCTGTGTTTGCCCTTGCCAGTTGCAATTGTATAACCACAAGGCCTCACGTCACCCTGTTTTAAATAGAACAACATTCAAGTAAAACCCATCTTGCAACTGAGAATATCTCAATATAAATATAAATATCTGAATACAAGATATAAATCTTTACCTGCATTGTCCCACAGGAAGCTCCAGCTGCCGAGCCCTGGTGAGGGTCCAATTTCATGGAAGTGAGGAGTACAAGGCTGCCCACCACAAGTAGTGATCTCCCCACTGCAGGCCACATCCACTGTCACTCCTGTGGGGTTGGAGTTGCTAAAGAGAGCTTAACAAGCAAAACACTGGTTGGAACAACACTTTACTCATGGAGAAGAGACTCAGCAAGATCTAGGTCTGGTCTGCGGTGTGAAACTGTCTCCCATGCCAGTGGGTCTCTCCAGATAGCAACTACGGGAGACAGACTGAATGACCCTCTCTCCTGCTGCAGGCAAAGACCCTGTCCCCTTCCCACAGAGGCAGATCAACTAGCAGCTGGCCAGGTGTCTTATGACACACACTCTTAAGCAGAGCAAGGAAGTTCACCGCAAACTTCATCCACACAAAATGCACCCCAGGACAGAGAAAGCTTTCTTCTAATGAGGAAGAAGCCCTTAAGGCCAGGACAATGTTCCCAGCCTAGGGCACTAGAGGTGAAATTCCAGGGAGGGGCGACAGGTCCCACGATAGTTGCTTCCCCAACCAGCCTCTTAAGAGAAAAAAAGAGCCAATGCAAAATCCACAGCAGAACTTGTAAGAAGCAAATCCTTTTTTCTCCATCCTTCTCCCTGTCTCTATCACCGGCTGGCCCTTGAGCTCTGTCTTCCTCTCAGGCTCCCAAATGCCCCACCCTCAGCCCATTCCTTCCCCACCCACCTCCAGCCTCCCTGGATTCATCTTCTAGTCCCTGCCAGTCTTACATTTTCAGTGTAAAATTCCCACAATCCTGCCTTTACTTCCTTTAAATGTTGCTCTTTTTTTTACACCTAATTTATGTAAACTTATGAAAAGACCACCTTCTCCCTCCCTGGTGGTCCCTCTCTCAGAGATGCAAACAGTCTCAGATGCCCAGGGTGAGGTGGGAAGAGGGCTAGAACACTAGATTTTAATCACTGTTTTTAGTTTTTTTCTCCCGTTACACCAGCATTTCCTTAGTACTAAGGGACACTAAAATAAGGCACAGACGTTGTGTTGTGAATGGGCTCAGCCAGCTGCAGAGGGACTGGCTTTTCACTGACCTTCAGTGAAAAGGTCCTTTATGGATCCTACAGTGGTAGGAAATCAATGAAAACTTTCATGGGGAAAATGGTTCCAGGGAAGCATTTGTGAAAGGGGAAGAAGCTGGTAAAACATAAAAACAGAGATCTCGTCAGTGTGCAGGTGGAAAGGCAGCATCAGTGGGTTGGCTGTAGAGCGAGAGGCTGATAGGTCTAGAGGGGGAGAGGGGTGCTGGTTTTGGGAAGGAGTCCTACCAAGACCAAACGGAAGAAGCCTCCTTCCCCTGCTGTGGTTAATGGAATTCATTTACCAGGCACTATCAGGACATAAAGTGGGCCTGAAGAACAAGGGCTTTTGATTGAAATCCATTGTCTGTATGGTGATAGAACTCCTGGCCTTTGCCTATGAACAGCAGTCTTTTAGCTGCTGAACTCACCAATTCATAGACCCCTAGACCCTGCAGTGTTTTTAGACCTGACACAAAGGCAAACCATTTGTGACATATATGGACTTGTCCTAGACCCATTGCTCCTGCTCTGAAATTAGCTTTGTGGAAAGACAGAGGAAGACAAAAGCTGAAACTTCAACTAAGTCCTTCAAAATGCTCTCTGCTCTGGTGCTCAGGAAACCGGAAACAGGGATGATTGATAAGCACGTTAATTTTGTTGGATTATAGCTGATGTTTTTCAAGGTGGCCTGAAGTCAACTGGAATAAAGTCTGCCCCCGCCCCTTTCTCAGGAGTGTGGCAGAATGTTAATTCCCCTTGTTAGTCTCTGCAGCAAGCAGCAGCACAATCCTCATCTTGCACACCACTTGTGGCCCATCAAGACTAGGTGTGTGTGCAGTTTGGTTTCTTCCTGCCAACTGGAAGAAACAGAACTAAGAGGTGGCAAAATGAATTCTTTTGGAATGTCTATTTTTGAGGACATTTTATGCTGTGGATGAATTAAAAACAAGCTTTCTAATTAAGTACCTAATCTAATACACAGCCCCATGAGGTGTGTACAGAAGAAACAGGAAACAGTCAACCCCTGCCCTTTAGGAGCTTTCACAAAGAAACCCATATTTCATCACTTTCTCCCTACTCAATCTCTCCCTGAGGCTGCTACTAAGTGTTGGCAAGCTCTTTAATACAACCAGACTACTCAGAGGCCCTTGCATGTGGCCTGACCTCAAAAAAGAAAAAAAAAAAAGGTTTGTGGGTTAATACATCATTGCAGAATTTATTATACACAGGCAACTCAGATAAGTCTTCAGTGTGTATTTATTAAAATCATTATTTTTGGCAAAAGAAATGGTCAATAAAAACAAGTTTAAATCATTGCTGAATGTCCAGTCCCTTGGAAAATGTAGCTTGATCCAGATGCTGCTTATGTGGCTCTGAGCTGTTCCACATGATGATAAATGTTTATCATGTAACAATAATGAAAAATATGCTATTCAAAACAATTTGTGTAAGAAGCTTGAATAAAAGTAATTTGAAGCAATTCATAGTGATGATGTTAAACTTTCCCTGAGTCAGTGTTCCTGGAAACAGTGGAAGTTAATAAACTTCCTTTATGTTCCTAGAAATGACTTCCTGAAACCCCCCCCCAACCTGTCCCATGTGACTTAGACAAGACTCATGGATGCTCCCACTGTTTATCTAGAATAAGGCCAGACATAGACCTTCCAAATTCCCATTCTTTGCCTCATAAATGATCAGCTGAACAAATTGTATTCACTCACCAATCCAGACAAAATGCCTTCCTCCAAGACCTCTCAATATGGGCCCACCATGAGCACTGCAACACAAAACAGTCCTCCTTAACACCCACCTAGGAACATTTCCTGCTCAACTATGGGATTATGCCACCCACTCACTCCTCTCCCTGACCGTATTCTTTCTAGCCTTGTTCACCCCTCCCTGTGACAGAAAATCCTCTTCTGACTGACCTTTGAGAGTCTTGAGATCTGACAGTCAAAGTGCTCCTACTATGGCACTAGCCCTTTTTTCTACTGCAAATCACTTCCCCCTAATGGAACCATATTCAAGCCCCAATGTCCCCATCTTCCAAAGTAAAAAGCTTTTGCTTTAGTCTCCCAGGCCCCTGAGTCTCAAAAGGCTGGATCAAGAGTTAATGATTGGAAGAATGTGAACACATAGTAACAAAGAATAGCAGTTGGGCCAGGAGAACTGGTAACAATTTGAACAATAGATCAGCCCCAGCCAGCCAGCAAGATGGATCTGAGACAAACCTAAGTCTTCCATCCTCTTGGTTTCTGCCATCTCCATCAATAAACCTTTCTCTGCTCCATACTCCAGTGTTTCAGTTTGTTTGGCTTCACAGTGAATCAGGCACATGAACTTGGTTTTGACAACAATTTCTGGTGAGCCAGCCAGGAGTCCGTGCCCATGGCGAATTGACCCTGACCAGGGGACAGCTCTTTCTTGAGTCCCTAGTAGCTTCCAGGGCTCCACTTTGCCATGGGGAACTTAGAGGGACTATTCCCAACAGGCACCAGCCACCTCAGCAAGCCTTTGGTTTTTTTTTCGGGTAGATTGCTCTGGGGTACAGAAGCTAGAAATACCCCCCTCCACCTCCGTCTGGGTTCATTCTTCTTTGAGAATTGAGTTGATCCAGGTTTGCTCCTCTTCTGGGAATCAGGCCAGTTTGGTTTGTCTGGAGGCCTCCATTTGTGAGGGGGATTGGAATTGTTTGATCTTAACTGTGTGTTTAAGGGTGTGTGTGTGTGTGTGTGTGTGTGTGTGTGTGTGTGTGTGTGTGTTTGTAAGTACTTGCATTTTGACAAAATGGGAAGTCAGGGCTCTATTCCATCTTGTAGTCCCCTAGGGTGTATTTTACAAAATTAGGAAATCTTAAGCTATGCTCCCATGAAAAGACAAAAGATGATTTTTTAAAAAATAACACCACATGGCCCCAATATTCTTTAGACTCTGGAGAAAGATACCAAGAAGAAACTCTCTTGACATTCCAGAACTGGTTCTTTTGGCATATGCAGTTAGAGAAACTTGGCTTGATAATTTTTTTTTTCAAAATTCTAACCCTGAGAGAACAAAAGCATTCTTAGGATAAAGCTTGAAGTTACAACTCTTAATATGTCCTTGAGATGCAAACACAGCCCACATTGCCTGAGACTACAGCCTTGGCTTAATTAGTAGAACCTAAAACAAAAAGAAAAACTTTTAAACTCAAGTGAATAAACTTAATTTAATCCAGCTGTTATTTTCAGTTTTGCATTTGCCAGGTGAGTTACCACAACACATGGGTCATGATTCCCTATCTTTTCATTTGCATTTTGTTCATTGTTGAAGAAAGAGACCATCATTTGGGAGATTTAAGGGAATCGTTAGACTTCATTCTTTTGTTTCTGTCCTGCAGGAGTTGTATTTTGTTCTTTGTGGGTACGTGTGAATTTGTCTTGTGTGTAAGTGTGCCAGCTATGGGAAACTCGAATTCGTTTCCTCGGTGCAGCCCTTTGAGGTACATTTTCCAGAATTGGAATACTTTCAATTGCAAACAAATGAAATGTAAAAAGATGATTTTCCTTTGTAATACAGCCTGGTTGCAATACTACCCAGATTCAGGGAAAGAGTGGCCCATTAATGGATCCATAATCTATGCCAGTATCAGGCAATCAGAGCTGTTTTACAATAGAGAGGGAAAATAGGGTAAAATTTATAAACTAATTTTTAAAATTATATATTGAAGTGCCAGATTCATGGCTAAGTTTTAAAATGAAGCTATGAGATCTCTGGTTCAGTCTGTCCTTATGTAAAAACTAATTAGTAAGTGAGCTCTATTTAATTGGCTTAAAGGAAAGCAAGTGTTTACAAATCAAATTTTTCTAAATATAAAACCGATTAATTGAAAATATTTAAAGGATCATGTGATCTAGAACTAAATTACAGTGAATGAAAACAAGTTTAAATCTGTTGGTTTAATTAATACAGACATGTCTTTAAAATCATCCATATTAAGTATAATACTTTTATTGTACCTAGGTTTACTGAAATTTAATAAGCTCATATTATTTCTGTATAATTTTTCAACAGAATAAATTAATCTCGTATGATAATATTATCATAAGTAATGAAATAAAGATAAATAGGATAAAAGCTTTTAGGTGAACTCTCTAGGAATAATTATGCTTTAGTTTTTCCAGATTTTTGGTAACTTGAAACTTTGGAGTTTGGTTAAATTTAAGTTAAATTATGGGAATTTGTTGAATGTCTACATCATTTTTTTAAAAAAGATAAAATATTGAAACACTGATTGCTAGACAAGTCTAAGTTTACTTGATATTGTCTTTTTATGAGGAAAAACCAAATGTTTGAGTTTATTGTACACACACCTTGTGCCACACTGAGGAAAGAAATTATGTTATAAGAAAATGTATGTTTTTAGAGGTCATAGAATATGTTCATAAGTTTGCCAATCAAGAAATTCTGGTGTGTTCACAATTGCTTGCTTCTTAGTTTTCACCAGAAATTAAGGTATTTAAGAGTTGAGAATTCTAATTAAAATATGTAATTAAAACTATTAAAATAATAAGGAAACATTTCAACATGCAAGGGAAGTAGGATGTGTGCTTTCAGTGAAAGAAGGTGTGAGAAATTGATATGCATTTTGTTAAGGGGAAAGAAAATAATTTGGACAGGAAGAAAATAAGGGAGAAAGTAATATGGATACAGAAAGTTAGAAAAAGTTTGTGGAAAAGGAACCCAGGGAAAAGAGTTTTATGCATGGTCAGGATTGTTTAAGTATAGATTGAATTTAATTAAGTAAGTGAATTTTGTTATTAAAAGTAAGCTGTTGCATGACTGGATTTGGTTTCTCTCTCTGTCAGGAGAACACAGTTTTCTTGGAATGCTGCTTTTAATAACAGATTATGTGTTTCTTTGCCTTTTAGGTAATTTATTATAATCTTTGAAATCTTTTATTGTCACTTCGGTTAAGTGAATAAGTATTGTTTCAAAGTGACCTATGATCTTATTTGACCAGGTATCTTGAAAACTTTTTGATATTTTTGACAAACTTCCTCAAATCAAATTCTAAATGAATTTCTTTTGACCTCTAGCTAACCTTGGGACATTTCAAAAGGCCCCTGAGACATCTCAGGGAGGAATATTAAGCTAATTAGGATTATTTAGTAGGTTTAATTGCATGGGAAGCATTATCAAATAAGTGGTGATAAACCTTCCTAGATTGTACTGTACAGGTAAATGTCATTAATATAAATTATATAAGATTCTAAAATTTGGATAGGTCCCAGTATAATGTTATCAGTCATAATTCTAGTTGTTATCTGAAAGTGTTGTATGTCACAGTAATAACCAATGCAATTTCTTTGTCAATTGCATTGTAATCAGATCTTTAACGGTGTCTTTTTAAGTCTTTTGTCATTCATAGACAGTTATTGTTTCATACTGATGTTTTTGGAGAAATGCTTCATCTTCAAAACAATTTGTAGAAAGGACTTTTTGACATGTACATGTTTCTGATAACCTTCAGATCATACTTCTGAATTGGGTAAGAAATTAAAGAATCCTAATGGAAAAGCTGATGGCTTCATAAAACTGTTAACAAAGTATTAAGATCAGGATTGGTTACATAGGATTGGATGAGCTGGTAAATATTGTTATAATTTTTATGGTTTTTGTATGAAATATTACTAGCTTGTCATCTGTGTTTTCCAGATGTAAGGAACCTTTCCCCTTAAGCTAATTATGATTTATTAAAACTTGGTAAATTGGACTTCCCTAGTGGCGCAGTGGTTAAGAATCCGCCTGCCAATGCAAGGGACATGGGTTCGAGCCCTGGTCCGGGAAGATCCCATATGCCGCGGAGCAACTGGGCCCGTGCGCTACAACTACTGAGCCTGCACCCTAGAGCCCGTGAGCCACAGCTGCTGAGCCCACATGCCACAACTGCTGAAGCCTGTGCGCCTGGAGCCCGTGCTCCGCAGCAGGAGAGGCAGCCATGGTGAGGGGCCCATGCACCGCGACGAGGAGGAGCCCCCGCTCGCCACAACTGGAGAGAGCCTGCACACAGCAGCAAAGACCCAAAGCAGCCAAAAAAAAAAAAAAAAAAAAAAAAACCTTGGTAAATTATACCTTTGTAACTAGAATTGAAACATCTATTGTTTCTCTCTACCCAATCCTCCCAGAAATGGAAAACTCCTAGGTTCCCAGCAGCATTATCAGGTGAATAAGGAAGGTCACCTCCTGACAGGGCAGGAATCTCAAGGTATTTTGGGGATCTCAAGAAGAGAGGAATTCATCCAAATCTATAGATATTGCAGGTTGAATCTGTGGCAAGCCCTTGGCATGGCTTTCCCGGCCTTGAGAGGCCTTTTAAAGATTCAGTTTGAGATTCCTTATGAAAATTTCCAGAACAACCAATTTTTAAGAGCCAATATAATCAATTACACTTATGTAAAATTACACTTATGTAAGTAATCAGGCCAACTTATTGAAACCAGACTTATTTTGCAAACAAATTAATCATAATTTGACTTTATTTAGTAGAAATGAGGATAAGTTTAGAGAGAAAAAGATTATGTTTCAGTAGACATTAAATACTAATTTTGTTAGTTGAGGACAGTATTTATTGCCTAAGACTCACTTCCCAGATAGCTTCTTGTTGCTATGTTACATTACTGTAAAGTTTAATTGAACTATTAAAAGGCTATTCTAAGCTTGTTTCTGAAGCTGGTCATAGTAATCTATCTTTAGATGAAAATCAGATGTCCCATGACCTGCAACCAGGGATTATGCATACTGGAAAAGACATCATTTAAAGGACTCTTTCTGCAACCTAGATGAAAGGACCCTTATCACGTGTTCTTAAGTATTGGGTTGGCCAAAAAGTTCGTTCGGGTTTTTCCATAAGATGTTACAGCCAAACCAATACCTCTTGCACAATGAAACTGAAGGGAAATGACCCTTGAATTCATATTTCCCTCTTAAGTAGGGTTCTGTACAAGGCTGATCTATAGAAAGGACTGCTGACCTCAAATGACTGCTGACCTTCTCACCAAGATGAGAAGAAGACAACAACTTCTGTAGACAGCTGACCTAAGAATCTGGACCAGGCCAGTAAGACCCATCCTACTAATTCAATTGAACCATTTACCAAATGTTTGTTTCCCTATCAAAATTGAAAGTTATTTTTTTTTTACTTCTAACTACACTTTTGCCGCAGTGTTCAGGAGGAAAAGAGAATTCTCTAGTGAAATTGCCTCAGAGTATAACTACTCATGACATATAGCACTGCTTGCTTTAAGTCTACTGCTAAAAGCAAATGTACAATATTTGAGTGACAATTTGGTATAACTGATAAAATGTATAGCCTCTAAAATGTCTCCCTATTAACATACCTCTGTGCTTGTTCACTATGTCTGATTAGTTTACTCCCAGTGTGGATAACTAGGGAAATATATATACATGAACACACAAAAAGGAAGTCTAACACCAAGAGACATGATGGACCGAGGGCAGGCAGCAACCACCCTGTCATTGAGAGACAAATAGTTTGATCATCAATGCTTTCTATTGAAAGATTTGCAATTAAAAAGGGGAAATGATAAGAGAAATTTTCACATATTGAGGTATGCAGAAGTCATTCTGGCTCTACATGACTTAATTTAGATTAATCAAAAGAGTCTGTTTGTGGCTTATTCAACATGCATTGTACATCTGCTTTAAGTATTAAGAAAAATGCATTTAAAAATCAAAATAGAGTAACTGTGGTTCAGGCATCCAAAATAGAGCAGGATGGCCGTTGTAGATGTGATTTTAGACACATTCCTGTATTACTGAAAACTTGAATTTTCTGAACTGTGTCAGACTCAAGTACACCACCAACTATTGTTCTCAAAACAATATCTGTTAGCAGCTGCCAACTGCAACCTTATGGCCTCAAGGTAACTATAGAATCAGAAGTGACATCCAAACACTGGTCCATCATACTGGAAGCAGAAAGCCAGAGGCTCATCTGGGAGACTTATGGCCCCTGAAAGCTATGGGATGTTATGTGTGGCAACTGTAACCTTCATCATTGCCAGCTGACTACTTCAGTTCCTTGAGTTAGTCAAAAGCAGCTATACCAAGTAGTTCAGCTAGTTGGTATGGGGAATATCTTCCAAAAACAATGCATATTACCTATGGGGATCTGTTGTGCCCTATTAGACAAGAAAACTGAGCCCCAAACCTGGATGTCAGTGTTAATGCTAAGTTGCACCCCAAAAAGCAATATTAGGTTGTGCCCCTAATACTCAGTGGGACTCAGAGACCACTCTAACCTGGCCCAAAGTAAAGATGCCAGTACAGAACAACATATGGTATATGAGAAAGGGAAAATTTGCTGGAAGTCACCAGCAATGAGTAGGTAATTTTGCCTGATTTACATGAAAACAACAACACTTTCCAAATGAATAACATGGGAATCTGGTACAATTATAGCACAGTTGGAAAACTAGAGTTAGTAGAAAAAATATAAAATCTGAGACAACACAGATACTGATGATTACATATGCCAGGAATTAGAATTCAAGCCCCCAAGTTCAGTTATAGAGGTAGAAGACAGCTAGCCAAAAGATAAGCTAGAGGAAGACTCTGAGCTAGTTCAACAGGTACTTCAACAAAGTGCAAAAGAGCTGTGAGTTCAAATAGTTTTATATAAGGGAGGAAAAAAGATAATACAGTTAACTAAAGATGACACAAATACTTGTTCAGGTGTCATAGGTTGGATTTCTTGCCACTTCCATGACCAGGACCTTTTGATTATGTAAAAGGCTTGTACATTCCCCTTTCTTTTTTTTTTTTAATAAATTTATTTATTTATTTTTGGCTGTGTTGGGTCTTCGTTTCTGTGCGAGGGCTTTCTCTAGTTGCAGCGAGTGGGGGCCACTCTTCATAGCGGTGTGCAGGCCTCTCACTATCGTGGCCTCTCTTATTGCAGAGCACAGGCTCCAGACGCGCAGGCTCAGTATTTGTGGCTCACGGGCCCAGTTGCTCCGCAGCATGTGGGATCTTCCCAGACCAGGGCTCGAATACACAGGGCCTGTGTCCCCTGCATTGGCAGGTGGATTCTCAACCACTGCATCACCAGGGAAGCCCCATCCCCTTTCTATATTAATCTTTTTATTTTTCCTATTGAGTTGTGATTACAAAAAGAAACAATGGCAAGCCAGGGAAAAGAAAGAGAAAGACTGCTTATTTTGCAGGATTCAAGAGTGCCGTTTGGGAAAAGAAAATTCTTTGAAAACAAAGTCTGTGATTTTCCTCTAATCCTCACCATTTTTAACTTCACCCTTGTTCAGCAGGAAGTAGCTAAAGCAGTTGTCACCCTCAGGATTAAGAAGTATCAAAGAAAAGGGAGGATTGAAGCCATATTCCAGGTGCTGTGTCCCCATCTTTTGAAGTAAAAAGTTTTTGCTTTAGTCTCTCAGGCCTTCCCTGAGTCTCAAAAGGTTGGCTCTAGAGTTAACGATTAGAAGAATGTGAACATGAAATAACAAAGGATAGCAGTTGGGCCAGGATAACTAGGAACAATTTAAATAATAGATCAGCTGTAGTATAGCAGAGTCACAAAATCTTTAGTTCCTCCATGAAGGGCATATATAACACTGTCTGATGCACATTCCTAAGTTGCTCTTAAGAAACAAGACTCCCGGGCAGTGGTGGCATTGGTGGTCCATGTGGGAGGAGGGAAGGGAGTTCGTGGGCCAGAAAGGGGGTGACGGCAGTGGCGGCTGCCTGAGGAGGCCAGGGCAGCAGCAGCAGCGGAGGCTGAGGTGGACCCTTCTCACTGCAGTGTTCCAGACAGCCACTACCAATCGATTGGAGTTAGCCTGTGAAGAATCGACAGCCAGGCCAGTTCACTCTGTTCAACTGTCCCACTGAGGATCTGTTGAGGAGCCTGGAGAGGAGTGGCTAGACCAAGACCTCTCCCAACGTGAGCAGGTGTCCTCCTCCCTTCACCACCCATTGCCACCATGCCAGGGAACGTCCTCAAGCCCTGGCCCTCAGGGGAGAGGTAACAGGAACCTGGAGCTGAGACCATGTGACAGCACTGCCCTCGTCACCACTGTCCCCCCCACCTTGGCCCCAGGCCTGGCACCATGATGTTCCGAGACCATGTGGGCATCCTCGCTGGCTGGTTCAAGGAATGGAATGAGTGTGAACAGACAGTGGCCCTGCTGTCACTTCTGAAACTGGTCACCCACACCCAGGCCCGCTTCCTGCAGCTCTGCCTGGAGCACTCACTGGCAGACTACAATGATATTCACCTGCTGGAGTCAGAGGCCAACAGTGCTGCCATTGTCAGCCAGTGGCAGCAGGAGTCCAAAGAGAGGGTGGTGTCCCTCCTGCTGTCCCACCTACCCCTGCTTCAGCTGGGTAACACAGAGGCCAAATAGGAGTACATGAGGATGCTGCAGAAATGGCTGGCCTACTCGACTGAGAGCAATGCCTTCATCAAGAAGAGCCACCAGGTGCTCTCCTATGCCCTCATCCACCCGGGCACCACGCTGGAGGACCACAGTACGCTGGCCCTCTGGCTGAGCCACTTGGAAGACCAGCTAGCTAGTGGCTTCCGCACCCGGCCTGAGCCCACCTACCACTCAAGCCAGGGCTCAAATGAGTGGGGCAGCCCTGCAGAGCTGGGCCCTGGGGAGGCAGGACCAGCCTGGCAGGACAAGCCACCCAAGGAAAATGGACAAATGCCCTTCCATCCACCCAGCTCAGTGCTGCCAGCCATCAACAGTATTGGGAGCAACACAAATGCAGGTCTCCCCTGCCAAATCCACCCCAGCCCACTGAAGCACTCCATGTGCTTCATCCCCACGAAGCCCCAGGCCCCTGGTGAATGGCCAAGTCCAGAGGAGCTTAGGGCCTGGGCTGCTTTCACCATGCCCGACCACGCACCCCTCTCACCCCAGAGCAGCGTGGCCTCCTCTGGGAGTGAGCAGATGGAGGAGCAGGGCTCCAGCCAGAACACTTTCCAGGAGGACGGCAGTGGCATGAAAGATGTGCCCTCGTGGCTTAAGAGCCTCTGCTTCCACAAGTACACGGCCCTCTTCTCACAGATGAGCTATGAGGAGATGATGACACTGACTGAGCAGCACTTGGAGTCTCAGAATGTGACCAAAGGTGTCTGCCACAAGATAGCCCTGAGCATCCAGAAGCTACGAGAGAGGCAGAGTGTCCTCAAATCCCTGGAGAAGGATGTGCTGGAAGGGAATCTGCCAAATGCTCTGCAGGAGATACAGCAGATCATCATCACCCCCATGAAGGCCTACAGTGTCCTCCAGGCCACTGTGGCTGCTGCCACCACCACCACCTCTACTGCCAAGGACAGGGGCCGGGGGGGAGCCACCGCTGCCAGGTGCAGAGCCTCCCCTGGCTCACCCTGGCACAGATAAGGGTAGTGAGGCCAAGGACCCTCCAGCTGCAGAGGGCTACCCCCTCCACCAGCTCCAGCTCCCACTGATGACAGTGAGCCAGCCCCAGCTCCCGGCGCTGACTGAGACATCCCCAGTCAGTTTACACGGGTGATGGGCAAAGTGTGCACACAGCTGCTAGTGTCCTGACCAGATGAGGAAAGAATCACCAGTTACCTCCAATTCATCGAAAACTGCCTTACTCATGAGGCTTTCACGGAGATACAGAAGAAATGGCTGCTGTCCTGGAAACAGCAAATGCTGAAGCTCCTCCACACCTTCCTACACAAAGCCACACTAGAGATGCAGAACCACCGGCAGCAGAAAGGCTGGGCATTCGGCTCCAACTCACTCCCCATAGCTGGCTCTGTAGGGATGGGGGTGGCCCGGCGGACCCAGCGGCAGTTCCCAATGCCTCCCCGGGCCTTTCTGCCTGGCAGAATGGGCCTTCTGAGCCCCTCGGGTATTGGGGGCATCTCCCCTTGACATGCCCTCACCAGCCCCAGCCTTGGGGGACAGGGTCGACAGAACCTGTGGTTCGCCAACCCTGGTGGCAACAACAGCATGCCCAGCCAGAGCTGCAGCTCTGTGCGGCGCACCCACTCGCTCCCGGTCCACTTGTCCCCCCAGGCCATTCTCATGTTCTCTCCAGACTGCCCAGTCCCTGGGCCTGACCTGGAGATCAATCCCACTCTGGAGTCTCTGTGTCTGAACATGACAGAACACGCCTTGGGTGGTGAGCATTTCCTCTTTCCCTGACCCACCTCCCACCTACACAGCAGTGTCTCCACCTCTGAACTGAGCAAGCCAGAGTCATCCTGAGGGGTCCACAGGGGAGGCCGGACTCCAGGGAGGGCCTGACTGGGATGACAGGCTACCTGAGCACCTTTTCTTGGGCCTCCCACCAGCTCCTGAGCTTCCTCCCTTCCTCCCTTTCTTACCACAGATGGGACAGACAAAACCTCCACCATCTGACGGGACCCACAGCCCAGCGCACTCATAGTCTCCCCAGGCGGCAGACAGGGGCCAACCCCCAATGGGCTTCTCTGCGACAGTGAGAGGGTGGGCTGGCTCAGCTATACATTCTAATATTTTTTCTACTATTTCACCCTTTTAACTTTTGTTTAACATTGGCACACACCTTGCTCATGCCCAGGCCTGTCGAGGGATCTCTGCTGAGGCCCAGGGAGGTAGGGGGGAGCCAGGATAAAGGGGGCAGAGATTGGCCAGCCTGCCTGCCCCCTCCTTCCCTCCTTCATCCCCCACCTGGCCCCATCCCACCCCTGCCTCCTCCAGACTGCCGGCCACCTGCCCCTCCCAAGGAAACAGTCTCCCCCAGAGACTCACTGACCCACTATCTTGTGGGGCCTGCTCAGAACAATCTGACATTTGGGGAGAGATGAGTGAGGTAGATAATCTGCTCTCCTGAACGTTTTTTAAGAGGAGTTGAGGAGATAAAGGCGGGTGAGGAGAGGAGCGTGTCTGTCTGCCCGAGAGCGCTCCCTCTGTCTCTCTTTCTCTCTCTCCCTCCCCACCCCCTTCACCTCCTTGCCGCCTTCTTCTCCTTCCCCATTCCCATCATTCCCCGAGGACAGGAGAAACTCTCCTCTCACTCACCTCCTTTTGCCCTGTTTATCAGAGGTTCTCTGCAATTAATTTCTTAGGCCTATTTATGATACATATTTACATAGTTCTTAACTGTTTTTCTCTCTGATAATTCCCTCTCATTTTTAGAATCCCCAGGCCTCTTTCTGGGCCAAGAAAGTGGTAGGAGGAGCCTGAATTTTATGAGGGGAGAGGGCAGAGCCCCCTCCTCCAGATCTCCCTAGCCCTTCCCAGACTTCCCCCCAGCCCTGGCTCCCCAGATGCAGAGGTTGAAGGCTGGGAGCCAGGGCAGCCAGTGAGGTCAGGAAGTCTGTTACCTTAATGTCTTCTTCCTCCACTGACACAAACCCTTCTCCACTCCCAGGTCTGGTTGCTGAAAGACTTGAGGGTAAGGAATAAAGGAAAGGGGATGGTTTTTGGTTTCTTTCCCCACCCTTATCGCCTTTTCTTTCACCATTACTCTACCCCCACTCCTTATTCTGTCATGACCTCACTTAAGTGGAACACTATATCATAAGCAAGAGATTCGTCCCAGCCCCAGAGTCATACAGACCCTCTGATCCCTGTTCCTACTGAGGGGTTGTGCTGAGGCCGAGGTGGAGGGAGGGGATTTGGGGGTTTAGGCTTTGGGGAAGCCAGGTCTCTATTTCAAACCCCTGTCCCCCTCAACAACCCCCCCCCCTACACTGGGACATTCTCAAGCTTTTCACACCAAAAAGGAAAAAATGTTATTTATAGATACATTTTATGAATAACTTTTGTTATGAATATGGCTGGTAACCATTGTGTATGTTATTAAAGATACAAAATGTTGGGGGAAAAAAAAAAGGAAAAGAAACAAGCCTCCTACTAGATGGAAACTGCTGACCACGAGCATGTAGGTAGACCCCAGATCTGTTGGGATCAGAAGGCTGATGATGTTGACTCCTGAAACATCAACCTGTTACCTCACCATGCACCAACTGGAGAATTGTGAATGAGCTGATCATGCATTCTGAGACCCACCTTCCCTTTTTTCCCTTTTTGCCTTTAGAAACCTTAAGCCCTGGCCAGCCAGCAAGATGAATCTGAGACAAACTTAAGTCTCCCATCTTCTCAGTTGGTTCCCTCTTGATCAATAAACATTTTTCTGTTCTAATTGCTGGCGTTTTGGTTTATTTGGTCTCATTGCGCATTGAACACATGAACTTGGGTTCAGAAACACTAATTGCAATAATCCTTTTGAATAAAGTCTCTCCTCACCTAAACGTGGGTGTGTTTTTTGTTTGACAATAGAAATCTTATATGCTATGTACAAAATGCCCTCCATTTTGAAGGGTCCACCTGATGAGGCAGCAGTTATATTTTCCATAATTTAAAATAGAGAATTTTTTGACTTGGTGACAGTCAGACACAAATAAGTAAAAGAGAACAGCTGTGCTGTAAATAAGAAACCTGGAAATCTTCACTTCTTACTCTGACTCTGTTGGTAACCACTGTTCTGGCAATGCCCTTTAGCCTTAAGAGGCCCATTTCCTCCATTGCTAGGGTTATGTGACTTGGTGAGCTCCAAGGCCTCCTACAGTTCCTCTGCTTGGAGATTGCTAGTGGGAATGGATGAGGAGAAACAGAACCGATTTCAGGAGACTGGAGACCCTCAGGATGAGGGCAAGAGATTATCTGTGAACTGCTGACTGACTTCAGGCTGGTGTTGATGCCTCATGTAGGGGGCAGAGAGTGAGGGGTGCATGCCCACCTGGGAAGAAGATGGCTGACCATGGTCTGGCACCAGCCTCTGTTCTGTGCTGAGCTCCGCTGCACTCAGGAGGAGGACTCCAGCTTGATCAGGCAGGATCTGAAATAATCTATTGATTCCACTCATCATGATTAAATATTTGGTAAGCACTTGTTTCTCCATATGTCCTCTCCATGAGCTGTGGATCTAGAAAGCAAGTACTATTATGACTTAACTTTGCATCTCCTGCACATGGTGAAATGCCCAGTCCATAGCTAGCACTGAATGTTTTTGTTGACTCAATTGATGAATAGATTAAATTACCTTCTACTTCTCCTTCCTCTCTCCTAGGGAAAAGGCAGCAAGGTGGCAGCTTGGCTGTCATGTGGACTTATGAGAAGACAAGACCACCTGGATTGGTGGGCTCAGGGCCATTTGGAAGCTCTTCATCTTCCTACACAGTGGTGAAGGTCAGGAAGACTCCTGGGTAGTCTGCATTGGGAGATTAGGCATGGGGGCTGGAATATGGGGAAGACACCTGAAGCTTCTTATCCTTTTTCCTGTCCCCTGAGGCCCAGGAACACTCTCAGCTGGCCCTGCTGGAAATGGGCATGGGTCATGTCCAAGCACAGCGCTGGGCACAGAGTTCAGTAAATTCCACTCTTAATGACATTTTGTGCTGAAAGAACTGAAAGAAATGTGTAGCACAACAAACTGGGTGGTGTGAATCACATTAATAAAAGCAGACATAAATAGAAATGCTATCTATGAACAAAATGGTTCTCAAAATAGCAATTCATCGTCTCATTACTCAGCCCCAAAAGATAATGAGAATATAATTAAACATATACTTTAAATATTAACATGCTAAGAAAAACTACCTGAAATGCAAATCTCTCTTATACCTTCACTCTCCTGAATCATAACCTCTGCAGGCAGTGATTTCTGGGCACTCACCAACTGTCTGGGAGAGATGGCTCCCTTAGTTGAGCTCTTCATCACTGCTGGATTGATACAAGAAAATTCAGGTTTTATGCATGAGGAAGTCTCCAATTGAAAGATGTGAGATTCACATACTTAGAAATCATTAATGTTATTATTAGTAAGTATAATGATCACTGTGCAGTCATATCATCACTGCTTCTCTGAGGAACAATGTAAACCTCGAGATAATATGTTTGCACTGCTCATCTCCCACATAGGTAGGATGAATGTGTATTAGGGGATCACACTTCAGAGTGTCAGAGTTGAATGAATCATGAGAGAATTTTCTTTTAGTCTTTTACATAAATGACAGCACAGACTAGCAAGTTTCTTTAAGGAATTACCTTTCTATATCAATTGCTGGGACTTCTTACCTTTCATCATTTATGGAAAAGGCATTTAAAACTGAAGAGAACACAAGTGGTTTAAACTGACAGGGAAAGCTGAACGGTGCTCCATGTACCGGAAAACCCCAGGGACCTCGTTCTACTCCAGTTCTGTCATATGGATTCAACCACAGACATTCCATTTAGTCACTGCATTTCAGTGTCCAACCCATAGAACAGCACCTTTGAATAAGATGCTTCTTAACTTTTCTTCCAGATCCTAAATATTATAGTTACAGTGTTTAAGCTTGGCAACTTATTTTAAAATAAATATTTGTATAGACACATATGCAAATATGTCATAAATCATAAGTACATAGCCTGATGAATTTTCACAAAAATCTCACTACCCAGAAGCCCAATCTCTTCCATGCCCTCTGGAAGCCACTGACTTCTAACACCATAGAGAGTTTTATTTGCTTTTGAACTTTTCTTAAGTGGAAACACATCATGTGATTTTTGTGAGTCTGCCTGTCTTATTTTCCCCAACATTATACTATGGGACCCAACCATGATGTTGCAAGTAGCAGAATTTGCTCATTTTGTTCCTGCGAGTATCATTGTGTGACTGTGCCACAGTTCGTGTACCCATTCTACTGCTGATGGACATTTGGACTGAAAAGTAATTTCCTAATAATAATCATTATTAATAACTATGCTAGGAAAATTCTTGTACATAGTTCCTGCTTTTGTTTTTGGTGTACATAAATACATATTTCTGACTGATATACACCTAGGGATGAACTTTCTTAGTCCTAATGTTCAACATTAGTAGATAATTTTCCAAAGTGATTATGTTCCTTTACACTCCCACCAGCAGAATATTAGATTCCACTTGCTCCCCGTCCTTATCAGTACATGGTATTTTTAGGGTTTTTTTTTATTAGACATTCTGGTGAGTGTGTATTGGTGCTTCTCTGTGCTTTTAATTTGCATTTTTCTGACGATGTTGAGCACATCCTCCGTTTGGTCTTTCTCCTATTTTGTTGTCTGCGTTTTTGTAGAAGTTGCTTATGTATTCTGTATCTGAGTCCTCTGTTGGATACATGGAGAGACCATCTGGTCCTCTCTGTGACTGCTTTGTTACTTTTTTAAATGACATATTTGAATGTAGCACATGTTCCTAATTTAAGGCAGTCCAATTTATGAATCTTGTCCCTATAGCTAGTGCCTTTTGTGCCTTAAACAAGTAATGTTTGCCAACCCCCAAAGCATATTTTCCCATAATATTTTCTAGAAATTTTGTTGTATTTTTCATATTTAGCTCGTTTAAGATAGATCTTCTATGATGGTATGAGTAGGAGTAAGAGACATGTTTTTCTGCCTGAGTATTCAGTTGACAAAGCACTTTTTATTGAAAAACTGTCTTTTCTCTGTTTGTGGTCTATTCTGTGCCATTGATATACTTTGCTATCTTTGAACTAACACTCTCTGTTGTAATCACTGTAGACTTAAAATGAGTGTAGATGTGATGAAGTATGTCTTCCGACTTTGTTCTTTCTAAAGATTGTCTTGACTATTTGCTTTCTCCATTTTCATATAAATTTTATACATTGTTCATCAGTTTCCCTCAAAAATACATGCTGTGATTTTATTTGGAATTGTATTGAATCTACAAATAAATTTGGGAAGAATCAAAATCATGATCAAATTTTCCTTTTCTAATTAAATATTGCTGATATAAAAAGAAGTAACTGATTTATGAATATTGTCCTTCTACCCAGCAACCTTTCAATAAAGTCAACTCATAATTCCAGTGAAGTATCTGAATGAACTATTGTATTTTCTATATAATAACTATGCCATTAACAACAAAAAAACCCCCAGCACTTTACATTTCTTTCTTTCCAATCTTTATTTTTATTCCATTTCTTGCATTGTTGCACTGGTCAGGAACAGGCATCCCTATTTCATTCCAGATTCAGAGAGAAAGCTTGCAATATTTCATGTTTAAAATATAGTACTGGCTGTGAATTTTTGTATCTTTGTCAGATAAGGAAATTCCCTTTGGGAATGATTTTACAGCTGGTGGAAACTTGCTACCTGTTTTCTTATGGGGACACATGGGCCATTATTTTTTTTATCCCAATCAGACTTCTTTGTAAATGTCCTGATGGGATTTGCTAACTGGAAGATGACCAGGGGCTTTCAGGTGCTGTTAGGTAACAGGTTCTTCTAGCATAAGAATGCTTTCAGCAGGCTAGACCTGGCCTGTCCTTGGCAGACCCTGAACTACAGTTCAATTTTATCTTCCTAGCTCCAAGAGACCCTGAAAACTTTGCTTGGCTTCTTGGCTCTCTCAGCAGCTCCCTCTGCTCTGTGCCAGGTATTTTGTGTGTTTCATTAGAATCTATAAATGAATTGGGAAAAAAAGTGCCAGGAAATCCTGGGTCTACTTCTATATTCCTCCCTCTTCTCTTTAAATTTGGGCCCCCTGAATTCTTGCTGCCTAATTGGTTCTCAGTAAAAAATATTTTGCCCAACTTTTACATTATTTTGCAGGGGACAGTTCATCAGAAACAATTGAATCAGGCAATTGCCATAAGCAAAAGTAAATTATTCTGGAAATGCAAATTTATCATATATGATACACAACTTTAAAATAATAATTTTAATACTTATAATATACCATGCAATTTTAATATTTTAATCATATAATTTATAATACTTAATTTTTTACTATTTAACTCTTTTATTGAAGTATAGTTGCTTTACAATGTTGTGTTAGTTTCAGGTGTACAGCACACTGATTCAGTTATACATACATATATATATTTTCTAAATGTTTATTTACTTATTTTATATCTAGGTTGATTTTATTTGAAATAAATCTAATCATAGAAGTTTAATCATATTATCATGCATAAAATAATACGTACCAAGAAACATAAAGAAAGGGAAAACACAGGGTAACCATTCATAACTAGAACTTGAATTATCAGAATACTTTTTGAAAATGGGGGTAATTTTATTAAGCTTTTGTGAAAGTCAATTTTAAAAAAGAAACATTTACATCTATTTTATTTTATTTTTAAATTTTTATTGGTATATAGTTGCTTTACAATGTTGTATTAGTTTCTACTGTACAGCAAAGTGAATCAGCTATATGTAAACATATATCCCCTCTTTTTTGGATTTCCTTCCCATTTAGGTCACCACAGAGCTCTGATTAGACTTCCTTGTGCTACACAGTAAGCTCTCATTAGTTCTCTATTTTATACATATTATCAATAGTGTTTATATGTCAATTCCAATCTCCTAATTTATCTGACACCCCCTTCTGCTTGGTATCCATAGGCTTGTTCTCTACATCTGTGTCTCTATTTCTGCTTTATAAATAAGATTGTCTATACCAATCTTTTTTCAAATTCCACAGATATGTGCTAATAATGATATTTGCGTTTCTTTTTCTGACTTACTTCACTCTGTATACCCATCTCTATATCCATCTACATCTCTACAAATGACCCAATTTCATTCCTTTTTTTGGCTGAGTAATATTCCATTGTATATATGTACCATATCTTTTTTATCCATTCCTCTGTTGATGGACATTTAGGTTGTTTCCATGTCCTGGCTATTGTAAATAGTGCTAAAACGAACATTGGGGTGCATGTGTCTTTTTGAATTATGGTTTTCTCTCTGTATAGTGGGATTGCTGGGTCACATGGTAGTTCTTAGTTTTTTAAGGCTGGTTCAATTTACATTCCCACCAACAGTGCAAGAGGGTTCCCTTTTCTCTACACCCTCTCTAGCGTTTATTGTTTGTAGATTTTGTGATGATGGCCATTCTGACTGGTGTAAGGTGATATTTCATTGTAGTTTTGATTTGCATTTCTCTAATAATTAGTGATGTTGAGCATATTTTCATGGATTTGTTGGCCATCTGTATGTCTTCTTTGGAGAAATGTCTATTTAGGTTTTCTGACCAGTTTTTTGATTGATTTGTTTGATATTGAGCCACATGAGCTCTTTGTAAATTTTGGAGACAAATCCCTTTTTGGTCGCAATTTTTTGCAAGTATTGTCTCCCATTCTGAGGGTTGTCTTTTTATCTTGTTTATGGTTTCCTTTGCTGAGCAAAATCTTTGAAGTTTAATTAAGTCCCCTTTGTTTATTTTTGTTTTTATTCTCATTACCGTAGGAGGTGAGCCAAAAACGATCTTGCTGCAATTTATGTCAGAGAGTGTTCTGCTTGTTTTCCTCTAAGAGTTTTATAGTGCCTAGCCTTACATTTGGGTCTTTAATCCATTTTGTGTTTATTTTTGTGTACGGTGTTAGGGAGTGTTCTAATTTCATTCTTTTACATGTAGCTGTCCAGTTTTTCCAGCATCACTTATTGAAGAGGCTGTCTTTGCTCCATTGTATATTCTGACCTCCTTTGTCATAGAGTAGGTGACCATATGTGTGTGGGTTTATCTATGGGCTTTCTATCCTGTTCCATTTATCTATATTTCTGTTTTTGTGCCAGTACCATACTGTCTTGGTTACTGGAGCTTAGTAGTATAGTCTGAAGTCAGGGAACCTGATTCCTCCATCTGTTCTTTTTTCCTCAAGATTGCTTTTGCTATTCGAGGTCTTTTGTGTTTCCATACAAATTGTAAAAATTTTTGTTCTATTTCTGTGAAAAACACAGTTGGTAGTTTGAGAGCGATTGCATGGAATCTGTAGATTGCTCTGGGTGGTATAGTCATTTTCACAGTGTTGATTCTTCCAATCCAAGAACATGGTATATCTCTCAATCTGATTGTGTTGTCTTTGATTTCTTTCATCAGTGTCTTATAGTTTTCTGCATACAGGTCTTTTGCCTCCTTAGGTAGATTTATTCCTAGGTATTTTATTCTTTTTGTTGCATTGGTAAATGGGAATGTTTCCTTAATTTCTCTTTCAGATTTTTCATCATTAGTGTACAGGAATGCAAGAGATTCCTTTGTATCCTGCCACTTTACCAAATCCATTGATTAGCTCTAGTAGTTTTCTGGTAACATCTTTAGGATTCTCTATGTATAGTATCATGTTATCTGTAAACAGTGACAGTTTTCCTTCTTCTTTGTCAATTTAGATTCCTTTTATTTCTTTTTCTTCTCTGATTTCTGTGGCTAGGACTTCCAAAACTATGTTGAATAATAGTGGTAAGAGTGGGCACCCTTGTCTTATTCCTGATTTTAGAGGAAATTCTTTCAGTTTCTCACCATTGAGAATAATGTTTGCTGTGGGTTTGTCGTATATGGTCTTTATTATGTGGAGGTAGGTCCCCTCTATGCCCACTTTCTGGAGAGTTTTTTTTAAATCATAAATCCATGTTGAATTTTGTTGAAAGATTCTGCATCTATTCAGATGGTTTTTATTCTTCAATTTGTTAATATGGTGTATCATATTGATTGATTTTCATATGTTGAAGAATCCTTGCATCCCTGGGATAAATCCCACTTGATCATGGTGTATGATCCTTTTAATATGTAGTTGGATTCGGGTTGCTAGTATTTTGTTGAGGATTTTTGCATCTATGTTCATCAGTGATATTGGCCTGTAATTTTCTTTTTTTGTGGTATCTTTGTCTAGTGTTGGTATCAAGGTTACGGTGGCCTCATAGAATGAGTTTGGGAGTGTTTTTCCCTCTGCAATTTTTTGGAAAACTTTGAGAAGGGTAAGAGTTAGTTCTTCTCTAAATGTTTGATAGAATTCGCCTGTGAAGTCTTCTGGTCTGGGACTTTTGTTTGTTTGAAGATTTTTAATCACAGTTTCAATTTCAGTGCTTGTGATTGGTCTGTTCATATTTTCTATTTCTTCCTGGTTCAGTCTTGGAAGTTTGTACATTTCTAAGAATTTGTCCATTTCTTCCATGTTGTAGATTCTATTGGCATATAGTTGCTTGTAGTAGTCTCTTATGGTCCTTTGTATTTCTGAGGTGTCAGTTGTAACTTCTCCTTTTTCACTTCTAATTTTATTGATTTGAGTCCTCTCCCTTTTTTTCTTAATGCGTCTGGCTAAAGTTTTATCAATTTTGTTTATCTTCTCAAAGAACCACGTTTTTGTTTTATTGACTTTGCTTTTGTTTTTTTCATTTCTATTTCATTTATTTCTGCTCTAATCTTTATGATTTCTTTCCTCCTACTAACTTTGGGTTTTGTTTGTTCTTCTTTCTCTAGTTCCTTTAGGTGTAAGCTTAGGTTTTTTATTTGAGATTTTTCTTGTTTCTTGAGGTAGGATTGTATGGCTATAAACTTCCTTCTTAGAACAGTTTTGCTGCATCCCATAGGTTTTGGGTCTTCATTGTCATTTGTTTCTAGGTATTATTTGATTTCCTCTTTGATTTCTTCAGTGATCTCTTGGTTACTTAGTAGCATGTTATTTAGCCTTCATGTGTTTCTGTTTTTACAGGTTTTTTCCTGTAATTGATTTCTAATCTCATAGCGTTGTGCTCTGAAAAGATGCTTCATAAGATTTCAATTTTCTTCAATTTACCGAGGCTTTATTTGTGACCTAAGATGCAATCTATCCTGGAGAATGTTCTGTGTGCACTTGAGAAGAAATTGTATTCTACTGCTTTCAGATGGAATGTCCTGTAAATATCAATTAAGTCTATCTGGTCTAATGTGTCATTTAAGGCTTGTGTTTCCTTATTAATTTTTTTTCTGGATGATCTACCCATTGGTGTAAGTGGAGTGTTAAAATCCCCCACTATTATTGTGTTACTGTCAATTTCCCATTATATGGCTGTTAACCTTTTCCTTTTATATTGAAGTGCTCCTATGTTGGGTACATAAATTTTACAATTGTTATATCTTCTTCTTGGAGTGATCCCTTGATCATTATGTAGTATCCTTCTTTGTCTCTTATAATAGTCTTCATTTTAAGGTCTATTTTGTCTGATGTGAGTATTGCTCCTCCAGCATTCTTTTGATTTCCATTCACATGGAATATCTTTTTCCATCCCCTCACTTTCAGTCTGTACTTGTCTCTAGGTCTGAAGTGGATCTCTTGTAGACAACATATATACAGATCTTGTTTTGGTATCCTTCAGCCAGTCTGTGTCTTTTGGTTGGAGCATTTAATCCATTTACATTTAAGGTAATTATTGATATGTATGTTCCTATTACCATTTTCTTAATTGTTTTGGGTTTGTTTTTGTAGGTCTTTTTCTTCTCTTGTGTTTCCTGCCTAGAGAAGTTCTTTCAGCATTTGTTGCAAAACTGATCTGGTGGTGCTGAATTCTCTTAGCTTTTGCTTGTCTGTAAAGCTTTTGATTTCTCCATCAAATCTGAATGAGAGCCTTGCTGCATAGAGTAATCTTGGTTGTAGGTTTTTCCCTTTCATCACTTTAAATATATCCTGCCACTCCCTTCTGGCCTGCAGATTTTCTGCTGAAAATCAGCAGATAACCTTATGGGGATTCCTTTGTATGTTATTCATTGCTTTTCCCTTGTTGCTTTTAATATTTTTTCTTTGAATTTAATTTTGTTTTAGTTTGATTAATATGTGTCTTGCTGTGTTTCTCCTACGGTTTATCCTTTATGGGACTATCTGTGCTTCCTAGACTTGATTGACTATTTCCTTTCCCATGTTAGGGACATTTTTTACTATAATCTCTTCAAATATTTTCTCAGACCCTTTCTCTCTCTCTTCTTCTTCTAGGACCTCTATAATTCGAATGTTGGTGCATTATAGTTGTCCCAGGGGTCCCTGAGTCTGTCCTCAGTTCTTTTCATTCTTCTTTCTTTATTCTGCTCTGTGTCAGTTATTTCTACTATTCTATCTTCCAGGTCACTTATCCATTCTTCTGCCTCAGTTGTTCTGCTATTGATTCCTTCTAGAGTATTTTTAATTTCAGTTATTGTGTTGTTCATCACTGTTTGTTTGTTCTTTAGTTCTTCTAGGAACTTGTTAAATGTTTCTTGTATTTTCTCCATCCTGTTTCCCAGATTGGGTCATCTTTACTATTATTACTCTGAATTCTTTTTCAGGTAGGCTCCCTATTTCCTCTGCATTTTTTTGGTCTGGTTGGATTTTACCTTGCTCCTTCATCTGCTGCATATTTCTCTGTCTTATTTTGTCTAACTTACTGTGTTTGAGGTCTCCTTTCTGCAAGCTTCAGGGTCATAGTTCCTCTTGCTTCTGGTGTTTGCCCACAGTGGGTAAGTTTGGTCCAGTGGCTTATGCAGGGTTCTTGGTAGGAGGGACTCGTACCTATGTTCTGGTGGGTGGAGCTGGATCTCTTCCTTCTGATGGGCAGGCCATGTCAGGTGGTATGTTTTGGTGTGTCTGTGGGCTTTTAGTACGATTTTAGACAACCTGTCTGCTGATGGGTGGGTTTGTGCTTCTGTCTTGCTTGGTGTTTGGCATGGGGCGTTCAGCACTGGAGTCTGCAGGCAGTTGGGTGGAGCCAGGTCTTGGAGCTTAGATGGAGACCTCCGGGAGAGCTTTTGCTTATTAATATTCCCTGGGGCCAAGAATTCTCTGGCATTCCACCAACCTGGACTCGGTGCTCCCACCCCAGAGGCTCAGGCCTGACCCAGAGCCTGAAATCAAAGACCCTGCAAGCCACATGGCTCGGCAAACGAGGGGAAAAAAAAAAGAAAAGAAAAAAGAAAAATAAGAGTGTGATGAAAACAAACAGACATACAAAAGCCAAGTAAATATCAAAGACAAAAACAAGCAAACAACAACAGCAACAATTAAGAACAAACAAACAAACGAATGGACAAACAAAACCCCAGACAAATGGTAAAAGCAAAACCAAACAAAAACAAAACAAAGAGAAAAAAACCCAAACACACTCACATACAAAATAAGAAACAAAAACAAAAACAGAGAAAACAAAAAACAAGAGAACAACCGGACAAACAAAAGAACTCCAAAACGAAATCAAACAACTAAAAACAAACCTAACAAAAATAGAAAACCAAAGTAGAATGCAAACTGAAGGAAAAAGCAAAGAAAATAAAACAAACACACAAAAATGTTTTTTTAAAAAGATAATAACATACAGAACAAAGGAAAAAAGATAAAAAGAAAAAAATACAGGAAAGAAAAAGACAAGGAAAAAACACAAAAGCAAAAAAGTAATGTAGAAATAGAAATATAAAAAAATTAAAAATCTATAAGAAATTTTTAAAACTAAATAAAAATTAAAATAAAAACAAATAATATAAAAACAACACAGAACAAAACATAAAAAATTGTAATAATTATATTTTCTGGAGTGTCAGCTGTCAGTGTCTTTGCCCCCACTGTGAGTCACAGCCAACCTCTGCCTCCCCAGGATCCCCTCCAAAACCTCTAGGTTGGTTTCTGGTCCCTCTGTGGGCACTGTGGTGACACCTCAGACTCTGACCTGGCCCAACTCCCATGTGTACTAGTCCCCAAAGTCCACAGCTGCTAGAGCTAGACCAGTTTCAGTTTGGGGAACATATTTTTGTCCATTCAGATCTTCCACAGATGCAGGGTTTACCAAGCTGATTACAAGGATTTAATCTGTGGTTTGTGAAGCTATGCAGTAAGATTTTTATTCCTCTTCCTTAGTCACCCTACCCCTGGGGGTCAGCTGTGGTTTTAGCCCCACCTCTGTCTGTGGATCACCCACTGGAGTCTGCTCCCAAGGCTGCCCTGGAGAACTTGGGTCTGCCCTGGTGAGGACAGGACATGAGACTGCCTGGGTCACAGAGGTCCTCATGGCAACAAGTGTGTGGGAAAACTGGCAGCCAAGGGCATGTGAGATCCAGCCCTAGTGGGAGCCTTTCCTAGAGCCTGGAAGCTGGCATAAGAAGGTCAGCCCTGGTGGGGGCTTTTCCTAGCACCTGGCTGGGCAGGGGCCAGCACGTGGGGAGAGAGAGGCTTTGATCGTGGTTCCACTCCCTGCATGTCACTCAGCAGTTACACTTTGCTTCTATGGCAGTCTGGGTTTCTTCCACAAGTATTCCCGTTTGCAGATTTCCTCCCTCCTGTCCCCTCAGGCTGTCTCCTTGCAGCCAACTGCAGTCCTTCCCCCAGGTTTGCTCTCCAGTCCCCACATTCCAGCTCTCAGCCCCAGTGTGCATCAGTGAACACACATTCCAATCTGAGGTGTGCAGGGCTGTGGAGTGGACCATCTGTGTCATTCTCAATCTGTCCTGTCTGCCACAGATTGGCCATTTCACCTTCCTCCAACAGCCTCAGATGGTCCCCTTCTGTCCCAACTGATTTCCCCATCAGTGAGGGGGCTTCTCCAGATGTGGGAACCTCTCTTCTGCTTCAGCTCCCCACCAGGGGCACAGATCTCATCCCACTTCCTCTCCTCTTCTTTTTCCCTTCTTTCTTTCATCCTACCCTGTTATGCAGGGATCTGTCTTGTCCTTTCTGGTGTCCAAGGTCTACTGCTAGTGTTCAGCTGGAATTCTGTGAGAATTGTTCCATCTGTAGTTGTATTCTTGATGCATTTGTGGAGAGAGATGAACTCCACGTCCTCTTACCCTTCCACCAATTTGGTTTCTATCACTCACTTTTTTTCTCTTGAAAACCGTGCCTAAAACTTGATCTAATGTGCCATCTTAAATCTGAATTTGTTCAGTTCATCAATAAAGGCAATAGAGCCCCTCATCATGAATGGAAACACCATCAGCATCATGGGTGCTCTCCTAGCAAATGCAGCAACCCACTCGGATTTGGGAAATTCCTGACACCTGTGATGCAGAGCAGTGGGCCCAAGATCTCTTATTTTTTATTATATGAGTTTCAGGTGTACAGCATTATGATTCAACATCTGAATACACTCCAAAATGATCACCAGCACAAGTCTAGTTACCATCCATCACCATAGAGTTGACCCCCTTCACCTATTTCACCCTCTCTCCAACTCCCTTCCCCTCTGTTGACCACTAATCTGCTCTCTATGAATTTGTTTTGGTTTTACTTTGTTCACTTGTTTTGTCTTTTTTATTTTTTATTTTTTTATTTTTTGTTTTATTTTATTATTTTTATTTTTGGCTACGTTGGATCTTCATTGCTGCGTGCAGGCTTTCCCTAGTTGCGATGAGTGGGGGCTATTCTTTACTGTGGTGTGTGGGCTTCTCAGTAGGGTGGCTTACTCTTGTGGCAGAGCACAGGCTCTCGGCACGTGGGCTTTAGCAGTTGTGGCATGGGGGGCCTCAGTAGTTGTGGTGCACGGTCTTAATTGCTCTGTGGCATGTGGGATCTTCCCAGACCAGGGATTGAACCTGTGTCCCCTGCATTGGCAGGCAGATTCTTAACCACTGCACCACTAAGGAAGTCCCTGTTTTGTCTTTTTAGATTGCACATATGAGTGAAATCACATGGCATTTGTCTTTCTCCAACTGACTTATTTCACTTAGCACAATACCCACAAGGTCCACCAATGTTGTCACAAATGGCAGGATTTCATTCTCTTTTATAGCTAAGTAGTATTTTATTGTATATATAAACCACATCTTCTTAATTCACTCATCCATTTATGAACACTTAGATTGTTTCCATATATTAGCTATTGTAAATAATGAGCATAGGGGTGCATATATCTATTTGAATTAGTGTTTTTGTGGTTTTTTGCATATATACCCAGAAGTAGAATAAATGAGTCATATGGTAGTTCTATTTTTAATTAAAAAAAAATCTACATACTGTTTTTCATAGTGGCTGCACCAATTTACATTCCCACCAACAGTGTACAAAGGTTCCGTTTTCTCCACATCCTCTCCAGTATTTGTTATTTGTGGTTTTTGTCATGATAGCCATTCTGACAGTTGGGAGGTGATATCTCATTGTGGTTTTGGTTTGCATTTCCCTAATAATTAGTGATGTTAAACATCTAACCATATGCCTGTGGGCCATCTGCATGTCTTTAGAAACTGTCTATTCACCTCCTCTGTCCATTATTATATAAGATTGTTTGCTTTTTGTTGTTGAGTTCTATGAGTTCTTTATATATTTTATATATTAACCCCTTATTTAATATACGATTTGCAAGTATCTTGTCGCATTCATTAGTTTGTCTTTTCACTTTGAGGATAATTTCCTTCTTTTGAAGAAGATATTCCATTTAGTTTTTAATTTACTTTTATAGTCCCATTTGTCTAGTTCCATTTTTTTGCATGTGGCTATCCAGTTTTCTCAAAACCATTTATTGAAGAGACTAACATTTCTCCATTGTATGGATCTTTTGTGGCTCCATACAAATTTTAGAATTATTTGTTCTAGTTCTGTGAAATATGCCATTCAATTTTGTGGATGACTCTCATTATTAATTAATTAAAATCATTCAATAAATGTTTAGTGAACATCTGCTATGTGCCAGGCAGCTATCAGACACATCAGAACAAATATTCATGCCCTGGAAGGGCTTATCTTCTCCATCAGAGGCAGACACAAGCAACCAACATACTATGTTAGCTTATGGGAAGCACTAGGGAGGGCCTGGGTTGCTCAAATGGGCAGAATAGTTTGAAATGGTAAATGATATAGTCTGGTCAGCATCACTGGAAGGATGATTTGAGCCAGCTTGACTGAGGGGAGAGCATTCTGGGCAGTAAGCAGCCAGTTCAAGGTCTTGACACTCAGGAGGGCTCAGGACTTGAGCAGAAGACAAGACATGGGTCAGAGGTGGATGCAAGTGCAGACCACTAGGGCCTGTGAATGTGGAGCTACTTCAGGTTTCTGTTGAAGGAATAATATAATCTTACTTATATTTTCAAAAGAAAAAGCTCCATCTAAAAGAAAATATAAAGAATTTTTAAAAATCCATGCTTCTGAATTTTACCACACCTTCTATATTTTGGAAGCCTAGATCAACCAAAAATGTTTTAGGCATTCTGATAATATTTTAACTAAATCAGATTGGTTCAAAAGAATGCAGTCATTAGAGAGCAATTAATCGTTAGAGATGAACATTAATGGATTCTGGGGCCACAATGTTTCCTGTCACTGAGTGTTTTTCTCTGTTCATTTGTTGGTTCTGTTTTTGTTTTTTTTCACACAGTTGTAAACACTCTTTGTCCCAATTTTTTATAATGGGCAGAAAAAGAAGGTTGTATATGGTCAATTTGAGAATATACATAAGTGGCAATCAAACTTATTTATTCCCATTTGACAAAACTAAAGCAATAAATGACAATTCCCTCATACTCTGTTTTTGTAAGCTATTATCTCCAAAAGTCATGAATGAACTTCTAGTTTACTGAAGCATCTGAGAGAGGATTAGTTAGAAGAAGAGAAATTCCCGTTCAAGTACTGTGTGGCAGGAGAGGCCCACAGTGCAGATGTGTTGGCAGAGTCAAGTGTTGCCACTTTATAGATCAACCTCAGAAATGTCCACTGTGAACTGATGGATCTAAGGAGAGCCAGGCCTACATGCAATGAGCAGACAGGATAGATTCTCCTAGGGACTCATGTCCTGGGTCACACCCACCACACGTCTTCTCCTTCAGCCATTTCCTTGAATGCAGGAGACTCTAGTCTCTCTTCCACTGTCAGTTGTGAAATCCTGTAATGGGAGCTTCTGTCATCCCAGTTCCCTAGCTGGGTCTTCTGTCTTCCTTCCTTAGCTTTTTGAGGACTATGGGTGCAGTGATGGGCTGTACTCTGGTGCCCCTTTAGACTGGGGTCTTCCTGACAGAGGGGCTCTCTTACTTGTCCCTGTGTCAGTGTCCATCTGTGTCTGTATATTCTCATGACGGGTGTTGAAAGCCATTTACATGTGAATACAAAGTTTTGTTCCTTATTCCCGAGTTTAGGATGAGGCAGAGCCTCATCTCTTGCCATTTTCGTGCACAATAGAATTAATTGTCCTTAATTTCAGGTTTATATAAGTTGTTTTCAAGCACATGTTTTGAAGGAAGCTCTTTTATTCAGAAATGGAAAGTGATTATTGTGTACAATGGATTGGCTTTTAAAATAAGACCAACTCCTGTCAGCAAGCCCATTTCTCACTAGCCTATCTTACTACACTTCAAGGACAATTCTTATGATATCCTGTCAGGCACCAAATTGTGAAAGTGATAATCCAGCATTCTTGCCTCAAAGTTGAGCCAAAAGTTACTAAACCTCTTGGCAGTACTGGAATGAATTCCACATTTTTTTTTATTGGTGAAATAAACATATGAGAGAAAATGAGAACCCATACTAGGGGTCCTGGCATATCAAATGGTGTTAATACATGTACCATATTTAAATCGGCCATCAGCAATCTCCATAGCATTTTAAAGTATAAGAGTTTTATGAGACTATTTTTGAAGACATTGCATACAAAGCCATCACTGGTTTTTGAATTCTAAGGTAGACGTTACAATCAAATGCAAAATCAATTGAAAGTGCAATATGCACATGCAAGATATTTAAAGCTATCTTACAGTCAGCATAATAATAGTCTTGTGACATAGGGTTAAGTTACAGGAGCTGGAGTGACTTTCTGTTTAAAAAGTAGATACACTTAGGGTCACTTTGGCTGGAAGTAATAGAACATTTAACTTCAATTGGTTTCAAAAATAAAGAAATTTATTAACTCATATTAGGGACAATTCTGGGCTTTTGAATTAGTTGATCTATGGCTCAAAAATATCCTAAGATTCACTCTACTCTCCATTCCATGTGTCAGTTTTCTGCTGTGTGTGTTTTGGGCTTAGGTTGTTTTCATTGTTGCCCATCAGTTCAGTTCCCAAAGCCCCAAAGCCACCTGTTTTTTAAAACTCACTTTTATTGAATCGCAAAACACTAAATCATCACACTCTTAAGTTCATAGCTCAAAGAATTTTTACATTTGCAATTGTGGTAGGCAGAATAATGCCCCCCCAAGATGTCCAGTCCTAATGCCAATCACATAAGTCCCTAAAAGCAGAGACCTGAGAGATACATTCTTGGCTGTAGGAAAAGAGGGAGATGGAAGCATGAGAAAAGGTTGATGCTTCAGGGCTGGTTCTGAGATGGAGGAGCCTGAGTAAAAGGAATGAATTCTGCCAGCAATTCAAATGAACAACGAAAGAGATTCTCCCTTGGAGTCTCCACAAAGAAATACAGCTCTTTTCCAACACCTTGATTTTAGCCTTGTGAGACTGGTATGGGACTTCTGACCTATAGAACTGAAAGATAATAAACTTATGTTTTTTTAAGCCATTAAGTGTATGATAACATGTTATGATTGCAAGAGAAAACTAACATATATTTTTGGAACCAGGGGGTGTTGCTGTAACAAATAACTAAAAATGTGGAAGTGGTTTCGAAATTGGAAAGTAGATAGAGACTGGAAGAATTTTGAAATGATGGGAAAAGCTTCAATAGCTTTACACAGACTATTAGTAGAAAAAATGGATGTTAACAACATTGTCACTGAGGAATCTGGAGGAAGCAAGGAGCACAGTAGAGAAAACAATATGCAGCTTAGAGAATATCACAATTTTTGTAGATCAAATGTTGATAGAAATATGGATATTATAGACACTGATAAAGAAGACCTAGAAGAAAATAAGGAATGTGTAATTGGATACTGGAGGAAAAGGAAATAATGGTAGAAAACTTAACATGTCTTGGGGTTGTGTTGAAAACAACCTTGTAAGTGATTTCCAAGCAAAGTGTTAAAAATCAATAAGGAAACACTAAAACTGAACCACCTTTTAGAACAAATGAACTTAACAGATATACATAGAACATTCCATCCCAAGGCAGCAGAATACACATTCTTCTCAAGTGCACATGGAATATTCTCCAGGATAGATCATATGTTAGGTCACAAACCAGATCTTAGCAAATTTAAGAAGATTGAAATCATACCAAATATCTTTTCTGACCATAATGGTATAAAACTAGAAATCAGCAAAAGAAAGGTGAGATGATGAACAAATATGTGGCAACTGAACAAAACACTTCTAAACAAACAATGGCTTAAAGAAGAAATCAAAAGGAAATAAAAAATTCTCACAAAACAAATGAAAATGGAAATGCAACATATCAAATCTTGTGGGATGGAGCAAGTGCAGCTATGAGAGGAAGGTTAATAGCAATAACTGAATATATAAAGAAATTAGAAAGATCTCAAATAATCAGCCCAATTTTATTTCTCAAGGACCTGAAGATTAAGCACAAGTTTAGCAGAAGGAAAGAAATAGTAAAGATCAGAGCAGGAAGAGATAAAATAGAGACCAGAAAAATGAAAGGATAAGTGGAACTAAGATTTGGTTCTTCAAAAAGAAAAACAAATTAATAACTCTTTAGCTAAGAAATGGATACATTTCTATAAACACACACCCTGCCAACACTGAATCAGGAAGAAAAAGAAAATCTGAACACAACAGTTATGAGTAAAGAGATTGAATCAGTTTTCAAAAAATTCCCAACACAGAAAACTCTAGAACCAAATGACTTCTCTGGAGAATTCTACAAAACTTTAAAGAAAAATTAATGTTATTACTCCACAAACTTTTCCAAAATATCAAAGAGAAGGGAAACTGCCAAACTAATTCTACAAAGCCAGAATTAGCTAGATACCAAAACAAGGTAGGGTTACCACAAGAAAAGAACACTATAGACCAATATCCCTGATGAATATAGATTAAAAATTTCTCAATAAAATATAAGCAAACTGAATGCAAGTACACTTTAAAAGGATTATACACATTGACCAAGTGGGATTTATCCATGAGATACAAGTACGGTTCAACATATGCAAATCAATAAATGTAATTCATCATATCAATAGTTTGAAAGATAAACATCACATAATCATCTCAATAGATGCAGAAAAAACATTTGACAAAATACAACACCCTTGCACAATAAAACCCTTAACTGATTAAGGAACATGCCTCAACATAATAAAGGCAACATACAGCTAACATTATACTCAATGGAGAAGAATTGAAAATGTTTCCTCTAAGATCAGGAACAAAACAAGGATGCCTACTCTCAGCACTTCAATATAGTAGTGGAAGACCTAGTTAGAGCAATTAGACAAGACAAAGAAATAAAAGGCATCCAAATCAGAAACAAAGAAATAAAATTGTCACTGTTTGTTGATGACATGATCATATATATATGTGTGTGTGTGTATGTATATATACACATAATCCAATGAGTCAATCAAAACACTGTTGGAATTAATCAATGACTTCAGTAAAGTGGCAGGATACAAAAATCAACATACAAAAATCAGATGTATTTTTTACACCAATGATGAAGCAGCTGAAAAAGAAATGAAGAAAATGCTCTCATTCACAATAGCAAAAACAAACAAACAACAACAACAACAACTAAACCCATTAAATATTTAGGAATAAATTTAACCAAGGAAGTGAAAGATCTGTACAATAAAAACTACAGCCTTGCTGAAATAAATCAAAACAGATACAAATAGAAAGACGTTTCATGTTCATGGATGGGGAGAATTAATATTATTAAAATGGCTATAATATCCAAAGTCATCTACAAATTCAGTGCAGTCCCAATCAAAATACAAAAGGCATTATTCACAGAAATAGAAGAAACATTTTAAAAATTTGTGTGGAACTACATTTTTCCACACAAAATTTGTGTGGAACTACATTTTTTCCTGAGAAAAAATGAAGCATGGAGGTATCATGCTTTCTGATTTCAAACTGCACTACAAAGCCATAGCAATAAAAACAATGTGGTACTGGCACAAAAATAGACACAGAGACCAATAGAACAGAAGAGAGAGCCCAGAATTAAATCCAGGTATACATGGTCAACTAATATTAGACAAGAAAGCCAAGAACAGCCAGTGGGAAAAGACAATCTCTTCAAAAAAGTTGCTGGGGAAAACTAGAGAAATACATGAAGAAAAATAAAATTGAATCCCCACCTCACACCATTCACAAAAATTAACTCAAAATGGATCAAGACTTAAACCTAAGAAGTGATATTATAAAACTCCTAGAAGAATACATACTAAAGTTCATTGATATTGATCTTGGCAGTGATGTTTTTTAACATAATGCCATAAACAGAAATAACAAAAGCAAAAATCAACAAATGAGACCACACCAAACTCAAAAGCTTCTACTCACCAAAGAACAATGAGCAAAATAAAAACACAACCTACAGAATTGGAGAAAATTTTTGTAAACCATTTATTTAATAAGGGGTTAATATCCAAAATATATAAAGAACTCATACAACATAATAAAAAAAAAATCTGAAAAATTCAATTTAAAAATGGACAGAAGAACTAAATAGACTTATTCCCAAAGAGGACATTAACATGTCCAAAATGCACATGAAAAGATGCTCAACATCCCTAATCATCAGGGAAATGCAAATCAAAACCACAATGAGCTATCACCTCACACCTACTAGAATAGCTGTCATCAAGAAGACAAACCACAACAGGTGCTGGCAAGGATGTGGTGCAAAAAGAACCCTTATACAATGTTGTTTGGAATGTAAATTGGTATAAACACACAGGAAAACAGTATGAATGTTGTACAAATTTAAAAATAGATCTACCATGTGATCCAACAATTCTACTTTTGGGTATATATCCAAAGGAACTGAAAATTTTGATGTGAATTTTGGTGAGATATATGCACCTCCATGTTTATGGCAGCATTCTTCACAATAGCAAAGTATGAAAACCCAAATGCCTATAAACAGATGAATGAACAAAAATGTGGTATACATACACAATGGAATATTATTTATCCATGAGAAATGAGGATATCCTGCCATTTGCTACAACATAAATGGATCTTGAGCACATTATGCTAAATGAGATAAGTCAAAAAGAAAAAGACAAATACTGTATGATATCACTTATACAAACAATAAATGCTGGAGAGGGTGTGGAGAAAAGGGAACCCTCCTGCATTGTTGGTGGAAATGTAAATTGATACAGCTACTATGGAGAACAGTATGGAGGTTCTTAAAAAAAACTAAAAATAGAACTACCATATGACCCAGCAATCCCACTGTTGTGCATATACCATGAGAAAACCATAATTCAAAAATATAAATGTACCACAATGTTCATTGCAGCACTATTTACAATAACCAGGACATGGAAGCAACCTAAATGTCCATCGACAGATAAATGGATAAAGAAGATGTAGTACATATATACAATGGAATATTACTCAGCCATAAAAAGGAACAAAATTGAGTCATTTGTAGAGACATGGTTGGCCCTAGAGACTGTCATACAGAGTGAAGTAAGTCAGAGAGAGAAAAACAAATACCATATATTAACGCATATATATGGAATCTAGAAAAATGGTACTGATGAACCTAGTGGCAAGGCAGGAATAGAGGCACAGATGTAAAGAAATGACTTGTGGACACAGTGGGGGAAGGGGGGGCTGGAACGAATTGAGAGAGAAGCATTGACAGATATACACTACCATGTGCAAAATAGATAGCTAGTGGGAAGCTGCTGTATAGCACAGGGAGATCAGCTTGGTGCTTTGTGATGACCTAGAGGGGTGGGATGAGAGGGAGGCTTAAGAGGGAGGGGTTATATATACACATATAGATGATTTATTTTGTTGTACAGCAGAAACTAACACAATATTGTAAAGCAATATAATACTTTGCATCCAATAAAGATGTAAATAAATAAATAAATAAATATCAAAAAGTGCCCCAAAAATCACTTATAGAATCAAACCTATACTAAACAGAGAGTAAAATGGTGGTTACTAGGGGACGGGGGTGTGGGGGATAAGATTGATGGTGCTTAAGAGTACAGAACTGAATTGAGTAGTAAATTAACCATAGAAATTTTATGCACAGTGTAATAAATATAGACAATGATAAATGCTATAATTATGTAATGTGATAAATATCACTATAATGGTAATCATATTACAATATATAAAAGTATTAAAGTAACACACTATACAACTTAAATTTACACAATGAGTACATTTATGTCAAATGTACCCAACAAAAGATAATAATAAAGAAAAAGGTATCAAACAGAAATCATAGAGCTGTAGAATAAATAACTGAACTGAAAAAGTCAATAAAGGCGTTCAACAACAGACTAGATCAAGTGAAAGAATGAACTCAAAGACACTTCATTTGAAATCATCCAATTAGGGGAGCAAAAGAAGAAAGAATGAAAATAATTTAAGGGACTTATGAGACACCATCAGATGGACCAACATGAGTATTTTGTGAGTCTTAAAGCAGAAGGGAGAGAAAAGGGCAGAAAAGTTATTATAAGAAATATGGCCGAAAAATTTCCAAACCTAGGAAAGGAAAAAGACATCCAGATCCAGGAACCCTAAAGTACATAAAACAAGATGACTCAAAGATACACATACCAACAAACATTTTAGTCAAATTTATATAAGTTAAAGACAAAGAAAGAATTTTGAAAGCAGGAAGGGAAATGTAACTTGTTACATTTAGGGGAGCCCCAATAAAACCATCAGCAGATTTTCAGCAGAAACATTTTTGACCAGAAGGGAGAGAGTTGACTTATTCAAACAGCTGAAAGAAAAAAAAAAAAATCTGCCAACCAAGACATGTAACCACAAAACTGGCCTTCAACAGTGAAGGAGAGGTAAAGAATTTCTCAGACAAAGAGAAACCGAGGGAGTTTATCACCAGACCTGCCCTACAAGAAACAATAAAGAGAATTCTTCAAGTTGATACAAAAGATCACTAAACAGTAATATGAGAGTCTAAGAATACATAAAACCCATTGTTAAAGGTAAATTAACTGAAAAACCCAGAATATTCTATTACCGTAATGGAGATGGGTAAATAACTATCAACCCTACTTAAAAGTTAAAAGACATATAGATTAAAAACAACTACACCTAATTATTTTAAAGTATAACATAAATAGATATAAATTGTGACATCAACATCTTATAATGTGGGAGAAGGAAAGGTAAAATTTAAAGTTATTTTAGGCAAGTGAAGTTCAGTTATCAGCTTAAAATAAATCATTATTATTATAAGATACTTTATATAAGACCCTTGTTAACCCCAAAGAAAATACCTATATAAATGTCACAAATGAAAAAGAAATAGGAATCAAATCTCGTCCATGCTAAAACCATCATGAAACAAAAAATAAGACAGCAAAAGTGAAGAGGTATAAAGAAATACAAGACAGAGAATAGTTAACAAAACAGCAATAGTAAAACCTACCCTATAAATACTTACATTAAATGAAAGTGGAATAAACTTGGAAACTAAATAACATAATCTTGAAAAAAAAGTGGCAAAGAGAAAATCAAAAGAGAATTTTAAAAATATCTACAGACTAAAGAAAATGAAAATACCATTTACCAAAGCTTATGGGATACAGCAAAAGCAGTACTAAGAAGAATGTTTATACTGATAAATGCTTGCATTAAAAATGAAATATCTCAAGTAAATGGCCCAACTTTACACCTAGGTACTAGAAAAATAAAAACAAAATAAACCCGAAGTTAGCAGAAGGAAGTCAAGAAAAAAGATTGGAGCGTAAACAAATAAAATAGAGAAATAAAAATACCAAGAAAAAAAAATCAACGAAATTGAGGCAATTTTTTGGAAAAAAAAAAACAACATAGAGAAACTTTTAACTAGACTAAGAAGAAAAGTGAGAAGACTCAGATAAATTCAGAAAATGAAAAATGAGAAATTACAACCATAAAAGACTGTAAATCATTAAGCAATTCTGAGCAAGAAGAACAAAGCTGGAGGGATCACATCTCCTGATTTCAAATTATATTAATGGCTATCGTAATCAAAACACCATGTTACTGGCATAAAAACAAACAAGTGGACCAATGGAATAGAATAGAAAGCTCAGATATATATGCAGGAATATACAGTCAACTAATTTTTGACAAGGGCATCAAGAATATACAATGGGAAAAGCATAGAGTCGTCAATAAATTATGTTGAGTAAAGTGGATATACACATGCAAGAGAAGAAAGCTTGACCCTTATTTACACCACACACAGAAAAATCAACCCAAAATGGATTAAAGACTTAAATAGAGGAACTGAAATTATGAAATTTCTAGAAGGAAACATATGGAAAAACACCTTGACCTTGGATTTAGCAACAATTTTTTTGGATACGACACTAAAAACTCTAGCAATAAGAGAAACAAGTGGGACTACAAAAAATGAAAAGCTTCTGCACAGCAAAAGTAACAACAAAATAAAAGGCAACCTATTGACTATGAGAAAATATTTGAAAACCATATATCTGATAAGGTGTTAATATACAAAATATATAAAGAATACATAGAACTCAATATTAATAAAACTGATAATCCCTTCAGGCAAAGAAAGTGAATAGGCGTTTTCCCAAAACCACATACAAATGGCCAAAAAGTATGTGAAAAAGTGCCCAACATCATCATCAAGGAAAAACAAATATCACCTCACACCTGTTTAAATGGCTATGATAGAAAAGATAATAGATAGCAAGTGTTAATTAATGAGGACGTGGAAAATATTGAATTTTTGTACACTGTTGATTAGAATGTAAGTTGGTACAACTATATGGAAAACAGTGGAGTTTCATCAACAAATTAAAATTTGAACTATCATGTATGATCCAGCAATTCTTCTTCTGGGTATAAATACAAAGGGAAGGAAATCAGTACTTGAAGAGATATCTTATTACCCATACTCATTGCAGCAGTATTCATAACGGCCAAGATATGGATACAACCTAAGTGTCTGTCAATGGATGATTGGATAAGGAAATTTACATCTGTATATCTATGTCCAAGTTTATATAATATATTAAGGAATATTATTCAGCCTTAAAACAGAAGGAGGTAAGGGGATCCTATCTTTTGTGACAACATGGATGAACCTGAGGACATTATGTTAAGTGAAATAAGCCAGATACAGAAAGAGAAATACTGTATATTCTCACTTATAAGTGGGGTCTAACGAAGTTGAATTTGTAGAAGCAGAGAGTAGAATGGTGGTTACCAGGTGCAAGGAGGTGGGAGAAATAGGGATATGTTAGTCAAATGGTACAAATTGTAGTTATATAGGATGCCAAATTTCTAGAAATCTAGTGTATAGCACGATGACTATAAACTGGAAACTTGCTAAATGAATAGATTTCTGGTGTTCTCACCCCCACTCCCTAAAAAAGTAATTACATGATCAGATGGATGTGGTAATTAGTTTGACCATAGTAATCATTTACCTGTCTATGTATATCAAAACATCATGTCATACACCTTAAATATATACAATTTTTACTTAAAAAATATTCAATTTAGTGCTTCTTGGTATATTCACCATCTTGTGCAACCTTCACCAGTATCAAATTTCAGAACAATTTCAGCACCCCAAAAAAGTAACCCCAAACCAATTAAGCAGTAGTTTCTCATTGCCCCAGCTTCCAGCCCCGGGCAATCATGAATCCATTTTCTGTCTCTATGAATTTGCCTATTCTGGACATTTTGTAGAAATAAAATCATACATTACTGTGTCCTTTCTGTTTGGCTTTTTTCATTGAATATATTTTCAGTGTTCACCTATGTTGTAACATACATCAGTACTTCATTCCTTTTTAATGGTAGAGTATTATTTCATTGTGTGTATATGCCACATTGTTTATCTATTCATCCATTGATGGACATTTAAATTATTTCCACTTTTTTGCTATTATGAATAGTGCTGCTATAAACATGCATATCCAATTTTATATGGATATATTTTTCATTTATTTTGGGTATATACATAGGAGTGGAATTGTTGAGTCAAATGTTAACTCTATGTTAACTTTTTGTGGAACTGACAAAATGTTTTCCAAAGTGGCTGCATCATTTTACCATCCACTGCACTGGAGGGGAGGGGAGGGGAGGGGAATGTTGCAATTTCTCCATTCTCACTCACATTTCTTATTATCTGTTTTCTTCAATATCGACCACCTAATGGAAGTGAAGTGATATCTCATTGCAGTTTTGATTTGCATTTCCCAATTGGATGACGTTGCTGGACATCTTTTAATGTACTCACTAGTCATTTGTATTATTTATTCCTATATCCTGATGTGTTTTCATCACTAATAATTGAAATATCCTCTGATAGAGAATTTTTTCTAAAGTAGTATACCAATAAAATTTTTTCAATGGTATAAAATGAATTAATGAGTGATTGTCCAATTTAATTTTTATTATGTTGGTTCATATGAGTTGATTCTCTTTTATTGGCATGTCCTGTATTTCTGAAATAAACCCTTCTCTGTAATTTTGTGTATGTATACATCAATATTATGCCCAATTCATAACTTACACTGGCTTATTTTTAAAGTTTTATTATAAAGTATTTATGTAATAGCGACACAAAAACTTTCCATGGCTTCCCCCCTCCACTTTATAAAATAGATTTTAAGGAAGAATCTGTTAATCTTTAAAATATGGGTAAAGGGTCATTTAACACTATTAGAAATTTTGTTCAATATTTCCAAATACTACAGTTTATTTGTGTTTTTCCAGTTTCTCATTCTTCCTAATTGAGTTTTGGTATCCTATATTTAGTAGACATCACTTTTTCTTCTCATTTCCCAGTTATTAGTATAACGTTGTTTATATTAGTCACTACAGGTTTAAACAATCTCTATCAATAATTTTATCTACTGTTTATTCTTAATATTATTTGTGTGTCTTTTCATATTTTTACATGAAAAAAAAAACCAAAACACTTCCACTTCCCCATGACACACTCCAAAGTAGCATGCCAGCTGTCTTTTACTACTTCAGCAAGTTATTAATGCCTTGAAAGTACTTCTGGACCATAATTTCCAAATAGGGACAAATTAGAAAACTTTCCACTTTTCTTCTCCAGTTGTTCATGATTGTAATGGAGGTAGAAATTAATTTATTGAGGAAGATATTATTCCAGGGAATGATGCAGTCCTCAGAGTTCAATAGGTTATAGATCTGAATAAGAATCTGATGGCAGAAATAATTGTCTCGTGTCTTCAGAATTTTGGTGCCATCCCCTCTTTAAAAGGAAACTTGAAATTGGTACTGTCACTGTGGCCTGAGGTAGAGGCGATCTTTTACAGATGACTGAAAAGTGTGATGACTCCCTTGTTTACCAGGTCATAATGCCAAGGAGCGAGCTCTGTCTCAGGCAAGAGCGCAGACATGGGTAGAGCAGAGCATCACCAGAACCATCAGCAAAGAGATTAGAACATTGAGATTTTCTATGATTTATCAAGACAGCCAGGAGGAGGCAGATGACCAAGGTTAAACCATGATCTCTGAGAGTCTGGGCTGCCCCTAATGGCTGGTAGAGGTGCCTGAATCCTCCTTGTCTCATTTACTAGCCACACAATTTCAACATAATAATAAAGCTTTTGGACCTTAGTTCATGTTGTTTCTTAAATTGGCAACTGGTCGGGTTATTGTGAGGACTAAATAATCGAATGTATGCAAATCACAGTCACAGGGTCTCAATACCCTAGATTTTTTTTTCTTTTTACAGCACCTCAGGCTCAAAGTGTTGCAGTCCTAACCCTGTTAATGACACATTGTCACTTGCCCATGCAATACAATTATTAACATTGTTTTAAATAGTATTTTAGGGTTATATATATATATATAGAGAGAGAGAGAGAGAGAGAGAATCAAATAATATCTCTTATTACCAGGTCTAATGAAGTATAAAACTCTTAAGACTTTCATTTTGTTATTCATACAATGGTAAAATTAATATCTCCTTTATGAGCTACAGTAGCCAAATGTTTTTACTCTTATCCATGGAAGAGACAAGCCCCTCCAAATTCGTCTTTGTTCATCTGCATGTGCATGTGAGTTGGTCTGGGGTGGGGGTGTCACTCCTTGATGAAGGTTTGGGCATTTATACTGGTGTGTCCAGAAATGATGGCAAAAAAATGTTTCTTTCTCTTTCTTCTATCTGGGTGAGACTACATAAGAAAATGGGGAAGTTGAATTTTTCTTGACAATTCAACCACACATGATTTAGGCACTTGTTCTTACTACTGAATTAATATTTCCTTTGCCAGCAATAAAACAACTTTCTCCATTTGGCTTGAACTTCTAAGTGTACCCCCAGGAAATTATAGTGCCAGTTATTTCTCTGGAACTCTGAGAGGCTTCTGGACATTCATGGATTGGTCTAGAAATAATTTTCCTACCAACATTTCCACTGACTTATTTCATTCCACACTAAAGATGCCTTTCATAGAACATAAAAGAAAGGTTATCTTTTTCTTATGCTGCCATGGTCTTGATGGCGTGATAATTCACTTGTTAACCATGTAAGTGGCTGTAGTGGTCTTAGGCATGTGGTGACACAGGTGGCAGAGATGAGTAAGAGCAGAATGTTGTATTCCAATAGAGGGAAAGACTTTTCACCAGGTAAGTTTAGTCAATCTAGTGTTATAGGGGAGGGATTGGAGGACCGGGCAACATTGAGGTAAGGGAGAAAGAGTGTTAGGCCAGACAGAGAGCAATGAGGATTCATTTATTTTCGCCATTTTAAAGTTATTAAAGTTTTTATAGAATACATATATTGTACTTTTTGATATTTTAAAATTTATAAATAAATGTCTCTTTACCACCCTTGTCCTCAATAAACAGTCCCATTCTTTGTAATTACCCTTTATTCAAATTTGAAAACTGAATGGAAGACATGGAGAATATTGCTTCCTTAGTTTTGGTTTGCATCATGGATAAGAAAATAGCATACAAAATATAATTTGGGGACCTGTGAAGAATATTGAAGGACTGGAGAGAACAGCTTTAGTTAGACTAAATTAAGAGATTTCTATTATCTTTTCACAGATAGATGGAATGAAGATACAAAGCGGATAATGATAATTGATGTTTGAATATTGCCAAGAAAATTGAGAGGGGTCATGGTGGGCCCATTGCTCAATATAGAAGTCTCATGGGCTTGTGCTTCTGAATTGTATGTCTTTTACCTTAAAATGAATACCTGAGTTGCACAGAGATGAGAGAGGTTACAATTGCAGATTCCAAGTTATATATGAAGTCTGTTAGTCCTCCAGGATTCTCAGCATTGCTTCAAGGTTCTCTGTCATTTTAATCTAGACCTATCACTTCTCTTTATTTAGTATTTGCTATGTAGGAGGTACTTCACACATCAACTCATTAAAAAATCTAAAAAATTGTTAAACCATTTCACAGATTAGGAAATTGAGGTTTATGTGGGGACTAATCTAACCATAGTCACAGGTAAATATTGGAAGTTCAAGGATATTGCTTGCTTTATGATGAATCTGTAGATGTACTTGAAATGGATGGAAAAGACAGTTTTGTTACGTGTTCTCAAAATTTATAATAACCCATCTGGAAGTGAGAATTAGGACTTGATTAGAACATTTCCAGGTTATTTCACACCATACTTAATGTGCTATTTCTTTTCAGTAAATAGTTGCTGTTCAGAGTGTGTATATATCCCTGATTATGTCTAATAGGCACATGGAAAGTCAGCAGAGAGACATATATGCCTGAAACACCAAACTCTGTGTATACAACCCCCTTCTCCAGCACCGTCTTGGAACTTGTCAGGGAAGTCCTCTTGGAAGCAGAACATCCATGATGTTTTAGAAAGCAGCGACCTGCAGGAAGTGAGGGTGGATTTTAATCAAGAATTGCAGGCCTTGCTGGACACATCTCAGATAAATTTTTTTCAGAGATATGATGCTGGAGATCATGTCATCTGGTCTCTCACTGAGTCTGTCAACATTGACTTTTTAAAAACACTTTTTATTTATATTGGAGTATAGTTGATTTACAATGTTGTAATAGTCTCAGGTGTACAGGAAAGTGATTCAGTTATGCATATGCATGTACCTATTTTTTTTTTCAAATTCTTTTCCCATTTGGGTTGTTACATAATATTGAGCAGAGTTCCCTGTGCTATACAGTAAGTCCTTGTTGGTTATCAATTTTAAATATAGCAGTGTGTACATGCCAATTCCAAACTCCCTAACTATCCCTTCCCCCCACCTTCCCCCCTGGTAACCATAAATTTCTTCTCTAAGTCTGTGTGTCTATTTCTGTTTTGTAAATAAGTTCATTTGTATCATTTCTTTTTAGAATCTGCATATAAGTGATATCATACAATATTTCTCTTTCTCTGCCTGCATTACTTCACTCAGTATGACAATCTCTAGGTCGATCCATGTTGCTGCAGATGGCATTATTTCATTCTTTTTAATGGCTGAGTAATATTCCATTGTATATATGTACCACATCTTAATTCATTCCTCTGTCAATGGACATTTAGGTTGCTTCCGTGACTTGGCTATTGTAAACAGTGCTGCAATGAACATTGGGGTACATGTATCCTTTCAGATCATGCTTTTCTCCAGATATATGCCTAAGAGTTGGATTGCAGGATCATATGGTAGCTCTATTTTTAGTTTTTAAGAAACCTCCATACTGTTCTCCATAGTGGCTGTACCAATTTACATTCTCACTAACAGTGTAGGAAGGTTCCCTTTTCTCCACACCCTCTTCAACATTTATTCTTTGTGGATTTTTTATGATAGCCATTTTTACTGGTGTGAGGTGATATCTCGTAGTTTTGATTTGCATTTCTCTAATAATTAGCAATGTTGAATATCTTTTCATGTGCTTCTTGACCATCTGTATGTCTTCTTTGAAGAAATGTCTCTTTAGGTCTTCTGCCCATTTTTTGATTTGGTTGTTTGTTTTGATGATATTAAGCCACATGAGCTGTTTGTAAATTTTGGAGACTAATCCCTTGTAGGTCATATAATTTGCAAATATGTTCTCCCATACTGTGGGTTGTCTTTTCATTTTGTTTATGGTTTCCTTTGCTGTGTAAAAGCTTTTGAGATTAATTAGGTCCCATTTGCTTATTTTTGTTTTATTTTCTTTGCTCTGGGAGATGGATTGAAAAAGATAATGCTGCGATTTATGTAAGAGAGTGTTCTGCCTATGTTTTCCTCTAAGAGTTTTATAGTGTCCGGTCTCACATTTAGGTTTTTAATCCATTTTGATCTAATTTTTGTGTTAAAGAATGTTCTAATTTCATTTTTTTACATGCAGCTGTCCAGCTTTCCCAGCACCACTTATTGAAGAGACTATATTTCCACCATTGTAGAACTTTGCCTCCTTTGTCATATTAATTGACCATAGGTGCACAGATTTATTTCTGGGCTTTCTATCCTGATCCATTGATCTACGTTTCTGTTTTTGTGACAGTACCATACTGTTTTGATGACTATAGCTTTGTGGTATAATCTGAAGTCAGGGAGCCTGATTCCTACAGCTCCGTTTTTCTTTCTCAAGATTGCTTTTGCTATTCGGTGTCTTCTGTGTCTCCATACAAATTTTAGGAGTTTTTGATCTAGCTCTGTGAAAAATGCCATGGTAATTTGATAAGGATTGAACTGAATCTGTAGATTGCCTTGGGTAGCATAATCATTTTTACAATATTGATTCTTCCAATCCAAGAGCATTGTATACCTTTCCGTTTGTATTGTTATAGTTTTGGAGTACAGGTATCTTATAGTTTTTGGAGTACAGGTCTTTTGTCTCCTTAGATAGGTTTGTTCCAAGGTATTTTATTCTTTTTGATGCAATGGCAAATGGGATTGTTTCTTGGATTTCTCTCTCTGATCTTTCATTGTTAATGTATAGAAATGCAACAGATTTCTGTGTATTCATTTTGTATCCTGCAAATTTACCAAATTCATTGATGAGCTCTAGTAGTTTTCTGGTAATGTCTTTAGGATTTTCTATGTATAGAATCATTTCATCTGCAAACAGTGACAGTTTAACTTCTTTTCCAATTTGGATTACTTTTATTTCTTTTTCTTCTCTGATTGCCATAGCTAGGACTTCCAAAACTATGTTGAATAAGACTGGTGAGAGTGGACATCCTTGTCTTATTCCTGATCTTAGAGGAAACGCTTTCAGCTTTTCACTATTAAGTATGATGTTGGCTGTAGCTTTGTCATATATGGCATTTATTATGTTGAGGTAGGTTCCCTCTATGGCCACTTTCTGAAGAGTTTTGTTATCATAAATGGGTGCTGAATTTTGTCAAAAACCTTTTTTTGCATCTATTGAGATGATCATATGGTTTTTATTCTTCAATTTGTTGATGTGGTGTATCACACTGATTAATTTTGTGGATATTGAAAAATCCTTGCATCCTGGGATAAATTCCACTTGATCATGGTGTATGATCCCTTTAATGTGCTGTGGGATTCTGTTTACTAGTATTTTGTTGAGGATTTTTGCATCTATGTTCATCAGTGATATTGGCCAGTAATTTTCTTTTTTTGTGATATCTCTGTGTGGTTTCGGCATCAGGCTGATGGTGGCCTCATAGCATGAGTTTGGGAGTTTTCTTTCCTCTGCAATTTTTTGGAACAGTTTGAGAAGGATAGGTGTTAACTCTTCTCTAAATGTTTGGTAGAATTCACCTGTGAAGACATCGTTTCCTGTATTTTTGTTTGTTGGGAGTTTTGAAATCACAGTTTCAATTTCAATGCTTGTAACTCAGCTGTTCATATTTTCTGTTTCTTCCTGGTTCAGGCTTGGAAGATTGTACCTTTCTAAGAATTTCTTCCAGGTTGTACATTTTATTGACATACAGTTGTTTTTAGTAATCTCTTATGGCCCTTTGCATTTCTGTGGTGTCAGTTGTAACTTCTCCTTTTTCATTTCTAATTTTATTGATTTGAGTCCTTTCCCTTTTTTTCTTGATGAGTCTGGCTAAATGTTTATCAATTTTGTTTACCTTTTCAAAGATCCAGCTTTTGGTTTCATTGATCTTTGTATTGTTTTCTTTGTCTATATTTCATTTATTTCTGCTCTGATATTTATGATTTTTTTCCTTCTACTAACTTTAGGTTTTGTTTTGTCTTCTTTCTCTAGTTGCTTTAGGTGTAAGGTTAGGTTGTCTGAGATTTTTCTTGTTTCCTGAGGTAAGATTATATTGCTATACGCTTTCCTCTTAGAACTGCTTTTACTGGATCCCATAGGTTTTGAATCCTTGTGTTTCATTTTCATTTGTCTCTAGGTAATTTTTTTATTTCCTTTTTGATTTCTTCAGTGATCCATTGGTTGTTTAGTAGCATATTGTTTATTCTCCACGTGTTTGTGTTTTTGACAGTTTTTTATCCTGTAATTGACTTCTAATCTCAAAGCTTTGTGGTCAGAAAAGATGCTTGATATGATTTCAATTTTTTAAAATTTACTGAGGCTTGTTTTGTGGCCCAGCGTGTGGTCAATCTTGGAGAAAGTTCCATGTGCACTTGGGAAGAATGTGTATTCTGCTTCTTTTGGATTGAGTGCTCTATAAATATCAATTAAGTCCATCTGGTATGACATTAGTGTCATTTAAGGCCTGTATTTCCTTATTGATTTTCTGTCTGGATAATCTGTCCATTGACTAAAGTGGGGTATTACAGTCTCCCACTATTATTGTGTTATTGTTGATTTCTCCTTTATGGCTGTGAGCATTTGCCTTATATACTGAAGTGCTCCTATGTTGGGTGCATATATATTTAAAAATTGTTATGTCTTCTTCTTGGATTGATCCCTTGATCACTATGTAGTGTCTTTCTTTTTTTTTTTTTAAACATACATTATTTATTTATTTATTTATTTATTTATTTATTTATGTTTTTTGGCTGCGTTGGTTCCTCGTTTCTGCGCGAGGGCTTCCTCCAGTTGCGGCGAGCGGGGGCCACTCCCCATCACGGTGCGCGGGCCTCTCACTGTTGCGGCCTCTCGCTGCGGAGCACAGCTCCAGACGTGCAGGCTCAGTAGTTGTGGCACATGGGCTTAGTTGCTCCGCGGCATGTGGGATCCTCCCGGACCAGGGCTCGAACCCGTGTCCCCCGCATCGGCAGGCAGACTCTCAACCACCGCGCCACCAGGGAAGCCCTGTAGTGTCTTTCTTTGTCTCTTATAACAGTCTTTATTTTAAAGTCTATTTTGTCTGATGTGAGTATTGCTACTCCAGCTTTCTTTTGATTTTCATTTGCATGGAATACCTTCTTCCATCTCCTCACTAGGTCTGAAGTGAGCTTCTTGTAGACAGCATATATATGCGTCTTGTTTTTTATCTATTCAGCCAGTCTATGTCTTTTGGTTGGAGCATTTAATCCATTTACATTTAAGGTAGTTATGGATATGTGTGTTCCTATTGCTAGTTTCTTCATTGTTTTGGGTTTGTTTTTGTAGTTCTTTTTTCTTCCCTTCCTCTTTTGTTCTGTTCTCTTGTGGTTTGATGACCATCTTTAGTGTTGTGCTTGGGTTGCTTTTGTGTGTGTGTGTTTGTAATTATTGTAGTTTATGTGTTCACTGTTCCCATGAGGTTTGATATAGCAGTCTATACATGTACACAGTTGTTTAAAGTTGCTGGTCTTTTTCACAACTAGAGGAGTTCCTTTAGCATTTGTTGCAAAGCTGGTCTGGTGGGATGAATTCTCTTAACTTTCACTTGTCTGTAAAGCTTTTTATTTTTCAACATCTTTATTGGAGTATACTTGCTTTACAATGGTGTGTTAGTTTCTGCTGTATAACAAAGTGAATCAGCTATATATATACATATATCCCCATATCCCCTCCCTCTTGCACCTCCCTCCCACCCACCCTATCCCATCCCTCTAGGTGGTCAAAACCACTGAGTTGATCTCCCTGTGCTGTGCAGCTGCTTCCCACTAGCTATCTATTGTACATTTGGTGGTGTATATATGTCAATGCCACTGTCTCACTTCGTCCCAGCTTACCCTTCTCCCTCCCTGTGTCCTCAAGTCTATTCTCTATGTCTGTGTCTTTATTCCTGTCCTGTCCTGCCACTGGGTTCTTCAGAACCTTGTCTTTTTTTTTGTTTTTTTTTTGTTTTTTTAGATTCCATATATATGTGTTAGCATATGGTATTTGTTTTTCTCCTTCTGATGTACTTCACTCTGTATGACAGACTCTAGGTCCATCCACCTCAGTACAAATAACTCAATTTCATTTCTTTTTATGGCTGAGTAATATTCCATTGTATATATGTGTCACATCTTTATCCATTCATCAGTTGATGGACACTTAGGTTGATTCCATGTCCTGGCTATTGTAAATAGTGCTGCAATGAATATTGTGGTACATGATTCTTTTTGAATTATGGTTTTCTCAGGGTATATGCCCAATAGTGGGATTGCTGGGTCATATGGTAGTTCTATATTTAGTTTTTAAAGTAACCTCCATATGGTTCTCCATAGTGGCTGTATCAATTTACATTCTCACCAACAGTGCAAGAGGGTTCCTTTTCTCCACACCCTCTCCAGCATTTATTGTTTGTAGATGTTTTGATGATGGCCATTCTGAGCAGTGATGTAAGGCTAGACAGTATAAAACTCTTAGAGGAAAACATAGGTAGAACACTCCATGATATAAATCACAGCAAGATCTTTTTTGACCCACCTCTTAGAGAAATGGAAGTAAAAACAAAAATAAAGAAATGGGACCTAATGAAACTTAAAAGCTTTTGCACTGCAAAGGAAACCATAAACAAGATGAAAGGACAACCCTCAGAGTGGGAGAAGATATTTGCAAACGAAGCAACTGACAAAGGATTAATCTCCAAAGTATACAAGCAGCTCATGCAGCTCAATTAAAAAAAAAAAAAACCCAATCCAAAAATGGGCAGAATATCTAAACAGACATTTCTCCAAAGAAGATATACAGATGGCCAACAAACACATGAAAGGATGCTCAACATCACTAATCATTGTCTGTAAAGCTTTTGATTTCTCCATCAAATCTGAATGAGAGCCTTGCTTAGTAGAGTAATCTTGGTTGTAGTTTCTTCCCTTTCTTCACTTTAAATGTATTGTGCCACTCCCTCTGGACTGCAGAGTTTCTGCTGAGGAATCAGCTGCTAACCTTATGGGAGTTCCCTTATATGTTATTTGTCATTTTTCCCTTGTTGCTTTTAATATTTTTCCTTTGTCTTTAATTTTTGTCAATTTGTATACTATGTGTCTCAGCATGTTCCTCCTTGGGCTTATCCTGCCCAGGACTCTCTGCGCTTCCTGGACTTGGGTGACTGTTTCTTTTTCCATCTTAGGGAAGTTTTCAGCTATTGTCTCTTCCACTATTTTGTCAAGTACTTTCTCTCTCTCTTCTCCTTCTGGGACCCCTATTACGTGAATGTTGGTGCATTTAATGCTGTCCCAGAGGACTCTTAAACTGTCTTCATTTCTTTTCATTCTTTTTTCTTTATTCTGTTCCACAGCAGTAATTTCCATCATTCTGTCTTCCAGGTCACTTATCTGTTCTTCTGCCTCAGTTATTTTGCTATTGATTCCTTCTAGTGTATTTTTCAATTCAGTTATTGTACTGTTCATCTCTGTTTGTTTTTCCTTTAGTTCTTCTAGGCTTTTTTAAAACATTTCTTGCATCTTCTTGATCCTTGCCTCCATTCTTTTTCTAAGATTTTGGATCATCTTCACTATCATTATTTTGAATTCTTTTTCTGGAAGATTGCCTATCTCCACTTCACTTAGCTGTTTTCCTGGAGTTTTATCTTGTTCCTTCATCTGGGACATAATCCTCTGTCTTTTCATTTTGTCTAACTGTGGTTTTCATTCTGCAGGCTGCAGGATTGTAGTTCTTCTCGCTTCTGCTGTCTGCCCTCCGGTGGATGAGGTTACATATGAGGCTTGTGCAAGCTTCCTGATGGGACAGACTGGTGGTGGGTAGAGCTGGGTCTTGTCCCTCCTGTGCTCAGTAAAACTTTAATCTTCTTGTCTGCTAATGAGTGGGGCTGTGTTCCCTCCATGTTGGTTGTTTAGCCTGAGGTGACCCAGCACTGGAGTCTACAGGCTGTTTGGTTGGTCTAACGGCGGCCTCCTGGAAGGCTCATGCCAATGAGTACCTCCCAGAACTGTTGGTGGCAGTGTCTTTGTCCTGACGGTGAGCCACAGCCACTCCCCCCTACCTCTGCAGGAGACCCTCCTATACTAGTAGGTATGTCTGGTCCTGTCTCTTATAGGGTCACTGCTTTTTGTCCCCTGGGTCCTGCTGCACACAAGACTTTGTGTGTGCCCTCCAAGAGTGGAGTTTCCATTTCCCCCAGTCCTGTGGAAGTACTGCAATCAAATCCTGTTGGCCTTCAATGCCAGTTTCTCTGGGTACTCCTCCTGTTGCCGGACCCCCAGGCTGGGAAGCCTGACGTGGGGCTCAGAACTTTCACTGCAGTGGGAGAACTTCTGTGATGTAATCGTTTTCCTGTTTGTGAGTCTCCCACCTGGCCAATATGAGATTTGATTTTATTGCAATTGTGCCCCTCTTATCATCCTGTTGTGTCTTCTCCTTTGTCTTTGGATATAGGGTATCTTTTCTGGTAGGTTCAAGCACTTTTTTTGTTGATGGTTGTTCAGCAGTTAGTTGTGATTCTGGTGTTCTCATAAGAAGGAGTGAACCCATGTCCTTCTACTCTGCCATCTTGAGCTGATCTCAACATTGACTTCTTTAATCAAGTATCCAAAACAGCTTCCAAATATCCCACACCTGAATCAGCCCTCATTCATATTTTGTCAAAGCCATTACAGCTACTTGAATGTGATTATATCTAGTTTGTTCCCCACTGCAAAATAGTCAGCTGATCACACAATTCTTGTACACAATTCTTTCTTGCATTCAATCTCCAAGAACCAAAACATTGCTGGGAACTCACTGACTATTTCATGAATAAATAAGTAAATTAATTAAATATTTATGAAGTAAATATAATATTCTAAGCATTAAGCTGTGGTTTGAAACCACAGTTGTAAAAATAACAGGCATTTTCCTAGTCCTCACAGAACCCATTGTTCTGGTAGAGTTAACATTAACTGGATTATGTTTGACAAAAAAGTTCAACAGAGGACTCACCTAATTCCTCCTTGGTTGAAAATACTGAGAAATCTTCACTCTGTCTTAGATCATTTGAAATGCGAGATTGTCACTGTCTTCTCTCAAAATCAGGGTGATCTTCCTGCTTGTGTGAAGCCTTCAGTGTTTTCAGTTTTCAAGGTAATTTCCTTCCAATGAATATTTACCCTGGCTCAGTGCAGATCAAACAGAAAATTAAACCCAACTATCAACTTTTGCCTGGAAGGAGCTAGACTGTACTTCTGGTGTGTTAACTCTTCCAAATATGGCCCAAGGTTCTACCTTCTAACTCACCTGTCTCTGGAAGCTGACAGGGTCCTCTGTGAGCTTAGGCTGTCATGTAGGTACTTCCTGCAGCTTCTGCCCCAACTTGCTGTAGCAAAAACTACAAGCCTCCAGCTTCTCCCTTGAATAAGTTGGACTAAATATGCAGCACCCTGACTTTGTCAGCTGCTCCTGAGTGTCTCACTTCTAACTTGCCTCTCTTGGGGCACTGACAGGACCTGGCACAACTTAATCTCCTGGTGACATCAAAAACAAAGATAGCGGTTTAAGCAAGTACAACATTCTGAGAGGTATTCAAAATCCTTGGCTGGGCTCATTGGTGTGATACATTTCTGAGATGAGGCCAGTCTCTGCAGATTGGGAGAGGTGGCTATTTTAGCTAAGGCAGAGAAACCAATATGCAGTCAAGAAAAATGAAGAAACAGAATATATTCCAAACAAAAAGAAAACGAAAACCAAGATAAACCCCTAAAAATTAACCTTAATGAAATTGAGATAAGTGATTTATTCAACAGAAAATAAAAATAATGGTCATAAGGATTCTTACTGAGGTCAAGAGAGCAATGCATGAGCAAAGTAGAAGTTCAAAAAATAAAGAGAAAGCATATACAAGTACCAAACATAAATTAGTGAACTAAATAAAACAGTAACTGAAATGAAAAATTCAATAGAGGAGTTTAATAGCAGATTAATTCAAGTGGAAGAAAGGATCAACAAACTCAAAGACAAGTCAATGAAGATCGTACAAGAGGAGCAAAAAGAAAAAAAAGAGAATGAAAACAAGTTAAGACAGTTTAAAGTGATTATGTGATATCATCAAGCAGTCCAATATTCACAATATGGGAGGCCAAGAGTAGGAGAAAATGGCAGAAAAAAATATTCTTATAAATAATACCTGAAAATTTCCCAAACCTGGGGAATAAAATAGACTTCCAGATCCAGAAATCCCAAAGGACACCAAGTAAGAGTATTCAAAGTGACCAAACCAAGACTCATTATAATCAAATTGTCAAAAGTTAAAGACAAAGAGAGACTGTTGAAAGCAGCGAGAGAAAATCAACTTGTTATAGGGAACTCCCACAAAAATTTGAGTTGATTTTTCAGCAGAAACCTTGGAGGCCAGAAGGGACTTGCATGATATAGTCAAAATGCTGCAAGAAAAGAATTGCCAACCAGGAATATTACATGGATCAGGATCATACCTGTGCTCAAAATAAAAGGGAGATAAAGAATTCCTCAGACAACTTCTACATGAAGGAATCTATCACTACTACACCTTACTTAAAATAAATGATAGAGGGGATTCTTCAAGTTAGAAGAAAAGGATTCTAAACAGCAACACTAGAGCATAAGACAACCTGAAACTCATTGGGAAAGTAAATATATACACAAAAGTAATATTGTGTTACTATAATGGTGGTAGGTAAACTGCTTTTAATGCTACTATAAAGGGTAAAATACAAATATTTTTAAAATAACTGTAAATTAGGTTACTAGATACATAATATAGAAAGATGTATATTGTGATATCAAAAGAATATGATGTGGGGGGAGGAGAGGATGAAATGTGGAGTTCTTGTATGCAAGTGAAGTTAATTTGCTATCAACATATAGAGTGTTATAACTATCAGATATTTTATACAATGCCCCTGGTAACCACAAAGAATATACATGTAGTAGTTACACAAAAGAAAAAGAGAAATGAATAAAAATGTATCAATATAAGAAACAATGAAACAGAAGAAGATAACAAGAGAAAAAATAGGGAAAATAACTACGAGACAAATAAAACAGTTCAAATATGGAGACAGTACATCATTCTTGTTCAAAAATGATTTTAACTGTAAATGGACTGAACTCCACAATAAAAAGATACATAGTGGCTGAATAAACAAAAAGCCAAGATCCAGCTATATGCTGTCTACAAGAAATTCACTTTAGATTCAACGATACTTAGACTGAAAGTGAAGTTATAGAGGAAGATATTCTATGCAAATGGTGACCTTAACAAAGCAGGAGTGTCTATATTTATGCAAGACAAAGTGGACTTTTAGTCAGAAATGGCCACTATAGACAAAGAAGACTATTACATAATGATAAAAGGGTCAATTCAACAGGAAGATATAACAATTGTTATATGCACCCAATATCAGATCACTTAAGTATATACATAAAATATTGACAGATCTGAAAGAAGAAATTAAGAGCGGTACAATAACAGGAGATTTCAATACCTGACTTTCAGTACTAGACAGAAGAGTGAGGCAGAAATCAATAAGAAAAATCAGTGAACCTGAATAAAACTTTAGACAAATGAACCAAATAGACATATACAGAACTTTTCATCCAGCAGCAGAATAATTCACGTTCTTTTCAAGAAACCACAGAACACTCTCCAGGACAGATCACATGTTACGGCACAAAAACAACTTAACAAATTGAAGAAGATTGAGATCATACTAAGTATCTTTTGTGACCATAATAAAAGGACACTAGAAATCAAAGCACAAAAAATAGAAAAACCCACAGATGAAGAAACTAAAGAACACAATCTAAAACAACTGTTAACTCGAAGGGGAAATAAGGAAAGCAGCTCATTACAAAGTTTGAATTTGAGACTATATAACTCACCTCTTCTCTCTGAGAGTTTCAGGTAAAACTACACTCATCACGAGGCAAGAAATATCCATTATTTATAACTTATTAACTGTGACTAAGGGCAAATTATACTGCTACATAAGTATCATTCATGTGAAACATTTGACTCATCTGTTAGGAATGTTGATTTATAAGATGAGCTCCTGTTTAAAGTGTTTCATGTATAGAAATCAATTAATAAACTTTGTAAGTCTATTATTCATTAAAATGTCGGAGAGTCCTGAAGAATTGCCCAGCCCTGCACATGACCAACAGGTTTTATGCAGATCTTGGGGTTAGCAGGTGCTGATTCTCTAATGACTACACAATTCAGATGTCCATCACCAGCTGTGTGGACAAATTCAACATCAGAAGACAGTGGCTCCAGGGAAACACTCTCCTGAAAAATGGTCCTTGTCTGAGCCTTCCTGTGACCAGAGATCTCTCATTCCTTCCTGTTTTCTTTGTGAGCTCTCAGCACTGATTATCACATAGCATTGCCTCACTTGTATCTGAATCCATCCTCACTGCTCTAATAGTAATAGAATGTTTACAGTGGGTGCACGTATCTTAGTCCTTCAAAAATTTCCACAGGACTTACATTTTGTTCTATCTAGTGCACTTGTTCTCATCAACACACATCCACATTTAAGGGAACAATATTCTTTATACATTGTTTCTCGCGTTCAAATGTGAAGGAAGCTTACTTACAAAAGGAAAAGAGGATGGTTTTGTAGAAGAGGGGAGAGAAGTATTTTAGTTACAGTTTTCAGACATTTTCAAAGTAGTCAAGTATTATTACTCAAAACTTTAGTGAATTTAAATTTGCATCGAATCAATAAATGATTCCTCAATAACGTCTGTGTTCCAAACTTACAGAAGTGCTTTTGTACTTCCCTCAACTTTGCACTTTTTTCCAACCAGAGCGCTCGCCTGGTTTTTCGGTTTGCCGGCTCCCTCCTTCCCTCCCTCTCTCCCTCTGTCCGGGGAGCCCGGGATCTCGCTCGTGCCGCTCTGGGTAGCCCTGCCGGCCGCCTAGGGCCCCGCGCTGGAATCGCGCGGGGAGCGCGGCTCCTTCGCGGCAGCCTCCCGGGGTCGCGCCGTGTCGTGCCGAGCCGGGAGCTAGCACCGAGACGGAGGCCTCGGGTCCGCGCCAGACGCCCGCCGCCTCGCCCTGGGGTTGAGCTCGGGCGTTTGGGGGCAGAGCGCTGCTCTCTGCCTACCGCTGTCCGCGCCTCCCCTCTCCGAGTCGGGGAAGGGTCCCTCCGGGCAGGTGTCTAGCGCGGGGCCACGCGTGCGCATGTGCGTGTGGTGACCCCATGGCGGGTCCAAGGCGGGGACGCCCCGTCCAGACTCCTCAGTCCCACAGCCACGAGGACCCTGTCACTCCTGCCCTCGTCCTGAGGTGCAGCGGTGGCGGTTGTGTGGGCAAGGGTCGGGCCGCCTCACTTGGGAGCGTTTCCACGGGACGTGAGCCCTGGGGTCGGACCAGACGAAGACGGATCTGTTGAGGACAGATGGATGATTGGGTGGACGGGTCCCCCTGCGGCACTTGGGGGGCGGGGGCATCGCACGCGGGGCCCTGCGGCGGGGCCGGGTCGCGGGAGGCTCCAGGGTGGCCGGCCGGCATCCCAGGCGTGGTGGGACGCCCTCGTGTGTGTGGCGGTGGGACCCCGCATTTGTTTTCCTGGTGGCCCGGCAGTGTCTCAGCCCTTCCTCTCCCTGGGCAGCGCCCGCGCCTCTGCCTCCACGGCCCTCGCTGTGTGCTCGTGCTGCACCTCTCCGTCGCCGCCCCCTTCCCCGTCTGGGACCTAACGGGCCTCGCTGCGTGCGGGTGTCGCCCCCCGGCCACCACGGCCGGTGGCATCCCCGGGTGGAGTGCTCTCGGTTCCCGAGGGGGGAGCTGGGCGTGGCGGATGCGTGGGGGGCGTGGGGTCCCTGGTACAGGTGCAGGAGAGTGTTCTCGCGGGCCGGCCGCGGCTCTTGGCTGTCGGTGGTGGTCACAAGCCCTTGGAGAGGGCCCGCGGGGGCCAGGGAGGCCAGCTGGCATCCTGGGTGCCACGGGACCGCCACTGTGCTGGAATCCTCTGGCGGTGAGACCCCCTGTCGTGCCCTGGCGGCCAACTCGCGTCTGGGTCTTTTCTACGGCCCCCGGCCCTTCGTAGGGGCACGCGGCCGTCCCCTCTCACGACCGCTTCAGCGCCGTCATCATCACTTCTTTGCTACGTCGGCCAGCGCACCTCCTCAGCCCTCTCTCCGCCCGTCCGCCTTGTCCCTTCTGCCTGTCGACCCCCGGGCGGCGCCCCGGTGCCTCTCGCTTCCCGGGCCCGCCGCGGCCCAGATCTGTGGTCCGTCGCCGCTGCCCGTCCGCCAATGTTGGTGTGTGCTGGGTCAGGGGGACCGCTGTCCCCCGCCGCTCCCCGCCCTGGCGCGCTTTCACGAGCGCGGGTGGGTCCCCGCCAGCCTTGGTGAACTGGCCGCCGTGTCCACACCGCCCCCGGTGGGGGGTCCGGGCCTCCGCCCGAGCCCCCCTGTCCTCGCGATCGCAAGCACGCGTCGGCCGGTCTCCACATGACTGCCTGGTGCCCAGGTCCAGCTCCTGGGCAGCGGGAGTTGGGGCCGCGCCGGGGGAGGGGCGCTCCCTCGGCCCTCCATGCCGCTGTAGAGGCGCGCTGTGCCCCTCGTGGTCAGAAAGTAGGTGGTCTGCCGTACTCGCTGTAGTCGGGGCGGGCCATCGCCCCGGTGTTCGCCTGCCCTCTTTCTCGCCTCTGGGGGCCTGCTGCCACCGCTGCGTTGCCCGCCACCGGCATGCCCGGCTCCGTGTGCTCGCTCCCTTACCTGGTTGATCCTGCCAGTAGTTTATGTTTGTCACAAAGGTGAAGCCATGCATGTCTAAGTACGCATGGCCAGTACAGTGAAACTGCGAATGGCTTATTAAATCAGTTATGGTTCCTTTGGTTGCTCGCTCCTCTCCTACTTGGATAACTGTGGTAATTCTAGAGCTAATGCATGCTGATGGGTGCTGACCCCCTTTGTGGGGGGATGCGTGCATTTATCAGATCAAAACCAACCCCGTCAGCCTCCCTCCGGCCCCAGCTTCGGGGTGGGCCCTGGCGGCTTTGGTGACTCTAGATAACCTCCGGCTAATCTTGCACGCCCCCCTTGGTGGTGACAACCCATTCAAACGTCTGCCCTATCAACTTTTGATGATAGTTGCCATGCCTATCATGGTGACCACGGGTGACAGGGAATCAGGGTTCGATTCCAGAGAGGGAGCCTGAGAAACGGCTACCACATCCAAAGAAGTCAGCAGGTTACCCACTCTTGACACAGGGAGGTAGTGACGAAAAATAACATCACAGGACTCTTTCGAGGCCCTGTAATTGGAATGAGTCCACTTTAAATCCTTTCCTGAGGATCCATTGGAGGGCAAGTCTGGTGCCAGCTGCCGTGCTAATTCCAACTCCAATAGCATATATTAAAGTTGCTGCAGTTAAGAAGCGGGAGCGGGCAGTCTGCTGTGAGGCGAGCCACCGCCCGTCCCGCCCCTTGCCTCTCGGCGCCTCCTTGATGCTATTAGCTGAGTGTCCCACCACCCGAAGCATTTACTTTGAAAAAATTAGAGTGTTCAAAGCAGGCCCGAACCTCCTGGATACCACAGCTAGGAATAATGGAATAGGACCTCAGTTCCATTTTGTTGGTTTTCAGAACTGAGGCCATGATTAAGAGGGACGGCCAGGGGCATTTGTACTGCGCCGCTAGAGGTGAAATTCTTGGACCAGCGCAAGATGGACCAGAGCGAAAGCATTTGCCAAGAATGTTTTCATTAATCGAGAACGAAAGTCAGAGGTTTGAAGACCATCAGATACCTTCCTAGTTCTGACCATAAACTGGCGGTGCAGTGGCGTTATTCCCATGACCTGCTGGACAGCTTCAGGGAAACCAAAGTCTTTGGGTTCCAGGAGGAGTATGGTTGCAAAGCTGAAACTTAAAGCAATTTACAGAAATGCGCTACCAGGAGTGGAGCCTGCGGCTTAATTGACTCAACACGGGAAACCTCACCCGGCCCGGACACGGACAGGATTGACAGATTGATAGCTCTTTCTTGATTCCGTGGGTGGTGGTGCATGGCCATTCTTAGTTGGTGGAGCGATTGTCTGGTTAATTTCGATAACGAACGAGACTTTGGCATGCTAACTAGTTACGCGACCCTCGAGCAGTTGGCGTCCCCCAACTTCTTAGAGGGACAAGTGGCGTTCAGCAACCTGAGATTGAGCAATAACAGGTCTGTGATACCCTTAGATGTCCAGGGCTGCACGCGCGCTACACTGACTGGCTCAGCGTGTGCCTACACTACTCTGGCAGGTGCGGGTAACCCATTGAATCCCATTTGTGATGGGGGGTTGCCATTATTCCCCATGAGTGAGGAATTGCCAGTAAGTGTGGGTCAGAAGCTTGCATTGATTAAGTCCCTGCCCTTTGTACACACCGCCTGTCCTTACTACTGATTGGATGGTTTAGTGAGGCCCTCCGGCCATGCTGGGGTCGGCCCTGGTGGAGCGCTGAGAAGACTGTCGAACTTGACTATCTGGAGGAAGTAAAAGTAGCAAGGTTTCCATAGGTGAACCCGTGGAAGAATCATTAATGTGGTTACCAGAGCGCGGTGGCGGACACCCTCCTGCAAGCCTCCACCTGTGCCACGCAGGAGGGGAAGGAGGGAGGGTCTGGAGCCGCACTTGCGCGTGCTCCGGGACAGTGCCTCCTGGGCCACTGGTGGTTGGGTCGGTGGTCTTCCGGAGGGGAGGAGAGCCAGAGGGGGTGGCGTGAAGGGATTGGGTGGGAGGGCGGCTCCTCGCCTCCCCACACCCACCCGTCTCCCCCGTCCCACCTGCTGTCTCCCCCCGCCTGGCCTCCCGAGGCGACCCCCCAACCCCGTGGCCCCCGAAGGGGTCTCCGGCATATCTTTCCCCTCTGACAACCCCGCCACGTCCCTCGAGGTTGGGTCCGAGGGTTCCAGGGGGCCGAGCCCCCCACGCGCCTTCGTCTCAGGAGCCGGTCATGTCCCCGTTCGCGCCCGCCGGCGCGGAGGCTCCGGTGCGTCCCAGAATGTGCGGCGTGGCGGTGGCGGCTCCCCGTGGGGGCGCTCGCCCACCGTGGCCTCCCGCCGCCGGCCCTGGACTGTTTCTCCGGTCGTCGGCCCGCTGCTCCGAGCCCGCCACCCCTCCCCAGGCGCCTCTCTCCGCCCTCTGAGCCCGGGGCCTCTCCTCCGTCCGGCTCTCTCTTTCCCGCCCTCCCCTGTGTGCCCCTGCCCGCTTGTGCCCAGCTTCCCGTCAGAGCCTCTCTTCCTCCCTCGGCGGCGAGAAGGGTGGCCGGGACGCGGGTGCGGGAAGTGGGTGGGGGAAAAGAGAAGGGCCGTCCGGGCGCCGGGGGGCTCTATCTGCCCTGTTTTGGGGACATGGGGGCGTCGTCTGGCTGTGGCGGTGGGGACTCATGCGGCGGTCGGCCGGCGCCCGGCTGGCCCCGCGTTCGGGCCGGTAGCGCCGAGAGGCCTGCATGCTCGCACCGGTGCTGCGGGCGGAGCAAGGTGGTCGGTGCTGGGTGGCAGTGGCCGTGGGGCTCTCCACCCCCACCTCACCCGCCTCCCCCCTTTTCCAGGTACCTAGCGCATCCCAGCGCAGAGGTTTAAAGACCCCTGGGGGGGGGGGTCTCCAGTCCACCTTGGGGCGGTTGGGCCTGCGGGGAGTCGGGAGGCTCCTCTCTTCTCCCCAAACTCCGCCCCCCACCACCTGCAGGGGCGCTGCCCTGTGCCCCTGGTCCCCTCACCAGGGCCGTTGGGAGGGGGCTACCCGGAGGCCAGAGGCCGTTGTGTGGCGGGGGCCATGGGCGCGCACTGCTTCCATGGGGGAGGTGGGAAACCCCTCGGTGCCTGTGGGGTGTCCGAGCCCACCCCTGAGGGTGGGTGCCAGAGGCCCTGTCCTGAGACCTTCCGACCCTTCCTGTCCGCTGTTTCTGTCTGACTTGGCCACCGGAGGCAACCCCTCTAGGGGGTGTGCTGTGCCAGGGGCGAGGCTTCCCCCTCCCTGGGGGACACCACAGGAAACCAAAAAACCAAACTTATAAGACTGTTAGCGGTGGATCATTTGGCCTCTGCATTGATGAAGAAGGCAGTTAGCTGTAAGAATTAATGTGAATTACAGGACACATTGATCACTGACGCTTCAAACACACTTGCGGCTGGGTTCCTCCCAGGGCTATGTCTGTCTGAGCATCACTTGATCAATCGCCATGGGTGTGTGTGCACCTTCCCAGGGTCCAGCGGCTGGGGGTGACCTTGCAGGGCTGCTGGGAGCTCCGGCTTCTAAGTGCAGACACGGTGCCCCCGCCTCGTGCGGAGGCCCTGGGGCGCTGCCGGAGAGAGAAAAGAGAGGAAGAGAGCTCGCGCTGAGGCCCTGGCCGTGGCGCCCGTGGTCGTCCCCTTCGAGAGCTCCCTCTCACCACAAGCGGTCTTTGGGCGTGCCCTCGTGGTGTCGGGGTGGATTGTCCCGCGCCCGCTTGGCCGGGCCGTGGTGGTGGTGGTGCTGGTGGTGGCGCCGAGTCTGGTCCGCCATCTTTCGCCGCCAGCCCCCCGCGGCATCCCGGCGGCCTCCGGCCGGCCCCCTATGCGGCTCCCTGCCAGCGAGTCCAGGGTCCGTGCCCGTCCTGCTGTGTCTGGGCGGGGGGCTCACGCTGAGGCAGAGTCGCAAGCGCCTGGCCGCACCCCGGGGACGCGTGCCCTGGCGGCGACCAGCGGGACGCCGCGGCGTCGTCCGCCGCAGGGCCCTTTCCCCCGGGCTGTGGCCGCGCCGCGCTTCGCGCTCCCGAGGGTGGGTGTGGAGGGGCACACGGCGCCTGTCGCTCGTTGAGGGCGTCTGGCAGCTGGGCGGAGGGTGAGTGGGAAGAGGGGTGGGGCGGGGAAGGAAGGGGAGGATGGCCCGGCGGTCGGAGGGCGGCAACCGCCGGGTTTCTCTTCCCTCCCCCCTGCCCGCCGCTCACCTCCCCTCTCTTGGCGCCCGCCACTCCCCTCTCCACCGCAAAGACGCCGCTGGGCTCCTCGACTTGCGTTACTCCCTCTCCGCCCCACCCGGCCGTCCTGTGGCCGACGGTTGGTGCTCCCGCCCTGCCCCCCCACCCCGTTCATCTCCCTGCCCTGCCCCTGTGCAGGGCTGGGTGAAGGACACATGGCTCAGCCACGGGGTCTCTCCTTCCCTCTCCCGCCTCCTCAGGGGCGCCCTTGCCCCACGGGCGAGGATCGGGTGGGCCCTTGGTGGTCCGCCTCGCCCAGAGTGTACCCTCCAAGCTGCGACCTCAGATCAGACTTGTCAACCCGTTGAATTTAAGCATATTAGCTGCGGAAAAGAAACTAACCAGGATTCCCTAAGTTACAGCGAGTGAACAGGGAAGAGCCCAGCGCTGAATCCCTGCCACCGTGCTGGGGCGCGGGAAATGTGGCATTTGGAAGACCCACTCCCCGTGCCACTTGTGGGGGGCCAAGTCCTTCTGATCAAGACCCAGCCCGTGGAAGGTGTGAGGATGATAGCGGCCCCTGGCGCGCTGGCCCGGGTCTTCCCGGATGCTTGGGAATGCAGCCCAGAGCGGGTGGTAAACTCCATCTAAAGCTAAATACCAGCTCGAGACCCATAGTCAACAAGTACTGTAAGGGAAAGTTGAAAAGAACTTTGAAGAGAGAGTTCAACAAGGTGTGAACCTGTTAAGAGGTAAATCGGTGGGGTCTGTGCAGTCCACTTGGAAGATAGGACCAGGCAGCAGGTCTGGCTGTGCTGGTTGCCTGGAGATCTTTCCGCCTCCCAGTTCCTCCCGACCCCTCCACTCGCCCTCCCTCCGCCCCTCCCCTCTCCCTCCACATCTCTGCGGGGGTGGGCAGGCACGGCCCGGGGTGCAGTCGGCAGGGGACCACACGTTGCCGGCGACTTGCTGCCGCCGGGTGCATTTCCACCGCAGTGGTGTGGCGCCCTGGGCTCCGGGATGGCTGGGAAGGCCAGTGAGGAGGGTGGCTCAGGCGACCCGGCTTCGGCTGCGGTGGGCTCACCCCCCTGAATGCTACAGCGCCCCCCCCCCCTGCAGCAGCGTTCGCTGAATCCTGGGGAGGAGGGACCAAGACCTGTTGCCACTCTCGACCCCATCCCGGAGCCCACCCTCGCCGGGGCTGTCTCGTGAGGGTGCGTTCCCCGTGGGGGTGGACCGGTTTTTGCGGGGGCGGGGTCTGGCCGCTCCTCCCACGGCGTGATCGCTCTCCCACCCCGGCCCGCCTCCAACCGGGTGGGGTGGACTGTCCCCAGTGCGCCCAGGGCGGGTCGCGCCATTGGCCCGGGGGGTTGTGGTTCTCCCCAGAGGTCACATCGTAGGGTGAAGCGAATGCAAGTGGTCAGTGGTGAGGTCTGCCACCCATCCGAGCCGTTTTGAAACACGGACCAAGGAGTCTAACACACCTGTGAGTCAGGGGCTCCCACAAAAGCCGCTGTGGTACAATGAAGGTGAAGGCCACCTTAGCCCGCGGCTGAGGTGGGATCCCCAGGCCTCTCCAGTCCGCTGAGGGCTCACCACCGGCCCCTCTCACCCGCCGCGCTGGCGGATGGAGCATGAGCACACGTGTTAGGACCCGAAAGATGGTGAACTATGCCTGGGCAGGGCAAAGCCAGAGGAAACTCTGGTGGAGGTCTGTAGTGGTCCTGACGTGCAAATTGGTCATCCCACCTGGGTATAGGGGCGAAAGACTAATCGAACCATCTAGTAGCTCATTCCATCTGAAGTTTCCCTCAGGATAGCTGGCGCTCTTGCACCAACCTCGAGCCCCACGCAGTTTTATCCAGTAAAGAGAATCATTAAAGGTCTTGGGGCTGAAACGATCTCAACCTATTCTGAAACTTTAAATGGGTAAGAACTCCGGCTTGCTGGTGTGGAGCCGGGCATGGAATGCGAGTGGCTAGTGGGCCACTTTTGGTAAGCAGAACTGGAGCTGAGGGATGAACCAAACGCTGGGTTAAGGCTCCCGATGCCAACGCTGACCAGACCCCAGAAAAGGTGTTGGTTGGTATAGACAGCAGGAAGGTGGCCATGGAAGTCAGAATCCGCTAAGGAGTGTGTAACAACTCACCTGCCAAATCAGCTAGCCCTGAAAATGGATGGCGCTGGAGAATTGGGCCCATACCCGGCCATCTCTGGCAGTCAGAGAGCATGAGAGGGACGGGAGCGGGCATGCGGCTGGCTGGCATTCGCTTCTTGGGTGCCGCCGCCAGAGACCTCTCCCCCCACACCCCCCGCGGACTCTGCCCAACAAAAAGGATGGCGAATGCGGTGAGTCTTGAAGCCTAGGGCATGGGCCCAGGTGGAGCCGCCACAGGTGCGGATCTTGGTGATAGCAGCAATATTCAAACAAGAACTTGAAGGCTGAAGTGGAGAAGGGTTCCTTGTGAACAGCAGTTGGTCAGTCGGTCCTGAGAGATAGGCAAGCGCCGTTCCGAAGAGATGGGCAATGGCCTCCGTTGCCCTCGGCCGATCGAAAGCAAGTCGGGGGACTTCCTTGGTGGCGCAGTGGTTAAGAATTCGCCTGCCAATGCAGGGGACACAGGTTCATTCCCTGGTCCAGGAAGATCCCACATATCGTGGAGCAACTAAGCCTGCATGCCACAACTACTGAAGCCCGCACACCTAGAGCCTGTGCTCCGCAAGAGAAGTCACCACAATGAGAAGCCCAAGCACCACAATGAAGAGTAGCCCAGCTCACCACAGCTAGAGAATAAAGACCGTGCACAGCAACGAACACCCAAAGCAGCCAAAAATGACTGAATGAATGAATGAGTAAATAAATTAATTAATTAAAAAAAAAAAGGAGTCCGGTTCAGATCCCCGAATCCAGAGTGGCGGAGGTGGGCACCACGAGTCACCCAGTGCGGTAATGCAACCAATCCCGGAGAAGCTGTGGGAGGCCCAGGGAGAGTCCTCTTTTCTCTTTCGGTTCCCCCTGAGAGAGGGGCCCATGCCTTGTAAAGCATCCTGGTTCTGGTGTCTGGCTCTTGAAAATCCGGGAGTGCAGGTGTAAGTCTTGTGCTGGGCTGTACCCATGTCTGCAGCAGGTCTCCAAGGTGAACAGCCTCTGGCATGTTGGAACAATGTAAGTAAGGGAAGTCAGCAAGACTGATCCCTAACTTCGGAATAAGGATTGGCTCTAAGGGCTGGGTTGGTGGGGCTGGGGCGAGGCTGGGCGTGCACCACAGCTGGATGAGGCACCGCTGCCACCCTCACGTCAGGTGGCTGCCACCCCTCCTCCGCTCTCCTCCCGACCCCCCTTCCCCCTCTCGCAGGGGGCGGGTGGGGGGGCGGTGGGACAGTGGAAGGGGTGGGAGCGGCTGAGGACCCTGGCGGTTGGGTGGGGGGTCCCCCGCAGCAGCCCAGGCACCCGGGGGAATCTGGACGCCAGCAGGGCCTTTCCAGTGGATAGCCCCAGCTGCACGGGGGGCGGGGCTCGGCATCCATTCCTTTCTTCCTCCCTCTCCCGACTACCCCCTCACTCCGAGGGCCGCTGCCCCCGTCCACGCCAGGGGAGCGGCGATGGGTCTCGTGCCCAGCTCCCCTGACCGGCCCGCGCAGATCGGTCGCGGGGAGGCGCCCGCCCGCGGAGGTCAGGGTCCTCGTGTGGAGCAGCGCCCGTCCCGCCGAAGGAAGGGGCAAGAGGGAAGGGGGCGCCCCTTGCGGCGCCTCCCGGCCTCGCTGTGCTGCGCCTCCTCCCCACCACGCAGTGCACCTCGCCCACGGTCTGGAATGGGGAAAGTGGGGAGACGGGTGCGGACCGAGAGGCGGGGGGCGTCGCAGGGCGGTCCCTCTGGCCCCTTTCCCAGGCGGGCGTGCGGGGCCGGAGGGGCGGCTGCACGCGCGCCCCACCGACCGCGTCCGCGCCCGGGTCCTCCGCCACCCCCAGCGCGGGGGGTGGGCCGGGCTTCCCGGCCGCTCGTGGCCCTTGCGCTCTTCCTCTCCGCGGTGCGGGTCGACCAGCTCTCCCGGCGTTCTTGCGCTCCGTGGCCCGGGCCGCTGCGTCGCCCACCTGCTTGCTGCTTGTTCGTGTCCTGAAGATTAGTGTGCTGAGTTGGGCTGTTTTTATTAAGATTAAACATGTAAACAAGAATCACTTAATTTTAAATATTACCGTATTTGTATTTGTCTCATTGATGGATGTTCCTTCATGGTGGCAGCAGCGAGGGGAAAGAGGAGGAGAAAACAACAACAAAAGGAAACTTTATTTCTCCACGGACTCGCGCCGGCTGAGGCAGGCCTGCGGTCAACCTTCGGTGGAAGCGCATTCTGGCGCCCGGAACCGGCCCGGCATGGGGAGTGAGGAATCCGTACCCTCCCCGGCAGTCGTACCTCGCCGAGAGGGACGTTCGAGAAAAATACTGCCGGGTCCCAGGTCCCCGGTCCCCGTGTCCCCGAGTCCGTCGCCCCCCGTCCCCATGCCCGTGCCCCGTCCGCGGCCGTGATTGAGCGGAGAAATGCGCACCAGGAGGATCGGGTCCCTCAACGAGTCCCCGCCGCCCTGCGTTCCCCGTGCAGCCTGCTCACTGGACTGCCGGTTGTCAGGCGCCACCTGCCTGTCGGTCGCTTTTTATACCATCCAAAGCTGTCGACCAGATGGCTGGGCGAGGTCCCGGAGGGCGAGACTCACTTTTGAAAGAGAGAGGTATCAGAGTGGGAGGAGGGGAGGGAACGGGAGATCCTGGGCCGGAGGCCAGTGGGGTGGGGAAGAGCAGACGCTCTAGTCTTTTTTTTTCTTTTAAAAACTCTTTTTAAATTATTTATTTATTTGTTTATTCGTTCATTCATTCATTCATTCATTCATTTAATTCCCTGCAGTGGAAGCGTAGAGACTTAACTACTGGACCGCCAGGGAAGTCCCTAGCCACACTAGTCTGCATCCATGATTTTTAGGATCATTGAGAAATGCTACCATCCATCTGACTAGATGGACTTGAAAGATCCTGTCCATGGATGCAGGAGAGATCCACTGGAGGTTCCAGAACTTGGGTCTCTTGGCAAGGGGGTATCGTTTTCAAGATGGAAAGGACTATGCCAAAGATGGTCTCAGAATGAAAGGAGTGTGCAAAGAGGTAGAAAGAGAGGTTCCCGACTGCAGGGGGTGGGGGTTGGGGAGCCCAAACCACGTCGTCTCTTCCTCGATCCACCCCAATCAGGGTCACGGGCAGAACACAAGGGACAGCTTCCCTCAGTGGGGGCCCCCAACTTAGAAAACTCTCATCTCTGCCAAAGACAAGCAGTGCTGGGTGGGGGTGGCAGACTCTTTTCTTCTCATGGGACTGATCTTGATCTCCATAGCTCAGAAAATACGTGCAAACACTCAGAAGATACCCAAGCACAGTGTCCTTTACCTGGCTCCCTCTCGCTCACTCTCTGCCTCTCTCTATCTGTCTCTGTCTTTCTGTCTCCCGGTCTCTCTCCCTCTTTCTCTGGCTCTCCCTCGCCCCCATCCCCCACTCCCGCTCTTCCCCCTCTTTCTCTCTTTCTTCCCCCCTCCTCTCTTTCTTTCTGTTTCTCTCTCTCTCTCTCCTCTCTCTCTCCCTGTCTCTCACTTTTTTCCCTCCCTCCCTCCCTCTCTCTCTCTTTCTCTCTCTCCCTGTCTCTCTCTCTCTCCCTCCCTGTCTCTCTCTCTCCCTCTCTCTCTTTCTCCCTCTCTCTCTTTCTTTTTTTAAATTTATTTTATTTATTTATTTATTTTTGGCTGCGTTGGGTCTTCGTTGCTGCGCGCGGGCTTTCTCTAGCTGCGGTGAGCGGGGGCTACTCTTTGTTGCGGTGCGCAGGCTTCTTATTGCGGTGGCTTCCCTTGTTGCGGAGCATAGGCTCTAGGCACACGGGCTTCAGTGGTTGCAACACGCAGTCCCAGTATTTGTGGCTCACGGGCTTAGTTGCTCTGCGGCATAAGGGTTCTTCCCAGATCAGGGCTCAAACCCGTGTCCCCTGCATCGGCAGGCGGATAATTAACCACTGCGCCACTGGGGAAGTCCTTTCTTTCTTTCTTTCTTTCTTTCTTTCTTTCTTTCTTTCTTTCTTTCTTTCATTCTCTCTCTCTCTCTCTCTACTCCCCCTCCCTCTCTCCCTGTCTCTCTCTTTCTCCGTGTGGGTGTGTCTCTCTCCCCCTCCCTCTGCCTTTCTCTCTCTCTCTCCTTCTCTCTCACCCATCCCCACTCCCCCTATCCCCGGTCATGTGGCATCCTCATTTTCCATGAGAAGTCATGAAGATGGAAGGGATGTTAGACTGATGTTCGCATGCTACCGAATCCCCCTTTCCCAGGGATAGCTGCACTGCATTTGGCAGGCCATGGTGGGTGGGGGTGGTGTCTTTTCTTCTGTATCGATAGAAATGATTTGAAGAGGAGGGAGGATGGGCATAGGTCCACTGCCTCACACCAAGGCCCTTTGGGAGCTTTTCAGTGAATCGGGACAGAACATTTTTCTCCTTGCGGTGAGGGAACCGGAATAGGGCACCCTGAAATGGACCGCTTTGGCAAATAGATGAGTTGGAATTTAAGGCGCTTCAGAAACGACGGGTGGGCGACAAGGACGCTCTGCCGCTCTGCCTCTCCCTCTTCTTCCTGATCTGAAAGTAGGACAAAAATCTTCCTCGAGAAGCTCAAGCTCAGAGCCCACCGTTTCGAGTGACTTCTGGCTTGGGCTTCTCCTGCGTGGGGGGCATAGTGCACGCGTTCCTCAGCCGTGGGTTGCTCTCTTCTCGAGCGGTCTTTTGGGGACAGGGGCTTCTCAGGCAAGAACTCAGAAGGATCGTTGAGGGAACATCGTTTTTCCTCTCCCACGCCTGATGAATGCAGAGAGACACACAGGAATCTCGCCCCCCCTTCCCCCCCAAGTGAGAGGAGTCGCCGGACATCCTTGGGGTCACACACAGCCTCCGTGGCTCTTCTATGTTGCCAGGCGCCCTGGCCTTCACTGCCCCCCCCGCCCCCTGCGCATCTCCCCCCAGCCTGCCCGCCCCCAATGAAGTTGCATCATCGTTCATAGTGTAAATGCTGTGAGAAGATAAGCTTTTCACAATAAAATTCTCCCTGCCTTTCCTTCCCGAGGACACCATGAACACCTACTGTCATGTGCAGTGCTTATTGATCCACCTGGAACAGAGGACCCTCTCCGACAGAGGCAGGAACTCACTTGCTCTGAGTCATCGAGGAGAGGGTGTTTGGTTCTGTGTTTTAAACTGGTGGGCCAATGACACATCATCTCCTAGTAAGCCATCAGGTTCACAGGTTCGGTGACATGAAGTACATTTACATCCTCCTTGAGTTTGACTTTGAAAGTCTTGGGGCCCAGAGTAGGCCGCCCCCAAATGTGCCTCCGTGGCATAGGGATGTTTTGGAATTAGAGTGACAACACCACGAGAGGGACACTCTGACCCTCCTTTACTTCTCCCCTCTGAAACCAGGAAGAAAATCTCTCACGTGAAAGGGGAGGGGGGGCGGGAGGTGTAGAGATCATGACGAACTGAACTGCTTTCATGTCTCATGAAATGTTCACGAATCATCTAAGTAGGATTGCTCATAACAAATAGAGGACATAGATGTTGATGAGATAAGAATGTTTAAGGGGAACTTTTCCCCCAATGATTGTTTTCCATAGGCCGACTTCAAGACTTTCCAACATCTCTGGTCATCTCTAGGCTTAGAGGTTGGCTAAATGCCCTGACAGGGTGAAATCTCAGCGAGTGTCTCCATCGTCTCCACATAAGATAAAATACTGAAATGTTCATGGCTCCACAAGTCTAAGGGTCTCCCTGCTTTGGACCTTTTAGGGAGGAAGAGACTGAGCATGTTTGGTTCCATGCCTAGATAGATCTTGTGCCTTAGGGAAAGGTTGTACTAGGTAGGAGCCTAGACTTCTACAAAGTATTCCATGTTCACATTGTTCGCTGTGGTTGGCTTCCTTACTTTCACTGAAGACAAAAAAAAAAAAAAGATAGGGTCCAAGGACGAGGCATTCTAAAGAAGGAACGTGTGTGGTCCAAGCTACTTGATGTCGCTATCCTCATGGTAGGAAGAGGACGTCTTTGGGGGGTGGGGGAGGGGGAGGCAAAGTAGAAGGTATGGAGATAAGGTTTGGGGGAAGGAAAAAGAGATTTTAGTCCTAAAGGTAGTCATTTCTCAATGGAAAAGAAATAAAACAAGGGACAAGCTAAAAAATGGGCACAGACAATTGGAAAATGTGTGTGAAGAAAAGAATCTTTGGAAGGAATTCGATCCGTGGTCAGGACTGGATAAGATGAGGATGGATTCAAAGACAGAAATGAGTTTTCGTATCAACATGAAACCAGTGCAAAATTATAATTTAGTTGTCTCTGTTAAAAGGACCAGGTTTGGGTTTAGGGTTTGGGTTTTTCTTCTATCGGTGTGCTCTGTCCATCATGAGAGATTAGATTAGATGAGGAAAGGTTTTTTCCTTTATCTTTAAGGAGAGAAAGAAAGAAAGAAAGAAAGAAGAAAGAAAGAAAGAAAGAAAGAGAGAGAGAGAGAAAGAAAGAGAGAGAGAGAGAGAAAGAAAGAAAGAAAGAAAGAAAGAAAGAAAGAAGGAAGGAAGAAAGAAAAGCTTACGTCTTTGTCAAAAGTTATCACTTATTTTCTAGGTTGCCTTTATCAGGTCTTGGAGGACTCACATCAACTTAGTCCTCTCGATATTCAAAGAACCAGGTTTGGCTCAGAACTGAAGAAGAAGCTTCTCTCTCTGCCTAGCAAGTCTTTCCATGGGATGTTGGTGACATGGCTAACGAAGCACTGTTTCACAGTGACCTATCTGATTAGGTGCTTTACAATCTTTTGGATATTTTGGACACACTTCCCCAGAAATTGAAGGACAGATGAAGTCCTTTGGACTTAGAACGCATTTTGAGATAGGATCCAGGAGGAGAGGGCCCCCGAAATAGCTCAAAAATGTGTTCTCTCTCCTGAGAAATGAGAGAGATGAAACTGAGTAAATTTCTTGGAGAGGTTCGATGACACGGGAAGCGTTGTCAAAGAGGAAAGAACAGCGTGAAGCCTTCTTTGGCTTGTGACTGTACACAGATGTGTTCTAACTGTTCCAGAAATGATGGGATCTTTCTTCCTGGAAGTCTTCTCTGCCCTGGAATAAAGGGTTGTCTGTCGTCAAAATGGAGGCTCACACGAAAGGGACTGAACCCAGTATCAGGGAGATGTTCTAACCGACTTTCACGCCAAGGCAGCAACAACAGCCTGTTGAAAGATGGTGGAGGGTGACGGGGCACAAGTGGATCAAGTCCATTCTGTCCTTTCAACAGCCAGTTGGGGCTATGGCAGACCCAAGACAGCGGCCCAGCCAGCTGCTCCCTGGGCAACCTCCCCCCTCCCCACCACCTTGCATTCCTTCACCGCCATGGTTCCTTGAAGATGACTCCAATTGTAAATAGACATTGGCAGGAAGATTTCTACAGCCTACCGGCAATATCTGACCTGTCATGCTTGTAACCCTGGGGGGAAAAATTATTTTTTTCTCTGGAAAAAAAACCCTCCTCTCTCTGGACCCTCTGAACCTCAGCCACTGGACTTCATTCCACGGCCACTTAGTAAGGGTCATCCAAACATTCTTGTGACCGTAGATATGTTTTCCATGTGGGTTGACGTCTTCCCTCGCTGCAAGCCTGATGTCCTCACCGTGGCACAGAGACTGTTAAAAAAATATATATGTTTGCCACTTGGGGTCTACGTTCCACAGCCTCCTGTGTGATCAGATCAAGGCACCCGCTTCGCTGGGAAAATCCTACAATCCTTCACAAAATCTCTTGCAAACTTCTTGGAACTGTCACTTGTCCAGTCATGCTCAATCATCAGGCAAGGTCGGCAAAACTGATGGAAAAACTGGACTCCAAGAAGAACAAGAATGACTTACATGGGGTTGAATGAACTGATGAATAGGATGACAATGTGTATGACTACTTGTCTAAAATAGGACTGATTGGGGAAACGGGGGATAACTTAGGAGGTTAGGATGAACATATACACATTACTGTACATAAAATAGGTAATCAACAAGCACCTCCTACTATACAACACAGGAAACTCTACTCAATACTTTGTAATAACCTATGAGAGAAAAGAATCTGAAAAAGAATATCTATATAAAGTATTTGTATATATATATAAAGAGAGAGAGAACTGAATCACTGTGCTGTACACCTGAAACTAACACGACACTGTAAATCAACTATATTTCAATTATTAAAAAAAAACTCAAAAAAAAAATCCCCTAACCTAAGTGAAAGAGAGAGAGGGAATAGGACTGATTGTTAAATCTTTTGTTTTCCAGATACAAGGAAAAACAAAAACAAACAAACAGAATCCAATTTTCTTTTTTTCTTTTTAAAGATGGACATCCATTTGGTAACTTATACCTCTGTCAGCAGGATGGAATCACTGATCTTTTTCTCCCTACCTTCGTTAATTCAGAAACTTTCAGTGAGGCTTCTTATTTCCTTGGCAATAGAGTTATTTGCATATGTTACTTGGAGGGCAAAATTATGTTTCCATAAAACGGGGATACACACTTGTGGATATGAAATTATGGTGCTACTCATTTCCCTTAAGGTGTTTTCTTAACCTGAAAACTGGACTGCGTCCTGAAGTTTTTTGAGTTTCCTCCAATATCTGGTTATGACTCTCTACATGAACGTTTGCCATTTTCACCCACCCTTTTGACTTGGCATCACTGAGAACTAAAACGGCCCTTTGCCTGAAGCCCTGCAAACGGAAGCTAGAGAACTTGATGAAAAACTTAGAGAAATGGCCACAACAGCTCCTATGGAAACAATCCTCATGCCTGTTTCTATGAGAGCCACTCCGAAAGTTGAACCAAACACACGACAACATCATCAGAAGTATTTCAAACTTCTAAAGTTGCTTCGACCCTGACATCTAGAAATCTCCTTGACACACACACACACACACACACCGCCCCAAATGGTTGATGATCTGCTCCAACGATGAACCTTTGTTTCCTTGAGCATCTTAGGAAACACCTGACTGCTTGCACTATAGGCCTAGCTTTGGGAGTCCATCGACATCACCACCTCCTGAGAGGAGATACTATAACTGTTTCACTGAACTGACCTGTTCTCAGAACTAAGAAGCGGTTTCCAGGAAATGGAGGCCCCTACTAACCTATTTTCTCCCTCTTCCTCCCTCCCTCCCTCCCTCTCTCTCTCTCTCTCTCTCACTCTCTTTCTCTCTCTCTCTCTCTCTGTCTCTCTCTCTCTCTCTCTCTCTCTCTCGTCTCTCTCTCTCTCTCTCACACACACACGAGTCACCAGCTCAGCTTTAATATGTTCCAAGGAACTTTCAGAGGAGGGAACTATTGGGGTCCAGAGTAGGCCGCCCCAAAATGTGCCTCCATGCCCTACTGATTATTTTGAATTCAAGTGACTTAAGAACCGGCCAGCACAAAAGGGACACACTGGCCCTCCTTTCTATCCTCCCGCGGAGGAAGATCTCAAGTGAAGACATCTGCTTCCACGCATGTCCATGATTCTCAAATGGTTTAGCGGGGTTTCCTGGGTTAGGAAAAGGAGGGGACACCTTTTGCCTGGAAAAAAGGCCTGTTTCTCACATATCCTCCTCCCATCCCTTCTTCCCTCCCTCCCTCCCTCCCTGCAGTTTGGAGGGGGCAACCTAAGGGTGGGGAAATTGGGGAAAGAAAAAAGAAAAAGCCATTCATTAAAGAGAAGCTCGAGGCAAAATCAAAGGCTCTGACTTGATCGGACAGCTTTCTGCATTTGAATGAAGCGATTGAACGAGGCCCTGCCGAATGAATCGTCCGGACCTCCCCTCCCCCGCTCCTGGCAAAGGTCAGTCCAGGGGACATAGGAAGGAGCGCTGGAGAAGGAACTGGGGTGGGGGTGGAGGCGGGACCAACAGACAATAGCCGCTGCCTGCCTGCGAGCCTGCCTGCCTGCCTGCCGGGCTGAAGCCTGAGGGCTGAGGGCCACGCTGGCTCCTGCAACACAATCCCTTCCAGGAAACTGCTGTGATGACTACTTGGCAGTGAATGATCAAATCTGAACTCTCTTGGCCTATTTCTGCAAAAGGCCCGAGTCTCAGCTACGACAGATTCTCTGGATTTCTTGGCACATGGACTGACCCGCACCCTCCCATCCTGTCAGAGCCTCCTTTGTACACACATCTCCACTGGAAGAGTTCTTTGGCCTAGTCCAGAAAACGAACAAGCAAGAACAAACACACAGACAGATTGAAATGATGTGTTGGTATTTATTGGAAAGAAACATGCTCCTCTCACACACCTGAGGGCAGGAAGCGAAGGCAGGTTCTCAGCAGGAGGGGGACGGGGAACCTGAACCGAGGTCGGTCAGCGGTCCACCCCCCCTTCTCTCCCAGGTCACGTGGGCCTCCCTTCCCCGCCTCTCTCTGCGCCCCCCTGCCCTGGTTCTGATATTTCACTTGGGAAACTTCTCTAGGCCGACCGAGATGCCAGCTTGCTGTCCTGCTGCTTCATGTCCATCTCTACCAGCCGTGCCCAAAAGGCACGTGAAATCATGGACAGCAAATAGCGACCCCAGAGCTGTGTGTGTGTGTGTGTGTGTGTGTGTGTGTGTGTCAATTTTCCAGGAAGCGGTGAGGGAGCAAAGGGAGGGCTGGGTGAAGGAATCCTGGGTGCCTGTCATCGTACACCCCACAGAGCACCATTTATTTCCATCTCCATGTCTGAAAGACACTTAGTCCTCACTTCAGCAACTTGATGGTGATTCCCCTTCTAAATACATGACAAAACCTATGAAGTACTGGACTCATTGAATCTGTAACTGCTAACAGGGTCCAAGGAGTTTTCAATCAATGGAGAAAAAGAAATGATCTTGAACATAAAACTGCCAAGAATTCCTATAGATGGAGTTATCATGGACTGACTTCTGGTGATATGTGCCATGGGGGCTCCCATTTTACAAACTGGAATGGGATAGGTAGACACAGTCATCCCATGTTTTACCTCAAGCTGGAGAAGCAGAGAATATCATCTAAAAGCCTACCTTCATGGTGTCTCAGTGTTCAGGGCTCTTCCTTCTCAGGGATCTTGTGTTCTGTAGGGATAATTCACATGCTGGGGCAGTAGATTCCCAATATCATCTTGTGAAATGGATTAAATGATGTTTTCCTTTTAAAAAGATAAAGATTATTTGGAAAAGTTATTAATAGTGAACACATGATGTTATCCTCTCTAATCTATGAACTAGAGTTGACCGTTGAACAACCAACATGGAGGGTTACGGGTGCCAACACCATGCACCGTGAAAATCCATGGATAACTTCACAGTCAGGGCCCTGTATCTGCGTTTCCACATCCGGGGACTCAGCAACCACAGATCCTGCAGTGCCATAGTGCACATCTATGGAAAACATCCACCTATGAGTCACACACACGCACACGCACACACGCACACGCACAGGTCTCGACTTTGTTGTGTTTATTCTCGTGGCCATTCATCCTTGACATGTGCGTGCATACCTATTTGAACAGTAATGTAACAGGTAACCCTCATCACTTGTGTTCTACTTTTTTAGTGACCATTCAAACTTAGTTCCTAATTGACCCTAGGGTTTGTAATTATGTTTACAACTTCATAAAAATAGAAAGTCCCTCACTGATTGACAGGGAGTGTATTACAGGAAAATTGACCCATTCTGACTCAGGGCAACATTTCCTGGTTTTGAAAGACACACACCCACTCGGTAGTGCTTACATATGTCCAAGTACTGATCCACTGAAGTGGGGTTGCTTTCTTTCTTGGTACCAAACTTTGCATTCTCAAAATACTTATCCATCTACCAATTTATGCTGTAGATTTGTAGTAATATATAATTTCCAAACACATTCTTTATAGAGTCGTATATTCCCAGCATTCATTTCTTGATGTGAACTAGGTGAGGAATTTGCCATTGTGACTTTAGAATTGGCATCTCTTCGGTGTGAGGACTTTTTTTTGTCACCAAGGAATAAGGGACCACTGAAGAAAGTCCTTCCTTCACTATGCTGAGGCTATTTTATTCAGTGTGAATCCTCTCATGTCCTACAAGTGCTGGCTCCATGGCTAATGGGATTCTCCCATGCATTGCATTGGATTTCTTCTACAGCAGTAATTATCTGGTCTGGCCCAAGACAACAGCTGGCTCTCCTCCTAATGAAGCTTGTGCTGCCTTCCCTACTGCATCAGGGATGCATCCCACTCTGAGTTGTCTGTGTGTGCTGAGGCTGGAGCGCCAACTGAAGGTTCTTCCACCGTGGTTCCAGGCTTAGGGTTTCTCCCCACATGATTTTCCTCTGTTTAAAGAGGGTAATTTCTGGCTGAAGGCTCTACCTCACTGATCTCAGACACAGGGTTTCTGCTGTGTGTGACTTCTCTGCTGTTTATAAGGACGAGTGCACTGGGTAATGTCTTACAAGATGTGTCAGGAAAACTACTTTCTCAAGGGGATCTGCGGTGGGCATTACCTGCTCTTCTCCCGTAATAATCAGGCTTCTCTCCACGCTTACTCGAATGAGCCTGGAGCCCACCTGGATTCAGGACTCTGGGAAATCCTCTTGCATCCTCCCCATCTCTCCTCCTGCTCCAGCTGTGAAAGCACATCTGATTGGTGCAGCCAATAACTTGTTTCGTGGAAAACATGAACCTGGATTTGGAGCTCTGCGTTGGAACCTGCGTGTGGTCTTCAGGTTCGCGTCAGGAGGAGGAGCGAAGCGAACGAACGTTAAAGAGCAGCACGGATAATGGGGTCCTGAGCACAGGGAAGTACTGCCAGCCCTTCCCCAGAGCAGGAAGGACGCTGACTTTGGGTTCAGGTATTCAGGAACTGTCTGCTGATGCTCAGGCCCCAGACCAGAAACAGACTGTGAAATCCTTTGTTTTTCTAACGAGGGTGAATCCATTGTTCCATAGTGGATTGAACATTATTTTCAAAAAAATATTCAATAACATCAGCTCCCTTGGAACGCCAGCAACCACGCCCCCCACCTCCCACCTCCACCTCCCACCCCGATGATGAACTCTCTTTTAAAGGGAAAATGTCAGCTATGATGACGACTGTTGTGCCAAACTCTGCCACGGTTTCAAGAGCAGAGGAGTTGGTTAGGAACTACCTAACACGTTGATCCATCCACTGGATGAATGCGTGCTGTGCGGTGAGTGTCCTGCACTGTTCTGAGTGTTAGATATGGACCAGAAAGGAAGACATGTGATTGTGGCCAGAAATTGTCCATCCTGGTGGGATCCTGAAAAAAAATTTAAAAAGAAAGAAAGAAGCACATCCCCTTCAGGCAGATGTGGATGCTCTGTAAGGGTGTAGGCATCGGCATGGTGGGGGGCAGAATATGCAAAGCTCCTCTGGGTAATCTTTTATCAAATAAATGGTTGTGGACAGACTCACCCATGGACACCAGATAACTGAGGTCCTCCAGCAACACAGCTCTAGACAGCTTCCCCTGAAATTTGCTCATCAGGGTGCACTCTTCCTGGGTGAAAGTCACGCACACCCTTGAGACTCATTTATTTTTAAAAACATGGTGGATATTCTGGCTTGGCCTGCGCCATCCCCACAATGTCCAAAGGTGATGGTCGAGATGACAAAACTGGAGAAAGACAGGTGTGTCTATCACAAGCTCAGACACTGTTTGAGATGCAGTTGACTATTCCCCTGGGTTGACTTGGCACGTGCCTTTCAAATACATCACGGAGATATGCACACTCCTGACTCAGAGTAACCTCATTGCAAGGGGATATGACATGAGGGGTGCTGAACAATAACCCGGACCTTACACACACACACACACACACACAATGGAAATGATGACTTTCTGACTGGTAGGTACAAAATTTGGACTTGGGTGTTCATGAATAAACTCTACTCCCCACCAATTTTAGTGAAATCTCCAGACTAGCCACAGGCAAGTAAGATCCAAGACCTGCCCCTTTTCAGCTGTGACTATGGCAGATTATTCTGCATGACGCACCTCACAGTCCTCGTGTGTGACAACTCCTCTCATCTCTAAACCATGGTTGGCCCTGAACGATGCAGGGCAGAGGGGTTAGGGGGCCCTACTTTCCCCACAGTCGAAAATCCACAGATAATTTTAGAGTAGCCCTCTCAGTCCACAGTTCCACAGCCGCAGATTCAGCCAACCTGGGATTGAACCAGGCATGGGCTATAGAGCACTGTAAGTGTGCATGGATTGAAAACAAGCAAACAAACATACATACAAACAAAACAAACACAAAAGATCCACCTACAGATAAATCCATGCAGTTCAAACCTGTGTTGTTCAAAAGTCAACAGTTTGGAATGTCTTCTTTCATGACTATTTCATATCCTAAAGAATGATTCCTGCCTGAAGAAATAAATACATATATGACCCTTTAAACTTTGTGTTTCCTAGTAACATACACCTTTGGATTTTGACTTGCTATAAGTTTTGCTTGGTACTTGAAGTACAGTATCAGTCTGATACAAATTAAATTTACTTAAAATAATGGAAGTAATAGAGTCCAGGACCCTTATGCTAAACATTAAAATATATTTTCTTCTTTATTTTATACGTTAAGTGGGATTTGGAAGAAAATCTTCTTAAAAACCCGGTACTACTTTTCTTCTACTAATGATGGAAGAGCAGAGGGCAATTTCCATAACAGTGCAACTTGGGAGAACTCGTAACTTGTCTGGAAAAGAAAGCGGCTTTAGGATTGTTAAAGGAAGTTCTGGAAGTGTACGAATTCCATTTCCAAATGAAAATGTAAAATATTAGTGTCGTGTGAGGCCAAAACTGGCACAGATGTGGATGAAACCGTCAGAATTGGAGTGGAATTTCCCTATTCTAGTCTTCCTTAGTATAGCACCGCTGTACTGAAAAGGAAGCCAGGGAAGACTGTGGTCATCTGTTAATCCTTCTTCTTCATTTCTACCGATTGGATCTATGGAAAGAGCAAAGAGGTTTGGCAAGGTATTATGTGATCCGAAGATTTGAAAAGTGTGCTGGGGCCAGAGATGAGTAGAGCCTGGGGTCCCTGGTTTAAGGTTCGGGGCAACCTAGCTTTGTGAAGGAGATGAGAAAAGGAGTTTCCTGCTGAGAGACGTTTACTGCAAAGAGCTGCTTAAGACGAGAGGAGCAGACACAGCCCCACTGTGCCAAGGGAAACAAACTTCCCTAAGTTATGTCAGTCTTTAGAGTGTATTTTAGCCAACGTCATTAGGATAACTTTTGTCTGCTAGGCCAGGAGCGACTAGAATTGTTGGTGAAAGTCCTCCAGCAGCCCTTCGACTTGGAGGCAAACCACCAGTTGGACACGGTACGTTTCAGATGAAACAGAAGGGCAGATGGCCAACTAGCATCCTCTTGGAAATACTACAAAGCCTATGGTCTCCTAGATGACTCTCTCCTAGACTGAGATTTCAGAGTCTCAGAAATCCGCACCTGGAGCGACATGGTGCCCTCAAGACTATCGTCCTGTCCGCGTGCCCCGTCTGGATGCACGGTGCATGACGGGAATGGAGCAGCTACGTGAACGGTGGACAAGGCCGGTTCTTGCTCTGCTACCGTGCGGAGCTGTGGAGGGTGACAAGCAGCTGTGGAGAGTGACAGGCTGAGCCCAGTGTCTCTGAAACCATCCCAGACAAAGGGGAGCAGGAAAATGGGGGTGGGCACTCTCTCGTGTGTGGCAAGGATGCGGTGCTGAGTGAGAGTCCTTGGCCCTCCCACTGACGGGAAGGTGTGACAAGTGGATATGCGTCTTTCCTCAGGCCCCAGAGCTTTCCGCTGCTCAATTCCACCTCCCCCACCCTCAAACACACACACACACACACACACACACACACACAGACACACACACACACACACACACTTCACAGTGCTGTTGGGCAACAGCCCTAGCACAACCTGAGAGCCTTCATGGTATTCAGACTCCATTACCTTTAGTTTTGAGGACAGAGGGAGGGACAAAAAGAGCTGAGCAAAGCTTTCCCCTGGAACCTGAGGAGGTGTTTAAGCGTTCTGGGTGGCAGATCACCAGTGTGCTGAGTGCCAGGTCCTGGGGACAGAGGTTCTCGAAGGAATGTGCTTCTTTGTGTCTTGGGGACCTGCAGACCCTTGTGGGATGTGGAACCCATCCGTGGGAGGGGCCTTCTTGCCTGAGTCTCGGGATGATTCTAGGTGCAGAAACCTACACCTTCTACCTTGTATTTTGCCATGGAGTTGGACGGTGTTTCTAAAGACTCACGCCAGGATACCAGGTTCTGCCAATTCTAGGACCTAAATAGGTCCTGCTCCATCCCCTCTCTCCATCTCCCCTCTACTGCCTTCGTTCAGGCTCTCACCATCTCTGTCCTGGCTTGGCCTCTAATGACCCTGCTGGCCTCTACCCTGGCCCCTGCTCAGCTGGTTTGCATGCTGCTTATAGGGCCATCCTCCTAAAAAGGCAACTGATCACCTTCTCCCTTTAGTGGAGTCCTAGCATGGCTCCTCCTGGCCTGGACGATAACATAACATGAAAGTACTGACAAACTGTTTCCTTCCTCCGGGCCTGATCTTTTACAAAAGGGGGTAAAAGTCCGCGTGTCTTTCCAAAGTTGAAGATTGGACACGACTGGCCAATTCCTAGCTCCACCACTTGGGAAATTTACTGAATCTTCTGTCAGGAAAACAAAGACATCTTCCTTCGTGGTGCGGTTGTCAGCAGCAGTTTTCTAAGCCAGCCTGACCGTGTCAGAAAGATGTGTCCCTCCACCTGTCGAGGACTTGATGAAAGAGAGTCTCTCTGGTAGAAATACCTGAAGCTCAATGACTTCACTGCCGTCTCCCTTTCTGTGGCACAAGCCCATCCCTGGATGAGCCCTGTCTTCACATTGGCATGACTTGGCACCATGGTCCAGAGATCATGGAAGTTCATGTGCCCCGAAGAGATCCTTGCTCCCGGGGGGCGGGGTGGGGCGGTGAGGGGCTGTGGACCCCGGGCATCTAGCACCCATCTTCTCCATGTTCTTCTGAACTTTGCTCTTCCTCTTTTCGCCTGAGAGCTCGCCTGATCGTTCGTGGGGAAATTAAATCGCAGCTGGCAAGAGCCAAATGATCTTCCCAACACACGAGAAAAGGATAGGCACAAGCCCGCATCCATCTTATTTTTCTATGCCTAAGAATTTCTAAGAATTCTCATCCTCCTTTAGCACCGCCCCCCCCACACCCCCACCATAGTATAGTTACTTTTTCAGATTGCCTCTCTTTGCTCAGACCCAACAGAAGAGATGTTAGGTTTTGACACTTCTCTGAGTCTTTGTTTTCTTAGTAGGGCTCCCCGTGTCGTGTAAAACTTAGAAGAAATACATGCATAAGCTTCTCTCCTTGTGAATCTAACATATGGAAGATCATCTAAAAATCCGAAGGAGGCAAACTAGCGTTCAGGCACCCAAAGTGGAGCCGTGTGACCAGTGGGAACAGGGTCTCAGATGCCTTCCTGTTTGAGTTCTTGGGGCTGGACTCATCCTAAAATGGACCCAAGGCGGAGAGACGAAGGTGTGTGTGTGGGGGGGGGGGGAGCGGGGTGGATAACACTTTCTTTCATTCAAGGACTAAGAAGTGGCTGAAGCAGGCAGCATCTCTACTGCTTAGACCAAGAAACAGTACATGTGTGAGACAGGGACCGGACCGAGAGACTTAGGTTTTTTGGGTGCGCCGTGAGTGAAGGAAGAATCTAAACAGAGTTAGGGTTTGGGGTGGTCCACCGTGTTTGTCTCCATAGGCTTCTCAGGCCCGAATGCCCTAATTTGGCGATCGCGTTGGCGTCCTCCTACCTCCAGATGCAGGGAGTGCACCTTTCACCTGAGAGATTGATTTCTCGCTTTCAGGGAGACACAAAGGAGAATTCCAGTGTCCCCTGGACAAAAGTGGCCTCTTCTTTAGGTCACCTTCGCTCAAAATCATCAATGTGCCACGGAGGCCCATTTTGGGGTGGCCGACCCTGGGCCCAACACCCTTCTCACTGAGAACAGGAATAGTCAGAACGGTATTAAAGTCAAGGGCGCCACCAGCTGGTTTCGAAAACCTATCTGCCAGCAGCTGTTAGCTGTCACCTCGTACTTTCCAAGTCCCCTCCACATACTCCCCTTCCAGCCCCCCTCCCGCCCTCCCCCTCTCACGCCGCAACTTCACCATCGTTGCCAATCCCAACCAATCCTCGCTTAACAAGCACCCTTACTGCTTGCCGGTTTCAAATCCTAATTCTTGGCATACAATTTATGTAACCTTTGCTGGGGTTCGTGTGTGTGTGTGTGTGTGTGTGTGTTTTGGTGGGGTTTCTGTTTGTGTGTGTGTTTGCTTTAAGTTTTGTTTTGTTTTTTTTCTTCGATAAACTCGCCCCATTTGGGAGTCGGGTGGAACACGATGCAAATGCTTCTTGGGTCGGTGTCTCCTGTTAGGCCTGAGGTCCTAACAAACCCCAAAGAAACTCATTTTGGGGCCTCAGCCAGGTCCCTTTTCTTGGAATTCTGGGTTCACAAATCTGTCTCGTGTCCATGGAATTCTCAGGTCCAGCCATTGACCCTAAGGACAGGGAGGGAAGGTTTTGTCCCGGTGACATCTTCCTTCCTTGCCCGCATCCTCAGGTTCCGGATGCTTCGGTGTGCTGACGTACCCTCAGCTCCACCCCCCCCACCCCCCGTTTTTGGGAACTCTGTGAACAGGGGTGGTGCTTTTCACAGCCAAACACACTCTCACCGTAAGACCCGGCCCTCGGGGGACTCCTTGGTATGAATGGACCCGAGGCGGGGAGTCGAACGGCTGAGGTCCACGCAGAAACGTACACGCGGACCTTGACGGCGGTGGCTTTATTCCTCACTGCCAAGAATTCTCTCGGAGTTGACCGAGACATGTCTTTCAGGAGGTGAATGGACATATAACCTGGGGACGAGCCATAGGTAGCATTCTTTCTCAGAAAGGAAAAACCATGGACAGGGTGAACAGATGAGCGGGGTGGTGGTGGATGGTGGATGCTGGATGAATAGGCGGAGCGCAGAGGACGTTTAAGGCAGGGAAACTCTCCAAAGGTAGGATCCTGATGAGATGAAAACAAACGTTTTGAATAGGGCACTACCTGAGATTGGGTGAACCGAAGGGACATCTATGGGCCCCCCCACCCTCCTCCCCACCATGAAAGGGCCCCAAACAAGCCTGCTCTTTTTACCCCAGTTAAAAACCCTTTCTAAAGCCAGAAGGCAAAAATGACCATGAGAAATCTGACCAGCCATCGCTTGGGACAACAGTGAGGCCAATGAATCCAGTGAAAAGTTGACAGAGGGGCTTGGGTCCCTTGGCTCGACACCCTTCACTGAGAAGCCAAAGCCTTTTACACAGAGATGAGCTTTTACACCCTTAGGTTTCTTTGGCCAGTGCAACGTTCATGAAACACACTAAAGGAAAATGATCGATCTATGTGTTTGTTGTCTGCCTGAGCCCACACGATAGGAAATAGAAACCGGGGGGGGGGGGGGCGGTGCTGATGTTCGGGGTCTAATGGGAGAAATCTTGGAGGGTTTTTGCCCTCAGGGTGCCTTGGTCTGGGGTTGACTTGTGAGCGCTGAGAAAGAGGGCCGTTATTGAAGCCCCTTTGCAGATTTTTGACACCATGATCCGTGGGACCCTGAAAGTTCTGGAACCTAGAAATCTTTTGGTCTGCATTTGAGTTGGAAATCTTCTCCTCGACAGAAAGAAGCACATAGAAGAAGCAGCAGCAGCAGAAGAAGAAGAAAAAGAAGAAGAAGGAGAAGGAGAAGGAGAAGAAAAAGAGGAAGAAGAAATGGAATTGCATGAGCAGATCAGCTTTTCGGTGTCAGCAAGGCACCCGCCCAATTCTCTGGGGGAACTGTCTTGATCTTGCACATCTCTACAACATCCAAAATGTGAACACAGCCTGCAATGGCCTGAGACTAAGGCCAGTGGACTGGATGAGGTAGAACCCGAAACCAAAGGGAAGGGAAAAAAAAAAAAAACGGGGGGGAGGGGGAAGTGGTCTTCTTAAGAATACAAACTGCTGGAAGGGCTCCCTCACCCAAACACTAATTCGCAGCCTCCTTCAGGACAAACACAAATCTTAAAAGTCTTTCCCCACAAATAATAAAAAGCCTTAGCCATCGGAGCAAATAAACTTCACCTATTCCAACGGTTCTTTATAAATAAGCAAGTGAGCGAATTTTCGATTGTACTACCAGCTGCATGGCTGACTAAAAGTTTTAAAATGAAAGCTATGAAATCTCTGGTCATGTCGATCTCTAGGTATGTATGTATGTACGCATAAGACAGACCTACAGACATTTTGGAAAAGGACTGGGGAATGGCCTAGGGCAAAACAGGCCTTGCAAGCTAAAGAACAGAGGCCCTGGGGGCCTGAGTCTCACACACACACGTACACACACACACACATGCACACACACACACACACACACACACACGAGGCTCGCAGGAGTAAAAGATTAACTTTACCTCTGTTGACACCCACGACTATACCTAGTTGTCACAAGACAAGAAGCTCAACTATACATTTAATCCTTATCTGTTCCTGTGCTTTCCTGCAGAAAATTCTCATGCAATTCTTTCCCCTCGTGGAAGCACTTGCTATTCCCCATAGGTAACCACCGTGGAACCAGCTGCTGCTGATCCAAGAATTTGGAGGATTTCTGGTAATGATCAGAGATCCCGAGACAAACTCTCCCTTCCGTGATCAAAGCAACTCGGGGAGCTGTCTCTCTCCCCCACCCCCACCTCACACACTGCCTTCTCCCTTGTGTACAAGCTATTTCTTTTAATAAAAAAGTTTTGCTTTGCTAGCCTTAGAGTCTTGTGGAAGTGATCTTCATTTCTATGGTACTGCTGTGCAAAAATCTGGAAAGGGTGCGGTAACAGGTATGTCTATAGCTCCCTTCTAGAGCTGGCTGGTTTCTACGTATGGATCCGAGTGCCACAATTAACTTGTGAAAGAGCTCTCTTGAACCGGCTTAGAAGGAAGCACTCCCGCATTCAGTCTACTAGAAAGGGACCCAAAGGTTTTTGCAAGTTCACGTGATCTAGGATGAACCCTTCAGTCGAGAATAGCCAAGGTCAAGGTATGGGTTTTATGAAACCAGGCATGTCTTTAGCATGATCAGCATTCGAGGTCAACCTTTCCTTCTATCTACGTTGACCCCAAATCCAATAAGTTCACGGGAGTGAACCAATTCGTCAGCAAGAAAAAGAGCTTGGGGGTGATGGCTGACTTCGTCTAAAGTCTCAGGAAATGTTCACGGGTCATCTCATCATCATCATGGGATTTAGAACAAGTGATTTCGATAGCTCTAGGTAGAGGAGCTCCTTAAGAAAAGTTATGTTTTGTGGTATGTCTACTTAAAAACAGTTTCTCCCAGATCTTTTGGGTCACTTTAGAAACTTTAGAGTTGGCATAAGTGGAATGATGGGGAATTCGTGGAACGTCTAGATCATTTCCAAAGGTAACCTACGGAAACGTTCATGGCTCAACAAGTCTCAGTGGACCTACTTCTGTCTCCTTATTACAGAAAGACTAAAAATGTTTAGATGTATGAGCCCACACCTCTGGCATCACTTTGGGGAAAAAAAATTTTAAAAAGTGATGCTGTGTGAAAATGTATGCTTCTAGACATGATGAAATGGAGTCATCCATTTGCCGGTCCAGAAACACTGGTGTCACAAAACCCGTTCACCATGGCTTCCTAGTTCCTGTTCATGACCGATTCAGGTTTCTAAGCGTTCTGAATTCTGATTGTCTTTTTCTTGTTTTCTTCTCCATTCTTGTCTCAAAGAACTTTATGTTCCAAAAATATTTTTTACCTACCAAATCATAGATTGTTCGTTTGTTACAAAAACTTTTAGGTTGAGAGTTTTTCCCTTTCTTTCTTTCTTTTTCTTTCTTCTTCCTTCCTTCCTTTCTCTCTCTCTTTCTTTCTTTCTTTCTTTCTTTCTTTCTTTCTTTCTTTCTTTTTTTCTTTTATTCCCCAAGTCTGTGCATTATGTTTCTTTCACTTTGTTCTGTTCCTAGGTACTAGGGATTTCTTTTTAATTCCATTAGCTTAAATAAGGGGCTTTGCATATTTTGGCGAAAGCACCAGAAATGTATTTTCTCATTAAGTGTCAGAATGTTGTTTGCCGGTGATGAGGCTCTCCTTCTGCCAGATGACTGACGATTGGATGGAGGAAAAAAGTACACATGAGTATGTTCACGAACACTTACTGACGTTTCAGAGGACCTTAAATTAAAAACAGAGACCCTTAGTCTCCCCGCTCCCCACCCTGTAAAATTTATCTGAAGTGGAGAGAAAACCTTGCTAATAATCATTTTGTTTTTCGTTCGATGAACATGGTGCATGGATTTCCTAGCAGAAACTTAAGTGAGGTGCATGTTCATCATTCAGCAGAATTCTAATTTTCTAGTTCTAAGGAAAACTACTAAAACAAATGAGGAAAACACCTTCCCATGCAATTCTTAGGGAAAGCTCCCACCAAATTTAATGAAAGGAAACTTGGTTTGGAAACAAACGAGTCTTCATTTGGGGATCTTTGGTAGAAATGAGGGGAGAGAGAGAGAGAGAAAGGTCTCACTTTCCATGGTTCTAGTGTGCACACATTTCAATGACTATGTGAAATCGCACCAAAAGCCTAACTACTTGCTTCAAATGTCAATTTCTACAATTGTTGAACGGTAGTTGCATGAAGTCCAAAGTTTGCTGCTGCCTGTTCAGTCTGCAATGACTCCACAAATAACAAACGTGCATGCCCCGTGTCCAGTGACCGATCCTCTTTCAGAGCCTGTCGGTGATTGCCTGGTGTGTATGTGTCTGTTTTCCAGGCCACACGCAGTGTGTCTTTGTGTTGCCACCCACCCCGGTGTCCCCTATCTCTGGAAAATAAAAAGAAAGAATTGCCCGAGAATGACGAAAGTGCGGCTAAGAAACCCAAAATGATGACACTGGAAGACCACTTGGATGGGGTTAGGAGACACCTGAGCATGCCTAGGACAACACTGCCACCGTGTGAGAGACCAGCGCAAGGAGAGCTGAAGAATACAAGGAGAAAAAGGAGGAGGAGAAGGGGGAGAGGGAGGGGGAGGGGGAGGAGGACAGGCTGAAGATACCTCCAGGCGATGACATTGGTGAAAACGTTCCCATTCAGAAAAGCACTTTGAGAGATAGTTCAGGACCCAGAGAGCACAAAGGGTTATCGTGTTGGAGGCTGATCTTCAGTCAGGGGAATAACAAACAAACAAACAAAACATAGGACTGGTTATCCAGATGTAGAAAAGATACCACGCCAAGGAGGCAAGCACTGTTGAAAACTGCTGTTCCTAGGATTTTACAAAATGAATCAGATGCTTTCATGTCGATGCTTTCCATGACAGCCTACTAAGTAAATCGTAGTTTGGCTCTTTTTATGTTCTCTACCTTTTAAGTGGTGAGTCAGTAAGAGAGTTTTTAAATGTTTTGATACGATTTTTGAATGTCGTGGGACAACGATATTTTTCCCCATGGATGAACAAGATTGTTTTTTTGAGCTTCAGCTTTCATGGTCATTTTAGGGTCCTAAACTGCCCTGCCAAGTGAGCCCTGTATGTCGTTGTGTCCCTTTAGAAGGGTTGGTGCTTGATGACATCATGATATCGAAATCTTGATTGTTGACTTACTTACATAACCACTGTTGGGAGTTTGTTTGTTGTCTTAATCTCCCTTACCTATTGCACTCACGTGACTGTCCACTCTTTGTCTCACTTCTCTCTCTCTCTCATTTGTTTTTTTTCTTCAAGCCAATCTATCTTTTTCCTCCTCCTCCTCCTCCTCCTCCTTCACTTTTCTCTCCCTCCCCCCCCCCCCTTTTTAAATTCAAGTCTAACTGACTGACAATCCTATATTAGTTTTCAGGTGTATACCATAACGAGTCGAGTAGATATTTTTACACGTGACACAGCCATCACCACGATAAGTCTACTTACTGTCTGTCACCATTCGATGCCACTGTCCCTATCTACTACCCAGTGAAACAACAGCCAAGGGAATGGGCTTGGCGGAATCAGCGGAGAAAGAAGACCCTGTTGAGCTTGACTCTAGTCTGGCTCGGTGAAGAGACTTGAGAATAAGTGGGAGGTCCCTGGTGCCCACCCCGTCCCCGCGAGGGGGTGGGGTGTTGTCCGCTGGCCTTGCGGGTCGCTGGTGAAATACCACTACTCTGTATTTTCACTGACCCGGTGAGATGGGGGAATGAGTCCCAAGGGGCTCTCGCTTCTGGCGCCATGCGCCCGTCCGTGAGCCAGCCGGGCGCGACCTGCTCTGGGAAGAGTGCAAAGTGGGGAGTTTGGGGCGGTACACCTGTCAAATGGTAATGCATGTGTCCTAAGGCGGGCTCAGGGAGGACAGAAACCCCCGTGGGGCAGAAGGGCAAAAGCTCGCCTGATCTTGATTTTCAGTAGGTATACAGACCGTGAAAGCGGAGCCTCAGGATCCTTCTGACCTTTGGGGTTTTAAGCAGGAGGTGTCAGAAAAGTTACCACAGGGATAACTGGCTTGTGGAGGCCAAGTGTTCATAACGATGTTGCTTTTTGATCCTTTGATGTTAGCTCTTCCTATCATTATGAAGCAGAATTTACCAAGCGTTGGATTGTTCACCCACTAGTAGGGATCATGAGCTGGGTTTAGACTATGTGAGACAGGTTAGTTTTACCCTACTGATGTGTTGCCATGGTAATCCTGCTCAGTATGAGAAGAACCGCAGGTACAGACATTTGTTGTATGTGCTTGGCTGAGGAGCCAATGGTGTAAAGCTACCATCCGTGGGATTAAGTCAGAATCCCGCCCAGGTGGAACAGTATGGCAGCACCGTGGGAACCTCGGTTGGCCTTGGAGAGCTGGCCCCCCGCCGTCACCAGTGGTGGGCTGCCGCCTGTGTCCCCTGTGGCATGGTGCGCTCTGTGTGCATTGTTACTGGTGTCCGGTGCAGAGAGCCCTTTGTCCTGGGACATGGGGTGCGGGCAGAAAGGTGGCCGCCCCCTCGCCCATCACGCACTGTATGTTTGTGTGGAATCTAGTGCTAAACCATTCATAGAGGGCCTTTCTGGGTCGGAGTTTCGTACATAGCTGAGCAACTCCTCCGCTGCGATCTATTGAAAGTCAGCCCTCGACACAAGAGTTTGTTGCCACGGTGGCAGTGGTTGGGCCTGGTGGGCTCTGTCCGTTTCTTCCTCCCTCTCCGGACTCCCCACCCGCACCCCGCAAGTGGGGTCCTCGGCCCACCCTCGGCGGCTGCACACCATCCGCGTGAGGGGAGCAGCAGCGTGTCTGGTTGTGCATGTCCCCAGACCGCCCGCGCCCGTCGGTCAGGGGAGGCGCCTGTCCCGCCAGAGGGAAAGGGGGACGAGAGGGAAGGGGAGCCTCTTGCGGCACCCCCCAGCCTCGGCCCACTGTACCTCCTCCCCACCCCGCCGTGGGCCTCGCCCACGGGCTGGGATGGGTAAAGGGGGGCGGGTGCGGACCGAGAGGAGGGGGATGTCGCAGGGCGGCCCCATGGGCCCCTTTCCCGGGGGTGTGCGTGGCTGGAGGGGCGGCAGCACGTGCGTGCCGCCAACGCCCCTGGCTCCTCCGCCACCCCCGGCGCGGGGGGTGGGCCGTGATTCCCTGCCGCTCGCTGCCCTTGCCTTCTTCTCTGCGGTGTGGGTCGACCAGGTCGACCAGTTCTCCCTGCGGACTCGGGCCCGAGGGCCCCAGCTGCCTGCTCGTGTCCTGAACATTAGCGTGCTGAGTTCGTCTATTAAGATTAAACAATTTTAAATATTACCGTATTTTTATTCGTCTCACTGGTGGATGTTTCTTCGTTGCGGAGGCAGCGAGGGGAAAACAACAAGAACAACAAAAGGAAATTCTAGTTTTTGACGTACTTGCGCCGGCTGAAGCCGCCCTGCTGTCTGAAAGTCTTGGGGCCCAAAGTAGGTCACCCCCAAATATGCCTCCGTTGCATAGGGATTGTTTGGAATTAGAGTGACAACACAAGAGGGACACTCTGACCCTCCTTCCTTCTCCTCTCTGAAAGCAGGAAGAAAATCTCTCACATGAAAGGTGGTGAGAATGGGTGGGAGGTGTAGAGATCATGACGAACTGCTTTCATGTCTCATGAAATGTTCACGAACCATCTAAGTAGGATTGCTCATAAGAAATAGAGGACATAGATGTCCATGAGATGACATAGATGTCGATGAGATGATGAGAATGTTTAGGGGAGCTTTTCCCACAATGACTGTTTTCCATAGGCCGACTTCAAGACTTTCCAACATCTCTAGGCTTAGAGGTTGGCTGAGTGCCATAAAAGGATGGAAATTCAGTGAATGTCTGCATCGTCTCCAAATAAGATAAAATACTGAAACGTTCATGGCTCCACAAATCTAAGGGTTTCCTTGCTTCGGATCTTTTAGGGCAGAAAGACTGAGCATGTTTGGTTCCATGCCTAGATAGATCTTGTGCTTTAGGGAAAGATTGTACTAGGTAGGAGCCTAGACTTCTACAAAGTATTCCATATTCACACTGTTCACCATGGTTGGCTTCCTTACTTTCACTGAGGAAAAAAAAAGACAAATATCCAAGTATGAGGCATTCTAAAGAAGGAACTTGTGCGGTCCAAGCTACCCAATATAGATGTTGCCATAATTTAATTTAATACTTCAATTATTAAAAATAAATAAAACTCAAAGGAAAAAAAAACAAAGATCCCCTAACGTGAGTGAAATAGAGAGAGAGAGGGAAAATAGGACAGATTGTTAATTCTTTTTCTTTTCCAGAAACAAGATACAAGGAAAAACAAAAACAAACAAACAACACCCAATATATTTTTATTTTTAAAGATGGACATCATTTGGTAAGTTGTACACCTTTCAGCAGGATGGAATCACTTATATTGTTCTCTCTACCTGATCATTCCAGAATTCGGAAACTCTCAGTGAGGCTTCTTATTTCCTTGGCAATAGAGTTATTTGCATATGTTACTTGGAGGCCAAAATTATATTTCCATGAAACAGGGATACACACTTGTGGATATGAGATTCTGGTGTTACTCGTTTTCCTTAGAGTGTTGTTCTTAACCTGAAAACTGGACTGGATCTTGAAGTTTTTCGAGTTGCCTCCAATAACTGGCTACAACTCTCTCCATGAACGTTTCCCATTTTCTCCCACTCGTTTGACTTGGCATCACTGAGAACTAAAACGACCCTTTGCCTGAAGCCCTGCAAAAGGAAGCTAGAGGACTTGATGAAAACTTTAGAGAAGTGACCACAACAGCTCCTATGGAAACCATCCTTGTGCCTGTTTCTGTGAGAGCCACTCCGAAAGTTGAACCAAACACCCGACGATATCATCAGAGGCATTTCAAACTGCTAAAGTTGCTTCAACCCTGACATCTAGAAATCTCCTTGACTGACCCACCCCCTGCTCAGCCCCAGCTGGTTTATAATCTGCTCCAATGATGAAACTTTGCGTTTCCTTGGTTTCCATAGAAGTGCCTGTTAGGAAATACCTGATTGCTTGCATCACAGGCCTAGCTTTGGGAGCCCATCGACATCACCACCTCCTGACAGGAGATACTATAACTGTTTCACTGAACTGACCTGTTCTCAGAACTAAGAAACTGTTTCCATGAAATGGAGACCCCTAGTCACCTATTTTCTCGGTCTCTCTCCCTCTCCCTCCCTCCCTCCCTCCTCCTCTCTCTCTCTCTCTCTCTCTCCCTCTCCCTCTCTCTCTCTCTCTCTCTCTCTCTCTCACACACACACACACACACACACACACACACACGCAGAATCAACAGCTCAGCTTTTAATACGTTCCAGGGAAGTTTCAGAAGGGAACTTTTGGGGTCCAGAGGAGGTCGCCCCAAAATGTGCCTCCATGCCCTATTGATTATTTTGAATTCAAGTTTATTTATTTATTTTGACTTAAGAACCGGCCAGCGCAAGAGGGACACTCTGGCCCTCCTTTCTGTCCTCCCGCGGAGGAAGATCTCAAGTGAAGACATCTGCTTCCACGTACGTCCATGATTCTCAAATGGTTTAGCGGGGTTTCCTGGATTAGGAAAAGGAGGAGACTCCTCTTGCCTGAGACGAGGCGAGTTTCTCACACATCCTCCCCCCATCCCTTCCTCCCTCCCTCCTTCCCTCCCTGCAGTTTGGAGGGGACAGCCTAAGGGTGGGGAAGTTGGGGAAGAAAAAAAAACCATTCAATAAAGAGAAGCCCGAGGCAAAGTCAAAGACTCCGACTTGACCGGAGAGCTTTCTGCATTTGAATGAAGCGATTGAACGAGGCCCTGCCAAATGAATCGTCCGGACCTCCCCCCTACCCCGCCCCAATGTCAGTCCAAGTGACTTGGGAAGGAGGCTGGGGTGGGGATGGGGTGGGGCGGGACCAACGGACCACAGCCGCGACCAGCCTGCCTGCCTGCCTGCGGAGCTGAGGTATGAGGGCTGCGGGCCACGCTGGCTCCTGCAACTTAGTCCCTTCCAGGAAACATCTGTGATGACTACTTGGCAGTGTATGATCAAAGCTGAACTCTCTTGGCCTATTTCTGCAAAAGGTCCGAGTCTCAGCTACGACAGATTCTCTGGATATCTTGGCACAGGGACTCACCCGCACCTTCCCATTCTGTCAGATCCTTTGTACCCACACCTCCACTGGAAGAGATCTTTGGCCTCGTCCAGAAAACGAACAAGAAAAAACAAACACACAAACAGGCTGAAATGATGTGTTGGTATCCTCTCACACAACTGAGGGCAGGAAGCAAAGGCAGGTTCTCAGCCTCAGGGGGACTGGGAACCGGAACGAGGTCGGTCAGTGGCTCCACCCCAGCTCCACCCCATCCCCACCCCAGCTCCACCTCCGTCTCTCCCAGGCCTCGTGGGCCTCCTTTCTCCGCCTCTCTCTGCGTCCCTCGTCTCCACCTCCCCCCTCCACGGGCCCAGGGCAGGGATGGCTGTCCCAGCCCAGGTTCTCATATTTTACTTGTGAAACTTCTCTAGGCTGAGAGACCAGCTTCCTGTCCTGCTGCTTCATGTCCATCCCTATCAGCCATGCCCAAAAGGCATGTGAAGTCATGGACAGCAAATAGCAAACCCAGAGTTCTGTGTGTGTGTGTGTGTGTGTGTGTGTGGTGGTGGTGGTGTGTGTGTCAATTTTCCAGGAAGGGTGAGGGAACAAAGGGAGGGCTGGGTGAAGGAATCCTGGGCACCTATCATCGAACACCCAGCAGAGCACCATTTATTTCCACCTCTATGTCTGAAAGACACTTGGTGCTCATTTTAGCAACTTGATGGTGATTCCCCTTCTAAATACATGACAAAACCTATGAAGTACTGGACTTATTGAATCTGTAACAGCTAACATGGTCCAAGGAGTTTTCAATCCATGGCAGGAAAAGAAATGATCTTGAACATAAAACTGCCAAGAATTCCTATAGATGGAGTTATCGTAGACCCTTTATCAACAACAACAACAACAGAGGGAGCAGTGGGTGAGTTTTCCGCTTCTTAAAAGAAGGAGGCCACATTCTTAGGCAGGTTGGCTTGCCTGGACAGTTTCCTCAGGTGACTAGTCCTGAGGGCACCATCGAGGTGATGCACTAAACACACAGGAGGAGACCTCGAATGAGCTTCCCCGGGAACTGGGGGCATTATTCTGGCAGTGGCAATGGCTGCCCTTAGCTTTAGGGTGACACACAGGCCTGGTGGCACCAGGCATACCATTCCCTCCCCTCCCTCCCCCTCTCTTGGGGCTCACTGAAGGGAGGGGCCCAGGGCCCAGCAGGAAAGACTTTCTGGTGGTATGTGTCATGGGGGCTCCCATTTTACAAACTGGAATGGGATAGGTAGTCACAGTCATCCCATGTTTTACCTCAAGCTGGAGAAGCAGAAAGTATCCTCTAAAAGCCAACCTTCATGGTGTCTCAGTGTTCAGGGCTCTTCCTTCTCAGGGATCTTGTGTTCTGTAGGGATAATTCACGTGCTGGGGCAGTAGGTTCCCAGTATCATTTTAAGAAATGGATTACATGATCTCTTCCTTTTAAAAAGATAAAGATTATTTGGAAAAGTTATTAATATTGAACACATGATGATATCCTCTCTGATCTATAAACTAGTGTTGACTGTTGAACAACCAACATGGGGGATTAGGGGCGACCCCACACACTGTGAAAATCCATGGATAACTTCACAGTCAGGGCTCTGTATCTGCACTTCCACCTCTGGGGACTCAGCAACCACAGATCCTGCAGTGTGATAGTGCACATCTGTGGAAAACATCCACCCATGAGTCTCTCATACACAAGCACAGATCTCGACTTTGTTGTTCAAGGGTCAGCGGTGTTTGAATATTCTTAGAAGTGATGACTGCTGTCTGATGAAATAAATAAATAAATCTATGACACTTCACTTTGTGTTTCCTAGTCACAAAATATTTGGAATTTTGGCTAACTAGATGTTTAGCTTGGTCCTTAAAGGACAGTGTCAGTCTGGTAGAAATTAAATTTTCTTAAAATAATGGAAGTAAAATAGTCCAGGACACTTATGCTAAACATCAAAATAATTGTTATTCTTTATTTTATAGGATAAGTGGGATTTGGAAGAAAATCTTCTTGTGAAAAACAGGGTACTACTTTTCCCTGACTCATAATTGAAGAGCAAAAGGCATTTTCTGGAACCAACTTGGGAGAACTTCTAACTTGTGTGGAAAAGAAAGCAGCTGTAAGATTGTTCAATGAAGTTGTGAAAGTGTATAAATTCCATTTCCAAATGAAAATTTAAAATATGAGTGTTCTTTGAGGCAAAAACTGTCACAGATTTGTAGGAAACCATCAGACTTGGAGTGGAATTTCCCTATTCTAGTCTTCCTTAGTGTAGCCATGCCTATGCAGGTCTAACAGCATTAGCATTTGTAGCATGAAACAGTGGCCATTTTACATGTATCTCTGTCATTACTTTTGAAATGATGCATCCCTCTCACTGGACACTAAACTCTAAAAGGGCAGAAGCGTGTCTATTTTTTTCTGCTTTCTGTTATTTCTGCAACCTATGCCTGACACAAAGTCGAGGATAAGTTCATATTTGTTGAATGAACAAATACATAAATAGGATAAATGAGAATACACAATGAGTGTCTGTGTTTCGAAGCTTTTAAAATTCCCTTCTCTCTTAATATTTAACCTCAAATGAATGTATCCTGGGCTGGCAAAATGATGATCACAGAAAGAGATGAAATATCTTCTTTCATCCTCAGTGTGAGAGTTGATGACAGTGAACAACAGAGCCTTCCTTTAGGAAAAGAAAAACATTGATTTGTATTTTTGAGAAACGATGTTTGCCTGTGTTTCTGAATTTTCTAAACATAGTGTAGCATTTTGGCGAAGAGTATTAAATTGGGAATGTGGGGTGGGTGGGTGGTGGGACCCAGGCTCAAAGATCCTGCTGAGTGTTATGGAGATGGATAACGATGACGACAATGATGACGATGGACGTTTCCTGCTGGTTGTCGCTGCTCACAAGTTTCCATCTCCAAACTGCAGTCACGCTCCTGTTTGCACTGCTCCCCTCCAGGGACTAACGTTAGACTCTAGACGACACGTGACCACGCTTATCGCTGGGTTAGACCTTTGAATCACCATCTTCATGTTTTACCTTCAGCTCCCACCAAGTGTACATCTTGCTGCTTCTAGAAGTGTCACAGGTGTGGTACTCCAAGGACAATAGTGCTTCGAGGACAAAGGACGACCCTACCTGAAAGTTTCAGAGTTACACTCTGAAACCCTACCAGCCCTCCTCACCATGTTTCCATGGTTATGAATTCCTGAGCCCACCTGGGCAAAGCTCACCTTGGCAACGGGACCTGTCCCAAATAAGGAAAGGCATCTGCCCCGTCCCACTCCCACACTATAGAAGAAAGGTATATGTGTCTCGACCAATCAGTAAATGAAATTTTCACCTCAGACCATTCCTTTGTTTTCTAGCTATAAAAACTGATCGATAGCATATGTTCAGGCTCGACTCTCCCAGACTACTAGGAAGTCGGCCCTCTGTTCTGGCAGCGACCCTTCCCTCTAATAAATTCTATCTTCTTTACATTCTTCTTTACATTCTGCCTCATGTCTGGAAATTCTTTTCCAACCCACGTTCGGAGCACGACATTAGGGAAGAAGATATCGAACTCCATATTAGATCTGTTTCTTTTACTTTAAACTTTGTATTCTATTGCTTTTGTTTCAAGTTAAGAATGTTGTATAGCCTGAAATACACAATTCTCAATCTGACCTTTAAGGGTATAACACGTTTACATTCAAATAGAGGTAACAAATTTGCAGAACAGAGCAAATTTTATTCCAAGATTTGTCTTGTTGGAGGTTTATAGGAATGTCGTGACCTGACCTGTGTGGACACCAAGAAGTTTGCAACAACCAGCCATGCTCCTCCCTCACCTGGCCTTTAAAAATGCTTTCCTGAAACCGTTCGGGGTTTGGGGGGCGGGCATGACCCTCCCTGCTAAACCTTGCAGTAACTTTCCCTGCCCCAAACTCTGAGGCTTTGGGTTATTTGGCCTCACTGTGCTTCAGGCACCCGAACTTGCATTAGGTAACAGCAGTGCTTATGGAGAAAAGATCTCTGACTACTTTCATGGGATCTGCATTGCTGGCAAGTTAAACTTAAAACATAAAAATAAATACTTTAGAACAAATGCTACTTCCAATTTTGTAACCTAATAGGATTCCTAAATGACTCTGGTTCAGCACTCACTTGACTTGGCTATGTTTTTGTGCTTTCTGACCAAAATGATCTATCTGGATATGCCATCAAATACAAGCTAAAATAAATTCACTTTTGATGCCATCCTATAGAAGCTAAAATAAATTCACTTTTGATGTGTGTGTGAATACTATTCATACAGAGAGTGGGGACACCAGTGAGCTCTCGTGGATAAAGAAAAATGGTGAAATAAAATGTAGGACACATATAAAGTATAGAAAGATAAATGAGGATTCCTTCATTCTCGGGGTCCAGGGGTGGGAACAACAGAACATCTTTTTCCTAAACTCATCGCAGAGAGCTGGCTCCTTACCCCACCCTCCAGTGATGCAAGGACATGCACAGTTAAAAAGGCCGGCAGGAATGTGGTGCCACTGAGGAAGGAGGACCATCCTTTACAGTGTGGATTTAGAGTGAGGGCTACTTGAAGTGACTAGGAACTTGGTACAGTGAGCGGCCCATAAAAGGATAAAAGAGATGGTCCCCCAACTCTTGCAGGGCCTGGGCAGGAGCATGAATGGAAGCTCATGTCCCCATGTCTACATCATGACACTAGTTCATCTCTGTTAAATAGGATGTGTTTGTTTTATTCTCCTATCTTGACAAACACACGTCTTTATATGTGTCTATATACCGTACAACTACGGTTTGTGTATGACAGCAAAACATCACCAGGGACTTAATTATTACAGAGATCTGGGGTTCTGCTTGGCTGGCAATGCTTGTGTGAATAATACAGTCATATATATATGATTATGTATATCTTATATACATTTATATATAATTATGTTTAATACGATATCTTTATTGATTTCATTTTTCAGAGGACTAATTATGCTGTTAGCCTCATGATTTTCACATAGGGTTTCTGTGTGTGTCATATTGGCAGGACAGTGTAGTCAGTCTGTGTCATGGAAGCAGAGACATCACGGAAGTCACAGGAATGAAGACCCTGTTCCAGGAACTGGACCTTCCAGAAGACTGGGAGCAGCTGTGCAGGGCTGGGCTGCAGAGGAGGGAAGGGAGGGAAGGCTATGACTCCCAGTCCTTTGAGCACCTGGCATGGATCGACCTGTCAGCACTCGCAGGGAAACGCGGCCTCCAATGCGGGGCCACAGGGGAGCCATGGAGAGACTTGCAGGAAGCTGCAGGTATCACTTGGTGGATCTGCAACTGGGTGGCCAGGGGTGGCCTGGGTCACTATCGTCCAGAGGGCACCCCCTGGGAATACCAGCCAGATGCAGGGCAGAGGAGGGCATGGGCAGCCTTCCACCTTGCACCTCTGCACCCTTCTGTCACCACGTGGGATGGCGACAACCTGCAGAGAGCCGTGGCTGTGGCTTCACTTCCAATGTCTACATTCCACCCATGTTTCTCTTTGCACCAGATCTATCCTGGGGTCACACGGGGGAGGGGGAGTCTCAGAAATGTGGTTCCCAGGCTGCCCGCATGGAGGTCGCAGGAGCCTTCAGACACAGCCATGCCAAGTGAAACACACTTCTTGAGTTAGGTCAGTCTTTAGATTGTGTTTTAGTTCTTTTCATTTGAAAAACTTTTGTCTGCTAGGCCAGGAGCATCTAGAATTGCTGGTCAAACTCTTCAAGCAGCCCTTTGACTTGGAGGCCAACAACAAGTTTAACATGGTATGTTTAAGATGAAATAGAATTGCAGATGACCAACTAGCATCCTCTTGGAAATATTGCAAAGCCTATTGTCTCATAGATGACTATCTCCTAGACTGAGATTTCACCATTTCAGCAATCTGCCCCTGGAGCAACACGGTGATGTCAAGACTAGTGTCCTGTCCTTGAGCCCAGTCTGGATGCACGTGGACAGGAATGGAGCAGCTACGTGAAAGGTTGACTCTGCTGCCACGTGCAGCTGTGGAGAGTGACAAGCTGAGTCCAGTGTCTCTGAAACCATGTCAGACAAAGAGGAGTAGGAAAATGGGTGCAGGCACTCGTGGCCAGAATACCATGCTGAGTGAGAGTCCCTGGCCCTCCCGCTGAGTGGAAGGTGTGACAAGTGCATCAACATCTTTCCCCCAGCCCAAGACTTCCCCTGCTCAACACCCTCCACATCCCCAACACACACACTTCACATCACTGTTGGGCAACAGCCCTAGCACAACCCGAGAGCCTTCATGGTATTCAGACACCATTAACTTTTGTTTTGTGGACAGAGGGAGGGCCAAGAAGAGCTGAGCAAAGCATTTCTCTGGAACCTGAGTAGGTGTTGAAGGGTTATGGGTGGCAGGTCACCAGTGTGCTGAGTGCCAGGTTCCGGGAGGCAGAGTTTCTTTAAAGAATGTATTTCTTTGTGTCTTGGTTACCAGCAGACCCTTCTAGAATGTGGAGCCCATGGGAGGGGCCCTTCTTGCCTGAGTCTCGGGATGATTCTAAGTGCAGAAACCTACACCCTCTACCTTGTATTTTGCCGTGGAGTTGGACGGTGTTTCTAGAGACTTACACCAGGATACCAGGTTCTGCCAATTCTAGGACCTAAATAGGTCCTGCTCCATCCCCTCTCTCCATCTCCCCTCTACTGTCTTCGTTCAGGCTCTCACCATCCTGGCTGGGCCTCTAACGACCCTGCTGGCCTCTACATTGACCCCTGCTTGGTTGGTTTCCATGCTGTGTATAGAGCCATCTTCTTAAAAGGCAGCTGATTACCTTATTCCTTTAGTGGACTCCTGGCATGGCTCCTCCTGGCTCGGATGATAACATGAAACTACTGACAATTCCAGATCTTGCTCTGCTGCCGTGCACAGCTGTGGAGAATCACGAGCTGAGTCCAGTGTCTCTGAAAACATCCTAGACAAAGAGAAGCAGGAAAATGTGTGTGGGCACTCGTGGCCAGGATCCTGTGCTGAGTGAGAGTCCCTGCCCCTCCTGCTGAGAGGAAGGTGTGACAAGTGGATCAACATCTTTTCTCACAGCTCAGAGCTTTCACTGCTCAACACCCCCACTTCACAACGCTGTTTGGCACCAGCCCTAGCACAACCGAGATCCTTCATTGTATTCAGACACAATTACCTTTTGTTTTGGGGACAGAGGACCAAAAAGAGCTGAGAAAAGCATTTTCCTGGAACCTAAGTAGGTGTTTAGGTTTTCGGCTGCAGGTCACCAGTCTGCTGAGTGCCATGTCCTGGGGGCAGAGTTTCTTTAAGGTATGTATTTCTTTGTGCATAGGCACTTCTAGAATGTGGAGCCCATGGGAGGGATCCTTCTTGGCTGGATCTCAGGAGGAGTCTAGGTGCAGAAACCTACACCCTCTACCTTGTATTTTGCCATGGAGTTTGAATGTGTTTCTAAAGAATCACACCAGGATACCAGGTTCTGCCAATTCTACTACCTAAATATTTCCTGATCCATCCCCACTCTCCACCCTGACTTCTACTGCCTTAGTTCAGGCTCTCACCATCTCTGTCCTGGTTGGGCCTCTAATGACCCTGCTGGCCTCTACATTGGCCCCTGCTCAGTTGGTTTCCAGGCTGCTTATAGAGCAATCTTCCTAAAAGGCAACTGATCACCTTATTTGTTTAGTGTAGCCCTTGTATGACTCCTCCTGGCCTGGCTGGCAAAATTAAAAGTAACTTACAAGCTGTGTTCTTCCTCCAGGCCTGATCTTTTACAAACTCCCCCATTTAAAAGGGGTAAAGCAGCCCTTTATAACATGTCATTCTAAAGTTTATGATTGAACACAACTGGCCACATCCTAGCTCTACCACTTGGGAAACTTGCTTAATCCTCTGTAAGCATGCTTACTCTTCAATAAAACAAAGAAAATAATGCTTCATTGTGCAGTTGTCAGAAGCACATAAAGCTCTTGACACAGTGCTGAGAGCATAGTTGATACATAATCATTGGTGGCCATGAGCATTACTGTTATAATTTAGACCGTGCACCATTTGTGTTCTACAGACATGCCCATGCAGACATGCAGAAAATATATATCCATCCCCTGGGTCGAGCTGAGTGAACAACTGTGCCGCCAAATTGGCCAGGCTATTTCATGCCTGTCTCACCCATTTTGCTCCGTCTGCTTGGAATCATCTTCACCTCTCGTTTGCGACATGTTCTCTCCTCTGTTAGACTAGTTTAGGCTCCCCAGGCACAATTAGCATCTTTCTTCCCTTCCAATAGTACTTGTCTTGTTGGAATAGTTATATTTTTATCTGCTTTGTCCCCTAAGTTGTCTGTAAGAACTATGTTCATCTTCGGATCGGCTAGGTCTTAGGTATGCCTAGTGTATGGGAAATTGTATTGACTGTTTGCTGAATGACTTACTGACTGCAGGGGGCTTGTGGAAGTGTTGGAGCCATGAAGAGCTTGCAGTGGACAATCATCCTGTGGGCACACTCTCTGGTAACACATCTCTCTTCCTCCAGAGTATTCATGGGAGTGCTTTTGTTGTAGTTTTAGCCAGAACCAAACCTGAGTGTGATATATTCCCTTAATTCATATGCAGTAGTTTTGATCCAAATTACATATATTTAAAAACAATGAATAATTAATTGTATAACCTCAGAAGGACTTTGAAAATAACGGTTTAAAATTGTCTACCCTTCCAAGAATCCTATTTCTGGGTATATATCCAAAGGAAATAAAACTAGAATCTCTGATAGATGTCTGTACTCCCATGTCCATTGCAGTGTTATTCACAGTAGTCAAGATATGGAAACAACCTAAGTGTTCATCAAGGGGTGAATGGATAAAGAAAAAATGAAATAGGTACTTCCCTGGTGGTCCAGTGGTGAAGACTCTGTGTTTCCAATGCAGAGGGCATGGGCTTGATCCCTGGTTGGGGAACTAAGGTCCCACATGCTGCACAGTGCAGCCAAAAAAAAAAAAAAAAAAGACATGAGATAGAGATAGATTGATAAGTATAGATAGATAGGTAGATATAGATATAGAGATAGATGTATAATTCAGCCACAAGAAAGAGGACAATCCTGCCATTGTGACAACATGTATGTCCCTTAGGGAATTATGCCAAATGATACAAGTCAGGTAGAGAAAGAAAAATACTGTATAATATCACTTACATGTATGCGGGATCTAAAAAAGTCAAACTCATAGGAACAGAATAGAATGGCTGTTACCAGGGGTTGGGGGAGGGGGAAATGGGGAGATGCTGATCAAAGGGTAGAAACCTCCCCTTATAAGGTAAATTTGTCCTGCATAACTAATGCAGAGCATAGTGATTATAAATAATAATACTATAATATGTACTTGAAAGTTGCTAAGAGAGTCAATGTTGATAATTCCCTTCACACAAAAATATGATAATTATGGCATGTGATAAAGGTATTAGCTAATGTTATGGTGGTAGGCATTTTGCAATATGTAAGTGTAAAAAATCAACATTTTGTACACCTTAAACTTACGGATCTTATATGTCAATTATATTTCAATAAACCTGGAAACATTTAAAAAATAAAATCATCTTTTATTACCTGTCAAACAATAATCGGTATTGAGGCTGCAAAGAACATAGAGCTTTATTTGGGGGTCTTAGGAATTGCAATTAGGGGGACAGATGTTTGGGTAAAATCAAGAATGTTCCAGGGAAAAGAGTCAGGGACTTAAAAAGGTGAACCTCACAAGGTTGTAAAGTCACCTGATAGGAATTATGATTGGCTCTGATGCAAGAAAGGAAATATTTGTTCTTAAGGGATAGGCTGTCACAATTTTTTAGGGAAATGGAAGAGTCTGACAGGTATCTCGAGTTTCTGGAACACTGTGCAGACATTCTGGAGCTTGTGTAAGTGCTCGAACTTTACTTTCTGTCCAGGCTGAGATGTGCAGCTCCCCTTCCTCAGAGGCCTTTCTACTCAATTTTAGGGAGCTCTCTTAGCAATGTTGACTTCGTTTGGATTTTTCTTTCACATATCATACCCTTTTGCATTTAGAGAGTTCACTAATAATTTTACAAAGAAATCTGGTTTATGTTTTTAAAGACTATTAGCATTAGACATCTTCATTGTCTGTTGAGTGGTTTCTAGACCTATAAAACCAAAATAGTGATAAATTCAGAATCTCTATTGGCACAGGAAAAGGATGTGTAGGACAGATGACCCCACAGTGCAGTTTAGTTGGGAAGCCTAGAGAGATGATGGTGTATTTTGTGTTCACTGATAACTTCAGGTTCACATGTGTGAGATGATGAAAACAGAGTGGAACCTTCAAAATATAATGGACAGTATTTTCTTTAGACAATACTACCTACGAAAATAATTTTACAGATAAATTTAAATATAGCACATTTGGGGGTTTTTCATTATGGTCTTTTTTCCAGATGCTGAAGATGACCTTAAAGTAAATGCCAGTGGTGTCAGGCTTTTGTTGAAAAGACTCAGTGCTTTTTAACAGTTGCCAGCAATGCAGCTACTCCTCCATCGGAGTTGAAACTGAGAATTTTTCTTATAGCTAATTAACTCTTTTTCAGAAAATCTATCAGGAAAGTTCTCAATAATTTTCTTTCTTGTATCCCTGAGAATATATTAGAGAATATTCAGTGCCCTTCTCAAAGCCAGAGACTGGGATAATTGAAGAGCTATTGGAGATAATGCCTCTGGTTAGATAGTACCTTTCCTGAAGAACAAGGTGCTCTCAAATTCTATGGAACACTAGCATGGATTAGATTTGTGTTAAGTGTAGCCTTAAATTTGTGTAAAGGTGGCTCTCCCTGTCCTTTATTATATACATTGTTAATAGTCTCAGAAGCAGAGACCAGACTGAAATAAAGAGGCATTATTTGGGGTTTGTTAGGACTGCAGCCAGGAGAGGAGCAGAGCTGACTGACTCAGGCCCCTGGTCCTACTGCTCCTGTGGTCCTGAGTGGTCAAAGATGAGCCTGGAGGATAGGGAGCCCTGGATATCAGTGCAAGTGTTCAGACTCTTCTCTGCGGATTCAATATTCTTAAACAGAGGAGCAGTCTGATGAGACTTGTGGTTGAGAAGGACACACTCATAGCAGTGTGAGTAGTTCGAATCAGGGTAGACAGGAAGAGAAAAATAGCAGGTGGGAATTTGCTAGAATATTATTCGTAAAAAATGATAAAGGACTAAGTAAGTGAATTAAGTGATATTTTGAATGTATGATTTTTAAGAATTGTCTGTGGTTTTAGAACCCAGATCTGGGCTTTTCTCCCCAAAATTCCATCATTTTTTTCCTTCCTAATGAGTTATCTACAATGATAGTGGTTAATATGTATTGAGAAATTACTGATCCAGGCCCTATGATAAATACCTCACATTCATGATCTCCTCTAATCTTCTCAGTAACCATCTGAATTAGATCATATCAGGACCATTTGACAGATGAGGAAATCCAGGCATGGAGAGGTTATAATGTGTCTATGTCACAGAGCAAAGAAGAATCAGAGCTTGGAACTGATCAAGTAGTCTATTGTGGCATAATAGCCTGGATAGCTATGGTTATTATATCAAGTACAATAGAAGTGAAGTAAAAATATCTCGAGAAATAAGACAACTTTACATTCCATACAGCTCTGTCCAGGTTAAACCCTGCCAACTCAGCAAAATGTATAACTCTACTTATCAAAAACGACCAGTGTGAAGAATGAATATTCATTCTTCTGTTTATCCATCTAGTAATTCTCCACTAGGAGTCAGGAACACACCAGCACTGGGTGGTGTCATGTGGCCCCTTTCAGCTGATCACTTGCCCCATGTTAAGGAATTGAATTGAGTTCCCTGACCCTCTCAATTTTTCCTTCATTCCCCTGATCCTCTTTCTCTACTTCATGCCATCTTCACAAGCCCCTTACACTCATCGTGGTGATGCAGGTCGGTGCATGACCCAGTGTTTCTTGCTCTTAACCTCACCTCTACTGTTGATGCCTCTTTTTCTCCCCTTGGCTTGGTGCGCTTTTGAGAACTCTCAGCTAAACTTCCCCTAGAAACTCCTCCTCTCCTCTTTGTCCATATTGTCAACTCCCAACCCAGATTCTGTGGTAGATGTTAAGATGACATATATCAACGTGCCCTCAAAGAGCTTTCAATGTGGTGGGGACATGGGCCATATGGCTATCACTGCAAAGTCAAGGGAGTTGTGCACCACAGGAGAGGTAGAGGTAAAAGGTCATAGGAACACAGAACCAGCCCACATTAATTACCCATCAGAACAAATTTGGTTATGAATAAATGAAAACATGTGCTGTTTTTCTACAGCACAGAAATGCATGTGTGTGAAACTAGGTCAATTATAATATTACATCTCTACTGCTCCTGCCAGGAAAGAAGCCTGATGCAGAGAAACTATGGCAGAGCAGTAGAAATGGTGATCATAATTAATGAGTTTAGTTTTTGTTTTAGTCAATTATTAAGCTAAGCAATAATTTCTACCCTTGAGATCTATATGATATCCATGAGTATGTAAAATAATTTTTCATATTCTCTTACTCTCAACCAAATAATCAGTATTCAGGAGAAGCAGGACGTCAAAATCTTTGTGATTCAGTCACCTGTCATCACAATGGGTTCCAGGGAAATGCCCACTCTGGGGAATCTGCCTAACTGAGCAGAAGAAGCTCCAAGGCTCCTGTCTCCTCTCTGCCTTAAGGTCTGCATGAAAGGCCAACTAAACAGCTTCCTTGGCCCCTCTGCTTTAAGCCCACCATGGACCTTGTCCCCATATGTCCCAGTGCTCTGTGACAAGAACTGCACAGAGAGAGGAAGCTAAGGAGACAAGCCAGTCTCCTCAGAGCCCAAGACTGGCCTAAGCTGCCCACACAATTCTCTCTTTATATGGGTCCCCTTCACAATCAGGCCAGGATTCTTAAGTGTAGGGACCCTCCTCAGCAGGAGGAGGCCCCTGGTGTCACCAAAGACCAGGGAAAACAAAAGATTGACAAGAGGAGCACCCAAAGGAGCAGGTTTAAATCCGTGAGGAGCTGATTACAGTTCTGTCTGCTGGATAGAAGAGGAGTACCACTGTTCTTGCCTTGATTTTCATCAAAGCTTCTCTTTTCTGGTTGTTGCATGGTGCCCATGGAGCCTTTAACTTTCTTTATGGTTAGACTGTGCCACTGATGTTTGCCTACTTTGAAGAAATCTATGAATTCTATATATGAAGATAGCAGCTGGATCAACTAGGTATCTCCACATTACATTTAAAAAAATCCAAAAGGGATGTATATGACCTTCCAAGGCCGATGCATTCACAGTGTAATCCCCAGCCCAACATCCATGTGTTGTCAGCCCCAGAGCCCCCAGCAGAGCTGAGTGTTGAATGGAAAGGAGTCTCACGTGCTTGGTCCTGGTGGTGGCTATAGACAGAAACTATCAAGGGAAAATCACACCCGGAAGTAGAAGGCTCACCCTGAGCGGGGAACAGAAAGAGGAGGTCTCACATTTGGTGGGCCAGAGTATTAGCCATGAGAGACTCAGAAGGAAAGGGCTTGGAAAGGGCCATTGGGCAGGGGGCAGTCTTAGGCCAGCACAGATGATGGAGAAGCAGGAGACCCCTTGAAAGGAGGTGATCTTTAGTGGTTTGTGGTAAAAGCACAGGATGCTGCTAAAGATGAAACTTGTGGAACCTAAATAGTCACAAGGATCCAGAAACAGACCAGGAAGAAAGAGAATACTGTGTATTGAGGAGCTTCACTTCACCAAGCCCACAGCAAAGGGTGTTTGCTAAATTAGAATCCAAGTCACCGCCCAAACACCACTCAGCCACCTCCTCACTTATAAGGCCAACAGATACCTAGGTGGGTAAGGCTGCATTTAAAGTCTAGGTGGGCAGCGCTAATATATCAGGCATCCAAGCAGCTAATACATGCTTTGAAAGAGCCAACAACGATCTGGTATCTGTTTCTGGATCTGTCTATAGCCAATGACACTTCTGTGTACTGTTGACCTTGGACTCATCTCTCCCATGTCCATTCCCCCATTGATAAAGTACAATTCACACAACTTCTCAGGTCAGCAATGACACTTGAAGTTTAAGCCACTCACAAAATTCTAAGAGACTCATGGAATTGAAATAAGAAATCACACCTGGTCATTAACCCTCATTGATTCCATTCCTGCTCTTACTGCTGCCATTACATGGGTCACACACGAACCAGTTCATCTGCCTTAATTTGCACATGTGGGATGCAGGTCACTTTCAGCCCATGGAAAGTAGACATTTAATGGTGATTATACCAGATATTCCAAATTTTATCTCAGGCATTGGCCCAATTGGATTTTTTTTTTTTAATTCCAGAAAGGAAGTAGAGCAGGTGCAAAGAGGTGCCCACTCCACTTATTCCTGATTTTATTTCATTCTCCATAGTCTTTACCAAAACTTAAATCTAAATAAAGTTAAGACAGAGTACAGTACAGTGAAGTGAAAAAACAGTACATCCTCCCCATTGTCACATGACTGAGACACCCGCCAGTGGGCGAGTCTCATCCAAGGACAGGGGTTGGGGACTCCTTCAGTAACATCAGCCTCTTCTGAGTTAGATGGACGCCCTGTTTGCAGGGACCTGGTGGGTATTCTGCCATGTGAAGTAGGGTGAGTCCACTCAAGGCAACCCCAAAGGGCCTCAGCAGATTCCCAAGCACAAACGTAGATTCCACATGACACTTATCTCTGGAGCACCATGTAGGGCCTAGAGACTTCAGTTTAGTATTTAAAAAATAAAAATTATTCCCATTCTATCCTCCCCTGAGTAGACTTGTGTGCCCCTCCAAATGCATCTGCCACTTAGGTGAACCCCCCCTTCTAAGGGGTGCAGAATAGAATCATTTCTTCATCCCACCATGCTCATCCCCAGTTTTCTTAATTTCTCAGCAGGATCTGCTTCCTTCCAGCACAGACCCACCAACTTTCCTGTCTCGATCAAGAGAGCTCAGGCCTCAGCCATAAGTTCAGGCAGAATTTCCCTCCAACAGAAACATTTCAGATGACCTGGCAGCCCCAGAAGATGAGCAGCTGTCATTAATGCAGTGAGAAACCCGTGGGCTCCCTCCCTGGCTAAACTTCCAGCTAAGCCTTCCTCCCCTGAGAGTCATTATCTAGCCTGTGGGCATCAGCTGATGTGAAGGGGAAGTGGGTGCTGTGGAGACCACTCCAGCCCATCGGTCTCGCAGGAGCTCTTGTTCTGGCTCTGGGTGCTCATTGCCAGCCATGGGCTCTCTTTCCAGCCTTCATATGGATCCTAGGCTCTACTTCAGAGTATTTCCTCCAGATGAGTCCCAAGCCAGCACTGGGCCTCATTTGCCACTGCTGGACTTCCCTTCCCTTCTGAAACTGGGTTCCATTCTTTTACAAAGTTTAAGTCCAAAAAGGATTTTTGAAATGATTTTCCATTCCCTTTTGTTCTCATTATCCCCCCTCCTACTCTGCTGGTGAGGGATGCTGTGTCTCCATGCTGATTCTGATTCCCCATCAGCAAACCCAGGTAGGGTCCCCTCATCCCTGAACCTATAAATACCTCCAAGATCAGCCCTCAGTTCACCCTCTTCTCCTCTCTCAGGCAGAATGAATCGTGTCTCTTCTCCTGGGACAGGGTGGTCTGTGTCATTCTCTGTTCTCTCCCTCCTGTTCCTTGGCAGGGTATCACCACTTCTGTCAGAGGCTTCTCATTCTTATTTTCTAGGGCTTTGTCTTCATTCAGCAAATTTTATCTCTTTCAAATTAAAGGGATTGCATTTCAAAACAACCATCTGAGCTGGACTTTAAAAAGCCCATTTTGAAAATATAAAATAGCAGAACATCAGACGTTTTCTTTCTCCTTGCATTCCTGTGATAGCAACCTAATTTTCTTCAAGGCAACATGGAGGCAATTCCTCTTACTAACCAGAGGAAGGGCCATATTGAAGGAAATGCTAAAAATAAAAACGGAAAAAAACTGCATATTTTAAAGTCTCCATTCGGAAATAGGAAGCACATGATCTCCCATCACAGTGAGAAAGTCTTTATTTAATGGCTGCCTTGGCCTCTTATTTCTGCAGGGCTTGCACCATGGGCTTGTCCTGACTCCCTTCCTCTACCCTGACTCAACCCATAGCTCAGGGCATGTGACCCATTTGTCTCTGCTGATCTGAGAGGGCAGCCTTTGTCTACAGGTATCTCTGGATTGTTTGCTATCTGGTTATGGGTTGCTTCCATTCTGTTGTTGAAGAGAATTTTTCATTTCATTAACAATATATGTTCCTTTGGTCTCCTGGTGTGACAAAGTAGTGTTAGTGAACTCAGATTTCATTGTTCGTTGCTCAAGAATCCAATATTGAAAGACAAGTGTTGGGTAGAGGGAAAGATAGCTTTTTGAAAGAAGACAGCAATCCTGGGGAGAAGGTGGACTCATGTCCCAAAGAACCAACTACTCACAGCCCATCAGGGGACAAGAGCTTTTAAAGGGGAGTTTCAGGGGTGCACAGGTGGAGGGAGGAGCCTGTGTGCCAAGCAGCACAGTCAGCCCTGACCATCATCTTGAAATTGATCATGCAGTGGTCTGATCAGCATCATCTTGCTGTTTTAAGTACAGTTAATCTTCAACTCCAGGGTCAGTTTGTTCTCATTTCCTTTAGGCCAGTTCTTGGATTTGTGTAAGATGGAGCACCTTATGTCAAGGCTATAGTCTGGTTATCTTGTAGTTAACTTCTTCCACTTGGTGGGGGTTTCAGTATCTGCAAAACAGCTCAAAGGATATGGCTCAGAATATTATCCACAGCCCTTGAGGAGAAACTAAAGGTCCTTGACTTTGTTTAATGGCTAAACTATTACTGTTTTTTCTTGTTGGACTGTTTTCATTTGTTTCTTCATTTTCTCATTTCTCTGATTAAATTTATTCTTTGACTAAAGTTTTTCTACAGACAAGAGGCAGGTGGAGGACATGGGATGGGGTGGGGTCTGTCCTGGGAAGATCCCATAGGACCCTGCTCTGTTACAGTAGTATGAATGCTTCCTTATTTAGAATTTGAAGACCTTGTCAGATCTGAAAGGAAAAATGTGAGGAAAAAAAATTCCTGGAAAAGTTTTCTTCCAGGAACCTTCAGAGAATATTATATTTCAAAGCTTCTTAGTGGTAAGAAAATAAAATGCTGAGTCTGATATCTATCCCCCTTCTTTTTCAGAAAAGCAATCCCTTGAATACAGCTTTCCTCAGTTTTAGGTCCCTACTGACTAAAGTTTTCTTCTTCTGCAACTATAAATAGACAGTAAAGAACTTTGGTCTTGATATTACACTGTTTTTCTAACAGAGGATGGAATTGCTCTGTTTTTAGAAAAATCCCAGTATCATATCATATATATATATATATATATATATATATATATATATATATATATATTCTCGTAAAATGAAGTTGGTTACTGAAATTTCTTATTTTCAGTACCCATGTTTGACAAGACAGGATGGAAAGAAATAAAAATGACTTGAGCAGTGTAAAGCACACAACCTAGAATCATTATACCCTTTGCCATCCTTGCCTTTTCAGTGAACTTGAGAGTGAACTATGCCCTAGTCAGATTCTAGTAGTAACTTTTCTACTTAAGATTCAAAAGAACCAGATGGGAAGGATATTATGTTTATCAGGATAAAATACAATGTACAAATATTTTATTTCTGAATGAGAAATTTATTGAGGTTAAAGTCCTCTCTTCCTAGAAACTCTTTCCTAGCAGAGGTATTAAGGAAAGGAATGTAGTTTGGAATAACAGTAATGCAACTTATTTAAATCATATTTAGAAATAAAATTTATTCTTTCTTATCAATGCAAATTATATTATATTGTAACCCAGCAGAATCTTATAGGGCCTTCCCAGAACAGACCACCCTGCCCTCATGTCCTCTGCCTGCCTCGTGTTTGTGAAAAGACTTTAGTCTCCTAGACCTTCCCTGAGTTCCAAAGAGCAGATTCAGTTACTAACTAGGGAAGTGAGGGAACGCAGAAACAAACGAGAAGCATGTCCAACATAATCTTTTCCATGATTGTTAACTAACTCATGCCTTGATTTATGACCCCAAACTATCAAGATAATGTCCCATGGCTTCAACCGGCTGGCCCGAAGCAGACTTAAAATTGACCCATGGAGGGTGGATTAAGAACTAAAACTCCTGAACCATCAGGAATAAAAATAAATAAAAAATAATAAAATGTCTCGACCATTGCCTTCGTTTCTTCTAGAGAGAAGTTAAGGGATGACAAGATCATGATTCACTGGTTTGCTTTGCAGGAACACATAGATCAATCACAATCACCACTGACACATTGAGTCACAAGATGGTGCCGGGAAGTCTGCATCGGAGGCCTTATCAGGAAGCTGAAATTGCAAAGACTCCCCCCACTTTACCTTTTTACTTCTAAAAACCTTGCACCCCATCCAGCCAGCAAGATAGATTTGAGATGAGTGTAAGTCTCCCATCATCTGGGTAGGCGCCTCCTTGACTAATAAACCTTTCTCTGCTGCTAACTTCTACGTTCCAGTTTGTTCAGCTTCACTGTGCATCAGGCACTCGAACCTGGCTTCAACAACATTGCAATGGGAATATGTCGGGAATCTTCCATGAGAAAATATTGCCGTGGGAATCCAGCCTTCTTATTGCTCTGAATCTGGAAACAGCTGGGCTGATTAATAATTTTACAGCCTCCTCCTGGTATGGCATTTCTTACACAAAGGAATTTCTGCATAACTGAATGCATCCTTTTATCAATATTTTAGGCAGCTTGGTGGAATCCCTTCTAGTAGGCATTTACATTATTTTTGTAAGGAAAGGACTCTGCTTGCCATTAAGGACAAATATCATTGTGCTCTGCTTTAACTACTAAGTTCAGGTCTCCTTCCTCAGTGTCCCACTCTCCTTTGTCCTTCAACCCCTTTAGGTTTGAAGATTTCCTAGTAAGTCAGGAGGCCAGAAAATATCTGGAGTACTTGGGTGATTTCTGGAGTTAAACTTGGTAGAATTCATTCCAGAGTAAAGAATAGTATTCTTCTCTATGGAGATTCCCTTCAGAGTGCTGTGCGGATAATTCAATGTTCAGTAATTCAGATCTATGTGTTCAATAGGAATTCATGCCAAAGATATAAAATAGCCCATTTCTTGCTGGTATACAATGGATTCTGGTCAACTGCTGGCAAAACTGTGTCCTGTGTGCCACAATTGTGTCACTCACGCCCCATTGCCAGGTTAATTTTCAGCCTTTTCTTTTAAGAGTGGAATCTACCTTCCCATCATTTGAATCTTGCTTTGAGTAACAGAATGCAATGGAAGACATGTGGGTGAGTTATGGGCCCAGGTGGACCTTGTTAAAGAGAAAAACCCTAGGCCGAAGATCGCAACAGTTATGTTAAGTTCATGATACCAAACCTAGCTTTAATACCTAAACTAACTGCAGTTTCCAGCTTCCCCAGAAATGTAATCTTAATCAACCAGTCTGGAATTTTCTCACCTCCCTCATTTTAGGGCTTGCAGTTTTCACTATTTATTGTGATCAAGGTTGCCTGTTAATGGGACTTGGAGCTCTGGGTGTTGCTTATTCTAACACAGAATCAGAGTAGTTGGTGGTGGTGCCAATTCTTCCCTGGCAATGGAGAAGTGTGGTCTGCAAACTTTCCAATACCTATTTGATGGCAAATAGCATGCCTGGGGTGGCAAGCAGGGATAATTTCTGGATTGCTATTAATATTTTAGAATGGTTGTCAGGTGCATTATTTGCACATATAACACAGGGTGAAAAGTGAGGTAGGTGCATTTTTATGCACGAACTGAATGTGAATGTTATTTTAGAATAGGCAGCACTATTTGGGATGAAGAATAAAGTAGTACAAGATGCAGAGGGTAATGCTGCCTGCCACAGTGTATAATGTAGTAGAGAGCTGACTCATCATAGAAAATATATCCTGCTCTGAATGTTACCAGGAAAATTGTATGAGCTCTGAAACCTACTGTTTTGGGAGAATATCTAGGTCAGACTGTATGATGATGCATCATGGTCTACTGGGGACTATGTGGATTGGGGGGGGCGGTTATTATCTTGACTGCCCAGTCCCTCTGAGCCCACCCCACTCACATACTTATACCCCACATGTTTGCTACAGAATTCCAGCTTTGTCAACGATCAGTGAGAAAAACTGTAACTGACGTCTTAGACCCAAGAAAGGCACTCTATCTCAATCTCTCTCTTTCTCTCTCTCTCTCTGTCTCTCTCTGTCTCTCTCCCCCTCCATGATCTTAAAGAAGGTTTAACTCTTGATACAGTCTGTGGTTCACGGTTGAATTCATTCTAGTCAAGTCACCTTGGTACTTTGGGCACACCTCCAGAGTGGTGTGTGTGTGTGCACGTGCACGCACACCGAAGCACACAGGCATTAAGACAATGCTTCTGGTGAAGAATTTAGCTTTGCCCAAAGAGAGGTCTGGCCTTTGCCCTTGGCACCTGGGAGGTAATCTCTAAGCCCCTGGAATATCCTGTCTCATAAGAGTATCTTTTTTTTTTGCCTGGGGGCCTTGGTCCATGCCAGGTGGTCTAACAATGTGATTTATGGTGGGGGGTTTTGGGTCACAAAGTATCAGCTCCATCTCCAGTGGGGCTAGAAACGAAACTTCAGCCATGTGGTTGATGTTTGATTATGTCTATGTGCTGAAGTCCTAACTCTAAACACCAAGGCTCATGTGAATTTTCTGGTTGGGAATATTCTGTATGTGTTGCTGTACATCGTTACCAGGAAAGTTTATGCTGTCAGAGACTCCACTGGGAAAAGAAATACTAGAAGCTCTGCGTTTGGAAGTCTCCTCACCTCTACCCCATGTCTGCCTTCCTTTGGCTGAAATTAAGCTGGATTCTTTTACTATAATGATATGTACTGTGAGAATAACAGTTTTCACTGAGTTCTGTGAGTCCTAGAGAACCATTGAACCTGAAGATGGTCTTGCGGACACACAATCTTGTAATTCTTGTAATCTTGTAAATCTTGTGATCTTGTGACTTCATACAAGGGTATAGCGGTTCTAAAGCATTTTGGCACTCTAAGCCCCTGTCTGTATTGACATGCAGTGATAATATTTAAGTATCACATTGAGGAAGAAGAGCTTCGCCCTTTTCTCCTGCATCTAGGGAAACTTTTTCCAGGCCGGATATTTTCCTGACAGTTTCAATCACTAACTCCTGAAACTGCCAGTAGCAATACGGGCAATGTTATGACTAAAGGGCACGTTATCCTCAGGTACTGAGCATGCTTCTCATTTTCTCTCCTTGGAGGGATATCAACCAGGACTGGCCCTTGGATCTGAGGGAACCCAGGGAATGTTCTCATTTTTCAGAGAAGAAAGATATTCTCACAAAAGGAAAGTTGGGGTTGAGAAAAACTTAATCTCAGTAGTAAAAGGATTGGTACTTTGTGGTACAGCTCAAGATATATCAATGACAAAATAATTCAAATACTTTGTGCCTGACTTTTTTTTTTTTTTCTTATATGGAATTTACTGAAGACCCCAAGTTATGTTCTGAAAAAACCATGAGATTTCTTTTTTTTTTTTATCAGTCATCAAGTTTATACACATCAGTGTATACATGTCAATCCCAATCGCCCAGTTCATCACACACACACCCCCACCCCCCGCTGCTTTCCCCCCCTTGGGGACAATACGTTTGTTCTCTGCATCTGTGTCTCAAATTCTGCCCTGCAAACCAGTTCATCTGTACCATTTTTCTAGGTTCCACATATATGCATTAATATATGATACTTGTTTTTCTCTTTCTGACTTACTTCACTCTGTATGACAGTCTCTAGATCCATCCACGTCTCAACAAATGACTCAATTTCGTTCCTTTTTATGGCTGAGTGATATTCCATTGTATATATGTACCACATCTTCTTTATCCATTTGTCTATCGATGGGCATTTAGGTTGCATCCATGACCTGGCTATTGTAAATAGTGCTGCAATGAACATTGGGGTGTATGTATCTTTTTGAATTATGGTTTTATCTGGGTTTATGCCCAGTAGTGGGATTGCTGGATCATATGGTAATTCTATTTTTAGTTTTTTAAGGAACCTCCATACTGTTCTCCATAGTGGCCGTATCAATTCACATTCCCACCAACAGTGCAAGAGGGTTCCCTTTTCTCCACACCCTCTCCAGCATTTGTTGTTTGTAGATTTTCTGATGATGCCCATTGTAACTGGTGTGAGGTGATACCTCATTGTAGTTTTGATTTGCATTTCTCTAATAATTAGTGATGTTGAGCAGCTTTTTGTGTGCTTCTTGGCCATCTGTATGTCTTCTTTGGAGAAATGTCTATTTAGGTCTTCTGCCCATTTTTGGATTGGGTTGTTTGTTTCTTTAATATTGATGTGCATGAGCTGTTTATATATTTTGGAGATTAATCCTTTGTCCATTGATTCGTTTACAAATATTTTCTCGCATGCTTAGGGTTGTCTTTCATCTTTTTTATGGCTTCCTTTGCTGTGCAAAAGCTCTGAAGTTTCATTAGGTCCCATTTGTTTATTTTTGTTTTTATTTCCATTACTCTAAGAGGTGGATCAAAAAAAAATCTTGCTGTGATTTATGTCAAAGAGTGTTCTTCCTATGTTTTCCTCTAAGAGTTTTATAGTGTCCGGTCTTACATTTAGGTCTCTAATCCATTTTGAGTTTATTTTTGTGTATGGTGTTAGGGAGTGTTCTAATTTCATTCTTTTACATGTAACTGTCCAGTTTTCCCAGCACCACTTATTAAAGAGACTGTCTTTTCTCCATTGTATATCCTTACCTCCTTTGTCATAGATTGGTTGACCATAGGTGCATGGGTTTATCTCTGGGCTTTCTACCTTGTTCCATTGATCTATGTTTCTGTTTTTGTGCCAGTACCATATTGTCTTGATTACTGTAGCTTTGTAGTATAGTCTGAAGACAGGGTGTCTGATTCCTCCAGCTCCATTTTTTTCCCTCAAGACTGCTTTGGCTATTCAGTGTCTTTTGTGTTTCCATACAAATTTTAAGACTTTTTTGTTCTAGTTCCATAAAAAATGCCACTGGTAATTTGATAGGGATTGCATTGAATTTGTAGATTGCTTTGGGTAGTATAGTCATTTTCACAATATTGATTCTTCCAATCCAAGAAAATGGTATATCTCTCCATCTGTTGGTATCATCTTTAATTTCTTTCATCAGTGTCTTATAGTTTTCTGAATACAGGTTTTTGTCTCCCTAGGTAGGTTTATTCCTAGGTATTTTATTCTTTTTGTTGCAATGGTAAATGGGAGTGTTTCCATAATTTCTCTTTCAGATTTTCCATCATTAGTGTATAGGAATGCAAGAGATTTCTGTGCATTAATTCTGTATCCTACAACTTTACCAAATTCATTGATTAGCTTTAGTAGTTTTCTGGTGGCATCTTTAGGATTCTCTATGTATAGTATCATGTCATCTGCAAACAGTGACAGTTTTACTTCTTCTTTTCCAATTTGTATTCCTTTTATTTCTTTTTCTTCTCTGATTGCCATGGCTAGGACTTCCAAAACTATGTTGAATAATAGTGGTGAGAGTGGACATCCTTGTCTTGTTCCTGATCTTAGAGGAAATGCTTTCAGTTTTTCACCATTGAGAATGATATTTGCTGTGGGTTTGTTGTATATGGCCTTTATTATGTTGAGGTAGGTTCCCTCTATGCCTACTTTCCTGAGAGTTTTTATCATAAATGGGTGTTGAATTTTGTCAAAAGCTTTTTCTGCATCTATTGAGATGATCATATGGTTTTTATTCTTCAGTTTGTTAATATGGTTTATCACATTGATTAATTTACGTATATTGAAGAATCCTTGCATCCCTGGGATAAATCCCACTTGATCATGGTGTATGATCCTTTTAATGTGTTGTTGGATGCTGTTTGCTACTATTTTGTTGAGGATTTTTGCATCTATGTTCATCAGTGATGTTGGTCTGTAATTTTCTTTTTTTGTAGTATCTTTGTCTGGTTTTGGGATCAGGGTGGTGGTGGCCTCATAGAATGAGTTTGGGAGTGTTACTTCCTCTGCACTTTTTTGGAAAAGTTTGAGAAGGATGGGTGTTAGCTCTTCTCTAAATGTTTGATGGAATTCACCTGTGAAGCCATCTGGTCCTGGAGTTTTGTTTGTTGGAAGATTTTTATCACAGTTTCAATTTCATTACTTGTGATTCATTGGTTCATATTTTCTATTTCTTCCTGGTTCAGTCTTGGAAGGTTATACCTTTCTAAGAATTTGTCCATTTTTTCCAGGTTGTCCATTTTATTGGCATAGAGTTGCTTGTAGTAGTCTCTTAAGATGCTTTGTATTTCTGCGGTGTCTGTTGTAACTTCTCCTTTTTCGTTTCTAATTTTATTGATTTGAGTCCTCTCCTTCTTTTGCTTGATGAGTCTGGCTAATGGTTTAATCAATTTTGTTTATCTTCTCAAAGAACCAGCTTTTATTTTTATTGATATCTGCTATTGTTTTCTTTGTTTCTATTTCATTTATTTCTGCTCTGATCTTGATGATATCTTTCCTTCTGCTAACTTTGGGTTTTGTTTGTTCTTCTTTCTCTAGTTCCTTTAGGTGTAACGTTAGATTGTCTACTTGAGATTTTTCTTGTTTCTTGAGGTAGGCTTGTAGAGCTATAAACTTCCCTCTTACAACTGCTTTTGCTGCATCCCATAGGTTTTGGATCATCGTGTTTTCATTGTCATTTGTCTCTAGATATTTTTTTATTTCCTCTTTGATTTCTTCAGCGATCTCTTGGTTACTTAGTAATGTAGTATTTAGCCTCCATGTGTTTCTGTTTTTAAATTTTTTTTCCCTGTAATTCATTTCTAATCTCATAGTGTTGTGGTCAGAAAAAATGCTTGAAATGATTTCAATTTTCTTAAATTTACTGTGGCTTGATTTGTGACCCAAGATGTGTTCTATCCTGGAGAATGTTCCATGCACACTTGAGAAGAAAGTGTAATCTGCTGTTTTGGGATGGAATGTCCTATAAATATCAGTTAAATCTATCTGGTCTATTGTATCACTTAAAGCTTCTGTTTCCTTATTTACTTTCATTTTGGATGATCTGTCCATTGGTGTAAGCGAGGTGTTAAAGTTCCCCACTATTATTGTGTTACTGTTGATTTCCTCTTTTATAGCTGTTAACAGTTGCCTTATGTATTGAGGTGCTCCTATGTTGGGTGCATATATATTTATAATTATTATATCTTCTTCTTGGATTGATCCCTTGATCATTATGTAGTGTCCTTCCTTGTCTGTTGTAACATTCTTTATTATAAAGTCTATTTTATCTGATATGAGTATTGTTAGTCCAGCTTTCTTTTGATTTCCATTTGCATGGAATATCTTTTTCCATCCCTTCACTTTCAGTCTGTATGTGTCCCTAGGTCTGAAGTGCGTCTCTTGTAGACAGCATATATATGGGTCTTGTTTTTGTACCCATTCAGCAAGCCTGTGTCTTTTGGTTGGAGCATTTAATCCATTCACGTCTAAGGAAATTATCTATATGTATGTTCCTATGACCATTTTCTTAATTGTTTTGGGTTTGTTTGGGTTTGTTTTTGTAGGTCCCTTTCTTCTCCTGTGTTTCCCACTTAGAGAAGTTCTTTTAGCATTTGTTGTAGAGCTGGTTTGGTGGTGCTGAATCCTGTTAGCTTTGGCTTCTCTGTAAAGCTTGTGATTTCTCCATTGAATCTGAAAGAGATCTTGGTTGTAGGTTCTTCCCTTTCATCCCTTTACGTATATCATGCCACTCCCTTCTGGCTTGTAGAGTTTCTGCTGAGAAATCAGCTGTTAACATTATGGGAGTTTCCTTGTATGTTATTTGTCATTTTTCCCTTGCTGCTTTCAATAATTTTTCTTTGTCTTTAATTTTTGCCACTTTGATTACTATGTGTCTTGGCATGTTTCTCTTTGGGTTTATCCTGTATGGGACTCTCTGCACTTCCTGGACTTGGGTGGCTATTTTCTTTCCCGTGTTAGGGAAGTTTTCGACTATAATCTCTACAAATATTTTCTCTGGTCCTTTCTCTCTCTCTTCTCCTTCTGGGACCCCTATAATGCAAATGTTGTTACATTTAATGTTGTTCCAGAGTTCTCTTAGGCTGTCTTCATTTCTTGCCATTCTTTTTTCTTTATTCTTTTCCGCAGCAGTGAATTCCACCGTTCTGTCTTCCAGGTCACCTATCTGGTCTTCTGCCTCAGTTATTCTGCTATTGATTCCTTCTAGTTTAGTTTTCATTTCAGTTATTGTATTGGTCATCTCTGTTTGTTTGTTCTTTAATTATTCTAGGTCTTTGTTAAACATTTCTTGCATCTTCTCGATCTTTGCATCCATTCTTTTTCTGAGGTCCTGGATCATCTTCACTGTCATTATTCTGAATTCTTTTTCTGGAAGGTTGCCTATTTTCACTTCATTTAGTTGTTTTTCTGGGGTTTTATCTTGTCCCTTCATCTGGTACATAGCCCTCTGCCTTTTCATCTTGTCTATCTTTCTGTAACTGTGGTTTTTGGTCCACAGGCTGCAGAATTGTAGTTCTTCTTGCTTCTGCTGTCTGCCCTCTCTGTTTCTCTTTTAACTACAATGAAAAATGGCAAAAAGGAAAGTATACAACTTCAGGCATTGCTTGGTCTATGTTCTCAAATAATTTTTTTTCGAGGTTCAAGTTTTGTTTTTTTTTTCCATTTCTTGCCTCCGCCTCCCATCTCATTTATTCTCAGACTTCAAGTGCTTGCCTGCAACAGCCCTGGACTCATATATTCTCAGTTTAGTAGATGTGAGAATGTGCTTCTCTTACAGTAATTTCAGAACAAGCCTATCCAGTTGATTGACCATGACTGGATCACATCCCCATCCCTGAATCCATCCTATGAGCAGAGGAATGCTCTGCTCTGAGAGGTCAGACAAGAGGTACACACCCACCATGGCACTGAAGATGGATTGGAAATGAGGAAAGTGTGGCTTTCCATAGATAACAGGGAGTACTACAAGGAAAAGAAGGGAGATGAATGTGAGAGACTATTCCTCTACCCCATATCACAAATATGCAGGAAAAAAACCAATAAACCTTGTTTTCCAAATACAGAGTTTTATGGTAATTTAAGGCAGATTTTGCCACTATATAAGGGAAATCTACTTCATAGTGGAACTTGGAAAAGGTTTTTATTTTCTACCTCCATGAAAATAATTTTACTTAGTAGATTTAAAACTTTAAGGTTTTTAATTTTTTTGAATTATTTCAATTGCAAAACCTTTAAATTAATTACAGCATTAAAAAAGCATAACAATTAACCTGTATTGCAACCTACACATTACAGATTTACAAAACTGTGACAAGAAAACAGTGTCGTGCATTGGATTTAGTCAGACAGACTGAGTTCATGTTCTGCTTCACCCGTTTGCTTGCTGAATGGCCCTGGGCAGGTTACACGGATATAAACATGCTTTTAGTCATGGTCTGTATATTTTCACACTAGACTGAGAATGCTTCCTTTACAGGCAGGTTATTGCCTCTTTTGTGGCTAAAGTTCCTTTGAAAAATATTTTTCCTACCTAAGGTGCTCCTTTCAGATTTCAAAGTGATGGAGGAACTCATTTCACTAGTCAGGTTCTTCAACAAGTGCACTGTTTGGCATGTTTTACAATATATTCACTGTGCTTACAACCCTTGAATTCTGATTGAGTTAAATACACTAATGGTGTTATTATGAAATAATTGGCAAAATTTGTAGAGACCCTCCAAATACCTTGGCCAAAAGCACTGCAGTTAGTCCTTCTAAATCTTAGATCCATTGTTTTGGAACTCATATACTGTAACTCTTTAGGATAGTCACAGGAGACAAATGCACTTGGCTCCTGTCTCTTTTGTCCAGACACTAATAAAAAGAGAGATACTCCAGTAATGTAAATGCCTTATTGCTTTTATTAAAAATAACTATATTTTGGTGGAGTGATCTTTACACAGTGTACTCCTGGGAGACACAGATCTTAAGCATCACACCTTACAACAAGATTTTGCCTATTGGAAAAGACACCTCCAGAAAGACTCCCTTCAACCTCACTGGAAAGGTCCCTAACAAGTATTGCTAACTGACCCTTGTGCAGGCAAACTCCAAGGAATAGACTCCTCGTTTCTTCATCTAAAGAAAGCAGTGAACACTGACTAGACCTGCACATCATCTTGAGAACTGAAAGTTAAATTTCCCAGAATTGAAGCAGAAAATATCTGATAAGACAACGTTCCCAACATATTTAGACAGGCTTGTTGGAAGGTTGTTGCCAAACCATTGATGATGACAATGCTTCAGATGACTTCCATTGTTTATAATCTTGATAATATTTGAAATTTAGGCAAAAAGTACTAGCGAGTTCTCCCTCTTATCTTTCTGTTACTGCAATGTGATCGCAATAGGTTTTCAGTCTCTGCACATTTCCTCTGATGTAAGACACTACACTCAGGAAAGGTTCTTCCTGGCACTCAGGGACAAGAAAGCAGAAAACTTGACTCTTGGTCAGCAAGGCTTACAGAGAAAGATCTTGATCAAAAGTGGAAAATGTAAAAATTGAATACACAGAAACCACAATTAAATAGAGTCAGGAGACAAGAAGGGGGATCTGTCATGCCCAGTGAGGATAGCAGAGCCCAATAGCAAAAACAAAGGCCTCCTCTTCTTTTCTGCCAATAACTCAGACAATGAATAGCCTTGGACTCTTCGTTTGCTATAGCCCTCCCAACTTGGCTCAGATGGGAAAGAAAAGGGACAGAAAAGGGCATGTCAACAGGGAACGTGTATATATGAGGCTGAATCCTGTGCCATCCAGGACTCCCTGGTCCATACCGGCAATTCTTCACTCAACTTCTACTTGGCCTTCGAGTTTGTGGAATCTGTGTCTCATGGAGAAAAGCACCCAGGCAATTTGACCTGAGGCTGGGGTTTTGTACCAGACAGAGATGGAAACTGTTCTAACAATTATGCAGTGGGCAAGAAGTGGGAAGATCCCCAACGTGTGTCTTCAGGACATGGATCCCAAGAAACCACATGCAACAAAGCTCAGCCTTCATCAGTAGCTGTGGGAGTGCTAGTCCAGGAAAAAAAGCAAATGCAAAATGAAAGCCAAATTCAGGAGTAACTGAATTACCTACAATTCCACTCCAGTGTCCAGGGATTCTCAGATACAATTTATTTCTCAGATGAAGAACCGAAGGCCCAGGGCATGAAATGAGTTGTTAGCAAGGTTATTTTTGGCAGAAATTGGGAAGAGAGAGGGAGAACCACCGTTTTGCAGTACAAAAAGTCATTTCCTGAGGGGGGAAAAAAAGAGCAGCTTGGGTGAATCATGATTCATTGGTGGCCTCATGTATCTGTTGAGCACTTCCTTCTTTCCTTGCTGATGTAGGAATAGAGGGTTAGCCTGGAGAATGATGAACCCTGGGGGTGTCCACTAGCAGGGAAATAGAAGTAGAATACCCATTTAATGAGCTCTTACTATATGCCAGGTCCAGTACCAAGCCTTCAATGTGCATCATCTCATTGATTCTACAAGAACTCCCATAAGCTCTGTGTGCACCATTACTCTCATTTCAAGAGGTAATGTTGAAATACGAAGCTGTGCCTCTTGTCTAATGTCCCCCCGCCCCTATATCCACTCTGTACCCTGATCCAACAACAACAGCCCCTGAATCCTCAGCAGGGAGACTTCATTTGGGGGCCCATTGTTTATCGTCACTGTGATAATTAATTTTATATGACATTAATTCTGGGTAATAAAATAATATATCATGGAAGGCAGCAGTCTGTTTTCACTGAGGGTCTCTTTATTTCTGACCATTGCTTTACAGCTAGCCACCCAGGGATAACTCCAACATGTAGGCCTCGAAACCATATCCACTTCCAAAAACTTAAGTTCATATTTAACTGTATAAACATATATTCCCAAAAGTCTCATCATCTCCCAGAGTCTACATTTCCAGTGCAATCTTGCACCTATGCTGGATCAACATTCCTTTTCCCATTCATATTGAGCAGATATCAGAAACTGTGGGTTTGTTTTCCCTTCATAATGTACCTATGTCCTAGATTTCAGTTTCCATGTGCCCAGAAGAAAGCTTTTGATAGAGGCAACCAAATAGACATGAGTATTAACAGCAGTATATAATGGGCTCTATGTGATTGCATATGTTATCACTATAGTGAGGACAGGGGCTGAGACTAAGCCAGATGGTCCTGGGCTGTCCTAAGTTTCTCAGAATCTCAAACAGCTTAGCTCCAAGCTGGGCAAGTCTTCCTTCGAGGGGAATACCTGAGGGCTGTAACTCTCCTGAGGGGAAGGATACCTCTCTTGACTTAAACAGTGTAGTCCAGTGGTGTGTAGCAACATCTTCTCTATGACAGCCATGGAGAGGAAGCTCCCACACAGGATGAAGGACCTGAGCTGGGAGCAGTGGCTCAAGGCAGGCTGGATGGCATCATATTGGGAGTCCATGATCCCACACAGGTCTAAGTCCAGTTCCTGGAAGGTGGCTGTAACTTTCTCTAGCAGAACTTGGAGGAGCTCAAGGACTAAAGTTGGTCAGCCTGACACCATTCAGATCCAGGCCTTTTAGCTGACCAATGTTCGGGCATTTGGACAGATGGGTCAAGTCTGATTCTTTAATTATTAAGAGGTTGTCCAATGTGGTCGTCAGGCACCTGGGGAGAAACTGAGCTATTAGCTCTTGAAAACTGAAGTGCCAGGTGAGCTCCAGGTGAGAGACAAATGATTTCTACAGGGCCAAGGTTAGTCTGACCATCTGATGAGGGTCAATACACTGATTGCCTCGTTTCATTCCAGGCTGAGTCTTGTAACCTTCACTGTGTGGCTGAATCACTTCACAGAATCTTGAAAGCTCTCTTTCCTCATCTGTCAAGCAGAGCACAACATACTCCACTTCTTTATGAGGATGAATGAAGATAATGGAATGCACTGGAACCTGCTCAGAGGAGAGCCTGAGAGAGTCTCAGTCAAGTGTGGACATCACTGAATTTTGGTACTGGGAGATGAGATAAAAACTGATTTCAACTCAGATTCCTTCAGTCCTTGCTTGGGCTCCAGATGCCTATATGCCTGGCCAGATGAGGCTCTAGGGAGACATGCATAAAGAACCAACCTGTACAAGATCCCACAACATCAACTTTGGTTGCCAGTCTGCATGGGCTCACCTACATCCTTACCTCATCTACAAAATTTCTATCACTGTTTATTATACTTTGGGCTCTGCTCCATTACAACCGTCTCCAGAACCATATTTTTCCTATATATTAATTACCTTATCTGGAGCACAAAACAACATTTTACAAACAGGGAATTTAAGACAGGCTCATTGTGGTCACAAACCTTGTGAACAAAGAGCTTTTCTTCAGAAATGCTCTGGTCTGATGTTGTTTCCCCACTTCAATGTCCTCTTTGCTTATCTATTTTTTTAAGTCAGTTGAACATAGACCCCTCTTCTTAAGAAAGAAATCACGAACTCCCCATTGCTAGATCCAAACATCCCAGTCTATAATCTGTACCTCCTTAGCAGGGTGTCCCTTTCAAGAGCCACTGTATTAGTTTAGCCTCCTACTTTGTTTTGTTTAGTTATGGGATACCACACTTCAGGATAGAGCAGCAAATAAGGCAGTGCGTTTGACATTTTAGTGTTTCACATGTTCAGTGTTACCCAGCCAGTGGTCCACTCTCACTTGAGCATCTGGTCCAGGGACCCTTCTAGGAAGGAGGGAGATTCCAGATGGAGATCGTGGAGTTGGGGTAGCCTGAGGAACTGAGACATAATTTGCACGTGATGCTGCTCCTGCTCTTCAAAGGCAGACAGGTGGATGTGAGAGAGGAGTCTCTGCACATTACTCATCTCACCCAAGAAAGGAGCAAACATGGCCAGTGTGGACAAATGCCAAATGCAATTCACTTCCACTTGCTGGATATAGTCCAACTGCACCATGCTCAGGACTTTCATAATATTTTCTATAGGCATTGAAATTATCTTCAGCTTCTTACAGCACAGGTGTATGGAAACTTTGCTCCACCCACCTAATGAGGTAGGTGAGGAAGTTATCCAAGGTCCTTTTCTTCAGGCAAAGATCTATGAAAAGTCTCAACAGAGCCAACAGCTGCTTTGTCATTGACCTGTGCTTAGCTGCTGGTGCCATTTGTGATCTTGAGCACCCATGAGTGCTGGCTCCAGAGCACATGATCCAGAAATCCTGGCCCGTATCCCATAAATCTAGCACCTGCAGTTTGCACCTCCTATAGGGAAAAAGGAGATTGGTGGGGATGCATTAAAATCCACACAGAATGAAGAAACAGCCTCAAAATATGACAACAGACTGCCCACCGATGCTGTAACTTTAGATTCCTGACATCACCTGTTGCCTTGCCCTTTTTCCTCTCTGCCTCACTTTCCTCCATCTCTCATTCCCCTCCCCTCCTTTCTGATTATCCACTTCTAGTAAATTTAAGTGTCACTGGGAGGAGGTGTGGCATGTTCTTTCAGGCTCCCCTGCATTGTAGGCACTCCTATGCTTCCAGAAGGCATTTCCTATAGTGAGCCAAGGCCTCTGAGCTTCTTCATTGCCATCTTCAGAACCCTCTGGTCCATCCCTTTTTCATCCACTTTCCCTCGCCCCAGATGTCTCATCCAGGATGCCCTGGATTTTCCCAGGCTACCTGAACCAGACTCTCCTGGGGTGAACCTTTTGGGAGAGGAGGGCGTCAAGTGCTTCCAGCACTACTTGTAGGTACCCCACATGAGGCATGTCTATCAGGCTCCCCAGAGGCAGTGGACAAAGGGTCAGGCTAGCACCATGACCTTCAGGGTTTCAATGTGTCTCCCTTCAAAGGCCTTCATGAATAGTGGTGGGAAGAGCTCTGGGGGGCAGATCCCCCAGAAGGGAAAAGGCCAAGGAGTCTTCCCTCATCAGGTTCATTCCCGCCAGGTCCAGGAGTCTGGGTGGGGTCCGGACACTCATCCTGACTCTATGCCAAAGGGAATCCTGTAGAAACTGCCAGGGAACAATGCATTCATTTCAGGCCAAGCATGAGTATACCTTAGACTACCTCCCTATCCTTCAGAGGAATCTACTCAGGGCCAAGGTCACTGCTCTGGCAGGGGTGGAAGTGCCCTACTTAGTCCATGTTATACTCTGGGCTCAGTGGTCACAGAGTTATAACTCTTTCCCTACTGGATTCAGAACAAGCATCTTACAAATACTGATGAGGAAAAAGGCAACCACTAGCCCATTCAGTTCCATCCATTGCTCTGATTAATTAATGTCCCACTGGGAAGTGAGTACCAAGGAGCCTGAAAGCTGACTCCAATATTTATTTGGGGAGGACTTTCAGACTGTCACTTAGAGCCCTAAATCTGTGGGAAGAGGAGTGTCATGTCGACCAACACAGCCTACATTCTCAGTTACCGCAGTTAACCTGACTGATAAAAACGAGGAGATACCCCTAACATGAATGCCATTCGTGCACAAAATATGTATTTTAAATTTCAAGAAATAAAATTCCAAACAGACATTTTTCATTAAAAATATCTGCTTAGTTAAAACATTTAAAATGATATCAGCCAAAGTACAAATCCAAATATTTGGGATTCAGGCAAAACTACACTGAGAGGCAAAACCAAAACCTGAAATGTGTTCATCTGAAAGAAATGACCTTTTAAAAACTCTCCCTGCCATCCAGAGATAAATGACACCCTTCAAGATTAGTTATCCATGGATATGAAGAGGCTGTCCTTATCTGAGCTTGGAAACGTACTGCTCTGCTGTGGTTAGCGGGGTGGTCAGACCTCAGACCCTGTGGAGAACCCAGCTGGTGACTCCAGAGCCAGAAGATTCTGCCTTTCTTCTTCAGTGCTTGAGACTTTGATAGACCTTTCTAATCCCATCATCCCTCTGTCCATCTACTAACTCAAACAGAAAGGGATACCTGATTAGATTTCAGACTGTACATTGGATTGATCCTGATTGGATCTTCATTTTTCTCCAGATTAGCTGATTGAATCAGGTATACATTCAGGAAGCAGAAAGAATGATGGAGGGGGAATCAAGGACTCATTCATTGACTCACTCGACAAACAGTGATTGAATTCTATCAATACCGACTGTTATATTCCTGAATATGATCAAAAAAGGGATTATTGGTTCCTAACATTGGAAAACAAAAAACAAAACTTGAAAGCATCATTGTTTGTGGAACTTTGGCAGTATCAAAATTATCAAAATGTCCCTGAATTAAAACAGCTTTATGAAAAAAACAAAACAAAATAAATGCCTCCCTGTATTAATTTGACACTTGACTATTAGGTAGGAAACATAGGAGATTGTGAGCCTATTCAGGCAGCAAAGGAAGAGCTTCTGGGAATGTGGTTGGTCTTCCAGCCTTAAGCCAAGACTTCTCTTAAGATAGGGGAAAATCACAGTGAGAATTAAGAGTGGGACTGGGCATTCTGGAGCTGGGCATTCCTAAAGGGACCACATGAATGACTGCAACAGTGTAAAATAAAGGTGTTTTTTTTTTTTTTTCTTTTAGGAAGGAGGGAGATTTAGACATTTTTCTGGGTGATATTCAGAAAGTAAAAGAGAGTGGCTCAGAGGAGACAGTGTCATCTGAGATAGTGTTTCTTCCTAGAAAGCTGGGATCAACACAGCAAGTGGCAGGAAAAGACTAAATCTAAGAATGTGAGAAGAGGGAGAGGTGTGAGTCCTGGGATCAGACATTTTCAAGTCCAAGAGGCACTGAAGATGGGCACTGTGGGCTCTTTGGTAACTTGGATCCTGGGAAGAAAGAAACATGGGTCAGTCGCAAATAACTCTGTCATCCAGGGGCAGGTGCTACAAGGAGAGGTTTTCTTTAAGTTTTTTTTTTTTTTTTTTTTTGCACTGAGGACACTTTTTAGATGGCAAATAGCCCCAGACATTTTCCTGGGGTCTTGGAAACCAAACCATAATCCCATTGGCCCCTTTCTATTTGTATTTAGATAATTACTATTTCCTCAAACTTCACTGAGTTCTACACAGTTTCTGATCAAGGTGATGCCATTAGGCACAGAAATAAAATTCTGTTTTTCTCTTCATAAATACCAACACCTTTCCTGCACTAAATTCAGCTCTAATTGGTGTGTACAGTTCTGCCACATTCAGGGATAACTCCCACCCTGGGCTGCATCACACAGAGATTCTTTTGAAGTTTAAGGTCACAAATAAAGGGTGACCCTTTCTCCAACTTCAAGAATTTTCCATGCCTCTCTCCCACCCCATTTATTTGATGCCCAAACAATTCTTATATACCACCCACCACCAAGGTGAAGACTCTTTGAAGGGTGTTCTTTTTCCTGGTCCCTTTCAGGAAGATTCCTTTCACCACATTTCTGTCATGGGTATAAATGGCCTTGACATAAAAAGAGGGGTAAACTAGATTCTATCAATAGACATTTTAACTCCCAGGCCATCAAGACCTTTTTTTTTTTTTTTTAATTTATTTATTTATTATTTTTGGCTGTGTTGGGTCTTCGTTTCTGTGCGAGGGCTTTCTCTAGTTGCAACGAGCGGGGACCACTCTTCAACGCGGTGCGCGGGCCTCTCACTATCGCGGCCTCTCTTGTTGTGGAGCACAGGCTCCAGACGTGCAGGCTCAGTAGTTGTGGCTCACGGGCCCAGTTGCCCCGCGGCATGTGGGATCTTCCCAGACCAGGGCTCGAACCCGTGTCCCCTGCCTGCATTAGCAGGCAGATTCTCAACCACTGCACCACCAGGGAAGCCCCATCAATCCCTTTTATTAATGAGCTGCAATAGAGTGAGATTAGTAACAACGATAATCATAAGCATCTCTGTTTATTGAACACAAAGTGGGTGAGCAATTGTGTGGGCTCTTTTTATTCACTACATCAGATAACCTTCACAGAAAATCTAAATATCACAGCTATTTACCCCAATTTTAGGCTGGTGAACCAAGGTCTTTGCCAGGTAGAGGAATCTTCCCACTTTCCGTGCAGCGAATAATTAGCTGACGGGAACAGAAGGACCCCTAGAATTGGCAAACAACCTAAATGTTGGAACTGAGTGTCTGAGAGACTTCATGTGATATTAGTGGAAATGCAGAAATGGCAGAGTCTAAGGTGAGAATGTTTCTATGAGATCACAGTTCCTATGAGATCCAAAAAGAGCTTTGGTTTAAAGTGGTAAGTTGAAACTGATTCTCTGAAGAAAACTCGAGGGCTTATATGGAAGTTACAAAAGTGGCCAGACGCCAAACTGGTCAGTCTCAGATATGTGAGAATTTGGAGAATAATTGGAGGGACATTTCCTGCCTTAGCAGTAATCAACTGTGGGAGTTGTGACAAAGAAAATCAGACACAGACACAGGTTTATGTGGTGAAGGCAAAGTTTATTCAGGAATATGACAATAGAGGAAAATATACCCCAGCATGTAACTGGGCTTCATTCACAATTCAGCAGATACAAGCATGAATTCACAGCCAAGAAGCAGAGGGTTTGTTGGCTGGTAAATTACTAAGAGGAGATATCAATTCTGGGAGGGACTTTGGATGAACCAATCTAATAGATTTCTTGCTGAAGGCAGCGCAGCATGATCCGATACCAAGAGTGGGTAGTGAGGAATTTTGATCAGATTTTTCAGGGTGATCAGATATCAAGTGTGGGAATTTTTTCTTAACTGGTTTAGAATTCTTGTTCAAACTGCATTTTACAAGGAAGTCCAGAAACAATCCTAGGAGAAGTTCAGGAGCCTGAAAAAATTTTGGTCAAACAAGAAATGTGTGCAGTTGAAGGGATTGTGTTAAGGCACTGGGTGGGCCGTGCAAACGCTGATGTCGTGAAGTGCACGGCCAATTTGGGAACAAGTGAAAGTCACTGATGCTGGGCAGGGAGGGCACAGGCAGGTCAGGTCATGTGGCACTTGGAATGAAGAGGGGATCCTTTGAAAGATGCCCATGGTGTGATTAATGCTCTCATGCTCTCTGCGATGGTTGTATGGAGATGAAGTAGTAGTGAGCAAAGGAGAAAGAAGGGAGAGCAGGGAGAGAGCCCAGCCCACATCTTGACTTGGACAAAGCAGTCTTGCTGGAGACTCACAGAGGTGGACAGACACAGGAGGTGTCATAGCATTGGCAGTTTGCAGGGGGCATGGGTGTGGGTGTGGGGAAACAAAGAGAGGAGGATGGCCATTGGAATGTTGATTGGTCCACTGGAATCTTGTCGTCTCATTATGGTGACAGGTTGCTATGAACTGAATGTTTTTCCCCATCTCCTACTCCATCTCCCACACACACGAATTCATATTCTGAAGCCTTTAGCCCCCACGTGATGGGGTTTGGAGTTACCTTAAGAGGTAACTAGATTTGGATGAGTCAAGGTGGAGCCCCACGGTAGGTTTAGTGCCCTTAGAAGGAAATGAAGATATTTGTTTTTCTCTTTCTGACTTACTTCACTCTGTATGACAGTCTCTAGGTCCATCCACATCTCTACGAATGACCCAATTTCATATATTAATGCATATATGTGGATCTAGAAAAATGGTACAGATGAACCAGTTTGCAAGGCAGAAATAGAGACAACTGTGTAGAGAACAAACATATGGACACCAAGGGGGTAGGGTGGGGTGTGGGGTTGGGATGAATTGAGATATTGAGGGATTGACATATATACACCAATATGTATAAAATAGATAACTAATAAGAATCTGCTGTATAGCACAGGGAACTCCACTTCGCTGTACGGTAAAAACTAACACAACATTGTAAAACGACTCTACCTCAATTAAAAAAAAAAAAAAAAGGAGAGAGTCATCCATGTTTAAAAAAAAAATGGAGGAAATGAAGAGACCTGAACTCCCCCTCCCCCCACCATGTGAGGAAACTAGGAAGCTGGGTCCCTCAACAGGACCACGCTCCCTCTCTGATCTCGGGCCTCCAGCCTCCAAAACTGTAAGATAAATATTTTCTTTGTTTAAGCCACTCAGTCCACGGTATTCTGTTATAGTAGTCTGAATCAACTAAGACACATATGGATGGGATAGAAAGAGTGAACAGGAAGGTATAAGGTCTTTGTGGACCCATGATTTTTTTTTTTCTTAGACAAATCACACAAAACACAGTAAGAAGGTGGTGCTGTCCATAGTAGATTAAAGTAAAATACAGGTCCCATGATTAACTTTATAATGTAATCAATTCTTAAATAAAATTCCCTATGAAGATAACAATCATTCTTTCATTCATTATTTCAGGTCATGTCTTAATGAGGTTCATTATATTCCCAGGGTTCCACTAGGCCTAGATGGAGTTTAAGAAGTGAAAGTTACATGGATCCAATCCTCATGGAATTGAAACCCACCTCACAGGGTTAACAGAAACTGGTAACTAATAGAAATTCTTGAGTTTGTCTCACAGAACAGCAGATGAGGGAACAGCTTAAAACACTCCTCTTGTAACATGCCTTCACCTGTCAAGCTCGCCTTCATTGCTCCTGCAAATTGCATACTCTGAAAGTGTCCCATAGTGTAGACAATATGTTACAAGACTCCTTTAACCTCCCCTTATGGATAACACCTCTGACATATGGGTTACTATAGTAATGGTTGTTTAAGTTGTTTTTTCAGGTCATGGCTCGAGTCTTGCCCAGTTCAAACCAGTGAAGACCATCAACCATTCAATGGGCCTGCATAAGTGCACAGTGGATGATCATTTGACGTGAGGGGGCCAAAACCAACATCCTCAGATCATGCTAAAGCCACCATCTTCTGAATATGCATTTCATGGAGTAGCATGTAACTCAGAGAAGCCTGCACAGAGCGGCAATTACCTCACCTTTTTCCTGCCTTCAATCACCTTTCCCTGCACCTCCAACCTCCTTATACTCTTCACCCATAAATATCCCTGCTCCCTTCCCTTTGAAGTGATAGATTGCAGACTTGTCCTCCTGTATCCTACCTTGATTCCCTTGTAAATAAACTCTTTCTCTCCTGCAAACCTTGGAATCTTGGCATTTGCCTTGCTGACAGTTGGGCAAAAGAACCTGGATTGGTAAGAAAATTATGTAATTCATATTTGTGAGCATCTTAGATCAACATGCTGAGATGTCCAGAAGGTGACCATTAAGATGAAAGCAACAGTGATCATAAAGTTCTGTGAATTTCCTTTATATTTCCACCACCCTTTCTGTATTTTATTGAACATTTTCTATTATCAGATCTGTTTACATGACCAGTGATGAAAATAAAGGCATCATCATTTTGGAAAATCAAGAGCCAACATACAGTGAATTGGAGATAAAGAGACAGAGTTTAAGAAGTTTCCATTGAAGAAAGAAGAAGAGCAGTTGAGTTTTTTAGATTCCACGTGTATTTAACTTAGCATCATGCCCTCAAATCCTTTTTGTGGAATATGGTAGAAATTTTTTTCTTTGTATGATATATATACACACACTTCTATATATGTATATATACATATTTCTATATAGATATATCACATTTTCTCCATCATCCATTGAGGGACACTTAGGTTGTTTCCATATTGCAAATAATGCTGCAGTGAACTTGGGGCTGCAGATATCCTTTTGAGAACATGTGTCCATTTCCTTCAATATATACCTAGAATTGGAATTGCTGGATCTTATGGTAGTTCTATTTTTAATCTTTGGAGGAACCTCTGTACTCTTCTACACAGTGGCTGCACAAACTTACATTCCTACCAGCAGTGTCCTAGGTCTCCCTTTTCTCCACACCCTTCCCAACACTTGTTATCTCTTGTCCTTTCAAAGACAGTCATTCTAAAAGGTGTGAAGTGATATCTCCTTGTGGGTTTGATTTGCATTTCCCTGATTAGTGATGCTGAGCATCTTTTCAGTACCTGTTGGCCACTGCATGACTGTTTTGGCAGAAAGATATTTAGTATGAATTGTGAGGTCAGAAACATGCAACCCCCTGCAAATAGACAGAATGTAGAGGATGCAGGTAAAACTGAAGTATGTTTTCTGTAGGAGAAGGCAAACCAGGCACAGGACTTGGGGTCTGGGGTGGGGGAGTAACTTCCCTTGAAGGGCTCTCCGTTGTGGGGCCCAAGAGATTTGGTGCCATCCCCTGGCTCTGATGTTGAACCACACACCCTGCCAGCAGTGCCTGAATGGGTCATTGGAGCTGCTCTTCCATTATTGGGCTTTACTCTTAGAACACACACTGCCACCTGAAGCACCACCAAAAAACCCCTAAAAAGACAAACAAAAAAGTCATCAAAAGTCACAGGGATCTTGGGAAGTAAATGATGTCCCCTGAACTTCTGAACAGAAGCAGAAGTCCTCATCTCTTTAACTGGAATTTCCTCCCCAGCAGCTCTGGTTCTCACTGTGCACAGTCACTAAAGCCACCTCCAAACTCTTCCCACCTATGTTCTCAGGGCACAGTTCTTCAGACCTTGGAAAAGTAAAAACTTGGAGAGGCCTGGGATGCTGCAAGGTTGTCCTCAGGGCTGAGTCACCCCAAACTCCCATCTCCCACTCCTGTTAGTGACACTGACCCCCTGTGTAGTTCTGATGCCACATCTCTCTCCAGGAACCCCTCACACCCGGCCTCCGCAAACAAAAGAGAGGAGCCTGCAGGAAGGAGTGACTCAGAGACCAGACCCCAGGATGTTCAGCATCCTCTCCTGCACAGACATCGTCAAAATTCTCATGGGAGTTTCTGGAGTTGAGCTGCAGGCCCACCCTAAGGCCAACTGCTCTCTGGTTCCAGCTCCATTTCCATAACCCAACGAGCAGGACCATCCCAGAGTGGATTCAATTAGACTTTCCTCCTTAAATCTAACACTCTTGGTCTTCTCTTAAGCTTTCCCTCTTCCAAGACCTTTTTCAAATCCAGTGTCCAGTCCTCTCACGTGATCTTCTCCAGGCGAGGCCTCACCCCTTGCCCAGCTGTCCTGAGGATTTTGCATCTCTAGCCACCAGGGAGCACTGTGGGCCTAATATTGGCTGCTGTGCAGGGTCCCAGAGGAAGAGGAGAGAACCTGCACGGCCTTGAATTTGAGGGAAACCAGGGAAAGGAGGCTGGGGAGGAGGGGCGAGACCATCCAGGCAGAGGCTTAAAAGGGCACTAATGAAAGTTTGTGAGTAGGATAGTGATGTGAACTGATGCATATTTCCCAGTCCCCCTGGTTGCTGTTGGACCATTTTGTGAGGGTTAACAAGGAAGCAGGACTTCAACAGTAGACCCTTTGCTACTCCTGGCAGGGGATCCTGGCTTGTACTTGAATGGCCCTGAGGACAGCTTTGGGGATGTCCTGGAGGCAGAATCAGTGGCACTTTGTTCTTACAGTGAAGTTGAGGCATAAGGATGAGGCAGGTTTTGATGAACCTCCTAGAACTTGATCGTGACTTCCTAAGGTTGGGAGGGATGGGAAAGGAACAGGTATGGAAAAAGAAAGTAAGGAGTCTGTTGGGCCATGTTAGATTTGAGATGATTACATCAATGAGTGAAAAGAAATATCAAGTACAGAATAGCACATGCAACATAATTTTATTCATATAAAATCATATATATATACTAACTCAAGAGCGAATGGCAAATACCTCCCATGGAATTTATATTTTATACCTGGTGTGGCAGGATTGTGGGGTGCAAGGGCAATTCCAGCCCCAGCAAAATATCAAAGCCAGGGCCACTGAGCAAGTTAGGTCTCAAGTCCAGAACAACAAAGGCATGCATTTTCTATTCTGATATCAACAGGGTCATTGTGAGTCAGATTAGAGTGCCATGCTGAACAGTTTTCTTATAACAGAGTCTACAGGGTGGCCAAATATATCCCACACACAGCTTTCAGGATAATGTTGCAACAAATAAAATTTGTGGCCAGAGGATAAAAATCATGGGGCTTCCCTGGTGGCGCAGGGGTTGAGAATCTGCCTGCCAATGCAGGGGACACAGGTTCGAGCCCTGGTCTGGGAAGATCCCACATGCCGCGGAGCGACTGGGCCCGTGAGCCACAATTACTGAGCCTGCACGTCTGCAGCCTGTGCTCCGCAACAGGAGAGGCCGCGATGGTGAGAGGCCCGCGCACCGCGATAAAGAGTGGCCCCCGCTTGCCACAACTGGAGAAAGCCCTGGCACAGAAACGAAGACCCAACACAGCCATAAATAAATAAATTTTTAAAAAATCATGTTTTATATCACAATTTACTCTTCAATGTCCCTTGGAGGAAAATATTAAAAGAAAAATGTAGCAACACAGAACCCACATCCCTAAAGAGCATCACTGGGCATGAACTCAGAGGCAGCTTTCATGACATGGGGTTCCGTGTTCTCCAGGTCTTCCTGGTCCCCACCTGCAATCCTTCACTCACTCCCACCTGGCCCTGGGGGATGTGGGGTTCTTATCTCATGTAGGAAGATGCCAGACACTTTGACCTGAGGCTGGGGATTTTTACTGGGGAGAAAAGGAGACTGTTCTCCCACAGCTGCAGTGGGCAATGGGTGGGAAGACCCCCAGGTGGGAGTTGGGGGCTTTGTTCAGAAACTATATGCAGCCAAGCTTCTTCTCCAGTGGCTGTGGGAGTGCAAGTCCAGGAAAACCCAAACCCAGCATAAAAGTCCGATTCGGGAGTAAACCAGGATACCTACAGCATCACAGAAACCTCAGAAACAATTTATTTCTCAAAGAATCCAAGGTCCAGGGCATGAAGTGAGCTGCCAGAATGGTAAGTTCTGGCCAGAACTGGGACCTTGGAGTGAGCCCCAAAGTGTTTGTAGGTCAATGGGGCCTAGCCTTCCAATTCAGGCATGACATCTCTGAGCGCCCATACACCTACAATCACCAGATGGTTTCCAAGAAAAAACAGAAAATCACTGGGTGGGGAAATCTGGTTTTGATTTACTTTCACATCTGATCCTGGAGTTAATGTCAATCAGAGAAACCCTGAGACTGAAACTACAGCCAACTGTAAATAATTGTCAAATTGGCCACAAGAGAACAGGCTTGTCCCAGCCAATAGGCTGAACTCCAGGCAGGGGAACCCAGGGTTTGCTCCTAAGTTGCTGGCTTCCACAGTCAAAGCATCACATCTTGGCAGAGGGAAGAGTTGGCATGTGAGACTCTGCCTCAGGTCTGGGTCATCAGTTGTGGCCTTGGCTGTTTTCTTGATTATGCCTGTAGTCTTTGAATATGAAACAACAGCCTTGTCATTTATTGAGGATTTATTCTGTGTTAACCTCTGGGCTCAGTGTTTTTATCTGATTTAGAGATTATATGGTACCCTGTCAATAGAAGAATAGATAGATTCAGAGAGGGGCAGTAACTTCTTCCAAGGCACACAGCCTGTAAGTAGTGGAACTGGAAATTCTGTTCATCAGTGTTCTTGAATACTGCATTATGCTGTCCCAGCACCTGGCAGTGCCCCGTCCATTTTAAGCTTTGTAATAAAATACTGGAGTCGTAGGCTCCTCTCTTATAGGAGGAAGCATGAAAGAGTATGAGGTTCAGAGGTTTACCATGTTGTTTTCATTACAGAATCTATTATTCTGAAGAAATTGCCTAGATAAAATAAAAGTGGAGTAGTCCCGCCTACTGCAGTGGTTCCCAATGTGGGGTCCCCAGACAAGCAACACAGCATCACCTGAGAAATTTTTAGAAACATGATTTCTCAGACCCACCTAGAGCTACTGATCCAGAAACTCAGAGGTTGGGACCAACATCGGTGTTTAATAAGCACCTCTCCCAATCCCAACCACATCTGCCAGGGATGTTGAGTGTCCACACCTCTGAGAGTCCAGGTGAAGCAGGGATGTGGGAAAAAGACCACACTGGCTGGATTCCTCCTGCTTTCCACTCCTTTACCAAAGCTAGGGAACTCCTCCACCAACTGGGCCACTGCTATTGTTTGTGAAGCCCAATTGTTAATCTGGTAGCAATGTTTTCCTCTGACTTTTGAATGCTTAGTGTTCCAGCTCAAGTACTTCTAGTCACTGCAGTGTTAACAGCCACTTTTTAGACTCTGTGTGTCTGTGTCTGTGTGTGTGTGTGCACGTGCACACACATGCACGCAGGAGGTCATGGAGCCCTGGGCAGCCATAGGCACTCAGTCCCACCTCCACCCCGAGCCAGTGTCCCTCCACCTTTTCAACTGCCCGGAAAGGACTAGATGGATTGAGGTTTAAGTGATGGAACATGTACTGAGTGCAGAGAACTACAGATGAATAATGTCCCCCCCGCAAAAAAAAAATGTCCACATTCTCATCCCTGGAACATGTTAATATGTTCATTTATATTCAAGAGGAATTTTGCAGTTGTGATGACAGATTTTTTTTAATTTTATTTATTTTTTTGGCCTCACCACATGGCATGCCGGATCTTAGTTCCAAGACCAGGGATTGAACCCATGCCCCCTGAAGTGGAAGCCCAGAATCTTAACCATTGGACCACCAGGGAAGCCCCCTGTGATGAAGGATTTTGAGATGGGGGATGATGCTGGATTATCCAGTGGGCCTGATATAATCACAGGGTCCTTAGAGCGGGAGACAGAAAGGAAAGAAGATGCTACACTGCTGGTTCTGGAAATGGAGGAAGGGGCCAGGAGCCAAGGAATATAGGTGCCCCCTGGGAACTGGAAAAGGCAAATAAACAATGCATCCTTAGAGCCTCCAGACGGAACACAGCCCCAAGGACCCAGTGTGTACTTCTCATCCTGAGAGCTGTGAGGGAATAAACTTGTGTTGCTTTAAGACACTGCGTTTGTGGTAATTGTTACAGCCACAATAGGACTTAATATACCATCTTTCTGGGTCTTTAACAAGGCAAAGTTCCTTCCCAACTCAGAGCCTCACACATGCCATTCCTGCAGTCTGAGCCACTCTGTCCTCCCTCCCCACCTGACCCTGCACCTGGCTCATCCCTCTCAGCATTTTAGTCTCAGCCTAAATGTCCCCTCCTCATGGAAGCTTCCCTGACTAACTCATGTCTTCATGGCCCCCATTACTGCTTTCACACACCCCTTTACTTCAGCATACATCCAGGGATCTCCCTTATGATGCATTGGCCCCCAAAGTCCCCACTTCTCTAAGCCTGTCCCTCAACACCACGCTGTACTGTAAGTATTCATTTAACATTGCTTTCCTGCTACACTAAAGGCTCTGAGACCAGAGGCTGGATTAACCATGGCTCAGAAGATGTTTGTGAGATGAATGAATGGTGCAGGAGGTGTGAGGAGGCCAGGTGGCTCCACCTCAGCTGTCACTTGTGTCTTCTACCATAACCTTGCTCTGCTCCTCATTCCTCCTGTCACTCATTCATTCAATAAACATTACTCCTGGAAGAAATGTCCCAAACTGTGAGAATCTGGAGTCATGTTACCTCTCTGGGCCTCAGTTTCCCCTTGTTTGAAATGAGGGAGTGGAACTTAAGGGTCCTTGCAGTTTCTCCTGAAATGCAAGTCTTCTGCACATACATGACACCTTATTAAAAGAGCTTTATTTGGGGGCTGAAAAAAGCAAGGAATCTATGGGTTTGGAGGAGGAGTGGGAACCATAAAACACAGACCATGATTCCAAAGGCCCCTCAGATGGGTCAGATTTAAAACTCTGGGTATGTCTGCAGCCGCCTACTGTCTGGCAGGTCTGATGGTGCAGTGGGTCTCCAGGTGACTCCACCTGTGCTGTGATGGGGTGGCAGTTCTCAGAAGTGTGGAACAAGATGCAAGCAAGGAGGAGGCTGACCCGCCAGGACATAGCACCTGATGGTGGTCTAGGGTTGGAGGAAGTGTAAATGCTCTCCCTCTGAGTGACCTCAGGTGATGGGAGCCATCTTTGCTTCAACTGGTAATGGAGTCCGGAGTTTGTAGGGGGACCTGCAAGACAAACCAGTCTCTGGGTGAACAGGGCTTAGAGGAGGAGGCCAGCATCAGTGGGACAGGAGAATGGATGGTTGGACCCTGGAGGTTCTCCCAGGCTGCTGTACCAGGGACCTGGGCTGGCAGTGCACCAGAGGGGAGAGAGAGGTTTGCAGGAGAGTGATGGTTCAGCCAACCCCTGAGAGCCTCAGGGTGTGGCTCCCTCCCTGTGTAATCAGGAGGGAGCAGGAATTGCCAGAGGCCTTGAAAAAGTTAGTCCCATGACTTGGTTGAGTGTGACCCCATCAGCTCCTGGATAATAACTGTCCCACCCCAGTAAGGAAGGGAGCAGCATGAGCTTGTGAGAGTGATCTGCAGGAAAAACTCTTGCAAAAGAAATGCATTGTGACAAACAGCTCACTCTCTGCCCTATGTCTCTTCGCCTCAAAGGGTACAATGCAAAAAGATAAGTGCAAACGATGGGGGTAGCTTGAAATGTAAATCAGATCAAGGCACCCTCCTGGTGACTCTGTTCAAAGTCTTGTTACGGTGGGAAAGACAAAATCCACACTCCTTATTGTGGCCTATGAGCCCCTAAGTGGACTTCCTCTACCCATGCCTTGCAGCTTTTTCATTTTCTATGGCCTCCCTGGAATACTCTTCCCCCCCAGTTCCTGCATGACTCCCTCCTTCTCAACTCAGCTATCTCTCCCAGAAAGACTGTTCCTTGTCATCCCACCTAAATGAGAATCAACATACCCACCTCACTTTCTCCCTGTTACCCATTTTCTTTTCTTTGTACCACATATCCCAGTCCAATGTGATCTTATTTACCAGATCCTAGGTTACCTTAATTGTTAATGGTGTCTTCTTTTTCTTCCTGCTGGATGAACATTGAATAACTGTCACCCATCAGGTATTGTCCTGTCACATGGGATATACCTGTGCACAAAAGAGACCAAAAACTTCCTGGCCCTGTGGGGACAACCGTCCTAGCAGATTCCTCACCAGTTGCTGCAACTGGAGCCATCCCAAGTCTGAGATACCTTCTCAAGCTTTGGGATTGGACATTGAGTACCAGAGGTGTCTCCTCTACCAGACACTTATGTGACATGGTATACACGGCAATCATTCTGACTTGCAGTCGTTGGTTGCATTTCACCCTAATCACAAATCCTGTGTAAATTTGGTCCCAGGAATTGACTTTTCTTTTCTTCCTTGATGACACCTGATTTCACGAAGGCATTTGTTTTCTCAAACCTAGATAACTAGAAAAGAATCTGATCAGCTTCATCTTGATTGTCTTAAGTACAGTTAATCTTCAGATCCAGGGTCAGTTTTTTCCCATTTCTTTGAGGTCAGTTCTCAGAACTGTGGCAGCGTATGTCATGGTTACAGCCTGGTCATCATGTAGTTAACTTCTTCTATCTGGTGGGGGTTTCAGTTTCTACAAAACAGCTCAAAGCATATGGCTCAGAATATTATCTATAGCCTTTGAAGAGGAACTAGATGTCCTTGACTCTGTTTAATGACTAAACTATTATTTTTGTCCTGCTTGATTGCTTTTCCTTTGTTTCTGGGTTTTCTCACTTCTTTGATTAAATTTATTATTTGACTAAAGTTTTTCTATAGACAAAAGTCAGGCTGAGGACATTGGGGGTGGGGGGCCAGGAAAGACCATAGGGTCCTGCTCTGTTTCAGTAGTAGGTGAGAGAGGCAAGTACCTCTGAGAGTCAGGAGAGTGGAAGCAGACAAGCAAAGAGAAAAGTTAGAAAGATTCTCTAAGAATGATACAAACCTATCTGATGTTTGATCATGTATAATACAATATGGGAAAAAGGTTTTGATGAAACATTTTCAGGTGATGTGTATGTCATTCATAAACACTATGATGAAGCCTGTGGCACCCCCAAAGAGGAACTCTTGCAGGAATCTCTTTGAAGGAATGAGTCAGTGCTGCTGTCCGTGCACCAGTCTGTGAACCCAGAACTCAGTCCAGGAATCATCACTGGACTGATGGACAGGGTCAAACACTTCCAAGATAAGTGTAGCCCATTGGTGGAACCATACTTCCATGTCCGTCAATAATGGTTCTGCACTGATAATCTTTCCCTCTTTATTGATCTTCAGTTTAGAAGAGGAGAGCAGCCTGTGAATAGGCATAGGCATATCACTATGGCAATATGGACAAATGCCCATGAAAGGTAATGAAATGATAATGAGATTCAAATCTACAATACATTTATTCTATAGTGAGAAAAAATAAATTCTTTGAAAAAGCGTTGCTTGAAACCTAGAATCAATCATTCTTAGATTGACTCAATGAGTCACAGAAAACTACAAATTAATTCAGGACGTTCGAATTTCAAATTAAGTGCAGTTAATAATTATGATTGGTGCTTTACTTTGTAAAATTTTTCCTTTAAAAACTTCTTAGTAATTAAATTTGTTACAATGAGCACTATAATTGATAACAATCATAAAAATACATGAATAAAATAAAATAAGTGTAAAAAGCAATTTTTTTATGAACAACAAAATAATGCAAGTTGATGAAGGAGTACATAGATCCAAACCTGGAGGGCAACTAGAAGGCAGAGGAAAACTACACATCATATGCAACCAGGAGAAAAAGACAGAAAATTGCTAATGAGAAATCTCTTCTAAGAAGGCACATTTAGATTTTCTTCTTAAGTGTAAATTTTCTCAACTAGCATCTCATAATAACCCTGGCAAGGTAATCACCATTTAATTAGATCTAAGAATGGTCCCCTTCTTCTTTGACCCAAGAAGAAGCAGTGAAAGTAAGTTATATTACTAAGAACGTGCAGCAATGCAAAGATCACCATTTTTCAGCAGGAAAAGTAAACAGAGAGAAGTAGCCATAATCTCCCTCCCCTTATTAATCTCCGAATTTTAGGAAGTTTGTTCTCTGTGGTTATTGTTTCTACTGCAGGTTTGCTGATAGGGCTTGAGTCTGATATTTTTCCAGCCAGAACTGTCCATGAAGTCTAAGCCTGCTTTTTTTGTTCTTCCAGGAAGATTCTAATTAGACCCTCTTCTGTCAAAGACGATTTTATATTTAATATTGATTTTTACTGGACTCGTTTCCACAGTGTAAAGTTCCTAACATAATAAAATAACCAACTACAAACACAGGCTATTTGACAATGTGATAAGTTAGAGATGTAGACATGACCATCAGGATGCATCTTTGAATTCTGAAAGATCTAACTAGTTTGCTGTAGGAGGAGCCAAGCCCTTCACTTCTATACAAACATTACTGGGAGCAGGATGTAGTGGGTTTCTGGAACTGAGGTCCAGCCTTGTGTAAGGATTCCTGGATAAGAAAGATAGCACACTGATTGAATCCAAAGATATATTTCTTATGTGTGAAAAAGGCTATTCCTTACAGTCTTTGAACCACCCTTCCAATGTTTTGTCCTTACACAGAGAAACTTCTGGGCAGAGTTGGTGTGTTCCTAGATGTTGAAAGTAGAGGTGTCGGTTTCTTGAATGCTTCCAAGAATTCCCTCATACTCAGAGGAGTCCTTCAGTTTCCCTGTCAGACCGTTTTTTTTTTTTTTTTTTTTTTTTTTGGCTGCGTAGGCTCTTCATTGTTGCATTTTTCTAGTTGCTGCAAGTTGGGGCTACTCCTCGTTGTGGTGCACGGACTTTTCACTGCGGAAGCTTCTCTTGTTGCAGAACATGGGTTCTAGGTGCGCGGGCTTCAGTAATTGAGGCGCGTGGGCTCAGTAGTTGTGGCTCGCGGTCTCTAGAGCACAGGATCAGTAGTTGTGGCACACGGGATGTATTGCTCCGCGGCATGTGGGATCTTCCCGGACCAGGGCTTGAACCCATGTCCCCCGCATTGGCAGGAGGATTCTTAACCATTGCGCCACCAGGGAAGTCCCAGACCTTTCTTTTATACTGGACACAAATGATGAGGGATTAATCAGGAACCTGACTGGTTGCCTGGGAACTCCATATCTAAGGTTGTTGTTCTTAGCTGAAGCAAATAAGTAATATTTTATTATCTTTTAAGAAAAGATAATTGGGCTCTGCTCTGGTCACAGGACATGATAGCGCCCTCTCCTGGTCTCCCCAAAATATGTCATTTAGGTTTTTTCTTTTTTTTTATTAGACTTCATTGCAAACTATAAACTGAGTTTTTAAGAAACGTTCTAAAATTTCCTAAACTCTTCCAAGGTAATAAGCTTTGAACCCCAATATAGCCTATTAACTTGCAATGCTCAACTCTAAAGAGTTTGTGGTAAAATGGGAAGATATCAAGTGAAATAAAATTTGGGAATCAAAAGAAAAATCTCTTAAATCTTTCCATTAAAGAGCTGTAACTTCCTGGACAACCTGCCTTGGTTGTTATTAGGAATGGGACAAGCAGGAAGCTGATCAGACAGTGGGATTGCTGGAGGAAGAAAGGAGAGGGTCCAGCATGGTTCAAGTCTCATGAGTCTCATGTGCATACAAATTCCTCTCATATATATATGAATGTATATATATATATATCTTTCATATATATATATTTCCATATATATATTACACCTATTTTTCTCTGTATGCCAAAGGTTTGTGTTTTTACAAGAAAATTCATAAAGAAGAAGAAAATATGGGGAGTGACTATCCTGATATTTCCAGAAGCATTGTTAGCCAATGGACTATATGATTTATGGTCAAACTTATCCTAATAGTGTTGGTAAATCTATCAGGTTTGTATCAGTCAGGATTCCACTAGAGAAGCAGAAAAAGTAGGGGAGAGAGAGAGAGAGGGAGAAAGATTTCACATTTATAAGGGATTGCTTCATGTGATGGTTATGGAAGCTGGCTAAGCAAGTCTGAGAACAGTAGGGCGGTTACTTGGGGATGGAAAACACAAGCAGGCTGGAACCTAACTTGTTCAGGACAAAGTTTTGGCCCACAGGCAGTTGGGGCAAAGGGAGTAATGTAGATCCACATGCTGTTTGGGATTTTATTCAGGGAGTCTTGAAACATTCCTCTTAAGGCCTCCTGTTGATTAAATCAGGTGCACCTGGATAGTCTCCCTAGTTTAGGGTCAGTATCAGGGAATTTACATCCACAAACTCCCTTCACAGCAGCACCTAGTTTGGTATTTTCTTGAATAACTGCAGGAGATGTGAGTGTGCTACTAAGTGGCTGCTGTGCTCCCTTAAATCCCTGTAGTTCAGCCTAGCCAGGTTGACACACTAGAAATCCATTACAAGGCCACATGACATTTAGCATAAAAAATATAAAAATTATCTTATTTTAGGCTTACTACACAGGATTGCCTACCCAGAGAGTGAAATGTATATACACTCTGTTTCTCAATAAATGCATCATTTTGGTAAACATTTCTTATTTCAATGCTAATAAATGGTAATGCTAATAATGATAATAACTGAAATCTTGGTATCTTAAATCACCTTATGTGAGCTTGACTTATATCAGTGACTTTTAATCTTTAATTTTATACTCTTCAGTGTATGAATTGTTTACTGGTGATCGTTGTTGTCAATTAGATGCATTGGTCTCAGAATGTTAGTAAATCACTTAGCTAACACACACAGACACACACACACAAAACATATCACAGCCTAAATCATTATTATAAAATATCTTCTTTTCTTCATTTTTATTTCTGAGATACACATTTTAAAGTAATAACTAGAATAAAGACTTATAACATTATACCAGAACATATAAGATTTTTAGAAATTTCATGTAATGTCTGAAACATTTATATTAACGTATTTCCATACAAATAACCCAATGAAAGTTTAGTATTAGTTGTTTTGTTTGTTTGTTTGCTTTTTTATACTGCAGGTTCTTATTAGTCATCAATTTTATACACATCAGTGTATACATGTCAATCCCGATTGCCCAATTCAGCACACCACCATCCCCACCCCACCGTGGTTTTCCCCCCTTGGTGTCCATACGTTTGTTCTCTACATCTGTGTCTCAACTTCTGCCCTGCAAACCGGTTCATCTGTACCATTTCTCTAGGTTCCACATACATGCATTAATATGCAATATTTGTTTTTCTCTTTCTGACTTACTTCACTCTGTATGACAGTCTCTAGATCCATCCACTTCTCAACAAATGACTCAATTTCATTCCTTTTTATGGCTGAGTAATATTCCATTGTATATGTGTATCACATCTTCTTTATCCATTCGTCTGTCAATGGGCATTTAGGTTGCTTCCATGACATGGCTATTGTAAATAGTGCTGCAATGAACATTGGGGTACATGTGTCTTTTTGAATTATGGTTTTCTCTGGGTATATGCCCAGTAGTGGGATTGCTGGATCATATGGTAACTCTATTTTTAGTTTTTTAAAGAACCTCCATACTGTTCTCCATAGTGGCTGTATCAATTTACATTCCCACCAACAGTGCAAGAGGGTTCCATTTTCTCCACACCCTCTCCAGCATTTGTTGTTTGTAGATTTTCTGTTTGTGCCCATTGTAACTGGTGTGAGGTGATACCTCACTGTAGTTTTGATTTGCATTTCTCTAATAATTAATGATGTTGAGCAGCTTTTCATGTGCTTCTTGGCCATCTGTATGTCTTCTTTTGAGAAATGCTTATTTAGGTTTTCTGCCCATTTTTGGATTGGGTTGTTTGTTTCTTTAATATTGAGCTGCCTGAGCTGTTTATATATTTTGGAGATTAATCCTTTGTCCATTGATTCATTTACAAATATATTCTCCCATTCTGAGGGTTGTCTTTTCATCTTGTTTATGGTTTCCTTTGCTGTGCAAAAGCTTTGAAGTTTCATTAGATTCCATTTGTTTATTTTTGTTTTTATTTCCATTACTCTAGGAGGTGGATCAAAAAAGATCTTGCTGTGATTTATCTCAAAGAGTTTTCTTCCTATGTTTTCCTCTAAGAGTTTTATAGTGTCCGGTCTTACATTTATGTCTCTAATCCATTTTGAGTTTATTTTTGTGTATGGTGTTAGAGAGTGTTCTAATCTAATTCTTTTACATGTAGCTGTCCAGTTTTCCCAGCTCCACTTATTGAAGAGACTGTCTTTTCTCCATTGTATATCTTTGCCTCCTTTGTCATAGATTAGTTGACCATAGGTGCATGGGTTTATCTCTGGGCTTTCTATCTTGTTCCATTGATCTATGTTTCTGTTTTTTGTGCCAATACCATATTGTCTTGATTACTGTAGCTTTGTAGTATAGTCTGAAGTCAAGGAGTCTGATTCCTCCAGCTCCATTTTTTTCCCTCAAGACTGCTTTGGCTATTTGGGGTCTTTTGTGTATCCATACAAATTTTAAGATGATTTGTTCTAGTTCCATAAAAAATGCCATTGGTTATTTGATAGGGATTGCATTGAATCTGTAGATTGCTTTGAGTAGTATAGTTATTTTCACAATATTGATTCTTCTAATACAAGAAAATGGTATATCTCTCCATCTGTTGGTATCATCTTTAATTTCTTTCATCAGTGTCTTATACTTTTCTGCGTATGGGTGTTTTGTCTCCCTAGGTAGGTTTATTCCTAGGTATTTTATTCTTTTTGTTGCAATGGTAAATGGGAGTGTTTCCTTAATTTCTCTTTCAGATTTTTCATCATTAGTGTGTAGGAATGCAAGAGATTTCTGTACATTAATTTTGTACCCTGCAACTTTACCAAATTCATTGATTAGCTCTAGTAGTTTTCTGGTGGCATCTTTAGGATTCTCTATGTATAGTACCATGTCATCTGCAAACAGTGACAGTTTTACTTCTTCTTTTCCAATTTGTATTCCTTTTATTTCTTTTTCTTCTCTGATTGCCATGGCTAAGACTTCCAAAACTATGTTGAATAATAGTGGTGAGGGTGGATATCCTCGTCTCATTCCTGATCTTACAGGAAATGCTTTCAGTTTTTCACCATTGAGAATGATGTTTGCTGTGAGTTTGTCATATATGGCCTTTATTAGGTTGAGGTAGGTTCCCTCTGTGCCCACTTTCTGGAGAGTTTTTTTCATAAATGGGTGTTGAATTTTGTCAAAAGCTTTTTCTGCATCTATTGAGATGATCACATGGTTTTTATTCTTCAATTTGTTAATATGGTGTATCACATTGATTGATTTGCATATAGTGAAGAATCCTTGCATCCCTGGGATATATCCCACTTGATTGTGATGTATGATCCTTTTAATGTGTTCCTGGATTCTGTTTGCTAGTATTTTGTTGAGGATTTTTGTATCTATATTCATCAGTGATATTGGTCTGTAATTTTCTTTTTTTTGTACTATCTTTGTCTGGTTCTGGTATCAGGGTGATGGCGGCCTCATAGAATGAGTTTGGGAGTGTTCCTTCCTCTGCAATTTTTTGGAAGAGTTTGAGAAGGATGGGTGTTAGCTCTTCTCTAAATGTTTGATAGAATTCACCTGTGAAGCCATCTTGTCCTGGACTTTCGTTTGTTGGACGATTTTTAATCACAGTTTCTATTTCATTACTTGTGATTGGTCTGTTCATATTTTCTATTTCTTCCTGGTTCAGTCTTGGAAGGTTATACCTTTCTATGAATTTGTCCATTTCTTCCAGGTTGTCCATTTTATTGGCATAGAGTTGCTTGTAGTAGTCTCTTAGGATGCTTTGTATTTCTGCAGTGTCTGTTGTAATGTCTCCTTTTTCATTTCTGATTTTATTGATTTGAGTCCTCTACCTCTTTTTCTTGATGAGTCTGGCTAATGGTTTATCAATTTTGTTTATCTTCTCAAAGAACCAGCTTTTATTTTTATTGATCTCTGCTATTGTTTTCTGTTTCTATTTCATTTATTTCTGCTCTGATCTTGATGATTTCTTTCCTTCTGCTAACTTTGGGTTTTGTTTGTTCTTCTTTCTCTAGTTCCTTTAGGTGTAACATTAGATTGTTTACTTGAGATTTTTCTTGTTTCTTGAGGTAGGCTTGTAGAGCTATAAACTTCCCTCTTACAACTGCTTTTGCTGCATCCCATAGGTTTTGGATCATCGTGTTTTCATTGTCATTTGTCTCTAGATATTTTTTGATTTCCTCTTTGATTTCTTCAGTGATCTCTTGGTTACTTAGTAATGTAGTGTTTAGCCTCCATGTGTTTCTGTTTTTTAAATTTTTTTTCCTGTAATTCATTTCTAATCTCATAGTGTTGTGGTCAGAAAAAATGCTTGATATGATTTCAATTTTCTTAAATTTACTGTGGCTTGATTTGTGACCCAAGATGTGTTCTATCCTGGAGAATGTTCCATGCACACTTGAGAAGAAAGTGTAATCTGCTGTTTTGGGATGGAATGTCCTATAAATATCAATTAAGTCCATCTTGTTTAATGTATCATTTAAAGCTTGTGTTTCCTTATTTACTTTCATTTTGGATGATCTGTCCATTGGTGTAAGTGAGGTGTTAAAGTCCCCCACTATTATTGTGTTACTGTTGATTTCCTCTTTTATAGCTGTTAGCAGTTGCCTTATGTATTGAGGTGCTCCTATGTTGGGTGCATATATATTTATAATTGTTATATCTTCTTCTTGGATTGAGCCCTTGATCATTATGTAGTGTCCTTCCTTGTCTCTAGTAACATTCTTTATTTTAAACTCTATTTTATGTGATATGAGTATAGCTACTCCAGCTTTCTTTTGATTTCCATTTGCATGGAATATCTTTTTCCATCCCCTCACTTTCAGTCTGTATGTGTCCCTAGGTCTGAAGTGGGTCTCTTGTAGAAAGCATATAGATGGGTCTTGTTTTTGTATCCATTCAGCAAGCCTGTGTCTTTTGGTTGGAGCATTTAATCCATTCACGTTTAAGGTAATTATCGATATGTATGTTCCTATGACCATTTTCTTAATTGTTTTGGGTTTGTTTATATAGGTCCTTTTCTTCTCTTGTGTTTCCCACTTAGAGAAGTTCCTTTAGCATTTGTTGTAGAGCTGGTTTGGTGGTGCTGAATTCTCATAGCTTTTGCTTGTCTGTAAAGCTTTTGATTTCTCCATCGAATCTGAAACATATCCTTGCCTTGTAGAGTAATCTTGGTTGTAGGTTCTTCCCTTTCATCACTTTAAGTATATCATGCCACTCCCTTCTGGCTTGTAGAGTTTCTGCTGAGAAATCAGCTGTTAACCTTATGGGAGTTCCCTTGTATGTTATTTGTCATTTTTCCCTTGCTGCTTTGAATAATTTTTCTTTGTCTTTAATTTTTTTCAGTTTGATTACTATGTGTCTTGGCATGTTTTTCCTTGGATTTATCCTGTATGGGACTCTCTGTGCTTCCTGGACTTGGGTGGCTATTTCCTTTCCCATGTTAGGGAAGTTTTCAACTATAATCTCTTCAAAGATTTTCTCTGGTCTTTTCTATCTCTCTTCTCCTTCTGGGACCCCTATAATGCGAATGTTGTTTCATTTAATGTTGTCCCAGAGTTCTCTTAGGCTCTCTTCATTTCTTGCCATTCTTTTTTCTTTATTCTGTTCTGCAGCAGTGAATTCCACCATTCTGTCTTCCAGGTCACTTATCCGTTCTTCTGCCTCAGTTATTCTGCTATTGATTCCTTCTAGTGTAGTTTTCATTTCAGTTATTGTATTGTTCATCTCTGTTTGTTTGTTCTTTAATTTCTCTAGGTCTTTGTTAAGCATGTCTTGCATCATCTCGATCTTTGCCTCCATTCTTTTTCCGAGCTCCTGGATCATCTTCACTATCATTATTCATAATCTTTTTTCTGGAAGGTTGCCTCTCTCCACTTCATTTCGTTGTTTTTCTGGGGTGGGGTTTTATCTTGTTCCTTCATCTGGTATATAGCCCTCTGCCTTTTCGTTTGTCTATCTTTCTGTGAATGAGATTTTTGTTCCACAGGCTGCAGGATTGTAGTTCTTCTTGCTTCTGCTGTCTGCCCTCTGGTGGATGAGGCTATCTAAGAGCCTTGATGGGAGGGACTGGTGGTGGGTAGAGCTGTCTGTTGCTCTGGTGGTCAGAGGTCAGTAAAACTTTAATCCACTTGACAGTTGATGGGTGGGGCTAGGTTCCCTCCCTGTTGGTTGTTTGGCCTGAGGCAACCCAACACTGAGGCCTACCTGGGCTCTTTGGTGGGGATAATGACAGACTCTGGGAGGGCTCGTGCCAAGGATTACTTCCCAGAACTTCTGCTGCCAGTGTCCTTGTCCCCACGGTGAAACAGAGCCACCCCCCGCCTCTTCAGGAGACCCTCCAACACTAGCAGGTAGGTCTGGTTCAGTCTCTCCCGGAGTCACTGCTCCTTCCCCTGGGTCCCGATGCACACACTACTTTGTGTGTGCCCTCCAAGAGTGGAATCTCTGTTTCTCCCAGTCCTGTCGAAGTCCTGCAATCAATTCCCACTAGGCTTCAAAGTCTGATTCTCTAGGAATTCCTCCTCCCATTGCCAGACCCCCAGGTTGGGAAGCCTGACGTGGGGCTCAGAACCTTCACTCCAGTGGGTAGACTTCTGTGGTATAAGTGTTCACCAGTCTGTGAGTCACCCACCCCCCAGTTATGGGATTTGATTTTACTGTGATTGCGCCCCTCCTACTGTCTCATTTTGGCTTCTCCTTTGTCTTTGGATGTGGGGTATATTTTTTGGTGAGTTCCAATGTCTTCTTGTCAATGATTGTCCAGCAGCTAGTTGTGATTCTGGTGTTCTCACAAGAGGGAGTGAGAGCATGTCCTTCTACTCTGCCATCTTGGTTCCTCCTATGATTCCATTTCTATGAAATATCTTCTCACAGTTCTGGAGACAGGAAGTCCAAGACGCCTGGGCCAGCAGGTTTGGTCTCTGGTGAGAGCTCTTGCCTTGGATTGCAGATGGCCATTTTCTCTGTGCATGTCACCCATATCTTCTTTTCTATACAAGTGAGGAAAGACAGTCTCTTCAATAAATCGTGCTGGGGAAAGTGGACAGCTACAAGTAAAAAAAATGAAATTAGAACATTCTTTAATGTCATACACAAAAATAAACTCAAAATGGATTAAAGACCTAAATGTAAGACCAGATACTATAAAACTCTTAGAGGAAAACACAGGCAGAACACTCTTTGACATAAATTGCAGAAATATCTTTTTCAAGCCTTCTCCTAAAGTAATGGAAATAGAAAAAGAAGTAAATGGGAACTAATTAAACTCAAAAGCTTTTGCACAGCAAAAGGAAACCATAATCAAAATGAAAAGACAACACACAGAATGGGAGAAAATGTATGCAAAAAATGTGACCAACAAGGGATTAGTCTCCAAAATTTACAAAAAGCTCATGTGGCTCAGTATCAAACGAACAAACAAACAACCCAATCAAAAAATGGGCAGAAGAACTAAATAGACATCCCTCCAAAGAAGACATACAGATGGCCAAGAGGCACATGAAAAGATTCTTTTTATTTATTTATTTATTTATTTATTTATTTATTTATTTATTTATTTATTTATTTTTGGCTGTGTTGGGTCTTTGTTTCTGTGCAAGGGCTTTCTCTAGTTGTGGCAAGCAGGGGCCACTCTTCATCCTGGTGCATGGGCCTCTCACTATCGCAGCCTCTCTTGTTGTGGAGCACAGGCTCCAGATGTGCAGGCTCAGTAGTTGTGGCTCACGGGCCTAGTTGCTCCATGGCATGTGGGATCCTCCCAGACCAGGGCTCGAACCCGTGTCCCCTGCACTGGCAGGCAGATTCTCAACCACTGCACCACCAGGGAAGCCCATGAAAAGATTCTTAACATTGCTAATTATTGGAGAAATGCAAATCAAAACTACAATGAGATATTACCTCACACCTGTCAGAATGGCCATCATCAAAAAGTCTACAAACAATAAAGACTGGAGAGGGTGTGGAGAAAAGAGAACCCTCCTACACCGTTGGTGGGAATGTAAATTGATACAGCTACTATGGATAACAGCATGGATGTTCCTTAATAATCTAAAAATGAGCTACCATATTCTTTAGCAACCCCACTCCTGGGTATATATACAGAGAAAAACATGGTTTGAAAGGATACATGCACCCCAATGTTCATTGCCATGCTATTTACAAGAGCCAAGACATGGACACAACCTAAATGTTCATCAACAGGTGAATGGATAAAGAAGATGTGATACATATATACAATGAAATATTACCCACCCATAAAAAAGAACAAAAAATGCCATTTGCAGCAACATGGAGGGACCTAGCAATTGTCATACTGAATGAAGTTAAGTCAGATAGAGAAAGACAAATATCATATGATATTTCTCATATGTGGAATCTAAAAAAAATGGTACAAATGAAGTTATTTACAAAGCAGAGTCACAGATGTAGAAAACAAACTTATGGTTACCAGGGAGTAAGGTGGGGGGGAGGGATAAATTGGGAGATTGGGATTGACATGTACACACTACTATATATAGAAATATAACTAATAAGGACCTACTGTATAGCACAGGGAACTCTACTCAATACTCTGTAACGGCCTAAATAGGAAAAGAATCTCTAAAAAAGATTGGACATATGTATATGTATAACAGATTTACTTTGCTGTACATCTGAAACTCACACAACATTGTAAATCAACTGTATGCCAATACAAATTTTAAAATAAATAAATAAATAAAAATTTCTGTCACGTATCCTTCCTTGAGTGAAGACCCAAGGCCCATCATTGATTAAATAGGAAAATACTTTGAGAAATAGAATTCAAATCCAGTCAAGATAAAGAAAACCAAGATAAAGAAAACCTTAAAGATAGTTGCCCAAATTTAACAGACAATATCATATTTCTTTCACAAAATGTCTATGATTCATTTTAGTCAATCATATATTATACAAATATCATGTAATCATTAAATCCACAACATAGCATCGATATTTCAATTGCACATACATATTGAATAATAGAATGAGAGGGTATGAGATAATATGTAGGGAATAATAGAAAAGGACAGAGTCTTAGAGAAGAACCATTAACAGCTATTGTGTGTACAGTTATAGATGGAAAGAAAAATAGCAATAGTGTGTTACCAAAAAATAAAAAATAAATAAAAATAAAACAAACAGTAAACACTCAGAGGGTAGAATTTTATAGAGAACTGAGTGAAAAGTATAAAATTTCAGAGAATTTTAGTTCAGATGAGGTTAAACTTCAAACATTTGAAGACTATCTCTGCCAGAGAAGTAAGTGGTATTATTGGGGAGCTTGAGTGCCTTGGGTTGAAAAATGGAATGTGAAGGACTCCTCTTTCTGAAGAAATATCAAGGAAGTAATGCGGACAGATTCAGACAGGTAACCAAATATAATGGGTAATAATGGATCGCTGCAATTAAGACTAAAATATAGTTCCTTAAATGCAGATAAGAAATTGGTATTTGGGGAGTGCATTTATTTTTCCAAACGACAACTTCATGGATTACAAGTGTGAATTTAAGGTGTGACTTTTTACCAGAGATTGGATTGTGGCAATTGGATTAAGTAGGTTTCAAAAGGTTTGACTTCAATTATTGGCATCAGGGTGTGTTTTCAACTCTGCCAAAATCTAATCACGTGCACCTATACCTTTTCTAAGGTTTGATAACACTATCACTTAGAGGAAATGGGCGTGGTCTTTGGAGAATATATAAAACATCCAGCAAAGAGCCAAGCTCATTCTTCCCCAGAACCCAGAACTGTTGTGTTTGGAGTTGGCTGGGCTGTGGAGACTTTTGAAAGTTACTGCGACCAGGACGTGAGCACCTAATCCCTGAACTGGATTTTTAACAGAGTTATTTACTGAACAAGAGTGGAACAGTTCATTAACTATACCCAAAGGTGAGTTCTGATCAAGGTACAATTAATTTCTGCTATGTTCACTTAAAAATGAGAATTTAATGGTAATCGTGGACATGAAAACTATGTTGTTGTTTTTTCTATCAGAAATATGTATATCAAGCATTTATTCCATGTGTGATTTGTAGACAAGTAACTTATTTTACCTACACTATGTTAATTAACCTCATTATAAAATAGAAAATTAGTTAATATTTTTGAGAGGATTAAAATAGTTAATCCATATAAAAGAAGTTAATCCAATGCCTAGAAATAGTAAATACACACATATTAGGTTTTCCTATTATCGTTTTAATATTAAAATGATCATTTATGTTATCAATCTAGAAATGATTATATTCATAATGAATTCTTATACAGGTTCTAACCCACTCTACACAGGGCTTATCTATATTTTCTCACTGTTCATCAAACTATCTTCTTATTTGACCCATGTTTGAGTCAATGACTTTATGTTCCACACCAGTGGTCCCCAACTTTTGGCACCAGGGACTGGTTTCGTGGAAGTCGTTTTCCACGGACGTGGTGGGGGATGGTTCAGGCGGTAATGCGAGCGGCAGATGAAGCTTCGCTCGCTCACCCGCCGCTCACCTCTTGCCGTGCGGCCCGGTTCCTAACAGGTCCCGGACTGGGGATTGGGGACCCCTGTTCTATACCACTGAAAATTGTGTGGTCATCGATCAGAAGTCCATAACTTCCCTGTCAAGAATTTTTACTTATAAATAGATCTGTGCACCATCACTTCACTGCTCATGATTTTTCAAAAGGCATCTTAAAGCTGATGTTATAGTTGTTCAGCTAAGTGATTGTTTACTTTCTGTCTCTTTTTGACCAGAACAAAATTCTCAGCCTTGGAAAGAAGTAGCCTCCTTCATTCAACTTCTTATAGACGGGGAAGATAACAGCAATCATATATAGTTAAACCAAATATTTAGTCACAATGTATGATAACTGAAAGTATATCTTCTTTAATTTGAATAACCAGTTTAATACGACATGATGGTAATAAAGTGAGGAACTTATTAACAAACAATTTTTGGGCTGATACTGTTTTTCCAAATGATTTTCACATCCATTGATGATTCTGATCTGAATATTTTAATTCTGATGGTTGTGAAATGACTTTTCTATTTCCTTGATTCCTGTTACATTTATCGATTGGCAGTCTCAGAGTTGGTTAATTTATTGCCTCGATGATATTGTCCAAAACCATGTCTTCCATTTCTCTGTTGCCCTCAGGTTGTATGCTTTGGTTGCTAGGCAAATGCATTTTGTGGTCACAAAAAGACAGCCCCATGCATCACCTTCAAACACTGTCCAGATGAACCTAAAACAGTTGACTCTTCCTTATGTTTCTTTGCATGAGCAAAAAAAGTATTGACAAAACCCTCCTAATAATATTTTCTTCAAATTTCATTGGCCTAATAGGGTCAAATGACCATATAACCTATCACTGGAAGAGGGATAATGGTGGTTGTTCTAGGTGAAATACTCTTTGGCAGGGGATTGTGCTGGAATTGTATTAGAGAGCTGAAATCCTGATGGAAAAGCTGTGTTTGACACATCAATATGCTGTCTGAATAAAATGAGGACACTCTGTTACTCAGCATCCTCTTTCTGTTATATGCAATACATATATGTTACATGCAATACAGCTATATACACTACCTTATTGGTATGAGTGAGAAGTAAATAATTCTTATACCCCTTGGTATTGTTAATGGCTTTGAAAAGGTACTTCTTTTAAGGCTCATGACAACATAATGTTCCCTTTCTTTACTTGTCTCTCCTCAGAAACATGGGTTCCATCAGCTTCTGGAATGAATTCACCTGTCTCCTATGTGCAAAGTATTTCATAGACCCGGTCACTCTAATCTGTCAGCACAGCTTTTGCATGCCGTGTCTCTATCTCTGCTGGGAGGAAGCCAAACATCCTCCTCGCTGCCCTGTGTGCAGGGAACCATCCCATCACGTGAACTTGAAAACCAATATCGTTTTGAAGACAAGGGTATTCCTTGCCAGACGGACAGGACCCTATGACTTATTAAGCTGTGCAGAAGAGATATGTGAGATACACATGAAAACAAAAAACTTCTTTTGTGAGGTCACCAAAAATGTGCTTTGTTTACCTTGCTGTAAGTCTGAGGAGCATGGGGCTCACAGACATTGTTCCATTGAGTGGATGGCTGAGAAATACCGGGTAAGCAATGGCTGAGAGAGAAGTTTGAACCTGGGGGGCTCTTTACCTGAGAGAGAATGCAAAAGAAAGTGAAGTTAATTATTCTTCATTCATGTAAAATATAAAGCAGATACTAACTAGTATTATGTGCCAGGTCCTAGGATAAACTATTGAAGAAAATATGTTCTCAATCTTAAGTGCTTAAATTTTTTACTTTTTAAAATCTTAAAACCTGAGTTCTTGGTTATAATGAGGTTGATCATGTTTGGAACTGTGATTAGTCAGTGTAAAACCAAGATGGACAAATCTGTTAATTTCAGTGGTTATTGGTCACTATAACCATGATTTCAACAAACCTAATCTCATAGAGTCTATTTAGAAACATTGTCCTTTAGCTAAAATAATAGAATAGTAAGAGACAAGAACTATCAGCAGGACAACTAAAATCTGACACAGGATTTACATAATGAAAATTGGTTAGGTGAAATAAAGTTTGGGGGCAAGTTTCCTCTATGGAGAAACACCCTTTCCAACTACTGGTCTATTCTGTGGTTATAAATGTCCTACATATTAGATAATTGGGCTTAACAGTGAAAATAAGTTCTCCCTTTGTCTTCTTGAGTGATCACTTATAAGATATTCCCTGCCATTCTTCATCCATTAGGATCTGAAATTTTCAATATCAGCTTCTCTGATACTCACACTGTTGGTTCTTTTGCAGCAAAAGCTTCTGAAGCAAATGAGGTCTATGTGGCAAAAGATACAAGAAAATAAAAGAAATCTAAAGAGAGAAGTCAGCAAACTCAGGACATGGGAGGTAAGCAAGAAATTCTGTTTCATTCAGCACCAGTTTGGGACACTTGGTGGTTATTCAATAAGATCTTGAACTAACAATCATAATATTTATGTTTCTCTATGGGTGACTATCCAATAGCAAAAGGCTTTCATCTACTCATGTAGAAAGAAGTATGTCCCCTTATAGGATTTCTTTCTAAAATCAAAATATCGAAGTAAAAGATCTTATTTCCTGGGCAACACCATAACACACCAACATATACAGAAAAATCACAATCAACAAAGTATTCTATAATTAGTGAATGAGATAAACTCAGGGTTTCTCAGAAGGAAAATCTTTGAAAATTCAGGGAGACCTTCTCGGACTATTTGGTTGATAAAGAACAATTTGAAGTAGGAAATTCATGGGAATGACAGGCATGTAAATGTGTGCAAGCTGAAGACTAGAAACTAGAGGATCATGTGGATATTGAGATTCTACAAAGTTCATATTGGTTGATACCTATACTATTAGAGAGGCAGTGCTGAGAGATATGGCTGGAAATGGAGGATAGGTCAGTTCAAAATGTGACTTAAATGCATGGCTGAGAAATTTGGATCTACCATTTGTTGATTCAAAAATATGAATTGAGCACCACTAATAGGAGTGGTGAAATAACAGTACATATAGATTCTCAAGGAAGTAATGATTTCATGATGGAAACATATAAACAAGCAATATTAAAATATACTTCTCACCATTACAAAGGAAATTTAAATGGGGCTCTGTGTATGACAAGGAGATATAGGAAAATTAACTCAATTATTTAAAGGTGATATACTTAAGGTTATCACTTACAATATTTTCCCTTTGAAATGTTGAGTGCTGTGTCATAATCACTCTTCTAAGTCACTGTAGAAATAGACAAAAAGAACAGATTTCCTTGTACTCAAGGAACTAATGGAGTAGTGGAGACAGCCAATTAACAATTCAAAATATAACCTTTATGGCTTGATCCTTTGTGGTAAGTGTTTTTGAGAAAAAATTAGCAGTAAAGGTAAATAGGAATAGTAATTTTGATAAAATTAAATTTTACATATGATCACAAAAAAGTTACAATGGAAGATCACATTTCGGCTGACACCTGTGTGAGGTGTCTAGGCGGGTGGCTATTTGGGGAAAGAGCTTTTTAGGAAGAGATAACTAAACTCAACACATCTTAGACTTAACCTATCCTTTTCTCATAGCACACTTGCCTTTATTTCTCCATTGTGTAAGCTAGATATGAAGGAGAATGAGAAAGAGTAGTGAAATTGGAAGTCCGACCTTAAAGTTGGAGAATCCTTAAAAGAATGTACAGGAATAAGTTGGCCACAGATAATGGGAAACTGTAGGACTCAAGAGATATCTTTTATGGTAGAGAAATGTGAGAAAATAGGATTGATTTGACTGTAATGTTAAGAGGATAAAATTTAAAAACTGAGAACCAGTTTCTTCTCTGAAGTTGAAACATCACTGAGGATGGAAACAAAGGAAGAAATGTTGCTTTGGGTTAAGAAAATTTTTGTTTGAGAAATGTTGCACTTTGAGTTTTGGGGAGATATCCTCACAAAAATAGGTCGTAGGGAATCGAATGAATGAGGTTGGAGCTTACTTGAAAGATTTCGTCTGGACAGGGACATTTCACAAAATTGTCTCTATTTTCTAGGCATTAGATGGATACCACAGGAGAGTTTTAAGAATGAAAAGAATAAAATTTGTACATGAAAAGATAACTGGAGGGATCTCTGTGTTAATGGGTTCAGCAGGGAAAGAGGAGCTGGTCATTGTAAATTGATGGAGGGACACACAGAGAGAGGGATTTTTTTGAAGCCCAAGGTTTATAGATTTTATAGAAGGAAAGATTGGTGTTAATAGGAAGAAGTTCTTAGTAACATGCATAGGAAGAATTATGTGGATTCAGCAAAGGAGGTTCTTGGTGATATGATGAATGTGGTTTCAAACAGGAGCTGGGAATTGAAGAGAGTTCATTGTTTTGATGGAAGATTGAGTTTCATTAATGTGTACAGTGAATGTACACCTGTGATCAAAAAATTTGCTTTCTTGGAGGTAAAAATGACAGCACAAGAACCAAATGAAGATGTTGGGTCAATGGTCCATGTTTTGTTTTGCTTAAAACAATGTGAGTCAAATATTTTTAAAAGTTGAGGGGAAAGAAGGAAAAGAGAAAGTCAAAAAAAAAAAAAACCCAAAAACAAAAAACAAAAAAGAGAGAGAGAGAGAAGATGGGAATTAGGACCAGAAGGTGGTTGTCTGTGGACCAGCATCTCTAAGGGTAGGGTGGAGGTCAGCTAAGAAGTGGAGTGTATAGCCTCAGGCAGGAGGAGTCAAGCTGCATCCATGCACACAAGGTTCTGGCCTGCATGCAGTTTGTGGACCTGGATGTTAATACTTTAGAAAGGTCTTATCTAACTGTATGAAGTAATATTTGCTATTATTTCCTAAAAGCAGAGGAAATATCTGAGGTTAAGAGACTAAATTGATTTAGTCATTAGAGTACTGTGTGTATTATATAACACAATTATTAAATCACAAGTACCTGTTTTTAAGAAAGTGTGCATACTTGAGGCAAAGTGTTTAGAATCAAGATACTGACTTCAGGTTCAATGAAATTAAAAAGTGAGTTGAACAAATAAAAAAGGAGTCCCAAAAAAGCTGTTCTTAATGAAAGTACCAAATTTCTAACTATCAGAAGACAAATTGTTGATAATTGAGAGGAATGAAATCTGCTAAAATATATGACCTAATTAATTCATTGCCACTCTAGGGTTATGTGACACTGTGTAGGAATATGATCCGGCCTGAATACTGGAAGGTTTGTCCCTTTGTCTACCATGAAGAGAAACGTTATTTAGGGAAAATAGAAGAGGAAAGCGATGAGATTTTTCAGCAACTCAAAGGAACTCAACACAATATGTACCTAAAGGGGAAACTCTTAAGTCAGATATATGAGGAACTCAAGGAATTGTGCCATAAACCAGACATGGAGCTGCTCCAGGTAAGGACTGAGGACTGGAGATTCATGGTGTTGCTTGGATAATATCCACCTTTCCTTAGCCTTCCATCATGTGCTTTCTTATCATGTTTTCTGATGCTGTGATAATATGCTGTCCAGGTAATGCTAATGACCAAAGGCCATTCTTGCCATACACAAGAATAACAAAGCTTTGTGGAAAGGTAAGTAAAAGAAATCCTAGAGTCATTCTTTTTCAATTCTCCTAACAGACATTCAATTACTGAACAACTGCAACAGAGAAGCTTGTTGGAAGATATATGAATTTATATCTGGACCCGGCAATAATGAAAAATTTGAGAATCTTGACAACACATTTCCCCTTCCTGTTTCTTTGCCCATGATACAATTTGCTGAAATTTGGGTTCACCCACCCTAGGGAATAAGAAACTACGTCTTCGCTTTGAATCTTGTGAAGTGTACTAAGACTATCTTTTCTGTTTCCCTCTTTACAGCATTATGACAACATGTTGAAAAGGTAAGTTTGCCCTCCTTTTCAAGTTTTAAGAACTGTAACTGTGATCAGCCATTTGATGCTGAAATAGGAGCATAAGTTATCATGACACTATAACTCCTTTCCTAAAGTATTTATGTTTCCCTTTCTCCAAAGGTAGAAAGAGTGTCCTTGGTTGTTTTGCCTAAGGTGGAGCTGAGTAGAGGGTTTATTTACAAGGTTCTGTGCAAAGGTTACATGAAGACAACTACCATTTTTGTAGAAATATAAAAACACAGGGGGAATGTGCCCAAAGCCAGGACAGGATTATGTGCAAAAAATAAGGGTTTCAGAGAAACCTAATGTAGAAGCAAGGAGAGAATGTGCTTAAAGAGGTTCATCAGGGTATTGGCTTTCCATGTGTAGCACAAGGCAACTTCAAATGGAAAGGCTGTACAATACACTTAGTGAAACCGGGTCCTAGGAAGCAAAATTGCTGCCCTAGCTAAGCTCCTCAACCACTAGTTTGTTTATACAGACACTGAGCATTTCAGTGGTAACTAGTGTGGATTAAAATTCATAGTGCCTTTCTTGAATGTCCACAATTTTGAGCCATGTTGCATAGCTCTGTGATTTGCTGAGAGGACCCCGTCATAATTACTTTAAATTGGATCCTAGGATTGCAGTCTTAGAGCAGATGGGATAGGATTTTCTTTGATTTTCATAAAACAAATTGTCATTTGCTGCATTCCCTAGTTTGGGGATTTACTTTCATGGCCCCTGAACCTAATTATTGGGATTTAAATAAAGTGTCTTCAGAGGCATGTAGATATAATCATTGTGATGAAAACTGTGAGCTCAAAAGAGCAACCACATGTTGTTCCTTGCAGGAGTGAGTCAGCACAGCTGCACATGCCCCAGCCTGTAGTCCCACAGCTCAGTTCATGGCCCATTCCTGGACTGGTAGACTGGCTCAACCAATTCCAAGGTAACAGGTAGACCTCTGTTGGTAGAGTTGTACATTCCCCTTTGTTAGTGTCCTGTGGGTGACCTTCCCTATTTCTCAATCTGTGGATTCTTTGCTGGGAACTTTTATAACCAAATTTACCCTTATAAAAGAATAACATATATGGAAAAAAATACTAATTGGTATCTGGAAAATAAAACCATTTATGATGGGTTGTAGTAAGCTATCTGGAGGGTAAAAAATAGGAAAGGATAATTGATGGCCTGAAGTAGGCTGAGGTATGGTGTTGACTGTTCACATGAAACATGTAACTCTGCATGTACATTCAGTGCTTTCCAAGTCTTAGGAAAGTGAGGTTATCATTGGTTGTGAGATGCTTAGAGAGTTTTAACTTGGTTTATAAAACTGTTTGTAATAAATACAAAAGATATTTTATTCACATCACACAAAAATACTGTATGATCAAGTTTATTACAAACATAATATGAAAATTTATGCACATTGGCAAAGTAAACTGATAATTTGTTTCATTAAATTTGTCCCATTTTTTCAAGGTATGCTGGTCAACAATTCTCACAAAAAAAACACTTCAAAAAATATGAATTTTTCTTTCATTTTATGTTAACTTTGCATGCTTTAGTGAAAACTCCTTATGTCAGGAAAAAGTGCTCACTCTGTAGGAGTTATCATTACTATTAATTTTATTATTGTACATTTTCTAGGAGATGGGCAAGCTACTTTTGTTTCTGACAGTAAATTTTTAGTTAATTGCAAATTTCAAATATTCCAGGTAAAATAATGGCTAAAATTTAGCAATATGTCATATATATTTATTTTTAAATTATGATTTCTTCCATTTTTGTCTAGCTAAAATCTTATTATGAAGACAGATCAGTAGACCTTGGACTGCAAAAGATTTCTAAAGCTCTCTTCTGTCTTGCCACCTATTTCTAATAATAAGCTAGGAAACCCAGACACTATATAAAGCTCTTGTCCATCAGGAATTTATAACAGTCTGTTAATATAATTTTTTTCCTTCTTCCTGCAGTGTACATTGCCTTGGATAATGAAATAGTCACTGGTCATGTCCCTGTGTTTGAAGATCTGAGACGTCTGCTGGCTGGTCCTGATCATCCTGGTGTCGACAACACTCCACCAAGATCTAAATATCTTCTTGCCTGGGGAGCTGTGTCGTTCACTTCCGGTCAACATTACTGGGAGGTGGATGTGGCGGGCTGTTGCAGCTGGGCAATTGGATTTTGCAATGATTCTTGGGCAAGAAAGAATGACATGGTACTTGACTCGGAGGGAATTTTTCTACTTCTTTGTATCAAAGAGAACAACCAGTGCAGTCTCTTTACCTCCTCCCCACTATCACCTCAATATGTCAAAAGGCCTCTAGGCCGGGTGGGGTTGCTCCTGGATTATGATGGTGGTTTCCTGAGCTTTTTCAATGTGGCCAATAGTTCCCTCATTTGTCGTTTCCTCTCCTGCTCCTTCTCTTCTCCTCTCAGACCTTTTCTTTGCTCTGGACATCCCTGATCAGGGACAGGTCAAAAATCTGACCACAGGTGTCAGGAATATCAATAACTGAGATTGTCAATTTAGTGCCCACTTGATTTTCTGTAACTTCACCCTCCTTTATGAAATGTATTAATTGATTTTCTTAAAAGGTTGGATATGTTAAGTGTATAAATTTGTTTCTGTTTTCTTTAAATAAAAATAATCTCTCTTGGAATGCTGTGCATTTGTTATTCTATGTCTTGGTCTGTTCACTTGATTTCTAAGGTAACGGAGGTCAACAATACTTGGTGTGTTTATCCAGTTTAGTAGGTTAAAGCAAGAGCACAGTGTTCTTCTCACTGGCAGACTTGGAATTCTCTTCTCCCTGCTATGCGTCTGCTAAATCATGTTCCTTCATCAAATCTCAGTTTTTAAATCTTTTTTTCATGGATTTATTTTTAAAGCTTCCAGACTAAATGAGAGCATCTTGTTGGATAGACTCTGCACATCTTATATTTTTCTTCATAAAAATCACAGCCTAATACTGGCTTTCCCTTCTAGTTTACCTGCTGGAAGAAGGTTTACGTCTGCTATATGTACCGATAAGTTACAGGCAAGTAGAACACACTTACCTGCCTTAACTACATCTGTCTGAGTAAGTTAATAGAGGTACAAGGTCATAAATGAAAATATGATCTATGACTGTTTAAAATCTTGTTAAATGTAACAAAAATCAGATGGAAAAATGGAGGCTGTAATTTACCAAATATGCAAAATAGGCTACCTGTAAAAATAGGCTCGATAAATTCTCTATTATAGACACACTAAATATAAATGCACACATATCTTAACAGAATGAAATTGATAGGGAAAATAAGACTGCATACCTCAGAAGTTTCAGAAATTTTAATGAAGAAACCTGTAGTCACAGATCTTGAATTCTCGCCTATCTCAAAGGACAGTAACATTTTCCCTGTGTAAAATGAAGAATATTCAAGAAAAAATTGCATTTAAAAGGTATCTAAAGTTAATAAAATCTTAAAAGTCAATGTAATAGTACATTCCTACCATGATTCATACGATCTGTAACTACCATATGATCCATTAATTTCACTTCTGGATATTTATTAGAAGAAATCAAAAGGACAAACTGGAAAAGATATATGGATACAATCTCTTTACAACAGCACCTAGATTAATATTTGCTTAAATAACTGCAAGAGATGTGAGTGTGCTAGAAAGTGGCTGGTGGACTCCCTTAAATCCCTGTAGTTCAGCCTAGCCAGGTTGACACACTAGAAATCCATTACAAGGACATATGCCATTTAGCATTAAAAAGTATAAAAAATATAAAAGTTCTCTCATTTTAGGCTTACTACACAGGATTGCCTACCCAGAGAATGACCTGAATATTCACCCTGTTTCTCAATAAATGCATCATTTTAGTAAACATTTCTTATTGCAGTGTTAATAATATGGTAACATTAATAATGATAATACTGAAATTTTGTTATCTCTAATCACCTTATGAGAGCCTGACTGATATCAGTGTTTTTAACCTTTAATTTTATATCCTTCAGTGTATTAATTGTTTTGTGGTGATTCCAATCAGTCTTCCCCAGTGTGCTTGACTCCCTCAAATACACACACACACACACACACACACACAGAGCATTCTTATAGATGTGATTCTAGATTCTTCTCCTGGTTGCGGCAGAAGCATGGAACCATGTGGTAAGTGAACCTGCAGGGTCTTGGCTTCTGAGGTCAGTGGAGCCACAGAAAATTCTTGTGACCTATTCTGTGGCCTGGACTTTCCTGCATTGTCATCTGCTACTTGTCTGCTAACTTAGGGTCCCAACAGCCTAACCTGAGAACAAACAGAGACCCTGGAGGTTACTGAAAAGCTGTTAGGGGGCTGACACTGTCTGTGGCTGGAGAGTTTTAATGGCTGTCAGCAGCATTTACAGATAATATGTAAATTGTCATTCAGTTAAAAAAGGATGTTAATCTGTATTATTGTATTTTTATTACTTAGAATTATTATTTATATTATTCTATATCTTGTAGAATACAGTTAACTGTTTTTTTCTGCATATCTCAGGAGAATGTTAATATTTCAAGTTGTTTTTCTTTGGCATAAAACTTTGACCTCTCCTTCAAAAATGAATTAGCGGTGGTTTGTGACCACCTAGAGGGGTGGGATAGGGAGGGTGGGAGGGAGGGAGATGCAAGAGGGAAGAGATATGGGAACATATGTATATGTATAACTGATTCACTTTGTTATAAAGCAGAAACTAACACACCATTGTAAAGCAATTATACTCCAATAAAGATGTCTAAAAAAAAAAGAATTAGTACCTACTTGTGAGAAAATTGACAATTGGCTGCTTAACAAGAGCTTATTTCTGCATCCAATGCAGTCGTTGTTTAAAGAAATAAGAAATAACAGAAATAAATATATATCTAAAATAAATTATTATATGGCCTGAGTCAAAATACTTCCAATCTTTTTCAAAATTTTGTAGTCTGGTATTCATTGTCAAAATTTTATTAAATGTATTTGTATTTTATTGACTCATTTTTATGTATTGTTTATTTAGACACATGGATTTCACTGATTTTATGTAAAAAATGTAAATTATATTGACTTCATTGAGATTTATGACATTTTCTTTGGAAAAATCCTTAACTACATTTACAAGCCACTCTATAGAAAAATATTGAGTATATTTAGAGTTGGTCCCTGGAACTAACAAGAGTCATGCAAAGGAAAATGCACCTCCATAATCTGACACAGAAGTAAGTGTCATGCAGGTCCAGGGCAGGTGAAGGCCAACTTCCAAGGAAGGTTAAGTTCTATTCCTGGTTCCATTATCCAGCTACCTGAGGGAGCCTAGTTCCAACAATTCCAGCTCTAGGCTCGATGGTAATAAGGACCCTCTGTCCTCCTGGGGCAAACAGTGGAGATTCCCATTTTACTGAAGCAGCCTGGACAGCACAGAGTTACAAGTAGGAGGAACCAGGGGACTGGGAACCCAGCTCTTTTAGCTGCAGTGCCTCAGACATGTGCTTACAGGGACTGGTTGTAGGAGAGGGCTCCAATTTCCCAAGGACTGGATCTCAACAGGGTCTGAGGAAAAGCCTTCTGCTCCATTAGCTCTGGAAAAACCCCACGAGTAGCCAAGACCCGGGGACCAGAAGGGAATTTGTGGCTTAAAATGTGTAGTTCTCCAGGAGCTCACAAAACGTCCCAGGCTGCAGAAGCGCCTGACTGTACCAAGGAATCCTGATGGTTTCTTAAGGGACTGGACACAGGAGGTAGGTGATCTGAGTGTCCACATAAAGACAATCTGCCCGCAGTGGGTGCACAGCCCTGGAGCCTCAGCCCTGGACTCAAGGGTGCCCATAGGTCTTTCTTTCTGAGTAGGTGATGACCCTGCAGACCTTCCCAGTGGTGACCCTTGGATCTCTATTCCCTTCCCTTCCTCTGCAGTTGCTCAGACTTTGAGAGCTCCACATGGTTTTTCTCCAGAGAGGAAGCTTTTCCATGAGGACGCATGCCGGCTCCCATACTTGGAGAACTGGCAGGGAAAGCACGGAGCAATTCTCTGCTCAGCCCAGAAGTCACCCTTGGCGGATGTTCGGGAAGGAGGGGCAGGCTGGTCCTAGAGCTGCTCTTCTTCCCTTTTTTTTACACACAGAGTCTACACCCCTCACCTCCAGCGCCTGCAGTCCCAGAGGACTCAGGTCCACTCCACTCCTGGACAGACCTGGCAGAATAACTAGAAAGGAATCCAGCATATAGGATTCTATCTTTCCTCCCCGTTTCCTCTTCGGTAACCATAAGGTTGTTTTCTATGTCTGTAGGTCTATTTCTGTTTTATAAATAAGTTCATTTGTATCTTTTTTTTTTTTAAGATTCCACATATAAGCGATATCATATGATATTTATCTTTCTTTGTCTGGCTTACATCACTTAGTATGATAATCTTCAGGCCCATCCATGTTGCTGCAAATGGAATTATTTCATTCTTCTGAAGGCTGAGTAATATTCCGTTGTCTATATGTATACAACATCTTCTTTATTCATTCATCTGTCTGTGGACATTTAAGTTGCTTCTATATCTTGGCTACTGTAAATAGTGCTGCAATGAACATTGGAGTGTATGTATCTTTTCAAATTGTGGTTTTCGCTGGATATATGCCCAGGAGTGGGATTGCAGGATCATATGGTAACTCTGCTTTTAGTTTCCTAAGGAACCTCCATATCGTTCTTCATAGGGACTGTACCAATTTACATTCCCACCAGCAGTGTAGGAGAGTCTCTCTTTCTCCACACCCTCTCCAGCACTTATAATTTGTACGCTTTTTAGTGATGGCCATTCTCACCAGTTTGAGGTTATACCTCATTGCAGTTTTGAATTATATTTCTCTAATAATTAGTGATGTTGAGCTTTTTTCCATGTACCTGTTGGCCATTTGTATGTCTTTTTTGGAGAAATGTCTGTTTAGATCTTCTGCCCATTTAAAAATATTTTTTATTGAGCTGTATGCATATTCTGGAAATTAATCTCTTATTGGTTGTATTGTTTACAAATATTTTCTCCCAGTCTGTAGGTGTTTTCATTTTGTTTATGATTTCCTTTGCTGTGCAAAAGCTTTTGAGTTTAATTAGGTACCATTTGTTTAATTTTGTACTTTTATTTCCATTACTCTATGAGACAGATCACAAAAATCATTCCTGCAATTTATGCCAAAGAGTGCTCTGCCTATGTTTTCCTCTAGGAGTTTTAGAATATCTGGTCTTATGTTTCGTTCTTTAATCTAGTTTGTGTTTATTTTTGTATATTGTGTTACAGAATATTCTAATTTTATTCTTTTACATGTAGCTGTCCACTTTTCCCCAGCACCACTTATTGAAGAGACTGTCTTTTCTCCATTGTATATTCTTTCCTGTTTGTCATAGATTAGGTGACCATAGGTTCCTGGGTTTGTCTCTGGGCTTTCTATCCTGTTCCATTGATCTATACTTCGGTTTTTGTGCCAGTACCATACTATTTTGATCACTGTAGCTTTGTAGTATAGTCTGAAGTCAGGGAGCCTGATTCCTCCAGCTCCATTCTTCTTTCTCAAAGTTGTTTTGGTTATTTGGTGTCTTTCATGTTCCACACTAATTTTAAAGTTTTTAGTTCTAGTTCTGTGAAAAATGCCATTGGTAATTTGAGAGGGATTTCATTTAATCTGAAGTAGCCTTGCATTGTATAGTTGTTTAACAATATTGGTTCTTCCAATCCAAGAATAGGTATATCTTTCCACCTGTTCGTGTCCTCTTCAATTTCTTTCATCAGTGTGTTATAGTTTTCAGAGTACAAGTCTTTTGCCTCCTTAGGTCAGTTTATACCTAGATACTTGATTCTTTTTGACATGATGGTAAACAAGATTGTTTCCTTTATTTCTCTTTCTCATCTTTCTTTTTTAGTGTATAGAAGTGCAACAGATTTCTGTGGATTGATTTTGTATATTACAACTTTACCGAATTCATTGGCAAGCTCTAGTAGTTTTCTGTTAGCATCTTTAGGATTTTGTATGAATAGTATCATGTCCTCTGCAGAGCTATTATATTTTTTAATGACACACTTCATACAATATTTTTTTTAAATTTTGGAAACATAACTACTTTTGGTAAAAATATATTACTTATATTCACATGTAATGGGTTTGGTATTTTATGCATAATGGAAGTAAGAAGTTAGTTTTTAACATTTTCCAACATTAATTATAATGGTAAATATTAAAAGACATAACCCACATAAACAAAAGTGCTTTAGGATCTTTGATTTATTTTAGAAATACAAAGGAGTTTTGAGAGCACAAATTTGAGAATGCTGATCTAGGAAGAAAGTTTACCAAAAATAAGAGGAGTGGTTTTTCCCTACTGGTGAGAAAGTTAGGTGACAATACTTTCCTCCTTATCTTGTTTTAATCCTGTACACAACATTCAAGCAAGACTGGTATGTTCTGAGTGGTGACGATTAGCAGAGGACAACACAGCCACAATCACTCTACTCCTTCTCAGCTGGCCAAGTGCAAATATATGTATCTATTGTTTCTATTGTAAAAATCTTGTCCAGTTTATTACTTTTTTCCATTTTCTATTTGGCATGTTTTGCCAGAATACTTTTTTTCCAGTTTTGTGGAGATATAATTGACATGTAATATTGTATTCATTTTAGGTGTTATCAATAGAAAATCAAATAGCAATAAAGGTACGAAGAAAGAAAAGAGTATTGTATTAAAGACAAACTGAGGATTATTACCTGTGAAACAGATTCTCAGAAGCTCTGAGAACTCTTCCTTTGGTTAGGAGATAGAGATGCAGTTTTATACATTTTTGAGACAGAGAATTTATGTATCATATTGACCAAAGTAGCATTGTATATAAAGTTCATCAAAGATGTCTTGGATCATTTATGCATATACAGAGTAAGAGGCTGGTCAATGTGACCCCCTATATGGCATGAAAAAGAAATATTAATCTTAAGATTACAATACTAGCATCTGAAGAAAGGGTCCATTTTTCTTAAACATTGATTATATCCTCCTGTTTTCAGAAGGTCTGGTTCATGTATACTGCAGATGCACATTGCACACTTGGAAAGGCCTACCACAAAAAGGGCATGTTATTTAATTATTTTTCTTTCTGTGTTTGTTTGATTGTCCCGCCGTATGATTTTTCTTCATCACCTTCACACTTCTGATCCTAAATCTATGGATAGGACTCGGGGCAAGATGGCGGAAGAGTAAGACGCGGAGATCACCTTCCTTCCCACAGATACATTAGAAATACATCTACACGTGGAACTGCTCCTACAGAACACCCACTGGCAGAAGACGTCAGACCTCCAAAAAGGCAAGAAACTCCCCACGTCCTTGGGTAGGGCAAAAGAAAAAAGAAATAACAGAGACAAAAGAATAGGGACGGGACCTGCACCAGTGGGAGGGAGCTGTGAAGGAGAAAAGGTTTCCACACACTAGGAGGCCCCTTTGTGGGTGGAGACTGCGGGTGGCAGAGGGGGGAAACTTCGGAGCCATGGAGGAGAGCGCAGCCACAGGGGTGCGGAGGGCAAAGCGGAGAGATTCCCGCACAGAGGATCGGTGCCTAGCAGCACTCACCAGCCCGAGAGGCTTGTCTGCTCACCTGCCGGGGCGGGCGGGGGCTGGGAGCTGAGGCTCAGACTTCGGTCGGATAGCAGGGAGAGGACTGGGGTTGGCGGCATGAACACAGCCTGAAGGGGTTAGCGCACCACAGCTAGCCAGGAGGGAGTCCGGGAAAAAGTCTGCAGCTGCCTAAGAGGCAAGAGACTTTTTCTTGCCTCTTTGTTTCGCGGTGCGCGAGGAGAGGGGATTAAGAGTGCTGCTTAAAGGACCTCCAGAGATGGGCGCGAGCCGCGGCAATCAGTGCGGACCCCAGAGACAGGCATGAGACTCTAAGGCTGCTGCTGCCACCACCAAGAAGCCTGTGTGCGAGCACAGGTCACTCTCCACACTGCCCCTACCGGGAGATGGTGCAGCCCGCCACGGCCAGGCTCCCGTAATCCGGGGACAACTTCCCCAGGAGAATGCACGGCGCGCCTCAGGCTGGTGCAAGGTCACGCCGGCCTCTGCTGCTGCGGGCTTGCCCCGCATCCGTATCCTTCCCTCGCCCCCACCTGAGTGAGCCAGGGCCCCCGAAGCAGCTGTTCCTTTAACCCCATTCTGTCTGGGTGGGGAACAGACGCCCTCAGGCGACCTAAACGCAGAGGCGGGTCCAAATTCAAAGTTGAACCCCAGGAGCTGTGCGAACAAAGAAGAGAAAGGGAAATCTCTCCCAGCAGCCTCGGAAGCAGCGGATTAAAACTCCACAAACGACTTGATGTGCCTGCATCTGTTGAATACCTGAATAGACAACGAATCATCCCAAATTCAAGAGGTGGACTTAGGGAGCAGGATATATTAATTTTTCCCCTTTTCCTTTTTTTGGGAGTGTATATGTGTATGCTTCTGGGTGAGATTTTGTCTGTATAGCTTTGCTTTATAATAGCTTTATTTTATTTTATTTTATCCTCTTTCTTTCTTTCTTTCAATTTTTTCTCCCTTTTACTCTGAGCCATGTGGATGAAAGGCTCTTGGTGATCTAGCCAGGTATCAGGGCTGTGCCTCTGAGGTAGGAGAGCCAACTTCATGACACTGGTCCACAAGAGACCTCCCAGCTCCACGTAATGCCAAACGGCGAAAATCTCTCAGAGATCTCCATCTCAACATCAAGACCCAGCTTCACTCAACGACCAGCAAGCTACAGTGCTGGACACCCTATGCCAAACAACTAGCAAAACAGGAGCACAGCCCCATCCATTAACAGAGAGGCTGCCTAAAATCATAATAAGGCCACAGATACCCCAAAACACACCACCAGACGTGGACGTGCCCACCAGAAATAAAAGATCCAGCCTCATCCACCAGAACACAGGCACTAGTCCCCTCCACCAGGAAGCCTACACAACCCACTGAACCAAACTTAGCCACTGGGGACAGATACCAAAAACAACGGGAACTATGAACCTGCAGCTTGTGAAAAGGAGACCCCAAACACAGTAAGATAAGCAAAATGAGAAGACAGAAAAACACACAGAAGATGAAGGAGCAGAGTAAAAACACACCAGACCTAGCAAATGAAGAGGAAATAGGTAGTCTACCTGAAAAAGAATTCAGAATAATGATAGTAAAGATGATCCAAAATCTTGGAAATAGAATAGACAAAATGCAAGAAACATTTAACAAAGACGTAAAAGAACTAAAGAGGAACCAAGCAACGATGAAAAACACAATAAATGAAATTAAACATACTCTAGACGGAATCAATAGCAGAATAACTGAGGCAGAAGAATGGATAAGTGACCTGGAAGATAAAATGGTGGAAATAACTACTGCAGAGCAGAATAAAGAAAAAAGAATGAAAAGAACTGAGGACAGTCTCAGAGACCTCTGGGACAACATTAAACGCACCAACATTTGAATGATAGGGGTCCCAGAAGAAGAAGAGAAAAAGAAAGGGACTGAGAAAATATTTGAAGAGATTATAGTTGAAAACTTCCCTAATATGGGAAAGGAAATAGTTAATCAAGTCTTGGAAGCACAGAGAATCCCATACAGGATAAATCCAAGGAGAAACACCCCAAGACACATATTAATCAAACTATCAAAAATTAAATATAAAGAAAACATATTAAAAGCAACAAGGGAAAAACAACAAATAATAAACAAGGGAATCCCCATAAGGTTAACAGCTGATCTTTCAGCAGAAATTCTGCAAGCCAGAAGGGAGTGGCAGGATATACTTAAAGTGATGAAGGAGAAAAACCTACAATCAAGATTACTCTACCCAGCAAGGATCTCATTCAGATGTGATGGAGAAATTAAAATCATTACAGACAAGCAAAAGCTGAGAGAGTTCAGTACCACCAAACCAGCTTTACAACAAATGCTAAAGGAACTTCTCTAGGCAAGAAACACAAAAGAAGGAAAACACCTACAATAACAAACCCAAAACATTTAAGAAAATGGGAATAGGAACATACATATTGATAATTACCTTAAATGTAAATGCATTAAATGCTCCCACCAAAAGACACAGGCTGGCTGAATGGATACAAAAACAAGACCCATATATATGCTGTCTACAAGAGACCCACTTCAGACCTAGAGACACATACAGACTGAAAGTGAGGGGATGGAAAAAGATATTCCATGCAAATGGAAATCAAAAGAAAGCTGGAGTAGCAATTCTCATATCAGACAAAATAGACTTTAAAATAAAGACTATTACAAGAGACAAAGAAGGGAACTATATAATGATCAAGGGATCGATCCAAGAGGAAGGTATAACAATTGTAACTATTTATGCACCCAACATAGGAGCACCTCAATACATAAGGCAAATGCTAACAGCCATAAAAGGGGAAATCGACAGTAACACAATCATAGTAGGGGACTTTAACACCCCACTTTCACCAATGGACAGATCATCCAAAATGAAAATAAATAAGGAAACACAAGCTTTAAATGATACATTAAACAAGATGGACTTAATTGATATTTATAGGACATTCCACCCAAAAACAACAGAATACACATTTTTCTCAAGTGCTCATGGAACATTCTTCAGGATAGATCATATCTTGGGTCACAAATCAAGCCTTGGTTAATTTAAGAAAATTGAAATCATATCAAGTATCTTTTCCGACCACAACGCTATGAGACTAGATATCAATTACAGGAAAAGATCTGTAAAAAATACAAACACATGGAGGCTACACAATACACTACTTAATAACGAAGTGATCACTGAAGAAATCAAAGGGGAAATCAAAAAATACCTAGAAACAAATGGCAACGGAGACATGACGACCCAAAACCTATGGGATGCAGCAAAAGCAGTGCTAAGAGGGAAGTTTATAGCAATACAAGCCTACCTCAAGACACAAGAAACATCTCGAATAAACAACCTAACCTTGCACCTAAAGCAATTAGAGATAGAAGAACAAAAAAACCCCGAAGCTAGCAGAAGGAAAGAAATCATAAAGATCAGATCAGAAATAAATGAAAAAGAAATGAAGGAGACAATAGCAAAGATCAATAAAACTAAAAGCTGGTTCTTTGAGAAGATAAACAAAATTGATAAACCATTAGCCAGATTCATCAAGAGAAAAAGGGAGAAGACTCAAATCAATAGAATTAGAAATGAAAAAGGAGAAGTAACCACTGACACTGCAGAAATACAAACGATCATGAGAGATTACTACAAGCAACACTATGCCAATAAAATGGACAACCTGGAAGAAATGGACAGATTCTTAGAAATGCACAACCTGCTGAGACTGAACCAGGAAGAAATAGAAAATATGAACAGACCAATCACAAGCACTGAAATTGAAACTGTGATTAAAAATCTTCCAACAAACAAAAGCTCAGAACCAGAGGGCTTCACAGGCGAATTCTATCAAACATTTAGAGAAGAGCTAACACCTATCCTTCTCAAACTCTTCCAAAATATTGCATAGGGAGGAACACTCCCTGACTCATTCTACGAGGCCACTATCACCCTGATACCAAAATCAGACAAAGATGTCACAAAGAAAGAAAACTACAGGCTTATATCAGTGATGAACATAGATGCAAAAATCCTCAACAAAATACTAGCAAACAGAATCCAACAGCACATTAAAAGAATCATACACCATGATCAAGTGGGGTTTATTCCAGGAATGCAAGCATTCTTCAATATATGCAAATCAATCAACGTGATACATCATATTAACAAACTGAAGGAGAAAAACCATATGATCATCTCAATAGATGCAGAGAAAGCTTTTGACAAAATTCAACACCCATTTATGATAAAAGCCCTGCAGAAAGTAGGCATAGAGGGAATTTTCCTCAACATAATAAAGGCCATATATGACAAACTCACAGCCAACATTGTCCTCAATGGTCAAAAACTGAAACCATTTCCACTAAGATCAGGAACATGACAAGGTTGCCCACTCTCACCACTATTATTCAACGTAGTTTTGGAAGTGTTAGCCACAGCAATCAGAGAAGAAAAAGAAATAAAAGGAATCCAAATCGGAAAAGAAGAAGGAAAGCTGTCACTGTTTGCAGATTACTATACATAGAGAATCCTAAAGTTGCTACCAGAAAACTACTAGAGCTAATCAATGAATTTGGTAAAGTTGCAGGGTACAAAATTAATGCACAGAAATCTCGTGCATTCCTATACACTAATGATGAAAAATCTGAAAGTGAAATTAAGAAAACACTCCCGTTTACCATTGCAACAAAAAGAATAAAATATCTAGGAATAAACCTACCTAAGGAGACAAAAGACCTGTATGCAGAAAATTATAAGACACTGATGAAAGAAATTAAAGATGATACAAATAGATGGAGAGATATACCATGTTCTTGGATTGGAAGAATCAACATTGTGAAAATGACTCTACTACCCAAAGCAATCTACAGATTCAATGCAATCCCTATCAAACTACCACTGGCATTTTTCACAGAACTAGAACAAAAAATTTCACAATTTGTATGGAAACACAAAAGACCCCGAATAGCGAAAGCAATCTTGAGAAAGAAAAATGGAGCTGGAGGTATCAGGCTCCCTGACTTCAGACTATATTACAAAGCTACAGTAATTAAGACAGTTTGGTACTGGCACAAAAACAGAAATATAGATCAATGGAACAGGATAGAAAGCCCAGAGATAAACCCACGCATATATGGTCACCTTATCTTCGATAAAGGAGGCAAGTATATACAGTGGAGAAAAGACAGCCTCTTCAATAAGTGGTGCTGGGAAAATTGGACAGATACATGTAAAAGTGTGAAATTAGAACACTCCCTGACACCATACACAAAAATAAACTCAAAATGGATTAAATACCTAAGTGTAAGGAGCGACACTATCAAATTCTTAGAGGAAAACATAGGCAGAACACTCCATGACATAAATCACAGCAAGATCCTTTTTGACCCAGCTCCTAGAGAAATGGAAATAAAAACACAAATAAACAAATGAGACCTAATGAAACTTAAAAGCTCTTGCACAGCAAAGGAAACCATAAACAAGACCAAAAGACAACCCTCAGAATGGGAGAAAATATTTACAAATGAAGCAACTGACAAAGGATTAATCTCCAAGATTTACAAGCAGCTCATGCAGCTCAATAACAAAAAAACAAACAACCCAATCCAAAAGTTGTCAGAAGATCTGAACAGACATTTCTCCAAAGAAGATAAACAGATTGCCAACAGACACATGAAAGAATGCTCAACATCATTAATCATTAGAGAAATGCAAATCAAAACTACAATGAGATATCATCTCACACCGGTCAGAATGGCCATCATCAAAAAATGTAGAAACAATAAATGCTGGAGAGGGTGTGGAGAAAAGGGAACCCTCTTGCACTGTTGGTGGGAATGTAAATTGATACAGCCACTATGGAGAACAGTATGGAGGTTCCTTAAAAAACTAAAAATAGAACTACCATTCGACCCAGCAATCCCACTACTGGGCATATACCCTGAGAAAACCATAATTCAAAAAGAGTCATGTACCAAAATGTTCATTGCAGCTCTATTTACAATAGCCAGGACATGGAAGCAACCTAAGTGTCCATCATCGGATGAATGGATAAAGAAGATGTGGCACATATATACAATGGAATATTACTCAGCCATAAAAAGAAATGAAATGGAGGTATTTGTAGTGAGGTGGATGGAGTTAGAGTCTGTCATACAGAGTGAAGTAAGTCAGAAAGAGAAAAACAAATACAGTATGCTAACACATATATATGGAATCTGAGGGGAAAAAAAGGTCATGAAGAACCTAGTGGCAAGACGGGAAGAAAGATACAGACCTACTAAAGAATGGACTTGAGGATAATGGGAGGGGGAGGGGTGAGATGTGACAGGGTGAGAGAGTGGCATAGACATATATACACTACCAAATGTAAAATAGATAGCTAGTGGGAAGCAGCCGCATAGCACAGGGAGATCAGCTCGGTGCTTTGTGACCACCTAGAGGGGTGGGATAGGGAGCGTGGGAGGGAGGGAGATGCAAGAGGGAAGAGATATGGGAACATATGTATATGTATAACTGATTCACTTTGTTATAAAGCAGAAACTAACACACCATTGTAAAGCAATTATACTCCAATAAAGATGTTTCAAAAATAAAAAAAATAAATAAATCTATGGATAAAAGCATTAGGTGATCACATATTTGTTCCTTCAATGCCAGGGTGGTTGCATATCTGCTCTGGATCCATTATGTCCCTCGGTGCTGGGTCTTCATAGCCCAGTTATTTCTTTTCTTTTAGTAGGTTATGCTAGTAGAGTGATTGGCAAAGGTTGACAGTCAATTCTAGGATGTCCAACAGGATTTAATTTAATGTTAACACTTATGTGTGTTATGCATGTCTTATACCTTCTGTAAAACTATAGATGTAATCAGTAGTTACAATTTATTTAAGGATTACTATTTTTCTCATCACAGAACTTTAGAATGAGTCAATTAACTAAATTCAGTAAGTAGGCATAGAAAAAAATATATATATATATATTTAGTGAGAGAGAGAGAAGTTTTATACATTATACATTATACATTAGTTCAATCATCTCGGATTGCTATAGGATCACTGTATGTGTACTTTTGGCAGCAGACTTCAAGCAGGGGTACATATCATGAATAAGTTGATAGATGGGAAATGGTGAATAATACATATTATAAAAATAACAATTGTCTGTAAAGCAGCGCAGAAAATGTTGCCTGGTCCTGAAGGGTGCCAACTAAACAAGTCATTCAAAGGGCCAGGTTTTCTTATATGTTGTAACCATTTTACCTTTCAGAAAACTTTTCCTATGTGTGTCTCAACTTCTTCAGATGTGTTGATGTAAGTGTAAAAAGTATTGTGACTGACATTACAAATGCCTTTTTTTTGACCAGTAGATAAGTCAATTCTATTATCTAATATTACCTGAGCTAAGGAATTTAGGGATTTCTGTTGTGCTGCAATGCTTCTTGTGGTTCCTTCAGCCATTTGAAGAATGGTGGTTGATAGATTTCTAAGCATACCCTTGTTTACATATACTCATGTGCTCAGAGCATAGAAACCCAAAAGAAATTTTCCACCCGGTGTCTTAGTATCCTGTTAGCATGGATCTCTTGACTCTGTAATGGGGAGGAAAAGGAGGTCCATCTCTCTTTTTGTACATAGATGATGAAGTAACATAATGTCACAATAAGCATAAACCTTCTACTTGCCATCTATTAAGAAATATATGTGCCCACCCTTGGGAAGGTGTGTAGGTTCCCGTACTACATATGAAGAAAAAAATCAGAGAGAGCAGAGATAATTCCTCCTACTGTGCTTTCATTGATAGATTCGCTAATTGGAAGTTTTGATAACAGAATTGTAAACCATGGGTCATTTTGCCTGAAGGATGTCCAAAAGTGATCTCTATGATATTTGATATGGAAACTTGGAATCTACCTGGTCCTGGTGAACATAACATTGACTTCTTCCTACCTGAAGGGCACAAAGTCTGGCCAATGGATACTCCAGAGAGAGAGAGAGAGTTGAGAGCATCCATTCTGGGTGCAAAGATGACGGGCAGGTAAAGAGGGAAGGGACAGTTCCCCACCTTGGCATTTAGCCCAAGAAAAGGGATGCTTTTTGCAAGTTTTGCAGTTTAGTCTCCTAATTCATCACAGCCTCCAGACTCTGATAATTGTCTTTTTAAGGAGGGAACAAGAAAGAATGAGGTCTGGCACCATGTCCCTTTCACCCAAGTGATGCCAAATTGATATTTTAAGCCAAAGAATGGTCATGGGAGGTCAAAGTCAAACCATGACACACTGACTGCCTGGCACAAGTGAAGGAGGAACCCAGAGACACACATGGCCTTGGGGGCACTGGCCTCCCCCTTGTGGTAGAAATCCTCTAATGTGCATGGCTGAGAACCATCAGGAGCCACTGGGGGTGGGGACTCTGTGGACATGTTCACTTAGATGTCTCTAGCACACGTGACACTCCCACAATACACAAAACCCAATAAGGGCCCCTCACTCCTCTTTCCTTGGGTCATTTAAGAACATTTATTTTTTTATAACTGAAACTTTCTACCCTGTAAACTGTCTCATCCCATTTCCCCCTTCTCCAACCCCCAGCAACCACTATTATATTCTCTGATTCTATAAAACTGTTTTTTAAATTTCTATGTATAAGTGATACCATATAGTATTTGTCTTTCTAGGCCACAGTGGTGCAGGGAGCTCAATGGGTTAAGAACTAGCCTCCCCAGAGTGTACAACTTTGGCCTGCAAACTATTTCAAGCTGAAGGCAATCAAGGCCCTGCAGAATCAAAAAGAAACCTTTACCTCTTCATGAACTACCTCAAAGAATTTAGATGGGACCCTGACCCTGAAAGAGAGCTATTACCAAGAGATAACTTTATCTGAATTATGTATCTGTGTGGCAGGACAAACATCTAATTACCAAACACTTGCTCTTCTGTAAATCACCTCTTCCCCTTTGAAGCCTGCAGCCCCTATCCCTATCTCCATGTCCTAAGATCACATGGAAGCTTCAATTAATTGGCTTCTCCTTGAGTCTCACCGTACTTGTGGGATTCCCATAAGCTTGCATTTAAATTTGTTTTTCTCCTGTTACTATGTCTCAGATCAATTTGATTATTAGGCTAGTTGAAGATCATAGAAGGGTAGAGGAAAATTTTTTCCTCCCTAAGACAGATAAAAATGAATGTGCAAGATGAAACTAAAACACAATCTTAATAATCTTAAGGAAAAAAGTATAATTATCCTGTGACTTTTTAAACAGTTAAGAACTCCCTTGCCATGGTTATACATATATAGGTAAATGTAAAAACAGTAAAAGGAATATTTATTTAGAAAGGTGTGCTTTAAAACATTGAGAGTTTAATCATTTTATTTCTTTGTAGTAAACTTATCAAGAGTAGTGTGAGCAGTGACTGCCTTTTCATGGCATAACTGATGACAGGGAGCCAACATCTTTTCATGCTTTGTAAATTGTCATCCTCCTTTCTTTTCTTTTTCTTTTTTCTTTTTCATCCTCCTTTCTAAGTTTGGATCAGCCTTCCATATTGGATCTTTTGTCCTTCAGATGTCATGAAATTCCTTCAGAGTTTCGTTAGTCAGAAATTTCCAGAGTGTGTCACTTCCTCTGGGGCTTCTTTATCCTTTTCTTCACACACTTTCCTCCTTCCTGCACTTCAGGGAGAAGAGGGATGTGAACCTGAGAGGAACAGAGGCTATGGAGAGAAGGTTACCCTTGACTAGTTCAAGATCACATGCAAGAAAATGGAGGAAGAACAGTCTGGATTGACATGCTTTTTAATCACATGAGGCGCCTCACCACATTGGCTCCCCGTGCAGGTTGGCTCCATTGAAGGAGAAAGTGTGCAGATAATTGAGCGGCTGGAAGAGCAGGAGGGAGACATTTCTACCAGTATTAGTATGGTGTGTCTGATGAGAACTGTTTTTTCTTTCCAGGCAGAAACTCACAGGGCTCTAGTGATCAGCAATCAGGTGGACCAGGGAGTTGGAAGGAGTTTCATCTCTGAGCTGGGAAGCCACGGGGTTGGGGCAGGTTTGAGGCCACACTCACTGGACTCTGGAACTCAGGGAAGGAGAGGATGAGGAGGTGAGACCAGGAAACACCACATGTGCACTAGTGCAGGTCACCCATTTCCCGTTATCAAGTGCAGAGTAAGGAACCAGATGGCTTAGGGGTCCTCACATATCCTTTGGTCCCTGCTCTGGAGAAGATTCACCTGCAGGACACCTGGCCCTGACCCTGTGCAGGAGAGGGCCCCAGAATCCACCTGGATCCAAGATTTATAAAGGGGGACACTGGAACTTGGGAATGGGGGTTATATATCCACAAGAACTTCCCCCTTCACCCTTCCCCATTCACTGAAGTCATAACAGGTTTCCTTCCCTCCAGGACCTTTAGGGATTCTTGCACCAGGAAATCAGGCCAGGCTCAGCCAAGGTCTTATGTGGAGGGGGAGGGTTGCATGTCTTCCATGTGTCAATTTCAGCTTTTAACAAGTCTCTAAATGAGGGCTGCTCTCACCCAGTTGTGTCATATTCTCCTATCCCAATCCTTTTTCCTGCACTCCTTCCTAGCATTGGCCAGGCAGGGATTTGAGGACTGTTTGTTTTTCTCTGTCATGTGGTGCATTCTGTCCTGGAGGGTCATGACTACTTCTAAGTGTGTCTACATACATTCTAAAACACAAATGAGGTCAGCCCCATTGCACCTGGGTTATCACATGGAAGATCTGGTCAAACTCTCCATTTTTCTCACCTGGGAGCTGCAGCCTTAACACATTCAACAAGCATTTGTCCTTGAGTGGCTGCTGATGCAGTGACACAGACCTCAGTGATTGACAATCTACAGCTCATAGGCTGTAGATTTAAAACAGCAAACAGGAAGAAGCAGTTTTTAAAGTGGCAAGTTGTTACTAATTCTCTTAGGAAAATGAAGGAACTCCTTTGGAAAAGCTCCAAGTTTGGTCACTCTCTTTATTTAGGATATTCAGAGGTGCCTGTCTGATTGAGGAGAAACCAGCTATGAAAGAATTATCAAAGAAATCATGAAACAGACAGTGGTAAAGTGGTGAAGGCAAATTTTATGAAGAACAGTTGCAATAGTGGAAGAGAGACCCCAGTATGGAACAGGGCTGCATTCCAAATACAATAGGGACAAGTGGGGATTTACAGCCAGGGAACAGGGGTGTTTGTGGTTGGCATATTACTAAGAGGGGACATCGGGACTGATGGGGGGAGTGATTCTGGCTTAATCAACTTAACAGGATTCCTACTGAAGGCAGCCAATGATGACTAGATACCAAGAGCATGAAGTGAGGAATTTTGATCAGATATTGGGGGTGGTCACATATCAAGGGTGGGATGGTTGTGTCGCTCTGCCTGGAAGCTTCTCAATCATGGACACAAGAGAATGCATTCCATCACTTTTTGCAAACCAGGCCCGCACACCCAGCCTGGTGGTTCCTCTAATGGTCACCTGTGCTGCAGTTTCATTATTGTGGTTTACACTTGGAACACACTGCCTCCAGGAAAGCCACCAAAAAAAAAAAAAAAAAAGAGTCTACAAAAGTCATAGTGTTCTTGGAAAGTAAATGATGTCCCTGAACTTATATATTGAAGCACACCCGACTCTGTAACTGGAATTGATATTGAGCCCAAGCTTTGTTCTACTCACCACACAGCATGCCAATAAATTGAGAGACGAGCTGCTGGGGAAAAGAATCGCTACTTTATTTGGAAAGCCAGCAGACCAATAAGATGGTGGACTAGTGTCTCTAAAAACTAACTTCCCTGATTTAGAATTCAGGCTTCTTTTATAATAGATGGGGAAGAGGTAAAGTTCTGGTTCTGGCCAGACTCCAGAGAAGATGTGTTCATTTCTTCCTTCCTACAGCCATTCACCAGTGGGTCTGGTCAGGATGTTTCCTGTGAGCTAAAAAAAGGTATTTTAGCTTAATGCTCATTAAACCTTCCAGACATGGGCTATTATGAAACAGAACACAAAGGTTTTTTTCCTATTACAGAATTTCCATGTTCTCAGGACACAGTTCTTTAGACCTTGGAAAAGCGGACACGTGGGGTGGGCTGAGACACTGTGACATGTCTTGAGGACTGAGTCAGCCTCACATACCCATCCCCCAGTTCTCTTAGTGTCACTAAGCCCCTGCGTGGTATTCTGAGGTCACCTCTTTCCAGGAGCCCCTCACACCCAGCCTCTGCCCATGGAAGAGACGATCCTGCAGGAAGGAGGTGACTCAGAGTCCAGCACTCAGGACATTCCTTGACAACTGACCAGACCAGGCCCAGCATCCTCTCCTGTATAGATATATATGCCAGTCTGATGAGAGGCCCTGGAGAAGAGCTTTAGACCAATCCTGATGCCAACTGCTCTCCAGTCCTAGATTCATTTCCATAATCCAGGGAGCATGTGCATCTCAGATGGGACTCAATAGACTTTCTCTCTCAGTTACACTTGTGTTCTTCTCCTAAGCTTTTGCTTGTGGACAAAGTACACTGCCTGCCATTTCAGTAAACTAAGGATATTGCAGCCAAAAAACCATCAGCCACTGCAGGCCCCCAAGACAATGTGTCCTGACTGGAATTCAGGGGTGGAGAAAACAAGATAGTAGCCCTAGTTAGTTAAGATGCATATCAAATGAATGAATTTGATGAGCCCAGACTCTTGCATCTTTCTATACATAGAAAAGCATAAAAATCATTAACTCAAGATGTGTCATTTTTGACATAAGCAGTAATCTTTTGATGTTTTCCTAAATTTTTTTTAGCAAATGATCTTATATACTCTGGCTCTTCCCATATCCCTTTGGAACAGTTCCTCGGAGCTTTCTCAGAGGCCATATTCCTGGGCTATAATCCTCAGTAAGACCACCAAATAAAACATTTCTCAAATTTTAGGTTGTGCCTTTTTTATCATGTGAGGTGCTCTTCCAAGGCCTTTTCCCAGTCCAAAGTGTACTCACCTCACTCACATGATTTCCAGGAGTTAGATGGAAACTCTCTGTACATTCTATTTAATATTACTCTGACACTAAATCTGCTCTAAAAAATAAAGTCTACATTTAAAATTACAGACCAATACCACTGATGAATATAAATGCGAAAATCTGCAACAAAATACTAGCAAACAGAATAAAACATCACATTAAAAGGATCATACACCATGATCAAGTGGAATTTATCCCAGGGATGCAAGGATTCTTCAATATATGCAAATCAATCAATGTGATACACCATATTAACAAACTTAAGAAGAAAAACCATATGATCATCTCAATAGATGCAGAAAAAGCTTTTGACAAAATTCAACACCCATTTATGATAAAACTCTCCAGAAATTGGGCATAGAGGGAACCTACTTCAACATAATAAAGGCCATATATGACAAACCCACAGCAAACATCATTCTCAATGGTGAAAACCTGAAAGCATTTCCTCTAAGATCAGGAATGAGAAAAGGCTGTCCACTCTCACCAGTCTTATTCAACATAGCTTTGGAAGTCCTAGCCACAGCAATCAGAGAAGAAAAAGAAATAAAAGGAATGCAAATTGGAAAAGAAGAAATAAAACTGTCACTGTTTGCAGACGACATGATACTATACATAGAGAATCCTAAAGATGCTACCAGAAAACTACTAGAGCTAATCAATGAATTTGGTAAAGTTGCAGGGTACAAAATTAATGCACAGAAATCTCTTGTATTCCTATACACTAATGATGAAAAATCTGAAAGAGAAATTAAGGAAACACTCCCATTTACCATTGCAAGAAAAAGAATAAAATACCTAAGAATAAACCTACCTAGGGAGACAAAAGATCTGTATGCAGAAAACTATAAGACACTGTTGAAAGAAATTAAAGATGATACCAACAGATGGAGAGATATACCATGTTCTTGGATTGGAAGAATCAATTTTGTGAAAATGACTATACTACCCAAAGCAACCTGCAGATTCAGTGCAATCCCTATCAAATTACCAGTGGCATTTTTTATGGAACTAGAACAAAAAATCTTAAAATTTGTATAGAGACACAAAAGACCCCGAATAGCCAAAGCAATCTTGAGGGGAAAAAACGGAGCTGGAGGAATCAGACTCCCTGACTTCAGACTATACTACAAAGCTACAGTTATCAAAACAGTATGGTACTGGCACAAAACCAGAAACATAGATCAATGGAACAGGATAGAAAGCCCAGAGATAAACCCAGGCACCTATGGTCACCTAATCTATGACAAACAGGCAAGAATATACAATGGAGAAAAGACAGTCTCTTCAATAAGTGGTGCTGGGAAAGCTGGACAGCTACATGTAAAAGAATGAAATTAGAACACTCTCTAACACCATACACAAAAATAAACTCAAAATGGATTAGAGACCTAAATGTAAGACTGGACACCATAAAACTCTTAGAGGAAAACATAGGAAGAACACTCTGACATAAATCACAGCAAGATCTTTTTTGATCCACCTCCTAGAGTAATGGTAATAAAAACAAAAATAAACAAATGGGACCTAATGAAACTTCAAAGCTTTTGCACAGCAAAGGAAACCATAAACAAGACGAAAATATAACCCTCAGCATGGGAGAAAATATTTGCTAATGAATCATCGGACAAAGGATTAATCTCCAAAATATATAAACATCTCATGCAGCTCAATATTAAAAAAACAAGCAACCTAATCTAAAAATGGGCAGAAGACCTAAATAGACATGTCTCCAAAGAAGACATACAGATGGCCAAGAAACACATGAAAGGCTGCTCAACATCACTAATTATTAGAGAAATGCAAATCAAAACTACAATGAGGTATCACCTCACACCAGTTACAATGGGCATCATCAGAAAATCTACAAACAACAAATGCTGGAGAGGGTGTGGAGAAAAGGGAACCCTCTTGCACTGTTGTTGGGAATGTAAATTGATACAGCCACTATGGAGAACAGTATGGAGGTTCCTTAAAGAACTAAAAATAGAATTACCATATGACCCAGCAATCCCACTACTGGGCATATACCCAGAGAAAACCATAATTCAAAAAGATACTTGCACCCCAATGTTCATTGCAGCACTATTTACAGTAGCCAGGTCACGAAAGCAATCTAAATGCCCATCGACAGAGGAATTGATAAAGAAGTTGTGGTACATATATACAATGGAATATTACTCGGCCATAAAAAGGAACAAAGTTGGGTCATTTGTAGGTACGTGGATGGATCTAGAGACTGTCATACAGAGTGAAGTAAGTCAGAAAGAGAAAAACAAATATCGTATATTAACGCATATATGTGGAACCTAGTAAATGGTACAGATGAACCGGTTTGCAGAGCAGAAATTGAGACACAGAAGTAGAGAAAAAACGTATGGACACCAAGGGGGGAAAGTGGCGGGAGGTGGTGGTGGTGGTGGGATGAATTGGGAGATTGGGATAGACGTGTATACACTGATGTGTATAAAATGGATGACTAATAAGAAAAATAAACAAAAAATAAACATTAAAAAGAAAAAAAAGAAAAAGAAACAATTTTTGTTCATTGGTCTTTAAAAGAAGTTTTAAAATTTCATTTGTTTGGAGGCTCCAAACCAAGTAAAACATTTTTTAAATTACCCACTTGCATTCTTTAAAAGTACTAAATTACCTCTATAATTTGTATATTTGATATTATATAAATCACTCTGAAAATATTTATGCTCAACTAGCATTTGCAGGACAGAAAAATTTTTTGAAATTCTGAAGTGTACAGTTCTGCTTACAAAATTGCTTTATATCCTCTGGTCTGATGGACCAGTGAGTGGCCTAGGAGACCTGAGGCTCAGAATGTCTATCAGTAGAGATTAATCTAATCTCTCCAATGCCCTCACCTCCCCCTCCCCCTCCCTGCACTGGCTGCTAGAGCAGCTTTGGTGAATCATGATTCGTTGGTGGCCATATGTAAAATCTGACTCCCTTTCAGGCCCTGGGTATTGCTGTTCTCACTGTTGTAAGGAATAGAGGCTAAGCTAGAGGGATGAGATACTTGTGATGTCCACTAGAAGGGCAAAAGAACCTCTTAGTCAGTAATGAGCTCTTACTCAGCAGCTCCAGGGTGAAGCCCTCAACAAGCACCATCTCATTGGATCCTACTAAAAATTCCATAAGCTGGGTATGCATCATTATCTTCATTTTAGGGGGAAAATGAAGCTCTTGCATAATGTCTGCCCAGCCCTATATCCCCTTCCTCCCCAGAGTCAACAATACTATCGTCTGAATCCTTAGCAGGGAGCCTTCATTTGAGTGCACTTTTTTTAGACCCACTGTGATGGTTAGATTTATGTGTCAATTTCACTGTGAGAAGAGATGCCCAGAGTGCAGGTCAAACATTAATTCTGGGAGGATCTGTAAGTGCATTCTGGAAAGAGATTAGCATTGGAATCAGTAGACTGAGTGAAGAGATCAGCCCTCACCAATGTGGGTGGGCATCATACTATCTTTTGGGGCTCTGAATGTAACAACAAGGGCAACTTGTCTCCCTCTCTATCTTCTTTGTCATGAATATTGGAGCTTCTGGCTCTGAGCCTTGAAATTCCAGGACATACACCAGTGGTTCCCTGGTTCTCAGGTCTTGAGCCTTGACTTGGAGCTACACCATCAGTTCCACTGCTTTTCAGCCTTAAGCCTAGCTCTGAATTGTACCACAGACTTTCCTAGTTCTCTAGCAAACAAACAGTAGACAGTGGGACTTCTCAGCCTCTGTAACCTTGTAAGCCTCTTCTCATAATACTTGTGTGTCTATATATACAGGTGAATACTGAACAACATGTGATTGAACTGCTCAGGTTCACTTACACATGGATATTTTTCAATAGTAAATATAGTTCTACACCATCTGTACTTGGTTGAATCTGAGGAACCTGAACTGATGATGAGAAGGGTCAACTATGATTTATATGTAATCAATGCATAACAGATATTTTGTTATATATTTTGAAATGCTGATGTCAAACATGCTATCCTTGTCTTCCCTGATATGGAGAGACAGGAGTCGTAATGGGAATAATATCATCTCTTATTGAAGTGAACAATCCCACAAAAGGATACAATTTTTAATGTGGAATGGAAATAATAAAATCATGTTAAATGCATGTATTCTTTTAGTATTTTGCTAAAAGGAATTTGGATGTCTGGCCAAAACTACATTAAATCAATAAGGACCTCTACCCACCCATGACAGTCATGGAATGGTGAGGACCAGAGTCTTATTAACAGTGTGGACAACACCTTCCAGAACTGCACCTTGCTGTTTGCAGTGAAGCCTTTCTCAGCACATGCAAAGGCCAGGAACTGAAACTTATAGACCCACTGGTAGAACCGTGAAAAATACTCATGGCCAGGGTCATAGCCTGAGTCAGCAACGAGAGCTCTGCCAAGAGCTCTTCACTCCAGTGGCTCATTGGACACTGAATATGTTCTCCTTTGTTTGTATTAACCTGCTGAATAGCCGAAGAAATAAGCAAAGATGTAAGATGCCCCAGACAAAATCAGGAACTTGCAGCAATGGTAAGGTTGCTGATCATAGACAACTCAGTGCCTTTTATTTTTTCATCAATAACTGGAGATTCCTGAGGTACACACTGAGAAAACAGAATAATATACCATGGAGGGCAGCAGTCAGTTTTCACTGTGGGTCTCTTTATTTCTGACCATTCCTTTACAGCTATCCACCCAAGGATAACTCCAACATGTAGGTCTCAACCCCATGTCCGCCTCCAAAAATTTAGGTTCATATTTGACTGTAAAAACACATATTCCCCAAAGTTCCATCACCTCCCAGGGTCTACATTTCCTGTGCAATCCTGCACCCAACCTGGATCACCATTCCTTTTCCCATTCACACTGAGCAGGTATCAGAAACCTTGAGTGTGTTTTCCCTTCATAATGTACCTATGTCCTAGATTTTAGTTTCCATGTGCCCAGAAGAAAGCTTTTGATAGAGGCAGCCAACTAGACATGAGTATTACAGCAGTATATAATGGGCGCCATGTGATAGCATATGTCATCATCATAGTGAGGACAGGGGCTGAGGCTAAGCCAGATGGTCCTGGGCTGTGATAAGTCTCTCAGAATCTCAAACAGCTTAGCCCCAAGCTGGGCAAGTCTCCCTTCTAGCAGAATACGCTGAGGGCTATAACTCTCCTGAGGGGCAAGATACAGCTCTTGACTTAAACAGGGCAGCCCAGTGGTGTGTAGCAGCAACTTCTCCATGACAGCCATGGAGAGGAGGTTCCCACACAGGCTGAAGGACCTGAGCTGGGAGCAGTGGCTCAAGGCAGGCAGGATGGCCTCAAATTGGAAGTCCATGATCCCACACTAATCTAAGTCCAATCCTGGAGCATGGTTGCAACTTTCTCCAGCAGAACTTGAAGAAGCTCAGGACTAAAGTTGGTCAGAGTGACACCACTCAGATCCAGGCATTTTAGCTGACTGATGTTTGGGCATAGGGACAGATGGGTCAAATCTGATTCTGTAAGCCTTCAGTTAGCTTTTGAGAGGTTGTCCAAGGTGGTCCTCAGGTACCTGGGGAGAAACCAAACAATTAGTTCTTGGAAACTCAGGTGCCAAGCGAGCTCCAGGTGAGAGACAAATGATTCCTACAGGGCCAAGGTTAATCTGACCATCTGATGAGGGTCAATACACTGATTGCCCAGTCTCATTCTAGGCTGAGTCCTGGTGACTGAGTCACTTCACAGAATCTTGAAAATTCTCTTTTCCATCATCAAGCTGAGTACAACATATTCCACTTCCTTATGAGGATGAACAAAAATAATGGAATGTACTAGAACATGCTAAGAGGAGAGCCTGAGAGAGTCTCAATCAAGTGTGGACATCACTGAATTTTGGTATCAGGAGATGAGATAAAAAATGATTTCGACTCAGACTCCTTCAGTCCTTGCTTGGGCTCCAGATGCCTATACCCCTGGCCAGGTGAGGCTCTAGGGAGACATGCATAAAGAACAAACATGCACAAGGTCCCACAACATCCATTGGGGTTGCCAGTCTGCAGGGGCTCACTTATTTCCCTGCATTATCTACAAACCTTCTATCACTGTTTATTGTCCTTTGGGCTCTGCTCCATTACCATCATCTCCAGAATCATGCTTTTCCCATATATTAATTACCTTATCTGGCACAACAACTATTACAGACTAGGAATTTAAGACAGGCTCATTGTGGTCACAAACCTTGTGAGCATAGAGGTTTTCTTCAGAAATGCTCTGGTCTGATGTGGTTTCCCCACTTCAATGTCCTCTTTATTTACCTATTTTTTTAAGTCATTCGAACATAGACACCTCTTCCAAAGGAAGAAATCACAAACCCTCTATTTCTAGATCCAAACATCAGAGTCTATAACCTGTACCTCTCTAGCAGGATGTCCCTTTCAAGAGCCACTGTACCAGTTTAGCCCCTACCTTGTTTGGTATGGCTGTGGGATACCACCACTCAGGATAGAGCAGCAAGGGAGGCAGTTTGGGTGACATTCTAGTGTTGTGTTCACTAGTACTTGGCCACTGGTGCACTCTCACCTGAGCATCTGGTCCAGGCAGCCTTCAAGGAGGGAGGGAGATTCCAGATAAAGATCCCAGAGGTGGTGCAGCCTGAGAAACTGAGAGGTAATTTGGACAAGTTAATGCTGTTTCTGCTCCTTAAAGCCAGACATGTGGATGTGGGAGAGAATGAGTCTCTGCAAATTACTCATCTGGCCCAAGAAAGGAGCAAACATGGCCAGGGTGGACAGATGCCAAGGGCAGTTTACTTGCACCTCCTGGATACAGTCCAGGTGCACCATATTCAGGACCTTCACAATATTTTCACGGGCATTGCAATGAACTTCAGCTTCTTACAGCACAGGTGTATGGAAACTTTTCTCTGCTCCACCCATCAGATGAGGTAGGTGAAGAAGTTAACCAGGGTCCTTTTCTTTGCAAAAGTTTATGAATACCTTCAAGGGATCCAAAGGCTGCTTTGTCCTCAAACTGTGCTCAGCCATTGGTGCTATTCCTGAGTTTCAGCATCCATGAGTGTTGGCTCCAGACCACATGTTCCAGAAGGTCTGGCCAGTATCCTGTAAATCCTGCACCTGAAATTTGCACTTCTTATGGGGAAAAAGGAGATTGGTGGGGATGCATTAAAATCAACACAGAATGAAGCAACAGCCTCAAAATGTGACAACAGACTGCCCATCTATACCGTAACTTCAGACTCCTGACATCACCTGCTGCCTTGTCTTCTTTCCTCTCCACCTCACTTTCCTCCATCTCCCTTTCCCCACACCTCCTTTCTGATTCTCCTCTTCTGGTAACTTTAAGCATCACTGAGAGGAGGTGGGGCATGTTTTTTTTCAGGTTCCCCTGCATCGTAAGCACTCATAAGCTTTGGAAGGCATTTCCCATAGTGAGCCACGTCCTCTGAGCTTCTTCATTGCCATCTTCAGAATCCTCTGGTCCATCCCTTTTCCATCCACTTTCCCTCACCCCTTCTGTCTCCTCCAGGATGCCCAGGATTTTACCAGGCTACGCAAGTCTGACTAACCTGGGGCAAAGCTTCTGAGCAAAAAGGATATCAAGTGCTTCCAGTTCTGCTTGTAGGGGCCCTACATGAGGCATGTCTATCAGGTTCCCCAGAGGCAGGTGGACAAAAGGCCAGGCTAGCACCATGGCCTTCAGGGTTTCAATGCATCTCGCTTCAAAAACCTCCATGAACACTGGTGAGAAGAGCTCCGTGGGTGGATCCTCCAGACCAGAAAAGGCTGAGGCCTCTTCCCTCAGCAGGTTCATTCCTGCCAGCTCCAGGAGTCTGGGAGGGGTCCAGACACTCATCCTAACTCTGCTCCAAAAGGAATGTTGTGGATACTGCCAGGGAACAAGGCATCCATTTCAGGCCAAGAATGAGTACACCTTAGACTATCTCCCAACCCTTCAGAGGAGTATACTCAGGGCCAAGGTCACTGCTCTGGCAGGGGTGGAAGTGTCTCACTTAGCCCATATTACACTCTGGGGTCAGTGGTCACAAAGCTATAACTCTTTCCCTACTGGACTCAGAACAAGCATCTCACAAGTACCAAGGAGGAGGAAAGGTAACCACTAACCCATTCAGTTCCATCCACTGCTTTGCTTAATTCATGTCCCACTGGGAAGTGGGTACCAGGGAGCCTGAAAGCTGACTCCAATTTTTATTTGGGGAAGACCTTCAGACCACTACTTAGAGCCCTAAATCTATGGGAAGAGGAGTGTCATGTGGACCAACACAGCCTACATCCTCAGATACCCAGTTAACCTAGCTGGTAAAGATGAAAGCCATTTGTGCACACAATACATATTTTAAATGTCAAGAAATAAAATTCAAAACATATATTTTCATTAAAAATATCTTCTTGGTTAAGACATTTAAAAATGATATAAGACACAGGACAAATCCAAATGTTTGGGATTCAGGCAAAATTACACTGAAAGGCAAAAATAAAAACTGAAATCTGTTCATCTGAAAGAAATGATTTAAAAAAAACTCTCCCTGCCATCCAGAGATATATGCCATGCTTCAAGATTAGCTATCCATGGGTATGAACAGGGTGTTCTTACTTGAGTTTGGTTAAGTTACTGGTCTGATGCTGTTGGAGGGGTGCTGAGACCTCAGACACTGTGGAGAACCCAGCCGGTGACTCCAGAACCAGAAAATTTTGCATCCCTTCTTCAGAGGCTAAGACTTTTGTAGACCTTTCATAACCTCTGAGCACATTAATTTTCCATGTGTAAAGGGGGGACATCCATACCTATCTGAGGGTCCACTGATAACATTAGTTGTTAAGAAACTTTGTGCTAAGGTTGAAATGTCCCATCTCCTCCCTTTTTTCCTGTCCTTTCTCCATTTTCTTTCTCGTTTTACTATGCTGTTTGCCCTTGCATTCCCAAATCTGTCCTGATCTTCCCCTTCCTTTGTGAGCAGGAGATCAGCTGAGGAGAGGTTGGCTAAATCAGGGAGGTCCATTATTTTGCAAATAATGTGTTACTCCTTCCCCAGATCTGCTACTCACCACAGAAAGTGATAACACCCCTCCCTGTTAAAACTAGGATACTAAACAGCCCCAGCCCCAGTGATAATTAAATGTGGCTGATTGCAATGTGAAGAACCCCCTTTATGGCTCATGTGTCCATTCGAGTCTCAAAAAATAATATGCTCAGATTAGATACTATAAATTTTCATGGAACCACTTAATGTTTGTGTCATAAAGGATCTGAATGATAATCTGATCCAAGTATCTCATTTTACAGATGAGAAAACTGAGGCCCAGAAAGGTGAAGAGGTTTGCCCCACATGGCAGATCTGTTAGAGATATGGCTGAGATCAAAATCCTGATGGAGATAGTATTTATTTAATACTTAATAAATACTTAAATATTCATTCAATACTTAGCACTTAATAAATATGTAAGTATTTATTCCATAACCTTGGGAACATGAACTTTCTAGAAACCCCTGTTCCCTACTTCTGTTTCCTTCTTGTTTAAGTGATGATTGCTCTAAGCATCACATTTTAGCCTCTCTAAAGCTGGGTCATTTTCTGTGAGCTGGTGGCTAGTAGCAGCATCTCCCTCCCTCTTTTCTGCCCTCCCTGCCCCCACTCATGGGCTCAAGTGTCAGACAATTTGCCATAGAATCTAGACAAATAGAAGGCTTACCTTAACTGGACCTTCTTATTCTGACAGTGTCCAAGTCCTAATAGATGGATCCAAGTTTTGCTAATGTGGTGTGTGTATTATCCATCCCTTTCCCTGTATAGTGGCTTTCTATCTTTAATAAGAAAATCATAATTACCCACCTGCTTACTAGTAATTAATTATTAGTAACTAATAATTACCCATCTGAAGCTATTATTGTACAGATTAAATAGAATAAATATGGAAGTACATTGAAAGTTCTCTAACACTGAGGAGTTTGTTTTTAAAATTCATGCATTAATTTCTGCAGATCCTTCAGTCAAATCAATCTGTAATGCACATCATTATATTTTTGAAGCAGGGACAAATCAGGGCTCCCTTAACTATCCCTATTTCTTTTCCTGCAAAGGATAAAATGATACTTTTTACCATAATTTGATGGAACAAATTAAGTCAGATGGAGTAAGAAATGTGTGGAAATTAGTTCACACACTGCTAGTAAACAACAACTTAGTTTTTTCTCCCTTCTTGGTTTAAACAGTGAAAACTCCCTAAGAAGAAAACCATCACTTTGCTATCGCTGTTCTGAGCAATTTCAGTTGTGTTTCTAATGGCATTTTATGAGAGTTGGTGGATGAGAGGACTTAAGACCTGTAAAAAGTTCAGTTTGAACTCAAATATGGCCTAGACATGGCTCTCACATTAATGACAAAGTATCTTCTGAGGGATTGCATTAACTCACTGAACATCCCATGGAGGCAACTAGAATGTCCAGCTAAATAAACAGCTTTCTATTTTTGCCTGTTCAAAGATGAATAAATGCCTCAGAAGACAGTGAGACTTTATCACCCTCTACCTTCAGATGGCACAGGGAAGAGGAGTGTCCTTTGTTGGCTGGGGTTGCACCTGGAGATCTTTAATAACCCTCCTGGTGCTAAGACACTATGCTTCAGGGGGTGTAAGGTTCTGCTAAGACTTACTGACCATCACGGAGGCACCAAATACCTGTGAATGCATTTTTCATTTGCTTACTTATTCATTCAGTTTTTTGTAAAATTATTCTGTGTACCAGGCCCTGGTCTAGGCAGTAGAGATAGAGGATGAGTGAAATATATTTCTTTCCCTTGATGAGCTAATAGTCTAATGAGAGACATGCTCAGGTGCATATAAAAAGCAGTAAAATATGACTCATGTCATATTAGAAGACTGTACAAGTTATAAAGAAATTCACATGACTCAGGTAATCAGCACTCGCTGTTTTTGGTTTAGCATCTTATTTTGTTAGTTTGGCCTGATACCTTTGGTTTTGAACATCCTTAAGCAGCCACTATCTTTGTCTGAACTGTCTCTGAATATCTGTTTTGCAAGTTACAATCAAGGGAGTGTAGAGTGTAGGCCACTGCAAAGTTAGAGAAGCAGTCCAAGACTGCACTCACTTCTGACACCAAATGCAAGTTCAATGGATTCCCCAAATCACCTGATAATTCACTGGAAGGACTCACAGAATCCACGAAAGCTGTTAAAAATCATGGTTATCATTTTATTACATGGTTTATTACAAGGAAAGGATACAGATTTAAATCAGCCAAGAGAGGAAGCTCCTAGGACAGAATCTAGAAGAGTTACCAAATATGGGGCTGCCACTGTCTTCACTCCATAGAATCATAAATGTATTACACTCCCAGCGGTGATGAATGACACTTTCTAACACATTCTATAAGGCCAGCATTACCCTAATACCCAAAGCAGGCAATTAATTTATAAGAAAAGAAAAATACAGACAAATATAAACATATGCAAAAATCCACAAAATATTAGAGAATCAAATCCAACAATGAATAAAAGAATTATACATTATAGTCAAGTGGGATTTATTTCAAGTATGCAAGGCTGGTTCGACATTCAAACATCAATTAATGCAATCCAACATGTCAATGGGAAAAAGAAGAAAATCCTATGATCATATTAATTGATGTAAAAAAGACATTTGACAAAATGCAACATCCATTTATTATAAAAATGTTAGCAAACTAGAACTAGAGGGTAACTTTCTCAAATTGATAAAGAACATCTACAAACACTGACAACACCAAATGCTGGTGAGGATGTGGAGCAAAAGGAAATCTCATTCAGACATTCTGACGGTTGTTTAAAAAACTAAACATACTCTTACCATATGATCCAGCAATCTTGCCCTGAAATATTTACTCAAATGAATTGAAAACATGTCCACACAAAACCCCGTCACAAATGTTCATAGCACCTTTACTCAGAATTGCCAAAAATTAGAACTGAGATGTCCTACAAAGGGTGAATAGATAAATTGCGGCACATCCATAGCATGGTATATTAATAGGCACTAAAAAGAAACAAGCTATCAAGACACAAAAGACTTGGAGGAACCTTAAAAGCATATTGCTTAGTGAAAGAAGCCAGTCTGTAAAGGCCACATACTGTGTAATTCCAGCTATATGACATTCTGGAAAAGATAATACTATGGAGACAGTAAAAAGATCAGTCTTTGTCAGGAGTTCACGGGAGGGAGAGAAGGGTGAATAGGTGGAGTGGAGGTGATATTTAGGATGATGAACTATTCTTTATGATATTCTATATGATGCTGTGATGGTGGATTCATATTGTTACATATTTGTCAAAACCATAGAACTTTCTGTACAACAGAGCGAACTCTAATGTAACCTATGCAGTTTAATCAGTAGCAATAAATTAACATTAGCTCATTGATGGTAAAAAAAAATGCACCATAGTAATGCAAGATGTTAATAACAGTAGAAACATGGGAGAAAGTAGGTATATGGGGATCCTCTGTAATATCTGCTGAGTTTTTGTAAACTTAAAACTTCTCTAAAAAATAAAGTATATCAGTTTTTAAAAATTAGAGGTTGAAACTGTTGGTCTCATTTTTTGCACAAATTGAAATTTTGTTTTGTTTTGTTTAGCAAGCAGATGCTTTTTGCATTGTTTGGTTGGTTTTCCTTGGAAGTGTCATGGTGTAGAAGTGGACATTTGTAATGTGTTTAGAAAAGGGCATTTTACAGAATTTGTAATGATTTGGAATATGCATTCACTGACATTCATAATGAAGTCATCATTAGAAAGAACCCAAAGCAGCCATAGCAAGTATCATTGCCATTTGGCCAACAAGCATAATGATAAATGCCATTAAGACCACAAAGATAATGCTAAACCTCTGTCCACAATGGCTCAGACAACATTATAGATACTGTATTATATTTACATAAAGCAATAACAGGGTCACCACTCTAGGGTGTTTTTTAAATTTTTTAAAAACTAAATCTACAAACATGCCACGTACTTTTTATTATTAGAACTGAATATTTTATAATTCAGATATGATCAAGTATTAAACAGGAGAGCTGTAATCTTAGACTGTGCATAGTATATAATATTTTAATGTTATTTCTGATGATCTTTAAAAACTGGTCATGAGAATTGAGTATATTAAACCAGGTTTACTTTCAAAGCCTAAACTTTAACTTCTTCTCAAAAATCTGTTAAATAAAATCTTTAGTTTAATCCAAACATAGACTCTATAAAGGTATTACTGTCTATAAAATTGTGAAAGAGCAAGGACCCCATGTACCTCTTCCTGACTTCTAGGTTTTTATTGTTGAGTATTCAAATTACACAGATACAACAAAAATATATATGTAATTTATATAAATATGAGTAATGAAATTTACAAACACATATATTAAAATTTATTATGTATTGCCATTGTTTTATACATTTTTATTTATTTGGAACTGCCCACATATTTATTAATTTTGTTATTTTTAATTTTTTCCTGCTTCTCCATCCTGTTATCCAGGATTTTCTCTCACTTTTTTTTCTATTTATATATGTATGTATGTATGTATGTATGTATGTATGTATGTATGTATGTATTGGCTGAACCATGCAGCTTGCAGGATCTTAGTTCCCCTACCAGGGATTGAACCTGGGCCCACATCAAAGAAAGAATCGAGTCCTAACCACTGGACCGCCAGGGAACTCCACACCCATTCTTTTTAATAAGTATCTTTCATTATTATTCTTTAGCTTGACATGTTAATGAAAAATCTCAGGTTTTATATTCCTATAAATGTTTTAATTTTATCTTTTTTAGAAGATTATCTTTGCCTTGTACACAATTTTTATACATGTCACTATACCCTTTCAGCACATTGAAGCTCTTTCTACTGTGACCCAGTTAAGAAATTGGATATCAATTTATTTCTTCTTTGATGCAATTTTTTTTTCTTTCCTCTTTGTATCTCCTCCTGATGACTTTCAGGTTGTTTCTTTTTCTTTTTTGTGATTTTGTTATAATCAGTGTAGATGTGGAATTCTTTTTTTTTTTTTCTGTCATGTTCACAATCTAACAAGCTTATTGTGTCTGTGGAGCATTTATTCATCAGTTTTAAAGTTCTCAGTCATATCAATCCAAATATTGCTTCTGCCCACTTCTCTCTTTAACTATGGTGATTCTAATTAAATGCATTTAGAATTTTTAAATTATATTTTGATGGTCTTTCCTTCTCTCTCTGTGTATGTGTCTATTTTCCTCAAAACTTTGGCTCTTCAGACTTTATCATGAATTTCTTTTCTGGTATTTACTCTGTTCACTAATTTTTTCATTATCTCTTTCTAAGGTGAGCACTTTCAAACACATTCATTAAGGTCTTAATGTTATTTCCTTTTCATTTTAGAATTTTTGTTTGGTTTTTTTTTCAAAAATTGCTTTGTTCTTTTTAAAGATATGTTTCACTTCTCTGCCAGAATATTTAAATGTGTGTTTTATCTCCCTGAAACTTCTAGTAAGTTTAATTATATAAAGCTAATGTCCAGAGCTCAGCTGAGCTGGGAGAGAGAGCTGAACTGCTAGGTGTCAGAGTAGCCAATTACCACAAGAAGCCAAAAGTGAAAGAGTTAAGCTTTTAATCATACACTGTGATGGTGTGATCAATAGTACAGAACTGGAGAAAATGCCAGCTCCCTCTATTTCATTTCCCCCATAGAACAGCACACTTTTTGAGGGTCATGTGGGTCAGCACAGACATGGGGATCATCTCACTGTGCAGGGGGCCCCAAACAAAATGGCCCAGCAGTTTTATAGACACTAGGGTCAGGGAGAGGCTGAGGTGGAAGGGCTAGGAGTGACAAAATACCAGGTACTGACTCAGAGTCAGAAAAAATGTCTTCGAGCTCTCCCCTTTCTTCCCCCATAGGGAAGCCTCAGGAGAAATGCCTGAGGAAGACCTCTGCTCAAGGTCTCAGAGAAAGAGGCCAAGGAATGGAGATGTCAGGGCTGGGAATGAAAACAGGGGAAGAGCATGTCTGGCCAGAGGGTTCTGAGTCCTCGACTACAACTCCCTTCAGAGACTGTAGTGCATCAAAAACAAGTGCATCTGGTGGGAGGGCAGCTTCCGCCATGAAGCCTGTTAGGTAAAAGCCTATGTGCTTACCTGTGGCGAGGCCTAAACCATCCCGCATGGAGCATTAGGCCATTCTGGCTGCTATAACAGAATATCCCAGACTGGTTGTTTTAAACAACAAACATTCATTTTTCACAGCTCTGGAGGCTGGAAGTCCAAGATCAAGGTGCTGACAATTCAGTTCCTAGTGAGAGCTGCTTCCTGGTTCATTGACAGTCATCTTCTCACTCTGTCCTCACATGGCAGAGAGAGAGCTCTGGTCTCTTCCTCTTCCTCCTCTTCTTCACTAATTCCTTCATGGGGGCTCCACCCTCATGACCTCATGTAAACCTAATTACCTCTCAAAGTTTCCATTTTCACATACCTTCACATTGTGGGTTAGGGCTTCAATATAAGAATTTGGGGGAAACATCAATATTCAGTCCAGGATCTGGACCCCTTGGGAGGTGCTTAGAAATTCCAATATCTGAGCCATTGTTTGTCTGGTTCCATTATTGGTTGCTTCTTCTGGTCTTTTTGTTGTCAAGTCTCCTCATTAGCCTAATTATCTTTGATTATAAGCTATATAATTTTTTGAAAAATTGTAGAGATAATTTGAGGTAAAAAAAAAATACTTTCATTCAGTCCTTTTGGAGGCACCATCAATGTGGAGTCTCCTTAATCCAAGTTTCAGGACTGAGATTATTGTAGGACAACAAGATAGTTCAAAGTTGAGTTTCAGTATTCACAAGGGATTAATTATTTCAGGTAACTGTTCGTCATCAAACTCCAAACTGCTGGTACAGGAACTACCAAAATTCCAGCCTTAATGGGACTAGATTCAAACACTTGTCCCACTCACCTTGTGCACCTGTCAGAATTGAAGGTCAGCCTCTTCTAGATGTGCAAATGGCCATAAGTCCCAGGCAGGAGCAGGGGATGTAAGGGAACTTTCTATCCTCTCTGCTCCATTTTGCTCTGAACCCTAATCTGCTCTAAAATAGAATTCAGTCTCTTTAAATACAAACAAACAAGCGAACATAATTTCTGGTTCACCTTGATTCTGAAAATGTGACTTCAGCTCCCATGTAGCAAAATGTCAGGTTCAGTTCTCTGGATATATATTCTGCCTGAGATCTTGGCCTAATCATTTAAAAAAATGGAATTGGATGAGCAGATGAGCTTTTGATCTGGGGAGGGGGAGGGAGAAGGAGAGAGAGAAAGAGATCTTACTTTGCATGGTTCCAGTGTGCACACATTTCAATGACTATGGCTTAGTGAAATTGTATCAAGAGCCTAATCACATGTTTCAAATGTCAGTTTCCACAGTTTATGAACTGTAACTGCGTGAAGTACAAAGTTCGCTGCTGCCTGTTCAGTCTGCAGTGACTCCACAAATAACAAACATGCATGCATTGTGTCTAGTGACCAATCCGCTTTCAGAGCCTGTCAGAGACTGCTTGGTGTGTATCTGTTTTCCAGGTCATACACAGTGTGTAGTTGTGTTGCCCTCCCATTTCCCCCATCCATGGCTCCTGCAACTCAATCCCTTCAAGGAAACTTCTTTGGTGACTACTTTGCAGTGCATGATCAAAGCTGAACTCTCTTTGTCTATTTCTGAAAAAGGCCTGAGTCTCAGCTACTACAGATTCTCTGGATTTCTTGGCACATGGACTGACCACACCTTTCCATCCTGTCAGATCCTGTGTATACACACCTCCACTTGAAGAGTTCTTCGGTCTCATCCAGAAAATGAACAAACAAAACCAAACACACAAACAGAAATTCAGCTGGTCTTCTTCTACCCCATCCACTTAGGAGAGTCACTCTGGTAGAAATACCTTAAGCTCAATGACTTCACTGCTGTCTCCTTTCTCTGGCACAAGCCCATCCCTGGATGAACCCTGTCTTCACATTGGCATGACAGCATGGCTCAGGTGAGCTGGAGACAATACTCCAAAGTGGCTGGGTGGATGGTAGCTTGTTCAAAATGAACTATACACCCAATCTGCCGTAGACATGTTCTAGAGACCATAGACATTCATGTGCCCCCAAAGAGATCCTTGCTATGGGGGAACCCCGGGCATCTAGTACCCATCTTCTCCATGTTCTTCGGACCTTTCCTCTCTCTCTTTTTGCATAGGAGCTTGCCTGATCATTCATGGGGAAATTAAATCCCAGCTGGCAAGACCCAAATGATCTTCCCAACACATGAGAAAAGAATAGGCACAGGACCGCATTCATCTTATTTTTCTACGCCTTCCCCATCCCCACTGTGTCAGAAGGAGGTGTCCCTTCACCTGTCAAAAGCCAAATCCCAGGGCAAAGGAAATCAGAGTACTCTTTTGAGTCACAGGACACTTAAAAGTAAAAAAATCCAGGGATGTCCCTGGAAGTCCAGTGGTGGTTAGGACTTGGCACTTCGGTACTGTCACTGTCATGGCCTGGGTTCAATCTCTGGTTAGGGACCTAAGATCCTATAAGCTGCGTGGTGCAGCCAAAAAAAAAACAAAAACAAAAACAAAACAGGCAAATGAGAAACCAAACTTGAACAAACAAATCCCCCAGAAGCAGCAGGTGCAAGAAGGCTGTGCTGACCTTCACGCATTTTCTTCCTGGAAGCGGGAGATAACATATTTATTCTCCATCACCACTACCACACACAGAAACACGCACACACGCACACAAGAGATGTCCTCTTTATGCCCGAACTAGAGTGACATTCTTATTGTCAAGGGTGGAAAGTTAAGAATGGGAGAATTCTGTACAAACGGACTTTCCTTGTTAAAAAGAATTCTCATCCTTCTTTAACCCCCAACCCCAATAGTATAGTTAGTTACTTTTCTAGATTTCCTCTCTTTGCTCAACCTAGCAGAAAAGACTTTAGGTTTTGCCACTTCTCTGGGTCTTTGTTTTCTTAGGAGGGCTGCCCTTGTCATGTAAAACTTAGAAGAAATAAATGTGTGTGCTTCTCTCCTTGTGAATCTAACATATTGAAGATCCATTAAAAATCCAAAGGAGGCAAACTAAGGTTCAGGCACCCAAAGTGGACCCAGGTGGCCCCTGGGAACAGGGTTTAAGATGTCTTCCTGTTTGGGGGAGGGGGAAATTTCCCCCTCTACCCCTCTTGAGTTATTGTGACTGGACTCATCCTAAAACTGACCCAAGACAGATGGCGAACAGGAAGGGGGAAAATACATTTTCTTTCATTCAAGAACTAAGAAGTGGCTGAAGCACACATTAAAATAGTTTTTAGACCAGGGAAACCGTACATTTGTGAGAAAGGGATCAGAACGAGATAGTTAAGTTTTGAGCGTGCCATGAGTGAAGAATCTAAACAGAGTTTGGACTTGGGTGGTCCATGAAGGAAGTCACAAAATTTTTCTCTACTACTTGGGCCTGAACTCCCTAATTTGGCTATCAGGGCATCCTCCTAACTCCAGATGCAGGGAGTGCACCTTTTACCTGAGAGACTGATTTCTCGCTTTCAGGGAGATACAAAGGAGAGTCTGAGTGTCCCTCTTGCACTGGCTACTTCTTAGGTCACTTTAACTCATAATGATCAATGTACCATGGAGGCACATTTTGGGTGGCCTAACATGGACCCCAAACTCTGCATCACTGAGAACATCAATGGTCAGAACTGTATTAAACTCAAGGGCACCACCAGCCAGATTCAAAAAGATATCTGCCAGCAGCTGCTAGCTGCAACCTTGTAGTTTCAAAGTCCCCTCCATATACATCCCCCAACTATGTAATAATTTCAAATCCTAACCAGCCCTTGCTTAACAAGCACCCTTACTGCTTGCCAGCTTCAATCCTAATTCTTGGCAAACAATTCATGTAATTTTTGCTGGGGTTTTTGTTTGTTTGTTTTGTGTTTGTGTGTATGTGTGTGTTTGCATTGTAAACTTGCCCCATTTTGTAGCCTGGTGGAACACAATGCAAGTGCCTCTTGAATCTGTGTCTCCTGGTCTGCAGTCCTAACAAATCTAAAATAAACTCTTTTTTTGTCCTTAACCAGGTCTCTTTTCTTGGAATTCTGGGTTGACAAATCTGTCTCATGCCCATTGAATTCTCAGGCTCAGCAGTCAGCCTTAAGAAGGGAGAGGGAAGATTTTGCCCCAGTGACATCTTCCTCGCTTGCCCACATCCTGGGATTCTGGATTCTTCAGTGTGCTACCATGACCTCAGCTTCTGTCTTTGGGAACTCTGTGAACATGGGCAGTGTTTATTAAAATGAAACATGCTGTCATTGTAAGGTCCAGCCCTCGGGCTCCTTGATATGAATGGACCCAAGGGAGTCAAACGCTGAGGTCCACGCAGAAACCTGCATGTGGACCTTGACGGCGGCAGCTTTATTCATAACTGCCAGAACTTGGAGACAACCGAAGGATGTCCATCCTTCAGGAGGTGAATGGACACATAGCCTGGGCTACAGCTACACCATGGAGTATTATTAAGCTCTAAAAATAAATCAGGAAACCATAAGGGAGACGGGAGGTGGGGACAGCACTTTAGGTATGCATACGACTCACTGAAAGAAGGCAGTCTGAAAAGGTGGCATACCTCAGGGTACCAGATATAGATGACATTCTTGAAAAGGCAAAACCACGGAGAGGGTGAAGAGATCAGTGGGGTGGTGGTGTGGTTTGTATTGGGGGTGGTGGTTGACAGTGTATGAATAGGCAGAGCACAGAGGATTTTTAAGGTAGAGAAACTCTCCAAAGGTATGATCCTGATGGGAGGAAAACAAACGTTTTGAGTAGGGCACTATGTAAGACTGGGTGAACTGAAGGGACCTCTATGGGCGCCCCCCTCAACATTAAAGGGCCCCAAACAAGCTTGCTCTATTTACCCCAGCTTAAAATCATTTCTAAAGCCAGAAGGAAAGCAAAAGTGACCATGAGAAATCTGACCTGCCATCGCTTGGGACAACAGTGAGGCCAATTCATCCAGTGAAACATTGACAAAGGGGCCTGGGTCACTTGGCTCGACTCCTTAACTGGGAAGCCAAAGTCTTTTACACAGGAATGAGCTTTTATACACTTAATGTTTCTTCTGCCGGGCAATGTTCATTAAACACGCTAAATGAAAATGGTCAGTCTGTCGTGTGCCTGAGCCCACATGGTGTGAAATACGGGGGTGGGGTGCTAATATTCAGAGTCTAATGGGAGAAATCGTGGAAGGTTTTTGCCCTTAGGGTGCCTTGGTCTGGGGTTGACTTGTGTGCTGAGAAAGAGGGCCGTTATTGAAGACCCTGTGCAGACTTCTTGACACCATGATCCACGGAACCCTGAAGTTTTGGAACCTAGAAATCTTTTGGTCTCCATTTGAGTTGGAAATCTTCTCCTTGACAGAAAGAAGCACATTTTTAACAACGCAACTGGATGAGCAGATCAGCTTTTTGATCTCACTGAGGCAGCAGCCCAGTTCTCTGGGGGAACTGTCTTGACCTTGCAAATCTATACAACATCCAAAATGTAAACAAGCCCACAACGGCCTGAGACTAAGGCCAGTGGACTGGATCAGATAGAACCTGAAACCAAAGGGAAGAAAAAAAGGGAGGAGGGGGAGATGGGGAAGAGGTCTTTTTAAAAGTACAAACTGCTAGAAGGGCTCCCTCACCCAAATTCTAATTCATAGCCTCCATAAGGACAAATACAAATCTTAAAAGTCTTTTCCAACAAATAGTAAAAAGCCTTAGCCATCAGAGCACATGAACTTCACCTATTCCAACAGTGGTTCTTTATAAATAAGCATGCGTTTTCTATTGTACTACCTGATGCACGACTGACTAAAGTTTTTAAATGAAATCTCTGCTCATGTCTATCTGTATGTACGTATGCATGAGGCAGACCTACAGCCATTTTGGATAAGGACCGGGGAACGGCTTCAGGCAAAACAGGCCTTGCAAGCTAAAGAACAAAGGGCCTGGGGGGCTGAGTCTCAGAGGGGGTAGGGGAAACAGGCTCACAGGAGTAACTTTATCTCTGTTGCACTCACGACTATACCCAGTTGCCACAAGACAAGAAGCTCAACTATACATTTTACCCTTATCTGTTTCTGTGCTTTCTTGCAGAAAATTCTCATGCATTCTTTCCCTTCACAGAAGCACTCCCTCTTCATGATAGCCACCCTGGAGCCACCTACTGCTGATCAAAGAAATGTGGGATGATTTCCAGAAATGATCAGTGATCCTGAGACAAACTCTCCTTTTGTTGTAAAAGCAACTCTCCCCTTCTGCTCGGTGCTTGGAGAGCTGGCCCTACCCACCCCATCCCCGCCCTTGCACAGGCTATCTCTTTTAATGAAAGACTTGGCTTGCCTAAGAGTCTTGTGGAAGCAATATTCATTTCTATGGTACTGCTCTCCAAGAATCTGAAAAGGGCCTGGTAACATGTATGTCTGTAACTACCTTATAGAACTGACATGTTTCTACTTCCGAATCCTACTGCCAAAATTAACTTGTGAAAGAGATCTATTTAACTGGCTTAGAAGTAAGCACTCATGAATTAGCTCTAATAGAAAGGAACCCAAAAGTTTTTCAAGTTCACGAGATCTAGGATGAGTCCTTCAGTCAAGAATCGCAAAGGTAAAGTTAACGGTTTCATGAAAATAGACATATCTTTAGCATTATTTGCACTCGATATCAAACTTTTCTTCTACCTAGGTTTACCCCAAAGCCAATAAGTTCATGGGAGTGATCTCAGTGACCAAATTCGTCTACAAGAAAAAGAGCTTGGGGTGATGGCTGACTTGGTTTAAAGTCTCAGGAAGTTTTCAAAGGTCATCTCATCCTCATTGTTGGGAACAAGTGAATTAGATAGATCTAGGTGGGGGAAGAGTTTTTAGGTGAACTCTGTAAGAAAGGTTATGTTTTATGGTATGTCTATTTAAAAACAGTTTCTCCAGATCTTTTCGGTCACTTGAAACTTTAGAGTTTGGCTAAGTGGAATGATGGGAATTCATGGAAAGTCTAGATTATTTCCAAATAAGATAAAATATAGAAACATTCATTGCTTAACAAGTCTCAGTTGACCTACATTTGTCTCCTTATTAAAGAAAGATTAAAGATATTTAGGTTTATGAGTCAACATGCCTGGTATCACTTTGGGGAAAAAAGGATGCTGTGAAAAAAATGTATGTTTCCAAAGATGATGAAATATATTCATCCCTTTGCCAGTCCAGAAATACTGGTGTCACAGACTGTTCACCATTGTTTCCTTGTTAATTTTTACTACCAATTCAGGTTTCTAAGGGTGCTGAATTCTGATTTTCTTTTTTCTTTTTAATATTTGTTTTAATGAACTTTCTGTTCCAAAAATATTTGTGTCATGTAAGGCTTGTGTTTATTAATTTTCTGTCTGGTTGATCTGGTGTAAGTAGAGTGTTAAAGTTCCCCACTATTATTGTGTTACTGTTGATTTCCCCTTTTATGGCTATTAGCATTTGCCTTATATATTGAGGTGCTCCTATGTTGGGTGCATAAATATTTACAATTGTTATATCTTCTTGGATTGATCCCTTGATGATTATGTAGTATCCTTCCTTGTGTCTTGTAATAGTCTTCATTTTAAAGTCTATTTTCTCTGATATGAGAATTGCTACTCCAGCTTTCTTTTGATTTCCATTTACATGGAATATCTTCCCCCACCCCTTCACTTCCAGTCTGTGTGTGTCCCTAGGTCTGAAGTGGGTCTATTGTAGACAGCATATATACGGGTCTTTTTTTTTTTTTTTTTGTATCCATTCATCCATTGTGTCTTTTGGTTAGAGCATTTAATCCATTTACATTTAAGGTAATTATCAATATGTATGTTCCTATTACCATTTTCTTAATTGTTTTGGGTTTGTTTTTCTAGATCTTTTTCTTTTCTTGTTTCTCCCACGTGGAGAAGTTCCTTTAGCATTTGTTGTAAAGCTGGTTTGGTGGTGCTGAATTCTCTTAACTTTTGCTTGTCTGTAAAGCTTTTGATTTCTCCATCGAATCTGAATTAGATCCTTGCTGGGTAGAGTAATCTTGGTTGTAGGTTTTTCCTTTTCATCACTTTAAATATTTCACCCCATTCCCTTCTGGTCTGCAGAGTTTCTGCTGAAAAATCAGCTGATAACCTTATGGGGAATTCACTTGTATGTTATTTGTTGCTTTTTCCTTTCTGCTTTCAATATTTTTTCTTTGTATTTAATTTTGGTTAGTTTGATTAATATGTTTCTCAGCATGTTTTTCCTTGGGTTTATCCTGTATGGGACTCTCTGCACTTCCTGGACTTGGGTGACTATTTCCTTTCCCATGTTAGGGAAGCTTTTGACTATAATCTCTTCAAATATTTTCTCAGACTCTTTCTCTTTCTATTCTTCTTCTGGGACCCCTATAATTTGAATGTTTGTGCATTTAATGTTGGCCCAGAGGTCTCAGAAGTTATTCTCATTTCTTTTTATTCTTTTTTCTTTATTCTGCTTCACAGCAGTTGCTTCCATCATTATACCTTCCAGCTCACTTATCTGTTCTTCTGCCTCAGTTATTCTGCTATTGATTCCTTCTAGTGTATTTTTCTTTCCAGTTATTGTGTTGTTCATCACTGTTTTTTTGTTCTTTAGTTCTTCTAGGTCCTTGTTAATCATTTCTTGTATCTTCTTGATCTGTGCCTCCATTCTATTTCCAGGATCTTGGATATCTTTACTATCATTACTCTGAATTCTTTTTCAGGTAGATTTCCTATTTGCTCTTCATTTATTTGGTCTCATGTGTTTTTATCTTGATCCTTTGTCTGCAACATAGTTCTTTGTCATCTCACTTTGTCTAACTTGCTGTGTTTGTGGTCTCCTTTCCACAGGCTGCAGGGTCATAGTTCCTCTGGTTTATGGTGTCTGCCCCCTGGTGGGTGAGGTTGGTCCAGGGGCTTGTGTAGGCTTCCTGGTTGGAGGGACTGGTGCTTGTGCTCTGGTGAGTGGAGCTGAGTCTTGTCCCTCTGATGGGCAGGGCCATGTCATGTTGTGTGTTTGGAGGTGTTTGTGAGCTTAGTATGACTTTAGGCAGCCTGTCTGATGATGGGTGGGGCTGTGTTCCTGTCTTGCTGGTTGTTTGGCATGAGGCATCCAGCACTGGATTCTGCAGGCAGTTGGGTGGAGCCAGGTCTTGGTGTCGAGATTGAGACCTCTGGGAGAGCTCCTGCCAATTAATATTCCCTGGAGCCTGGAATTCTCTAGCAGTCCAGTGTCCTAGACTTAGTGCTCCCACGAGGCTCAGGTCCAACCCCTGGCTGGGGAACCAAGACCCTGCAAGCCATGCAGCACACACACACACAAAAAGAAAAGAAAACAAACAGGCAAAACCCAAGACAAATAGAAAAAACAATAACAACCAAGCAGCAACAACAAAAAGGACGCTAAACAACAACACAAAAGCATAAGAAAGTATAAATTTTACTGGTAAATATATAGATAAATAAAGAACAATGCAGTACTGTAATGGTGGTGCACAAATCAATTTTAACCCTAGTTGAAAAGTGAAAAGACAAAAGTAGTAAGAATAACTACAATAATCAATAAATAGTTTAAATTTAAATGGATTAAACCAACTAATCAAAAGACATTGAGTGACTGAATGGATAAAAGAACATGCTACAATTCTATGCTGTGTACAAGAGACTCACTATAGCTTTAAGAACACTCAAAGGTTTCAAGTAAAGGGATAGAAAAAGATATTCCATACAAATGGTAAACAAAAGAAAGCAGGGTGTTTTTTTTTTTGGTTACCTTTATGAGAAAAAATAGACTTTTAAACAAAAACTGCTACACAAGATAAAGAAGATCATTATATAAGGATAAAAAGGAAAGGAAGATGTACCAATTATCTGTACACCCATTCCACTCCTGGGTGTATACCTGAAAAAAAGCCAAAACACTAATTCAACAAGATACATGCACCCCAGTGTTCATAGCAGCATTATTATTGCCAAGATATGGAAGCAACCTAAGTATTCATCAACAGATGAGTGGATAAAGAAAGTGTGGTATATATATATATATATGTGTGTGTGTTTATATATATATATATATATATATATATATATATATATATATGTGTGTGTGTGTATATATATATATATATATATATATATATATATATATACACACACAATGAAATACTACTCAGCCAAAAAAAGAATGAAATATTGCCATTTGCAACAGCTACATGGATGAACTTGGAGGCCATTATGATAAGTGAAATAAGTCAGACAGATAAAGACAAATACTGTAAGAAATCACTTATATGTGGAATCTATAAAATACAACATACTAGTGAATATAACAAAAAGGAAGCAGACTCACAGTTATAGAGAACAAACTAGTGCTTACCATTGGGGGGAGGAGCAATATTGGGGTAGGATGGTGGGATGTACACACTATTGGTTGTAAGATATGTTCAAGGATGTATTGTACAATATGGGGAATATAGCCAATATTTTGTAACAACTAAAAATGTAAAGTAACCTTTAAAAATTTTTAATACAAACAAATAAAATAAGAAGTTTGGGATTAATATATACATAGTACTATATATAAAATAGATAAACAACAAGGACTTACTGTATAGCATGGGGAGCTATATTCAATATCTTGTAATAACCTATAATAGGAAAGAATCTGAAAAAGAATATATATCTATACATATATGTGTATATATACATATATCACATATACATATATATATGTGATATATGTATCACTTTGCTGTAAACCTGAAACTAACACAACATTGTAAATTAACTATACTTCAATTTTTTAAATGGATATAAAAATAAATAAATAAATACAATAAATATATTTGTATCCAACATCAGAGCACCTAAATATGTAAAGCAAACATCTACAGATATAACAGGAGAAATAGATGGCCATAAAATGATAGTAGGAGACTTGAATACTCTAATTTCAATAATGGATGGAACATCCAGACAAAAATCAGTAAGGGAACAGCAGAGTTGAACATCACTATAAACCAATGGACCAAACAGATACGTAGTGAATATCCAACAGCAGCAGAATGCACCTTCTTCTCAAGCACACGTAGATTCTCCAGGATAAATCACCTTATAGATCACCAGATCACTAAACAAGTCTTAACAAATTTAAGGAGACTGAAATCATCCCAAATGTCTTTTCTGACCACAATGGAATGAAATTACAAATCAATAACAGAAGGAAAATGCGGACATTCATAAATACATGGAAATTAAACAATACCACCTTGAATAACATTGGATCAAAGAAGAAACTTAAAGGGAAATTAGAAATATTTTGAGACAAATGGAAAGTACCAAGAGATACCAATAAATATCTACATCACAAAAGAAAAATCCCAAATAACCTAAATTTACACCCCAAGGAACTAGAAAAAGAACAAACTAAGACACAAGTTAGCAGAAGGAAAGAAAAAAAATAAATAAAGATCAAATCATAAATAAATAAAATTAAAAAATAGATGCAACCAAGAGGTGGTTTTTGAAAAGATAGAACAAAATCAACAAACCCTTAGCAAGATTAAGGAAAAAAAGAAGACTCAAATAAATAAAATCATAAATGAAAGAGAAGACATTACAGCAGATGCCACAGAAATTAAAAAATTATTAGAAACTATTATGAACAATTATATACCAATAAATTGGACAACTGAGAAGAAGTGGATAAATTCTTAGAAACATACAACCTACCAAGACCGAACCAAGAAGAAATTGAAAGTTTGAACAGGCCAATAATAAATAAGGAGATTGAATCATTAACCAAACACCTCTACACAAAGCAAGGGCCAGGTCTTCACAGGCAATTCTACCATTCTACGAAACATTTAAAGAAGAATTAGTACCAATCCTTCTTAAACTCTTCCAAAAATGAAAGAAAGAACACTTCAAAACTCATTTTATGAAGCTAACATTACCCTGACACCAAAGCCAGACAAAAAAGTCAGAAATACAGCTACCATATGATCCAGCAATCTCACCTACATACACGAAGGAATTGAAATCAGGACCTCAAAGAGGTATCTGCACTCCCTGTTCATTGCAGCATTGTTCACAATAATCAAAACATGGAAGCAACCTAAATGTACATTGCCTGATTAATGGCTAAAGAAAATGTGGTATATACACAAAATAGGATATTATTCAGCTTTTAAAAAAGGAAGGAAATCCTGCCATTTGCAACAATATGGATGAACCTGGAGGACATTATGCTAAGTCAAGTAAGCCAGACACAGGACAAATGCTACATAGTACCACTTACATGAGGAATCTAAAATAGCCAAACCCTTAGAAGAGAGTAGAAGTGTAGTCATCAGGGCCTGGGGAGGGGGAAATGGGGAGGTGATGGTCAAAGGGTACAAAGTGTCAGGTATGCAAGATGAGTAAGTTCTAGAGATCTGCATGGCATAGTGCCTATAGTTCATAAAGCCATATTATATACTTAGAACTTGGCTAAGAGGGTAGATCTTCTGTTAAGTGTTCTTATCACAATAATAGATAAGGAGGGTTGAGGAAACTTGGTCGTGATGGATGTATTTATGGCATAGACTGGTGATGGTTTCACAGATGTATACTTATATCCAAAGTCATTGGGTTGTATACATTAAATATGTACAGCTTTTTCTATGTCAATTGTACATCAATACAGCAGTTTAAAAAAGTGAATAGAACTTGATTTGGTCTGGGAGCTGAAGGCCTCATGGACAAAGCCACTGGGACACATTTATAATCCACATTAAGTGAGCAAAGCTGGCAGAGAATAATACAAACTGTGTCATTTTGACTATAGAAAAAAATAGAAAACATGCAAAAATGCTACAGAGATTACCTCCAGATGGTGGGATTACAGATGATTCTTACTTGTTTTTCTTAAGTTTTCTGTATTTCTTCTGCACAGGAAAAACAATGGAGGTGATTTCAGAATCTGAATTTGTACTGGTCACAGTGATTTGTTACAGGTGGCAGAATCCACTCTTTGTGGTTTGGGCAGAGGGGTCTTATTCCTGGGTGCTAAGACTGAGATTCCAGGACCACAAGGGAACCAAGAGTAGAGACCCCATAGCCAGGGACAACACAGCCTAGACAATCATCTGACTCCATCCAAGACTGTTGCCATGGAAACCCCACTGTCTGTGATGCTGCTGCTGTCGAAGAACCAGACCCCTCTGTTCCCTGCCAGACAGGAGCCCCATCTCTCCACCTCCCTGTGTTGCTCACTTCCACCTTTTAGATCTCAGGCAGGCATCTGTGTAGAGGAGCTGGGGCCACCTGCAGAAGCCTAACAGCACGGGAGTCTGGGAAATGTAGATTTCAGGTTTTCCAGAGATACAAGGCATGGAAGGAGGGGGTGGCATACATGCTCAGTGAGTCAGTCTGCAGGATCGACCTCAGACGTGAGACAAGGGTGACAAAACTATCACATGTACCCTTGATCTTCTGAAGTCCACATGGCGGCTCAGTTACCCATAGTCTTATGATAAGGACAGCAGGAGACTCTCTCAGTCCAGCGAGGGCTGGCGGCCAGAGCCCCTCACCCTGGCCTCCTCTCACTTCCAAATGCCAGCACGTCTCTGCCTGGGGCTTCCCCTGCTGCCGGAGACCCCTTGGCCTCCTGGGGGCAGGCTGCAGCGTGAGGCTTGGCATGCCCAGGAGCAGACTCAGCCAGGACCCAGCCGCCTCTGCGCTGGCTCCCAGGCTCCCTGGTGCGCCGACTCCTGTTGCCCACAGTGGGGGCATCCTGTAATGGGGGGATCCTGTAGTGGCGGGCATCCTGTATTAGGGGGATCCTGTAGTGGGGGCTCCGCCGTGGAAGCAGCTTGATAACAGGCATAATTAGTCACCTTCCCTTCCTCTTCTCACTTCCCTACACCCTTGCCTTCACCTCCCAAATAAACTCCTTGTGCCAGAATCCTTACCTCCAGGTGTGTCTGGGCAGCCCAAACTAAAACATCTCTGGCCTGCGCACGTGCACATGTAAAGCCTCATCCTGGCTCTGAAAGACCTTCTGGGGACAGTCCCCTGGGGGTGGGTTAAGGCCTGTGAGGCTGCTTCTGTGACCTCGCATCCGTTCACACCAGTTTGAAGTCATCCTCGTCTGGTTTTCATCCCCATGGGCAGGAAAGCAGAGGGCTCTGGGATGCTCCCGCCACCTGCTGCCCTGTCCATGCACACGCAGGCGTCATCCGCTCGAGTTCTGCCCACCCCCTCTCCATGTCACGCATTGTTCCTTCTGCCCTAGGACCGGCAAGAGTGGCCTCTGAACATGCAGTCCTTGTTTTAAATGCGACTCTGCTGTTAGCATGTGAGGTTTGGCCATCTCCTCCATGGATTCAGGCAACAAACATTTCCCTGGAGCCTACTTGGCACCAGGCCCTGCAATCACCCACCACAGAAGTCACCCTTCCCTCCATGCCCCTCAGGACTGCCCATGAGCAACGCCCCCTGGCACAGAGCTCACATCCTCAGCTACACCTTCAGGCAGCTGGTGAGAGAAGCAGCTTTATCCATCAGCACCCCCAGGCCGGGTGTCTGCCTTATCTCCTTCCACATTCTTGGGGCTAATCATTCCTGTCACCTCTAATCCACAGATGAGGCTCCTGGAGGTTGAGTGACATTCTGGGGGCGCTTGGCAGACAGTAAGAGGTGGGGCTGGGAAGGGACCAGGAAGCTCTGCTCAGGGTCGCTTCTTGTTCCCTGGTGTGTCCCGGCCCCTCAGACACAGGATAGCCCAGGAGCACGGGGCTCCTGGCATTGCTCCGTCGCTGCCCCTCAGCCATTTAGTCAGGAGCCTCTGCCAGTCTTAGCACCAGAGATCTTGCAGTGCACCTAACACACCCCTTGTCCTCACGGAAGAAGACAGAGCAGTAAACAGACAGAGACAAGGTCACTTCCAGGGCCCTGAGGGGTGGGGAAGCTGTCCTGAGAATGGCTGTAGAGAGTCTCCAGCTGACAGGGGGCTGATCTGCCCTTGTTGCTGCCCCAGGCAGAGAGCACAGGATCTGCTGGCCATCTGGTCTTTGTCACCTGCCAGCGTCTGGGCGCTGATGCCGTGCTGGTGGGCGCAGAAGCAGGGAGTCCAGGGTCCTTCTGGAAAAGGGGTTTACACTTAGGTAACTGGTCACTCATTTGCTACCAGTGAGATTGAGGTGGGTGGGTGCTGCCAGGGGAGCCCAGGTTCATCCATCTGTGACAATGCACCTGGGTGTTTGAGGAGCAATTGGGAGCTCTGTCCCCCTTTTAAAAATAACAGTTTGCCACTTTGTTGAACAATTGTTCATTTTTTCCATTAAAACTTGTTGGTGTGGGACTTCCCTGCTGGCACAGTGGTTAAGAATCTGCCTGCCAATGCAGGGGACACGGGTTCGATCCCTGGTCCAGGAAGATCCCACATGCTGTGGAGCAACTAAGCCAGTGTGCCACAACTACTGAGCCCGTGAGCCACAACTACTGAGCCCATGTGCCACAACTACTGAAGCCCGCACGCCTAGAGCCTGTGCTCCGCAACAAGAGAAACCACCGCAGTGAGAAGCCCACGCACCACAACAAAGAGTAGCCCCCGCTCGCAGCAACTAGAGAAAGCCCGCACGTAGCAATGAAGGCCCAACGCAGCCAAAAATAAAATAAATTTATAAGAAAAAAAAAAAAAACTTGTTGGTGTACACACAGAAGACATACAAAACTTATCTACACACATCTGTACATGTGTGTTGCATATGGTTTAAAGCTCCACTATAGTTTAGACAAGGGTATTCACCACCCAAGTCAGTAAATGGGTGTTTCCATCACATCCTTCCTCGAAAACAACCCTCTCCCTGGGGTGACTGGTTCCCTGACGTTTGTGACTATGTTGTCCCTGCTCGGCCTCATTGTCTGACTCCCAGGCTGCACTGGTATTTTCTGTGTTATTTCATTCAGATGGACGGTGACACGTGCCCCCTTTGGAGACTGGTTGTCTGGACAGCTCTCCCCTGCTGCTCAGGGTGGCCGGGCTCGAGCGTTCCCGTGGCTGCCCAGCGTCGCTCATCTGGATGGGCCACATGCATCCATTCTCCTGATGGGACACGCAAGGCCTGTTCTAGCCCAGGGCCCTGAGACACACCGCCCAGCCATGTCCCACGTTTCACTAGCATTTACATCCAGGAGCAGAACGTCTGGGTCAAAGGGTGCTTTACGTTCTGGGTCAAGGACAGCATCTTTTCTAAAAATGGGGCAGGTATGTGTGACAGGCCCCGTGCAGACCCGGGAGGAGGGGGAACATCCATCAAACCATTATTCAAAGATATCGAAGCTGCATCTGCAGACCGACCCATGCTGGAGGGGAGGGCAGGCTGCTTTGAGAGGGGTGAACAGGGAGGGAGGCCTGGCTGATGCCCTCCCGCCTCCCACCCCCTCCCCGAGTTAGGAACACAGTTGCTGAGAGAGACCGTGGCCAGGAGGTGTGAGCTGCGTGAAGCGTCCGGGCAGGAGGGAGGGTGTGTGCAGAGGCTTCGAGGCTGGAGGGGGTATGATTAATGTGCTGTGGCTGCCATGACACGGGCCACAGCCTGAGCGGCTTGAACAACAGAAGTGTGTCTTCCCACTGCTCTGGAGGGGTCGGAAGTCCCAGATTGCAGTCCGGTGGGGTCGGTGTCTGGTGTGGACTCTCCTCCTCACTGTGTCCTCATGTGGTGGGGGGAGCCCTGCAGCCCCTTCCTCTTATGTCAGGACCTTGGCTCTACTGGCTTATGTTCCACCCTTAGAACCGCGTTCAAGGGTGCGCCTCCTCACAGGCCCCATCTCCAAACACTGCCACGCTGGGGGTTGGGACCCCAACATATGAATCTGGGGGACAGGATCACTCCGTCTATAACAGGGGTGAGAGGAGGTGGAGGGCCTGGAGCAGGCATGGGGCAGGGAGAGGCAGCGTTTTGGTACCTTCCGCTGTCAAACCAACTGCCCCTAAACGCAGTGGTTTAAGGTAACCATCATTTATTCCCACGGGATTTCATGCTTTGGGCAGGGCCCGGGGGACGGTGCCTCTCTGCCACATGTGAGCGCTGCTGAGGCCTCGCTCACAGTGGCCGCTATCCGGGGCCCCGCTGGGCTGGTGGCCAGGCCTCATCCTCCTCTGTGTGGCTGCCAGGCTTCTTCACAGCCTGGGGGCTGGTTTCCAAGAGCCAGGAGGCAAAACCCACCAGTCCCTTTGTAGGTTGGGTCCACCTTGGCAGGAGTGTCATTTCTGCCATTGATGAAGTCACAGTGTCCAGGTACAGCTGCTGGCCACTCATGTCACAGACCTCATTGTTAATAAAAATTGCATGAATTTCAGGTGTACAACATGACGTTTTCGTGTTAATGTACATAGTGGAATGATTACCACAGGCGAGCTAATTAATATGCCCATCTGCTCAGATATCTATCACCTTTTGGTGTGGTCTGAGCACCTAAAGTATTCTCTCCTGGCGAGTTTTCCCCACATGACGCAGTGTCATTAACTGCTGTCATCCTGCTGTGCGTTGCATCTCTAGATTCACTCAGCCTACAGAACTGTGACTTTTACCCTTTGACCAACCTCTCCCCATTTCTCCCACGCCACCCCCAGTGACACACGGACCTCGTCTTCTCTCAGCCATGCTCTGCAGGAAACACAGCACATCTCCTGGGCTATTTATCTTCTTGACCTTGAAGTGCACATTGGCCAGCTCTTTCCCCAAGCCAGCACAGCCCCAGATGGTTAAAAGACACCGGGCTGGAGTACACAAGAGCTGTAAAGTCAGAGCCAGCTGTCCCAAATGCCCTCATCTGCGGCCGGTTGCTGTGCGGCCAGTGCACACGGGCTCCATGACCGGCGCTGCAGCTGAGTGTGTGCGCGCTGACCACGAGTGAGGTGCATGGCTGTGATCAGATCCTCTGAGGGGTCTCTCACCCAGGAGAGGGTGCATGGCCATGACGATGGGTCTGATGTGAGCCCACCTCTGTGTCGTGGCTGTGGAGGGTGGACAGTGTGTCCAGCCCTGTGAGCCCACCTCAGAGAAGCCACGGTTTATCACACGCCCCACTCACCACCTAAACTAGCAGGAGTCCAGGGATGCAGGCAACACATTCACTTTACTCTTGTGTTTTGTTTCTTCGACTTTTTCTTGTGGACAACTTTGAACATACACAAAAGTAGGCAAATCAGTATAATGACCCCCGTCCCCACGTACCCAACTTCAACAGTTATCAGCTCATGGCTGGTCTCATAATATCTATCCCACTTCCACCTTCCCCACTTTCATATTTTTTTCAAATTTTTTATAGACCAGCACATGTACTGAAAAGTGCTTGTGTACTAAGTGTGTGGCAGGGTCGGTGAGTTCATCTGGTAATGATTCTAGTACCCAATTCTGACATGTGTGTGTGTGTGTGTGTGTGTGTTTGTGTGTGTGTGTGTGGTGGTGGCGGATGTTTGCTACACCATCAAGCAACTCTTCCACGCCAGCTGGGTGCCTACAATTCAGCTCAGTCTTGACACTGTCTACCTGGAGATAGTTAAGGGCTCTGTCCCAAGAGACGGCCTCCACTTGAGATGCCAACTGCAAGCCTAGGTTCTTACCTGTACTTCTGACCAACAGGCTATAAATCAGAGGTTCCCACGACCCTCTCCTTGGGTTTGATTAATTTGCTAGAGCAGCTCACAGAGCTCAGGGAACCAGTTTATTATAACTCATAGAAGGGGTTAGGAAGTGTTCTTTCCCTTGAATTTTTTGGATGAGTTGGAGAAGGATTGGTGTTAGTTCTTCTCTAAATGTCTGGTAGGATTCACCAGTGAAGCCATCAATTGAGCACAGAGCTTTTTCTGTAGAGGGATTTTTGATTACTGATCCAATCACCTTACTAGTTATGAGTCTATTTAGATTCTCTATTCTTTGTGATTCAGTCTTGGGAGGGTTTGTAGTTCTAGGAATTTTTCCATGTTATCTAGTTGTCCAATTTGTTAGAGAACAATTATTTATAGTACTCTCTATAATCCTTTTTTTTTTTGCCCCAAGTTCACTTCTGATTTTAATAATTTGTCTTCCCTTTTTTTTTCTTAGTCAGTCTAGCTAACGGCTTGTCAGCTTTGTTAATTTTTCCAAAACAACAACTTTGGATTTTGTTGATTTTCTCTGTTTTTCTATTCTCTACTTTGTCTTTGCTCTAATCTTTATTATTAACTTCTTTCTTCTAGCTTTGGGTTTAGTTTGTTCTTCTCTTTCTAGTTTCCTAAGTTGCATGAGGTTAGGTTATTGGTTTGAGATTATTGTAGTGTGTTTATGGCTATAAAGTTCCCCTTAGCACTGCTTTGTTGTTTCTCATAAGTCTGTGTTTCCTTTTCCTTCATCTCTAAATATTTTCTAATTCCTTTTGTGCTTTCTTCTTTGACACAAAGTTTCTTTAAGGTGTGTTTAATTTCCACAAATTTGTGAATTTTCCACTTTTCGTTCTGTTGCTGACTTCTAACTTTATCCCATTGTGCTTGGAGAAGATACTTTGTATGATACCTTGTAAAATCTACTGAGACTTAATTGTGGCCTAACACATGGTCTGTCCTGGAGAAGGCCTCATGTGCCCTTGAGAAGAACGTGTGTTCTGTTGGTGTGTGTGTCTGTTAGACCTAATTGGTTGATTGTGTTGTTCAAATTCCCTACCTTCTCAATCATCTTGTCTAGTTGTTCTACCCATCATTGAGAATGAGGTATTGAAGGTTCCAACTATTATGTAGAACTATATCTCCCCTCAGTTGTGTCCACTTTTGCTTCATGTGTTTTGATGGTGTCATTAGGTGTGTAAATGTTTATGATTTTATCTTCTTGCTGTATTGAACCTCTTATTAACATATAATGTCCTTCTTTGTCCCTTGTAACCTTTTCTGATTTAAAGTCTATTTTGTCTGATATTAATACAGCCACCCCTGCTCTCTTTTGGTTACTATTTGCATGGACTATCTTTTTCTATCCTTTCGAGTTCAACTTTTCTCCATTTTTGGATCTAAAGTGAGTCTCTTAGGGCTAGCAAATAGTTGCATTATATGTTTTTATCCATTCTGCCAATCTTTCACCTGAAAAGTTTAACCCATTTACATTTAAAGTAATTGCTAATAAGGAAAGAGTTACCTCTGTCATTTTGTTCTTTGTTTTCTATATGCTTTATGACTTTTTTGTCCCTCATTTCCTTCATGACCATCTTCTTTTACATTTAGTTGATTTCTTGTAGTGAAACATTTTAATTTCCTTCTCATTTCCTTTTGTGGATATTCTATAGCTATTTTCTTTGTGGTTACTATGAGATTACAAATAACATCCTAAAGTTGTAACACTCTAATGCCAATTTAAACCAGCTTAATTTCAATAACATATAAAACCCTTGCTCGTATACAGCTCTGACTCCACCCCCTTTCAGTTACTGATGTCATAAAATTGCATCTTTATGCATTGTGTGTCCAAAACCAGACTAATAATTGTGGAGTTTTTTATTATCAATTAGTCCCTTAAATCAAATAGAAAACAAAAAGTGGAGCTACAATGGTACTAGCTTTTCTAATCACCCATCTATCTACTTTTACCAGAGACCTTTATTTCTTCATAAAACTTTGAGTTACTGTCCAGGGTCCTTCACTCCAACCTGAAGGACACCCTGCTGCAGGCAGGTATGGTAGTTAAGAACTCTCTCAACTCTCGATTAACTGGGAATGTCTTAATTTCTCCCTCATTTTCAAAGGCCAGTTTTGCTAGATATAGGATGATTGGTTGACAGCTTCTTTCCTTCAACACTTCAAATACATCAACCCATGCCATCTGACCTCTGAGGGTCCTGATGAGACATCTGCTCATCATCTTCCTGACAAATCTTCTCTCACCCTCATAGACATTCATAATGTACCTTATCATGTCCTATGTAACAGAATATTTTCCTATAGTATTGTGAAGTCAGTTAAGTTGTAACATTATTTTGAGACCAGAGTTTAAGGAAAAGGAATTGACTATTTCAAGTGTAGACATTATGAGGTCTTTAAAATTATTACAGATTTTCAAACTAGGAATGAAAATGTCATGGAAGCATCCTACAGATTTTAATTTCTAACAAAGTGAATACCAATCTCTAATAATGCACATAAAGAAAAATCTCTTTGGGATCCTTTTTTCTAAGTGTAAAAGAGTCTTGAACCCAAAAAGTGAGAAAACCACTGTGGTTTGTCCCCAGCTGTGATTGGTGTTACTTGCTCTGAACTCACAGGGCACCACTGTGATTAAATTCACAAAAATACCTATAAATGTCCCCAGCTGGGTCCAGGTTTTTGGTCCTTAGAGGCCAGGAAGCTGCTTTTGGTGACCTGATGGTCTTGGACCCACAGTTAGCTTGTTTCTTCCTTGTTTTTGCCATTTTGTTGATATTTTCCTTTTTTCTCCACTCTTTTTTATTTTTCTCATTTTTCTTTGCCTTTTTCTCATTTTTATTTTTGTCTTTTTTATCATTTTTTCTTTTATTTAAAAAAATTTTCTTCTCAATTTTTTAATTTTTTCATTCTGCTTTATTTTTTTCCTTTGTTCTTTTTCTCATTTTATCTTAAATTTTTTTTTAGTTAGTATTGCTAGTACTAATACAGTTAGCATTGTTAGTATCGTTGGTATAGTTAGTTAGCGTAACTGGTAAAGTTAAGAGTTTATTAGCATAGTTAGTATAGTTAGTATTAGTTAGCAGTGTTAGTATAGTTAGCATACTGAGCACTGTTAGTATAGTTAGCACTGTTAGTTAGCATAATTAGCATTGCTAGTTAGTGCTGTCAGTCAGTGTAGTTAGCAGGTCACCATAAGGCAGGGCCTCATGGCCATCTCTGCTGACAAGGAGGCTCATATTGACACTATGAGATCCTCCACACCATTGATGAATGTAGGTTCGCCAAGGTGAAGTTGGCCTGGCACATTCTGACTGGGAGGTGGCTATCAAGGTCATTAAGAAAAGGTAGCAGAGCTCCTCCAGCCTCCAGGAACTTTTCTGGGAAGTGAACAGTATGAAGGCTCTGAATCACCCCAATATTGTAAAGCTACTGGAGGTGATTGACACGGAGGAGACAATGTTCCCGGTGATGGAGTACCTCAGTGGGGGTGGGGGGGGGGCATGTCCAGCCATTTGGAGGACCATGGCCGCATGACAGAGGTGGAGGCCTGAGGCCCATTCCAGCAGGTGGTCTCCACCCTGCAGGCCTGCCACCAGAGGGAAGTCATTTGCCGGGACCTGAAGCCAGGGAACCTCCTCTCTGATGCTGAGATAAACATCAAAATTATGGACTTTGGCCTCAGCAATGAATGTAAAGAGAGTGGCAAACTTGATACCTTCTGCGGCAGCCCTGCTTACGCTGCCCCGGAACTCTTCCTGGGGCAGAGCTATGACGGCCCTGCAATGGATGTATGGAGTCTGGGAATACTTCTCTACTCCATGGTCACCAGGTCCCTGTCTTTTGGGGGTTGGGACTTCTGGGAGCTGTGACAGTGAATCCTAAAAGGGCAATACCCCATCCCACTGTATTTCTCCTCAGAGATAAAAAGTCTCTTAAAAGATAAGGTGACCCTCAACCCTAGTGACAGAAGCACCTTAACTGACCTAATGAGGCATTCATGGGTGAACATGGGGTAGGAGGAGCCACTCAGGCCATACTGTGAGCTGTCCTGTGGTAAGGACTCTGGGCTCGAGGTGGGACCAGATCCAAGACTCAGGAGCAGGCAGGAGGCATGACAGCGTGAGCTCCGAGGAACCCGAGGTGGGGGGCTGCACCATCAGCGTGAGGCCCTCCCTTTCCGCTGACCTCAGCAGCCATGAAGTTGAGCCTTCTCCAAGACCTGAGGTGTCCACACAGAGTGAACCACTCCTCCCCACGTGGCTCTACCAGGAAGAAAGTGAGCAGCTGCAGGAGGACCCGAAGTCAGGGCAGAAGACCAGCAAGACTGCCAATCCCCCACCAGCCTGGAGGCGAGGACCGTGACCCCCAGCCCAGCCCCTAGTGTGGCCCTGGGGCCTCCACCTCCACCAGCAGCACCAGTGGCAGGACCAGCACCCCAGAGGGAACCTGCTGCCCTCCAGGTGTGCCCAACACTGGAAACTCCTCCCATGCTGGGCAGCCTGAGTGTGTGTTCCCAGCCACTCCCTCTGGCCACAGCCAGGAACAGGAGGGGGTGGCTGGGAGGAGCTGGAACTTTATTTTAAAACATCTATGTTGTAGGCTGCCCAGCAAGAAGCATCACCACAAAGTGAGCCCAGTGTAACACCCCATGGATGACTGAAGCAGGAAGGTCAGGCCGTGCTCCCTGGGACCTGGGACCTGGGACCTGGGATCAGGAACCTCCACGGCCTTCAGAAGCATTGTATCCAAAAACGTGGCCAGCTCAGAGGATGGTCTAGAGTGGCCTGGGAGACCAGAAGAGAGGCCACTCTGGCTGCAGTTCTGCCCCTTGACCCCCACTTGGGTGAAATTTCAGAGACTGGACTGTCATTCCTGGACACTCCTGCCCTCCCCCATGCTTCTGTCTTCCATGTTGGTGGGGGAGGGGGTTAGTTCTTGTCAACTTCTTGGTTCTTCCAAGTCTTGTTATTAAACTTGATGCTCCAGAAAGATGTATCACACTCTGTTTTGCATCCTCCCTGCACAGAATTGGGGCTGTGCATTTTCCAGTTTGAGAAGTGTGTAGTCATGTAGTACTTGGAGTTACTCAGAACAACTAAATGGAAAAATGACCAAAGAGAATTAGCACGATGACTTCCAGCAGCAACAATTGCTGCACTGCAGGGCAGAAATGCAGAAAGTGTGTATTACCTTCCTGCACTAACATTACTGAACATTTTCAGACGGCCCAAGCAGAACTTTTGGTCCTGAGGCCCGTGTTAATTATGACCGAGATGCCCATAATAGGATAACAAGGTCCTGTGAACCAGCCTGTGTGTGGCGTGGTCAGACCCCTGTGCAGCTGAGTTTCCTGACTCTCATGCAGGAGTCAGGCTCTCTCCTTCCCCTATGGGGAGGGGCCCTGATGCATGGGTTTGACCAAAGGAAACAGAGAGCAGGCAGCCGGGCAGGAGGAAGCTGAAGTGTCAGGCACACACAGGACAGAGGTCGGGAGCGAGCCTTGGGGGTGGGGTTTGGATCAGCACCCCTTATTTCCAGGCCCACCCCCACTGGTGCATTGTGCTCCGCATCTCCAAACTGAAGCACCCCCAGCGCAGGCCTGGAAAGCAGTCGGCTCCGATGACCCAACACTGTGCTCACGAGACTGTCTCCTCTTCCGTGAGCCCTGGTCCTGGGATGACTGGGCCACGGCTGCCTCTGGTCACCCTCATTAGTCCAAGCTCAGTCCCGCAGGGAGGGCTGTGGGTTTTGTTCTGAAGAGCAGGGGATCCATGAGCAGGGAGTGACACGGTCGCCTTCCAGTGGACAAGATGCCTCTGGCTGCTGGTGCCCAGTGGGCTCTGGATGGGGGAGAGCCTCAGTGTCAGTGTCAGAGCCCCACCGGCAATTTGCCAACAAAACTCATGAAAGGCACCCACCAGCCCATGATTTTCAGCTGGTTCCTGAATTATGAATTGCTTAATGCAATTTGTCTGACGGACAATCTCTCATAAAACATGAACTCTGAGTAAGGAGTGGTCGGGTGGTAGGAGGGAACATCCAAAAGGGGTGGGGCAGAGTCCCGGTAGCCTTGCCCACTTCTTAGAGCACCAAACACCAACTTTTCGTTGATGGCGTGGCTGCCTAGGACTACCGTTTCCACCTCCTCTGCAGCTAGGCTGGTTGTGTGACCAAGACCTCCTTCCAGGACTGGAAGGGAAGCAATTTGTGCAACTTCTAGGATATGTCTTAGGAGAGAGAAGCAGGCCCTGTTTGCTTCTCCCTCTGTCCTGCTGCTGGGAAAGTGAGCTCTGAGGTTGGAGCTACAACCTGCCTGGGTGGGTCAGGGCAAGTCCTCTGAGATGACAGAACATCGGGGACAGGAGCTTCCTGGGGCAGCCCTGCCAGACCAGCCTTGGATTGTCTACCTCCAGACCGACCATGAGAGAGATGCAGACTTCCCTTTGCCACTCTGCTGTGGGGCCCTTTGTTACAGCAGCTGAGTCTTATCCTAACCAGGACAGCAGTTTTGGAGGGGACATTTCTGTGTGGTTCCCTTGGTTCACGGTGCTCCCAGGACCACAGCTGTCTCAAGTTTCCAGCCCTCCCTTGCATGGGGTAACAACTATGCTCAGCTCCAAGCCACTCTCCTCTCCAGGCGCTTCTCTGGAAACTAACATGTGAAGACAGATGCACCCGACTGAACGAGTCTAGAGCTGATATATTCCAGGGGCTCCATCCCCACTCTCTCCCAGAGACACAGCTTGTTCTGAAACACACTGCGCCAACTCTTTCCCTGCTAACAACTTCAGATTCTAATTAAATAACTCAGAGAACAGGCAGTCTCAACCTGTGGTGTGTTATTGCTGGAAAGATGAGTTTGGAACTGACAAGTTCCCTGCTAATCTGACAAGTTTTAAAGCTTAATTTGAAAAAGCCAGCCAAATTCCACTCACAGTGTGAAGGCAGAGACTGGGACTTGGTCAAGCCTGGGCCTGAGCCCTCAGTTTGGGGAGATGGATATTTAGGACCTTGCAGGTGACTGGTCCTGTCCACGTGATCTCCCATATGCCCTCCACCCTCATGGAACCTACGATTTTATGGAAAAAAGAATTCTAATATATATTAAAATATTAAACTTGTTGACGATATTGTATAAAGGTATAGAGTTCTTCATTTGTTTACTCTAAGTGTCTGCAAAGTGCCTCTTAGGCTGGTTTAAAATAGAATGTGTTAGTAGAAAATTTGAGGTTCAGTAAGGCCAACAGATCAGGAGACAACTGCCATTGAAAAGAGCGTTTCTACTCACAGTCCCAGAGTAGGGGGTGGGCGCACCATGCGGGGAAGCACGGGGAGGTCAGGAGGCGGAGGAGCCCAGAGCTGTGGACGGATGGGAGCCTTCATCGTGGCTTCTGCAGGAGGCAGAAGCAGGCAGGGTGAGCAGGCTGAGGACTGGCTGGTCTGAGCAACTTCATGGGCTCTGGGGTGTAGGGGCTGCTCTGAAGTGTCCGGAGCCTGAGCCTGGGTGAGTAGGGCAGGTAGATAGTGGCTCGGAGTATGAGTCCAACAGAGGAAGTGTGGTTTGTGTTTGAAAAGTGAGCCCTAGAAGGACTCCTCCTGGGAGCGGGAGGGGGCTGACAAGGAAGGCAGGAGGCCAAGTCCGGGTGACCGAGAACAGGGCGTGTCCCGAATATGCCTGTAGGGTATATGTTTAATCATCAGGTTTACAGAAGGTAGAAACTTGGTCATACAAGGGCTCAGCTCAAATGTCACCTCCTCAGAGAAGCCTTCCCTGCCTGCACAGTCTACAGGGACAGGCTCCCCCGCCCACCTCTCCCTGGCCGTTACCCACTTCATTCTCTTCGTAGCATTAAGAGCTTGGCCTCCTGCTCTGCACCCAGCTGTGGCTCCCCCACCCAGTGGCAAAGTCCTCACAGGGGCCACCAGGCCCTGCATGACCTGGGCCCCCCACCTCTCCTGTCTCTTCTCCTACCACTGTCCCCTGCCTCAGCCCACTCCTCCTTCGTCCTACATTCCTGATTCCCCTGAGCCCTGCTTGTTCTCCACAGCACGTGTTCCTTCTAACAGGCTGTGTGTGCTCACTGTGCGTCTCATTCAGGGCCGGGCCTGCCACCCAGGTCAGTGCCAAGCACATAGTAGGGGGCTCAGTAATAGTGAATGAACAACTCTTACCATCACTGCCTGAAACATTCTTGTTTGTGGCCTACAGCGTTCACATCCCCAGCACATGTTCACTGAGGCCCTACTGTGTGCACGGTGGGTTCTAAACACCCAGGAACAGCAGTTAATAAAGCAGGCAAGGTCTCCATTCTCATGAAGCAGACAGCCTAGTGGGAGAAACAGAAAAATAAGTAAAATACACGCAAAGTCAGGTGGTGATATATACCATGGAGAAAAGTAAAGCCAGGAAGGACCTTTGAGCAAACTCCTGGAGGTGTTTAGGGAGTGAACTATGTAGAGGAAGAGAGTTCCAGACTGAGAGAAAAGCAAGTGCAAAGGCCCTGAGGCCACAATGGACTGCATGTTGAGAGTCTTAGTTATCCCTGTGGATTCTTAGTTTTGTCTTGAGTCTGTATTTTGCTTTTATTTATAACCCTTTGTTCCACCTTTCTAGCTAATTAACCTGAGTCTGGGTCACCAATCTGTTGAATTTAGCAAACTATCCCAGTGTCAACTGAAAAAACAAAAAAGCACTACCTAAAAGTTGAGAATTATGTTTTATTTGGAGGACAAAACTAAGCTCTTAAGCCTGGGATGCAGCCTCTCAGATGCTCTGAGAGATTGCTCTGAAGAGGTAAGGAAGGAGCTAGGGTATATAGGAGTTTTTGCAACAAAGACCAGGTAGTCAGAACTTCAACAGATTACTGTTAATTAAAAAAAAACAACAACAAAACACAGATGTCTCAAGTTAATGAATTTAGCACTTTGTATGGGATGATGCAAGAGTCTGGGCTCATTGAAATCATTCCCTTGATATGCACCTCAGCTGTCTGGGGCCAGTATCCTGTGCTTTCTCATCCTGAGTCTCTTCAGGGTGCACTGTCTGGGGTGGCTGCAGCCAGCTGACTGCTAGATGGTGGGCATCTTGTTTCTATCCTGAGTTCCCTCAGGGCTCACCTTGGGGGAGGCTGTAATGTGATGGCTTGATGGCTGCAGCATCCTTTGTTTGCTGATATGGCAAGCAACATTTTTCATTCGCACCAGTGATTTAAAGTGGAAACGGGTAAATTTTCATTAAGTCAGCACGTGTTTATTGAGTGTCCTCCCTGGGCCCAGAGGCGTTAGGCACCCAGAGGCTGTGAAATGAACATGGTGGTCTCTGTCTTGATGACCCCAGTAAGTGAACATCCTAGACGTCCTCAAGCCCCTTCCATTGCACTCTTGCCCCACTTCATCTGGCTCTCAAGCTCTGACCCTGACCTCAGTTGCACCTCCATCCCCTGCCTCCAGCTCCTCCTGGACATTTCTCTGTCTGAGTGGATCCTGAGCTTTTCAAGGTCAGCGTGTCTCAAACTGAGTTCAGCCCTGGCCCCACAACTGCCTCCTCTCCATAATGTCCCTCTCTTGAGGCAGGCCACAGCCAGCTGGATCCTTCAGCCCTGAGGCTCTGCCCCCCCACCTTTCCAATGCATCCCAGCCCATGATCCCCCCTCTGGGAGACTCCCCATTATTCTCTCCCTCCGTCTTCTGGCTTGGGCTGCACACCAAACTCCCCCCTTCACAAAGTCCTCTTGAGGTGAGTACAATCACACCTGTGAACATTGAGGGACACAGAAGTTTCTGGGAATGAAGTACAGGATCTTGGAGCAGAAGACAGACAAGGGCTCCCACTTGGCCAGAGCACAAGCTATAAGATGCCCATAAAGGGGGTGTGGTAGGCACCACAATGCAGTCCCTCCCCTCCATTCCCTCAGGATGCCCTATGTTTCCAAGCATTGGCCTGGGTGGCTTCCCCCCACCTCACTCTCTGTTAAGGGGACCATTCATTCACTCACTCATTCATTCATTCATCATGTATCTGCATCCTGTTCAGTGCCAGGCACTGTCTAAATGATTGCTCATCCTTGGGGACCCAGCTCAGATGTAACCTCCCTTGATCCCTTCTTGATCCCTATCCCCTCCTTCAGCCCCCTTTGGCCTCACCTGGGACCCCCAGTGCTGTGATCACATGCTGATTACCACTCCAGCCTGTGAGCTCTATGTCAGATGCAGAAAGGGACTAGGAAACATGTGATGATGGATAAAACACCACATAGATGAAAGAATTAAACAGGGCCACATGTCAATCAAGTTCACCTCCTCCCTCTCTCTCTCCAGGTCCAGGGCTCCATTATCAACAGGAGCGTGAAGGGCCTTCTCTAACCCTCATGTTCATTTATACCATTAAAAGTCTGGATTTTCTTTTTTCAATTTTTTAGTTTTTTTTAACTTTGAAGCCATGTCACCATAGTAGACCTCAGTAGTGAGAAACAATCACCATTTCAATAGTGGGATCCACTGCCTCCTAGAGTAATGGAGATAAAAACAAAAATAAACGAACGGGACCTAATCAAACGTAAAAGCTTTTGCACAGCAAAAGAAACCATAAACAAAACAAAAAGACAACCTACAGAATTGGAGAATATATTTGCAAACAATGCGACGAACAAGGGATTAATTTCCAAAATATACAAACAGCTCATACAGCTCAATATCAAAAAAACAAACAACCCAATCAAAAAATGGGCAGAAGACCTAAATAGACATTTCTCCAAAGAAGACACACAGATGGCCAAAAGGCACATGAAAAGAGGCTCAACATTGTTAATTATTAGAGAAATGCAAATCAAAACTACAATGAGATATCACCTCACACTAGTCAGAATGGCCATCATCAAAAAGTCTACAAATAATAAATGCTGGAGAGGGTGTGGAGAAAAAAGAACCCCCCTACACTGTTGGTGGGAATGTAAATTGGTGCAACCACTATGGAAAACAGTATGGATGTTCCTTAAAAAACTAAAAATAGAGCTAACATATGATCCTGCAATTCCACTCCTGGGCATGTATCCAGAGAAAACCATAATTTGAAAAGATACAGTGGTATAGATGAACAAGTTTGCAAGGCAGAAATAGAGACACAGATGTAGAGAACAAACGTATGGACACAAAGGGGGGAAGGGGAGGTTGTGAGATGAATTGGGGGATTGGGATTGACATATATACACTAATATGTATAAAATAGATAACTAATGAGAACCTGCTGTATGGCACAGGGAACTCTACTTCACCTCACTGTACAGGAGAAACTAACACAACGTTGTAAAACAACTATACCCCAATAAAAAAAAAGAGGGACAATATAAAACTTCTAACAGCTAAAAAAAAAAAAAAAAAGGAAAGATGCATTCACCCCAATGTTCATTGCAGCACTATTTACAATAGCCAAGACATGGAAGCAACCTAAATGTCCATTGACAGATGAATGGATAAAGATGTGGTATATATATAAAATGGAACATTACTCAGCCATAAAAAAAGAATGAAATAATGCTATTTACAGCACCATGGATGGACCTAGAGATTATCATACTAAGTAAAGTAAGCCAGACAGAGAAAGACAAATATATGTGGAACCGAAAAGAAAAAAAAAAGACCCAAATGAACTTATTTCCAAAACAGGAAGAGACTCACCGACACAGAAAACTTATGATTACCAAAGGGGAAAGGGGGGAGGGATAAATTAGGATGCTGGGATTAAGATACACACACTATTATGTATAAAATAGATATCCAACAAGGACCTGCTGTATAGCACAGGGAACTATACTCAATGTTATGTAATAACCTATAAGGGAAGAGAATCTGAAACATAGATATCTGAATTGCTGTGCTGTACACCTGAAACTTACATGATATTGTAAATCAACTATACTTCACTTAAAAAAATTTTTTTTAAAAAGTGGGATCCACCTGTCGTGTCTGAGCTGAGACTGGAGGGATAGAAATGCAGGAGGTGGAGGAGGAGATGGTTCAGGGGCTGGGTCTCGGGTGCAGGGAGAGGGGAGTCCAGGGGCTCCCAGCATCCTCCTGTCACTTCCTGCTGCTCCTGCCTCAGCATGGGAACCTGTTTCCCACACTGCACCACACCTCCAGCCCTTTGCACAAGCTGGGCCCTCCACCAGGAACCCCTTTCCTCTATTCACCAGCTAGCAGTGCCCTCACTATTTAATACCCTGCTCTTCTGGGGGATTTGTCCCTGACCCTCCCTGTCCAGTGCACCTGCCCTCACTGTGACACACTCACCCGCTCTGTACTTAGCTCACCTGATTGTAATTGCCTGAGGATGACCCGTCTCCTTGGGAGATTGTCTGCTCTTTGGGACCAACTTGAGAGACCAGCAGAGCTGGGTTTTAACTCCTCTAAGGGCAAGTCCCTTATCCCTCTGGAGCCACAGTTTCTCACTGCAGTGCTGAGCTATTTGAGCTGCCGGAGTGGATCTGGGCGGGGGGCCTGTTGCTGTTGCCCTCGGTACTGACCCTGGGACCATGGCCCCAGCACAGACAGGGTTTGGGGAATGCTTGGATGCAGACACACATGAGGAAGTGAGAGAAAGGCAGAGGTTACGATGCAGTTTTGGAGTCAGAAGACACGACATTCCTTGGGGACACCTTCCACAGCCCCTGGTCCTAGGCCTTGTCCACCCCACCCTTTCCTGGCTGCCTTTGGAGGACATGTGATGAACCCCTCCCTTGAAGGCTGCACTCTCAGCCCCATTTATCCCACTTACCCAGGGGGTCAGGGCAGGCTGTGGCCCTCATGGCCCTTGCGAAGCAGTGAAGCTCCGCGGGGCTAGAGGGAGGACTGCAAACTCAGATGTCTTCCGGGGCCAGGCAAGGAGAGGTCGGGGGAGAGCCTGGGCCCAGGGGGAAGCTTCGGGGGTGGTGGGGACTGTGGCGAACTGGGGACACAAGCTCCATCCAGAGAGGTCCCCCCACTCAGCCCCAGAAGAGCTTTGCCCAGAGGGAGCATCACCCAGGAGGCTGGAACGTGTCACTTCATATCAAAACAAACCAAGCTAGACGCCTGGGTTTTGTCTGAAATCTTCCAGTTTTTAAATGTTAGGATTAATTCACAAAATGTAGATTTGCTGCTGGGCCCTGGTTCGAGGCCCTTGGTTTAAGATGCTTGACCAGGGGTGGGCTGGGCGGCCGCCCCGAGGCCGAGTCCAGACTGGATGCTCTGTCCCGGCACGGTCCCCCTCCCCGTGCCTCTTCCTGGATGTTCAGAGGACAGCTTCGTCCCCCGGAGCCAGTCCCCCCGGTCAGAGTATGGAGGGGACAGGGTCTTCCGGGGCTGCACTTCACTTCAGTGGATCCGCAGCAGCTGGAGCTTTGCAGCCACCTGTGTCCTCCCACCCCTCGACAGGGCATTGATTCAGTGCTTAATGCCCCAACTAGGCTCGCCCTGAGTGCTGAAGAGCTGGAGTTGGCCTCCCCCGGAGACGCACGCCTGTGCAGGAGCGCGCGCGTGCCTTCCCTGCAGCCGTAAACCTTTTTCTGAGCACTTGCTATGTACTTGGTTCCAGGTTGGGAGCTTGGGGGATGATCACACTGAGGTGAGGCTGTGGCCATGCGTCCCACTGGGGGCAAAGGGAGGCAGTGGACACCCAGTATGGGCACTGACCGCGGGCCCGGACACCGGAACCGATGGCCTGGGCTCTCCGACCTGTGGCGGTCACCTGACCTCTCCGTGCCTCCGTTTTCTCATCTACACAAAGAGGTACCTGTGCCTTAGAGTTCCATGAAGATTAAGTGGGTTCCTACTTCTAAGGCACGTAGGACAGTGCCTGGCGGGGGATCAGGCTGCGCTCGCCTCAGCAACAGGTGGTCCCTGTTTTAAAGATGAGAAAACCGAGGCTGGGCGGGGTTATGAGACCAGCCCTGGCTCGCCCCCTCCTCATGCTGTGCTGATGTCCCCTCTCTGCCCAGGTCTCCTGCGTTCACCCCATCTCTGTCCCCCGTAACCACCCAGCAAGGTAGGTGCTAAGACTCTCTGAGCAAATTAGTGCATGAATGAAGACACACCCACCCTGGGCTCTCGGGGCCATGGGCTCGACCGGGATATCGGGTTCCCTCATAGGGTCCAGGGAGCGCAGCTTGTCCATTGCTTCAGTTACACCCAACGTGGCATAGGATGTGGGGTCCAAAGGCCAGAGGGTGCTGGAATAATCCCTGGGGCGGGGAGGGGGCGGTGCTGGGCAGGCAGCAGGGAGGCACAGAGAGGCCTCCGGGACACGGTTTCCAGGCAACCAAGGCGCGAGGAATGCGGATGACCAGGAGGGGGCGGAGGACAGAGTCCAGCCTGGCACCGCCCCCTGCTGCCCCGGAGCGGGGTGAGAATCGGGACAGGGCCAGCCCCCACCAGGTCTCCTCGCCAGCAAAGGGGAGAGGAAAAGATAAGGAAACTAGTACAGCTGACCCCACGGCGCTCCCTGTGTGCCGGGCGCTGCTTCAAGGTTTCTGTCAGGGCGTTTAATTTTCCTCAGAACCTTGTGAAGTGGCTACTGATTCCAGCCCCGTGCAGACAGGAGAACTGAGGCCTCTGGGCATCACAGACTCGGGAAACGCCCCGCCCTCCCTCTTACGGCAGAGTCCTAGCCTGTTAGGCAAGGAGGCTCCCCGCGCCGATCCCCGGGCCTCTCTGAGGGACACTGACATGTGGGACCACGATGACTCCCGGGAAAGGATCATGATGACTCTGGGTGTCAGGTCTGCATCAGTCCCCAGTACTGCCCCTCCCGGCTGTGTGACCTGGAAGCTTTCCCCGACCTCTCTGTGCCCAGCTCTCCAACCCTTACTCAGAGGATTGCTGTGCTTGGCACACAGTAGGCCCTCAATCAGAGGAAAAAACCAGTCTTCCCCAAAAAACCTCTCCTCTTATGTGCCCAAAGCAAAGCACATGTGCCACACGTCACAGAGCTGATCCTTGACAAGCAGGACAAGTGCAATCCAGCAGGTCCTCCTGTCCCCACCTGAGGTCTTCCCTCCTCAGTGACAGTGACTTGGGGCAGGTCACAGCATGCCAGGAAGTCTGACTTGGGGGAATTCCCTGTTCCACACAACTTGGTTTCCAGGTCATTCCAACAAAGAACAAGAGCACCTGCTCAGTGTTTTAGCGGCAAGGTCCTCCCTTTACAAATTGCCCCATCACTTTTGGGCTGGGAGATGTGAATTCTAGAGCACGTGACCTTCTGCCTGATGACTTCAGGGGGATCATGTCCACCCACCACTGCACTCCTCCTCATAGCCAGCCTCCTAGAAGAGGGGTTAGTGATCCACGGCCACGGCCAGCCTTATCAGAACACAGCCCCACCCACTATTGAAAACACACGTGTGAAAAGTAGAGGATCCCAAGGGCCTGAAGCCCCGTCATCCAGAAAGCCTCAAAAGGCAACAGACAGAAGGGGAGAAAGTGCTATCAGATCATATATCTGATAAGGGGTTAATACCCAAAACATACAAAGAATTCCTACAACTCAACAACAAAGAAACAAGCAATCTGATTTTAAAATGGGCAAAGGAACTGAATAGACATTTTTCTAAAGAAAACATACAGATGGTCAACAGGTACATGATCACTCATCATCAGGGAAATGCAAATAAAACCCACAATGAGATATCACCTCACACCTGCCAGGATGGCTGTCATCAAAAAGACAAGCGATAACAAGTGTTGGTGAGGATGTGGAGAAAAGGGAAATTAGTGCACTGCTGGTAGAAATGGAAATTGGTGCCTCCACTATGGAAAACATGATCCAGCAACTCCTCTCCTGGGAATATATCCAAAGGAAATGGGGGTGGGGGGGATGACAAAATAGGTGAAGGTGGTCAAAAGGTCAAAATTCCAACGATGAGATAAATAAGTCCTGAGAAGGTAATGTACAGCAAGGTGGCTGTAGTTGATGACACTGTTTTGTGTATTTGGCTGTTGCCAAGAAAGTAGATCTTAGTTCTCATCACAAGAAAAATAATTTGTAACTATTTATGTGTGGTGATGGATAAACTTATTGTGATCATATCACAATAAAGGCATATGTCAAATCATTACACTGTACACCTAAAACTAACAATGTTATATGACAATATATCTCAATTTAAAAAAGAGAGAACAATTGTTGAGAGCGTGGACTACATATTGCCGAAGCTGCTTTTACACTACAACAGCAGAGGGCAGTAGTTGTGACCAAGAGACCATAGGTCACTCAAGGCCTAAAATATTTCCTATTTATCTGGCCCTTTGCAGGAACAGTGTGCTGACCCTGCCCTGGAAGACAGTGGTTGCAGCAGCAACAACAGCGTGCCTGGGCACTCGCTCAGCCGAACCAGCCCCTGTGCTCTACCTGTCGCCCCATTTAATTCACCTCCCCACCCTAAGAGGGAGACACTTCAGTATTCCCATTTCACAGATGAGAAAAATGAGGCCCGTTTTGCTTTTAATAACAAGCTAAGTGGCAGAGCCAGCTTTGAACCCAAGTGTCCTGATTTCAAAGCCACATCTGAGCCCCAGTTTCTAGAAGGTGGGGATCCAGGCACTGGGAACCCTCCCTCTTCCACACTTAGAGTCGTGCTCCAGGGCCCACCATCCCAGAGGCTGCTGGATGAACACATTTAATCCACTTATTCTGCACACGCTCAGCCCCTGGCTGCTGCTCTCCTGTTGCTGCTGCTGCTGACCCTTCAGCCGGCTGAGGTTTTACAGGTGACTCATCACCACATGCTGCTCCTCGCCTCATTATTCTAAATCCTTAGCTCACAAATCTGCAGAACGGCATTAAAAGAGCCATGCTCACCTTTGTGGAGGCCTTGACAAGGGGAAGGGAGGGGGAGTCTGGGGTGGCCTCTTATACTAAAGGGACAGGAAAGGGACAGTATTTATGCCCATAATGGGACTCAATTTGAGTCTAAGAACTTAGTACTAAAGGGAAATAAAAGCTGAGAGGCTGAGGGTTACAAGGCTGCTGAGAAACGGGGTTGATTGTTGGATTGCAAAAGTATTATTAAACAAAGAAATCAGCCCCCTGGATAACAGTTTGCCCTTTAAGGCTGGAATTGGCCTCCTGACCCTGGGCCCCCCTCAATTCCAGGATGTGATTGTCTGGGCACTGGGGGGCCTTAACTGGGGGTGCTGTTCTCTCAGTCATGGGCACACCTGGCCACATGTGCACCCAGGGACTGTGGTCACCATGGGTCAGGGCACTCCTGATGCCAGGCTTGGGAGACCCAGGTCATAAGGAAGAAACGATACATCTGCGGGGTCACATGTGTACCCTCTGCAGGGGTGAGCATCCAGTAGAGAAGAGCCCTCCCCGTGCAGCCAGCATCCTGGCTGGGGATAGGGAGGCTGCCGCACTCTGAAGTCATAAAGGGGATGATGGATTGGGATCCCAACCCCCCACCCAGCTCACCAGCGAGCCCCTCACCCATGCCCAGCCTCTGTTTTCTCCTCTGTAAACTGGAACCCAGTCATCCTTGCTCTCAGGCATAGGGGAGTCCTGTGTAAATTACAACCCAAAGCGCTGGGTTGTTTCAGGCACCCTGGGGTGTACAGGCCCCTGAGGCCGGGCAGGTGGAAGGGGAGAGGTGTGGGTGTAGCAGAGCCGTCTAAGAACTGCCTGTGTGGTCTAATATCCAGAAACAGGCAGCTGCCACTAGCAAATCCATTAATTAAAGCCACGTTTACTCTCTCTTGTCAGCTACAATCGTCTGTTTGAAAAGAGGCCTCTGGAGTCTACTAGCAACATTACTGCCCCTCACAGAGTGGCTCTGCTCAGCTCCTAAGCACAGGGCCTCCGCACACTGCGACTTTCCATGTGCCCTCACTCTCTTGCTCACCGCCTCTCAGCAGCTCCACGTTGCTTAGGGCCTGGAGCTAGGACATACTCATCGTACGAGGCTCTGCCCACCTTGCCCACCTGCGTTTCTGCAGCAATGAACCACCAGTGACCCCGAGCACCCAGGTCATCCCGAGCACCTCCCATTTCTGCATCTTTGCATGTGCTGCTCCCCCTGCTCTTCTGTTCCCTTGTCTTTAAGCCCTCGGCTCCCTTGTTCATTTCTCCTTATGGCAGGACGATGTAGGTTGTTCACCCAGTAGCCTTGGCCCAGGCCACCCTGCCTTCTTCCTGTGGATGCTCAATTTGGAAGAATCAGGGTTGGTCCAAGCCTGTCATCAGTGATTGGTCAGGAGAAAGACTGGTGATCTAGTTTGGGCCAGTGAGATATTAAGGAAATCTACAGGGGTTTCTGTGAGAGATTTTCCTTCCTGAAAAGAAAGAGATGGGCAGAGAAGGTGTCCCCTTGCTTCTGGCTTGAGTGCTAGTTATGCAAATGTGATGGCTGGAATGGAGGCGGCCACAGTGCATCCATTAGGGAGTGACGCCAACATTCTGGGAATGCTGGAGTACAGAGGTGGACAGCATCTGAGTCACTGATGACATTGGTGGGCCACCAGACCACCTCTGGACCTCCCATTTCTCACACTGTATTTAAACATTAAATTTTGGATGCCTTTGTAGTTCAAGCCACTCTCAGTAGGATTTTCTGTCACATCAGCTAAACACATAACTAAATGATACAGCCTTCAAGTCTCAGTTGTTGAAAGTTATCTGTCCTTAACCAGATCCCCAGCAGACTTGGGTCTCTGTCTCTATCCCCCGACCCTTCACCCGTGAAAGCAGCTCAGGCACCATGGTGCCCTGTCTGCCTGTCTGGTCCATCTATATTTGGGCTGTGAACACCTCCAGAGTGAGCCTCTGCCTTTTCTTCTCTGTGCCCCCTGAGCCTGCACACAGTGGGCCTTCAGAACCTCAGGGACCTCGCTCTACTCCCACCATGGCCGGAAACCTCCAGCCATCAAAATGCCTGCGAATTCACTTTGGTCCCAGCACTGCTTCTGGACCCTGGGGCTTCTACAGCAATAGGAGCAAGGTCCCTTGTAAACAGAGCTTCTCAGCTGTCAGATCTCGCCTCACAGGTGCCTTTCAGTGTTAAGCTATCGATTGATTGTCAGCTCAGTCTCTCCTGTGGCAGCCATGGGGACCGCGATGCAGAGAAAGGAGTACATGAACTGAGTTTTAAGGGAGATGTGGAAAGGGCACGGCTGGATACATTTCATTCTAAAGTGAGTGAGATTTTCTGCATATTCTGGAAAAACCCTCCAGTGTGCAAGTGGGCAGTCGGGTCCCCGAAGGCCCAAAGGAAGGAGATGTCCCGGATATGGTGGAGGGCAGAGGCTTTGGTCTCCCCTGTAGGAGCTCCAGCCTGTTAACGGGGGACTGCCCAGGTGGTCACATGAACATGATTCTGTGGTTGCCACGCAAAGCAAGAGAAAGGGATGCAGGGTGTGGGGAAGCCGGGAGGGTGTGGGGGGCTGATGAAGCAAAGTCCCCCTCCTTCCTTCAGTGTGAATTGCTTCTATGAGTCTCAGAGCTGCCGCATGGCAGTTAGCAAGTCTAAGGCACCCACAGTAGCCGGCGTGGGGCTGGGTGCCTTAGCCCGCATATCATGGATATGCTACACCATGTGGTTTCCCAGAGCTCGAGCAGCAGGGTCTGGGGTTTCTGTCTGGCTCCTCACTCCTCACCCAGTTATCTTCCTTCTCTGAGCCTCAGTCTTCTTCTCTATGATGGGGACATCGGTTGCTACCTTAAGAGGACGAATCCTGTGACTTTTAATTTGGGTAATCCTAAAATTAATAGCTGGCCCTCAACAGATACTACTTGAATCCATTCAGATCTCCAGATTAGATTGGAGTCTTACAGTGTTATCTGGAAGTTCTTCCTTCAGGCTAGCCTAAATCCATACTATTGCAGTTCCAGCGTGCTTCATTTAGCCAGGTGGAACGAATAGTCGGAATTTTTTTGAAAACCAATGACAGAAAGCCCAAAGTGGCTTAAAGAAGGAAGCACAGCAGGAGAGAATGATTTATATAACTAAGAAGTCTAAAAGCAGATGGCTTCAGGCAGGACTGTACCTGGTGCTCAGTGATGTCAGCAGAAGTCATCTCTCCCCACCACTGGGCTCCGTTTACTGGTTTCATCCTCAGGATGGCTCTTCCTTTATGAAAGCAAGATGGCCACCAACTGCCACAGGCTGACCTCATATCCCCTCAGCTCCCAACAGAAATAGAGCTTCTCTTCCCCCATGATTCCAGCACCAACGCCTGATCCGTGGGGCCTGATTGGGCATTAACCCAGCCCTGAGCCAATCACAGTGGCCAGGGAGGATGGAACATGCTGATTGGCTAGATTGGCTAGATGGAACATGCTGATTGGCTAGATCGAGGTCATGTGACCATCCTTGCCAAGGAAACTTGTGAACTGTTCACCCTGTTCCCAGGGTGGGAGACAGTGTGACGCCAGAGAGAGCAGGGACATAACACAGCAGGTGAGAAGTTATTAGTGCTATGGAAGAAAAAGCAGGACTCAGAGATATCAGGAGTGCAGGGGTGGGGCTGGAGTGGGCCAAGAGAGGGGACAGTGGTGGAAGAGGAGATTGGCAGGCCTGTGACCACTGTGAGGACTTTTCCTCTGGGTGATGGAAGCCACAGCCGGGTGCTGAGCAGGGGGACAGGCCCTGAATGCTCTGCAGGAATGAAGTGGGTGTGGCTGGGGAGACTGGGGTGGGGGAGACTGTCACTGTAGATTGCATAGGCAGGAAGGTTGTCTCTGAGGAGGTGACATTTAAGGTCAGCCCTGTATTGACCATGTTTCTAACTTCTGTAAACTTGATGCTTTAACATCTGCCTACATGCATATGCTGGATTCGCCTTGTTCTAGACAACCCTATGATATGCCTGAATCACCTTGCCTTGGCCTCCTGCTTCCTCCACACTCCCCTCCTTGGGTGGAGTCCTACTCCTGGGCATGCTTTTCAAATACAAACCAATGGAGAGCCCACACCCCAAATTCCTCCTTTATGGCTCCCATATTCCAGACCTCTATCCTTCTGCCCTAATCACCCAGAGCCAGGTACCAGACAATCAGGGGCAGCCCCTATGCCCCAGAGTCCTGAAATTTTTCAAACTAGTCAGTTCTGAGGCTATTTACCCCAACTCACTGATTCCTTCTCAAGGAAACCACAATAGAGGCACTTGTCCAAAATCTCCCTCTCTGTCTGCCTCCTAACCAGCCTTGGTACTTCCCCATGTGGCTCCCCATGGTGTGCCACATCTCCTTCTCTTGGCAACTATAAGTAACAAACTATCTTGTCAACGGTGATCATCTCCTGATCTGTTGGCCTTACTATACCTCAAATTTTCTATTAATACACTATATTTTAACCAACCACGAATGACTAGACACTTAAGCATGCATGAATGAATCACAAATGAACTATGCACCTTTTTACAATGCTCTCAATAAGTTTAATATTTTATTTTATATTCAAGTTTCTTGTCCCCATAAAATTGCAGGTTCCATAAGGGTGTGGGGCATATAAGAAATTACATGGACAAGAAGAGCTCAGGCCAAGGCTTGACCAAGTCCCACCTTCTGGCTTTATGCTAAAAATGGAATTTGGTTGTTTTTTTCAAATTAAGCTTTTAAATGTACCAGTTTGTTAGGGAACTTGCCAGTTCCAAACTCATCTTTCCATCAATAATCAAGTTACACCACACATGAGACAGCCTGTTCCCTGAGTTTTTTAATTAGAATCTGCACATATTAGCAGGGAAAGCGTCAGTGCAATGTGTTTCAAAACAAGACAGAAGGGGTAGGCAGAGGCATCAAACCCCAGGAGAAAACTTAACATAGGCACACACCTGCATTCAACCCTCAACAATATTGTAGGAAGAAAACATCTAATATTAAATAAAATTACATATAAACCTTTAGTATACTCCTCCTCTATTCCCCATTAGTCAGAATCTCCATGGGCACTTCATCCAGATTTGAAAGTAACATAATTTTTACATATCTAATTAGCAGGAACTCAGAAAAATTTGCAAAATTAAGGTGGTGAAGATGCAATGAGACTGTTACTGAGCGCAAGTCCATGTGCCTGATGCACAGAGAGGCCAAACAATATTAAAATGTCTGAGTTTGGAACACAGAAAGGTTTATTGCAGAGCCATGCAAGGAGACGGGTGGCTCATGCCTTAAAAACCCCAAACTCACCAAAAGCTTTCAGCAAAGCCCTCTTATAGAAAAGGTGAGGGAGGGGAGTGGTCAGTTGTTGCAAATTTCTTGGTTTCAGAGCCTTTGTTCTTGAGCTCAGGTCATGATGTTCCTGTAAATCTCCACCAAACAAATGTTATTCTCTGTTCTGACAAGGAAGGGCAAGGTCCCAAGGCACAACTTTCACCCTCTAAGGTTCAGATCCTGGCTAAGAGGAGGGGGTCCCTGCATGGGCTGGCTAACCTGCTTGGGAGTGTTCGTCCAGCATCCAGTTTTGGTCCTCCCATCAGTGCCCAGGCTGGCTGAAGAGGCAGATCTTAGCTGGTCGTGCCCTCAGGGCCAGGTCCCCAGACCCTGCCCAGCCGTCATCATTGAGGGAGCCAGGCACCCAGGACCCAACTGGCCCTCAGCCTCCTCAGGCCGCCCAAACGGCAAGGGCCAGATCTCACAGACTGTGACCCATGCAGATTGACATTGCCATTAGGTTGCAGAGACAGAGATGGGGGAGAGGTTCACTACCGCCTCAAGGCCTGGGCCCAGCCAGTGGGTGGCCTTGGCGAGGGCTCTGGAGCCCTGCAGGACACAGCCCCCAGCCTGTTCCCTGGGCCCCCAGGTCCCCAGCTGACCTGAGGCCGGAGACCCTGGAGGGCCCTGGGGAGAAGGCCAAGATCCGCCTCTTACCTCAGTCTATGCTGGAGGACCACCACCCAGCCGACCGTTGGCCTAGTGAGAATTCTATCTGCCGCTCTAACCGTCAAACATTAGCAGTCTTCCAGTAACTGTTGCCTGGCTGTGCGGTAACAGCGTGCAGCAACAGCCATGTGCTAAGGGCTGTGCACTGCCCTGCTCTATTACAAGACCAGCAAACTTGGATACTACCCTTGGAAAAATGTAGAGGTAGAATTTTTCTGGAGCATCATTTGGCAATATGCATTAAGAAACTGTAAAATGTTTACGGTGTTTGACCTAGTAATTCTACTTCTGGTAATTTTTTTTTTTAAACATCTTTATTGAAGTATAATTGCTTCACAATGGTGTGTTAGTTTCTGCTTTATAACAAAGGGAATCAGCTACACATATACACACGTTCCCATATCTCCTCCCTCCCTCATCTCCCTCCCTCCCACCCTCCCCATCCCACACCCCAAGGCGGTCACAAAGCACCGAGCTGATCTCCCTGTGCTATGCGGCTGCTTCCCACTAGCTATCTATTTTACATTTGGTAGTGTATATATGTCCATGACACTCTCTCACCCTGTCACACCTCACCCCTCCCCCTCCCCATATCCTCAACTCCATTCTTCAGTAGGTCTGTGTCTTTATTCCCATCTTGCCACTAGGTTCTTCATGACCTTTTTTTTTGCTTAGATTCCATATATATGTGTTAGCATACTGTATTTGTTTTTCTCTTTCTGACTTACTTCACTCTGTATGACAGACTCTAACTCCATCCACCTCATTACAAATACTTCCATTTCATTTCTTTTTATGGCTGAGTAATATTCCATTGTATATATGTGCCACATTTTCTTTATCCATTCATCTGATGATGGACACTTAGGTTGCTTCCATGTCCTGGCTATTGTAAATAGAGCTGCAATGAACATTTTGGTACATGACTCTTTTTGAATTATGGCTTTCTCAGGGTATATGCCCAGTAGTGGGATTGCTGGGTTGTATGGTATTTCTATTTTTAGTTTTTTAAGGAACCTCCATACTGTTCTCCATAGTGGCTGTATCAATTTACATTCCCACCAACAGTGCAAGAGGGTTCCCTTTTCTCCACACCCTCTCCAGCATTTATTGTTTCTAGATTTTTTGATGATGGCCATTCTGACCGGTGTGAGATGATACCTCATTGTAGTTTTGATTTGCATTTCTCTAATGATTAATGATGTTGAGCATTCTTTCATGTGTCTGTTAGCCATCTGTATATCTTCTTTGGAGAAATGTCTATTTAGGTCTTCTGCCCATTTTTGGATTGGGTTGTTTGTTTTTTTGTTATTGAGCTGCATGAGCTGCTTGTAAATCTTGGAGATTAATCCTTTGTCAGTTGCTTCATTTGCAAATATTTTCTCCCATTCTGATGGTTGTCTTTTGGTCTTGTTTATGGTTTCCTTTGTTGTGCAAAAGCTTTTAAGTTTCATTAGGTCCCATTTGTTTATTTGTGTTTTTATTTCCATTTCTCTAGGAGCTGGGTCAAAAAGGATCTTGCTGTGATTTATGTCATAGAGTGTTCTGCCTATGTTTTCCTCTAAGAGTTTGATAGTGTCTGGCTTTACACTTAGGTCTTTAATCCATTTTGAGTTTATTTTTGTGTATGGTGTCAGGGAGTGTTCTAATTTCATACTTTTACATGTACCTGTCCAATTTTCCCAGCACCACTTATTGAAGAGGCTGCTTTTTTCCACTGTATATGCTTGCCTCCTTTATCAAAGATAAGGTGACCATATGTGCGTGGGTTTATCTCTGGGCTTTCTATCCTGTTCCATTGATCTATATTTCTGTTTTTGTGCCAGTACCAAACTGTCTTGATTAATGTAGCTTTGTAATATAGTCTGAAGTCAAGGACCCTGATTCCTCCAGCTCCATTTTTCCTTCTCAAGATTGCTTTGGCTATTCGGGGTCTTTTGTGTCTCCATACAAAGTGTGAAATTTTTTGTTCTAGTTCTGTGAAAAATGCCAGTGGTAGTTTGATAGGGATTGCACTGAATCTGTAGATTGCTTTGGGTAGTAGAGTCATTTTCACAATGTTGATTCTTCCAATCCAAGAATATGGTATATCTCTCCATCTATTTGTATCATCTTTAATTTCTTTCATCAGTGTCTTATAATTTTCTGCATACAGGTCTTTTGTCTCCTTAGGTAGGTTTATTCCTAGATATTTTATTCTTTTTGTTGCAGTGGTAAACGGGAGTGTTTTCGTAATTTCACTTTCAGATTTTTCATCATTAGTATATAGGAATGCAAGAGATTTCTGTGCATTAATTTTGTATCCTGCTACTTTACCAAATTCATTGATTAGCTGTAGTAGTTTTCTGGTGGCAGTTTTAGGATTCTCTATGTATAGTATCATGTCATCTGCAAACAGTGACAGCTTTACTTCTTCCTTTCCGATTTGGATTCCTTTTATTTCTTTTTCTTCTCTGATTGCTGTGGCTAACACTTCCAAAACTATGTTGAATAATAGTGGTGAGAGTGGGCAACCTTGTCTTGTTCCTGATCTTAGTGGAAATGGTTTCAGTTTTTCACCATTGAGGACAATGTGGGCTGTGGGTTTGTCATATATGGCCTTTATTATGTTGAAGAAAGTTCCCTCTATGCCTACTTTCTGCAGGGCTTTTATCATAAATGGGTGTTGAATTTTGTCGAAAGCTTTCTCTGCATCTATTGAGATGATCATATGGTTATTCTCCTTCAATTTGTTAATATGATGTATCACGTTGATTGATTTGCGTATATTGAAGAATCCTTGCATTCCTGGAATAAACCCCAGTTGATCATGGTGTATGATCCTTTTAATGTGCTGTTGGATTCTGTTTGCTAGTATTTTGTTGAGGATTTTTGCATCTATGTTCATCAGTGATGTTGGCCCGTAGTTTTCTTTCTTTGTGACAGCTTTGTCTGGTTTTGGTATCAGGGTGATGGTGGCCTCGTAGAATGAGTTTGGGAGTGTTCCTCCCTCTGCAATATTTTGGAAGAGTTTGAGAAGGATAGGTGGTATCTCTTCTCTAAATGTTTGATAGAATTCGCCTGTGAAGCCATCTGGTCCTGGGCTTTTGTTTGTTGGAAGATTTTTAATCACAGTTTCAATTTCAGTGCTTGTGATTGGTCTGTTCATATTTTCTATTTCTTCCTGGTTCAGTCTCGGCAGGTTGTGCATTTCTAAGAATCTGTCCATTTCTTCCAGGTTGTCCATTTTATTGGCATAGTGTTGCTTGTAGTAATCTCTCATGATCGTTTGTATTTCTGCAGTGTCAGTGGTTACTTCTCCTTTTTCATTTCTAATTCTATTGATTTGAGTCTTCTCCCTTTTTCTCTTGATGAGTCTGGCTAATGGTTTATCAATTTTGCTTATCTTCTCAAAGAACCAGCTTTTAGTTTCATTGATTTTTGCTATTGTTTCCTTCATTTCTTTTTCATTTATTTCTGATCTGATCTGTATGATTTCTTTCCTTCTGCTAACTTTGGGGGTTTTTTGCTCTTCTTTCTCTAATTGCTTTAGGTGCAAGGTTAGGTTGTTTACTCGAGATGTTTCCTGTTTCTTGATGTAGGCTTGTATTGCTATAAACTTCCCTCTTAGCACTGCTTTTGCTGCATCCCATAGGTTTTGGGTCGTTGTGTCTCCATTGTCATTTGTTTCTAGGTATTTTTTGATTTCCCCTTTGATTTCTTCAGTGATCACTTCGTTATTAAGTAGTGTATTGTGTAGCCTCCATGTGTTTGTATTTTTTACAGATCTTTCCCTGTAATTGATATCTAGTCTCATAGTGCTGTGGTCGGAAAAGATACTTGATACAATTTCAATTTTCTTATATTTACCAAGGCTTGATTTGTGACCCAAGATATGATCTATCCTGGAGAATGTTCCATGAGCACTTGAGAAAAATGTGTATTCTGTTGTTTTTGGGTGGAATGTCCTATAAATATCAATTAAGTCCATCTTGTTTAATGTATCATTTAAAGCTTGTGTTTCCTTATTTATTTTCGTTTTGGATGATCTGTCCATTGGTGAAAGTGGGGTGTTAAAGTCCCCTACTATGATTGTGTTACTGTCGATTTCCCCTTTTATGGCTGTTAGTATTTGCCTTATGTATTGAGGTGCTCCTATGTTGGGTGCATAAATATTTACAATTGTTATACCTTCCTCTTGGATCGATCCCTTCATCATTATATAGTGTCCTTCTTTGTCTCTCGTAATAGTCTTTATTTTAAAGTCCATTTTGTCTGATATGAGAATTGCTACTCCAGCTTTCTTTTGATTTCCATTTGCATGGAATATCTTTTTCCATCCCCTCACTTTCAGTCTGTATGTGTCTCTAGGTCTGAAGTGGGTCTCTTGTAGACAGCATATATATGGATCTTGCTTTTGTATCCATTCAGCCAGTCTGTGTCTTTTGGTGGGAGCATTTAATCCATTTACATTTAAGGTAATTATGGATATGTATGTTCCTATTCCCATTTTCTTAAATATTTTGTGTTTGTTATTGTAGGTGTTTTCCTTCTCTTGTGTTTCTTGCCTAGAGAAGTTCCTTTAGCATTTGTTGTAAAGCTGGTTTGGTGGTGCTGAACTCTCTCAGCTTTTGCTTGTCTGTAAAGGTTTTAATTTCTCCATCACATCTGAATGAGATCCTTGCTGGGTAGAGTAACCTTGGTTGTAGGTTTTTCTCCTTCATGACTTTAAGTATATCCTGCCACTCCCTTCTGGCTTGCAGAGTTTCTGCTAAAAGATCAGCTGTTAACCTTATGGGGATTCCCTTGTGTGTTATTTGTTGTTTTTCCCTTGCTGTTTTTAATATGTTTTCTTTATATTTAATTTTTGATAGTTTGATTAATATGTGTCTTGGCATGTTTCTCCTTGGATTTATCCTGTTTGGGACTCTCTGTGCTTCCAGGACTTGATTAACTATTTCCTTTCCCATATTAGGGAAGTTTTCAACTATAATCTCTTCAAATATTTTCTCAGTCCCTTTCTTTTTCTCTTCTTCTTCTGGGACCCCTATCATTCGAATGTTGGTGCGTTTAATGTTGTCCCAGAGGTCTCTGAGACTGTCCTCAGTTCTTTTCATTCTTTTTTCTTTATTCTGCTCTGCAGTAGTTATTTCCACTATTTTATCTTCCAGGTCACTTATCCATTCTTCTGCCTCAGTTATTCTGCTATTGATCCCGTCTAGAGTATTTTTAATTTCATTTATTGTGTTTTTCATCGTTGCTTGGTTCCTCTTTAGTTCTTCTACATCCTTGCTAAATGTTTCTTGCATTTTGTCTATTCTATTTCCAAGATTTTGGATCATCTTTACTATCATTATTCTGAATTCTTTTTCAGGTAGACTACCTATTTCCTCTTCATTTGTTAGGTCTGGTGTGTTTTGACCCTGCTCCTTCACCTGCTGTGTGGTTTTTTGTCTTCTCATTTTGCTTATCTTCCTGTGTTTGAGGTCTCCTTTTCACAGGCTGCAGGTTCATAGTTCCCGTTTTGGTATCTGTCCCCAGTGGCTAAGTTTGGTTCAGTGGGTTGTGTAGGCTTCCTGGTGGAGGGGACTAGTGCCTGTGTTCTGGCGGATGAGGTTGGATCTTGTCTTTCTGGTGGGCACGTCCACGTCTGGTGGTGTGTTTTCGGGTGTCTGTGGCCTTATTATGATTTTAGGCAGCCTCTCTGCTAATGGATGGGGCTGTATTCCTGTCTTGCTAGTTGTTTGGCATAGGGTGTCCAGCACTATAGCTTGCTGGTCGTTGAGTGAATCTGGGTCTTGATGTTGAAATGGAGATCTCTGAGAGATTTTCACTGTTTGGTATTACGTGGAGCTGGGAGGTCTCTTGTGGACCAGTGTTCTGAAGTTGGCTCTCCCACCTCAGAGGCACAGCCCTGATGCCTGGCTGGAGCACCAAGAGCCTTTCATCCACAAGGCTCAGAATAAAAGGGAGAAAAAAATTGAAAGAAAGAAAGAAAGAGGATAAAATAAAATAAAATAAAGCTATTATAATAAAAAATAAGAAAAAAAATTAAGAATAAATGTATTCAGAAAAAAATTTTTTTAATATTTAAAAAATAGATTTATTAATTTTTTATAGTAAAAAATAAGAAAAAAAATTATTAAGAAAAAAATTTACTAAGAAAAAATTTTTTTTAATTTTTTAAAATAAAAAGTATGAAAAAACTTATTAAAAATTTTTTTAATTTCTAAAAATAGAAAATAAGGAAAAAATTATTAAGAAAACATTTATTAGGAAAAAAAAGTTTTTTTTAAGTAAAAAAAAAAAAAAAAAAAAACACGGACGGACCTAACCCTAGGACTAATGGTGATAGCAAAGCTATACAGACAAAATCTCACCCAGAAGCATACACATACACACTCAGAAAAAAAGGAAAAGGGGAAAAATTAATATATCCTGCTCCCAAAGTCCACCTCTTGAATTTGGGATGATTAGTTGTCTATTCAGGTATTCAACAGATGCAGGCACATCAAGTTGTTTGTGGAGCTTTAATCCGCTGCTTCTGAGGCTGCTGGGAGAGATTTCCCTTTCTCTTCTTTGTTCGTACAGCTCCTGGGGTTCAGCTTTGGATTTGGACCCGCCTCTGCATGTAGGTCGCCTGAGGGCGTCTGTTCCCGCTCAGACAGGGCGGGGTTAAAGGAGCAGCTGCTTCGGGGGCTCCTGCTCACTCAGGCCGGGGGGAGGGTGCAGTACGGAAGAGGCGGGGCGAGCCTGTGGTGGCAGAGGCCGGCGTGACGTTGCAGCAGCCTGCGGCGCGCCATGCGTTCTCCTGGCAAAGTTGTCCCTGGATCACGGGACCCTGGCAGTGGCGAGCTGCACCGGCTCCTGGGAGGGGCGGTGTGGAGAGTTACCTGTGCTCGCACACAGGCTTTTTGGTGGTGGCAGCAGCAGCCTTAGCGTCTCCTGCCCGTCTCTGGGGTCCGTGCTGATAACCATGGCTTGCGCCCGTCTCTGGGGTCCGCGCTGTTAGCCATGGCTCGCGCCCGCCTCTGGGGTCCGTGCTGATAGCCGCGGCTCGCACCCGTTTCTGGAGTTCGTTTAGATGGCGCTCTGAATCCCCTCTCCTTGCGCGCCGCGAGACAAAGAGGCAAGAAAAAGTCTCTTGCCTCTTCAGCAGCTGCAGACTTTTTCCCGGACTCCTTCCCGGCTAGCACCAAAGCCGCCGGAGCCTCAGCTCCCAGCCCCCACCTGCCCCTGCGGGTGAGCAGACAAGCCTCTCGGGCTGGTGAGTGCTGCTCGGCGCCGATACTCCGTGCGGGAATCTCTCCGCTTTGCCCTCCACACCCCTGTGGCTGCGCTCTCCTCCGTGGCTCTGAAGCTTCCCCCCTCTGCCACCTGCAGTCTCCACCCGCGAAGGGGCTTCCTAGTGTGTGGAAACCTTTCCTCCTTCACAGCTCCCTCCCACTGGTGCAGGTCCCATCCCTATTCTTTTTTCTCTGTTATTTCTTTTTTATTTTGCCCCACCCAAGTACGTGGGGATTTTCTTGCCTTTTGGGAGGTCTGACGTCTTCTACCAGCGTTCAGTGGGTGTTCTGTAGGAGCAGTTCCACGTGTAGATGTATTTCTACTGTATCTGCTCCTGGTTCTTGCTCCTCCTTCTCATGTTTTCCTAACTTCACACTGAGTTCTATGTCCCAAGTTGACTGCTGGTCTCTAAGCCTTTTCTCATATTAGATTTTTACTTCTTAACACAAGTACAGTCCGGCAATGACTTAATTAATGCTGCTTTTCGTCAGACGCCTTTAAAGAGCTGTCAATTTGGTCCTGCAGAGGCTTGGAATGACTCTTCACACCAGCCAGTAAGAATCTGTTTATGTGAAGATCTCTCCTTTTTTTTCCCTTTGCGCTTCATCTGCTTTTACCGGCTCACAGCGTGCTCACCCGGGCCCTTCAGACCAGAGTTCCTTACTTCTGGTAATTTTTATGAAGAAAATAATCAGACATGCTGACAAAGATTATGTACAAAATGTTTACAAAATAAATGGAAAGATATTCCATGTTCTTGGATTGGAAGAAATATATTGGTAAAATGGCCAACCTCCTGAAAACAATCTACAGACCCAGTGTAATCCCTTTTAAAATTCCAATGACATTTTTCACAGAAATAGAACAAACTATTCTAAATTTTATGGAGTAACAAAAGACCCCAAATAGCCAAAGCAATCCTGATAAAGAAGAACAAAGTTGAAGGCACCATAGGTCATGATTTCAAACTATACGACAAAGCTATAGTAATCAAAACAGTATGGTACTGACAAAAAAATAGATGCATAGAGCAATAGAGCAGAATTGAGAGCCCAGAAATAAACCTCTGCATATATGGTCAACTAACATTTGATCAGGGAGCAAGAAATACTCAATAGGAAAATGATAGTCTCTTCAGTAAGTGGTGTTGGGAAAACTGAAAAACCGCATGCAAATGAATGAAACTGCATCCCCATCTTATATTACTCACAAAAATCACTCAAAATGGATTAAAGGCTTCAAGACCTAAAACCATAAAACTCCTAGAAGAGAATATAGGGGATAAACTCCTTTACATCAGTCTTGGCAATACATTTTTTTGAATTAGACACAAAAAGGAAAGGCAACTAAAGCAAAAATAAACAAGAGGGACTACATCAAACTAAAAAGCTTCTACACAACAAATGGAACCATCAACAAAATGAAAAGGCAACCTACTGAATGGAAAAAAATCTTTGTAAATTATCTATCTGATAAGAGGCTAATATCTAAAATATATACAGAACTCACACAGCTCAATAGCAAAAGCAACAACAAAATAACAACACAATTTGATTAAAAAAAAATAGGCAGAGGAACTGAATAGACATTTTTCCAAAGGAGACATACAGATGGCCATCAGTATATGAAAATGTGCTCAATATCACTAATTACCAGGAAAATGGAAATCAAAACCACAATGAAATATCACCTCACACCTGTTAAAATGGCTATTATCAAAAAGACAAGAAATAACAAATGTTCGTGAGGGTGTGGAAAAAAGGGAACTCTGGTGCAATGGTGATGGAATTGTAAACTGGTGCAGACACTATGGAAAACAGTATGCAGGTTCCTCAAATAATTAAAAGTAGAACTACTATATGATCTAGCAATTCCACTTCTGGAAATGGAAACAGGATCTCAAAGAGGTACCTGCACTCCCATGTTCAGTGCAGCATTATTCACAATAACCAAGATAAGTAAATAACCTAAGTGCCTGTCAACAGATGAGGGGATAAAGAAGACGTGAGATGCATTTATACATGCAATGGAATATTATTCAGCCATGAGAAAGAAATCCTGTCATTTGTGACAACATGGATAAATCTTGGGGCATATGTGAAATAAGCCAGACAAAGACAAATGCTGTGTGGTACCACTTATATGTGGAATCTTAAGAAAAAGTGAAATTTATAGAAACAGAGTGCAGAAAAGTGGTTTCCAGAGGCTGAGGAGTGGGGGAAATAGGGAGGTTGGTAAAAGGGAACAAATTTCAGCTATAATATGACTAAGGTCTGAAGATCTAATGTATAACATGACTATAGTATAATAGACGACACTATTTATACCAAATTGTGAAATTTATACCAAACTGAAATTTGTTAAGAGAACAGGAATAAAGTGTTCTTACCAAAAAAAAAAAAAAAAAAAAAGTGATGTGATAAGCATGTTAATTGAACTAGATGGGAGGAATCCTTTCACAATTTATACATGTATCCAATCATCACCAAGTACCCTTTAAATGTCATGATTTTGTCAATTATACTTCAAAAAAGCTGAAAATTTTTAAATGAAAACAAACAACAACAGCAAACCGCAGGGCTTATAGGGGAAGTGGGGTAGGGACTCAACACTCAAAAGCTTTGCCATTAACACATTAAAAATAAGATAGGATACTGCTATGGACTGAACGTTGTGTCCCCCCAAAATTCACATGATGAAGTCTAATCCCAATGTGATGGCATTTAGAAGTCATGTCTTTGGTAGGTAGTTAGGTCAGGAGGGTGGAGCCCTCATGAATGGGATTAGTGCCCTTATAAATAAATACCAGAGAGCTTGCTTCCTCTTCCTGCTCTCCACCCAGAGTGGATAATACCAGGAAGTGGCTCTCACCAGTCACAGGAAGTGCTGTCTCCTTGATCTTGGACTCCCCAGCCTCAGGAGAAATATATGTTTGTTGTGGAAGTCACCCAACCTGTGGCATATTTGTTACAGCAGCCCAAACTGACTAAGACAGACCTTAATAAAAACAATAGTATAATTGTACATGTTAAATGGTTAAATATTTAACCACAATAAATATGGCACTTTATCTTTGAAAATAGCTTGCAGTTTCCTGGTTAAACTGGGAGTTGGAAGGATTGCACCTGTGAGTTCTTATGAAGCAGTGGGAGGAGGGTGATTTGAAGCCCCATGGAAAGCTCTAATATCTTATGTGGAGGGGTGGCTGTTTGAGGTGTGTACATGTGTGTGTTTTGTGTGTCCCTACCTGGCTAGGTTCTGCTGGGTGTGGTTGTGCATTCATTCACCAACTTTTCTCTGGACAAAATCACACATAAACATAAGTGAAATTCAAATTATGTTCAAATTGTCCCTAATATATTCGTCATGTTGGAGAAAAACATTATAGCAGTAGTGACACTATACTAATGTGTCTCTTGAAGGTGGATAAGAATGAGCATATATAGCCTTAAATCTGGATCCCTGTGGATCAGGAAGATAAATGAAGAAGTTGAAGCAGAGGGACATTAATGTTTAAAGCCTACCCTGACTACCATGTTTATTTGAAATAGTTTCAGATTATATAATCTGAATAAAATTGTAGTATTTTGTATAGTTAAATATACAATATTTATTAATGTAATACTAACAGATGGTTAGGTTAACAGACATCAAAAACAATATTTTGAAAATGTTAAAATCTATAAAGGACTTTTAATAATTCTGTAGTCACTATAGTCCCTGCTCTTTAACTTTTGACTAAAGAAGTAATGGCCATGAATATCCAAGATGTTTAAAAAGAGTTTTTGAACTTTTCCTGTGGTTGAGAACCACACTGCCTCCACAACGTCTTAAATCTGATTAAACAACCCTAAACTAAATTGCACTTGGACAAATACCAATAAATCTTTACTTAACTAAAAATAAAATCCCAGAAATTTTCACCTAGATTTTGGTTGCTATAGGATTTTTAAAGTGTTTTTATGCGCTAATTATGTCAGTAATATATTGCAGAAATTTATAAAATACCAAGAAAATAAGAATGACCCATATCTCCATCACTAAGAAAGAGCTATTATTAACATTGTTATATATTTACATTCCTAATAAACGCATATGTAAATGTTGTTGATTACTATATGTATATGTATATATATATATATAAAATGTATCTTTCATTTTATTTCTTTCATATATAATATATAATTTGGGGGGTAATGTAGTGAAAGAACACAAGCTGGGCATCTGATTTGCATATACAACCCACCTTACAGATGCCCCAGATAGATATAAATTAGATTATTAAATTAAGAGCTCAACATATGTAATGTAACGTAAATAGTAGCTGCTATGATGCTGTACTTAAAAATCTTCATAAATATCATAATAATGGCTACATAATATTTTGCCAGGAACATATGTGCCATAGTTTAACCATTTCTGTACTACTTAGACACTAAATTTATACCTTATTACGATTTTCCCATCTTAAAAGTAAAGCCATTTTAATGACTTGTATGTAAAAATATATCCCCATATCATTTTATCCTGTTTTTATAAGTAGAATTATGAAAGTGGAATTACAAGAGGTTAACGACACACCTTTAAAAATTGTTTTCTACAAATGTACCAATTTATTTATGTATGTATGCTGTTCATCAGCCTTGATGTAATTACCATATTTTGAAAGTTTTCCTAAGCTAAATGTAAAAAGCATTGTTCTATATTTTACATTGTGAGATCAATGTTTATGTTTTGTTGTTTTTATTTCACTGTATGAATTTTCTGTGCAGATCCTTTGTGTGTGTTTGTGTGTTTAAAATTTTTTTTTACATCTTTATTGGCGTATAATAGCTTTACAATGTTGTGTTAGTTTCTGCTGTATAACAAAGTGAATCAGCTATATGTATACATCCCCATATCCCCTCCCTCTTGTGCCTCCCTCCCACTCTCCCTATCCCTCCCCGAGGTGGTCACAAAACACCGAGCTGATGATCTCTCTGTGCTATGCAGCTGCTTCCCACTAGCTATCTATTTTACATATGATAGTGTATATATGTCAATGTTACTCTCTCACTTCATCCCAGCTTCCCCTTCCCCTCTGCCCAGGGACCTCAAGTCCATTCTCTACACCTGTGTCTTTATTCCTGTCCTGCCCCTACCTTCATCAGAACCTTTTTTTTTTTTTTAGATTCCATATATAGGTGTTAGCATATGGTATTTGGTTTTCTCTTTCTGACTTACTTCACTCTGTATGACAGACTCTAGGTCCATCCACCTCACTGCAAATAACTCAGTTTCGTTTCTTTTTATGGCTGAGTAATATTCCATTGTATATATGTGCCACATCTTCTTTATCCATTCATCTGTTGATGGACATTTAGGTTGCTTCCATGTCTTGGCTACTGTAAACAGTGTTGCAATGAACATTGTGATACATGGCTCTATTAGAGTTATGGTTTTCTCAGGGTATATGCTCAGTAGTGGGATTGCTGTGTCATACGGTAGCTCTATTTTTAGTTTTTTAAGGAACCTCCATACTGTTCTCCATAGTGGCTGTATTAATTTACATTCCTACCAGCAGTGCAAGAGGGTTCCCTTTTCTCCACACCCTCTCCAGCATTTATAGTTTGTAGAATTTTTGATGATGGCCATTCTGACCAGTGTGAGGTGATAACTCATTGTGGTTTTGATTTGCATTTCTCTAATGATTAGTGATGCTGAGCATCTTTTCATATGTTTGTTGGCAATCTGTGCATCTTCTTTGGAGAAATGCCTATTGAGGTCCACCCATTTTTGGACTGGGTTGTTTGTTTTTTTGATATTGAGCTGCAAGAGCTACTTGTATATTTTGGAGATTAATCCTTTGTCAGTTGCTTCATTTGCAAATATTTTCTCCCATTCTGAGGGTTTACTTTTCATCTTGTTTATGGTTTCCTTTGCTGTACAAAGCTTTAAGTTTCATTAGGTCACATTTCTTTATTTTTCTTTTTATTTCCATTACTCGAAGAGGTGGGTCAAAAAAGATCTTGCTGTGATTTATGTCATAGAGTGTTCTGCCTATGTTTTCTTCTAAGAGTTTTACAGTATCTGGACTTATATTTAGGTCTTTAATCTATTTTGAGTTTATTTTTGTTTATGGTGCTAGGAAGTGTTCTAATTTCACTCTTTTACATGTAGCTGTCCAGTTTTCCCAGCACCACTTATTGAAGAATCTGTCTTTAATCCATTGTATGTTCTTGCCTCCTTTGTCAAAGATAAGGTGACCATATGTGCATGAGTTTATCTCTGGGCTTTCTATCCTGTTCCATTGATCTATAATTCTGTTTTTTTGTGCCAGTACCATACTGTTTTTATTACTGTAGCTTTGTAGTATAGTCTGATGTCAGGGAGGCTGATTCCTCCAGCTCCGTTTTTCTTTCTCAAGATTGCTTTCGCTATTTGGGGTCTTTTATGTTTCCATACAAATTTTAAGATGTATTTGTTCTAGTTCTATGAAAAATTCCATTGGTAGCTTGATAGGAATTGCATTGAATCTGTAGATTGCTTTGGGTAGTATAGTCATTTTCACAATACTGATTCTTCCAATCCAAGAACATGGTATATCTCTCCATCTGTTTGTGTCATCTTGGATTATTTTCATCAGTGTCATATTTTTCTGCATACAGGTCTTGTCTCTCCTTAGGTAGGCTTATTCCTGGGTATTTTATTCTTTTGTTGCAATGGTAAATGGCAGTGTTTCCTTAATTTCTCTTTCAGATTTTTCATTTTTAGTGTATAGGAATGCAAGAGATTTCTGTGCATTAATTTTGTATCCTGCTACTTTACCAAATTCATTGATTAGCTCTAGTAGTTTTCTGGTAGCATCTTTAGGATTCTCTATATATAGTATCATGGCATCAGCAAACAGTGACAGTTTTACTTCTTCTTTGCTGATTTGTATTCTTTGTATTTATTTTTCTTCTCTGATTGCCGTGGTTAAAACTTCCAAAACAATGTTGAAAAATTGTGGTGAGAGTGGGTAGCCTTGTCTTGCTCCTGATCTTAGAGGAAATGCTCTCAGTGTTTTGCCATTGAGAATGATATTGGCTGTGGGTTTGTCATATATGGTCTTTATTATGTTGAGGTAGGTTCTCTCTATGCCAATTTTCTGGAGGTTTTTTATCATAAATCAGTGTTGACTATTGTCAAAAGATTTTTCTGCATCTATTCAGATTATCATATAGTTTTTATCCTTTAGTTTGTTAATATGGTGTATCATATTGATTGATTTGCATATATTGAAGAATCCTTGCATTCCTGGAATAAACCCCACTTGAGCATGGTGTATGAGCCTTTAAATGTGCTGTTGGATTCTGTTTGCTAGTAGTTTGTTGAGGATATTTCATCTATGTTCATCAGTGATATTGGCCTGTAGTTTTCTTTTTTTGTGATATCTTTGTCTGGTTTTGGTATCAGGGTGATTGTGGCCTTATAGAATGAGTTTGGGAGTGTTCCTCTCTCTGCTATATTTCAGAAGAGTTTGAGAAGGATAGGTGTTAGCTCTTCTCTAAACGTTTGAGAGAATTCACCTGTGAAGCCATCTCGTCCTGGGCTTTTGTCTGTTGGAAGATTTTTAATCACAGTTTCAATTTCAGTGCCTGTGATTGGTCTGTTCATATTTTCCTATTTCTTCCTGATTCAGTCTTGGAAGGTTGTACTTTTCTAAGAATTTGTCCATTTCTTCCAGGTTGTCATTTTATTGGCATACAGTTGCTTGTAGTAGTCTCTCATGATCCTTTGTATTTCTGCACTGTCAGTTGTTACTTCTCCTTTTTCATTTCTAATTCTGTTGATTGGAGTCTTCTCTCTTTTTTTCTTGATGAGTCTGGCTAATAGTTTATCAATTTTGTTTATCTTTTCAAAAACCAGCTTTAAGTTTTATTGATCTTTACTATTGTTTCTTCCATTTCTTTTTCATTTATTTCTGATCTGATCTTCATGATTTCTTTCTTTCTACTAACTTTGGGGGTTTTTTGTTCTTCTTTCTCTAATTGCTTTAGGTATAAGATTAAGTTGTTTATTTGAGATTTTCCTTATTTCCTGAGGTAGGATTGTATTACTATAAACTTCCCTCTTAGAACTGCTTTTGCTGCATCCCATAGGTTTTGGGTCATTTTGTTTTCATTGTCATTTGTTTCTAGGTATTTTTTGAGTTCCTCTTTCATTTCTTCAGTGACCTCTTAGTTATTTAGTAGCATATTGTTTAGCTTCCATGTGTTTGTATATTTTACAGTTTTTTTTTTCCTGTAATTGATACCTAGTGTTGTGGTCAGAAAAGATACTTGATAAAATTTCAATTTTCTTACATTTGCCAAGGCTTCATTTGTGACCCAAGATATAATCTATCCTGGAGAATGTTCCCTGTGCACTTGAAAAGAAAGTGTATTCTGTTGTTTTATGGTGGAATGTCCTATAAATATCAATTAAGCCCATCAGGTCTAACATGTCATTTAGAGCTTGTGTTTCCTTATTTATTTTCATTTTGGATGATCTGTCCATTGGTGAAGTTGGGTGTTAAAGTCCCCTACTATTATTGTATTACATCAATTTCCCATTTTATGGCTGTTAGCATTTGCCTTATGTATTGAGATGCTCCCATGCTGGGTGCATAAGTATTTATAATTGTTATATCTTCTTTCTGGATTGATCCCTTGATCATTATGTAGTGTCTTTTTCTCTTGTAATAGACTTTATTTTAAAGTCTATTTTGCCTGATATGAGCATTGCTACTCCAGCTTTCTTTTGACTTCCATTTGCATGGACTATCTTTTTCCATCCCCTCACTTTCAGTCTGTATGTGTCCCTAGGTCTGAAGTGGGTCTCCTGTCAGCAGCATGTATACAGGTCTTGTTTTTGTATCCATTCAGCAAGCCTGTGTCTTTTGGTTGAAACATTTAATCCATTTACATTTAAGATAATTATCGATATGTATGTTCCTATTACTATTTTTGTAATTGTTTTGGGTTTGTTTTTGTAGATCTTTTCCTTCTCTTGTGTTTCCCGCCTAGAGAAGTTCCTTTAGCATTTGTTGTAAAGCTGGTTTGATGGTGCTGAATTCTCTTAACTTTTGCTTGTCCGTAAAGGTTTTAGTTTTGCCATCGAATCTGAATGAGATCCTTGCTGTCTAGAGTAATCTTGGATGTAGGTTTTTCCCTTTCATCACTTTAAATATGTCCTGCCACTCCCTCTGGCTTGCAGAGTTTCTCCTGAAAGATCAGCTGTTAACCTTATGGGGATCCCCTTGTATGTTATTTGTTGCTTTTCCCTTGCTGCTTTTAATATTTTTTCTTTGTATTTAATTTTTGATAGTTTGATTAATATGTGTCTTGCCGTGTTTCTCCTTGGATTTATCCTGTATGATACTCTCTGTGCTTCTTGGACTTGATTGACTACTTCCTTTCCCATATTAGGGAAGTTTTCAACTATAATCTCTTCATATATTGTCATAGACCCTTTCTTACCTCTTCTTCTTCTAGGACCTCTATAATTGGAATGTTGGTGCATTATAGTTGTCCCAGGGGTCCTTGAGGCTGCCCTCAATTCTTTTCATTCTTCTTTCTTTATTCTGCTCTGTGGCAGTTATTTCCACTATTCTATCTTCCAAGTCACTTATGTATTCTTCTGCCTCAGTTATTCTGCTATTGATTCCTTCTACAGTTTTTTTTTAAACATCTTTATTGGAGTATAATTGCTTTACAATGGTGTGTTAGTTTCTGCTTTATCCTTCTAAAGTATTTTTATTTCATGTATTGTGTTGTTCATCATAGTTTGTTTGCTCTTTAGTTCTTCTAGGTTCCTGTTAAACGTTTCTTGTAGTTTCTCCATTTTATTTCCAAGATTTTGGATCATCTTTACTATCATTACTCTGAATTTTTTTTCAGGTAGACTGCCTATTTCCTCTTCATTTATTTGGTCTGGTGGGTTTTTACCTTGCCCCTTCATCTGCTGCATATTTCTCTGTCTTCTCATTTTGTTTAACTTACTGTGTTTGGGGTCTCATTTTTGCAGGTTGCATTTTCATAGTTCCTCTTACTTCTGGTGTCTGCCCCCAGTGGGTGAGGTTGGTTCAGTATCTTGTGTAGGCTTCCTGGTAGCAGGGGACTGGTGCCTGTGTTCTGGTGGGTCGGGCTGGATCTTGTCCCTCTGGTAGGCAAGGCCACGTCCAGTGATGTGCTTTGGGGTGTCTGTGAACTTAGTATGACTTTAGGCAGTCTCTCTGCTAATGGGTGGATTTGTGTTTCTGTCTTGCTATTTGTTTGGCATGGGGTGTCCAGCTCTGGAGCTTGCTGGCTGTTTGGGTGGAGCTGGGGCTTAGTGTTGAGGCAGAGATCTCTAGGAGAGCTCTCACCAATTAATATTACATTGGACTGGGAGGTCGCTGGTTTTCCAATGTCCTGGACTCAGCTCTCCAACCTCAGAGGCTCAGGCCCAACACCCAACTGGAGCACCAAGACCCTGCAAGCTGCACGGCATGGAAGAGGAAGAAAGAAAGAAAAAAAAAAGGAACACACAGAACCCCAAGACAAATGGTAAAAGCAAAACTAAACAGACAAAATCACACAAAGAAATGTACACACACTCACAAAAAGAGAAAAAAAAAAGAAGAGAGCAATCAAACCAATAAACATACCCACCAATGAAAACAAGCACTTAAAACTAAACTAAGACAAACATAAAACCAAAAACAAATCAAACACAGAAAGCAAACCCCAAGTCTACAATTGCTCCCAAAGTCCACTGCCTCAATTTTGGGAACATTCGTTGTCTATCCAAGTATTCCACAGATGCAGGGTTTATTAAGCCGATTGCAGGGATTTAATCTGCTGCTCCTGAGGCTGCACAGATAAATTTCCCTTTCTCTTCTTTGTTTGCACAGCTCCTGGGTTTCAGCTTTGGTTTTGGCCCTGCCTCTACATGTAGGCTGACCTCAGGCATCTTTTCCCCACCCAGACAGGAGGGGATTAAAGCAGAGGCTGATTAGTGCTCTCCTGTTCACTCAAGCTGGGGAGAGGGAGGGGTAAAGTAGTCATAACTGGAATGTGGGGCATGCCTGTAGTGGCAGAAGCCAGTGTGACATTGCAACAGCCTGAGGCATGGCGTGTGTTCTCCCAGGGAAGTTGTCCCTGGATCATGGGACCCTGGCAGGCATGCTGCACAGGCTCCCAGAGGGGTGTGGGTAGTGACCTGTTTTTGCACACAGGATTCTTGGTGGCAGTGGTGGCAGTGGTAGCAGTCTGTGCCTGCCTCTGGGGCCCAAGATGATAGCTGTGACTTGTGCCTGTCTCTGGAGCTCACTTAGGTGGTGCTCTGCCATCTGTGGGCACACAGAGCAAGAAGCCCCTCTCCTCACACACCCCAGAACAATGGTCTCTTGCCTCTCTGGCAGGTCCAGACATGTTCCCAGACTCCCTCCAGGCTAGCTGTGGTGCACTAACCCCCTTCAGGCTGTGTTCATGCAGCCAACCCCAGTCCTCTCCCTGTGGTCTGACCTCCAAAGACCGAACCTCAGCTCCCAGCCCCCACCCGTCCTGGCGGGTGAGCAGACAAGCGTCTCAGGCTAGTGAGTGCTGGTCAGCACCAATCCTCTGTGCAGGAATCTCTTCACTTTACCCTCTGCACCCCTGTTGCTGCGCTCTCCTCTGTGGCTCTGAAGCTTCCTCCCACACTGTCCCTGCCAGTGGAGGGGCTTCCTAGTGTGTGGAAACTTTTCTTCCTTCACAGCTCCCTCCCAGAGACGCTGGTCCTGTCCCTATTTTTTTGTCTCTGTTTTTTCATTTTTCTTTGCCCTACACAGGTACGTGAGGATTTTCTTGCCTTTTGGGAAGTCTGAGGTCTTCTGCAAGTGTTCAGTAGGTGTTCTGTAGGGGTTGTTCCACATCTAGATGTAATTTTGATGTATTTGTGGGGAGGAAGGTGATCTCCACGTCTTACTCCTCCACCATCTTTCCTAATCTGTGTGTGTGTGTGTTTGATCTATTTTATTCTTTGTGTTTAAATCATTTGTGTTAATGTTTTAATGTTTAAAATACTAATCTATTGGAGATTGGAGACAAGATGGCGGAATAGAAGGACTTGAGTTCAGCTCCTCTCACTAAAACACCAAATTCACAACACACTGATGAACAACCATTGACCAAAAAAAAGACTGGAACCTACCAAAAAAAGATATTCTGCATCCAAAGACAAAGAAGAAGCCACAGTCAGATGGTAGGAGGGGTGCTTTCATAATGTAATTAAATCCCTTACCTGCTGGGTGAGTGACCCACAAAGTGGAAAATAATTATATCACAGAGGTGCTCCCACAGGAGCAAGAGTTCTAAGCCCCACATAAAGGGGTGCCTTATGTGGGTGGCCCCACATAAGGGGGTGCCATCATGAGGAGGAGCCCCCAGAGCATTTTGATTTGAAAGCCAGTGGGGCTTCAGTGCAAGAGTCCACAGGACTGCAGAAAACAGAGACTCCACTCTTGGAGGGCGCACACAAGGTTTCAGGTGTACTGGGACCCAGGGCAAAGCACTGACACCATAGGAGCCTGGGCCAGACCTAGCTGTGGGTCCTGGAGGGTCTCCTGGGGAGGTGGGGGTTGGCTGTGGCCCTTTGTGGGGGCAAGACCCTGCTGACAGAGGACGCTATTGAATATTCCTTGGTGTGAACTCTCCTGGAGGCCATGATTTTGGCACCAAGACCTGGCCCCACCCAACAGTCTGCAGGCTTCAGTACTGGGACACTTCAGGCCAAACAACCATCAGGGTGAGAACACAGCCCCACCCATCAGCAGACAGGCTGCCTAAAGTCACTGTGAGCCCACAATGTGTCACAGACATGCCCTGTGACACAGCCCTGCACACTAGAGGGACAAGACCCAGCTTCACCCACCAGCGGGCAGGCACCAGTCCCTCCCACCAGGAAGCCTGCACAAGCCCCTGAACCAACCTCACCACGAGGGGGCAGACACCAGAAACAAGAAGAACTAATATCTTGCAGCCTGCAGAATGGAGCCCACAAACACAGAAAGTTAGACAAAATGAGATGGCAGAGAAATATGTCCCAGATGAAGGAACAAGATAAAATCCCAGAAGAACAACGAAGTGAAGTGGAGATAGGCAATCTGCCTGAAAAAGAATTCAGAATAATGAGAGTAAAGATGATCCAAGATTCAGAAGAAGAATGGAGGCACAGACCAAGAAGATCCAAGAAATGATTTAAAAAGAGCTAGAAGGTTTAAAGAACAAAACAAAAATGAACAAAAAGTTAATTGAAATGAAAAATACACTAGAAGGAATAAATAGCAGAGTAAATGAGACAGAAGAATGAATAAGTGTGCTGGAAGACAGATTCGTGGAAATCACTGCCATGGAACAGAATAAAGTAAAAAGAATGAAAAGAAATGAGAACAGTGTAAGGGACCTCTGGGACAACATTAAATGCACCATCTTTTGCATTATAGCCCACAACTAGAAACACAGAAATTATGAATGGGAAAGCTCATCTGTAAAGGCAGACATACAGTAAAAGTAGGAAATCATCCACACATAAATATGATATCAAAACCAGCAAAAGTGAGAAGAGAGTACAAAGGCAGCATACTGGAAATGCATTGGAAATTAAGAGACAAGCAACTTAAAACAATCTTGTGTACATATAGACTGTTATATCAAAACCTCCTGGGAACCACAAACCAAAAATCTACAAGAGACACACACAGAAAAAGAAAAGAGAGTCCAAAAACAACACTAAAGTTAGTCATCAAATCACAGGAGAAGAGAACAAAACAGGAAGGGAATAAAAAAACCTACAAAAACAAATCCAAAACAATTTTTAAAATAGCAATAAGAAAATATATACTGATAATTACCTTAAACATAAATGGATTAAATGCTCCAACCAAAAGACACAGACTGGCTGAATGGATACAAAAACAAGACCTGTATATATGCTGTTGACAAGAGACCCACTTCAGACCTAGGGACACATACAGACTGAAAGTGAGGGGATGGAAAAAGATATTCCATGCAAATGGAAATCAAAAGAAAGCTGGAGTGCAATACTCATATCTCACAAAATAGACTTTAAAATAAAGACTGTTACAAGAGACAAAGAAGGACACTACATGATGATCAAGGGATCAATCCAAGAAGAAGATATAACAATTGTAAATATGTATGCACCCAACATAGGAGCACCTCAATATATAAGACAAATACTAATGGCTATAAAAGGAGAAATCAACAGTAACACAAGAATAGTTGGGGACTTTAACACCCCACTTTCATCAATGGAAAGATCATCCAGAGAGAATATCAATAAGGGAACACAGGGCTTAAATGACACATTAGATCAGATAGCCTTAATTGATATTTACAGAGCATTCATCTGAAAGAAGCACACATTCTTCTCAAGTTCACATGGAACATTCTCCTGGATTAATCACATGCTGGACCACAAACCGAGCCTCGGTAAATTTAAGAAAATTGAAATCATATCAAGCACCTTTTCTGACCACAATGCTATGAGATTAGAGATCAACTACAAGAAAAAAAAGTCTGTAAAAAACAGAAACACCTGGTGGCTAAACAATATGCTACTAAACAACCAATGGATCACAGAAGAAATCAAAGAGGAAATCAAAAATACCTAGAGACAAATGAAAACAAAATCACAAGGATCCAAAACTTCTGAAACTATTCCAAAAACTTGCAGAGGAAGGAATACTCCCAAACTCATTCTATGAGGTCACCATCACGCTGATACCAAAATCAAAGATATCACACTAAAAGAAAATTAAGGTCAGTATCACTGATGAATATAGACGCAAAAATTCTCAACAAAATACTAGCAAACCAATACCAACAATACATTAAAAGGATCATACACCTTGATCAAGTGGGATTTTTCCCAGGGATGCAAGGATTTTTCAGTATCTACAAATCAGTCAGTGTGATACACCACTGAAGAATAAATTGAAGAATAAAAACCATATGTTCATCTCAATAGATGCAGAAAAAGCATTTGACAAAATTCAACACCAATTTATGACAAAAACTCTCCAGAGAGTAGGCACAGAGGGAACATACCTCAACATAATAAAGGCCATTTATGACAAACCTACTCCTAACATCATACTCAATAGTGTAAAGCTGAAAGCATTTCCTCTAAGATTAGGAACAAGACAAGGATGTCCACTCTCACCACTTTTAGTCAATGTAGTTTTGGAATTTCTAGCCACAGCATTCAGAGAAGAAAGAGAAATAAAAGGAATCCAAATTGGAAAAGAAGAAGTAAAACTGTCATTTTGCAGATGACATAATACTATACATAGAAAATCCTAAAGATGCTACCAGTAAACTACTAGAGCTCATCAATAAATTTGGTAAAGTTGCAGGATACAAAATTAATGCACAGAAATTCCTTGCATTTCTATACACTAATAACAAAATATCAGAAAGAGAAATTAAAGAAGCAATCCCATTTACCATTGCATCAAAAAGAATAAAATACCTAGGAAAAAACCTACCTAAGGAGACAAAAGACCTATACTCAGAAAAGTATAAGATACTGATGAAAAAATTGAAGACAACACAAAAGATGGAAAGATATACCATCATCAAAAAATCTACAAACAGTAAATGCTGGAGAGGGTGTGGAGAAAAAGGAACCGTCCTACACTGTTGGTGGGAATGTAAATTGGTGCAGCCACTATGGAGAACAGTATGGAGGTTCCTTAGGAAACTGAAAACAGAGCTACCATATAATCCAGCAATCCCACTCTTGGGCATATATCTGGAGAAAAACATAATTTGAAAGTATATATGCAGCCCAATGTTCATTGCAGCACTGTTTACGGTACCTGAGACATGGAAGCAACCTAAACATCCATTGATAGATGAATGGATAAAGAAGAGGTGCTACATATATACAATGGAATATTACTCAGCCATTAAAAAGAATGAAATAATTCTATTTACAGCAACATGGATGGACCTGGAGATTTTCATACTAAGTGAAGTAATACGACACAGAAAGACAAATATCATATGATATCACTTAGATGCAGAATCTAAAAAAAAATGATTCAAATGAACTTATTTACAAAATGGAAACAAACTCACAGACTTAGAGAATGAACTTATGGTTACCAGGGGGGAAGGGGGAGGGGGAGGGATAGATTGGGAGTTTGGGATTGGCATGTACACACCGTTATATTTAAAACAGATAACCAACAAGGACTTACTGTATAGCATGGGGAACTCTACTCAATATTCTGTAATAACCTAAATGGGAAAAGAATTTGAAAAACAACAGATACATGTATATGTATAACTGAATCACTTTGCTGTACTCCTGAAACTAACATAACATTGTTAATCAACTGTTTTCCAATATAAAATAAAAATTTAGAAAAAGAATGACCATCATCAAAAAGTCTACAAATAATAAATGCTAGAGAGAATGTAGAGAAAAGGGAACCCTCCTACACTGTTGATGGGAATGTAAATTGGTGCTGCCACTACAGAGAACAGTATGCAGGTCTTTTAAAAAACTAAAAATAGAGTTATCCATATGATCCTGCAATCCCACTCCTGGGCATATATCCAGAAAAGATGAAATCTCTAATTTGAAAAGATACGTGCACCCTAATGTTCATAGCAGCACTATTTACAATAGTCAAGACAAGGAAGCAACCTAAAAGTCCATCAACAGATGAATGGATAAAGAAGATGTGGGGTGTGTGTGTATTTATATACATAAACATTTTAAGGAAAAACCCAAACTTTTTGGCCAACCCAATATATATATTTTATATATATAAACACATGTATATATATGCAAAGGGATATTACTCAGACATAAAAAAGAATGAAATAATGCCATTTGAAGCAACATGGATGGACCTAGAGATTATCATACTAAGTGAAGTAAGTCAGACAGAGAAAGACACATATCATATGATATCATTTATATGTGGAATCTAAAAGAAGGATACAAGTGAACTTATTTACCAAACAGAAATAGACTCATAGACATACACACTTATGGTTAACAAAGAGGAAGGCGGGAGGGATAAATTATGGATTTGGGATTAACAGATATACACTACTATATATGAAATAGATAAACAACAAGGACCTACTGTATAGCACAGGGAACTATATTCAATGTCTTATAATAACCTATAATGGAAAGACTTGAAATAAGAATATATATGTAATATTAATATACATTATATATATAATGAATCACTTTGCTATACACCTGAAACATTGGAAATCAAATATACTTCAGTTTAAAAGAAGAACATTATGCTCCGTGAAATAAGTTAAATACAAAACAACACTTATTATATGATTTTATTTACATAACTTGTTCAAAAAAGAGAAATATATTAGTGTTTGCCTAAGGCTGGGGGTGGGAAAGGAAGGGGTGTAAATGGAAACAAGCTTGTTTTTTAGGGTGATGGAAACTACAATTAGACTGAGGTTATGAGAGTGATACAATACACTAAATCATATGTAAATACATTAAAAATTCATTGACTTTAAAATAGGTGAATTTTATAGTATATAGATTATATCTTGATATAGGTGTTAAAAGAAAAAGAAGTAAACACAGAAACACAAAAACTCCCTGGCCCAGATCTCCAATAGCTATCCCCCTTTCCAGTGGACACAGTGCTTTGTGAACTGATTTGAGCTCACAAATAAACTGACGAACAAACAATATAAATGGAGTGAAACAAGATGTCTAGATTTTGCTTTTAAAAGGTAGCGCACACTCTGACTTGTGAGAACTTTTCTAACAATGCTATTCCACCGTGATTGGCCAAACTGAAAAGCACGTTTCTCCATCTTCTCCTTTACAATCTAAGTCAAAGTTCATTATCCTCTTGCTAAACCAACTCATAGCATCCTAACAGATTCCTGGGCTCCCCTCCTCCTGTCTCTTGTTTCTGAAGCTGAATTCTGATGATGTCACTTCTCTATTCAGACTTTTCTCAGGACCTAGAAGAGGTCCCTATTGCGAAGTGGCAAATAGGGACTTCACCGTCTTGCTTGTTCAGTGGGCTGCACTCTCCAGGGGGTGGGCCCCTCGGTGCTGCCAGCAGTCACATTTCTATGCACTCTCCCCCTGCTGTAGATGACCCTTTCATGCCTTCCCCTCTCTCTGCTAAAGCTGCCCACATTTCTTGTCCCATCCAATGCTGAGCTTTTGACCTTGCTTCTCCTTTTATTTTCTCAGTAAAATAAATTGCAGACTGACCCCTCACTACAATGTATCTTCCCTGCTATTACTGTGGACGAACGGCCCACTCCTCCCAAGGCCATTCCTGCCCTGGTGGACTAGACCCACCTATGAACACCTCTCTAGCTACCTCTCACTTTACTCCTGAATCCTCATCTTCCTCTCTGTTCAACTGTCCAAACATGATTTTACTTGGCCCATTTTAAAACACCCTCTTTATGCCATCATCCTGCAGCTACAACCCCATTTCTTGAGCTACTCCAGTTAAGCTCCTAACCTCTCTGCTACACTGAAACCAGTGTAGCCAAACCCCCAGTGACCTTCTCCTTGAGAAGTCAGCCATTGGTTCCTATCCCAGCAGCGGCAGGTGTCGCCCGCCCTTCCTCCCTCTGTACGTGGCAGCTTCACGCTCTCCTGTGCTCCCCTTGCCCCATGGCTCCTTCCTTCTCAGGCTCTTTTGCTAGACCCTCCTCATCTCTGAAACTCTTCCTTTTCCTGTCTACACCTGCTGCCTGGGGTGCACATCTTCTGTTCATGGTAATGCCCACACTGTGCCTCCAGTTGGACCTCACCCTCCGCTCTGGGCACCTCCTCTGTTTCTCCGCCCCATGGCCACACCTCACACAAAATGCCTAAAGCTGAACTCTTGCTCTGCTTCCGCAAACATGTTCTACCGGAAACTGTCCCCGTTTCATTCCGTGGCATCGCAGGCCAGAAAAACTTTGAGTCCTCTGGGTCTGCCCTTCTTCTCACACCCACATCCAATCCAGAATTGGATCTGGACACTCTCACACACCTTCCCCCAGAGCTTCACCCCGTGGGCGCCGGATGCAGTCCAGCTTTCTCCCTGGGCTCCCAGCCTCAACCCTTGGCATTGTCCACCCAGTTGTCACTAAGTCAGATCGCGTCACTCCTCTGCTCCATCACAGACGCGTCTTGGAGCCCTGGGCTCCCACGGGCTTGCCTGGCTCCTCTTCCAGGCATCTCTCCTTCACCCCAGTGGAGCAGCTTCTACTCTAACCTCATTTTCTCTGTGAAACACTCCAAATGCTTCCTTTGAGTTTTAATTTTTTTCTCTACATAGCCTTTTTCATCCTCTAAGATACTAGTTATTTTACTCATTTTTAAAGTTTATTGTCCTTTTCCCACCATAATTTACTTACCATAAAGGCAGATTTTTTCTGTTTTATTTACCTCTATATAGCTGCAAGGAAGCACTTCATATATAATTGTTAAGAGCATAAATGACTATTCTTCTCCTATTTATCAGCAAGCCACTCTGCTGCCCTGCACCTGGCCCTGGTCCACGCTCTGCTCACCCTCATACCTGCTGGCAACACTCCCAGCCTCTGTCAAGCTTTGTCTGACTCTTCCCAGCAGACAGTACTCTCCCACTTCCTGTTTCCAGAGTCCTTCTGCTTCTCACTCTGAGTGACAGTTGTTGTATTTGCACCCTCACCTCTCTTCTACACTAAGCTCCTAAGAGCCCCACCACATTTGTGGGGTCTCATTCAGCACCAGCACGGTCCCCTGTAGCCCGCAGTCCCAAATAATGCCTGCAGGAACAGTCTCAGAGAGATTAAGCATTCTGTTAAAGCCCCGCAGCTGACGGTGAGAGCCAGGAGAATCATGGCAAAGTCCCCACTCTGTGCAGCCACGCTGGCCACCTTTGGAGAGAGACCCTGGCACACTGTTCTCCCCACTGAGGCTGCCCAGCTGACGCACGTAGTGACGTGTGGGGCGTGCTGTGCTCTCGGTGCAAGGAGCCTCCGTATTCATCTTTGTGTCCTAGGGGTCTGTGGAGGCACTTGGGAACATTGGTGATTGAATTAGGAGGGTGGACTGCACGATTGTGTCACCAAAGGCGCACCTGCTGGAGAGACTGAGGGAGAAGTGCAGCCTTTACTGTAGGGAGTGCAGCTATTGTTCACAAGACAAAGTGTGATAATAGTTATTTGCAGCTAACACACTGTCAAAAGCCCAGAAAGAACAAAGTTAAAACTACTAAGTCAATAAAATAGTAAGAGTTTTTGGTGCACATAAGAACAATTCACAAACTGGGGGCTCTTAAACAAACAGTGGAAAAAAGCTCAGACAGCTTATAGTGAAAATATAGAGGTTGTTTATTTTTATAATTATTTCTTATAGCATTAGAATTTTCCCAGTGATAGCAGATTGGTTAAATGTGGTTACCTCATGCCAAATTTGTGGAACAGCTTAAGTTTCATTTATGATTTTCAGAGGCATTTACAACAAGTGGCCTAAGCTAAGTTTCATTGTTTTGCAGAGGAAGCTAAACTAAGTTTCACTTATGTGGCTTAATTGGTTTTATCTGCTCGGAATTTTTCAAGTCTGGTCTCCATTTCATAGTTAATTTTAATAACTCCCCCCTTTGGGTCATTCTCTCACCAAACTGAGAGTATGAACAACTAGTATAGTGTTACTCTCAGTTGCCTCTGTTGACTTGGATCAGACAGTCATGTAGCCACTGCTGTCAACAGCTGAGTTGTCAGTACAGAGGGTCATGTAGTCACAGTCATCAGCATTTGCAGAGCCATCACTGAATTATTCCAGCTGTCTAATCCCAGTGGATACTGTATTACTTGTGACTGGCTGCAAAAAGGCATGTAAAGCCCTGGCGAGGATGCAAGGCACTGGAAAGGTTAATATGATGACCATATGGAGAATAATAGCCAAGGATTGAAAAATTCCTCAGAGTAGGGATTTCCAGGTGTCATGGTTTAACCAACTAAATAAATCAAATGGTTTGCAATCAGATTCAGGTTTTACTTTTCTAAGTCAATCTATAGTTTTCTGGATAATGGGTTTCAATTTGTTCTGAGTTATTTACATAGGCACACATGATGTATTAGCACTTACGTATACTCATAATTATTCAGGACAGGATGAACATGATAATATTTTATATGGGGAGGCAGTGTTGCAGGTGAACCTCTACCTAAATTAGGCCTCTAAATGGTGTGATGTGAACAATCAGGTGATTTAATAAGAGGCATTTGTATAAAAGAAAAGCAAAGGCTAATAGAGCAAATTATAAACTCAGTTTTTGAGTTCGGAGAGCATTTCAGTTGAGATAATTTCTAAATTTGAGTTTGAAGCATCTTCAGATGGCAGAATGAGGCTGACAGTTTCAATCTGAAGGATTTTCCTGGTTTGCAGTTTGTTTTTGATGATATCATCGGGTGTTCCTGTAACCCTCTTGAGAGTGGACCATGCAGAAACAGGCACGAAGGTTGTCCATACAGGATCTGTTATGGAGGTTTTCCTGAAGTTTACAGGCAGATAACAAAACCTCAAAGACAATTAACAGGACTAGAATCTGATAATGAGTATGTTATAGTTTTCTACTGAAAGATAATTTTTTTCTGTAGTCATCCATTCTTCTCAAAGATGATTACTGTGAAACTAATTTATTTGTAGAATAAGTCTAGTCTTATTAAACTTGGCTTGATTACTTACATAAATGTAATAAGGACAATGATTCTATGCATATTCTCAATTATGACATTCCAGTTAATGCTTTGGTAATATCCAAGGGGCTTTATTGGCTCTGTGAAGTCAATCTTAGATCCTTAAAATTGTCTGGTAATAAGGAATCTGTGATTTGACCTTTAAAAGTCTCTTTTAGGCTAAGAAGCCAAGCTAAGAATTTAAATTATGTCCGGTTACAAGGGAAACAGATTCTTACTGAATTTTGTAAATACCTATATTGTTATGAAAGATTAGAAAATTTAATAAGAGCCTCTGGAGGGATTCTGGAAGGATCAGGTAGGGAAAAAAAGATAAATGTTTCAACCTTTGTTTGCCTTGAAGCCAGGTGTGGCTCCACATTGGAATTTGGTCACCTCACCTGCCTCAGCCATGAATGGTGACTGTTCCAGGAAAGTCCTCCAGAATGGTGCATTTGCTCTCAGTAAAAAACATCTTCATGAAATACATGCCACTGGTCAAATGCCTTTGGTAGTAAAAGGAGCATCAGTGCTGTGAGACTGACAAACACCAGCTTTAGTCATTCACAAATGCATTGTGGGGGGAGTCAAACTGATAACCAGAGCTCACAATTTTTTTTAATGTTCATGTTTTGTTCTTCATCTCCAAATAAAAATCTAAAACCCCTACCAAAATCTCAATGGTGTTTTCTGCAGAAATAGAAAAATTAGTCCTAAAATTCAAATGGAATCTCAAGGGACCCAAGAATAGCCAAAATAATCTTGAAAAAGAACAAAGCTGGAGGACTCACACTTCCTGAATTCAAAACTTACTACAAAGCTGCAGTGATCAAAGCAGTGTAGTCCTGGCATAAAGACAGAATTATAGATGAATAAGATGGGCAGGGAGGGGAGAGAAGGGAAGGCAAGGGAAGAGAGAATAGAATCGAACAGAATAGAATAGTAGAGTGGCCAGAAATAAACCCTCACAAACAGAGTCATATGATTTTTTTCAACAAGGGTGTCAAGACCGTTCAGTGGGGAAAGGACAAATGGTTTCAACAAATGGTTCTGGGGAAAACTGGATAACCCCACATGGAAAAAAAATGAAGTTAGACCTTAACTTACACCACGTACAAAAATTAATTGAAAATGGATCAAAGACCTAAATGTTAGAGCTAAAAGTATAAAACTTTTAGAAGAATTCACAGGGGAAAAGCTTCATGATGTTGGAACAGATGTTTGGGGTACAGATATCTGTTCCAAGTTTCTGCTTTCAATTGTTTTGTGTCTATACCCAGAAGTGGAGTTTCTTTAGACCATTGTCTTAGCGTGCAGACTCACAATTTCTGGAGCACAGGGGACAAAGTTGATAAAATGAATACATAAAGGGGATATAGTACATATATATTTTTACTTCTCTTTCCTCTCCCCCAATCCCACCTTCAAATAATCTTATCTTTTATACACATTAATAAGAAATATATCTACTATGCTGTGCGGTGACACGATGAGAACGCGGAGTGCTTCCTGAGCCGAACGTGTGCCTTTGTTCCTAGGCGAGGTGGCTTTGGATACGGCAGGCATGCCCCGGGTTACGTGGTGCCCGCCAAAGGCCGAGACGCTGGAGGACCCGCAGGCCAGGACCAGTGCAGCAGCGTCCCGCGCCAAACCCCAACCGGTACCCATGCTTCACCTGCCGCTACTAGACCCCAGCCACTTGGCGTGTGGGCGGCCCCATGTACTGTTGAATCTCTTAGCCAGAATTACCTGGAACTTGTGGAATCTTTTAAGAAATAAAGGCAAATCTCGCAATGTGAATTCACTTTTTTTTAAAATAAGTGTATTTTCTGCCTTTTTTTTTAAAATAAATTTATTTTTTTTTATTTTTGGCTGCATCGGGTCTTTGTTGCTGCACGGGCTTTCTCTAGTTGCGGTGAGCGGGGGTTACTCTTCATTGCGGTGTGTGGGCTTCTCATTGCAGTGGCTTCTCTTGTTGCAGAGCATGGGCTCGTTGTGGCACGTGGGCTTAGTAGTTGTGTCTCACGGGCTCTAGAGTACAGGCTCAGTAGTGGGGCGCACGGGCTTAGTTGCTCTGCTGTATGTGGGATCTTCCCAGACCAGGGTTCGAACCCGTGTCCCCTGCATTGGCAGGCGGATTCTTAACCACTGTGCCACCAGGGAAGTCCCTTTTCTGCCATTTTTAAGACAAGTTTTCTGTTAATGAGGCATTCCATTTTCCATTAACAAAAGTTTATGGTTAACAAAAAAAAAAAAATTGAAATTTCTACTCTCAAACATTGAGTGAACCTCAGCAGACAGGTCCCTCTCTGCAGAAAGCAAGTTCAGTTTAGATTTAAAAAAAAAATTCTTTATTGTGTTTACATAACATAAAGAAATTCTACTTATGACCTCAAAAATGTTCTTGCACAAGCATTGGGAAGATACCTTCAATGTCTTCTGCAGACATTTCTTCTTGGTTTTGGTGAAGATACATTTCTCCCTTTTGCCATTGGACCTCACATCTGCTCGTGGGTGTTGGGCTGACTAGCACTGTGTTTCGTCTCTAGGTGCAAGAAGAAAACAGTGTCTCATTTTGAAGGGTCTCACATGTGAGGTCTTTATGGACATTCGTGCTGCCACTCAGAAAGGGGCTTAAGATTTCATGACAGTCTGCAGACATATGCTGAGGAACACAGATACAGAAGGAGAGTCACTGTTGTTGCCATACTCACACAAATGCTGGAACTGTTCTCTGAGGTCCCTCTTCTTGTCCAAGGAAGCTGCCAAGCTAATCACATGACAAAGCCAGCCAAACCTGGGATCAGCGCCTGAGGCCCTGTAGGTGGCGCCAAAGTCCAAGGAACTCTCACAAAACTCCAGCAGGCTCTATTTCCTCCAGTCTTTAAGGACCCTCTTCATATTGTTCTGGAAGTCCCAGAACCAGCCCTCTGATAACTGGACTGGGAACCTTTTCACTTTATTGATTTCAAAAGGACCTGGGCAGAGATGAGAAGAGTTCTATACTTATCTATTAAGTTCATCTGGTGTCCCTGTCATTTAAGGCCAGTGTTTCCTTATTGGTTTTCTGTCTGGATGATGTGTCCATTGATGTAAGTGGAGTGTTAGGGTTTCCTACTATTACGGTGTTACTGTCAATGTCTCCTTTATGTTTATTAATATTCTCTCTATATATTTAGGTGCTCCTATGTTGGATTCATATATATTTACAATTGTAATATCTTCTTGTTGGATCAATCCCTTTATCATTGTGTAACGTCTTTCTTTGCTTCCTGATTTGGTTTTTATTTTAAAGTCTATTTTGTCTGATATGAGTATTGCTACCCTGGCTTTCTTTCAATTCCCATTTGCATGGAATATCTTTTTTCCATTTTCTCACTTCCAGTCTGTGTGTGTCTTTCAATCTGAAGTGGGTCTCTTGTGACAGCATATATACGGGTCTTGTTTTTGTATCCATTCAGCCACACTATGTCTTTTGATTGGAGCATTTAGTCCATTTACATTTAAAGTAATTATTGATAGGTACATGCCTGTTACCATTTTACTAATTGTTTGGGGGTTATTTTTGTAGTTCCTTTTTGTTCCTTTCTTCTTCTTTTGCTCTCTTCCCTGGTAATTTGATGACTCTCTTAGTGCTATGTTGGTTTCCTTTCTTTTTTGTGTGTGTATCTATTATAGATTTTTGGTTTATGGTTACCATGGAGGGTGTATGTGTGTGTATATATATATATATATATATATATATACATATATTTTTTTTGTCTCTTATCTCTTAAGTTTAAATGCATTTTAATGATGCTGCATTTTACTCCTTCCCACCATGTTTACTATTTTTCGCTTCATATTTTACATCTTTTGTTTTTTGTATTCCTCAACTACTTATTGTGGATATAGATGATTTTACTACTTTTGTCTTTTAACCTTCCTACTATCTTTATACCTTTTCTGTATATTTGCCTTTATCAATGAGATTTTTCCTTTTGTAGTATTTTGTAGTATTTCTAGTTGTGGCTTTTTCTTTTCCACTTAAAGAAGTTTCTTTAACATTTCTTGTAGAGCTGTTTTGGTGGTGCTGAACTCTTCTGGCTTCTGCTTGTCTGTAAAACTTTTCTTTCTCCTTCAAATCTGAATGAGAGCCTTGTTGGGTACAGTATTCTTGGTTGTAGGTTTTCCCCTTTCATCATTTTAAATATATTGTGCAACTCCCTTCTGGCCTACAGAGTTTCTGCTGGAAAGTCAGCTGATAGCCTTATGGGAGTTCCTTTGTATGTTACTTGATGCCTTTCCCTAGTTGCTTTTAATATTCTCTTTAATTTTTCCCATTTTAATGACAATGTGTCTTTGTGTGGTCCTCTTTGAGTGGATTCTATTTGGGACTCTCTACACCTCCTGGACCTAAATGTCCATTTCCTTCCCCAGATTAGGGAAGTTTTCAGCTATATGTCTACAAATATGTCCTCTGCCCCTTTCTATCTCTCTATTCTTCTGGAATCCCTATAATGCAAATATTCATGTGCTTGATGTTGTCCCAGAGGTCTCTTAAACTGTCTTCATTTCTTTTTGTTCTTTTTTCTTTTTTCTGTTCAGTGGCAGAGATTTCCACTGTTCTGTCTTCCATTTTGTATTCTTCATCTCTGTTTGGTTCTTCTTTATGTTTTCTAACTCTTTGTTAATAACTTCTAACTTTGTTCATCCATTCTTCCCCCAAGTTCTTTGAACATCTGTACAATAATTATCTTGAACTCTTTCTAAGGAGGATTGCTCCACTTCACTTAGTTCTTCTTTCTAGGGTTTTGTCTTGTTCCTTCATCTGGAACATGTTCCTCTGTCACCTGACTTTGACGATTTGTTATTTTTATTTCTATGTATTTGTTAAGTTGGTTATGTTTCCCAACCTTGTAGAAGTACCTTATGTAGGAGATGTCCTATGCATCCCAGCAGCACACTTCCCTCTGGTCAGCGGAACTATATGCTCTAGGGGTGCCCCCTATGTGGGCTGCATGGGTCGCTCTGTTGTGTTGCACTCTATTGTGGGTGGTCTGGCTGGCCCCAGTTTGGTTGGTTGCCAGGCCTTGCTTTGTGCAAGGCTGTGAGGTCATAAGGAGGCCAGCTACAGAGCCCTGGGGCATCCTGGGGCTAGTGCTTGCCCACTGGTGAGGCAGAGCCAGGCTCTGGGGTGGGTGATTAGGGGCCCAGGGGTCCCAATCTGGTGTTGGCCTGCTGTTGGGTGGGGTTAGTTCCTGGCATGGCTGACTGCAGGGTCCAGGGTGTTCCAAAGCTGGTCTCAGCCTGCTGGTGGATGGAGCTGGATCCTGGGCCAGATGGCTGAGGGGCCCAGGGGGTTCCGGGGCTGGTACTGGCCTGCTGGTGGGTAGGCTGGGTCCTGAAATGGCAGGCTGCATGGTTGGAGTGGTCCTGGCGCTGGTGCCTGCTTGTTGTTGGGCAGGGCCAGGTCCTAGAGCTAGTGTCAGCTCACTGTTGGGTGGAGCCAAGTCCTGGGGTCTCTGGCTGCAGGGATTTGGGGGTTCCAGAGTTGATGTGTCAGCCTGCTGGTGGGTGGGGACAGGGTCTAAGGGTTCCTGGGACTTGTGCCTACCTACTGGAGGGTGAAGCTGGTCATGAGGCCAGTGTCCCAAGGCAGCTGCTGGCTCAGGGGGTCTTAAGACAACTATCCTGCCGGTGGGTGTGGTTGTGTCCCTGCCCAGCTGGTTGCTTGGCCTGAGGAGTCCCAGTACTGGTGCCAACAAGCTTATGGGTGGGGTCAGGTCTGAGTGCTAACAAGCTGGAGGGAGGGTTCCAAGAGGATGCTTGCCAGCACCAGTGTCACCATGGTAGAGCAAGCTCCTGCTGCCAGTGTCTGTCTCCAGGGGAGCTGCAGCTGCCTCCTGCCTCCGGGAGACTCTCCAAAATCAGTGGGTATGTCTGACCCAGGCTCCTTTCAGATTACTGCTTCTGTCCATGATCTTGTGAGATTTTGTGTGCACCCTTTAAGAGTGGAGTCTCTATTTCCCACAACTCTCTGGGTCTCCTAAATGTAAGCTTTGCTGGCCTTCAAAGTGAAATGTCTGGAGGCTCATCTGCCTAGTTTAGGACCCCCAGGCTGGGGAGACTGATGTGGGACTTGGACCCCTTACTCCTTGGGGAGAACCTCTGAAATTGTAATTATTCTCCCATTTGTGGGTTGCCCATTTGGGAGGATGGGTCTTGACTACAACGTGACTCTGCCCATCCTACCCTTCTCGTCCTGGTTCCTTCTTTATATTTTTAGTTGTAGAACGTATTTTCTGCTAGTCTTCTGATTTTTCTTATCAATAGTTTCTCTGTACCTAGTTGCAATTTTGGTGTGCCCGTGGGAGAATGTGAGCTCAGGGTCTTCCTACTCTGCAATCTTGTCCACTCTCCTCCCCATGTGATCTTTCCTGAATTCCAAGAGTGAGTGGCCAAGCTGTGATCTGGCCTTACAATGCAGGCACAATGGAAGATTTCAGCCCCCCAAAACCGTAGACGATGATGTTGCTAAGATTTCTGTATCTGCATAAGCAGGTCTCCCCTCTCCTAATTCCTGTCACATCTTCCTCACTTCCTTGAGTCCTGGCTCTTAGTGTCCTAGTGTCCTCAAGGTCTAGATTTCTACTAACAGGCTGCTCAAGGCAAATTACGGTTTCTCCAACACACTACTCAAAATCATTCCAGCCGCCACTATGTGGAGGCCACTCCCACTTTTTAGGTTATGGGAGAACCTCTGTCCCCGTACTCAAATCTGCATTAATTATCTGTTGCTGAATTACTAATCACCCAAACTTGGTGGCTTAAAACAACACCCATGTATTATCTCAGTTTCTGGGTCTTGGGGTCCAGATGTAGTTTAGTTAGTTCAGTTTATCTTACCACTTCTCGTATCACTCACCCAGTTTCTTTGGCTATTGCCAGAAATGTCAGCTCCTTGCCACATGTGCTAGTTGTGTAAAAGAGAGTATTTAAATAAGTGCCTTCCATCATGAACCACCTCATGTTCGTACAATGACATTTGGGGCTGCAAAAGAAGCTCCTTGACGTGCCTGTAGTTTAGATGGGACAGCACACATCTATATGTTTTTTTGTGGGAGTATAAATGGGTTACATCTTTTGGAATGACAATTTATAACAAAAACATTTTACTTTTTCATTCCCATTGATCCAATAATTTCACCTCTATGAACTAGTCCTGGTTCACCAGAAACATTGGAATCAACTACACACCTGATTGCCGGGAATAGTTAATGGTTAATAAACCTGGAGCCTCTGCACCATAAAATAATACCAAATCATTTAAAGGTCATCCACAGGATTATTTTTAATTACAAAAGAGATACTTATGATATAATATGAAGTATAAAAGTCTTAGGCCACCTACTTAAAGCAGAATTCTTAAAGGGTAAGAAATATATTTCAAAGTGATCACTGTGGTTATTTCTGAGTAGTGCAATTAAGGGTAAATTTTACTCTCTCATCTATATGTTTCTATAATTTCTATACTTTTATGGAGTGGTATATGATATATGTGTGTGTATGTGTATATATGTGTGTATGTCTCTATATATTATATAATAAAGAGATATTTTAAAAATACAAATGGAAGAACAGCTTATAAGTGATAGATTATATGATTACTAGTGACAAAACTTAGTAAGTCTCATGGAAAAAATGAGGAGGTAAAACTGTGACATCTATGAAAATTTACCACAGAAACAACAGGATGATTTTATGCCCACTGGATATGGGATAGATGTTTATTTCAGGAAAAATTATGGCAAAGGTTTATACTGTGGTTACACAGATACATAAAAATGCTGACAATATATTAAGATAGTGGGATTATTAATGATTTTTTTCTCTATATCGCAAAGGGTACTATTAAAGCAATTTTGTGATTAAAATTGCTTAATTTTGATAAAGGTTTGTCCTATGTTTATTCTTTCAGCAAATTGCTATTGAGGAATATTAGAGGAACTGAAAGATCATTATGGCCAATAATTAGGAGGGAACATGGGAACTGAGAAAAGGAGGAAGAAAAAGAAGATTGTTATTTGTGTTAAGAGATGCTCTGGGACTCTGGAAGGCAATTTAGAGGATTTGAGGAAGGGAAGTGATGTGATGAAATTTGTGTTTTAAGTTCACTCAAGCAACAGTACATAGAAGAAATGGAGTGGATGAAAGCAAGTCATGCCAGGGACGCCAGATGGGAGACTTTGCAGTTTTCTAAGCAAGGCTGATGGTGGCTTGGGATAAGGTGGAGGAAGAGGATGACAAGAAGTAGATGAATGTGAGAGGTATTGAGAAAGGTGAATTGATAAGACATGGTGATTGTAAACAACTCTACACAAATATGTGGTGCAAAAATAATTTTTTGAAAGGAAAAATTGTACTTGGAGACATTAATTTGTGCCTTTAGGGGAAATGGTGGTGCTAATGGAAGGCACTTACCTTGATCCTGGGTCTTGATGAGATGGTTGTGGGTGTCTTTTTTTTTTTTAATTAATTAATTAATTAATTAATTAATGTATTTTGGCTGCGTTGGGTCTTCGTTGCTGCACGTGGGCTTTCTCTAGTTGCGGCTAGCGGTGGCTACTCTTCGTTGCAGTGCGCGGGCTTCTCATTGCAGTGGCTTCTCTTGTTGCAGAGCATGGGCTCTAGGCTCATGGGCTTCAGTAGTTGTGGCACTCAGGCTCAGCAGTCGTGGCGTACAGGCTTAGTTGCTCCACGGCATGTGGGATCTTCCCAGACCAGGGCTCAAGCCCGTGTCCCCTGCATTGGCAGACAGATTCTTAACCACTGCACCACCAGAGAAGTCCAGTTGTGGGTGTCTAAATAAGTTCCTTCCCATATGAGTACAAGGAAGAGAAATGTTATCCATCCTTTTCTTTTCCTGGACTTTGGAGACAAATGTTTCAAAACTATGGACCTGACTAATTTGTTGTATATTCCAAGGCTGTTTGAAAGGAAAACCAGGGAAAGAATCTGATGTCATGAGGGCCTGCTATGAACTAGGACCTCCATTTATGTAGACAGCAAATGTCCATCAAATGCCTTAACATTGAAGTTACGTCATTTAATCCTTACAGCAGCTTTGTGGAATAACCAATACTACCTCTATTTTACATGTGGAGAATGACACTCAAAGAGGTTGAGCAACTTATCTAATAATAATAATAACAACACAACAATAGTTGCAGTCATAAGAACCAGCACTTCTAAAGCAATACATGAGATATATACTATTATTATCTGTGTTGACAATTAAAACCGAGGCATACTTTTGCCTCTTGCTGAAGGTCACAGAGTCAATAGATACCAGAGCTGAGAGACAGATCTGCTTGACTCCAGAGTTCATGTTATTAGCCTTTACAGTGGTGGTTCTCAAAGAAAATCCCTGGACAAGCAGCGCCAGCATCCCCGGGAAACTTGCAAATTGTTGGGCCACATCGGATCTCTTGAATCAGGGACTGTATTTTAACAACCCCCCTAGTGATTCTGATGCCACCACCTACTATACTGTACTATAGCATCTTAATAAATAGCATACAGCAAAAGTCAGAATTTTACCCTGGTCTGTCCAACTCCAAAGCCTATGTTTGTTTTTCCACTCTGATCAATGAGAAATTGCTAAAATTCAAATCCTTTTAAGGCAATTTCACAGCCCATGAGAGACAACTTAAAGAAAGAGAAAAAAAGAAAACAATAGCATTTTACTTGCATGTCATGGTTTGAGACAGTTTATCAGTTTGGAGACTCACATAGTCTTACAAATTGTGGTTTCTGTTTCATTTCTCATTAGTCTGCATTTTAAAAAGATTGAGAAGTAGTGTGAGGAAGGGATCAGATGGGGATAGATGAGTGGCAAGGAGACTTGAGACTGTCAAGTAACACGCAACACCTAAAGGGCAAGGTGGGACCACAGGGCGTGAGCAGGTGACAGATGAGGAATAATGCGGAGGAACTAGAGTGGGATGTGGAAACCAAATAATTTTGGAGAGAGGAATAGAGCACCATAAGAGAGAGGGAGAATTTGGGAGTGACACCAGCCTGCTAGCTTGGATGAATGGGCAGGAAAAAAAGCTTGAAAAAGCATAAATAAGTTCAAGGTGGAACTGTGGCCTGTGGACATCCAGTTGCTGCTCAGAGGACACTCACTCATCCATCTTCCAACAAATATTTCTTGGGCACTCTCATGTGCCAGGCTCTCTTCTAGGTACTGGGATAGATTAGTGCTTTGTCTCCTGTAAAACCCCCAAATCCCTGCCCAGGTATAGCTTACACTTGAATGAGAGGAGATAAAAATAAACAATAAACATGACAAGTGAATTATCTGGTGTGTTAGAAGGTGATGAATGTTATAAGGAAAAAAATTAGTGTAAGGTAAGGGAATTGGGTATGGTAGGGAATGACCTGGGTGGCAAATTTAAATGGGGCACTAAGGGTGGGCCTCACTGAGAGAAGGAGACCACTCTGAGCAAAGACTTGGTAGAAGTTAGGAGCATTCCAGACAGTGCTGGCAGGCAAAATACAGGATACTCAGTCACATTTGAACTTCAAGTGAGCAATGAGTAATTTTTTCATGTAAGTATGTCCCATGCAGTATTTAGATATAGTTATATCAACATTATTTGTTTATCTGAAATGAAAACTTAACTGGGCATCTTGTATTTTTGTTTGCTAAATCAGGCAATCTGACACCAGGCAGAGGAAATAGCCCATGCAAAGGCCATAAGAAAGGAGTGTGCCAAGGAAAAGCAAAGGCCAGGGTGGCCGACTTCATGCAGGTGGGGATGGGGTGGGGATGTGGTGGGCATGTGGGCTCCTGAGGCCTGGCAGGGACACCATGGGGTTGTGGCTTCAACAGGAATAAGATGGGCAGCTGCTGCAGGTCTGAGGGCAGAGGGGTCTTAAACTGCCCTACTTGTTAACAGGATCACTCTGGTTGCTGAGTGAGACTAGACTGTAGGGGAGAAAGGGAGGAAGCAGGATGACCTCTGGGTGACCTCTGGAAAAGGGACTGTATGTGCAGAAAGGTGGGTGGTCAAGATTCCTGAGCTTTTCTGTACTTCCAAAGAATATTTTAAATTTAAGAATAAAGAAAAGGAAGACACTGGGGTTGTTTGTGATTTCATGGGCAATTGTCTGGTCTGTCTCAAATTAGATGGTAAGTTCCTTTAGACAGAGACCAAAATCTCCTCTCCAGGAGTCTGCAAACACTTTTTATAAAGAGCTAGGTAGTAAATCTTTTTTAGGCTTGACAGACCAAGAGGCAAAAATCGAAGATATTAAGTATATACTTACATGACAAGAAAGAAGACAAATTTCCACAAGATTTTATTGACAAAATTTGAAATATAACTGAGCATGATGTTTTGTGATACAGGAACACTAGTGAAAAGAATGAAAGTATTTGGGGGATAACATTTTGCTTAGTTGGGGTTCAGAGTTACTGTTTCCTATCATCAAAATTGATTGCAAGTGTTCATCTGCTGACCTGTAATGAGATTTTACATATTTTACCTCTGAAAATGTTTTTTCACACAGGTAAGTACTGACAAACACTGATCCCTAAAGATATGGTATTGAGAGTATTTATCACTTGGAAGGGCTTTATAGAATTCTGCTAGATTCTCCTCTTGATATTTTAGCCTGTCCTCTTGATATTTTAGCATGACACTGCAGATTAGTCACTTGCAATCGAAAGTTAAGCCCCTCTATTTGCACAGGTAAATGGCCCTTGAAATAAGGACATTTCCTTTGCACTTTCACTGAAGTCCAGAAAAACATTGTTACAACTGTAATTTCAGCTCAGAACATATGCCCACACAAATTTGTATGGGTTTTAATTTTTGACAGCACAGGAGGTATATAAAGCAACTTGGCTTTACTTGTGATTTAAACATTAGCTGTTGTCTAATTGACTTTACTATAGTATAAGTTTCACACATAAGCTCTATTTTGCCCTATAGTTTTAGGTTGATTTCATAAGAAACATTATCAAATCGATAGCCAAAGCTAATTTCTTTTTTTTTTATTATTATTAATTAATTTATTTATTTATGGCTGTGTTGGGTCTTCGTTTCTGTGCAAGGGCTTTCTCTAGTTGCGGCAAGCGGGGGCCACTCTTCATTGAGGTGCGCAGGCCTCTCACTATCACGGCCTCTCTTGTTGCGGAGCACAGGCTCCAGATGCGCAGGCTCAGTAGTTGTGGTGCACAGGCTTAGTTGCTCCGCGGTATGTGGGATCTTCCCAGACCAGGGCTCGAACCCGTGTCCCCTGCATTGACAGGCAGATTCTCAACCACCGTGCCACCAGGGAAGCCCCCCCAAAGCTAATTTCTTAATTCAACCGATGTTTTATAATAGTGATTGAGGGTGATTCTTCTTATTCAGAAAAAATTCAATTTCAGTCCTGAGCTAAAAAAAAATCGCAATAACACTTTACAACTGCTAACCTATTGAATTGCTGTGTGGTTGAGCAAGTTAGGATATTCAGTTTCTACTGGTTAATAACACATGATAGATTCCAATATTTTCTGTGAAGTACCTGCTGTTGAATAATAAAATGAACAACAATTTGCTTTAAAGGGTTTACATTTTCAGAAGCTTTATAAATTTGTCCAACTAAGCCTTTTTCTGCTCCACAAGTGTTTTTACCATCATCAACTATAAAACATCTTAACAGTTTCCATCAGGTTGTACTGAATTTTTGTTTTCTGAACCTCTTTGAAAATGTCCCTGCTCCACACACACTCTATAGTGACAGCCTAATTCTTCAGGCGCTTCAAACTCAGTATTGGTTTCTCAAATAAACAGCACCAGGCTTATCAAGCAACACCATTAGTCTTATCAAGGGCCAAAGAATACCACTGGAAAACATTTGCCTTTTTTTAATTGGCTGTTATTGTTGCTCCCAATGCCCTCAACTCTTCAAGAAACTGTTACAGCTGAAAGATCAATAGTTTTAAATACGTTTATTTTCAGCTACTGCAATAAATCAGTTTAATTAACTCACCATGAGTAAATGACTTTTCTTGTCCAACACTTGGAAACTTACTTTAGTTGCAGCCTCATTTTTATTTTTGTGAAGAAATTCTGCTACGATGAACTATTTCATTTAAAAATTTCCAATTTTTCTGGTCATTATCTTCCTGGCAGTTGGGAATGTTGTGGTGAGTGCTTAGTCTGGTAAGGTCAACACTTATTTTATTAAACTTTTTAGCCCAGCTGCTGTTGCGTAATAAACACAATGTTTTGCCATTTAATTGGATAACAAAATAATCCACGCTTCAATGTGCCTTAAAAATAAAACATGAAGTCCACTTTTCTTTGTTTTGACATGATGGGCAAGTATCAATAATAAAAGTAAATATAATGTCACAGTACATGGCACTGGGACAGATGTCTAGTTATAACCGAGTTGATGTAATTTTGAGTGCACCAGGCAGCTGTTCAAAGTGAAGAGAGCGCTCCCTCCCATCTCTGTCTCAGTTACCCAACTCCGCGCGGTCAGTCGTGCCGAAGCAGCCAGAGACAGCACGTAAATGATGGAGTATGGCTGCTTGGAGCAGCCTGCGTGTGCAGTAAGGAAGGCTCCCCTTCCTCCTCTGTGCCAACCACCCACACCCACTCCAGCATTTACTTGTTGACTTTTTTATTATGGCCATCTGACTGTGAAGTGATACCTCTTTGTAGTTTTGATTTGCATTTCTCTAATAATTCGCAATGTTGAGCATCTTTTCACATGCCTGTTGGCCATCTGTATGTCTTCTTTGGAGAAATGTTTATTCAGGTCTTCTGCCCAATTTTGGATTGGGTTGTTTGTTTTTTAAATATTGAATAGTATGGACTGTTTTTATATTTTGGAGATTAAGCCCTTGTCAGTCACATCATTTGCAAATATTTTCTCCCAGTCCATAGGTTGTCTTTTTGTTTTGTTTATGGTTTCCTTTGCTGTGCAGAAGCTTATAAGTTTGATTAGGTCCCATTTGTTTATGTTTGCTTTTATTTCTTTTGCCTTGAGAGACTGACCTAAGAAAACATTGCTATGATTTATGTCAGAGAATGTTTTGCCTATGTTCTCTTCTAGGAGTTTATGGTGTCATGTCTTATATTTGTCTTTAAGTCATTTTGAGTTTATTTTTGTGTATGGTGTGAGGGAGTGTTCTAACTTCATTGATTTACCTGAGACTGTCCAGCTTTCCCAACACCACTTGATGAAGAGACTGTCTTTTCTCCATTGTATTTTCTTGCCTCCTTTGTTGAAGATCAGCCATTATTTCTTGGAGTCCTTTTTCAGCCTCACTCTCTTTGCCCTCTCTTTCTACAAGTCCAACAATATGAATGTTAGATATTTGGTCATAGTCTCACAGGTCCCTGAGGCCCTGTTCATTTTTTTTTTTCACTCTATTTTCTATTGGCCAGATTGGGGAATTTCTACTGTTCTATCTTCAAGCTCACTGATTCTTTCCTCTATCATCTCTAGTCCAATATTAAGCCCATCTATTGCGTCTTTTATTTTGGTTATTGTATTTTTCAATTCTAAAATTTTCCTTTGGTTCTTCTTTATAACTGATTTTCCATTTTTTAAATTTATGTCAATCATGTTTATAACTGCTCCTTGAAATACTTTTATGATGACTCCTTTTATATCCTTGTCAGATAATTCTAAAATCTATGTCATCTTGGTGTTGCCATTTGTTTTCTTTTCTCATTCAGGTTGAGATTTTCATAGTTTTTGGAATGACTAGTGACTTTTCATTGAAATCTGGACATTGTGGGTATTATGTTATAAGACTCTGAGACTTTTTACATCTTGTGTTTTAGTTGGCCTCCTGACAGCACTCCAGTGGTGCCACCTCCTTACTGCCAGATCGGGCGGGTAGGGGTGGGGGTGAAGTCTATGTTCCCACTGACCTCCTGCCAATGTCAAGACACAAATTAAATTAACGCTCACCATTTTTTCTTTAATTTCTGAAAATTGATCCAGTGGAGAGAAGGAAAATATATAATTTTCAAGAGTAATAGGCTAGTTGTACTGGAGTTATTCCAAGCTTTAACAGTAAATTTATCAGAAGTCTTTACAAGCTTTGTGAAAGTGTCAGAGCACTAACTGTGCTGCCAGGAACCACAGTGGGACCGCTGTAGCCAGGCAGGGCACACTGTGGCCTCAGGATGTGTCAGAATCATCTTTCTGAAGCAAAAGACCTTTTCTGAAACAAGAGGAAAGAGGAATGAGAATTGGCTTATTTTAATTCTTTCAAGAGACACTGAAAGTTAGGACTTCAATATGATAGAAAGTTGTTAAAATATAAGGACATAAACTTGAACCTAGATGCAAGTGTATGATCCAACTACCTAAAACAAATAAAAACTTGGTAATGTGAACCAAAATAGAAAAAATGTATAACAGTGTTAGCAGTGCTAGTCTTTGTAGGAAGGCGTATCTGTCCTTTGACTATTCTCCTCCAACTGTGCTGTGAGGTACACGGATATTTTTATAATGAGAAAGATATGATAATTTGTACATTTAAAATCCACAACACAGTGTGTAGCTTGGTGTAAAGAAATGCTCAGGCCTCACAAGAAGTGAGAGAGAAGAGGTGAAGAGGCCTGATCTGAAGTATACTGGTCCCAGTGGTAAGACACAGGCCTGTGAGATTTGTATTCCACTCCTCCACACCATTGCACTATTTTTAAAGAAAAGCCTTTTATTTTTTAATTAAAATAATATATGTTCATTTTTTAAATGACACAATAGAAGTGTGTAAAGTGAATAGTGAAAATTCCCTTCTCCCTCACACAATCACTTATCCCCCCAGTGAACCACTTTTTCCACCCATGGAATAGTGTAAAATAGACACTTTCAGATCTTTCAGTAGGAAAGCCATTTTTATCAAATCAAAATTTAAATCGGCCACCCAACATCTAAAAGATAAATTGGGGAGCTCTAGTGACCCCTCCACCCCCACTTGATGGTGTCAGAAAGACCTTGGGGAACACAGTGCTCACTCATCCAATTAGTATGAATTAAATATTGTGGCTTGAACACACATTCTATAGCAGGCTCCGTGCCACGTGGAAGGGATATACAGAGAACGCTGTGGAGAGTGCCTTCTAGATGGAAAGACACATAAACCAACAAACAGCTACATACATACATTTCAGCTCGTGAGAGCACTCAGGGGAAAAATAAACCTGGTTGAAGGAGACAGGCTGAGATGGGCTGGGCAGTGGCAGCAAGGTGGAAGCGTGCTCTGGGAGGGCCTCTCTAACAACAATGTTTGAGCAAAGACTCAGAGGGTCGAGGCAGCAATTCCACAGACATCTGGGGAGAAGTGTCTCAGGTGGAAAGCACAGGTGTAAAAGCCCTGGTGGGAAAGTTCTCTGCATGTTTGAGGGACAGCAAAAGGACAGGCCTGGTGAAGGTGAATTCTGAGAGGAGACACAGGCACATGATGGTGGGCATTGAAGGCTACTGGAGGGCTTTGGCCTCTACTGCTAGACAGTTGGGACCCACAGGAGAGATTTGAGTTGAAGAGAAATATAATATTTTTCGTATTCTGAAATGAATCATCTGGCCATTGTGTGGGGATCAGTCTACGGGGTGGAGTCAGGGTGAGAGCAGGAGCCTGAGGAGGGCTGGCGCATTACCCAGGTGATGGAAGGTGCTGCTGCCTTACTCAGGCCAAGGGAGCAGTGGAGGAGGCTCTGAAAAGGGGGTAGATTCCACACAGATTCTCAAGGTGGAATCCATAGTATGTGCCACCAGATTGGATGTGGGGTAACGAGAAAGAGAAGAGTCCGGGATGACTCCAAGGTTTGGGTGTTTCCAAAGTGCTGGTTGGTGAGAAGAGCTGGTTGGTGCACAGTTCACAGTAGCAGGGCCCAGCACTGAAGCCAACCACTCCCCAACACACACACACATACATCACCCTTTCACATGTCTGTCACCAACTCACTCACCCTCTGATTAATACAAAATGCTTAACAGAAAAGAGGCTTGCCACAACTACATCAACAAGTTAGTGAACAGTAAGTCATTGTTTTGTCATTTTTACTTTAAATGTGGTGCCATTGACCCTGTTACTTTTTGCACTCAGTTGATGCATTATCCTTTATTCCTAATCGAGATAACTAAGTTTTAACTGCACAGTTTTCTCCAGCTTTCATTAGATTACTGAAAAAGAATAGAACTCTGGCTCAATGTCTACCTCACTGAGATAAATTTTCTCTGAAAATGGGAAAAAACACTCTAAATAACACAATACCCAACTTGAAGTGGCTAAAATAGTAAGGGCACATGCTATTTCTCATAACAAGAAACAGGCAGTTCCAGGAGGGTTAATCAGTAGCTTGACCATGTTACCAAACCAAATTTGAGTCTGCTTGCCTGTGTGCAATAAAGCCAATCTACTGACATGGGTTGTGGTGAAAGAAAGGACAGCATTTATTGCAAGATGCTCAACATGGGGCCAAGCAAGGAGAATGGGCAGCTTACCCTCAAAAGACCCGAACTCCTTGAAGGCTTTCAGGGAAGAGTTTTTAAAGGCAAGGTAAGGGAGAGCGTCAAGGGGTGTGTGATCAGCTTGTGGGTTTCTTCTGATTTGTTGGTGGTGAGGTAACAGGGAGGTATTTCAGGAGTTAACATCATCAACTTTCTGATTCCAACCCATCTGGGGTCTACGTGCTTGTGGTGAGCATACAGTTAACTTCTTCCACCTGATGGGGGTTTTAGTATCTGTAAAACAACTCAAGGATATGACTCAGAATATTATCCATAGCCCTTGAGGAGGAACTACATGTCCTTGACTTTGTTTAATGGGTAAACTATTACTATTTTGTCTTGCTTGATTTTTTCCCTTTGTTTCTGCATTTTCTAACTTCTCTGATTATATTTTCTCTTTGGAGTTTGGGGAAGGCCTAGGAAGCTTCTCTACAAATCAAAGGTGGAGAAGGTCTTACTTCTTTCCCCAGGAAGACCCCACAGTGTCCTGCTCAGTTTCAACCACAGTTTGGCTGGTTGGCTGGTCTGTGATTTTCTCACAGCCACAGAAGTTCAAGCAGTCTTGAACAAAGAATTTCTGTTTCTTCTGATGCATCTTTTGTTGTAGAAAGAACCTTTCCTAGGGGTCCCCCCTCCAGTTAACTTCTCATCCTGTCTCAGTGGCCAGTTCTTAAACCAATCATTTTCCAGGGGAGTGGAAATATGTGTCTCTGTGGCTGGGGAAGGACCAGGGCCAGGGCCATTGGTACCTCAGCAAATCTGGGTTGTTGTCAAGGAAGTAGGAGGAGGCAACTATCACAATTTGTTGCTGTGATAGCTCCCAGGTTTTTCTCATCACTCCTTGTGTAGTTTCTTCTCACACTGACCCTGGGCCTGGCCACGTGACTTGCTTTGTTCAATGGAGCATTCACAGTCATGTAGGAAGAGAAATGACAAGAGCTTGTGCACTGGGGAAGGTCCCTTCTTGTCACTCTTGGGAAGCTTGCAACTACTGCCATGTGAGTAAGCCTGAGCTGGCCTGTTGGAAATCTGGGACCCACTCATTCTCAGTTAGCCAGGACCAAATTTCAGACAAGTGCCTGAGGCCATCCTAGACCAACCAGACACCATCTTTCTAGCTGATTAAGTCCACATGAGTAGACCAGCAACGAACTGTCTAGCTAAGCCCAGCCCAGCCCCAAATGTTGACCCCCAGAATCATGACCTAATAAATGATTGTTTTCAGCCACTAATCTCTGGAATTGTTTGTTACACAGGTGTAGCTGATTAATACAGTAGCCAGTCATGTATTGGATATATTTGATCTGAATTATTATTCACAGAAGAAGAAATTGTATATAGAAAAAAATATATTTGCCTAAAGTTTGGAAAGTAATACCTATTAGGAATGTTAGTCAGAACTGCTAGCCTTGGCTTTCCAAGATGGCAGAGGAATAGGAGGACATGGAGTTCATCTCTCCTTACAAATGCATAAAGAATACATCTACAAATGGAGCAATTCTCTCAGACCATCTGCTGAACACTGGCAGAGGACCTCGGACATCTAAAAGGACAAACGGGATCCCCATGTAGCCAGGTAGGATGAAAGAAAGAAGGGAAAAGGAAGAGGAGAGGAGGCAGGATGGGACCTGAATCCCTGGAAGGGAGCTGACAGTGAGGAGAGGTTCCCGCATCTGGGGAGGCCTCCTCACTGGTGGATAGAACTGCTGGGACAGAAGGGGAGTTTTGGGGGCTCAGAGGAGAGCCCAGTGACCAGTCTGTGGCAGGCAGGACAGAGTGAGACCTAGACAGATAGTCCTTACCACAGCCCTGTTCACCCCAGCCTGAGAAGGTGTCCACCAGTGCACATGGGGGCTGGGGGCTGGAATGTGGGGTGTGAAAAGCAGATCTGGGGAGGGGACTGCTGTTGGCTGTGAGAAGATAGCCTGAGGGGACAGGAGTGACAAGTTCCGCAACCAGGAATGCTTGTGGAGGAAGCCCAGACCATCACAGAAGTGAAACACCACTGTTGTGTGATGCACAGGGGGTGGGGCCACCATTGCAGCCTCTCTGCCCATGCGCCAATCCCCACCTCTACAGGCACTAGGGAGGGCTCCCACCTCCCCACCTCTACAGGCACTAGGGAGGGCTCCCACCAGAGCCAGCTTGCATGCCCCTGCCATCACCTCCTCCACCTCCCCCCACCTCTGACCTGAGCAACCTGCTTGCCCTGATTGCCGCCTAATGGGCTTGCATGTTCCAGTTGCTACCCAGCACCCTCCCACCTGGCAGCCTGCTTGCCCTGATCACCATCTTGGCTCCTTCCTGCCTGACAGGTTCCTGTGCTCCTGAGCAGACTCCAGTGGGAGGAACATGCACAGAGGTGGGGCTGAAAGCACAGCTGAGCCCCAGGGCCCATGTGACTGAGGAGGAAGAGTGGAAATCTCTCCTCGTGGCTGCAAAAACCACGGAGTTACACCTATGCTGACAGCTTCCTAAATTCAGCACCTGCAAAACATCAAAAGGACAAGTGGTCTTGAAGCTGGGATGGGTCTGGCTTTAGCAGCTGTGGACTTTGTGGGCACGTACACACAGTAGTTGGGCCAGGCCAGAGTCTGAGCTGCCTCCATAGCTCCCACAGCAGGTCCAGGTGCTTGCTGCTGCAGTCCTGGGATCTTACCTCAGTGGATCTGCCAGTGGCCTGGTGAAAACAATGCCTGAGAGTCATCAGGGCCAATTGCTGGCATACCCACAGTTAAGGTGGAACTGAGAGCAGTGCCAACACCTGTGTACTTTGTGAGCCTGCACAACAGGTGAAAGGGGATACAACAGCACATTCACAGGTGAAGAGCTCCAGCCGAGGAAAATTCAGTGGCTTCTCTCCCAGTGGGAGTGCTCCAATCCTGCCTACCTCACACCACAGATCAGAAACACAGCTAAGAAACAGATCTGGAGGCCTCTACTCCAACAACTAGGGAGCAGACCCCACCCCTGACAGGGCAGTGAAAACCACAGAGCAAAGGGGAGGCCCTGATCAATATCCAGGGCAGGCTCTGATCACCACAACACCAGTCAAACCCCCTAACAAGGGGATAATGGCACAAGTGTCTGGACCAACCTCACCCACCAGAGGGCAGACACCAGAAGCAAGGGGAACTAGGAACCTGCAGCCTGAGGAAAGGAGACCACAAACACAGTAAGTTAGAAAAAATGAGATGACAAAGAAATATGGTGCAGATGAAGGAACAAGATAAAAACCTACAAGAACAACTAAACGAAGAGAAGATAGGCAATCTATCTGAAAAAGAATTCAGAGTAATGATAGTAAAGATGATCCAAGATCTTGGAAAAAGAATAGAAGCACGAATCAAGAAGATACAAAAAATGTTTAACAAAGAACTAAAAACAAACAGAGATGAACAATACAATAACTGAAATGAAAAATACACTAGAAGGAATCAATAGCAGAATAACTGAGGCAGAAGAATGGATAAATGACCTAGAAGACAGAATGGTGGAAATCTCTGCTGCAAAACAAAATAAAGAAAAAAGATTGAAAAGAAACGAGGACAGTCTCAGAAATGTCTGGAACAACATTAAACACACCAACATTCAAATTATAGGAGTCACAGAAGACGAAGAAAAAGAGAAAGGGCCTGAGAAAATATTTGATGAGGTTATAGTCAAAATCTTCCCTAACATGGGAAAGAAAATAGTCACCCAGGTCCAGGAAGTGCAGAAGATCCCATACAGGATAAACCCAAGGAGGAACAGCCAAGACACATAGTGCTCCAACTAACAAAAATTAAATACAAAGAAAAAATATTAAAAGCAAGAAGGGAAAAGCAACAAATAACATACAAGGGAATGCCTATAAGGTAATCAGCTGATTTTTCAGCAGAAATTCTACAGGCCAGAAGGGAGTGACAGGACATATATAAGTTGATGAAAGGGAGAAACCTACAACCAAGAATACTCTGCCAGCAAGGCTCTCATTCAGATTCGATGGAGAAGTCAAAAGATTTAGAGACGAGCAAAAGCTAAGAGAATTCAGCACCACCAAGCCAGCTTTACAACAAATGCTAAAGGAAATTCTCTGGCAGAAAACACAAGAGAAGAGAAAAGAAGAGGAAGGGAAGAAAAAAGACCTACGAAAAGAAACCCCAAACAATTAAGAAAATGACAATAGGAACCTACATATGGATAATTACCTTAAATGTAAATGGATTAAAAGCTCCAACCAAAAGACACAGACTGGCTGAATGGATACAAAAACAAGACCAGTATATGTGCTCTCTACAAGAGACCCATGTCAGACCTAAGGACACATACAGGATGAAAGTAAGGAGATGGAAAAAGGTATTCCAAGCAAAGGGAAATCAAAAGAAAGCTGGAGTAGCAATACTCTTATCAGACAAAATAGACTTTAAAATAAAGACTGTTACAAGAGACAAGGAAGGTCACTACATAATTGTCAAAGGATCAATCCAAGAAGATGTAACAATTATAAATATATATGCACCCAACATAGAAGCACCTCAATATATAAGGCAAATGCTAACAGCCATAAAAGGGGAAATTGACAGTCACACAATAATAGTGGAGGACTTTAATGTCCCAATTACACCAATGGGAAAATTAATAAGGATAAAAAGCCTTAAATGACACATTAGGCCAGATAGACATAATTAATATCTATAGAACATTCCATCTGAAAGCAGCAGAATACACTTTCTTCCCAAGTGCACACAGAACATTCTCCAGAATAGATCACATCTTGGGTCACAAATCAAGCCTCAGTAAATTTAAGAAATCTGAAATCATATCAAGCATCTTTTCTGACCACAATGCTATGGATTAGAAATCAATTACAGGGAGAAAAAAACTGTAAAAAACACAAACACATGGAGGCTAAACAATATGTTACTAAATAACCTCATTGAAGAAATCAAAGAGGAAATCAAACAATACCTAGATAAAAATGATGATGAAAACACCATGACCCAAAACCTATGCGAAGCAGAAAAAGCAGTTCTAAGAAGGAAGTTTATAGCAATACAATCTTACCTCAAGAAACAAGAAAAATCTCAAAGAAACAACGTAACCTTACAGCTAAAGCAACTAGAGGATGAAGAACAAAAAACCCCAACTTTAGTAGAAGGAAAGAAATCATAAAGATCAGAGCAGCAATAAATGAAATAGAGACAAAGAAAACAATAACAAAGATTAATAAAACTAAAAGCTGGTTCTTTGAGAAGATAAACAAAATTGATAATCCTTTAGCCAGACTCATCAAGAAAAAAAGAGAGAGGACTCAAATCAATAAAATTAGAAATGAAAGAGGAGAAATTACAATGGACACCACAGAAATACAAAGGATCATAAGAGACTACTATAAGCAACTATATGCCAATAAAATGGACAACCTAGAGGAAATGGACAAATTCTTAGAAAGGTACAACCTTCCAAAACTGAACCAGGAAGAAATAGAAAATATGAACAGACCAATCACAAGTATTGAAATTTAAACTGTGATTAAAAAAAAAAAATCTTCCAACAAACCAAAGTCCAGGACCAGATGGCTTCACAGGCAAATTCTATCAAACATTTACAGAAGAGTTAACACCTACCCTTCTGAAACTCCTCCAAAAAAATTGTAGAGGAAGGAACACTCCCAAGCCCATTCTATGAGGCCACGATCACCCTGACACCAAAACCAGACAAAGATATCACAAAAAAAGAAAATTAGAGGCCAATATCACTGATGAATGTAGACACAAAAATCCTCAACAAAATACTAGCAAAACTGAATCCAACAACACATTAAAAGTATCGTACACCATGATCAAGTGAGATTTATCCCAGGAATGCAAGGATTCTTCAATATATGCAAATCAATCAATGTGATTCACCACCTCAACAAATTGAAGAATAAAAACCAATGATCATCTCAATAGATGCAGAAAAAGCTTTTGACAAAATTCAACACCCATTTATAATAAAAATTCTCCAGAGAGTGGGCATAGAGGGAACCTATCTCAACATATTAAAGGACACATACAACAAACCTACTGCTACCATCATACTCAATGGTGAAAAGCTGAAAGCATTTCCTCTAAGATCAGGAACAAGACAAGGATGTCCACTCTCACCACTACTATTTAACATAGTTTTGGAAGTCCTAGCCATGGCAATCATAGACAAAAAAGAAGTAAAAGAATCCAGACTGGAAAAGAAAGAGTAAAACTGTCATTATTTGCAGATGACATGATGCTATACATAGAAAATCCTGAAGATGCTACCAGAAAACTACTAGAGCTCATCAATGAATTCAGTAAAGTTGCAGGATACAAAATTAATACAAGAATCTGCCACATTTCTATACACTAACAATGAAAGATAGAAAAGAGAAATTAAGGAAACAATCCCATTTACCATCTCATCAAAAGGAATAAAATGCCTAGGAATAAACCTACCTAAGGAGGCAAAACATGTGTACTCAGAAAACTGTAAGACACTGATGAAAGAAATTGAAGATGACACAAACAGAAGGAAAGATATACCATGTTCTTGGATTGGAAGAATCAATATTGTTAAAATGACCATACTACCCAAGACAATTGACAGATCAAATGCAATCCCTGTCAAATTACCAATGTCATTTTTCACAGAACTATAACAAAAAAAAAATTAAATTTGTATGGAAACACAAAAAACCCGAATAGTCAAAGCAATCTTGAGAAAGAGAAACAGTGCTGGAGGAATCAGGCTCCCAGACTTCAAACTATACTACAAAGTTACAGTAATCAAAACAGTATGGTACTGGTGAAAAACAAGAAATATTAATCAGTGAAACAAGAAAGACAGCTCAGCAATAAACCCATGCACCTTTGGTCAATAAATCTAGGACAAAGGAGGCAAGAATACACAATGGGGAAAACACGGTCTCATCAGTAAGTGATGCTGGGAAAACCAGACAGCTCCATGTAAAAGAATAAAATTTGAACATTTTCTCACACCATATATACAAATAAACTCAAAATCGATTAAAGACCTAAGTGTATAAATGGACACCATACAACTCCTAGAAGAAAACATACACTCTTTGACATAATTTTTAGTAATAATTTTTGGATCTGTCTCCTCAGGCAAGGGAAACAAAAGCCAAAACAAACAAGTGGCACCTAATTCAACCTAAAAGCTTTTGCACAACTAAGGAAACCCTAAAAAATACCAAAAGCCAACCTACGGAATGGGAGAAGATATCTGCAAATGATATGTCTGATAAGGGGTTAATATCCAAAATATATAAACAGCTCATACATCTCGATATCAAAAACCCAACAATCCAATTAAGAAATGAGCAGAAGACCTGAATAGACAGTTTCCCTAAGAAGACATACAGATGGCTACAGGTACATGAAAAGATGCTCAATATCACTAATCATCAGGGAAATGCAAATCAAAACCACAGTAAGATATCACCTCACACCTTTCAGAACGTCTACCATGAAAAAGTCTACAAGTAGCAAATATTGGTGAGGATGTGGAGAAAAGGGAACCTTAGTTCACTGGTGGTGGGAATGTAAATTGGTGCAACCACTATGGAAAACTGTATAGAGGTTCCTTAAAAAACAAAAAAAATACAGTTACCATACGATCCTGCAATCCCACTCCTGGGCATAATTTTCTCTCCTGGAGAAAATTCCAATTTGAAAAGATACATGCATCCCAATGTTCATAGCAGCACTATTTACAATAGCCAAGACATCAAAGCAACCTAAATGTCCATTGATAGATGAATGTATAAAGAGGATGTGGCATATGTATGCAATGGAATATTACTCAGCCACAAAAAGAGAATGAAATGATGCCATTTGCATCAACATGGATGGACATAGAGATTATCATACTAAGTAAGTCAGACAGGGAAAGACAAATATCATATGGTATCACTTATATTTGGAATCTAAAAAAATATGATACCAATGAACTTATTTCAAAACAGAAATAGGCTCACAGAGATAGAAAACAAAATTATGGGTACCAAAGGGGATAGTGGGGATAAGGGGGACAGATAAATTAAGAGTTTGGGATTAACATACACACACTACTATATATAAAATAGGTAAACAACAAGTACCTACTGTATAGCACAGGGAACTATACTCAATATCTTGTAATATCCTATAATGGAAAAGAATCTGAAAAAAAAGAATATATATATCTATATATACATATATATATATAAGTCACTTTGCTTTGCACTTGAAACTAACACAACATATAAAAGGAAGATAATGGAAGAATGGATTAAAATTTTTAAAACATGATCTACCTATAAAAGACTCACAAAGATACAAAGACAAAATAAGTTGAAATTTAAAGGATGCAAAAAAATATTTCACTCAAATAGCAACCAAAGAGAACAGAAGTAGCTATATTATCAGACAAAATAAACTTTAAGGAAAAAGTGTGCAAGAGACAAAAAAGGATATTATATATTGATAAAAGTTCAAATTCATGAAGAAGATATAACAATTCATAAACATATACATACACAACTAACAGCAAGTTCCATGAAGTGAAATTGACAGAACTGAAGGGAGAAATAGACAGTTCTACAATAATAGTTGGAGAATGTGATATCCTATTTTCACTAATGGATAGGACAACCAGGCAGACGATCAGTAAGTAAATAGAAGACTTGAACGACTACAAACTAATCAGACCTAAAAGACATATACAGAACACTCTACTCAACAGCAACAGAATACACATTCTTCTCAAGTATACGTGGGCCATTCTCCAATGTAGGCCATACTTAGTACACAAAAAAAGCCTTACTATGCTTTAAAGATTGAAATCATACAAAGTGGGCTTCCCTGATGGCACAGTGTTTAAGAAACCGCCTGCCAATGCAGGGGACATGGGTTTGAGCCCTGGTCTGGGACGATCCCACATGCCGCAGAGCAACTAAGCCCGTGAGCCACAACTGAGCCACAACTGAGCCCATGTGCGCACCTAGAGCTGGTGCTCTGCAACAAGAGAAGCCACCACAATGAGAAGGAGCCCGCACACCACAATGAAGAGTAGCCCCCAATTGCCGCAACTAGAGAAAGCCCGCATGCAGCAATGAAGACCCAACGCAGCCCAAAATAATAAATTTATTTTAAAAAAAAAGAAATCAAATAAAGTATCTTACCAAACACAATGGAATGAAACTAAACTGTACTAATAAAAGGAAAACCTAGAAACTCACAAATATGTGGGAAGTAAACAACACACTCAATCAACTGATGGATGAAAGAAGTCACAAAGGAATTTTGAAAATATCTTGAGACAAATGAAAATAGAAACACGTCGTACCAAAACATATGGGATGCATCAAAAGCAGTGCTAAGAGGTAAATTTATAGGTGTGAATGTTTACTTTGAAAAAGAAGAAAAATATCAATCCTTCTCAAACTCTCCCAAAATATTTAAGAGGAGGAAGATGTCCTAATTCATAATTTGGAGCAACTGTTACCCTGATATCAAGGCCAGAAAAAGACACTAAAAGAAGAGAAAAACTACAGACCAGGGTCCCTTATGAATATTAATGCAAAATCCTCAATAAAATACTAGCAAACTGAATTCAACAGCTAACATCCTGTTTAATATAATAAAAGAATACTACACCATAACCAGGTGGGAGTTATTCCTGTAGTGAAAGGATATTTCAGTGTAAAAAAAAAAAAAAAACAAAATCAATCAATGTAGTATACCATATTAACAGAATGAAGGGAAAAACCACATGACCATCTCAATTGATGCAGAAAAGCATCTGACAAAATTCAACACACATTCATGATTAAAAAAAAACCCTCACCAAACTAGGAATAGAAAGAAACTACCTCAACACATAAAGGCCAAACATGAAAAACCCACAGCTAACATCATACACAATGGTGAAAGGACAAAAGATTTTCTCTTTTGTTGGGACCTTACCTTACACCATATACAAATATTAACCCAGTGAACCAAAGATCAGGAACAAGTCAAGGATTCCCACTTTTATCACTTTTATCCAACATAGTACTAGAAATTCTAGCCAGAGCAATTAGGCAAGAAAGAGAAATTAAAGGTATCCAATTGAGAAGACAAAAGTAAAACTATTTTTATTTGTAGATTATGTGATCTTATAATGTAGAAAATCCAAAAGACTCAACAACAACGACAAAAAACAGTTATAGCTAATTAAAGAATTCAACAAAGTTGCAGGATACAAAATCAACTTACAAAATTATTTTATTTCCATACACTAGCAGTGAACAATCCAAAAAGAAAATTAAGAAAGCCATCCCATTTACAACAGCATCAAAAAGAGATAAATTTTTAAATTTATTTATTTATTTGCTTATTTATTTTTGGCTGTGTTGGGTCTTCATTTCTGTGCGAGGGCTTTCTCTAGTTGTGGCAAGTGGGGACCACTCTTCATCGCGGTGCGTGGGCCTCTCACTGTCACAGCCTCTCTTGTTGTGGAGCACAGGCTCCAGACGCGCAGGCTCAGTAGTTGTGGCTCATGGGCCCAGTTGCTCTGCGGCATGTGGGATCTTCCCAGACCAGGGCTTGAACCTGTGTCCTCTGCATTAGCAGGCAGATTCTCAACCACTGCGCCACCAGGGAAGCCCAAAAAGAGATAAATTTATCCAAGGAAGTTTAAGTCTTGTCAAGTGAGAACTATAAAACATTGCTGAAAGAAATTTTAAAAGACTTAAATAAATGGAAAGATATTCCATGTTTATGGATTGAAAGACTAAATATTGTTAAGATGACAATGCTACCCAAAGTAATATTCAGATTCAAAGCAATCCATATCAAAATTCTAACAGTGTTTCTTGTAGAAATAGTAAAACCCATCCTAAAATTCAAGGGAATCAAACAGCCAAAACAATCTTAAAAAAAAAAATAAGGACAAAATTGGAAGACTCACACTTTCCAATTTCAACTCTTAATATTAAGCTAGAGTAATCAAAACATGTGGTACTGGCATAGGATAGACAGACCAGAAGCATAAAACTGAAACCCCAGAAATATACCCTCTAATCTATGGTCAGTTGATTTTCAACAAGGGTGCCAAAACCATTCAAGGAGAATAGTCTCTTCAACAAATGGTACTAGGAAAACTGGCTATCCATATGCAAAAGAATGAAGTTGGGACCTTACCTTACACCATATACAAATATTAACCCAGTGAACCAAAGATACAAAGTTAAGAGCTAAAACTATAAAACCCATAGGGGTAAATCTTCATGACCTTGGATTTGACAATGGTTTCTTAAGTATGACACCAAAAGAATAGGCAATGAAAGAAAAAAAATTAGATAAATTAGACTTCAAAATTTAAAACTTTTGTTCATCAAGGACATGAACAAGAAAGTGAAAAGATAATCTATAGGATGGGAGAAAATATTTGCAAATCATATATCTTATAAGGGGCTCATAGCCAGAATATAGAAAGAACTCCGACAAGTCAACAACAAAAAGAATAGCAACCCAATTTAAAAATAGGGAAAACTTCAGTAGACATTTCTCTGATGAATGTATACAAATGCCAATAAGCACTTGAAAAGATGGTCAACATCACTAGCTATTAGAGAAATGCAAATCAAAACCATAATGATTGATCACTTCACATCCATTAGGATGGCTATTATCAAAACAGAAAATAACAAATGTTGGTAAAGATGTGGAGAAATCAGAACATTGTTGTTGGGTATGTAAAATGGTGCAGTTACTGTGGAAAATAATTTGGCAGTTCCTCAAAAAGTTAAACATAGAATTACTATATGACCCAACAGTTCTACTCCTAGGTATATACTCAAAAGAATAAAAAACGAGGACTCAACAGGTATTTATACACCAATGTTCACCGCAGCATTATTCCCAGTAGTCAAAAGGTGGAACCAAACGAAGTGTCCATCGACAGAAGAATGGATAGGAAATTCCCCGGCAATCCAGTGGTTAGGACTCAGTGCTTTCACTGCCAGGGCACTGGGTTCGGTTCCTGGTCAGGGAACTAAGATCCCACAAGCTGCGGGGCACAGCCAAAACAACAACAACAACAAAAATCCCCAGAAGAATGGATAAATAAAATGTGGTATACCTGTGCATGTATACATACATACATACATACATACATATATATATGTATGTATATATGTATATGTGTGTGTGTGTGTATATATATATATATATATATATATATATATATACACACACACACAATGAAATACTATTCATCTATCAAAAGGAATAAAGTTCTGATACAGGCTACAACATGGATGAACTTGAATAAATTATGCTAAGTGAAATGAGCCAGAAGGAAAAGGACAAATAATGAATGATTCCACTCATATGAAATATCTAGAATTGGCATTATTCATAGAGACAGAAAGTAGATTAGAGGTTGCCTGTGGCCAGGTATGCAGGCAATGGGGGTTTATTGCTACATGGGTACAATTTCTTTTGGGGTAATGAAAATGTTTTGAATTAGTGGTGATGGTCACACAACATTATGAATGTAATACGCTTATATATGGTAAAATGGCAAATTTTGCTATGGACTGAATTATGCTATGGTCCCCTGAAAATTTGTATATTGAAGCTGTAACCCCCAATTTGATGGTATCTTGGAAATGGTTTTGGGAAAATTAATAGTCTTGTTCAGGCTTCAGAGACAACAACGGACCTTTGACTAAACAAAGACCCTGAAAGAAGCTCCATACCGAACTGCTGGACTATGTGCAGGTTAGCTGAAATGGTGAAAGTAGGTCTTGAGAACCAACAGATAAAAAAGGGAGTAAGTTACGAAGCTTCCTGGACCTTGGGAATCTGGCCAGTTCCCAGGGATCAGCGAACATTCTGAAACTTACGACTAAAGTATCAAAGCATTTATGATAATAGCCAGAGCTGCATATTTGCATGTAAGCTGATGACTACCGGCTTGCGGCTTGGCGTGAAAAGCAGGACTCCTTTGAGCAGCGCTCTGAAGTCTCACCTGTTGGATGGATGCACCGACTGGGACCTTCCCAATTGGGGCTCCAGATTGCTGTTCCAGGGACTTCCCAGCATTGTTTGGATCTGGATGTAGGTGTTTCCCCAGTTGGTGATGTATGCGCTTTTATCTCTCTCTCTATATATTGCTTGTTCTGCCAACATGGTGATGCAAATTCTTCCAGGTTGGTGATGTTGCTTGTTCTTCCCAATTTGGTAATGTATGTACATTTATTTCTCTCTCTATATATATATTACTGGTTCTTAACACTGTAACTTACTACTAATATAATAAATTTCCTTATTTCTTGCTTATTGATGTGTGGAGTGGTTATTTTGCCGGTGAATCCTCTGAACCTGAAGTTGAAAGCACGTCTTTCAGCAAAACAAATGGGGCCTTTGGGAGGTTCAGATCATGTAATGATGGTGGGACCCTCAAGGTGGGAAGAGACCAGAGAGCTTAGTTCCCGCCCTCCCTTTGTGCCCTGTGAGGACACAGTGAGAAGGCAACTGTCTGCAAGCCAGGAAGAGAGCTCTCACCAGGAACCGATTCTGTTAGCACCTTGATCTTGGACTTCCCAGCCTCCAGGAACTATGAGGAATACATGTCTGATGTTTAAGCCTTCCAGCCTAAGCCTATGGGGTTTTGTTATAGCAGCCTGAACTAAGACTTTTGTGTTTATATATATTTTACCACAATTAAAAAAGAAAAAAAAAAAAAACTCAACTGTATTCCTAAATACAAGCAGCAAAGAAAAAAGTTAAATAACAAAAACATACCATTTACAATGAAATAAAAATATAAAAATCACCTAGGATTAACCTAAAACTATGACACATTGGCAGGTGGCAGGGACCCCTGCACTCAGTGGTCTTCAGACACTGCACATGCACTCTGCAGGCTGCTTCTCCTAATATGTGTACAGTTCATGTTTCCCAAAAATCTGTCTTAAACTCTGTCTCACTTGCCTCAGTTTTTACATGGGGGGTAATAATGGACTTGGATGAAAAAGCTAATAGTCATTTCTGAGGAATGACAATATGAGTGATTTTTATCTTCTCTTTCGTGTTTTTCTGTACTTCCCAAATTGACTAACATCAGAATACATTTTTCATGATCAGAGAAAAATGACACTGTTTGTTAAATATGTGTTTAACATATTTAACTTTTCTTTTCTCTGAACTCCCACTTGATCCCTATTCAGGTCTGCATGAATTCTGGGAAGAGAATCCAGGCTCCCCATCATCTGACCTGCATCAAGTGTCTCCACCCACTCCCTCTCTTCCTGCCCTTCCACCCTTGTCCCCGCTGTCGTTCCCCTGAGGCCTCCTTCCCTCCAGCAGTCAGTGCCCTCCGCCTTCCTGTAACCAGCTCAGTACATGATCTCTGCTCTCTAAATCCCTCCCTTACTGCAGGAGGGGGCAGTGTCTCCCCATCCACTCTCCTCCACTGTGTCCCATAGAAGCCCTCAGCCGGGTTCAGGTGGGCACACAGGAAGGATCTGGAGCAGTGGCTCGGCTCTGACTGCTGGTCACCGCTGTGAGGCGCTGTGCAAGTCCACAACTCTTGAAACCTTATGTTTCGCACCTACAAAATGGAGAAATTAGTATCGATGTCATAGTGCTGCAGGAAAGAAAGTGGGGCGCGAGAGGATGGTCACATGCCAGGTCTCAGGCAAGTCCCTGGGACGGCCACTGAGTGTGGGTTCTTGGCTTCACGCAGGAAAGAATTCAAAAGCGAGCCATCGTAAAGTGAAAGAAGGTTTATTCAGGAAGAAACACACTCCACAGACAGAGTGTGGGCCATCTCAGAAGGCGAGAGGCGCCAGGGTACGGGGTTGTCAGCTTTTATAGGGCCGCGTAATCTCATAGGCTAATAAGTGGGAGGATTATTCCAACTATTTGGGAGAAGGGGCAGGGATTTCCAGGAATTGGGCCACCGTCCACTTTTTGGTCTTTTATGATCTGCCTGGGAACTTTCACGGCACCTGTGGATGTGTCGTTTAGGATGCTAATGTATTACAATGAGTATATACTGAGACTCAAGGTCTAGTGGAAGTCAGTCATCCACCGTCTTGGACCTAGTCGGTTCTAACCAGTTTATGTCATGTCCTCAATGGCTGTCCTTCTTTTAAAGGCTGTGCCCTGCCCCCTTCCTGTCTCATTAAGGATGTGATGACAATACAACAAAGCAATCTGTGTAACTAGTGAGTATAGTATACCTAGTCTACATTAAACACTCAATAATTCTAAAGCAACTTGAATCAAGCACAGATTTTAGATCAGATGAACCCAGGTTCAAGGCCCTGCACAGCTGCTTGTTAGTCATCGATCCCCAAGGTGGTTTCTTAGCTTCTTAAATCTCCATTTCCTCACTGAAAAGCGGGTATGAGAGGGCACTGACTGTCGTGTGGTGCCGTGCACCAGGCACTGTGTTGAGCGTTCCCATCCTAGGGAGCACACAGCCAAGGAGGACGTGGACACGTCACAGGCTCGGCTGCACGCTAGAAACACCTGGGCAGGTTTAAAAATCCTGGGGATTCTGAGCAGACGGCCTGAGGTGTGGCCCAAGCACGTTTTAAGAGCTTCCCGGACACCCCAAGAAGTACACATCAATGACCTGCTCCCAGAGAATTCTCTCACACTTAATTTGTTGTTGAACATTCTCCTCAGTGACTGTTTGATGTACTGAAGACATAGAGGTGGGGTGGTCTCCAGTCTTGAGACAGGGTATCCCAATTCCCACACACTTTATGTCAGCTCAAAAGGAGTCTGATGGGTGGGCCGGCTCCAGTCTTATCTGTTTACAACTGATAACAAGAAAGAGGGCCTTCCCCGGACAGGGTGGGGGGAGGGGGGAGGGGTGGGATGGGGGAGGGGGGGTTGGTCTGCCTGCCCACCACAGGGCCTCCAGCTGCTCCCCGGCAACCCCTTCCAGCAGGGTCTTATTAACTAAGCAAACCTGGGCTCCTCCTAGTGAAATGCAAAACTCTTTGTAAGACCTTTAAGTAAATGAGAGCAAGTGTCAGAGTGTTTTATCACCCCTAAGCCTTCAGCCCATTCCCTCCTCAGAGCCGACTTCAGATCTTAAGCAAACAGCCAGAGATGGGACATTCATCCTACTTCTAGCCTCAATCCAGAGCTGACTTCAGATCTTAAGCAAACAGCCGGAGATGGGACATTCATTCTATTTCTAGCCTCAATCCTGTCTTGCTGGCAAGACATTTCCCTTCCTTTTTCTACAGTTTCCATTTATAAGATGCATATTTTCAAAACCTTATTTGATGTAGGAAATATCATGATGTCTGAGATTTGCCTTAAAAAACACCAAGAAAAGAAAAGTGTGGAGGAAAATAAATGCGTTAAGATTGGCAAAGGTTGATTGTTGAACCCAATTTTATTGAATCATCATCCTAGCTTTTGTGTATATTTGAAAATACAAAATTTAATAAAAGAAACTGTAGATTTTACAAACTACTTATAAAACTTTAAATATTGTCAGAAAGGTTTGGATTCAATATCAACTTATAAACTGAACAATTTTAAAACTTTTTATTCAAAGAAATATAATCCTTTAGCTTATCCATGGTTTTTAGTGTACAACCCATGTCGCTCATGAAGAACTTTCTATTGATTTAAAGTCATATATATACTTATTTTCATATGTAACTAAATTATGGTTTTAGATTTAATAACCATTAAGTCTAAAAGTATATTTGTCATGACTCCCATTACAGATGTTTCATGAAGGTATGAGGCAACCTCCTCATGTCTCCTGAGTTTTGCCCACTCAGATCTGCAGGTCCTCGTCTTGGCAGCTCCCAGACCCAGCTTTTGGGAGGCTTCGCGGCAGCCAAGCTCACCAATTCCCTACTAGTTTATTTAACGGCATCTTTAATTAACCTCCCATTTAAAGGTTTAAAACATTAAATCAGTATCAAAGACTATTTCATCTTTGGAGGAAGCATGCTATTTTTAGAAAGCAGTTTTTATGCTAAAATCAAAGAACAATTTGTTCCAGAGTTGCAAGGTGTCCTCTGCAGTGTGATAAAAGGGCCCAGTCCTTATTTTAGCATTTAGAAAAACTGAAAATTAGCAAGACCCAGAAGAGGCCCCCAAACCACTCCCCTCTTGGATACAGAGAAGGCCCCTGGTCAGACACTAGCAGGTGGCGGTTTCCCCTGTGCTCAGCGGTCTTCAGACACCCGGCACCCTGCAGTCTTCTTATAATATCTGTGCATTTCATGTTTCTCACAGATCTAAATGCCAAAAGCTTTGGACTTAAACTCTAAGCCTCACCCAAACATGAGGGGTAATAATAGTGCCCCCCCCGAGGGGTGCTGTATTAAGTGGGTAATGAATATGATATATTCACCACTATGCTAGGCACAGAGAAAAGGCCCAGTTTGTGAAAATACTGATGCATCCTCAGAAAGGAGGTATGAAGTGACTCCCTTTATATTCATGCTCCCCACTCAAGGCTTTTGGGACTCAAGCCTGCTGGTTCTGAGGCAGGAGATAGAGGGGCCCCAGGCTGAACAGCTGAAGTTTCTTCCCTGTGGACAGAAACTCCATAATAGCAGGAGTGAGAGAGGAGGCTGGACCCCACCCACATAAGAGATAAAAGACCACATATTCCTCATTCTCGGTCAAGGAGACCTTCCCGACTACTACACGTGTGCAGAAAGGCTCCTTGGGTCAAAAAGGGAGGGGGTGCCGCCCCATAGTAAGTGATGCCAACATACCCACAGACCTTTCGCTAGAATCCACCTTGGCTAAGAGATGCGCAGGCACACAGGGGAGGACCCTGAGATGTACCAAATACGGACTCAGAACGAGGCAAAGCAAGATGATTGGCCAAAGGAAACCCGGCAGAAATGCCCCATAAAAGTGATTCAAACTACCACGAGGGCGTGACTCTCTCTCTGAGCCCGCCCGTGTGTCCATCCACACGTACCCTTTTTCCTCCTAATAAACACTTTACTTGTTTCACTACTTTCTGTCTCTATGTGGAAATTCATTTCTACACAGCTGACGGGCCAGGCCCTTGTCACTGGTCACTGGTGGTGGTGGTCTAGTGGCTAGGATTCAGCGCTCTCACTGCCGAGGCCTGACTTCAATCTCTGGCTGGAACCGAAACCCTGCTTTAAGCTGCTGCAGGCAGAGGCCACCCGAGATCAATTCTGTCCCACACAACAGCTCCCTTCTCTAGTTGGGCCCCTCACCATCTCCCAGTACAAGGAGTGTGCAATATAAAATCTCTATTTTCCTATGAAAACTTTTTTGTTCATGTTGAGGTTTTAATTTTTTGTTTTTTTTCAGGGAGGGAAAGGCTTGTTGCTTTGGTCACCGATGTTTTACATTAGGGGTTGACCACTCCTGCTGCTATCAGTACAGTAAACACTGTTGGGGAGAGAATCCGGCTGTGTCTCCACCCCACCCTGCCCCCACCTCAGCGGGGTCTCATTGAGGGGATGATCCCTGAGGCTCAGTTTTGGGCCCTGCCTGTCACAGCCTGCCTTTGCCTAAGCGAGTTGCACAGTAGAACTCAGAGACCTCATTGCTGTGTTTCACTGCTGTTTCTCGTGGCCTGGGTAGAGAGTAGGAAATACCTGTGTCTTTTGTACTTATCCATCTTGGCTCCTGATGCAGTTCTTCCAGGACCTGCGGTGAGGACACCTTCAAATACAAAAACTGTTCAGACTCAACTTCCTTGGAGATCCTCAATGTGTCCATGAGAGAAGGAGACTTTTATACCAGACGTGTCAGTAGGAAAATGACCCGGAGCCACTCTGTTAGGTAAGAAGGGAGATCGTGTAGATCTTAGAGCCAAGAGGGGTGTTGAAGAGCCTGAATAAATTGCAATGCATGCACGATTTTGCTTCTCGTAAAGGGACACATACACTCTTGGTCTCAACATCTTTCTAAGGGATGACAACATTAATCAAAATCTACAAGTTACAAAATGAGTGCATAATATTTATTGTACATTGAAAATATACTTACACATTATATACTTATATATTTGTATAGGAATGCATTACATCTTATACATATGTAAATTTCTGCTCATACTTTTTTATATTTTAAACTTCGATAACTTTCTTTAAATATTCTAGGCTTCTGTTTATGATCAGCTTGGCATTACAGATCATCCACGTGGGAAACAGTAAGAACCATTTTGTTTATAGTCTCTTAGTTTTTGTTGCATATTTGTTTCTCAATCATTATCAGTCTCATATTTTCAATTAACTTTTTAAGGCTATCAAAGAGAGAAATATAAAGGTAGTAGAGAAGGAATCAACAGTGCTACAGCTCAGAAGCTCCAGCAGAAGACACTCGACTGGACCTTGAATACTTTTAGGGAGGAGAACGACAGCGCGGAGGGCTGGAGGCCGCAGGGTTCATTGCCCTACTCGCGGACTTTCCGAGAGCGTAAGTCGCGATGCTGCCCACAAAGGTCATCTCGGTCAGTGAACTCTGAGTTTAGGATTTAAAAAAAAAAACCTAGGATAATTTAAGGATAAAACATTTTACCATCTTCAAATAATGATACCTTATAAAGTAAAAAATATTTCCTAGTGAGGTGCTCTGTTACTCTGAAAAATGTTTTACTATTTTATTGGTAAAACGTTGCGTTCGCTTTTAAACGGGTATTTTTCTGCAGGTCCAGAGCACTGTGATTTAAATGTATTTAAAGCAACTATCCCAACCCAGGGTAATAGCGGACCTTTTCTAGTCTTATTGCAGACTCTCAGGCTCCAGACCCCTGGTCCCCAGGGGGTCCGCAGTGGAGGTGGGGGGTGGATGGGCAGTGGTGGAATTAAAAAGAAAAATTTTTTTGCCGTCTTCACACCCGTGGGTGGTCCCCGCCCGCCCGAGAGGCCTGTCTTTAATCACCATCTTGGGAAGTCACAGCCTAACTTTTAACATGTGAAAGGAAGAAAGAACACCCTACTTGCAGGGGGCAGGGTTTCCCGTCTGTCTTAGGGCTCCGGCTCCTTCCTGACCCGCCGGCACCCCAGGTAGTTCGTGTTTTAATCCTTAAGTTAACAAGCAGGGTTTACCTGAGCAAACACTCTTAGCAGGGAGCCAATTTTATTGCCTCCCGGCGGCGATCTTGCTCGGCCCTCCTCGGGCTTCTCAGATGCAGAGGGCCGCGCGCGGCGCTGACGCCCAGGCCTCCCCCACAGGTGCGCCCCCGCGGCCGCGCTGCTGCCGGAACGGCGGCACCTGCGTGCTGGGCAGCTTCTGCGTGTGCCCCGCTCACTTCACCGGCCGCTACTGCGAGCACGACCAGAGGCACAGGTAGGCGGAGGGTTGAGCAGGCTGCGGGCGGCGCGGGGCGGAGGGGGCGCAGCGGGCGGCGGGGCAGCGCGGGGCGGCACGGGGCGGCGCGGGGCGGCGCGGGGCGGAGGGGGCGCAGCGGGCGGCGGGGCGGCGCGGGGCGGCGCGGGGCGGAGGGGGCGCAGCGGGCGGCGGGGCAGCGCGGGGTGGCGCGGGGCGGCGCGGGGCGGCGCGGGGGGGGCGCAGCGGGCGGCGGGGCCGCGCGGGGCGGGGCCGGGGGCGCGCGCGCCGGCCGCACTGACGCCGGCCCTGCGCCTGCGCAGCGAATGCGGCGCGCTGGGGCACGGAGCCTGGACCTTCCGCGGCTGCCGCCTCTGCAGGTGTGTCTTTGCGGCCCTGCACTGCCTCCCGCTCCAGACGCCCGGCCGCTGTGGTAAGAAGACCCGCGTACTGTGCGTACAACCCACACACGCGTGCAGCTGCTCCTTCCTACCCAGCGATCCACAGCGAGCTCCCTGTGCCAGACGATCCAGGCATGGGCAACCTGGGTCGATTCATGACTCGGGAAAGTCGTCGTGAATCACGCAGTGTATTATCATTACTGTCATTTAAAAATTTATTCCTAAGTGTCCCATATCCCGATTGCCGGGTGTATACGTGATGCCCAAACAGTGTCCTTAAGTGTCCTTTACAGAGAGCAGCATTCGGGGAGCGCGCAAGCTGTTAAGCAGAGCCGCGCCTGGCAGACAGGTATTTCTCTACACTAAGCCAACACCACCTTCTCACCTGTGAAATGCAGAGGGCGCGCTGGAGCAGGACGGGAGCAGGCCTGCATGGCCAGGTGCTGCCCTTCAAGGCCAACCCGTCAGTGCTCCCAGGGAAGCAAGGTGCCTGGTAACCACAGCTCAGACCCGCCACATAAATAAAAGCCAGTGGGGTGTGGAGAACACGCAGGGTGAACACGCATTTATGAAGATTCTGAGCAGTTCCCAACTCAATGCAAATGTTTTGCTTGTAAAACTAAGTAAGGAACGTGAACTTCCTAGGTCAGAAAACAAACAAAATGCTCTGCTGCTAAGCCGTCGTCTTGGGCAGGGACCAGGGACACAAGTAAAGAAGGCACAGCATTTCCATCGCCCTCTCCCCTTTTCAGTAAGCTCTGGCTGGGACAGCAGTGAGGGGCTCAGTTAATGCAGGCACAGCCCTTCAGCCCTCTGTGTAGCCCTGGGTGTGCTCCATGTGAAGCCCTCAGGCCCACTCCCCTGTTCCTCCCTGCACTGCAGTCAACCCTGGGCAGATCCCACTATCTAAGGGCACGCGTAGTGGTAGCGCAAACCTTCATCCCCGCTTCACACCCCCTTGTCCACTGTCAGGACTGCAGTAGAGGGGCAGCACTCTTGGCGGTGGGGTTCCCTGGGTGGGGCCCCTAGTGGAGGAACACGGTTAATGAACGCTCAGCCTCCCTCCTCTGCAACCTGGATTAGCAGTCTAGTGACACTGTTAGTGAAGGTGCAGCCCTTCAAGCCCATGTCTGCTCCCCCTTCTCAGCCAGCTCTGCACGGTGCACGGTGCACGCAATGTCTGTGGGGGGAGTGTGATTATAGGACAATATCCTTTCCCTCCCTCCCTCCTACTGGGCTCTCTGTTTGTTGGGCCTGTGCCCCTGATTCACTAGCTGCACTTTCAGCGCCCCAGAGAACGGAGGACAAAATTATGGAATAAGCATCAGAATTGCAGATGGTGCCTGTGTAGTCCTACAGGTGAAGTCATTTCCCACTTGTCATTGGTGCTCCCAGCAGTGATGTGGGGAAAGGGCTAGCTGTGATCATTTCCAGTCTTCTAAGCAAGGCCAGCTTGGCTTCAGAAGCAACAGAGCAGGAACTGGGTTCTAGGATGTCTGCTCACATCCTGGGAAACACCCAAGACTGGGACCGCTGTCTGCCAAGGACAGTGACAGTGACTCTGAAAATGTGGCTTCTACTCATCAAAGTTGAACAAAATAGTGCAGTCATCTTTCAATGTAACTTGTCAGGCACAGAAAGGGCAGTTACCTTTTGTACTCTTTGACCCATTGATTCTGCTTCAGGGCAGGTGACGGTGGTGGTGGCTGTGCTGACAGCGGTTATGATGACATGAGGATGACGATGGTAATGAGAGCAGCTGCGCTGATGTTATGATGACGTGAGAATGGCAGTCATCATGATGGTAACTGTCTTTATTAGCTCTCAGTATATTTCAGGGACTTTATACACTTAATCCCATTCAAGTCTCATAACAAGCCTATGAAATAGGTATTATCCCTTTTATATTTGAGGAAACTGAAGCTTAGCGGGTTAACTCCTATAGTTAGTCTTTGGTTTTTTTTTTTCCTTAAGAGATAATCACAGAGGTTAGTTGTTAATTTAGAAACAATATATGGTATTTTACAATAACATTTAAATTATTTTAAAATATAAATTAACATACCATGGCATATTGATATAAACATTGACATAATGATAATAAATATGTAATTAATATTAATCTGTGAATAAAATTGCTACTGTTCACAGCGTACATAAGCACATCCCTAAACTACATCAAACACTTTTTTAAAAAATTGAGATATAATTGCCATATAACATTATATTAGTTTCAGGTATACAACACAGTGATTTGATATTTGTATACATTGAGAACTGATAATCACAGCAAATCTAGTTAACCTCCATCACCACACATAGTAATAATTTTTTTCTTGTGATGAGAACTTTTAAGGTCTACTCTCTTAGTAACTTTCAAATATGCAATACAGTGTTATTAACTATAGTCACCATGTCGTACATTACATCCCCATGACTTATTTATTTTATAACTGAAGGTTTGTACCTTTTGACCCCCTTCACCCATTTGCTCCCCCCCACACCTTTGGCAATCACTAATCTGAGTTTGGTTTCTTTCTTTTCTTTTCTTTCTTTCTTTTTTTTATATTCTACAAAAAAGTGAAATCAGAGGTATTTGTCTTTTTTGTCTGACTTATTTTGCTTAGCATAATGCCTTCAAGGTCCATCTATGTTGTTGCAAATGGTAAGATTTCCTTTTTTTAATGGCTGAATAATATTCTGTTTTATATACATGTATGTAAAGAGCTCACATTTTCTTTATCTATTCATTCATCAATGGACACTACGGTGCTTCCATGTCTTTTGTTCCATAGCTATTGTAAATAATGTGCAATGAACACAGAGATGCAGATATCTTCTAAAGTTAGTGTTTTCATTTCCTTTGCACCAATACCCAGAAATGGAATTGCTGGATCATATGGTAGTTCTATTTTTAATTTTTTGAGGAACTTCCGTACTGTTTTCCATAGTGGCTGCACAAATTTACATTCCCACGAAAAGTGCACAAGAGTTCGGGGTCTGATTCTTAACGACTTTACCATTCCAAACTCTTCCTATAATTATCAGTATAAATTAAGGATGATATTGTTTTGGAGTGTTTTTTTTTTTTTTATACTAAAATTTTATTATGGATATAACCAGAACTTTTATTGGCAAAATCACATTTTTTATTGAATTTTTCTCTGAGCCACTGAGTAGATTTGCCCTAAATATATCTTTTTTTTTTAATTGAATGAAAGATTCTTTAAATTCTGTAGTGCTTTACAATTTTCAGAAGTTTCACACACATGATTTCATATAATCCCATAATAACCCTTTTATTTTCCCTACGCCTATATTGCCCCTCCCCCCTTTCTTCTCCTCTCTGGTAATCACTAGTTTGTTCTCTATATCTGTGAGTCTGCTTCTTTTTTGTTTTATTCAATAGTTTGTTGTGTTTTTTAGATTCTGCATATAAATGATACCATACAGTATTTGTCTTTCGCTATCTGACATTTCACTAGGCATAATACCCTCCAAGTCCATTCATGTTGCTGAAATGGCCAAATTTCATTCTTTTTATGGCTGAGTAGTATTCCTGTGTGTGTGTGTGTGTGTGTGTGTGTGTGTGTGTGTGTGTATCACATCTTCTTTATCCATTCATCTGTTGGTGGACACTTAGGTTGCTTCCATGCTTTGGCAATTGTAAATAATGCTGCTATGAACATTGGAGTGCATGTATCTTTTTGAATTAGTGTTTTTGTTTTTTTTCGGATGTACACCCAGGAGTGGAATTGCTGGGTCATATGGTAATTCTAGTTTTAGTTTTTTGAAAAATCTCCATACTGTTTTCAACATTGGCTACACCAATTTATATTCCTACCAACAGTGTATGAAGGTTCCCTTTTCTCCACATTCTAAACATTTGTTCTTTGTGTTCTTTTTGATGATACCCATTCTGATAGTTGTGAGATGATATATCATTGTGGTTTGGATTTGCGTTTCCCTGATGATTAGCGATGTTGACCAATTTTTCTTGTGCCTGTTGGCCATCTGCATTTCCTCTTTGGAAAAATGTCTACTCAGTTCTTCTGCCCATTTTTTTAAAGCTGGTTTTTTGTTTTGTTTTGTTTTTTATGTTGAGTTGTATGAGCTGTTTATATATGTTGGATATTAACCCCTTATAGCTCATATCATTTGCAAATATTTTCTCCCATTCAGTAGTTGCTTTTTTGTCAGTGGTTTTCTTTCCTGTGCAAACGCTTTTAAGTTTAATTAGGTCCCATTTGTTTATTTTTGCTTTTACTTCCTTTGCTTTAGGAGACAAATCCAAAAGAATACTGCTGTGATTTATGTCAAAGAGTGTTCTGCCTGTGTTTTCCTCTAGGAGTTTAATTGTATCCATGCTTACGATGTAGGTCTTTAATCCATTTTGAGTTTATTTTTGTGTTTGGTGTTAGGGAGTATTCTAATTTCATTCTTTTACATGTAGCTGTCCAATTTTCCTAGCACCACTTATGGAAGAGACTGTCTTTTCTCCAATGTATAATCTTGTCTCCTTTGTCATAGATTAATTGACCATAAATGTGTTGGTTTATTTCTGGGCTTTTTAAGAATATTTTTGATAGTGTTATTTAGAATATTGAAAATTTGACCATGTTGTAAATCCAACAGCAGAATAATAGGTAAGTAAATGTTTTAACTCCTTTAATGGAAGATTATGATGACTTTGAAGAGTATATGGAAGATAGAATGGAAAACTGTATTTACAATATATTTCTAATGTGAAAGGATACATATGGATGGGGGATCACACGTAGATAACAACATGCTACAAAATTGTGGTCCTCTGGCTCCTCCAGGGACCCAAAGGCCAAAGGATTTCCAAGGGCTCTCCCTGCTCTGATACTCTATGGGTCCAAGTTTGACAGGCTTTCTTAGTCCCATTATAATATCTTTTCAAGGGCAGGATAACCTGCCCTGTGAGGGTGCAGGGCAGGATAAAATTTATGCAACATATTCTTGTTTGTTGGTGTGAGCTATTTTGTAATTTTTTTCTGTTCCATGACCTAAAATAATGCTTTCTGCATAATAATTCTAAATAAATATTGAATGGATGACCTTTGACCTTTTAGTTCCAAATATAGTGCCAAAGAAGAAACACCATATAAGCTATGACCTACTATTATATTACATTAAAACAATCAATTTTCAGTGCTCTGAATACAATATGCTTAAGACAGGTAACTATCCTTCTACCATTTTCTTCATTTACATTTGTTAATTTTGCATTTAAAGAGGCAATGTGACATATAAAAAAAGCATGGGAAATCCCCCAAATACTTGTTCAAACCCTCCAAAACACTTGTTGTAATGTTCATGATCTTTATGAAAGGTTAAATAACTGTGCTTCAGTCTCCACAGCAGCAATATTTACCCCATTGGTTTGTTAAGATGAAAAGGCCCTATACCGCTTTCATATTATACATAAAGTAAAATATTGTTACTTTATTATCATCGCCATCAACCGTATTCACATCAATACAATGAGGTTAGAAAAAATGACTTAATAATCTAGCACTTATATGCAAATTTACTGAAATGTGGTTTTTAGGTTGTGAACAATACCCACTATACCATTAATTGATGAGCACTGTTAATTAGAGTTAAAAAAAAAAATCAAGAAGAATGACAACCTTGGAGCTAGCAGTCCTTGAATCAGCCCAAGATCTCATTTTACCAAGAGGGTGATTCTTCCTACACATAGCCCAAAGAATTAAGTATTTCTTTAGTATCAAGAACCATTATGTTCTAAAATTTAGAGTCTAAATAATGACACAGTGAAGTAGTAAATTCGAATGTCTTCAGAGATAAACAGGTCATGTAAATGTCAGATTGGGGTCAGGTCAAGCCTCACCTTCAAACCCAATTTAAAAAAAATACAGTTCTGGCACAAAGCAGTCAGCCAACCAACCAACAAGCAAACGAACAGAGCCAGCCTGTGGGCCTGTTGGAAGGATGGCCCTCCTAGGTCCTGGCCCCAGCTGGCTCTCAGCAGTGGGTGTGCTGCCCAGGAGAGAGCAGGCCCTTTGTCAGATCCCTCTGGGACATTCTCCTATGACAGATGCCGTTTCAGTGGGGGAGCTTCTCTGGGTGTCATCACAGAGAGGAAACCATCTGGCTTTCCAGGGGCATTCAGGGGTATCTTCAAATTGGAAAGTTTGGGGAATGCTGGCTCTGGACCTCATATTGAAACAAGATATTATCGTCATCCAGGTGGTCTCCATTTAAATCCCCACTCAGTGGTGGTGACACAGTGACACATGCTGAGCATTCACAAATTTGATTTCACTTATATCTTCCTTGACATACATGCCTAAGACTAACATAATGATAAAAATCTCTGCTATGTCTGCGTAAGTCTAAAAAGAGACCTTTTGGTAAGTGTATAATTAAAATTCCAGGTTATAGTAAATCATCCATCGGTAGCAGAGTTTCCTTTTTGGTGTGACATAAAATAATGACAGGCCATAGAAGCACTGATTTCATAGATTCTAATAAACAGTAAATATTAATAAAGCTTATTTAAATTTTTTCCTATCAGTATATAGTGGAAGTTCTAATATTTTCTCGCTAAGCTCAATGGGTGACCTTGGGCCCCCTGGGAGGGACTCTGCTTGGTGCTCACAGCCCCAGTTTGGGGACCCCTGTTTGAGGGACGGACTCTGTCTAACCAAATTCACAAAGCTGACTATAACAGTGGCCTTTGAGTTCATATACAAGAAAAGACTGCCAACAGGGCCTGAATCCTTCTCTCTGTGGGCAGCCTGTTCCCTTCCACCAGGGGAAAATCAGTGAAGCTCAGTATAGGCTGACCCCTTCTTTACCTGTAGCTGCTTCTCACGCAGGGACCACCTGTTGTATCATCAGCTTTTCTGGAACCTCCTCTGAGCCCACATGCTAAGGTTCCTGTTTTGTGGGGTTCTAGTACCCTGGAACAACCCTCTCCCATGCGGGGTGGTGTGGGGAATGGTGCCCAGGTCTGGAGTGGGCCTGACCTCGGTCTTGTGCTGAGCATGGCCTCCTGGACATGCCCACCGTAGTCACCTATGGACAGATGCAGGGCAGGTGTCTGCTGCGGTGGCTCGTCTTTATCGTTACTCATTAGTTTCTGACGGTTCATGCTCACCACAGGTTTTCACGTTCAGAAGGCACTTTCTGGAGGAATCCTAGAGGACAGCGCTTGGCGGGTTTGTCGGGGGAAGAGAAGGCTGGCCTCTGCCAATCAGCCCTGGGGAAAAGGTCCCTTTAAGTTGGCCCTTTCCTCATTTGCATGCTTCCCTGCCCAGCTGACCCCACATCCAGCCCAGACTTGCTTGTGAGAATGCTTAGTGGAGTTGGTGCCCCTGCCTGCGGCCATGCCTGTGGGGCTTGTCAGCTTCACAGGGTAGCCACTCAGCACCGGCGACTTTGGCCGAGACCCTTGCCCAGTCTCACTACCCCAGAGATTCCCACTCAGCACCTTTGGGCTGGGGTCCTAGCTATATAGAAAGCCAGACGCACGGAGCCTTGGGGCTCAGAGTGAGACCTGCAGTGGAGGAGCCACATTGCCTTAGCAGGGTGGTGAGCACTCCGGGTGGGGCATCGTCCCCAGTGCTCTGCAGCTGCGCCTTGTTGTAACTTCCTCTGTGGGGATATCCGCCGTTGCTGTAGGGATGGGTGCTTTCCTCTTCTTCAGTAAGTGGTCCCTAGTCAGAGAAATAGAGTCAGGACTAATTGGGGAAAAGTTGGACCCTCTTTGCAACAGATGGGTGCAAGCTATTTTATGTTATTTTATTTAAAATCAGATCCACTTACCTGGATTGCTAAATGACGGGTGTGGAACTCTGAACCATCACCTTGGCCAGTTCATGTGCCAGATGAGAAGGGCTCAAGGGCTGTTTCTCTGTGAGCCTTTAAAACAGCAAACTGATTCTCCTTCAGCTCTCCACGTTACACAAAAATCCCTGTTTCCAGCCGCAGCGCGAGGAATGTACAAGCTAGAGGGAAGCACGTCTTCCTGGAGCTGCGCTGCGCTCCCCACACTGGGCTTCCTTCCGCGCTCCGGGCTGCCCTCCTCGTGGCCGGAAGCCGCGGCTTAGGCTCCGCGGCTGATGCAGAGCCCGCCGGGCAAGGCCTAGAGAGGAGGCCCAGCGAGAAAAGGGCTTTACCGGAGCAGGTGCAGACATCTATCTCTGCTTCACTCTCTTAAGGCAAGCCTGCCACAGCATGTCTCATACACCCTCGGGGTTTTTTTCCAGACCTGAAAGACTTTCTCGCCTCACACTCTAATGGACCAAGAACGCGGCTCACGGGGAATGTTCTCCTCCTCCTGCCCTGCTTCCTCCTGAAATCCGTCCTCAGCGAAGGGGGAGGCCGCTGACGGGACCGCAGTTCCCCCCGGCGGAACCGGAACCAGAACCGCGCCTGGCCTCCCAGCGTGGCCGAGCGAGGTGGCGCTGCATGGGGAAGCCGGGCTTGCTTGTCCTCTTGTATTGTCCATGTTGTAGGTCATAGATTGGTTTCATTTCTTATAAAGTGGAGCATTAGATGCATATTTGTGTTGTTTAATAAACATTTGCATGAAAGAGCCTTTCTTGCTTTCCTGGGTACACGATTTAGAAGCGCAGGAGTAGACGCTGGAGGTTGGGGCCCATTCAGCCCGAATCTCTGATGATTTCAGAGTAGACCAAACGTGTGGCCCCTCCCAGATAGCAGCTCCCCTTTGAGCACTCCTTGAGCCCCACACAAAGCTGCGGCAACACTTCACATCAGTTATTTGCTCATTCAGTCTCCCCACTAGTTTCTAAGTCCTGGGGGGCAGGGACGGTGCCACCTGTGTGTCCCCAGCACTGCTATGCTGTGAGTCTGCCAAGAAGAAGATGCCTAAAAATGCTCCATAGGCAGAGAAAGGAAGGCAAGAAGGGGGAGGGAGCCAGGGCTGGAGGCAAGCGGCGGGGCACCCCATCTCCTTTTCTCCAGCTTCCTCTACTAATGGCTCAGTTGTGACATCCTTTTCGGGACAATTAGCACTTCTTGGGATTATCACTAACATCTCTGTAAAAAGGAGCCCTTAAAATAAAGTGGACCAAGGAGGCTGTCTTCCCGCCAATCACACAGTACTTGGGAGTCTGGCGTTTCTCAACTGGATCTGTCAAATATATTAGCTCTCTATTGATTAAACACAGCCCTGTTTGGACAGATACCATAACTCGAAATCAGAGGAGTGAAAACAAGAAGAATATTGTAAATTATTCAGGCAAACTAATCAATAAGAAAATATGAGAGAGACAAGGACTCTGGGATAGACAACACAGCCTGAATTAAATTAATTGGTCAAAATATTGATATTTTATAAACCTTATAGAATTTCCTTTAAAATATTCAAAGCTGAATTCAATGGGAAGGCCATCATGGGATTTATTGTGCATGTGATATAAAGCTACATATACTGGAGTGCTGTTGTGGGCAGAAAAGTGTCTTTCAATCAACATTGAAACCGCTCTGCCGGGATAGGGTGGTCCCAGTGCACGACACATACAGGTGAATAGAGAGTTCTCAGTGTAAGCACTGAAATGGGAAGTCTGCTGAACTAAATGGGGTGCTACTTTACAGCTCTACAGAGTGAGCGTGAGCGCACACACACACACACGCACACACACACCAATGCTGCAAATGTCTTCTGAAGCCCACCATAAGCTGGGATTGGTGGCTCTGCCCCTCAAGCTTGAGTGGGAGAGAGAAGTGAAAAAGTGCAAAGGTCAGTGACTACAGATGTCCCCCAGGACGTGGGGGGCACGGGACCCAGGCAGGCTGAGAAAGACCCCCGGCACATAAAGCTGCGCACTTTAGAATGTTCACTTTGAATGCACTCAAATAGGTGATATTTCCATTGAGTTTGTCAGCTTTTTAAACCCACTTTAGTTCATAAGCCTATGTAATAGTTATTTTTTTAATCTATATTGTAAATTAGTTTATTGGCATTTTCAAACTTTTCCACCATTGGCTATGAAAATATGAATTTGATGTAATATTCAAATAAGAGTTCAAGAAAAAGAAGGTAGAATTCAGTAAAGGGTTGACTGGGACTCTGGTTCAGGAGAAAATAATTACTAAAGTTTTGAAACATAAATATTTCTAGGTAATAATGACTTCTGATAGCGAAGTTGTCTTTACATGGTTTCAAGTACATTCTGAGCAGTACCATCTGTTGCAGCTTAATTTTATGGAAACAAACAAGTGATGAACTTTGCAAATTTATCCTAAGAACCTGATGAATATGTTTATATTATGTGTACAATGTTTACAAAATGCGCATCTTCTACACTTTTATACCAATATGAAGTGTGCTAAAAAAAAACACAGGCAGACAAAAGGATACATTGTCTCATTTTCAATAGCTCCACTTCAGGAAATTGAACTAAGAAGGCTGCTCCACACTTAAGAGTCTACAATTGTGGTAAAAAGGAAAACCAAGACATGTTCATTTTTAGTATGAATATCCAGGATATAAACACTCATTTACATTTTAAATAGAAAATTAGGAACAAGGATTATGGATTCTCCTAATAGAATAATTCCTGATTTTAAGCAAAAAAAACAGATCAACCATTTTCTCTATCTATCCATTTATCCATCCACCTAACTAACTAACCAGTTGAGAAACCATGACCTACCTAGCTCTGAAAAGATCAGAAATTGTGAAAAGTGAGCTGCCAACTTTTTCTGTAGTGCATGGAGAATTTGAAGGCAAAAGGTATTTTCCCTGTAAATGGCACCCCAGTTGTTCAGAGAGATCATTAAAAAGTAGAAACTTCCCTGGAGACAAAAGACGATCCTGGGCTCCTGGTTGGAAACTTCACATAAATGTGTCATGTATCTTATCTGTCTCCTGCTGTTGAGGAGAGTAGATAGAGACAGGCTTCCTGGGCCATTATCTCAGAGCTGTCCCCCCACCCACCAGAGAAGAGCTTTTTCACACCCTGGTTTGGCTCACTCTGACAGAGAGCGAGGGGACCCTCCTTTGGAGAAAGCAATAACAAGCTCTCTCCAATTCTGGATTGTTTATAGAAGCCACTCTTTCTTTTCCAGCTTTTGTTCTCACTCGGTCTACCCTCGCATATCCTAGAAAACTAGGATCTGCCCCCACGTGGCCATGTGTGTTCTCGCTAAGGGACCCACACAGGGACACTGAGAGAAGGAACAGGGAAGGCCACAAGGATTTATACTAGTCACATGATTTCAATTCCCTGACTGTTCAGACCTTCCAACCCATCTCTGTGTTAGAGTTTACTTCAGAGCTGAAGCAAATGCCTTTTGCTGGGAAGGAGCCCTCTTGCACCTGTCGGCCACAGCACAATTGCCCCCCATCTAGCCTGGAAGCGACTGACTTTTCTTGGCTGGGAGCATTGAAAAGCAACCTCTGAATGCATTTCCAATTTCTGCTGTCTGCAAAAGCCACTCTGGCACATGTAGCTTTATGTCACACAGGCAGTAGGTCCTGTGACAGACCTTTCTATTAAATTCAGCTTTAAATAGCTAAAATTGAGCTCTGTAAGCGTTATAGGCACAGCCTTTTCTCATTTCACCTGGACTGTCTGCTACTGGGAGAGGAAAATGAGGGACTGTGTTTCTTCCAGTTAGAACTGTTGGGCACTCTGCTGATTTCCTGACCAGCAAATGGACCCCTGTGGGACCCCAACTAGACACAATGAAAGTCTGTAGCCACAGAGATGGCTGAGTCTCCAGCAGTTGGACACTACCAAGCTGAGAGAGGGCGCTGTGCTTCAAATGTCTGCAGCGCCTCCAGTGGGGTTGATACAATGATGTGCAAGTAAACGTTTAATACCCAGCTCTCCAGAAAAAATTATATATACATTAGTTTACTATAAGTAATGTGGTTTACTATGCATAAGCATATACAGCACAGAATGTGCAAATAATAATATGTATAATGCTCTATGTTGTAAATTCCATGTAGCAATAAGTTTTTGTTGATTTTTACCAAAATCTACATCTGTACCCAACCTATGGTTGTGATTCAACCATGATTTGACAAACGGTGCTGCATCCTGCCAACAGAAGTAATCAATAAACAATCTATAATAGGAATAGAAGAGAGTTTTATTTGAGCCAAACTGAAGACTATAGCCCAGGAGACAGCCTCTCAGATAACTCTGAGGAACTGCTCCAGAGAAGCATGGTTTTCAGCACAGTTTTATATCTTTTCAGAACAAAGAACATCAAACAAGTCAGTGATAGATTCCTTCAAGGTTTCAAAAAAAAAGAAAGAGAAACAACAGATCAGCATGTACACAGCGAGTCAGCATGGCCTTGGCCCCTGGGAAGGGACCCTTAACATCAAAGGAGTACCAGCATTGGCATCAAGAGAAGCATTTAATCTTTATTTTATTTATTTTTTTCTACTTTATTTTTTCTTCCACTTTTATTGAGATTTAATTGACATACAGCACTGTATAAGTTTAAGAAGTACAGCATAATGATCTGATTTATATACATCATGAAGTGATTATCACAATAAGTTTAATGAACATCAGCTCATATAGATGCAAAATGAAATAAAAATTCTTTTTCTTGTGGAGAACTCTTAGGATTTACTCTCTTAACAACTTTCATATATAACATACAGCAGCATGAATTATATTTATCATGTTGTACATTACATCCCTAGTACTTATTTATCTTATACCTAGAAGTTTGTGCCTTTTGACTGCCTTCATCCAATTGCCCCTTCCTCCAACCTCTGTCTCTGGGAGCCACAAATCTGATCTCTTTTTATATGAGTGAGTTTGTTTGTTTGTTTGTTTGTTTTTCTTTTTTCAAATTTATTTTCTTTTTGGCTGCGTTGGGTCTTTGTGGCTGTGCGCAGGCTTTCTCTAGTTGCAGCGAGCAGGGGCTACGCTTCATTGTGGTGCATGGGCTTCTCATGGCGGTGGCTTCTCTTGTTGCGGAGCATGGGCTCTAGGCACGTGGGCTTCAGCAGTTGTGGCTCGCGGGCTCTAGAGCACAGGCTCAGCAGTTGTGGCGCATGGGCTTCGTTGCTCCGCGGCATGTGGGATCATCCCCAACCAGGGACTGAACCCGGGTCCCCTGCATTGGCAGGCACATTCTTAATCACTGAGCCACCAGGGAAATCCCTGTTTGTTTTTCAAGTATAATTGATCTACACCATTATGTTAGTTCCTGCTACACAAGGTAGTGATCTGATATTTCTAACATTCCAAATTGATCACCATGGTAAGTCTGGTTACAATATGTCACTATACAAAGATATTACATAGTTACGGATTGTATTCCTCACAATGTACATTTCATACCCATGACTCATTTACTTTGCAACTGGAAGTTTGTACTTCTTTTTTTTTTTATAAATTTATTTATTTATTTTTAATTTTGGCTGTGTTAGGTCTTTTTTTTCTTTTTTCACACTTTTATTGGAGTATAATTGCTTTATAATGGTGTGTTAGTTTCTGCTTTATAACAAAGAGAATCAGCTATACATATACATATATCCCCATATCTCCTCCCTTTTGCATCTCCCTCCCACCCTCCCTATCCCACCCCTCTAGGTGGTCACAAAGCACTGAGCTGATCTCCTTGTGCTATGCAGCTGCTTCCCACTAGCTGTCTATTTTACATTTGGTAGTGTATATAAGTGCATGCCACTCTCTCCCTTCATCCCAGTTTACCCTTCCCCCTCCCAGTGTCCTCAAGTCCATTCTCTACGTCTGCATCTTTATTCCTGTCCTGCCCCTAGGTTCTTCATAACCATGTGTTTTTGTTGTTGTTGTTGTTGTTTTTAGATTTCATATATAGGTGTTAGCATACAGTATTTGGTTTTCTCTTTCTGACTTACTTCACTCTGTATGACAGACTCTAGGTCCATCCACCTCACTACAAATAACTCAATTTCGTTTCTTTTTATGGCTGAGTAATATTCCATTGTATATATGTGCCACATCTTCTTTATCCATTCATCTGTTGATGGACACTTAGGTTGCTTCCATGTCCTGGCTATTGTAAACAGAGCTGCAATGAACATTGTGGTACATGACTCTTTCTGAATTATGGTTTTATCAGAGTATATGCCCAGTAGTGGGATTGCTAGGTCGTATGGTAGTTCTAATTTTAGTTTTTTAAGGAACTTCCATACTGTTCTCCATAGTGGCTATACCAGTTTACATTCCCACCAACAGTGCAAGAGGGTTCCCTTTTCTCCACACCCTCTTCAGCATTTATTGTTTGTAGATTTTTTGATGATGGCCATTCTGACCGGTGTGAGGTGATACCTCATTGTAGTTTTGATTTGCATTTCTCTAACGATTAGTGATGTTGAGCATTCTTTCATGTGTTTGTTGGCAATCTGTATATCTTCTTTGGAGAAATGGCTATTTAAGTCTTCTACCCATTTTTGGATTGGATTGTTTACTTTTTTGATATTGAGCTGAATGAGCTGCTTGTAAATTTTGGAGATTAATCCTTTGTGAGTTGCTTCATATGCAAATATTTTCTCCGACTCTGAGGGTTGTCTTTTCGTCTTGTTTATGGTTTCTTTTGCTGTGCAAAAGCTTTTAAGTTTCATTAGGTCCCATTTGTTTATTTTTGTTTTCATTTCCATTTCTCAAGGAGGTGGGTCAAAAAGAATCTTGCTGTGATTTATATCATAGAGTGTTCTGCCTATGTTTTCCTCTAAGAGTTTTATAGGGTCTGGCCTTGCATTAAGGTCTTTAATCCATTTTGAATTTATTTTTGTGTATGGTGTTAGGGAATGTTCTAATTTCATTCTTTTACATGTAGCTGTCCAGTTTTCCCAGCACCACTATTGAAGAGGCTGTCTTTTCTCCATTGTATATTCTTGCCTCCTTTATCAAAAATAAGGTGACCATATGTGTGTGGGTTTATCTCTGGGCTTTCTGTCCTGTTCCATTGATCTATATTTCTGTTTTTGTGCCAGTACCATACTCTCTTGATTACTGTAGCTTTGTAATATAGTCTGAAGTTTGGGAGCCTGATTCACTCAGCTCCATTTTGCTTTCCCAAGATTGCTTTGGCTATTTAGGGTCTTTTGTGTTTCCATACAAATTGTGAACTTTTTTGTTCTAGTTCTGTGAAAAATGCCATTGGTAGTTTGATAGGTATTGCATTGAATCTGTAGATTGCTTTGGGTAGTATAGTCATTTTCACAATGTTGATTCTTCCAATCCAAGAACATGGTATATCTCTCCATCTGTTTGTATCATCTTTAATTTCTTTCATTAATGTCTTACAGTTTTCTGCATACAGGTCTTTTGTCTCTGTAGGTAGGTTTATTCCTAGGTATTTTATTCTTTTTGTTGCAGCGGTAAATGGGAGTGTTTCCTTAATTTCTCTTTCATATTTTTCATCATTAGTGTATAGGAATGAAAGAGATTTCTGTGCATCAATTTTGTATCCTGCTACTTAACCAAATTCATTGGTCAGCTCTAATAGTTTTCTGGTAGCATCTTTAGGATTCTCTATGTATAATATCATGTCATCTGCAAACAGTGACAGGTCTACTTCTTCTTTTCCGATTTGTATTCCTTTTATTTCTTTTTCTTCTCTGATTGTTGTGGCTAAAACTTCCAAAACTATGTTGAATAATAGTGGTGAGAGTGGGCAACCTTGTCTTGTTCCTGATCTTAGTGGAAATGGTTTCAGTTTTTCACCATTGAGAACGATGTTGGCTGTGGGTTTGTCATATATCGCTTTTATTATGTTGAGGTAAGTTCCCTCTGCATACTTTCTGGAGGGTTTTTATCTAAATGGGAGTTGAATTTTGTTGAAAGCTTTTTCTGCATCTATTGAGATGATCATACGGTTTTTCTCCTTCATTTTGTTAATATGGTGTATCACATTGATTGATTTGCATATATTGAAGAATCCTTGCATTCCTGGGATAAACCCCAGTTGATCATGGTGTATGATCCTTTTAATGTGCTGTTGGATTCTGTTTGCTAGTATTTTGTTGAGGATTTTTGCATCTATGTTCATCAGTGATATTGGCCTGTAGTTTTCTTTCTTTGTGACATCTTTGTCTGGTTTTGGTATCAAGGTGATGGTGGCCTCGTAGAATGAGTTTGGGAGTGTTCCTCCCTCTGCTATATTTTGGAACAGTTTGAGAAGGATAGGTGTTAGCTCTTTTATAAATGTTTCATAGAATTCGCCTGTGAAGCAGTCTGGTCCTGGGCTTTTTTTTGTTGGAAGATTTTTAATCACAGTCTCACTTTCAGTGCTTGTGATTGGCCTGTTTATATTTTCTATTTCTTCCTGGTTCAGTCTCGGAAGGTTGTGCTTTTCTAAGAATTTGTCCATTTCTTCCAGGTTGTCCATTTTATTGCCATAGAGTTGCTTGTAGTAATTTCTCATGATCGTTTGTGTTTCTGCAGCGTCAGTTGTTACTTCTCCTTTTTCATTTCTAATTCTGTTGATATGAGTCTTCTCCCTTTTTTTCCTGATGAGTCTAGCTAATGGTTTATCAATTTTGTTTATCTTCTCAAGAACCAGCTTTTAGCTTTACTGATCTTTGCTATTGTTTCCGTCATTTCTTTTTCATTTATTTCTGATCTGATCTTTATGATTTCTTTCCTTCTGCTAACTTTGGGGTGTTTTTGTTCTTCTTTCTCTAATTACTTTAGGTGTAAGGTTAGGTTGTTTATTTGAGATGTTTCTTTTTTCTTGAGGTATGATTGTATTGCTATAACCTTCCCTCTTAGAACTGCTTTTGCTGCATCCCATAGGTTTTGGGTCATCATGTTTTCATTGTCATTTGTTTCTAGGTATTATTTGATTTCCTCTTTGATTTCTTCAGTGATCTCTTGGTTATTTAGTAGTGTATTGTTTAGCCTCCATGTATTTGTATTTCTTGCAAGTTTTTCCTGTAATTGATATCTAGTCTCATAGCATTGTGGTCAGAAAAGATACTTGATACGATTTCAATTTTCTTACATTTACCAAGGCTTGATTTGTGACCCAAGATATGATCTATCCTGTAACATGTTCCATGAACACTTGAGAAGAAAGTTTATTCTATTGTTTTTGGATGGTGTGTCCTATAAATAGCAATTAAGTCCATCTTTTTTAATGTATAATTTAAAGCTTGTGTTTCCTTATTTATTTTCATTTTGGACGATCTGTCCATTGGTGAAAGTGAGGTGTTAAAGTCCCCTACTATGATTGTGTTACTGTCAGTTTCCCATTTTACGGCTGTTAGCATTTGCCTTATGTATTGAAGTGCTCCTATGTTGGGTTCATAAATAATTACAATTGTTATATCTTCTTCTTGGATTGATCCTTTGATCATTATGTAGTGTCCTTCTTTGTCTCTTGTAATAGTTTTCATTTTAAAGTCTATTTTGTCTGATATGAGAATTGCTCCTCCAGCTTTCTTTTGATTTCCTTTTGTATGGAATATCTTTTTCCATCCCCTCACTTTCAGTCTGTATGTGTCCCTAGGTCTGAAGTGGGTCTCTTCTAGACAGCATATATACAGGTCTTGTTTTTGTATCCATTCAGCCAGTCTGTGTCTTTTGGTTAGAGCATTTAATCCATTTACATTAAGGTAATTATCGATAGGTATGTTCCTATTACCATTTTCTTTATTGTTTTGGGTTTGTTATTGTAGTTCTTTTTCTTCTCTTGTGTTTCCTGCCTAGAGAAGTTCCTTTAGCATTTGTTGTAATGCTGGTTTGGTGGTGCCGAATTCTCTTAGGTTTTGCTTGTCTGTAGAGTTTTTAATTTCTCCATCAAATCTGAATGAGATCCTTGCTGGGTAGAGTAATCTTGGTTGTAGGTTTTTCCCTTTCATCGCTTTAAATATGTCCTGCCACTCCCTTCTGGCTTTCAGAGTTTCCACTGATAGATCAGCTGTTAACCTTATGGGGATTCCCTTACATGTTATTTGTTGTTTTTCCCTTGCTGCTTTTAATATTTTTGTTTGTATTTAATTTGTATAGTTTGATTAATATGTGTCTTGGCATGTTTCTCCTTGGATTTATCCTGTATGGGACTCTGCATTTCCTGGACTTGATTAACTATTTCCTTTCCCATATTAGGGAAGTTTTCAACTACAATCTCTTCAAATATTTTCTCAGTCCTTTTCTTTTTCTCTTCTTCTTCTGGGACCCCTATAATTCGAATGTTGATGCGTTTAATGTTGTCCCAGAGGTCTCTGAGACTGTCCTCATTTCTTTTCATTCTTTTTTCTTTATTCTGCCCTGTGGTAGTTATTTCCACTATTTTATCTTCCAGGTCACTTAACCATTCTTCTGCCTCAGTTATTCTGCTATTGATTCCTTCTAGAGAATTTTTAATTTCAGTTATTGTGTTGTGCATCATTGTTTGTTTTCTCTTTAGTTCTTCTAGGTCCTCGTTAAATGTTTCTTGTATTTTCTCCATTTTATTTCCAAGATTTTGGATTATCTCTACTATCATTACTCTGAATTCTTTTTCAGGTAGACTGCCTATTTCCTCTTCATTTCTTTGGTCTGGTGGGTTTTTACCTTGCTCCTTCATCTGCTGTGTTTTTCTCTGTCTTCTCATTTTGCTTAACGTACTGTGTTTGCGGTCTCCTTTTCGCAGGCTACAGGTTCATAGTTCCCATTGTTTTTGGTGTCTGCCCCCAGTGGCTCAGGTTGGTTCAGTGAGTTGTGTAGGCTTCTTGGTGGAGGGGAGTAGTGTCTGTGTTCTGTTGGATGAGGCTGGATCTTGTCTTTCTGGTGGGCAGGACCACTTCTGGTGGTGTGTTTTGGGGTGTCTGTGACCTTATTATGATTTTAGGCAGCCTCTCTCCTAATGGGTGGGGTTGTGTTCCTGTCTTGCTAGTTGTTTGGCCTAGGGTGTCCAGCACTGTAGCCTGCTGGTCGTTGAGTGGTGCTAGGTCTTAGCGTTGAGAATGACATCTCTGGGAGAGCTTTCGCCATTTGATATTATGTGGAGCTGGGAGGTCTCTGGTGGACCAATATCCTGAACTCAGCTCTTCCATCTCAGAGGCACAGGCCTGACACCTGGCCGGATCACCATGACCCTGTCAGCCCCACGGTTTGTTACTGTTCTCTGAAATCAATCCTCCACATTGTTTCCTTAAAGAGTAAAAGCTTGTGGAAAGTATAGTCCAGGCTCTTCAAGGAACACGCAACTGGGGATACCAAGGAGAAAGCAGAACGCAGATGCTGTAGTTTTCCAAGTGCTGTCTGTCCTCCCCATGTGGTAGATTTTTCTAATCTTTATTTTTAACATGGACATTCTTACTTCTGGTCAATGTGCCCTTTCCTTAATAATTAAAGCAGATGTACAATGTATGTTTGATAGGACTCAAACATGTTGTTTTATTTAGCAAAAAATTCAAGTTAACTCATGTATAAGCCAGAATGACTTCCCCATACCTCAATATGTGAAAATTGCTTCCATCAATCCTAATTCACTGACTCTTTCTCCAATAAATGTCATTAAATCTGATATGTGATCTACTATGAAACTATTTCTACTCCTCATTATGTTAATTAACTGAAATCTCTGAACTTTGGCAGTTCAGTTCTTTGTCGACATGAATGATTTCTTTGCTGCTTTAAAATCAGGCTTGGTAAGACACACAGACACAGAAATGACTGTCATTAAGGAAGTTCTCTTCCTCACTTGTGCCAGCCATGGTTGTTGTGTGGTAAGCAAGAAACACTGTAAAATAAAAAGAGAAGCAAGGGATCTTCAGGGACTGAGCATCAGGTGGGCACTTGACTTCCCTCCTCAGAGGATGAAAGACTAGGTCTTGCATTGAAGGCTGGGGGAAGGAAAACTCAGCAGTGGGAAAGGAAAAGCACACTCAGGCTCCTGCTGAGCTGACCTGTTAAAACAGATGCTTGCTGTCTTCTCTGACCAGGAGACCAACAGCAGCCAGTGTCCCGAGGCTCCTCCCTGCATACCACTCTCCCAAGTTAGCTAATGTAGCACCAGGTATTTAGTTTCTGAGCTGCATGGGTTTAGAATTAGTTTTGGCAATATTCTTTACATTTAATGTTGGAATTTTTATGTTAAACAATATTTATTCCCAGTTGTTTCAAAAGAATTTTACATTAAAAAAAAACAAAAACAAAAATAGCTCTTAATAAATTATTTGAGGCAATTACCCTGGTTCCTGCCACTGAGGTCATGCCTTCTGTCATACACTCTTTGCTGGACAAAGCCGTTGGAGATTTAGTGTTTACCGTCTGTCCTATTTCCTTTCTAGGCCTTTAACTGTGCTCAGTTTGCTCATCCCTCTAGGGATCATGAGAACAATATTACCTGAGGTCTTGCATGATGACTTGGACATTAATACGTTTATACTGTAGATCAGTTTTTTAGCTATAAAACTCATGGCTCACAGTTTCTTTCCATGAGTGTCTTTAAATATGTTACTCTATTTTCTTCTGACATAAAATATTGCCCTCAGAAATGGTGATGAGACCCTATTTTTTTTCCTTTATACAGTATATTATTTGCTCTTCTTTTCCTAGATGCCCAAGGATTTCTTTACTAGCTCAAGTCCTGCCATTGGTTCTGAGTCACTGCTCAGTGTGCCCTGTCAACACACAGTTTGAACATATTTCCTTATTTCCAGGGAATTTTTCTGAATTATAACTTTTAATATTTGCTTTGTGTCTTGGCTTTGGTTTCCTTTTTCAGGCACCCCCTCCAATTATTCATCTTCAGTGCTTATCTTCAAATTTTGACATTTTTTCTCGAATCTTTATAATCTCTTGTTTAATTTCTTTTTTTTTTAGCATTTTCCTCTTTTCACCTTCCATCTCTCATAAGACATTGTCACTTTGCTTTTGCTTTATAATTCATTCATAAATGATTTTCATTTTTTTTCTCATTCTTTTCTGAGGTCTGTCCTTTCATTTCTGAGTTGTTCTAATTCTAACTTATGATGTCATTTAATGTCTTGTATCATTTTCTTAAGGCCTTTTTCTTCATTTTTGGAAAAAGTACATTACAATTCGTGAAGTACATCAAGAAGAAATGCTTTCATTTTCTTTGTGGTGTTATTCTGAAAGTATGCCCCTTTACCCACTGTGGTACTGTTGCCTGGAATTCAACACCAATATTTTTCTGTAACTAAACTTTATATGAAATTTCTTTTCTCAAATTTGTAGAAAGCAGTATGATTTAAATAGCTTTTCTCTCCTGTTGTTGTTATGAAATGCTAACAAATATGGCACCTTGCTTCTGGAGTTTTCTCAGCTCTGTTCTTCCACCCTTCTTTCCTGGGGGGTCTGTCTGCTCTCTCATTTCCACCACTGCAGCTGCCCTTCTCTATACCAGTTTTGCTCTTCAATATAGCGAGCAGCTTTAGAGCTTATGAGAGAACAACTGCCAACATCTTCCCCAAAGCTATAGCTATTCCCTTTAATTGGTTACATATTTTCAGATTCAGCTTTGAAGTTATTTTCAATTACATACATACTTTAAAATTATTTAATTTCTGAGTTATTTTAACTTAATTTTAATACACATTTTATTCTTATAACTATTTTTTTTTAACTTTATTCTCATAAATTTTTTTAAATTTATTTATTTATTTATTTTTGGCTGTGTTGGGTCTTCGTTTCTGTGCGAGGGCTTTCTCCAGTTGCAGCAAGTGGGGGCCACTCTTCATTGCGGTGCTTGGGCCTCTCACTGTCGCGGCCTCTCCCGTTGCGGAGCACAGGCTCCAGAGGCGCAGGCTCAGCAGCTGTGGCTCACGGGCTTAGTTGCTCCACGGCATGTGAGATCCTCCCAGACCAGGGATCGAACTCGTGTTCCCTGCATTGGCAGGCAGACTCTCAACCACTGTGTCACCAGGGAAGCCCTATTCTTATAACTATTAATTTTTAGTTTCTTATTTATTTTAGTCATGGATTTTTAAATAATTTTTGTTATTTATATTTGAGTCATTTGATTTTAAGAGTTGTTAATTTTAGTTTTATTTAACAAAAAATTATAATAGATTAATTTATTTAGCAAACACAATCTTCTCTGTGCCAGGTGTTTGGAAAATATTCATAAGATTAGGATCCCAGTCCAAAGAAGCTTACAGTTTTAGACAACCTCAAACACATTACAATGTTATGTGTTGTTAAAATGTATACAAATGAAATTCTATGGAGATGACTAACTCTTCCTACAGTAGCTAGTGAAGATTTTTTGAAAGTGGTAACACTGTACTCTCCTAAAAAAGAAGAAAGGGAATGACATTTGATACATGTGCAGAGTCCGAAGGTTATCATTTTATTTATTTCAGGTTTATCTATTTTGAGGGATTTGTTATGGCAATTTATTTTTAGTTTTTAAGTGGTTGCTCTTTATTTCTAGTTCTTTAGAGTCCTGGTCATGTAGGTTCAAAATCATGTCTAATTGGGCCTACAACTTTATCAGCAAATGGCTATTGCTATTAACAGGCACAGACACCAGACTCTCCCTGGTGCCTCGTGTATGACATGGGGCTCCCAAGTATAGTCTTAAATATTCACCCATGCTACATATAAAAGCACTATTTTGGAAATGACCTCTAACAAGAAATAACTCTTAAGTTTTTTGACTTTTTTTTAAAACAATTTAAGTGCATGTAAGAAAATATGTCAGCCACATTATACCGTGAATTTGATTACTGAGCATCTTGAAAACATACACCTAAACTAAGAATTATGTGACTCAAAAGACAGAAATGTTGGTCTCCTGCAAATGAATGGGCTCATGTGCCAGGGTTTCAGAAATGCACCCCAAGCTCTCTGTGCCTAAGGGACTCTGCCACTCACTGCCTGTGTACTGTCAGTGCTCAAGGGAGCCAGAGTCATGGCTGCGTCTGAAGCACCTCCCCGTGGCATCTCTCTCCACCAAAGACAAGAGCTACATCAGACAAGGCCTCTTCAAGACCTGAGCCCCATGGCCCTGTCGTAGAATCTTCCAAGGAAAGGCTATATTAGTTCATGGGTGACAGTGTGTCATGTGGTGGATGAGCACGGGGCCTGGGTGACTGTGTTCCATGGAAAACGTGAGCATATTCTGCACAGAGCTCACTGGGAAAACCCTTGGTCTAAGTCACTCATAGACTAATGACAAATTACACCATCAAGTTATGGGCCTGTCCTACACTTGCTTTCCAAATGGTGGGCAGAAAGGCCTTGATTGCCCCAAGGGTAGGCAGACCCAGAGACAAGAATATCAAATTCTTGGCTTTTCTGTGGAGAAAGAGAATGTTAGGAGATACAAACAGGGGATTGGCAGCCAAGGCATCAGGTACTGTCTGTGACGGGTGAGGGTCCCACCCAGGCAGAGTCCTGGCACAGACTGCCTTCCTACATGTAGCCCAGTGACCGTGGCATCAGGGTCTTTCCCTGGGTGTTAAGGAAAGCAGGGGGTAGGACAGATGGGCAGGCCCAGCTTTACAGGCATGTGGTACAGTCATTTTTATCTTTGAACCTGTGACTTGTAATAGAGCATGTGCATGAGGACAGAGAGGAAATGCCCCAGGTGGGCATGTGCATCTGAGCAGGCACAACAGGCCATGGGAAATGTGCAGCCTAGCCCTTGGCTTGATCTAATTAGGTTTTTGGGCTCCTGTGCAGGGATGGTTTTTGACGTCAGTGTTTGGGACTTGCCCTGACCCCAGAAGGACTCTTGCAGCTGTTCCTTTCCCTGATTCTCTCTGGTAAACCAGCTAGCCTGCAGTCTAGCTTTTATCTCTAATGAATCTACCAGTCTCCTCTTAATTGCTTTTTACCACAAGCTCCATTATTTTTGAGGGAACTCTTCAGTTTGAACTCTCCCACATTCTGTTGCAAATAAAGTCAGCTCCTTTGGGAAGACCTTCAGATCTCTTTGTTATATGACCTGCTTCTCCCTGGGCAAAATTTCTGAACTCTAGAGCAGAAGATAGGGATAGGCACACTTCCCTGTCACCTGCTTTAGGAGCTGGAGGGGGTGGTAGCCTCAGGTCGTCTTGGCTTACCAATCCTAGCATGGACACCTTGCTTTTCAGACAGGGGCGAGGACAGTTGTGGTTCCAGTATTTTCCATGCACCACACCCAAGGTAGAGCCTTTGTCCATAGGGACAAAACCTTTGTCAATAAGAACTGGACAGAAGAAAGAGCCCCAATCTCTTGGCCACTCTTGCCTCCACAATGAATACCTGGGGAGAGAATGAGAACACGTCAGCACCCTGCCTCTCCCAAGAGGATGTTATAACCCTCAGACTGGGAGCTGGAGGGAGAGGGAGCCTGTTGTCCATGGCCATCTGTTGTCATGTTGAGCTGGGATGGAGTAAGGAAGAAGTAGGTAGTGATTCAAGTTCCAAAGACTTTTGCTATTCTCGCTAAGTTTTTGTAGGTTTTCTTGAATAAATTCTTCTTCATTTGTCATATGCCCATAGGACCATTTCTGGAGACTTTTTGTTTTTAATTAATTAATTAATTTATATTTTGGCTGCGTTGGGTCTTCATTTCTGTGCGCGGGCCTTCTCTAGTTGCAGCGAGCAGGGGACACTCTTTGTTGCAGTGCACGGGCTTCTTATTGTGGTGGCTTCTCTTGTTGTGGAGCACCGGCTCTAGGCATGCAGGATTCAGTAGTTGTGGCACACGAGCTCTGTAGTTGTGGCGCATGGGCTTAGTTGTCCCACAGCATGTGGTTTCTTCCCAGACTGGGGCTCGAACCCGTGTCCCCTGCATTGGCAGGCGGATTCTCAACCACTGCACTACCAGGGAAGCCCTGGCAGGCGTATTCTTAACCAACGTGCCACCAGGGAAGTCCCGAGACTTATTTTGGAAAAATAATCTTTACCAGTTTCACCGGGGAGTCAGAAGTGGCACTTCCAGCCGGTAGTTTTGAGATCATTTGCTATTCAGTAAAGCTAACAGATACAGGTTAATAAGTGGAGATATTTTTAAATCTTTGGCATTTACAGTCCGAAATCTTTGTTCATTTCTGCTTTCTCTTATTTCTTCTGGTTCTTATTTGGGGAGGTTTGTTTCCTTTTGTGGTTGGTTATGTTTGACCCCATGCTGGTCAACTAATTATAGGGATTTCCTTATACCAAAAATGAAGGTACCATCCTCTAGAGTAGTTCGGCATTTGTATGGGTCACAGACCACCTCAGACTACATTCACAGCTTGATGTGACCCCTGGCTGGTCAAACTATAAGTGCAAATTTGCCCCTACCCTTGTCTTCCCTTTTCGTCTGGTTACCAGGCTTGAGGGTGAACAGTGTATCTTATCCTATTAGGCTCTTTGGGGTCCCAGTGTAATGTGGGGTGTATTTCCTCTAAGGTTCTTGAGATGGTTAATTTTACAGGTCAACTTGCCTAAGTCACAGTGACCAGATATTTGGCCAAACATTATTCTGGACATTTAAGTCAGTGGACTCTGAGGAAAGGAAATTGTCTTCCATGATGCCGGTGGACCTCATCCAATCAGCTGAAGGTCTGACTAGAACAAAAGACAAACTGTCCTGGAGCAAGAAAGTATTTTGCCAGCAGACTGCCTTCAAACTTCAACTGCAACATCGTCTCCTCCTAGGTCTCCAGCCTGACAGCCTTTGGACTTTGTATTAAAATGTACCTGTGGGATTTTAACTTATGGAGGTGACCAAGTGATGACACAGAGGGCAGTGCCATTGAGAGAAGACTTTCATGACTTACACTTCCCAAGAGGAGGGGGCCCTCTACCCGACACAGGGCCACATGATGAAGCATCAGTCTGGTCAGGAGACAGAAGCAGGAGTGAGAGGAAAGCATGGCCCAGAGCCTTTATTGTGGTTTCTGTGGAAAAAGCGAGACAGGCAGGAAAACAGTTTAGGATTAGAGAGTGTGAATAATGTTAGCGGGCTCTAGGCTATATGGGTGGTCTCCAGTTTTCTGCAGTGATTTAGGGCAGGGGAAATACTGGCTTGGAGTGTAAGAGTTAGATAAAGAAAGCTGTTGCGGGTATGGACTTGGGATTGGTTGTTTGCACATAAAATGTATGTTCACAGTTGATTATTATTTCTCCCAGGCCAGCAAGGCCTCCCAACATGTCAAACCATCATGAAATACAAAACATTTAAAATATGATTAATATGCCCTCAGACTGCTACATCAGTTCTTCCTGAGTCGGCCCACCCTGCAAATTTTGGATTTTTAGTCTCTATAATGAGCCAATTCCTTAAAACCGTCTTTCTCTATAGATAGATAGATAGATAAACATGCAGCTGGTTCTCCGGAAAGCCCTGACTAATACAGCTTCCTTCCTGTTGCCTTGGCAGATGTCTGCTGAGGCCCAGTTTTGACCTATATATTAGAATACGCTTGTAGCAAAAATAACTTTGGGTCTCAGATATTCTGATTGTAGGCTTTCCTCCAGAATTTGGTCTGACAGATCTCCACTCTCTTTCTACCTCTTCATGAAGATTTTTTTTTAATAAATTGATTCAAACTTAATTTCTTTCCTTCTTTTTTTTTTTTTTTTTTTTAGCGGAAGACTCAATCCAAATAATCTAGACCACCTGTGGCAGTTGTCTCCCAATTGTCCCTCCAGGGGCCCCCTCACCCCTCCTGCTGATCTTGGGGTGATCTTTGTCCCTCCAGGCAAACTCTCATACCCTCCTTGTCTGTGGGGTGGGGTGGGAAGTGGGAAGGTGTGGACAGGCTCCTACTCCCTCTGGCGGCAGTTGCGGTCAGCCAGTGGGGAGCCTTAGCTGAAGATTTGAGGAAGGAAACAAAGTGGTCAGGGCATTTATTTCCATGAAACCTCCCCGTGTGAGGTTTCCTAGGCTCGCTATGTCCCTCAACTGCAGGTCTCCCATTCTCTCAAGGCAGCCTCTCCGTGGTTTTCCCACCCAAACTATTAGAGCCTAGAACTGGCGAAATCTCTGTTTCTGCTGCTTGGGCCAGGCACCTGAACTGGGCCTTCTCTTTTCCATGTACCCCAACCATACTTTGGTAGTTAGTTCTTTTGTAAATAAACACTTTACAAATTATCCTCCCTTAGTGTGCCAGCTCCGAGGTCCATACTTTGTAATGTCCATACAAGGTAATGGTTGCATTTCTCTCTCATCTGTGTTTATCCTATTATTCACTCAATCTAGTGTGCTCTTTTATTCAACTACTATATTATTCCTATGTAATATTTTGACTTTGTTCTTTTCTGTGGTTTCTTTGTCTTGGGTCTTATTGCTAATAATATTTTCCTATATCTATAAGGATATTAATTAGCTTATTAAAATTTTTTGATCTGTCTTTTCCAACAACTTTATTTCAAATACAGTAAGTCCCCTATACATATGAATGAGTTCCGTTCTGAGAGCACATTAGTAAGTCCAATTTGTTCTTTAAGTCCAACAAAGTTAGCCTAGGTACCCAACTAACACAATCGGCTCTATGGTACTATACTGTAATAAGTTTATAATACTTTTCACACAAATAATACTAAAAAACAAACACAAAGAATAAAGAAAACATTTTTAATCTCACAATACAGTACCTTGAAAAGTACAGCAGTACAGTACAACAGCTGGCATACAGGGCCTGGCATCGAGTGAACCGGCAAGAAGAGTTACTGATTGGAAGAGGGAGAAGAGGTGGGAGATGGTAGAGCTGAAGGATCGTTGGCAATAGGAGACGGAGGGCAAGCTGCAATTTCACTCATGCCTGACGTTGATGGCACAGGTTCTGGTTCCTTGCTGGATTCAATTCTATCTACCCTCTTAAAAAAATGATCCAGTCATGTCTGGGTAGTAGCTTTTTTTTTTTCTCATCACACATGACACGGTACCACTGGATTGCATTCTGAATGGCTGCTGCAACCTTTGTGTACCGTTCTATGTGCGGGTCCTGTGCCACAAAAACTAACAGTGCCTCCTCAAATGAAGAAAATCCCCTTGCCATTTCCTGCGTTGTGAATCTGTTCGGTTCTTCAGTTGCTTCTTCTTCCTCTTGTCTCTCTTCGTTCTTTCTCTGGTAAAGTAAAGTGCACAAAAGCACAACCACTTGTAGAAGATGCACTCAAGTGACAACATAACGCCAGACACATGAACTAACTTACATGATTGGACATGTGAACGCACGTTTGCATCTTTGAAAGTTTGCAACTTGAAGTTTCATATGTAGGGGGCTTACTGTAATCTGTAACATGCAGTCTGTTGTATTTCTCCTGTGACAGTCACACTCAGTGTGTAGTTATGTGGGCATGTGTGCTTTTGTTCACCATGGTTAGCAGACACTCTGTCGCTCTGTTTGGTACAGTGCACCAGAGAAGGGTAAGGTCCTGACGAGTTCAAGGAGAAGGGGGAGTGCCCCCAGAGCAGAAGTCCCCAGGCACCAAAGGGCCACTGTTAATCTTTACTCCGTACTGACCCCCCCAGGCAGCTCCTGTAGTCGGGGCTTCAACTTTAAAGCCTTAGAAGAAATCACAGTGGAAGGATCAAGTCTCCCTAGTAACAATCCCCCTGCCCTTGGGGCTGTGTAGAAGTAGGGGGATGGAGGACAAGTGCTCGAAGGTGGCTGGTGGGACCTACATACCAGTTGACACGGCCACCCTGAAACACACTGGCACCAGAGAAGGAGAGGCAGCATTTATCTTGAGGATGCGGGGTGGGAAGGGGCAAGAGCAGAACATGTAAAGGGCCTCTTCAAGCCCATTCTCTCACTGCCTTCCCTTCTTCCCCCAGCTACAGGCCACTCCAGTGTCTCCAGGTTTTCTCATTGATTTTGGTTTCTGAAATCTACATCTTTTCTTGTCACCTCCCAAGCTCATCCAGGGTTGATTATGAGGTGGGAAGCTCCCGATGGCAGGTCTGGTGAAACCCCCTGCAGGGGCCACTCCCGGCCTGTCCCCCAGCCCCAGACCTATCGGCCCTGCAGATCTGCTCTGCACTCTGCCCTCCATCTTGTTATCTGGGATCTTTCATCGCCACTGACCAAAGGGAATTCTGGGCCACATTTGGGACAGGTCAGTCCTGAAAGAGGGATCCAGGCAGGGCCTGAAGAGTCTGTGAGGGGCCTGCACTAGAGAGGAGAACAGAGGTCTCAGAGCACTCTCAAGACGGCCGAGCCGGAATTCCTGTTCCACTAGTGACTACTCACGGACCTCAGACAGGTTACTTACCCAGGCTAGGCCTTGTGTCCAGATCTGTAAAAAGAGACCAAAGCTGGATAATGATGCTGAGCACTGAAGCTGATTCCAGGTAATAGGGAAGCGGGCTGGGGTTGGAGCTGTGACTTGTCAGGTCTCCAGAGTGTCTGGGAAATGTATTTGTGTCCACTGAGTTGGGGGCCCAGGGAGCTTCACGGAGAAGCAAGCAGTCACATCCCTCCATGCTCCACACAGAAACGTGCTGCTGACGGACAGAGCAGAAGTCACCATATGAGAGAAATCCAGCACAGCCAGCACGAGGCCACTGTGGGTTGAAGGAAAGCGACAGTTCCAGGGACCACGGGTGGCCGAGGCTGCAGGTCTGAACTGACCAACCGCTTGCTCGCATCTCAGGCCCAGCAGCCCTGCTGGGGAGCCCATAACTGAGCCCACTGTCAAGGTAGGGCTTTCTCACTTCCAGACACTGCTGAACAGGGAAGGAAATCTCTGCGTGAGTGGAAGCAAGATTCTGGTGACCATGTGCATGTGACTTCACCTGTTCTCACTTGCTGGTGAGGTGACAGGGCTATCTGGGTGACAACAGGTTTGGAAGGAATTTTCACAGAACACCTGATGGCACTTTGGACTCAGTGGACCTGCAATGATTCAGGGCTGCTCCCTGACCATCAGGGGTCCAGACTGGGGGCTGTGGTTGCAGGACTCTTCTGAGAGATCTGCTAACTAGTTAAGATTCTGTGACCCAGACATGTTTGCCGGGGGCAGCTCAGGACACGGCTTATGGGCTCAGTGCTGGGCCAGCAAGTCCTAGGCCAGCCCAACCTCAACCACTGCAGGACGTGGCAAGTCCACGGTGGGGGGAGTAGGGTGCCCTGGAGACTGGCAGAAGACAGGGCTGTGGGTAGAGGGGGAACAGGCTTGGAGCTGAGCCTTGGAACAGAGCTCTGAGGATGGCTGACCTGAGCCTCCTGGCCGGGGCCCTTTGCTGTCTACTTCAAATCAAGCCTTTCCAGCAGAGCCTCAGTGGCCTGTGGGCCTGGAAGAGCCTTCTCCATCCTCAGCTCAGGGCAAATCATCCATGGCTAGGACGACGATTATGTTGGCCACCACTGCCCTGCAGGCCCTAGGGCATGCCACTTCCTCCATGAAGTGATGCTTTGGCCCTGAGCCATGCCAGCTCTTCTGGAAGACCCACCGAGGAGGGTTCAGCTCCAGATGGCCAGCCAGCGGCTGGGTGCCCGTCCTTCCCCACCCCCATCCAGGGAGGAGCTCAAAGCACAGTTGGGTTAAGGGTGCGAGATGGCTCTGATGAGTCAGAAACAGGAGCAGGAAGTTTCTTCCATTATTTTTATTTTATCAGGCCTGGAGCAGACTTCAGATGGCCAGGAGGGCTCAGAGCTGAACACATTCAAGTAGAACCCGTTGGCACTAATGCAGACAGGCTTCCAGAGAGAGGCCCAGGAGGGCCCCATGCATCTGTCACGGCCACTGTGTCCAGAGGAAACTCAGCAGCAGGAGGAAGGTCTGTGAAGTCACAAGGGTCAGGAAGCTGCTGGGCTTGTGGACGCTGCCCAGAGAAGTGAAGCTGGGCTCAGAAGGAGGTCTGCTCTCAGGAGGACGGGAAGAAGGACCAGCATTGGGTGAGGCAGCCTGCTTCTTGGAGATCCACTGGGCGAAGTAGGAGACCTTGGTAAAGACGCTGGGGCTTATGGGCTCCTGGCAGGGCCGACTCCAGCTGGACAGCCCAATCAGAAGCCAGGTATTATTCAGCTGGCAGACGAGGGGACCCCCAGAATCTCCCTGAGGAAAGAGAGGGCATGAGTCATGGGGACCAAGATGGAGAAGGACATGCACTGCTCAGACAGTGTGAAGACACCAGAGTGGAGTTGAGGAGCCCTTGTGGCAAGGTGGGGATGTGAGTGAGTTATTCTCATCAGAATCACCTGGGCAATTTGAAAGGTCCAGACACAGGGTCCCACTGCAGACCTCCTGGATCAAAATCTCAAGGGTGGGGTCTTGGAGCCCATTTCACGTCTACAAGAATACACAGGGGGACCCCAGGATCTGGATGCCAGGCCTCTGCCCTTCCAGCCCCATGTGGGAGAAGGCGCCCCCCAGTGTCCTCCAGAACGGCCATGGCAGGCCTGGAGGCCTCTAGCTAAATCCTCTGCCTAGTACTGCATCCTACCTGGGACTTCATTTTTGACTCATTAAGGACTCCAGTTTTTCCTCAATTTCTTGATTAAGCGTCTTTAGAAAATGCCAAGCTGTTGGATGTGCTCAGAGGAAAAGAGGTGATGCCTGTGCCCAGGCTGGTGGGGTGGCTGGAATTGCAGGGGATCCCAAGGGGCTCCCAGAAGAATGTGAGGAACTTTGAACGTGGGATGCCAAGGCAGGAAGGCACCTGCCACCATGGGGCAGAACGCTTCCATCCCACAGGGCAAATGTGGGGACCAAGGAAACACAGCACCCCTCCAGCCTTCTGTTGAATGAGCATGCCTGAGCACGCCCTGCGTGTGGGAGACGATGAGGTGACATGCAACACAACACGGACAATGCATCCCACACATCTGCAGACTCCAGATGTGGAACAGGGGTGCCCAGAGGAGGGCCTTCAGAAAGCTTCTCTGACAAAAAGACTGGAGGGGTGAGCAAGGCCTGACTCTGGAAGATGCAGGCAGAAGTGGCCAGCACGCTTGGCATAGCTGAGGCCAAGGACTAGCAAGGCCAGCTCCCAGCTCTCATCAGCCAGGGGCCGGGGGTGAAGGGAGCACTTAAGGACACTCAGCAGGGAAGTGATGTGACCTGAATCGAATTCTAAAAGGATGGCAGGGTGGTTCTGGGGCTGGGTGGAACACAGCCAGTGGGAGGACATGAAATGCTGCAGGGAGACCTGTCAGGACACGATTGTGGCAGCAAGGGTAACAAAGACAGGCAAGAAACAGTAAGGCACAGGGTTTGCCCTATATGACTCTTCCTCTCCATCTAAGGAAAGAATGGAGCAAGACAAGAAAACAGGATGAGTGCTGAGGGGTGGGTCCTTGGTGTGCTGGTGTCAGAAGAAGGAGGAAGAGAGCAGGAAACACAGGAGGGGCTGCCCTCCGAGTCTGATGAAAGATGCTGGAGGGTGCGCTGCTGAGTGGAGGGGGGGAGGATGTCCACCAGCAGCCCCGGTGAGACCGAGGCCTTTGGTCATCTTGATAAGAGCCGTCTGGAGGAATGGCAGGTGCAGAAGTCTGATGCAGTGAGCTCAGGCAAGAAGGAGAAGTGAGGAAGCAAGAGGGCAAGTGCAGACACCCTGGGGCCAGCCCTGCTGGGAAGGCAGGCAGAGAATGAGGGCAGTGGGCAGAGGTGGGAAGGGTCATGTGGTGTGTTTTCAGATGTCAGCATGTTTCTGGGAGACAGAAAGTGCTAGAAAGAAGGTGCAGGAGAGGGAGAGGAGGCTGTGTGAGGAAGCTTGTGGGGCCACAGCCCCAGAGGAGGACATGGCCCCTCCAAGGTTGATTGTGATCATGCTCTCTTTCCTTGGGCTGTCCACTTCCCTTTCTGGGCCTCAGCTTCCTCCCCCTGTAAAACAGAAGCACTGCCCAGAGTGGGAGAAGACATTGACAGTGCACGCACGCAACATTGGACTCACAGCCCACAGTTCAATTTGAAATAAGGGCAAAAAAACGTGGATAGACACAACAGAAAAGGCAATACCCATATGAAAAAGTGCTTGCCTTCATTATTCACCAGAGAAATGCAAACGGAAAATGCATGCAATGGTTAAAATGAAAACGGTAGACAGTGTGAAGTCCTGGCAGCCACGTGGAGCAGCCGTTGCTGGTGGGAGTGCAGATGGGTCCGAGCAGGTTGGAAGGCTGCTCTCCAGTGTCTAGGAGAGGTGAGCATGTGCACATTTTATGGTGCAGTAATTCTACTCCCAGGGCTACACCCAGCCAAACTGCAAACCCATGTGCACTAAAACACACGCACAAGGATGTTCACAGCAATGCCATTCACAATGGTCTCAAGCAGGAACTACCCAAATGCCGCCAACACTAGAATGGACAAAGAAAATTACAGTATATCCACACGACAATAAGCAGGTAATGCTGTACAACAATATGACACACAACCAAAACTCCACACAAGATGGACAGACCTCACAGACGTGACTGAAAGGGACCAGCCGAGGGTGTGTCGAGTGAGATTCCGTTTAAGTCCTGACGTGAACCCACAGGGCACTAGCAGCCAGGTTAAGGTTACTCTGCGGTGACAGGAAGGAGGTGTAAGACCGTTTGGGTGCCTGTTACATAAATGTGTCAATGTCTAAAAAAACACATCCAACAATACACTTGTAAAGTATGCCCTTTTCTATGTATGCTGTCCTTCAACAAAGCTCCTAAAAGTTATCAAGAAACTGGATGGGATAGACCAGCACCCTTTGGGGGCTTCTGTGCTTCAGCTCTGATGCTTCAGGATGGGGTGGGCCCAGGAAGAGGAAGTCAGGGGCTGGGGTAGGGTTCAGAGAAGACACAGAGGAGAGGTGACAGATGCCGCAGGAGAGGAGAGGCAGCCCACGTCACTTACTCGGCAGATGGACTTTCCTGTCATGAGGTCCCCGGCACACAGCATGTCATCACGTATAGAATAGGTATCATTGTTGGGATCTGGCCCCTGGAAATACGATGTACAAACCTGGCTGTCGATGACACCAACCTCTCCCTCCTGCAGTGTGTAGGGAGCAGATAGGACCCCTGTGTGTGGGGGGGAGAGGGGTTCAGATGTGGGGTGTACCCTGGGAGAGAAACCAGCTCCCTCCCTAACCTTCCTGCTAATAGAGATGCCATCAGTTCTAGCTGCCAGGACTGGGGAAGCCGTCAGAGATGTGCAAAGGTGAGGCGGAAAGACATCCAGGGCAGATGAGAGAGCAAATGTGAGGGGCCTGTGGTGGGGAGGACGAGGAGGGAGCTCATCGTGGCTGCAGTGGGGTGGGAGTGGCGGGGGAAAAAGATGAGGCAACATCATAGCAGAGTCCAGAGCAAGCAGGGCCTCCTCACCAGGATGTGGAGCTTGGATTTCATTCTGAGCACACTGGGAAACCACTGAAGGGTTATATTTAAAAAACAACGAATCTGGCTGCTATGTGGAGACAGAAGCGGAGGCACAGTGGGTGGACGCTGGAAGTCCTGGCTTGGCCAAAGTATGGCAGTGATGTCCTTAACAATGCCCAGTAGGGTTAGGTGGCGTGACAAACAAGGCATGGCCTTGCCTCTTGAGCAGCACCTGGTCTGGGGGCACTGCCCACATGGGTTCTATTTCTAGATCTTGCTCACAGATGGAAGGCATCTTCCCATGGCAGCACGGTGTTATGGTGACAGCTCGCTCCTATGGAGCGCTTGCTGTGTGTGCCTCACGTGTCGCTGGGCTGGCCCAGGCTCAGCAACTGCGGTCAGGGGAGGGCACGGAGGAGGAAGGACAGCTGCCAGCTGAGACTCCCTTTGGTGTCATCTGCTTCTGGTCCTGGTAGCTGCTGCAGCCTGCGGCTCCCCTTCATGCCCCAACTCCTGCCCTCCCACCTGTCTTGGAGAATCCTCCTTGCCCTGTCAGTGGTTCTTAACAAGTGACAGTCCATCCCAGGAGAGTGTCTTTGGAAATTTTGGAGAGTTGGCTGTCCTCATGACGAGGCGTTGTGACTGATATCTGTGGCCAGGAGCAGGGATGCTGGCACTGGCCTGCATAGCAAAGAAAGTCCTGCCCCAAAGGCCTCCACTGAGATACTCTGCCAAATCATGAGCTACAAATCATGCCAAATTGACATTCTCCTTTTTTTTTCACTCAATGTTATTATTTTTCTAAATCAAAAGCATTCACCCTAGAGCAAAAATCTTTGCCCAACATTTCTCCTCTCTCGGTCTAAAAATATGCAAGCCCAGCAAGCTGGCAGAAAGGACAACTTCCATTTGAGTTAAGGGGTGAGGGAAGTGAGGTTCACAGATGTAAAGGTTCTTAAGACATAAATGCCCCAACTCCACCTCCCAGGCCAGAGAGCAGGCCTACCTTCAGTTCCTTACTTCTGCCCCAAGTAACTTCTACAGCAGTGGAAGCTCAAGAGGTGTCCCGAAGGGGCCTGGCCCAAACAGGGCCTGGGAGTCAGGGTGGAATCCTGAATGGCTGAGTCAAAGAGCTCAGGTGCCTGATTCCAAAAGTTAGAGATGTTCAGACTGTTTTGAACCATGGACCGAAGGAAACTTGAACTGATAGCAGACATGCTATCAGGTCTGGAAGGGGTCCACAATGGTCACTGCTCTCCCCCCTCCTCCTCAGCCCTTGCTCTCCTCGCCTGCCCTGCCCCCACTCACGTTCCTCGCTGACCATCCCCCAGCCAGTTATCCAACAGGAGGTATGAGGGGGCAACTGTGTGTTAGGTCCTGGAAGGCAGACGGGGCGGATGTAGTCGGAAAAGTCCACGGGCCGATACAGCTGCAACAGGGTGATGTCACTCCCCATGTAGTAGCGCTTGTTAAAGTCAGTGTTGACGATGACTCGGTACACTGATGCCTGTCGACTGTGGGAGGTAGGAGTTTTTAGCCGATAGTACCCTAGCAGGACTTTGTAGGCAGATGGATCATGGGACCTGTTGTGGGGAAGCTGCGTTATCACCCATGTCCTCTGGGTGCTGGGCCAGCATCCTCGCCCTGGCTGCCTACCTCCCACCCCCTCCTCCTGGTGAGACCCCACCGTTATTCAAAACCATTCTCTCTCCTCCCTTCCTAATACTGAGGTAGGTTTGATTGCTGTCCATAGCCTCAGCACATTTGTCCTTTGAAAGTTTCTGATGGCTTTCCCAGCACGCACCAGAATCAAAGGAGCAGAGAATCTTCGTGCTGGAAAGAAACGTTGGGGGTACATCAAACTGTACCCCTTCAGTTTAGATGAGCAGAGACTTGGCTCATTCCCAGCTCTGACCAGAACCCTTGGAAGTTCTCAGGGCCTGGGGTGATTCTCAAAGACCCTACTTCCCAGCCCAGAATGATGCATCCCACTCCTGCCCAGTCCTCACACGCTGATTTCTCTAAAAGCTGGTCCTCCTCTGTTGACAGGCACTCAACAAGCCTTTGTGGAGCAAATAGAGGAGTGCATGGAACTAAACTTCTGGCTACTGGAATATGAGCAACTTTCCACCCACATGTCCTGCTTGGGCTGTCTCCCTACCCAGACTCCTCCCACAAGGCCCCTCCAGCTCCAAGCCCCTCCTCTGATGGGACCCATAGAGCTTCCTCTAATAGTGGCTCAGGGTCTACCCTCTTGCACATTCTGGCCTCCCATCCTGCATCACAGTAGTTGGGCTTGTGTCTCACTTTCCTGGTAGGATAAGAAACTTCAAGGTGGGTCCTACATCTCCATGTCCCCCACAGTGGGCCTCACATGGGGCCTGGCACCCGTGGGTGCTGAATGAATGAATAGAACCCAAGTGGGATCTCAAAGCCAGCTGATGCCAGCAGCTCTATCCTCCTGACTTGGAGGGTGACACTCTCCCCACCCACTCTGGGCACAGAGCAAGCCCAGAATGCACCTGAGGGGCAGCCCACTCTCTTGACTGCTGTGTCCCATCTCCCTGGACAGAGGCCATCTGCTTTATGCCTCACTCTGGCCTGTTGGGACGGTGGTGACCACAGCTCCTCTTTGGCACATGCTTCAACAGAAGTGACAAGAAGAGCTGGGTCCCAGGATGCCTCCAGAGAGAAACATGTCAGACTGTGCAAGTGGTCAGGACCCAGGGAAGCCTCCAGCCGTTGTTCTGGAGATGACCTGTGGATAGCCTGGCTTGAAGGGGGCAAAAGGCTTGTCCACACCAGGGCCTGATGGATGCCCCCAGCCCTGGGAAGTGGGGGCCCTGGGACTATGGTTCTAACACAAAGCCTGAAGCATGTGGCCAGAGACACTACACACCCACCGCCATTTGCACAAGAGGAAAGTAAGGCTGAGATCTTGTGGACTCTCTAGAGCTGGGCAAGATGTAGAAACCAGAGTCCACCTTGAGTGGGAACAAGATCTAATTCCTTAAGTTTAGGGAAGGTAACGAGTAGACTGAAAGCACTTTCAGTGGAACTAAAGTCTGTTTTCCAGTATTTATTGATCATCACAGTTTGAGTTAATTTCCATTTAGCTGTTTAAAAGTAAAGTACACACAGCTGAGATAAGCACAACATCTTGGCAGGTCTTACCAAAGTGTGAGGAGGCATCCCTGGAGGGAGAGATGAGGTAAATAGCCCCTGTCCTGGGATATGTGACTCAGACAGTCAGGAGACTGGAGTCCAGTGGGGAGCAAGGATGGCCTTCCAGGGAGAGGGAACTGCTGAGTCAAAGGCAGGGGCAACAGCACACACAGAGACACCTGGTGGCAGCAAAACCTGAAAAAAGCCTGGGAAAAAAAAGCCTGGGACAACCTTCATCCCCTTCTGTTCTGCTCATTTGTGCTCCCTCCGCATCCCACCCAGCAGCGGGCTGTGGGGAAGACGTACAGTTGGAAACAGTGGGCAGCTGAGGCCACCCAGTAGGCACTGATGAGGGCGGCTCCACAGATGTGCTGACCATTGTAGAGCAGGCTGACCTGCCATGGCCACCGCTTCTCAGGTGCGTCCCGGCCACCAAAGATCTTCCCAGTTACGGCAGGCCGCCCACACACTGTGGAGACAGTCCCAGCCATGAGGCACCTGTGTTATGGATGCCAACCTCGGTGCCTCTAAATGTCAGCATCCATAGGACCCAGGACCACCACAGCCCATCCTCCCACTTCATAGCTGGGAAATCCACGGCCCAGGGTGAAATGACATGGCCCACATGACAAAGGGCCACCTGGCTTCGCTGTTGATGGCAGCGCTAAGGAAGCAGCCTGCGGGTCTGGAGGGGGCGGGAAGGGAGGCAGCTGCAGAGGGTCTCAGCACACCAGCCGGGGGCAGAGGTCCGGGCCGGGAGGTGGTGCTGCTCCAGACCCTTTCCCAGACCTAGTTCACGTAACTAGCACCCCGCTGTCTGAAGTCCCAGAAACTGAGGCCTTCCAGAGCGATGCCACTGAGATGAAGTGGTTACATCCTTCTCACCCAGCCCGGTATTCTAGAGAGACTGAGGCCAAATGGAACATACTCTGCTTGACAATTCCCCTCTGAAAGCAGTACTCCCTCATTTCCCAAATGAAGAGGGTGCGGGGGCCGACAGCGACCGGCCAGGTCAGGACTCGAGTCCTTGGACTGAGGACGCTTGAGATCTAGCGGGAAGAGCCGGCGGGGAAGATGGCCCTCCCTACACCCACCTCCCATGCCCCCCAGGGACCCAGGGACTCCTGAAACCGCTGGGCAGGTAGAGGTCCTACCTGTCTACCGTGGGGGCGGTGGGGGGGGCAGTAGGGGGAGGGGAGGGACATATGAGGGGAAAGCGACCTTGACCCTCTTGCCCGCCTGCCCACTCACCCTCTTCGGCGCGCAGTGGTGGTCCAGGTGCGGCTGGCTGTGGCGGTCCCGCTGTGGTGGTCCCAGCCACCTCAGTGTGCAGCAGGAGTGAGTGTAGGTACAGCAGGATGACAGCCAGGGTGCAGGCTCCCCTCCAGCCTGGACCTGAGCCCCCAGCCCCTTTGATCTCCATGTAGTCAATCCTGCATCTGCGACCTGACTGAGCCGACAGCGGCTCGCGCGGGCCCTGGGGGGTGCTGAGAAACCGCCTCCTTTTGTGGGCCACACCCCTGACCCGGACCTGACCACCTGCCGCTCGCGCACACACACGCGCGTGCAATTGGAGAAGCAGCGTGCCACGTGTGTCCGGAGCTCTCGCAGCCATGGTCCGTAGAAGGCAGTAATCGCTGGGAGCCCCCAGGCTGATGCAGGAAGCAGAGGGCACATAGGATCCCTGCGTCCAGGGACCCCAGTTTGCGGGGGGACATCAGGGCAGCTAGGGCACTATGCCAAGGAGTAAACACTAATGCTCAGAGGTCAGGTGCTTGTATAAGTGTCACCAAATGTGTCCAACTTGCTTTCAAGATCCAGTGCACTTTGCACTCATCTGTTCCTCTGCCCCCACTCCCCATGTGATCAGGTCAGGGCCACCAAGGGTAACATCCCTTTCTCAGACTCACTTGGTACTGTACAGCATGACATAATCATGGGGTGGATACTCACAGGTCTTTCCCACACTCAGCAGGAGGGAATTATACAAGAGGATGGGTCATTAGGGGGTCCAGCCACTGACCTCTAATGACTCATGTCCTTCCTTCTCAAATGCTAAATCATTCACTATGCCTCAAGGTCCCCAAGAGTCTCATCCCGTTAAACTTAAAATTCAAAGTCTCATCTGTTGGAAGAGGTCATCAAGAGGAGATAATTGCAGGTTGACCCTGGAGCCGGACCTGGGCAATTGGGGGCTCCTCACCCCTCCCCCACCCTTGGAATGTAGGTTTTGCCCACATTGCTGCTCCAAGGATGCAGCCCTGAGAGAGGAAGGTGTTGGTGAGACCACCTGGACAGTTTACCTGACTGAACCCAGTTAAGACCTCTGTGTAAACATTAAGAATCTGGGGAGCAGGTGCAGACATCTACTTGTCTTGGGGCCACCAAGTTCTTTAAAGCTTAAAATTTTTCTTATAAATTCACTTGAAATAATAGAGACTTACTGTAAAAATTATGAAGAAAATAATAATTGTGGACACTTATCATGTCCCTTTTTACGGAAAGTAGCACATGTTTGCACTGGAAGAGTTCTATCAGGTTACTTCCTGCTAGTAGAAATCTGAGGGTCCAACTTTCATTTTGTACTTTCTCTGTCCCTTTCAGTACAAGATGGCAGTGTTTCTACTGACATAAACTTCTCAAGAACCTTGTGGTCCTTGTTGTGGATTTCACTAGGTTTCACTCCATTAGACAAAGCCACATCCACAGACTGTTGAGATAATTCCTTTTCTAACTTGGCCTCCTGTTGAGATGTTATGTATATATCACCACAATAAAAAGCTGGAAAAAAGGTAATATGACTGTCTCAAATATATCTAGAGACATAGAGGAAAAGATTGGAAAATTTGAAGACAAGTTGGAGGAAGTGAACAGAACAGGGAGGGAGGCGGGGAAGCATGATGACTGGACTCAAAGGTGGCACCAAGTGTGGGGGAGTAGAGGCGTTGCAGATGCTAAGAGTGACAAGGGGCAGGAAGCAGGACACACCAGGCAGGTGGGTCTGAGGACAAAGGCAACCTCCCACTGGGGCTGCGAGAAAACTCTTTTCAGGGAACATTGGGAGATGAAAGGGATTTTGGCGAAGCTGGGGTCCAGGGGATTTGCTGCTCACCATCTAGGCTGCATCTGATGGTGTTCAGAGGAAGGAAGGGCATGACTGGCACCAGGACAGATGCCTTCCATGCGTCCCACATGTGATCTTCACAACTATCAGCATCCCCAGTTTGCAGGTGAGGAAACTGAATCCAAGGATAACCAAGCCTTATACAGGGAATGCAGGGCCAGCACTCAAGCCCAGGTCTGCTGCTGGCTTGCCCTTCTGTGTCCTGCTCCTGTTCAATCAGAGCTCTAACCATTAAACTTCCTGGCCTAACCCCAATCTGTTTCCAAGGAAGTGCAGAAGATAGATTGTGTTCAACCTGTGGCTGTAACCAGGCTGCTGCCACCTTGAGTTGGGTAGGTTTGGAGAGGAGGAGGGTGCTATGAGCAGTGGCAGGGTGCTGGGAAGGCTGCGGGCACCTGGAAAGGAGCAAGCACCCTGAGGCTTCACAGCCACCTGGGGGGATAGACTGTCCAGAACCCCTTTGCAGATGAAGAACCAATATCACTGAGAGGCAAAGTGACCTGCAGGCAGGGTCAGTGCCAGCACCAGTCCCAGCTAGCAGGCACTAGAATCCATGACAGTAACCACTGCCCCACACAACCTGTCTCTACAGGCTTGCAGAGTGCTGGGACAGGACAGCACCCCTTCCTTTTCTAAAACTTTCAGTATAGTTGATTTACAATGTTATATTAGTTTCAGGTGTAACACATAGTGATTTGATATTTTTATAATTATACTCCATTTAAAGTTATAAAATATTGGTTGTATTTCCTGTGTTCTACAACACATCTCTGCTTTTTATTTATTTTATACCTAGTAGTTTGCACTTCTTAAGCCGTTTTCCCTACCTTGCCCCTCCCCCCAGCCCTCTCCTCAGTGGTAACCACTAGTTTGTTATCTGTATCTATGACCCTGTTTCTGTTTTGTTATATTCATTAGTTTCATTTTTTTAGATTCCACATATAACTGAAAACATGCAATATTTGTCTTTGACTTACTTCAAAAGCATAATAATTTCAAAAGCATAATACCCTCCAGGTCAATCATATTGTTTTACGTGTGGCCAAGTAATATTCCATTGTGCATATATTATATACCACATCTTCTTTATCCATTCATCTGTCAGTGTACACTTAGGTTGCTTCCATATTTTGGTTAGTGTAAGTACTGCTGTATTGGGGGTACTTACATTGGGGTGCATGTGTCTTTTCAAATTAGTATTTTCATTTTCTTCAGATATATACCTATGAGTGGAATTGCTAAGACCATAATGGTAGTTATATTTTTAATTATTTTAGGAACCTCCATACTGTTTTCCACTGTGGATGTACCAATTTACATTCCCACCAACCGTGAACTAAGATTCCCTTTTCTCCACATCCTCACCGGTATTTGCTACTTGTAGACTTTTTCATGTAGCCATTCTGACAGGTGTGAGATGATATGTCATTGTAGTTTTGATTTGCATTTCTCTAATAATTAGTGATGTTGAGCCTCTTTTCATGTGCCTTTTGGCCATTGTTTGGTTTTTGCTATTGAGTTGTATGAGCTGTTTATATATTTTGGATATTAACCGCTTATCAGACATATCATTTGCAAGTATCTTCTCCCATTCTGTAGGTTGCCTTTTGGTTGTTTTTTTTTTTTTTTTTTTTTTTTGAGGGTTTCCATAGTTGTGCAAAAGCTTTTAAGTTTAATTAGGTCCCACTTGTTTATTCTGGCTTTTGTTTCCCTTGCCTGAGGAGACAGATCCAAAAATATATTACTGAGACATGTCAAAGAGTGAATGTTTTCTTCTAGGAGTTTTATGGTGTCATTTTACACTTAGGTCTTTAACCCATTTTGAGTTTATTTGTATATATGGTGTAAGAAAGTGTTCAAATTTCATTCTTTTACATGTAGCTGTCCAGTTTTCCCAGCACCACTTATTGAAGAGACTGTCTTTTCTCCATTGTATATCCTTGCCTCCTTTGTTGTAGATTAATTGACATAGGTGCGTGGGTTTACTTCTGGGCTCTTTATTCTATTCCATTTATCTATGTGTCTGTTTTTGTGCCAGTACCATACTGTTTTGATTACTGTAGCTTTGAATTATACTCTGAAGTCCAAGAGAGTGATACTTCCAGGTTTTTGCTTGTTCATTTGTTTGTTTGTTTTTCTCAAGATTACTTTGGTTATTCAGAGTAAAATTCATACATATTTTAAGATAATTTATTCTAGTTCTGGGAAAAATGTTTTGGGTAATTTGATAGGGATTGAATTAAGTCTGTAGATTGCTTTGGGTAGTATGGACATTTTAACAATATTAATTCTTCCAATCCTAAACACAAGATATCTACCTATTTTTTTGTATCACCTTCAGTTTTCTTCATCATTGTCTTATAGTTTTCAAAGTATAGGTCTTTCACCTCCGTGGTTAAGTTTATTCCTAGGTATTTTATTCTTTATGATGTGATTGTAAATGGGATTTATTTCTTGCTTTCTCTTTCTGATACTTCATTAGTAGTTTATAAAAAAGCAATCGATTTTTGTATATTTATCTAGTATCCTGTAGCTTTACTGAATTCATTCACTAGTTCTAATACTTTTTTGGTGGAGACTTTAAGGTTTTCTATACATAGTATCATGTCATTGGCAAATAGTGACAGTTTTATTTCTTCCCTTCCAATTTGGATGCCTTTTATACTCCTTTTTCTTGTCTGATTGTTGTGGCTAGGACTTCCAATACTATGTAAAATAGAAACAGGGAAAGTGGGCTTTCTTGTCCTGTTCCTGATTTTAGAGCAAAAGCTTTCAGTTTTTAACTATTAAGTATGATGTTAGCTCTGGGTTTGTCATAAATGGCCTTTATTATGTTGAGATATGTTCCTTCTATACCAATTTTGTTGGAGTTTTTTCATGGATGGGTGTTGAATTTTGTCAAATGCTTTTACTATGCCTATTGAGGTGATCAAGTGATTTTTACCCTTCCTTTTGTTAATGTGGTATATCACATTGATAAATGAGGATATTGAACCATCCTTGCATCCCTGAATAAATCTCACTTGATCATGGTGTATGATTCTTTTATATATTGTTTAATTTGGTTTGCTTATATTTTGTTAAGAATTTTTGCATCTATATTCATCAAGGATATTGACCTGTAATTTCCTCTCTTGTAGTCTTTTGTCTGGTTTTGGTATCAAGGTAATGGTGGCCTTGTAGAATGAATTTGGTAGTGTTTTCTCCTCTTCAATTTTTAAAAATAGTTTAAAAAAAATAGTTTGAGAAGGATAGGTTAACTCTTCTTTATATGTTTGGTAGAATTCCCCTGTGAAGCCTTGCAGTCCTGGACTTTTGTTTGTTGGGAGTGTTTTGATTACTGATTCAATTTCACTACTAGTGATCAGTCCATTCAGATTATCTGTTCTTTCTGATTCAGGCTTGGAAGATTGTATGTTTCTGGGAATTTATCCATTTTTTTCTACATTGTCCAATTTGTTGGCAATTTGTTGTTCTAGTATTCTCATGATTTTTTGTATTTCTATGATATTGGTTGTAATTTCTCCTCTTTTATTTCTCATTTTGGTTATTTATTTATCTCTGTTTTTTTCTTAATGAGCCTGCTAAAGATTTATCAATTTTGTTTATCTTTTCAAAACACCAACTCTTGGTTTCATTATTGGATTTTTTTTTCTTTCTTTTTTTTTTTTTGTCCTATTTTATTTATTTCCTCTCTGATATTGATATTTGTTATTTCCTTCCTTCTGCTGACTTTGGGCTGTGTTTGTTCTTTTTCTAATTTCTTTAGATGGTAGATTAGATTGTTTATTTGATATTTTTCTTACTTCTTGAAGTATGCCTGTATTGCTATAAACTTCCCTCTCAGAACTGTTTTTGCTAAGTCTCATAAATTTTGGAAAATTGTGTTTTCATTTTCATTTGGCTCAAGGTATTTTCTGATTTCCTCTTTTATCTCTTTGTAGACCCACTGAGGTTTTTTTTGTTTCTTTTAACATCTTTATTGGAGTATAGTTGCTTTACAATGCTGTGTTAGTTTCTTCTATATAGCAAAGTGAATCAGCTATATGTATACATATATCCCTATATCCCTTCCCTCTTGACTCTCCCTCTCACCCTCCCTATCCCACCCTCTAGGTGGTCACAAAGCTCCAAGCTGATCTCCCTGTGTTATGCAGCTGCTTCCCACTAGCTATCTATTTTACATTTGGTAGTGTATATATGTCAGTGCTACTCTCTCACTTCATCCCATCTTACCCTTCCCCCTCGTTGTGTTCTCAAGTCCATTCTCTACGTCTGTGTCTTTATTCTTCTCCTGACCCTAGTTTCATCAGAACCATTTATTTTTAAGATTCCATATATATGTGTTAGCATATGGTATTTGTTTTTCTCTTTCTGACTTACTTCACTCTGTATGACAGACTCTAGGTCCATCTGCCTCACTACAAACAACTCAATTTCATTTCTTTCCATGACTGAGTAATATTCCATTGTATATATGTACCACATCTTCTTTATCCATTTATCTGTCAGTGGACACTTAGGTTGCTTCCATGTCCTGGCTATTGTAAATAGTGCTGCAATGAACATTGTGGTACATGTCTCTTTTTGATGTATGGTTTTCTCAGGGTATATGCTGGGTTATTGCTGGGTTATATGGTAGGCCTAAGTCTAGTTTTTTAAGGAACCTCCATACTGTTCTCCATAGTAGCTGTATCAATTTACATTCCCACCAACAGTGTAGGAGGGTTCTCTTTTCTCCACACCCTATCCAGCATTTATTGTTTCTAGATTTTTTGATGATGGCCATTCTGACTAGTGTGAGGTGATAACTCATTGTGGTTTTGATTTGCATTTCTCTAATGATTAGTGATGTTGAGCATCTTTTCATGTGTTTGTTGGCAATCTGTGTACCTTCTTTGGAGAAATGCCTATTTAGGTCTTCTGCCCATTTTTGGATTGGGTTGTTTGTTTTTTTTTTTTGATATTGACCTGCATGAGCTCCTTGTATATTTTGGACATTAATCCTTTGTCAGTTGCTTTGTTTGCAAATATTTTCTCCGATTCTAAGGGTTGTCTTTTCATCTTGTTTATGGTTTCCTTTGCTGTGCAAAAACTTTTAAGTTTCATTAGGTCCCATTTGTGTATTTTTGTTTTTATTTCCATTGCTCTAGGAGGTGGGTCAGAAAGGATCTTGCTCTGATTTATGTCATAGAGTGTTCTGCCTTTGTTTTCCTCTAAGAGTTTGATAGTGTCTGGCCTTACATTTAGGTCTTTAATCCTTTTTGAGTTTAGTTTTGTATACGCTGTTAGGGAGTGTTCTAATTTCATTCTTTTACATGTAGCTGTCCAGTTTTCCCATCACCACTTATTGAAGAGGCTTTCTTTTTTGCATTGTATATTCCTTCCTCCTTTATCAAAGATAAGGTGACCATAGGTGTATGGGTTTATCTCTGGGCTTTCTATCCTGTTCCATTGATCTATATTCCTGTTTTTTTGTGACAGTACTATACTGTTTTGATGACTGTAGCTTAGTAGTTTAACCTGAAGTCAGGGAGCCTGATTTCTCCAGCTCTGTTTTTCTTTCTCAAGATTGCTTTGGCTGTTCGGGGTCTTTTGTGTTTCCATATACATTGTAAAATTTTTTGTTCTAGTTCTATGAAAAATGCCATTGGTAGTTTGATAGGGATTGCATTGAATTTGTAGATTGCTTTGGGTAGTATAGTCATTTTCACAATGTTGATTCTTCCAATCCAAGAACATGGTATATCTCTCCATCTATTTGTAGCATCTTTAATTTCTTTCATTAATGTCTTATAGTTTTCTGCATACAAGTCTTTTGTCTCCAAGGAAGGTTTATTCCTGGGTATTTTATTCTTTTTTTCACAGTGGTAAATGGGAGTGTTTCCTTAATTTCTCTTTCAGATTTTTCATCATTAGTTTATAGGCATGCAAGAGATCTCTGTGCATTAATTCTGTATCCTGCTACTCTACTAAATTCATTGATTAGCTCTAGTAGTTTTCTGGTAGCATCTTCAGGATTTTCTATGCATAGTATCATGTCATCTGCAAGCAGTGGCAGTTTTACTTCTTCTTTTCTGATCTGGATTCCTTTCATTGCTTTTTCTTCTCTGATTGCTGTGGCTGAAACTTCCAAAACTATGTTGAATAATAGTGGTGAGAGTGGGCAACCTTCTCTTGTTCATGATCTTAGGAGAAATGGCTTCAGTTTTTCACCATTGAGAACGATATTGGCTGTGGGTTTGTCATATATGGCCTTTATTATGTTGAGGTAGGTTCCCTCTATGCCTACTTTCTGGAGATTTTTTATTATAAATAGGTGTTGAATTTTGTCAAAAGATTTTTCTGCACCTATTGAGATGATCATATGGTTTTTATCCTTCAATTTGTTAATATGGTAGATCACGTTGCTCGATTTGTGTATATTGAACAATCCTTGCATTCTTGGAATAAACCCCACTTGATCATGGTGTATGATCCTTTTAATGTGCTGTTGGGTTCTGTTTGCTAGTATGTTGTTGAGGATTTTTGCATCTATGTTCATCATGATATTGGCCTGTAGTTTTCTTTTTTTGTGAAATCTTTGTCCGGTTTTCATATCAGGGTGATGGTGGCCTCTTAGAATGAGTTTGGGAGTGTTCCTCCCTCTGCTATATTTTGGAAGAGTTTGAGAAGAATAGGTGTTAGCTCTTCCCTAAATGTTTGATAGAATTCACATGTGAATCCATCCAGTCCTGGCCTTTTGTTTGTTGGAAGATTTTTAATTACACTTTCAACTTCAGTGCTTGTGATTGGTCTGTTTATACTTTCTATTTCTTCCTGGTTCAGTCTTGGAAGGTTGTGCTTTTCTAAGAATTTGTCCATTTCTTCCAGGTTGTCCATTTTATTGGCATATAGTTCCTTGTAGTAATCTCTCATGAGCCTTTGTATTTCTGCAGTGTCAGTTATTACTTCTCCTATTTCATTTCTAATTCTGTTGATTTGAGTCTTCTCCCTTTTTTCTTGATGAGTCTGGCAAATGGTTTATCAATTTTGTTTATCTTCTCAAAGAACCACCTTTTAGTTTTATTGATCTTTGATATTTTTTCCTTCAGTTCTTTTCCATTTATTTCTGATTTGATCTTTATGATTTCTTTCCTTCTGCTAACTTTAGGGTTTTTTTGTTCTTCTTTCTCTAATTGCTTTAGGTGTAAGGTTAGGTTGTTCATTTGAGATGTTTCTTTTTTCTTGAGGTGTGATTGTATTGCTATAACCTTCCCTCTTAGAACTGCTTTTGCTGCATCCCATAGGTTTTGGGTCACCGTGTTTTCATTGTCATTTGTTTCTAGGTATTTTTTGATTTCCTCTTTGATTTCTTCAGTGATCTCTTGGTTATTAAGTAGTGTATTGTTTAACCTCCATGTGTTTGTATTTTTTGCAAGTTTTTTCCTCTAATTGATATCTAGTCTCATAGCATTGTTGTCAGAAAAGATACTTGATACGATTTCAGTTTTCTTACATTTACCAAGGCTTGATTTGTGACCCAAGATATGATCTATACTGGAGAATGTTCCATGAGCACTTGAGAAGAAAGTGTATTCTGTTTTTTGGATGGAATGTCCTATAAATATCAATTAAGTCCATCTTTTTTAATGTGTCATTTAAAGCTTGTGTTTCCTTATTTATTTTCATTTTGGATGATCTGTCCATTGATGTAAGTGGGGTGTTAAACTCCCATAGTATTATTGTGTTACTGTCGATTTCCCCTTTTATGGCTGTTAACATTTGCCTTATGTATTGAGGTGCTCCTATGTTGGGTGAGTAAATATTTACAATTGTTATATCTTCTTCTTGGATTGATCCTTTGATCATTATGTAGTGTCCTTCTTTGTCTCTTGTAATAATCTTTATTTTAAAATGTATTTTGTCAGATATGAGAATTGCTCCTCCAGCTTTCTTTTGATTTCCATTGGCATGGAATATATTTTTCCACCCCCTCACTTTCAGTCTGTATGTGTCTCTAGGTCTGAAGTGGGTCTCTTGTAGACAGCATATATATGGGTCTTGTTTTTTTAATCCATTCAGCCAGTCTATGTCTTTTGGATGGAACATTTAATCCATTTACATTTAATTACTTAAATTAATAAATTAAATTATTTAATTAATAATTTAATTATTAATATATTCCTATTACCATTTTCTTAATTGTTTCAGGTTTGTTTTTGTACGTCTTTTCCTTCTGTTGTGTTTCCTGCCTAGAGAAGTTCCTTTAGCATTTGTTTTAAAGCTGGTTTGGTGGTGTGGAATTCTCTTAACTTTTGCTTGTCTGTAAAGTTTTTAATTTCTCCATCAAATCTTAATGAGATCCTTGTTGGTTAGAGTAATCTTGGTTGTAGATTTTTCCCTTTCATAAATTTAAATACGTTCTGCCCCTCCCTTCTGTCTGCAGAGTTTCTGCTGAAAGATCAGCTGTTAACCTATGGCAATTCCCTTGTGTGTTATTTGTTTTTTCCCCCTTGTTGCTTTTAATATTTTTTATATTTAATTTTTGATAGCTTGATTAATATGTGTCTTGGCATGTTTCTCCTTGGATTTATCCTGTATGGGACTCTCTGTGCTTCCTGGACTTGATTGACTATTTCCTTTCCTGTGTTAGGGAAGTTTTCAACTAAATCTCTTCAAATATTTTCTCAGACCGTTTCTTTTTCTCTTATTTTTCTGGGACCCCTATAATTAGAATGTTGGTGTGTTTAATGTTGTCCCTGAAGTCTCTGAGACTGTTCTCAATTCTTTTCCTTCTTTTTTCTTTAAACTGGTCTGCGGTAGTTTTTTCCACTATTTTATCTTCCAGGTCACTTATCCATTCTTCTGCCTCAGTTATTCTGCTATTGATTCCTTCTAGAGAATTTTAAATTTCAGTTATTGTGTTGTTCATCATTGTTTGTTTGCTCTTCAGTTTTTCTAGGTCCTTGTTAAACATTTCTGGTATTTTCTCCATTTTATTTCCAAGATATTGGATCATCTTTACTATCATTACTCTTAATTCTTTTTCGGGTAGACTGCCTATTTCCTCTTCATTTCTTTGGTCTGTTGGGTTTTTACCTTGCTCCTTCGTCTGCTGTGTGTTTCTCTGTCTTCTCATTTTGCTTATCTTACTGTGTTTGGGGTCTCCTTCTCACAGGTTGCAGGTTCATAGTCCCACTGTTTTTGGTGTCTGCCCCCAGTGGCCAAGGTTGGTTCAGTGGGTTGCGTAGGCTTTTTTGTGGGGGGAGTAGTGCCTGTGTTCTGTTGGATGAGGCTGGATCTTGTCTTTCTGGTGGGCAGGTCCACGTCTGGTGGTGTGTTTTGGGGTGTCTGTGAGCTTATTATGATTTTAGGCAGCCTCTCTGCTAATGGGTGGGGTTGTGTTCCTGTCCTGTTAGTTGTTTGGCATGGAGCACCCAGCACCATTGTTTGCTAGCCATTGGGTGGAGCTTGCTCTTAGTGTTGAGACGGAGATCTCTGGGAGAGCTCTCACCAATTGATATTATGTGGGGCTGGGAGGTCTCTGATGGTCCAGTGTCCTTAACTCGGCTCTCCCACCTCAGAGGCTCAGGCCTGATACCAGGTTGGAGCACCAAGAACCTGTCAGCCATACAGCTCCAAACTCCAGAACTCCATACTCCAATGGCAGCCCTTTGGATGTGCCAAAACCTACAAGTTTTAAAAGTTCTGCTTTTAACTTTTTCCTTGTTAAGTGTCTATACAGAGAAATGGCTGGGGGTAGACTGGGGAGAAATATGAAGGGTTAAGTGCCCAAGTTTGCACAAATTTTGTTCCATTTCGTAGGCTGACCTCTTTGCTTATTGTCTTTTCCACTGGTGGCTTTAAAACTTTATTGACTCAGACCCAGTACCTTTCTTAAACTCTGTAAGTAAACTCCAAATATGGCCTGATGAAGCAGGTTCTCTTTGTATTATATGGTGCCAGTTAGCATGACAGTTTCTTCATCTTAGCTCATTAAATTCTGGATTCCCTCTTTTCTGATCTTTATCTTCAGGAGGGCCATCTCCATGTAGTCAAATACTGAGCTGAGTGTCTGGAGAACTGGGCTCTTTTGTAGGCTGTACACTGAGTGTGAATTTGGGTAATTTCTCTTTTCTGGGCTTTAGTTTCCACATCTCTGTAAAACCAGGGCTCAGGTGTTTGGATCTACTGTCCAGGTCAAGGGAAAAGTTTTTCTACCAGTCTCCAAAACATTTCTAAGGAGGCACAGAAAACTGTCAGAGGTATGTATATTATTCAGATCAACCCCAAAGAAACTCTCCTCGAGCCAGAGAGCATCTCAACTGAGAATATCCCTTTGCAGCCTCCTCCTCCAATTCAAGCCTCTAAGAGGCTGATGGTGCTGCTCCATTTGTAATTTTCTTGTTTTTAATTGTGGCCTTTTCTTTTCCACCCATAGAAATTCCTTTAGTATTTGTTGCAATGCTGGTTTTGTGGTGCTGAATTCTCTTAGCTTTTGCTTGTCTGTAAAGCTTTTGATTTCCCCGTCGAATCTGAATGGCAGCCTTGCTGGGGAGACTATTCTTGGTTGTAGGTTCTTCCCTTTCATCACTTTAAATATATCGTGCCACTCCCTTCTGGCCTGCAGAGTTTCTGCTGAGAAGTCAGCTGATAACCTCATGGAGTTCCCTTGTATGTTCTTTGTTGCTTTTAATATTTTCTCTTTGCCTTTAATTTTTGTCAATTTGATTACTATTTGTCACAGCGTGTTCCTTCCTGGGTTCCTTGCCAGGGACTCTCTGTGCTTCCTGGACTTGGGTGACTGTTTCCTTTCCTATGTTCAGGAAGTTTTCAACTATTATCTCTTCAAATATTTTCTCAGGTCCTTTTTCTCTCTCTTCTCTTTCTGGGATGAGAATGTTGGTGCATTTAATGTTGTCCCAGAGGTCTCTTATACTGTCTTCATTTCTTTTCATTCTTTTTTCTTTATCCTGTTCTGTGGCAGAGATTTCCACCATTCTGTCTTCCAGGTCACTTATCCATTCTTCTACCTCATTTTTTCTGCTATTGATTCCTTCTAGTTTATTTTTAATTTCAGTTATTGTATTGTTCATCTCTGGTTGTTTTGTTTTTAGATCTTCTAATTCTTTGTTAAACATTTCTTGTATCATCTTGGTCTGTGTCTCCATTCTTTTTCTGAGATCTTGGATCAACTTTACTATCATTACTCTGAATGCTTTTCTGGGTAGATTGCCTATCTCCACTTCACTTAATTATTCTCTGGGGTTTTATCTTGTTCCTTTGTCTGGGACATATTCCTCTGCCTTCTCATTTTGTCTAACTTTCTGTGATTGCAGTTTCCATTCTGCAGGCTGCAGAGTTGTAGTTCTTCTTGCTTTTGCTGTTTGGCCCATGGTGGATGAGGCTGGTCTAAGAGGCTTGTGCAGACTTCCTGGTGGTAGGGACTGGTTCCTGCCCACTGGTGGGTGGAGCTGGGTCTTGACCCTCTGGTGGGCAAATCTGGGTCTTGTCCATCTGGTGGGCAAGGCCATGTCAGGTGGCAGCTTTGGGCTCAGGGAGACTTTAGTCATCCTGTCTGCTGATGGGTGGGGCTGATTTCCTACCCTGTTTGTTGTTTAGCCTGAGGTGTCCCAATCACTGGAGCCTATAGGATGTTGTGTGGGACCAGGACTTGGTGAGAAAATGGCAGCCTCAAGAAGGGCTCACACCAATGAGTACTCCCCAGAACTACCACCACCAGTATCTTTGTCCCCACAGTGAGCCACAGCTACACCCCCTCTTCAGGAGACCCTCCAATACCAGCAGGTTGGTCTGGGCCAGGCTCTTATGAGGTCACTGCTTTTTCCCCTGTGTCCTGGTATGCATGAGACCTTGTGTGTTCCACCCAAGAGTGGAGTTACTGTTTTCCCCATTCCTGTGGAATTCCTGCAATCAAACCCCAGTGGCCTTCAAAGCCAGATGCTTTGGGAGATCATCCTCCCATTGCCAGACCCCTATGCTGGGAAGCCTGACATGGGGCTCAGAACTTTCACTCTTGTGGGAAAACTTCTGTGATATAATTATTTTCCAGTTTGTGTGTTTCCTACATGGTGGATATGGAATTTGATTTTATTGTGGTTGCACCTTTCCTCCTGTCTTCTTGTGGATTCTTCTTTGTCTTTGTATGTAGGATATCTGTTCGGTAGGTCCAGTTTTTTTTTGTCAGTGGTTGTTCAGCAGTTAGTTATGATTTTGGTGTTTTTGTAAGGTGACATGAGCTCACATACTTCTACTCTGCCATCTTGTCCATCTCTGCAACATTTAGAGGCATGACTGCTTCTTTTTAAAAAATACCACAATAACAAGAAGGTTCTTTACAAAGCAACCTCTTCAGATTGTTTGATGTAGTGCAGCCAGAGTGATGTTTCTAGACGTGTTCTCTGAGTCAAATTACAGCAGAGCACAGCTGGCTGAACCAGGTCCTTTTGCCCAACAGGCAAGCCAAACCCTGAGACACTGGCTGAGGTTTGCAGTGGAGAAAGAGTTTATTCACAAGGCAGCCAAGCAAGGAGACCAGAGAACAAACCTCAGGCCCACCTAAAACAATAAATTTAAATGGACTAAAATTTGATGATTGAAAGACAAATATTATCAGTTTTTAAAATCAGATATATGTTGTTGATAAGATATAACCCTAAATAAACAACAGAGAATGGTTAGAAGTAAAAAGAAAAAGATACAATAAGCAAATACTGATTAAATGTAAGGTAATAGAAGACAGAAAGTAAACTTTAAAGCAAAAAACATTACTAGAGTGAAGAGGGTCACTATGTAATGATATGAGGGCCCAGTTTATCATAAAGGTAGACAAACAATATACAAAATAACAAAGGCTAAAAATTCATAAAGCAAAAATTGATAAAATTTTGAGACTAAATTAACAAAACAACCCTCACAGAGAAAAATTTTAAGATCACCTCTCTCTAGTTGATAGATCCATCAGACAAAATAAATAAGGATATAGAATTTTGAACAACGCACTTGAACTAACGAACAAATTTAGAATATAGCACTCAAGAATTGGAGAATAGATAGCACATTTAAGCATGCCTGGAATTATTAAGAAAATTGACCACATGCTACCCCATATATCAAGTCTAAGTAAATTTCAAAGAATTAATTCCTATGCAGGTCATGGTATCTGAGTCCAGTGCAATTAGGTTAGAAATAAATGACAAAAAGATAATTAAATAAAATATGCTTGGAAACTTAAAAACTAGACCAAAGACCAATTAACTAATAATGGAAATTAGAAAATGTTTAGAATTGAATGATAATTAAAATATTACATACCAAAATTTATGACATGCAAGCAGAATTTAGAGGAAAATGTATATTCATATATGGTCTATACAAAAGGAGAAAGGCTCAAAATTCATGACCTAGGCTCCAAATTAAGAAATTGAAGAAAGAACAGCAAGTATGTGTCAGATAGCTATGACTGTGTATCATAGGGATCTTGCAGATGTCATTAAATTAAGGATCCTGAAAATGGAGGGTTGTCCTGGATTATCTGCAATCTGCCCTGGATTATTGCAACCATAAAGGTCCTTACAAGGAAATAAGGAGGCAGGAGAGTGAGAAAAGATGTGATGATGGAAGGCTGAGGTGAGAGAGAGGGAGGGAGAGAGAGAGAGTTGAAGATGCTATGCTGTTGGCTCTGAAAATGGAGAAAAGGCCACCAGCCAAGAAATGTGGGAGGCCTCTAGAAGGTGGAAAAGGCAAGGACACAGATTCTTACCTAGGGCATCCAGGAGAAACACAGCCCTAATGACACCTTGATTTTACCCCAGTAAAATCCATCTTTGACTTCTGATCTTCAGAACTTTAAGATAAAAAATTTGTATCATTTTTAACCACTAAGTTTTTGGTAATTTGTTACAGCAGTAATAGGAAACTAATACAGTGGTTCTGGTTTGGATGGCTCTTCTCTGCTCCCCATAGTGTCACATGTACCACAGATTAACCTGGGTATTTCCTGTGGCAGTGGAAGTTTCTAAGAGAGCAGAAGTGCTCAGAGGCTTGGAACTGGCACTCCATTACTTCCATTGCATTATACTGCATAAAGAACAGCACAACACCACGTTCACAGGATGACACAATAGACTCTACTTCTTGATGGGAGGAGTGTCAGATCACATTGTAAGAGACCAGGATACTGGGAGGGAAAATATTTTTGTTGCTGTAGCAATCTGCACCCACCTTGGAAAACAACAAGGTTGAAGATGCCCTTACTCTATGGTTCAGCAATTACATTTCAAGATATAGTTCCTAGAGAAACACTTGCTCAGCTACTCCATGATCATAGCAGCACTGTTACTTTTAGTTAAAAATAGAAAACAACCCAATGACCTGCAGTAAGAGAATGAGTAAATGCATTATGGAATATTCACACAATAGAATACTATACAACATTTAAAATGAATAAACAGCTGTACACATCAGCATGGATGAATCTCATAAATATATTCTTGTTGCAAAAAAGACAAGTCACAGAATACTTTTCAGTTCCATTAATGTGAAGTGCAAGGAAATGGGAAAGATTAAACAACATGAAGTTTAATAATGTTTTACAGGGAAAGTGTAAAAGATAGAAAATATGATTAATACAAAACTGAATAAAATGGTATTTGCATGTGGGAAGGAGGAAGATGTAATTGGGGACAGTAGGGGAATTCTAAACTATGGATAACATATGTCTTAAGCAGGGCCCACAGTGTTTGTTCCATTTGTTGTACTTAAAATGTCATAAAGAGTTTATGCACTGTTTAATGTATGATGTGTTCCAAACAAAAGAATTAATAAAATATGTGATCTACAGCCTCTCTTTCTTGAGCCCTCCCACCTTCCCACCTCCTTTTGCATATGAGAAAGTAAAGCCCTAGAGAGGGAAGGAATGTGCCCAAGGTTACACGCCTGTTTACCGAAGAGCTAGATTTTGGCTCTCCAGCTCCTGACCATGCTGATTTAGAAGGCCAACAGCTAATTTCTGTCTGTATGGTAGCACTGAGTTTGACTCTCCAGCATGTTCATCTTTGGTCTTGGACAAGAGCACAAGCATGTCTAGGGCAACAATTATTGGTCTAAATGTGAGCATGTATCCTAAGTTGTCCATCAATGACAGGAAAGTCCTAGACAATGGGATGCATCTCTCTCTTCGGTGGGCTCAATGGAAACCATCTGTGGATGCCAGGATGACAGAGTTCTGAGCTCTCCTGATATGTTTTAGGAAGCTGGAACATCCAGATACTTTTCCTCTCCCTTACAGCTGGTTCCGTTAGGGATGGAACATGACTTGGACTTACTGAGAGAGATGTCCACATCCCAGACCTGGAATCAGGAGCCAGTGATGACAGAAGCAAAGGCAGGAAGAGCATTTCGCTGCAACATCAACTTCCTGGGCAAGAAAGACCATCCCATGCCCACATTATGTGACCAATGGTGCAGGCCACAGCACCCCCTTGGCCAATGCTGCTATAGTTTAGACTGAGTTATGGCTACATTGCCTCTGTGCCTGGTTCTGCAGGCCTGTTGACGATTCTGGGACCTACCCAGGATCTTGCAGTGCATTTTTTTCTCTGGATGAACCAGCCAGAGGAGGGTTCTGTTTCTTGTGACTAGGAGCATGGATTTATGCAGAACTTGTATCCAAAAAATGAGGGTATTATAAATTATGGGTTTAAACAATAGCAAAAGAAAACTTGAACTCATAGAAAACCCTTCCCTGAAGATTCTATCAATACATTATAAACTGAATAATTTTCCCTACCAATTTATAAATTCAACCTAATTCCAATGAATGCTTATATCAATATTGCCCTTATGAAAAATTAATGAACAAAGATAACCAGGAATATTCTGAAAAAGCAGAGCGATGAGTGGGCACTGGCCCTGTGTAAATATAAAACAGTGTGGTACTAGCACATGAGCAGTCAGAAGAACAGAACAAAATAGAAAGTCCAGAAATACTTATAAAATTGTGGCACACAGATTTATTAAGCTACTCTCTCAGCAAAAACTCAAGCTTTATATGTCTCTTTGTGACCCTGCGGCTGAGGGTCTCAAATCACATTATCCTTTGCCAGCTGTTAAGCTGTTAATCTCTGCCAAAAATGTTCACTAGAGAGGCTGGAGGGCACGAGCGGGGAGGAGATAGAGATACTTCCGGTTCTGCTCCCCGTTCTTATCTGTGTCACCTCAACAATAACCCTTCCCCTCAGCAGTAACAATTGGTGCCAGTGTCCATCCTTTCAAGCTCTCTCTTTGTGGCCTCTCAGAAACACCAGCACCAGCCAGACAGTACCTCTTGTGCAGAGATCTGAGTCTCAGTGACACAAAGCCCCTTCTCTGAGCCTCCAGGTTCAGGTAACCCCAACACTTTCTCTTAGTCCACAGTTCTTGAAGGGAAGCTTCAAGTTATTGTCTCTGTTACTCTCCCAGGGCCCCTTCCACATGTCTAAATAATTCCCTATATTCAAGTCTTTCTGTTAGAGTAATTAGTGTGGTTTTGTTTTCTGACTGGTCTCTGACAGGTATTAAAGAGAGAGAGAGAGAGAGAGAGAGTGTGTGTGTGTGGGTGTGTGTAAAGGCATTCTTTATCAGATAGTGGGAAATGATTTGATCAATCATCTTTGGACAATTGGGGGGCCACCTAGATTAAAAACAAATTTCACATGAAGCAAATATTTAAATAGAAAAATAAAGCCATAAAAGGTAGTAGAATTTGTTATAATCTCAGAGGGGAGAAGTCCTTTCTAAATGGGATACAGAATACAGAAGTGTTACAAAGAAATAGTAATTGGTTTTCCTATCTAAAACTATAAAATTCTACAGAAGGGAAAAATACGATAAGTGAAGTAAAAGGACAAGTCAAAAATTGTGACAAGATATTTGCTGTTGATATCAAAAAGGGCTAGTTTCCTTAAAATATAAAGACACTAAGTTTAAAGCCAAGTAAACCCATTAAAAATTACCAGAGAACATATACGCAGTCTACATAAAAAGAAATAGTCATGGCTCATAAAAATACAAAAAGGTGATTGACCTCATAAAATTGAAATGGAAAATAAAGTCACAATGACATGACATTTTTCATTTTTTGATTTGGTAAAAATTCATGAAGTTTAAGAATAACTTCTGCTGACAACAGTGTGATAAACATAACCTGTGAGAATGTAAATTGTTCTAACCTCTAGGGAGGGCAATTTGCAACAACTAACAATGTTTTAAATGCACACAATAATAACTCTATGTGATAGATACCATATTGTCTTGCCCATTTTACAGATTAGAAAAGTAAGGCACAGAGAAGTTAAGTACCTTCTCCAGTGTCGAAGATCTAATAAGTAGTAGAATTGGGATTCAAATTCAGGCCATCTGGCACTAAATGACATGCTCACAAACGCTACACAATATGAGGATTTTTATCCACACACAGGAGCCAGGGATTCTGTTCTTAGTTATTTATCCCACAGCTATCATTGCTTATTTATTCATTCATTCATTTATTTATTTATTTATAACTGACATATAGCATTGTATATGTTTAAACTATACAATGTGTTGATAGATATATTTAAATATTGCACTATGATTGCCAATATTATAGCTTTTGTTAATACTTCTGTCACAATACATAGTTATAATTTATTTTTTGTGGTGAGAACATTTAAGATTTAGTCTCTTAGCAACTGTGAAATATATAATACTGTTAAGTGTAATCTCTATGCTGCACATTATATCTCCAGGATTTACTCATCTTCTAGTTGCAAGTTTGCACCCTTTAACAATATCTCCCCAATTCCCCACTCCTCAGCCCCTTGTAGCCACCATTATACTCTTTTAAAAATTCTACATATAAAGTAATAATATATAATTTTTGTCTTCTTCTGTCTAGCTTATCTCACTAAGCATCAAGGTCCATCTATGTTGTTGCACATGGCAGAATTTCCTTCTTTTTGATGGCTGAAGAAGATACCACAGTGCATATATATATCACATCATAGATGGATAGATAGATAGATAGATAGATAGATAGATAGATAGATGATAGATAGATAGATAGATGATAGGTAATCAGATTTCTTCTCTATCCATTCATCTGTTGATGGACACTTAGGTTGCTTCCATGTCTTGGCTATTGTAAATAATGCTGCAATGAACATAGGGGTGCATATATCTCTTTGAATTAGTGTTTTCATTTTCTTTGGGAAAATACCCAGAAGTGGAATTGCTGAATCTTTTGGTAGTTCTATCTTCAGTTTTTTGAGAAATCTGCATACTGTTTTCCATAGTGGCTGCACCAATTTGCATTCCCACCCATAGTGTTCCTGGGTTTCATTTTTCCACAACCTCTGCAAAACTTATTTCTTGTCCTTTGATAATAGACATTCTGACAGGTGGGAGGTCATATCTCATTGTGGTTTTGATTTGCAGTTCCCTGATGATTAGTGAGCTTGAACTTCTTTTCATGTGCCTGTTGGTCACCTGTATATCTTCTTTGGAAAAATACCAATTCAAGTCCTCTACTAATTTTTAAATTGGATTTGAGGTATTTTTTCCTATAAAGTTGTTTAAGTTCTTTATACATATTGAATATTAACCTCTTATCAGATACATTATTTGCAAGTATTTTCTACCATTCAGCAGTTTGCCTTTTCATTTTGTTGATGATTTCCTTTGCTGTTCAGGAGTTTTTTATTTTGATGTAGTGTCACTTGTGTATTTTTGCTTTTGTTGCCTCTGCTTTTGGAGTCAGATCCAAAAATTCAATTCCAAGGCTAATGTCAAGGAGATTACTGCCTGCGTTTTCTTCTAGGAGTTTTATGGCTTCATGTCTTAAATTCAAGTCTTTAATCCATTTTGAGTTAATTTTTGAGTATAGTGTAAGATAGTGGTCAAGTTTCATTCTTTTGTATGTAGCTGTCCAGTTTTCCTAACACTATATATTGAAAAACCTGTCCTTTCCCCATTGTATAGTCTTGCCTCATAAATTACTTGTCCATATATGTGTGGATTTATTTCTGGGCTCTCTATTTTGTTCCATTGATCTATGTGTCTGTTTTTATGACAATACCATACTGTTTTGATTACTATAGCTGTGTAATATAGTTTGAAATCAGAGAGTGTAATTTTTTTCTTCTTTCTTAAGATTGCTTTAGCTATCTGGGGTCTTTTGTGATTCCCTAAAATTTTTAGGATTCTTTGTTCTACTTCTGTGAAAAATGCCACTGGAATTTTGATAGAGATTACATTGAATCTATAGATTGCTTTGACTAGTATGGATATTTTAACAATATTCATTCTTCCAATCCAAGAACACAGAATATCTTTCCAGTTTTTGTGTCTTCAACTTCTTTCATCAATGTCTATAGTTTTTCAGTGGACAGGTCTTTCACCTTCTTGGTTACATTTACTCCTGGGTATTTTATTGTTTTTGATATAATTGTAAGTGGAATAGTTTTCTTAATTTCTTGTTCTGATAGTTGGTTATTAATGTATGGAAATACAGCAGATTTTGTATATTGATTTTGTATCCTGCAAATTTACTGAATTCATTTATTATTTCTAATAGTTTTTTGATGTAGTCTTTAGGGTTTTCTATATTTAGGATCTGACATCTTCAAATAGTGACAGTTTTATCAATACTTCTTCCTTTCCTAATTTGATGTATTTTATTTCTTTTTGTGTGTGTGTGTGTATGTGTAATTGTTGTGGCTAGACTTCCAATATTATGTGGAAGAAAAGTGAAAATAGTAGGCATCCTTGTCTTTTACCTGATCTTAGGGGAAAAACTTTCAGCTTTTCACAGTTGTGTATAATGTCAGCTGAGGGTTTGTCATAAATGGACTTTATTATGTTAAGGTATGTTCCCTCTATACCCACTTTGCTGAGAGTATTTTATTGTAAATGGAAGTTGAATTTTGTCAAAAGATTTTTCTGCATCTATTGAGATAATTATGTGGTTTTTTCCTTTCCTTTGGTTAATGTGATGTATCACACTGATTGATTTGCATATGTTGAATCATCCTTGTGACCCTGGAATAAATTCAACTTGATCATGTTGTATAATACTTTTTATGTATTGTTAGATTTGTTTGCTAAATTTTGTTGAAGAATTTTCTATCTATATTCATCAAAGATATTGGCCTGTAATTTTCTTTTTTTGTAATGTCTTTGTCTGGTTTAAGTATCAGGGTAATGGTGGCCTTGTAGAATAAATTTGAGAGTGTTCCCATCTCTTCAATTTTTTGGAAGAGTTTAAGAAAGATAGGAACGAATTCTTCAAATGTTTGCTAAATTCACCAGTGAAGCATCAGTTCTTGACTTTTGTTTGTTAGGACTTTTTAATTTTTTTTTAATTGAAGTATAGTTTATTTACAGTGTGTTAGTTTCTGGTGTACAGCAAAGTGATTCAGTTATATATAGATTCTTTTTCATATTCTTTTCCAGATGATTTATTACAGAATTTGAATATAGTTCCTGGGCTATACAGTAGGGCCTTGTTGTTTATCTATTTTATATATAATAGTGCATATCTGCTAATCCCAAACTCCTAATTTGTCCATTCCCCACATTCTTCCACCTTTGGTAACTCTAAATTTGTCTTCTCTATGTCTGGGAGTCTATTTCTGTTTTGTAAATAGTTTCATTTGTATCACAGATTCCACATACAAGTGATATCATAGGGTATTTGTCTTTCTCTTTCAGACTTACTTCACTTAGTATAATAATCTCAAGGTCCATCCATGTTGCTGCAAATGGCATTATTTTATTCCTTTTTATGGCTGAGTTGTATTCTACTGTGTGTGTGTGTGTGTGTGTGTGTGTGTGTGTGTGTGTGTGTGTGTGTATACTACATCTTCTTTATTTATTCATCTGTCAATGGACATTTAGGTTGCTTCCAGCCATTTTGAGTTTATTTTTGTGTATGGTGTGAGAGTATATTCTGATTTCATTGATTTACATGTGGCAGTCCAGCTTTCCCAACACTACTTGTTGAAGAGACTCTCTTTTCTCCATTGTACAGTTCTTGCCTCCTTTGTTAAAGATTAATTGAGTGTAGGTGTATGAGTTTATTTCTGGGCTCTCTATTCTGTTCCATTTGTCCATATGTCCATTCTTATGCTAACGCTACACTGTTTTGATTACTGGAGCTTTATAGTATTGTCTGAAATCTGAGAGAATTATGCCTCTAGCTTTGTTCTTTTTCGTCAGGATTCCTTTGGCAATTTTGAGTCTTTTATGGTTCCATATAGATTTTAGGATTATTTGTTCTAGTTCTGTGAAAAATGTCATGGATAGTTTTGGGTAGTATGACCATTTTAAGAATATTAATTCTTCCAATCCAAGAGCATGGGATATGTTTCCATTTCTGTAAGTCATCTTTAATTTCCTTTACCAATGTTTTATAGTTCTCAGCATATAAGTCTTTCCCATCCTTAGGTTTATTCTTAAGTAGTTTTTGAAGCAATTTTAAAAGGGACTGTCTTTTTACTTTCCCTTCCTGATGTTTCATTGTTAGTGTAAAGAAATGCAACCAATTTCTGTATGTTAATCTTGTATCCTGCTACCTGGTTGAATTAGTTTATCAGTTCTAATAGTTTTTGTGTGGAGTCCTTAGGGTTTTCTATACAGAGTATCAGGTCATCCACATATATTGACAATTTTATCTCTTCTCTTTCAATTTTGATACATTTTATTTCCTTTTCTTGTCTGGTTGCTGCAGCTAGGACTTTCAATACTATGTTGAACAGAAGTGTTGACAGTGGGCGTCCTTGCCTTGTTACAGATTTTAATGAGGTGGCTTTCAGCTTTTCACCATTGAGTATTACATTGGCTCTGGGTTTGTCATAAATATTTCTTATTACATTGAGATATGCTCCCTCTGTACCCACTTTGGTAAGAGTTTTTATCATGAATGGATGTTGAATTTTTAATCAAATGCTTTTTGTGCATCTATTGAGATGATCATGTGGTTTTTGTCTTTTATTGGTATTGTGTATCACATTGATTGATTTGCATAGGTTGAACCATCCTTGTGACCCTGGTATGAATCCAACTTGATCATGGTGTATGATCTTTTTAATATTGTGTTGGATTTTGTTTGCTAATATTTTGCTGAGATTTATATTCATTTATATTTATATTCATCAAAGATATTGGCCTGTACTTGTTCTTTTTTGGTAGTGTCATTGTCTGGTATTGGTATCAGGGTGATGGTGGCTTCATAGAATGACTTTGGGAGTGTTCCTTCCTCTTCAATATTTTGGAAGAGTTTGAGAGGGGTCAGTATTATATCTTCTTTGAATGTTTGGTAGAATTGCCCAGTGAAGCCATCCGGTCCTGGACTTTTGATTGCAGGCTGTTGTTTTTTGTTTGTTTGTTTTTTATTACAGATTCTATTTCATTTCTAGTGATCAGTCTGTTCAAATCATCTATTTCTTCTTGATTCAATTTTGGTGGGCTGTATGTTTCTACAAACTTGTTCACTTCTTCTATGTTGTCCAATTTTGGGGCACATAATTTTTCATAGTATTATGTTATGGGTTTAAAAAATTTTTTCTCTGGTATGGGTTGTTATGCCTTCTCCTTCATTTTTTTTTTAAATTTATTTTTGGCTGTGTTGGGTCTTCGTTTCTGCATGTGGACTTTCTCTAGTTGTGGCGAGCAGGATCTACTCTTCATTGCAGTGCACAGGCTTCTCATTGCGGTGATTTCTCTCATTGTGGAGCATGGGATCTAGGCGCATGGGCTTCAGTAGTTGCAGCACGCAGGCTCAGCAGTAGTGGCACATGGGCTTAGTTGCTCCGCGGCATGTGAGATCTTCCCAGACCAGGGATCAAACCTGTGTCCCCTGCATTGGCAGGTGGATTCTCAACCACTGCCCTCCTTCCCTTCCACAAGGGAAGCCCTCCTTCATTTCTTATTTTGTTTATTTGTGTCCTCTCTCTTTTCTTCTTGGTGAGCCGGGCCACGGGTCTGTTGATTTCTTTTACCCTTTCAAAGGACCAGTTCTTGGTTTTATTGATTTTTTCTATTGCTTTTTAACTCTATTTTATTTATTTCCTCTTGATCTTTATTATTTCCTCCCTTTGGCTGACTTTAGGTTTGTTTGTTCTTCTTTTTCTAATTCTTGTAGGTGTACATTATGTTGTTTACTTGATATTTTTCTTGAATTTTGAGGAAGGCCTATATTGCTATGAACGTCCCTCTAAGAACTGATTTTGCAGCATCCCATAGATTTTATATCATTGTTTTCATTGTCATTTGTCTCAAGGTATTTTTTTAAGTAACATGTTTTTTAGTCTCCATGTAACTGTTTTTTCTCATTTCTTTTTCTGTGGTTGATTTCTAATTTCATGTCATTGTGGTCAGAAAAGATGCTTGAAATCATTTCTATCCTCTTAAATTTGTTGAGGCTTGTTTTGTGTCTTAGTATGTGGTCTATCCTAGAGAATGTTCCATGTGCACTTGAAAAGAATGTGTATTCTTTTTTTTTGATGTAATGTCCTGAAAATATGAATTAAGTTTAATTGTGCTATTGTGTCATTTAGGATCTCTGTTTCCTTATTCATTTTCTCTCTGGAAGATCTGTCCATTGATGTCAGTGGGATAATAAAGTCTCCTATTATTGTATTATTGTCAATTTCTCCTTTATGTCTGTTAGTATTTGTTTTTTGTATTTAGGTGTTCGTATATTGGGTGCATATATTTATTTTTTATTGAAGTATATATCATGACACTCCTTTTGGCCTGCAGATTTTCTTTCATTTTTTAAAACTTTTTATTTTATATTGGAGTATAGCTGATTAACAATGCTGTGATAATTTCAGGTGCACATCAATGGAACTCAGCTGTACATGTACATGTATCCATTCTCCACCAAACTCCCCTCCCATCCAGGCTGCCACGTAACATTGAGCAGCGTTCCCTGTGCTATACTGTAGGTCCTTGTTGGTTATCTATTTTAAATATAGCAGTCTATACAGATTGATCCCAAACTTCCTAACTATCCCTTCCTCCCATCCTTCCCCTTCTGGTAACCATAAGTTTGTTCTCTAAGTCTGTGAGTCTGTTTCTGTTTTGTAAGTAAGTTCATTTGTATCATTTCTTTTTAGATTCTGCATATAAGGGATATCATATGATATTTCTCTTTCTCCGTCTGACTTACTTCACTCAGTATGACAATCTCTAGGTCCATCCATGTTGCTGCAAATGGCATTATTTCATTATTTTTAATGGCTGAGTAATATTCCATTGTATATATGTACCACCTCTTCTTTATCCATTCCTCTGTTGATGGACATTTAGGGTGCTTCCATGTTTTGGCTATTGTAAACAGTGTGGCCTGCAGACGTTCTGCTGAAATATCAGCTGATAACTTCATGGGAATTCCCTTGTATGCTATTTGTTGCTTTTCCCTTGTTGCTTTTAAATTTTTTTCTTTGCCTTTAATTTTTGTCAATTTGATTACTATGTGTCTCAGCATGTTCCTTCCTGGGCTTATCCTGCCTGGGGCTCTCTGTGCTTCTTGGACTTGAATGAGTGTTTCCTTTCCCATGTTAGGAACGTTTTTGGCTATTATCTCTTTGAATATTTTCTCAAGTCCTTCTCTCTCTCTTCTCCTTCTGGGGCCCCTATCATGTAAATGTTGGTGCGTTTAATATTGTCCCTGAGGTCTCTGAGACTGTCCTCACTTCTTCTCATTCTTTTTTTTTTTTGTTTTATTCTGTTCCATGGCAGTGATTTCCACCAATCTGTCTTCCAGCTCACTTATTCGTTCTTCTGCCTCATTTATTCTGCTATTGATTTCTTCTAGTGTATATTTAATTTCAGTTATTGTATTGTTCATCTCTGTTTGTTCTTTAAATCTTCTAGCTCTTTGTTAAACATTTCTTGTATCTTCTTGGTCTGTGCCTCCATTCTTTTTCTGAGATCTTGGATCACCTTCACTATCATTTATCTGAATTCTTTTTCAGGTAGATTGCTTATCTCCACTTCACTTAGTTATTCTTCTGGAGTTTTATCTTGTTCCTTCATCTAGGGCATATTCTTCTGTCTAACTTTCTGTGTTTGTGGTCTCTGTTTGGCAGGCTGCAGGATCGTAGTCCCTCTTGCTTCTGGTGTCTGCCCCGTGGTGGGTGAGGTTGGTCCAAGGGCTTGTTCAGGCTTCCTGGTGGGAGGGACTTATGCCTGCCCACTGGTGGGTAGAGCTGGGTCTTGTCCGTCTTGTGGGCAAGGCCTTGTCAAAGGTTGTGTTTAGGGGCAGCTGTGGGCTCAGGATGACTTTAGGTAACCTGTCTGCTGATGGGTGGGACTGTGTTCCCACCCTGCTGGCTGTTTAGCCTGAGGCATCCCAGTACTGGAGCCTGTAGGCTGTTCAATGGGGCCAGGTCCTGGTGCCAAAATGGCGACCTCCAGGAGAGCTCATGCTGATGAATATTCCCTGGGACCTCCACCACCAGTGAAATAGGATTCTGGCATTTTGACATTCAGGGATACAACCCTGCCACTAGATAAAACCACTGAGCAACCTCTTCTGAAAACAGAGAATCTTCCAAGGGAAATGTTGAAGCCTGAAAAGTCCTCTTCTTCTTCTCTTCTCCCAGCAACTCCTCAGTTTCTCCCTTTATATCTGTTAGTACTTGCTTTATATATTTAGGTGCTCCTATATGGGGTGCATATATGTTAACAAGTGTAATATCTTATTTTTGTATTGATCCTTTTTTCATTATATAATGCCCTTCTTTGTGTTTCATTTCAGCCTTTGTTCTAAAGTCTATTTTGTGTGATATGAGTATTGCTACCCCAGATTTCTTGTCCTTTCCTTTTGCATGAAATATTTTTTTCCATCCCTTCACTTTCAGTCTCTGTGTGTCATTTTTCCTGAAGTTAATCTCTTCTAGGCAGCATATTGAAGGACCTTATTTTTTTATCCATTCAGCCAACTTATATCTTTTGATCAGAGCATTTATTCCATTTACATTTAAGGTAATTATTGACAGGTATGTACTTATTGCCATTTTATTACTTCTTTTCCAGTTTTTTTTTCTTTTCTGTTAATTTCCTCTTCTCTTTGTTTCTCCCACTGTGGTTTTATGATTTTCTTTGTAATATACTTGAGTTTTTTCTTTTTGCTTTTTGTGTATTTATTGTATGTTTTTGATTTGTGGTTATCATGGGGTTCATATATTTTGACCCAGAATTATATCTACTTGCTTTAAACTGGTAATGATTTAATTCAGACACATTCTAAAAGATCTACATTTTTAATCCTCTCCTTCACATTTTGCATTTTTCATGTTATATTTTATATCTTCATGCTTATCCCTTTACTGTTTATTGTATTTATAGTTGTTTTTGTAATTTTCTTGTTTGTTTTTTAATCTATGTACTGCCTTATTTAAGTGATCTTCAATCTTTACTATATATTTGCTTTTCCCATTGGGATTTTCCTTTTCCATCAGATTCTACTTCTTTTCCGTTTAGAGAGGACCCTTCAACATTTCTTTTAGAGTATGTTTAGTACTGCTGAATTCTTTTAGTTTTTGTTTCTATGAGAAGTCAGCAGAAAAATTAGCTGATAGCCTTATGAGACTTCCTTTGTAATGTGACTCTTTGTTTTTCTCTTGCTGAGATAAAGTCTCTGTTTATCTTTAACTTATGCCATTTTCTTTATGTTATGTCATGGTATGGGTCTGTTTGGGTTCATTTTGTTTGGTACTCTCTGTTTCCTGTTCCTTTCAATCTGTTCCTTTCTTCAGCTTTGGGAAATTTTCACTCATAATTTCATCAAATACATTTTATGCTCCTTTTTCTCCCTTCTCCTACTGAGGCCTCTATAATGTGAATGTTAGTATGCTTGATGTTGTCCCAGAGGTCCCTTAAGCTGTTCTCCTTTTTAAAAAGTTTTTTCATTTGCTGTTCTGAATGGGCAATTTCCATTATTCTATCTTCCATATCACTTATGCATTCTTGTTATCACCTAGTCTGCTGTTAATTCCTTTTAGTGTGCTTTTTATTTCAGTTTTTGTATTCTTCAGCTCTGACTGATTTTTAAAATATATTCTTAGTTCCTTGTTTAAATTCTCACTGTGTTCATCTATTTTTTTCCCCAGTTCAGTTAGCATTTTTATTACTAATGCTTTGAACTCTTTGAGTTCAAATAAATAAATAAATTAGATAAATAGATAAATAGATAAATTATTTATCTCTGTTCATTAGGGGTTTTTTCAGTTTTTTTCCTTGTTCTTTCATTTGAAACAAATTACTCTTTCTTCTCATTTCACTTAACTTTCTCTGTATCTATGAAATTAGATGAGACAGTTACCTGTCCCAGGTGTGTCCTTGTGTGGAAGCACCCTTATGCAGTCTGCATGTGCCCAGTGGCTTTGGTGGGAGAGCTGGATCTGAAGTGAGGACAGGCTGTGTCTTCCCCTAGGGTGTGCTGGCAGCCACTACCTTGGTGGTAGGTGGGGTTGGAAATGGAGGGTCTAGAGCTACAGTTGAGGATTTTCCTATGCTTGTGACCACATCATCCTATGTGGATGGGCTCATTATCCCAAGGTGCTGCAGCAGAAACCCTGAGGGTTGGTCCAAGCTGGTTCCATTCCTTCTAAGTGTCTTCTCTCTCACCTCCCAACAATGGCATCTTCATCCCAGTGGGGAGCAGCACTGGAGCAAGAGAGGCCAGGGTCAGCACCCAGTGTGGGCCAGGCTTATGCTGGGATGGACCCAGCATTCCAGTCAGAACTCCAGACATCTTCTGATCTGCTGCCTTTGTGTGCCAGCAATGGCCTCTCTCGCCCCTTTTAGATGCAGTGCTGGGTCCAACCTGGCTCTGTTCCCCCAGGTGCACACTCTCCTTGGCAATGGCAGCCTTCACCCTAACTGGGAGCTGCACCAGAGCTAGAGATGCTAGAGCAAGCACTTGGTGTGGGCAGGGGCACATGCTGGGTTGGTAATGGGAAACTGGCCAGAGCCCTAGGCTGTTTCAATCTGCTTTCTGCACCTTATCCCAGGCGTAACTATGCATGTGCATGCTCTTCATGAGTAGAGTCTAAGTTTCTTACAGCTCTCCTGTAAGTCCCCTGGTTTTCAAACCAGCCAAGGGGACTCATCTTCACAGTGTCGCAAGCCAAGTTTGGGATGCCCAATATGTGGTTCGAATAACTCAGTCTCCAAGGAGGATTCCCAAGACTGTGATACCCCCTCCTCTTCTGTGTCCCCTGCTAAGGGCATAGGTCCTGAACTGATCACTTCTCTTTCCTTCTGACCTGAATCCATGTGGATCTTTCTTTACAGCCTTGGTTGTTGAAGAGCCTTTCTGCCACCTTCAGGTTGTTTTCCAAGAGAGTTTCTCCACATGTTGATGTATTTTTTATGTGTTTGTGGAGTGGAGGTGAGCTCAGCATCCTCCTATTCCACCATCACCATCTCCTCTCTCACTAATGTTCTCTTATTAATTGCTTTCTGGTTGTTTTCATTTCTATGCTTTCTTTCTTTCGGTTTCTGACTATATTTGCATATGGGTGGTTTTCCCTGGTGGTATCCTGTTTCCCCTTTCTTTATTTTTTGTGAATCTACTCTAAGTTTTTGCTTACTATGAGGCTTACATATGACATATCATACATAAAACAGTTCATCTAAAGCTGATAGCAAATTAACTTCAAGCACCTATAAAAGTTTCACCCTTTTACTCCCCCTTTTTATATTTTTGATGTCATTATTTACCTTTTTAATATTGAGTTCTAGATATCCAAACATTTGAGCTCATGAATAAAAACATCTGGGGAGGGACTGAACTCAGACGTTGAAAATGTAATTGCATGCACTGATAAAAACTGCTGGCTCCAATGAGTTACATGCCAGAAGATGACACTCCAGGAGAGAGGCCATACTATAAATTTCCAGCTAAAATAACAGGTCCCATCCTGTCCCAATGTACCTTTGCTCTTGCCACATCCCTGCCTACAGTATTCCACTCTATACAGCGCTCCAACCCTGGGCTCCTGAGATCTTCTTAGACTTCCTCTAGGAAATTCCCTGACCCCTGCAGCCAGCCCCTAAAGGTGCCCACAGGTAAGCAATGAATGATTTCTTACTCTGCCTCTTAGTAGTTAAGCTTGTCTTCAAAATTAGACTGAGCTCCTTAGAAGGGACCATGTACCCCTATACTGGGAGACACATAAGTGCAGTGATCACACTGGCCCTTCTCTACAACCCAGGACCCAGTTCTTAGTGTGCCCCCTCCAGGGACATGGCTGGGAGCCTACAGGGAACAAAGTCTTGAAGTCATGCTGGTAGCAAGACCCCGACCTGGCAAGCAAGAGGCAAAGATTGTGGCAGACAAGAGGCCTGGCTGCAGCAAGCAACCCCAAAGGTAGGACAATCTGCACATGTCACCACCTTCTGACTCTCAGCACAGGACAGGGCTCATCCACTTCCACCTGGCTGTCAGGGGCCCCAAACTTCTTCCCTGGAAAAGGTCTGTTCTCAGAAGTCACCAGAGATGGGAGAAAGAATACCTTCCTTGGCTTGCTCCAGGGGCTGTGTCCTCAGAGAGCTCCTTGCTCTTTCCTGACAGCCAGTCCAGAACTTATTACCAGAGCCCTGTGGGGCAGCAGATGGATCGTAACCTTGATGAAACCAAGGTACAATGATAAGAGGGCCTCTGGGGTTGTCCCAGGGGTTCCAAAGTTGGATGGAGTCAGAGAACACTTGAAAAAAGTTATTAGCTCTAACAGAATCTATTGACCAAAGTTAATTAAATAGGCTGCTTTTATTCTCAAGGCCAGCATTGAGATTGAGAGTAACAGAGCATTTACCTGACATGTCTAAAATAGTCTACATCTTCCCACTTCTGGTGTCTCAGCTCAATTTTCAGAATATTAGAGCTGGCAGAGGCCTCAGAGCTTGGGCGGTTCAACCTCACATTTCAGAGACTGGAATGGAAGCCTAAAGACAGGTTGGGGTGGTGCAGAGCCAAGGCTTACTGGGCCTGAGTCCCCTGCCTGTCAACCCAGCATAGCTTCCTCATGTCCAGACAGGGGCAGAAGGTCCTCTCAAGCCAGTGTTGAGGAGCTCTGCCACTGCCCACTCTCCTGGGTGGGAGAGGGCTCATCCACTCAGGGAAAGTCACATAAGGACTCAGCAGGTGATGCCAGGTGGGGACCACAGGACAAGTCCCAATCTCTTAGCTTCTGTGGTCTCAGTCTGCATTCCTAACTCCCCAGAAGGCAGGATGTGCCCAGAGGTGGATTCTCCTCCTTTTCAGGGGATCCAGCCTCAGGGTATTTCAGTGCTTATATGGGGAACACAGAGATGGGGAAAGATGGAAAGTTCTCCAAGGGGAAAAAAGAGACATACTTAATAAAAATAGTATATTTAACATTCATGTTTACCTCTGCCTCTTCAAAAACCTCACAAACATGCAGTAGTGAACAAATAAAGGTATGAACTCACCAGGAAAAAGAGGGTGAGTGAGGACAACACAGACTAGAGATGTCAGTGATATGTTGGAAGGGGAAGAAAGACAGACAGGGAGAAAGGGGGCAGGAACTAACTCGGCGGGGCTGCAAAGTCCAGGTCTAGCCCTCCTGAGAGGAGAAAGCTATAGGAGAAAGTCAAGAAAGACTCTAGACCTGCCCCACCAGAGGTGGGAGAGAGGTCTGAGCTGGAGTCCAGGTGAGCTGACTGACTGTACAAGTAGCAGTGAGACCCCAGACTCACATCCTCCCCTGAGAGGCTCTGGATTCCAGGGCAGTAGACTCAGCCAAGATTAGGGTGAGGACCTAGGGTGAAGAAAGAGGGCTAATCAGAATGTTTGTGAATGCTGAGACCTCAGACCTCTCCTCTCAGCAGGCTGCTATGAGCTTGACAATAACTCAAAGGCAGGAAATTGTAGGATTCTTCTCCAGAGAAACTGAATGAGCCCAGACACTGTGGGACATGGAGCATGGTGGGAGGCATGAACAAGCCATCACACTGCACAATCACCCTATAATGGAAGCCCCAACATATAGTTTCTCACTCACTTTCAATGCCTCACCCTTAAGTAAAACAAAAGCCCAAGAATTACCAAATATTTGGGGGACGCCTCCAAAGTCAAATACAGGAAGCAAAACAAATACTTTAGAGAAAATAGGAACTCAGAAGAAAATAGACAATGTAGATGCATAAGGAAACTTGAATTTATATAATTTATACAATAGAACTAATAAAAGATACAGAATCCATGACACAAGAAAAGGTGCTATAAGAAAAAGAACAGTGTCAGAAAGCACTTCTAACATCTATTAGAAGTTCTTAGAAATAAACATTATGACAAGAGAAATTAAAATTCGATAGAACGGGAAGATAAATTTAGGAAAATCTATTAAAAAGTAGGAAAAGTAATAAAATTTAAGGATCAGTTTAGGAATTCCAACTTATAAATCCTAGGACCTCCAGAAAGAGAGAGAAGGAAAGGAATTATTTATTTGTTTGTTTGTTTTTGGATGCATGGGTCTTCGTTGCTGCGTGCAGGCTTTCTCTAGTTGCGGCTCGCGGGTGCTACTCTTTGTTGTGGTGTGCAGGCTTCTCATTGAGGTGGCTTCTCTTGTTGTGGAGCCAAGCTCTAGGCACGCAGGCTTCAGTAGTTGTGGCTCGTGGACTCTAGAGCGCAAGCTCAATAGTTGTGGTGCACAGGCTTAGTTGCTCCGTGGCATGTGGGATCTTCCCAGACCAGGGCTCAAACTCGTTTCCCCTGCATTGGCAGGTGGATTTTTAACCAGTGCACCATGGAAGAACTCCCTATTTTTTTTAATTCAAGAAAATTTCCCAATATTTACCTTTTAGATTTAAAGAGTCCAGAGTGTTCAGCACAATAAGAGAGAACAAAACATCAAGTTACATTATCAATGTGTTTCAGAAACACAGGAATAGTGCTAAAAGCTTCCAGAGAGAAATAAAATACACAGGGGACAAAGGATTTGAAAATGGAAGCAACAGGAGCAATGCCTTTATAATTCTGCAGGAAAATTATTTCCATCCTAGAATTTAGTACTCAAACTATCAGTCAAATCTAAGAGTGAGATAGGATTGCCCTAGACATTCAAGGTCTCAAAAATTTATCTAAGGAAGCTATTAGAGTACAGATTCCAGCAAAATCTGTGAATTAACCAAGAAAGAGGAAAATGATACAACACAGGAGAGAAGTTAATGGCATTCTCTGGATGATGTTAAAAGAAATTCTAGGACAGACCTAACATGAAGCCAGAACCCATAGGAGCAGGAGAAGAAGGGATACCAGAGAAAATGCATCCAAAAAGAAAAAAAGAAAGCTATCAGCAGACTAGGAATGCATTTGACCATGTGGAAAATATATGGAGATATTGTTTACATATTCACTGAAGAGTTTGTGAGTAGCAACAGAAACATGGAAAATTAAACAGACAGAAAAGGAAGCAGTGATTAACTCCAGGAAAAATGAAAAGTTATACAAGGACAGAAGCATAGTCATAGCATACTTTGGAGTTTATCAGTTAATAATGCCTACATAATTATAATGTGAATGCTATATTGATTTAGCAAAATAAAAGTTATCAGAAAGAACTCATTTCTCGTATTCAAAAATATTTGGAGGTGTCTTTGCTGGAACAGGGTTAGATTTACCCAGAGTCCACAATCTCTGCCTCTTCCTCCTGGTGAACAATGTGGTGTTGTAAAAAATCTCCCGCCAGAGTGGGTAGCTCAGTCTGCAGGTATGGAAAAAAGGATTTCCCCTGAAGTCTGCAAATCTAGTTATAAATCTGGCTGATGACCCAGCCTAAGCACTCAGAATCTAAGTCATGGCAGCCCAACCAAAGTTGTCTGCACATGCCTGCAAGTGGCCTGCCTGATTCTGTTTGTGTGCGTGTGTGTGTGTGTGTGTGTGTGTGTGTGTTTATTTATTTATTTTTGGCTGTGTTGGGTCTTCATTGCTGCACACGCTTTCTATAGTTGTGGTGAGTGGGGGCTACTCTTTTTTGTGGCGCGTGGGCTTCTCATTACAGTGACCTCTCTTGTTGTGGAGCACGGGCTCTAGGCAGACGGGTTTCAGCAGTTGTGGTGCATGGGCTTAGTTGCTCCATGGCACGTGGGATCTTCCTGGACCAGGGCTTGAAACCATGTGCCCTGCATTGGCAGGCAGATTCTTAACCACTGCACCACCAGGGAAGCCCCCTGCCTGATTCCTAATGTGGTGGAAACACACAGGTTTGTGGTGCAGTGGTAGATTTGAGTTCTAGTTTCTGCTCTGCTTTAATTCATTACTCTAGGCTAGTCATTCAACTCTGGCCCTTAATTTCTTCATCTCTCAAATGAAGACAAGGACACACACTCACAAGGTTGCCGTGAAGTTAAGTAACTGTAACACTAAGTGACACTTATTGAGCACTTACTACAAGCAAAATTCTTTACATATATGACTTTGCTTCATTCTCACAATGACTCTGTATGTTAGGTGTTATTGTTTCCCCCATCCCAAAAAAAGATAAACTGGAAGAAACTGTCACCATTTTTCCCTGTGATTTATCCCCCAAACTTCAGCCAGTTGGCCCAACAGTCATTTTATGCACAAAACCATTTGTAAAACCTCAAATTCTAAAATGTTGGAGTGTTTCCCCACTTCTCCTCTAAGAAAGACTGAATCAGAGCTGAAGAATACAATAATCAAAATGAAAAATACACTAGAGGGAATCAAAAGCCGATTAGGTGATACAGAGGAACACATAAGTGACCTGGAAGACAGAACAGTGGAAATCACCCAATCAGGACTGCAAAAAGAAAACAAAAATTTTTTAATAAGAATAGTTTAAGAGACTTCTAGGACAACATCAAGTATACTAACGTTCACAATATAAGGGTCCCAGAAGAAGAAGAGAGAGATAAAGGGGCAGAAAATTTATTTAATGAAATTATGGCTGAAAATTTCCTGAAGCTGAAGAAGGAAACAGACATCCAAGTCCAGGAAGCACAGAGAGTCCCAAATAAGAAGAACCCAAAGAGACCCACTAAGACATATCATGATTAAAATGGCAAAAGAGAGAATTTTTAAAGGCAGCAAGAGAAAAACAAAGAGTCACATACAAGGGAACCCCCATAAGGATATCAGCTGACTTTTCAGCAGAAACTTTGCAGGCCAGGATGGAGTGGCATAATATATTTAAAGTGCTTCATGGATAAAAATCTACAACCAAGGATATTCTACCCAGCAAAGTCTCCATTCAGAATTGAAGGAGAGATAAAGAGTTCCCCAGACAAGCAAAAACTAAGAGTTCATCACCATTAAATCAGCCTTACAGTAAATGTTAAAGGGTCTTCTTTGAGTGAAAAAGAAAAGGCTATAACAATAAATAAGAAAATATATGAAGGGAAAAAGCCTTACTCATAAAGGTAAGTATATATTAAAGGCAGTGGATCAACCACTGAAGCCAGTACAAGGGATAAAAGACAAAAATTGTAATATCAACTATAATCACAATAAACAGTTATGCCATACACATAAAGATGTAAAGCATGACACCAAAACATAAAATGTGTGTGGGGATGAGTAAAAAATGTAGAGCTTTTAGAATGTGTGTGAACTTAAATGACTGTCAGTTTAAAACAAGTAAAATTAGTTATAGGCCAACCTCATGGTTCACGGATCAAAAACCTACAATAGATACACAAAATCTAGAGAGAAAGGAACCCAAAAATAATACTAAAGAAAATCATCGAACCACAAGGGAAGAAGAAAAGAACAGAGAACAACTACAAACAAAACCAGAAACCAATTAACAAAATGACAATAAGTACCTACCTATCACCAGGGAGCTTATAAGCAACAGAGAGAAAATTGAGTACTTAAAAAGAATCAAAAAAAAAAAAAAAAAGAATCAGCAAATAATTTATGACAGATTTGTATTGTTCAGAAGATGAGCAGAATAATAAATTAATTCAAGTGTATTAGGTGTCTCTGCTAAGGTCTTTCTCTGGGCATAGGGGCATCCTCAGTTCATGCCCTGGACAAATCAGAACTACCAACACCTATAGCATTTGGATGCTAAATATGTGGTTCAGCTCCTTCCCCAGGTGCAGGTAACTATGAGGAATATTCTAGACTGAGGGCCAGACTCCCTACAGAAGCAAAAGACTTGATAGAATATCATACTCTTTATCAGCTACCTCTAGGTCCCACTCACTACCAGTGCTTCCTGGCATCATGTCCCAAATAAACTGTCAGCACTTATATCCTTAGGGCCTATTTCTGGAAGAAGCCAAATAGGACAGGTTATAGTACAGTGATATCTTTCACTCTTCACCCTCTGGCCAGGCCCTGTGCAGGCCCTTGTTCCTATGGAAACCCTCCCTTCATCCCTTGCCATACGGTCATGGCTTGTCCATGACACAGGTTCCAAATGCATGGTACCTAGGTCCATATGGGTCCAGCACATGCCCTTGCACAGCAACCTCAGGAAGAGGTGCCCTCTCATGATTTCTTCTGAGGAAAAGTCACGTAGGGTAAGCATATAGCCAAGGACAGCAGGTGTCTGTTCAGCCACCAGGACTCTGGGTATTTGCGGAAGGGTCTACCACTTCCTTCAGTGGACTGTAGTGGGGTTTGAGGAGACAATGAACAGACTTCACAGGGGGATATTCCATTTACTCCTGAACCACTGTTGAAAAGGACGATGAGGAAGAGCAAAGTCACTTGACTTAAAGCACAAACAGATGATAATGATCATGACAATGATCCCAGTAATTATCTTGTAGGTAAAAGTAAGCTGTAAATAAACTCATAGGTAACAATAACATGGAAAGTACTGGAAGAAGCTAATGCATGTGAAGGCTCTTGACCTTTCAGGAAGGAGAAGAAGGGTAATTAACTCTAGAATTTCTAAAAATATATAATGTTAAGTGTATTCTTCAAAATTTTAACTAGTAAAATAAAATATAGATAGAAAGGGTAGGTCTAGTTTTTGTGCAGCCTAAAAGTTATACAATTTTACAAAATAAAATCACCAAAACAAAATGAGGTATAAAAGTGAATATTTTTAAATGCAGAAAAAATATTTTTATTATTTTACTTTTTATTGAGGTAGCATTGGTTTATAATATTGGATAAGTTTCATGTGTACAATATTATATTTCAACTTCTGTATACACTACATCATGCCCACCACTAAAAATTTAGTTTCCATTCCTTACCATATGATTGACTCCCTTTACCCACTTCATCCTCCTCTCATTCCTTTCCCCTCTAGTAACCACTACTCTGTTCTCTGTATCTATGTGCTTGTTTGGTTTGGTTTGTTGATTTATTTGTTTGTTTGTTTTTTATACTCCACATATGAGCAAAATCAAAGGAGCAAAAAACATACAATGGAGAAAGGATAGTCTCTTCAATAAATGGTGTTGGGTAAACTCAACGGCCACCTGCAAAAAAAATGAAACTAGACCACTATCTCACACCTTACACAAAAATCAACTCAAAATTGATTAAAGACTTGAATGTAAGACTTGAAACCATAAAACTCCTCAAATAAAACACAATACACACAATTGTCAAAGGGAATACACACTCTGATGTTGACCTTAGCAATATCTTTCTGGATATGTATCCTCAGGTGAAGGAAACAAAAGCTAAAATAAACAAATGGACTACATCAAACTAAGAAGTTTCTGCACAGTGAAGGAAGCTATTAATAAAATGAAAAGACAACTTATCGAATAGGAGAATATATTTGCAAATCATATATCTGATAAGGGGTTAATATCCAAAAAATATAAAGAACTCATATAACTCAAAGACCACAACAAAAAACAACCTAATTCAAAAATGAATAGAGGAGTTGACTAGACATTTCCAGGGAAGACATACAGATGGCCAACAGGCACATGAAAAGGTGTTCAATAACACTGCTTATTAAGGAAAATACAAATCAAAACCACAATGAGATATGACCTCATGCTCATTAGAATGGCTATTATCAAAAAGGCAAGAAATAACAAGTGTTGGCAAGGATATGGAGAAAAGCGAACCCTCATATACTGTTGAGTGGGAATGCAAATTGGTGCAGCCACTATGGAAAAACGTATGGAGATTCCTCAAAAAAATTAATAATAGTACTATCATAGGATCCAGCTATTACACTTCTAGGTATTTACCCAAAGAATAGAAAACACTCATTCAAAAAGATACATGCACCTCAGTGCTCACAGCAGCATTATTTACAATAGCCAAATATGGAAGCAACCTAAGTGTCTCTCAACAAATGAATGAATAAAGAAGATGTGGTATATATGTATACATTGAAATATTACTCAGCCATAAAAAAAAGATGAAGCCTTGCCATTTGCAACAACATGAATAGACCTTGAGGGTATTATGCTAAGTGAATATTTATTTAAATGGAGCCCATTCAAATGAGGTATTCTAAAGCTTAAATTTTATTAGCTTCAAAATGAATCTATCTCCATTAGGAAAATGGGTAATGGGAAAAACTCAATTCAATGGACAGCAGAAGAGGAATCAAATAAGAAACATGGGGAATCATAAACATAACATAATATGGCAGAAATATACTTAAAAATATCAGTAGTCACTGTTAAAATGATCTATCATAAATGTTTGCCAGATTTACATATATATACACACACACATACATATATTTGTGAGTGTGTATAACCATGTGTGCATATGTGTGTGTGTAGTTTTTTAATATCAGCCATGTTAATTATATACCTATATAAATAATATATGTCTATGAATATGTATAACCGTGTGTGTGTGTGTGTGTGTAGGGTTTTTGACATATAAGAACTTAGAAAAAAATAACAAAATCATTCATAATTTCACGACCCAAATACAATCACTATAACATCTCAGTATACATTCTTCAGGTCCTTTTGATGAATATATTTATTTTACAGAATTAAAACCAGATTGTAGTACTTCTTCTAGACTGCTTTTTGTTTAGAAATATTCCATGAATATTTTACCAGGTTAAAAATATGGTATCTGACATATTTTCAATGTCTCCATGTTTCTCCACTATATGAATATACCAAAATTTATTTGACCATGACCAGTTTGGGGGGCAAGAAAATGCTGCTTTCTATTTTAGGCTGCATTATAAGCAATGACATGGTGAACATCCTCATGTTTTGCCATGTGTTTGATGGTTTCATAGCCTCTTTGCCCACTTTATTTTTCTTCATAGCCCTTATAACCAATCAACTTACTATAATTTGTTTATTTATTGTCCACCTCTCCCAATCAGAATATTAACTCCAGGAAGGTAGAACTTTATCTGGTTTATTCCTAGCACCAAGAACAGTGCTGGGAATGTAATAGTCACCAAATAAATATTTGTTGAATAAGTGGATGGATGGATAGGAGGATGATGTGCCAGAAATACTGGTGTGAAGAAGATAATAAAAAATCCTAGGAAAGGGGTCCAAAAGAGGCAAGTGTTTTAATGGAAGGAGGAGGGAGAGACAAGATAAGGTTTGACAAGTTCTCTTAGTGATCAGGAAAAAGTTTTATGCATGTGGATGCTGAGGCTAGGGGTCTATGCTCATTGGTTGGAGTTCCTATCAGAAGAAATTCCCCCTCTTTGGAATAGATGACCCCTAGGTCTCAACCAGTCTCAGACACTATCATTTTGCTACACAGGTATCTTTTATAAGCTAAATGAAATTGTGCCCTCCAAAACTAGATTTCAATCTTTGTTTTCCAGTGTTTAAGGGAATGGTAGTTAATAATGTGAGAAGAATAAGAAATATAACTAAGCTGGAGAGCACTGACATAAATTTTTTAAGTAAAAGGGTTAAAGTAAAAAAGTAAACTGTGTGTAAGTTTACAAAAGTAAACTTACAAAGCTACAGCAATAAAAAAAGTGGTACTGGCATAAAGACAGACATCAACCAATAGAATAGGATAGAAAACCCAGAGATAAACCCTCACAGAGATGATCAAATTATCTTCAACTAGGGTGTCAACATCATTCAATGGGGAAAGGACAGCTTTTTCAGCCAAAGGTACTGGGGAAACTAGATGTCTGTATGTAAAAGAATGAAGTTAGGCTCATACCTTACACCATATAAAAATTAACTCAAAATGGGTGAAAGACATAAACATAAGAGATAAAACTATATAACTTTTAGAAGGAAACATAGGGGGAAAGATTCGTAACCTTGTATCTGGCAATGTTTCTTGACAGATGTCTTAGATGTGACACCAAAAGCACAGGAAACAAAAGAAGAAAATAGATAACTTGGACTTGGCCAAAATTAAAAACATTTGTGTATCAAGGGATACTACTGAAGGAATGAAAAGGCAACTCAAAAAATGGGAGAAAATATTTGCAAATCATATGCCTGATAAGAGGCAAATATCCTCAATATATAAAGAATTCCTACAATTCAACAACATGGTGGTATTGAGATTTCTAGTATCCATCCCCTCCCAGAAATATCAATTTGAACAACTATTTGCACACAAAAATACCTATATAAGAGCTATAGATTCCAGGTAAAGAATTACAGCAGCTGGGTGAAACACAGAAATAAAAGACATATTGAGGAGGTAGGAAAGGTAGATTCACATTACCCCATCACTCCTCCCTCAAGCCTTGGCAGCCCAACATGGAGAAAGACACCCTCCCCATGGAGAAAGACACCTCACCCATAGCACTGGACTTCACATGGACCCCAATGCTGGCCTGCCCCTGCACCAGGCCAACTCCCATGGCCTTAGATGTCTCCTTAAGAGAAAAAAACTATTTATGTATAAGGGATGTACAAGGCTATCAGTGGATGTCTCAGCAGAAACCTTGCAATCAGGAGAAAGTAGAATGATCTAGTCAAAGTGCTGAAAGAAAAAATAATTGTCAACCAAGAATACTTTATCCAGCAAAGTTGTCATTCCAAAATGAAAAGAGACAAACTTTCCCCATCAAACAGAAGCTGACAGAGTTCATCAACACCAGACTTACCTTAAAAATGATGAAAGGAGTTCTTCAAGTTGAAATAAAGGGATGCTAAATAGTAACATGAGAACATATGAAAATATAAAACATATTGGTAAATTCAGAATAGTCAAATTCAGAATACACTAATATTGTAATATGGTGGTGTGTTAAACCTTAACTCTAGTAGAAAGGTTAAAGGACAAAAATATTTTTAAAAAATAACTGTAGCTACAATAATTTGTTAATGGTACACAGTAAAAAAAGACGTAAATTGTGACATCAAATACATAATGGGGGGGATGTAAAGGGCAGAGGTTTTGTATGTGATCAAAAGTAGGTTGTTACAAACACAAAATAAACTGTTATATCTATAAGATATTTTACATAACCCTCATGGTAACTACAAAGCAAAAACCTTCAGTAAATATACAAAGATAAAGAGAAGGTAATCACAGCATACCACTATGAAAAATCATCAATTTGCAAAGAAAGGCAGCAAGTAAGAAAGGAAGGAACAAGGGAAAACAGCCAGAAAATAATTAATAGTATGGCATTAGTAAGTAATAAAAAGGCACATATGGCTAGATGGATTGAAAACCAATACCAAACTACATGTTGCCTACAAGAGACCTTCTTCAGGTTTAAAGCCATAGGTTCAAAGTGAAGGGATGGAAAAAGTTACTCCATGCAAATGAAAACTAAAAGAGAGCAGGGGTAGCTATATGTTCATCAGAGAAAATAGCCATTAAGTCAAAACTGTAACAAGACTGAAGAATAAAAACCATATTATCATCTCAATAGATGCAGAAAAAACTTTGGACAAAATTCAACACCAATTTATGATAAAAACTATCCGGGAAGTGGGCAAAGAGGGAACATACCTCAACATAATAAAAACCATATATGACAAACACACAGCAAACATCATTCTCAACTGTGAAAAACTGAAAGCATTTCCTCTAAGATCTGGAACGGGACAAGGATGTTCACTCTCACCACTTTTATTCAATACAGCTTTGGATGTCCTAGCCATGGCAATCAGAGAAGAAAAAGAAATAAAAGGAATACAAATTGGAAAAGAAAACGTAAAACTGTCACTGTTTGCAGACCACTGACACTATACATAGAAAATCCTAAAGATGTTACCAGAAAACTACTAGAGCTCATCAATGAATTTGGTAAAGTTGCAGGATACAAAATTAATACACAGAAATCTCTTGCATTCCTAAACACTACCAATGAAAGATCAGAAAGAGAAGTCAAGGAACCAAACCCATTTACCATCACATCAAAAAGAATAAAATACCTAGGAATAAACCTACCTAATGAGGTAAAAGACCTATACTCAGAAAACTATAAGATACTGATGAAAAAAATAAAAGATGCCACAAACAGATGGAGAGATATACCATGTTCTTGGATTGGAAGAATCAATATTATGAAAATGACTATACTACCCAAAGCAATCTACAGATTCAATGCAATCCCTATCAACTTACCAATAACATTTTTCACAAAATTAGAAGAAAAAATTTTACAATTTGTTTGGAAACACAAAGGACCCAAATAGCTGAAGCAATCTTGAAAAAAAAAATGGAGTTGGAGGAATCAAGCTCCCTGACTTCAGACTATACTACAAAGCTACAGTAATCAAAAAAGTATGGTACTGGCACAAAAACAGAAATATAGATCAATGGAACAGGATAGAAAGTCCAAAGATAAACCTGCACACCTATGGTCACATGATCTATGACAAAGGAGGCAAGAATATACAGTGGAGAAAAGACAGCCTCTTCAATAACTGGTGCTAGGAAAACTGGACATCTACATGTAAAAGAATGAAATTAGAACATTCTCTAACACCATACACAAAAATGTACTCAAAATGGATTAAAGAGCTAAATGTAAGGCTGGATACTATAAAACTCTTAGAGGAAAACATAGGCAGAACACTCTCTGACATAAATTGCAGCAAGATCTTTTTTGATCCACCTCCTAGAGTAATGAAAATAAAAACAAAAATAAACAAATGGTACCTAATTAAACTTGAAAGCTTTTGCACACAAATGAAACCATAAAGAAAATTTTAAAAAAACTCACACAATGGGAAAAACTATTTGCAAATGAAGTGACCAGCAAGGGATTAATCTATATATATATAATCTATATATATGTTTAAAATATATAAACAGCTCATGCAGCTCAATATCAACAAAACAAAACAAAACAAAACAAACTATCCAATTAAAAAATGGGTGGAAGATTTAAGTAGACATTTCTCCAAAGAAGACATACAGATGGCCAACAGGCACATGAAAAGATTCTCAACATCACTAATTATTAGACAAATGCAAATCAAAACTACAATGAAATATCACTTCACACTGGTTAGAATGGCCATCATCAAAAAAATCTACAAATAATAAATGCTGGAGAGGGTGTGGAGAAAAGGGAACCTTCCAAAACCGTTGGTGGGAAGGAAAATTGGTACAGTCACTATGGTGAACAGTATGGAGGCTCCTTAAAAAGCTAAAAATAGAGCTACCATATGATCCAGCAATCTCACTCCTGGGCATATACCAGAGAAAACCATAATTCAAAAGGATACATGCACCACAATGTTCACTGCAGAACTATTTATTGCTGCAATAGCCAGGACATGGAAGCAACTTAAATGTTCATCGACTGAGGGATGGATAAAGAAGATGTGGTACACATATACAATGGAATATTACTTAGCCATTAAAAAGAATGAAATAGTGCCATTTGCAGCAACATGGATGGACCTAGAGATTGTGATACTGAATGAAGTATGTCAGACAGGGAAAGACAAATATCATATAATATCACTTACATGTGGAATCTAAAAAAATGGTGCAAATGAACCTATTTACAAAACAGAAGAGTCACAGACATAGAAAACAAACTTATGGTTACCAAGGGGGAAGTGGGGGAAGGGATAAATTGGGAGACAGGGATTGACATATGCACACTACTGTATGTAAAATAGATAATTAATAAGAACCTACTGTATAGCACAGGGAACTCCATTCGATACTCTGTAATGACCTACATGGGAATACAACCTAAAAAAGAGTGGATATATGTATATGTATAACTGATTCACTTTGCTGTACAGCAGAAACTAATACAACATTGTAAATCAACTATATGCCAAGAAAAATTAATTTAAAAAACAAAAAATTAAAATAAATAAATAAAAGCTATAATGTGACAAAGAAGGTCATTATACAATGATAAAGGGGCCAATTTATCAGGGAGATATAATAATCATAAATATATACACATCCAACATTGGAGCACCTAAATATATGAAGCAAATACTAACAGATTTAAAAGGGGAAACAAACAATACAATAAAGATGGAATGTTCTCCAGGATAGATCATATGGAAGTCTCAGCAAATTAAAACACTGAAGTCATACCAACTATCTTTTCTGACCACAATGGTATGAAACTCAAAATTAATAATAGGAGGTAAACTGGAAAGTTCACAAATACGTGTAAATTAAACAGTACACCTCTGAACAACCAATGAGTCAAAGCTGAAATCAAAAGAGAAGTCAAAAAAATCTTGAAACAAACAAAAATGGGAACACAATATAACAAAATTTATGGGATGCAGGAAAACCAGTTATAAGAGAGAAGTTTACAATGATAAATGCCTACATTAAAAAAAAAAAGAAAAATCTCTAATAAACAACCTAACTTTACACCTCAAGGAACTAGACAAAGAAGAACAAATTAAGACCAAAATTAGCAAAGGAAGGTAATAACAAAGATCAGAGCAGAAGTGAATGAATAGAAAATATTAATAAGACTAAGAATTGTTTTATTTTTAAAAGATCATCAAAATTGTCAAACTTTTAGATAGACTAGTAAGAAAAAAGAGAGAAGGGTCAAAGAAATAAAATCAGAAATGAAAGTGGAGACATTGCAACTGACACCACAGAAATACGGAGGATCATGAGAAACTGTTATGAGCAATTATATGACAAAAATTTCGATAACCTAGAATAAATGGATATATTCCCAGAAACATACCATCTACCAAAACTGAACCATGAGGAAATTAAAAAATTGGATAAACCAATAATGAGTAAGGAGATTGAATGAATCAGTAATCAAAAAAAATCCAACAAACAAAAGCTCGGGACCAGATGGTTTCACTGGTGAATTCTACCAAACATTTAAAGAAGAACAACATTCTTTCTCAAACTCTTCCAAAATATTAAAGAAGGAACATTCCCAAACTCACTTTACAAAGCCAGCATTACCCTTATACCAAAGCCAGATAAGGACACTATAGGAAAAGGAAACTATAGACCAATACCCTACTGAATATACATTTAAAAATTCTCAACAAGATACTTGGAAACTGAATTCAACAGCACATTGAAGGATGATACACCATGATCAAGTGTGATTTAGTCTCTGGGATGCAAGGATGGTTCAACATATGCAAATCAATAAATGTGATATACCACATTAATAAAATGAAAGATAAAAATCATATGATCACCTCAATAGATGCAGAAAGAGTACTTCACAAAATTCAACATTCTTTCAGTATAAAAATTCTCAACAGATGGGCATAAAAGGAACATACTAAACATAATAAAAGCTATATATGACAAACATTCAGCTAACATCAAACTCAACAGTGAAAGGTTGAAAGCTTTCCCACTAAGATCAGGAACAACACAAGGGTGACCATTCTCCCTATTCCTATTCAACATAGCACTGGATATCCTAGACAGAGCAACTAGGTGAGAAAAAGAAATAAAAGGCATCCAAATTACAGAGGAAGAAGTAAGATTGTCTTTGTTTCCAGATGGCATGATCTCATACTTAGAAAATCCTAAGACTACCAAAAATCTATTAGAACTAATAAACAAATTTTAGTAAAGTTGAAGGATACAACAACATATAAAAATCAGTTGCATTTCTATACAGTAATAAAAAACAATCTGAAAAAGAATTAAAGAAAATAATTCTATTTGCAATATAATCAAGAATAATAAAATACTTAGAAATAAATTTAACCAAGGAAGTGAACAATCTGTACACTGAAAACTACAAGACATTGATGAAAGAAATTGAAGAAGACAGAAATAAATAGAAAAATATGCCATGGAGGAAGAATTAATATTATTCAGATGTTTGTACTATCAAAGCCATTTATAGGTTCAATGCAATCCCTATCAAAATTCCAACAGCATTTTTCAAACAGAAATAGAAAAAAAAAATCCTAAAATTCCAAAGGATCATGAAAGACTCCAAATAGCTGAAATACTGAGAAAGAAGAACAAAGCTGGAGGCATCACACTTTCTGATCCCAAATTTTATTACAAAGTGATAGTAATAAAAACAGTACGGTATTGGCACAAAAACAGACATGTAGGCTAATAGAACAGAATCAAGAGCCCAGAAATAAACCCATGCATATATGGTTAGCTAATATTTGACAAGGGAGCCCAGACTACTCAGTGGGGAATGAATATTGTTAGGAAAACCGGACATTCACATGCAGAAAAAAGAAATTGGAACCCTTAGACCACTCTCAAAAATTAACTGAAATGGATTAAATGTTTAAATGTAAGACCCAAATTGTAAAACTCCTGGAAGAAAACACAGGGGTAAAGCTTCTTGACTTTTGTCCTGGCAATGATTTTTTAAATACGGCACTAAAAGTGAAACTAAGCAGGACCCTACGGAGCCTTGCTGGGGACAGATCTCCCCCCACCACCATGTCCCCAGCCACTGGTTTGTAAAAAAGCTTTAGCCTCCTAGGCATTCCCCAAGTTCCAAACAACAAATTTAATCAAAGAAGTGAGAAAACGCAGAAACAAAGGAAAGCAGTCAAGCCAGACAAAATAATAATAGTTTAGGCCATAAGGCAAAGTCAAAGATCTTTAGTTCCTCTTCAATCATACCCATGAGATGTTTTGTAGATATTAAAACCCCCACCAGGTGGAAGAAATTAACTGCATGCTGACGACAAACATGTAGACCTCAGACAGGTTGGAACCAGAAGGTTGATGATGTTAACTCCTGAAATACCACCCTATTACTTCACCAACAGCGAATCAGAGGAATGTCTACCAGCTGCTCAGGCACCCTACAAACTTCACCTCTAATGTTGCCTTTAAAAACCCTTCCCTGAAAGCCATCAGGGAGTTCAGGTCTTTTGAGCAGGAGCTGCCCATTCTCACTTGGCCCTGCAATAAATGCTGTACTTTCCTTCACTACAACACAGTGTCAGTAGATTGGCTTTGCTGCAAGTCAGGCAAGCAGACCCAAGTTCAGTTCAGTAACCAAAGCACAAGCAACAAATGTAAAAATCAACAAGTGAAGCTAAATTAAAAAGCTTCTTTATGACAAAAGAAATAATCAGCAAAATATAAAAGCAAGCTATGGAGTGGGAGAAAATACTCACAAACCATCTGTCTGATAATGGGCTAATATCCAAAATACATGAGAAATTCATACAACTCAATAGCAAAAAAAAAAAGAAAACCAATATGACTAAAAAATAAAGAGGATCTGAATAGACGTAGGCCATTATAAATGGCCAACAACATGAAAATGTAGTCAACATCACTAATCATCAGGGAAATGCAAGTCAAAACCACAATGAGATATCACCTCACACCTGTTAGAATGTCTATTATTAAAAATACCAGAGACAACAAAGTGTTGGCAAGGATGTGGAGAAAAGGGATCCCTTGTGCGATGTTGGTGGGAATGGAAATTGGTGCAGCCCCTATGGAAAACAGTATGGAGGGTCCTCAAAAAATTAAAAATAGAATTTCCATATGATCCAGCAATCCTACTTCTGAGTATATATCCAAATGAAATGAAATCACTATCTTGAAGAGATATCTGCAACCCCATGTTCATTGAAACATTATTCACAATAGCCGACATGGATGGATGAATGGATAAAGAAAATGTACACACACACACACACACACACACACACACACACTGGAATATTATTCAGACATAAAAAGAAGGAAATCCTGCCTTTTGTGACAACATGGATTGACCCTGAGGGCTTTATGATAAGTGAAATAAGTCAGACAGAGAATGGCATATACCACATGAGTCACTTATATGTAGAATCTTAAAAAGCTGAACTCATAGAAACAGAGAGTGGAAGGGTGGTTGCCAGAGTATGGGGGAAATGGGGAGATATTGGTCAAAGATATATTGGAATTACAAACTTCCAATTATAAGATGAATAAGTTCTGGGTAATGTAATGTACAGCATGTTGACAATAATTGACAATACTGTATTGTATACTTGAAAGTTGTTAAGAGAATGAATATTAAATGTTATCTCCTCAGCTCCCCCAGATGGCAATATTGTGAGGGGATAAAAGTGTTAACTAACCTTATTGTAGAAAATATTTTGCCATATATTTGTGTATAAAATCATCAAGTTCTATACCTTAAACTTACATATGTATCAGGTTGCCCAAAGTGTTCATTCAGGTTTTTTGTAACATCTTAAGGAAAAACCCAAACGAACTTTTTGGCCAACCCAATATATGTCAATAATATCTCAATACAGATGGAAAAAAAGACAAATAATCCAATTTAAAATTCAATAAAGAACTTGAATAGATATTTCTCCAGAGAAGATATACAAATGGCCAATAATCACATGAAAAACATCCTTAACATTACTAATTAGGGAAATGCAAATCAAAATCACAAGGAGATACCAACTCACACCCATTAGGATGGCTATTATTTAAAAAAACAACAAAACACAGAAAATAACAAGTATCTGCAAAGATGTGGAGAAATTCCTGGTGGGAATGTAAACTGGTGCTGCCACTGTGAAAAGAAAGTGATGGTTCCTCAAAAAACTAAACATAGAATTACCATATGATCAACAATTCCACTTCTAGGTCTATACCAGAAAGAAGTGATAGCTGAAACTTGAACAGATATTTGTACACTAATGTTTATAGCAGCATTATTCACAATAGATAAAAGGTAGAAACAATGTCCAAATGTCCATCAGTGGATGAATGGGTAAATAAATGTGGTACATACATACACTGCAATATTATTCAGTCCTAAAAAGGAATGAAATTTTGATACATGCTATTATACAACATGGGTGAACCTTGAAAACCTTATGCTAAGTGAAATAAACCAGACACAGAAGGGCAAATATTGAATGATTCCACTTATATGAGTTACATAGAAGAGTCTAATTCACAGGGAAAGAAAGTAGAATACAGGTAGAAAGTAGAATACAGCAGCTAAGAGGAGTGAGGAATGAGTAGTTATCACTTTATGGGTACAGAGTTTCTATTTGGGGTGATGAAAATATTTTGGAAGTAGGTAAACATGATGGTATACAACTATGTAATGTACTTAATGACACCGAACTGTACACTTAATAACTGTTGAATTGAAAATTTTGTTATGTATATTTTGCCACAATTTAGAAAAAGAAAAAGAAACTCTGTTCAGTTTTTTTTTAAGATGGATGTTTTAAAATATAGATAAATGTAAAAGAACAAGAAACCATCCAGCCATAGCCATAGCCACTTCATCTGATAGTACCCCTCACACTAGTTTGTTTGAGATTGGGGAGGACATCTTGCTGCAGGGGAACTGACCTGAGTCCTAGAGTGCCTCTTGCCATGCCCATCCTTGGAGCCATTGGCCCTCCTCCCTGGTCAGCCACCTTCTCCAAGTTGTGGCCCCTGAAGCATGTTCTTCCCCAAGTTGACAGTCCCAGTCCTGCCAGACTTCCACAGAGGTGTGGGGTTCCACCCCCTCACCTCCCAGTCCCTTCAGATGTGGGCCCCACATGGAACTGGGTTCTCAGGCTGCAAACCTGGAGCTTTGCACACCTACTGATGCAGCTGGCCAGATCAGCATCATAGGCTGTTGTTAAATTTGTGCTCACAGTTAAGTGAAATCCTCTGGGTCTGTCAGAAGGCAAGGGGTGTGGCCAGGGGGCCTGAGATCCTCCAGTCAATCAAGTCACCTGGGAGACCAGGTCGGAAAACCCTAAGAGCCCATGCCAGGAAAGAAGAGGGTTATAGCCACAGCGTGAAAATGCAGATGAGAAAACTAAGTCAGTGTATTACAAAAATAACATAAAGTAAGTTTATATTAAAACAATTTAAAGAAAAAATCTTTCAGTAATATCTAAACTGGGAAATCTTGGTGTGAAAGGTCTTTCCAGGGGTCCTTGGAGAAGACCAGATCCCATGTCTTGGGGAAAAAAATTATATATATGTGTGTGTGTATATATATAGTTTATTTATATATATAAATATATTTTATATATAATATATAATTATATATAGTTTGTTTATTACATATAAATATATATTTATATGTTATATATATATATATATATATATATATATATATATAGTTTGTTTTTGTTTGGGGTTTTTATACCCCAAAATAAGGATGTTTTTAAACTGTCTAAAAGGAGGAAGTAGATGGCTTAGAATAGTTCTCACTGACAAAAGGGTGACAAGCTGAGCATTGACTAGACCAATTATCACTCAATGGAAAAAGTTAAGGGAAAATTTGTTCTTGTAATGCTGTAATGCGGAAGAAGGAAGACCGTAATAGGAGAGGCTAATCTTTGTTAACTTAAACTGGTGAGGACTGTGGAGTCTAGGGGATCCTACACTTGATTCAGGGTTATGTGGCATGAGGCACAGATCCACCTGTGTTTCTACGTAATAGGGGCGAAATTGATTCTGGGAACTCTGAAGGCCAGAAACTGCCAGGAAAGGTCAGGACTATACCATCAACATGGGGGGAGGGAGGACATCTGGGGTGACGGTGAGTCAGTCACTGGGTAGAAAGACGATTCAACTCCAAGAAATGCAAGAAGGGGGCCTCACCCAAAGGTGGTGGGTGATCCTCGCTGAAGGAGGGGCCTGCGGCGGAGCTGCTCTTGACTGGGGCGACTGGGGCGGGACGATCTCAAGGTGACTGATGATGAAGAAGGCTGCTGATTTATGACAAAGCCAGCCCAGACCAAGGAAGGACGTCTTGTATCCAGGGGATTTTTCTTTTGGAAATGGGAACAGGGAGGGAGCCCATCAGGCTCAAAGAAAGGAATGGCCTTCGTCATCCGCGGAGCCTCGACCTCTTTGGGGCCTCAGCCCAAGCCTGGACTGCAAGACTCCTTCCTTCTTCCTCCCAGCGCTCTCTGCCTGTACTCTCCCCCCTCACCCCACCCCGCCCCGCCCCACCAGCCCTGCCTGTGCTCCGCCCCTCACCCATGCTCCTGGCACTTCTCTCCGAGCCATCCCGGAGTTGCTTACTCCATACTTTATTCCTGCTCCCAGCGTGCAGACCCTCCTTCCTCAGCTCAGCGGGGAGAGAGTGCCACAGCACTTGTGCCCCTCCCGCAAGACTGCGGCAGGCCACAGCACCGGCAGACGCCACACCGTGAGTACCTGTGAGGGGAGCACCTCGTTCCTTCCCGTTAATAATATAATCGGGCCCAAGAAAGGCACACTGTAAGGAAGGCTCTTGGAGACTCTGCCCCGCATCTCGAGATGGGCCTGCTCCTTCTTCCAAACCCGCTCCGAATCCTGGGGAGGGCTCGTGACTCGGCCCTTCCGAGAGGGTTGGATAAACGTGCCCCGGCGCTGCGGGCTGTGGGGGGTAGGGGCACCCACACCTGCGCGCTCTCAGGAGTTCGGACCGCGGCGGGGGAATACGGTCGGGGGCGAGGGGAGACGACTGGGCGGCTGTCAGTCTGGGGAGCCCAAGAGGCTGGGCCTGAGGGATGCAGAACCACAGCCCTGCGGGGGGGCAGAGACGCACGGAGGCAGATACCGGAATAAACACGAACAAAGCGAGACCGAGCGAGGTCCGGGCGGCGGCCCTGCCAGAGCAGTCCCCACCCGGCCCCGCGCGCCGCCTCGCCCGCTACTGCGCGGGGGCGCCTACGCGGCCGACTGGCTCTCTGCCCGGCCCCGCCCCGCCCCGGCCCGATTGCCCTCCGGCGGCTAAACCCCTGCGGGCCCGCCTCCTGCCGCGGCCTCCCAGCCCCTCCTGCGGCGAAGGGAGGGAGCCGGCCCTCGGCCTCCCAGGGTCCGGGCTGGCGCGCGCGGCGCCGGGAGCTGACCGTGGTGCTGAATGCTCAGCTCGGGATCGGGCGCGGCTCCCGGACCTGCCCAGGCCGCGTCCTGCGACGCTCCAGGCCCCAGCGGTAAGTCGCCAAAGCCCCGAGGATGTAGGCGTGGAGCGGAGGAGGGCAGCGATTTGGAAATTTTTGTACGTTTTTCGCGCAATGGGCGGGCGGAGAGGAGGAACCAGTGTCTGCGCTCTGTCCACTCCGTGATGCGGGGTCTGGGAGCGATGACCCAGACCTGAAAAGGTCTGGGCTAGGGAAGGGGGGAACCTTGTCCCCTCGGATGCGGGTACTGGGAAAGGACGAGTAAGACCGGAGACCCATCTTTTCTCCACTGGGCAGGCCAGGAACGCCCAGAGACTCCCTTAGAAAGAGTAGACCGGGACCTTCGCTCCCCAAAGGCCCCTTTGTCTCCCCAGCGTGGGGGCTGGGTGAATTGGTGATGTTCTAAACACTGCAGATTCTATTTCTGCTTCATTCCCCACCCCACACCCATCCCAGAACACAGAGGCTGTCCCTCCCTAAAGTGGCCTTCACTCCATCACCCTGAAGGTTTTGGCTTAGACAAGGCAGCCTATTACAGAGATAAACTACTGCCCCATACATAGCCTCTCCACCCCAATGTCCAGGATGTCCCTGGGCGGGGCTCCCCTCAGAGGTCCCTACTCTCTTATCACCATTCACCCCTTTGTGTTTCATGTTTGTGATTTTCCTGGATATTGAGGGTGGGGCAGGAGAAGGCAGGGTAAATACCAAAACTATTAGTCAAAATTTTTATATTTCCAAACTGTTTCTGTTGCACATGTGTAGCTCCAAGGTTTTTATTTTGCTCCATGAAATACCTGGTCATTTTAATGTTCAAAAAAGGAAAGAAAAACATAGAATTACCTTACCAAAAGGAAAAGAAAATTCTAGGCAGTTGAGCTAAAGTTAGTCATAATGTAGAAAAGCAGCAAGTGGAATTACTTCATTTGCTCAATCTGCAGTAAGTTCGTATGCATGTGCATGCTCTGTGTAAGATGCTGATATGTAAGCTTTCACACGTGGGAAGTCTCTGCCACCACTTTCTTTCCACTGGACCTTCCTCTGGCTCCTAACCTGCCCTCTTGTGTCCACTCTTGCTCCTATTTTACATTCTCACCCACAACTGGAGTGACCTGTTAAAACGGAAAATTGGCCTCCCTGGCTGGCAAATGATGAGGGAGTATCTCTCAGGCTCCACAAAGAGGGTGTCTAACCACAGGGTTACAAGGCAGATTGTGCATTTTTGCAACTGAGAACCTGGACACACAGCCTTTGCCCTCAGGAAATGAGAATGCCAGCGCCTGGCTGTCCAGATAAATCCCACTGTGCCCCTGAGAATTATCATGAAAGATGACTACTCAGCTTGACTCCAGTTGGGCAGTGGGTCTTCTGACCTCTCAGAGAGTTCCCACCCGTGTCACATATGGACCCCACATTTCCAAAGAGTCAGGATCTGGTGAAATATTTTAACATGGAAACTGAATGGACTGAACACACACTGAATTTCACCTGATTGCTCCAGTATTTTGCAAGTCTCTGGTTCATTGTTCTGGGCCTTAGTGCTTACTGTCCTAACAACGTGCAAAGTGCTAAATGAACTCAGGAAATAGCGTTGGCAATATTAGTGACATTTGGTCCCAACACCTATAGCAATGACAGCTGTTTTGAAAGACCATTTTCCAACTTTAGAGTGTGGTGAAATTTCCAACTGCTCATGATTTTAAATCAGTAACTATTCCAAGAATTTGATTTTAAATCAGTAACTATTCCAAGAATTAAGAAACTAGTAGTTTTATTTATAGAGATCAGTATCAAATAAACCATCTGATTTTCTGTAGTTGCAAAATTCTGCACACGGTGAAATAATCTTTATCATGCCTGGTTGAAGTTATTTCCCAAAGTACAGTAACAAAAAGATTTTTCTAAAACATGGAAAAAAAAATAAATGCAATAGAAATCTCATAATGAATATCTCCAAAATTTCTTGCCATAGAAATTATACTACCTTCAGTTACAATTTTTCTAAGTTTGTGAGCTATACTTTTGCTTTTAATCGTCATTTTCATTATGCTTTCCAAAATTTCTCACAAAACCACATTTATTATTCAATGTTTAGATTTCCCATGAAGGGGAGATTGAGCTGTTAGTTCATAGAATGTCTATCAGTTAAGAGCACATGTTTAGTATCAGACAGGCTTGGGTTCAAATCCTAGGTCTGTTACTTACCACCTGTGTGACCTGGGCCAATCCGTTGACTTTTCTGCACCTTAATTTCTCCTTTATCAAATGGGGGTTACAGTAGTATGTCCCTTATAAGGTTATGGGCCAAGCACTCTGCCTGGTTAGGTAGATGGAACAAAGACTCAGATACAGGTCTTCCCACTCCAGAGCCCAGAAAGTAACCACTATGCTGTGTGTACCCAAACCCATCAGAGCTAGGCTACAAAAGATTGTGGGGAGTGGAAATGGGGTCTGCAGGTACAGGGTGGGAAAGACTTGGGCACATGCCACCTGGCAGGAGGCAGAACGGCAGCTTGAGGGACTGACTCATTGTCCAGGATGCTGCCACCAAGAGCTGAACTGCAGCCAGAGGCAAGCCTGGGCTCTGCAGCCTTCCCTGACACGGTGCCTGCTCCTTCTACTGTCCTCTGGCCAAAGGCCCCAGGTGTTCCTCTGCAGGGGAGGAAGCATTGCCCACAGGTGGGAGTGTGGTGGAGGCCGTGACACTTGCCCTGTGAGTCTCTGCAGTGCCAACTTTGCCACCCCTTTTCATCCTCTTTGGCTTTAACATTGCCAGCTGGGCCTGGAGGCAGCCCCTCCGCCCGCCTCCAGGACCCCATGTTGAAGCATTTCCGAGACTCTCCGGAGGGGACTGGGAGGCCTCTTTGGCAGTGGGTGTGAAAGACATGCAGGCCAATAAAGCCACTTGCCTGCCACCTGCTCTATTCCTCCCTCGCAGACTGGGGAGTGAGGGAGAGTGAATCTCAGTGCTCCCTATGGAGCACTCCTTATGGAGAGCCCAAGAAATCAGCCAGAGGACCAACTGGCAGGTCCCTCACTGCCAAGGAGAGGCGGAGACAGTGAGGCAGATGGAGCCTGGGAGCGGGGTACCTGTGAGGAACAACACACCAGGGCGGGGGGGTCTCAGGGGGTGCTCTTCAGCACTGCCTTCTTCTTCTTCTTCTTTTTTTGTTTTTTGAGTTATGTTTTATTTGGCGGGAATATTTAGGACTTCAAGCCCAGGAGGCAGCATCTCAAGTAACCCTGAGACAAACGTTCCGAGGAGGCAAGGGGGGGAGTGAGGTTATATAGAAGTTTTGCAACAAAGGGCAGGTAGTCTGAACGTCAAAAAATTATTGTTAATTAAAGAAAACCAGCTATCCCAAGTTAAGGAATTTAGCACTTTTCTGTGTATGGGAAGATGCAAGATTCTGGGCTCACTGAAATCATTCCTTTGATATGCACCTCAGCTACCTGGGGCCAGCATCCTGTGTTTTCACACCCTGAGTTTCCTGAGGGCTGATCATGGGAGTGGCTGCAGTCTGATGGCTGCTAGATGGCAGGTATTCTTTCCTTCCTGAGTTTCCTCAGGGCTCACCGGCTCACACTGGAGGACTGCAATCGCTGATGACTGTGACATCCTTTGTTAACTGATATAGCATTGCCTTCTTTCGATGTGGTCTTGTGGGTCTCCAAACTCACCCCAAAGGCAATGCGTTTAAAACTAGACCCTTGCTCCTCTCCCCCAAACCAGCTCTTAACACAGGTCCCTTCCTTGCCTTTGCTCACCTCTCATCCTCTCCACTTTCTGGACTTTTCCCACTCCTATGGTCCCCCTCATGGCATGAATCCCGGCCTCAGTGTTTATGACTTCTGGCCTGCTTGTCTTTCTTTATTTAGTTGCTAAATCCTGGTGTTTCTTCCTTTGAAAGACCCTATGACTTTACCCCTCTTTTTCATGCTTAGAACTGCAGTTTCCATCTAGACCTTATCTCCATATACGTGGCCCATTTTAGCTTCCTCCTGTGAATCCTCTCTGTTCAGAACCTCGAGTCCATCCTCCACTCAGACATCAGATAAATGGTCTCAGACCGTCAACTTCATTATGCCACTGCTTCCACCCACTCCCTCAGAAGACTTCCATAGCTCTTCCCTGACTGGGGGTAAGGCCAAACTCCCCAGCTGTGCAAGGATGATCAAGTTGTTAACACCCTTACCACCTTCCCACTCCCAAACCGAGGACAAACATCAATAAGCGATTCCAACACTCTTTCCCATTGAACTCAGACTGGGCATCAGAACCTTTCTCTGGATGGCACTCCAGGTAGCAATGTTTACAGTTAGGACGTGCACAAAAGACGACACCTGCCTGCACTTTCAGCTCATGATGTGCTGTGTGTGGCCAGTCTGCCTGTTCCGGGTCTCCTGCTTGTCTCCTCCCTTTTGCCTTCTGCCACATTGCTCTCTTCTCCCTGCGCAAGCTCTCGTGCACCATGAGATGCTTGGCTGATGCTTGCCTTGCCTGATGGCCTCTGTGTAGACTGACTCTTCCCTCCTCAAAAAGATGCAGCAGTCCTGGAAGGCATGCATGTGTCTTCCCTCCCCCCATGCCCACATGGCCCACTGCACCCAGCCCAGGAAGTAGGCTTGGGTTTCCTTGTCTCTTGCATGAAGGAAGCAACTTATTTATTGAGTCCTCTGCTTCATCCACTCAGAAGGGCCATGATACTCCTCCTAACGATATGGTGCTGTGGGTAGAGTGCCAGTCCTGGGCATGGAAGTCTAACTTGCCCAGATAAGCTCTGAAAGGATGCTTGAGGGAGTCGCAAGATCACAGCTACAGGAGTACCAGACCCCAGTACGTTCTCATTTTGTCTCCTGTTGTCTGCCTTTAAGCACATGACTTAACTTCTCTGGCTATCAGTTATCTACAAAGGCTGGAGCAGCAAGCCTGTGGGTGGGGCAGTTCCCATCTCCCTCTCCTCTTGCCTCTATGGAGGATCCAAGCTCAGATGTCAGAGCTCAGCTCCCATGCCCATGTGGGCAGTGGGGGGTGGGGGGGAGGCAAACACAGGTCTTCTAGAACCACAGGCCTCCATCTTGGATACCGAGTGCCTCCTTCTTTCCTCCACAGCAGCAGGGACACTGCAGCATGGAGCTGAAGAGAGGAAAGACATTCATCAAATCTAGCCTGCAGACTGACCATGAGAAACCCCCAGATCCAGCAGCCACTGCCCCGGCCACGGAGGATGCAGTCTCACCAGGAGGGCAGCAGCGACCCCACAGTGAGAGGGGCCCCCAGGTCAGTCCCAGCACCCAAGGATATGACAGGTGCTCCGACAAGGGGGCCCAGCCAGACACCAATGGGGGGCCTGCAGCTCTCTGTGGGACCACCTTCAAACCGGTGCAGAAGAGCAAGACTCACGACAGTGTGCCCAGGGCTGACAGGGCAGCCTCAGCTACAGGGCAGCTGGTGGGCAGTGCAAGCTTCCCAGGGCCCCCCAGGAGCCAGCGCATGATTGACTACCGCCACTTTGTGCCCCAGATGCCCTTTGTACCAGCTGTGGCCAAGAGCATTCCAAGGAAGAGAATTTCCCTGAAACGACCCAAGAAATGTTTTCGGAATCTATTCCACATCCGCAGAAACAAGACTGAGAATTTGGCCTCGCTGACAACCAAGGGGAAGAGCTTGTCCTCCCCTGAAGGCCCATCAGAGTCTGGAGGGCAGCAAGGCACAGCTTGCTTCCCCTTGGGCGAGGGGCTGGGACTGGACAGCCTGTGCCAGGACCTGTCTGACAGTGAGTTCCTGCCCGACTCCTCCTTTGACCTCTGCAGGGCCCTGTGTGAGGATGTGGCCTCACTCAAGAGCTTTGACTCACTCACCGGCTGCGGGGAGATCTTTGCAGACGAGAGCTCAGTGCCATCCCTGGAGCTGCATGAGGGCCTGGAGAGCCCTGCCCAGGCATCCCAGGTCCCTGACTCCATGGCTTCCAGGGGCCCCTGCCAGGGCAGCGTAGAGCAGCTGGCATCGCCTGCCCAGAATGAGATGTCTGACTTTGACAAGTTCTGGGACCGTGTGAATCACTCGGTGAGGCAGCAACAGCGCGCCCTGCTAGGTCCGTGGCTGGGGGGCCCCCAGGGGTCAGACACAGACAAGCCCAGGCCAGATGCATCTGGGCTTGCTGAGCTCCCCCTGTGCCCATGCAGGGACCCCCACAGCGGCTCCAAAGCCAGCTCCATAGACACAGGCACCCCCAAGAGCGAGCGGCCAGAATCTGTGTCCACGAGCGACGAGGGCTACTATGACTCCTTCTCACCAGGCCTCGAGGAGGACAAGAAGGAGGCCCCGAGCCCAGGCACACCCGCAGCCGCCTTCCCCCGGGACAGCTACAGCGGAGATGCCCTCTACGAGCTCTTCTATGACCCCACTGAGGGCCCCGGGAGCCCGAACCTGGATGACGACCTGTGCGTGTCTGAGAGTCTGTCGGGGCCGGCACTGGGAGCCCCGCTGTCCATGTGCAGCTTCCACGTGGGGGCAGAAGAGAACCTGGCCGCCGCTCCAGGCCCAGACCTACTCAGCCAGAGCTTCTTGCAGAGCTCCTGGAGGGGCAAGGAGTGCCTGCTGAAGCTCTGCGACACCGAGCTTGCCATCACCATGGGCATTATCAACTGGCTCCGCCGGAGCCCAGAGCTCCGTGCCCTGCCTGCCTCGGCCCCCAGGGAGCCTGCGGCGCCCCCGGGAGGACTGGTGGAGAAGCCAGGAGCTGGCTCTGAGAAGGTGTGCCCGGGTCCAGTGAAGCTGGAGGACGGGGGGACCCGGGCCTTAGATGCAGGTAGGACCTCCGTGAGCTCAGCACCCAGCAGGCGGGAGCTGTGGGCATGTTCGGGCACCAAGGGCCTGCCTGCTGGAGTGAGCGAGGTCCTAGCGGGGGCCAAGCAGGGGACCAGCTCTCCATCCAGGGACCCCTCTCTGGAGTGTGTGCAGGTCTCTGAGGAAGGAGGGACACAAGGCCACCCTGAAGGCTCGCTCTCCTCTGTGGGGTCTGCAGCCCCCGTGGCAACCAACACGTCCAGCAAAAACAAGGTTCCAAACCCCTCTGCCTGGCCTGGCTCCCAGGAGCCCAGGCTGCCTGGGAACCTGGGGTGTTTCCAAGGTCCCTGGAGGCCAGGTCTTGGGGGAAGCACTGTGGATTCAGAGCTCACTCTGACAGGCTGTGTGGCCCAGGTGGCAGCCCTACAGATCCACCCAGACTGTCAGCCCCCAAGGCAGAACACAGGTAGCGGGCTCTGCGGGCAGCCTCAGGCCAGGGGCCCTGACATTCTGCCACAGAAACAGCCTAACAGCTTCCCTAGCACAGCTGACATACGTGGCCTGCCCTCCCTGGCCAGCCCACTCCACAGCCCACAGGACCAGAGGTGCCCAGGCCGCATTCTGGACCTGAGCCAGATCAGGGTGGAGCCCGCCAGGCTGGATGCCCAGGCCCAGGCCTTTGTGGAGGACCAGCCTCTGCAGCTCAGCTCAAGGGCTATAGAGCAGGCTGCACACAGGAGCCAGCTGGACCCATAGCCCCCTCAGTCCTGCTGCCTGGGATCACCTGCCAGGAATTCTGGCCCTCACTTCCAACAGCCAGTGGGAGGGGGCCCACTCTGCAAGTGCCCCAGAAAGCCGCTGCAGCTTCTTGGACCATGAGGGCATCCTTTGCAACCAGCAGGAAGTAGGAGCTCCCAGGCCAGCATGGCTGAGACCCACCTTTGGAACAGTCTTGTGTCTTTGTGGTCACATTCAGGAGAGCCTAAGACCCAAATCTCCACCCTTTGTCCCTGATGTGAGGACTGTATTGGGGGGGAGGGGGTGGCAGGACTCAGGCAAGTGGGGCGGGGCATTTTAACATGGAGGCATCCATAGCTGAACCCACCAGCTCAGCCAGAACAGGTCCTGGGCAGCCCAAGACCAAGGGCAATTGCAAAGCTGCTAGTGCTCTCAAAATGTGCCTCCCCAATTTCCCCACCAAAAAATGAAGCATCTAAACCCAGATGTGAAGTAGCCACATTTGGCCACTCCTCATACAGCATGTCAGAGAGAGGAGCTCGGATTTGAAACTGATGGGATGGAAATGGTACATATTATAAAGGGTACATATTGTGCTGATAACTCTGAACAAGGGTTGAGAGTCATAAATGTGAGTGGGGGGTCCGAGGCTCAGGGGTAGGAGCTTGAGACAGGGGATAGGGGGTTGCAAATGAGCTTGGGAGTGCCCACTCGCCCCACCCCAGCCTGCTCCCCACCCCCAGGATGAGCAGCCACAACCTACGGGACCCTGAAGGGCTTCTCTGAGGGAATCAGAAGCAGAACCAGCCATCTCAGCAAGAGCCTTGAACCAGCAGATGCCATGCATTCCTGTGCAACCTTGCCAGGGCTGGCCAGACCCTGCAGACCTGACCTATGGGTGTTCTCTGTCACAAAGCATCCCATCCAAACAATGATTTCCCCCAGCTTGCACTCTCTAACTGAGCAACAGGTGGCAAGATGGTCTTGGGGAAGAAGCTGACTGATTCTCCACACTGCCATTCTTGCCCTCCACGCTGCCAAGCATTCTAGCCTCCCGCTTCAGGAAGGCTCACCTTTGAATGAGGCTGTATCCTCCAACCCCTCGAAAGCCACAACATGTGCACAGCACCAAACATTCAGAATCACAGAGGGAAAGGTGGCTCGCACCTCAGGAAGGGCAGGTGTCTGTTTGGCCAGCCTCAGGGCAGCAGGCCAGCAGCCAGCCCCTTGCCAGGGTTCCCTACGATTAGATCCTGCCTCAGCTGCCCTGTTGTGGTGAGGTGCCAGGCGGGGGTGGGGGTGGGCGTGGGGGGGGGGAGTATGCCACAGGCAGCTATGAAGCTGTTTCTAGAAGATAGGCCAGCATAGAAAGGGGGCGGGCCCAGTGATGAGGGAGGAATTCCAGATGGAGGGATGCAGTCTGACAAGCTGACCACAGGCTGGGGCCTCTCCTGATTGCCTGAGGCTTTGTTTCAGGCTAGAACATGCTCCGTGGCCCTCATTAACAACTGCTTCCTGGGGCCCACTGTGCGGAGGATGCATGCAGCACATGGGAGGTTCAAAAGGGCATGACAGGGCTCCTGACCAGGCCCATCGAGACAGGACACAAGGAAGGTCAGGGCCAGCCTTCCTGGGAAGCCACACTTGACCCTTCCTACCAGCACTGCCACAAGCGGTCACAACAGCGTTATTGGGCCTAGATGTGAGCAGGTGACATGTGGAGTAGCTCGCGGCATCCCTGCAGCAACCGGAATGCAGCTGCTCCCCTGGTTTCTGACATGGAAGCCGAGGCCAGGGTGCGGACATGGCTTGCCCATGACACACTCGGCCAGTGTGTGGGACTGATGGTGTTGGAGCTGAACCCCAACTCCTAGGGCCCAGCTCTCGGTAGGCTCCTGCCATGAACACCCCTCTCGAAGCCTCCCCTCCTCCCTTCTTTCAGGGCACAGGTGTCTGGGGCCTCTGGGTGCCAGGAGTGCATCTCCGTTACTTTGTACCGCACCTAAGCAGAGCAAGTGCTCAGTAAATACTGTTGCAAGAATGAAATATCAAAAGTTTTCTGATTTCTTGTTGCCTGTGGGCCTTGTGTCTAGAGAGCAGCAGAGTTGGGTTTAACCTGGCAGAAGTGACTTCCTTGATGTGACACACTGACTTGTGGAGATGTGGAAGAGCCAGCCCAGTCCAAGAGCACTGGGAAGAGCAGGAACCAAAGTGGTCCAGGTCAGGAGGGGCCTGGGGTCAGGAGGAGAGTGCCAAAGGGGACCCAGGACTCAAAGCAGGTGCACGGTGACCCAGCAGCAGGGCAGCAGAAACAAGGACCTAGGGCCATGCCTACTGGGAGGAAATCTTGCCCAGTGGCTCTCATTCTGGGGAGCATCTTAGGCAATCCCAGCACTGTAGAGATTCTCACTCAGCAATCTGGGGAGCAGTCCCAGCAGTGGTCTGCTAGGCGCCCTGCTGGGAGAGTGAAAGAGGCTGTGTGATCTTCCTCTTGTGTGCACTGAGTCAAGGATCCCTCAGCCCATCTCTCTTTCTGCGCCCCACCCCTCAGGCTGCCCTCCCCAGCAAGATGGGTGCAGGCAATGCCATTCTGACTGGGCTCCACAGGCCTCAAGGGTGTCCTCGAGGTGACCCACTGGGAGGAAGAGGGGAACCTCAGGGTCCAGCTCTTGAGACAGGTGCCTAACCCAGTGATGGGTGTGGAAGAGACCTGCTTGGGGCATTTTCAGAACTCTGGTCAATTTCTAGCGCTCTCATTCATACGTGGCTGTAGAGGCTATAGGAGATTTTTCCCATGTAAAGTAAAATCCTGAGAAGTAGGTCCAGTTGTCCCCAGCTCACAGCTGTGCCAGGGTCACACAGTGGTGGGGGAGCTGGGGTTCACCCTGGCGCCTGTGCACTGTGCTTCCGCCCTTCCAACCTTCTGAGGTTGAGTTAGAAAATAGGAAGTTACCCAGGCAGCTTCCCAACTGGGGGAGGCCTGGGTCCTACAGCAGGGTGGACCAGGAGGGCAGGGAAGAGAGCAGGAGAAGGTGCTGGAAAGAAGAAGGAGGTGAAGGCCAGCACAGGTTGCAGAAGTGCCTGCAAACTACATTGGGGGTGCTTCTTACCTTTCCTGGCTCTTCATTTTATTTATTTGTTTGTTTGCTTATTTATTTATTTATTTTTATGAAATGGGGACAAATATACAGAATACAAAACTCAAATGACACAGAAGGGAGAACAATGAAAAGTGAGTCTCCTCCAATTCCTCCCTTACCCCCTGTTGTTTTGAATCAAAATTAATACCCACTTACTACAACCAATTCAAACAATGCCAAGTGCAGAGCCTCCTCTTCCCTGTCCTTCTTGAACATTGGATGTGTCCTCAGACCCTTTCTCTGCCCATGACATAAACACACATGGACTTGAACCTTTTTTCTTACTGCACAGCGTATCACAGATGTCGTCCTTGAGCTTAGGAGGCACCAGGAGCACGCAGGTTCTCCATTCTCTTGAACAGCTGCACAGCAGTCTCCTGTAGGTGGCAAGTAATTTAAACACTCTCCTGTTGATGGATAGTCAAGTTATTTCCCATTTTTGCTGTTACAAACAATGCTGCACTCACTCCTTTTTCTCCTAAATGTTCTCTCTGAAAGTCCTCTTCAAACTATAAAAGTGAAATTTAACAAGGAAAAGATGCATTTTTTAAAATGAACAGTGCATCCTGCTTCTATGTCTCCACCCCAATGCCCACCTACCTAAGGGCCTGATGTTAATGGCCTGGGTTCCATGCTCATACAAACATACTACACACCACCATCTTTGGAAGGGGAGAGGTGGGTTCTTCTGTTATTATGTATAAGGCCTTGTAAGTTGTCATTCCCATCCTTACAACAAGAAAAATGTGGACAAACTGAAAATCCATGACTTTCCTTGACTCATCAGAGAACTGAGGTCACAGAGCAAATAACTCCTCTGAAGCCTGGAGGCAAAGGTGCATCCAGAGAAAGGAGGCAACCAAGACCTGGTGCAAGATGCCAAAGAACTGGTAGGAACTGTTAAGGAGTAGTTTTGACAAGTGGCTGTAGGCTGAATAAGAAGCTATAAGGGGCTGGGCAGTAAAGGGGGGCCCACACTTTCATGGCTTTCCTCCAGGAACCACACTGTGTTTTCAGGGTGAGGACAAAAGACCCCCTCATGGACTTGGCAAAGGGAGAAGAGTAGCCATTGTGAAACCCTCCATAACCTTCTCCCTAACAGGCCTATGTAAAGGGGAGGGGCTTCCCCAGGGGGCTATTCTGAAGTCTTCTCCAAGCTGAAGGAAGGCACTCCACCCAACCCCAGTCATCTCCAGCCTTCCTGTCTCACTTAAGAAAAAGAAAGATAGATAGAAAGAAAGATAGAAAGAAAAGGACAGTTAACCAGAAGAGGACTCCAAAATACAAAACTGGAAATGGTGGGCCAGAAGGGACTAGGGTTTTGGAAGGCTTAACCCCACCCTGGGGTCACAGGCCCACAAAAGACTGAGACTGATTAGAAGCTTAGAAGATAAGGACACATTCTCTCCCTCCCGACTAACACCATCACCACACTAATAAGCCTCCGGTAATAAGAACTGTGGATTAAAACTAAAAGAGCTACAAGACAAAGACTCTCTCTAAAGATCAGAACAAAGGGACGCCACAAAGACAAGAAGGGAGGAAAAAGTAAGCCCACTAGAGTAATATGAAGCCTCTGGTGCCTATAGTTACAAGAAATATTAAAACAGCCCAACTCTTAGCCAGATTAACATAAATCCTCACACTAAAAGCCTATTTACCTCAGTACCTATTACCTATACAATGTCAAACTTTCAACAAAAAATTATAAAGCCTGTTAAAGGCAAGAGGAAACAATGTCTGAGGGACAAAGCTATTGCCAGAACCAGTCACAGATGTTGGAATTATCACATAAAGATTATAAAATAAGATTGATTAATATGTTAAGAGTTCTAGTGAAAAAAGTAGACAAAATGCAAGAACAAGTGGTAATATAGCTGACAGGAAGAATTCCAAGAAAGAAATCCAAAGAATATGATAGAAGTCAAAAACATTGCAAATTAAATGCAGAATTAAACATGGCTGAGTAAAGAATCTGCAAGCTTTATTAGAAAATACTTGAGACAAATAAAAATGAGACACAATATACCAAAACTTACAGGACACAGAGAAAGCAGTGCTAAGTAGGAAATTTATTGCTACAATGCATACATTAAAAAAGAAGAAAGCTCTCAAATCAATAACCTAACTTTATATTTTAAGGAACTAGAAAAAGAAGAATAAACTAACCCAGAGCCAGTAGAAGGAAAGAAGCAATAAAGTTTGGTGGAGATAAATACAATAGAGAAGAAGAAAAAAAAAAAAAACAGGAAAAAGTCATCAAAACCAAAGTTGATTTTTTGAAAAGCTCAACTAAATTGACACACCTTTAGCTTAAACTGAGAACAAAAGAGAGAAGACTCAAAGTACTGAAATCAGAAATATAAGTGGGGATATCACTACCAATTTTATAAAAATAAAAAAGATAATAAGAGAATGCTATGAACATTTATATATCAACCAGTTGCATAACCTAGATGAAATGGAAAAATTCCTAGAAATGTACATCTATCAAAATGAATCACGAAGAAAAAGAAAATCTGAATAGACCTATAACTAGTAAGGAGACTAAGTCAGTAATAAAAAAAATCTCTCAGTAAAGAAAGGCCTGGGACAAGATGGCTTAACTGGTGAATTCCATCAAACATTCAAGGAGGATTTAAAACTAATCATGCTGAAACTCTTCCAAAATATTGAAGAGGTGGGAATAGTTCCTAACTGATTCCATGAGACCAGCACTACCCTGATACCAAAGCCAGAAAAGAAACTACAAGAAAACTACATACCAATATTTCTTATGAATATATAGATACAAAAATTCTCAACAAAATACTAGCAAACTGAATTCAGCAGCATAGTAAAAGGATTAACACCAAGACCAAGTGAGTTTTATTCCAGAAGTGCAAGGATGGTTCAATATACAAAAAACAAACTATGCAATACATGCCATTAATAAGATGAAGGAAAAAAACATATGATCATCTCAACTGATGCAGAAAAGGCATTTTACAATATCCAACACCCTTTCATGATAAAAATACTCAGTAAACCAGGAATAGAAGGAAATATCCTCAACGTGACAAAGGGAATTAAAAACTCACAGCTAACATTACCCTCAATGGGAAAAAGACTGAAGCTTTCCCCTAAGATCAGACATAAGACAAGGATGCCCACTTTCACCCTTATATTCAACACAGTATTGGAAGTTTTAGCAGAGCAATTAGGCAAGAAAATGAAATAAAGTACATCCCAACTGGAAAGTAGAATTTTTTCTGTTTGCAGACAACATGATTTTAAAAATAGAAAATTCTAAAGAGCCACAAGAAAACTGCTAGAGTTAATAAATTAATTCAGCCAAGTTGAAAGATACAAAATCAACAAATATCAGTTGAATTTCCATACACTAACAATGAACAATCCAAAAAGGAAATGAATAAAACAATTTCATTGCATAAAAAATAAAATACTTGGGAATGAATTTAACCAAGGAGGCAAAATAATTGTACATTGAAAACTATAAAGTATTGTTGAAAAAAATTTAAGGCATAAATAAGTAGAAAGATAACTTGTGTTCATGGATTGGAAGATTTAATATTGCTAAAATGACAATACTATCTAAAGCAATCTAGAGATTCAATGCAATCCCTACAAAAATCCCAATAGATTCTCTTTTGCAGGAATAGAAAAACCTATCTTGAAATTCACATGGAATCTCAAGGGACTCAAAATAGCCAAAACATTCCTGAAAAAGAACAAAGTTGGAGAACTCACACTTCATAATTTGAAAACTTACTACAAAGCTACAGTAAACAAAACAGGTACTACTGGCATAAGGACAGACATACAGAACAATAGAATATAATAGCAAGCCCAGAAATAAACCCTTACATATTTGGCACCCTTTGACAAGAATGTCAAAACTATTCAATGGAGAAAGGACCATTTTTTCCACAAATGATGCTGGGAAAATTGGATGCGACATGCAAAAGTATGAAGGTGGATCCTTACCTTATACCATATACAAAAATTAATTCAAAATGGATCAAAGAGAATTGAGTCAAGATGGAGGAGTAGGAGGATGTAAAGTTCACCTTTCCCCACAAATGCATCAAGAATACACCTACAGGAGGGAGTCAAGATGGCAGAGGAATAGGAGGATGTGGGGTTCATGTCTCTCCACAGATTCATCACGAATATATCTATAGATGCAACAATTCTCACAGAACACCAACTGAACACTGGCAGAAGACCTTGGACACTGGATCTTTATAGTCCTTTCTGACTATATCTTTATAGTCAGAAAGGACTATAAAGATCCTTGCATAACTGGGTGGGATGAAAAAAAGAAGGGAGAAGGAGGAGGAGAGGAAGCAAGGTGGGACCTGCACCCTGGGGCGGGGGAGCTGAAGCAGAGGAGAGATTCCCGAATTCAGGGAAACCCCCTCTCCAATGGGGAAACCTCCTCTCTGATGGGGAAATCAATTGGGACAGAAGGGAAGCATTTGAGGCTGTTGGAAGAGGGTGAAGTGGCTGATCTGTGGCAGCCTGGACAGAGTGAGAACTACACAGATGGTCTGTACCATGGCCCTATGGTGCCCTGGACTGGGACGTGTGTTCACAGGTATACAAGGGAGCTGGTAGCTGGAGCATGGGGACTGGAGAACAGACCCAGAGTGAGAACTGCTGTTGGCTGTGGGGAGACAGACTGAGGAGACAGGAGGGAGGAAATCCACAACAGGGAATGCCTACAGAGGAAGACTGGACTGCCACAGAAGCAGGGCACTACTGCTGAGTCACATGCAGGGGGAGGAGCCACTATTGTAACCTCTCTCTCCCCACCTGCCAGTGCCGGCCGATGACAATAAAAGAAGCCCGATCAGGGCTGGCTCTTGTGTGCCAGCTGCTGAGCAATAAAAAAAGCCCCTATCAGAGCTGGCCCTCACATGCTGGCTGTGGGGAAATAGGAAAAGCCCTCTCAGGACTGGCTCTCATGCGCCATCCACCGGGCACCAGAAAAGCCCCTCACTAGGGCCATAACTCTTGCGCCCATGGCCGCTAGCTTCCCTGCACAGTTGGCACCACCTGGGCTCCCACAATCCAAGCAGTCAGACCACCTCTGCACCCTGTCCTCACTGGGACAGACCCAAGAGCTCCAAGGCAGCCTCAGGACCAGACTCCTATGGGTGGACCACACACAGAGGTGGGGATAAAACCAAAGCTGAACCCCAGGGATGGGGTGACTAAGGAAGAAGACTGAAAACCTTTTCATCAGCTGCACTAGCTGCAGATTAAATCCACACAATCAGATAGGTAAACCCTGCATCTGTGGAATACCTGAGTAGACAATGAGTGTTCCCACAAATGAAAACAGTCTGGCTCTGGCAGCTGTGGACTTTGGGGGCAGCACACACAGGAGTTGGGCCAGATCAGAGTCTCAGTGGTCCCCACAGGGCCCACAGCAAGTCCAGAGACCAGCCCAGAGACAGAGGAGGGCTTCTTGCAGAGGCAGAGGTGGGCTGTGGCTCAGGGTGTGTGCAAGGACACTTACAGCTGAGACCTCAGGGAAACATAATTATTGCTATTAATTTTATTATGTTTTGATTCATTCTGTTGTTGGTTCTGCCTTGTTTTTTAGTATTTTTTTAATTTAGTATTTTGGGATCTTCTTGTTTTATAACACCTTTTTTATTTTTATTTTTATATATTTCTATTTTTACTTTTCTTTTCTGTTGTTCTGTGTTCTTTTCGCTTACTTTGTCCTTCTTCTTTTTCCTGTATATATGTTTTTTTATATTTCCATTTCTACTTTTCTTTTGTTCTGTGTTTTTTCCCTTTTTTTAAAAATCATTTTTATTGGTTCCTTCTCTTTCTTTGCTTTATGCTTCAGTAGGCACACTGCTTTGGTTTTGTTTTTAGGTTTTCTGTTTTTGTTAGTTTTGATTCAAATTGTTTGATTTTGTTTCAGTGCTCTTCTGTTTGTCTGGTTGTTCTTTGGTTTTTGTTTTATTTGGTTCTGTTTTTGTTTCTTTTGCGTGTCTGTGTGTTTCCTTGTTTCTGTTTTTGGATGTTTTGATTTTGTTTTTACCAGTTGTCTAGGGGGTTTTTTTTCTTTAATATGTTTTTATTTTATTTTTTTATAGTTCTATTTCTACATTGCTTTTCTGTTGTTCTGTCTTCTTTCCCCTTTTTATTCTTTTTTTTTTTATCATTTTTGTTGGTTTATTCTGTTTCTTTGCTTCATTCTTCAGTTGGCACTCTGCTTGGATTTTGGTTTTTGGTTTTGTGATTTTGTTAGTTTTGTTTTTAATTGTTTAATTTCATTCTTGGGTTCTTTTGTTTGGTTGTTCTCTTGATTTTGTTTTATTTGGTTCTGTTTTTGTTTCTTTTGTGTGTATGTGTGTTTCCGTGTTTCTGCTTTTGTTTGTTTGATTTTACTTTTTACCATTTGTCAAGGGTTTTGTTTGTCTGCTTTTGTTAATCCCCTTTATTGCTGGGATTAGTGACTTGTGAGGTCTTTGTTCCCTGACTGGAAGTAAGGCCTGAGGCTCTGGGGTGGGAGCACTGAGTCCAGGATGCTGGACCACTAGAGAATTCCCGGCCTCAGGGAAGATTGATGGCCAAGAGCTCTCACGGAGGCCTCTATCTGAATCGAAGACCCAGCTCCACCCAACTGCCTGCAGTTTCCAGCACTGGATGCCTCACACCAAACAACAAACAACACAGGAACACAAACCCACCCATCAGCACACAAACTACCTAAAGTCATACTAAGTTCACACACACCCCAAAACACACCACCTGACACCACCTTGCTCATCAGAGGAAAAAGACTCAGCTCCACTCAACAGAACACAGGCACCAGCCCCTCCCATCAGGAAACCTATGCCAGACACTGGACCAACCTCACCACCAGGGGCAGAGAACAGAAACAAGAGGAGCTATGACCCTGCAGCCTAGGGAAAGGAAACCACAAACACAGTAAGTTAGAAAAAATGAGAAGACAGAGAAATATCTTGCAGACAAAGGAGCAAGATAAAAACCCACAAGACCAAATAATGAAGAGGAAATAGGCAAACTACTATGAAAAAGAATTCATAGTAATGATAGTAAAGATGATCCAAAATCTCTAAAACAGAATGGAGAAAATACAAGAAACACTTAACTAGGACCTAGAAGAACTAAAGAGCAAACAAACAGTAATGAACAACACAATAACTGAACTTAAAAGTACTCTAGAAGGGATCAATAGCAGAATAACTGAAGCAGAAGAATGGATAAGTAAGCTGGAAGATAAAATGGTGGAAATAACTGCCACAGAGCAGAATAAAGAAAAAAGAATGAAAAGAACTGAGGACAGTATCAGAGACCTAAGTGCACCAACATTTGAATTATAGGCAGCCCAGAAGAAGAAGAAAGAAAGAAAGGGTCTGAGAAAATATTTGAAGAGATTAGAGTTGAAAACTTCCCCAACATGGGAAAGGAAATAGTCAATCAAGTCCAGAAAGTGCATAGAGACACATACAGGATAAACCCAAGGAGAAACACACCGAGACACATATTAATCAAACTAACAAAAATTAAACAGAAAGAAAAAAATAAATAAAAGCAACAAGGGAAAAACAACAACTAACATACAACTAACATAGAAGAGAAAAGCAACAACATTCCCATAAGATAATCAGCTGATCTTTCAGCAGAAACTCTGCAGGCCAGAGGGGAGTGGCAGGATATATTTAAAGTGATGAAAGGGAAAAACCTACAAGCAAGATTACTCTACCCAGCAAGGATCTCATTCAGATTTGACAGAGGAACCAAAAGCTTTATAGACAAGCAATAGTTAAGAGAATTCAGCACCACCAAACCAGCTTTACAACAAATGCTAAAGGAACTTCTCTAGGCAGGAAACACAAGAGAAGGAAAAGACCTATAAAAACAAACCTAAAACAACTAGGAAAATGGCAATAGGAACATACACATCGAAAATTACCTTAAATGTAAATGGATTAAATGCTCCAACCAAAAGACACAGACTGGCTGAATGGATACAAAAACGAGGCCCATATGTATGCTGTCTACAGGAGACCAACTTCAGATCAAGGGACACATAAAGACTGAAAATGAGGGGATAGAATGGAAAAAGATATTCCATGCAAATGGAAATCAAAAGAAAGCTGGAATAGCAATACTCATATCAGACAAAATAGACTTTAAAATAAAGACTATTACAAGACACAAAGGACACTAAATAATGATCAAGGGATCAATCCAAGAAGAAGATATAACAATTGTAAATATTTATGCACCCAACATGAGCACCTCAATACATAAGGCAAATGCTAACAGCCATAAAGGGGGAAATGGACAGTAACACAGTAATAGTAGGGGACTTTAACACCTCACTTTCACCAGTGGACAGATCATACAAAATGAAAATCAGTAAGGAAACACAGGCTTTAAATGACACATTAAAGCAGATGGACTTAATTGATATTTATAGGACATTCCATCATAAAACAACAGAATACACTTTCTTCTCAAGTGCTCATGGAACATTCTCCAGGATAGATCACATGTTGGATCAGAAATCAAGCCTCAGTAAGTTTAAGAAACTTGAAATCATATGAAGCGTCTTTTCCAACCACAATGCTGAGACTAAATATCAATTACAGGAAAAAAAAAAACTGTGAAAAATGAAAACACATGGAGGCTAAACAATATGCTACTAAACAACCAAGAGATCAGTGATGAAACCAAAGGGCAAATCAAAAAATGCCTAGAAACAAATGACAATGAAAACCCAATGGCCCAAAACCTATGGGATGCAGCAAAAACGTTCTAAGAGAGAAGTTTATAACAATACAATCCTACCTCAAGAAATAAGAAAAATCTCAAATAAACAACCTAACCTTACACCTAAAGCAACTAGAGAAAGAAGAAGAACAAAAAAAAAAAAAACCCAAAGTTAGCAGACAGAAAGAAATCATAAAGATCAGATCAGAAATAAATGAAAGAGAAATGAAGGAAACAATACCAAAGATCAATAAAACTTAAAGCTGGTTATTTGAGAAGATAAACAAAATTGCTAAACCATTAGTGAGACTCATCAACAAAAAAAGGGAGAAGACTCAGATCAACAGAATTAGAAATGAAAAAGGAGAAGTAACAACTGACACTGCAGAAATACAAAGGATTATGAGATATTACTGCAAGCAACTCTATGCCAATAAAATGTACAGCCTGGAAGAAATGGACAAATTCTTAGAAAAGTGCAACCTTCCAAGACTGAACCAGGAACAAATAGAAAATATGAACAGACCAATCATAAGCACTGAATTTAAAACTCTGATTAAAAATCTTCCAACAAACAAAAGCCCAGAGCCAGATGCCTCCACAGGCGAATTCAATCAAACATTTAGAGAAGAGCTAGCACCTACCCTTCTCAAACTCTTCCTAAATATAGCAGAGGAAGGAACACTCCAAAACTCATTCCACGAGGCCACCATCACCCTGATACCAAAACCAGACAAAGATATCAAGAAAAAAAAAAAAGAAAGAAAATTACAGGCCAATATCACATAGATGTAAAAATCCTCAACAAAATACTAGCAAACAGAATCCAAAAACACATTAAAAGGATCATACACCATGATCAAGTGGGATTTATACCAGGAATGCAAGGATTCTTCAATATATGCAAATCAATCAATATGATACACCATACTAACAAATTGAGGGATAAAAACCGTATCATAATCTCAATAGATGAAGAAAAAGATTTCAACAAAATTCAACACCAGTTTATGACAAAAACTATCCAGGAAGTGGGCATAGAGTGAACCTACCTCAACATAATAAAAGCCATATATGACAAACCCACAGCAAACATCATTCTCAATGGTAAAAATATGAAAGCATTTCCTCCTAGATCAGGAACAATACAAGGGTACCCAGTCTCACCACTATTATTCAATATAGTTTTGGACGTTTTAGCCACAGCAGTCAGAGAAGAAAAAGAAAAGGAATCCAAACTGGAAAAGAAGTAAAACTGTCACTGTTTGCAGATGACATGATACTATACACAGAAAATCCTAAAGATGCCACCAGAAAACTACTAGAGCAAAGCAATCAGTTTGCTAAAGTAGCAGGATACAAAATTAATGCACAGAAATCTCTTGCATTTCTATATACTAAGAACAAAATATCAGAAGCAGAAATTAAGGAAATGCTCCCATTTACTATTGCAAAAAAAGAATAAAATATCTAGGAATAAAGCTACCTAAGGAGGCAAAAGACCTCTATGCATAAAAGTATAAGACACTGATGAAACAAATCAAAGATGACACAAAAAGATGGAGAGATATACCATGTTCTTGGATTGGAAGAATCAGCATTGTGAAAATGACTTCATTTCCCAAAGCAATCTACAGATTCAATGCAATTCCTATCAAATAACCAAGGGCGTTTTTCACAGAACTAGAACAAGAAATTTTTACAATTTGTATGGAAACACAAAAGACCGCAAATAGCCAAAGCAATCTTGAGAAAGAAAAACGGATCTGGAGGAATCAGGCTCCCTGACTTCAGACTATACAACAAAGCTACAGTAATCAAGACAGTATGGTACTGGCACAAAAACAGAAATATAGATCAATGGAACAGGATATAAAGTCCAGAGATAAACCCACACACCTATGGTCACATAATCTATGACAAAGGAGGCAAGAATATATGATGGACAAAAGACAGTCTCTTCAATAAGTGGTGCTAGGAAAACTGGACAGCTGCATGTAAAAGAATGAAATTAGCACACTCCCTAACACCATACACAAAAATGTACTCAAAATGGATTAAAGAGCTAAATGTAAGGCTGGACACTATAAAACTCTTAGAGGAAAACATAGGCAGGACACTCTTTGATATAAATTGCAGCAATATCTTTTTCTATCCTTCTCCTAGCATAATGAAGTGAAAACAAAAATAAACAAATGAGACCTAATTAAACTTAAAAGCTTTTGTAAAACAAAGGAAACCAGAAATAAAACAAAAAGGCAGCCCACCAAATGAGAGAAAATTTTTGTGTACGAAGTGACTGACAAGGGATTAATCTCTAAAATATACAAAGAGCTCATGCAGCTCAATATCAAAAAAACAAACAACCAAATCAAAAAAATGGGTGGAAAATCTAAATAGACATTTCTCCAAAGAAGACATACAAATGACCAAGAGACACAGGAAAAGATGCTCAGCATGACTAATTGCTAGAGAAATGCAAATCGAAACTACAATGATGTACCACTTCGCACTGGTTAGAATGGCCATCATCAAAAAATCTACAAACAATAAATGTTAAAGAGGTTGTGGAGAAAAGGAAACCCTCCTATACTCTTCGTGGGAATGTAAATTGGTACAACCACTATGGAGAACAGTATGGAAGTTCCCTAAAAATCTAAAAACAAAGGTACCATATGATCCAGCAATTCCACTCCTGGACATATATCCAGAGAAAATCATAATTTGAAAAGATCATGAACCCCAATGTTCTTTGCAGCACTGTTTACAATAGCCAAGACATGGAGGCAACCTAAATGTCCATCGACAGAGGAATGGATAAAGAAGATGTGTTACATATACACAATGGAATATTGCTTAGCCATTAAAAAGAATGAAATAATATCATTTGTACCAGCATGGATGGACCTAGAGATTGTCGTGCTGAGTGAAGTAAGTCAGATATCACTTATATGTGGAATCTAAAAAAAGGAACAAATGAACTTATTTACAAAACAGAAATAGAGACACAGATGTAGAAAACAAACTTATGGTTGCAAGGGCGGAAAGTGTGGGAGGATAAGTTGGGAAACTGGGATTGACATGTACCCACTACCATATATAAAACTGATACCTAATAAGGACCTACTGTATAGCACAGGAAACTCATCTCAATACTCTGTAATGACCTATGTGGGAAAAGAATCTAAAAAAGAGTGGATATATGTATATGTATAACTGATTCACTTTGCTGTACAGCAGAAACTAACAAAACATTTTAAATCAACTATACTCCAATAAAAAATTTTTTTTAAAAAGGGTCAAAGACCTACATGTAAGAACTAAAACTGTAAATATCTTAGAATAAAACATAGGGGAAATTCTTTATAACATTGGATTTGGTCATGATTTCTTAGATATGACACCAAAAGCACAGAAAAAATAGAAAAAAATAGATAACTTGGACTTCATCAAAATTCAAAATTTTAGTGTATCAAAGTACACTATCAAGAAAGTGAAAAGACAATCTACAGGATGCGAGAAAATATTTTCAACTCATAAAATTTAACAACAAAAGACAGATAACTCAATTTTTAAAAGTGGCAAAAGACTTGAATAGACTTTTCTCAAAGAAAATATACAAATGACTGATAAGTACATTAAAAGATGCCCACCATCACTAATCATCAGGGCAATGTAAATCAAAACCACAATGAGATATCACTTCACACTCATTGGGGTGGCTATGATATATATATTAGAAGGGAAATAACAAGTGTTGGTAAAGATGTGGAGAAATTGGAACCCTTGTGCATTGCTGGAATGTAAAATGATTTAGCCACTGTGGAAAACAGTTTGGCAGTTTCTCAAAAAATAACACAGAAATCCCATATGATCCAACAATTCCACTCCTAGTTATATGCCCAAAGGAAGTGAAAGCAAGGACTCAAACAGATATTTGTACACCATTGTTCATAGCAGCATTATTCACAGTAGTCAAACAGTAGAAACAACCCAAATGCTCATCAAGATGTGAACTGACTAGCAAAATGTGATATAAACATACAACAGAAAGTTATTCAACCTTAAAAAAGCAATGAATTCTGATACATGCTACAACATGGATGAATTTTGAAAACATTATGCAGTGAAATAAGGCAAATACAAAAGGAAAAATATTGTGAGTCCAATTATATGAGGTACGTAGAGCAAGCAACTTCTTAGAGACAGAAAGTAGAATAGAGGTTAACAGAGACTGGTTGGGGGGTGGGGAGGGCAGAATGGTGAGTTATTATTTAATGGGATAGTTTCTGTTTGAAATGATGAAAAAGTTCTGGAAATGCATAGTTTAATGGTTTGACAACTGTGAATGTACTTGATGTCACTCAATTGTACACTGAAAAATGGCTGAAATGGTAAATTTTATGTTATGTATATTTTATAGCAATAAAAAAAGCAAAAAAATTTCAGTGAGTTTGAACATAAGTAACTAAACCTTCCCAATTTGAAACACAAAGAGAAAATTAACTGGAACAAAACCCAGAATAGAACATCTAAGACTGTGAGACATAGCAAAAGGTGTAGCATACATGTAATGGAATATCAGAAGGAGCAGACAGAGAATGGGGCATAAACGTATTGAAGAAATAATGGCTGAGAACTTTCCAAATTAATGACAGATCTGAGAAGTTCAGAGAATACCAAACAGGACAAATACCAAATACACACACACACACACACACACACACACACACACACACACACTGGACATATCATATTCAAACTGGGGAAACCAAAGACAAAGAGAGAAATCTGAAGAAAACCAGAGGTGATAGAAAGTGGACACCTTAACTACAGAGGATCAAGAATAAGAATTACAGTGAACTTCTCATTAGAAACCATGAAAGAAATGTTAAAATAATTTTGTTAGACAGAAGGAAATTAAATAAGTCAAATATCTGGATCTACATAAAGAAAGAGCATCAGAAAAGGAATAAATGGTGTTAGGGAGTGTTCTAATTTCATTCTTTTACATGTAGTTGTCCAGTTCCCAGCACCACTTATTGAAGAGACTGTATTTTCTCCATTGTATATTCTTGCCTCCTTTATCAAATATAAGGTGACAAAGATATGCACATGAGTTTATCTCTGGGCTTTCTATCCTGTTCCACTGATCTATATTTCTGTTTTTATGCCAGTACCATACTGTCTTGATTACTGTAGCTTTGTATTATAGTCTGAAGTCAGGGAGCATGATTCCTCCAGCTCCCTTTTTCTTTCTCAAGATTCCTTTGGCTATTCAGGGTCTTTTGTGTTTCCATACAAAACACCATACACAAAAAAACCCCTCAAAATGGATTAAAGACCTAAATGTAAGGCCAGATACTATAAAACTCTTAGAGGAAAACAGAGGCAGAACACTCTTTGACATCAATCACAGCAAGATCCTTTTTGACCCACCTCCTAGAGTAATGGAAATAAAAACAAAAATAAACAAATGGGACCTAATTAAACTTAAAGGCTTTTGCATAGCAAAGGAAACCATAAACAAGACAAAAAGACAACTCTCAGAATGGGAGAAAATATTTGCAAATGAAGCAACTGACAAGGGATTAATCTCCAAAACATACAAACAGTTCATGCAGCTCAATATCAAAAAAACCAAACAACCCAATCATAAAATGAGTGGAAGACCTAAATAGACATTTCTTCAAAGAAAACATACAGATTACCAACAAACACATGATAGATGCTCAACATCAATAATCATTAGAGAAATGCAAATGAAAACCACAATGAGTTATCACCTCACACCAGTCAGAATGGCCATCATCAAAAAATCTACAAGCAATAAATGCTGGAGAGGGTGTGGAGAAAAGGGAACCCTCCTGCACTGTTGGTGGGAATGTAAATTGATACAGCTGCTATGGAGAACAGTATGGAGATTCCTTAAAAAACTAAAAATAGAACTACCATATGACCCAGCAATCCCACTACTGGGCATATACCCTGAGGAAACCATAATTCAAAAAGATACATGCACCCCAATGTTCATCGCAGCACTATCAACAACAGCCAGGACCTGGAAGCAACCTAATTGTCCATCAAAAGAGGAATGAGTAAAGATGATGTGGTACATATATACAATGGAATATTACTCAGCCATAAAAAGGAACGAAATTGTACCATTTGCAGAGACGTGGATGGACCTAGAGACTGTCATACAGAGTGAAGTAAGTCAGAAAGAGAAAAACGAATATCATATAATATTGCTTATGTGTGGAATCTAGAAAAATGATACAGATGAACTTATTCACAAAGCAGAAATAGAGACACAGATGTAGAGAACAAATATATGGATACCATGGTGGGGGGGGGATGAAATGGGAGATTGGAATTGACATATTTACACTGCTATGTATAAAATAGATAACTAATGAGAACCTACTGTATAGCACAGGGAACACTACTCATGCTCTGTGGTGACCTAAATGCGAAGGAAATCCAAAAAAAAGGGGCTATATGTAAACGTATAGCTGATTCACTTTTCTGTACAGTGGAAACTAACGCAACATTGTAAAACAACTATACTCCAATAAAAATTAATTTTAAAAGAAAGAAAAGGAATAAATGAAGGTAAAATAAATTATGTTATTTTTCTTATTCTTAATTGATCTAAAAGACTTACTTAAAGCAATAATAGTAACAATGTATTAGGTATTTATGGCATATGAATTAATAACATGAATAACAGCAATGTCACAAGGCATTGGGGGGAGAATTGAGCAAACTCTGTTAGGAAGTAGCTGCAATCCACATGAAGCAGTTAAGGTGATCTGAAGACAGATTTAGATTATTTTTAAATGCATGTTATAAACTCCAAGGCAACCACTAGAAAAGTTTTAAAAATAAGTATGAATGATATATTAAGATGGAGATACAATGGAATCATATATACTTAAAACCAGAGAAGACAGAAAAAGTCAGGGGAATGCTACAGAGAATAAATGCAACGAATATATACACTTACCAAAAATGGTAGATTTTACTCCAACCATATCAGCAATCCCTTTAATTGTGAACACCAGATGAGAATGAGATCATGAGACTAGATAAAAAGACAAAAAGACCCTACAAGAAACTCACTTTAAGTATAATGACATCTATACCTTAGAAGTAAAAGTATAAAGATATACCATGCTAATAGTAATGAAAAGAAAGTGAGAGTAGCTTATTAATTTCATGCAAGCTGATTTTAGAACAAAGAAGACTATCAGAGATAAAAAAAAAAGAACTGTTATATACAGTCATCCTTTGGAATCCATGAGGGATTGGTTCCAGGACCACCAACCCCACCCCCACACACACAGTGGATACCAAAATTCATGGATGCTCAAATCCCTTACATACAGTGGCCTAGTACGGTAGGCCCTCCACATCCACGGGTTCTGCATCTGCAGATGCAATCAAATTTGATCCTTGGTTGGTTGAATCTGTGAATGCAAAACCTACAGATATAGAAGGCAGTTTGTAATTTATAAGAGTTAACTCTCCAAGAGGACACAACAATTCTAATCGTATACACTTGACAGTAGAGCATCAAAATACATGAGGCACAAAATGATAGAACTAAAATACTAGAGCTGGACACATCAACACTTCTTTGTCAGTAATTGTTAGATCAAACAGCTAGAAACTCAGTGAGGCTATAGATGACCTAAAGTACACTATCGATCAACTTGATCTAAGTGACATTTATAGAACACCCCATACAACAGCAGAACACACATTTTTATCAAGCACACATGGAACATTCACAAAAATAGACCACACCTGGGCCATGAAACACATCTTAACAAATTGAAAAGAATAGGAATCATACAAAGTGTGTTCCCCTGGGGGCACAGGTTAATAGCTCAGAACCCACTGAACATGTTTACTGGGAGTGAACAGATAAGTAAAGTGATGGTAACTGGCAGATGGTGGGTGCCAGGTCCTCACGCTTGGAGCTAAGTTTACAGATAAGCAAGAAGAGAAGGCTAACATGAAACATGGAAAAGGATTAGAATCAGAGACATCAGTATGAACTCATGTTTAGCTTATTGTAGGTGCTGATGGATAAATGTAAAAGTAATTATATATGTGTGTAGATAGATGGACCAGTAAACAGACGTGTATTTCCTCTCTGTCCACTGAGAGGACCTAGAAGCAAGGACACCTCAGTAGCAAAAGCACACCCAGCCCCCAGATCTCAGTTACTAATACTATTCTCTAATAAAAGGAACCTTTCCTCTCTGGAGAAATGGTTAATTCAAGGTCTGGTGAGAGAATACACAGAGCCTGGAGCATCAGAAAGTAAGAAAGTTCTTACACACACACACGCACACACACACACAGTGATGCAGTTTGTCAGGAGGACACAGAAAACCATTGAAATTGCCCCCAGTGGTCAAAGCTGGAACAAGTTGAGCAACAAAACAAACGACGCGGTATTGTGTTATATCTCAAAGATGCATGAGCTGTACTTAGGACTTGCTTCTAGAGTCAAGTGTGGAAAGAGGGTGAAAAGTAACTTTATAGTGGGTAAACCTGGCAAGTGTTATCTTAGCCAGGCAGTCCAGGAGAAGCTCTGTTGGGAACATTCTCCCTTGACAGGAGACGGTGAGAACGCACTGATCCTCTGTGATCTCCCTCCCAAAACCCACAAACCCAGTCTAACTACAAGAAAAACGTCAGACCAGCCCAAATTGAGGGACACTCTACAAATACCTATCAAGATCATCAAAACAGGGAAAGTTTGAGAAACTGCCATAGCCCAGAAGAGACTAAGGAGACAGGACAACTAAACAGATGTGGTGTCTTGGATGATTCTGGAACAGAAAAGGCACATTAAGGAAAATCTCAGGAAATCTGGATAAAGTATGAAGTTTAGTTATTAATGATGATTAATAATAATGATTAATAATATTGGTTAATTAGTTGTGACAAATGTACCATAGTAATATAAGATGTTAATATTAGGGAAACAGTGTGAAGCATATATGGAAACTCTCTGTACTGTTTCTGTAATTTTTTGCAACTTTTCTGTAAATCTGAAACTTCTTAAATAAAAAGGTTATTTAACTGTATGTTTTTTTAAAAGCTAGTACCAGCACCACCACCTCCTGCCCATAAATAACAACAAAGAGTAAATCTGCTGATACTGCTTACTGCTCCTAATTATAAATACACAAATCCTATTGTGGGCAATGGAGATATTAAATGAGATACATTTTGATGGAGAAGGCAGACTGCTAGAAAAGCATGGACAGTATCTCAGCTGCACTTGTTAGCATGCCCAGTATAGAGACAGGCCTCCTCCTACATTGCTCATCTGTGCCATTTAGGTCAGCCAAGAACAGTCTATTTTTTTCTGCATGATGACAGCTAAAGATTTGACACTCACACTTATTGCTAAGGGAGCTTTCTTTCTTACTTTCTTTCTTTCTGTGTGTGTGTGTGTAATTACACCCGTCTTCTGAGAGAAATCATTTACTTCCTGTGATATCACTAAGATATCCACCCATATCTTAGTCAGCTGACGCTGCCATAACAAAATACCACAGACTGAGTGGCTTAAACAACAGAATTGTATTTTCTTACAGTTCTGGGGCTAGAAGTCCAAGATCAGGGTGCCAGCAGGGTTGGTTTCTCCTGAGGCCTCTCTTCGTGGCTTGCACGTGGCCACCTTCTCACTGTGTCCTCACACGGTCTTCCTTCTGTGTGTGTGCATCCCTGATGTCTCTCTGCGTGTCCTAATTTCTCCTTCTTATAAGGACACCAGACAGATTGTATTACGGCCCACCCAAACAGCCTCAATTTTAACTCAAAAACCTCTTTAAGGCTCTATTTCTAAATACCATCACACTGAGAGGGGGTTAGAATTTCAACATATGAATTTGGGGGGACACCATTTGGCCCATGATAGTGGCATTGACAGCTGGTGGGTAGGTCAATGGTTGTTTTTTGCACTTGCTGGTTGGTGGCACTCATGTGCCCCACAGTCTGATAGGTCTGACCAGGCTTGGGCAGCCAACTGGCTCCTCAGTTCTAACTGAACAGTGATCTTGGGAAGAAAGTATTAAAGCCTCGTCTCCTTTTACAATCTGTGGCCAACATACTGCCTACCTCAGAGAGTTATTGGAAGGACTTGCGGCTCAAGGACAGAAGGTCGTCCACAGAGGTGGCTTTCTTCTTAGTGTCGTGAGTCAGGGACTCAGGCACGGCACCACCTGAGCTCTGCTGCTTCCACCACTTCACAGGTGTGGGGCAATCATGAGCATTGAACCATATGCTAATGGCACAGCCCTTGACTCAGCATTGTTGTTCAGTTGGTGATCTATCTTCAAAATTTGGCCCAACTTTTTTGAAAATCTATCTACCCTCCCCAAACATTTTAAAGAAGTAACCCAAGATTTCTTTTTATCTCGGAGATTTTTAAAAAGCTATAAGGGATATAATTCACAGTGTATCCTAAAACTTGACACTTTAAAATAAAAAGTGTATATCATGCTTTCAAATTTATTCATTGGACTCTAAGCACCTTAGCACTTTGGTGACTATCATACAGTTATTTTTAATGAGCAAGATTTTCTTTAATTTACATTGTTTCTTTGCTCCTTGGACTTATTTTTCCACTCTACTTCCTTGACAGAACTTTCTTCTACATCTTGTTTTTTTATTGCTCCCCCTGTCACAGGCACTCTGGGGCAGATTAGTTGTAGAGTAGAGATGTGTAGAAATTAAGAATCTGGGCCCACCAGGGTGAAGAATGGGAATCCGAGTGTGCCTCACTCTGGTTTGTTCTGGACAATGTCCTTCAGGTGGCTTCAAGTTAAGGCAGCAGAGAAGGCAGGTGGGAGCCCCTCAGGCAGGTATCAAAAAGGCAGGGAGGACCAGAAGAAAAGCCAGATGGGGCTGATGTCAGGCAGAAATAAGCCTGGGAGGAAGGAGGAGGAGAAGGCCATGGTGAAGGTGAAGAATGGCTCAGGCAGGTGTGCAGGGTCTTGGGCAGAGGGCGCCCAGGCCAGAACCACACAGGACATAGGGGTCACCATATGGGAGGCAGAAAAGGAAGAGAGGAGCCAGGAGACTGGGGGCTCAGAGGACCCTGATGGAAAATGGTCGGGAGGAAGGCTCAGTTCTAAAGCAGCATCTCTCTGAGGCTCACATGTGCATTTGAGTTAGCATGTGTATCTTCTATGCATGATGGAGAATGGGCTGGGGAGTTGCATTTTCAAAATGAATTTGCTACACATACCAATTAAAACACTTAAAAGAAGCAGGGAGGAAAAGCCTATAAGCAAGGAAGAGTATTTACACAATTTACATTCAGAGGAAGGAAATTATAACAAGAACTGTGAGGTGATAGTGGGTTAATTATAATAAGTTGGTGAACAAATTCAATTTTCTGAGACAAACGTACTTTATAGCTTGGTGTGAAATGATACAATTTTCTACAGCAAACATTCTGAGAAACGCAGTTTCCTATAACAATCATATAGGGTCTCTAGAATACAACTTATAAGCCATGGGACGGTATGTCAACTTTATGATGACAAGATGGAAAAAACATTAAAATTCACCTTAAATAGGTCCTATGAATTAATATTTATAAATTTCTTGAAACAGTGCCTGACTTATAATAAGTACTATATAAGAGTTTGTTAAATAACATAATAAAATAAAATATTTAATTTTCATCACTTGTGCCTCTATAGTAACTAGTAAGTATTTCCCAACCTTCTTCGTATTCTATTTCAAAGGGTTGGTGTCATAAGCTGAATTGTGATGACAAATGTCATATGTTGAATCTCTAACCCCAGTTATGACTGTATTTGGAGATAAGGCCTTTAAAAAGATAATTAAGGTAAAATTAGGCTATTAGAGTGAGCTCTAATGCAATCTGACTGGTGTCCTCATAGAAGAGGAGGAGACACCAGGCAGGTGTGTACAGAGGAAAGGCCAAGTGAGAACACAGCAAGAAGGAGGCTGTACGCAAGCCAAGGAAAGAGGCCTCAGGAGAAACCAAACCTGCTGACACCTTATTCTTAGGCTTCCAGCCTCCAGAACTATAAGCAAATAAAATTTTGTTGTTTAAGACACCCAGTCTGTAATTATTTTGTTATGGCAGCCTGAGGTGACTAAGACAGTTGGCATTCCCAAAAGCACTCAAGATATCAACCTTTTTTCTTTACTCTCTGTTTCTCTCTTTTAATATTATTGTGATCTGTGGTTTTAACTACAATTTTAACCAAGGCAAAATCACAGTATTTTGCACTTATAATTTTATACTTTTCAGTATTTTAACAGCTCTATCCAGCTTGATCACTACCTTAAGTAATAACACTTAATTAATCAGACTTGGTTCCAAACAATTTAGATGGTTTCCACCAATCCAATCTCACTCAAAAGCCTACACCATGTTGATTTTTTATTTATTTCATTAACAAAGCAGTTCAAAAGAGGTTTCCTGCCACTTGGCTTGTTCCCTAATGGCTGGCTATGGGGGAAAAGGGTGGATGTGGGTCCCAAGCATGAAGAACTAACATGGTATATAGGCCAGTCTAGCCATGGACACAGTGGGGGTCAGGCTCTGGCTCCTAGTGGCCATCATTCCTAGGGAAGCATGATTGGGAAGCCAGGCTAAAAATAGTACTGTTGATGGGGGGAGATCAAGATGGCAGAGCAGGAGGGTGCTGGGCTCACCAGCCTTCACAAACACATGAAAATTACAACTACATATAGAGGGACCCTTGCTGAAGTCAACCTGGGGACTAGCAGAGCAGCTCTTCCACAACCAAGGCTGTAAATAAAGATCCACATGGAGTGGTATGAGGGGAGGAAAAGTCAGGATCTACACCCCTAGTGGAGGACACAAAAAGTAGAGGATATCACAGGCTTGGGGATCCTCCCTGGGGAGCAAAGTGTTCAAGCCACAAATTAGGCATCCCAGCCCTGGGGACCAACACTGGGAAGATGAGTTCCCTTGGCTGATTTGAAAGCCAGTGGGACTTACTGGAGAGGTGTAAGAAACCAAGACTCAGCTATAGAAGAGCAGGCACAGGCTTGCTTACACCTGGTCAAAGCACAGAAGCAGCAGATTGAAAACTGCCTAGACCTCTGGCCAGCCCACCAGGACTGCTCCAACACACCCTCCAGCCTTCACTGGGCTCCTGCTGCAGGCCCTCTTGCCCTGGCGCTGCTATCCACTAAGGCAGAGGCTACCATTGTCAATGAGACTGCACACACATGGAAGGAATGGAGCTATCTCGGAACCCAGCCCTGCTTCTGACTAGGGCAGAAGCAGCCAGTACAAGCTTGGGGGCATCCCTGCACACACTCCAGAAGGGGTGAAACCAGCTCCAGACTGGCTACTGCCATTGCCTGAGCTCCCCTCCCTGTGCACACTTGGGAGAAGGCAGGGTCAGTCCAGTGGTATGACACCAGCCCCTCGGGTCCTGATCCATCCTCTAACCAAGGCATGAAACTTGGAGAAAAAGTGAAACCAACACAGAGGTGCAGGCCCAAGCACTCAGGCCCAGATACTTCCCAAACAATGGTAGAGACTGCCATCACACTGGTGAGAAACAACACTCCCTCAGGGTTCCTGCTCTAGCACCTTGAGCTTGACCCACTCTGATAGGTGGTGATGGCCAATGAGCATGGAAGAAGCCTGGCTCACACTTGGCTCTGGCTCTAGCCCCTCCAATTCCAGCCCTACCTCCCATCAAGGTGGTAGCTACCAACACAGCCCAGGGGAAGATGCAGCTTGCACTCACTTCAGATCTAACTCTCCCACCAAAACCACTGGGCACACACAGACTGCATAGTGACACTCCCACACAAGGACACACCTCCAACTGGGATAAATAATTGTTTTACCTAATTTCATAGAGATAGAGAAATTTAAACAAAATGAGAAGACAGAAGACTATGTTTCAAATGAAAGAAAAAGAAAAAACCCTGGGGGAAAAAACCCTAATGAAACAGACATAAATAATTTACCAGATAAAGAGTTCAAAGAAATAGTAATGAGAATGCTGACAGAACTAGGGAAAAGAATAGATGAACTAAAAAATGTAGAGAAGAACCAGTCAGAACTGAAGAAAATAATAACTAAAAGAAAAATACACTATAGAGAATTAGCAGCAGACTAGGTAATAAAGAAGAATGTATACACAATCTGGAAGATAGAATAGTGGAATTCACCCAATCAAAAAGAAAAACAAATTTGAAGAAATGAGGATAGTTTAAGGGACCTCTGTGACAACATCAAGCATTAACATCTGCATTATAGGGGTCCCAGAAGGAAGAGAGAGAGAGAACGGGGTAGAAAATGGATTTGATAAAATTATAGCTGAAAAATTCCCAAAACTGAAGGAAACATATTTCCAGGTACAAGAAACACAGAGCCCCAAACAAGATGGACCCAAAGAGACTCACACCAAGACATATCACAATTAAAATGGCAAAAGTTTAAGATAGAGAATTCTAAAGGCAGCAAAAGAAAAACAAAGAGTTGCATACAAGGGAAATGCATAAGGCTATTAGCTATTAGATTTTTCAGCAGAAAATTTGCAGGCCAGAGGGGTGTGGCATGATATAGTCAAAGTCCTGAAAATGAAAAATGTACGTAGGACACTCTACCAGCAAGGATATCATTCAGAATTGAGGGAGAGATTAAGAACTTCTCAGACAAGCAAAAACTAAGAGTTCATCAATACTAAACTGACCTTAAGAGAAGTGTTAAAAGATCTTCTTTAAGTAAAAAAGAAAAGGCTACAATAAGAAATAAGAAATTATAGGAACGGGGAAATTCCACTGCTTAAGGCAAGTATATACTAAAAGCTGTGGAGGAACCACTTAAATAAGATAGTAGGAAGGTTAAAAGACAAAAATTGTAAAATCAATATAACTACAATAAACAGTTAAGGGATAGGCATGACAATGTAAAATATGACATCAAACACACAAAACGTGTAGTAGAGGTAAGTAAAAAATGTAAAGTTGTTAGAATGCATTTGAACTTAAATGACCATCACTCTAAAACAAGAAGATATAGTTACAGGTCAACATATATGAACTACAGAGTAACCACAAATCAAAAACCTACAATAGATATACAAAAACTAGAAACAAAGGAACACAAACATAACACTAAAAAAATTATCAAACCACAAGGGAATACTAAAAGAAGAAGAAAAGAACTGTGAAGAACTACAGAAACAAATAACAAAATGGCATTAAGTACATACCTATCAATAATTACTTTAAATGTCAATGGACTAAATGCTCCAATCAAAAGACATGGCTGATTGGATTAAAAAAAAAAAGACCCATCTATATGCTGCCTATAAGAGACTCAGTTCAGAGATAAAGACACCCACAGACTGAAAGTGAGGGGATGGAAAAAGATATTCCATGCAAGTGGAATGAAAAAAAGCCAGGGTAGCAATACTCATATCAGTCAAAGTAGATTTTAAAACAAAGTTTGTAATTAAGGACACAGAAGGGCGTTATATAATGATAAAAAGATAAACACAAAATAAGTCTATAATGTTCATAAACATATATGAACCTAATGTAGGAGCACCTAAAAATATAAAGCAAATATTGAATATTAACAGACATAGAGGGAGAAATTGACAATAATACAAGAATAGTAGGAGACTTGAACACCCACTTACATCAATGGACAGATCATCTAGACAGAAAATCAATAAAGAAACAGTGGCGTTAAATGACACATTCACCAGTTGGACTTAATAGATATGTATAGGGCATTCAATCCAAAAGGAGCAGAATACACACTCTTTTCAAGTGCATGGGACATTCTCCAGGATAGATCACATGTTAGGCCACAAAACAAATCTCAATTTAAGAACACTGAAGTCATATCAAGCAACTTTTCCAACCGTAAGGGTATGAAACTAGAAATCAGTTAAAGGAAGCAAAATGGGACAAGTAATCAGAAAGAGAAAGCAAGAAGACGGTTCCCATTTACAATCACATCAAAAAGAATAAAACACCTAGGAATAAATTTAACCAAGGAGGTGAAATTAGAATTTGTATGGAACCACAAAAGACCCTGAATAGCCACAGCACTTTTGAGAAAAAAGAATGAAGCTGAAGGTATCATGCGTCCTGACTTCAGACTATACTACAAAGCTATGGTAATCAAAACAGTGTGACACTGGCACTTCCATAGATTAATGGAAGAGAATAGAGAGCCCAGAAATAAACCCATGGACATATGGTCAATTAATCTACAACAAAGTATGTGAAAATATATAATAGGGAAAAGACAGTCTGTTCAACAGGTGGTGCTGGAGAAACTTGACAGCTACATGTAAAAGAATGAAATATGAACATTTTCTCACTCCATATACAAAAATAAACCCAAAATGGATTAAAGACCTAAATGTAAGACTGGAAACAATAGAACTCCGAGAAGAAAATATAGGCAGAGCATTCTTTGACATAAATCATAGCAATAATTTTTTAGGAGTTGTCTCCTCAGGCAAGGGAAACAAAAGCAAAAATAAACAAATGGGAGCTAATTAAACTTAAAAGCTTCTGCACAGCTAAGGAAACCATCAAAAAGACAAAAAGACAACCTACTGAATGGAGAAGATATTTGCAAATGACATGTGGGATAAGGGATTAGTATCCAAAATATATAAATTGTTCATACAACTCAATATCAAAAAAACAAACAACCTGATTTTAAAATGGGCAGAAGACCTGAATAGATATTTGTCCAAAGAAGACATACTGATGGCCAAGAGACACATGAAAAGATACTCAAAATCCATAATCGTCAGAGAAATGCAAATCCAAACCACAATGAGATATCACCTCACACCTGTCAGAATGGCTATCATCAAAATGATCACAAATAACAAATGTAGAGAAAAGGGAACCTTAGTTCACTATTGATGGGAATGTAAATTGGTGCAGCCACTATGGAAAACAGGATGGAGGTTCCTCAAAAAATTAAAAATTGAACTACCATATCCAGCAATTCCATTTCTGGGTATATATCCAAAGAAAATAGAAACACTAATTTGAAAAGATACATGCAACCTAATGTTCATAGCAGCATTATTTACAGTAGTTGAGATATTGGAGCCACATAAGTGTCCATCAACAGAAAAATGGATAAGGAAGATGTGGTATATATAAACAATGGAATATTACTAAGCCATAAAAAAGAATGGCATGTTTCCATTTGCAACAACATGAATGGACCTGGAGGGTATTATGCTTAGTGAAGTTAGCCAGACAGAGGAAAAAACAAATACTGCATGTTTTCACTTATATGTGAAATCTAGAAAATAAAACAAGTGAATGACTATGACAAAACAGAAAGAGACTATAGATGCAGAGAACAAACTAGTGGTTACCAGTGGGGAGAGGGGTGGGGGAGGGGCAAGATAGGGGAAGGGGATTAAGAGGTACATACTACTAGGTGTAAAATAAATAAGATACAAGGATGTAATGTACAGCACACCAAATATAACCAATAATTTTGTAATAATTTTAAATTGAGTATAATCTATAAAAATATCAAATACTAGTTGTACACCTGAAACTAATATAACATTATAAATCAACTATACTTCAATGTAAAAAATAGGACTGTTGAGTGAAAAGCAAAGAAGTATTGAATCTGCTAGAAGAAAAACACAATCTCCCTGACAGCTTCCAGGAGATACATGATGGAACCAGTGGGCATTCTCCCATGTGACTGCCCTGTCCTGGCCAGGCACACAGTGGTCCCAGTTTAAGACTATCTCAAGTATGAATTTGTGGATTTGTAATCCAGTTGAATTAATAAATACTTTTTTCTTCATCAGAAGGAGCTCACAAATTCTGTTAATACTCTTCCTTAGAGGTAGCACTTAGCTGCACCCCTCCAGCTTGAGCCCCTATCATGTCCCACCTGAACAAGCACCATCACCTACTAAGTGTTTGACTTCTGTCATATGTACCAGATCCACAGTGCAATCTCCACACCAATGTAACCTTCCTTAAACTCTAGGTTCTCCATGTTGTTCTCCTAGATCAAAAACTTTCAATGGATCCCTATTACCCCTGGAGTCAACCTCAACTTTTCATCACAGCACTCAAGGCCTCTGATCACAGGCTATCCCACAGCCACTTCCATGTCCCACACATGAACACCAACCTGAGTTCAGCATCTTCACTTCAAACCTGCTCTTTCAACTCTTCCCGTCTCCCCAATCTCACAAGTCATTCTAGACCTTCCCTGTTTGTCTAAGTTGTTATATCCAGACAAGTTCTATCAGTTCATCAATTCCCCCTCTCAGACGTTTCTCTTCCACTCCACCCTCTGCCTCTGCTGATCTTTCCAGCACTGCTGTGCTTCAAGATCCTTGTGTTGTCCCTGGACCCTGGTGGCAGCCCTCCAACGGGACTTCCTGCCTCTGGTTCAGCCTCCTTCAGTCCACCCTCCATACTTCAGCTTGGGAAATTTTCTCAACAATATCACTTCTCTGAATATAAACTTTCGACCACTCTCTCCCACCACCAGAGTGATGCTTTTGAAGGCTCGCACTAGAATTGTTGCAGAGCTGATTAGGAGTCAAGATGTCTCAGTCTCACCTGGACCTCCTGGTCAGAACCTTAAGCAGGAGGACCCAGACAGCTTTTGGTTTAACAAACTGTTCAGGAGAAACTGTTTCTTAGACCACTTTTTATGTGTCCCACAAGCTGAGTGGTTTTTTTATTTGAATATTTTCTTTTTTATTTGCTGATAATTTTTTCCAGCTTTATTGAGACACAGTTGACATATAACATTGTATAATTTTAAGGAGTACAAAGTGCTGATTTAATACACATATATTGCAAAGTGACTACCACCATAGTGTTATCTAACACCTCCAGCACATCACATAATTACCTTTTTTTGTGGTGAGAACATTTAAGATCTAGTCTCTTAGCAGCTTTGAAGTATATAATACAGCATTATTAACTATAACCACCATGCTGCACATTATATCCTCAGAATTTATTTATTTTATAACTAGAACTTTGTGCCCTTTGACCAACATCTCCCCATTTTCCCCAACGCCCAGTCACTGGTAACCACCATTCTACTCTCTGTTTCTAGTTTGACTTTTTTAGATTCCACATTTGAGTGATAGTATGCATATTGCTCTCACTGCAAATACTTTGTCTTTCTGTATCCGACTTATTTCACTTAGCATAATGCCCTCAAGTTTCATCCATGTTATCACGAATGGCAAGATTTCCTTCTTTCTCATAGCTGAATAATATTCCATTGCATATATATGCCACATCATTAGGCACTCATCATTGACAGACACTTAGGTTGTTTCTGAATCTTGGCTATTATGAATAATGCTGCAATGTATATGGAGTGCAAATATCTCTTCAAGACCCTGTTTTTATTTCCTTTGGATATATACACAGAGGTAGGATTTCTGGATCATATGGTAGTTCTATTTTTAATATTTTGAGGAACCTCCATAATGTTTTCCATAGAGCCTATACCAATTTACATTTCCACCAATGATACACAAGGGTTCCCTTTTCTCCATACCCTCACCAACACTTGTTATCTCTTCTTTTTAAATTATAGCTGTTCTAATAGATGTGAGGTGAGTGTCTTACTGAGGTTTTGATTTGCATTTCCCTGATGATTAGTGATGTTGAGCACTTTTTCATGTACCTGCTATCTCCTTTGGAAAAATATCTATTTAAGTTATTGCTCATTTTAAAATTGGATTATTTTTTTTTCTATTGAGCTATATGAGACTTCACATATTTTGAATATTAACCCCTCGTCCAATATATGATTTGCAAATATTTTCTCCTATTCCATAGGTTTCCTTCATTTTGTTTATTGTTTCTTTTGCAGTGCAGAAGATTTTTAGTTTGATAAGTCCCATTTATTAATTTTTGATTTTGTTGCTGGTGTTTTTGGTGTCATATCAAAAAAAAAAATCATTGTCAAGAGCAATATCAAGAATCTTTTCTCCCTATGTCCTTTTCTAATAATTTAATGGTTTCAGGTCTTACATTTAAATCTTCAATCCATTTAATTTCTAATTTTGTAAGTGGTGTAAGATAGGAGCCCATTCTTCTGCACATGGTTATCCAGTTTTCCTAACATCATTCATTGAAGAGATTAAACTTTCCCCATTGAGTATTTTTGGCTCCCTTGTCAAATATTAGTTGACTGTATATGCAAAAGTTTATCTCTGGGCTCCCAATTTTGGTCCATTGGTCTATGTGTCTATTTTTATGCCAGTACTATATTGTTTTGCTTACTATAGCTTTGTAGTACAGTTTGAAATCAGGAATTTTGATGCCTTCAGCTTTGTTCTTCTTGCTCAGGTTTGTTTTCACTATTCAGGGCATTTTATGGCTCCATGCAAATTTTAGGACTTTTTTTCTTTTTCAAAGAGAAATGCCATTGAAATTTTGATAGGGATTGTATTGAATATATAGATGCCTTTGAGTAGTATGGACATTAAATCTTTTAGTAGATTTAACAACATTAAATCTTCTGATCCACGAACACAGAATGTATTTCCATTTGTTTGTGTCTTCTTCAACTTCTTTCATCAATTTCTTATAGTTTTCAGCGTACAGATCTTTAACCTCCTAGGTAAAATTTATTTCTAATTATTTTATTGTTTTTGATGTTATTGTGAATGGAATTATTTCTTTATTTCTTTTTCAGATGTTTTATTGTTAGTATATAGGAATGCAACTGATCTTTGTATGTTTTTATATCCTGCAACTTTACTGAATTCTTTAGTTAGTTCTATCATTTTTTTGGTGGAGTCTTAGGATTTACTACATATAAAAGATCAGATCGTCTGCAAAGACAAATTTTATTTCTTCTTTTCTGATATGGGTGACTTTTATTTATTTTTCTAGTCTGATTGCTCTGGCAAGAGATCCAGTGCTATCTTAAATTAAAATGGTGAGTGTGGGCACCCATGTCTTATTCCTAATCTTAGAGGAAAATCTTTTGACCTTTCACTCTTAAATATGATGTTAGCAGTGTGCTTTTATACCCAATCTGTTGAGCTTTTTTTTATCATGAAAGGATGTCAAATTTTGTCAATTGCTTTTTCTGCTTCTGTTGAGGTAATCATATGATTTTTATCTTTCATTCTATTAATGTGGTGTATCACATGTATTGATTTGCATATATTGAACCATGCTTGCATCCTAGGGATAAATCTCACTTGATCATGAGATTTGTATGATCCTTTAAATGTGCTGTTGAAATTGGTTTTCTAATATTTTATTGAGAATTTTTTTTTTAATAAATTTATTTATTCTTGGCTTTGTTGGGTTTTCGTTGCTGCACGCTCTCTAGTTGCGGCGAGTGGGGGCCACTCTTCATTTGCAGTGCGCGGGCTTCTCATTGTGGTGGCCTCTCTTGTTGCGGAGCACGGGCTCCAGGCACATGGGCTTCAGTAGTTGTGGGGCACGGGCCCAGTTGCTCCGCGGCATGTGGGATCTTCCCGGACCAGGGCCCGAACCCATGTCCCCTGCATTGGCAGGCAGATTCCCAACCACCGCACCACCAGGGAAGCCCTTATTGAGAATTTTTGCATCTATATTAATCAGGGGTATTGGTCTATAGTTTTCTTTTCTTGTAGTCCCCTTATCTTGCTTTGGTATCATGGTAATGCTGGCTTTATAATGTGAGTTTGGGAATGTTCCCTCTTCTTCAGTATTTTGGAAGAGTTTGAGAAGGAGTGTTGTTCTTCTTTAAGTGTTTAGTAGAATTCACCAGTAAAGCCATCTTGTCCTGGGCTTTTCTTGGTCAGGAGGTTTTGATTACTGATTCAATTCCCTTAATGCTGTGGTCTGGTCAGATTTTCTACTTCTGCACGATTCAGTTTTGGTTGGTTTTATTTTTCTAAGAATTTGTCCATTTCTTCTAGGTTATTCAATTTGTTGGTATGTAATTATTCAGAGTAGTCTCTTATGATCTTTTGTAATTCTGTGGTGTCAGTTGTAATGTCTCCTCTTTCATTTCTGATTTTATTCATTTGAGTCTTCACTATTTTTCTTAGTCTAGCTAAAGGTTTGTCAATTTTGTTTATCTTTTTAAACAAAAATAAGCTCTTTATCTCCTATGTCCTTTTCTAATAATTTAATGGTTTCAGGTCTTACATTTAAGTCTTTAATCCATTTAATTTCTAATTTTGTGAGTGGTGTTAGTTTCTAAGCTCTAATTTTGTGAGTGGTGTTAGTTTCTAAGCTCTAAGAAAATGAGCTCTTAGTCTTATTAATCTTTTCTATTGTTTTTCTGGTCCTTATTTCATTTATTTTTGTGAGGTCCGTTTGGTCTTGAGTATGGTTCAAGTTCAGTGTTTCCTTTTTGATTTTTTTTTTGGTCAGGATGATTTTTGCTGAAAGTAAGGTATTCAATTTCCCTACTATTATTATTGTATTGTTGTCTATTTCTCCCTTAGATCTGTTAGTATTTGCTTTATATATTTAGGTGCTGTGATATTTATGACTGATATATCTTCTCAATGAATTGACCCTTTTATCATTATATAATGACATTCTTTGTCTCTTGTTACCATTTTTGGTGTAAAGTCTATTCTGTCTTATATAAATGTAGTTATTCCTGTTCTCTTTGGATTTCACTGGCATAAAATATCTTTTCCATCCCTTCATTTTGAGCCTATGTGTGTCCTTAAAGCTGAAGTGAGTCTCTTATAAGCAGCATATAATTGAGTCTTGTTTTTTTTTATCCCTTCAGCCACCATATCCCTTTTGATTGGAGAATGATTGGAATCTATATACATTTAGAGTAATTATTGACAGGTAAGAACTTATAAATGCCATCTTATTTTTTTCTGGCTGTTTCGTAGCTGCCTTTCTTTCTTGCTGTCTTCCTTTGCAAATTTTTGACTTTTTGTAGTGTTATGCTATGATTCACTTCTCTTTATCTTTTGTGAATCTGTAGATTTTTGCTTTGTGGTTACCATGAGGCAAACATGAAACATCTTATAGATATAACTATATTTTATGCTAACTCCTTAACTTCTATCTCATTCAAAAACTCTTTTATTCCTCCCTTTTATGCTTTTGATGTTAAAATTTACATCTTTTTAATATCATGTGTCCATAACAAAATATTGTAGATTTAGCTATTTTTATTGCCTTTGTCTTTTAACCTTTATACTAGAGTTAAGTAGATAACACATTACCATATTACAGTATTAGAGTATTCTGAATCTGACTATATGCTTACTTTTACCAATGTGTTGTGTATTTTCATATGTTTTCATGTTAATAATTAGCATCCTTCTGTTTCAGTTTGAAGAAGTTGTTTTAGCATTTCTTGTAAGAGAGGTTTAATGGTGATGAACTCTCTCAGCTTTTGTTAGGGAAGGTCCTTGTCTCACCTTCATTTCTGAAGACAACTTTTCTGGGCTATGTATTCTTGATTAGCAGTTTCTTTCTTTCTGTCTTTTGAATATATCATCCCATTATTTTCTGGCCTGCAAGGTCTCTGCTGAGGAATCCAGTAATAGCCTTATGGGGTTCTCTTGTATAAGAGATTTGTTTTTCTCTTGCTGCTTTTTAAATTCTGTCAGCCATTTTAAACAGTTTTATTATAATGTGTCTTGGAGAAGATTGTCTTGGATTGAAACTTTGGGTTGACCTATTAGCTTCATGAACTTGGATATCAAAATCTCTCTCTAGGTTTGGGAAGTTCTCAGGCTTTATTTCTTTAAATAAGCTTTTTATCCCTTTCTCCCTCTCTTCTCTTTCTGGGACTCCAATGATGCATATATTGTTTCTCTTAATGGTGTCCTGTAAGTCCCATAGGCTTTTCATTCCTTTTCATCTTTTTTTCTTTTTGCTCCTCTGATTGGGTAATTTCAATTTATCTGATTCTTTCTTCTGCTTGGTCTAGTTGCTGTTGAAGGTCTCTAGTGAATTCTTCAGTTCAGTCATTGTACTATTTAGCTCCAAAATTTCTGTTTAGTTCTTTTTAATGTTCTCTATTTCTTTGTTTAACTTCTTGCTTTGTTCTAATATTGTTTTCCTGATATCATTAAACTGTTTATCTGTGTTTTCTTGTAGCTCTCTGAGCATCTTTAGAACACTTATTTTGAATTATTTGTTGAGCAATTCCTGGATCTCCATTTCTTTGGTGTCAGTTACTGGAGGCTTACTGTATTCCTTTGCTGGAGTCATGTTTGCCTGATTCTTTGTTATCTTTATAGATTTGTGTAGATGTCAGTGCATTTGAAGAAACAGTCATCTCTTCCAGATTTTATGAACTGACTTCCATAAGGGAAGGCTTTTACTTGTGGGTGGAGGCATGCTGGAGCATATTGTGACCCCAGTCTAGTGGTTCAGGGTGCCAAGTGTGGGAGCATAAAATAGCACTTGGGTCCAGGGGTATGTGACCTCTCTTTGGCTCAGGCCACTGAGGTCTGGAGGATCAACAGTATGTGGTCCTTGGCAAGCACTGCAGGAGGTCCATAGTAGCTGCAAGGGCTTTTTGGGTCCTCAGCAGTACCTTCAATTCTAGGCAGCAACAGTGGTGGCTGGGGAGAGTGGTGTACACACAGTCAACTGCAGAGGCTAGCTGCAGGTGCCTGTGTAGTGTTAGGGGCTAGATGCAGACACATGCATTGGTGGGAGCCAGGGAATGCAGAAAGGGCCAGGACCAACTATGGGCTCACTGGCAACTGCAGCATCCCTGGCTGTCAGTGTGCTCTCCTGTGGCTGCACAGTGTCCCCAGGGCATGTGCATGCTCATGGGGGCCAGTGATGAGAATCAGGCTGGGATTATGCAGGTGCACAGCTGGAGAAGTTAGCCCTGAGCACACACACAGTGCTGGGGTCGTCTGCATGGGTGTAGGCCAGGGTCTTACATTTGTACAGCCACAGAGCCTTGGGCTGTCTGCCACTGCAGTTCTCAGGCTCTGGGGGCAGAAGGAGAAAGTGGAGACAGACTCAGCTGTCAACAAACACAAATACCTGTGGGCCAAACACTGGAAAAATATGCAGGGGGCCCATAGCAGCTGTCCTGGCTGCTTATTTCTTCTGTGGCAGAATGTGTTGGGTATATCTGCAGAGCAAGTCACTGTGAACCACAATTGCTCCCACAGCATGGCTGCTATTGGTAGTCCTTGCTTTTCTTCCTTGTTCCTAGCGGTCTCTATACATCTCAGCTTTGCCAGTCTGAGCTGGGTGAAACCGAAGTAGGACCTTTGGATGGTGCTCTGAAAGGCTGGGAAAGCTGGTGTTCACTTCCCTCTTCTTTCCCAGGCCAGGGGAACTCTTACTGGTGAAGAAGTTCCCTCTTGGCTCTGAGCCAGCATCCCCAACCCACTCCCACCCCCACCCCCATGCTGACTTGGGGGATGGGATGATGCAGGCAAAGGAAGCTGTCTTCCTTCTCTTCTTCTGTGGTTATTCTCAGGTTTTCCTTTCACTTTGTTGCTAAATATCTCTAAGTGGACTCTAGAGCTCTCCTGGAGCTGTTTATTTTAGATAGCTGTCTAATTGTCAATCTTTGTGGGGGCATGGAAGCTAGTATCTTCTACACCACCATTTTTGTGACACCACTTGGTTTTTATATTTTTTAATTGTTTGGGGAAAAAAGAAACCTTTCATGACATGTGAAATTACATAAAATTCAAATTTTAAAGTTTTATTGGACACAGCTATGCCCATTCATTGACATATTATTTATGGCTGCTTTCAAGTTACCACAACAGAGACCATATCTGTGACAGAGATCATATGGCCTGAAAAGCCTGAAATATTTACTCTCTGGCTCTTTACAGAAATGTCTTGCTCATCTCTGACATAAAGGATGAAGTCCAAACTTTGTGATAAAAAGTATTCACCACAAGACTTGTCACACAGGGGTTCCCAGTCATGGATGCTAATGAATCCCATCCCAGCAGCTTGCCTGCCCCAGCCATGCTCTCCCTTAAGCATCTCCACTCACCACATTAATCCCAGGTCCACTTCATTTCCCATTCATTGAAAATCTTCTCCACTAAGACCTCCTGGTTCCTCTCAAACCAAACCCACCCCAAGCTGTACTTCCAATAGCATTTTGTTTGTAGCTCTTTGTAGCTGGTTACATTCTGCTTCACATGCTTATTATGTATTATTGTGTGTACATATCTGTGAGCTCCCTGAGAAAGGGGTAAAGTGTCCTCCAAATCCTGTCAGTGGTCCTGGCATATAATACCAAGCTGCAGTGCCCAGGAAATGGATGTTGAATGTCTGGGTGGAAGGGTGGATGGATGGGTGAATGGGTGGATGGGTGGATAGATGGGTGGATGGATGGGTGAATGGATGGATGGATGGATGGATGGATGGATGGATGGATGGTGTTAGAGATATCAAACCTGAGTTCCTTGAGAACAACAAGAAAACCCCTGCACAATCCTCAGGGAACATTCCTGGCGTTTTACTCACACATTTTTTCCTCCCACCAATGAGCTAGAGTTGAGTCTCACTGACCTTCTAGGAGTCCCAAGCTACTCTAAGAGGTCTCCCCCAATTTTTACAATCCTCAGGCTGCTGGATAATGATAGCAGTGGTGGGGACTCGGGGCTAGGGTGATAAGGAAGAAGATGTAGGAAGTAACTCATCCCATTAGTTGCTATCTGTCCTTCCACATGGGTTCCTCGAGCTTTTGGGGTGCCACCCAAACTTAATTAATTAAAGACTGATCATCATAATACCCACTGCTATAAAAAGCATCACAATCCAGGGGCAAATGATCAAGGATTAGGCAGAAACAAAATGGAAAGGTGCTGAGGGAGGGAAGAGGGCTCCTAGGGTTCTGAGTTAGGAGCTTCTCAGCCAGAAGTGCAAAAGAAAAAGACTTCACAGTTCACTGGGCCAAGTGGTCTCCTAAAGCTGTGGAACAGGGTCAACCTTCTCCAATTTCCTCCCCACACTGTACTTGATCTGAAAGCAGAGAAGATGGAACTTAAGAGTAAAAGTTGAGAAGACTAAGGAGCTGTGTTTTACTGAAACTCCGGTCTAAGAATAACTATCACCATGTCTTGTATTGAGCACCATCTGTCTGTCTGGCATGTGTTTGCTCTCTCTCTCTCAACAACACCCACGCAAGCGAGCTGTGCTTATCTCCACGTTGAGCCCAGGAAGGTTGAATGACCTAGGTCAGACACATGCTCCAATACCTGACCCTTCCTCCAGCAGGTCACCCAACATCAGTGGTTCAGGCCCTGTTTGGTCCCACAAGAAATCAGGTGGAGAACAAAAGGCTCTGATCATTAATCAAGCCAAGGGCTCCTATTGGGGAATTCTCCAGGCCATGACTGTACATTGCTGCTTACACTCCTTAGCAACCATCAACAACCACATGAGCCTATTTACTTAAATGGGGTTGAAAAATAAAGGCAAATGTGCTCTGTTGGTAAGGAGGTATTAATCACCCAATTGTCACGTTGGCCCAAAATGTGCTTGCTGACATCTGGGCTGCCCAGGGAAGGCGTTTGACTCAACAAGAAGTAATGCAGCAGGCAGCTGGGTCTGTGGTCAGGTCTCGTGGAACACCTACACCTGCCCCACACACTCTTGGCTGCTGCACTGGAAGCTAATTATTTTTATAAAAGCTGTATTGAAATATAATTTATATACTATAAAATTTACCCTTTTAAAGTGGACAATTCTATGGTTTTTAGTGTATTCATAGAATTACACAACTTTCACCTAGTTAGTTGTTCTAATTTTAGAATATTTTCATCCTCTCTAAAAGGAACCTGATATTCGTTAGCAATCATTTCCCATTTTCTCTTCTCCCCAGTCTGTGGCAACCACCAATCTATTTTTTGTCTCTACAGGTTTTCCTATTCTGGACATCTCATAGAAATAGAATTATACACTATATGGTCTTTTGTGGCCAACTTTCATCAGTTAGCATAATGTTTGCAAGGTTCATTCATGGTGTTGCATGTATCACTGTTTCATTCCTTTTTATGACTGAATAATAATTCTACTCCATGGACATGCCTGATTTTATTTAACCATTCATAAGATGGTGGACATTTGAATTGTTTTCACTTTTTGATTATTATGAATAATGTTGCTATAAATATTCATGTACAAGCTTTTTTGAAAGTATGTCTTCATTTTTCTTAGGTTTATACCTAGGAGTTGAATTTCTAGACCATATGGCAATTCTATGTTTAACATTTTGAGGAACAGCCAAACTGTGTTCCAAAACAGCTGCACCATTGTACATTTCCACTAGTGATGTATGAAGGTTCCAGTATCTCCACATCCTTGCTGACACTTGTTTTTGGAGCCGTCTAGTGGGTATGAAATGCTATCTCCTTGCAGTTTTGATTTCCGTTTTCCTGATGACTAATGATGTCAAGCATCTTTTCATATGCTTATTGGTCACTTGAAGAAACTCCTATTAAAATCTTTGCCCTTGGGGGAGAAGAAGATGGCAGAAGAGTAAGACACGGAGATCACCTTCCTTCCCACAGATACAGTAGAAATACATCTCCACGTGGAACTGCTCCTACAGAACACCCAATGAACGCTGGCAGAAGACGTCAGACCTCCCAAAAGGCAAGAAACTCCCCACGTACCTGGGTAGGGCAAAAGAAAAAAGAAATAACAGAGACAAAAGAACAGGGATGGGACCTGCACCAGTGGGATGGAGCCGTGAAGGAGGAAAGGTTTCCACGCACTAGGAAGCCCCTTCGCGGGCGGAGACTGCGGGTGGCAGAGGGGGGAGCTTCGGGGCCACGGAGGAGAGCTCAGCCACAGGGGTGCGGAGGGCAAAGCGGAGAGACTCCCGCACGGAGGATCGGTGCTGAGCAGCACTCACCAGCCCAAGACGCTTGTCTGCTCACCCTCCAGGGCGGGCGGGGGCTGGGAGCTGAGGCTCGGGCTTCAGAGGTCAGACCCCAGGGAGAGGACTGGGGTTGGCGGCGTGAACACAGCCTGAAGGGGTTAGCGCACCACAGCTGGCCGGGAGGGAGTCCGGGAAAAAGTCTGCAGCTGCCGAGGAGGCAAGAGACTTTTTCTTGCCTCTTTGTTTCGCGGCATGGAAGGAGAGGGGATTCAAAGCGACGCTTAAAGGAGCTGCAGAGACGGGCGCGAGCCGCGGCGATCAGGGCGGACCCCAGAGACGGGCATGAGACGCTAAGGCTGCTGCTGCCGCCACCATGAAGCCTGTGTGCGAGCACAGGTCACTCTCCACACCACCCCTCCCGGGAGCCGGTGCAGCCCACGACTGCCAGCGTCCCGTGATCCGAGGACAACTTCCCCGGGAGAACGCGTGGCGCGCCTCGGGCTGGTGCAACGTCACGCCGGCCTCTGCCGCCGCAGGCTTGCCCAGCACTCCGTACCCCTCCCTCCCACCGTCCTGAGTGAGCCAGAGCCCCCAAAGCAGCTGCTCCTTTAACCCCGTCTTGTGTGAGCGAAGAACAGACGCCCTCAGGGGACCTACACGCAGAGGCGGGTCCAAATCCAAAGCTGAACCCTGGGAGCTGTGCGAACAAAGAAGAAAAAGGGAAATCTCTCCCAGCAGCCTCAGAAGCAGTGGATTAAAACGCCACAAACAACTCGATGTGCCTGCATCTGTTGAATACCTGAATAGACAACGAATCATACCAAATTCAGGAGGTGGACTTTGGGAGCAGGATATATTAATGTTTCCCCTTTTCCTTTTTTTGTGAGTGTATATGTATATGCTTCTGGGTGAGATTTTGTCTCACCCAGAAAATAATAGCTTTATTTTACTTCACTACATTTTATCCTCTTTCTTTCTTTTTTTCTTTCTATATTTTCTCCCTTTTACTCTGAGCCGTGTGGTTGAAAGGCTCTTGGTGCTCCAGCCAAGCATCAGGGCTGTGCCTCTGAGGTGGGAGAGCCAACTTGAGGACACTGGTCCACAAGAGACCTCCCAGCTCCACGTAATACCAAACGGCAAAAATCTCTCAGAGATCTCCATCTCAACATCAAGACCCAGCTTCACTCAATGACCAGCAAGCTACAGTGCTGGACACCCTATGCCAAACAACTAGCAAGACAGGAACACACAGCCCCATCCATTAGCAGAGAGGCTGCCTAAAATCATAATAAGGCCACAGACACCCCAAAATACACCACCAGACGTGGACGTGCCCACCAGAAAGACAAGGTCCAGCCTCATGAACCAGAACACAGGCACTAGTTCCCTCCACCAGGAAACCTACACGACCCACTGAACCAACCTTAGCCACTGGGAACAGATACAAAAAGCAACAGGAACTACGAACCTGCAGCCTGTGAAAAGGAGACCCCAAACACAGTAAGATAAGCAAAATGAGACGACAGAAAAACACACAGCAGATGAAGGAACAGGGTCAAAACACACCAGACCTAACAAATGAAGAGGAAATAGGTAGTCTACCTGAAAAAGAATTCAGAATAATGATAGTAAGGATGATCCAAAATCTGGGATATAGAATAGACAAAATGCAAGAAACATTTAACAAGGATGTAGAAGAACTAAAGAGGAACCAAGCAACGATGAAAAACACAATAAATGAAATAAAAAATACTCTAGATGGGATCAATAGCAATAACTGAGGCAGAAGAACGGATAAGTGACCTGGAAGATAAAATGGTGGAAATAACTACTGCAGAGCAGGATAAAGAAAAAAGAATGAAAAGAACTGAGGACAGTCTCAGAGACCTCTGGGACAGCATTAAATGCATCAACATTCGAATTATAGGGGTCCTAGAAGAAGAAGAGAAAAAGAAAGGGACTGAGAAAATATTTGAAGAGATTATACTTGGAAACTTCCCTAATATGGGAAAGGAAATAGTTAATCAAGTCCTGGAAACACAGAGAGTCCCATACAGGATAAATCCAAGGAGAAACACGCCAAGACACATATTAATCAAACTGTCAAAAATTAAATATAAAGAAAACATATTAAAAGCAGCAAGGGAAAAGCAACAAATAACACACAAGGGAATCCCCATAAGGTTAACATCTGATCTTTCAGCAGAAACTCTGCAAGCCAGAAGGGAGTGGCAGGATATACTTAAAGTGATGAAGGAGAAAAACCTACAACCAAGATTACTCTACCCAGCAAGGATCTCATTCAGATTTGATGGAGAAATTAAAATCTTTACAGACAAGCAAAAGCTGAGAGAGTTCAGCACCACCAAACCAGCTTTACAACAAATGCTAAAGGAACTTCTCTAGGCAAGAAACACAAGAGAAGGAAAACACCTACAATAACAAACCCAAAACATTTAAGAAAATGGGAATAGGAACATACATATCCATAATTACCTTAAATGTAAATGGATTAAATGCTCCCACCAAAAGACACAGACTGGCTGAATAGATACAAAAACAAGACCCATATATATGCTGTCTACAAGAGACCCACTTCAGACCTAGAGACACATACAGACTGAAAGTGAGGGGATGGAAAAATATATTCCATGCAAATGGAAATCAAAAGAAAGCTGGAGTAGCAATTCTCATATCAGACAAAATAGACCTTAAAATAAAGACTATTACAAGAGACAAAGAAGGACACTATATAATGATCAAGGGATCAATCCAAGAGGAAGGTATAACAATTGTAAATATTTATGCACGCAACATAGGAGCACCTCAATACATAAGGCAAATACTAACAGCCATAAAGGGGGAAATCGACAGCAACATAATCATAGTAGGGGACTTTAACACCCCACTTTTACCAATGGACAGATCATCCAAAATGAAAATAAATAAGGAAACACAAGCTTTAAATGATACATTAAACAAGATGGACTTAATTGATATTTATAGGACATTCCACCCAAAAACAACAAAATACACATTTTTCTCAAGTGCTCATGGAACATTCTCCAGGATAGATCATATCTTGGGTCACAAATCAAGCCTTGGTAAATTTAAGAAAATTGAAATCGTATCAAGTATCTTTTCCGATCACAATGCTATGAGGCTAGATATCAATTACAGGAAAAGATCTGTAAAAAATACAAACACATGGAGGCTACACAATACACTACTTAATAACGAAGTGATCACTGAAGAAATCAAAGGGGAAATCAAAAAATACCTAGAAAAAAATGACAATGGAGACATGACGACCCAAAACCTATGGGACACAGCAAAAGCAGTGCTAAGAAGGAAGTTTATAGCAATACAAGCCTACCTCAAGAAACAGGAAACATGTCAAATAAACAACCTAACCTTGCACCTGAAGCAATTAGAGAAAGAAGAACAAAAAAACCCCAAAGCTAGCAGAAGGAAAGAAATCATACAGATCAGATCAGAAATAAATGAAAAAGAAATGAAGGAAACAATAGCAAAAATCAATGAAACTAAAAGCTGGTTCTTCGAGAAGATAAACAAAATTGATAAACCATTAGGCAGACTCATCAAGAGAAAAAGAGAGACGACTCAAATCAATAGAATTAGAAATGAAAAAGGAGAAATAACCACTGACACTGCAGAAATACAAACGATCATGAGAGATTACTACAAGCAACTCTATGCCAATAAAATGGACAACCTGGAAGAAATGGACAGATTCTTAGAAATGCACAACCTGCCAAGACTGAATCAGGAAGAAATAGAAAATATGAACAGACCAATCACAAGCGCTGAAATTGAAACTGTGATTAAAAATCTTCCAACAAACAAAAGCCCAGGACCAGATGGCTTCACAGGCGAATTCTATCAAACATTTAGAGAAGAGATACCACCTATCCTTCTCAAACTCTTCCAAAATATTGCAGAGGGAGGAACACTTCCCAACTCATTCTACGAGGCCACCATCACCCTGATACCAAAACCAGACAAAGATGTCACAAAGAAAGAAAACTACGGGCCAATATCACTGATGAACATAGATGCAAAAATCCTCAACAAAATACTAGCAAGCAGAATCCAACAGCACATTAAAAGGATTATAAACCATGATCAAGTGGGGTTTATTCCAGGAATGCAAGGATTTCTCAATATACGCAAATCAATCAACATGATACATCATATTAACAAATTGAAGGAGAAAAACCATATGATCATCTCAATAGATGCAGAGAAAGCTTTCGACAAAATTCAACACCCATTTATGATAAAAGCCCTGCAGAAAGTAGGCATAGAGGGAACTTTCCTCAACATAATAAAGGCCATATATGACAAACCCACAGCCAACATTGTCCTCAATGGTGAAAAACTGAAACCATTTCCACTAAGATCAGGAACAAGACAAGGTTGCCCACTCTCACCACTATTATTCAACATAGTTTTGGAAGTGTTAGCCACAGCAACCAGAGAAGAAAAAGAAATAAAAGGAATCCAAATCGGAAAAGAAGAAGTAAAGCTGTCACTGTTTGCAGATGACATGATACTATACATAGACAATCCTAAAGATGCTACCAGAAAACTACTAGAGATAATCAATGAATTTTGTAAAGGAGCAGGATACAAAATTAATTCACAGAAATCTCTTGCATTTCTATACACTAATGACGAAAAATCTGAAAGTGAAATTAAGAAAACACTCCCGTTTACCATTGCAACAAAAAGAATAAGATATCTAGGAATAAACCTACCTAAGGAGACAAAAGACCTGTATGCAGAAAATTATAAGACACTGATGAAAGAAATTAAAGATGATACAAATAGATGGAGAGATATACCATGTTCTTGGATTGGAAGAATCAACATTGTGAAAATGACTCTACTACCCAAAGCAATCTACAGATTCAATGCAATCCCTATCAAACTACCACTGGCATTTTTCACAGAACTAGAACAAAAAATTTCACAATTTGTATGGAAAGACAAAAGACCCTGAATAGCCAAAGCAATCTTGAGAACGAAAAATGGAGCTGTAGGAATCAGGCTCCCTGGCTTCAGACATTATTACAAAGCTACAGTAATCAAGACAGTTTGGTACTTGCACAAAAACAGAAATATATATCAATGGAACAGGATAGAAAGCCCAGAGATAAACCCATGCACATATGGTCACCTTATCTTTGATAAAGGAGGCAAGCATATACAGTGGAGAAAAGACAGCCTCCTCAATAAGTGGTGGTGGGAAAATTGGACAGATACATGTAAAAGTATGAAATTAGAACACTCTCTAACACCTTACACAAAAATAAACTCAAAATGGATTAAAGTCCTAAGTGTAAGGCCATACACTATAAAACTCTTAGAGGAAAACATAGGCAGAACACTCTATGACATACATCACAGCAAGATTGTTTTTGACCCAGCTCCTAGAGAAATGGAAATAAAAACAAAAATAAACAAATGGGACCTAATGAAACTTAAAAGCTTTTGCACAGCAAAGGAAACCATAAACAAGACCAAAAGACAACCCTCAGAACGGGAGAAAATATTTGCAAATGAAGCAACTGACAAAGGATTAACCTCCCAGATTTATAAGCAGCTCATGCAGCTCAATAACAAAAAAATGAACAACCCAATCCGAAAATGGGCAGAAGACCTAAGTAGACATTTCTCCAAAGAAGATATACAGATTGCCAACAGACACATGAAAGAATGCTCAACATCATTAATCATTAGAGAAATGCAAATCAAAACTACAATGAGATATCATCTCACACCGGTCAGAATGGCCATCATCAAAAAATCTAGAAACAATAAATGCTGGAGAGGGTGTGGAGAAAAGGGAACACTCTTGCACTGTTGGTAGGAATGTAAATTGATACAGCCACTATGGAGAACAGTATGGAGGTTCCTTAAAAAACTACAAATAGAACTACCATACGACCCAGCAATCCCACTACTGGGCATATACCCTGAGAAAACCATAATTCAAAAAGAGTCATGTACCACAATGTTCATTGCAGCTCTATTTACAATAGCCAGGACATGGAAGCAACCAAAGTGTCCATCATCGGATGAATGGATAAAGAAGATGTGGCACATATATACAATGGAATATTCCTCAGCCATAAAAAGAAATGAAATGGAGGTATTTGTAATGAGGTGGATGGAGTTAGAGTCTGTCATACAGAGTGAAGTAAGTCAGAAAGAGAAAAACAAATACAGTATGCTAACACATATGTATGGAATCTAAGGGGAAAAAAAAAAAGGCCATGAAGAACCTAGTGGCAAGACGGGAATAAAGACACAGACCTACTAGAGAATGGACTTGAGGATATGGGGAGGGGGAGGGGTGAGATGTGACAGGGTGAGAGAGTGGCATAGACATATATGCACTACCAAATGTAAAATAGATAGCTAGTGGGAAGCAGCCGCATAGCACAGGGAGATCAGCTCCATGCTTTGTGACCACCTAGAGGGGTGGGATGGGGAGGGTGGGAAGGAGGGAGATGCAAGAGGGAAGAGATATGGGAACATGTGTATATGTGTAACTGATTTACTTTGTTATAAAGCAGAAACTAACACACCATTGTAAAGCAATTGTACTTCAATAAAGATGTTTTAAAAAAAAATCTTTGCCCTTTTTAAATTGGGATTTTGTCTTTTTATTGTTATTGTAGTTCTTTATATATTTTGAATACTAGACCCTTTACCAGGTATGTATTTGGCAAATATTTTCTCTCATTCTGCAAGTTGTCTTTTCAGTTTTTTGATAATAGTCTTTGAAACACAAAATTTTCTCATATGAATGACATCCAATTTATCTATTTTTTCTTTCATGATTATGCTTTTGTTGTCATATATAAGAAGCAATTGCCTAACCCAGATTCATGAAAATTTACTGCTATTCTTTCTTCTAAGAGTTTTATAGTTTTAGTTCTTGCATTTATATCTATGATCCATTTAGTGTTAATTTTTATATATGATATGAGGTAGGAGCCCAATTTCTTTCTTTAGCATGTGAATATCCAGTTGTCCCAGCACCATGTGTTGAAAAAAATATTCTTTTTCCCACTGAATTATCTTGGCATACTTGTCAAAAATCAATTGACCATTGGAAACACTTGTGCCCTGTTGGTAAATTGGTACAACTACTGTGGAAAACAGTATGGAGCTTCCTCAAAAAATTAAAAATAGAACTTCCATATGATCCAGCGATTTCACTTCTGGGTATTTATCTGAAGAAAACAAAAAACACTAATTTGAAAAGATATATGCACCCCAGTGTTCATTGTAGCATTATTTACAATAGCCAAGATATGGAAGCAACCTACATGTCCATTGGTAGATGAATAGATGAAGAAGATGTGAATACTATTCAACCATAAAAAAGAATGAAATCTTGCCATTTGCAACAACATGGATGTACCTAGTGTGTATCATAGTAATGAAATAAGTCAGACAGAGAAACACAAATACCATAAAATTTCACTTATATGTGCAATCTAAAAAAACAAATGAACAAACATAACAAAACAGAAACAGTGTCATAGATACAAAGAACAAACTGGTGGTTGCCAGAGGGGAGGGAGGATTAAAGGTACAAACTTCCAGTTATTAAATGAGTAAGTCACAGCAATGTAACTTATGGCATGGGAAATATAGTCCATAATACAGTAATAACTGTGTATGGTGACAGCTGTAACCAGACTTATCATGGTGATCATTTTGTAATGTATAGAAATATTAAATCACTATGTTGTACACCTGAAACTAAGATAATATTGTAAGTAAATTATACTTCAATAAAAAATCAGTTGACCACAAATTAAGGTTTATTTCTGGCATCAGTTTGATTCCATCTACCCATGTATCTCTCCTTATACCAGTACCATGCTATCTTGATTACCATAGCTTTATAGTAAGTTTTGGAATGACACAGCATGAGTCCTCCATGTTTGTTATTCTTTTTCTGGATTATTTTGGCTATTCTGGGTCCTTGAATTTCTATATGAACTTTAGGATCAGCATGTCATTTCATGCCAAGAAAAAAATGTTTAGCTGAGATATTGATAGGGATTATGTTGAATCTGTAGATCATTTGGGGGAGTATTGCCATCTTAATGATCTTAAATGTTCCAATCCATGAACATAGAGTTTCCATTTAATGAGGTCTTTTATTTCTTTCAACAATGTTTTGTAGTTAGTGCACGAGTCTTGCACTTCCTTTGTTAAATTTATCTTTAAGTATTTTCTTCTTTTTGATGCTGGGCAGCTAATTTTTAAGGAAGGGAAGAAGGTAGAGACAAAATGATTCTCCAAGATCCAAGATATAAAAGAAAGGAGAAGGGAAACGATTCATTTCTACTATCATCATTGGACTTTCATGATGCAGACCAGCCATAGTTTGGATAGTGGAATCCAGGTTGTCTGTACCCCCATCCTCCCCTCACAACTCACCATTTTCTCAGGGAATGGGGGGTGGGTGTCAGTTACCTGTGTCCTCTACCATATTATTTATCATTTCACTCTCAAGCCAGGAGATGGGAACTACAATGTGAATGACATGAGTAATTGTTTGATCTTTTAAAGAACATTTTAACTCCCTACCACCGTATACAAAAATAAACTCAAAATGGATTGAAGACCTAAAGGTAAGGTCAGACACTATCAAACTCTTAGAGGAAAACATAGGCAGAACACTCTATGACATAAATCACAGCAAGATCCTTTTTGACCCTCCTCCTAGAGAATGGAAAGAAAAACAAAAATAAACAAATGGGACCTAATGAAACTTAAAAGCTTTTGCACAGCAAAGGAAACCATAAACAAGATGAAAAGACAACCCTCAGAATGGGAGAAAATATTTGCAAATGAAACAACTGACAAAGGATTAATCTCCAAAATATACAAGCAGCTCATGCAGCTCAATATCAAAAAAACAAACAACCCAATCCAAAAATGGGCAGAAGATCTAAATAGACATTTCTCCAAAGAAGATATACAGATTTCCCACAAACACAAAAAACTAAAAATAGAACTACCATACGACCCAGCAATCCCACTACTGGGCATATACCCTGAGAAAACCATAATTCAAAAAGAGTCATGTACCACAATGTTCATTGCAGCTCTATTTACAATAGCCAGGACATGGAAGCAACCTAAGTGTCCATCGACAGATGAATGGATAAAGAAAATGTGGTACATATATACAATGGAATATTACTCAGCCATAAGAAGAAACAAAATTGAGTTATTTGTAGTGAGGTGGATGGACCTAGAGTTTGTCATACAGAGTGAAGTAAGTAAGAAAGAGAAAAACAAATACCATATGCTAACACATATATATGGAATATTAAAAAAAAGTGGTTCTGAAGAACCAAGGGGCAGGACAGGAATAAAGACGCAGATGTAGAGAACGGACTTGAGGACACGGGGAGGGGGAAGGGTAAGCTGGGACAAAGTGAGAGAGTGGCATTGACATATATACACTACCAAATGTAAAAGAGATAGCTAGTGAGAAGCAGTTGCATAGCACAGGGAGATCAGCTCCATGCTCTGTGACCACCTAGAGGGGTTGGGATAGGGAGGGTGGGAGGGAGATGCAAGAGGGAGGGGATATGGGGATATATGTATACATATAGCTGATTCACTTTGTTATACAGCCGAAACTAACACAATATTGTAAAGCAGTTATACTCCAATAAAGATGTTGGAAAAGAAAAAAGATATACAAGGCAAAAAAATAAATAAAGAAAGAACATTTTAATTCCATTCCTTCATCATCTGGTGTATTCTAAGTGCCTTGTCTGTGCCAGGAGCTGATGACACAGCAAGTAACTTACAAGTTAGCCCCTGCTCCAGGGAGCTCAGAAACGTGGAAAGGCCACCACACAGACGGTGATATTCAGAGCGGAAAGTGATTCGGTGGAGGAGAGCACACAGGGGTCTTGGATGCCCAGAAGGGCACCGTCTGTGACACCCTTCAGGAGAAGTTCCCGAAGGGTGAGGGCAAGGGCACTGGAAGCAGGCACCGGGAGAGCAGCTCATGAGCAGAAGCGTGGAGAATGCAGCAGGCATGGCAGGTGGGAATAAGAAGTCTCAAGGGGTTCAGTGCAGAGGAGACAGACACATGGACCCAAGTGGACAGACACATGGGGCTGAGCGGACAGACACATGGGGCGGAGTGCAGCCAGTGTGGTTGGAAGGTCCCATTGTCTTTGCTTCAGCAGAAGATCTCCTGCCTGCTTTCCTGAGGGGGTGGTGCCTGCATGTTCCCTGAAACCTCATCCTGGGGTGGAGGGGATGATCGACTATGCATACCTCAGTGTGAAAAACTGATAAAACTTCCACAAGATAGGACTTTTAAAGATAATTTTGTTTATTTAGTACTATTTAAAAGGTACCAAAACATATAAAGCATATAAAGAGCACACAATGGATACCCATGTGCCCACACACTAGCTTAAAAATAAAACTGCTCCTGTATACTGCTCCCCAATCACGAACACCTCCTTCCACCCAGAAGTAACCACTTTCCTGAATTTGGTATTTGTTGTTGGCCCCATGCATCCATCATACTTTGTCTCAATACACATGAATCCTTACACTATATTCAGTCCTTGTTGGCTGGCAGTTTTTTTATGGCATCATTCTGTAGAGAACCTCGTGTAACTTGCTTTTCTCAGAGTTTGAAGTCTCTGATACTCATCCACACTAAGTGCACTTCTGCTGCGTATATTTCCTCTCTCTGTAATATCCCACTGTTAGAATATCCCACAGTTCGTTGTTTCTGGGTCTTTAACTTGCTGACAATTTTTGGCGCTTCCAAGTGCTGCCATGTATCATCTTGGCTTGTGTCTCCTGAATTACAGACAACAGTTCCTCCAGGGAAGAGGTTTTCAAACTGATCTGCAGGGAAAAATTGATTTTATATTGTAACTCTGTACACATATTTTTACAAGAGTTCTAGAAAATAATGCTTGCCCTACCTGCAGTGTACTCTCAGTATTTTCGTTCTATTCTGTTTCATTTCCTAATGCTGGCCTTGACCCGTTGAACTAGGTTTATGGCTCACGATGATTCCCACCAGCTGAGAAAGGCCCTATTCCTACCTCTGTATTCATTGGACGGGAAGTGCTGGGTAAGGAGTGCACCCCTCACTTCACCGCGTCTGCCAAGTTGTTCTCCTCCTGGCAGTGACAGACCCTGTCTCCAACAGAGAGCAGGGCTTTCCATATTGCCAGAAACTTTCATATCGGGCCATCTGGTGAGTATAAAATAGTTTTTCACTGTGATTTCATTTGGCATTTCCCTAATGAAAATGCCCAATGACTAACGAGGCAAAGCATCTTTTCATGAGCTTCTGGGCCATCCACACTTGCTCTTCTGTGAAATGCCTTTTCATGCCTTCTACCCATTTTCCTATACTTTCCTTATTGATTGGTGCAACTTCATTATTCATTCTGTATACTAATCTATTATTTTCTTCCCTGTCTGTGGACTGTCTTGTTGTTTCTATCGCTGGTTTTTGGTGGTGGTGTTAAATTCTTATATAATTTGTTACAACAAATTCATAAATATTGCCTCGTGCCTGCTGGCCCCACCCCCTTCTCCCCCCTACCTGGAAAGCAAATTTCAGTCCTCAGCGAGATTTTTTAAAAAAAGAAAAAAAGAAAGCCCACAAGAGAAGCCCCCTGTGTTTCCCTGGCAGGAAGGTGACTGAGGAGCCCAAGTCATGGTAAGGATGTCATGAGCACAGACTGCGTCCCACCCACCCCACCCCCAAAGCAGGCCAGACACACCTGCAGGTAGGCCTGAATCCTGCACAGTCCAGTTCCCTGAACCTGCTGGTGGACCCGCACACAATGCACGTAATGCATTGCTGGTCTCTCAGCCATTGCTCATGCAACAGAAGGTCAGTCCAAGGTGGCCCAAGTGCCTTCAGTCTGGCAGACAGTAAGCACGGACCATAAGTCCAGTTGTGCAGTTGTGCTGCTTCCCCAGACATCCTCCACACTCTCTGGGGTCACCCCTGGCAGGAGCATCAAGAAAACAGCCTAGGCTATGGGAGACAACGTGCTATTCCGTTTAGAGCCCCAAGAGGGAGATGTGGGCCAGTAGAAGTGAAAGGAGACTCCATTTAACATTGGATTGAGGAGGGAGGGATGCCAAGGTCAGGTGGAGGCCAGATGAGGCCCTTTGTCACTGCCCCTGGTGATTTTGCCTCCCATTCCATTCTGGCCCAAGGGACGAGATGGCCTTGCTGGATAGAACAGAAATATATATGTTCTACCGCATTCCGGAAGCTGTGTGCTTGCGACAGCCCCTTCCGGAAGTAAGTCAGCCAAGCTGATAGTCATACCACTTAGAAATCAGCAATTCTGAAATCCACGTGCAAGAACTTAGGACCCGCCACCTCCCCCAATCATGTGTGCATGGTCATGAGACTGGGAAAGTTGGTGCAGGCAGGAGGAGTCGTCTGGTTGTGGTGTCACTGAGGGATAGGGTTGTCCACATGAACCAACTGACATTTCAGTGCTGGGCACAGAGCAGGACTATGACAGTGGTTGGTCAGACATTTAATTTTTTAATAATGGCTCCACCACAACACAGACAGAAAATAGGGAAGGGGCATCTTGCTGTGGCCAAGGCCACCCTCACTCTACTCCAGCTGATATTGCCACAACGCCGACTGTCCCTGGAAGGATGTATCAGAGCCAAATATACCCTGGCCACCAGCTCCAGCACACTAGCCCTGGAATTGTTAAGACACACTTGCTTCCTCCCCAGGGATCTTACTGGAACAGAGATCATACCACTGCTCTGCCACTCACAGTGCCTTCTGTGATGGAGTCACAGGGATTGGGAGTTTCCAGACAGCTACTCTCTCACTCTGCACCTGCCAATGACTGCACACCTCCCACTTTAGAAAAGGACAAGCTGAGTCTCATTTCTATATCTCCAAAACAGTATGACAACATGGAATGGGACTTTGACTGAGTTTTGGCTGAGAACACACCCACTTCAAAGAAAGGTGCTAACCACACCTCCCCTGGTCTCCAGTCATCAGCCCCATGCCCATCTTCAGGCCTGCACCTCAGCACAACCCTGGCAGGAGACCTGTCAGTAGGAGACAGGCTCCCAGGACTAGGAGGAGGCCTCCTGAGCTCCTGCACTCACAGGCCCATTCCTGCTGCAAGAACAAACACATAACATTCCTGAAAGAGATGGTCAGCACCCCAGATCTGAAGGGTGTGGATAGCCCCCCCCCCCCAAGAGAAGCCAGGAAGAGAACTGAGAAGGGCTGGTGGCTGGCAGGGCTGGGCAGAGGAAAAGCTGTATGTACAGAATGTGGAGAGGCAAAGATATGTGAATTTTCCCAAAGCCAAGTGACACTGACCCCCAAGGTATCAGGTGTGAGTCATCCTAAAAGGACCCTGCCTAAGAGGGCAGACTGTCAGGTGAAGTGCCCCTGGGGTCACAGCAAGGCTAGGAGCTGAGAAGAAGAAAGAAGTCAACCAGAAAATGTGGGATCCAGTTAAGGGAAGGTGCAGAGAGGCAGTCCCTCTACATCCTCAAAGAATACCACAGATACCCTGCTCCCTTATCACCCACTTCCTACCTCATGGCAAGGTCACTATTAGAAATGACAAAGGACGGCCTATAGAGAAGCACCACCAGCATCTGCTAAACAGAAGCATCTAGGCTTTTCTCCCTCATCTTATTCCCCATCTGTACCTCCTTCCTCACCTGCACTAGTCTGAATGGATCAACTCTTGAAGGGTATGAAGGCACAGATCCATGCTCCCTTCTCAGCCTGGCCTGTGCCGGTGAGGGCAGGAGCTCTTGCTGGACAACAGGACGCACTTTCATATTTCCATGTAAACTAGACTTCACTTCTTTGTGTGTTTTATTTTCCCAACTTTTATAATGGTTTTCAAACATACAGACAAGCTGGGATAATAGTACAATAAGATCAGGATATTCTCCTCTTTCAAGGAGGTGAAAGACTTGCATACTAAAAATTACAAAACATTTCTGAAAGAAATTTTGAAAGACCTAAATAAATGGAAAGACATCCCATGTCCATGGATTGGAAGAAATAAAATTATTAAGATGACACTGTTACCAAAAGTGATCTATAGATTCAATGGAATCCCTATCTAAAGTCCAAGAACTTTTTTTTGCAGAGATGGAAAAGTAGATCCTCAAATTCATACGGAATTGCAATGGCCCTGACCAGTCAAAACAGTCTTGAAAAAGGAGAATAAAGTTGGAGGACTTACATTTCTCAATTTCAGAACTTACAATAAAGCTACAGTAATCAAAACAGTGTGGTACTGGCATAAGGATAAACCTACAGAACAATGGAATAGAATTGAGAGTCCAGAAATAAATCTACATGTATATGGCCAACTGATTTTCAACAAGGGTGCAAGTCTATTCAATGGGGAAAGAATAGTGTCTTCAACAAATGGTGCTGGGATAACTAGATATCTACATGCAAAACTATGAAGTTGGACCCCTACCTCATACCATTTACAAAAATTTACTCAAAAGAGATCAACAATGTAAATATAAGAGATAAAACCATAAAACTCTTGGAAGAAAACATTTAAATCTCCATGACCTTGGGTTTGGCAATGGATCTTTAGCTATTAAATCAAAAGCCTGAACAAAAAAGAAGAAAAACAGACAAATTGAACGTTATCAAAATTAAGAACTTCTGTGCAACAAACAATATTATTAAGGAAGGAAAAAGATAACTGTCGGAACAGAAGAAAATATTTCTAAATTGTATATATGATAAAGAGCTCAATATACAGAATACATAAAGAATTCTTACAACTCAATGACAAAAAGACAAACAACTCAATTTAAAAATGGACAAAGGACTTGAAGGACATTTCTGCAAAGAAGATATACAAATGGGCAACAAGCATATAAAAACACGCTCAACATCATTAGTCCCTAGGGAAATACAAGTCAAAACCACAATGAGATATCACTTCATACCTATTAGGATGACTACAATTTTTTTTAGAAAAGGAAAATAAATGTTGCAAGGATCTGGGGAAATTGGAACCCTCATATAACTGCTAGTGAGAATGCAAAATGGTGCAGCTGCTGTGGAGATCAGTTTGATGATTCCTCAAAAAAGTTAAACATAGAATTAACATATGAAGTAGAAATTTCATTCCTAAGTACAGTCAGCCCTCCATATCTGTGGGTTCCACATCCACAGATTCAGCCAAGAGTGATTATAAACATTTAGGGAAAAAATTCCAGAAAGTTCCAAAAAACCCAAAACTTGGATTTGCAACAGGCCAGCAACTCTTCACACAGCATTCACATTGTATTAGGTATTATAAGTCATCTAGAGATGATTTAAAGTATACAAATGTTTATCCATGGGTTATATGCAAATACTACACCATTTTATATAAGAGTCTGGAGCATCCACAGATTTTGGTATCCATGGCAGATCCTGGAACCAATCCCCTGTGGATATGGAGGAATGACTATGTATACCCAAAAGAATTAAAAACAGGGACTCAAATAGACACTTGCACACCACGTGCATTGCAGCATTATTCACAATAGTAAAAAGGTGGAGACAAGCCAAGTATCTATTAACAGATGAAATGATAAACAAATGTGGTAAATACATACAATGGAATATTATTCAGTCATAAAAACAAATGAAATTCTGAAACATGGATGAACCTTGAATACATTATGTCAGGTGAAATAAGCTGCATACAAAAGAACAATTATTGTAGGATTCCACTTATATGAAATATCTAGAATAGGCAAATCATAGAGTCAATAAGTAATTTAGAGGTTACCAGGGGCTCTGGGAAGTGGGAAATGAGTTATTGCTTAATGGGTACAGAGTTTCTGTTTTGGGGTGATGAAAAGTTTTGGAAACAGATAGTGATAAGGGTTGCACAAAATCGTGAATGTAATTAATAGCACCAAATTGTACACTTAAAATGGTGAATCTTATGTTATATGTATTTTACCACAATAAAAAATATTAAAGATAATTGGTGGTCTCTAGGTGTGAAATGGGAGAGAATGATGACCGGGACTAGAAACCTACAGGGTCAGAGCTCTTTACCCTGCTAGGCCAGAGGGGAACCCTTCAGCACACCAGGGTCCACCTACTCTCACACAGGAGCTTCCTTGCTGCAATATAGCAGTCATGGATCTGGAGTGGGTGGAGAGATGGGGCCACAGGGAGGCTTGTGCAGAGGGGACAGGGCACAGCTCTACCTTGCTAATTTCTCCTTCCACTGTGGAATTCTTGTTCCCACTTGTCTCCAGCCTTATTCCAAGTCATGCTTAGGAAGCGCTGAGCCTGTATCTGGGAGCACCTCCAAACTAGGCCATAGCTGGGAGTACTGTGAAGAGGTTGACTTATGGTACTGTGAATTTATCTGTCTGTGAATAATACAAATCTTCTCATTCCCCCTTCCTTCCCTACCAACTTATCCACCAGGGACAAAACAACTTAGATTTTGATACATTTCAGAGAGATAAGGGAATGTTGGGGATGGGGTGGTGGACTGCAGGTGTTTCATCAAGGTGACCATCAAGGTATTCAGGATGGCATGAGCTAGAACAGGAGAGAGAGGGTGGTATCCAAAGGGGACTTGGAGAGCAGTCCCATCACAGGGTCTGGAAGGGAGAACTCCATGTGGGGCTCTGCATGCAGCCTTTGTAGTGCAGGCAGAACCCTATGACTTGGGCAGCCTTAGGGATGATGCTCAGGCAAACACGATACAGAAGAGCAAATCCTCCAGAAGACCTGTCCACAGAGTCTGCACTTGCAGGGAACTGTGCAGCACAACACATTCTCACAATATGGCCTGGGTGAGCCTTGGGGTCCTAGTCTAGCCCAGGGAGAGCAAGGCGGCCAGGAAAAAGATGGCCAACAGTTCCTCAACACCTGGTGAGCAAACACACATCTTACCTACACTGTACAGTCCTTCTCACACCTGCATTTCCCAGAATAGCACTAACCTATCACAGCTGAGGTGGTCTGGAATAAAGCTCATGGGGAAAAGGAATTTTGTTCTAGTTTGCCATTTCTAAAAAGCAAATTCACAACCCTTCGAATTTTTAGTCATACAAATTAAAGCATCAAAAAGGACATATACCCTGGACTTGGAACCACTACCACCGCCGCCGCCATCATCACCAACACCCAGCATTTCAAAACTTATTTAAAAACTACAGTAATAAAGACAGTATGCTACTGGCATGAGAATAGACATACATATTAATGGAATTGAATGGAAAGTCTAGAGATAAATCCTTACATTTAAGGATTTCTTGATCAACAAGAGTACCAATTGATCAACAAGAGTACCAGGGCAATTCAATAGGGAAAGAATAACCTTTTCAATAACTGGTGCTAGGACAACCAGATATTTACTTGCAAAAGAATAGTTACACCCTCCCCTACACGTATAAAAATTAATTCAAATTATTCATACACCTAATTAAATGTAAGGGCTAAAACTATAATGATCTCAGAAGAAAATGTAAGAGTAAATTTCTGTGACCTTGAGTTAGGCAATGGCTGCTTAGATATGACACCAAAAACAAAAGTGACCAAAAAAAAAAAAAAGATGTATCAGACTTAATCAAAATTAAAAGCTTTTATGCTTCAAAAGATACCATGAAGAAAGTGAAAAGACAACTCAAAAAATGAGAGAAAATATTTGCACAGCACAGTGTGATCTAGCAAATGAAGGAGAAATTGAGACTTTCCTGGTAAAGGAAAGCTGAGGGAGTTCATCACTATTAGACCTACCTACAAGAAATGCTGATAGGATTCCTTCAAGTTGAAATGAAATGATGCTAGAAAGCAATATGAAAGCTCTCTGGTAAAGATAACTGCATAGAAAAATACAGAATCTTGAAGTATTGTAATGTTGGTGTGTAAATCACTTTTAATTCTGGAATAGCATTGGAGAGAAAAAAGCATAAAATTAACTCTAAGTCTATGTTTTGTTTTGTTTTGTTTTTTAAATTTTTATTTATTTATTTATTTATGGCTGTGTTGGGTCTTCGTTTCTGTGCGAGGGCTTTCTCTAGTTGTGGCAAGCGGGGGCCACTCTTCATCGCGGTGCGCGGGCCTCTCACTATCGCGACCTCTCTTGTTGCGGAGCACAGGCTCCAGACGCGCAGGCTCAGTAATTGTGGCTCACGGGCCTAGTCGCTCTGCGGCATGTGGGATCTTCCCAGACCAGGGCTCGAACCCGTGTGCCCTGCATTGGCAGGCAGATTCTCAACCACTGCGCCACCAGGGAAGCCCTAAGTCTATGTTAATGGATATATAATATTAAAATGTAATTTGCATGTGATAATACTTATAGTAAGAAATTTATAATTTATAACAATAAATATATATTTGGCCTTAGTCACCAGTCCAGGCACAGAGATCCTAAAACCCTTTGAATTTACTTGGAGATACACCTTGGAGATAAATGTGTCTCTTGTTATATTAATGAGGTGACTTTTGGGCCACACCAAAGTATGCATGGAGGCTGGTTACCAGGAGAACCAACCAGTGATTAAAGGGTTGGACATTAAGCCCCAAACCCCTGACCTCTGGGAGGGGAGAGGGGTTGGAGGTTAAATCAATCACCAACAGCCAAAGATTTAATTAGTCATATGTATGTAATGAGGCTTCCATAAAAACCCAAAGGGATGGGGTTGGGAGAACCTCCAGGTTGATGAACACATGGAGGTTTGGGGAGGGTAGCATGCTCAGAAAGGGCTGCCCTTTCCCCATATCTTGCCCTATGCATCCCATCCATATGGCTGTTCCTGAGTTATATCCTTTTATAATAAACTGATGATCTAGTAAGTAAATGTTTATCTGAGTTCTGAGAGCCACTCCATAAATTAATCAAACTGAAGAAGGGGTTTGCTGAAACTTCCAATCTATAGCCAGTGGATCAGAAGCATAGGTAAAAACCTGGGCTTGCAACTGACATCTGAAGTGGGGTGGGAAGCAGTCTGTGAGACTGAGCACTTAACCTGTGAGATCTGATGCTATCTCCATGTAAACAGCATCAGAACTGTGCTGAATTGTAGGACACCCAGCTGGAGTCTGAGAATTACTTACAATTGTTGGTGTGGAAACACCCCCCCACACACACACACACACACTGTAACTGGTTGCAGAATGAAGAATTTCTTGGTGGTGGCATAAGGAAGAACCCAAACACACACATTGGAATTGGTGACCAGAAAACATTTTATTGCAATATTAATAACATATAGTTGGGGGAGGGGGACAGAAATGTAAAGGAGTAGAGATTTTGAATATGATTGAAGTTAAGTTGTTGTCAGCTTAAAATCGATTGTTATAACTTCAAGATGTTTTATGTAATCTCCTTGTTCACCACAAAAAAAATACCTATAGATGATACACAAAAGGAAATGAGAAAGGAAACAAAGCACATCACTGCAAACAAACAAAAATCAATGAAACACGAAGGAAGGCAACAAGAGAGGAAATGAGATACTAAATATCTATAAGATATACAGAAAGCAATTAACAAGATAGCAGTAGTGAGTCTTTCCTTAACACTAATGAATTTAGTGGGTTATACTCCCCAATTAAAAAGATATACTGTCAGAATGGATTAAAAGGAAAAAAATATCCAGCTATGTGCTGTCTAAATGAGACTCACTTTAGATCAAATGACATACCCAGGATGAAAGGGAAAAGATGGAAAAAATTATTCCAAGAAAATGATAAACAAAAGAGAGTAGAAGAGGCCATACTTATATCACACAAAATAGATTTTAAGTCAAAAACTGTCACAAGAGACAAATAAGACATTATATAATGATAAAAGGGACAATTCTTTAGGAAGATATAACAATTTAACTATATATGCACCAAACACTGGAGCTGCCAAATATATGTAGCAAATATTGAGAGAATTGAAGGGAGAAATAGCAACACGATAATAGTAAAAGGATTCAATACTCCACTTTTAATAATGGATAGAAAAACCAGACCAATAAGGAAAGAGAAGACTTGAACAATACTATAAAACAATGGACATAACAGACACATACAGAACACTCCATCTAACACATTTTCCTCAAGCATCCATGAAACTTTATCTAAGATGGCCACATGTTAGGCCACAAAACAAGTCTTAATTTAAGAAGATTGAAATTATACCAAGTATCTTTTCTGACCACAATGCAATGAAACTAGAAATCAATAGCAGAAGGAAAACTGGGAAATTCACACATATGTGGATATTAAGCCACACATTCTTAAAGAACCAATGAGTCGGGGAGAGAGGAGAAGATGGTAGAAGAGTAAGACGCGGAGATCAACTTCCTCCCCACAGATACATCAGAAATACATCTACACGTGGAACTGCTCCGATAGAGCACCCACTGAATGCTGGCAGAATACATCAGACCTCCCAAAAGGCAAGAAACTCCCCACGTACCTCGGTAGGGCAAAAGAAAAAAGAAACAACACAGACAAAAGAATAGGGACGGGACCTGCACCAGTGGGAGGGAGCCGTGAAGGAGGAAAGGTTTCCACACACTAGGAAGCCCCTTCGCGGGCAGAAACTGCAAGTGGCAGAGGGGTGAAGCTTCGGAGCCATGGAGGAGAGTGCAGCAACAGGGATGTGGAGGGCAAAGCGGAGAGATGCCTGCACAGAGGATTGGTGCAGACCAGCACTCACCAGCCTGAGAGGCTTGTCTGCTCCCCGGCCGGGGCTGGGAGCTGAGGCTCGGGCTTCAGTCGGATTGCAGGGAGAGGACTGGGGTTGGCGGCATGAACACAGCCTGAAGGGGTTAGCACACCACAGCTAGCCGGGAGGGAGTCCGGGAAAAGGTCTGGAGCTGCCGAACAGGCAAGAGACTTTTTCTTGCCTCTTTGTTTCCTGGTGCACGAGGAGAGGGGATTCAGAGTGCCGCCTAAACAAGCTCCAGAGACGGGGGCGAGCCACGGCTATCAATGCAGACCCCAGAGACGGGCATGAAACACTAAGGCTGCTGCTGCCACCACCAAGAAGCCTGTGTGTGAGCACAGATCACTATCCATACAGACCCTCCCGGGAGCCGGTGCAGCCCGCCACGGCCAGGGTCCCGTGATCCAGGGACAGTTTTCCCGGGAGAACGCACAGCGTGCCTCAGGCTGCTGCAACGTCACGCCGGCCTCTGCCGCCGCAGGCTTGCCCTGCATCCGTACCCCTCCCTCCCCACCGCCTGAGTGAGCCAGAGCCCCCGAAGCAGCTGCTCCTTTAACCCGTCCTGTGTGAGCGAAGAACAGATGCCCTCAGGCGACCTACACGCAGAGGCGGGTCCAAATCCAAAGCTGAAACCCGGGAGCTGTGCGAACAAAGAAGAGAAAGGGGAATCTCTCCCAGCAGCCTCAGGAGCAGCGGATCAAAGCTCCACAGACAACTTGATGTACCTGCATCTGTGGAATACCTGAATAGACAACGAATCATCCCAAATTGAGGAGGTGGACTTTGGGAGCAAGATATATTATTTTTTACCCTTTTCCACTTTTTGTGAGTGTGTATGTGTATGCTTCTGTGTGAGATTTTGTCTATATAGCTATGCTTTCACCATTTGTCCTAGGGTTCTGTCCGTCCGTTTTTTGTTTTTTTTTTTACTTTAAAAAATTTTTTTCCTTTTTTTCTTAATAATTATTTTTTATTTTAATAACTTTATTTTATTTTATCTTACTTTATTTTATGTCATTTTATTTTATCCTCTTTCTTTCTTTCTTTCTATTTTTTCTCCCTTTTACTCTGAGCCGTGTGGATGAAAGGCTCTTGGTGCTCCAGCCAGGCACCAGGGCTGTGCCTCTGAGGTGGGAGAGCCAACTTCAGGACACTGGTCCACAAGAGACCTCCCAGCTCCATGTAATACCAAATGGCGAAAATCTCTCAGTGATCTCCATCTCAACACCAAGACCCAGCTTCACTCAATGACCAGCAAGCTACAGTGATGGACACCCGATGCCAAACAACAAGCAAGACAGGAACACAGCCCCATCCATTAGAAGAGAGGCTGCCTAAAATCATAATAAGGCCACAGACACCCCAAAACACACCACCAGACATGGACCTGCCCACCAGAAAGAAAAGATCCAGCCTCATGAACCAGAAGACAGGCACTAGTCCCCTCCACCAGGAAGCCTACACAACCCACTGAATCAAACTTAACGACTGGGGACAGATACCAAAAATAACGGGAACTACGAACCTGCAGCCTGTGAAAAGGAGACCCCAAACACAGTAAGATAAGCAAAATGAGAAGACAGAAAAACACACAGCAGATGAAGGAGCAAGGTAAAAACACACCAGACCTAACAAATGAAGAGGAAATAGGCAGTCTACCTGAAAAAGAATTCAGAATAATGATAGCAAAGATGATCCAAAATCCTGGAAATAGAATAGACAAAATGCAAGAAACATTTAACAAGTACCTAGAAGAACTAAAGAGGAACCAAGCAATGATGAAAAACACAATAAATGAAATTTAAAATACTCTAGAAGGGAACAATAGCAGAATAACTGAGGCAGAAGAACGGATAAGTGACCTGGAAGATAAAATGGTGGAAATAACTACTGCAGAGCAGAATAAAGAAAAAAGAATGAAAAGAACTGAGGACAGTCTCAGAGACCTCTGGGGCAACATTAACCGCACCAACATTCAAATTATAGGGGTCCCAGAAGAAGAAGAGAAAAAGAAAGGGACTGAGAAAATATTTGAAGAGATTATAGTTGAAAATTTCCCTAATATGGGAAAGGAAATAGTTAATCAAGTCCTGTAATCACAGAGAGTCCCATACAGGATAAATCCAAGGAGAAACATGCCAAGACACATATTAATCAAACTGTCAAAAATTAAAAATAAAGAAAACATATTAAAAGCAGCAAGGGAAAAAAAAACAAATAACACACAAGGGAATCCCCATAAGGTTAACAGCTGATCTTTCAGCAGAAACTCTGCAAGCCAGAAGGAAGTGGCAGTACATATTTAAAGTGATGAAGGAGAAAAACCTACAACCAAGATTACTCTACCCAGCAAGGATCTCATTCAGATTTGATGGAGAAATTAAAACCTTCACAGATAAGCAAAAGCTGAGAGAGTTCAGCACCACCAAACCAGCTTCACAACAAATGCTAAAGAAACTTCTCTAGGCAAGAAACACAAGAGAAAGAAAACACCTACAATAACAAACCCAAAACATTTAAGAAAATGGGAATAGGAACATACATATTGACAATTACCTTAAATGTAAATGGATTAAATGCTCCCACCAAAAGACACAGACTGGCTGAATGGATACAAAAACAAGACCCATATATATGCTGTCTACAAGAGACCCACTTCAGACCTAGAGACACATACAGACTGAAAGTGAGGGGATGGAAAAATATATTCCATGCAAATGGAAATCAAAAGAAAGCTGGAGTAACAATTCTCATATCAGACAAAATAGACTTTAAAATAAAGACTATTACAAGAGACAAAGAAGGACACTATATAATGATCAAGGTCAAGGGATCGATTCAAGAAGAAGATATAACAATTGTAAATATTTATGCACCCAACATAGGAGCACCTCAATACATAAGGCAAATACTAACAGTCATAAAAGGGGAAATCGACAGTAGCACAATCATAGTAGGGGACTTTAACACCCCACTTTCACCAATGGACAGATCATCCAAAATGAAAATAAATAAGGAAACACAAGCCTTAAGTGATACTTTAAACAAGATGGACTTAATTGATATTTATAGGACATTCCACCCAAAAACAACAGAATACACATTTTTCTCAAGTGCTCATGGAACATTCTGTAGGATAGATCACATCTTTGGTCACAAATCAAGCATTGGTAAATTTAAGAAAATTGAAATTGTATCAAGTATCTTTTCCGACCACAATGCTATGAGACTAGATATCAATTACAGGAAAAGATCAGTAAAAAATGCAAACACATGGAGGCTACACAATACACTACTTAATAACGAAGTGATCACTGAAGAAATCAAAGGGGAAATTAAAAAATACTTAGAAACAAATGACAATGGAGACACAACAACCCAAAACCTATAGGATGCAGCAAAAGCAGTTCTAAGAGGGAAGTTTATAGCAATATAAGCCTACCTCAAGAAACAGGAAACATGTCAAATAAACAACCTAACATTGCACCTAAAGCAATTAGAGAAAGAAGAACAAAAAAACCCCAAAGTTAGCAGAAGGAAAGAAATCATAAAGATAAGATCAGAAATAAATGATAAAGAAATGAATGAAACAATAGCAAAGATCAATAAAACTAAAAGCTGGTTCTTGGAGAAGATAAACAAAATTGATAAACCATTAGCCAGACTCATCAAGAAAAAAAGGGAGAAGACTCAAATAATAGAATTAGAAATGAAAAAGGAGAAGTAACAAGTGACAGTGCAGAAAAACAAATGATCATGAGAGATTACTACAAGCAACTCTATGCCAATAAAATGGACAACCTGGAAGAAATGGACAGATTCTTAGAAATGCACAACCTACCGAGACTGAACCAGGAAGAAATAGAAAATATGAACAGACCAATCACAAGCACTGAAATTGAAACTGTGATTAACAATCTTCCAACAAACAAAAACCCAGGACCAGATGACTTCACAGGTAAATTCTATCAAATATTTAGAGAAGAGCTAACACCTATCCTTCTCAAACTCTTCCAAAATATTGCAGAGGGAGGAACACTCCCCAACTCATTCTACAAGGCCACCATCACCTTGATACCAAAACCAGACAAAGATGTCACAAAGAAGAAAACTACAGGCCAATATCACTGATGAACATAGATGCAAAAATTTTCAACAAAATACTAGCAAACAGAATCCAACAGCACATTAAAAGGATCATACACCATGATCAAGTGGGGTTTATTCCAGGAATGCAAGGATTCTTCAATATATGCAAATCAATCAACGTGATACCCCATATTAACAAATTGAAGAAGAAAAACCATATGATCATCTCAATAGATGCAGAGAAATCTTTCGACAAAATTCAACACCCATTTATGATAATAGCCCTCCAGAAAGTAGGCATAGAGGGAATTTTACTCAACATAGTAAAGGCCATATATGACAAACCCACAGCCAACATTGTCCTCAATGGTGAAAAATTGAAACCATTTCCACTAAGATCAGGAACAAGACAAGGTTGCCCACTCTCACCACTATTATTCAACATAGTTTTGGAAGTTTTAGCCACAGAAATCAGAGAAATTGGAAAAGAAGAAGTAAAACTGTCACTGTTTGCAGATGACATAATAGAGAATCCTAAAGATGCTACCAGAAAACTACTAGAGCTAATCAATGAATTTGGTAAAGTAGCAGTATAAAAAATTAATGCACAGAAATCTCTTGCATTCCTATGCACTAATGATGAAAAACTTGAAAGAAATTAAGGAAGTACTCCCATTTACCATTGCAACAAAAAGAATAAAATATCTAGGAATAAACCTACCTAAGCAGACAAGAGACCTGTATGCAGAAAATTATAAGACACTGATGAAAGAAATTAAAGATGATACAAATAGGTGGAGAGATATACCAGAGATATACGATGTTCTTGGATTAGAAGAATCAACACTGTGAAAATGACTATACTCCCCAAAGCAATCTACAGATTCAAACCAGTCCCTATCAAATTCCCAATGGCATTTTTCACAGAACTAGAACAAAAAAATTGCACAATTTGTATGGAAACACAAAAGACCCCAAATAACCAAAGCAATCTTGAGAAAGAAAAATGGAGATGGAGGAATTGGGTTCCCTGACATGAGACAATACTACAAAGCTACAGTAATCAAGAGAGTACGGTATTGACACAAAAACAGAAATATAGATCAGTGGAATAGGATAGAAAGCCCAGAGAAACCCACGCACATATGGTCACCTTATCTTTGATAAAGGAGGCAGGAGTATAAAATGAGAAAAGACAGCCTCTTCAATAAGTGATGCTGGGAACTGGACAACTACATGTAAAAGAATGAAATTAGAACACTTCTTAACACCATACACAAAAATAAACTCAAAATAGATTAAAGATCTTAATGTAAGGCCAGACACTATAAAACTCTTAGAGGAAAACATAGGCAGAACACTCTATGACATAAGTCACAGCAAGATCCTTTTTGATTCACCTCCTAGAGAAATGGAAAGAAAAAAAACAAAAAACAAATGGGACCTAATGAAACTTAAAAGCTTTTGCACAGAAAAGGATACCATAAACAAGACGAAAAGACAACCCTCAGAATGGGAGAAAATATTTACAAACAAAACAACTGGCAAAGGATTAATCTCCAAATATACAAGCAGCTCATGCAGCTCAATATCAGAAAAACAAACAACCCAATCCAAAAATGGGCAGAAGATCTAAATAGACATTTCTCCAAAGAAGATATACAGATTGCCAACAAACACATGAAAGAATGCTCAATATCACTAATTAACAGAGAAATGCAAATCAAAACTACAATGAGGTATCACCTCACACTTGTCAGAATGGCCATCATCAAAAAATCTACAAAGAAGAAATGCTGGAGAGGGTGTGGAGAAAAAGGAACTTTCTTGTACCATTGGTGGGAATGTAAATTGATACAGCCACTATGGAGGACAGTATGGAGGGTCCTTAAAAAACTGAAAATACAACTACCATACGACCCAGCAATCCCACTACTGGGCATATACCCTGAGAAAACCATAATTCAAAAAGAGTCTCATACCACAATGTTCATTGCAGCACTATTTACAATAGCCAGGACATGGAAGCAACCTAAGTGTCCATCGACAGATGAATGTATAAAGAAAATGTGGTACATATATACAATGGAATATTACTCAGCCATAACAAGAAACAAAATTGAGTTATTTATAGTGAGGTGGATGGACCTAGAGTCTATCATACAGAGTGAAGTATGTCAGAAAGAGAAAAACAAATACCATATGCTAACACATATATATGGAATCTTAAAAAAAAAAAAAAGGTTCTGATGAATCTGGGGCAGGACAGGAAGAAAGACACAGGCATAGAGAATGGACTTGAGGACACGTGCAGGGGGAAGGGTAAGCTGGGACGAAGTGAGAGAGTAGCATTGACATATATACACTACCAAATGTAAAATAGATAGCTAGTGGGAAGCAGCTGCATAGCACAGGGAGATCAGCTTGGTGCTTTGCAACCACCTAGAAGGGTGGGATAAAGAGTGTGGGAGGGAGACAGAAGAAGAACGGGATATGGAGATATCCATATAGCTGATTCACTTTGTTATACAGCAGAAACTTACACAGCACTGTAATGCCATTATACTCCAATAAAGATGTTTAAAAAATACACTAGAAGGAATCAATACCAGAATAATTGAGGCAGAAGAATGGATAGGTGACCTGGGAGTCAGAATGGTGGAAATCACTACTGCAGAACAAAATAAAGAAAAAGAATGCAAAGGAATAAGGACAGTCTAAGAGACCTCTGGGACACCATTAAACTTACCAACATTCACATTATAGGGGTCCCAGAAGGAGAAGAGAGAGAAAAGGACCTAAGAAAATATTTCAAGAGATGGTGGCTGAAAAATTCCCTAACATGGGAAAGGAAACAGTCACCCAAGTCCAGGAAGTGCAGAGAGTCCCAGGCAGGATAAACCCAGGAAGGAATATGCTGAGACACGTAGTAATCAAACTGACAAAAATTAAAGACAAAGAAAAATTATGAAAAGCAAAAAATAACATACAAGGGAACTCCCATAAGTTTATCAGCTGATTTCTCAGCAGAAACTATACAGGTCAGAAGGGTGTGACAGGATACATTTAAAGTGATGAATGGGAAGAACCTTCAACCAAGAATACTTTACACAGCAAGGCTATCATTCAGATTCAGTGGAGAAATCAAAAACTTTACAGATAAGTAAAAGCTAAGAGAATTCAGCACCACCAGACCAACTTTGCAACCAATGCTAAAGAAACTTCTATGTGTAGAAAAGAAAAGGCTACAACTAGAAAGAAGAAAATTACAAATGGAAAAGCTCACTGGTAAAACAAATATACAGTAAAGGTAGGAAATCATCCACACACAAATATGATATCAAAACCAGCAATTTTGAGAAGAGGAGAGCACAAAGGCAGGATATTTGAAATGCATTTGAAATGAAAAGACCAGCAACTAAAAAGAATCTTATTTATATATAGACTGCTATATCAAAACCTCATGTTAACGGCAAACTGAAAATCTACAATAGATACACACACAAAAAAGAAAAAGGAAACACAACACTAAGGTTAGGCATCAAATCACAAGAGAAGAGAACAAAAGATGAAGAGAAGAAAAGAGGCCTACCAAAACAAATCCAAAATAATTAACAAAATGGCAGTAAGAACACACATATCAATAATTACCTTAAATGTAAATGAATTAAATGCTCCAACAAAAGACACAGACTGGCTGAATGGTTACAAAAACAAGACCTATATATATGCTGTCTACAAGAGACCCACTTCAGACCTAGTGACACATACAGACAAAGTAAGGGGATGGAAAAAGGTACTCCATGCAAATGAAAATCAAAAGAAAGCTGGAGTAGCAATACTCATATCAGACAAAATAGACTTTAATATAAAGACTGTTACAAGAGGCAAAGAAAGACACTACATAATGATTAAAGGATCAATCCAAGAAGAAGATATAACAATTGTAAATATATATGCACGCAACATAGGAGCACCTCAATATATAAGGCAAATACTGACAGCCATAAAGGGAGAAATTGACAGTAACACAATAATAGTGGGGGAATTTAACACCCCACTTTCATCAACTGACAGATCATCCAGACAGAAAATCAATAAGCAAACACAGGCCATAAATGACACATTACACCAGATGAACTTAATTGATATTTATAGATTATCCCATCCAAAAGCAGCAGAATACACATTCTTCTCAACTGAAATGGAACATTCTACAGAATTGATCACATGCTGGGCCACAAAGTGAGCCTCAGTAATTTTAAGAAAATTGAAATCATATCAGCATCTTTTCTGACCACAATGCTATGAGAGTACAAATCAACTACAAGGAAAAAAAAACTGTAAAAAACATAAACACATGGAAGCTAAACAATCTGCTACTAAACAACCAATGGATCACTGAAAAAATCAAAGAAGAAATAAAAAAATACCTAGAGACAAATGAAAATGAATACCCGATGTTTCAAAATGTATGGGATGCAGCAAAAGCAGTCCTAAGAGGGAAGTTTATAGCAATAAAATTTTACCTCAGGAAACAAGAAAAATCACAAATAAACAACCTAACCTTACACCTAAAGCAGCTAGAGCAAGAAAAAGGTCCTTTTTGAAGGATCAAAACACAAAGTTAGTAGAAGGAAAGAAATCATAAATATCAGATCAGAAATAAATGAAACAGAAATGAAGAAAACAATAGAAAAGATCAATGAAACTAAAAGCTGGTGTGTTTTTTTTAATGTATTAATATGTATTGAATTTATCAATTACTAATTGAATAATAATAGTAAATACATTGTTGTTAATCAATTTTTAAATTTAAGCAAAATAAATGTATATGTGCAAACTACTTTTTCTGTATGTCTGCTGTAACTGACATACAAAAGGCCATACGTATTTAATGTATGCAACCTGATGAGTTTATAGATAATATACATTTCTGTAGCCATCACCACGAAAACATATACTTCATCTCCAAATGGTTTCTCCTATCTACTTTATTTACTATTATTATTATACAATAATAATTATTTAACAAAAGATTTACCCTCTTAGAAATTTTTAGTATGTACAGTATAGCTGGTTCTTTGAAAAGATAAACAAAATTGATAAACCTTTAGCTAGACTCATCAAGAAAATAAGGGAGATGGCTCAAATCAATAAAATTAGAAATGAAAAAGGAGAAGCTACAACGGACACCACAGAAATACAAAGGATCATAAGAGACTAGTACAAGCAACTATATGCCAATAAAATGGATAACCTAGCAGAAATGGACACATTCTTAGAAAGGCACAATCTTACAAGACTGAAGCAGGAAGAAACAGAAAATATGAAAAGACCAATCACAAGGACTGAAATTGAAACTGTGATTTTAAAACTCCTAACAAACAAAAGTCCAGGACAAGGTGGCTTCACAGGTGAATTCTATCAAACATGTAGAGAAGAGTTAACATCTATCCTTCTGAAACTATTCCAAAAAATTGCAGAGGTAGGAACACTCCCAAACTCATTCTACGAGGCCACCATCACCCTGAGACCAAAACCAGACAAAGATACCACAAAAAAAAAAAAAGAAAATTACAGGCCAACAACACGGATGAACATAGATGCAAAATCCTCAACAAAATACTAGCAAACCAAATCCAACAAAACTTTAAAAGGATGGTACACCATGATCAAGTGGGATTTATCTCAGGGATGCAAGGAGTTTTTCAATATCTGCAAATCAATCAGTGTGATACACCACATTAACAAACTGAAGGAAAAAAAACCATATGATCATCTCAATAGATGCACAAAAAGCTTTTGACAAAATTTAATACACATTTATGATAAAACTCTCCAGAAAGTGGGCATAGAGGGAACATACCTCAACATAATAAAGGCCATATACAACAAACTTACAGCTAGCATCATACTCAACAGTGAAAAGCTGAAAGCATTTCCTCTAAGATCAGGAACAAGAGAAGGATGTCCACTCTCACAAATTTTATTCAGCATCGTTTTGGAAGTCCTAGCCATGGCAATCAGAGAAGATGAAGAAATAAAGGGAGTCCAAATTCAAAAAGAAGAAGTAAAACTATCACTGTTTGCAGATGACATGATACTATACATAGAAAATCCTAAAGATTCTACCAGAAAACGACTACAGCTCATCTTGAATTCAGTAAACATGCAGGATACAAAATAAATACACAGAAATCTGTTGTATTTCTATATTTAATGAAAGATCTGAAGGAGAAATTAAAAAAACAATGCCATTTACCATTTTATCAAAAAGAATAAAATACCTAGGAATAAACCTACCCAAGGGAGCAAAAGACCTGTATTCAGAAATTTATAAGATGCTGATGAAAGAAATTAAAGATGACACAAACAGATGGGAAGAAATACCATGTTTTAGATTGGAAGAATCAATATTGTCAAAATGACTATACTACCCAAGGCAATCTACAGATTCAATGTAATCCTTATCAAATTACCAAGGGCATTTTTCACAGAACTAGAACAAAAAGTCTTAAAATTTGTTTGGAGACACACACACAAAAAAACCTTAATAGCCAAATCAATCTTGAGAAAGAAAAACAGAGCTGGAGTTATCAGGCTCCCTGATTTCAAACTATACTACATAGCTACAGTTATCAAAGCAGTATGGTATTGGCACAAAAGCAGAAATATAGATCAATGGAACAGGATAGAAAGACCAGAAATAAACCCATGCACCTATAGTCAATTAATCTTCAACAAATAAGAGGCAAGACTATACAATGGAGGAAAGACAGTCTTTTCAACATACGTTGCTGGGAAAATTGGACAGCTACATGTAAAAAAATGAAATTAGAACATTCTTTACACCATACACAAAAATAAACTCAAAATGGATTAAATACATAAATGTAAGAGATACTATAAAACTCTTAGAGGAACACATAGCCAGAACACTCTTTGACGCAGATCATAGCAATATCTTTCTCAAGCTGTCTCCTACAGTAATGGAAATAAAAACAAAAATAAACAAATGGGACCCAATTAAATTCAAAAGCTTTTGCACAGCAAAGGAAACCTAAACAAAATGAAAAGAAAACCCACAGAATGGGAGAAAATATTTGCAAATGATGCAACTGCCAAGTGATTAATCTCCAAAATTTACAAACAGCTCATGTGGCTCAATAAAAAATAAAAATAATAATAAAAAAAATCAAAAAATGGGCAGAAGATCTAACTAGACATTTCTCCAAAGTAGACATACAGATGGGCAAGAGGCACATGGAAAGATGCTCAACATCCTAATTATTAGAGAAATGCAAATCAAAACTACAATGAGATATCACCTCACGTGAGTCAGAATGACCATCAACAAAAGGTCTACAAACAATAAATGCTGGTTAAGGTGTGGAGAAAAGGGAACCCTCTTACACTGTTGGTAGGAATGTAAATTGGTACAGCAACTATGGAGAACAGTATGGACGTTCCTTAAAAAACTAAAAATAGAGCTACTATATGATCCAGCAATCCCAGTCCTGGGCATATAACTGGAGAAAACCATGGCTTGAAAGGGTACATGTGCCCCAATGTTCATTGCAGCACTGTTTACAATAGCCAAGATGTGGAAACAACCTAAATGTCCATTTACAGAAGAATGGGTATAGAAGATGTGGTACATATATACAATGGAATATTACTCAGCCATTAAAAATAATGAAATAATGCCATTTGCAGCAACATGGATAGACCTGGAGATTATCATACTAAGTGAAGTAAATCAGACAGAGAAACAAATATATGATATTGCTTATGTGCAGAATCTAAAAAGAAATGATACAAATGAATTTATTTACAAAACAGACTCACAGGCTTAGAGAATGAACTTACAGTTACCAGGAGGACAGCTGGGTGGGAAGGGGATGGATTGGGAGTTTAGGATTGACAAGTACACACTGCTGTGTTTAAAATAGATATCCAACAAGGACTTACTGTATAGCACAGGGAATTCTGCTCAGTATTCTATAATAACCTAAATGGGATAGAATTTGAAAAAGAATAGGTACATGTATATATATAACTGAATCACTTTGCTGTACACCTGAAACTAACACAACATTGTTAATCAACTATACTCCAATATAAAATTAAAATTTTTTTTAAAGGACTGAAGAAAAAAATTTTTAAAAAAAAGGAAACAGCACACAACAGCATGGATGACTTTTGAGGACATTATGCTAAGTGAAATAAGCCAGTCAAAAGGGTAAATACTGTACGAATCCACTTATATGAGGTCTCTAGAGTAGTTAAACTCATAGAAAGTAGAATGGTGGTGGCCAGGAGCTGGGAGGAGGGGGAAATGAGGATTTGTTCAATGGGTATAGAGTTTTAGTTTTGCAAGATGAAAAAGTTCTAGAAATTTGTTGCACAACAATATGAATATAGTTAACACTAATTAACTATACACTTAAAAATGGGTAAGATGATAATTTTATGGGGATTTTTGTTAACCACAACTTACACTTTTTAAAAAGACCTCATATTGTATGCTCCATTTACATGAAATGTCCAGAATAGACAAATCCATAGAGATAGAAAGTAGATTAGTGGTTGGACTGGGCGGAAGGTGGGCTTTTGGAGTGACTACTAAGGAGTATGGTGGTTTTGGCAGGGGGTGGAGGGAAAGAAAATGTTGTAACATTAGATTATAGTGACAGTTGCACAATTCTGTGAATATACTAAAAATCATTGACTTGTGCACTTTAAAAGGTGAGTTGTGTGGTATGTTAATTATATCTCAATAACGTTGTTTAAAAGGGGTGAGACCCAGGAAATGGATGCCATTGGAATGGGGAGGAGATGGGAGGAGGTGGGTGAAGGGAGAGAAAAGCTGGGATAGTGTGGCAAGTGCCAGAGAGAGTGGAATCTATTAAAAGTGATGTTCACAAATTTTGCTTTTTATGTGTGGTATAAGCTAATGTTTCCTTATAAAAACTTCAGTAAAATCCACATTATTTGCAAATGCTTTAGGAGTTGCATCTGCATGCGTGTTTCAGATGTAACGACTGCTGACTGTGACCCCAAGGAGACCCAGTGATCCTTGCCGCCCCACCCCCCTGACTTAGTGCAGCATCTGGCATGTTGTAGGTACTCAATACTGTTGGTTAATTTGAAGAATGTGAATGAATGAATAAATGAAGCCTCTTAAATTCTCTATGTCATCCAGAGTCTGCTTGGAGGAGAGCAGGCTTCCTCAAGCAAGATTACTACAGAGAAATTTGCAACTCGCCTTCTGCCATGGCACTTTCCTTGCCTGCTTTGCCCAAATCATCTTCTGCTGATTTCCAACAAAGGACTGATGTCACCTTTCCAGTGGCCCTGTATTCTCATAGGAATGAAATACATATTCATCAAACACCTACCTGCGCTAAACACCCTGCTAGATGCTTCACTTATTTCTCTCTTTTAATTCTCACAACAATAATCTACATAAGATGGAAACTATTATGACCTCAATTTACACATTAAGAGAGTGTAAGTGACTTGCCCAATGCCACATGGTGAGTAAGTGTGATATCTAGACGTGAACCCAGATCTCTCCACTCCAGAGCTTTCCTCACCCCTGTAATTTCTTGAAGACCACAAATCCTCCAAGGTTCAATGTATTAAAGTCTCTAATAGCGGAATTCTAGGCACTGGTGGGTGAAGGTGATGCAGGGAGATTCTTTGGGGCAGTAGTTCTCCTACATGAACCACATCCCATCAGGAGCTCCACAGTGAAGACCAGCAGACATATTGAGCACATTGTTTGACTCTGAAAAGTGAGTAGAAGAAAAGATCTGACCTCTGAAGAGGACAGGTCTAGTCAGGCTCTGGAGAAGGAGCTGAGAGGCAGAGCATGAAGGCAGGCCTTGGCTACACCCAGACGCACCCAAGTGAAGACTCACCGCCAAGGAGAGGCTGTGACTGACGGCGGTGGCAGAGGCAGGCCACACCCAGGCAGGGCCAGTGATGAGGGAGAGCGTCCCATGGCACCTCCCTGGCCCTGGAACCCGGGATCTGGACCGACTTGATTGGTGCACAGGAAGTCCCCTTTTCCCCTCCCTTCAAAGCCCCAGGCTAACTCCCACACCCAGACACCCTCAGCCCCCCCCCCACCCCGCCACATACACAGGAGCCACTGCTGAAAGCACATACTGTCATACCCACATCTACGCATGTAACAAACTTGCACTCATCTGCCCACGTGTGCACTAACACACAGAGACGGCTACTGTCTTAGGCATGGATTGTTGGTTGCAAATAACACAAATCAGCTCAAACCATTGGAAGAAAAGTAAGGGTCTGAAGGAACCTGAATGAGATGGCACCTGGCAGACAATGCCTGGTTGGCAGAAGCCCCTGCCTGTGAGGGGAAAACCCCTGCCAAGTGCTTGGGCTGGACTGGGACCTGGGAAAGAGGAGGCAGGCAGAGAGGGAAGCAGAGGGCTGGGGTGAAGGGCAGCACCAAGCACAGACTTCCCCACATCGTCCCCGAGAGGGGAGGCCTGGCTGCTCTTGTGAAGAAACTCAGGTCCTGCTGTGATTCTCCTCTAGACAGAAGGGTGTCGCTCAGGCAAGTGGGGAATGTCCTCCACTAGGACTTTCTCAACTGCTGCCCCTTCACACACATCCACATGGACACACCCACTTCTCTGCTTCCAGATGACTTCCTGCCAGCCACACTGAGCCTCCATTTCCAGTGGGAGTATGTGGGTTCAAAGAAAGATCCAGAACGGTGGATTAGAATCATAACCCAAAATTCCTAGCCATTTTCTTAAAGATTTTGGAACAGTTCTCTCTCTGGTGTCTCTCAGCTCTCAGGTTTGTTTTGCCCCATGGGGTTACGCTGACAGCCCTTCTTCCAAGACCTTAACTTGCCCCTAGTCCCCACTACGTTCCTAGCTGCCGGGGGACCTCCTGCAGTTTGTAGCCCACAGCAAACTCAATTCAGAATAAACCTGCAATCTGCAGATCATGCCTGGAGAAGACGTTGGGCAGTTCCTGAAAGTAATAAACACACACCTACCATGTTACCAGCAATTTTACTACTGGGGATATACCCAAGATAAATGAAAACCTGTCCACAGAGAAACTTGTACACAAATGTTCACAGCAGCATTAATCAACATTGCCAAAGGATGGAAACAAGCCAATGTCCATCAACTGATGAGTGAATAAGGAAAACAGGGTGTGTCCAAACACTGAAATATTATTCAGCAAAAAAAAAAAAAAAATGAATGAAGTTGATACATTCTACAACATAGCTGTACCTTGAAAACATTATCTAAGTGGAAGAAGCCAGTCACGAAAGACCACATATTGCATGATTCCATTTATGTGAAATACCCAAAATTGGCAAATCCAGAGAGACAGATAGATTAATCATTGCCAAGAATAGGGGAGAGGAGAGAGAAGCGGTTCTTTTGGGAGTGCTGAAAATTAGATAGTGGTGATGGTGGCACAACTCTGTGAATATACTAAAAATACTGGCTTGAACACTTTAAAAAAGCAAATTATATGGATGTGAATTGTGTCTCAATAAAACTCAGTAAACTCGAGAGGACCTTCAAGATGGCAGAAGAGTAAGACGTGGAGATCACCTTCCTCCCCACAAATACATCAAAAATACATCTACACGTGGAACAGCTCCTACAGAACACATACTGAACGCTGGCAGAAGACCTCAGACGTCCCAAAGGGCAAGAAACTCCCCACATACCTGGGTGGGGAAAAAGGAAAAAGAAAAAACAGAGACAAAAGAATAGGGAAGGGAACTCCACCTCTGGGAGGTAGCTGTGAAGGAGGAAAAGTTTCCACACACTAGGAAGCCCCTTCACTGGTGGAAATGGGGGGTAGGTGGGGTGGAAGCTTTGGAGCCACGGAGAAGAGTGTAGTGACAGGGGTACAGAGGGCAAAGCAGAGAGATTCCTGCAAAGAAGATTGGTGCCAACCAACACTCACCAGCCTGAGAGGTTTGTCTGCTCATCCGCCGGGGTGGGTGGGAGCTGGGAGCTGAGGCTCGGGCTTTGGAGGTCAGATCCCAGGGAGAGGACTGGGGTTGGCTGCATGAACACAGCCTGAAGGGTGTTAGTGCACCACAGCTAACTAGGAGGGAGTCCAGGAAAAAGTTTGGAACTGCCTGAAAGTCAAGAGACCATTGTTTCAGGGTGCTCGAAGAGAGGAGATTCAGAACACCACCTAAATGAGCTTCGGAGGTGGGCGTGAGCTGTGGCTATCAGCACGGACACCAGAGACGGGCATGAAAAGCTAAGGCTGCTACTGCAGCCACCAAGAATCCTGTGTGCAAGCACAGGTCACTATCCACACATCCCCTCCTGGGAGCCTGTTCAGCCCGCCACTGCCAGCATCCCTAGATCCAGGACAATGTCCCCAGGAGAACACATGCCACACCTCAGGCTGTTGCAACATCACACTGGCCTCTGTCACTGCAGGCTTGCCCCGCATTCCATATGCCTCCCTACCCATGGCCTGAGTGAGCCAGAAACCCCTAATCAGCCGCTACTTTAACCACCTCCTCTCTGGGCAGGGAACAGATGCCAGAGGGTGACCTACAAGCAGAGGCAGGGCCAAATCCAAAGCTGAACCCCAGGATCTGTGCAAACAAAGAAGAGTAAGGGAAATTTCTCCATGCATCCTCAGGAGCAGCGAATTAAATCTCCACAATCAACTTGATGTAACCTGCATCTGTGGAATACCTGAAAAGACAATGAATCATCTCAAAATTGAGGTGGTGGGCTTTGGGAGCAATTGTAGACTTGGGGTTTGCTGTATGCAACTAACTAGTTTCAGATTTTTATATTTATATTGGTATAGTTTTTAGTGCTTGTTATCGTTGGTGGAATGTGTTTTGGTTTTGTTGCTCTTTTTTTCTTTCTTTTTTTAAATTTTTATTTTAATAACTTTATTTTATTTTTTTTCTTTCTTTTTTTTTCTCCGTTTTCTTCTGAGCCGTGTGGTTGACAGGCTCTTGGTGCTCTAACCGGGTGTCAGAACTGAGCCTCTGAGGTGGGAGAGCTGAGTTCAGGACATTGGACCACCAGAGACCTCCCGGCCCCACATAATATCAATTGGTAAGAACTCTCCTAGAGATCTTCATCTCAATGCTAAGACCCAGCTCCACTCAACCACCAGCAAGCTCCAGTGTTGGACACCCCATGCCAAACAACTAGCAAGACAGGAACACACCCACACCCATTAGCAGAGAGGATTCCTAAAATCATAACAAGGTCACAGACACCCCAAAACACATCACCAGATGCGGTCCTGCCCACCGGAAAGACAAGATCCAGCCTCATCCACCAGAACACAGGCACGAGTGCCCTCCACCAGGGAGCCTACACAACCCACTGAACCAACATTACCCACTGCAGGCAGACATGAAAAGCAACTGGAACTACGAAACTGCAGCCTGTGAAAGGAGACCCCAAACACAGTAAGTTAAGCAAAATGAGACGACAGAGAAATATGCAGCAGATGAAGGAACAAAGTAAAAACCCACCAGACCAAATAAATGAAGAGGAAATAAGCAGTCTACCTGAAAAAGAATTCAGAGTAATGATAGTAAAGATGATCCAAAATCTTGGAAATACAATGGAGAAAATACAAGAAACGTTTAGCAAGGACCTAGAAGAACTAAAGAGCAAACAAACAATGATGAACAACACAAAAAATGAAATTAAAAATTCTCTAGAAGGAAGCAATAGAAGAATAACTGAGGCAGAAGAACGGAAAAGTGACCTGGAAGATAAAATAGTGGAAATCACTACTGCATAGCAGAATAAAGAAAAAAGAATGAAAAGAATCGAGGACAGTCTCAGAGACCTCTGGGACAACATTAAATGCACCAACATATTAAATGCACCAACATTAGAATTATAGGGGTCCAGAAGAAGAAGAGAAAAAGCAAGGGGCTGAGAAAATATTTATAGTTTAGAAAATATTTATAGAGACTATAGTTGAAAACTTCCCTAATATGGAAAAGGAAATAGTTAATCAAGTCCAGGAAGTGCAGAGTCCCATACGGGATAAATCCAAGGAGAAACATGGCAAGACATATATTAATCAAACTATCAAAAATTAAATACAAAGAAGAAATATTAAAAGCAGCAAGGGAAAAGCAACAAATAACATACAAGGGAATCCACATAAGGTTAACAGCTGAACTTTCATCAGAAACTCTGCAAGCCAGAAGGGAGTGGCAGGACATACTTAAACTGATGAAAGGGCAAAACCTACAACCAAGATTACTCTACCCAGCAAGGATCTCATTCAGGTTCGATGAAGAAATGAACAACTTTACAGAGACGCAAAAGCTAAGAGAATTCAGCACCACTAAACCAGCTTTACAACAAATGCTAAAGGAACTTCTCTAGGCAGGAAACACAAGAGAAGGAAAAGAGCTACAATAACAAACCCAAAACAACTAAGAAAATGGTAATAGGAACATACATATCAATAATTACCTTAAATGTAAATGGATTAAATGCTCCAACCAAAAGACATAGACTGGCTGAATGGATACAAAAACAAGACCCATATGTATGCTGTCTACAAGACACCCACTTCAGACCTAGGGACACATCCTAAGAGACTACTACAAGCAACTCTATGCCAGTAAAATGGACAACCTGGAAGAAATGGACAAATTCTTAGAAATGCACAACCTGCCGAGACTGAACCAGGAAGAAATAGAAAATATAAACAGACCAATCACAAGCACTGAAATTGAAACTGTGATTAAAAATCTTCCAACAAACAAAAGCCCAGGACCAGATGGCTTCACAGGAGAATTCTATCAAACATTTAGAGAAGAGATAACACCTACTCTTCTCAAATTCTTCCAAAATATAGCAGAGGGAGGAACACTCCCAAACTCATTCTACGAGGTCACTATCACACTGATACCAAAACCAGACAAAGATGTCACAAAAAAAGAAAACGACAGGCCAATATCACTCGTGAGCGTAGTTGCAAAAGTCCTCAACAAAATACTAGCAACCAGAATTCAAAAGCACATTAAAGGTATCATACACCATGATCAAGAGGGGTTTACCCCAGGAATGCAAGGATTCTTCAATATATACAAATCAATCAATGTGAAACACCATATTAAGAAACTGAAGGAGAAAAACCATATGATCATCTCAATAGATGCAGAAAAAGCTTTTGACAAAATTCAACACCCATTTATTATAAAAACCCTCCAGAAAGTAGGCATGGAGGGAACTTACCTCAACATGATAAAGACCATATATGACAAACCCACAGCCAACATCGTTCTCAATGGTGAAAAACTGAAAGCATTTCCACTAAGATCAGGAACAAGATAAGGTTGTCCACTCTCACCACTATTATTCAACATAGTTTTGGAAGTGTTAGCCACAGCAATCAGAGAAGAAAAGGAAATAAAAGGAATCCAAATCGGAAAAGAAGATGGAAAACTGTCACTGTTTGCAGATGACATGATACTATAAATAGAGAATCCTAAAGATGCCACCAGAAAACCACTAGAGCTAATCAATGAATTTGGTAAAGTAGTAGGATGCAAAATTAATGCACAGAAATCTCTTGCATTCCTATACACTAATGATGAAAAATCTGAAAGAGAAATTAAGGAAACACTTACATTTACCATTGCAACAAAAGGAATAAAATACCCAGGAATAAACCTACCTAAGGAGAAAAAAGACCTGTATGCAGAAAAGTATAAGAGACTGATGAAGGAAGTTAAAGATGATACAAACAGATGGAGAGATATATTATGTTCTTGGATTGGAAGAATCAACATTGTGAAAATGACTATGCTATCCAAAGCAATCTACAGATTCAATGCAATGTTTATCAAAATACCAATGGCATTTTTCAAGGAACTAGAATAAAAAATTTCACCGTTTATATGGAAACACAAAAGACACCGAATAGCCAAAGCAATCTTGAGAAAGAAAAACAGAGCTGGAAGAATCAGGCTCCCTGACTTCATACTATACTACAAAGCTACAGTAATCAAGACATTATGGTACTGGCACAGAAACAGAAATATAGATCAATGGAACAGGATAGAAAGCCCAGAGATAAACTGACACACATATGGTCACCTTATCTTTGATAAAGGTGGCAAGAACATACAATGGGGAAAAGACAGCCTCTTCAATAAGTGGTACTGGGAAAACTGGACAGCTACATGTAAAAGAATGAAATTAGAGCACACCCTAACACCATACACAAAAATAAACTCAAAATGGATTAAAGACCTAAGTGTAAGGCCAGACACTATCAAACTCTTAGAGGAAAATATAGGCAGAACACTCTATGACATAAATCACAGCAAGATCCTTTTTGACCCAACTCCTAGAGAAATGGAAATAAAAACAAAAATAAACAAGTGGGACCTAATGAAACTTGAAAGCTTTTGCACAGAAAAAGAAACCATAAACAAGACGAAAAGACAACCCTCAGAATGGGAGAAAATATTTGCAAGCGAAGCAACAGACAAAGGCTTAATCGCCAAAATATACAAGCAGCTTATGCAGCTCAATATCAAAACAACGAACCACCCAATCCAAAAATGGACAGAAGACTTAAATAGACATTTCTCCAAAGAAGATATACAGATTGCCAACAAACCCATGAAAGGATGCTCAGCATCACTAATCATTAGAGAAATGCAAATCAAAATCACAATGAGGTATCATCTCACACCGGTCAGAATGGCCATCATCAAAAAATCTAGAAAAAATAAAAGCTGGAGAGGGTGTGGAGAAAAGGGAATCCCCTTGCACTGTTGGTGGGAATGTTAATTGATACAGCCACTATGGAGAAGAGTATGGAGGTTCCTTAAAAAACTAAAAATAGAACTACCATATGACCCAGCAATCCCACTACTGGGCATACACCCTGAGAAAACCATACTTCAAAAAGAGACATGTACCACAATGTTCATTGCAGCACTATTTACAATAGCCAGGACATGGACAGAACATAAGTGTCCATCGACAGATGAATGGATAAAGAAGATGTGGCACATATATATATAATGGAATATTATTCAGCCATAAAAAGAAAAGAAATTGAGTTATTTGTAATGAGGTTGATGGACATAGAGTCTACCGTATGCTAACACATATATATGGAATCAAAAAAAAAAAAGTGGTTCTGAAGAACCAAGGGGCAGGACAGGAAGAAAGACGCAGACATAGAGAATGGACTTGAGCACACGGGCAGGGGGAAGGGTAAGCTGGTACGAAGTGAGAGAGTGTCATGGACATATATACAGTACCAAATGTAAAATAGATAGCTAGGGGGAAGCAGCCGCATAGCACAGGGAGATCAGATCGGTGCTTTGTGACCACCTAGAGGGGTGGTATAGGGAGGGTGGGTGGGAGGGAGATGCAAGAGGGAGGGGATTGGGGATATATGTATACATATATCTGATTCATTTTGTTATACAGCAGAAAATAACACAACACTGTAAAGCAATTATACTCCACTAAAGATGTTAAAAAAATAACTTAGTAAACTCAATGCATGTACATACACAAACAATAATATATCTGTATAGGCGTACACATGTGTGTGTGTATCTATGTAAATCATATTGCTGCTCCTTTCAAAACCTTCCAGGGTCTTTTTCTGTTTCACTCAGGGTAAAGACCAAAAGCCTTGCAAGGCCCATAGTCCCTTATACCATCTGTCACAACTACTTCTCTGACATTTCATACTACACCCCCCACCTCACTCCACTATAGCCATACTGGCCATGCCAGGCATAGCCTGACACCAGCATCCCTGCACAAGTCATCCCTCTATCACTCTGCCTGGAATGTTCACCCGCCTCGGATCTGCATGACTCACTGTTATGCCTCCTATGTGGAGAAAAACAAAGGAGATCTTTCCTTCACCTGCTCTGCAGCACTTCTGTATGTAGGAGTGTAGGTAAAAATATTTGGAATAAACATTAAAATATAAAATATTTACATAAAAATTATGGAATAAACAAAAAAATTTAATTACATGGAATAAACAATATCTTAAAAGTGAAGGGAATATTTATTCCATTTTTTTTGAAAAATATATGGAAATAATATATGGAAAATAAATATATGGAGTAAATAAATACTATATGAAATAGACAATATCTTCAAAGCACCAATTGGCAACGTCAGCAATTGAGGAATATAACTAAATTAAATTAGTCCATTAGTGCACTGAATCTCTTTGCCCCTCACCAAATCTATTTTTGTAAATCTACAAACTTTTACTGTGTACCTAAAGAGAACATATTTTAAATATATGAGATCAGTTGCCTATGAGCTGAGGGAAGGAGACTAAGTATTCAGGAAAAAGGGGGGAAATAATAAATAAAATAACTTAAGATAAAATAATTTCTAATAATTTAAATAAAATAAAATAAGAGAAGTTCCTTGCCATACTGGGGGTACTCTGTGTACCCCGAACTGAGACGTATGAATGACTCAATTCCCTGCATCTGAAGTGCCCAAGAGAAACAAGATGAACCAGGGACAGAAAAGACAGCTGAAAATTAAATTGCTCTGAGAGAAACGACTTAAGATACAAAGGAAAAAGAGAAAAAAACAAAAAACTTTCCAAACTAATGTACAGAGAGGCAAGAAAATGGAAATTACAGAAGATGATATAATAAGAAGGTAGGATAAACATTTAATTGGAATAGCAGAAGGAAAGGAGGGAAAAAATGGGACAGAAGCAATATTTGAAGAGATAAAGACTGAGAATTTTCCAAAATTCATGAATAATATGAATCCTCATATTCAGGAAGCTTAATGAGTATGAAGCAGGATAAATAAAAAGAAACTCATCCACACATCATAGTGAAACCCCAGAAAACCAAGACGAAGAACAAACATTAAAATAAAGCAGAAAAGAAATACACAGACGACCTTCAAGAATTAAAGTGACAGATTTATCAAGAGCGGTAATGAACACGGGAAGCCAGTGGCATGATACCTACAATGTACTGAAAGAATGTAACTTCCAACTTGGAATCCTATACCAGTGAAAAGCATTTTTTTAATAATGAAAGTGAAATAAACACACTGTCAGATACACAAAAATTAAAATTCTCCACTAGCAGACACACACTACTGGAAATTCAGAAATTACTTTTTGACAGAAAGAAAATGATCCCAGATAGACAGAAATGCAGAAAGGAATGAAGCACAGCGGGAATGGCGTGTGTGTATCTAAATGAATATGGACTGTATAAAACAAGAACAGTACTGTCCGAGGCGTTTAAAACACTGAAGAATTAACATGCACGACAACAATAACATACTGTTGGCAGGGGGAGTAAATGGAGTTAAAAGTTCTAAGACCCTTGCTTTATCTAAGAGGAGAGTAAAGTTATCAGTTCACATTAGGCTTTGATGATTCAAAAAGGTATGTTATACATTTTAGGGTAACAATAAAAATGAAAAATATATAACAGGGGGCTTCCCTGGTGGCACAGTGGTTAAGAATCCACCTGCCAATGCAGGGGACACGGGTTCGAGCCCTGGCCCGGGAAGATCCCACATGCCACGGAGCAACTAAGCCCGTGCGCCACAACTACTGAAGCCCAAGCGCCTAGAGCTCATGCTCTGCAACAAGAGAAGCCGCTGCCATGAGAAGCCCGCCCGCCACAACGAAGAGTAGCCCCCGCTCGACGCAATTAAAGAAAGCCTGCACGCAGCAACGAAGACCCAACGCAGCCAAAAATAAATAAATAAATAAATAAATGTAATATATATAACAGAAGAAAGAATCTAACTTAATACATTAAATGCAAATGGATTAAATGTTCCAGTTAAAAGACAAAAATGACACAAACTGTCATGCCAAATATTTTTTTCCGTATCTGCCAATTCTGTTGGAATTAGAATCATTTTATTTTTCTAAATTGTGATAGTGCCAAGACTTAAAGCCCCTACTATAAGAGACAAACCATGATGAAACTGAATACAAAATATTTGGGGCAATCTGGCTTGACCAAGATTATGTAATGACAACTAAGTTTCCATGAGGGCCTGATTTATTTATTTATTTTTTAAACTTTGTATTTTATATTGGAGTAGAGCCAATTAACAATGTTGTGATAGATTCAGGTGCACAGCAAAGCGACTCAGCCATACATATACACGTATCCATTCTCCCTTAAACTCTGCTCCCATCCAGGCTGCCACATAACATTGAGCAGAGTTCCCTGTGCTATACAGTAGGTCCTTGTACACTAGACCGTATAAAAGAGAAAACCACTGTATGCTGCTTATAAGAGACACATCTAAAACCTAACCCAAGTGTTCAAAAGTTGAAAGTTGATGGAGGGTACACACACCTTGTATTCCTGCCCCAAACCCCGTCTTTTGTGGTGTGCAGAGGTCAGAGGCACTTTGTTAAGACTGGGCAGGAGGTCACTTCCCCTGCAAAGCAGGACCAGGAGCCTCCCAGCTCAGCATCAGAAGAATTGGCCGATGGGAGGGGCGATGGGCATAGCCCGGGCTCCACGTCTGTGATCTGCCCCTGGCTGGGCTCCGCGCCTCCTCCTGTGGGCCTCCAGGCTTGCTGCTGCCTTTTCAGTGCTCTGAACACTCTGTCAGTGCCAGAACCATGCTGCCTGCGGGCCCTGCCCTCCATTCCCTGCAGGTAGGCTGGAAGATTCCACAGTGTTTGATCCAGGGCTCGGGGAAATAAACACAGCCTCACACACTCAGAATCAGAATCCATCGATGTGAATGTCCCCGTTACTCTGTAAGCAGTTCTGGTGACTCCTGTTCCGTGCAAGCCCCTCACCTCCTGTACTGTGCTGGGTGGCAGCCCTCCTCACGGATAAGCAGAATCTTGGATGTAAAGAGCCTTATTAGAAGCTGTCACGAGCTTCCTTTCTGGAGAACACTGGGGCCGGGTTTGGAGAAGGAATGGATGAATCGCCCTGGGGCACCAGCCACAGGACCACCCTTGAGCAGTAAAGGGGAAGAGCTCTGCCGCCCCTCTGCCCTCTGCTCACACACAGCGCTCCACTCTGGTCGCCCAATGCGTGGGGTTTTCCATACACCAAGCAGTTCTCTGAGACTCCAGCTGACTGTCTACAGTTTAACTCAAATCTGACACTATCTCCCTGCAGTTAGCGAGGACTCCACAGGTCAAGGGCTCAGTCCCACAAGACTTCCTTCCGCTTCGGACCTCAGTCGCAAGTCCAGGCTGTCACCGGTGCTTCTGACCAAACAGCTGTAAGTCAAACGTCTCCTCCAGTTCAATCATTTGCTAGTGTGGCTTCAAGAACTCAGGAAAACAATACTTACTAGAACACCAGTTTATTAGAAGAGGATACAGCTCAGGAGCAGCCAGGTGGGAGGGTGCACAGCACGCAGGTGGGAAGCGGGGAGGAGCTCCCGTGCCCAGGGTGGGCACACCAGCCCCAAGCTCCTCCTCGTGCTCACCAACCCAGAAACTCGCCGAACCTCGCCCTACGGTGATTTTTAAAAGAATTTTTTGGAAGCTTCATTACATAGGCACAATTGATTAAGTCACTGGCCATTGGTGATTAATTCAACTTCCAGCCCCTCTCTCCTCCCCAGAGGTCACATAGGTGTTGAACAAATCAATGCACATGCTCTATACCGCCTTTCCCCATGCACCTCCCAACCGTTAGTGACTAATGTGCTGTCCCAGTTTGAAGATGCAGCAACTGCAAAGTGGGGAGCTGGGACTCCAGCCCAGGGCTGTATGGCTCTACCTGGTTCTTCTGAGGGGCTTTGAGGTGAGGGCCAGGGGCTGAGAGGCCTGGTGGTCAGGGCCTAAGGATAGCACCAGCTCTCCTCTGCCACCCCTGGAAGCACCCAGGCCAGCCCAAGGTGGAGCCACTTGTGCTGGGAAAGTGTGTGAAACAGGCATCCACTCCAAGCAGAAAGGAAGTGAAAGCACCGCCCCCCCCCCCCCGGCTGGATTAATAGCAAGACCACCGAAGAGCTCAGGGTAAAGCAGGGTCCAGAGCAAGGAGGCCGCCCCAGGGCTCCATCTCCTTCTAGCTACCACCTTGTGCCTCAGCAGCCCCTGCACATGTGGCACATGGGAGTGTGGCAGCTCATTGCCACCATGGCAGACCCAGACCAGAGCTGGCGTGAGGGTCTGGGGGCTGAGGAGCATAGAGTCAGGTGCCCTTGGTACTTCCTGACACCTGCCCCTGCCTGAACTGCCTGGCTGGGCCTGCAGTCACCCAGTGGGTCGGGGCAGAGCAGACTGGGGATGGGGTCCCGGGCCATCGGATCACCTCTGCTGTGCTGCTGGGTGACCACAACGAGGACTGAGCCTCGCCCAGCACCGTGGGTTGCTGCTGACCGCTTTCTGCTGGGAACGTCTTCAGTTGCATGACATGTTCAGAAAACCTAATCACAACTAGACTAGGGAAGTAAAGTCCTTATGGCCTTTTCCCCCTCTGCTCAGCAGCTGGCAGCTCTGTGCACTCACAGAAAAGCATGCCCAACTCGGAAAAAACAATGTTCTTCCCGAGAGCTGCATAATGAACAGGCCGTACTGAGAGCAAAAGAAAACACCGCCCAGCTGGACGCCAACTTTCCTTAGAAGGAAAGGAACCTGGCCTGGGGCCACCGCTTATGATGACAAGTTTGCTCCCAGAGCCATAAAACAAAGCACTTCCAGCCTGGAGCTTCAGCTTGAGTTTTCCTGAAGCCAAGGAGGCGTTTGCCTCTGTGTGTCAGAAAAGGAGCTCTCCAAGAGACAGCGGGCACCAGGGACAGAGACCCCTTCACACAGGCTTTTCAACCTGGGGTCAGCTACCAATTCCAGGCCCCACTGGGGGCTTAGCAAAAGACTGTTGCACCAGGTGAAAGTAAGTAATAGTGTAGCTAATGTATATAGAACTTGTTCTTTAGACCCACTGTCTATTAATCCTCACAATAGCCCTGTAAGGGAGGTATTACTATTATCCCTGTTTCACAGGTAAGGGAACTGAAGTACAGAGAGGGTTAGCAACTTGCTCCAGGTCACGCAGTAATTATGTGTCAGAGCGGGGATTCATCAGGCAGCCTCTCATTTCAGGGCTAGGACTTCCGGGTCTGTTGAGGTTTTGTGTGTGTGTTGGGGGGGGATTTACCCAAGCAGAGTAAGCAGAACCACTTGGGGTGGCACAGGATCAGGACGTTATTGTAGGCATGTGATCCTGCCTGGTTGTGGAGCTGGGTGATCAGCATTCGTCAAGCTCTTGTCTGTGCCCCTGGGGCAGAGGCCTAGAAGTCAGTGGGTAAGGAGGAAATGGGTGTACAGGGGGAAAGCAAGGGGAGCAGGAGCCCCCTGGAATTTCTGGGACCAGCTAGAACCCAAACCTCCGACGTGGACCATCAGCATCCTGCGGGCAAAGGTGGCGCCCTTCTCCAGGGGAAGAACACTTCTGGCCCGAGGTGAGGGAGGGTCCAGCAGGGACTGGAAGGGCTGTGGCCAGGCTGCTGCCCTCACCCCGGTGAGCCAGCAGGGGGCGCCAGCATTTGTGAGACACTGCACCCATCGCCCGAGTGTGAAAAGAGCATGGCACTGCTTTGCTTCCAGATCCCAGATCTCACACGAACTGTCTCTTGTGACTGTCAGAACAGATGGCTCTTGTGGTCTACCCACCCTGAAGGCCATGGGTATCCCCCCATGTCCATGTCTCTTTACCCCAACCTGGGTCCCCTGTACCTGGGTCTCCCCAAGCCCATCTGGTTCACCCCGTCTCCATCTCCCTTGGCCAAAGTGAGAACTAGAGCTTTGCTCCCCAGAGAGTTGAGACCCCTCCCCCTCTTTTCTTTCTGGTCTCCTCTCTCCACAGGCCTTTAGCCACGATCCGAAGGCTCTGTGCGTCTCAGCTCCCAGGAGTCCTAGGTAGAAGCAGCCAGCTCCTGCCCCAGGTGGTTGCCCCTCTCCACCTGCAGGGCCAGCCTTGGCACCTGGGAGGATGTTCCAGGGGGGCTGAGGCTGCCCCAGCGGCAGCTCCTGGGACGAGAGCTCAGGTCAGGAGGAGAAGCAGGCCCTGTGCTCCCGGACGACACACCTGGCTGGGGAGTGGGAGCCACCTGTGGGCTGGAGGCCTGTGGAGGAGGCCGCAGTGGCATGGGACCAAGAGCATCTGTGTGGGGGTCAGATGCAGCTGACCAGGCCACGTTCACCTCCGCGTCTTCCCCACCTTGACTGGTGTGGCGAAAGGGACCCAAGCACCCGCCTCCCAGGCTGTGGCGGGGGGGTGGCCAGAGAAGGGTGAACAAGAGCAGCCAGCCTGATCTACATGGGAGGCCCTCTCCCGAGGCGAGGATGGGGGCTATGGAGGACACACTCCTGAAATAATAGAAAATACGTGGACTGGCCTCTGCCCCCTGTTCCTGACACAGTGCTCCTAAATCCCTTGGAATTTCCTGGGTGATAGGAAATTCACCCAGGTTTTTATTCCAATGAGGTGAGTCTGGGTGGGTTCCTAGACTGGGCCGTGATCAGAAGCTAGGGAGTTTCGACCCCACCCCCTACTCTCCAGAGAGGGGAGAGGGGCTGGAAATGGAGTTAATATTCAGTCGCACCTCCATAAAGATCCCAGAAGTGTGGGACTCAGAGAGCTTGCACGTTGGTGAGCATGTGGCGGTACCGGGAGAGGGCCCGGAAGCTGGCGCCACTTCCCCACTTCACCCTGGGTACCACTTCGTCTGACTGTTCGTCTGTATCTTTTATTACGCCCTTTATAATAAAGCAGTAAACATAGCAAGTATTTTCCTGAGCTCTGCGAGCCATTCTAGCAAATTATCCAACCCAAGGGGGCAGTTGTGGGCACCTCGATTCACAGGCAGTGGGTCAGCACGAACGGGGACAGGCTGGCCTTGCGACTGTCCTCTGAAGAGGGAGGGGCAGTTTGGTGGAACTGAGCTCCTACCTGGTGGGATGGAATGCTGGGTAGATAGTGTCAGAATTGAATTAAGCCGGGGGATACCAGCTGGTGTTGCAGAGACTTGCTTGATAAGTGATGTGAGAAGTATTGTGAGTGTGTGAATAAAGGAAACACAGGAGCAGTTCTCCTAGACCGCACTCTGGAGGGCGCCCATGGCCACCTGACTAGGAACCCAGGAAACCCAAGAACTACGGCAAGTATTTGTTCACACCTGGGAGCAGCTGCTGTGGTGAGGGAGGAGTGGGAGGAGTGTGGGGCAGAAGTGACCCGGGAGGGAGGGAGGCTGCCCTCTGATGAAGGGCGCTGGGCTTTTGTTGGGCAGCTGTTGGGGCCATCCTGCCCCGAAGAAGTTGGAGTCTGGTTGTTGAGGGACCAGGGAAAGGTAATCTGTGGCCATCTCACTCTGGGCTGTCCCTGTGCAGGACCTACAGTACTCCTGAGGACGGAGCCCCTTGCTGTCACCTCGCTTCCAGGTGACGGCCACCTGGGGGTCAGCATGCAGCCTCCGTGCTCTGTGGTGTCTGCCTGCCTCACACTCCCCGGCTGTGTGGGCTTCTTAGCTGACCAGCTGGCCTCCCTGGATGACAGCCAGGGCCCGGTGGTGGGGCAGTGACTAGGTCGAGCACCCAGGGGCCCTCATGCACTCATTCAGGTCCCCCTGCCTCCAAGGCCTACTTCTGAGGCCATCTCCAAGTCCCTGGTGAGAAACCTGATACCCACAGAGGCTGGAAGCTTCCCAGACCACAGGAGACTTAGGGTTGAAAGCACACACTGGCCCCAGCTCTGTCTGGCAGACTTTCCCAGGGGAAAGGGAACCTGTCCTGGGCCTTTCTTCTGGCAGCTCAGCACCAGCTGCCTCTACCCCTACCCCCATGCACACTGAGGTCCTGCCATGCCCCTGTGACTTGGTTGCATCCCCAGGGACCACCCCCATGAGCCCAGTAGTTTCAGGACATAACCCTCATCCCCTGTTCATGCAGTAGAAAGTCAGCCAGACCTGGGATGGAATCGAGTCTGCCACTCCCACATTGCAGGGAATTACTTTGACTTCTGAGCCTCTGTTTCCTCATCTGTGAAATGGGCTACTGATGTAGGTGAACTGTCAGCTTGGTGTGGGTCTGGGTGCTGCGGAGAGTGGTTGGTAGAAGGCCAGTAGGGCTGGCCCAAGTCCTGTCTCTGTGGACATGGACAGGCCCCCAGGGCCATGAGCCAGGGGCCAGCACACACTCACACAAAGAGGACATCCTGAGCAGCCCATTGCATGACCATCTGTATCATTTCTTCATCCGAAATCTAAAGATTCTTGTGAACACAGCCTAAACTGCTGCTAAACAGCTTTCAGTTTTGAAAACTGTGTTTTCGGTGTAAGAGAATTGATTCACACAGACCCAGATGCACACTGGGCAGAACCTTCTAAATCTCATCTCAGCTTCCTGCTTTGCACAGCAGGATGAGTCACCAAGACTTTCAAATGGTGAACAAGGGCGGTGGACCCTCACTCAGTCTTTTTGTTCTGCTTGAGCTCCCATCCCATGTGTAAGCAGGAATGATTCACACATACACTGTCCCTCTGTAAAGCTATCTCACACAAGCACGTAACCTCAGTGGCTGGCAGTCAGGCACAGCCTGAATGATTAGCAGATTTTCCCTGTGTGCCCTGTTGCTAAGAGCAGCCTTGGCCTGGCTCCCGGGCACAGGGACCCAAGTCTGTCCCACTGCCGGCCCGGCCATGGGGATGGGGCGGGGCGGAGTGCTGGGGACCCATTCTGTGGCAGGGGTGTGGGGAGTGAGCAGTACTGTGGACCCACCCTGCCTCTGGCACTGGCCCTGCCCATCCCCTGCCCATGGACCCCAGGGTGGCCTCTAGGGAAGATGGGCTGTTTGCATGGAGGTGCTCAGCTTCCTGGCCTGGCCCATAAGGAAGGCAGGACTGGGGATAGCCACGCAGGGCAGTAGAACAGCGGCCCTTTGCTCCCCAGCTGCACGGTCCTTCTCAAAGGAGGACCCAGTCTCGCTCTGTCCACCTGTCGTGCCCAGGGGTCACTCCCATGCAACTGATGCTTCCCCTCAGTGCCAGGACTGCCTCAAGACTGGAGACAGGCCCCCTGTGGGAGGTGACACTGCAGCTCAGAGGACTTGGGCTTCATGCTCTGACTTATTCTTCCTCCGACTGAACCTGGGTGTCCTCTTGGCCCTCCTGGAAGAAGCAGAAGGCCCTGTCATAGGAACAAGGCCGAGTGGCCTGCAAACGTGGCCACAACCCTGCTCCACCCCCGACCAGCACAGGCTGAGCCTTCTCCACCCTGAATGGGGTGCTTCTCTCAGGCCCCAGAGCCCCTAGCCAGGACCCTATTCAGAGCACGCAGCCCCTGGCCTTCTGGGCCTGAAATAAAAGCCACTTGTTGCCTGGTGAGGGTACGAGGTGGGCATCTTCATCATGTTTCATGGCCTCTTTCTCTCCTGCAGTCATCTCCTCCCTCCATCCCTCCCTCCCCATCAGGCCTGGGAACACACCCGCCTCCATCCCCAATCTGCTGCACACAAAAGCTCATTCTTGACTCTCTCTTTGAGACCAGGCAGCGGTGGCATCTCCCTGGAGACCGGCGTCTTCCGGTCCAACTCCGTCCCCTCCTCTGCCCAGCGCTGCCCCCCTGCTGGCCCAACTCAGCCCCAAGTAAGCTCCTGCCCTCACTCCAGCTGCTCTGGATCCTCTCCTGCGAAGCTGGGAATCTGATGTGCCCACTGGTCTCTCCAGGGGCCCTGCTGGCCCCAGATCAGGGTCGTTTCCTCTGCTGCCATCGCCCTGCACTTGCCTGCAGTCCTGTGCTCACCCCTCCCTCCAGCCCTTCAAGGCCTCCTGAGCCTAGCTCAGGCCCCTCCCCACGAAGTCCCCCAGGAGCTGCTCCAAACCCTCATGCCCTCGAGTCACAACCTGCATTATGTGCCAGGCTGCATGGTCACAGATGCACATGGCACCCCTTCCTTGAGGATCATGCCATGCAGTGGTGGTAACTTAAGCAATTCCGTAACACACACAGACACAGTAACGTGGGAGCTGACCCCGCCGGAGTGACTGGTTAAGCCCTGCTTTGCGTAGTGACTCAGGCCTCAACCACAGGAGGCAGTAAGCACCCCAAAATGGAGGGGCCTAATGGAAACTTTTATTATTACCTCTCCTGGTTCTGGGGGCTGACAGGGCTCAGCTGGAGGTTCTTGGTGGGGAGGAAGGAGTGGGGAGGCCTGGCCCAGTGAGCTGAGCTGCTCAGGGGAGGGCCTGCTTTGCACACAAAGATCCCACTTCTCATTGGCGTCATTTATCATTAATAAAATAATAAAATGAATCAAAACATGCAACTGCTTTTAAAGGGAAAAACCTGGCCTCAGAGGTGACCAGTGCTAACAGGTGGGTATCAAAGCCGACTCTGTCTGTCATTCCTTCTTTCGTCAACACCCGCTTCCCTGGCCAGGCGCTGGGAGGGGGGGTCCCAGCTCAGTGGAATGCACTTACCTCCTCCAAGACTCGAGGCTTATGCTGACACCTCCATATACGTTCACAGCAGCCCTAGAAGGCAGGTGCAGTGACTGCCCCTGTTTTACAGATGAGGAAACGGAGGCACAGAAGAGTCAAGTAAGCTGCCTCAAGCTACAGAACCAGCTGTGGCAGGGCCCGGAGCCCATGCTCCCAGCAGTTCCCCCAGGCTGCCTCCAGCACGGCACCAAGTGCGGCCAGCTCATCCCCACACCTGGGGGGCTCCGCACCTGAGGACCCCTCCACAGAGCATCCCCAACCAGGCTCTGCCTTGGAATCCCGAAGTCACCGGCTCCGTGTCCCCTGCAGACCTCGGTTCAAAGGCAAGCTCCCAGACACGCCTGCTGATGGTCCCTCTCAGGTACTCATCCTCGCTCTGCCCACCCCTGCTAAAATCAACTGTGACCCTGAACTGAGAAAAGGGGCGCCTAGCAGTGACAGTGTCCCGCAGCAGTGGCACGCACGGCCCTGCTCCAGGAATTCAGGGGCCGGATGTGGGGAGGTGGAGGGGTGGTCCCAGACGAGGACAGGACAGTTCATGCCAGCACGTGAGGGGTGGTGGAAGCGCAGGGCAGGGGCAGGTGGTCCAGGGAGGAGGGGCTGTGGATGAAGGTCCCAATCCCGCCGCTGAGGCTCCCGCACGCCCAGGTTCCAGCAGACCCCCATCTGCCTTTCGTCCCAGCTCAGCCCCTGGAAGGCGTTCCTCAGCCCTGGCCAGCCCTCTGGGTCTCTCCCAACCCAGGGTCCGGTTCTCTCGTGGCCCCTAGTGATTTCCCTGAGGATGTGTGTGCGGGGGGGGGGGGGGTCCCTGAACGCACCCACCCTGCTCCCGTCAAGGGCTCCAGCAGCAAAGACAGAAAAAGAAGGCTGCCATTGCTCCCAAATGAAGACTCTGTGGGCTCCTCCTTCCCTTTTTCTTCCTTCGCATTTCTTTTTCTTCTCTTTCACTTTGTAATAAACCATCTGTGGTGTTGGCCAGACACTCTACAGACACTCTTCTTTGCTGTTCATGAGTCGTGACTTCAGGGGGCTGCGCAGAGGCTCACTGGGGATGTGGAAGGCTCGGGGGAGAGACGGGAGCGGGCTGTGTATTCATGCACCAAGCTGGTCACACTAGTGTCAAATCCTCCATGTCTCTGGGTTCAAAATGCCCCAGCTTCACCCTCGCTGCAGTCAGCCCTGTCCTGGCTCCTGGCGCGGAGAGCCGGGGGCAGTGAACATCCTGCCAGAGGGGCCCAGAGCCCTGGTCTGCACCTGGGTCATTTCCCCAGAGTTCCACCTCCCAGCTCCGCGGAAAGCGTGGCCCAGTCCTGCTGTGGGGCCCAGGCCCGGCACCTCCTGGGGCACCAGTGACATTCTGCGTGAGATATGACGTAGTTGGTGCCCCTTCCTGAAAGGCTCTCCTGCCTGAAGGTCCCAGAGCCCCTAACCCGCCCGCCCCCCACAAGGACTAAGTCCTGCTCCTTCTCTCTGAAGAGTAGCTTCCTCCCCAGGAAGGGATATGCATGAGTCCCTGGAGGCCACAGGGAGGGGTGTGGATTGTTTTAAGGGCAGAAGGAAGCCACTGAGTTGGGCGCAGATGGAATCAGACCTTTGAGACCACCTTGGGGGCCTCGGGGCAGGGGGGGCAATGGTTGGAGCAGGGCTGAGGCAGTGGAGGTAGCTGGGAGGGGTGGGCTTGAGGTACATCCCACAGGAAGTGCTGGTAAACTGAGTGTAGGGCTTTTGGAAAGGGAGGAAACTGATTTTTTGCCCAAGTGGAGGGGTAAGAGTGTTACTCAGTGACATGGGAGGAGCCCTGGGGAAGGCGCCACTTGGGCGGTGCGGGGAACAAGGATTCAGTTTTGAACGTGTGAAGTTTGGGGTCCAGTCCCAAGGGACTCAGAGAGCAGGGTCCCTGCCCCCTCAGAGCTCACAGCTGGGGGAGATAGAGGATCACAGAGCAGGGATCGTGTGGGCAGGGGCGGCTGCCTGGGAGGCCTGGGTCGTAGGCGTCCTGTGATGCTCACCTGTGTCCAGGCCCGAAGCCAGGGAGTAGAGCGGATGACACCCTCCCGGCCTCAGGGTGCTCGGGTTCCCGTCTTGGCTGACCCAGCTGCAGGCGTGCGTCCCATCCTCCCGCCTTCTCACAGTGTCTACTCCTGCTGGGATGCCTCACACCTGGCCACGTGCTCTCTGCTTTCAGAGTGTCCCTGCCCTACTCACTCCCCGACTCCCCGCTGCCCTGTGTCACGGTAAGCCCCTTCTCCACGTGCAGGCTCACCTCTCAGAGGGAGAAGGGCCCCTCGGCTGTGGCCCATCAGAGCCCGGGTGCCCCTGCCCTGAGATGACTGCGCTGCCCCAGCAGGACGGGGATCCCTGGGCGCAGAGGGATTGAGGCATGGGCACACTGAGCCCCGGGCCGCCGGAACAGGTCCCGTTCCCAAGGCCCCCTGGCAAATGCTGACATCAGTCAGGAAGCATGGGGACCAGAACTCGTTGCTCCTAGAATTAGCGGTCTCGTCTTTAGTGAGGCCCTAACTCTGCCGCCCGAGGAGTCCTCAGTACTCGTAGGTCCTCAGAGACCCTGTTTAGACAGAGCAGGTCCTCCATGGCAAAGGGAAGGCTGGTGCCCAGGAGGAAGGTGCCATGTCAGGGAAACACGTGAAGCTTGTTCTTACGTTGGCCTTTGACATGCAGATGGCTGCACGAGCCCCTCAATCCGTTGGATGGCTCGTGGCACAGAGGTTGGGGGCAGCTGTGCTCGACGCCCAGGCAGGCCTCTGCTCAGATCCAGCGCCCATGGCACCAGTCACCACCCGGCCACTGGATGGGCGGAGCTGTCCGCAAGGACGGAGGTCTGGGGGCATCTGCTCCTGCCCTCAGAGGGCTCCCAGTTGAGCAGGGGAGGCAATCACCACGTAAACCTGGGCTGGCATCCTGGAAGAGCCCTCTGGCTCCTCCAGGGCCCTCTGGCTCTGTCCCCACACCTAGGCTCCCAGCTCACCTCCCACCACTTTCCTCTCTGCTCCCTGATGTACAGCTGCTTGGGCTCCTTTCCACCTCCACCACCAAACTCGTTGGGAAGCCAGGGCCTTTGCATGTATCCCCTCTTCAAGGGCCTTCTTTCCCTGGGCCTTCATGTGACTGGCTTCTCCTCCAGGGATCCGAAAGGTCTTCCTGGGTCACCCAAATCACCCTTCCTTCCCTCATCGGTGCACTTTTTACCTCAGTGGCACTTAATCCAATCTGTAATTTTCCATTTGTTGATTTGTTTGCAAGGATCCTCTCATGGTGGCAAAGCAGACTGTTCCCAATGCCTGAATCAGGCATGCACACGTCAGGTACTCAGTAAAGATTTCTGGAATACCTTCATCTTATTGGGTGGCTCTGAAATGACCACGAACTGTAGATGAGACAGTACAAGGAGACCTAATTCCCCCGCTGCAGCATGGTTAGGGCTCTCAGCGGCCACACACAGGTGCCACACGGCAACTGGGGCAGGATCTCTGCTGCTCCCATCCAGACAGTCTCACGCCCCTCACAGTCCCCTTGGAGGAGGTGGGTCATTCCCTCACAAGGACCGATAAAAACCCCTAGTCCTCCCACCAACTTCAGGGCTAAGGGGTTTGAGCAATCACGACTGAACGTCAAGACTGTGAGGACAGAGCCTTGAGAGCTGGGGCTATCATCGCCCCCATTTCAGAGATGAGAACACTGAGGCACACGGGCCTGGGTGAGCTGCTCAAGCACACACTGGCTGCAGAGCCAGGCTCTTGGGTTCCAGGGCTTCCACTTTCACACCAGCCTGGAGTCTCCACGGTCCTTACACAGAGCTGCCCGTCTTGCCCACGTGCAGAGGTGGTGGAGGGACAGGAGAGCACAGGAAGGCAGCGCAGGACCCTGTGGGGTGGTCCTGGTCAGGAGAGGCCCCCACTGTCCAGGTTGGAATGGTGTCAGTCTGGCTCCTCAGACAGGGCAGAAGGAGGTCAGCTGGTGCTGGGCTGGGGTCGGGCCCACTCCCAGCCATCCCTCCAGGAAGGTGGTCCATGATGGGGAACCCTGGGCAGAGGCCTAGGGGCTCGAATCCTGCCTCTGTCTTCACTAGGTGTGTGACTTGGGGAAGACGCAGGGACACCTGAATCTCAGCAGGGCTGCCCTGCCTGGCCCACGTGCTGTCTGGCCCTCACTCCCTGTGCCTCTGTGCCCCTTCCAGGCAATGTGTCCCAGGCAGCTCTCCGCTCTGGAGACAGGCTCAACAAGACCACTCCCCCTGAGATCAACACCCTCATAGGAATCCTTATGGAATGTTCCTCTGGGCTCTGGTGGCCTCAGGGCCGAGCCAGGCCAGTATCCAGCAGGGAGCTCTGTGGACACCCCAGCCCAGCCCTGCTCAGGAGCGCCTCCTGGCTGAACCCCCAGCCCCTTTCAAGGTTCCTTCTGTGCAGCTTCCCAGAGACCCCACCCCCAGGGCTCACTCATACTCTGCTTGGCCACCCGGGTCCTGGCTGTAGCCCACACTCCAATCTGGGAGCATCTGTCCCTGACCATCAGGTTCCAGCTGGGCTCGGTGCTACTGGGGGCCAGACCCCACCTGCCTCCCTGGAGCCATCACACAGGTGCTTTACCTCTTAGAATTTGGATTCCCTCGAGTGGTGAAATAGAAGTTCAGGTGAATCTCTTCTCCTGCATGCTCTTCCGTCTACTCTGTGTGAGCATCTTCTGTGCGTTGCCAAGGACTGTGCCCACCTTCCACTGGTGGTTGTCTTTAATTGCTCTCCCAGGTCTCCCCTCAGCGCAGAGGCACCCAGGAAGTGAGTCTGCATCGGCCTGCCTCTGCCTGGCAGGGGGACAGATGTGGAGAAAGGGACGAGGCCTACTGCATATTCTTCCTAAAACCTCTGTCCTGCTAGACTAGCTGGAGGGGGCAGTTTCTGTCACCAGACCCCGACTGGGGCATAGGTCCATCTCTATGTGTGCCTGGGGACCTGAGACAGAGGAGTAAACTGAGGGAGGCAGGGCACCACGACGGACGCACAGGGTGATCCCCGTCTGTCTGCCCAAGCCCGTGCTCTTCCCCCACCCCTGTGCCTCTTGGCGTCTGGTGCAATGTTTTCTCTCTGACCACTCAATTCACCTCCCTCCAAACTGCTGAACCTGCAGAATGTGATAGACTTGAAATTGGAATCACAGAATTTAAACACAGTGAGCTTGGTTGATTAGAAACCCGTTGTGCAAATCCCTCTGCAAATCTAATAGGCCTGCCTTTAAAAAAAAAAACAAAAAACACTGTTTTTAGAGCAGTTTTAGGTTCACAACAAAATTGAGAGGAAGGTACAGAGATTTCCCACATACCCCCACCCCACACGCGTGTGTAGCCTCCCCTATTATCAATATCCACCACCACAGTGACATGATTATCATAATTGATGAATCTACACCAACACATCATTATCTCCTGAAGTACATAGTTTACATTATTTAGGGTTCACTCTTGATGTTTTACATTCTATGGGTTTTGACTAATGTACCATGACACGTACCTACCTTTACAGCATCATACAGAGTATTTTCACCATCCTAGAAATCCTCTGGGCTCCACCTATTTATTCACCCCTCCCGTGCTTCTAACCCCTGGCAACCGCTGATCTTTTTCCTTTATATCTTTTAATAACAAAAGAGAGAGCACACACTTTAACTCCATAATGCAGTCAAGTACTCATAACATCGTGCTCTCCAGAGGAGAACTCAGATTTATGCCTACATCTGACTTACTTCCCCTTGATCATTCAATGTTGTCATTCCCCCCAGGACTGCTGAGGGATTAAATGGCATAAGCTATGGCAAGGACCTAGTCCGGGGGTGGGACATGGGAGGTGCTTGGTAAATGGAACCGTCATGATGGTGATTCTCTAACCTGGGGTCTGCCCCTTTGCCCAGACCCCACTTCCTGGACCAGGGATCCTCTGAATGTGGTCCCAGGACCAGCAGCAGCAGTGTCACTTGGGAACTTTTTAAAATGCAAATACCCAGGCCCCACCCTAGACCTACTATCCAGAAACTCTTGGGTGGGCCTGACAGCCTATGCTCTAACATGTCCACCAGGTCGTTCTGATGCTCAAGTCTGAGAACCTGCCATCCAGGGCCTCCTTGACTGGTCTGATAAGGTCGGGTAACTGTGGACTCTGTGGCCAGGGGGCTGTGTATTTTCACTGGACCGCCAGGGGCTTTAGCACTTTAAGGCTACAAAGAAGAGGGAATTAACATTTGCTGAGCACCTCTGAGATTTAACTTCTCCTTTAACCTCCACAGCAATCCCATCAGGCAGGTCTTCCTCTCCCAAGCTAAAGAAAAGGGCTTAGAGGGAGAGACCAAGATTATACAATGCCTTTCCTCCCACCACCAGGGACATGCTTCTCACAAGGTCCATGGACCCCAGGAAATGGAGAGTTGGGTATGAGTAAGCAGGACTTACAGATGATCTCAAGGCTGCCTGCTCTGCTCCCAGAACCCACAAATTCTAGGCATTTACCTCCCAGACTTTCCACCCTGCCCAGGCTGCTCTGAGGACCCGGGAGAAGCAGAGAGAGGTTGGGTATGGGGGGAAACATCGTCTGCCAGGCAACACTGGACATGTGCTGCTGACCAGGAATAGCATTCAAGTGGACCAGGAATTGGATGAGGGGGCAGGCGTGGGCAGGGGCATGCAAAGCCAGTCTGGGCAGATGCTAAGCCTCCATGAGACTCCTGGTCCCAGAAGTGGGGGGCTTGGAGCAGGACTGCAGTATGACACCCATGAGCCCTTGGCACTTGTCCTTCTTGGGGCCCTGCCGGCATAAATATATATATATATATATATATATATATTTAAAATTATTTTTTACAGCAGTGTGTAAATATGAATATAATCCAGGCTGGATTTTTTTATTATTATTATTATTATTATTATTATTATTCTCAGGTTTTTTCTTTTGATTTTAAAAGAAATTAAAGTAAACGCATTTGTGTTTGTGCATAGAAATCCTGTGGCCGTCGTGGCTAGCGGGAGCATGTCTCCTGGGCGGGCACCTCCTTAAACCCCACGAAGAAAACACCAGGACCTCCCCTTGCTCCTTAGCAGAAGACAGCTCTCCTCTACCTGCGGGACGATTCTCTCCTGCATCCTACCTGCAGGAACATACCTAAAAAGGTAGGGAGGGGGCTTCCCTGGTGGCGCAGTGGTTGAGAATCTGCCTGCTAATGCAGGGGACACGGGTTCGAGCCCTGGTCTGGGAAGATCCCACATGCCACGGAGCAGCTGGGCCCGTGAGCCACAACTACTGAGCCTGCGCGTCTGGAGCCTGTGCCCCGCAACGGGAGGGGCCGCGATAGTGAAAGGCCTGCGCACCGCGATGAAGAGCGGTCCCCGCACCGCGATGAAGAGTGGCCCCCGCTTGCCGCAACTAGAGAAAGCCCTCGCACGAACCGAAGACCCAACACAGCCAAAAATAAATAAATAAATAAATAAATAAATAAATAAATAAATAAATAAAGTAGCTATAAAAAATTTAAAAAAAGGTAGGGAGGGCAGCGAGAGTGGGTTCTGGACCCAGGATTCGGTTCTAGGGACTCCAGACCACACTTGCCTCTCACCGGGTGAGTGAGCGCATACGTGTTGCTGGGCGTCCCTGGGACTCAGTTTCCTCAACTGGCAACTGAGAATGCTGGGCAAACGTCCTGAAAGTTCTCGAAGGTTGAAAAGCAAAGCTCTCAGGCACAACAGACCACCCTTCCCCCGGAGGGGCAGGGACCCGGAGTCGCAGGTCGCGGGGGCGCGCGCCGCGTAGGATGCGGATGCGCTCCTGTGTGCGGCGTTTGTGCAGATGTGCGGGGCGCTTCCTTTCTTATTAAACACTCCCAGGCTCCCGGTCCGCCCAGGAGCTCCGCGGGGCGCTGGACGAGCCACGGGAGGGGGACTCCTTGGGCCCGCGGGCCGTGTCCGCGGAGTGCGCCGGCAGGCGTCCGTGCGTATCGGACGCGCCGGTGGCCCTGGGGTGCCCGAGCGGCGGGGCGCGAGGAGGCGGTGCGTCTGGGCGGCCGGGGCGGGCCGGGGGCGGGGCGCGAGGCGCCGTTCCGGGAGCCTGGCCGGGCGGCTCGGCTCTCGGTGCTGCGAGTGGGCCACCATGCTCAGCGTCGTGCACTTCCTCCGGAGCTTCTTCAAGGTGAGAGGCGGCGTCTCGGGGCCCGCGGTCAGCGCTGGGCGGTGTCTGGCCACGCGTGGGGAGCAGAGCCGGCGCGCACCGCTGCTCCCCGGGCTGACCGCTGGGCATGCGGGTGGGTGGGGGCACCCCGGGCGCTCCCTGCCAACTTTCCAAGTGCCGATCGGGAGACCGGGAGCGTTGCCGCCCAGATTGCGGAGAAGGAGAGGTGCTCGTTGGAGGCGGGCTGGACGGCTGCCCCCCCGGGCCACCCTCGGCGAGGGAGACCGCCCAGTGCCCGGCCTCCCCCGCACCTGCTCGCTCTCAGCACGCAGGGCGCTTGGCAGCCTCGGCCCCTCCGCGTCGGATCGCCGGTTCCGGGAAGGACGGCTTGTGCCTGGTCCAGTCGGTGCCCAGGAAGAGGTTGATGTTGTCATTTCCCAGGCTGAGGATACCCGAGGTACCGAGGTACCGAGGGAGCATACCGACCGGGTTGGGACACAGTTCTGAGGAAGGGTGTTTAAGCAGGGGTAGGGAAACAGGAACCTGGGGAGTTTCAGACTTCTACACGAAGGGCGCCCCTTCCCAGACCTCCCGTGCCCCGACGGGGGCCCCGTGGGGAGCAGTAGGCAGCAGATTGCCAGGCCCCACCTCCCCAGGTGAGAAACGGATTGGGCTGGCTCTGCCTGGGACCAGCTGCATAAAAACAGAGGCAGGGAAGTCAGGGAAGTGTTGTCGGAGTGACAGGCCCCAGAGTGGGCAGCTGTGCACCGGGCAAGCAGACAGCGGGGCTGTCCATGGTCAGGGGAGCTGCCCTACTTGGCTGTGAGGCCACCTTCTCCTAGAGTGCAGGCTGAAGGACCCAGGTCAAGTTCTCTGGCTCTGAGAGCTCTGGGGAAAGTGGCAAGAGGGCAGATGGCCCAGAGCTGGACCTGCCTGAGCCCTGCCCTCAGCCTGTTCCTCAGCCAGTCTGGAAGAGCAGCATGTGAATCAGCTCACACCACAGGGATAATTCATGCACACAAACACTGGGAGGGGAGAGGGACGGAGCCTTTCAGACACTTAGTGAGTGCAGGAGAAGCCTTTGAAGAACAGGGGAACCTGGCAGCTGTGAGAGCTGTAACTCTGAACACACAGGCCCCCTTGGACCCCCCTTTGAATTCTGATTTGTTGGTCTTTGTTTTCCCATTTGGAAACTGTGGACAACAATTCCACACCTTTGAAGGTGGTTGCGAGGCTCTTACTACAGAACGTACGTGTGTTTATAGAGCGGTGAGCCTGGGACCTTCATCCTTCCCCACCCATGGCAGTGGTCACAGGTCACCCAGGTGAGGCGAAGTCTGCCAGGCAGAATCAGAAGCTCAGGAAACAGGCAGGTGTGGCTTGGGAAGCAGGTCACTGGACATCCCAGAGCAACCACCTTGCTTGCCCGCCTCCTCGGAAGGAGGGCCTTTGGGGAAGTATTTGCATGGGACACTTTCCTCACCTTCCCAGCTGGTCCCCAGAGGCCTTTCCACCCCTCCTTGTCCCCAGCACCTGGTGCCTACCCTAGGGTCCCTGGAGGTCCTGAGACACCTCAGGCCTCTCTCTGTGCGTGCCATGGGGGTGAGCAGATGTGCCTCTCAGTGGATCTCCCTTTCTGCTGTCCTGCAGAGCCACCCTCGGGAGGGGTCCCAGATACCATGGCAGGCAGTCCACTTCGGGCTATGCAGGTATATCTTGCAGAGCCACCTATAAAGGCCATTCACACACGCTCTTCCTTCAGACACTGGTCACAAGTTATGCCCCGTGAGGCCACAGGAGTGGGAGGTGGAGGGAACCACCTCCTGACCCCTCCTGGGCCTGGGCCTGCACTGACCATTCGGTGATGGGTGCCTGACTTGGTTGCTTGCTTGATCAAGAATGCTGCTCCGAGGGCTTCTCTGGTGACACAGTGGAATCTGCCTGCCAATGCCGAGGACACAGGTTCGAGCCCTGGTCTGGGAAGATCCCACATGCCGTAGAACAGCTACGCCCGTGAGCCACAACTACTGAGCTTGCGCGTCTGGAGCCTGTGCTCCGCAACAAGAGAGGCCGCGACAGTGAGAGGCCCGCGCACCGCGATGAAGAGTGGCCCCCGCTCGCCGCAACTAGAGAAAGCCCTCGCACAGAAATGAAGACCCAACACAGCCAAAAATAAATAAATAGAATAAATTTAAAATTCAAAAAAAAAAAAAAAAAAAGAATGCTGCTCCGTCCTAGGGAGCTCAGATCGTTGGAGTCCCATGGTCAGACATGGTCAGACAGTCTCCACCAAGGTCCAGGAGCAAGAACATTCCCTCAAACCCCGGGCCTCAGCTGAGACTTCTGTTGGGACTTGCTCTGCTCTGAGCGCTGTGGGAACCAACGGGGCATGACGGCCCTGTGAGAGAGCCCTTCACAGTGCCAGGAGAGCAGAGAGCCTGCTCGCAGCCTCTGGGATCCCCCAGCGAATGAGCTGGGGCAGCACATCCAACGAGGAATACATTGCTTCAGAAGTCCAGACACCTGCCCAGCACTGTGCGTCTTTCTTGGTGGCAGGGGGCCGAAGTCCAGCAACATGTCTTTCACTTTCAAAACTCTACGCAAAATGTTCCAGAAAACTGGACACCTCTGCTGCCTGCCTTGAGGCTTCGCTGAACTGGAAAGTCCCCGTTTTCATGGAATTTTTTGCCCCACACTCCAGTACACATTAGGGTACCTTGCTACTTGCTATTCTCCAAGTCCCGTCAGTGTGATGCCACAGACCAGCATGAGGTCCTTTGGGGCAGAAAGGTCAAGGTCTCTGCTCACTAAATTATGGCACAGAATCGGTGAAGCCCTGAAGTAGGGTGGTGAAGCTATGCTGCTGTGCCTCTCGTGGGGAAAGCACTGACTTCTGATCCCTGACTCAGCAGCTGAGACAAGAAACACACACACACACACGCACACACGCACACACGTACACTTGTTGCCAGATTAATGGACAAGGATTTAACAGATTTGTTCCATTTAAGGAGATCGCTTGTGGGACAGCACAGGAGAACCCACACAGTTGAACCTAAAACTGTCCACTGGCATTCTTCAAGGTCCCATGTCTTCTGAACAAGCCAAGCTGGGAAGTTGAAAAGGGCTGCAGTAGGGATTTCCACTCCTTGGCTGGTGACTTCTTAGTCACCAGAGATGAAGTATTGCTTTTGATTCCCTAGTTTGGAGGGGAGGGGGTGTTCCAGAGGCTTCCAGTTACCCTTTCCTGCCACAGTCTCCACATCATGAGTGAAGGAACTGGGGTGGAGTTTCTACCAGGGACTGAGCGTGTCTTTGCCAGCTGAACACTCTGGAGCTGGGGAAGTCTCGGTAGGACAGATTCAGGGTTCCAGTGGGCAACCCTGAGATGGATTCACGGCAAGCTTCCGTTTATGACCTGACCTGCCTGCCCCCTCCCGTAGGCCAGGAATTCATGTTAGCGCAGAGCCGGTGTTCACTGACTTCTGAAAGGTCCAGGTGTTTCTCAGGACAGGAGCCTTCAGAAGATTCATAGTACTAGTTGCTTAGGATGTTATTGCAGGTAACCAGTCTCCCCTTCATTGAAGGGGCTCCTGGTCTGTTGACTCAAGCCTGGGAATTAGGCAAGGGGCAGTGGAGTTTAATCAGTGAATATTTATTGAACACCTACTATCTGCCAGGCACTGTTCTAGGCACACTAAGTGCCTTTTGTCTACCTTTTTTTTTACATTTTTTCTCAATATTACACAAGTCCAGTAGGACCCCATGGGTGTTGCCCGTCCATTTCAGTCCTGGCAGCCCCATGATCGATCAGTTGATGCCAAAGAGCTGTGGCATCAGAACATTCACGTTGGCTTCTGGCACTTTAATGTTGCTTCTCATCCTCTGTCATCCCATCTGCCACCACCCCATCTGCCACCAAATATAGCATTTCTCATCAGCATCTCCAGCTGAGAGAGAATAGCATTTATGGCAGTTTTCCAAGATGTTGACATTCTCCTTGCCAGAGTATTTCTCTGTGCCTCTGTGTCTTCTTGGCTTTACGGGGGGACACAGTTAGGGGGTGGTGGGCAGGTTGCTGTTGATAAATCCACCCCAACACTCTGTTCCTTCAGATATTTGGATTCCTTCAAGGAATTTTTGCCCTTTCCATTTCAATTCGTGGGGAGCCAATATCAAGCTGAGGTTTTAGTGAACCAGCAGGTCACCTGCTGGAGCACACCTGGGCTGCTGGAGCTAGCTTGCCGCCTCCAGAACGAGTGTACACCCCCACGTCAACACATTCATCCTGACCCACGATGATGTTCGTCTCTCCACGGTCAGATGCTCTCACAATCCATTCCCACCCATTTCCCCAGGTCTGTGCCAGTACATGTTGGCAAAGTAATAATTTTCTGAAACATGAGCCTTTTCCTCCACAGTTTGAGTTGGTAATTGGTTCCCATGGCCATGCTGAGATCTGACTCTGCTTTTTGTTCTGGAGGCAGGGAAGAGAGCAGGGGTGGGCATGAGGAGAACTGGCCTCACCTTACAGGGCAAGGTGATCACAGGCTCTTGAAGCAGCCAGAGAGGGGAGCAGGGGCTGAGTGGGTTTGTGAATCCCCTAATAGATGGCCATTCCTAAGGCCAGGGCTCTCAGTCTTTTCTAAACGATGCTCTGACTTTCCTTCAAGGAGCAGGGAAGCAATCCATTCAACTAGCTTTATAATTTACCAATCCACAGATTGATGGAATCAGACTGCTCTTGGTTCAGGGATATCTCAGGCTTGAGGCTGCAAAAGAGAGGAAACACTTTATGTACAGTCAGAGGGAGTCCTGGGAGTTCAGGGATTTGAGTTCGTTATTCTCTCTCTTTAATCTGGCCGGGGTAGTTAGAAGAAACAGGATCACGCCATAGTACTTGAGATCTTCATGCCTTTTCCTCAGGTTTTATAACAAAGTCACATTTCCCCCCAAAGCCCCTTGTAGACTTGGCCACAGCTGATAGAATTAGGCGGTCACCATGCGTGCAGTGAGGTGCCAGAGTTCCGTAACTTAATTCCCAATATATTTTCACTGCCTTTGACCTCAAATTGGTGGATTAACCAACCCCAGCACTTCCCTCCCCCCTTCTTTAAGGGTCTGTTATCTATAATCACCCTAGTAACAATTTCTTTACTAGTGAACGCTCTTGGTTGCAAAAGACAAAAATAGACTCCAGTTAAGTGAAAAAAAAAGGAACTGTCTTGTCAGGGTGTGGGGTAGCTCCCAGGACCCAGCTTGGGTGGGGATCAAAAAAAGTTGGGGCACAGTCGGCCCTGCTCGACAGGCCAGCTGCTGAGGACGCCTCTGGAGGGGCTGCTTCTGGACATTCAGCTCTGTCGCACCTCTCTGAGAACATGTCCACCTCCCTCTTGCAGGTGGTTAGGTCTGTTCTCCAAATCCACCATCCTGCCTGGAACCGAGCCGAGCTGCCCTCTGGAGGGTGGGAAGGGAGGAAATCTGCCCCCTTTCTGTTACCAAGATGGATGGGGCCCAGTTTCTCAATTGTCCTGGGATCCTCTCCTCCCCCCAGTCAGGACTGCTGTTCAGATGCCGGGCAGGAAAGCAGCAAATACCCCGCACGCAATTAAAGAAAAGTCCCACCAGGACTCGCTCAGCCTGTCAACCTTAGGCGTGAGGGGTGTGCACCCCAGTTCCCAGGGGCATTTGCTAGGGGGTCACCCACATATTCCAGCTCTTCTGGGTAAAGGTCACAGCAGGCACCTGAAGTCACACAGACCCTGCCCTGTGAGAGGTCATGAGGAGGCTGTCCCCTTGAGTCCTAAAGAGGCTGGTGTCTTGGGATGACAGAGAGAGGAGAGGGCAGAGTGGGCGGGACAGACCAGCTCTGGGAATCAGCTGTCTGCCATGAGGCCCTCAGTGCCTCCCCAGGGCTGCTGTTTCCCCAGCACCCTGGACTCTGCCATCCTTGGCCCGTCATGCTGCTTAGAGGTCCGGTGCTTCCTCTCTGCCCTGGGGCCTTCTCTTCCGCACAGCCCTTCACAAGACTCAGCTATGGCCGGAGGCCAGAGGCCACCTGTGCTTTTGCTGCAGACCTTCCTTCTGTTCCCTCTGCGAACTCAGGAAACAATCTTGACCTCGCCAGGTCCTCTCCATCCAGCCGTTCAAAATATGCTTTCCAAGCACCTCCAAATTCTGAGTCCTGCTCTCTTCCTCTGGGATGGAGGCTCTGAGAGGGCAGGGCTGGGGTTTGGAGCATCGTGTCCTGGGAAGTGGTAGCTGAGCCTGGGAATGAGTTAACCAGCGGGAGCAAAACCTTGGCCAGGTTAGTGCCCCGAGGGAGCCCCTAGTCCAGGGGCCTGAGTAGGCCGCCCAGGGTTGATGGTCCTAGAGACGTATTCCCACAACCTTCTCTCCAAGCTTGGGCCAAGCTCAGCCCAGCTCTCTAGACTTCGGGGGCCCAGCCTCCCCATTTCTGGGTGCCTGTCCTCCCCTCGGGCACCAGCCAGTGCTGGTGGTCCTTTCAGGGCCAGCCTGAGACTCCAGCCACTGTTTATAACCTCAGGGAGGTGCTGGGCTTGAATTCACTCTTGGTACTGTGTACGGCTTGCTGGCCCCAAATGTTTTGTTTGCTTCTCCTGCCAGGTAGAACTGGGCAGTGTCCCTGTGCTCTGGCTCCCGAGAAGTGCTCTGTCTTTCAGGAGTCCTTTCATGGTTTCCTCATCTCTGAAATAGGCAGTCTCCTCCTCGCCAGCTGTAAGATTGTGAGGTTTATTGCCTGGCTCCTGGACCCTCCTGGGTACCCAGTGTGAGCCGTCTGGGGGGTGGAGGTGGTACTGCCTGTGAGGCCCTGCAGCCCCTCGTATGGTGACTCATGTGCCACTGGTCAAGGGGGTGGGTGGTGTCCCCACGCTCACAGGCTGCCCTTCCCTGGGGTACCTCCACAGCACACTAGCTTCCACACCATATCACCTCCTCCGGGAAGTCTTCCTTGATACTTCCTTCTCTCCCTTTTGGACCCACTCTCTGTGCTGTCTTTGCAGCTCAGCTTCCCTCAGTCATAGGAGCACACTGAGTTATAACTGTCTCTCCTCCATGCACACATTCATTTAAGTATACTTTTATTAAGGGTCAACTTACTGTATATTTCTATTTCATACCGTTCTTAGAAGACTCCATGACTACACATTATAATTTTCTTTTTCCCCAAGCTCCCAGCTTTTCCATTTACTCTCACGTACGACATGCCACAATGACACAAAAACAAGCCATTTCATACGCCATGTACATCATGTGACAATCCCACAGCAGAGTGGAAACGATGCTTCCATTGTACTTAGTAATTAATGAATGTACTAATTCAAAACTCACCATACTTGATGTTGGGAGGTAGATTCATGAGTGTTTGTTTTATTATTATTTCATAGCATACATAAATATTTTTTTGTATCCTATATCACATAATTTAAAAATCGACCATATAATGAACCAATCAGCACAAACCGGAAACAGGAAAAAGGAAACAGAGAAATCCTCTTCCTGTTCTCACACACTTGCTGTCCACGTTGGAGCCGTTTGGGGGGGTCGGGGAGGAAAGTGGGAGAGGGACCCCCTCCTCAGTCATCTCCCAGGGGCTGCAGCTGGCCCCTGGATCTCCTGCCTGTCTAGATGCCTGAGCAGTGCAGGTGGGAGGGTGACATCCAGGACCTGGACAGAGCCGTGCTCAATGGCACCTGGTTAAGTAAATGACAAGACTATGACTTTGGAGCACAAGCGACGGATGAATGGACTGCTTCCTTGGCAGCTCAGGCCAGTACAGCCAGGGCCCTGCACACCTGGGACCCGAGGCTGCAGCTCTCAGCACAGCTGCATGTCAGAATCACCAGCTACACAGACTGAGTGGGTTGGAACCCAGGCCTGGGGCCCGGGCCCTGGTTCCTAGGCTCGCAGATGACTCCAGGGCACGGCTGAGCTGAGAAGCACTGCTCTACAAAAACTTGGAGCTGCCTGCACTCCCCACAGGGACAGGGCCATTCTCGGGGTTTCTCTGGACTGAAGAGAAGCCGAGGCCAGACCATAAGTCGCCCTCCGACCTTCACACCACCCTGTTGTGTCCGAGGGGGGCATGTGCTTCCCTGATGACTGGACGTGACCGTGGCTGGATCCCAGCGGTGGTCCGCTATAGACCCCGTCCCCCCAGGCAGCCCCAAGCGCCAAGGGTGTTCGCCATGTAACGTGTGTACCAGATAGGCAATTTGTCTCTCTTGACAGCTTTTTGCCAATGAGGTGAAGATTTCCTGAGCTTGAGAAGTGACCTTCTTGGAGCGGGGCCTGGGCCGGAAAGCTGTGCTGTGTGGTGCTGACCCTCCTCCTGGGGCCCCTGGCATTGGCGGTGGGCCCGGGGGTGGGGCAGCGTGGGCCAGCTCTCCCGTGGGGCTCAGTGCTCACAGGCACCTTCATTTGAACCCCGCACTCCCAGGGGTGTTGTGAAAGTTAAATGATAATAAAAACATGGAAAAGCATACAAACCACCCAGCGCAGAGTAAGCACTCGATGGCTGTTACTCATCCCCTGTGCTTTTCTTTCCCCTTCCCTGTTTCTTCCCCAAAACAAATATTTTTCCTCGTAACCAGTGGAGTTGAGTGGAAACCCATCTCCTGACGCGGGGCCACGTGAGGCCGCTGCTCAGGCAGACGCTGCTGGCGCAGCTCCTGTTACGGTACAAGGTGCGTTTTCACGGAAGAGCTCGGACTATGTGACACTCCCAGAGAAGCCGAAGCCCTGGAAGGTGGTTTTCCTCGCGTGAAGACTGAGCCTTGCGAGAAAGTGCGCAACAACTGAATGGAGGTACATCCGCGGAATACCTACCACTCCGCGAGACAGGTGTGAACCGCGGGTACACACCCCAGCCGGGATGAATCTCCAGAGAATGTGGCTGAACGAGGGCGGCCCGAACGCTGCATAGTTGCGTTTATCTAAAATTCTGGACAATACTGACGGGTCTCTAGTGCCAGAAAACAGGGTGCGGGGCAGGTGGGGGCCGGAGAGTGGGATGGCGGAGGGACATGAGCTGGTGGGGACATGAGACGTTCATTGTCTTGTCTGGTGATAGTTTCGCGGTGTATACACATGTCGGAGACCCTCAAGTCCTGCCTCCAACGTGTGCAGCTTACCAAATGTCAATTATACCTCGATAGAGCTGGGGTCTCTCCCTGGAGGAACCGGCCTTAGATCTCTTAGCCAGAGCATCTCAAAGCACTCCTCCCTCCTTGAAAACAATCCCCTTGCTTTCTTCACCCCCTTCCTGGGGTGCCACGGGCACAGAGACTACAATGGTTATGGGGCAGCAGATGGCCAGTGAGACGGAGGCCCCGTCTAAGATAGAGACGAGGGATTCTGGTTTAGTCCGCTGAGGTGTCCTTGGCACACGCCACGGGTGTGTCATTGCTGGCTGGTCCTGTAAGGGGCGTAGGGCCTGGGGGTGCTTGATCATCCGGTGCCTTCACCCTGAGAGTCAGGCATTGGGCTCCTGGGAGTGTGCAGTACCTACCTGCAACTCTGTGAGGTGGTGTTGGAAAGGGCTTGCTGCTGGAGTTGGCCTGGTGACGCGGGTTTGGGGAGATTTAAGGAAGCAGGAGCAATTCCGTGATTGGGTGACTTAATAAATCTCACCCAGGAGGAGAAACAACTGGTCTGAAGCTAAACCTGGGGTTGACGAAGCAGCCGCCGTCACCCAGCGTAGCCAGCTGCGTGCTCTCTGTGGCCTGGTCGTGTGTGTTCCATCCGTGCCTGTGAACATGGAGGGGCTCCATCACAGCCCCAGGGTGCCTTGCCTGACGGTGATACCCCGTGACATTGTTCACGTTCCACAGGAGGACACCGGGCTCCACTGTGACGCCAGGCTGGCTCCCGCATGTCATGGCCACTGTTGTCCTTCTTGCTCATTAGAAATGCACGTGCATCGGGTGCATATCCAACCTCTGAGAGCTATATCCATGGACACATGCCGAGGCCCCTTCTGGCCCCAGTGACTCAACTCTCCAGAGGGGGCCCGGCGGGTATTTGGGAAAAGCCTTGGGGTGATTCTGTGATTCTGCTGTGGACCGTGGTGCAGAGCCCCGCTTGGATTCCTGACTTGCTGAGTCCGGCAGAGTTGGTGCTCTGAGCCCCTCCCCCACCCCCGCCCAGCCAGCTCCAGCCTCCAGGAGCAGGTTCTCCCCTCTCACCCAGGAGACTGGCCTTGCCCAGCACTGCAGGCCCTCTGCATGCTGCTCCGTGCTGGGGCCGTGCTGACCAGCGGGGAGCTAGGGACCCTGCCTCTGTCCCAGAACATCTGCTTCTCGCCTGGAGTCTGAACTCCTCGATGGGGAAAAGCCATAAGGAGATGTGGGAGACCTTGTAAGACAGAGGAGGTTTCCATCACCACGGTGGACTTCGGGGCACTCCAAATCCTAGCTGTGAACGGGGTGTGACTCAGCCGTCCAAATCCTCAGCTTCTCCGTAAAATGGGGGTAACACGATCTGTCAGATCGTGAAAGTCGGTGAGCTCCCGTTGGTAAAATACATGGCCTGGGGATCTTGAGTTTTCAAGAGTGAGGCCCCTCGGAGGACTAGACCCTAGGGTGGGAGCACATTTGGCATTCTGTCCCCTCCTGAGGCTGCCTCAGTCCCTTCTTTCTGTGTGAGTTCTGGGGTTTATAAAATGTCAGGAGAGGGTTCACCAGGGAAAACACTGGCTGAGAGAAGACACAGCCTCCACCCGAAGGGTGATGAGTAAGACACAGACGATGGCCGGAGGTGGGGGAGGGCAGCTCTGAAAGGACAGCCCACGTGGCCTCACCCCTGCGCAGCACGCAGCCTAGTGCCCAGCTCCACCTCCCCTCCTGATTGTCACACGGACCATGTGGCTCTCACCCTCCCCTGGCCACAGTCTCAGGAACGGGGCGGGAGCTGAGCCTCTGGACAGGGACACGTGTGGCAGGTCACCTCCGGCTGAAGCTGACTGGTCAAGTGGAGACCACAGGTGTGGGAGAGGCCACATGGAAGCAGGAACTCCTCAATGCAATGGGGAAGGAGGCCTGGACACAGGACACTGGGGCCGGCTGGGAGGAGCTCTGAGGTCCCTGTCTCCAGGCAGAAGAAGGGCTGTATTTGCAGTGTGATGGAGTTTGCACAAGACGGGAGCTTTCTCCAAGGCAAATGAGCTCCCACCCTGTCTCAGGACCGCCCTCTGAAGCCGCCCCTGGGAGGTGGCCACTCTCTCAGGCTCAGATCCAATCTAACGCGGCCTGCACTTTGCCCCAGTGTTCTGATTTGATCCCAGAAGTGCAGTTCATTCGTTCCAACTACAGCATCTGCCAAGTCCTGTTTCATCCCAGGCCTTGTGATGGGGAGACCAAGCCATGAGGGAGACAGAGCCCAGCCACACACATGCCCCCAGGAGGTGGTTCTGAATTCTCCTGAGCACCAGGCCAGCGACCTTCTGCGCAGTCGGTGGAGGCTGTGACCCGCACGCTGGACACACCCCTGCTTTTGTGTGCACACACCCTCTGCTTGCAATCCCAGAGGCCCACCAAGCCTGTGGACGGCGGTCTAGGAGACCTGCTCTGGGCTGTGAGCTCATGAGGACCAGGGCCACAAATTACTGTTTCTCTTTCTCCCTCTCTAGTGCCCAGCACAGAGCGGTGAGCGAGGTGGCAGCTCTGTGCGTGTTTTAGTGAGGGGACCGGGAACATGGCCCTTTGCTCCACGTCACTGAGACCTGGGTAGTAGGGGATGGGTGGGTTGTCCGTGTTAGTGGGACAAAGAGCTAGACACTACCCATGGGGGATGGGCCATGGTGGGGCTGCAGTGAGGACCTGGAGGGGTTGGCGTGCCTGGGGATCAGGTGCCCAGAAGGAGGGCACTGAGCCCTGCAGCCCAGGGCGGTGCACTGGCTGACAGTCTTGGTGCCCAAGGGACCTGGCCAGGGACGCTGCCTGGTGGACAGTGGGCTGGGCCTCAGACAGGCTGGGCGGGCCCTGGACACCTCTGATTCTCCACCCCAGCCAATGCCAGGGAGGAAAGCTGGTGCCAAAGCAGAGAGGTGAGAAGGGAAAATCAAGCCTGCCGGGCGAGGAGGCACTGCCTGCCTGTGTGCGCCCCAGGGGAGTAGAGGGCCGCTCGTGGGGTCTCACCTGCTGCCCCCACTTGTGCCTCCTCGTCCACAGCCCCAGCCCAGGAGCACCTCCCTGCCCCTCCCTCAGATCGGTGGCTTTCACAGCCCCCCTCTATGTCCTTTAGCAGCACAAGATCTCAGAGCGTGTTTGTTTCTCTCTAAAAAAGGTCCAGTGCTGACCTGGTCAAGCAGCCCCTAAAGAGCACCAGGAGGGCGCTGGGAACTGGGGAAGCTCTGGCTCTTCACGGGGGCCTTGGGAGAGGATACCCTGTCAAGTATTCAGTGTCACGTCACAGGGGCGCAGAGACGGGGAGGGAGACAGGGGTGCGTGGAAGTTTTCTGTGCCCTATTTGGAGAATTGCCCCCTTTGCTGTTCACAGAGGCATCTCTGACCGGGGCCCCATGCTGCTCCTGGGGTCACTCCAAAGGGCTGGCCGGGCCACCTTCTTGCTGCGGAACCTAGGGGAGTCGCACTTCAAAGCTCTCTCGAGAGGCAAGGCAACAATCCACCTTTCCTGGAGCTTAACACACACTTTTCAAAAAGCAGTTTGATACTTCTGAAATCAAGATGCATTTATAATTGATGTGTACATTTAAAAGTGATTTCGTCTTCCCTCTCAAAAGCTAACATTAACTTCATAGCATCTGTGCACTGAGGAAACAGGACAGTTGTAAATCTCCCACGTGTTCAGGAAACACAGTGTGTGCATCTCTTGGAGGCCCCAGTCCCAGCCCAACCCAGGAGCTGTATGACTCCCTGAAGAAACTCCCACGTCCAGGGCATCCTCAGAGTGAACATGCCAGGACGGAGGGACACGTCTCCCAGGGAGAGAGGAAGGAGTCCCCAACATTCCCAGAGAGGCTCTCACCAGGCCCCAGAGCCGCCTGTATCACATCTTCCTAGCTGTGAGTGTGATCGGCGTGATTTTGTGTCTGAAGCACAGAGCAGTGGCCACTTTGGCTGAGCGTCCCGTGTCCCTCTTTGTGCAGGCAGAATCACCTCTCAAGACACCTCAGGGAGCAGGCGCTTCTGGTGACCCTTGTGTGTCTGTCAGAGAGCTGCTGACACAGCTAGTGATGGGTCTTCACATTCAAGGACTGTTTTTCTCCGGGATCTGGTTCTACTCTCCTCCAGTGAGGCTGGCTCCAGGACCCACCTCCCCAGCTTGTCTGTGGCCCAAACCAGCACTAAATGGCTCTTGACTGGATGCCCAACTCCAGATCCTCCAAATTGGCCAAATGCCTCTGGCCCTCTGGTACAGCTGCACATATCCTAACACAACAGGGCACGTGGCCAGTGGGCAGAGGGGACAGACGGTAGGGATGGCAGAGCCTCTAGCAGGGGTGCAGTGGCAGCAAGCAGGCAGGTGTCCCTCCTAACAGAGGTCTCGTTTTGTTGATGAATCAATTCAGACGCCAGGGGGTGACAGGCAGAGGGGTGGAGGCAGAACAAGACCCAACATCAACGCCCCCATTTTTCCACCATACTGGGTGGCCTCCAGCAATCTAGGCTTTTCAGTGAGACCCTCCGCAATGACGTTCTGGGCCACCAGGGCCTCTGCCGTGCATGTGCTTCTGTGTCCGAGGGAGAGGCCCCCTCCCTGTGCAGGTGTGATGTGCTCCAGACCAGCCATGAGTCTGCAGAGCAGCCTCGGACCGCCAGGTGCAGGCCCTCCTGGGGCTGCCACACCCACGTCCCACCCTGAGCAGTTCTCTCAGTCCCTCTGAGGGGGTCTATCTGCTAAACTGGGGCGACCACCTGCTGAGGCCCCCAGGCAGGGCTGCAGAGAGGGCAGGGGGGAGGTGGAGTTCTCCAGCTTTGTGCGATGTGTGACCTACGGTCGCGCAGGTATGTTGGCATGTGGAGAAGGATGGGTACCAGCTGAAGCGGGGATTCGACCGTCTGCGTGACCAGAGGTCAGCACGTGCCTTTGTTCTGTCTGGCGGCCTTGTGGGGGTGGGAGTGTGACCTGGGAAAAGCAGGGCGGTGAGGACTCAAGTCAGGACGCGTCTGTAGATGGCGACAGGCATCACCTGCCAGCCCCCGGTGGGCGGACCCAGCTGGTCTGTGGCTCATTACTTCACGGTTGGGAGGAGAGCCTGTGAAGGTCCCTGGGCCGGCTCTGGTTCACATCAGTAAATTGCCGTGTTGTTTTTCACGCAGCTATGTCTTCTCCGGGAAAGGAAGGCCACTCTCTTCCCCGGGAGAGACACAGCTAGGAACTGTGGACAGGAGTGTGCTCCAGCCAGGACCTGGGAGCGGTCCCTTCAGCTTGGGGAGACCTCCCAGGCGGCAGGTCAGGAGGGCAGGCCCTGTTCCCCTGTTGGAAAGGAGCTGCCGCCAGGCCTTTGGATGGGCGGCCGCGCTGCCTCTGGCCCGAGAGGCTGGAGCGGGACAGGCGGGGGTGGGGGTGTCCGCGGGCCAGCAGGTCAGAACCCAGTGCCACGTGCTGGCGGGAAGAGGCACGGCGGCGTCCTCACCGGGGACACACGGTCACTGGAATCTGCCGACTGCGGCCGTCACCCACTCATCTAAGACCTGCGGGAGTCACCCACCCTCTCAGGGAAACCTGGGGCCCTGAAGGCTTGTTCAGCCCCATCTCCGGGGATCCAGCAAGGCTCACAAGTCGATGTTTGTGCCCTCAGAGATGGGGAGTCAGAGAGACCTTTCCAAGTGCAAATGCCACCACGACGTAGCCCGGGCAAGCGGCTGTTCCGAGCTTCAGTCAGGAAATCTGCAGAAAAAAGATGAGAACACCTTCCCCATCTTAGGACGAAATAGTGTCTCTAAGGCACCGGGCACATGCGGAGCACCGCACGCCGAGTTATTCTGTTACCACAGATGTAAGTTTTCTAATAGGAGAGGCAATTTTCACTCAAGGGTTTGCTGAGCCCCTGCCCGGTGGCAGGCTGGAGTCCCAGAGGCGCTGACGTGCGCCCCCTGGAGGAGCCTGGAGTCTCGCAGTGGAGACAGGCGGGCGCACAACAGCAACGAGGTGAGCAGCAAGCAGCTACAGCTTCACCCCCGCAACTAGGGATTCGGACCGGAGGCGGCGGGTGCCGGGAGCCCAGGAGACAAGCACTGAGCCCTGCCCGGGAACAGAGGAGACGCCGGAGGAGCCAGGCGCGTGGGAAGCGCGAGCTTGGAGCCCCGTGCGCCTGCGCGGATTCCTGATACCCGAGGGAGACTGGGGGGCGAGCTGGGGAGCCTGTGAAGGAGGCTGGACGATGTGCACAAAGGCAAAGCATCGGCGCAGTTGTGTGCTGAGAGCACGAGCGTCTTGGGAGATGCCTAGGTGTGAGTGGGGACTGGGAGGGAGAAGTGAGGGTGCCGGGTAGGGCCAGGATGTGCTGAGCCCTGGCGTTTCCTGAGGGCTGTGGAGGACCCCGGGGTGGGGACCGGGGTGGCATCAGCGGTGGGTGTGCTGAGACCGGAGGCGAGGGCTGGGGGGCACAGGAGCCCACCCCTCCTCAAGGCAGCGGGTCCTCGTCCCGCTCAGAGCCCAGGAGCAGCGCAGACGAGGGCTTAGGGGGAAAAGGGCAAAGCCACGGCAGCCAGGAGGACAGTATGAAAAGGTCCGTGGCTCTCCTGGGCCCAGAGCAAACTCTTCTCCCCTGGGGATGCTGGGCCTGCCGCCAGTCCAGGCCAAGAAGCTGCTCAGGTGTCAGGGAAGAAGCTGCCTCCTTCCAGAAGCCTGAAACGCCCAGGCCAGGGAGCTCCCATCATGGGTCACCTGGCAAGAGCCACGCGTGTCTGGTTCCTTGGGTCCCCGGCCTGGCCTTTCCCACGAGACGCCTTCATACGGCACCGCGAGGGAGGGACTTCCTGGCTCCGCCACACCCATCCCGAGGCCCAGGCTAGGGTCTTCTGGGGGGAACCCCACCCAGTACCTCGCAGTCTGATGCTAACAGCCATACAGCTGACAATGGACCTGTGATGGCAGAAAATTCAGAACAGCAGGTGGGAGAGGGAAGCAGAGTTGAGCAGGACGAGCTCCGTGGCGTACTTGGGCGTCTCCAGACAAGGCACTTAACCTAATTCTGTCTTCTCACCTGTAAAGTGCTGCCTACTTCACAGGCTTGTTGTTTGGACTTAGCTGCAAGGTGAGATTTAGAGGAGGCATGTAATGCTGGCACTTTTCCTTTCCAGTCTTCAATCACATGACATTCTGCAAAGCACAGAGGTCAGCCCTGACTCACCTATTTCACTGGGTACTGTGAGAAGAACATGGTCCAGGGCGGAGCTGCTGAGACAGGTGTGGGCTGAACCAGGTGTCTGTGAGCATCAACTTTCAGGAACAGCAGTTTCTCTATTTGTCTTGGGCTCTTAGGTCTCTGTGGCATGTTCCACCTCTCTACAACATGAGTGGGGCAGAACTTGAGGGGCGGGTGTGTAAGGAACTCCTTCATTTGGGTCCACTGTTGTGTACAGCCCACACAAGCCCTGGCAACATCCCGGCCACCGTGGGAATGCAGTGTGGGTCAGGTGAATGGAGGACGCGGCCATAATAGATAAAATACAGTGAGGTCAGCCTTGAAGAATGGAAAGAGTGAGCCTGGTGCCAGAATACCTGCATCCTAGTCCCAGGTTTGCTGTTACCTTGCTGTGTGATTCTGGGCGAGTCACTAAACTTGTGGGATAGGCGTCTCAATTCTCTCACCTGTCAAGTGCAAACATCCTTTGTCCTGCTCACCTCATAGGTTATTGGGATGATGAAACTGATGATGCATGTGGAAATAGCTTGGGAAGCAAAGAAATATGTCCGATACAAGAGAAATGATTTTAAAAATTATGGGGTATCCAAACAAAATGGTTAATAAAATTATGTCATAGAATAATATTTAATGACATGAAAAAAATGTTCACAATATACTATTAGGCAATTTCGTATTTGAAATAAAGATCTGTACCTATGCTGTGAGGTACATTAAAGTGGTAAAACTACAGGCCAAGCCCTGTTTCAGGTGCTTGGAAACCTGCAGTGGAGCAGGTTGAAACTCCTGCCCTGGGAGCCTGTGCTGGGGGGAGAGTGCAAAAAATGCAGATGCCTTCCATGGAGGGCGTTTCCATAAACTCAGGGTCATTATACCCTGCCTCTTCCAAGGAAATGGTGTGGGGCACACCCTGGTGCAGCTCTAGCCCAGGCAGGTATATTTGAGAAGACAGGGCTCCCACTGCCCCCACCTCCAGCTCCCAGCCCGGTGCTATGGTTTTACCCCAGGAGGGGCACACTGCTGGCATTCTCATCCCCAGCCCCATGTTGCAGGAACTCTGTCCTGGCAGGTGCTGTTGAGAAGTCTGGGGCTCCCTTCCACACGCAGCCTCACTTATATGGTGGCAGCTCTGCTCCAGTTACAGCAGGCAAAGAATACTGGGGCCACAGTCATTCCCTGCCCCAGCTCATTCATAGGGTAGGGGTGCCATGCCAAGAGGGGGGAAGCCACAAAGACCAGGGACTGCCAGCTGGTAGAGTGGGGGGGGGGGGGGATGTCAGTCAGGAAAAGTAGACCTCCACCCCCAGCTCTGTACTGTGGCAAGGGCTTCTGCCGGGGGAAAAAAGCAGGCCATGAGGACCCTGCAGCTCTGCTTGAGGGGCTTGACTTCTGATTTGAGACAGAGAGTGGAGGACTTGGTGGAGGGCAATTAAGAGGAAGCTGGTAGCTTCATGAGTCGGGAATCCCCAAGGTCACCTTCAGGCTTGATAATTGGCTAGAAGGACTCATAGCCCTCAGAAAAGCTGTTGTACTCATGGTTATGGTTTATTACAGAGAAAAGGCGTAGATTTAAATCAGCCCAGGGAAAGGGTGCACAGGGAAAAATCCAGGTGAAAGTGTCCAGGTGTCCTCTCCAGTGGAATCACACAATACAGTGCTTAATTTTCCCAGCAAAGATGTGTGACAACATGTGTAAAGGTTGTCAACCAGGGAAATTTACCTGAGCCTTATGTCCAGGGTTTTTATTGGTGTCCATGTAGCATGGAGTGCCTATATGACTAACCTTAGCTACTCAGACTCTAGTCTCCCAGAGATCAAACTGATACAGCTTGGCCCAGGGCCTCAGGCATGCAAAAACACTCTTACCAGGCAGGATATTCCAAGAACTCAGAGGTTATCTCCCAGGAGCCTGTCCTTTCTTTGGAGTGTTCAGGGTTTGAGTAATGCAAGCCTGCTAAGTCAGCTCTTTACTGGTCACCTCAAGAAACAAGCAAACGGCAGAAAGAGGAAAAGTTTAATAGACAGCTAAGAAGAGTCCTCCTGGGATCACAGTAAGCCCTGGGAGTTGGGAAGCCTACGTGCGTGTGCCGGCTGCAGCCACACAGGAGCAACCAGAGCAGGATGTGAGCAGACACGGGGGCATTCTCCAAGCCACACACAGACCTGTCAACACAGGGTGGAAGCCTCAGTGGCAAAAGGGTCCTAGCAGAACCTGTGGCCAAACACTGACTGAACAATGACCTATTCCTGCCCAGGTACAGCTCCCAGGAAGCCATGCTTTAAAATAAAACCACACACATCCCTGGAATTCTGGAAGACTGTGTACATGCACAAGGCTACACCCTCTCAGGAGTGATCAGAGAGGGAACGACTGGTCCCTGGCTAAAGTTGGACAAAACTGTAAACTCCCTGAATGGCGATAGCAGCTTCCAAGCCACATGCACATCTAATGGTAAAGGGCTGTTGACCTAAAACAAATAGACGGCCAGATATTTCTCCAGCAAAGACGGTTTTGTTCAGGATTAGCAGAGAATGAGGTCTGCAAACATGGTGAGCCATGTGCAAGTCCCTGCATGGCAAGTGAAGCAGACACTTTTATAGAGGAGAAAAGGAAGTCGGGAGGGTGATAGTAAACAAAGAGCTCATGGCTTTTCATTGGTTGAGTTGTCAGGATAGAAGAGGGGTCTTTCTTCTCATTGGGCCCTGCTGTCATCACAGGGTGTGAGAGCTCCCTCTTCTGGTCTCCAGACTCTATTTAATTGAGGTTTCTGTTTATTAATTTTTTACAGGGTAAAAAAATCTAACAAATCATGGAAACTTAAGCACAACCTTTGGCCAGTAAGTGGCTCAGACTGGTCAAGGGATAGCCCCTAGGTAAGCTGGTTAAAGGAAAAAAACAAGAAGAAAAATCTTGAAGAGGGTTATCAGAGGCTGCACACCGTGGGGGAATGGATTTTGCAGATTAGTTCAGTCAAGTCACTAAACAAACAAAAAACACAACAACTGACCAGACAACAACAGTATCAACAACCCAGAGGAGGAATATTAATATCCAGAGTTGCTACAATATATTATCTGAAATGTCCAGTTTTCAACAAGAACAGTAACAAAAAATATACAAGACATGCAAAGAAATAGGAAAGTGTGACCCATACACAGGGGGGGAAAAAGCAAGCAATAGAAACACTTTGAAGGGGTGTAGATGGTGGCCTCAGCCAACAAAGACTTCAGAGCAGCTGTCATAAAGATGTTCAAAGAACTAAAGGAAACGATGCATAAAGAATTTAAGGAAGGTATGACAAGTGTCTCACCAAACAGAAAGTATCAGTGAAGGACTGGAAAATATTAATATTAACCAGTGGAAATTCTGGAGTTGAAAAGTACAATAACCAAAATGAAAATTTTGATAGAGGGGTAATTCCCTGGTGGTCCAGTGGTTAGGACTCCAAGCTTTCATTGCCAAGGGTGCAGGTTCATTCCCTGCTTGGGGAACTAAGATCCTAAAGGCCATGTGGCAAGGCACAAAAACAAAGTTGAAAAAAGAACAACAGATTAAGACCCAAACAAAAACATAACAAAGAGAAAAAATTTTTTTTAATTTTTAAATGTTTACTAGAGGGGCTCAACAGATTTGAGCTAGCAGAAGAATGATTGGACTTGAAGATAGATTGAGATAATGCAATCTGAGGAAGAGAGAGGAAAAAAATAAAGAAAAGTGAACAGAGCCTCAGAGAAATGTTGGACACAATTAAGTGCACCAACAGAAGTATAATGGGAGTACAGTACCAAAAGAAGTGGAGAAGGTAAAATACATTCATTCTCAGATACACAAAAATGGAAAGAATTTGTTGCCAGCCAATCTGCCTTACAAGAAATGCTAAAAGAAATTCTTCAGGCTGAGAGCAGATGACACCAGAGAGTAATTCAAATCTACATAAACAAACAGAGAATGCCAGTAAAGGTAATTGTTTAGGTAAGAGACAGTTACAATTGCATTTCCATTTCACCTGAGATATCAAATTTATGGGTATGGAGTTGTTCATAATATTCCTTTATTATCCTTTTAATGTCCATGGGACTAGTAGTGATGGCCACTTTCATAACTATGTATTGTATTTTCATTTTCATTCAGTTCAAAATATTTTCTAATTTCAGTGGTAACTTCCCTGAATGGAACAATAAATAAACAGGAGACTTCCCCCCATTCCTTCTGAATGTCGCAAGCCCCTTTCCTCTTCCTAAAGCCAGTTCTAAAAGTCCTATCCTAGAGATTTCTCTGTGCCCTGGTGCCCATTTCCAGGTTGGGTGGAGGATGTCAGTGATAACACGAGAAACTCACCTCAGTGGTATTTCAAATTCTGGCTTTCTCTCCTATCGAATTGCTACTGTTTACTTTAAAGAGTCCTCAGATAGCTGCTCCGTGCATTCCATCTGAGCAGTGTAGCTGCATGTCGTGGGAGAGGCAGGGTAGAGTGTGCTTACTTCATCTTACTTGGAAACGGAACCTCCCTCATGTCTTTTGCTTAAATGAGGAATTTCTTACAAAGCCACAGTAAAAATAAACCCGAGTAATGTGGAAACATAGCAGAGGGTCACCTAGCCCAGATTTGGGGAATTAACTTTAGTGGCAGATAAGGGGGAGCAGGGAAGGTTTCCCAGAGGAACTAAGACCTTGCTGTCTCTTGGCTGGGCTTAACGTGGGGGAAGGGTATTCTGAATAACAGGACCCGCCGTGGCACAAAGGTGTGAAAGAGTGTGGTGTCTTTAGGGAACAAAGGCAAAGGATTTTATACAGTTGGGGCAGTATGTGCCGCAGAACAGGAAGGAAGAGGCAAGAAAGGCAGAGGTCAGATCAGTCAGTAGGACTTTGTATCATTCTAGAGTATTTGGATTCTGTTGGAAATTTTATAGAGAGTGTATTAGTTACCATGGCTGCTGTAAGAAATTACCACAAACGTAGAAGCTTAATCTATTCTCTCACAACTCTGGAGGACAAAAGCCCAAAGTCAGATTCAGTGGGTTAAAGTCAAGGTGTCCTCCGGGCTGGTTCGTTCTGGAGGCTCTGAGGGGAAAATGTGCTTCATTGCCTTTTTCAGCTTCTAGAGGCTGCTTGTAATCCTTGGCTTGTGACCCTCTCCATCTTCAAAGGCATCATTTCATTCTCTGCTTCCAACATCACGTGGTTTTCTTCTCTGACTGATTCCCTCCTTCATTTCTCTGGTAAGGACCCTGGTGATTACATCCAGCCCACCTGCATAATCCCGGATAATCTCCCCATCTCGATATCCTGAATTGATCACATCTGCAGAGTCCCTTTCGCCATAAAATGTAATACTCCCAGGTCCTGGAGATTAGGACATGGACACCATGGGGGTTCTTATTCAGCCTACACAAGAGGGTACTTCATAGATTTTTGATTGGATGGGGTGATGTGACAAATTGTCTAATTTATGGTTTAGAAGGATCTGTCTGGCAACAGAGTAAGGAGAGTAGGCCTGCAGGCCTGCAGAGTAATTTGGAAGCCACGGAAATAACCGATGCCAGTAACGAGAAGGTACAGCTGGATCAGTGGCAATAGGATGGAGGAGAGAGTTTACCTGGCGGACTCGGGAAGTATAATCCACAGGACTTGGAGCCAGCTAGGGTGTGGATGAGTGAGAGAGGAAGTCCAGAAGGACTCAGCGTTTCTGCCCTTACCATTTGGGTGATGTGGTATCACTGGTGAATAGGGAGTACAGGAGAGGGCAGGGAGAGACCCCTAGTTTTGTTCAGAACCTGGCTTCGAGGCATGGATGAGAGTCCTCTAGCGTGCGGCCCGTGGTCTGCAGAGCAAGGCAGGTGAAGGCTATTTGGGGGTGCTGAGCACACTGGCAGTACTTGAAGCCAAGGAGACAGAGGTGACTCAGGGATTGTGTCTAGAATCAGAAAGAGCACAGGAGCTGCCTTGGGGAGCAATGACCTTTACTGTTAGGGAGAAGCAGGGGTGTGGGAGGAAGCCAGAGAGGCAGGAGGAGTACCAGGGGGGTGCGTCCGGCATCCAGCAGCCTCGGGGAGCAGGGAGTTGATGCCTTTGTATTCAGAGTCCTTCCCCTCCTGGCGAAGGGCCACTTCTTCTCAAGTCCAACGCTGGAAGAAAAGGGTAAAGGATGGTATTGTGGTTTTGCTTGATAATCTTGGGGACCAGAGGCTCGGCTGAGAACTGAGTTGTTTCTTGAACATTAGCTGCACGCACACATAGAAGAGGCTGAGTGAGGCCCCCTCACTGGAACCAACTGTGGCAAACAGGACCCATTTTGCTCTCAGGCTTGCCCTGGCAGCAGCTGAAAAGCTCTATTACCTGCCTTTCTGGGCACGCTCACCGCAGAGGCTCAAGGTTTTGGTGCAAGGCAGAAGTCCCCCTGCCTCTGAGAACGATATTCTTCCTCTGCTGTCATTCCCATACAAGGGCCTTGTAGAAAGATATGGCTGCAGGGGAGACCAGAGGCCTGGAGACTGTTTCCTCCATGTGTGTTTCTGCTTTTCCCCTCTTGTGGCTTCTTCCTCAGCCCTGGAGAAGGAGGAGGAGATAAGAGAATGGGGCAGGTGGATGTTGGCAAAAGGTGCAAGGACAAGGCTTGATGGAAGAGTTGAGATCTGACTTGGCCCCTGGGAAAAGGGGAGGGCTTTTGGGAGAACTGGGTAGTCAGGAGGGGGTACATTTCAGATGGAGGGATGGGCATGTCAGGATGGAAAATCAGAAACAGGCATGAAGTATGTGGACCAGGGCCTGGAGGTCGGTCCAGCCAGGGGAAGCTCATCCCAGGGCCACGAGCTCCCAGGACACTGTCCCGGAGAGGAGAGAGGGAAGGGGCTCTCTGGCCCTGTTCCTTCCTCTAGAAAGAGCATCGCTTCATGTTTGAATGGCCCTTATTTCCCTGCATGCATTCCCATGTAACCCTCTCAGAATTGTGTACACTGAGGGGAGTGAAGTTTGGAGAATTAACCTCCCAGAGTGAAGACAGTCAGGTTAAGAGCCAGGATGGAAACTGAGGAGGAGGGAGCTAACTTCTGGGGTGTGCTTATGTGCCAAATGTCTAAATACATGTTGCCATTTAATTCTCAACTCTCCTAGACCTAAGTGCTATCAGCCTTGTTTCATAGATGGGACCAGAGGCTCTTAGGAGGAGGTACCTGGTCCCAGGTCATCTCTGTCAGCATCGGGGTGAGAATGGGATCGCCGCAGAAGCCATGTCTGCAGCCATGGATGTCAGAGTAGAGGCCCTCCTAAGAGATCACTGCGTGACAGTCACCTCACTTTACTGATGGAAGACCATGGTTTGGAAAGGGGCATGACTGGCCGAAGGTGCCCGGCCAGTGGGTGGGACAGCTGGGGTGGGCAAGGGACTTTTCTAAACCTCAGCTTCCTACACCTGGACTTTTAAAAATGCCTACCAACATACAAATGCTTTCAGAAGTCTGTAGGAAATTTTTTTTATTTAACTTTGTATCATTTTCCAAAATTATCTGACAGCCAATCTCATAGTTGTTGTCTAAATCCTGTGGACTCCCCTGTGGGAGATGCTTCATGCCAGCAACCTGGGAAATTCAGGTCCACCCCTCAGATCTTGGGAAGACCCTCCCACTCCTTGTTAATTAAAAATTGCACACCTTGACTCACTCCCTTATAATTCTGCCACCAGTGGAGCAAGAAAAATGAGAGACCTTGTCTCCCTGTTTTGACACTAATTTTAACCCACCGAAGAGCCACAAAACACGGTAGGTGTAGCAGCTGGTAAAAAGTGATTTAAGATCTGTCAGCTGTGTCGCCTTAGGTGAGTACTTGCCCTGGCAGAGCACACGCTGAGTGTCTGTAAGGTGGGCCCGTGGTGCCTTGCAAGGCTGCTGTGCAGCTTAGTCAAGAGTAAGCAGTGGCCTGGCAGGAAGCAGACAGCTAGTTCCTCCCTCTGCAGGGAAGAGGCTTAGCATTCTAAAAATGATGCAGGCCTATTTCAAGTTGTTCACCCTGTTGGTAAAGGGGCTGAGCTCTTGCTCTGCTGGTTATCAAAACACAGAGTTCAAGCTTTAGGCAAAAGCATGAGAGGTTGTGTGTGGCGAGATGCTGGCTTTACACCAGGCATGTCCCAGTACACAAGCCCTGTTTTTTTTTTTGTTTTTTTGTTTTTAAAGATTTATTGATGGATTGATTGATTGATTGCTATGTTGGGCCTTCGTTTCTGTGCTAGGGCTTTCTGTAGTTGCGGCAAGCGGGGGCCACTCTTCATCGCGGTGCGCAGGCCTCTCACTATCGCGGCCTCTCCCGTTGCAGAGCACAGGCTCCAGACGCGCAGGCTCAGTAGTTGTGGTTCACGGGCCCAGTTGCTCCACGGCATGTGGGATCTTCCCAGACCAGGGCGCGAACCCGTGTCCCCTGCATTAGCAGGCAGATTCTCAACCACTGTGCCACCAGGGAAGCCCCCACAAGCCCTGTTTTCAAAGGCTTCCCCAATCTGGAACATGCCCAGGAGATAACCATGGTTTTTGTACTAAAATTAGGGGTGTGTGATTGACAGAGGCTGAAAATTTGAACTTGAGATTGGCTTAGAAAACCTGGCATGGTTGGCTTCTGCACCCACAGGCCGTTTGGCCCTAAAGCAAGGCCCCTCCACCCCCATCTGGGCCTCTCCTCAGCCGACAGCACTCCAGGCCCCTTGGCTCCTCCCATTTCCCAGCTTTCCTCCCAGCCTCCTGCTTTGAGCTGAATCATACCAATTGTGTGTGTGTCCTGCCCCGTGACCACTAGTACAATTGCAAATCTTACTGCCGGCAAGTTCTTTTGTCCTACTGGGGTTTCTAACAGAGTCACTCAGAAAGGAGACTGTCCTCCGGCCAGCTCCAGTGGGAGGAAGAATTTCCCTATTGTTTTGGGATTATGGGCTGCAGGGAGATACAAAGGAGGAGAGGAGAAAGAATGGCCCAGGACCTCAAAGCCACACGTGTGAACCAGGAGCCCTGGTGCCTCGCAGGACTGCAGGACGTTTGGGTGCTACGGGGTGGCGGCAGCCCGAAGCGAGGAGCGCGGGTGCCTCTGCGAGGCCTCCAGGGGAACCCAGGCTGCAGCGGGCCTGCAACATGTTCCCTGCACTGCATCCGCAGGCTCGCCCGTGGGCACAGGTGCACACGCTCAGTGTCGGCTTGTGGAGCACACTTTTACAAGCCCCAGAGGCTGCAGAGCTCCTTGTCAGACTACCGAGGCAGGGCAGCTGTGGGCACTATCTTGTTGCCTTCCTTCATCTTCAGAGGAAGGGGCACGCACAGGTTTGAATCCCAACTCACCACGCCCTATCTGGTGTGACTGTGACCAAGCTACTCGATTTTCTCTGTGCCCATTTTTATTATCTGTAAAAATGGGAATATAGTGCCTGCCTCATACAGCTGTCATGAGACTCGTGTATGGTAAGGGTTCAGTAAATAGTATCATCATCACTCCCATCTTAGGAAAAAAGAAAATAACACTCGGAGGTCGACACCGATCAGTTTTTACTTAGCTACTACTAGTGGCAGAACTAACTAAGACATATATCGGATTCCAGTTATAGGTCTCGTTTTAGGTACCAGCTGCCTTTCATGATCAAAGAATGAATCCCGAGTGGTACAGATCAGAAACCATGTGGAGTAATACTGGAGAGTGGGTGTGGTCGTGAGGGGCGGAGGTAAGAGCACTCCTTAGGGCCTGGAATTTGGCTTGGATTTCCAAAAGACACCTCCAAGTTATCTGGACGACCTGATTTGACCAGGGCTGCTCTGCAGTGAAATGACAGCTATTTCTGGGCTCCTTGGTGCCTCCTGGTGGTAACAGATTGCCTCTTGCACTTTCCTTGAGACATGAAAGCCGAAGGAAGCTATTTTGAAATTGGCTCTCCACATTAATGAAGGATATAGAACTTTTTGTTTGCCTCTGGTTTAGCCTTCTTGGCACATCTGGCCCAGCAACATAAATCAGTTCTGGGTTTCCTCCTTTTACATATCAGCCAGTAGCTTATTCACTGCCTGACCCCAGCAAGCTCCCAGCCTCTAGGGGATCTCCAAAGCCCATGGCTCAGGCCTACTCAGGCATTCCAGGTCTGTTCCATTCCGCTCTTTCCTATTTTCAGGAGACAAACCAGGCGGTGCAGTACAAAAGCTTGTCCTCTTGTTTTCTCCCCAAGTGGTTGGGGAGAGGGTGGGAGTTGTGGTGAGTGCCGGCTGGCTCAGAGCTGCGCGCTGCACTGAAGTGAGTTCTCTGTCGCCAAGTCACGCCTCTGACGTCGCCAAGTTCACTTCTGCCTGTCTGTGCCTTTTCTTTCCTACGTGGCAAAGGGAGACGAAATTTGCTCCAACTTCCTTAAAGTGTACTCCGAGGATTCAGATTACGTAGTGGGTAGGATTATGATTCTTTTTTTATAATTAAGTTAAACTTTTTTGGAAATAATTATAGTTTCACATACAGTTATGAGAAATAATGCAGAGCACTGCCATGTACCTTTCACCCAGTTTCCCCCAATGGTAGCATTTTGCAAAACTAGAGCACAGTATCACAACCAGTATATTGCACTGATACCGTAAATACGTTAACATTGCCATCACCACAAGGTCTCTTCTGGTGCTTTCTTATAGCCTCACCCACGTTCCTCCATCTTTAACCACTAACAGCCACTAATCTGTTCTCCATTTCTATAATTTTGTCATTTAAATGCAGTAGGGTTTGTAACACTTCGGGTTTGGATTTTTTCTCTCAGCATAATTATCTGGAGATTCATCCAAGTTGTGTGCGTATCAGTAGTGTGTTCCTTTTTATGGCTGCTATTACATAGTACGGATGTTCCAGTTTGTCTAACTGTTCACTTGCAGAAGGATGTCTGGGCCATTTCCAGTTTTGATCTATTATGAATATTGGGCTATTTTGAATTTGAGCTATTATGAATAAAGTTGCTATGAACAGGTTTTTGTGTAAACATAAGTTTTGATTTCTCTTGGATAAATTCCCAGAAGTTCAGTTACTGGGTTGAATGGGATTTTGTGTTTTGATGGAAGAGTCCTTTTCATCCAAGTTGTTGAATTTGTGTGTACAGAGTTATTTGTAGTATTCTTTTATTACCCTTTTGATGCCTACAGGGTCTGTAGTGATATCTCCTGTTTCATTTCTGACATGGTAATTTGTGTCTTTTCTCTTTTTCCTTTGTCAGACTTGATAGAGCTTTGCCAATTTTATTGAGCTTTTTAAAGAACTAGCTCTGTTTTCCATTGATTTTTCTCTATTGTTTTTGTTTTCTTTTTTTACGTAAATTTATTTTATTTTATTTATTTTTGGCTGCGTTGGGTCTTCGTTGCTGCGTGCGGGCTTTCTCTAGTTGTGTCAAGCAGGGGCTACTCTTCATTGCGGTGCGCGGGCTTCTTATTGTGGTGGCTTCTCTTACTGTGGAGCATGGGCTCTAGGTGCACAGGCTTCAGTAGTTGTGGTGCACAGGCTCTAAAGTGCAGGCTCAGTAGTTGTGGTGCATGGGCTTAGTTGCTCCGCGGCATGTGGGATCTTCCCAGACCAGGGCTCGAACCCGTATCCCCTGCATTGGCAGGCAGATTCTCAACCACTGCGCCACCAGGGAAGCCCTGTTTTTGTTTTCCACTTCACTGATTTCTGATCTTTATTGTTTATTTCCTGTTACTTGTTTAGATTTATTTTTTCTCTTCTTTAACTAGATTCTTGAGATGGAACTTGAAGTATAGATCAAGAATTTCCTTTTCATAATTTAGTGCTATAAATTTCCCTCTCAGTGTGGCTTCAGCTGTGAGCCACAATTTTTTGTTTCCTCATTTACATTCTATTTATTATTTAAAATGACACCTCACCCAAGGCTAGCTTATATCTGAATTGGCTTCTCCTACTAAACGTTTTATTGTTTGAATATTTCACACTATGTTTCAGAGAAATATAATTTGATCCAAAATTCTCTTTCTCTTCTACTGATGCATGACATCAAGTTTACCATGTCTTAAGCCTGGTGAGTATATTGAGGAAATACTGGAGTGAATATCTTGGACTACGCCTCTCACTTAGTAGGTGCTTTATAATGTTGAGTTTCTCTGCTTTATTTATGCATGAATAGTGTCCAGTGGAGTTTAAAGTATTTGTTAACATTATTACTTGCAGATTGCCTAACCAAATTCTAGACATTGTACATCACATCTTGTATTTAGTGGTGGGTTTTCAGAAATGAGTGTTACAGGAACACTTTATTCACTTACACACGTTTCTTTTCTGTTCTTTAGCTCTTACGGAATTCAGATGCTTGTCAAGTAGCATTTCTATTGTCCTAGAGTAAGGAAGAATTTCAGAGAGCTTTCCAGAACTCAATTTTACTGCTTTTGGTCACCTCTTTCCCTGACTCTTTTGCCCCTCAGTAACCCCTTTCTCTGCTTGCAAGGGATTGAATGCACTTATCCCATCTGCTACAACAAATCTGGTTCTCGTGGTCTCTGCTATCCTCCTGTAGGCCTAGTTCTGAACCACAACTTAGGTGATGCCTTCCTCAGGGTTTTCATCATATGCATTCAGTATCCTGGGCAGGAAAGTTAACTTCTTATTTTTTGTTGAAGTGTAGTTGATTTACAATGTTATATTAGTTTCAGGTGTACAACATAGTAATTCCTTATTTTTATAGATTATACTCCATTTAAAGTTATTATAAAATAATGGCTATATTCCCAGTGTTGTACAATATATCCTTGTAGCTTATTTATTTTATACATAGCAGTTTGTACCTCTTAATCCCCTAACCCTAGCTTGCTCCTCCTGCCATTCCCCTCCCCACTGGTAAACACTAGTTTGTTCTGTGTAACTGTGAGTCTGATTTGTTATATTTGTTCATTTGTTTTATTTTTTAGATTCCACATATAAGTGATGACATACAGTATTTATCTTTCTCTTTCTGACTTATTTCACTAAGCATAATACCCTCCAGGTCCATCCATGTTGTCGTAAATGGCAGAGTTTCATTCCTTCTTTTGGCTGAGTAACATTCCATTGTATATATATCCCACATTTTCTTTATCCATTCATCTGTTGATGGACACTTAGGTTGCTTCCATATCTTGGCTATTGTAAATAATGCTGCTATGAGCATGGAGGTGCACATATATTTTATTAGTGTTTTCATTTTCTTAGGATATATACCTGGGAGTGGAGATGCTGGATCATAGGGTAGTTCTAATTTTAGTTTTTTGAGGAACCTACATACTGTTTTCCACAGTGGCTGCACCAGTTTACATTCCTACTAACAGTGTACTAGGGTTCCCTTTCCTCCATATCCTTGCCAACAGTTGTTATTTGTGGTCTTTTTGAGGATAGCCATGCTGATGGGTATGAGGTGACACCTCATCTTGATTTCGGTTTGCAGTTCTCTGATGATTATGGATGTTGACCATCTTTTCATGTGTCTGTTGGCCATCTGTATGTCTTCTTTGGAAAAATGTTTATAAGGTCTTCTGCCCATTTTTTGATAGGGTTGTTTGCTTTATTGATGTTGAGTTGTATATTTCAGATATTAACCCCTTACCTGTCATATCATTTGAAAATATTTTCTCCCATTCAGTATATTGTCTTTTTGTTTTGTTGATGTTTTCCTTAGCTTTTCCAAAGTTTTTAAGTTTAATTAGGTCCCATTTGTTTATTTTTGCTCTTGTTTGTTTTCCCTTAGGAAATAGATCCAAAAAAATATTGCTGCAACTGATGTCAAAGAATGTTCTGCCTATGTTTTCCTCGAAGAGTTTTATAGTGTCTGGCCTTACATTTAGGTCTTTAATCCATTTTGAGTTTATTTTTGTGTATGGTGTTAGGGAGTGTTCTAATTTCATTCTTTGACGTGTAGCTGTCCAGTTTTCCCAGCACCACTTATTTAAGAGACTTTTTCTTCATCAAATATTTTTGCCTCCCTGGTCGTGAATTAATTGACATATGTATGCAGGTTTATTTTGGGGCTCTCTATTCTGTTCCATTGATCTAAGTGTCTGTTTTTGTGCCAGTAACATATTGTTTTGATTACAGTACTTTTGTAGTGTACTCTGAAGTCAGAGAGTGTGATACCTCCAACTTTGTGTTATTTTTCTCAAGATTGCTTTGACTATTCAGGGTCTTTCGTGGTTCCATATAAATATTAGAATTATTTGTTCTAGTTCTGTCAAAAATGTCATGGGTATTTTGACAAGGATTGCATTAAATCTGTAGATTGCTTTGGGCAGTATGGACATTTTAACAATATTCATTATTCCAGTTCATAAAAAGAGATATCCTTCTAATTTGTTTGTATTGTCTTCAATTTCCTTCATCAGTGTCTTAGAGTTTTCAGAGTATAGGTCTTTCACCTCCTTGGTTAAGTTTATTTCTAGGTATCTTATTATTTTTAATTCAATTTTAAAGAGATTGTTTGCTTCCTTTCTCTTTCTGATAGTACTTAATAGTGTATGTAGAAAAGCAACAGATTTCTGCATATTAAATTTGTATCCTGCAACTTTACTGAATTCATGTCATCTGCAAATAGTGACAGTTTTACATCTTCCCTTCCAATTTGGATGCCTTTTATTTCTTTTTCTTGTGTGATTGGCATGGCTATGACTTCCAATACTATGTTAAATAGAAGTGGCAAGAGTGGGCATCCTTGTCTTGCTCCTGATTTTAGAGGAAACACTTTCAGCTTTTCACCATTGAGTATTATGTTGGCTGTGGGTTTGTCATACAGAGCTTTTATTATGTTGAGATATGTTCTCTCTATGCCCACTTTGGTAAGAGTTTTAATCATGAATGGATGTTGAATTTTGTCAGATGCTTTTTATGCCTCTATTGAGATGATCATATGATTTCTATCCTTAGCTTTGTTAATGTGGTGTATCACATTGATTGGTATGCAAGTATTGAACCATCCTTGCACCCCTGGAATAAATCCCACTTGATCGCAATGTATGATCCTTTTTATATATTGTTTAATTTGGCTTGCTAACATTTTGTTGAGGATTTTTTGTGTCTATATTCATCAGCGATATTGGCCTGTAATTTTCTTTTTTTGTACTGTCTTTGGTTTTGGTACCAGCCTTTACTATGTCTTTGCCTTTACCAATGGGATTTTCCTTCCTATAACTTCTTATTTCTTGTTGTAGCCTTTTCTTTTTCACTTAAAGAAGAAACTTTAACACTTGTAAGGTCCGTTTAATATTGATGAAGTCCTTTAGCTTTTGCTTGTCTGAGAAGTTCTTTATCTCTCCTTTAATTCTGAATGATATCCTTGCTAAGTAGAGTGTACTAGGTTATATATTTTTCCCTTTCAGCACTTTAAATATATTGTGCTACTCCCTCTTGGTCTGCAAAGTTTCTGCAGAAAGATCAGCCAATAACGTTATGGGGCTCCAATGTATGTGACTCTTTGTTTTTCTCTTGCTGCTTTCAGAATTCTCTTTATTTTTAACTTTTGCCATTTAATTATGATATGTCTTCATAAAGGTCTCTTTGGGTTCATCTCATTTGGGACTATCTATGCTTCCTGTACCTGGATGTCTCTTTCCTCCTTCAGGGTCGGCAAGTTTTAGCCATAATTTCATCAGATACATTTTCTACTTCTTTCTCTCTCTCTTCTACTTCTGAGACCCCTATAATGCAAATATCAGTACACTTGATGTTGTCCCAGAGGTCCCTTAAACTATCCTGATTTTTTCAAATTTGTTTTCTTTTTGCTGTTCCAAATGGGTGATTTCCACTATTCTATCTTCCATTTTTGGCTATGTGTTCTTCTGTATCACCTAATCTACTTTTGATTCCCTCTAGTGTATTTTCCATTTCAGTTATTGTGTTCTTCAGCTCTGAATGGTTCTTTATATTTTCTAGTTCTTTGTTAAAATTCTCACTGTGTTCATCTATTCTGTTACCCAATTTAGCATTCTTATTACTATTCCTTTGAACTCTTAATCAGGTAAATTTGTTATGTTTGTTTCATTAGGGGTTTTTTTCAGGGTTTTTTAAAATTATGAAATGTCTTCATATGGATCTCTTTGTGTTCATCTTATTTGGGACTATCTATGCTTCCTGTACCTGGAAATCTGTTTCCTTCTTCAGAATCAGAAGGCTTTATCCATAATTTCATTAAATATATTTTCTACCCCTATCTCTTTCTCTTCTCCTTCTGAAACCCTTAAAATGCAAATGTTAGTACATTTGATGTTGTCCTAGAAGTCCCTTTAAACTATCCTCATTTTTTCAAATTTGTTGTGTTTTTTTTCTGTTCTGATTGAGTGATTTCCACTATTCTATCTTCCAGATCGTTTATGCAATCTTCTTTATCACCTAGTCTGCTGTTAATTCCTCCTAGTGTATTTTTCATTTCACTCATTGAAAAACAGCCCTAACTTTTTAAAAAAATATATTCTAGTTCCTTGTTAAAATTCTCACCATGTTCATCAATTCTTTTCCCCTGTTCAGTTAGCATTCTTATTGCTATTGCTTTGAACTCTTTGTCTGCTAAATTATTTACCTCTGTTTCATTAGAGGTTTTTCTCATGGTGTTTTTTCATATTGTTTCATTGAAACAAATTCCTCTGTCTTTTCATTTTGGTTAACCTTCTCTAAGTTAGATGAAACAGTTACGTATCCCAGTCTTAAAGTGGTGTCCTTGTGTGGGAGAGTCTCTGCACAGTCTCTGTGTGCCCAGTGGCTGGATGTGAAGTGAGCATGGGATGCATCTTCCCCTGGGGTGTACTGGCAGCTACCACCTTGGTGAGAGGTAGGGCTGGAGTTAGAGGGGCTATAGTCAGAGCCAGGTGTGAGGCAGGGCTTCGCCTATGCTCAATGACAGTCGCAGCTCTCTCAGGGGTGGGGTCAGGACCCAAGGTTCTGGAACAGAAGTCCTGAGTTTCAGGTCTGAGCTGGTTCCATTCCCTCTTTGTGTGCTCACTCTCCTTGGCAACAGCATTTCTACCCTAGTGGAGAGCAGCGCCAGAGAAAGAGGGGCAGGCACCCAGTGCAGGCGGGCATGTGTGCTTGGGTGGTCACAGGAAACCAGCCAGAGACCCAAGCAGTTTTCAGCCTCCTTCCTTGTCATTGTTCCCAGGAGCAAGCAAGCATTGTGTACTCCACAAGTGGAGTTTCAGTTTTTTACAGCCCTCTAGTAATGCCCATTGGTTTTCAAACCATCTAATGGGATTTGTCTTCCCAGTGTTAGATCCCAGGGCTGGGGTGCCCAATATGTGGCCTGAACCCCTCACTCCCCAGGGAGGATCTCCAAGCCCATGTTTTCCCCCTCCTCTTCTGTGTCCCCTGCTAGGGGAGTGGGTCTCGACCTGATCACTTCTCCTCTCTTCCTGCCAGACTCCGTGTGAAATTTTCTTTACAACCTTGGTTGTAGAAGAGCCTTTCTGCCAGTCTCCAGGTTGTTTTTGGTGAGAGTTACTCCACATGTAGATGTATTTTTGAGGTGTTTGTTGGGGGAGATGAGCTCAGTGTCCTCCTACTCCACCATCTTGATCTTGATGTGCCACAGTTTTTAATATATTGCATTTTCATTTTCATTTGGTTAATTTTTTTTACATTTCCCTTGAGACTTCCTCTTTGACCATGGATTATTAAGAAATGTGTTGTTTAGTTTCCAAGTGTATAGAGATTTTTCTGTTCTTTCTCTGGCTGATTTCTAATTTAACTGTTATAGCCAGACAACATTTTCTGTATGATTTTGGTCCCTTTAAATGTATTGAAGTTTTATGGCCAGGATATGATCTATCTTGATACACGTTTTGTGGATTCTTGAAAATAATTGCAGCTATTGGGTGGAGTGTTCTATAAATTTCTATTAAATTTTATTGGTTGATGGTTTTGTTGACCTCTTCCATCTCTTTGTTGATTTCCATCTATTGTTCAACTAGGTGTTGAACTCTTCAACTATATTGCAGATCTATTTCTCCTTTTAGTTCTATCAGTTTTAGCTTCATATATTGTGCAGCTTTCTTTATTCATGCATATGCATTTAGGATTGCTATGTCTTCTTGGAGGATTAGCTCTTTAATCATTATATGATGTCCCTTTCTGTCTCTGTTCATTTATTCTGAAGTCTAATTTATATGACTATAAGATAGCCCTTTTTAAATTTCTTTTTACTAATATTTGCATGATGTATCATTTCTCATTTGTCCATTTTCAACCTGCCAATATAGTTACATTTGGAGAGAATTTCTTGTAGAAAGCATGTATCTGGGCCAGGTTTTAATCCACTTTGCCAATCTCTATCTTTTCATTGCTGTTAGACCATTTACACTTAATGTAAATATTGATATGGTAGGGCTAAGTCTTCCATTTTATTTTTATTTTAAGTTTGTTCTCTCTCTCACCTCTCTGTTTTCTTTTTCTTCCCTTTCTGTGGGTTACTTGAGCATTTTAGGTTAATTTTTAATACATAAACTTTATTTTTAGAGGATTTTTAGGTTTATGTAAAAATTAAATAGAGAGTAAGGAGAGTTCACATATATTCCTTCTCCTCATCCCCCACTGACAGTTTATCCTATGATTAACATCTTGCATTGATGTGGTGCATTTGTTACATTGATGAACCAATATTAATACATTAACTAAACTCCATTTTTTACATTAAGGTCACTCTTTGTTTTCTTTTAATTTTATTTATTGATTGATTTTAACATCTTTATTGGAGTATAATTGCTTTACAATGGTGTGTTAGTTTCTGCTGTATAACAAAGTGAATCAATTATACATATACATATATCCCCATATCTCCTCCCTCTTGCGTCTCCCTCCCACACTCCCTATGCCACCCCTCTAGGAGGTGGACACAAAGCACCGAGCTGATCTTCCTATGCTATGCAGCTGCTTCCCACTAGCTATCTATTTTACATTTGGTAGTGTGTATATGTCCATGCCACTCTCTCACTTCGTCCCAGCTTACCCTTCCCCCTCCCCATGTCCTCAAGTCCATTCTCTACGTCTGTGTCTTTATTCCTGTCCTGCCCCTAGGTTCTTCAGAACCTTTTTTTTTTTTAGATCCATATATATGGGGTCACTCCTTGTGTTGTACAGTTTTGGAGGAGTTTTGAAACTTGAACATCATGTATCCACACTTATAGTATCATTCAGAATAGTTTCAATGCCTTAAAAATCCCCTTTGCTCCACTCCCCTCCTCCCAACCACTGCAACCACTGATCTTCTTCCAGAATGTCATATAGTTGGAATCATACAGTACGTAGCCTTTGAAGACTGGCTCCTTTCACTTAGCAATATGCATTTAAGTTTCCTCCGTGTCTCTTTGTGACTTGATAGCTCATTTCTTTTTATCTTTAAGTAATATCCAATTGTATGAATGTACCACAGTTGGTTTATCCATTCACCAACTGAAGAAAATCTTGGTTTTCAAGTTGGGCAGTTATGAATAAGCCTACTCATAAATGCTTATCTGCAGGTTTTTTGTGAATGTAATTTTCAAATCATTTGGATAAATATCACTGAGTGTAATTACTGGATCATAAGGTAAGAGTATATTTAGTTTTGTAAGAAACTGCCAAACTGTCTTCCAAAGTAGCTGTACTATTTTGCATTCCAACCAGGAATGAATGAGAGTTCCTGTTTTTCCACATTCTTGCCATCATTTGGTGCTGCCAGTGTCTTGGATTTTAGCCATTCTGATAGGTGTGTATGGATATCTCACTGTTGCTTTGATTTGCAATTTCCTAAGGATATGTGACGTTAAGCATCCTTTTACAGTCTGTCTGCCATTGGTATATCTTCTTGGTGAGGTGTCTTCAATATTTTGTCCCTTTTTCATTGGCTTATTTATTTTCTTATTGCTTGGTTTTAAGAGTTCTTTGTATACTTTGGAATTAAGTCCTTTATCAGATATGTGTTTTGCAAATATTTTCTGCCAGTTTGTAGTTTGCCTTCTTGTTCTCTTAACAATGCCTTTGGGCTTCCCTGGTGGCACAGTGGTTGAGAATCCACCTGCCAGTGCAGGGGACATGGGTTTGAGCCCTGGTGCAGGAAGATCCCACATGCCGTGGAACAACAAAGCCCCTGCCACAACTACTGAGCCTGTGCTCTAGAGCCCATGAGCCACAACTATTGAAGCCCACATGCCTAGAACCCATGCTTCATAACAAGAGAAGCCACTGCAATGAGAAGCCCACACACCACAACGAAGAGTAACCCCCGCTTGCCGCAACTAGAGAAAAGCCCGCACGCAGCAACAAAGACCCAGTGCAGCCAAAAATAAATAAATAAAATAAAATAGATTTTTTTAAAAAAATGCCTTTCACAGAACAGAAGTTTTTAATTTTAATGAAATCCAACTTATCAGTTTTTTCTTTCATGTATTATATTTTCAGTGTTGTATCTAAAAACTCATTGCCAAACTCAGGGTCACCTAGATTTTCTCCTATGTTACCTTGTAGAAATTTTATAGTTTTATACTCTACACCTGGGTCTATGATCCATTTTTAGCTTTTTTGGTGGAAAGTGTAAGGTCAGTGTCTAGATTATTATTTTTTGTATGTGGATGTCCAGTTGTTCCAGCACCATTTGTTAAAAGACTATTCTTTCTCTACTGTATTGACTTTTGCTCCTTTGTCAAAGATAAGTTGACTATATTTGGGTGGGTTTATTTCTAGACTATTCTGTTCCATTGATCTATCTGTCCTTTCAATAATACCGCACTATCTTGATTACTATAGCTTTGAAGCAATTAATACTATAGATAATACCATAGCTATATAGTCTTGAAAAGTAGCTATAGTCTGAAAAGCAGTTATATAGTCTTAAAGTTGGATGGTGTCAGATCTCTGAATTTATTCCTCTTCTTTAATATTGTGTTGGCTAATCTGGATCTTTTGTCTCTCCAAATAAACTTTAGACTCAGATTATATGACTTTCAATATAAACTTTATTTTTTAATAGATCTTTATTGGAGTATAATTGCTTCACAATACTGTGTTAGTTTCCGTTGTACACCAAAGTGAATCAGCCATATGCATGCATATGTCCCCATATCCCCTCCCTCTTGAGCCTGCCTCCCATCTTCCCTATTCCACCCCTCTATGTCATCGCAAAGTACCGAGCTGATCTCCCTGTGCTATGCTGCTGCTTCCCACTAGCTAACTATTTTACATTCGGTAGTGTATATATGTCGATGCTACTCTCACTTTGCCCCAGCTTCCCCCTCCCACCCCATGTCCTCAAGTCCATTCTCTACATCTACATCTTTATTTCTGCCCTGCAACTAGATTCATCAGTACCTTTTTTTTTTTTAGATTCCATATATATGTGTTAGAATACGGTATTTGTTTTTCTCTTTCTGACTTACTTCACTTTTTATGACAGACTCTACGTCCATCCACCTCACTACAAATAACTCAATTTCGTTTCTTTTTATGGCTGAGTAATATTCCATTGTATATATGTGCCACATCTTCTTTATCCATTCATCTGTCAATGGACATTTAGGTTGCTTCCATGTCCTGGCTATTGTAAATAGTGCTGCAGTGAACATTGTGGTACATATCTCTTTTTGAATTATGGTTTTCTCAGTGTATATGCCCAGTAGTGGGATTGCTGGGTCATATGGTAGTTCTATTTTTAGTTTTTTAGGGAACCTCCATACTGTTTTCCATAGTGGTTGTATCAATTTACATTCCCACCAGCAGTGCAGGAGGGTTCCCTTTTCACCACACCCTTTCCAGCATTTATTGTTTCTAGATTTTTTGATAATAGCCATTCTGACCAGCATGAAGTGATACCTCATTGTAGTTTTAATTTGCATTTCTCTAATAATTAGTGATGTTGAACATCTTTTCATGTGCCTCTTGGCCATCTGTATGTCTTCCTTGGTGAAATGTCTATTTAGGTCTTCCACCCATTTTTTAATTGGATTGTTTATTTTTTTGATATTGAGCTCCATGAGCTGTTTGTATATTTTGGAGATTAATCCTTTGTCTGTTGTTTCATTTGCAAATATTTTCTCCCATTCTGAGGGTTATCTTTTTGTCTTGTTTATGGTTTCCTTTGTTATGCAAAAGCTTTTAAGTTTAATTAAGTCCCATTTGTTTATTTTTATTTCCATTACTCTAGGAGGTGGGTCAAAAAGGATCTTGCTGTGGTTTATGTCAAAGAGTGTTTTTCCTGTGTTTTCCTCTAAGAGTTTTATAGTGTCTGGTCTTACATTTAGGTCATTAATCCATTTTTGAGTTTATTTTTGTGTATGGTGTTAGGGAGTGTTCTAATTTCATTCTTTTACATGTAGCTGTCCAGTTTTCCCAGCACCATTTATTGAAGAGGCTGTCCTTTCTCCATTGTATGTTCTTGCCTCCCTTGTCATTCAACATTAAGTTTAGAATCAGACACAGCTTAGAATCAGTCCACAAAGTAACTTACTGGAATTTTTACTGGAATTTCACTGAATCTATATATCAAGTTGGAAGAACTTAATTGTAACAATAATGGGTCTTCCTACCCATAAACATGGACTATCTCTCCATTTATTTATGATTTCTTTTATCAGAGTTGTGCAATTTCCCTGATATAAATCTTATTTATATTTTGTTAGATGTATACCTAAATATCTCATTTAGATAATTAATTAGGTGCTTGTGTAAGTGGCATCTGTGTTTTTAATACAAATTCCAATTGCTTATTGCTGGTATATAGGAAAGCAATTGACTTTTATATATTTACTTTGTATCCTGAAACCTTGCTATAATTGCTTATTATTTCTAGGGGATTATTATTATTATTATTATTATTATTATTATTATCATTACTAATTCTTTGAGATTTTCTACATAGACAATCATGTCATCTGTGGGCAAAGACAGTTTTATGTCTTCCTTCCCAATCTGTATACCCAATCTTTTCTTTTCTTTTCTTGTCTTATTACATTAGCTGGAATTTCTAGTACAATGTTGAATTGGAGTGATGAGAGGAAACATCCTTGGCTTTTTCCAGTTCCTTTGAGGGAAAGCATCTGTTTCTGACTACTAAGTATGACATTAGCTATAGATTTTTTGGTAGATGTTCTTTTTTTTTTTTTTTTTTTTTTTTTTAATGCTATTCTTGTCTGCTTACATTCTTTTTTTTAATTTATGTATGTATGTATGGCTTTGTTGGGTCTTCGTTTCTGTGCGAGGGCTTTCTCTAGTTGTGGCAAGTGGGGGCCACTCTTCATCACAGTGCACTGGCCTCTCACTATCGCGGCCTCTCTTGTTGCGGAGCACAGGCTCCAGACGCGCAGGCTCAGTAGCTGTGGCTCACGGGCCCAGTTGCTCCGCGGCATGTGGGATCTTCCCAGACCAGGGCCCGAACCCGCGTCCCCTGCATTGGCAGGCAGATTCTCAACCACTGCACCACCAGGGAAGCCCCGGTAGATGTTCTTTATATACAAAAGGAAGATAAAGAGGAAGTTTATCCTCTAATTCTAGTTTGCTGAGAGTAATTTTTTTCATGAACTGTGCTGGGTTTTATCAAATGCTTCTTCTGAATCTATTGATGTGACCATATTATCTCTCTTCTTTAACGTGTTGATGTAACTGATTGCATTACTGGATTACATTTAGAATGTTGAACCAGCTGTGCATACCTTGGTCACATTTGGTCATAGTATGTAATTCTTTTTACAGATTTGAGTTATTAATATTTTGTTGAGGATTTTGCATTTATGTTGTGAGAGATATCTGTAATTTTCTTTTCTTGTAATGTCTTTTTTGTCTGGTTTTAGTATTAGGTTAATCCTGGTATAATGAGTTAGGAAGTGTTCCCTCTGCTTTTACTTTTCTGGAGAAATTGTAAAGAATTGTTATCATTTGTTCCCTAAACGTTTTGTAGAATTCACCAGTGAACCCATGTGGGCCTGGTGCTTTCTGTTTCAGAAGACTATTAATTATTGAATTAATTCCTATAATAAATGTAGATCTATTCAGATTATTTCTTTTTGTGTGAGTTTTGCTGTATGTCCATTAACCTTGTGTATTTCAAGCAATTAGTCCATTTTCTCTAAGTTATGATATTTATGGGAACACAGTTGTTCATACTGTTCCTTTATTATTCTTTTAATGTCCATGAGATCAGTAGCGATAGCCTGTTTTTCATTTCTGATAATAGTAATTTGTGTTTTCTTTTATTCTTGGTTAGCCTGGCTAGAGGATTGTCAATTTTATTATCTTTTCCAAGAACCAGGTTTTGATTTCTTTGATTTTTTGTGTTGTTTTCCTATTTCAGTTTCTTTAACTTCTACTCTCGTTTTTATTGTTTCTTTTTTTTTCTACGTACTTTGAAGTTCATTTGCTCTTTATCTAGTTTCATAGCTAGATTATTGATTTTATATATTTCTTCTTTTCTAATATGTACATTTGATGCTATAAATTTCCCTCTAAGCACTGCTTTTGCTGCACCCCACAAATTCTAAGTTGTATTTTCATTTTGTTCAAAATACTTTATTTCTTGAGACTTTTTTTGACTCATGTATTGTTTAGAAGTGTGCTGTTTACTCTCCAAATATTTTGACCTTTTTCAGCTTTTTGTTATTGACTTGTTATTGTGGTCTGAGAGCATACTTTGTACGATTTCCATTTTTAAATTGTTAAGATGTGTTTTATGACCCATACTTAATATCTACCTTGATGAATGTTCCATGTAGGCTTGAGAAGAATTTGATTTCTGTTGTGGGATGATGCAATCCATACCTATGAGCAGATTGATGATTGATGGTGCTCTTCAGTTCAATTGTATCCATACTACCTATTGGATCTTCAATTACTAATAGAGGGTTTTTTTTTTTTTTAAGAAATTCACGTTCTTTTTTATTTATTTATTTATTTATTTATTTATGGCTGTGTTGGGTCTTCATTTCTGTGCGAGGGCTCTCTCTAGTTGTGGCAAGTGGGGACCACTCTTCATTGCGGTGCGTGGGCCTCTCACCATCGTGGCCTCTCTTGTTGCGGAGCACAGGCTCCAGATGCGCAGGCTCAGTAATTGTGGCTCACGGGCCCAGTTGCTCCGTGGCATGTGGGATCTTCCCAGACCAGGGCTCGAACCCGTGTCCCCTGCATTGGCAGGCAGATTCTCAACCACTGCGCCACCAGGGAAGCCCCTAATAGAGGGGTTTTTAAGTCTCCAGCAAGAATAATGAATTTGTCTTTCTCCGGTTCTTCTTTCTTTCTTTTTTTTTTTTTTTTTGCCTCATATATTTTGACCCTGTTTTTAGGTGCATGCACATTAATGATTATTATGTCTTCTTGAAGAATTTACCTCTTGATCATTATGTAACATCCTCTATATTCCTGATAAATTTTCCTAGCTCTGTGATCAACTTTGCCTGAAATTAAGATAGATACTTTAGTTTTCTTTTGATTAGTGTTAACATGGTATACCTTTCCCCATGATTTTACTTGTTTTTCTTTTTTATTATGATAAAATATACATAACATAAAACTTACAGTTCTAACAATTTTAAGTGTACAATTCAGTGGCATTACATGCACTCACATTATGGTGCAACTGGTGCAACCATCACCATCATCCATCTACAAAATGTTTTTCACTTCCCATACTGAAACTCTGTACCCATTAAATAATAACTCCCCATTTCCCCTCACCCAAGCCCCTGAAAACAACCATTCTATTTTTATCTCTATGAAATTTTCTACTCTGTGTGTTTCATATAAGTGGAACCATACAGTATTTGCCCTCTTCTGGCTGGCTTATTTAACATAGCATAATGTCTTTAAGGTTCATACATGTTATAACATGTATCAGAATTTCCTTTCTTTTTAAGGCTGAATATACCAGGTTTTGCTTATCCATTGAGGGACACTTGAGTTTCTTCTCTTTTATGACTATTGTGAATAATGCTGCTATGATACAGATGTACAAATATCTGTTTGAGTCCCTGCTTTCAATTCTTTCAGATATATACCCAGAAGTGGAATTGCTGGATCATATGGTTATGGTAATTCTATGTTTAATTTTCAGAGTCACAGTCATACTATTTTCCGTAGCAGCTGCAGCACTTTATGTTTCTACCAGCAATGCAGAAATGTTCCAATTTCTCCACAACCTTGCAAACACTCATTATGTTCTCTTTTTTTAATAATAGCCTTCCTGCTGGATATGAAGTAGTATATCATTGTGGTTTTTATTTGCCTTTCCCTAATGGCTACTGGTGTTGCACCTTTTTTAAGGTGCTAATTGGCCACCCTATGACTTTTTGGAGAAATGTCTATTCAAGTTATTTTACCCATTTTTAAGTGGGTTTGCTTATTTTGTTGTTGAATTGTATGAGTTCTTTATGTATTCTGGAAGTTAATACTTTGTGAGCTGTATGATTTGCAAATGTTTTCTCCCATTATGGGTTGCTTTCACTCTGTTGATAAGAGACCATGATGCAAAAATTTTTAATTTTGACAAAAGTCCAGTTTATCTATTTTTGTTACCCGTGCTGTTGGTGTCATATGCAAGGAATCATTGCCAAATCCAATGTCATGCAGCTTTTCCCCTATGTTTTTTTTCTAAAATTTTTTATAGTTTTTAACTCCTACATTTAGGTCTTTGATCTGTGTTGAGTTAATCTTTGTATATGATGTAAGGGAAGGTTCTAACTTCATTCTTTCACACGTGGATATTCAGCTTCCCAATACCATTTGTTGAATAGACTGTCCTTTATTGCCACCCTTGTCAAAAATCATTTGATCATATACATGAGAGTTTATTTCTGGGCTCTCTATTCTATCCCATTGGTCTATATGTCTGTCTTTATGCCAGTAACAAACTGTTTTGATTACTGTAGATTTGTAATAAGTTTTGAAATCAGGAAATGTGAGATTTCCTACTTTGTTCTTATTTTCCAAGATTGTTTTGGCTACTTGTTGCTCCTTGAGACTCCATTTGAATTTTAAGATGGGTTTCTCTATTTCTGCAAAAAATATGTCATTGGGATTTTGATAGGGATTGCGTTGAATCTGTGGATCATTTTAGGTAGCATTGTCATCTTAGCAGTATTGAGTATTCCAATCTATGAACATGAAATACCTTTCCCTTTATTGGTGTCTTCTTTAATTTCTTTCAGCAATGTTATGTAGTCTTCAATGTACACGTCTCTCACCCCCTTTGTTAAGTTTATTCCTAAGTATTTTATACTTTTTCTTGCTACTGTAAATAGAAATTTCTTAATTTCCTTCTGGATTTTTCATTGTTAGTGTATAGAAATGTAAGTGAATTTTGTATGTTGATTTTTGTATCCCACAAAATTGGTTTTTGGTGGGGTTTTTTGCTGAATTGCTAATTCATTTATTAGCTTTGACAGTTTTTTGTGTGTGTTATGTGGAGTCTTTTCGTGTATATTTGGAATATAAGGTCATGTTATCTGCAAACAAAGATAATTTTATTCCTCCCTTTTCAATTTGGATGCCTTTTATTTATTCTTCTTGCCTATTTGCTCTTGTGAGGACTTCCATGACTATGTTGAATAGAAATGGAGAAAGTGGGAATCCTTATTTTGTTCCTATTTGGGGGGAAAAGCTTTCAAACTTTGACCACTGAGTACGATGTTAGCTAAGGATTTTTCATATATGGACTTTGTCATATTGAGGAAGTTGCCTTCTATTCCTGGTTTATTGGGAGTGTGTTTTATTAAGAAAGGGTATTGACTTCTGTCAAATATTTTTTCTTCATCAGTTGAGATGATCGTGTTTGGTTTTGTTGTTGTTGTTGATTTGTTTGTTTTTCCCTTCATTCTAGTAATTGATTTTACGAAATCAATTTTCACATGTTGAAGCATTATTACATTCTGGGGAAAAAATCATTTGGTCATGATACTTACTTTTCAATATGCTGCTGAATTCAATTGGCTAGTGTTTTATTGAAGATTTTTGCATCAACATTCATAAGGGATATTGGTCTGTAGTTTTCTTGTCTGGTGTTAGTGTCAGGGTGATACAGGCTTCAGAGAAGGAGTTGGGAATTATTCCCTCCCCTTCAATATTTTGGAAAGTTTGAAAATAATTGGTGTTAATTCTTCTTGAAATGATTGGTAGTATTTACCAGTTAAGCCATTTAGTCCTGGGCTTTTCTTTGTCCTTGAGGATTTTGACTACTGATTCACTTTCTTTACTAGTTATAGATATATTCAGATTTTTTATTTATTCATGATTCAATTTTGGTGGATTGTGTGTTTCTAGGAATTCGTCTATTTCATTTAGGTTAAACAATATGTTGGTATACAAATGTTTATAGTATCCTTTTTATTTCTGTAACATCTTTAGTATTGTTGTTGCTTTTATTTCTAATGTTAGTAATATGTCAGTTCCCTCTGCCAGTTTTGGGTTTAATTTGCTTTTCTTTTCCTTAAGGTGCAAATGTAGATTATTGATTTGAGATGTTTCCTTCCTTTTTAACGTATGCATTTACAACTGTAAATTTTCTTCTTACCACTGCTTTTACTGTATCCCATAGGTTCTGGTATTTTGTGTTTTCATTTTCAATAATCTCGGTGTATTTTCTAATTTTGCTTTTAACTTCCCCTTTGACCCACTGGTTTTTCAGAATGTGTTGTTTAATTTCCTCATATTTGTGAATCCAGTTTTCCTTCTGATACTGATTTCTAACCATTGTGATAGAAAAATATTTTTTATAATTGCAACCTTTTAAAATTTATTGAGACGTGTTGTGGCCTAACATATGGTCTATCTTGGATAATGTTCCATGTGCACTTTTGAAAAATATGTATTATGCTGTTCTTTGGTGTTCTGTATATTTGTTAGGTCTAATTAGTTTATGATTTTGTTCAAGTCCTCTATTTCATTATTGATCTTCTGTTTGGTTGTTTTACCATATTTAAAGTGGTATATTGAAGTCATATATATATATATATATATATATATATATATATATATATATATATATATATATATGTTATTATTATAGGAATTTCTTTTTCTCCCTTCAAATCTATAATGTTTGCTTCATGTATTTGGGGGCTCTGATGTTTGGTGAATATATGTTAAAATTGTTATATCTTCTTGGTGAATTGATCCTTTTATCAATCTATATTGTCTTTGTCTCTGTAACAGTTTTTGATTTAAGGTCTAATTTGTTTGATTTAGTATAGCCACTTTAGCCCTCTTTTGGTTAGTATTTTCATGGAATATATTTTTCAATCCTTTCACCTTCAACCTATTTGTGTCTTTATATCTAAAGTGAGTCTCTTGTAGACATCATACAATTGGATCACCAAGGTTTTTTTAAAAAACCAATTCTGCCATTCGATGCCTTTTGATTGGAAAGTTTAAGCCATTTACATTTAAAGTAATCACTGATAAGAAGGGATTTACTCTGCCATTTTGCTATTTATTTTTTGTATGTCATATAACCTTTTTTATTCCTCATTTCCTCGATTACTGTCTTTTTACTGAAGTTGCTTTTTATTGAAGTATAGTTGATTCACAATATTGTGTTAGTTTCAGGTGTACATCAAAGTGATTCAGTTACATATATATTTCTCAGATTATTTTCCATTATAAGCTATTACAAGATATGAATATAGTTCCCTGTGCTATACAATAAATTCTTGTTGCTTATCTCTTTTATGTATAGTAGTTTTTATCTGTTAATCCCATACTCCTAATTTATCCCTCCCCACTTCCTTTCCACTTTGGTAACCATAAGTTTGTTTTCTTTTTCTTTTTTTCAATATGTAATAGCCTTTATTAAATTGTATAAATTGTCCTACATCTTGGTATAAGAATAATGGCTGGTATTAATTATAAAACTCCTCCTTAAACACAAAAGAACATTACATTTGAATTATCTTTTTCTACCCAGAGTAGTCTTGTTTTGATACAAATAATTCATTGTTCATCCTGCAACTTGAAACAAGTTGATAACATGCCACATTTTTTTATCTTGTCAATTTAGAAAAAAAAAAGTCATATTCAATATTTACAGATTTAACCTAGTTCACAGAATATACAAATGTTATGTGTGATAAAATCCCACAAATTAGATCCAATTTTATAGATTTTCCCTGATTTACCTTAAATTTAAAGTATCTCTACCACATACATTTTAAGTTATTTTTAAATAACAGTTTTAGTTTTGCACGTGTATTGTTTCTGGGTAACAAGATGTTAAGTTGTCCTGCTGTTGTGATATGACAAGCTACTTAAATTCTCTTCTCTACATTCCATGTACACACTCTAAATAGAGATAAATATGATGGTGCTGGAAAGAATAATGACACCATTAGAATAATGGGTTGCATTTATTCTTTGCTGATTATGGATACTTTCCTTACTAGCCATATGCATTAAAAGAAAATTGTGAACCAGTAAAATAAACTAGATGAACAGAAATACTGCATGATGTCACTTATATGTGGGATCTTGCCAAACAAAAGTCTAACTCATAGAAACACAGAATAGAATGGTGGTTGCCAGGGTTGGAATGTGGAGGAAATAGGAAGCTTTGCTGGACCCAAAGGGAAGTTCATGAGTGATTTGTGAACCACACTCGTGGTTCTGTTGACCATTCACACTACTTCCCCAGAGTCCAAACAGCACACACTGATTTACTGCTGATTACAATTTATTCTTTCTTTCTGCCCACCCCTCTGCATCTCTTGCCATGTGACCAGCCCACCCAACACTGTCTTGGGTTCGTGGCTGCTTCACAGAGGTACACAGTTCCACTGGTTCCAGTCATAGGGCATGGGTGTATGATGCAGATTGTGCCTAATTTTCTGTACGATTTTGTTGGCTCTGTCTGTATGGTTATATAGGGGAAAGCCAAGTTTGTCCAGAGCCTGGATGTGGACAAACAACAGATGGGAGACAAGACCGAGGCCCTGGTACTCAGGCAGGGTGGCCCCCATCCACACCTCTCCTGTATGATCCATCAGGGACCAGGGCACAGGGGTCCCCTCAGGCTCCAGCAGGCAGAAGTTGGGGAAGGTCTGGATACAGCGCTTGATGAATCTCTGGCTACGCTTATTGCCACCGAAATGCCATAATTTATTCACCAAGGCAGCATAGGTAGGATCCAGGGATGAGAGTTTAAACTTCTCTTGGTCAATGGCTTTGGGTCTGCCATAGCCAAGAGGTAAGTTCTTTGGCTCTGGCAGGGAAGGAAGCAGTTTCCTCACTGTCTCAGGCATCACATACAGAATGCATTGTGTTTGCTTGACCTTAACAAATTTAGTGATTACAAGATTCTGTATCACCTCATCCAGACTGGACTGTGAACTTTGGATCTGCAAAGTGTTTCCAATTGATGACCTCTGATGTGCTAAGGGATTCTTGACAGTTGTTGAGATCCTTAGAATAGATTTGGTAGGTGTTGGTGTAATGATCAAAGTCATCTGCCATTTCCTACTCCTGAGGGTGGATAACCATAGTATTAAAATCAGGCCACTTGTCCACCAGGGCCTTTAGCTTGAAGGGGTTTCCCTGGTCCATATGGACAGTCCCATAAACCTTTAAGGACACAGGGAGGCTCTTCCTCAAGGATTTCTCTAACATCTGCAGCAGTTGTGGGCCTTGTAAGTGGAACATCTTGACATGTACCTTAATTTTGGTACCCAACTTTGGTTTCCCAACTCTCTGGTCACTGTGTTCAGGGTCTTCTCCTCTTCAGCTCAACACTTCAGGAGCACTGGTTCTTTGGGATGAGCAGGTAGAATCCTACTATATGAAACCTGTCATCTCCCAAATGTCGATTCCTTGCTCCAACTACCAAGCACTAAGGCAGCCAGTGCCACTTTGGGAAATTTTGAAGGGCAGATCCTCAGGACAGGTGGTCTTGGCAGCTGCTATAGCTTACCCAAAAATCCCCCAACCAGGGGTGGGTGTGGGGCAGATGGCCACAAGCAGCGAGGCCCCTGTCTGGCTCACCAAAATTTGTTACCAAGTCCAAGCTTGTACTGCTTACAGCACGATAGGCCAATAAATTGAAAGGTGAGTTGTTGGGACAAGGAATATCAGCTATTCAGAAAGCCAGCAGACCAAAAAGATGGTGGACTTGTGTCCCAAAGAACCATCTTCTGTAAGTTTGTTTTCTATGTCTGTGAGTCTGTTTCTGTTTTGTATATAGATTCATTTATATTATTTTTTAGAGTACACGTATAAGTGATATAATATTTTTCTTTGTCTGACTTACTTCAGTTATTATGATATGCTCTAGGTCCATCCATATCGTTGCAAATGGCAATATTTCATTCTTTCTTATGGCTGAGCAATATTCCATTGTATATATACACTACTTTTCTTAAACCAATCATTTGTTGATGGCACTTGGGTTGATTCCATGTCTTGGTTATTGTAAATAGTGTTGCTGTGAACCTTTGGGTGCATGTATATTTTTGGATTAGAGTTTTCATCTTTTCAGGATATATGCCCAGGAGTGGGATTTCTGGATTATATGGTAGTTCTATTTTTAATTTTTAAAGGAACCTCTATACTGTTTTCCATAGTGGCTGCACCAATTTACACTCCCATCAACAGTGTAGGAGGGTTCTTTTTCTCCACACCCTCTCTAGCATTTATTATTTGTAGACTATTTGATAATAGGCATTCTGACCAGTGTGAAATGATACCTCATTTTGGTTTTTATTTGCATTTCTCTAATAAATAGCAATATTGAGCATATTTTCATGTACCTCTTGGCCATCTGTATGTCTTCTTTGGAGAAATGTCTATTTAGGTCTTCTGCCCATTTTTTGATTGGGTTGTTTTTTTTTTATATTGAACTCCATGAGCTGTTTGGATATTTTGGATATTAACCCCTCATTGGTTGCATCATTTGCCAATATTTTTCTCCCATTCCATAAGTTGTCTTTTTGTTTTATTCATAGTTTTCTTTACTATGCAAAAGCTTTCTAGCTTGGTTAGGTCCCATTTGTTTATTTTTGCTTTTATTTCTTTTGCCTTAGGAGACTGATCTAAGAAAATATTGCTACAATTTATGTCTGAGACACAAGAGGGGAGGGATATGGGGATATATGTGTATGTATAGCAGATTCACTTTGTTATACAGCAGCAACTAACACAACAATGTAAAGCAATTATACTCCAATAAAGATGTTTAAAAAAAATTTATGTCTGAGAATGTTTTGCCTATGTTCTCTTCTAGGAGTTTTATGGTGTCATGTTTCATATTTAGGTCTTTAAATCATTTTGAGTTTATTTTTGTACATAGTGTGAGGAAATGATCTAATTTCATTGATTTACATGTAGCTGTCCACCTTTCCCAACAGCACTTGCTGAAGTGACTGTCTTTTCTTTGTTGTATATTCTTGCCTCCTTTGTCATAGATTCTTTGATGGTAGGTGTGTGGGTTTACTTCTGGTTTACTTCTCTATTCTATTCCATTGATCTGAATGTCTGTTTTTGTGCCAGTACCATGCTGTTTTGACTACTGTAGCTTTGTAGTATTGCCTGAAGTCTTGGGAGGGTTATGCCTTCAGCTTTGTTCTTATTCCTCACAATGGCTTTGGCAATTCTAGGTATTTTGTAGTTCCATATAAATTTTAGGATTATTTGTTCTAGTTCTGTGAAAACAATGTCATGGGTAATTTGATAGGGATCACATTAAATCTGTAGATTGCTTTGGGTAATATGGCCATTTTAACAATATTAATTCTTCCAATCCAAGAGCATGGGATATCTTTCCATTTCTTTGAATCATTTTCAATTTCCTTTATCAATGTTTTATAGTTTTTAACATATGGGTATTTCACCTTCTTGGTTAAGTTTATTTTGAGGTATTTTTTTGACATGATATTAAATGGAATTATTTTTTAATGTAAATGACTGCTTATATTTATTTATTTATTTATGACTGTGTTGAGTCTTCGTTTCTGTGCGAGGGCTCTCTCTAGTTGCGGCAAGTAGGGACCACTCTTCATCGCGGTGCGTGGGCCTCTCACCATCGCGGCCTCTCTTGTTGTGGAGCACAGGCTCCAGATGCGCAGGCTCAGTAATTGTGGCTCACGGGCCCAGTTGCTCCGTGGCATGTGGGATCTTCCCAGACCAGGGCTCGAACCCGTGTCCCCTGCATTGGCAGGCAGATTCTCAACCACTGCGCCACCCGGGAAGCCCTAAAGGGAATTTTTTGTTTTAAATTTTCTCTTTCTGATATTTCATTGTTAGAGTAAAGTAATGCAAGAGATTTCTGTATATTAATCTTGTATCCTGTTATCTGGCTGAATTCATCTATTAGTCCTAATTGTTTTTGTGTGGAGTCTTTAGGGTTCTCTGTGTAGAGTGTCTTGTCATCTGCAAATAGTGACAGTTTTACCTCTTTCCTTACAATTTGGATACATTTCCTGTCTTTTTTTTCTCTGATTGCTGTGGCTAGGACTTCCAGTACTATGTTGAATAGAAGTGTTGGGAGTGGGCATCCTTGTCTTTTTCCTGAATTTAGTGGAATGACTTTCACCTTTTCACTGTTGAGTATTATTTTGGCTGTAGGTTTGTCATAAATGGCTTTTTCATGTTGAGATATGTTCCCACTTTATTCATTTTCATGAGAGTTTTTAACATGAGTGGGTGTTGTTTGCTTTATCTGCATCTATTGAGATAATTATATGGGTTTTGCCTTTTCTTTTGTTAATACGGTGGATCACATTGATTGATTTGCATATGTTGAACCATCCTTGTGGCCCTGGAATGAATCCAACTTGCTCATAGTGTATGATCTTTTTTATGTATTGTTGCATTCAGTTTGCTAATGTTTTTTGGGAATTTTTGCATCTATATTCATCAAAGATATTGGCCTGTAGTTTTCTTTTTTGGTAGTGTCTTTGTTTGGCTTTGGTATCAGGGTGCTTTTGGCTTTGTAGAATGACTTTGGGAGTGTTCCCTCTGCTTCAATCTTTTAGAAGAGTTTGAGAAGGACTGGTATAAGTTCTTCTTTGTATGCTTGGCAGAATTCCCCAGTGAAGCCATCTGGTCCTGAACTTTTGTTTGTAGGGAGTTTTTTTTTTTTTTTAAAGTGGTTCTATTTCACCTCTAGTGATCACTCTATTCAAATTATGTTTCTTATTGACTCAGTTTTGGCAGGCTATATGTTTTTAGAAACTTGTCCATTTCTTCTAGGTTGTCCAATTTGTTGGCATATAATTGTTATTTCTCCTCCGTCACTTCTTATTTTGTTTATTTGGGTCCTCTCTCTTTTCTTCTTGGTGAGCCTGGACAGAGGTCTGTTGACTTTGTTTATCCTTTCAAAGAACCAGCTCTTGCTTTTATTGATTTTTATATTGTTTTTTTAATCTCTATTTTATTTATTTTCTCTCCAATATTTATTATTTCCTTCCTTCTGCTGACTTCAGGCTTTGTTTGTTCTTCTTTTTCTAATTCTTTTAGGCATTGGGTTATGTTATTTATTTGAGTTTTTCTTGTTTATTAAGGAAGGCCTGTATTGCTATGAACTTCCTCTAAGGACTGGTTTTGCTGCATCCCATAGATTTTGTAAGGTTGTGTTTTCATTGTCATTTGTTTAGAGGTATTTTCTGATTTCCTCTTTGATTTCATCACTGACCCATTGATTTTTTAGTAGCTGTTGTTTAGTCCCCATGTGATCATTTTTTGCCCATTTTTCTTTCTAGTTTCATATCATTGTGGTCAGAAAAGATGCTTGAAATAATTTCTATACTCTTAAATTTGTTGAGGCTTGTTTTGTGGTCTATCCTAGAGAATGTTCCATGTGCATTTGAAAAGAATGTCTATCCTGGATTTTTTTGGGTGTAGTGTCGTGAAGATGTCAAGTGCAGCTGGTCTATTTTGTCACTTAGGATCTCTGTTGCCCTATTGATTTTCTGTCTGGAAGATCTGTCCATTGATGTCAGGGGAGTGTTAAAGACTCCTACTATTTTTTTATTCCTGTTAATTTCTCCCTCTATGTCTGTTAGTATTTGTTTTACGTACTTAGGTTCTTCTGTATCGGGTGCATATATGTTAATGAGTGTAATGTTCTCTTCTTGTGTTGATCCATCTATCGTTATATAGTGGCCTTCTTTGTCTTTCTTTATGGACTTTTTTTTAAAGTTTGTCTGATATGAGTATTGCTACCCCTGCTTTCTTGTCATTTCCATTTGCATGAAACATCTTTTTCCATCCCCTCACCTTCAATTTATGAGTGTCTTTTGCTCAGAAATGAGTCTCTTGTAGGCAACATATTGTAGGTTCTTGTTTTTTTCTTCAATCTGCCACTCTATGTCTTTTGATTGGAGCATTTAGTCCATTGATATTTAAGGTAATTATTAAGTATGTATTTATTGCCTTTTTAAACCTTGTTTTCTGGTTGATTTTGTAGTTCTTTGTTCACTTCTTTTTGTTTTTCCTTATGTGGTTTGATGGTTTTTCCATTGCAGTGTGCTTGGGTTCCTTTCTTTTTTTGTGTGAATCTATTGTATGTTTTTTATTTGTGGTTATGATGGAGTTCAAGTATGTTGAGCCATCACTATATCTGCTTGCTTTAAACTGATAGCCATTCAAGTTCAAACACATTCTGAAAGATCTACATTTTTATACTCCCCTCCCCACATTTTGTGATTTTGATGCCCTGTTTTACATCTTCATGCTTACCCTTTTACTGTTCATTGTACTTATAATAGTTTTTATAATTTTTTTGATTTTTTAAAATCTATGTACTGGCTTATTTGAGTGATCTTCCATCCTTTTATATAGTTGCCCTTCCTACTGTGATTTTCTCTTTCCTACAGATTCTTTCTTCTTTTTTATTTAGAGAAGACCTTTCAACATTTCTTTTAGGTTAAGTTTAGTATTTCCGTATTCTTTCAGTTTTTGCTTGTTTGAGAAATTCTGGATAGGATATCCTAGGTTGCAGGTTTTTCCCTTTCAGGACTTAGAATATATCATGCCACTCCCTTCTGGCCTGCAAAGTTTCTGTAGAGAAATCAGCTGATAGCCTCATGGGGGTTCGATTGTAACTGACTGTTTTTCTCTTGCTACCTTTAGAATCTTATCTTTAACTTTGGACATTTTAATTATGATGTATCTTGGTGTGGGTCTGTTTGCATTCATCTTGTTTGGAGCCCTCTGTGTTTCCTGTATCTGGATATCTGTTTTCTTCTTTAGGTTTGGGAAATTTTCAGCCATAGATTCTTCAAATACATTTTCAATCCCCTGCTCTCTCTCTCCCTCCCTCCCACTCTCTCTCTCTCTCTGTCTTTTCTTGAACCTCTATTATGAGTAGGTTGGTACACTTTATATTATTCCATAGATCTTGCATGTTGCTTTCATTTTTTTTTCTTTTGTCTTTCTGTCCACTGTTCTGATTGGTTGATTTCCATTATTCTATCTGCCATTCACTTATTCGTCTTCTGCATTATTTAGTCTGCTATTCATTGTTTCTAGGTTGGTTTTATCTCAGCAATTGAGTTGTCTAATTTTGATTGGTTTCTCTTTATAGTTTCTAGTTCCTTGTTACAGTGATCTGCATTTCTATCAATAACCTTTCTTAATTCTTTTAACATTTTGATTACATCCTTTTTGAATCTAGTACACCGGTGAGGTCTTTTCATTATTTTTTTTCAGGGTTTTTCTCTTATTCTTTTAATTGGGAGTAGTTCCTCTGCTTTTTTTATTTTACTTAACTTTCTCTGTCACTATGAATTTAGTCTACCTTGTGTAGACTGTGCAAGTCCAATATTTTTGGTGCAAAGGTTGTTTTTGTTTGTTATGGATGCTAGTCACAACTTTCCACAGAGTGTGCTGGCCATTATCCCTTTGATTGGGGGTGTGATTGGTGTTGTGACTGTAGACTGCACTGGATGTTGGGTGGGGCCTCCTCTTTGCTTCATGACTGTCACAGCCCTGTTGGGGGTAGGGGCTGTTCCCCAGTTGTTAGAGTAGAAGCCCTGAGGGTCAGGTTCAATAAGGCTCCATTGCCCTTAAGCATGTGCTTTGTCCTTAACAAGGTTAGCATTGAAGCAAGTGAGGCCCATGTGGTCACAGCAAACCTATGCGCTGCCGGTACAGGCATCCATGGTTCTGCCCAGAAGCAGCCCAAGGTCATGTCCTTTTCTTCATTGTGTTCATCCCAGACCTAGTGGTAGGCTGGTGTTGGTGGCCAGGGCATTGTGGCTGCAGAAATTGACGTGGTTGTGCTGCTGCTTGGAACCTGGCTGCCTCTGTGGGAGGGCTCTCATAGGACCTGTCTGCCTCAGATCTGACTCCAAGCTGCAGTGTGGGGTGAACAGAACTGGAGCCCTCTGCCAGTAAAGGAACCACTGTGTACTCCTCCCCAGGGGCTATCTGCCAGAGATGTGAGATTCTGTGAAGCCACCTGCCACCTGGTATTGGTGCCAACAAATTTCACTGCTGCTAGTTCTGTCCCTGGACCTTCCCCCAACATGATAATGGGCTCCAGTGTCATCCCTACCCAGACATGCATGCCCTCACAAAGTCTGCAACTACTGAAGCCAGGACCCCACTGTGCACACACTTGATAATGGGCTCCAGTTGTGGACCCGGGCCAAGATGAGCCCATGCTGACATTGGGCTCTGAGGTTCCACCCAGACCACACCCCAGGCCCTAGGGCTGTCTCTGCACAGCTAGACTGAGTCCACTCCCAGGGCCCATCTGCCTGAGTTTCAGCACCTAGCCACTGTGCATATTAGCAGCCCTGCCTGGCTCACGTTTCAGGCTGGGAAGTGCAGCAGGGTGGCAGCCATCAGCACTGATCTCTCTCTGCCCTGATTGCTAGTAAACCAGCATGCAAGCATTTCTCACGAGAAGAGTCCAGGCTCCTCCAGCCCTCTATCTGTCCCAGTGCACCTCCCAGCCTGCAGGGGGCTTCGCAGGGCAAGAGCCTGCCCCAGACCCTCCCTCTTCCACAGGTTCTTCCCAGGGACACAGGTCTCATCCTGATGCCTTTTTTTTTTGTCCTACCCAGTCACGTGAGGATCTTTCTTGCAGCTTTGGTTATATAAGAGATCCTCTGCCAGTTTCCAGTTGGTTTTCTGTGAGAATTGTTCCACAAGTAGATGTATTTTTGATGTGGGGAGAGGTGAGTTCCACATCCTCCTTCTCCACCATCTTGATCCAATCTTTTTGCTTTTTTATAGTGACACATTTTTATTCCCTTATTTCTGATTATGGCTATTCTATGGACATTTTCTGTATGGTAAAATGGAGATTACATATAATATCCTTGTTATTACAAACTAATTTGAATTGACTCCAGTAGTGCTTCATCTACCCTCTTTATGTTTTGATGTCAAAAATTACATACTTATAGGGACTTCCCTGGTAGTGCAGTGGTTAAGAATCCACCTGCCAATGCAGGGGACACAGGTTTGATCCCTGGTCTAGGATGATCCCACATGCTGTGGAGCAACTAAGCCTGTGTGCCACAACTGCTGAGCCTGCACTCGAGAGCCCACGAGCCACAACTACTGAGCCCGTGTGCTGCAACTACTGAAGCCCGCATGCCCAGAGCCTGTGCTCTGCAACAAGAGAAGCTACCACAATGAGAAGGCCATGCACCACAACAAAGAGTAGCCCTCACTCGCCACAATTAGAGCAAGCCTGTGCGCAGCAACAAAGACCTGATGCAGCCAAAAATAATAAATAAATAAATAAATAAATTTATTTTTAAAATTACATACTTATAGATTGTGTGCCCAGTAACAGAGATTTATAATTATTTTTTATGCTTTTTCTCTTAAATCCTATGTAAAATTAATATTCATGTTACAAAGCAGGATTGCAATAACACTGGCTATTACATTTGCCCATTTACATTTGCTGTGTATTTGACTAAGTATGACTTGGAGTTAGTATCTAGTGTCCTCTCATTTTAACCTGAAGCCCTCCTTTTATAATTTCTTAGAGTAGGTCTAGCAATACTGAAGCCCCTCAACTTTTGTTTATATAGAAATGCCTTAATTTCTCCCTTATTTTTGAAGGACAATTTTGCAATATATAGAATTATTGGGTTTTAGTATTTTTCTTTCAGCATCTTAAATATATCATTTCACTGCCTCTGGTCCAAGGTCTCTGACTACAAGTGACTGATGATCTTACAGGGAATCTCTGTACGTGATAAAGCACTTCTCCCTTTCTGCTTTCAATATTCTCTTTGGCTTTGAACAGTTTGATTACAATGTATGTTGGTGTGGGTCTCTTTGAGTTTATTTTACTTGGAGTTCACTGAGCTTTTAAGATTTATAGACTCAAGTTTTAGCCATTATTTCTTCAAATAATTTTTTCTGCTCCTTTCTCTTTTTCTGGGACTCTGAAAATGTGTATGTGGGCCACCTGATGGTGTCTCACAAATTCCTTAGGCTTTGTTCACTTTTCTTCATTCTTTTTCCTCTGTGTTCTTAAGACTCAATAATTTCAAATAACCTATCTTCATGTTCACTGATTCTTTTTTCTGCCTATTCAACTCTGCTGTTGAACTTTTCTAGTGAATTTTCATTTCAATTGTACTTTTCAGCTCTAGAATTTTGTTTGGTTCCTTTTTGCAATTTCTATCTCTTTATTGACATTCTCATTTTGTTTATATACTATTTTCTTTGTTTCTTTTAGTTCTTTGTCTATGTTTTCCCTTATCTCTTATAGATATTTAAGACCGTTGTTTTAAAGTCTTTGTCTAGTAAGACTGATGTCTGGGCTTTCTCGGGGCTGATTTCTTTCAATTTGTTTTGTTCCTTTGAATGAGCTGCGTTTTCCAGTTTCTATGTATATCTTCTGATTTTTGCCAAAAATGAGCATTTGGTTATTATTATGTAGTAACTCTGGAAATCAGATTTCTGCCTTTCCCCATGGTTTGCTGTTATTGCAGTTGTTGTTTTTACTGAAGGTCATAGTAGTCTATTTGTTTTGAGACTCTTCCAAACTACTTTTAAATGCTATGTGTGCTTGTGTGTGCTCACTGAAGTCTCTGTTCTTTTAGCTCATGTTCATTTACTGTTTTGAAACATATTTCCTTGAATGCCAAGAGCTGAGATAGACAAACAAATAAAACCATCAAAAATAAAAACAAAAAAGAAAGAACAACCACCCCTGTAGTCTTTACAGACTGGCTCTTTGCTTGTGCAGTCCTTCACCAATTAGCTGGACTTGTTCTGAGCCTAGGGATTAGATCCAGGTAAATGTTTAAGGTCTTCTCAGGTCTTTTCTGGGCATGCATCTTGCCTGGGCATGCATGGCTTTCTCAGTTCCCCCTCTATCTGCAGTTGCTTTTGCATTTCCTCATTTCCCAAAGCACCTCACCCCAGCTTCTCCTCCCGGCCTTAGATAGTCTACTGTATGTCTCCACCCAAATCTCTTGCCCTAGGCGTCTTTGAATTTTTAGTCCACTTGTTGTATTTAATAGCAGTGCCTGCCACTTTTCCCACCTGCATTCTGAGTTATGCAAGACAGGGATGAACAAGTAAATCTTTCAGGTATCCTCCAGGCAGGTTATAACAGACAATAATTTGCAAATAAGATCTGTTCTGCTCCCTTCAGTTCAAGTGGAGGAATTGGGAACTGGGCTGCAGCTGCTCAAGACCAAGAGTACCACTAAAGTAGATTGGGAATGGGGTAAGGGTAAGTAAAAACACCACAAAACTTTCCTACAATTTTGAAGATGGGTTTTTCTTGATTGGGAATTTGCTTGATTGCTGCAAACTCTTGATTGCCTTTCAAAGCATATACAAAGTTGGTTCAGACAGCTTCTGGTTGCTATTTTTTTAATATATAACTTTGTCGGGGAGCAAGAGCTTGGAGCTTTCTAGTCTGGTATCACTCATCTGGAATGTGACTTGAAAATCATAAAATGCTCTGATTTTCATTGTCACTAATTATCTGTTTATTCTGTTTCCTTCTTGGGCTCTGTTTTCCTTCTACATCTTATAAATGTCTTTTGGGGCTCCTCCATCAGCCCTCTTCTATTCTTACTCTGCACATAAAGCCTAGAATATCTCATTCACATAGCTTTACCTACATATTGATGGTTCCCAAAGCAGTCTCCAGCTCAAACTTCACTCTTTTACATCTGTCAGCCTACTGGATACTTTTACTAAGATATTCCATGGACAAGTCAATTTCAATCTCATTTATATCCCTCCCAACTCCCAAATCTACTTCTGGACAGCCTCATAACTCATCTTGTCTCCAGGCTTGCCCCACTCTAATTGCATCCCCATGTGGAACCCAGAGGTTCTTTCCTTGTTGTCTTTAGGACCCAAATGCCTTAGCATGACAATCAAGGCTGTTTTGATCTGACTTAATTCTCTCTTAGCACTCTTCTCCTTCCCTGTAACTCCCATTATTTAGCTTTACCAAACTACATATTCTTCCAACCTTTATCATAATGTATTGCCTCTGTCTGAAATGTCTACTTTTTCTCTGGCTAAGAGTTAGTTCAGCTGTTCATATTGGGAAACCTTTCCTGATGTGCTCTTATCCCACTGGTGTATCATCATTGTTTATTTACTTTGCTGGCTTACCTACCACTCTGTAGTCTCCTTGATTGGAAGAGCCCTTTCACTTGACACTGCCTGGCAAGAAATAGGAGCAATAAGTGAATGCCTACTGAGTGGATGAAGGATACATGTACTACTTGTGAATTAAAATACCAACCCTTATAGAGCATTTTCTGTGTGGCTGACTGTGTGCTTGGTGCTTTACATCTATTATCTATTTTTTTAAAGAGATAAGTATTATTAGCTTCCCTTTACAGATGTGAAAACTAAGTCTATAAGAGTTAAAGTAACTTACCTGAGGTCTGTTGCCCAGCAACAAAGGGTGAAGGAGGGACTTGGACCCAACTCAGAATGATCCCAAAGCCTGTGTCCTTTAGTGTCAACATTCTTTCTATCAAAGCAAAATTTCAGTGGTTCTTATCTATATATGCATTTTATCAGTCGTTTTTAGGTATGTTTGAATATATCACTTGTGTGTGTTGGAGCAGGGAAGTAGTATGTATTTAGTAGAATAAAATAAATCAGAGTCTAAGTACAGTGATTCCTAATTTAGGGGCATTTAGTGCCAAAGTAGGATTATGAGGATGCACTCATTGGTGAGGGTATAGTGCAAAAAATGTGCAGGCTCTAACTTGCACAAAATTAGTGACCTCAGTCTTCCACAGACCTGTATAGAAGTGGCACTTCCTGGGGAGGATTTGGGGGTGTGGGGGGGGAGGGCAGACATTCTTGGATGGGGCCCAGCTCGAATATGTACCTAGATCAGAAAACCATTAGGTGGAAAGTGGACATGGAATGTGCTTTTAATTTCATTTCCCCAGGGTGTCAGGTTTCTATATGTTTATAGATCCCAGACAGGCATTGACCTACTTAATTATGCCGCCTTCTCAGAGGGGCCTTCCCTGAATACCTTGCATAAAATAGTAGCCAGCTCTCTCCACCCCACCCCATCCCACCCAACTAAACCTTGGAATTCCTCATCTTCTTTACCCTTTTTTGTCTTCTCCATGGCACTCACCACAACCTGAGATGTATTTATTTGTATATTGCTTACCTCTCCCATTAGAATATCAATTCTATAAGGTTGGGGATTTTGATTTTTTTTTTTACCTCAATATCCCCAGGTCCCGAAACAGTGCCAGGCACTAAATCTTTGTGAAAGGGATACTTTGGTTTTGGTTGAGCCTTGTCTGAATATTAACCATGTGCTGGGTGCTATGAAGACCTTGAGAGGAAGCTATGACATTCTTGCTCTAAGGAAATTAACTGAAGAATTGGAACTGGTCAGAAACTTAGATTTAATTTTACCATCCTTATAAGATGATATAGGGGGTGTCAAAAATTTCCTTTTAGGAGTGAGATTATAAATATTTTAGGCCTTGTGGGCAACAATAGGTCTTTGTCACATATTTAGCATCCTTTTTAAAAAATAAACTTTAAAATATATTTTTTAAAAATCCTTATATTCAGACTGAACAAAAACAGATCATGTGCTGGATTTGGCCCAAGGCCATAGTTTGCTGACCCCTGAGATAGTAAATTAGCCTGTTACTGTTTCATGGAGGCTGGAAAAAGACATGAGACTCCTGGGTCAGAGACAAGGGGCTTTATTACTCATGGCTCAGCAAGCAGCAACAGCATCATGTCTGTTCCAGTTGTTTTTGCCCCCCGCTCAAGTCCTGTGAGGTCAATGCAGAGGACCCAAGTGGATGTTGTGTAAGCAGTGGATTTGTGTCACAGCTGAGGGACACTAAGCTTGGGCAATCACTTCCTTTATAGCAAGCCTGCTTTTTGTCCTGGAAGAAGATATGACTTCATCCCTCAAGGTTGCTCACTGAAAACACAACCCTGAGAAATGAGTAGAGATGGAGTTGCATTCTTGGCTTACCCAGTAAGTATGTGTAGGGATACTCAGGGCCCATGGTGGATTGCTTCTCTCAATAGTATTTTCATTCCTTTGTATGTTCAGTTGGATTGAATAGAATTTAGTACATGCCAGGAAATATAAATGGGGCTAATGATACAAAAAGAAAGAAAACATGGTCCCCATTCTCAGGAAGCTCACAGGCTGTTAATAACTGTAATATATGAGGTGTTCACAATGGAAATGTAAACGTTGCTCTGGAAGTACAAATAGGTGCATGGTAACCTTTTGGGCATTTGGGGAACACAGAAAAGAGGACGTAGCTTTTGAATTGGTCATGAGAAGATGCCAGAATGAGGCAGTGTAGGAGTTTTTCTGATAGAGCATCCAGCTCGGTCAAAGGCACAGAGGTGTGTTGAGCAATGCTGACTAGATGGGTGTAACTGAAGTATAGTATGTATGGAAGAGGTTGATGGGGAGTGAGGTAGGGAGAGAAGGAACAAGGGAGGAAACTAGCATTTCCCAAGAGTCTGTCACTTAGATACATTAACTCATCTACTCCTCATAGCCTGTCAGATAAGTTATTGAGCACATACTGTGTGCAGAGCTTTTGGGGCTTTAAATACACTAGCTCATTTATCCCTCTTAACTCCCTGTGCAACCTTTTGGCAAATGAGAAACCTGAGACTTAACTAACTTGCTCAAGGTCACAGCTGGTGGCACATCTGGAATTTGAATCTGGGTCTGGCACAACCTTCGTTTCCCTCAGAAACCTTGGAAGATTACTTCAAGCAACAGTGAAACATTGTGGAACTAGGATTTGCACCCGTGTTCACCTGCCTGCAAAACTATTCCTGCTTTCCCAGATTTATTTCAACATAATTGAAGGAGCTGACTCACAATAGAAAGCAGTACCTTGAATTGTAAATATGAAAGATGACCAGGAACAGTGGCAGGCATGTAAAGGAAATCCCCTAACCCTCTCTTCCATCTGTGTTAGCGGTCCTCAGCTCCTTCCAAGAAAATGTGGATATTTTTCAAATAGTGAGGAGGCGACACAACATAGCAGTCAAGAACACAGGCTTTATAATATGAGCAGTTTGGTTTGAATCCTAGCTTCACTAAATAGCAGTGCAGAATTTGGCAAATCGCTTACTTTCTCCAACTCTTGTTTTCCTCCTTTGAGAAATGAGTTGTGAAGATTAAATAAGATATTATTTGTAAAACACTAAACACAGAGCTTGACACAATGGACTGAATAGGAGGATATTGAAATTGCCAAGAATTAGGACAAGATTAGCATTGGGGAGAGTTGGCAGTGAGTCAGAAACCAAAATCTTGAAGGAGTGAGGGGGTGTAATCTACAGGTCAATGTATGGCTACAATAAGCATGGTCATGGGTAGCACAGTCAAAATAGATGATATTCAAGGCTAAATGACTTAAGACATTGGGCTTCTGCCTTTGCTGGTGGGAGTTCATAAAACAAAGAGACTACAATTGTGTACAAACTGTCTTTGGAGGCATCCTCTTCTTGCCCAAGGCTTTTGATATTTTGAATGTTACAGAGATTCTGAGGAGGGAGAGGAAAATGTGGCCAGAATCTCTCAACTTGGAGGTGGCCCTTGGGTGTAGGTGAATTGAAGATAAAGACAGATGGTGATGCAGAGTGCAGATGCCAAGGGCTCCACAGACTCAGTGTGCTTGATGGGGAAAGTCCAGTTGGGGCACGTGTGCCGGAGGAGAGCCACCGAGGCCCCAAGGGGATGGTTTGAGTCCAAGGCTGAGTGGGCTGAGAAAAGAAAGTCCCCACTTCTCTGGTCTGTCTGGGTGGCTGGTACACAGGCAGAATTCACAAGAGTCAAGAGCAGCTGGGGTGCGGGGGTCAAAAATGCCAGTATGAGCTGGATATAGAGAATGACCAGTGTGAAGGAGCGCTCACTGCCCAAGACAGAGAGGAGATCATTCGAGACGAAACAGGCAGAAGTGACTAGTGACTGGGCCAGGCGTCGGGAAGAGAGAGTCCTGTCCTGATCCTCTGTCCTGCTTCCTTCCCTCGGGCCTGAAGTCCAAAACGCTGGCCCTGCTCCCTGACGCTCCCAACTCTAAAGCAAAATGTCAAAACTAGTGCAGTCAAGGCCATGGTGACTTCCCAAAGTTGCTCTGGGGTAGCACCGGGAGAGCAATTGCCCTGATTTCTCAACCACACCTTGTGAAACAGTTCCTCCTCCATCCTTGTTACTGGCCAGGTCCTCTGGGGTGGGGGTCTTCCATGGGGACTGACATCCTGTCTAGGATTTTTTGCTTTTCTTCATTTTTGCTTTGTTTTTATTTCAATTTCTTTGGGGCTTGCTTTGAAAGACTTGGGTTTCCCCTTTCAGCCCAAGGTTTCATTAGCCCACTGCCCCTCACCCAGAGCTCCTGGTGAAGCTCCTCTTATTCCCCCTCCATCTCTGTGTTGCAGGATCACTGAGAAATTGAGATCTTTCAGGAGCAAGCTGCTAGAACCTTTGTGCTCACCACTCAATTAGAATTGCCTATTGCATATCTGTCTTCCCTATAAGATTTGAGTAAGATTTCAGAATTGAATTGATTGAATGAGATTTCAGAAATCTTATTCGTCTTTGTATTATCAATGGCTAGAGCGTAAAAGGCAGTCAGTAAGTATTTGCTGAACTGAAATGAGGTAGAAACCATGTCATACTCTCATACAGGGTTTAAGGAGAGGCATGTGGGACCTGGGGGAGCTCCCTGTGTTTTCTAAGGAGGCTTCTCCTTTCCTGCTGATACTGAGCACATTCAGGGCAGCGGGCGCTCCCTGAATGATGAAGGTGCCCTGATGTCTTCAGGGACACCGGAGCTCCCTCTCCATTTCTCTGGAATGCTGGACTAGTGTGGTAGGCAGTCATTATGCCATCAAACAAAATTTTTTTCAGGAAAAAAAGTGTAACTCAAGGCTATATGGATTTCTCAAGTGCCTCTCTTCTGCCTCTCCACACTGAAAATACTGTATTCTCTTATTTACAGCACTTTTCTAAATTTCCTGCATGGGTGTTGACTCAGTTGTTCAAACCTGGGGAAACCAGAGTCAACTGCAGAACCCCTTGGCCCTGACCCGGTCACAGAGCTGGTGGCAGGGCCCACCTGTGTCCGTGGAGGCGGGGATCAGGGCAGGGAGAGGCTGTGTGGAATGACTGCAGGTATTTGGGGCTCCCTCTCTGATGGTCTAACAGCAGCGGGCAGGGTTGTTTTCCAAGAGGTCTTAGGAAATCAATCTCCTAGCCATCTGCAGGCAGAGGCTTGGTTCTGACATGAACTGTGTGGCCTCGGGTGAATTGCTTGGCCTTCTGAGCCTCAGTCTCCTCATCTGTGAATATGGAATAATAGTGTATATTTCTGGGAATTAAATGAGCTAATTCATGTAAAGTCCATAGAATAACGGAGAGCTCACAGTAGGTGCTCAACAAATGTTGACTATTATCATCACCGTCATCATCATTATTTCTCCTCATACTGATATAAAACAATTTTATTTTATGTTCTGAAGGCAAAAAGTGGTATGGGAATTCTGAAAAGAATATAACATTTTCACCAAGTAATTTAGAAAGGCTTGTTGAAGGAGGCAAGAACATGAAGAAATATAAGTAGTGGCATATGATTAGACAGAAGAGCATTCAGAGAAACTCAATTTAATTTAATTTAATGGTTAATGAGTACAGATTCTAGAACCAGATTGCAATTGTAAGTTTACTAATTTTGCCATTTACTAGCTATATAATATCATGTGTGTTACTCAAATTCACTATGCCTCAGTGTATTCCTTTGTAAAATGGGCATGATTATAATATCTATGTCAGAAGCTGTGATTGTGATTGAAAGCACTTGAAAGCACTCAATAGTGTTAGCTGAGATCATTAATAGTGTGCCTACTATGTGGTGTCTGACATGGTTTTTGATACTTTGTGGACTGAAAGGCAGGTCACAATATCTGTTCTGAGCTGTCCATTGTGAGTTGGAAAAAGTAAAACATTTAGAGAGAGATAACAGGTAACCATAACACAAAGCAGTGTCTGAAAGTGCCCCAAGTGGCAGAAGAATTTGAGAAATATTGTTGATGTGGTACTCTTTTTCTAGGACCAGCAGGAAGGGGGGGGGGGCCCTTGAACCCTGCTGCTTCCCATAGAACAGCCTCTGATTGCAGGCTGAGGACTGTCCCCAGGAACTGCCCTAACCAGGAAAAGGCTTGGCCTCTCCAGGGTCCCTTCAGTTTCCTCACCAGTAACATGAGGACAAAATCCACTACCTTACGGCACTCTAGGGGAGAACTCAGTGGGGTGCCGTATTTGAAAGTACATACTTTGAAAAGTTAAATGAAGTGGTTTACAAGTTTTTGATACTGTTACTAATCCATTTAACACTTCTACCTCTCTCCCCAGCACTGGCATCCCTTCCACTTAATCTGTATCTGGTCTGCCCTTGCTGTGCACCCCATTACAGGCTCATCCCCCCCTCACTGGAGCAGCTCTGAGCTTGGGGCGTTTCCTACATTGAGCCTTTGAGGGTGTGCTATCACGTGTACCTCTGCATATGGTCTGCTCTGAGGGGCAGGCTTATCCAAGGTTCATGGGAAATTTAGAAAGAATTACATCACCTAGTGTGATAGGAAGCTAGACAGGAAGCAATGGACAAAGGAACTTTATTTTTTGAGCCTGGTATATTCCTTACTGCACACACACACACACATTTTTCTTCTTTTATTGTGTAATTTAAGATATCCCAAATCACATAAGACACGTGTACAGTTTCTAAAATATACTTACGAAGCAGACACCCATGTAATCACCACATGGGCCAAGAAACAAGGCCTTGCCGGCACTCCAGAAGCCCCTGTAAGCTCCTCCCCAGTCTATTGTGATTGGATGTTTAATTTTATCAAGAAGCTTTTCTATCTGCATCTATTGGTGTGATCATATGATTTTTCTCTTTTAATGTTATGTTACATTACATTCATTGTTTTTCTCATATTTAGTCAACGTTGCCTTCTTGGTATTAACCCAACTTGGTCATTATGGATTTTTTTTCTTACTATATTGCTGGATTTGGTATGATGATACTTTGTTTTACATTTCTGCATCTTTGTTCATATATGAAATTGGTTGGTAATTTTTCATTCTCATTAATGTTTTTGCAGGATTTTGAGATCAGTAATGTATTAACCTTATAAAATGAATTCACAAGTGTAACCTTTTAAAAAAAGCTTCTGAAATAGACTGTCTAAAATTTTGATTACTTATCCCTTGAATATCTGGTAAAAATTGCTAAGGAAGTTTCCTTTGTGGAAATAAAATTACTACTGATTCAATTCCTTTAATGGTCATTGAGGTATTCACAATTTCTATTTCTTTTTGAGTCACTTTTGGTAGATTATTTTTTTCTATGTGGATATACGGTGTGTCCAGTATCCTGTGTTGAAAAGGTTATCCTTTTCCCAGTGAGTTAGCTTGGCACCAACAAAATGGTCTATTTGTGGGTCCATATGATTTAATCCTTTGTCTCTATTTGGTTCCATCAATCTAGTATCCTTACACCAATATCACACTGTCTTGATTACTGTAGCTTTAGTCTTGAAAGTCTTGAAATCAGGCCATGTAGTACCCCAATTTTGTTCTTTTTCAAGACTTTTTAGCTATTCTAGGAAATTTGCATTTCTGTATAAATTTTAGAATCACATTACAATTTCTACAAAAAGCCTGCTAGAATTCTGAATGGAATTACACTGACTACAGATCAATTTGGAGAAAATTGATATCTTAACAATATTGAGTCTAGTTTTATTAAATTATATTTTTCTGAGAATTTTTCCATTTCATTTAACTGTTCAAATTAATTTGCTTTTTTTCATAAAACTTCTTATTAATATCATTAAGGTCTGCAATATGTATGACGACAGCCTCCTTTTCATTCCTCATATTTGTTATGTGTATCTTCACTTTTCCTTGACCAAACTTATCAGAGGTTTGTGAGTGTATTAGCTAAGGTATTCCTGGTTTCTGAAACAACAGCAAGCCAAAATGTGATATTATAGTTTATTTCTCTAAATAGGTGTATGTAGTCGGCAGTGGTTTTCCTCTAAGTAATGATTCAAGAACCCAGGCCTTTTCCATATTTCTGCCATCTTCATGACATGGTTTCCAGGGTTGCTTTGCTTGCCTCTATCATGCTGGGAAAGAGGATGAAAGACACCCATGGAGGGTTAATGGGCCAGGGCTGAGAAGGGTGTGTGTCACTTCAACTCACATTCCATTGACCAGAACTCAGTCACAAGGCCATAACCACTCAGGCAGTGCTGGGAAATGCTACTGTACTGTGAACCTGGAAAGAAAAGGAATAGGTTTCTACAGCTATCTTACGTATTCTAGAGTGATTTTTAATGGTATTTTAAAAAAACTTATTCCTTTGCTGGACCTCGCTGTTATATACTGGTTTTCTATTTTATTAGTTGTTGCTCTTAGCTTTGTTATATTCATTCTTATACTTAACTTTGTTTTTATTCATCTTCCAACTTCTTGAAAAAGATGCTTAATTTACTAGTGTTCAAGCTTTCTTTTGTAGTATTTAAGGCTACAAATTTTCCCCTGAAGTAATGCTTTGGTCACATCCCATGAGTTTTCATCTGTGGTATTTTCTGATTCTTCCAGTTCAAAACATTATCTAATTTCCATTGGTATTCCTTCTCCAATCCTTGAGTTATTATAAATTTTTACTTACTTTTTAAATATATGGAGATAAGCCTTTATTATTGATTTCTAGCTTAAGTGCATTGGAAGAGAGAAAGTACACTGAATTATTTCAATCTTCTGAATTTTATAATTATTATAATATTTTTCTTTACTCTTTTTGGAAGATACACACTCTGTCTCCATTCTTTAAATATTTGTCGAAGATTTATAATATGCGTATTTAACTTACCAAATTAAGTGATTCAATTTCTTTATCTTCCTCAGGGTTAATACAATGATCATTAATTTTTTACCTTTACTGACTTCTTTGATATTGTTATCCTGTATTTTACATTTGCTATATTTTTTACTCTTCATTCTTTTAGCTAGAGTTACTCTCCTATCTGAAATTCATCCTTTAGATTTTCCTTAATGAGAGTCTACCAGGGGTGAATTTTCTCAGATTTTTGTTTTCTTAAATTGTACTTTTTTTAAATTGAGGTTTTGTTGATTTACAATGTTCAGGCAAAGTAATTTAGATCTATATCTATACCTATATTCTTTTCCAGACTCTTTTCCATTATAGGTATTACAAGACATTTAATATAGGTCCCTGTTCTATACAGTAGGTCCTTGTTGGTTATCTATTTTATATATTGTAGTGTGACTCTGTTAATCCCAAATTCCTAATTTATCCCCCCCCCCCTTTCCCCTTTGGTAACCATAAATTTGTTTTCTATGTCTGTGAGTCTGCTTTGTAAATAAGGTCATTTCTATCATTTCTTTAAATTCCACATATAAGTTATATCATATGATATTCATCTTTCTCTGTATGACTTACTTCTCTTAGTATGATATACTCTAGGTTCATCCATTACTACAGATGGCATTATTTCATTCTTTTTTATGGCTGAGTAATATTCTATTGTGTATATATACAACTTTTTCTTTACCCCTTTGTCTGCCAATGGATGTTTAGGTTGCTTCCATGTCCTGGCTGTTGTAAATAGTGCTGCTATGAACATTAGGATGCATGTGTCTTTTTGAATTATGATTTTCTCTGGGTAAATGCCCAGTAGTGGGATTGCTGGGTCATATAATAATTCTATTTTTAGTTTTTTAAGGAACCTCCATACTGTTCTCCATAGTGGCTGCACCAATTTACATTCCCACCAACAGTGTAAGAGGGTCTCCTTTTCTCCACACCCTCTCCAGCATTTATTTGTAGACTTTTTTGATGATGGCCATTCTGACCAGTGTGAGGCAACACCTCATTGTACTTTTGATTTACATTGCTCTAATAACTAGCAATGATGAGCATTTTTTCATGTGCCTGTTGGCCATCAGTGTGTCTCCTTTGGAGAAATGTCTATTTAGGTCTTCTGCCCATTTGGGGGGGTTGTATTTTTTTTTGTTATTAAGTTGTATGAGCTGCCTGTATATTTTGGAAATTAAGCCCTTGTCGCTCACATCTTTTTCATATATTTCTCCCATTCCATAGGTTGTCCTTTCATTTTGTTGATGGTTTCCTTTGCTGTTTAATTAGGTCCCATTTGTTTATTTTTGCTTTTGTTTCCATTACTCTAGGAGACAGATCCAAAAATATATTTATGTAATTTATGTCAAAGAGTGTTCTGCCTATGTTTTCCTCCAGGAATTTTATAGTATCCAGTCTTACATTTAGGTCTTTAACACATTTTGAGTTTATTTTTGTATATGGTGTTAGAGAATGTTCTATTGCATTCTTTTACATGTTGCTGTCTAGTTTTCCCAGCACCACTTGTTGAAGAGACTCTCTTTTCTCCATTGTATAGTCTTGCCTCCTTTGTCATAGATTAATTGACCATAAGTGCGTGGGTTTATTTCTGAGTCTCCTATCCTGTTTCATTGATCTATGCGTCTGTTTTTGTGCCAGTACCATACTGTTTTGATTCATGTAGCTTTGTAGTATAGTCTGATGTCAAGGAGCCTGATTCCTTCAGCTCCATTCTTCTTTCCCAAGATTGTTTTGGCTACTCAGGGTCTTTTGTGTTTCCATATAAATTTTAAAGAGTTTTTTTCCAGTTCTGTGAAAAATGTCATTGGTAATTTGATAGGGATTGCATTGAATTGGTAGATTGCCTTGGGTAGTATGGTTATGTTAACAATATTGATTCTTCCAATCCAAGAACATGGTACATCTTTCCATCTGTTTGTGTGGCCTTCAATATCTTACATCAGCATTTTATAGTTTTCAGAGTACATGATTTTTGCCTCCTTAGGTAGGTTTATTCCTAGGTATTTTATTCTTTTTGATGAGATGGTAAATGGGATTGTTTCCTTAATTTATTTTTCTGATATTTTGTTGTCAGTGTATAGAAATACAACAGATTTCTGTATATTAATTTTTTTCTTTCAACTTTGCCAGATTCATTGATGAGCTCTAGTAGCTTTCTGGTGGCATCTTTATGATTTTCTATGTATAGTATCATGTCATCTGCAAACAGTGACAGTTTCACTTCTTCCTTTCCAATTTGGATTCCTTTTTTTTCTTTTTCTTCTCTGATTGCTGTGACTAGGACTTCCAAAACTATGTTGAATAAAAGTGGCAAGAGTGGGCATCCTTGTGTCCTTCCCAATCTTCGATGGAATGCTTATAGCTTTTCAACATTGAGTGTGATTTTAGCTGTGTGTTTTTCATATATGGCCTTTATTATGTTCCCTCTATGCCATTTTCTGGAGAGTTTTCATCATAAATGGATGTTGAATTTTACCAAAAGTTTTTCTTTTTTATTGAGATGATCATATGGTTTTGATTCTTCGATTTGTTAATGTGGTGTACCAGGTTGGATGATTTGTGGATATTGAAAAATCCTTGCATCCATGGGATAAATTCCACTTGACCATGGTGTATGATTCCTTTAATGTATTGTTGGAGTTGGTTTGCTAGTATTTTGTTGAGGATTTAGGTATCTATGGTCATCAGTGTTATTGGCCCATAATTTTCTTTTTTTGTGATATCTTTGTCTGGTTTTGGTATCAGGGTGATGTGACTTCATAGAATGAGTTTTGGAGTGTTCCTTTCTCTGCAATTTTTTGGAATAGCTTCAGAAGGATAAATGTTAACTCTTCTCTAACTGTTTTATAGAATTCACCTGTGGAGCCATCTGGTCCTAGACTTTTGTTTGTTGAGAGTTTTAAAATTACTGATTCAACTTCAGTACATGTAATTGGTCTGCTCATATTTTCTATTTCTTCCTGGTTCTGTCTTGGGAGATTGTACCTTTCTAACAATTTGTTCATTTCTTCTAGTTTGTCCATTTTATTGGTGTATTGTTGCTCATAGTAGTGTCTTATGATCCTTTGTATTTCTGTGGTGTTGGTTCTAACTTCTCCTTTTGCGTTTCTGATTTTATTGTCCTGTCCTTTTTCTTCTTGATGAGTCTGGCTAAATGTTTATCAATTTTGTTTATCTTTTCAAAGAACCAACTTTTAGTTTTCTTGATCTTTTCTATTGTTTTTTAGTCTCTATTTTATTTATTTCTGCTCTGACGTTTATGACTTCTTTCCTTCTACTAACTTTGGGTTTTGTTTATTCTTCTTTCTCTAGTTGCTTTAAGTGTAAGGTTAGGTTGTTTATTTGAGATTTTTCTTGTTTCCTGAGATAAGCTTGTTTTGCCATAAACTTTCCTCTAATAAATGCTTTTGCTGTGTCCCATAGGTTTTGGATCATTGTGTTTTCATTTTCATTTGTCTCTAGGTATTTTTTTATTTCCTCTTTATTTCTTCAGTGATCCATTGGTTGTTTAGTAGCGTATTGTTTAGCCTCCGTGTGTCTGTGGTTTCTGCTGTTTTAATTTTTTTCTTGTAGTTGGTTTCTAGTCTCATAGCATTGTGGTTGGAAAAGATGCTTGAAGTGATTTCGGTTTCCTTAAATTTACCAAGGCTTGTTTTGTGACCCAGCATGTGATCTATCATGGCGAATGTTCCATGTGCAATTGAATGTGTATTCTGATGCTTTGGGGTGGAATGCTCTATAAATATCAATTAAGTCCATTTGGTCTAAAGTGCCATTTAAGACACTTTTTTCTTATTGATTTTCTGCCTGGATGATCTGTCCATTGATGTAAGTGGGGTGTTAAAGTCCCCCACTATTATTGTGTAACTGTCAGTTTCTCCTCTTATGTCTGTTATTATTTGCCTTATATATTAAGTTGTTCCTATGTTGGGTGTATATATATTTACAATTGTTATATCTTCTTCTTGGATTGATCCCTTGATCATTATGTAGTGTCCTTTTTTGTCTCCTATAACAGTCTATTTTGTCTGATTTAAGTATTACTACTCTGGCTTTCTTTTGCTTTCCATTTGTGTGGAATATCTTTTTACATCCCCTCACTTTCAGTCTGTATGTGTCTCTAGATGTGAATTGAATCTCTCCTAGACAACATATACACGGGTCTTGTTTTTGTATCCATTCAGCCAGTCTGTGACTTTTGGTTGAAGCATTTAGTCTGTTTACATTTAAGGTAATTATCAATATGTATGTTCTTATTGCCATTTTGTTACTGTTTGGATTTGTTTTTGTATGTCTTTTTTTCCCCTTTTTTCTTTTGTTCTGTTCTCATGATTTGATGACTGTTGTTAGTGTTATGTTTGGATTTCTTTTTCTTTTCTGTGTGTATATCTATTATAGGTTTTTGGTTTGCAGTTACTTTTGTATAGCAGTGTGTGTGTATATATATATATATATATATACATATATATATATATATATATATATATATACATATATATATATAAATTGTTTTAAGTTGCTGATCTCTTAATTTCAATTGCACTTTAAATACACTGCATTGTATTCTCCTCCTCTCAGGATTATTGTTTTTGACGTCATGTTTTACATCTAATAGTTTTGTGTATCCCCTAACTGCTTATTGTGGATACAGACGATCTTACAATTATTTTGTCTTTTAACCACCCTACTAGCTTTGTGTGTGGGTGATTTCCTACCTTTATTGTATGTTTGCCTTTACCGGTGAGCTCTTTCATTTTGTAATTTTCTTGTTTCTAGTTATGGCCTTTTCCTTTTTGCCTAGAGAAGTTCCTTTAATATTTGTTGTAAAGCTGGTTTGGAGGTGCTGAATTCTTTTAGCTTTTGCTTGTCTGTAAAGTTTTTGCTTTCTCCATCAAATCTGAATGAGAACCTTGCTGGGTAGAGTATTCTTGGTTGTAGGTTTTTTCCCTTTCATCACTTTAAATATATTGTGCCACTCCCTTCTGATCTGCAGAGCTTCTGCTGAAAATCAGCTGAAAGCCTTATGGGAGTTCCCTTGTATGTTATTTGTTGCTCTACCCTTGCTGCTTTTAATATTCCTGCTTTATCTTTAATTATTTTCATTTTAATTACAGTGTGTCTTTGTGTGTTTCTCTTTGGGTTAATCCTGTATGGGACTCTCTGTGCTTCCTGGACTTGGGTTGGGTGACTGTTTTCTTTCCCAGATTAGGGAGGTATTCAGCTATTATCTCTTCAAATAATTTCTTGGTTCCTTTCTCTCTCTCTCTCTTCTCCTTCTGGTACCCCTATAATGTGAATATTAGTGTGCATGAGGTTGTCCCAGAGGTCTCTTAAACTGTCCTCACTTTTTTTCATTCTTTTTTCTTTTTTCTGTTCAGTGGTAGTGATTCCCACTACTTTGTCTTCCAACTCACTGATGCATTCTTCTGAATCATTTAATCTACTATTGATTCCTTCTAGTGTATTTTTCATTTCAGTTATTGTATTCTTCATCACTGTTTGGTTATTCTTTATATTTTCTAACTCTTTGTTAAAAACTTCTAACTTCTCGCTCTGTGCATCCATTATCCTCCCAAGAGCTTTGATCGTCTTCACAATCATTACTCTGAACTCTTTCTTGGGTAGATTGCCTATCTCCACTTCACTTACTTCTTCTTCTGGGTTTTTATCTTGTTCCTTCATCTGGAACATATTCCTCTGCTGCCTCATTCTGTCTAAGTTGTTATTTGCCTTTTTATGTATTTGGTAAGTTAGTTATGTTTCTTGACCTTGGACAAGTGGTCCTCTGTAGGAGGCGTCCTGTGCATCCCATGAGTGCACTCCCCTCTTATCACCCAAGCTATATGCTCAAGGGGTTCCCCCTAAGAGGGCTGAGTGGGTCCTTCTGTTGTGGCAGGCTGACTCTGTGGGTGGTCTGGTAGGCTTTGTTGGCCCCTAGTCTGTTTGGTTGCCAGGTCCTGCCTTGTGCATATGTTGTTGGCTACTGTTTAGCAGTGCCTGGTCGTGAGGTGACTGGTTACAGAATCCTACGTTTCCCCAGGGCTAGTGCTGGCTCACTAATGGGCGGAATCAGGGCCCCGAAGATTCTGGAACTATTGCCCACCCACTGGCAGGTGAAGCCAGATCCTGGGGTTAGTGCCAGACTTCTGGCAGGCAGAGTTGGTTCCTGGAGTCTGGTTGCAGGGCCCAGAGATCCCAGAGCTCATTTCAGATTGTGAGGGGTGGGGTGCTCTTTCCTGACACAGTCAGGTATGGGGTCCAGGGTGTCCTGAAGGTAGCATTGGTCTGCTAGTGGGAAGGACTAGGGCCCAGCTGGTCCCTGGGTAGGGTCTTGCCTGTGTTGCGGTTGTTTTCTTACTTCTGGTATCATCTGTCTCCTGGTTAGTGAGACTGGTCTAGAGGCTTGTGTGGGCTTCCTGGCAGGAGGGGCCATTGCCTGCCTACTGGTGGGTGGACCTGGGTCTTGGCCCTCTGGTGGGCTGGGCCATGTCTGGAGGGGCGTGTTGACAGGAGCATGTCAGCTCTTTAGTCTTTAGACAGCCTGTCTGCTGATGGTTGGGGCTGTGTCCCTACCCAATTAGTAGCTTGGCCTGAAGCGTTCCAGCACTGGTGCTTGCAGGCTGTTGTGTTGTGCCAGATCTTAGTGCTAATGAGCCAAGATATTAGCCACCAGCAGCATCAGTGTTCACGTGGCTGAATGTTCCCCAATGTCTGCCACCAATGTCTATGCCCCCAGGGTGAGCCACAGCCACCCCCAGTCTCCCCAAGAGATTCTCCAAGGCTAGCAGGTAGGTCTGGCCCAGGCTCCTATCAAATTACTACTTTTACCTTGGGTCCCAGTGTGCATGAGATTTTGTGTGCCCTTTTAGAGTGAAGTCTCTATTTCCCCCAGTCGTGTGGGGCTCCTGCAGTTAAGCCCCACTGCCCTTCAAAGCCAAATACTCTGGGGGCTCATGTTCCTAGTGCCAGACCCCTGGGCTGGGGAGCCAGATGTGGGGCTGGGAACTCTTACTCCTGTGGGAGAACCTCTGCACTATAATTATTCTCCAGTTTGTGGGGTGCCCACCCAGGGCATATGGGATTTGATTATATCATGAGCCTGCCCTTCCTACCCATCTCATTGTGTTTCCTTCTTTTTTTTTTTTTTTTTAACAAACATTTATTCAGAACCTACACTCTATAGGCACTGACCAAGCACTGTGGAGTATTCACTGTTGAAAACCACTCCATGTCTGACCTGTAAGAATCAACAAGTCTTTTTTTTTTTTTAATTTATTTTTATTTTTGGCTGTGTTGGGTCTTCGTTTCTGTGCGAGGGCTTTCTCTAGTTGCGGCGAGCGGGGGCCACTCTTCAACGCGGTGCGCGGGCCTCTCACCATTGCGGCCTCTCTTGTTGCGGAGCACAGTCTCCAGACGCGCAGGCTCAGTAGTTGTGGCTCACGGGCCTAGTTGCTCCGTGGCATGTGGGATCTTCCCAGACCAGGGCTCGAACCCGTGTCCCCTGCACCGGCAGGCAGACTCTCAACCACTGCACCACCAGAGAAGCCCGTGTTTCCTTCTTTATGTCTTTAGTTGTAGAAGATCTTTTCTGGCAGGTTCCAGTCTTTTTCATCAATGGTTGTTCTGCAGAGAGTTGTGATTTTGGTGTGCTCGTGAGAGGAGGTGAGCTCAGGGTCTTTTCATTCTATCATCCTGGCCACTCTCTGTACTTATTATTGAAAAGTGTTTTCACTGGAAACATGTCGTTCTGGTTTAGCAGCTATTTTCTTTCAGCACACTGTATTCTGGTTTCTGTTTTGCTCTTCTCAGTCTAACTCTTTGCAATTATTCAGTTCCCCCTCTCTGGCTGCTTTTAAGATATCTCCACTCCCCTTATTTGGAGTTTCTCAGTTTCACTCTGATTTGTCTAGGAGTATATTTCCCTTTTTATTTATTGAACTTGAGATTTATTGGAGATGAGCGTATGGATGGGTGTCTATCGGTTCTACAAAATTCTCAGCCATTAATTCTTCAAACATTGTGTCTTTGCCATCTTCTCTCCCTTTCCTTTTGGAACTCTGGCTTAAACATATGTTACACTTTCTCACATTATCCTTCATGTCTCTTAACCTCTTTCTCATAATTTCCATCATTTTATCTCTCTGCTGTATTTTTCTAAATTTCTCTTGACCTATTTTCTAATTCACTAATTTTCTCTTTAGCTGTAACTAATTTGCTGTTAAAGCTGTTGAATTTTTAATTCTTTTATTATAGTTTTAATTTCAAAGAGTTTTAATTTCTAGGAATTAATTTCTAGTTTCCTGTTCCCTGTATGTACTTAAGCTGGCCTTTTGATTCTTTAAACACAGTAAATGTACTTGTTTTTGTTTCTGGAACTTTGCATTTGTTGTCTCCTTTAGTCCTCAGGACCATTCTGTGGGATATCATTACATCTGTCACAGAGATAACACTGAGATGCTTGTCTCAAGGTCTGTTATTTCCTTTTCTACCATCTACCTTCAGCTAGAAACTGAAGCTCAGAGAAATTGCTTCAAGGCAGAGAGAAGTTTGGGCTTTGATCCCTGCTGGGGGTCTATAGAGAAATTGTCTCTGCCTGACAGACCCTCCCTCAACATATAATAAAGAGACAGGGCCATTGATTATGGAATAAAATTTTATGGAGCTAAGACTTATGTCTCCATGACACTGTGGGCAGGGACTGTGTCAAATACATCCCTGTGACTACAGGGCTTAGGACAAGACTCAGTAAATATTTGGTGATCGCATGATCCAGTGTTCTGGGTGCATAGCTGGGATGCAAATATATTTACTTGCAGGAATGAATTAATAAATGACTAAAATAGCAATACAATTAAAACAGACAATCAAGTGGCATTTACTTGTTGAGTGTTTATCAATATCTGGCTGTAAACATTGAGATCGGGGGTTCACAAGCTTTCTCTATGAAGGGCCAGATAATAAATATCTTAGACCTTGCTACTATATGGCCTATTTCACAAGAACTCAGCTCTACCATTGTAGCCTGGTGTTAGTTGGCCAGGACTGCCATTACAACAAACTACCACAGACTGGCTGGCTCAAATAACAGAAGTTTCTTTTCTCACAGTTCTGGAAACTAGAAGTCCAAGATCAGGGTGCAATCAGGGTTGGTTTCTGGTGAGAACTGTTTTCCTAGCTTGAAGATGTGGCCATCTTCTCACTGTGTCCTCACATGACCTTTCCTTTGTGTGTCTGCAGAGAGGGAGAGATTTCTGGTGTCTCTTCCACTTATTATAAGGACATCAGTCCTATCAGATGAGATTCCCCCTTATGACCTCATTTAACCTTAATTACCTCCTTAAAGACCCTATCTCCAAATACAGTCACATTGGGGGTCAGGGCTTCAACAATGAATTGGGCAGGGAGACACAATTTAGTCCATAACAGAGCCTAAAGCAGCTATAGGCAACATATAAATTAATGGCCAAGGCTGTGTTCTAATAAAACTTTATTTATAGAAACAAGTGGCAGGCTGGATTTGGTTCATGGGCTGCAGTTTGCCAACTTCTTATCCATATATATAAAGATGATTAACTTGTAAATGTGACAAAACTTATTTGGAATAATATTTCTTCAGGGCACTCACTCTTGGCTCTAGTGGCTCTTCGAGGCTCAGCGGGAAGAGCACAACACCAGGGTAAAGCTAGGGTCAGCTTGCCCCCACTGACCAGCTGTGTGTTCTGACCTTCCTAGCCTTCCCTGGAGGCTGCTGTAAGCCTAACTTATCAAAAGCACCTAATGCGGTGACTGATAGTAAGTAGGCCCTTAACAAATTTTATTTCATTGCCTTATCTTTAATTTCTGACCAGCTGTGTGTTCTGACCAGCTGACCAGCTGTGTGTTCTGACCTTCCTAGCCTTCCCTGGAGGCTGCTGTAAGCCTAACTTATCAGAAGCACCTAACGTGGTGACTGATAGTAAGTAGGTCCTTAACAAATTTTATTTCATTGCCCTATCTTTAATTTCCTATAGAATGAGACACAAAACCTCAGTTTAAATGCAGTTGGTGCAATGTATGTATGTGAGACAACCTGTATCATGCCATTCGTTCATTCATTCATTCATTCAAATGTGTATTGAATAGCCTCTGTGAGTAAGAGTTTCAAGTGCTGGGCACGCAGATATGATTAAGACAGACAAAACCTTGACTTCTCCTGGTGTGTGTTGCCAAAATTATAGCACCGTTTAAGAAAGACCATTAATCTTCTTGGTTGTGCCTCTTTCACAAATTTTTACCCATTTCTATTCGTGTCTATTCTTTGGAAGGTGCCTGCTATCAATCACCTCACCTTAGTGAATGAATTCTCCTGGTTTCTTCCCTCTTCTGTGCAATAGGTACAGACCTTCCAAGTCTAGGAAGTCAGTAAGACCTCTGCAGAGTTAGGGCTTGGAAGGAGAAGTGTTTTTCACTTGGGGCAAAAAGCTACTTGGATAGACCAAGAAGGAAAGTTGGCAAAGTCAGCCTCAATGCTTCTTCCCACCATGAGAGATGGTCCCCTTGTACCATCCCACTTCCTGATTTTGGCATTCTGGTGGGTTTCATGCACAACTGCTGGTTTCAGTGACAACCTGGGGCCATGCTGGTGTGATGGGAGGGCCTAAGAACTGTCTCATGAGGATGTGATGGCAACTCTTACAGGGGAGGCCTGACCAACCCCGTTACTGGGAAAGCGTTTCTGAGAGAAGAATGGGATGGATGACCTGATGAGCAGCTCCAATGCACTATGACAGGAGATATAGCACAGCCAGTTAACCCCCAGCCATCCAGCAAGAACGCATTGGACCCTGCCTTGGTATCTGGCCCCATACTGGTGTAGGAGTGGGTCATTAGGTCACGGGGGTCAATGTCATTGAGATACAGTGGAAAGATCAACAGCTTAATGAGGAGCTGCCTTTTCTTCCCAGCTACTGTTAGCTACATGTTTTTGAGCAAATCACTTTTCCAGGCTTTACCAAGTCTTCTCTCCAAGTATAAAATAAAGGTTATTGAGTATGACCTCTCCTAGACCACTCCTTTCAGGAAAAAAGCAAGGCTTGGTACCTCTAAACTTTGCCCAGTGGCAAACAAGCTCACTGGTGACAGGCTGAGAACTACAGCCAGGAAGAATCCCGTTCCAGTCCTAGGTGAGCTCTCCATCGTCCCCGCAGGAGCAGTATACAGACATGTACCTGCCAGGCGCATCTGTGCACAGGTCCCCCTCTCCTGGACTTCGAGCCTCCTCTCTCATGTGTGGCCTGTGCAGATTCTGCTTGCATCCACAGCTCACTCCAGAGCCACCTCCTTCAGGAAGTCCTCCGCAGCCAGTGAACCTGGCCTCTCAGGTCCTCGCACAGGCAACGCTGTCCCGGCCTTCATTCTCACCTTCTAGTGCTCGTTCCCTACATTGCTGCCAGAGTGGATTTTTTCACCCACAAATATGTTGGTTTACTTTGCTATTTAAACGCAGTGGCTTGCAGGTGAAGGCCAGAGCCCTGAGCAGGGCATGTACGACCCTTTGCAGCCGGGTTCCTGCCTAACTGGTGAGCCTTATTATCACATTTATTTTCTAGTGATTTACAACCTTTCATTAGTGAGGGTGTCCTTAAGTACAGTTGGGGCGCATATAAAACAGCAGGACATTCCCGCTCTTAGTCGTTTGAGCAGCGTCTCCTTTTTAATCCACGTGACTACAGAAGGCACTTGGTCTCGGTGAACTGTGTGCATCTGATGTGCGGGAAGCAGAGGGAAGAGGAGTTCTCAAACCAGGGCCCACCAGGACGATGGAAGGGTCCACGGGGCAGGAAGGGCTGGGGGTGGGGGCAGTGGCAGCCATCGTGGTGACTTTCTCCCCACTTCATGTAAACTAAGTTGCCAGTGATTAGTTTCCATGGATATATTTTTCTAAAAATTCAAAATCTCTGCTAAATTACTCATAGCTTCACACTATATTTTCTCTTGCAAGTACATTTTAAAAAATTTTTATTTTATACTGGAGCATAGTTGACTAACAATGTTGTGTTAGTTTAAATGATACAAATGAACTTATTTCCAATCAGAAACAAACTCATAGGCTTCGAGAATGAATTTATGGTTACCAGCGGGGAAGGGAACAGGGGAGTTTGGGATTGACATGCAAATACATCTTTAACACCAAATATCCCCTCTGTCGTGCCTTTCTCTTTCTACCTGGCGGGACTTCCACGTATCTTCCTCCAGAAAGCCTTTCCTGCCTGCCCTGGGCTTGCCTGGAAGGTCCCACCAAATTTGTATGTTCAGCTGTGCTCATCCTCATCACATGACCTTGTAATTTTCCACTCTCTTATCTGCTTCATCTTCTGTGCTGACCTCCCTGAGCATCAGCACAGAGCTTCTTTATATCTTTATTCCCCAGTGTAGAACCTGGCACACAGTAGGTGCCCAACAAATAAATGTTTGAATAAATTATTGAATTCTGGAGAATGAATAAGTTCCACTTGACTGTAAACTGTTTGGCAGTGTTTTCTAATAATTCACGCTGTGCCAGCCTTGACTCTCTCTGGCTTTGTTCTGGCTGCTCCTAGAGCTGGTGCGGCACGGGAAACAAGCATGACCTCAGGAACTACGAGGTTGAACTGGACTGAGCTGCTCAGTCCACCCGTCAGCCAGTGTAGCCTAGGCAGGGTGGGGAGACACAGCTTCACTCAGTCCCACGGAGCAGGAGGGTAGAGCTGAGAGAGGAAAGCCTGCGCTTCAGGGGTTGTGACCCCACCTGGTGAATCAGCCCAACTGCAACAGGCCTAGTGAAGCATGTGCTGGTATTGCAAACACCCAGAGGCTCCTTCTAGCTTTCTCGGGGCCTCCCTCCCTCCCCAGTCCAGGCATGTTCCCCAGTTTTCTGGAGGAGGCCACACCTCACTTTACCTGTGCTCCAGGACAGCTGTACCTACCAGGTGAGAAGAGCCCCAAGCATTTCTAAAAGGGGAGGCTACTCTTGTATCTGGGAAGGGACTTTCTGATGAGGTCTGGATGGGAGAGTAGGTTTAGAAAGTTTAGGCGGTCCTGTCACTGTTCTCAGGACCCCGTGGCCGACCCTGCCCGGCCCTGCCCTGTCTGGCTGTGAGGGAGATAGTCCAAGCACAGTCCCCTGGGGCTGTGGCAGGGCATGCACAGACCCTCTAAGGACAATCCGATCGGTGGATATGGTGTCAGAGTTTGAACCTGGGCCTGTGTGTTACAAACTGTGGGCATACCTGTCAATTTGCTATGGATGTGATTACTTTCTGTAAAAGCGGTTTATTGAGCTAAACTAAACTTTAACAACAGAGACACAGAAACTGTAGTAATGATGTTTACCCACATTTATTCAGGCTCTGTGTCTCACCAATTGCCCACCCGGAACTGTTGCTTGAGTTCTACAACCACAGTAATCAGGGAGACCTTCTTCACTCTAAATATGTCCCTGGAGAACATTCGGTTTGAGATTTTATGAAGAAGACAAAGGACTATTGAATGAACTCTGAAGCCCTGGGCTGCAAACTCAGTCCAGGAGTTACTTTTCGTCCTTTTTCAGTGAAGAACCACTGAGACAACTGGAAAGGAAGCAGCGGACAGTGCAGGTGAGGGGTGTGGCCCTGCCCACAGAGGTCACCCCTGGGAGGGGGATTGGGGAAGGGGGGGGGATGGAGAGGAGATTCTCCTACCGTTTCAGGTCCTTCTGCATTCTTGGCTTTGTTTGCATAATGAAGCATCTATTGCCATTCTAATTTTAAGAAAAAAACAGCTCTTTTTCTGGAGTGGGGGAGAGCGGGTGAGAATCCCTAACAATTTCACGTAGCCCAGGTTTGCCCCGTCCCCCATGCCCTGCTCTGCGGCTCCCTGGGTGGCCTCCCTCCCCCCGGCGGGGATTGGCCGGTTCACAGGCTCGTAGGCGGACCAAACTCCGTCCCTACACTTGCAGTTGTTCAAGGTACCCTTCCCCCACAACCCCCATTAACTTCTTCTGTGATTCTTTTCCTGGAGATTTTTCCTAGAGATTACAACTTTCTTTTTAATTAGCTTTATTGGGGTATAATTTACTTACAATAGAATTCACCACTTTTAAGTGTACACTTCATGACTTTTGACAAATGTGTACACTTGCATAACTATCACTACCATCATCGTATAGATGATCGCATCTACGCCCTCTGCCCCTGCCTAGTAAACCCCCATCCCACGTCCTGTCACTCTAGGTCTCCTCTTATTCTAGAGTTTCACATAAATGAAATGGTGGTGTGTGGAGCCTCTCGTGTCTGACTTCTTCCGCTTAGTAAGACTGCTTCTGAGACTCAGCCATGCGTGTGAGTGTGAGAAGCCTGTTCCTTTGTCGCCGCTGGGTTGTGTCCCACGGGGTGTCACTGTTGTTTGCCATGCACCAGTCCGTGGACATTCGGACTGTTGCCAGTGTGTCTGTTATGAACACTTCTGTCATGAACATTTGCTTACAGATCTTTGTGTGGACATGTGTCGTCCCCCCCACCCTGACACCCCGCCTTTTTTTTTTTTTAAACCTAGGAGGATAATTGCTGGGTCGCACAGTAAGTGTTGCTTAACTTTATAAGAAACTGCCAAACTGTCTTCCCACGGCTGTGCCATTTTACATTCCCACCAGCAGTGTGTGAGAGCTCCACTTACTCCAGACTCTCACCTCACTTGGTATTATCAATGTTTTGGATTTTAGCCATTCCAGTGGGTGTAAAGTGGTATCTCATTGTGGTTTTAATTTATATTTCCCTGATGATTAATGATGCTGCATCATTTTATGTGCTCATTTGCCATCTGTATAATCTTCTTGATGAAGTGTCTTTGCCCATGTTTTTATTGGGTTGTTTGTCTTATTACTGAGCTGTAAGAGGTCTTTGTATAGTCTGACTACAATTCCTTGTCAGATGTATACTTTTCAAATATTGTCTTCCAGTCTGTGGCTTACCTTTTCATTTCTTTAACAGTGACTTTTAAACAACAAAAGCTTTAAATTTGAATTAAGTCCAGTTTTCACTTTTGTGTGTGTGTTTCAAGTGTTTTGCATCCTATTTGCTTAATCCAAGATCATAGAAATTTTCTTATATTTATTTCTAAGAGTTTTGTGGTTTAGGTCCAACACTTAGGTGTATGATCTACTTTGAGCTAACTTTGTATATGGTATAAGGTAGGGGTTTTGTGTATATTTTGCATTTGGCCTATGGCTATAGTTCCAGTACCACTTATTTAATGGCTACTATTCTTTTCACATTGAATTACAGGATTTGGTTTTTATATAGTCTTTTCAATTATTTTTAATCTAAGGCACTATAAAAATGTGGTACTTCTACTAGTGGATGAAATTTGTGTATTAATTTGTGTTTTTTGAAAAATTAAGTTGTGTCTTATTGACTTGTAGAAGCTCTTTATATTTGTTGGTTATGAATCCATGTGTAACATATATATCATAAATATCCTATTCCATTCTGTGGTTGCCTTTTCACTTAATTCTGGTGTGTTGATGAATAAAAAGTATTAATTTTGATGAAGTCCAAAAAAAAATAAAATGTGGTACTTCGTATAAATGTTAGTAAATGACTTTTTGTTCTTTCTCTTTTACTGGGATACTTGCAATGGCAGGAACTTAGCATCACTTGTGTTTTACGGAGCCGTCCAAGCTGATGAATGGGAGAGTTTTTATGTAGAGTAGACCCTATTTGTTGGGGTCCAGGCAGAAACTATTCTCCTGGTAGTGATGGTTCATGACCATTACAATATTTAATTGTGCAGTACCCACAACATGTGGACTGTGTGTGTATATGGGAAGGAAACTGCTATTCAATGAGCACATACTATCTTCCAGGTACCTAATTTAATCCTCATAACAGCAACCTGAGATGAGAATCTCATTTTGCAGATGACAGATAGGAGGCTCAGAGAGAATGATTAACTGACCTATAGCAAATACAAATCTGAGCTTGGATATGAACCCTTTTTTCTTTCTGTTACACTGCCTCTACCCTACTGGCAATCTTCACATTTTTTACCATATTAATTGTATTAGCCAGGGTTCTCCAGAGAAACAGAGCCAATAGGCTATATGAAGATATATATGGGAGGAGATTTATTATAGGAATTGGCTCATGTGGTTATGGAGGCTTGAGAAGTCCCACAGCCTGCTGCCTGCAATTGGAGAACCAGTAAGGCCGGTGGTTTAATTCAACCCAAGTGCAAAGCCCCAAGAATTAGGAGGCTGAGAGTGTAAATCCCAGTCTGGGTCCAAATACCCGAGAACCAGGAGCACAAATATCCGAGGGCAGGAGAAGGTGGATGTCTCCGCTCAAGCAGAGAGAGTGAATCAGCCCTTCTTGTACCTTTGTGTTCTGTTCAGGCCCTCAGCAAGTTGAATGCTCCCTGTCTACACTGGTGAGGACAATCTTCTTTCCTCAGCCTACCTACTCAAATGCTAATCTCTTCCAGAGCTACCCTCACAGACGCATCCAGAAATAATGTTTCACCAGCTATCTGGGCATCCCTTCGCCCTGTCAAGTTGACACATAAAATTAACCACCATACTAATGATATTTTAGAACCAAGTATCACTTACCAAATGAGGGCACATTCGGCAAACAAAGAAAACCCAGGCCTCGTGGTAGAAGGCCTCAGGTGTGGGCCTCGGAGACCATGAAGAGTGTCTGCATCTAGGATTGTCCACAGCCAACAGAGTCCTCAGCTCCTGTGGGTCCACACTGCAGATGCCCATACCAGGGCCTGTCTGCTGGTTCAGTGGAATTTAAGTCTGTGTGGGAATAGTGACAACCATCTTCCAGGGTGGTGCGTAAAATGCCTGGCATGTAGTAGGTGCTAAATTATTGTTACTCTGTTGGTCCTGGTCACCAGGCTAGAGAAGGAAAGAGGAATATACTGTTGACTCTGAAAAATGCAGGTATTAGGGGCGCCGACCCTCCAAGCAGTTGAAGATTGACTATAACTTCACAATTGGCCAACCATCCAAGGTTCCATGTCCACGGATTCAACCAACTTTAGTACGTATTTAGTGGAAAAGAATCCACATATAAGTGGGCCCATGCAGTTCAAACTCATGTTGTTCAAGGGTCAGCTGTAGTTCCTATGGGATTTCAGTGAAAGGAGGAATGTAAGGCACAAGGCGCCCACAGTAAACCCCATAAATGCCAGTTCCCATCCCCTAATGCCACCAGGAGACAAAAATCCCTGTGGCAGTATACTTCCTGTCTGTCCTTGAGAATGACTTTGTTTTTTTAACCAACAGCACACTCAGTAAAACATGTGTGCCCTTTGTCTCCTGTGAAACAAAGGACCAGCAGTGTTTGGATAAGTGAATTGCAGCAGCTTAGGTGGGCTGGCTGCAGTTTGGGAGCACAGGGCCTCCTGACACCCAAGGGCTTGCTTTCCCGTGTGGGTGTGCGGGGATGGAAGGAGATGGTCTGTACAGAGCAGCATGAAGATCACTGACCTTGGAGGCAGGAGATGAGGATTGGAGTTCTGGCCACCCTGGCAACTTGCTAATTTTTCCCCAGCTTCAGTTGTATTAGTTTTAAAATAAGAGGGAAAGATCCAATATTACTGAATGTCTACTATTTGCTGCACATTTTACATCTACTATTTCATTTGATGCCCAAACGTACATACATGGTGGAGCGTGTTTTCCTTCTGTCATACAGAAAAGGAAACTGAGGTTCAGGCAAGTCAAATGCCTTCCCCTTCTGACTACAGAGTCTTTTAATATTTTTGAAACACCATGCTGCTACTAATTCAAAACAGAGGGTAGTAATAATACACAGAATAATTGTGAAGATCAAGTGAGATCATGAATACACAGGTTGCACACTGTCAGGTACAACAGACCTGTTTTAGCTGTGTTTGTTTTTTTAGGTTTAAGAAACTAAATGAACCACTCTATTAACTGTATGGTGAATGTGCCAGTAGAAATATACAAGTCCAGGCAGAATAGAGGATTTTGCACGTGCATCCTGAGATTAATATTTAAATATCCAAATGGGAAAAAACTGCATTTTCTTTTATTTCTAGGGTAGCTGTTTCAGTCTATGCACACTTTTACCCTGTGCCATGGACTTAAAAATGTTATTATTATGTCCCCAGGTTAGAGCTGTAGCTAGGCCAGGAACGTGGATAGATTTTCTGAATATTGTCCTGGGTTGAAGGTAAGATGTAGATGTAGCCAAGCCCTGGGAAGCAGGGCTGATGGGGCCAGAGCACATCCAAGCACAGGGCGCTGTCCTGCGCGTTTACACACACTGTTTCAGTCCTTACCGGAGGCCTGGGAGGGGGCCATCCACAGGTATGGGCCAGGGTGAAGGAAGTTAAATACTTTCCCGGGTCAGGGAGCCAACAGGGGAGGTGCGTGTGAACCCTGTATTTGTCTGCACATCCCTAGATCCCTAGTGCTGAGCTCAGAGCCCAGCGTGGCGTAGAGACTCAATTCTAGATGGTGAATGAATAAATTGGAAAAGGAAGGAAGGAAGCATAACTGTGGATTTGGGTCTGGGAGAGCTTCACGCAGTGGCAGTACTGATTAGGCTGATGAGTTGATGGTGGGAGAGGGGGCTGGATTCTCAGGCGCTATGGGGCGCTGAGGGGACAGACCCTTCAAGGCCAGGACACACCCCTGAGAGGAAGGGGGCAGGTGTGAGAGACAGGAGAATGACAGGCAGATGAGAAGCCGCAGGCTGAATCTGCTCCTTTCTCTGGACTAAACCAGAGTCAAGAGTAAGGGAGCATTCTGCAGCTCACACAATCCACTCCTGGTGGAGCCAAGTAGAGGCAACAGGACTGACGGACGCGGTGTTTGCTTGCAGCATGCCATGGCCTTCGTGGTGTGAGGGTGCCCCAGGGCAGTCTCCCCCATCTCTCAACATATGCGTGGACCTCATACTCCTCATACTCACGGTTTCTCTGGATTCATAGAATTCTTTACACAGCTTCATTGCTTACATGTAGCCCCCTCCAGCTCAGAGCCAGCAAGGGAGTGTCAGAGCTTTGTCACATTTGGAATCTCCCTGACCTCTACCCCAAGTCACTGCCTTCCTCTTCTGCTTTTAAGCCTATGATTACTTTGAGCCTGTCCAGATAATCTCTGTATCTAATGTCAACTGATTAGTAATCTTAATTATGTCTGCAAAATCCTTTGTGTTCTATAACATAGCATATTCATGAGCATAATCCCGGGGCAAAAGCCTGGGGTCCAGAATTCTGCCTACCACACTGCTCTTGCCTTCAGCTCTAACAGGGGACTCAGAATGGGGGACTCAACAGGCAGTGTGATGCGGTCCAGGGAATGCTACAAGAAGAGTAACACACGGTGCTGTGCAGCACTCAGGAGGTCTCTCTAAGGGAAGCAGGGGCAGCTTCCTGGAGGAAGACTAAGTTGAGCCTGGTATGATAAGTGGAATTTAACAAGGGGGGAAAGGTCCCAGGCAGAAAGAATAGCATGTGTGTCTGCGGTGTAGGGGTTCATTACTGCTGACCTGTAGAATCCACTTCAGGGAGCCAGAGAGATAAGAGGCCTTGGGAAGATGGATGAGAGCCCACAAAGGTTCTTAGCAGGGAGCTGGAATGCTCAGGTCTTCATTTAGAAAGATTGTCTGCTGGCACTATGGGAATGGGGAAGCACACCAGTCAGGAGGCTCCTGGCACACTAATCAGGAGGCTGTTCTGGTAACTCAAGTAAGCTGATGATGGCTTGAAAAGTGGAAATGCCAGTGGGAGGCAGAGAAGTGAATGTGAGATGGCTAAGGATTGAGTGTGAGAGGATAATGAGTTATGAGTGAGTCCCAGGCTTCTGGCTATATGACTAAATGCAGAATGGTACCATTCACGGAGACTGGAGGAGGAACAGGGTGATGGGAGACACGGGTTCTATTTTAGAGATGTCTAATAATTTGAGGTGGTTGTGACACACCGAGTGGCAATTCCTGTACGCAGACCTAGGATAGTGACCACAGTTCGGGAGTCATCAGTGAATGACTGAGATCACCTTCCAGAACCAAAGTGTGGGAAAACCAGAGGACCTGAAAAACAACTTTTAGGTGGTGGGAGGGAGGAAGAACAGCCAGCCAACAGGGGGGAGAAACAGCAGGGGTGGAAGAAAGAAATCCAGGTGGTGTGCTGGCTCAGAGTCAAAAGAAAAGAGTGTCAAGAGAGAAGTTAAAGTCAAGTACTTTTAAGAGCTCAGGTGAGATGAAGACCAAAAATGTCCACTAGATTTGGCACCAGTGAGGTCACTGGTGGCCTGTTAAGAGTAATTCCTGTGGATGGTGGGTGGGATCAGGTGGCAGTGTGTTAAAGACTAACATGCGAGGTAAGCATCACAGCTGGACGGAATCACGGTCAAGAAAGCTGGGAAGAGGGGTTTATTTTATTTTATTTTCTCTTTGCAGATGACACTTTAGTTTTCTTGGGTTTTATTTTAAATGAAAGAACAAAGATTATGTTTAAGTGCTACTGGGAAGAAGCCAGTGGAAAGGTGAACATACAGAGAAGACAGGATAATCAGTGGAGTTAGGAGGGCCTGGGTGAGCAGGAGACGGTGTGATCTGGACCACAGACGGGAAGAAGGGAACAGGACTAAAATTGTACCAGGAAGGAGAAGGGGGTGAGTGAAACTTCAGGAAAACGTAAAGGATTGGAGACAAGAGTTTGAAGGTATTCCTGAGTGACCAGTCTGTAGTCTCTGTGGAGGAGGAGGTGAGGAAGGAGGAGGTGAGGTTGTCGTCTGGAAGAGATGAGGAGAAGTAGCGGAGCAGGAGAACTGGGCAGAGAGAAGGTCTGAGGAGCCCGTGGAGGATGGGGGGAGAGCGCTTGTTGGGGAAATAGAGAATCACAGAGCAGATGTGAGCGCCCAGGCCTGTGGACCCCCAAAGTTCCTGTTCTTCCCACCATATGAAAAAACTTTTTAATGCAATAGAAACAGATTTTCAAGGAAGTTTCAATATAAACCACATAAGCAATATATTTCCCCCTTGCTGCATATTTTAATTAAAGTAAAGGCTGGGGTGAGGGATAGATAATATCTTCCTCCCTCGTCCCAGCAGACCTTGCTAGGTGAGCATGGCACTCATTTCTTCTAGAGGCCTTAAATCCTTCTCCTCAATTTATTTCTGGCAGCCACTACCAGTCAATGAGAGTTGAAATGTGATATGAAATCAAATTTGCTATCCTTAAGCCACTAAGTATCTGGTAGATGCATTTATTTATTAACCAAACAAGCATTTCCTAGGCATAGATAATTTTAAGCAATAATATATATTTTATTTGAAATTTGAAAAAGTATAATAATCAGTCCCTTCATGAAGATTTTTTTTTTTAGTACCTTCTATTTGCCAGTCACAGTGAATTCAGGATTAAAACAATGAACTAGAAATAGACCCTTTTAGCAAAGAGTTTATGGGGACAGACTATATATAATAAATGAAATAACCATTAAAGGTCATTAGCAATATAACCAAAAACAGATGCCCTACAATGATATATAATTTAGGCTATAAAGTGGTATAATTTTTATATATGTTCAAAGGATGAGGAAATCAGGTGAGTCTCCTGGTATTTATATAAACTGGTCTGGGCTTTGTAAAGATAGAATTTTTAAAGAGAATTCATAGAAAATGGTGAATTTTATAGATACCAAAACCAAAAATAGTCTCCCAGTAGGAGGATCAGACATTGCTGAAGGGTCACTCATTCTGATTTAGCTCAATTGTTTCTCCACATCTTTGGTGATATTCTGGAATCCTGCCATTCACAGGGTGGGGAGAATGGCTCATAGCATTACTAACTCACCACGTTGGAAACCATGAATCAGTGCTTGGCCAAAGTGTTAAAAATTCATAAGCATAGAGTATTTCTCCATTTATATGTCTTTTCTAGTGTCCTTATTTCCTCTTTGTTCTTGAAAGATATTTTCACTGGATGTAGAATTCTCAGTTGACAGGTTTTTTTCTTTCAGCGCTTGGAAATTACCCACTTCCTTCTCACCTCCATAGTTTTAGATGAGAAATCCACTGTCATTCAATTTGTGTGGCCAGCTATAAAAAGTGTCATTTGTCTCTGGCTATTTTCAGGATTTTTTCTTTGTCTTTAGTTTCTGTAAGTTCAATTATGCTGTGACTTGGCATGGAATTCTTTCTGTTTATCCTACTTGGAGTTTTCTCTGCTTCCCAAATCTGTATGTTTATGTCTTTTGCCAGATTTGAGAAATCATCAGCCATTATTTCTTGGAATAATTTTTCACTCCCATGCTCTGTCTCCTCTCCATGTGAGACTCTGATGATACCCTTTTACTAGGATCCCACAGCTCCCCAAGACTGTTAGTACTCTTGCAACCTATTTTCTCTCTATTGCTCAGATCAGGAAAATTCTGTTGATCTGTCCTCAAGTTTATTGATTCTACACTGTGTCATCTCCACTCTATACTGAGCCTATCCAGCAGATTTTTCCTTTCTGTTATTGTGCTTTTCAGTTCAATAATTTCCACTTTGGTTCTTTTTTATTAAAAAAATATTTTTTTCTATTGCCGAGGTTTTCTATTTTACATTAGTGTCAAGAAAATTCATAATTGCTTATTGAAGCATTTTTATGATGACTGCTTTAAAATCCTTGTCAAATAATTCTGACATCTCATTCATCTTGGTGGTGGTATCTGTTGATTGCCTTTTCTCATTCTTGTAGTGATTTTCTCATTCTTGGTATGACCAGGGATATGCAGTTGTATCCAGGACATTTTAGGTATTATAAGACTCTGGATCTGATTTAGTCTTCTTTTTTTGGCAGGCATTCCCCAGTTGAGGTGTTCTGTTAGGGCAGGGTGGATATATATATCAACTTCCCACTGGGCCTTGACAACAGCACCCCAGTGAAAACAGAGCAGTGACTGACATTGCCTCCTTGCCTGGAAGGGAAGGGGAAGCAGAGGGCTGGCTCATACTGCTTTGTTGCTGCAGGGAAGGGCGGAAGCTCATCTCCCAGCTGGGCCATGATGACACTAAGGGAGAGATGTGGGGAGGGGCAAGCAGAGTGCCCCTGAGCTGGCCTTTCAGCACCCCTTCCACCTCACTGATACTGGGGCAGGGTGGAGGCTTGGCTGTGGGCGGGAGGGAGGTGGTGGTGAAGCATGGTGGTGATTACCTCTTCCTCACACTGCCTTGTTAGGTCTGATTGTTGCTGGCCTGGGTTCGAAGTTCAGCTCCATGCTGTACCCTGCTGGCACTCCACTGACAGAGCAATCAGAGCTCTACCTGCTCCCACTGAGCAGGAAGTCTGCTTCCCACTGGGGCCACTGACACTGCCCACAAAGGGGATCCCCCAGGTGAGGGTATCTGCTTCCTGGGCACCCGGCCCTGCTGAAACCCTGAGGTGGGGGAAAGTGGTTTTGGTTGCTGTTTGGCAGGAGCAGAGCATGTATGGCCAAAAAGGTGTCCTGATGTGAGGCTGCCCTTTCCCTGGACCTTTGACTGGGAGGAACAGGCTTTTCTTAGGGCCTATTTTTGGTTCAGGGCTGGAGGATCTCTGATATGTGGGAGGAAGTAAGGAAACCAGTGGATTCACATCCTTCCTCAAGTCCAGAGGCTCCTAAGTAGGCACTTTCTTCTTCCCACTTTTCAGAGACTTCCTGTGCTTGTTTGTTGTGTCTACAGTTTTTTGGTTGTAAGGGAGGGGATGTGGGAGGAATGGGTCTGCTCTGTCTTGGACAGAACCAGAAGTCCTTTAATGTCTTTCAGTAAAATTTTAAATTGAAATTGAGGGCCTTCCCTGGTGGTCCAGCAGTTAACACTCTGCTCTCCCAGTGCAGGGGGCCCCTGTTCCATCCCTGGTCAGGGAACTAAAGCTGCATGCCACAACTAAAAAAAAAAAAAAGATCCCACGTGCCACAACAAAGATCCCATGTGCTGCAACTAAGACCCAGAGCCACCAGATAAATAAATAAATAAATAAATAAATAAATAAATAAATAAATATTGAAATTGAAATTGAAATTTCACATTTAAAGTTTAAAACTTTTTTCCATGAAGATCTTGGACATATTTTTACATATATTCTTAGGTACTGAGGTATGTTTTTTATTGCTTTTATTAAAAAGTATCTTCTAAAATTGCACTTTCTACCCATTCTTTGATAGATTATAGAAATAGAGTAGATATTATTAATGCTTATAAGTTTGCATAAAGATTCTTTTGGAATTTCTATCAGAACGTATGTAAATGACAATAAGTTCATTTCTTCCTTTGCAAGTCTTATGTATTTTATTGCATCTTTCTCTCTTTTGTGCAGGATAGGATCTTTAGTACAGTGTTGAAAGTGTCATAGCAACCATCCTTGTCTTGTTTCTAATTTGAAAAGGTGTTTTCAGAGGTTAATTGAGTGTGATATTTTCTGTAGGCTTTTTAGAATACCCTCTGTCAGATCTCAAACTTTCTTTCTCTTTCTATTTTGATATGAGGAGTGGATGGTGAATATTTTCATATACTTTTTCTGAATCTATTGAGATGACCATATGTTTTCTTTCCCCTTTAATCTATTTTTGTGGTAAACTTAATCTATTTATGTGGGAATAATTTCAACAATTGGTCATGAAATGCTATTTTTTTACATCATTAGACTCATATTGCTAATATTTTGTTTAGAAATTTTGCATCTATATTTGTGGGTGAGATTAATGTGTCTTGTGCTGCCCGTGTTGAGTTTCTGTGTCAGCATTATACCATCTTCATTCAAGGAGCTGAGGAACAATCCCACTTTTTCACTTCTTTGGTGAGACTGGAATCATGTGTTCCTTGAATGTTTAGTAGGATGTTCCTTTTTTTTTTTTTTTAATTTTTAAAGTCTTTTTTCTCTCTTTCATTTTGGATAGCTTCTATCATTACATCTTCAATTTCACTAATCTCTTTTCTCAGAATGTCTAATCTGCCATTAATCTCATCCAGTGTACTTTTTAAAAATATTTATTTATTTAGTCTGCGCCGGGTCTTAGTTGAGGCACATGAGGTCTTCATTGTGGCATGCGGACTCTTAGCTGCAGCATGCATGTGGGATCTAGTTCCCCAACCACGGATCAAACCCGGGCACCCTGCATTGGGAGCCTGGAGTTTTACCCACTGGACCACCAGGGAAGTCCCAGTACATTCCTTTAAAACAATCTGTGTGTGATACTTTCTTTATAAGACTTTTCTCCTTTTATGAAAAGAATTTAACATGTTACTGAGTGCCTTCTAGTGCTCAGGAACTGCACTAGATTCTTATACACGAGCTTGTTAGATCTGCACATCAGCCCTGTAAGTAATCATCCCTGTCATTGGAGATGAAGAAAGTGAGGTGAAAAGTGTATGCCATTTCTCAGGGTCCCTCAGCCAGAAAGTAATGGATCAGGAATTTGAATCAAATTCCAGATGTCCAAAAAATGTTAATCATTCTTTTCACACATTGCCAGACAGAATTGATGAGACAAAGACAACTTGCAGTGTCATCATATCCTCACAGCCTGGGCTCAGGGTCTGAAAAAGTACTGCTACATGCTAGTAGATAGAGCCATCTCTATTTGCACATCTTTAGTTGATGGCGAGGCTGTGCATTTCTCAACATATTCTTTATTTATTTTTGTTTTGAGTGTTCATTAATTATGCTTTTTAATGTAATTTAAGTGTAAGTTTATAGAATTTAAATTTGTAGATTCACATGCAGTTTTTATAAATAATAAGAGCTCCCATAGAAACTTTGCACAGTTTCCCTCAATAATCATACCATTTTTTTAACATCTTTATTGGAGTATAATTGCTTTACAATGTTGTGTTTGTTTCTGCTGTATAATACATGGAATCAGTTATGTGTATACATATATCCTTATATCCCCTCCCTCTTACGTCTCCCTCCCACCCTCCCTATCCCAGCCCTCTAGGTGGTCACAAAGCACCGGGCTAATGATCTCCCTTGCTATGCAGCTGCTTCCCACTAGCTATCTATTTTACATTTGGTAGTGTATATGTGTCAATGCTACTCTCTCACTTCATCCCAGCTTACCCTTACCCCTCCCCGTGTCCTCAAGTCCATTCTCCACATCTGCGACTTTATTGCTGTCCTGCCCCTAGGCTCATCAGAACCATATTTTTTTTAGATTCCATATATATGTGTTAGCATACGGTATTTGTTTTTCTTTTTCTGACTTACTTCACTCTGTATGACAGATTCTAGGTCCATCCACCTCACTACAAATAACTCAATTTTGTTTCTTTTTATGGTTGAGTAATATTCCATTGTATATGTGTGCCACATCTTCTTTATCCATTCATCTGTCGATAGACACTTACACTCCTTCCATATCCTGGCTATTGTAAATAGTGCTGCAATTAATATTGGGGTGTATGTGTCTTTTTGAATTATGGTTTTCTCAGGATATAGGCCCAGTAGTAGGATTGCTGGGTTTTACAGTAATTCTATTTTTAGTTTTTCATGGAACCTCCATATTGTTCTCCATAGTGGCTGTATCAATTTACACTCCCACCAACAGTGCAATAGGGTTCCCTTTTCTCCACACCCACTCCAGCATTTCTTGTTTGTAGATTATTTGATGATGGCCATTCTGACCGGTGTGAGGTGATACCTCACTGTAGTTTTGATTTGCATTTCTCTAATGATTAGTGATGTTGAACATCCTTTCATGTGTTTGTTGGCAATCTGTATATCTTCTTTGGAGAAATGTCTATTTAGGTTTTCTGCCCATTTTTGGATTGGGTTGTTTGTTTTTTTGATATTGAACTACATAAGCTGCTTGTAAATTTTGGAGATTAATCCTTTGTCAGTTCCTTCATTTGCAAATATTTTCTCCCATTCTGAGTGTTGTCTTTTCAACTTCTTTATGGTTTCCTTTGCTGTGCAAAAGCCTTTAAGTTTCATTAGGTCCCATTTGTTTATTTTTGTTTTTATTTCCATTACTCTAGGAGGTGGGTCAAAAAGGATCTTGCTGTGATCTATGTCAAACAGTGTTCTTCCTATGTTTTCCTCTAAGAGTTTTATACTGTCTGACCTTACATTTAGGTCTTTAATCCATTTTGAGTTATTTTTGTGTATGGTGTTAAGAAGTGCTCTAATTTCATTCTTTTACATGCAGCTATCCAGTTTTCACAGCACCACTTATTGAAGAGGCTGTCTTTACACCATTGTATATTCTTGCCTTCTTTGTCAAAGATAAGGTGACCATAAGTGCGTGGGTTTATCTCTGGGCTTCCTATCCTGTTCCAACGATCTATGCTTCTGTTTTTGTGCCAGTACCATACTGTCTTGATTACTGTAGCTTTGTAGTATAGTCTGAAGTCAGGGAACCTGATTCCTCCAGCTCTGTTTTTCTTTCTGAAGATTGCTTTGGCTATTTGGGGTCTTTTGTGTTTCCATACGAATTGTAAATTTTTTTCTTCTAGTTCTGTGAAAAATGCCAGTGGTAGTTTGATAGGGATTGCATTGAATTTGTAGATTGCTTTGGGTGGTATAGTCATTTTCACAATGTTGATTCTTCCAATCCAAGAACATGGTATATCTCTACATCTGTTTGTATCATCTTTAACTTCTTTCATCAGTGTCTTATAGTTTTCTGCATACAGGTCTTTTGTCTCCTTAGGTAGGTTTATTCCTGGTATTTTATTCTTTTTATTGCAATAGTAAATGGGAGTGTTTCCTTAATTTCTCTTTCAGGTTTTTCATCCTTAGTGTATAAGAGTGCCAGAGATTTCTGTGCATTAATTTTGTATCCTGCAACTTCACCAAATTCATTGCTTAGCTCTAGTAGTTTTCTGGTAGCATCTTTAGGATTCTCTATGTATAGTATCATGTCATCTGCAAACAGTGAAAGTTTTACTTCTTCTTTTCTGACTTGGATTCCTTTTACTTCCTTTTCATCTCTGATTGCTGTGCTGTGATTCCAAAACTATGTTGAATAATAGTGGTGATAGTGGGCAACCTTGTCTTGTTCCTGATCTTAGAAGAAATGGTTTCAGTTTTTCACCATTGAGAATGATGTTGGCTGCGGGTTTGTAATATATGGCCTTTATTATATTGAGGTAGGTTCCTTCTATGCCCACTCTCTGGAGAGTTTTTATCATAATTGGTGTTGAATTTTGTGAAAAGCTTTTTCTGCATCAATTGAGATTATCATATGGTTTTTATCCTTCAATTTGTTAATATGGTGTATCACATTGACTGATTTGCATATATTGAAGAATCCTTGCATTCCTGCGATAAACATCACTTGATCATGGTGTATGATCCTTTTAATGTGCTGATGGATTCTGTCTGCTAGTATTTTGTTGAGGATTTTTGCTTCTATGTTCATCAGAGATATTGGCCTGTAGTTTTCTTTTTTTGTGTGTGACATCTTTGTCTGGTTTTGGTATCAGGGTGATGGTGGCCTCATAGAATGAGTTTGGGAGTGTTCCTCCCTCTGCTATATTTTGGAAGAGTTTGAGAAGGATGGGTGTTAGCTCTTCTCTAAATTTTGATAGAATTCACCTGTGAAGCCATCTGGTCCTGCACTTTTCTTGTTGGAAGATTTTTAATCACAGTTTCAATTTCACTGCTTGTGATTGGTCTGTTTATATTTTCTATTTCTTCCTGGTTCAGTCTCTGAAGGTGGTGCTTTTCTCAGAAATTGTCCATTTCTTCCAGGTTGTCCATTTGATTAGAATATAGTTGCTTGTAGTACTCTCTCATGATCCTTTGTATTTCTGCAGTGTCAGTTGTTACTTCTCCTTTTTAATTTCTGTTGATTTGAGTCTTCTCCCTTTTTTCTTGATGAGTCTGGCTAATGGTTTATCCATTTTGTTTATCTTCTCAAAGAATCAGCTTTTAGTTTTATTGATCTTTGGTATTGTTTTCCTCATTTCTTTTTCATTTATTTCTGATCTGATCATTGATTTCTTTCCTTCTGTTAACTTTGGGGGTTTTTTGTTCTTCTTTCTCTAATTGCTTTAGGTGTAAGGTTAGGTTGTTTATTTGAGATTTTTCTTGTTTCTTGAGGTAGGATTGTATTGCTATAAACTTCCTTCTTAGAACTGCTTTTGCTGCATCCCATAGTTTTTGGGTCATCGTGTTTTCATTGTCATTTGTTTCTACGTATTTTTTGATTTCCTCTCTGATTTCTTCAGTGATCCCTTGGTTATTTAGTACCATATTGTTTAGCCTCCTTGTGTTTGTATTTTTTACAGGGTTTTATTCCTGTAATTGATATCTAGTCTCATAGCATTGTGGTCAGAAAAGATACTTGATAAGATTTCAATTTTCTTAAATTTAACTAGGCTTGATTTGTGACCCAAGATGTGATCTATCCTGGAGAATGTTCCATGATACTTGAGAAGAAAGTGTATTCTGTTGTTTTTAGATGGAATGTCCTGCAAATATCAATTAAGTCCATCTTGTTTAGTGTGTCATTTAAAGCTTGTGTTTCCTTATTTATTTTCATTTTGGATGATCTGTCCATTGGTGAAAGTGGGGTGTTAAAGTCCCCTACTATGATTGTGTTACTGTCGATTTCCCCTTTTATGGCTGTTAGTATTTGCCTTATGTATTGAGGTGCTCCTATGTTGGGTGCATAAATAGTTACAATTGTTATACCTTCCTCTTGGATCGATCCCTTGATCATTATATAGTGCCCTTCTTTGTCTCTTGTAATAGTCTTTATTTTAAAGTCTATTTTGTCTGATATGAGAATTGCTACTCCAGCTTTCTTTTGATTTCCACTTGCATGGAATATCTTTTTCCATCCCCTCACTTTCAGTCTGTATGTGTCTCTAGGTCTGAAGTGGGTCTCTTGTAGACAGCATATATATGGGTCTTGTTTTTGTATCCATTCAGCCAGTCTGTGTCTTTTGGTGGGAGCATTGAATCCATTTACATTTAAGGTAATTATTGATATGTATGTTCCTATTACCATTTTCTTAATTGTTTTGGGCTTGTTATTGTAGGTCTTTTCCTTCTCCTGTGTTTCCTGCCTAGAGAAGTTCCTTTAGCATTTGTTGTAAAGTTGGTTTGGTGTTGCTGAATTGCCTTAACTTTTGCTTATCTGTAAAGGTTTTAATTTCTCCATCGAATCTGAATGAGATCCTGCTGGGTAGAGTAATCTTGGTTGTAGGTTTTTCCCTTTCATCACTTTAAATATATCCTGCCACTTCCTTCTGGCTTGCAGAGTTTCTGCTGAAAGATCAGCTGTTAACCTTATGGGGATTCCCTTGTATGTTATTTGTTGCTTTTCCCTTGCTGCTTTTAGTGTTTTTTCTTTGTGTTTACTTTTTGATAGTTTGATTAATATGTGTCTTGGTGTGTTTCTCCTTGGATTTATCCTGTATGGGGCACTCTGCACTTCCTGGACTTGGTTGACTATTTCCTTTTTATAGTTGAAAGTTTTATAGTTGAAAACTTTCCTATAGTTTTCAACTATAATCTCTTCAAATATTTTCTCAGACCCTTTCTTTTTCTCTTCTTCTTCTGGGACCCCTATAATTTGAAAGTTGGTGCATTTAATGTTGTGCCAGAGGTCTCTGAGACTGTCCTCAGTTCTTTTCATTCTTTGTTTTTTATTCTGCTCTGCGGTAGTTATTTCCACTATTTTATCTTCGATATCACTTATCTGTTCTTCTGCCTCAGTTATTCTGCTATTGATTCCTTCTAGAGAATTTTTAATTTCATTTACTATGTTGTTCATCATTGTTTGTTTGCTCTTTAGTTCTTCTAGGTCCTTGTTAATTGTTTCTTGTATTTTCTCCATTCTGTTTCCAAGGCTTTGGATCATCTTTACTATCATTATTCTGAATTCTTTTTCAGGTAGACTGCCTATTTCCTCTTCATATGTTTGGTCTGGTGGGTTTTTACCTTGCTCCTTGATCTGCTGTGTATTTCTCTGTCTTTTCATTTTGCCTAACTTACTGTGTTTGGGGTCTCCTTTTCGCAGGCTGCAGGTTTATATTTCCCATTGTTTTTGGTGTCTGCACCCAGTGAGTAACTTGTTTCAGTGGCTTTTGTAGGCCTCCTGGTAGAGGGGACTGGTGCCTGTGTTCTGGTGGATGGGGCTGGATCTTGTCTTTCTGGTGGGCAGGACCGTGTCCAGTGGTGTGTTTTTAGGTGTCTGTGAACTTAGTATGATTTTAGGCAGCCTCTCTGCTAATGGGTGGTGTTGTGTTCCTGTCTTGCTAGTTGTTTGGCATGGGGCGTCCAGCACTGGAGCTTGCTGGCCGTGGGTGGATCTGGGTCTTAGCATTGAGATGGAGATCTCTGGGAGAACTCTCGCCAATTGATATTACATGGGACCGGGAGGTCTGTGGTAGTCCAATGTCCTGAACTTGGCTCTCCTACCTTAGAGGCTCAGGCCTGACACCAGGACGGAGCACCAAGACCCTGTTAGCCACGCAGCTCAGAAGAAAAGGGAGAAAAAAAGAAAGAAAAAAATAATAAATTTAAAAAAATTTTTTTAATTATTAAAATAAAAATTTTTTTTAAATATTACAATAAAAAAATTTAAAAAGTAATAATAAGAAAAAAAGAAGAGAGCAAACAAACCAATAAACAAATCCACCAATTATAACAAGCTCTAAAGCTGTCTTGGCAAATGTTCCATGGGTGTTTATAAAGAAAATGTATTATACTGATTTTGGGTGGAGTGTCCTATAATTGTCAATTAGATCTGGTTGACTGTGTTCTTCAATTATTCTACGTCTTTGCTAATTTTCTGTCTAGAAGTTCTATAAATTGCTGATAGTGAGTTTTGTAGTCCCCAACTATAATTATGGATTTTTCTATTTCTTTTTTAAGCCCTGTTTTGTTTCACATAGCTTGAAGTTCTGCTGTTTGTTGCGTATACATTTAAGGTTGTTAGGTCTTTCTGTTGGATCTATCTGTTTATCATTATTAAATTTCACTCTTTGCCTCTGGTAATTTTTTTCTCTGAAGTTTACTTTCCCTGATAGTAATATAGCTGCTCCTGCTTTTTTTTTTTTTTTTTTTAGTTAATGTTAGCCTGGTTTATCCTTGTCCAGCCTTTTACTTTTAACCTGCCTATTTTGTGTTTGAAGTGAGTTTTTTTTCTAGAAAGTATATATAGTTGGATCATGTTTTCTCACCCACTATGCCAATCTGTCTTTTAAATTTTATATTTAGACTATTTCCATTTAAAACAATCATTGATATATTAGGGCTTAAACGTGCTACTTTATTATTTGTTTCCTATTTCTTGTTTCACTGTTTTTCTTTTCTTGCCTTCCTGGGGGTTACTTGAACATTTTGTAGGATTTCATCTTATTTTATTTATACTGTTTCTGAGTATATCTCTTTATACAGTTTTCTTTTTTTTTGGCCGCATCTCATGCCATGCGGGATCTTAGTTCCCTGACCAAGGATTGAACCCCATGACCCCTGCAGTGGAAACGTGATTCTTTTTCTTTTTCTTTTTCTTTTGGCTGTGGGTCTTCGTTGCTGCGCGCAGGCTTTCTCTAGTTGCAGTGAGTGGGGGCTACTCTTCATTGCAGTGCATGGGATTCTCACTGTGGTGGCTTCTCTTGTTGTGGAGCATGGGCTCTAGGTACATGGGCGTCAGTAGTTGTGGCTCGCAGGCTCTAGAGCTCAGACTCAGTAGTTGTGGCACACGGGCTTTGTTGCTCCAAGATATGTGGGATCTTCCTGGACCAGGGCTCAAACCATTGTCCCCTGCATTGGTAGGTGGATTCTTAACCATTGTGCCACCAGGGAAGTCCCAGAAGCATGATTCTTAACCACTGGACTGCCAGGGAAATCTGTATACAGTTTTCTTTTTTGTGTGTGTCTTTTTTTTTAATTAATTTATTTTATTTTATTTATTTTTGGCTGTGTTGTGTCTTTGTTGCTGCATGTGGGCTTTGTCTAGTTGCAGCGAGCAGGGGCTACTCTTCCTTGCAGTGCACAGGCTTCTCATTGCAGTGGCTTCTCTTGTTGCAGAGGATGGGCTCTAGGTGAGGGGGCTTCAGTAGTTGTGGCACGTGGGCTCAGTAGTTGTGGCTCGCAGGCTCTAGAGCACAGGCTCAGTAGTTGTGGCGCACGGGCTTAGTTGTTCTGAAGCATGTGGGATCTTCTCGGACCACGGATTGAACCCATGTCCCCTGCATTGGCAGGTGGATTCTTAACCACTGTGCCACCAGGGAAGTCCCCCTATACAGTTTTCTTAAAAGTTACTCTAAGTATTACAATATACATGAGTAACTAAAAACTGCATACTGTATAGACATTTTACCATTTCTAGTGGAGTATTGAAAGTTCATTTCCATTTAGGTCCCTTTACCAACCTGTCTTTTAAAGCAGCGCGGTCCCCAAACATTTTGACACCAGGGACCGGTTTCATGGAAGACAATTTTTCCATGACAGGGTGGTGGAGGGGGAACAGTTCAGGCAGTAATGCGAGCGATGGGGAGCAGCAGATGAAGCTTCACTCGCTCACCTGCCACTCACCTCTTCCTGTGCAACCCGGTTCCTAACAGGCTGCAGACCAGTACCAGTCTGCAGCCCGGGGGTTGGGGACCCCTGTTTTAAAGTATAATTGTCTCAAGTATTTCCTCCATATACACTGAGCATCACAACAGATAATATTATAATTTTTGCTTCAGCAATCAAATATGCTTTATTAAATTCATGAGAGGGATAGTCTATTATATTTACCTCTATTTTTGCCTATTCTATCATTCTTTCCTTTCTAAAGTTTCGAGCCTTCTTTTATAATCATTTTCTTTATTTTGGAAAGTTTCCTTTAGCCATTCTTTAAGATCTGCTAACAACAAATTCTCTTAATTTTCCCTCATCTGATTCATTACTGAAGGTGTTTAAATGGATATTGAATTTGCAGTTGAATGTTCTTTTAACAGCACTTGAAAAATGCATCACTTTCTTCTGGCCTCTGTGATTTCAGGTGAGAAAATGCTGTCATTCAAATTGGTGTTCCTCTGTAAGTAATGCTTCTTTTCCCTCTGGTTGCTTTAAGATTTTTTTTCTTTGGTTTCAGTTTTCAGATGCTTAATTATGATGTATTTTGGCATGCGTTTCTTTGGATATTTTCCTATTTGTGATTCATTCAGCTTCTTTAATCTATAGTTTATCTCTTGCCAAATTTGAGAAATATTCAGCCATTATTTGTTTGAAACCTGTTTCAGTCCTTCCTCTTTCTCCTCTCTTTCCAAAACTTCAAAGACATAAATCTCCCTGAGGCTATGAACATTTTTTTCAATCTGTTTTCTCTCTGTTGTTCAGAATTCTATTGACTTGTCCTCAAGTTTCCCAGTTCTATTTCTCTTCCCTGCATTCTGCCGTTTAACCTGTCTCTTCAGTTCTATTTCAATTATTATACTTTTCAATTCTATGATTTCCGCTTGGTTCCTTTTTATAACCATTCTTTGAGGTTTTATAGTTTTTCATTTGTTTTAAGCATATTTATAAGTACTTGTTGAAGTAGTTTTATAGTGGCTGTTTCAAAATCTTTGTCAAATTGTTCTGATTCTTCTCAGTATTTGTATCAACTTAATGTTTTTTCCCACTCAAGCTGTGATTTCTCATTTAAGTGTGGTTCTTGGTATGACAAGCAATTTTCTATTGTTTTCTAGGCACTCTGGATAGTATGTTGAGACTCTTCTTTTTTTAATTGGAGTATAGTTGCTTTATGTTGTGTTAGTTTCTGCTGTACAATAAAGTGAATCAGCTATATGTATACATATATCCCCCCCCTTGGACCTCCCACCTACCCCCCCCCCATCCCACCCATCTAGGTCACCACAGAGCAATGTGCTGAGCTCCCTGTGCTATACGCAGCTTCCCACTAGCTATTTTACCCATGGTAGTATATGTATGTCAATCCCAACCTCCCAATTCATCCCACCCCCCTTCCCCCCTGTGTCCACATGTCCATTCTCTACGTCTGTGACTCTATTCCTGCCCTGCAAATAGGTTTATCTGCACCATTTTTCTAGATTACACATATATGCATTAATATATATTTGTTTTTCTCTTTCTGACTTACTTCACTCTGTATGAAAGACTCTAGATCCATCCACGTCTCCACAAATGACCCAATTTCCTTCCTTTGTATGGCTGAGTAATATTCCAGTGTGTGTGTGTGTGTGTGTGTGTGTGTGTGTGTGTGTATATACCACATCTTCTTTATCCATTCATCTGTCAATGGACATTTAGGTTGCTTCCATGTCCCGGCGATTGTAAATAGTGCTACAGTGAACATTGAGGTGTATGTGTCTTTTTGAATTATGGTTTTCTCAGGGTATATACCCAGTAGTGGGATTGTTGGGTCATATGGTAGTTCTATTTTTAGTTTTTTAAGGAACCTCCATACTGTTCTACACAGTGGCTGTATCAATTTACATTCCCATCAACAGTACAAGAGGGTTCCCATTTCTCCACACCCTCTCCATTATTTATTGTTTGTAGATTTTTTGATGATGGACATTCTGACCTCTGTGAGGTGATACCTCATTGTATTTTTGATCAGCATTTCTCTAATAATTAGTCATGTTGAGCATCTTTTCACAAGCCTCTTGGCTATCTGTTTGTCTTCTCTGGAGAAATGTCTGTTTAGCTTTTCTGCCCATTTTTTGATTGGGTTGTTTTTTTTATATTGAGCTGCATGAGCTGTTTGTATATTTTGGAGATTAATCCCTTGTCAGTTGCTTCATTTGCAAATATTTTCTCCCATTCTGAGGGTTGTCATTTCATCTCACTTATGGTTTTCTTTGCTCTTAAGTTTAATTAAGTCCCATATGTTTATTTTTGTTTTTATTTTCATTACTCTAGGAGGTGGGTCAAAAAAGATCTTTCTGTGATGTATGTCAAAGTGTATTTTTCCTATGTTTTCCTCTAAGAGTTTTAAAGTGTCTCATTTTACATTCAGGTCTTTAATCCATTTTGAGTTTATTTTTGTGAATGGTGTTAGGAAGCATTCTAATTTTCTTCTTTTACATGTAGCTGTAGTTTTCCCAACACCACTTATTGAAGAGACTGTCTTTTCTCCGTTTTATATTTTTGCCTCCTTTGTCATAGATTAGGTATCCATAGGCATGTGGGTTTATCTCTGGGATTTCTATCCTGTTCCATTGATCCATATTTCTGGTTTTGTGCCAGTACCATGCTGTCTTGATTACTGTAGCTTTGTAGTATAGCCTGAAGTCAGGGAGCCTGATTCCTCCAGCTCCGTTTTTCTTTCTGAAGTTTGCTTTGGCTATTCAGGGTCTATTGTGTTTCCATACAAATTGTAAAATTTTCTGTTCTAGTTCTGTGAAAAATGCCATTGGTAATTTGATAGGGATTGCACTGAATCTGTAGATTGCTTTGGGTAGTATAGTCATTTTCACAATATTAATGCTTGCAATCCAAAAACGTGGTATATCTCTCCATCTGTTTGTATCATCTTTGATTTCTTTCATCAGCATCTTATAGTTTTCTGCATACAGGTCTTTTGCTTCCTTAGGTCGGTTTATTCCTAGTTATTTTAGTGTTTTTGTTGCAATGGTAAATGGAATTGTTTCCTTAATTTTTCTTTCTGACCTTTTGTTGTTAGTGTATAGGAATGCAAGAGATTTCTGTGCATTAATTTTGTATCCTGTAACTTTACCAAATTCATTGATTAGCTCTAGTAGTTTTCTGGTGGTATCTTTAGGATTCTCTATGTATAGTATCATGTCATCTGCAAACAGTGACAGTTTTACTTCTTCTTTTCCAATTTGGATTCCTTTTATTTCTTTTTCTTCACTGATTGCTGGGGTTAGGACTTCCAAAACTATGTTGAATAATAGTGGTGAGAGTGGACATCCTTGTCTTGTTCCTGATCTTAGAGGAAATGCTTTCAATTTTTCACCATTGAGAATGGAGTTTGCTGTGGGTTTGTCATATATGGCCTTTATTATGTTGAGGTAGGTTCCCTCTATGCTCACTTTCTGGAGAGTTTTTATCATAATTGGGTGTTGAATTTTGTGAAAATCTTTTTCTGCATCTATTGAGATAATCGTATGGTTTTTATTCTTTAATTTGTTAATATGGTGTATCACATTGATTTGCATATATTGAAGAATCCTTGCATCCCTTGGGTAAATACCATTTGATCCTGGCTGTATGATCCTTCTAATGTGTTGTTGGATTCTGTTTGCTAGTATTTTGTTCAGGATTTTTGCATCTATGTTCATCAGTGATATTGGCCTGTAATTTTCTTTTTTTGGGTGATATCTTTGTCTGGTTTTGGTATCAGAGTGATGATGGCCTTGTAGAATGAGCTTGGGATTGTTCCTTCCTCTGCAATTTTTTGGAAGAGTTAGAGAAGGATGGGTGTTAGCTCTTCTCTAAGTGTTTGATAGAATTCACCTGTGAAGCCATCTGTTCCTGGACTTTTGTTTGTTGGAAGATTTTTAATAACAGGTTCAATTTCATTACTTGTGATTGGTCTGTTTATATTTTCTATTTCTTCCTGGTTCAGTCTTGGAAGGTTGTACCTTTCTAAGAATTTGTCCGTTTCTTCCAAGCTGTCCATTTTATTGGCATATAGTTGCTTGTATTTGTTGCTTATGATCCTTTGTATTTCTGCAGTGTCAGTTGTAATTTCTCCTTTTTCATTTCTAATTTTATTGATTTGAATCCTCTCCCTTTTTTTCTTGATGAGTCTAACTAAAGGTTTATAAATTTTGTTTATCTTCTCAAAGAACTAGCTTTTGGTTTCATTGATTTTTGCTATTGTTTCCTTCATTTCTTTTTCATTTATTTCTGCTTTGATTTTTATGATTTCTTTCCTTCTGCTAACTTTGGCTTTTGTTTGTTCTTTCTCTAGTTGCTTTAGGTGTAAGGTTATGTTGTTTATTTGAGTTTTTTTTGTTTTTTGAGGCAGGATTGAATTGCTATAAAATTCCCTCTTAGAATTGCTTTTGCTGCATCCCATAGGTTTTGGATCATCATGTTTCCATTGTCATTTGTTTCAAGGTATTTATTGATTTCCTCTTTGATTTCTTCAGTGATCTCTTCGTTATTTAGTACTGTATTGTTTAGCCTCCATGTGTTTGTATTTTTTACAGGTTTCTTCCTGTAATTGATTTCTAATCTCACAGTGTTGTGGTTACAAAACATGCTTGATACGATGTCACCTTTCTTAAATTTACCAAGGCTTCATTTGTGACCCAAGATGTGATCTATCCTGGAGAATGTTCCGTGTGCACTTGAGAAGAAAGTGTATTCTGCTGCTTTTGGGTGGAATGTCCTTTAATATCTATAATTAAGTCTACCTGGTCTATTGTGTCATTTAAAGCTTGTGTTTCCTTATTTATTCACTGTCTGGATGATCTGTCCATTGGTGTAAGTGGGCAGTTAAAGTTCCCCACTATTATTGTGTTACTGTTGATTTCCCCTTTTATGGCTGTAACATTTGCCTTATCTATTGAGGTGGTCCTATGCTGGGTGCATAAACGTTTATAATTGTTATATTTTCTTCTTTGATCAATCCCTTGATCATTATGTAGTGTCCTTCCTGGTCTCTTATAACAGTCTTTATTTTAAAGTCTATCATATCTGATATGAGTATTGCTATTCCAGCTTTCTTTTGATTTCCATTTGCATGGAATATCTTTTTCCATCCCTGCATTTTCAGTCTGTATGTTTCCCTAGGTCTGAAGTGGGTCTCTTGTAGACAGCATATATATGGGTCTTGTTTTTGTATTCATTCAGCCAGTCTGTGTCTTTTGGTTGGATCATTTAATCCATTTACATTTAAGGTAATTATCAATATGTATGTTCCTATTACCATTTTCTTAATTGTTTTGGGTTTGTTTTTGTGGGTCTCTTTCTTCTCTTGTGTTTCTCACCTAGAGAATTTCCTTTAGCCTTTGTTGTAAAGCTGGTTTGGTGTTGCTGAATTTTCTTAACTTTTGCTTGTCTGTGAAGCTTTTGATTTCTCTGTCAAATCTGAATGAGATCCTTGCTGGGTAGAATAATCTTGGTTGTAGATTTTTCCCTTTCATCACTTTAAATATATCCCGCCATTCTCTTCTAGCCTGCAGTTTCTGCTGATAAATCAGCTGATAACCTTATGGGGATTCCCTTATACGTTATTTGTTGCTTTTCCCTTGCTGCTTTTGATATTTTTTCTTTGAATTTAATTTTTGTTAGTTTGATTAATATGTGTCTCGGCTTGTTTCTCCTTGGGTTTATCCTGTATGGGACTCCCTGCGCTTCCTGGAGTTGGGTGGTTACTTCCTTTCCCATGTTAGGGAAGTTTTCAACTATAATCTCTTCAAATATTTTTCAGACCCTTTCTCTTTTTCTTCTTCTTCTGGGACCTCTATAATTAGAATGTTGGTGTATTTAATGTTGTTCCAGAGGTCTCTGAGACTGTCTTCAATTCTTTTCATTCTTTTTGCTTTATTCTTCTCCTTGGCAGTTATTTCCACCATTCTATCTTCCAGCTCACTTGTTCGTTCTTCTGCTTCACTTATTCTGCTATTGATTCCTTCTAGAGTATTTTTCATTTCAGTTATTGTATTGTTCATCACTGTTTGTTCTTTAGTTCTTCTAGGTCCTTGTTAAACATTTCTTGTATTTTCTTGATCTGTGCCTCCATTCTATTTCCGAGATTTTGGATCATCTTTATTATCATTACTCTGAATTCTTTTTCAGGTAGATTGCCTATTTCCTCTTCATTGATTTGGTCTTGTAGGTTTTTACCTTGCTCTTTTATCTGTAACATATTTTTTTGTCATCTTTTTTTTTTAATGGGTGAGGCTGTGTTCCTCTCTTGCTCTTTGTTTGTCCTGAGGTGTCCAGCACTGGATTTTTCAGGCAGTTGGGTGGAGCCGGGTGTTAGTGCCAAGATGAGGACCTCTGGGAGAGCTCAGACCAATTAATATTCCCTGGGGCCTGAAGTTCTCTGTTAGTCCAGTGGCTTGGACTCGTTGTTCCCACCACAGGAGCTCAGACCCAACCCCTGGCCTGGGAACCAAGACCCCACAAGCCACGCAGCATGGCAAAGAAAAAAAAAAAAAAAGAAAGCAACGAACAGAAAAGTGCAGAACCATAACAAAGAATAAAATGTGAAGTAAAATTGGAAAAATTTTTAAATATATTAGAAAACATAACAATAAAAATGAAACAACAGCAAAACAAAACAGAACCACAACAGCAAAAAAAAAATAATATGAATATAAGTAAATAAAAACACAATCGAATAAAAGATAAAATTAAAAGATAAGAATAAAAAATTTTTTTTAAATTGAAAACTTCCCTGTGTCTCCTCTATCAGTGTCCTTGTCCCCACAGTGAGCCACAGCCAACCCCCACCTCCCCAGCAGGGCTCCAAGACCTCTAGGTAGGTCTCTGGACCTACTGTGTCAGCCCCACCTCTGCGTGTGCTCCTCTCACCAGCATCTGTTCCTGAAGCCGGCCCGGAGCACATGTGCCCATGCAGGCCAGCTGGGGCGCAGGCCTCCATAGGCGTGCCCACAGAGGCCAGCACAGCTGAAAGAGGCCTTGGAGGGGGGGCTGCGTTCATTCAGCCTGGACCTGCACGGCCAGAGGTGGCTTTGATGGGGAGCGGTGCTCAGGCCCACGAAAACCCGCTTGGCCCATGGAGGCCTTGTGGGGGGCAGTACTCAGGTCCTCCAGGACCCATGCGGCCAGAAGAGTCCATGGCAGGGGCAGGACTCAGACCCAGGCCTCGCATGGCCAGAAGAGGCTTTGGCAGTGGCAGGGTTCAGGTGGGACCCATGTAGCTGGAGGAGGCTCGGGGGGGCCTCAGGCTTGGGACCTGTGTGGGCAGAAGAGGCCTTGGTGGTGGGGCTCAGGCCCGAGACCCATACAGCTGGAAGAGGCCTTGGTGGGGGGGGCTTAGGCCTGGGAACCTCGTGGCCTGTGGGGGCCCCAGGGTGGGGTTCAGGCCCGGGACTCCAGTAGGCTTGCCAGGGCCCAAGTGGGCAGGGGTGACACTGGCCTCATTCCCCTCCAATCCCCCAGTCCCCCAAAGGTCCCTCTCCATGCGCTCTGATACCCTCACCATGAGTGGGCCCCTCTGAGCATAGGAACCTCTCCCCTCCCCCAGTCCCCACTCAAGGGCGCTGGTCCCGTCCCACCTCCACTTTTCTTCCCCCGCACCTTCCCTCCCACATCCTACCTGGTCACACAGGGATTACTCCCATCCCCTTAGGTGTCCGAGGTCCCCCGTCAGCACCTAGCAGGTACCCTACTTGTAAAGAGGCATGAACTCCACATCCTCCTACTCTGCCATCTTCAGGAAGAGCCTCATGTTAAGACACTCTTGATCCTATTTAAATCTCTTTTAGCAAGCATTTGCCCTATTTAGTTTTTTTTTTAATTAATTAATTTATTTATTTATTTTGTTTTTTTTTTTTTTTTGGCTGTGTTGGGTCTTCGTTGCTCTGCACAGGCTTTCTCTAGTTGCAGTGAGTGGGGTCTACTCTTCCTTGTGGTGCACGGGCTTCTCATTGCAGTGGCTTCTCTTGTAGTGGAGCACAGGCTCTAGGCACACAGGCTTCAGTAGTTGCAGCACGTGGGCTCAATAGTTGTGGCTTGTGGGCTCTAGAGCACAGGCTCAGCAGTTGTGGCACATGGGCTTAGTTGCTGCGTGGCATATGGGATCTTCCTGGACCAGGGCTTGAACTCATGTCCCCTGCATTGGCAGGTGGGTTCTTAACCACTGCACCACAAGGGAAGCCCCCTGCCCTGTTTAGATTCAGTATGTAGGTCTGGCCTATTTTATTGGCTGCAGTTCCAATGACAGTTTAGTTTTCTGAGCTTTTGCAATGCTATTCTGATTTGCTTCATTCTTCTGCTTGAGCTCTCCCTTGATCCCTATTAGTGCTGTCTGCAAGGTCCAGAAATGGCTGCCCTGGGCTTCCTGGCATTGTTAGGTGAGTGTGGGAATCCCAACCCACAGAACAGAGAGCACTTCCCCTGGCTGTTCTCCAGCTACCCAGTGCCAGTGGGCTTCTCACTCTATCTCTGCCATTGCCATTGGTAGAAAGAAGTGCCTACCTGGGACATCTTCTGCCACTGGGAAGGGCTGAAGCCATGGGGTCTGGGAGGTTCTCTGCTGTTGGGTGGAGGACTGGGAGATACCAGTGCTGTGTTGCTTTCTGGTGCTGGGTAGAGGACCAGAAGACACCAGGACTGTTGACACCGCTTGTGCAGGCAGAGGGTACACCTGCTCCTGGCAGTTGTGTGGCAGGGGGTGGTTCGGCTTGCCCAGGTTCTGCTGTTGACAGATTGGCCTGTTCTTGCTGACAGTTGAGGGATGGGGAGGTCATGGCTTGGCATACCCGGGATCTTTTGTGGCTACTGTTGTAGGCAAGTCAGGACACTGCTGCCACTGGGGATAGATTTTCCTGCTAAGGCCCTGCTGGGCTTTCCCTTCCTGGAACTTTGGACAGAGAGTGTTCTGTGTTTTCTTAGATTCTGGATTTTTCTATTTGGCATCCATTAATTATAGGAACAAACTAATGGCCAAAGTTGTATACACCTTCCCTAAGATCCAGAGCCCATGCTCTGAACCACCTCCTTATCAAACTCTCACACACTAAGCCAATATTCTCCCTGCCCTAAATCACCCCAGGGCCAACCGCTATCCCAGAGCCTGCTGTAATTATTCAAACTTGCCTGTCCTAAGCTGTTTATTTTGTCCTTTCTCTCAGAAACCTCAATAAAGGCTCTAGCCTAGGCTTTCCCCTTGCTCTTTCTGCCTCCTGACCAACACTGGTGTTTCCCCATGTGGCTCTCTGTGGCATGGCATGCCTCTTTCTCTTGGAAGCTGTCCATAATCTAAATCTTCTTTCAATGGCACTAGCCTCTCCGTGTCATCACTCAGTCACCTCCGTAAACATACAAATGAAGCAGAGCAAACTTTTCTCCCTTCTCTTCCTTCATCCTTCTCTCCTCCTCCCCATCTCCCTCCCTCCTTTCTTTCCTTCCTTTCTTTCTGCCTGTTGATGGTTCCAGGTTCCCAGCCCAGAATATTTGGGAGATAAAAAGAAAACTCAGGAACAAACTCTAGACCTTACTTAAACCTTGTGACTTAGCAGACCTCCTTTGGCACTACTCTGGCAGGGGGTGGAGAGTTCCACCTCATTACTGCCAGGTGGGGTTGGGAGTCTTGGTTCCCCACTGATGAGATCAAAGCTGTCACTTGAAGAGAAACAAGCACTATACACTCTTGAGGTGACACCTATAGCTATGAATACTGGAAATCAATCAGTATGCAAATATCGATTGAGATTATTCTGCATATCTGGACTTGCAACTAAGCACTATGGGGAAGGTAGAAGGCCCTTTCTACTGGAGCTGAAGGTGTGTTTGAATTATTAACAGAATTACCTATAATTCATATTACATGAAAGGAATCAAATTGTTTCCAAATATTTTTTAATTATAAAATGGTAATGTAACCAACTTGATGTGACAATTCTGAAGAAGAAATAATTTTGACTGTAACAAAAATGTTGTTTCTTTGATATGTTTCATTTCAGGGTTTTTTTGTTTGTTTGTTTGTATTTTTTAAATGACTTACATAATACATAAAATTCTAGCCTGCATTATTATATATTTCCTCTACTATTCAATAGCCTTTATGAATTAAATTTTTATGGCTGTGTAATTTTCCATTGAGTACATATTGTTTAATTTGATTAACCATTTTCCTATTGTTGAACACAAGTTATTTCCCTTTTTAAATCTTCCAAATAGCACTTCCATGAACATGTCGCATTGCAGAATCTTTCCTTAAGGTGGAATCTCTCAAGTGAGATTACTCAGTCAAAGTATGACCCTTTTGATCGCTCCTTACACATAATTTTAGTATTCATTGTAGATATTCCCTGATGCAACTCTTACTGGTGCTGTAATGGTGATTTTCTATTTTCCCCATTCCTTCCACATTTATTAATTGGAATTTTTCTGCAAGGAAGAGCTTGCTTTTCTCCCCTGATTTTTATTTATTCAGTCACTAATTCACATCAATATGGGCTTATGGGTAATTATTCTATACTTTGGGTTATAATTCAATAATATGGTTATTTATTTTGTTACTCAGATTGTTCCAAATTGGGGAGAATTGGCTTCTTAATAATAGCAATATTACTTAATATTAAGTAATTACATTAAGTAATATTAAATCTTGAAATCTATAAACACCATATTGTCTTTATTTATTTAGGTCTTCTTTGATTTCTTTCACCACCATGCTGATGAAATACCAGTATATAGATCCTGAATGTATTTCATTAGATTTATACCTAGGTATATAATTTTTGGCTACTATTGTAAATGCAGTTTTTTAATTTCAAATTCTAATTGCTCACTCCTAGTGTATAGAAATGCAATTTATTTTGTTTCTTGATCTTATATCTTACCACCTTGCTGAACTCACCTATTAATTCTAGGAGGTTTCTTTTTTAATTTCTTTGGGATTTTCTATATAGAAAATTACACATAGACTGTTCAGTTTCTTCCGTTTTAATCTGCATTCTTCTTATTTCTTTTTATTGTCCTATTACACTGGCTAAGACTTCAACATTCAATGTTGACTAGGTGTGGTGAGAGAACACATCCTGCCTTGCTGAGGTCTTAGGGAGAAAGTACTCAGGTTTTAACGCTAAGTATGATGTTTTTTGTAGTTAACTTTTATCAGGTTAAGAACGTTCTCTTCTATTCCTGGTTTGCACTCTCCATTCCTTTGTGTAGATCCAGGTTTCAGTCTGCTATCATATTCCATCTGCCTGAAGAACTTTTACCATTGCTTATACAGTGCGTCTGCTGGAAATTAATTCCCTTGGTTTCAGTTAGTCTGAAAAAGTCTTTCTTATTCATATTTGAAAGATTCTTTTACTGAATATATTTTTTTCTTTCAGCTGATTAAAGATGTCACTCCATTGTCTCCTGGCTTGCATGGTTTCTGATAAAATTTTTGCTCTAATGCTTCTCTTTTTTTTTCTCTGTGTATTGTTTCGTTTTACTTTAGCTGTTTTCAAAATTTTCTCTTTGTCTTTTGTTTTCAGCAGTTTGAGTATGATATGCCTAAGTGTGAACTTTTTTTCTTTTGTGTTTATCCTTTTTGAACTGTATGGATCTGTGGTTTTAATACCTGTGGCTAATAAGGGGAAATTATTGGACTTACTGCTTCAAGTATTTCTTCTGCCCTATTCTCTCTCTCTTCTCCTTCTAAGATTCCAATTATGCCTATGTTAGATCATTTGATACTGGCCTTGAATGTCTGGGTTTCCTCTCTCCCTGCAGATGCCTGTCTTTCTGCATATTTTGGGACCAGTAGTTTGCTCTGCAACCTCAGCTCTGTGATAGCTGCAAAATAGTTATGAATGTGAGACTAATTTGGCTTTTTCATTATAAGGGTGTAGCGATGCTCCTTTGAACTCACTTTCATATCAGGGCAGAAGGTGCAGTCAGAATGCAATTTTTAAAATGCTAATCTGTTCGTGTGCCTTCCTTTACAAATGAGGATGTTTAGGTGCAGAAAGAGGATGTAAGCCACCTACAGTCACCCAGGAGGCCAGTGGCAATAATTTGTCACAACTGCAAATTCTCAACACAAGGAGAGTCACTGATTTTTTTTTGACCTCTCAAAGTTGTGATTAAATGCCCACTTCCCACTGGGGAGGGAATCTGGGCTACTTTCTCACAACTTGGGTTACTCAGTGGTGCAAGAGTTTGGGGGCCCACCCGTCCTTGAGACACCAGAGCATAATAGAGAAGAAAACTGAATGACTATGGTAACTGCCTCACAGCAGCCAAGGTGACTTTAAAGATACTCCCCATCATGTTACTCCCTGTTTTAAACTCTTTATTGGCTTCCTCTTTGAACTCAGAACAAAATCCAACTCCTCAACCCACCTACAAGTCCCACAGTACCAGCCTTTGCCTCTTTTTCCCCTCAGCACGAGGTCACAGTGGCCCACTCTTTTGGTTCCCTCGATCTGAGGTCTCTGGACCTCAGAGTCTTCACACAGGCCTGTCCCCCAGCCTGGAATGTTCTCCTCCCCACCCATTCCCAGGGCTGGCCCTGCTCAGCTTAATCGTTAAGCATGACTCTGCTTAATCACCTCCTGCAGAGCCCTTCCCTAACCTCTTGGGCTTTCTCGCTTCCTAGCCCTCCTCTCAATTTGTAGTTACACATGCGTGTGTCCTTGTTTGGTGTTTGTGTGTGTCATGGGGGCAGTGACGAGGTCTGCTTGGTTCCCTGGGCACCTCCAGCCTTTGATATTATTAAATGACACTGATGAGTGCAATGCAATGTGTTAAATGATAAGACAGAGGTGTGGTAGCAAAGATGAGCGCAGGGTAGCAAAGATTTGACTTAGAAAAAATGGAGAGCCCTGAGGACCAGTGTTTGCGACTCGGCCCCACGGTGGCCTTACTCACTCATCCACTCCCCATTTCACACTTCTCCCCCTGGTGCCCCTGAAACGCCATCACTCACATCGCAGCTCAAATGTACACCGTTTGAGACCCTCCTCGCCCTGAAATTACTCATTTTCCTATGTGTGGACAGTTCTTGTTTGTACCATTTTACCCTTGCTAGTTGTGTAGTGCTTGTTCCCTTGTTAGTTCACAGCTGCTCTGATAGGAGGGGCTTTGTTTTGTGTGTCTTTTATTGGTGCAGTTTCTGGCCCGTAGTAGTTCCTAGTAAATGGCAACTTCTTAAGCGACCCTGAATCCAGAATTTGGCAAATGCATCCGTGCTCTCCCAGAAAAATCAGACAAAGCAGCAGGTAACTACAGGACCTTTGAAAATAGTTTCTGGTGTATGTGGAAATCCAGCCTGAGAGTACAGAATTGGGGCTAGTTAAGGGGAAAGGCCAATTGGGATTCTAGAAATATTCTTAAATAAACATAACAGTAATACTCCCAGGATCATATTGTAACTCATATTGACTGCCTGAAAGGACTTCCAGGTAGAAGTCCTGTCACCTTGTCTAACAAATGGGTGAGAAGTATGTACTTTAGGTGCAATGAGGTAGAAACTGCCTGAGTCCTTGGACAGTGTAGGGAATAATACATCCTCCTTGGAACCTTGTCAGTGTGAATAATTGACCTGGAAACCCACATCTTTCAGAGAGTGAAAGGTAAACCTGATTAGCTCAGGTTCAAATGTCAGACTTTTGTGAGGAGTGAGGTTTGCTAAGTGAGCGAATGTGACTGTGGGTAATACGGAAACTTGCTCCGAAACTAAGGCAAGAAAAAAACTTCTGGGTACCTCTGACCTCTTCAACTTTCCTCTGGTTCTGCTTTAGCCTCTCCCCACCCCACACCGTGTAACTGTCACTGCCTTCTGTTTCCTTATTCACCTGACAAACATTTACTGGAAAAATCTTACCATTCGTGTGCCATGCCCTAAACTATGCCCTGGAGGGATCACGGTGCCTCCTGAACCACCAGAAGACGACCTCGAGGAGAGTCACCCCTCTCGCCGGAGGCCTCAGAGGAACTGCAGTTTAATTCCAATTATTTGAGTGAGTTTCCTAAAGAAAACAAAAAATCAAACAAACAAAACCCACGAAAACAGCAACAACAAAAAACTTCTCTACTCAAGTAGAATAATAAAATATTTCATTTCTGTATTAAAATATTCTCACACAAATTGGAAAACTCAAAACAAGAAGATACTGTATCTGTTGGCGCAGTTCTAGTGCACACAATAATGGGAAGATGTGCATGTAAATCCGAATGTACCTTTGAATATCACATTTGGGAAAATGTCCTGTGGATATAAAATGCTTATATGCTCACAGCCACAGAGTTAGAATAATCATCGTTGCAGTGGTGATTCTGTATAGTTCTACATTTCTCCAATATTTTCTTTGTGTTTACTCTGTACCAAGCTTCTGCTAGATACTATGGGGGATAACAAGACATACGATAGCAGGATATATAATTTCTGTCCCCAAGGTATTTGTGAGCAAGCTGATGTGAAGAGAACTGACAGAATGGGGTGTTTAGTCTCCATGTTTAACATGAGGTGGTCAATATATCTTAGAGTTTAGGAGAATATTTAGAATTTTCAGAGGGCTCTGATATCCTTACTTCATCTTCCCCAGAATCTAGTAAGATAAGCACACTTTGTGTTGTGGAGCCATTGACAGAAATGTAGACTAAGGCAAGAGAGAAAAACAGATCTGTAACCCACTCTCTGCCCCTAGAGAAGCCCAGGTCCTTTTTCTGGAAGGCATCATGGTTACGTGTTACACAGGCCTCCTGTTCGTGCCACATTGCTACACACTAGCACTGTCAGACAATCACTTGGGCCACAATCAAGGTGTCAGCAGGGCCATGCTCTTTCCTGGAGGCTCTAGGGGGGAAATTTTCATTTCCTTTTTGTTGTGATAACATTTGAGATCTAATCTCTTAGGGGAGAATCTGTTTACTTGCTTTTTCCAGCTTCTGGAGGCTGCCCACATTCCTTGGTTTGTAGCCACTCCTTGGATCACTCTGATTTCTGCCTCCCTCATCACATCTCCTTCCCTGACTCTCCTGCCTCGGTGTTTCTCTTATAAGGATTCTTGTGATTACATTGGGCCCACCCAGATAATCCAGGATAATCTCCTCAAGATTTTTAACATAATCATATCTGCAAAGTCCCTCTTGCCCTAGACATTCATAGGCTCCAGAAGAGATTAGAACATGGACATCCTTCAGTGAAAAGGGGCATTATTCTGTGTACCACAGTCTAGAAGAAATGACAGGAAAAAGTTAGTGACTTTACGTGGCAAAGTGTTTAAAATTAGACACACACAAAAAACATGATCTGAAAAAAAGAAATCCATGAATTGGGTTTCATCAAAATTAAAACCTTTTGCTTTTAAAATTTTAAAAATGTTAATAAAAAGGCAAGCTGCAGGCTGGAAGAAGCTATTTGCAAAACATATATCCAACAAAAGACTTGTATCTAGGATATATAAAGAATTCTTACAACTCAATAAGAACACAACCCAGTTTTTTTTAATGGGCAAAAAATCTGAACTGACACTTCACAGAGAAGATGCACAGATAGAAAAAAGCATACGAAAAGATGCTCAACATCATATGTCATTAGGAAAATGCAAATTAAGATCACAATGAGATACTGCTTCACACATACTAGGGTGGCTAAAATTAACAAAACTGACGCTAGCAGATGTGGGTAAGGGAGAGGAGCATCTGGACTGTCGTATACTGCTGGGGGTGGTGTAAAAGGGGATGGAGAGCAGTTTGCAGTTTCTTAAGAAATTAAACATATACCACTACCATATGGCCCAGTCATTCCGGTCCTCAGTATTGACTCAAGAGAAATGAAAGCACACATCTGTACAGACTTGTACAGCATTATTTGAAAAGCCAAAAACTGCGAACAACTCAAATGTCCCTCAGCAGGTGAGTGGATAAACACATCGTGGTATAGCTATACAACAGAACACTACTTAGCAATAAAACCAGTTATTGACACATGCAACATAGATGAATCTCAAAATAATTGTGCTGAGTGAAAAAAGCTGGACAAAAAATACATACTGTATGATTCCATTTATATGGAATTCTAGAAAATGCAAATTAATCTATAGTAGCAGAAAGCAGATAAAGATTGCCTGGGGGTGGAGGGGAGATGAGAGGGAGGGATTATAAAGAAGCATGAGGGAACTTTTGGAAGCAAGAGAAATGTTCACTATCTTGCTCGTGGTCATGGTTTCACAGATGTATGATGGTTTCACACAAACTTTAACTGTACACTTGAAATATGTGTGGTTACTTATGTCAATTATACCTCAATAAAGTTGTAAAAAAGATAGTGAAAGAGAGGAAAGAAAGGAAGGGAGAGAAGGAGGAGGGAAGAAAGAAAGGTAGGCAGTGTCAACTTGGAAAAATGCACAACGTGAGGGCTCTGAGTTAAGTTTTATTTGGGGCAAAATGAGGGCTATACCCCGGGAGCAGTTTCTCAGAGCTCTACATTCCTTTAAACATATGCTCTTAAACAAACCATTGTTGAGTTCACATTAAAAAAAAAAAAAAAAGGAAATTCCCAGGGGGAAAAAAGGGGGAGTGGAGCTAAAAAGAATGAAGTACGGTGATAGATAGAAACCCAAATAAATGCTCGCTGGTTAAACTCTCTGGTTAAGTGATTAAAATATTGTATCTTGAAAACCCAGCTATATGTTAGTTATGAAAAACACACCTAAGGAACATAGAAAGACTGAAAAAAAAAGAATGGAAAGATATATACTAGGCAAATACTAACCCAAAGAAAGTTGATGTAGGTTTATTAGAGAAGACAGCCTTAAAAGTAGAAACTTTTATTAGGGATAAAGAGAGTTACTAAGAAATAATAAAAAGAGCCAGAACTTGTTTATGCACCTACTAACATAACACTGAAACGTGTCAACTGAAAGATGACAGAATTAAAAGAGGAACTTGACAAATGCAGCACTACAGTGGGTGATTTCACCGTACTTAATAGCAGATGAAAATCTAGTCAAATTATGAGGATTTGACAAGGATATAACACTTAACAAGCTTGATGAGCTATTATTAAACCCTGAATGAACAAGTAGAGAATACACGATCTTTTCAAACACCCATGGAACACTTATGAAACAGTGTTACGGAACCAGGTCCGTTTTGCCGTCTGCCAGCAAGCCAAAACGCTGACACGGGAGGTTTGCAGCAGGAGACCGTTTATTCGTTTACTCGCCAGGCAGCCAAGCGTGAAGACGGCAGACCAAATCTCAAATCCGCCTCCCGAAAGCCTCGGGGTATTTACTGGCTAAAGAATACAGCGTGGGGAAAGGTGATTGGAAAAAGGTGTGATAATCGCAGTTCTGTGCAGCCGTAACTAAGCTGTCCGCCTCTGCAGATTCAAAAGGTCACTGAGCGGACGCTGGAGCAGGCCCCGTAGAAGGGTCGGGGTCCTATGCGGTCTTAACCAGCTCAGCTTCAACTAGACAGCTGAATCTGCAAAACAAGGAGGCAAACATCTTACTGTTTAGGCTTATTGCCACTGGGAGGAAATGCAAGTCTTTTGTAGCAATAACTAAAATGACTTTGATTAATGAAGGCAGATTACAAGTGACATGGATTTAACTAATGATTCCCATGGTTTCAACAGGAGCTTGTACTGTGCCAGAAAGCCAGTTTCAACTAATCACAAAGAATCTTACAGACCACACTCTCTGATTACAATGTAATTCAATAGAAATCAGAAACAAAAAGATAACAAAAACCTACTTCTAAATAAATTATGGGTCAGAGAGCAAATCATAATGGAAATTAGAAAAACAATAGAACTGCAAGATAATGCAAATACCACCTATTAAAACTAATGGCTTGCAATTGAATTTGTATTTAGAAGGGATATGTCTTGTCATCAAATACTAATATTTTTTAAAGACTGAATGGGAGATGAGGAAGTGTGGAGATAAAATGTAAATTGTATTACTGAGGAGTTTGAAAAGGGAAGAAGATGGGGTGCTTTGGGGGATGGGGGCAGGAATTCTGATGGAGAGAGGCTTGTTGTCGGTGACTGCAGGTGAGGGAAGAAGTAAAAGGAGGGTTGGGGGCAGGATGCTGGAGCCCATTTGTCAACACCATTCTCAACCCCCTAATGTATTGTCTGTCACCACCTCACCCCTCTGTGCAAACACCCACTGCGGTGCAGCTCTCTGTTTCTTACAGGAGAAAGTCCAAACACCTTGCCCTAGTGTTTGAAGCCTCATAAAGTTATAGTGATAAGACACTTAGGAGGTGCCAGGCCTGTGACAAAATAAAGAGAGCTTTTCTGCGTAAAAACATTCAAATCTGATCCACCCCTAACCCCCAGAAATAACTCTGAGCTTCAGCAAAAAGAACACTTTTGCCTGTAGATTCAACCCCCAGACCATCCCTTAGGGATAACCTTGAAATTATATGGATTTGTGCTGAGAAATTACGAATTTGAGAATTACTCCTGAAACAACTCAGGGGGGAAAAAAAACTTTCTTCATAAGATTTAGAATCTAATATTCAACCAAATCAAATGCTTTTTTTAAAAAATGTACTCTTCATATTCAGCATTTAAACACTTTAAGGAATATTAAAGCTGGATTTCCAGTGCTCTTGCACAGACTATACCAATTTTGTAATCTGAGAGAGCTTAGAGGGAGGGGTCCCCCCCACCCCGTCCCCAACAAAGGCTTTTTATTTTCATTGAAACAGAGTGAGACCTCTTGCCCGAATACCTGGAAGTCAAAGAAAGGCTTGACTCTCATCAAGACCCAGGGAGGGAGTACAGTTCCTTTAGCTGGCAGTGTCCTGGGTCACGATGCTGAGCAGGGGGTGGGGTCAGGAGTAAGACCTCTGACATCTTGGCGTAGTCAATGTCCAGATCATTGGTCATTTGGAATTTGGGACTCTGGAATTCTCTAGGCCTGAAACGTGAATATTGATGCCAATATGAGTCTGTGAGGTGACATCAAGCTATGACAGGGCTGAGGAAATGCTCTATGGTCAAGGGGTCCCTTCCCAGTTTAATAACAGGTCGGCGATGTGAGGGAACGGAGGGGCTCTTGACAGCAGGAGGTACTGAGCAGAAGCCTGTAGCTGACCCCTGCTCCCTTTTCACTGCTCTGCCCATGAAGCACAGACTTGCCACTACACAGGCCTCCATGCTTGCCAAGGCATGTTCACGGCCGGACGTGCTTGGCCTCGCCAGGCCGTGGGAAGCCTGTAGGCTGGAGACTGTTGTTCCTGCCGCACAGTGAGGGGCCTGCCACCTGGGAGTTGGACCACGGGAGCACGTGCCTGCAGTGGACTTGGGGGAGACAGGGACTTCCGTAATTCCTCCCTCCTCTTGGACATCACATGGCCACCACACAGCCCTGCTTTCCAAATGGTTTGACTTTTAATGTTTCCTTTCCTAGTCCCAACTCCTTTCTGCTTTGCGACATATTCGAAACTGTAGTATCATATTATTTCTGATTTTCTGAATCTACCTTGTAGCTTAAATACCTCACACATCACATGCTTTGGTGTTTGTCTGCTTTTCTCCTCTTAGGTAAAGAGGATTAAAAGCAATTTTATTTTGAGAAACCTCTAAGGACAAGTCCTCAGAATCTGTGCTTGGGAAGGGCTGGTTGAGTGAACGGCTTCTGTACCAAGTTTGTGCGAAGGAGCCTTAGCTAGACGTAGGGCCAAGTGGATCGTCCTACTCCGGGCCTGGGGAATCTTTGGAGCGTCTGAGAACTGAATGCTGGGTACAGCATGATCGCAAAGTTCAAGGTGTTGTTGTATGTATAATACATGCTACAACCAAGATACATGGATGAATCTCTAGAATATCATGCTGAGAGAAAGAAGCCAGGCCCCAAAGAATACATACTGCATATTCTGGTCATCTGAAACTAGAAAAGGCAAATCTAGACTGTGTGGCAGAAACAGGGCACAGGGAGGAAGAGGGGAGATTGATCTCGGGTGGCCTCAGCCTGCAGAGGCTTGAAGCAGGCTTTCTGTTCCCGGCCAGAGTTTGAGGTCAGGCAGCAGCTGTGAGAGCGCTGAATCCTAGCTACTAGACCACCAGGGACCAGTGACCAGTGACAAGGCCCTGGCCTGTCAGTTGTGTAGAAATGAATTTCCACATAGAGGCAGAAAGTAGTGAAGCAAGTGAAGTGTTTATTAGGAGGAAAAAGGGCACATGTGGATAGATATACGGGCGGGCTCAGAGAGAAAGTCACGCCCTCGTGGTAGTTTGAATCACTTTTATGGGGCATTTCTTCCAGGTTTCCCTTGGCCAGTCATCTTGCTTTGCCTGATTCTGAGTCCGTATTTGGTACATCTCAGGGTCCTCCCCTGTGTGCGTGCGCATCTCTTAGCCAAGGTGGATTCTAGCGAAGAGGCCTGTGGGTATGTTGGCATCACCTACTATGGGGTGGTGCCCCCTCCCTTTTTGACCCAAGGAGCCTTTCTGCGCACGTGTAGTCGGGAAGGTCTTCTTGACCGAGAAGGAGAATGAGGAATATGTGGTCTTTTCTCTCTTATCTGGGCGGGGCCCAGCCTCCTCTCTCGCTCCTGCTGTTATGGAGTTTCTGTCCACAGGGAAGAAACTTCAGCTGTTCAGCCTGGGGCCCATCCATCTCCTGCCTCAAGACAAGGAGTGACTGGGGAGGGTCAGGGACTTCTTTGGGAAAAGGAAATAGGATTTTTATCATGGTGGTAGTTACATGGGTGTATACATTTGTCAGAACACTCAGAACTGTACACTTTTTTTATTTTTATTTTTTGGCTGCATCGGGTCTTAGTTGCAGCACGCGGGCTTCTCTCTAGTTGTGGCCTGCGGTTTTCTCTCCTCTAGTTGTGGCATGCGGGCTCCAGAGCATGTGGGCACGCAGGCTCTTGAGTTGAGGTGCGCAAGCTCAGTAGTTGTGGCGCATGGGCTTAGTTGCCCTGTGGCATGTGGGATCTTAGTTCCCTGACCAGGAATCGAACCCGTGTCCCCTGCATTGTAAGGCAGATTCTTTACCACTGGACCACCAGGGAAGTCCCCAGATCTATACACTTCAAATGGATGCATATAAATGATAGTATAACAAGTTGATTGAAAATTGTGTAATGAGAGAAGGAAACTCTGCAAATACTTGCACAAGTCCTCTACTTTTCCTCCTATTCTCAAAGCTGTCTTGGGCATTTATAACATCCCAAAATATGATTGCAATTTCAGTAATTCTTGAGTGTGGGTTTTTTTCTTTCTTTCTTTCTTTTGGCTGCAGCAAACCTAACTCAGAAAACACTTCTAAGTGTAAGAGCCTTGACTTTAATTGGTTACATAACAACAAACAGAACACAAAGCAAACATATATTCATTTGCTCTTTCTTGCTGAAAACATTAGGCACAGATATGCTTCTCACCATGACTCAGACAACAGTTCATACTTAAACTGCACATGCTTATTCCGCCTATTCTGATTTTTAATAGGGTTGCTTTAACTATGTGCTACACTTTCTCCCTACTGTTTGGGTTTGGCTCCATCTCTTCTTTTCTGTGCTAATAAAAGGTAGCTCTTCATATTTACCACTCTCTTCCTACAGGCGGTGACTGTACAAGACCCCAGGGGGTCTTCTGGTTTTTCTCTTCACATGGGGAACAAATGAAACATTTCTGAACCTTCTTCCTTCTGACAAAGGCAGGTGCAGTGTACATGTGTGCAGATGTCCTCAGGCCTTGTCTGTGACTCCTCTCTTCTTGCCCTTCCAGACTCCAGAGCCAAGTGTACACCTGCCAGGTGAAGGTGAGATTGAAGACAAGGAGCTCCCCCCTTCTCCCGCAGAACCAGAGGAACAGGGATGGAGCCGGGAAACAGACCACGATGATTTTGAGACACTGTCCCACCACAGTGAAAGTCAATCAGACACAAAAATTGACCCCTTTGAAAGTGCTTCCGACACAGAATCCCTGCCTGGTGACCTCCTAGGGGTAATCTGCCTCACTCCAGATGGTACCTCTGAGGACAGAGAAGCACACAGGGGACGCCGTGACACCCCAGCATCCGGAACCCTTCAGGAGCAGCATTCAACTGGTGTCCCTGGGCTTGACCCAAAGGAGGAACTACATCTGTACCTTGACTTCAAGGAAGAGCCCTGCAAAAGTGGGGTACGAGCCTTTGCTGCAGTTGCTGGAGAAGTGAGGGCCGTGCACCTCCGGGAGGACGTGGCCGGCCCGGAGCGAGAGTCGCCGCCGGCAGGGACTGCTGACCGCACACAGGGCTGTGCACAGGGGCCCACGGGCAGCTGCGGCCTCCCGCCAGCGAAGGCGGTGACTGGACAAGACCTCCGGGGGTCCTCTGGTTTTTCTCTTCAGAAATCCAGGTCTGAGAGTTATCTGGGCATCCCAGTGGTCTGGCCCTTTCTTCTCTGGTGCTGTGAACAGGGCCGGAGCTGGCCGAATATCCACAACAGGGACAGGGGAACCCAGCTGCCTCTCACAGCCCCTCTGGGAGCCAGGACAGGGAAGGGAAGTACTCCGGGCCCCGCACTGAACACAGGCTTGCTCTGCTCCCAGCCCGGCTTTGATGCCACCTGCCAGCTTCCTTTAGGGACATCATGCCTCCTACATGCCAAGCTTTGCCATAGCGCCCCAGAAAAGACCGATGACAAGGGCAAGGCATTCCCAAGGCACTGCCGCCAGCACACGACGACGCTGAACAGGGCCCATTCCATAGCAGAGTTTCCCTTAAGATACTCTGAGAATCCTCTGGGGCAGAACTCTGTGAAGTTTGGGAGCCATCTGAAGGAAGCGACAGAAGCAGAACGGGCTCCAAGAACACAACACCCTCTTTACCCTGTGCCCACCCAACTGTCTCATTTGCTTCCTGCTTCCCAAAGGAAGGCTCCTGGTTTGGAGGATCAGTATGAACCCAGGGCTCTTAGCTGGAAAAGGGCCTCTCAGGACACGCCCTCTGAAAGTCTCTGGCTGGAAAACCAGTCAGGACAGGACTCTAGGTCCTGCCCAGTCTCTTCATGCCTTACTGCGGGGTTGGTGAGCCGCAACGCAGAGGAAGTGCCGGTACCAGCCGAGGGCAAGTTGGGACACGGCCCAGAAAGCAGAACAGAGGAACCCCTAAGCGCTGGCCTGGCACCAAATGCTGAGGACGTGAGTGATAAACAGAAGCACCTGCAGGACATTTCTGTTGAGGCAGGAAACCAAACCAGTAATTACGCATCAAAGTATATCCTCAGTGAGAAAAGAAAGCCACCTGCTAGGGCCAAGTTCCCACATCCTCCCAGCAATAGCAGGTCACAGGTGTGCAACAAAGGCTGGGGGGTTTGCTCTGGAGTAAGCAATCAGTCAGATGCTCCAGAGCCCACCCTGAAATCAGGCACGACAGACACTTCAAAGGAAGCAGAAGACGTGGTGGTTCCAGACCCCAGCTTCACGAGAAATGCCTTGCAGGGTGTTTCAGGGGTCGCAGCAGTCACCGTGTCTCACTGCCCCTGGGGTGGTGAGGAGCGTGACCAGGGGCACGAGGGTGGTGCCACACCCTTGGCAGAGGGCCTCCGGCTAGAGCCCAAAGCAGACACGTCTTCTAAGGGCACGCCCGTCATTGTAGCTCTTGAGCAGAAAGGGCTGCAGGCCACCAGGAGGAAAGTGGGTCCTCTTCCAGAAACACAGTCCTGTGAGTTTCCGGAGGAAAGACCAGGGTCTCCCTGCGGTGCTGGAGCGACCCCACGGGTGGTTTCCCGGGCTGGGAAACCACAAACGTACGGCAATGAGTGTGAGCTGCCGGCAGCCCTCGGACTGCGAGGTGACCACGAGGCTCTTCAGCAGGTGGCCCCAGCCGCAGAGCTTGCGATAGTTCTGAGCCCCCAAGCGGCTTCGGAAGAGACGCCCCCGGGGAGGGAAGAGACGTCTTCCCAAGGGCGCGCTGCAGGGGGCGTGCTGAGCACAGGGGCGCCTGCGGAAGAGAGCCCGCCGGGGCCCAGCAAGAGCTCCGGGACCCCGGCGGCCAGGGAGGAAGCTGCTGGGGCGCCCGGGGCCCGGGGCCCCGAGGACACGCTAGGCGTGCGCGCGGCGGAGGGCGGTGCGGACAAGCAGCCCGGCGCCCAAGCCCCTGCCCGCACCCGTGCGCTCCGGCTGCCCGGACCGCCCCGCCGGCTCCGCCAGGCCTCGCGGGAGCCCGGGAAGCGGCTGGCGTTTCCCAAGGTGACCTCCTTACAGAAAGGCAAGCCCTCGGCCGCCCAGAGCCCGGGAGGGGGCCGCCCTGGGGGTTCTAACGGCCTCGAGGAGCTGTGCACGGACAGTCGGCCCCCGGCGGCCAGCGGGCAGAGCGCGTCGGGCCGGGTCGGGACTCCCCGCGGCGCGCACGCCAGCGCCTCTCCCGAGATCGGCTTCCAGGGCGCAGGCCGAGGGCTCGCAGGGCCAACGCACGGGGGCCATGTGGAGACGCGTGGGGACCTCGGTAGCAGAAGACAGTCCTCAGAAAGCTGCGAGGCCAAGAGACTCAAAACCCCAGAGAAAAGGCTCAGCGCGAGGTTGGCCTCAGCTCAGAAGACTTTTGCAAATTTTTTTGAGTCAAGAGTTTTAGAAAAAGAGAACACTGGTGAATGTTGTCCAGGTTCTTTCAAGGACCAGAAGAAAAACAGCAGGCTGCACCAGACCTCCTGGCGCACAGTTCTGAAAAGCAAAGATGCTGAAGGCCCCAAAAGGCCCTCCTTAGTGAGCCTGGTTACAGGACCGGAGATCTGGAATCTCCCCAGACCTTCCCCACTAGGCACCAGTAGCCACTGCGCGGAGCAGGCAGAGGACAAGGAGAGCTATGTTTTTAGAGATCACTGGACACTCCCACATTCCCCCACACCTTTGTCATCCAGCCATGTGGTCTCTTCAGATAACAGGAGAAAAAGTGAACCAACTATCAAATGTACAGGCACTCAGGAAGGTGGTAAATACCTACCTTCAGGTAACTTTCCTGAAAAGTCTTGGCCTTTGTCACCCACCCGTCCTGGGAGGCAGCAGGCTGGGATAAGACACACCCTTCCCTCCAGCTCCACCTGTTGCCTGGCATATGGAAGCCAAGGCGTGCCCTGTAAGCCCCTGAGCCCCAAGCCCCAGAGCCCCAGGCCTGGTGCCCAGCGGGTGGATTTCCACTACCCTGGCAGGGGCAGGGCCATCTCAGTGGTTTCTCTTGGAAGCTCCAGCCATGTGGATAGCAGCTCAGAGGCCCCTGGAAGCCCCAAGACCTCCAAGGCCTGGACAAGCCTCCTACTTTCTCTGCAGGCACTAGACCAGGGTGAGCAGAAGAAAGAGAGCGGGAAAAGAGGCCGGCATCCCTGTGGCCTGAGCACAGCACCCTCGCTTAAGGACCTTCTTGGGAGTGAGGTGAGTTATCTGTGACTCACACCAACCTGTTCATTTACCTTTTAAGGCACGAGAAGGAGGGGACCACACATGACATTTCCCTAAGTGAGGGGAGAGGAGGAAAAGGAAGGCCAGTCTGCCTTCCATGGAGACCGTCCCACTTACACACATGAATGCCCCACCTGAATCAACCCAGCCAGACCAGTTTCTCGGAATTTGCCAAACTAACAAGTGGGAATTGGCATTTCATTGTAGTTTTGTGTGGTCTCTTTTCTTCCTGTATAATTCAAGCTGTCTGAATTCCTGTTGGTATCAACTGCCTGTTCATAGTCTTTGGCCATTTTGTATCAGGGGATTGAGGCAGGCTTTCTTATGTCAGCCTTCGTCCTTCCCTGCTGTGAGATTTAAAAAAGAAATTTCGCCACGTTGTTTTCTAGTATATTTATGGGTTTATTTTTTAAATCTAAACCTGATCCAGTTGAATTTGTTTCAGTATAAGGAGAGAGATTATTGGTGCTTCTGAAATGCCTAGTAAAAGAAAATGGTCTCTCCCCCAAAGCAAAGGCGTCCACCCACGACGGGGAACAGGGTGGTGGGTCAGGCACAAGAAAGGGTATACAAGCTTGGGATTTCTCACGAGTCAGGCTGCCCTCCGAAGGAGGTAGCTTTGGGGAAATTCCGGAAAGAGTAGTCTTGGGACTGTGGAAGCAAACCTCCGTTTTCCCTGTCCGCTCCTGCAACCATGTGCCCTCGCCCCTTTGCTTCTTTAGACAAATAGGTGTAGTGTCTCCCACGTGCCCAGCGCTGTGCTGGTATGGAAGAGCCTCAGGTTCAGCGTTAGCCTCCGAGCAGGGCCAAGTGCAGGCGCCCTGCGCGCTGCTTCCCGGGTCCTGGCGAGGCCCCACCTTTGGCGAGCCGGCCACGCTCTGGATGCGGCAGGTGTCAGCCACCCAGCTGCTCCAAGGGTCTCCCTCGCCCCTGCGCTCAGGCTCTCTAGCCTTCCTACGGGTTCTGATGCGCACGCATACGGGGTCTTCTCTCTCGTAAGATTCGAAAGAGAAAGAGGAATAGGAAAGAACGTTTATCCAGCGCCCGCTTCGTGCCTGGCCCTTTCCTGGCCCCTTCTCAATCAGCTCACTGCTGGCTAAACACAGCAGGCTGTCCGGGTGTTTGCTGAAGCCCCCGCACCTGCTCTGCCTGTAGACGACACCTCCTGGGCACAGGGACAACCTCGAGGGCCCCGTGGGCTGTAACCAACAGGCGTGGGGCACTCACTGCGGCCTCCAGGCCCTGTGTGGGCTGCTCAGGAGGAAGCGAGCTGGGAGAGGTGGGAGTTCACAGGGTGTATTCCCAACACACTGGAATTAGGCGTTAGACATTCAGAAGTGATCACTACTGGCTGACATTGCGTCACTTTATTCAACATATGTCCTCGTCTGTAAAGAGTTAAACATTAACTTTCAAGCATTTTTTTCCTTGTTGTGTTACTTATTTTTAAAAAGTATTATTAGTAAAGTTAAAAACAAAGTCAATACAGATGTAGAAGAGAAAAGGTAACAATTTCCCTTCAAAACCTCCCAATCCCGTTCCACAGAAGGAAATAACGTCAGCAGTCTACGTGTGTGATCTGCATTATCACCATACATACACAGAATTTTAAGGGGGAGATTTGGGAAGAGAGGGTTATACGGTGGGATCATACCCACATATTACTCTGTAACTATCTTGTTTACTTTAATAATACTGCAAATACAGTCCTCGACGGGTTTTATATACATTGTTCCCTAGTTGAAAGTCACATGCTATTTCATAGTATGGCTATATAGTATTTTAGTTAACTATTTTTCTATTGATTAATATTGAGGTAATTTCTAGTTTGGGGCCATTGTAAGTAATGCTGCAGCAGCATCTTTGATCAGATGTCCGGAGGTATTGATGCTTTTATTTCTGCAGGATATAAAAGAGGGATTGCACAATCAAAGGGTGCATGTGTTTTTCCAATTAATTAATTTATTTATTTATGGCTGCGTTGGGTCTTTGTTGCTGCACGCAGGCTTTCTCTAGTTGGCGGAGAGTGCGGGCTACTCTTCGTTGAGGTGCGTGGGCTTCTCATTGCAGTGGCTTCTCTTGTTGCGGTGCACGGGCTTCAGTAGTTGTAGCACGCGGGCTCAGTACTTGTGGCTCACGGAGTCTAGAGCACAGGCTCAGTAGTTGTGGCGCACGGGCTTAGATGCTCTGCAGCATGTGAGATCTTCCTGGACCAGGGATTGAACCCGTGTCCCCTGCATTGGCATGCGGATTCTTAACCACTGCACCACCAGGGAAGTCCCAAAGAGTACCTGTGTTTTTAATTTGAATAGATTTCAGGTTACTTTCTGAAATGATTGTGACCATTAACACATAGCAGGATATAAGAGTGCCCACTTCCTGACATTTCTCCAACTTAGCTGCTCATTGCTCCTTTCAATTTTTGAATATCTGAAATACATAGAGAACTTGATTGAAAAATAAAGACATTATAGTGTTAGTTAACGCAGAGTAAAATCAAGTAGTAGAAAAAGATTATTAGGACCTAAATAATATAATCATAAAACTGACTTAACAGTGCTATACATACAAATGTATATGTGTATATATGTACACAGTGGAAAACAACATTCCCTTGAGATTGTCCCTGTGCTCAGGAGGTGTTGTCTACAGGCGGAGCAGGTGCGGAGGGTTTCAGCAAACACCTGGACAGCTTGCTGTGTTTAGCAAGCAGTGAGGTGATTGTAAACTGCCCAGGAAAGGGTCAGGCATGAAGCAGGTACTGGATCAATGTTCATTCCTATTCCTCTTTCTATTTCAAATCTCACAGGAGGAGTGAGAAGACCTCTTATGCTTGTGCATCAGAACATGTACAAAGGAAAGAGAGTGGCAGATACATGAACACAGGAAGGGAGGGTGGGGAAAGCTCTGAAAAGTTTGCTCTAGCTGAAGCCCTGGGCAGTAATGGACAGAAACTGAACTTAGAGCTATGGGTGAGGCTCCATCTAGTGGCTGCTCCTGGGAGAGCAGGCTGTGATTCCAGGAGCAATTTGCAAGGAATTCAGCGGTGTTCCCATTTCTTCCTTCCACAATGCTCTTGAGAAGCAAGAGTTCTTTTATTCCAAAACAACCATTCTTAACATTTTGTTAAATTTACTTCCAGATTTCACTCTATAAACAAATTTTATGTACTTAACATAGTTATGATCATGCCATCTATAGAGGCTTTAATTTTCCAAGATTTCACATCCTGCACTTTGTTTCTTTAAAGCTCTTTTAAGTTGAGAAATACAGAATCATACAGAAAAGCATAGTACACAAATGTGTAGATAATATATTTCTGTGAAACAAACCCTGAGTAACCTCCACCTGAGTCAAGAAACACCACACGACTACCCTTCCCGCTCCAAGAATCCTTCCTCCTAACTGGCCCTAGTCTCTCTGCCAACTTCTATGATATTCACTTCCTTGCCTTCATGATAATTTTACTGCTTAACTTGTACCTCCAAACGATGTAGTTTATTTTTGCCTATTTTTGGACTTTACATAAATACAACCATATGTATTCCTTTAAACCTTAGCCATTCTGTTTGCTCTAATTATGTTAAGACTCATCCTTGTGGTGTGCATCTAAAGTTCTTTTATTTTCATCATTAGGTACAATGACCTTAAATCAGCATACCACAATGTGTGTATCAGTCAGCTGTTGCTGCTACGACAGTTTGTGCCCAGGTGCCTACTGCACGTGCACATGCATTTCTGTTGGGTACACCTCCTAGGAGTGAAATGGCTGGGTCCTTGGGGCATGCATATCTTCAGCTTTACTACACACTGCCAAATATTATTCCAAAGTGATTGTGCCAGTTTACACTCCCTCTGTAAGAGTTTCCTTTGCCCCATATTCTCATTAACATTTGCTTGATATTGTCAAGCAATTTTAGCCATTCTGCTCGGTGGGTAGAGGTAACTCACTGTGGTCCTAATTTGTATTTCCCCAATGTCTAAAGAGGCTAAGCACCCTTTAAATGCTTTCTGACAATTTGGATATTCTCTTTGGGGCTGTGTCTGACCTAATCTCTTGTCCATTTGTCAATGAGGTTGTCTTTTTCTTACTGATTGTACATATTCTGGATACAATTGCGTTGTTGGTTAATGTGCCACCGATATCATTTTCCACTCCATGGCTTGTCTTTTTCTTTCTTTGGTGGTATCTCTTGCTGAACAGAAGTTCTTAATTTTAATGTTTTCAAGTGTATGCATCTACTCTCTACCCCCAGGTCATGACTAGAATCCCCTAAATTACCTTTTTTTAAAGCTTTCATGGACTTGTTTTTTACATTTTGGTCTCTGAGATGTCTAAAACTGACCTTTGTGTTCCATTGGCCTGTCTGTCCATCCCTGTGCCAGTTCAGAGTCTTCATCACTGTAGCTGTATATACTGTTGCTGTCCAGGTGACCACATCCTCTCGCCTTGTTCTTTTTCAATTTGATAAATATTTATTGAACACCAGCTGTGGGCCAGGCAATATTCTAGGCACTAGCATTGAAGAATCTATAAAGATCTCTGTCCTCAAGAGAAGGGCAGGTGTGGTGAGAGTGAATAAATAGTTGGGTAAATAAGATTATTTCAGATATTGAGAAGACTATAAAAAATGAAATGTAATTAAGAAATTGAAAAGGTTAATGGGATGGGGGCTCCCTTGGCTTAGAAGTTTGGAGTCTAACATTAGAACCTCTCAGGTGGCCCTCTCAAGTCCAGCCTAACTTCTCAGTGTCCTGGAAGAATTCCCTCACCTACAGACAGCCATATCATTTAGCCCTCCACAATGTTGCCTTACACTGGGGAGATCATAGCATACTTGTGTGTGTTTGTATGATGGAGAACAGGAGGAAGCAGTCCTCGGGTGTAAAAGGTGCTGTTTACATGTAGAGATTTCTTCCCTTTTCAATTTCAGGTGCAGGGGCAAAGAACTTATGATTCCAGGGAAAGCAAGTTCTAGCATCTTATTGATAATATTACTTGTACATAGATTGGTTTGTACTCCTGGCTACGGGGGCTTAGAAGGAAACCAAGATCAAGGGGGAGCAAGAAGAGAAATAGCTGTGGGAGGGTGAGAGGAACAGGGGAACCTAGAAATTTAGAACACCTGTGCATGTTTTGTTCCCCACGCTGTTACTTACTAACTCTGAACCTTGGAATAAGACCACATCAGGACTCAGTTTCCTTAAATATAAGGATGGGACTAGGTGATCTCTTAGGTCTCTGCTAGGTATAGCATCAACTTTATGAATGAATGCTGGGTAGTTTTCCTGACCTTCACCCGTACTCTTCTCTGACTGGGGTAGCAAGGATCCAAGGTGCTGTTTCTACTTAGAGATTTTAAATGAGGGTGGCGGGAGTACATTGTGAACATTTTCTAACCTTGAAAAATCTTTTGTTCTAAATTCTAAAATTTATATGGAGAGGCACAGGCCCTAGAATAACTGAAACGATTTTGAAAAAACATAATAAAGTGAGAGGAATCTGCCTACTCAATATTAGTCAAGGCTACTCTATACAGTAATCAAGACATTGTGGTATTGGGGGAGGGATAGACACATAGATCACTAGAAAAGAGTAGAGAACCCCAAAACAGACCAACACAAATATACTCAACTGGTTTCCAGGTGAAACAGCAATTCAGTGGAAGAACAACAGTCTTTTCAACAAACAGTGCTAAGGCATTTGGACATTCATGGGGAAAAAAAACTCAACCTAAACCTCACACTTTATTCAAAAACAACTTAAAATTAATTAATCACACATTTAAATGTAAAACATAACACTATATAGTTTTTAGAACAGGAGAAAAATCTTTGGGTCTAGAAGATAGTAAAGAGTACATCCATAATGGAAAAAAATGATAAATTGGACTACATCAAAATCAAAATACTTTTGCTCTGCAAAGACTCTGGTAGGAGGATGAAAAGATAAACTACACATTGGAGGGACTTTATTTGCCAACCACGTATGCAACAAAAGAGTAGTTCTAGAATGTAAAAGAACTCTCAAAACTCAACAGTAAAAATACAAACAGTCCAACTAGAAAACAGACAAAAGACATTTCATCAAAGAGGATATACAGATGGCAAATGTGCACATCAAAAGATGACTGACATCGTTAACCATCAAAGAAATGCAAATTTAAAACACAATCAGAATGATTAAAATAAAAATATATCCGAATTCCAAATACTGGTAAGGATGTGAAGAAACTGAGTATCTTGCCTATTTCTGGTAGGAATGTGAAACAGTATAGTTACTCTGGAAAAAGGTCTGGCAGTTTATTATGAAACTACACCTGGGTTTATCATATGACCCAGCAATTGCACCCTCGTGTGTTTGTCTCAGGGAAATGAAACTTAGTTTACACATAAACCTAATACATAAATGTTCATAGCAGCTTTGTTCATAATAGCCCTAAACTGGAAACAACCCAGATATCCTTCTATGGGTGGATGGTTAACAAAGTGTGGTACATCCATATCATGGAATAATATTATAATATAGTATAGTAGTAGTATTCCGTGGTATGAATAATAGTGAACTATTGGTTCATGCAACAATTTCAATGGATCTTCAGGGAATTACAATGAGCAGGAAAAAAGACAATACCAAAAGGTTATATATTATAGGAACCCATCCATATAACATTCTTAAAATGAAAAAAATAAAGAGATGACGAATGTATTAGTCATTGCCAGAGGTTAGAGGAGAGCCAAGCGGGTGAGGTTATAAAAGGATCCCGAAGTGATGCCACTGTTCTGTATCTTGACTGTGGTGGTGGATACTTGAACCTACATGTGTGATAAAACTGCGTAGAACTAAATATACCACACACACACACACACACAGAGGCACACACACACACACATGCACACACAGGCACACACACAAATAACTGCGAAGGAAACAGGGAAATCTAAGATCTGTTGGTTGTATCCATGTCTCATCCTGGTTGTGATACTGAAGTGTACCATTGTGAGAATCTGAGTACAAAGTACACAGGATCTCTCTGTAGTATTTCTTACATCTGCATGAGTATCTACAATTATATCAAAATTCAAAGTTTAATTAGAGAAAAACATTTATATCATTAGTTTAATAGCTGCGTGGTATTCATTTATATGTACGCATCATAACTGCTAACCAATTTTCTACTGTTTTGAACAGTTAGGTTGTTTACAACTTTTTAAATAATGCCACATTGAACATCCTTGTAAATAAGCTTTGGGGAATGCTTTATTCTCCCTTTTTTTGAGGGTAGGGGTTTTTTGCCTTTTACTTTTAAAAAGTTATCAAAATTATGCATGCACATAGTTATAAAATGGTGCTAAGATAGTGCTTCTTAAAGTTTAAAGTGCATCTAGATCACCTGGGCTCTGTTGGGATACGGGTTCTGACCAGGTGTATGGGCGAGACCTGAGGACGCAGTTCTAACCAGCTTCCAAGTGATGTGACACTGCTGACCCCCTCCACCCCCAACTCGGAATAATGAAGGGTTAGAAGACTTCCTTTGAAAACAAGACAGCCACTTGGCTCGTCCCTCCCCCACCTAGAGACAATCAAGTTAGGTTTTAATAATAATTTTAAACTGCTGTTTTGAGTTATTATTTAAGATGTTATCTATTAACCTCCAGTCATGGTAGTCATGAAGAGTCAGCATCTCGAATTCCGTCCCCTCTGCATTCCCATCCTCCTAATATCTTTCCCACTTTATGGCTAAATCAGCAGCAAATGTTTATATCATTGTGGGTGTGAAAATATTATTCAATGTAAAGCCAAGTAGTGGACTATAGTGACACTTCTTTTGTTTTTTTTCTGGAGTTAATAATGGTTGCATTTTTCAAATGTGTGATTTCCTGTAAGTCTGTCCTTAAATTTAACTCTCTCTCAGATCATCTATAACCCATTTTCCAAATGTTCAAACATGTCAGTATTCTATCAAGTCTCTCCTTTCTCCTAGAGGCCTTCCTCCTGAAACACTCTGACCTACTGCTGTAATTCGGATGACTTGTTCTCCAGGAATTCTGCATAACTTTCTTCTCTGATTTCCTGTTTCTTGGATCCTGTGTCTACCTTTACTCCTATATTGTGCTCAAAAGTATCTCCCTGTAGCTTCCTAAGAAAAAGTACATAGGAGGTATAGATGTAGAATTTTTCACATGTCTAAAAAAAAAACGTTTTTTTTTAAAACTTTTATACTTGGTGGATAGTTGGGGTTTGTGTAGAACTCCAGGTTGCAGTTACTCTTCAAAAACTTGAAGACATTGCTTCACTGTGCTCTAGTATCGAATGCTGCTGGTGAGAAGTATCATGATGGTGTTCCCAGCCATTTGTGTATGGTTGGGTTTTTTTTTTAATTTAGAAGCTTTTAGGGGTTTCTCTTTTATCTCTGTTGTTGTTAAATATCTTATTGATAATCCCGGATGTGAGTTTCTTTTTATTCACTGTTTTATTATATTCAACCTTTTTATTCACTGATTTATTATACTCAACCTTTACTACTGGGAAAAATATGTATTATTTACTTGATAATTTCCTTCCCTCCTTTCCCCCTGGAATTCCTGTAGGAAGTTGTAACTCCTTGACAAGGCTCTAATACTCTTCCCATTTCCACATTCCCTCTCATCATCTTTGATTGATTTATTTATTTTGGAAAGATTTTCTCAAGTTTATTTCCAACCCTCCTATTGAATTTTTCCATTGTTCATTGTTCTCTAATTTTATTTTGTGATAAAAAAGGCTTTTTTCTGATTATATTAATTATCCATTCTCATTAAAAGGATTCCAACAAGGCATAAAAATATAGAGAACGTAAAAAATTCTCTGTAGGTTAGTATTCAGAATATACAAAGAGCTCATACAACTCAAAATCAAAGAAACAAACAACCCAATCAAAAAATGGGCAGAAGATATAAATAGACATTTCTCCAAAGAAGACATACAGATGACCAACAGGCACAAGAAAAATGCTCAACATCACTAATTATTAGAGAAATGCAGATCAAAACCACAATGAGGTATCACTTCACACCCGTGTAAACTCATATGCTGTTGGTGGGAATGTAAATTGGTGCAGCCACTATGGAAAACAGTATGGCTGTTCCTTAAAAAATTAAAATAGAGTTGCCATGTGATCCAGCAATCCCACTCCTGGACATATATCCAAAGAAAACTCTAATTCAAAAAGATACATGCACCCCAGTGTTCAGAGCAGCACTATTTACAATAGCCAAGATGTGGAAACAACCCAAGTGCCCATCAACAGACGATTGGTTTAAAAAGATACGGTATAGATATGCAATGGAATATTACTCAGCCATAAGAAAGAATGAAATATTGCCATTTGCAGCAACATGGATGGACCTAGAGAATATCACACTAAGTGAAGTAAGTCAGATAGAGAAAGGCAAGTACTATATGATATCACTTATATGTGGAATCTAAAAATAATACAACTGAATCTATATACAAAACAGAAACAGACTCACAGACATAGAAAACAAATTTATGGTTACCAAAGGGGAAAGGGAGTTGGGGGGAGGGATAAATTAGGAGTATGGGATTACCAGATACAAACTACTATGCATAAAATAGATAAATAACAAGGATTTACTGTATAGCACAGGGAACTATATTCAACATCTTGTAATAACCTATAATGGAAAATAATCTGAAAAAAATATATGTATATATAAGTGAATCACTTTGCTGTACACCTGAAACTAACACAATATTGTAAACCAACTACACTTCAATAATAATTTTTTTTAAAGCCCTGTAGTCGTATGCCTTTGTGGTAGCCAACCTAACATTTAGGTGACCATCATTTTATTCTTCCTTTCATACAAACACACTGTAGCAAAGCCACACATACAATTTGATATAAACAGAATCTCATTTGTGTTGTTTTATCACAGATGCTCTTCCTGCCCTCCTCCCACCTCAGTGTCACCGCACAGTGGCCTCCCTTAGCATGTGCCTACCACCTAGTGAATGGCATCTAGATTTTCTCCATAGTCTTATAATCATAAACAGATGCATATACATGTGTACATGCATACACACCTATACTAACACCACAGACGCCCTTTCTGTGTCTTATACTCACCGCCTGACAACATTCACATTCATGGAAATATCTCCACAGTACTTGTAGTTCTAAGTAATAGCTGCATAATATTCCATGGTGTAAGTGTATCAAACTTTGCTCCTCATTTCACCTGTAGATAGCTACACACTTTTTTTCCAGTTCCTGGAAGCTACAAATATTGATTTAGTAAACCCCATTTTACATATAACCCTACAGATTGGTATATTTTAGTGAATACAGTCTCAGGAATGGCATTGCCAACGATTATAAGAATTTTAATAGGTTCCAGATTGCCTTCCAAAAAGGCCATAATAATTCATATTTCCAGTAGCTTTTTATATTTCTCCTCAGCTCCATCAGTAATGAGCATTATAATCTTATAATTCTTGGTTTTGGTTTGATATTGCTGCTTATGTTTTCAATTCTTATTTTGATTCAATTTTTTTTAGCACATATTTATTTAACTAGAGTTGCTTTTTCTTATTCCCTCTTATTCTTTTTTAAACTTTAATTTTAAAATAATTATAGAGTCACAGGAAGTTGAAAATTAATACAGAGAAGTCCAGTGTTCCCTTTACCCAGTTCCCCAAAGGTAACATCTTACATAACTACAGAACGACATCAAAGCCAGGAACTGACATTGGAAAGAACGTGTGTGTGTGTGCTTCTGTGCCATTTTATCACATATGTAGATTCATGTGACAACCACCACCAGCCAGATACATACTATTCCACCAGCCTCATGCTACTACCCTCTGCAGTCAAAACTTCCTTCCCCTCCCCAAACCAATTTCAACCACTAATCTGATCTCCATCTCTATGATTTTGTCATTTCAAAAATGTTACCTTTTGAGATTTGCTTTTTTCACTCAGCATAAATCCAGTGATTTTCATTGACTTGTGTGTATCCATTCCTTTTTATTGCTGAGTACCATTCCATGGAACGGCTTTACCATATTTTCCTTAACCAATTACCTGTTGAAGGACATTTGGGTCATTTCCAGTTTGGGGCTATCACAAATAAAGCTCCTATAAAGATTTTTGAACAGGTTTTTTGGTGGACAAAGGTTTTCATTCCTCTGGGGTAAATGCCCCAACAGTGTGACTGCTGAGTTGTATGGTAAGTATATGTTTAGTTTTTTAAGAAAGTGCCAATTTTTTTCCAGAGTGGCTGTACCATTTTACATTCCCACCATCAATATATGAGAGATCTGGTTTTCTGCATCCTTGCCAACATTTGAAATTTTAGATGTATTTCATTTTAACTGTACTAATAAGCGTGTCATGATCTCATGATTCTGACATACATTCCATGAGGGCTAGTGATGTTGAACATTTTTCATGTACTTGTTCACTGTCTTAGCTCGGGCTGCTATAACAAAATACCACAAACTCCAGCTTAAAAAACAACAGAAATTTATTTCTCGCAGTTCTGGAGGCCAGGAAGTCCAAGATCGAGGTGTTAGCAGATTCAGTGTCTGGTGAGAACTCTCTTCCTAGACAGCCTCTTCACTGTAATGTCACATGGCAGGAGAGGGAAGGGAGCTCTCTGGGGCCTCTTTTATTAGGGCACTAATCTCATTCAAGAGGGCTCTACCCTCATGGCCTAATTACCTCCAAAGGCCCCATATCCTTTATACCATCACCTTAGGGGGTTAGGATTTCAACGTGTGAATTTGGGGGGACACAAATATTCAGCCTATAGCATTTGCCATACCCATATATCTTCCTCAGTGAAATGTCTTTTCATGGTTTTGCTCATTCTCTAATTGAATTGTTGATTTTTACAGTGGAGTTTTGAGAGTTCTTTTTTATGAGATATATTGGACATATAACATTGTGTAAGTTTAAGGTGTACAACATGTTGATTTGATAGAATTATATTATATATTATAAATTGCATTTTATATTGCAATATGATTACCACTGTTAGCTAGCATCTCTATCATGTCACATAATTTTCATTTCTTTTTTGTTGTGATAACATTTAAGATCTAATCCCTTAGCAACTTTGCAATTTATAATGCGGTATTGTTGACTAGAATCACTATGCTGTGCATTAGATCTCTAGGACTTGTTCATCTTCTAGTTGCAAGTTTGTACCCTTAAACAAAATCTCCAAAATTACCCTGCCCCCTACCCCCTGGTAACCACTATTCTACTCTCTGATTCTACAAGTTCAGCTTTTTTAGATTCCACATGTGACTGATATCATACCGTGTTTGTCTTTCTCTGTCTCACTTATCTCACTTACCCTAATGCCCTCAAGGTCCATCCGTGTTGTCGGAAATGGCAGGATGTCCTTCTTTCTCGTGGCTGAAATATATACCACATCTTCTTTATCCATTCATTCATTGATGGACACTTAAGTTGTTTCCATATCTTGGCTATTATGAATAATGCTGTCAAACATGGGAGTGCAGATATCTCTTTGATATCCTATTTCCATACCCTTTGGCTATATACCCAGAAGTGGGATTGCTGAATCATATGGTAGTTCTACTTTTAATTTTTTGAGCAACCTCTATATTATTTTTCATAGTAGCTGAACCAATTTACATTCCCACCAATAGTGCACAAGGGTTCCCTTTTCTTCACAACCTTACCAACACTTGTTATCTCTTATCTTCTTGATGACAGCTACTCTGATAGGTGTGAGGTTATATCTCACTGTGGTTTTGATTTACATTTCCCTGATGATTAGTGATGTTGAGCATCTCTTCATGTACCTGTTGTCCACTTGTATGTCTTCTTTGGAAAAAATATCTGTTCAGTTCCTCTGCTTATTTTTCAATCAAATTGTTTGGTTCTTTGGTTACTGAGTTGTGTGAATTCTTTATATATTTTTGATATTAACTCCTTATCCATTATATGGTCTGCAGATATTTCTACTCTTTTGTAGGTTATCTTTTCATTTAGTTGATTGGGTTTTTTGTTTGTATGTTTTTGCTGTGCAAAAGCTTTTTAATTTGATGTAGCCCACTTGCTGACTTTTGCTTCTGTTGCTTATGCTTTTGGTGTCATATCCAAAAATCATTACCAAGACCAATGTCAAGGAGCTTCTTCTTTGTTTTCTAGAAGTTTTACTGTATTCAGACTTATGTATTTTTGTTTTTTGGGTTTTTTTTCCCCTCACAGCTCTGGAGTCTGGGAAATCTAAGATCAAAGTGCCAGCCCATTCAGTTTTTGGTGAGGGCTCTCTTCCTGGTTTGCAGGCAGTCACCTTTCCAGTCTTATGTTTATGTGTTTAATCCATTTCAAGTTAATTTTGTGAGTAGTGTAAGATGGGGTCCAATTTCATTCTTCTGCATGTGGTTATTTAGTTTTCTAGATAGATATCCTTTCTTGAAGTGTATCAGGGTAATTCTGGCCTTGTAAAATGAATTTGTAAGTATTCTCTCTTCTTCAATTTTTTGGAAAGTTTAAGAAGAATTGGCATTAATTCTTATTTAAATGTTTGGTAGAATTCTCCGTTGAGACCAACTGGCTGTGAGCTCTTTTGTGTTGGGAAATATATGATTTGGTCTGTTCAGATTTTCTATTTCTTCATGATTCAGTCTTGGTAGGTTGTATGATTCTAGGAATTTATCCATTTTCTCTAGGTTATTCAATTGGTCACATATAACTGTCAATAGTAGTCTCTGATGATCCTTTGTATTTCTGTGGTATCACCTGTAATGTCAACTCTTTCATTTCTGATTATATTTATTTGAGTCTTTTCTCTTTATTTCCTAGTTAGTCTAGCTAAAGTTTTGTCAATTTTGTTTATCTTTTCTAAAAAATAACTTAGTTTCATGACCTTTTCTATTGTTTTTCTGGGCTCCATTTCATTTATTTATGCTCTGATCTTTGTTATTTCCTTCCTTCTGATAATTTGGGCTCAGTTTGTTGTTGTTCTTTTTCTGGTTCCTTGAGGTATAAAGTTATGTTGTTTATTTGAGATCTTTTTTCTTATTGTAGGTATTTATCACTGTAAATTTCCCTCTAAGAACTGCTTTTGCTGCATCCCCTAGGTTTTGGTGTATTGTGTTCCATTTTCATTTCTTTCAGGTATTTTTATTTCAATTTTTATTTCTTCTTTGACCCATTTGTTGTTCGGGACTGTGTTTAATTTCCATATACTGATATTTTTAAATTTTTCAGTTTTCCTTCTGTCATTGATTTCTAGTCAAACTATTGTCTAGAAAGATATCTGGTAATATTTCAATCTTCTTAAATTTCCTAAGACTTTTTTGTGACTTATCTTATGATCTATCCTGGACAATGTTCTGTGTGTGCTTGAGAGCAATGTGTATTCTGCTGCCATTGGATGGAATGTTATGAATATGTTTGTTTGATCTATTTGGTCTAAAGTATAGTTCAAGTCCAACATTTTCTTATTGATATTCTGGATGACCTATCTATTGTTTAAAGTAGGATACTGGAGTCTCCTACTATTGTATTATTTTCTACTTCTCCCTTCAGATATGTTACTTATAGCCTTAGTATATTTAGCTACTCCAGCGTTGGGTGCTTTATACTTATGACTGTTATATCTTCTTCATGAATTGAGCCTTTACCATTATAAAATGACCTTCTTTACCTCTTATTACAATTTTTAGCTTAAAGTTTATTTTGTCTGATATAAGTATAGCTACCCTGCTCTCTTTTGATTTCCACGTGCATGGAATATCTTTTTTCATCCCTTCTCTTTGAGCCTATGTGACCTTAAATCTGATTGAGTCTCTTGTAAGCAGCATATATTTCTTTCTTTTTTAATCCATTCAGCCACTCTCTGCCTTCTGATTAGAGAATTTAATCCATTTACATTTAGAGTATTTACTGATAGGAAAGGACTTATTAATCCCATTTTGTTAATTGCTTCCTGGCTGTTTTGTAGTTCCTTTGTTCCTTTCTTCCTCTCTTTCTGCCTTCCTTTGTGAATGGATGATTTTTCATAGTGGTATGCTTTGATTCCCTTCTCTTTATCTTTTTTGCATCTACTATAGGTTTTTGCTCTGAGGTTAACATGAGGCTTACATAAAACATCTTATAGGTAAAACATTCTCTTCTATGCTGATAACAACTTCAATCATATACAAAAACCCTACGCTTTTATTCACTCCCTCTTTATGTTTTTGATGTCATAATTTACTTATTTTTATATTGTATTTTTATTAACAAATTATTGTAACTTTAGTTAATTTTAATACTCTTGTCCTTTAACTTTTATACTGGATTTAAATGGTTAGTGCACCACAATATTACAGTATTAGAGTATTCTGAATTTGACTATATCTTTAACTTTACCAGTTGAAGTGTACCAGTGTGTTGTACATTTTCATATGTTTTCATGTTACTAATTAGCATCCTTTCATTTCAGCTTGTGGAATTCCTTTCTACATTTCTTGTAAGGCAGGTCTAGTGTTGATCAATTCCCTCAGCTTTTGTTTTTTGTGGGAAAGTCTTTATCTCTCCTTCATTTCTGAAGGATAACTTTGCCAGGTAGAGTATTCTTGCTTGGCAGTTTTTTACTTTCAACACTTTGAATATATCATCCCACACTCTTCTGGCCTATAAAGTTTCTGCTGAGAAATCCGCTAGTAGCCTTATGGTGGTTCCCTTGTAAGTTACAAGCTTCTTTTCTCTTGCTTCTTTTAAGATTCTCTCTTTGTCTTTGATTTTTAACAGTTTTGTTATAATGTGTCTTGGAGAGGATCTATTTAAGTTGATTTTGTTTGGTGACTTGTAAGGTTCATGAACTTGACTATCCAAATCTTTCCCTATATTTGGGGAATTCTCGGCCATTATTTCTTTAAATAAGCTTTCTGCCCCCACTCTCCCTCTCTTCTCCTTTTGGAACTCCAATAATTCACAAATTGGTTCTTTTGAGGTATCTGATGGATCATATAGTTTTCCTTCACTCTCTTTCACTCTTTTTTCTTTGTTCTCCTCTAACTGGATAATTTCAGAGTTCCTGTCTTCTGTCTCCCAGATTCTTTCTTCTGCTTGATCCATCCTGCTGTTGATGCTTTCTATTGCATTTTTCATTTCATACGTTGTATTTTCCACTCGGAATTTCTGTTTGGTCCTTTTAATTTTTTTAGATATAACTGACATACAACATTATATTAGTTTCAGATGTACAACATAATGATTCAGTATGTGTATATATTGTGAAATGATCACCACAATAAGTCTAATTAACATCTGTCACCATACATAGTTACAGAATTTTTTTTCTTGCCATGGGAACTTTTAAGATCTACTCTCTTAGCAACTTTCAAACATGCAATACAGTATTATTAACTGTAATTGCCCTGGTGTATATTATATCCCCATGGCTTATTTATTTTATAGCTGGAAGTTTGTACCTTCTGACTCCCTTCACTTCTTTCACCCACCTCTCCATCCCCCATTTCTGGCTACCACCAATCTGTTCTCTGTATCTATGAGCTTTTGTTTTTAGATTCTACATATAAGTGAGATCATGAAATAAATCATAAATCTTTCTATGTCTGACTTATTTTGAAAACTTCGTATAATGCATTCAAGGTCCATCTATGTTGTCACAAATTGCAAGATTTCATTCTATCTTATGGCTGAATAATATTCCATTGTGTATATATATACCACATTTTCTTTATCCATTCATATATCAATGACACTTTGGTTGTTTCTATATCTTGGCTATTGTAAATAATGCTGCAGTGAACACAAGGGTGCATGTATCTTTTCAAGTTAGTAATTTCATTTTCTTCTAATACCCAGAGGTGGAATTTCTGGTTCAGATGGTAGTTCTAATTTTAATTTTTTGAGGAACTTCTATACTGTTTTCTGTAGTGACTGTACAAGTTTACATTTCCACCAACAGTGCACAAGGGTTCCCTTTTCTCCACAACCTTGCCAACACTTGTTATTTCTCATCTTTTTGATGATTCTGACAGGTGTGAGATGATATCTCATTGTGGTGTGGATTTGCATTTCCCTGATGATTAGTCTGTTGAGCATCTTTTCGTGTACCTGCTGGCCATCTGTATGTCTTCTTTGGAAAAGTGTATATTCAGGCCTTTAATCAAATTGTTGTTGGGTTTTTTTGTTTGTTTTTTGTTTTTGAACTGTATGAGTTCTTTATATATTTTGGATATTAACCCCTTATCCAGTATATTATTTGCAAATACTTTCTCCCATTCAATAGGTTATCTTTTCATTTTGTTGATGGTTTCCTTTGCTGTGCAGAAACTTTATAGTTTGATATAATCCCACTTGTTAATTTCTGCTTTTGTTCCTTTGCGTTTGGTGTAAAATCCACAAAACTCTTCACCAAAACCATTGTCAAGGAGCTTACTGCTTATGTTTTCTTCTAGGAGTTTTATGGTTTCAGGTTGTACATTCAAGTCTTTAATCCATTTTGAGTTGATTTTTGTGTATGGTGCAAGATATTCTTTTGCATGTGGATGTCCAGTTTCCCAACACCATTTATTGAAGAGACTGTCCACCCCACCATATATTCTTGGCTCCTTTGTCATAAATTAATTGCTCATACATGAGTGAGTTTATTTCTGAGCTTTCTATTCTGTTCCATTGATCTATGTGTCTGTTTTTATGTCACTAATGTTTTGATTACAATACTTTGTAATATAGTTTGAACTTAGGAAGCACAATGCCTCCAGCTTTGTTCTTCTTTCTCAAAATTGCTTTGTCTATTTGGGGTCTTTTGTGGTTCCACACAAATTTTAGGATTATTTGTGCTATGTGTGTGAAAAAAGCTATTGGAAATTTGATAGGTATTGCATTGAAACTGTAGATTGCTATAAGTAGTGTGGCCATTTTAACAATATTAGTTCTTCTAATCCACGAGCACAAAACATCTTAACATTTATTTGTGACATTTATTGTCTTTGATTTCATTCATCAAAGTCTTATAGTTTTCAGTGAACAAGTCTTTCATCTTCTTAGTTATATTTATCCCTAGGTATTTTATTCTTTTGATGCAATTGTAAATAAGATCGTTTTCTTAATTTCTCTTCCTGATAGTTTGTTATTAGTGTATAGAAATGCAACATATTTCTGTATATTTTGTATCCTGCAACTTTACTGAATTCATTTATTAGTTCTAAAAGTTTTTTGGGGGAGTCTTTAGGGTTTTATATATATAACATCAACTCATCAGCAAATATGACAGTTTTACTTCTTCCTTTCCAATTTGAATGCCTTTTATTTCTTTTTCCTGCCTAATTTCTGTGGCTAGGACTTCCAATACTATGTTGAATAAAAGTGATACAAGTGGGCATCTTTGTCTTGTTCCTGATCTTAGAGGAAAAGCTTTCAACTTTTCACCATTGAATGTGATGTTTGCTGTGGGCTTGTAATAGATGGTCTTTATTATGTTGAGGTATGTTCCCTCTATACCCACTTTGTTGAGAGTTGTTTGGTTCTTTTTTTAATTAATGATTTTTATCTTTGTTTAAACTTCTCATTTTGTTCGTGTATTGTTTTCTTGATTTTGTTGAATTATATTTCTGTGTTTTCCTGGGGCTCATTGCGTTTCCTTAAAAACTATTTTGAATCTTTATCAGGTAAATTGCAGACTTCTATGTCTTTGGGATAGGTGACTGGAATATTACTGTGATCTTTGGTGGTGTCATGATTCCTTGATTTTTCATGTTCCTTGATTTTTTGTGTTGCTGTCTTCAAATTGAAGTAGCAGTCTCCTCCTCCAGTCTTTTCTAACTGCCCTCAGGAGAGAAATACCTGCTGTCAGGCCTGCTAGTGATTCTGAGGCTTTCTCAGACCTTCTGTGAACATACCTGTTCCATGCTTCTACTCCCTCTTCTGGAAGATTTCTTAAGTTTTTATGCCTTTTGATCCTGCAAAGCACCAGCTGGTGTGACAGTCTCCCTTTTGTTTTCTACAAGGTGGCACTAAAACTCAAATTTGTGTTTTCTTCCAGACCTACAGATTCAGGCTGGTTTTACTCAGGTGCTCACTAGCCAGCCACTTTTTCCATCCTTTTTATTTCAGCCTACCTATATCATTATATTTGAAATGAGTTTCTTATAGCTCGCATATAGTTGGTTGTGTTTTTTAATCCATTTTGCCCTTCTCTGTTTTTAATTGATCTTTTTATATATACTATTTACCATTTATATTTAAAGTAATTGTTAGGGCTTAAGTCTGCCCTTTTTTCATTTTTTTGTTTCATATTTATCATTTCTGTGTTCTTTTTCTGCAGTCATATACATTATTTGAGTACTTTTTAGAATTCCATTTTTATGTATTATAGCTTATTTGAGTCTCTTTTTATAATTTTTTTAGTGGTTGCTTTAGGTATTACATTGTACATATACAACTTATCACAGTCTACTGGTGTGGACACTACCAGTTCAAGTGAAATGTAGAAACCTTACCTCCCTTTAAATCCCTTTACCTTACCCTGTTTATAATTGTCTTAAATATTTCCTCTAAATAGATTGAGAACTATATCAGACAATGTTATAATTTTTGCTTTGAGCATCAAACATAATTTAGAAATCTCAAGAGGAGAAGGAATGTCTGTTGTTTTTACCCATATTTTTACTCTTTACATTGTCCTTTTTTTCCTGATGTTTGTTGCAAGATGCTTTCTTTTATCATCTGTTTCAAAACTTCCTTTAGTCATTTTTTAAAGGTTTATCTGATGGCAACAAATTCTCTCAGTTTCCTTCCTCTGAGAGTGTCTTGATTTTTTCCTTCATTCCTGAAGAACATTTTCACTGGATATAGGATTATGCATTAACAATTTTTTTCTTGATGAGTGACTCTTGAAAACTGTTGGGCCACTTCTTTCTGGTCTTCATGGTTTCTGATGATGTCATTTAAATTGCTTTTACCTTACAGGAAAGGTGTCTTTTCTATCTCGCTGCTTTCAACGTTTGTCTTTTTTGTCCTTAGATTTCAGAAGTTTGATTATGAAGTTTCTTCATGTAGATTTCTTTGAGTTTGTCTAATTTCAGATCTGTAGTTTTATGTCTTTTGCCAAATTTTGGAAATTTTTGACTATTATTTCTTTGACTACATTTTCACCCCCACTTACTTTCTTCTCTCTTTTTTGGATTCCAGTACCCTAGTGTTTGATCTTTCTCTATCTTTCACAGGTCCTTGAGCCTTTTTTTTTTTTCAGCTGTTTTCTCTTTTTTGTTTATATTGTGTAATTTCTATTGTTGTATCTTCAAGTTCAGTGATCCTCTGTCCTCTCCATTCTCCCATGAGCCCATTCATTGAATTTTTTAATTTCAGTTATTGCATTTTTCAGTTTTATAATTTCTAGTTAGTTATTCTTTATATCTTCTATTTTATTGTTAAGATTTTCTATTTTCTGAGCTCTTCTATTTTTTCATTTGTTTCAAGAGTATTTGTATTTCTTGTTGAAACATTTTTGATGGCTACTTTAAAATCTTTGTCAGATAATTCCAGCATCTTCTCAGTGTTGGCATCTGTTGACTGTTTTTTCTTATTCAAGTTGAGATTTTCTCCAATCCTGGTATGACTAGTGAATTTCTGTTTTGTTCTGGATATTTGGGGTAGTATGGTTTGAGTCACTGTATCTTATTTAAATCTTCTGTTTTGCAGACCACTTCTAACACCACGCCAGTGGGGAAAAGTGGGCACTGCCTCATTACTGCCAGGTGTAGGTGAAATCCCAGGTTCCTTTTTTGGCCTCTATTGACAACCTGTTGCAGGAAGGGGTGTCTCATTACTGATGGGTGGGAACAGGAGTTGAGGTTCTCTACTATAACTCCACTGACACCTCCATGGTTCAGAGGGAGACTTGTTAATGCTTCCCATGGGGTAGGAAGACTTTGTTAATGCTAGGTGGTGGTGAAAGTCCTGGCTTTCTACTAGGTCTCCTCCTACATCACCCCAATGGGGCAGGGGAGGGATGCATCACTGCCCTGGATGGAAGACACCATGGGAGAGAGCCCCATTACCACTGGAAGGGGATCAACATCCCAGCTACCCTCTAGGCCTTCCTGACACCATTTGGGTGGGAGAGAATTGTGCCTCATTATAGTTAGATGAGGTCAGAAGTTCCCACTCATGCTTTGGTGAGGAAGGCAGGGAATGAGGGGATGTTGCATGCTAGAGTAGGGCAGTTCTTATCTAAAAGTTTTCTGTCTTGCTAGTCTGCTCCTCTGGGTAGAGAAAGCAGGCTTTTGTTGGGACTTTATGCCTGTGCCTAGTGGTATTTCCAGGTTGCAAGATTCTGCAGGACCTATATATGAGGTATATATAAGTGGAATATATGACGCAAAGAAAACTTAGGGAACTCACTGGTGTGTTGTTCCTTGCATTCTAGGATCCCTAGCTGGTGTACCTTCTTCTCTCTACCATTCAGAGTCTTCATATTTTTGTTTCATATATAATGTCTCAAGATTTTAGCTGTACTTAGTGGGACAAATAGGGAGAAGTATGTCAGCCAGTCTGCTATCCCAGAATCTGGATCCTCTTGTTTAATTATTCAAAACTGTAAGTGTCTGGTGTTTTAAGTTGGCTGGCAATTTGAGGAGGAGAGAGGGGAAATGAAAAAGCGAGTATGCATAGTAACTAGGCTGAACCTGCTAGGAGAGGTTACCTGAGGGCCACACTTTCACACACAGACTTTAAACCAAAACCTCTGTATGTTTCCCTAGGACTTGCCCCTGTCCTGCATAGTCTCTGATAACTCCTTTCCTTTAGCTAGCATCCTATGCTGGGCTAAATAATTTGCCCTTTCTGCATCAACTTACCCTGTGATATACAGTAGGTCCTTGTTGTTTATCTGTTTTATGTATACAATAGTGGTGTGTATCTGTTAATCTGAAATCCCTAGTTTATCCCCTGCCCCTTTCCCATTTGGTAACCATGTTTGTTTTCTATGTCTGTGAGTCTATTTCTGTTTTGTAAATAAGTTCATTTGTACCATTTTTTAGATTCCACATATGAGTGATATCATATGGTATTTCTTTCTCTGTCTGACTTACTTCACTTAGTATGATAATCTCTAGGACCATCCATATACCATCTACTTTTAATCTATGTAAAGAAAGCTTATGCATTTATATGTCTTTATCACCTGGAGAGCTGGGACTCTGTTTTGTACATCTTCAAGTTCCCATTGCTTAAAAAATTCCATGGCAGCAAGCTTCGTTCTCTTCTCTGCTGAATCTCTAGCATTTGCAGTGCTGTCTGGCATATACCATGTGCTCAAGAAAGGCTTGAGAAAGTCAGGAAGTTGACTACCTATTGGAACTTTTCTTTATTCTGAAAATTCTCATTTCATAAGACAATGTATACGTATCTTGCACTGTGTGGTAATGGATTTTGATCTGCCTTGCCTGTGTTGGCTGATGGAATGACATTAAACACATTAGGAGAGCACCTTGTTCATTTGTGGGTAACAAGGTTACTTTACTGGGATGCAAGCTGAATAAACTGAATCTGTGTTGCCCAACACTACAAAGAGAATTTGTAGAAATTTCTCCCAATAAAAATGAAAAAAGCCTCCCCAAAATAATGAAAAATCATAGAATGAGTTTAATGCTAAGTAGTATTTTTGTAGTGACGTTCTCAGGTGGGATCAGAAAACAAATCATTCCGAAGAGATAGGACTCCATCACTACCTCAGCCATCTCAGCCCTGTCTACTTATTAACAAAAACAATAATATTGGCTACTATATATTGATGTATTGAATGTGTGACAGGCATTATACTATGTGTTTTATGTGTACTATCTCATTTAATTCTCATAACATTTCTGAGAGTATTAGTATTCCCATTTTACAGATGAAGAAACAAAAGGGGATTAAGGAAACTTACTTGCCCAAAGTCACACTGCTGGTAAGAGCCAGAGCCAGGATTCAAACTCAGCTTACCTAACCCCAAAGTCTGTTCCCTGACCCTCCACCCTAGGACACACAGGAGCACCAGAACAGCCTGATCACCTTGCCTCTCTCTTATTTGCCTGTCTCTCTAGCACACTGATTCTCAATCGGAGAATTCCATTGCATCGGAATTCCCTAAGTGGGCATTTCCCACCCCCAGAATTTCTAATCTGCAAGTCTTGACGGGGTTTAGAAGTCTGCAGCTCTAGCAAGTTCCCAGGAGTAGGAGTTACCTGTTGCTGTAGAACCAGCTGACTAAGCTTGGGCTCATGGTCTCTCACAGGGCTGTAGTCACTGTGTTGGCAGGGGCTGTGCTCAGCTCAAGGTCGGACTGCAGGATGTCTTGCTTCCACACTCGCTCAGGTGGCTGTTGACAGGCCTCAGATCCCCGCTGGCTGTTGTCTAGAGACATCAGTTCCTTGCCACGTGAGCCTTTCCATGGCCCTGTTCACAGTATGTCATCTGGCTTCTCCCAGAGCAAGGGGTCCATGAGAGGCACCCCCAAATGGAAGCCACAACCTTATTATGACCTAATATTGGAAGTGACATCCCGTCACTTCTTCCAAAGTCTATTCATTAGAAGTGAGTCACTATGTCCAGCTCACATTCAAGGGGAGGAGCTCATAAAAGAGCCTCCATCAAGGTGATGAAGTCTTTCGATGGCCATCTTAGAGGCTGCCCACCATACTGGGTGCTGCTGGTGGTTTTACAAATACTGCTCTAAATAATGGCCTTAGAACAAAGACCTTTTTTCCTGAGAAAATCAAAGTTCCTTGGTGAGTAAATGGATATATTGCCCTAGTAGCACCCCCAAGGTGGAGAAATTGGAAGGGAGGAGAGCTCTTTTCCATCAGAAAGGCAAAAGGACACTTAGGACACCATTCACCAGCCATAATTCTCTCTAAAGGCCCATAACCAAGCTATGAAAATGATAATGTTCTAAAATTCTGATAAAGAAAAAGTTGAGGATAAAACTATCACTGATGGCATCAAGAGGTCCCAGCCAACAACTCCGGTACAAGTTGGCAGAAACCTAGGGGATGGTGCATTGAAAAAGTCCAAGTTTTCTTTTGTTTGAAAATAAATGAGCTCGTCTCTAGTGGCAGTAAGCGCGTTCCTGTGGAAGCCCCAGCTTGAGGGTGGCTTGGCTTCCTTCCAGGCAGCTCTATGTCATTTACTCACTGAAAGCCTTAGGAGGACAGCTTCTTTATGTACTGTACATAAAATGCACACAGAGAGTCTCACATAAAGATGTGCTCATTAACATCCATTCCCTCTGTGGGGACTTTGAGAGTTATAAACGAGTCTAAAGTGTGGTCCTTGCTTAGTTATGGAGTTGTTATTTCCATCTATGAAACAACAGGAATTTTTACAATGTAGAAGCGTGAAAAGGACGTGGGATTTAGAATCAGAAGAATACAGCTGACCCTTAACAACACGGGGGTGAGGAGCATCTACCCTCTGTGCAGTGGAACATCTAAATATACAGTAACTTAACAGTCAGCCCTCTGTATCTACAGTTACGCATCCAGAGATTCAACCATCCATGGATCCTATTTGCTATTGAAAATAATCTGCAAGTGGACCCATGCAGTTCAAACTCATGTTGTTCAAGGGTCAACTGTATAATGACGCACAGAGCTGTGTGAACTCAGGCAATCACTTAAGCTCTCTGAGTTTCTATTACCTTATTTATAGGATATGGATAATATGCCAGCTGCTTCTAGCTCACAGTGGAGTTGAGGGGAGGGAACTAAGTAAAAGCACTTTTTAAACTTAGAGTAATATTTGGGTGCTAAAAAAAATACACAGTGATTCTCGACTTTGGATACATATTAGAATCACCTGGCAAGCTTTGACAAGTCCCAGTTCCCAGGCTGTACACCAAAAGCATTATGTACTAATTATGTCTCCCCTTCTTCCTCTGCCTCCTCTTTCTCCATATATGTGTGTGTCTGTGTGTGTGTGTGTGTGTATGTACATAGCCTCTTGAAATAGTCAAGAGAAATTTCACTTGTGTTTCCACCAAATCGTATACACAAAGTGCTTGGGGATGACATTCCAAAGAGGTGCTGTGAAGGAGGCGTCCACTGGGGTGGGACTGGGGATGGAGGGGATGGAGGGTCATTAGACTCAAAGAACACATGGGAAGAAAGGTTTCCTCTCCCAGGGTGATGGGTTGATTTCAAAGGACAGAGAGATGGATGGTTGTGCAACACGAAGACAAAGTATTCTGTTAGTGTGGACAAATTTTACTTTGAAATTCAGTTAGGGTGCCTGAGTGGATAACTGAAACCCGGGACAAAGTGAAGGCAGCACAGGCACCTAAGGAAGGTGCAGCCTGAGTACATCTAGTTAATGTCCGTGCCAAGACAGAAGGAATAACAAGTGCCTGAGTGTGTTTCTGTTCAAATTCTGTTCTCAGGCAGTATTGTTTAGGCAAGAGCTTTTTGCCCCAGCCACTGACCCTTAAGAAGTGTTTCTAATGAGCATGCCAAGCTCAGTAATTACTTTCAAGACCTAATTCTTTGATCAAGGTAGAAGACTTGATTTTTTTGAAATAGTCTTGAAAGTAGAAATTTTAACAGAAACAAGGTTTGGTTTGTTTCTAATCTTCACATTTTCCAAAATTACTGTGAACAAAGTACTTCACTGGCATCTGTACTTTAGGGATTAACCAAAACATGGGTTTATACCCAAAAGAAACTAAACAGAGAAAGGACACTGTGCTCACTTGCTATGTTCTCCTCTCTGTTCTCTAGAACCACATGCCGTGGGAAGAACAACCAGGCAAGAAGCCCAGTTGCTCCCGCGGTCTGAAAGCTTTTCACACTGAGCCAGCTCAGGGGCCGTTCTCCACTGCTGAGACGGGGACGTGGACCCTCCCCTTCGTCTCCACAGAGGACGTCCCCAGGGAGACTCCTTCACAACCCAGGAGCATCTCTCAGCACTCACACATCAGTTTAGATGACCTGTGGCTGGAGAAGATGCAGAGGAGGAAGTTGAAGAAGTTGGCCCAGTTTGAAAGGAAGATGCATGCATGTAAAGATGGAGTCCAAGTAAGCTGCTCATATGCCATCGTCATCAGACTTGGCCTGGTACCCCCTCTTCCAATGCAGCTGCTTGCCTTTCCTGCCCCCTGCCCACCTCTGCCCTATACAGCCTGCAAGAGAGACACTGCATAGTGATGTGTCTGAGAGCCACAGAGGCTGTGGCTCCCTCTTCCCTCTCTGCAGTCTGGCCCTGTGCAAGGCAATGGGGCAGAACTGAAGAAGGCGGGGCCTGTCCTCAAGCCCTTTCCATAGGAATTACCATTCAGGGAGGACCCACTCTGTGTCGAACACTGTGTTAGACACTGGACAGCATTAGCTCTAATACTCATAAAGGTGCATGACATTCTGATATAACAGTCTTAAATTAATCAAACAAAATTATATAAAGAGAATTAAATTTTGTCTCTAGGGACATTTTGACACCATGGTTTTTACATGAAACTGTCAGCTGTTTAAAAGTGACTCAGTAGTTTATAAAGCATACCTTTTACCCAATCCCTAACTCTGTTTCTTGTTCTTTCCCTTTATAAAATAGCAATATTTTTTATTATCAAGTATTTGTGAAATACACATCCCTGAGTCTCACCTCATCCCTGATACCCACCTTTATTTATTTTTTTCTGTTTCAGGTACTGTGTTTTTTTTTTTAACATCTTATTGGAGTATAATTGCTCTACAATGGTGTGTTAGTTTCTGCTTTATAACAAAGTGAATCAGCTATACATATACATATGTCCCCATATCTCCTTCCTCTTGTGTCTCCCTCCCACCCTCCCTATCCCACCCCTCTAGGTGGTCACAAAGCACCGAGCTGATCTCCCTGTGCTATGTGGCTGCTTCCCACTAGCTATCTATTTTACATTTGGTAGTATTTATAAGTCCATGCCACTCTCTCACTTCATCCCAGCTTACCCTTCCCCCTCCCCGTGTCCTCAAGTCCGTTCTCTACGTCTGCGTCTTTATTCCTGTCCTGCCCCTAGGTTCTTCAGAACCTTTTTTTTTTTAGACTCCATATATATGTGTTAGCATGCGGTATTTGTTTTTCTCTTTCTGACTTACTTCACTCTGTATGACAGACTCTAACTCCATCCACCTCATTACAAATATCTCCATTTCCTTTCTTTTTATGGCTGAGTAATATTCCATTGTATATATGTGCCACATCTTCTTTATCCATTCATCTGTCGATGGACACTTAGGTTGCTTCCATGTCCTGGCTATTGTAAATAGAGTGGCAGTGAACATTGTGGTACATGACTCTTTTTGAATTATGGTTTTCTCAGGGTATATGCCCAGTAGTGGGATTGCTGGATCGTATGGTAGTTCTATTTTTAGTTTTTTAAGGCACCTCCATACTGTTCTCCATACCACTTTTTTTTTAATCGAGGTGAAATTCACATAACATAAAATGACCCATGTTAAAGTGTACAATTCAGTGGCATTTAGTAGATTCACAAGACTTTGCAGGCCTTATCTCTACCTAGTTCCAAGACATTCTCATCATCTCAAAAGGAAGCCACAACTATTAAGCAGTCACAACCCATTTCCCCTCCCCAGACCCTGGCAAGCACTAATCTGCTTTCTGTCTCTATGGATCTACCTATTTACCTATGGATATTTCATATAAATGGAATTATAGTGTGTGACCTTTTGTGCCTGACTTCTTTCACTTAGCATCATGTTTGTAAGGTTCTTCTCTGTTGTAGCATACAGCAGCATTTTGTTCCTTTTTATGACTGAATAATATTCCATTGTGTGGCTATGTTTGTTTTTGTTATCTGTTCATCCATTGATAGACATAGGGTTGTCTCCACCTCTTGGCTACTGTAACTAGTGCTGTCGGGAACACTTGTGTATAAGCTTTTGTTTGTATACATGTTTTCTATTCTTTTGGGTATATACATAGGAGTGGAATTGTTAGGATACATGGTAATTCTATGATTAACTGTCTGAGGAGGTGCCAAACTGTTGTCTACACCATTTTACATTTCTACCAACAATGTACGAAGGTTGCCAGTTCTCCACATCCTCCCCGACACTTGTTGTTTTGTGTTGTTTCGTTTAAACTATACCATCCTCCTGGGTCTGAATGGTACCTCATTGTGGTTTGATTTGCATTTTCCTAGTGACTAATGTTGAACATATTTTCATACGCTTGTTGGCCATTTGTATATCTTTTTTGGAGAAATGTCTCTTCAAGGCTTTTGCCCATTTTTAAATTGGGTTATTTATCTTTTTGTGGTTCACTTGTAGGAGTTCTTATGTATGCAGATACTAGACCCCTATCAAATAAGTGATTTACAAGTATTTTCTCCCATCTGTACGTTGCCTTTCTTGACTTTCTTGATAGTGTCTACTGCTGCACAAAAGTATTTAATTTTGATGTAATCCAATTTATCTATTTTTTTCTTTTGTTGCTTACGAATTTAGTGTAATGCCCAATAATCCACTGTCAAATCCAAGGTCATGAAAATTTACTTTTATGCTTTCTTCTAAGAGTTTTTGTACCTTTTGCTCTTACCTTTAGGTTTTGTATTCATTTCGAATTCATTTTTGTGTTTTGTGTGAGGTAGAGTTCCAACTTCAAGCTTTTCCATGTGGATATTTTGTTACTCAGCACCACTTGTTGAAAAGACTATTCTTTCCCTCATTGAATGATTTTGACACCCTTGTAAAAAACCAAATGACCTTAGACGTATAGGTTTATTTCCGGACTCTCAATTCTATTCCACTGGTCTATCCATCTGTGCTTTTGCCAGTATCACACTGCTTTAATTACTGTAACTTTCTGTTAAGTTTTGAAGTTGGGGTGTGTGAGTCCTCTGTGTTATTTTTCAAGATTATTTTGGCTATTTGCTGTCCCTTGTAGTTCCAAATGAATCTTAGGATCAGCTGTTTCATTTCTTGAAAAAAAAAAAAAAAGGCCATTGTGATTTTGATAAGATTACATTGAATCTGTAGATCACTCTGGAGAGTATTGCCTTCTTAACAATATTAAATCTTTAAATCCATGAACACAGGGTGTTGTCTGATTTTTTAGGTGTTCTTTAACTGCTTTTCACAATGTTTTGTAATTTTCACTGTACAAGTCTTGCACATCCTTGGTTAAATATTTCTTAATTATTTTATTCTTTTCGATGGTATTGCAAATGGAATTGTTTTCTTAATTTCATTTTTGGGCTTGTTCATTGCTAGTGTATAGAAATACAATGGATATTTGTATATTGATCTTGTACCCTGCAAATTTGCTGAATTTATTACTCTAAGAATATTTTTGTGTATTATTTAGAAATTTCTATATATAAGATACCCTATACATTTTAAAAATTTATATCTTTGCATTTAATTTTCTTAGGGATTATTATAAATGGCATTGTGTTCTTAATTTTATTTAACACCAGTTGATTCTTAGTATATTGAAATATTGTTGATTTTTATGTGTTGATATTGTAGCCTGTGACCTTGCTGAATTCATTTATTGGTTCCAGGATTCTTTTTAAAGACTCCTTGGGATTTTCTATGTAGACAGTCATATCATCTACAGGTAGGGACAGTTTCATTTTTCCCTTTCTAATCTGTATGTTTTTTTTCCCTTGCCTTATTGCAGTGGCTAGGAATTCTAATACTGTGTTGACTAAGAGTGGGAAAAGTGGATATCCTTGCCTTATTCCCTGTCTTAATAGGATAAATTTCAATATTTCACTATTAAGTATGATGTTAGCTGTAGAGTTTTTATAGTATCTCTTTCTCAAGTTGAGGAATTTCCTCTCTACTCCTAGTTTGCTGAGATTTTTTTTAAAAATCATAAATGTGTGTTGGATTTTTTTCAAAAGCTTTTTCTGTGTCAATTGATGTGATCATTTTATGTTTTCTTCCCTAGCCCCTTGATATGGTAGATTATATTAATTGATTTTTTGGTATGTTGTATCAGCCTTCTCCACTTGGAATAAATCCCACTTGCTCATGCAGTACATATGGAATGTATAATTTTTATACATTCCTATATTAATTTGCTAATATTTTGTCCAGATCTTCTGCATCTACACTCATGAGAGATATTGAGCTGGGGCTTTTGCTTTTGTACTATCTTTCCATAGTTTTGGTATCAGGGTAATATGGACCTCATAAAATGAGTTGGAAAGTAGTCTCTCCTTTTCTATATTCTTAAAAAGACTGTGTAAAATTGGTTTACTTTGCTCTGAAGTCTACTTTGATATCAATATAACCACTTCTTTTTTGATTAATGTTTACATGTACCTTTTTACTTTCAACCTGTCATTGATTTGAAGTGAATTTCTTATGGCAGCATTGTTGGATCTTTTTATTTTATCCACTACGATTGTCTTTTAATTGGTATATTTTGACAGTTAACATTTGAAATAATTATTATGCTAGGGCTTAAATATGCCATTTTATTATTTGTTTTCTGATTGTTTCTTCTGTTTCCCAATACTCTTTTCTGTCAGTTACATGAACAATTTTTAGGATTCCATCATAATTTATTTGTGGCATTTTTGAATATATTGTTCTGTTTGGTTTTCATAGTGGTTGCTAAAAGTATTATATATATACATAACTTATCACAGTCTACTGTTATCAACATTTTACCACTTCCAATGAACTGTAGTAATCTTAGTTCCACCAAGGTTCATTTACCATCTCCACTATTAAAATACAATTGTCTGGTGATTTCTCTACATACATTTTTTTTGAAGTATGGTTGATTTACTTCCAATATTATGTTAGTTTCAGGTATACAACATAGCGATTCAATATTTTTATAGATTACACTGCATATAAAGTTATAAAATAATGGCTATACCTCTCTGTGCTGTACAATATATCTTTGTTGCTTATTATTTTATATATAGTAGTTTGTACCTCTTAATCGCCTTTCTCCTACCTTGCCTCTCCATCCACCCTTTCCCCACTGTTAACCACTGGTTTGTTCTCTGTATCTTTGAGTTTCTTTCCGTTTTTTGTTATATTCATTCATTTGTTTTATTTTTTAGATTCCACATATAACTGAAAATATACAGTATCTTTCTTTCTCTGTCTGACTTATTTCACTAAGCATAATACCCTCAAGGCCCATCCACGTCATTGTTGCAAATGGCAAAATTTCATTCCTTTTTATGGCTGAGTGATATTCCAATGTATGTATATGCCACATCTTCTTTATCTGTTCATCTGTTGATAGACACTCAGGATGCTTCCATACCTTACCAATTTTGGACAATACTGCAATGAACATTGGGGTGCATATATCTTTTTCAATTGTTGTTTTTGTTTCCTTTGGATATATACCCAGGAGTGGAGTTGCTGGATCATATGGTAGTTTTATTTTTAATTTTTTAAGGAACTTCTATATTGTTTTCCATAATGGCTGTACCAATTTACATTGCCACCAACAGTGCACTAGGGTTGCCTTTTCTCCACATCCTCACCAACATTTGTTATTTGTTGTCTTTTTGACGACAGCCATTCTGACAGGTCTGAGGGGATATCTCATTGTGTGTTTTTTAATTAACTTTTTAATTAGAGTATAGTTGATTTACAATGTTGTGTTAGTTTCTGCTGTACAGCAATGTGAGTCAGTTATACATACACATATATCCACTTATTTAGATTCTTTTCTCATATTGTTCATTACAGAATATTGAATAGAGTTCCCTGTGCTATTCAGTAGGTTCTTATTAGTTATCTATTCTATATACAGTAGTGTGTATATGTCAGTCCCAATCTCCCAATTTATCCCTCTCCCCCTATTCCCCCCTGGTAACCACAAGTTTGTTTTCTACATCTGTGACTCAACTTCTGTTTTGTAAATGGGTTCATTTGCACCATTTCTTTAGATTCCACATATAAGGGTTATCATATGATATTTGTCTTTCTCTGTCTGACTTACTTCAATCAGTATGACAATCCCTAGGTCCATCCATGTTGCTGCAAATGGCATTATTTCGTTCTTTTTTATGGCTGAGTAATATTCCATTGTAGATATGTACCACATCTTCTTTATCTATTCCTCCTTTGATGGGCATTTAGGTTGCTTCCATGTCCTGGATATTGTAAATAGTGCTGCATTGAACATTGGGGTGCATGTATCCTTTCAAATTATGGTTTTCTCTGAATATATGCCCAGGAGTGGGATTGCTGGATCATATGGTAGCTCTATTTTTAGTTTTTTAAGGAACCTCCATACTGTTCTCCATAGTGGCTGCACCAATTTACATTCTCACCAACATTGTAGGAGGTCATTGTGGTTTTGAATTACACTCCCTGACAATTAGTTGATGTTGTATTTTCATGTGCCTGCTGGCTATCTGTATGTCGTCTTTGGGAAAATGCCTGTTCAGGTCCTCTGCCCTTTTTTTAATTGGGTTGTTTAGGTTTTTTTGGTATAGAGTTGTATGAGCTGTTTATATATTTTGGATATTAACTGCTTATCAGACATTATTTGCAAATATCTTTTCCCATTCAGTAGGTTGCCTTTTCATTTTATTGATGGTTTCCTTCACTGTGCAAAAGCTTTTAAGTTTGATTAGGTCCCATTTGTTTATTTTTGCTTTTGTTTCCCTTGCCTAAGGAGACAAATCCAAAAAATATTGCTAAGGCCCATGTCAAATAGTATACTGCCTATGTTTTCTTCTAGGAGTTTTATACTTTCTGATCTTACATTTAGGTCTTTAATCCATTCTGAGGGTTTTTTTTTTTAATGGTGTGATGAAATGTTCTAATCTCATTCTTTTACATGTAGTTGTCCAATTTTCCCAGCACTACTTATTGAAGAGACTTTTTCCCCATTGTATATTCTTAACTCCTTTGTCATAGATTAATTGACCATATTGCCTAGGTTTATTTCTGGGCTCTCTATGATGTTCCTTTGATCCATGTATCTGCTTTTGTGCCAATACCATGCTGCTTTGATTACTGTAGCTTTGTAGTGTAGTACGAAGTCAGAGAGCATGACACCTCCAGCTTTGTTCTTTTTTCTCAAGATTGCTTTGGCTATTCGGGATCTTCTGTGGTTCCATACAAATTTTAGGATTATTTATTTGTTCTTGTTCTGTGAAAAATGTCATGGGTATTTTGATAGGCATTGCATTAAATCTGTAGACTGCTTTGGGTAGTACAGATATTTTAACAATATTACTTCTTCCAATTCGTGAATATAGGATGCCTTTCCATTTATTTGTATCATCTCCAGTTTCTTTTATCAATGTCTTATAGTTTTCAAAGTATATGTCTTTCTTCTCCTTGGTTAAATTTATTCTTATGCATTTTATTCTTTTTGATGTGATTGTAAATGGGATTGTTTTCTTGCTTCTCTTTTTCATAGTTAATTATTAGTGAATAGAAAAGTAACAGATTTCTATATATTAATCTTATATCCTACAACTTTATTGAATTCATTTATTCTAAAAGTTTTTTGGTGAAGACTTTAAGGTTTTCTATATATAGTATCATGTCATCTGCAAATATGATAGTTTTACTTCTTCCTGTCCAATTTGGATGTCTTTTTTTTTCTTGACTGACTGCTATGGCTAGGACTTCCAATACTGTGTTAAATAGAAGTGGTGAGAGTGGGCATCCTTGTCTTCTTCGTGATCTAGTAAGAAAAGCTTTCCAGTTTTCCCCGTTGAGTATGATATTAGGTGGGTTTGTCATAAATGGCCTTTATTATCTTGAGAAATTTCCCTCTATACCAACTTTGATAAGAGTTTTTATTGTGAATGGATACTGAATTTTGTCAAATGCTTTTTCTGCATCTATTGAGAGATCATGTGACTTTTATCCTTCATTTTGTTCATTCTTATAGCCTTGGTTGTACAGGAGTCTTTCTGCCAATTTCCAGTTAGTTTTCAGTGGTAATTGTTCCACATGTAGATGTATTTTTGATGTGTTCATGGGGGTAGATGAGTTCCATGTCCTCCTACTCTGCCATCTTGATCAATCCCCTTATCCTTCATTTTGTTAATGTGGTGTATCACATAGATTGATTTGCAAATGTTGGACCATCCTTGCCTCCCTGGGATAAAAACCCACTTGATCATGGTTTATGATCCTTTTTAATGTATTTTTGAATTTGGTTTGATAATATTTTGTTGAGGATTTTTGCATTTATATTCATCAGAGAAACTGGCCTGCAATTTCCATTTTTTGTAATGTCTTTGTCTGGTTTTGGTATCAGGGTAATGCTGGCCTCATAGAATGAGTTTGGGAGTGTTTTCTCCTCTTCAATTTTTTGGAATAGTTTGAGGATAGGTATTCAGTCTTCTTTAAATGTTTGGTAGAATTCCCCTGTGAAGCCATCTGGTTTTGGACTTTTGTTTGTTGGGAGTTTTTTGATTACCAATTCAATTTCAATACTAGTAACCAGTCTGTTCAGATTATCTGTTTCTTCCTGATTCAGTCTTGGAAGATTATATGTTTCTAGGAATTTATCCATTTCTTCTAGGTTGCCCAGTTTGTTGGTATGTAATTGTTCACAGTATTCTCTTATGATTGTTTGTATTTCTGTGATACCGTTGTAAATTGTCCTCTTTCATTTCTAATTTTATGTGGGTCCTCTCTCTTTTTTTCCTAATAAGCCTGGCTAAAGGCTTGTCAATTTTCTTTATCTTTTAAAAAAACAGCTCTTGATTTCATTGGTCTTTTCTGTTGTGTGGTTTTTTTTGGGGGGGGTCTCTATTTTGTTTATATCTACTCTGATCTTTATTATTTCTGTTCTTCTGCTGACTTTGGGTTTTGTTTGTTCTTATTCTTCTAATTCCTTTAGATGGTGGGTTAGGTTGTTTATTTGAGATTTTTCTTATATCTTGAGGTAGGCCTGTATCACTATAAACTTCCCTCTTAGAACTGCTTTTGCTGCATCCCGTAGATTTTGGAAAGTTGTGTTTTTATTTTCATTTGTCTCAGGGTATTTTCTTTTTCTTTTTCTTTTTTCTTTTTTTTTTTTTTTTTTTTTTGATGTGGACCAGTTCTAAAGTCTTTATTGTTTCTTACAATATTGCTTATGCATTATGTTTTGGTTTTTATGGCTGCAAGTCATGTGGGATCTTAGTTCCCTGGCTAGGTATAGAACCAGCACCCCCTGCATTGGAAGGCGAAGTCTTAACCACTGGACTACCAGGGAAGGCCCTGTCTCGGGGTATTTTCTGATTTCCTCTTTGACTTCTTGGTTGACTCACTGGGTTTTTAGTAGCATGCTGTTTAGTCTCTACGTGTTTGTGTTTATTTCCATTTTTCTTCCTGTAATAGATTTCTAGTTTCATACCATTGTGATCTGAAAAGATACTTGGTATATTTTCTATCCTCTTAAATGTGTTGAGACTTGTTTGGTGGACTATCATATGATCTATTCTAGAGAACATTCCATGTGCATGTGAAAAGAATGTGTATTCTGTTTTTGGATGGAATGTCCTGTAGGTATCTATTAAGTCCAGCTGGTCTAATGTGTCATTTAATGTCACTGTTTCCTTATTGGTTTTCTGTTTGATAATCTGTCCATTGATGTAAGTGGGGTGTTAAAGTCCCCTAATACTATTGTATTATTGTCAATTCCTCCCTTTATTTCTGTTATGCAATGCAGTATTATTAACTATAGTTGCCCTGCTGCACCTTACATCCCCATGACTTATTTTATAACTGGAAGTTTGTGTCTTTTGGCTGCCTTCACCCATTTTGCCTACCCCCTACTCCCTGCCTTTGGCAAGTACCAATCTGTTCTCTGTCTCTATTAGCTTGGCTTTTCTTTTTTAAGATTTCACATACAAGTAAGATCATACAGTCTTTCTCTTTCTTGTCTGACTTATTTCACTTAGCATAATGCCCTCAAGAGCCATCCATGTAAAATTTCAATTGTAGCTATATTTTTCAGTTCTAATGTTTCCATTCTATTCTATTTTGCATCTATTTCCCTGCTGTTATTTTCCATTCATTTCAAGAGTGTTCACACTTACTTCTTAGAGCACAGTTATATGAGCTTCTTTAAAATCTTCTATAATTCCAGCACTGTATCATCTTGGTGCTGGGATCTGTTGTCTTTCCCTTATACGTTATGGAGATTTTAATAGTTCTCTGTATATCAAATAATTTTGGGTTATATCTTGGACATTTTGAATATTACGTTATGAGCCTTATTTAGTTTCTGTGGAGAATAATAGTTAAGTTTTATCAGGCAGCTGATCCAGTTTAGGGTACAAGTTCTTACTGGCCTTCAGGGGCTATGTTTCTTATGTCAGTTCATGTTTTCAAGGTGTTTTCAGTGCTACTTGGATAATATGGATCACCCAGTGGCCAGTCTGAGACCTGTAAAATGGTCTACTCCATAATTTGGTTCTCAAAGACTTTAGTATTCTGTTTAGGGTCAGATCCACCCAAGCACAGTTTGGGGGTAAGTCCAGGGGTCATAAACAACGTTATGGTGTCATTTTCTTGATCTCTTTCTTTTCTGCATTCTTCCAGACACTTCTTGGCTTCCAGGAGTCCCCCTCTTCGTGGACTTTTTACTAGAAAGCTAGGCTTTCATTTTCCCACTCTGGCATATACTTCCTGCAACTATGTCTGCCTCTGGAGCCAAGGGGCAGGAGGACAGAGACAGGAAAAAAGAAATAGGGATTCTCCCCCTCCCTCAGAGTTTTAGATGCCTGCCTGGCCATCACTGCCATACTATAATGGGATTTCCTGGGAGTCTAGGGTGGAACCAAATGACAACATAGAGGATTTCCCCAATTTGCTCATACCCTTGGGGTCCCTTTCCCCTCTCTTCAGACCAGAGGAAGCTTTTTGGATTACTTTTGGTCCACACCCAGTTTTAAGCTGCTATTGAGTTCAGGCCAGAGGATGCTGTAGGGACCACAAAAAATGTAACTCACCATAGGATTGGTGTAACTTCAAATACTGGCTTCCTTCTCCAACCCACCTGCTACCATTTATTTCAGAGCCCTTAGGTAACTGATTTATACATCTGCCCAAGGTTTTTAGTTGCATTCAAATGGAAAAGATGGAGTGGGGTATAATACTCCCATCTTAATCCTTGTTTGTATATTTACATTTCCATTAATCACTAAAAGAATTTTCTAAGCACTGTTTACTTAATTTGTGTGGAATACAAAAGAATATGGAACATTTATGTGAATACATACCAAAAATTTTAAGTAAATTTGATAACTTTATAAAGTAGACAAAATCTGGAGGGGCCAAGTTTATCTCTGGATAATGGAATGATAAAGAAAGGGACAATATCCTTGCCCTCCCAAGACCTCATGCAACACTGGTCCTTACTGTCTGAAGGGTAAAGTCTGTCTTATGATTATGAGGTGTCAGGGACTTCATGGGTTGCATTTTAATTAAGCACCCCTGCAAGAATATAGCTAAAACAAAGCCTTCCTTTTGGAGAAATGTCAGGCTGTGTGGCTGACCAGCTGGTGTAATTTGGGGGTTTGGAGACCTACTGTCAGTCCTCATTTCACATTGTTGAATGACAACCTATTTTGCCATGGTTGCCACATATGACCATACAGGTTGCAGACTACTGACAACAAGAGAAACTTCCTTCTCTTTTTTCCATGGATTTTGAAATGAATGGCACCTCCCAGAGCTGTGTGTAATTTGGCTGCATGCTCTGCTCATGGCAAAGTCCTGGGCAATTAGAAAAATTATAATGTGGCAATGACAACATGTTATCTCTTTTCTTCATTTACTCTCTGCCTCTTTCCTCCTCTCCCAGTGTTGGAGGAAGATGACCATTACCTCTCCAGAGTCTTTGAATCTCCCTAGAAGAAGCCATCCATTCTCCCAGAGCACCCCGACAGGACTGAACCGCATGGGCTGGCCAGAGGCCATACCTGACATTGGTGAGTTACATGCCTCTCTCTTTTCCTTCACACTCCGGTGTCCTGGCAAAAAGGACAAGACCTGAGAGCATGTTGTTGACAGCTGTGTTTACTTGTCTGACAGAAGTAGCTTGAATGTGAGAAATAAACCATTGTCTTTAACTCCTTCAATTAGGAAGAGGTCCCTAGCACTCTCATAAAGGGAATTCTTGGCTTGAGGAAGATTCCATTACTGAATCCCTAAACCTGGCTCCTTTCATTTATTTTGAGCAGAACTACTGACCATCCCTTGAAACTTGTAATAGGGTATAACTTACAGAAGAAATAATTACAGTGAGAGAGTTGTCTAATCTAGTGATGAAACCTGGGTGTTTTCCCTTCTGGGGGACAAGCCTCTTCCTTGAGTTTTATGGCAGCCTGTCTGAGTCCCTTTCCCAAAACTATGGCAAGCAGCATCACATCACATATTTGTCCATAAAAGGGCTGATTTTTGTGCCAGAAGGAAACTGGGACCCAGTGAGGGCCAGGATGGGGCATCCTCATGCACAGCTACCACCCTTCCTGGACTTAACCCAGGAAGGGCTGGACACAGTGAAAATGCTCAAGGCTCCTGGTGCAAGGACAGATGTTGTGTCTCAGGTCTTGAGCAGGTGCAGATTATGTTAGATGGAAACCTTATGGTTTAAAGGCATCCAGCTGGCTGAAGGAAGAGGCCAAATCTGGTGTTTAAAAAGGATAAAGAAGAGTAAAAGCCTTAGACAGGGTTGAAAAAACAAAATAGCTACACCTGCCAAACATGTACTTTTCCAGACTTGGGGAGTAGGGACAGGGCTGGCATTCAAGGATGTCTGTAGTTTGATCCTATTGGAGCTAAAGACCTGTAGAAAGCAGGTGAGGTTAGCAAAAGATGATATGGGAGAATAGTGGCTGGGCCCTGATCATTAGAGTGTGGCATATGCTGTGCTGAGGAGTCAGCTCTGATACAGACATAAGTCCTGACCTCTGAATCTGACTCAGTGCATACTGGGTGCTGGTCCTGGGGGAGCTGGCTACTCAGATTAGCCAGTAGCCATGATTGTTTTCCATTAGCAAATGTCTGTGCTTATGCTTATCATGCAGTGGATTTTAATCTTCCCCAGATATGGTTTTAATCTTAAATTCACAATAAGCAAAGTCATGAAAATGTGTTTGACATCTGCTGAAAGAATCCTTTCATGGGAAAAGATAGTTCTAACATAAACTCTTCATTAAGTCATGGAATAGTTTAGAGGCTCACGGAAGAGACAGTAACGGGTGAGAGTAGCATTTCTCCTGGAAAAATCTTCAAGGTTGATTTTGGCTCTTGAAGTTAGAAACTTCTTACAAGTTCAAGCTTAATAATCATATGTTCCTATTATTTCAGAGCCTCATTTGAATTAATTAGCAGATGTATTTATTGTAGAATAAGAGATTTTTAAAACCTCAATGTCATATGTCCCTCAGCATGCCTGCATGCTGAGGACTCTGGAAGTCAAAGGTCAGGGCTCTGGCTGTAGCTGCCCTTCATGTGGGGGTGAGAAATTGGGCACTTCCCTCCATTTGTCTATCTCATACTTCTTTTTATTTAAAAAAAAGAGTATAATTCCTGTATTCATCAGATTAATATGAGGGGCTAGCTTAGGTCTCTGTATTTAGCTTAGGAAAGCTTTCTTTTCTTCAATTATTGCTTCCACTCCAACTGCTCTATTCCAAACTTCTGGGGTTTCTTTCTACGGATTGTATTCCCAGGTTCTATCCCCAGAATCTCTCATTATTTTCATTATTTTATCCTTTTCCTCTCTGTTCTGGGAGAATATCTCACTTTTATCTTCTGCTTTGCTTTTCTGGTTTTACCTCATCTGCTGTTCATTGCCTTCATTAATATTTGTGATTCAGTGATCATGTTTTTAATTTCCATACATTATTTCCAATGTCCTCTAGAAGTTCATTAAAAACAGAAAGTTGGGCGTTTTGTAAAATTTTCTCCTGTTCATGTTTTATAAATTCATTTCCAAATTCATATACTTTTCTTTTAACTGGTAACTTTTTTATAGGTGAAATTTCTCTATTTGCTTATCTTTACAGACATCAATTCTTCACCAGCAATGGCTTGTTGTCAGGTAGCACTTGAGACAACATCCTTTCAGAGATTGTTACAGGTTCCTCTTAAAATCCTTCAAGCATAGCTGAAGCAGGAAAAGTTAAGCTTTCCTATAATGTGTATCATGGGTTCAGTCACCTTGGTGCGGGAGCTTTAAGCAGTCCCAGCGAGAGGTTTGCCTCTTTCCAGCACTTCTTCTCTACGTTTGGTGGAGTAGTCAAGAATTAGCCTGATGTGGGAGCATGCCACCCTCTGCCCCACAAGTTGGTGCCCAGGATAAACTCTACCACACCCACTCTTCTCTGAGTGGAGCCAGCAGGGCCAGATATGACTCTGTGAGCCCCTAGCATGATGGCTGCACACAGCATCATGTAAAGCCCTCTGCAACTCCAGAACATTTGTTGGAAAGACTCTTTTTCCCTTTGAATGGTCTTGACCCCCCTGTCGAAAGTAAGCTGATCATAGATGTATGGATTTATTCCTGGACTGTCAACTGTATTCCACTGATATATGTCTATTCTTGTACTAGTACCACACTGTCTTGTTTACCATTACTTTGTAGTAAGGTTTGAAATCAGAAAGTGGAGTCTTCCTACTTTCCCCTTTTTTTTTCAGGAATGTCTTAGCTATTCTGAGTCCCTTGCAATTCCATATGACTTTTAGAATCAGGTTGTCAATTTCTACAAAGATATCAGTTGAGATTCTGATGAGGATTTTATTGAATCTGTACATGAGTTTGGAGAGCACTGTCATCTTAACAATGTTGAGTTTTCTGATCTATGAACATAGGACTTTTTTCCCATTTATTTAGATCTTCTTTTGTTTCTTTCAACAACATTTTGTCATTTTCAGAATACAAGTTTGTACTTCCTTTGAAAAATTCATTCCTAAGTGCTTTATATAATTTTTAATGCATTGTGAATGAAATTGTCTCCTGAATTCCATTTTCAGACTGGTCATTAAAAGTGCATAGAAATACAATTGACTTTTGTATACTGGTCTTGTATCCTGCAACCTTGCTGAACTCATTTATTAGTTCTAGTTTTTTAATGGATTCCTTAGGATTTTCTACACACCAGATCATGTTATCTATAAGTAGAGACAGTTTTACTTCTTCCTTTCCCATCTGGATGTCTTTTTTTTCTTGCCTAAGTGCCCTGATTAGAGCCTCCAGTACTGTACATTTGAATAAAAATGGCAAGAATGGACATCCTTGCTTTTTTTCCTGATTTTAGGGGGAAAGCATCCCATCTTCACCATTAAGTATGATGTTAGCTGTGGGTTTTTCATAGATGCCCTTTATTGGGTAAATAATGTTTCTATATTCCTAGTTTGTCAAGTTTTTTTTGTCACAAGAGAGTGTTGGATTTTTGTCAAATGCTTGTCCTGTCTATTGAGATAATCATGCAACTTTTGTTCTTTATTCTGTTGATGTGGTGTATTACATTAATTGATTTTCAGATGTTAAACAACCCTTGCATTTCTGAGATAAATTTCACTTGGTCAAGACGTGTAATTCTCATTATATTTTGCTGAATTTGGTTTGCTAGTATTTTGTTGAAGATTTTTGCATCCATATCCATAAGAGATATTGGTCTGTAATTTTCTTTTCTTTTAATGTCTTTGTCTGGTTTTGGCCTCATAAAATAATTTGGGAAATCTTCCCTCATCTTCTATTTTCTTCAATAGCTTGTGAAGAATTGGTATTAATTCTTTTTCAATGTTTGGTAGAATTCAGGGGTGAAGCCAATTGGGTGTGGGCTTTTCTTTGTAGGCAGTCTTGTTATTACTGATTCAATCTCTTTACTTGTTATAGAGCTATTCAGATTGTCTATTTCTCTTGAGTAGGTTTTGGTAGTTTGCATCTTTCTAGGAATTTGTCCATTTTATCTAAGTCATCTAACTGTTGGTGTACAGTTGTTCAGTCTTCTCTTATAATCCTTTTTATTTCTGCAAAGTCAGAAGTAATGCCCCTTCTTTCATTTCTGATTCTGGTAATGAGTCCTCTTCTTTCACTTGGTCAAACCAGCTAAAGGTCTGCCAATTCTGTTGCTTTTCCCTAAGAACCAGCATTTGGTTTCTTTTATTTTCTGTTTTTTCTCTAGTCTCTATTTCTGTTTCTGAATATTTCTGTTCTCCATTGTGCCTCTACTAACTCCTACTCTAATCTGTATTGTTTCCTTCCTTGTGCTTGTTTTAGGTTTAGTTTTGCTCTTTTTTTCCCCTGTGTCATTGGGTGCAGATCCAGTTGTTGATTTGAGATTTTTCTTCTTTCTTAATACAGGTATTTGCAGCTATAAATTTCCTTCTGAGCACTGCTTTACCTGTCTTCATAACTTTGGGCATATTTTGTCTTCATTGTCATTTATTTCAAGGTATTTTCCGATTTTTCTTTTGATTTCTTCTTGGACCCATTAGTTATTTAGGAGTTTGTTATTTAATTTCCACATATTTGTGAGTTTCTCAAATTTCCCTTATTATTGATTTCTAATTTCATTCCACTGTGGTCAAAGAATACATTTTGTATTATTTCCATACTTTTAAATTTGTGGAAGTTTGTTTTATGGACTAACACATGGTCTAGCCTGGAGAATGTTCCATATACACTTGAGAAGTATACTCTGTTATTGTTGGAAAGTATACTCTGTTCTATATATGACTATTATGCCTAAATGGTTTATGGTGTAGGTCAAATATTCTATTTCCTTGATCTTCTGTATAGTTGCTCTATCCATTATTGAAAGTTGGGCATAAACCTCCAACTATTATTGTTGAATTATCTATTTCTCCCTTCATTTCTGTCAGTTTTTGCTTTATGTACTTTAGTGCTCTGTTATTAGGTAGGTGGATATATATTTGTACTTATATCTTCCTGATGGATTAACCCTTTTATTGTTATAAAATGTCCTTCTTTGTCTCTAGTGTCTTTTGTTTTTTTTTAATTTTTTTTAATTGGAGTATAACTGCTTTACAGTGCTGTGTTCATTTCTGCTGTATGATGAAGTGAATCAGCTATATGTATACATATATCCCCTCCCTCTTAAACCTCTCTCCCACCACCCCCCCATCCCACCCATCTATGTCATCACAGAGCACCAAGCTGAGCTTCCTGTGATTTATAGCAGGTTCCCACTAGCTATCTATTTTACACATGGTAGTGTATTTATGTCTAATTTAATCTTCTAGCTCATTCCACCCTCCCCTTCCCCCACTGCATCCACATGTCCGATCTCTACATCTGTGTCTCTATTCCTGCACTGGAACTAGGTTCATCTGTACCATTTTGCTGGATTCCACATATATGCATTAATATATGATATTTGTTTTTCTCTTCCTGACTTACTTCACTCTGTATGACAGACTAGGTCCATCCACATCTCTACAAATGACCCAATTTCGTTCCTTTTTAGGACTGAGTAATATTCCATTGTATATAGGTACCACATCTTCTTTATTCATTCAACAGTCATTGAACGTTTAGGTTGTTTCCATTTCCTGGCTATTGCAGATAGTGCTTAAATGAACATTGTGGTACATGTGTCCTTTTGAATTACAGTTTTCTCAGGGTATATGCCCAGTAGTGGGATTGCTGGGTCATATGGTAGTTCTCTTTTTAATTTTTTATGGAACCTCCATACTGTTCTCCACAGTGGCTGTATCAATTTACATTCCCACCAACAGTGCAAGAAGGTTCCCTTTTCTCCACACCCTCTCCAGCATTTATTGTTTGTTTATTTTTTGATGATGGCCATTCTGACCAATGTGAGGTGATACCTCATTGTAGTTTTGATTTGCATTTCTCTAATAATTAGTGATGTTGAGCATCTTTTCGTGTATTTGTTGGCCATCTGTAAGCCTTCTTTGGAGAAATGTCTATTTAGGTCTTCCACCCATTTTTTGATTTGGTTGTTTGTTTTTTTGGTGTTGAGCTGCATGAGCTGTTTGTATATTTTGGAGATTAATCCTTTGTCAGTTGCTTCACTTGCATATATTCTCCCACTCTGAAGGCTGTCTTTTTGTCTTGTTTATGGTTTCCTTGGTTGTGCAAGAGCTTTTAAGTTTCATTAGGTCCCATTTGGTTTTTTTTTTTCCATTACTCTAAGAGGTGGGTCAAAAAAGATCCTGCTGCAATTTATGTCAAAGAGTGTTCTGCCTATGTTTTCCTCTAAGAGTTTTATGGTGTCTAGCTTTACATTTAGGTCATTAATCCATTTTGAGTTTATTCTTGTATATGGTGTTAGGGAGTGTTCTAATTTCATACTTTAACGTGTAGCTGTCCAGTTTTCCCGGCACCATTTATTGAAGAGGCTCTCTTTTCTCCGTTTTATATTCTTGCCTCCTTTGTCATAGATTAGGTGTCCATAGGTGTGTGGGTTTATCTCTGGGCTTTCTATCCTGTTCCATCGATCCATATTTCTGTTTTTGTGCCAGTACCATGCTGTCCTGATCACTGTACCTTTGTAGTATCGTCTGAAGTCAGGGAGCCTGATTCCTCCAGCTCTGTTTTTCCTTCTCAAGATTGCTTTGGCTATTCAGGGTCTTTTGTGTTTCCATACAAATTGTAAGATTTTTTTCTGTTAATTCTGCAAAGAATGCCACTGGTAATTTGATAGGGATTGCATTGAATATGTAGATTGCTTTGGGTAGTATAGTCATTTTCACAATATTGATTCTTCCAATCCAAGAACATGGTATATTTCTCCATCTGTCTGTGTCACCTTTGATTTTTTTCATCAGTGTTTTATAGTTTTCTGAGTACAGATCTTTTGCCTCCTTAGGTAGATTTATCCTAGGTATTTTATTCTTTTTGTTGCGATGGTAAATGGGATTGTTTCCTTAATTTCTCTTTCTGATCTTTTGTTGTTAGTGTATAGGAAGGCAGGAGATTCCTGTGCATTAATTTTGTATCCTGTAACTTTACCAAATTGATTGATTAACTCTAGTAGTTTTCTGGTGGCATCTTTAGGATTTTTTATGTATAGTATCATGTCATCTGCAAACAGTGATGGTTTCATTTCTTCTTTTCCAATTTCTAATCCTTTTACTTCTTTTTCTTCTCTGATTGCCATGGCTAGGACTTCCAAAACTATGTTGAATAATAGTGGTGAGAATGGACATCCTTGTCTTGTTCCTGATCTTAGAGGAAATGCCCTCAGTTTTTCACCATTGAGAATGATGTTTGCTGTGGGTTTGTCATATATGGCCTTTATTATATTGAGGTAGATTCCCTCTATGCCCACTTTCTGGAGAGTTTTTACCATAAATGGGTGTTGAATTTTGTCAAAAGCTTTTTCTGCATCTAGTGAGATGAACATATGGTTTTTATTCTTTAATTTGTTAATATGGTGTATCACATTGATTGATTTGCATATATTGAAGAATCCTTGCATTCCTGGGATAAATCCCACTTGATCACTGTGTATGATCCTTTTAGTGTGTTGTTGGATTCTGTTTGCTAGTGTTTTGTTGAGGATTTTTACATCTATGTGATATTGGCCTGTAATTTTTGTGTGTGTGTGTGACATCTTTGTCTGGTTTTGGTATCAGGGTGATGGTGGCCTCATAGAATGAGTTTGGGAGTGTTCCTCCCTCTGCTATTTTGGAAGAGTTTGAGAAGGATAGGTGTTAGCTCTTCTCTAAATGTTTCATAGAATTCGCCTGTGAAGCCATCTGGTCCTGGACTTTTGTTTGTTGGAAGATTTTTAATTACAGTTTCAATTTCATTACTTGTGGTTGGTCTGTTTATATTTTCTAATGCTTCCTGGTTCAGTCTGGAAAATTGTACCTTTCCAAGAATTTGCCTATTTCTTCCATGTTGTCCATTTTACTGGCATATAGTTGCTTGTAGTAGTCCTTATGATCCTTTGCATTTCTGCAGTGCCAGTTGTAATTTCTTCCTTTTCATTTCTAATTTTATTGATTTGTGTCCTCTTCCTTTTTTCTTTTTTTTTTTAAAATAAATTTATTTATTTATTTATTGCTGTGTTGAGTCTTTGCTGCTGTGCACAGGCTTTCTCTAGTTGCAGCAAGCAGGGGCCACTCTTCACTGCAGTGCAGGGGCTTCCCATTGCAGTGGCTTCTCTTGTTACAGAGCATGGGCTCCAGATACACAAAGCCCTGGAATGTTGGGCTCAGTAGTTGTGGTGCGTTGGGTTCAGTAGTTGTGACATGTGGGCTCAGTAGTTGTGGCGCACGGGCTTAGTTGCTCCACAGCATGTTGGATCTTCCCAGGCCAGGGCTCGAAACCGTGTGCCCTGCATTGGCAGGCAGATTCTTAACCACTGCGCCACCAGGGAAGCCCCTCCCTTTTTTCTTGATGATGCTGGCTAAAGGTTTATCAATTTTGTTTATATTCTCAAAGAACAAACCTTTAGTTTTATTCATCTTTGCTATTGTTTTCTTCATTTCTATTTGACTTATTTCTGCTCTGATCTTTATGATTTCTTTCCTTCTACTGATTTTAGGTTTTGTTTGTTCTTTCTCTATTTGCTTAGGTGTAAGGTTAGATTGTTTATTTGAGATTTTTCTGGTTTCTTGAGGTGAGATTGAATTGCCATAAACTTCCCTCTTAAAAATGCTTTTTGCTGCATCCAGTAGGTTTGGGGTCATCATGTTTTTGTTGGCATTTGTTTCTATGTATTTTTTAAATTTCCTCTTTCCTCTTTGATTTCTTCAGTGATCTCTTGGTTATTTAGCAGTGCCCTGTTTAGCCTCCACGTGTTTGTGGTTTTTACAGTTTTTTTCCTGTAATTGATTTCTAATCTCATAGCATGTGGTCAGAAAAGATGCTTGATACAATTACAATTTTCTTAAATTTTCTGAGGCTTGATTTGTGACCCAAGGTGTTATCCTGGCAAATGTTCCATGTGCACTTGAGAAGAAAGTGTATTTGGCCACTTTCAGGTGGAATGTTCTATAAATATCAATTAAATCTATCTGGTCTGTTGTGTCATTTAAAGCTTGTGTTTCCTTATTTATTTTCTGTCTGGATGATCTGTCCATTGGTGCAAGTGGGGTGTTAAAGTCCCCCACTATTATTGTGTTACTGTCAATTTCTCCTATTATGGCTGTTAGCATTTGCCTTATCTATTGAGGTGCTCCTATGTTGGGTGTATAAATATTTATAATTGTTATATCTTCTTCTTGGATTGATCCCTTGATCATTCTGTAGTGTCATTCCTTATCTCTTTTAACAGTCTTTATTTTAAAGTCTATTTTATCTGATATGAGTATTGCTACTCCAGCTTTCTTTTAATTTCCATTTGCATGGAATATCTTCTTCCATCCCCTCACTTTCAGTCTGTATGTATCCCTAGGTCTGAAGCGGGTCTCTTGTATACAGCATATATACGGGTCTTATTTTTGTATCCATTCAGCCAGTCTGTGTCTTACGGTTGGAGCATTTAATCCATTTACATTTAAGGTAATTATTGATATGTATGTTCCTATTACCATTTTCTTAATTGTTTTGGGTTTGTTTTTGTGGGTCTTTTGTTTCTCTTGTGTTTCCCGCCTACTGAAGTTCCTTTAACATTTATTTTAAAGCTGGTTTGGTGGTGCTGAATTCTCTTGGCTTTTGCTTGTCTGTAAAGCCTTTGATTTCTCTGTCAAATCTGAATGAGATCCCTCAGTAATCTTGGTTATAGATTTTTCCCTTCCATCACTTTAAATATATCCTGCCACTCCCTTCTTGCCTGCAGAGTTTCTACTGAAAAATCAGCTGATAACCTTATGGGGATTCCCTTGTGTGTTATTGTTTGATTTTCCCTTGCTGCTTTTAATATTTTTTCTTTGAATTTAATTTTTGTTAGTTTGATTAATATGTGTCTCAGTGTGTTTCTTCTAGGGTTTATCATGTATGGGACTCTCTGCGCTTCCTGGATTTGGGTGGCTATTTCCTTTCCCATGTTAGGGAAGTTTTTGACTATAATCTTTTAAAATATCTTCTCAGACCCTTTCTTTTTCTTGTCTTCTTCTTCTGGGACCCCTGTAATTCGAATATTGGTGCATTTAGTGTTGTCCCAGAGGTCTCTGACACTGTCTTCAATTCTTTTCATTCGTTTTTCTTTATTCTGCTCCTCAGCAGTTATTTCCACCATTCTATCTTCCATCTCACTTATTCGTTCTTCTGCCTCAGTTATTCTGCTATTGATTCCTTCTAGTGTATTTTTCATTTTAGTTATTGTGTTGTTCATCTCCGTTTGTTCTTTAGTTCTTCTAGGTCATTGTTAAACATTTCTTGTATTTTCTCGATCCATGCCTCCATTCTATTTCTGAGATTTCAGATCTTTACTATCATTACTCTGAATTCTTTTTCAGGTAGGTTGCCTATTTCCTCTTCATTTATTTGGTCTTGTAGGTTTTTACCTTGCTCCTTCATCTGTGACATATTTTTTTGTCATCTCATTTTTTTTGATGGGTGGGACTGTGTTCCTTTCTAACTTGGTGTTTGGCCTGAGGCATCCAGCACTGGAGTTTGCAGGCAGTTGGGTAGAGCCGGATCTTGATGCTGGGATGAGGACCTCTGGGAGAGCTCACACTGATTAATATTCCCTGGGGTCTGAGGTTCTCTGTTAGTCCAGTGGTTCGGACTCAGTGATCACACCACAGGAGCTCAGGCCCAACCCCTGGCCGTGAACCAAGATCCTGCAAGTCACATGGCACAGCAAAAAAAAAAAAAAAATTGGAACAGAACAATAACAAGGAATAAAAAATAAAATAAAATTAGAAAACTAACAGATATATTAGAAAAAAATAAAAATATAAATCAGAGAACAACTAGAAGGTAAAGCAGAACCACAATAGCAAAAAAAAGTCCAGAAAAGGCCTTGGCTCTGGGGGGCAGGCCTTAGGCAGGCAAGGGGTTTAGGCGGGGGCAGGGTCTAGGCTTAGGACCCATGTGGCCAGATAAGGCACTGGGGGGTCTGGGGGCAGGGCTTAGGCGGCCATGGAGCACAGAGGATCAGGCCTGGGACCCCAGCAGGCTCCCCAGGGCCCAAGTGGGCAGGGGAAACACTAGCTGTGTTCCCCTCCAATCCTCTCAACCCCCGAGGGTCTCTCCCCATCCCCATTGATACCCTCGTGGTCAGTGGGCCTCTCCAGGTGTGGGAACCTCTCCTCTCCCCCAGCGAGCCCTCATGGGCACCAGTCCCATCCCACCTCCACTTCTCCTATCCCCTCACTCACCCCCACTTCCTACCCGGTTGCTTGGGGATTCCTCCCATCCTCTTGGGTGTCAAGGTCCCCCACCAGAGTCTGGTAGGTGCCCTCGTTGTGATACAAACTCCATGTCCTCTTACTCCACCCCCTAGTGTCTTTTGTTTTAAAGTTTATTTTATCTGATATCAACAGAGCCACTCCAGCTTTCTTGTGGTTGCTGTTTACATGATATATCTTTTTTCCATCTTTTTACTTTCAAGTTATTTGTGTCTGAATCTAAAATGTGTCTCCTATAGACAACATATAGGTGGATCGTGCTTTTTATCCACCTGACACTCTGTCTTTTGATTGGATTGTTTAATTCATTTACATTTAGTGTTGTTATTGATATAGTTATATTTACATCTGCCATTTTACTTTTTATTTTCTATATTTTTGAGTACTTTTTAGTGGTTGCTCTAGGGTTTAACGTGCACATCTTTTAAAATTTATTTTATTGAAGTATAGTTGATTTACAATGTGTTAATTTCTACTGTACAGCAAAGTGGTTCAGTTATACATATGTATACACACAGTTATACATATGTATACACAGTTATACATATGTATACATCATATATATATTGAATATAATTCCCTATATAGTAAGAACTTGTTGTTTATCATGCACATCTTAACTTATTAGAATCAACTTCAGATGTATATTAGCTTAATTCCAGCAACATATAGAAATATTATTCCTATATAGCTCTATTCCTTTTCTCCCCTTTGTGGTATTACTGTTATACATATATTACATCTATTAATGTTACAAACCCAACAATGCATTGTTAAAATTATTATTCTACCATCTGTCATTATTTTCCTAGCTATTACAGCTTTGTTCCCACCCACCTCCTTTGTGCTAGTATTAGCAGATATAGTCTAGATATATTACATTTCTATATGTTGTAGGCCAAACAATACATTAGATACATATTATTTTATACAATTGGTTTTTAAATCAGTTAAGAGAAAAAAGGAAAAAAATAGGAATTTATCTTTTATAATTACATAATTACCTTTGCTAGTGCTCTATTTTTGTTCATGTGTATTTGAATTACCATCTGGGGTCACTTGCTTTCAATCTGAAGAACTTAGGTATTTCTTGTAAGTTGGGTCTGCTAGCAACAATTTCTCTCCGAGTTTATCTGAGAAAGTCTATTCTGCCTTTGTTTTTGAAAGATAGCTTTGCTGGATATAGGACTCTTGGTTAAGAGGCTTTTTATTTTTTTCTTTCAGTACTTTTAATATTATCCCACCACCTCTGGCCTCCACAGCTTCTGCAGGGAAGTCAGCTGTTAATCTTTCTGGGGTTCCCTTGTGAGTTATATATCATTTTGCTCTTGCTGCTTTCAAGATTTTCTCCTTGTCTTTTGCTTTCAGCATATTTAAGATGATGTGTCTGTTTGTGGGTCCCTTTCCATTTATCCTACTTAGAATTTGTTGTGCTTCCTAGATATGTAAATTTTTGTTTCTCAGTAAATTTTGGAAGTTTTCAACTATTATTTCTTTGAATTTGTTTTTCTTCTTTCTCTCTCTTCTCTTTCTGCTACTCCCATTATACATATGTTGGTGCAGTTAATGGTGCTCCTCCACTTGCTCCTGGCTGGGAAAGGAGGTCTCTGCCTGGTAACCCCCTCCAGGAAATCCTTCCACCTAATGATAATGGTGCTGGGGGACTGTTCCTTATTACTCTGAGGCTGTGTTCATTTTTTTTCATTCTTTTTTTCATTATGTTCTTCAGTTTGCATAATCTCTATCAATCTCTTCAAGTATGCTGGTTCTTTTTTCCTGCCAATTCAAACCTACTGTTGAGACCCTCTAGTGAATTTTTTATTTTAGTTACTGTACTCTTCAACTCTAGAACTTCCATTTTCAAAAAATAATTACTATCTATCTATTGATGTTCTCTATTTGCTGCAACTTGTGTTAAAAAACAAAATTCAACTGAGTAAAACTGAAGATCTATTTGCCTTTATTCAATAATTCATGAATCGGACAGCATCCCACGTAGCAAGTAGAAACGTGCTCTGAGAAGCTGCACAAATTGCAAAGTTTTTATAGGTAGAAAGAGTGTATGACAAAGAAGTAAAAGAATAGATTGTTTCAGGCAAGGTTACATTCCCTTAGGGAAAGGCAGGGATCTTAGGGAGTTTACCTCACTAATACTAACCAGGAAATTCCAGACTGATTGGTTTAAAATCCACTCCTGGGAGAGGCTGAAACTGCAGTTAGGTCAGGTATTAAGTCTTACTGGGGCTTAACACACGTGTCTCCATTTGGGGCTTTTTTTTTTTTTTAACAATTCTCCTTTGATCTCTGCCTGAGATATGTAATCAAAATTTAAGGCAGTAGCACCACTCACAATTATACCACTCTATGGTTCTCACAACTTTCGTTGATCCTTGATTTTTGCTTTTTGGTTTTTTGTTTTTTTTTTTTCTGAACATCTGTGGTATTCACAGGTCACGACTTCAGGTTCACATTTTTTAAGTAGGTCACTTCCATTTCTCTTTCAGTGTTCCAATCTGAGGGAGATCATCTGCTTGGTGGCTAGTGACCACAAACATGCATTTAAAGCTTTTGAGAGGACACAACACACCAGAGAGGTTATTATGATTATTATAAGTAGGATAATTCCCAATGTTCATAAAGCATTTGGAGCTATGGTCCCCATGACCCAAACCAATCAAAATCAAATAAGTCAAAAAAAGACCCCACTGAAGGGTCTTTTTAAGCCAAATGGCTTGTTCAGTGATTTACGTGACTGAGCTTCAGCTTCCCCAGAAGTGTCAATCCAGGTGCAGCAGGTGGTGTAGGCCACAGCACAGACATCTCCTTGCTCAGCTTAAAGATAATCCAACTTTGGTTAGAGAGTATAAGGATCTTTGCTGGGCAGCCAGTATCTTAGCAAGTGAATCTGCAGTGTCTCCAAGAATTAAGGAATGGTTTCTAAGCATACTCTCATTTGTGTTTACTTCCATGTAAGGGGTTAGTCAGGTTTTTAGCACAAATGGGAAGAGAATCTTCTAGTCTGAAATAAAAAGTTGTTCTAAATTCCAGAGGTTACTCCCTTTAGCAGTGGTCTGGGAGGTATGGGCGATGGCATTATCTTTCCAGGCCAATGCCAGAGTAAAGGAAAGAAAGGGAAGAAGGGAAGTATTAAGTCTTGATTCAGCATCTTGGGTGGAAGCAGATTTCATCGATGCTGACATATTTTACAACAGAGATAACCTGAATTTGACTAGTAAGCCCAGGTAGAATAAAAGTTATTTATCTGCATTATGGTCAATGTTGGTAACTCTAAAAACATGTCTGTTTTAATTAAGCCAACGAACTTAAACTAGCTTTAATATTGAATATTTTCTCGGACCACATGAACCTGAAAAGCATGTGGGTTAGTTTATATTTCTGAGAGTTTTTAGAATAACCAACCCTTAATTTATGTAAGTTCTTGTTTGTTTTTAAGGCAACGGAATAGAGCTCTTTTACAAATTAATTTTAGTAATATCATCCAGAGGTAGGAAATAACACACATCAACCACACATGTATATAGAAACAGGAACATATTATACAAATGCAAACAGAGACCTCATAGCTTCTTTTTAAAATTTTAGTTACAAGACAGGTATGATGATGTGAAAATCACTATTTATAAAAGAACAGTTGGAATAAGTTAAGTTCTTCTGTTCAGATAGCTAAAGCTTTTTCTGCTAATATTTATGGAGAAGACACATGATTTTTCATTTGTCTAAATTCAAATGACCTTTCCCCCTTTCATTCTCCTGCTTAGAATTACCTCTCTGAAGATTGTGCTTTAAAGAAATGTCCTAGATAAGAGTTAATATTTACAGCTCAAAGGCACAGGAAAAGAATGCAGGTTCCTCCAAGGACTTTGGTTTCCTAAGGCCAATATTGAAAAGCTTTTTGAGATGAATAAGGAAGGTTTGAGGATTGGTTAACAAGGATTGGTGGTTTCTGGAAGCACACCTCTGGTCCTGGAAAGACTAGACTTGTAAAACAAGGACAGCTGTTTTTAATTTCTCATAGAATTGTATTGCTGCCTAAATGATATCAAAGGACTGTCAGACCCATCCACCTATGTTGGAATATTTTTCTTCCTCTCTCGGTACAATTAGCTTAGGGGAGAAGGCCTTAAGAAAAGTCCTAACAGGCTGGGAACATCGGCTTCCAATCTGGCCATATTTCTGATCATAGAGTTATTAAATCCTTTCAAATATCTTGTCAGGTTTCAGCTGGAACAAAGAGTAAATATTTCTGGCTGTACTGAATTGGATTTAGGAGGTGTTCTTAAAGAGGGTGCAGAAGATATTATCCTCACAAGATCTTAGAGCCACTCCCAAAAATAGCCAAAAGGAAGACTTAGATAATGACAAACAGTTGTCCCTGGGAGAGAATCAATAACCAGTGTGTCTGGATTTGGACAGGAGGGGACATGAAATTTTACTTTCCTCTCTGGTCACTACTGACAGGGATTACCAGGATGAGCACTCAAATAAAAGAGGATAGAGGGGAGCAATAGAAATTACATCAGTCTTGGAAATTCCCTGGGGGTCCAGTGGTTAGGACTCTGTGCTCTCACTGCTGAGGGCCCGGGTTTGCTCCTGGTCAGGGAACTAAGATCCCACAAGCTTTGCAACGCAGCCCAAAAGAAAAAAAAAAAGAAAGAAGGAAATTATATCAGTCTTACTGTTTTTATCTTGTTTTGTTTTTAGATACCTCTTGAGTCTTTAATTTTTCATTAGCATTTTTCAATAAATATTTTAATGAAGCTACTTCGTAATTTTGAAGGCTTTTGGAGGCTTCTGCAAACCAATTAAAATAGGTTATCCTCTTCTGTTTGTTTGATATGGGAACCCTTACTTTTTTTTATAGGCCATTAGGATTATATTTTATGATTTTTTTAACAGATATTAATGTGAGAGATATTGACAACTAGAATCCATGGCTAAAAGGGAAGTATATAAAGTGTTAGAATAATAGTCACATGGAAATCATATAGTATACTTTCTTAAATTGAAAAAAAGAAGTGAAAGACAAATGAAAGATGCAAGAGTTAAATTATATAATTGATATAAAATAATCTGTTATATTTTCTATCCTACACTTGTTTATTTTTGTATGACTTTTAAAGATGCAGTCCTTCTAATAGTTTATAGTTGACTCTCACAGAATTTCTATGGGATGGAACTAATCATATTCCTTGCTACCTTCTCACTCCTTCCTTTGAAACCTATATTTAATATTCCATGGATATACAATTATATATTTTTTTTATTTTTTATTTTTCCATTATGGTTTATTACAGGGTATTGAATATCCTGTGCTATACAGTAGAACCTTGTTGTTTATCTGTTTTATATATAGTAGTATGTATCTCCTAATTCCTAGTTTATCCCTCCCCCACCCCCTTTACCCTTTGGTAACTGTAAGTTTGTTTTCTATGCCTGTGAGTCTGTTTCTGTTTTATAAGTTCATTATAAATATAATATAAATAAGTTCATTTGTGTCATATTTTAGATTCCACATATAAGTGATATACAGTATGTGTCTTTTTCTTTCTGATTTACTTCATTTAGTGTGATAATCTCTAGATCCATCCATGTTGCTGCAAATGGCATTATTTCATTCTTTTTCATGGCTGAGTAGTAGTCCACATACACAATGGATTACTTCCCATGGTGCGGGGGCCGGGGGGAGGGTGGCGGCTAAATCTCACTGCACCAAATTGTGTCCCCTGAGACTCCCCGAACTTCGGGTAGTGAGTGTTAATTTCAGCTGCCATCACCACTGTGGTCTTAAGAAATATGGATCCCTTTTGCATACCAGAACTCAGTGAAGACACTCTACTCTTCCCTGCAGTACAGCTGAAACCAGGATAGCTGGTTCAAATAAGACTCTACTGAAAACTTAAAAGAGAAATGGACTCAGAAGAAGCATGGCGCATGGCTGGCTGACACAGGCTAGATCTGCCCGGGCTGCTGCTACCTAGAGGCACTCACCACTTGGGGGTCACACAACACCTTCTCAAAGTCCTGACCCCAGAGAGCAGGAGTGCTCCCTTCTGCCTAGCTGGCCTCCTGCTCAGTTTCAGGTCCCTACTCATTCTTCCACAGGCACTCCCCGGGCACCTAGCCTGCAGCAGATGCTCTGCACACACTGGGGATACAGTAGTGGTACAGAGCCGCTGCCCTCACAGTGCATGGTCTATGGGAGGCAGCCAACAGATAACCAAGCCACTGACAGATGGCAATAAGTGCTGGAAAGGAATAACCGAAGTCTCACTGAGGAGGCAACATTTACTGAGATCTGAAGTTTGGGGAGCCAATACCTTGAAAAACAAAGAGAACATTCCAGGTAAAAAGAACAGTAAGTGCAAAGGCCCTGAGACAGGAAGGAGAGACAGCAAGACAGCCACCGTGGCTGGAGTGGAAAGATCAAGGGAAAGGGAGCGCTGACAGGAGGTGGAGAATAGGGCGGCCAACACACAGGGTCTTGCGGGTCTCGTTAACTGCGAGAGAAGCGTCTGAAGTGTTTGCATCAGTAGCAGGACATGGTATGATTTATATTTTAATTTAGAGCTCCCTCTCTGGCTGCTCTGTGGAACAAGTCAAGAGACTGACGCTGTCTTCCAAACACAGTATGGTAGTGGTGCAATAAAGTGAAAGAAATGGACACCGTGGACACTTATTTTGGAGGGAGAACCCACAGACTTGCTGATGGATTGGGAGGGTGTCTCCTGATCTGTGACTCATCCCCCAACAGCAGTTCTTCCTACCCCCAAGGGCTAGGTTCACAGGCCTCAACAGGACAACCGGACAAGAACATAGACGGTGACTCTCCTTGCTGAAAGCCTGCACTCAGGAGCAAGGGGGTGTCGGAGGACAGCTGTTCTTCCCAAGGACAGCGAAGAATGGAGGCATGGGTGGGAAGTGTGCATACCAGGTATGGAATGGTCAGGAAGGATCCCCAGAGGAGTAAGCTGAGGGGGGGCCTTCAAGGTGCAGATTTGGCTGAGTCACCCTGCAATGCCCATCAACTGAACCTCCAACACACTAGTATTGCCTTAGGCTTGTACAGAGCTTTGTACTTCGTACATAAACGCTGGTATGCCATTGTCCCAGCTCCCTGAGTTGTTATGAGGAGATAGCACAGGGCCTGCAAGGAGAGGAGATGATATTGAGGCAGGATCCCTTATGATGCAGAGCTAGGAGCACACATGGCTTAGGGAAGGAGACGGGCTACAGGAACTGGACCCCAAATGGAGGGAAGAGGAGAGAATGACCACTGTTCCAGCATCCATCCTACAGCAGCTGGTGTGCTGGGGCGTGGCAAGGACCTCTCATTTCATCCTCACCATCGTTAATACGTCTGCTACTTTACAACCAGCTCCCGAGGGCTTGGAGGAGTGGTGAGGCTGGGGGTGGGGGCGATCAGCAGCCCTGCTTAGCCCTTGTCAGTCCTCACTGGGACTTCCTCTCACACGGCTCACTGATGATCGCGCTTGTTTGGAGCAGGGGCGGTACCTCACCCTCCCTCTAGGCACACTCCAAGAACCTACAGAATGCTCACGGGTGTCTGGGAGCGTCGGAGCAAAAGGCAACTCTCTTCCCTAATCCCTGCCCCCCTCCCCCGCATCGACAACAAAATTTGAAAAACCCTAGAATCCTTGGAGCTACGTCAAGGCTCCCATTTTCGATCGTGCCTGTCACTGGACTTTCCCAGACACTTCCTAAAATCATTTGGCGTGGACCGTGCCTCTACTTTTGATGGCTTCTTAATCTGCAGAGCACCGCCGGCATACTCCTGCTGGCCGGCTGTCCCGAGGGTCGCGGGTGCCGAGTGTTCCCAGCGCACAGCCCCCGAGGCAGGCCCGGGGAGGAGGGGCGCGTCCCGACCAAGCGCGCTCCCCGACCCGGCTCGCAGGGCTGAGCGTGACCTCCCGCCTACACTCCTGCCCCAGACGGGCAAGGACGCGCAGTCTGAGCTGGGTCCTAGAGGGAAAAAGCGAGCGCCCGCCGGTTCTACTCACCGCCGTGGCTGCGGGGGGCCGGCTGCCTCCCTCCGAGGATGCGCCCGTCCTAACATACGCGCGCCAAGAACGGCGGCAGGGCGCGGCCCTGCGGGCACCGAGAGCTGCCCGGGGCCCCGCGCGCCGCGCCTGCCGCCACCGCCCCAGGTCTGCGTGCGCGCGTGCGTGAGCGCGTGCCGACCGGGCCCGCGACCCACACCGGGGTCGGCGCCGCGGCACAGCGCCCGCGGGGCGGCCGGGAACAGGCGGCGAGCGGAGGCGCCGCGCCCTGCCCGGTGGGCGCCTGGCCTCGCCCGAGCCACGCGCGCCCCGCGCCCGCTGAGGGTCCCCGCCGCCGCAGCCGCAGAGCCCGAGCGGTTGGCGGCGGCCGGGAGCCTCCTTAGCGGAGCCCCATGATGTCAGCTGGCCCGGAGCGGCGGCCGTGCGGCGGCGGGGATGGGGCCGAGGACGCCGCGCGGCCGTCTGCACGCCCCTCGCCCGGTCCGGGCCCCGGCTCGCTGGCCCCGTCGCCCGGCAGCCCCGCCGCCGCCGCGGCCCAGCCGCCCGCGAACCTGTGGCTGGAGCTCGGGCCCGCCTGCTCGAGGGCGCAGCAATGCCCGAGCGAGTCGAGCGGGCAGACAAGCGGGGACCTCGGCACCAGCAGCAGCAGCGGCGGCGGCAGTAGCGCCGGGCTGTCCCCGGGCTCCGACTCGGACAGCAGCGGCGTGGTGTGCGGCGGCCGCGGCGGCAGCGGGGGCATGCGCGGCGCCCTGTCCCGCTCCTGGAGCCTGGAGAGCCTGCGCTCGGCCACCGCCGGTAAGGGCGCCGCCGCCGCCCCGCGCGCCGCCGCTCCTTGCGTCTGTCCGTCTCGAGCGCCTTCTCTCCATCCCTCTCGAGACGGTCTCTCCTCCTGTCCTTTCCTCCTGCACTTTTTCTGTTGCTTGTTTCCATCTTTTGGTTCCTGGCTTCCTATTGCTTTGCTCTTCCGATTCCTTCTCTCTTTCCGGGTTTTCTTCTGATTTCCCACCACCCCCGTCCCGTTTTCACCCACTTCTACCTGTTACAGCCGAGCCCTAGTCGGCCCCTCCCCCCTCGTAGCCGGGCGCGTCCTCAACTGGGAAACTGAGTGTTTACGGTGAGAACAGAATGTGGTCCCTTGATGCGCCCTTTCCCTTCCCCAGACTGTTCTTGACCGATGACACAGGTCTGGCTTTCCGAACTGCAGCTCCTTGAGTTCTGTAAATCAGAGGAGAAAGGAGAGGGCTCACTGGCCAAGGGTGGACCGGATTCAGTGTGTTTGGTCCTGACTCTAGGACTGAGGCAGGCTCCCTGCCAGAGGAGGGGCTCTAGAGGTCCCTTCAGAGAGACCCTCTGAGACAGTGCGGTTTCCCTGAGATGGGATTGCTCTGATGTCCCCTGGCACCGTGTGCCCCCCTTAGTGCTCCCTTTCTGCCCCAGGGACCGAATTCTGGGTGCAGATTGATAAGAAGACTTTGACCCTAAATATTAATTAAGCAAGGAAGCCGAGAGTGGTGACCCTTGATTAGTTGCTAAACTGCAATCTTTATATTTTACTTCTTGGAAACCTTCAAGTGATTTTTGAGCCCCTGTAGTGAGAGCTGTAAAGGAAGACAGGTGCTGCCTGGGAATCAGGGAGGTAGTTCACCCATTATGCTTCTGGTTGGGGGTGGGGATGCGGCCTGTGAAAGCCGTAGAGCCCCAGGTAGGCAGTGGAGGTGAGGGTCTGCATGTGCCCGGGTCAGAGCAGCAAAGCCAGGGAGGAGCAGGGGGGCCATGCAGGCAGCAGGGTTGTCTCGTCGCATTCCGTCCGCTGTAGTTGTCCCGTCCCCGCCCGCACCTCTCCAGGATGGAGCACAGGCCAGGTTGAGGAGGAGCAGAGGTCGGCTCTGTGGGTGCAAGAGTACCAGGAATGGCAGATAAAGGGTTTGGACTCTGCCCTGAAGTCCGTGGGTTTGGAAGAGGAAAGTGAAGCATGCCCAGACCCCTGCATTGAGCACTCCATGACCCTCATTTGTCCTGTCTCAAAACAAACACGTGAAACTCAGAAAAGTTGAGTGACCCAGCTGTTGGTGTATCCTCCAACTAAAAGTTGTTCAGAATTCTGCCTCTCTGACTCCCTCCCATCCCAGTTCCCTTGAAACTTGCCTTTCCCTCCTCTCTGGGGTGCTTAAATAGCCCCTAATTCGAGAAAACCAAACTAGATAATAGCGAAGGGGAACTTCAAGCAAACTGGCAAAGGAACCTTCCTTCTCTTTGCCTAAATGACTTGCCTTCCACTTCTAGAGTCGGAGGGCATACCTGCTCCACGTCAGCACTGGCAAACCGGTTCAAAAAGGCTGTGGGAGGTGGCCCTGGTGCCGCCCTGGACTGCCTTGCCATTTCTTCCTTCTGCCCCGGGGCAGGGGTAAGGCAGATAAATATGGCAGAGGCCTGGATTTATTAGACACCCCTGCGATCCAGGGACTCTCCAGACCAGACTGGGGGGACTGAGGCAGCGTGGATGGGTTTGAGAGATAGCAGCTATATGTGCATGAACGTGTGGGGTGGGTGTGTATGTCGGTGGGGTGGGAGTGAGGGCAGGCAAGGTGAAAGCTAAGGCCCAGAAGGCTTCTCCTTGAGGGGCTCAGAGCTGCCCTTGCAGTGGCAGGGCAGGGTTTAAAGCAACATGATGTTGGAAGAGTTGACATGAGAACCCTCAGACCTCGACTTTCTGCCTTTTTCTGGGAGGCTCTGCATGGGTAGTGTGGTATGAGGGTATGAAGGTATGAAAGGGTGCATGAACCCTGTACCCTTGAGGTATGAAAGGGTACATGAACCCTGTACCCTTGAGGTATGAAAGGGTGCATGAACCCTGTACAGCTGTGTGAGTGCATGGAGCCATCTTTCAACTGAATTCCTGGAGAGAATTAAGTCCTGATGTCCTGAGACCCCCATTATATGCAATGAGTGAATTCTCTTCTCTTCTGGAATGGTACCAGCTATTTGCCATCCTTGGGAGGAACTGAGAAAATAAGCATTCAAATAATTTTCTTTGGATTTGTGGTTCAGTTGAGGAAGTCTTGTTGGAAAGGCTGCCATAGAGGAGGACCTGATAGGAAGAAGAAAGGGAAGGTACATTTGTCGAGCATCTTCTATATATGCCAGGTGTGAGTCTCCATGTTACTTCATTAACCACATAAAAATCCACTGCTATCCTACAATCCAGATATGAAAACAGGCTCAGAGAGATGCAGTAACTTACCCAAGGTTGCCCAGCTAGGTCATGTCTGACTATACCTTCAGGCCTGAATTGGTGTGACTTATCGGGGGGGCTCTTTGCTGGGTTTGGAGTGGAAGCTGGGCCAGGCCCAGCAGGCAAAGGCAGCATACTGGGGGCGTTCACACATTGAAGTAATGTCTTAGCTACTTGCATGGTCACTGTTGTCTTTATTCAACAGACAGGGCTTTTTTTCTGGGTCCCAGGTACCCCGTTTTCAAAATGAGAACATTGAAATCTAAGGTCTGACCTCTTTTCTAACCAACTCTAGAATTCCATAATTCTAGTCAGGGCTGTTGAATTAAGGTGGGTTCCCAATAGTGAGTTGGCATTTATTTCATATTGTATTTCTGTTTGACTAGTCTGTGGCTCTAAGACAAAACATATGTGTGTTGAATTGAGCTGTGTTTGCCTCTTAAGGAAGATTAAGAATTACCAGTAAAAGATCCTTAGCAAAACTTAATTATTGTTGTTGTGATTTTTGTGATGAAGTGTATTGCTAAACATTTTAAAAGCTGTCAGCAAGAGCCAGAAAGGTTAGTACTTGAGGCTGGAATTACAGCTAACCTGCCGGGCAGAACATTAGCCAGTAAATCCAGCAGAGAACTGTAGGTAGACGCTCCTTGTTTCCAAAGACTTTTTGTTTGTTTGTTTTATTTTTGATTGCTTTGGGTCTTCGTTGCTGGGCGCAGGCTTTTCTCTAGTTGTGGCTAGCAGTGGCTACTCTTTGTTGTGGTGCATGGGCTTCTCTTGTCACGGACCACGGGCTCTAGGCATGTGGGCTTCAGTAGTTGTGGCTCGCAGGCTATAGAGCACAGGCTCAGTAGTTGTGGCGCACGGGCTTAGTTGCTCCACAGCATGTGGGATCTTCCCAGACCAGGGATCGAACCCGTGTCCCCTGCATTGGCAGGCGGATTCTTAACCACTGAGCCACCAGGGAAGTCCCTCAAAGACCTTTTGAATTTTAAATATCCAGTCTTGGCATTTTCCACTGAAATGTCACTTACCCTGGTTTGGAGAAGGCTTTCCTTAAAGGCAGATTCTGGAAATAAAATGTAGTTGACAGAGTGGAATTTCCATAGCCCTTTCTTCTGCCCAGTGTTCTCTTCTCCCCCTAAGTGCCTGTAGCCTCCATAGCCCTCAGCTATGCTATCACGCTGCTGTTGCTTGGCTAAGGCTTTTTAAATTCCTATTCTGGATGTGTTGTCTCACAGGCTTAATTCTCAATTCACGCTTCTGGGGTTGACGGTTCTCACTGCCCGTGCTGACAGTTGTCACTACCTGACAGTTCTCACTACCTGGTCAGTGTCATATGATTTCTTGGGAGAGAACCCATGCTACATCCACATTCCTCTGCAAGCCCTGGAGATGTTTTTCTGGCTCAGACGGGAATCAGGCTCATGAGAAAGCTGTGCCTCTCTTGCAATCAGACATTTATTTAACACATCAGGTTCCAGGCACAGCGCTAGGCACTAGAGATGGCAGACAAATTGTACAAGGTTATTGCCCTTAAAGGAATCACAGCACAGAGAGAGACAGGCAGCATCAATTCATTATGATAAGTGCTCTGATAGAAGTAAACCCAATGGGATGATGTTCCAAAACCACTCTCAGTAGATAATTCTCTAGAAGGATTCACAGAGCTCAGAAAAGTGGTCATACTTGTAGTTCCAATATATTACAGTGAAAGGATTCAAATTAAAATCTAGGCAAAAGGTGCATAGGACAGAGTCCAGGGGAAAGCAGGCACAAGCTTCCAGGTGTCCCCTTTCATGGAATCCCATGGACCATGCTCAATTCTCCCAGCAACATGGCGAGAACATGCAGGAAGTATTGCCAACCAGAGAAGTTCACCCAAGCCTTGAGGTCCAGGGTTTTTATTGGCGGTCAGTTACTTAGGCATGCAGCATCCACAACTGACCTTAGTTACTTAGTCTCCAGTCTCCACAGAGGCCACTAATATAGTGTAGCTCAAGGGGCCCAGCATAAATCATATTATTAGCATAAACTACCTGTCACGTCCCAAGGCCCCAGGTATGCAGAGACACTGTTAGTGGGCAGGATATTTTAAGGACTTAAAGTAGATCTCCCAGCAGCCAGTCCTTTCTTCCGAATATGCAAGGCTTGAACATCTTTGTCTTTACTGCACAGTTAAGGAAGCTCAGAAGAGGGGTGCCAGGCCCAACCTATCATGGGGGGGCAGGGACAGGGAAGAAGTGGTTCAGAGAAACACATCAGCAGGAGGTGTTGCCTGAGCCTTAATGCCTGCAGGTTTGTTGTGATGAGGAGTAGAAAGAGCTTTGGGGAGAGAGGGCTAACATAAACAAATGCTGAAAAATGTACGAAGAAAGGGAACCTGTGCTGACTGAGCATCTGTGCTAGGTGCCATGCCGGGTGCTTTAAATATGCAGGAATTGCGTATAGTATGGAATGAGGAGCATAGCAAGAGATAAGTCTGCAGACAGGAAGACCAGACTGTGGCTGCATGCTAGAAAATGTGGACTAACAATTCTTGGAGCCGTGGAAAGGTTTCAGGCAGAAGGTTGATGTGGCCAAATTGCTTACATACTTTTTTTCCTTCTTTCTTTATTTTTCTTAAAGTTATACACAGTAAAAATTACTCTCTTTGGTGTATAGTTCTAAGAGTTTTGACAAATTTAAACAGCCGTGTAACCACCACCATAATCAAAATATAGAAGTTTCATCACTCCAAAAAATTAAAACTGCCCCTTTGTAGTCAACCCTTTCCCCCACCTCCAGTCCCTGACTAGTCTATTCTCCATCCAAATGGATTTGCCTATTCCAGAATGTCATATAAATGGAATTATATCATGTTGTCTTTTTAGTCTGGCTTCTTTCACCTTACATAATGCATTTGAGGTTCATCTATGTTTTTGCATATATCAATAGTTGGTTTTCTCCTTTTAATTGCTGAATAGTATTCCACTGGATAGATGTTCCACAGTTTGCTTATTAGTTCGCTAACTGACATTTGAGTTGTTTCCAGTTTTTGTCTATTACAAATAAAACTTCTGTGAACGTTAGTGTATGAGTCTTTGTATGGACATAAGTTTTGTTTCTCTTGGGTAAGTACCTAGGAGTGAATTGTTGGGTCATTTGGTAAATGAATGTTTAACTTTATAAGAAACTACCGAACTTTTTTTCAAAGTAGCTGCATTCTCACCTTCAAAGTATGCCGGTTGCCATTGCTCTGTATCCTTGTCTGTGCTTAGTATTGCCAATTTTTTAAGCTATTCTATTAGGTGTATAATATCTCATTTGGTTTTAATTTGTAGTTCCCTAATGACTATTGATGTTGAACATCTTTCATATACTTATTTGCCATATTTATATCTTCTTTGGTGAAGTGCCTGAATCTTCTGCCTAGTTTTTATTGGGTTATTTTCTTATTATTGCGTTTTGAGAGTTCTTTATACTATATTCTGAGTAGAAGTACTTTGTCAGATATATGATTTGCAAACGTTGTTTCCAGTCTCTGGCTTGTATTTTAATTCTCTAATAGTGTCTTTTGCAGGGCAAAAAATTGTAATTTCAATGGGATCTAATTTATAGTTTTTCTTTTACGGATCATACTTTTAGTGCTATAGTCAAAAAATCTTTACTGAACCTAAGGACACAAAGAGTTTCTCCTGTGTTTTCTTTAGGAAGGTTTTATAGTTTTACATTTTATACTTAGATCTTTGATCCATTTTGAGTTAATTTTTATAAGATTTGAGATGAGGGTGAAAGTTCTTTTCTTGCATTTGCATTTTCAAATGTTGTAGCACCATTTAGTTAAAAGACTTCTTTCTCCACTGAATTGCCTTTATACCTTTGCCAAAACCCAGCTATCTATGTTTGTTTCTGGACTCCCTGTTCTTTTCCACTGATCTAAGGGTTTGTTCTTTTACCCATACCACATGGTCTTGATTATTGTAGCTTTATAGTATGCCTTAAAATCAGGTATGTGAATCATCTAATTCTGTTCTTCTTTTTCAATATTGCTTTAGTTATTCTAATTTTTTTTGCCTTTCCTTGTACGTTTTAGAATCAGATTGTCAATATCTACAAAATATCCTCCTGCAGTTTTGGTGTGGATTGTGTTGAATCTATAGATCAATTTGGGGAGAATTGAAATCTTGACAACATGGAGTCTTCCAGTTTATGAACATTGTACATCTGTGGCTAGGAAGCCAAGCCAATAATTCCCCACTAGATCTCACCTGCTGCACCTATACATTTGGGTGAATTCCTGCCTTCTAAATATTTCCAAAATATCCTAAAGCTCCTGAGCCTGCCAGAAAGTGACTTTCCTTACTGACCTGTAAGGCTGGGAACCCAATTAGCCTGACATCAGGCCACTTTTTCCAAGAGGACTTTGTGAACATTGGCTCCATGAAGTCAACCTTAGCTCCTTACAAGTGTCTGGTTATATTTGACTAAACTAGTATCATTCCCAAATATGACATTCCAGGCAAGGGTTTGGTTGCATAGCCAATGTGCCAAGTATTCCTCTTGTTAACAAGGAGGACAGATTCTCACCAAACCTACGCAAATAATTATATTGCTCTGAAAATAAGAATACTTAGTAAGAGTTTTTAGATTCTGTAGGGGTCAGATAGGGAGAAAAAGATATCATTTACAGATGTTTCATTTAACTTTACAAAGTGTAGTCTACTAAATGGCAATTTATGAGTTAAAGATAACGTAAGAACAAAAGGGGGTTCTTGTATATCCAAGAAATAGAACATTAAAATGAAAGATCTGATGAGAATTCATAATAAGAATAATGTAATGGATGAGGAAATTTGGTTGTTTCTGCAGTATACAAAACAAGATAATGAAGTCAATCAAAACAATTTAGACATCATAATTATAAACATAATGATTAACCCTATTCTTAAAGAAGGCCGTTAACATTACATCTAACTTGTTAAAATGGATGAACATTTGCAGGGGAATCTGTACGGAGGATGCATCTTTACAGAGGAAAAAATCTTCAGATATAACATATAATAATTCTGTCAAAGTTATATTATGAATATGCCAAGTATACAGTTAGAATATACTGAAAATATATAGAGAGAGATTCAATAAGTCTGGAGCAGGTCTGTATATTAACATCTGTATATTGATAAACATCTGTAGATTAATAAAATCCCATAAGTAAGTGATATGAATCCCTTACATGATGCTAGATTTAAAGAAGTACAGTTGCAACCAGGTTAACATTTTAAAAATACAGTTGACCTTTGAACAATGTCGGGGTTAATCCACATATAGTTTACAGTCAGCCCTCTGTATTTGTGGTTCCTCTGCATCTGCAGATTCGACCATCCATGGACCATGTAGTAGGTAGGACCATGTAGTCCTGTAGTATTTACTACTGAAAAAAAATCCATGTATAAGTGGACCTGCACAGTTCAAATCTGTGTTGTTCAACTGTAAATGAAATTATGACTGATAACACTATTACTGTTGTTGTATGATATCAGGAAAAGTGGCACCAGGATTCCAATGAATAGAAACACATGGACAGCAAGGACATTGGCAATTCTCTAGGGACTTTCCATACAGTATACAGTGTCTGAGATATTTATATTACTAGTATTTTACCCATTCAAAAAATTTTTTAATATTTATTCGGGTGCACCAGGTCTTAGTTGTGGCTTGCCGGCTTCTTAGTTGTGGCATGCAAACTCTTAGTTGTGACATGCAAACTCTTAGTTGTGGCATGCATGTGGGATCTAGTTCCCTGACCAGGGATCGAACCCAGGCCCCCTGCATTGGGAGCTGCGCCACCAGGGAAGTCCCTACCCATTCAAATTTAACCTAGGGAAAGCTATGCAACTCTTCTGACTTGACAACTCTTCCCATTTGACTCCTCAGTATCAAATATACCTAAATATATCTAGCACTTGTCTTTCTTATAAGGTGAGAGAACAAATGCTTTCTGATTTTCCAGGGGCCCTCTGGGAAATCACAAAGACAGTTATAGGTACAAAAAGTCATCATTTAGGATTTAATTTTGGAAAGGCAAAATATCAAAAATTGTCAGAAGATTTGAACACTGATTAAGATAGGGTTGTGGGTTACTGAGAACAATACTTGGCTATTTAATAAAATATTTCTAAAGTAAGCATGATTGTAAAGAACCTTAGCTCTTTTCTAACTAAGAAACTTTTGTTTCCTTAAATAATCAAGGGCATAACAAAGTCAACAAAGCACAAGGAATGATTTTGATAATACACAGAATCTCTACTATGTAAGCAGATTACACAGAAAGCAATGAATAACCTTTTACAACCTCTTATTAAGAGCAAACCAGGGCTTCCCTGGTGGCTCAGTGGTTAAGAATCCACCTGCCAATGCAGGGGACACAGGTTCAAGCCCTGGTCCAGGAAGATCCCACATGCTGCGAAGCAACGAAGCCCATGCACCACGACTACTGAGCCTGTGCTCTAGAGCCCTCAAACCACAACTACTGAGCCCATGCGCCACAACTGCTGAAGCCCGTGCACCTACAGCCCGTGCTCCACAACGGGAGAAGCCACCACAATGAGAGGCCCGCACACCACAATGAAGAGTAGCCCCCACTCGCCACAATTAGAGAAAGCCTGCATGTGGCAACGAAGACCCAATGCAGCCAAAAATAAATTAAAATTAAAAAAAAAAGAGCAGACCGATAGGAAGTTCCCTGGCAGTCCAGTGGTTAGGAGCCCGTGCTTCCACTGCGGGGGGCCCGCGTTCGATCGCTGGTCAGAGAACCAAGATCCTGCAGGCCAAAAAAACAAAAAAGAGCAGACCAATAATCTAAGAAAATTTTGTCATTTTAACAGACAGAAAATCAAATTCTTTTTTTTATCGGTATAGTATTTGATACTAAAGTTCCTTTTGAAAATCTTATTTAAAAACCCATCAACTCTTAGCTTTGACCATGACGTAGAATTCCCTTACAACTTTCTGTATCTGTATACATCCCTTATAGCACAGCTTCTTGAAGTGAAAAAATAAACATACTGATTAACAGACCCAACTATATACAGTCTCTCTGTAGCATATAAAATAAAAAGCAAGAGTACATAAACTTAAGTTATATTTAGTAATCAATGATACAGTAGTCTATTTTATTGAAATGATCTAGATATCTATTGAATATCTATCAGTTAAGTTACTTAAGGCTCTTAGAAATTATCTTCAAGCTGACGTACTTCCTATTGAAAGTTTATAGGGATAATGATTCAGTTTGGTTAAATACAAATGTACATTTTTTTATAATCTTAAACATTTAGTATAAATAATGCTACCTTATACAATCAGTAAGCCCATATAAGTTTAGGAAGAACATACCCAAGCAAAATTAAAATCTACACATATATTATTTAACACTGATAATTATTTAACACAAAGAAGACATAGCTCTATTTATTAAACCAAATATTAAGCTAGTCTTATTTGTAAAAGATTTACCTAAATTATGTGAACTTGAATACTTGAAATGTTTCTGAGTTAGTTTCTATGAGAATAATTCTGTTTTTTCACATTGAAAATATTTGAGATTCAGTTTTCTTAACTTCTGGTAATTTTAGGAATATTCAATTTATATAAATGTTTATTTCTAAGCCAATCAGAATAGAGCTTCTTTAAGAGATTTTTATAATCTTATTTGGTAATATTATCTAGAGTTAGGAAAATATTACACATGCACACAGTGAGAGGGGAAGGCCTTTCTGAATTATAAACATGTAAACATACAGATATACAGAGAGAAAAACGTATAGCTTCAATTATAAAATGTCAGCCATGAGTCAAACATGACCACAGAAATACAAAACTCACCAGTCGAGATATCCACTTCTGGCTGGGCATGGAATTCTTGATTTGAATTTAAGATAGACAAACAGAAGACTAACAAACCAGATTCTCTGCCATCTTCCCCTCAACAGAAACAAGGTCTCTATAAACTATTCATCTGTTGACAGAGATCACCAAATGGTCAGACCATGAAATCCAAAGAATCCAGCACCAGAAATCAAGTGAGTACTCAGAAGGAATCAGAATCAAATCCTTATCATGCTACTGATGGACACAAGTCCAGAGCACAGGACCAGGAATAAGACATACCATTGGTTCCCGGTCACCAACCAGGAAGGAGAGGCTTATCACCTGTGTGGAGTAAGCAGGGATCCGGGGCAAGGTCTGGCCCTATGCCAGCCACAGCACCAAAACCACCAGAGACAGGATGCACTAGGTAACTGAAGAGATGGTTTTACTCAGGAGATTGCAATAGGGATAATGCCCTTTAATGAGGAAAGTCTCAAAGAAGGGAGAGGACTTCTCTGGTGGCACAGTGGTTAAGAATCCGCCTGCCAGTTCAGGGGACACCAGTTCGATCCCTGATCCAGGAAGATCCCACATACCGCAGAGCAACTAAGCCCATGCGCCACAACTACTGAGCCTGTGCTCTAGCGCCTGCAAGCCACAACTACTGAGCCTGCGCACCACAACTACTGAAGCCCACACGCCTAGATCCTGTGCTCCACAACAAGAGAAGCCACCGCAACAAGGAGCCCCTGTGCTGCAACTAGAGAAGCCACCGCAATGAGAAGCCCCTGCACCGCAACTAGAGAAAGCCCGCACACAGCAAAGAAGACCCAATGCAGCCAAAAAAAAAAAAAAGAAAGAAGGGGGAGAAACCTTGGGATTTTATAAAACAAGGGAGTCACTAAAGAAGGGTGTAAGTGGTCTTATCTCAGGATACGGGAGAACAGGACAGTCCTTGGTGGCTAGCCCTTTCAGAACACAAAAAGATCACCAAAGCGGGGGATTGCTCTGTTTTCTGGGAGCTCAGGGATCAGCTAGAGTTAACATTGTCATAACTGTTCCCTCGTTTATTTTCAGAAAGAGATTTTTGTTTTTTAATGTTTGGTAGAATTCAAAGTGAAGATATCTGGGTCTGGAGGACTTTGCTCTTGTTGTTAGAAGGTTTTTTGTTTTTGTTTTTTACTATGATCTCAGTTCCTTTCATAGATGCAGGTTTATTCAGGGTATGGACCTTTAATAGTTTAGTATCTTTCAAGGAATTGGTCCATTTCAACTAAGTTGTTGAATGTATGGGCATAAAGTATTCATAGTATTCGCTATTATGTTTTTAATGTATTTAGAGTCTGTTCTCTTTTATTTATGTTATTGGTAATTTGTATGTTCTTTCTTTTTTATTTTTCAATCAGTCTGACTAGAGGTTTATCAGTTGTATTGACTTTGCAAAGAACTAACTTTTGTTTGATTTTTCTCTATTGTTTTTCAGTTTTTAATTTCATTGATTTCTTCTTTTATCTTTATTATTTCCTATCTCTTCTTTCTTTGGGTTTATTCTGCTGTTTTTCGAGTTTCCTAAGGTATAAGTATAGACAATTTTTAATTTCCAAATTTGGGGGGATTTTCCCAAATATCTTTTATTGATTTCCAGTTTAATTCAGTTTGGTCAGAGAGCATATTCGGTATGATTTAGTTCCTTTAAAAAATTTCGAGGTTCATTTTATGGCTCAAAATATGGTCTATCTTGGTAAATGTTGGGTGAAAATTTCACTTTGAAAGGTCATTTTTGTTCAGAGAACAAGTAGAGTCCATCAAGAAAAGAGCTGAGCTGGAGAGTGCTGTGCTGCCAGGTGTTGGCGAAATTGATTAGACACCAAAATGAGAGTAACAGCCAAGCCTTTAATCACTCACTGCGGTAGTGTAATCAAGAGGAGAAAGCTCTGGCTCCCACAATGTTGCCTTTTCCGGCGTATTTGCGCAGATGGGGAGAATGTCTCACTGCGGAGAGAGCCCAGAGCAAAAGGCTCCTGCCGTTTTATGGACGGGGCACCAGGGGTAGGTAGCAGGGAAAGGTTAAGGAGTACTGGGTGAGAGTGGAGAAAAGTGTCTTCAAGGTTTCCCCCCACCTCCATAAGGCATGTCAACAGAAGCACCTGAGTAAGGTCTTGGCTGAAGGCTCCAGATAAAGAGGTCTCCGAATAGAGGCACCTGGGCTAGGGATGCAGCTATGTGTAGGAGCATGGCCAGCTGGGGGGCTGGAGTAACCACCCTCCCCCTCAGAGACTGCAGTGTGCTGTCTGTGGACCAGGCCTGCTCTGGAGAGGGCACCTTTCCCTGGTGGAAGTCTTTGTAATTGCCTTTGGTCAGACCTGAAAGATCACCATAGGTTTTTGGCCAGGAGCTGGACTCCTTAGAGTCTTTTGTGGTTATCTAAGCAAGATATGATGGTGGCCATGAACTAAAACACTAATAGTGGGGCAAGACTTGAAAGTCAACTTCAAAAGATGTTGCGTAGGAGGTGTTGCCCAAACTTGGTAGTAGATTGGTGTCATAGGTTGGGTTTCCTGGGAAACAGCCTCAGACAGAATTTAGAGCACAGGATGTTTATTAAAGAGTGTCTTTGGGGATCAACATCCAGGAAAGGAGAAGAAGGAGGCAGTAGTGGGCAAAGGGAGAGATCCAGCTATACGATGCAGATCCAGTAAGAGCCATGGCCAACTTCCCAGTCACTCGGGAGCTGGAATGGCCCTTCACAGTTGTGTCAACTTGGGCTGAGATGGCTAGGCCTTTATCCTTCCACATCGATTGATTGGGGACCACTCCAGGAAGGGGCAGGGCCTTAGGGATGATGGCTCTCTGAAGTTGCAACAGTCTCTCAGGGCACTGTCACCGAAGGCTACTTGTCATCAGTTTCCAGCATTGGGGCAACTGCTCATAGAGAGCAAAAGAGAGGTACCTGTAACTCCCAGGCATTTGACTTGGGTCCCCAGGGGGATGGAGATGCTCTCACTGAGGTAAGTAGTCCAGGACCAATAGGTTGTAGGAAGATGCTGAGTTAAGTTCTGGACATGTTGACAACTTGGGAATCAAGAAACAGGATCAGGTCCCATTTTTCTGAGTGTACAAGGAACTAATTGTGTCAATCATGTTTTCATTTTCTGTATTACCTAATGCTTTTATATTTTGGGGCCTTGCTAACACTAAAGAGAATGCCCCTCCCAGGGCTAGCTAATTCCTAGAGCCCATGCTCTTCAAACGCAAGCTAGCCAATCCAGCGCCCATACCTCCAACCACCCCCTTTATCTGGCTGTCACCCTCAGTGCCACTATGCCCTGTCCTAATCTCTCCAGGGTCAGGGGCCAGACAACTTGGCCAGCCTCTACATCCTGGAACCCCAGAAGTGATTCAGACTGGCCAATCCTGCCTGCTTACCCCGCCTTGCCGTGACTTTCCCACTGAAACCACAGTAAAGGCTCTGGCCCATCTTTCCCCACTCCCTGCACCTCCTGACTAACCCTGGTACTTCCCCATTGGCCCTGCGTGACATGCCAAGCTTCCTATTTCTAGGGAACAATGAGTATAAATTTCTTCCTTCATGACAGTCATTTCTGTGTCTGCATGTCTTACTGTACCTGATTAAAACAAATTCTGGGTACATTTTAAAACACTAATGTAGGTGATCTAGGCTTCCAGACCTGTCATCTAGGCATCTCTCTACCCACCCTCTGCTGTCAGTAGTTGAAAGAACACTGCTGAGAGGATGCAGATGAGGAAGAGAAAGAAGAAATGCCATTTTAATTAAGAATTGTTCTATTTAATTCTCACAACAGTTCTATTTTATAAATAAGATAAATGGGGGTTCCCAGAGTTTACTAAGTGGTGATCACATCACACAGCTGATTGATTAGGTAGCTTAGAACTGACCTCTGGTCTATCAGGTTACCATGTTTCTTCCATCTGCATCTGATCTGAGATGCTTATTTGGTCTCTGTTGAGCAGTGAGGAAATTGCTGCATGGGGAGGTTGTCCAAGGCAATTACTATGAAAGGGAAACTAGAAACACACATCCCAGAGTGTGGCCTAGAGCAGGGGTCCCCAGCCCCTGGGCCGTGGACCAGTACTGGTCCGCGGCCTGTTGAGAACTGGGCCGCACAGCAGGAGGTGAGCAGCGGGTGAGCAAGCAAAGCTTTATCTGGCGCTTCCCATCTCTCGCATTCACATCACTGCCTGAACCATCCCACCTCCCATCCGTGGAAAAATTGTCTTCCACGAAACTGGTTGCTGGTGCCAAAAAGGTTGGAGACTGCTAGCCTAGAGCACTAGTCGTGAGCGATGTTTAGTGGAAAAGGGGATCCACGATCAGATAAGTTTGGAGAAGGCAGGTTAAACATCTCAGAGCCTATAATTTTCTTATCTGCATTGTAGCGCTTTCAAAGTTCATTTGACTCTAGAATTTGTGTGTGTGTGTGTGTGTGTGTGCGTGCACATATACACCTGAGGGGCACACTTGGGAGATGTTGATCTCGTGCTTCCATTTCCTACTCGCCCCTGCACCGTGGGATGCCACAAGCCTCCCCTGGGCTCCAAGTTCAGTGCCAGGGATGGTTAGATATTCAGGTTGATTTCAGACGCACGCAGCAGTGAGCAGTAGCTTACAGTAAGCAGTGACTGGAAGCAACACCTTAGTTCCCTGACTGGGGATCGAACCCAGGTTGCTTGGATGGAAACCAGGATCTTAACCACTAGACCACGGGATAGAATCTAAGTCCCCAGTCCTTTGTCTACCTTGAGAGGAAGAATCTGACAAGGAGACGGAAGGTCTAGAAGAAAGTAAAAGTGTTTATTAGAAAAGCAGACTACATGCGGAAAGACGCACGGGCGAACTCAGCAAGAGAGTCACAAGAGGCGCACCTTTGGGAAGTTTAAATCCTTTATAAGGGGGCAGTCTTCTGGGTCTTTGTCTTCTTCCTGGCCAATTGTATTGTTTTGACCCCACGGCTAATTTGTCTCATGACCCTCCCCTGGGTGCGCACACACCCCTCAGCCAAGATGGATTTCATCACAAAGGCATCGGGGAGGAAGATAGCAAGACTTACTATGGTCTGGCTTCCCCTGCCTTTTTGACCCTGTGAAGCCTTTTGTGCATGTGTAGTGTCTCCCTTGCCACGAGGATGGGTAATGTATGACCTCTTGATATTTTAACAGGGTTTAGACCCTCTCTGTCCCTGCCATAGAAGTGTCCAGTGTCCAGTTATCTACCCTATTCCAGTTGTTTCTTTTTTTTTTTTTTTAATTTTTTAATCAGTCATCAATTTTATACACATCACTGTATACATGTCAATCCCAATCGCCCAATTCAGCACACCACCATCCCCACCCCACCGCAATTTTCCCCTGTTGTTGTCCATACATTTGTTCTCTACATCTGTGTCTCAACTTCTGCCCTGCAACCCGGTTCATCTGTACCATTTTTCTAGGTTCCACATACATGCGTTAATATACGATACTTGTTTTTCTCTTTCTGACTTACTTCACTCTGTATGACAGTCTCTAGATCCATCCACGTCTCAACAAATGACTCAATTTCGTTCCTTTTTATGGCTGAGTAATATTCCATTGTATATATGTACCACATCTTCTTTATCCATTCATCTGTCGATGGGCATTTAGGTTGCTTCCATGACCTGGCTATTGTAAATAGTGCTGCAGTGAACATTGGGGTGCACGTGTCTTTTTGAATTACGGTTTTCTCTGGGTATATGCCCAGTAGTGGGATTGCTGGGTCATATGGTAATTCTATTTTTAGTTTTCTAAGGAACCTCCATATTCTGCATAGTGGCTGTATCAACTTACATTCCCACCAACAGTGCAAGAGGGTTCCCTTTTCTCCACACCCTCTCCAGCATCTGTTGTTTGTAGATTTTCTGATGATGCCCATTCTAACTGGTGTGAGGTGATACCTCATTGTAGTTTTGATTTGCATTTCTCTAATAATTAGTGATGTTGAGCATCTTTTCATGTGCTTCGTGGCCGTCTGTATGTCTTCTTTGGAGAAATGTCTATTTAGGTCTTCTGCCCATTTTTGGATTGGGTTGCTTGTTTCTTTAATATTGAGCTGCATGAGCTGTTTATATATTTTGGAAATTAATCCTTTGTCCGTTGATTCGTTTGCAAATATTTTCTCCCATTCTGAGGGTTGTCTTTTCCTCTTGATTATGGTTTCCTTTGCTGTGCAAAAGCTTTGAAGTTTCATTAGGTCCCATTTGTTTATTTTTGTTTTTATTTCCATTACTCTAGGAGGTGGATCAGAAAAGATCTTGCTGTGATTTATGTCAAAGAGTGTTCTTCCTATGTTTTCCTCTAAGAGTTTTATAGTGTCCAGTCTTATATTTAGGTCTCTAATCCATTTTGAGTTTATTTTTGTGTATGGTGTTAGGGAGTATTCTAATTTCATTCTTTTACATGTAGCTGTCCAGTTTTCCCAGCACCAATTATTGAAGAGACTGTCTTTTCTCCATTGTATATTTTTGCCTCCTTTGTAATAGATTAGTTGACCATAGGTGCGTGGGTTTATCTCTGGGCTTTCTATCTTGTTCCATTGATCTATGCTTCTGTTTTTGTGCCAGTACCATACTGTCTTGATTACTGTAGCTTTGTAGTATAGTCTGAAGTCAGGGAGTCTGATTCCTCCAGCTCCGTTTTTTCCCTCAAGACTGCTTTGGGTATTCTGGGTCTTTTGTGTCTCCGTACAAATTTTAAGATGATTTGTTCTAGTTCCATAAAAAATGCCATTGGTAATTTGATAGGGATTGCATTGAATCTGTAGATTGCTTTGGGTAGTATAGTCATTTTCACAATATTGATTCTTCCAATCCAAGAACATGGTATATCTCTCCATCTGTTGGTATCATCTTTAATTTCTTTCGTCAGTGTCTTATAGTTTTCTGCATACAGGTCTTTTGTCTCCCTAGGTAGGTTTATTCCTAGGTATTTTATTCTTTTTGTTGCAATGGTAAATGGGAGTGTTTCCATAATTTCTCTTTCAGATTTTTCATCATTAGTGTATAGGAATGCAAGAGATATCTGTGCATTAATTTTGTATCCTGCAACTTTACCAAATTCATTGATTAGCTCTAGTAGTTTTCTGGTGGCAGTTTTAGGATTCTCTATGTATAGTATCATGTCATCTGCAAACAGTGACAGTTTTACTTCTTCTTTTCCAATTTGTATTCCTTTTATTTCTTTTTCTTCTCTGATTGCCATGGCTAGGACTTCCAAAACTATGTTGAATAATAGTGGTGAGAGTGGACATCCTTGTCTCGTTCCTGATCTTAGAGGAAATGCTTTCAGTTTTTCACCATTGAGAATGATGTTCGCTGTGGGTTTCTTGTATATGGCCTTTATTATGTTGAGGTAGGTTCCCTCTATGCCCACTTTCTGGAGAGTTTTTATCATAAATGGGTGTTGAATTTTGTCAAAAGCTTTTTCTGCATCTATTGAGATGATCATATGGTTTTTATTCTTCAATTTGTTAATATGGTGTATCACATTGATTGATTTGCGTATATTGAAGAATCCTTGCATCCCTGGGATAAATCCCACTTGATCGTGGTGTATGATCCTTTTAATGTGTTGTTGGATTCTGTTTGCCAGTATTTTGTTGAGGATTTTTGCATCTATATTCATCAGTGATATTCGTCTGTAATTTTCTTTTTTTGTTGTATCTTTGTCTGGTTTTGGTATCAGGGTGATGGTGGCCTCATAGAATGAGTTTAGGAGTGTTCCTTCCTCTGCAATATTTTGGAAGAGTTTCAGAAGGATGGGTGTTAGCTCTTCTCTAAATGTTTGATAGAATTCACCTGTGAAGCCATCTGGTCCTGGACTTTTGTTTGTTGGAAGATTTTTAATAACAGTTTCAATTTCATTACTTGTGATTGGTCTGTTCATATTTTCTTTTTCTTCCTGGTTCAGTCTTGGAAGGTTATACCTTTCTAAGAATTTGTCCATTTCTTCCAGGTTGTCCATTTTATTGGCATAGAGTTGCTTGTAGTAGTCTCTTAGGATGCTTTGTATTTCTGCGGTGTCTGTTGTAACTTCTCCGTTTTCAGTTCTGATTTTATTGATTTGAGTCCTCTCCCTCTTTTTCTTGATGAGTCTGGCTAATGGCTTATCAATTTTGTTTATCTTCTCAAAGAACCAGCTTTTAGTTTTATTGATCTTTGCTATTGTTTTCTTTGTTTCTATTTCATTTATTTCCGCTCTGATCTTTATGATTTCTTTCCTTCTGCTAACTTTGGGTTTTGTTTGTTCTTCTTTCTCTAGTTCCTTTAGGTGTAAGGTTAGATTGTTTACTTGAGATTTTTCTTGTTTCTTTAGGTAGGCTTGTATAGCTATAAACTTCCCTCTTAGAACTGCTTTTGCTGCATCCCATAGGTTTTGGGTCGTCGTGTTTTCATTGTCATTTGTCTCTAGGTATTTTTTGATTTCCTCTTTGATTTCCTCAGTGATCTCTTGGTTATTTAGTAATGTATTGTTTAGCCTCCGTGTGTTTGTGTTTTTTACGTTTTTTCCCGTGTAATTCATTTCTAATCTTATAGTGTTGTGGTCAGAAAAGATGCTAAATATGATTTCAATTTTCTTAAATTTACTGAGGCTTGATTTGTGACCCAAGATGTGATCTATCCTGGAGAATGTTCCATGCTCACTTGAGAAGAAAGTGTAATCTGCTCTTTTTGGATGGAATGTCCTATAAATATCAATTAAATCTATCTGGTGTATTGTGTCATTTAAAGCTTGTGTTTCCTTATTTATTTTCATTTTGGATGATCTGTCCATTGGTGTAAGTGAGGTGTTAAAGTCCCCCACCATTATTGTGTTACTGTCAATTTCCTCTTTTAGAGCTGTTAGCAGTTGCCTTATGTATTGAGGTGCTCCTATGTTGGGTGCATATATATTTATAATTGTGATATCTTCTTCTTGGATTGATCCCTTGATCATTATGTAGTGTCCTTCCTTGTCTCTTGTAACATTCTTTACTTTAAAGTCCATTTTATCTGATATGAGTATAGCTACTCCAGCTTTCTTTTGATTTCCATTTGCATGGAATATCTTTTTCCATCCCCTCACTTTCAGTCTGTATGTGTCCCTAGGTCTAAAGTGGGTCTCTTGTAGACAGCATATATATGGGTCTTGCTTTTGTATCCATTCAGCAAGCCTGTGTCTTTTGGTTGGAGCATTTAATCCATTCACGTTTAAGGTAATTATCGATCTGTATGTTCCTATGACCATTTTCTTAATTGTTTTGGGTTTGTTTTTGTAGGTCCTTTTCTTCTCTTGTGTTTCCCACTTAGAGAAGTTCCTTTAGCATTTGTTGTAGAGCTGGTTTGGTGGTGCTGAATTCTCTTAGCTTTTGCTTGTCTGTAAAGCTTTTGATTCCTCCATCAAATCTAAATGAGATCCTTGCCGGGTAGAGTAATCTTGGTTGTAGGTTCTTCCCTTTCATCACTTTAAGTATATCATGCCACTCCCTTCTGGCTTGTAGAGTTTCTGCTGAGAAATCAGCTGTTAACCTTATGGGAGTTCCCTTGTATGTTATTTGTCATTTTTCCCTTGCTGCTTTCAATAATTTTTCTTTGTCTTTAATTTTTGCCAATTTGATTACTATGTGTCTCGGCGTGTTTCTCCTTGGGTTTATCCTGTATGGGACTCTCTGCACTTCCTGGACTTCGGTGGCTATTTCCTTTCCCATGTTAGGGAAGTTTTCACTATAATCTCTTCAAATATTTTCTCTGGTCCTTTCTCTATTTCGTCTCCTCTGAGACCCCTATAATGTGAATGTTGTTGTGTTTAATGTTGTCCCAGAGGTCTCTTAGGCTGTGTTCATTTCTTTTCATTCTTTTTTCTTTATTTTGTTCTGCAGCAGTGAGTTCCACCATTCTGTCTTCCAGGTCACTTATCCGTTTTTCTGCCTCAGTTATTCTGCTATTGATTCCTTCTAGTGTAGTTTTCATTTCAATTATTGTATTGGTCATCTCCATTTGTTTGTTCTTTAATTCTTCTAGGTCTTTGTTAATCATTTCTTGCATCTTCTCAATCTTTGCCTCCATTCTTATTCCGAGGTCCTGGATCATCTTCACTATCATTATTCTGAATTCTTTTTCTGGAAGGTTGCCTATCTCCACTTCATTTAGTTGTTTTTCTGGGGTTTTATCTTGTTCCTTCATCTGGTATATAGCCCTCTGCCTTTTCATCTTGTCTATCTTTCTGTGAATGTGGTTTTTGTTCCACAGGCTGCAGGATTTAGTTTTTCTTGCTTCTGCTGTCTGCCCTCTGGTGGTTGAGGCTATCTAAGAGGCTTGATGGGAGGCTCTGGTGGTGGGTAGAGCTGACTGTTGCTGCAGCAGTCAGAGCTCAGTAAAACTTTAATCCACTTGACTGTTGATGGGTGGGGCTGGGTTCGCTCCCTGTTGGTTGTTTTGTCTGAGGCAACCCAACACTGGAGCCTACCTGGGCTCTTTGGTGGGGCTAATGACAGACTCTGGGAGGGCTCACACCAAGGAGTACTTCCCAGAACTTCTGCTGCCAGTGTCCTTGTCCCCACGGTGGAACAGAGCCACCCCCCACCTCTGCAGGAGACCTTCCAACACTAGCAGGTAGGTCTGGTTCAGTGTCCTATGGGGTCACTGCTCCTTCCCCTGGGTCCCGATGCGCACACTATTTTGTGTGCGCCCTCCAAGAGTGGGGTCTCTGTTTCCCTCAGTCCTGTCGTAGTCCTGCAATCAATTCCCACTAGGCTTCAAAGACTGACTCTCTATGAATTCCTCCTCCTGTTGCCGGACCCCCAGGTTGGGAAGCCTGACGTGAGGCTCAGAACCTTCACTCCAGTGGGTGGACTTCTGTGGTATAAATGTTCACCAGTCTGTGAGTCACCCACCCAGCAGTTATGGGATTTGATTTTACTCTGATTGTGCCCCTCCTACTGTCTCATTGTGGCCTCTCCTTTGTCTTTGGATGTGGGGTGTCTTTTTTGGTGAGTTCCAGTGTCTTCCTGTCGATGATTGTCCAGCAGCTAGTTGTGATTCTGGTGTTCTCGCAAGAGGGAGTGAAAGCCTGACCTTCTACTCCGCCATCTTGGTTCCTCTCCTCTGTTGTTTCTTCTTGTATCAAAGTGCAGATCTCAAAATGTAGACAGGAGTCTGGTCATAAATATGTAGCACATGTTTGTCTCTTGCCTCAGGAAATGTAAACAGAGAGCTGGTAGTGAATGCCCGGGCTGGAGCCCATCTTTTTCTCACCCCAGGAAGTGTGAACAGGAGGCCAGTTGTAAATGTCTAGCCTGGAGCCCATCTATCTCCTGCCTCAAAGTTAGAAGTTATATAGGAGCCTTCTGAATTATACTCACTAAAATCAGCCAATAATAGTACCAGCAAATAATTCATTTTGAGGGGAGGAAGCAGATGAAGGCAGATGTGGAAACACTCCAGAAAGTTTCAGGAAATAATCTAGACAACTCTCTGAATCCAGTCGTCTTAACTGAGAAGCTGAGTTGTGTAAGATACACTGAAGAAAGAAAAGGTGGGACCTGTAGACTGGAGGCAAGTGATGTAAATTAAGAGATACGAGCTTAAGCCAAAGAAGAGACGTGAAGTAAGAAAGCCAAGATGCAGCCTGGCCCAGGGAGAGCCTGGAGATCAGGCAGCAGTGGGGTCTGGGAGGGGGCTCATCGCTGCTCTCCTCTGTGCCAGCTTCCCTCTCTGTCTGCTGTGGACAGCCGTGTCTTCGTGGGAAGCCAGAACAATCATAACTCCCTCTGTGAGCTGGGCAGACAGACGTTCCAAAAGGTATCTACTGCAAGGGAGTTTCTAGTCTTGTTAAAAAGATGCTATTTATACACAGGAAGCGGTGAAGACACTGATTGCTAGAAAGCACAGCTCAGACACGACTGCCAAGATGGTCGAAGCAGGAAAGGCTCCTTGAAGGCTGGCGAGGTTGGCTCTGAGGGGTCTGAGCTGCAATGGTGTGAAAGTGCAGCTGTTCTGTGCTCAGGCATCAGAAGGGCTGGCATGAACTGCAGGACAAAGCTTGGGACCGCCGCCCCCCACCAGCAATAGGGCGAGACTCGTTTGGGGCCCAGCAAAACAAACAGAGTTCTCCTTAGGGACAAGCTCCATTTCATCAGTGCCTCTGCTTCATGTTCCGGCTGCAGCCTTCTCCCCAAGAAAACAGATTGTAAAGGGGCTAGATGCGAGACAGGTGAAATTTGGGAAAAATCACTGGCGGGGGGTGCTTAATAAGTGCTTGTCTGCACCTGTTCCCTCAGTACCTCTTCTGCTTTGGGCAGTTCAGGGGGCTCTGAGCAGGCTCCTTTGCTTCCCTCCCCCAGCACTGTCAGCATGGGTGGAGGAGGGGAGGCTGGGAAGGGCACTTCCCGGCCCTGAACAAGCAGCAGGGAGAAGGAGACTCTTTGAGCGTGTTGTCACCCATCTCAGCCACCCAGCAAGCAGACCTTTCTGTACGTCCTGCATGTCTTCCATCTGATGCATCTGCTGTGGTTCCAGCAGCCCCACGACCTGTGACAAGAACACAGCCATCCCTGCCTGGCCGGGCAGCAAAGGGCTGGGCCATGCCAGGCACTAAGCCTGCCTTGGGCTGCTGGTGCTCGCCCGTTCCTGGCCCTGCCGCAGCCCAGAGGAGCGTCTGTGAGCTGTGCTGCACCGTCCTGGCCCCAGACTCACCTGGCCGGGAGCTATGGGAAGTCGGAAGTCAGAAGGTCCCAGAAGGGGCTCCTCAAAGCACCCAGGTGACGGCAGGTCTCCTTCCACTGTGGAATGACCTCCACGTTTTGACACTGCTCCTCGCTGGGGTTCTGGCCAGAGCCTGCAGACCCTCAGCAGTGGGCATTATGAGCTGTGTCAAGGCCACGTTGGCTGTGGCAGCTTGTGAATATAGTGAAAGATGTGGATTAATGTTTGACACATCAAGTCTGATCTTGTAATTTACTCTAAAAGAAATCGCCTGTGGGAAGCACTAGAGAGCTGTGAAGGACACTGGGCTTGGGAGTTTGGATCCCAGCTGTGCCTCTTACTGTGGCGAGCTGATTCTCTACCCTCAGGCTTCTTATCTGTAAAATCAGAACCAGAACATGATTCCGAGGGTTTTTATGAGGATTAAAGGAAGTAATGGGTGCCAATTTCCTAATTTACCGCCTAGCACAAAGGGAGTAAATGCTCAATAAATGTATGGAATAAATGGCTGAACTTTTGGTAGTAAAACAAGTCAATTAAGTCCTCTGTGGACGAGTAGGTCAATCTGTGCCCCAGTGAGTTCCCAGGCAGGCTGGCCGGCCACCGGCAACAGACTCAACCAGGAGAGACCAGAGTCAAGCGAGGCTGCTCCCGCTCCAAGCCCTGAAGGCCGTCCCAGGGGCCCCAAAGGAGCCTGCCTCAGGCTGGAGACTTCCCGTTGGCCTTGGAGGCCAGAACTCCCAGTTCAGGCTACATCCAGGTAGGTAGTGTTCCATCCCTGGAAGCATCTCAGGCAGGAAATTAGGATCACCTATGAAATTGTGATACGTGGGCACAGAGAATTGAAATTGGATCTGGGGTTTAGAAGATTTTAAGAATTACCTTTTATTGATTTTTATTATTACGAAAGTAATGTATGATCATTATAGAAATTTTAGAAGAAAGTCACGTGAAATCTCCCAACCCAGAAACCATTGCTATTAACATTAGGGTATATATTTGGCCAGTCTTTATTCTGTGTATAAACTTGTCATTAACGAAATGGAGCTCATAGTGTGTTTTGTTTCATGATCTGTTTCCCCCCTACACACACACACTTAATAATATGTTGTGGGCTTCTTCCTCAGCAGTATTATTTTCATGGCTACATTTTATGGACATGTCATGGTATTTTTAGTTAATATACTATTGTTGAACATTTAGGTTGTTTACAATTTTTTAGTATTTTAAACAACACTCTACTGGGTATCTTTATATTCTTTCATCATTATTTTCTTAAGAAACTTCTAGAAATGGATTTGCTGAGTCAAAACGTATGTAAAATTTGAAGGTTTCTTTTAAGTTTGAATTAGATTTCGATTGTGGTTTTACTCACCATTTGGTGTGAATCCCTAGAACAGGATTATCCTCTATAATTTCAATAATATATTAGACCTGGTATGTTTGTGTTAGGAAAATACGCTGTATCATAAATAGCAGTGAGCATCACGGTGATTACTGAGAAGAATAAGTATAAAGGAATAGGACAAAATTGCCCATAATCTCTCTTCCCAATTAGATCAATTCTTAACATTTTTAGTATTTTTCCTTCCAGGTTTTGTTTTTTTAACATCTTTATTGGGGTATAGTTGCTTTACAGTGGTGTGTTAGTTTCTGCTTTATAACAGAGTGAATCAGCTATACATATCCTTCCAGGGTTTTTTTTGTGTGTGCATTTAAACACAGCTGATATCGTGTCTGTTGCCTTCATCTGGTACTTGTGCTGGTGTGGTTTGTATGTGGGGAAATGTGCTAGACTTGTCTCCATCAGCGTTTTGATGCCAGGACTCATGTTCTATCCTCCTTGTCTCCTGACACCACACAGCACTGTCATGAGCACCAAGCAGATGCTTTATATAGACCTTCTCTGAAAGGACTGGAGAGTCCAGAAAAGCAAAGGTAAAATCAGTGTGTGGCCATATGGTGGGGAATTATCACCATGTCGTTAAGACTCTGCAGGGGCTGGGGACGGCTCTGCATTTCCAGGATGAACTCAGAAGCAGCATAAGCAGATCCCTTGGTACCTCTGTCCGCAAACAGTGTGGACAGTTACTCATTTCCCCTGCACACCCTCCCACCACCTTTACCTGGGGCTTCCTAACCTCTGCCGTGTGTTGAGATCCAGTCAGATTTGCAGCTTTGGAGTCTAGAGATGTTTAGGACTTAGGTTTTGAGATAAGCTTTTAATTAATTTATTTTTTTTTATTTTTTATTTTTTTGGCTGTGTTGGGTCTTCGTTTCTGTGCGAGGGCTTTCTCCAGTTGCGGCGAGCGGGGGCCACTCTTCATCGCTGTGCACGGGCCTCTCACTATCGTGGCCTCTCTTGTTGCGGAGCACAGGCTCCAGACGCGCAGGCTCAGTAGTTGTAGCTCACGGGCCTAGTTGCTCCGCGGCATGTGGGATCCTCCCAGACCCGGGCTCAAACCTGTGTTCCCTGCATTAGCAGGCAGATTCTCAACCACTGCACCACCAGGGAAGCCCCGAGATAAGCTTTTAGAGTTTGACAGATTCAGAAAAAAAATTTCATGTATAAAATGAATTGATATCATACAGACCCATCTCAGCCTTCTTCAGGTGAGAGAATTGCTAATTCTGTTGAGGGATATACTCTAAATACCCAAGGATTCAACAGTAACCCCTTTTTGCTTTAACATTTTTGTGTTTTCAAGCCTAAACTCTTTGAATCCATTTTTCCCCCTTATTTAGTTGAATCTAGAGATGCTGATTTAATTTTTTCATCGCTTATTAAATATCAGCAGATACTGAAGAAGGTTTTCTAATAGAGTAGACTTAGCATGGGCTTCAAAGTCAGACCCATTTGAGATCAAGTCCTGGCTCCAGCCCTTGTGAACTGTTACGCTTAGGCCCGGTATCTAATCTGGAGCCTGAATTTTCTTATCTCTAAAACGAGACTAATGACACTTCATTAATTGAAATACTGAATCTAAAGTTCCCAACAGTATTTGGCACATAGTAGATGCTTAATCAGTGTTTAGCTTTCCTTCTGCTTTCCCTAAGGACTGTCATCAATGGTTATGATCTAAGACTGAGGTCATCATCCCAGATATCACTAACTGTGACCTAGAGCTATGGGTAGTAAAAAACATAGGAAATTAATCCACATAAATCATTATCCCTGGATATTAACTGGTTATGGTTTTGAACAAATTCTTAATAGCAGTTAGTTTTATTATCTTTTTTTGTTCTAATGAAAATTGACTACATCTGAAATTTAGGCTTCTTTTTGCTTAGCTCAATTCTACTTCTTTTTTCTTTAATCTCTGTGGCTCGGAGGAGAGTAGGTTTTATAAACAGTTTAAAGAGATGTGTAAAACATTTGTGGGTAGAAGTGTTTTGGGTGTTGGTTAAAAAAATTGGAAAAAATCACCAATCTGACGTTTTACAGAGCAAGATTCCATGATTTCTTTGTTAAAATAAAGATTTAATTTCTCATTAGTTTCTGGATGAGTTTACAGCTTTAGGAGCTACAATTCAGCTGGCAATTTGTAGACTGGTAAAGATAAAATTACAACTTCCAGTTCTGCAAGATGATGAGCTAACTCGAGGAACTTCTGCTATAAACCCTTCGATATGCTGGATAAAATACAACAAAAATTAACTGCACAGCTCAACTCATAGGAATGAAAGAGAAGTCCCAGGTGTCAGCATTAGGAGGCTCTGAAGACAAGAGTTGATAGTCACATCCCCTGACACTGCAGCTAATGGGGAGAAGCGGCGCATTTAATGGGAAAACCTAGCAGCTAGAGTTGCTATTCGTCCACTTGGGAACAGAAGATCAGGCCTTGGGCTGATATGAGGCTGTGAAAAAAAAAAAAAACAACCTTATGCAAAACTGAGACGCTCTAAGAGGTATACGTCAGTGGAAGACTGGGTGTTTTATTCTATTCAACTCCTGCTATCTCTGTTTAGGTTCTGGGTCAGGAAAAAAATCCTCTCCTTGAGAATTTGAAGTCTTGGGCCTGTACCTTACATGGATATAGAGTCCAAATTTACATCAATTCATGCAGCCTGAGACCCTCCAAATTGGGAAATCACCCAAAAATTAGTCCCTGTTTAGTGATAACCCAGGGCATTTGAAAAACATTCATATATTTAATAGGTGTCCAAATAGGAGAAAATAGAATAAGAGAAGTATTTGAAAGATGCATAGCTACAAATTTTCCAAAATTGATTAAAGATATGAATCTTTAATTCAGTAATCACGACACAACACTCATCATAGTGAAACTACAGAACTCTAAAGACAGTAGGAGATACTGAAAGCAACCAGAGAGAGAGAGAGAAGCCAGATTAACCATCATGGAACCATATTAGATGGAAAGCCTACTTAGTAACAGTGGAAGCCAGGAGAATAATAACTTCAATAATAACTTCAGAACATGTCAAAGTGCCAAGAATTCTTTACCTAAATAAAGTATCATTCAAGAGTGAGGTTAAAATAAAGACATTAAGGCCCTTCCTCTTTTCTAATACAAGATTAAGGTAATATACTTTCCTCCAAGCAGATTAAGCTGCATTCTAGAGATTTTTATGTTATTTTAATTATTTTTCAGTTCAAAATATTTTCTAATTTCTGTTGAACTTTCTTCATTGGCCTGTGTGTTATTCAGAAGTATATTGTTAATTTCTAAATATATATGGATTTTCTGATTAGCTTTTTATCCTTAGTTTCTGATTTATTTGCATTGACAGAGAAAAAGTCTGCATAATTTCAACCATTTGAAATTTATTGAAACTTGGCATTTTCAGTGTTTCATATGTACTTGAAAAGAATGTGTATTCTGTCTTTATTGGATGCAGGATGTGTCATTTAAGTCTTCTTGTTGTATTTGTTTGTCTGCTTGCTTTGTCAGTTGCAAAGTATGCCTAAATCTTCCACTAGGATTTTAAATTTTTCTGTTTTCTTTGTATGAGGCTATGTTATTAAGAGCGTACAAATTTAGATTTGGATAGCTTCCTTAAATATTATCTTTTTGACATTATTAAATGTTCCTCTTTTCCTCTAATAATGTATTTTGCCTTATTGTCTTTGATATAAATACAGCTGCATTAGCTTTCTTTTGGTTAGTGTTTGCATGACATATCATTCATTTACTTTTAACCTTTCTATGACTTTAGATGTATCTCTTATAAATAGCAAGTGAGTGGATTTTTAAAAATCCAGTAGGAAAATCTCTGTTTTTTAATTGGAATATTTAGTTCAATGTAACTAGTGATATATTTGGTTTTAGATCTACCATCTTAATAAATATGCTTCATTTGTCCCATCTATTTCGAGTTGCTTTTCACTTCTTTTTTTGCCTTTTTTGGATTAACTATTTTTTATTTTTCCTTTTTCTAATCTTCTGTTAGCTTGAAAGTTATAAACTTTATTATTTTTTAGTTCTTATCCTAGAGATTATAACATACATCCCTCTTATAAAAGTCTAATAAATAACTTAGTACTTTTGACATCTTCATAGACAATACAAGGACCCTAGAATACTCCTCTCCTGACTTATAGGCCATTGTTGTCATAAATTTTAATTTTCCCTTTTACTTTAATTTTATATTTTTTCTCTATATATTTTTAACTCAACAAGACATCACTGTTTTGTAGAGTCAGTGTTTGTTTATATTTTCCCATATATTTACATTTTCATTGCTCCTCATTTCTTCTTGAACCTCCGGTTTCCTACCTAGGATCCTTTTCCTTCTGCCAGAATAAACATGCTTAGTATTTTCTTTAAAGTTTTGAATATATCTGCTTGAGATTCTTCCAGGTTTTCTTTGTCAGAAAATGCCTTCCTTTTACTATAATTCCTTCATTTTCTGAGTATAGAAATTGATGCTTTAAATATATCATTACATTGTGTTCTAGTTCTCATTGTTTTTGTTGAAAATCAGCTGTTGATCTAATATCTGCATGTTACAGTTTTGTTTTTCGGTTTTTGTTTTAATTTTTGGCTGCACTGTGCTGGGGATCTTAGTTCCCCAACCAAAGATCGAACCCAGGCCCATGGCAGTGAAAGTGCCAAGTCCTAACCACTGGACCACCAGGGAATTCCCTAATTTCTGCACACTTAAAGTCAATATATCTCCTCCCTGGCTCCTTATAAGATTTTCTCTTTGCCTTTGGTTTTCAGCAGTGTTACTGATATGCCCAGATGTAGTTTGTTGTTGTTGTTGTTATTTTTTCATTTACTCAGCTTAAAGTTCATAGGGCTTCTTGAACTTGTGGCTTGATATCTGTCACCTATTTTGGAACATTCTCAGCCATTCTTTTCAAATATTGATTGCTTCTAGCACATTCTCTCTCTCATAACCTGGAACTGCAATTACATGTGGCCTTTCTCAGTGAGAAGTGAATTTACAGTGTCTGTTACCATGTCTCTGCTTTCCGTCTTTTTATCCCTGCTTTATTCTGAATATTTTTGTCTGACCTAGTTTCACTATTCAGTTGTATGTAACTTTCTGTTAAACCCATTTACTGAGTTCTTGATTTCAGTTATTGAATTTTTAGCTCTCAAGCTCCCATTTGTTTCCTTTCTTTTTTTTTTTTTTGAAGTTTATTTATTTATTTATTTATATTTGACTGTGTTGGGTCTTCATTTCTGTGCGAGGGCTTTCTCCAGTTGCGGCGAGTGGGGGCCACTCTTCATCGCATTGCGCGGGCCTCTCACTGTCGCGGCCCCTCCTGTTGAGGAGCACAAGCTCCAGACGCGCAGGCTCAGTAGTTGTGGCTCACGGGCCCAGCTGCTCCGCAGCATGTGGGATCTTCCCAGACCAGGGCTCGAACCCGTGTCCCCTGCATTGGCAGGCAGACTCTCAACCACTGTGCCACCAGGGAAGCCCCCATTTGTTTCTTTTCTTTATAGTTTTCACTTCCCTGCTGAAATAGTCGATCTTGCCTTTTACCTCCTTGAACCTATATATTAATTTTAAGATCTGTGTCTACTAACTCCAGTTCTGGATTGCCTGTGGATCTGTTTCTATTCAAGTTCTTTCTTTTGTTCATATTGCCTTTCCTCCACATGTGCCTGGTTATATTTGTGACGAACAGACTATTTGCAGAATTGTTTATAGAAATAATTTTGGACTTAGGATGATATTATCTTTCCCCAAAGGGGATTTATATTTGTTTCTGCCAAGTAACTCTGGGCAGTAGTACTTAGCCTTACCTTAGTCCAGTTTCAAATTATTCAAAGCTGAGCCAAGTCCTGAAAGGGCCTATCTATTTATAATTTATCCCCACTCCTGGCATGTAGTCCTTTGAAGTCCCAACACAGAGCGTCCCCACCCTCACACCCTTAGAGGGCTCTGGCATCCATTTCCTTTCCCTCTAACCCCCTGGGGTATCAAAAGTATTGTCCCACCTCCAGCCATTCCTCTGCTTTGTCATGAATCAGCACCGCCTTTCCCAGGGAAAGGCAGCCATCAATACTTGGCTTATTTGCTTGAGCCTGTCCTCTGGATCCTGACCTGGTTGTTCATATCTTGATAGTTCCCATGTGTCTTGAAGCCTGTATTTTATATTTTCTCTAGTTTTTCTAACTGTTCTCCATAAGTGGCTTGTGTGAATTACAGTCGCCACCTCCAGAGCAGAAGTCCTGTGTCATTATGTCTTTGAGGTCTGCCTGTGCTGCTGTTCTGTTCTCACTGTCGTCTATGGTGTGCCCTTACCACATTTTACCAAGTGTTCCACTGATAAACACCCAGATTGCCTTCAACTGGCTACTGCCACAATTGGTACGACAGAAAAATACAGCATTGAAATGTTTCTTTATAAACTGTGGGAATTGGGGGCGACATATATCCAGGAAGAGATTGCTGGACCATGGAGTATCTGTATTTATTTTAATTAAGTGCTGCCAGGTGACTTTTCCAGGATGGTTGCATCAATATACCCTCTACCAGTAGTATGAGAGTACCATATCCCCACACCACTGCCTGGAACCTGGAATGTTCCAGCTTTCTAATTTCCTTCAAGTCTAATGGAAATAAAGGGATCTCATCATTTTAATTTGTATTTCTCTGATTCCAATTTTTCTATTTGAGTTTCTACATTTTTCTTTTTGACTGCAAGAGTTCCTTTTGTATTTAAATACCACCCTTTGTTGGATACAAATATTGCAAATATATTCTCAGCCTGTCATCTAACTGCCATCTTATTCATAATGTCTTAATTGATCAATATTGTTGGCTTATGGCTTGTACTTTGTGCTGTTACTTAAGTCATTCACTGCCTTATTTCTCCTATATCATGAGCTTTTAATTTCATATTTTTATCATTCATTTATGTCTTTAAATCATTTGGAGTCCACTTTTGTATAATGTGCTGCTAGGAATCCAGTTTCATTTTTCTCCATCTAGTAATCCAGTTTTCCCAACACTACCTATTGACATTCTGTTCTTTCCCTCTTTTTTCATTTCTTTTCATTTCATTTTCATTTTTAATGGACTCCTATCTTTTTTAATGTGTTATCAACCAGATTTTTTAGTATTATTCCCCTAACCCCATTTCCCCCCAAATCCTGTAGTTTTTGTTGCATGATTTTACATATCATGGTGATTTTATATATGTTGCATTATAGTAGAACTATCTGTATTTGGACATTTCCATAATAAAATGGGTTTTTTTTACTTTTTAAATTAAAATGTAAAAAAAAGAAATTCTCTTTTATTCCAGTTTTGCTAAAAGATTTTTTTATAAGTAGGCATTAAACTTTTTAATATGCTTTTTCAGAATTGATTGAAGTATCTTTTGGTTTGTTTCTCTTTTTGTCTACTATTGTGGTGAATTTCATTGATAAATTATCTCATATGGAACCATCCTTGCACTTCTGGGTAAACCCTTATTTAAGCATTATGCATTATTTTTAATGCACCGTCATATTGGTGAGCTAATATTTTATTTAGGATTTTTGCATCTACTTTTATAAAGGAGGTCTGAATCTGATTTTTTGTTGTCATTGTATTCCTTTATTTGGTTTTTGAATCACAGTATACTAGCCTCAATTGAGCAGTTTTTGTTCTTTTTCTACTTTCTGGGACAACTCATATAAGGTATGAATTAATTTTTTTTTTTTTTTGGGCCATGCCACAGGGCTTATGGGATCTTAGTTCCCCTACCAGGGAACAAACCCAGGGCCTCGGCAGTGAAAGCACAGAGTCTTAACCACTGGAACACCAGGGAATTCCTGAATTAACTATTCTTTAAAAGGTTGATAGCCTCCTGTATAAAGCCATCCAGGCCAAGGGATTTGGGACAGAAAGTTTTTTTTTTTAACTACCATTTTAATTTCTTAAATCTTTATTGGCTTGTTCACATTTTTTCATGCCATTTTATATATAATTTTACCACTTTCTTTACATTTTTAGGAATTTATTCATTTTACCTAAGTTTTCAGATTTGGAATTGAATGAGAAACCAAAACTCAACTGTAACTAGAGGGAAAGATATATGCCTTAAAATGGGCAGGAAAGTCAAAGCCAAAAAAGAAACCCTAATATACAGGAAAAGACTGATAAATTTGATAACATTAAAATATAACACTGCTTCAAAAGACCTTCTAGACAATGTGACTTTTTCACAGACTAGGAAGTAGAACAAGTCACAGACTAGTAAAGCTACCTACAATATCTTGTAAATGGCAAGGGATTGGTGTAAAGAATGTATGAAGAACTAAGAATGGATGAGAGGAAGACAGGAGTCAGCATGACAGGAGACAGCATGGCGTGTGGTGTGAATAGGCGGTGCTTAGCAGAGTGCCTGAGTAATGAGTACACATGTGAACAAATGCCCAGCCTCACTGACGACAAGAGGCAACAGGAGGAACCCTCCCACACCCTTCAACTTGGCAGACACCACATGTGCAGTTGCCTTAGCACAGACACTGACACGTCACACACATGCACATGTCGGATCAGAGTGCTGACGGTTCTGTGGGATTTGACACAGGCCAGGTTCCAGAGTTGGTGAGGACCGTGGCCCCCAGGCATCCTCACTCAACTCCTCCCCAGGCTCTCAGATGTTGTCATCCTGGGCCCCATCCTGCGTTCTGTACTTTCCTTTGGTGGAAGGCTTATTCCTGAGGACCAGGTGAGTCTCTCTTCTACTCTTGTACACTTTAAAGTCTTTAAAGTCTCTTTAAAGACTCTCCCTTTGTTCTGGGCGAGACTGCTGGTGGCAGCTGTGTGTGACAAGAACAAAGGGCTGGAGACAGGACTTCCCCTCAGAGCCTCCCAGGAAGCCACAGGCCTGAAGGACCCCTGCCAAAGGCAGTCTGGGACCCGCGGCTGAGAGCTCGAATAGTCAGAGTCAGACACTTGCCAAAGGTACATGCACGCCCAGCATGTGTCAGGCTTTGTGTGAGCTGGTGGAGCACAGTGAGAAACAAGAAGCTGTTCCCAGCTTTCACAGAAAGTTTGCCCTAGTGGGGGACCCAGACCAGTAAGAGGGGAAGTAAAAGCACATGTTACCAAGAGTGATTGCAGAGGGTGATGTTGCTTGTATTTCTGTAGAGAGAAGTATGGGGTGCTGTGGACATCAAGGAAGGAGGAGTCTGGGAGTCCCAGAAAATGTCCCAGAGGACAGAAAAGCCACAGCTAACATCATATTTAATGGCGAGAGACTGAAACCTTCCCCCTAAGATCAGGCACAAGGCAAGGATGTTCACACTCACCACCTCTATTCAGCACTGTACTGGAGGTTCTAGCCAGAGCAATTAGGCAGTTAGGCAAAATAAATAAATAAAAGGCATGTAGATAGGAAAGGAAGAAGTAAAACTATATTCACAGATGACATCTGTGAAATTTTAAAGAATATACATACACACACACACACACACACAGAGCTAATAAATGAATTCCAGAATACAAGAATACAAGATCAACACATAGAAATGGGTATTTCTATACACTAGCACTGTACAATCTGAAAATGAAATTAAGAAAACAATTCCATTTACAATAACATCAAAAAATTAGAAATTTAGGAATAAATTTAACAAAAACAGTGCAAGACTTGTACACTGAAAACTGTAAAACATAACTGAAATAGAGAAGACCTAACTAAATGGAAAGACATCCTGTGATCAACAGATTTCATATCATCCCTATCAAAATCTCAGCTGGCTTTTTTGCAGAAATTGACAAGCTAATCCTGAAATTGATTCATAGGGAATTTCAAGGAAACCAGAATAGCCGAATAACCTTGAAAAAGAACAAAGTTGGAGGACTCATACTTCCCAATTTCAAAACATACTACAAAGCTACAGGAATCAAGACAATATAGTACTAACATAGGATAGACAAATTGAGAGTCCAGATATAGCTCCATACATCTATGCTCAATTAATTTTCAGCAAGGGTGTTAGGACATTTCACTGGATGAAGGAATAGTCTTTCAACAAATGGTGCTGAAATAACTGGACATGGACATGCAAAAGAATATAATCGGGCCCTACTTCACACCATACTCAAAAATTAGCTCAAAATGCATCAAAGACCTAGTATAAGAACCAGAACTTCAAAACCCTTGCTGCACAAGATAGGATATAGGAGACATGACCCATAGCAACAGCACAGGAGAAAAGCTGCTAACAGGCTTTAGTTGACATCTGAAGGAGTCAGCAATAGGACGGAGGGACCGAGCCAATTAGAACATTTCTTCCCAGTGTTGTGCTGAGCCATTTGAAGTCTGATCTTGGAGCGATTGGTCATGCCAGAGCTGGGGCATTGCAGATGTGTGTACTACAATGTAAGAAAGGCAGAACACTCGAGTGTGTTCAGAAGAGCGGCCATGCTCACTCATCCATGTCCATGCCTCCTTGGAGATCTGTGCTGTGTGTGTGTATAGTAGTACTGTCTCTTTCCCTGGGAAGTGCACAGATACAGACATTACCAGCTCTCTGTGTGCTACGAGGTGAGCAAGATTGAGAGGCACTTTGCCTGCCATTTGTGGCTTTCCCCTGTCTGAGTTGACCTTTCCATGTCAGCTCGGTTCCTCTAATCCCTCTTCTACAGCTATTGCTCTGTCCAAAATAAACTCTAAAGGACCAGCATGCTTATCCCTACTTGTGTGTCTCCACTCATGCACTTGGTAACCTCGTTTTGAGTTCCTTTCCCATTTTTTTCTATCTCTCCAAATTGTACCTACTCTTCTCTGCTCAGTGGGAACCGCCCCTTCCTCCAAAATCTCTTCCCCGACCGTGCCAGCCCACGTCTCTCTCTCTGGTTTCCTCATTTGCTCCATGGTGAGCACAGGTCATCAACCATAACACTCCCACGAGGCCTAGACAGCTTCTCGGTCAGAGGGTGAGTCAGTTAGTGACGTGTGTCATGGATAATGGTGAGAGGGCCAGAACCTGTTGTTCCTCATTTCCAGCTTGGGTGGCGTAATTTGCGTTTCACCAGGGAGACTGTCCCATCTCCCATAGATCATAACAGGGATGTTAAGCACAAAATTGTAGTTCAAGAACACCGGCTACCTTACTGGTTCCACTGACTTTTTTTTTTTTTTAATTTTATTTATTTATTTATTTATTTATTTTTGGCTGTGTTGGGTCTTCGTTTCTGTGCGAGGGCTTTCTCTAGTTGCGGCGAGCGGGGGCCACTCTTCATTGCGGTGCACGGGCCTCTCACTGTCGCGGCCTCTCTTGTTGCGGAGCACAAGCTCCAGACGCGCAGGCTCAGTAGTTGTGGCTCACTGGCCTAGTTGCTCCACGGCATGTGGGATCTTCCCAGACCAGGGCTCGAACCCGTGTCCCCTGCATTAGCAGGCAGATTCTCAACCACTGCACCACCAGGGAAGCCCTCCACTGACTCTTTTATCTGGAGATACAATTGTGTGACTCCAAAGCCCGTGTTGAAATCAGGAGCCAAAAATATTTATCATACAAAGGGTTAATTCCACAAGACTTTGGAGCCATTTGTATTTGTAGCCACCTTCTCTGTCTTTGTCTTTCCAAAGTTCTCCAATCAAACCTTTCTCCTCCAGTGGGCCAGGACCCTCACAATCTTCCTGAGAGTTCAGAGCTCCTCCTACCCCTGATCCTATCCGGAAGCCTTTCCTCTCCCTCTGCCTATCCGAAATCCCAATTGAACTTAAGATACAGCTCCAGTGTCTCTCATACTTGGAAACATCCTCCAGCCCACAACACCCCTTCCTTGGCTTCTCGTACATGGGAGTACCTGTAATTCCTTGGCAATTGGGTTTACTATCTTATGTGTTCATCTTGGTTTCTCAGTGGAAATAGCTTGCTCTGGACGTGGCTAGACTTCACATCCACATCCTCCCACGTACTCTAAGACACGACCTCTCCAAGCCTCACTCAGTTCTTTATTTGTAAAACAATGGTGATTCCTGTTTTACACTGTCTTTGTATGAGGTGAAATAATATATATGAAAATTCCCGAGGCATCTTAACTTCTCAGTGAATGTTACTTTCGTTTCTTCCTTCTTGAGCATGAGAACCATCTCTTAAAATTTCTCTAGTATTCTCTGCAGCTTCTTTTTTTTATATATACATTTATTTACTTATTTATTTATTTATTTTTGGCTGCGTTGGGTCTTCATTGCTGCGCACGGGCTTTCTCTAGTTATGGTGAGTGGGGGCTACTCTTCGTTGTGGTGCACGGGCTTCTCATCACGGTGGCTTCTCTTGTTGCGGAGCACGGGCTCTAGGCACACGGGCTTCAGTAGTTGTGGTGCACGGGCTTCGTCGCTCCGCAGCATGTGGGATCTTCCCGGACCAGGGATCGAACCCGTGTTCCCTGAATTGGCAGGCAGACTCTTAACCACTGTGCCACCAGGGAAGTCCCTGCAGCTTCTCTAAGCAGAGTTCTGGTCAATGGTTAGACATTCATAAACATAGATGGATGGGAATGCACTGTTCATTGAGTCCCCAGAAGCACTAGGACGAGTTGCCTGTGGGCAGGTGGGTGAAAAAAAAATCTAAAAGGCACTCTGTCCAGACTTGCCGGGTCTATCAGAAAGACGACAGCCCAGCAGCCTGCGAGGGTCTGCCATGTCCCAGAGACTGATGACAGTGATGTTAAAACTGAACTCTGATTTAGCCAGCAGTGCCTTGCCTTGGGTAGTATGTGACAGCAGTTGCTACAATGCTACTGAAATGCAGAAACATTGAGAAGAAAATATATCTGACAGCCTAGCCTAGAAATTCAAATCTAAGCGCAGTCACAGGTCCGTTAGCTGAGAGATTTCAGATCCATCGTCTGTGAAACTGACTGTTGTGAAATTGATGGGCTTCATTAGAAAGAACTTAACTAGAATAACTGGGCGATAATGATTTGGAAATATTCATGCAGGGATCCCACACAAGGAGATTTTTGTTGAAATAGTACTTTCTTTTTTCTTTTTAAAGGAATTCCTTTATTTTTATTATCATTTTTTATTTATTTATTTTATTTTATTTTATTTTTGGCTGTGTTGGGTCTTTGTTTCTGTGCGAGGGCTTTCTCTAGTTGTGGCAAGCGGGGGCCACTCTTCATCGCTGTGCACGGGCCTCTCACTATTGCGGCCTCTCTTGTTGCGGAGCACAGGCTCCAGACGTGCAGGCTCAGGAGTTGTGGCTCACGGGCCTAGTTGCTCCGCGGCATGTGGGATCTTCCCAGACCAGGGCTCGAACCCGCATCCCTTGCATTGGCAGGCAGACTCTCAACCACTGCGCCACCAGGGAAGCCCCGAAATAGTACTTTTTATATCCCAGAGCTTTCAACAGTCAAAGGAACATCTTTGGTTTCGGCTGTGGATGTCACCTGCCACATCAGTAAACAAAGGGTGTTGCGGCCATCAAGCCAGCGGCCACTGAAGCCGCCACAATGATGCACATGGAGGGCATTCAGGATGGAGGAAAGCACAGGATGCTGGCCCCAGAGAGCTGAGGTGCAAATCAAAGGAATGATTTCAGTGAGTCCAGACGCTCGCATCTTCCCATACGTAGAAAAGCGCTAAATGCCTTAACTTGAGATGTCTGGTTTTCTTTAATGAACAGTAATCTTTTGATGTTCTGACTACCTGGTTTTTATTGCCAAACCTCCTATAAGCCCTGGCTCCCCCTTACCTCTTAGGAGCAATCCCTCAGAGCATCTGAGAGGCTGTGTCCCGGGCTTAAGTTCTCAGTATGTCCACCGACTAAAACATAATTCTTTTTTTAAATTTTATTTATTTATTTATATATGTTTTTATTTTTGGCTGCATTGAGTCTTCGTTGCTGCATGCAGGCTTTCTCTAGTTGCGGTGAGCCGGGGCTACTCTTCGTTCTGGTGCGTGGGCTTCTCTTTGAGGTGGCTTCTCTTGTTGCGGAGCATGGGCTCTAGGCTTGTGGGCTTCAGTAGTTGTGGCTCGTGGGCTCTAGAGGGCAGGCTCAGTAGTTGTGGTGCATGGGCTTAGTTGCTCCACAACATGTGGGATCTTCCTGGACCAGGGCTCTAACCCATGTCCCCTGCATTGGCAGGTGGATTCTCAACCACTGCACCACCAGGGAAGCCCCTAAAACATAATTCTTAACTTTTAGGTTGTGCTATTTTTTTTTTTCAGTTGACAGGGCTGTCACGGGAGGGGAGCTTTTCCCCATAGGGGCTCCCAATGCCCCCAGGGGGCCAGACCGGCCTGCGGGGGGACGGGGGAGAGATGTGAAAGGTGGGAGGCTGGGCCAGCATGGTGCCAGCTCCAGATACACCTTTGGAATCAAGGTGTCTCCGTTAGTCGAAAATCTACATTCTGAAATGTTTCCATTTCATGATTGTCTTCCCCTCAAAATAAAAAGGCTCAGGGAGGGAAGGGGGTAAGGAAGCTCACCCAGTGGCAGAGCTAATCCCTCCTCCTCACACCCTCAGAGCTGGTATCCATAGTCCTTCCGGGGCCACATCCCAGGCCCTGCATCCCCGCTGTGTGTTTGGGCCACATGCACGTGCTGCCACCAGCCTCCTCCCAGGTGTGTACAGTGGTCTCTGTCTCAGCCATGTCCTTGCAGAGCCCAGATCTCTGCGCTAACTTGAGAATGAAGAATGGTCTGCACCCAGGGGACATTTCAACTGAGACCTTCTGGAGGCAGTGTCTCCACTTTTTTATTTACTCCAATGTTGGCAAACAGCTTGCATACATGGAGGGCAAGATGAACCCCCCACCACCTCCCTCCAAGCTTGGTGTAGCTGTTGTCAACTGAAAAAGAATGCACAACCTAAAATTTGAGAGTTACGTTTTATTCAGTGGACAAAACTGAGGGCGTAAGCCCGGGACACAGCATCTCAGATCGCTCTGAGAGACTGCTCCCATGAGGCAAAGGGGGAGCCAGGATAGACAGAAGCTTTTGCAACAAAGACCAGGTAGTCGGAACATCAAAAGATTACTGTTCATTAAAGAAAACCAGACATCTCCAGTTAAGGAACTTAATGCTTTTCTGTGTATGGGAAGATGCAAGCGTCTGGGCTCATTGGAATCATTCCTTTGATACGTACCTCAGCTCTCCGGCTTCTCATCCTGAGTCTCCTCAGGGTGCACCGTCTTCAGGGGTGGCCGCAGCGGCTGACTGCTAGACGGCGGGCGTCCTGTTCCATCCTGAGTTCTCTCAGGGCTCACCGTCTGGAAGGCTGTCAGGTGATGGCTTGGTGGCTACAGCATCGTCTGTTTACTGAGATGGCAGGCAACATTTTTCATTCACAGTGTTGAATCTGGTGACACCAAGAGGGTATGAAAAGGTTTATTGTTCACGAAGTGGGGCTCTCTGGAGAGCAGGACAGAGTCCCAGCCTGTGTGAAACAGCTGGAGCAAAGAGTGGGTAGTGGCTTAGGATTTACTGTAGTTAGGGGTGGGCTGGGGTGAGGGCTCACCACCCCTGCCACCTCAGGTGGGGCCACAGAAGGCAGGGAGACCTTCAAACAGGTGATCAAGGCGCAGGAGAGAGCAAAGTAACACCTGTAATCGAGAGAGGACTTTGCCTTTCTGAGCTGTGCTGTATACAACATGAGTGGGCTTATTCTATAGTAAAGGTTTAGCTGGAGGTATTTTTGATTCAAAGCATGGATTTTATATTCAAGGTAAAGTCCAGAATCTGCATGGTTTGGGGGTCAGAATGTCTGGGTTTGAATTCCAGCTTCACCATTTTTTGGTTGTGTGACCTTGGGCCAGTTAACTTAGATGCTCTGTGCCTCAGTTTCCTTAAACTCAGATAACAGTGCCTACTTATAGGTTTGTTTGGATTAAACAAAATTATAATAAAGCACTTAGCTGAGTTTCTAATACATATTGAGGACTCAAAAATTTTTTTTATTATTTTTTACTATTCTGGAAGTACCAACACATACAGTAAAATAAGAAAATAAATCAAGAGGCATAACAACTGGAAAAGAGGAGACAAGTGCAGAGTGTAAACACTGGGCCTTTCCTGACAGCTGTTACCCCCTGACCCCAAGTGTTAGGTCTGTTCATCACAAGGATTCAGGCGTTGCCCCAGGCACTGAGACACAATGGAGACAGAAACCAGTTACAAAGACTTCTTTGAGGAATAACTGGGAACTTTAATGTGAGCTCTAGTCTAGATATTACTGAACTAATGTTCATTTTCTTACATGTGATCATGGTACTGTGCTCATGTAGAAGAACATCATTCCTGGAGATGCATGCTGAGTACTGGGGTGACTGTTAAGATGGCCACAACTTACCTTTAAATGGTTCAGCACAAAACAAAGTGTGTGACAAGTGTCACATATGTGTGGGGAGAGAATGAGAGAGAACTGAGGGACGTGATTTAAGGTACAAATCACCACCAGGAGATAAATAAGTCCTGGAGATCTGCTGCACAGCCTAGCGATTATGGTCAACAATACTGTTATAAACTTAGCAGTTGCTATATTGCTAAGAGAATGGATCTTAATTATTCTCACCACAAAAAAAATTATGTGACATGATATAGTTGTTAGCTAATACTACAGGGTGGTCCTCATACTGCAGTATATGAAGCTATGAAATCAACATGTTGTGCACGTTAACCTTACACAATATTATATGTCAGTTATTGATATATCTCAGTTTTTTAAAAAACATCTAGGGAGACAAAGCAAATGTGGCAAGATCCAGGTTCTCTTTTTATACAGTTACAGCCTAAGACCCCATGTCCCCTCTTAGAATTGCCTTGTCAGCAGAGTTAGGAAGACTTGTGTCCCAGAGGCTGGGCTGGGCTGGGGAGCTTCTGATACTGAGGGGGAGAGAAAAGTGCATATTCATAGGTTAGTAGTTTAACATTTGAAGGATTGAAAAGTTGTATTTCGCAAGTCATGGTCACATGCATTAGGAAAGAGTTCTAGGATCTAATAGAACATTAAACAACTATCAATCATTTTGTCGAGACTATTTTGTCTAGTTTACATAACTCAAAGCTCTCTCTATTATGGGGACCACAATTTCTTCATTGGCAGATTGGCCGTGAGGGCACAATGATGGAGCAATGCCACCTGCAGGCCTCAAGACAGAGGGAGCTAGAACCAAAGAGAGTGCATAAGAACTTAATTCAGACAGTCCTGGGTTCAAATCTGGACTCAAGCACTTACTAGGAAAATCACTTAACTTTTCTTTGCCTCCATTTTCTCAGCTTTAAAATGGGTTGTTAGGAGAATTAAACAAGAAAAGTGACGTAAAATGCGTAGCTTAATGCCTGCAATTTAATAAACATTCAATGCTCACTGGTTTCATTTTTCCTTAATGGTATGAATCATATACATATGGATTTGTATATAAGTTAAATTTTGAAAAGTTGAACCTTGACACGTGTGTATATATGTGTGTACAGAATATGGATTAGAAAGATATATGCCAAATTATTGATAGCGTTTTATAGAGGGAGTGTGGTGGGCAATCTTCCACTATTCACTTTATATACTCACTGTTTAAAAATTTTTACAATGAAAATCTATTTGTTTCATAATAAGAAAAAAGAAAGAAAAGCTGAGCTGCCTTCTAAATGCACTGGAGGTGGGAGCGGTTTGCCTACCATTGAAAGGAATCTTGCAATGAATCCTTTTCTAAATCCTTTCCTTCTTCTGTTCATCTGCAATCAGGACTTTATATGCAGGATTTTTTTAATAAGGTGCCCTAGATTCTGGCTGGTAATGACTAGGCAGGATGGAGAACAGAAACTGATTTTAAAAATCTGTCCTCAGGGCTACCTTTGGCTGACCCCAACTTGGCCTCCCCACTTTCTTCTCAGAGCATAGCGTGTATTCCTCTGCTAGGAAAGCACTGGCCATGTGATCCAGTCCAGAGGTCCCCTCTTTCATCCAATGGCACTGTTTATGTTTATTTATACTCCTGGGATAAGCAGGCTATGGTAGTTATGTTCACAGAACTAAGGCTAGTTTTCGGCTTAGGAGAAGAGTATCACAGAGAAAGCTAAAGGCCATTCTGCTTTAACATTAACAACAGGCAAGAACCCTTCATTATTACTCCTGTCAGATGTCACCCTCTCATCCCTGATTGAACACTTTAATTTTAATTTTGTAAAACTTTACTGCTTTGGGAAAGGCTTCTTCCTGATGCTGGGACACAGTCAGCCTTCCTGTAGCTTTTCTCTATTGTTCATTCTTTAAAGTAATTCACATGAAGTTTTATTTGTCTTAAATGTAACAGCCTTGCAGACATCTGAAAACCATTCCCCTCATCTCCCCTGCCTTCAAGTCTTCCCTTTGCCAGGGTAACTCTCAGTATTTCCTGATGTTCACAGACATGTCATTGTCCTAGCTACCTTCTACTAGACATGCTCGTATTTGTCAGGGCTCCTCTTGGAACTATGTGGCCAAGTACAGGACATAGTATTCCAAGTGTGTTCTGTCAAGCACAGTGGAACCAATACCTCCGTGGATCACCAAGTATTACATCCAAGATATGAGTATCCATCTAAAGAAGTAAGAAGAAGAACAGCAAGTTAAACTCAAAGTTAAGTAGAAAGGAGGAAATACTAAACATGAGAGAAGAGATTAATTAAATGAAAAGTAAACATATGATAGAGAGGATTAAAAAAAATTGTTCCTTTGCAAAGTCTAATCATTTTTTCAAGTCTAAAATTGATAAACCCCTGGCAAGAGTAATGGGAGGGGCTGTTTTAGGTCGTTCCCCAGTGCCATCTGATAGCAGTTTTATATTTTTTCAGTGGGTATAGTTGTCTGTGGGAGAGTTTGTCTGATAGAAGTCATTCACTATTACGGGAGCCCTTGAGATAAAATAAGTGTTTAATTTATTGAGTGGTTGAGAGAGCGATTTTGACAGTCTCTGCCATGGCAAATTAAGTTTTGCTTGACCTTAAATGCCTTTGTCTAAGTAGAATAATCAAGGATGGGTAAGTCAGAGCAAGTGTTACTCCTGTAAGGAGATTCATTTATTTGCACTTTTGGAGTATAATGAAAGGAAGTTAACATCCTTACAGAACCCTATATCTTTCTGCCTTAGATACCAAATTCATGTTTGTGTTTTAAAAGCAGATCCAGAATGGAAAGTCTTTTTAAGTTAATTTTGGACAGATCTTCAGGAAGAAAAGAAAAAGGACATGGGCAAATCGGTAGAGCAGAGAAGTGTGTGTGTGTGTGTGTGTGTGTGTGTGTGTGTGTGTGTGTGTGTGTTGGAAACTACACAGACCTGAAGCCACAGGACTCAGCCTCGTGTCTGAATTCTGTTGCCATTTTCTCTGTGACCTGGTAAAGCTCTCCAGGATGCAGCATTTCTCTCATGTAAAATGAAGACAAATAACATAGTTCACATGACAGAGGAGTAAATGAAAATATTTGTTGAACGTGAACCTGAAAAGGTTTAAAATACATTCCCTTGATAGTAAAACAAAATAGTCCAGGCATTTTATAGGAATTCCCTGGCGGTCCAGTGGTTAGGACTCCATGCTCTCACTGCTGAGTGCCCTGAGGGCCTGGGTTCAATCCCTGGTCGGGGAACTAAAATCCCACAAGCTGCACGGGGCAGCCAAAAGAAAAAAAAAACAAAAACTCCAGGCATTTTAGCACACCTGGTCTTTTCAGCCCTCTTTATCCCAACCTGAACCCCTTTCCCCTCCCGCAGGTTATTCTAAGTTGCAGCAGTGTGCAAGCCCATGAACAGGACTTGTATGGAAAATATTTTGACAGTGGGAGAAAAGAAGCCTTGGGCAAATTTATTTCATCTGTCTGAAAGGATATGTTCATTTGAATAGACAGTGTCAGTGTTGATAGGCAGGATGGTAGCAGATGAGAAAACAAAATGCAATTTCTGGAAAGTCTGGATGTTTCCAGCAATATTTCAGAACTTGAGCCCTGAACGTCAGGACCTTAAGCACGTGCCTCTGTACCAACCACTCCGACTAGCGCAGCGTGCTGTTAATGCCCACATGGTTACCAGCAGCTTCCACCCAAACTGATTAGTCTTCAGATGATGGGGTCAGGAGCCCGTGGGAGCTGCAGTGGGTGGGGGTGGAGAGAGAAAGCGAGGCCAGAATGGCCACAAACTTTGGGTGCCATGGCGAGGATTCTGACTCTTACTCTGAATTAAATGGCAGGCTTTGCAGGTTTTAGGCAGAGGAGTGATGCGATCTGATTGCATTTTACCAAGGGCCACTCTGGCTGTTGTGTAGAGGAGGACAAGGGCTCAAACAGGGAGATGGGCTGGGAAGCTCCTGGGTCACTCCATGGAGGAGGGGGCAGTTGATGTGACCTGCACCAGGGGTCACTGGCGGAGGGAGGAGAAGTGGCTGGGTTCTGAATTACAAAATGAACCCAGGACTGATAGATTAGGATGTGAGTTGTGAGAGAAGGAGAGGAGTCCAGGAGAGCTCCAAGATTTTTCTTTATTGAAGTATAGTTGATTTACAATGTTGTGTTAGTTTCAGGTGTACAGCAAAGTGATTCAGTTTCATATATATATGTATTCTTTTTCATGTCCTTTTCCATTATAGGTTATTATAAGATATTTAATATAGTTCCCTGTCCTTGTTCTTTATCTATAATCCCAAACTTCTAATTTATCACTCCCCAACCCCTTTCCCCTTTGGCAACCATAAGTTTGTTTTCTATGTCTGTGAGTCTGTTTCTGTTTTGTAAATAAGTTCATTTGTGTCATTTTTTAGATTCCACATATAAGTGACATCATATGATATTTGTCTTTCTCTTTCTGACTTACTTCACTTAGTATAATAATCTCTAGGTCCATCCACGTTGTGGCAGATGGCATTATTTCATTCTTTTTTATGGTTGAGTAATATTCCATTGTATATATGTACCACATCTTATTTATCCATTCATCTGTGGATGGACACTTAGGTTTCTTCCATGTCTTGGCTATTGTAAATAGTGCTGCTATAAATATTGGTGTGCATGTATCTTTTTAAATTAGAGTTTTCATCTTTCCCAGATATATGCCAAGGAGTGAGATTGCTGGATCATATGGCAACTCTAATTTTAGTTTTGTAAGGAACCTCCATACTATTCTCCATAGTGGCACCAATTTACATTCCCAGCAATAGTGCAAGAGGGTTCCCTTTTCTCCACAACCTCTCCAGCATTTATTATTTGTTGACTTTTTATGATGGCCATTCTGACTGGTGTGAGGTGATACCTCACTGTAGTTTTGATTTGCATTTCTCTAATAATTAGAGATGTTGACCATCTTTTCATGTGCCTGTCAGCCATCTGGTTGTCTTCTTTAGAGAAATGTCTATTTAGATCTTCTGCCCATTTTTTTTTTTTGATTGGGTTGTTTGGTTTTTTGTTATTGAGTTGTATGAGCTGTTTGTATATTTTGGAAATTAATCCCTTGTCAGTCACATCATTTGCAAATATTTTTTCCCATTCCGTAGGTTATCTTTTTGTTTTGTCTATGGTTTCCTTTGCTGAGCAGAAGCTTATAAATTTGATTAGGTCCCATTTGTTTATTTTTGCTTTTATTTCTTTTGCCTTGGGAGACTGATCTTAAAAAACATTGCTACAATTTATGTCAGAGAATGTTTTGCCTATGTTCTCTTCTAGGAGTTTTATGGTGTCATGTATTATATTTAAGTCTTTAAGGCATTTAGAGTTTATTTTTGTGTATGGTGTAACAGAGTGTCCTAACTTCATTGATTTATATGCAGCTGTCCAGCTTTCCCAATACCACTTGCCAAAGAGACTGTCTTTTCTCCATGGTATGTTCCTGCCTCCTTTGTCGAAGATTAATTTACCGTTGGTGTGTGGGTTTATTTCCGGGTTTCCTATTCTGCTCCATTGATCAATATTTCTGTTTTGTGCCAATAGCATTGGTACATCAATATTACTGCTTTGATTACTGTAGCTTTGTTGTATTGTCTGAAGTCTGGGAGAGTTATGCCTCTAGATTGTTCTTTTTCCTCAGGATTGCTTTGGCAATTCTGGATCTTTTGTGGTTCCATGTAAATTTGAGGGTTATTTGTTCTAGTTCTTTGAAAAATGTCATGGTAATTTGATAGGGATCACATTAAACCTGTAGATTACTTTGGGTAGTATGGCCGTTTTAACAATATTAATTCTTCTAATCCAAGAGCATGGAATATCTTTATATTTCTTTGAAACATCTTCAGTTTCCTTTATCAATGTTTTATAGTTCTCAGCATATGTCTTTCACCTTCTTAGTCATGTGTATCCCTAAGAAATTTTTATATGATTTTAAAAGTGATTGTTTTTATACATTCCCTTTCTGATATTTCATTGTTAGTGTAGAGAAATGCAACAGAATTCTGTATGTTAATCTTGTATCCTGCTACCTTGCTGAATTCATTTATCAGTTCTAGTAGTTTTTGTGTGTAGTCTTTAGGGTTTTTATATATAGTATCATGTCATCTGCATTTAATGACAATTTTACCTCTTCCCTTCCAATTTATATCACTTTTATTTCTTTTTCTTATCTGATTGCTATGGCTACAACTTCCAATACTATGTTCAATAGAAGTGGTGAGAGCGGGTATCCTTGTCTTGTTCCAGATTTTAGTGGGAAGGCTTTCAGCTTTTCACCATTGAGTATTATGTTGGCTGTGGGTTTGTCATAAATAGTTTTATTATGCTGAGATATGTTCCCTCTATGCCCACTTTGGTGAGAGTTTTTATCATGAATGGATGCTGAATTTTATCATATGATCTTTCTGCATCTATTGAGATGATCCTGTGGTTTTGTCTTTTCTTCTGTTGATTTGGTATATCACACTGATAGATTTGCATCTGTTGAACCACCATTGTGACCATAGAATGAATCCAACTTTATCATCATGTATGATCCTTTCCATGTGTTGTTGGATTTGGTTTGCTAGTATTTTGTTGAGGATTTTTGCATCTATATTCATAAAAGATATTGGCCTGTAATTTTCTTTTTTGGTAGTGTCTTTGTCTGGTTTCGGTATCAGGGTGATAGTGGCTTCATAGAATGACTTTGGGAGTGTTCCCTCCTCTTCAGTCTTTTAGAAGAATTTGAGAAGGATCTGTATAAGTTCTTCTTTATATGTTTAGTAGAATTCCACTGTGAAGCCATATGGTCCTGGACTTTTGTTTACATGGAGTTTTTTTTTTTAATTACAGATTCTATTTCACTTCTAGTGATTGGTCTGTTCAAATCAACTATTTCTTCTTTGTTTTTGTTTTTTTTTTTGATTGATTGATTGATTGATTGATTGATTTATGGCTGCGTTGGGTCTTCATTGCTGTGTGCAGCTTTCTCTAGTTGCAGCGTGCAAGCTTCTCATTGTGGTGGCTTCTCTTGTTGTGGAGCATGGACTCTAGGCACACAGGCTTCAGTAGTTGTGGCTCACGGGCTCTAGAGCGCAAGGTCAGTAGTTGCGGCACATGGCCTCAGTTGCTCTGCAGCATGTGGGATCTTCCCAGACCAGGGCTCAAACCAGTGTCCACTGCATTGGTTCTTAACCACTGCACCACCAGGGAAGCCCAAATCATCTATTTCTTCTTGATTCAGTTTTGGTGGGCTATATGTTTCTAGAAACTTGACCATTTCATCTAGGTTGTCCAATTTGTTGGCATATAATTGTTCATAGTACTCTCTTGTGGTTTTTTTGTATTTCTGCAGTGTCCCTTATTATTTCTCCTCTTTCATTTATTATTTTGTTTATTTGGGTACTCTCTCTTTCCTTCTTGGTGAGCCTGGCCAGAGGTTTATCAATTTTGTTTATCCTTTCAAAAACCCAGCTCTTGGTTTTATTGATTTTTTTCTATTGTTTTTTTAATTCCTGTTTTATTTATTTCCTCTCTGATCTTTCTTGTTTCCTTCCTTCTGCTGACTTTAGGTTTTGTTTGTTCTTCTTTTTCTAATTCTTTTACATGGTATGTTAGGTTGCTTACTTGAGATTTTTTTTGTTTTTTGAGGAAAGCCTGTATCACTATGAAATTCCCTCTTAGGACTGCTTTTGCTGCATCCCATAGATTTTGTGTGGTTGTGTTTTCACTGTCATTTGTCTCAAGGTATTTTTTAATTTCCTCTTTGATTTCATCATTAAGCCATTGATTTTTAATAGCATGTTATTTAGTCTCCATGTGATCATTTTTTTCTCATTTTTCTTTTTGTGGTTGATTTCTAGTTTCATGCCATGGTGGTCAGAAAAGATGCTTGAATAATTTCTGTCCTCTTAAATTTGTTGAGGCTTGTTTTGTGTTCTAGTATGTGGTCTATCCTAGAGAATGTTCCATGTGCGCTTGAAAAGAATGTGTATTCTGGTGGGGCTTTTTTGGGGGGGGGGGAATGTAATGTCCTGAAGATATTAATTAAGTCTAACTGTTCTGTTGTGTCATTTGGGGTCTCTGTTTCTTATTGATTTTCTGTCTGGAAGATCTGTCCATTGATGTCAGTGGGATGTTAAAATCTACTATTACTGTATTCCCATCAATTTCTTCCTTTATGTCTGTTAGTATTTGTTTTATGTATTCATGTACTCCTATATTGGGTGCATATATTTATTTTTTGTTGAACTATAGTTGATTTACAGTATTGTGTTAGTTTCTGGTGTACAGCAAAGTGATTCAGTTGTATATATATATATATATTATTCTTTTTCATATTCTTTTCCATTATAGTTTATTACAAAATATTGAATGTAGTTCCCTGTGCTATACAGTAGGACCTTGTCTTTTTAATCTATTTTATGTATAGTAGTTTGTGTCTGCTAATCCCAGATTCCTAATTTGTCCCTCCCCCCTTTCCCTTTTGGTAACCATAAGTTCGTTTTCTATGTCTGTGAGTCTGTTTCTGTTTTGTAAACAAGTTCATTTGTATCACTTATACTGGGTGCATATGTGTTGAGTGTAATATCCTTTTCATGTGTTGATTCTTTTGTCATTATATAGTGTTCTTCTTTATCTTTCTTTATGGCCTTTATTTTAAAGTCTATGTTGTCTGATATGAGTATTGCTACTGCCACTTTCTTATCATTTCCATTAGCGTGAAATATCTTTTTCCATTCCCTCACTTTAAATCTATGTGTGTCCTTCACCCTAAAGTGGGTTTCTTATAGGCAGTATATTGTAGGTTCTTATCTTATTATCCAGTTTGCCACTCTATGTCTTTTGATTGGATGAAACATTTGGTCCATTGACATTTAAGGTAATTATTGATAAGTATGATTTTATTGAGATTTTAAACCTTGTTTTCCAGTTGATTTTGTGTTTCTTCTTTGTTCCTTTCTTTGTTTTTCCTTTTGTGGTTTGATAGTTTTCTTTTGTAGTATGTTTGAGTTTGAGCAACTGAAGAGCACGGTTGTGGACTGTTGAGATACAGATGCCTGTGAGCCGAGCAGGTGTGGGTGGATGGGCAGTTCTGCTTAGGTCATACGAACTTTGAGATACCTGTCAGGCCTCTAGGCAGAAGAGCAAGCAGGTGGTTGGAACTGTGAGCCAGGAGTTGAAGAGAAATCTCCAAGCTGGAGAATTCAAGTGAGTTTTCAGCACCAGGACCAAAGCCACCTGAGGCAGGGCCCAGCCAGCTGGGGCAGGGGAGGTGCTGCTTTGTGTCATCTGGCACTGCCTAACCAAGCAGGATGCCAGCTCCAGAGCACATCTTCAACAACTTAAGGCAAACCATTACAATGACTGCAGCACCAAAATGTCCAAATACCCAAATGTGAACCCAGAGGGGTTGTGGCCAACCGCAGATAGCTCACACTGACAGTTACACAGCCATAGGCTTCAGAGCACAGAGGGGGAAATGCCTTCTGTTGCAAAATCACATATTCATACAGCATGAATCAAGACATATTGCAAGAACATTCTGCAGTTAATTCTGTGGACAGAACAGTAGAAATGAAGTCTACCAATGTTTCATTTACATGTAGAATATGAGAGGCTTATATACATACTACATCTTCAAGATCCAGGAAAAACTATTCTGACTCAAAAAACCATTAACACTGTGAAAGGAATTACCTCAGCAATTACTTGGGACTTATGACAAATACAATATCTTCAAATATTAAATGCTAAAATTGAAGAATTTTTGCTCCTCTGAAGGAAGGAGCATAAGACACCCACAGCAGCATTTATGGAGAAATGATCATGAAGATTAGTGTAAACCACAAATTCCCTCAGGTCTCTCCAGTCTCGCAATATATTTATTTATATTTGTTATTTAAAAGGTGTCGGGGACTTCCTTGGTGGTCCAGTGGTTAAGAATCTGCCTTCCAATTCAGGGGACACAGGTTTGGCCCCTGATTGGGGAACTAAGATCCCACATGCCACAGGGCAACAAGCCTGCACACCGCAACTACTGAGCCCACACGTTCTGGAGACTGTGCGCCACAACTGGAGAGCTCACATGCTGCAACTACTGAGCCCATGTGCTCTGGAGCCTGCATGCCCCAACTAAAGAGAAGCCCCTCTGCCACAATGAAAGAAAGGCTGCATGAATGTTGGATCTAAGCTGAAGAGAAGTTCAGATCTTCCAAGAAAAAAGGTCAAGAAGAATGAGGTTAGATGTAAAGACCAGCTAACATTTAGGGTTCCACTGTGCATGTGAAGATGTAACAACATTTGAAAAGTTACTTAACTTGAAACTGGTGTTGGCAAGCTCAACCTGCATGAAGTAAACATTAACGCTTCACATGCTTACCTCATTTAAGGACAACTTCACAATAAGGCAAAGACAATTTTATTTTTAATTTTATTTTATTGTGGTTAAGAACATTTAACATGAGATATACCCTCTTAACAAAATTTTAAGTGTATATTACATTATTTTTGACTATAGGTTCAATGCTGTACACAGATCTCTAGAGTTTACTCATCTTGCTTAACTGGAACTTTATGCCCATTTATTAGTAACTCCCATTTGCCCCTCCTCCTGGTCACTGGCAACTACATTCCACTCTTTGATTCTATGAGTTGATTCTAGATACCTCTTATAAGTGGAATTATGCAGCATTTGTCTTTCTGTGACTGACTTATTTCACTTAGCATAATGTCCTCAAGTTGTTACATATTGCAAAATTTCATTCTTTTTTAAGATTGAATAGTATTTCATTGTATGTATATACCACATTTTCTTTATTCATTCATTTGCTGCTGGACATTTAAGTTGTTTCCACATCTTGGCTATTGTGAACAGTGCTGCTATGAACATGGGACTGCTAATACCTTTTTGAGATCCTGATTTCAATTCTTTTGGATAAATATTCAGAAGTGAGGTTGCTAGATCATAGGGTAGTTCTATTTTCTATTTTTTGAGGACCCTCCATCCTGTTTTCCATAGCAGCTACAGCATTTTGCATTCCCACCAAGAGTGTGCAAGAGTTCCAATTTCTCCACATCCTCTCCTCTCATCCTCTTTTGGGTTTGTTTGTTTGTTTGTTTTATTATAGCCATCCTGACAGGTGTGAGGTACTATCTCATTGTGGTTTTGATTTGCATTTCCCTGATGATTAGAGACTTTGAGCATTTTTTTCATATACCTGTTGGCCATTTGTACGTCTTTTTTTGAAAAATACTTATTTAAGTCCTTAACCAATTTTTTAATTGAGTTATTAGGTTTTTTGGCATTGAGTTGTAGGAGTTCCTTATATATTTTGGAGATTAACCCCTTATCAGATATGTGGTCTGCAAATATTTTCTCCCATTCCATAGATTACCTTTTCACCCTGTTGATTGTTTCTTTTCTGTGCAAAAGCTTTTTAGTTTGATGTAGTCCCACGTGTTTATTTTTGGTTTTGTTGCTTGTTCTTTTCGTGTCATATCCATGAAGTCATTGCCAAGACAAATATCATGAAGCTTTTCCCCTATGTTTTCTTCTAGGAGTTTTACAGTTTCAGGTCTTACATTTAAGACATTTTGAGTTGATTTTTGTTTTAAGGTATAAGATAAATGTCCAATTTCATTCTTCTTTTTTATGTGGATATCTAGTTTTCCCAATACCATTTATTGAGGAGACTATCTTTCCCCCATTGTATATTCTTGGCTCCTTTGTTGTAAGTTAACTGACCATATACATGTGGGTTTATTTCTGGGTTCTCTATTCTGTTCCATTGGTCTATATGTCTGTCTTTATGCCAGTACTATATTGTTTGAATAACTTCATAATATATTTAAATCAGGCTGTCTGTCCTTTCTCAGAACTGATTTGGCTATTTGTGGTCTTTTGTGCTTCCATATGAATTGCAGAGGTTTTTTTTTTTATTATTTCTGTAAAACAAAATGCCTTATGGATTTTGATAGAGATTGCATTGAATCTGTAGATCACCTTGGGTAGGATGGATATTTCAATAATATTAAATCTTCCAATCCATGAACACAGGATATCTTTCCATTTGTGTCTTCTTTTATTTCTCTCTTCAATATTTTACAGTTTTCAGTAAACAAGTCTTTTACCTCCTTAGTTAAGCTTATTCCTAAGTATTTTATTCTTTTTTTGTGCTATTGTAAATGGGATTGCTTTCCTAATTTCCTTTTCAGAAAGTCTTTGTTAGTGTGTCGAAACACAACTGATTTTTGTACATTGATTTCATATCCTGAAATTTTACCGAATTCGTTTATTACTTCTAACAGTTGTTTCATGGACTATTCAGAGTTTTCTGTATATGAGATCATGTCATTGGCAAACAGGGACAATTTTACTTCCTTCCCAATTTGGACATCTTTTTTTCCCCTTATTGCTTTGGTTGGGATTTCCAGTACTGTGCTGAATAGAAGTAGTGAGAGTGGGCATCCTTGTCTTGTTCCTGATCTTAGAGGAAAAGCTCTCAGTTTTTCACCATTGAGTATGATGTTAGCTGTAGAATTTTCATGCGTGGCCTTTATTATGTTGTGGTACTTTCCTTTTATTACTTGTTTGTTGAGATTTTTTAATCATGAAAAGGATGTTGAATTTTGTCAAACACTTTTTCTGCATCTACTGAGATGATCATGTGATTTTCATCCTTTATTCTGTTAATGTGTTATTTCACATTAATTGATTATCACACGTTGAATCATCTTTGCATCCCAGGGATAAATCCTACTTGGTCATGGTGTATGATCCTTTTAATGTGTTGTATTTTGTTGAGGATTTTTGCATCAATGTTCATCAGGGATATTGGTCTGTAGTTTTCTTGTCGGAAAAAGTTGTCTTTGTCTGGTTTTGGTATCAGGAGAGTTATGGACTCATAAAGTGAGATTGGAAGTGTTCCTTCTTCAGTTTTTTGGAAGAGTTTGAGAAGGGTTGGCATTAATTCTTCAAATGTTTGGGCAGAGACATCTTTTAGATACATAAGATTGTCCTGTTGCATTGAACTTAAGCAGCTTACACACTAAAAGTAGGAAACTGTATCATTTTTTAAAAAGCTTTTAAAAGCTTAATTTGTTAAAAATGACTGCTCAGCTAAATCTACCATGAACAATCATGATGTTTAATTTTTTGCAGTGAAAATTATTATTAAAGTAATGCATGATATGATTTTATTGCATTGCACAGTACTGAGATGAAAATGAATTTTTTCATTAAAGTATTATGTGACATAATTTCATTATATTATATTGTATTGATTTACCAAAACTTGTAATTTGGTAAAAACATTGCCTTCTTTGGATTAGTATTACAAAAGTCTGTGATCTAGACTATTATATTGTGGGCTCATTATGTTAAATTAAAAAATCAAAGTTATTACCTAAATTTTCCACTTCACATTTGTCTAACATAAAATAGCCATGTATCAAAAATCATGTTTCACTTACTGCTAAGCATGACATGACATATTTTTAATGTAATTGCTTTTTGAAGTATTGATAATTATAACCAGAAAGCATCTTTTCTACATGAAGGCCTACTTGACTGATTTCCCTGGAACTTAATTCTTTGTTTCTTTGCTTCTTTTTTTTTTCTTTTTCCTATTTTCTGGCCACGCCATGCAGCATGTGGGATCTTAGTTCCCCGACCAGGGATCGAACCCGTGCCCCCTGCAGTGGAAGCATGGTGTTTTAACTACTGGACCACCAGGGAGGTCCCTAATTCTTTGAATAATAGGGAACCATGGCAGCAAACAGCCACATGCAGCATGTTTCCCCATGACCTTCTCTCTCATGGGAGAGAAGGCCACGGGGAAACAAGCAGCTGTGTGTGGAGGCCGGACAGTTCGGAGGCCCTAGAGAGGTGCAGGGAAGTGTGTGGGCATTTGGGCAAGTTTTAATCCTGCCTCTGCTGCTGGCTGCCTGTGAGACCTTAGCAAGTGTCTTAACCTCTGTAAGCCCCAAGTCTTTATCTGTGTAATGTGTCTAAGAATACCTATTTCACAAGTAGGCTTGAATCTGATATGTTAGTAGGCGGTACACTGTAAATTCCCAGTAAAAGTTATTTTACTCTCATCAGTAAGAGAACAGGGAGGCTGGGGAGGACGAAAGAAGGTCAGTCTTTCCTGTGAGAAAACCCTGAGTAAGCCTTGAGGTGCAGAGGGGATTCAGATTTGGTGCTATAGATGTCGTGAAGTTTTATTTGCTGAATGAAAAAGCATTCAGAAGCACGCAAAAGCAAGGCTTTTTGCAACCTAAATCAAAAATCTTGAGCTGAGGAGATCACTAAATGTGATATGGGATCCTGGAACAGAAAGGATATTAAGGAAAAACTGAGAAAAGTATGGACTTTAATTAATAATAATAATGTATCAATATTGGTCCATTAATTCTGAGTAATGTACCCTATCAATGTAAGATCTTAATAAGAGAAACTGGTGTGGGGTGTATGGGAATTCTTCGTACTGTCTGCCCAATTATTCTATAAATCTAAAACAGTTCTAAAAAGTAAAGTCTAGGGAATTCCCCGGAGATCCAGTGGTTAAGACTCCACGCTTCCACTGCAGGGGGGCCCGGGTTCGATCCCTGGTCGGGGAACTAAGATCCCGCATGCCTCTGGGCCAAAAAAAAAAAAAGTGAAAAAAATAAAAAGTAAAGTCTATCAAAACAACAACAACAGCAACAAACTTTTTTTGTTTAACCTGAAAGCTGGACAGGATTTAGAGTGGAAGGCAGACGCCAACAGCTGAGCAGAGGCAGCAGAGCAGACAAGGACACATGAGGAGAGAGCAGTCACATGGGGAGGACAGCCTGGCGTGGGGGGCCCTGGGGACCCACTCCCTCTCCATCCTGGGCCAGCGTTGCTGCTCCCAGACCAGGCTGTCAGCGCAGTGCGAGAAGCGGCTCTGTGTCTGGTCCAGCTGGGAGGCGGTGCAGGGCAGCAGGTGGGTTAGGAACGAATGAATGGACGCCGCCTGGACTGCCTGCTCCCCCAGCAGCAAACACAGACTGTACCACCCTCGTCTGACTCACCATCAGCAGGAACCCTTCATACAGGAGAGAAGAGAATTTAAACAGACTCAGTCTGGTGAAAACAGCCCAGAGATCTGGGTGATCTGGGGAAGGGAACTTTAGCTCTCTGGGCCCCAGCTTCCTCACCTACAGAATGCGGCACACAGTTTAGCCTTCTTTGTTCGTGTCACTAGGATGTGGTGAGAAGCCCGTGAGGCTGAGGCCTGAGCACTTACTCTGGTGACTCAGCACGGGGCTGCCTAGGACAGCACTCACTGCACCAACTGTCCTTCCCAGGAAGGGCCGTCAGACCTCGCCCCTGCTGTCCCTTCCCCCTTCTCTATTGCTGGATCTCTGGGACTCTTCCGTGTCCTTGAACAACATCCCACTTGCATCTGGGGCCTGATGCTGTCTCCATTGCCTGGAACACTCTTCACCCTTCCGCAGCCTCTCCTCTCCCCCCAAGGCCACCCCCAGCACAGGGTGGCCAAGACCTCACACCCTTGGGCAGGGGCTCCTGTACTCACCGCTTCATCACTGTTTACCCCTATTCCTGCCGGACTCTCATCTCCATGGGAACAGTGGGGTGTCTGTCTTATTCACAGTGTCCTCAGAACCCCGTGTGTGTCCAGTGGCACAAACACAATAGGCACTGAACACTTTTCAGTGAATTCAGAAAGGAACAAACAAGTGCAGAGATGTGATAAATGGAAGCCCCTGGCCAGTGGGTGCTGGGGGAGCAGCCAAAGCTGCTGACACCTCTCCAGACACCCCAACGTTCTGGCATTCCTGGTTCAACTCTGAGACTGTATGCCAGGCTCTTTAGAGTTCCCTAAAGGGGCCCTGCGGCCACCCCAAAGACCGTCTGCCCTGACTGTGCTGGAGCAGAGTTTCCTGGGAGTTAGCAAATCACTTTGTTAAGGGCTCTTGACTGAGAACAGTGGATCTCAGGCTTTGAGCTCTGCACCAGGTCACCTGAAGTCACACAGCCTGCTGGGTCCAGCCCGGAGTTTCTGATTCAGCAGGTCTGGGGAGGGGCAAGAAACTGCGTCTCTGCCAAGTTCCCAAGGGATACTGCTGGTCTAGGGACCCACTTTGAGAACCACTCTTCTCCAGGGCTCTAGGGCAGCACAGAGTAGACTCCCCTGGGGCATTCTCTCCTCACTGGAAGGACCACTGCTTTTCCTTTTAAGTGGAGACAGAAGATTGTTTGGGTGCTGTTCATCAGAGGTAAAGGGGCCCTTGCTGATCTTTTGTCTAGAATCCAGAATTCTTAGCTGTGTTGCTGTGTAAAAGTTCTAAATTATTAGAATCTCATAATGGATCAGACAGCTGGCTTGTCTTCCTACATAAAAATTAAATATCCAAAATCAAGACTGATTTTGTGTTGGCCAGGCCGTGTTGTGCTCATTCATTTATTCACCCGAAGATGCTTGCGGAGCACAGGACCACACCCTTTAATGCTTTCGCGTACGTTAACTGCATGTGAACCTTCCAAGGGCCTTGCTTGTAAGAAAGCAGTTTGAGCGCATCTCGGAGGACAGAGGACTGGCTCTGCCCCCTGGCCATTTGCAGACCAGCACTGGGCCTGGGTGTCCTGACTGCAGTCCTGCCACCTCCACCCACACTCCTGTGAACGGTCTCCTATTTCCTTCCTTTACGCAATCACCCCCTCTGTCCCAGACCCTGTGCTGGAAGCTAGATATTAGATGATGATAAAAATATTGGCAGACTCATGTTGAAACTTGCTTTCCTTTCCTCCCAGGCTGCAGGTTTGCTAGATAAGCAACCATTTTGTGAGCTGCTGAGACCTCAACTGGGACTGGCTAAGAGAGAGCCAAGAAAAGTAGTAACTCTTACAAGGAATCTGTTTTATTCCCTCAAAGAGATGATTGATTTTTAAATTCTCCTAGAAGAAGGTGTGGCAGAGAGACAGACTCTGTATCTCTTAAGACATATACTATATAGTATTTACAGATTAAATTATAGGATGTCTGGGATTTGCTTTAAAATAATGCAGCACTGAAAGAAATCAAAGATCTAAGTATGGAGAGAGATTCCACAGATTGGAGGATGCAACAGAGTAAAGATGTCAGTTACCTCCAAATCAATACATGGGTTTGACACAATTTCTACCAAAATCCCAGCAAGGATTTTTTGTAACTATAGACAAGATTATTCTAATATTTACAGAGAAAGACAAAGGAACAAGAATAGCTAAAATAGTTCTAAAAAAGAAGAATAAAGAGGAACCACTCCACCAGATTTCAAGAATTGTTATACAACTATAGAAAACAAGATTGTGTGATATTGAAGAAAAACAAACAAGTAAATTAATGGATTAAAATAGAGAATCCAGAAATAGTGCCAAACAAGTATAACCAAAAATTTTTAAAACAGCTTTTTTGAGATATAAACCACATACCATACAACTCACCCATGTAAAGTACAAAATGCAAAATTTTTTTGTATGTTATTAATTTTTAAAATTGTGATAAAATGTGTTTTAAAATTTGCCATTTTATATGTATAATTCAGTGGCATTATTTTCACAATGTATGCAACCATCACCACTATATATGGCCAAATTTTTTCATCACTCCAAATGGAAACTCTGTAACCATTAAGCAATAACTTCCTGTTCCCCTCTCCCTACAGCCCCTGGTAACCACTAATCTATTTTCTGTCCCTAAGAATTTGCCTATTCTAGGTACCTTATATAAATGGGATCATACAATATGTGTCCTTTAGTGTCTGGCTCATTTCACTTAGCATAGTATTTTCAAGGTTCATCCGTGTTGTAGTGTGTATCAGAACATCATTCCTTTTTATGACTGAATAATATTTCATTGTATGTAAATACCATATTTTTTTTTCCATTTATCTGTTTGATGGACATTTGGGTTATTTCCACCTTTTGGCTATTATGAGTAATGCTGCCATGAACATTGGTGTACTAATATCTGTTTGAGTCCCTGATTTCAATTCTTTTGGGTACATACCTAGAAGTGTAATTGCTAGATCATATGGTAATTCTATGTTTTGCTTTTTGAGGACCTGCCAAACTCTTTTTCACAGCAGCTTCCTTGTATATCTTTTTTGAAGAAATGTCTACCCAAGACATTTGCCCATTTTTTAATGAGCTTGTTGTAGTTGCTGTTGTTCTTGAATTGTAGGAGTTCTTTATATATTTCTAGATATTAGTCCCTTAGTGGATATATGATTTGCAAATATTTTCTCCCATTCAGTGGGCTGCCTTTTCATTTTCTTGAAAGTATCCTACGATGCACAAAACTTGTAAGATTTTGACATAGTCCAGTTTAGCTATTTTTTTTCTTTTGTTGCCTGTGCTTTTGGTGTCATATACAAGAAATAATTTCCACATTCAATGTCATAAAACCTTTCCCCTGTTTTCTTCAAAGAGTCTTACAGTTTTAGCTCTTACGTTTAGGTCTTTGATCCACTCTGAGTTAGTTTTTGTATACAGCATTAGGTAAGGCTCTAACTTCATTATTTTTCATGTGGATATCCAGTTTCCCAACACTATTTATTGAAAAGACTGTCTTTTCCCCCACTGACTATCTTAGCACCTTTGTCAAAAAACAACTGACCATTTATGTGAGGGTTTACTTCTGGGGTCTCTATTTTATTCTATTAGACCAATAGAATATACGTCTATCCTTGTGCCAGTATCACACTGTTTTGATAACTGTGGCTTTGTAGTAAGTTTTGAAGTCAGATAATGTGAGCCCTCCAGCTTAGTTTTTTCAAGATAATTTTGAATATTCAGGGTTCCTTGAGATTCCATATGAATTTTAGAATAAGTTTTTCTATTTCTGTAAAAATGCCATTGGGATTTTGATAGGGATTGCATTGAATCTGTAGATTGCTTTGAGTATTATTGTCATCTTAACAATATTAAATCTATTAACCTATGAACATGGGATGTCTTTCCATTTATTTAGGTTTTCTTTTTATATCTTTCAGCAATGTTGTGATTTTCAGTGTACAAATCTTTTGCCTCCTTGGTTAAAGTTATTCCTAAGTATTTTATTATTTTCAATGCTACTGTAATGGAATATAAAATATTTTTGTTTTCAAATTGTTCATTGCAAGTATATAGAAATAAAACTGATTTTTGTGTTGATTTATATCCCCGAACTTTGCTGGATTTATTTATAAACTCTAACAATCTATTGTGGATCTTTAGTTTTCTACATATAAGATTTGTCATCTACAGACAGAAATAATTTTACTTTTTCCTTTCCAAGTTGGATGACGTTTATTTCTTTTTCTTGCCTAATTGGCCAGAACTTCCAATACTGTGTTGAATAGAAGCGGTGAAAGCAGGCATCCTTGTCTTTTCCCTAATCTCAAGGAAAAAGCGTTCAGTTTCTCACCATTAAGTATGATGTTAGCTGTGAGTTTTTCATATATGGCCTTTATCATATTGGGGACATTCCTTTCTATTCCTAGTTTGTGTGTTTTTGTCATGAAATAGTGTCGAATTTTGTCAATGCTCTCTCTGCATCAATTGAGATGATCATGTAGGGTTTTTTCCCTTCATTCTATTACTGTTGTATATTACATTGAATGATTTTCATATGTTGAACCATTCTTATATTCCAGAAATAAATCCTAATCAGTCAAGATATATAATCCTTTTAATATGCTGTTGAATTCAGTTTACTAGTAGTTTACTGGTTTACTAATCCTTTGTTTAGAATCTTTGCATGTATATTTATGCAAGATATTTGTCTTCAGTTTTCGTTTTTTATAGTGTTTTGTCTGGCTTTAATGAGTTAGGAAGTATTTCTTCCTCTTCAGTATTTTGGAAGGTATGAGAAAGATTAATATTAATTGTTATTTAAATGTTTGGTAGAATTCACTAGTGAAGCCATCAAATCTTGGGCTTTTCTCTGTTGGGAAGTTTGTGATTCAATTTCCCTGGTAATTATAGGTCTATTCAGATTTTCTATTTCTTCTTGAGTCAGTTTTAGTACATGTGTTTTTCTAAGAATTTACTCATATAATCTAGTTTATCTAATTTGTTGGCGTATAACAGTTCAGTTGATAGTATTTTCTTATAATTCTTTTTATTTCTGTAAAATTGATAGTAATGTCCCCACTTGGCTAACTGATTTTGACAAAAGTACAGAAGCAATTCAGTAGAGGAAAGATAGTTTTTTTTAGAAATAGTGCTGGAACAACTGGACATCCATAGGCAATAAAAATGAACCTTGACCTAAATCTTACATTTTATACAAAAAAACCTCAAAATGAATCATAGGTTTGAGTGTAAAAGGTCAAACTATAAAGGTTTTAGAGGAAAAAACATAAATGAAAATCTTTTGGAACTAAGATTTGGTGAAGAGTTCTTAGATGTGACTCCAAAAGCATCACCCATAAAAAGAAAATTTGATAAATTGAACTTCATCAAAATTTAAAATATTGCTCTGTGAAATCCTTGTTAAGAGGATGAAAAGATAAGCAACAGACTGAGAGACAATGCATGCAAACCACATATCTGACAAAGGACTCATATCTAGAATATATACAGAACTTTCAAATCTCAACATTAAAACAATAAAGAATAGAAATAGAAAACAGGCAAAAAACATGAAGAAATACCTCACCAGAGAAGATATATGAATGGCAAATAGGCACATGAAAAGATGTTCCACAGCACCTGCCTTTTGGGAAATGCAAATTATGAGCAAGATACAATACTATTACACACCTATCAGAATGTCTAAAGTATAAAATAGCGACAATACCAGATGCTGGTAAGGATGCTGAGAAATTGAATCTTTCATACATTGTGGTGCGAATGTAAAATGGCACATCCACTCTGGAACATAGTTTGGCAGTTTCTTAAAAAACTAAACATTCAACTGTCATATGACTCAGCAATTGCACTCCTGGGCAATCACATTTATCCCAGAGAAATGAAAACTTATGTCCACCCAAAAAACTGTACATAAAAGTTCCTAGTAGCTTTATTTGTAACAGCCTAAAATTGGAAACCACCCAGATGTCCTTCAATGGGTGAATGTTTAAAAGAATATGCACATTTATTGCATGGAGTACTAGTAAGCAATAAAAAGGAATGAAGTAAAAATACAAGCAACCACTTGGATGGATCTCAAGGGCATTTGCCTGAGTGAAAGAAGTCAACCTCAAAAGCTTACATACTGATTGCCGTGGAGGTTACACAAATCTACACAGGTGATAAAATGACATAGAACCATTTACATGTCTTGTACCAAGGGCAGTTTCCTGGAGTCATATGAAATGTAATCATTGGGGAAAACTAGGTGAAGGGGACACAGGACCTCTCTGCAGTAGAGTCACAACACCCTATACTGTATAGTTATTTCAAAATAAAAAGATTTTTTAATGCCTTAGAGGAAAAGGTATGACGGACAACTTTCGATAGACTATAGTCTGTTTTAGATATGTGCTATGGTTACACTTTTTAAAAAAAGAGTCCTCATCTTGGGACTTCCTTGGTGACGCAGTGGTTAAAGAATCCGCCTGCCAATTCAGGGGACATGGGTTTGATCCCTGGTCCAGGAAGATCCCACATGCTGCGGAGCAACTAATCCTTTGTGCCACAACTACTGAGCCTGCGCTCTAGAGCCCGCGAGCCACAGCTACTGAAGCCCACACACCTAGAGCCCGTGCTCCACAACAAGAGAAGCCACCATAACGAGAAGCCTGCGCACTGCAACAAAGAGTAGCCCCTGCTCGCCACAATTAGAGAAAGTCCGCACGCAGCAACAAAGAGCCAATGTAGCCAAAAAAATTTTTTTTAATTTAAATAAATAAATAAATAAGAAAAGCTGTTTAATTTAAAAAGAAAAAAAAAGAGTCCTCATCTTATTTAGAAACATATACTACAGTATTTACAGATGAAATTATGTCATGCCTCGGATCTAGTGGGGAGGGGATATAGATCATGAAACAAAACTGCCCACTTGTTGAGAATTGTTGAAGCTGGGTGATGGGTGTACAAGGTTCATTATACTGTTATCTCTCCCTTTGTACACATTTGAAAGTTTCCATAATAAAACAGTTTAAAAACATAAATGAAACAAAAATTATGAGGGTTCCTTGGGACTCCTGACTCTGTGTCAGGAGAAGGCTCTTAGCTCCTGCTCCCAAGCTGGGCTCAGACCACTTGGCTCCCAGGCCCAGACACAGGGTTTCCCAGGTCAGTTCAGGGGACCCCCATCATTAACATAAGAGAAGACACCTTTGTCACTCTCATCCCAGGAAATTCCAAGGGTTGTAGGAGCTCTGTGCCAGGGACGGGTTGAACATCAAACATATATTTCTTATTATAAATCACAGTATTACAGATTCCAACCACACACGATAACACAAAAATCATTTCCAAGTGCATTAAAAACTTAAATGTCAAAAAAAAATCTGTAAGACACAAAAGGAGAATATCTTTATAACCTTAAGGTAGAAAAGAATTTCCTAAAAACAAAAAATATAAACCATACATGAGGGCTGCCCTAGTGGCTCAGTGGTTAAGAACCTGCCTGCCAATGCAAGGGACACAGGTTCGAGCCCTGGCCCGGGAAGATCCCACATGCCACGGAGTAACTAAGCCCGTGTGCCACAACTACTGAGCCTGAGCTGTAGAGCCCCCAAGCCACAACTATTGAGCCCACGTGCCACAACTACTGAAGCCTGCGTGCCTAAAGCCCGTGCTCCGCAACAAGAGAAGCCACCGCAATGAGAAGCCCACGCACCGCAACGAAGAGTAGCCCCTGCTCGCTGCAACTAGAGAAAGCCCGCACACAACAACGAAGACCCAACACAGCCAAAAATGAATAAATAAATAAATTTATTTTAAAAATTAAAAATAAAAAATAAACCATATGTGATAAAATTGATAAATTTGTCTATTAAAATTAAGAACTTCTTGGGAATTCCCTGGCAGTCCAGTGGTTAGGACTCCGTGCTTTCACTGCCGAGGACCTGGGTTCGATCTGTGGTTGGGGAACTAAGATCCCACAAGCCACATGGCATGGCCAAAATATAAGTAAATAAAATAAAATAAAATTGAGAACTTCTGTTCACCAAGAGCACCTTAAAGAGACAAGACACACGGGCTTCCCTGGTGGCACAGTGGTTAAGAATCTGCCTGCTAATGCAGGGGAAATGGGTTCGAGCCCTGGTCCGGGAAGATCCCACATGCCACAGAGCAACTAAGCCCATGCGCCACAACTACTGAGCCTGCGCTCTGGAGCCCGTGAGCCACCACTACTGAGCCCACACGCCACAACTACTGAGCCCACGCACCTAGAGCCCGTGCTCTGCAACAAGAGAAGTCACTGCAATGAGAAGACCATGCACTGCAATGAAGAGTAGCCCCCGCTCGCTGCAACTAGAGAAAGCCCGTGCACAGCAATGAAGACCCAACAACGCAGCCAAAAATAAAATAAAATTTTTAAAAAAAGAGACGACACGCCACAAACAGGGAGATGATACTTGTGGCACAGATGGGTATCCAGAAGAGAGGGGGAAAGTGTATGTATATAAACTATACATACATAGAAATATATTTTTACATTAATGATTATATTAAAGATAAACAACTCAATAGACAGACACTTCACATTAAAGGAAATACAGATAATCTATAAACATAGAAGATAAGATGTTCAACACATTAGTAAGCAGGAATTTTAAATTAAAACTACACTAAGATCCCATTTCATACCTATCGGCCTGTCAAAAATGAAACTGTCTGACAATGCCCATCCCAAGAGTTGGGAGGATGTAGAGTTGGAAACATTCATACACACTGTCTGAAGTCTAAGTTGGTAGGATAGCTTAGGGGACAGTTTGGCATACCCGGGACCCAGGGATGCCATACCTAGGTGTCTATACCCAGGAGCGTGAATTCACTCCACGGGTAATGGTTTCATCCAAGAGGGCGAAAATCTTAGGTATTACAATGGTTTGTGATCCTCCAAAGAGCAATAGGACTTTAAAATATACAGTATATTCGTGGTACTAAAATTTCATTGGGGTCAATAGGAAAACAATGTATAAAAGGCTCTTTGGGCGGGGGCAATAACGAAAAAGAGGTTGGGAAACACTGGGAGAAAGTCTGCGACCTATGCTCAGGTGGCTGGTGGATGTGTCTGCAGCACCATCATTTGTACCAGCAACAGCTTGGGAAACACCCGATGTTCTGCAGCAGTGCAGTGCGCCTGCAAAACTGCAGATACTCACAAAATGCAAGACTGTGCATCAGGGAGACTGAATCATCACAACTACATGAGCTGTTGAGTAAAAAAGCCAATCAGAGAAGAAAAGTTACTGGATGGTTCCATTTACATGAGGTCAAACCGTGCAAAACTCAACAGAAATAAATGCTAAAACAAAGACAGCCTGGGTATAATTTATAAAAAGCTTGAAATATTGGATATCTCTAAAGGAGAGAGAGGGGAATGGGATTGGAGTAGGATATACAGGAGGTTGAATTCTAAGATTCTGGTATTTTCTAAAACAGGATGATAAGTACCACAGGTGTTCATTTTATTAATTTTCAAACAATATTTGCATGTATATACTGTATATTTCTTTGGAGAGATTATATATATGTTTAATAAGAAGTTGTTAGCATTTTTAAGGGCCTTATGCCATGTATGAGGTACGGTAAAGTATACTATGTATACCTGACACATTGGTAAGTGGTTTTGAATTGAATTCAGCGGGAGGGGACTCGAGTGTCATGCCACGGCGCATAGTTGTGTGTCCTTGTTTACAGAGCTGGTGGGGACTGAATGGTAGGTGATTTACAGTGACGTGTGAAAGTCGACCAGTGCACTTTTTCAACCAGACTGTGTCTCTGCAGCAAGAATGGTGTGAGCACCTGGCCCCCGGACCCTCTCCCTCCTCTTACAGAAGGAGCGTTTATCCCGGAAAGGCTCGTCTCCTTCTCCGCGTGTCCCCTCCCTCGCTCCTCCTCAGCAGCTGCTCTCTCTGTCCTTCCAGCCCTCCCTGATGGAGCTCTGGACATGGCGCTCCGTGCGGACGAGGCGGGCAGTGAGGAGGACCCGTACGATGACGTGCACAGCTCCAGCCACCACTACAGCCACCCTGGAGGGGGCGGCGAGCAGCTGGCCATCAACGAGGTAGGGTCAGGGCTGCATGGCTGAAGGGATGGGGCTGGGACGCACGGCCTGGCCATCGGGGCGACTTCAGCACACTCATGCAGGCCTTGGATGTCCACAGTCTGTGTTCCAAGCAGACGACAGTGGCACCGGCGTGCACTCCACACAGTTTCAGCCTGTGGCTCTCACTTTAGAATGTGGTGTCCACGAGCAGAGCTTGTCAAATCCAGGACCCTCCCCTCAGCCCTCAAGGGGCCTAGAAGGAACCCAGAATAGCAGGTATGGTACCCAGGACCTGTGATGTAACTCCTGTAATGCCGTCCTGGATGGAAGAAGCTCTGCTTGGCAGGAGGGAGGCCAGGGCTTAGCCCCTGGCCTCTCAACCAGTTGCCTGGGCAGGACCTGGGCAAGACACGTGATTTCTTCCCTATTGACTCCAAGAGCTCAGAGAGTATTGCTGTTGCTATGACAACTGTGTAGTATATGTTACCACTTTTCACTGTTCCTACCTAAGCAGAAGAGATCAGTACGAAACTTCATCTAGGCAAAACTGGTCCCCATGCCAAGTCCTCCTTTTGTATTCTCCAAGGAAGGAGAAATTTCGAGACCTGGACGCCCCTCTGTTTTTCTCACTCATACATCTATTTTCTTCCCTTCTTCTTTTTCACTTAATTTGGAGAAGGCTGTTGAACATAATGTGGTAGGTAACTGGCACAAGCACGTGTCCATAACAGCACCACATTCTCCTCTTGGCCATGATATAAATGTATTTCTCCTTCATTAGAACGAGAATCGGACCACCCACGATCTTGCAGAAGATTTTCCCCTCACGAGATCAATGTACAAACAGTTAGCTTCTAACATTTCTGGAGCCCTTCGGGAGTGTGGTGCCCTCATTACCTACCTGACAGTCACCAGTGCACCAGTGCTTCCCACAGGCCCGGCTCTGAATGATGATTTAAAATAGCCATTAATAATGATTTCATCAAAATCCATGATGCAGAAGGAATAAACATCCAAATAAGTTGGTTTTTCCAATATATGAAGGCTTTCTTTGTAAGTGCTTCTCATAAACTATTTTGAATGGAAGGGGCTCCAAAATGATGTCGTCTTAGCAGAATTCACAGAGAATGGTTTGCTTTTTCTTGAAGATTCAGCCGCCCTCAGTCTTGGGGCCCAGCCATGGTGGGAGGCCATGTGGGGCAGGGGGAGAGCCTCTCACATCTGGATGGGAGCTCCTCCCTGCCAGCGACCAGGTGTGGAGATCTGAGCAGGTAGCCTCTGAGTGCTGAACTGTAAAATAGGATGACCGTACGGTTACAGGAGGACGGACAAACGTAAGTAACGTGGCACGCAGTGGGTTCTCAGCCTCTGGTGACGAGGATGGTAATGAGGAGGGAATAGTAACATAAAGCTTTCCGGGACTCTGGAGAGGTGTGGGGTTATCTGATTGGCCATCAGTGCTGCGTCGTTAGAGCTCTCGTGTCTGCTTTTTATAGCTGTTCGTCTCCTACCTGGTGGTGGAATCTGGCCCATCACATCGTGCTGCCGGTGGGGAGGTGCCTTTTTGGCCCTTGACAAATTGTCCATTCTAAGATGCTTTGGATGAGGAAAGCCAAGAGCCAGGAGGAGTGCTCTAGAAGAACAAATAGGCTCTGGCCAAGGGCAATGAAGGCAATTTAGACCATGCATTGTATAGGACCTATTTTAGCTGCTTAGAGAACTTGTTTCCTGTTTGGTTCAAAGGTCCTGCCTGGTATTTGAGGTTACTGAGTGGACAGGGTGCTGGTGGTGTACCTGTGTTTAGAGCCCTCAGTGCTCCCAGGGTGTTGGTCTTCCCTGGACCCTGGGCGAGCGCCCGGGGTGGGGTGAGGATGCAGCATGCCACGGAGGGGGACGGCCGGGCCAGGCAGCAGAGCCCCTCCAGGGGTACAAGGCTGACACGGGGCAGGGGCTGGGCTGCTGGCTAGTGGAGGACCTGCTGCAGGTCATTCCCGTCTCGGGCCTCTGTTTCCTCTGTGTGGGGTGAATGAGGCCCCTGGGCCCCACTGGCATGTAGGAGAGTCACCGTGCCCAGGTGTACTGGGTACCCGGGAAAGGCTGTATTCGTTACGACTCCTTGGCAGCATTAAATAGATTCGCCTTATCAGGAACTCCAAAGAGACGTAAGAGGTGACTCTCCGATGACAGGCTGGTTCCCCCAGCCTCGCGAGAGCAGCACGCCCTGCTCTGCACCCCCGGCCCCTCGGCACGCACAGCTCTTGCATGTGAGGCAAGAAGGCTTACTGGGGGCCAGTGTGGGTTTCAGGCTTGGAGATAATAGAAGCAACACGTGTCAGAGAGAAGTCCACACTAAATAGCATCTGGCTTGCGCCAAACTCACACGTGCACTTGTATTTTCTAAGAATACGTTGGTGTCATGTTCTAAATTGGGACGCTGTCTCGTTCCTGGTGACCTAAGGAGTGATCGCTCTTCAATTTCCTAAGCAGGAGGCAACCGAAACCACCTGGCCTGAGGAGCGGGCGTGTCCTGGGTACATGAGGAGCGCGTGTGTGACCACGTGAAGATCTGAGTGTGCGGTGTGTGCATGTGTGTCGCATGCATGTGACACACACTTACTGAGTGTTTAGTGCGTGTCAGGCAGTGTCTCAGGTCTGGGACAGAGCTGTGCAGAGGACATCGTCCTGCCTTCCGGGCGCTGACCGCCGGGGTGGCGGCAGGCACTGCCCGTCTGTGTGGGCACCTGGCCTCCTCTGCATGTGCCCCAGTGGAAGGAGAAGGGGGCGCGGTGTCTTGTTCATCCTGTATCCTCTGCCCCTAACTTGTGCCTCGTGCCTTGTGACTGTCCAGTTCCTGCAGGATGAGTTAACATCAGGGCCCAGGAGTGTCCCCTCTCCTTTCAGTATTGTCCCCGCCAGATGCCCGTGACCCGGGCCCAGGCCTGGGCCTGTCTGCTCAATTCCTCACCCCGCTCCCACCCTCTCCCTGTCTTCCACAGCTCCGGCCATGTTCTGCTGAGCTGGCGTCACCCCTGAGGTCAGGCCTGAGGACATTCTTAGCCCAGGGATTTTTTTTCTGAAGAGTTGAGGGCTGAAAGTAGGCAGTGTCTTTGGAAGACATTGTTCTTGTTTCTTTTTAACCCCCCCCCCCACCCCAAGTTGTGAGATGGGACCGGCTCCCAGCCAGGAGGCCTGGGGTCTCCTGGTGCCCACCCACTGCCCTGCAGATGGCAGTCTCCCCTCCGGGCCAGGCCAAGCTGTGCTGGAGGACGGCACGCGTGTGGAGCTGGGCTTCCCCTCAGCTCTGCCCACTTCCTGCACGGAGCTGAGGGCCTTCGAATGTCCAGCTCCCCTCCAAACACCTGTGTGCAGATCTGCTCTGATGGCCCTGCTCCAGGAGGGCAAGGTGGGGCTGAGGGCAGCTCCTGGATCATCCTGCGGAGAGAAGATGACACCCAGACTAGAGGGCAGACAGACATAAAGCTTGTCCTCCAACCTGGGGCTTAAAGCGTAAAAGGAGCTTTGCCGATAACTAGGCCAGCACAGCAGGTGGGAAGCAGGACTGGCCCGGCCCACCAGGCCATGGGGTCACCAAGGACAGAAGACAGTCTGGCCATCCACCTACTCCCAGCACTTCTCGGTGGAGCATTTAGAGAACACCGCAGGATGCGAGGCTGGCTTGTGACCACCCCTTCCTGGAGGCAGTCTGACCCTCTCTCCAGGAGTTTCTGCCTTCCCCGGTGCCTGTGACCCTGGGTATCTGTCCCCACACCTGACCTGGCTCTTGCACCCCCTCCCCGGCCCCAGGGAGGAGCCCAGTACTGGTCAGGGCTCCAGACCCCTCACGCGCGCCGTGAGCTGGGTGACAAATGGACGTAGGTCTCCGAGAGACGGGGCAGGAGCAGCTCGAGGCCCCAGCGCCAGGCCTGCGAGTGTCCATGGCCGGCAGCCCAGAGCAGCCTTCCTCTTCCCTCACCCTCCCGAAGCCCTGTCCCAGACACCTAGGTCACCCCCGCTCCATGGCAGTCCTGCCCCTCACAGACCTGCACACCCACCCAGCTGGCCTGGCGGGCTTGGATCCTTTCAGCCTGAATCTTTCCAGGGCCTGGGCCTTTGTTTTCAAGCTTTTTTGGCTTTGTTTTTGGTCATGAAATACACACAGAAATACTGTTGCTACTATCTTCCCTGCCGTCCACCCAGATAACCGGGATCCGAAGGCTGGGTGCCCCGGGGTGGGGCAGAAGCCACCTCTCAGTCCTCCATCCCGGCCCAGGTTCAAGGTTCTTCTGCCACTTAAAGTCTCCCAGGCTGCTCAGCTGCACAGGGGACACAAGCGTCATCCCAGAACTGGGCCGTGGCTGGAGTCCTGAAGCTCGCCCTCGCGGCCAGGCGGCAGCAGGAAGGTCCTGTAGACCCACAGCGCTCAGTGCTGCGCCGACCAGTGGCTTCCTGGAACCACCCTGCCTGGTGGCCTGAGGTCACGCAGCCCACCGTGCCCTCCTTCCTGGGTGTCCGATGGCTCTGCAACCACAGGGGCACAATGACTCAAGTCAGGGGTCCGAGCCACACCCCACCAGAGGCGTCACACAGTTTTACCGGTGCTGGGATTTGGGGCGGTAGGGAGTCCCCACAATCCTCGTGAGAGCTTGAGGGAGAAAATCTTGAGCCAGTTTTTTGAAGAACTGGGCAGGAAAAGAAGACTCTTTCCCCCAACTAGACAGATAGGCCCAGGTTGAATCTGCAGATCTGAGAGGGGCAGACAGCCCCTCTGGACACATCCCAACCCTCCTCTGCCACACACACAGGTACCCACCTGCGCACATACATCCCAGCATCCACTTGCACTCTTTGGCAGGATGGTGACGTCCACAGGTACCCTCGTCTCTACTCACTCACATGCATATAGAGCTGGCACACACACACGGAACCTGAACATACAGCCACCCACAAGGGAACACCCAGCCTCTGCACGTAATCCCTCCATTGGCTTCTCCTGCCCCAGGAGCCGCAGAGCTGACCATGGAGCCCGGAAACCTCTGCCCACTTCTGAGCTGCTTTTCAGTCTCCTCGGCCCCCCTCAGCTGCAGCCTCCTGACCCTTCAGAGGGGCACGGTGACTGTGACAGAGCTCCTCACTGTGGATGGAATGACAGGCTTGCACATGAGCTCTGAGCCCTGCAAGGTTAAGGTTGCAAGCTCTGTCTGGGAGGCAGTAGAAACTCCCGGGTACCTGACATAGGGTTTTTTTCAAAAACTGCTGAACCACGTGCAGAAGAATGAAATTGGACCCTCAAAAATCAACTCAAAATGGGATTAAAGACTCAAATGTAAGACCTGAAACCATTAACCTACTAGAAGAAAACAGGGGAAAAGCTTCTTGGCATTGTTCTGGGCCATGATTTTTGTATATGACACATTTGAAAAGCACAGGCAGCAAAAGCAAAAATAGACAAGTGGGATTGCATCAAACTAAAAAGCTTTGCACAGTAAAGGAAACCATCAACAGAGTGAAAAGGCAATCTATGGGGTGGGAAAATATATTTGCAAACCATATATCTGATAAAGGGTTAATATCCAAAAATCTCTAAGGCACTCACAACTCAATAGAAAAAAAAAAAAAGAACCCAAAAAACAAACCAGAAATAATAATAATAATAACACAATTTAAAAATGGGCAAAGAGACCTGAATAGACATATCTTAAAAGAAAATGCCCAACGTTACTGGACATTCAAATATCGGGGAAAGGCAAACCAAAACCATGAGACATTACCTCACACCTTACAATGCCTATTATTAAAAAGACAAAAGATAAGTGTTAGTGAGGATGTGGGAAAAGGAAACCCTTACACACCGTTGCTGGGAATGTAAACTGGTTCAACCACTTTGGACAACAGTGTGGAGGTTCCTCAGAAAATTTAAAATAGAACTATTATATGATCCGGCAATCCCATTTCTGGGTGTATATCCAAAGGAAATGAAATCAGGATCTTGAAGAGATATTTGCACTCCCATGTTCACTGCAGCATTATTCACAATAGTCAAGATATGGAAGCACCTAAGTGTCCGTCAACGGATGAATGGATGAAGGAAAATGTGGTATATATATTATTCAGCCTTAAAAAAGAAGGAAATCCTGCCCTTTGCAACAAGGTGGATGAACCTAGAGGACATTATGCTAAGTGACACAGAAAGACAAATACTGCATGATTGCACTTATATGTGTAATCTAAAAGTCAAACTCATAGAATCTGAGAGTAGAGTGGCTGCCAGGGGCTGGGGGAGAGAGAAGTGGGAAGATGTTGGTCAAAGGGTACAAAGTTTTAATTATGCAAGATGAATAAGTTCTGGGGATCTCATGTACAGGATGGTGAGTATGGTTAACAATACTGTATTGTACTTGAAATTTGCTGAGTGGTTAGTTCTTAAAGTGTTCTCACCACACAGACAAAATGGTAACTCTGTGAGGAGATGGAAATGGTAATCCAGCCACCAGAGTGGCTTGATTGTGGTGGTCATTTTACAGTGTATATCAAATATCAAGTCGTACGCCTTAAATATATACAGTTTTTGTCAATCATACCTAGGTGAAACGGGGGAGGGAGGGTTAGCGGCTGAAGAAGCCAGCTGCTTTCCCATAGGAACAAAATGCCGCTCTGATGGGCAAGGTCAGTAGGAGAGGTCCTGAGTCAGGGCCTTTCTGGAGCATCTCAGCACGGATCTGCCCGTCTGTCCAGAGTTCAAGTTCCTGGGCGAGTTTGTGACAGAGCAAATCGACCTTTCAGAGCCGCATTTACTCATCTGTGCTGTCGGGGCCAAGGGCAGCCCTTGGTGTTAGGACTCAGAACCCCTGGCCCCTGGCACCCCAAGCGCCACCGTGGTCATCTATGCGCCCGGCCGGCGCGGAGCCAGGACCGCGGAGACACCTCGGGAGGCGGCGCCCCGGGCCGAACGCGGCGCAGGCGGGAGCCGCCCGGCCCGGCCCCGCCCCCAGCCCCGCCCCCGCCGGCGGCCGGGTCGCTGGGCCGGGTCTTGGGGGACGCGGCGCGCGCGGCGAGGGAGAAGCCCCGGCCCGGGGAGCGCGGCGGCTCCGCCCCGGCTCTGGGCACTCCGGCAGCCCCGCGGCTGCCCTGTCGCCGCGGGATCCCCGGGCGCGCGGAGCCGGGAGGCTGGGCGCCATGGCGAGGGCCCCGCAGTCCCGGCGCCGCCCAGCGCCGCCCGGGAGCGTCTTGCGCGCCCTCCTGCGCTGCAACCTGCCCCCCGGCGCCCAGCGCGTGGTGGTCTTCGCCGTGCTGGCGCTGCTCGTGCTCATCAATGTCGTGCTGATATTCCTGCTGGCCTTCCGCTGACCGCCGGGGTGAGTGGCGCCGGCGTGGGCCCCCTCCACCGCTGCGCGTCGTTCCTGCCTCCCGGCTCCGGCTGTGGCCCCCCCAGCCCCCAGCTGCCCGAGGCGGGGCCCCGAGAGCCCCGCACCGCCCCACGAGGGGAGGCCTACCCCTCAAACCCGTGGGCTGGGGCCCGTCTGTGTGCTCGTCCCCCGGGGCACGGCCGGGTGGGTGACTCAGGGGCGCGGTGACCCATGTGCCATGGGGTCCTTAACGTCTGTCGTGTGTGTGTGTGTGTGTGTGTGTGTGTGTGTGTGACTGAGGGTACAGATGCAGCTGTGGCCGCGGCTGTCTGGTTGTCAGGGAACCTTGCACATGTGACCACCGTGTGAGCGGATCTGGACATGCCTTCCTGTGCGGGTTGAGAGATGTCTGAGGATGAGTGGGCCCCTCTGCTTATGTTGCCTGCAGTTGCTTTTCCCACTTTAGGTGTTAGATAACTGGTCTCAGTCAGCGTGCCCCCACTGCAGGCACGGCCGCCCCCCACCCTGCCCCTTGCAGGTGGGCACCCCTGGGCTGCGTGCGCGGGGGCCTGTGGGATCTGCGTCGTGTTCCCAGACTGTCGGCGTGGACTCCTCCACCAGCGTGCATGTGTGAGACAGCTGGGAGGTGGGGCAGGGTGGGGAGGGTGACGGGTGGTCATCAGGGGGCGCTTTGCGGCAGAGCCTGGCTTTCCCAGCCCTGTCAGACTCTCAGAGGCACAAAAAGGGATCCAGCACCCTGTCCCTGTCTTGTCTTCGTCCTGAAATTGCCCCCCGCCGTCCAGGACAGTCCCCCACCTGCCTCCACATAAACACGCCGTACCTCAGAGCCAGCATATGCTCCCCACTGCCAGGCCAGGAGGGAGCCCGGACCCCTCGCCCCTGGGCCTGCCCAGCCTGGGTTTTGGCTTCAGTGCAGCTGCACCTCAGACAGAGTGCCAGGAAGGGCCTCTGTCCAGAAGCCCACCCAGCACCGGCCCTGGCAGCCTCTGGGCTGTCCTTAAAGTAGAGTGCGTCTCTGACCTCTTGGAGCTACATCTTTCTTAGTGACATCGCATAAATGGTTAGTGTCGTAGCTGTAACTCGTCTGAGCACCTCCTGTTTGTGGATCTACACGGGAGCTTGGTGACCCAGGCAGAGCCCACTGTTACTCTGAGTTCTGATGGGGACCGAGGCACAGGGGTATCAGGGGAGTTGCTCATGGCTGTGTGTCTGTCAAGTCCCCTGTGCCCAGCAAGTCGCTGGGACAAGGAAGTGGCAAAGGTCACCCTACCCTACCCCCTGCCATCAAGGGCTTCTAGGTGACTGGTCAGGATGGGTATGGGGGCTTGTCCATAAAGGTGTAAGGAATCCTGGTCTCTCTGGGAGGCCCTGCCTCTTTGCCCCACACCTGGAGCCCTTCCCAAAGCTGAGCAGGAAACCACCTGCGGAGGACCCGCACCTCTCCGGCAAGGGCCGGCGGAATAAAGCGGGGGCAGGCAGGAGGCACTGGGCCATGCAAGCGGGGATTTTGCTCAGGGCTCATTTGAGGGAAGGTGGGGACTGGGGAGATGCCTGACCTGATTAATGTCAGGCGGGACTAACCTGGGAAGGGAACTGGTCAGAAGCTGGGCTGTGTGGGGTGTGTCTGCAGTGCTTCCTCCCTGCCTGGGCTCTAGCAGTGGGGACTCCCTCCATGCTGTCCTGGGGACTAGCGCGTGCAGCTCGTGGGACCTGAGGATGGACGGCATCCACCTGCGATCTAGCAGATTGTTCTCAAGAGATCAGAGTGTAGCATCCCATTAGCCAGCCTGTGAATGTGCACTGGCAGGTGCGTGCCGGGGGACGTGCAGGAACAGGGAGTCTCAGAACACCCACTTCCCCAGGATCAAAACTACGAAGCTTAATAAACCAGTTTCGTTCCCTGCCAGATTCAAACCTCAGGTTACGAAAGCAGCTCCAGGGGTGAACCCTCCCCAGTCTCCGGAACTCATCACTCAGAACGTGCAGACCTTCCCAAATAGTCTCCATCCTGATGGGCAAACTCACCCTTGATCAGTGCCCCTGTACGGGAATGTTCACCTGCAGCCACGTCCTCACTGGCTCAACTACACCACCTTTGAGCCACTCTGCTTCCTCTTGGTCTAGGGCCAGATCCTCTGAGGGCTGGATGGCAGCCTGCTTGTGCCCGCGTGCCGGCTGTGGGCCGCCCAGCCTGATGCCTGCTCCCGGGCTGCAGCTGGCCAGCTCTTCTCACGTGGCCTCGCTGAATCCTCTGGTCTCATCCTGGCCGCACTGCAGCCAGGAGGTTTCTCCCTGCAGAAGAGGACAAGCCTGTAGTAGGTCTTCTTAGCTGGGATGAGTACAGTGGTTCCTTGAGGAGGCCTGCAGCCCCCAGGATTAGCCCAGTGGTCTCTGCCCAGGGTCCCTGGGTGGGCCACGGGAATCTGCAGCCCTCGAACAGCTGCTGCTGTGAGGATGGGTGTACACATAAGCTGTGGATTATTCTGAAGAGTGGTTTCACTGGGGTTTGGAGCAGGTTTAAACCCAAGAAAACATGAAGAACCTCATGGTGGTTTGTGAACGTGCTTTCTCAGGCCCTACCCTGGAGGAAGGGCCCAGCCTGAGTGGGCTCCAGTACCCAAGCACCCCCCGGCTTCTCACCCTGTCCCTTTGGGGTGCCGTGGAGACAAGTGAGTGGAACTCAGGTGGAGACCCGGCCAGTCCTGCTGCACCCGACTCTGGTTCCCATTTCGGTGGGAGGATTGCCATGCACACCGCCCTGGGAGCACCCAGAGAAGGCCCCCCACTGGGCAGCAGCTCAGAGGAGGAAACAGCACAGAGGCCCTGCCTGGTGATGCCCCAAGGCCTTGACTGCTTAGCCAAAGAGCCAGCCCAGGTCTGTGACAATCAGAGCCAACACTTGGTCCCAGGAGAGAGGGGCACGAACCTCGCCTCCTGGGCAGCCCCCAGCCCACTGCTCCTCCTGCCCGAAGCTCGCGGAGCCACTCGTCATTCACGGGGTAGACCCTGAGCCCACGTTACATGAGCAGGAGTCGGCCCAGGGCAAACGGAGCTCTGAGCACAAGGGCTGCCTGGGAGGGGAGCATCCCTCCTGATGCGATTTCTGATCACGTGGGAGGGAGGAACCACGCCAGTCATTTCCGGAGAGAGAAGTTAATATAGAGAATTGTTAGCCAGGTATAAAGTGGGTGACTCAGTCGCTAAGTGCTCAAGAACAGCCCTGAGGTTTCTGTTACAGAGGTGGCAACTGCGAGATGTTCCTTCCTCTCTAGAGCTGGGGAATAAAGGAAATAGACTGGAATAATTAAAACTGAGAATTCTGTGAGCTGGAGGAGACCTAGAACTCTGAGGAGAGGTGCTGCTCCGCTGGTGCCGAGGGGGCCACGAGACTGGCTCTGCAAGCGTTCAAAAAAACACTGCAGACCGGATCCAGCTACTGCAGTGGCTGGGCACCAGCAGACCTGGGGAAGCGGTGTTTGCTGCTGATCAGGTGGTCTACTGCAGGTCCACAGGAAGCCACTAGGAAGGAGCAAGCCCCCTCCCTCTCCAGTTCTCAGGTTCCCTCCGATGCCGCAGGGGACAGCCGGCACAGCAGAGATGCAGCCGGCAGTGCCGCAGGCCAGCCTCACGGAGCACAGCAGAGACACGGGGGAAGCTGAGAGGCAGGAGTTTAATCGCGGCCCAGTGGGGACGGGGACAGGAGGAAGGTGTGCCCTGTGCGGGGGAGGGAGCAGCACACTCGCCCTCAGATGCTGTGGCTCCCCCGGATTCTAGCAATCAAGGATCAAGTTCACCGCCAGTCTAGACATGCCCTGGGCACAGCCCTGCCCCCCGAAGAGCAGCTGGCTCAGAGGGAGCCTCCGTCCGCCCTCTGTACCACGAGTCAGGATCCCCCCCTCCCAGGGGTGGGGGGCAGAGGGCAGGGGCACCCTCTCCCCCGTGACCTGCCCTCCCTGGTTCTCTCCACAGCTCATCAGCGATGGCAGTGTGGTCTGTGCTGAGGCACTCTGGGACCATGTCACCATGGATGACCAGGAACTGGGCTTCAACGCCGGGGACGTCATCGAAGTAATGGATGCCACCAACAGAGAGTGGTGGTGGGGCCGGGTCGCTGACGGCGAGGGCTGGTTTCCAGCAAGCTTTGTGCGGGTACGGCACTGGCCCGAGCTTCTCCTAGCCCCGTAAAGAGGCAGCTGGCTCTGCTCAGCAGTGCAAGCCTGAAAGTGCTCTGGGGTCTGAGGTGCTGCGTGTGGGCCTCCCACTCATAGCTGCGCTGGGACTGCAGGCTGGGGGCTGGGTGGGCGGGTGGGTGTCAGGAAGCCCAGCCTGGGAACCGAGACTCAGCCAACTCCAGCCCTGCCCCCGCCCCTCCCTCCAGGAGTCCTCAGTGGCCAGAGAAGAACGGGTCAGAAGTGTGGTCCCCTCCGGGCGCGGGGAGGGGGTCTGCGTGTTAGAGTACAGCCGCCACAGCCGGCTGGGCTTCCCAGGCGTCTCCAAAGCGCTGTGCAGACCATCTGCGCGGGGCATCTCAGTTCTAACTTTCACAACAGTCCTGGGATCTGGGAGCCATGGCTACGCCTGAGGAAACTGAGGCAGGGACAAGCTAAGTCTCTAACCCAAGAGATCACGGGAGCGAACCCAGACCTAAGGCAGCCTTTGGTCTCCAGGGGAGGAATCCAGGCGCAGCCTCCAAACCAGGCGGAGGGCCGTGGGGAGGGGAGTGCTTCTCGTGCCCCAGACCTGGAGGAACAGCCCTCTGCACCCCGAGCCTCTCCTAGTTGCAGTCCCAGAGCCGGCAAGGCCACATCACCCGGCCGCTTCCTTCACAGCCCCTAGAGGGCCCAGTGTGAGCAGGCGCTGGTTCAGAACCCCTGTAGTGAGCGTGTGCCCGGTTCCGAGCTCTACGCCTCGCAGAGCCGAATGTACGGGGGAGGACGGCGAGCGGGGCGCCTTCGGACCTGGCGTGCCCTGTCCCTGCGGGCGTGGTGCGGGTGACGGAGGAGCTTCCTGCCCCTGCGGTCCTGTGGGTCCTCCGAGCCTCAGCTCCCCGCCGCCGCCGGGTGGGATGCAGGGCGCTGACCCCCGAGGGACGCTGACCAGCCGCATTGCCTGCAGCTGCGGGTGAACCAGGACGAGCCCGCGGACGACGAGGAGCTGGGGACCGGGCACGGCGGGGCCGGGGACGGCGGGGCCGAGGCGCAGAGCAGCAAGGACCAGATGCGGACCAACGTCATCAACGAGATCCTCAGCACCGAGCGAGACTACATCAAGCACCTGCGCGACATCTGCGAGGTGAGGCTGGCGGGCAGGCGGGCTGGCGGGGCCGGGGGTGGAGGGGACCCAGGGTAAGCCTGGCCGCCCGCGCGCCCAGGGCTACCTCAGGCAGTGTCGCAAGCGCGTGGACATGTTCAGCGAGGAGCAGCTGCGAACCATCTTCGGGAACATCGAGGACATCTACCGGTGCCAGAAGGCCTTCGTGAGGGCGCTGGAGCAGAAGTTCAACCGGGAGCGGCCGCACCTGAGCGAGCTGGGCGCCTGCTTCCTGGAGCACGTGAGCAGCGCGCCCTGGGGCCCTGCTCCCGGCCCCACCCCCGAGGCCCTCACCGTGTGCAGCAGCCCCCGACCCCCCGTCTCTGCTGGGGGCTCTGCCCTGCCCCACTGTCCCTGGCTCCGACCGCTGTCACCCTTCCACTCTATTGTAGAAGTGTCTCTGCTTCTGGGGGTCAGGGTGGGGTGAGGTGGGCAAACCAAGCTGGAGAAGGCTCCTTGGAGCAGGCGGGCCTAGGCTTTGGCCCTGGAGAGGATCTGCTTGGGACAGAGGTGGGCTGGGCCACCTGCTGAACACCCCAAGGGCTGTTCCTGGCGAATTCTGGGATTCCTCTCACAGTGAGCACGCGGGAATTGAGGTTGAATTAGTTCTTACTTCCGCTCTAAATGCCAGTTGACACTTAGCCAAGGTTCATTGGACTCGTCTGGGCTAGGTGGACTCCTTCTTGTTTTTATCCCTCTCCTGTGGCAGTCATGTGGGGTTGAGCAGAGGATGCCTAGCTCAGCCCAGCAAGGACAACCTGGGCTCCTTTCCGACTACTAGCAGTGGGGGGTTGGGGAGGCCCTTCCACCCCTCTCCAGTGGCAGGAGGAAAGCTGAGGAGGGTGACCTCAGGAGCAGGTGGTGGGTCTGGGTACCCGAGTGAGTGTGGGATTTGGGTCCCAAATTATTCACCAGGCAGAGTTGTGATGGGGGAACGGGAAATAGGGCATGTCTAACAGGCACGCTATCTGCATCACCCAGTGTGACCGTCACAGCAGCCTGGCCAGCAGCCAGCTGCCGTTACCCTCCTTTCCCACCTAAGTCCACGAAGTCCTAGGTCAGACCTAGGTCTCCCTCTGGCTCCAGGTAGATGACAGTTACACACAAAAACAGGCACAGTGAGTCTCCCGTACAACCCACACGCAGCGTGGATATATCTATGTCACGTGGTGTTGAATGAAGTTTGACAGCAGCTGTCTTCAGATGGGAGGCCAGAGCTTTGTGAGGAAGAAGCAAAACACTGGGCTGAGGAGGAAGACAGCCGGGAGGCACAGCCGTCGGGATCTCGCTTCATCTCCCTCTTTCTCCTTTTGGGCCGTGATATCCCTTCCTTATTAGTATCATTGATTTCACCCAAAAACCTGGCATACTGTCAAAATATCTGGTGAGGGTCCTGCAGAGAAAGCTAGGTGGCGACGGGCACGCGCGTGCCTGAGTTTTCTGGGGTCTTTCACATCCCTGGGCACGATTCTGCGTAGCTTGTGCCCAAAGATGTAGGTAGACAGAGCCTGGGCCCCCTGAGCTCCCTCCCGCCCCCTCCCCCTCCCCAACACTGCCCGTGGCCTGGGGGAGCGGGAGGCAGCCGTCCTCACCTCCAACTGTGCCCACAGCAAGCGGATTTCCAGATCTACTCAGAGTACTGCAACAACCACCCCAACGCCTGCGTGGAGCTCTCGCGCCTCGCCAAGCTCAGCAAGTACGTGTACTTCTTCGAGGCCTGCCGGCTGCTGCAGAAGATGATCGACATCTCCCTGGACGGCTTCCTGCTGACACCTGTGCAGAAGATCTGCAAGTACCCTCTGCAGCTGGCTGAGCTGCTCAAGTACACGCACCCCCAGCACAGGTAGGAGGGTGCTGGGGGAGGTTTGTTGAGGCTTATAGTGTGCTGGGCACTGCTGCGGGCACTGGGGTGACAGCACAGACCGAAACGTACAACAATCCCAGCCTTCATGAGCTGTCCTTGCAGTGAGGGACTGTGCTGAATAAAGTTGAATAGGATATTAAGTTCTGCTCTGTGCCTCGTTTATGGAGAAGATGGGGGTATGCACTTGACAGGTGGAGAAATGGCCCAAGGGCACAGCCCCAGAGGGAAACAGCTCCACAGGGGGCTCCAGGAGGCTCCCAGCCCTTCTCTGCTCTTGATCTCGTAAGCCCTCTCCCACCTCTGTTCCGCCCCAGGGATTTCAAGGACGTGGAAGCTGCCTTACATGCCATGAAGAATGTGGCCCAGCTCATCAACGAACGGAAGCGGAGACTTGAAAACATCGACAAGATCGCTCAGTGGCAGAGCTCCATAGAGGACTGGGAGGTGAGGGCCCAGAAAATACCGTGGGGCTCGGCCTTGGCTTTAAAGCCATGCTTGCCCCTGAGAAACCGAGGAGGGCGCTGAAGCAGGGGGCCGTGCTCCTGGGAGCCAGCAAACAGGAGCTAGTGTCAGGAGGGAGAGCTGGGCCTCTGTCGGGCCAGCCCGGCCCATGTCCAAGCCCCAGGCCTTGAGCGCTGCTCCCAGAGCAGGCCTGCCGGCCTCCTTCCTGGTGAAGAGCTTGGGGCGCGTGTCAAATGCCACATGCTCCTCTCAGGGTGCAGCCAGCCAGCCTCCGGGGACAGGCTGGGCCCCCAAGTTCGAGTTAACTTCTGGGGCTCCCAACAGAAGGGGCCAGGCTTGCCACAGCGTGACCAGAGACGGATTGCCACCGGTCGGAGCCTCCTGGTTCCGTTTTCCTGGCATACACAATCCCCTCACGTGGGCCAGTCTCGTCTTCTAAGGCAGCACGGAGGCCTGAACTAACGGCGATGGTCCTGTCCTGTCCTGTTCTCTCCAACCCCACCCGCCAACCGTAAAATCTGTGAAAAAACAAGATTCCTAGGCCCCATCCTAGAAATATGGAATTAGAGTCCCTGAGAGGGGGGCTGAGTGTTTGATTTGTGTTTTGTTTTGGGTGCCTGGCTTTTGCTTTCCTGATGATTGGTTCTGAGGCCCAGCCCTGACCAAGGACCCTCACAAACCCACTTATCCCAAACTGAATGGCTGCCAACTACACCTGGCTTTGGTTTGCGTTTTCCTGGAGGAACCGGGCGCAGTAGGGCTTCACCTGAAAGTGTGAAGTCTGATGATAGGACTTCAGGTACTAAGTAACACTGAGCCAGAGGAAGACCTCCTAAACCCCTTTTAAAAGACGGGCCTCGGAAGTGACTTCCAGCCAGGTCTAATTATTCTCTAGAGCCGCACTGTCCAATCAAAGTACCGTGTGAGCCACATAGGGAATTTTATATGTGTTAGGAGCTATCTTAAAAATGAGAAAAAGAAACAGGTGAAACTAACTTTAATGATGCTTTGTTTAACTCAGTATATCCAAAATATCATTTCCACATGTAATCCACATATAAAATACCATTGGTGAAATAGTCACAGTCTTGATTTTATACTAAGTCTTCAGAATCGGTGTATCTTCTACCTAAATGACACCTTGATAGGGATTAGCCACATTGCAAATGCTCACGCCACTGACTGCTGTGGGGCCTCATTTAACGGAGACGACCAATTCGTAGGCCAAACCGCCTTCTGACTCCACCCCACTTCCTTGGGCTTCAAGAGCAACCCCTTCATCTATGGCCTGCTGCTTACTGCAGACCCCGGCCCGACGGGGGCCGTGGGCAGGCAGGGCCAGTAGGGACCCCGCTTCCAGAGCCAGCAATAGAGGCAGGACGCAGAGCCCAGCAGAGCCTTGCTCTGAGCCCCAGGATGGGGGCACTCAGCTCACGGCTCCCCTTGGGTCCCCCAGGGAGAAGATCTCCTGGTCAGGAGCTCGGAACTCATCCACTCGGGGGAGCTGACTCGTGTCACACAGCCACAAGCCAAGAGCCAGCAGAGGATGTTTGTTCTCTTTGACCACCAGCTCATCTACTGTAAGAAGGTACCAGAGTCACTCTTGCCTGCTGGATGGACCTGTTCAGAGCAGGAATGGAGGGAGTGAGGTCGAGGGCTGGGAGCAGCTGCCCAGAGAAAATGAGACACATACACACACACACACACACACACACACACACACACACACACACAGAGCAGGGGGCTGTCTACAGAGTGAGCCTAGTGGCCCAGGGACCGGAGGGTGGCCCTCAGAGTCTGACCAGTGTGCAGCGCTGTTAAGAACACCCTCCTTCCTGATGAGCCCCTGCTCGCTTCTCAAGCCAGCTGTTTTCCTGCAAACCTCAGCTTCCCCTTCCCAACCCTGGGGTCCTCTGTTCCAGCTGCCTCCAGGCGTTCTCTTTGCTGCTGGCTTCTACTCCCCTTTCAAAACACGGCGCAAGTGGCCGGGCAGCCCTCCTGAGCGCTGGCTCTGGCCTGACCTCGGTAGACTGATGCTCTTCTCTGCTGCGCACTGTGGGCCCTGGCCTGCTGTCTGTTTCCGTGGCTGCCTCCCCATGAGGCTGTGGGTGTCTAGAGACCCCCAGGCCAGCCAGTAACCGTGAACGAAAGGAGCGGCTCCTCCACCATGGGGTCAGCATGTGGTCATGGGCCGAGCCAGGCTCGCGCTCCCTCCCGAGATCACTTTCTGCTGGGGAGGTGGGTGCAGCCCGCCGGCCCTTCTGGGCACAGGGCAGAAGGTGAGGTAGGGCCTTGGATGTGGTCAGGAGAATGGTTCAGGCCGAGGGGCCGGGCAAGCAGGTGGGCTGGGGGCTCACGGCGTCTCCGGCAGGACCTTCTCCGCCGGGACGTGCTCTACTACAAGGGCCGACTGGACATGGATGGCCTGGAGGTGGTGGACCTGGAGGACGGCAAGGACAGGGAGCTCCACGTGAGCGTCAGGAACGCCTTCCGGCTGCGCTGCGGCCCCTCGGGGGAGAGCCACCTGCTGTGTGCCAGGAAGCCCGAGCAGAAGCAGCGCTGGCTCAAGGCCTTCGCCAGGGAGCGGGAGCAGGTGCGGCTGGACCAGGAGACAGGTGCGAGACCCCGCCTGGCCCACCCAGCCCTCCTTGCCCCCGCAGGTGCGAGACCCCGCCTGGCCTGGCTGCCCCGTGAGGGCCCACCCAGCCCTCCTTGCCCCCGCGTGCCGGGGAGTCGGCATGACCCTGAGACCGCGAGAGGCCGGTCTCACACGGGGCAGAACCTCGGGGTTTGGCGAGGCTCCGGGACACATCGTGGTTTCGGCCCCAGGCGTGGGCCACCTCCCCCCGCCACGCATGTGCACACACTCCATAGGCTGGGAGCCTCTGCTCAGTTGGAGTGGGAGGTGGGCGCCGGCCTCCAGAAGCCTCCCCCTGCCCCACGTGAGCACGGCATCTCCCCACGGCATTCCCCCTCCTGTCCTTGGGCCCCTGGCCATCACGCTGGGCGGCGACCAGGTCGGTTCTTGATCTGGCAAGGAGCCGCCTCCACAGGGCCGAGAAAGGATAGTAGGCACCAGCCACGTCGGTGAGCCGGGCAGTGTGAGCGAGGGGGCAGGGCGACGAGGGAGGCCACCGAGAGGTGCACCAGAGCACCCCTGCGGAGCACGTCCTCCGCCTGGGTGGCCGAGACAGGCTGGTGGGGCAGGACGCTGAGCCCCCGAGTACTGTGGGCAGGGCCAGGTACACAGAGACTGCGCTGGTGCCAGGACAAGAGGACCGTGGGGTGGGGGGGGAGGGGGGTGTTGGAGGGCAGCTGTGGCTCTCATTTGTGGCCCCTTCTCAGGCTTCTCCATCACCCAGCTACAGAGGAAGCAGGCCATGCTGAACGCCAGCAAGCAGCAGGCTGTCGGGAAGCCCAAAGGTAAGCAGGTGGTGGTCCCACCGCCCCCCACGGCAGCCCGGCCCAAAGCAGGGTCAGCTGGGCCTGGGTCCTCAGAGGTGCCCACTGCCTTCTGCAGGTTTGGGTTCCCCAAGGCTGGTGGTGAGGGACCGCTGGTGAGGAAGGCTGCTTAGGGACACGGTGGACATTCCTGCTCTCCAGCCCCTCAGGCTCCCGGGAGCAGCACCGGTGCTGCTCGGTGCCAGCTGCTACTTCCCCAGGCAGGGCTGCTTCCTGGCAAGGAACTAACAGCCTATTCCTAGAGAAACGTTAAACGCCGCCCCAAGAGCAGCTCCAGGCCTCACGCCTTCCCACGCCCCCTGGCCGTGCCCCCTGCAGACCACAGAGGGCAGCCCAGGCCCTTGGGTGCGGTCGGCCCCAGGGGAGCAAGGGTGGGTGTCTGAGGCAGCCTGGGGACGGCCCGCTCCATCCCACAGGCTCTGCCCTGTGCCACCCGGCTCCCGACACACCTCCGACCCCTGCTCTCTTCCCCTGCCCAGCCCTCAGCCGGCCCTACTACCTGACACGCCAGAAGCACCCGGCCCTGCCCACCAGCCTGCCCCAGCAACAGGTCCTGGTGCTGGCAGAGCCCAAGCGGAAGCCGTCCACCTTCTGGCACAGCATCAGCCGGCTGGCGCCCTTCCGCAAGTGAGCCCACGCCCCGCCGATGGCACCATCTGGACCTGCCCCGCCGGCGGGCCTCCAGCTTTTCCTCCCCGAGGCTCACCACATCCGGCCTTCCTCTGCCTGTTATGCAGACTGGAGGTGGGAGGTGCTCAGTGCCCCCACTCCCGGTTTCCTCCCCACTACTGGGGCGCTGGAGACGCTGGCTGGAGAGGCAGGCCCCCAGCACGTGAACCTCCCGCCACCCTCTCGGCTTGTGCGGGGCCTCCTGGGAGCCACAGCTCAGAACCACCCACGTGTGAGAATGCCGCTTTGGACCCTCTTCTCTGGACATCTGATCATCGCTCCTGCTCCTGTCTTCTCTGGGCAGGAGACGTCTCTGCCTTTGGCCACCTGCAGAGCCAGGCTGTGTGCCCCTCTGCCCTCCCGTTCTCCGTGCAGGCCCCCAGCTGGTGGACCAGGCAGCCTGCGTCCCTGGTGGACGGGAACCAGGAATTCTGCCCACAAAAACATCTGGCCCAGAGCCCACCCGTTTTCGCTTCCCAGTCCCCCTCTAGACACTCCTGGCTGCTGGACACCCTCTCTTCACTTGTGATGTGTTTGTGTATAGTGGAAAGAAAACCATAGTCAGCTGAAAACTTCTGTCAGGGTTTGTGAGCAGTCCACCTGTAGCTGTGGGGTGATTCCAGAACCTGGTTCCAGTATTTTTTGTTCAGATTTTGTTTTTCTAACGGTAGAGAAAAAGACTTGTTAGTGACACAGAAAGATTGCCTTACCCTAAGTGAGTGTGAGAAGCCATAAGGACTGAATTCTGTGGCCCAGCACCCAGGACTGACCCACCCAGAGGCTGGTGGGCATGTGGGTTGGAAGGAAGCCCACATCCCACAGAGGAGGGGCACCAATGAGTGTGGCCAGGGCCTGGCTTGGGGCACGGAGCCACCCCTGTGGCCCCTGGGAATTCAGCAGCATGTACAGTCACTCTTGCACTATACCCTCTCCAAGCCAGAAACCACATTTAATTTCATAAAGAAACTTGTGAAAAATAACCTGGCTGCCGGCCCTTGTTTTCTGTTGGGAGTCTGTGCATTTTCTCGTGCCCTCGCCACTTATCTGTTTCCACCCCAGGCCTTTCCTTCGACTAGAGGAATGAGCTAGGCCCCCAGGGCTTTGGAGGACAGAGGCTCAGGGTAACTGGGAGCTGTCTCAGCACCTCCCTCCCTGGCTGCTTCCAGAGTCAGTCTGTTTAGCTGAAGTGAGTTTGGGGGACAGGCAGTCCGTAATCTTTCTGGGTCTCACCTTCCTCCTTGGTGAAATGGGGAAGGGTGTGTCTTCCTCCCAGGAGGACCGAGGCCACCGGACCACAAGAGGAGGAACAAGGGTGGCTTCCCTCCCCTTCCCCACAACCTGCTACCTTCACACCCGTACACACTGCCCAGGTCACTGGGGCTGAGCCTGAAACCCCTGGATTTCCTAACTTAAGAGACACTACACCTTCCCATCCAGGCCAAGCCACCTGGAGACAAAACCTATGGGGAAAAATCATGAAAATCACAATATGCAACACAATTCAATCTTTATTGAAAACTGCAGTATTAATACATAACAATTCTTGTTACAATAAACGTGCTTTTAAGAATTTTAAATCTGAGCTCATCTACTCAGCAGATTGCATAAAAAATTAAAATAGTACGAATTTACACATAATGGAATTGGCTCAGGATGGGTGTTCCATTCCTTTGTATTGATTGACACTTTAAGTTCAATGCAGAGGTGAGGGAGGCCTTTAACACTGGAAGACAATGCTGACTTAAGTTTTAAAAAAGTACTATGAGAACGGTCAAAAAAAAAAAAAAACAGTATTCCAAAATCGTTTAAAAAAAAACAACAACAATTTCCTTGTCAGTGACAGTGGCTCCCTGGGGTCTCTCTTGAGCGGCCATCACAGTAACCCCGCCAGGAACACCTGAGAGCTGGCCTCAGGTCCAGCCCAATTAGTCTACCGCCCACTGGTCTGCACGAGGACCTACAGGAGACTCCGACAGGGCTCAGGAGGCCAAGACAAGACACTTGTCGTCTCCAACACACCAGACCTGGGAGCACAGCATCCCCTGAGGCTCCCTGCAGGCTCCCTGCACAGAGATGCCAGCCTCTCCTCCGTCTCCCTGTCCCAAGTGACTTGACGTTTGATCCCGGGGATTCAAATAAGACTACCCCAGAGGTTTTCTGTTCTTCAAGTGAATAGGGTGGGGAAAGAGACAAATCCTCTGAAACATGTAAGATCAACTCTGCAACTTTCTACCTGAAAAGATCAGACCCTCCTCTGCAGCGTGTCCTCTGCAGGCTCCTTTCAGAAAGCTCAGGTTGAGTAACAAACAGCTCAGGATAAAAAAAACACACCAACATGTGAAATGTGCTAGAGAGGAGAGTCACGCAGGCCACCCTTCCCCTATGCCAACCACTCCTCTCTAGAGACACACCCCGTCCTTAGCACCAAGAGAAGAACCAGAAGCTGTACCCCACCTCAAGCCCCACACCCTTAAGCCTGCCCTTGCACGGCCAGAGGATGTCAGGCAGGCGTCCCGTCTGGGCAATGCCCAGGCTGGCAAGAACTGGGGTGTCCAGCCGTTAGCTGCCAGATGGGGAGAAGGTGGCCCAACTGGTCAGAGTAATACTGTTTCCAAATGTTTACAAAGGACAAGTCTGGGTTTCCTTCTTAAAAAGTACGCCCCAGTACTGATGCGTCTGGTGCCTGCCATCCTTTCTCCACCTGCTGGCAGGACAGCACTACCAGAGATTAGTACATCCCAAGCCCCAACAATCTGTTTCCTCTTGTTTGAAGTGCCGATGCCAGCAGATGGAGTGAGGCACTGCATGCCCAGCCTGGGAAGGGCAGGGCGCGTACCGACCATTGTCCAGCCCACAGCTCAGGACCACACTCGGCTCCTGTAAATACTACATTTGCATAGCACTCAAGAAACAGAGTCACGTAATACAACTGGTAGGCCTAATAACCAAACCAATAAGAATGTTGAGAAAAGATTGAACACAGAGACATAAAAGATTCTGGAAGCGCTTCTGTGCTTGTCACCATGAATGGCCCTGGCCCGGATGCTGGCCTCAGTTCTCAAAGGCAGCAAGATGATGGGACCATCACTCATCGTGAAATGTTCAGTCACCCGGCCCAGATCCAAACAAGATTTCCCTAAGCAGAGAAACATACCTTCTAAACCTTAGGGGAAGGCTGTAGAATAAAATTTTTTTAAAATATCCATGATGATACCTATGTTTATAGGAATTAGTTCCTTTACTTGCCTGTCTCAACTTCTAAAATAACTGTAATTTAGCTGAAAGACTCTCAAATTAGGAATGTCACATATAAAAAATGCAAAATTTCTCTGAATGTTCTACTATTGTGCTTAGGATATCAAATTATGCAACTTTATAACAGAAGCTCTATTCCTTAGTTAATTTTACTGGAACTAAATGCTGCTAAAATTACAACATATGATAGTTTTGTTACTATTCATTATATCCAGATTCTCACCTGCTAGACAAGATCTACCTTCCATATTTGATAGCTGATGCCGATAGTTTCAAAATTGAAAAGACTTCCACAAAGATGTATTCCATAATGCAAAAGTATTTGATGAAGTCTCCCAACTCAACTTCACAAAAGGGAAATAAGATTTTTTTTAGAAATTACAGGGGGGAAAGTGTTTATAAAGCTGATGTAAATGGGGAGAAAACGAAACCCACTCTTTTCTTTCTCTTGAAAACACCATTTAATTCAGTGCTCGTGATAACACTCACCCTGTGTATGCCAAGTCTCAAGCAAGCTGCAAGAAACAGCCCATATAATTTCTCATAACTTCCTCCTGAATTCAAATGAGTCCAACCCTTACAGGTAGTGGCATGTGTGTGTCTGTGTGTGCGCACACCGGGACGTTTAAAAAGCATACACTAAACTCTTATTTTCTCCTAACTTATTACGCTAAACTGGGGAAACCAACTTCTCTGTCCAGCCCCTGGAACCATTAGAACATACTGATTGTTACAAACCGTCCACTGTACAGATGCAATTACCAACAAAGAGTTGAAGAAGTGGACACAGTGTGCCTGGGGTAAATGGCTGCTACTCACACACACACACACACACACACACACGAATACACACATACAAAGGTGGGTTAAGTGCTCTTGAAGCAATTTAAAGTACTTATCAGTAAACACACTATGTTACAGACATTAGAAATAAATCTTCTGTTTACAATGATCCATGCAAAAATATTCCTAAAACTCTTATAAAATAAAATGTGAAAAAGAAAATTATGAAGAGTACTCACTATAAAAAATAAGGTTACCAAAGGCTCAGGGGTCAGGTATCCCACTCACCATCCGGGGCTGAATGCCACCCCAGTGCCGGAGCCCTGACCAGCTGCCGGAGCCGTAAGGAGAGTAAGGTGCCCCCCCCCCCACCTGAGGCCCACAGCACTTGAAACAACGACGGGGTGAGCAGGGGCACCCCGCCCCTGACAGACGGCTGAAAGGGAACAGCCCTCACCCCCCCACCCCCTCTGACTTCATCTGAGGACAGACACACACACACACACACCCATCGATACAAGTTGGGCACATTTAGGCAAAAAAATCCTCTTGGTTTCTTATGTACAATATTCAGATTTTAAACACAAAATCCTTTCTGTAATAAGTTCCGGCAGGGAAACACGTTCTGAGGCTGCCTGGCCCTTTGCTGTCCACACATGCTTTGTGCCAGGTATCCTCAGCCGCAAGAAGAGATGGCCGAAGGGGCTCACAAACAGGCACCAGCCCTTCCCTCACACCTCCCCAGAGCCATCTCCACGAGTCCCCTCCAGATGGTCTCAGAGGACAAGTCCCCATGAAGTGCATGGGCCGAAACACAGCCACAGCCCTGCCTCTCTACAAGGAACAATCAACATCCAATAAAGTTCTGTTCCCTTTTAAAAGTTTTTAAATATACAACTTTTTTCATAACACACAGCTGAATGAAGTCTTTGCCCTTCTTTGTGGGAGGGAGAACAACAATGCCTACATATGTTTTCAGGTGACTCAAACACTTCCCTTGGCGGGGGGCGGGGGGGGAAGGAATGATTTTTCTAAGCTAAATACAGGAGAGGCCAATACCTCCTCCAAGTGTGGCTGGTTCTCTTTCACATATCTTCCATCCCAGGAAAATAATTTAGCTCTACATAGGACTTTTCCATTAAACATATAGAAAGCATCATCTCTATCTGTAAGAGATTTGTAATGAAAATTTAGATGGCAGAGAAAATTGCTTTGCTGATACATAAACCACCTTGTGTCCCTAACTGGATTCATGGTAATCCCTAAGCACATCTACATCTCACTGACCCCACAAGCCTAAATGGAGAGAAAGCCATTAACCTGGTTGCACCCCAAGCAGCGGTGGCCCCCCCACACTCTCCCCATCCCTGCAACTCTCTCCCAGTGCAGTTTGCACAAAAGGAACAGATGGCTGGAAACCAGAAGTCCACATTTCCAACTGGCAACCCACGTCAACCCCAAAAGGCTGAAGAATCATCAAAGAGATTTCAGATGCTCTATGAAGAAATTCACTTTAACACTTATAACTTTAAGACTCTGCATACATTACAACAGTGCATTAGTGATACAAGTTGTAAAATACTTTTCCATTCCTTTGGATTTTGCATATGATGGTTCTGCATCAGTCACTGCAGGTAGATTGAGCAAGCTTTGTTTTTGTGTTTTTTTTTTTAACATGCATTCAACTAGATATGATTCAGAACAGATTAACACTCCCTTTTTATCATTACAGTTAGCTAAAAAATTGCCTGGCAGCCCACCAAACAGGATTTGCTTTAAGACCAACCCACAGAGTCAGTTGGAGACTGAGGGCGCTGGGACCTGCTGGGCCGGCCGTAGTAGTGTTTAGCTAAGTGTCGAGAGCATTAAGAAGAAAGTCCTGGTTGGAGGCACAAGGCCTGCAGCACCAGCTGTGGAACCTCCATGATGTGACTGCACAGCTCCATCCGCAAACCTGGGGGGTGGGGAGAAAGACGGACACAGTCACACACAGCTCCTCTGGCACCACTGCTCAGAAAAGGAGGCATTCAACTGGAGGAGGAGGAGATCCACTAGGACAAGAAAGGGCAGCAGCAAGAGAGGCAACTGTGCTGGTTCCCACGGACCCCAGAGACTTCCAGTTACAACTGGAGCCCTACTTCCTGCAGGAGACGGGCAGGAGACTAGAGCACAGCCCAGGTAAGGAACACAGAGCAGGGGGTGCACAGCAAGAACTCAATGGTTTCCTTCTTCTTTCCTCTGTAGAGTCCCAAGAAGGACAAAAATTTAAATGCTGCATTGCCTTTGGATCATCAGGTAGCATTTTTCTTGGCAGTGTTTAAACAGACACAGATCTCCCATTCTCCTCTTAAAAAAATGCACTTTAGGGGCTTCCCTGGTGGCGCAGTGGTTGAGAATCTGTCTGCCATTGCAGGTGACAATGGTTCGAGCCCTGGTCTGGGAAGATCCCACATGCCGCGGAGCAACTGGGCCCGTGAGCCACAACTACTGAGCCTGCGCGTCTGGAGCCTGTGCTCCGCAACAAGAAAGGCCACGACAGTGAGAGACCCGCGCACCGCGATGAAGAGTGGTCCCCACTTGCCACAACTAGAGAAAGCCCTCGCACAGAAACGAAGACCCAACACAGCCAAAAATAAAAATAAATAAATAAATAAATTTTTTTAAAAAGCACTTTAGTCACAAGCTGGCCCCGGGCTTCACCAGTCACTTACGTTTGCAGGGTGATCACCACTGGGGGGGCACATAGCTGTAGGTGGGCGTTCCTGGGGCCCGATACGTGGGCACGGTGACGGGGTGGGGGGCAACAGGAGTTGGGGAGTGGGCAGTCAGCAAGGTACCTGGAAGGAAGAGCAGGCATGTCAGTGGAGGGCAGCACCCCACCACTGCTCCCTCTTACAGGGGAGCTCCCGCCCGACCCCCGTGGCAAGGCGGGGGGGCAGACAGGAAGAGGGGATGGCTTTGACCCACAATGCTCTCAGAACTCTTGATTATATACAAGTCTAAGCTGTATAAACACAGCAAGCTCGCATGGATAGCATATCTGCAGAAGCCTCTGGGCCTCCCCTTCATACAAGCATACCGAATTACTTTTGCAGATGAGGTGATAAAAAGAAAACAAAAATATTATTCGGCCTTAAAAAGGAAGGAAATTAGTCACATACCACAACACGGATGAACCCTGAGGGCATTATGCTCAGTGAAATGAGCCAGTCACAAAAAGACAAATTCCACCTGAGTCCACTTATATGAGGTCCCTAGAGGAGTCAAATGGATAGTGACAGAAAGGAGAATGGTGGCTGCCAGGTCTGGGACAAGGGGAAGGGGAGCTGTTTAATGGGTACACAGCTTCAGTTCTGCAGGACGAGAAAGTTCTGGAGATGTGACACAACAGTGTGATAACACCACTGACCTGTACACTTGGAAATGGTTATGGTGGTAATAAATAACTGGAAGAGAGGGAGAGAGGGACGCGGAGGGAGATTCCCAACTACATGAGCTTCTGAGTACCTTAAGCTAAGCATATTTTCCCTATAACTGCAGAAAACGCAGCTGTGTCCATTCATGGACAAGCACCACCTCAAACCTAACAGCCTCACCTGGCAGCCCTTCTCTCCTCCTCCTTCCTGCCTGCACCCACACCAGGGCCTGCCATCCCCTCCCTCCATGTGCCTCAAACACGCAGTTTCTATCTGTGCCAGACTCTCCTCTGCCTTCACGGGTAAGTATGGGAAAACCAAATAAAATAGAGACTCTAAGCAGAAACACACATGGTATCCTGAAACACCGTTCTCTCCTGACACATTTTCCTTATACTAAAGTCTAGGAAAACAAAGAGGGAACAATATATATATATTTTTTAAAGACCCAGCCATGGGCAACCAAATGCATTGTGTGTACCTGGCCCCTCACCACAGACAATTCACATGCCCATAGGAGGTAACCTAATCCCTAGACATTCAGTCAAGCCCTCAAACACTCCAGGGTTCCACGGAGACAGGCCCATTCCAGCCACGGGTCTCTTCTCTCTGTGGTTTATTTTCCAGACCTAGGGGAAGCCTTGGGAAATAAAGTCAATGTACGCCAAAGGATTTCTACAGGCAGCTGTTATCTCTATGAACACAAGACCGGCTTTCCTAGATTCATGAAAACATCCCCATTCAGACAACTTGGCCTGCACTGGTATCCCACACTAAAGGGAAGGATCGAGAGGGCCAGCCCCCCACGTCGCAAAGTATCCCTCTTCTGCCCAAGCTCACCATAGGGATCTGGTCACTCCTTGTCCCTACAGCCAAGTGACTCAGCTCACCAAAAAAAAGTGGCCCCATCAAATTTGGAGAGGGCTACTCAGTCATGGTCTATGGAAAAGGTACTTGGTTCATGGTTCTAAACCCTACACTCCAGTCTCAACTGAAAGGAAAAGGAAGAGAAAGGAGGGGAGGTAAAGAAAAATATAACGTGCCATTTCTTCCCAAAAGGATCAGATGTCCTTCCATACAACTCTAGCCATGAAAAGTCAAAGCCAAGGGTCAGAGTACTGGTGGGCCCTCCCTTCTCCCAGCCCTCATGCCATCACAGAGCAGGCACCCCAGGGCCAAGAACTCACCCGCTGACATGGCCATAGTGGTCCCCGCCACCATGCCCATGGTGACGCCGTTGCCTCTAGGCGGAGGGATGGCAGCAGGGTACACCGTCGCCGGCATGCCGTTGGGCTGCACCACTGTGGTGTGGTGGATGACGTGAGGGGGTGCTGCATACAGGGGCTGGGGGTAGTACGTGCCTTGCTGGGGAAAGAAGAGAGACGAGGGCCACAGGGTCCCACACCCAGGGGGTCAGAGCCCTGAGGAACCGGCCCTTCCCACACGCACAGTGCCCAGGAGACCCTGTGAGACACCCACAGCGCGCCCCAGGCCTACCTGTGCATACGGGCTCTGCTGGGGGTAGGCACTTCGCACGGGGTATACAGCGGTCTGGTAGGGGTTGGGGGAGGAGGAGTACGGTGGCACAGCCCCGCTGGTGGGGGAACAGGACACTTTGTAAGGTGTGCCAGGAGTGTAACCTGAAACAAAGAAGCCCACAGCCTTAATTCAAACCCACACTCGGCCAGACACAGGGGGCGGACCAAGTGTGCAGCGAGGAACGAGGCAGTGTTCCAGCCCTGACCACAGTCGTATCTGACACCTCTACTGAGATCTGGCTTCACTGCTTAGACTTTATGTGCAAGTATTTTTCTGGGGGGTGAGGGGGGAAAAGAAAGTTCTACTGAGTGCATACTTACATAGGAACAGGAAAGAAACACCGGCCCTGTCGGAATATAAATCAGCACACCCTTGCTGGGGCACAATTTGGCATTAAAAGTATGTATGTCTTTTAACCCCACCACTCTACTTCTAGAAATTTGTTTTAAAGAAATAAGCACGGCACATAAAAAGATGCTCAACATAGCTCGTCATCAGGGAAATGCAAATCAAAACCACAGTGAGGAATCTATCACCGCACACCTGTGAGAAGGGCTATGAATAAAAAGAACACAAACAACAAACGTCGGTGAGGCTGTGGAGGAAAGGGAGTCCTCGTTGGTAAGAACTGCTGGTAAGAACACAAACTGGTGCAGCCACCATGGAAAACAGCATGGAAGTTTCTCAAAAAACTAAAAATACAACTACCACATAACTCAGCAATTCCACTCCAGGCTATTTATCCCAAGAAAATGAAAACACTAATTTGAAAAGATACATGTACCCCAATGTTCATAGCAGAATTATTTACAATTGTCAAGATATGAAAGCAACCTAAGTGTCCATCAACAGATAAAGAAGATGTGGGAAACACACACATACATATGGGCACGCACGGGAATGTTACTCAACCATAAAAATAGAAGGAAATTTTGTCATTTGCAACATGGATGGACTTGGAGGGTATTATGCTAAGTGAAATAAATCAGCAAGAGACAAATACTGTATGATATCACTTATATGTAGAATCTAAAAAATACAACAAACTAGTGAATATAACAAAAAAGCAGCAGACTCACAGAATATAGAGAAAAAACTAGCGGTTCACTGGAGAGGGGAGGGAGGAGGGGGGCAACATGGGGGTAGGAGATTCAGAGGTACAAACTACAAGGACACACACAGGGAATATAGCCAATATTTACAGTAACTATAAATGGAGTATAACCTTTAAAAATTGTGCATCACTGTGTTGTACACCGGTAACTTGTAAAACACTGTGCATCAACTATACTTCAATTAAAAAAGAAAAAAAGAAGTAAGCATGGATCTGAACAAAGGCTGAACTGTAAGCATGCTCATCACAGCGCTGTTAATTACAGCAAAAACAAAAGGGAAAACTTGTCAAACACCAGGGCTATGCTAAAAAGACTTCTGGGTCTAAGGGACAGCAGGCTGAACACATACTTTTGCCTTTGTCCCCACCCAAAATGACAATAAAGCAGATTAATAAATAAAAAGACACAAAGCCACACAGATCAAGAAGAGAAGAAAAGACATTTTAGAACCTAGTAATTTGGGAATCTTTTAAAAAGTGGAAGTGGAAAATAATTTAGCAGACTCAAAAAAGCTGTACTCTCAGCCAGCAGTGAAGAGGGTCAAGAAGCAGCCTGACACCGGGAAAGCCCCTTCCCCTAGACCTAGACGCTGTCAGCACGTGGTGCCAGGAAGTGATGAAGGACCGGGATCTGGAAGAGTGATTCAGAGTCTATCTGGTAAGCAGTACGATGCCTGGCTCCCCCTCCTGACTCCCCATTCCAACGGAGGAGCTCTTCTCCAGGGAGGTTAGGAGAGGGTCTCTGAATTGCCACGTTCACAGCCCACTGATTTAGACAGACTAAGCCACCAGCAAACTGTGGTACAACCATACAACAAAATACTACTACTCAGCAACCAAAAGGATAGGACTGATGATACACATAACATGGGATAAATCTCAAAAAAAAAAAAAAAAATGAAAAATACAATATGCAAAAGAAGTCAGACACAGTAACACATGATAGGAAACTCTAGGAAAGACCAACATAATCTACAGAGACAGAAAACCAATTAGTGGTGCCCAGGGGCCAGAGGGCATGAGGGCATCTTTCACAGGAATGAAGTCACTTGACTGTTTGTGGTGTCACACATCTGTATACATGTCTAAACACACCAAACTGTGCACTTATAAAGGATGGCTTATATGCAAATTATACCTCAATAAAACTGCTTTCTAAAAAGTCTGAGAAGCCACTTCTCATTCACTAGAATGGCTGACATGGCAGAGTGCTCACACGAGTTCCAGGGAACAATACAACTCCTCATAAAGCTACAAATATACTTCCCATGGGGCCCAACAATTCACTCCTAGATACTTTCCCTAGAAGAATGAAAACATACTTCCACAATAGGACTTGTAAAAAATGTTCACCAATCTTACTCATAATAGCCAAAAGATGGGAAATAATCCAAATGTTTATCAATAGGAAAATGGGTAAATTATGATACATCCATATAAACACTACTCAGTATCAAAAGGCAAAAAAGCATGAATGAATCTCAAACCATGCTGACCTTTTAAAAGACACCAGACACAGAGCATACACTGCATGATCTCATTTTCAACACTTAAGTAAACCTAGCTATGGTGACAGAAGTCGGGGGAAGCGGTGGGGAGGTGTATGATTTGGAGAGGGCGAAAGAAAAGCCTAGGATGATAAAAGTGCTCAGTATTTTGTTTTGGGTGGTGGTTACGCGAGTATGACAACTGTCAAAATCCATCCAAATGAACATTTAATATGTGGGTGATTTGCATAAATTATAACTCAAACTTAAAAATGAGCTGAGTATTAAAAAAATTAAAGTTTAAAAAATTTAAACCACTTTATTGAACTGTGTTTAGCGGTGTACTTATATTTTAATTTAAAAGAGAAAAAAAGAATGAATGACTTCCAGGATATACACTAGTTTTTTTTTGTGTTTTTTTTTTAACATCTTTATTGGAATATAATTGCTTTACAATGGTGTGTTAGTTTCTGCTTTATAACAAAGTGAATCAGCTACATGTATACATATATCCCCATATCCCCTCCCTCTTCGTCTCCCTCCCACCCCTCTAGGTGGTCACAAATCACCGAGCTGATTGCCCTGTGCTATGCAGCTGCTTCCCACTAGCTATCTATTTTACATTTGGTAGTGTATATATGTCCATGCCACTCTCTCATTTTGTCCCAGCTTACCCTTCCCCCTCCCCGTGTCCTCAAGTCCATTCTCTACGTCTGCATCTTTATTGCTGTCCTGCCCCTAGGTTCTTTAGAACCATTTTTTTTTTTTAGATTCCATATATATGTGTTAGAATACAGTATTTGTTTTTTTCTTTCTGACTTACTTCACTCTGTATGACAGATTCTAGGTCCATCCACCTCACTACAAATAACTCAATTTCGTTTCTTTTTATGGCTGAGTAATATTCCATTGTATATCTGTGCCACATCTTCTTTATCCATTCATCTGTTGATGGACACTTAGGTTGCTTCCATGTCCTGGCTATTGTAGATAGAGCTGCAATGAACATTGTGGTACATGACTCTTTTTGAATTATGGTTTTCTCAGGGTATATGCCCAGTAGTGGGATTGCTGGGTTGTATGATAGTTCTATTTTTAGTTTTTTAAGGAACCTCCATACTGTTCTCCACAGTGGCTATATCAATTTACATTCCCACCAACAGATACACCAGTTTTAAATGATCCTTTTTTTTAAACCACAAGTCCCCCTTTCCTCCAAGGGGCCAAGTCAGTCCTGGAGACCCACTGAGAACCATCATGCACTTGGTGTGCCTAGGTTCACTAAGACCTTAAATGCCATGTTTCTCATTTATTCCCCAGACTGCCCCTCATGGTGTTCATGATGAAGATGCTGGTAAAGGTGTTAATGCCCCAGAGTCACACACAGCAGAGCATGTGCTCAGACAAACCCAGATCCAGCTGCACTGAGCAATGACTCCTTTGCCCAAACCAGGTAACTCCCAAGCTCAGCTCGTATCTGTTTTAAGAAGAAAAGACCCTCACAGGTTTCCCTATTTCTGTGTTTTAGAAAAAAAATTTTTGTATTGAAGTATACTTGATTTACAATATTGTGTTAGTTTCAGGTAGACAGCAAAGTGATTCAACTATACACACACACAAACACACAGGTTTTTTTCATATTCTTTTCCATTATAGGTTATTATAAGATATTGAGTATAGTTCTGCGCTATACAGTAAATTCTTATTACTTCTCTATTTTATGTATCTATTTGTATCTGTTAATCCCATTCTCCTAATTTATCCTTCCCCTCTCCCTTTCCCCTTTGGTAGACTAAAGTTTGTTTTCTATGTCTGTGAGTCTGTTTCTCTGTGAGTCTGTTTCTGCTTTGTATATAGATTTATTTGTATTGTTTTTTAGATTCCACATATAAGTGACATCATATATTTGTCTTTCTCTGTCTGACTTACTTCACTTAGTATAATATTCTCTAGGTCCATCCACATTGCTTCAAATGGTAATTATTTCCTTCTTTTTTATGGCTGAGTAACATTCCAACACACACACACATACCATGCCTTTTTAAACCAATCATCTGTTGATGGGCACTTGGGCTGTTTCCATGTCTTGGCTATTGTAAATAGTGCTGCTATGAACACTGGGTATCTTTCTGAATACGAGTTTTTATCTTTTCTGGATATATGATCAGGAGTGGGACTGCTGGATTATATGGTAGCTCTATTTTTAGTTTTTGTTTTATTTACTTATTTACTTATTTATTTATGTATTTATTGGCCACCTAGCACAGCTTGCGGGATTCTTAATTCTCTGACCAGGGACTGAACCCAGGGCCCCAGCAGTGAAAGTGCCGAGTCCTAAACACTGGACTGCCAGGGAATTCCCTATTTTTAGTTTTTTAAGGACCCTCCATACTGTTTTCCATAGTGGCTGTACAAGTTTACATTCCCACCAGGTTTCCCTATATTATTTTGAAATTCATTAACTATTATGTCAGTAAAAACAATGCCAAAATTTGAAGACACCAAATTTCAATACCAGTTTTGAGCTGAAAGAGAGTAGAATAAAGGGTCTCCAGATGTGGAAAAGCAACGTTAAAGACAAGAGCAGTTAAGTCCCTCTCTCTAGCTGCTCATCTTCTAGTCTTTAAGAGGGACAGAAAAGGAAAGTGATGGCTTCACAGGTTTCACAGGTATATACATGTTAAAACCCATCAAATTGAAGCTTTAAATATGTATACTTAATTGTACACCAATTATACCACAATAAGGTGGCAAAACATTTTCTTTAATTATAAAGAAAAAGGTAATTATGAAAGCCACTGATTTCTAACCCTGCACTGACACTCCCAGGAGACGGCTCAGTGATAGCTCCTAACTCCCCATAAGTGACTGACTACATCAGAGGAGGAAATGAGGCAGTGGTGCCTGGACACACTTGTGACCAGTCACGGTGATGGAAGCACTGCACCAGGGCAGAGTGCTGCCAACTGCCAGAGCGCATCACCAACATCACACGCCATGCTTGGGGCCAACAGGGCTTGTCAAAAGGTCCAGCCGCCTCGACAAGGTGCTGACTTCAGGGGAAAACCACAAGGAAAGAGACCACCAAAACAGCAGCACTGACACAGTCCTGGCTGGCAAAAGCAGGAGCAGGTCGTCTCAAAAACAGAAGCCTGTGGATGAAGGCAAAGTATGTCTGGACAGCTCCCTCCTGCGCAAGCTACCCTCTCCTTCCCACTTCTCACAACCCTGCAGCAGCGGCATCGTGGAGTTAACTCACAGGAGAATACTGCTAAACGTGGTCCCACTGGCCTGAATTAAGAGAGCCTCACAGGAGTCACTAAACTCACATCTGACCAAAAGGATATCAGGTTTTTACAAAAATGTCGGAAAATCAAAATGTTCACAGAATTAGCATATTTTGAAAACAAGTGCTAGACTTCAAACTTGAAAATCACATTCAGAATTTCTGGTGCTAGCCAGTTTTCATAAGTTAAAAAGAACCAACAAGGCCCCCTCCCCTTTCTTCACTGTACAATTAAAAAACATCCATGACGTAGACGAAACAACTGGAAATATAAATACTGATTGTAGTATTGATAGTATTAAATAATTATTGTTATTTTTTTTAGGTGTGATGATATATATTTTTAAATTCATCTTTTAAAGATAATACTGAAAAACTGATGACTGTGATGTCTGAGATTGGCTTCAAAAAAATATAGGGGAAAGTGACAGGAGTACAGATGGAAAAGATCAACTATAAGCTATTAACTGCTAAGTCTAGGGCATGGGCAGGTGGACCCTGTACTGTGTACTTGTGTATACTTGTAACTGCTGAGGCTAGGGTGTGGGTAAGTGGTCATCAGCCTGCTGTGTACTTATGTATTTTTGTTATTATTATTTTTTTAATTTATTTATTTTATTTATTTATTTTTGGCTGGGTTGGGTTTTTGTTGCTGTGTGTGGGCTTTCTCTAGTTGCAGTGAGCGGGGGCTACTCTTTGTTGCAGTGCGCAGGCTTCTCATTGCAGTGGCTTCTCTCGTTGCAGAGCACGGGCTCTAGGCACAGGGGCTTCAGTAGTTGTGACACGCGGGCTCAGAAGTTGTGACTCACGGGCTCTAGAGCACAGGCTCAGTAGTTGTGGCACATGGGCTTAGTTGCTCCGCGGCATGTGGGATCTTCCTGGACCAGGGCTCGAACCCGTGGCCCCTGCATTGGCAGGCGGATTCTCAACCACTGCGCCACCAGGGAAGGCTTATGTATTTTTGTATTTCAGATTTTTCATAATAAAAAGTCTTTCAAAGTGTTTTATAAAGGTTAGGTAGATTTATGGATTAAAAGACACAAGAGACATAACAAACTCAAATTTATAAACAAATTCAACATGTAAATTTTGAATAGATTCTATTTCCAAATCTTTTTAAAAAATGTTTGGGACAACTGGGCAAATTTAAATATGAACTATAAAATAAAATGAGAGAATTACCGCTTCTCAGTATGATAACGGTATCACGGTCATGCAGAGGAGCAGCCTCATTACGTTACGTTGAGGGTCAAGCTGAAGCCCACAGGACAAGAGCCAAAAAAGGCTATAACTCTGCATTGCTTCAAGAAAAAACCAAAAACAAACAAAACGTACACACACACTCATCTTTATATGGTAGATAAAGCACATATGGCAAAATGATAACTGATGAATCTCGGTGCTGGATATTACGGATGTTCACTACACTGTTCTCTCAATTTTTCTGTATATTTGAAAATGTTTTGTAGTAAATAAGGTGAGAAAATTATAATGCCTTCAGATGGTGACACACAACTGAGAGAGGAGCTAAGAAAACCTCCCAAGAAACAACAGTCATGCAGGAGCTAAAGGGACAAGGAAGGAAGCGGGCAGAGGTCCCCTGCTACTAGGAGATGAACATAAAAGTTTTCTGAGCCTTTAAAAAGGCCATAAGCTAGGAAGGCATGGCTCTTCAGCAATCTTATCTGAAAGATAATCTGGCAGCTAGGTACTAGCTGGAAGGGCAAATAAAGGTAAAATATGCCAATGTTCAATACATACAGCCAACCCTCTATAGAAAGTCATGGTGCTATAGGATAAAGTTATTCAAAAAAGAATGAGGGCTTCCCTGGTGGCGCAGTGGTTGAGAATCTGCCTGCTAATACAGGGGACACGGGTTCGAGCCCTGGTCTGGGAAGATCCCACATGCCGCAGAGCAACTGGGCCCGTGAGCCACAATAACTGAGCCTGCGCGTCTGGAGCCTGTGCTCCGCAACAAGAGAGGCCGCGATAGTGAGAGGTCCGCGCACTGCGATGAAGAGTGGCCCCCGCTCGCCGCAACTAGAGAAAGCCCTGGCACAGAAACGAAGACCCAACACAGCCAAAAATTAATTAATTAATTAAAAAAAAAAAAAAAAAAAAAGAATGAGAAGAGAAAGGAGAACCTGTCTGAGGAAGTGAAAACACACAAACAATGCATTCATGACCTGAATGAAAAACTGGAAGAAAATAGAGCCTCTAAAAAAGCCATCAATATTCCTAATAAGAAAGTCCATGACAATTCTGTCACTGTTTAAACTGCAGAAAGAGCCTGAAGCTTGGACTGAAGAGAAGCTGGAAGCTGTCCACCTGAATAAGCTTCTAAGGACACAGTATGAAAGCAAAGTTAGGAAGATCTAAGCATACACCTCTCCAGAGAGAGGCCCTCTGATTCAGAAGCACTCTTCTGGCCCACCACATCCACTGAAAAAAAGGTAAAGTCCCTTATTTACCACAATCAACGACAGGCCAACCTATGATGTCGAGCTTTTCTTTTAAGGGAGGCTAGAGGCCTACTGTTGCAGAAACCCATCCAGCAGGCTTGAGGTCTCCTAATCATCTGAGATATCTTTTTTATAACTGCCTCATATGTACACTTTATTGAAGATAACGAGGTAACTCCAAGAAGCTACCATGTGTATGCATTTGTCAGAATACAATGAATGGTATATTTAAAATGTGTGCATTTTATATATGTAAATTTCACCTAAAAACAAAACCTAAAAGAACTGTAAACAAATATTAACAATACGCCCACTGAAGTAGATGGGGAAAAGCGTCCGGATATCCACAACTTACTTCAAAACACATGAAAAAACAAGATGGACTGAAGGATGGATGGAGTAAAATGTTTAACTTTAAAAGTTGATTTTAGGGACTTCCCTGGTGGTCCAGCGGTAAAGAATCCACCTTCCAATGCAGGGGACGCGGGTTCGATCCCTAGTGGGAGAACTAAGATCCCACATACCGCGGGGCAACTAAGCCCGCGCACCACAACTACTGAGCTCGCATGCCTCAACGAGAGAGTCCGCGTGCCTCAAACTACAGAGCCCACGCACCCTGGAGCCCGTATGCCACAACTAGAGAGAAGCCCACGCACCACAACTAGGGAGAAGCCCGCGTGCCACAACAAAGAGTCCACACATAACTAAGATCCTACGCAGCCAAAAAACTAAAGAAAATAAATTTTTTTTAAAAAGTTGATTTTAAAAAGTTTAATTATAGAATCTTGGCAGTCGATATGTAGATGTTCACTGTGAATTTTTTTTCAGCTTCTCTGTATGTTGGAGAAATAGTCACCCACTATTTCTACTAATTATAGCAACAATTTTTAATATATACTATCTTACTGCTTATTCTTGTAACTGTGAGCTATATCCTGAACTCTTGAGAAAATTGATTTTGGTTTTTTGTATGGGCATGACTATTACATCACTTTCTATCCAACACTGAAGACAAATCAATTTCAAGGAAAGCAAACATGTCTCCCAGTCAATTAAAAACCAAGTGTGTATAGGCACTTTCCTTTTTGTCTTATGTAACACCAGAGAACCTCAACAGGAGTCTTACAAACTTAAAATTTAAAAATACATAAATAAATACACATACATCTCACAGTATCCAAAATAGACACTTTGTGAAATAATTTTTAGATTTGCCAATGATTCACAATACAAAACCAAACACAGTCACTGCTTGGTCTTTCAAAAACACTAACAGCTTTCCAGATGCTCCTTCCCTAAAGACCATTCATAAGGATGCCACACAGACAACACACTGGTCGCAGCCTTTTTCCTCCTCACTCTCAGCAAACATGCATCACCGCAGGCTGACCTCCTCTCTGGGCCGAACTCACGCACAGGGCCACTGCTCTCAGACTGCTGTGAGGGGCCAGAAGCTTTTTACATTGGAACAGATCATTTTTCCCCAAAAGTACTGCATACCACACAAATTTCGTATAATAACTTTCTGAGTACAAGACATTTATTTAGAAAATCTGGAAATTCAGAAACATATAGTATATGTGAGGAGGAACAACCTGCACCAAACACAGCATCATGAAATTTCAGAACCTGTAGACAGAACTACTACAGAGCACCAAAGAGAAGCCCAGCCCAGTCAACCAAGCATCAGAAAGGTCCCGACATTCTCAGCAGCAACAGCAGAACTGGCAAACAGTTCGGCAATGTCCTCAAAATTCTGAGGGGAAATAACTGCTAGCCTAAAAGTCTATATCCAGACAAACTAACAGTGAAGTGTGAGTGCAGAATAAAATGTTTTCCGACATGAAAAATCTCAAAACTGTGACTCTCCCATATTCTCCTGGGAGATAACTGAAAAAGATCCTCCACTAAAACCAAAGAGTAAACTAAGAAAGCAGACAAGGAATCAAGTGGAAGGGAAGAGGAGAGAACTCCCTGGGATGATGGAGGAGAACGACCCAGTGTAAGGCCCAGAGGACAAGCAGGCCAGAGTAGGAGAGAGGGTTTCAAAAAGACACCACCAAGAAAAGAAAACACGAATACCTTATGTGGCCTAAAATGCTGAGAAGAGACCCCTGGGGGGAAGTTGAGGGTTTAATTAACGATGTGGTTACAGAAATCTAATAAAGGACACTAGGTCCAGGGAAGAAAAAGTAACTGAAGAAAACAGTCACTCGTTCACAGCAGTGAGCAATGCTCACAGGGTCACAGTAACAGGGGTAGGAAGGAAAATTAGGAATCTTAAAACTATGTGAATGTAAACCTTTAACTTAAGTGAGAGAGAGAAACAGAGGCCATGACCCCACAACCTGTTAACGCGCTAATGCTCTTCTCTCCTGTGTGGCCACCGTAAGAGAAAATTTTTAAACAAACCTGGGATCTTACTTCATGGACATAATTCTGAGCTTAAAAAGAAAGAAAGTGGCATATCGTAAAGCATTTCCACTTACTAAATATCCCTCATAAACAAGTAATAAGACCAGTTAAACACTGAAGTAAACCAACAGTTTAAGCAAACCATTACTTTACTAGAGATACCTGCACGTACACGTAAATATTTGCGTAACTGATTATTCTCATTTTTAAGCTTCTTTCCGTCATATGCCAAACTGTCCTCCAAGAACGTTCCCCCATTTATCCGCCATCCAGTCATGCACGGCAGCAACCACAGAAGCCCTTCCATCGCTCTTAGCAACGTTTTCATCTTTTAAAAATATGTGCCAATGTAGGATCTAGATCGCCTCTTACATAGAGCTTACTACAAAGAACTCAATGTTTTTTTGATGATTTCAGATGATCAATGCAAATATTCGTTACAGATACTCCTGGCTGTAAATGGGAACAGAACAGAAGCCTGAATGTGCAGCCTTGGTGCCTTGGGAGCTTGACTGCGTGCTTGCAGCTAGAATCCTCAAATAACACAGCTGAGGACATATAATGATTCATCAAACAAAATGCCAAAAATGAAACGTCTTTCCCAGGAGTGACAGAGTCAGGATTTGAGCCACATCTTGCTAATGCTACAGCCCAAACTCTTTCCAATATATTGTTCTGATTCCAAAAAAAGACAGCCCTCTCTGGTTGCACATGTACTCAGCCTACTAGGCTTGTTCATGAGGATGAAATGAATACCACCTCCATTTCCAGATTCTGAGTAATGGAACTTTTCAGCAAAAGACATGACATCTCCTCACAAGGTTCTCTAAAACCTCCCTATGTCACACTTGTAAGAGCTAAGAAATAAGCAGTGTTAGGGCTGCAAAAGTGCTTTAAAAGCCACATACACAACCCCTATACTATACATCAGCTTTGTCCGAAAATCTGGTGGTGAGAGAACCAGAACATTGAGAAAGCAGCAGAAACGGAGAAAAATTTTGTTTAGTTTTTCTATAGTGACAGTTTTGGCTTACTCATCACATAAGAAAAAAAGTCCACTGAAAAGGAAATTTAAAAATTCAAGCTATGAAAATGCTGAGGCTCCCAGAAAAAGAAGGGAGCACAGCGGTAGCCTAGACTCAGATCAGGGGGCTACAAGCACTCGCATGACACCGGCAGGACCTTCCAAGTGCCTTCTATCTTTTTCATTCGCAAATTTCACATACATCTTTATTCCCAGCTTCTCCTAAAAATCTGAAGATCCGGCAATGCTGGGCCAGCAGTGGGGCAGCCGACAACTATCCAGCACCCATCAGTGGACACCCCTTTCAAAAAGGCAGGCCCTCTTGGCAGCCACCGTTCCCACCAAGACCACTACTCCCACCTGCCCACCCCAGCTTCTGGGTTAGAGGAACAGCTTGAGAGCAGTCTTGGAAAAGAGGCAAGAAAGGGCCCATCTCTCTACAAGAAAGGAAACACGCGAGAGAAGAGGAATGGCACCTGTTCTACAGGTTGGCCAGAGGAGGAAGCTATCAGACACCAGCACCAGCCCACTAAACACCAAACTTTCCCTTCAGGGGAGCACTTCACACCCTGGGCAAGGAAAACGGCTTCACCAGCCTCAAATAAACCTGAGGCTCTTTTTGTAAAAGAATAAGAAAGTTGAAAGCTTTTAGTACATTTTTACATCAATTTGTACTCCATAGAGAAAATGAGTACAAGTGAGCTACGTTGGAGAATTCTAGAACAGTGACATTTTATGGTGGTCTGCAGCATGATCACATACAGTAAAAAACAAGTAATACTTATGCAAACATAAACTTCAATCCATTCCTACCACCATATAGAAAAATTAATCCAAAATGGGTCATAAACCTAAATGTAAAACCTAAAATTATAAAACTTCTAGGAGAAAACCTTTGTGATGCTGGGTTAGGCAAAGATTTCTTAGAAACGATACCACAACCGTGATTCATAAAAGAACAAGATGATAAAGTGAACTTCATTAAATTTAAAAACTCTTGCTCTGGGCTTCCCTGGTGGCGCAGTGGTTGAGAATCTGCCTGCTAATGCAGGGGACACGGGTTCGAGCCCCGGTCCGGAAAGATCCCACATGCCGCGGAGCAACTAGGCCCATGAGCCACAACTACTGAGCCTGCGCGTCTGGAGCCTGTGCTCTGTAACAACAGAGGCTACGATAGTGAGAAGCCCACGCTCCATGATGAAGAGTGGCCCCTGCTTGCCCCAAATAGAGAAAGCCCTCGCACAGAAACGAAGACCCAACACAGCCAAAAATAAATAAATAAATAAATTAAAAAAAAAAAAAAAAAACTCTTGCTCTTTTAAAGACACTGAGAAGAGCCACAGACTATGAAAATATATTTGCAAATCATGTATCTAATAAAGAACTCTCAAACCCAACAATAAGAAAACAAACTTAAAAACTGACAGGCAGAAAAAAGATGTACACAAACACTTAACCAAAGACACACAAGCAGCAAACAGGCACATGAAAAGATGTTCAACATTATTAGCCATTAGATAAGTTCAAATTAAAACTACAGAAGATATCACTACATATTCACTAGGATGGCTAAAATTAAAACGAATGACTATATCAAGTATTAGCAAAGATATAAAGGAACTTGAACCCTCCCCCACCACTGGTGGGAACATGTAATAGCACAACTCCTTTGGAAGACAGTGTGGCAGCTTCTTACAAAGTTAAACATACGCCTGCCTTAAGAGCCAGCCACTCCACTCCTCTGTATTTACTCAAGAGAAATGAAAGTGTATGTCCACATAAAGAATGTACACAAATATTCACAGCGGTTTCATGTGTAACAGCCTCTAACTGCAAACAGCCCAAATGTTCATCAACCAGTGAATGGATAAGCAATTTGTGCTATTTCTGTACAATGCAATACTACCCAACAACAATAAGAAACGAACTTCTGATATACACTACAACATGGATGTCAAAAATTATCCTGAATGAAAGCCAGTCCCCCAAAAAGGACATTCAATATGATTCACTTACACAAAATTTTAGAAACTACACACAATCTGTAGTGAGAGAACACAGATGAGTGATTTCCTGGAGCCTAGGTGAGGTCACAAAGGGGCAGGAGAAAACTTTTGGGGACGAGGGATATGCTCACTCTAGACTGAGAAGGTGGCATACATCATATCAAGTACCCTTTAAGTACCCTGCAGTTTACTGAATGTCATTCAGACCTCCAGAGAGCTGTTTTAAAAAAGTTAAACAAGATGAGATGCTTCACAAAAGGAGATGGTGGTGCCATCTGGCCCTTAAATAATCTAGTGAGTAATAACATAATACTGCTTGTCCCAGGGAAGGGATGTTCCATAACAGATCCCAAAAGATGGCACAAAGTAGCAGGTTCTCTAGTTCTTGGGAGAGAAAGAGTGTGAATAAAAGCTATGCAAAAACAAAACAAAATCTCTTTTGGAAAGAATAGGTCAATGTGCCAAAGAGCTAGGGATTTAAAGTTGGGACGCTAGGCTTCACTGTGTCTTAGTCATGGGAAACCTTCATACTGCGAACATTACTCTGGTGTAAGTGCAGGGAACATGAAGTCAAGGACAGAAAGCTTGGGAGCAGGAAGACCAAGCTAAGAAGGTCTTTCTCTGGGTGTGAGCTACAGGGTGAACAAAGGCAGTAAGAGTGGGAATGGAATGGGAGTCATGGACAGAAGGGCCACAGAAGGAAGGAAGAATTTTACGATTATCAAATTGGAAGAACTCAGGAAAAGGACACTGCTGCTGTCTCCTCTCCTGTCAAGTTAACTATGTGAGGCTAGGGGTTCTGAGGGACAAAGAAGCACCCCAACAGACCCGTGAGGCTGAGCCTTCAGATCAGAGTGTAGGCCACCACTGCTGCAGCGGAATCACAAAGTCCATCCTGGGTGAATAAAGCCTGGAATGAGCCAACACCAAAATGCAGGCTCAAAGAGGAAAGTCCCATTAAAAAAAACTGTCTTTACAAGGTCCAGACCCAAACAAATTCCACTTGTAATTGTACCACTGATTTCTAAAATCTGAAACTATTCTCATGCACGTTACATAGAAAATAAGACTTTCTTTTAAAGCCATAATCAAAGTGCTCAAGTTCTAGAGAGAAATCAGTTATCTCTAAAAATGTTAGCAACATGGAAATTCTACTTATTAACATGGCAACATGATCTTTAGTTTCTAATAATCAACACTATTTCATAAATACATACATGTTCTGGAACAACTAGTTACCTGTAACAAGCTATGATTGGAATGAAGATCTGTGTTGTGGAAGGACGCCACAAATGCAATATATTGATACAAAGCTTTATGTGCAATAAGAATTAAGCTTTTGTTGTACGTATTAAGAAGCCTAATTTTATGAACCAATAAATCAATTCAACCTCAAATCCCAATTCTATAACCACCTTTTTCCAAATCCATCCACTTGACATTCTCCCCCAGCCACATGGACAAAGCACTTTTGCCACCCGGCACATACGGCCTGCATACCTGTTTGGAAGGTAGGATTCGCTCCAGGGTACATGTTGGGGGAATAGGCCGGAGCTGCTGCTGCATAGCCCATGGGGAAACCAGCTGGAGAAAAACAAAGAACAATGTGATTTTAAAACCAGGGCTCCCGCAGACCCGGTCGTCCTCAGCTTCTTCACCGCAACTCCCAGGCTGACTTCAGGAGCCCAACCGTGCTATGGGTGCTGAGCGGGTGGTCTCCACTTGTCTCCTCTCCTCAGAGCCGTGATGGGTCACAATCATAAACACGTGTTTTTAACCTAAGAGTATAAATGCTTACAACTTTCTACAATTAAAGAAATTTGACAGAAACTGAATTAGAATGAAGAAGAAAAAAAAAACCTAAGCTGAAGTCAGAAAACTCCCAATTCTTCTGGCAGTTTTATTTTTGATTCTAATCCCCTAATTTATTACTTAGCAAGAGTAATAAGAGTGTTGCGAGCTTCACGTGCTACACGGGCTCTAACCAGCACCATACACAAATGGAACTGGGAAAAATCCACTCACACGTTCCGTTTGCAAGCAACCTGACCTTTATTAACACAAATGAGGAATCCTTAATAAGACTAAACTACAACCACTAATTGATCACGTGAACACAACAGAAACATCAAGAAAGACGTCAGTGTTTCAGTCAAAACCAGAGGGGCCTCAGTTATTCGCTCCAGGTCCCTCACAGCTCAGCTCGATCCACTCACCACGTGACAATGGGGCCTTAAAGAGCCTTCTCTACATTCAGGGCACAGAGCCAAGATGACCAAGGTTTGCTAGCCTTTACTACCGACACAACTAGTTGTGGGAAGCTGTAATCCCTCCAGAAAATTCTAATCTGCAGGGTTCCAAATCAACACGGCTGAGAACCACTGTTCCCTCCCACTCGGGTCCATCTTCCCGGTCACAGTACTGTCCCCCTGAAGACGCCCCTTGGCGAGTCCCATGGACTGTCTCCTCCAACATCGACTCTACCTCCCTTCTGGCAGGCAGGGGTTGGCAAGCTAAAAATCACACTGCCCAGACTCCCCCTCTTGCAAGAGATTGGAAGTGATCCCAAATCCCAATCACTTCATAAAAACAAAAACTTAAATACCACGCGCTGCGTAAAAAAGACTTAGCTTTTTACAAGAAATATACTTGCAAATTATTTAGACAAAGGGCACATACACTTAATATATAAATAACTTTTAAAGTTAAAAAAACAAAAACCCGATAGAAAAAAAAAAAAACCAACGGAAGACATGGACAGAGAGAACTGCCAACTACCATTTTGAACTTCAGGCTGGCACAAATCCAAAAGCTGAGGACACGCTCTCTTGGCAAGGTTGTGGGGTAAACAACAGTCTCACACCCTTCTGGTAGGAGTGCAAAGCAGTAAAAATCCTACGCAAGAAGGGAACTCGGCAGTACCTTTAAAATTACATCTGCGTTAGAAGATGTGGTATACCTACAATGGAGTATTACTCAGCCATTAAAAAGAATGAAATAATGCCATTTACAGCAGCATGGATGGACCCAGAGATTATCATACTAAGTGAAGTAAATCAGACAGAGAAAGACAAATATCATGTGGTATCACTTAGACAAATATCATGTGGTATTGCTTATATGTAGAATAAAAAAAAAAAAAAAAAGATACAAATGAACTTATTTACAAAACAGAAACAGACTCACAGACTTAGAGAAAACTGAGGGTTGCCAGGGGGGAAGGGTAGAGGGGAGGGATAGATTGGGAGTTTGGGATTGACATGTACACGCTGCTATATTTAAAACAGATAAGCAACAAGGACCTACTGTATAGCACAGGGAACTCTGCTCAATATTCTGTAATAACCTAAATAGGAAAAGAATTTGAGAAAAAATAGACACATGTATATGTATAAGTGAATCACTTTGCTGTACACCTGAAACTAACAGAACATTGTTAATCAACTATACTCCAATATAAAATTAAAATTAAAAAAAAGAGTAACAGGAAAAAAAATATCACATCTGCATTTACTCTCTCCACTGTCAATCCCACCTCAAGGAATCCACCCTGAAGATAATTTTCACAAACACTATCAACTGCAGTATTACTGGAAAAGCAAAAGACTTCAAACAACATACCCATGCAAAGAACTGGTTGAATAAAACTATGGAAACCCCACAAGATGAAGGATTATCTTCAGCAGTACTATGTATTATAAAATACAAATAAGAACAAGGCAAACCTTTGTGAACTGACAGGGAACAATCATTAAGTTGACAAAGCCAAGTGACCACCACCACCTGCATCTCTATTCCAGAAAACAAGCTGCTGTTCAGCCGGGAGGAGGACACGGGCAGAGAGCCTTCAGCAGCAGCGCTTTCCAGGGCCACCTCTGCCTGCCGAGGCCTCCTCTAACTGCCAGTGCTGCCCCAGGGCCCCCCAATGAGCCGGCTGACACTGCCCACTCGCACCACGGTCCCGAGGCTCCCGCACCCAGTACTGCTTCCACCCCACCGGATCCTTACAAGCGTTACCCACCCCTACAACGGCTGAACTCCTAACTCCATCTCAGTGTCCGATACCCTCGTGCAACAAAGGCGAAATCAGAATACATGGACATCGTTGGCCTGGGGGCATGATATGTCTGTGTCCCCTCCAAAATTTACATGTTGAAACCCTAATCCCCAATGTGATGATATTTGGAGATACTTAATCGTGGTAGTCATTTCACAACATATACATAGATTAAATCATCACGTACACCTTAAAAAAACCCATGTTGTACAACCTAAATACATACGGTTTTTATTTATCAATCATACCTCAGTAAAGCTGGGGGGGGGAAAAAAAGATCAAGCAACATGCTGTGTGGTTAACAAAGGAAGATATCAACTGGATCACCTATAATTTTTAATACACTTGTTTACTACATTCCATGAAAAAAACACTAGGAATGGCAAGACACAGGACCACATGGGTGAAAAAGAAAAGAAAAAGACAAACTGATAATACAGACCACGGGTGATCCACAGACTGCAGTCAGCCAACAAGGTCTTTAAACTGTGTATTTCTCATGACTTAGAAAACTAGAGCTCAGGTTTGCTCCAAGCCGCCCCTGCTGTTCAGAAGAGCCGTGCATGGGCAACATAGTCCCCGGGAGCTTTGGCCCCTCGTCTAGGCCCTGCCCTTCGTGCTCCGCCCGCGGGTGGGGAGGGGACTCCAGGAGGGGGAGCTGCAAAGGACTGGGTGGGGTTGCAGAGCTCCTCCTGCTGAAGTTGGGGAAGCGAGGGAGGGGATGGGGGGGGTGCAGGGTCCCAGAGCTGGACCCGCCGCGGTGGGACGCAGCCTCCTGGCCTCCCCTCCCCCACCTTACAGTAGGTTCCAATAATATTTAATTGCATCTCGGGCTCTCGGGCTTAAAACTCATCCACAGGCTCGCAGGTCCCCTGACTGCGCTCCTTCCTCTATTAGATAAAGTACAGGGGGCGGGGAGACACGACGACAGAGGGGGGACTGGAGGGACCCCTGAAGTGCTGGCCTCAGCTGACTAAAGAGGTCGGGACCCACGCTGTCACAGACGTCAGAGGACCCCTTAGGGCGGAATTGAGGGGGACAGTTAGGAGGTGGTCCATGTCAAGTGAGCATGGATCACCATGGGGTGGGGAGCTGGCTGACCCCTGAGAAGTACTGTTAAAAAGATGCGTTCCTCCCTCCCCTTGAAGGATGTGGGTGGGCTTTAAGGCTCCAGTCCCCCCCCACACTCTTTCCAGGTCCGACTGCACCTCTGGCGCCGGGCTTGCTAGCCTGGCTTCCAGTCCTAGAACTTGCCAGGCTCCGGGGGAGAATCTGGGCTGCTGAGACGGTCGCTGGGGGTTCAAGCTGCCCCTGGGTTTCAGAGGTGGAGGGAGGAAGGGTGAAGGTCGTAGTGGGGTGGGGCAGGGAGGGGTGAGTGCCCTGGCAGACTCTAACCCCACCCCACCCCCTGGCCCCTGCCGCTGACCCGGATGCCAGCGGCTGTCAGTGCCTTTGGGAGGAGCCTCTGCTTCTCCACCCCTGTGCTCAGAACCATGCCCAATCAACTCCTCATCGTCCTGCTGCTGTGCCAGGGGCTTTTTTAAAATGTTGTTCTTGGCTCATGTGGTTTTCAGTTCCCTAAACAGCAGTTTTGAGCTCTCCAAGCTATTTAAAAGTGTTCTCCTTAAAGTGAGACTAAAGCCCACTCTTCTGGAAAAACTACCTTCACTTCAGAGGAGATATTTTTTCCTCCCCGTTTCTTCCTTCTACTGCCCTCTTATCAAGCCAGAGTCAAGCAGCTCTGTGAGCACTAAGCAAGATAAACACAAAGAAAATCACATCTAGCCATTTCACAGTAAAAACAAAGATATTTTAAAAGCAGCGGGGTGGGGGGCAGGGGGGAGGGAAGGGATATACTAACTCCAAAGAAACAAAAATAATTCTGACAGAAACCAGAAGACAATACAACTGCCTTTAAAGTGCTGAAAGAAAATAACTGCCAACCTAAAACTGTATACTCAGTATGGCAGGGAAACCCCACCCCCCCCAGAAGATACATCATCAAATCCCTGGAACCTATAAATGTTACCTTATTTGGAAAAACAGTCTTTGTAGACATAAGTTAAGGACCTTGAGATAAGATCATCATGGATTACGGGTGGTGGGGGCCTAAACCCAATGCCAAGTGTCCACATATGAAACAGAGACGAGAAGGAGATGATGTAACCATGGAAGTAGAAGCCGAAGTGATGCTGCCACAAGGCTATTCATGTCAAGGAATGCTGAAAGCTTCCAGAAACTTCAAGAGGCAAGAAAGGATTCTTACCTCAAGCCTCCAGAGGGTGAGAGGCCCTGCCAACACCTGAATTTTGGACTTCTGGCTCCCACAACTGTGAGAGAATAAGTTTCTGTGGTTTTTAAGCCACAAACTTTGTAGCAATTTGTTGTAGCAGCCACAGAAAACCAACACACTCATCAAAAATATGCTCCAAAAATGAAAGCAAAATAAAAACATTTCACAAACTAAAACAAAAGTCACTGCTAGCAGACACGCAGTAAAAGGAGAGAGAAGAGGAGGGGAGGGGAGGGGGGGGAGGAGGGGGAGGGGAGGGGATGAGGGGAGGGGAGGAGGGGAGGGGAGGAGAGGGGAGGGGAGGAGGGGAGGGGAGGAGGGGAGGGGAGGGGAGGAGGGGAGGGGAGGAGGGGAGGGGAAGCAAAAAGTGTTGTAATCTTTAGAGTCATCACTAAATAGCAAAAGAATTTTTCAAAAATTAAAAGAAGGAAAAATTTAATGAAAAATACTTGGTTAATCCAAAAGAAGAAAAAGAAAGTGAACAAAACAAAAAAAAACAGGTGCTATCAATTAGAAAATAACAGTAAGATGGTGCATATGAACCCAATTATTGTCATTCCTCAGTATCCTAGGGGTATTGGTTCCAGGACACAATACCCAAAATCCACCGATATGAAGGGCTGACCATATGTCAGTTACCATATTACTACAATTAAAAGATGAAGTTGTTGGGAAGTGTTTCTTTTTTCCCACTAAATGTAAATTTTAGAAAGTTATGGACAAGCCTCTCCATTTACTGGTATAAAAGTATAAAACGGTATAAAAGCACTTTCTTTCCTTGTAATGTCTTGTTAGTTTTTGGTAGTGAAGTTATGCTAGCCTCAAACTTCTGTAGGCACATTATTTCGCTATGTTTAACTCCCACTCCCATTCAAAATATCTAGAGTGGTTACTAGTTCCTACACTAAACCCTTGCTGATCTAGAGAGTTTTATGAAAGTCAAGGAGACTAAAATACTAAAACCAAGAAAATAGACAAGACAGGTATAAAGAAATGGATAAAATAAGAAGAAACTATAAAATTTTAAACAGATTTAAAGTTACAGAGATTTTCTTTTAAATGTAATTTTAAGACCAAGAAAACCCCTAAAAAAGTGCACCTGGGAGGGAGATGCAAGAGGGAGGAGATATGGGGATATATGTATAGCTGATTCACTTTGTTATAAAGCAGAAACTAACACACTATTGTAAAGCAATTATACTCCCATAAAGATGTTAAAAAATAAAAAATATTTTAAAAAAAAGATGTTAAAAAATAAAATAAAATTTTAAAAAGTGCACAGAACTGGTATGAGAGGCAACCAATGTTTCATTATATAGTCTCTCAGGTAATGCTAACACCATCAGGTTTTGCCTATTCCCTGGTTTCAGATTTACACAGGATTCTCTTCAGCTATTTAGCCTTCTGTTTAAACTAGTGTTAATACGTTAAAGACAGGAGGCCTTATCACTAAATCACCTTTTATCAATTCTGGAAAATCCTGGCACTCCTTTTCTTCTAGTCTCTCTACTTAGTCCTCCTGGAGCTTTTAATGCTCCTCAAAACTTCTCATCCTAACACCTCTATTTCTTAACCAGTCTGTTTCCCCCTTTCCTTACACTGCATTCTGGTCCTCCCTTTAGCAGTGTTTTATCTGCAGCTTAACTTGAATTTTGTTCAAACGCCTTTTTTTTTCCATTTAAGTTCCAGTTGGTTCTTTTCGATATGATTCTTTCTTCTGCATCTTCAGTAATTCTAAACATGCTTGTGTGATATGGTTTCTGTTTTATTCCTGCTGTCTATCATGACTGGTGACTCTGACATGACGAATAACATCACAGTGTTCTGTAATAATTTTGACTTGTTAACAGGCAGAACTTTGTGGGAAACCCACACAACCTGGGTTGAGAACATTTGCCTCCACAGCAGTTCTGCACCTGCTGTTGTCAGGTGCTCCAGGGAATAGTGCCGCCTAGAGACTATTTTTTTATGTTAGTTTCTCGATGTATGGACCCCCTGGGAAGGACAAGTAATTCAAAGTAGAGCCTGAAACATCCCTGAATAGTTACAAATTCTTAGAAGAGAGTTCTCCCTTCCCAGAGCCCAAGCAGAAACTGAACTTCCCCGTGGAGCCAGTGCGTGGATTGTTTAGCCTACCTCTCCAATGGGGGTATCACCCTCTGGAGGAATCAGACTGATGAGGGGTCCCACTCCAACTCCCAGCCTTACAAGGGCCAAAGGCCTCAATTTCTGTCCCCAAATGGGTTGCTAAAACCCACAAATAACAAATGCCCCCAGGACAGACGCATCAGCTCAATGGCCAAATGCTCTGGTTTTTATGTCGCTTTCATATTCAGCTGCAGAAATCTCTTCCTTTCTTGCAAGTTCGGTTAAACGTTTTTGAAATGTTTTATTCAATTTTCCAAGGGTTTTTAGCAACAGGGTTTTAAGAGTATCTGTTCCACCATATTATCTAAAGCCACGATTGTAATTCTACAAATAACTATTCCTTTCACTTAGGACAACAATTTGCTATTTTTGACCACCAACTCCTATTCCCCCAAATTGTGCTTCATCCCCTCCATCACAGCCCATGTTGGAGTAGCAGACTTCAGTAAGGTGGGGAACATGACTCAGGCCTAAATTCATCAGCAGACTCCCCTCCTGGCCCCGGGTGCTGGCGTGGAGGGAACAAGATGAGAGCCAGAGCCAGATGAAGAGACTCACAGCCAAGGGGGGGGGGCTGAGCACCACAGAACCACAATGGGGAGAAGTGTGACCTGTGACGCACACTGAGAGGACACTGAGGAAGTGAAGCTGAGCACAGGAAGTAGAGAACTAGACACCAGTCCCCACCCTTGAAGCCACCAGATCAGCCTCTGACCAAAGCCAGACCAAGCTCCTGATTTTTCAATTCCATGAGCCAATACATTTTCTTCCCTATCTAAGCCACATGAGCTGAGTTTGTCCATCGAAAGCATTCTTAGTGACACAGAAATTCACCACGTGTTCAAAGTTGAAAAATGGAAACAAAATTTTACTTGCTTACCTGGATAACCAATTCCTTTGGCATTTGCATAGGGAACCCCAGAAGAACCCGGGCTATAAACAGGATTCATGATTTCAAGAACTAAAAAGGGAAAAAAAGTGATTTAGCCAAGCACTTTTGTTCTCAGGTTTTTCTCCATCATCAGTCTCAAAAGAACAAGAGTCCTTTCTCTAGTATATTATAAAACAAGGCATTTCACGCTGCTGCCAACCACCAGAGAACAGAAAAGGAACACCGAAGTCCTAATGGGTGCTCACCAGGACACTACAGGCTTTCCTTTATAACTCTCTTCGGTCCATCAGAAGCTAAGGGAAAAAAGTGTTCTCTGTGTCCCTGCTTAAAACGGTGAAAAAATACCTATAAATAATCTAAATGTCCTTATAACAGAGAACAGTCTTAACCAGATCTATCCAGAGCATGAAATAGCATGCAGCTGCTTTTTAAAGTGTTTAAAAATACAGATTGATATCACGTTAATTGGGGAAAAAAATGGTACAATACTGTAATGCAGTATGCTCCCAAATTTGCACCTACACATATGGGTATGTGCACCTCTAGCACAAACAGAAAAAAGTCTGGGAGGAAATTAAAATATGAACAGTGATTACCTCTAGATGGGGTGGTTTAGTGTTCATTTTGCACTTTTCTCTATTTCTGAAATAACTTAGGTTAAATATATGTCTATTTCCTAAAAAAAGACAAATAAGCACAGCCCAGCAACTCTATTAACCCATTCTATAATTCCCAACCTTTTTTGCCTGAAAAGTTCACGAACTTGCACAGCTACAACCATGGTTTTATCCCTTCCTCTGAATTTTATCACCCAGTGTATTTTTAAAGTGTGAGCTTAATTAAGACTATTCAGTATTCCCTGACTTATGTGGTAGTAAGGACAAAGGGGATCTTAAATTTAAAAATAAAAACAGCAATGGGAGGAGCAACAGGTATATGGGAACTCTGCACTTTCTGCTCAGTTTTGCTGTGAACCTAAAACTGCTCTTTAAAAAAAGTCTACGTAAAAAGAAAAACAGGCAGTTCCCTGGTGGCATAGTGGTTAGGATTCCGGACTTTCACTGCCGTGGCCGGGGTTCAATCCCTGTTTGGGGAACTGAGATCCTGCAAGTTGTGTGGCATGGCCAAAAAAAAAAAAAAAAAAAGAAACAAAAGGAAAACATAAAATGTACATGTATTTGCTTTAGTGTCTGCCTTCCCCACCACATCCTCAGCTAGAATGTAGATAGGGAACTGGAACTTAGTTAGCCCTATTTGCAGTAACTTCAGCCCCAATAACAATGTCTTACACAAAAAAAGGTGCAACTACCTGCTGACTTTCTAAAAAACACATGCACCTCAAAACACTCTAGGTATCAAATTCCATTACAAAGGCAAAATGCAAAAACAAACCACTTCATATTTTCAGCTCACCTGACTCAGAATATTTACAACCAAGCAGTTCAGTAGAAACTATACCTGGTCAAGTCCTTAGCCTTTGTAACAAGTTCTAAAGTAGAAATAAATTGGGGATATCAGTGATTGATATTGATACTCATCACCTAAGTAATTATCTTATTTCTTTAACTTCCAAACCAAAAGGCAGAGATACTTTTTGATGCCATGACATCCAGAACCACAGCTAAGAGAGAAGTCTAGATCAGTGCTGTGCAACAGTACTTTCTACAAAGATGAAGATGTTCTCTATCTGTGCTGTCCAATATAGCATCCGTTAGCTCCAAGTAAACACTGAGCACCTGAAAAATGTGGTTAGCACAGGATCCGATTTTTTAGTTTATTTAACTTCAATCTAAATCTAAATAGGCACGTGTGGCTAGAGGCTACCACCCTGGACAATGCAGATCTACAGAACAGACTACAAAGAAACAAGGATAGGAAGGCATAGGAAGTAGACATGAGAATCAACTGTATTTTACACCACAGTTTAAGAATAAACAAATTGGTAACTGCCAATCCCCATTTTCCTGCACTTTTAACCCATTTTTGGTGGACCTACAACATGAGGATGTGGAGGTCTTCACATATTTCATCTACTTCTCTGGTTCGACTCCCATCTCTGGAGAAGTGAATACTTCCCAAAACTCTCTTTCTCTATTCTGTGCCAGAATGTAATTTCATTTTCTTAATTGAATTCAAGATAAGTAAAGCACTACACAAAGGCCACGGGGGAAAAAAAGTCGCAGCCCCTGCTCTGAGTTTGCAATCTAGAGAAGTACTGTCCAACAGAACTTTCTGTGAAGATGGAAATGTATGTCTGCTCTGTCCACATAGAGTAGTCACTAATGGCTACTGAACACCTGAAATACGGCTAGCACGACCAAGGAACTACATGTTTAAATTTAATTTTAATTGTACAGTCACATGTAGGTGATGGCTACTGTATTGGACAACACAGACCTGTAAGACAGAAGACATAAATAATGGTAATTCAGGCCAAAGAGTGTTAAGTGCCATAAAGGAATAAAGTGTTCTGAGGGTTGAGTGGGGAGAGCAAAAATTCAAGCAGGAAGAAAAGAACGGTCAGGAATAACTTGGATTACGGAGGTACTGTTTCCAATAAGCTCTAAACAGGTAGGATCTTGAAATGCCACAGAAATTAGAAAATGCAAGATGCACTCTTTAGGGACACTACAACTGGGCTTGTTTGGAGCTTAGGCTACATGTAGGGAATCAGCAAAGATGATTATGGAGACATGGGTTAGACTGAAACCGTGTGGGGACCCTTAAATGTGGGGCTGAGCAGGAGATGTCACCTGGTAGGCCATGAAGCCGATGAACAGCGTAGCGTAGCAGTTAAACACAGGAATTACCATTTGACCTGGCAATTCCACTCCTAGGTATATACCCAAGACAAGTGAAAACATACATCCATACAAAAACTTGTACATGAAAGTTTATAACAGCATTATTCATAACAGCCAGGAACTGCAGACAATTCCAATGAAGCACTGAATACAAGGCTCTCCTTTCATGACCTGACTTACATCTAAACCAGCAATACAATCCTACTGCACATTTGCCACTAAACAATGTATAAAATTGCATTTGAATTCTAAATACCATAAGTTGCAAACTAACCAGAAGTTACGTTTCCTGAAAGCACTTATACTTCCCAAGAGGCTAATAATAACTATTTCCTAAAGTGATTAAGAAGTCATAATTAAAAATTATAGGTTAAAAAAATAACAGGATTAACAAAAGAAAATGTTTGTACAACTTCTGTGAACAACTGTCATACAGCTTTTTAAATTACTTGTTCATATGATGAGAGATTCCCCAAAGATCGTGAGCCTCAAGGGCAGGGAAAATACCTTATTCAGCCCTGTCCCCCTGCATCTCACTAGTGCTTGGTCCGGAGATAGCTCATAAATATTTTCTGAATGTTCTTTAATAAAAGAACTGTCCAATGGAAAATATAGGACTCTTCGTAGCAATAAATATGAAGTTAAGACATTTATTTAAAATCTAATTCAGAATTGTTGAAACATATCTGTTACTGATTAGTGGATATGAACGCTGAACCCACTGACCAATCTTAACATCACTAACAGTCAAACTACTTAATTATCTGCATCCTCATATGATGGAATTACTCTGCATCATCTGAGGTGTACTGCGACTAAAACACTAAAATCTGAATCCAATGCAGCCTATACATCTACCTACCAGGTTACAGAAAAAGGCAGGAGTTAGAGGAATATGCTGAACACCACGAAGCAATCAGACAAAGCCAAAAGGAGGGCATTCTAGAGGACAAGGGGGTCCAGTTTCTTCATAAGTCAATGGTCTGGGAAAAGGTGGAGGGTGGAGAGAAGGATAGTTCTAGATTAAGACAGATTTAATAAAGGCCATAAGAGACTTTTGTTTGGATCCTGATTTTAAGACGGAAAAAACTGTAAAAAGGTTATTTTAAGGATTTGAGGATACAAATGAATATGGGCTAGGTATCAAACGGCATTAAACAAACATTAATTTTGTTACATGTGATAATACTATTTTGGTTATGTAAAGATGCATCAATTTTTAGAAGTACATATTAAACTATGTAAGGATAAAAATGACATGAAGTCGTAATTTAAAATATTTCTACATAAAAGGAATTGAGATATTGGGTATATGGCTGTACACTGTATTTTCATATTTTTTAAATAATGAAAAATTAAGGAAAAAACCATCACCACTCTGCCTGGGATTCTAGTGCCACTGGCCACCCAGAAACCACCAATTTCCCAGTCTGATTTGGTGTGGGCCGAAGATCACAATTCCAAGGCTAGATCCTAAGGGCATCACTTTTTTTTTTTTTTTTAAGTTTCTCATTTGTAATGACTCAAATGTCAGAATCCCTATGGGTGGTTTGACACCTGCAGCAAAATAAGTAAGTCTCAGATTTACCTTTAAAAAAGAAGATGACAGCAAAAATTTCTCAATTTGAAAATTCAATAATAATCAGAGGGAAAGTATATTTAAGACCCATCACTGTACTACTTTCTCTAGTCTCAAAATACACCATGACCTAAACAAAGTTCCCACACAAAATAGTAATTCTAAAACTTTAAAGGCCTTGTCTTAGTATTTCATATCAAGAAAACTAATGTCGAGGGGCTTAAATTCTCTCTCAGACAGCAATATACAAGATAAAATCCCTTTAATACAATCTAAACTGGAAATTCTCGGTAACATCTGATAACATCAAGAGTATATAATAAGATAAAATTCTAAACTCCCCCAAACTCTACCTTCACTATCAAGGTTTGCAATCTATTGCAAAATTCACATTTTTCTGCACAGAACAACTGGAGAGACTTCAATGATACAGACATAAAGTGGAACACAGACACAAGAAAAGTAACCATTAACTCTAGTACACTGGTGTACTGTTGCTTTAAAATCGCTCTCAACTGATCCAGGAAAAGAAGCTGTTTACATAAGACAAGTCTGGTAGACAAAAATTTGCCTGTAAACTACAGAACGTAAAAAAACTTAAAATATTCTTTAATTGCACTTGTTTTCTTTTTTAATACTTCGAATCCTCTACCTCTGTGGCATTACCCTACACCTTTTCCCCATGTTTGAAAATTCAAATAATTTTGACATCACAATTCTATCTAACCTTAAAACGGAAATGAGCTGAAAGGCAGTTGTACAGCAGAATACTAACTAAAAATCCTAACAAGTATATCAGGGCCTGATAGGAGGGCAGAGGCAGTAATAGCAACAGCAGCAGATGGTGCTTCCTCCTTCCTCCTGGGTTGCAGGCACTTGCCTTACACACAGCCCAATCCTTCCACTATTCCCAAGGGCTGGAGGCAGGACGAGGGCACGCTACCTGCTCGGTCTGTCCAGTGACTGCAGCACAGAACCTAGAGGAAGCCTGCAGTCTCCAACTCTTAAAGCCTGCATTTAGTCACAAACGCGACTAAACAAAAGTTAACTATGCGAACACTCGTACTAAAGCAAGCCCGATTTATAAAGCTTAAAAGAGACAAAAAAAACTTCGCAGTGTGCAGCACAGTACCTTCAACAGTAGAAAAATTAACCTTTAATTGTTCAATTCTTGGCTGTCAAAGAAAAAATAATCCACTACTTGTTTATTTACCAAAGTTCTAAAATGTGTCCCTACTATTATTGTCAAGTTTTTCACAGACTATTTGAAAAAATCATCTGAAATTACACAAGGATGATCTGAGAACTTGAGGGGAAACTAGACAAAGCTTTTCATTTAAAAAATTGTTTTGCTTGGCAAAACACTACATAATACTTTTATGTATGACTTTAATGAAGCATTAACTCATACAACCCATTAGACACATGCTTATATACACTATAAAAAAAGACGACCCCGTTTGGGGGTAAAGGCGCATCTCTCAAAGTTAACCTAGAATGGGCCACGACACGTCCTTTCTGAAGAAAACACTGAACCCGTTCAAGCTAAGCTTCTGCCGGACAAACGGAATAATGTTTACTCTGTGAGTAGACAAAGTGAATAGTTTACACACTGGAAACGATGAAAATCCTAAGAACCTTAAACCTAAGTTACAAAAACACCACCCCACTGCTTCCCCATTTCTTGCTCATTTTACTGATCTAATCACCTGGACCTTAAAAAGACCCAAAGAACATTCTCGTGCAACGAACGCCCCTCTCACCGGCCCCCAGGCAACGTCCCCGCCGCCCACGTCGCACCTGCCCGCGCGCCCGGTCGCCCAGCTCCGCCTCCCTCGGGCCTCACCGGCCCGCCCTGCCCCGCGCGGGACAAAGCACCGCCGCGGGCCCGACCTTGGCGCCGCCCAGGTCGGCCGCACAAAGCGCCGCACTTCCGGCAGCGCAAGCCGCCGCCGAACCCCTCGCGCGCCCCGCCCGCACTCACGGCGCCGCGGCGGCGGCCTGGGCCTCGGTGACCAGCGCTCGCCGGCCCGGGGCGGGCACGGCGGTCGGGCTCGGCGAGGGGCGCGCGCCGCGGAGGCCTGCTCCGATGCGGGGCTGAGCCGCGAGGCCCCGGTTGCCGCCGCCGCCTCCCCGGCCCGCGTTCCCGCTCGCCCCTCTCGGCCCGGTCCGCCTCTTCGCAGCCCGCGCTCCCCGCCAACGCTGCGCAGCCGCCGAGCTCCAACCTCACTTCCGCCTGGAGCCCGCCGCGGCGGGGGCGCGCCGGCACGTGACCTCACGGCACCTTCCGGGCTCGGAGCTGGCGTGCGCGCTCCCGCCGGCGTCCGAGAAGCGCCCGGATGTGGAGGCAACGGGGAGTCTCGCGGCGCGGAGATCCTCCGGCCGAGTCCTCGGGCTCTCGGAATTTGGAGCCTGGAGGGCTGAGTGCCTGAGAGGTCATCGGCGCCCGGGGCGTACCTGTTGACTTTTTCGAACAAACGCTCATGTTTTTCCTTACGCTATCTTTGCGCTCTTCGTGCAGTGTGGAAAGAACACAGTGGAACATAATTATAGGGTTTTATTAACTTCTTAAGAAAAAAATGTATTCGGTTTCGTATTTTCAAACAGCGCCGCACTACAGGGACCCTCGTGTAAATGCTGCCGCGGCGGAGGGTCTGCGCCTCTCCCGACTGTCAGGCTCCGCGCCCCCGGCCGGGGTGGTCGGAGGAGCGGGAAGGCCCCGCTGACGGCCGGGCGGCCTGGGGCTCGGCGCTGGGACCGCCCGAGCTCGCGGAGCCGCCACGCTGGCCGCCCGCGTGCTCCGGCGCTCTTTGCGTTCGCTGTTTTCGATACTCTGCATTCATTAAGTCACTTAATACTCATAATAAGTCGTTTTACAAATGAGGAAGGCACGAAGAGGTTGACAACGTTTTTCGAGAGCACACAACTCCTAGGAAGGCGACCCGGGATTGAAACCCCAACGTCTGGCTTCAGAGCACTTGCTCTGAAAGAGGGAGTTCTGGCTGTGCGCTTTCCCAGAGCTGCTCTTCCTGTCTCTGCAACGTTACTTGGACCCACAGGTTCCCTGTGTGAGCTGAGAGCCGATGGGTCTGCCTTGGAGAAAGGTGAAGGAATCCTGTGGCCTGTACTCAGCAGGAAGAATCCAGGCAGTCTACCTTGCCCTGACCAGGCTGAGAACATCTGCTACGGTTCCTAAAGACTTTTTACTAGGCATCTCTAAGATTTCAGTGCAGGTTAAAATAGTTGCAAAGGACTTGATTTTTGGCACGCTATAAGTGATGAAGGTTTTAAATAAAACTGGATGTTATTCTTTAAAACATACCCACCATGGTGATTCGATTCCCACTATTTTCCATTTTAAAAATAGATGAATAAGTTCTGGGCTTCTCTGGTGGCGCAGTGGTTAAGAATCCCCCTGCCAATGCAGGGACACGGGTTCGAACCCTGGTCCTGGAAGATCCCACATGCTGCAGAGCAGCTAAGCCCATGAGCCAAAACTACTGAAGCCCCTGCGCCTAGAGCCCATGCTGTGCAACAAGAGAAGCCACCACAATGAGAAGCCCGCTCACTGCAACTAGAGAAAGCCCGCCGGCAGCAATGAAGCCCCAATGCAGCCAAAAATAAATAAAATTAATTAATTTTAAAAAATACATGAATAAGTTCTGTAACAGTATGAAATTCCATTCTTGCTTTTTCTCCTTAAACTCCTGATTCCATACCACTGCCCCCGGAGAATTTAACCCTAATATATTTGTGTGTTGAGCGTCTTTATTTTTTTTAAGTCACTTGTATCTGTCAGGATAGCTAGGAAATGCTGCAGTAACAAGCCCCAAATCTCAGTGTCTTCACACAATAGAGGTTTATTTCTCACTTAGTCAACAGATGTAAAGCAAGTGGAATCATCTAAAAAACTACACAAACAGTAAGAGAATCCAGCAGCAAGTGATAATTGAAGTGAGGAAAAAAAAGATAGCTATCATGTCTCTAAATAACTAATTAGTTGATAAAATAGAAGAAAAGATCCATTTTATACAGTTACTTAAAGGAAAACTAAATAAACCAATATATAAATATAACAATATAATACCTAGCAATAAACTTTCGTAAGAGTTGTGCAAGATCTATATGAATAAAATTTAAAATAACCACCAAATGGCACAAAAGAACACAAATTCATGGAGAAAAACATCATATTCTTGGATAATTCTTCTAAATTTATGAATTTAATACAGTTCCTATCAAACACCAATAATTATTTTTAAGTAGATAAAGTAATTCTAATTTACACATGAGGAAAAAATCAACAAGAAAAATCGAAAGCAAGAATATCTGGGGAAATCCCTGGCGGCCCAGTGGTTAGGACCCTGCGCTTTTACTGCCAAGGGCCTGGGTTCAATCCCTGGTTGGGGAACTAAGATCCTGCAAGCCGTGCTGCATGACCAAAAAAAAAAAAAAACATAACTGCCTGGAAAACTTTGAAAATAAAGAGTAATAGTGAGGGGGCTACTAAACCTATCAGACAAGAAAACATATTTAGAATCCTCAATCAACAGTGTGTCACAGTTGCATAAATAGACCAATGAAATATAACAGAAAATTCAGAAATACAAATTATTTTAGGAAGATGGTATCTGATAAAGGTAACATCTCAAATCACTGGGAAGAAAGATAGACTGTTTAATAAATGGTATTGGGACAGAAACATAGCCATCTGAAAAAATGTAAAATTGAATCTATACCTTACACCATACCAGAATAAAATCCAAATGAAAAGAGATATAAATGTACAACCATGGAATCATAAAGAACAAGAAGAAAACATGGAAAATTATTTTTAAGCCATGGAGTAAAGAAAGCCTTTTTAAACTGCCTCTCAAAATCCAGACACCATGGCTATAAAAAACTTTGGTTTGACAAAAATCACCATGAGCATAGTAAAAAGACAAATGATTAACGAGGAAGAAATAGTCCCAACACGTATCATAATCAAAGGGCTAATCTCCTTAATATTCAAAGAGCTTCCAGAAGTCAGTCAGAGAAAGTCCTAAAACTCAGTAGAAATTGAGAGTTCACAGAAAAATAAGTGGCTCATAAACCTATGAAAAAAAAAAAAAATCAGCCTCACTCATAAAAAAAAAATGCAAGTCAAAACTCTTTGAGATAGCATCTTTTCACCTATTTGATTGGCAAGCATCAAAAAAAAGTGACTATTGTTGAGGCTGTAGTGAAGCAGACACATTGCTGGAATGGAGAGGGGACCATTTGATGCTGTGTATCTAGACAAATATTCAGAAAACTTTTCATCCAACAATTCCACTTCTGGGAGTTGCTCTACAAAGAAACTCTCTGAAGTGTAAAATGAAATAGGTTCAAGTTTATTCATTGCAGTATTGCTAAGAGTAGGAAAATATCCGAAGCAACCCTAGTGTTTGTCCTAAAGGACTGACTGAATAATTTACTCCATAACTCAAGAAAGAAATGAGCAACCTTTCCATATACTGAACAGGAAATATCTTCAAGGTAGACTGTTAAATGAACAAAGCAAAGAGTAGCACTGCTGTTATGGGCTGAACTGTGTCCCTTATTCTCAATTCATGTGCGGAAGCCCTAAACCCCAGTGCCTCAGAATGGAACTGTATTTGCAGATAGAGCCTTTTTTTTTTATAATTTTTTTTAAAGTTTTCTTTTTTTTTTAAATTAATTAATTTATTTATTTATTTTTGGCTGTGTTGGGTCTTCGTTTCTGTGCGAGGGCTTTCTCTAGTTGCAGCAAGTGGGGGCCACTCTTCATCGCGGTGCGCGGGCCTCTCACTATCGTGGCCTCTCTTGTTGCGGAGCACAGGCTCCAGATGTGCAGGCTCAGTAGTTGTGGCACACAGGCCTAGTTGCTCCGTGGCACGTGGGAACTTCCCAGACCAGGGCTCGAACCCGCGTTCCCTGCATTAGCAGGCAGATTCTCAACCACTGCGCCACCAGGGAAGCCCCAGATAGAGCCTTTAAAGAGGTAATTAAGTTAAAATGAGGTCAGTAGGGCAGGCCCTAATCCAATCTGACTGCTGTCTTTATAAAAAGAGGAGATTAGGATACAGACAAGATAGATCTATGGACAAGCATGTGAGTAGATGACCAAGCCAAGCAAGCCAAGGAGAGAGACCTCAGGAGAAAGCAATCTTGTCAGCACCTTCATCTTGGACTTCCAGCCTCCAGAACTGTTAGAACATAAATTTCTCTTGTCTAAACTGTCTTGTCTGTGGTATTTGTTATGGCAGACTTAGCCAAATGATTCAACTGTGCTAAAGAAGATTATGTAAAAAGGGGAAATGAAAATATATATTTGTATTTACTTTCATACAAACAAATAATTGTAAAAATCCAAGAAAGTATTGGGTGGGCCAAAAGGTTCATTCGTTTTTTTCTGTAAGATGGCTCTAGTAGAGCTTAGTTGTCTTTAACTTCATTCGAAACAATTTTGTTAGATTGTATGTGACAGCTGTCATATCAGCATGCATTTAAAAAAGACATCAAAATTGGTGAATTTTTGTGTAGCCATTTTAATATTGAAGATGGAAGAAAAAAAGCAACAATTTCTGCATATTATGCTTTATTATTTCAAGAAAACTGATATGCACAAAAAGATTTGTGCAGTGTACGGAGAAGGTGCTGTGACTGATAGAACATGTCAAAAGTGGTTTGCGAAGTTTCGTGCTGGAGATTTCTCGCTGGACGATACTCCATGGTTGGGTAGACCAGTTGAAGTTGATAGCGATCAAATCGAAACAACAATTGAGAACAATCAACGTTATACCACACGGGAGATAGCCGACACACTCAAAATATCCAAATCAAGCGTTGAAAATCATTTGCACCAGCTTGGTTATGTTCATCACTTTGATGTTTGGGTTCCACATAAGTTAAGCAAAAAAAACCTTCTTGACCATAGTTCCGCATGTGATTCTCTACTGAAACGTCATGAAAACGTTCCATTTTTAAAACAAATTGTGATGGGTGATGTAAAGTGGCTACTGTACAACAATGTGGAACGGAAGAGGTCACGGGGCAGGTGAAGTGAACCACCACCAACCACACCAAAGGCTGGTCTTCATCCAAAGAAGGTGATGTTGTGTATATGGTGGGATTGGAAGGGAGTCCTCTATTATGAGCTCCTTCTGGAAAACCAAACAATTAATTCCAACAAGTACTGCTCCCAATTAGACCAACTGAAAACAGCACCCAACAAAAAGCGTCCAGAGTGGTCAACAGAAAACGCATAATCTTCCATGAGGATAATGCAAGACCATATGTTTCTTTGATGACCATGCAAAAACTGTTACAGCTTGGCTGGGAAGTTCTGATTCATCCGCTGTATTCACCAGACATTGAGCCTTCGGATTTCCATTTATTTCGTTCTTTCCAAAATTCTCTTAATGGAAAAAATTTCAATTCCCGGGAAGACTGTAAAAGGCACCTGGAACAGTTCCTTGCTCAAAAAGATAAAAAGTTTTGGGAAGATGAAATTGTGAAATTGCCTGGAAATTGGCAGAAGGTAGTGGAAAAAAAGGGTGAATACGTTGTTCAATAAAGTTCTTGGTGAAAATGAAAAATGTGTCTTTTATTTTTACTTAAAAAACTGAAGGCACTTTTTGCCCCACCCAATAGCAGCAGTGCTTACCTGTGGTGAGGCTAGGGACTGAGTGGACCCTGAGCAAACCTGGGTACTGGTGAGAATGATCATTTTCAAGGTTTGTTTTTCTTTTGCACTGCATGAATGTATTACACGTTCTAAAATTAAATTAAAAATAAATTAAAATCTTATATTTTGATGAGAGTATAAAATGGTATAATCATTTTGGAAAAAGGTATGGTCATTTCTTTTAAAAGAATAAGCATACACCTATCCTATCACCCAGCAAATTGAAGGTATCTGCCAAAGAAAATGAAAGCATACCTTAATGCAAAGAATTGTACAGGAATTTTCATAGCAGTTTTTTTTTTTTAACATCTTTATTGGAGTATAATTGCTTTAGAGTGTTGTGTTAGTTTCTGCTGTGTGACTAAGTGAATCAGCTATATGCATATGTATATCCCCACATCCTCTCCTTCTTGCGTCTCCCTTCCACCCTCCTTCCTTATCCCACCCCTCTAGGTGGTCACAAAGCACCGAGCTGATCTCCCTGTGCCATGCAGCTGCTTCCCACTAGCTATTTATTTTACATTTGGTAGTGTATGTATGTCAATGCTACTCTCTTACTTCGTCGCAGCTTACCCTTCCCCTCCCCGTTTCCTCAAGTCCATTCTCTGTGATTCATTTGTCTGCGTTTTTAAACATGGATTAGACTGGAAAATAAGAATGTAGAGTGTGTGCCACAAGAGTAAGGGTAAGTATTGTTTGGTAATAAGTTCTTTTTATATAAATTTTTTTACTCATATGTTATGTACTGAGTTATGAAGTAAATTTATTATTGTAAGTGAGAGTCAAACAGTTTGAAAATACTATGCTAAAGGCACTTGCCTAGAAGCAGCATTGTTTGGTCATAGGGTACCTGCACCTTAAAACTTACTAGGTAGTGCTGAATTGTTCTTTAAAGTGTTTGTAACAAGCTACACTATTCCCACTAAGGTATGAACCCTGGTAGCTTCACATATTTGTCACATTTACCATGAAGTTTTAGATTTTTGCCAAACAAGTAGGTATGAAATTGTGTCTCAGGATTTTTTTTTTTTTAGTTGAAGTAGTTGGTTTACAATATTGTGTTAGTTTCAGGTGTACAGCAAAGTGATTCAGTTATATAGATATATTATATTTTTTCAGTTTATTTTCCATTATAAGTTATTATAAGATACTGAATATTATTTCCTGTGTTAAACAGTAAATCCTTGTTGCTTATCTATTTTATATATCGTAGTGTGTTCAGGATTGTTTTAATTTCCATTTCTTACATACCTGATGTACATCCTTGTAAACAATTTTTGGCTGGAGTTTCTGTTTATTATGGGATAGTTGCCTCAAAGAATTACTGGTTTAAAGAGTATGAAGTATTTTTTTTTTTTTTTGGTGGTGCCACGCGGCTTGAGGGGATCTTAGTTCCCTGACCAGGGATTGAACCCAGGCCCTCAGCAGTGAAAGCACAGAGTCCTAACCACTGGGCCACCAGGGAATTCCCAAGTATGAAGTATTTTAAACCTCTTGATATTATCAAATTTTGTTCCAGGATTGTACCAATTTACAATTGCACAAGCAAGTGTATCACAGTGACCATCTCATCAAATCCTTCTATTGAGTATTTCACTAAAAATCTTTTAAAATTTCCCACTAGCTTTTAGATAGCTGGTGGGAAGCTGCTGCATAGCACAGGGAGATCAGCTCGGTGCTTTGTGACCACCTAGAGGGGTGGGATAGGGAGGGTGGGAGGGAGGCTCAAGAGGGAGGAGATATGGGGATATATGTATATGTATAGCTGATTAAATTTTTAAAAAATCTTTTAAAATTTGATCACTGAAAATCTATATTTCATTTGTTTTAATTTGCATTTGCTAGATTGCAGGCAAGATTCATTTAAAAATATTTGTTGCATTCGCATTTTTTCTTTGTGAATGATTTATTCATATATCCTTTGCCTTTTCTTTTTTTATATATTTATTTATTTGGCTGTGTCGGGCCTTAGTTGCAGCACACGGGATCTTTGTTGCGGCATGTGGGATTTTTAGCTGTGGAATGTGGGATCTAGTTCCCTGACCAGATATCAAACGCAGGCCCCCTGCATTGGGAGCGTGGAGTCTTAGCCACTGGACCACTAGGGAAGTCCCTTTGCCTGTTTTTATATTGGAGTCTTAGTGTTTTTCTTGTCAACTATATATAAACTGAGTGTTTAATAGGAAAACAGCACTGTTTTCTGTTCACCATCTAGCTGGAGGCAAAGTTTTTGAGAGCACAAAACTCTGTTTTGGTTCCGCACATTGGGTTGAACACAGAGATCTATGTCTCTTCCCTTCCAAGGCCCTATTAAAGTAATAGAAAAGGTATTTGTAAAAGTCCTGGAAAACTAGTTAAGGGCACTGTCAGTTAACCAAACATTTTGAGACAATTGAGCATGAGAGAAAGCAATTGGGGTTGGAGGCTTCTGATTCAAGATGGCAGATCAAGAATACACTTTTACACTTCTATTTTCTCCTTAGACTTTTATGAAATAGATGATAGATGTTTAAAAAATAATAGGCAGCACAGAAAACTGAAGCAGTGGTAGAGGCCCTGGTTGGGTGGGGGAGTGAAAGGACTCACTTTCAAGTGGATGGTTCAAATAGGTAGAAAAACCTGCAACCCAGAGCAAGTGTGATGGGGGCAGAGGGGAAAGGTGGTGAGAAATGGGCCTGTAAACAAGAACAGTAACTGAAAGGCTGCCTGTGCCGCAGCTGCACCCCATCTCTCTTCCCCATTCTTGTGTGCATTGGGAGTTTCACACTTATAGTGGGCAAAAACCCAACTGCTCTCCTCAAAAGAAATGGACTCAACTGAAGAAAGCCAAAGCTTCTCAGCAGATGTCGAGGGCAAAATAAAGTCAAATATAAGTGCACAAAACTCATTGTTTCCTACCCAACAGAGGCAGTTCCAGCATTTCCTCATAGGAGGAGCAAAGGTGTATCAAGCTCGATGGAAGAGCTTCCTACTCCTGAGCTGGACTTTGCTTTGGCTCAGCCCACACTCTGTTCTCACTAGAATTGTATGTCTGTTGGGATGGATTTGGGGTACTGATGAAAATTGTGGGGCTGGTGAAGTCCAACTGCTCTACCCTAAGTGGTACCTCTGCTATAGATAGATAGAGAGATAGATAGATAGGTGCTGCAGGAAAATAAAAAGTAATCCAACAAAGAGAACATGAGCAGCTGTGATTCTTTTAGAAAAGGTAAAGGAAGCTGGAAATAAAAGAATGTCTATTACCTCCTGTTGCTTGGAAGATTCTCATTCCAGATTATGTGCGATTGGCAGGGGGATGATATTTTACTTCATGTCCTATTTAGCTTTTCTTTTTTAACCACAAGAACTTATCACTTTCCTTTTTGCAATAAAGAAAGAGTACTAGTAATTGGGAAGTGGGGCTAATCAGGTCGTAATTTGGTTTGCCTGGGTTAAGGACCACATGTTCTATGCAGCCAAGGAGTCAAGCAGCTGATGGAAGCAGAGACACAGTGTGGTTCCCTGAAGCACAGCTTTCAGTATTGGCCACATATTTAGTACTGGGAGATGTGTGGCTTACCCAACGTTAGCCTTCTCCCTACTGTAATTTTCTTGTCAGCAGGCTTGGACAGAAAGCCAGTTTTATTAACCAGAAAACTTACTAGTGGGTGCACCTGCTCCAGTTCCCAGAACATCTACCTTCACCAAACTGGATTCAAGTATTACTTTTTCTTGTCGTTAAGTTGTTAAAGAGATTTTTAAGTTGTTTGAGTGATGCATTAAAGAAAATTTGGAAAGTACAGAAAAGTAGGAAGAAGAAATAAGTCATGCACAATCGCATCACTCAAAGACAATATGTTAGTGTATTTTTGGACACTCCAAATCCAAGCCCTGAAAGATAGGTACCTAACACGGAAGGTAGTCAGAGTTAGACTTGTAGCTCTACTGAGAGAGGTCAGTATCCCCCGACGATACTGAGGGACTATACCCTTCACTCAGTTTCCCCTAAAGTTAACATCTTACATAACCATGGTACACTTGTCAAAACTAAAAATAGCTAATAATTACAATTAACTAAAATAAAAAATTTATTTGGAGTTTACAAATTTTTTCACTAACATTTTTTTTTTCCTGTTACAGGATCCCATCCAGTACACTACACTGCATGTGAGTTTCTCAGTCTTTCTTTGTTTTTCACGACCTTCATAGTTTTGAGGAATACGGGTGAGGTATTTTTTTTTTTTAATATTTATTCATTTATTTATTTGGCTGCGCTGGGCCTTAGCTGCGGCATGCGGGATCTTTTATTTGCAGCATGTGGGATCTAGTTCCCTGACCAGGGATCAAACCCGGGCCCCCTACATTTGGAGCACAGAGTCATAGCCACTGGACCACCAGGGAAGTCCCTGGTGAGGTATTTTGTGGAATATCCCTCAATTGGGATTTGTCTGCTGTTTTTCTCATAGTTAGACTGGGGCTATGCTTGCTTTGGGGAGTAAGACTGCAGGAAAACTGACCTTGTGATTACATCGTATCAAGGGTAAATACTATCAACAAGACTTATTGCTGTTGCTGTTAACCTTGATCACGTGGTTGAGAAGAGTTTGTCAGGTTTCTCCTCCGTAGAAGTTATTTTTCCCCTTTCCAACACTGCACTCTGGGAGGAAGTGACCATGCACAGCCCACGCTCAGGGGTGCGTGGGTGGAGATTAATACCCCTCTGTATGGAGCATGGTTAATTAGAATTCTTCGGTAAGGAAGAGTTAGCTCCTCTCCCCAGTAATGTATTTAATTATTTACAGCAGAATGGACTCAAATATACTTATTTTATATTCTAAGTTATAACTGTGCCAGGTTTGGGCACTGGAAGCTGTTTCAGGTTGACTCCTATGTCCCTTGACACGCCTACACGCGTTATTTTTGAGCATTCTGTACTTCTGGCGCTACACGATGCTCCAATCAGCTGTACTTTCCCCGAAGCAGTTCTAGAGTCAGTCGTTTCTCTAAAGAGCCCTGCCCGGCTCCTTTCACCGGAGGGTGGTACTGATAAGCAAGATCGGGGGGCCTACAGTTCCTCTTCACGTGAAACTTAAGCCTGCGCACCCCGCGCATCAGCCAGGCTTGCCCGGGCCCCACCGAACCTCCCGGCCTGCAGTGCGTGCCGTGCGCATGCGCGCCGGGGAGACGTGCCGTCGGACGGCGGCCAGGACGCTGGCGTGAGGCGGTCGGAGCCGAGGAGCTCGGCAGTGTCCTTGCGCTCCCGCCCTGCTTCGGTACGCGGCTGTGGCCGGAGGCTTTGCAGGTGAACGTTCCTGTCCGGTCCGGGCGACCAAAGACCCCCTCGGGCCGGGCTCACCCACCCCACGCCCTTCCAGGGAGACCCCAGGCCCGCGCCCTCCGCTCCCCACCCCGGGCGTCGGTCCCTCCGGAGCCTCGCCAGGAGACTCCCGTCAGCGCCCGCCAGCCCCACCCGAGTCCTTCCCCTCTTCTCTCCCTTTCCTAACTCTCCTCCCCACTCCCCTTCCCCCTCGCCTCCCTTCCCCGGATCCCTCCCGAGCCTGCCCTAGAGCCGCCCGCCCGCTGCCCCTCCGGAGCGGACCCCCCCTCTCCTCTCGGCCCTCCTCCTCCCGCGGTCAGTCTAGAGTCTCCCCTGGAGCCGCCCGCCCTGCCAGAGCGCTCCTGCTGCCGCCCCCCTTCCTGCAGGTTATCCCCGCCGGCACCCCGCCTTTCTGCCCGCGAGGCGCAGGTCTCCGCCCCTGCAGCCCGTCTGGTCGAGGGGATTGGGGCTCTTTTTGGTTATCCTGCCGCCTGGAGGTCGCAGCCTCCCTAAGGAGTCCGGAATGGCATTGAAGCTTTGCGCTCTCGGGTGGGGCCCGCCTCCGCTCGTTTCACCTACTCTTGGTTTTGCAGTCTCGTTGGCTCTAAGTGCTTGGTGTTGTATTCTATGTCTTTTTCCACGTTTGATTCTCTCACCTAACTACATTGGGAACCCCAGAGGTCAGGGGTTTTCATTTCGCGTCAGAGTAGTGTTTTTTGTTTGTTTTTAACTCAAAAATAGAGTAATTTACACAGAAAAGTCTTCATAAATGACCGAATAGTAAAGTTCCAGGTTTTCAGCGTGAGTGGGGGGAAAGGAATGAGGTGGGACCATCACAGTGTCAAAAGATCTAGGGGAACATGGTTAATTCCGAACGCTGTTGACTCCTGAGACGCTTTCGTTGTTTTAATACCTCCTCTGACTAGGACGCGGTGGAGCCTCTGCCAGAGGGAGCGGCGCTTAGGTCTAAAGGGAGGGAAGTTCCTGGGTCTTGATGGTCTTTGAGGAAACCAGTGCCAGTGCAGGAAGTGACTTGTGTAAAAGTCACGAGGGGAATTAGGGCCCAAGCTGGGACTCTTAACTACCTGTTTATTTACGACCCTTAATGTTTGTCTGACAAATTAATGAGCAAAATATCTGTGTATGTGTGCATGTGCTCCTGCGACTGGTCCTCTTGCGCTCAGGAGTGGCCCCTGGGCTGGGCTGATGGTTATTGATGGGAGGTGGGTATTGGGAAGAGAGCTGGGCAGGTGCTTGTCTGGGCTTCCCTTGTGCTTGGTGTTTACTCGGTGGGGTAGTGATTCCTTAACTCCCCCCATCTCTGAGGGCAGGAATCAAACATATGTTGCAGGATTATCCTGGCAGATAAGAGTGTCTCGCACAGTGTAGGTGGTCAGTAAATGCTTCCTGAAGGAGGCTGCAGAAAAGAGCTCAGAACCTGACAATGGTTCTTTACTAGCATATTTTTAATGGTGTTAGCACATTCTGTAGGTAAATTTCCTGATAATCTCAGGGACTGAATTTGTGAAACATATAGGTCAGTGGTATAGAAAGGACAGATACCACTCTTGAGGTAGTCATATTACTCCTTGGGGGAAGATAGAGGTTTTTCTTTTCTTTTTTTTTTTTAAATTAATTTTTATTGGAGTATAGTTGTTTTACAGTGTTGTGTTTCTGCTGTATAGCAAAGTGAATCAGCTATACGTATACATATATCCCCTCTTTTTTGGATTTCCTTCCCATTTAGGTCACCACAGAGCACTGAGTAGAGAGGTTTTTCTTGACTCCCTCTGGAAGATTTGCTATACTTCCCAGCTTGCCATCCTACATTAATATTTGGGTTCTTTCTCCTTTCCTCTGTCTATTTTCTTTCTTACTGGATGTCTAAAGAAATGAAAGAATTACTTTATTAGTGTCAGTAACTACCAAAAACTGCTGAGTAAAATAAACTATTAAAAATGTTACAAAAAGTGGGCTAGCTGAACCAGTCATGTTTTATTTGTTGTATATTTGCTTCTGAATTTGATCCTGAGGCCAGAGTTGAACTTTCTTGCCTCTTTGTTTTAGTCTGTCTGTCCTTTGATGAGTGCTTATATTGGGCTTGTTATTAAGAACTGATTGCTACCTGAAATGGCCAACACCACATATGAACTGACCTCTAAATGATGATGGATCAGTCCTTCTTGTCACCTGTGTCGTTTTAGAGTCCTTGAAGAACAGAGTTTTCCTCTCTTTGATAAGGAAACAACTTTCACAGCTAAAATACTAGTTCTTCTACTTAACACATTCTGAAAGTAAATTTCCTGATAATCTCAGGGACTGAATTTGTGGAATGTGTAGGTCAGTGGTACAGAAAGAACAGATACCACTCTTTTTTTTTTTTTTTGGCCACGCTTCGCAGCTTGTGGGATCTTAGTTCCCCGACCAGAGATCAAACCTGGGCTCTTGGCAGTGAGCGCGCGGAGTCCTAACCACTGGACCTCCAGGGAAGTCCCCAGATATCACTCTTGAGGTAGTCATATTATTCCTTGGGAAGATAGAGTGCTAGCTAACTAGAGAAGCCAGGCAAAGTGGGTTTTCAGTTCAGAACTGTCAGATTCCACAGGCAGTATTCTTTCCACCTCTTAAGTTGGTCCCTTTTGGATTCAATGATTTTTAAAGTGATTTGAGTTCATATTTAAAATAACTTGAATTGGGGGATTCCCAGGCGGTCCAGTGGTTAGGGCTCGGCGCTCTCACTGCCAGGAGCCCAGGTTCGATGCCTGGTTGGGGAACTAAGATTCCACAAGCCTCCAGGCGTGGCCAAACAAACAAACCTCAAAAACTTGAATTGTTGAATATGGTTTGTATTTTTAAAACTTTCTGTAGGTTTTATTGACATGTGAGTAATGTGGCTATTTTGCAACTAGTTTGCTGGCATCCTCTAGAGACCAGCAGCAGCTCAGACTTTAATGAGTTTTAGTTTATGCATTAGATCCTGCTCCAGGGTATAAATAATAGTGAAAGGTTGAAATAAGTTATGGAGAGTGGAATTCAACAAGGTACGTCGAAAAGCTACTCCTGTTCCTTCAGAGACTAATTTAGTTATTATTCTGGGAAGGTTTTTGGTTTAATTTTTTTTTTTTTTTCCTTCTAGGTATGTGTTCAAATTTTGACTGTCAGGCGCATCTTACTAAGTCTTCTAAGCCATTTGAGAAGCAGCCTGATGTGCTTTTGTCTTCTAGAAGGTTTTAGGCAAATTTTAGTCAGGTGGATAGTGAGGAAATAATAGCAAAAATAGTAGTAATAATTGCTGTGGGAGCAGCTACCATTTGTTAGTTTTAGTAACTAACAGGCACTATGCAAACACAAGTTATTTCACCCCATTTTCCAAACATCCTGTCAAATAGATGTTAGTATTCTCATTGTATAGATGAAGAAACAAAGGCTTGGAAAAGTTAAATAACTTGCCCAAGGTAATTTATAAGTGATTGAGCCAGGATATAAACACAGTTCTTTTGACTTCAAAGCCTGTATTATGAAACATTAGGCTCTATGAATTTTTCAAAGCATATTATCAAAATCATACTTTATGATTTTTGATTGCTAAGAATATACTAAGTTTCTCTCCCCATTTTAAAGAACTGTTAGAAGGGAGGTTCAAGTAAATGGTTTTCATCTAGGGTATTTTTTTTTTTTTTTGGTATGTTTGAGGATAATTCAAATTATTGCATACATGTTCACATTTATCAAAATAATACATATACATAGATTGAAAAGCCAAATAGCACTTTAAACCTCAGAGTCAAAAAAAAAAAAAACCCCACTCCCTTTCCATTAACTAGAGACAAATGTTTTCACCTTTTCTTAGCTGCCTTTTTTACATTTATATTCGGGACACAATAACATTGCTGTTGATTTAGATGTAGTCTTTGATTTCTTGCCATAGAAGACTTTTGCCTCCTGTAAACACTCTTCTTGAGTCCACCAGAATCTCTTAGATGTCAGTCTCTGTCCCCTTCCCCTCCCCCCCCAACATTGTCCTCCAGTCTGGACTGGTTTCTTTTCTAGGCCTGTGGCACAGCTGTCTCCCTGTGACTTTCCTTCACCCGCATCCCCTAGTTCCTCTTGGCTTATGCTCTCATTTTGGTGGAATACATTCTTCGCTAGGCTCTGGAAACAGGGTAGGGTACATGGAAGGTAAATCTTAAGTCTTTCAGCATGTGTGTAAATGTCTTTATTTTATCTACTTGATTGATAATTTGGGTATGGAATTCTGGCTTGAAAATAATTTTCTCTCAGCATTCTGAAGATATTGATCCATTGCCTTCCAGCTTGTAGCATTGTTGATGAAGATGCCCTAATGCTTTGTTTATCCTTTATGTGACCATTTTTTGCTCTGGGAAGTTTTTAGGTTCTATTCTTTGTCCATAGAGTTCTGGAATTTCAGTTATAAACCTTACCGAGGATCTTTTAAAATTCATCTTGCTGGACACTCATTGAAGTTTTTGTATTTAGAAATGTATTGTCCTGTTGTGGAAAATGTTTGTATAGTATTTTTTTTTCTACTTTTTTTGCTGGTTTATTTGTGAAACTCTCCTGTAAGCAGGATGTTTTATATCCCAGGCTTATCCTGTAATTTTTTTCATCTTTTTTTTCTTTTTTTCCTTTCAGAGAGATTTCCTCCATCATGATCTTTTCAGTTCTTCTATTTTAAATTTTGGTTAATCACTTTTAACCGAGAGCTCTGAACGTTCCTGTTTTAGAACATTTTGGTTTTGTTTTTTGGATACAATATTGTGTATCATCTTTCTTTTTTTTTTTTTTTTTAAAGGAATTCCTTTATTTTTATTTTTTTAAAATTAATTAATTAATTTATTTTTGGCTGTGTTGGGTCTTCGTCTCTGTGCGAGGGCTTTCTCCAGTTGGGGTGAGTGGGGGCCACTCTTCATCACGGTGAGCGGGCCTCTCACTATCGCGGCCTCTCTTGTTGCGGGGCACAGGCTCCAGACGCGCAGGCTCAGTAGTTGTGGCTCACGGGCCTAGTTGCTCCGCGGCATGTGGGATCTTCCCAGACCAGGGCTCGAACCCGTGTCCCCTGCATTGGCAGGCGGATACTCAACCATTGCGCCACCAGGGAAGCCCCATCTTTCTGATAATAGTAATTTTTTAAAAACTTTTCCTTTGCTCCCTGCAACTGTCTCTGATTCCTGTGAGGTTTTTGAGTTTTTTAAATTTTATTTTTTTTCAGTCCCTTTAAGCTTCCTCAGATGTCTGAACATACATGCTATCTGTTTCTATTTAAGATATTAAAAAAACTGATTGAAAGTTTGTGTGTTTGTTTAAAGTTTATCACTTGATGAGAATCCCTGTAGGGTTTTAGGCAGAGACCAGTTTTTTTTTCTTAAATAAATTTATTTATTTTATTTATTTATTTTTGGCTGCATTGGGTCTTGCTGTGTGCGAGCTTTCTCTAGTTGTGGCGTGCAGCCTTCTCATTGTGGTGGCTTCTCTTGTTGCACAACACGGGCTCCAGGCGCACGTGCTTCATTAGTTGTGGCACACGGACTCAGTATTTGTGGCTCGCGGGCCCCAGAGCACTGGCTCAGCAGTCGTGGTGCACAGGCTTAGTTGCTCTGCGGCATGTGGGATCTTCCTGGACCAGGACTCGAACCTGTGCCCCCTGCATTGGCAGGCAGATGCCTAACCACTGCGCCACCAGGGAAGCCTGGAGACCAGCTTTTTTATAGAAAAAAAAAAAATGTCAGTATCAATGAACCTTTGGCTCTGCCCTTCGTCCAGAGCTAGAGAGTCTGGGAGTTAAGTAAAGGAAGAGGACAGGGAGTTTAAGACATTCACTTACTCTGTTACTCCTCTAGGTTTGGCATCTCTCTTCCACTCTGAGCTATCCCTGGTGTCCCCAAGACTAGAGCCTCTGTGTTTCAGGTTTTCCAGAAAGGAGATCCTCAGGATTGGGGAGGGTAGTTGCCTGGGTGTGTAGAGGGCCTACTAACTCTTCTTAAAGACTTTCAGTAAATTCTGATATTCTTCCCCACCTTCAGCATTATCTCATACTTCCAGTTTCTGAATCTTTACAGTGTTCTGTGGCTAGAGTTGGCTTGCTGTGTTGTGGCTTCTTATTAGCACATGAAAAGCAGAGAAAGCTGAATTTTATATTAGTTACTACCTGTTCATTTGCCTTTAAAACTTTCTCAGCGTTTTTAGCATCTAATCTGCTTTTGTCTCTGCTGCGATTCTCTTTGTGTTTGTGGATTTATGCCTTGTTTTCCCCTTAACTGTCATTTTAGTTGTATTTCAGGAGAGAGCAGAGTTAGGTGTTTAATCTGTCATTAATATTGGAAATAGCAAAGCAGTCACCAGCATGGGTGATCTTTACGTTATTCATAGATCTTTTGTCTAGGATTCTCATTTTTAAATTTTTAAAATATTTATTGATTTCTATTTTTGGCTGTGTTGGGTCTTGGTTGCAGCATGTGGGATCCTCCACTGAGGCACGTGGGTTCCTCGTTCCGTGGTTCAGGCTTCTCTCTAGTTGTGGCCTGTGTGCTCAGTAGTTGTGGCACGCGGGCTTAGTTGCCCTGCGACATGTGGGATCTTAGTTCCCCAACCAGGGATCGAACCCATGTCTCCTGCATTGGAAGGCGATTCTTAACCACTGGACCACCAGGGAAGTCCCTGGATTCTCATTTTAATGTCACTGTTGTGTCTTCTGTCTTTGAAAATAATTCTCATGTAATTTGTAGTGTTTAGTGTCAAGAAATATGTATTTTCCAGAAATATGTAATATTTCCATATACTGCAGAGAGAAAAGTGGGAAGATGGATATTTCAAGTCTGCCTTTTTTTCTTTTTCCCCTCAGAGCACTGGTCCTAGGTAACCTCAAGGCAGGGCAGGCTAGCAGGATTCAGGACCAAGAATTGGTCTAGGCTAATGAGTAGGGTACCTGTTTTAGGCAGTGGCATGTGAACGCTCTATAAGGCTGAGGGCAAGTAGGCTGAGTGATAGGCAATGTTCTCTCCTCCTCTGCTTTGTGGTCAGGGTTCAGGATACATTGGAGGAGCTTGGCAGGGGACAGACTCTAGATAGAAAGATTTAGCTGTGGTCCAGCATAGGTAAGGTGGGTCATTTAGGAGCAGATGAGGCAGCTGCTTATTTAAGTACTTGTTACCCTTGGTGTCTCTTATTTATACAGCCCTGTGTGGGGGTCTGTATTATGTTACATCTTGCTTATGGGTTGGGAGCCAGAGGCGAGGGTTCTCCTGCTGATGAGGCAGTATGCTCCAGTGGTGATGGGATACCAACGTGGTACCTGACAGAAGAGGCTGGTAGACACAAAGGACACATACCTCTTTAATAGAGATAAAGAACTTACTTTTCTGCCCTCAGAGGACTGCCCATCTTGCAGTCTCTGCTAGATGGTGAAATGTCCAGCCCCAGTCCCCCAAGAAGATGACTGTTGGCTGATGATGTTGCCTGATCTGAGTGAAGACACCACAGGTGCTTTAGGAAGCGCCTTTATTTTACTTTTATTTTTTAAAATAAATTTATTTATTTATTTTATTTTTGGCTGGGTTGGGTTTTTGTTGCTGCGTGTGGTCTTTCTCTAGTTGCGGTGAGCGGGGGCTACTCTTCGTTGCAGTGCACGGGCTTCTCATTGCAGTGGCTTCTCTTGTTGTGGAGCACGGGCTCTAGGTGCATGGGCTTCTGTAGTTGTGGCACGCAGGCTCAGTAGTTGTGGCTCGTGGGCTCTAGAGCGCAGGCTCAGTAGTTGCGGTGCACGGGCTTAGTTGCTCCACGGCATGTGGGATCTTCCCGGACCAGGGATGGAACCTGTGGCCCCTGCATTGGCAGGAGGATTCTTAACCACTGGGACACCAGGGAAGTCCAGGAAGCTCCTTTAATATCCTCTTGGCTTTTTCTGACTTCTGGAGATTGGCTTGTAAGTGCTTGCCCGGAAAGTGCAAGTAACCAAACTCAGCGCATTGCTGAGGGTGTAAATCCGGGGTTCTTTACCAGGAGTCATTTCTCCCCAGCAGTGTAAGTTTTAGGGCGGTTTGAAACCTGTTCCTATGGTCTTCTCTGCTGCCTATGTAGCAGTACAATTGAGTCCTTAGCTCAGAAATCTAGACTTTTTGTCTTAAAAAAGAAATCCTAACATCTTAGACAGTAAACAACAAATATCTCTTACTTGGTAATGCAATAACTGTTAGAATTATTTAGTGAGAGGAAGGAATTACACAAATCAACGTGTTTAACCTTTTTTTAACCCCCCCGCGCCTCCCCCACCCCAGTTGTGAAATTGAAGTCACATTGGAAGGTGTGCTTCCTCTAACACATTCTGTAGTGATGTATATGGTTTTAATCATTTTATACTTAGGATGCCTTTTAGCCTCAGTTTGTTCTAATGAACCATAATTATTATTTTCACATTGGCACCCATGTTGTCACAATTTGGCCATTAGATGCCGTTTCTTCAGCTGGTTGACTTTTTTTTTCCTGAAAGCATCTTTGTTTTTTGACAATAAGACAACTTAGGCACATCTTGAGGTGTCCTGTCCCTGAATTGTAACCAGCTCGTTTTCAAGGAGCACTGGCTCCTTTTAGAGGAGACCAGTATTAGAGATAAAAATCTGGGCATGTGAGATTGTTCCACATAATGACTAATGGTAGACAGGATGATACCAGATAAGAAGCTACTTGAGTCGGCAGAACAATTACCCTTTTATAAAAAGTTGTGAGTTTCTGTTGCTAATTTCAGTTTAAGTTTCTTTCTACCTTGTAATCTATTTTTCTCTTTCTTTAATAGTTTTGAACTATTTTATATGGGCACGCCTAAGATACATTTATAATGTTGTCCTGTTGATGGAGTTTTTTTTTCCATTTTAAATTCTTGACTCCAGTGGCCTGAAATTGATTTCCAAGTCGGCTTTTCAGTTTTCTCTCTTTTTTTAAAAAATAAATTTATTTATTTAATTTATTTATTTTTGGCTGCGTTGGGTCTTCGTTGCTGCACGTGGGCTTTCTCTAGTTGCGGTGAGCGGGGACTACTCTTCGTTGCGGTGCGCGGGCTTCTCATTGCGGTGGCTCCTCCCATTGCGGAACACGGGCTCTAGGCGCACGGGGCTCAGTAGTTGTGGCTCACGAGCTCTAGAGCTCAGGCTCAGCAGTTGTGGCGCACGGGCTTAGCTGCTCCGCGTCATTTGGGATTTTCCCAGACCAGGGCTCGAACCCGTGTCCCCTGCACTGGCAGGTGGATTCTTAACCACTGTGCCACCAGGGAAGCCCCAGTTTTCTCTTGTTGACATCCCTTGAGCCACATCTACCTGAAAAGTAAAAGAAACCCAGCCTCACCCCAAGGAAACGCCAAAGAAAACATAGGCACAAGATCTGGCAACTCATATGCTGATCTATACAATTAGTAGATAACTGGAAAGCTCTAGGTCCTTAAGGAACTCTGTTTATAACTCTTTATTTTCCTGGATGCTACTGGTGGTGGTGTTAATCTTACAGGCACATAAAGTTGTTGGACTCGGATTCTTGAAGACCTGTGAATAAATGAAGCTGTTCTTAATATCATTGTTAGGCTGAGCTGACATTTTGACTATTATGAATGTCAGCAAATACAGCCAAATTAATATCAAGAATCATGAAAGATTTAAAAAAATTTACCACAGAAGTTCGGGAGACTCCTTCCTGTTGCATCACATTTTTGCACTGTTCACTTGGTTCCATAACCACCAACTCAGAAGGTACCAGCAAAGTTGTGTGACAACATTTCAGTCAGGTTTTATATTTGTATTGTATCTAGGTAGCTCCCAATACCTATAAGTAATTTTTGACCTATTCCCAGCTATTTTCCAAAGGAAAATAAATGAGTTTATGTTATGATCATAGGAAGTTTTAGTATAAATATCCAGGATTTGGCATGAGTTGAATACGTGTTATATACCCTTCCAGTTATATGTTCTGGGGTAATAGTATCACTGCAGAGATGTGATGCTATCTGTAACACTCCATCCCCTGTCTTTTTAGCTTACAAGTTTAACCTGTTTCTTCCATTAGAATGTAAGCTAACATGAAAGCAGGGATTTTAGCTTGGTCACTGCTGTATCCTTAGTGCCTGCTGCAAGGCTGGGCACACGTTAGATGTTCAAAGAATATTTGTTGAATGAAAATATGTTGGTATTATTTCTCTGCCTCAAATCCTTTTGGAAGTAAATGATTGTTTTAGGATGTTTTAGGCTGCAAGTTGCAGGAAACTAGTTCAACTCAGTTTAAATAATGAAGAAACCCATCGTTTTGCGTAATGGAAAGCCTTGCATCAGCGGGAGATCCCTGGTTGGGTGAGTCCGTGACTCAGCAGTTAGCGCTGCCATCTCAACAGTTGGCTGCCCTCAGGCTCGTCCCTTCACTGTCAGCAGGTGTGTCGCAGCAGCAGTGAGCAGCGCGAACATGCACTGAGAGAAAGAGGAGACTGACTGTGCATCTAGTTCATCTGGGGCTGTACGTTTGAGGACCTAAATGTGGGAGGGAAAGATGAAAAACGTCTTTCCTTTCTTGGTGAGGACAGACAGCATGAATTGGCAGAAACTGCAGGGAGACTAAGAACCTTCAGATTACAGGATTTTGGAGATGCTGGAATATAGGATGATTTGTGAGACTCGAGCCATACTTAGACATGGGGAAAGTTAAATGAGGGAGAACTCATTTGTTCTTTTGAGGTGCCCACTTGGGCTTGTGCTCCATTTTGCTAACCTTCCAAACCTTTGTGCCTTAAAGAGAATACCTAAAACTGCTAAAGTAGAAAACAAAAGTGACCCATAATCTCAGCCTCCAAATAATATCTGTTGATTTCAAAAATAAAATGATACAATACTTGCAAATTGTTTTTTTTTTAATTTATTTATTTAATTTATTTTATTTTTGGCTGCATTGGGTCTTCGTTGCTGCGCGTGGGCTTTTCTCTAGCTGTGGCGAGCGGGGGCTACTCTTCGTTGCGGTGCACAGGCTTCTCATTGCAGTGGCTTTTCTTGTTGCGGAGCACGGGCTCTAGGCACGTGGGCTTCAGTAGTTGTTGTGGCGCGTGGGCTTCAGTAGTTGTTGTGGCGCGTGGGCTTCAGTAGTTGTTGTGGCGCGTGGGCTTCAGTAGTTGTTGTGGCGCGTGGGCTTCAGTAGTTGTTGTGGCACGCGGTCTCAGTAGTTGTGGCTCGCGGGCTCTAGAGCGCAGGCTCAGTAGTTGTGGTGCACGGGCTTAGTTGCTCTGTGGCATGTGGGATCTTCCCAGACCAGGGCTCGAACCCGTGTCCCCTGCATTGGCAGGCGGATTGTTAACCACTGCGCCACCAGGGAAGCCCCGCAAATTGTTTTAAAAAACTTGAATAGTACAGAAAGGTATAATAGGCCTGAATAGTCACCCTCTTTTCTGACACATATGCAGCACTGCCTCGTTCCTCTCCTCAGAGGTACACATTGTTAACAGTTTTTAAGATTCCTTCCAGAAAACAGTTGTGTGGGTGTCAGCTACGTGTGCTCATCAGCACACACTGTTCTACTTCATTCCTTTTCACATCTGCATAATGATCTGCCATGGGTGGAGGTGCTCATTAAGCAGTCCTCTTTCGTGGAGCCCTTTGGTTGGGGCTAGTGTTATACATGTGTTGGTGAACCTGTGTATGTGTATTAATGAGGCATATTTCTAGTAATGGTGAGATAGCTAGGTCAAAGTATATGAATATTTAAAATTTGGAGGGATATTGTCAAATTTCCCTCCCAAAAGGTTACAACAGTTTTCATTCCTGCCATTATGCTTTCTCCTTTCTGGGTATCATAGTTTTTTTCATTTGTGGCCCTCTGATAGGTAATATTGTTAACTTGTGATTTGAATTTTGTTAGTTGAATTGAGAGAGAAATGGAGTAGCTTATGAGCTTTTTGCCCATTCATGTTTCTTTTCCTGTGAACTGCCAAATGATGGCTGTTTCTGTTATAAGTGAGCTTTGTATGTGAAGGAAATTAACTCACTGCTGCCATATATATGGTTGTAAAACGTATTTTTCTTAATCTTTTATTGGCCTTTTTGACTTTATTTTTTGCCACTCAGATTTTTATTTTTATGGAGTTAAATTTATCAACCTTTTTTTCCATGACTTCTGGTGTTCTGCTCTGACCTGGCCACTCCACCTGCTGACACCAGTGCGCACCTTACTGGGCTGTGTGCAGCTGTTAGGGCACACCAGGGGTAAGGCTGAGGCAGCTGGACCCCAGAGCCTCATGATACCAGGCATGTTAGGAGAAGCCACAAGTCCTTGACAGAGCTGACTCTTTGTGTTCTAGGGCTGCTTTATGTCTGTTAGATGTAGGTGGAGTTAGACTTAGTAAAGTGGGCAGGGTGCTGAGGCTAAAGCCTGGGGTGCGTGTTGGGGGTTGTATTGGCCGTATTAAGGAGGTACTGGGTAAATTCCAGGTGGCCAGTGAGGTAAAATGGCTTTGGTCCTTTCCTCAGCTGATGCTGAAAGGGCTAAGGATAGAGAGTTAGACCAAAGGGCGGTGATTTTGTGATATAATAAGAAACATATGAACTTCTAAAACTCTTGGAATTTCCTGAGAGATAGAGGTACTAGGGGTGTCTTTTTGTTGTCTTTTTATTCATAATAAACCCCTTTCATAAACCATATCTGAGTTTATGCTAATGAGATGATGGGCCCCTAGATAACTTCAGGATAGGGCTGGTTGCCAGAGGGACCAAGCTTGTGATGAGCAGGTTAGAACTTTCAGCCCCAGGGGCTTCCCTGGTGGCGCAGTGGTTAACAATCCGCCTGCCAATGCAGGGGACACGGGTTCGAGCCCTGGTCCGGGAAGATCCCACATGCCACGGAGCAACTAAGCCCGTGCGCCACAACGACTGAGCCTGTGCTCTAGAGGCCGTGAGCCACAACTACTGAAGCCTGCATGCCACAACTACTGAAGCCCACGTGCCTAGAGCCCGTGCTCTGCAACAAGAGAAGCCACCACAATGAGAAGCCCGTGCACTGCAACGAAGAGTAGCCCCCGCTCGCCGCAACCAGAGAAAGCCTGCGTGCAGCAACAAAGACCCAACGCAGCCAAAAATAAAATAAATAAAATAAACAAATGTATAAATAAAAATAAAAAGATCTTTCAGCCCCATCCTTGGACCTCCAGAGATGGCAGAGAGGCTGGAGATGGAGCTTAAGGACCAGTGTCCAGTGATGTGATCAATCATGGCTACCTAATGGGACCTCCTTAAAACCCCCTAAATGACAGGGCTCCAGTGATCACATGGAGATGCTGGGAGAATGGTGCCTGGAGAGGCATGGAAGCTCTGCACTCTTCCCCCAATCCTTGTCCTCTGCATCTCTTCCACCTTGCTGTTCCTGAGTTGTATCCTTTTATAATAAATTGGTAATAGTAAGTAAAGTGCTTTCCTGACTTCTGTGAGCCATACTAGCAAATTATCGAATCTCAGGAGGGGGTTGTGGGCACCCCCAATTTATAGATCAGAAATATGGGTGGCCCAGGACTTGTGTCTAAAGTGGGAGCACTCTTGTGGAACTGAGCCCTTAACCTGTGAGGTCTGATGCTAACTCCAGGTGGTTAGTGTCGGAATCTAATTGAATCATTAGACCTCCCGTTGGTGTCCTGAGAATTGGAAAATTGGTTGTTGGTATGGAGAAACCCCACACCTTTGGTGTCAGAAGTGTTGTGAGTAAAAACAGCTCATACGAGTCATTCTCTTTTCTGGGTATAATTTTGAACCTGCCTGTTTCTTCTTCTACAGGTGAAAAGATGGCGTTTGTGAAGAGTGGATGGTTGCTGAGACAGAGTAAGTACAGGACATGAGCCCCTTGGGCTGGGTTTAGTGTTGCCTTAGGGCACATCTTTCTGTCTGTGGCTGACACTGCCAGTGTTTACAAACAAATAACAAAGTCTTACTAATGTTGTTGCCCTGGATTTCCTCTTGCAGATTTTTAGAGCTCTATGAACCGTTTTTCTGCACACGTGGAGCTTCTTGCTTGCTGCCTTGACAGGAACCAGGGGACAGTAGTAGTCCCTGCTGGTTTCTCTTTTCTCACTAGCGTGCTATATTATTATTATTATTATTATTATTATTATTTGGCTATGAGGTGCGACAAAGTTAGTTCCCCAACCAGGGATGGAACCCGTGCCCCCTGCAATGGAAGCACAGAATCTTAACCACTGGATGGCCAGGGAAGTCCCTACCATGCTGTATTACTAATGGCTGACCTGAGGTTCTTGGGTCTACCCAAGCGGAGCTGATATATTACCATGGAGCTGAGCTAATATATTAGCATGGAGGTACTGCTCGCTTTGTGGGGAACGCCTGTCTCATCCGGGGATTGAACAGTGACCAGATTCTGAAATACTAGAGTCTTTAATTATAGATTAAGATTTGACCCGAGGGAACGAGTTTATCTAAAACCAAATCTTTTGTGTCTCCAAAAGGACTCTGGAGAAGGGACTCAGTTCTTTTTTTATGGGATTGAGTTCATTTTCTTAGGCTTATCTCTATGGGCCTGCATATACTTAACTCTGCTTATCTCTGAGGCTGCCACCTGAAGTAGGATTCATAGTATGTTTTAAAGCAGGAAGAAGCAGCTCTGTTTATTGCAGAAAGAGTAAGCAGATTATTCTGCTGTCTTTCTAGAAAGAGCAGCATTAAGGGAAAAGTGACTAGTATATTGTTTATGACTCCAGCAAAAGCTTGAGTGGTGATATATACTGTATTGTTCAGATATGAATTTGTATTTAAGGAATAGCTTCAATGCTTAGCTAAAATTGAGTCTAGCAATGAAGAATGGACTTGCATACCTTAGACGGTTTATAAAAACTATTTATGAAGCTTGTTTGTATTCCCATTTTACAGATTTTTATATCAATATAATTATCACAACAGCTCTGTGAGGTAGGTGGCATTACCCCAGCTTCTAGTTGAAGAAGTAGAGGTTCACTGATACTAGGTAACTGGTCCAAATGTTAACTATGGGTGGCAAACCTACATTCAGACTCAGGACTGTCTCGTTTCAACATCAACACCCTTTCTACCAGGAGACAAGCTTTCAGCCTGTCTGTCCTATTACTAGTTTTACGTTCTCAGACCTGGAGCTGAACAGGTGTCCTTTCAAGGTCTATGACAGTTCTGTAGTCTAAGAATAGATGCAGCTATTGTATTGCTGGCTTAAAAAAAAACAAGTCCTGACATATTGGAATCTAGCCCCAATGTTTGTGTAAGTTTCCTTGTCTTGGGTTTTGTGATCCTAAAATGGTCAGGGGACATGGAGAGCCTTGCTCAGACCTGGAGGATGTGCCTTCCCTTCCTGCACTCTTTGAGGGCAAGTTTCCTTTCTCCAGCATAACTCAATGTAAATGCTCTGTCAACGTAAGTGAACAGTGACCCTTTTGACAATTTTGTGCTTCCCATCAGTGCTTAGCATGATGATGTACACAAAATAGGAGTTCTGTAAATAAGTTGTACAGACTTTTCCACTTAGTTATGGTTATCTCAGAAGTGTGTATTCAGAAGACTTACTCCATTTCCCCATCTCCCGATGTGTAGGTTGATTTTCCGTCTTTGCTAAAGCAGAAGTATCATTCATAATAAACTAAAATGAGGTGAGTTGTATTATATTCACTGAGTTGCAGAGCAGCAGAGATACACATGTAGTTACATATATGCACCGCTGTCTTCAGGGTTCCTTTTCTTGCCATTGGCAGACTCTTAGGACTCAGTATCTGGACTCTGGAGGACAGCTTAATTTAGGGTTCTGCAGTCAGGGCTTTGATGGCAGGTGCGATACTTGGGGAGAACTCCCCAACCCGGTGATTACACCTGTCTGTGTTTGGGTGGCTCTCTTTGGTAGTTTCTGCACAGCTCAGGCACTGCCAGTTAAATGGATGCTGGGTGTCACTTATTTATCAGTTTAGGCAAGTGCTCTCAGCAAGGTGGGTGTTTGATAGTGGTAAAAGAAATTCGGAAGGCTGCTGGGATGAGTATTTGGTTGATACCTGTAGCAGACATGGGTGCATAAGGAGAGGCACATGCAATGGAATTTGTGCACATTGGCCATGAACAGGGTGGGATCTATAGGAACAAAAGATGCAGCCGGTAGCGTATGGATGTGAGAAAGGTGCAGGGATAACTTTTAGTTTTCCCTTTTGGCTGACAAGGAAATCAGAGTTTTATAAAGTTAGATGCCTAGTCCAAGATTACAAATGAAAGGATGAATTCTCTCAAACTGACGGAGACGTGTGAGGTAGTAAGTAGGACGGATGCGTGCTGGGTAGGAGTCAGGCCCTGGGCCTGGGTCAGTGTCCTGGGTGTGGATGTATCCAGTGTCTGAGCCTGCCTCTGCATAGCCTTAGGCAGGGAGACTCCCCACACTGTGGGCTGTAAGGGAAGGTGAGTGTTAGAGAAGAGTATATGTGAAGACCCTTCAAGAAAAAGAGAAGTTTTTCCAGAAGAGGAAGGTATTACTGTTATTTGTATGTAGAAACTTTACAGTTCAATCTAGCAGTTAGATACTACTGGGAAGGTTTAGATATACCACATGGAGAGTTAAATGTTAGACATGTTTCATTAGCTCAAAATCAAAGTTTTATTGAATTTTTTTTTTTTTTTTTTAAATATTTTGAGACTTTTAAGTTGGCAGTGTTCTCAGTAAGATCGAAGTTCTCATCTTAGAGCATGCTGCATGCAACCCTGGTACAGCGTGGGTGTTCATGCAGTTTGGGTCTGCTTTCACTTCCATTTTGATGGACTGCTCTGGGCAATTGTATGCAGGTATACTTTGGGGACCAGAGGAAAGTTTCTTTTGTTTCTGTTACTGGCGAATTAGAGGACAAAGTCCTTGCTTTTCCACTCAAAGGCAACATTTCCCACTTTCTTTCAGGTACTATTTTGAAGCGCTGGAAGAAGAATTGGTTTGACCTGTGGTCAGATGGTCACCTGATCTATTATGATGACCAAACTCGGCAGAGTGTGGAAGATAAGGTCCACATGCCCGTGGACTGCATCAACATCCGCACGGGACACGAATGTCGGGGTAAGTGGGTCTGTCTCGTCCAGCTTCTGTCGCCTGCCCTTCTGCTTTCTTGATGGGAGTTGATTCTTCTTCCTTACCCATTCTGCTTTCATTTACAGACCAAAGAAGGGTTTCATCTGGGAAGAGGTAACCAGGTGAAACCAGACACTTGGATTATGACCCATGTGGGTCAGCAGATTAATTTTCTCCTCTGAATTAGACCCATCAGTCCACATTTCCGTTCTCTCTCATGGAGAAGGTGGTGGAAAACTAAGGAACCAGAGTGCTGAGAACCCCAAGAAGGATGGAGCTACCCTAGGCAGTATAGATTTTGTGACTCAGAAACTGGCTTATTGGTAACAACTGTAGTCAGTTTCTTAAAATCCATGATGTCTTTCAATATAATTATAACAACTATTGAAGGAATAGTTTTTTTGTTTTAATAAGCATAGACTTTTTTATTTCTAATTAATGGCATATGTAGACTTCCCTGTTTGTTTTATTAGCTCTGTTGCTATTTGGAATAAAGAGGCTGCTGTAGTAACCATTGGTGTTATAATATCCTGCCCCTATAAGTTCTTGAAGCACAAGTCTATGGACTAGCTATTGAAATCCTTACTTAAACCAGGCTCAGATATCATAGGTCTTACTTCTTGGTACACAGAGATACTTTAAACAACTGATTTTCACTTTTAAAGCAGCGATCTAGTTTGATGCTTTGTGAATAAAAGCAGTAAGTATTCTGTTAACTGATGCTTTGCAACACTTTTCATTGTGCTTATTCTTCTAATGTCTGGGCTATTTTGTATATCACCATATGTGGATTGCGCTCTAGAAGAGGCTTACGTGTTTCTCCTGCAGGAAGTTTAATTAGAATGGAGTAATGATTCATGTGCTTGGTTCTGTACAGCAGAACAAAGATGTTTTATAATTGTAATGTTCTGAAGTTCTGGTCCTTTGCTTATCTGAGCTGTTAAGAAATCCTTAAAAAAAAAAAAAACTATATAAATACTCCTGTATTCTACATATTTTTCATAGATATTCAGCCTCCAGATGGGAAGCCAAAAGACTGTCTGCTGCAGATTGTTTGCCGAGATGGGAAAACCATCAGTCTTTGTGCAGAAAGCACAGATGATTGTTTGTAAGTTTTTTCCCAGTGTGTTTAATTTTAAAAGTATTTTCTGTTTTAATTCCAGTTATGAGGAAGGGAGAAGAATGGGGGTGGAGTGTTCCTGTAGGCAGCAGAATAAGTGACTCAGAGGTTGTGTGAAAGAAATGTTAAGAGTCTTATTCCACGTCTGATAACCCTGATCCTAGTTTCTGCCTCTGCAGAGCTGCCCATGCAGGGTCCCATTGTAGTGAGTATGGCAGAAACTATTAGATACAGTCACTTTGCACTCTCTTTTTTCATTACTAGATGCACATTGGGCGATGGGCATAGTTAAGTGGGTTCTTAAATTTTTTTTTTTGGCCGTGCCATATGGCTTGTGTGCTATTAGTTCCCTAACCAGGGATCGAACCTGGGCCCTCAGCAGTGAGAGCGTGGAGTCCTAACCACCGGACTGCTGGGGAATTCCCCTTAAATCTTGTTCTTTTTATGTAAATGGCTTTTTAAAAAGCACTGACATCTGTATTATATAGCCTTTTCTTCTTTTGGTGGTTCTTATTTCCATCTGCCATCTCTGAAGAAGGGGTATGGAACCACAAAGAAGGAAAACTCAACTTTATTAATTCTCAGTCTGTTAACATTAGCATTGATGTAGGATCAGAATCTTGAAAACACTGATTTTTTTTTTTTTTCCTGTCCACACTGTACCACTAACAAAGGTTAACTCTGGGCATTGTGAGAATTCACTAACAGAGATTATTATAATATTCCTGTATATTAAAATATTCATATATATGTGACAGTTTTATAAAATCCAGCTGACCAGTTTGTCAGAGTGCCTGCCCCTGCATTTCACATATATGTTCATCCTCAGTATAGGCATTTATTCCATGCTGGTCTCTAGGGTTTATTTTAAATCCTAGATGTAGTTTCTTTTTTACATTCTTCTCACTTATATTAGTGAATCCTAAATGGCACTTTCCGGAAAAGATGTACCTTTCCTAAAGACTAAAGGAGAAATGAACACAGGTCAAGCCAGTTTGCTACTTTTTTATAAACTGGGTCTATATTTTTACTCTTTAATAATTTGAACACTTACTTTGCGCTGGGCTCTGTGCTAACTGCTTTATGTATGTTGTTTAATCCTCACCATATCTTATAAAGTGGATACTGTTCCATTGTAAGAAATTGAGGCATAGCGAGGTTAAGTAACTTTCTGTATCAGTTTTTAATGCTCTTGTAATAAATTACCACAAGCTTAGTGGCTTCAAACAGTACACATTTCTGATTACATTTCTGGAGGTCAGAGTTCTACACTAGGTTTCAAAGTGTTGGCAGGGGCATGATCCCTTCTGGAGGCTCTAGGGGGCAGTCTGTTTCCTTGCCTTTTCCAGCTTCAAGAGTCCTCCTGCATTCCTTGGCTTCTGGCCTGAGCCCTTCTCCTGCTGTCATCTGTCTGATTCTCTGTGGCTGGGGAAGGTTATATGCTTTTAAGGATTTAAGAATAGTTTGAGCCAGCCTCGATAATCCAGTATCATCTTCCGCATTTCAAGGTCCTTAACCTTAAGTATAGCTGCAGAGTCCATTTGCCTGGTGAGGTAACATTTTCAGAGGTTCTGGGGATTAGAATATGGATCTCTTTGTAGGGAGGAGGCATCATTCTGCCTACCATACTTCCCAAGGTTTTAGAGCTAGTAGACTAGACTCAGGATTTGAACCTTTGTCTTCATAGCCCTTTGTTCTTAACTGCTCTGTTCTACTGAGATGTCACATGTATGGACGGTTCCTTTAAGTAGTAGTGGAAAAAATATCTAGAACTAAAATTTTAGAATAGTTTAACAAAATGTGGGAGGCTTTTTTGTCATAGAGGAAGGAGAAGGGGTAAAAGTACACTGAAGGACTTGCCTTTTTGGCATGGAAGGCTGACTTTTTCTTAACCTGTATGGAAAAATAGAGTTTTATTTATGTGTCTAATTTTAAGGGTACAATAAGGGAGAGAACGATGGAGGGTGATACTAGAGGAATAAAAAAACCCAGCAGGTAAACTTAATAAAGCATTACAGGAGATGAAGTAGCAGTAATTAGACCAATGATATCTGTGATTTCAATAAATGTGAGTTGGTTAAATTCTCCTTAAAAAGGATAAGATCTGAGATTGGGCAGAAAATACAAAGTCCAGCTATTTATTCTGTTAACAGGAAGCACACTTGAAATAAAATGACACAGAAAGGTAAAAAAGTAAAGGAGAGGAGACTGTTTCCTGGGGCTGCTGTAACAAAGTGTCACAAGCGAGGTGCCTTAAAACAGCAGGTTTATCCTCTCACAGTTCCACAAGCTAGAGGTCTGACATCACTGTGCCAGCAGAGCCATGCTTCCTCTCAGACTCTGGATACAATCCTTCCTGGCCTCTACCTAGTTGTGGTTGTGGCCGGTTATCCTTGATGTTCTTTGGCTTTCAGCTGCATCACTCCAGTCTCTGCCTCTGTTATAGCATGGTATTCTCGCTGTGTGTCTGTGTCCAAATTTCCTCTTCTTATAAGGACACCTTCATTCAGTATGACCTCATCTTAATTTGACTCCATCTGCAAAGACCCTATTCTAAATAATTCACCTGTACTGGGGATTAGGACTTAAGCTTATCTTTCTGCAGGGGATACAATTCAACCCATTACAGAGACCTCTGAGAAAAAAGGGGTAAATGAATCTGTGTCATCTTCCTCAACTACCTGGTGAAATGAAGGGGAGGACATTCAGAAGCGACAGCCAAATAAAGAAGTTCAACTTCAAGCACAGAATACAAAGAGCGACAGTCAGAAAATGACATAGAAGATTCTGTTGAGATGTATCACGGTTTTTAACCATACCGCAACTCCCAGAAGCAGTAACAAGATGAGCTAATTAAATCTTAAAAATTTTTGGTAGTACACTGCAGTCTGTAGAGGTGCTGATACTTCTTGAAAAAGCTAAGGAAAAACGCTTGAGACTATGATATCCTTGGGACCTTAGCAGAGACTGGAAGGTTCCCCCAGGGCTTGTCATTTCCGAGCACTGGAAGGCGGAGAAGGATAAGCGAGCCCCGGCATAAGACATTCAAAGGAATTATGCTTAGAAGAGTGTAGAACCCAGATTTTTCAGAAAGGACTTACTCCCTGTCTTGACCACTCACAAAAATTAACTTGAAAGGGATTGAAGACTTAAATGTAAGACCGTAAACTGTAAACCTACTAGAAGGAAACATGGGGGAAAAGGTCTTTGACATTGGTCTTGGCAGTGATTTTGGATATGACACCAAAAGTGCAAGCAACAAAAGCAGAAGTAAACAAATTGGGACTACATTAAACTAAAAAACTTCTGCACAGCAAAAGAAACAATTAGAAAAATAACAAGGCATCCTATGGAATAGGAGAAAATATCTGCAAACCGTTTATGTGATAAGGGTTTAGTATCTAAAATATATAGAGAACTTGTATGACTCCATAGCATAAGACCAAACCACTTAAAAGATGGGGAAAGGACTTGAAAAAACGTTTTTCCAAAGGTGCTCAGCATCACTAATGATCGGGGAAGTGCAAGCCAAAACCACAGTGAGATCGCCTCGCACCTTAGAATGGCTGTTATCAAAAAGGCAAAAGAGAAGTATTGGTGAGGATGTGGAGAAAAGGGAACCTGCACTGTTGGTGGGCATGTAAATTTGTGCAGCCACTATGGAAAACAGTATGGAGGTTCCTCAAAAAATTAAAAATAGAACTGCCATATGATTCAGCAGTGCCACTTCTGCTTCTGTGTATATATCTGAAGGACATTAAATCATTGTCTCAAGAGATAGCTGTACCCCCGTGTTTCTCACATTATTCATAGTAGCCAAGACATGGAAACAACTCAGGTGTCTGATGATGGATGAATTGATAAATAAAATGTGATACACACACACACACACACACACACACACACACACACACACTTGTGCATGCATGGGTAATGGACTATTAATCAACCATAAAACAGGAAACCCTGCCTTTACAACAACCTAAATGGACCTTGAGGGCATTATGCTAAGTGAAGTAAGTCAGAGAAAGAAAAATACTATATGTTCTCACTTATATGTAGAATCTAAAAAAGCCAAAATCATAGAAGTAGAGAGTAGAATGGTGTTTGCCAGGGGTTGAGGGAAATGGGGGAGATATTGGACAAAGAGTACAAGCATCCAGCTGTAAAATGAGTGAGTTCTGGGCATCTATTGTACAGCATAGTGACTGTAATTAATCATACTGTCTCATATACTTGAAAGTTAAGAGAGTAGATCTTAAATGTTATCACCAGAAGAAATAAAAAGGTAATCATGTGCGGGGGTGGAGGTGTTACCTTATTGCGGTAATCAATTCATGATATATGTGTATCAGATCATCATGTTGTACACCTTAAACTTACGTACGTTGTAGGTCAGTTTCTCAAATACCAACATTATTTTTAATTGCAAAATATTGCTGACCGTCTAAATCTCATATCATGGAACATTATGTAGCCATTAAAAAAATCAAATAGATCTGTGTGTATAACATGAACAGATACAGCTAGTTCTAGTATAGTTAAGCATGGTACATTTTACATTTATTTAAAAAGTAAAGGAAAAACTGTAGAATAGATTATGCTTTAAATATTACATATGTACTATAGATTTATTTCTTTACATATCATATATTCCTAGTGCATGTCTCAGATGAGTTGATTGAGTGGGTCTTGAGGCAAGGGCTTCAGATCTGTTCTTAAAACAAGCTTTTTCAGAAATTCCGATGCCAATGCAGGTTTGAGAACCGTTGAGATAGATGTTGGATTGCCTCAAATAAAGTACCGCTTTCGTTTTCTTTTCTTCAGGGCCTGGAAATTTACACTTCAGGATTCCAGGACAAACACAGTAAGTTGCTAATTGCAGTCACTAGTAATGTTTTCACATAGTCTTGCTGTAACAAACGGGAGAACAGGAGGTTAAGAAGGGAAATGGGGAAGAGGGTTTTTTTGCCATCCGGCCCAGGATGAGCAAGCAGAGATAGGCAGGCTGTGTTTTGCTGACCGTGAGGAAGCTGGATTTTGCCAAAACATTTTGGCAGGAGGAGCCCTCCTAACACAGGCACACTGGTCCCAGTGTTTGTTTTTGAGAAATGTTGTATCTCACAAAGATTTGCAACACTTTGAATTCTGCTGTCATTTACAGAGAAGGCACAAAAAGGACCACAGGGTCCTTTTCATGAATAGCATCTCAGCCTGTGAAATAAACATTTTTGGGACTTGTACTTGTCTCTAGTTTCTTCTGACTTTAGGAAGTAACTGAGACAGTAAACCCCATTTGTAGAGGCTAGTGATACCATCTTGGTGTCTGTCAGGGAATCAAAGGCAATTCCCTCTGTGGTCAACATTTTCATTCTTCAGATAGGGTTTTATTTTTTCCTTTATTTCTCTAGGAAGAAAAGAGAAAGGTAGATGGTGCTTTTTAAAGAATTTGTATAGGTGGGAAAAGAAAGTAAAAAGAATTAATATCCAAATGCTGTTTTTTCCTACTTTTGTTAGCCCAGGACTGTTCTTCCTCCTAAGATTACTCTACAGCTCCTTTTCTTTTGATGAAAATCCTCTACTTGAATGAAGTTAGTATTGATGATTCATATAGTTAGGGGCAAGAGCCAAGGTGATTCTTCATGTGGATTTTTTTTAAAAAGAGTGCATATATTTTTGTTTTCCACTGGGGGGTAATTTACTGAAAGATTTTTAAATTTTTTAATGTAAAAACCAGGTTGTGAATGTAGAACATATCCCTGACTGCTACGTTTTAGATTGTAGGATTTTTATTTGTGAACAGAAGGGTTGTTGAGAGTGGTGTAACATCTTTTAAAAGGCCTGGGTAACAGTGGAGGCCCTGTGGCCTTCTTGGGCAGTGAGAACTCTACTTCTGCCCCCTGCTGGTGGCTGAGGAGGACCACATCCTTCGGAATTCAAAGGACACTGGAGTGCTGGGTGGTGGGCAAGAGGAAGGTGGTCCTGCTAGTTACTGCTTCTCAGAGAGCTGGTATATTTCCTCTTCAAAGATTAAACTTTTTGGCTTTTAATTTTTTTTATTTGCTAAATAAAAGGGTATAGTATCGTAAGAGCCTTTAGTTGCTTTGCGGCAACTCACTTGTTTTCATACTTTCTCTCCTCTCAAGGCTTATGTTGGCTCAGAAGTCATGTATGATGAGACTGCCGTGGTTTCCTCCCCACCTCCTTACACAGCCTATGCTGCACCAACCCCTGAGGTAGGGAGCAAATCTTCGCCTTATAGAATCCAAGTGAGGGAAACTTGGGGTCTCTGTGCTACTGTCCTTTTTTTTTTTTTTTTTTACTGTCCTTTTAAAACAAAAGAAAACTTTGAGCCAGCCAGTATCAGAGAAGTCAGAAATGTACTGTAAACCCTTTTCTTCTTTAAACTTTTCTTTTTTAAATAGATTGTTGTCATCTTTTGCTTTCCTAAAATAAAGCAACTGCTTTATAATCTTCCTGTTCACATTTTCTTTTTAAGATAGACCTAAAAATGAATCATGGTAATACGATTTTGATGATTCAAGTTTATACTTAATGATTTACTTGAATACTCTCTATCATCAGAAAAAATGCTTTTTTTATTTTGAAAAAACTAAAACAAAACCTTAAAAAAAAATCACATGCCAAATACCTTGTGGTGTCCGCTAGTTAGAGGTGCCAGGCGTTCAGTGCTACATATAGCAGTCTTTATTGTGGAAGGCACTTTGATTTTTTTTTTTTTTTTAACTTTTAATTTTGAAATAATTATAGATTCACAAGAAGTTGCAAAGGTAATATGGAGAAATCTCATGTACTCTTCGCCCATTTCCCCAGCTGTTACATGGTAGATAAAATCAAAACCAGGAATTTGAAATTGGTGCAATGTTTATGTCTGGTTCCATGTCATTTTATCATACATGTAGATTTGTATAACCACCACCTCAGTCAAGATATAAAACTGTTCATAATATCTTCTTCCTGCTACACCTTCTTATAGTCACACCCTTCTTCCCCTTCCCTAACTCCTGTCAACCACTGATTTGTTTGCCATCTGTATAACTTTGTCATTTCCACAGTGTTATATTCATGGAATCATAGAACATGTGATCTTTTGAGATCTTTTGATGTTTTCACTCAGCACAGCGCCCTTGAGAGTCATCCAAATTGTTGCATGTGTCAATAGTCTGTTCCTTTTTATTGCTGAGTAGTATGCCATGGTATGGATGTACCACATTATGTATTGAAGAACGTTTACCTATTGGGAGACATTTTGGTTGTTTCTAGATTTTGGCTGTTACCAATAAACCTTATGTGAACCCTCATGTACAGGTTGTTATGCAGACATAAAGTTTTATTTCTCTGGGATAAGTGCCCAAAAATGTAATTGCTGAGTTGAATGTATGGTTAAGTATATGATTAGTTTTTTAAAAAGCTGACAAACTGCTTTCCAGAGTTTCTCTGCCATTTCTCTTTCCCATCAGTAGTGTATGCGTGGTTTACTTTCTCTATATCCTCACCAGCATTTGCTGTTGTCGCTGTTTTTTAGTTTAGCTATCCCAGTAGGTGTGTAGTGATATTTCACTGTGATCCTCATTGGCATTTCCCATAGCTTGTGATGTTGGACATCTTTTTATGCGCTTACTTGCCATCCATATATCCTGTTCAGTTAGATGTGTCTTCATGTCATTTGCTCATTTTCTACTTCTTTTATTATTTTTTTATTGTTGAGTTTTGAGAGTTCTTATATATATGTTTGAGATAGGAATCCTTTGTCAGATATGTGATCAGTAGCATATCTTTTTATTCTCTTGACAGTGCCTTTCACAGAGTTTTTAATTTTGATGCAGTCCAATTTATCAGTTTTTCCTTTTATGGACTGTGTTTTGTTGTCATGTTTAACTCTTCACCTAGACCAAGTTTCCCAAGGTTTTCTCCTATGTTATCTTCTGAAAGTTTCATAGTCCTAGGATTTATACACAAGTCTTTTCTGTTGTCAGTTAATTTTTAATAAGGTGTGAGGATTATGTTGAGGTTCTTTTTTTTTTTTTTTGCATATGGGTGTCCAATTGTCCCATCACTATTTGTTGAAAAGACTGTTAATCCTTTCTGGAATTGGTTTTGCATCTCTGTAAAAAATCATTTGGCTGTATTTATGTGTGTCTGTTTCTGGGTTCTTTGTCTGTTCCATCCTCTGATACTACACAGACTTGATTACTGTAGCTATATATCAATAATAAGTCTTGAGATTGGGTAGGCTGATTCCCCCCACTTCATTCTTCCTTTTCAGAATTCTTCTAGCTATTCTGATTCCACTTCCTTTCCATGTAAATTTGTCTAAATGTACAACAAAATCTTTCTGGGATTTTGATAGAAATCAGGTTTTTGGAGGGAGAATTGACATCTATTATGTTGAGCTTCCAATCCATGAAAATGGACTGTCTGTTTAGATCCTGTTTGATTTTTTTTCACTAGCATTTTGTAGCTTTCAATATATAAATCCTGTATGTGTTTTGTTAGATTTATACTTAAATATTTCTTTTTTTTTGAATTTTTGTATATGGTATTTCACATTTCATTTTCTCCATGTTTATTGCTATTATATAGAAACACAGTTGATTTTTTTTTAAACATCTTTATTGAAGTATAATTGCTTTACAATGGTGTGTTAGTTTCTGCTTTAAAACAAAGTGAATCAGTTATACATATACATATGTTCCCATATCTCTTCCCTCTTGCATCTCCCTCCCTCCCACCCTCCCTATCCCACCCCTGTAGGTGGTCACAAAGCACGGAGCTGATCTCCCTGTGCTATGCGGCTGCTTCCCACTAGCTATCTATTTTACATTTGGTAGTGTATATATGTCCATGACACTCTCTCACCCTGTCACATCTCACCCCTCCCCCTCCCCTTATCCTCAAGTCCATTCTTTAGTAGGTCTGTGTCTTTATTCCCATCTTGCCACTAGGTTCTTCCTGACCTTTTTTTTTTTTTTTTTCCTTAGATTCCATATATATGTGTTAGCATACTGTATTTGTTTTTCTCTTTCTGACTTACTTCACTCTGTATGACAGACTCTAACTCCATCCACCTCATTACAAATACCTCCATTTCATTTCTTTTTATGGCTGAGTAATATTCCATTGTATATATGTGCCACATCTTCTTTATCCATTCATCCGATGATGGACACTTTGGTTGCTTCCATGTCCTGGCTATTGTAAGTAGAGCTGCAGTGAACATTTTGGTACATGACTCTTTTTGAATTATGGTTTTCTCAGGGTATATGCCCAGTAGTGGGATTGCTGGGTCGTATGGTAGTTCTATTTTTAGTTTTTTAAGGAACCTCCATACCGTTCTCCATAGTGGCTATATCAATTTACATTCCCACCAACAGTGCAAGAGTGTTCCCTTTTCTCCACACCCTCTCCAGCATTTATTGTTTCTAGATTTTTTGATGATGGCCATTCTGACCGGTGTGAGATGATACCTCATTGTAGTTTTGATTTGCATTTCTCTAATGATTAAGGATGTTGAGCATTCTTTCATGTGTCTGTTGGCCATCTGTATATCTTCTTTGGAGAAATGTCTATTTAGGTCTTCTGCCCATTTTTGGATTGGGTTGTTTGTTTTTTTGTTATTGAGCTGCATGAGCTGCTTGTAAATCTTGGAGATTAATCCTTTGTCAGTTGCTTCATTTGCAACTATTTTCTCCCATTCTGAGGGTTGTCTTTTGGTCTTGTTTATGGTTTCCTTTGCTGTGCAAAAGCTTTTAAGTTTCATTAGGTCCCATCTGTTTATTTGTGTTTTTATTTCCATTTCTCTAGCAGCTGGGTCAAAAAGGATCTTGCTGCGATTTATGTCATAAAGTTTTCTGCCTGTGTTTTCCTCTAAGAGTTTGATAGTGTCTGGCTTTACACTTAGGTCTTTAATCCATTTTGAGTTTATTTTTGTGCATGGTGTCAGGGAGTGTTCTAATTTCATACTTTTACATGTATCTGTCCAATTTTCCCAGCACCACTTATTGAAGAGACTGTCTTTTCTCTACTGTATATGCTTGCCTCCTTTATCAAAGATAAGGTGACCGTATGTGCCTGGGTTTATCTCTGGGCTTTCTATCCTGTTCCATTGATCTATGTTTCTGTTACTGTGCCAGTACCAAACTGTCTTGATTACTGTAGCTTTGTAATATAGTCTGAAGTCAGGGAGCCTGATTCCTCCAGCTCCATTTTTCATTCTCAAGATTGCGTTGGCTATTTGGGGTCTTTTGTGTCTCCATACAAATTGTGAAATTTTTTGTTCTAGTTCTGTGAAAAATGCCTGTGGTAGTTTGATAGGGATTGCATTGAATCTGTAGATTGCTTTGGGTAGTAGAGTCATTTTCACAATGTTGATTCTTCCAATCCAAGAACATGGTATATCTCTCCATCTATTTGTATCATCTTTAATTTCTTTCATCAGTGTCCTATAATTTTCTGCATACAGGTCTTTTGTCTCCTTAGGTAGGTTTATTCCTAGATATTTTACTCTTTTTGTTGCAATGGTAAACGGGAGTGTTTTCTTAATTTCCCTTTCAGATTTTTCATCATTAGTATATAGGAATGCAAGAGATTTCTGTGCATTAATTTTGTATCCTGCTTTACCAAATTCATTGTGATTAGCTCTAGTAGTTTTCTGGTGGCAGTTTTAGGATTCTCTATGTATAGTATCATGTCATCTGCAAACAGTGACAGCTTTACTTCTTCTTTTTCGATTTGGATTCCTTTTATTTCTTTTTCTTCTCTGATTGCTGTGGCTAACACTTCCAAAACTATGTTGAATAATAGTGGTGAGAGTGGGCAACCTTGTCTTGTTCCTGATCTTAGTGGAAATGGTTTCAGTTTTTCACCATTGAGGACAATGTTGGCTGTGGGTTTGTCATATATGGCCTTTATTATGTTGAGGAAAGTTCCCTTTATGCCTACTTTCTGCAGGGCTTTTATCATAAATGGGTGTTGAATTTTGTCGAAAGCTTTCTCTGCATCTATTGAGATGATCATATGGTTTTTCTCCTTCAATTTGTTAATATGGTGTATCACGTTGATTGATTTGCGTATTTTGAAGAATCCTTGCATTCCTGGAATAAACCCCACTTGATCATGGTATATAATCCTTTTAATGTGCTATTGGATTCTGTTTGCTAGTATTTTGTTGAGGATTTTTGCATCTATGTTCATCAGTGATATTGGCCTGTAGTTTTCTTTCTTTGTGACATCTTTGTCTGGTTTTGGTATCAGGGTGATGGTGGCCTCGTAGAATGAGTTGGGGAGTGTTCCTCCCTCTGCAGTATTTTGGAAGAGTTTGAGAAGGATAGGTGTTAGCTCTTCTCTAAATGTTTGATAGAATTCACCTGTGAAGCCGTCTGGTCCTGGGCTTTTGTTTGTTGGAAAATTTTTAATCACAGTTTCAATTTCAGTGCTTGTGATTGGTCTGTTCATATTTTCTATTTCTTCCTGGTTCAGTTTCGGTAGGTTGTGCATTTCTAAGAATCTGTCCATTTCTTCCAGGTTGTCCATTTTATTGGCATAGAGTTGCTTGTAGTAATCTCTCATGACCGTTTGTATTTCTGCAGTGTCAGTGGTTACTTCTCCTTTTTCATTTCTAATTCTATTGATATGAGTCTTCTCCCTTTTTCTCTTGATGAGTCTGGCTAATGGTTTATCAATTTTGTTTATCTTCCCGAAGAACCAGCTTTTAGTTTCATTGATTTTTGCTATTGTTTCCTTCATTTCTTTTTCATTTATTTCTGATCTGATCTTTATGATTTCTTTCCTTCTGCTAGCTTTGGGGTCTTTTTGCTCTTCTTCCTCTAATTGCTTTAGGTGCAAGGTTAGGTTGTTTATTCGAGATGTTTCCTGTTTCTTGATGTAGGCTTGTATTGCTATAAACTTCCCTCTTAGAACTGCTTTTGCTGCATCCCATAGGTTTTGGGTCGTCATGTCTCCATTGTCATTTGTTTCTAGGTATTTTTCGATTTCCCCTTCGATTTCTTCAGTGATCACTTCGTTATTAAGTAGTGTATTGTGTAGCCTCCATGTGTTTGTATTTTTTACAGATCTTTTCCTGTAATTGATATCTAGTCTCATAGCGTTGTGGTCGGAAAATTTACTTGATACGATTTCAATTTTGTTAAATTGACCAAGGCTTGATTTGTGACCCAAGATATGATCTATCCTGCAGAATGTTCCATGAGCGCTTGAGAAAAATGTGTATTCTGTTGTTTTTGGGTGGAATGTCCTATAAATATCAATTAAGTCCATCTTGTTTAATGTATCATTTAAAGCTTGTGTTTTTTATTTATTTTCATCTTGGATGATCTGTCCATTCGTGAAAGTGCGGTGTTAAAGTCCCCTACTATGATTGTGTTGCTGTCGATTTCCCCTTTTATGGCTGTTAGTATTTGCCTTATGTATTGAGGTGCTCCTATGTTGGGTGCATAAATATTTACAATTGTTATACCTTCCTCTTGGATCAATCCCTTGATCATTATATAGTGTCCTTCTTTGTCTCTTGTAATAGTCTTTATTTTAAAGTCTATTTTGTCTGATATGAGAATTGCTACTCCAGCTTTCTTGTGATTTCCATTTGCATGGAATATCTTTTTCCGTCCCCTCACTTTCAGTCTGTATGTGTCTCTAGGTCTGAAGTGGGTCTCTTGTAGACAGCATATATATGGGTCTTGTTTTTGTATCCATTCAGCCAGTCTGTGTCTTTTGGTGGGAGCATTTAATCCATTTACATTTAAGGTAATTAAGGATATGTATGTTCCTTTTCCCATTTTCTTAAATGTTTTGGGTTTGTAATTGTAGGTGTTTTCCTTCTCTTGTGTTTCTTGCCTAGAGAAGTTCCTTTAGCATTTGTTGTAAAGCTGGTTTGGTGGTGCTGAACTCTCTCAGCTTTTGCTTGTCTGTAAAGGTTTTAATTTCTCCACCACATCTGAATGAGATCCTTGCTGGGTAGAGTAACCTTGGTTGTAGGTTTTTCTCCTTCATGACTTTAAGTATATCCTGCCACTCCCTTCTGACTTGCAGGGTTTCTGCTGAAAGATCAGCTGTTAACCTTATGGGGATTCCCTTGTGTGTTATTTGTTGTTTTTCCCTTGCTGCTTTTAATATGTTTTCTTTATATTTAATTTTTGATAGTTTGATTAATATGTGTCTTGGCATGTTTCCCCTTGGATTTATCCTGTATGGGACTCTCTGTGTTTCCAGGACTTGATTAACTATTTCCTTTCCCATATTAGGGACGTTTTCAACTATAATCTCTTCAAATATTTTCTCAGTCCCTTTCTTTTTCTCTTCTTCTTCTGGGACCCCTATAATTCGCATGTTGGTGCGTTTAATGTTGTCCCAGAGGTCTCTGAGACTGTCCTCAGTTTTTTTCATTCTTTTTTCTTTATTCTGCTCTGCAGTAGTTATTTCCACTATTTTATCTTCCAGGTCACTTATCCTTTCTTCTGCCTCAGTTATTCTGCTATTGATCCCGTGTAGAGTATTTTTAATTTCATTTATTGTGTTTTTCATCGTTGCTTGGTTCCTCTTTAGTTCTTCTACATCCTTGTTAAATGTTTCTTGCATTTTGTCTATTCTATTTCCAAGATTTTGGATCATCTTTACTATCATTATTCTGAGTTCTTTTTCAGGTAGACTGCCTATTTCCTCTTCATTTGTTAGGTCTGGTGTGTTTTGACACTGCTCCTTCACCTGTTGTGTGTTTTTTTGTCTTCTCAATTTGCTTATCTTACTGTGTTTGGGGTCTCCTTTTCACAGCCTGCAGGTTCGTATTTCCCGTTGTTTTTGGTATCTGTCCCCAGTGGCTAAGGTTGGTTCAGTGGGTTGTGTAGGCTTCCTGGTGGAGGGTACTAGTGCCTGTGTTCTGGTGGATGAGGTTGGATCTTGTCTTTCTGGTGGGCACGTCCACGTCTGGTGGTGTGTTTTGGGGTGTCTGTGGCGTTATTATGATTTTAGGCAGCCTGTCTGCTAATGGATGGGGCTGTGTTCCTGTCTTGCTAGATGTTTGGCATAGGGTGTCCAGCACTGTAGGTTGCTGGTCGTTGAGTGAAGCTGGGTCTTGATGTTGAGATGGAGATCTCTGGGAGATTTTCACCATTTTATATTATATGGACCTGGGAGGTCTCTTGTGGACCAGTGTCCTGAAGTTGGCTCTCCCACCTCAGAGGCACAGCCCTGATGCCTGGCTGGAGCACCAAGAGCCTTTCATCCACACAGCTCAGAATATAAGGGAGAAAAAAATAGAAAGAGAGAAAGAAAGAGGATAAAATAAAATAAAATAAAGCTATTATAATAAAAAATAAGAAAAAAAATTATTAAGAGTAAATGTAATAAAGATCAGAGCAGAAATAAATGAAATAGAAACAAAGAAAACAATAGCAAAGATCAATAAAACTAAAAGTTGGTTCTTTGAGAAGATAAACAAAATTGATAAGCCATTAGCCAGACTCATCAAGAAAAAGAGGGAGAGGACTCAAATCAATAAAATTAGAAATGAAAACGGAGAAGTTACAACAGACACCGCAGAAATACAAAGCATCCTAAGAGACTACTACAAGCAACTTTATGCCAATAAAATGGATAACCTGGAAGAAATGGACAAATTCTTAGAAAGGTATAACCTTCCAAGACTGAATCAGGAAGAAACAGAAAATATGAACAGACCAATCACAAGTAATGAAATTGAAACTGTGATTAAAAATCTTCCAACAAACAAAAGTCCAGGACCAGATGGCTTCACAGGTGAATTCTATCAAACATTTAGAGAAGAGCTAACACCCATCCTTCTCAAACTCTTCCAAAATATTGCAGAGGAAGGAACACTCCCAAACTCATTCTATGAGGCCACCATCACCCTGATACCAAAACCAGACAAAGACACTACAAAAAAAGAAAATTACAGACCAATATCACTGATGAATATAGATGCAAAAATCCTCAACAAAATACTAGCAAACAGAATCCAACAACACATTAAAAAGATCATACACCACGATCAAGTGGGATTTATCCCAGGGATGCAAGGATTCTTCAATATACGCAAATCAATCAATGTGATACACCATATTAACAAATTGAAGAATAAAAACCATATGATCATCTCAATAGATGCAGAAAAAGCTTTTGACAAAATTCAACACCCATTTCTGATAAAAACTCTCCAGAAAGTGGGCATAGAGGGAACCTACCTCAACATAATAAAGGCCATATATGACAAACCCACAGCAAACATCATTCTCAGTGGTGAAAAACTGAAAGCATTTCCTCTAAGATCAGGAACGAGACAAGGATGTCCACTCTCACCACTATTATTCAACATAGTTCTGGAAGTCCTAGCCACGGCAATCAGAGAAGAAAAAGAAATAAAAGGAATACAAATTGGAAAGGAAGAAGTAAAACTGTCACTGTTTGTGGATTACATGATACTATACATAGAGAATCCTAAAACTGCCACCAGAAAGCTGCTAGAGCTAATTAATGAATATTGTAAAGTTGCAGGATACAAAATTAATGCACAGAAATCTCTTGCATTCCTATACACTAATGATGAAAAATCTGAAAGAGAAATTATGGAAACACTCCCATTTACCATTGCAACAAAAAGAATAAAATACCTAGGAATAAACCTACCTAGGGAGACAAAAGACCTGTATGCAGAAAACTATAAGACACTGGTGAAAGAAATTAAAGATGATACCAACAGATGGAGAGATATACCATGTTCTTGGATTGGAAGAATCAACATTGTGAAAATGACTATACTACCCAAAGCAATCTACAGATTCAATGCAATCCCTATCAAATTACCAATGGCATTTTTTACAGAGCTAGAACAAATCATCTTAAAATTTGTATGGAGACACAAAAGATCCCGAATAGCCAAAGCAGTCTTGAGGCAAAAAAATGGAGCTGGAGGAATCAGACTCCCAGACTTCAGACTATACTACAAAGCTACAGTAATCAAGACAGTATGGTACTGGCACAAAAACAGAAACATAGATCAATGGAACAAGATAGAAAGCCCAGAGATTAACCCACGCACCTATGGTCAACTAATCTATGACAAAGGAGGCAAAGATATACAATGGAGAAAAGACAGTCTCTTCAATAAGTGGTGCTGGGAAAACTGGACAGCTACATGTAAAAGAATGAAATTAGAATACTCCCTAACACCATACACAAAAATAAACTCAAAATGGATTAGAGACCTAAATATAAGACTGGACAGTATAAAACTCTTAGAGGAAAACATAGGAAGAACACTCTTTGACATAAATCACAGCAAGATCTTTTTTGATCCACCTCCTAGAGTAATGGAAATAAAAACAAAAATAAACAAGTGGGACCTAATGAAACTTCAAAGCTTTTGCACAGCAAAGGAAACCATAAACAAGACGAAAAGACAACCCTCAGAATGGGAGAAAATATTTGCAAATGAATCAACGGACAAAGGATTAATCTCCAAAATATATAAACAGCTCATTCAGCTCAATATCAAAGAAACAAACACCCCAATCCAAAAATGGGCAGAAGACCTAAACAGACATTTCTCCAAAGAAGACATACAGACGGCCACGAAGCACATGAAAAGATGCTCAACATCACTAATTATTAGAGAAATGCAAATCAAAACTACAATGAGGTATCACCTCACTCCTGTTAGAATGGGCATCATCAGAAAATCTACAAACAACAAATGCTGGAGAGGGTGTGGAGAAAAGGGAACCCTCTTGCACTGTTGGTGGGAATGTAAATTGATACAGCCACTATGGAGAACAATATGGAGGTTCCTTAAAAAACTAAAAATAGAATTACCATATGACCCAGCAATCCCACTACTGGGCATATACCCAGAGAAAACCGTAATTCAAAAAGACATATGCACCCGAATGTTCATTGCAGCACTATTTACAATAGCCAGGTCATGGAAGCAACCTAAATGCCCATCAACAGACGAATGGATAAAGAAGATGTGGTACTTATATACAATGGAATATTACTCAGCCATAAAAAGGAACGAAATTGAGTCATTTGTTGAGACGTGGATGGATCTAGAGACTGTCATACAGAGTGAAGTAAGCCAGAAAGAGAAAAACAAATATCGTATATTAATGCATGTATGTGGAACCTAGAAAAATGGTACAGATGAGCCGGTTTGCAGGGCAGAAGTTGAGACACAGATGTGGAGAATGGACATATTGACACCAATGGGGGAAAACTGCGGTGAGGTGGGGATGGTGGTGTGCTGAATTGGGCGATTGGGATTGACATGTATACACTGATGTGTATAAAATTGATGCCTAATAAGAACTTGCAGTATAAAAAAACAAACAAAACAACTAATACTAAACTTTAATTGGGTTATTTGTATGGAAATATGTTAATGTAAATGTTTCAGACATTACATGAAATTTCTAAAAATCTTATATTTGTATTTGTATGGAAATATGTATGGAAATATGTTAATATAAATGTTTCAGACATTACATGAAATTTCTAAAAATCTTATATTTGTATTTGTATGGAAATATGTATGGAAATATGTTAATAAAAAAACAAAGAAATGTATTCAGAAAAAATTTTTTTTAGTTTTTAAAAATAGATTTATTAATTTTTTATAATAAAAAATAAGAAACAAATTATTGAGAAAAATTTATTAAGAAAAAAAAATTTTAATTTTTTAAAATAAAAAATATGAAAACTTATTAAAAATTTTTTTTAATTTCTAAAAATAGAAAATATGGAAAAAATGATTAAGAAAACATATATTAGGAAAACATAATGTTTTTAAGTAAAAAAAAAAAACAAAAAAATAACGAACGGACCTAACCCTAGGACTAATGGTGAAAGCAAAGCTATACACACAAAATCTCACCCAGAAGCATACACACATACACTCACAAAAAAAGGAAAAGGGGAAAAATTAATATATCCTGCTCCCAAAGTCCACCTCTTGAATTTGGGATGATTCGTTGTCTATTCAGGTATTCAGCAGATGCAGGCACATCAAGTTGTTTGTGGAGCTTTAATCTGCTGCTTCTGAGGCTGCAGGGAGAGATTTCCCTTTCTCTTCTTTGTTCGTACAGCTCCCAGGGTTCAGCTTTGGATTTGGACCCACCTCTGCATGTAGGTCACCTGAGGGCGTCCGTTCCCCGCCCAGACAGAACGGGGTTAAAGGAGCAGCTGCTTTGGGGGCTCTGGCTCACTCAGCCCGCGGGGAGGGAGCGGTACGGAGGAGGCGGGGCGAGACTGTGGCGGCAGAGGCCGGCGTGACGTTGCAGCAGCCTGAGGCGCGCCGTGCGTTCTCCCGGGGAAGTTGTCCCCGGATCACGGGAGCTTGGCAGTGGCGGGCTGCACTGGTTCCCGGGAGGGGCGGTGTGGAGAGTGACCTGTGCTCGCACACAGGCTTCTTGGTGGCGGCAGCAGTAGCCTTAGCGTCTCCTGCCCGTCTCTGGGGTCCGCGCTGTTAGCCGCGGCTTGCGCCCGTCTCTCTAGTTCGTTTAGGTGGCGCTCTGAATCCCCTTTCCTTGCGTGCCGCGAAACAAAGAGGCAAGAAAAAGTCTCTTTCCTCCTTGGCGGCTGCAGACTTTTTCTCGGGCTCCCTCCCGGCTAGCTGTGGTGCGCCAACCCCTTCAGGCTGTGTTCACGCCGCCAGCCCCATTCCTCTCCCTGCGATCTGACCGAAGCCCGAGCCTCGGCTCCCAGCCCCCGCCCGCCCCGGCGGGTGAGCAGACAAGCCTCTCGGGCTGGTGAGTGCTGCTCGGCGCCGAGCCTCTGTGCGGGAATCTCTCCATTTTTCCCTCTGCGCCCCTGTTGCTGTGGGATCCGTGCTGATAGCCGCGGCTCGCGCCCATCTCTGGAGTTCGTTTAGGCGGCGCTCTGAATCCCCTCTCCTTGAGCGCCGCGAAACAAAGCGGCAAGAAAAAGTCTCTTCCCTCTTCGGCAGCTGCAGACTTTTTCCCGGACTCCCTCCCGGCTAGCACCGAAGCCCGAGCCTCAGCTCCCAGCCCCCGCCCGCCCCGGCGGCTGAGCAGACAAGCCTCTCGGGCTGGTGAGTGCTACTCGGCACCAATCCTCCCTGCGGGAATCTCTCCGCTTTGCCCTCCGCACCCCTGTGGCTGCGCTCTCCTCTGTGGCTCCAAAGCTCCCCCCTCTGCCACCCGCAGTCTCTGCCCACGAAGGGGCTCCTAGTGTGTGGACACCTTTTCCTCCTTCACGGCTCCCTCCCACTGGTGCAGGTCCCGTCCCTATTCTTTTGTCTCTGTTATTTCTTTTTTCTTTTGCCCTACGCAAGTACATGTGGAGTTTCTTGCCTTTTGGGAGGTCTGATGTCTTCTGCCAGCGTTCAGTGAGTGTTCTGTAGGAGCAGTTCCACGTGTAGATGTATTTCTACTGTATCTGTGGGAAGGAAGGTGATCTCCACGTCTTACTCTTCCGCCATCTTGCCCCTACCTCACAGTTGATTTTTATATGTTGATCTTGTAGCCTGTGAACTTATTACTAAACTCACTTATTAGTTCTATAAGTGTTTTATTTTATAAGTTTATTTATTTGTTGGCTGTGTTGGGTCTTCGTTGCTGTGCATGGGCTTTCTCTAGTTGCGGCAAGCGGGGGCTACTCTTCATTTGCGGTGCACGGGCTTCTCATTGTGGTGGCTTCTCTTTCTTGCCAAGCATGGGCTCTAAGCGTGCGGGCTTCAGTAGTCATGGCTCGCGGGCTCTAGAGCGCAGGCTCAGTAGTTGTGGCACATGGGCTTAGTTGCTCCGCAGCATGTGGGATCTTCCCGGACCAGGGCTCGAACCCATGTCCTCTGCATTGGCAGGTGGATTCTTAACCACTGCACCACCAGGGAAGTCCAAGTATTTTATTTTAGATTCTTTGGAATATACTACATAGACAGTCATGTCATCTAGAAATAGAGTTATTTCTTTCTTTGTAGTCTGTGTACCTTCTATTTCCTTGCCTTGCCTTGCCTTATTGCCCTAGTTAGAACTTCCAATATTATATTGAAGAGCAATGGTGAGAGCCGGCATTCTTGCCTTGTTCCTGATTTTACGGGGAATGCATTCAGTTTTTCCACACTAAGTGTGATGTTTTTTGTAGATGTTCTTTGTCAAGTTTAAGAAGGTCCTTCTTTTTTTTTAGTTTTCTGAGTGTTTACCATGAGTGGGTGTTGGATTTTGTCAGATACCTTTTCTGCATCAATTGATTTGGTCATGTGATTTTTTTTTTTAAACCTTACTAATATGGTGGGTTACATTGATTTTCGAATACTGAACCAGCTTTGCATCCCTGGAATAAATATCACTAGGTTGTGGTGTATAATTCTTTTTATTTATTGCTGAATTCTATGTTTGCTAATATTTATTAGGAGTTTTTGCAACTGTATTCATGAGGGATATTGGTCTGTAGTTTTCTGTTTTTGTACTCTGTTTTATTTTGTTATTAGGTGATACTGGCTTTATAGAAGTTTAGGAACTGTTCCATATTGTGTAGAAGTGATGTTAATTCTTCTTTAATCATTTGGTAGACATTTCCAATGAAACTGTCTGGGCCTGCCTGAAGATTTCTTTTTGGGGATATTTTAAATTACAAACTCTGTTTTCTTACTAGTTACAGGACTATTCATTCTCTATTTTATATTGAATGGGTTGTGGTATTTTATACTTTTTGAGGAATTGGTCCTTTTCATTTATATAAGTTGTCTAATTTATGTGTGCAGCTCTATCATTTGGTCCATACACACTTATATTTTCTTGGTGGATTAACCCTATTATCATTATGTTATGTCCTTCTCTGTTTCTGATAATTTTCTTTAGTTTTATGTCTACTCTATCTGATATTAATGTAGCAACTTCTACTTCCTTTTTATTAATGTTTGCATGATATCTCTTTTCCCGTCTTTTTTCTTTCAACATACATATTACATTTGAAGTTTCTTATAGACAGCATGTAGTTGGGTCATCCCCTCATCCCCCCATCTGACAAATCTCTATCTTGTAACTGGTATATTTAGGCCATTTACATTTTTTTATTGTGTAAGTTTAAGGTGTACTATCTGTTATTTTGATACCTTTATATATTGTAAATGATTGCAAATGTAGCAATATTTATTACACAACATAATTACAGTATGATATTATTGTCTATATTCATTATATGATGGATTAGATCTCAAGGCTTATTTAATACTTGTTACAAGTTTGTACCCTTAAACACCATCACTCTTATCCTTCCCCACGGACCATTTGCATATAATGTAATTTTGATACGTTAAGTATGCCATTTTATTTTTTGTTTTCCTTTGGTTCTATTTTTCATTTCTGTATCTTCTTTTACTTAAGCTTTTTGTGAGTTACTAGAACATGTTTTATTTTATCTTATTTATTATTTATTTATTTTTATTTTTATTTATTTATTTTTATTTTTATTTATTTTTTGGCTGCACTGCGTGGCTTGTGGGACCTTAGTTCCCTGACCAGAGAGCTAATCCAGGCCCTTGGTGGTGAGAGCGCAGAGTCCTAACCACTGGACTGCCAGGGAATTCCCGTAGAACATGTTTTAGAATTACATTTTGATGTATCTGTAATGTTTTGAGTATCTCTTTGTATTGCTATTTTAATGGTTGCTCTAGTTATTCAATTATACATATACACATATTTTTCAAAGTCTGGTGTTCACATTTTACCAGGTCCAGTGAAGTGTCAAACCATTACCTCTAAATTCCTTTTTTCTCTCTCATTTTATGGTATAATTGTTTTAAGTATTTCTTTGACATGTATTGAGAACCATATTAGATGGTGTTATAGATTTTGCTACAGCTGTCAAACTTATTAGAAAAATCAAGATGTGATTTTTATTATATTTACATGTATTCTGCTCTGACCATATTTTTTTACCTCCTGATGTTTCAAGATTTCGTTTATTATTTACTGTTTAGTGAACTTCCTTTTGTCATTCTCTTAGGATAGATCTGCTGGCAACAGATCCTCAGTTTTCCTTCATCTGAGAATGTCTCAATTTCATCTTTGTTCTGAAGAATATTTTCAGTAGTATAGAATTCTGAGTTGACATTTCTTTCAGCACTTGGTAAATGTGTGCTATTTCCTTTGGCCCTCCTGATTTCTGATTAGAAATCTGCTATCATTTGAATTTTTTCCCCCCATATACATAGTGCATTGTTTCTGGCTACTTTCCTTGTCTTCAGTTTTCAGAAGTTTGACTGTGATGTGTATATTTGGGGATTTATCTTTTTTGGTGTTCATTCAGTTTCTTGACTACGTAGGTTTATGTTTCTTGCTAAATTTGGGAAATTTTAACCTATTATTTCTGGAATGTTGTTTTAGACCCACTCTCTTTCTCTAATGAAACTGATGACGTGGATGTTAGATGTCCCACATGTCTCAGAGTTTTTGTTCATTTTTTTTCTTCAGTCTGCTTTTTCTCTGTTCTAATTAGGTACTTTCTAGTCTTTATATTCATGTTCATTGATTATTTGTCATCTCTATTTGTTGTGGAGTCCATTCATTGAATAGTTAGTAATTTTTATATTTCTAAAATTTTCATTGGTTATTCTTGATATGTATCTTTATATAGTTTTTCCAGATATTTTTCTGGTTTTGTGGAGACTTCCTGTTTATTTTATGAATTTCAAACATGTTCTTAATTATTTATTGAAATATTTTAATGATAGCTGCTTTAAAATCCTTCCTAGGTAATTCCAACATCTTTGTCATCTTGGTGTTGGTCTCTTTTGTTGTCTTTTCTCATCCAGTTTGAGATCTTCCTGGTTCTTAGTATGATGAATTATTCTTTATCAAAACCTGGACATTTTAAATATTATAAGACTGAATCTACTTAAGTCTTGCATTTTAGCAGACTTCCTCCTAATGCTCCTCTGGTGGGTGAAGAGGGGGTCTGCTTTGTTTCTTCATGTAATGGTGGAAGTCCAGGTTGTCCCCTGGGTCCCAGTTGACACTGGCTCATTGTCACTGCTGGGAGGGCTGGGAATTCAGGCCCTTCTCTAGGTCTCTGCTGACACCAGCCTGCCTGGGAGTTGGAGGGACTTTCCCTGCTGCTCCCCACTAACCTTCACTGATACTGTGGTTACTGATAAGAGGTTGTGGAAGTACTTGCTCTCCACTGGGTATCTGTTGATCCTACTCCAGCAGGACAGGAAGGGGCACCTTGTTTCTGCTGGGAAGAGATGGGAGTTCTGGCTCCTTGCATGGTCTCCACTGACACTGTGGCATGGAACTGGAGGTGGCCTGTTTCCATCTGGTAGGGATGAAATTCCCAGCTTCCCACTTGGCCTTCTCTGACACTGTTTGAGATGGGGGTGGGAGAGCGTCTTTCTCCATACTTGACTTTGCTGGTGGGAGTAATAGCCACAGCTATTTTTGTGTTGTTTGGCTGGAGTGGAGCAGTTACTGCCTGAAAATGGTCTCTCTTGCCAGATTGGCCTTTTCCTTCTTAGGCTCTTTGGGTAGAGACAGCAGGCTTTCCTTGAGGCAGACCAGAAAAGGTCTGCACATGTTGGCATTTCTTGGTTGCCGCTTCTACATTATCCAGTCGGATGTAGGAGGCAAAAAGAAAACCCAGGGAACTCACTGTGTGTCCTTCTTAGGGTCATGAGGTCCCTAGACAGTCAACCGCCTTCTCTCCACCTTTCAGAGTCTCCTTGTGTTTGTTGTATGTATAGTGTCCAGGGTTTTCAGTTGTACTTAGCAGGAAGAATAGGGAAAACAACGTCTGCATCTATTCTGTCTTACAAAAGCATAAATTCTGTCTGCTTTTGTAAGATAACAGGTTTAGTTCTACATACGTATTTGCCAGGCCACAGCTCCCTGTTCTCCCCTGTGCATAGCCTTTGTCACATAATGACAATAATTGTAATTGTCTGTAAACATGTCTGCCCTGTCACCACCTGTGAGCTCATAAAGAAGGCCAGGCCTTTCATCTCCGTATTTCCCAGTATACAGTAGTCCTTTACTTGGTCAGTGGAGGCAGTCCACTGCCCATTTCTGGCAATGCCCTTTCATAGGCATGTCCTGTTGGAAAACTGCCAGTTACCTGCCCAGGCCTCAGACCTCAGACCCCCCCCCCCCCCCCCAGTATCCTCAGTCTTTTATATTCTCCTGCCAGGAACTGCTGGAAATTGGGCTGGGGAGGGTTTTGCTGCTAGGCTGGCTTCACCAAGAGAAAACTGGCTTTGGGTGAATCTCGTTTATCACCTGGTCCAAACTGATCATTTTAGAGATGAACAAAACAAGGCCTACAGTGGTTAGATGACTTACTGAAGGTCAAGTTAATGGTACAGCTGAAATGAAATTGGAATCTCTGGCAAGTCCAGTTCTCTTTTTTGTTGTGTTTTCCACCTACTTTATTTTACAGCCTGAAAGTAGATTCCAGTTGTGGGTTTGTTTTTTTAGAATCTTAAAACAAAGGGCGTAAGCACACTGTCTCATGTTCTTTATTTATTATTATTATTTTAAAAATATTTATTTATTGGGCAGCACCAGGTCTTAGTTGCGGCATGCGGGATCCTTAGTTGCGGCATGGGAACGATCTCTTAGTAGCGGCATGCGCACGGGATCTAGTTCCCTGACCAGGGATTGAACCTGGGCCCCCTTCATTGGGAGCGTGGAGTCTTAGCCACTGGACCACCAGGGAAGTCCCATCATGTTCTTTATTTTTTTAATAGAGTGTCAAACTTTATTGACTGTAACTTGGAGAACCAATTTTAGTATATTCCCAGTGGTTTCAAAATTGTATTTTTCAAAATTGAGGTATAATTGACATGCAACATTATATTAGTTTCAGGTATACAACATAATGATCTGTATTTGTATATATTGCAAAATAATCACTGCACTAGGTCTAGTTAAAATCTGTCACCATACATAAAGATTTTTTTTCTTGTGTTGAAAACTTTTAAGACCTACCCTCTTTGTAACTTTCAAATATGCAATATAGTATTAACTATAGTCACCATGCTGTATATTATATCCCCATGATTTATTTATTTATTTATTTAATTTATTTTATTTTTGGCTGCGTTGGGTCTTCGTTGCTGCACGTGGGCTTTCTCTAGTTGTGGCGAGCGGGGGCTACTCTTTGTTGCGGTGTGCGGGCTTCTCTTTGCGGTAGCTTCTCTTGTGGAGCTTGGGCTCTGGGTGCATGGGGTTCAGTAGTTGTGGCTCACGGGCTCTAGAGCGCAGGCTCACTAGTTGTGGTGCACGGGCTTAGTTGCTCTGCGGCATGTGGGATCTTCCCGGACCAGGGTTCGAGCCCATGTCCCCTGCATCGGCAGGCGGAGTCTCTTCCCGCTGTGCCACCAGGGAAGCCCCCTATTTATTTTATGACTGGAACTTTGTACATTTTGACTCCTTCACCCAATTTGTTCACGCCTGCCCCCCCCTCACAGGCTCCCCTTCCTCTCTGGCAACCACCAGTCTGTTCTCTGTATCTGTGAGCTTGCTTTTTTGTTTTTTAAAATTAATTAATTAATTAATTAATTAATTAATTAATTTTTGGCTGTGTTGGGTCTTCGTTTCTGTGCGAGGGCTTTCTCTAGTTGTGGCAAGTGGGGACCACTCTTCATCGCGGTGCGCGGGCCTCTCACTCTCGCGGCCTCTCTTGTTGCGGAGCACAGGCTCCAGACGCGCAGGCTCAGTAATTGTGGCTCACGGGCCTAGTTGCTCCGCGGCATGTGGGATCTTCCCAGAGCAGGGCTCGAACCCGTGTCCCCTGCATTGGCAGGCAGACTCTCAACCACTGCGCCACCAGGGAAGCCCCAGATATCTTTTTGAGTTAGTGTTTTTGTTTCCTTTGGATAAATACCCAGAAGTTGAATTGCTGGATCAACTGGTAGTTCTACGTTTAATTTTTTGAGGAACTTCCTTCCATTACTGTTTATCATAGTGGAGGTACCAATTTATATTCCCATCAGCTGTGTATGAGGGTTCCCTTTTCTCCGCATCCTTGCCAACACTTGTTATTTCTTGTCTTTTTAATAATAGTCATTCTAACAGGTGTGAGGTGATACCTCATTGTGGTTTTGATTTGCATTTCCCTGATGATTAGTGATGTTGAGTATCTTTTCATGTGCCTGTTGGCCATCTGTATTTCTTCTTTGGGAAGATGTCTATTCAGGTCTTCGGCCCGTTTTTTAATCAGATTATTTTTTTGCTGTTGAGTTGTATGAGTTCCTTATATATTTTGGATATTAACTTCTTATCAGATATGTGATTTGCAAATATTTTCTCCCATTCAGTAGGTTGCCTTCTCATTTTGTTGGTGGTTTCCTTTGCTGTACAGAAGCTTTTTAGTTGATGTAGTCCCACATTTATTTCTGCTTTTATTGACTTTGCCTTTGGAGTCAGATCCAAAAAATCATCACCATGACCAATGTCAAGGAGCTTATCACCTATGTTTTTTTCTAGGAGTTTTATGGTTTCAGGTCTTACATCTTTCATCCATTTTGAGTTAATTTTTGTGTATGGTATAAGATAGTGGTCTAGTTTCATTCTTTTGCATGTGGCTGTCTAGTTTTCCCAGCACCGTTTATTGAAGAGACTGTCCTTTCCCCATTGTATATTCTTGGCTCCTTTGTTGTAAGTTAACTGACTATATACGCGTGGGTTTACTTCTGGGCACTCTCTTCTTTTCCATTGATCTGTGTGTCTGTTTTTATGCCAATACCATACTGTTGTGATTACTTTGTAGTATAGTTTGAAATCTGGGATCATGATGCCTCCAGCTTTATTCTTCTTTCTTTGGCTATTTTGGGTCTTTTGTAGTTCCATACAAATTTTAGGATTGTTCTATTTCTGCAAAAAATGCCGTTGGAAATTTGTTAGGGATTGCATTGAATCTGTAGATTACTTTGGATAGTATGGACATTTTAACTATTCTTCCAATCCATTAGCTTGGAATATCTTTCCATTTATTTGTATTTTCAATTTCTTTCATCAGTGCCTTATAGTTTTCAGTGTACAGGCCTTTCACCTCCTTGGTTAAATTTATTCCTAGGTATTTTATTGTTTGTTTTTGTTTTGCTTTTTAATTTTTATTTTATATTAGGGTACAGTTGATTTACAATGTTGTGTTAGTTTCAGGTGTACAGCAAAGTGATTCAGTTATACATACACATATATCTATTCTTTTTCAGATTCTTTTCCCGTATAGGTTATCACAGAGTATTGAGTAGAGTTCCCTGTGCTATACAGTAGGTCCTTGTTGATTATCTATTTTATATATAGTAGTGTGTATATGTTAATAATGTATTGTTTTTGATGAATTGTAAATGGAATCGTTTTCTTAATTTCCCTTTCTGAACGTTTGTTATTAGCATGTAGAAACGCAACAGATTTCTGTATATTGATTTCGTATCCTGCAACTTTACTGAATTCATTTATTCTTACAGTTTTTTGGTGGAGTCTTTAGGGTTTTCTATATATAATATTCTGTCATCTGCAAGTCGTGACAGTTTTACTTTTTCCTTTCCAGTTTGGATGCCTTTTATTTCCTAGTCTAATTGCTCTGCCTAGGCCTTCCAATAGCATGTTGAATAAAAGTGGTGAGAGTGGACATCCTTGTCTTGTTCCTGATCTTAGAGGAAATTCTTTCAGTTTTTCACCATTGAGTATGATGCTAGCTATGGGCTTGTCATATATAGCTTTTATAATATTGAGGTATGTTCTCTTTATACCCACTTTGTTGAGAGTTTTTATTATAAATGGATGTTGAAATTTGAAAATGGTATTTCTAATGGGCCTGTATCTTTTCAGCAGGCATACGGCTATGGTCCATACAGTGGTGCATACCCGCCAGGAACTCAAGTTGTCTATGCTGCCAATGGGCAGGCTTATGCTGTACCCTACCAGTACCCATATGCAGGTAACTTACGCCAGCCTTTCATTCCTTGTTTATCTTCATTTAGTGAGTCGATCAATAAAGCCTGAAGAATTTTTATTTCTCAATTTAAAGTGAGCTATGTTTCTTCTGGTTAGACTAGAAATCACTCTGCTACTTTAAAAAAAAAAAAGCATTATATATCTTCACACTGCTTTACAAAAGTTAGAGTGGGCTTGATTTTTAAAACTTCACTATTGTATCCAGATTCATCCCCAAGAAGAGAATTTGTACTTCCTGAAATTCACTTACATTAAGAAGCAACCAAACTAAGAGGCCCATTTTAAGGGATAAAAGGCAATCAATCTTTCTCTTTTTTTTCCTTCTGGTAGTATCCTTCAAAAATTATCACTACTTAGGTGTGATGTTCCATTTTGCAGGTGAAGTAGAGGCCTGAGAGGGCTTATGTTTATTCTGGGCTTTTAATGGGTTCCTTTCATTTTCGCCTCACCCGAAACAAGTTGTTAGGTGTGAATGACTGGCCTGTGTAGGAGGCATCAAGTCCTAGGTGCAGCATGGGCAGGGGAAGTCTATGGGGTGGAGGTGCAGGAATATGCTGGTGCCTACAACCAGGGCAAGGGGGACCAGAGCTACGTGCCTGATGGCCTGAAGAGTGAGGCCACACCCAGACCCCAATGAGCAGGTGAAGTCAGGCAGGGGCAGGTCACAGTGGGTATGGCATGTCAGAACGACACACAGGAGAGTGAGTTGGTGAATAGACTGGAATGGGAGCCCAGAGCTTGCCAAGAGATCAGAGCTCTAAGTGGCTGTGAGCAAACCTAGCACAGTGCCTTAACGCAGAAGCAGTAGAAGGAGAGTATGTTACCAGAAGGGTGAGTGGTCACTGATATTAATGCCGCAGAGAAGCCAAGGGGGCTGCCACAGGGTCTCTGGATTTGGCCAGCCCCAGACTCAAAGTGTCCTTTTGGTTAGTGGTGGTTACTTTGGTTTTTTATGCATTAGCACTTAATACAAGAGAGTTTCTCCTGTTATCTGTTTCTGGAATCTGATGCAGTGCACTCAACTAGCATAGACTGAAGGATTCTGCCTTGCTTGATTTTTTTTTTTTTCATGTCAAGTTGAAAACTGATAAAATAATGATGCTGAAAAATGAACTATTTGTCTATCCTCTAATCCTAGCACAACTATTTTTGTTTGAATTTTTTTCCTCATGTAAAATAATTGTTTCATCTTTGTTACCTTACATTACTTTTTGCATTCTATTCTCATTTTATCAATAAAGTTTTATGTATTTTGTCCAGAGTGCTACATAATCTTCTTAAGTATTTTTAATGGTTGCATACTGTCATGTGGGGTGATGTATTATTAGTTGTCTTTACTTTTTTCTTTTCATTTTTACTGTCATAGATATTGCTTTGAATATTTCTAATCATTTTCTTTTCCCTTCCTGTTAAATATGTCTTAGAATACATTTCTGATTTCTCTATATTAAATTAATATGTCAGAGGGCATAAACATTTCTGTTTCTTTTGATACCATTAAAAAATTATAAAAGTTTTCAAACATACGAAAGTAGGGACAGTAAATGAACTGTCAAATTTGCCTGTTACCAGCTTCAACAGTTACCACATCTTGTTTCACCTGTACCTTCTCTCCCCACCTCTGGATTGTTTTGAGGGAAATTCAGACTTTATATCATTTCATCTGACAGTATTACAGTAAGTCTTGATACCATTTACCAAGTTAATTTCCAGAATAGTTTACCAGTTTATAATGCCACTAGGAGTTAATGATGTACTGGTTTCTCTGTAGTCCCGTAAAGATTGCCTGTTGTTGTGCTCTGAAAGTTTTGATAAGGTCTTAACATGGAGTCAGGTTGCTTTAGTTTACATTTCTATGATGACTGGCAAAGAGAAACATTGTACAATTGTTTACAAATTAGATTTTCCCTTGTATGAATTATTTTTTTTCCCCCATTTATTTTGGGGTTGGTGGTCGGTTTTTAAGCCCTAGCCTAATCGTCTGATGAGAACCAGCCTTTTATTCAGCCCCTAGGCCACAGACTGGGATAATCCCAGCTGTTTCTAATTCTGCAGAAAAGCAGAAGTTCTGTGCTTGTGCTTGTGCTTGTGCAGGGAATTTCTGTACATAGGATTCCATCCTTGCCTTTGACTTTCATGATGAAAAAAGAGACAGCCCGCTCGGGGCCACCTCAGAACACTTGCTGCTCAGGGCTGAGTGCAGTCCATGGGCGTTCGGCATTTGCGCTGTGAGCAGCTAGCAGTGTGCTTGCTGTGGAAGGGCTGCTCAGTACTGGTCGTCCCGCTGCAGCATCGTGCTGGTAACCAGGCAGGAGCTCTTCAGTCAGCCTCTCTAAGGTACTCCGGTGCTTTGCCAGCTTCGTGACACACTGCCTTGCAGTGTCCGTAGAGGCCCTGGTCGTGCAGAGAAGGTTGAAGGCCTTCTCTTTAATATGATTGGGGCCGGGTGGCCGGGCAGCCAGTTTAGAAGTGCACAGAGTGCTGTGTGCACACTATAAGTATTCTGTTTTGATTTTCCCATGTTAGTAGACATTTGTTCAGCTGTCTCTTGTGGGCTTGAGGTCTTTGGTTTGAGTTGGCTCCTTTGGTTGGAGTCCTCTGTTTCCGTCTTACAGAGATGGTACTCATGTGACACATGATTGCACTACAGTTTCCAGGGCCAAGTCTGAGAGCAGACCTCTAGATTTTGTGATTCTTGGTGTCTCCTCCCCCATCTTTTATAATTTACTCAATTCGTTGGTTTGATGGTAATTTGTAAAAGTTACTTGCGTTTATTTAGCCTTTCCTAAAGTATCTAACTTAATTGTCATAGAAACAGTATCTGCCTTTTCTACATTTGTGTTTTGATCATTTATGTAAAGTTTAGTTAAATTAGATAATTAAAATAAGTACAACTTGGAAATGTCCCTAGTTGACTTTGGTAAAGACTTAGCTCCTGGGATTTCCCTGGTGGCGCAGTGGTTAAGAATCCGCCTGCCAATGCAGGGGCCACGGGTTCGATCCCTGGTCTGGGAAGATCCCATGTGCCGCAGAGCAACTAAGCCTGTGCGTCACAACTACTGCAGCCTGTGCGCCTAGAGCCTGTGTTCCACAGTAAGAGAAGCCAGCGCAATGAGAAGCCTGTGCACCACAACAAAGAGGAGCCCCTGCTCGCTGCAACTAGAGAAAGCCCACGTGCAGCAACGAAGACCCAATGCAGCCAAAAATAAATAAATATATTAAAAAAAGAAAAAAAAAAGACTTAGCTCCCTGGTAGGAACAGAGGTGAGCAGGAGCTGCAGCAGAAGTTGGCTCCTGGTCATGCAGTGAGGAGATCCCTCTGGGGGGCTAACAGAGGGAATGCAGGTTTAGATTCTTCAGGGGATCTTTTAATTAGGTCAGCTTGCAGGTTCCTACTGTATGGCATTTCACTACTTGGAGTTGCCTAATTGAAATTTTTTTAAATTTCAAGGCTGTGATAGTGAATGCTACAGTTCACCAGTTTTGTAGTTGAAACATGCTGCCCTCAACCCCCGTGTGCCTCACTTTTGCCTGTCTGTAAAATAGGGATAACGGGAAGCTCAACTCATAGGGCTGTTGTGAGGATTAAGTGAGTCAATGAATGTAAATGCTTGTAATACTATAAGTGCGTAGACTAGTAAGCACTTGTAGATGTTAGCCTTTAGTGTCACTGTTGGTTTCACTTCCATTCTTCATCTACATGGACATATCACTATTGGATTAATCTCTCTATTTCCTAGGGTTGAACTGCTAAGGGAATAGTGGGTCAAGGAGGAAAGTTAACACTATATGTGAGCAATTTTAAAGCTAATTAGCTATTGAACAGTATATTGTGAAGCATAGAAGAGAACAAGCAATGCATTTCCAGTTGTAAACTTTAATTGTGCAAATAAATTTTAAATTTGTTTAAAGTTTGCTTTTTAGAAGTTTTCCCTCTAACATAAATATTTTTCCCCATAAAGGCATAAGGTTAAAAATGAAGAGCAGGTTAGGTTAGCAGATTAAAGGTTTAATTTAAAAACGGTTTGCATGAATACTGAGAAGCTAATTAACTTCTAGGTGGGTGTTTCTTCTTAGCTTTCAGTGGGGATTCTTGACTCTCCCATTGTCTCTAGGCTCCGTGTGTCCCCCACACTCCTCGTCTGCCTGCCATCCTGATGAGCAGGATGTGCGGGGCTGAAGTGGGCATTGGAGGCTGGCATTTGCAGCTTCTTTAGGATTCTGCTCTCTGCCGTGTCTGGGACTGTGGACCTTGGGAAGCTGAGCATCTTGACTTCCTCTCAGTGCCGTCGTAGAAATGGAGGGGTCCTCCTCACGTGGCCACGTCCAGTCACCTTCGCTTGTGGTGGAGGAGAGCTGGGGGGCCCTCACTGCAGTCACCCCAGCAGCGCCCCGAGCGGGGGTGCAGTGCATGGAGAAACCTCAGGAAGGGTCCCAGTCAAGGGAGCCATCTGTTTGAGTCAATGCTGGACTTCACAAACTGCTCCTGTGTTTTCCTTCTTTTCTAGGACTTTATGGACAGCAGCCTGCCAACCAAGTCATCATTCGTGAGCGGTATCGAGACAATGACAGTGACCTGGCACTGGGCATGCTGGCTGGAGCAGCCACAGGCATGGCCTTAGGGTCTCTGTTCTGGGTCTTCTAGAGTCCTTGGAACCTGGATGTGCATAGCTTCTGATACCCTGTGTGCAATAATATAATTTGCAGGGCATTTCTGTTTGTTATAAATGTTTTTAATAATAGTTTTAGTAGTTCTTTTGAAAGTAGTGACATCATACTTATAACTAATCCATATCAGTACCACGGAGAAGGCTTTGGACTGCTGTTTAGCTAAAACGTGGACTAGTTGGGGGCACTGGCTCATTCTAGGAGTTTTTTTATGGAACTCTCAGAATACCTTATTTGAACACACCTGTTTGGAAAGGGCATTTTCCTTTTAGAGTTAGGCCTTACTGCTTAAGGGATAGTTATTTTAGTGTTACGCTAGTAACGTCGTGATGTATGAGTGGTGAGTGATTGTGGCAAGAAGAACTGCAGCTGTTTTGGTTTAATGCCAGACTTTGAAACCTCAGACCAGACCTGGCTGCACGTTACTTCAGGAGCTGTAGGCTGGAACCTTCCTGAATCAGCGGTGTGATATCGCCACAGCCTCTGGGGCTCTGTAGGCTTCTAGCAAAGCCGACTGATTAGGGTGATGGGCAGGGTGGCAGATCCCCCGCTCTAAAATGATGCTTTTCATTTTATTTTTACTAGTTTGTTTTTGGTAGTGATCCTTGGAAAACATCCCAAATTAAGAGTAGACTTGAGTCTCAGTGTTTTCAGGCTTTATCATTTAAAACTTGAACAAGGCAAAACAATTACGAATAAGTGTGTGGAGGTAGATTTGCTTTATTCAGAGGCATCATGTTTTGAGTGTTTGCTTTGAGTATTTTTATTGCCACTTCAGCCTACGTATAGCTTATTTTTCTACTTGTTGAGAAAGTAATATTAAGAGAATGGTGAGGAGAGTGGAATGAGAGCCATAGTTACAGTGTTACTGGCTCAGGGGATTGCGCTGCACTGAGGATCCCCTTTTCCACCCTTCTGAAGGCTGTTAAAGGCCCGTTTCCTGTCCTGTGCAGGACTGGGGCGCTGTGGCTGTCCCCGAGCACTGGGGTGCGTGGAGCCCCGGTGGTGGCATGGTGGGGGAGACTCAGGTTGCAGATGGGAGTTGCGGCCTAAGGACATGAATGACCTGCTCAAGGTGTTACGCCATCTGACCGGGACACTGGCCTTGTTTTCATTCTTGACTCAAATGTCACAGAGAAGCTTAAAACCATTTAATTTGAGCCCCAACTATGTGTGAAGCTCTGGAAGACTGAGAGTCGTGCATTTTTGTTATTTCTTATTTCTTTATTTATGTAAATTTTAAAACTTCAGTTATTCCAGTTTTCTGTCCTGCATGCTTTAAACAATGTACTTTTACAAAGGAAGTTTAGCGCATTGAAGGTCTCTGCCCCTGTACTCCATGTGGCCCTATTTTCCATAAAATACACTCCTAGTAGCACAAATTCCGTTTTTATTCTATGTGGCCAGTTACATACATAGTCTTTTGTTTCACTGATCAACCCATTCCATCTCTAAGTCAGACTTATTAAATAGATCTATCTCCGTATGAAACCAGATGCCAAATGAACTTTGTGGTGACCACAGGTGTGTTTTCCTAGCCAATTCTATTGCACTTGTTGACACTGGAGAGTCTGTTTCCAGCTGAAAAGAAGTATACTTGGCTGTCATCTCTTTGGATGTTTGACATGGTGGAAAGTTGCCATATGTGATGTGTGATGACACTGGTTTTGATGGTTAAAAATGTTGCTTTAGTTATTTTACATCATATGTAATAAGAATGGTTTTGTTCAGATGGTAACCATTATTCGAGCTGTATGTTTTACTTACAAAATACTAAACTCAGTTTTTCATGTTGCATCATTTTGAACTTGGAGTTACTGGAACCACAGGTACTGAGTTACGTCAGTGAAATGCCCTTGAAGCAGATGGTCTCCTTGTGTTCCCGTGGCTTCCCTCTGACAGAAGCGGGAGAGCTGTGGACTGAAGCTTGGGCCCACGTGTGCCCCCCCATCTCCAGTCCCTGTCCCCAGCGGGGCCAGCCCCACCGGGCAACTGTAGTTGAGTCTGGAAGTTCACTGTCACTAGTGACTTGATCCTGAGAGGAAATGCATACTCTGTATAAAGATGGGCTGAGATACTTCATTTCCCTGGCCCAAGCTCTCGTAGATGCCAACGCTTAGGTAATCCTAAATCAAGAAGTTAGGTGAGTTGGAAGGAACTTGTTCAGGTTTAGTCAGTATTTTACTTCCATGTGTACTTTTAGCTAGTTGGCCGTTGACATTGCACACATGCCAGTTGGCTTGTTTCTTAGCTCTGTTCTTTTAATTCCTTGAGTTAACTTCAGGGTCTTAGATGTAAAGAGAAGGGAGAGACCCGTGGTTGTGTTTCAGATCATCATTCATGAAACGGGCCAGACCAGGACACAAGATCTGGATCATGGGAGAAGTTCCTGCCATTGAGACAGAATGACCCACATTTATTTTCTACATTACTTGTGATACTGTGTGCTTTCTTTCTCCTTCCCAAGTTTATGTAGACACCAGCATGGGATGCAGTTCCAGTTTTTTCCCCTAGGGTTGATCTTTTTTTCTGATTGCTTGCCTGTCTCTAGTATTCTGTTGTGTCCTCAGAACCTATTTTTCCCTGTATATGCAAATTGTATGTTTATAAGTGAAAATGTTAATACACTAAATGATTGTTAACCTTAAAGCATATTTCATTGACTTCTATTGTTTTTTTTTAAATTCAGTTTATTTAAACTATAAAGATAAAAACGGTTCATGCGTTTCTCCCATCCCCCACCCCCTGGCTCTGGCAACCACGAGTCTGGTTTTTTGTGTTTTTTTTCATTTATTTTCTAGTAACACAGTCAGCTTTTTCTGCTGCATCACAGGCAGTAAGAATGCCATTTATGGAATGCTCAATGCATTCCATAAGTGCTAGGGAATGTATTGTCACATTAGAAAACAATAACTCATTAAATTCCTGTAGTAACTCCGTAAGGGATGTGTTATCCAAGTTACACTGGATGAAACTGAGGCTCAGAAGTTAAATTCTTTTCTTGGGAGTGCACAGGTAGTAAATGAAACAGATTTATATCTGATATTAAAACATATTCTTTTTCCCTGTGCCATGTGTATATGAGAGTAATTTCCACAAGAACATAACAAGGGTCAGTACTTCTAGGATGACTATTAAAAAACTGTCAGTATCTTCCTCAGCCAGATCTACTTGGCCTTGTGGGTTCAGTAACTTCTCCAATATCTTTGGGTACACGACTTTGTGTTTTTTGTTGTTTTGTTTTAAAAAATTATTTACATTTTTTCATTTCTGCATTACCTCACTCTCTTCCTGGCTAGCTTTTCTGTTTATCTCACCTGTTGCAGACTTTGATTAAATTGTGATGTGTGGTTGCATGTAATAGTTTAAGATGAGGAATCTCATGCTAGAAGCTCTGGGTCTCTTGGTTTCATTTCTTTAGGGAGGAAGTCTCTAGTATTTTGCCTGGGGACAATTATTTCTGGATGTCAGGGAGGGGGGACACTCCACACAGCCTTTGTAAGCCCTTCTACTTTTCCGCTGGACTTTATTCTCATCTTCCATCATGCTGGCCCTTGCTGCCTCTGGCTCTTTTTTTTTTTTTTTAAGTTTTTGAATAGGTTTTTTATATATATATATATATATATATATATATATATATATATATATATATATACATACATATATACACACACACATACACAGACATAGCTTCAGAATGAAAAAAAGGATTCAGTAAAGGTTCTTGCATCTGCCCATTTCCTATCTTCTCTTTGCTTAACCACTCATACTGGTTTATTTATCCTTCATGAGTTTTTCTTCATGCATATATAAACCAGTACAAAGATAAATTCTTATTTTTCTTCCTTTTTTACAAAAAAAGGGTTATATACATCAGTGGTACTCAAACTTCTTAGTCTCAGGATCCTTTTACAGTATTAAATTTTTGAGGCTTCCCAAGAGGTCTTTAAGGTGAGTTATATCTATCATTATTTACCATATTAGAAAATAAAATTGAGAAATTTGAAAACTTTCTTAAGAAATGGTAAACCCATTATATTTAAAAAATAGACTTTATAAAAAATATTTTCCAATACAAAATCAGTGAGGCAGAGTGTTTTCACGTTTGAAAAAATTTAGCATCGGGCTTAATAGCTGGATTTGCCTGTTTGCTTATGCGTTCAGTCTGTTGTTACTTGTTTTTTGGTTGAAGTATAGAAGGAAATACAACCTCACGTAGATGTGTAGTTGGAAAGGGAGGACCTTGCAGACCCTCAGAAAGGGTCTTGGGCACCCTCGGGGGTCCTTGGATCATACCTTGATGTATGCTGTTTTATCCTTTTTTTTTCACTTAACATACCTGAGGTATTTCCATATCAGCACGTAAGGAACTTGCCCATTCATTTTATTTGTTCTGTAATTCATCCAGTACCCTTTTACTTTGGCTAAGAATGCTATAATGGAGGATACTGTACAAAAGTGACTCATCCCAGCGTGGGGCTCTTGGAGGTACTGTGTTGTCTTTGACAGGGTGCAACTAGTGGATAACAGGGTCCCCTGGAGCGTAACTGACTTGAGTGCCTCCAGGATCCCACCGAGGCCTGGGACTGGGAGTTAGAGAACTGTATGCACAGAGGCTGACTGCCGTGATAAGCCACTGCGGGAGCTGAAGGCCAAAAGCTCTACCGCTCAAGCCGCGTCCACTGTGGTTTGCTTGGGAGGGAGACTTCTGCCCCAGGTAGTCATTTGGAGACCGCAGCTGCTTCGCTCCGGTGCCTTGGAGTCCTCAGGGAGCTTCTGCATCCTGCTGGCAGAGAAAGACGGTAAAGACACAGCCCCCTCCTCAGCTTGGCAGCGGTACCCAAGCTTCTGCTCTCATTCCAGTGGGGAGAGCTAGTCACGTGGCCCTGGTGCCATGCAAGGGGTCTGGGAGGTGTAGTCTGAGCTAAGGAAGAAGTCGCCCTGGCCACAGCTGCTGATGAGCCACAGTAAATGGTAAATACTGGTGGTCCACTATCTTCAACACTCAGTGGAAGTCAGGCTCCTATTAACCCTCATTTGCACAGTATTTACTGATTAGTGAAGTGGGTGGTAGCAAATTACATGTAAATTGTTGGTTCACATAACACAGATGTCATTTGGTCACAGAGTATTTTTGTTGCTCTATTATTTCTTTCCCTACTTACCAACTGATGGGCAGGTTTGCACCTAGAGAAAGACATTCACCCTGTCCAGCAAGGAATATAGTCATTAGTCATTCCATCCATTTGTTCTTTAATACATTAAATTCGCTCATTCCATCAAGTATTCACTGAGCATCATGGCTCCTGCTTATTTCCCCCTCCCCCACCGCTTCCCTGTGAGTTACACATTCTTGCCTGTCGCTGTGTGACCTCCGGGGTCTCCTCCCCCACTGGGAAGAATAGACCTCCCTGCCTCACTTGGGGTGTGGGGTGTGGCATTCTTCGGCTCAGGAACATCGAGGTCCAAGCTCTGGTGCCTAGGTGCTGAGGAGAGATGCGTATCCCTGGGACTCAAGCCCAGAAGGTCCTGAGGGGGTCGGCGGTGGGCTGGATTCTGCACTGCCACCAGCCCCTAGGGGATTCTGTGCAGGCTTAACTCACCCCTGGTCCTAGCTCCCCCAAGCCCTACCTTTCCTGAACACTTGTGCCTTCCTTTCACCTCTGCCAGCAGCATCTCCCTCCTGCACGTGCAGTGCCTGCCGACAGCCTAGGAAGACCTTCTCCCCTTGCAGCTCAGCGCTGTGATGAGAGGAACGACACAGTGGGGGATGGGTGTCCGGCACTGGCTTTTTCTCTGCCCGGCTGGTAGGAAATCAGAGCAGAAGTGCCTCCCCCTGGACCCCGGGAGGGCTGGTGACTCTGTGTCATCCAGGGGACATTCCTTAACAGGGTCACCCCCCAGTGGGCAGTGAGCCTGGGGTGCCCTTGAGTAGCCTCTCAGGCAGGGCCTGCCTGGTCTTTCAGCTGCCTGTCAGAGGCCAGGTGAGCACCTCCTGGGCACAGGGAATGTGTTCCGGGTGCAGTGGGAGGCTGAGGCCTGGGGGCCCTGCAGGAAGGTGTCCAGGGCATTGTCACGGAGGCTGCTCATCCCAGTCTTCAGGAGCTGCCCCACCTGCCCAGCTGGGCATGGTAGGTATGAGGGCACCTGCGACGGCGCCGCAGACACACGGGAGGGGCCACAGGGAGGACTTAGGGCTGCACTGTGGGAACGTAGGCAGCGCGGGCTCTCCGAGTCTCAGCCACTTCTTCCACGAACTAGGCGTAATAACGAGAGTCCCACCCTGGAGGACACACCGTGAGTAGTCATCCCCTCTCTTCCACTCCCCTCCTAGATGGCGGGTCTCTAGTGCTCCCAGGTCACCAGCAGCCCCTGGGAACCTATCAGAAATGCAGATTCTCTGGCTCAGCCCAGACTCTGGAGTCACCAACCAGCCCTCACGGTGATTCCAGTGCAAGTTCAGGTCTTGAGAACCACGGGTCTAGAATGGACTCCCTCCCTCCCACCCTCTTCCATCCTCTCCTCCTCCCTCCCCCGCCTTCCTTCTCTCCCCCTTGGGAGCAGCTGCACTTCTTCCTTGCTACAGCCGGTTCTGAGAGTCACCACTGGGTGTCAGAGCAGCCCCAGGAATGTCCCTGCTGTCACGCCTCCTCCCAGCACCGCCCCCCCAACCCCAGTCCCTGCTGTGGCTCCCAGGGCTTCCCAGACTGAGCCCAGAAGAAGAGGAAGTGCTTGGATCCGGGTCTGGTTGCAGAGTCCCAGAGCGCTGCACCCGTGCGCCTGCTCCCTCGTCACTGGCTTGGGCCGGGGCACCTGCTCCACGGCTCTGCCTCCAGTGCTTCTAGGGGCCTCAGGCGAGGTCCTGAGAGGCTAAGGGGCCTGCCTGAGGTCACCCCTGAGCCTCTACCAGGGTGAGGGCTTTGCCCGGTCCTTTCCTGACTGCCCGGGGTGAATCGTCTGGGCACCAAGGTAGTCCACCTGGCAGCACCCATGTGGTAGGGACCAGGGCAGCTCCTCCACTGTGTAGGCTGTCATGAGGGGTGTGAGGGCACAGACAAATCCCGCTCCTGCCAAATTGCCTCTCGCTCATTGTCACAGCCTGTAGAGGGCGTAGGCAGCGGTGTGGTCAGGGGAGGTGGCAGTAGACGGTGGCCACTGGGTTTGGCAATTGGAGGTCACGAGGCATCTCTGGCCTCCCTGCTTTGGGGCCCTCTGTGAGCCCTGGTCAGGGCCCCAGGGTCTCCAGGAGCCTCCACGCAGTTGGGCTTCCCTTCCCTACCCTGCGGCCATGCCAGTGTCGAGGTGGACCCTGGGCTGCCTGTCTCAGGCCCCGTGCAGCCTCCTTCCTCCACATGGCCTTGTGGGCAGTGGTCCTCCTCCTGAACACCCCCCTCCAGGCTTTGCCCACACTCCCTGCTGGGCTCGACCCACTCAGGGTCCACCCTCCCACGCGCTCAACAGACATCTGGGCCCTGCTCAGTGCCAGGCACAGGCGCGAGGCTGGACAGACAAGGTCACTGCCTTGTGGAGCCAGTGAGGACGCAGCACCCTCCCTGCCACAGTGGGTGCTCCGCCGAGCACCGGGAGGGGCTGCAAGGGACAGGAGGGGTTATGCTGGGTTTCCAGACCAGGGACAGGAGTGCCATGGCCCGTGGGCAGGACAGGCTGGGAGAAGGTGGGAACAGAGAATGGGGCAGAGCCACGGTGGACTGTGGGGGACAGAGGACCTGGAGAAGTTCTTGGAGGCCGTGGCAGCTGTGGTGAGCGGGACGTGGGCCAAGCCTTGGGTAACTGGACACGTGTTGTCCAGGAGCCTTGGCAGGACTTGCTGAGGGTCAGCTGGAGAGTCGGGAAGTGGTTTCTGCCCAAGCTCCTGGGCCTCTGTCCCCGGGGACTTGGGGTGGGGCTGGGGCAGAGATGCAGGAGAGTGACAAGTGAGAGGCGATTTCTCCCGAATGGCCTGGTGGTTATGTCTGGAGGTCAGGACAGAGGTCTGAGCACAGCGATGGTATTTAAGGCCTGGAGCTGGTGAGCAGGGAGCAGAGGCCATCTTGGGACCGACCGGCCAGGGTGAGGGAGGAGGGCTGCGGGCATGGTGGACGTGGGCAGAGCGCGGCTAGGCTGTAGAGGGTGCGGACAGCGGCGTGGTCAGGGCGGTGGCAATAGAGGGTGGCCACTGGGTTTGGCAAGTGGAGGTCATCAGTACCTTAACATGCTTCAGGGGAAAGTGGAGAGGACGGGAGTGGGTTTGGGGCAGGGCCTGCACACAGGCCCACACACCCTCCTGAGCTTTCCCTCCCCAAGCCCATTATGGCAAGGGCCTGGCTTCAGGCATCAGGGGCTACCAGCCGCCTCTGAAGCTCCTCTTCCTCCCTGGGGATGAAGCCGCTGAGCGCACCGGGTGATGTAGGCTGAGCATCTTGGGCAGTGTGGTGCCTGTGGCCTCCGTCTACTTTGAGACCCTCGCCGTGAGGAGGGGCCTGTGGCACATGAGGAGGGCGAGGGGTCCAGGTGGGCACACCTTGGCCTCAGGGAGCTACACATGGACACGCGCAGCTGTGCACACACAGAAGGGGCATGTGTGCTCTCCAGACGGCATCCTCCAGGCGAGCTCCACATCTAAAACTGGAGGTGGTTATCACCATTATCGTCACCCGCTGCCAGGTTCAAGTCTGGCCCTGAGTCGTACCTGCTCTGTGAGCGTCTGGGCCAAGCAGTCGCTGGTGCCCGTGTGCCACGTGCCACAGGGTCTGTGAGAGAAGCCTGATCACTAGCGCAGGGAGGCGAGTGCCCGCTCAGTGGGGACCAGGAGGGAGAAACCTGGAGAGAGAAGGGCCCGGCTGTCTTCCTTCCTCCCCTCCTGCCCTCCTGAGCCTCAGCAACATCATTTGCAAAATGGGGACGTGGCCGCAGCTGCCCCCGAGGGGTGCTCAGCGTGTGGCGTTAACACACAGGAGACACTTTTAAAGAGGGCCTGGCGCAGGTGAGTGCCCTGTGTGCTGCTCCTAGGGCTGTGTCCACAGGCGAGGACACCGAAGCCCAGGAGGGTAACCCAGCAGGGGCTCCTGCGACTGGGACCCCTTCCCCCTCCCAGAACTGGCTTCCAGCGTGCTCTTGCGGCTGGCATGGAGCTGGGTGCTCAGCAATGGTGGAATTCACTAATGACATTCTGTTGAATATTCAGGGTTGGAAAATAGCATCTTATTAGAACAACACTTGGGCCGTCTGCAAGGAAGTGGCATCAGCTTGCCCTGGGCTGAAACCTTGGCCAGTATAGACTGGCTGGCCAGTTTTTCCAGGCCACACCGTGAAGCAGCGGAAACCCTGGTGCCATGTAATGGGAAAGGCCTCTTGTCTTTCCCATTAGCTGTGGAGTCCTCAGGCGCTGCAGAATCTTTCCATTTCCCACAGCGTTCAGGCTGAACATCTCCCCAGCCCTGGACTGGCCCAAGCCTCCCTTCTCTTCACCTGCAAGGAGCTTCTGGCCTCTGGGCCTTTGCACTCACTGTTCCCCCTGCATGGATACTGTTCCCTGCTCCAGAGTCCCCCCCCAACCCCCGCCGCCGCTGCACTTCACTCTTTGCACATGCTGTTCCTCCCCCATGGGCATTGTTCCCTGTCCCAATGTCCTCCCACTCTCTACCCCATTCTGCACCCTTCACAGCACACATCTGCTCCCCAGTTAGTACTAGCTCATCCTTCAACTCTCAGCCAAAGGAGCATTTTCTCAGGGAAGCCCCCTGACCTTGGAGACAGGCCTCTCATTTCTTTGATGGTGCCTTCCTTTTCTTTTTAACTTTTTATTTTATGTTGGAGTAGAGCCAACTAACAATGTTGTGGTACTGCATAGCAAAGTGACTCAGCCATACATATACATGTATCCATTCTCCCCCAAACGGTGCCTTCCTTTTCTTCACCGCTCCTCTGTGGCTTCTCCTTCGATACGTGCATATTTGTGTAATTAACCAGTCAAGGCTCTCAGTCAATGAGTGGCATGTGTCTCTGTTCCTATTTTACCTTCAGGCCTCCTGTGGCACCTGGGGGATGGGAGGTGCTGAACGAATGACCTTCCATTGTTTATGTCTCAACTTTCTCCCTATCACTTGCAAGGGGAAGCTGCCAGAGAAAAGAGCCCAACAGGACATTGAGGCACCCTGAGGAAATTTGAAGAAAGCTGCTTGATAAGGTCTCTTTGGGGGCCCCCCTTTATGAGGACTACCCACATGCGGGCTTAGTCTTCACAATGCCAGACTTGTGTGTGGTCTGAGTTCCTTTCGTGCCCACTGCATGGCCCCCTTCCAGTCTGGGAATAGCTGGCACTGCCCCCAAGGGGGGGCCAATCTCTGCCTTCTAATAGGAGAGTTTACTTATACTTAAAGTAATTTACTTTAATGAAGGATTTACTTCTGCCATTTGCCTATTTGTTTTCTCTGTATCTTACATATATTTTTTTCCTCCATTGGTTTTGTGTGTGTGTGTGTGTGTGTTTAGTTGATTCTTTTTGTAGTGTACATTTTGATTCCCTTCTTTCTTTTACTTTTCTATAAAATTTTTAGTTATTTTTAAGTGGTTACCTTGGGGATTGCAATTAACAATTGTTTCAATTAAACACATTTTGTTTGAATAAAATCAGCTTAACATCAACAATATAGAAATACTCTGCTTGTATACCTTTCCATACTTTACCCTTTTTATCATTATTGTCACAGATTACAACTTTATACATCATTTTCCCATTAACATTGATTTATGATTATTGCTTTATGTATTTGTCTTTTAAATCATTTAGGAATAAAAGAGGTGTTACAAACCTAAAAACAATAATATCAGCCTTTATATTTACCTGTGTAGTCACCTTTGCCATTGTTCTTTATTTTTTCTAACTTTGAGTTAATGTCTAGGGTCTTTTCATTTCAGCATGAAGGACTCCCTTAGCATCTCTTATAGGGTAGTTCTACTGGTAATTCACTCCCTCAGTTTTTGTTAATCTGAAAATATCTTAATTTCTTTCATTTTTAAAAGATGGTTTTACTGGATATAGAATTATTGGTTGACAGTTCTTTTCTTTCAGAACTTTAAATATGCCATCCCACGTCTTCTGGCCTCCATGGTACTGATGGAAAAATCAGCTGTTAATCTTATTGAAAATCTCTTGTACATGATGAGTCTGTGCTCTCTTGTTGCATAAACATTCTCTATGTTTGGGCTTTGATAATTTACTATAATGTGTATTGGTGTGGATGTCTTATCCAACTTGGTATTTGTTGAGCATCTTGAATGTGTATATGCATGTGTTCCATCAGCTTTGGGAAGTTTTTGGCCATTATTTCCTAAGAATTCTTTCTGTCCCTTTTTGTTCCTTTCTGTCTTCTCTTAGAATTCTATTATGCGTATGTTGGTATTTTTGATGGTGTTCTACAAGTCCCTCAGGCTTATTAACTGTTTTCCATTCTTTTTTCTTTCTGTTCCATAGACTGGATATTTTCAGTTGCCTTATCTCCAGGTTCATCGGTCCTTTCTTCTGCCTGCTCAAATCTGCTGTTGAATACCTCTAGTGATTTTCATTTCCAGAATTTTGGTTTGATTCCTTTTTATAATTTTATCTCTTTATTGATATTCTCATTTTGCTCACATAGTTTTACTGATTTCCTTTAGTTCTTTTCCATGGTTTCCTTTAAGTGACTGAGCATATTTAAGACCGTTTATTTAATGTCTTTGACTAATATTTCCAATGTCTGGGCTTCCTCAGGGATGGTTTATGTCAAATACTTACATTCCTGTGAATGGACTTTTCCTCTGTATGGTTTGTAATTTTGTTGTTGTTGAGAGTTGGGCATTCTGAATATTATAATGTGTTTACTCTGGAAATTTGATTCCTCCACTCATTAAAGATTGCTGAGTTTATCTTGTTGAGGGCTGACCATCATTTAGTGACTTTTCTAAATACACACAAATATGTATATACACACACATATATAAAGATAAATGAAACTAAATGGAAGTAAGGAAGTACGTTTCACTTGAAGTGGTAAAATGTTAATACCTATAAATCATAAGTATACATCCTTCCTTTTAGTTCTATTTACCTTCCCTATTTAAAAAATTGTTGTTTTTGATATCAGATCATTTCTGTTTTAGTCATCAAGTATGATTTATAAGTTCTTTAGAGAGAAGTATAATCTATTGTATATATTTATATTTCTGCTCTTACTGTTTTTCTTTTTTACTTCTTCTTTGATCATTTTTTTGATGTTTGAAGTACTACCCTTAGTCTATCTTTAAGTTTAGATCTGTTAATGACAAATTATTTTAGCTTTCCTTCATTTACAAATACCTTTATTTCCACTTTGTTCCTGAAGGATAGTTTCACTGAATATAGAAAATTACATTTGGGAGGAGTTACATCAGCATCATGGCATAGTAAGATGCTCACTTTGTCTCTCCTCCTTCAATCTATAGGCAGTAAAACATACATAACTCAACTCGTAACTCAAAGGTGCCTCTGCCCAACACACCAGGATGCCAGGGAATTCCACACATCTGTGCATCTAAAGGTGGGTGAATTGGAACACATAGAGGAAGTGGAATCAGGGAACAGTGGAGGTGGTGCCTGCAGTCCTGGTCCCCTGGCTACAGCTGCTGAACCACAGTCCTAGGGAACCCAGGAAGAGCAGGGGAGGTGGTTGCACAGGACTCTGGCTTCCTGCCTGCAGTGGCACTTGCAGCCTTTGTAACTGGGTAACAGCAGCAGTTGGGCCTGGGACCCTATCCCTTCAGCCCCCATCCTGCCACAGTGGTGGAACCTGCGAACCTGACAACACTTGACACAGCAGAGGCTCCTACAACTTGGGCTACCCTCCCACCCTCCCTCTCCCCTCTTGGAGGTGGAGCCTGTGACCCAGGAGCTCATGGACGTGGTGGAAGAGCCTACCGTCTTGGTGCCCCAGGCAGTGACACCAGCGACACTGGCAGTGGCAAGGCACCAATTACCCCAGAGCAACAAGCAGTGATGAAGGCTCTCCGCGACACCTCTGACCCAAATGGTGGAGAGCTGGAAAGTGCGACTCTCAGTTATAAGCAGAGGCGGCTCAGGTAAGAGAAACCAAAGCTGTATGCTACAACACCACCTACTACAAAACAAAAGAAAGGCCTCTAATTTCTAACCTGTTGAATCCTTAGAATCAAGTTTAAAAAAAAAGCTTTATCTAAAGAAGAAAGATGTTCACTACTTCAGATGTGCTGGCAGACAACTCATCAAGCACCACAAAGAACCACAGGAACACTATACAACAAAAAGAAATCGACAATTCTTCATAAGTCAAACTTAAAGTCATAGAATACTGTGATCAAACTGTTAGAGAATTCAAAACAGCTGTCATGAAGCTGTCATAGTTGTCAGTGAGCTACCAAAAAACCAGAAAGATAGCTCAATGAGCTCAGGAGTAAAATTAATGAACAGAAGGAATACTTTACCAAAGACTCTGAAACTCTAAAAAAGAACAAAACAGAAATTCTGGAGCTGAAACCTTCAATAAACAAGATGAAGAATATATTAGAAAGCATTGGAAACAGAGCAGACCTTATGGAAGAGACAATTAGCTGAGCTCAAAGATAGAAATCTAGAAATGATGCAAGCAGAAGAGGAAAGAGAATTAAGACCTAAAAAAAATGAGAAAATTCTACAAACGCTCTCAAACTCTTTTAAGAAGGGTAACATTATGGACACCCCAGAAAGAGAGAGAGGGAGAGAGAAGGAGAGAGTTTATTTAAAGAAATAATAGCTGAGAACTTCCCAAACCTGGGGAAGGAACTGGATATACAAGTCCATGAAGCTAAGAAAACACCTAATTACCTCAATGCAAAAAGACCTTCTCTAAGATATATTAAAATTGTCAAAAGTCAATTACAAAGAAAGAATTTTAAAGGCAGCCAGGGACCAAGGGATGGTGGCCTACAAAGGAACCCCCATTAGGCTATCAGCAGATTTCTCAGCAGGGACTTTACAGGCCAGGAGGAAGTGGAATGACATTCTCAAAATACTGAAAGATAAAAACTGTCATCCAAGAATACTCTATCCAGCAAAGTTTTCTTTTAGATATGGAGGTGAAATAAAGGCTTGAGACAAACAGAAACTGAGGGAGTTCATCAACACTAGACTTGTCTTACAAGAAATGTTGAATGGAACTCTTCTATGAGGGATGAAAAGGCAAAAGTACACAAAACTTTGAGTAAGGTGATAAATAGCATCAGAAAATTGCAACTCTTTAGCAGAATAGGTTTTTAAAACACTTTATTATAGCGTAAAAGCTAAAGGGAAAAAAAAGCAGAAAAAATAACTATAGCTATTTTAGTTTTGTAACAAACTCACAACATAAAAAGGAATAATTTGAGACAAAAAAAGGGGGGGGGGAGAAAAATGATGAAACCCATATAGATGAATGAAGATAAGATGCTATCAGCAGAATCCAAAACAATTAAGAAAAGGGCAATAGGTACATACATATTGACAAGTACCTTAAATGTAAATGGATTAAATGCTCCAAACAAAAGATATAGACTGGCTGAATGGATACAAAAATAAGACCTGTATATATGCTGTCTATAAGAGACCCACTTCAGACCTAGGGACACATAAAGACTGAAAGTGAGGGGATGGAAAAAGGTATTCCATGCAAATGGAAATCAAAAGAAAGCTGGAGTAGCAATACTCATATCAGACAAAATAGACTTTAAAATAAAGACTGTTAAAAGAGACAAAGGAGGACACTACATAATGATCAAGGGATCAATCCATCAAGAGGAATATAAAACAATTGTACATATATATTCACCCAACATAGGAACACCTCAATATATAAGGCAAATACTAACAGCCATAAAGGGAGAAATAGTAACGCAAAAATAGTGGGGGACTTTAACACCCCACTTTCATCAAGGACAGATAATCCAGACAGAAAATCAATAAGGAAACACAGGCCTTAAATGACATTAGACCAGCTGGACTTAATTGATATTTATAGAGCATTCCATACAAAGGCAGCAGAATATATATTCTTCTCATGTGCACACGGAACATTCTCCAGGATTGACCACATGCTAGGCCACAAGGCAAGCCTTGGTAAATTTAAGAAATTTGAAATCGTATCAAGCATCTTTTCTGACCACAACACTATGAGATTAGAAATAAACTGCAAGAAAAACATTGTAAAACACACAAACACGTGGAGGCCAAACAATATGCTACTAAACAAGAAATGGATCACTGAAGAAATGAAAGGAAATAAAAAAATACTTAGAGACAAGTGAAAATGAAAGCACAATGATCCAAAGCCTATGGGATGCAGCAAAAGAAGTTCTAAGAGAGAAGTTGATAGCAATAAAATCTTACCTCAGGAAACAAGAAAAATCTCGAATAAACAACCTAACCTTATACCTAAAGTGACTAGAGAAAGAAGAACAAACAAAACCTAGAGTTAGTAGAAGGAAAGAAATCATAAAGATCAGAGCAGAAATAAATGAAATAGAGACAAAGAAAACAGTAGCAAAGATCAATGAAACTAAAAGTTGGTTCTTTGAAAAGATAAACAAAATTAATAAACCTTTAGCCAGACTCATCAAGAAAAAAAGGGAAAAGACTCAAATCAATAAAATTAGAAATGAGAACTACCCTGGTGGCCCAGTGGTTAAGAATCCGCCTGCCAATGCAGGGGACACGGGTTCGAGCCCTGGTCTGGGAAGATCCCACATGGCATGGAGCAACTAAGCCCGTGTGCCACAACTACTGAGCCTGCACTCTAGAGCCCACGAGCCACAACTACAGAAGCCCGTGCACCCAGAGCCTGTGCTCCGCAACAAGAGAAGCCACTGCAATAAGAAGCCTGCGCACTGCAAAAAAGAGTAGCCCCTGCTCACTGCAACTAGAGAAAGCCCGTGCGCAGCAACGAAGGCCCAACACAGCCAAAAATAATAAAATAAATAATAAAAATAAAATAAAACAAAATAAAATTAGAAATGAAAAAAGAGAAGTTACAATGGACACCACAGAAATACAAAGAATCATAAGAGACTATGATAAGCAACTGTACGCCAATAAAATGGACAACCTGGAAGAAATGGACACATTCTTAGAAAGGTACAATCTCCCAAGACTGAACGAGGAAGAAATAGAAAATATGAACAGACCAATCACAAGCACTGAAATTGAAACCGTGATTAAAAATCTTCCAACAAACAAAAGTCCAGGACCAGATGGCTTCACAGGCAAATTCTATCAAACATTTAGAGACAAGCTAACACCTATCCTTCTGAAACTGTTACCAAAAATTGCAGAGGAAGGAAAACTCCCAAATTCATTCTATGAGGCCACCATCACCCTGATACCAAAACCAGACAAAGATACCAGAAAAAAGAAAATTACAGGCCATATCACTGATGGACATAGACACAAAAATTCTAAACAAAATACTAGCAATATGAATCCAACAATACATTAAAAGGATCATACACCATGATCAAGTGGGATTTATCCCAGGGATTCACGTATTTTTCAATGTCTGCAAATCGATCATTGTGACACACCACATCAACAAACTGAAGAATAAAAATCATATGATCATCTCAAAAGATGCAGAAAAAGCTTCTGACAAAATTCAACACCCATTTATGATAAAAACTCTCCAGAAGGTGGGCATAGAGGGACTATACCTTAACATAATAAAGGCCATATATGACAAACACACAGCTAACATCATACTCAATGGTGAAAAGCTGAAAGCATTTCCTCTAAGATCAGGAACAAGACAAGGATGTCCACTCTTGCCGCTATTATTCAACATAGTTTTGGAAGTCCTAGCCCTGGCAATCAGAGAAGAAAAAGAAATAAAAGGAATCCAAATTGGAAAAGAAGAAGTTAAACTGTCACTGTATGCACATGACATGATACTATACATAGAAAATACTAAAGATGCTACCAGAAAACTACTAGAGCTCATCAATGAATTCGGTAAAGTTGCAGGTTACAAAATTAATACACAGAAATCTGTTGCACTTCTATACACTAACAACGAAAGATCAGAAAGAGAAATCCAGGAAACAATCCCATTTACCATTGCATCAAAAAGAATAAAATACCTAGGAATAAACCTACCTAAGGAGGCAAAAGGCCTATACTCCAAAAACTATTAGGACACTGGTGAAAGAAATCAAAGATAACACAGTTGGAAAGATATACCATGTTCTTGGATTGGAAGAATCAATATTGTCAAAATGACTATACTAATCAAGGCAATCTACATATTCAATGAAATTCCTATCAAATTACCAATGGCATTTTTCACAGAAATAAACAAAAAAATCTTAAAATTTGTATGGAGACACAAAAGACCCCGAATAGCCAAAGCAATCTTGAGAAAGAAAAACAGAACTGGAGGAATCAGACTCCCTGACTTCAGACTATACTACAAAGCTACAGTAATCAAGACAGTATGGTACTGGCACACAAAAACAGATATATAGATCAGTGGAACAGGATAGAAAACCCAGAAATAAACCCACACCCTATGGTCAATTAATCTATGACAAAGGAGGCAAGACTATACAATGAAGGAAAGACAGTCTCTTCAATAAATGGTGCTGGGAAAACTGGACAGCTACCTGTAAAAAAATGAAATTAGGACATTCTTTAACACCATACACAAAAATAAACTCAAAATGTAATAAAGACCTAAATGTGAGACCGGACACTATAAAACACTTAGAGGAAAACATAGGCAGAACACTCTGACATAAGTCACAGCAAGATCTTTGTTGATCTGTCTCCCAGAGTAATGGAAATAAAAACAAAAGTAAACAAATTGGACCTAATTAAACTAAAAAGCTTTTGCACAGCAGAGGAAACCATAAACAAAATGAAAAGACAACCCACAGACTGGGAGAAAATATTTGCAAATGATGTGACTGACAAGGGATTATTCTCCAAAATTTACAAACAGCTCATGGGCTTAGTATCATCAAAACAAACAACCCAATCAAAAAATGGGGAGAAGACCTAAATAGTCATTTTTCCAAAGAAGACATACAGATGGCCAAGAGGCACCTGAATAGATGTTCAATATTGCTAGTTATTATAGAAGTGCAAATCAAAACTATGATGAGATATCACCTCACACCAGTCAGAATGGCTATCATCAAAAAATCCACAAACAATAAATGCTGGAGAGGGTGTGGAGAGAAGGGAACCCTCCTACACTGTTGGTGGGAATGTAAATTGGTACAGCCACTGTGGAGAACATTATGGAGGTTCCTTTAAAAACTAAAAATAGAGCTACCATATGGTCCTGTGATCCCACTCTTGGGCATATATCCAGAGAAAAACATGGTCCAAAAGTATGCATGCACCCCAATGTTCACTGCAGTACTGTTTACAAGAGCCACAACAGGGAAGGAACCTAAGTGTCCATCAACAGAGGAATGAATAAAGAAGATGTGGTACATATATACAATGGAATATTACTCAGCCATTAAAAAGAATGAAATAATGCCATTTGCAGCAACATAGATGGACCTAGAGACTGTCAAACTGAGTGAAGTAAGTCAGACAGAGAAAGAGAAATATCATATGATATGGCTTATATGCAGAATCTTAAAAAATGATACAAATGAACTTATTTACAAAACAGAAACAGACTTACAGACTGGGAGAATGAACTTATGGTTACCAGGGGGGAAGGGTGAGGGGGAGGGATAGTTAGGGGGTTTGGGATTGACATGTACACACTGCTATATTTAAAATGGATAACCAACAAGGACCTACTCTATAGCACAGGGAACTCTGCTCAATATTATGCAACAACTTAAATGGGAAAAAGGATTTGAAAAAGAATAGATGCATGTATATTTAAAAAAAAATAAATGAATAAATAAATAAAGACCAACAAGAACAACAACAACAGCAAAAATATCCTGTGATAAAACATAATGGAAAAGAATATGAAAAAGAATGTGTATATATATATATATATATATATATATATATATATATATATACACACACACACACACATATACACATATATATAACTGAATCACTTTGCTGTTCTGCAGAAATTAACACAGCATTGTAAATCAACTATACTTCAATAAAATAAAAAAAAATTTAAATGTTTAAAAAAAAGAGACAGTATCTCTCAAATTAGGGAAAAAAAAGATGCTATCAGCAGAAAAAGAACTATTTTATCTATGAGACGTTTTATACAAACCCCATAGTAACCACAAAAACATAAACTTAGAGCAGAGACACGAAACCTAAAAAAAGAGGAAACTAAAAACAGGAAAAACCAAACCGAAATGGCAGACAGAAACACAAAGAAAAAGAAACAATGGGACTTCTCTTGTAGTCCAGTGGTTGAGAATCCGTCTTACAATGCAGGGGATGCTGGTTCGACCCCTGGTCGGGGAACTAAGATCCCACATGCCGCAGGGAAACTAAGCCCACATGCCACAAATACTGAGCCTGTGCGCCACAACTAGAGAGCCCGTGTGCTGCGACTACAGAGCCCATGCACTCTGGAGCCCGCATGCCACAACTGCAGAGCCCTATATGCTCTGGAGCCCATGTGCCACAACTCATGAGCCCATGTGCTCTGCAGCCCAAAAGCCACAACTAGAGAGAAGGCTGTGCACTGCAATGAAGAGCTCGTGTGCCACAACGAAAGATCCCACATGACAAAACTAAGACTCAATGCAGCCAAAAGGTAAAAATAAATAAATAAATAAATATTAAAAAAAAGAAACAATGGAGATATAGAACAACAACCAAACAAACAAAAATATAAAATGGCAGTACTAATTCCTCATGTATCAATAATCACCCTAAATGTAAATGGAGTGAATTCACCTTAGGCAAGGGAAACAAAATCAGAAATAAACAAATGGGACTACATCAACCTAAAAAGCTTCTGCACAGCAAAGGAAACCATAAATGAAACAAAACGTCTGCCTACTGCATGAGAGACAATATTTGTAAATCATATACGTGATAAGAGGTTAATATTCAAAATATATAAAGAATTCATGCAGCTCAACAACAAAAAAACAATCTGATTAAACAATAGGCAGCGGACCTGAATAGACACTTTTCCAAAGAAGACACACAGATGGCCAACAGGCACATGAAAAGATGTTCAACATCACTAATTATTAGGAAAATGCAAATCAAAAGCACAATGAGATATCTTCTTACTTCTGTTTGAATGGCTATTATTGAAAAGATAAATAACAAGAGTTGGCCAGAATGTGGAGAAAAGGGAACATTTGTCCCATTATGTTGGTGGAAATGTAAATTCGTGCACTATGAAAAACAGTGTGGAGGTTTTTCAAAAAATTAAAAATAGAACTACCAGATGATCCAGCTATCCCACTTCTGGGTATTTATGTGAAGAATACAAAAACACTAATTTGAAAAGGTATATGCACCCCTATGTTCATTGCAGCATTATTTACAATAGCCAAGGTAAGGAAGCAACTGAGGTGTCCATCAATGGATGAATGGATAAAGAAGATGTGGTATATAAATACAATGGAATGTTACTCAGCCATAAAAAGATTAAATCTTCTAATTTGTTACAACATGGATGAATCTTGAAGGTAATATGCTAAATGAATAAGAGAAAGACAAATAATATATGATTTCACTCATATGTGGAATATAAAATGCAAACGAAAAAGCCAAAGTAAATGAACAAACCAAACCAAACAAAAACAAACATGTAGATACAGGGAACAGAGCAGTGGTTACCAGAGGTGAAAGGGTGGGCTGGGCAGGGCAAAATGGTAAAGGGGTCGACTGTTTGGTGATAGATGGAAACTAAATTTTTGGTAGTTAGCATGTTGTAGGCTATTCAGAAGTAGAAATATAATGTTGTACACATGAAACTTATATAATGTAATAAATCAGTGTTACCTCAATAAAAAATAAATTGAAAAAATAAATTGTCCTTTCGAAAAAAAGTCACACTTGACAGTTTTTTTCTTTCAGCACTTGTTAGATATTGTGCCACTTCCTTTGTCCTTTATGGCTTCAGTTGAAATGTCCTTTATTGTTAGAATTGTTGTTCCTCTGTAGGTATCATGCTTCTCTCTAGCTGCTTTCGAGATTCTTTTCTGTATGTAGGTTTCAGAAGTTTAATTATGACGTGTCTTGGAATGGACTTATTTGGGTTTATCTTGTTTGGGATTTTCTCAGCTTCTTAAATCTGTGGGTATGTGTCGCTTACCAGATTTGGAAAGTTTTTAGCCATGAATGATTTGGATATTCTTTCAAACCCACTCTCTTTCTTCTCTCACTGAGGCTTTGAAGATATGAATGTTAACTCTTTTGTTCTTTTCCTACAGTGCTCTGAGGCTCTATTCATTTAATTTCCTTCTATATTCTCTGTTTTGTAAATTTTGTTGATCTGTCTTCAGTTTCACTGATTCTCTCTTCTGTCATCTCCACACTACTACTGAGCCAATTCAGTGAGTTCCTTATTTCTGTTATTGAATTTTTCAACTCTATAATTTCCACTTGTTTTTCAAAATAACTTTTATTAAAAAAAATTTTTTTTAACTTTCTGGCCGCACCGCATGGCATGTGGGATCTTAGTTCCCCAACGAGGGATCAAACCTGTGCCCCATGCATTGGAAGCTCAGAGTCTTAACCACTGGGACTACCAGGGAAGTCCCAACTTTTATTTATTTACTAAAATATTTCTATTTCTTCACTTGTTTCAAGATAATTTGTAATTTCTTGCTGAAGCATTTTTTCTGATCATTGGTTTTGTGCCCAAGTCTTAGTCTATAAAGATGACTGAGTGACAACATGGAGAGGTCAGTGCCGTTGAAAGAAAAGAGTTTACTCACAGTTCCCCTAAAAACAAGAGGTGTGCCACAGGGGGAAACACCACTGTTGGTCAGGAGGCAGAAAGCAGCAAGGGGAAGGGTAGGCCACAGACTTTACTGAGGTTTCTGGGAGAAGGACAAGGCAGGGCAGGGTAAACAGCTTAGGAGTGGCTAGTTTGAATAATTAAGCAGGTTTTAGGACACAGGGGCAGTTCCTAGTTGTCTGGTACCTTCCCTCAGTTGACTTAGGGTAGGGGAAATACTGGGTCGGTGTACGACACTTAGATAAAGGAGGTGGTTGGGGTTATGGACTCTGGATTGGTTGGTTTGCATCATAAAGGTAAGTTTGCAGGCGAGTATTATTTTTAGGAATTAGGTAGCCCTGGGAGCGCAGTCTCTTTCTGGCCAGCTAGGTCCCTCAAGATGTCAAAACATCATAAAATACGAAAAACATGATTAATATATGGTTCAAAGTCCTTGTCACATAATTTCAACCTCTGAGTCATCTTGGTGTTGGTGTCAGTTGATTGTTTTTTCTCATTCAAGTTGTGATTTTCTTGGTTCTTAGAATGATGGGTGATTATAGATTATATCCTGAATATTTTTTCTTATGTTGAGAGACTTTGGGGCCTATTAAATCTTCTATTTATGCTTAGTATACAGGTCCTGGCCTACTTTTTGTTGGTTGTGGTCCCAACAGCAGTTGAATTTTCAGAGCCTTGGCAGTGTTATTTTGTCTGACTGGGTTATCTGGTGCTGTCGGGGCTCCCGCTGGTCCTTGGTGGGTTGTTTTGGGGCGTAAGTGGTTTCTCCAGGCCGAGGGACTGATGTCTCTCATTGGGGAGAAGAGTCCATGGGGACAAAGGAGATTCTCTGGCTGGGTGTTTCTGGGGGGCGTCCACCTGTGTGTGGGGTTGGAGAGCACCTCCTGAGCTGTGCACTTACTGTGTCTGCAGGTGCCCCAGCTACCTTGTTGTCTTTGGGTTGGGAAGTACGATCTCAGGTCCATGAGGGCAAAGCGGTGTTCAGGGCTGGGCCACTAACTGTGGCAGAATGCTTCTCCTCCCTGCCACCCAGCTGCCTCAGCGCGTCTCGGCATCTCAGGCCCACGGGCACGAAGAAGATGAGTTTTGGGTCCCCTGCTTAGTGTGATGTTTCCCTCCAGCTGTCTCAGTGTCTCCCACTCATGGAGGGGCATCTCCGGTTCAAGGGCACAAAAAGCCCTCTTTGCCTATCTTTGCGCAGCTCACTCATTGTGGAGGAAGCCCTCTCCCCTGCACTTCCCCGCGCCCTCCCCCTGCCCCCAGGCCATCAGTGGGCAGGGCGGTCTCAGGCTCCAGGGGTGGAGTGGCTCCCTGCACAGGGCTGCTTGCTGTAACTGGCCGCTGGGGTTGGCGAGTCTCTGGCCCGGCCAGGAAGGAGCGCACCTCCCTTGCTGCCTACTGTCAGTGGGGCTCTTTCTTGATCAGCCCCCTGACCGGTGGTGCTGGGCTTGATTGGAGGGACTCCCCTTCCACCTAGGAGAGGCCTGACCCTACCTATGCCGCCTGTTCTGACTCGGTTGGAGCTGGGAAATGCCAGGCCTGGGGCACCTTCTGTTGGTTGGAGGGATGGAAGATACAGGTGTGCTGCTCCTCCGGTCCTAGCTGGGGTCCTAAGCTAGCTTTCCTCCTTCTTACCACCTTTCAGGATTCTCCTTTGCTGCTGTTTGTGTTATTTCCAGGGTTTATAGTTACATTTGGTGGGAAGAAGCAGGGAGAAATGGGTCTGTGCCATCTTGTCTAGACTGGTAGTTCTCTCTGGCTTTTTAAGAAAATATGTATTTTTCTCTTTTGCTCTTTCTATTGGATTGATCAAAAAAAGAATTTTTTTTTTTTTTTTTTGGCCAAGCTTTTGCAGCTTGTGGGATCTTAGTTCCCCGGCCAGTGATTGAACCTGGGCTCTTGGCAGTGAGAGCGCGGAGTCCTAACCACTGGACCACCAGGGAATTCCCGATCAAAAAAATTTTTTAACCTTCTCCCCTCCCTGACTTGGAGGTTATGCATTCTAGTGCTTATTGTTAAGTATGCATAACAGACTTAATAAAGTCAAATTTTCCTCCTAAGTGACTCTGGATTCTTAGAATGTTTTAATACCCATCATCCCATCCATTCTCATCTATTATTGTCTAATAGTTTAGTTCCTCCTTTTTTATATTCTCCAATTTGTCCTTATTATTTTTATGGTAAACAGGGATTTATATTTTCCACATTTGCTATTTCTTTGCTCATCCTGGTTTCTTGCACCGCCTTCTCCTTTCTTCTGTGTGCAATCTCTTTCCCTTAGCAGCCATTCCAGTGGGTATGTGGATGATAAACTCTCCCTGTCTTTGCCGGCAAATATCTTTGTTCTCCTGTCACTCCTGAACGAGTGTTTAAAACTTAGCAGAGAAGACTAGGTTGATAGTTAGTCTTTTTTTTTTCTTGTCAACATTTAGGATATTTCATAATCTTTTGTGAAGATTTTTACTTTGGGGCTCGCTCTCAATATAATTTCTGTTCATTTTGTTAGTAATCTATCTTTTCTCTCCAGTTGCCTCTATGTTTTTTCTTTGTCTTTGCTGTTTATCAGTTTCATTACAACATGTATATTTTAAACATATTTTAATTTATCTTACTTAAAACTCATGATTTAAGTATCTGAAGATTCCTTTATTTATTTATATTTGTCTATTTTTCACTGAAGTGTAGTTGATTTACAATGTTTTGTTAGTTTCAGGTGTACAGCAAAGTGATTCAGTTATACATACATATACATCTATTCTTTTTCAAATTCTTTTCCCTTATAGGTTATTACCAAATATTGAGTATAGTTCCCTGTGCTATACAGTAGGTCCTTGTTGGTTATCTATTTTATATATAGTAGTGTGTATATGTTAATGCTAAATTCCCAATTTATCCCTCCCCCCTTTCTCCTTTGGTAAGCATAAGTTTGTTTTCTATGTCTGTGAGTCTGTTTCTGTTTTGTATATAAGTTCATTTGTATCATATTTTTTTTTAAGATTCCACATATAAGCAGTATCATATTTGTCTTTCTCTGTCTGGCTTACTTCACTTAGTATGATAATCTCTAGGTCCACCCATGTTGCTGCAAATGGAATTATTTCATTCTTTTTATGGCTAATATTGCACTGTATACATATATATACATACATATATATATATATATATATATATACACACATATATATATATATATATACCACAACCTCTTTATACATTCATCTGTTGATGGACAGTTAGGTTGCTTCCATGTCTTGGCTATTGTAAACAGTGCTACTAAGAATATTTGGATGCATGTATCTTTTTGAATGAGAGTTTTCTCCAGATATATGCCCAGGAGTGGGATTGTAGGATCATATGGAAACTATTTTCAGTTTTTTAAGGAACCTCCATACTGTTCTCCATAGTGGCTGTACCAATTTACATTCTTACCAACAGTGTAGGAGGGTTCCTTTCTGAAGATTCATTTTTTAAAAAAATTTGAGAAAATTCTCAGCCACTTTCTTTTCAAAAATTGTGTCTCCTCCATTCTGTCTATTCTCTCCCCTGGAACTTCTGTTCAGCGGATGTCGGACCTTCACATTCTCTACCCCACATTTCTTAACCTCTTTGTCGTACTTGCCATCTTTTGATCTTCGTTCTAACTTTCTCCAGTTTACTACTTTTCTCTTCAAATATATCTAATTTACTATTGAACCTGTCTTTTTGGATTTTTAATTTGAATTAATATATTTTTCATTTCAGGAAGTTCTATTTGCATACCTTTCAAAATTCTGTACTTTAAAAGAATTATGTCATCTCCATATTTTTGAGTCCTGTGTAGATATAAATAATTTAGCCTACCTAATTAGCTGGATCTAAAACCCTCCCAACCCACTAACCGGACAGTCACTGCCTCAGCTTATATACTTCAGGGTGAGGATTTTTAGTTCTCCTTTTGTTTCTGACATGTAAAAATTTTCATTGATTTCTTATGAGCCCAGTTATGCATTTAAAAATAGTTATACTTAATCTAGTATTTCTTGATTTTTGTATTAGAAGGGTTTTGGGGTTATTCTAGTCCACCATCTTATAGGACCTGGAAATCAGTGTATTCTCTTCATGTGCAGAGACTGAGTGGGGAAGTGGCTTGGTCAAGATCAACAAGCAAGACAGCAGTAGAGCTTGAATAAGAACTCGTTATCTCCTAGCATATAATACATAAAACGATGTTTCACTTTTTGGATCATTGAGACTCAAAGACTTAGTTTCCTGAGAGTGGGTAACTGGGCCCATCTCTTTAAACATTTGTGGTTTATAATATATTATCCCTCCATCCATCCAGCCCTTCCTTCCACAAGCTGTGGCATGCTGGACACGTGCCTGACTGTGGCAGTAAGGAGGCACTGTCTCTCTACTAAAGGAGCTCACAGTCTGGTAGTGGAGAGAGAGAGAGAAGTAAGCAGAGTCCAGGACCAGACAAGAAAGGCTCTGATGGGTAAGCCCAAGGGAGTGCTGAGCACCAGGGGAGCCCAGGATCAGGAGACGGTTGGGAAAGGTGGTCATGACTAAGTAAGGTCAGACCTGGAGTGTGCGTCTGAATTGTTCAGGCACAGGAGAGGTGGGGAGAGTTTTCTCACCTGAGCCTGGGGACTGCACGACCCTGAGTGAGGATGGACCTCCAGGTGGGGGTGGGGAGTGAGGGTAGAGAAGATCAGGGAGGCCGTCGAAAGCCATCAGAGGACTTTGGACTTTATCTGAGGCCCTGAGGACCCACTGAAGGATGTGAAGGGAGTGGAGAGGGTGACTGAAGCGAAGGCCAGTGAGCTGTTGGGTCTGGGACTGGGGCCCGTTGGGGGCGGGGTCAAGTGGGGGGGCATGCTGGGGGCAGAGCAATAGTGCCAGTGGAGGCAGGGCAAGGCAGGGCAGGGCAAGGCAGGGCAGGGCAGGGCAGGGCAAGGCAGGGCAGGACAGGGCAGGGGAGGGCAGGGCAAGGCAGGGCAGGACAGGGAAGGGCAGGGGATGGCAGGGCAAAGCAGGGCAGGGCAGGGGAGGACAGGGCAAGGCAGGGCAGGGCAAGGCAGGCGATGGCAGGGCAGGGCAGGGCAGGGGAGGGCAGGGGAAGGCAGGGCAAGGCAGGGCAGGACAGTGCAGGGCAGGGGATGGCAGGGCAGGGCAGGGGAGGGCAGGGCAAGGCAGGGCAGGGGAGGGCAGGGCAAGGCAGGGCAGGGGAGGGCAGGACAGGGCAGGGCAGGGCAGGGCAGGGCAGGGGAGGGCTGGGAGGGGAGGAGAGGGACGCAGCCCCGGAGACTGCAGGTTTGTGCCTGAGCGCTCTCTCCACCACAGCGCCCGGGTGCCCTGCTCTTTTCGCCAAGCATCTCCACACCGTTGGCCGGTCACATGGCTGGTTTCCCACCTTGTCTGCAGTGTCCTCCCAGCTCTCCTCACCAGGCTGGGAGGAGGGCACGTGACTGTCTTCCTTAACCATCGTGGAACCTCCCTGCCAGGATCCAGAGACGGGTTATGGTGGGGCTTTCCAGTGTTTTTCCAGAGAACACAGAACAAGCCTTCGAGCAGAGCTGAAGGCAGTACCCTGGCGAACACACCTACGCCGGCAGGGCTACCGGCGGCCTGCTCCCTGCCCCTTGCACAAGGCCCCCTCAGCCTCCTCCTGTCCCCATTTCCTGGCTGCCCAGGCTCAGCGCTCTCTTCTGTGGGAGAGATGCCTGTTCTTCTTTGACCTGGGTGTCTGAAATTATGGCCTCTCCAAGTAGGCAAGACACAGCATGATGGGTGCTCTCACTGGCCATGCAGTCAGGGACCGGCCGTCACCCCGTGGCCGGGTTGGGGAGCCCTTCTGCTGGCCCATCAAGGGGACTGAGAGACGCTTCAGGGCTGTGGAATCATCTACAATGAAAACAGATAAATTAACTGATGTTTATGCTTGTGCTCATTTAAGCTCCGAAGATGACTTGCTTAAAAAGCAGCCACCTACATGGACATATATGCACTATCAGATGTAAAATAGCTAGCTAGTGGGAAGCAGCTGCATAGCACAGGGAGATCAGCTCGGCGCTTTGTGACCACCTAGAGGGGTGGGAGAGGGAGGGTGGGAGGGAGACGCAAGGGGGAAGAGATATGGGGATATATGTATATGTATAGCTGATTCACTTTGTTATACAGCAGAAACTAACACACCATTGTAAAGCAATTATACTCCCATAAAGATGTTAAAAAAAAAAAGAAGGAAGGTAGTTCTTGGTTAAAGAGAGAGGAGAAGCACTGTACAAGTAAGTGAGAATGTAGAAATATATGAAAATACTCAAAGTGAACCTGCTTCACGGTGATTAATTTGCAAATATTTACATTTGCAATAGTTGCCAATATATGATTGAAGTCTTAATTCTTGGAATATCAAAGGATGTACAGGAAGAGCTATTCAGTTTCCCCCTTCATGTTGTGGTAACAACAGGCTCTTTCCTATGTGGCTCACTTTCTGGAAGTAGTTGTAATCAAACCCATAAAATTTAATAGTTTGTTCTATTTTTTAATCCTATAAATTAATTCATGGGTCATACACATTTTATGACAAACTACCACTGAGATACAAAAATTTTGTAATGTGGCAACTTCTTAGATGTACAGTCTTCTAAACTGTCATTAAAATCTGGCTGACTTTTTACGTCTTAAAAAAAAAAAGCAGCCACATAAATCGTGGAAGAGGAAGAGTCAAGATTAATTGAAATAGTAAATCAAATTATGGGCGTGCGGGAGAATGCATTTCTAGTGCATTAGTCACCTGCTCACTAAAGCAGCACTGTTTAGGGTGCTGATTTACAAATGGAAAGGGGGATACTGGGGCATCAGGTTGCTTCAGTGTGCTACCAAATTAGAAGATTCCTATGAGAAAGAGTCATTCTTTGGCATTTGTCTGAGTGTAGAATCAGCTGAGTTCCTGTTTGTCCCAGTTCTCTTGATCTGAAGCTATGGGGGCTGTGCTCTGGCCAGTTGGACACACAGGCCAGTAGCAAATGCAGGACTCCCCAAAATACCATTTCCCCGAGATGAGTCCACAGAAGGCCCCAGTGATAGATGGGTGTTTACATCTGAACCCCTTCCCGTGCCAGTGTTCCCTGCCGTATTTTTTCTCCTAAGGAAAGACCGTTTAACATGCTTAATCTTTAATTTATTGCCTGTTCAATCTCACTGGAAGGTAAGCTCCCTGAGGGCCAAGGGTTTGTCTGTTTCATGCCCCGCCCGGCACTTTCCCTAGATAGGCCTGGCGCATCACAGATACTGCCTGAGCGTTTGTTGACTGACTGACGGAGCACAGCCCCTGCTGTGAGGACCTGCCCTGTCCATCGCGGCCTTGGCCTCAGCACACTCTGCTCTCACTGCAGAGGACGCTGGCCTGGGTTGGGCCAGTTTACGATGTCACTCCATAGGGATTAAGGAATACGCCTGGCTGGGGGCATTCACATAGGCAGGGAAGAGAAGAGAAGGGAAGCCAGCGAAGAGGAGGCCTGGGTCCGCTGATCTTCCCATTTCTCCGTCGGGGCTGGTGCCAGGGCCAGGTGCTGTTGTGCTTCAGTGGAGGGAGCCCTGCCCTGCCGATGCCCCTCCCGTAGGGCGAGCGTGAGAGCAGCCTTCTCCGCGGGTGTGAGCGGACACGCTCGGCACCGGCACCGCGTGGTCTGGGCTGGCTGCCAGCTGTTGACAGGAGCTGTCTGGGAATGCCGCCACCTGGAAACTGCAGCCTGGCAGGAAGCTGAGCGGGGCTAATCGCCTCCCACGGGGAGCTGGGTACCTGGTGCCCCCGGCTTACTGTCCAGTGTCGCCTTTGGGAAATCGTGCTGTTGCCCCGCGCTTTGTGCTGAGGAACCGAGGCGCAGAGAGCTGCACCCTCTGCTCGAGGTTGTGTAACTTCAAGTGGCAGATGTGCAGCCAGATTGGACTCCCAAGACTGTGGCCGTCCGACTGAGCCATCCTGCCCAGACTCCTCCAAGCTGCTCAACAATCTTGGGAGGAACCCGATGTCACCACTGGGTTACCTCTGGGGGCCCTCGTGTGGTCTGGACACATCTGCTGTGGGGGAGGGAGAAATGTCAGTGTCTGCCCGGGCCCTGGGGTTCTTCCTGCCCGCTCTCATTTGCTCCTGGTGGATGTACAGCTGAGGCTCAGCCGCTTGCCTGGGTTCACGCAGTGAGAGATGGTGGGCCAGGGTCGATCTCAGGCCCCGGCCCTGAGAGGCGTCTGCTTTGCACTCGCGCTGTCCTGTGGCAGGATGCTGCGGCTTCTGCGGGTTTGCACGTCACTTGAGCTCCTGCGCGGTGATGCCTCGTGAGCACCAGCAGGGCCACGTTTTCCTCTGCCTCCAGCCCCTGGGCGGTGTCCAGGCGAGGCTGCCACATGCAGCCTGCTGTCCAGATGGGACTGACCTGTGGTAGTTTGGGGCCGTCGTCTCAGCTTTGACACCACCGGAAACTAGGCCCTTCAGTGCAGCAACAGGCTTATAGACCAGCTTCTCCACTGAAGAAGCCAGAGGGGCTAGACATTAATGGAGTGAGGCACAAGGACCCACAGAGCCCACATGAATGTATGGCACACACGCGGGGGTCATACGCACACACGTCAACACAAGGACGTATGCGTGCCCTGTGATCAAATACACACTTAGATTCACACATGCCGGATGCCTGTGTCTGTGCATGTAGACACACACACACACACACACACACACACACACAGAGCCAAACCGACACGCACAGAAAGAGCATTGTGTGGAAATGATCTCGTTTGGTTCCTATATCTGTTGACTTTTGATTCCTTCCCTTTGGAAATACATCAGACCTTAATGCATGATTGAGCAAAATGCGGCTGGACTCCAGTCCTGAGAGTCGCCTTGGCCTTGGTCAGGGCTACCCACGTCCAGGGAGTTAAGTTGCTCAGGCCCCAGGCCACCGGTCCACTCTGCAGTGTGGGTCCGTGCTTCTGCCTGGGGCCTGCCGCCAGCCCCTCCCCCTCCTCCCCCAGGCACAGCCCTGGAGTGTCCCGCGGCTGCTGCCCCTGTGCCGCCACGTGGGGTTCCCACTGTGCACACTCTTCAGAGAAGGGTCCGCGCTCCCCATGGGTTGGTTTCCTGGCTCTGTTGCCCCTGGGTAAGCCCCTGGGCACTCTGCCTCAGTTTAATCTACTCTAAGAAGGAAATAATGACACCACGTCTGTGGGGTCATGGTGAGGAATAAACGGAAGTCCTTTCGTAGAGAATCATAAATCCTCTGAGCTTTATGAGAGGCGGCAGGTCCCAGGAAGGGGCTGCTCTTTTGGTGAGGCTGTTTCCCTTTTCCCCCATCGTGATCCCTTCTGTCCCCTCTGTGCCCCGCCCCGGGCCTGGGAGGGTGGCCTCTGCACACACCCCGGGCGCCCTTGCCTGTTGGCTTCCAGGTGGGTTTGGCCATCGAGGGACCCAGATGGGGGTGATAGTGCGAGGAGGGAGGATAGGAGTATCTCTTCCCCATCTCCTCCTGCCGCCCTGCTCTGGTGCTTCCTGCCTCCCCCTTCCCCAGCCCCGAGGGCCGAACTGCTGCCCTCCGCCCCCCCACCCCCCACCCCGTGGTGGCCTCCGGGGCGTGTCCTGTGCATCCTCAGGCCCACAGTTGGGAGGAGCTTGCTCCCGCTGGGATGGGGAGAGCGGGAGCCCCGGCGGTGGGGGCTGGAACGTTGTGGTTCGAGGCGCAGGGGCTGTAGCCGGGGGTCAGAGGGAGAAGCCAACCCTGGGACGCCGTACACTTGTACTTCTCTTGCACGGGGTGGGCGGGTGTGAGAAGCTAGCTGAGTGGCTGCCCAGCTCTTGCTGGGGATCGCACAGGGTCCTGGACGGGGCCACGGGGCAGCAGGTGGTGAGAGGTGGAGAAGCCAGACCCCTGCTGGGCCACCTCGCCCGACGGGAGTCCGGTCCTGCATGGAGACCTGGGGGCTGACCCCTTCTCTGCGGGGGTCTTCCCATGGCCTCTCCTGCTTTGACAGGTCCTGACCAGGCCCTGCTCTCCGGGCAGCCTGCCACAGGGATGGCACGCCCCTCTCTCCCAATACCCAGCCCCACCCACCCCTCAGTCACGGGGCTTTGCCTGTCCTCACATGCTGGCAAGATCCAAAGCTCCTTACCGAGAGGTTTTCCAGCCCAATGGTAACAACAAACAAGCAAATAAGACCTGTGGGCATGGGAAGTAAGATGGACCAGCGTGAGGGGCTCCACACCCAGAACACACACCATAGGGCCTGTCCGGGGGCTTCCTTCTGGCCAAAGGAAAGAGGAAAAGTGTCTGGAATTTGTTTCCCTGCAAGGCTAAGGCTTTTTCGGCCTCCATATGTTTCCCCTTCATCTTGGCACGAGGGTTTTTTGCAGGCTGTTATAACTGAGCCCAAGGCTGGGGGAGACCCCCAGGTCAGGTGAGCCCCTGGCACGGACAGTGCTACGTGCCCAGGGCCGGAGCCCCTGTCTTGAGACCTCCTTGGGGCACCGACAGCGAGGCCTCTGCCGTCTCCCTTCTTCACGAGGCGCGTTGTGTGACAAGGGTGGGAGAGACAAAGGAGCTGAACTCAATTCAGAGATTATAAAAATGTCACGATGGGAGATTATATTTCTGCTTTTAAATCCTTAAACAAAACAGACCTCTTTGAGCAACGGGACCCCGGTCCGTCCCTGTGGTGCCAGCAGGCTTCAGCGACATAGGGGGGCTGGACTGACGTCTGCCTCCGGGGTGGGGGGCCCTGGTGCCAGCCACAGTGTCCCAGGAGTAAAAGCCAAGCAGGTGCCTCTGTGTGTCTCTGTGGATGGCACCCGTGCCATCACCTCCCACGAGGGATGCAGCTGCATTCCTGGGACAGGCCTTAGGCTGCCCAGTTCGCAGAGCCCCAGAGAGCACTGCAGCTGACAGCAGGCTGTCGGGAAGGGGCAGGAGCAGAGCGCCTTAGGGGTCCCCCTGCTGGCACCCCGAACCGCCACACCCACTTCGTCCAGATCCCTGCCGCTCGTTCCTGTTTCATATGTGGTGCTTCCTTTTAAATCTTCATATGGAGAAGAAGTCCGCCGCTGAAGGTGCCCAGAGCACTGCGGGCCTCACGGGCAGGCTGCCAGCCAATCCCCAGGTGGCCTTCGTGAGCATCACTTCTCCCCGTGCCTCCGGGCACCATTTGGGCACCAGAACAGGCAGCACCACATTTGGGGCGGAAGGCCAGTGCCCTTGGTTGACCCACGTTGGCCTGCCCTGCCCTCATCCTCTTCCCCTTCCCCCTTCCTGCCCTGCTGGGCCCAGTGGAATGCACTGCCTGGGGACATGGGAGGGCCACTCGTGGGGCAGGCACGACACGTGGGGTTGGACGCCACGGGGTGGATTCAAAGACTGTAGACAGCCTTTTGTGGGAGTACCTTTGAGGCTCCCTCTGTGGATAAATGTGGAGAAGTTGCTTCATGAGTTTAATAATCATGTCAGAGTCATTTTTCTGTGTAACCAAAACTGTCTGCATCCATAGCTTACTATAAAATATAGGTATCGGGAGGCAGGCCGTTTCATATTTGTGAATATTTCTGTATCGTCTTGTGACAACCTCATAAATACTGTTGAAGGATGGCAGCTTGGCTGAAAAATTCTTCGCGTCATGGTAAATGGCCCTTCCCTGACAAGCATAAGACAGCAGAGGGTGGAGTGTCTGTGTGGGCAGAGCGGGGCTCAGGCGCTTGCTTCTGAGGGAGGGGCCTCAGAGCTGGTGGGGATCGATGCTCCCTGGGGGTGGAGGGGCTGGGGCCCTGGGAGCCGGGTGGAGACAGAGGAGCCGGGCTGTGCCAGTGTTCAGCCACAGCAGCCGGAAGGCCCAAGGCGTGCTCTGAACGGAGGGGCCCAGGGTCACCTGGAGGCTACTAGGCACCTTTTCCACGCGTTGCCCCTTCCTCTAGGACACCTCGGCAGTGCTGGGCTATGACCCTCTTCATCTTACGGAGGACCCTGGGCTAGAAGAGGTCGGGTGCCAGTCCCTGGTGACCCAGGTGAGAGCTAGCTTGGAGTTCAACTACTGCCTTCCTGATCCTTGGGTCCCGTGCTTTCTGAGAGTTTGTCCAGGGAGTGGGGAGCCCAGCTGCAGCCAGGACCCTGCAGGGTACGTCTCCCCAGGACCCTGGGCTGCACCCTCCACTGCCTGAACGTGGAGCTGTGAGGCTGAGCCACGGCCACAAGCTTTTGCAGCTGTGGTCGCCTGCACTTCCCCGCTAAAGTTGCTGGAGGGATAGAGGAGGAGATTGCTGCACACTTTGCTGCCAGTGATTAGCGAGCGGACCCTGCTGTGCTCTCTTGATGTCCTCTGGGCCTCACAGTTGTCCTGGAGGGTCTGGCTCACTTAACTCCATCCTTGCCTCCCTGTCATCGGGCGTCCTGACCCCTCTGGGCAGGCTTATTCGGGGTGGGGCCTGGCGGTGAATGGAATGGGCTGGAGCTCCACATACATGAGTTCATCTAAGTTCACTAGCACCTGTGAAGCGGGCTCTCTTATCCCTTTCCAACATGACTAACTTGAGGATCAGAGAGAGTAAGTAGCTTGTCAAAGTCACACAATTTGAGTGGGTTTCCTAGTTTTCCTCAAAGGCTGCACACTTACTGCATTTTGTTGGGCTGTACCGTGTTGCACTCTATGGCCTCCCGTGTGCATGGTATGAGTTAGGACCTTTTGAATTGGTGTGACCTGAGGTCCCATTTCTGTGCCTGTCCAGGTAACCTACTGGCGACCTTCTGGGCTGTTGGATGTGGAATGAAAGACAACGTTTGGGGGCACAATAAGCACGGCATGATGTTTTGGGTGATGGAGACTGATTTTCAGGGTCTCCAAGGGGCCAGGTCCTGCCGTCTCTGGCTCATATTCGCCTGGAGGGAATGAGCCCTGGTGATTATGAGAAAAGAAAGTGACTTTGTGACTGTTAACCTGGCCACATCCTCCTGGGCTGTCCTTCTCTGTTAGTAGAATCCAGTAGCTTTCCGGGGAGATGGAGTAGATTAACGTCCTTGGGTCGGGGGACACACACGCATCTGGATGAGCCTGGGCAGTATCTGCAAGCAGCTGAGGGCGGCGATGGCTTCTGGGGTGCTCTGTCAGTCGCTGCCCAGTGAGGGAAAACCAGATCCCACTGTCCCCTCCAAGGGAAGGCTTGGGTCCTCCAGTGGAAGGCAGCTCGGCTCTCTGACACACCCCTCTTCAGACCTCGGCACCCTTCACCCGCCTCTTTCCTGCCCAGCCCTCTTTGCCTGTGGCAAAGGCATTCATCTCTGTCTTCAAAATGGATTCTGGACCCAGCTGCACCTGCTTCCCTACCATCGGCCTGGCCCAGGGTCCTACTTGAGCCTTGCTGCTGCCTCCCGCCTGTCTGTGGGGAGGCCCTTGGAGTTTCCGACACCCCCTGCCCCCCAGGGGCTCCCTAAGGCACCACTGGATCTGCTCCTGGTTGTCTGCCCGCCTGTCTCCTGCTGTCACCCCCGTCCTTCTCCTGTGTCCCTCACATGCAGGTGCATGCCCCCTGTCCTGGGGTCACTGCTCCCTTCCCCGCCCTCCTGCCACGGAAGGCTTTCACACTCTCTCGTGCTCCTGTTCAGCCCTCCGCGCAACGCCACCTTGTCAAAGCTCTCACTGCACACCCCTGCGTTGTTTATTACCACCAGGCAGGAGATGATTCATTTCCTTGTTTACCTTCTGTCCTTCCAGCCAGCCCGCCTGCTCTACCCACTGTGACGTCCCTCCCACCTGGGTAGGCAGGGACCTGGCCTGTGCTTGGGGACACTGCTGTTGGAGGAGCATGGACAGGAACCCACGAGAAGAGACAGGGAGCCCAGAAGACCCTGGATGGGTGCACCTTTCATGAGGGCAGAGCCTTTGGTTCCGGGCGCTGCACTGGACAGAGAGATGGACACACAGAAAGTGGGACAGTTCATCAGCCTGGGGTAACCCTTCCATTTACCGGGAGCCCACTCTGGGTCTGCCCTCCACAGGCCCTGGACATGCACCTTCACCCTGAGGGGTCAGGATGGTGCTGGGCTCAGAGAGACACAGGTCCTGCTGGGGATCTCCTCTCCACCACCTGCTCCCCTTGGTCAGGCCCTGGTGGAGGGGAGCACAGGGAAGGTGGGGCCACGCCCTGCACTCCCAGGCTCACCCGCTCCTGGCTGGGACCTCCTGGCATCTCATTTACTTATTCAGTAAATGCTCGCTGATAACATGGGGCCAGCGGCTGGGCATACGAATGTGGAAGAGACCCACTGTTGTCAGGAAGCGTGAACAGGAAGTGGCAGGACGATGAGAGGGACGAGAACAAAGCCAGGAGGGAGCGCTCTTCCCTCCGCAGGGCTCGACGCCGGGTCCCAGTCCAAGCTGAGGCTCACGTGAAAGCGTGTGCCCTGCGTGTGAGCGAGCTCAGCCTTTCCCTGAGGGCACTGCCCAAAGGCAGAGTCAGTGCGCACTTTATTGCAGAAAACGTTCCTGGGAGGCAAGTTGTTGGGGTGAAGCTTGGATAGTGTTTTAATCAGCTATGGTGACGAAACAGACACCTCCAAAATGTAACTCAAAATAACAACAATCAGCTTATTATTATCAGTGACGGGTCTTGGAGTTGAATGGGCTCAGCTCAGTGGGTCTCACTCTTAGAGTCCCTCATGCGATTACAGTCAGATGGCGTATGGTCATTAATTGTATGTGTCACCTTTGCAAGGGTATAGTGCCCAGGTGTTTGATTAAACTCAAGTCTAGATGTGCCTTTGCAGGTATTTTTTAGATGTGATTGGCATTTAAATCAGTCGACGTTGACTAAAGCAGAAGCCCCTCCGTAATGTGGGTGGGCCTCATCCAAGCAGTTGAAGACCTTAAGAGAAAACACAGAGGTGGCCTGGAAGAAGGAATTTTGCCTCCAGGCTGCTGTTGGGCTCAAGATTGCAATGGCAACTCTCCCCTTGGTCTCTGGCCTGCCTCGACTGCCCTGCAGATTTTGGACTTGCTAACTTCCACAATCTTGAACCAATTTCTAAATATAAATCTCTCTCTCTCTCTCTCTGCACGCATACTCTGGAGAACCCTAGCACACGGTGTCACCTCGAAGGCTTCCTCTTGCGTGTGTGGTGTTTGGGGTGGACTGTTGGCTGGGCCCCTGGCTGGGCTGCCAACCAGACACCCACACGTGGCCGGGGCTTCCTTACAACATGGCGCCTGGGCTCTAATAGGGAAGGTCCCAAAAGAGCCAGGTAGAAACTCTCACCTTTTATGGCCCAGTCTTGGAAATCACATGGCGCCTTCCCCCACAGTCACAGCCCCACTGAAGTCAAGGGAAGGGAACCTAGAGCCCCTCTCGTTGGGAGGCGTGTCAGTGGCACACTGTGAAGAGAGCCCATGAGATGGGAGATCTCGCCGCTTCCAGGTTAGAAGACGTGGTCGGCCCCATTGGAGGTGGGGAGAGGAGTGGAGCTGCACACGACAGCATGAGGCATGAAGGAGTCCCTCACCTGGAACACAGGCCCTGAGCCTGTCTGGCCTGCAGTGTGGGTCTGGGGACAGGCCCTCTGGATTCCATCAGAGTCTCTGCCTGCAGAGAGATGGGCTTGGAAGGAAGGAAGGAGGGTGTTCCTAGAGAGCCGGGGCTGGAGATGAGAGAGGGGGCTGGGGGCGGAGCCTAGTATCCCCCGAGGGAGCATGGGGCTGGGGCAGCTCAGGGGGTGCAGGGTCGGGGGGGGCCCACGGAGGGCATCATGCAGGGGACCGGTGGTCAGACGGGCCCTGAGGGGTGGCGACGGGGTGTGAAGAGGCAAAGGGCACATAGAAACTGTCCACTGGGGTGGGCTTTCTGGGCAGGATGGAAGGAAGGGCCGGCCTACTGCTCTCCAGCCCCATTCCAGCCAGCGGGTGTCTCCCAGGGCCCGGGGTGCTCTGACGCCTCGTCCCCACCCCCCGGGAGCAGAGCAGGGCTACTACAGCTCCCACACACGCTCACGCACACACGCAAACTCACCCACTCCCTTGCTCTCACCCACCCATTCTCACACTCCCACACTCCCTTTCACACACTAGCAACACACTCACACTCATTCTCTCGCACACACACACACACGAACAGTATCGCCCACACTCACACTCTCACAATACCTGCACTCTGTCTCTCTCTCTTTCACACACACTCTCTCGCACTCCCCCACCCTCCAGCTCCCCGAGGACAAAGGGCCACCTAGCCCTCTGTCTCCTCATGTGCAGGGTGTAGCCTGAGAGTGTCTTTTATTTTCCCCCAGACTTTTTAGAGTGAGTCTTCTCAAGTGTACAGAAATGTAAAAGGCAGATTACAGTGAACATCTGTCTACCCACCACCTGGCTTCAACAATTGTTAACATTCTGTCACATTTGCCTAACAATACTAAATCTTATTTTTGCCAGAGCATTTGAAAGTTTATCTCGAATCCCCTAACCCTGAAATTTCTCTCTTCTCTTTCCCTCTTTCTCACATCATTACGGATTCAGATTTTTATTTATTCTCTGTTTTATAATAAATTAAATTACATATACATATTAATTTATATTATATAGTTTATATTATAAAGGAGAATCATTATTCTTTCTGATGCTCACATTACCCCAAATCTGTCCAGCAGAAGCCCCTTCAAGTTGCCTTCTGAGTCTTGTTTTTTTTCTTCTTCTTCCGAGTCCTGTTGACCCTCACGTTTCCTTGGTTTTGGTCGAACGAAATGTCCCAGGGTCATCCTGTCTTTTCCCTGGCTTGGCCTTAGAACTGGTCATTTCTCCAAGGAGCCCTGGTTTCCTCTGGTGAGGGGATTTTAGAAACCAAGAACTGTACTCGGAGTGTGATCATTCCTACTGGGGTGTCAGTTTCTAGGCCCTTTCAGTGGATAGAGGTAGGAAATTTATTCTTAAAATCACAAATTCTTATTAATATTTTAAATTTCAATTTCACATCGCAGGGTTTTTTTGGACCTTCTCTTATTTTTTATTTGCATCTCATGTCTCTTTAAAGTGAAAGATTTGATTTCTAATTCTATTAACACTAATGTCTCCCTCGATTCCAAACTCGGTCTTGGCCTCTGTTTGCCCACAGCCCACACCCTTCATCACCTGCCCACGGCTCACTCTGCCACCGGGGCCTCTAGTAAGCCTGGCTTTGTGGAGACACCATGTCCCCAGCACCCAGCAGCCTTGCTGCCTTCACAGTCAAGCCCAAGGGTATCTTGCTGCTTACTGTGGGAGAAGGGGTGAGGCTGGAGGTGGGAGGAGTGGGCCCAGAAGTAAACACGTGGAGGGCTTGTGAGGTTGTAGCCATCTGTGCTCTCCCATCCCAGACCCCGGCTGTGCTTCTGAACTTCTCTGTATTGCAGCTGCAGACATGTGAAGTCCACATCTACTTGCTCTCTTCATTCTTTAAACTATTAGAAGAGGTAATGAGCATTTATCCTTTTTCAGCAACTCCTGTTCCTTTTTGTGTGGACGCCTAGAAAAGCCCACAGGACTGTCATAGCAACAGAGCAGTGAGGCCAGTGTGCAGCGGGAGGACGGCCACCCTGTGGGGCCATTTCCTGGACATAAGAATAGTTTCTGTTCTTCCAACGACCTGTTGAAAAGGCTCTGTGATGCCCTCATGTGGGTCTTACTCATGTGTTCCTCCATTTGAGGTGTGCCCAGGACGGAATGTTCCTGGCTGGGAGCCCACTGGGGCACCCCATCGTGTGTGCACTCACTGACTGGGTGTCCATGGAGCACAGGAGCCCAGTGTGTACGCCCGGCAGTGGCCACAGCATGGCCCTGCCCGTCGGGGTGGGGAGGCTCACACGATCAGCTGGTGATGCCAGGACACGACGAGCTGGGGTAGAGAAGCGCCTGCGCTGCAGGGGCACAAGGGAAGGCACCTGGGTAGTTTGAAGGGTCAGGAGCACTTCTCAGAGTGGCTAAAGGGTGAGCAGGAGCTGGCCGGAGAGGCAGAGAGGGGCTGCTGGTGGGGCTGCCCAAAGAGAGCAGAGGCAACATGGTCTCTGCAAGGGGAGCGCTGCCTGGGCTTCTGGTGTGCTGCTGAGCCAGACTCGAGGGAAGTGGCCTTGAGGGTTGGTGGCCCCCTCACTTTTGCCGCGTAGGTCCTGGCCACCCCGCATCCTAGTGTTTGAAAACCTCCAGAGCAAGGAGCGGCATGAGCACAAGAAAGGCAAGGGACCAACTGGCCTAAGGCGTGTGAGGGGCTGACACAGGGCTGGGGACACGGTGCCACCCGCGGGCATCCAGTGTGACTACTGGGCAGCCCCTGAGGCTGCTGAGGCGGCCGGCGTCCTTCACCTGAGCTCGCATTTGCTGGTCACGGGGTCCAGCCTGGGGAGGGGCCACGGAGCCAGCTTGTCCTGTCATACCCGGAGCATGGGGGCCAACAGGGGCCTCGAGCTCTCCGCCTCCCGTGCAGAACACATTGACCTCCAGACACTGGGCTCCGGGGTGTTTGTCAGGAGGTGCCGTCAGCAGCACCCACAGACTTCTCTCTGATGAGTCATCCTTCTCCGCAGTGAAACCCTGAGTGCAGGCTAAACCCTGACAGGTCCTCGGGAAAATGCAGTCCTAGCCACGCTGGAAGCACGGTTTCACCTCCCAGAGTAAATCGAGCCACTCCTCCCGGTGACCTGCAGGCTCTGGTTGCATTGTGCCAACTCTGGTGGTAGAGCCAGTCAGGAGAGATGATTTTCGCTCTAGCTGAAGATTCCAGAGACAGAACTGGGTTTAATGGGAAGTTGGTATCGGATGAGGAGGCCAGTGCATATCAGCGAGGGAGACAGGGCCATTCGAGAAATGTGCAGATATCCAAACAGCTGTACAGATATCTGGGGGAAAGGTGAATTTATCTACCTCCCACCATACACCAGAGTAAATTTCAGACCAAAGCTTTAAAAGTGAAATAGAAACCCATAAAGGTAACTAGAAAAAATTTGAGAGTTTAAAAAATTCTTTTCCAGTAATCATATTTTAGGGAAAACTTTCCTAAGCATGAAAACCACAAAACCATAAATGAAAAATGATTTGACTATAAGACAGTTTAAAAAGTTTCACATGGAACTATTTACAATAGCCAGGACATGGAAGCAACCTAAATGTCCATGGACAGATGAATGGTTAAAGAAGAGGTGGCACATATACACAGTGGAATATTACTCAGCCATTAAAAAGAATGAAATAATGCCATTTGCAGCAACATGGATGGACCTAGAGATTATCATACTAAGTGAAGTAAGTCAGACAAAGACAAATATCATATGATATTGCTTATATGTGGAATCTAAAAAAAAAAAAAAGATACAAATGAACATACTTACAAAACAGAAATAGACCCACAGACACAGAAAACAAATTTATGGTTACCAATGGGGAAAGGGTGGGGGAGGGATAAATTAGGAATTTGGGATTAACATATATACACTACCATATATAAAATAGATAACCAACAAGGACCCACTGTATAGCACAGGGAACTGTACTCAATATTTTGTAATAACCTATAAGGGAAAAGCGTCTGAAAAAGAATATATATATATATATATGTATGTATAACTGAATCACTGTGCTGTACACCTGAAACTAACACAACATGGTAAATCAACTCTACTTCAATTTAAAAAATAAATAAAAGCTTTCCTTCTGTAAAAAAAAAGTTCCACGTGGGAAACTAGAAATATATAAACAAAGTCAAGAGGCAAATACAAACTATGGTAAATATTTTCACCCAAAGTACTCATGTCCTTAATAGAAGAGTTCCTACAATAACCCACAGGAAAACCGGTAAAGGCTGAGGAGACAGAAGAAAGCTTTACAAGAAAGCAGAAACAAATAGCTGTCAACTGAACAACAACAACAACAAAAAGTTCAACTTCACTCCTTGCTCATAATGAGAGAAATACAATTAAAAGTACAACGAGCTACCATTTCCAGGAGCCCGAAGCCTGTTAAGGTTCCTTGCTGGCAGGTTGTGGGGTGATGGGCAGTCTCGCATGTCGGTGGACGGGTGTGGGGTTGGCCCACGTCTGCGGAGGACACTCTGGCAGCATCTGTCAAAGTGAAACTGCATAGAAATTGTCCTGCAGCCACAGAGTTGCTCATGGGAAGTGACATTTGTACAAGGACACGCACTGCAATATTGTCAGTAGTCGCGATACGTTTGAACACCTCGCTGTCCATCAACAAGGCACTGATTAAATATATTTTGATATATTCAGGCATGGAATACGACACAGCTAACTAAAAGAGAGAGGAAGCTCCCTAATTGCTGAGGAGCATTGGTTTCCAAAGTGAAAAACGTGAGATGAGGAGAGAGCTCTGTGTGTCACCGTGGAGTGAAATCTGGGCAGACGAGTGCCTGTAGTCTGTAGTCTGGAGGGAGGTCCGGGACATGAGATGCAGAGGGGAGGGGGCGTTTTTTATGTAAAGCCTTTTGTATCTTTTGAACTTCTCCATGTTGACGTTAAAAATAATTTCTTAAACGTTAAATCTTTTGTATTAAAAATAATTTAAAAAAATTGCTGGAGAGAAAGTCGTCTGGTTGATGGTGGTAGGTTTCTTCCAGGGAACCCTGTGTCACTCCCTCTAGCCAAGAGGAGAGGTGGGAATTTCTGAGGCCACTGCTAGCCTCAGGCGATGTGGGGATTTGTGGTCACCAGCCCGGGACATGACAATTAACTCACGTCTTGGAGGAACTGCTCTCTGCCTCAGTCAGCTTTTGCTTTGCAACACGCATTGACAACAGCTCTGTGTTTTACAGCCTCCAGCATCTATTTCTTGCTCTCAGGTCTGTGGGTTGGCTGAGATGGCTGTGCTCCAAGGCTGGGAGGCAGCAGAGACCCAAAGTGCTGGCAGGAGTGCAAGAGGGCACCTGACTACAGCAGTGTGAGTCTGCGGGATGCAGCCTAGAGGCCCATCACATCCACAGCATGCTCCCTTCTACACTTAGTTCATGTTGCCTCCCAACAATCCGTAGGGCACACAGCGGGTTTAAGGACAAGTCTTTCTTTGTCCGTCGCATCTTCTTCCCAAAGGTTTCTTAGTCAAAGCTGGGGGAGTCGATAACAAGACTCCCTCCTCCACTTGACAGAAAACATGGAGGGGGAGCGGAAGTGACGAGAATGAAAAGGCAGAGATGGTTTAGCACGTTCAAGATTAATCCAACGACTGGAAGTTTGGCTCAGCTGCAGACAAAAGTCAGCAGCTAGAATCTGGCCACCGTTTCTGTGAAAATCTGACTGAAAGCCTCAGACGCCAGTGGAGGAGCAGGGCTGGGAGGGTCTGAACGTGCATTTGGAGGCAGATCTCTGAGGACCCCAGAAGCCTCCGAACCCGGCGAGGGCGCTGGAGTGACGCGGTGTCTCTCACAGAGGCTTGCCAAGCGCGCTGGCGGCACAGGGACCTCCCGAGTGATTTGGAGCTTGGTGGGGGCCACGCTTTCTTCCCACGGCGTCTGGAGGTGCCTCTAGTGCCTGGCTGGCCCTTATGAGCGGCGTGTGTGGAAGTCCTAGCGGCAAGTCCTTGGTGTGTGGAAATGATGCAGTGTTGGTTCACCTCTGCCGAAGAAGATACCAGGGAAGGGTGCTGGCCAAAGCTGATGAACACAACTGGATGAACATCGTGTCCACACAAATGGCTCTCTGTAAAACCGAAGACGGCCCAGTCGTCCAGGGAGGAGGCCGGCCCACAGGATGCTGAGCAGAAAGGAGGGAACTTCCTGGAAAACCTCGACACACTCTTCTCACATGGCGAGCTCGTGGGCCAGGGCCAGTTCATCTGGGGCTCTGGTCTGCTTGAGGGTGACGGGGGCCAGCCGGGGAGGGCCTTCCCGGCTGGAGAAACATGAGGGGTCGGGGCGGCTGCGTGTGTGTGCTGGAGGCCCCGCTCAGGCGCTCCACAAGTACAGGCTCTCCTGCCACTTGAGCAGATCTCAGTGGGTTCCATCGGGTCGTCAGGGGTGAGCCTTGCAAAGGAGCATGTGGCATCCATGACCGAGCTGTGTGGGGACTCCGTCCACAATGCATAGAGGTTCTGGGCTAACTGTAGTGACATTTTGTGGATGGCAGCTTCGCAATCCAGAGCTGGCCCCATTGAAATTGTAAGACCATTAAAGCACAATCCTGACAGCCAGAGGGGTCTGACTCGGTTGCACTGGGAGGGCCATCCTGCCTGGGATATGATTTGAGGCATGGAAGGAGGGAGCAGCTCTTGTAAGCATTGCTCCCCCGGTGTTGAGGGAGGTGAGTTCTGTGTTAGCATCCACACCTGGTGGACGCTGGCTGAAGCCCTTCCAAGGGGGTCTGCGGGCACCTGGTGTGCAGCCATCCTATTTTGTTCCAGCACATCTCCTGAGACAGGGTTAGGCCGGAGGGGTCTGCTAGCAGCCCTTTTATCCACGGTAATAGTAACAGCCACCCAAGGAGAGCATTGCATTGGGTTAGTGTGCGGGGGCCTCCTTCCGGGCATGTAGTCGGGATGCCGACTAAAGTCCAAGCGTTGTTGCTTTGGGGCAAGAGGTTGCCTCCCTCTTTGTCTAGGGTGGGCTAGGGGCCTGGCCTGGGGCTGCTGACAGAGGCCACTAGATCCCGGGGTTTCGGTTTGGGTTTAATTTCCTAGCGTGACTGGCATCCTCTAGGTGGAGGGCCTTTTATCCTTGCTCTGAGACCCACACGGTTCTGCTATTTGTCCTGGAGCTATAATACCACTCTCCTGCAAAACTTGTGATGAATTTGGTATTATTAGCCATTCTTTATAACCCAAATAGTGAGGCAAAGCCAGTGGCTTTACCTTGGTTTTGTGGCTGGTGCTGGGCCACTGTGTAGGCCAATGAATTCTGTATAATCATGATCTCTAAGCAATTCGGTAGGGTTTGTCCCCTTGGCTTTCTATTATAAGGGGGTCATATTGCCTAATCCAACCTGAGTAGGGTCACCAGCTCATGGGAGATGGCAAGACGATAGAAAAATCAATATGTAGGACTTCCCTGGTGACGTAGTAGTTAAGAATCCACCTGCCAATGCAGGGGACACGGGTTCGAGCCCTGGTCCCGGAAGATCCCACATGCTGCAGAGCAACTGAGCCCGTGAGCCACAACTACTGAGCCTGTGCTCTAGAGCCTTTGAGCCACAACTACTGAGCCCACGTGCCACAACTACCGAAGACCACGCACCTAGATCCCGTGCTCCACAACAAGAGAAGCCACCGCAATGAGAAGCCTGCGCGCCACAACGAAGAGTAGCCCCTGCTTGCGGCAACTAGAGAAAGCCTGCGAGCAGCAGCGAAGACCCAATGCAGCCAAAAAAGAAAAGAAAAAAGAAAATCAATATGTAAGGGGAGCATTCATTTGGTGAGCAGATGTGAATGACGTCCTTTCTGATGTCGGGGGGGGGGGCGATTCCTGTAAATATTAGTGGGGGAACCTTTGCAGGATATTGGTTGTACTGTGGGGTTTTGGAGATCCAGAGGCCAGGAATTGAGCAGTATTAGAGTTTGGAGTAAAATTTCTGTCTGTATGGGGGAACCACCCATTGTCTGAAAGTGTGAGGAGCACCTCTTTGAGAAGGACAGTCAGCCGGGTGGAAATTCTACAGGATTCCACGTTCTAGAGCCTATGATCGAACAACTTGGTGAAATGGGTACACTAATGTGAATCCATGATATCTCGTGGGCCAACGGGGATGAGCACATACCTGGTTAAGGAGGTGAGCTGATGGGAAGCAGCTTTCCTGGAGGGCACGGACAGCAAGAGTCCAGGGAATGTGTCGCTGAGGGTGGGCACACACCTTCTAGTTCCAGCAGAGGGCAGCAGCTGCCCAACAAATTTGATTTGCCATCGGGGTTCAGTTTGCGACCCTGGGGACACGTGTCCCCACATGGGAGCCTTCCGGAGTTTTGTTTAGGGTTGGGGACTTGCGTGTGAAGCCTAGTAGGTGGCCGAGATTTGTCACTGAAGTGGCTGCTGTCTGGGTCAGACATTTGGTCCAGAGCCCCATGCACAGCCAGGTGGAGCTGTGCTTAGTTCAGCGACTCCAAGAGGCGTAGTCAGGTGTCACCAGTGAGTCAGCTCGGTCACCTGAGCCAGAGGGACTAAGGGCAGGGCATGCTGTGTGGCCGGCTGGCCCCCCGTAAGGCAATTTGTCAAGGTCCTCCCCAGTGGAAAGAAGCCGATTTTCGTGTCCTGGCACAAATAGCCTAAGCAGAATGGTAGGTGTGGAGAGGTGTTGCCTCTAATGCAGGCTGTGTGTGTCGTAACGTGGTGGAGCCTTGACCGCGAGGAGCTGATGATTTTCAGCGAGAGGAGTTTCACGGCCCACAGCTGACCACTCGATGCCCAGAAGCTGGACAAACTGGTGGTCCTTGGATCTTATGGCGGCAAACGGCCCATCCTCTCTGCTGTAAATGTTGTGTAACTATGTACAAGCCTTCCTGGATGGCATCCTAAGGGGGCCCCTGTAGTAGAATGCTGTCCATATAATGCTAAAGGTGGCAGTGTGTTAGTCTGAGTGAATTCAGATCTCGTTGGCAGGGATACTGAGATAACCCGTGGGCACCCGAGTAAAGTGGGGGACCTTGAAAGTGAAAGCAAATTAAGGCTGTGAGTCTTCAGTTATCAGGACCAAGCAGACCATGTTGGCTAGATCTAGGGCAGCAAAGTGGGGGCCCCGAACCTTATGGATGACATCTTCTGTCTCTAAGATGCTGGGCATGGGAGGCTTAATGGCGGAAACCTGTGCATCTAAGTATGAATAGTCAATTATTAATCTCCTTCACTGATGGTCAGTTTTGACTCTGGCCAGATAGGCTATTACAGGGTGAGATGGGGCCTAATGACCTGCTGTCAAACTTATCTCCAATGATGGACCAAGGGCCCTCTGCACCTTATTTTAGCCTATATTGTGGTGCATTTACTGTTTACACTGGAGAAGGCAGTTGGACAGGCTCCCATTTAGCAACTCCTACGAGGAAGCCCAGGGATTTGGGTTTATTCCATCACATATGTCTCTGGATGAGGGCATCTGTACAGTTAATAGGAAAAGAGAGGGCCAGGGGAGGCCACCACCACTGGCAACTGTTTTAGAAATATGGTCCAATAGACACATCCAGCTTCATTGGCACTCTCATTCCAGTTTTACCTGCTATGCCTTCTAGTCTGTATGAGGTTCCCTTGGGGGATTGAGAAGGGTTACCTGAAATCATAGTGACTGATAGAGCCAGGAAGAGAGTCTGGTGATTGCCTTTGTCCCAGTGGACCACCACGGGCGACCGTCTCTGGCAGGTGGGACAAGCTCCAGGGAGCTGCTAAGTCCCCAGGGGAATGCCCTGGGGGGGCTGCCAAACCTGCAGGTCGGGAAGTGCTTGGGGCAGAGGGATCCTCATGACTGCAGGCCTCTGGGCCTTGGAGATTGGACTCTGGGGTGGGGCGATGGCTCATTTTAAGGAGAGGAGCTGGCCAGATATAAGACCACTGGGGACCCCGATTGGCAGAGCTGCCAGCCTAAGTCCCTCTGCTGTTTAGAATCATCCCAGGTGCTGCCTCCTGACAGTGTTGGCACGAGGGCTCTAGGACCAGGAGCCAAGAGCCTGCTCTGTGAACTGGGTTGTGGGGCCTGGCCCCCGAGGGCTGTCCTTGGGGTTGTGGACTGCCTTGGTGCTGTCAAATCTGGGAGTCTGGGTGAACGGTTCCTTCGTGGCAGGCCAGCATGTCTAGCCCCTCCAAGGCCTCCTGGGAGGTTCCCATGAGGTGGAGGAGCACAGCCCTGTAATTTAGGAGGGCTCCCTGTAGGAATTCACTGGATTTGGGGTTGACTGGGGCCTCCTCAGAGTTGAAGATAAAATCCAAGTCATCTGGGTTGCTATGTCTGAAAGAGTCATAGCCCCTTGGGCCACACCAGTCTTATGGAGAAGGAGCAGGGCTTCATCTAGTGTCTCCACTGGCTTTGAGCCTTTGTGGTGATAACTGTGATGGTAGGGTGAGCTTGGTGCCCAGGCAGACAAATCCAAGTGGGCAGGGGAGGGCTTCTCCCTCCGTATGTTAGGGCTGGTGCCTTTGGGTAAGATGCTCCCTCATCACTGGAAATCTTGATTATGACACTGGGATTGTCTGTGGCAGCAGCCTTTGCTTTGATTCTGGTTGACTTAGTCATACGGGTCTTGGGTGGCCCCTTGTGGGTGAGGAGGTCATGGTCTCCCGCATCTCTCAAGAATTTGGCCCTCAGCTCAGGGGACGTTTATAAGGGTATGCATTTGGGGTCTCTGGAAGTACCGATAGCTGCCTCATTTCTGTGGTGGTGACAGTAGCTCAGAGTTAGTATTAAACTCTCTCAACAGCCAGTCAGCCCCTTGTCTCCCACACTGCTGTACAAATTTATTAAAATATTATGAATCTTGAGACACGCCAAGTTCTCAGTTTCAGTTTCTAATTCTCCGTTATCACCCACTGATTTTTTTTTAACATCTTAATTGGAGTATAATTGCTTTACAATGGTGTGTTAGTTTCTGCTGTATAACAAGGTGAATCAGCTATACATATACATATATCCCCATATCCCCTCCCTCTTGCGTCTCCCTCCCACCCTCCCTATCCCACCCCTCTAGGTGGTCACAAAGCACTGAGCTGATCTCCCTGTGCTATGCGGCTGCTTCCCACTAGCTATCTATTTTACATTTGGTAGTGTATATGTCCGTGCCACTCTCTCACTTCGTCCCAGCTTACCCTTCCCCCTCCTCGTGTCCTCAAGTCCATTCTCTACGTCTGCGTCTTTATTCCTGTCCTGCCCAAGGTTCTTCAGAACCATTAATTTTTTTAGATTCCATATATATGTATTAGCATATGGTATTTATTTTTCTCTTTCTTTTTTTTTTTCTTAACATCTTTATTGGAGTATAATTGCTTTACAATGGTGTGTTAGTTTCTGCTTTATAACAAAGTGAATCAGTTATATACATACATATGTTCCCATATCTCTTCCCTCTTGCATCTCCCTCCCTCCCACCCTCCCTATCCCACCCCTCTAGGTGGCCACAAAGCACAGAGCTGATCTCCCTGTGCTATGCGGTTGCTTCCCACTAACTATCTATTTTACGTTTGGTAGTGTATATATGTCCATGCTACTCTCTCTCTTTGTCACATCTTACCCTTCCCCCTCCCCATATCCTCAAGTCCATTCGCTAGTAGGTCTGTGTCTTTATTCCCGTCTTGCCACTAGGTTCTTCATGACCTTTTTTTTTCCCCCTTAGATTCCATATATATGTGTTACCATACTGTATTTGTTTTTCTCTTTCTGACTTACTTCACTGTGTATGACAGACTCTAGGTCCATTTCCCCACTGATTTGACCTTCTGAATCGGGTGTGAAGCCCCAGGGGGACAGGGGTGGGCGTAGGTTGGGGTGGAGTTGGGGGGATGGGGAGGGTGGCCGCACTGACCTGTGTGAGGAGGTGTGCCTTCCCGATCTCGAGGTGTCCCTATTGTTCTCGTCAGGACTTGGAGTGCTGGGAGGTCAGGGATGGGGCGTCATCTCCTCTTCCTTCCAAGGCCCCCTCCTGGCCCTGTATCTGGTAACCCACAGTTGGGCGGGGGTTGCCACTGGCGAGTCGTGGCTGTTGACTAACGCTACGAGACCTTTCGAAGATCTTAGCCAGTTCTAACGGTCGACAGCTATGTCCATACTTAGAGTCGGGAAACACACACAAAGTCTTACACGTGCTGGGGGGCTTCATCCTCTGTGGGGTGTTAACAGGCAGAGGACACATCCGAGGCACCAACCAGCTCCGATGAGTGGTGCTCAAGGTGCAGGAGGACTCTGGTTGTCCTTTCACAGCTCGTACTTTGGGATGGGAAGCCAAGGCAACACCTCCGCATGGGCGGGATGCTGCAGGGCAAAGCAGCGCAAACCAACACCCACGAGTGTGGAGTGTGGACCCTCCCAGACAGAATCACCTGCCTGGTGGGCCAGTCAACCAGGCAAGCTATGAGGCGTCCTCCTGCTCGCGATGCCAACATTAAATTAACTTTCCTTAAGCGGAGCACAGGGTGCTGGGCGGTGAGCGCGGGAGGAAGTGCGACGGAGAAGGTGATTACTCCCAGTCCTGGAGGAGGTTCGCTGTAAGCCTGGGGTGGGGTGGGCACACGGGGAGGTCCAGGCGGAGTAAGACAGAGAGTGAGATTGGACCTGGGGCATGTGCCCTTGTTAGAGTCTATGGGCGTGTGCTTTGTGGTTTCCAGGCTAAGGCTGGATTGGTTAATCCAAAAACCAGACTGGAGTTTTGGTAAAGCTCTGCTGGGTCTTACCTCAGAGGCCCACAAAGGGAAGCCCTGGGAGGCGGGGGAGACTGTTGATCACTGTGGGAGTCCCACCAGGAACTTACATTTATTTGTGACTCTGTGGGCTGCTATCTAGGACAACAGCTTGCACGAGGGGCTAAGCCAGCTTAAGGCCCTGCGGGCCGCTTGGCCAAACAAAATGGATGTTGAGGCAGGAACACCATGGAGTAGCTTAGCTAAACTCTCGACAAGACCCACACAGGTAATGGCTCAATACGACAAAAGTTTATTTCTTGTTCATGTGGCTCTCCTGGGCTGCTGAGCAGATCTCTAGGGTGGTGCTTTTCCACGTGGTCACTCAGGGACAGAGCTGAGAGTGGTCCTGCCATTTGGACGCGTGGCTTCCAAGGGGAGGAGAGTGGGGGTTTGGACGGTGGCCAGGGCTCAGGCACAGGCGTGGAGACCGAGCACAGCCTGGCTGTGTGCCGAAGAGGATGAGGGCGTGGAGAGAGATGACCAGCTAGCCACTGTCTGCCGCAGTTACTAAGGACGCTTTAGAGCTGCGGAAACTGTCTGTGAACATGAATTGGCATTGTACTGCTACTTATAGCAGTGAAAAGCTGGAAACAACCCAACGTTTAGCAGTGAGAGATTAGCAAAGATATCTACTCAGTGTGACATAGCACTGCTATTAGAGGTCATGTTTTGGGGAATATTTAAGGAGGTAAGAAAATGATAGTGTAAAATATTAACTGAAAAAAGCAGGGTACCAAGCTGAATATTCAATACCCCACCTTTGAAAAATATAGATCAGTAGGAAACGCTGAATTATTAACAGTGGTTTTCTCTGGGCAGGAGAATTATGAATAGCTTCTATTTCTTCTTCATTTTCCCCCTCCCCCCCCCCCCCAGTTCCTAATTTTCTGCAATGAATACAGATTTATAATCAGAAAAAAATGTTACAGAATTACGTGCTGATTTACGAGGAGCAGGCATGAGGGCCCTCCCCTCCTCTCCTGACCTGGTCTGTGTTGATTGATTCCTGCAATCGGCCCATTTGGGAGGCCTGCTGCAGCCTGGCAGAACTAACTCAGCCGCTGGCCCGCCAGGCCCAGCAGGAGACGTGGGCCTCCTCCATCACCTTCCTTGGCTTTCTTTCCTCTGGAGGGTCTACCTTTTCTGCTCTGATCCTCACGAAGCAGAGCGTGGGCTCACACTGCAACGCTAGGCCTCTGGAGGAGGACGGGGCAGGTGCCAAGGGGCTCCGACCCATGCAGACCCTGCCCTCGCATCACGGTGCCCTTGCTGCTCTGAGAGGGCCGTGGAGAGAGTGTGCTCCCCACACTTTGACTGCGTGATGTACTTACCCCACCGACCGGCTCTGAAATCGTGTTTGCTCATCCAGCAAATGAGAAGACAGTGCCAGAGGGGGAAGCACCCAGCCATAACTGGCTGGGAATGAATGCAAAGAGGTGCCTGATTGCAAAGCCCTGGGGAAAGTCTGCTCTGCTCCCACCGAGCTGGTAGAAACGCATGAGTTTTCCTTTCCTGAGGAAGGGCTTAAAGAAGACAGTGCTCTCCTCTGTGGCCTGAGCTGTCGTGATGGAAATCCTGACTTGTGGCACGTGGGTTTTGGAGGCACTTCTCTGTTGGAAGCTGGTTCAGTAGTGTAGCCTGGATGCAGAAGGATTAGCGCCCAGGCGTCTGGTAGACTTGCCTAGAAGCACGAGCCCTCCAGCCAGAGCCCAGGAACAGGCGATGGTGGACTTAGGGTGAGCTGAGGGGCCTTTCCAGTGAGTCAGGAGCAGCCCACAGCCAGAGGGTCTCCGGGCTGGTGGCACCATCGGGGCCTGGTCTCACCTGTGCTGTGCCCGGTACTGTTGAAGCTCATTTTTATTGTGATTTCAGGTAAATCTCATACTGGATCCACCAGGAAGAGACTGCCTCTCTCCATCTAACACAAGCAGAAGGGTTAGAGGATTTAAGGGCAGGTGTCGGGCCCAGGACATGGGGCTGGCTGGGTGCCTGTTCCCAGAGTATAAGACTCCTGTCCCCTGCTCTCACTGTGTGGGCCCTGGCAAGGCACATGCCCTTCTCCAGGAACTGGCAGGGAGTTTCCAGAGATAAGGACCCCGGAGGCTGCATCAGGAGTCCAGGGCTGATCTCCTGGCTCAGAGCTGCTCCAGGTGTACTCAGGGGAAGGCAGGCCCTCCCTGGACTGCAGCCAGTGGACCCCACGGGTCAGGGTGATCAGAGAAGAGTGGTCATGTTACCCCCAGACTGGGTAACCTCTTTGTGGGTGTGGAGCCAAAAGACACAACCAAGCCAAAGATCAGGAGAAGGAAGGATTTATTACTTGCAGCAAGTAAGGAGAATGCCGGGGATCTTTCCCAAAGCAGTGTCTCCCAAAAAGCAAAATTGGGGACTTTTTAAGCTAAGGGTACATGTATATTCATGAAGGGGTTTGAGCAGAGGAGAATTTAGCATAGAACTGGGGCAAAGGTTGACAGAGTCCAAGCTTTAGTTGATTGAAGTCAGGAGGGTCAATATCACCATTTCATCCTCCACCTGGGTGGGGACCTTGATTCCTGAAGAACTCAAGGATCTATTATTATGTATAGTCCTTGAGGAGGAACTAGGACTCAGCTTTACCACTGCGCGATGGTTTGACTGCCTTTTCTCTGTTCCTGCGTTCCTTTGTCCCCTTAAGATCATTAATTACTGAGACCTGTTCAAGGGCAAGCTTTGTGGCCAGGCTTAGATCCCAAAATGGCTTAAGCCAAAGTGGCTTCTCTTATGTCAAGAAAGCCTGAAACATTTATATTAACATATTTCCATACATATTTCCATACAAATACTGGTATAATGTTATAAGTAATAATCCTAGTTATTACTTTAAAAAGTATATCTCAGAAATAACTAATTTTCTTGTCAACTGCATTATTATGAACTTTCATCAAATCTTTAACCGTGGTCATTTTTAAGTCTTTTGTCATTTACAGACAGTTCTGGGTGTACTCTGATGATTTTGCAAATATGTTCCTATAAAAGGGTTTCATTTCATCTTCAAGAAATTCATGGAAAAGACTCTGACAAGTACAGGTTTCTGGTAACTGACTGTACTGCTGAACTGAATGAATAAGCATTTTCAGAACTCTAATGAAAAACTGATGAACTCATAAAAGTGCTAACAAAAGATCAAGATGAAAAAAAAAATTAATTACATGGGACTGAGTGAACTGATGAGGTTGAGTATAATTTTTGTGACTTTCTGTCTGAATTAAAAAAAAAAAAAATCCCACAAGGACTCAGAGGCAAAGAATATACAAATCAATTTTCACTGCAAAGTAAAGGAGCTGTTACAGTGGAGGATTACTGGACTGAATGTCAATATTATGACATAGTATGAGTGTGTTTCATGTTTGGTAATTGCAATCATTGTTGCTTTTGTTGTGGTCATCCATGTACAATGCTTGGTGTCAGTCTATTTATCTCTTGTAAAAATAAAATACAGTGTGTGTGTGTGAAAAAAATAAAATAAAATAAACTGTTCCTATTTTAGAAAACATATAAAAAAAAAAAAAAAAAAAAAAAGAAAGCCATGCCTGGGACTTCCCTGGTGGCGCAGTGGTTAAGAATCTGCCTGCCAATGCAGGGGACATGGGTTTGAGCCCTGGACCGGGAAGATCCCACAGGCCGCAGAACCACTAAGCCCCTGCACCACAACTACTGAGCCTGCGCTCTAGAGCCTGTGAGCCACAACTACTGAGCCCGTGTGCCACAACTACTGAAGACCATGCACCTAGAGCCCATGCTACCCAACAAGAGAAGCCACTGCAATGAGAAGCCCACGCACCACAACGGAGAGTAGCCCCTGCTCATCACAACTAGAGAAAGCCTGCACGCAGCAATGAAGACCCAACGTAGCCCTAAATAAATAAATAAATAAATAAATAAATAAATAAATAAATAAATATTATTTAAAAAAAAAAAAAAAAAAGAAAAAGAGAAAGCCATGCCTGGTTCTCTTTCTTCGGGGACGCCCTAACCTGTCTGCTTACAGTCACTGGTGCAGGGGGAAGATGGCAGGCCAAGTCCAGCCTCAGAGATGGAAGGCCTGGGGCGGAGGCAAGCCCACGGTCAACCCAATGCACAAACAGCAGAAATAGAGGCTCGTCCAGCCTGTCTCAGCACCACTGTCCCTGACACTGTCCTTCCTCCTCAGGAGTCCTGGAGTCCTTTCTCTAACAGCCTCACTCTCAACACCCCCCAACCCCGGGTGGAAATCTGTGTTCAGGCAAGGGTTTGACACCACGCTGTCCGGGGCCCAGGCGGGCTGGTTTGTGGAGCAGGGCTGGGCTCCCGTGGAGTTTGCTCTGGCCGTTATTGGTTACTGTTGTTGTCTTGGTTTACTCCTCCCTCTGGGCGTGTGTTGGCTGGTGTGCTCTCACTGCAGGGGTTTCTATTTCCAGTCTCATGCCTAATTAGATTCTGGAAAACTCTGAGGCCTCAGCCAGCAGGTAGGAGAATAATTGAAGGATCAGAACAACAACAAACATTTTTGAATGGGGTCTTCTTGGTAGTTGCAACATTGCAATAAAAATAACAACATTAAACCACGCGTTCATGAATGTTTACCATAAACCAGCACTTTTCCTACATTATCTCGCAAACCTTCAGTTTACTGATGAAGGAATAGCCAGCGAGCCTTTGCGGGATTCCAAGGCTAGTCAGTGGCACAGGTGGTGCCCCAGCCCAGCTGACTCCTTGCTCTCCAGCACTAGACCCTGCTCCCTGGGTTCCTGTCTCCCCTGACCTCCTTCCTATGTGAGCAGAAACCTCCCCGTCACTGCCGGTGTCGGCAGCACCCATGCAGGGCTGCCCTTCCTCACGTAGGCCAGCCCCCTCCCAGCCCCAGGCCGCTGCTGGCTGGTTTAGGCTCCAGCGGGGGTCGGGGGTGGTGTTGCAGGATGGGGGACCCTTTCCAGGGCCTGAGAGTGGGCTCTTGTCTGACACTCGGAAATGAATCGTCCGAGGAGACACACGTGCTGACAGAGCAAGAGACATTATTGGGAAGGGGCCCCCGGCGGAGAGCAGCAGGGTAAGGGAACCCAGGAGGACTGCTCTGCCACGTGGCTCGCAGTCTCAGGTTTTATGGTGATGGGGTTAGTTTCCGGGTTGTCTCTGGCCAGTCGTCTTGCTTGGCCCATATTTGGTCTGACTCAGGGTCCTTCCTGGTGGCTCACGCATCTCTCGGCTAAGGTGGATTCCAGCGAGAAGGGCTCTGGAAGACTGGTCATCTCCTCCCTCTTGTGGCCCCTCCCAGATTCTCCCGGTTAGTTTTCGGCGGAAGCACCATGTTCCTTATCGGGACCACCTGTCAGAGACAGCTCAGGCAAGCGGGCCTGGCCAAGGCGGGGGGATTCGGTGCACAGTTCCTTCACAGTGGGGGTGGGGTAGGCAGATGCTGGGGCTCTGGGAAAGTGTATTAGCTCTGAGCCAGGGCCCTTGCGAAGGGGAGGGCAGCCCCTCTCTGCATCGAGGTGTTTCCGTATCTAGATGTGGCCTGCTCCCAGCCTGCGGCTGAGGCCACACTCAGCAGGGGGTGCCGCCAAGGACGCGTGGGGCGGGGGGTGAGATCAGCTGGAGGACGGAGCTCCAGCCAGCCCAGGATGCCTTACTGTTGCTGCAGCTCCCTGCTGAAGTCACTTTAACTGAGTCTGCCCCAGGTCTGCACCGGGCACCTTAGAGCTTAACTGATTTGTTTGCAAGACTCACTGTGATACAGTTTTCATTCCAGAACATGGGCTCAGCCATTTCAACAAACCCCTGTGTGGTCTTCATTCAATCCCGAATTTAAGATCCCCAGTCACTGTGGTGTGCAAGGAACTAGATGTCCTGGAGATGTCCTGCCTCTGTGAGTCGTGATTCTGGGGCCTGTTGAGGAATCTCTCCAGAGAATCTCTCTGGACTCTCTCCATGTATATGCTTTCACAGCCGGGATTACTTTTGCCAAAGAACACGGCATATAATTTTTTTAGTCTTTGAGAATACTGTGCACATGTCTGCAGATTCTAAAAGCCTAGGTGCATTTTCAAAAATGAAATGAGAATAGTGGGGAAACCCAACAATACATGTGCAGTGAAATTGAAAGTGGCACAGAGTTAAACCTGCTGTGTCCCACCCACTCACCCCTCCCGCCTGGGCTGCCCTTCAGTGAACCTCACAGAAATGGCACTGATGGGATAATGGAGAATCCAGGTGATGGCAACAGCTGGACCCAGAGGATGAGCTCATTTTAACTTAACTTCTCTAAAACCATGTTTCCTAGGTGATCACATTGTAGCTCCTAAGATACGTTTTCTCTCTGCTAATTTCATGTCCTATCTGACTATTGATCTTTTGAAATAGACCTTTCCAATTTCCTATAATTATAATGTTAGACATTTCTGGGGTTCAGTCCCCTGAAAAGAAATGTTTCATGAATGCCATAAACACCTCTCCTGGGAGTGGAGCCTGTCATTGGATTGAGCCTTCCCGTAGAGACATGGCTAAGTCTTTCCAAAATCCCTTCTTCCCCAACATTAATTTATTTAAGTTGCCTCTGTTTTTATGAAACACATTTTTTAAAGGCATTGGAACACAGAAACTTGACAGCTCTGTTCTCTTGTGAAGTCAGTTTCCCCTGGCTCTGAATTGCAGAAAATCCAATCTTTTTATCAAGATTTCTTCCCTCTTTGTGAGTGTTGTATCCAAGTGTTATATTTCAGGAGACCTGACCTAGAGCTATTTGGCTACAGCATGAGCTATTCAAGGACAAGGAAGGACCTGCAGGTATTCAGAGATCATCAGGGCCACTGCTTCATTTCAACAGGTCAGATGGCCTCTGACTGAAGCCGTGGGACCACCCTGTGGAACCTTGGGGGAGAGGTGGCCTCAGCTTTTGGGGCAAAAGACCTGCGGGGCAGCACTGTGGAGGGGAACCGCCACCCAGTGAGCCTGGAGGGCAGAGCGTCCAACAACCAAGGAGCGCTGTTCTCCAATCTTGAGATCTGGTGGAACTTCCTTGCTAGGGTTTGGACTTCCTCGGGACTCACCACCTTTACCTTCTCTCCCATTTCTCCCTTCTGGAATGGGATTATCTATCCTCTCCCTGTCCCACCATTGTATTTTGGAAGTGCATAACTTGTCTGGTTTCACAGTTCACAGCTGGAGAGGAATTTTGCCTCCGGATGAGTCATACCAAGCCTCTCACCCATGTCTGATTTAGATGATATTTAGATGAGACTTTGGCCTTCAGCATTGGCGTTGGGGTTCAGAGTTTTGGGGCTGTTGGGATGGAGTGAATGCACTTTGTCTGTGAGAAGGACATGAATTGGGGGGCCAGGGGAATATTACGGGCTGAACGGTGACCGTTTGTCAGGAGGAGCCCTGGACTGCTGACTCCCAGGGGATACTTCAGCTGCAGAGATGAGGCCAGGCCTCTGGAGCCCAAGAGGCCAACTGCACTCATGCGTGAGGAGTGAGGAGATGGGGCCGAGGCTAGGTGGCTTCCTTTCCCAGATACCTTCCCACTGAGTCTTCGGGGCAGCCCTGTGAGGTGTGCACGTACACCCTGTCTTACAGGGATTTCCAGACCCAGTGATGTCAAGTGTCTCCCAATCTTGTGCCTTTTGCTCCATCACCATTCTCCCTCTAACACAGACTTTCTGGTTTTGAACCAAGGTCAGCTGTCTGCGAGAGACTGTGTAAAAAGACTCAGTATTCCCATACAGACGACCAGCTTCCCGAACCTCAGCAGGCGGAGTATGATGAGTGTATTTTGATAGATTCTGCTGTCGGCAGGGTTTGGGGCAAAGCTGACCTGGCCATGCACTGTCCGAGCTGGGCCTCCCTTTCCAAAGCCTTGGTTTTCTCACTTTGTAAATTTCTGATTATGACCTCTGCCTCTTAGCAGTGCTGCAGATATGAAGCAAGAGAAAGTGTGTAAAGTACCCCCTCTTTCTCTTCCTCTCTTCCCCTCCCTCCATTGTCTCACTTGCCCCTCCCATAGTCCTGTGTCTTCTGGTGGGGGTGTTGGGGTGTGGAAGGGAATGGTCACCCTGAGTGCCCATCCTCCCTGGACACCGTGGTGGGACTTGCACCGATGTTATGTCACACCTCCCAAAGCCTCGACCTGGCTGCTGTTCCAACGTCCAGCAAATCCACACTGAGGGTCTACCAGGTGCTGGTCTACATTCTAGGGGCTGGAGATTCAGCAGTGATCGAAACAGACACCTCTGCCCTCTGGGAGCCTACATGCTGTGCAGAAACAAACAAGTCAATAAAATGTAGAACAGGTGACATGCTGAATAGTACTGAGAAGAAAAATAAAGGTGGAGGGGGTGGGGTGTCAAGTGGGAGGTTTGTAACTACAAGTAGGTGTCCTGAGAAGCTGTTTGATCAGAAGCCTGAAGAAGATGAGGGAGGAAGCTGTGTGAAGTCTGGGAGGAGTGTTCCAGGCAGAGAGAACAGCATGTGCAAAGGCCCTGTGGTGGGTGTTTGGGAGGTCAAGACCAGAATTAGCCCAGCCTGCTGGGCCAGTGCAGGGGCTTCAGCCCTCGCTCTCAGTGAAGTGGGAAGTCACCAGGGAGCAGAAAGGAGGGACATGAGCTGACTTTCATTTAGAGAGGGGACTAAAGGGCAAGGGTGGGGGGCCAAGCAGGAATGCAGTGGGAGATGGGGTGGCTCAGGCTAGGGGTTAGCAGAGGGGTGGCGAGAAGTGCTCAGAACCAGAGTCTATTTGAAGGCAGAGACCACTGATGCCTTGTTGGGTTGTGTATGGGCCCAAGTGGGGTCAGAGCTGATGCCATGGTTTGTGGCTGAGCAGCTGGCTGGCTGGAGCTCCGATGCCCGGATGGGCTGGGCAGGCTGCTCTGGGATGTGGGGCTAGGACTCCCAAGGGTGGAGAGCAGACAGCAGGATGCACGGGACGGCAGGATGGATCAAGGGAGAGCCACCGACTGGACTCACACCTTGGGGGTTTTTAGTGAGGGTGGTTTGCTTACCAGGAGACTGGACGAGCCCCGGAAAGATCTGAGAGTGGCCAGAGAGGAGGGAGACCCAAGTTCGTTTCCTGGAATTGAGAGAGTAGGATGAACTAGCAAGTAAGACAGGAAAGGAAAGGCAGGAGGAGGGCAGGCCTCATGTCTGGGGCCCAGACGTGGACCCTTCACTGGGAGAATGGAGGTGGCATCCTTCAGAGCTAAAAAGTGGGGGCGATCCTGGTCAGTGTATTTTTCTTTCTTTTTTTAAAGGAAAAGAATATTTATTATGTACTATTTAGTTTACAAAACAAAACATTCAACATACATGTAATTTATGGAACACAATGAAAATATAACACTTTCCTTTGAATGTCCCTCATAGTTCAAGTTCTAGAATGTTCCCAGGGCCACATGTCTTCCTTCTTAACCCTCAGCCTCCCCAGAGGTAACATCATTCTGAAATCTGTGTTTATCATTTCCTTGTTTAAAATAGTTTTATTAAATATATATTATCTCTAAACAATAATTGAAGGATCAATTCAATTATTGTCAATCATAAGTCTCAGTCTCTAAACAATGTCATTTTATTTTGCTTTTTAAAAGTGTTGAGCATTATAAAGGTGTTCTCAGCGTTATCAGATGGTGTTAAATTGTTTACCAAAGCGGTTGAACTAATGTACTCACCCTCTGGTGGCTTGGAAGACTGTTCCTTGCTCCACATCTTAGCACATAGAATTATCAGACTTCTAACTTTGACCAATCTACTTCTAACTTTTACCATTTACTGTGGGAGTAAAATGATATCTCATTGTGATCTTAATTTCTATTTACCTTATGATTAAAGAGGTTGAACCTCTTTATATATGTTTATTTGCCATTTGTGTTCCTTTTGTTATGAAATGCTTGTGTCTTTTGCTTATTTTTCTGTTGGGTTGTTTATCTCTTTCTTTTTGATTTACAGAAATTCTTTTTATGTATGTTTTGAACACTAATCATCTGTTAGTTGTATGTGTTGCAAATATCTTTTCCAAATTTGTATCTTGTCTTTTCACGTTCATTACAGTATCTTTTTTTTTTTAAACATCTTTATTGAAGTATAATTCCTTTACAATGGTGTGTTAGTTTCTGCTTTATAACAAAGGGAATCAGTTATACATATACATATGTTCCCATATCTCTTCCCTCTTGCATCTCCCTCCCTCCCACCCTCCCCATCCCCCACTCTAGGTGGTCACAAAGCACCGAGCTGATCTCCCTGTGCTATGTGGCTGCTTCCCACTAGCTATCTATTTTACATTTGGTAGTGTTTATATGTCCATGCCACTCTCTCACCCTGTCACATCTCACCCCACCCCCTCCCCATATCCTCAAGTCCATTCTTTAGTAGGTCTGTGTCTTTATTCCCATCTTGCCACTAGGTTCTTCATGGCCTTTTTTTTTTTCCCTTAGATTCCATATATATGTGTTAGCATACTGTATTTGTTTTTCTCTTTCTGACTTACTTCACTCTGTATGACAGACTCTAACTCCATCCACCTCATTACAAATACCTCCATTTCATTGCTTTTTATGGCTGAGTAATATTCCATTGTATATATGTGCCACATCTTCTTTATCTATTCATCCGATGATGGACACTTAGGTTGCTTCCATGTCCTGGCTATTGTAAATAGAGCTGCAATGAACATTTTGGTACATGACTCTTTTTGAATTATGGTTTTCTCAGGGTATATGCCCAGTAGTGGGATTGCTGGGTCGTATGGTAGTTCCATTTTTAGTTTTTAAAGGAACCTCCATACCGTTCTCCATAGTGGCTGTATCAATTTACATTCCCACCAACAGTGCAAGAGTGTTCCCTTTCCTCCACACCTTCTCCAGCATTTATTGTTTCTAGATTTTTTGATGATGGCCATTCTGACCGGTGTGAGATGATATCTCATTGTAGTTTTGATTTGCATTTCTCTAATGATTAATGATGTTGAGCATTCTTTCATGTGTTTGTCGGCAATCTGTATATCTTCTTTGGAGAAATGTCTATTTAGGTCTTCTGCCCATTTTTGGATTGGGTTTTTTGTTTTTTTGATATTGAGCTGCATGAGCTGCTTGTAAATATTGGAAATTAATCCTTTGTCAGTTGCTTCATTTGCAACTATTTTCTCCCATTCTGAGGGTTGTCTTTTGGTCTTGTTTATGGTTTCCTTTGCTGTGCAAAAGCTTTTAAGTTTCATTAGGTCCCATCTGTTTATTTTTGTTTTTATTTCCATTTCTCTAGGAGCTGGGTCAAAAAGAATCTTGCTGTGATTTATGTCATAGAGTGTTCTGCCTATGTTTTCCTCTAAGAGTTTGATAGTGTCTGGCCTTACACTTAGGTCTTTAATCCATTTTGAGTTTATTTTTGTGTATGGTGTCAGGGAGTGTTCTAATTTCATACTTTTACATGTATCTGTCCAATTTTCCCAGCACCACTTATTGGAGAGGCTGTCTTTTCTCCACTGTATATGCTTGCCTCCTTTATCAAAGATAAGGTGACCATATGTGCGTGGGTTTGTCTCTGGGCTTTCTTTCTTGTTCCATTGATCTATATTTCTGTTTTGGTGCCAGTACCAAACTGTCTTGATCACTGTAGCTTTGTAATATAGTCTGAAGTCAGGAAGCCTGATTCCTCCAGCTCCATTTTTCGTTCTCAAGATTGCTTTGGCTATTCGGGGTCTTTTGTGTTTCCATACAAATTGTGAAATTTTTTGTTCTAGTTCTGTGAAAAATGCCAGTGGTAGTTTGACAGGGATTGCATTGAATCTGTAGATTGCTTTCGGTAGTAGAGTCATTTTCACAATGTTGATTCTTCCAATCCAGGAACATGGTATATCTTTCCATCTATTTGTATCATCTTTAATTTCTTTCATCAGTGTCTTATAATTTTCTGCATACAGGTCTTTTGTCTCCTTAGGTAGGTTTATTCCTAGATATTTTATTCTTTTTGTTGCAATGGTAAACGGGAGTGTTTTCTTAATTTCACTTTCAGATTTTTCGTCATTAGTGTATAGAAATGCAAGAGATTTCTGTGCATTAATTTTGTATCCTGCTACTTTACCAAATTCATTGATTAGCTCTAGGAGTTTTCTGGTAGCATCTTTAGGATTCTCTATATATAGTATCATGTCATCTGCAAACAGTGACAGCTTTACTTCTTCTTTTCCGATTTGGATTCCTTTTATTTCTTTGTCTTCTCTGATTGCTGTGGCTAACACTTCCAAAACTATGTTGAATAATAGTGGTGAGAGTGGGCAACCTTGTCTTGTTCCTGATCTTAGTGGAAATGGTTTCAGTTTTTCACCATTGAGGACAATGTTGGCTGTGGGTTTGTCATATATGGCCTTTATTATGGTGAGGAAAGTTCCCTCTATGCCTACTTTCTGCAGGGCTTTTATCATAAATGGGTGTTGAATTTTGTCGAAAGCTTTCTCTGCATCTATTGAGATGATCATATGGTTTTTCTCCTTCAATTTGTTAATATGGTGTATCACATTGATTGATTTGCGTATATTGAAGAATCCTTGCATTCCTGATATAAACCCCACTTGATCATGGTGTATGATCCTTTTAATGTGCTGTTGGATTCTGTTTGCGAGTATTTTGTTGAGGATTTTTGCATCTATGTTCATCAGTGATATTGGCCCGTAGTTTTCTTTCTTTGTGACATCTTTGTCTGGTTTTGGTATCAGGGTGATGGTGGCCTCGTAGAATGAGTTGGGGAATGTTCCTCCCTCTGCAATATTTTGGAAGAGTTTGAGAAGGATAGGTGTTAGCTCTTCTCTAAATGTTTGATAGAATTCGCCTGTGAAGCCATCTGATCCTGGGCTTTTGTTTGTCGGAAGATTTTTAATCACAGTTTCAATTTCAGTGCTTGTGATTGGTCTCTTCATATTTTCTATTTTTTCCTGGTTCAGTCTCGGCAGTTTGTGCATTTCTAAGAATCTGTCCATTTCTTCCAGGTTGTCCATTTTATTGGCATAGAGTTGCTTGTAGTAATCTCTCATGATCGTTCGTATTTCTGCAGTGTCAGTGGTTACTTCTCCTTTTTCATTTCTAATTCTATTGATTTGAGTCTTCTCCCTTTTTCTCTTGATGAGTCTGGCTAATGGTTTATCAATTTTGTTTATCTTCTCAAAGAACCAGCTTTTAGTTTCATTGATTTTTGCTATTGTTTCCTTCATTTCTTTTTCATTTATTTCTGATCTGATCTTTATGATTTCTTTCCTTCTGCTAGCTTTGGGGTTTTTTTGTTCTTCTTTCTCTAATTGCTTCAGGTGCAAGGTTAGGTTGTTTACTCAAGATGTTTCCTGTTTCTTGAGGTAGGCTTGTATTGCTATAAACTTCCCTCTTAGCACTGCTTTTGCTGCGTCCCACAGGTTTTGGGTCGTCGTGTCTCCATTGTCATTTGTTTCTAGGTATTTTTTGATTTCCCCTTTGATTTCTTCAGTGATCACTTCATTATTAAGTAGTGTATTGTGTAGCCTCCATGTGTTTGTATTTTTTGACAGATCTTTTCCTGTAATTGATATCTAGTCTCATAGCGTTGTGGTCGGAAAAGATACTTGATACGATTTCAATTTTCTTAAATTTACCAAGGCTTGATTTGTGACCCAAGATATGATCTATCCTGGAGAATGTTCCATGAGCACTTGAGAAAAATGTGTATTCTGTTGTTTTTGGGTGGAATGTCCTATAAATATCAATTAAGTCCATATTGTTTAATGTATCATTTAAAGCTTGTGTTTCCTTATTTATTTTCATTTTGGATGATCTGTCCATTGGTGAAAGTGGGGTGTTAAAGTCCCCTACTATGATTGTGTTGCTGTCAATTTCCCCTTTTATGGCTGTTAGTATTTGCCTTATGTATTGAGGTGCTCCTATGTTGGGTGCATAGATATTTACAATTGTTATACCTTCCTCTTGGATTGATCCCTTGATCATTATATAGTGTCCTTCTTTGTCTCTTGTAATAGTCTTTATTTTAAAGTCTATTTTGTCTGATATGAGAATTGCTACTCCAGCTTACTTGTGATTTCCATTTGCATGGAATATCTTTTTCCATCCCCTCACTTTCAGTCTGTATGTGTCTCTAGGTCTGAAGTGGGTCTCTTGTAGACAGCATATATATGGGTCTTGTTTTTGTATCCATTCAGCCAGTCTGTGTCTTTTGGTGGGAGCATTTAATCCATTTACATTTAAGGTAATTATCGATATGTATGTTCCTATTCCCATTTTCTTAAATGTTTTGTGTTTGTTATTGTAGGTGTTTTCCTTGTCTTGTGTTTCTTGCCTAGAGAAGTTCCTTTAGCATTTGTTGTAAAGCTGGTTTGGTGGTGCTGAACTCTCTCAGCTTTTGCTTGTCTGTAAAGGTTTTAATTTCTCCATCAAATCTGAATGAGATCCTTGCTGGGTAGATTAATCTTGGTTGTAGGTTTTTCTCCTTCATCACTTTAAGTATATCCTGCCACTCCCTTCTGGCTTGCAGAGTTTCTGCTGAAAGATCAGCTGTTAACCTTATGGGGATTCCCTTGTGTGTTATTTGTTGTTTTTCCCTTGCTGCTTTTAATATATTTTCTTTATATGTAATTTTTGATAGTTTGATTAATATGTGTCTTGGTGTGTTTCTCCTTGGATTTATCCTGTATGGGACTCTCTGTGCTTCCTGGCCTTGATTAACTATTTCCTTTCCCATATTAGGGACGTTTTCAACTATAATCTCTTCAAATATTTTCTCAGTCCCTTTCTTTTTCTCTTCTTCTTCTGGGACCCCTATAATTCGAATGTTGGTGCATTTCATGTTATCCCAGAGGTCTCTGAGACTGTCCTCAGTTCTTTTCATTCTTTTTTCTTTATCCTGCTCTGCAGTAGTTATTTCCACCATTTTATCTTCCAGGTCACTTATCCGTTCTTCTGCCTCAGTTATTCTGCTATTGATCCCATCTAGAGTATTTTTAATTTCATTTATTGTGTTTTTCATCATTGCTTGGTTCCTCTTTAGTTCTTCTACGTCCTTGTTAAATGTTTCTTGCATTTTGTCTATTCTATTTCCAAGATTTTGGATCATCCTTACTATCATTATTCTGAATTCTTTTTCAGGTAGACTACCTATTTCCTCTTCATTTGTTAGGTCAGGTGTGTTTTGACCCTGCTCCTTCATCTGCTGTGTGTTTTTCTGTCATCTCATTTTGCTTATCTTACTGTGTTTGGGGTCTCCTTTTCACAGGCTGCAGGTTCGTAGTTCCTGTTGTTTTTGGTATCTGTCTCCAGTGGCTAAGGTTGGTTCAGTGGGTTGTGTAAGCTTCCTGGTGGAGGGAACTAGTGCCTGTGTTCTGGTGGTTGAGACTAGATCTTGTCTTTCTGGTGGGCACGTCCACGTCTGGTGGTGTATTTTGGGGTGTCTGTGACCTTATTATGACTTTAAGCAGCCTCTCTGCTAATGGATGGGGCTGTGTTCCTGTCTTGCTAGTTGTTTGGCGTAGGGTGTCCAGCACTGTAGCTTGCTGGTCGTTGAGTGAAGCTGGGTCTTGATGTTGAGATGGAGATCTCTGAGAGATTTTCACCGTTTGGTATTACGTGGAGCTGGGAGGTCTCTTGTGGACCAGTGTCCTGAAGTTGGCTCTCCCACCTCAGAGGCACAGCCCTGATGCCTGGCTGGAGCACCAAGAGCCTTTTGGGACTTCTTACATCTTCTGCCAGTGTTCGGTGGGTGTTCTGTAGGAGCAGTTCCACGTGTAGATGTATTTCTAATGTATCTGTGGGAAGGAAGGTGATCTCCGCGTCTTACTCTTCCGCCATCTTCTTCTCTCCTCAACTAGTCCGTTTTTTAAAAAAAATAACTGAATGAAACGAAGGATGCCTCCGTGCCTTTTCCGTGGAGCAGAGGGGCCGGTGCCCAGAGGCTCGCTGCCCTGCCGAGCCGTGGAGGGCTGCTGTCGGGATGGAGCACGCTGAGGATTATGCGTCCCCGTCTCTGCGACCAGACCTTTCGGCGACTCAGACCAACTGTCCCTTTTTTTAAAATTGGGGTATAATTGTTTTACAATGTGTGTTAGTTTCTACTGTACAGCGAAGTGGAATTCCCTGTGCTCTACAGCAGGTACTCATTAGTTATCTATTTCATACATATTAGTGTATATATGTCAATCCCAATCTCCCAATTCATCCCACGACCCCTTTCCTCCCTTGATGTCCATACGTTTGTTTTTTTACATCTGTGTCTCTATTTCTGCCTTGTAAACTGGTTCATCTGTACCACTTTTCTAGATTCCACATATATGCGTTAATATACGGTATTTGTTTTTCTCTTTCTGACTTAATTCACTCTGTTGGACAGTATATTTTGATGACAGAAGATTTTAGTAATAATGCAGTAAAATTTACCAATGTTTCCCTTTATATTTTGTGCTTCATTGGTCTGGCTTAAGAAAGTCTTTCCCACTCCAAAGTCATGGAAAGAGTCTCTGTGATTTTCTAATGAAGAGTTTTAAAGTTTTGATTTTAAAATTTAAATAAGAAAGGCATTCCTAGTGAAGAGATGTCAGTTTTTCCCCACATAGGTAAACCATTGACTTAGAACTGTTTATTCCATGTTTTGAGGGTTGAATAGTCCCCAATGATCTGCAGTGTCACTTATGTCAATTATTAAGTTTGCATGATGGTTTGCCTTTTTCTGATCTCTCCATTCTGTTCCACTGGTCATTTTGTATGTCCCTGAACTGATAACTGATAACTGGTTCGGCAAATTCCCCTTCCAAATTCTTCATGAATTCTTTGGCCTTTGCTGTTCTCCTTCAAAAAACTTTAGAATCGGAGGACCTTCAAGGTGGCAGAGGAGTAAGAGGTGGAGATCACCTTCCTCCCCGCTAATACATCAAAAATACACCTACATGTGGAACAATTCCAACAGAACACCTACAGAATGCTGGCCGAAGACCTCAGACTTCCCAAAAGGTAAGAAACTCCCCACGTACCTGGCCATGTGGCTGACAGGGTCGTGGTGCTTCAGTTGGGTGTCAGGCCTGAACCTCTTAGGAGGGGAGAGCTCAGTTCAGGACATGGGACCACTAGAGACCTCCCAGCCCCAGGTAATATCAAATGGCAAAAGGTCTCCCAGAGATCTCCATCTCAATGCTAAGACCCAGCTCCACTCAACGACCAGCAAGCTACAGTGCTGGACACCCTATGCCAAACAACTAGCAAGACAGGAACACAACCCCACCAATTAGCAGAGAGGCTGCCTAAAATCACAATAAGTTCACAGACACCCCAAAACACACCACTGGATGTGGTCCTGCTGACCAGAAAGATAAGATCCAGCCTCATCCACCAGAACACAGGCACCAGTCCCCTCCACTAGGAAGCCTACACAACCCACTGGACCAACCTTACCCACTGGGGGCAGACACCAAAAACAACGGGAACTACAAACCTGCAGCCTGCAAAAAGAAGACCATAAATGCAGTAAGTTAAGCAAAATGAGAAGACAGAGAAATAAACGGCAGATAAAAGAGCAAGGTAAAAACCCAACAGACCAAAAAAATGAAGAGGAAATAGGCAGTCTACCTGAAAAAGAATTCAGAGTAATGAGAGTAAAGATGATCCAAAATCTTGGAAATAGAGTGGAGAAAATACAAGAAATATTTAACAAGGACCTAGGAGAACTAATGAGCAAACAAACAATGATGAAGAACACAATATATGAAATGAAAAATTCTCTAGAAGGGATCAATAGCAGAATAACTGAGGCAGAAGGACAGATAAGTGACCTGGAAGATAAAATAGTGGAAATAACTACCACAGAGCAGAATAAAGAAAAAAAGAATGAAAAGAACTGAGGACAGTCTCAGAGACCTCTGGGACAACATTAAACACACCAACATTCGAATTATAGGGGTCCCAGAAGAAGAAGAGAAAAAGAAAGGGACTGAGAAAATATTTGAAGAGATTATAGTTGAAAACTTCCCTAATATGGGAAAGGAAATAGTCAATCAAGGCCAGGAAGCTCAGAGAGTCCCGTAAAGGATAAATCCAAGTAGAAACACGCCAAGACACATATTAGTCAATCTATCAAAAATTAAATACAAAGAAAAAATATTGAAAGCAGCAAGGGAAAAGCAACAAATAACATACAAGGGAATCCCCATAAGGTTAACAGCTGGCCTTTCAGCAGAAACTCTGCAAACCAGAAGGGAGTGGCAGGACATATTTAAAGTGATGAAAGGGAAAAACCTACAACCAAGATTACTCTACCCAGCAAAGATCTCATTCAGATTCGACAGAGAAATTAAAACCTTTAGAGGCAAACAAAAGTTAAGAGAATTCAGCACCACCAAACCAGCTTTACAAGAAATGTGAAAGGAACTTCTCTAGGCAGGAAACACAACAGAAGGAAAAGACCTATAATAACAAACCCAAAACAATTAAGAAAATGGTAATAGGAACATACATATCGATAATTACCTTAAATGTAAATGGATTAGGTGCTTCAACAGAAAGACATAGACTGGCTGAATGGATACAGAAACAAGACCCATATATATGCTGTCTACAAGAGACCCACTTCAGACCTCGGGACACATACAGACTGAAAGTGAGGGGGCGGAAAAAGATAGTCCATGCAAATGGAAATCACAAGAAAGCTGGAGCAGCAATTCTCATATCAGACAAAATAGACTTTAAAATAAAGACTATTACAACAGACAAAGAAGGACATTGCATAATGATCAAGGGATCAATGCAAGAAGAAGATATAACAATTGTAAATATTTATGCACCCAACATAGGAGCACCTCAATACATAAGGCAAATAATAACAGCTATAAAAGGGGAAATCAACAGTAACACAATCATAGTAAGGGACTTTAACACCCCACTTTCACCAATGGACAGATCATCCAAAATGAAAATAAAAAGAAACACAAGCTTTAAATGACACATTAAACAAGATGGACTTAATTGATATTTATAGGACATTCCATCCAAAAACAACAGAACACTTTCTTCTCAACTGCTCATGGAACATTTTCCAGGATAGATTATATCTTGGGTCACAAATCAAGCCTGGTAAACGTAAGAAAAACGAAATCATATCAAGTATCTTTTGCAACCACAGTGCTATGAGACTATATATCAATTACAGGAAAAGATCTGTAAAAAATACAAACACATGGAGGCTAAACAATACTCTACCAAACAACCAAGAGATCGCTGAAGAAATCAAAGAGGAAATCAAAAAATACCTAGAAACAAATGACAATGAAAACATGGTGACCCAAAAGCTATGGGATACAGCAAAAGCAGTTCTAAGAGGGAAGTTTATAGCAATGCAATCCTACCTCAAGAAACAAGAAACATCTCAAATAAAGAACCTAACCTTACACCTAAAGCAATTAGAGAAAGAAGAACAAAAAAACCCCAAAGTTGGCAGAAGGAAAGCAACATAAAGATCAGATCAGAAATAAATAAAAAAGAAATGAAGGAAACGATAGCAAAGATCAATTAAACGAAAAGCTGTTTCTTTGAGAAGGTAAACAAAATTGATAAACCATTAGCCAGACTCATCAAGAACAAATGGGAGAAGACTCAAATCAATAGAATTAGAAATGAAAAAGGAGAAGTAACAACTGACACTACAGAAATACAAAGGATCATGAGAGATTACTACCAGCAACTATATGCCAATAAAAAGGAAAACCTGGAAGAAATGGACAAATTCTTAGAAAAGAACAACCTTCTGATACTGAATCAGGAAGAAATGGAATATATAAACAGACCAATCACAAGCACTGAAATTGAAACTGTGATTAAGAATCTTCCAACAAACAAAAGCTCAGGACCAGATGGCTTCACAGGCGAATTCTATCAAACATTTAGAGAAGAGCTAGCACCTATCCTTCTCAAACTCTTCCAAAATATAGCAGAGAGAGGAACACTCCCAAAATCATTCTATGAGGCCACCATCAGCCTGATACCAAAACCAGAAAAAGGTGTCACAAAGAAAAGAAAATTACAGGCCAATATCACTGATGAACATAGATATAAAAATCCTCAACAAAATACTAGCAAAAATAATGCAACAGCACATTAAAAGGATCATACACCATGATCAAGTGAGATTTATCCCAGGATTGCAAGGATTCTTCAATATATGCAAGTCAATCAATGTGATACACCATATTAAAAAATTGAAGGAGAAAAACCATACGATCATCTCAATAGATGCAGAGAAAGCTTTCGACAAAATTCAACACCCATTTATGATAAAAACCCTCCAGAAAGTAGGCATAGAGGGAACTTTCCTCAACATAATAAAGGCCATATATGACAAACCCACAGCCAACATCGTTCTCAATGGTGAAAAACTGAAACCATTTCCACTAAGATCAGGAACAAGACAAGTTGCCCACTCTCACCACTATTATTCAACATAGTTTTGGAAATTTTAACCACAGCAATCAGAGAAGAAAAAGAAATAAAAGGAATTCAAATCAGAAAGGAAGAAGTAAAATTGTCACTGTTTGCAGATGACCTGATACCATACACAGAGTATCCTAAAGATGCTACCAGAAAACTACTAGAGCTACTCAATGAATTTGGTAAAGTAGTAGGATACAAAATTAATGCACAGAAATCTCTTACATTCCTATACACTAATGATGAAAAATCTGAAAGGGAAATTAAGGAAACACTCCCATTTACCACTGCAACAAAAAGAATAAAATACCTAGGAATAAACCTACCTCAGGAGGCAAAAGACCCATATGCCAAAAACTATAAGACACTGATGAAAGAAATGAAAGATGATACAAACAGATGGAGAGATATACCATGTTCTTGGAGTGGAAGAATCAACATTGTGAAAATGACTCTACTACCCAAAGCAATCTACAGACTTAATGCAATCCTTATCAAACTGCCAATGGCATTTTTCACAGAACTAGAACAAAAAATTGCACAGTTTGTATGGAAACACAAAAGACCCAAATAGCCAAAGCAATCTTGAGAAAGAAAAACGGAGCTGGAGGAATCAGGTTCCCTGACTTCAGACTATACTACAAAGCTACAGTAATCAAGACAATATGGTACTGGCACAAAAACAGAAATATAGGTCAATGGCACAGGATAGAAAGACCAGAGGTAAATCCACACACATATGGTCACCTTATATTTGATAAAGGAGGCAAGAATATACAATGGAGAAAAGACAACATCTTCAATAAGTGGTGCTGGGAAAACTGGACAGCTTCATGTAAAAGAATGAAATTAGAACACTCCCTAACACCATACACAAAAATAAACTCAAAATGGATTAAAGACCTAAATGTAAGGTCAGACACTATCAAACTCTTAGAGGAAAACATAGGCAGAACACTCTATGACATAAATCACAGCAAGATCCTTTTTGACCCACCTCCTATAGAAATGGAAATAAAAACAAAAATAAAGAAATGGGACCTAATGAAACTTAAAAGCTTTTGCACAGCAAAGGAAACCATAAACAAGACCAAAAGACAACCCTCAGAATGGGAGAAAATATTTGCAAATGAAGCAACTGACAAAGGATTAATCTCCAAGATTTACAAGCAGCTCATGCAGCTCAGTAACAAAAAAACAAACAACCCAATCCAAAAATGGGCAGAAGACCTAAATAGACATTTCTCCAAAGAAGATATACAGATTGCCAACAGACACATGAAAGAATGCTCAACATCATTAATCATTAGAGAAATGCAAATCAAAACTACAATGAGATATCATCTCACACCGGTCAGAATGGCCATCACCAAAAAATCTAGGAACAATAAATGCTGGAGAGGGTGTGGAGAAAAGGGAACTCTCTTGCACTGTTGGTGGGAATGTAAATTGATACAGCCACTATGGAGAACAGTATGGAGGTTCCTTAAAAAACTAAAAATGGAACTACCATATGACCCAGCAATCCCACTACTGGGTATATACCCTGAGAAAACCATAATTAAAAAGAGTCATGTACCACAATGATCATTGCAGCTCTATTTATAATAGTCAGGACGTGCAAGCAACCTAAGTGTCCACTGGCAGATGAATGGTTAAAGAAGATGTGGCACTTATATACAATGGAATATTACTGAGGCATAAAAAGAAATGAAACTGAGTTATTTGTAGTGAGGTGGATGGACCTAGAGTCTGTCATACAGAGTGAAGTAAGTCAGAAAGAGAAAAACAAATACCGTATGCTAACACATATATTTGGAATCTAAAAAAAAAAAAAAAAGGTTCTGAACAACGTAGGGGCAGGACAGGAATAAAGACTCAGATGTCGAGAATGTACTTGAGGACACGGGGAGGGGGAAGGGTAAGCTGGGACGAAGTGAGAGAGTGGCATGGACATATACACACTACTAAATGTAAAATAGATAGCTAGTGGGAAGTAGCCACATAGCACAGGGAGATCAGCTCAGTGCTCTGTGACCACCTAAAGGGGTGGGATAGGGAGGGTGGGAGGCAGACACAAGAGGGAGGGGATACGGGGATACATGTATATGTATAGCTGATTCACTTTGTTATACAGCAGAAACTAACTAACACACCATTGTAAAGCAATTATACTCCCATAAAGATGTTTAAAAAAAAGAAATAAGAGCTTACAATAATATAATGCAATTCTGTTTTGTCAAATATTTGGCAAAGACTATTGTGTTTCAATTTCCATGTTACTGATGAAGAAAGCTAACAGTGTCAGAATTAAAAAGGATGGAAAATTAGAATTTTTATAGTATACTGTAGGTGGCTTCCAATTATTTTTCAATAAATGTTTTGTATAAAAAACCCCCAAACCAAAAAACTTTAGAATAAACTTCTCAAGTTCCTTCAAAACCCTGTTGGGATTTTGATTGGAATTTATGAATCTATAGTTCAGTTTAGAGAAGACCAATCTCTTTGTAATATTGAATCTTCTTGTTCATGAGCACGTTATAGCTCCATTTAGTCCCATCTTCTTTATTTTCTGTATGATATTCTCCATATAAGTCTGTAAATATCTTTTGTTAGATTTATCCCTATGTGCCTTATATGTTTTATCTCTGTTGTAATGGCATATGTTTTTAAAAAAATTACGTATTTTTTGGTTTTTGGCTGTGTAGCTTGCGGGATCTTAGTTCCCTGACCAGGGATTGAACAAAGGCCCCGGCAGTGAAAGTGCAGAATCCTAATCACTGGACCACCAGGGAATTCTCCCAAAATTACATTTTGAACTGCTTGTTGTTGGTATAAAGAAGTACAACTGTTTTTCATTTTTTATTTTCACCACCACTTTGAAAAAGTCTCTTTTATATTTCTAAAATTTTATCTGAAGATTTCTTTTTAAAAATAAAGGCAGTTATACAAGTTGTCAAAAGAGTTTAATTTCTTCCTTTTCAATCTCTATAGTTTTAAATTTCATTTTCTTGCCTTTCTGGCTCGACTATAGTATAAAATCGAATATGAAATGAGTATAGTGGCAACCTGGTCTTATTCCTGATTTTAAAGGGGAAGCTATGAATGTGTCACCCTGAAGTATAATGTTTGCTGTAGGGTTTTTGGTAGATGAGCTGTTTGGGCCAAGGAAGTCCCCTTCTATTCCAATTATGATAAGAGTTATACTAAATAGTTTTAGGGGCTTTATAAAATGCATACCCCTGCATTTAATAAGATAATAGTTTTCTTCCTTTAATCTATTATGTAGATTTTGTTTTCATTTTCTGCTGTTAGACTAACCTTGTGTTTCTGGGATAGACCCAATTTGGTCAAAATGAATGATCATTTTTAGGTCATTTATGTTCATAGGTAAAATCATTCTACGAATTTCCTTTTTTTCCCCCTGGTTCTTGCCTGGTTTGGATGTCCAGGTTTTCGCTGCCTCATAGAATGAGTTGGGTCCCCCTTTCTGCTCTCTGGAAGTGTTGGTATGGGACTAGAAGGCCCTTCCACCTGCTTTCTCTGTGGGTCTCAGCCCTCAGACTCTGTGTGGGTGTGCAAGGCAGGCAGCCCTTCTCAGAGATGCCACAAGCTCTCTCTCCTTTCCCTTTGGTTTCCTCTCTTCCCTCAATTTCAGAAATAATTTCTACTGTGGGAGAGAGGATTTGCCCTGAACTTTCTCATATTCTTCTGAACCTCTTGTTCCTTTCCTGAGCTTAAGTTTTTGAAATGCCTAAGTCAAGACTGTAACTCCTGTTACCTGTGGGATGCTTCCCTCAGTTGTCAGGCTGAGAGCGAGGCGGGGGGTACTCTGAGGAGTGAAACCTCAGTTAGCAACTTAGAATATAATTCCACAACAGGGGCACAATCTCTCAGCTTACTTGTGCTGCGGTGGGGGAGATTTGTGCCTAGATCTACTTGAACCTGAAGACCTTGCTTTTTCCTTTCTCCTTGTTGCTTCTTTATGCAGAGCCCTGCTCCTGGCCAGCAGCTGTGTCCTTGGTCTCTGGCAATGATTCTACAGCTGACAGAGGCCAGGATTGCTTGTCTCTCACCTTCTCCACCTCCCTGCTGCCCTCTCAGCAATTTGTGTCTGGGGAAAAGTATAAGCCCCAGACAGAAAATAAACTATCTGTACTACTAAGGGCGCTGCCTGTGTCCTGCTCAGGGGAGGGGAGCCCTGGGTAATGAAGGGCCCTGAGAGCCTGGAGACCAGGCTCCTGTCCTGGGTCCAGCACAGACAGCTGTGTGGTCTTGGTCAAGTCCCTCTGTTCACTAGGATCTTTGTTGCCACATCAGTAGAGGAAGGGGTTTGACCAAGTGTTCTCTGTGGGTCCCTCTCATAGTGCATTCACTGTATATAAAGTACTCAGGGGAAAATAAGTTTGATTCTTTTAAAAATAAACCCAATTAAGAACTCAGGCCAGAGCCGGGATTTCTAGATAGTAATATTAACAGCTGACATTTATTGAGCACTTATTACAGACCTGACACTCTTCTAAGTACTTTGCATGATTGAAACGTGTCATCCTCCCAGCAGCCTTGTGAGGTAAGTATTATTATCGGCATTCCTGTTTTACAGATGAGAAAGTGGAGACTTCGAAGGGTTAGGGACATCCCCCTAGGTCACCCAGCCAGTAGGTGAGAGATCCAGATCTGAAGCCAGGACTCTGGTACCAAAGCCTGCAGGCTTTGTATCCATGCCAATTTAATTCAGTCTATGTTTATTGAGTGCTTAGAATGTGCAAAGAACTGTGTGGGAAACAATGATATGACCCTTATTTACCTTAAACATTAGTGGAGGAAACGCACGTTAACAACTAACCATAAGACAACAGCCTGCAATAAGTAATTACAGATTTGTAATTCTCACTGGGTGATGGGGAAAGGAGGCCAGGTTTAAGAAAGGACATAGTGGGTAAGTAGGATGAAAAAATTAACTTCTCGTTATTAGGCAAAATTGTCAGGCTTGGATTCAAACAGATTCCTGAGTGTTCCTTCAGAGAGAGCTGGCCATGGTCAGCGCTGGGGAGGGCCAGCTTCTATGGGATGCAGCTTTAACTTCCTATTGGCCAGGCCACTCACGTTTTTGTAGGGAGAGAGGGTAACTTGTAGACACTGACAACAATACAAATGATTCTTGTCTGTGGCAATACAAACGAGTTTTTTTTCCAGTAGAGTTTATAAATCTCTGTAAGTCAATTTCATTTGAACCATTTTCAGCATCTGATTCTCACATTAATTAATGAGTTAAATGAAATCTTTGGAAAGTGTTTATTTTCTATTTGTATAAGAATCATGGTTTTACCATTTTAAAGCCTATATTTTAACACTGTGAATATTTTCAAGCATATATTCAAAGCATCGAGATTAGCGTAACGAGTTCCCACACGCCAGCCTCCAGATGCCACACGGCATGGACACAGCTGCGAGGGCTGTATGTATTTCGTTCACTTAATTTGCTCACTCTCTCCATGGAGCAGGTGCAATTGTTACTCCACTTTATAGAGAATGAAACTAAAGCACGAAGAGGGAAAGTGACATGTCCAGGGCACCACAGCTGACACAGGCAGAGCTGGGATTTGTCTCTGGAGCCCTGGTTGTCAATCACTGCTATCTGAGCAGACTTCAACCCTGGAGGACCACTGGGGCTAGTATGTGGCTGTGCATTTTGAGCCTTCAGGAAGGTGATGTTGTGTGTGGGATGCAAATCACTGGACTCCGTTAACACTTTCCCCCACACCCGGAATGAGGAGCTCTGGACGGCTTTAGGAAATGCCGTCCTGGACCCAGCTGAGTAAAGCCTGGTCAGCACAGCATGGGCCCTGAGCTCAGACCACACTGAGTGAGATCTGCCACCTACCAGCTGTACAGCTCTGGACATGTCACTTCCCCCAGAGGCCCAGTGACCTCCCAATAGAGAGGGACAATCCACACAGCTCACAACAGCCAGCCGGATGGAAAAGGTTGGCTTGTGCGATGATCCTGCAACTGGTGGGCGTTACTTTCCCTTTCTCCAACTCTTGTCTTTCCGGCTTGTTGGCTGCGTGGTGGTGGGGGACTGACCCTGTCCAAGAGTCCGATGGTGGGGGGCTGCCCCTGTCCACAGGTGGTGTCACAGGTGGCCAAGCAGTCCACCCACACTGATCCCTGAGGAGTGGAAGCCTGGAAGCCCTGCTTCCTGAAAATGAAGGATCCTCCCTGGTCACCAGGACAGGGGGGTCAGACTTGGGCCTCTGACAGATTTTATTGCCCAAACAGGCCCACAGCACTGATGGAGAGGGGCTAGAATGAGAGGGAAAGTTAGATTTTATATATCCAAATAGGTTGTTCTTAGAATTAAAAAAAAAAAAATTAAAAGCAAAAAGCAAAAGGAAGCGCTCTGGCTCTGTGCCTGTGGGAGGCTTGCAGCGGTCACAGGGGCAGGAAGCCCGGTTCCCCTTGGAGCCCAGAGACTGCCAGCAGGCCAGGGTCACCATCCTGGAGCCGGGCCAGCTCTCGGTCCTCTGGCCTCTGCTCTAATGCTAGCATCCCCATGTTACCTGCAAGGGAGCTCAAGGCACACATTGTCCGTGTTGACGTGTCTTCCCTTGCTCCGGGGTTCTGCTGAGGTGCTCAGGAACTGCCTGTGCTTGTGGCGTGGCCCCAGTTAACCCTCCAGCAGAGCTGTGAGGTGCACCTTCCATGGGCTGGAAGGCAGGGGAGCCCAGGGCTCCGGCTTGCATGGCTGTAAGAAGAAGGGCCAGGATTTGAATGCAGGTTTTCTGGGTTTGGAACACATGTTTCTTTGCTTTTCAAATTCCCCTTAAATTAACTCAGTTTTCTTATGTGTCAGTTGAGCTCTGTGGCAACAACCCCTTTACTGATAAAATGCAGACAAATGAGTTGAAGTGCACCAAGGTTGTCAGAGAAAGACCAAAGGTGCTGGGCGTTCTCGGGGCTGGGTGATCATTTATGATTCTTCCATATTACTCTGGAAAGGGACGTCAGCTCAGAGCCGGGCATCAGGTGTCTATGTCTTTGTGGTGGGGAGAGACACAGTGAGAGAGTTGAGAACAAACTGCAGGTTTAGAGAGGGCAGGGGAGGAGGAAAGAGGAGGAAGAGGCTGGGTAGAGGATGGCTGGAGGCTTATCTCAGGAAACTCGGCAGAGGGATTGGGGCCTGGACAAAGGACTAGCTTCAAGGACCATTTCTGTGGAGACAAAGGCTCAGAGAAGGGGTCATAAGGCTTGGAGAGGAAATGTAGAGCCACGGTAGGCAGTGTGGACAGTCAGGTGGAAATAGGCCTCACTGAGACCCTGTGCATTAGGGGAGCTGCTCCCTGCTCTTCTAACTTGAGGAGCCCAGTTCTCCATAATGGCGAGGATGAGGATGTTAGTCAACATTTACTCACTTCCTATGAGCTGAGAACTCTAAGCATCTTAAGTGTGGTAGGTCCATCAATTCTCACAATGGTTCTGAAAAATAGGCACTATTAACCACCACGATGGACAGACAGGGGTAGAGAAAAGATCAGTAACTTGCTCAAGGTCAGGTCACACAGGTCATGGTGAGGCGCTGGGATGTGAGCCTGGTAGTCCAACTTCAGAGTCCACTCTGGGGTGTGATGCCACACCGCCTCTTTCTCTCCAATAGCTAGATCGTGTCCACTGTCCGTGTCTTACATCAACAGCAGTCTCTGGAGGGACTCCTTCAACCCGGAGCTCTGGAAGGGATAACAATGAGATGGAACAGAAATGGGTGAGAACCATCATGGGGGACAGTGCAAGAGCACAAAGGACTTACAGCCGGTAGTCACGGTGGTTGGCAGCTTCTTACGTGACCCCCATCCCTTGCCTCCTGGTGCTGAGCCCTCATGTAATCTCCTCCCCTAGCGATCCACTTCTAAAGAATAGACTATGTCAGGATGATGGGGTGTTACCCCCAAGATTAGTTTATAAGAAAACTGTGGCTGTCTTGGGCTCTCCTCTCTGTTTCTCTCTGTCCTCATCCTCAGTCTTAGATCACTTGTGCTGGGGAAGCCAGCTTCCTTGTGAGCAACGCTGTGGAGAGACCCATGAACCTTGATAAGGAGCTGAGTCCTCAGCCCAGCAGCCCGGGAGGAAGTGAAGCTTGCCAACACCATGTGAGTGACCCTGGGGCTGGGCTGCCCCACCCCTGTCACCACAGCTGAACATTCAGATGAGATCACAAGATGAAACCAATAGCTTAACTGTGACCTCATCAGAGACCCTGGGTCTGAGATGCCCAGATAAGCCATGCCAGAATTCCTGACCTGCAGAAACTGTGAGATCATACTTGCTTGTTGTTTCAAGCTGCTAAGTTTTGGGATAGTTTGTTAGGCAGAAATAAGTAACTAATACACTTCCTACTCTTAAGAAGAACCTGCCAATCCACTCTAAGTAGGGGGAACATATAATTAATCACCCTAACTGGAACAATTCTGAGAATAAAATTATGCTGGAATGACAGGCATAAATTTGGACCATCCCTATGTGCAAATCAGGGCACGTAGAACATAAGGGATACGTGTGGCATGTTAGAATTCTCCTGAGGTCCTTTCATGTTCCACATGCTCCCTACCTGGTCTGGAGGGGCTGGATGCCAACCTCTTGCTTCTGGAGCATCAGAGCTAGATCTTGGCTTTCTTTGCTTTTACACATGCCCCTGGCCTGGCCTCTGAGGGCTTAGACCTTTTCACCTGATTGCCACAGCTGGTTTGCTCTCCTACAATTCTCTGTGCACTGAATGCTGGGTCTGTCTTCTGTTAGGATTTAGAATGGCTAGGGATGGGAAGCTCTTTATCCCTCTGTCTGTGCCATGGGAGTGACATTTGAGGCAAGGAAGACCTCCATCCTGCCTAAAGTCCAAGCCAAGATCGGATTTCCCATTCCTGGAAATGTAGCTCCAGTGGTCCTGGTGAAAGTTGAACTTATATGGGAGCAGAGAACCTAAATTCAGGAGGAATTATGCCAAGAATGTTTGTGAACAGGAGATGGAGGACCATTTATGATGAGCCCCTCTTGCCATCTCATGGCAGCTTCTTCTTGTTCTCTTGCTTCTGAACTGGTCTCTCAGCCCAAATCCCAGAAGGAACCATTCTGATTGCTTTAGCAAATTAACTCATTCCTTGTACATCAGGTCCTTATGAGCAGACCAGCTTGGGGATAGCTGATAACTTATTGATGGGCCAAAGATGCCCATCAGGTGCACAAAACAACTACCCCTCGGCAACAAGCAGCCCAATGTTGCTTCCTTGAGCAGGGGCTGAAGGTGGGGCCCAATCAGCTGAAACGGGACACTGGTTATGGTCCCTTGAGTCTCTTCCAGAAGCAGCAGGGTGACTTGGCCACATTGTCATTTCAACTATGTCTTGGGGTGTCTTCTGTCCTGGAGCATCCTCACAATCACTCCAACAGGTTGTGCACTGATAGTATTTTTCCATCTGATTCTCTTGCTATTCTGAACTCTGTGGTGGCAGGAAGCAAAAATGATTCCTAGGAGGCTTCAGAGTGGCGGACACCTCATGTCAAAGGTGGTGATTGAGACACAATTGCATTTAAAATTGCTGCTTTAGCACAGGGAGATCAATTCTGTGCTTTGTGACCACCTGGAGGGGTGGGATAGGGAGGGTGGGAGGGAGGGAGATGCAAGAGGGAAGAGATATGGGAACATATGTATACGTATAACGGATTCACTTTGTTATAAAGCAGAAACTAACACACCATTGTAAAGCAATTATACTCCAATAAAGATGTTAAAAAATAAAATAAAATTGCTGCTTTGTGTCCATCTGATATGACATCTGTGGGTCTGTTTATCCTCACACTGTGAAGAATCAAGGAATCACAGTTGTCCAGAAAGCACTGGGGTGTGCTCCACCTTTGGGCTCCATCCACCATTGGGGACCTCTTGCAGAAGCTTCTCCTTGGCCATTGCTAAAGTTCTTTTCTGGAGAACTCACTTCCTTTGGGCAGTGCTTGCTGACTCCCTGTTAATTATGCATTAAAAGGGATGGAGACAAATTGATTTCTGTGTCAGACACTCTTGCTCCCATTGCAAAATAGCTTTAAAAGGCCATAAAACATGAACTTCTGATAGATCTTTGGAAGACAAGCATACAGGGAAATGTTATTTTACTGTCTCAGTTATTAGTGCTGTTTCTAAATTGATCACTGACCAGGGCCCAATTCAATTTCTCTGAAGTGTCTACTTGAAGTGTCTAATTAAACCTCTTCAAGGAATTTAATCGTGGGACACTTGCAACTTATTTCCATACTCAAACAATAGCAAATTATCTTCCTTTGGATCACTCTGTTAAGTAATTTCATATAAGTATCAAAAAACCACATTGAAAGAAATTTGGAAATGTTTCAGGTGGAGAATTTACATCTTTTTTGGCATAAGATTAATAAGAAGCTGAAAAATGAATCCATGTTCATTGGAGTTCTTTTTAAAAATTTCTTTAATTAATTAATTTATTTTGGTTGCGCTGGGTCTTCATTGCTGTGCGCGGGCTTTCTCTAGTTGTGGCGAGAGGGGACTACTCCTCGTTGCTGTGCGCGGGCTTCTCATTTCAGTGGCTTCTCTTGTTGTGTAGCACGGGCTCTAGGCATGAGGTCTTCAGTAGTTGTGGCATGAGGGCTCAGTAGTTGTGGCTCACGGGCTCTAGAGTGCAGGCTCAGTAGTTGTGGTGCACGGGCTTAGTTGCTCCGCGGCATGTGGGATCTTCCTGGGCCAGGGCTCGAACCCGTGTCCCCTCCATTGACAGGCAGATTCTTAACCACTGCACCACCAGGGAAGTCCCGGAGTTGTTGTTTGAACTAATTTTCAGACAGCTCCTCACCACCTAGGGAAAATTAAGTCACCTTCTCAATGAAGGAGACACAAGGTAATTTAGAGTCATTAAGCAAGGCCATTAGGAAATATCAATACTTATGTCCCTTGCCTATCAGTTAAAACCGTGTGTGTGTGTGTGTGTGTGTGTGTGTGTGTGTGTGTGTATACAATGTATTTCCCAAACGTACCTTAAAAATAAACAATGCTATTACATTTCTGAGAACCCAAGGCACCTATTCAGAGGCTGATTCCTTTCTACAGTAAGGCCTCTTTTCCTTGGCATTAGCAGGAAATGAAGTGTCCACACAAATTCTTCTTCTTTCAACGTACAACATTACAAAGTTGTACAATTCTTGATTTCTTTTTTTTTTTTAAATCTTGATTTCTTTTTTTTTTTAAGAAGGTTTATTTATTTATTTATTTATTTATTTTTGGCTGTGTTGGGTCTTCGTTTCTGTGCGAGGGCTTTCTCTAGTTGTGGCAAGCAGGGGCCACTCTTCATCGCGGTGCGCGGGCCTCTCACTATCGCGGCCTCTCTTGTTGCGGAGCACAGGCTCCAGACGCGCAGGCTCAGTAGTTGTGGCTCACGGGCCTAGTTGCTCCGTGGCATGTGGGATCTTCCCAGACCAGGGCTCGAACCCGTGTCCCCTGCATTGGCAGGCAGATTCTCAACCACTGCGCCACCAGGGAAGCCCCCTAAATCTTGATTTCTTGACGGAAATTTTTTCCAGCCAGCATTGCACATTGCATTACTTCCGAAACAAAACATACTGACCAAAATTGAAAGTTTCCTACACGATTCCAATCATCATTAATATCCACTTGACAACTTTCAGTGTTCACTGAAGGCACTAATGCCAGCCTTGGGCTGAGCAGTGGGGCTACCTGAGAAGAGTCAGGGGCCAGGGCTGACTTAGGGGGCTGCGCCGGGGGGACAGCTCTTAAATAAGCACCTGTGCCAGTCCCAAGGTGACTGCAGCTACAGTGCCAGCTGAGGAAAACTTCCAGGGAGGCCTTACACAGCTGAGTCTTGAGTAGCTGCTAACCAAGCGGTCACTGGAGACAGGCGCTGAGCCAGGAGGACCAGACCAGCAGAGCTTCCTGTGGAGGGGGTTACTGCTTGGCAGCTCTTCCTTAGTGAGCTCTGTGGAAGGGCTCCTCCTGGGTGATTGCTTTCAAAATAATTCATGATTAAAGAGAGTAGGAAGTACTCATGCACCAACCCCTGTAGGTGATTTCCCAGAGGCTTGGGCTTAATATTAGGATAGGAAAGAATTCAAAACATCCTGGTGGAAAGAATCTGGTTTGACTTTGTTTAATCCAGAAAATTTCCCACATACTTGGTCATAGACTGCCCCCTTCCCCAATGGCCATGCTGTGTTTTGGTATAATATCCTTATTTTTTTTTTAAAAAAAAATGTTCAGATAGCCTCGAGGAATAGAGGAAACCTAACAGTTTATACAGGGACGGTTTCTTCACCACACAGGAGGGCAGCAGGAACGCCCCACAGGGCCTCCCCACAGCTCTGCTGGCTCCTGCTGTGTTCTCTCTCCATCCTTGGGGTGGGGGCAGGGGCAGGGGGGGCAGGGGGGTAGGGCGGGAGTCTGCGAGAAATCCAGGCATCTTTTCCAGGCCAGCACTTCTGCTCACATCTGATTGGCCAGGCTGTACCACATGACCTCACCTTGCCTGAAGAGAGCCAGGGACATTCTTCTTTCGTGGTCATTGGCTACTCCTAGAAGAAGGGGAAAGGATTTGGGGTGGATAATTCCCAGTGGCTCACTCTGGCTTTAGGCAGTGAGAGGGCTGGGGTAGAGGAGCATCCTGGGAAGTAAGTAGGGGTGTGTAAGGGAGAATCTTGCGTGATTTAGGCTAAGGAACTTCACTTTTTCCTGCAGCCAGCAGTTGTCAAACTGGGTCTTATAGATGCTAGGTCTCTGCAGAGATGCCTTGCACATATGGCAAAAGATTGATTTGAATTACTTTTTAAACATGTAAGTTTCAGGTGTACAGCACTATAATTTGACATCTGTATACACTACAGAGTGATCACTACCACAATAGAATTACCATCCATCACCATACATAGAGTTGACCCCCCTCACCCATTTCACCCACTCCCCATCCCCCTTTCACTCTGGTAACCACTAATCTGATCTCTGTATCTATGAGTTTTTGTATTGTTTGTTAGTTTGTTTTTTTTTTAGATTCCACATATGAGTGAAATCATGTGAATTACTTAAAAAAGGATTTAAAATGATTTGAAAAGCTACTCAAATGTGTGGCGTATCACTTATATTTCTTTATTCACAACCAAGAGAAGCTGACTCTGCAAATAAGCACAATGGTTGCTGGTTGCCTGTGGCAGTGGTTTTGAAACTTTTATTTAAAACAACAGAATCCCCTTTCAAACCAAAGATGCCATGGTGCCTCAAAAAATAAGATTGATAGAAGGCATATTTTAAAAACTATATTGATTTGATAATTTTTTATCTATTATAAAGTTGATGACTTAGGGAAAGAATAGGAAGATGAGGAAGGAAGATAAAAGGGAGCAGGGGAGCAGTTACAAGGTTGCTGCAATGGCGAGAGATGATAGTGGCTCAGACGAAGGTAAAGATGAAATTGAAAGAATAATTTGAGGTAAATTTTGGCTTCAGAGCCCCTTGGTTCTAGTTGATGGATTGGATGTGGGTAAATAGGGTGGGAAAGAGAACACCAGGATGACTCCTGGGATTTTGGCTTGAGCAACTAGGTGGATTCTGGTACTAGTTGTTGAGATGAAGGGCGGAACACACTTACCTTTCTGAAGTACGTTGAAGGATGTCACTAATCATATGATCTGTTGGGGCAGTCATGGGAGGTAATTGTGAAGAATGACAGAGAATAGAACATCAGAATAAGCCTGATAAGGAATTATGAGAAACAGGACAGTAGGGTAAGCTCAATGTAACTACGGCTACAAACACAATAATGTCTGTTTACTAATAGTGGGATGATGGATAAGAATTGTAGCTTTGATTACAATTTATATCAACAGAGCCCCAAATCCACCATAGCTATGTAGACACTTGCTGGCTACCTGAATGCCTTTGAGATTTTTTTCTAAATGATAGAATTATTTAATTCTCTATTATGAATTGGTGTGTTCCTTTGGGTCTTGTTTTCTTTTTTTGCCCTCAAAAGTTTGGTGACAAGGATGGGAATGAGCCTTTCCACTGGGCAAATTCTCATTCATTGTTGGAGGGTTAGTGGACACCTTTAATCAGGTAAATGGCCCTGACTGTTTGCTAAAAAATTCTTTCTTCAACACTTTGGCTCAGTAAATATACCATTTAATCAATTTCACTGTTGTAGCTTACAGCAAAAAATATCATAGTCATGTGGGAAACAATATCTTCTCTCTACCTCAAATACAGGGAATAGAACTTGTAACTAGAGAACTAGAAAAACAGAGAATAATAAGGAAAGGACATTTTGCTTCTAATACCCCATATTACCTGTGAAAAAGGAAGGAAAATTTGATAAGGAAGGTCAACCACGTATAGATTTGTATAAGATCTGAGAGAAATAAATATGTTTTTGTTTTCTCTGACACCTAAAGTACCAACCCTGCCACTATCCTAACCTCCGTATTCAGGTGAGCTAAATATTTTTCTGTAATGGACTTATGTTCATCTTTCTTTACTATGCCTTTAGCGAAGGAGTCAAAGTGTTTCCTTGTGTTTACTTACGGAGGCTTTCAATATTTGTGGCGATGAATCCCCATGAATTCAGATATTTGCCTAATATATTCTCCAGGTATTTACAAGAGAACTCAGATAATTCTTTCCCACCTTCAGGGTCCATGCTAATTCACTCTATGGATGACTCATTGATAACACTAACTGTGCCTGTAAAAGAAGATATTTCAGCTTTACTAAAATGTTAACCTCTCAAGGACATAAGCCTCCCTAGATAATCTGCAGTATTGTCGAACTGAAGTCAAGTATTTGGGATATTTGTTATTAGCTGATAGGTGGAAAACACTTTCATCCCCAAATCATCCTATTTTACAAACGAAGTGACCCACCATGAGAAACAACTCCTCCACGTTGAAGGTCCCTGCCTTCTCTGAGAGACTCAACCGCTTACAGAGGTGGTTCAGCAAGCATCACTCATGCTTACTTACTGCGGTCCAAAGAAGCTAAAGAAGGTTTCCAACTCTGCAAGTATCCATTGTTTTCCCACCTGTGTTAGAAGTTCCTCATTGACAGACTGCTCCATCTTTTCTGTAGGAGAACTAGGGGGCTGCTGGTGGTACGCTTACTCAAAATTTATGCTTACTCAGTTTAACCTCTTGTCTACCTGTGAAACTGCATGCCTCAGATGGGAGTCGAACCCACAGTCACACCTTAGATGAGACTCGAACCCATAATCTTCCAACTGAAACCACACAACTCATCTCAGGACTTAATAAAGCTCAGGTTCTTTATGTCTCGGTGCAGGAGTTCAGCAAGAGGCAAAGTGTTAGGTAAGAAGCATATTTATTAATATAGGATGCTTGTGAAGGATACAAGAAGGAAGGCAAGGGGGCTCAGCCCCGAGAACTAAGTGGGCTACATTTCTTTTTTAACATCTTTATTGGAGTACAATTGCTTTACAATGGTGTGTTAGTTTCTGCTTTATAACAAAGTGAATCATTTATACATATACACATGTTCCCATATCTCTTCCCTCTTGCATCTACCTCCCTCCCACCCTCCCTATCCCACCCCTCTAGGTGGTCACAAAGCACAGAGCTGATCTCCCTGTGCTATGCGGTTGCTTCCCACTAGCTATCTGTTTTATGTTTGGTAGTGTATATATGTCCCTGCCACCCTCTCACTTTGTCACAGCTTACCCTTCCCCCTCCCCATATCCTTAAGTCCATTCTCTAGTAGGTCTGTGTCTTTATTCCCATCTTGCCACCAGGTTCTTCATGACCTTTTTTTTTCCCCCTTAGATTCCATATATATGTGTTAGCATACTGTATTTGTTTTTCTCTTTCTAACTTACTTCACTCTGTATGACAGACTCTAACTCCATCCACCTCACTACAAATAACTCAATTTCATTTCTTTTCATGGCTGAGTAATATTCCATTGTATATATGTGCCACATCTTCTTTATCCAGTCATCTGATGATGGACATTTAGGTTGCTTCCATGTCCTGACTATTGTAAATAGAGCTGCAATGAACATTTTGGTACATGACTCTTTTTGAATTATGGTTTTCTCAGGGTATATGCCCAGTAGTGGGATTGCTGTTTCATATGGTAGTTCTATTTTTAGTTTTTTAAGGAACCTCCATACTGTTCTCCATAGTGGCTGTATCAATTTACATTCCCACCAACAGTGCAAGAATGTTCCCTTTTCTCCACACCCTCTCCATCATTTATTGTTTCTAGATTTTTTGATGATGGAAAAGTAGGGAGGGAGAGAAGACTGCCTTTGTCTTCTTCCTTCATAAAGATGTTGCAGGAAAATGAGGCATGAGAGGATGGTCATGTCCCAGGCCTTGGGCATGCCAGGTGAGGGTCCGTGGCTTTACACAGGAAAGAAGTCAAGAGCGAGCCAGAGTAAACTGAAAGCAGAGATACACATTCCATAGGCAGAGAGATTGCACACCCAAGGTGTGGGGTGGTTAGTTTTTATGGGCTGGGTAATTCCATAGGCTAACAAGTTGGGGGGATTATTCCAAATATTTTGGGGAAGGGTGGGGATTTCCAGGTTTGGGGCCACACCCACTTTTTGGCCTTTTATGGTCGGCCTCAGAACTGTCATGGTGCTGGAGGGTTTGTCGTTTAGCTAATGTATTACAATGAGCGTATAATGAGGCTCAAGGTCCATTGGAAGTTGAATTTTCTGCCATCTTGGACCTAGTAGGTTCTAACCAGTTTATGTCGTATCCTCAATGGCTATGTCATTCTTTTAAAGGTTGTGCCCTGCTCCCTTCCCTCCTGTCTCATCTGCATGTCCTCTGGATACTGGGTTGTTCAGGAGCCTCACCAGTAGCCCTTCTACTTGAAAAGTGTGCAGCTGTGGCTCTGGGACATTAACTTCCTTGTGTGAATCTAGCTCTTACTGCTGCTTTCCAAGTTCCCATGAGACAGCACTTGTCAGTGGGTTGCAGGCCTTATTGTCTAATCCTAATGTGATGCTACACAGAGGTAAACTCTGAAACCCAGCTGCCCTGTTGCCAGCTCCTGACCAGATGTGTGAATGGGACCACCTCACAGCCACAGAGGAAGATCCTCAGTCTCAGTCTGATTCATCTCACATTCTTATTCCCAGTGTTGACTTATATAGTTCACTGATGGATCTCATGTGAGAGACACACAGGGAAATATGTGTTGTATGTAATAAACAGTCCTCGTGGGATTTAGAGGCTTATGTCCTCCCAAACATAAAATCAGCCCAAGCTCTGGAACTCATAAGCTGTTAGATGAGGTGTTAAATTAGTCACTGGTCTTAATGTGAATATCTATACTGATAGTAAATATGTGTTTGGGTCTGTCATGTTATGAAGCAAATGAAAAGAAGAGAGGTTTTCTAACATTAATGGGAACTAAAATATCACAGGGGAGACTAATTGTTGATTTGCTAAAGTCATTAAAACTTCACCAGCATATTTCTGTAACTCATACCAGCTCTCCGAGGCTGAATGAGGGGTGGGGAGGCACTGGAGGCAAACCAAATATTTAGTGTTTTGTAGGCCTGAGGCCATTCAAGCCTGCAGGCTGGGGACAGGAACAGCGGTAAATGGAAGAAATATAAAGAAAGCACTTGGAGCTGACTGGAGGGTAAAGGAGAAGGGAAGGAAGCATCTAGGAAAGTGCCTAGACTTTTGGACTGGGCAGCTGGGTGAATAGATGTGACATTCACCATTTATGGAAACACTGGAAGAGGGTGCAGGTTTGTAGGACTCATTTTGGTCACGTTGAATTTAAGGTGGTTGTGTAAATAAATGTTGATGTCACTCTGGATGATGACAGAAGTTGGATGTGTTGCAGGAGAGGGAAAGGTCACGTCCCAGGACTTGTGTGACTGGGAAAGATTGCCGAGTGAGGGGCTTTGTCTTCGTGCAGGAAAGAATTCAAGAGTGAGCCAAAGTAAAGTGACAGTGGATTTATTTAGAGATACACACTCCACAGACAGAATGTCATCCATCTCAGAAAGTGGGAGCAGCCCCAGGGCATGGGGCCGTTGGTTTCTATGTGCTGAGTAATTTTATATGCCAAAGAGCGGGAGATATATTCTTGCTATTTTGGGGAAGAGTGGAGATTCCAAGGGATTATTGGGCCATTGCCAATTTTTTTTTTGAATTTAATTTTATTTATTTTTTTATACAGCAGGTTCTTATTAGTTACCCATTTTATACATATTAGTGTATACATGTCAATCCCAATCTCCCAATTCATCACCCCCCACCCCCCCTCCGCTTTCTCCCCTTGGGTCCATACGCTTGTTCTCTACATCTGTGTCTCAATTTCTGCCCTGCAAACCAGTTCATCTGCACCATTTTTCTAGGTTCCACATGTATGCATTAATATATGATATTTGTTTTTCTCTTTCTGACTTACTTCACTTTGTATGACAGTCTCTAGATTCATCCACCTCACTACAAATAACTCAATTTCATTCCTTTTCATGGCTGAATAATATTCCATTGTATGTATGTACCATGTCTTCTTTATCCATTCACCTGTTGATGGGCATTTTGTTTGCTTCCATGACCTGGTTATTGTAAAAGAGTTGCAATGAACATTTTGGTACATGACTCTATGAATTCTGGTTTTCTCAGGGTATATGCCCAGTAGTGGGATTGCTGGGTCGTATGGTAGTTCTATTTTTAGTTTTTTAAGGAACCTCCATAATGTTCTCCATAGTGGCTGCATCAATTTACATTCCCAACAACAGTACAAAACGGTTCCCTTTTCTCCACACCCTCTCCAGCATTTATTGTTTCTAGATTTTTTGATGATGGCCATTCTGACCGGTGTGAGATGATATCTCATTGTAGTTTTGATTTGCATTTCTCTAATGATTAATGATGTTGATCATTCTTTCATGTGTTTGTTGCCAGTCTGTATATCTTCTTTGGAGAAATGTCTATTTAGGTCTTCTGCCCATTTTTGGATTGGGTTGTTTGTTTTTTGGATATTGAGCTGCATGAGCTGCTTGTAAATTTCGGAGATTAATCCTTTGTCAGTTGCTTCATTTGCAACTATTTTCTCCCATTCTGAGGGTTGTCTTCTGGTCTTGTTTATGGTTTCCTTTGCTGTGCAAAAGCTTTGAAGTTTCATTAGGTCCCATTTGTTTATTTTTGTTTTTATTTCCATTTCTATAGGAGGTGGGTCAAAAAGGATCTTGCTGTGATTTATGTCATAGAGTGTTCTGCCTATGTTTTCCTCTAAGAGTTTGATAGTGTCTGACCTTACATTTAGGTCTTTCATCCATTTTGAGTTTATTTTTGTGTATGATGTTAGGGAGTGTTCTAATTTCATTCTTTTAGATGTAGCTGTCCAGTTTTTCCAGCACCACTTATTGAAGAGGCTGTCTTTTCTCCACTGTATATTCTTGCTTCCTTTATCAAAGATAAGGTGACCATATGTGTGTGGGCTTATCTCTGGGATATCTATCCGGTTCCATTGAACTATATTTCTGTTTTTGTGCCAGTACCATATTGTCTTGATTACTGTAGCTTTGTAGTATAGTCTGAAGTCAGGGAGCCTGATTCCTCCAGCTCCGTTTTTCTTTCTCAAGATTGCTTTGGCTATTTGGGGTCTTTTGTGTTTCCATACAAATTGTGAAATTTTTTGTTCTAGTTCTGTGAAAAATGCCAGTGGTAGTTTGATAGGGATTGCATTGACTCTGTAGATTGCTTTGGGTAGCATAGTCATTTTCACAATGTTGATTCTTCCAATCCAAGAACATGGTATATCTCTCCATCTGTTTGTATCATCTTTAATTTCTTTCATCAATGTCTTATAGTTTTCTGCATACAGGTCTTTTGTCTCCATAGGTAGGTTTATTCCTAGGTGTTTTATTCTTTTTGTTGCAATGGTAAATGGGAGTGTTTCCTTAATTTCTCTTTCAGATTTTTCAACATTAGTGTATAGGAATGTAAGAGATTTCTGTGCATTAATTTTGTATCCTGCTACTTTACAAAATTCATTGATTACCTCTAGTATTTTTCTGGTAGCATCTTTAGAATTCTCTATGTATAGCATCATGTCATCTGCAAACAGTGACAGTTTTCCTTCTTCTTTTCCGATTTGGATTCCTTCTATTTCTTTTTCTTCTCTGATTGCTGTGGCTAACACTTCCAAAACCATGTTGAATAATAGTGGTGAGAGTGGGCAACCTTGTCTTTTTCCCGATCTTAGTGGAAATGGTTTCAGGTTTTCACCACTGAGGACGATGTTGGCTGCGGGTTTGTCATATATGGCTTTTATTATGTTGAGGAAAGTTCACTCTATGCCCTACACTCTGGAGGGTTTTTAACATAAATGGGTGTTGAATTTTGTTGAAAGGTTTCTCTGCATCTATTGAGATGATCATAAGGTTTTTCTCCTTCAATTTATTAATATGGTGTATCACATTGATTGATTGCATATATTGAAAAATCCTTGCATTCCTGGGATAAACCCCACTTGATCATGGTGTATGATCCTTTTAATGTGCTGTTGGATTCTGTTTGCTAGTATTTGTTGAGCATTTTTGCATCTATGTTCATCAGTGATATTGGCCTGTAGTTTTCTTTCTTTGTGACATCTTTGTCTGGTTTTGGTATCAGAGTGATGGAGGCCTCGTAGAATGAGTTTGGCAGTGTTCCTCCCTCTGTTATATTTTGGAAGAGTTTGAGAAGGATAGGTGTTAGCACCTTCTCTAAATGATAGAATTTGCCTGTGAAGCCATCTGGTCCTGGGCTTTTGTTTGTTGGAAGATTTTAAATCAGTTTCAATTTCAGTGCTTGTGATTGGTCTGTTCATATTTTCTATTTCTTCCTGGTTCAGTCTCAGAAGTTGTGCATTTCTAAGAATTTGTCCATTTCTTCCAGGTTGTCCATTTTATTGGCATATAGTTCCTTGTAGTAATCTCTCATGATCCTTTGTATTTCTTCAGTGTCAGTTGTTACTTCTCTGTTTTCGTTTGTAATTCTATTGATTTGAGTCCTCTACCTTTTTTTCTTGAGGAGTCTGGCTAATGGTTTATCAATTTTGTTTATCTTCTCAAAGAACCAGCTTTTAGTTTTATTGATCTTTGCTACTGTTTCCTTCATTTCTTTTACATTTATTTCTGATCTGATCTTTATGATTCCTTTCCTTCTTCTAACTTTGGGTTTTCTTGGTACTTTCTCTAATTGCTTTGGGTGTAAGGGTAGATTGTTTATTTGTGATTTGTTGTGTTTCTAGAGGTAGGCTTGTATTGCTGCAAACTTCCCTCTTAGAACTGCTTTTGCTGCATCCCATAGGTTTTGGATCATCGTGTTTTCATTGTCATTTGTCTCTAGGTGTTTTTTGATTTCCTCTTTGATTTCTTCAGTGATATCTTGGTTATTTAGTAACGTATTGTTTAGCCTCCAGGTGTTTGTGTTTTTTACGTTTTTTTCGCTGTAATTGATTTCTAATCTCATAGCGTTGTGGTCAGAAAAGATGCTTGATATGATTTCAATTTTCTTAAATTTACTGAGGCTTGATTTGTGACCCAAGATGTGATGTATCCTGGAGAATGTTGCACTCGCACTTGAGAAGAAAGGGTAATCTGCTGTTTTTGGATGGAATGTCCTATAAATATCAATCAAATCTATCTGGTCTATTGTATCATTTAAAGCTTGTGTTTCCTTATTAATTTTCCGTTTGGATGATCTGTCCATTGGTGTAAATGAAGTGTTAAAGTCCCCCATTATTATTGTGTTACTGTTGTTTTCCTCTTTTATAGCTGTTAGCAGTTGCCTTATGTATTGAGGTGCTCCTATGTTGGGTGCATATATATTTATACTTGTTATATCTTCTTCTTGGATTGATCCCTTGATCATTATGTGGTGTCCTTCCTTGTCTCTTGTAACATTGTTTATTTTAAAGTGTATTTTTTCTGATATGAGTATTGCTACTCCAGCTTTCTTTTGATTTCCATTTGCATGGAATATCTTTTTCCATCCCCTCACTTTCAGTCTGTATGTGTCCCTAGGTCTGAAGTGGGTCTCTTGTGGACAGCATATATATGGGTCTTATTTTTGTATCCATTCAGTGAGCCTGTGTCTTTTGGTTGGAGCATTTAATCCATTCACATTAAAGGTAAATGTCAATATGTATGTTCCTATTATCATTTTCTTAATTGTTTTGGGTTTGTTTTTGTAAGTCCTTCTCTTCTCTTGTGTTTCCCACTTAGAGAAGTTCCTTTAGCATTTGTTGTAGAGCTGGTTTGGTGGTGCTGAATTCTCTTAGCTTTTGTTTGTCTGTAAAGCTTTTGATTTCTCCATCGAATCTGAATGAGATACTTGCTGGATAGAGTAATCTTCATTGTAGTTTCTTCTGTTTCATCACTTTACATATGTCATGCCACTCCCTTCTGGCTTGTAGAATTTCTGCTGAGGAATCAGCCGTTAACCTTATGGGAGTTCCCTTGTATGTTATTTGTCATTTTTCTCTTGCTGCTTTCAATAATTTTTCTTTGTCTTTAATTTTTGCCAATTTGATTACTATGTGTGTCAGTGTGTTTCTCCTTGGGTTTATCCTGTATGGGACTCTCTGCACTTCCTGGACTTGGGTGGCTATTTCCTTTCCTATGTTAAGGAAGTTTTTGACTATAATCTCTTCAAATATTTTCTCGGGTCCTTTCTCTCTCTCTTCTCCTCTGGGACCCCTATAATGCGAATGTTGTTGTGTTTAATGTTGTCCCAGAGGTCTCTTAGGCTGTCTTCATTTCTTCCATTCTTTTTTCTTTATTTTGTTCCGCAGCAGTGAATTCCACCATTGTGTCTTCCAGGTCACTTATCCATTCTTCTGCCTCAGTTATTCTGCTATTGATTCCTTTAGTGTATTTTTCATTTCAATTATTGTATTGTTCATCTCTGTTTGTTTGTTCTTTAATTCTTCTAGGTCTTTGTTAAACATTTCTTGCATCTTCTTGATCTTTGCCTCCATTCTTTTTCTAAGGTCCACTATCATTATTTTGAATTCCTTTTCTTGAAAGTTACCTATTTCCACTTCATTTAGTTGTTTTTCTGGGGTTTTATCTTGTTCCTTCATCTGGTACACAGCCCTCTGCCTTTTCATCTTGTCTATGTTTCTGTGAATGTGGTTTTTGTTCCACAGGCTGCAGGATTGTAGTTCTTCTTCTGCAGTCTGCCCTCTGGCAGATGAGGCTATCTAAGAGTGTTGAGCAAGTTTCCTGATGGGAGGGACTGGTGGTGGGTAGAGCTGGCTGTTGCTCTGGTGGGCAGAGCTCAGTAAAACTTTAATCCACTTGTCTGCTGATGGGTGGGGCTGGGTCCCCTCCCTGTTGGTTGTTTGGCCTGAGGTGACCCAACACTGGAGCTTACTCCCATTCTTTGGTGGCACTCATGGCGGACTCTGGGAGGGCTCTCACCAAGGAGTACTTTCCAGAACTTCTGCTGCTAGTGTCCTTGTCCTCATGGTGAGACACAGCCACCCCCGCCTCTGCAGGAGGCCCTCCAACACTAGCAGGTAGGTCTGGTTCAGTCTCCTATGGAGTCACTGCTCCTTCCCCTGGGTCCCAATGCGCACACTACCTTGTGTGTGCCCTCCAAGAGTTGAGTCTCTGTTTCCCCCAGTCCTGTTGAAGTCCTGCAATCAAATCCCGCTAGACTTCAAAGTCTGATTATCTAGGAATTCCTCCTCCCATTGCCAGACCCCCAGGTTGGGAAGCCAGATGTGGGGCTCAGAACCTTCACTCCAGTGGGTGGACTTCTGTGATATAAGTGTTCTCCAGTTTGTGAGTCACTCACCCAGCAGTTATGGGATTTGATTTTATTGTGATTGTGCCCCTCCTACCATCTCATTGTGGCTTCTCCTTTGTCTCTTGATGTGGGGTATCTTTTTTGTGAGTTCCAGTGTCTTTTTGTCAATGATTGTTCAGCAGTTAGTTGTGATTCTGGTGCTCTTGCAAGAGGGAGTGAGAGCACGTCCTTCTACTCTGCCATCTTGAACCAATCCCCATTGCCCACTTTTTGACCTTTTATGGTCTGCCTCAGAACTGTCATGGCATAAGGGGGAGTGATTCTTAGCATTATAATGAAGGTACAATGTGCTAAAAGTCAATGGCCAGGCCATCCTCAAAGCCACCTTGGTTTAAGTCAGTTCCAGCTGGGTTTTAGTGCATCCTATCAGCTGTAGCCCATCTTCATTTATCTAGCAGTTGTGTCCTGTCCCTTTCCCTCCTGTCTCAGATGGAAAGGAATATTGTGGATCGGGTGGAAAAATCTTATACAATATAGCTAGGGAGAGAAAACACCTGAGAATTAGGGCATTATTTAGCTGAATGCTGTTAATCCAGATGGAACAAGCTTTCGTTCGTTTGTTTTTGTTTTTTTTTTGTTATGAGGGATTTAAAAAATGGTTGGAGATCTGGTATCTGCACTGGCAAGTGAGGAAATGGCAGACTCTACCTGTTGACCACAAAGTATGTGAGGTGAAGGAGATGGCTCCCATTGGCCTTACAAGAGATCCAAACTTCAGGGAAAGCAGAGCAGAAGGGGATAAAATATTATGGGTTAGGCAGATGTTGTGGGGCATGAAATGGTATTTTAGGGGGTATTTTTAGTTTTCTTTGGAGGAAGATACTTTCATCCAGGACTTCAAAGATTAGTCCTTAAGCAATTTTTCAACTACAATGAGTACACATAGTCAGAGATAGTAGGGTACACAATGAAATACGATATCATGAGTGAAAATTAGGAGCACCACCCCATTACTCCCAGAAATTAACAATGACCTCAAAGACTCAGGTATTGAAATCATCAGACATAAAATATAAAACAATTCTACTTACCCTGTTTAATAAGTTAAGGACATGCTTGGAAATATTTGCAGGGAGCAGAAAACTGTAGAAAGTTATTTAGAAAATTTGAAAAAAATAACAGAGCTTCTAGCAATAATCAAGATTAAAAGTTCAGTTGGGGTTGGGTCTCCTGACCTGCTTGTTCCTGGAACATTCTGTTTGGGAGCCCTGAGCTACCATGTAAGAAGGCCAACTAGCCTGAGGATGACTTGCTTAAGAGGCCACTTTGGTCAACAGTCCCAGCTGAGCCTGGCCTTCCAGCCACCCCCTCCAAGGTGGCCCACATGTGAGTGAGGCTGTCTTGTGCCTGCAGACAAGCTGAGCATTGCTAAGTAAGCAGAAGAGTCACCCAACTGAGCCCTGCCTGAACTCCTGACCCATAAATCATGGTATAAATGGAAAATAAACCCAAGTTAATGCCTCACAAAAGAAAGCCAAGTTAAAAAAAAATTTTTTTAAAGAAGCCTAAACTGCCAAAATGGTCAGCTGTGCGATTGGACTCAGCCAGACATAAGCAGTGTACCAAGAGCATCTCTCAGTGAGCTCTGATGAAGTTACAAGTTTGAAGATGATGCCACCTATTGGCTAAAGCAGTCAAATGTTTGTGACTATTATAGTAATTACTGTGAAGGTCATGATGAAAAGATTGACACACAAACTTGTTGAATGAGTGGCAGTTGTTTGCAAGAAAGCCAGGAAACAGTGGAGAAGCACCATTACAGGAAATTCCCAGTTTCCAACACGCTTTTTGCACAGAGGATGATGTTACATGAGAAAAACAGACATGGACAACCTGAGTCAAAAAGTGACATGGGTGTGGAATCTGGGTATAAAAAAGTTTTAAGACTTTATCCAATATATTTTGCTTAATTTTTTCTTTTTAGTGTATGCACCAGGATAATGTGTGATAAAATCTATGTTCGTATAAGCCATGTGTTCTTTTAAAAAGTATAAAATAAAAATCTAATCAAGAAGGTGTCAGTTTAATTGCAGCATTTTCTTTCTTATTTATACATAAATAATGACACATTTCACAATGGGTTTTAGATGTTATGAAATATGGTATATTGTTTAGGGATTCATATGTAGGTGGAAAAACAAAACACAAACAAGGAATTGACTATCATAAAAGTCAAGATATGGGCACCTTTGAGGTGAGGCAGGGGTCAGGAAGAGACCTGGGCTTCTGAATGGCTGCAGTGCCCTATGTTTTTAGCTGAGTGTGGTTGGGTATTCATTTTACTATTTGGTGAATTGTAAATATATGCTTTATGCACTTTTCTATATAAGTTATTTTCATGATAAAAAGTTTAAAATAAACTCAGTTGTAAAGTTCGGTGTTTCTTAGCCTTTAGGGGGGCACCCTGTTCCTGAGGAAATTGCTCAGGTTGAAAGATGCAACAGCTTGGATGCAGGAAGCAGCCTACATATTTCTTGCCTGCCAGCAGGATGCCAACTCTTGGCCAAGGTGAACTGTGCAGAATAGCAGTCACTGGTGTTGTTCATGTGCCCGATGCACAGTGAGGCCAAACAAAAACATCAGAGTTTGGAGCAGAGAAAGGTTTATTACAGGGCCATGCAAGGAGACAGGAGGCTCGTGCCCAGCAAGCCCCAAACTCCTCGAAGTGTTTCAGCAAAGCAAGGTGAGGGAGGTGTGTGGTTAGTTCTTGCAAACTTCTTGATGTAGGAATCCACTGTTCTTGCAGCTGGCCACATAAGTCAGGTCACGATGTTCCTGTAAACCTCCAACAAGACAAATGTTATTCTCTGTTCTGCAACTTTTTCATCTCCGTATGAACGGATGCTTAAAGGTCAGAGCCTTGAGAATAGGCTATCCTGTATATTTCAGAATAGGAAACATTCTTTTAAAAAAGGTGCAGAGCCAGCATGATTAAGCATAGTCAACAGAACACAAAGTTTAGAGTAAAAGGAACAGATCTAATATGGCGTCAGATTTGGTCTTCCCTATTACAGTGATACCCTCCCTGGGTGGCAGATCTCAATTTGCTGAGAAGGAACTGGCCAGCTGGAGGCTGCCAGCCTTAAGGTCTGGGTTTGGCACTTTTTCCAGAACGGATAATTTTTGTGCTTTGGTCTCTCAGTGGGGAAATGAATTCTTTTAAGAATTCTGGGGAAATCTATACAAATGGGAGTGTGAAATGTGGCAGTAAACTACAGATGTTAGCAAGGTCTTGGAATGCTGGGATGGGACACATAAACCTTGTGAGAGGAGAAATAAGATTTCTAGGGAGTAAAATGAGGTTTGGAGGCAAAAAGTCTTTATCAGTCACTCACTGTGGTCTCTCTGGCTTTGGAAGATAATAAGAAACGGAAAATAAGAGAGGTCTTAACACTTAAGCAATTTGGAAATTGAAATGCAAATGTCAGGGACCTGAGCACAGCAGAATGGAAAGAGTAGAATCCTGTGGGATGGACTCTCCAAAGACACATCTCCTTTTAAGAGGAGTGTGGGGATCGTCTTTTGGGGGCAGAGGACAGTTGATGGCTTTCCTTTTAGATGCCTTGGGGACCTCTGTCAGCAAAGGGTGGTGGGCTACAAATCATGGTCTTGGGGAGAGCAGGAGGAAAACTCTTATTGTTGCTTTACGTGTGTGTCTGTGCTGTGCAAGTGTTATCTGTATGTGTATGCCTGGACACAGTCCTTCCTAAACTCCCCCATGTGGACTGATTTTATTAAGTACTCTAAGATCTGGATCCTCAAAATGGAGACCTGTTTGTTATGCACACAGGGAACAAAGAAGGCACGAAACCCTCATTCCCTAATCCTCCACCCGCTGGCGCCCTCATCCCTTGGTGAGGTGGCCATCCTGGGCCTCAGAAGCCTGGTCAGGGCGCCGAGGTCGTGCCTGTCTGAGGCTTATCTGAGGCCATGCCGGTCCTCCTGTCCTGTCTGCTGCCCCTGTGGTTGGACACAAGGTTTAGCTCCAGCGCCCCCGGAGTGGCAACAAAAGAAGTGGGATTTCTCATTTTATTGGCTTTATCTTATGCAGTGAAATAAAGTTTAATAACACAAACCAAAAAAGGAAGCTTCTGCTCATGAGTATGGGGTTTTAGCTGCTCCCTTTCCGCGAAACAATAAATCCAGTCTTAACATTTTCATCTTTCTCATGATTTTCTCATTCTCTTTCCCAAGGTGAGATAATCGTAACAATATTCTTGGAGAAAATCTTTGTGTGTGTGTGTGTGTAACTTTTCCTTTTCCAGTTGGAATGAAACTTACCTGGTGAAAGAGACAGTATGGAAACAACTGGTAATGCTTAATATTTATGTGAAATGAGGGGGTGGTTTAGATATACTGCTGCTGCTGCTGACCATAACAGATAAATAAACAGCACTTCATAATCTAAGAATTTTAGAGTAATATTTGAATTGTTTAACTGAGAGATGTGTGTGTGTGAACAAATTTGACTCCATATTGGATCTGTTTCTTTTACTTTAACTTTTGTATTCTACTGCTTTTGCTATAAGTTAAGACTGTTGCCTACAGCCTGAAATATACAGGATAGCCCATTCTCAAGGCTCTGACCTTTAAAGGTATAACACTTTTCCATTTATATAGAGATAAAAAGTTGCAGAACAAAGGATAATATTAGTCTTGTTGGAGGTTTATAGGAACATTATGACCTGACCCACGTGGACAGTTGCAAGAACAAAGGATTCTGACACCAAGAAGTCTGCAACAACCAGCCACGCCCCCTCCCCTTTTAGTATAAAAGAAGCCTAAATTCAAATTCGGGGAAGATGGTTCTTTGTGACACGAGTCCACCATCTTCTGGGTCTGCTGGCTTTCCAAATAAAGTTGCTATTCATTGGCCCCAACATCTAGTCTCTCAGTTTATTGGCCTGTTGTGCTGTGAACAGTATGAGCTTGGACTTGGTAACAAATTTTGGCGAAGCCAGCCCGGGGGCCTTCCTGCTAGTGGCCAGCTGGCTCCCATTGGGGAATATTCGGGTAAGGCCTTAGGAACTGCCAGGACCACTTGTCGTGAGAGTCTTCCCCTCAGAATTCCCCAAAGTGGCACTGGCTGCCCCTGAGCTTGGCAGTTAGAGCAGGGAATCGACATCTGGGAGCTGAAGGGCTCCACAAAGTAGGGTAAGTCACTCTGGTGTGTACAGCTGGAAACTTTATTCCACTCCAGTTGGGTTATTTTTCCTCTGGAATAAGACAATTTGTTTTGTATTTTAGTAGAGTATCCTGTTGGAGAGAGGAAATAGTTGCTAGACTTTTACCTAGTTTGTGAGCCGGTTCATTTATCTCTTTGGATGCTAACATTTGTGTGTACCGTTTGTATTTTGCCTTGTATTTCTGTCTTAAAAAAATTGGGGAATGTTTCAACTCTCCCTAAAGAAAGTCTTCTGGGGTGCATTTTTTAAACATCTTTTATGGGAGTAGAATTGCTTTACAATGGTGTGTTAGTTTCTGCTTTATAACAAAGTGAGTCAACTATGCGTATACATACATCCCCGTATCTCCTCCCTCGGATTACAGCTATGAACCCATGACTAAGAAAAAGACAATGTTATTGTCACAACGTGTGCCCACAGTACCTGTTCAGCTCTCCACAAGGGGTTTATGCAGGGTTATCTTGAAGCCCTGTGTACTATGTACTGCCACCCTTGCTGTGTTAATTATGTCATTTGTGGTCTCCTGTGTCATTGGTATAAGTAGGGCCCCAAGACCAAACTTGATGGTTTATTTAGGGTTTTCCGTTTGTCCTTTGGGTTTTTTGTTTCATTTTGTTTTGGTACCATTTCTCCATTTAAAGCCAACTCAGTTTGTGATACTTAAAACTTTTACTGATGTCAAATGGAGGAAAAGAAGAGAAACCCCCGTCCCCAACCTGTTTGTTCTTGTCTGACAGTGGGAAATTCCCAGGGAGAAGAGAAAGGTTCCACTTGGTTTCTAAAATGACAAAAAGCCCCAGCCCAGAATTAAGCCTGGCTGTTTGATGCCAAGGCAAAATGGTTAAAGAGGATCTGTTGCTATTTATGGTTTTACAATAAAATGCTGAGGAATGGTGGCCTTTGAATGCCTGTATACAATCCTGCAATTAGAGTTATTCTGCTAAAAAAGAGGGGAAGAATGATGAAACCCCCTACGTGCAAGCATTTGTGCCATTACATCAGGGAAAATAAGAAAAGGAAGGGAATGAGAGTGAAGATATGTTGCTTCAAACCTTAACTCTTCCAGCTGAACTAGCTGTCCCAGCTGTTCTGGCTGCTATGCCAATATACCCACTCCTCCCACTGCCTCCCATTCCTACAGATCCAGCCCCCATTCCTGACACTGGGGCTCAAGAAATGGTCAGACTGGCTCCCCCTCCTCATGGGGAGCAACTAGAAAATTCCGTGTTAGTTCCTAGGGCACAGGGTCCTGGTCTGGCATTGCCATCTAACACCTGACCGCACACCCAGTTTGGACCAGGAGCCACTCCCAGTGCAGGGCAATTTCCCCTATGACATTATCCTGTGGGGGCCTAAATGCAAACAGCCAGCAGGCTGGTTTTTAACAAAATTAAAGAAATTCAGCAAAAAACAAACGAAGACCCCTCTGAATTTTTGGAAAGGATTTATCAGGCCTACAACAGATCTCTAGGCCCCTGAAAATGCTAGAATGGAAAATATGAGAAAATTGCAAACATCAGACGATGCATTTAGAATGAACTCTTCTCAACTGGTAGATGTTGCTTTTAAAGTGTTCAACAACAGGGAGCAACAACAGAAGAAAGAAGATGCAAAATGGAATGCCACTTTTCTGGCAGTAGAATTGAATTCCCAGAAGGTGAGTAACCCAAAGAGAGGTGAGCCACCACTGGGGAGGGAACAATGTGCTTACTGTAAAGAGGAAGGGCACCGGGAAAAAGATTGCCCTAGGCTAAAGGATAAGAAGAAAAACTATAAAAGAAAGATAGGAGCCTCTCATTTGGTAGAAAGAGAGGAGCACTGATGATAAATGTGAGGCCGAGGGGCTCCCTTGCACTTGAGGCCCCCAATTCCAATTTCCCCACAGGAACCCCAGGTAAAGTTGACACTGGGAATGAGCTGATTGACTTTCTGATAGATATGGGTGCAGTATACTGTGGTAGACACCAACGTGGCACAGAAAACATGTCAATCCATCTCAGTCATGGGAGTATCTGGAGAAATACAAAATCATTCGTTCTTACAACCTCTGAAACATAGTTTCTTATATATGCCAGAAAGTCCAATCCCTCTTTAGGGCTGAGATCTCCTTTATAAATTAAATGCTTAAGTAACTTCTTCACTAGACAGCTTGATGTCAGAGTCCCAACAGAATATGCTTTAAGCCTACCGATGGTACTCATGGACGCCCCAGAAAAGGAGACAGAGCTCTTTCCCCTGAGGTCTACAAAAAAGTAAGACCAGAAGTGTGGACTAATGGCACCCCAGGAAAGGCCAAAAATGCATGGCTAATTCGGATCTCATTAAAAAAAGACTATGGCATACCTAATCTAAAACAATATCCTCTGAGGCAAAAGTCCCCAAAAGGAATTCAGCCAATTCTCAAAAAGCTTCTGAAAGCAGGACTGATTAAACTCTGCAGGTTCCCATACAACACCCCTATTCTCCTGGTCAAAAAGCCAAACTCAGCAGAGTATTGCTTTGCCCAAGACTTAAGAGCTATTAATGAAGTGATTCAAGATTTGCACCCTGTGGTGTCTAATCCATACACTCTGCTCACAGCTATTCTGGGAGAATACAGCTGGCTCCCAGTTTTGGACTTGAAAGATGCCTTTTTCTGCATTCCTATTGCAGAAGAATCAAAGCAGCTGTTTGCTTTTGAATGGCAGGACCCAGAAACACGGTAGTCCAACAGTATTGTTGGACAGTCCTGCCTCAAGGATTTAAGAATTCCCCTACCTTGTTTGGGGAAACATTGGAAACCTAATATTGGATGAAGGACTTTTACTCCAATTTGTGGACAATTTGCTCACAGCAAGCCCTACATGTCATAAATTCTACAAAATACCATCAGAGCCCTGGCCAATTGTGGATATAAGGTCTCCCAGAAAAAGGTCCAGATTTATAAGTAACAAGTCACATATCTGGGCTTTGCCCTCTCCCAAGGACAGTGAGATCTTTTGCCTGACAGAAAACAGACAATTGCAGGCTTGGGAGCACCCAAGACCTGTGGACAGCTGAGGGGGTGTCTCTGGAAATGGCAGGGTTCTGTTGGCTGTGGATCCCAAACTATGGGCTCATAGTAAAGCCCCTCTATAAGGCTTTAAGGGACATGATCTTGAGTCCCTTACTTGGACTAAAGAGTGCTGAACAGCTTTTGAACGGGCCTGCTTTTGTTTCTAGCATAACCCAACAAGTGTCTAAAGCACTGCAAATTAATTGGAAAATACATCATCCTGGAGATCACAATCAACAGGAAAAACTGAGAAAGTGAATCATACATTGAAAAGGAGCATTGCTAAAATATGTCAAGAGACTAATTTAACTTGGGATAAGTCCTTGCCAGTTTCCCTGCTACAGATCAGAATGGCTCTCAGAAGTAGGCTTAAATTAAACCCCTTTGAAATATTGTATGGTAGGCCATTCCAAGTGTCTGCCTGGCGGGAGAATCTATAAATGCTTTAAAGACCTAGCAGTTGCCAATTATGTTACAACTTTGGGCACTATACTAACCTCTGTTCATGAGTTTGCCTCCAGCAGGTCTGCCTATCCAACTTCAGTAGCCTTGCATCCTTTAAAACCCGGAGACCAAGTCCTTCTTAAAACCTAGAGAGAACAAGGGCCTGAACACCAGCGGACTGCAAGGTGGACAGGACCACATGTAGTATTACCTACCACGTGCTCGTCTGTCAAGTTAGCTGGGGTAAAGCCATGGATTCATCACACACGGATTAAAGCAACACCACTGTCATCAGAAAACGACCCAATTCCCGAAAGGTCTAGAGAGCAATGGGTTTGTGAGCCCTTAGAAGACTTAAGGTTGTTCTTTAAAAAGATAATTATTGAGATTATAATTTCCTTGCCCCAACAATTCATAACTTGATTTATTGGCCTGTCATGCAGTGAGCAGTACGAGCTTGCACTCGGTAACATACATACCTATATATATCAGCTATGAAATTGAAGGAATTATGTGCTAAGCTGTCTTAGGTATGTTATTTTCTTCACTTATGTTCTGATTAACTGAAAATTAACCTGGCTTTAAAAAATTCAGTTTTTCTCCCATTTACAATTTTGGGATTGTGGTTCTGCATCTTTGAAGTCTGTAAACATTTCACCAGCCTCACCAGAGATAAGGACTACAAAGCTGCTGAAATATGAACTGTTACTGGGAACTGGGTATTCATTACGATGAGGAGATGAAGTGATACATTGGACAGTTATTAGCATGAGATAGAATCATCTTTTTTCTTTTTCTTTTTACCCCCAGACAATATACAAGTGACAATTTGCTATGCAGGGAGGGAATGTGAGGAAGTGGAAAGAATATGGACTGCCACGTCTTGTCACCTGTCTGGGTCACCTTGGACAAGGTTATCTACCTCAACTTCAGTTTTCTCATCTGTAAAGTAGGAAAAGCAGGACCTAGCTCATAAGGCTGTTGTGAGGCATAACAATAAGGCACAGGAAGTGCCTGGCATTTACTATACGCTTAGGACTCCTGTATCATGCTTTTAATGGATTGATAAGTGGATATGTGGTCTGGTAACAGAGAGAAACAATATTGGACCAGATCATTAAACCAGTTTAACAACCTGAGTCCATATTAGATCTATTCCATTAGCTCTAAACTTTGTGCCCTGTTGCTTGTGCATAGTCATAGCTGGCTCCGAACCTTTGTGAAAAAATGTTGTCTATAGCCTGAAATATATAGGATAGCCCTTTCTCAAGGCTCTGCCTCCCAGGTTTGACCTTTAAAGGTATAACACTTTTCCATTCGTATAGATATAAAAAGTTACAGAACAGAAAATAACATTTATCTTGTAGGAGGTTTATAGAAATATCATGATCTGACCTACTGGACAGCTACAAGAACAAAGAATTCCGGCACCAAGAAGTCTGCAACAACCAGCCACTGCCCTTCCCCTTTTAGTATAAAAGAAGCCTGAATCCTAAGTTCACATACTTGGAGGCTGCAAATACCTCAAGAATGGACCCATGAGATGGCCGACAAATGCGTGAAAAGATGTTCAACATCATTAATTATTAGAGAAATGCAAATCAAAACTATAATGAGGTATCACCTCACACCAGTCAGAATGGCCATCATCAAAAAATCTACAAACAGTAAATACCAGAGAGGGTGTGGAGAAAAGGGAACTCTCCTGCACTGTTGGTAGGAATGTAAATTGATACAGCCGCTATGGAGATCAGTATGGAGGTTCCTTAAAAAACTAAAAATAGAATTACCATATGACCCAGCAATCCCACTCTTGGGCATATACCCAGAGAAAACCATAATTCAAAAAGATATTATTCAAAAAGATATTACCCCAATATTCATTGCAGCACTATTTACAATAGCCAGGACATGGAAGCAACCTAAGTGTCCATCGACAGATGAATGGATAAAGAAGATGTGGTACATATATACAATGGAATATTACTCAGCCATAAAAAGGAATGAAATAGTGCCATTTGAAGAGGCGTGGATGGACCTAGAGACTGTCACACAGAGTGAAGTAAGTCAGAAAGAGAAAAACAAATACCGTATAATATTGCTTGTATGTGGAATCTATAAATTGGTACCGATGAACTTATCTGCAAAGCAGAAACAGAGACACAGATGCAGAAAACAAACTTATGGATACCAAGGGGGGAAGGTAGGGGTCGGATGAATTGGGAGATTGGGATTGACATATATACACTACTATGTATAAAATAGATAACTAATGAGAAACTACTGTAGCGCAGGGAACTCTACTCAGTGCTCTGTGGTGTCCTAAATGGGAAGGAATTGTAAAAAAGAGGGGATATATGTATATGTATAACTGATTCACTTTGCTATACAGCAGAAACTAACACAACATTGTAAAGCAACTATACTCCAATAAAAATTAAAAAAATAAAAAATATCAATTAAAGGGAAAGAAAAATCTCATTAAAAAAAAAAGAATGGACCAATGGCTTGAGAGACGTTTCTTCCATGGGAATTCCTCTGTTCTGTTGCAAAGGATGAGAAATGGGCATCACACCTCATGGGAAATTTTCCCAGTAGAGATATTTTGGAAAAATTCTCCTTTTAGTGGAGTTTCTTCAGCTTTTGAACACTGTGGAAGGGAAACATTTAAAATTGAAGAATGATTTTGGGAATATAAATTGGGAAGCTTTCATATAATTCTATTGGTTATATTTCTTGGTCTGAGAATTTTTTTAACCTAATGATCTTACTTTGATTCCAGAAAGATAATTATAAGTAAATTCAGTTTATCCATTTCATTATCCTAGCATACCTGGTAGGATAAAAGCAAACACCACATTTATTCATTTTCCCACTGTCCCCTTCAACACCCTCTGTGGGTATTTTGGGTAGGCTCCAACACTTTTCCAGTTCCTCTCAGTCCCATCCGGTATAATATCAAAAATAGTAAACTCCTAACACATCCAATTTGAATCTTCTTTCCTCCCTTATTTCCCCATCACCTGGGACTTCAACCAGGTTTGGAAACCTGGAATAGGGGAGAGAGCCTCTGTGGCCGTCTTCACTATTATCCTGCTTTACCTCATCTCACTTGCTAGTATTTATTTCTGGTCCCTTCAGGGCTGGTGTGAGACAGAAGAGGCAGGGATATCTCACCTGGCTGGTGTGGTTCTCACCTAGCAGTGGACATCAGTCATGCACAGTTGCTGACTCTGTCTTATAGATACTTTGGAGGTCCTGTGAGATCTTCTTTCCATCTCTCAATGGGGTCCTTGGACCCCACCCTCATTAGGGGATTTTTCTGTCCTCCCTCTACTTGGTGTCTTCTTAGGTGTGTTTCCTTTTGATATGGCCTCAGACTTGCTCCTTTTTGTGAAGTTGGGAGGCATGTGACCTCCCCCCAGTGATGGCAGAAGTGTGGCCCCCTCCCAATGCTATACTCATCTTTCTGCTGTGTTTTAGGCCTCCTGACCTTAGCCTTTGCCTTTAGACTTCTCCTGGCTGAGTCAGAGATGTCCCTGAATCTTGCACACTCCTGGAGGTCTCAGTGTGACCTCTGAGTGGTTCTCTTGAGAAACTACCTGGTGTCAGGTGAAGAGGTGGCACAGCCCTTGTCTCCACTGGGGAAGTGCCCCTGCATGCCAAAAACTCTTCCTACAGGGACTCCCTCTGGCTGCCTTGCTCTCAGCTTTGGTGTTGGCTGGTGTGGTTAATACCTGGAAACCAGTTTAATAATCTGAACATGAACATGGTCCAGAAAGCTTTAGGACTTGTGGCACCAGCTGAGTTGTTCATGGCCTTTGGGGCTTCTGGGAAAATTCACAGGGAAGGAGGGACCCCGTAACTTCTTGCCACCCTGGTAATTACTGAGGTATTCTGAATGTTGTAGAGGTGACCACAAACTTTGTTCTTATGCTCTGTGGTGGGCATGCAGCGCCCACAGATAGAAACTTGAGGATGGAATGAAAGTGTGATGTGTTCCATGCATTCAAAAAACCCACATGCATGCCCTTTCAGGCCAGGTCGCCACAGATCTGGCAGGTGCCCAGCCCTTACAAATGACAATCATGACACAGGGTGTCAACACCAGGCCTGGGCTGCTCTTCAAGAGCAATTCTTTATGCTATCTAAGGTGGCAGACATAGCTATTGCCTTCCTAGTATCCATCACCCTTCTTCCTTAGTAACAGAATCCTGGTTTTGTTTGGGGGCCAATGTGCCTGGATAAAGCCCTCACTTCCCTGCCTCTCATGCATCTCCGAGTTGCCAGGTGATGCAGTCTAGCTGATGAGTTACAAGTTGATGGTTTCCAGTAAAGCTTTTGCTTTTATGACCTAGGGATGTTCCTTCTCTGCTTCCCTTTTGCTCAGTAGACAAAGATGTGGCCAGAGAAATAGCTATCTGTGGCCATAAGGTAGGGGCATGTGCCTGCCTAGGATTGCCTCCTTTGGGACTTACTGCATTAGAGGTAAGTACCCTTATATGTTTAAGCTACTGTGATTTGGGTTATCTTTTGCTTGCAGCTGAATGTGATCCTGGGTGTCACATCTGGGGATAGGAGTGGTTTGCATGGGGCAGAGAGCTCCTGGAAACCCGTGGGCTGCAGGAAGGGCGTCCATGTATTCCTCCTCATTGTGTTACCAAACTCAGTTCGGCTGCTCACCACTTAAAAGCCAATATTTGAGAGACACGTGTTGGTTGGAAAAGGAAATCTTCCTTGATTCAGGAGGCCAGCAACCTGAGGAGAAGGCAGACTCATGTCCCAGGACCAGCTCTGAAGATTCTGCTTGGTCATGAAAATTTTTAAAAGGACTATAGGGGAGTAATCTCAGTTAATTATTGAGGTATGGGGTCAGATTCTTTGCCGTCTCCCACTGTGTGCAGGCTTGTCGACTCCTTATGATCTTTCTTTAGAAGCTATCTTCTTCATACAGTCTGCTCGTGAGATTACTGAAGGGAAAGCTGGAGAAAAGATCTAGTCATCTGTTAATTACTTTCTTTATTTCCACTTCTTTAATCTAAAAAGAATCAACATGTTGGACAAAGCATTTTGTGGTCAAAAGATTTGAAAGGTGTGCTTGGGCCAGAGATGAGTAGAGCATGGGGCATCTGGTGTAAAGATTAAGTTAAAATATAGCTTTGCTAGAGTGACAAGCAAAAGGGCCTCTTGCAGAGAGCTGCCTCCTGAAGAGAGCTGCTTCCTGCAAAGAGCTGATTGCAAATCCCCACTGTCAGTCATCATTCCATTTCTAAGGAATTAAGGGCAAAGGCTCGTCTTCTATAACTGCTTCATGCTGACATAGGGCAGCATTCTTAGAGTGGAAGATGTTGACATGGGTCTGTAGCCTCTCTTTGCTGACAATTTTAGTCACCCACTTACATATATGGGCAGAACAAGCTACAGTTATTTCGATGCCCACAAAGGTATAGATTATTATGAGCAATATTGTTAATCCCATTCTCTTGGGGCCAGTTCCTGGAATTGTGCTAGCCATAGATTCAGTACTGCTCAAAATGAAGCAGCTTATGTCATGGCAGCAGTTTGGTTATCATGAAGTTAGCTATTTTCCTCTGGTGGCAGTTGTAGTATCTATAAGACAACTATCGTCCTAACCATTAATTGCTTGAGGCTGCTCTTTTGTGACTCAGGGGAGGCCTGGGTCATTTCAGCTTTTTTACAAACAAGAGGCAGGGGACTTGGAGAGGCCTTTGTACTTGGGACGGCCCTGCAGGTTTCTGTTCTGTTTCAATTGTCCCTTCAGCACACAGGGGAGAAGACGGGAGGAGAAGGAAGAGGGAAGAGCTCAGGTGTGTCTCTCCTTCACTCACTCAGCCCAGGGTCTTTGCCATTCTGAGCGCACTCTCTGTGTGTATGTTATTCAATAGTGGTGCCCTCAGGGGCTTTTGTCCTTATTAAACCCCACATTGGGCTGGACCCATGAAGGAGGGTGCCTGGGAACACGTGTTCTCACTGGCTTTCTGTGGGTCATGCTAGTCCCTATAAGGTGGGGGGGGGGGGTCAAGGCTGGGGCACCCTGGCACCCGGTGGGAGAGGGCACAGGCCACGTGCCAGGCACCTGAGAAAGTGTGCACCAGGGGGTCCCTGAGTTCAGCAGGTGAGTAAGGGGTGCTACAGGGGAGATGTCTCACCTTGTGGTAAGATGTCTTGTGGGCTCACATATTTAGTCAGAAATAGGATTATGGAGTCTTCCACAGTGCAGTCATAGAAGAGGGAAAAACATACTTCTTGAGTGTATGTTTCTACCAGGCCTTGACTCTGGACCCTCTCAGCCACCCAGAGAGGTGTTACTAATAGCACACTGGCAGAGTAAAGTGAAGAAGGAGAAGGGTGAAGTGAGGATCCCCAAATCACACACCTTCTGCGGGAAAGGCAGCATCTGGACCCGTGTCTGATAGGGAAGCCCCTACCCACCCCTTGGCTGGATATGAAGGATTGTAGTGAAAATTCCATTTCTTTTTTTTTTTTTTAACATCTTTATTGAAGTATAATTGCTTTACAATGGTGTGTTAGTTTCTGCTTTAAAACAAAGTGACTCAGTTATACATATACATATGTTCCCATATCTCTTCCCTCTTGCATCTGCCTCCCTCCCACCCTCCGCATTCCACCCCTCTAGGCGGTCACAAAGCACAGAGCTGATCTCCCTGTGCTATGCGGCTGCTTTCCACTAGCTATCTATTTTACATTTGGTAGGGTATATATGTCCACGACACTCTCTCACCCTGTCACAGCTTACCCTTCCCCCTCCCCATATCCTCAAGTCCATTCTTTAGTAGGTCTGTGTCTTTATTCCCATCTTGCCACTAGGTTCTTCATGACCTTTTTTTTTTTTTTTCCTTAGATTCCATATATATGTGTTAGCATACTGTATTTGTTTTTCTCTTTCTGACTTACTTCACTCTGTATGACAGACTCTAACTCCATCCACCTCATTACAAATACTTCCATTTCATTTCTTTTTATGGCTGAGTAATATTCCATTGTATATATGTGCCACATCTTCTTTATCCAGTCATCTGATGATGGACACCTTGGTTGCTTCCATGTCCTGGCTATTGTAAATAGAGCTGCAATGAACATTTTGGTACATGACTCTTTTTGAATTATGGTTTTCTCAGGGTATATGCCCAGTAGTGGGATTGCTGGGTCGTATGGTAGTTCTATTTTTAGTTTTTTAAGGAACCTCCATACTGCTCTCCATAGTGGCTGTATCAATTTACATTCCCACCAACAGTGCAAGAGTGTTCCCTTTTCTCCACACCCTCTCCAGCATTTATTGTTTCTAGATTTTTTGATGATGGCCATTCTGACCGGTGTGAGATGATACCTCATTGTAGTTTTGATTTGCATTTCTCTAATGATTAAGGATGTTGAGCATTCTTTCATGTGTCTGTTGGCCATCTGTATATCTTCTTTGGAGAAATGTCTATTTAGGTCTTCTGCCCATTTTTGTATTCCATTTCATAATAGAATTGGATGAAGACATTTGTGTTTTAAATAATGCTCTAACTTAAAAAATTTTTTAATTCATCAGAAGTCTTTCCCTTGCTGACCCTCTCTCCTGAATTCTGACGGTGTTCTTCCCACCTCTGGAGACGTCTGATAGGCAACTTGACTCCGAGACCTTACCCGACGCCCACCCTCTCTCTCCACCGCTCGGCTATCTTCATCTTTCCTCTCACTCAGGCCCCTATTCTGGAGCTGCCCTTGACTTCCCCCCATCCCTGCATTCCAGCAGCAGCGACACTGTCTGACACATCTGTCCTGGTTGGAATCAAAGCTCTCGAGGGCAGGTACTGTCTCTCTGGGTCCCTGCCAGGTGCTCGGTGCTGGCACCATCCAGGCATGGAGCCGGCACTCAGTGAGTAAGAGGGAAAACAGCTCTCACTGCGTTAGGTCAGAATCTCCTCTCCCTTCTGTGGCCTCTCCCACTACCCCTGGGGCTGTCTGCCAGTACAGACACACCTGAGTCAGGTCTGGCTGCCCGAGAGGCACAGCAAATATTTCTTGAACTGAGCTGAACATCTCAGAGCAGCTGGGGTCTAAACGGGTGAGTCTTAATAAGAGGGTACAGGGAAGATTTGGACCTGGTTCAAGCCCAGAGCCAGGCCTCAGCAGGTAGCATATCTTAGTTTGATTCCCCCAGAAGCAAACTCTAAGACAGGACTCCAGGGCAGGGAGTTTACCTGGGAGGTGCAGGAGAGAGGTGAGAGCAGGGCAGACAGCAGCGCAGCAGGAGGCTGGACACTGCGCTGGTCAAACACACACTCTCCAGGGTCAAGGAGCTGGAGTGTCTGCACACTAACTCTGTCAGCGTGTGACGCCCTAGGACTGATGCCCTAGGACTGGTGGCTGCAGTGGGTGGGCAGAGTGACCACAGCTGGAGCTCTGGAGACTGCAGTTGGATGACTGGACATGCCTGAGCTCACTGGTGGTGGGTCTGATGGGTTAGTGGGCCTGACACAGCTGCCGCCACTCATAGGGGAGACCCTGGGGGAGGGTGTCCTGACTCAGGACAGGTATGGACACGGCAGGACACCCCAGCACACTACTGGTTTACATCATGCTCAAGAAATACTTCTTAGACTGAACAGTGAGGATGTAGTGGGAGTAACTTTGAGCCTGGAACCAGGACAAGATGGGGCTTTGTTTTAATGAAAGAACTCAGCTTTGGAACTGGAGGGACCCAGGTTAAAATCCTTCCTCTGACATGTGCCAGCTGCCAGATCTTAAGCAAATCACTTAACTCCTCTGAGCCATCTTTGCCTTGGTTGTAAAATGGAGATGAAGAGAACTCCCTGCTAGGGTGGTTGTAAACATGACGTGACAGAACGTAAGCAAGGCGCTGGCAGGATGTCTGAGGTGTAATAGATGCTCCAGGCGCATGATACACAGTTGTTCCTCCTCCCTCCCTCCCCTGCACCCCCAGCCCAACACTGCCTAACCTCATTCAGTTTTTATCAGTTAAGATAAAGCCAGCTGTTACAGTAGATAAACCTCAGCTTCTGGGTGGCTTGGCTAAACACTTTAGCACTGTATTCCCTGCTCACATAAAGTCCAGTCAGTCCATGGAGGGAAGGGGTAGAGGGCACTTTGTGCCATTATCCACAGACCCAGGCTGGACATCTGGATGGAGCCCCTGGCATCCCCAAAGCCCAGCTCCCAGGAAGCCGTTGGCATCGACATCTGGCTGCAGACAGTGGAAGAGTGAGAGAGAGCACACATCATCTCCACTCACATTCCACGTCACACAGCACAAACTACAAAGGCCGCTGGGAAATGTACTCCTTATTTGTGCCCAGGAGGGAAGGGAGAGGGTTTGGTGAACAGCTCACTGACCTCCACCATAGTGTTGCTGTGAGAATCGAGAGATCGAATGCATGATAGCACTTGGTTTTCACACTGTAGGTGTCCTGACTGCTATGAGGTGGATTCTCCTCCAGCTAATGCTCCCATCTAGACAGAACATCTGTCTTTTCTTTACCTACAGGATCAGAGGGGCCATTTTTCTCAGGGCAGAGCCCAAATTCCCAGCTTGTATGAAATAGATATCTCTCCCCAGAGGTGAATAATGTGATGTCTAGGGACACCAGCAAGGTGTTCTCTACACCTGCCTGTGTCCTGCTCTCAGGATGGGGCTGTGAGCTGAGCTGAAGGACACTGACAAAACTCCATGCCCAGGATTTTTTTTTTCATAGTACAAGTAGATGCTGACTCAGTATTGTTGATGAAAATCAGAGTTTTAGACGCTTGCTTCAGTTTATAAGAGTTTCCTCAAGCATACCTACAGTCAATTAATCTTCAATAAAAGAGGCAAGAGTGGAGGAGAGACAGTCTCTTCAGCAAGTTGTGTTGGGAAAACTGGACAGCCACACATAAATCAAGGAAGTTAGAATACATCCTCACACCATATACAAAAATAAACACTAAATGGCTTAGAGACTTAAATATAAGACATGACACCATAAAATTTTTAGAGGAGAATATAGACAAAATATTCTCTGACATAAATCATACCAATGTTTTCTTAGGTCAGTCTCTCAAGGCAAAGAAATAAAAGCAAAAATAAACAAAGGGGACTTAAACTTATAAGCTTTTGCACAGCAAAGGAAACCATAAACAAAACAAAAAGACAACCTATGGAATGGGAGGAAAAATTTGCAAACCATGCAACCAACAAGGAATTAATTTCCAAAATATACATACAGCTCATACAGCTCAATATCAAAAAAACAAACAACCCCATCAAAAAATGGGTGGAAGACCTAAATAGACATTTCTCCAAAGAAGACATCCAGATTCCCAACAGGCACATGAAAGAAAAGATGCTTAACATTGCTAATTATTAGAGGAATTCAAATCAAAACTGCAATGAGTTATCACCAGTCAGAATGGTCATCATCAAAAAGTCTACAAATAATAAATGCTGGAGAGGGTGTGGAGAAAAGGGAACCCTCCTACACTGTTGGTGGGAACGTAAATTGGTGCAGCCACTATGGAGAACAGTATGGAGGTTCCTTTAAAAACTAAGAGAGTTACCATATGATCCAGCAATCCCACTCCTGCACATATATCAGGGGAAAACTCTAATTTGAAAAGATACATTCATGCGAATGTGTATAGCAGCACTATTTACAATAGCCAAGACATGGAAGCAACCTAAGTGTCCATCGACAGATAAACGGATAAAGATGTGGTACATATATACAATAGAATATTACTCAACTGTAAAAAAGAATGAAATAATGCCATCTGCAGCAACATGGATGGACCTAGAGATTATCATACTAAGTGAAGTAAGTCAGAGAAAGACAAATATCATATGATATCACTTATATGTGGAATGTAAAAAATGATACAAATGAACTTATTTACAAAACAGAAACAGACTCACAGACATAGAAAACAAATTTACGGTTACCAAAAGGGAAAGGGGGGAGGGATAAATTAGGAGTTTGGGATTAACATATCCACACTACTATAAAATAGATAAACAACAAGGATTTACTGCATAGCACACAGAACTATATTCAATATCTTGTAATAACCTATAATAGAAAAGAATCTGAAAGACTATATATATAAAATGTATAACTGAATCACTTTGCTGTACAATAGAAACTAACACAACATTGTAAATAAACTATGCTTCAATTAAAAAAAAGTTTCCTCAAGAAGAAACTTTGCCTGTAAATTGCACCATTTAGATATGAAAGATAAATTTCCTTCCTAGTGATTCCATTCTGTTCTGCTATCCCTGGGAGCCCACATTGGAGTCAATATCCTGAATCTTTTCAAATTAAATTTGCTCCCTGTAGGGAGCCAGATTAAAGAATGATTCAAAGAGTTGGAACAGTTTGAATTCATCCATTTTTCATATTTGGGTTAAATTCCATTAAAGTGAATATTCTGCACCACCTAAACCATCTGTTTTGAGAATGATTTGTCATTATTTCTAAAAATGTACTAAAAACTCCACTCTAAACAGTAACTAAATTTTAAAAACACGATTCTGCCTAAATCCACATTTAAAGGGCACTGACCTGGATGAGAACAATGACATTTTAAATTTCACAGCCTATATTTTTATTGCCCGTCTCTGTTTACTTTAGTAGATCAACTTAATGGCACAAACTAATAGTAATTTGGCAGATATCTGACCATTTAAAAATCATGACATGTCTTTAAGAACTATCCTTCTTTGGGACTTCCTTGGTGGTCCAGTGGTTAAGACTCGGCCCTTCCAATGCAGGGGGCCCGGGTTCGATCCCTGGTCAGGGAACCAGATCCCGCATGCCCCAACTAAAAAAAAGGAAAAAGAAAAAGAAAAAATCCCACACGCGGTAATGAAGATCCCGCATGCTGCAACTAAGACCTGGTGCAGCTAAATAAATAAATAAATATTAAAAAAAACTATCATTCTTCAAGAAAATATGTTTCTCCAGAAGAGGCCAAATGTTTCTCCATCTGGGAAATATCTGAGTGGTGAATTGCATTTTTCACTTTCTATCTGATCAGGTGGATGAGAAGCCCCAGTTGCTGGGGCCAGATCTAGTTTATGTCTATTGTCTTTGTGTCATTAATAGACCCCCTGCCCCCAAATTCACCCTCAAAATTGTCCCGTTTGGATGATATATTACATGATCACCTTATGTCTCACTCTTGTGATAATAGCAGGCATAAAATGACCTTTAAGTAAGAATTGTTACCGAGTTCAAGCTCATATTGCTTAGCTGCATGACGGGCCAATAAGTCAAGAGAAGGGGTGCTGGGGAAGGAATAGTGACTTTATTCGGAAAGCCAATGGACCAAAAAGATGGTGGACTAGGGTCTCAAAGAACCGTCTTCCCCAGGTTAGAATTCAGGCTTCTTTTATACTAAAAGAGGAGGAGGTGTGCGGCTGGTTGTTGTAGACCTCTTGGTACTGAAATCCTTTGTTCTTGCAGCTGTCCAGGTAGTTCTGTTCACAATGTTCCTATAAATCTCCAAGAAGACAATCGTTACTTTTTGTTCTGTAAGTGTTTATCTCTATATGAATGGAAAAGTGTTATACCTTTAAAGGTCAAGCCTGGGAGGTGGAGCCTTGAGAAAGGGCTATTCTATATATTTCAGGCTATAGGCAACATTCCTTTACAAAGGTGCAGAGCCAGCATGACTAAGCACAGGCAACAGGGCACAGAGGTTAAGAGCTAAAGGAATAGATCCAGTGTGGAGTCAGGTTTGTCCTTCTCTGTTACAGAATGCCAATTTATCCTTTGGGAAGACTAAAGTTATTCGGAGAAACATTTACTTTCTTTTAAAAGACTTTTAATACTTTCAGACACATTGATTTCTGACGACATGAATTGTATGTATATAAAGTGTTCAATAAGATCAGAGAGACTAACGAAAAGTAGTGAATCACCAAGACATGGAATTAATACAAACGGTCCCCAACTTACGATGGTTCAACTTATGATTTTTCGACTTTATGATGATGTGGAAATGATAACGTAAGCAGTAGAATTTTGACTCTCTCCTGGGCTAGTGATACGTGGTGTGTATGATGCTGTCTCCTGATGCTGAGCGGTGGCAGCAATGCAATCACAAGGGTGAACCCCTGATACGCTTACAACCTTTCTGTACCCAGACAACCATCTGCTTTTCACTTTCAGTACAGTATCCACTGTACTAAATTGCATGAGATATTTAACACTTTATTATAAAATAGGCTTTGAGTTAGATGATTTTGCCCAACTATAGGTTAATGTAAGTGTTCTGAGCATGTCCAAGGTAGGCTAGGCTAGACTAAGCTATGAGGTTTGGTAGGTCGGTGTATTAAATTTATTTCTGATGTCCAATATTTTCGATTTGCAATGGGTTTGCCAGGACCTAACTGTGTGGAAAGTGGAGGAAGATCTGTATGGCAAAACTCATGTCCCGTTCTTCAGTCCCGGACCTCAGAAGCTCCACCTAATGGTTCTTTGAACTAATGAAGGCCTGGCTCATTCCCAGGACATTTCATTAAGTGGAGATGGAGTTCACAGCCTTGCCACTCAGGCAGTGCTTCTCCTTGATCTTCAGTTGTTTTTCAGGAGACCAGCAGCCCCTCCCTCATTAGCCTCAGGGGTTTACTGTCCACCTTCTGTCCGGAAAATTCAGTGATATGATAGAAGAAATGTTCACATATTGAGGTTTGAGGAAGTCATTCTGGCTTGTACATGAGGTAACTTGGAATTTTATGCTAATGAAAACAGCCTGTTTGTGGCCCATCAAACATACATTGTACACCTGCTTTAATTATTAAAGAAAAGCGCACATTGACTGGAAGTAAAGAATGTCCAAGTTAAAAATGAAGATTAAGTGCCTCCCTTCCTGGGATGCAGTGCTGGAACCCCTTTAATGATAAGACTCCTTCCCAGGTGCCAAGGCCATGCCTACTTGCTGTGTCCATGCTGATCTGTTATTTCTGAAGCCTTGAAGGAATGTATCCCTGACTTGTTTGATGTCCTTTGTTCTGACAAGACATAAAACTGTGCTGAAAGTCATGCTTCTCTGGAGCAGTTTCTTAGAGTAATCTGGGAAGCTGGCTTCCAGGCTATAGTCCTCAGTTTGGCTCCAATAAAGCTCTTTTCTATTCCTATTATAGATTGTTTATTGATCATTTTCATTGACAGATACCTTTGCCTCCAGTGTCCTCTGCCCAGTTCCCACGGCCTCCCACAGGCGATGTGGAGGACCTGCTGTCTGGGTGGAGTGGGGGAGAAGGGCCAGCACAAGCGCTGTGGAGCTAGGTGCTGCCGCAGGGTTTCCAGCCCCATGCCCCACTAGCTCTGTGAGCTCAGGCAGGCTTCATAACCTCATTGTGCCCCAGTTCTCCCGCCTGTTGAATGTCTAATAACAATTGCTACTTCCCAGGGATTTCGCGGGATTAGACAGGTGGGTTAAGAGCTGTCAGGCATTGAGACTGCGCTCAGTGTAGAAGAGGGGTGGCCCACATGCCTGCTGCATGTAACCCCACAGCCCTGGGAGGAAGAGTCTCCGTTGTTCCACAGAAACATGTAGAGGCACGTGTGCTGGGAACCTCTTAGGCAGTCACTATGCGGGGGCTGGAACCCCAGGTACAGAGAGGTGTCCTCACTTGGGAAGGAGGAGAGGTCCCACAAGTCCCCAGGTGGGGTTCCTCCTTGCTCTCGTCAGGAGGTATCTGTACACAAGGCAACACACACCCCCAGCCTCTGACCCCCCGCCTCCCAGGTTACACACACTTAACATTTTTCTGAACCTAGGGAAGGATGGCCGGCTGATGCTGGCTGGTGGTCTGAAACCTTGTCTCCAGGAGGTATAGCTGAGCAAGGGGTAGGCTTGGGTGTCCCTGCTACCCTGTGGGGCCTCTATCAGGCTCTCTCCTGCCTTTGCCTTCCCTCACACAACTTCCTCCACCTGTGATCCTATGCCAGCTCTGCTGCCTACCTCCGCCTCTTCTCCGTACGGCCATTCCTGTCCAGGTCCCACCCCCCACTCCCCCTGGCACTTACTGATGTCCGTCATGGCAACATACAGTCCCCATAACCTACAAGACTGTTAGCTGCTTGAGGCAAGAAGCTGTGGCTACTGCTCTGTCTGCCCAGCTCCCTGACAGGGCCCAGGGACTCCTTTTATTAGAAGAATTTATTGCATCACAAGAGCCTCGTCATTATATCTGAAATAGCGGGGGAGAACAGCTCCCACCTGCCATGTTTATGAGGACCAGGCCTGCAGCATATAGGCTCACAACAAATATCCACTGTTGCTATTATTCTCATAGTTCATAGAAAGACATGGTAGCCACTTGGGGCTATCTGGCTTTCAAATACCGCCCCCTGACCTCCTCCTTCCATGTGTCCCCCCTTTACTGTGCCACAGCCCTCTGTGGTTTGCTGGTTGGTACGGGAAGTGGCAGTGGTGATGGAGGTTACTGACCTGGGCCTGCAGGATTCCCAGCTCACATGGAGGCTTTTCTTCAGTGCCAAATACAGTCTTTCATAATGAAGCAGCTGCTGGGTATATTTCTTTTTCTTTCCAAGCTGCTGTTGAAAGAAGAGCCTTGACCATGAGTAGCATTTGAATTAAGGACATAAGCCAAGTGATGGAGTGATTTTGATAGAAGACAGTTATTTAGAAAAGTTTAGATAATTATTACCATTTGTACGAGACTGCTGCTAAAAAAGGCAACTCTGAAAGCTGGGAGGAAGAGTCTGTTGGAGGAGAGTCAGTATGTTGTGATGGAGAGTTTGGTGTGCCTCTGGAATTAGACATCTGAGCTCCAATCCCATCCACCTATCCAATTCCCAATTTCCTCCTCTGTAACTATGTACTCACCGCGTGGGAAGATGAAATGACACATGCAAACGTAGCATGGTGCCTGGCACAGCACCAAGCAAGAATCACCAATAACTTATGTTTGTATATCTTAAAGTATCAAAATATTTTCACCTTTGTTAACTACATCATTTTTTAATTGAAATATAATTGACATACAATATTATGTTAATTTCAGGTGTACATTTGTTTGACATTTGCATACATTATGAAATAAGTCTAGTAACCATCTGTTCCCATACAAATTTGTTACAATATTATTGACCATATTCCTTATGCTGTATATTATAATCCATGGCTTATTTATTTTATAACTGGAGGTTTGTACCTCTTAATCCCCTTCACCTATTTTTCCCCTCTCTAACCCCTCCCCTCTGGCACCCATCCTTTTGTTCTCTGTATCTGTCTGTTCTCATTTTGTTTGTTTGTTTTATTTTTTAGATTCCACATGGAAGTGACATCATATGGTATTTGTCTTTCTCTGCTTGACTTTTTTCACTTAGCATAATACCCTCTAGATTCATCCATGTTCTCGCAAAAGGCAAGGTTTCATTTCTTTTGTTATTGAGTAATATCCCATTGTGTATATCTATATCTATATCTATCTATCTATCTATATTCCTTTATCCATTCATCTGTTGATGGACCCTTAGGTTGCTTCCTTCCATATCTTGGCTGTTGTAAATAATGCTGCAATGAACATTGGTATGCATATATCTTTTTGAATTAGTGTTTTCATTTTCTTTGGAAAAATAACCAGAAGTGAAATTGCCAGATCATATGGCAGTTCTATTTTTAATTTTTTGAGAAACCTCCATAGGGTTGTCCATAGTGCCTGCAACAATTTGCATTCCCAGCAACAGTGCACTAGGGATCCCTTTTCTCTACATCCTAGCCAACTCTTGTTATCTGTTGTCTTTTTGATAATAGCCCTTCTGACAGGTGTGGGGTGATTTTTGTGAGGTGATCTCATTTTGGTTTTGATTTGCATTTCTTTGATGATGAGTGATGTTGTACATCTTTTCATGTGCCTTTTGGCCATCTGTATGTCTTCATTGGAAAAATGCCAGTTCAAATCCTCTGCCTATTTTTTAATTGGGTTGTGTGGTTTTTTTTTTTAATTTTTTAAAAAAATTAATTAATTTATTTATTTTTTATTTTATGGCTGTGTTGGGTCTTCGTTTCTGTGCGAGGGCTTTCTCTAGTTGAGGCAAGCGGGGGCCACTCTTCATCATGGTGCGCGGGCCTCTCACTATCGCGGCCTCCCTTGTTGCGGAGCACAGGCTCCAGACGCGCAGGCTCAGTAGTTGTGGCTCACGGGCCCAGTTGCTCTGTGACATGTGGGATCTTCCCAGACCAGGGCTCGAACCCGTGTCCCCTGCATTGGCAGGCAGATTCTCAACCACTGCGCCACCAGGGAAGCCCTGGTTTTTTTTTTTTTTTTTATGTTGAGTTGTATTAGTTCTTTATATAGTTTGGATATTAACCCTTTATTGGACATATTGTTTGCAAATACCTTCTTCCATTCAATAGGTGGTTTTTACATTTTATAGTTTCCTTCAGTGTGCAAAAGATTTTTAGTTTGGTATAGTCCACTTTGTTTATTTTTGTTTTTGTTTCTCTTACCTGAGGAGACAGATCCAATAAAATTTTCCTAAGACCGATGACAAAGAGTGTATTGCCTGTGTTTTCTTCTAGGAGTTTTATTGTTTCAGGTCTTACATTTAAGTCTTTAATTCATTTTGAGTTTATATTTGTATACCACATGAGCAAGTAGTCCAGGTTGATTCTTTTGCATGTAGCTGTCCAGTTTTCCCAATATTATTTATTGAAGACTCTGTCTTTTCCCTATTGTATATTCTGCCTCCTTTGTCATAGATTAATTGACTATATAAGTGTGGGTTTACTTCTGGTCATCTTAGTCTAATGACCTCCTTATTTAGTTAATTTAACAATTGTTTAGGAGTGTGTTTTTTAATTTCAAGGTATCTGTGAATTTTTCCTCTTTCATGCTCTTGTTGATATCTAGTTTCATACCTTTGTGGTCAGAAAAGATATCTGATATAATTTCTATCTTCTTGAATTTGTTGAGACTTATTTTGTGGCCTAACATATGGTCTATAGGAAACATTCCACATACACTTGAGAAGAATGTATATTCTGCTTATTGTTGGATTGAATGTTCTGTATATGTCTGTTAGGTTCATTTGTTCTATAGTGTTTTTCAAATCTATTGTTTCCTTGTTTCTCTGTATGGATAATTTATGCATTGTTGAGTGTGAAATCTTAAAGTCTTCAATTATTATTATATTGCTATTTATTTCTTCTTTTAGCTTTGTTTGTATTTTCTTTATATATTTAGCTGATCTGATGCTGGGTACATAAATATTTATGATTGTTTTATACTCTTGATGAATTTACTCTTTATCATTATATAATGACCTTCTTTATGTCTTGTGACCATTTTAATTTATTTTTTGACCATTTTTAGCTTAAAGTTTATTTTGTCTGATATATGTAGCTTCCCTTGTTTTCTTTTGGTTTCAAATTGCCTGAAATATCTTTTTCCATCCCTTTACTCCCAGTCTATGTGTGTCCTTAAAGCCAAATTGAGTCTTTTATAGGCAGCATTTCATTGGATTTTGTTTCTTTTTAAAATCCATTTGGCTATTACGTCTTCTGATTGGAGAATTTAATTCATTTACTTTAAAGTAATTATTAAGTAAGGACTTGCTATTGCCATTTTATTAATTGTTTTCTGACTGTTTTGTAGATCTTTTGTTCCTTGCTTCCTCTCATGCTGTCTTCTTTTGTAATTTGATGACTTTTTGTAGTGGTATGCTTTGACTCCCTTATCATATTTTTTTGCAGGTGTAGTAGAGATTTTACTTTTCTGGCTACTCTGATGCTTACATAAATTATTTTATAGTTATAACATCCCATTTTAAGCTGCTAATAATTTAACTTGGATAATCTACATAAACTTTTTTAAAAAAAAATAAATTTATTTATTTATTTATTTATTTATTTATTTATTTATGTTTGGTTATGTTGGATCTTCATTGCTGTGTGCGGGCTTTCTCTAGCTTTGGTGAGCAGGGGCTACTCTTCATTGTGGTGTGTGGGCTTCTCACTGTGGTGGTTTCTCTTGTTGCAGAGCATTGGCTCTGTGTGTAGGGGCTTCAGTAGTTGTTGCACACGGGCTTCAGTAGTTGTGGTGCCTCGGCTCAGTTGCTCTGCGCATGTGGGATCTTCCCAGACCAGGGATTGACCCTGTGTCCCCTGCATTGGCAGACAGATTCTTAACCACTGAGCCACTAGGGAAACCCTACATAAATTTTATACTTTAACTTCTCACCTCCCCTTAGGTTTTAGGTTTTTGATGTTACAATTTGCATCTCTTTTTATTTTGTGTGTCCAATAATAAATTATTGTAGTTACAGTTATTATTTTTTTTTACATCTTTATTGGAGTATAATTGCCTTACAATGTTGTGTTAGTTTCTGCTGTACAACTAAGTGAATCAGCTATATGTATACGTATATCCCCATATCCCCTCCCTCTTGAGCCTCCTTCCCACCCTCCCTATCCCACCCCTCTAGGTCATCACAAAGCATCCAGCTGATCTCCCTGTGCTATGCAGCAGCTTCCCACTAGCTATCTATTTTACATTTGGTAGTGTACATATGTCAATGCTACTCTCTCACTTCATCCCAGCTTCCTCTTCCCCCTCTGTGTCCTCAAGTCCGTTCTCTACATCTGCGTCTTTGTTCCTGCCCTGCCACTAAGTTCATCAGTACCATTTTCTTAGATTCCATATATATGTGTTAGCATATGGTATTTGTTTTTCTCTTTCTGACTTACTTCACTCTGTATGACAGACTCTAGGTCCATCCACCTCACTACAAATAACTCAGTTTCATTCCTTTTTATGGCTGAATAATATTCCATTGTATAGATGTGCCACATCTTCTTTATCCATTCATCTGTCAATGGACATTCTTTTTAAAGTTTTGAACTAGAGTTGTAAGTAATTTATGCACCACCATTACAATATTAGAGAGTCTGACTTTGACTATATATTTACCTTTACTGATGAGTTTTACATATTTGTATGTTTCTGTGATGTAAGTAGCATATTTATTTCTGCTTGAAGAACACACTTTGGCATTTCTTATAAGTTGGGTCTAGTGGTGATGAACTTCTTCAGCTATTATTTGTTTAGGAAAATCTATCTCTCCTTCATCTCTGAAGTACAGCTTTGCTGAGTGTAATATTCATGGTTGACAGTTTTTTTCTTTCAGAATGTTGAATGTATCATCCCACTCTCTCCTGACCTGCAGTTTCTGCTAGGAAAACCACTGGTAATCTTATGGGAGGATTCCTTGTATATGACAAATCACTTCTCTTGCTGTTTTCAAAATTCTCTTTGGCTCTGAATTTTGACAACTTAATTGTAATGTATCTCTGTGTAGGCTTTTATCTCTGTGTAGGTTCAACCTCTTTGGGGTCTTTTGAACCTCATGAATGTGGATGTTCATTTAACTCCCAAAGTTTGGGGAGTTTTCAGCCATTATTGCTTAAATACACATTATGGTCATTTCTCTTTCTCTTCTCCTTCGGATTCCCAAAATGTGTATATTGTTTCCTTTGATGATGTTCCATAAGTCCTGTAGGCTTTTTTCACTCTTTTTTCTTTTGGTCCTCTAACTAGATAATTTTAAATCACCTTTCACTTAGTTTTTCTTTTGCTTGGTCAAGTTTGTTCTTGAGGTTCTCTATTTAGAGATAAACAAATGGCTTAGAAAAAAAAAATTTAAAGTGAGTCTGGTGATAATAAGAGTCACTTAAAAACTTTTTATTTTTCACACTTATAGAAAGTTTCAAGATCAGAATAGAACATAGAACATCCATATGTCCAGATTCCACTGTCAATATTTTCTCCCATTTGCTTTACCGTTTGCTTTCTCTATTTCTCTCTCTATACAAAATATATTTTTTCTGAGCCATTTAGTTATCTCTAGATACTTAGGCATTCTCATATACCCTTCATTACAATTATCCACTTCATTACATTTAACTTTTTTTCTAATATATTGACCATATTCCAATTTTGTCAATTGACCAAATAATGTTCTTTATAGCATTTTCCTTGCTTCAATACAGGATCCTGTCTAGGATTAGGTATTTCATTAAGTTTCAGTGTCTTTTTAGTCTCCTTTAGTCTAGAACAGTTTGCAGATGGCAAATTGCATAATTACATGAACCAATTCCTCATGATAAATCTTTTCCTCTGTCTCTGTCTGTCTCTTTCAGTTTCTAAAATAGAATAATTATTATTTTGAGTTTGCCTAATGTTTTCTCTCAGCTAGATTTGGGTTGTGTATTTTAAGTCAGGATGCTAGAAAAGTGATATTATGTCCTTCTTAGGCCATCACATATAGAGGCATACAGAATCCATCTGTTCCTCAATGGTGATATTAATTTTAATCATTTGGACATAGTGTTGTCCCATTTTTCCCTTCTATACTAACAATTTTTTTCCTTGTAACTCATCTAATAAACAATCTGTAGAGACCACTTTAAACCCATGCAAATATCCTGCTTCTCATAGAAATTTCCCTCTAGATTTAGCATTTGTTGATGCAGCCTTCAGTCCCACAGCTGGTGGTGAGCAGAGCCATGTTCCAACACAGGTGTCTGGCTCTGGGACATGTGCTCTTTCTGGATGAAGCCCCTGCATCTGTCTACTCTGACATCTGTGTTCACAGCAGTCATATGGCATCATCCCAGCCCAGACATTTATTTGAGTCCACACTTGGAGTGTTTCATGAACCTGGAAGCTGTATGAAGACCCCAGGAGCATTTGTGAAGAATCCAGCAGAGTGAAAATCCAACCACCTCTTCAGGAAGCCCCAAAGGAGCCTTGAGTTCCTCCCCTTTAGGGGATTTCAGGAAACCCATCAGCAGACAGATCTCAGCTCTATAACGTTCAGCTAGTATCTTCTCCTCAGCCAGACCTGATCTGTGATCCCCTGTAGGTGTTCTTCGCTGACCCCATCCCACCCTCTATTCAAGCCTTCATTAATACTCTCAGAAAAATCTTCAGAAGTCTTTGCTTGCACATCTCTCCAAAGCTCACTGTAAGTGAGCTTTACTGTCACTAAGGATGCCTGGCTTCTCTCTCATAGACTCTGCAGAAGAAATAGGCACTTAGGACTCCATCTGATTAATATCTTCTCCCCCACTGGACATGCCTAACACTGCCTGACCCTCTGGTCTCTGGGAAATCCATTTAGCAGTCAGCATCGCTTCTTGATTGGGCACAGACCAGAAGTAAGAGTGTGGACAATTTCTGGGTAGCACTGATAAATCTCCCCTCCCTCTAGTACCTAACAGCAGGCACTTAGGCTGTGCCCTCCTCAAAGACAGCAACCAGTACTGGAGAGGGTCATATAAGGAAAATGATAATAGTCCTTACCATTTCCATTATGGTGTGTACTGTGGTCCAGAAACTGTGATGGTAGACATTTGACTTACATTTTTCATAATTGGTCTTCATAGCAAATTTACAAGCTATACAGATAAGGAAACTAATGCTCAGTGAGACTGAGAGTTTCTTAGGTAACACATCAGAGCAGCTGGTATTTGGATCTGGCATGTCAGACTCTGACATCTAGGCCCTTTCCACTTTTCCATGGTGCCTCCCAGGTTGAGATGTTCAGATTATGTTTCAATAAACCAATGTCATCCCATGCCATCTGCTATATTTATGAAATTCTGCAAAAGTTAGTGTACTTATAGTAAGGTTAATATATGATCTTTAGAATTATCTATGACTTTGAGCTTCTCAGTATTAATGTGTTGGGAAAAGGTTGAGAAAACTCCCACCATGCACTGCTGTACCAGGATGGATGAACATAAGAAATTACAGTAAATATAGAGTTATAATTTTTATTAAAGAAATCAGAAGTATATATATTCAACTCTCCAAAAGCATTTTGTTGCTGATTTCCAAGTCTCACTGCAATTACTAGTTAATAAAAACATGTTTTAATATGCTGGCAGAAAATTGATACTATTTCCAATCTCTGCCATGAAACAAGTAAGTGGGGGAGAAATTGAGTTATCTCATTTCAGAAATGGAAAATGGATATTTAAAAGTTCAGATCATTACCAAGAGTAATTTTCTTATAATAAGTTTAACACTGGCTCACTCACTGCAAAACTTTGTCGGGAAGATTGTTACTTTTGAAACAAAATAAAGATGTAATGTATTCTAAGAGTTGTCTGTTCTAAAAGCAGGTGTGTGTGGGTCCAGTAGTGTTGCCTCTGCCCAGGGCCAGGGCAAGGCCTGAAAGACCACTGCACACCAGCCCATGTGGCTTGTTTTAGAGAGGATAGAAGGACAGGGATCAGGTTTGGCTGGGGATACTGCTTATTTCCCAGGAGGCAGTGAGTGCTCTGTGTGCATGCATGGCTCAGGAGATTCAATCTTGGCTTCTCCTTCTAATAACCTCCATATTCTTGGAAGTAGAGTGTGCTAAACATTATTTATGTTCACTGATACCTGGCTTTGTCTACTTCTGAGCACATGAGACAATGATACTTCTCAGCCTTCTTGAAGCTGGGCATGTTCATGTGATTTGTTTGGCCAACATCAGGAATGAAAATGACCAATATCAGGAATGAGAAATAGAATGTAACTACAGAATCTAAAGTCATTGAAAATATCGTAAGAAATATTGTAAAGACTTTATGTCAATAAATGTGGGAAATTAAATGAAATAAATTTCTAAGAGGAAAAAACACAGCTTGCTGAAAATGACATGAAAAATAGGAATTATATATTTTCTCATATTTCTTAAAATTTTCAGTCTTTACTTAAAACCTTTCTCATAAATAAATACACAACTTCAGATAGGTTTTCTGGTAACTTCTTGATAACATTTTAAGAAGAAATAACACAGATATTATACAAACTCATCCAGAGAATAGAAAAAGTGAAAATATTCTCAACTAATATCATGAGCTCAGAACAAACATCATACCAATACCCGACAAGGACATTTAAAGAAAGGAAAATTACAAGCTAATTTTACTCAAAAACATAGTTGCAAAAAGTCCTAAAAAATATTTTCAACAAAGGAAAATATACCACACTAACTTAGGTTTACTCAAGAATTGTAAGATTGGTGTTACCCTAGAAAATTAATTCAGTTCACCATATTATCAGAATAAGGAGAGTAATCATATGATTATCTAAACAGATAAAGAAAAATCACTTGATGAAGTTTCGTGACAAAAGCTTTATTTTTTTTAAACTAGAAGTTTAAACCTTTTGACCACATTCACCCTTTCTCTCACCCTCAGCTCCCCAACCACACTTTATCTCCACCGCCAACCTGTTATTTGTTTCTAGGAGTTTGTTTTCTTCAGATTCCACGTATAAGTGAGATCATATCAAGAGCTCTTAACAAACCAGGAATAAATGGGAAGTTCCTTAATATGATGAAAAGTACCTTAAAAATAACTATAGCAAAATCATATTTAATAGTGAAATATTGAAAGCTTTCTACCTGAGATTAGCAACCAGAAAGGATTGCCTACCCTCACCACTTCTACTCAATATTGTTCTGAGCATTCTAACCAGTGTAACATTGACACATTGAAAAGGGAAATTGGAACATTGGAATCTTACTGTGTCATTCCTCCCTCAAGGTGGCACAGCTCACCACCAGGAAAACCCTGTGATTTCTTCTGTGAGGGAAAGTGAGAGCATATGACTGAGTGTCTGGCTTCCCCAGCTGTGTGGGATGCTGCCAAAGAGTCTCATTTCTCTCTCACCCCATTCAGAAGACTGAGTTGTAAACTGCACGGCTGGGAGACCAGTGAGCAGCTGGAAGAACAGCAGGCCGGGCTCAGAACAGAATGTATCAAAGGGACATAGGTCCTACTAGCTGTATCACAAACACCATCAGGAGGTCCACCTATGAGAAGCTGGGGATGCCTTGTCTGCGTATCCTCCCAACTGGCCCACTGCTCTGAACATCTCACCCCAATACAACTCCCTTCCCAACCTGTGTCAAGCTCCTGTGCATGTTCCCAACAGTGCAGGAGCAAACCTTTGCAGACGGCTAGGGAGCACATGCCCAAATCCGTTGGCTTGGGAGAAACCACAAATTTGAGCATTCAGCACTATCCTAGGGAAAGCAATACACCCAGTCTGGATTTGCAGGATTGAGAGAAAGCATGTAAGGTTAAGAATTCTGCTACAAGAGGGACCGAGAAGGGCAGAGCCAGTGTACACATAGAAAAGGTCTGAGAAAACCTCAGAATCCCTGATAGAGCTGACAGAAGGTATTTCTCTCCTAAAACCAGCCAGTAAAGACTGGAGGAGGGGTGACTGCTTCTTCAAATGCAAAGACAGCAATGCAAGACTTCAAGGAATGTGAAAAATCAAAGAAACATGACACCACCAAAGGAACACAATAATTTTTCAGTAACAAATCCCAAAGATATGGATATCTGTGATTTACCTGACAAAGAATTCAGAATATCTGTTTTAAAGGAAGCTCAGTCAGCTGCAGGAAAACACAGAAAGACAATTCAGTGAAATCAGAAAAACAATACATGAACAAAGCGAGAAGTTTGACAGAGTGTGAAAAAACATATTTTGAAATTATCCGGTTGGAGGAACAAAAAGAAAAAGGATGAAAGAGAGTGAAGAAAGCCAATAATGAAAGTTTGAAAGCTTTCCCTTTAATATCAGGAACAAGAAAAGGGTGCCCACTCTCACCACTCCCATTTAACACTGGAAGTCCTGGCCAGACCAATCAGGTCAAAAGAAATAAAAGTCATCCAAGTTGAAAAGGAAGAAGTAAAATTGTCTATGCAGATGACTAGATATTATAATACAAAACCCTAAAGATGCCACCAAAAAACTATTAGAACTAAAAAATAAATTCAGTAAAGTTGCAGGACAGAAATCAACTGCATTTTGATACATTAACAATGGACTATCTATACTTTCCTATTTAATTTTTATTTTAAAACTTAATTCGAAAATTAAATTAAAAGATATAAAGTAGGTTTGAATTATTCCATTGTGTACCTCTACCATTGGAACAAATAAATTTTATTGATTTGACTTACAAAAAAAAAAAAGAAAACAATCCTATTTACAGTAGCATCAAGAACAATAAAATACTTAAGAATAAATTTAACCAAGGACGTGAAAGACATGTACACTGAAAACTACAAGACTTTAATAGTTTTGAAATTAAAGAAGACACAAATAAATGGAAAGATGTCCCATATTCATGATCATAAGAATTAATATTGTTAAAAAGTTTATACTACCCAAAGCCATCTATAGATTCGATGTAATGCCTATCAAAATTCCAATGACATTTTTCTCAAGAATACAAAAAACAATCCTAATGTATATATGGAACCACTAAGGACTCTGAATAGCTAAAGTAATCCTGAGAAAGAAGAACAAAGCTGGAGGCACCACAATTCCTGGTTTCAAAATATATTAGAAAGAAATTGTCATCAGAACAGTATGGTAATGGCATAAAAGTAAACACATATATCAATGGAACAGAATTGAGAGCCCAGAAACAAATCCTTGCATATATGATCAACTAATATATGATAAGTAAGTCAAGAATGCTCAATGGGGAAAAGACAGTCTTTTCAATAAATGGTTGGAAAAACTGGATAATTACATATAAAAAAAATGAAAATGGAGCCCTATCCTACTGTGCTCACAAAAATTAACTCGAAATGGATTAAAGACTTAAACATAAGAACCCAAACCATAAAACTCTTAGAAGAAAATAAGGGAAAAGCAACTTGAAATTGATCTTGGCAAATATTTATTTTTGATATGATACCAAAAGCACAAGCACAAAAGCAAAAATCAAGTGGGACTACATCAAACTTCTGCACAGCAAAAAAAAAAAAAAAAATCAAGTCTGTGGTTTGTGTGTCCATTCACTTAATACTGTCTTTCAAAGAGAAGAATTTCTTAATTTTGATATGTTCCAAATTATCAATTTTTAATTTTATGGACAAATCCTTTTGGTTTGATATCTAAGAAATATTGTCTTAGCCAGAGGTTGGCAAACGTTTTCTGTGTAGGGCCAGAGATGCTTTGGAGGCCACATGTAGTTTCAGAATGATCTTCTTTTATTTAATTAATTAATTAATTAATTAATTAATTAATTTATAGATCTTTATTGGAGTATAATTGCTTCACAATACTGTGTTAGTTTTTGTTGCAAAACAAAGTGAATCAGCCATGTGCATATACATGTCCCCATATGCCCTCCCTCTAGATCCTCCCTCCCGCCCTCCCTGTCCCACCCCTCTAGGTCATCACAAAGCATTAAGCTGATCTCCCTGTGCTATGCTGCTGCTTCACACCAGCCAACTATTTTACATTTGGTAGTGTATATATGTTGATGCTACTCTCACTTGGCCTCAGCATCTTGCTCCCACCCCATGTCATCAAGTCCATTGTCTATGTCTACTTCTTTATTCCTGCCTTGCAACTAGGTTCATCAGTACCATTTTTTTTTGATTCCATATATAAGCGTTATCATACAGTATTCGTTTTTCTCTCTTTCTGACTTACTTCACTCTGTATGACAGACTCTAGGTCCATCCACCTCACTACAAATAAATCAATTTTGTTTCTTTTTATGGCTGAGTAATATTCCTTTGTATATATGTACCATATATTATTTATCCATTCATCTGTCAATGGACATTTAGGTTAGCCCATGTCCTGGCTATTGTAAATAGAGCTGCAATGAATATTGTGGTACATGACTCTTTTTGAATTATGGTTTTCTCAGGGTATATGTCCAGTAGTGGGATTGCTGGGTCATATGGTAGTTCTATTTTTAGTTTTTTAAGGAACCTCCATACTGTTTTCCATAGTGGTTGTATCAATTTACATTCCCACCAACAGTGTAGGTGGGTTCCCTTTTCACCACACCCTTTCCATGATTTATTGTTTCCAGCTTTTTTTGTTTTTATTAATTTTTAAATTTATTTATTTATTTATTTATGGCTGTGTTGGGTCTTTCTTGCTACGCGCGTGCTTTCTGTAGTTGTGGCGAGCAGGGACTACTCCTCGTTGGGGTGCGTGGGCTTCTCACTGCGGTGGCTTCTCTTGTTGCAGAGCATGGGCTCTAGGTGCATGGACTTCAGTAGTTGTGGCACACGGGTTTCAGTAGTTGTGGCTTGCAGGCTCCAGAGTGCAGGCTCAGTAGTTGTGGCGCACGGGCTTAGTTGCTCTGCGGCATGTGGGATCTTCCCGGACCAGGGCTCGAACCCGTGTCCCCTGCATCGGCAGGCGGATTCTTAACCACTGCGCCACCAGGGAAGTCCTGTTTCTAGCTTTTTTGATGATGGCCATTCTGACCGGTGTGAGGTGATACCTCATTGTAGTTTTGATTTGCATTTCTCTAATAATTAGTGATGTTGAGCATCTTTTCATGTGCCTCTTGGCCATCTGTATGTCTTCCTTGGTGAAATGTCTATTTAGGTCTTCTGCCCATTTTTAAACTGGATTGTTTGTTTTTTTGATATTAAGCTCCATGAGCTGTTTGTATATTTTGGAGATTTATCCTTTGTCAGTTGCTCCATTTGCAAATATTTTCTCCCATTCTGAGGGTTGTCTTTTCGTCTTGTTTAGGGTTTCCTTTGCTGTGCAAAGCTTTTAAGTTCAATTAAGTCCCATTTGTTTATTTTTGTTTTTATTTCTGTTACTTTGGGAGGTGGGTCAAAAAAGATCTTGCTGTGATTTATGTCAAAGAGTGTTTTTCCTGTGTTTTCCTCTAAAAGTTTTATTGTGTCTGGTCTTACATTTAAGTCTTTAATCCATTTGGAGTTTATTTTTGTGTATGGTGCTAGGTAGTGTTCTAATTTCATTCTTTTACATGTAGCTGTGAAGTTTTCCCAGCACCACTTATTGAAGAGGCTGTCTTTTCTCCATTGTATGTTCTTGCCTCCTTTGTCATAAATTAGGTGCCGATATGTGCGTGGGTTTATCTCTGGGCATTCTATCTTGTACCATTGATCTATATTTCTGTTTTTGTGCCAGTACCATACTGTCTTGATTACTGTAGCTTTGTTGTATAGTTTGAAATCAGGGCACCTGATTCTTCCAACTCTGTTTCTCTTTCTCAAGATTGCCTTGGCTATTTGGTGTCTTTTGTGTTTCCATACCAATTGTAAGATTTTTTGTTCTAATTCTCTGAAGAATGCCATTGGTAGTTTGATAGGGATTGCATTGAATCTGTAGATTGCTTTGGGAAGTATAGTCATTTTCACGATATTGATTCTTCCAATCCAAGAACATGGTATATTTCTCCATCTCTTTACGTCATCTTTGATTTCTTTCATCAGTGTTTTATAGTTTTCTGAGTACAAGTCTTTCACCTCTTTAAGCAGTTTTATTCCTAGGTATTTTATCCTTTTAGTTGCAATGGTAAGTGGGAGTGTTTCCTTAATTTCTTTCTGAATTTTCATTGTTGGTGTATAGGAATGCCAGAGATTTCTGTGCATTAATTTTGTATCCTGCAACTTTACCAAGTTCACTGATTAGATCTTGTAGTTTTCTGGTGGCATCTTTAGGATTTTCTATGTATAGTATCATGTCATCAGCAAATAGTGACTGTTTTACTTCTTCTTTTCCAATTTGTATTCCTTTTATTTCTTTCTCTTCTCTGATTGCTGTGACTAGTACTTCCAAAACTATGTTGAATAATAGTGGTGAGAGTGGACATCCTGTCTTGTTCCTGATCCTAGTGCAAATGTTTTCAGTTTTTCACCATTGAGTATGATGTTTCCTGTAGGTTTGTCATATATGGCTTTTGTTATGTTGAGTTAGGTTCCCTCTATGCCCACTTTCTGGAGAGTTTTTATCATAAATTGGTGTTGAATTTTGTCAAAAGCTTTTTCTGCATCTATTGAGATGATCATATGGTTTTTATTCCTTAATTTGTTAATGTGGTGTATCACATTGAATGGTTTGCTTATATTGAAGAATCCTTGCATCACTGTGATAAATCTCACTTGATCATGGTGTATGATCCTTTTAATGTGCTGTTGGGTTCTGTTTGCTGGTATTTTGTTGAGGTTTTTTGCATCTATGTTCATCAGTGATATTGGTCTATAATTTTCTTTTTTTGTGGTATCTTTTTCTGGTTTTGGCATCAGGGTGATGTGGCTTCGTAGAATGAACTCGGGAATGTTTCTCCCTCTGCAATTTTTTGGAAGAGTTTGAGAAGGATTTGTGCTAGCTCTTCTCTAAATGTTTGATAGAATTCGCCTGTGAAGCCATCTGGGTCTGGACTTTTGTTTCTTGGAAGATTTTTAATTATAGTTTCAATTTCATTACTTGTGAAGGTTTGTTTACCTTTTCTAATTCTTCCTGGTTCAGTCTTGGAGAATTGTACCTTTCCAAGAATTTGTCCATTTCTTTGTGGTTGTCCATTTTATTGGCATATAGTTGTTTGTAGTAGTCTCTTATAATCCTTCGTGTTTCTGCACTGTCAGTTGTGATTTCTCTTTTTCTTCATTTCTAATTTTATTGATTTGCGACCTCTCCCTTTTTTTCTTGATGAGTCTGGCTAAGGGTTTATCAATTTTGTTTATCTTCTTAAAGAACCAGCTTTTAGTTTTATTGATTTTTGCTATTGTTTTCTTTGTTTCTATTTCATTTATTTCTGCTCTGCTCTTTATGATTTCTTTCCTGCTACTGACTTTTCTTTGTTCTTCTTTCTCTAGTTGTTTTAAGTGTAGGGTTAGATTGTTTATTTGAGATGTTTCTTGTTTCTTGAGGTGAGATTGAATTGCTGTAAACTTCCCTCTTAGAACTGCTTTTGCTGCATCTCATAGGCTTTGGGTCCTCATGTTTTCATTATCATTTGTTTCTATGTATTTTTTAATTTCTTCTTTGATTTTTTCAGTGATCTCTTGGTTATTTAGTAGTGCACTGTTTAGCCTCCATGTATTTGTGTTTTTACAGTTTTTTTCCTGTAATTGATTTCCAATCTCATAGCATTGTGGTCAGAAAAGATGCTTGATACGATTTCAATTTTCTTAAATTTTCTGAGGCTTGATTTGTGACCCAAGATGTGATCTATCCTGCAGAATGTTCCATGTGCACTTGAGAAGAAAGTGTATTCTGACACTTTTGGGTGGAATGTTCTCTAAATATCAATTAGATCTATCTGGTCTATTGTGTTATTTAAAACTTGTGTTTCCTTATTTATTTTCTGTTTGGATGATCTGTCCATTGGAGTAAGTGGGGTGTTAAAGTCCCCTACTATTATTGTGTTACTGTCGATGTCTCCTTTCTTGGTTGTTAGCATTTGCCTTATGTATTGAGGTGCTCCTATGTTGGGTGCATAAACATTTATAATAGTTATATCTTCTTCTTGGATTGATCCTTTGATCATTATGTAGTGTCCCCATTTATCTCTTGTAACAGTCTTTATTTTAAGGTCTATTTTATCTGATACGACTATTGCTTCTCTAGCTTTCTTTTGATTTCCACTTGCATGGAATATCTTTTTCCATCCCTTCACTTTCAGTCTGCATGTGTCCTTAGTCTGAAGTGGGTCTCTTGTAGACAGTATATATATGGGTCTTGTTTTTGTGTCTATTCAACCACTTTGTGTCTTTTGGTTGTGGCAGTTAATCCATTTACTTTCAAGGTTATTATGGATATGTATGTTCCTATTATTTTAGGGTCCAGAATATGGCTTATCTTAGTAAATGTTCTGTGTGCACTTGAACAGAATGTGTATTTAGCTCATGTTGGGTGGGGTGTTCTATAAATAAATATCTTTTAGGTTAGGTTGGGTGGTTCAAATCTATATTCTCACTGATTTTCTAACTACATGTCCTATCAATTCTTTAGAGTGGGTAATAAAAAACTCTGACTGAAGTGGTGGAACTGTCTATAATTTCTTAGAGTTGTATCAATTTTAGCATTTTGCATTTTGAAATTCTGTTATTAGGTGCATAAACATTTAGGATTGGCAAATCCTCTTGATGAATTAATCCTTTTATCATTATGTAATGACCTTCTTTATTTCTTCTTTATTATTAATGATCTTAAATCTATTTTGTACGATAGTGACAGAGCTACTCCAGCTTTCTTCTGAACACTAATATTACCTTTATATAACCATGGTCACTTTTCTTTCACCCTTCTCCCCAACCCTTGACAGGCACTCATCTGTTCTCCATCTATATAACTTTGTCAATTCAACAATTTATTTACTATGTGACCTTCAGTTATTGTCTGTCTTTCACTCAGCATAATTCACTTGAGATCCATCAAAGCTGTTTTGTGTATCAATAGTTTGTTTCTTTTTATTGCTGAGTAGCATTCCATGATATGTATATCCCACAGTTAGTTTAACCTGTTGAAGGACATTTGGGTTATTTCCAGTTTTGACTATTATAAATAAAGCTGAAATGACATTTGTGTACAGGTTATCTTGTGAACATTCATTTTCATTTCTCTTGGATAAATGCCCCCCAAAGTGCAATTGCTGGGTCATATAGAAAGTGAATATTTAGTTTTAAAAGAAACTGCTGAATTATTTTCCAGAGTGACTGTATCACTTTACATTCCCACTAGCAGATTGCATCAAGGCACATTATAATCAGATTGCTGGCTAGTGTGTTGATAAGCTTGATTATGATGTTCCTTAATGCAATTTGCTTCCTGTTTTTTTGTACTTTGATCTTTCTGGATTTGTAGGTTTTTAGTTTTTGTCATTGTAGTTTTTGGCAAATTTGCAAAAATTTCTGCCATTATTTATTCAATTTAAGCTCTTTTTTTTCTCCCTGCAGTTAGCCAATTACATGTATGTTAGGTTGCTTAAAATTGTCCCTTTGATGCCTCTGATATTGTGATTTATAATAAGAAATATGTATTTGATCTTTGTCCATTTCTGACACAGAGCTCCTAAAACCCTTAGAATTTTCCTAAGTGATGAGAGCAATAAAGAATCTTTTGTTCTGTTAATGACATGACATTTGGAAAGCCCCTAGGTAACCTAAAGATGGGGGCTGGTTGCCAGGGGATTAGATGTTTGGAACTTTCATTCTCACCCTTGACCTCCAGGGAGGGGAGAGGGGCTGAAAATTGAGTTCAGTCACCAATGGCCAATGATTTAATCAGTCATGCCTGTGTAATGAAGCCTCCATATAAGTCCCAAAGGATAGGGTTTCAAGAGCTTCTGGGTTGGCGAGCATGTGGAAACTTGGGGAGAGTGGTGCTCTCTGAGGGTAATGGAAGCTCTGTACCCTTTCTCCATGACTTGTCTATGCATCTCTTCCATCTGGCTATTCCTTAGTTATATCCTTTTATAATAAATTGGTAATCTAGCAAGTAAAATGTTTCTCCAAGTTCTGTGGGCTGCTCTAGCAAATCCATTAAACCCAAGGAGAAAGGGGGTCACTGGAATCTCTGATGTATACTATTCTTTCAGAAGCACAGGTGATAACCTCTAACCAACTGACCCCTTAAGCTCTGGAAATTGCTGCTATATCCAGGTAGATAGTGTCAGAATTGAGTTGAATTGTAGACATCTAGCTGGTGTTGGAGAATTGAATGGTGGAGTGGGAAAACTTCCCACTTCTTGGAAATGGGTGTCAGAATTGTAATGCCATTTGCTTTCTTTCTTTTTTTCTCTCTCTTTTTTTGTGCCATTTTAGATAGTTGTTTTTGATATGTCTCCAAGTTCACTAGTACTTGCTTCTCTAAGGTAGTTTTCATCTTGGAGTTCTATTTTGTTCTTTTTCATAGCTTCATGTCTGTGCTTAACTTTTATAACATATAGAACACAGTTTTAATAACCAGTTTAATGTCGTCTGCTAATTTTAACACCTGTTTCTGTCTTGGGTCTGTTCCATTATTTGATTAAATACTTGTATTGGGTTATTTTATCCTGCTGATTTTGATTGGATGCTATACATTGTGAATTTTACCTTTTTGGTAGCTAGATATTCTTGTATTCCTAAAAATATTCTTGAGCTTTGTTTGGGGACACAGTTAAGTTACTTAAAAGAGTTTCATCTTTTTGGTCTTGCTTATTTATTTATTTAACTATAGTTGATTTATAATATTGTGTTAGTTTCAGGTGTAGCTTCAGATTCTTTCTACTATAGGTTATTACAAGATGTTGTATATATTTCCCTGTGCAATACAGTAAATCCTTGCTGTTTATCTGTTTTATATATAGTATTGTGTGTCTGTTAATCCTAACTTATCCCCCCCCACACCTTTCCCCTTTAGTAACCATAAGTTTGTTTTCTATGTCTGTGAGTGTGCTTCTGTTTTGTAAATAAGTTGATTTATACTATTTTTTAAGATTCCACATATAAGTGATATCATATAATATTTGTCTTTCTCTGCCTGACTTACTTCATTTTGTATGATAATCTCTAAGTCTGTCCACGTTGCTGCAAATGGTGGCCATTTTGATGCATGGGAACTGATACCTCATTGTAGTTCTGATTTGTATTTCTCTAATAATTAGTGATGTTGAGCATCTTTTCATGTACCTGTTGGCCATCTGGATGTCTTCTTTAGAGAAATGTCTATTTAGGTGTTCTGCCATTTTTTGATTGGGTTGTCTGTTTTTTTTTGATATTGAGTTGTATGAGCTGTTTGTGTAGTTTGGAAATTAATTCCTTGTTAGTTGCATGGTTTGCAAATTTTTTCTCCCATTCTGTAGGTTGTCATTTTGTTTTGTTTATGGTTTCCTCTGCTCTGAAAGAGCTTATAAGTTTGATTAAGTCCAATTTGATTATTTTTGCTTTTATTTCTTTTGCTTTGAGAGACTGACCTAAGAAAACATTGGTATGATTTATGTCAGAGAATGTTTTTACTATATTCTCCTCTAAAAATTTTATGGTGTCATGTCTTATATTTAAGTCTCTAAGCCATTTAGAGTTTATTTTTGTGTATGGTGTGAGGGAGTGTTCTAACTTCATTGATTTACATGTAGCTGTCCAGTTTCCCCACCACCACTTTCTGAAGAGACTGTCTTCTCTCCATTGTATATTCTTGCCTTCTTTGTCAAAGATTAATTGGCTATAGGTGTGTGGGTTTATTTCCAGGCTCTATTCTGTTCCATTGATATGTCTGTTTTTGTGCCAATATCACACTGTTTTGATTACTGTAGTTTTATAGTATTGTCTGAAGTCTGGAAATATTATTCCTCCAGCTTCATTCTTTTTCCTCAGAATTGCTTCAGCAATTCTGGGTCCTTTATTGTTCCATATAAAATTTAGGATTATTTGTTCTAGCTCTGTGAAAAATGTTATGGGTAATCTGATTGATATCACATTAAATCTGTAGATTGCTTTGGGTAGTATGGCCATTTTAACAATATTAATTGTTCCAGTCCAAGAGCAAGGGATATCTTTCATTTTTTTTTTTATCATTTTCAATTTCCTTTATCAATGTCTTATAGTTTTCAGCATATAGGTCTTTCACATCTTTGGTTAGATCTGTTCCAAAGTAGTTTATTTTATTTTTTTTTGAAGTGACTTTAAATGGGGTTAAAAAAAAATTCTCCTTCCGATGTTTCATTATTAGTGTAGAGAAATACAACCGATTTTTGTATGTTAATCTTGTATCTTGCTACCTTCTGAATTCATTTGTTAGTTCTAATAGTTTTTGTGTGGAGTCTTTAGGGTTTTCATATATATATATACAGAGAGAGAGAGAGAGAGAGAGAGAGAGAGAAGGAGAGAGCATCATGTCACCTGCCTATAATAACAAATTTATCTCTTCCCTTCCAGTTTGGATCCCTTTTATTTCTTTTTCTTGTCTGATTGCTGTGCCTAGGACTTCCAATACTATGTTTAATAGAAGTGGTGAGACTGGGCATCCTTGCTTGTTCTAGTATTTAGCAGGAAAGCTTTCAGCTTTTCATTGTTGAGTATTATACTGGCTGTGGGTTTGTTGTAAATGGCTTTTATTATTTTGAGATATGTTCCCTCTAAACCCATTTTGGTGAACATCCATGAATGGATGTTGCATTTTATCAAATGCTTTTTCTGCACCTATTGAGATGATCATGTGGTTTTTGTCTTTTTTGTTGTTGTTGTTGATGTGGTGTATCACATTGATTGATTTGTGTATGTTGAACCATTCTTGTGACCCTGGAATGAATCCAACTTGATCATGGTGTGTAATCCTTCTTGTGTGTTTTTGGATTCTGTTTGCTAGTATTTTGTTGAGGATTTTTACATCTATATTAATCAAAGATATTTGCCTGTAATTTTCTTTTTTGGTAGTGTCTTTGCCTTGTTTTGGTATCAGGGTGATGGTGGCTTCATAGAATGACTTTGGGAGTGTTCCTTCCTCTTCAATCTTTTGGAAGAGTTTGAGAAGGATATGCATGAGCTCTTTGTATGTTTGGTAGAATTCCCCAGTGACACCACCCAGTCCTAGACTTTTATTGGCAGGGAGTTTTTTTTTTTAATTACAATTCTATTTCACTTTTAGTGATCAGTCTGTTCAAATTATCTGTTTCTTCTTCATTCAGTTTTGGTGGGCTGTATGTTTCCAGGAACTTGTCCATTTCTTCTAGTTGTCCAATTTGTTGGCATATGATTGTTCATAGTATCCTCTTATAATTTTTTTATGTGTCATAATTATTTATTCAGTTTTAATATTTTTAATTGAATATAGTTGATTTACAATGTGTTAATTTCTGCTGCACAGCAAAGTTATTCATATATATATATGTATACATTTTAAAATATTCTTTTCCATTACAGTTTATTATAGGAATTTGAATATATTTCTCTGTGTTATACAGTAGGACCTTGTTGTTTATCCATTCTCTTATGGTTTTTTGAATTTCTGTGGTATCAGTTGTTATTTCTCCTCTTTATTTCAGTCTACCACACTGGGTTTGTAATTTTTTTTTTCCCATGCCACACGGCATTCAGGATCTTAGTTCCCCAACCAGGGATTGAACCTGTGCCTGCTCAGTGGAAGTGTGGAGTCTTAACCATTGGACCACCAGGGAAGTCCCTCTCCTCTTTATTTCTTATTTTGCTTATTTGGACCCTTTCTCTTTTCTTCTTGGTGAGCCTGGCTAGAAGTTTGTCAATTTTGTTTATCCTTTCAAAGAATCAGCTCTTGGTTTTATTGATTTTTTTCTATTTGTTTAAATCTATATTTTATTTATTTCCTCTCTGGTCTTTATTATTTCCTTCCTTCTGCTGACTCAGGTTGGTCTGCTTTTTAATATTTGTTAGGTGGGACCAGAGTGAAGTGCAGTCTAGAGTTTACTTATCCCAGGACTGAGGTAAGGGTTTCTGTGTTCTCCACACAGTGTCAGTGAATCACAATGTTTCACTGCTTGGCTGGTGGGAACAGGCACTATGTCTGGCCCTGTGTGAGCACTGCTTCTTGTTTCTTCTAATCTTCTCAGTCTGTTAGGCTCTGTCTTGGTCAGCCCTCCCTGCACCAGGGCCTGGAGCTCTCTCAAGGTAGTGAACTGGGGCAATCACAGGGCTCACTTCATTTGTTTCCTATCTCCCAATGATCACTGTTCTCCATTGCCTAACATCAGGGTTCTACAAACCACTGTTTTAAACATTTGTCCATTTCTGACTGGTTCAGGTGAGTGGGCAAGTCCTTTCTCTGTTGAAAGTGAAATCCTGCTAAACTAGTTTTATTTATACACATTTGCTTACCAGCTTCCTTGCTCACTATTTTTTTCTTGCAACCCACCCCTTTCTTCTGGGTTTAGTGATTTATTTATCTAATGTTCCTGGGGTTTAATGCTCATTTTTCTCATGCATACTTATTCTCACACAAGCAGCATTGTTCTCTCCTGTGTGTTTTGTAATCTTGGTTTGGAGCACATCTTTCTTTTCTTTTCTTTTTTCTTTTTTGGCAGGGGGAGGATTTTATTAGTTTTCTGTTGTTGGATAACAGATTACCACCATCCCAGGGGGTGGAAGCAACATGAATTTATTACCTCACATTTCCCACTGGTTAGGAGTGCAGCACAGCCCAACTGAGTTCTCTACTGAGGGTCTCACATGGTTGAAATCATGGTGTCGTAGGCATTCTTATATGAAGTCCAATGTCCTTTTCTGAGTGCATCCAGGCTGTTGGCAGAATTCAGTTCTTGTGGTTGTAGGACTAAGAGCTCTGTTTCTTGCTGCTGTTGGCTGGAACCCCTCTCAGCCCTATTCCTGCCCTGTGGTCCCCTCCAAAACATGGGAGTTTCTCCTTCAAGGTCAGCAGGAGTCTCCCTGCTGCTTTGATCTCTGATGTCCTCTGCCTCTGACTTCTAGAGCCAGATATATAGAGCTTGTGTGAATGGGTCAGACCCATATGAAAAGTCTCCATTTTGACTTAAGGTCAACTGATTAGTCACCTTAATTACACTGGAAAATCCCACTTGCCTTGTAATGTAACATAATCACGGGGCTGAGACTCTATAACACTCACAGGTCTCGTGCATACTCATGGGGAGGGAGTTAGTTTCAGGGGTGGGAATCTTGAGGGCAATCTTTGAATTCTGCCTACCACAGTCCACCTTCTGGATCCCAACAATTTATATCCCCTCCAAAACCTTCCCATTATGTAGTCAACCTAAGTCCAGAATCTCATCATCTTACTTAGACCCAGGTGTGGATGAGGCTCCCGGCTGTAATTTCCTTGGGCACATTTCCTCCCCATCTGTGGGCCTGTGAAACTAGAGAAGTTATCTTCCCAGTAATCTCAACATACAATGATGGGACAGAGAGAGGATAATGGTATAGACATTCCTGTCTAAAAGGGGGTAAAATGAAAGGTGAAGAGGAGTCACCACTTCAAAGCAGCTCTGAAATCCAGTTTGGTGAATTCCAGCCAGTGGTCTTCGCTTAGGTTTCAAGGCCTCCGAATTACCCTCTTTCTCTTGGTTCGACCCTCTGCGGTCTTGGTTCTGCTCTCTGGTCTCTGAGTCATCCTTCTTTTTCCATGAGAGGTAGCAGATGTTTGCAGCTATAGAGTTTCATCAACCTGCTTCCTGCTACTAGGATCCTGCAGGTCCGGTTGCCTCTTTTGATTTTGTAGTCTCTTTCTCCCTTTAATCCAAGTTGGCATTTATTTTGTCCAGAACAACCTTCCTCAGAACCTTGTAGGCCTTGTGTGAATTGCACTAGGATGCAGCCCATTAGATAGAATTTATACCCACAGATCTGTTTGAGATAATCCCTGCTCCCTGTCTGGCTCCAGCTGAGATGGCTGAGGGACAAAGGAAAGAGGATGTAGTCTCTCTGGTTTGGTTGAGAAGACCTGTGAGGCATAATTTTTATCTCTTGACAGAGCCCTTTGTGTGGCTGAATACTCTGACCTTTTGATCTTTCTGAGGTTTTAACAAAAGGTTGTACAGTTGCACTTGTGGCTTTTTCTCTATGCCATGCTTTTGAAAGCAATCTCTTAATTTTATCACCTTTTGACACCTGGATAGGCTGAGAAACTCCCAAATCACCCACTCCTGGTTCCTTTTTGTTTAACAGTTCTTCTCTCAATATATATCTCTCCTCTCACATTTTACTACAAGCAGTGATAAAAAAACCCAGCTGCATCTTAAACACCTGCTTGAAAGTCTTCTTAGCTGTATATCCAAGTTTATTGCTTATGAGTTTTGCTTTCCACCTAACCGCAGGACACAATTTTGCCAAGTTTCTGCCAATAAATAATAAGGATTCCCCATCTTTCCGTTTCCAATAACATGTTTGTCACTTCCTTCTGAGCCTCCCTGCAGTATGCTCCCAATATACACTCCTACCAACACTCTGGTCACTGAAATTGAGGCTTTTTTTGGTTATGCTTCTCAACACTCTTCCATCCTCTGCCTGTTGCCTAAAGCCACTGCCACTTTTTAGGTATTAATTACAGCTACACCCCGCTTCCAGTTAACAAAACCTGTATTAGTTCTCTATTGAAAACACATAACACATTACCACCAACTTAGAGGCTCAAAACAATACCTGTTTATTATTCTTTTACATAGTTAAATATATCATTTCAAGCATAGTTCTGAAGGTTAGAAGTCTGGCAAGGTATGTCTGGGTTTTCTGCTCAGTCTCACCGGCTTGAAACCAAGGTGCTGGCTGGTCTGAGTTTTCTTCTGAGGCTCTGGGGCAGAAGATGCTTCCAAGCTCATTCAGCTTGTTGGCGGAATGCACTTCTTTGTGGTTGCAGGGCTGAGTCTCTGTTTCTTTGCTGGGTGTCAGCTGGTGGTGACTCTTGGCATTTAGAGGCTGCCCCCATTCCTTGCCATGTGGCCCTCTTCTTTAAAACCAGCAATGGAGAATTTCTCATGCATTGAATCTCTTTCCCTTTGAATCCCTTTTGCCAGGAAAAGCCCCATCCTTTGATAAGGGCTCCGCTGATTAAGGGTCCACCCAGGATAATAGCTCTTTCTTACTGTCAACTGGGTTAGGTCTTGGTTACAGCTGCAGCATCTCTTCCCAGCAGCATATAGATTTGTGTATGATTGAATAGCTGGGAGAAGCTGTGTGTACACATTAGAGATAGAAATCCTAGGGCAAGTTAGAATTCTGTCTACCACAGGGGCTTTGTGAAGCCCAGGTTGATGGTATATTCTCCCAGAGAAAATTCTCCCTTGTGACTGTAGTGGTTTCCAGGGATATAATCTTCTGGGGACCACTTTTATGTTTATTTCCTGACTTAGAGCTCCTCAGACAGCATAAGTAGTATAAATTTGAACCTTAAACATGCACAAAGGCAGGGAAATGGTTAGAAATTCTCAGGGGAGTGTTTAGACCAAGATAACAAAATCCCTTGTCTTTTTATGCTTTGAAGATACATTTTCTCAAGTTTCTTTTCTTTCTTTTTTTTACCCTGAAACTATACCCCCTCCAAGGTTCTAACTACATATATATAGAACTTCTCAGTCCCGACTCCTCATCAAGCTAATGCCCAAAGCTTTGCCTCCTATTCCTTCATGATTTTTAAAATCCAATATCCTAGGTTATCAAGATGGACAGCCATCTCCACTCCTGCTGTCCCTGGCCCTGGCAGCCATAGAATTAACTCACCTACTTATCAATTTAATTTTCAGTTACCATTTTTTTTCTTTCTGAGGATTTCCCTTACTTTCTGATTTAAATTCACTATTGCTTAAAAAATATGTTTTATTATATATCACCCACTACTTCTTTTTGTTTGTGATGGGAGGAAGGTTTATTTCATCTGTTACATTGATGCAAGTGGAAAATCTTGTTCTTTTTACCTTGTGTTTTGAAGACATCGCCATTTCTCACTGTTCTGAGCCAATAAACCCTTCATTCTCTCTTCCTCTCCTCGTGCCCTACTTCAGTGCACCTCCACACAGCTGCCTAAGTCATCTTTGGAAAATATAAATCAGATCGTGCAACTTCTAGGCTTAAAAATGTTCATCGATGCCCCGACTTTTGTGACAGATCAAACTCAGGCCCTGCTCCTGTCTGCCCTGCAGCCCTTCCTGCCACGTCTTCACCTGACCTGTGCCTGAACTTGACCTCATCCTTTCCCGGGAACTCTGAGGTTGCCTTTACTGGACACTTTCCCTTGGCTGTTTGTGAAGGACTCTCCTTTTTTTCTTCAGGTGTCATCCCAGGTGGTCTCCTGACCACCCACCCAGCCTCGCTCCAGTTTCTTGTTTTCCGCTTGGTTCCCACCCCAGTCTGTGGTCACTCACTCCCCTTAGCAGAGTGAATGCTCTCTGTGGCCGGGTGCCATCTGCACATGCTTTTCCACCTTCAGTGCAAAGCACAGCCCCTGGCTCAGACCAAGGACTTGTACATAGTTTTGAATCATCAGGCCCAGGCCTGCCTATGGGATGGGCATAGGAAAGTCGGAGCCTACAGGCAGTCAGTAAGATGGGCTATAATCTTGTAACTCTACCCTGCTCCTGTGACAGGTAAGGTAGAAACTTGTTATGTCAATGAATTCAAGGCTATCTGATTGGAATATAAATATATTTTTGAGTGAAATCATCTTTGTAAGCCTAATTCTTTTAACATTAAGCTTTAAAAACTGGCCCAATTGTTAGTGCCACGTTAAAAGAAAAACTTGGGATTACCACCAGGACAGTGTGTCCAGCCAGCTCAGTTCCACAGAGGCCTGCGCCCTGGAGGAGAGGTGCTGGGCAGCTGGGGTGGTCAGAGAGCAGCCAGTGACTTGCCCACACGTGACAGACAGAAAGAATTGGCGTAATTCACGATGAGTATGAGAGGGCATTTTCTTCTCATACAGAGTCTAAAGAACCGCTTGAAATAACATCTGCAGATGGCATACTGATTGCCTGTGTTCAACTAAAGCCCACCATAGGACCTCTGATCACTAGGTACTGTATAGATGTCAGGCAATATCCTGGGTCTTTTACATATAGCATCTCATGGACCAGAGTTGGAGGTCTCTCATACCACAGTCTGGAGCCCTTTCTACCAACAAGTAAAGTCCAGGAAAGAGGACACCAGCAGAAATGTTGCTCTTTGCCTCCAGCCACAACCTCCTGCATCCTTCTTTAAGGATAAAATGCCTCCCACCTTATCACTCTAGGCAGAGGTCCCTGTTGAAAACATGCCCTGTGAAGATCCAGAATTTTCTCTTGACCCATTTTGGACACAGAGTGTGCCCAAGGGAATTCTTTAAAACAAAGGGTCTTTGAGGACACTAAAACTAGGTACTGGTTAAAGAATCCATTTATAAGCAAGTTTATGTCAGGAAAATAGTATCTATTTTGTTAAGTCAATAGCACACCTATGGAAAATGGAATTCTCTATGATTTTTACAAGTGAAGCTGAGGGATTCTGTACATGAATCCTACTCAGAGCTCTCCTGCCCCCTTCCCTCCTTTTCATCTTTCCCTCAACACTTCCTGCCTTTATCAAATATTTATTAAGTGCCTAATGTGTGTCAGGGACGTACGACATGGTTTTTGTTCTCAAAATAGTTACAATCTAGTATGAAATATAGACAAGAAAATAGTCAATCAGAATAATGGGTGGCTGACTTCTGTCTTCAAAGAACAGTCACTAGAAGGGCCTGACCTGCCTTCTCTGGGTTGAATCTTAAATTCCCATGGAATCAAAGTCACTGATAACTGGACAACCTGATGGATACTAGGTGAATCTCCATCAACCATCACAGACATGGCTCTGTGAGCTATTATAATCATTTGCAGATAATATGATTGTCTACTGAGGGAGTCCAAGAGCTACAATAGAACAACTTACTAGAAATAATAATGACCTTCAATAAAATGTTATTAGATAGGATTAAGTTTGGCTGAGAATAACAGAAAATCCCCCCAATAATGGCTTAAACAAGTTAGAGAAAACTAGTTGAAGAAAACCACAAACTTGACCAAAGGACACAAAAAAGATTTGAGTAAATTAATGTTCCTTAATAGTAATATTTCTCAATGGGCAGAATGGATATTGTGGAGAATGGAATTTAATACATACATTTAACACAATTGCAAACAAATTGAGATTTTTTTGAATTTGAAAAATGAGTTCATCTGGAGAAACTGACATTGAAAATAATCAAGACAATGTTGAGAAAATATTTTATGATGAAGGTATACCTTCTCAGATACTGAAATGCATTATAAAGCTACAATCAATAAAATGGTATTACTGCAATAGAATAGACAGAGAAACCACTATGATGAATAGAAAGTTCAGAAACACGAAGCATTATATATATAAACTTCTAAATCTATTTGTTATATACACACATATATTTAGTTTATGATAAAGTTGGCATTTCAAACCAGAGATCGAGTATAAATTGTTCCATGAATGACGATATGGGGAATATTTGCTAACCATTGGCATAAGTCAAGAAGAAGCCATACGTCACATCCTATACCAAAAATAATTCTAGATGGAATTAAGATTTATGTGTAAAAAATGAAAATATAAACATATCAAGAGATTATGTAGGTGAATATTTTACACAATCTGTGCCAGGGTAAGTTTTACTAGCACAGCACCAAAGGCATAAACAATATGGTAAGATTTAGGTATATAGAAATTAAAAGAAAATTTTATAAGTAAAACTTAAATAAATAAAACTTAAAGGCAAGTGCACACTGAATATAAGTATTTGTGGTACACTTGGAAGGAAGTAGTATTTTTTAACATGTAAAAATCCCATATTGATCAGTGAGCAGAGGATGTAAAAATGAAGTGAAAATAACAGAGCACAATAGCAAACCACTGCTTTGCAGCTTCTGGGGAATGTCCTCCTTCAATAATAAGAAAATATTGAAAGAATACAATATTTTGCCTCTTGAAAAGATAAAGATATGATATAAAGAATATTCTCAAACACAACTGTGAGAGTGTATATGGATAATGACCTTTTCTTTTAAGCTGCTTGGCTTTATGTAACAAAAACGTCACATGATAACTCTTGGACTCAGTAATCCTCAGTTCAGGCTCTATTCTAAAGAAATAATCAAGATGTAATCAAAGATTTATGTATGTTGAATTTTCACTGCAGCATCATCTATAATAGTAAAAAATTGGAAATGATGAACAAATCCCACAATAGAGAAATGGGTATATTAATTATACTACGTTTAGATGATGATTAATTATGCAGCCTTTACAAGCAAGTTTTTCAGGAATATTTAATGACATGGAAAGTGACCTTGCTAATAAGTCAATTAGAAAGTGTAGGATTGTATGACACCAAGGTACAGAGCAGGGGCTTGAGCAGTCAGTTGACATACCTGTGCTCAGGTGGCTGTGTCCACACGTGACACTGCCTTTGCAGGCAGCTGCTCTGTGTCCTCAACCCCAGCCTCCTGCTCCCCTCTCACCCCACCCTGTTGTCTAGGAACATCACTTCACACTGAAATCATTTCCAGGGGCCTCTCAAGGCACCACTTAAGGGTTAAGTGAGGTGGCTTTTATCCCTTCCTTGGGGGTGTAAGACAGTGAGCTATTTGGACATTAATGGGGCCCTGGGTCTTCCACTTACCATTGGGGATTCATCAGCCTCTGCAGTATGAGGATTTCTCCTCACTCTCCCAAGAGGAAAGCCAGGCAGCTTTGTTTTGGGAAGAGTGGTGATCGTACGCTGGGCAGAGGGGAGAGGGCTACTGCAGGCAGAGGGTGGGGAGCCCCCCTCAGGGTTCCTCCCGAGTTCTGGGAAGGGCTTCTCATCTCCTTCCTCTCCATCGTCCCCTCATTCTCATACTTCTCTTCCGCTCCCCCATCTCCCCCTGACATTCACTGCATGCCCCTGTGAGCCACATCACATTATGCCTGCTTGCTCATTTAATTTTCAGGATCCCCCACGAGACCGTTCTTACCCCTATGTAACAGGTGAGCAATTCAGGCCCAGAGAGGCTGCTCCTGGCCCTGAGATCCTGGCAAATAGATCTTTGTATTGGTCAGGGTTCTCCAGAGAAATAGAGCAAACAGGATGTGCGTGTATGTATAGAAAGATGTTCATTTTGAGGAATTGGCTCATGTGCTTACGGAGGCTGGTAAGTCCAAAACCTGCAGAGCAGGCCAGCAGGCTGGAGACCAGGGAGAGCCACTACTGTAGTTCAAGTCTGTAGACTGCCTGCTGAGAAATCCCCTCTTCCCTGGGGGACGGCAGTCTTTTGTTCTGTTCAGGCTTTCAGCTGATCAGAAGGAACGAACTCACACGGTGGAGGGCAATCTGCTTTACTCAAGCCCACTGATTAAAATGATAATCTCATCCCAAAACACTCTCACAGAAGCATCCAGAATAATGTTTGGTCCAGCCAAGGTGACACATAAGATTAACCATCCCGGTTTCTGCATCTGAGACCCCGCTGCCTGCGTTCTGATCTGCACCAGAGAGGAGGAGAATGGAGACTGCTCAGGGCAGCCCCATGTGTGTGGTCTGGCACTGACCCTGGAGGTGAGGTCCCCTGGGGTGTCTTTGCCCTGCCCCCATGGGCTGGCCCTGTGTCTGCTTCCCTGAGCGCCTGGGGGTGGCTGTCTTCCTGACACAGGCACGGTGTGCTCAGAAAGGGTGAGCTGGGATTCTGGCTGCTCTGGCAGGCCTCCTGGGCAGTCTTGGGGGGATCTGATCTCAAATTATTGGTCTGTGGCCTCTATAGGTCAGGGCCACATAACTTAGCTGGGGACAGCACAGGTGGCTTTTGGCCTTCTTGGCACCTCCCCACAGAGCCTGCTGGCTGGGCTTCCAGTCCCCTGGGGGGACGAGCAGGCCACATGTCCTTCATCCTTCTGCCAGGACTTGCAGGCAAGACCAGAGGAGACAAGGGCCCCTCCATTCCTTGTGGCATTCAAAAACGATTTCACACCGACTCCCTGCCAGACCCTATGCTTAGCATAGGGGAGATCAGGGCATAGAGGGGACAGATGAGGACACTTCCATGTTGTCTGTAACCTGCTGGGATAGACAGAAGTGTGGGGAGGTGGGGCACAAGGAGGGCTGCCTGGAAGAGGTGACAACTGAGTGAGAACTGAAGGCAGCCAGATCCAGGGGAGGTGGGAGGAAGGAGAGGGCCCAGGCGATGGCCAGCTCAAGTGGAGACAAGGCTGGGAAACCTCCAGTGTCCCACCTGGCAGGAGTAAGGGGAGAGGGGCTGGGCACGGGAGGGCTCTGCAGGCCTCGCCTCGTGGAGGACTGAGTGGAGCTAGTGTCGAGATGCGAGGGGTGGGAGTGTGTACCTGCCCCCACCCCCCACCCCCCCCCCCCCCGGCAGCAACACTGTCTCTCCTCTGAAGCCTCATCATCGTGCATCTGCTGGCATTTGACGCGGGCTGCCTGCGTCCTGGGGAGCTCACAGGAAAGCAGGGGAGACCCAGACGCCCTGTGCCGGTGGGGCCAGCCCTGACTGAGAGGACCAGAGCCAGGTCGGAGCAGGATTCCCGAGAAGGGGCTCATTTGCCAAAGATTCTATTATCCCGGAAACAGCAAGGTCCATAGGTTTGCTAATGGCTTACTTAGGAGGATGACCCAGATAAAGGGGACAACTGTCCGTGAAGACAGTTCACATTGTGAAACAGGCTCAGAGAGCAGCAGTTCTCAGCAAATTACCTTCATCTGTCTTCTCTCAGTTTTTATTCTTTTCCTCTCTCATCCGTAACAGTTTATTTTTTATTATGAAATGTACCATTTATACAAAGGAGTGAGAAAAACACAAGCGCAATTTAAAGACTAATGCTACCAAGACTCACAGAATTGGTGTTAGCTACTTGGAAGAAAATTCTGGAGACAGAAATGGAGCACTCTTTTAAGAAATGCTATATCACCATTACTTCTGATGGTAAAGAACAACACTGTGTGGGAAATTGGGAAAGTTTACAACTCTGAGCCAAAAAAAGATTCAGAAGATTTGGACTCTAAAAGTGAGAAATTTTAGGAAGACGTGAACAAATTTGTTTAGCTTATATTTAACTTTTTATAGTATACTGATATATTATAAAAGGATGCCTAAATAATAGTTTTTCAATAAGTATAAAATAAAAATTCTAAGTGGTTAAAAAAAAAAAAAAAACTAATGCTAAAACAGATGCTCACGTACTTACCACCACAGGTTAATAGGTAGAAGATTACTAACATTTGCCGTCCCCTCCCTCCCCAGGAAACGTGTCTACCATCCAGATCTTTGTGTTAATAAGTAATCCTTACACTTCCATGTGTGCACCCCTACACTACATTGCTTAATTTTTGTCTGTTTTTGAACTTTGAGGACGTGAGATAGTCCTATTTCTATGTATTCTCTTGTGATTCCCTTCTTCTGCTCATTATTACATGTTGGAGACCCATCCATGTTGATGGATATAGCTGTAGCTGTTTGCTTTGTCTTACTTTGTGCAGTATTCTATTGTGTGCATGTACCACAATTCATTTTTCTGTTGCAGTCTTGGTGAGCATTTGGTTCATTGCCATATTTTCCTATCATAACACTGCCTCTGTGAACTTTCCAGTGCATGGTATTGCCTGGTGCACACCTGCAGCATTTTCTGGGTGGCGTGGTTCTCAAAGTTGGTCTGGGGATACCTGCTGATCCCAAAACACTTTCAGGGGGTTTCTGAGGTCAAACCATTTTCATAATAATGCTAAAAGATTATTTGCCCTTTTCACTGCCATTCTCTCATAAGTGTGCATTTGGAATGTCTGCACAACTCAGGGACTCAGTTATTTTCCAAATGACTGACGCACAATGTTACAAAGTCACACATGGTTAAGAGAGCCATTCAAAGTGCAAGATAGGCCAGTGGATTTTAATGTAACTGAATATGAAAGTGTCACTGGTGCAGGTTCAGATTCCACATTACAGCTAATCTTTAAGGAACAGTCATCGATCAAGTTTTGGTATAATACCAAGAAAGAATATCCACAGTTATCTGAAAGATAACTCCTTCCTTTACCAACTCCTTACCTGCAAAAGGCTGGATTTTCTTCTCATAGTCCAACTAAAACACATATCACAACAGAAGCAGACATGAGAACCCAGCTGTGTTCTATTAAATCAGACATTAAGAAGGATTTGTAAAAATATAAAACAATGCCACTTTTCTACTAAATTATTTTTTGGGAAAATACACTTAAAATATTATCTAACATGAAATGGGATTATTATTGCTATTTTAAAATAAATGAATACACATTTAAAACTTTCTTAGTTTTAGTTTTTGATATGGTATAAACATCAATAGATAGATAGAACCCACATACACTTCTTCAGTTTCCTCAATAATTTCCAAGGGTGTAAATAGTGTAAAAGTATAGAGTCTGTGAGCACTGCTGCTCTTGGTATATTTTGAAGAGACTTTTGTATCTTTAACATACTTCTGCCTTGGCTGGACCAAATGACACCCAGCAGCAGTGAAGAAGAGTTCCTGCAAACTCACATCCTTGGAAGTTTCAGCTCTTTAAGTTTTCCAAACTTACGAATGTGAAATGGTATTTTCTTATGGTTCCAATTTACCAGTTTTTGTTTACAAATGAGGCTGAACAACTTTTCATGTACTTATGGGTCATAGCTGTCTTCTTCCTGGAAAATGCCTGTTCATGTATTTTGCCCACCTTTTTGGGGAGCTTGTTCGCCTTCTCCTTATTAAATCAGAAGAATTCTTTGTATATGCTCAATGATAATTCAGTTATACATGTTGCAAGCATATTTTCCTAGTTTATGATTTGCCTTTTCTCTCTCTTTGTGAAGTCATTTGATGTACAGATTTTCCTAGCTTTAATGTAGTTAAAGTTATCCATCTTTCTTTTATGGTTTGTGTATTTTATGTCTTGTTTAAGAAGTCTTTTCCAAAAGAGAAAGATGAATACCATATGATATCGCTTATATGTGGAATCTAAAATATGACCCAGATGAACCTATCCATGAAGCAGAAACAGAATCACGGACATATAGAACAGACTGGTGGTTGCCAAGGGGGAGAGGGTTGGGGAGGGATGGAGTGGGAGGTTGGGATTAGCAGATGTAAGCTTTTCTATGTAAAATGGATAAACAACAAGGTCTTACTGTACAGCACAGAGAACTATATTCAATATCCTATGATAAACCATAATGGAAAAGAATATAAAAAATGAATGTGTATATATGTATAACTGGACCACTTTGCTGTACAGCAGAAATTAACACAACATTGTATATCAACTATACTTCAATAAAAAGAGAGAAAGAAAGAAAGGAAGGAAGGAAGGAAGGAGGAAGGAAGGAAGGAAGAAAGAAAGAAAGAAAAAGAAAGAAAGAAAGAAAGAAAGAAAGAAAGAAAGAAAGAAAGAAAGAAAAAAGTCCTTTCCTATCCCAAAGTCATAAGACATTCTCCTGTGTTATCTTTTAAATGTTTAGCAGTCTCCTCTTCACATTTATGTCTTTAATCCACCTGGCATAGACACTTCAGCAGAGTGTTCAGTAGCAATCCAAGCTCATTTTTTTCACATGGATAACCAGTTGTTCTGGCTCTGGGACACCCACACCTTAGTGTCGGGCTTAGCTTTCTGGGACAGCGTGAGGTCACCACATGGCTGGGTCCAGGTGCTTGCCTCACCAACTATGACCTGAACTGCTTACTTATTGGCTCTTTGGGGAGAGCTTTCAAATTTGCTTTTTATCAATGTCACTGGATAGTTTCACCTGACAGCTTCATTGCATTAATTCAGATTCTGGCAGGCTGATCATCTCTGCTATTAAAACAGTGCCATTTTGTCAATTCACTGCATAGCAGGCAAGAGGAGGGGGCACTAGGCAAGCTGGGTTGGCCAACCAGTAACTGGTGAGGGGGCTGGAGTTCAAGTGACTTGGTTCTCTTTTCAGAGCCTCCGTTGATGGGAAGGCTTCAAATTGTGGCAGGATTTGAAGCCTGCTATATTTTCTTTTCTTTTCTTTTCTTTAGAATTTTTAATGACGTGGTAAAATCTTTTATTAAGAGAACAAAAAGGTTAAAAACCTAAAAAATATTTTTCAGTATAAGTATATAATTCTATATACAAACACATACTCACACACACTCTCATATAAAGAAAAAATATTTTTTGGAAAGAATGAACCAAAATGTCCAAAGTGGTTATTTCTGGTTGGTGGAATCATGAATGATTTAAATTTTCTTATTTATGGTTTTATGAATTTTCCAAATTTTCTCCAATGAATAGATAAGTCTATTGTTTCTGAATGAATTTCCATTACAAAGTAAATGCATTTACATAGCAAAAAATGAGGTCAAAAGACAGATGACAACTAAAATCTCCTGTAATCTTGAGCATTTAAAATCATAAACATTTTTTAATACTCCATCACCATATATGGGTATGTGTCATATATGTGTATAGATACATATGTACATGTGTGTATATGTATCAGTGTATGTATGTCATATGCATCAGTGATAGGGTTAAATTTTCATTATGTACAATTCAGAATCATCTTTCCATAATGGTCAGATATGAATCATTAACTGGAAATAACAAGCAATATATGGAGAAGAAAATAATAGGTAAATTGATCTCTGGATATTAATTAGATATACATACACACAAAAATATGTAGACACAACTTATTTCAATTAAGATAATACTCTCTACAATCTTACTTTTCATTAGAAGCCTGCTGTATTTTCATTTTAAAAACTGGACCTTGCTCCCTTCGTTAAATTTCCTGTAACCATGCAGTGCTCCTGGCACCTTAGCTTTTTTCCCTTACAGGATGACTTTAATGGCAGGTGGTGAGTAGATATCACTGCCATGGGAAAATGCTGGTGACAAGTGACTTCTGCATAATCTTCTTAATGGGACAATTTTCCATTTCAAACAGGCACTGAGACATCAGATCAGTTGAGCAGCAGCCCTGACAGTCAGACACAGTCCTGAAGGCTGCTGTTGCTTGCTTTCCATGATCAGGAGAATGGAGATAAAAGGTGCCACTTATGAATTAAGTTCTGGCTGTTTCACTTGTACTTATTGCACCTCAGATGTGCTGATGTGTCACTTTGGGGGCTGTCCCCTGGGACAAGCTGGCCCTGCGGTGGGACATGACAATGTGCCCACGTGAATGCAGGTTGGGTGACAGGGTCACCTGGAGAGTGCCTCCACTGACCACTCGCTGGGGTTTGAGGGGCTCATGGCTGGTTTGTTGAGTGAATTATTGAAGTAATGGCACTAGCCTTGGGTCACAGGACCCTCCGGCATGGTTTCTCCCTCTGAGTGAGCACGGGCTGTTCAATGGCCCACAGGGGCCTCCATGGCTCAGCCCTGCCACCTCCCTGGCCCCCTCCCCTCCCTGAGAGCTTCAGGCTCCTGCACGGAGCCTCCTGGCTTCTTGATGGCCTTGGCTGCTCTCCTGCTGCTAAGCATCCACATGGGCCCTTCCCTCGGCGGGCAGCACCCTTCCAGCCCAGGTGTGAATGGGTCACAGCTGCATCTCCCTTTCCAGAGTGCCTTCCTCACCCCCAGAGTGGGCACACCCCCAGGCCATGGGCCCTCTCTTGCGCACCTCCACAAGGACTGGACTGTCTTGCTCTAAAGCGTATTCCAAGAGCACAGAGGGTGATGGGAGCAGAAGGATGCTCAGTAAATATGTGCTGAGTGAATCAATGAATGAACTGGCTCAGTAAATTTAGACCAAGAGCCTCAACTTACATGGTTAAATGAGATAATGTAAGACAGTGAAGTTTGGCATTTTTGGATCTCTGACCCCACTGGAAAATCTAGTAAATGTCATGGACTCTCTCTTCCGAAAAACATATGTATGCAGAGCGGCAATTATGTATGCCACCAAAAGTTATCCAAATATCCTCCAAGAGTCCTTGCATAGATTTTACCCTGTGCTCTTCTGGACTTTTCCCGTGTGTCTTTTAAAGATAATGGTAGTGGATAGACAGAAAGCCCTGTTGTCTTAGTGGCTTATCACAACCAACATTTATTTCTGCCTCACAGGAGGTCTGATCTGTGACAGGGCAGACATGGTGAGGCTTACTCCATGGAGTCATTCAGGGACCCGTTGTCAAAATGAGGCTTCCAAGGTCAGCCAGGCATTGCCATAAGCTGACCACAGGGAGAGAGAGGTGGAGGATGGAGAGCTGTTTGTGGGCCATGTTGGAAGTGGCTCACATTGTGAAGCTTAGGGATGATTAAAGTAGTGTCTGCTGGGTGTTTTCAGGTGTGTAAGTGCTGTTAATTTGAATCTCACATGAAGGACTTTTTTTCCCATGGAATTTCATGGTGTCTTTTTCATGGAAGCTTCTTGAAGCAAGTTGAGGAAACCGAACCAAGGAAAGTGTTCAACGAGGAGATTTCCTATTTGTGCTTGCTCTTTCCTGAATGCTGCAAACAGCCTCCTACGTATTTAAGCCCCATAGGGCTCCCCCCATCCTCCACCTCCACATCATTTTACACACAATCCCAATAGCATTTGCTATGGCAGGACCTCCTTGAGTGCCTCCCCAACCCCAAGGCAGACTTAATTTCTCCTCATCTAAGTCCCCAACATCCTGAGTCACATTATTGTGTTATTGCTTCCAACTCAATGTCTACCCCATGTTGACCCCTTAGAGGGAAAGACACAGCTTACCACTCATCTCCTAGCCCTTGTCCTGGCACACACTAGGTACTCAGTAAATGCTTGTGAATGAATAAGCCATTTAGATAAAAAACTGCTTAAAATGGGATCTGATTGCAAATAGAAAGAGGTGTGGTCTTTTCTGCCTGTCTTTTAAGGCTTTTCTCTACCCACCCATACAGTGTGGGATATATCTCCCTTTACCTCGACTCCACCATATTTGGTACATCTCTGAAGAACTGCAGGTGATTGGGAACCAAGGGACCTCGAGGAGGGCATAGGAAGAGATGCAGCTGGGGTGTGAGGCAGAGTCCACACATACTAGGCTTTCAGCATCTCCCAAAGGCCTGAGGGATACATAGAAGGGAGTAAGTGGAGGGATGTGGCTGGATTCTCACTCTAGAACCACAGGAGTTGGAATCTGAGGGGCAGGAGGGGAGTCAGATAAATTTTATTGAACTTGTCTTGGACGTGTCTCGGATGGTGAGTGTTCTCCCGACACTATGAGGTTATTGGGGTGTGATGAGAATAAGGAGGAGCTCAGATGAGAGAGATAGACTTGTAAACAAGTGATGGACAGAAGTAATCAGGAGGTGGCAAAGTGGTACCACTTCCCGGGAGAACACACGGCACACCTCAGGCTGTTGTAATGTCACGTTGGCCTCTGCCGTCGCGTCGCAGGCTCACTCTGGATCCGTACCCTTCCCTTCCCCCGGCCTGAGTGAGCCAGAGCTCCCAGATCAGCTGCTCCTTTAACTCCGTCCTGTCTGAGCAAAGAACAGATGCCCTCAGGCGACCTACTGCAGAGGCGGGTCCAAATCCAAAGCTGAACCCCGGGAGCTGTGCGAACAAAGAAGAGAAAGGGAAATTTCTCCCAGCAGCCTCAGGAGCAGCGGATTAAATCTCCACAATCAACTTGATGTACCCTGCATCTGTGGAATACCTGAATAGACAACGAATCATCCCAAATTGAGGAGGTGGACTTTGGGAGCAATGATATATATATATTTTTCCCTTTTTCTCTTTTTGTGAGTGTGTATGTGTATGCTTCTGTGTGTGATTTTGTCTGTATAGCTTTGCTTTTACCATTTGTCCTAGGGTTCTGTCTGTCCATTTTCTTTTTCATTACTTAAAAAAATTTTTTTCTTAATAATTATTTTGTATTTTATTAACTATTTTATTTTGCTGTATTTTATTTTATTTTATTTTATCTTCTTCTTTCTTTCTTTTTTTTTCTCCCTTTTATTCTGAGCCATGTGGAGGACAGGCTCTTGGTGCTCCAGCCAGGCATCAGGGCTGTGCCACTGAGGTGGGAGAGCCAAGTTCAAGACACTGGTCCACAAGAGACCTCCCAGATCCACATAATATCAAATGGTGAAAATCTCCCAGACATCTCCATCTCAATGTCAAGATGCAACTCCACTCAACGACCAGCAAGCTACAGTGCTGAACACCCTATGCAAAACAACTAGCAAGACAGGAACACAACCCCATCCATTAGCAGAGAGGCTGCCTAAAATCATAATAAGGCCACAGACACCACTAAACACACCACCAGATGTGGACCTGCCCACCAGAAAGACAAGATCCAGCCTCATCCACCAGAAAACAGGCACTAGTCCCCTCAAAGAGGAGCCTACACAACCCACTGAACAAACCTCAGCCACTGGGGACAGACACCAAAAACAATGGAAACTACGAACGTGCAGCCTGCAAAAAGGAGACCTCAAACACAGTAAGTTAACCAAAATGAGAAGACCGAGAAACACAGCAGATGAAGGAGCAAGGCAAAAAACCCACCAGACCTAACAAATGAAGAGGAAAGAGGCAGTCTACCTGAAAAAGATTCAGAATAATGATGGTAAAGATGATCCAAAATCTTGGATATAGAATGGAGAAAATACAAGAAATGTTTAACAAGGACCTAGAAGAACTAAAGAGCAAACAAACAGTGATGAACAACACAATAAATGAAATTAAAAATACTCTACACGGGATCAATAGCAGAATAACTGAGGAAGAAGAACGGATAAGTGACCTTGAAGATAAAATAGTGGAAATAACTACTGCAGAGCAGAATAAAGAAAAAAGAATGAAAAGAATTGAGGACAGTCTCAGAGACCTCAGGGACAACATTAAATGCACCAACATTCTAATTATAGGGGTCCCAGAAGAAGAAGAGAAAAAGAAAGGGACTGAGAAAATATTTGAAGGGATTATGGTTGAAAACTTCCCTAAGATGGAAAAGGAAATAGTTAATCAAGTCCAGAAAGCACAGAGAGTTCCATACAGGATAAATCCAAGGAGAAACATGCCAAGACACATATTAATCAAACTATCAAAAATTAAATATAAAGAACAAATATTAAAAGCAGCAAGGGAAAAACAACAAATAACACATAAGGGAATCCCCATAAGGTTAAGAGCTGATCTTTCATCCAAAACTCTGCAAGCCAGAAGGGAGTGGCAGGGCATATTTAAAGTGATGAAAGAGAAAAACCTACAACCAAGATTACTCTACCCAGCAAGGATTCATTCAGGTTTGATGGAGAAATTAAAATCTTTACAGAGAAGCAAAAGCTAAGAGAATTCAGCACCACCAAACCAGCTTTACAATAAATGCTAAAGGAACTTCTCTAGGCAGGAAACATGAGAGAAGGAAAAGAACTACATTAATAAACTGAAAACAAGTAAGAAAATGGTAATAGGAACATAAATATCGATAATTACCTTAAATGTAAATGGATTAAATGCTCCCACCAAAACACATAGACTGGCTGAATGGATACAAAAACAAGACCTGTATACATGTTGTCTACAAGAGACCCACTTCAGACCTAGAGACACATACAGACTGAAAGTGAGGGGATGGAAAAATTAGTCCATGCAAATGGAAATCAAGAGAAAGCTGGAGTAGCAATTCTCATATCAGACAAAATAGACTTTAAAATAAAGACTATTACAAGAGACAAGGACACTACATAATGATCAAGGGATCAATCCAAGAAGAAGATATAACAATTGTAAATATTTATGCACCCAACATAGGAGCACCTCAATATATAAGGCAAATACTAACAGCCATAACATGGGAAATCGAAAGTAACACAATTATAGTAGGGGACTTTAACACCCCACTTTCACCAATGGAGAGATCATCCAAAATGAAAATAAATAAGGAAACACAAGCTTTAAATGATACATTAAACAAGATGAACTTAACTGATTTATAGGACACGCCATCCAAAAACTACAGAATACACATTCTTCTCAAGTGCTCATGGAACATTCTCCAGGATAGACCATATCTTGGGTCACATTTGAAGCCTTGGTAAATTTAAGAAAATTGAAATCGTATCAAGTATCTTTTCCGACCACAATGCTATGAGACTAGATATCAAGTACAGGGAAAAATCTGCAAGAAATACAAACACGTGGAGGCTAAACATCACACTACTTAATAACCAAGAGATCACTGAAGAAATCAAAGAGGAAATCAAAAAATACCTAGAAACAAATGACAATGAAAACACAATGACCCAAAAACTATGGGATGCAGCAAAAGCAGTTCTAAGAGGGAAGTTTAGAGCAATACAATCCTACCTTAAGAAACAAGAAACAACTCAAATAAACAACCTAACCTTATACCTAAAGCAATTAGAGATAGAAGAACAAAACACTGCAACATTAGCAGAAGGAAAGAAATCATAAAGATCAGATCAGAAATAAATTTAAAAGAAATGAAGGAAACGTTAGCAAAGATCAATAAAAGCAAAAGCGGATTCTTTGAGAAGATAAACAAAATTGATAAATCATTAGCCAGATTTATCAAGAAAAAAAGAGAGAAGACTCAAATCAATAGAATTAGAAATGGAAAAGGAGAAGTAGCAACTGACACTGCAGAAATACAAAGGAACATGAGAGATTACTACAAGCAACTATTTGTCAATAAAATGGACAACCTGGAAGAAATGGACAAATTCTTAGAAATGCACAACCTTCCAAGACCAGGAAGATATAGAAAATATGAACTGACCAATCACAAGCACTGAAATTGAAACTGTGATTAAAAATCTTCCAACAAACAAAAGCCCAGGACCAGATGGCTTCACAGGCAAATTCTATCAATCATTTAGAGAACAGCTAACACCTATCCTTCTCAAACTCTTCCAAAATTTAGCAGAGGGAGGAGCACTCCCAAACTCATTCTGCGAGGCCACCATCACTCTGATACCAAAACCAGACAAAGATGTCACAAAGAAAGAAAACTACAGGCCAATATCACTGATGAACATAGATGCAAAAATCCTCAACAAAATACTAGCAAACAGAATCCAACAGCACATTAAAAGGATCATACACTATGATCAAGTGGGGTTTATCCCAGGAATGCAAGGATTCTTCAATATAAGCAAATCAATCTACGTGATACATCATATTAACAAATTGAAGGAGAAAAACCATATGATCGTCTCAATAGATGCACAAAAAGCTTTCGACAAAATTCACACCCTTTTATGATAAAAACCCTCCAGAAAGTAGGCATAGAGGGAACTTTCCTCAACATAACAAAGGCCATATATGACAAACCCACAGCCAACATCGTCCTCAATGGTGAAAAACTGAAACCATTTCCACTAAGATCAGGAACAAGACAAGGTTGCCCACTCTCACCACTATTATTCAACATAGTTTTGGAAGTGTTAGCCACAGCAATCAGAGAAGAAAAAGAAATAAAAGGAATCCAAATTGGAAAAGAAGAAGTAAAGATGTCACTGTTTGCAGATGACATGATACTATACATAGAGAATCCTAAAGATGCTACCAGAAAACTACTAGAGCTAATCAATGAATTTGTTAAAGTAGCAGGATACAAAATTAATGCCCAGAAATCTCTTGCATTCCTGTACACTAACAATGGAAAATCAGAAAGAGAAATTAATGAAACACTCCCATTTACCATTGCAACAAAAAGAATAAAATATCTAGGAATACACTTACCTAAGGAGACAAAAGACCTGTATGCAGAAAACTATAAGAGACTGATGAAAGAAATCAAAGGTGATGTAAAGAGATGGAGAGACATACCATGTTCTTGGATTGGAAGAATTAACATTGTGAAAATGACTCTACTACCCAAAGCAATCTATAGGTTAAATGCAATCTGTATCAAATTACCAATAACATTTCTCACAGAACTAGAACAAAAAAAGTTACAATTTGTATGGAAACACAAGAGACCCTGAATAGCCAAAGCAATCTTGACAAAGAAAAACAGAACTGGAGGAATCAGGCTTCCTGTCATCAGACTATACTACAAAGCTACAGTAATCAAGACAGTATGGTACTGGCACAGAAACAGAAACATAGATCAATGGAGCAGGATAGAAAGCCCAGAGATAAACCCACGCACATATGGTCACCTTATCTTTGACAAAGGAGGCAAGAATACACAATGGAGAAAAGACAATCTCTTCATTAAGTGGTTCTGGGAAAACTGGAGAGCTATCTGTAAAAGAATGAAATTAGAACACTTCCTAATACCACACACAAAAGTAAACTCAAAATGGATTAAAGACCTAAATGTAAGGGCAGCCACTATAAAACTCTTAGAGGAAAATATAGGCTGAACACTCCTTGACATAAATCACAGCAAGATCATTTTTGACCCACCTCCTACAGTAATAGAAATAAAAACAAAAATAAACAAATGGGACCTAATGAAACTTCAAAGCTTTCACACAGCAAAGGAAATCATAAAAAAAGATGAAAAAACAACCCTCAGAATGGTTTTTTTTTTTTTGCAAATAAAGCAGCTGACAAAGGATTAATCTCCAAAATATAGAAGCAGCTCATACAGCTCAATAACAAAAAAACAAAGAACCCAATCCAAAAATGGGCAGCAGACCTAAATAGACATTTCTCCAAAGAAGACATACAGATGGCTAACAAACACATGAAAAGATGCTCAACAATACTAATCATTAGTGAAATGCAAATCAATAACACAATGTGGTATCACCTCACACCGGTCAGAATGGCTATCATCAAAAAATCTACAAACAATAAATGCTGGAGAGGGTGTGGAGAAAAGGGAACCCTCTTGCACTGTTGGTGGGAATGTAAATTGATACAGTCACTATGGAGAACAGTATGGAGGTTCCTTAAAAAACTAAAAATAGAACTACCATATGACCCAGCAATCCCACTACTGGGCATATACCCTGAGAAAACCATAATTCAAAAAGAGACATGTACTGTAATGTTCATTGTATCACTATTTACAATAGCCAGGTCATGGAAGCAACCTAATGTCCATCAACAGATGAATGGATAAAGAAGATGTGGCACATATATACAATGGAATATTACTCAGCCATAATAAGGAACAAAACTGAGTTATTTGTAATGAGGTGGATGGACCTAGAGTCTGTCATACAGAGTAAAGTAAGTCAGAAAGAGAAAAACAAATACCGTATGCTAACGCACATATATGGAATCTAAAAAAACAGTACAGATAAACCTAGTGGCAGGGCTGGAATAAAGATGCAGTTGTAGAGAATGGACTTGAGGACACAGTGGGAGAAGGGGAAGATATGACAAAGTGAGAGAGTGGCATGGACATATATACACTACCAAATGTAAAATGTATGGCTAGTGGGAAGCTGCTGCATAGCACAGGGAGTCCAGCTTAATGCTTTGTGATGACATAGAGGGGTGGGACAGGGAGGGTGGGAGGGAGGCTCAAGAGGGAGGGGATATGGGGATATATGTATACATACACATATTCACTTTGTTGTACAGCAGAAACTATCACAACATTGCAACGCAAATATACTCCAATAAAGATATATATTTATATAAAAAAGAAATGTTAAATATGAAGACAGTTTCTTATTATTTCAACTTATTGAAAAGAGAATCAATGTTTATAGCAAATATAATAACAATGCATTTTGGGGTTTATGACATATATAGTGACAATAAATGTGTGACAATAATAACACAGATGCTAAGAGGGAAAATGGATGTATATTGTTATAATGTTCATTTATTATAGCTGCAATGATATAATATCACTTCAATGCAGACCATGAGAATTTAAAGTATATATAAGTCCTCAAATAACCACTAAAATAGTACAACAAAAGTTGTAGCTGATCAGCCAATAAAGGAGACAAAATAAAAATATAAAAACCCCTCAATTACAAAATAGCCCCCCTCCTCCTCAGAAAAAAGGAAACAGAAAATAAGTAACAGACTGGGCAAAGAGAAAACAAATGAGTTTTAAACCCAACCCAATCAATAATCACATTAAATGAAACTGGTCTAAAGTACATCTGAATTAAACGTTAAATATTGTCCCAGTTGGATTAAAAAGCAAGAGCCAACTATCCAAGCATGCATGTGTGCACACATGCACACACACGCAAATTAGAAGTACAAGAATGGAAAAAAATATATTGTGCTGACACTAATCAGGAGTCATTATCTTCATATCAGGTAAAGTGGATTGCAGAGCAAAATATTTTTACCATGGATAAGAAAGTCATTTCACAGTGATGAAGGGATTGATTAATCACCACATAACAATTCTAAGTGTTCATTCATCTAAAAATAGCTTCAAAGTACATGAAGCAAAAATGGATAGACCTTCAGAGAGAAATAGATACTTCTACAAATATAGTTGTATGTTTCCACACTTGTCTGTAAAGAATTTGTGGACAGAAAATCAGTAAGAATATGGCACAAAACGACAAGCCAAATGTGACCTAACTGACATTTACAGACCCCTCTTGTGTAGCAGAATGCACATGCTTTTCAAGTGCACATCGAACATTTACCAAGATGAAGTATACTCTGACCACAAAATGAGTTTTGATAATTTTGAAAGGATTCATGTCACATAGAGGATGTTCTCTGGCAACAACAGAATTAAATTAGGAATCAGCAATAGAAGGACATCTGGAAAATCCCCAAGTATTTGGAAACTAAGTAACACAATCTAAATAACCTATGGATCAAAGAATAAATTAAAAGGAAAATTAGAAGAAATTTAAAACTGAATGAAAATTAAAACATATCATAATTTGTTGGGAAGAGCTAAAGCAGTATTACTAATCATGGTATATTTATAGCACTAAATGCCTATGTTAGAGAAGAAGGAACATCTCAAATTAATGTTCTAAACTTTCTTCTTAAGAAACTAGAGAAATAATAATAAATGTAATCCAAGATAAGGAAGGAGAGAGTTGACACCACAAGATTCTACAGATGTTGAAAGGATAATTAGGGGAGTGGTTCAAGGTGGAGACATAGGAAGATCCTGAACTCACCTCCTCCCATGGACACACTGAATTTACAGCTACGTTTGGAAAAATTCCCTCTGAAATAGAACTGAAAACAGCTTCTTCATGACAATTGATAAAAGGGTCACACTGAAATGGGTAAGTGGGGCAGAGACAGTCTCACCAACAACCTCCCTCTACCGCCAGCATGGAGACTCACAGTTAGGAGGGATCTCACAAATCTGTAGTTTTCCCTGAGAAGGGAAGTGTTCATACCCCACATCAGGCACTGCAACCCTAAGACCTGCTTGGTGATGTTTCCACAACATCTGAAAACTAATTGGGCTCATGTCCAGGAGACCCAAAGGGCCATAAGGAACTGAGATATTGCTTTTAATGGACTCTCACACAGCCTTACCTTCCCCAGGGCCTTGTAAAAAAAGCAGAAGTTTAGAAAGTGCTTAGAGTATATGTGAAGGAGATTCATTTGCTAATCTCAAAATGTTTACTGGAGGGGCAGGAGCCTGTCAGGAATCTCTAGGGATGGAAGGGCTGGCGACTGCTGTTTTTGCACTCTCCCTCTACCTTGTTAGTGCCGGTGGGCACATGCAGTCTCTGCATTCTGCCACTGCTTTGCTAAATCTGGAGGGTGTGCACCATCCCTGCATTCTTACTCTGCCTCACTAAAGCCAGTGGGCTTGCCTTGGCCCTATGGTTTCCTGCTTAAAGTTGGCAGGCATGCCCAAGACCCGAACTTTCCCTCTGACTCACTGAGGCCATTGGGTATATGCAGTCCACACAAAGGATGCTCCTTGCTTACCATGCTCTGCTGGCCAGGGGGCTGTCATCCCTGGGTCCCAGGGGACTGTAACAGCCAGACAGTTCTTGGCAGGTGACATCCCCAAGGCACTGCAGAGACAGCATACTGAAACACACAGCCAGTCTTTCTCTGGTGTGTGTTTCTATTTACTTGCCCTGGAGCTTCAACCTGAGGGGCAGGCTTCAGGTTTGCCACACATCTAGAGGCTATAGAGGTGCTCCCAGGGAACAGAAGCCAGGGGAAGCCATCTTTACACTCTCTTTTGGCCTTACTACAGTTTACTCTTACCTCCCAGAAAAGAGCTTAAACACTCATTGGGAATCCTTAGTTTTGAAACTGTTGCCCAGGGAACACCTCCAGATTGCCTGGTCTGGAGGCCAGCAGGGCTTAAAATTGTGGTCCCACAGGGCTGAATATATCTGCATGCTTTAAAAGTTGCTGCCTGAGAATTTGGCTTCCAATCAGCCTGAAATTAAGTGCCCATTGAGATTCCTCCCTTTGGAATGCTGATAGGTGTTGGCACACCCTCAACAACTGGGACCTATCAAGAATTAATGAGGCTGCTTAGACAATCACAAAGGTTTGAGAGACATCCAAGAGCTAGGGCAAGGTTGAATGACAAGGTTCATCTCCTTGACAAGGTTACTCTTTCAAGATGGAGAGAGGTAGCTGTTTTGCTTAGTGCACAGAAACAAATACAGAGAATCAAGCAAAATGAAGAAAAGAGGAATATGTTTTAAATGAAAGAACAAGATAGAATCTCAGAAAAAGTCCTTAATGAAATGGAGATAAGTAATTTACCTGATAAAGAGTTCAAAGTAATGGTCATAAAAATACTCATGGACCTTGGGAGAGAATGTATGAACATAGAACTTCAACAAAGAGATAGAAAATATAAGAAAATACCAAACATAAGTCACAGAGCTGAAGAATACAATAATTGAACTGAAAAATACAGTAGAAGGGCTCAACAGCAGACTAGATGAAGCAAAGAAAGAATTTAGTAAGCTAGAAGACAGGGCAGTGGAACTCAACTAAACAAAGCTGCAGAAAGAACAAAGAATTTTAAAAAGTGATGATAGCTTAAGGGACTCATGGGACATTGGTCAGAATAATATTCACATCATAGGGGTCTCAGAAGAAGAGGGAGAGAAAATGTATTTGAAGAAATAATGGCTGAAAGCTTTTCTAACCTGAGGAAACAGACATCCATACCCAGCAAGCCCAGAGAGTACAAAATAATATGAACCCCAAAAAGATCTTTACCAAGACACATTATAATTAAAATGTTAGTGGTTAAAGATAAAGACATCTTAAAAGGAGCAAGAGAAAAGCAACTTGTTACATGCAAGGGGACACTCATAAGACTATTAGTAGATTTTTAAGAGAAACCTTGCAGGCCAGAAGGTAGTGGCACATTATGTACAAAGTGCTGAAAGAAAAAAACGTGGCAAAGTTATCATTCAGAATTGAAGTTTAAATAGTTTTCCAGACAAGCAAAAGGTAAAGTAGCTCATCACCACTAAACAGGACTTACAAAAAATATTAAAGGAATTTTTTTAAGCTGAAAAGAAAGGCTATTAATTAGTAAAAAGGAAACATATGAAAGTACAGATTTCACTGATAAAGGTAAATATATAATAAAGGTAGTGGGTTAATCACTTATAAAGCTTAGTTCTAAGGTTAAAAGACAAAGGTAGTAAAAATATAACAACAATAATTAGTTAAGGGATAAACAAAATAAAATATATTAATTTGACATCAAAAACATAAAATGTGAGGGGGGAAGTAAAACTGTAGGGTTTTAGAATGCATTCAGACTTAAATTGCTATCAACTTAAAATAGACTGTTATATATATAGGCTGTTATATGTGAGACTCATGGTAACAATAAAGCAAAAACCTATAGTAGATACACAAAAGATAATGAGAAAGGAATCTAAGCATAACACTATCGAAAGTCATCAAAGCACAAGGGAAGAGGGGAAGAGAAGAAAGGAACAGAGAGGAACTACAAAACAGCCAGAAAATAATTAACAAAATGGCGATAAGTACATAGCTATCAATAATCCCTTTAAATGTAATTGGACTAAGTTCTCCAATCAAAAGACATAAAGTGGCTGATGTATGAAACAAAACAAAAACAAACAAGACCCATCTATATGCTACCTACAAGAGACTCACTTCAGATGTAAGGACACCTGAAGACTGAAAGTGAAAGATTGAAAAACGCTGTTCCATGCAAATAGAAACCAAAAGAAATCTGGGATAGCTATACTTATATCAGACAAAATAGACTTTAAAACAAAGACTGTAGTAAGAAACAGGAAGGACATTACATAATGATAAAGGGGTCAATCCAACTAGAAGATATAGCACTTGTAAATATTTATGTACCCAACATAGGAGCATTTAAATATACAAAGCAAATATTAACAGAAGTAAAGGGAAAAATTGACAGCAATAAAATAATAGGAGACTTTACTTTCCCTCTTACATCAATGGATAGATTATCCAGACAGAAAATCAATAAGGCAACATTGGCCTTAAAAAACACATTGGATCAGATGAATTTAATAGATATATACAGAACATACCATCCCAAAATAGCAGACTACTTATTTTTCTCAAGTGCCCATGGAATATTCTCCAGGATAGAGAACATGATAGGCCACAGAACAAGTCTCAATAAATTTTAAAAAATGTAAATCACATCAAACATCATTTCCAACCACAAAAGTATGAACCTAGAAATTCATTACAAGGAGAAAACTGGAAAATCCACAAATCTGTGGAGATTAAACAACATGCTACTAAACAATCAAAGGGGCAATAAAGATATCAAAGGAGAAATCAAGAAATGCCTTGATACAAATGAAAATGGAAGTACAATATACCAAAATCTATGGGATGAAGCAAAAGCAGTTGTAAGAGGAAAGTTCATAATGATACAGTCCTACTCAAGAAACAAGAGAAATACGAAAGGAACAGTCTAACTTTACACCTAAAAGAACAAGAAAAAGAACAAATGAAGCCCAAAATTAGTAGAAGGAAGGTAATAAAGATTAGGGTGGAAATAAATGAAATAGAGACTAAAAAGACAACAGAAGAGATAAATGAAACTAAGAGCTGTTTATTTGAAAAGATAAACAAAATGGACAAACCTCTAGCTACACTCACCAAGACAAAAAGAGAGGTCTCAAATAAATAAAATAAAAAATGAAAAGGAGTCATTACAACTGATACCACAGAAAGACAAAGGATCATAAGAGACTACTATGAACAATAAATAGCCAAAAAATTGCACAACATAGGAGAAATGGACCAATTTCTAGAAACATACAATCTTCCAAGACTGAATCATGAAGAAATAAAAATTTGAATAGACTGATTATTAGTAAGGGTACTGAATCAGTAATCAAAACCTTCAACAAATAAAAGTTTAGGACCAGGTGGCTTCACTGATCATTTCTACCAAACATTCAAAGATTTAATACCTATCCTTCTCAAACTCTTCCAACAACTTGAAGAGAAAATAATACTTCCAAACTCATTTTATGAGGCGAACATTACCCTAATACCAAAACCAGAAAAGGACATTACAAGAAAAGAAAATTACAGACCAACATCACTGATGAACATAGATGCAAAAATCCTCAACAAAATATTAGCAAACTGAATTCAATAATACATTGAAAGGATCATGCATCATGATCAAATGGGATTGATTCCAGGAATGCAAGTATGGCTCAATATCCACAAATAAATCATTGTGATACACCACATTAACAAACTGAAGAATAAAAAACATATGGTCATTTCAATAGATGAAGAAAAGCTTTTGACAAAATTCAACATCCATTTATGATAAAAACTCTCAAGAAAGCTGGTATATAGGGAATGTACTTTAATATAATAAAGGCCACATATGACAAGCCCACAGCTAACATCATGCTCAATGGTGAAAAGCTGAAAGCTTTTCTTCTAAGTTCAGGAACAAGATGAGGATGTCCACTCTTGTCACTTTTATTCAATATAATATTGGAACTTGTAGCCAGAGCAGCTAGGCAAGAAAAAGGAATACAAGGCATCCAAATAGGAAAGGAAGAAGTAACTGTCACTATTCATGGGTGACACGATTTTATATGTAGAAAACCCTTAAGGACTCCACCAAAAATCTGTTCAAACTAATAAATGAATTCAGTAAAATTTCAGGGTACAAAATCAATACACAAAAATTTGTTGCATTTCTATATACTAACAACAAACTATCAGAAAGAGAAATTAAGAAAACAATACCATTTGCAATTTCACTGAAAAAAATAAAATCCCTAGGAGTAAACTTAACCAAGATGTTGAAAGACCTGTACACTGAAAACTACAAGATATTAATGAAAGAAATTGAAGAAGACACAAAGGAATGGAAAGATATTTTGTTCTCAGGGATTGAAAGAATTAATATTGTTAAAATATCCATATTACTCAAAGCAATCTACAGATTCAATGCAATCCCTATTAAAATTCCAATGACATTTTCCACAGAAATAGAACAAGCAATCCTAAAATTTGAATGGAATCACAAAACACCTCTAATAGACAAAGCAATCTTGAGAAAGAGGATCAAGTTGGAGGCATAATGCTCCCTGATTTCAAACAATATTACAGAGCTATACTAATCAAAACAGTATGGTATTGGCATAAAAACAGACACACAGATCAGTGGAACAGAATACTCAATAAACAAACACACTATTTATGGTCAATTTATGACAAAGGAGGCAAGAATATACAGTGGAGAAAAGACAGCCTCTTCAATAAATGTAGTGAGAAAACTGGTAAATTACATGCAAAAGAATGAAATTAGACTACTATCTTATACCATACACAAAAATTAACTCAAAATGGATTAAAGACTTGAATGTAAGACCTAAAATCATAAAATTCCTAGAAGAAAACAAAAGCAGTAAGCTCCTTGACATTGGTTTATGTGATGACTTTTTGGTCTGATTCCAAAAGCAAAGGCAACAAGAGCAAGAAAAAACAAATGGGACTATATCAAGCTAAAAAGCTTCTGCACAGCAAAGGAAATTTTCAACAAAATGAAAAGGCAATCTACTAAATGGGATAAATATTTGCAAATCATATATCAAATAAGGAATTAATATTTAAAATGTGGAGAGAATTCATACAACTCAATAGCAAAAAACACACAACATGATTTTTAAAATGGGCAGAGGATCTGAGTAGATATTTTTCCAAAGAAGACATACAGATGGCCAACAGGCACATAAAATGATGTTCTACGTTGCTAATCATCAGGGAAATGCAAATCAAAACCACAGTGAGATATCACTTCGCACCTGTCAGAATGGCTTATCAAAAAGACAACAAATAACAAGGACTGGTAAGGATGCATAGAAAAAAGAATACTTGTACCCTGTTGATGGGAATGTAAATTAGTGCAGTCACTATAGTAAACAGTATGGAGAGTCCTCAGAAAATAAAAAATAGAACTACCATATGTTCCAGCTATTCCACTTCTGGGTATTTACCCAAAGGAAATGAAAACACTAATTCAAAATGATATATGTACCCCTGTGTTCATTGCAGCATTGTTTACAATAACCAAGATATGGAAACAACCTAAGTGTCCATTGATGAATGGATGGATAATACATATATATATGTATTATATATAATTATATATATAAAGCATTTGATAACATTCAATATCCATTTTTGACAAAAATAAAAGTGCAACTTCCTCATCTGATAAAGGGCGTTTACTCAAAAGTGACAGCACAGTTAATGTTGAAATTCTGAATGCTTTCCTTCAAAGATGAGGTTAAAGCCAAGGATGTCTGATCTCATATCTTCTTTTCTAGTTGTACTAAAAATTCTAGCTCATACAGTAAGTCATGAGAAGAATAAAAGGCACCCAGATTGGAAATAAATAAGTAAAACTGTTTTTACAAAAGGCATGTACCTGAATAGGCAGAAAATCCAATGGAATATTAAAAAAAGCTAGTAGAACTAATAAATGAGTTTAGCAAGTTTTCCAGATAAAAGATCAACATACGAAAATCAATGGTACTTTTATATACTAGAAATAACCAATCAGAAATTGAAATTTAAAAAATATTATTGACAATAATATAAAACTAATGAAATACTTAGACATAAATCAAATAAAAGATAATGCAAGACCTGTGTGCATTCATAACTACCAGACATTGCTGAAAGAAATAAAAGGACTTAAATAAATGTAGGGATATACCATGTATATACTTAAATACTTGAATATTACACCAAAAATATGATACATAGAAGAAGAAATTGATTGACTGGATTTCATAAAAAATAAGAATTTCTGCTCCTTGAAAGATTGTCAAGAGAATGAAAAGTTAAGCCACAGGCTGGGAGAAAATGTTTGCATATCATACAGGACTTTTACCTGTGAAATGCAAAGAACTCAAAATTCAATAATAAACAAAGAAACCAATAAAAAATGGCACCAAAGTTTCTGCAGACACTTCATCAAAAGAATGTATGGATACCAAGAAACACATGAAAATATGCTCAATGTCATTAGTCATCAGAGAAACGCAAATTAAAACCACAATGACAAACCCATTAGAATACTCAAAATTAGAAGGAACCAGGAGTGGGCAGGGGAGAAGCCCAGTGCCAGGGAGGCTGCTGACAGCCTCTGCTGACTGACAGGCAGCACTGGGGCTTGAGTGGCCTTCAGAGGCGTCCCAATTTCGACTGAGGTAGCTGGGCCTTCACATTCTCTGATTATCACTGATATCACTTAACTGCATTCTAACATATTCACCCAGTGTTTCTTGTTCTGCATCAGATCATAGAGTGATTTCATAAGGGTAGGGACCATGACTTCAAAGTGATCAGGTGAATATCATGTTTCCTAGAAGATGGAACACCCCACAAGAAAGCCACAGTAAATGATAACAACCAACATATGTCAGCCTTATTTTTGGAATAAAGTACCATATTATACAACATGATTAGCGGATTTTTTTAATCTTTTGACATTTTTAGTAGAAAAATCTCCATTTAGAATCTTTAAAGGACTGAAATGATCGAGGCAATAAAGTTCTAAACCCGTCAGTCTAAATAATAACAGATGTACACAGATGTTTTGAAAGAGGATTTAAAGATGAGTTTGGGTGAGGAGGACCCAAGGAGCCCAAGGAAAATCCCTTGAAAGCTATTAATTTCCCTTTCTGAGGAGTTGAAGAGTTTTTGGAATGCAGCATAATAGAGTAGAAAGAGCCTGAGGTTTGGAATCAGCTCTGAATTCCAGATCCACCACTTACAAGCTGGGGACTTTGGGCAGATCACTTCACCTCTCTGTATGATCCTCACCTGTTAAATGGTATCCTCACAGGTGTGTTATCAAGGTGTGCAAGAAGGCATGTCAGTGATGACTGTGCTGATGCTATTTCTGTGAATGGGCTGAACTTCAACAAAGACAGGGGCTGAGGTGTTCTCTCTGGGGGCTGACTCAAGAGCTGGTACGTTGCTAGACACATGGGGGCTGTTCAGCGGTTCAAAGACTATGCTGTGTCTGCTGGTTATTTCTGTGGCAGGGTCCTTATGGGTGTCTCCTCCTACCCCTTCACTCACTCACTCACTCACTGACAAATAGTAACGGAGTGCTTCCTATGTTCCAGGCCCTCTGCCAGGAGCTCTAAATCTGGTTGCCCCACAGCCAGTTTTGTGGAATGGTAGGACACAGAGAGATGTTGGAGCTCACAGAGGGACATCTGACGCAGTCTGACAGGTCAGGGGAGGTTTCTCAGAGTGCTTGTGTAGTTCTTCCAAGGCCAAGAGGGAGATGCAACGGAGGGAGTGGGCATATTCAGAAGACAAAGCCCAGAGGTGGAGCTGAAGGAGGTTTAGGGCTGGGAATGGAAGAAAAGATGTGCTGGGGAGAAGTTGAAGACAGAGTAGAATCAAGATCATGAAGAACTTTGATGCCATTTTGTAAATGTGATTTCACTACGAAGGCCACAAGGAACCACTGAATGATTTTATTTATTTAATTTCATTACTCTTTTGAATATGCACATGATACAAATTTGAAAGATGCAAAAGGTATACTGAAATGTGAGTATCTCTCCTCATTCCGGTCTGCATGCCATCAAGCTCCCCTTCCAGACATGTGTGCTGCCAGTGTCTTTCTTGTACATCCATGTGGAGATACTCTATACAAACAAATGCAAGCACATCCTCATATTTGAACACAATGGTAACGTGCTGTAGACTTGGCCACACCTCAGTTTATGATTTAACAGTTGTGGCAGAAACTGTCAGAGCTCAACTCTACCAGGTTCTGCTCTATGTGTATACTCATAGAAATATCTCAAGGCTTTCTTTATGACAGTTTTATTGAGGTATAATTCACATATCATAAAATTCACCCATTTACTGTACAATTCAATGGTTTTTAGTATGTTCATAGATGTACAAACCATCACCCTGGTCAATTTTAGAACATTTTTATCACCTCAGAAAGAAACCCTGTACCATGCTCCTATCTTCCCATCCCCCTCTCCCAGCCCTAAACAACTACTATTCTACTTTCTGTCTCTTCAGATTTCCCTATTCTGGGCCATTCATATAAATGAAATCATATAATATGTGGTCTTTTGTGACTTTCTTTCACTTAGCGTGTTTTCAAGATTCATCCATGATGTAGCATGTATTGATACTACATTCCTATTTATGGCCAAAAAATATTCCACTGTGTGGATAGACCACATTAAAATTTTTTTAAAAATTCTCTTTTTATTCCAGTTTTATTGAGATATAACTGACATAGAGCACTGTATAAGTTTAAGGTGTACAGCCTAATGATTTGACTGACATACATAATGAAATGATGATCACAGTAAGTTTAGTGAACATCCATCATCTCATTTAGATACAAAATTAAAGAAAAAAAAATGTTTTTTCGTTGTGAGGAGAACTCTTAGGGTTTACTCTCTTAACAGCTTTCATATATAGTGCACAGCTGTGTTAATTATATTTATCATGTTGCATATCACATCCCTAGTATGTATTTATCTTACAACTGTTTGTACCTTCTGACTACCTTCATCAATGCCTCTTCCCTCTGCTTCTGAAAACCACAAATCTGATCTCTTTTTCTATGAGTTTGTTTGTTTGTTTTTGAAGTATAATTGGCCTACAACACAATGTTAGTTTCTGGTGCATGACATAGTGATTCAATATTTTTATATATTACAAAATGATCACCATAAGTTTAGTTACCATCTGTTATCATACAAGATATTATATTATTATTGACTATTCCTCATGCTGTATATTTCATCCCCGTGACTCATTTATTTTGTAACTGGAAGTTTATACCTCTTAATCCCCCACACCTATGTCTCATCCCTCCCCTCCCCTCCCTTCTGGCAATCACCTGTTTGTTCTCTGTGTTTATGAGTCTGTTTCTATTTTGTTATATTTATTCATTTGTTTTGTTTTTTAGATTCTATATACAAGTGAAATCATATGGTATTTTTCTTTCTTTGTCTGACTTGTTTCACCTAGCATAATATCCTCTAGATCCATCCATGTTGTCACAAATGACAAGATTTCATTCTTTATGTCTTAGTAATATTCCATTCTTCTTTATCTATTCATCCTTGTCTTGACTATTGTAAATAATGCTGTAAGGAGCATAAGGGTGCATATTCTTTTCAAATTAGTGTTTTCATTTCCTTTGGGTAAATATCCAGAAGTGGAATGGCTGGCTCCTATGGCAGTTCTATTTTTAATTTTTCAATGAATGTCCATACTGTTTACCATAGTGACTGCTTCAATTTGTATTCCCACCAATAGTGTACGAGTGCTCCCTTCTTCTCTCCATCCTTGTTGACACTTGTTATTTGTTGTCTTTTTGAAAATAGCCATTCTGACAGATGTGAGGTGATATCTTACTGTGGTTTTGATTTACATTTCCCTTAATAATTAGTGATGTTGAACATCTTTTCATGTGCTTGTTGGCCAGCTGTATGTCTTCTTTGGAAAAATGTCTATTCAGATTCTCTGCTCATTTTTAAAATCAAGTTGTGCATTTTTTTGATATTGAGTTGTATGAGTTTTTAAAAATACATTTTGGATACTCACCCTTATTGGATATATCATTTGCAAATATGTTCTCATATTCACTAAGCTGCCTTTTCATTTTGTTGATAGTTTCCTTTGCTGTGCAAAAGCTCTCTAGTTGATATAGTCCCATTTGTTTATTTTTGCTTTTGTTTCCCTTGCCTAAGGAGACATATCCAAAAAAAATATTGCTAAGACTGATATCAAAGAGCCTACTTTCCATGTTTTCTTCTAAAATTTTATGGTTTCAGATTAGACCACATTTTGTTATCCATCATCAGGTAATGTATATTTGGATTGTTTACACTTTTTTGCTATTATGAATAATGCTGCTATAAACATTTGTGTACAAATTTTTTGTGGACATATATTTTCTTTTCTTTTGAGTATATGACTAGTAGTGGAATTTCTGGGTCATATGGTAGCTCCAGGTTTAATTGTTTGAGGAACTTTCACACTGTTTTCCACGGGAGCTGGATCATTTTATACTCCCACCACCAGTGTATGAGTATTCAAATTTCTTCACATCTTTACCAACACTTATTATCTGATTAGCCACCCTAGGGCGTGTGAAGTGGTATCTTATTGTGATCTTTATTTGCATTTTCCTGATGATTAATGATGCTAAGCATCGTTTCATCTGTTTATTGGTCATTTGTATATCTTCATTTCAACAATGTCCTGGGACATAAATTATTCTTCAAACTAATCCAATCAAATTGTGGCTCCTTTTAAGAAATAGTTTCTGTTGATTTCTGTTCTGCACCAGGAGGACTTCTCTCAGCTGACTGATTCCTTGGTTCTCTCCTGCAAACTAGCCAGCCTATAGTCTAGGCTGTATCTTCATTAAATTCATGCATTTCTTTCCAAATTGCCTTTCACCATAACTTCCATCATTCTTGTGAGCACCTTTAAGCCTGAACTTCTCCATGCTCTGTTGCAAATAAAGTCAGTTCCTTTGAGAAGAAATTAAGAGTTGTATGTTTATGTTTAGTGTCTGCTAATTTCCTCCCAGGAAAAATCTCTTAATTAGGGTTCTGGAGCTGGAGGTGGGGACAATGTCAAGCTTCTCTCTCAGTGACACACATGCTCTAGGATCTGAATACTTGATGGAGGGGAGGCAGTGATCTGGGCTCCTCTTGGTTTGCCTCTCCTGATGTGGAAACACCACTGTATGAACCAGGGGAAGAACCATGAGCCTGGTATTCTCAGTGCACTGTCCCGGCAATAGAGCCTCAGTTCCATGAGTGGGAGCTGGTTGGAAAAATGGAGTCCCCACCCCTCAGCTGCAGTCACTCAGCAACAGGTAGCTGGGGGCAGGGTAAGAAACACTGATGTTCAGCTCCTCCAAGGAATAACGCTTTCCAGCTGGGAGCTGGGGAGAGGGAGCCCTGTGTTCTTGGCTGCAGTGGTCTGGAGAGGAGTCTTTGTTTTGCTAAGCTTGGAGGAGAGAGGAAGGGATCTGTCCAGGTTGAAACACCACAGTCTCCCTGACTGAATTTTTGTAGACTTTCTTCAATAGATATTTCTTCATTTGCTCTTTACCCTTAGGAACATTTTTAGAGGATTTAAATGACCATATATTTTTTTTGATTGTCCTGTTCATTTATTATCTTTTAATATAACAGATTAAAATGACATGGGATTTAAATATTTCTAAAGAATATGACACCAATAAAATAGAAACTGGGAAATTGAAATGATACACAATCAAATGTATAAGAAATATCTAGATATATAGAGTATAAATAAGGATAAGATGAAAAGTCATGAAATTTTACACATAGTTGGTGCTTAATAATTATAGATGCAGCAGTGACAAAGTTCTTCAAAAGAGAAGTGTCCTATTGAGCAAAGCAAAAAATACATCTTTTTTTTAAAGTAGAGCTAAAAATTTTCCCAGAAATTTCCCTAGCTCTAAGAATCTTTTCCAATTATGCCCATCACACTTAAGGGTTCCCCAAGAATTCCAAAAGAATTTTGAAAACCAAAAGAGCCTATTCCACTTAAATTTGCTACTTTAAAATTGAATGTCATGGGGAGTTGGTTTCTTCTAATTTTAATCTTTAACTGTTTTTTTTTTCTTTTTACAAGAAAAGAAATGTTTGTGTGTCGAAATTGATAGCTTTTCCAGTGGTCATTACTTGCATTTTTATTTGTGTAATCTCTATTTAAAGAATACTTCCTGGTTAAAGAATACTCTCTGGTATTTTTCTTTTAATCTCATTACTAAGATTTAAAACTTTCATTTCTTTACTTAAGATGATGGGATTGTTTTACTCCAGGTATATTCTTTTAGAGTTAACTTCAAGCTCACTGTGCTGGAAGATTGTTTTACCTATATGTTATATACTAAATTCCCATATCAGCAATATCTCAAAATATTTCTTTCCACTGGTATTTCAGAGCACACCTTATAATCCTAAACTTTTGCATCCTAAGCACTTAAGTGTTCCGGTTAAAATACTAACAGTTGAGTTGATGCTGTAAATGATTGTATTTTAAAAAAATAATTTTCACCGTTTTTACTGTGGAGCAGTTCAGTGGAGTGCCTCACACTATCATACTGGAATTGACCTTGAGAATCATTTGATCTTCACTGGCCTGACCCGTCTGCCACACCTATGCCCCTTTTTGACTTCAGGCAGTTTCTAACTAATAGGGAAAAGATTGGGGAGGGTGGGTCCTGCCTGGTTAGGGGAACTTGTGTATGGGGTTGTACCCCTTGAAACAGATAAGGAGGCAATTCTTTTCTCGTCTATAAAACTTTAGACATGTGGCAATCCAACTGTAATGCATGAGACCTCACAGGTGACTCCCAAAGAATTTACCGAAGGCGATGCTGTACCCGTGGAATGTTATTATTGAATTAGGGGAGCTAATCACAGATTCTTAAGGGATTCCAACAAGAGATTCTCACTGCATTGCATTGGAATCACTGGGACATGGCACATTATCCTGGATTTCCACATTACCCAGGCATAACTGTAACATTTCTATTTCAAGACCAAGCCAAATCAAAACAAATGAATTAACAAACAAAAACTAAAATGAAAGCAAACAAAACCGTGTCATGACAATGCTGTTCCCAAGTTAGAAATCTGCATCTACTCCTCACAGAGGCTTCCTGCACTAAAGAAAAACATTCAAACCTCTTAAGAAAACTAGGAAATCCTTCCTATTTCCTGAGGTTCACTGGTATTTTAGCTTCTAAAATTTGGTTTTGATTTTGTATATCTCTCTGAAGAAGATGGCTTCATTATATTTCTTTAGAGCCTTTCCTTGGGAAACACTTCTTTCGTTAAAAATAATAGCTTTCAGGGGCTTCCCTGGTGGCACAGTGGTTAAGAATCCGCCTGCCAATGCAGGGGACATGGGTTCAAGCCGTGGTCCGGGAAGATCCCACATGCCGCGGAGCAACTAAGCCAGTGAGCCACAACTACTGAGTCTACGCTCTAGAGCCTGTGAGCCACAATTACTGAGCCAGCGTGCCACAACTACTGAAGCCCGTGAGCCTAGAGCCTGTGCTCCGCAACAAGAGAAGCCACCGCAGTGAGATGCCCGTGCACTGCAATGAAGAGTAGCCCCCGCTCGTCGCAACTAGAGAAAGCCTGCGTGCAGCAACAAATTTATTTATAAATAAATAAATTAATTAATTAAAAAAAATAATAGCTTTCATTTATCAAGTACTTACAATGCACCAGCTGCTGGCCTCATTCGTTCCCCAAATATTCATTCATGAACTAGTGTAACAAGTACTGCTGTAGACGTTGGGGGCACAAGACTGCCTTGGCTCCTACACTTGGAGTCGGCTGGAGGCCCGCAGGGGTGAAGCAAATAGCTGCTTGAACAAAGTTGCCAAATAATAACCATAAAGCAAATGAATGTTTTTATTACCTCTAAATTAGGGATTTCTGTTCAGTGAGGGCTATATTAGTGAAAGACAGTAGGAATAGGTAAACCCAATAGGAGTTCCTTCAAAATACAAGGGAAAGAAGGGACACTCCAATAGAAAAATTTATGAACGAAATGAGTAAGCAATTCATAGACATGGAAGCACCAATGACTAACAAACGCATGAAGAGATGTTCACAGTGCAAGTTAGAGTCAATACCAGAAACTGCTTCATACCCAGCAGCGTAGCTAAAATTAGACAAGGGACAAAATCAAGTATTGATCAGGATGTGGGCAGACAGGAACTCTGAAGTGTGGACTGTGTGGGCATTTCAGAGAACTTAGTGAAATTTAGAGCATGTGCCCTATGACTAGCAACCCACCTCCAGCTAAGTGCCTCAGAGAAATCCTTGATGGCCCTATCGGGAGACATGCACAGGGAGGTCATCTGTCTTTTTATTTATGATGGAATGAAATGGGGGCAACTTGGTGTCCACTATATGGTGTTGGAAATAAAATAAGGAGGAAGGTAGCTGTGGAATAACAGTAAATAGCATTGAGAAGCAATAATCTAGATGTATATAGAGCAAAATGATGCAAAAAAAAAAAACCTATGGTCAAGAGAAAATATAAGAAGAAACAGAATGAGGTTTAAAGGCTAATATAACTCATATAATTTACATGGATATACATATATAAAAACAGTACTATATCATTTACAAAGAGATGGGCATATTTAAGGAAATATATCAATACATTTAGTGCATATGGGGAATGAGAATGGTAATACGAGATAAATGGGAGCTATCTGTATATCATCTCGAGACATAGATATAAATAAATACTAATATAGATATAGACAGGGCATATTCTGTGGCCTGTGGAATGCTAACTCAGCTCTGTCCCTGCTGTGCACCCACCACCAAAATAGAATCTTTGAAAACTTACAAAAATCCAGCACCAAGAATTATTTAACTACAATTGTGATAAGGGGCCAGAAGGCTGTAAATTAATGTTCCCATCTTAATGGGCTCCTTTGGGGAAACATATTTCCATGTCAATATATCTGTTCTCCAGCTCCAAACGTAAGGTGTCCCACTGGTGGGCTATGCACTGGGACAGGGGCTTTCCCTTTTCATGTCTTCACAGCAAACTTGTTGATTGATCCCTGGAATCCTCTGGAACCAGCAGAGTTTACTAGGTAGAGAGGGAGTGAGATAAGGGCAGGGGACGAAATGGACAAATTATTTTACAGGCTACTATCATGGGAGAATCTGAAACTCTTTTTAAATTAAAAAAAAATAGAAGATGCTAAAATGCTAAAAGCCATGAAGAAGGGGCAGAACAAATGTCTTTGAGGGCCAGCAGGGTGAGAGGTCCCTTCCAACTGGATGATCAGGGAAGACTTTGCACAGAAGCAGCTCCATTTGAGCTTGGTCTTGAGGGGAAGGTGGGGCTTTAGATTTGCAGTGGTGGAAGATGCCAGTTCAAGGAGATGGGCTAACACAGACAGGAAGGTGGGCAGGGAAGATTGAAGTGAGGATAGGACAGGAAGACATCACAGGGAAAACTACTGTTCCATCCTAGAGATGTAGAGCAGAGGTTCCAGGTTGAGTCTTCTGCTGCCCCAATAGCACTGGAGCTGGGGTTCATCCCAGGTCTGCTCCATTTTGAAGTTCATGTGTTGTTCCCCAGCAGAAGGAACCCTTCCACACCTCGAGGCTGCTGGCTGTGAGACCAAGTCTGGACCAAGGTGGTGCTCAAACTGCTGTCCCTCCCAAACATCTACTGACCCATCCCAGGTCTTCCCAGTTGTTGGCTCACTGGGGCATCCTGCAGAGTCTCTGTGCAAAGAGAAGGCATGGGGAGTGGTGTTTTCTGAAGCTCATGTGGAGAATATCAGTCATCTTACTTCTCCACTGCCACAGAGAGCCTTTGTGGCACCGGCTGGAAGCTCGCCCCTCCTCTCCTCACTTCATGGCAGGCAGCACGTGCTGGTCACCCCTCTGTTCGGCCGGCAGTCCTCTCTCAACAAGACCATAGTGTTTCTTCATGTGCTCTTATCTCCATTTCACTTTTTAACTCTCATTTTCCCATTGTCTTTTTCCCCATCTACATTTAGTTTCTTTTCTTGCACTGAGCACAGAAAGACTTCCCTGAACAAACAAAGCAATAATTAAACCGATGACTTCTCTGAGGCTCCCCTTCTTACTACCTGGGTTATTGTGGAGCTTGGGAGATGGACCACTGGCATATTTTCTGCTGTTCAGAAAGTGGTGGTTCTCACAGTTTAGAGGAATCCCAAAGGACTCCATAGGCCAGTGAGGGAACATCTGGGTGCAGGGCCTTTGGCCTGGAGCCCCTGTCTGTCCTGCCCCACCCCCTGAAGAGCCTGACAATTCGTGGGTCTGCCTCAGTGCACAAGGAAGGAAATCCACTGCCCATTTGTTCATCTTTCCATCTGTGAATAATGCCATTGGTAATTTGATAGGGATTGCATTGAATCTGTAGATTGCTTTGGGTAGTATAGTCATTTTCACAATATTGATTCTTCCAATCCAAGAACATGGTATAACTCTCCATCTGTTTGTATCATCTTTGATTTCTTTCATCAGTGTTTTATAGTTTTCTGAGTACAGGTCTTTTGCCTCCTTAGGTAGGTTTATTCCTAGGTATTTTATTCTTTTTGTTGTAATGGTAAATGGGAGTGTTTCCTAATTTCTCTTTCTGCCTTTTCATTGTTGGTATATAGGAATGCAAGAGATTTCTGTGTATTAATTTTGTATCCTGCAACTTTAACAAATTCATTGATTAGCTCTAGTAGTTTTCTGTTGGCATCTTTAGGATTTACTATGTACAGTATCATGTCATCTGCAAACAGTGACAGTTTTACTTCTTCTTTTCCAATTTGGATTCCTTTTATTTGTTTTTCTTCTCTGATTGCCGTGGCTAGGACTTCCAAAACTATGTTGAATAATAGTGGTATGAGTGGACATCCTTGTCTTGTTCCTGGTCTTAGAGGAAATGCTTTCAGTTTTTCACCATTGAGAATGATGTTTGCTGTGGGTTTGTCACATATGGCCTTTATTATGTTGAGATAGGTTCCCTCTGTGCCCACTTTCTGGAGAGCTTTTATCATAAATGGGTGTTGAATTTTGTCAAAAGCTTTTTCTGCATCTATTGAGATGATCATATGGTTTTACTCTTTCAATTTGTTAAATGGTGTGTCACATTGATTGATTTGCGTATATTGAAGAATCCTTGCATCCATGGGATAAATCCCACTTGATCGTGGTGTATGATCCTTTTAATGTGTTGTTGGATTCTGTTTGCTAGTATTTTGTTGAGGATTTTTGCATGTATATTCATCAGTGATATTGGTCTGTAATTTTCTTTTTTTGTAGTATCTTTGTCTGGTTGTGGTATCAGGGTGATGGTGGCCTCATAGAATGAGTTTGAGAGTGTTCCTTCCTCTGCAATTTTTTGGAAGAGTTTGAGAATGATGGGTGTCAGCTCTTCTCTAAATGTTTGATAGAATTCACCTGTGAAGCCATCTGGTCCTGGACTTTTGTTGGTTGGAATATTTTTTATCACAGTTTCAATTTCATTACTTGTGATTGGTCTGTTCATATTTTCTATTTCTTTTTGGTTCAGTCTTGGAAGGTTGTACTTTTCTAAGAGTTTGTCCATTTCATCCAGGTTGTCCATTTTGTTGGCATATAGTTACTTCTAGTACTCTCTTATGATCCTTTGTATTTCTATGGTGTCATTTGTAACTTCTTTTTCATTTCTAATTTTATTGATTTGAGTCCTCTCCCTTTTTTTCGTGATGAATCTGGCTAAAGGTTTATCAATTTTGTTTATCTTCTCAAAGAACCAGCTTTTAGTTTTATTGATCTTTGCTACTGTTTTCTTCATTTCTACTTTATTTCTGCTCTAATTTTTATGATTTCTTTCCTTCTGCTAACTTTGGGTTTTGTTTGTTCTTTCTCTAGTTCCTTTAGGTGTAACATTTGATTGTTTATTTGAGATTTTTCTTGTTTCTTGAGGTAGGATTGTATTGCTATAAACTTCCCTCTTAGAACTGCTTTTGCTGCATCCCATAGGTTTGGGTTCGTTGTGTTTTCATTATCATTTGTTTCTAAGTATTTTTTGATTTCCTCTTTAATTTCTTCAGTGATCTCTTGGTTGTTTAGTAGCACATTGTTTAGCTTCCATGTGTTTGTATTTTTTACAGTTTTTTTCCTGTAATTGGTTTCTAATCTCATAGTGTTGTTGTTGGATAAGATGCTTGATACAATTTCAATTTTCTTAAATTTACCAAAGCTTGATTTGTGACCCAAGATGTGATCTATCCTGGAGAATGTTCCATGAGCACTTGAGAAGAAAGTGTATTCTGCCACTTTCAGGTGGAATGTCCTATAAGTATCAATTAAGTCTATTTGGCCTCTTGTGTCACTTAAAGCTTGTGTTTCCTTATTTATTTTCTGTTTGGATTATCTGTCCATTGGTTTAAGTGGGGTGTTACAGTCTGCCACTATTATTTTGTTACTGTTGATTTCTTCTTTTATGGCTATTAGCATTTGCCTTATTTGCTGAGGTGCTCCTGTGTTCCGTGCATAGGTATTTATAATTGTTATATCTTCTTCTTGGATTGATCCTTTGATCATTATGTAGTGTCCTTCCTTGTCTCTTGTAATAGTCTTTATTTTAATATCTATCTTGTCTGATATGAGTATTGCTACTCCAGCTTTCTTTTGATTCTCATTTGCATCTTTTTCCATCCTTTCACTTTCAGTTTGTATGTGTCTCTAGGTCTGAAGTGGGTCTCTTGTAGACAGCATATATATGAGTCTTGTTTTTGTATCCATTCAACCTGTGTCTTCTGGTTGGAGCATTTAATCCATTTACATTTAAGGTAATTATCAATATGTATGTTCCTATTACCATTTTCTTAATTGTTTTGGGTTCATTCTTGTAGGTCTTTTTCTTTTCTTGTGTTTCCCACCTAGAAAAATTCCTTTAGCATTTGTTGTAATGCTGGTTTAGTGGTGCTGCATTCTCTTAGCTTTTGCTTGTCTGTAAATCTTTTGATTTCTCTGTCGATTCTGAATGAGATCCTCACTGGGTAGAGTAATCTTGATTGTAGGTTTTTCCCTTTCATCAGTTTAAATATGTCCTGCCATTCACTGCTGGCCTGCAAAGTTTCTGCTGAAAAATCAGCTGATAACCTCATGGGGATTCCCTTGTAGGTTATTTTTTGCTTTTCCCTTGCTGCTTTTAATATTTTTGCTTCGAATTTAATATTTGTTAGTTTGATTAATATGTGTCTCGGAGTGTTTCTCCTTGGGCTTATCCTGTATGGGACTCTCTGCTCTTCCTGGACTTGATTGACTATTTCTTTTCCCATGTTGGGGAAGTTTTCAACTATAATCTCTTCAAATATTTTCTCAGGCCCTTTCCCTTTCTCTTCTTCTTCTCGGATCCCTATAATTCGAATGTTGGTGCCTTTGACCTCCCAGAGGTCTCTGAGACTGTCCTCAATTTTTTTCATTCTTTTTTCTTTATTCTGTTCCTTGGCAAGTATTTCCATCATTCTATCTTCCAGCTCACTTGTTCGTTTTTCTGTTGCCTTTATTCTGCTGTTGATTCCTTCTTGTGTATGTTTTATTTCAGTTATTGTGTTGTTCATCTCTGATTGTTTGTTCTTTAGTTCTTCTAGGTCGTTGCTAAACGTTTCTTGTATTTTCTCCATTCTATTTCCTAGATCTTGGATCATCTTTATTATCATTATTCTGAATTCCTTTTCAGGTAGCTTGCCTATTTCCTCTTCATTTATTTGGTCTTGTGGGATTTTACCTTGTTCCTTTGTCTGTGGTGTATTTCTCTGTCATTTCATTTTGTCTAACCAACTGTGTTTATGGTCTTCTTTCCACAGGCTGCAGAGTCGTAGTTCCTCTTGTTTCTGTTGACTGCCCCCTGGTGGGTGATGTTGGCCCAGGGACTTGTGTATGCTTCCTGGTGGGAGGGCCTGGTGCCCATGCTCTGTTGGGTGGAGTTGAGTCTTTTCCCTCTGATGACCAGGGTTGCATCAGGTGGTATGTTTTGGGGTGTCTGTGAACTTAGTATGACTTTAGGCAGCCTGTCTATTGATGGGTGGGGCTGTGTTCCTGTCTTGCTGGCTGTTTGGTGTGAGGTGTTTAGCACTGGACCCTCCAGGCAGTTGTGTGGGGCTGGTTCTTGGTGTTGATATGGATACCTCCAACAGGGTTTATTTTATTTATTGTTTATTCTTTGTCTCCTCTCACTCAGCATAAGCTCCATGTAGGAAGAATGTTTGTCTGTTGATTGAATAGTCCCTGGTATACAGCAAGTGCTTGATAAATATCAGTTGAGTAGATTAAATCCACAGACAAATGACATGAAAGAAGCTCTCTGTCTCAGGCCATCTCCCCAGACTGGGTGTGAAGGCTGTGTGGCACTTCTGGTACCTCCCTGCGCTGGTGCAGTGCTGGCAACCTGGATGGTTTCGGTAATCAATGAGCTGAATGTAATCCAAAAGACTGAAAGACAGGGTGCTGGCTGAAGATCCTGTTCTGCAGGACGTTGAGACCTGATTTCTGAGCTTTGATTCCTTTTGATGTAGCTGACAGGTCTGCCCTGGGGCAGGTTAATAATTGCCCTGTTTTCTTTTTTTTCAAGAGTGTGTGTGACTCATTGCATTTCTTTGCTTCTTTTCCCAGCCAGTTTCAAGTGGATTCACCTCCACTTCACTCTCTGGGGAGGACCTGGCATTGCTGTGCCTTGTAGGTAAGTCAGTTCTGTCTCATGCCCCTTGGTGAGTTCCCAGGCCCTGCTGATACCATCTGCCTTCCTCCCATGGAGAGTTTTCATCACAGAAGCAACAGAGGCTGAAGTCACTCCATGGAAGCTGACAGTGGACTTCAGAGGCCAGAGAAAACATACCTCACCACGAGGTGACAAGCATCCTCTACATGCATGCCTCCTGGTGGCCTGGAAGACTTCCAATAAATAATTCATGAAACCAGACCAGAGAATGGCAAAAATATATTCTTAAGTGGGAATCTCCAAAGCACAAAGCAAGGCAGAAGAAAACAGTGACTGCAGGTTGGATTTTAGGGTGAAGGCCTTGTCTTTCTCTGTGTCTGGGTAGCATGAGACTTCCTCCAGCACAGGGCAGCCACGTTGTCCTACTGTGGACTTCTAGATCAGAAATCCAGAGTGTCCCTGTCCCCCACAAAGTAGAGGGTGTCTGTTCTTGGCTGACGTGCTGAATGTGACTCCAAAGAGCCTGAAGGTACACAGCGTCCTCACGCCTCACTCCACTTGGGCTGAACCATCTCAGGGTCATAGTCGGTGTCAGCTGCATTGGCTGACCCAGAATGCAGGCTCCCGAACCATTGTCTGTTAGAGGGTGAGGAACTAGAAAGGGAAGCTGTAGAGCCTCCTCTCTACTCTGACCTCTTCTCCACTCTTTGCGTCTTTCCTATTTCAGCACCACGACTGCTGGCCAGCACCTGGCTGACCTTCCTCTCCAGGCAGGGCTTTTTGAGAGAGCTGAGGCCCCCATTTGGTGCAGTGGCGTTGTCAAGGAATCGATGGCCAGAGGTGGAACAGAAATGAGCATGGAGCTCCTTTCCTGACTAGCACTGCCCCCGGGCCTCAGTTTCCTCCTCTGTAACGTGAGAGTGAAAATGTGTAGATGGCTTGAGGCTTAATGGGAATTGTGTAAATTTTTTCAGAGAAGTGCTTAGCAATGCTCTCAGGTGGAATATAACCCCTTGAGCTCTGACTCTCCAGGGACCCAGTGAGTACAACCTGGCCCCAGTTCCATCTTGAAATGTGAGCAAGGAGCAGAGAAACCAGCCAGGAGCAGGAAGGAGTGAGACCCTGTAAACATATACACAGAAACACAGACACATGCACACACAGACAGTCTCACACGTACATTCACAGAGACTCAGACACACACACACTGACACATAGTGAAAGACATACACACTCTCACATACTCACACTCACACACACAGCATGCCCTTCTGCGTGGGTCTCACCTGGCCTGCTGCCCCAGGCTCACTGTGTGCTCCAACCACCGTTATCTGGGAAGTTTCTGAACAATTGCTCTCTCAGTATTCTGTGGCTTTGCACAAGGTGCCCTTCCTGCCAGAAAGCTCTTCCTGCTCCTCTTTGCCAGAATCTCTCTTTCTTGTGTCTTTTTCCCAGGTTTTTTGAGGTATAATTGACACATAACATCTGTCTCCCCATGGTGGCCTCTCCGTGAAGAATTGTTTGCTTTGGAACTCTGTATTAAATTTGGGAGGCTGTCTGTTGATGCTGAGTCATCCTTTCACTGAAACTCCTAACAAGCACCTGATTAATATTTTTAAAATATCCTAAGCTGAATTCATAGCTTATTCTTCTGATAATCAGGTAGCAGGGAGGAAGATCTGCGACATGCCTTTCCTTCTGTGCCTGTTCTCATTCTGGGCACTCAAGGAAACAATCCTATTTGTCACAGTACAATGATCTGGGGCTCTGGGAGCCGTAATGTATGATTTCATAGCTGTGGTGGATAAATAGCTATAATTTTCATTAGTTCTCCTTGAGTAAGCTTCCTGCTGATACAGAAGAGACAAGGCCTTGAGCAAGATGCTCATCCCTGGGGGAAGGATTATAATTGCCAGCCAGAAAGCAGGATGGATAAGAAGACAAGAGCAAAGCAGGCCTGGGGAGCCAGGCGAGACTGAGCTCTGTGGGCTCAGGTGGCCTTCCATGCAGCAATGGGTGAGATGTGGGGTGTTTTTCTAATAGAGCAACTCCATTCCTAAGTACTTACCAAAGAGAAATGAAAATATACGATCACACAGAAAGTTATATAAGACCACTCATAGCAGCTTCATGTATAGCGGCTCAAAATGGGAAACAACCCAAACGTCCATCAACAGATGATTGGGTGAACAAAATTGCACTATCTTTGTACATTGGAATATTGCTCAGCAATAAAAAGGAATGGATTATTGACACATACAGCAAAAAGGATGACTCTCTAAGCATTATACTGAGTGAAAGACACCAGACTCAGATGGCAATATACTCTATCATTCCATGTATATGAAGCTCAAGAACAGGCAAATATGGTCTCTGCTGATAGAAATCAGAGCAGTGTCTGTCTTGTGGAGCCAGAGGGAGACTGGGCAGGGTCATGAAGGGGCTTTCAGGGTACAAGGCATGCTCTATATCTTGATTCAGATCACAGCTACATGAATGTGTACATCTGTCAAAGTAAAATGTACACTTAAGATCTATGCATTTGCTGTATGTAAAATGAAAAATTATGCCCCAAAATGCATGTTTAAATGAACTCAGAAAGCTGGCTGTCAGAAGGAAATTTATAAAGCAAACACCCTCCCTTGGTCATCAGACACATAAGACTGGAGCATGCATACTTATTAAAGTTGGGTTCACCTGCAGAGGATGGGGCATTTGCCTAATCTCCTCCAGACCTTTCCTTCCTTGGTGAATTTTCAAAAGGACACGTGTTGGCAGAGTGAGCTATAGCACCTGGGATGGAGGGAACTTAATCTTCATTTCTACTTAGTGTAGAAGGAGGTGAGGGTCTGGCTCCCAGATTCTTAAGCCAACCCTTCCTGGTGCTGAGACTGCCCGAGGCTTGGCCCACTTGGGCCTCTGGGATCAATCCTAGCTGAGAACCCGGGGCAGCCAGTCCCACTCAACATCCAGCCCTTCCTGTGACATGCTGGGCCCCACAGCTGATAATGGGAGTCTCATCTCATTCCCTGTGTGCGTCCTTGGGATAATAATAGTAGTAGTAATAAAAATAGGAATAGTAGTAACAATAGTAACAATAACAACATTAGTTTTAGTCAAAGTTCACCTGATTGTGAGAGATACAATTTCATCGCAGCTTCAGCTTCAGCCGTAAAGAGATACTTATTGTTAAGCACCCAAGGGCAATTTGTGCTACCCAGGGCAGGGCCCTGGGGCTTCCTGGACAGAAACCCTCTCTGAGCTGAGCCCCCCTCTTTTTCTTTCCTTTCTTTTCTTTCTTCTTTCCTTCTTTCTTCCTTCGTTCCTTCGTTCATTCGTTCTTTCCTTCTTTCCTTCCTTTCTTCCCTCCCTCCCTCCTTTCTGTTTTCTTTCTTTCTCTCTCTTTCTTTCTTTCTTTCTTTCTTTCTTTCTTTCTTTCTCCCTCCCTCCCTCCTGCCCTCCCTCCCTTCCTTCCTTCCTTCACCCCTTCCTTCCTCCCTCCCTCCTTTCCTTCCTTCCTTCCTCTCTCTCTCTTCCTTCCTTCCTTTCTTTCTTCTCTTTTGCCTCAGTAATTATTGCTTTCATTTCTCTGCATTTAATCTCTTTAAAAAACAACTTCTTTTACTTCTTCAGGCATGTGGCTGGAGGAGACTACCCCACAGAAGTAGCCTCGGCTCCAACATGACATATCTTTAGTTCAAATAATGAACAAAGGCAGACAAAACTTTGAATCCCTATTCTAAATTCCAGAGAGAGAAAGAGAGAGAGAGAACTTTATTGGCCCTGGTGTCTCCACCTTTGGTCTAGTCAATTATAGGCAAGGGCAAGGTGACCCTATGGGCAGATATTCCAAGAGTCATCCATAATATTATCAATATTTACGATAGTAATAGATGCCATTTGTTGGATTCCACAATATGTTAAATGTCTGCATGTATTATTTCATTTAATTTTCATAACAAATTAGCAAGGTAAATATTATCCTCATTTTGCAGGTGTGGAAGCTGGAGATTTAAGAGTGAAGTAACTTCTGTCCCATCACGTGGGTAGAAAGGCTGCAATTTGAGCCCACATTTGCCTGGCCACAAAGCCCTTGCTTGCTCTAGGAAGATACCTTATTTCTTCACATTTAGCCTGCTAAGGTATAATTTTCCTAAGGTTAAAAATTGTTACTCTGATGCAAATATAAAACAAACATACATCAAAGAGCTTATTCAGCTCATCACGTAATGAGGGAGCAAGTAAAACATTAAAACCAGGCTGAAAAACACTTGAGGAGGTAGGTATTTATAGGTAGTTTAATAAAAAACTAGTTTCTGGGTTAGATACAAAACTTGTTAAAGTCCTACAAGGAAATAAACGGTAACCTTTGGGTAATTGACTGTCTTTAGTCAGATAATCTCATCTTGTTGAGGGAAACATCTGCATCTGTAGGGTGGCATTTTGTTTATCCGTGTTAGTCTATACTGTACATTATACAATTGATCTCTAGGAGGGGTCCTTGATCCCCTGGTGTCAGGGTTTGGGGGAACCATGGCATTCTGGTCCCTCCATGTTGATAACTAGAACAGTCTTCCAGGAATGTTGAGGGCATGGTGGTGAGAAACAAGATTTGTAAAAACTCCAGCACATGGTGGGTACCCACCCCCTGATATCCTTCCTGGAAAAAAATGCATGTAAATAAATGAGTGAGTGGAAGATCACACACACTCCTTCAATAAATAATGCTTGCTCTTATCAAGATGATGCCTGACTCACTGGCCTGGAAGGTCAGCTGCTCTGTGTCCAAAGTGGGAAATCTGTTTCACTTTTCCTCAAAAATAAATCTAGGTCTTCTGACCACCTGATGCTTCTCTTGTGTAGCATGGTGTGCCCCTCCTCCTAGAAAATCAAGAATTCTTCTTGGGTGGGAGAGATTAACCAAGATGGCGGAGTAGAAGGACGTGCTCTCACTCCCTCTTGCGAGAGCACCAGAATCACAACTGGCTGCTGGACAATCATTGACAGGAAGCCCCTGGACTTCACCAAGGAGGATACCCCACGTCCAAGGACAGAGGAGAAGCCACAGTGAGACGGTAGGAGGGGCGCAATCAGAGTAAAATCAAATCCCATAACTGCTGGGTGGGTGGCTCACAGACTGGCGAACACTTATACCACAGAAGTCCACCCACTGGAGTGAAGGTTCTGAGCCCCACGTCAGCCTTCCCAACCTGGGGGTCCGGCTACGGGAGGAGGAATTCCTAGAGAATCAGACTTTGAAGCCTAGTGGGAATTGATTGCAGGACTTTGACAGGACTGGGGGAAACAGAGACCCCACTCTTGGAGGGCACACACAAAGTAATGTGTGCATCGGGACCCAGGGGAAGGAGCAGTGACCCTGGGGGAGACTGAACCAGACCTACCTGCTGGTGTTGGGGGGTCTCCTGCAGAAGCGAGTGGTGGCTCTGTTTCACTGTGGGGATAAGGACACTGGCAGCAGAGGTTCTGGGAAGTTCTCCTTGGCGTGAGCCCTCCCAGAGACTGCCATTAACCCCACCAAAGAGCACGGGTAGGCTCCAGTGTTGGATTGCCTCAGGCAAAACAACCAACAGGGAGGGAACCCAGCCCCACCCATCAACAGTCAAGTGGATTAAGGTTTTACTGAGCTCTGACCGCCATAGCAACAGGGAGGGAACCCAGCCCCACCCATCAACAGTCAAGTGGATTAAGGTTTTACTGAGCTCTGACCGCCACAGCAACAGTCAGCTCTACCCACCACCAGAACCTCCCATCAAGCCTCTTAGATAGCCTCAACCACCAGAGGGCAGACAGCAGAAGCAAGAAAAACTACAATCCTGCAGCCTGTGGACCAAAAACCACAGTTACAGAAAGATAGAGAAGATGAAAAGGCAGAGGGCTATGTACCAGATGAAGGAACAAGATAAAACCCCAGAAAAACAACTAAATGAAGTGGAGATAGGTAACCTTCCAGAAAAAGAATTCAGAATAATGATAGTGAAGATGATCCAGGACCTCGGAATAAGAATGGAGGCAAAGATTGAGAAGATGCAAGAAACGATTAACAAAGACCTAGAAGAATTAAAGAACAAACAAACAGAGATGACCAATACAATAACTGAAATGAAAACTACACTAGAAGGAATCAATAGCAGAATAACTGAGGCAGAAAAACGGATAAGTGACCTGGAAGACAGAATGGTGGAATTCACTGCTGCGGAACAGACTAAAGAAAAAAGAATGAAAAGAAATGAAGACAGCCTAAGAGACCTCTGGGACAACATTAAACGCAACAACATTCGCATTATAGGGGTCCCAGAAGGAGAAGAGAGAGAGAAAGGACCAGAGAAAATATTTGAAGAGATTATAGTTGAAAACTTCCCTAACATGGGAAAGGAAATAGCCACCCAAGTCCAGGAAGCGCAGAGAGTCCCATACAGAATAAACCCAAGGAGAAACACACCGAGACACATAGTAATCAAAGTGGCAAAAATTAAAGACAAAGAAAAATTATTGAAAGAAGCAAGGGAAAAACGACAAATAACATACAAGGGAACTCCCATAAGGTTAACAGCTGATTTCTCAGCAGAAACTCTGCAAGCCAGAAGGGAGTGGCATGATATACTTAAAGTGATGAAACGGAAGAAACTACAATGAAGATTACTCTATCCAGCAAGTATCTCATTCAGATTCGATGGAGAAACCAAAAGCTTTACAGACAAACAAAAGCTAAGAGAATTCAGCACCACCAAACCAGCTCTACAACAAATGCTAAAGGAACTTCTCTAAGTGGGAAACACAAGAGAAGAAAAGGACCTACAAAAACAAACCGAAAACAATTAAGAAAACGGTCATAGGAACATACATATCGATAATTACCTTAAACGTGAATGGATTAAATGCCCCAACCAAAAGACATAGACTGGCTGAATGGATACAAAAACAAGACCCATATATATGCTGTCTACAAGAGACCCACTTTAGACCTAGGGACACATACAGACTGAAAGTGAGGGGATGGAAAAAGATATTCCATGCAAATGGAAATCAAAAGAAAGCTGGAGTAGCTATACTCATATCAGATAAAATAGACTTTAAAATAAAGAATGTTAAAAGAGACAAGGAAGGACACTACATAATGATCCAGGGATCAATCCATGAAGAAGATATAACAATTATAAATATATATGCACCCAACATAGGAGCACCTCAATACATAAGGCAACTGCTAACAGCTCTAAAAGAGGAAATCGACAGTAACACAATAATAGTGGGGGACTTTAACACTCCACTTACACCAATGGACAGATCATCCAAAATGAAAATAAATAAGGAAACAGAAGCTTTAAATGACACAATAGACCAGATAGATTTAATTGATATATATAGGACATTCCATCCAAAAACAGCAGATTACACGTTCTTCTCAAGTGCACACGGAACATTCTCCAGGATAGATCACATCTTGGGTCACAAATCAAGCCTCAGTAAATTTAAGAAAATTGAAATCATATCAAGCATCTTTTCTGACCACAACGCTATGAGATTAGAAATCAATTACAGGGAAAAAAACGTAAAAAAGACAAACACATGGAGGCTAAACAATACGTTACTAAATAACCAAGAGATCACTGAAGAAATCAAAGAGGAAATAAAAAAATACCTAGAGACAAATGACAATGAAAACACAACGACCCAAAACCTATGGGATGCAGCAAAAGCGGTGCTAAGAGGGAAGTTTATAGCTATACAAGCCTACCTAAAGAAACAAGAAAAATCTCAAGTAAACAATCTAACCCTACACCTAAAGAAACTAGAGAAAGAAGAACAAACAAAACTCAAATTTAGCAGAAGGAAAGAAATCATAAAGATCAGAGCAGAAATAAATGAAATAGAAACAAAGAAAACAATAGCAAAGATCAATAAAACTAAAAGTTGGTTCTTTGAGAAGACAAACAAAATTGATAAGCCATTAGCCAGACTCATCAAGAAAAAGAGGGAGAGGACTCAAATCAATAAAATTAGAAATGAAAAAGGAGAAGTTACAACAGACACCGCAGAAATACAAAGCATCCTAAGAGACTACTACAAGCAACTTTATGCCAATAAAATGGACAACCTGGAAGAAATGGACAAATTCTTAGAAAGGTATAACCTTCCAAGACTGAACCAGGAAGAAACAGAAAATATGAACAGACCAATCACAAGTAATGAAATTGAAACTGTGATTAAAAATCTTCCAACAAACAAAAGTCCAGGACCAGATGGCTTCACAGGTGAATTCTATCAAACATTTAGAGAAGAGCTAACACCCATCCTTCTCAAACTCTTCCAAAAAATTGCAGAGGAAGGAACACTCCCAAACTCATTCTATGAGGCCACCATCACCCTGATACCAAAACCAGACAAAGACACTACAAAAAAAGAAAATTACAGACCAATATCACTGATGAATATAGATGCAAAAATCCTCAACAAAATACTAGCAAACAGAATCCAACAACACATTAAAAGGATCATACACCACGATCAAGTGGGATTTATCCCAGGGATGCAAGGATTCTTCAATATACGCAAATCAATCAATGTGATACACCATATTAACAAATTGAAGAATAAAAACCATATGATCATCTCAATAGATGCAGAAAAAGCTTTTGACAAAATTCAACACCCATTTCTGATAAAAACTCTCCAGAAAGTGGGCATAGAGGGAACCTACCTCAACATAATAAAGGCCATATATGACAAACCCACAGCAAACATCATTCTCAACGGTGAAAAACTGAAAGCATTTCCTCTAAGATCAGGAACGAGACAAGGATGTCCACTCTCACCACTATTATTCAACATAGTTCTGGAAGTCCTAGCCACGGCAATCAGAGAAGAAAAAGAAATAAAAGGAATACAAATTGGAAAGGAAGAAGTAAAACTGTCACTGTTTGCGGATGACATGATACTATACATAGAGAATCCTAAAACTGCCACCAGAAAACTGCTAGAGCTAATTAATGAATATGGTAAAGTTGCAGGATACAAAATTAATGCACAGAAATCTCTTGCATTCCTATACACTAATGATGAAAAATCTGAAAGAGAAATTATGGAAACACTCCCACTTACCATTGCAATAAAAAGAATAAAATACCTAGGAATAAACCTACCTAGGGAGACAAAAGACCTGTATGCAGAAAACTATAAGACACTGATGAAAGAAATTAAAGATGATACCAACAGATGGAGAGATATACCATGTTCTTGGATTGGAAGAATCAACATTGTGAAAATGAATATACTATCCAAAGCAATCTACAGATTCAAAGCAATCCCTATCAAATTACCAATGGCATTTTTTACGGAGCTAGAACAAATCATCTTAAAATTTGTATGGAGACACAAAAGACCCCGAATAGCCAAAGCTGTCTTGAGGCAAAAAAATGGAGCTGGAGGAATCAGACTCCCTGACTTCAGACTATACTACAAAGCTACAGTAATCAAGACAATATGGTACTGGCACAAAAACAGAAACATAGATCAATGGAACAAGATAGAGAGCCCAGAGATTAACCCACGCACCTATGGTCAACTAATCTATGACAAAGGAGGCAAAGATATACAATGGAGAAAAGACAGTCTCTTCAATAAGTGGTGCTGGGAAAACTGGACAGCTACATGTAAAAGAATGAAATTAGAATACTCCCTAACACCATACACAAAAATAAACTCAAAATGGATTAGAGACCTAAATATAAGACTGGACACTATAAAACTCTTAGAGGAAAACATAGGAAGAACACTCTTTGACATAAATCACAGCAAGATCTTTTTGGATCCACCTTCTAGAGTAATGGAAATAAAAACAAAAATAAACAAGTGGGACCTAATGAAACTTCAAAGCTTTTGCACAGCAAAGGAAACCATAAACAAGACCAAAAGACAACCCTCAGAATGGGAGAAAATATTTGCAAATGAATCAACGGACAAAGGATTAATCTCCAAAATATATAAACAGCTCATTCAGCTCAATATCAAAGAAACAAACACCCCAATCCAAAAATGGGCATAAGAGCTAAATAGACATTTCTCCAAAGAAGACATACAGACGGCCACGAAGCACATGAAAAGATGCTCAACATCACTAATTATTAGAGAAATGCAAATCAAAACTACAATGAGGTATCACCTCACTCCTGTTAGAATGGGCATCATCAGAAAATCTACAAACAACAAATGCTGGAGAGGGTGTGGAGAAAAGGGAACCCTCTTGCACTGTTGGTGGGAATGTAAATTGATACAGCCACTATGGAGAACAATATGGAGGTTCCTTAAAAAACTAAAAATAGAATTACCATATGACCCAGCAATCCCACTACTGGGCATATACCCAGAGAAAACCGTAATTCAAAAAGACACATGCACCCGAATGTTCATTGCAGCACTATTTACAATAGCCAGGTCATGGAAACAACCTACATGCCCATCAACAGACGAATGGATAAAGAAGATGTGGTACATATATACAATGGAATATTACTCAGCCATAAAAAGGAACGAAATTGAGTCATTTGTTGAGACGTGGATGGATCTAGAGACTGTCATACAGAGTGAAGTAAGTCAGAAAGTGAAAAACAAATATCGTATATTAATGCATGTATGTGGAACCTAGAAAAATGGTACAGATGAGCCAGTTTGCAGGGCAGAAGTTGAGACACAGATGTAGAGAATGGACATATGGACACCAAGGGGGGAAAACTGCGGTGAGGTGGGGATGGTGGTGTGCTGAATTGGGCGATTGGGATTGACATGTATACACTGATGTGTATAAAATTGATGCCTAATAAGAACCTGCAGTATAAAAAAACAAACAAAACAACTAATACTAAACTTTCATTGGGTTATTTGTATGGAAATATGTTAATATAAATGTTTCAGACATTACATGAAATTTCTAAAAATCTTATATTTGTATTTGTATGGAAATATGTTAATATAAATGTTTCAGACATTACATGAAATTTCTAAAAATCTTATATTTGTATTTGTATGGAAATATGTATGGAAATATGTTAATATAAATGTTTCAGACATTGCATGAAATTTCTAAAAATCTTATATGTTCTGGTATAATGTTATAAGTAATAATCCTAGTTATTACTTTAAAATGTATATCTCAGAAATAACTAATTTTCTTGTCAACTGCATTATTATGAACTTTCATCAAATCTTTAACCGTGGTCATTTTTAAGTTTTTTGTCACTTACAGACAGTTCTGGGTGTACTCTGATGATTTTGCAAATATGTTCCTATAAAAGGGTTTCATCTTCAAGAAATTCATGGAAAAGACTCTGACAAGTACAGGTTTCTGGTAACTGACTGTACTGCTGAACTGAATGAATAAGCATTTTCAGAACTCTAATGAAAAACTGATGAACTCATAAAAGTACTAACAAAAGATGAAGATGAAAAAAGAAATTAATTACATGGGACTGAGTGAACTGATGAGGATGAGTATAATTTGTGTGACTTTCTGTCTGAATTAAAAAAAAAAAAAAATCCCACAAGGACTCAGAGGCAAAGAATATACAAATCAATTTTCACTGCAAAGTAAAGGAGCTGTTACAGTGGAGGATTACTGGACTGAATGTCAATATTATGACATAGTATGAGTGTGCTTCATGTTTGGTAATTGCAATCAGTGTTGCTTTTGTTGTGGTCATCCATGTACAATGCTTGGTGTCAGTCTATTTATCTCTTGTAAAAATAAAATACAGTGTGTGTGTGTGAAAAAAAAAATCTATAAATACATTAAATTATACAATGAAAACCACTGCTTTCTGATATGTTGACCTGTTCTCCATACACAGGGACACTTGCTTTGGGAAGTCAAAGTAAGATGGTTAGGAAATAAAATGAAAATGCATACATTTTGTTACCACAGCACAATAAAAATAACCCTACCCATTCCTGCCCAAATGCTGCCTGTCCTCACAGGGGCTGCTCCCCCTCCCCCTGCCTCCCTTCCCTCTGACCCCCTAGGCCACTGACCACACCCCCTCTTAGAAACTCTCCTGCTCTTATGATCTGACAGACACACTTGTAACTGAATGCAATGGCTCTTCTTGCGTGTCTCACATATGGAGGGTTGCACTCTCTAAGAACAAGGACTTGATTTTGTTTTCATTTGCACAACGTTTAGGGTGCTGGGCACATGGGAAGTGGGGTCAGTGGGGTAGAAAGAGCATGTACTTTGGACACAGGTTATCCTGGGGTTAGACCCAGCTCCGACACCTACTGGCTTGTGACCTTAGAAGATTGCTTTATCATTCTGAATCTAGGGATCTTCACTGGCAAAATGGGGATAATAAAAGAGATGGTGCCAGGCACAGTAGACACTCCATAGAGTCTGGCTGTTATTATTTCTAGCGATAGAAGATAGGGACTCAAATTCCTGTTTACAGAAAGATGTGAAGTCAGCTTAGAGGAAAATGGCTCTGGTGTTACCTGGACTAATGGCGTCCACCTCCCAATCCAGGTGTGAGGAAATGTCTGTTGAGAACATTTGCTTCAAACTGGACGAAACATGTCTGGGCAGAGTTGTTGAGCTAGCGGAGTTTACTTTTTATTCTATCTTTGGAGCTGTGAGGGGGTTCCATCTAGATTTAATCAGAATGGAACTAGTTAAGTCTAGGGGGAAAGTATTTCTTTACTTGGAACAGACACCTTAAACTCATAGGTCAGCTTCCCTGCTCAACCATGATAATGTGCTAATGCCTCAATCAAGTCGCTGGAGAAGTTGTCATCTCAGTGATCAGAACTAGCCGATCTGGAAAATTTCTGCAGAAATCATGTTTGTCCTCTGCTGTCTCAGTGATTAAAACTCAAAGCTGTGTATTTAAATAACATAAGACAAGAGCCTCCCTCTAAGAAGGGAAGGGCAGCAGGAGAACAGCACTGAGCTTTGTGGCTGAGGACATGATACGGACTCATACTCCAGCCTACCTGTTGGCAGGGGGTCAAATATTTATTCAAAGGGTGGGTCACGACCCATTTATTCAGGTGGGTCACGACCACACGTGGGGTTCCATTTGCTAAAAAGTGACGGACTTCTCCTAGACTACCAGATCCCACCATGCCCAGGCCACAGTTTTCTATTATCTCATTACAAGAACCTGCAAAGATTTAGTGATGAATCTACAGTTAACCTAGAAATTCAATTGCTTGAGTCTTTAGAAAATAGTTTCTTTTCTTTGTGAGCTGTCCCTGAAAAAGTTGTCACTTAAAAAGAACCTTTTACTTTGAAATAATTGTGGATTCAAAGGAAGTTACAAAAAAGTTTACAGAGAGGTCCCATGCATCTTCACCCAGACTCCCCCAGTGTTAACATCTTAGAGAACTAGAGTAATGTCAAACCAGGAAATTGGCTGGTACAATCCACAGAGCTTGTTTATATTTCACCAGTTTTACAAGCATTTGTGTGTGTATGTGTGTGTATGTGTAGTTCTACATAGTTTTATCACATGTGTAACTTCATGTAACAGTGACCACATAACAAGGCTTTTTCATGCTATCTCTCTAGAGTCACACCCACCTCTTCTCCATCAATCCCCAACTCCTGGCAACCATTAATCTGTTCTGCATTTCTATAATTTTGTTATTTCAAGAAATTTATATAAACAGAATCATGCAGTATGGAAACTTCTGAGATTATCCTTTTCACTCAGCATATTTTCCTAATATTAATCCAAGTTACTGCAGGTATCATTAGTTTGTTCCATTTTATTGGTGAGTCCTATTCTGCACTGTGGATGGACCATTCTTGCTATTCACTCATTGAAGGAAATATGCATTGTTCCCAGTTTTTGGCTATAATGACTAGAGCTGCTAAGAATAGTCCTTGAACGTAAGTTATCATTTCTCTGGGATAGATGTCCAAAAGTGCAATTGGTAAGTACGTATTTAGTTTTAAAAGAAACTGCTAAACTATTTTCTAGTGTGGCTGTACTATTTTACATCCCTAATAGCAATGTATGAGTGGTCCAGTTTCTCAGCATACTCACCAGATTTTATTACTTTTTTAAATTTTAGCCATTCTGATCAGCATGTGGTGATATCTTATTGTGATTTTAATTCGAATTTCCTAATGGTTAATGATGTTCAACATCTTATCATGTGTATTTTGTTGACATCTGGGTATCCTCTTCAGTGAAACATCTGTTTATGACTTTTGTCATTTTCTAATTGGATTGTTTGTTTTTTTTACCGTTGACTTTTGAGAGTTCTCTATATATTCTAAATATAAACCCTTTGTTGGATATGTGGCTTGCAAATATTTTCTCCCAGTTTGTAGGTTGTGTTTTCATCCTTTTAACAGGATCTTTTACAGAGTAAAATTTTTTTATTATTTGTTTCAAAACAAAGAACTTTTTAAAAATTGAAGTATAGTTGATTTACAATGTTGTGTTAGTTTCAGGTGTACAGCAAAGTGATTCAGTTATACATATAAAGTTTTTATTTTTGATGAGCTCTGATTTCTGGTTTTTCCTTTTGTGGATTATGTTTTTGGTTTCAAGTATAAGAACACTTTGCCTAGGCCTAGGTCTTGCAGATTTTCTCCTACATCTTTTCCCTAAAATTTTTAAAGTTTCTCATTTTACATTTAAGTCCTTTTTGAGTTAATTTTTTATACAACGTGAGACTTAGGTTGAGATTCATTTTTTGGCCTAGCATGTCCACATGCTCCAGCATTTGGAAAGGCTCTTCTTCCTCCTTTGAATTGCTTTTGTACCTTTGTAAAAAATCCATGCGGGTCTCTTTCTGGATTCTCTGTTCTTTTGTGTTGCCCAATGTGTTGCCCTCTGCTGATACCACACTGTCTAGATTTCTGTGACTATATAGTGAGAATTAGTGCCAGGAAGAGAGAGTCCTCCTACCTTCTTTTCTTTTCTTTTTTTAAAAATTGAAGTTTAGTTGATTTACAATATTGTGTTAGTTTCCAGTGTACAGTAAAGTGAAAAGAGATACAGAAATATATATATATATATACACATACACACACACACACATTCCATTATGGTTTATTACAGGATATTGAATATAGTTCCCTGTGCTATATAGTAGGTCCTTGTTTTTTATATATTTTATATATAGTAGTGTATATCTGCTAATCTCAAACTCCTAATTTATGCCTCCTCCACCCCCTCTCCCCTTTGGTTAACCATAAGCTTGTATTCTATGTCTGTGAATCTGTTTCTGTTTTGTAAATAAGTTCATTTGCATCATATTTTAGATTCTACACATAAGTGACATCATATGGTATTTTGCCTTTCTCTTTCTGACTTACTTCACTTAGTATGTAACTCTAGGTCCGTCCATGTTGGGGCAAATGGCATTGTTTCATTCTTTTTTATGGCTGAGTAGTATTCCATTGTATTTGTGTACCACATCTTCTTTATCCATTCATCTGTCAATGGACATTTAGGTTGCTTCCATCTCTTGGCTATAGTAAATAGCTCTGCTATGAACATTGGGGTGTATATATATTTCAAGTTAGAGTTTTCTCTGGATATATGCCCAGAAGTGGGATTTCTGGATCATATGGCAACTTTATTTTTAGTTTTTAAAGGAACTTCCATACTGTTTTCCATAGTGGCTGCACCAATTTACACTCCCACCAATGGTGCACGAGTGTTCTTTTTCGCCACATCCTCACCAACATTTGTTATTTGTTGTCTTTTGGACAATAACCATTCTGACAGGTGTTAGGTGAAACCTCATTGTGGTTTTGACTTGCATTTCCCTGATGATGAGTGCTACTGAGCATATTTTCATGTGCCTGTTGACCATCTGTTTGTTGTCTTTGGAGAAATGTCTATTCAGTTCCTCTGTCCATTTTTTAATATATTTTTTTGATGTTGAGTTGTATGAGTTCTTTGTATATTTTGGATATTAAACCCTTATCAGCTATATTGTTTGCAAGTATCTTTTCCCATTCAGTAGACTGGCTTTTCATTTTGTTGATAGTTTCCTTCACTGTACAAAAGCTTTTTAGTTTGATTTAGTTCCATTTGTTTATTTTTGCTTTTGTTTTGCTTGCTTGAGGAGATATCCAACAAAATATTGCTAAGAATGTCAAAGAGCATACTACCTACGTTTTCTTCTAGAAAACGTTCTTCTAGAAGTTTTAAGGTTTCAGGCCTTACATTAAAGTCTTTAAGCCATCTCAAGATCATTTTTGTATATGGTGTGAGAAAATAGTCCAGTTTGATTCTTTTGCATGTAGATGCCAGTTTCCCCAACACCATTTATTGAAGAGGCTGTCTTTTCCCCTTTGTATATTCTTGCCTCTTTTGTGATACATTAACAGACCATATAAACTGTGGGTTTATTTATGGGCTCTCTGTTCTGTTCCATTTGTCTATTTTTGTGCCAGAGCATAGTGTGTGTGTGTGAGTGTGTGTGTGTGTGTGTGTGTGTGTGTGTGTATATATATATACACATACATACATACAGTTTAGGGGAATTTTCAGCTATTATTTTCTTCAAAAAATTTCTCTGCCCCTTTCTCTGTCTATCCTTCTTGGACTCTTATAATGGAAATGTTAGTGTGCTTGATGTTTTCTCAGAGTTCTCAAAGTATTCTCCTTAGAAAAAAATTTTTTTTCGTTCAGCTTGGGTGATTTCCACTCTTCTGTCTTCTAGTCTGCTGATCCATTCCTCTGTGTCATCTAATCTATTGTTGATTCTTTCTAATGTGTATTTTATTTTAGTTATTGCAATCTTCAGTTCTGTTTTGTTCTTCTTTCTATTTTCTCTTTGTTAAACTTCTCACTCTTCTGAGTTCACTGAGCATCTTTTTAAAATAATTTATTTATTTTTGGCTGCATTGGGTCTTTGTTGCTGTGCGTGGGCTTTCTCTAGTTGCAGTGAGCAGGGGCTACTCTTCGTTTGGGGTGCACAGGCTTCTCATTGTGGTGGCTTCTCTTGTTGTGGGGCACAGGCTCTAGGTGCATGAGCTTCAGTAGTTGCAGCATGCGGGCTCGTAGTTGCAGCACATGGGCACTGGGGTGCACGGACTTCAGTAGTTGTGTCACGTGGGCTCAGTGGTTGTGGCTCATGGGCTCTAAGCACAGGCTCAGTAGTTGTGGCGTACGGGCTTAGTTGCTCCTCAGCATGTGGGATCTTCCTGGACCAGGGCACGAACCCGTGTCCCCTGCATTGGCAGGCGGATTCTTAACCACTGTGCCACCAGGGAAGTCCCAAATGATCATCTTTGTGATTATTACCTTGAACTCTTTATTGGGAAGATTGTTTATCTCCACTTTGCTTAGTTCCTCTTCTGGGTTTTTGTCTTATTCCTTTGCTTAGAACAAAGGAATTTATTATTCCTTATTCCTTTGTCTCCTCATTTTGCCTAATTCTCTTTGTATTTCTATGTATTAGGTAGATCAGTTACATTTTCCAGTCTTGGAGAAGTGCCTTGTGTAGGAGACCTCCTATGCTTCCCAGCAGCACACTCACCTCTGATCAGCAGAGCTATATGCTCTAGGGGTGACCCCTGTGTGGGCTGCATGGGTCCTTCTGCTATGGTGGGGACAATCACTGTGGGTGTGCTGGTGGACAGAGCTGGCTCCCGGCCCAACTGGCTGTCAGGTCTTTCCTCATGTGAAGGCTGCTAGTTACTGGTGGGCAAGGTCAGGTCCCAGGGGGTCTGGCTGGGGGGCTGGGGAGTCCTGGGACTGGTGTCAGCCCACTTGTGGTTGGGGCTGGTTCCCCTCACAGCTGGCTGCTTGACCCAGAGGGTCTCAGGACTGGTTCTGACTGGCTGGTGGGCAGATGAGCCCCTGGTAAGAACAGGCTAGAGGGAGGACTCCAGTCTGATGTTTGTCAGCACCAGTGTTTTTGTGGTAGAACAAGATCTCCAAAACAGCTCCACCGGAGTCTATGTCCCCAGGGCGAGCTCCAGTTTCCTCCAGGAGACTCTCTAAGATCAGCAGGTGGGTCTGACCCAGGCTCCTTCCAAATTACTGCCTCTGCACGGGGTCTCAGAGTGTGTGAGATTTTGCCCTTTAAGAGTGGAGTCTCTGTTTCCCACAGCCCTCTGACTTTCCCAAAGTAAGCTCCTGGCCTTCAAAGCCAGAACTTCTGGGGACTTTTCTTCTCAGTGCAGGGTCTTTGGACTGGGGAGCTTCAACCCCTCACTCCTTGGGGTGAACCTCTGCAATTGTGACTATCCTCCCTTACGTGAGTCTCCCACCTGGGAGTTTGGGTCTTGACTGTACCTCGAATCCACCCCTCCTACCTGCCTCGCTGCGGTTTCTTCTTTATGTCTTTAGTTGCAGGAGATTTTTTCTGCTAGTCTTCAGGTTGTTCTCATAAACAGTTGCTCTCTAAATGTTGTAATTTTCTTGTGCCCATAGGAAGAGGTGAGCTCAGGGTCTTCCTACTCTGCCATCTTGGCCACTCCCCACCCAGAATCTTCCAATATTTTATTTTTAAAGTAAGAGAAAACTGTGTGAGTAGGCTAATTTTAATTTCATAACACCCTTGATTTACTGTGAAAAGTTCTCTAGGTGAACTGAGTGTTTTCTACCTGATTTTTCAACTGGACTTTGAGTGTGAATGTGTGTGTGTGTGTGTGTGTGTGTGTGTGTTGTCTGAAAATAATGCAGTTGTGACCCTCTGGTTTGATTTTCCTTTTAGTGACAAAGTATAATGAACTCCAGTATATTAAGACCTGTGTTTTTTCTGTTCATTGATGGAGGAAAGTAAAGGCAGATCAGAACCCGCACTGTAGCTTTTCTATTTTGTGTGTGTGACATAAGTTGAGCCCAGTTCTCCAAGTGAGGCCCTCCTTGTTATAAACTCCTTTCTCATTCATGAGTCATGGGGTGAGCTCCTCCAGGACTTGATGTGCACACACCCAACCCCTGCATCCAGGTTTAGGAAGGATGAAATGTCTGGACTTTGCAGTGGTGACCAGGCTGGTGATCCACAGGTCCTCTCGTGAAGGGAGTGGGAGGAGGCTTCTCCCTTCACAAGGGAGCTAAATGCCCTCCCAGCACCTGGCTGCAGCAGAAGGCTGAGGGGAGAGATCCCAGGGTGACATCAATGAGGCCAGAAGGAGGAGAGTGAGGGTCCAGTGCCACCAGGGCTCCGGTAGAGTGCTAAGAGCTTAGCCCCTTTCATTTCATTTATCTTAGGAGGTAGTCCTTCTTATAACCCCTGTCTTGCAGGTGAGAAAATGGAAATTTAGTGGGTGGTTTACCTTGCCCCAAATCTTGCAAGCAGAAAGTGGGGAGCCACAGAGAAGAACTCTGCAGACCTTCATTACAGGTGAGGCTGGGGGCTGGGGTACAGCCCTCTTCTAGCCACTTTTCTGTCAGCTTCCTTAAGGCCCTCACGGAGCAGGATGACGGGACTTGTCTCCAGATGGAATCAGGCCAGGTGGAAACCATACCCCACCCTACTACCACTGTGGTCTGCCCGTGGTTTCCAGTGAGTGCAGAGGTTGAAAACAGGACAGCCCTCTTCCAGGATGGAGGTTTGTATGTTATCCGCCCAGTCTCTCTCCAGGAAGGTATGAGTGTGTGAATGAGATCGCTAAGGACAGAGAGCATATAAAGTGCACAAGATGGTACATGGGGCCAACCTCAGTCTTCTGAAAAAATGAGCCAGAACAAAGCGTACCGAGTTATACATGACTGGGGCTCGGGCAGGCCAGGATGGGAACTGACTTGGGCTGGCGGATGGGTGTCTGCGGAGAGCTTTGGCAGGACTTAGCAGTCAGGACACAAGCCCCTCATGAAAGAGGGTGGGCAGAGCCGAGTGTCCTGGTGCCTAGAAAGTACCTGGAGCTTAGTGGTGCTTTCAAAGATGATAAGTGGACCAATGAATGAGCGAAAGAAAAAATGGCTCATATGATCGAGGCCAAGAGGGCCTTCCTACAGATTTCGTTTTTGAGTTTGGATGACTGGGAGCTTTAAAAATCAAGAAGTGAGGATGTCCTTGGAGTCAGATATTCTTTGCATAACCTTGGTAAGTGCAAACTGAGAGTGTGTATCAGTGCCCCAGGATGCTGAGATGAGAGAGATTCAGGAAGCAGTGACTGCCGGACAGCGTGCAGGGTGCGAGGACGCTCATGTCATTGGTTGAAGGTGCATTTCCCCGGCTGGGTGGCAGGGCAAGTCTTAGGTGAGCAGGCAGAGCATTTTGGTATTTGAAGTTGCTGTGAAGGGCCGCTCCTCCACATCACTCCCCAGACTCCTGTCCTGGCGTCTGAATCCCTCTGCCGTTCTGGTGAGCCTGCTAGGAGTGCTTCCCCTCAAGTGCTGAGAGCAGTATGGGGGGCCTCTGAGAGATGGGGGTTGGCGACAGGTGGGAGAAGCAGTTTCCCGTCTCAGAGGCCAGAGGGGCACTGACCCGGGCAACCTGGTGCAGTGGAAAGACCAGAGGATTTGGAGTTAGATGTGGGCCATATCCTAGCCTCATTGCTAATATGTGTCTAATCATGTGATGATTATGGGTCAATCACTTCATCTCACTGAGCCTCAGTTTCCAGGTCTGTAAGGTGGGTTGGTACTAATACAGCTTCTGGTTCCTGAGTCCCCAGCAGCCCTGCAGGTATGTGTTTCTATTTCCAGGCTAAAGACTCCCTAAGGGCTTGAGTTGAGGCCAAGGGGACCTCAGGGGCTCTTCCAATTGGGCATGGCTGGGTGTGCTGAGGGCTTCCTGTTCACAGGTTCAAGGCTAAGCCCACAACCAGGGGGTCATTCATTTGGGTCACAAAATCTTCAATCCTCACACTAGAATCAAATTTCCTGGAGAGGAGGGCAACCTGGGGTGAGATGGGGGACAGGTGGGGGCGGAGGGCAGCAGTGGGGTGGGCAGGAGAGCTGGAGGGTGAGGTAGTGTCTCTTCAGTGCCCACCGTGCTCCAAAGGAGCCTGGGTGAACCTGCGGGCTCCTCCACAAGCCCCACTGGCGGGCCTCGCAGACCTGGGGAGCCTGGCTGGGGAAGGGCACGATTCCAGAGGCACCTCATCTGAACAGGAAGGTCCTAGAGTGGTGGTGGCAGAACTGAACCTTTGTCCAAATGCAACCCAAGGTCGACTCCCACCTGGGAACCAGACAGGAGGGCGGCAGCGCATGGGAAGTGGCGAAGCGGGGCCGGGGGAGCTGAGCCTTGCTGGTCTCAGCGTTTCTGTGAGGCCCCAGGGCTCCGTGAACGTGGCGTGGAGAGCGCTCATTCGGGCCAGACTCCGTTTCAGACATGGAGATGCCCCGGGACACGGAGGGGGCTGCATGCAGACGGGCAGAGCCAGGGCCCCGTCCCTCTGCATTCTGCCCCCGCCGCCTCAAGGCTGAGTCCCCATCTGTCTGTTGTGTGCCAGGCAGTGACACGGACCTGCCTTTGAGTTTTGGCTGCACGACTTGCTAACTCGTGTCTCTACCGAGCTCAGGGTTTTCACACTGTGACGGGGACAGGAACCACCGCCCCCCTGCAGCTGTCTGGTAAGCATAATGCTGCTCTGTGTTCTCCTGGGGCAGCTGCTCTCTGCCTGCCCTTCAGCTCAGGGACGCCTCCTCTGGAGGCTTCCTGGTTGAGCTTGGGCCCCTTCCACAGACGCAAGGCCCTGGCTTTCCGCAGCCCTTGATCCTGTTTCATTCTGTGTGTCTCTGCTTCTGCAGGTGACAGTTCCAGGGCTGGCTGGATCTCCACCCTCCCTCAGGGGCGGAGGGAAGGGTAGAATGAGCCCAGGCTCTGGAGTCAGACAGGATGCACCCATCCACCCCCCCACCTGATGCTGGAAACCCACCAGCTTTGTGACCCAAGGTTCAATTTCCTGCTCTCTCAATGTGGGCACTGACCCGGGCACGCTGGGGTAGTGGGAAGACCAGAGGATTTGGAGTTAGATGTGGGCCATATCCTAGCCTCATTGCTAATTATGTGCCTAATCATGTGATGATTATGGGTCAATCAATCACTTCATCTCACTGAGCCTCAGTTTCCAGGTCTGTAAGGTGGGTTGGTGCTAATACAGCTGTGGAGAGATTGCTAAGTTAAGGTTACTAGGGTTGGTGCTGGGTGGGTCTTCTCTCTGACTCCCAAACCTGATGGAAAGTGATCTGTCCCTTCCCTCCAACCCCCTTCTGAGCCTGAATTTCCTCATCCATAAAATGCTGATGATGTCAACCATAGGTATCCATTCATTTATTCCCTCCCACCTTCCCTGCTGTCATCTGGCTGACATTTGTTGGGTGCTCCATCTAGGCACTGTGCCTCACCCATGGGATTGCTATGAGGCCACAGGAAGCAGCCCACATCGCCCAGCTGGCACACACAATTGCACACTCTCCTTGAGTGTGATGGAACAAGACAAACATAAGACCCTGCTCCCCAGCCCTGCATGAACAGACATTAAAAACAAGGGCACTAGGCAGCCACAGAATGACCCGGCTAACTCCACTGGCTGCTGATTCTCCTCCCATGACAACTCCAGCCTTGATCTGTTCTCCTTGCCTCCTAGATAAGAGTTACTAAGACACCTGCTCCTTGAATTGTCTCCATGTCCTGACAGCACCCAACCTACAATACACTCTTGCTGCCTTGAACGTTCTCCAAGGTCACCTGACATAAGCTCCAATCCTATAATCAGCCCCTCTGGATTCCCTTGCATGAAGCTGCTCCATGCTCTCTCTGCATGCAGCCTCCCTTGCTCCAGCAAGTAAAACACCTAATTCTGTTCGAGTGTGTTCCTGGTGGTCTTTGGCTGGTGGGCATCAATAGTGAAGACTGGGACCAAATAAAATATTGGAAATCAAAGTGCTTTGCAATTTTCAAAGACCTCCACAAGTTGGTGGGGAGGTGGGCTTATTCCTCTTCCAATGTAAAGGACTGAGTCCCACAGAGGAAAGCTCCAGCTGCGTGCTGTGGGTGATGGGATGTTCTACTTGTGTATCAGGCTAACCTGACGAAGCCCAGTGTATTCCAAGTTAGTGGAGTTCTAAATCAAAGTGACTGTGGTTTGATGCTTTCTTGGACTAGTTTAGCAAACTTGTAATGACCTCCACCTGGTACAGAAGGTGATTGGAAAACAAGTAAATCCAAAGTAGCAATTTTAATCATGTTTTATCAATAATTCAGTTCCCACTTAGCAGCAATAAAAAGTTCAAACTGGGAACTCACCATACCTTGTGGACACATTCCCACCAGCCAGCATCTGGTCTTTAATCACCCTTTAGTGTTTATTTCATCCAGAAAACATTTTGACTCCTTGGCCAGACCATCCCAGAGCAGGAGACAATATTTAGCAAATAAACAGAGAAGCACACACATTTGTCAAAAGATGAATTACAAGGAACACTATTCTAGGCAAAATGCTTTTGCTTTTAAAAAGCATCAATACAGGATGAATCTAGAGACTGTCATACAGAGTGAAGTAAGTCAGAAAGAGAAAAACAAATATCGTATATTAACACATATATGTGGAACCTAGAAAAACAGTACAGACGAACTGGTTTGCAAGGCAGAAATTGAGACACAGATGCAGAGAACAAACGTATGGACACCAAGGGGGGAAAGCGGCAGGGGTGGTGGTGGTGTGATGAATTGGGAATTGGGATTGACAGGTATACACTAATATGTGTAAAATGGATAACTAATAAGAACCTGCTGTATAAAAAAGTAAATAGTTCGGTCGGATCGCAGGGAGAGGACTGGGGTTGGCGGCGTGAACACAGCCTGAAGGGGTTAGTGCACCACAGCTGGCTGGGAGGGAGTCCGGGAAAAAGTCTGCAGCTGCCGAAGAGGCAAGAGACTTTTTCTTGCCTCTTTGTTTCGCGGCGCGCAAGGAGAGGGGATTCAGAGCGCCGCCTAAACGAGCTCCAGAGACAGGTGCGAGCCGCGGCTATGAGCGCGGACCCCAGAGACGGGCGTGAGACGCTGGGGCTGCTGCTGCCGCCTCCAAAAAGCCTGTGTGCGAGCACAGGTCACTCTCCACACCGTCCCTCCCGGGAGCCGGTGCAGCCCGCCACTGCCAGGGTACCGTGATCCGGGGACAACTTCCCCGGGAGAACGCACAGCGCGCCTCGGGCTGCTGCAACGTCACGACGCCTCTGCGGCCACAGGCTCACCCCGCCTCCTCCATACCGCTCCCTCCCCGCGGCCTGGGTGAGCCAGAGCCCCCGAAGCAGCTGCTCCTTTAACCCCGTTCTGTCTGGGCTGGAACAGATGCCCTCAGGCGACCTACACGCAGAGGCGGGTCCAAATCCAAAGCTGAACCCTGGGAGCTGTGCGAACAGGGAAGAGAAGGGGAAATCTCTCCCAGCAGCCTCAGAAGCAGCGGATTAAAACTCCACAAACAACTTGATGTGATGCATCTGTTGAATACCTGAATAGACAACGAATCATCCCAAATTCAGGAGGTGGACTTTGGGAGCAGGATATATTAATTTTTCCCCTTTTCCTTTTTTTTGTGAGTGTATATGTATATGCTTCTGGGTGAGATTTTGTCTGTATAGCTTTGCTTTATAATAGCTTTATTTTACTTCACTATATTATAACCTCTTTCTTTCTTTCTTTCTATTTTTTCTCCCTTTTACTCTGAGCCGTGTGGACGAAAGGCTCTTGGTGCTCCAGCCAGGCATCAGGGCCGTACCTCTGAGGTGGGAGAGCCAACTTCAGGACACTGGTCCATAAGAGACCTCCCAGCTCCACGTAATACCAAATGGCAAAAATCTCTCAGAGATCTCAATCTCAACATCAAGACCCAGCTTCACTCAATGATCAGCAAGCTACAGTGCTGAACACCCTATGCCAAACAACTAGCAAGACAGGAACACAGCCCCATCCATTAGCAGAGAGGCTGCCTAAAATCATAATAAGGCCACAGACACCCCAAAATACACCACCAGACGTGGACGTGCCCACCAGAAAGACAAGATCCAGCCTCATCCACCAGAACTCAGGCACTAGTTCCCTCCACCAGGAAGCCTACACAACCCACTGAACCAACCTTAGCCACTGGGGACAGATACCAAAAACAACGGGAACTACGAACCTGCAGCCTGTGAAAAGGAGACCCCAAACACAGTAAGATAAGCAAAATGAGACGACAGAAAAACACACAGCAGATGAAGGAGCAGGGTCAAAACACACCAGACTTAACAAATGAAGAGGAAATAGGTAGTCTACCTGAAAAAGAATTCAGAATAATGATAGTAAGGATGATCCAAAATCTTGGAAATAGAATAGACAAAATGCAAGAAACATTTAACAAGGACGTAGAAGAACTAAAGAGGAACCAAGCAATGATGAAAAACACAATAAATGAAATTAAAAATACTCTAGATGGGATCAATAGCAGAATAACTGAGGCAGAAGAAAGGATAAGTGACGTGGAAGATAAAATGGTGGAAATAACTACTGCAGAGCAGGATAAACAAAAAAGAATGAAAAGAACTGAGGACAGTCTCAGAGACCTCTGGGACAGCATTAAACGCACCAACATTCGAATTATAGGGGTCCCAGAAGAAGAAGAGAAAAAGAAAGGGACTGAGAAAATATTTGAAGAGATTATAGTTGAAAACTTCCCTAATATGGGAAAGGAAATAGTTAATCAAGTCCTGGAAGCACAGAGAGTCCGATACAGGATAAACCCAAGGAGAAACATGCCAAGACACATATTAATCAAACTATCAAAAATTAAATATAAGGAAAACATATTAAAAGCAGCAAGGGAAAAACAACAAATAACACACAAGGGAATCCCCATAAGGTTAACAGCTGATCTTTCAGCAGAAACTCTGCAAGCCAGAAGGGAGCGGCAGGATATACTTAAAGTGATGAAGGAGAAAAACCTACAACCAAGGTTCCTCTACCCAGCAAGGATCTCATTCAGATGTGATGGAGAAATTAAAACCTTTACAGACAAGCAAAAGCTGAGAGAGTTCAGCACCACCAAACCAGCTTTACAACAAATGCTAAAGGAACTTCTCTAGGCAAGAAACACAAGAGAAGGAAAACACCTACAATAACAAACCCAAAACATTTAAGAAAATGGGAATAGGAACATACATATCGATAATTACCTTGAATGTAAATGGATTAAATGCTCCCACCAAAAGACACAGGCTGGCTGAATGGATACAAAAACAAGACCCATATATATGCTGTCTACAAGAGACCCACTTCAGACCTAGAGACACATACAGACTGAAAGTGAGGGGATGGAAAAAGATATTCCATGCAAATGGAAATCAAAAGAAAGCTGGAGTAGCAATTCTCATATCAGACAAAATAGACTTTAAAATAAAGACTATTACAAGAGACAAAGAAGGACACTATATAATGATCAAGGGATCGATCCAAGAGGAAGGTATAACAATTGTAAATATTTATGCACCCAACATAGGAGCACCTCAATACATAAGGCAAATACTAACAGCCATAAAAGGGGAAATCGACAGCAACACAATCATAGTAGGGGACTTTAACACCCCACTTTCACCAATGGACAGATCATCCAAAATGAAAATAAATAAGGAAACACAGCTTTAAATGATACATTAAACAAGATGGACTTAATTGATATTTATAGGACATTCCACCCAAAAACAACAGAATACACATTTTTCTCAAGTGCTCATGGAACATTCTCCAGGATAGATCATATCTTGGGTCACAAATCAAGCCTTGGTAAATTTAAGAAAATTGAAATCGTATCAAGCATCTTTTCCGACCACAACACTATGAGACTAGATATCAATTACAGGAAAAGATCTGTAAAAAATACAAACACATGGAGGCTACACAATACACTACTTAATAACGAAGTGATCACTGAAGAAATCAAAGGGGAAACCAAAAAATACCTAGAAACAAATGACAATGGAGATACGACGACCCAAAACCTATGGGACGCAGCAAAAGCAGTGCTAAGAGGGAAGTTTATAGCAATACAAGCCTACCTCAAGAAACAGGAAACATCTCGAATAAACAACCTAACCTTGCACCTGAAGCAATTAGAGAAAGAAGAACAAAAAAACCCCAAAGCCAGCAGAAGGAAAGAAATCATAAAGATTAGGTCAGAAATAAATGAAAAAGAAATGAAGGAAACAATAGCAAAAATCAATGAAACTAAAAGCTGGTTCTTTGAGAAGATAAACAAAATTGATAAACCATTAGCCAGACTCATCAAGAGAAAAAGGGAGAAGACTCAAATCAATAGAATTAGAAATGAAAAAGGAGAAGTAACCACTGACACTGCAGAAATACAAAAGATAATGAGAGATTACTACAAGCAACTCTATGCCAATAAAATGGACAACCTGGAAGAAATGGACAGATTCTTAGAAATGCACAAACTGCCGAGACTGAACCAGGAAGAAATAGAAACTATGAACAGACAAATCACAAGCACTGAAATTGAAACTGTGATTAAAAACCTTCCAACAAACAAAAGCCCAGAACCAGATGGCTTCACAGGCGAATTCTATCAAACATTTAGAGAAGAGCTAACACCTATCCTTCTCAAACTCTTCCAAAATATTGCAGAGGGAGGAACACTCCCAAAGTCATTCTACGAGGCCACCATCACCCTGATACCAAAACCAGACAAAGATGTCACAAAGAAAGAAAACTACAGGCCAATATCACTGATGAACATAGATGCAAAAATCCTCAACAAAATACTAGCAAACAGAATCCAACAGTACATTAAAAGGATCATACACCATGATCAAGTGGGGTTTATCCCAGGAATGCAAGGATTCTTCAACATACGCAAATCAATCAATGTGATACACCATATTAACAAATTGAAGGAGAAAAACCATATGATCATCCCAATAGATGCAGAGAAAGCTTTTGACAAAATTCAACACCCATTTATGATAAAAGCCCTGCAGAAAGTAGGCATAGAGGGAACTTTCCTCAACATAATAAAGCCCATATATGACAAACCCACAGCCAACATTGTCCTCAATGGTGAAAAACTGAAACCATTTCCACTAAGATCAGGAACAAGACAAGGTTGCCCACTCTCACCACTATTATTCAACATAGTTTTGGAAGTGTTAGCCACAGCAATCAGAGAAGACAAAGAAATAAAAGGAATCCAAATCGGAAAAGAAGAAGTAAAGCTGTCACTATTTGCAGATGACATGATACTATACATAGAGAATCCTAAAGATGCTACCAGAAAACTCCTAGAGCTAATCAATGAATTTGGTAAAGTAGCAGGATACAAAATAAATGCACAGAAATCTCTTGCATTTCTATACACTAATGACGAAAAATCTGAAAGTGAAATTAAGAAAACACTCCCGTTTACCATTGCAACAAAAAGAATAAGATATCTAGGAATAAACCTACCTAAGGAGACAAAAGACCTGTATGCAGAAAATTATAAGACACTGATGAAAGAAATTAAAGATGATACAAATAGATGGAGAGATATACCATGTTCCTGGATTGGAAGAATCAACATTGTGAAAATGACTCTACTACCCAAAGCAATCTACAGATTCAATGCAATCCCTATCAAACTACCACTGGCATTTTTCACAGAACTAGAACAAAAAATTTCACAATTTGTATGGAAACACAAAAGACCCCGAATAGCCAAAGCAATCTTGAGAACGAAAAATGGAGCTGGGGGAATCAGGCTCCCTGACTTCAGACTATATTACAAAGCTTCAGTAATCAAGACAGTTTGGTACTGGCACAAAAACAGAAATATAGATCAATGGAACAGGATAGAAAGCCCAGAGATAAACCCACGCACATATGGTCACCTTATCTTTGATAAAGGAGGCAAGCATATACAGTGGAGAAAAGACAGCCTCTTCAATAAGTGGTGCTGGGAAAATTGGACAGGTACATGTAAAAGTATGAAATTAGAACACTCCCTGACACCATGCACAAAAATAAACTCAAAATGGATTAAAGACCTAAGTGTAAGGGCAGACAGTATCAAACTCTTAGAGGAAAACATACGCAGAACACTCTATGACATACATCACAGCAAGAATCTTTTTGACCCAGCTCCCAGAGAAATGGAAATAAGAACACAAATAAACAAATGGGACCTAATGAAACTTAAAAGCTTTTGCACAGCAAAGGAAACCATAAACAAGACCAAAAGACAACCCTTAGAATGGGAGAAAATATTTGCAAATGAAGCAACTGACAAAGGATTAATCTCCAAGATTTACAAGCAGCTCATGCAGCTCAATAACAAAAAAATGAACAACCCAATCCAAAAATGGGCAGAAGACTTAAATAGACATTTCTCCAAAGAAGATATACAGATGGCCTACAGACACATGAAAGAATGCTCAACATCATTAATCATTAGAGAAATGCAAATCAAAACTACAATGAGATATCATCTCACACCGGTCAGAATGGCCATCATCAAAAAATCTAGAAACAATAAATGCTGGAGAGGGTGTGGAGGAAAGGGAACACTCTTGCACTGTTGGTGGGAATGTAAATTGATACAGCCACTATGGAGAACAGTATGGAGGTTCCTTAAAAAACTACAAATAGAACTACCATACGACCCAGCAATCCCACTACTGGGCATATACCCTGAGAAAACCATAGGTCAAAAAGAGTCATGTACCAAAATGTTCATTGCAGCTCTATTTACAATAGCCAGGACATGGAAGCAACCTAAATGTCCATCGACAGCTGAATGGATAAAGAAGATGTGGCACATATATACAATGGAATATTACTCAGCCATAAAAAGAAATGAAATGGAGGTATTTGTAATGAGGTGGATGGAGTTAGAGTCTGTCATACAGAGTGAAGTAAGTCAGAAAGAGAAAAACAAATACAGTATGCTAACACATATATACGGAATCTAAGGAAAAAAAAAAAAAGGCCATGAAGAACCTAGTGTCAAGATGGGAATAAAGACACAGACCTACTAGAGAATGGACTCGAGGATATGGGGAGGGGGTGGGGTGAGATGTGACAGGGTAAGAGAGTGTCATGGACATATATACACTACCAAATGTAAAATAGATAGCTAGTGGGAAGCAGCCGCATAGCACAGGGAGATCAGCTCGGTGCTTTGTGACCACCTAGAGGGGTGGGATGGGGAGGGTGGGAGGGAGGGAGATGCAAGAGGGAAGAGAAATGGGAACATATTGTATATGTATAACTGATTCACTTTGTTATAAAGCAGAAGCTAACACACCTTTGTAAGGCAATTATACTTCAATAAAGATGTTTAAAAAAAAAAAGTAAATAAAATAAAATTCAAAAAAAAAAGCATCAATACATAAATTAGCCTGTCAGAAAACGTATGCAGCTAGTTGCACAGAAAAATATGTGGTCCTATAGTAACATCCTCTACGTATAGTCACTTCTTGCAAAGCAAGAGTGATTGGGCATATTAATAATGGAATGGAAGTCAAACTATTCAGTAAATTGCTTTTTTGAGCAAAGAATCTTGTTAGAATTCATTTTATAACATATTTAATCCTTTTCACAACTTAATGAGTATTTAACTCTTGTTTGCAGACCAACTAAAGAAGTGATTTTGCCACTTTTGGAGTAATATTAAAAACAAACAATAAATTGTAAGAAGCATAGATTTTCAGACCAGGCAGTGGGGAGACATCCTGGGACTCAGTGTTTCTGTGTCTGGCTGGGGGCGCTGAGCTGGCAGGGGCAGTTGCCCGGTGGCCACAGGGAATTACAGGCTGCCAGGCGCCCATGTGACCATGGAGAAGGAAAATGACTCAGTTAGAATGATCGGGTTTGATGTGTGCAGATCAGTGAGCCAAGCTCCTCACCCGATCTGTGGGTGGGCACCTGAACCGTGTGTGGATAAGCACCGCCAATTCCACTGCGTCATCATCACTTGCTGCAAATCTGACTGGTCTTTACGATGATGACTCCTTGATGCCTGGGCTGAATCTTCTCATTGCTGGACCTGGCACGTAGCAGGACTATTTAATGTGTGTTCAATGCATGTTTGCTGACAGAAGCAGTCCTCTGCAGTGCCCTTCGGGTTGCATTTATAGGGGGCAGTGTAGTGCAGTGGTTAGGCACTCATACACTGGAGCTCCATCCTCGCTCTGCGCTTCTCAGTTACATGACCTTCCCGGGCAGATCATTTTAACTCTCTGCATGTCAGTTTCTTTCCTGTAAACTGGGGAAACTATAGCCCTCTTTTGTAGGATTGTTGTGAGAATTAAAAGAACCCATAAGAGCTTTCATGCAGGGTCTGATGTGAGGTGCTGGGCATGTGCTTTGTGTGAGCCTGTGGTCTGGGGCTGCCGGACGTCTGTTAGGGGCATGGGCACCTGGGATGGTTTTGTGAACAGCAAAGCTGTGGCCAATAAGGAATACACTTGTTTAGTGCTTATATTTTCTAAGAACTTTACATCTTTGCACTTTGACGTTCTGGGAACAAAAGTAACTATTTTCTTGAGGACATTTCCCTCAAAGAGAGTCTGGCGTTCAGTCGCTCACAAGCCCTCCCCGACCTTGGGAGTGATGGAGGAAACTCTGGTCTGCTGGCCTGGGTGCTGCTCGGTGGTGGGGGGAGGGCACCTTCCATTCATCTCTGTATCCCCAGGGCCCAAGTCGGGGCAACTGAGGGTGGAGACAGCACGCCAGGGAGAAAGTGTCACCTGAACACTGGTGGGAACAGCAGAGTCAGAAACAAGCAGGCCCAGGGTCTGGAGTATAGGTTTGGGGGGCTGAGGATGGGAAGACTGGCATGAAAGAAGCTTAGAGGGGTCCCAACCTGGAGCATTTTAAGGATCAGTGAGCTAAACATGCTGGACTCATGCTGCTGTCCAGGCAGACAGACCACAGAGGGCCCACGACAGTGGACAAGGCATGCAGAGGCTGCAGGATCTGGCTGGCCGCACGGGGGGCCGAGCCCCCGAGGCTGGGAGCGGTTTGAGGGGTCCATCTAGGCAGAGGCAAACCTGCTGGCCCAGACCTGGGCTAGATCCTGTGTCTGCAGGGGCCAGCAACCTATTCACCAAGGCTTTGCCCTGGGCAAGTCCTTCCTTTGTGAACTGGGAACTGTGTCGACAAATTCTGGCTCAGCAGTGGCAGAACGTTTATAAAAATTAGTTTATAAAATGAATCAAATGACTTGTCAGGTTTTAGGCCAGGGTGTTACTGTTCGCCAAGAATGGCAACCACCCTTTGTATTTTTATTATATCTTAGCAGTAAAGCACACCCTGGAAAGTCTTCGAGGAGACTTGCTGAGTTGGCAGAGCAGCCTCTCCTTGGATCAGCTATTATTAAAATGAACCTATTAACCAAGATACTTTATAAACTCCAGATGATCTCTTTTCTATTATCCTCTAAGAAGATTAACATTTCTAGTGTTTCTTTTATGAAGTTTTGGGGAAAGACAAATAACCCAAGGTTAAATGAAGCATCATTTCCTGTCTTGCCAATTTCTTTTTCTTAAGAGCCTGGAGTCAGAAATCTGGGTCATATTTTCCTGTGTCTTTACCTGTCTGGTAATTTTTGATTGGATGTCAGACATCATATATTCACCTTGTTGGGTACTGGACAGTTTGAACTCCCACCAGTGTTCTTGAACTTTGTTGTGTGATTCAGTTAAATTATTTAGGAAGAGTTTGATCTTTTGGATTTTAAGATTTTTTAGTCAGGACTAGACTTTGTACTCAGTCTAAGTTTAATTATTCCACATTCTTGAGGCAAGGCCCTTCTGTATACTCCACCCAACAACCTTGAACCATGAGATTTTCCAGTCTGGCTGGTGGGGACAGGCAATATTTCTGGCCCCGTGTGAGTTCTAGGAACTGCTACCTTCCATTCTTTTAGGTAGTTCTTTCCTGGCTGAGCACAGTTTCCTTGTACAGTAAATCCTTTACATACAGATCTTCAAGTAGTAAACTTTCAAAGATGCGGATGTGTGTTTGCATGTCCAATCACATAAGACCTGAGTGAAATTGCAGCTTGCCCTTGGTCTCCTATTGTTGATGATCCTTCAGCTCTACCATCTCCCACCTCTCTCCCTCCTCCAGTCAGTAACTCTTCTTGCCTGTTCACTCGATGCCAGCCCCTGGATGCCAGCGGTTGTACTGTACTGCTGTACTTTTCAAGGTACTGTACTGTAAGATTAAAAATGTTTTCTTTATTTTTTGTGTTTGTTTGTTTTTCATGTATTATTTGTGTGAAAAATATTATGAACCTATTGCAGTACAGTACTATATAGCCGATTGTGTTTGTTGGGTACCTAAGCTAACTTTGTTGGACTTATAAACAAATTAGACTTATGAATGTGCTCTCAGAACAGAGCTCTTTCCTATGTAGGGGACTAACTGTACGCACATGCTGATGAGGACCCTGAATACTCAAGAAGGGCTCTCTGCAAGTCTGCAGTATTCTCTCTCTCCCCTGATGCTCTGTTCTGCAAACTAGCCAGTCTCCCTAGACCCTCAACTCAAGGAGACTGTGAGCTCTAGGGAACTCTCTCCTTTGGCTGTGGCCTGAAACCTCTTTCTGGGGAATAAGCTGGGACCAACATAAGGCTCTTCTCACCTGTTGACCACCTCTCAGGGGCTCCTGTCCTTTGTTGCTTGATGTACAGTGTCTCAGTAAACTGTTGTTTCATATATTTTGCCTGTTTTTTCAACTGTTTCAGACAGGAGGGTACTTGTCAATCCATCTTGGCTGGAGGCAGGAATCTCTTGTTATCTCATTTTACAGGTTGGGGAGTTGAGACTCAAAGATTTTAAGTAGTTTGCCCAAGCTGGTAGATGTTGGAACCAAGATTCAAGCCTAATGCTTTTTCCAGGACACCATGCCATGCAGTCTTGGACGAACTAGGTAAATTCTTTAAACATCAGTTGTTTTTTTTCCCTTGGAAAAATGGGGCAATGATGAGATTTGCATGTACAACACCCAGCTTGACTCACAGGCACTGCTCACTTTATGTTAGTCCCTTCCTGCCTTTTAGCTAAATGCTCAATTCACAAGTGAGGTTCTCATAGCCAGGATGGTGCACAATTCTGTGTGGCACCTGGGTGAACAGTGCTTGAGGGAACTCTGCTTCCTCTCTAACTGGGTACCCAGAACCTTGGGAGTGAGTTGTCTGAAAGGGTCACTTTTTACAGCTTCTCTGGGTCCTACTCTCAACACATGCTCATCACTAGTGAAAATCAATCTTGACACCAAACTAGGGTGAGTACAGACCTGCTGGTCTTCATAAGACCAAGTAGAGAAGTGACTCCTGAATCTGTGGTGTCATGAAAACTTTGTTCATAGGATGCACCTCTTTCCCTCCCGTTCATGCTTTCATGGACTAGTCATACTTATTAGGATGAAGGGAATCCTCAGTGCTCAGTAGAAGAAGGGCCTGGAAACATTCCCAGATGTTGGCCCCAGGAGGCTCCATGATTTAGGGTTAGAAACCCATGGTGAACTCAGTTCCAGCAGTGATCCTGGGCAGGTCATCTCCCTTCTCTGAGTGTCATTTTCTTCATCTGTAAAATGGGGATATTAATCCCTAGTTTTGTAAGGTTGTTATGAGGTTTGGAGATAAGGCATGTAAAATGAGTATCACATAGTAGATGCTCAATAAATGATAATTAAACTAGAAAACTTAAATTGCACCTAACCAAGCATGTTTCCAAAGGAGGTTTTGGGGTCAGGAATAAGGATGGATTCCAGAGCAATTGCAACATCATATGAAGTCATTAGGCTCTCAGGGTCTCACATAAAATCAGTCTTAATTAGGTAGGACCTGCTATCAATTTGTAATATCAGAGCTCCATTTTCCTTTATGGTGGCCGGAGTAGACTAGGATGTTTAGAATACCTGTGCAATGAGGAAGCCTGCAAAGACAAGCACAGAAGGGCTGAGTTTATTTCAGGAAGGACAGAAAAAACCCCACTAAATTTGGCTTTAGATTCAGCACCATAGAAGGAAGACATGAGCTCTCCCACAGCAAAGCGTGTTTTCCTGCCATCTCCCACCTGTCTTTGTTGGGACACTTACTGTGTGTCAGCCACTCACCTGGCCAGGTACTCTCAGCATTATATTGTACTTAATCCTCATATCAGCCCTGAAATGTCAGGGTTGTGTGTGTGGACACGGAAGCTCAGGGGGGGACACGGCTTAAGCAGGCTGTGTCGCTGATGGCTGACCCTGGGACAAGAACCCGGGTTGGCCTAACTACAGGCTGCCTGCTTCAGAGGAAGGTGGGCATGCCCAGTAGGGTGGGGCAGGTGTCTGCAGTCAGGAGAGCATCCTCAGAGCATGACAGGGAAGCAGATGATGTGAGGAGCCAATCCAGAATTGCACAGGACACTGCCGTGAAGACGATGCCAGGCAAGTCTGCTAACTGGAGGTGACACTTGAGGACTCATAAACTGGCCTTGACTGGGGACACAAGTGGTTCCAAAGCCTCCGGTCAGGCTGAGGCTCTGCGGGGAGGCAGGTGGAGCTCCCAGGCTTGGAGCCGGCAGCCCTGGTGGGCCTGTGCTCAGCTCAGGGCCAGGAATGACCAGGGTGGGGCAGGGTAGCAGACTGGGAGGTTGATTGGATGGCTCTGAGCTTGTCGATTAATCTGGGGAGAACTGACATGTGTACACTATAGAGACTTCCAGTCTGTGAACTTATGTCTCTTTAAGTTTTCCCTCTATAATGTTTCATGTTCCTGTGTAGAGGACTTGGCCCCCCCTTTGTTAGATTTAATCTAAGGTATTTAATGTTTATTGGCTGTTATTATAAGTGGGTACCTTTCTCAAATTTCATTTTCTATTTTTTTTGTTGCTGGAATATAGAAATATAAATTATAGTTTTATTTCTTCTTTACCAAATCTTAAATCTTTTATTACTTTTTGCCTGCCTTAGACATTGGCCACTATCTCCAATAAAATGTTAAGTGAAAGTGGTAATCAGTGGGCATCCCTTCTTGGTCCTGAATCCAGAGGGTAGGATTTCAGTATTTTACTGTTTAGGGGAGATACTTGTTGCAGGGATTGTTTTTAGTAGATACTATTTATTAGATTAAGGAAGTTACCTTCTGTTCCTCATTTGCTAAAATCTTTTTTTCCTGAATGGATGTTGAATTTTATCAAATGCTTTTTCTACATCTATTAAGACGCTCAAAAGATCTTACTCCCTTATTCTGATACTGTGTTGAATTACATTGGTTGAATTTTAGTTGTAAACCAATTTTGCTTTCCTAAAATAAATTTAACTTGTTTCTTTGTTGTATATCACTGGATTCAATTTGCTCATATTTTGTTTATGACTTTTGTAACTACGTTCATGACCGATATTGGTGTGTGATTTTCCTTTCTTGTAATGCCCTTAATTTTTGGTAGCAATATTAAAATAAGCTGGGAAATGTTCCTTTCTTTTCCACTATCTGGAAGAGTTTGTGTAAGATTTGTGTCATTTCTTTTTAATATTCAATAGAATTTATTGGTAAAGCCAGTTAGACCTGGAGTTGTCTTTATTGGAAGAATTTTAGTTAATGATTCAATTTTTAAAAAGATATCTACCTATTTAGATTTTCTTTTTACATCAGTTTTGGTAAGTTGTGTTTTTCAAGGAATTTATCCATTTTATTTAAATGTTCATATGTATTACCATAAAGTTTTTATAAAATTCTTTTTCTATCTTTTTAATCTCTGTATAATCTATACCAATGATCCCCTTTTTGTTTCTGATATTAGTTGATTGTGCCTTTTCTCCTTATTTCTTGACTAGATAGCTTAGAATTTAAAAAAAAATTGGTGATGTTCATTTTTTGTATTTTATGTTTTCTGTTTCTTTAATTTCTGTTCTTAATATTATTGTTCCTATGACTGTTTTTACTTTCTTTACTTTTTCTTATTTTTAAGAAGGTACTTTATTTTTTAGCCTCTCTTCTAATATTTACATTTATGGCTATATAATTCTCACTAATTTTGAATCTAGCTGTATCCCACAAACTTTGATATGTCATATTTTCAATATCATTTAAAAGTATTTTAAAATTTCAACTGTGACTTTTTTCTTTGACTCATGGATTTATTATTTTGCTTAATTTCTAAACATGTAGGGATTTTATATTTAACTTTTGTTATTGACTTCTGATTTAGAATGCTCAAGGAACATACTCTGAGTGATTCTAAGACTTGAAGCTTGCTTAAGGCCCAATATATGGCCAATTTGATAAATATTTCATGTGCCCTTGGAAGGAGCACACATTCTGCAGTGGGGCACAGTCTTCTGTACCTGTTGGTTAGGTGGATTTGTTGGTTTCCATGCTTTTGCTCAAAGAACTTACTGTAGTATTTTTTTAGAGTGGGTTTCCTGATGATGAATTCTGTACTTTTGTTTGCTTGAAATGTTTTGTTTTGCCTTTGTTTTCAAGGATACATTTTTCTGGGTATAGAATAGTAGGTTGGCAATTGTTTTGTTTCTTCTGCACTTTAAAGATGCTGTTCCATTTTCTTCTGACTTCCATTGCTTCTGAGAGGGATTTTCTGTCAGTCTTATTGTTGTTGCTCTGTTGGAGGTGATCTTTTTCTTCTGGCTGTATAAACAATCTCTCTCTTTCTCTCTCTTTTAGCACTTTTACTCTGATGTACTTAGGGGTTGTTTTCTTACAGGTTGTAACACCTTTGAATATGTGGTTTGATATCTGTCATCATTTTGGGGAAAATTCTCTGCATTATCTTTTGGTTGTTTCTCCATCCCCCTTCTCCTTTGGGACCACAGTCACCATATGAAAGACCTTTCCACCATGTCTCTGTGTCTCTTGCTTCTTTCTGTATTTCTCATCTTCTGTGCCTCAGTCTAGACGTGTTCTTCTGAATCATCTTTTATTTCATGAATTATCTCTTCATTATCTTTAAACTGCTGCTTACTGAGTTCTTATTTCTGTTATTCTATTTTTAATATAGAAGTTTCATTTGGTTTTTTTTTTTTTTGGCTAAAACCCCCTATCATTTAATTTATGGAACATATTAATCACAGCTATTTAATACCCATTTCTGATAACTCAGATCTCCAGCAGTCTGTTTCTCATGTCTCTTTTTCCTTTTCATTTCAATCAGTTCTTGACTTTTTGCACAGCTTGTTTTTTTCATATTGAAGGCCAGAATTGTTTGTAATAAAATCATAGATACAATTCGAGGCTCTAGACGAGGTTATGCTCCTCCAGAGAGGATTTGTGTGCAGGCTCTTAGCATGGAGAAATCTCCTTAACCTGCACTGAGTTGAAGCTGAGTCTTAGTGTTTGTGAGGTGAGCCTTTTCTGGCCCAGTCTACCCCTATGGGAGGCATGACTGTGTGCTCACCAGACCACTTCCTCCTCAGTGGGTAAGACTCCACTCCCCCTGCACAGTCCTGAGAGACTGCTCAAAGCTTTGTTTACCTCTCAGCTCTCAGCAGCTGCCTGGCTGCTTGACTTGGGAGTGAGAAGGTGCCCTCAGTCCTTGAAGACAGAGGGAAATGGAGAAAGTGTGCCCAGTCCATTGCCAGGACAGACAGGGCTGCAGGAATCCAGGCACTGATCAGTATGGTGGTGGTTCTGCATCTGCCCTGTAGCTTCTCTCAGGCTGTGCCTTCCTGTAGAAAAGAGGACCAGAACCATAAGACACTGCTTCTCATTGTTCTTTTAACTAGCTGCTGCCATGCAGATTAATCCTGTTTGCAGCATTCTGTGGCTGTCAGAGGCAGGAGTGATGGCCCAGTATGGGGAGGGTGATGGACGGATGGGCACAGATAGGGCTCTGGCAAGTCCCCTGGAGTGTCCCATGGGGGACCTGGCTTTGCACTGAGAAGGGCTACAGTGCCCACCCCACCCATATCCCTGAGTAAAGGAGACTTTCTTTAGTAGTGCTTTTTATTGTTTTTACTTATTTTTTCCTTAGGTTGAAATTAAGTTGAGATTTAAATCACTTAGGGAAGCTAAAAGCTGCACTGTTGTTTTTCTTCTGTAAAGAGCATAAATTATTCTGTTTTCAGAGTGAAGTTTAATATTTTACTCCAGAAGGTAATTTTATGGCTCCAGAAAAACAGTTTCAGGAACACAGGCTGCTTGGTCAGATCCCCTGGCATGTGCTGAGCCTCCAACGCTGTGCACAGGCAGAAAGGTGGCAAGGAGGGGACCCTGTGCAGGCAGGCAGGCTGTGTGCTCCCTCACCATCTCTCTGAAGACGTCATTTAGGACTACTGCGTTCACAGTGTGGACCACCTGTGCACAAGTAGATAAAGGCAGAATAGATTCACATGGCTAGAAAATGCTGTAGCAATTCTTCTGAGTAATTTTATGTCTGTTAGATCTAATCACAAGGATGTGGGGCCTTGTATTCCTTGTGTCATTGTTTTTTCATTTCATTTTTTTAGTATTTTATTTTTATTGTATTTTGCAAAATAATCAGTCTGCCACATATTGGAGTTTAATGAAATGGGTCCTTCCCCACAGAGAGTTCGAGAAGCCGTGATCTAGACTTGCTGTGGGAAGTGAGTGAGGCCGGGCTCACTCGGCTGTTGAGTGTGTGTTATTGAGCCTCAGGCTGGGGTGGGCTGGGCTCCAGGGAGACCAGTGACACATGAGCCCCTCCTGAGGAGGAGATAATTTGGGTTGTGTGTGAGGCAGCCATGCCCATAGGAAACTTGCCCCAGGACGGGGAGCAGAGGGATGGTGAGGTCTGAGGGTGTGGAAAATGTGTCACTGTGGATACTGGGCTGGAGCTAATACTGCCACAGACACATGAGGCCTGGAAAAATTGGGGGGGATTTATCTGTTGGCTAAGTTTTGGGGGTTCGAGGGAGCCCAATGTATCTCCCTTTTCCTCATCTCAAGCTCTGAGTCAGTTAAGGGAAAGGCAAGCAGTGAGCTATTTTCCTGATAGAAACTGAGTTTTCTAATACCAGACTCCAGCTTTAGACCCACTCATAGTGCACGTGAGGCTCCTTGGCGGGTCAGACCCTTCCCACCCACTGTGGGTGAGCCCAGCAAGAGGAGAGCCCCAGGAGGGAGGGAAGGAGAGGTGGCCAGGAGCCCCCCTACTCCTAACTACTTGGTAATATAAGCCCCTCTCTGCCTTGGGACAAGTGCCTGGTGGGGCTCCCTCCACAGGGAGTGGGGAGTAGGCTTTCCCTGTAACACAAACTAACTGAGGTGTTCCAGCCTCATAAAAATAATATTTTCCCACAAGCATTTTTCTCAGCATCCCATTTTGTGCACGTCCCTGCTGCCATTTTAGCTGCCTCTTTTCTGAGATGTCCATTCACAATGCAGGTGCTCTGAGATGTGCGGTTAATTAAATGTAAAACCTAGCAGAAGCTAAAGAAGCGTTTAAGTTTCCTTCCCACCCCCCCACCCCAAAGACATCAACTAAAGGAAATCAGCTGTGCAGAAGTGATTGTGAAGCAAGAAATTCCAGAGCTCAAGATTTCATGGCATTGTTAAATTCCCAGTTACATCCTGCAGGCTGCTAAATAAACCTTTCCTACAGCACTGCCATCCACATACTGGTGGCTGCGGCCACAGCACATCATTAGACCATCAGCTTCATAGGTCAGGAGCACCACTGTGTTCCCAGCCCAGGGCCGGCCCTCGCAACGAGAGCTTGATGAATGGGTGAGTGAATGAATGGATGTGTGGGGCTGGCCTCTTTGTCAGTGGACCTTTATCCTGAGGTCCACCCTTTGGCTCAGTCCAACCCTGTGCAGGCAGGCCCTCCTGGCCCCGGCTGTAGGTGACCAGCACTCACAACAGCCTCTTTACTAATGCCAGTCCACTTGTCTACTTTCCTTAGGTTTCTGAGCTTGGGGCCCTGGGAGGACAGCTAGTGTTTCTGGGGGACGGGATGGCTGTGATGTAGAGCTCAGGAGGGGGCCTTGCTTGTTTCCCTTTGCAAGGCGAAAACTGGGCCGTGTTAAGAGAGCACCCCTGGCCCAGCACCACCTGTCTTCTCTCTTTCTGCTACATCAGGCCTTCAATTCTTCTTATATTTACCTTGACTTCTTAGAGATTTCCTTAACTTTATTTTCTAATTTTTAAACAAAATTTCACCTATCGTTTTTTGTCTTTTCTTAAAAATTGAAGTATAGTTGATTCACAATATTGTGTTAGTTTCAGGTGTACAGCATAATGATTCAGTATTTTTGCAGATTATACTCCATTATAGGTTATTACAATCTAACAGTTATAATTCCCCATGTTATATGGTAAATCCTTGTTGCTTATCTATTTTATGTATAATAGTTTGTGTCTGTTAATTCCATAGTCCTAATTTATCCCTCCCCCTTCCCTTTCCCTTTAAAGAAAAAAAAAATTTTATACATCTTTTTTTAGAGTATAACTGCTTTACAATGTTGTGTCAGTTTCTGCTGTACAACAGAGTGAATCAGCTATACGTATACATATATCCCCATATCTCCTCCTTCTTCAGACTCCCTCCCACTCTCTCTATCCCACCCCTGTAGGTCATCACAAAGCACCAAGCTTATCTTCCTGTGCTATGCAGCAGCTTCTCACTAGCTAACTATTCTACATTCGGTAGTGTATATATGTTGATGCTACTCTCTCACTACATCCCAGCCTCCTCTTCCCCCTCTGTGTCCTCAAGTCCCTTTCCCTTTCATTAACTACAAGTTTGTTTTCTATGTTTGTGGGTCTATTTCTTTTTTGTATAAAGATTCATTTGTATTATTTTTTAGATTCCACATACAAGTGATATCATATAGCATTTGTCTTTCTCTGTCTCAGTTAATTCACTAAGCATAATATTCTCTAGATCCATCCATGTTGCAGCAAATGGCAGTATTTCATTCATTTTATGGCTGAGTAAAATGTTACACATGTTCCACATCTTCTTAATCCAATTGTTTGTTGATGGGCACTTGGGTTGCTTCCATGTCTTGACTATTGTAAATAATGCTGTTATGAAGATTGGTGATGCATGTATCTTTACAATTAGTGTTTTCATTTTTTTCAGATATACACCCAGGAGTGGAATTGCTGGATCAGACGGTATTTCTATTTTTAGTTTTTTAAGGAACCACCATAATCTTTTCCACAGTGATTGTACCAATTTATATTCAGTGTAGGAGAGTTCCTTTTTCTCCACACCCTCTTCAGCATTTATGTTTGTAGACTTTTTAATGATGGCCATTTGACTGGTGTGAGGTGCTGCTTCATTGTATTTTAGATTTGCACTTCTCTAATAATTAGTGATGTTGAGCATCTTTTCATGTGCCTTTGGCCATCTGGATGTCTTCTTTGGAAAAATATCTATTAAAGTCTTCTGCCCATTTTATGATTGGATTCTTTGTTTTTTGTATTGAGTTGTATGTGCTGTTCGTATATTTTGAATATTAACCCTTGTTGGTAGCATCATTTGCAAATATTTTCTCCCAGAGGACCTTCAAGATGGCAGAGGAATAAGACATGAGATCACCTTCCTCCCCACAAATACATCAAAAATACATCTAAATGTGGAACAACTCCTACAGAACACCTACTGAACGCTGGCAGAAGACCTCAGACTTCCCAAAAGGCAAGAAACTCCCCACATACCTGGGTAGGGCAAAAGAAAAAGGAAAAAAAAGAGACAAAAGAATAGGGATGGGACCTGTACCTCTGGGAGGGAGCTGTGAAGGAGGAAAAGTTTCCACACACTAGGAAGCCCCTTCACTGGTGGAGACAGGGGGTGGGGTGGAGGAAGCTTCAGAGCCACAGAGGAGAACACAGCGACAGAGGTGCAGAGGGCAAAACAGAGAGGTTCCCACACAGAGGATCAGTGCCAACCAGCACTCACCAGCCTGAAAGACTTGTCTGCTCACCCACTGGGTCGGGTGGGGGCTGGGATTTGAGGCTTGGGCTTCGGAGGTCAGACCCCAGGGAGAGGACTGGGGTTGGCTGTGTGAACACAGCTTGAAGGGGGCTAGTGCACCACAGCTAGCCGGGAGGGAGTCCAGGAAAAACTCTGGACCTGCCTAAGAGGCAAGAGACTATTGTTTCACGGTGCACGAGGAGAAGAGATTCAGAGAACAGCATAAACGAGCTTCAGAGATGGGTGTGAGCCACAGCTATCAGTGCAGATACCAGAGACGGGCATGAAATGGTAAAGTTGCTGCAGCCACCAAGAATCTTTTGTGCAAACACAGGTCACTATCCACACCTCCACTTCTGGGAGGCTGTGCAGCCTGCCACTGCCAGGGTCCTGTGATCCAGGGACAACTTCCCCGGGAGAACACACGGCACACCTCAGGCTGTTGCAACATCATGCTGGCCTCTGCCACCGCAGGCTCACCCCCCATTCCGTACCCCTCCCTCCCCTGGGCCTGAGTGAGCCAGAGCCCCTTAATCAGCCGCTCCTTTAACCCTCTTCTCTCTGGGTGAAGAACAGACACCAGAGGGTGACCTACATGCAGAGGCAGGGCCAAATCCAAAGCTGAACCCTAGGAGCTGTGTGAAAAAGGAAAAGGGAAATTTCCCTGTGCAACCTCAGGAGCAGTAGATTAAATCTCCACAATCAACTTGATGTACCCTGTACCTGTGGAATACCTGAAGAGACAAGGAATCATCCCAAAATTGAGGCTGTGGACTTAGGGAGCAACTGTAGACTTGGGGTTTGCTGTATGCGACTGACTAGTTTCTGATTTACAGGTTTATCTTAGTTTAGTTTTTAACGCTTGTTAAAATTAGTGGATTTGTTTATTGGTTTGGTTGCTCTCTCCTTTTTTTTATTACTTTTTTATTTTAATAATATATTTTTAAAATATTTAATTTTAATAACTTCATTTATTTTCTTTTCTTTCTTTCTTTTTCTTTTCCTCTCCCTTTTCTTCTGAGCTGTGTGGTTGACAAGGTCTTGGTGCTCCAGCCTGGTTTCAGGCCTGAGCCTTGGAGGTGGGAGAGCCAAGTTCAGGACATTGGACCACCAGAGACCTCCCAGCCCCATGTAATATCATTCGGCAAGAGCTCTCCCAGAGATCTCTGTCTTAATGCTAACACCCAGCTCCACTCAACGACCAGCAAGATCCAGTGCTGGACAACCCATACCAAACAACTAGCAAGACAGGAAAACAACCCCACCCATTATCAGAGAGGATGTCTAAAATAATAATAAGGTCACAGACACCCCAAAACACACCACCAAACGTGGTCCTGCCCACCAGAAAGACAAGATCCAGCCTCATCCACCAGAACACATGCACTAGTCCCCTCCACCAGGAAGCCTACACAACCCACTGAATGAACTTTAGCCACTGGAGGCAGACACCAAAAACAATGGGAACTATGAACCTGCAGCCTGTGAAAAGTAAACCCCAAACACAGTAAGTTAAGCAAAATGAGAAGACAGAGAAACACAAAGCAGATGAGGGAGCAAGGTAAAAGTCCACCAGACCAAACAAATGAAGAGGAAATAGGCAGTCTACCTGAAAAAGAACTCAGAGTAATGATAGTAAAAATGATCCAAAATCTTGGAAATAGAATGGAGAAAATAAAAGAAACATTTAACAAGGACCTAGAAGAACTAAAGAGCAAACAAACAATGATGAACAGCACAAAAAATGAAATTAAAAATTCTCTAGAAGGAATCAATAACAGAATAACTGAGGCAGAAAAACGAATAAGTGACCTGGAAGATAAAATAGTGGAAATAACTAACGCAGAGCAGAATAAAGAAAAAAGGATGATAAGAATTGAAGACAGTCTCAGAGACCTCTGGGACAACATTAAACGCACTAACATTCGAATTATAGGGGGTCCCCAAAGAAGAAGAGTAAAAGAAAGGGACTGAGAAAATATTTGAAGAGATTAAACTTGATAACTTCCCTAATATGGGAAAGGAAAAAGTCAATCAAGTCCAGAAAGTGCACACAGTCCCATACAGGATAAATCCAAGGAGAAACACGCCAAGACACATATTAAGCAAACTATCAAAAATTAAATACAAAGAACAAATATTAAAAGCAGCAAGGGAAAAACAACAAATAACATACAAGGGAATCCCCATAAGGTTAACAGCTGATCTTTCAGCAGAAACTCTGCAAGCCAGAAGGGAGTGGCAAGACATATTGAAAGTGTTGAAAGGGAAAAACCTACAGCCAATATTACTCTACCCAGCAAGGATCTCATTCAGATTTGATGGAGAAATTACAAGCTTTACAGACAAGCAAAAGCTAAGAGAATTCTGCACCACCAAACCAGCTTTACAACAAATGCTAAAGGAACTTATCTAGGCAGGAAACACAAGAGAAGGAAAAGACCTACAATAACAAACCCAAAACAATTAAGAATATGGTAATAGGAACATACATATCAATAATTACCTTAAATGTAAATGGATTAAATGTTCCCACCCAAAGACATAGACTGGCTGAATGGATACAAAAACAAGACCCATATATATGCTGTCTACAAGAGACCCACTTCAGACCTAGGAAACATACAGATTGAAAGTGAGGGGATGGAAAAAGATATTCCATGCAAATGGCAATCAAAAGAAAGCTGGAGTAGCTATTCTCATACCAGACAAAATAGACTTTAAAATAAAGACTATTACAAGAGACAAAGAAGGACACTGCATAATGATCAAGGGATCAATCCAAGAAGAAGATATAACAATTGTAAATATTTATGCACCCAACATACAAACACCTGAATACAGAAGGCAAATGCTAACAGCCAAAAAAGGGGAAATTGACAGAAACACAATCATAGTAGAGGGCTTTAACACCCCACATTCACCAATGGACAGGTTATCCAAAATGAAAGTAAATAAGGAAACACAAGCTTTAAATGATACATTAAACAAGATGGACTTAACTGATAATTATAGGATATTCTATCCATAAACAACAGAATACACTTTCTTCTCAAGTGCTCATGGAACATTCTCCAGGATAGATCATATCTTGGGTCACAAATCAAGCCTTGGTAAATTTAAGAAATTTGAAATCATATCAAGTATCTTTTGCAACCACAATGCTATGAGACTAGATATCAATTACAGGAAAAATATATCTAAAAATACAAACATATGGAGGCTAAACAATACACTACTAGTAACCAAGAGATCACTGAAGAAATCAAAGAGGAAATAAAAAAATACCTAGAAACAAATGACAATGAAAACACGATGACCCAAAACCTATGGGATGCAGCAAAGGCAGTTCTAAGAGGGAAGTTTATAGCAATACAATCCTACCTCAAGAAATGAGAAACATCTCAAATAAACAATGTAAACTTACACTTAAGCAAATAGAGAAAGAAGAACAAGAAAACCCCAAAGTTAGCTGAAGGAAAGAAATCATAAGGATCAGATCAGAAATAAATGAGAAAGAAATGAAGGAAACAATAGCAAAGATCAATAAAACTAAAAGCTGTTTTTTTTGAGAAGATAAATGAAATTGATAAACCATTATCCAGACTCATCAAGAAAAAAAGGGAGAAGACTCAAATCAATAGAATTAGAAATGAAAAAGAAGTTACAACTGACACTACCAAAATACAAAGGATCATGAGAGATTACTACAAAAAAATATATGTCAATAAAAGGGACAACCTGGAAGAAATGGACAAATTCTTCGAAAAGCACAACCTTCTGAGACTGAACCAGGAATAAATAGAAAATATAAACAGACAAATCACAAGCACTGAAATTGAGACTGTGATTAAAAATCTTCCAACAAACAAAAGCCCCAGACCAGATGGCTTCACAGGCAAATTCTATCAAACATGTAGAGAAGAGCTAACTGCTATCCTTCTCAAACTCTTCCAAAGTATAGCAGAGGGAGGAACACTCCCAAACTCATTCTACGAGGCTACCATCACCCTGATACCAAAACCAGACAAAGATGTCACAAAGAAAGAAAACTACAGGCCAATATCACTGATGAACATAGATGCAAAAATTCTCAACAAAACACTAGCAAGCAGAATCCAACAGCACATTAAAAGGATCATACACCATGATCAAGTGGGGTTTATCCCAAGAATGCAAGAATTCTTCAATACATGCAAATCAGTCAATGTTATAAACCATATTAATAAACTGAAGGAGAAAAACCATATGATGATCTCAATAGGTTCAGAAAAATCATTCAACAAAATTCAACACCAATTTATGATAAAAACCCTCCAGAAAATAGGCATAGAAGGAACTTGCCTCAACATAATAAAGGCCATATATGACAAACCCACAGTCAACATCATTCTCAATGGTGAAAAATTGAAACCATTTCCTCTAAGATCAGGAACAAGACAAGGTTGTCCACTCTCACCACTTTTATTCAACATAGTTTGGAAGTTTTAGCCACAGCAATCAGAGAAGAAAAAGAAATAAAAAGAATCCAAATCAGAAAAGAAGAAGTAAAGCTGTCACTGTTTGCAGATGACATGATACTATACATAGAGAATCCTAAAGATGCTACCAGAAAACTACTAGAGCTAATCAATGAATCTGGTAAAGTAGCAGGATACAAAATTAATGCACTGAAATATCTTGCATTCCTATACAATAATGATGAAAAATATGAAAGAGAAATTAAGGAAACACTCCCATTTACCATTGCAACAAAAAGAATAAAATACCTGGGAATAAACCTACCTAAGGAGACAAAAGACCTGTATGCAGAAAACTGTAAGACACTGATGAAAGAAATTAAAGATGATACAAATAGATGGAGAGATATACCATGTTCTTGGATTGGAAGAATCAACATTGTGAAAATGACTATACTACCCCAAGCAATCTACATATTCAATGCAATCCCTATAAAACACCAATGGCATTTTTCACAGAACTAGAACAAAAAATTTCACAATGTGTATGGAAACACAAAAGACCCCGAATAGCCAAAGCATTCTTGAGAAAGAAAAACAGAGCTGGAGGAATCAGGCTCTCGGACTTCAGACTATACTAGAAAGCTACAGTAATCAAGACAATATGGTACCGGCACAAAAACAGAAATATAGATCAATGGAACAGTGTAGAAAGCCCAGAGATGAACCCACGCACATATGGTCACCTTATGTTTGTTAAAGGAGGCAGAATATACAATGGAGAAAAGATAGCCTCTTCAGTAAGTGGAGCTGGGAAAACTGGACAGCTTCATGTAAAAGAATGAAATTAGAACACTCCTGAATACCATACACAAAAATAAACTCAAAATGGATTAAAGACCTAAATGTAAGGCCAGACACTGTAAAACTCTTAGAGGAAAACACAGGCAGAACACTCTATGACATAAATCACAGCAAGATCCTTTTTGACCCACCTCCTAGAGAAATGGAAATAAAAACAAAAGTAAACAAATTGGACATAATGAAACTTAAAATCTTTTGCACAGCAAAGAAAACCATAAACAAGGCGAAAGGACAACCTTCAGAATGGGAGAATATATTTGCAAATGAAGCAACTGACAAAGGATTAATCTCCAAAATATACAAGCAGCCCATGCAGCTTAATATCAAATAAACAAACAACCCAATCCAAAATTGGGCAGAAAACCTAAATAGACATTTCTCCAAAGAAGATATACAGATTGCCAACAAACACATGAAAGGATGATCAACATCACTAATCATTAGAGAAATGCAAATCAAAACTACAATGAGGTATCACTTCACACCAGTCAGAATGGTCATCATCAAAAATCTACAAAAAATAAATGCTGGAGAGGGTGTGGAGGAAAGGCAACCCTCTTGCACTGCTGGTGGGAATGTAAATTGATACAGCCACTATGGAGAACAGCATGGAGTTTCCTTCAATCTAAAAATAGAACTACCATACAACCCAGCAATCCCACTACTGGGCATATACCCTTAGAAAACCAAAATTCAAAAAGAGTCTTGTACCACAATGTTCACTGAAGCTCTATTTACAATAGCCAGGACATGGAAGCAACCTAAGTGTCCATCAACAGATGAATGGATAAAGATGTGCAACATATATACAATGGAATATTACTCAGCCATAAAAAGAAACAAAATGGGGCTTCCCTGGTGGCACAGTTGTTGGGAATCCGCCTGCCAATGCAGGGGACATGGGTTCGAGCCCTGGTCTGGGAAGGTCTCACATGCCACGGAGCAGCTGGGCCCGTGAGCCACAACTACTGAGCCTGCACGTCCGGAGCCTGTGCTCCGCAACAAGAGAGGCTGCGATAGTGAGAGGCCTGCGCACTGCGATGAAGAGTGGCTCCCGCCTGCCACAACTAGAGAAAGCCCTCACACAGAAACGAAGACCCAACACACCCATTAAAAAAAAAAAAAAAAGAGTCTAAGAATCCAGGTCAGTAACATTAAAAAAAAAAAAAAAAAAAAAGAAACGAAATGGAGTTATTTGTAGTGAGGTGGATGAATCTAGACTGTCATACAGCGTGAAGTAAGTCAGAAAGAGAAAAACAAATACTGTATGCTAACACATATATATGGAATAAAAAAAAATGGTTCTGAAGAACCCAGGGACAGGACAGGAATAAAGGTGCAGAAGTAGAGAATGGACTTGAGGACATGGGGAGGGGGAAGTGTAAGTTGGGACGAAGTGAGAGAGTGGCTTTGACATATAAACACTACCAAATGTAAAATAGCTAGTGGGAAGCAGCCACATAGCACAGGGAGATCAGCTCGGTGCTTTGTGACCACCTAGTGGGGTGGGATAAGGAGTGTGGGGGGAGATGTAAGAGGGAGGGTTATGGGGTTATATGTATATGTATAGCTGTTTCACTTTGTTATACACCAGAAAATAACACAACAATGTAAAGCAATTATACTTCAATAAAGATGTTAAAAAAAGAATATTTTCCCCCAGTGTGTAGGTTTTTTGTTTTGTTGATGGTTTTGTTTGCTGTGCAAAAGCTTTTAAACTAAATTTGGTCCCATTCGTTTATTTTTATTATTTCTTTTGCCTTGGGAGACTTACCTAAGAAAATATTGCTACAATTTATGTCATAGAATGTTTTGCCTATGTTGTCTTCTAGGAATTTTGTGGTGTCATGTCTTATATTTAGGTCTTTAAACCATTTTGAGTTTATTTTTGTGTCTGGTGTGAGGGAGTTTTCTAACTTCATTGGTTTACATATAGCTGTCTCATTTTCCCAGCACCACTTATTGAAGAGACTATCTTTTCTCCATTGTATATTCTTGCCTCCTTTGTTGATTAATTGACCGTAGTTGTGTGGGTTTATTTCTGGGCTCTCTATCCTGTTCTGTTTATCCATATGTCTGTTTTGTGCCAACATCACACTGCTTTGATTACTGTAGCTTTGCAGTATGTCTGAAGTCTGGGAGGGTTGTACCACAAGCTTTGCTCTTTTTTTTTTTCTCAGGATTGCTTTGGCAGTTCTGAGTCTTTTGTGATTCCATATAAATTTTAGGATTATTTGTTCTAGTACTGTGGAAAATGTTCTGGGTATTTTGATAGGGATTGCATTACATCTGTAGATTGCTTTTCACCTATCATGTTTTTAATTTCCAAGACTGTTTTGTATTCTCAAGCCTCTCCTCATCACTGCTCCCTTTTTCCCTCAAAGGTAACGATTATCCCTATTGTATTAATAGTATATCCTCTTCTGTGTCTGGTTTCTTTTATTCAGCACTTTGTGAGATTCATCTGTGTTGTTTTGTGTCATTGTAGTTTACTCATTTTTGTTGCTTTGCACTATTCCATGGTCTACCATCATTTATGTATGCATTCCAGTATTTGTGGACTTTGAGTTGTTTGCACTTCTTAGTTCTTACAAGTGAACCTGTGATGAAACTTCTGTGTGAATCTTTAAGGACACCAGTTTGCATGGGGTGACAGTTCCAAGTATGAGGAGTGCTGACCCTGGCAGCCTGTCTGTGTGGGCACACCTTGCAGCTGCCCTCCAGGGATGGGCATCACTCCACTGTGACCATGCGTGGTGACCCTCCTGTGTTGAATGCATTTTTACGGCGTCCCATTTCTGTTCAGATGTCGTTGGTGTACGACCCCTAGTGGGCTTGCCTCTGCCCTGCTCTCAACCTCTCGTCCAGCTGCACTAAATGACTTGCTGTTGCTTAAAGTCACAGGATTCTGTGAAGCTCACATGAGTCAGACGTGTGTTGGGGGCTGGCAGTGAGGATGTTGAGGCGATGCCTCCGAAGTTAGGTAGATGTGGCTTGAGTCCGGCACTGCCCCGTTCCTCTCCTTGTCTCTATGGCCTCACCTGGGTGGCTCTCAGGTTCAGTGCAGCACTTGGCACTGTCCAAAGGCAAGAGCTGGGCTCGGGGTGCATCCTCAGGACACCACGCAGGACAAGGGATGGGTGTTCCAGCCGACGCTGGGCAAGTGACTCCAGAGTGAAGGGAAGGACTGGGCTGCCCCAGAATCTAGGATGGGACTTCCGAGGACTACGGTGGTGGACGTGTCATCACCGTCCTCGGCACCGGCTTTTGTCAGCCCACAGTGTCTCCCCTTCGGCGCCCTCACTTTCCCCACCTCCTGCTCGGAGAGCCTGCACTTGGGTCTGGGTGGGGAGCCCTGAGCAGACCCCAGGGCTGGGCCCTGGACTCAGCTGTGGCTGGACTTCCCCGAGGTATGAGCTGGGGACAGAATGGGTGGGCTGCCCTGTGGTCCCGCTCTTGAGTCAGAGTCTCGCTCCTCTAGGGTCCTTAGGTGTGGTGAGGAGGGGCTGGGCTCATCTTTGCTAGGACTGGAAAAGTGATTGAAGGCAGGACAGCTACACAGCAGCCTGGGACCCGGGATGCAGTTGTTGAAGAGAACATACAAGGAAGAGGGTTCCCTTTCCCCTCCCAGCCTGCGTCACAAGGAACTCCCACCCAGCTCCTGGTCTCCACGGCCCTCCCGGTCCTCCTACAAGTGTCCTGAGCCCACAGCCTAGTTGGGCTGTGCTTGTGGCTTTGGGGAGAGGAGTGTGGCAGGCCCGCAGGCACTCAGCGGCCTGCAGCGTGGCCAAGCTGTTTGCAACGCCAGCCCTGTACGGAAAAGGAAAGGGGGTGCGCCTCGGAGAGGCTTCCCAGAGGGGACATTCTAGGGGTTGGGGTGGGTGGGAAGGGAGCATGCCAAGCGGTGCCCCTTGAGGCTTTGTTCAATGCTGGGGCACCCCACCCATCCCCCACGAGGAAGTATCCGGAGCACCCCCGGCCTCCTTTGAGAGTCACCACTGTGTTAGTTTCCCAGGGCCGCTGTAATGAACTGCCACAAGCCAGGTGGCTTAAGACAACAGAAATTTATTCTCTCACAGCTCTGGGTGTCAGAAGTCTGAAATCAGGGTGTCGGCGGGGCCCTGCTCCCTCCAGAGGCTCCAGGGGAGAATCTATCTCTTGCTGCTTCCAGATTCCAGTGGCTGCAGGCCTTCCTTGGCCTGTGACTGCATCCCTCCCCTCTCTGCCTTCCTTTATAAAATTACTTGTGATGGCACCGGGCCCACCTGGAAAGATTCAGAATGATCCCCTCCATCTTAACATCCTTAACTTAATCACATCTGCAAAATCCTTTTTTGCCAAGTAGTGTGTGTTGTCAGGGTTTTCCAGAGAAACAGAACGTATATATGCATATGTATGTGTAGACGTGCTGATCTCCATGGCACACCCAGTCCTCCTGCAATGTTGTCTCTCTTGTCTGTCTGTCTATCTATCTGCTTGGATTCATTTTAAGGAATTAACCCATGAGATTGTGAAGGTTCAAGTCTGAAATCTGCAGGGTGGGCCCAGGGAGAAGTTGGTGTTACAGCTGAAGTCTGAAAACCGTCTGCTGGTAGAATTCCCTCTTCCCTGGACGACCTCAGTCTTTGCTCTCGAGGCCGTCAAATGATTGGCTGAAGCCCACTCACATTACGGAGGGTCATCTACTAATTTGAGTCTTCATCTCTTCTAAAAACACCTTCATGGAAACATCTAGAATAGTGTTTGACCAAATAGCTAGGTACTGTGACCCAGCCAAGTTGACACATTGAAATTAACAGTCACACAGGGTAACACTCAAAGTTCCAGGGATCAGGACATGGGTATTTCTGGGGGGTCATTGTCCAGCGGCTCCTGTCCTGAGTTGGGTGTCCCTGTTTGGGTCTGGTGCTTGGCACGTTCCACCCACATCCCCTCACTTAGATGATCAGGGCCCTGCAAGGACAGAGCACAGGGGTGGCTGAAGATTACGGTGGGACAGCATAGACATTGAGCCAGATGGCTGGTCCAGTCCCAGCCCTGCCACCTCCTGGCACTGTAGCCTCGGACAAGTTGCTTGGTCTCCCTGAGCTCATCTGGAAAGCAGGGTTAATCATCATTGTAGTCATATGAGAAATAAATGTAAGGTAAGGCGGGGACCCCTTGTCCCTCTCCTCTGCCCCTCCCAGCAAGTACAGCAGTGCATTCAGCAGACCCTGACAGATACCTGCTAACTGATTGTCTCCCACCTGGCCTGCCTGCTATTTCATTCTGGTGCGGCTGAGCTGACCTGAGGGTTTTTATTATTTCCATTTTACTTAAGCCAGAGAAGCAGTAAATTCATTTTAAGGCTATGATCTTGTTCATTTCCTCTCATTCCCATATATTATGACCCAACAGGTTGTGCACAAATAGTTTGGTTTGATATCTCTCATTAATCTTTGCTATATTTTATAAGCGAACTTCAGTGCAGTGAACTGTGTTTTAATTAAATCTTGAAATTTCCCGTATTTCACAACTTGCTCTTGCATTGGACTGTAAAAGGAGGAGTCCATATAATTTCATGGGGAGCAATTACCTTTACTACAAATATGCAAAGTAGGACTTTCTTCCTTTGAATTCTTGTTCTAGAGTGTTTTATTTTCCTTGCAGTGCCTGCTGGAACTTTCCTGTGCTTTCTGAAATGAGCAGGGCACACCTCTAGGACTCTGTGAATAGGAGACAAATCCCAACCCTTCACCATGGAGGAGGCTGGTGTGTGCACGGGGCTCCCCTCCCCACGCCGTGGGCTGACCACACTTTGTGCCCCTGCAGAGGCTCGAGCATGGGGGAAGCCTGAGAGTGCCGTGTACACACCACCACCTGCCCACCCACCCATCTCTCCAATGTCCCTCCACCCAGATGGTGCCTGGGGCCAGGCCTTGCGGTGCCAGGCCTTGCGGTGCACACTGAAGGCACTGAGGTCAAACCCATAGGGTCATCTTCAGTGTCCCGAGGGACACACTGGTCAGTCATAGGGAGAAACCCCTGACCCCCTGAGTTCCCTGGGTAACATTTGGCATCAGGAAGGTGGCTCTGTCAGTCAGAGTGAAGGGCCATCAGGACATGGCACAGCATGTGAATGGCTCATACAAGTCATGATTCTACTGTTGGGTGGCAGTGCTGATGTCATAGACTGTCCGCCTCCTGGGAGGCCCTATCCCCTGAGCCTTGTGGCTCTGGTGAGCACAGCCCGTCCTGCCACGGCTGCTACTGGGCTGGCGGAGCTGCACCTCGTGGCCTCTGAGTTGTGAGGGGCTCAGGGAGCCTCCAGGAGGAGCCCCTGGGGACGCTCAGCCACCTGCAAAGCGCACATTCCAGGGTGTGGTGCCTCTCCTCTCCTGGATGTGTCCCTCTTCTGCAACCTCCGCCAGCCACCCCAGCCCCAGGCCTGGCCTGACCATGCCCTAGCCCCAGGCTCCCACTGCTGGCCCTGCCAGGTCCCTAGTAAATGTCTCTTCCTCTCTCCTCATCCCTCTTCTCCCTATGGGAGACCCTTAGGTGGCGTCAGGAAAATAGCAACTTAGGGCCAAAATCATTCTCATCAACATGTGGGCAGTCAAAGAGGAAGCGTAGTGTACTGGTTACAAGCAGGGACTTCGGGGCCTGACGGCCTGATTCTGACAATTCCTTTCTGTGTGCTCTCGGACCCGGCACTTGACTTCTTTGGCCTCCTGTCATTTCTCTGTGGCACATGGCAGAGGCGGCGCTGCTCCCCCGCACGTCCCAGACCCCTTGCAGTCAGGCTGGGACAGATGGCTGTCTAACGGCGGCTAACGGGCAGTGGAATGAGTGCTATGTGTCACTTCTGAGCAAAAACATCAGAATCAGTGCACACGCTCCGGCTGAGACAATCAAGGACAGACTGTGTGTTCCAGATGGTACAGTTACTAAAAGGTGCAGCCGCCCTCACCCTAGGTCCCTGAGGGAGTGCCTGGAGCAGAGCCCCTGCTGCACCAAACAGCTCCTGGCAGACATGCACTGTGGTTGGAAAGTGAACTTGGTGGTGTTAGCCTTGCCTGTCCTGACCATGTTGTCATACTGTAGAGCTCATAATAAGTGCTCTTTGAGGGTTTGTTAAATGAATACACGAACCCTTACCCTATAGAGCTATTGGCAGACCGCGAGGATCTCAAGGTGCCCCTTATCATCCCTCCAACATATTCTAGAACATTCTACATGTTACAAGCCATAGATCCAGGGGAGTTAACATTCCCAGGGTCACACAACTGGGAGAAGTGCTTTGTGTGTTGCAATGTCATTTCTCTCTCATCATTTAGTTATTTAACAAAACATACTAAGAACCTTCTATGCACCACAAGTGGTGCTGGGACATGGCTCCTGTCCAAGGGAGCTGGCGGGAGACCTGGAAGCGGGCATGGAGTTGCACTAAGTGCTGGGTGATGTGTACCCAGTGCCTGCGGCCAAGTCTGGGCCCTGATGCCTAGCTCCAAGCTTCCTGAGACGGCTTTCCTGATACAGGGGTGTTTTCCACCATGTATTTATTGAGCATCTACTGTGTGTTAACACTGCATTAAGTACCAAGGACCCAAAGACTCATGAACTTAGTCCTGCCTCGTAGAAGTGTGAAGTCAGGAAATAGGACTGGATAAAACTGAGAGTTTCTGACTGCTCACTGGGCAGCTTCAGCAGGCCCCTGAGACCTCCCTTTCCCGAGCTGCACTCGGCCCTATTCCTGCCTCTACCATCCCTGTGCCTGGATCCTCACACAGTGATGGAAGCCAGAGCCGTCACCTCCAACCACCCTTCTCTTGCATGCGTCAGTTGTGGGCATGGAGTCGACCACTGACCCCTTCAAGGAAGGAGTGTGGGCAGTGGGCAGTGTCTAGCTGTCAGCCCCTTTGGGTTCTCATCTGTAGCCTGGGCAAGGTGGGCATGCAAAGACCCTGCCACCTCAGCCTGGTGAAGGACCATCTTGATGGGCAACAAGGGCCCCAGAGGGGCCTGCTGCCTGGCCAAGCCCTCCCTGGCCTGCACTGGCTGTCTGGTCCCACCTCTTCCTCATTTGTTCACAGGTTCTTGATGCCTGTCTTATACCCAGAGCAAACATCTTACACCCAGATGTCATGGCATCTTTTTCCCCTTAATCTAGCCTGCAGCAGCCTCCTACTGATGATCAAGGCCCTGGTCCTGGTCTATAAGCTCTCTCTCCCTCACACCCCTCCTCTCCCTTGCCACCCTCTATCTTCCTGGACCCAGGCTTCTGCTGTGGCCTCCCCACTAAGGGGCCTCCCTGCCCACTGGGTCTCCTGCCTCCAACATCTATACTGGAGCAAGATTCAAGCAGACCAGTCACTCCCCAGATTAAAGCTGCCCTGGTGAAGATTAGGCTCCTCACCCCAGGGTGTGGGGCCCACTCAGTCTTGGTTCCTGCCCATCTCACCAGCCCTGTCTTCCTCTAAGCCACATGGGCGCTGGGCTCCGGCCTTCGGGAGTACAGGGGCTTGTGTCACCGCGGGCTTGCTGGTGCCGGGATGTTCTCTTGACTGTTGACTGCCCTGCTCCTGACTGGCCTGTGAGGCTCTTGGCCTTGCTCACCTCATAACCCAGTGGAAGCTCCAGAATTTCTGCAGTGGAGGGATTCAGGGTGGGTTAGGGCGTTAGATGACTCTTCGAAAGCTGCATTTGGAAAGCAACTGCTTTTACTTAGATTGAACGGTAATTTAGGGTGGCTTAGGGGCTGGTGGAAATCTGGGGTTCTAAACGTGCTGTTTCCTGCTGGTGCCTGACACCGAGAAGTACACAGAACCCACAGGGCGTGTCTGTGTGGCTGGATACACAGCGTGGTTCATGGGTGAGAAAACGAAATAATGGATACGACGGAGGAGACACTCATTCTCACACGGCTGGAGTGAGGGCAGAACTTCACTCAGGGACATTTTAAAGGACAAGCACGGGTCCTGGGAGCAGCAGTTGTAGGTGTGCATGGAGTGCTGAAGGCACGTTGGTGCCCAGGGCTCACAGGCACGCAGCCAGGTCCATCCTGGAGCTCTGAGGTGTAGCCCACGCCCTGAGGACTTGCCCACTGCCACCACGGAGCCTCAGTGGACGTCCTGGGCTTGTAGCACCCGGGGTGCCTTTCCTGTGTTTGTAGGGTATAGAGGTGTGTGTTCTAAGTAGGTAGGAATGTCTTCAAGAGCGGAAACCCACACTCTGCTATTTCACGTTTCCCGGGATGTTTGGATGAAGGGAGGGGGCAACTGGCCCTTGCACACTGACTTGATGCTGGATGTGTTTTCACAGCTCTCCAGGAAGGTGAGATGCTCCCTATCTCGCTGACGGGAACACCAGGCCATGTTCTCAGGGCCACATGGCCACGATTAAGAAAGCCAGAACCTGGTCTGCACTGTGCTGCTGTGGGATCTGTGTGGCCACCCCAGTGGGTGGCTGGGGAGTCGGGGGAGGTTCTGTGAGGGCCTGGGCACCTGGGCACTGGCCTGGGCCATCACACTGACCTTCACAGCATCCTACCCGGAAGGTGTTCTCAGCCCACTGAGCGAGCAGGTTCAGATATGTTACATGATGCCTGACTGTCACCCAGCTTGTTAGGGGAGCGTAGGGATTCGAACCCAGGCTGTCAGCTTCGAAGGCAGAGATGGAAATCACGTTGCCTCTAGGTAGCTAAGTGACCACATTTCCGCCAGGACTGTTTTAGCGGAATATAATACACAGGGATGAGGGACGTTAGCTTTTCCACTATCTTACAAACAGCAGAAGCTTTATCAGCAGCATGGTTTATTATTCAGAGCAGGTTTCTCTTTTCATTTTTGGCCAGAATCACATGTTTTCATTTCTGCTTGATTATCTTCAGTGTCTCCAGGACCCCTGTCAGCAGCGCTGGGAGCTCCACTTTTAACAAAATTACACTTAATCATACTATCTGTGGCCTTGAAGGAGAACCTGAGAGGCATGTGGATGCTGTCTCCGAGTTTCAGGTAATTAGAAATCCAATATTCTCCAAGACGGAGAAGAGACTCAGAATCATGACGGTCTAAAAGTAAACATGATTAAAAAGTCTTCTGTCATAAAGAATTAATATTTAGTCCTCAGTCTCCTAACCCGTGCTTAGGTGTGGAAACTATTTCTTTTCTAGTCTTGGACTGAATGTCAAGATTTACATTTAAATGGGCCTGTTTTGCACAGAACCTGTAGCTCCAGGGCCCTAATGAGAGTGTTAATTTATATAGTTTTAGATGTGCAGGTTTCATTAGAGTTCAGCCTTGAAGTAAGTTGTGGAGGCCAGACTTCAAAGCTCTCTATTGGGGATACTCTTCCTAAGAGATCAGCCTCACATTTTGAACGCCACTTCCTTTGGAATTTAGCCATTACTGGCATCTTTCTTCCTTTGGTTGTCTGCAAGCAGGATGATGCCCCTTTCTTTCCTCCAGCAAACCCAGGGACAACGACAGTGGGGAGGGAGAAGGGGCCCCTGCAGCACCTGCATAAACATCGGCAGGTGCCTCAGGAAGGGGCTGCTTTGTCCACACTGGGCATCACTGGGCACCTGGGCAGGACAGATGCATTTAAGCCTCTTTAGGGAAGACCAGCTTAGCTGACTCCAGAGCCTTAGAAAATCCAGAGATTTCTTTTTAAAGGGAATGGCTAGGGCTTCCCTGGTGGCGCAGTGGTTAAGAATCTGCCTGCCAATGCAGGGGACATGGGTTCAATCCCTGGTCTGGGAAGATCCCACATGCCGTGGAGCAAATAAGCCCGTGCACCATAACTGCTGAGTCTGCTCTCTAGAGCCCGCGAGCCACAACTACTGAAGCCAGAGCGCCTAGAGCCCAGGCTCCGCAACAAGAGAAGCACTTCCCACCGCAATGAGAAGCCTGTGCACCACAATGAAGGGTAGCCCCCGCTCGCCGCAACTAAAGAAAGCCTGCGCGCAGCAACAAAGACCCAACTCAGCCAAAAATAAATAAATAAACAAACAAATAAATAAGTAAATAAATAAAGTTCCCTTAAAAAAATTATAAATAAATGGAATGGCCACTTAAGGCCCAGGGTGACCAGCATTGTTGCTGTTCACAGTTAAGGTACTTTGGATTAGGGTAAGAAAAAGTGATTAAGCTGAGGTCCCCTCCTAGTGTGTGGTTCTCTGAACACATCTGTGGGGGGTTGTGTGATTGCATGGGGGTCTGACTTGGGGAGCCCATGAGACAGCTTTATCTCTTGCCACCGCTGACTGTAGCATGGTTATGGACTGGAGAGGCACTGCGTACCGGGCACACCGGGGACGATTCCAGTGGCCTCAGTGTAAACCATGTGATTATTCCTCTTCTGCAAGGAAGAAGATGAGGCTTTGTGAGGCCGCCTAGGCTGCTCCAGAGGTCACCACTAAATCCTGGTCGGGGCCAAGGTTTGAACCAAGGCTGTCTGATGCCTGGACCCACACAGGGCAGAGCGATTTTCGTAAAAGTTTTGCCCACCTTCCAATCTTTCCCCACAGCTTGGAGACCCGTGTCTATTCTGGTTCTGTCAGGCAGAGGAATCAGAGGGCTGGCTGTCACGGAGGATGTGCACCTGTGTTGCCCGACCTCCGCAGCCCTCCCTGTGCCCAGCAGTGTTGGTAGATCTGCCCGGCTAGCTTGAGCATCCAGTACCTGCAACAACATTCAGGACATCTGGACTGTCCTCCCACATCCAGCTCCTCCCTCTCCTTTAGCAAGGCGTCCCTACCTACTTGCAGGGACGACGGAAGCCATCCAGGGATGTCCCCAGCTTCCGTCGCCGAGCCCGTCGGTCATCTTGCATCTGTAGCCATTCCTTCTCTCTCTCTCTTTATAGCAGAGGAGCTGTGAGCTTCTCTTTCTGAGGCCAACAGCCCTCCCATGCTTTGGATTCCACCCCTTCTTTCTGCCTAGGGACCCTGCCCCATCCATGAGCCCCACGTCCTACATCTGCAACCCCACCCCTCCTATTCTTACATCTCTCCCACTGTACGGAGACAAAACCAACAGAGCACACAGGACAACCAGCTGAGAAGTCATGTCCTCTGAGATGAACTTTTTTATTGTGGTCAAAAGGATTTATTTATTTTTTAAAAATTTTTATTGGATTATAGTTGATTTAAAATGTGTTAATTTCTGCTGTACAGCAAAGTGATTCAGTTATACATATGTGTATATATATATATATATATCTATATATAGATATATAGATATATATATATATATAGATAGATAGATATCTCCATTCTTTTTCAGGTTCTTTACCCAAATAAGTTATTATTACGGAATATTGAGGAGAGTTTCCTGTGCTCTACAGTAGGTCCTTGTTGGTTACCTATTTTATATACAGTCGTGTGTGTATGTTAATCCCAATCTCCTAAGTGGAGACGAACTTCTCACCTTTGCCAGTACCATCCTCTCCCTCACCCCTCCACCCCTCCCCAGTGGGTGTGTTGCCTGCATCCCCTTCTCAGGTGGTCTCAGGAGCCACGGATCCCGAGGATGAAGACTGTCATCTGCTCATCTTTAGCCTGGCTCTCACCAGAGAGCCATATATCCACTTGCTATCTCAACATCTCCACTTAGACCTCCAAGATGCTCGCGACCAAGAGGACCCGGGATATGCCGAATTGCAGCCTGCACATTCGGATGCGCCTCCCTCCCTCCCACTCCCGCCCATCCTCCCTGGTCAGCACTGCTCTCATTCCCACAGCTGGCTGTTTGGACCCTGCAGACTAGGCAACTCCACCTGCCATGTCACCACCCGCTCTGCCCTGGGTGCCTCCATAGCACTTAGCCCAGCCTTTGTCTGTGAGTGTTTCTCTGGAGGTCTGGCTCCCTTTTCAGCTGCAGCATCCACGAGGCTGGACGTGTGGTGACACGTTCACCATCGTGTCCTGGGGCAGCTGCTCAGCACTTCCAGGCCATGAAAGTGCTTGCTGACTGCATTGGCAGATTTTAATCCCTTCTTTTGCATTTCTGTCTCCTCTCACTAGACAGTGAACTCTTGAATATGGGGTTGTAACTTGTGTTCCTATCCCAGTGCCGTGCACAGAGCCAGCAATCGGTAAGTGTTTGACAAATTAATGAGAGAATAAAAGAATACACGAATGAGTCACCTTGTACAAATCATATGCATTTGGCTTTGAGTTTCTTCACCTTCAATAAAGAATTACTGTCTCAATCCTAACTTCTTCCTGGGGTCTCCAGAACGGTGACTTTCAAACTTTAGTGAGCATTAGAATCACCTAGAAGGCTCATAAAACACAAATTGGTGGGGCCCCAACCCCCAGGTGTCAGAGTCAGCAGATCTGGATTGAATCCTGTAAATGTGGAGTTCTAACAGATTCCCAGGTAATGCCGATGGTGCTGGCCGGGTACCACACTTTGAGAACCACTGTTGCAGAGATGCAGATCAAAGACTTGTAGAAAGAACTTCTCAGCTCAGACTCAAGCCTCCTGCAGACCCTAAGCAGCTCTGGTCACAGAGTGCCCACCCTCAGCAAGCCTGGGCCTACAGTTAGGCATCTGTCAGCTTAACAGGAAGGGTGAGAAAATGCTGGAATAGATCATCAAATGATCAATTTACAACTGCCAGGGAGAGTAGAAGCTAGCATGTAGTAATCTATAGGCTGCCGCGTACAGTGAATGGGGGCAAATGACTGACTTTCTGTCCCGAGCGGGGGCCCAGCTGCCCAGCAGCACAGAGTTCAACCACAAGCCCTGCCTCCCATCCTGCACCTGCTGGCTGAGGCCCTCCATGAGCCAGGCTGTGCTGGGTGCCGGGATCCGACGTGGGGCAGCCTGGTCCATCCACCGCGCCTGCGGAGAGACCAGTAAACACAACCCATGCGGCGGGTGCTGGAAGGATCGAGGCTTCTAGTGAGTTCCTGCTGTGTGCAAGGTGAGGAACTGAGTCCCAGCAGGTGGGGGGCTGCCCACCTTTTGGTTTTCAAAGTAGCTGTCTCTCCATGAGACCCTGTGCCGGCTCTGCCCACCTGAGCCTTCATTTCACAAATGGCCTCACTCAGGCACGAGCACATTTCTTCCTCCCCAGAGCACCCCCGCTTCTTGTCAGCACAGGGATGAAAGAAGGAACCACTGCCTACAAAGAACTTGGGGTTTATTTTATTTATTTTTTAAATTGAAGTATAGTTGATTTACAATGTCGTGTTAGTTTCAGATGTATAGCACAGTGATTCAGTTACATCTATATATCTATACCTATCTATCTAAATTGTGGCTTATTTAAAGGTACAAAACCATGACACAAGAGTCAAATAATTGTTGCCCTTAAATTCAGCTGGACTGGACAGGCCGGCCTCTGCGTTCTCCCCGACCCGCATGGGCGAGGAGGGTTGTAATGAGGTGAGAAGTCGGGGCAGACGTCAGTACATCACATCTGGAAGGTAAGTTCTCACTCAAAGCTGCTGGATCAATTGATGCACCTGTGAAGAGACGTGTACAGCTGGCACCTAAATTGAAACGTCAGCTAGGATATAGGCAGAAACAGCTGTACCAGATCCACTTCTCATGAGAAAATGAACAGTGTTTCCCACCAGAGACCGTGAATGCATCAGACACCCAATCCTGTGCACTGGCAAGTCACTGGGGGATGGTCACGAGCTCAGACAGGCACGGCACCGGTGAGTGTCAGGCACTGTCCCCAAACTTCACACCTGTTAGCTCACTCATTCTTACAACAACCCTGTGAACTGGGAGTTTTCCACTTTACAGATAAGGAAACAAGGCACGGCGTGGCTCCAGAACTTCTCTGAGGTCATAGGGCTACTGAGTGCTCCTGGAGGCTTGGGAGGAACATTTGGAAGGTGGGTTCAGAGTGTGGTTTCTGCACCTGCATCACCGTCATCGCCACCTGAGGGTCCCAGCACCCTGTGCTTTAGTGACCCTCCCAGTGTTTCTGATGCTGGCTGAAGTGTGAGAGCTGCTGGCTTGGAGTGTGCAGGGGCTGGTAAAGAAGATTTGTGGGAAAATAGACTGTAGGAGAGGGTGCTTTATCATCTGCAGCACATGCTGATGGACTGTTCCGTGTTTGGTTTGAAAAATGACCTTTTCCTATCAAAGCTGGCAGCAGAGGGGCTGAAGCTAGTCCCACAGTAGGCTCGCACATTGATGGAGCAGCTCACAAACCATCTCCAAGGGCAGGGAGTGACCTCCTTCATTGTTTGGTCTCAGGAGGGCAGTGGCTGAGGTGCTAATGGGTGGGAAGGGGAAAGGGAAACCTGCAGAGAAACAGCATATGTTCCCCTCACACAGGTGCCTCCTACCTCTGCCATTCTCCTGAGCTCTCTGAACCCCGCCTTTGCTGCCCAGGTCCTGCAAACCCGAGCCTTGCTCCCTGACTGGCTTGCCTTGGTGTCCCACTTGCCTTCCTTTGTGGCTATGGTTTGCATGACCCCTTGGTGACAGCTTTCCTTGAGAATTGTTGAATTACACCATTTCCACTTGACTCTCTCTGGTCCTCCCTCTCCTCTATACTCTCCTTAGGACAGTGCCTGCCTGGACTGTCCCAGCCTTCTGAGACTGACCAAACTGGTCATGATGGATGCAAGGGCACTCCTGAGACAACCAGATCATCCTCATTGCAAGCTGTTTTTTTGCTAACATGCATCTAAAAGGAGATCAGATGCTGCAAAGAGATTGACATCTTAATCTGCCCTAAACATAATTGTGCCACGTGTCCTTGAGGTATATGCCTGTAAGGGTTCCTGTGTGTGTGATTATCAGATAGTGATGGGGAAATGAAAGATTTGGACTGATAGCTTTCAGACCAATTAAGTTATAAAGTGCATTTCAAAATGGAAAATACTGTGCAAAAGTTATTTCTGTTATCTCAGGAGTGTTTCAGTTAATTAGATCATAATCTGGGGTCATAATCCTTCATGAATTGCTCCATGGATTTTCTGCAATGAAGGTGTGATTCCTGCTCCATGGTCATGGTTATGTCTTCCCAGGCAAGGCTAGTATGGAATGTGTAAATTATCTGAAACACCTCACACACGGACAATTTTGCTTCATCAGGTGAAAGAAAATTTACATTCCATACATTTCACCAATTAAAAGTGTGCAATTCAATGTTTTGTTTTTTTTTTTTGTTTTTTTTGGTATAATCACAGAGTTATACAATCACCATAATCTAATTTTAGAATATTTCATCACGCCCAAAAGACACTCCATACTCACTAGCAATCTTTCCCCAGTACCCTTTCCCCGAGCCTCTGGCAACCACTAATCTATTTTCTGCCTCTATAGATTTGCCTATTCTGGACATTTTATATAAATGGAATCATATAATACGTGGCCTTTTGCATCTGGCTTCTTTCATTTTGTAAAATGTTTTTGAGGTTCATCCACATAGCATTTATTAGTACTTCATTCTTTTATGACTGGTTATTATTCCATTTTATCTATATACCGCATTTTAAAAAATCTACTGATCTACTGATGGACATTTGGGCTGTTTCTAACTTTTGAAAATTATGAATAGTGCTGCTATGAGCATGGATGTATGTGTACTTATATGAGCACCTGTTTTCACTTCTCTTGGGTATATATCTAAGAGTGGAATTGCTGGGTCATATGGTAAATCTATGTTTAACTTTTTGAAGAGCCACCAAATTGTTTTCCACAGTGGTTGAACCATTTTACATTCCCACCACTAATGTATGAAGGGTCTAACTTCTCTACATTCTCAGCAATTCTTGATATTTTACCTCGCTGATTACAGCCATCTTAAGGGTGTGAAATGGAGTCTTATTGTGGTTTTGATTTGCATTTCCCTAATGATGTTGAGCATCTTTTAATGTGATTATTGGCCATTTGTGTATCTTCTTTGGAGAAATGTCCATTTTGATCCTTTGTCCATTTGTTAATTAGGTCATTTAAATTTTTCTTATTGATTTTTATGAATTGTTTATATATCTGGATACAAGTCCCTTATGGAATACATGATTTGTAAATAGTCTCTACATTCTATTTTTTAAGGTTATATTCCATTTATAGTTATTATAAAATACTGTCTATATTCTCTGTGTTGTATAATATACCCTTGTAACTTGTTTTATACATAATAATTTGTACTTTTTAATTCCTCACTCCTATATTGCCCCTCCCCTTTCCCTCTCGACATTGGTAACCACTAGTTTGTTCTCTATATTTGTGAGTCTGCTTCTTTTTTGTTATATACACTAGCTTGTTGTATTTCTTAGATTCCAAATATGTACTTGTCTCCCTCTGTCTGACTTATTTTACTTAGCATAATACCCTCCAAGTCCATCCATGTTGTTGCAAATGGCAAAATTTCATGCTTTCTTATGGCTGAGTTGTATTCCATTGTAATATATGTACCACATCTTCTTTATCCATTCATCTGTTGATGGACACTTAGGTTGCTTCCATGTCTTGGCTATTGCAAAATGTGCTACTATGAACATTAGGGTGCATGTACCTTTTTGAATTAGAGTTTTCATCTTTTCCGGATATATATACAGGAGTGGGATTGCTGGGTCATATGGTAGTTCTATTTTTAGTTCTTTTGAGAAACTTCCACATTGTTTTCCACAGTGGCTGCACCAATTTATATTCCCACCAAGTGCAATAGAGTTCCCCTTTCTCCACATTCTGTTCTATTTTTGAGAATAGAAATAAAAGGTTAAAAATGTTGTCTTTTTACTTTCTGGATGGTAGCATCTGTTTTTTATATTTTGTCACCTGTGTTTTTGATGTGGTATCTAAGAGCTTATTTGTGCCTTCCTTTTGCTGGTGCATGTGCTCTGATAGCTTCCTGAGAAGCAGGTAGGGAGGAAACAAGAAGCTAGCTGAGGTTAATCCTTTGTCTGTTGCTTCATTTGCAAATACTTTCTCCCATTCTGTGGGTTGTCTTTTCATCTTGTTTATGGTTGGTTTCCTTTGCTGTGCAAAAGCTTTTACATTCAATTAGGGCCCATTTGCTAAATTTTGTTTTTATTTTCATTACTCTAGGAGGTGGGTCATAAAAGATCTTGCTGTGATTTATTTCAAAGAGTGTTTCTCCTATGTTTTCCTTGAAGAGTTTTATAGTGTCTGGCCTTACATTTAGTCTTGAATCCATTTTGAGTTTATTTTTGTGTGTGGTGTTAGGGAGTGTTCTAATTTCATTCTTTTACATGTAGTTGTCCAGTTTTCCCAGCACCACTTATTGAAGAGGCTGTCTTTTCTCCATTGTATAGTCTTGCCTCCTTTGTCATAGATTAGGTGACCATAGGTGCATGGGTATATCTCTGCGCTTTCTATCCTGGACCATTGACTTATATTTCTGTTTTTGCACCAGTACCGTACTATCTTGATTACTGTAGCTTTGTAGTATAGTCTGAAGTCATAGAGCCTGATTCCTCGAGCTCCATTTTTCTTTCTTAAGATTGTTTTGGCTATTTGGGGTCTTTGGTGTTTCCATACAAATTGTAAAATTTTTTGTTCTAATTCTGTGAAAAATGCCATTGGTAATTCGATAAGGATTGCATTGAACCTATAGATTGCTTTGGTTAGTATAGTCATTTTTGCAGGGCAGGAATAGAAACGCAGATGTAGAGAATGGACCTGTGGACACGGGGGGGAAGGGCAGGGTGGGATGAATTGGGAGATTTGACATAAATACACTACCATGTGTAAAATAGATAGCCAGTGGGAACGTGCTGTGTAGCACAGGGAACTCAGCTAGGTGCTCTGTGATGACCTAGATGGGTGGGATGGGGGTGTGGGAGGGAGGTCCAAGAGAGAGGGCATATATGTATACATATCCCTGATTCACTTCACCGTAGAGCAGAAATTAACTCAACATGATAAAGCAATTATACTCCAAAAAAAAAAAAAAAAAAAAGGAGCTAGCTGATTTGCACTGCAGACTGTTGCTGAATGCCCCCTACTCCCTGTGTTCCAGACAACCCCTCCCTCAGCAGTCTGCTCTCCAGGCCCTCTCTGGCTCACGCTTTCAATAGTGATCTGCTTCTTTCAGCAACCACGGGGAGGAGCAGCTTCTGCTGTGTGGCTGGAGGAAGGGATCTGCTTTTCTTTGTACATAGATCTCAGGTTTTTACACCTCTTTGTTCTTTTTAACCTCACCCTGCGAGCTCACCGCAGAGTGTCTGTTGTAGTCCCTGTTTCTCCACTCTTCTAGAGTTCTGCAATTGAAGCTGCCTTGCTTCCTGATGCCTCCAAGCAACTGCAGGTACAGAGTTTTCTGCTTTCTCTGGTCCACCAAGTCAGTTACCGTCTTCTCAGCTGCTCTCCCTTCTGCAAAATGTGGTTGATATCTCTCATCTGTGGTTATCTTTTCATGTGTTTTCTTTGTGCTTGAAGGTTTAGATCTTTTGATTTTTCTTTTTACTGTTATTTTAGTGGTATTTTGTGAAGGAATAGACATAGACTTGTGTTTTCAGTCTACCTGTATCAGATGAAGTACAGTGAGGATGAAAGAAACCATGCTAGGCACTTCAATTAGAGGAGATTTAACACAAGGCATTGGTTACACAGAGCTGAAAGAGCAGAGTGAAAGGAACTCTGCAGTAACTCAGGTATGAGGAACTGCAGGAAGCAGCTATTATACTTAAGGTTGTAGAAACAAATGGAAATGATGTTCCCAGATCTTAGGAACTCAGAGGCAGGGCCACTGAGGTCTTCAAAGGGGCACAGTTGGCTGGTGGCTGGACCTCCGAGGACACAGCATCTATGTTGAGCTGCTGGGGGGTACATCAAGAGCAGCTGTCATAATCCTAGGGGTGTACTGCAGAGTCAGGGCTGGAGTTCTGAAAGACGTCGGAGCTAATGTGTTTTACTCCTCTACTGGGAGGCAAAATTGGGTGCCGACAGGAGACCATTCTCCCTTTCTCTTGCCATTGCCTTCCACTGGTGTATCTTAACCAGAGCCAGCTGGCTCCTAAGTCTGAGAATGGCTGTCTGCAGATTTCCAGCCTTAAATCACAGAATAGAGTAGGGAAGGATGGGCTTGGGGATGAAAGACATGATTTTAAGCAGCAAGGTGACATGGCCACCTTGGTGGTCCAAGTGGAGGATGGAATGAAAAGGATGGAGTCAGGGGGAGCTTTTAAAAGGATGTTGCAATAGTTTTGGAGATAAGCTATGAGAGCTGGCCTGCAGATACGATGTGAGTTGGAGAGTTATTTCAGAGGTAAGGTCAATGATATTTGGGCTGTAGTTAGGGCAGTGGATGAAGAGGGAGAAGGAGAAGTCAAGGATGATCTTCCAGCATTTGATTTGGGAAACTGGTTGACTATTAGTCTGATTCATTGGATCTAGGAACACAGAACAATGCTGAGCTCAGTTCTGAGTTCAAGTACCTGTGGGATATCCATGTGACAGGCTGTGGGATGTTAGGTTGAGACTCAGGTGAGAAGTCTGTGCTGCAGTGCCAGGTTTGGGAGCCGTTGGCGTATGAGTGGTGATTTTAGCTCTGGAAATGGATGTATAGTGTCCTGGAGCAAGCTTCAGGGGACATTAACATTTACCTACAGACAAGTTGTCCTTCTAAGCTGTAATTTCCTCAGGGACAAGTACAAGGTCATCCTGTGCAGTTCGTGGTTGGCTGCTCTGTAGAGTGAACCTTGTTCCCAGCCGGCCTTACCTGGGGAGACCCCGAGCACTGGGGCCTTCACAGGTTATCTATCATCCAATCAACGCTGACAGCTGAGTCCTGTGTAGCAGCGTTGGAACCCTCGAGGTTCTGTTCTCCTTTCAGGAAAGCTGCCCCTGCAGGGGTGGGGGGCAGGGTGCTTTGGCCCTCTCCCCCTGCAGACAGCTACCTTCCAGCCCAGGAGCACATCTAACTGCTATCCTGGGAGAATCCTTCTCCTCATCTCTCCACTGAGCTGTGCCGGCTACATGGGAGAGTTTATCTACTCACTGGAGCACAACGAAACATGCTGCTTAGAACAGAAAATCTGCCATCAGCCTTGCTGGGCTTATCACGGGGTCACTCACTCTGCTGGCTCAGGCTGTGCCTTAGCCCCAGTCTGGAGAGAGAGCATGGCAGACGGAGCCCTGGGCCTGGCCAGGACTGGCTTCTGACACCGGTCGCACTCAGCCCCCCTTCTGCTCTAAGGGGACACTGTTTTGTCATTGTGTTCACAGGCCTTCTCATCACAGCCCAGGCAAGATCTGGTCAGAGATATGGGCCGGCTCTGTCAAGTGCTCCCCCACTCACTCAATTATTCATCTATTCCACAGAATATTTCTGAGTGCCTCCTGCAGGTCAGACACAGCTGATGAGATGCTTTGGAGTCCTTGGAACGTGGGTTCCGGGAAGTGCACCTGAGCTGGTCCCAGCAAGTCAAGAAGTAGGCAGGGGAGTGGGCAGAGCCTGGAACACAGAGTCTGCTGGAGCCAGCATGGGGGCTCCAGAGGCAGGAGAGGGCTGATGGGGTCACTAGGCTCAGGTTGTGCAAACCTCATGAGCCACAGCAAGGAGTTTGGATTTCATCTTGGGGCCATCAAGGCAAGGAGAGGTTTGAAGCTGCCCTTCAGGAAGGGCTGCATGGTGAAGGATGAATTGAAGATGGGAAGATGGTGCCAGGAAAGGCCTTTGGGACCGTCCTCTGTACACATAGACAATGATCTTATCTATATCTGTTCCTCCTGTAAAGATGGTCGTTGGAAAAAAATCCTTTCCCACTTGTTTGTTTGAAGGAAGGTTGCCTTATCTTTGTGCTGAAGACTGCTGCCCCAGTCTGCTGTGATAATTAGCTTCTTTTATATCACTTGCTAATACTCTTTGGCTGTCCAGGTTATTAATTAAGAAAAAGATGCTGTGTCTATATTTCACAGGACCCATAATTGCATATGCCTAGTGTTTGTCTCAAATCCCTTTAAAATGTACCAGGCAATGGGCAGTGTATTATCTGTAGAGGACATATTGATACTTTCTTAAATTAACATTTTGCATTTCTTCAGCAGATTTGAGCTATGAAAAATATTCCGATAAATTCTTATTGTTCTGTTAATTAAAGTGTTTCTCTCCTGAATATAGAATTAATGGTTAGTGGGCCCATGGATAATCTTTTGAGACTTAATGAAGACCCACATAATGGGCATTGGCAAGAAAGTTCTAGAGGAGAATTTTGGCCATCCCAATACTGGGAAAGGGAGTGGGGAGCAGGGGTAACTGCTGTATCATGCTGGGTGTCTTTCCAGTAGAATAGTTGCATCTTGACACCATAATCAGAATCAATGCATCTTCCTGAGAAACGTCTCTGGTTTAGTTGCTTATAGGATACACTGTACATAGAGACTATGCTGGATGATCTGCCGAACACTGTTGGGTTAAATCTCTTTTTTCTTTTTGTTAAACTCAAATTTTTTGGGGGGTCATAAGTCATTCATTTTCCGTAATCAATTTCGTTGACCAAGAATCTGCTAATTGCTTTTGATAATTGATTCCATTTACTCACCAGGTAGGTTCATGCTTTTCATGGTCTAATTTGAACCTCATGACACTTGTGTACAGTTTGACCAACAGGAGTGAAAGCTCCCACTTGATTGACAGGTAAACTGGGGCTCAGGGGTTGCATGTTTTTTCAGGTTCACACAGATAGTAATGTGAGCTGGGCAGTGAATGAGCCTGAGTTCCTGCATTCTGTACCGGGTTTGCGCCATCATATCCAGGGACAAATGTGCTTTGGGTGAAGATCAATGACATGTTTTATCCCAAGGTTCCTGGACTTGCCCCTCTGTGAGAATTCTGACACGAGGCCCACCTTCTGGAAGACGGAAGTACCATCAGGGGTTCACCTGCATTCCTTACAGTTGGATCTATCTCCCTCACACAGTAAAACTGCAGAGAAGATGTCAGGGCTAACGTGCTGGGCACACTCTTCTGGGACAGGCCCCTGGAGGAGCCCTTAGCTCACATGTCCGTGTGTTATTAATATTGACATGTATAACTGTGTCATTTTAATGACTGTGTCCGGAAGTAATTTCTCCTAATCTTTTCGCAGAGGTGGAACTAGTGCATCTCCTCATTCACAGATAGAAACCTAAGGAGCACAAACATCTGTGACTGGTGAGGACGCTGCGGGTATGAGGAGCTGCGGAGAGCCAGGTCCTGTGGCTCGCGCGTGGGCGTCTCCTTGACTCCTGTTGACTAATCCACGGGGGCGGCGGGTGTGCCCATCTTCCCCACCTAACAGCAGCTCTGAGTCAGGCTGATGGCAGGGAACGATTCCCTGGAGAGCATGGGGCGGGCTCTGAGCTGGACCCTGGAGGGCCCGGCCTCTCTGCCTGTCACCGCGCTGGTGCTCTTCACCTGGCCTTGCCTAGCAGACGGCCCCCTGACTGCTGCAGCCCACAGCTCTCCTTTCCAGGCACATGTGTCTGTCATCCCGTCAGTGCCCACAGCTCCTTTTAATGATTGTCACACCAGGATCACCAAGCCTGTCCCTCCAGCTCACTGCCCCTGTGGCTCTGGACTGCACATCCAGCTGCCCCTTTGATGTCCCAAAGGCATGTCCAGCAGACCTGCTGGGGACCAGGTCCCGATCTTCCCCACCCAGCGGGCCCTTTCCCGTGACCACCCATCTCAGCAGTGGCCCCCTCACGACCTGGTGGGCAGAGAACTCGGGGTCCTCCTGGTCACCTTCTCTTTTGCTCCCTCAGCCTCTCTTCCTGAGCCCACTTTCTAATTATGTTTTGAATGCAGACAGCTCTCCAGGGCCACTGCCAAGCACCCTTCATCTCTCCCATTTGGATGAATGCAGCCTGATTTCTGCCTGATTTCTAAGCGAGAGGTCTTTACAAACCAAAAAAGTCACTGCCTGGCTTAAAATTCTCCTTCAGTTAAAACAAAAATCATAGCTGTGGTTCACTAGAGCTGGCGCACTTGTCACCTCCTTCTTCCTCAGACACACTGGGCGCCACTCCTCCCTCCCCCTCCCCGTGCACAGCCTCACAGCCCTTCCTGGTTTCTGGCTGAGTGTGTGCCCTGCACCCAGGGCCCTTGCAGGCTGCTCCCCTGTCTGAAGCCCCCCAGGTAAGGCTGTGTGCCCCTGGCCTGGAGCCCATGACTGTGTAGGATCAGGTGCTCCCCTTGGCATCTGCCGGAGGCCGCTCAGGACCCGACCTGCTCTCCCCCATCCTCCCCCAGCCCCGCTGTGCCCCTCTGTCTCGGCCTCTCCTGGACTGTGCCGGCTCTGAGGTTCTGAGGGAACACGATCTGAGACCTGCTGGTGCCAGGTGGGGCTTGGGTCTTCTTAAAGGGCAGGAACTTGACTGTGACTTCCTCCTCTGAGTCTCAGCTGCTCCTTGACTTAACAAGGACCACTTCTAGCCCTTTCTCTTCCCTCCCTACCGTCAGCTCACCTGTCTGCGTTTCCTCTCGCTGGACCATGTGCTGTTTCAGGAGAGCACCGTTCTCCCCCGACCATGCTGGCCAGGCAAGCTCGGCTCTGCGGCTGCATGAAGATGAGGAGGGGTGACTGGGGGGGGATAGACAGATGATGGATGTGCAGCAGAGGGGAAACACGCTTTGTTCACCGGATCCCTCACTGGGCAGAGCGCTGGTTCCTGAGGGAAGACCTTACGGGACTCAAAGAACACGTGCACCTCGCTGCCTTCTAAGGAGCCCTTTGTCCTGGTGGCCACTGGGGGCTGTTATGCAGATTTGGGGACAGACACTGGGAAAGCCCCGAGTCCCCTGCAACATGGAGGAAAGAGGGGCCCCAGAGTTTAGGGGACAGTGGTGATGTGTTATGGGTGGGGTCGGTTTTAGGAAGACTAAAAGTCTAACAAGAATTTAAAAGTTTCTGGCTAAGATGTGCGTGATTTAATTCCCTCCCTGTCTGTCCATTCTGTGTCTAGTCTAGATGCTTGCTGACTTTTCTGTGAGAGTTGATTCTGTCTGGGACCTTGAAGAGGTGCTGTGTTTTGAAGGAAAACAGAGACTGTGTGTGGAATGTAGGCATCAGAGAACTGGGCACACAGGTGAATTGCAAACAAGCCAAACAATTTTACGTCCCCAGAACTTATACCCTTAAGTCCAGAGACTCAGAATCATCATCCTATCCCACATGAGGTCACACCACACTCCCTCTTCTTTTCTGAGGCTGTTCAGGGGCAGAAGCACCCTTTCAGAGATGGGTCTCCGGGCACGCTCAGTCCCACTGTCCTGGCAAGGAGCAGAGTCTTCAAGGCCAGTTTTGGAGACCTGTCCTCACCTGCATTGCCCGGCTTCCTCCAGCCTCCTGGAGACAGGGAAATTTAATGAGGTCAAAGTAGACAGGCGTGAGCCTTGCTCTCCAGGTCCCAGGCAGGCTGGCACATGTCTTGGGCCAGCACTGGGGATCAGAGGAAGTGTTTGGAGGTACAGGCCTCCTCCACATGGCACAGATTCTAAACGTCTGTGGGCTTCAGAGTTGACCAGCAGGAGCTGAGGTGGGCAGAGCCCACAGGCAGGGTTTCAAAGGAGCCTCCTGCTAAACATCTCTGCACTGATGCCTGCTCCTTGAATTTTAAAGGGGCAGAGCAAGTTCTAGGAAGAGAGAAGAAAGCAAGAGGTAGAAAAAGAAATCGTGATTTTTAAAAGCATCTATTGTTACTCTTATGCCTCCCATAACATTTGTGTTAGTCAGGATTATTATTACTTTTTTTTTAAACATCTTTATTGAAGTATAATTGCCTTACAATAGTGTGTTAGCTTCTGCTTTATAACAAAGTGAATCAGTTATACATATACAATATGTTCCCATTTCTCTTCCCTCTTGCATCTCCCTCCCTCCCACCCTCCCCATCCCACCCCTCTAGGTGGTCACAAAGCACCGAGCTGATCTCCCTGTGCTATGCGGCTGCTTCCCACTAGCTATCTATTTTACATTTGGTAGTGTATATATGTCCATGACACTCTCTTACCCTGTCACATCTCACCCCACCCCCTCCCCATATCCTCAAGTCCATTCTCTAGTAGGTCTGTGTCTTTATTCCCGTCTTGCCACTAGGTTCTTAATGGCCTTTTTTTTTTTTTCCTTAGATTCCGTATATATGTGTTAGCATACTGTATTTGTTTTTCTCTTTCTGACTTACTTCACTCTGTATGACAGACTCTAACTCCATCCACCTCATTACAAATACCTCCATTTCATTTCTTTTTATGGCTGAGTAATATTCCATTGTATATATGTGCCACATCTTCTTTATCCATTCATCTGTCGATGGACATTTAGGTTGCTTCCAGGTCCTGGCTATTGTAAATAGAGCTGCAATGAACATTGTGGTACATGACACTTTTTGACCTATGGTTTTCTCAGGGTATATGCCCAGTAGTGGGATTGCTGGGTCGTATGGTAGTTCTATTTGTAGTTTTTTAAGGAACCTCCATACTGTTCTCCATAGTGGCTGTATCAATTTACATTCCCACCAACAGTGCAAGAGTGTTCCCTTTCCTCCACACCCTCTCCAGCATTTATTGTTTCTAGATTTTTTGATGATGGCCATTCTGACCGGTGTGAGATGATATCTCATTGTAGTTTTGATTTGCATTTCTCTAATGATTAATGATGTTGAGCATTCTTTCATGTGTCTGTAGGCCATCTGTATATCTTCTTTGGAGAAATGTCTATTTAAGTCTTCTGCCCATTTTTGGATTGGGTTGTTCGTTTTTTTGTTATTGAGCTGCATGAGCTGCTTGTAAATCTTGGAGATTAATCCTTTGTCAGTTGCTTCATTTGCAAATATTTTCTCCCATTCTAAGGGTTGTCTTTTGGTCTTGTTTACGGTTTCCTTTGCTGTGCAAAAGCTTTTAAGTTTCATTAGGTCCCATTTGTTTATTTGTGTTCTTATTTCCATTTCTCTGGGAGCTGGGTCAAAAAGAATCTTGCTGTGATGTATGTCATAGAGTGTTCTGCCTATGTTTTCCTCTAGGAGTTTGATAGTGTCTGGCCTTACACTTAGGTCTTTAATCCATTTGGAGTTTATTTTTGTGCATGGTGTCAGGGAGTGTTCTAATTTCATACTTTTACATGTACCTGTCCAATTTTCCCAGCACCACTTATTGAAGAGGCTGTCTTTTCTCCACTGTATATGCTTGCCTCCTTTATCAGAGATAAGGTGACCATATGTGTGTGGGTTTATCTCTGGGCTTTCTATCCTGTTCCATTGATCTATATTTCTGTTTTTGTGCCAGTACCAAACTGTCTTGATTACTGAAGCTTTGTAGTATAGTCTGAAGTCAGGGAGCCTGATTCCCCCAGCTCCATTTTTCGTTCTCAAGATTGCTTTGGCTATTCGGGGTCTTTTGTGCTTCCATACAAATTGTGAAATTTTTTGTTCTAGTTCTGTGAAAAATGCCAGTGGTAGTTTGATAGGGATTGCATTGAATCTGTAGATTGCTTTGGGTAGTAGAGTCATTTTCACAATGTTGATTCTTCCAATCCAGGAACATGGTATATCTCTCCATCTATTTGTATCATCTTTAATTTCTTTCATCAGTGTCTTATAATTTTCTGCATACAGGTCTTTTGTCTCCTTAGGTAGGTTTATTCCTAGATATCTTATTCTTTTTGTTGCAATGGTAAACGGGAGTGTTTTCTTAATTTCACTTTCAGATTTTTCGTCATTAGTGTATAGAAATGCAAGTGATTTCTGTGCATTAATTTTGTATCCTGCTACTTTACCAAATTCATTGATTAGCTCTAGGAGTTTTCTGGTAGCATCTTTAGGATTCTCTATGTATAGTATCATGTCATCTGCAAATAGTGACAGCTTTACTTCTTCTTTTCCGATTTGGATTCCTTTTATTTCTTTGTCTTCTCTGATTGCTGTGGCTAACACTTCCAAAACTATGTTGAATAATAGTGGTGAGAGTGGGCAACCTTGTCTTGTTCCTGATCTTAGTGGAAATGGTTTCAGTTTTTCACCATTGAGGACAATGTTGGCTGTGGGTTTGTCATATATGGCCTTTATTATGTTGAGGAAAGTTCCCTCTATGCCAACTTTCTGGAGGGCTTTTATCATAAATGGGTGTTGAATTTTGTCGAAAGCTTTCTCTGCATCTATTGAGATGATCATATGGTTTTTCTCCTTCAATTTGTTAATATGGTGTATCACATTGATTGATTTGCGTATATTGAAGAATCCTTGCATTCCTGGGATAAACCCCACTTGATCATGGTGTATGATCCTTTTAATGTGCTGTTGGATTCTGTTTGCGAGTATTTTGTTGAGGATTTTTGCATCTATGTTCATCAGTGATATTGGCCTGTAGTTTTCTTTCTTTGTGACATCTTTGTCTGGTTTTGGTATCAAGGTGATGGTGGCCTTGTAGAATGAGTTTGGGAGTGTTCCTCCCTCTGCAATATTTTGGAAGAGTTTGAGAAGGATAGGTGTTAGCTCTTCTCTAAATGCTTGATAGAATTCACCTGTGAAGCCATCTGGTCCTGGGCTTTTGTTTGTTGGAAGGTTTTTAATCACAGTTTCAATTTCAGTGCTTGTGATTGGTCTGTTCATATTTTCTATTTCTTCCTGGTTCAGTCTCGGCAGTTTGTGCATTTCTAAGAATCTGTCCATTTCTTCCAGGTTGTCCATTTTATTGGCATAGAGTTGCTTGTAGTAATCTCTCATGATCTTTTGTATTTCTGCAGTGTCAGTGGTTATTTCTCCTTTTTCATTTCTAATTCTATTGATCTGAGTCTTCTCCCTTTTTCTCTTGATGAGTCTGGCTAATGGTTTATCAATTTTGTTTATCTTCTCAAAGAACCAGCTTTTAGTTTCATTGATTTTTGCTATTGTTTCCTTCATTTCTTTTTCATTTATTTCTGACCTGATGTTTATAATTTCTTTCCTTCTGCTGGCTTTGGGGTTTTTTTGTTCTTCTTTCTCTAATTGCTTTAGGTGCAAGGTTAGGTTGTTTATTCGAGATGTTTCCTGTTTCTTGAGGTAGGCTTGTATTGCTATAAACTTCCCTCTTAGCACTGCTTTTGCTGCGTCCCATAGGTTTTGGGTCGTCGTATCTCCATTGTCATTTATTTCTAGGTATTTTTTGATTTCCCCTTTGATTTCTTCAGTAATCACTTCATTATTAAGTAATGTATTGTGTAGCCTCCATGTGTTTGTATTTTTTACAGATCTTTTCCTGTAATTGATATCTAGTCTCATAGCGTTGTGGTCGGAAAAGATACTTGATACAATTTCAATTTTCTTAAATTTACCAAGGTTTGATTTGTGACCCAAGATATGATCTATCCTGGAGAATGTTCCATGAGCACTTGAGAAAAATGTGTATTCTGTTGTTTTTGGGTGGAATGTCCTATAAATATCAATTAAGTCCATTTTGTTTAATGTATCATTTAAAGCTTGTGTTTCCTTATTTATTTTCATTTTGGATGATCTGTCCATTGGTGAAAGTGGGGTGTTAAAGTCCCCTACTATGATTGTGTTGCTGTCGATTTCCCCTTTTATGGCTGTTAGTACTTGCCTTATGTATTGAGGTGTCCTATGTTGGGTGCATAAATATTTACAATTATACCTTCCTCTTGGATCGATCCCTTGATCATTATATAGTGTCCTTCTTTGTCTCTTGTAATAGTCTTTATTTTAAAGTCTATTTTGTCTGATATGAGAATTGCTACTCCAGCTTTCTTTTGATTTCCATTTGCATGGAATATCTTTTTCCATCCCCTCACTTTCAGTCTGTATGTGTCTCTAGGTCTGAAGTGGGTCTCTTGTAGACAGCATATATATGGGTCTTGTTTTTGTATCCATTCAGCCAGCCTGTGTCTTTTGGTGGGAGCATTTAATCCATTTACATTCAAGGTAATTATCGAGATGTATGTTCCTATTCCCATTTTCTTAAATGTTTTGAGTTTGTTATTGTAGGTGTTTTCCTTCTCTTGTGTTTCTTGCCTAGAGAAGTTCCTTTAGCATTTGTTGTAAAGCTGGTTTGGTGGTGCTGAACTCTCTCAGCTTTTGCTTGTCTGTAAAGGTTTTAATTTCTCCATCACATCTGAATGAGATCCTTGCTGGGTAGAGGAACCTTGGTTGTAGGTTTTTCTCCTTCATCACTTTAAGTATATCCTGCCGCTCCCTTCTGGCTTGCAGAGTTTCTGCTGAAAGATCAGCTGTTAACCTTATGGGGATTCCCTTGTGTGTTATTTGTTGTTTTTCCCTTGCTGCTTTTAATATGTTTTCTTTATATTTAATTTTTGACAGTTTGATTAATATGTGTCTTGGCGTGTTTCTCCTTGGGTTTATCCTGTATGGGACTCTCTGTGCTTCCAGGACTTGATTAACTATTTCCTTTCCCATATTAGGGAAGTTTTCAACTATAATCTCTTCAAATATTTTCTCAGTCCCTTTCTTTTTCTCTTCTTCTTCTGGGACCCCTATAATTCGAATGTTGGTGCGTTTAATGCTGTCCCAGAGGTCTCTGAGACTGTCCTCAGTTCTTTTCATTCTTTTTTCTTTATCCTGCTCTGCAGTAGTTATTTCCACCATTTTATCTTCCAGGTCACTTATCCTTTCTTCTGCCTCAGTTATTCTGTTATTGATCCCATCTAGAGTATTTTTAATTTCATTTATTGTGTTTTTCATCATTGCTTGATTCCTCTTTAGTTCTTCTACGTCCTTGTTAAATGCTTCTTGCATTTTGTCCATTCTATTTCCAAGATTTTGGATCATCCTTACTATCATTATTCTGAATTCTTTTTCAGGTAGACTACCTATTTCCTCTTCATTTGTTAAGTCTAGTGTGTTTTGACCCTGCTCCTTCATCTGCTGTGTGTTTTTCTGTCATCTCATTTTGCTTATCTTACTGTGTTTGGGGTCTCCTTATCACAGGTTGTAGGTTTGTAGTTCCCGTTGTTTTTGGTATCTGTCCCCAGTGGCTAAGGTTGGTTCAGTGGGTTGTGTAGGCTTCCTGGTGGAGGGAACTAGTGCCTGAGCTCTGGTGGATGAGGCTGGATCTTGTCTTTCTGGTGGGCACGTCCACGTCTGGTGGTGTATTTTGGGGTGTCTGTGGCCTTATTATGATTTTAGGCAGCCTCTCTGCTAATGGATGAGGCTGTGTTCCTGTCTTGCTAGTTGTTTGGCATAGGGTGTTCAGCACTGTAGCTTGCTGGTCATTGAGTGATGCTGGGTCTTGATGTTGAGATGGAGATCTCTGAGAGATTTTTGCCGTTTGGTATTACGTGGAGCTGGGAGGTCTCTTGTGGACGAGTGTCCTGAAGTTGGCTCTCCCACCTCCGAGGTACGGCCCTGATGCCTGGCTGAAGCACCAAGAGCCTTTCGTCCACACGGCTCAGAGTGAAAGGGAGAAAAAATAGAAAGAAAGGAAGGAAGGAAGGAAGGAGGAAGGAAGGAAGGAAGGAAGGAAAGAAAGAAAGAAAGAAAGAAAGGAAAGAAAGAAAGAAGCTATAATATAGTGAAGTAAAATAAAGCTATTGTAAAGCAAAGCTATACAGACAAAATCTCCCCCAGAAGCATATACATATACACTCACAAAAAAAAAAAGGAAAAGGGGAAAAATTAATATATCCTGCTCCCAAAATCCACCTCCCGAATTTGGGATGATTCGTTGTCTATTCAGGTATTCAACAGATGCAGGCACATCAAGTTGTTTGTGGAGTTTTAATCCGCTTCTTCTGAGGCTGCTGGGACAGATTTCCCCTCCTCTTCTCTGTTCACACAGCTCCTGGGGATCAGCTTTGGATTTGGACCCGCCTCTGCGTGTAGGTCGCCTGAGGGCGTCTGTTCCCCGCCCAGACAGGACGGGGTTAAAGGAGCAGCTGCTTCGGGGGCTCTGGCTCACCCAGGCCGCGGGGAGGGAGGGGTACAGAGGAGGCGGGGCGAGCCTGCGGCGTCAGAGGCCGGCGTGACGTTGCAGCAGCCTGAGGCGCGCAGTGCGTTCTCCTGGGGGATGTTGTCCCTGGATCACGGGACCCTGGCAGTGGCGGGCTGCACGGGCTCCCGGGAGGGGCGGTGTGGAGAGTGACCTGTGCTCGCACACAGGCTTCTTGGAGGCGGCAGCAGCAGCCCCAGCGTCTCACGCCCGTCTCTGGGGTCCGCGCTGATAGCCGCGGCTCGCGCCAGTTTCTGGAGTTCGTTTAGGCGGCGCTCTGAATCCCCTCTCCTTGCGCGCCGCGAAACAAAGAGGCAAGAAAAAGTCTCTTGCCTCTTCGGCAGCTGCAGACTTTTTCCCGGTCTCCCTCCCAGCCAGCTGTGGTGCGCCAACCCCTTCAGGCTGTGTTCACGCCGCCAACCCCAGTCCTCTCCCTGCGATCCGACCGAAGCCCGAGCCTCCGCTCCCAGCCCCGCCCGCCCCGGCGGGGGAGCAGACAAGCCTCTCGGGCTGGTGAGCGCTGCTCGGCGCCGAGCCTCTGTGCGGGAGTCTCTCCGTTTTTCCCTCTGCGCCCCTGTTGCTATGGGATCCGCGCTGTTAGCTGCGGCTCGCGCCCGTCTCTGAAGTTCGTTTAGGCGGCGCTCTGTATCCCCTCTCCTCGCGCACCAGGAAACAGGGAAGAAAAAGTCTCTTGCCTCTTCGGCAGCTGCAGACTTTTTCCCGGACTCCCTCCCGGCTAGCTGTGGTGCGCTAACCCCTTCAGGCTGTGTTCACGCCGCCAACCCCAGTCCTCTCCCTGCGACCGAAGCCCGAGCCTCAGCTCCCAGCCCCGCCCGCCCCGGCGGGGGAGCAGACAAGCCTCTCGGGCTGGTGAGTGCTGGTCAGCGCCGAGCCTCCGTGCGGGAAGTGCGGGAATCTCTCCGCTGTGCCCTCCGCACCCCTGTGGCTGCGCTCTCCTCCGTGGCTCCGAAGCTTCCCCCCTCTGCCACCCGCAGTCTCTGCTCGCGAAGGGGCTCCTAGTGCGTGGAAATCTTTCCTCCTTCACAGCTCCCTCCCACTGGTGCAGGTGCCGTCCCTATTCTTTTGTCTCTGTTATTTCTTTTTTCTTTTGTCCTACCCAAGTACGGGGGGAGTTTCTTGCCTTTTGGGAGGTCTGACGTTTTCTGCCAGCGTTCAGTGGGTGTTCTGTAGGAGCAGTTCCACGTGTAGATGTATTTCTACTGTATCTGTGGGAAGGAAGGTGATCTCCGCGTCTTACTCTTCCGCCATCTTCTCTCCTCCCTAGTCAGGATTATTGATGCTAGCTAATGTAACAAACCACCCAACACCCGACATAATACAGGTTTATTTTTTGCTGACATTAAATCCTGAGCAGGCATTCAGCAGGCAGCCTTCCACTTGGTGATTTGTGAATCCAGGCTCCTCTGTCTTTTGGTACTGCTATCTGCTAGGGCTTCCTCAGCGTCCTCCACTGGGTGCTCTGGCTCCAGCGGTCAGGGGAGGAAGAGGAGAGCTGCTCGGCATGGGTGGGCCTAGCCTGCAGGTGCTGTGTGCCACCTGCCACTGGCCCCGCCAAACTCCAGAGAGGCTGGGGGATGTGGCCTTCCTTGTGCCAGGAAGGGGAGAGGGGAGTGGGGGACACTGGCCCCGCCTCCTCCAGTCCTCGTGACAGCTGTGAGGGCAGGTGTTGGCCACAGGGGAGGAAGGAAGGCCCCGGGAGGTCAGGGAGGCTCAGGCTCCCCAGTGGTGAGGTGCAGAGCCACGCCTTGACCTAATGGCACGTCTCTGATCTAAAGTCCCAGCTCTTTCCTAGAATCAGTGTGCGTGAAGGTTCACTGGCTGAGGCTAGGCGCCCAGGTTCCGTGCCAGTGTGTCCCACACTCACAGCAGGATCCATGTCCTCGGGGTGAGCTGAGGTAACTAGATCATGGGTATAGGTCATTTTCTGAGCCTTGCTCTCTCTCTTAGTTGAGATGCTCCTTGAATCTGAGTTCTGTTCCCTCTTGGGCACCAGGGAATCCCCCAGATCTTCCAGTCTGAGACCAGACACTTAGAGGGTCACCTCTTTAACCTAGAACTTTGGTCCTAAGTCAGACTCAAAAGCACAAGCAAACTGCACCCTAGGGTGTTAAACTGCTAAGAGTCTACACCCATGTGTAAGTGGAGGGCCTTGAGCACGTCTGCACTTTCACTTGGCAGTGTACTTGGCCTGCCAGGGGAGCTGGAGCCTCAGAAAGCAATCTTCCGGCGTGTCAGCTGAGGCTGGATGGCTCTGGGTTTAGTGAATCCAGTCTTTCAACAATGGATCATGTCCCTGTCCACATTCCCACTCTGTCACTCTCAGCCTGCCAGTGACAGCATCTTCACGGTCCCAGTGTGGCTGCCACAGTGCCAGCTGTCATGTGCTGATTCACCACCCTCCAGTGGAAGAAGAGGGAGTGTTTCTTTTCCTAAGTCCCTTTTATCAATGTGGAAAACTTTCCCAAAAAGCTCCCTAGAAGATTCTTTGTGTCTCAGTGGCCAAAATTATGTCACAGGTCCATGCCTAAACAAATTGCTGGCATGAGAAATGTTTGGTGGGCCCCCACCCACTCCCAGTTCTGAGGATGGGCCCTTTCCCCTGGAGCACACAGATACGTGGAGGAGGATGGCAAGCTGAACAGATTGGAGTCTGTTGGCAAGAATGAAGGGGAAGCATGGTTGAGTGGATGCCCAATGGTGGCTGCAATGTCCACTGTGGTTTTGAGGCCCCGTCTAAGTCTAACAACAGTTGAATATTGCATTTGATGTAACTCCACAAGTGCTTAAGCAGTTTCCTCCTTCAGGAGGAAAATTCATAAGAAATAAGTCACTTGGAGGAATTTCAGGAGAAACCCAAACTTCTGCACCCATGCCCCCTCATGGCTTTCTGCCTCGAGGTTCTTCATGACTCTGGGTCTTTACACAGACAGTTCTGTGTCTTTCTTTCCCCTCCTTCCTCTGCCCAGCACACTCTACCTGAAGGAGCACCTCTAGGAAGTGCCCCCTGCTACCCCAGGCAATGTCCGGTGGTCCTCTCGATGTGCACATGCTGTGCCTTGTTCATGTGTCCAGTCCTGCACTGCCCTGTGACACGGTGCTGCTTATGTCCTTCTCCCCCAGGCTGGGGGCTCCTGAGGGCCTGGGGTAGTCTGGCTCCCTGACCCAGGTGCTATTGGGTGAATGGGTAGATGGATGAGTGAGGGGTGGTGAGGCTGGTAGAGGTGGGGGGATCTTTGAAGTTGGAATGTGAGAAAGAGTTGAAGAGAATCCCCATGGTCTTTAGACTAAATATGTCACCGTCTCTGGCCAACCAGAAGGCGAGCATCTTGGGGAGACCCCCTCTCTGACCTTAGCCAAACATGGCGGTGCTTGCAATGGAGCCTCCAACTGAGACGTACCTGCATAGAGGTCGTCCTCCCAGAGCATGGCACCGGGGCGTCCCTGAGGAGGCCACCAGATGGCGCAGAGATGAGCCAGTGCTGCTTCAGGGCCTCCCCGACGCCAGCCGTTTCTTGGATACCTGGAAACCCTCCAGGGGCTTCTCATTACACTTAAGAGAGATCATGGCCTCCTCACTGTGTCCTACCCACACTCTGGCCTCGTTCCCGTCCACACGGCCTTCTTATTCTCTCTCAGACATGCCAAGCTCATTCCTGCTCAGCCCAGGGCCTTTGCATCTACTGCTCCTCCCTCTCGGGATGACTTTTCCTCACATCCACATATAATTGCCTAGTTCTCATTCCTCAGGTCTCATCTCAAATACTACCATCTCGGCAAGGCAGTCCTGGGCTGGCATAACTAAAGCAGCTCTTCACCTTTTATTCTTTCCATAGCACTTCTCCATACCTGAAGTTATCCTGTTTATCTACTTAAGTATTTACTGCCTGTCTTTACCGGTAGACCGTAAGCTCTGTGAAGGCAACTACTCTGCCGTATTTACACTATTTCCAGTGCCCAGGACAAGGCGAGACTTGACGCTCATACATACATAAACTCGCCTGCCTTCTAGACTGTGGAGTGCTCTGGAATGAAGAAACGCTGTCCCTTGTATTTCCACTTACTGTTTAAAAAAATAGCATGTCATGTATGAGGGCGTCCATAAAAGTAGCTCTATTTTCTAACGTGTGGTCTCGTTTTCCCCCTTGGGGAAAGATTTTGCACACTCTTGTTACTTCCTTCCCAATGTGGTATTCACAATACAACCAGAATGGGTGTTTGGGGTGGGGAAGGGTTACCCAGAGGCCTGGTCCTCCCAGATGCAGCATCAGACCTCTCAGAATGCATGCCCTCTCCTGAAGGCTCCATCCACCCCAGGTAGGCCAATTAAGTGGAGAGGCTCCTGCCCTGAGAAAAAAATAAGCAAACTCTGTGTTGAAAACAAACTGGCAACTTGGTCACAGGATCTATAAAACAAAGCGAGGTCTTAATAAAGCAGAGGGGAAATAGATCAAATCCTAAGACAAATGGAGTGTTCTTTGCAGCGACCTCATTCTTTCTTCCTTTGCATTCCCTTAGCTCTGGAAAGCTCTGTAATTAAAAAAAGGCAATATATGTGGGACTTTAAATAGTTGATTGATGTTTAAAGCCCTGTCAGAAAGCTCTGTGGGAAGGTGTCAAGTAGTATTTAGTTTCCCCATCAAAGGCATCACACAAATAGCCCTGCCAACCATTGCTACACCCTCAGTCCCTTGATTAACAGTTATGGTTCCTTTTAATTAGTAAATAATTAGAGAGGCTGTGAAACAGTGAGCCTTACCTACTTTCACAATTCATTTAACCTCCTCCATTCCACAGGGGCTGGCATGGCCTATGCCTGTGTAGGGAAGGGGTTGCCCAGCAAAGCGGCCAAGTGACCACAGCTGTTTCATGGGGAGGTCCGGGTCCTGGGGACAGCAGGATTCTTCCCCAACAAAGAGAGCGAACCCGTGGGCTTCTGGCGGCAAATCTTGTCTGCCCGTGCAGAGTTCTTTCACAATTTGGAGCAAATTGAGTTTGAAGTAGGAACATTGGGAGGAACACCCAGCCAAAGCTGGGAGGATGTGGGGTCTGCAGACCTTGGAGACGTGCAGGGGGGGTGTGGGTACCCAGCCTATTTCTGTGGACCGTGGGGAGCATGCAGCTGGAGGAAAGGGCTGGTCTCAGCTTCATTTTAATGTAATTGCTCACTTGAGGATTTTTCTTTTGTGGCATGATTCTCAATAGGGTGATACCATCCCCAAAGGAGTAAAAAATTGGTGTTGGGGGCGGGGGGACAAAAAACTTAGCTATTACGATGGTTTATTTTTCTCCAGAACTCAAGTTTACATCACGAACTCCTACTCCTTAGTATCTAATTTCCCTCTTACTAAATTAAATTAATGTACATTTGACATGGAATAATCAGACATTATTTCTCTTCCCTGTGAACTGCTCCCCCCACCCTTTTCCTATTAGTTCTCATTTATTTCTCTCATAAAGTTAAACTTAATTTTTCTCCTTGGGGGGTGATCTGATGATGATGACGATGATATAAAAGGCCGAGAAGCTCTGCTCTAAGGAGTGACTGAATCAGGTCTCCTGCCTACAGTGCAATCCCAGAACACACCCTGGCTTGCAGCCCGTGGGGGAAATGAGTTGAGTGTCTTGAAGGACATTCAGTGGCAAGACACAAGCATCTCAGCCAGAGGGTCTGCTCTTAAGACAGGGTGTCAGCGGAGGGTTTGGGCCCATGGAGTGGCTCCGATGGACTTTGAGCTGAGGATATGGGGTGACGCTTTCTGGGGAGGTGGCATTGAGCTGGCCCTCCAGGCCTGTGGAAGGGGGAGCCCGTCTTATAGAGCCTGTGCCAGACTGTGACCCAGAGAGCCTGGAGCTTCCCGAGCTGCCCAGGAAGGGTCTAGGCTGGAAGGATGGAGCCTGGGTGGTGAATGAGATTGGGGATGGGGAAACAGATGTGCTCACAGGCAGAGGCTGCACCTTGGGCTCTCGACACGGGGGTGTGGCTCTCCTCCAGGGCTCTGACGTGCTGAGGCCCTGCTACCAGCCTGAAGTCCTGTGTTCTGGGGCTGAAGCACGTGGGGGCACCTGCTTCACACCCTCCTCTAAGTGAGCACTGTCTCCCAGGAGGCCAGAGTGTTGACACCCCGGGACTAAGGAGTCAGTGGTTTTCAACGGGTTGCCTAGGCAGGGCTGATGAGAGGAAGAGAATCACCGGTTGTCTACTACTCCAAGCTAAGCCAGGTCGAGTCATTGTTAGAATAGCAAATCTGCCCAGGGAAGTCATCTCCCAAGGGCTACTCAGGTTTGTGGATGCTTGTCACAGCTGCATCCCTGGTTAATCCCTGGTTGGTCAGCCCCCAATACCGCACACAGATACCACATCCCTGCCTCCAGGCCACGGATAGCACAGACCTCTCTCTCCGCACCAGGCTGGCCTTGGGTGGTGGGGTACCCACCCCGCAACTGCGTGTGGCAGCAAGGGGCAGCTGGCCTGTTCTTCTCTGCCTTCTGGATCCTGAACTCCTTGAGACATTGCTGTAACTTCAGTGCTTAGTATGGGTTGCTCCATAAATCTTGTTCAATTGAACTGAATTGAGTATTTAACTTCGTAGATTATTTTGTCTAATCCTCCCTCTGGAGAGACTGGAGAAAAAGAGATATTTCTGCCCCTTAATTCAAGCTGTTTGGGTGCAATCACATCTCTGATGCTTTGCGGTAACACTGATGGTATCACTGGTTACCTCCAGAATTTGGGCAAGCAACTCTGGGTGGAGTGGGTGAAAGCCCACCAGCCTTGGTGTTAGGAGAACTCGTTCTGGGATCAGATCTGTCACTCTCTGCTCTTATAAAATGGTAATAATATTAATAATAATCCCAATAGTCCCTGACCTGTGTAACCTAAGGACTTTTTGTGAGTCCCAAGTAAGCCAACGTAAGTAAAAACAGATGCGATTCTCACGTTGGGTTCAGGAGTGTCTGGGCTACTGGCCTTTTCCACCAGGACCAACCCCTTAGGAACTTCCACCAATGACAGAAGAGGTGGCTCCTTGGAAAGCACAAAACCATCAAGTGAAAGCTCAAGAACTGATGAGGATGGTTCCTGGGGCTTAATGGGGTCAGGAGCTGTGCTTCTCACTTGGCTGCTACTCTCTGGGGCTCATTCCAGGGCTGTGCAGTTTATAGAAGTGACTCCTGAAGACAGGTTGCCCTTGTCTTTATGCAAACCCACTGGGGGAAAATTAGAACTTTTCTAAAAGAAATAGGGAGGCTTATTCATGAACATCCAGCTCCTTTAATGAATTTAAAATAGAAATTTAATTTTCAAAAATTGATTTGATTTTTAAGACTATATCATATTCATTTACATATTGTGTAAATTGAGGTACATTTTTAATCATCTTGGTCACACAGGAGCCGTGAATAGAATATATAAATATTTAAGGGCTCTTCTCCCTTCACTGTAGAGTAAGGATTTAAGGGGTGGGAGACCAAGGGTAATTTTTGATCATCTTATAGAACTTTCAGAATAATCCCATCATTTCCCGCTAAGTCTCTGAAGTCATCATTTCCCGCTAAGTCTCTAAGGTTTTACATATAAACCCATTTACAGAGAAGGTATGGAGGTAAAGATTTTATTCCCCCAGCAAAATGAAGGCACCATTTGCTGTGAGAATGTACTTTCAACAGCATCAACAATATGCAATGCAATCTTAACCACAGCCATGACCATCACCAAGTCCACCACCACCACCACCACTCATAGAGAAGTCTGTGTAACAGGATCTCATTTACCCTTCAGAATAACTATATAGAGAAGAAATCATTATTTTTATTTAGTAAATGGAATGGAATCCAGAGGACTGAAGATAATTTGAAGGATACTTTAGACATTCCCACTCAGTCATTCATTCAACAACAAATAATTATTGATAACTTCTATGTTCTAGATACTCTGTTAAATACAGGCTATATTAGTTGAAAAAAGAATCCCCTGACTTAAAAAATTAAAAAACATTAAGCACAACGTCAAACACTTAACATACCTTTATAAAGTGCCAATTACGTTTTCTTCACGAAACAATTTTACTGAGGTATGATCTACATAGTGAAATGCACATACGTGTAGAGTTTGACAAACGTACACGCTCATGTAACCTACATCTACATCATGATATAGAGCATTTATATCACCCCAGAAAGTGTGCTGAAGCTCATTTGCAGTCAGTCCCTCCACCCCAAGATAGCTACTGTTTTGATTTCTATCAACATGGAGTAGATTTACCTTCTCTAAGAGTTTCATGTAAATAGAATCCCACAGTATATATTCCTATGTATTTGGCTGTTTTTGCTTTAAATGGTGTTTTTGAGATTCATCCATATTCTTGTATGTGTATGTCATTTCTTTTTATTTTTCTTTCCTAATTTCTCTTGCTAGTACTTCCAGCACAATGTTAAACAGCAGTGATGAAAGTGGGCATTCTTGCCTTGTCCCTGATTTTAGGGAGAAAGTTTTCAGCCTTTTACCATTGAATATGGTGTTAGCTGTGGGTTTTTATAGATGCCCTTTATTACTTTGACAAAGTTTTCTTCTAGTCCTAGTTTTCTGGCTGTTTTTATCATGGGAGCATGAATTTTGTCAGAAGATTTTTTTTTTTCATTGAGATGATCATGTGTTCTTCCCCTCATTTTATTAATGTAGTATACTACATTGATTAATTTTCTTATTTTGAACCAAGTAAAATATTAATATTTAACCAGCTTATTGGAAACATGAAATGAGGTAGTGTCCATAAAACACCTAATGTAAGCTTGGCAATGTTTTGTGCTACAATCCTCCCATTCATCCCCTTCTCATTTCAAAAGTCTTTGATCTTGGAATAGTTAACTCTTAGTTCCAGTAAAAGTTCTACCTTACATAAGGATTTTGGTAACATATTTATTAATTTAAAAATTTGTTTCTGTGTTGAGAAATGTCATTATCTGAGGTAGAACTTGCATTGAAATCTTCACAGTACACTTCTGCATTGGTGGAGGAAAATTAACAAAGCCAAATTTTCATCTTTACCATTAACTAACATTAAACATGTATGAAAACACAATATATGTATTTTAATAGGCATTGCAATCTTTGTCATTACTTAAAAGTGAGTGTTCCTACAGTTACTTTAGTTCTTCCACATCTATAAAAATCACAGAGGTGGGCTGGACTTTCTCACCAACCTCTTCTTGTCTCACCTCTCTGCCCTACAATGCTCAAGAATAAAAAACACACACATGCACCCCTCCTCCCGTAGATTGCCTAAAACTACCTGCTAACAAATACAAAAGGCCTCCAGCATTTTAAAAAAGCCACCTGTTATAAGGGGACATCCATCAGCCTGCTGGTGTCTGTCTCCGTAGAACCCTGTGAGTGGCTGCCAAAGGTTCTTCACAGGAGAAAACAATTTTTTAAAACAGAGATTTGTTCATACATGGGTTTTAGAATGGAGGCGCTGTAGCCTTCATGTCTGTCATTGGTAACTGGGACAGCACTGAGAACCGTTCCTTTGGGGAGGGGTACCAGAGCAGGCCCGAGCAACACGGGCCCTTACGAGAACATGGAGCTGTGTGGGCAGAGGGGTGAGAGGGTACAGAGGTTACTGTCCCCCGTTTCTCTTGTGCAGTCGCGCACCACCTCCCCACCCTCCACCCTGCCTCAGATTATCTCTGAGCTGTGCAGTGACTTCTCACCCTTGCCCACCTCCTCCCCACTACCTCCCCATGGCTCTTCGGAATATCTCCAAGCTAGGTCCTTAGTGATTAGGTTCTGTTGTTTGCATGCCCATTGTTGAATGATTTCAGTTTAACTCAGCAGCTCTTGACCTTAGCATTTTTGTTATCCAAACAAAGTATCCTATTTTTACTCTCATTGTATCTGCCCAGTTACCAAAGTCAATTTGACCTTGACTCTTGGCCAAACAGGAGCCAGTTGCTCCGTCATGGCCAGACTCTGAGTTGACCTAGACAGAGGAGGTTAACTCTGTGCTCACCTGGTCCACTGTTGGGAATGAACTTTCAGCCACTCTGTCCATCACCTTTCCTGACAGGCGTCTCCCTCTCCCTCTCCTGGGCCAGTTAACCTCAGCATCTGTGCTCTGACTGCTGTTGGTGGTACCCTTCTCCGTTGAATTCTCTCCACCTCTGGTGGGGTAATAATGACTTGACCCAAGAAATTACTTTAGCAGTTATTTGTCATCTGGGCCTCCTTCTCTCACAGCTGCAGTTTCTGATGTTGTTGAGGAAGCAAAATGTAGGATAATAATCCTGTAATAGCTGACAAAAATGCAGTGTCTACTCAGGGTTCCCGCAGAGCTGTTAAGATCTGTCCCGTTTCCAGTGCCCCATCCGAAGGCGCGAATCTCCCCCCACTCCCTGTCCTCTTCCCACTCCACCCCCAGGCCTCCAGAAGAGTCTCCGGTTCCCCTTTCTACCATTTCCACCCGCTTCCTCTTTGGCTCTTTAACCGGCTCACCCCCGCCCCCAGAGCATATGTGCTCCTCTCTTGACCTGAGAACGTTATCACTTTGACTATCTGTCTCAAATTACTGCCCCAATCCCTCCTTAGCAGTCACATTTCCTGAAAATTTTGCCTATTCTCCTATTTTCACTTCTTCACCGATTTCTTTTGTTCAATCCACTGAATTTGGATTCTCCCACATTCCCAGGACACCGGAACTTCATGTTCTCCAGTCACCAGTTAGTTGCCAAATGCAGCGGATGCTTGCAGACTCCTCTGCAGGGTTGTGAGACAGGCTAGGACCTGGGACCTGGGACCCCAGCCTTTGCCGCAGTGCTTGCACCTGGACAAACGTCTCCTCAAGCAACAAAATACAAAGAAAATATAAGGGACTAAAAATAAGTGCATGCATGAAGAGTTGGGGCAAATTATGGACAAGATACAAAAAGACCAAAAAGCCCAACTGCCACTTCTGGAGCCAGGAACAAAAGCAGAGTGTCGGGAGCAAAAGCAGGGTACTGCGCATGCCCCCTGCACACAAATACCACCAAAGGGGTGGGCAAAGCACCTAAGCCACCCCTCTGGCCCGACCCCTGGACCCACCCCTACCCTCACCCCATACAGTGTACGGAACCAGCTTGAGCGAGCAAGGGAAACTGCTACTTGTTCTTGCTTCCTCCTGCTGCAGCAGGGACCCCAGTAAAGCCTTGTCTGAACTTCTTGTCTGGCCTCTGATCAATTTTTATTAATTAAGGAGGCCAAGAACCCTGGTCGGTAACACCGTCATTAAGCTCATGCCCCAGCACAGCTCCTGGAAGCTAGGCCTGTGTCCTAGAAGGAGAACGATGTGTGAATTTGGGCATCTCACTACAGTTTCTGAGAGTAGAAGGAAGCCAGCCAGCTTCAATACCTCTGGGCCCAGCAAGCTGAGAGATGGTGCGGCCCTCAGGGAGGCACTCCTCCCTGACAGGGCACATAGCTCTGAGCCGCACCAGCAACAGCGGTTTTGGTGGGAACAATGGCAAAATCATCAGGACCCTCAGTATTGCCAAGGGCAGGAGACATTGCCACCCAAGTCATAGGAGCAGGAGGAAAATGGTAGCCCCAGAATGGCCAAGAGGTCCAGTTCATGACAACTGTGAATGTCCCAGGACTATCTGGGGCTGAATTCTCATAGGTTGGACTGGGCCTGAGCCAGGAAAATATGGAGTCCTGACTGTTGATAGACATTGTACTTTATAATATGATATTTGTCTAGGGTTTTTTCTTAACAGTTAGCTCCATAAGCTCCAGAGCCCTGCATCTTCACAGTTTGAGCTCAGCCAAATCTTGAGCAATGGATGAATATTCAACACTGAGTGACCTGGTAAATGAGATTGTAATGTTTCATATTTGTAGCATTCTTCATCAGATAAAGAGCCTGCATGCTTTCTCAATGGGTGCTAAGTAAGGATTGTTAACATTTTCTGAATCAGAAAATTGAGGCTTAAAGCAATCCAGGGCTTGCATAGAGCTACTCAGCTAAGGAGTGTGGAGGCAACACAAACCCAAGTCTCCTGGCCAGTCTGGCCCTTGGCCCTCCTCTCTGTGTTTCCCGTGGAGCAAAGGTGCCCTTAGCTAGTCCTCCCCTTGAGAACGCTGCTTTGCAGTGAACATGTTTAGGAGGCTGTTTGGGAGAGTCACACTACACAGTAACATGTCAAAGGCTTGGAGAAGTTCTGCAAATGTTAGGAAATGTAACATTTCCTAACATTTTTAGAACACCAACCAATTTTCTTTTTTCTACAATCCCCACTAACATCGAGGAAAAACAATGTGGAAATTTGTTCTTTACTAAAAGTGAAACTAGCTTATATGGAGGTATTAATCGTTAATAGCTTAATTTATTTTCCCAGCCTGCAGATTCAACATTTCAACCACCCAATAAAATCAGAAATTCTGTATGGTGGAAAGAAGAATCAACCAACTGGCAGGATAAATTCTCCCTGTTTTTTGGATAAATGCTCCCTGAAACATCTGCCCACAGGAAAGTCTTGACAGCTAGTCCTGGGCAGCGGGAGGGGAACTGGGGTGATATGGACCCCAAGGGCCAAAAGCAGCAGAGGCCTGGGCAGAGACTCAGGGCAGATTTAGGGACGCTCAAGTCATCCCTCATGTCTGAACTTGGCCAAGTTTTAACATGTCCAGGCCTCAGATTCCCCATCTGTCAAGTGAGGAAACTTCCCATCCTGTGGGTGCCCACAAGTGTAGATCGAGCAGGGATTTATTAAGCTTCCATCAGTAGAAGAAACAGTCTCCATTGTCAAAGAGCTTCAGACTAGGAGAGAAGAGTCAGATGCAGAGCATCCTATAGAACAATGCAAGACAGATGCTGTGGGAACCAGGCGGAACACCAGGTGTGGCCAGAGGCTGTGCTTTGGTACAGGTAGTGCCGCGGTCCACCTAGGTGCAGGTCTTGGTCAGGAGCTGATCAAAAGGTCAGAGAGACTGAGGTCAGGAGCAGAGCTTGGCGGGGTGAGGTCCCCAAGCCCAGAGTCCTTCTGGCCAAGACTGCAGCCTCTTGTCAGGAAGAGCTGGTCTTAGATGTGAATCATGATACTCGTGAACAAAATGAAGGCACTCATCCCATATATGAAAAAGTAAAAGCAAACAGGGATAAAGAAAGGAAACGCATCCTGGCTGTGGGGATTCATGCTGTACATTACCTTTGTTTTCTAGAGGATTCCTCCTTTATCATGCAGTCAGCCACTTCACTGAGCTATGCACCTCACTGTATAGAGGATATATTTCTATTCCTTATTCCTCATCTTCTCTGGGCTAACAACTCCGTGATATGAAATAGTGTTGCCTGTTAGCACATTCGTCCTTGCTTCTCAACCACTCATCTCTAAAGAAATAGAACCAGTGCACAAGGGAGCTGGAAAATTTAGTTCAGTTCCCAAAATACTAAAAGATGTATCCATCACCAATCCCTTTTTCGTAACAACAGGTCAAATGTTGAATAGTGGTAGAAAATGAGCATGTGGGATGAAAAGTACTCTGCACTTGAATGAGTCCCAGCTTCTCCATGTCTCAGCTTCCTTCTCTACACAGTTGGATTCATATCACCTGCCCTTCCTACCCACCGAGTTCCCATAAGGAAATAAGAGGATTATGTCATAGTGTATAAGCCATCAAATAAGAGGAAATGACTTTTATTATTATCTAAACAGATAATGGTGGTGTCTATGTTGATGGTACATTGTGTTATTTTCATCAAATAGCACGGAATTAATCAGCTACTAATAGTTAAGTACCTGCTACTGTGGAAGCCCTGGGAGAAAGAGCAGGTGTGAGGAAAGAGATTATGAGTTGGTTTTAGCTCAGGACCCCAAGAAGGCATGGCACGTGCAGGTCTGGAGCATGGGAGATACAGATTAGGGAGCGGGTGAGACCACAGAGTGTCCCCCACGGGCAGCCCAGCCTCCGACCTTTGGTTTCAACTGCGGAAGCTCCTCTTCCTCCTCCCGGTAAGCAGCCATGGTCCCCAACATGGCCGCAGACCCCAGTCCCTCTCCTTTCCCGGGAGGCTCGCTCTTTAACGGTCCCCCACCCTGATTCCCCAGTCTCTCCCTCTCCACCGATCATTCCCATCAGCAAACAAGCATGCTCTGGAATCTCCCGTGAAAAAACAAACCATTCCTTTCAGAAACTTCTGCATTTATCTTATTTTCTCCTCAGAAGAAACCTTTTCAAAAGAATTGCCCACACTCACTGCCTCTCCTTCCCCCTCCCAATTGCTCGTGGGTTCATGGATTCCAACCCAGCTGCCCCTTTTGTCTGTACTGACCTCTCACAGCATCGATGTGGGAACAGTCCCCCTTGGCTCCTATGACACCGTCCTGTCTACTTTCTCTCCAGTATCTCTGACCCTCCTCTCTCAGCCTCGTCCCCCTTCTTCCTGCCCTGTGCTCTCAGCTTTCCAAACACCCTGAGGCATTGCCCTTGGAGTTCCCTCCACCCACAGTACAGCTCTCACACTCTCAGGATGCTGCACACTGAGACCTCTCTGGACCCCTTATCCAGGAGTAGGTCCCCCTCATTTTCATGCTCCATCACATGACATTTCTCTCCATCATAGCACAGTATGTAATTGTCCTGTTTATTATTCAATTGCTTACAGCCTGTCCTTTTACTAGGATGTGAACTCCATGAGGGCAAGAGCTTTATTTGTCTTGCTGTCAGTTACACTTTGATCCAGCATAGGAACCTAATACAATTTGCTGAATAAATGCATACACATTTATTTATGAACGCACAAGGAAGAGCCACTCATTGATCCCCATAGGTTGTGTTGTGCTATAGTAATAACAACCTCCAAATCTCTGGGCTCAAGACAATGAAGGCGATTTTGTTGTTAAAATTCTAAAGCAGTTGTGGGTAGGCAGAGGAATCCTGCTCATTGCAGTCATGGGGAACTGGTGGACAGGACAGCCGCCAGCTCAGAGGGAAGAAGAAACCCTGGGGGGTTGCATGGCAGCAGTTAAATGTCCCTGCCCAAGAGTGATGCATGTCACTCAGGACTCGCTGTCCAGATCTGACCACAGGGCCATGGCAGGCGCGGGAAGATGAGGAAGTCCAGCCTCCCGTGTGCCTGGAGGGAAAGGCAAGTGGACATCAGCGCAGCACAGGACTGCCATGGCCACCGAGGGACACTGGTGGCGGTCAGCCCAAGAGGTGAGAGTCCTACCATAGTTATTCCTCTAAATAGTTTTAGATTTCAGTTTTGATTTCTTTTTAGTCTGAGTTATTGAAAAATATTTTCTTTTTATTTTTAGAGTTAATCAATTTTGAGGGGGCTATCCTTTTGTGGTCCATATTAACTTTTACTGCATTGTGGGTAATGATTGTGGTTCCTATCATTTCTGCTTTAGGGGATTACTTGACATTTTCATTTGGCCTTATATTTGACCAAATTTTGTGGTTACAAGTTTTCTTGAAAATGATGCGTGTTCACTACATATATGGAACAAAATTATTATATATATAGGTTTAGAAGCCAATATCTAGTGACTTGATGATGGACTGGCTGTGGGATGAGGAAGGAGAGGGACGATTTAATACTGGATCTCAGGTTCTGGCTCATGTGATCCAGCTGATGGAGGTTCCACTGAGATGAGGACACAGAGAAGGATGTAGGTGAACTCAGCTGGACATACTGAGTTTGCTATACTTTTGCAATACCCAAGAAGAGGGGTTGAGGTAGGGCAGGATGGCAGGTGAGCTGGTCTGGAGGCCACAGATGAGGTCAGGTCAGGGCACATAAAAGGATGAGTTGCGGGCATGCCAGTGGCACCTGTGGCTAGGGTTGTCCAGGGCAAGGCATCCAGGAGGGGGAATGGGGGGCTGAGCGGCACCTCGATAAGCTCAGACATTTGTAGTCAAGGCCTAGGGAGTGAGTACAAAGGAAGCTGAGAAGCAGCTTGGGAGATAGGAGATGCGGGAAGACAGCTTGTGGGAAATGTTGACACAGAAGCCAAGGAAGAGGATGTTTCAAGAAAAGTCAAACACTGCTGAGAGTCAACTGTGTTTTTTTGTACCTTTTTTGGGGTGTCATTTTAATTAAATTCCTAAGAACTGATATTGTTGAATTGCTGCTTCCTTTCTGTAGCTTAGATTTTTCTTGCTATAATTCAAACCATCTTTTCCATAAAATAGGCTTCCAATCAAAAGGGCTTTTGAGAGAACTCCCTGGGGACACTTTTCATTAAATTTATTAGCAGCTGAAGTGGGTACTAGAAGTTTAAAGGTATGCTAACGCAAATTTGTGTGTTTCTGGGGGTAAGGGGTGGAAAAGGGGGAGGCAACATCTACACAAGACTCTGAACGATCCTACCACTCAGCTATTTCAGTGCTCATCGTGTACTTTGGAGCATGATTTGTCCCCATGCCTTTTGATCACTGTGGTGATGATTTGTGTCTGAGATGGGGCAGGGAGCTCTGTGGTGAGGACTGACAGTTACTCACTAGTGTTGACCAAGATAAAATGGTGGCAGACACTCCATTTAATGTGCCCTTTAGCATTTTTAATTAGCTTCATCTTGGGTGGCAAGTGAAGTTTGCATAATTCACAAGATGGGCTTGTGGTGGAAAGGAGAACAGTAGATGGAAAAACGCATAAGCAAATTGATTTTCTTTTAGAAAATGCAAAAACAGCCATTGGAAGGAACTGCAAAACATAAAATCATCATGTTTATGCCAGAGCTTAAAAGGCCCTCAGAGAGTCATCATTTGGCTCACTCCCCTCATTACACGATGGGGAAACCAAAGGACCCAGGGGCATTGTGATGGGTCAAGATCATGCGGTGTCCTTGAGGAAAGCCTGCCCTGGGACTCAGGCCTGTCTGGCTTTGCTGGAAGGGGGTGACAGAGCCGGCACAGCCCCAATGCCCCTTCCTGTTGGGCTAGTCTGGGGTGGCCTGTCTTAACCTGATCTGTAGAGATCAGCGTGTTCCAGAGGGGTACCTGAGAGCAGTGACTTCCAGCTCTGGCGACCCCGCCAGGACCCTCCAAGGAGACTCTGGCCCTGTGGAGGGCTGGGTGACATTCTGATAACTCACAGTTTTCAAGGCAGTGACCCAAAGGCACTAGGCTAATGGTGGAACCCCCAGTCACATGAAAAAAATGGAAACAGACTTTCCACCGGGAGATGGGATTTCCAGCGGTCACCCTCCTCTGTCACTGCATGAAAAGCCAGCCCTCCCCTCACTGGTCAAAGGCCCTCACTTCCAAGTGAGCATGGGTCCTTTTTGCTTTCCTTCCTCCCTTTGAAGTTGTTTGGGTGCCTTTGAGGAGAAATGGACCTGCCCCATTACCTCTGGCCTTGGGCAGCAGATGCCTGTGAAATAATCAAACAAGCACTGAATAAATAAAATGAAAATGGTTACAAAATAAACCATGTATGTTGAGACTCCCCGTGGCTAGTGTCCACCCAACTCTGCTGTCCTCTGCTACCAAAGGTGTGATGCTGGTCTCAGCTGGTGAGGCCTGCAATGAATGAATGCTTCTTGTATTGGATTCATTACCCTGATTTAGTTTAATAATAATAATAATAAAAATGATAATAAAACACAACCTTCCTTGGTATGAAAAATGCTCTAAGATATCCACCCCCACAGGCCAAGAAGAAGTAATAAATGGTAACTGTCTGTGCCGGTACAAGTAAGACTTTGTTAGCATGGGGGCAAGTGATTTAAAAAGAAGAATTTCTCCAAGAAATGCAGGGTCTGTTCTGACTTTCCCAGTGGGCTTTACTCCCCTTGAACATACACTTTCCTCAAACCATTGTTTTTCCTCTGAGAAGATTTATTTCCTCTGTCTTTTACTGTATTGTTCTAAAATAACTGGCTTACTGGGATTTTGAAAACTGAGTACTTGGGTATCTATTGTGTGGCAGCGTGAAGTGGAGTAAACCTCCTGGCTCATCCATTAGTTCGTTCACTCACTCACTCATTCATTAATCTACCCCTTCCTTTATTTCCACTCATAATTACCGAGCACCTCCGTGGTCTCCCTGCACCCGTCAATCGTGCCTCCCTGCCCCAGCCTCCCTTGCTGAGCTTGTGGTCTTCTAAGGATCCCGTGTGAGGATTCACGACATCTGCTCGAGAGTCGAAGGTTTATGCCGTGGCCACGAGGGGCAGGTCTGCTGCATCCATGAGCAAAGTACGGTGGCTCCGTGCCCTTGTAAAGGGAAGAAGACGGTGAGACATGGAGGTGGCATGGGCACGAGACCCTTGCGGTGTCTCCTGCTCTCACCCATGACTTATGCTTCTCTCCACAACTCTAGTTCTCATGAGGCCAAGGGTAGGAGTCGGGCCCCGAGCAGAGGTTGTAGCCAGCTGAGGATGCATTGATTTCAATTTAGCTCTCAACCAGCAAGGAGCTCCCCAGGGTCTCTCATGGACCTGGCTGCAGAAGGGCTGCAGGGGTGTCCAAGGGAAGGGCAGCAAACTTGGTTGGGCTCCTTCCACAGACCAGCAGTGGAATTCACTAAGGCAGAAATGAAGGCACTGGCTCAAAGTCTTGCAGAGAGCACAGGGCAGGGCTGGGATTCAGACTGGGGCTTATATTAGTCCATGTGTTACGAGTCCAGTCTCGTACTGCTTGCCCTATGACAGGCCAATAAATTGAGAGACAAGTTGTTGGGGCAAAGGGCTAACAACTTTTTTTGGAAAGCCAGCAGACCGATGAAGATGGCGGACAAATGTCCCAAAGAACCATCCTACCTGAGTTAGAATTCAGGTTCCTTGGTGCCCAAATCCTGTTAGGGTTAAGGTCCACATAGGTCAGATCATGATGCTCCTGTAAACCGCCAACAAGACCAGTGCTATTCTGTGTTCTGAAACTTTTTGTCTCTATATGAATGGAAAAGTGTTATACCTTTAAAGGTCAGAGCCTTGAGAATGGGCTATCCTGTATACTTCAGGCTCTAGGCAACATTCTTAACTTTTAGCAAAAACAATAGAATACAAAAGTTAGAGTAAAAGAACCAGGTGTAATATGGAGTGAGTTTTGTTCTTCCCTATTACACATAGACCATGCTCACTCTAGGTGACCATGCTATAAGAAATGTACAAGGCATGTGCCCTATCCTTCAGTGCCCTCTGGCAGAAGTAGGAGTGTCAGTCTGCAGCCAGAGCTCTCACTCCCAAGCCATGTAGCTGTGACAATTACATGGCTCAGACGAGAGTAACTGCTGAAGGTTTGCTCATGGCAGGGGCCTGTGGGTGTGGAAGAGGCACAGTTGGGGCTCCTATTGCACAACAGTCCCCTTCTATGGAAATTGCCTCTGCCCTGTTGTACTCACAGAAGGGGTGAGCCCAGGCACCCGCACTTGTCCCAAATGAGAGAGGTACTTCAACCCAGAGCTTCAGGGAGAGGCAAAGAGGTTATATGAGAACAACTGAAGCCAGCCCACAAAGGAGAACTATATACAGTTTACCACAGAATCAATTATATATATATATATATATATATATATATATATATATATACACACACACACACACACACACACACGTAAATACTTACACATGTACATGTATGTATATGTAAGCTGATTCTGTAGTAAACTGTATACAGTATATATATATATAGATAGATATATGCAAGTTGATACATATGTAAATCATATACAACACAATGCATGCACATATGTGTATATTTACATACACATATAGACTATAGAACACGTGCATGCATGTGTATCTATATACACACATATCATAGATAACACATGCATGCACACACATCACATACAACCTACACATCCTCAGTATTGTTCTGATGTAACTCCCACCCCTTCCGCTGTAGAAGTGCTGCACCAGCCATGTTCTTGCTTGTCCCCTGTGCCTCCCCATAGGCGTCTGTGACAGCAGGGTCACCTCCCCAGCATGCTCTACTCTTACAGTGCCCCCTCTCTATTTACAGTTGCTTCTGGCTCATGCAGTGAGTACTGAGTCACCACCAGCTGTAATTCCAAGTCTAGAGTGGTAGCTTCTTCTCCTGTGAAGATCAGTGAAGATGCTGCAACATACAGGGGGTCATGTCCTTTCAAAGCTTGCTCTGTAAAACTTCTACTACAGCCTCCTCTTACCTGTTTTTCTTTATGCCCATGTCTTCTATATTGAAGTAGTATAAGAAATATTTAGTGACTTGCTTTTGGCAGGAGGGAAGCAAGCTCCATATGAGCTGTCCATTAAAAACCTCTCCACTGTATGGGGCATCTTCCAGCCATAATCACTCTGTGCCCCTCTCCTCTAGCCTGCATAATAGTCTAGGGCCTCATTGGTTCACCTCCTTTTTCCTGGATTACCCCCAAGAGTGGTGTTCCAAACATTTAGCAGCCAGGGTGGCTGTCCTTGAGGACCTAGCTCCACATCACCTCCTCCTTGAGGTTGTCCCTGCCTGAGGTTGTGCTCTCAGATGGTTCCAAGGAGCTGTATGCTCATCTCCATTAATTACAAATGTATATTTTTGTAGTAAAAGGACTCCTGCAGAAAGCATGTGCCAGGGCCAACTTTGTCACTAAAATCCATTTCCCCACGAGCACCTCTTAGGATCTTAAAGATGCTTGTTTTGATTTCAAATAGCCTTCAAGACAGATTTTAGCACTGTGTACAGTGTTAAAATCCTCAGTGAGAACCTGTGGTTTGACAGGTCAGTCAGCCCTCCAGTTCTCAGGACAGGATCCCAAGAGCGAACCAGATTCTGGGATAATTGAACTGCTCTTTTTAATAACTTGGCAATCAATACCTTATGATCGGCTTTACAATACTAATTAATTAAAAGATTATATCTTAAAAAAATTTTAAAATCCTGTTGAATATTGTTTGTTTACTTTTTTTGAGGACAATGGATTTAGCCATTTTCACATAGGTTGAATTTATTCTTTAACATTCTGGCAGATTGGGTTTTCCATCTTTAGCTTCTGTCCTTCTATCTCTCCTGCATGCTGCTATTATATTCACTTTCCCGGTCTTTTTTAATTAAAAATGTTTTTCTATTATAAAGGCAAAATATATTTATTATAGAAACCACCCAAATATAGAAAATAAGGAGAAATAGATTTTAAAAAATCACCCTTAACCTTCATATCCAGAGACAATATCTGTTAAAGCCTCTGGTGAATTTCCACAGGAAATAGTCATATGTTTAGTTCGTTGGTTTCTTTTGCATAAATGTCACTGAACCGTCATACTTTTCTCTAATGTCACTGCCTGACCTAAATCGGTGTATCAAGACCTTATTTCTTTGTCTGACAGTGCTGGTCATTGGAAGTCTGGTCCAACCCAGCACCTCTCTGACCTTGTCTTTAGCATATGTATCTGCTCTTGATCTCGGAGAGACAGCAGCGAGTGGTCCTGAGGAGAGATCTTAGTTCCCTGCCCAGGAATTGAACCTGGGTAGCCTGGATGAAAACCAGGAATCATAGCTGCTAGACCACCAGAGGCTAGAAGCTAGAAGCTAGAAGCAAGAAGCAAAGTTTCCCTGGCTCTTACCTCTGTTGAAAGCAAGAATGTTTCAAGGAGGCAAAAACTAAAAAACAGGTACAAAGTTTATTATTAGAGACACAGCACAACTCATGAGAGAGCACACAGGGAAACAATTTATTTAAGTCAGAAGCAGGGCAGAAGTACACACCTGGAGAGGAGTGCAGGGGCGGGGGTGGGGGGGTGGGGTGGGAAATCCTGAATGAGGAGCAGGTGATTTAAATCACTTATACAGGACAGTTCTTCTGGGTCTTTGTTTACCTTTGGCCAATTATCTGGCTTGTTTTTCCACACCTGCCCTGTTCCAGGACCCTCCCCAACATGCATGTGCAACTTTTGCTAAGCTGGATCCCACCCCAGAGGCCTGTGGGTGCATGTCCATGCTTATTATGGGATGGCGGCCCCTCCCTTTTTGACCCCCAAGGAGCCTTCCTGCGCATGTACAGACAGGGAAGTTTTTCTTGACCTCAGGAGTGGTCATCTCTTTACTTCAGCAGAGCTCAGCTTCTGCCACTAGCTTTGTCCTTGGAGTGTCTGGGTGAGAACAAAGCTTCAATTTTACTCCACTTGACAAACCTCAGCTGTCTGGTCCAGGGGTCCATCTATCTCCTATCTCACTCTGGCTCTGGGGCCTTATATTTTCATTCATTAATTTATGCACTTATTCATTTGTTCATTCGACAGACATTTACTGAGCACCTACCATGTGCCAGAATCTGTTCAAGAAGCTGGGCATTTAGCAGTGAACAAGGCAGACAAAAATACTGCTCTAATGGAGTTCACATTCTACCATGGGACAATAAACAGGCAAACAGATACATAGATAAATACAGAGCAAGATTTCAGATGGTGGTTCATGCTATAAAACTAGAAGGGGTTGGAGAGCAATGGGGTGGAGACTGGCTTTTTTATAAGCTCATCCAAAAAGGCTGTATGATATGTGGCAGGAGGGCAGAGTCCTGAAGGGGGTAAGGGAGTGGCCCCCAGCAGTGTCTGTGGAGGGTGCTTTCCACCATCTGCCGGTCTAAGGTGGGTTCAGCTAAGGGTTCTCCTCTTCCAGGATGGATGGCATCTTGTTCACCTGAGCCTGCATCCATTTCCCTTCAGAACAACTGCCATGTTTACTCTCTTTATTTTGTATTTTTACGCTGTGTTATAAATTTTCTCTCTGTTGTTTTATTTCTCTAACAAAGATAACTTACTTCAAGGCCAAGACTGTGCCCTTGTACTTCTGTGAATCACCTCACATGGAGTTGCATAGTGCCAGGGCCATGGAGGGTGCTATATCAATATTCATTGTTTTAATGGAGTATTGAGGTCACTCTTAAATCGATTTTGTGGGCTGAAGTTAAAAGATCTACGTGAATAGAAGGAAACTATCTCAACATAATAAAGGTCATATATTAAAAGTCCACAGCTAACATTACATTCAGTGGTGAAAAACTGAAAGCTTTCCCTCTAAGATGAGGAAAAAGACGAGGATGCCCAGTCTTACCACTACTATTCAACATAGTACTGGAAGTCTTAGCTAGAGTGATTAGACAAGAAAAAGAAATAAAAGGCATCCAAAGTGGAAAGGAACAGTAAAATTATCTCTATTTGCATGATCTTGTATGAAGAAAACCCAGAAGATTCAACAACAACAAAAAATGTTAGAACTAATAAACAAGTTCAGCAAAGTTGTAGGATGTAAAATCAACATACACAAATCAGTTGCATTTCTTCTTGCTAACAATGAACAATCCTAAATGAATATTAAAATACAACTCCATTTTCAATAGCATCCAAGGAGCAAAATATTTATGAATAAACTTAACCCATGAGGTGAAAGACTATTACACTGAAAAATATAAAATGTTGCTGAAAGAAATTAAAGACACAAATATATGGAAAGACATCTTGTGCTCATGGATTGGAAGAGTTAATATTGTTAAGATGTCAATACTATGCAAAGTGGCCTATAGACTCAATGCAATTCCTATCAAAATCATAATGATGTTTTTTGCAGAAGTAGAAAAATTTGTGTACTAAAATTAATATGGAATCTCAAGGAATCCTGAATATCCAAAATAATCTTGAAAGAGAAAAACCAAGTTGGACTCACTCTTCCTGATATCAAAACTTACTACAAAACTACAGTAATCAAAATGTGTGGTACCTGTCTAAAGAAAGACACGTAAACTGATGGAATAGAATACAGAGCCCAGAAGTGCACTTTTACATATATGGTCAAATGATTTTTGATAAGGGTTCTAAGACTATTCAATGAGTAAATGATAGTCTTTTCGACAAATAGTGCTGGAAAAAATGGATATCCACATGAAAAAGAGTGAAGCTGGACTCTTATTTCACACAGTATGCAAAAATTAACTCAAGTGGATCAAAGACTTAAGAATAAGGCCTAAAACTATAAAACTCTGAGAAGAAAACGTTGGAGAAAATCTTCATGACATTGAATTTGGCATTGATTTCTTGGATATGACACCAAAGCACAGATAACAAAGTAAAAATGGATAAATTGGACTCTACCAAAATTAAAAACGTCTGTGCATTAAAGGACGTAAGTAACATAGTGAAAAAGCAACCTACAGAATGAGAGAAAATATTTGCATATCATGATAAGGGATTAATATCCAGAATATAAAAAACCTCCTAAAACTCAATAACAATAGAAGAGAACAACCCAATTAAAAATGGGCAAAAGACTCCTCCCTCCAGTTTTATTGCATTACGATTGACAAATAAAATTTGTATATATTTAAGATGTATAATGTGATGTGTTAATATATGTATACATTGTGAAATGATTACCACAATCAAGCTGATTAATATATTCATCACCTCACATAGTTACCATTTATGTGTGTGTGTGCACACATGTGTGGTAAGAACACTTGAGATCTACTCTCTTGGAAAATTTCAAGTGTACAATACACTATTATTAACTATAATCACCAGGCTATATGTTAGGTCTCCAGAATTTACACATCTTATCACTGAAAGTTTGTATCCTTTGATCTCCCTATTTCCCCACCCCCAGCCTCTAGCAACTTCCATTGTACTCTCTGTTATTATGAGTTTGGCTTGGCTTTTTTTTTAAGATTCCACATAAAATTGAGATCATGGGATATTTGTTGTTCTGTGTCTGGCTTATTTCACTTAACATAATGTCCTCTAGGTTTATATGCTGTAGCAAATGGCAGGGTTTCCTTTTTTTTTTTTCTTTTTGGCTGAATAATATGCCATTATTTACATATACCACATCTTCTTTATCCATAAATCCATCAACTGACACTTAGGTGTTTCCATATCTTGGCTATTGTGAATAATGCTGCAATGAACATGGAGTGCAAATATTTCTTTGAGATCTTGATTTCATTTCCTTTGGATATATACCCAGAAATTGAATTGCTGGATCATGTAACAGTTTTATTTAAAATTTTTTGAGAAACCTCATACTGTTTTCCATAATGACTGTACCAGTTTACATTCCCATTAACAGGATTCCCTTGTCTCCACACCCTCACCAATACTTATCTTTTGGCGTTTTGATAACAGCCATTCTAAGACGTGTGAGGTGATATCTCATTATGGTTTTGATTTGCATATCCCTGATCATTAAACATAAGGCCTTAAACTATAAAACTCTGAGATGTTGAGCATCTTTTCAAGTGCCTGTTGGCCATCTGTATGGCCAAAGAAGACATCTGTATGTCTTCTTTGCAAAAATATTTATTCAGGTCCTTCACCCATTTTTAAATTGGGTTATTATTATTATTATTTGCTATTGAGTTGTATGAGTTCCTTATATAATTTGGATATTAATCCCTTATCACATATTTGGTTTGCAAATATTTTCTCCCATTGCATAGGTTGCCTTTTCATTTTTCTGAATTTTTCCTCTGCTGTGCAAAAACTTTTTAGTTTGATGTAGTCTCACTTACTTATTTTTGCTTTTGTTGCCTGTACTTTTGGTCTCAAATTAAAAAAATAATCATTGCCAAGACCAGCGTCCATAAGTTTTTCCCCTATGTTTTCTTCTAGGATTTTTACGGTTTCAAGTCTTAAAACCGTTTTGAGCTGACTTTTGTATGTGGTGGTAGAGAACTTGAATAGACGTTTCTCTAAAGAAGATGTGCAAATGACCAACAAGCACATGAAAAGATGCTCAATATCATTAAACATACAAATCAAAACCAAAATAAAATGTCATCTCACACCCATTGGGATAGCTGCTATCAAAAAATCAGAAAATAACAAGTGTTGGCAAGGATGTATAGAAACTGGATCCCTTGAGCACTGTTGAAGGGAGCATAAAATGGTGCAGCCACTATGCTGTTTCCTCAAAAAAAAAAAAAAAAAGAATTAACATAAAATCCAGCAATTCCATTCAGGGTAAGTACTCAAAAGGATTGAAAGCAGAGTTTCAAAGAGGCATTTTACACCAATATTCATAGCAGCATTATTCACAACAGCCAAAATGTGGAAGCAACCCAAGAGTCCATTGATGGCTGAATGGATAAATAAAATGCAGCATATACATACAATGAAATGTTATTCAGTCTTAAAAAAGAAGGAAATTCTGACACATGCTACAATGAGGATGAACCTTGCATACATTATGCTAAGTGAATAAGCCAGTCACAAAAAGACAAATACTGTATTATTCCACTTATATGAGGTACCTAGAATAGTCAGAATCATAGAAACAGAAAGTATAGAGTGACCTTGCCAAAGTTATTTAATAACTTCTCTCAGCCTGAGTTTCCTTACTTATAAGAAGAGGAAAATAATACATAACCAATGTGTAAAACGCTGAGCTTAGTACCTGCTCAGGGGCACAGTGCTAATTAAAGAGTAGAGAGAATGATGATGAAGCCTGGGAGATCGCAGGTGGGGGCATGCATGAGTTTCCTCTTGCCCTCCACTTCGTTTAGCCTTTTGCAAATATAGTTTGTGTGATCTCTGGGAAATCAAAATTTAATAAAACATTACTTACCTAGTTTATGTATTTCTAAGAAACGTAATAATACCTCCTCATAAATGTTCATATTTGATATCTATCAATTTCTTTTCTTAGAATTCCCACAGAGGGTAAGAATTACAGATTAAAATGGCAGACTGTAACACATGTCTTAATTAAAGGAATCACTTTGGTCAAGTTAGGTTATTTTGCTCTTCACTCCTTACTCTTTGCTGGTGGAACCATGAATGCTTAAAGAATCCCAGAATGTTTCTAGTGGCTGCCAGGTGTCAACTGGAGATTCTCAGTTGCCAGAATGCAAGTTTCCAGCCTCTGAGTGAGGCTGACCACATGGGCAAATAACAAGCTCCGTTCATCAAGGAAGACTTGAGAAATTAAGTTCATGGCTGTTTCTCTCCTCCTTTCTATCCCTTGATCATCATCACCGACACTCTGTGTTGGTGGTGGTCAGTGCAACAAAATTTCACTTAGCAATGGGTTGGCCAACGTTTATAATGTACAGTGGGCTATGATCTCTCTTGTTCACAGCTGTACTGAAGAAGGTATAACCCCCACTCTCAAGGAGGACTATGTATGTATGATCAGAAAAGCAAAAACATTTTCCATTTTGGGAAAAATAATCTATGACTAAGGAGTTAAGATTAAAAAACACGAAAAAGAAATAAGAGAATGGTAGGAGACACTGTAAATTTAAGTGGGCCTTAAAGGCTTTGTGTTGTCTGCCATTTTGGGGGACAGTACAATATCATGGGGACCTCACAGGTCCTGATAGATGGAGCCCATCTCCTGCTCATACGGTCCTGGCATAGGAATTTAAGCCTTCTGAGTCTCATTTCCCTTGTTTCTAAACTGGGGACGATGATAACAGGGATCTAGCATTCATCAGGTTATTTATGTGGTTCCTGGCACACAGTACACACTCAGTAGGTAGTAAGCAAATAAGAAGACGGGAATAAAGACACAGACCTACTAGAGAATGGACTTGAGGATATGGGGAGGGGGAATGGTAAGCTGTGACAAAGTGAGAGAGTGGCATGGACATATATACACTACCAAACGTAAAATAGATAGCTAGTGGGAAGCAGCCACATAGCACAGGGAGATCAGCTCGGTGCTTTGTGACCACCTAGAGGGGTGGGATAGGGAGGGTGGGAGGGAGGGAGATGCAAGAGGGAAGAGATATGGGAACATATGTATATGTATAACTGATTCACTTTGTTATAAAGCAGAAACTAACACACCATTGTAAAGCAATTATACTCCAATAAAGATGTTTAAAAATAAATAAATAAATAAAATAAAGAAGGAAAAGAGAAAAAAAAAGTAGTGTGGTGCTGTTCCTTCTAGGCCCTGAGTCACCAACTAAGCCATTATGATTGGGGGAGCATTGCAGCCATTTAGAGACGGACAATAGGTTTACAGGGGTGTGGATAACGGATGCCTCAGATAACCTAACATTAAGTACAATTATGCTTATCCTACAAACAATGTCATAAAATAACAGTATGGAGTAGTTGTTGCACTTCATAATAGTTGTGTAGACATGGACATCTTATCTAAACATAATTTCAAAATAAAGTAGCAAAATACATTCTTTAAAAATACTTTTTTGATGAAACATCTGTTGCCATTAATTATTGCTTGACTTTATCCTAAATTTGATAAATCAAATTTGACCATTGTTTGTCTCGTTTTTAGCCATTTCTTTTTCTAATACAAAGTTCCTGGTATTTTTCTGATGAACGTACTTTTTTCAGGGTTGTCATATTTATTTTTCCACAAAATTGCATGCAATTTTTTTTTCAAAATTGTATTTTATGGAAAAATGTGTCAGCCCAAATATCTCAATAGGAATTATCTTATGGCTTCCCCACAGAGCACTTTCTTTAGAAAACTTTTTACATTACAAAACTTATTAATATGTTATCCCTATTATTCCTTTGAAGGTTTTGCTAAATTTAGATGCTGCAAAATCATGGGGTTTCTTAATTTTATTTTATTACAATTTAGAATATAAATTTATCCATTTAAAAATATAACTCTATCAAAACATTCTCCCAATCAGTTGAAATTTTACAAAGCACAATTATAATATTTTAGATAAACCTCATACATAGCTTGAGCTTTAATTGCTTATTTTGTTCAGCTCATTTGAGGGGAAAAATTTTCAATGGTTTCCTGTTTGTTTTCAATAATTACATTTTGATAAAAGCCTCAAAACAGTTTTTTTTTTTTTTTTTTTTTTTTGGTGTGTGTATTTCTTTGAACACTTTTGATCTAAATACAACTAGAATTTAATGGACTCATTTGCAAAAAGGTCTAGTATCACTGTCAGCCATTTAGGTTGGTTCACAAAGTACTTCTTTGAGGTCTCAAATATTTCTAATACCAGCTTGATAACAGACCGCAAAGAGAGAAAGCAAGGTGATGTTTTGTTTTCCACATCGGTTTTGTTATAAACATTTTGAAGTCTGTTTCCCTTTATATATATAGAAGTATTTTAAATGTGAAAACTGTGCTTTCTATTCAAATAAAATAGTGCAGCTTGCTGGAATGCAATTATCAATTATATGCACACTACAATTTATTCCAAATACATTCTGCTACAGATTTTTTTTTTTTAAGTTTAATTTTTATTTATTTATTTATTTATGGCTGTGTTGGGTCTTCGTTTCTGTGCGAGGGCTTTCCCCAGTTGTGGCAAGTGGGGGCCACTCTTCATCGCGGTGCGCAGGCCTCCCATTATCGCGGCCTCTCTTGTTGCGGAGCACAGGCTTCCAGACGCGCAGGCTCAGCAATTGTAGCTCACGGGCCTAGTTGCTCCGTGGCATGTGGGATCTTCCCAGACCAGGGCTCGAACCGGTGTCCCCTGCATTGGCAGGCAGACTCTCAGCCACTGCGCCACCAGGGAAGCCCTACAGATGTTTTTTAAATTTAGTTAAGAATTTTTTTTACCACATGTTGTGTGCTACTAAAATTTTTATTCACATAGTCATTGCAAAACAATTTTATCTTCAGCTTTGAACCTTTAAACTGATTTATAATAGCAGTCATAATAATGTCAAATGTTTCACCTTTGATGGAATGAACTTACACAAGTTTGATGTTGATTCCATTGATTGATGAGAAAATCAAACCGTTAATGGAATGAACTAATTTCTACTTGAAGCATCTGAGGACAGTGGTGTAAACCTGGCATCATTTCACTGTGTGTGATGTTCTTCTGCTGATGAAGTCAACTATCATTTTACATTTTGTAACTACACGACAAACACTGGAATCAAAACAAAGGAAATACATCCTAGAACACAACCTGTGGATGTAAATAAAAAGTCATGCTAATTAGGAGTTTGGGATTAACATGTACACACTACTATATATAAAATAGATAACCAACAAGGACCCACTGTATAGCACAGGGAACTATATGCAATATCTTGTAACAACCTATAAAGGAAGGGAATCTGAAGAAGAATATACATATTCTGAATTGCTGTGCCATACACCTGAAACAAATACGATGCTGTAAATCAACTCTACTTCAATAAAAAATTAAATTAAATTAAAAAATAATAAACCAGCTATACAAAAATACTGTGATAATTATGTTAAAAAAATCATGCCTCACAGACAGAGGGGTACATTCTGCAGTTATGAGGATTTAATCATCATCACAGGGCACAGTCTTAAAACATGCACACAAACCTTTGAATTTTTGGATTAAAAGCTGATCTCTTTCTTTAAGTTTGGGGGTTTGGTTTTCCAGGGTTCTCATGGTAAATATTGACATTTTGTGCATATCCATCAAAGACTTCCTTGAGTAGTAGAAATTCAGTACTTAACTTTATTTATTTATTTTTTGACATCTTTATTGGTGTATAATTGCTTTACAATGGTGTGTTAGTTTCTGCTTTATAACAAAGTGAATCAGTTATACATATACATATATCCCCATATCTCTTCCCTCTTGCATCTCCTTCCCTCCCACCCTCCCTATCCCACACCTCTAGGTGGTCACAAAGCACAGAGCTGATCTCCCTGTGCTATGCGGCTGCTTCCCACTAGCTATCTATTTTACATTTGGTAGTGTATATATGTCCATGCCACTCTCTCACTTTGTCCCAGCTTACCCTTCCCCCTCCCCGTGTCCTCAAGTCCATTCTCTGGTAGGTCTGCGTCTTTATTCCCATCCTGCCCCTAGGTTCTTCATGACCTTTTTTTTTTTTTTTTTTTTTAGACTCCATGTATATGTGTTAGCATGCGATATTTGTTTTTCTCTTTCTGACTTGCTTCACTCTCTATGACAGACTCTAGGTCTATCCACCTCACTACAAATAACTCAATTTCGTTTCTTTTTATGGCTGAGTAATATTCCATTGTATATATGTGCCACATCTTCTTTATCCATTCATCTGTTGATGGACACTTAGGTTGTTTCCATGTCCTGGCTATTGTAAATAGAGCTGCAATGAACATTTTGGTACATGACTCTTTTTGAATTATGGTTTTCTCAGGGTATATGCCCAGTAGTGGGATTGCTGGGTCATATGGTAGTTCTATTTTTAGTTTTTTAAGGAACCTCCATACTGTTCTCCATAGTGGCTGTATCAAGTTACATTCCCACCAACAGTTCAAGAGTGTTCCCTTTTCTCCACACCCTCTCCAGCATTTATTATTTTTAGATTTTTTGGTGATGGCCATTCTGACCACTGTGAGATGATATCTCACTGTAGTTTTGATTTGCATTTCTCTAATGATTAATGATGTTGAGCATCCTTTCATGTGTTTGTTGCCTATCTGTATATCTTCTTTGGAGAAATGTCTATTTAGGTCTTGTGCCCATTTTTGGATTGGGTTGTTTGTTTATTTGATATTGAGCTGCATGAGCTGCTTGTAAATTTTGGAGATTTATCACTTGTCAGTTGCTTCATTTGCAAATATTTTCTCCCATTCTGAGGGTTGTCTTTTTGTCTTGTTTATGGTTTCCTCTGCTGTGCAAAAGCTTTTAAGTTTCATTAGGTCCCATTTGTTTATTTTTCTTATTATTTCCATTTCTTTAGCAGGTGGGTCAAAAAGGATCTTGCTGTGATTTATGTCATAGAGTGTTCTGCCTATGTTTTCCTCTAAGAGTTTTATAGTGTCTGGCCTTACATTTATATCTTTAATCCATTTGGAGTTTATTTTTGTGTATGGTGTTAGGAAGTGTTCTAATTTCATTCTTTTACATGTAGCTGTGCAGCTTTCCAGCACCACTTATTGAAGATGCTGTCTTTTCCCCACTGTATATTCTTGCCTCCTTTATCAAAGATAAGGTGACCATATGTTCGTGGGTTTACCTCTGGGCTTTCTATCCTGTTCCATTGACCTATGTATCTGTTTTTGTGCCAGAACCATACTGTCTGGATTACTGTAGCTTTGTAATATAGTCTGAAGTCAGGGAGCCTGATTCCTCCAGCTCCATTTTTCATTCTCAAGATTGCTTTGGCTATTCGGGGTCTTTTGTGTTTCCATACAAATTGTGAAATTTTTTGTTCTAGTTCTGTGAAAAATGCCAGTGGTAGTTTGATAGGGATTGCATTGAATCTGTAGATTGCTTTGGGCAGTAGAGTCTTTTTCACAATGTTGATTCTTCCAATCCAAGAACATGGTATATCTCTCCATCAGTTGGTATCATCTTTAATTTCTTTCATCAGTGTCTTATAATTTTCTGCATACAGGTCTTTTGTCTCCTTAGGTAGGTTTATTCCTAGATATTTTATTCTTTTTGTTGCAATGGTAAACGGGAGTGTTTTCTTAATTTCACTTTCAGATTTTTCATCATTAGTGTATAGAAATGCAAGAGATTTCTGTGCATTAATTTTGTATCCTGCTACTTTACCAAATTCATTGATTAGCTCTAGTAGTTTTCTGGTAGCATCTTTAGGATTCTCTATGTATAGTATCATGTCACCTGCAAACAGTGACAACTTTCCTTCTTCTTTTCCAATTTGGATTCCTTTTATTTCTTTTTCTTCTCTGATTGCTGTGGCCAAAACTTCCAAAACTATGTTGAATAATAGTCGTGAGAGTGGGCAACCTTGCCTTGTTCCTGCTCTTAGTGGAAATGGTTTCAGTTTTTCACCACTGAGGACAATGTTGGCTGTGGGTTTGTCATATATTGCCTTTATTATGTTGAGGTAAGTTCCCTCTATGCCTACTTTCTGGAGGGTTTTTATCATAAATGGGTGTTGAATTTTGTTGAAATCTTTCTCTGCATCTGTTGAGATGATCATATGTTTTTTCTGTTTCAATTTGTTAATATGGTGTATCACATTGATTGATTTGCATTTACTGAAGAATCCTTGCATTCCTGGGATAAACCCCACTTGATCATGGTGTATGATGCTTTTAATGTGCTGTTGGATTCTGTTTGCTAGTGTTTTGTTGAGGATTTTTGCAAGAAAACCCCAAAGTTAGCAGAAGGAAAGAAATCATAAAGATCAGATCAGAAATAAATGAAAAAGAAATGAAGGAAGTGATAGCAAAGATCATTAAAAGTAAAAGCTGGTTTTTTGAGAAGATAAACAAAATTGATAAACCATTAGCCAGACTCATCAAGAAAAAAAGGGAGAATACTCAAGTCAATAGAATTGGAATTGAAAAAGGAGAAGTAACAGCTGACACTGCAGAAATACAAAGGATCATGAGAGATTACTACAAGCAACTATATGCCAATAAAAGAGACAACCTGGAAGAAATGGACAAATGTTAGAAATGCACAACCTCCGCGACTGAACCAGGAAGAAATAGAAAATATGAACAGACCAATCACAAGCACTGAAATTGAAACTGTGATTAAAAATCTTCAAACAAACAAAAGCCCAGGACCAGATGGCTTCACAGGCAAATTTTATCAAACATTTAGAGAAGAGCTAACACCTATCCTTCTCAAACTCTTCCAAAATATAGCAGAGGGAGGAACACTCCCAAACTCATTCTACGAGGCCACCATCACCCTGATACCAAGACCAGACAAAGTTGTCACAAGGAAACAAAACTACAGGCTAATATCACTGATGAACATGGATGCAAAAATCCTCAATAAAATACTAGCCAACAGTACTTAACTTTCATTAAATATGAATGTGGGTTTCTTTGAGTTCATTGCTACTGAAAGTGCTTATTGAAAAAAAATTCTCTTAAGTGTTATGGAATAATAAAATAAGTAAACGGCCACATGACAAACACTGTAGCAGATCCTTCGACCTCCTCTCCTCATGTGCCACAGCGGGAGTCTTCCACTTCAGTCTCCCACGCATGTTCATGGAGCCACAGGGCTGCAGCCTGGTCATGGCTCATTTGCAAGCCTGCCGAGCAGGAGCGGTAGCCTTGAATATTCCTACCACCACAGAGGCCAGGAGCAGTTAGCTGTCCCTAACGGCTTGTGTTTGAGTGAGCTTTCTCATGACAGCAATGACCTGGCATTCTATCCTGGAAAGGAAGATGTTTACAGATGACTTATCACTGTCACCTTTCAGATGCCAATGGAAGACCTCTGGACCCATTCATCGTAAATGATACTTAACAGACCTCAGAAGAAGCTGGAAGTGTAAATTGGAAGTCTGCAAATTCATCCTGGGTTATCAATACAACTACTAGTAATGATTCTTCATTAATAAACCCAGGACAAATGCTAAATTGGACATGACTCCAGGACAGCGGTGGGCCGAGGCTGGTCACCCTGCTAGTGGAGAACCAGACTTTCTTCTTATTTCCCGCTGTAATCAGATCATAAAATGCAGGAACAACTCAGCTGTGTCTCCTCGCCCTTGCCTCTGCTCAGGTGCTCTTTCTATCCCTTGGTGTGGTTTCAAGATCTGGCCTGATGGCAGGGACTTCAGAAGTCTTGGTGTCATGGACTTGATGCCACCTCTGGGGCCTAAGAGCATTGGTGGGTTATTTCTTTGTCTGGGGTCTAGGTCTCCTCACTTATGAATTTACAGGATCAGTGTGGGTGGTTTCCAGGGTCCTCTGAACTCTCCAGCCACTACGGTGGCATGAATGAACCCCTTGAAACTCTTTTTCATTGGGATGCAGTTTCCTGGGTGACCACCAGCAGGTACCAGGCTTCTTGGCCTTGGAAGTTCACCACGATTGTGGCATCTACTAAAGAGTCACACTTAATTAAACTCTTTTTTTTTTAAATTAAACTCTTAAACTTCTGGAATAAAATAGTGCAGCTTGCACCATTCTGATTTTTCTACTCTCTAAGTATACCTGTGAAAAGCGTCTTGGTGAATGTGGTTTTTCTGTGTTCATAACACTGGTCACTATTCATAGAGTGGCCCTTGTGTTTCAACACAGTCCACTGGGCTTGTGACTATGAGTCATGGGCTAGGGAGCAGGAGGTGATGGGGCAGGTAACTTTCCCACACCACCCAGTGAGAGAATGTAGAGTCAGGATGTGAATCCTGATTCGTGTGAAGTTCAAGCAGTCCTCTTTCCACTCTGCCATGGTTGCATTCCCAGAAGTGTAATGACTGGGTCTAATGATGTGAATATTTTAAAAGCTCTTGGAACATATTTTTACCGCCTTGTGAGCTCTCACAGACCCTCAGAGTTCAGGACATACTAGTACATGTGCCCCTTATACCAGGAGGGAAGTGGTGACCATGCACAGAGCAGTGAGGTAGGCTCCCTGGGAGCGGGGCCACAGCTCCCCATCTTGAACAGCAGCCAGCCAAAGCTGGGAGCGCCCAAGCACTGGGGGTCAGTTCCCCTCTTCCTGCTCTTCTTAGTGCCTGGACCATAGGCTCTGCCACATGTCATGTGGGCACCAGAGAGACCCGGCCTATTGAGGCCACTCCCTCCATGTGGCCTCGGGTCAGCCTCTGGAGTCCACCTCCAGTTCCTCCCCTGTCAGAGGCGGGGGATCACAGCCCTGGTCTTGCAAAGTGATCTGGCGAGGGCCAAACAAAAGAGCAGATATTATCAGGCTTTGACATATCACAAAGCATTGTACTGTCAGAAAGTGTCACTGTAATTGATAATAATAATATTTCAGCCCAGGACTTCCCCGCTGGGCCCCTTTCCATCTCATTTTAGAAGGCAGATGAGGGTATTCTCAGATCTTGCCACCTGTCATACTCCCCAGGCACACGCTAGACAAAAAGAAATGTGTCGTGGGAGGTCTTTCACACCAGGCACGGGGGAGATGCGTGTATGATGAGAAGTGCGTGTGACAGGTGCTGCACACTCTCCCAGGGGCCAATCACCAGGCTCTTCTTTGGGCCTTATCATTATTCATGTTCCTCCAAGGACTGCTCCGGGGGCACCTGCTGTCTGCCTGCTGGGAGACCACAGCCTGTCCTGCCTGCAGTGCCCTCACCTCCCCCCGCGCGAGTCCAGTGCCTGGGAAGCTGGACTTAAAGCTGGGTCCTCACGTGGGCTGGGTCTGATGGTCCCCCAGACTAGGCTTTGCATAGATAAAGGCTCAGGATTAACTCTTGAGGAAGGCGTGAATTATCCTCTCCCCTTCCTTTGCGGCTGGGCTGCGCAATTGGCAGAACAAGAAGCACCGGAGTCATGAATATGGACGTTTGTGGGACATACTCCTTCCTGCATTCAAGGCACCAGGTTTACAAACGCCCACAGCCCGACCACTGTTTCGTCTAGTTCAGGGCATATTTACAGTGACCAGAACTGCGGTAGTGATGAGGACAGTAACGGTGGCAGTGGGCGTGGGGTCTGACGCTGGGGCCGCAGTGTGGCCCTTTGGGCTGGATCCTATCTTTTCCGCTGCGGCATGAGCTGCGTGGTGCTGGGTGTGCAGAGGAAGGAAGCAAGGACCCTGCCTCAGCGGAGCTCACAGCCGTGGGAGAACTCATTACCCAAATAATTTAAAAATGTGACACAAATCTTATTTTCTTGTCAAAATACACCCCAGTGAGAATGCGTTGATTTCGGAAACCGCTTTTCTCTCGCTTGCGGAGCAAATCCGGCAACCAAGGAAATTCTGGGGGCATGTGGTCTCCCTCTCCACCCAAACCCCTTCCGAGACCCCACCATACAGCCTCAAGGACAGAACGGTTTGGAATAGGGCGGGACGCCCCCTTTGCAGGCTGCGCGGGCGCGCATGCGCGCTCATGCCCCAGAGGGCTCCTCTGGCTCCTTTTCACGGGGTGAGGGGCGGAGGCCGCAGGGGGCCAGCGTGACCTAGGACCGCGGAGGGCAGTGTAGGAAAAAGAAGAGGCAAGATGCGAAGGCTGGGAGCGGGAGGAGCTTGCGGGAAAGAGTAGAAGTAAAGAAAGGGGGTTTATTCTGCTTCTGTCGTGTAGTGTGTGGTATGGCCTGGAGGTTCGTTCAGTGTCCAGTGAAATCATCATTTCTCAGCGCGACCTCAGTGGTGCATTTGCATTTATGTTTGCTACGTTTGGAAGTTTTGAGTGTGGACTGCCACGCTGGGATCCACCTGTAACGTGGCAAGAACAGAGTGCTACGGACACAGAAGAGTGGAAGTCAGAGGGAGAAACCAGAGAATTTCTGGGGCTCCTGGCACCTGAGCTGCGTCCTGGAGAAAGGGCAACGTGTGGGTTGGATGAGGAAGCCGGGATCGGCGTGGGAAGAGCTCGGGTGTCCCAGGATTTCCTACAGCCCAGGATGAGGAGGGTGGAAATGTGAGGGAGGTGTGCGTGTGTGTGCATGCGTGTGTGTGTGTGTGTGAGAGAGAGAGAGGGGGATTTAACAAAGAGGCCTGTGCCGTTGTTTAGAGGGGAAGGAGCCGCTGGGTAGACTACTGGCTTCTTCAGGGAGGTATTGTGGCAGGTCAAGGTTCAGAAGGGTGGGACTAAGATAGTGGGACTGCAGACCACCAGGGGTCAGTGTGAGGGCCCTGGAAACCTTGGGGACGGTGGTGAGACAGAAGACAGTGAGCAAGGAACCCCAAGAAAACAAAAACAAAACCAGGAAGCAAACCTCTCCTTTCCAAGGTCTGGGCAGCTTGGAGAGCTGCCTTCTCCTCCCGCATGGCCTGCTGAGACAGCATCCTTCCTCATGCCTCCTAGGGTGCAGCTGATGAAGTGAGGAGAGGGGGCCCTCTGTGAGGGCTAGAAGAAGACACCCCTCCCCAGGTGAGTTTTTCATTCCCCTCTTGCCCGGTGGCTTTGGGGCTTCATCTCTGATCAAACCTCAAGGTCAGGTTCTGGCCTAGGGGAGGCAGGCAGCTGGCCCAGAATGACAAACCCCCTCAGCAAATTGCTGGGAGTCTCCACTGTTCCCCACCTCCCTTCTCTGCCTCGTGGAAATATTCTCACTGCCAGCCCTAGGCTGCAGCTGCTTTGCTGCTGTGTGTCTTCTTTTCAGAAGGGAGGACATCAAGAACCGACCTCCCTCCCGCCCCCTGCTGGCCACGTGTTTGTAGTTTGAAAGAATACAGAAAAAAGGGGTGGTATGTGTCCACCTCAGACTAGCCAGTGGGGGAAAGATTTTGGTCCCTACTGTTGGGGTAGGTCTCTCTCGGATGCAAGTCTGACCCCTCCATGGAACAACCCCCTCTGTTCTTTCCCTTCCCCAACATTGTCACCATCTGCCATTATGGTCACATGTCCTGTCTATTTCACGGTCAGACTTGCTGCTCCTTGGGATTAAGGCCCTGGTGGTACTTACCTCCCAGAATCAGCTGTGTGCCTGGCCCATGGTGGTAGTGGTAGCTATAACGATGATGATGATGGTGATGATGACGATAGTGACCGCATTAACTAGTACATACAAGTTACTGTACCCCAGGCAACTTTACAGCAATCCTGTGAGCTAGCAGTGATAATTATTCTTATCTTCCAGGTAAGGAAACTGAACACAAAAAAGTAAACTACTCATCTGCAGTCACACAGCAGTGAGTGGTGGAGGTGGCTCAGGAGCCTGTGGATCCCAGGGGAGCAACGAGTACTTGGTGAGTGAGTGAATGAATAAATAAAAGTGAAGGAAGATTTTTAGTTGAAAGCACCAGAGACCAACTCTGGCTGATTGAAGCAGAAAAGCATTTCATTAAATGGTTCCTGGGCCTCCCAACTTACTAGAGGGCTGGGGAGGAGTGAGGACGGCAGGCTGCCTCCGGGCCCCCGGTCTACCTGCACCCCGCCTGGGCCCAGCACAGCACTGCTCCTGCCTGGCCCCGCGCCAGGCCGCTGGGGCAGAGCGTGGGATGGGGCGTCTGCAAGCCTTCCAGCTCTGAGCCTTCACTCCGACTGCCCAGGAGTCTGGGGAAGTCGGATCATGGCTATGAGCTTCTGAGGAGGGGCTGGGGTCTTCCTCCAGGGCTCACACGGTGGACATTTCCTCAAATAGGGGGAAGGGCTCTGGGGTTTGGCAGTAGAAGTGAGTGATGAGCTGGGCGGGTGGCTGCTCCAGAGGCTATGGAAGGCTGGGAGCTGCTGCAGAAGAACTCGGCCCAGGTCACTGCAGGGTGGGGAGCTCCTGTCCTCAGCTGCCTGCCTGGCCCATGGTGGATACTGCTTGACCCTTGGGGCTGCGGCAGGGGGCACAGCTGGGAGGGTACCTGGGAGCGGCATGGGGATCCGGCTCCTGCTGGAGCATTTGTCTTCTTGAAGGAAGAGTCTGGTCTGGTGGACTTGTGTGGCTCACCTGGGTCCCCACGGGCTCCCACACAGGTTTTCTTTTTTTCTTTTTTTTTTGGCTGCGCCGCTGGGCTTGTGTGATCTTAGTTCCCCGACCAGGGATTGAACCCAGGCCTGGCAGTGAAAGCGCCAAATCCTAACCTCTGGACCACCAAGGAAGTCCATCACACAGGTTTTCTTAGGGGTGAGGGCTGACCTGGCTCCCGGCTGTGAGTTTTTCATGGGCCTTCTTGAGGATCACTTCTATTATCTGTGATTCGCGAATAACAGGCAAAGCTATACTAACACTCGGGGGGCATGGGGCACTGGGACATGAAGGGTCTTTGGAGCTGTGCAGTCTGAGTTCAAGCCTTGCCTGCAGTCCGTGTGACCTTGGACATGCCACCTGCTTGCTGAGCCTCGGTGTCCTTGTGTGTAAAATGGAACGGGCAGTACCTGCTAGGGCTTCTGTGAAACTGGGATCCAGTTTCTTGGCTGAGATGATGAGACAAAGCTGGCTGGCTTCCTGTGGGCTCTGACACTAGATCTGGAGAGAACAGCTGATTTTCCCCACCAGAAACTAGGTATGGACAATTAAATTCCCAGACCCACTGATGGTTATTTACTTCTTTTACTATCAAAAGGTTTTATTATGAAATATTTCACACATGCAGGCAAGTATAGGGAATTATATAAAAGAATATACATGTGTACACCACATAGCTTCGTTCAGTCTCAGGGTTTCATCATCTTTGCTTCATATCTTATTTTCTCAAAAGAAAGAAAATCCTACGGGTAGTGTTAAAGCCCTCCATGAACCCTCTCCTGTCCCATTCTACTATTTCTCTCTCCAGAAATATGGCTATCATGGTGCTTGCATTTCTCATCTTCATGCATCTTTCTCTAGTGTTTATGTATTCAATGTATTCAGTGAGTAGCAACTCTTTATAAGCTGCACCTAATCAATGAGTAGCATTGCTTTGCATGTTTTTAACTCTATATAGGCTGTATCATACTTTTTTTTTTTTTAAAGATTTATTTATTGATTGATTGATTGATTGCTATGTTGGGTCTTCATTTCTGTGCTAGGGCTTTCTCTAGTTGCGGCAAGCGGGGGGCCACTCTTCATCGCGGTACGCGGGCCTCTCACTATCGTGGCCTCTCTTGTTGCGGAGCACAGGCTCCAGACGTGCAGGCTCAGTAGTTGTGGCTCACGGGCCTAGTTGCTCGGCGGCATGTGGGATCTTCCCAGACCAGGGCTCGAACCCGTGTCCCCTGCATTAGCAGGCAGATTCTCAACCACTGCGCCACCAGGGAAGCCCTGTATCATACTTTATATGTCTTTCTGCCACTTGCTTTTTCCTCTCACTACTGTGCTTAAGGTTTGCCTATGTTGATGTTTTAGGACCAGATCATTTATTTTGAGTATTGTATAATATTATTTTGCCAAAGCATGGCTTAATTCATTTGCCCATTTAGATGATTTCCAAATTTTCTCATCCTGTCCGTATCTCTCTGTGGACATAAATAAAAGTTTCATGAAGTCAAGTTGCTGGTCTAAGAGTATCTGCTTTAACCAGATAATACAAAGTCGCTCTGCAAGGAGGTGAGTCCTTTCACATTCATACCTTCAGGCCGTGAGCATCCTTGTTTTTCTATATCCTTCCAACACTTGGCATTTTCAGACTTTAAATTTTGCCAATATGATGGGTGTGGTTTTTATTTGTATTTTCCTGTTCACTAGTGAAGTTGAACATCTTTTCATGAGTTTATGGCCATTAGGGTTTTTTCTTCTTCTGTGAATTGCTTAACCATAGTCTTTGCTCATTTTGTTTTGTTTTGTTTTCCTTGTTTATTTTCTTGTTGTCTTTTTAATATTTTAGAATTTTTATTTATTTGCAAGGGTTCTGTGATTACTGTTTGATACTAATCCTTTTTGTTTATATGTAGAGTGATCATATAATACATCATGCCAGCTAGATATTTTTGAGAGTGAGAATAGGGTATAAATAACAGTTACACTGAGGCCATAGATGTGCACCAGGACTGTCCCAGGCAGACCAGGACAGATGGTTATGCTGGTCAAATGCATTGCCTCTATCTGTATACTTCATTATCTAATTTTAGCATGTGGCTCATACTTTCACCTTTTAGAAGGTAATTTTTGTTCTTTTGTTTAGATTTTTTTCTTTTAATGAAGCCAAATTTCTTATTTTGCTTTTATTTATGGTTAGTTAATTTTGTGTCTTAATATAAGAAGTTCTTTTCTATTTCTATCAGTTGATCATAAGTGTATTTCCTGTCTTTTCTTCAAAAAATTTAGAATTGTTGCTCTTCACATTTCAATTTTTAATCTGCTTGGAATTAATTTTGTTAATAGGGAAAGTGAAAAAAAATTTTGTTGTTGTTGTTGTTATTATTATTGCTATAATTTTGCCATTTGGAGAGCCCCAGCATCCTTTATTGAATAGTTCATCTTTCCCCCTCTGATCTCTAAATTGTGTAATTTTTCAAGTTCTGTTTCTGGGTTCTCTTTTCTGTTTCATTGGTTAATTTGTCTATTCTTGTGCTAATATCCTACTCTATCTTAATTACCCTAGCTTTATAATAGCTTTGGTAATTGTTAGGGCGTGTATCTACATTTATTCTCCAAAATTATCCTGTCTCTTTATCATCCTATGCATTGTAAGATGAGCTTGTCATGGAACATATTGACACGTACCCATACCCACACATTCACACATACACAAACAGACACACACACACACACACACACACACACACAGACACCCACACACTTAAACATGATTTTTGCAATTTTATTGTATTTATAGATTTAAGTTTATAATATTTTGTCTTCTAGCCATGAAAATGATCAGTCTTTCCGCTTAATCAGATCTTTATTTATATAAAGGCATGAAGGGGAGAATTTCTTATGGGAAAAAGGACACATCTAAGAGGAAATGCTGACAGGTACCAAATGCTAAAAGCCCAGTGGAATGGCCAGGTCCCTGCCTGATCATTCTGCAGAGAGAACCGTCACCCCGAGTGGAAGAACTTGTTTAAGGAATAATAAAAGAAAAACATCCAGAACTGAAGGAACAAGTTGCTAGATTTAAAGAACTAGTATTTAAAATACTATTAGGTAAAGTATTAGGTAAGATAGCATTGCTAATAGCACCATTGAAGGTTAGAAGACCATGGAACAGTGCCTTCACATTTTTGTAAGTAATGGATTTCTCATCTGGAATTCTGTGCTCAGCCAAAGTGTGTGTGTGTGTGAAACATTTCTCCAAGGGGAAATATTTACATGTCTCACATAGATTGTAATCTTAAATCCTAAAACAACTTATTCTACTTTCTTTATTTATAAAGAGAAAACAAGGTTCAGAAGTGCCAAGTGACTTGCCCAAGGCCTCCCTACTGGCAGGTGCCAGAGTCAGGATTCAAACCCATGCATCTGGAGCTGAGCTGCTTGCCTTGCACCACACTCTCCCCTTCCATCTCCGCCCTTTGTTCATGAGAGCTCTGACAAGAAGGCATCTTGATTTCATCTGAGAAGATGTGTGAGAGCTACTCAAATTTTTCTCCCATCTGCATATTGTCTGCAAATGACTGCAAAAACGGCAAGTATTGATTTTGACGGTTACCAGTAAATTTTAGCCAGCAGGCAAATTCACAAATACAAAATAATGAGATGACTATATATATATATATACGTATTGCAGTGATGTTACATATTTATAGATCATTATTGCACTATGTAGTCTTTTGCAGTTTCCTTTTTTTCTTTCAATATGATTATTGTGAGTTACATCCATGTTCATACGTGTAAATCTCATCTATGTAACTGCTATATAGTACTCCATTATGTAAATATATCACAGTATGTTTATCCATTTGCCTCTTGGATGGAGATTTAGATGCCTCTAAAATAAAGATAATTTGGGTCATTTACAATCTTAGAAAACTTACCTCCTTGTCATCCTTCTTCAAGAGCCTATCCGGAAGCTGTGCCCCAAGAAGATAAGGCAGTAGTTTGAGAAAATGGAACACATAGAATCCAGGAAATGAGGGATCCCATGCATGTGGAGAAGTGAAGGGAGTGCCCAGAAATGGTGAGGGGAACTGTGCAGGAGCACACAGGACTCCACGGAGATCACTCCAAGAGAAACATATGAACTAATACATTTTTGGGTTCATTTGATATTTAAGAGCTTAAACTAGGGAAAGGCACATAGAAAACTAAACAAACAAACAGGGACTTATTAACCCCCACAAAAACAAAAAAGTTATGCAAGAAATAAAATGTAATCATTGTATACTCTTGAACCTGACATGAAAAATGTTTATGTCCATTGTTATGATAATTCAAACCTCAGGTAATTATTTAAACAGAAAGTATGATGCAATCATAATGGCAGGCTGAGAGGGAGATGAGTCTGTGTAGGTGGGAAGGGAGACGGTACAAAAGGCAGGAATTCAATCGGTAAAGGCTGAACGTGAAGGAGCAGCAGCAGGGACACACCGTGGCACGCAGGTGGGTGCATCCCACGTGGGAGCAGGTGCAGAGGCTGAAGCGGTGCCTTTGAGCAGCGGGCTCTTTGAGGTGAGAAGGAGTAAGGCAGGGCCCTGCTTACACATCTTTTTCATCCTGTGGTGCTATTTAACTTTCAACCTCTGTACGTGCACTGTCTTGTTAAAACACAAAAACAAAGACACCCCTACAATTTAATTTTAACAAATTCCTCTTAAAAATCCATCTCCTTTAGGGAGTAGCCATTTACTCCTATTGAGCTTGTTCTGGCTTCTCATTGCTTTAATATCCAAGTGTCCAGGGTCTAGTAGGAGGTGTGGAGATATCCCTTAGTGGGTGTGGACTCCCCAGTATCTTCTGCTGTCCTGGGTGCCAAGCAGAGGTTTCCTGCCACGTTTTTAAATTACAACCATCTTTGCCATGGCAACCACTGTTAGATGATGTGGCTGAAGACTGAGGTACTGGCATGCCTGAAGGTGATGTGATTTGTGTTCAGTTACGGTGAAATAGCTCTTGTCCAAATTAAAAGCCTTAGGTAATCTAATGTCTCTGCTCGTGATTTTTTTTTTTTTAATAAATTTATTTATTTATTTATTTTTATTTATTTATTTTTAGCTGTGTTGAGTCTTTGTTCCTGTGCGAGGGCTTTCTCTAGTTGTGGCAAGCGGGGACCACTCTTCATCGCGGTGCACAGGCCTCTCACTATCACAGCCTCTCTTGTTGCGGAGCACAGGCTCCAGATGCGCAGGCTCAGTAGTTGTGGCTCACGGGCCCAGTTGCTCCGCGGCATGTGGGATCTTCCCACACCGGGGCTCGAACCTGTGTCCCCTGCATTGGCAGGCAGATTCTCAACCACTGTGCCACCAGGGAAGCCCCCTGCTCGTGATTCTTTGATTTTTGAAGCTCTAACGTGTTTTAAGTTCATGTTGTTCATTGTTAGCATACGGAAATGCAATCAATTTTTGTACTTTGACCCTGGATTATCCAGCCTTTCTGAACTCATTTACTAGTTCTAATAGTTTTTTAGTGGATTCTTTAAGACTTTCTGTATATAAGATTATGTCATTTGTGAATAAAGATAGTTTTACTTTTTTGCTTTCCAGTATGGATGTCTTTTATCTTTTTTTCTTACTTAACTGCCCTGACTTGAATCTCCATACACTACGGAATAGAAGTGATGAGAGCAGACATCTTTATCTTGGTGTTGATTTTAAGGGGGAAAGAATTCAGTTTTAAACCAGTAAGTATGATGTTACCTGTAGGTTTTTGGAGATATCCATTATAAGGTTGAAGAAGTTTCCTTCTAGTACCAGTTTGCTGAATGCTTTTATCATGAAAAGGTGTAGGATTTTGTCATATGCCTTTTTTGGCTAGTCTGGAGATGATTGGGAGGATTTTGTCCTATAATTTATATATAAGGTATACTGTAATACATTGATGTTTGGATGTTAAACCAACCTTGTATTCCTGGAAAAAATCCCACTTGGTCACCATGGATTGCTTTTTATATGTAGTTGCATTTGATTTGCTAATTGAAGCATTTCTTGAGGATATTTGGGTCTATAAGGATTTTGATCTGTAGTTTTATCTTATTGTGATATCTCTGTCTGGTTTTTGGTGTCAGCCTAACACTAGCCTCACAGCATTAGTTCGTATGTATTCCCTTCTCTAATATTTTGTAGAAGAGTGTCTGAAGGCTTGGTTTTAATTATATTTTTGTTAGGATTCTTCAGTGAGGCCATATGGGCCTGTGACTTTCTTTCTGGGACGTTTTAAAATATGTGAATTCAATTTCTTTACTTATTATAGGCTTATTTAGATTTATTTATTTATTTATTTATTTATGGCTGTGTTGGGTCTTCGTTTCTGTGCAAGCACTTTCTACAGTTGCGGCGAGCGGGGGCCACTCTTCATCGCGGTGCGTGGGCCTCTCACTGTCGCGGCCTCTCCCGTTGCAGAGCACAGGCTCAGTAGTTGTGGTTCACAGGTCTAGCCGCTCCGTGGCATGTGGGATCTTCCCGGACTGGGGCACAAACCCGTGTCCCCTGCATTGGCAGGTGGATTCCTAACCACTGTGCCACCAGGGAAGCCCTATTTAGATTTTTAAACTTGTTCTTGAGTGAGATTTGATAGTTTATCATCTTTCTAGGAATATGTAAATTTGATCTAAGTTTTCTATGTTGATATATAATTGCTCATAGTCCTTTTTATTTTTAAAAATTTTTTATTTTATTATTTTTTTATATCAATCACAATCTTGATTTAACATTTTGATCATTTTAGTATTACCACAAATGTTTTTTCTCAGATTATGAACATTTCTTCTTTTAATAAATGCATTAAGATGAATCTCTAAACTATTGTTTTTTTTCTGTGAGTAAGATTTATTTTTCAGGTTTTTTTGTTCATATAAATAACCAAAAAATACAGCAAAGTGATTTAATTATATTATAACTAGGTCAGAATTTATTTTATTTAATTAATTAATTAATTAATTATTTTGGTTTGTTTTGTGCATGTGTGTGGCTTCTGTTTGGCTGGTGAGAATTCTGGTTTTGCTTTCGGTTTTGTGCACATAGCTGTTTAATTCGACTCAGTATGGGAAGTGCTTCCTCTTCCTCTCCATCTGACAGCCCCCCAGGGAAGATTTTGGCAGATTGGTCAGCCTATAGCTATGAATCTCTGTTTAGCCAATGTATATTCTTAAAAGTGAGGAGAGGTGGCCTTTGTATGGTGGCCTAAATTATTATACTATTCTTCAGCTAGAATTGTTTTGTCACAGGAATGGAAAGGCTGGGAATTTTCTCCACTCCATCTGGGCTAGCCACTCTGGCCTCACTCCCTTGCAAGAATTGAGCCACTCTGGGCCCCCTGAGAGCCAACTCTGGGTTTGTTCTCTTTCAAGAACTGAGCCAATCTGTTTGGAAGCCTTTGTCCGGGAGTGGAAGTGGAATTTTTAAACTATACCTCCTCTGAGTTTCTGTCTGTGTGGCCATAGCCTATCTGTTGTTTGTGTGTATTGTTTTGGGGTGAGCCACTCTTGTTTGTGTAGGGTGGGAAAATTCTACCGTTATCATTGCGAGCCATTTTGAGTCCTCTGTCTGGGAGTGGAAGTGGGCTACATCTTGTCTGATCTTTTGTTTGTGGGACCATGTTTGTTGTCTCTATGTATGTGTCTCAGTACTTGCATTGACTGGTTGAGACGAATAACAGGGCTCGCATGTGACAACACCAGGGTACCCTATCGCGTTGGGCTTTGCCTGTAGCAGAATGTTGGTTGGGATTTTCCCTTTTGGACTACCCTTGTTGAAACTGTGCACCTCAGATTGGGACTTGAACCCACGTGCCAGGACTCAAACCCAGCCAAAACCCAGACTGGGACTTGAAACCACGCGGCTGAGGCTCAAACCCAGCCAAAACTCAGACTGGGACTCGAACCCACACGGCTGGGACTCGAACCTGGCCAAAACCCACGGTCTTGCAACTGAGATCACATACCTGGCTTCAGGACTTAATGAAGCTCAGATTCTTTTTTTTTTAGAAGTAATGGATTTACTTTACTTTATTTTTTTAACATCTTTATTGGAGTATAATTGCTTTACAATGGTGTGTTAGTTTCTGCTATATAACAAAGTGAATCAGCTATACATAAACATATATCCCCATATCTCCTCCCTCTTGTGTCTCCCTCCCACCCTCCCTATCCCACCCCTCTAGGTGGTCACAAAGCACCGAGCTGATCAGAAGCTCAGGTTCTTGATGTCCCATTGCAGAAAGAAGTCAGTGAGAGACAAAGTGATAGGTAAGAAGTGGATTTATTTAGAGAGATACACATCTCATAGACAGAGCATGGGCCATCTCAGAAGGTGAGAAAGGCCCAGAATTTAGATATTTATATTACATACAAATAAACATTATAAAGTTAAAATTTACTGTCATAAATTCTATTTCTTTAAGATGTATGTCTGTAGATGTTTTTATTTGTTTTCATGCTTTTCCTACTACAAGAGATAATCTTCTAGCAAAACCTTAGCCATGAACGTGAACGCAAACAAAACAAAACACAATTGTATGTGCTTGCATTTTTTTCACCTATTATAAAGAATTAAGAGACAACCGGAGGGGGAAAATCAGGTACAGTAAGTCCCCTACATACAAACCTTCAAGTTGTAAACTTTCAAAGATGCAAACGTGCTTTCCATCAGTGTCAGACATGAGTGAAATTGCTGCTTGACCTCTGTCTCCTATTGCTGACGATGTTTCGGCTCTACCATCGCCCATCTCCTCTCCCTCTTCCAGTCAGTAAAGCTTGTTGCCTGTTCACTTGATGCCAGGCCCTGTATGCCAGCTGTTGTAATGTACTACTGTATTTTTCAAGGTACTGTACTGTAAGATTTAAAATGTTTTCTTTACTTTCTGTGTTTGTTTTTTATGTATTATTTGTGTGAAAAGTATTATAAACCTATGACAGTACAGTACTATATAGCCAATTGCGTTAGTTGGGTACCTAGGCTAACTCTGTTGGACTTATGAACAAACTGGACTTAACGAATGCACTCTCAGGAATGGAACTCGTTCATATCTAGTGGACTTAACTGTAATTGTCTCTGTTCTGAAAGTAGATAATACAGTCTGACTGAAAAGTTGATGTAATTTAATGGCAAATTTGAATTTTCATTGTGTATCTGATATTCAAGGAGTTCTATTCATAGTTTACATAATGTTTTTAGTGTATTATGTTATTTAAACCATTGTTGTATTGCTGAAAAAATACATATTGACATTAGGAAATCAAAACCATATTTTACATTCATTTAGGTGGCTTACTGTTTTAAAGAACTCTGTTGAATTCCGTCATAAATCACATCAATATTTTGAAATCCAAATTATTTCTCCCTAATTTATCTTAAATTTGGAAACTTGAGTTCTTATAAAATTCTTATAAGGTGAGTGCTAACTCTAGAACTTCCTTCCTCCATGTTGTCCAATAAGCTATGATTTGTATTACTCTCATATACAACACTGTAATTTTTTAATATTAATCAAGTAATAAATAGTATCCATTAGCTGCTGTATACATTTGTTGTTGCTCTTCTAAAATTGGATTTGTATCTTGTATTTCAGGAAGGAAGAGCCAGAGTAGTATAATTAGCATAGATTTAGGGGGAAATTGTATTTATTTAAGCCATGTTTAAACTTATTGATATGTTTCAAAATATGCAGAAAAGATCTTCTGAAAATTTAATCAGATTGGATCCTCAACTTCTAAATGTAGCCCAGAATTTAAGAATTAGTATTAGAAGGCAGAATGAGGCCTCCATAAGTTTCACTGAATTCCCTTTCATATACTCAGTTACCCAAGGGAAAGCAGAAAGACGTAATTCATAGGGCAGTTTGGGGATATGGGAAAGATTTACAATTAAGAAATCCAAATATCAAGAGAGAGTTTAGACTAGGTTAATCCATCAACTGAAAGGCATTTGCTGACCCAGGTGAGGAACAGAAATATGTAAAAAGAGTAATTAACACTTGCATCTTATTATTTTTTTTAACATCTTTATTATATAATTGCTTTACAATGTTGTGTTAGTTTCTGCTGTATAACAAAGTGAATCAGCTATACTAATATATATATCCCCATATCCCCTCCCTTTTGTGTCTCCCTCCCACCCTCCTTATCCCACTCCTCTAGGTGGTCACAAACCACTGAGCTGATCTCCCTGTGCTATGTGGCTGCTTCCCACTAGCTATCTATTTTACATTTGGTAGTGTATATATGTCCATGCCTCTCTCTCACTTCGTCCCAGCTTATACTTTCCCCTCCCTGCGTCCTTAAATCCATTCTCTACATCTGCATCTTTATTCCTGTCCTGCCCATAGATTCTTCAGAACCTTTTTTTTTTTTGATTCCATATATATGTGTTAGCATATGGTATTTATTTTTCTATTTCTCACTTACTTCACTCTGTATGACAGTCTCTAGGCCCATCCACCTTACTAAAAATAACTCAATGTCATTTCTTTTTATGGCTGAGTAATATTCACTGTATATATGTTCCACATCTTCTTTATCCATTCATCTGTCAATGGACGCATAGGTTGCTTCAGTGTCCTGGCTATTGTAAATAGAGCTGCAATGAACATTGTGGTACATGACTCTTTTTGAATTATGGTTTTCTCAAGGTATATGCCCAGTAGTGGGATTGCTGGGTCATATGGTAATTCGATTTTTAGTTTTTAAAGGAACTTCCATGCTGTTCTCCATAGTGGCTGTATCAATTTACATTCCCACCAACAGTGCAAGAGGGTTTCTTTTTCTCCATCCTTTCCAGCATTTATTGTTTGTAGATATTTTGATGATGGCCATTATGACTGGTGTGAGGTGATACCACATTGTAGTTTTGATTTGCATTTCTCTAATGAGTAGTGATGTTGAGCATCCTTTCCAGTGTTTGTTGGCAATCTTATATCTTCTTTGGAGAAATGTCTATTTAGGTCTGCCACCCATTTTTGGATTGGGTTGTTTGTTTTTTGATATTGAGCTGCATGAGCTGCTTGTATATTTTGGAGATTAATCCTTTGTCAGTTGTTTCATTTGCAAATATTTTCTCCCATTCTGAGTGTTGTCTTTTCATCTTGTGTATGGTTTCCTTTGTTGTGCAAAAGCTTTTAAGTATCATTAGGTCCCATTTGTTTATTTTTGTTTTTCTTTCCATTTCTCTAGGAGATGGGACAAGAAGGATCTTGCTGTGATTTATGTCATAGAGTGTTCTGTCTATGTTTTCCTCTAAGAGTTTGATAGTGTCTGGCCTTACATTTAGGTCTTTAATCCATTTTGAGTTTATTTTTGTGTATGGTGTTAGGGAGTGTTCTAATTTCATTCTTTTACATGTAGCTGTCCAGTTTTCCCAGCACCACTTACTGAAGAGGATATCTTTTCTCTATTTTATATTCTTGCCTCCTTTAACAAACATAAGGTGACCATATGTTTGTGGGTTTATCTCCAGGCTTTCTATCTTGTTCCATTGATCTATATATTTTTTTGTGCTGGTATCATACTGTCTTGATTACTGTAGCTTTGCAGTATAGTCTGAAGTTAGGGAGCCTGATTCCTCCATCACCATTTTTCTTTCTCAAGATTGCTTTGGCTATTCGGGGTCTTTTGTGTTTCTATACAAATTGTGAAATATTTTGTTCTAGTTCTGTGAAAAATGCAATTGGTAGTTTGATAGGGATTGCATTGAATCTGTAGATTGCTTTGGGTAGTATAGGCATTTTCACAATGTTGATTCTTCCAATCCAAGAACATGGTATATCTTTCCATCTGTTTGTATCGTCTATAATTTCTTTCATCAGTGTCTTATAGTTTTCTACATACAGGTCTTTTGTCTCCTTAGGTAGGTTTATGCCTAGGTATTTTATTCTTTTTGTTGCAGTGGTAAATGGGAGTGTTTCCTTAATTTCTCTTTCAGATTTTTCATCATTAGTGTATAGGAATGCAAGAGATTTCTGTGCATTAATTTTGTATCCTGCTACTTTACCAAATTCATTGATTAGCTCTAGTAGTTTTCTGGTAGCATCTTTAGGATTCTCTATGTATAATATCATGTCATCTGCAAATGGTGACAGTTTTAATTCTTCTTTTCCAATGTGGATTCCTTTTATTTCTTTGTCTTCTGTGATTGCTGTGGCTAAAATTTTCAAAACTGTGTTGAATAATAGTGGTGAGAGTGGGCAACTTTGTCTTGTTCCTGATCTTAGTGGATATGGTTTCAGTGTTTCACCATTGAGAATGATGGTGGCTGTGGGTTTGTCATATATGGCCTTTATTCTGTTGAGGTAAGTTCCCTCTATGCCTACTTTCTGGAGGGTTTTTATCATAAATGGGTGTTGAATTTTGTCAAAAGCTTTTTCTGCATCAATTGATTATGATATGGTTTTTCTCCTTCAATTTGTTAATATGGTGTATCACATTGATGGATTTGCGTATATTGAAGAATTCTTGCATTCCTGGGATAAACCCCACTTAATCATGGTGCATGATCCTTTTAATGTGCTGTTGCATTCTGTTTGCTAGTATTTTGTTGAGGATTTTTGCATCTATGTTCAGCAGTGATATTGGTCTGTAGTTTTCTTTTTTCTGACATCTTTATCTGGCTTTGGTATCAGGGTGATGTTGGCCTTGTAGAATGAGTTTGGATGTGTTCCTCCCTCTGTTATATTGTGGAAGATTTTGAGAAGGATAGGTGCTAGCACCTTCTCTAAATGTTTGATAGAATTCGCCTGTGAAGCTGTCTGGTCTTGGGCTTTCGGTTGTTGGAAGAGTTTTAATCACAATTCCAATTTCAGTGCTGGTGATTGGTCTGTTTATATGTTCTATTTCTTCCTGGTTCAGTCTCAGAAGGTTGTGCTTTACTAAGAATTTGTGCATTTCTCCCAGGTTGTCCATTTTATTGGCATATAGTTGCTTGTAGTAATCTCTCATGATCCTTTGTATTTCTGCAGTGTCAGTTGTTACTTCTCCTTTTTCATTTCTAATTCTATTGATTTAAGTCTTCTCCCTTTTTTTCCTGAAGAGTCTGGCTAATGGTTTATCAATCTTGTTTATCTTCTCAAAGAACCAGCTTTCAGTTTTATTGATCATTGCTATTGTTTCCTTCATTTCTTTTTCTTTATTTCTGATCTGACCTTTATGATTTCTTTCCTTCTGCTAACTCTGGGGTTTTTTTGTTCTTCTTTCTCTAATTGCTTTAGGTGTAAGTTTAGGTTGTTTATTTGAGATGTTTCTTGTTTCTTGAGGTAGGATTGTATTGCTCTAAACTTCCCTCTTAGAAGTGCTTTTGCTACATCCCATAGGTTTTGGGTCATCGTGTCTTCATTGTGATTTGTTTCTAGGTATTATTTGATTTCCTTTTTGATTTCTTCGGTGATCTCTTGGGTTTTTACTAGTGTATTGTGTACCCCCATGTGTTTGTATTTTTTACAGTTTTTTTCTGTAATTGATATCTAGTCTCATAGCATTGTGGTTGGAAAAGATACTTGATACGATTACAATTTTCTTAAATTTACCAAGGCTTGATTGTGACCCAAGATATGATCTATCCTGGAGAATGTTTCAAGAGCACTTGAGAAGAATGTGTATTCTGTTGTTTTTGGATGGAATGTCCTATAAATATCAATCAAGTCTATCTTGTTTAATGTGTCATTTAAAGTTGTGTTTCCTTGTTTATTTTCATTTTGGATGATCTGTGCATTGGTGAAGGTGGGGTGTTAAAGTCTCCTAATATGATTGTGTTACTGTTCATTTCCCCTTTCATGGCTGTTAGTATTTGCCTTATGTATTGAGGTGCTCCTATATTGGGTGCATAAATATTTACAATTGTTATATCTTCTTGGATTGATCCCTTGATCATTATGTAGTGTCCTTCTTTGTCTCTTGTAATAGTCTCTATTTTAAAGTCTATTTCATCTGATATGAGAATTGCTAATCCAGCTTCCTTTTGATTTCCATTTGCATGGAATATCTTTTTCCATCCCCTCACTTTCAGTCTGTATGTGTCCATAAGTCTGAAGCGGGTCTCTTGTAGATAGCATATATACGGGTCTGGTTTTTTTATCCATTCAGCCAGTCTATGTCTTTTAGTGGGAGCAATTAATCCATTTACAGTTAAGGTAATTATCGATATGTATGTTCCTATTACCATTTTCTTAATTGTTTTGGGTTTGTTATTGTAGGCCTTTTCCTTCTCTTGTGTTTCCTGCCTAGAGAAGTTCCTTTAGCATTTGTTGTAAAGCTGGTTTGGTGGTGCTGAATTCTCTTATCTTTTGCTTGTATGTAAAGATTTTAATTTCTCCATTGAATCTGAATGAGATGTTTGGTGGGTAGAGTAATCTTGGTCGTAGGTTTTTACCTTTCATCATTTAAATATGTCCTGCCACTGCCTTCTGGCTAGCAGTTTCCTGCTGAAAGTTCATCTGTTAACATTATAGGTATTCCTTTGTATGTTATTTGTTGCTTTTCCCTTGCTGCTCTTTTCTTTGTATTTAATTTTTTATAGTTTGATTAATATGTTCCTTGGCGTGTTTCTACTTGGATTTATCCTGTATTGGACTCTCTGTTTTTCCTAGACTTGATTGACTATTTCCTTTCCTATATACGGGAAGTTTTCAACTATAATCTCTTCAAATATATCCTCAGTCCCTTTCTTTTTCTCTTCTTTTTCTGGGACCCCTATAATTCTAATGTTGGTGCGTTTAATGTTGTCCCAGAGGTCTCTGAGACTGTCCTCAATTCTTTTCATTCTTTCTTTATTCTGCTCTGCAGTAGTTATTTACACTATTTTATCTTCCAGGTCACTTATCCGTTTTTCTGCCTCAGCTGTTCTGCTATTGATTCCTTTTAGAGAATTTTTCATTTCATTTATTGTGTGGTTCATCATTCTTTGTTTGCTCTTTATTTCTTCTAGGTCCTTGTTAAACGTTTCTTGTATTTTCTCCAATCTTTTTCCAAGATTTTGTATCATGTTTACTATCACTACTCTGAGTTGTTTTTCAGGTAGACTGCCTATTTCCTCTTCATTTGCTTGGTCTGGTAGGTTTTTACTTTGCTCCTTCATTTGCTGCGTATTTCTGTCTTCTCATTTTGCTTAACTTACTGTGTTTGTGGTCTCCTTTTCGCACGCTCATAGTTTCGTTGTTTTTCGTGTCTGCCCCCAGTGGATAAGGTTGGTTCAGTGGGTTGTGTAGACTTCCTTATGGAGGGGACTGGTGCCTGTTTTCTGATTGGTGAGGCTGGATCTTGTCTTTCTGGTGGGGAGGATTGCCTCCGGTGGTTTGTTTTGGGGTGTCTGTGAACTTATCATCATTTTAGGCAGCTTCTCTGTTAATGGGTGGCTTTGTGTTTCTGTCTTGCTAGTTGTTTGGCATGGGGTGTCCAGCACTGGAGCTTGCTGGTCGTTGAGTGGAGCTGGGTCTTAGTGTTGAGATAGAGCTCTCTCAGAGAGCTCTCACTGATTGATATTATGTGGGGCCTGTAGGTCTCTGCTGGTCCAATTTCCTGAACTCAGCTCTCCCACCTCAGAGGCTCAGGGCTGACACCCGGCCAGAGCACCAAGACCCTGTCAGCCACACAGCTCAGAAGAAAAGGGAGAAAAAAAAAGAAAGAAAAATATAATAAAATAAAATAAATTTATTTTAGAAAATTTAAAAAATTATTAAAATAAAAAAATAAAAAGTAATTAAAAAAAAGAAGAGAGCAACCAAACCGATAAACAAATCCACCAATGATAACAAGCACTAAAAACTAAAGTAAGATAGGCATATAAATCAGAAATTAATCAGTTGCATACAGCAAACCCCACGTCTACAGTTGCTCCCAAAGTCCACCACCTCCATTTTGGGATGATTCATTGTGTATTCAGGTATTCCACAGATGCAGGTACATCAAGTTGACTGTGGTGATTTAATCTGCTGCTCCTGAGGCTGCACAGAGAAATTTCCCTTTCTCTTCTTTGTTTGCACAGCTCCTTGGGTTCAGCTTTGGATTTGGCCTCGCCTCTGCATGTAGGTTACCCTTTGGCCTCTGTTTTTCACCCAGACAGGAAGGGGTTAAAGGAGCAGCTGATTAGGACGATCTGGCTCACTCAGGCTGGGGGGATGGAGGGTACGGAATGTGGGGCGATCCTGCAGTGGCGGAGGCCAACATGATGTTGCAACAGACTGAAGGGTGCCATGTGTTCTCCTGGGGAAGTTGTCCCTGGATCACAGGACCCTGGCACTGGTGGACTGCACAGGCTCCTGAGAGTGGAGGTGTGGATACTGACATGTGCTTGAACACAGGATTTTTGGTGGCTGCAACAGCAACCTTAGCATTTCATGCCCATGTCTGGTGTCTGCTCTGATAGCCGCAGCTTGCGCCCATCTCTGAAGCTTGTTTAGGCAGTGTTCTGAATCTCCTGCCCTCCCGCACCCAAAAACAATGGTTTCTTGACTCTTAGGCAGTTCCAGACATTTTCCTGGACTTCCTCCTGGTTAGCTGTGGTGCACTAGCCCCCTTCAGGCTGTGTTCATGCAGACAACCCCAGTCCTCTCCCTGGGATCTGACCTCCAAAGCCCAAGCCTCAGCTCCCAGCCCCTACCCCCCAACCCCGGCGGGTGAGCAGACAAGCCTCTCGGGCTGGTGAGTGCTGGTCGGCACCGATCCTCTGTGCGGGAATCTCTCCACTTTGCCCTCTGCACCCTTGTTGCCACGCTCTCCTCCGTGGCTCGGAAGCTTCCCCCCACCCACCCCCCATCTCCGCCAGTGAAGGGGCTTCCTAGTGTGTGGAAACTTTTCCTCCTTCACAGCTCCCTCCCAGAGGTGCAGGTCCCATCCCTATTCTTTTGTCTCTGTTTTTTCTTTTTTCTTTTGCCCTGCCCAGGTACGTGGGGAGTTTCTTGCCTTTTGGGAAGTCTGAGGTCTTCTGCCAGCATTCAGTACATGTTCTGTAGGAGTTGTTCCATATGTAGATGTATTCCTGATGTACTTGTGGGGAGGAAGGTGATCTCCACGTCTTACTCCTCTGCCATCTTGAAGGTCCTCCCCCATAGTCCTTTATAATTATGTAAGATAGTGATGTTCCCTCTTTCATTCCAGATTTTAGTAATTTGAGTCTTTTCTAACCTTTTCCCTGGAAAATTAAGTAAAGCTTAGTCAGTTCTATTGATCTTTTCAAAGAATGAATTTTTATTTAGTTGATTTTCTTTATTGTTTATTTTTCTATGACTTATTTCTCTCTATCTGTCATCTATCTGTCTATCTATCTATCATCATCTTTGCTATTTCCTTCCTTCTTCTTGCTTTGGATTTAGTTTGCTCCTCTTTTTTTAGATTCTTAAGCTTGAAGGTTAGGTTTGAACTTTCTTTTTTTAACACTGGAATGTAGTTATAAGTTTTCTTCTGGACATTGGCTTAGGTACATCTTATAAGGTTTTTTATCTGGTGTTTTCATTTTTATTCATCTCAAAATATTTTATAATTCCCTTTCTGATTTCCTCTTTGACCCATTGGACATAGTAGTATTTTGTTTAATTTTCACCTATTTGTTAATCTCTCAAATATCCTGTTATTGATTTCTTGAATTTAAATTTATTGGATTTAATTCCGCTGTGGTTGAAGAACATACTTCATATGATTTCAATCCTTTTAAATTTACTTAGGCTTGTTTATAATGGCTTTGCAGTGGTCTATCTTGAATGTTTCATCTGCACTTGAATAGAATGTGTAGTTTGGGTGGCATGTTGTAGATATGTCTGTTAGGTCTTCTAGTTAATTTGTAGTGTTGTACAAGTCTTCTGTATCCTTGTTGATCTTCTAGTTGTTTTATCCATTAATGCAAGTGGGGTATTGAAGTCTCCAATTACTATTTTTGAATTGTTTATTTCTCCTTTTAATTTTCTCAGTTTTTGATCCCTATATTTTGGGACTCTGTTGTTAGGTGAATATATGTTTACAATTATTGTTTATATCTGATGGATTGAATCTTTTATCATTATAATATCCCTTTTATTCTCTAGTAATTTATGTGTCTATTTTTTTCTGGTTTAGTATAGCCACTCCAGCTACTTTTTGTTATTGTCTGCATTATATTTCTTTTTCAATCCTTCTTCTTTCAGACTATTCATGTCTTTGACTTAGAAGTTTGCCTTTGTAGATGGCACATAGTTGGATCATTTTTAAAAATTCACTATGATTGGAGTGTTTAATCTATTAGCATCCAATGTAAATACTGATAAGGCAGGAAATACATGTGTTCTTTGATTTTTATTTTCTATGTGTTTTATAACTTTGTTCTAGTCCAATACTTCCTTCTTTTGTGCTAAGTACTTCCTTCTTTTGTGCTATGTAGATATTTTCTAGCATACCACTTTAATTTCCTTATTGTTCCTTTTAGTATATTTTTGTGTTATTTTCTTTATGGTTTCCCTGTGGCATTACAATTATTATCTTAACATTTTATAGTTCTGATTAATACTAACTTGATTTCAATATTACAAAGAAAATGTAATATAGCTTCAATCCCCCCTCACTTTGTGTTATTATTGCCATACAAATTACATCTTTAGATATTATAAACCCATCAACACAGTATTATAATTATTACTTTATACAGCTTTAAAAACAGCTTTATTGGGTTATAATTCACATATATAAGATTCACCAATTTAAAATGTACAATTCAATGGCTTTTAGTATATTTACAGAGTTGTATATATATCACATCATTTTTAGACAAAAAGTAATTAAAATGCATTTTTACTATCTTTTATATACCTATGTGGTTACCTTTACTGGTGCTCTTTTTGTTTGGATTCGAGTATCTTCCAGTGTTCTTTCATTTCATCTTGAAGGACTCCCTTTTAATCTCATAGGGAAGATTTGCTATTGATTGATTCTTTTGGTTATTGTTTATCTTGGAATGTCTTAATTTCTCCTTCAGTTTTGAAGGATAGTTTTGTGGCATGTAGAATTCTTGACAGTCTTTTTCTTTCAGTACATTGAATAGATATTTCATTGCCTTCTGGCTTCCATGGTTTCTGATGAAAGATCAGCTCTTTATCTTTTTTCAGGAGTCCTTGTACCTAAGTTATTTGTCTCTTGCTGCTTTCAAGATTCTCTCTTTGTCTTTAACTTTCCACAATTTGATAGTAATATACATAAGGTATGGATATCTTTGAATTTATTCTATTTTGAGTTCATTAGCTTTCTTGATTTAATGTTTTTCATTACATTTGGGAAATTTTTGATTGTTACTTCTTCAAATATTTTATTTGCTTATTTCATTCTTTCCTTTTCTTCTGTGACTCCCAATATGCATTTGCAAATATTCTTGATTATGTCCCACAGGTCCCTAAGGCTCCATTAACTTTTCTTCACTCTTTTCCTTTCAGTTCTTCAGATTGGATAATCTCAATTGACATATCTCTGAATTCCCTAATTCTTTCTTCTGCCTGTTCAACTGCTGTTTGGCCCTTCTAGTCAACTTTTTATTTCAGTTATTGTACTTTCCAATTTCAGAGTTTGTATATGGTTCCTTTTATTATATTCTTTCTTTTTATCAGTATTCCCTATTTGGTGAAACATCACTTTCATACTTTTCTTTAACTTTTAAAGCATGTTTTCCTATAGTTCTTTGAACATATTTAGAATAGATGATTTAAACATTTTTCTAATAAGTCCAGTGTCAAGGCTTCTTCAGAGATAAATTTCCAATGATTGCTTTTTCCCTGTGTATAGGCCATGCATTTTTAAAAGGATTACTCAAGTTTATACCATCTCTCTCTTTTTTTTTATATTTCCAGGAGGTCTAATTCAAATTTGAGGTAAAAACCTTTGTTGCTGATGCCCAGCTCCATCAGTAAATGCACAGTTGATTCCCTATTAGGCTGCTTAGTAAGACTTTGTAAATAACTGACTACTACATGTACATTTGTTTTTCTCTCAAGTTTTCAAAAACACATAATTACCTTATATGCATAGTGAATGATGTTCAATAACATTTTTGGTGCATCTGTTGTACAGTACTGCTTATTATGAATAAGACCCAAGACAACTAACAGTGGCATTTCTGAGTCAAATTTTAATAGAGCTATTACTTAGATCATATTTTATATTAAGATATAAACACTGCATTATTAAAGAGGCCATATCATATAATATTTTCTTCAAGAATGCATTTGATAACTAGAAGAAAAATAAAAGGCATGATGTTTTTACCTTAAGCAGTTAAGTATAACTAGCTCCCTCAAATCCAGAGGAATAGATTTTTTTCTAAATGATTGCAATATTATATTGACATATAATATGTGTAAGAGTAAAGTGTAAAATGTAGTGATTTCATATACACATATATAGTGAAATGATTACCACAATAAGGTTAGTTAACACCTCCATCCCCTCACATAATTACCGTTTTTTGTGGTGATGACATTTAAGATCTACACTTTCAACATTTCAAGTATATAATGCTGTATTGTTAATTATATATGTGATGCTGTACATTCTATTACCAGAACTTATTCATCCTACAGGTAGACGTTTGTACCCTTTGACCAATATCACCATATTTTCCCCACCCCTCAGCCCCTGACAACTACCATTATACTCTCCATTTCTATGAGATCTGATTTTTTTTAAACTCTACATATAAATGACATATAAACATATAGTCTTTCTCTGTCTGCCTTATTTCACTTAGCATAATGCCTTCAAGATCCATACATGTTACAAAAGGCAGGATTCCTATTTTTTATGTGGCTGAATAATATTCAGTTGTATATATACATACATACACGCACACGCACACACATGCACCACGTTTTCTTTATCCATTCACTCGTCAGTGGATAAGTAGGATGTTTTTATGTCTTGGCTATTGTGAATAATGCTTCAATAAACATGAGGATGCAGAGATCTCTTTGAGAAAGGTTTTTATTTTCTTTGGATATATACCCAAAAGTGGGATTGCTGACTCAAATGGTAGTTCTATTTTAATTTTTTGAGGAATCTTCATGCTGTTTCACCTAGTGACCATAATAATTTACATTCCCATCAACAGTGCACAATAGTTACCTTTTGTCTAAAGCCTTGCCAATACATGTCTCTTGCATTTTTGATGACAGTCGTCCTAATAGGTGTGAGGTGACTTTACATTGTGGTTTTGATTTGCATTTCCCTGATGATTAGTGGTATTAAGCATCTTTTCATATATCTGCTGACCATTTGTATGTCTTCTTTGGAAAAATGCTTATTTAAGTCTTCTGCCCATTTTAAAATCAGATTGTTTGATTTTTTTGTCATTGAGTTGTATGACTTTTTAATATATTTTGGATATTAACCTCTTATCAGATAGATGGCTTGCAAATATTTTCTCACATTCCATAGGTTGCCTTTTAAATTTTGCTTGTTTGCTTATGTTTGTTGTCACTATGGTTATATATTATCTGATAAAATGTTACAGGATGGGGAGTAAATGCCAGAGAGGATACCTTTGACAATTTTAAAGGAAATTTCGTAGAGATGTTTAGTCAAGCCTATGTTTACATGATAGCCAAATAAAATTATTGGTGAAAAATTGACCACGTAGAATTTTTTATTTTGTTTACATGTCAAGCTTTGTTGGAAACAAAACCCACCAAAATGTATTTATTAAGATAATAGCTTACTCCCAGATATTTCTGGCACAGTGCCATTTGGGGAATTCCTTTGCAATGAAATGGTAAAAGTCTTTGTATTGGTAATACTGAGGGTGAAGATGGTGCCCTGAGAAAGGCTGAGAGGGGGTCAGTCACAGATTTCATATTGGTTCTTGCCATGAGTTGCTGTGACTAGGCGTTTCTGTGCTCTGATGCTCCCCTTCCTTACCAGTGACCTTTTATTCACTCACTCATTTGTTCATTCACTCACTCATTCATCCAACCAAGAGCCTCCTCTGTGCCAGGCTAGTGCCAAGTCTGGGTACCAATTTTCTCTGTCACCAAGGGTGCCGAGTGGGAAGAGGGAGGCAGGGATGACTCCCTTAAAGTGTAGAATCCGTTACCCCAGTGAACAGAGAGGGGTGTCCAGTATCCTTAGGGCAGTCTGGATTTTGGGGCAAGGAGGGGAACTGGGGAGGGCACGAGTGGCCCCTGATGGGACAGGAGTTGACAAACTGGGGCAGGTCCCTGAGCAGGGCTCAGCCATCATGCTCCAGGAAGGACAAGGTGACAAGGACCCAGGAGGAACTTGTCTTGTCTGCCCCACTTCCTGGCTGTGTGTGGCTGGGCATCTCTGTGCTTTGGATTTCCCTTCTGTAAAATGGGAAAAATGATACTACCTTCTCCTAGGGTGGGATGAGAAGTAGGCAAGATCACCTATTGCTGTCATTATCATTAAGCCAGCAATCAGGGAGGAATTTTAAGCAGGTGAGTGAAGTCATCATTTTGTGTCATCAGAAAGATCCATCTGGCAGCAGTGAGCAGATGGGTCTGAGCTAAAGAGGCTGACCCCCAGGGGACTAATTAGAGGCTGTCATAGCATGGAGAGACAAGGGATGGGCAAGCATTAAGGTCATGCACAGTAAGGGGAGGAGAGGGGCTGGATGGGAGAGAACAGTTAGGAGCAGAACCAGTGGAGGATGTTGGGAGTGATACAGCAGAGCAAGGAGACACTCACATGCTTACTGACTGCAACACGCACAGTGTGAGGGCAAGTGTGCTGTGTGTGCTGTGCTCCAAGCAGCACCCAGCCTGGGGAAGGCAGCAGAGCAGCGGCTTCCACTCTTCCTCCTTCTCTGCATCCTGGCACAGCCTTGCCCACCCCGCTCAGACCCCAGGGCCTGGCCCTTGGGACTGTGCTGGGAGGGAAGGTGGACTCTGAAGGCCATGCTGTGAACTTGGTCCTGGAGGGCTTGAGGTGGCCTTATGTTCCAGGCAGGGACACAGACTCCAAACAGGGCTCACTACCCATCTTGGACCTCCTAAATCAGAGTCTCTAGGGATGGGGTATTTTATTTTGTAAAAGTTCCAGGGTGATCCTAATGCACAATGCACATTGTGGGAACCGTACAATAAAGTAGGACTATCCCGGTGGAGTTCACTGTCAATCTGATAAAACATACGTACTAGGGCATATGTCATCTTCTGGACCTGGTCACTTTGTGTAACATCACAAGCTACTTGGGGTGTGTCCATTGAGAAACCAGTGAAGGAGCTGTGTTCCTTGATTGTGGAGAACCCCTAAGGTACTGTGTGGGAGTGCCCTATGCTTGCTCACCAGCTTACTGGATCTTCACAGTCACACTGGGAGTTAGATGGTAGTATTCCTACTTTGCAGATAAGGAAACGGAGGCTCAGATAGCAGAAATAATTTTCTAAAATGTGATGCAAATCCAGGTCTGTCCAGCCCTCATCCAGTGTTCTTTCTACTAAAGCATGCCGCCTGCCCCATAATGCCGGGTGCCAGGAAAGCTAGGACAGGTGGTCCCTTCTCCTTAGAAGCTGTCACCTGAAGTACAAAGGCAGGCCTGACACACATGAAACTATTAGAGGACAATTAAGAGTGAATAGATGCCGTATCGATTCTTGAGCGCAATGGGACAGACACAGTATATAAACGTGTTCATACAGCTGATCTGTCAGGATGTTTTGTGCTAATATGAGTGGCTTGGTGCATCCATCACATGGTAAAATGAGCCAGAAAACTTCCTTAGCTTGACAAGCCATCTCCCTGCATTGACATTTGCCATGATGAATGAGCCACGGAGGACATGTTCCCCTATCCTGTCCCCAGGTGAAGACGTGCGTCTGAAGGGGTCAGTCATGGACGCGTGCAGTGCTCTCCCACCTGCTCTCTAGAAACGACAGGAGGCCAATGACAGCTGCAGAGCAGGCTGGCTGCTGGCAACATGAGTGGACCGACAGCTCCAACTCAAGCCGGAGTCCCAATTTACTGCTCGGGTTATTTTGTAGATGACATCACAATTCGATGGCATTGGAAGCAGAAGAGGAATGATCATTTGCCTTATGTGCACTGCTGGTTTGGAAGCATTTCTCCCAAATACATATTCTATAACTTGACACAAGGGCCAGAACAGGTATTGACAGACATGTCAACGAAAAAAGAGGACGAGAGAAGACAGCTGGGTTCAAATCATACACTCACCTCTCTAGGAAGAAATGCTTCTCCCTCTGTTGTGTGTGGAACATAAAGGCTTTTTTCCTTTCTTCAACAGCTGCAAAATACATCTGCTGGCATAGTGACCTAACTAAGGGCTGCATTTAATTTAGAAGTGTCAGGAGTTCTTTTATTTTGAACTCTTACACAGTTCCCACAGGAGGGGAATTTCTTATGAAAGTGTCTCTATGTTCTGTGATAGCATTTTAAAACTTTCCCCAATAGATCCCAAATAAAGCCAACAAATACTGTCCTTGAAACAGGGAAATGAAAAAAGACCTTTCACGTTAATTCAAAGCACACCTGTGTCTAACGCTACCAAAATATTTAGATGAAAAAGGTAAAAGGCTAATTTCCAGAGTTCCCCAAACAACAATGTCACTAGATGATGGAACATTCGTGACACTGGTTATTTGAGGAGGTCCCAAGGGTGGTGATCCTTTTCTTTCACCACCTGTCTTCTCTTGAGGCCTAGGCATTATGAGGGGCTCCCAGTGTCCTTCACTGATGGCAATCCCTGGGTGCAGCCCCGTACCTGACGTCTCTCATATCAGCCATGCCAGTCCCAAATCTTGTCATTGATGAACTGGCTCACTCACACCTCTATGTGCTATTATCCCCTCATTTATTCTTTCATTCAACTCCATTTTTGGCTCAGTGCCAGATGCGACCATTGTTACAGTCAATTCTATGTTCTCTGTGGCACTTTTCTTCTAATTTCGTCATCTCAATTAGTCTTGTCTCCTCAGTGAACCTGTAAATTGATTCGGGACAGGATCCACTGCATCACGTGGGAGATGCTAGCAGAGGGTACTACTATGCATGGTCCTGACTATCCAGTGTGCCCATCATGGTCCTCAAAAATGGGGCACAATAGTTGTGTGGTCTATGGGGTCCAGGCACCCCACTGTTTTTCCTTGAGAGGTTCTTGAACATGGAGCTCATGTCACCGACATTGGGGTTCATTGAGATCAGCTGTAGCCTTCTGGACCTTCAACCTCCCCGAGCAGTCCTCAGGGCTACCTCAGAGCCCTAGATGTCAGCAGGGACAGTTATTTCGTTTCCCCCCATCAGATGGTGAACTATACCAGGTCAATGTCATCCCTGGCACATAGGAGGTACCCAATAAAAGCTTTTAGGCTGAATTAATAAATTACTATGTTTAATCCATATGTCACTAAATCATTCTTATATGCAATAAACTATAGCAGGATATACAGTTGAGGGTTGTGGATAAATTCCAATTCTATTCCCTGGGAATTAGTGACCTGTTAGTGTCCCAGTTACAGGGAAATCCAGACATTTCTTCTTTCATTATCCCAATTCCAGGGTTAACTGTCTTTCTGGCCTACAACCATCTTAAAGTGGACTATGCCATCGACAGAAAATGCAAGTCTGTCCTCTTCATCCTGCTGCTGTGTGGATGGTCCATTCCTGCCACCCTCTATCCAGTGCTGGCCACCCTCCCTCTGTGCTGACCTCCCAGGTCAGCTCCTGTGTCCTGGCCTGTGCCATGCTCTGGAAAGCTGCAGGAGAGGAGCAGGGTGCTAGGGGCACCTGGGAGCTGAGGGTCATGTGCCATGACCACTGATTAGCACCACGAGTTGGGTCCTTCAAAGACCATCTATGTGCTGCCAACTGGTGAAAGCTATGAACTTGGGTGACAGAACTGATGTGCTGGGAACAGTGGCAGGGCACTGTTAAGGGTTACTGGTGCCAAAAGATATGGGTCCATTTATTCTTGGAGCCATAGGGAGGCACCACATGTGCCAGGGGCATCCAGAACTCTGCTTCAGATCTTGAAATGCTTCCTCAGTTTATAAAGTGGGCTTCTGTAAATATTACCGTTCATTGCAAAAAGCTGCGAGCCACTGGTTTATCCAATGTCTTCCTCAATGTGGGAAATCCTTTTAGAGTCTACTTGATATGCACCCCTCCCCTTTGGCTGATAGCACACAGATCTTTTTGGGGCAGAACATTTCTGTTCCTGAGAAATAACTTCACACTAAGCTCACAGCTTTCTCCTTATATCTTTTCCATTAATCCTCATTTTTCTGAAAACAGCACAAAACGTGCTCAATTCTTCTTATAAAAGTTTCAAATATGAAAAACTTTATGTCTCAAAAAGAAGCATATTTTAATAATATTCATGAAATCAGTATAGGCGTATACTAAAAATTTCAAACTGATATTAATTACAAAAAGAAAAATAAAGGTCTCCTGTTCATTCATAACAGGAAGTTCCTGGCCCCAGTGTTCACAGTTTCTTATGCAGCCTTCCAGAAAAACATCTTTCACATACAAACATATGCTTTAAAAATTATAAAATGGTGTCATATTGTGTGCACTGTTCCATACCTTGTTATTTGTCTCTTTTCTATCAGTACATCTATGTTGGTATCGGGTAGCATGAGTTGCTGTAACATACAGACCCCTGAACCTCGTGGCTGAACTCAATAGAAGCTCATTTGTAGCTGATATGAAGCCCCACACAGGTGCTCATGAGAAGCAGGCAACTGTCCTCCAACAGCAAAGCTCCTTCCCCACTATTGCTCCATCAGCATACAATTTCCAAGGCCACGGTGCTCCTTCCCGTCAAGATGCGAGCTTGGAGCATCAAGTGTGCGGGGTTCCCCAAGAGCCAGTCTTAACTCTGAGCAGATAACGCCTCTTGCATCCCACTGGTTAGAACTTAGTCACATGGCTGCTCCTCCCTGCAAGGGAAACTGGGGCACACAGTCTAGCCTAGGCCCAGGAAAAAGAGGACATGAATTAGATGAGCAGTCAGCAGTCAGTAGCAGTCTACACTCTGGCAACATTCCAACCTTGAAGATGAAGTGAATGTGGTTTACTTTTAGGAAAGAGAGTTTTCTATGGGCTGTCCCATTGCTACCTCCAACTCCCAGGATGGAAGTGTGCACAGTGCCCTCCATCAGGTCGGCAGGGGGTGGGGGGCCACCTATAGATTAAAAACACAAGCTATCTGATTCCCTCTCAGTCCCTTGAAATATCCAGTGATGGAAAAGGGACATAATAAGACCACAATAAGAGTTGTTTTAAGGCTCCAACATTGAAAAACTGCTCTTAGGCTGTGCTCGTGATATCTTTGGCAACATGAATCTTACAACAACTTAGTGGTCTGTCATCTATTTGTCTCTAGTCAGTTCTGTGTGCCTCTAAACATAATGAAAATTCTTTCTTGGACATATTCTCAAGCTAGATGTATTTTTTGTTTTACTTCCTCACCCCCTGTCCTGCTCTCTTAACCTTGAGTCTATCAGAAACACAGGGCATGGATATAAGCTGTAGGCATCTGATCTTTGCCTTAGAACTAAGTTGAATGAATACATTCCTTAGCAAACCTCCCTCAATCTTATCTCTTATTTTTGGTGGCGTAGAACCCATTTTCTAAAAGTATGAGTCCCCAGATTTCTGAATCTTCTTTATTCCCTTTCATTTTTGTTTGCAAACGTAGCAAGTCTACCCAGAGCTCATGCTTTCCTTATAACATTTGGCTAAAAGCAGAAAGTAAAAGCAACATAGTTTATTTCCTACACCTTCACTCAGAGCTGGGGGCTCACCAGCCATGTGACCTACCTTCTAAGTTGTCAAGAGCAAGCAGTTGCATCAAATGTTTAGTGACTGCAGTATATGGGTCTTCTCTTCCCACTCTCTGCCATCAAGCCAAAGCCATATATTTTAGGTTTGTGGGGGATTCTTAAATACCCCACTTCAACATAAAAAATTCAGTTTTAATTAAGCTAATCCTATTGCTGTAACAGATCTATCTTGAAAGTCTCCAAGGATCCCCGGTAGAATTTATTTCCTATTCACATAATGTCCGGAATGAGTGTTCATGCTTGGCAAGTATTTCTTCCCCTCCATACCTGGCTTCCAAGTCACCTTGATCCCCTTCATGAAGCTGGTGGTGGAAGCAGCACAAGGAGTGGCACGTGGGGGAGGGCATACATCACTTCTGCACCTGACTGCAGGAAGGCAGGAACATATCCCAGCTGTGTGCTCACAGAAGACAGAAAAGAGGTTGGGTGATCAGCCAGGAATCTCTACCAGACCTGCCACCTCACTCACTAACTAGTTTTTACTTTTAGAATGTTATCTACGCATACATAGAATGAGTTCAAATGGGACTAAACGGTATCTAGTGGAAAGTAAGACTTCTTCTGAGAAAACCAGTCACCTTTGCAAGACCACCACTCTTTTTTTTTTTTAATATTTTATTTATTTGTTTATTTGGTTGTGCTGGGTCTTAGTTGCAGCAGGCGGGCTCCTTAGTTGTGGCAGGTGGGCTCCTTAGTTGTGGCATGCAAACTGTTAGTTGCGGCATGCATGTGGGATCTAGTTCCCTGACCAGGGATTGAACCCAGGCCCCCTGCATTGGGAGCGCAGAGTATTATCCACTGCACCACTGGGGAAGTCCCTGCAAAACCACCACTCTTAACGGTTCCTTGTGTAGCCTTCTGGAATTTGTGTATGGATATAAAAATATACATACGTAAATGTGTGTGCAGATGTTTGCATATTCAAATTGTTCTTTTCTATCTTCTTCAGTTTTATAGCTACATGATACTCCATGATGGACTTATGGACTTCTTTTTTTTTTTTTTTAATAAATTTATTTATTTTTAGTTATTTATTTTTGGCTGTGTTGGGTCTTCGTTTCTGTGCGAGGGTTTTCTCTAGTTGCGGCGAGCAGGGGCCACTCTTCATCACGGTGCACGGACCTCTCACTCTCGCGGCCTCTCTTGTTGCGGAGCACAGGCTCCAGATGCGCAGGCTCAGTAATTGTGGCTCACGGGCCCAGTCGCTCCGCGGCATGTGGGATCCTCCCAGACCAGGGCTCGAACCCGTGTCCCCTGCATCGGCAGGCAGACTCTCAACCACTGCGCCACCAGGGAAGCCCTGGACTTCTAATTTGTCCTTTCTTTTTCTTTTACACGTGGTAAACATTGCAATGTGCTTTCTTGAAATACCATTGTGACTACATCCATGGGGTAAATTCATAGCACTAAATTCTGCATTTTTAATTTCATTATGTCACAATATTCACAATGATCAAATAGCTTAAATACTATTCTCTCGCTGTGAGACACATATTATTATTGGGTTAATTATGGTAGTCTTCTTTTTATTTTCTAGTTTGCATACCAAATTTGTTGTAGTCCTAAAGTCATTTTTGTAAAATGTCAAGAAATTATTACTGCAGGAAGTTTCTTTTCTTTTTCCCACTGCTGGTAAGGAGCTCTTAGTCCTTGATAATCCACAACCACTGTCTGACCAATTCCTTCCTTTGCCAGTTGGCCCAGGGGCTGAAAACGTGAGGAAGCTTGAGAGGTGCTGAGTTGGAGAAGCAGGGGTCACTGGCTTCCAGCTGAGGCATGCCCGGTCACTGGGGGAGGGCTCAGTTCCTTAGCAGAGGATCCAGGCTGTCTTCCTCTGGTGTCACACTCACCTGTCCCATCCCAGCCCAAACCTTTGAATGCCCCCTGGCTGCTCAGGAAATTAACTTCAAAATCTCATTCTGGCTTTCACCATTTTCTATAATCTGACCGCACTCGGACTTTCTAGTCCCGTAAGAACACAGGGCAAAGTAATGTCCATGGAGAGTCAAATTCCCATTTCCTCCATTCAAGGTTCTGTTTGTGGAAGGTCTGCAGGGCCAGTGTGTGCTGGCCCAGGCTCACTGTGACATGTGGGGGACCTCTGACCGTGGCGCTCGCAGACCGCGGTCTAATCTCCTTCCTGTAATCTCTCATCTCATCCCCCTCCTCCCTCTCACCTGACCACTGTTTGCTGAGAGGCTGCCATGGCACCTGCTCTGGACGCCCCTCTGCCACTCACCCTGTGCTGCATGGCAGGTCTGGCATCATCTCAGTGTTCACTGAAAAGGCTTCGTGTGTCTAAAGCTTATCCCCTACACTTGCCAGCTGTGTGACCTGGGGAAGGTCACTTTTCATCTCTGTGCTTCTGACCCCTCAGGTATAAAATACTGCTAATAATTAAAGATGATTCTTTGGGCTCCAACCATGTGCCAGACCCCAGTTACATGTGGTAATGCTTTGTTTCCTGTAACACCGTCAATAAGAGAAGCTTTAGTATCCCCACTGAAAGATGAAGGAACTGAGGCAGAGAGATGTCAAGTAACTTGGTTGTGGTCACACAGCTAGCAGTGGAACCAGGCTGGGAGCTTGGTGGTCTCTCACCACAGCCCCACTCGTGAGTCTGCCTCCGAGAAGGCTGTTGTGGGAATTACAGAGAGGGTGTAGGGAGCATTGACTACGAGTCAGCTGTGACTACTATTTGTGCTGTACTCACACTCAAACATGCCAAATCCTCCACAGGGGGCAACTTTGCAACCACTTGGAATATTAGAGTAGCTGCATGGATCCTTGCAGAAAGACTGGGGGAGAGATCACAAAGGAAAGGAGAAGGCGTGGGCCATCCCCAGGCTGTGTGGGGGACTGGAATTTCCAGTCCACTCAGGGTAGGATGTCTGGAGGGAAGAGTTGAGACACAAGCTTGGAGAAGGAGAGACAGCCCAGGATGTCAAGGTCTTGAGTGTCAGAGTGAGGAGTTTAGGCCGAGTCCGGGAGGCGACAGAATCTGTGGCCAGGGAAGCAGTGGGCCTGGCCCAGCCCTGAAGGTCATGACATCTTCAATGAGCTGACCAGGCTGGAGGGAAGAGGAAGCCAGAAACAGGCTGGGGAAGGAAGGACCAAGCTCTGCTCCTGCAGCAGCAGTAGCAGCAAAGGAAAAGGAACTGAGACCCAGAGATTCTGCAAAAGCTGAGACCATAGTGATCAGCAAGTATCCATACCTGGGGTAGGGGTACAAGGGCAGTGCTCTCAAATACTAGTGTGTGCTGAGTGTGAAGCTGCTGCCATGACTGCAGATAATGCGTCCCCTGGGACTCGAGGGAGGCGGTGAGTGAGTGGGAGGCTGCATCTTGCAGGGTCGCATCCATGTGCTGCTGCTGGACTCAGACTGCATCGTCTTTTCTGAACACATCTCTGGAGCACCGCCCTTGGGAAAGGCTGAGGGCAGATGCATTATCTAGAGCAGGTGGAGTCCCAGTTTGGAGATGATGAGCCTGAAACACAGAGTCAGGTTGCCATGTTATTTAAAAAATCTTAACTGAGATATTGTATAATAAGTTATATATGAACATGGTACCAAATTCAAGGGCAGCGAAGTTGCCTGAGGCAAAAACAGGTTTCCCTCCTCCCCTGCCCACAGCTGCCTGGCCCCTCTGCTCATCGGCAATCACTGGGATGTGTCTTGGTAGCCTTTGCAGTATATTTTTGGTATAAACAAGAGGGGGGTACCTCTACCCCCCACCCAAAACACATCTCATTCCTTAAACAAATGGTAGCACACTTTATACTTACTTTTTCTTTTCTCAAATATATCTTGGGAATTGTTGCATAATGGTACACACTGAACAGCCTCATTCTTTTTTAGCTTTTGTCTAGAATTACCTTGTTTGGATCTACCATAATTTATCTAACCAATCTTAGATGGGTGTATATTAGATTGTTGTATTGTTTTGTTATTACAAATTAAGCTGTAATTATTAAGCTGTACATATATCTTTCTATACACCTATGAGATATCTGTAGAATAAACTTCTGGAATTATAATTTCTGGACCAAAGTGTATGTGTCTGTATTTAATTTTCATATTTATTGCTAAATTGATCTCCATAGATATTGTACCAATTTACATATTTATATTCTTACAGATGATGCATAAATATCACCCTTGCTGAGGTATACTTTTATTTATATATCTACACACAATATATGATGTGTGTATATTACACACATATTTATTATATACAGATTATATGTAATAAAAAGATAGGTGACCAGTACTGTAGTTGAAAAAGCTGTTTCCCACAGGGCTTCAGGTTCACAATTTTGATACCACTATATATGTATACTGGAATTGAATAATTAAGTAAAAGGATAGTAGATGGTGGAGTCAGCTTCTTGCTGTTTGGGAGTTTACAATAAGCAAGGGGGTAACACTAGAATGATTATAGCAGGATTATAGTTGAAGACATCAGTATGAGCTCAAGTTTAGCTTAATATAGAGACAGTTACATATAAAATATGATAGTATGCGTATAAGTTAGTACACACACATGGCATTCATGGATTTTTTTGCTCTGTTGGCTGAAAGGGCCTAGAAGCAATGATACTCCAGTAGCAATGAGCACACTTCGTCCCAGATCTTTGTGTCTAATACCATCCTCCACTAAAAGGACCCAGGACTCCTTAGAGAAATGGTTGATTCTAGGACTAGGGTAAAAAGTATACAAGATAAACATGGAGCATCTTGTAGTGCCAAAAAGTAAGAATGCGCAAAAAAAGAAAAAAAAATGATGACATATGTCAAAGGGAAACAGGAGTCAACTAAGAGAGTTCCCAATGGTCAAAGTTGGACAATTAGTGCAACAAAATAAATAATGTAGTATTGATTTATTCCCAACATATAAAACAACTTTTTGTGAACCTATACTGATATAAAAAAACATTGAATAAACAAATAGGGTATCCGATTTCCTAGTTCAGTCTTGGCAGGTTGTGCATTTCTAAGAATTTGTCCATTTCTTCCAGGTTGTCCATTTTATTGGCATAGAGTTGCTTGTAGTAATCTCTCATGATCCTCTGTATTTCTGTAGTGTCAGTTGTTACTTCTCCTTTTTCATTTCTAATTCTATTGATTTGAGTCTTCTCCCTTTTTTTCTTGATGAGTCTGGCTAATGGTTTATCAATTTTGTTTATCTTCACAAAGAACCAGCTTTTAGTTTTATTGATCTTTGCTATCGTTTCCTTCATTTCTTTTTCATTCATTTCTGATCTGATCTTTATGATTTCTTTCCTTCTGCTAAATTTGGGGTTTTTTTGTTCTTCTTTCTCTAATTGCTTTAGGTGCAAGGTTAGGTTGTTTATTTGAGATGTTTCCTGTTTCTTAAGGTAGGATTGTATTGCTATAAACTTCCCTCTTAGAACTGCTTTTGCTGCATCCCATAGGTTTTGGGTCGTCGTGTCGCCATTGTCATTTGTTTCTAGGTATTTTTTGATTTCCTCTTTGATTTCTTCAGTGATCTCTTGGTTATTAAGTAGTGTATTGTTTAGCCTCCATGTGTTTGTATTTTTTACAGATCTTTTCCTGTAATTGATATCTAGTCTCACAGCATTGTGGTCAGAAAAGATACTTGATACGATTTCAATTTTCCTAAATTTACCAAGGCTTGATTTGTGACCCAAGATATGATCTATCCTGGAGAATGTTCCATGGGCACTTGAGAAAAAGGTGTATTCTGTTGTTTTTGGGTGGAATGTCCTATAAATATCAATTAAGTCCATCTTGTTTAATGTATCATTTAAAGCTTGTGTTTCCTTATTTATTTTCATTTTGGATGATCTGTCCATTGGTGAAAGTGGGGTGTTAATGTCCCCTACTATGATTGTGTTACTGTCAATTTCCCCTTTTATGACTGTTAGTATTTGCCTTATGTATTGAGGTGCTCCTATGTTGGGTGCATAAATATTTACAATTGTTATATCTTCTTCTTGGATCGATCCCTTGATCATTATGTAGTGTCCTTCTTTGTCTCTTGTAATAGTCTTTATTTTAAAGTCTACTTTGTCTGATATGAGAATTGCTACTCCAGCTCTCTTTTGAGTTCCATTTGCATGGAATATCTTTTTCCATCCCCTCCCTTTCAGTCTGTATGTGTCTCTAGGTCTGAAGTGGGTCTCTTGTAGACAGCATATATATGGGTCTTGTTTTTGTATCCATTCAGTCAGTCTGTGTCTTTTGGTGGGAGCATTTAATCCATTTACATTTAAGGTAATTGTTGATATGTATGTTCTTATTCCCATTTTCTTAATTGTTTTGTGTTTGTTATTGCAGGTGTTTTCCTTCTCTTGTGTTTCTTGCCTAGAGAAGTTCCTTTAGCATTTGTTGTAAAGCTGGTTTGGCAGTGCTGAAGGAAACCATAAACAAGACCAAAAGACAACCTTCAGAATGGGAGAAAATATTTGCAAATGAAGCAACTGACATAGGATTAATCTCCAAAATTTACAAGCAGCTCATGCAGCTCAATAACAAAAAAACAAACAACCCGATACAAAAATGGGCAGAAAATTTAAGTAGACATTTCTCCAAAGAGGATATACAGATTGCCAACAAACACATGAAAGAATGCTCAACATCATTAATCATTAGAGAAATGCAAATCAAAACTACTATGAGATATCATCTAACACCGGTCAGAATGTCCATCATCAAAAAATCTAGAAACAATAAATGCTGGAGAGGGTGTGGAGAAAAGGGAACCCTCTTGCACTGTTGGTGGGAATGTAAATTGATACAGCCACTATGGAGAACAATATGGAGGTGCCTTAAAAAACTAAAAATAGTACTACCATACGACCCAGCAATCCCACTACTGGGCATATACCCTGAGAAAACCATAATTCAAAAAGAGTCATGTACCAAAATGTTCATTGCAGCTCTATTTACAATAGCCAGGACATGGAAGCAACCTAAGTGTCCATCAACAGATGAATGGATAAAGAAGATGTGGCACATATATAATGGAATATTACCCAGCCATAAAAAGAAACGAAATTGAGTTATTTGTAGTGAGGTGGATGGACCTAGAGTCTGTCATACAGAGTGAAGTAAGTCAGAAAGAGAAAAACAAATACCGTATGCTAACACATATATATGGAATCTAAGAAAAAAAAAAAAAGGTCATGAAAAACCTAGTGGCAAGACGGGAATAAAGACACAGACCTACTAGAGAATGGACTTGAGGATATGGGGAGGGGGAAGGGTAAGCTGTGACAAAGTGAGAGAATGGCATGGACATATATACACTACCAAACGTAAAATAGATAGCTAGTGGGAAGCAGCCGCATAGCACAGGGAGATCAGCTAGGTGGTTTGTGACCACCTAGAGGGGTGGGATAGGGAGGGTGGGAGGGAGGGTGACGCAAGAGGGAAGAGATAAGGGAACATGTGTATATGTATATCTGATTCACTTTGTTATAAAGCAGAAACTAACACACCATTGTAAAGCAATTATACTCCAATAAAGATGTTAAAAAAAAATAGGGTATCCGAGACAAATGTCTCAAGCAGAAGAATTCAAAATAATTTATGAGAAGTAGGGCATGTCTCCACCCTTAAGTGTGGGCTTTCCATGGTGATTTCTTTCTAAAGAGTACAACATGGAAAGGGAGACAGAGGAACTTCACAGTGGAGAAACCTGATCAACACCACCTCCGCCAGGTGATCAAGGTCAGCATCAACAGTTGTAAGTCATGTTGATATGATGTGATGAAAATAGCACTTTGCCCCTCTGGTCTTCCTCCTCAAAATCCATAACCCTAGAACACAAATCTAATCATAAGAAAAACATCAGACAAATCCCAGTTGAGGGACATTCCTTAAAGGACCTGACCAATACTCCTCAAAACAAGGAAAGTCTCTGAGAAACTCTCACAGTCAAGAGCAGCCTAAGGAGACATGATGACTCAATGTAATGTGAGATCCTGGATGGGATCCTGGAACAGAAAAAAGACATTAGGTACAAACTAAGGAAATCTGAATAAAGTGCGGGCTTTAGTGAATAGTAATGTAGCAGCACTGGTTCATTAGCTGTGACCAATGCACCACAGGAATGTAAGATGTTAACTATAGGGGAAACTAGTTGTGGAGAGCCTATTAGCTTTGCAATTTCCTGTAAATCTAAGACTATTCTTATAAAAAGCTCATTAAAAAATAAAGGTGAACTCCTGTCACTGAAAGTGGGGTCCGGCTGCTCGCCACTCTAAAGCCAACACTCGAGAGGTGATATTGGTGGAAAGGAAAGTTTGCTTTATTCTGCAGGCCGGCAATCGGGGTTGGAGGCACCGGGGGAGGGCAGACTTGTGTCCGAAGGCCGACTCCCCCCACTGACAACCAGTGGGCAAGAGGTTTTATAGGCGGAGAGAAGGGGCTACATGCAGAAACAGCACAGTCAGCTCTGACAGTCATCTTGAAATTGGTCATGCAGTGGTCTGATCAGCATTATCTTGATTGTTTTGAATACAATTAGTCTTTAGCTCCGGGGTCTGTTTTTTTCCCCATTTCTCTCAGGCCAGTTCTCGGAATTGTGGCAGCTTATGTCATGGCTACAGTCTGGTCATCATGTAGTTAACGTCTTCCACCTGGTGGGGGTTTCAGTATCTACAGAACATCTCACAGGATATGGCTCAGAATATAATCTATAGCCCTTGAGGAGGAACTAAAGGTCGTTGACTTTGTTTAATGACTAAACTATTATTATTTTGTCTTCTTTGACTGTTTTCCTTTGCGTCTGCATTTTCTCACTTCTCTGATTAAGCTTATTCTTTGACTAAAGTTTTTCTACAGACAAAAGGCAGGCAGAGGACGTGGCAGGGGAGGGGAAGGACCACAGCGTCCTGCTCCATTTCACTCCTACATGGATTTATAATTTTTTTAAAAAAATTACATTTACATGTACATACATTTTTATTATATGATATCACATCATATTTGCTGTGTTTTAAAATACAGATTTTTTTTCCTGTTTGCTTTTCTTTTCCTCCCTGGGAGGAAGTGTCCCCTCACTCCCTGAACTGGAGAGTGAAAGGGTCTCAGGGGAATCAGTTGCAGAGATTGGGGTACCTGAAAGCAGGGGGCTAGGATCTTGTTCCCCAATGGACTGTCCTCTGAGCAGGGATCTGCCATCAGGAAAGGAGCTGGGAGGTGGGCCTTGGCATAAGTCTCCTGAATATTGGAGGCCACAGGAACGCTGATATGGGGCTCCTGGCTGTGTTGGGTAGGGAAAGAAATGTCCGTGTTGGGAAAGTCTAAAAAGAAAAGAATGGAGTCACCCCTTTTGTGTCCCTAGGGCCCTAGAGAAGGCAGAGAAGGGGAGTGTGAGGAAGCTGGGGTGAGAGGGAGTCGGGGGCTGTGGGTTGTCCCGCCGGGGCACAGGTCGGGCCAGCAGAACCCAAGGAAGGTAGAGCAACTGACCACCCTGGTCTCGGGACAGCACCGGCACCAAGTAAAAATGGGGGCCCTTCAGTAAAATATAAGAAATCAAGAGGCTACAGCAGAGCCTTAAACCCTCTGAGCATAGGGTCTACAATTAAGATGTATTCTTTTAGCAACTTTGAAGTTTATAATACACTATTGTTTACTATAATCACTATGTTGTGCTTTAGATCTCTAGGACTGAATTATCTTCTAGTTGCTAGTTTGTACCTGTAAACAACATCTCCCCAGTTCCCCCACTACAGCCTCTGGTAACCATCCTACTCTCTGCTTCTAGGAGTTTGGCTTTTTTAGAGTCCACATATAAGTGATATTATACAGTATTTGTCTTTCTTATCTGACTTATCTCACTTTTCTTTCATATGTGCATGCTTGTTTTTACTTTACAAAGTCTTCTCATCTATAGTTTTACATTTTATCTTTTTAAGAAATGCATTGAGTGCTCACTAGGGGTGATGTACGTTAATGGATACAGAAGCAAGCATGCGATGGCTCACCTAAACTCACACAATAAGGTCAAGGCTGCTTTCATGGAGAAGCAGAGGGAATTGTCCTGTGCTACGCCCAGCCTCCTGCAGCCCCAGGAGCAAACCCCCAAATGCTTTGAGAGCGTTCTGCTATACCCTGAGCTGAGGGTTCCCCAATATTCATGGTGTCTAAAGATAATTAGCCAGCTTCTCCTATTCTACAAAGAACACACACACAATATACATGCAATATCTTTAATAAAACAGGTCTCTGGGATCAAGCCCAGAATCCTAGCTGTACTTCGGAAATGAGCCCCAGTCTTATTATTGTCTGCTGAAATGGCCATCATCAAAAAGATAAGAAATAACAAATGCTGGCCTTGATGTGAAGAAAAGGGAACCTTTGTGAACTGTTGGTAGAACTGTAAATTGGTGCAGGCACTGCGGAAGACAGTACGGAGGTTCCACCCAAAATTAAAAATAGAACTACCATATGATCCAGCAATTCCATTTCTGAGAATATATCTGAAGGAAACAAAAACACTACATCAAAGAGATAGCTGCACCCCCATGTTCACAGTAGCATTATCTACACCAGGCAAGACATGGAAGGAAACAACCTAAGTGTCCATCAATGGATGAATGGATGAAGAAGTTGTGGTATATATATACAATGGAATATTATTCAGCCATGCAAAGAAGGAAATCTTGCCATTTGTGACAAAATGGATGGACCTTGAGGGCATTATGCTAGGTAAAATAAATCAGACAGAGAAAGATAAATACTGTCTAATATCACTTACATGTGGAATCTAAAACAAACAAACATATAAACAAAAAACCAAACACAGAAAAAGAGATCAGATTTGTGGTTATCACAGGCAGGGGATGGGGATGGGGAAATTGGGTGAAAGTGTTCAAAAGGAGCAAACTTCCAGTTATAAAATAAATAAGTACTAGGGATGTAATGTACAGTATGATGACTATAGTTAATATTGTTGTATGTTATATTTAAAAGTTGTTAAGAGAGTAGATCCTAAGAGTTCTGAACACAAAAAAAGAACTTTTTCTTTTTTTTTTGGTATATATATATGAGATAAGGATGTTAACAAAACTTATTGTGGTAATCATTTCATAACATATGTAAGTAAATCATTATACTGTACCCCTTAAACTTAGTGATGTATGTCAATTACATCTCAATAAAACTGAAAAATCTGTAAAAAAAAGAAAGAAATGAGCCCCATGCCACCCAACTATGATAAAATCTCATTCCAGATAAGCTCACTGAAAAGAATTCTTTAAATTAGAATGTCCAAGTTTGAGACCTGGTTTTACCACTGAATTACTATGTAGTTTTGTCCATTTGTTCCACTTTTGTGCAGTGAAAGTTCCACCTTAAAATATGAATAATTGCTTCTTTACCTACTTTAAGGTGTATTATAAAGATAGATAAACTACTACCTTTGAGAAAACTGCCCTGCTCTTAAGTTCATAAATTACCTCATTATTAAATGAGGAGATATGGATTTTTATTCAGGTCAGTCTTAGGAGACCATAGAGAAGATGTTATAGAGACATTTTCCATTCCAACTGGACCTCCAACCATCTATGTACTCTGTACCAGGGACTGAATAAGCTGAGGCACAGATACTCAGAGGGTGCCTGGACCGTCCTGAGATCTCCAGCATGGTCTTTTTTCTCCTGGCTTAATCTCAGTCTCTTCTCTCTCCACCCAAGGCCAGGGACAATGATAAACCCATTGAAAATGGTGTTAACATTTGGTGTTATGTGTTGTGGCTCACACAGTATGTCCACTCAGGTAATTTCAGGGACTAGAATCCACAAGCCATTGCTGCTCAGCGCTCACCAACAAGCCTAATACATACCAATAGTGAAGAGAAGTAACCGTATGGCCACCTGGAAGATACACAACTTACCCCTTTCTCTAGAATAGACCTCAAACTGGCATCCCTACTACAAAATCCTGCTCTCAGTCTGTTTTTGTGTGGCCTACATAATAATAAATATTATCTTAGGTGCATTGATGGCATTTAATAATTAGGAGATTCACTGAAAAACTGGATTTGGGGTTTCAACTGAGAGACTGTAAGATCTGGCCACCTGGGCCTGCATTCCCAGGAGACTGTGGCTTTGGTTGACTCAAGAACAGAACCATTCCCCAGAGTCTCTGCCTGGCCCTCTTCACTCATGTCTTTGTCCAGACCCTGTAGACACTGCGTTTGCAATCATAAACTTTAAATTTATAAGTGGGTTAAACTAGGCTGTTAAGAGGTTCTAAGCATTATTTTAGTTTCCATAGAATATTTAAAATTTTTCCAAATCAATTTTATTGAGAAATAATACACCATATTAGTTTGCCAGGGCTATTATAACGAAGTACCACACACTAGGTGGTTTAAACAACAGAAATCATTGTCTCACAGTTTTGGAGGTTAAAATTCTGAGATCAAGGTGTTGCAAGGTTGGGTTCTTCTGAGGGCTGTGAACAAAGGATCAGTTCCAATCCCCTTTCCTTGGCTTTTAGATGACTGTCTTCTCCCTGTGTCTTCACATCATGTTCTACTGTACATGTCTGTGTCCTAATCTGTTTTTATAAGGATACTAGTCATACTTGATTAGGGACCTACCCTACTCCAGTATGATCTCATCTTAACTAATTATGTCTACAATGACCCTATTTCCAAATAAGGTCATATTCTAAGGTACCTGGAATTAAGACTACAGCATATGAACTTTGGGGAGATATAACTCAGCCTATAATATACATATCATAAAATTCACATATTAAATATTCAGGCCTAAGACTTCTGAAATACATTTAAGTCTATGTACTCCCCACCACAATTAAGATGTTGGATATTTCCATCTCAGAAAGATTCCTCATGCCTTTTTTTGACCAGTCACCCCACCCCTATCCCTGACCAATCTCTGATGTGTCACCATAGATTGTTTCTGGCTTTTCTTGAAATTCAGGTAAGTGGGATCAACCTGAATGTGCACTTGAAAAGAATGTGTGTTCTGCTGTTTGGGGGTGGAATGTTCAAAAATATCTGTAAGTCCACCTGGTCTAATGTACTGTTTAAGGTCAGTGTTTTGTCACTGATTTTCTGTCTGGATGATCTGTCCATTGATATTAGTGGGGGTGTTCAAGTCCCCCTGCTGTTATTGTGTTACTGTCAATTTCTCCCTTTATGTCTGTTAATATTTGCTTTATGTATTTAGGGGCTCCTATATTTGTGCATATATATTTACAATTGTTATATTTTCTTGTTGGAATGATCCCTTTATCAGTATGCAATGTCCTTCTTTGTCTCTATTTTTTCATTTATTTCTGTATCTTTTAATTTGACAAACAAAATTGTGTTAATTATAGTAGCTTTATAGTAAGTCTTAACATCAGGTGATGTAATTCCTAATACATTGTTCTTTACAAAACTGTTTTGGGTATTCTAGGTCCTTTTCCTTTCTATATAATATTTGGAAACAGCTTGTTAATTTCTTTAAAAAAAACTTGCTGACATTTGATTGGATTGCATTGACTCCATAAATACATTTAGGCAAAGTGAGCATCTCAGTAAAATTGAGTATCCCAATCCCTGGACACAGATTGTCTCTCCATTATTTATACCTTCTTCAATTTTTCTCAGTAATATGAAGTAGTTTTTGTATAGAGGTTTTGCACATCTTTTGTTAAATTTATTCTTATGCATTTCAATAATTTTGTTAATGGTATTGTTTTAGATTTTCATTTTCCAATTGTTGGATGCAAATATATAGGAATACAATTGATGTTTGTATCTGTTATTTGTGACCTTGTTAAATTCACTTACTAGTACCGCAGGACTTTTGTAGATCCTCTGGACTTTCTATGTTAGACAAACATTTCATCTGCAAATATAGATATTTTTATTTCTTTCTTTCCAATCTCAACCGATTTGATTTTTTTATTGACTTATCATACTGGCTATGACCTTCAGTACAGAATTGAAGAGAAGTGTTCGGTGTGAATATTCTTGTTTTTTCCAAACCTTAGGGGGATAACATTCAGTGTCTCATCTTGAAGTATAATTTTAGCTGTAAGTATATCTTAGCTCTTTTTCAGGGTTAGAAAGTACTTTTCCATTCCAAGTTTGATAAAAGATTTTATTAAAAAAGTTGTTGAATTTTGCCAAATGATTTTCCAGAATCTATTAAGGTGATAATATGACTTTTCTCTTTTATTCTCTTAGGGTAGTGAATTACATTGATTTTTTTTCTTGAATTGTGAACCAACCTCACAGTCTTAGGATAAACTCTATTCAGTCATGATGCAGCATATGTTTATGTATTACTGGATTAGACTTGCTAATATTTCATAGAGGACTTCTGCACCTATGCTTATGAGAAATATGGTCTATAATTTTCTTTTCTTATAATGATTTTGTTCAGTTTCTATACCAGGTGTATATTGGCTCTATAAAGTAAGTTGGAAAAACTTCCCTGCTTCTCTATTTTCATAGAGCATTTGCATAACATTGGTATTAATTCTTCTTTGCATGTTCAATAGAATTTACCATCTGGGCCTTTAGTTTTCTTTGTGGGAAGTTATTTTATAAATTTAATTTATTTAATAGATATAGATTTAGATTTTTTCTTTGTTAAATTTGTTAGGTTGCATTTTTCAAGAAAAATTTCCATTTATCTATGTTATCAAAATTATTGACATAAAGTCATCACATATTACCTTATTGTCCTTTTAATATTTGGGGTTTATGAAAACATTTCATTCATGATACAGGTACTTTGTGCTTTTGTTCCTGATTTTCTAGATAGGAGTTTATCAATTTAATTTTTCTAAGAGACAACTTTTGGGGCTTTTAACTTTCTCTATATTTTGTTTTCTATTTCATTTATTTATGTTCCTATATTTATAGTTTCTTTCCTCTACTTAGTTGGGTTAGGCCAGTCTTTTTTTCAGTTATTAAGGTAGAAACTTAGGTAATTGATGTTAATCATATCTTCTGTTTTAAAAATATATTATTTTAGAATAGTTTGAAATTTACAGAAAAGGTGAAGAGTGCAAAGTTCTTGTATACTCTGCGACCAGTTTCTCCCGTTCTTAAGATCTTATATTACTAAGATATATGTGATATAACTTTGACTGATACTGGTATATTGCTATTAACTAAAATCATTGCTTTATTCAGATTTCCTTAGTTTTTACTTACTGTCTTTTTCTCTTCCAGGATCCCAGCCAAGAGCTCACATTACATATAGTTGCCATGTATCCGCAGGCTTCTCACACATGTGATAGCTTCTTAGACTTTTCTTGTTTAGATGACCTTGGCAGTTTTGAGGAGTACTGGTCAGGTATTTTGTATTATGTCCATTAACTGGGTTTTGTCTGATGTGGTTTTGATGGTTATACTGAGTTATGGGTTTTTAGGAGGAAGATCATGTAAGTAAAGTGCCATTCCCAAACATTATATCAAGGGTATACGCTCTCAACATGAGTTATCACTTGATGTTAACCTTGATCTCCTGGCTGAGGTACTGTTAGTCGGATTTTTCTGCTGCTAAGTTATTCTTTTCTCCCTTTTCCATACTGTACTCTTTGGAAAGTGATCACTATGCAGAGCCTGCAGGTAAGGGGTGGGGACCTGCACCCTGTCTCCTTGAGGAGGAGTATCTACAAACTTGTTTGGGATTCCTGTATGGGAGATTTGTCTATTGTCCCTCAGTCACTTGTGGATTCAATCATTGACATCAGTATGGATTCAAGGGTATTAATTTTATACTTTGGGTTATAAACTATGTTACTTGGGTTATAAGTACAATGTTACTTTATTGCTCCATTTGTTCCAGGTTTGCCCATTGGGGGCTCTTTCAGTTGGTTACTATATTTCTTTGTTTCTTTGTGTGTGTGTGTGTGTGTGTGTGTGCACATGCATGTGAGTGTGTATGTGTGTGCATGTTTTGAGCACTTCTTTACTCTCTGGCACTACAATATGCTCAAGGTTCATTATGTTCCTTGTCTCAAATCTAGACTTAGTCATTTCTCCAAGGAGCCCTTGTTCCTTTTTATTGGAGAATGGTAGTAGAAACCAAAGTCTGTGTACCAGGTGTGCTCCCTACCTCTGGATTATTGTTGCTTCTATATTAAGCTAAACTTGAGTTCATACTGATGTCTCCCACTCTAGAATAGTGTCACTTTATCATTCTAGCCTTCCCACCCTGCTTATCTGTAATGTCCTACTCCAGCAGCAAGGAAACTGGCTTCCACTACTTTTTATCCATTTGCTTATTCATGCAATATTAGTATACAAGTATAGTGGTTTCAGAATTGTTAACCCATATCTCCATAAGACACAATTTTACCAACTAGAGTACAGTGCTTCTATACAGTTCCTTTTGTCTTTAGTCTTACAGTCTGTGTTTTTATTTAAAAAGTTAGATCAACATCCTTTCTTCCTATCCCCTTCAGTGAAGTTGTGCCATACAGTTACAGTGAAGTAAGATTAATTTGCCATGGTCTATATTTTATCCTGGGAATCTCTGACCTTTTAATTAATATTTTATTTGCATATAGTGAGGTTAACTCTTTGTGCTTGAAAGTTCTATGGATGCTAACTTATACATAGGGTTACCTCTAGAGTATCATACAGAATAACCTCATAACTCTAAAAAAAATCCCCTTACTTTACCTAATCATCTGTTCCCACTTTCCAAACCTCTGGCAAAGTTTGGAAATCTATTTTAAATTGCTATAGTTTTGTCTTTTTCATAATGTCATATAAATGGAATCATACAGTAGTAGACTTTTTAGATTTTTCTTCTTTTTAGTGTAGGCATTTAAAGCTATACATTTTCTGATGAGCAACTCTTTAGCAGAATTACCCAAATATACACCTGTTTTATTTACATTGTGATTCAGTATGGAAGTACTTTCTAATTTCTTTTGTGAATTTTTCATTGTCCTATGGTTATATAGGAGTCTGGTGTTTAATTTCCAATATTGGAGCTTCTTCTTGATATCTACATGTCATTGATTCTGAATGTAATTCCATTGTGTCAGAGGATATACCTCAGTGCTTATACTATTACATTATTATAATATTATATATTAATATTATTATATACTAAGATTTATTGTAAAGCCCAACCGATAGTCTTTCCTGGTAAATGTTCTATAAACATTTGGAAAGAAGGTGTGCCCTGCAGTATCTTGCCTACACCTCAGTGAAATTTCTAGAGGTCCACAAGTCTGGAGAATATCAAGATACCCCTTCCAACTTAAAGAGTTATTGTTAGTTTATAAATACCATGAACATCTAATGAAATTTATCTCACTTGTTGCAATGTCTGCAAGGAAACTATAAAGCAAATCTGTGACCTATCTTTGGCATGCCTAGAGCTATGGATTTTATTTTGAGCATGGTTTTCATTCCCTGGCCTCTTCTTATTTTTCCTCCTAGATGAGAAATAAAATTATAGAAGATATATTCTTTTGGTGTTCTGATCACCAATTTTAACGTGTGGAGGCAGGGTGGGCTCCCACACAACATCAAGCAGTTCTTGGGCACCAGCTGGGTGTCCTACCATTCAGCTCAATTCTGACACTATCTACCTGGTGATAGCATCAGATCCCATAGGATAAGGGCTCAGTCCTACAAGAATGTCCCTCCCACCCACCCCCCAAATTAAGATGCGAGTCACCAGCCCAAGTTATTACTTGTCCTTCTGATTGACCAGCTATAGATTAAAGGTTTCCATGACCCCCTCCTCAGGTTTGATGGATTTTCTAGAGCAGTTCACAGAACTCAGAGATTACTGGTTTATTACTTAGTAGATTACTGGTTTATTATAAAAAAAGGATATAACTCAGGAACATTTTTCAAAAGAGGACATGCAGATGGCCAACAGGCACATAAAAAGATGCTCAACGTTAAGCAGAAAAAAATAAAACCACAATGAGTTATCACTGCACACCCATCAGAATGGCTATCCTCAAAAAGAAGACAGTAACAAATGTTGGCAAGGCTGTGCAGAAAAGGGAACCCTCCTACACTCTTGGTGGGAAAGTAAATTGGTACAGCCACTATGGGAAACAGTTTGGAGGTTTCTCAGAAAACTAAAAATAGAACTACCATATGATCCAGCAATTCTACTCCTGGGTATATATCCAAAAAAACCAAAAACACTAATTCAGAAAGATACATGCGGAGGCCTTCAAGATGGCAGAGTAAAACATGGAGATCACCTTCCTCCCCACAAATACATCTACATGTGGAACAGCTCCTACAGAACACCTACTGAACACTGGCAGAAGACCTCAGACTTCCCAAAAGGCAAGAAAATTCCCACGTACCTGGGTGAGGCAAAAGAAAAAAGAAAAAACAGAGACAAAAGAATAGGGACAGGACCTGCACCTCTGGGAGGGAGCTGTGAAGGAGGAAAAGTTCCCACACACTAGGAAGCCCCTTCACTGGTGGGGATAGGGCAGGGGAAGCTTTGGGGCCACAGAGAAGAGCACAGCAACAGGGGTGCAGAGGGCAAAGTACAGAGATTCCTGCACAGAGGATCAGTGCCAACCAGCACTCAACAGCCTGAGATGCTTGTCTGCTCACCTGCTGGGGCACGTGGGGGCTGGGAGCTGAGGCTAGGGCTTCAGAGGCCAGACCCCAGGGAGAGGACTGTGGTTGGCTGTGTGAAGACAGCTGAAGGGGGCTAGTGCGCCACAGCTAGCCAGGAGGGAGTCTGGGAAAAAGTCTGAACCTGCCAGAGAGGCAAGACACCATTGTTTCCGGGTATATGAGGAGAGGTGCTTCCTGCTGTTTGTGTCCACAGATGGCAGAGCACCACCTAAGCAAGCTCCAGAGACGGGAGCGCGAGCCACGGCTATCATCTTGGACCCCATAGACGGGTATGGACCGCTACTGCTGCAACTGCTGCCACCAAGAATCCTATGCGTAAGCACAGGTCACTACCAACACCCCCCAGGAGTCTGTGCAGCACACCACTGCTGGGGTCCTGTGATCCAGGTACAACTTCCCTGGGAGAACACATGGCACACCGCATGCCGTTGCAATTTCATGCCAGGTTCTGTCACTAGAGGCTCACCCCGCATTCCAATTATGACTAACATACCCTTCCCTCTCCCCAGCCTGAGTGAGCAAGAGGGCCCTAATCAGCTGCTGCTTTAACCCCCTCCTGTCTGGGCAGGGAACAGATGCCTGAGGGGGGCTTACATGCAGAGGTGGGGTCAAAACCAAATCTGAACCCCAGGAGGGGTGTGAACAAAGAAGATAAAAGAAGATAAAGAGATATTTCTCTGTGCAGCCTCAGGAACAGTGGATTAAATCCCTGCAATCAATTTGATAAACTTGCATCTGTGGAATACCTGAATAGATAATGAATGTCCCCAAAATTGAGAAGGTGGACTTTGGGAGTGACTGTAGACTTGGGGTTTGCTTTCTGCATCTGATTTGATTTTGGTTTTATGTTTATCTTAGTTTAGTTTTTAGTGCATGTTTTCATTGGTGGGTTTTTTTATTGGTTTGGTTGCTCTCTTCCTTTTTTTTTTCTTCTCTTTTTGTGAGTGTGTGTGTATGTTTCCTTGTGTGACTTTGTCTGTTTAGGTTTGTTTTACCATTTGTCCTAGGGTTCTCTCTGTTCCTTTTCTTTTTAGATATTTTTGTTTGTTTCTTTCTTTCTTTGTATGAGTGTGTGTGTGTGTGTGTGTGTATGTTCCTTTGTGTGATTTTGTCTGTTTAGTTTTGCTTTTACCATTTGTTTTGGAGTTCTGTCTTTTCGGTTTCTTTTTCTTCCTTTCCTTCTAAGCCATATAACTGGCAGGGTCTTTTAGTGCTCCGGCTGGGTGTCAGGCCTGAGCCTCTGAGGTGGGAAAGCTGAGTCCAGCACATTGGACCACCAGAGACCTCCAAACCCCACGTAATATTAATCAGCAAGATTTCTCCCAGAGATTGCCATCTCAACACTAAGACCCAGCTCCACCCAATGGCCAGCAAACTCCAGCAGTGGATGTCCCATGCCAAACAACTAGCAAGATGGGAACACAAACTCGCCCATTAGCAAAGAGGCTGTCTAAAGTCATACTAAGTTCACAGACACCCCAAAACACACCACTGGATGCAGCGCTACCCACCAGAAGGACAAGAACCAGGCCACCCACCAGAACACAGGCACCAATCCCCCTCACCAGGAAGCCTACACAGGGCACTGAACCAACATCACCCATTGGAGAAAGTCAGCAAAAATAACAGGAACTACAAACCTGCAGACTACAAAAAGGAGAATGAAACCACAGTAAATTAAAAAAAAATGAGAAGAAAAAGAAATATGCAGCAGAGGAAGGAGCAGGGAAAAAACCCACCAGACCAAACAAATGAAGAGGAAATAGGCAGTCAACCTGAAAAAGAATTCAGAGTAATGATAGTACAGATGAACCAAAATCTTGGAAATAGAATGGAGAAAATATAAGAAAAGTTTCACAAGGACCTAGAACAACTAAAGAGCAAACAAACAATGATGAAGAGCACAATAAATGAAATTAACAATTCTCTAGAGGAATCAATAGCAGAATAAATGAGGCAGAAAAACGGATAAGTGACCTGGAAGATAGAATAGTGGAAATAACTGCCACAGAGAAGAATAAAGAAAAAAGAATGAAAAGAATTGAGGACAGTCTCAGGACCTCTGGGACAAGATTAAACACACCAACATTTGAATTATGGGGTACCAGAAGAAGAATAGAAAAAGAAAGGATCTGAGAAAATATTTGAAGAGATTATAGTTGAAAAATTCCCTAATATGGGAAAGGAAATTGTCAGTCAAGTCCAGGAACCACAGAGACTCCCATACAGGATAAATTCAAGGAGAAACACAAGACATATATTAATCAAACTATCAAAAATTAAATACAAAGAAAAAATATTAAAAGCGGCAAGGGAAAAGCAACAAATAACATACAAGGGAATCCCCATAAGGTTAACAGCTGATCATTCAGCAGAAACTCTGCAAGCCAGAAGGGAGTGGTAGGGCATATTTAAAGTGATGAAAGGGAAAAACTTACAACCAAGATTACTCTACCCAGCAAGGATCTCATTCAGATTCAATGGAGAAGTTAAAAACTTTACAGACAAACAAAACCTAAGAGAATTCAGTACCACCAAACCAGCTTTACAACAAAGGCTAAAGGAACTTCTCTAGGTGTAAAACAAAAGAGAAAGAAAAGACTTACAAAAACAAACCCCAAACAATTAAGAAAATGGTAATAGGAACATACATATTGATAATTACCTTAAATGTAAATGGATTAAAAGATCCAACCCAAAGACACAGACACTGAATGGATACAAAAAGAAGACCCATATATATGCTGTCTACAAGAGACCTACTTCAGACCTAGGGACATATACAGACTGAAAGTGAGGGGATGGAAAAAGATATTCCATGCAAATGGAACTCAAAAGAGAGCTGGAGTAGCAATTCTCATTTCAAACAAAATAGACTTTAAAATAAAGACTATTATAAGAGACAAAAATGACACTATATAATGATCAAGGTATCAAATCATGAAGAAGATATAACAATTGTAAATATTTATGCACCCAATATAGGAACACCTCAATACATAAGGCAAATGCTAAGAGACATAAAAGGGGAAATCCACAGTAACACAATAATAGTAGGGGACTTTAACACCTCACTTTCAATAATGGACAGATCATCCAAAATGAAAATAAATAAGGAAACACTTTAAAAGCTTTAAATGATACATTAGACCAGGTAGACTTAATTGATATTTATAGGACATTCCATCCAAAAGTAACAAAATACACTTTCTTCTCAACTGCTCGTGGAACATTCTCCAGGATAGATCGTATCTTGGGTCACAAATCAAGCCTCGGTAAATTCAAGAAAATTGAAATAATATCAAGTATCTTTTCCGACCATAACACTATGAGATTAGATATCAACTACAGGAAAAAAACCGTAAAAACTACAAACACATGGAGGCTAAACAATACGCTACTAAATAACCAAGAGATCACTGAAGAAATCAAAGAGGAAATTAAAAAAATACCTGGAAACAAATGACAATGAAAACACAACAACCCAAAATCTATGGGTTGCAGTAAAAGCAGATCTAAGAGGGAAGTTTATAGCAATACAACCCTACCTCAATAAAAAAGAAAAATCTGAAATAAACAACCTAACATTACACTTAAAGCAATTGGAGAAAGAAGAAGAACAATAAAAAAAAACCCCAACGTTAGCACAAGGAAAGAAATCATAAAGATCAGATCAGAAATAAATGAAAAAGAAATGAAGGAAACAATAGCAAAGATCAATAAATCTAAAAGCTGGTTCTTTGAGAAGATAAAAAAAATTGATAAATCATGAGACAGATTCATCAGGAAAAAAAGAGAGAACATTCAAATCAACAGAATTAGAAATGAAAAGGAGAAGTAACAACTGACACAGCAGAAATACGAAGGATCAAGAGAGACTAGTACAAGCAACTATATGCAAATACAATGGACAACCTGGAAGAAATGGAAAAAATTCTTAGAAAAGTACAACCTTCCAAGACTGAACCAGGAAGAAATAGGAAATTTGAACAGACCAATAACAAGCACTGAAATTGAAACTGTGATTAAAAATCTTGCAACAAACAAAAGCCCAGGACCAGATGGTTTCACAGGCAAATTCTATCAAACATTTAGAGAAGAGCTAACACCTATCTTTCTCAAAATCTTCCAAAATATAGCAGAGGGAGGATCACTCCAAACTCATTCTATGAGGCCACCATCACCCTGATACCAATACCGGACAAAGATGTCACAAAAAAAGAAAACTACAGACCAGTATCACTGATGAATGTAGATGCAAAAATCCTCAACAAAATACTAGCAAAGAGAATCCAACAACACATTAAAAGGATCATACAACATGATCAAGTGGGGTTTATCCCAGGAATGCAAGGATTCTTCAATATATGTAAATCAGTGTGATACACCATATTAACAAATTGAAGGATAAGAGCCATATGATCATCTCAATAGATGCAGAAAAAGCTTTCAATAAAATTCAACACCCATTTATGATAAAAACTCTCCAGAAAGTGGGCATAGAGGGAACTTACCTCAACATAATAAAGGCCTTACATGACAAACCCACAGCCAACATCATTCTTAGTGGTGAAAAACTGAAACCATTTCCTCTAGGATCAGGAACAAGACAAGATTGCCTACCCTCACCACTATTGTTTAACATAGTTTTGGGAGTTTTAGCCACGGTAATCAGAGAAGAAAAAGAAATAAAAGGAATCCAAATCGGAAAAGAAGAATTAAAGCTGTCACTGTTTGCAGATGACATGATACTATACAGAGAGAATCCTAAAGATGCTACCAGAAAACTACTAGTGCTAATCAATGAATGCGGTAAAATAGCAGGATACCAAATTAATGCACAGAAATCTCTTGCATTCTTATACACTAATGATGAAAAATATGAGAGAGAAATTAAGGAAATATTCATATTTACCACTGCAACAAAAAGAATAAAATATCTAGGAATAAGTGTACCTAAGGAGAAAAAAGACGTGTATGCAGAAAACTATAAGACACTGATGAAAGAAATTAAAGATGATATAAACAGATGGAGAGATATACCATGTTCTTGGATCAGAAGAATCAAAATTGTGAAAATGACTATGCTACCCAAAGCAATCTACAGATTCAATGCAATCCCTATCAAACTACCATTGGCATTTTTCACAGAACTAGAACAAAATGTTTACAGTTTGTATGGAAACACAAAAGACCTCAAATAGCAAAGGCAATCTTGAGAAAGAAAAATGGAGCTGGAGAAATCAGGTTCCCTGACTTCAGACTATACTACAAAGCAACAGTAATCAAGACAGTATGGTACTGGCACAGAAACAGAAATATGGATCAATGGAACAGGATAGAAAGCCCAGAGATAAACCCACACACATACGGTCGCCTTATCTTTGATAAAGGAGGCAAGAATATACAGTGGAGAAAAGAGAGCCTCTTCAATAAGCGGTGATGGGAAAATTGGACAGCTACATGTAAAAGAATGAAATTAGAACACTCCCTAACACCATACACAAAAATCAACTCAAAATGGATTAAAGACCTAAATGTAAGGCCAGACACTATAGAACTCTTAGAGGAAAACATAGGCAGACACTCTGTGACATAAATCACACTAAGGTCCTTTTTGACCCACCTCCTAGAGAAATGGAAATAAAAACAAAAATAAACAAATGGGACGTAATGAAATTTAAAAGCTTTTGTCCAGCAAAGGAAACCATAAAAAAGAGGAAAAGACAACCCTCAGAATGGGAGAAAATATTTGCAAATGAAGCAACTGACAAAGGATTAATCTCCAAAATATACAAGCAGCTCTTGCAGCTCCATATCAAAAAAACAAACAACCCAATCAAAAATTGGGCAGAAGACCTAAATAGACATTTCTCCAAGAAGACATACAGATGGCCAAGAGACACATGAAAAGCTGCTCAACATCACTAATTATTAGAGAAATGCAAACCAAAACTACAATGAGTTATCACTTCACACCAGTCAGAATGGCCATCATCAGAAAATCTACAAATGCTGGAGAGCGTGTGGAGAAAAGGGAACCCTCTTGCACTATTGGTGGGAATGTTAATTGATGCAGCCACTGTGGAGAACAGTATGGAGGTTCCTTAAAAAAATAAAAATTGAACTATCTTATGACCCAGCAATCCCACCTCTGGGCATATACCCTGAGAAAACCATAATTCAAAAAGTTACATGTACAACAATGTTCATTGCAGCACTCTTTACAATAGCCAGGACATGGAAGCAACCTAAGTACCCACTGAGAGATGAATGGATAAAGAAGATGTGGCACATATATGCAATGGAATATTACTCAGCATAAAAAGAAATGAAATTGAGTTATTTGTAACTAGGTGGATGGACCTAGAGTGTGTCATACAGAGTGAAGTAAGTCAGAAAGAGAAAAACAAATACCGTATGCTAACACATATGTATAGAATCTAAAAAAAATTGGTTCTGATGAACCTAGGGGCAGGACAGGAATAAAGACGCAGACGTAGTGATGGACTCAAGGACACGGTGCTGGGGGGAAATGTAAGCTCGGATGAAGTGAGAGAGTATCACTGACATATACACACTACGAAATGTAAAACACATAGTTAGTGGGAAGGTGCTGCATAGCACAGGGAGATCAGCTCAGTGCTTTGTGAACACCTAGAGGGTGGTGATAGGGAGGGTGGGAGAGAGGCACAAGAGAGAGGATATGAAGATATATGTATACACATAGCTGATTCACTCTGTTATACAGCAGAAACTAACACAACATTGTAAAGCAATTATACTCCAATAAAGATGTTAAAAAAAAGACACATGCACCATAATGTTCATATAGCAGTGTTATTTACAATTGTCAAGATATGGAAGCAACCTAACATAAATCAACAGAAGAATGGATAAAGAAAATGTGATTATATATATATATATATATATATATATATATATATATATATATATTTAGAGAGAGAGAGAGAGAGAGAGAGAGAGAGGGAGAGAGAACTACTCATCCATAGAAAAGAATATTCTGTATTTGCAACAACATGGATGGAACTGGAAGGTATTATGCTAAGTGAAATAAATCAGACAGAGAAAGACGAATAGTGTATGATATCACTTATATGTGGAATCTAAAAAAATACAACCAATGTAACAAAAAAGAAACAGACTTACAGATATAGAGAAGAAACTAATGTTTACCAGTGAGGGGAGGGAAAGGGATGCAAGATAAGGGTGGGGTATTAAGAGGTACAAACTATTATGTATAAAATAAAAGTTACAAGAATGTATTGCACAACACAGGGAATATAGCCAGTATTTTGTAGTAACTATGAGTGGATAGCCTTTAAAAATTGTGACTCACCACATTGTACACTTGTAATTTATATTATATTGTATATCAACTATATTTCAATTTAAAAAATAAAAAAAATGGAAAAAATAGGATATTTCAGGGACAGCCAGAAAGGTATGGGGCAGGGGCATAAGCTTCCATGCCCTCTCCAGGTGTACCATCTCTCCGCATTTCCATGTGTTTCCCAGCATGGAAACTCTCTGAACCCTGTCCCTTTGGGTTTTTATGGAGGCTTCCTTACATGGACAAGATTAAATCATTGGCCATTGGCGACTGATTCAACCTCCAGCCCCTCTCCCCTCCTAGGAGGTCAAGGGGATGGAAGTGAAAGTTCCAACCCTCTAATCCCATAGCTGGTTCCTCTGGTGACCAGTCCCCATCCTTAGGTGGTGAGGGGCATTCCAAAGTCACCACATTAACATAACAAAAGATATCTTTATCCATTTCATCACTTAAGAAATTCCAAGGATTTTAGGAGCATTGTGCCAGAAATGGGGACAAAGACCTAATATATATTTCTTACTATAAATCACAATATATATATATAGTGTTATTTTGCTAAAAATTAAAAAAACATCTTAAAAACTTTTTAGTACAAAGTATAAAGTTTTGTATTTAAACTGAACTATTTATGTATAAAAACTCTTTGGAAGGAGGGACTTCTGTTTCCTAGAAGATTAAGTTTATGTACATTTCCTGATTCCTTCCTCTGAGTACAGTGAAAAACTCAGAACATTATATATTTAAAAAATATAAGGAGACTCTGAAAGGTGGAGAGAAGACTGCATGCCATAGGAACCTCAGGACCCATGGAAAACATAAAGATAAATTCCCTGAATTTTATATTTTGCCTCATATATACCAGGCTTATAACTGAAGTAGCTGGTGATTCAGGAACACCAATGAGCACAATGTGGTCCCAAGAAAAGTCCTGCTTTCATCACCCAAAGAACAAGGAAAGGAACAGCCTAGCAAGACCGAAAACTTTTATATAATAACTGCTCCACTCCAGGCAAACACTACAGAGAAAACTTTTCCCCCACACCCAAATATCAGCAAAAGCCAAGTGGAAACCCTGGACTTCCTCTCTTGCCAGGTTGCAATGAATCCATGTTGAGATGTTACCAGGGGAGGTCTAGTGGACAGTCAGGATTTTCACCATCACCCAGTGGTAATGAGGCTGACCCCTACCTTCTTGGTGTCAGCGAAGGTGATGCGGGGAGCAGTAACAAGGTGCCCCTCCCCCATTGAGAAAGTGTAGTATCAGAAGAGGCCCAGTGGGGAGCCTGAACTCCTACCCTTTCTCAAGAGGAACAAGTGTTCCTTCATCCTCCAGCTGTCACTGGGGGCCAAATGGAGAACCTAGACTTACACCCTGACCTGGCACTAATGGGGAAGTCCTACCACCAGAGTGGCAAGAGGAGGACAGCAGAAACAAGATTTAAACAAAATTTAGAGTCATATGTTCCAAAATGTCCAGGTTTTAAAGATCTCAAACTGAATGGAGAAAAGATAATCAAGAGACAATACTGAGATGACAGAGATGTTAGAATTATCTAAGAAATACTGTAAAGCAGCCATTATAAAAATGCTTCAATCAGAAATTATAAGCAAACTTGAAACAAGTGAAAAAGCAGAAAGTCTCAGCAAAGAAATAGAAAAATCCCAGCAAAGAAGTAGAAGATATAAAGAAGAACCAAACGGAATTTTAAAACTGAATAATACAATGCCAGAAATTAAAAACTCACTGGATGGGTACAACAGCAGAATGGATTTGATAGAAAAAAGAATCAGTGAATTTGAAGATAAAACAGTAGAAATTACCCAATCAGAACAACTGAGACTATTTCTATTGAGGCTATTTACCTTAAAAAAATGCACAGAGCCTCAGAGACCTATGCAACTATAACAGAAGATGCAATATCTGTGTTGCTGGATTTCCAGAAGGAGAAGAGAAACAGAGTGAGGCTGAAAAAGTATTCAAAGAAATAATGGCTGTAAATGTCCCAATTTGGCAAAAACCATAAACCCACAGATTCAGAAAACTGAATGAAGTCCAAAGATAAATCCAAATACATCTATACCAAAACACATCATAATTACACTTCTTAAAGCTAAAGACAATGAAAAAAATTCTTGAAAGAAGCCATAGAGGAACACCAATTTGTTTTGTTGTTGTTGTTGTTGTTTTAAACTTATCTATTTTATTTTAGTTTTAGTTTTGGCTGCATTGGGTCTTCATTGCTGTGCATGGGCTTTCTCTAGTTGCAACGAGCAGGGGCTACTCTTTGTTATGGTGTGCGGGCTTCTCATTCTGGTGGCTTCTCTTGTTGCGGAGCATGGGCTCTAAGTGCACGGGCTTCAGTAGTTGTGGCACACGGGCTTAGTTGGTCTGCGGCATGTGGGATCTTCCCGGACCAGGGGTCGAACCCGTGTCCCCTGCATTGGCAGGTGGATTCTTAACCACTGTGCCACCATGGAAGTCCCAGGAATACCAACTTGAATCGCAGAGGGCATCTCACCTGAAACCAGGAAGGACAAAGGAAGAGGCGCAATATCTCGAGTGTGATTTCTAGACCCAGTGAACCATCCTGCAACAATGAAGGGGAAACAAAGACATTTACAAATGAAAGGGGCTAAAATAATTTGCCCTTTACAGACAGAACCCTAAAGACTGGATAAAGGAAGTACTGCAAACAGAAAGGAAATAATAAAAGAAGGAATCTTGGAACACAGGAACATGGTAAGAGCAAAATTGGGTAAATGCAATAGATTTTCCTACTTCTCCTTAGTATCCTAAATTATAATTGATGATGAAAGCCAAAATTATAACACTGTTAATGTGATTCTCAGAGTATGTAGAGGAATTATCTAAGACAATTATAGCATAAATGGGGGAAGGTGATGGGACAGAAAGAGAGGTAAAGTTTCTACCCTCCATTAGAACTAGTAAAATGTTGACACCAGTGGACTTTGGTGAGTTATGCATATAGAACGAAACAACTAGAACAACCACTAAAAGAGTTACATGAGGGGATATAACCACAGAATACTAGAGATAAATGAAAATAAAATTCAAAATATGGTTCAAGTAACTCACAAGAAATAAGGAAAATGTAAACAGAGAAAGGAAAAGCACAGAGTAACAATGAAAACTCTTTATGCCCTTTATGATGATGGTGGCAGAGACTGGAGTGATGCATCTACAAGCCTAGGAATGCCAAGGATAACTGGAACTGGCAACCACTAGAAGCTAGGAAGGCACAAAGAAGGATCCTTCCCTAGAGCCTTCAGAGAGAGCATGGCCCTGCTGACACCTTGATTTAGGTCTTCCAGCTTCCAGAAGTGCGAGAGAATAAATTTCTATAGTTTTAAGCTATCCATTTGTGGCACTTTGTTACAGCAGCTCTAGGAAACTAGTACACCCACCTTATTCTGTTTGTTATAAGTGGGTCACTAGGTCCAGTCTACACTCAAGGGGAGGCTATTACACAAAGGCATGAATATCAAGAGGCAGGGATCCTGAGGACCATCTTAGTAGCCACGCACCACAGGTGGTGTTGACTTCTTGAAGATGTGTTGCTCAGTTTTGTATAAGAAATATTTGCGGGAATTATTGCACTAACGAACTCAAGGAGGAAAACTGGTAGGATATTATTCCTCAGATGATACAGAGGAGGAAACTAAAGCTCAGAAAGTTTAAGTGAATTCCCCATGGTCATGTAGCTTCGGAAACTGCACTGAAACCCAAATATCGGCGCTGGATCCCCAAGTTTGGAGATTACGTATATCAACAGAGACTATATCAATATAATCAATGAATCAACTCGTTTATTAAGATATGCAAGTCACGGAAAATGTTTCAAGTGTTGTTGAGAGTGCGACATCGGGGAGGGGAAAATAAAAATGAATATCAGTCTATTTTGTCTCATTTCTCCTAGAGCAGATTTTGTTTCCCAGCTTGGCAGAGATAGATGACACAAAGCTGCAGAGGTCAGGCTCCCAGGAAGAGCTGCCCTTCTGCTTCATCAAGGGAGTGAGGCTTCAGTTCCCCAGCCATGCACAATATCTTCCTGAAGTAAAATTAATCTAGCAAGCCATGATGTGCAACTATAGGTTTTCTACAGCATCATAAATCCCAGGAAATCAACTTGCTCTCAGCCTTTGCCTGGGGCAGCTTTTAGCAATGAAAGTCCTTCTCTGAAACGTAATTGCTATTTAAATATTTCCTGTCAACTTTCTTTTCTTCCATCCAGCTAAAAAGAGAACCTCACAGAGGGAGAAAAAATGTTTGGTTTCACTGTATCAGTAAAGTAAATTCCTCTTCCCACCATGGGTATGAAGCATCAGGGATGTTTTACACCCCAGGACAAAAATCAGGGAGGCATTTCTCTTTCAGAAAGCTGAGTGTTCCACTGCAAGGCGAGCATGTGGAGAGGATGAGGGGGGAGAAGGTGAGGAGTAGCTGCAGAGACTGGTTCAGCACAGGGAGCTGGTACTTTCCACTGGTCACGTCGTTTTGGGCAGAAATTCCAAAGACAGCATAATGGAATGCAGAGATTAACAATCAGTTTAAGAAGCTGTATAAATATTAATGGTAGTCATTGCTGAGGGACCTTTGCTGAGCACCTGCCATGTGCCAGGGACACCATGAGTCTTCATCACAACCTCTTTATACATGTGGAGGTGAACCATACTTGTATGAGAGTTAGTTTGCAGTAGTCCTTGGTACCTGTGCAGGGGACATTTTTGTGTGTGTGTATTTGTAGATACTTCCAGTTTTCCCAACACCATTTGTTGAAAAAACTCTCCTTTTCCCATTGAATTATTTTGTCTAAATTAAGAGCGGATATATGTATAACTGATTCACTTTGCTGTACAGCAGAAACTAACACAACATTTTAAATCGACTATACTCCAATAAAAATTATTTAAAATTTTTTTTAAATTTAAAAAAATCAAATGAATGTATATGCATGGTCTACTTTTGAACTATTTATTTTGCTCCGTTTATCTGTATATGAATCCTTTCACCAATACTATTGTCTTCATTACTGTAGATTTGTTGGAAATCTTGGAATGTAAGTATTCCAATTTTGTTCTTTTGTCAAGTTATTTTGGCTATTCTAAGTCCTTTGTATTTCCCTATAACTTTTTAAGTTAGGTTGTCAGTTTTTCTCAAAAATAAAGCTTGCTGGATTTTGAATAGGATTGTGTGGAATCTATAGATCAATTTAGGGAGAATTGGTAACTTTTAACATTGAGTACCCTAATCCATGAATGTGGTATCATTCTCCATAATGGTCTTCTTTAATTCCTCAGCAATGTTTATAGTTTTCAGTGCACAGGTCTGGCAGTTTGTTAAATTCTAAGCATTTCATAGTTTGGGATGCAATTGTAAATACTTAAAAAATTAATTATCTTTTATTTGTTACTAGTACATAGAAATACAATCGATTTTTACATTGATCGCATCTTAGGCAATCTTGTTATACTCACTTGTCAATTCTAGTAGCCTTTTTTTTCGTAGAGTCCTTAGGAGCTTCTATATACATCATCATGTCATTTGCTAATTAAAACAGTTCTACTTCTCAAAAAAAAAAAAAAAAAGAAGAAGAAGCCCTGCCAAAGTTCTGCTGTCTGCAGGGCATTTGTGATCCCTGATGTCTCTGGCCCACAGACTGGGCTCCCCACTGAGGCCCGCTGGCCCCTGTGAACATTCTGGAAGCGGTCACGCTGTTACAGGTGCTCTGGCAGCTCTTGAGGAGACCTGCAGATTTTATCACTCAAGAGCTTTCTTTCTTTTGAAGTGAAAGCCAAGTTAATTATGGTAACTGGTGAAAAAGTCCTCCAAGTTCTGGGAGTCTCTTGCTCCTAACACAATGTACACATTTGACAAGCAGAAGCATTCTTTGGAAAAGCCCAAGTAGTCCAGGAAAATAACAAAGAGGATTTATCTACAAACAATAATTTTTTTAAAAAAGTACCTTAAATGTATTAAATTTTTTTATTCTTCAAAGCAAGCTTAAGAGGCTGGTAGTATTATTATCCTCATTTTACGTATGAGGAAATGGAGGCACAGAAAGGAAAAGTAAAGTGCCCAATTTACATAGCTGCTTAATACTTCCTCTTTATTTATTTATTTATTTATTTATTTATTTATTTAGGCCACGCTGTGTGGCATGCAGGGTCTTAGTTCTCCAACTAAGGACTGAGCCCATGTCCCCTGCAGTGGAAGTGTGGAGTCTTAACAACTGGACTGCCAGGGAAGTCCCAATACTTGCTCTTTAATATTTCTTTTACAAAGTATAAAAGTGTTTGACTTCTGTGTCCCAAAGGTGACACAGAAGTTGCAATGGGATGTTTCCACCAAACTTTTCCTAATTAAGGTGCAGTGGGTATTGTGGGCACTTAAGTCTTCAGGACAAGAGCTTTATTCTCCCTGCAGCTGGGAATGGTTAAGGCTGACCCCTTGAAGTACCCTGCCCAAGATGCAGCCCTTCCCATGGTAAGTCTGCCTCCAGTGACTAATCACGCAGGGCTATCAAGGCTTGTCCTCCTCTCCCGCCTCTGCACAGATGTCTCAGCGGCAGAGCTCCCTGTGGGACTGGCTCAGGCCTTTGTTGTTATTCCATTGGAGCCCAACTTCTCCTTCCGTCCAATCCTGTTCCTTTCACTCCCAAATGGGTGTTAACCCCAGGAGCACTCAACTTCCTCCACACTCATTTCAAACTGCAGAGATAAGACTGAATGTCACCAAGGCCCATGGTTTCTGCCCCAAAAGAGAACATAAAAGGGTCAGAACACCCTCTTTTTTTGAGCAGTCACTGGGTCACGCCCAGAGAATTTGGGTGTTGGCGGCAGGCAAACCCCTCTGTGTCTATCCCATACTGGCTTTGCCATACCGTTGTCCTTCACTGTCCCATCACTCAGAGGGATGACACCTTGAGCAGACAGATGGTTACAGTGAAAATAATATCTGAACAATGCTTATTCTTTTAAAGAATGGGGGATCCATTGATTGATCTCTGTGTCTTGGTATCTCCAAATTTCCACCTTATTTTAATTAGTAGAATCAAAGTAAGGCATAAAGACTAGGTTTCTCCTTATATAACCATCTTGTTTCAGAAAACATTGTTTGAGTTATACATTTTCAAATTTGCATGATAAGTATTTAGGATTTAGTTAGAGCCTAAAAAAATGAGATTTCAATGCTATGAATTCATCAAGTTATCTTATTACCAGTTTTTGTACCACTAGACCCACCTATGGTAGTAGACCAGCAAACAAACACATTCTCATGCTTTTGTATGTATGCATTACTATCATTTTCTTGTTTCTATTTTGTAAAGTAATTTTAAATAATTTAACATGATATGCCCACAGAACATATTCTAAGTATCTTAATTTCCTTGTTTCCTACTCTTATCTTTATTATATCATTTACTTTCTTTGGATTTAACGTGCTGCTGTTTTTCTAGAATGTTGAGATGGAAGCTTAGATAGGTAATTAATTTTTACCTTTTTATTTCTTTTTTGATATGTACATTTAAGGTTATATATTTTCTTCTGAGCTCTTTAAAGCTGCATCCACAAATTTTAATATGATATTTTTAATTTCTTTCATCTCTAAATATTTTCAAATTCCACCTGTAATTTTCTTTGACCCATGGGTTATTTAGAAGTTAATTGCTTAATTTTGAAGCAACTGAGGATTTTCTTCCCATTTTATTTTTCTTATTGATTGCTAACTTAATTCCAATGTGGTCAGAGAAAATGGTCTGAATGATTTCAGTTTTTGAAATGTTTTGAATCTTGATTTACTACTCCACATATAATAAAATTTTATATTCCATTCGTATTTTAAATACTAATATGTGCTCTGTCATTAATAGGTTTAGCATTCTATACTTGTCAATTCAGTTGCTTTGCTCATAAATGACATGGCTGGGACTTAAGCCCTGGCATTCCAACACTAGAGTCCATACATGTGACTATTAAATTCTTCTCTCACAAGGTTCCAGGGTAAGCACCTCACCTGAAGCCACAACATCAGTAATTCTGTGGTTAGAAGCATGGGACTTGGTGGGAGCCTCTTTGATAATCTTGAGCAGTGTGGAAGGTGGGGCTCCAAGAGTCATTGCATAATCTGTATTTAGGAGAACACTCCCCAGCGAGGCAGCCCTGAAATGCTGGAGATGGGTAAAGTCTGAAAAATAGAATTCACTCATAATATCCTCTGTATTAGCTTCCTTTCACTGCTGTAACAAATTACATACATTTAGTGGCTTAAAACAACACTAATTCTTTATCTTACAGTTCTGGGAGTCAGATGTATGACATGGGTGTCATTGGGCTGCATCCCCTTCAGGCAGCTCTAGGGGAGAATCTGTTTTCTTGCCCTTCCCAGCTTCTAGAGGCCTCCTGCATTCCTTGTCTTGTGGCCTCTTCCTTCCTCCATGTTCAAAGCCAGCAATGTTTGTCTGAGTCTATCATCTCTCACTGCCATCTCTCTGACTCTCTCTCTGCCTCTCTCTTCCACTTCTAAGGACCCTTGAAATTACATTGGATCCACCCAGATAATCCAGGATAATCTCTCTACCTTGAGGTCAGCTGATTAGGAACCTTAGCTTTATCTGCAACTTTAATTTCCCTTTGACACATAACCTAACATATCACTGGTTCCAGGGAGTAGGGCCTGGACATCTATGGGGGTCATTATTCTACCTAGTATATCCATAAGAAGACGTCCTGTTGCACTGGGACCAAGTTCCCTCAAAGATCTTAAAATAAGAAAACGTCAATGAAAGCATTTGAAAAATGGATAAGGGTCTCCAGCAAAACTACACATGGCCAATAATCCTACAAAAATTATCATCCGCCCTAGTCATTAGGAAAATGTAAATTAAAACAGTGAGATCGCAATTTTCCATCTCTTTTAAAAATCAGATTGTCATATATTTGTGGGATAAATTAATTTCATTTAAGTATGTGAAAATACTTTTAGAACACCAGGACTTCCAAGAACACTGTAGAGGCAGGTATTTCATCTAATGCTGAACATCCGTGGTCACTAGGACCAGTGCAGGGACATTTCAGGCTCCAGGGCTAGTAATTGGTGTGTTACCCTGGACCTGGATGCCCTGATGCCAGCCAAGCCCAGAGGCTTCCAGGGGGAATAGTGGGAAACATTTTGCGTTCTTCCTAGTGAGAGTGGAAGACGCTCTAAAGCACAGCATTTTAGAACTTCTCACACTTCTCCAAGTCCTCCCCATGAATAAACTGGAATAACCAAATAAAACCTCTTACAAAAAGAGAGATCAGTTCTGGGTGATGGCCAATCCTATTTGTTATGTATACAGTTTTCAGCCTCCGTACTTTCATTAAAAGAAATAAACCCTTCCCTATATTGTGTTAAAGACCACTGTATGGTATTGATTCTCTTTTATAATAAACTAGATAAAGGTGGATGCAGGAAAGAAATATTCCACTCAAAAAGTAAACTCTATGCAATGAAATTGGATTTCCTCCAATCATTCTGTTTTAAAATATATGTTTGATAAGCAGAACTCCCAGCCGAAAGAAAACATTCCGGAAGAATTAATGTCACATAGGGATCAGAATGAAAGCTGAAAAATACGACTTTAAATTGAAGCCAACAGCAGTGACCATTTCCATGAATCACCACCCCCCGAAGCCCTCATTTCTCTTATTCCTTTTGTATTCATCCCGGCAGCCTCTTCAGTTTAACAGACTGCAGATTTTATTACACACTGAAACTCGCACAGGGAAAATTGTCATTTGACCACCTGTACTGAGAGGAAATGCATTTCAGGTATCAACAGGGGCTTGGCCGGACCACACCTCAATTCCCTAGAAGAAGCTCCCTGAACCTTCGCCTTGCTGCACCAGAGGGGAAATCTGGCTGGACACCAGAGAAGAGGTGGGAAGAGATGACCAGAGGGATCTCAGGAGACAGCAGAAATGGCGAAGACGAATACCTGACCACGCGTTCCAGGGCCTTTCTGATGTCACGGGAACCAGGAGCAACTAAGGGGACTAGACAAGAGCACTAAGGAGCTCACCTGCGAGCTTACCTTCTGGAGCCCATGACCCCGAATCAGATGGGGCAGTAAGGAGTGTGATTCCGCCTAGGTGTCCAGCCTCCCAAGACAAGGACGAGATGGGCGCAGCTGTGGGGGATGGTCTCGCCCCATGGTGACACCAGATGTGAGGGCGTGGGTTCTGAACCCACCGGCCGCAGCTGGACTGGACTGGCCAGGCAGGTTCCAGGGAGCGCTGTGCACGTGCACAGGCTGGGATGCTCTCCCAGGCTGCCTGCAGGCAGTGCGCAGGCTGGAATCACAGACCCGGGCTGGCCTGGACCTCGGACCTGGGAGACCACAAGAACCCCACTTTAATCCCCGAACTCAGGAGCCAAGGAGCTGTCATGCTGGAGACAGCCTGAATGGGAGTCGGCTCTGGAATGCTGGGTGTTGTCAGCTTTTGTCACCCTGGCCACCCGCCTCCCATCCCCTTGCCTTTAGACCGGAGGACCGCTCATCGTGAACTCCAGTGGTCCCATGTTGTGTTGGCTTGATATGATTTCCAACCTACTTGTCTTGATCTAAGAATGAAGTTGTTTTGTTCTAAGGATGAAGTTGGTTACCTGGAGGAAGCTGTGTCAGGATGTTGTCATCAGTAAGCACTCAGCTCAGCTGTTCAAGGGCACTGCTTGGGGGCTTGTGATGAGAACACATGGAGGTGCAACTGTGCTAGCAGACGTTTAGGCTTTAAATACCAAGAGTTGGTGAGGACTTACTGAGAGTGTTGGGTCTGGGCAAGGTTACCCTTTGCTGATCTAAATACCTCTCCACAGACCTTGGGGCACTGGCTCATGCCTGGGCGAGGTGACCCTGCAGGCAATGGTCCCATGAAGGAGATCACCTCGCAGAGATTGTGCAACTCAGACCAGTCACCACTGATGCTAAATTTAATCAACGCCTTAGAATATTTGGAAAAAATTATACTAATTTACAAAAATCATTGTTACTGAATAGCAGCCTGGAGATTTAGAAGGCCTATACATAATGTGTTATCTCTTAAAACATCTCAGCGAGAAACAGTAGGGGAAGCTACTAATACAATAATGAAATTAAGACTATTGACTATGCTTTATGACAGGGGACAGACACCCTCACCCCTATATCTGGAAGCAACAGAACAAGTTATAAAGGTCATCCTAAAAGCTGTATTCCCCCACAAGACAGAACAACATTATTTACAGTATTTACAGGCAACAGAAACACAGGAGAACTAAGATTTATCTCAAAAAATCATAATGATTCATGGGTAAAAACGATCCTGTGCAAAATATACTTAGCATAAACCAAAGGAACAATGGGAGGTAAAACAGGAAAAGATAGATATGCTAATTGACAGAATTTTTATATGGACACATTACCAAAAAGGTCATGCTGTTATACACAGCACTAAAACATGGTTAGAGAAAAGAAACATGTATGCATGTACCAAATATGTCCAATTTCAAATTAAGAAATGTGAGATAATTGCTGAATGTTTGAAGCTTGGAGGTCATTAATTAATATTCCAGATAAGGTCAAAGCTGACAGACCTTTCCAAATTATACAAATTGATTATATAGGACCCTTGCCTATATCTGAAACTAAACTATATGTGCAGGCACCAATGTAGACACATGGTCAGGAATACGATTACCCTAATCCTGCAGGAAAAGTAATTAAAAAATCCACCATCAGGGCATTGGAAATTGGATTGCCTGCTATGGTATTTCAATCATCACAGAATCTAACCAGCAAACCCACTTCACAGGAAAATAGGACAAGTTTGGGCCAAAGAACAGGGCATAGTGTGGCACTTCCACTTATTGTACAACTGCTTCTGGATCAATTGAAAGGTGTAATGGCTTGCTTGAGCAAAAGCTTAGATTGTTTACTAACAATCTTGATATGAAATCTTGGACTAAAGCAATATGAGAAGCAGCAAGATAATGGTAAAACAACTAGAAAATCAATACTGCAACCACTCACAGAAATAAAAATTATCACTAGTAGCACCCCAAACACTAAGTTAGAAGGAAAGTATTAATTAAAAAACCAAAAGGCACATATAATATAGGTGAAATTACAGCACCTGCCACTAATAAAACCTACTGGGTGGCCGAGGAAAAAGCATATTTATATCAAATTAAAGAAAATAATATGATCCTTCTATGAAATTTTCAGGTGTGAAGAATATTATCTTCTATTGTATCAAAACTGGATGCAGAGCTAAAAATAACATGGATATTTACTCTGTATATGATGGAAGGATACATTTTTGTACACCATCATTATTAATGCCCAAATTTAGCCTAACATGGTGCAGGGTGAATAGGCTTGGGGTGATATTGAGAGTAATGGTCATACCAGCTATAGATTTCTTTGAGTGCCGAGAACAACCAACAACAAAAAGGAATTAGAAATTTATAGGGCACTAGCTTTATTTTGCTGAGATGAACCCACTATGCATCTTGAACCCTATAAATATTGTTAAGTGGGTTAGTGCGGCATGCTGCCTCTGACTGCACTCTTTTGCCTATTGCTCACTATTGGATACCACACTCATTGCAGCTGTGGATGTGCCACAGCTAGCACCAACAATATGCAGTTAGACAACCGCTCCAACCTGGAGCGCAACATTCAGCAAGCTACAGCTACCATTTGTGACATTCTCCACTTCCCCCACAGATTGCCATCCTGGTTACCTTATTGCAACTGAGGATTCACCAGCATCATCACCTTCACCAACATCACCAAGCCAAACCTCTCCACCCCACTCTTCACCATCAGCACCATCTACTTGTTAAGAAACCTTTTATCAATAGAGAAACTGAGGACTGAGGGAAGCCAACAAAGCAGTGGAAGCCTCCACTCAGCCTCCACAAGAATCAACAAGGATCCTGAACAATGCCCCCTGTTAGACACTGACTTGGAGGATGAAGATTGACCTGAAATACTAAATGATTCTAGGTGTTATAATCCAGAGTGTACACCAAAGCAACCAGGTACTTTACCTTATTTTATACCTCTACTTTGTCTTACTGAATTAAGTGCAGCATTGGACACATGGCAGGGATCCTGTGAAAATAACCCTGATTTAATTTCTGGTTTACTTGTGTGCTAGCATTTTATTTAAAAGAACAGCTGCTGAATATGCAAAATGGGCACTTGGGTACTCTCAGCCAAGAGCTTTCCAAATCCTACGGCTACGTTTATAGTAGGCCAGCTTTCTGGTCTTGCTCATTCAGAATCTGGAGACTAGTTATCCACCCCTTTGGCATCCTCAAACATTGTGTTTTGCTTAAATTGCTTATTATCTTATGTTTAATAGGAAAAAGCCTACATGACAATAGCATAAATACCTTTGCTTTAACCTCTGTACCCTTAGCACTCAGTTCTAGTGTACACTTGTGTGTAAGAAGTGGCAGGTGTGAAATTCTTTGTAGCCAGTGCTTTCCAGTTGGTAGTGTTTACCCCAGGACCTTTCCAAAAGCCCCCTATGCCTCCCACTGTGAATATAACTTTGTGTAAATAGAACCTGGTGGCCAACTGTAGACAAATGAATAGAGCTTTCTTGTCAAATGAGATAAGGCAAAATTATTGAGCCTTTTCTAGGAGTTAAGGCTCATTGGTAGGTACCTTAGAAGATAGATAGTCCATGAATAAGATCTGGTCTCTATACTCAAGGGATCTTGTTTGGGAATAGGATGTTTCTTCAATCCTCTCTCCTTGGGGTGCCCTTTCCGGTTAGGTGTGCCTTAAACCTAGGGCCCCTTGTAGAGATTATAATCTGGAGTCTCCTGTCCATTAATCTGCAAACTTCCTAAGGGCAGCCCCCATATCTTATCCACAAAATAATACCAATGATATTGATTTGCTGCTGAACACACACACACACACACACACACACACACAGCCCATGATATTATTTTCCATTGCTGGTGGTGTGCTTAAGGGTTAAGTCCATCTGCTTCTCTTAATTGAGTCTGGCAGTTTAAAATTCAGAATGCCCTGAAGTTAGTGAATGCTGAGCGAGGGGTCTGTGCACCACAAGGCCATGCAGGTGAAGCCGGGTGAAGACAGATATTGACAGAACTGTCAGAGAAGGAAAAGAAGTTTGCCACTGCTGTGGGAGCTGTTCACTCCCAGCCATGGGTCACATTTGCTAAGGAAGGCTGACTTTTAATTAAAATGTTTAATTATGATTCTGTAATTGAAGCTGGAAAGGAACATCTTGGGATGTCTTCAGTTCCAAACAGCAAAAACCACAGAGAGGATGGCTTTACCCTAGTTTCCCAGAAGGATATCATGCATTGGGCTATACCCAGTAGAAAAACAGTAAATATCGTGATGAACAAAAGGTATTTTGGGGATGAGGGGGAGGAGGACAATTGTATGCATATGCTTTAGTTAATTATGAAAGCAATACATACTCATTGTAAACAGTTCAATAAAAGACAAAAAACAAACTCAATACAGAACTACAAAAACATCTCCAAGATCAGCTCGGTGCTTTGTGACCACCTAGAGGGGTGGGATAGGGAGGGTGGGAGGGAGATGCAAGAGGGAGGGGATATGGGAATATATGTATACATATAGCTGATTTTCTCTGTTACACAGCAGAAATTAACAAAACATTGTAAAGCAATTATACTCCAATAAAGATGTTTAAAAAAAAATCTCCTCCAGGGACTTCCACTTTAGTGAAGATGGAGTAGATGAACTTTCCCCTATTCTTCCCATTGAGCACAGTTAAAAACCCTGGACATTAAATATGAAATAAATAAGTAGATTCTGAAAGGTGGAGGGAGAGGAGGCCAGCCAAGTACCTTGGGACCCAAGGAAGGACACATGATTAGTTCCCTGGGTTTCTTTTCTGCCTCATATATCCCAGACTGAATGCCAGAGAAGCCAGCAATCTGGAAACAGCAATAAGCACAGACAAAGAAAGCCCTGACAAAAGCCTGATCTCTCTACCAAAGGACCAGGGGAGGGGCAGCCTAGGAACGCAGAAACTTCCATAAAATAACCCCTGTACTGATACCAAACACCACAGGAAAAACTGTGGTCCCACCCAAGGGGGAAACCTAGGCTTCACCCTGGGCAGACTCTAATGAGGTTCCCCTGTCTTGGACCGGGTGGTGTCAGAGCCAGGACTGCCATCCCCTCTGGGCTGGGCACTAACAAACGTCCACCACCACTGCAGTATCCGTGGAAACCACATGGGGAACCTGGACTTCAACCCCACTGGGTAGTAAGAGATCACCTTGCCCCCTCCCCTCCAACTGCAGGAGTGGTGTCGTGAATCAGGAGTTTATCCACCACCACCAGCAAACAAGGTCCCCACCCCATGGTGTCAGAGAAAGCCTAGTGGGGAGCCAGAACCTCTACTAGGTCCAGAGTCTCATAATATAACATCCAAAATATCCAGCTTTCAAGGAACAAATAATTCATCATACTAAGAAAAAGGAAGATCTCAGCCTGGATAAAAAAGACAATCAATAGATGCCAATACTGAGATGTTAGAATTATCTGAAAATGACTATAGATTAGTCATTGTTCTCTACTTGCCTTGGGAAAGGATTCTATATCCTCACTGGTTTCCAAGTGCATTGGAGTGCCATCCTATGAGATGAGGAAAGTTTTCCTCCCTATTTATGTTAGGCTTGGCCATGTATGCATTCCATGTCTGAGCAGAAACTCTAGGAGCTAATATATGATTTATCCCTGTTTCTTCCTAATTTGTCTCTATCCTGAGATGAGCATGGACCACATAAGGACTACTCCTTCAGCCTTAACCCCAGAATAAGAGGGATGGGTGGTAGAGCAGCAGCCAATCTGCAGCTCACAAAACTGATCTGTGACTGACTTGTCATATGATCAAGAAATTAAACTTTTTGTATAGTGTAAACTATTAGGCTAACAACTAATTTTTTAAAAGAATTTTAAATAATATTCTAAGGCAGGAGAGGAGATTAAAATGGAATCATGTAAAATGCTCAATTAAAACCAAAGGGGAGGGTGAGGCTTCAAGATGGCAGAAGAGTAAGACTTGGAGATCACCTTGCTCCCCACAAATACATCAGAAATACATCTACATGTGGAACAACTGCTACAGAACACCTACTGAACGCTGGCAGAAGACCTCAGACCTCCCAAAAGGCAAGAAACTCCCCACGTACCTGGGTAGGGCAAAAGAAAAAAGGAAAAACAGAGACAAAAGAATAGGGACGGGACCTGCACCAGTGGGAGGGAGTTGTGAAGGAGGAAAGGTTTCCACACACTAGGAAGCCCCTTCGCGGGTGGAGACTGCGGGTGGGGGAGGGGGGAAGCTTTGGAGCCATGGAGGAGAGCGCAGCAACAGGGGTGCAGAGGGCAAATCAGAGAGATTCCCGCGCAGAGGACCGGTGCCAACCAGCACTCACCAGCCCGAGAGGCTTGTCTGCTCACCCGCCGAGATGGGTGGGGGCTGGGAGCTGAGACTCCGGCTTCGGATGTCAGATCCCAGGGAGAGGACTGGGTTGGCTGCATGAACACAGCCTGAAGGGGGCTAGTGCCCCACAGCTAGCCAGGAGAGAATCCGGAAAAAGGTTTGGACCTGCCGAAGAAGCAAGAGACTTTTTCTTGCCTCTTTGTTTCCTGGTGCTTGAGGAGAGGGGATTAAGAGCGCTGCTTAAAGGAGCTCCAGAGACGGGCGAGAGCTGTGGCTATCAGCGCGGACACCAGAGATGGGCATGAGACGCTAAAACTGCTGCAGCCACCAAGAAGCCTGTGTGCAAACACAGGTCACTCTCCACACCTCCCCTCCCGGGAGCCTGTGCAACCTGCCACCACCAGGGTCCCGTGATCCAGGGACAACTTCCCTGGGAGAACGCACGGCACACCTCAGGCTGGTGCAACGTCACGCTGGCCTCTGCCGCTGCAGACTCACCCTGCATCCGTACCCCTTCCTCCCCCTGGCCTGAGTGAGCCAGAGCCCCCGAAGCAGCTGCTCCTTTAACTCCCGTCCTGTCTGGGAGGGAACAGATGCCCTCAGGTGACCTACATGCAGAGACGGGGCCAAATCCAAAGCTGAACCCCAGGAGCTGTGTGAACAAAGAAGAGAAAGGGAAATTTCTCCCAGCAGCCTCCGGAGCAGTGGATTAAATCTCCACAATGAACTTGATGTAGCCTGCATCTGTGGAATACCTGAATAGATAATGAATCATCCCAAATTGAGAAGGTGGACTTTGGGAGCAACGATATATATATATATTTCCCTATTTTCTCATTTTGTCAGTGTGTATGTGTATGTTTCTGTGTGTGATTTTATCTGTATAGATTTCCTTTTACCATTTGTCCTAGGGCTCTGTCTGTCCATTTTTTTTTTTTTTTTTTTTTTAGTATAGATTTTAGCGCTTGTTATCATTGGTGGATTTGCTTTTTGGTTTGGTTGCTCTCTTCTTTCTTTCTTTCTTTCTTTCTTTTTTTGGTTTTATTTTATTACTTAAAAAATTTTTTAAAAATATTTTTTATTTTTTATTTTAATAGCTTTATTTTATCTTCTTCTTTCTTTCTTTCTTGTTTCATCATTTTATTCTGGGCTGTGTGGAAATACAGGCTCTTGTGCTCCAGCCAGGTGTCAAGGCTGTGCCTCTGAGGTGGGAGAGCCAAGTTCAGGACATTGGTCAACAAGAGACCTCCCATCTCCACATAATATCAAACGGCAAAAATCTCCCAGAAATCTCCATCTCAACACCAAGACCAGCTCCACTCAAAGACCAGCAAGCTACAGTGCTGGACACCCTATGCCAAACAACTAGCAAGACAGGAACACGACCCCACCCATTAGCAGAGAGGCTGCCTAAAATCATAATAAGGCCACAAACACCCCCAAAACACCACCAGAGGTGGACCTGCCCACCAGAAAGACAAGATCCACCCTCATCCACCAGAACACAGGTACTAGTCCCCTCCACCAGGAAGCCTACACAACCCACTGAACCAACCTTAGCCACTGGGGGCAGACACCAAAAACAATGGGAACTATGAATCTGCAGCCTGAGAAAAGGAGACCCAAAACACAGTAAGTTAAGCAAAATGAGAAGGCAGAGAAAAACAGCAGATGAAGGAGTAAGGTAAAAACCAAGCAGACCTAACAAATGAAGAGGAAATAGGCAGTCTACCTGAAAAAGAATTCAGAATAATGATGGTAAAGATGATCCAAAATCTTGGAAATAGAATGGAGAAAATAAAAGAAACGTTTAAAAAGGACCTAGAAGAAGTAAAGAGCAAACAAGGAGTAATGAACAACACAATAAATGAAATTAAAAATCTCTAGAAGGAATCAATAGCAGAATAACTGAGGCAGAAGAACGGATAAGTGACCTGGAAGATAAAATAGTGGAAATAAATACTGCAGGGCAGAATAAAGAAAAAAGAATGAAAAGAACTGAGGACAGTCTCAGAGACCTCTGGGACAACATTAAATGCACAAACATTTGAATTATAGGGGTCCCAGAAGAAGAAGAGAAAAAGAAAGGGACTGAGAAAATATTTGAAGAGATTATAGTTGAAAACTTCCCTAAAATGGGAAAGGAAATAGTTAATCAAGTCCAGGAAGCACAGAGAGTCCCAGACAGGATAAATCCAAGGAGAAACACAAGACACATATTAATCAAAGTATCAAAATTAAATACAAAGAAAACATATTAAAAGCAGCAAGGGAAAAGCAACAAATAACATACAAGGGAAACCTCATAAGTTTCACAGCTGATCTTTCAGCAGGAACTCTGTAAGCCAGGAAGGAGTGGCAGGACATATTTAAAGTAATGAAGGGGAGACACCTACAACCAAGATTACTCTACCCAGCAAAGATCTCATTCAGATTTAACAGAGAAATTAAAACCTTTACAGACAAGCAAACGCTAAGAGAATTCAACATCACCAAACCAGCTTTACAACAAATGTTAAAGGAACTTCTCTAGGCAGGAAACACAAGACAAGGAAAAGACCTACAATACCAAACCCAAAACAATTAAGAAAATGGTAATAAGAACATACATAATGATAATTACCTTAAATGTAAACAGATTAACTGCTCCAACAAAAAGACATAGACTGGCTGAATGGATACAAAAACAAGACCCATATATATGTGGTCTAGAAGAGACCCACTTCATACCTACGGACACATGCAGCCTGAAAGTGAGGGGATGGAAAAAGATATTCCATGCAAAAGGAAATCAAAGGAAGCTGGAGTGGCAATTCTCATATCAGACCAAATAGACTTTAAAACAAAGACTATTACAAGAGACAAAGAAGGACACTACGTAATGATCAAGGGATCAATCCAAGAAGAAGATATAACAATTGCAAATATTTATATTCCCAACATAGGAGCACCTCAATGCATAAGGCAAATACTAACAGCCATAAAAGGGGAAATAGACAGTAACACAATCATAGTAGGGAACTTTAACATCCTACTTTCACCAAAGGAAAGATCATCCAAAATGAAAATAAATAAGGAAACACAAGCTTTAAATGATACATTAAACAAAATGGACTTAATTGATATTTATAGGACATTCCACCCAAAAACAACAGAATACACTTTCTCCTCAAGTGCTCATGGAACATTCTCCAGGATAGATCATATCTTGGGTCACAAATCAAGCCTTGGTAAATTTAAGAAAATTGAAATCGTGTCAAGTATCTTTTCCAACCACAACGCTATGAGACTAGATATCAATTACAGGAAAAAATCTGAAAAAAATACAAACACATGGAAGCTAAACAATACACTACTTAATAACCAAGAGATCACTGAAGAAATCAAAGTGGAAATCAAAAAATACGTAGAAACAAATGACAAAGAAAACACGAAGACCCAAAACCTGTGGGATGCAGCAAAAGCAGTTCTAAGAGGGAAGTTTATAGCAATACAATCCTACCTTAAGAAACAAGAAACATCTCAAATAAACAACCTAATCTTACACCTAAAGCAATTAGAGAAAGAAGAACAAGAAAAGCACAAAGTTAGCAGAAGGAAAGAAAGCATAAAGATCAGAAATAAATGAAAAAGAAATGAAGGAAATGATAGCAAAGATCAATAAAACTAAAAGCTGGTTCTTTGAGAAGATAAACAAAATGGATAAACCATTAGCCAGACTCATCAAGAAAAAAAGGGAGAAGACTCAACTCAGTAGAATTAGAAATGAAAAAGGAGAAGTAACAACTGACACTGCAGAAATACAAAGGATCATGAGAGATTACTACAAGCAACTATATGCCAATAAAATGGACACCCTGGAAGAAATGGACAAATTCTTACAAATGCACAACCATTCAAGACTGAACCACGAAGAAACAGAAAGTACGAACAGACCAATCACAAGCACTGAAATTGAAACTGTGATTAAAAATCTTCTAACAAGCAAAAGCCCAGGACCAGATGGCTTCCCAGGCGAATTCTATCAAACATTTAGAGAAGAGCTAACACCTATCTTTCTCAAACTCTTCCAAAATATAGCAGACAGGGAGGAACACTCCCAAACTCATTCTGCAAGGCCACCATCACCCTGATACCAACACCAGACAAAGATGTCACAAAGAAAGAAAACTACAGGCCAATACCACTGATGAACATAGATGCAAAAATCCTCAACAAAATACTTGCAAAGAGAATTCAACAGCACATTAAAAAGATCATAAGCCATGATCAAGTTGGGTTTATCTCAGGAATACAAGGATTCTTCAATATATGCAAATCAATCAATGTGATACACTGTATTAACAAATTGAAGGAGAAAAACCATATGATCATATCAATAGCTGCAGAGAAAGCTTTTGAAAAAATTCAACACCCATTTATGATAAAAACCCTCCAGAAAGTAGGCATAGAGGAAACTTTCCTCAGCATAATAAAGGCAATATATGACAAACCCACAGCCAACATCGTTCTCAATGGTGAAAAACTGAAACCATTTCCACTAAGATCAGGAACAAGACAAGGTTGCCCACTCTCACCACTATTATTCAACATAGTTTTGGAACTTTCAGCCACAACAATCAGAGAAGAAAAAGAAATAAAAAGAATCCAAAGTGGAAAAGACAAAGTAAAGCTGTCACTATTTGCAGATGACATGGCACTATACATAGAGAATCCTAAAGATGCTACCAGAAAACTACTAGAGCTAATCAATGAATTTGATAAAGTAGCAGGATGCAAAATTAATGCACAGAAATCTCTTGCATTCCTATACACTAATGATGAAAAATCTGATAGTGCAATTAAGGAAACACTCTCATTTACCATTGAAACAAAAAAATAAAATATCTAGGTATAAACCTACCTAAGGAGAGAAAAGACCTGTATGCAGAAAATTATAAGACACTGATGAAAGAAATTAAAGATGATACAATCAGATGGAGAGATATACCATGTTCTTGCATTGGAAGAATCAACATTGTGAAAATGACTATACTACCCAAAGCAATCTACAGATTCAATGCAATCCATATCAAACTGCCACTGGCATTTTTCACAGAAGTAGAACAAAAAATTTTACAATTTGTATGAAAACACAAAAGACCCTTAATAGCCAAAACAGTCTTGAGAATGAAAAACGGAGCTGGTGGAATCAGGCTCCCTGACTTCAGACTATACTACAAAGCTACAGTAATCAAGACAGTATGGTACTGGCACAAAAACAGAAATATAGATCAATGGAACAGGATAGAAACCCCAGAGATAAACCCACGCACATATGGTCACCTATCTTTGATAAAGGAGGCAAGCATATATAGTGGAGAAAAGACAAGCCTCTTCAATAAGTGGTGCTGGGAAAACTGGACAGCTACATGTACAAGAATAAAATTAGAACACTCCCCAACACCATACACAAAACTCAACTCAAAATGGATTAAAGACCTAAATGTAAGGACAGACACTATGAAGCTCTTAGAGGAAAACATAGGCAGAACACTCTATGACATAAATCACAGCAAGATTCTTTTTGACCCACCTCCTAGAGAAATGGAAACAAAAACAAAAATAAACAAATGGGACCTAATGAAACTTCAAAGCTTTTACACAGCAAAGGAAACCATAAACAAGATGAAAAGACAACCCTCAGAATGGGGGAAAATATTTGCCATTGAAGCAACTGACAAAGGATTAATTTCCAAAATTTACAAGCAGCTCATGCAGCTCCATATGAAAAAAAAAAACAACCCAATCCAAAAATGGACAGAAGACCTATATAGACATTTCTCCAAAGAAGATATACAGATTGCCAACAAACAAATGAAAGAATGCTGAACATCATTAATCATTAGAGAAATGCAAATCAAAACTACAATGAGATATCTTCTCACACCAGTTAGAATGGCCATCATAAAAATCTACAAACAATTAATGCCTGAGAGGGTGTAAAGAAAAGGGAACCCTCTTGCACTGTTGGTGGGAATGTAAATTAATACAGCCACTATGAAGAATGGTATGGAGATTCCTTAAAAAACTAAAAATACAATTACCATATGACCCAGCAATCCCACTACTGGGCGTATACCCTGAGAAAACCATAATTCAAAAAGAGTCATGCACCACATTTTCATTGCAGCTCTATTTACAATAGCCAGGACATGGAAGCAACCTAAGTGTCCATCGACAGATGAATGGATAAAGAAGATGTGGCCCATATATACAATGCAATATTACTCAGCCATAAAAAGAAACAAAACTGAGTTATTTGTAGTGAGGTGGATGGACCTATAGTCTGTCATACAGAGTGAAGTAAGTCAGAAAGAGAAAAACAAATACCGTATGTTAACACATATATATGGAATCTAAAAAACAAAACAAAAGAAAAATGGTTATGAAAACCCTAGGGGCAAGATGGGAATAAAGACGCAGTCATACTAGAGAATGGACTTGAGGATACAGGAATGGGGAAGGGTAAGCTGGGAGAAAGTGAGATAGTGGCATGGACATATATCCACTAGCAAATGTAAAATAGATAGCTAGTGGGAAGCAGCCGCATAGCACAGGGAGATCAGCTCAGTGCTCTGTGACCACCTAGAGGGGTGGGATAGGGAGTGTGGGAGGGAGGGAGATAGATGCAAGAGGGAAGAGATATGGGGATATATGTATATGTATAACTGATTGACTTTGTTATAAAGCAGAAACTAACATGCCCTTGTAAAGCAATTATACTCCAGTAAAGATGTTTTAAAAATAAATAAAGAAAGAAATAAAGGAAAAAAAAAGAAAAACCAAAGGGGACATAAAAAGAGGTTAAAAAAGACAACACAATGAAAATAGTAAAATAAAATAGTAGATATTAAGCTAACTAGATCACTAATAACTTTAGATATTCATGGTCTAAACACAGCAATTAAAAAACCATGATAGAATGAATCAAAAAACAAGACCTAATTACATGCTGCTTAAAATAAAAGTACTTTAAATATAAAGACTCATATGGGTTCAAAGGATGGAAAATATATGCCATATTAACAGTAATCAAAAGAAAGATGGAATAGCTGTGTTAGCCTCAGACAAAGTAAAATTCAGAACAAGGACAATTATCAGGGGTTAGGAGGTAATAATATTACATGATTATAAATGGGTCAGGTTTCCCAGGAACCATTAAGAATTATGTGTGTGTACCTAACAGGAGAGCATCAAAATATGCGAGGTAAAAATGGATAGAACTGCAAGGAGAAATAGCTGAATCCACTACTGTAGTTGTAGAATTCTATACCTCTCTATCAGTTTATAGAACTGATAGATAAAGCATGCAGAAAATCAGTAAGGATATAGATGATCTGCAAAGCACTATCAATCAACATGATCTAATTGACATTTATGGAATACTTCATCCATCAACAGCAGAATACGCATTCTTCTCAAGCTCACATGGAAACATTAATCAAGATAGACCACATTCTGGGCCATAAACACACCTGAACAAGTTTAAAAGAATAAAAATTGTACAAAGTAGGTTCTCGGACCACAATGGTATTAAAATAGAAATAAATAACAGAATGATAGCTGGAGAAATCCCCAAATATTTGAAAATTAAACAAGATACTTCTAAGTAATTCATGGGTCAAGGAAGTTTCAAGAGAAAATTTTAAATATTTTGGATTAGATAGAAATGAAAATACAATATACAAAACGTATGAGGTGTAGATGAATCAGGGATTTAAAGGAAACTTATAGAATTAAATGCATTTATAAGAAAAGAAGAAAGATATAAAATCAAAAATTAAACTTCCACCTCGGAAAACCAGAGAAAGAAGAACAAAGTAAGCCTAAAAAAAAAGAAGAAAATAATAAAAATTGGAAAAGAAATCAAGGGCATTAAAAACAAGAAGACAACAGAGGAAAATCAACAAAACCAGTTTGTTCATTGAAATCATCAAAAAAGTTGATAAACCTCTGCCTGGCTAACAAAGAAAAAAGAGAGAGAAGACATACATTACTAATACCAAAATGAGAGAAGGGTCTTAACTACTGATTACATTGACATTAAAATCATAATCAAGGAATACAGTACTGCAAACAGGGATTAGGAGTAGATGGAAGGGAAGGACGGTGAGTATGGTTAAAAAGACAAGAGGAATCCATGTGCTGCTGGAACTTTTCAGTGTCTGGACTATAGTGGTGGATACATATATCTTACAGGTGCTAAACTGTATAGATTTACACACACACACAAGTACAAGTAAAACTGATTAAATCTGAATATGGTTGGTGAATTGTATCAATGTCAATAGCTGGATGTATAATGTAAATGTTATAGTTTTCAAAATGTTGCCATTGGAGGAAAATGGGCAAGTATACAAGGGGTCTCTGTTATTTCTCACAACTCCATGTGACTCTGCAATTTTCTCAATTAAAAGCTAAACAAAACTCATATCCACACTCAGCCTCTTTATGAACCAGTTGGTTTTGTTGTAGTGATGCTGATAGCATTTGAAACATTGTCTTCTAATGTTCTACGGGGCTTCAATTAGAGTAAAATTTCATAAGGATTACTCCCCTCCCCCCCAAAAAAACTCCACCTTAACACAATGGTTATAGAAGCATCATTCATAATAGCTTAAAAGTGGAAACAACCCAAATGTACATGCACAGATTAATGGATAAACAAAATGTGGTGTAGTCATACAACAGAATAATATTTGTCAATAAAAAGAGTGAATGCTATGAGATGGATGAACCTTGAAAATATTATTTGAGTGAAAGAAGCCAAACCCAAAGACTACATGTTGTATGATTCTATTTACATGAAATATCCAGAATATGCAAATTTATTGAAACAGGAAGTAGATTAGGGGTTGCCAGTGGATAGATGGTGAGGTCCAGGAATGGAGAGTGACTGCTAGTGGATATAGGGTTTCTTTTTGAGGTGATAAAATTGTTCTAAACTTACAGTGTGATGAGGTTTGTATGACTCTTTGGATATACTAAAACCATCAAATTGCACATTTTAATTAATGAATTCTATGGTATGTAAATGATATCTCAATAAAAGTGTAAAAAAGAAAGGCAAATGCTTCCTTATATACCAGCAGTGACCAATAAGAATATGAAATTAAAATAATAGTATTTTCAATAGCATCAAAAATGAAATACATATTAATCTAAAAACATTACGGTCTTATATGTGGAAATCTAATAACTGATGAAAGGAATCAAAATATCTAAATAAACGGTGAGATATACTGCTCATGTGTTGGAAGAGTCAATATTGTTAAGATTTCAATTCTTCTCAACTTAATTGATAGAGTCAATATTTTCCCAAAGTTCCTTCAAACTATCTTGTAGATATCAACAAACTGATTCTAAAATTTATATGAAAAAGCAAAGGATTTGAAATAATCGGAACAAAAGAACAAAGTGGAAAGACACGATGCTTGATTTCAAGATTTATTATAAAGCTTCAATAATCAGTGCAGCATGTTGTTGAGAAAGAATTACCACATATATCGATTGAAAGGAACAGAAAGCCCAGAAATAGACCCATAGAAAGGTAATCAACTGACCTTGGATGACAGGAAAAGGCCATGCAATGAAGAAAGTATAGTCTTTTCAACAAATATTTCTGAAGCAATTGGATGTTCATATGTAAAAAAATGAAACTAAATGCAGACCCTACACATTTCACAAAATTATTTCAAAATATATCATAAGCCTAAATATAGAATACAAAATTATAAAATTTTTAGAAGAAAACATATGAGAAAATCCATGTGGCTTTGAGGGTGTTGATGAGCTTTTAGATATAACTCACAAATTTTGATCTATGGAAGAAAAAAATAGATCGGTTAGACTTTATTAAAACTAAAATTTTTGCTTGTGAAAAACAATGTTAAAAAAAGTCACCAACTAAGAATATATTTGTGAAAAACATATCTGGTAAAGGCCTTATATCCAAAATTCAAAAACCCTAAATCTCAACAGTAAGAAAGCAAACAACCCAATTTTTAAAATGGGAAAAAGATCCAAATGAATATGCCTATAAATACTGAGTCATTTGTTTTCTTGTTGTGATTTAAGAGTTTTTATATACATATGCCAAATAGCATATGAAAAGATGCTCAACATAATTTGTCATCTTAGGGATAGGCAAATTAAAATGGGATGCCACTACATACCTATTAGAAGGGCTAAAATCCACAAACTGACTATGCCAATTTCTGTTGAGGACCCAGAACAATAGGAACTCTCATTTATTTCAGGTGGGTGTGCAAAATGTTATAGCCACCTTGAAAGATAGTTTTCCAGTTTCTTACAAAGCTAAAGGTAGTCTTACCATATAATCCACTACTTGTGCTTATCAATATCTGCACAAGTGATATGAGGATGTTAATACACACACAAACCTGCATGCAAATTTTCATAACAGCCTTATTCATAATTGACCAAAACTCAAAGCAACCAAGATATCCTTTAACAGGTGAATGAATAAACAAACTGTGGTACATCTGTACAATGGAAAACTATTTAGGAGTAAGCTCTAAGCTATGTAAAAACATAAATGAATCTTAAATGCATGTTGCTAAGTGAAAGAAGCCAGTATGGAAAAATTATGCACTGTATTATTCCATTAATAGGACATTCTGGAAAAGCAAAAGTATAGAGATGGTAAATGGATCAGTTATTGCCAGGGATTTGGAGGCAGGGGTTGAAGAGGTGGAGTACTGGGAATTTTTAGGCAGTATACTATTCTGTGTGATAATATAAAGATGAATACATCACAGTACACCTTTGTCAAAACCCATGAAAATTTACAGCAGAAAGATTAAACCTTAATATAGGGAGATTTAAAACATAGGGGGTTGGAGGATTCCAGGACAGAATGCATATTGTGGTAAGATAATCTAATTGTATTACAAACAAATGAAATGAACTAAGTAAATTTGGAAATGAATGGAGACTAAAGGCAAAAAGAATTGCACATAAGCACTGTACTCTAGTTGATAAAGTTGTTTCCAACTGGGGTGTAAGTTAGCAATTCTGAAACCACTGTACATGCGGACTGACATTAAACAACTAATTAAAAGGATGGCAGATGGTGGGAACCAGGTTTCTTTCTGTTGAAGTTGAAAGTGGAATCATCATGTTACACTGGATTAGAGTCAGAGAATAAACTCTTGTTCAGTTTAACATGGATACACATGGATATGTAGAGAAATATTTATAGATATGTGTATATAAGTGGGTCAACATATTTTCTTTCTATATCAGCTGAGAAAAACTAAAAGTAATGACGCACCTAGTAGTAATGAGCACACACAAGGCCCAGATCTTGGTTTCTAATACCATTCTGTAATAAAAGGAACCAGAGTTCCTTGGAGAAGTAGATGATTCTAGGACTGGGAAGAAAATATACAAGATGAGCCTAGCATATCTTGTAGTGCCAGAAAGTAAGGAAGTGGTTAAAACAACAACAACCCACAATTATGTGAGTATGTCAAGAAGACACAAGAGCCAACTAAAAGAGCTCCCAGTGGATAAAAGTAGAAAAATAGAGCAACAACAACCTAAATGTAGTATTGGATTACAACCCAATGTATAAAATAAGTATCCATGAGTCTACAATAATATAGATAAATGATTGAATAAATAAATTAGAAACAATAGCTAAATCTCTTATGTAAAAATATTTTAATCAATTTATGTAGATTACCTTTCAGGAAGTGGAGCATAATGCCCCACCCCTTAATTGTGGGCTGCACATAGTAACTTTCTTACACTGGACCAACCAGTCAAACCCTACCTCAGCCAGGTGATCACGATTAACATCAACAATGATAAGCCATGTTGATAGTATTTACCTTTGATATCGTGTAATGAAAATGATACTTCACCTCTGTGTTCTTTCTCCCTCAAACCCATAGCCCCAGTCTAATCATGAGAAAAACACCAGATAAATCCCAGTTGAGGGGCATTCTGCAAAATACCTGACTAGTCCTCCTCAAAATGTCAGGGTCTTCAAAAATAAGGAAAGTCTAAGAAATGGTAATAGTGAAGAGGAGCTTAAGGAGACACATTGACTAAATGCAATGTGCTGTCCTAGATGGGATCCTGGAATAGGTAAAGGACATGAGGTACAAACTAAGGAAATCCAGATAATTGTGGACTTCAGCTAATAATAATGTGACAATATTGGTTCATTCATTGTGGCAATTGTACCGTACTAGTATATGATGTTAGCAATAGGAAAAATGATATGGGTATATGGGACCTCTGTGCAGTCTTTGCATTTTTCGGTAAATTTAAAACTCTTAAAATAAAAATTACTGAAGTTATAAATAACATATCTTGACAAGCTAAAGATAATGTTCAAAAGAATGCCTGAAGTTATCTCAACAAGAAACAAAGCGCTTGAAAAACAGCAGTATCACTCAGCAGCATGTGAACTCCGTGAAGTTGCCTTGTTTTGAAAGTGATGATTTATTTAAATGTGTATGTTTCAATGCCCATTAAACATTTCTCTTCACATCACAGGTGCATCTCATAGAAAGCAGCGGAATCAGTAACTCAGAACAGGTTGCTTCAAGGACCAGCCCAGCTTTGTGAAAACAAAGCAATGGTTCTGGGGTCAACATGCCCTCCCCACCTGAAAGTGAATGAAGAATAAACAAACAGAAGTAAGAAAGGCCTGGAAACTGTGGTAAAAAAAAATCCTTCTGAAAGCACTGAAGGAGTTTAGCATAAAGAAGCAAAGGCTTACTCTATGTTAAAGTTCCCTAAAATAAAGCCCTGTTCCATGGAAATTCACACCATTAAGCTTTCCCATGAGCTAGTCCTCTGGGCCCACCCCCCCCCCCCCCCATTCACTGAGGATTCGGCTCCTTGCTCACCCTCTCCAGTGTGGATGCAGTTCTTCCTTATGATTTTAATAACCACTTAGACAATTCCAGGACCTCCAGGTCTCTCAGACCCATGATCTTCCTGCCAATGATTCTATTCTGCACCTCATCTCAGCCACCTGCTGCCACCATCTAACCCTAGACTCTATTGTTACCAACAGTGCCATCATTCTGACTTTGAGTATCCCATTCTGCAAGCTCTGCCTTGTCGCTCTCCAGTCCACATTCTCTGGTACCGGCACTACGGTGACTCTGACATCCAGAGGATTTCAGCCTACCTCTTATTCCCCTGCAGCCCTAAGGTTCTCACTTCACTTCTTCCCTTATATTTTGTGATTCAACACTATAATCACTCTCTTGCATACACCCTTAGGTCTCTTGCTAATCCCTCCCTCCATCTTACCCATCTGATGTCCTAGGTTGGGTTGCATGGGAAACAGGTTCTGAGATGGAGGTTTGCACACAGGAATTACACTGGAAAATGCTCTCCAGAAAAACTCCAGTGGTCAAGTGAGTGGAACACAATTCAAGAGAAGCCGTAATCACTACACTGATCCATCAGCCACCAGAAACTAGTACAAGGGGATTCCAAAAGATGCTCCCAAAGGTCAGTTGTGATCCAACCATATTATTCCTATATCATTTCTACCTGAAGATCAAAGAGTTTTGTCCGCTTCCATTTCCTCCATCTTGAACCCTCATGGGGCCAATCAAACAATCAGTTGTCAGTCCTCATCTTCCTCCCCTCTCAGCAGCATTTGGCACAGTTACTTTTCATGAGAACACCCCTTTCCCTTAGCCTTCTGGACTCCTACTTCATAAGTAACATCATTTTGGGTTCCTTCCCTGCACCTTCCTCATCTTTCTGAACTTTGGGTTGCTAAAGCTCAGTCATGGACCTGGTCTCTTGATAGTCTCATCAGTTGCTGTGATTTTGCACAGTATCTGTGTGCTACAAAACTCTCCATTTATCTCTACTTCGCCCTTTCCCTTTACCTCAGACTTGCATATCCAGTTCCTTATTCTACATCTCCATTTGAAAGCCTTTTAGACACCTCAAACTTAAAGTAGCTAAAACTCAACTCCTGGTTCCTCCAGTACGCAGTCTGCTCCTTCCACAGTCTTCACCATTTCAGTTAATGGTAATTCCTTTCTTCTGCTTAAAACCTTACAGTCATCTGGGAAGCCCCTCTTTCTCTCATGCTCCACATCAATTTCATCAGCAAATCCCGTTGGATTTAACTTCAAAAATATCCAAACTTCAGCCACTTCTCACTCTCTCCATGGCTGCCACCTTGTTACAAGCCAACGCCATTTTTCATCTAGATTGGGTTGATCTCCCTTCTCCTACCTTTTCCACTTTCAGTCAATTCTCTTCAAACCAGTCAGGGTGAGACCTTTAAACAAAAGACAAACTCTGTCACTCCCTTTCCTTGCACATTAAGAAAAGCCAAGTTTTTATAAGTGGCCATCAAAGCCAATCTCATCACAGCCTCCAGCACCCATTCGGCTCTCAGTGCGCATCACACCAGCCTCCCCACTGCTGTGGGACAGATCAGCGTCGTCCACTTCCGTGTCTTTGCATTTGTCACTGTTTGTCTAAGACCTTTCCCCTGGAGAGATAGGTGACAACCTCACACTTAAGTTCAGTACTTTCTTCAGATATCAACTTAATAGTCTGAGACTTTATTTAAAATAACACTATTTAAAATAACACTAAATACTCTATTTAAAATAATTTACCCTCAATTTTCCCTCTTAGCATTTATTCCCCCCTGAGTGTGTGTGTGTGTGTGTGTGTGTATATATATATATATATATATATATATATATATATATATATATATATATATATATATATAGACAATGAGATATATATATCATTGTCTATCTTGTCCCACTAGAGTACAAAATTCATGAAATCAGGACTTGCTCTATTATGTTCTGGGCTATATACCCAATATACAGAATTGTTTCTGGCACTTACTAGTTGTATAATCCTTATTCAGTGCAGGAATGAATGAATACCTGAATTTTTGAAGAACTGTTCTCTATCATCACGTTAGTCCCTTGCTTAAAACCCTTTAATGGATTTTGTAGGGAGAAAAAGTTCCATCCTACTCTTCATCTTTTCTCCCCAAAAGGAGGGAATAATGATGATTGGCTCAGTTTCCAAGACGTACAACTAGGGGGCAGGTTCATCATAGGTTGAAAGTTCATGTGCATTGGTGTGGCCTCCCTTTTTCCTCTGTTGCCCTGTTTCTGCCAAAGGAGTAAGCTGTTCTCTTCACTTTGCACTTGGGAAGTCTTGTGTAAGGTTAATCCCTTCTTAGGCACTAAGATTTAGGCAGGGAAAAACCACCTGGATGCCTGTTTTAGGCCTTGATTCTAAAGTGCACACCTTGTCTTCACCCCACCCCCACCTCCAACCTGTTTGCTCAAGAAATTGCATGAAGGTTTTAGCAAATGATCCCCAAGTAATAAAGGAATCCTTGATCCCTGTTTGCCAGTGACTTTTGTGCATATATGGGGATGGAGTGACCAGGTCACCTCAGATTATATGGAACTTTTCCTGGTTTCAGCAATGAAAATTTCACATTCTGGGAAAGTCTTTGGTTCCAGGCTAATGGAGATGGTTGGCACCCTAATGGGGAGCATTATGGAAGGAAGACCTGTGATTTGAGGCTGAACTGGGGCATTCTGGGTCTCTTGATCTCACATAGTCTTAACACCACCAAAAATAAAGATTATGGCATATATACAATTCCCTAGTTTTCTCCCACTGAAGAAAAGTATCAGAATGCAAGTAAGAATCAAGTGTTATGGGATTCCTTAACATTTTCTACTTTATAAAAGAATTCTGCAAACACATGTCCTCTCATTATTGGTAGCAACTTACTTGCCACACAGCACCACTGACCTGGACACTCGATGGGCTGCAGAACAGAGTACACGTGCTCCAGTGTGGTTGCTCCCTCCCACCTCTCAGGCTCAATGCCATGTACCCAGTGTGTGAGACTCAGTACTTTACTCACCGCTCCTGCACATGCCTGGGACTTCTTAGCCTTTGTGATTTTCATTTGCTCTTCCCTCTGCTAAATGCACTTTCCCTTTCACAGGCTGGTTTTTGCCTTTTCTTTCCCTGGGACACATCTTGGATGACTTTTTCTCCCTCAGACACTCATGGCTCCATCCTCTTCTTCCTCCTTTTTGAAGGTACTCCCCTTGCAGCTCACTCCAAGTCACCCTTCTTGTCTCTGTTCTCTCATTGTCTGCTCTGCCAGAACTGAAGTTCTTCAAGGTCAGGCAGTTTGTCTTACTCTTTTTCCAACCAGTATGTATTGAATACTTACTACACTCTCTTTACAATGCAGGGGATTTCTGTGTCAGATGCTGAGTTAAAGTAAATAAGTTCCAAGGCCTTTCTGTACTGGAAACAGATGCACATGGAGTCAGTAGATCTGTGATCAAATTCCAGCTCTGTCCCTCATATGGGACAGATTTGTAATTTGTTGTAAAACCTCTGGACCTCAGATTAATTATTTTGTAAAGTGAGACTAAACTCCTTGCTCACCTCATAGCAAGGATCAGAGTGGGAATTAATGTAAATTGCTAAGGGCAATAAAATTGTATGAAGAATGTAAATAATGATTCTATCATTTCTCTCCCCAAAGCACACAGCCTGGCCTGTTTAATTTGTTATAGTCACATGTTTTCCCTACATTATCCACTGGTTCAGATGCCTACTGACCAGTGCATCACCCTTATAATCAGACAGAATGATGGATTTTCTAATGATAGTTTAGATTTAAAATAAGGAGAGTTGTTTCTACTACTGTTCACTGGGTTTAGATACCAAGTAATAATAGCATGTGAAAATACAGCAAAGATGATAAAAAGGAACATCTGTTTCTAAAATTGAAACCATATACATTTTGAGGGATTATTTATGTATTTGCAGGTTGCTGATAGGTAGATTTTTTTTCCCTCTTGATGTGTTTAGTAATTACACATATTGCATAGTTTCTGGAATTGCTAAAATAAATAGACTCTCATGAATTCCTTGGGACTCATTTTAAGGACAGTCCTATTGAACTCACCTACTATTAATTTATATGTAAAATACTATTCCACAGGCATGCTGTTATAACTGGGGGATGATTTCATGGATAATTGCTTCAATGTTGCTAATTCTAGCATATCTATACAAAACAAAGAGTAAGAGGAGTGATTCTAAACACGTTTGAAATATTTATTGAACCAGTGGAAATGACTTCTGGTTTCAAACATCTTAGTTATGGATGTGTTGTGCTGTTATTAGAAGTCGGGTGTTGCGGAAAGACAAACTTGGAATAAGGCAGGTCTGGTGGAATCAGCGCTTTTCCAGATGTCATTCAGTACTTACTTTGAGCCTCAGAATAATCGTCCGTAAAATAGGGAATGTAAAACCAAGGGCTTAAATGTCTTTAGTCACCATCCTAACCACTTTATATATATGATCTCATTTAATGTTCAGAACAATTGTATGAAGCAGGTGCTTATTTACCTTATAAAGGAGAGAAAACTCTTTTATAAAGGCTGTATCTCCTACTCTGGCTGGCTCAGCTTCAGTTGCCCCTTTCTCAGGCTCCTGTCCTTCACCTTATAAGAGCACCCATCCTTCAGGGCAGTCCTTAGGCTCCAGGACACGGGGTAAGAGTGGTGGAGAGCGATACCCGGTGCCTGGTGGGCGCACCTCTTCACCCCACTTCCCCTTTCCTGTATTTCCCTTCACACAGGTGCTGACATGCCAGGCCTCCCTCTGTTTTTACTGCCCACACAGCAGTGAAAGAAGGAGCAGATCTTTCATCCCACCATACCTGGGACCACAGGCTCTCCTCTTGAACCTGATCATTAGATCATGGAAGATCTTATTTCATAAGTTCCTCATTTATTTCTTACTAGAATTACAGAGTTTTGCAGAATGATCACCACCATCCTACCCTCAAAATCCTCTTACTTCACACATACTTACTTCGTGCTCTCTGGTATAGTGACTATATTAATAAACCTTATCCAAATAAGGCCACATTGCATAAAACTGCAAATTTATATAAGGGACACTGAGATAAAACACTCAGGAGTGAGACTGCCTATATCCTTTAAGTCCTTGGACCTTGTCATTTACTGAGTCCCTTACCCCACTAAGACTGCTTGGGTGTGAGCTAAGTCTAGGTGTTCAAGACATCCGTGGTGTCCTGGGTTTCTTTGCTTGCTTCTTTTCTCAAGAATATTGCCAGGTGTTTCAAATAGCATTCAGCCAACAACCAGCTGGTGTTCATTAAATGCCTGGTAAATGCCTGGTCCTGAATCAGACACAAAGCAATTTGGACATCTGCCTCCCGTTACCAGGTCCAGGATCCCATACCAGTAACAGTGGGCTTTTAGTACTAAGAAAAGTTGAGACGAAGCAAAACCACTCTGACCCATGGAATATTGGGAGGTATTTTTTGTTGGTTTTGTTTTCAATCAACGTCCTGATGCTTACTTAGCTGGGAAGAAGAATGGGAACTAGTCTTAGATACCTCTAACCAAGAGACAGAAGAGACATGCTGACTAGATCATAAATAAGAGAGAAAAATACTGCTCCCACGCCCACATTTCCCATTCCTTCACAGTGGTCAGGCCCTTCTCAGCACCACAACCTCTCACCCCAGGTGACGTTCAGGCACATGATCAGAAGACCCAGGTCAGCTTGGTACTTTGGCACTGGAAGATTCCCCTGGTAGTTTCCCTTTTAGCCTCCCCTTTGGGGATCCTGGTATCTTGGAACCATCTGCCTGTGATGATATCTGTCAGGTAGATGCTGAAACTCCACTGCCCCTGTGTATCAACCCAGAGGAAGGAGGGGGCACACTATCCTGAGACATAGAGGCTGCCCTTTGCATGGCTCTGTTAATACATAAAGAGATGCACCATCTTTGTTCAGAGTGTTTCTTAGTCCTGGAGGGTCTATGACTCTAGACTCTCACCCGTGAGGGGAAAGCACAGAATACACCCCCAGACTCTAGATTCTGTGGAGCCCCATGTGATTGATAGCCATGTTTTCAGTCCACAGGACAAGATGGAATACAGCTCTGTGACGCTCCAAGGCAAGGTAGTAGTTAATGAGAGAGAAGGTAAAAAAGGTTCTCTTTGGGATCATTTGCAGACATGCTACTCTCAAACTGAAGAGCAGTTGAGACAATGCAAAGGCTTAAGAATGGGAAATGACAGCATAGTTTTGGCAAAGCAAATAACTAAAAGCCTCTATCTTCTATTAAAAGGGACCAAGCGAGCCAGTGTTGACAAGAACTGGGGTGGGGGGGTTGTGCATTTATAGGATTATTATTATTTTTTTAAATCAATTAACCAAAAATTTTATTTAATAGCTACTATGTGTCTATCCTTACCTTGGGTGCTACGAAGGAACACAAAAGAATTATATGGCATTGCTCATACTCAGGACCTTTTTTTTTTTTTTTTTACATATCTTTATTGGAGTATAATTGCTTTACAATGTTGTGTTAATTTCTGCTGTATAACAAAGTGAATCAGCTATACGTATACATATATCCCCATATTCCCTCCCTCTTGTTTCTCCCTCTCACCCTCCCTATCCCACCTCTCTAGGTGCTCACAAAGCTCGGAGTTGATCTCCCTGTACTATGCAGCTGCTTCCCACTAGCTATCTATTTTACATTTGGTAGTGTATATATGTCCATGTCACTCTCTCACTTCGTCCCAGTTTACCCTTCCCCCTCTCTGTGTCCTCAAGTCCATTCTCTACGTCTGCGTCTTTATTCCTGTCCTGCCTGTAGGTACTTCAGAACTTTTTTTTTTTTTTTTAGATTCTCTATATATGTGTTAGCATACGGTATTTGTCTTTCTCTTTCTGACTTACTTCACTCTGTATGACAGACTCTAGGTCCATCCACCTCACTACAAATAACTCAATTTCTTTTTACAGCTGAATAATATTCCATTGTATATATGTGCCACATCTTCTTTATCCATTCATCTGTCAATGGACACTTAGGGTGCTTCCATGTCCTGGCTATTGTAAGTAGTGCTGCAATGAACATTGTGGTACATGTATCTTTTTGAATTATGGTTTTCTCAGGGTATATGCCCAGTAGTAGGATTGCTGGGTTGTATGGTAGTTCTATTTTTATTTTTTTAAGGAACCTCCATACTGTTCTCCACAGTGGCTGTATCAATTTACATTCCCACCAACAGTGCAAGAGGGTTCCCTTTTCTCCACAGCCTCTCCAGCATTTATTGTTTGTAGATTTTTTGATGATGGCCATTCTGACTGGTGTGAGATGATACCTCATTGTAGTTTTGATTTGCATTTCTCTAATGAGTAGTGATGTTGAGCATACTTTCATGTGTTTGCTCTCAATCTGTATATCTTCTTTGGAGAAATGTCTACTTAGGTCTGCTGCCCATTTTTGGATTGGGTTGTTTATTTGTTTGATATTGAGCTACTTGTATATTTTGGAGATTAATTCTCTGTCAGTTGCTTCATTTGCAAATATTTTCTCCCATTCTGAGGGTTGTCTTTCTGTCTTGTTTATGGCTTCCTTTGCTGTGCAAAAGATTTTAAGTTTCATTAGGTCCCATTTGTATATTTTTGCTTTTATTTCCATTTTATAGGAGGTGGGTCAAAAAGGTTCTTGCTGTGATGTATGTCATGGAGTGTTCTGCCTATGTTTTCCTCTAAGAGTTTTACAGTGTCTGGCCTTACATTTAGGTCTTTAATCCATTTTGAGTTTATTTTTGTGTATGGTATTCAGGAGTGTTCTAATTTCATTCTTTTACATGTAGCTGTCCAGTTTTCCCAGCACCACTTATTGAAGAGGCTGTCTTTTCTCCATTGTATATTCTTCTCTCCTTTATCCAAAATAATGTGACCATATGTGCGTGGGTTTATCTCTGGGCTTTCTACCCTGTTCCATTGATCTATATTTCTGTTTTTGTGCCAGTACCATACTGTCTTGATTACTGTATCTTTGTAGTATAGTCTGAAGTCAGGGAGCTTGATTCCTCCAGCTCCGCTTTTCTTTCTCAAGATTGCTTTGGTTATTTGGGGTCTTTTGTGTTTCCATATAAATTGTGAAAGTTTTTGTTCTAGTTTTGGGAAAAATGTCATTGGTAGTTTGATAGGGATTGCACTGAATCTGTAGATTGCTTTGGGTAGCAGAGTCATTTTCACAATGTTGATTCTTCCAATCCAAGAACATGGTATATCTCTCCAACTGTTTGTATCATTTTTAGTTTCTTTCATCAGTGTCTTATAGTTTTCTGAATACAGGTCTTTTTTCTCCTTAGGTAGGTTTATCTGTAGATATTTTATTCTTTTTGTTGCAATGGTAAATGGGAGTGTTTCCTTAATTTCTCTTTCAGATTTTTCATTATTAGTGTACAGGAATGCAAGAGATTTCTGTGCATTAATTTTCTATCCTGCTACTTTACCAGATTCGTTGATTAGGTCCGGTAGTTTTCTGGTAGAGTCTTTAGGATTCTCTGTATAGTATCATGTCATCTGCAAACAGTGACAGCTTTACTTCTTCTTTTCCGTTTTGTATTCCCTTTATTTCTTTTCCTTCTCTGATTGCTGTGGCTAAAACTTCCAAAACTATGTTAAATAATAGTGATGAGAGTGGGCAACCTTGTCTTGTTCCTGATCTTAGTGGAAATGGTTTCAATTTTTCACCACTGAGAACGTTGTTGGCTGTGGGTTTGTCATGTATGACCTTTATTATATTGTTGTAAGTTCCCTCTATGCCTACTTTCTGGAGAGTTTTTATCATAAATGGTGTTGAATTTTTTCGAAACTTTTTCTGCATCTATTGAGATGATCATGTGGTTTTTCTCCTTCAATTTGTTAATATGGTTTATCATATTGATTGATTTGTTTTTATTGAAGAATCCTTGCATTCCTGGGATAAACCCCACTTGATCATAGTGTATGATCCTTTTAATGTGCTGTTGGATTCTGTTTGCTAGTATTTTGTTGAGGATTTTTGCATCTATGTTCATCAGTGATATCGGCCTGTAGTTTTCTTTCTTTGTGGCGTCTTTGTCTGGTTTTGGTATCAGGGTGATGGTGGCCTCTTAGAATGAGTTGGGGAGTGTTCCTCCCTCTCTGCTGTATTTTGGAAAAGTTTCAGAAGGATAGGTGTTAGCTCTTCTCTAAATGTTTGAGAGAATTCACCTGTGAAGCCATCTGCTGCTGAGCTTTTGTTTGTTAGAAGATTTTTAATCAGAGTTTCAATTTCAGTGCTTGTGATTGGTCTGTTCATATTTTCTATTTCTTCCTGGTTCAGTCTCAGAAGGTTGTGCATTTCTAAGAATTTGTCCATTTCTTCCAGGTTGTCCATTTTATTGGCATAGAGTTGCTTGTGGTAGTCTCTTAGGATGCTTTGTATTTATTCAGTGTCTGTTGTAACTTCTCCTTTTTCATTTCTAATTTTATTGATTTCAGTCCTCTCCCTCTTTTTCTTGATGAGTCTGGCTAATGGTTTGTGAATTTTGTTTATCTTCTCAAAGAAGCAGCTTTTAGTTTTATTGATCTTTGCTATTGTTTTCTTTGTTTCTATTTCATTTATTTCTGCTCTGATCTCTATGATTTCTTTCCTTCTGCTAACTTTGGGTTTTGTTTGTTCTTCTTTCCCTAGTTCCTTTAAGTGTAAGGTTAGATTGTATATTTGAGATTTTTCCTGTTTCTTGATGTAGGCTTGTATAGCTATAAACTTCCCTCTTACAACTGCTTTTGCTGCATCCCATAGGTTTTAGATTGTAGTTTCTTCATTGTCATTTGTCTCTAGGTATTTTTGGAATTCCTCTTTGATTTCTTCAGTGATCTCTTGGTTATTTAGTAGTGTCTTGTTTAGCCTCCATGTGTTTGTATTTTTTACAGATTCATTCCTGTAATTGATACCTAGTCTCATAGCATTGTGGTCAGAAAAGATATTCGATACGATTTCATTTTTCTTAAATTTACAAAGGCTTGATTCATGACCCAAGATATGATCTAACCTGGAGAATGTTCCATGAGCACCTGAGAAGAAAGTGTATTCTCTTGTTTTTGGGTGGAACGTCCTATAAATATCAATTAAGTCCATCTTGTTTAATGTATCATTTAAAGCTTGTGTTTCCTGATTTATTTTCATTTTGGATGATCTGTCCATTGGTGAAAGTGGAGTGTTAAAGTCCCCTACTATGATTATGTTACTCTCGATTTCCCCTTTTATGGCTGTTAGCATTTGCCTTATGTATTTAGGTGCTCCTATGTTGGATGCATAAATATTTACAATTTTATATCTTCTTCTTGGATTGATCCCTTGATCATGATGTAGTGTCCTTCTCTGTCTCTTGTAATCGTCTTTATTTTAAAGTCTATTTTTTTCTGATATGAGAATTGCTACTCCAGCTTTCTTTTGATTTCCATTTGCATGGAATATCTTTTTACATCCCCTCCCTTTCAGTCTGTATGTGTTCCGAGGTCTGAAGTGGGTCTCTTTTAGACAGAATATGTACAGGTCTTGTTTTTGTATCCATTCAGCCAGTGTATGTCTTTTGGTTGGAGCATTTAATCCATTTATATTTAAGGTAGTTATCGATATGTATGTTCCTATTACAATTTTCTCAATTGTTTTGGGTTTGTTGTTGTAAGGCTTTTCCTTCTCTTGTGCTTCCTGCCTTGAGAAGTTCCTTTAGCATTTGTTTTACAGCTGGTTTGGTGGTGCTGAACTCTCTTACCTTTTGTTTGTCTGAAGGTTTTAATTTCTCCATTGAATCTGAATGAGATCCTTGGTGGGTAGAGTAATCTTCATTGTAGGTTTTTCCCTTTCATCTTTTTCAATATGTCCTGCCACTCCCTTGTGGCTTGCAGAGTTTCTGCTGAAAGTTCTACTGTTTAACCTTATGGGCATTCCCTTGTATGTTAATTGTTGTTTTTCCCTGGCTGCTTTCAATATATTTTTTTTTGTATTTAATTTTTGAGAGTTTGATTAATTTGTGTCTTGACGTGTTTCTCCTTGGATTTATCCGGTATGGGACTCTCTGCACTTCCAGGACGTGATTGACTATTTCCTTACACATATTAGGAAAGCTTTCAACTATAATTTCTTCAAATATTTTCTCAGTCTCTCTTTTTTTCTCTTACTTTTCTGGGACCCTTATAATGCTGGTGTGTTTAATGTTGTCCCAGAGGTCTCTGAGATTGTCCTCAATTCTTTTCATTTTTTTTTTTTCTTTATTCTGCTCTGTGCTAGTTATTTCCACTATTTTATCTTCCAGGTCATTTATCCGTTCTTCTGCCTCAGTTATTCTGCTATTGATTCCTTCTAGAGAAATTTTAATTTCATGTATTGTGTTGTTCATCATTGTTTGTTTGCTCTTTAGTTCTTCTAGGTCCTTGTTAAATGTTTCTTATATTTTCTCCATTCTATTTCCAAGATTTTGGATCATCTTTACTATCATTACTCTGAATTTTCTTTCAGGTAGGCTGTCTATTTCCTTTTCATTTGTTTGGTCTGGTGGTTTTTTACCTTGCTCCTTCATTTGCTGGTTATTTCTCTGTCTTCTCAATTTGCTTAACTTACTGTGTTTGGGGTCTCCTTTCACAGGCTGCAGTTTTGTAGTTCCCATTGTTTTTGGTGTTTGCTCACAGTGGGTAAGGTTGATTCAGTGGGTGTGTAGGCTTCCTGGTGCAGGGGACTGGTGCTCATGTTCTGGTGGATTAGGCTGAATCTTGTCTTTCTGGTGGGCAGGACCATGTCCGCTTGTGTGTTTTGGGGTGTCTGTGAACTTATTATGATTTTAGGCAGCCTCTCTGCTAATGGGTGTGGTTGTGTTCCTGTCTTGCTATTTGTTTTGCCTAGGGTGTCCAGAAGTGTAGCTTACTGGTTATTGAGTGGAGCTGGGTCTTAGTGTTTAGATGGAGATCTCTGGGAGAGCTTTTGCCATTTGATATTATGTGGAGCTGGGATGTCTCTGGTGGTCTAATGTCCTTAACTTGGGTCTCCCACCTCAGAGGCTCAGGCCTGACAGCCAGCCAGAGCAGCAAGACCCTGTCAGCCACATGGCTTTTGGGAAGTCTGAGGTCTTCTGCCAGCATTTAGTAGGTATTCTGTAGGAGTTGTTCCACATGTAGATGTAGTTTGGATGTATTAGTGGGGAGGCAGATGATCTCCACGTCTTAGTCCTGTGCCATCTTGAAGCCATTCTCTGTTGTTTGTGCTTTGGGTGTCATATCTTGTCATAACAAGTCATTGCCCTATGTAAGGGTACCTAAGGTAAGTATGCATGAATGGAGTGGTGTCTGTTTTCCCTCTACACACAAGTTCCACAGGCAATATTTCTGTTTGTATACCCCAAATCAAAAAAGTATCTAACACATAGTAGAAGCTCAATATTGAATAATGGAATGAATGAATAAATAAAATATGGATTTAATGAGGAATGAAATGAGAGTATAATTAGAAAGACTCTCAAATAGAGGGAAATATATTTTAAGATGGAGAGAGTTGAGCACGCTTATAGCTGGATATGAGAGGCATTTGAAAAGCAGTGAATGAAGATACTCAAGACATTAGAGTAATAAATGGTGTAAATGGGAAGGGACCCAGGTGAGAATTACCTTGCACAGGAGGGTCACTTTTTCCACAGAATCACAGGTGTGTGTCAGTAGGGAAATGCAGATGCTCACACCTGGGATCTGGTTTTGTTTTGTGTTTGTGTTGTGCCTGCCTAAGCGTGTGGACTTTGTAGAAGACACTGAGTAGAATCATCACTAGAAATTAGTAAGGGATTCCTAGTCCTTGCAGAAGACCCAGGGGAGGTAAGTCTTCATCATTTTCTTGCTACCAATCCCCATACTTGGGAGATTATTCTTCCTATAGGTACTGTGCACCACAGGGTGTAGGGGAAGCAGAGGATCTGCACTCCATGCCTGAAGGAATGCCTTTCTGCACCCACCTTGCATAGTGTGCACTTGTCATTGGACTCTAAGATGTGGGGCCGTTATGTCCATTTGTCCAGAATTGTGGAAGTGTCCCTACTCCAACAGTGCCCAGCATCTTTCTCATGGTTTTATACAGAAACATACTTGATAGAGTAAATCTGGCCTCCTTTTTCCTGTATTGTACTGTGCTAAAATGTCATTCTTGATGGTGTGTTATAAAAAGAAACATTTATTCCTAATGGGTATTCTTTTCACTGCAAATACTAACACCAAAAAAACAAAACAGCAACAAAAACAACAATAAACCTTGCCTACACTGAAAGCAAACTGAATATTCAACAACTGAACTTGAGTGCAGCTTAAGAAATTAGGTGGAATTACGGAGAAACATATTGTTCCAAAAAAATGTTATTACCCATAGTGGAGAGGAGCTGTTCATAGCTGTTAAACTGGGCTGCAGATTATGTTTTGAGGATGGCTTCAAAGATGATGGCAGAATGTGTCTGACTCTAGGTGAGGGGACGTGAATTACTCACCACATTAAAAAAAAATCTCACTTGTATCCACAAGCAAAATAGTATTTTTGAAACTGAGCAGGACCCTTCATGGCCTTCCTAGGGACAAACCCCCTAGTGTCCTCTGCCTCTTGCTTGTATAGAAGCTTTAGCCTCCTAGGCCTTCTCTGAGTTCCAAACATCAAATTTAATCAAATAAGTGAGGAAATGCAGAAAGAAAGGAAAGTAGTCAAGCGAAACAAAATAATAATCGTTTAATTATAAAACAAAATTAGTTCCTCCTCAAGGGCTATAGATAATATTCTGAACCATATCCTTGAGTTGTTTGCAGACACTAAAATCCCCACCAGGTGGAAGAAATTAACTGCATGATGACCATGAGCATATCGACCCCAGATGGGCTGGAGCCTGAGGATTGATAATACTGACACCTGTGACCTCACCTGGTTACCTCACCATCAACCAGCCAGAGACCTGTGCATGAGCTGGTCAGGCATCCTGCAGCCCACACCACTAACCTTGCCTTTTAAAACCCCTTCCCTTGTTACTGAGCTCTGACCACAACATCAACAGTCAGCTCTAGCCACCACCAGAGCCTCCCATCAAGCCTCTTAGATAGCCTCAGCCACCAGAGGACAGACAGCAGAAGCAAGAAGAACTACAATCCTGCAGCCTGTGGAACAAAAACCACATTCACAGAAAGATAGACAAGATGAAAAGGCAGAGGGCTATATACCAGAAGAAGGAACAAGATAAAACCCCAGAAAAACAACTAAATGAAGTGGAGCTAGGCAATCTTCCAGAAAAAGAATTCATAATAATGATAGTGAAGATGATCCAGGACCTCAGAATAAGAATGGAGGCAAAGATCGAGAAGATGCAAGAAATGTTTAACAAAGACCTAGAAGAATTAAAGAACAAACAAACAGAGATGAACAATACAATAACTGAAATGAAAACTACACTAGAAGCAATCAATAGCAGAATAACTGAGGCAGAAGAACGGAGAAGTGACCTGGAAGACAGAATGGTGGAATTCACTGCTGTGGAACAGACTTAAGAAAAAAGAATGAAAAGAAATTAAGACAGCCTAAGAGACCTCTGGGACAACATTAAACGCAACAACATTTGCATTATAGGGGTCCCAGAAGGAGAAGAGAGAGAGAAAGGACCAGAGAAAATATTTGAAGAGGTTATAGTCGGAAACTTCCCTAACATGGGAAAGGAAATAGCCACCCAAGTCCAGGAAGTGCAGAGAGTCCCAAACAAGATAAATCCAAGGAGAAACACACCGAGACACATAGTAATCAAACTGGCAAAAGTTAAAGACAAAGAAAAATTATTGAAAGCAGCAAGGGAAAAAAGACAAAAAACATACAAGGGAACTCCCATAAGGTTAACAGCTGATTTCTCAGCAGAACCTCTACAAGCCAGAAGGGAGTGGCAACATATACTTAAAGTGATGAAAAGGAAGAGGCTACAACCAAAATTACTCTACCCAGCAAGGATCTCATTTAGATTTGATGGAGAAATCAAAAGCTTTACAGAAAAGCAAAAGCTAAGAGAATTCAGCACCACCAAACCAGCTCTACAACAAATGCTAAAGGAACTCCTCTAAGTGGGAAACACAAGAGAAGAAAATGACCTACAAAAACAAACCCCCCAAAATTAAAAAATGGTAATAGGAACATACATATTGATAATTACCTTACACGTGAATGGATTAAATGCTCCAACCAAAACACACAGGCTTGCTGAATGGATACAAAAATAAGACCCATATATATGCTGTGTACAAGAGACCCACTTCAGACCTAGGGACACATACAGACTAAAAGTGAGGGGATGGAAAAAGATATTCCATACAAATGGAAATCAAAAGAAAGCTGGAGTAGCTATACTCATATCAAATAAAATAGACTTTAAAATAAAGAATATTACAAGAGACAAGGAAGGACACTACATAATGATCAAGGGATCAATCCAAGAAGAAGATATAACAATTATAAATATATATGCACCCAACATAGGAGCACCTCAATACATAAGGCAACTGCTAACAGCTCTAAAAGAGGAAATCGACAGTAACACAATAATAGTGGGGGACTTTAACACCTTACTTACACCAATGGACAAATCATCCAAAATGAAAATAAATAAGGAAAGAGAAGCTTTAAATGATACATTAAACAAGATGGACTTAATGGATATTTATAGGACATTCCATCCCAAAACAGCAGATTACACTTTATTCTCAAGTGTGCACCGAACATTCTCCAGGATAGATCATATCTTGGGTCACAAATCAAGCCTCAGTAAATGTAAGAAAATTGAAATCATATCAAGCATCTTTTCTGACCACAATGCTATGAGATTAGAAATGAATTACAGGGAAAAAAACGTGAAAAGCACAAACACATGGAGGCTAAACAATACGTTACTAAATAACCAAGAGATCACTGAAGAAATCAAAGAGGAATTCCAAAAATACCTAGAGACAAATGACAATGAAAACACGATGATCCAAAACCTATGGGATGCAGCAAAACCAGTTCTAAGAGGGAAGTTTATAGCTATACAAGCCTACCTAAAGAAACAAGAAAAATCTCAAGTAAACAATCTAACCTTACACCTAAAGGAACTACAAAAAGAAGAACAAACAAAACCCAAAGTTAGCAGAAGGAAAGAAATCCTAAAGATCAGAGTGGAAATAAATGAAATAGAAACTAAGAAAATAATAGCAAAGATCAATAAAACTAATAGGTGGTTCTTTGAGAAGATAAACAAAATTGATAAGCCATTAGCCAGACGAAAAAGAGGGAGAGGACTCAAATCAATAAAATTAGAAATGAAAAAGGAGAAGTTACAACAGACACTGAATAAATACAAAGCATCCTAAGAGACTACTACAAGCAACTCTATGCCAATAAAATGGACTACCTGGAAGAAATGGACAAATTCTTAGAAAGGTATAACCTTCCAAGACTGAACCAGGAAGAAACAGAAAATATGAACAGGCCAATCACAAGTAATGAAATTGAAACTGTGATTAAAAGTCTTCCAACAAACAAAAGTCCAGGACCAGATGGCTTCACAGGTGAATTCTATCAAACATTGAGAGAAGAGCTAACACCCATCCTTCTGAAACTCTTCCAAAGATTTGCAGAGGAAGGAACACTCCCAAACTCATTCTACGAGGCCACCATGACCCTGATACTAAAACCAGACAAAGATACTACAAAAAAAGAAAATTACAGACCAATATCACTGATGAATATAGATGCAAAAATCCTCAACAAAATACTAGCAAACAGAATCCAACAACACATTAAAAGGATCATACACCACGATCAAGTGGGATTTATCCCAGGGATTCAAGGATTCTTCAATATATACAAATCCATCAATGTGATACACCATATTAACAAATTGAAGAATAAAAACCATATGATCATCTCAATAGATGTAGAAAAAGCTTTTGACAAAATTCAACACCCATTTATGATAAAAACTCTCCAGAAAGTGGGCATAGAGGGAACCTACCTCAACATAATAAAGGCCATATACGACAAACCCACAGCAAACATCATTCTCAATGGTGAAAAACTGGAAGCATTTCCTCTAAGATCAGGAACGAGACAAGGATGTCCACTCTCACCACTATTATTCAACATAGTTTGGGAAGTCTTAGCCATGGCAATCAGAGAAGAAAAAGAAATAAAAGCAATGCAAATTGGAAAAGAAGAAGTAAAACTGTCATTGTTTGCAGATGACATGATACTATACATAGAGAATCCTAAAATTGCCACCAGAAAACTACTAGAGCTAATCAATGAATTTGGTAAAGTTGCAGGATACAAAATTAATGCACAGAAATCTCTTGCATTCCTATACACTAATGAAGAAAAATCTGAAACAGAAATTATGGAAACACTCCCATTTATCATTGCAACAAAAAGAATAAAATACCTAGGAATAAACCTACCTAGGAAGACAAAAGACCTGTATGCAGAAAACTATAAGACACTGATTAAAGAAATTAAAGATGATACCAACAGATGGAGAGATATACCATGTTCTTGGATTGGAAGAATCAATATTGTGAAAGTGGCTATACTGCCCAAAGCAATCTACAGATTCAATGCAACCCCTATCAAATTACCAGTGGCATTTTTTACGGAACTAGAACAAATCATCTTAAAATTTGTATAGAGACACAAAAGACTCCGAATAGCCAAAGCAGTCTTGAGGGAAAAAAAAGGAGTTGTAGGAATCAGACTCCCTGACTTCAGACTATACTACAAAGCTACAGTAATCAAGACAATATGGTACTGGCACAAAAACAGAAACATAGATCAATGGAACAAGATAGAAAGCCCAGAGATTAACCCACTCACCTATGGTCAACTAATCTATGACAAATGAGGCAAAGATATACTATGGAGAAAAGACAGTCTCTTCAATAAGTGGTGCTGGGAAAACTGGACAGCTACATGTAAAAGAATGAAATTAGAACACTCCCTAACACCATACACAAAAATAAACTCAAAATGGATTCGAGACCTAAATGTAAGACCGGACACTATAAAACTCTTAGAGGAAAACATAGGCAGAACACTCTTTGACATAAATCACAGCAAGATCTTTTTTGATCCACCTCCTAGAGTAATGAAAATAAAAACAAAAATAAACAAATGGGACCTAATGAAACTTCAAAGCTTTTGCACAGCAAAGGAAACCATAAACAAGACGAAAAGACAACCCTCAGAATGGGAGAAAATATTTGCAAATGAATCAACGGACAAAGGATTAATCTCCAAAATATATAAACAGCTCATTCAGCTCAATAGTAAAGAAACAAACAACCCAATCCAAAAATGGACAGAAGACCTTAATAGACATTTCTCCAAAGAAGACATACAGATGGCCAAGAAGCACATGGAAAGATGCTCAACATCACTAATTATTAGAGAAATGCAAATCAAAACTACAATGAGGTATCACCTCACACCAGTTAGAATGGGCATCATCAGAAAATCTACAAACAGCAAATGCTGGAGAGGGTGTGGAGAAAAGGGAACCCTCTTGCACTGTTGGTGGGAATGTAAATTGATAGAGCCCTTATGGAGAACAATATGGAGGTTCCTTAAGAAACTAAAAATAGAATTACCATATGATCCAGCAATTCCACTACTGAGCATATACCCAGAGAAAACCGTAATTCAAAAAGACACATGCACCCTAATGTTCATTGCAGCACTATTTACAATAGCCAGGTCATGGAAGCAACCTAAATGCCCATTGACAGACGAATGTATAAAGAAGTTGTGGTACATATATACAATGGAATATTATTCAGCCATAAAAAGGAACGAAATTGAATCATTTGTTGAGACGTGGATGGATCTAGAGACTGTCAGACAAAGTGAAGTAAGTCAGAAAGAGAAAAACAAATATCGTATATTAACGCATGTATGTGGAACCTAGAAAAATGGTACAGATGAGCTGGTTTGCAGGGCAGAAGTTGAGACACAGATGTAGAGAACAAACGTATGGACACCAAGGGAGGAAAACTGCAGTGAGGTGGGGATGGTGGTGTGCAAAAAAAAAAAAAAAAAACCTTCCCTGAAAGCCATTGGGAAGTTTGGGTCTTTTGAGCATGAGCTGCCTATTCTCCTTTCTTGGCAGCTTGCAATAATTGCTGTATTTTCCTTTACAAAAATCCAGTGTCAGTAGATTGGTTTTGCTGCATGTCAGGTTAGTGGGTCCAAGTTTGGTTTGGTAATGTTTTGAAGTAAAATGTTCTTGCTATAAGTAAGAATGGGTTAGTGTCTTTACTACAGAGAAGATGAAAGTGAAATGGTTTGCACTAGAAATATCTTAGTTTCCGTTATTTTAACTTGTGACTCTAATTTTGATGGTCATCATATTATACCAAATATTTGAAGACAACTGGGCTCATTTCTTCTCTAAACTGAATGTGTCCCTTAAGAACTGCAGAGTTTACACATCACCCTGAGCTTTGATAATGAATTCTATAGCCATAATTCCTACAGCTCCAATAGCGAATATCTATGTTTCCTGCCACTGGTAATCAGGAATTAAAGGGAAGTACAGTCATATTTACATATTTAACTCCATGAAAATGAGAAATAAAGGAAAACTGGTGTTTAAACTGAGTGAAATTGCAAAAAAAAAAAAAAAGAAAAAGGTATTTTTAAAGAGGAAGATTTGATTTCGGTATGAGTAACATTTGCGTAGTTCAAATATTGCTTTAATTAAGCAACTGGGATGCAGATGCACCTGATCTTGGTTAAGCTATTTGCACTTGTAAATGTTAGAGTTTGACTGTATTAGTAAAATTCTGCTTATTGATGTAAATTGCATGCAGTGAAAACCCTGTCTTTATTGTGTTCTCCTGCATTCACATGGCTCATAGTAATTATAGATACATTCAGATTTTGAAGCTGAATGCACTGTATTCTGCAAGTCATTTAGTAGTGATTCTCCCAAGATTCTCATTATCAAATTGCTAAGTAAAGCAAACAGCAGTTTAACACCCTCCAGGTTGAGATCCTTTTAACCTTCTGAGCAGCTTCCAGTCCTGAGCTGCTAGAGGTTTCATGTTGAAGCAGCTTCTGGCCAGACTTCTCTCTTTCTGAGCTTACTAGAAATACATAGGGCTAGTAGATGCCAAAATAGGTCCAAGTAGCAACTACTACTCGGTGAGATGTGTTTGCACAAATACTTCCACAAAGTTGCTTTGATTCCAACCCTAAAAATCTTCCTAATGTTCCTTTCTATCTTCACCCTTGTTATTACACATGATGCATCATCACATATCTTTTGGATACTTTGACGGAACAAGGTGTTCCTGTTTCAGGTGTTTACCCATACCTCGAGTGATTGTGGCAGATCCAGCTTGTGGTCTTCTCAACAGCCACCTCACTCCTTCTTCCTTTTGAACAGAATTCCACTTTTTAAGGTATTCCTCTTCTGGGAATCCACAGGCTATCCAACCTCAAGGAGTGTGTCTGATTTAGTATAAGTCAACCGTACTGACCAATCAGTCATTTAGGCATGAGAGTAGGAAGCAAATCTGGCCAGGAGACACAAGGAGAAGTCTACTGGGAGGTGTGTGCCTAATAAAGATTTTTTTCCCTCCTACAGAGAGAATTGAGAAATAAACTGCACTGCATGTTGGATGAAAGTATGCAAAGGCTGGAACTGTTGTAGCCACTTTGCAACCATGAAGAACCCGCACAGGAGAACAACCCAGCATGTAGACTGAAAAGATAAAAAGAATCTGGATTTTGAGGATATGTGTGAGCTGAATTAACCAACCACTAGCTCTGGACTTGTTGTTATATGTAAGATACATATTTTCTTTATATTTAAACTGAATGAATCAGGATTTTCAATTGCTTGCAGCTGAAGCATACAAAATAATCATCTCTGTCAAAAGCAAACTGATTATTTTTACTTAATTATTGTGTTTAACACCCTTATTGACTCCCCAGTATCTCAGGAGAAACCTGAATTCCTAGGTATGGTCTGAGAAGTCTTCTGAGATCTAGCCCACTTTACCATCACTAGATTATTTTTCTTACCTTCACTACTTATCACCCCTTGCCTACACAAACAATAGCTATACAAAGGCTACTTGCAGATTCCTGGATTTGCTATGTACTATCCTGGTGAAATGCCCTCACATAGGCCCTGCTACCTTCCTAGAATGTACTGCCCACCTTTGATTTATATGTATTATTTCTAATCACTTATTCTTTTGGATTCAGCTCAGATGTTGTCTCCTGAGGTGTGACTCTCCAATGTCTTCTTCTGCTTAGCTGGGTGGTCCCTACTTTGTATTCTCTCAGCCCTTTGTGTATCCTCCACCCTAGAGTCACCTTCCTGTACTATTTACTATTACTGACATCAGGATCCTTCTTTGAAATCATGGTCATGAAAACCAGAGCCCAGCCTGGTTTATAGATTCTTTCTAGGCCTTAATGAGTTCATAATGTTTAATGGGCAAAAGTAATAAGACAGCTTAGAAAAGTGGTATTTTATTACTCTACATGACATCCATACACTTTCAAATTGCAGCACTTTTTACAGTATCCAAGTGTCCAGTTTATCACCATATCAACCCATGCCCCTTAACAAATGTTTGGGACCACATTCTTTGAAGTTCTTTAGCCCAACCATTGTTGAAGTTTATATCTTCTTACCTAAAATCTCCCACACCTCAAGAATAGAGGATGTAAAGCAAAAGTAGCTAACATTTATTGGGCACTTACTATGTGCCAAACAGTGTTCTAAGTACTTTATGTGAATTATCTCATTTTAGGGGACTTTACTGCATGATCCATTCTAGAACTTATCTTTCTATAAGTTACTTTCAGGGAATTTGGACTGATTGGTAATGCACAGTAGTCCTTTTTCAAAGATCCTCTAGTTAGGTATGTTTGTTATGTATGTGCTTCAGGTTCCAGAATTTTTGCACATTTTACTCCATTTCTTCATTCCAGTCTCAATATAAACCAATGGGAAAAGTATCAGTAGAGAGGAGACTGATCAATCAAATGATAATTTAATTAATTTTTAGTAAACTGATCAGTATACATGATCCCTTACATTTGTAAAACTGATTTTTTCAAAGTGTTTTCACAATTATATCATTTTTATCTTACAGAACACTGTGAGTTCAGAAGATTAAGGTATCACATTATTAAGACCAATATTTGCACCTGGAAGCCAGGGGGTGGAAGGGGAAAGTAGCTGGTCTAAGGACCCACATAGGTGGAGACCTCACTAAGGGGGAAAGCTGCCGGATTTCTCAGGTTCTGGCTACAGCTCTTATGTAGTGGCCTTCACTGGACTTTCTGTAGGTGAAATGCTGTGATTTATAACATAGCCAATCTGTGATTCAATGCTGCTTTATCTCTGGTTTGGGGGAGTTGCTCTGAACAAGACCAAAATCAAATTGACTTAATCAAATCCTTTTTACTATTTTAAAGCCTTAGCTAGCCTAGGCGAGACTAGGTACCCTCCTAGTGGTTCTCAGGACCTCTTGTTTTCATTCTACCATGAGGTATATTGAAGGTGACATCAACAAGATGGCAGAACAAAAGTTCTCAGCCCTTTTGCCCTCACAAAAACAATGATTTAACAACTACCCATGGGCAAAAATAACCCTGGGAGAGCTCTGTAGTACAATTAACAAGCTGAAGCAACCCAGCGGAAGATAAAAAACTGAGTATGGCCACATACAAAAGCTTAGGAAGAATTTTACCTGCATCAAGCCATCCCATAGGCTGGCACAGCTTGGCACCAAGAAGGATCCCTTGGCTGTGATTTTCCTCCATGAAAGAAAAAAGGAGCAGGAAGGCCCAAGCAGACTTTGCCACTAAGAACACAGCAGCCCTTGCCACCACAAGGACATCTGCAGCCTTTGCTGCTAAGGACCCTTGTAGTCTTGACTGAGGCTGATACTAACTTCAGCTGTTGAAGCTGCCTGGAGTCTATGCTGTTGTGTTCTACTGGAGCCTGAGCTACCATTGTGGCCCCCTGGAGCCAGAGCTGCCACCACCACTAACTGCCCAGAGCTGAAGTCACAGCCTTACACACCTATGCCCAGACCTTGGGTGTCCTACCATGTGTCCCTGGAAATGGTACCTCACACACCCCTGAAATTGTCACCTTGCATGTCCCCAGACCTGGCATTATCATGCACCCAACTCAGACAGTGCCCTTGTGCTCATCCATAGGAATGAAGGCCTATCCCCACTGAAGCCAGTCCCTAAAGTCTGAAAGAGGTTACACCACCTTCAAATGTGCAGACACCAATGCAAGTTTATAAGAAACATGAAAAATCAAGGTGACATGACACCACCAGAAAGGCACAATAAATTTTCAGTAACCAATTCCAAAGAAACAGATAGCCACAAACTATATGACAAAGAGTTTAAATAATTGTTTTAAAGAAACTCAATGAGCTACAGAAGAGCACAGATAGACAATACAACAAAATCAGAAAAACAATACATAGACAAAACAAGAAGTTCTACAAAGAAATAGAAATCATAAAAATGAACCAAATAGAAATTCTGGAGGTGAAGAATACAAAATGAAATGTAAAATGAAAAATGTAATAGAGAGCTTCAATGTAAGACTTGACCAAGCAGAAGAAAGAATCAGTGAACTCAAAGACAAGTCATTTGAAATTACCCAGTCAGTGGAGAAAAAAAGAAAGAAGAATATAAAAGAGCGAAGAAACTCTATGAGATTTATGGAAAATCATCAAAAGAATCAATATATGCACTATGGGAAGCTCAAAAAGAGAAAAGAGAGAGAGGTGGGCAGAAAGCTTATTTAAAGAAATAATGGTTGGAAACTTCCCAAATCTTAGGAGGAAATGGAAATCCAGGTTCATGGAGCTAAAAAAATCCCAAATAGGATCAACCCAAAGAAGACTACAATTAGACACATTATAATAAAATTGTCAAAGGTAAATGATTAAGAGAAAATTTTGAAAATGGCAAGAGAAAAGCAACCACTCACATATAATGGAATCACCATAAGACAAAAAGCAATATCTCAGCAGAAGTTTTGCAGGCCAGTAGAGTGAGATGATGTAGTCAAAGTACTGAAATCAAAAAACTCCTGCCAATCAATAATACTATTCTAAACAAAGCTATCATTTAAAAATGAAGGAGAGCTAATGGCCCAGACAAACGAAAACTGAGGGAGTTTGTCACCCTGAGTCCTGTCTTATGATATGTTCAAGGGAGTTCTTCAAATGAAACAAAAACATGTACAGCTACATGAAAGCACAAATCTCACTGGTAAAGGTAGATATATAGACAAGTACAGCATAATGTAACAATGTAATGTTGGTGCATAAATTAGTTTTACCCTAATATAAAAGTTAAGAGACAAAAATTTGTTAATGTATACACAATATAAAACAAAGTAAACTCTGACTACAAGAACACAAAGTGTGTGTGTATGTGGGGAGTAAAAGCATAGAGTTCCTGTATATGATTGAAGTTCAATGGTTATTAACTTAAAATAGATGGTTATAACTATAAGATATTTTGTGCAAACCTCGAGGTAACCACAAAGAAAAAACTTACAGTAGATACACAAAAGATAAGGAAAAAGAATCAAAGCAAATCACCACAAAATAATAATCAAATAAAAAGGAAGATAGCAAGAGAGGACAAAACAACTACATAACAGATCAAAAATAATGAACAAAGTGGCAATAGTAAGTCCTAATCTATCAATAATTACTTTAAATATAAATAGATTAAATTCACAATCAAAAGGCATAGAGTGGGTGAATGGACTAAAAACAAAAACAAAAACAAAAACAAACAAAGAAAACAAGGTCCAGCCATATGATGTCTTTGAGGACCTCACTTACTTACTTACTTACCTTAATTTATTTATTTTTATTGAGGTATAATTGACATATTAAATTATATTATTTTCAGGTGTATAACATGATTCAATATTTGTATATATTATGAAGTGATCAGCATAATAAGTCTAGCTGTCATCACACATAGTTACAATCCTTTTTTCTGTGATAAAGACTTTTAAGATCTACTCTCTTAGCAACCTTCAAATAGTCAATACAGTGTTATTAACTATAGTCACCATGTTGTATATTACAACCCTATGACTTATTTATTTTATAACTGGAAGTTTGTATCTTTTGACATCCTTTCCCTAATTTGCCCACCTCCCACTCAAGAGACTCGCTTTAGATTTAAGGACATACATAGGCTGAAAGTGAAGGAATGGAAAATGATACACCATGCAAATGATAACCAAAAAAAATCAGGGATGGTTATACTTATATCAGACAAAATAGACAAGTCAAAACAGTCTTTAGAGTTATATAAGGATATATAATGGTTAAAAAAAAGTCAATTCAAAAGTAAGAGATAACAATTATAAGTATATACAGGGTCAATATCAGAGCACCTAAAGATATAAAGCAAATATTGACAGATTTGAAGGGAGAAATTGACAGTAATACAATAATAATACCTCAGTACCCTACTTTCAATAATGGATAGAGCATCCAAACAGAAAATTAGTAAAGAAACAGCAGACTTGAATATCCCCATAGTTCAAATGGACCTAACAGACATATACAAAAGTTTCCACCCATCAGCAGAATATTCATTCTTCTCAAGTGTACAGGGAACATTCTTCAGGATAGATCACATGGTAGGTCAGGAAACAGGTCTTAATACATTTAAGAAAATTGAAATAATTCCAAGTGTCTTTTCTGACCACAATGGCATGAAACTAGAAATCAATAACTATAATGAAAGAGTAAAATTCACAAATATGTTGAAACTAAACAACACACCTTTGAACAACCACTGAGTCAAAGAGGAAATTAAGAGGAAATTTAAAAAATATCTCAAGACAAATGAAAATGATAACACAACATACCAAAACTTACAGGATGCAGCCAAAGCAGTACTAAGAGAGAAGTTTATAGTATGAAATGCCTACATTAAAAAAGAAGAAAGATCTCAAATAAAAACCCTAACTTTACACCTCAAGGAACTAGAAAAGTAACAAAGTAAACCTAAAGTTAGCAGAGAGAAGGATATAGTAAAGATTAGAACAGAAATAAATTCAATAGATAATGAAAAAGCTATTACATTCAATGCCTCAGAAATTAAAAAGATCATAAAGGACTATTATATGCTTACAAATTGGATAACCCAAAGAAATGGATGAATCCCTAGAATAATAATATAGGAATAAATTTCACCAAGGAGGTTAAAGACTTGTACACTGAAAACTACAAAACATTGCACTTTTGTTGAAAAGGCTCTCCTTCCATTGGATTGCTTCTTGCATCTTTGTCAAAACTTCAATTGGTGACTTCCATAGCACAGTGGTTAAGAATCTGCCTACTAATGCAGGGGACATGGGTTTGAACACTGGTCTGGGAAGATCCCACATGTCACAGAGCAACTAAACCTGTGTGCCACAACTACTGAGTCTGTGCTCTAGAGCCCATAAGCCACAACTACTGAGCCCACTTGCCACAACTACTGAAGCTTGTGTGCCTAGAGCCTGTGCTCCGCAACAAGAGAAGCCACCACAATGAGAGGCCCGTGCATCGCAACAAAGAGTAGACCCCACTCACTGCAACTAGAGAAAGCCCACATGCAGCAACAAAGACCCAACACAGCCAAAAATAAATAAATAAATAAATTTATTTTAAAAATTCAGTTAGGTATATTTGTGTGGGTCTATTTCCTCATTCTTTATTTTGTTCCATTGATCGATATGTCTATCTCCTTGTCAATAGCACAATGTTTTTATTGTTGTAGTAAACCTAATATCAGATAGAATAATTCCTCCTGCTTTGTTATTCTTAGTAAAGATTGTTTTAACTATTCTAGGGTCAGAGAATGTCCAGATACATTTTAGGATAAGCTTTCATGTCTACAAAAACATGGTAGGATTTTGATATGAATTGGATTACACATATAGATCAATATTTGGAAAACTGATAAGTTTCCTATGTTGAGCCACCCAATACATGAACATAGTATATTAATCCATTTCTTTAGGTATTCTTTTATTTTTTTCATCAGCATTTAAAAAATTTCAGTATACAAATCCTGTATGTGGTTTGTTAGATTTATACCTTAATATTTCATTTTCTTTGGAGCAATTATATCTTTGTTTAAATGTTTTGCTTTCCATGTGTTCATTGTTAGTATATAGACATTAAGTTGATTTTTATGTGTTGGTCTTGTTAGAAAACTTCCTCATGCTAAATTCAGTTATTTAGTTACAGGAGCATTTTTTTTTTGTAGTTTCCTACATTTATGTAGACAACCATGTCATCTGCAAACAGGTCTATTTACCAAGTAAATAAATGCAAAATAGTTTTATTTTTTCCTTTCTGCTCTGTATATCTATATTTATTTTTCTTGCCTTATTGCAATGGCTAAAGCTTTTAGAAGATGAATTAGATTGGTGAGGGTGGACATCCTTGCTTAAGTATGATGTTAGCTGAGAGAGTTTTTTGTAGTTGTTCCTTATTAAATTGAGGAAGTTCTCCTCTATTCCTCCTTTTTGGCAATTTTTATCATGAATGAGAGTTGTATATTTGCAAATACTTTTTCTGTGTCAATTAATAAGATCATATCATTGTGTTACATCTTATTTAGCCTATGATACCTTATACTGATTGATTTTGAATGTTGATCCAGCCTTTCACATTGAAAATAAGTCAAATTTGATCATGGTGTATAATTCTTTTTATAAATTGCTGGATTCAATTTCCTAATCTTTTGTTGAGAATATTTGCTTCTAAATTCATGAAGGATACAAACAGTTTTCTTTATTGTATAGTCCTTTTCTAGTTTTGAGACAAAAGTAATACTAGACTCATAAAAGGAATTGTAAAATGTTACTGCCTCTTCTACTTCTATTAAGAGAATGTCTAAAATTGTTGTTAATTCTTCTTTAAATGTAAGGTACGATTCTCTAATGAAACCATATGGAACTTGAGAGCTCCTTTGGGGGAAACTTTTCATTAAGAATTTAATTTCTTTCATGGTTACAGAAAGAAACCATGGTTACATGGTTATATTATCTGTTTCATCTTGATTGAGTTTTGATGGTTTTTGGTTTTCAAGCATTTGATTCTTTTTCTTTCCCCCTAAATTGTTCACTTTATGAGGGTAATGTTCATTGTATCCCATTATTATCCTTTTAATGGCTACGGGATCTGTAGTGATTTTCTCTGTTTCATTCCTTATTTTAATATGTCTTTTTTTGTAAGGGTTTTATAAATTTAATTGATTTTTTCAAATACCTAGTTTTTTGTTTTATTTCCTCCATTAAAAAAAATAATTTCAGTGATTTCTGCTTTTATCTTTATTTTTCTTCTGTATGCTTGTTTTGGGTTTGTTTTACTCTTCTTTTTCTAGTTTCTTGAAGTAGTTTACTTAGATTATTGATGTGAGATATTTTGTTATTTATCATTTAAGCATTTAATGCTATCAGTTTCTCTCACAGTTCTGGTTTGTTTCATCCCACATATTTTTATATGTTATATTTTCATTTTCTTTTAATTCTATGTATTTATTTATTTCCTTTGAGATGTCCTCTTTGACATAAAAATTATTAAAAATATTTTACTTAATTTTCAATTGTCTGGAGACTTTCTCTTGTTTTTATGGTATTGGTTTCTAGTTTGATTCTATTATGTTCAGAGAACACACTCTTTATGGTTTCAATTATTTTAAACTGAAGTTTTTTTTTTTTAATTAATTAATTTATTTATTTTTGGCTGTGTTGGGTATTCGTTTCTGTGTGAGGGCTTTCTCTAGTTGGGGTGAGCGGGTGCCACTCTTGATCGCGGTGCGTGGGCCTCTCACTACCGCGGCCTCTCTTGTTGCAGAGCACAAGCTCCAGACGCGCAGGCTCAGTAGTTGTGGTCACGGGCCTAGTTGCTCCGTGGCATGTGGGATCTTCCCAGACCAGGGCTCGAACCCATGTCCCCTGCATTAGCAGGCAGATTCTCAACCACTGCGCCACCAGGGAAACCCCTGTTTGAAGTTTTTGATTGGAGTGTTCTCTATAAGTCAATTAGATCCTGTTGTTTGATTGTGTTGTTTGGATCTTCTGTGTCTATGCTGATTTTCTGTCTAGTAGTTTTTTCAGTTGCTGAGAAGGGGATATTGATGTTCCCACCTATAATTGTAGAATTGTCTATTTCTCCTTTCAATTCTCTCTGTTTTTGCTTCACATATTTTGAGGCTGTGGTTTGGAGCATAAACATTTGGGACCATGATGTCTTCCTCACAGATTGATCATTTTAACATTATTCAATGTCCCTCTTTGTCTCTAGCAATTTTCTATGCTCCAAAATCTACTTTATCTGATATTATACAACCATGTCTACTTATTTGATTAATGTTCCCATAGTAAGTACTTTTCCTTCCTTTTACTTTCAACCTGTTACAGAATTTGAAGTGAATTTCTTATAGATAGTATATTGTTGAATCATGTGTTTTTATCTACTTTGCAAATCTCTATCTTTTAACTGTTGTATCCAGACTGTTTATACTTAAGCATTATGTTAGAGTTCACATCTGACATTTTATTATTTGTTTTCTATTTGTTTCATCTGGATTTTTCATTCCTGTTTCTCTCTCTCTCTTTCTCTCTCTCTCTTTTTGCCTTGCTATGTGTTACTTGAACATCCTTTTTAGGATCCCATCTCGATTTATTTATAGTAATTGAATATATTGCTTTCTTCAGTTTTCTTAGTTGCTGCTCTAGGGAGTGAAGTTCAGTTACCTTATTTTATTCATATTTCTTTATGCTCCCCACTTTTTATGTATAATTATCTTAAGAGTTTCAATATATACATTGAGAATCATATCAAATGGTGTTATGTTTCTCTACTCTAATCTTCAAATATGATTTAAGAAGCTCATGACTTGAAGGATATTTTATTATATTTACATCAATGTTTATCAATTCCATTGTTTTTCTTTCCTTTTTGAACTTTCAAGGTTTTTGTTTTTCTTATTGTTGTTATCATTTTCTTTCTGTTTATAGAATTTCTTTTAACTACTCTTTAGGATAGGTTACTGGAAACAAATTTTCTTAGTTTTCCTTTCTTTGACATGTTTTTATTTTCTTTCATTCCTTAACAGATTTTTGCCAGATAATGAATTCACAGTTGAAATATCTTTTTTTTTCTTAACACTTGAAAAATAGTGTCACAACATTCTGCCTTCTATGGTTTCAGATGAAAACTCAGGTGACATTCAAATTGATATTCTCTTGTGAGTAAAATGTAATTTTCTTCTGGATGCTTTCAAGAGTTTTTTCTTTTTCTTTAGTTTTCTGAAGTTTAATTACAATGTGTTTGGTATGGACTTATTTGAGTTTACTCTATTTGAGATTTGCTTAGCTTCCTGAATCCGTAGATGTGTGTGTTTTGCCACATTTGGAAAACGTTTCAGCCATTATTTATTTTTATACTTTATTAATCCACCCTTTTTCTTTTCTTCTGAGAATCCAATGAGTTGAATGTTAACACTTTTGTTATTGATCCACAGATTCCTAAGACTCTAATCATTTTTCTTTCAAACTACTTTCTCCCTGCTTAGATTGGGTACCTTCTATTGATATTGTGCAGTTTACTGATTCTATCCTCTGTCATCTCCAGTCTAGTGTTAAGCTCATCTGGCAAGTCTTTTATTTCAACTATTATAATTTTCTGTTCCATAATTTTCATTTGGCACTTAAAAAATAACTTCTATTTCTTTGATTTTATTTTTTTTAATATTTTCATTTATTTGGAGGGAATTTGTAAAGTCTTTTCGTAATGGCTACTTTAAAATCCTTCTCAGATAATTCCAGTATCTGATTCATCTCAGTGTTAGCATCTCAGTGTTAAAAACCTGTTGCTTTTTCTCATTCACATTGTGATTTTACATGTTCTTGGTATGATGGGTGATTTTTGAAATTGTATCCTGGGTGTTTTGATATTATATTATGATACTCTGGATCCTATTTAAACTTGCGTGCATTTGGATTTGTGCCACCTCATTGTCTCCCAGTGTGCATGGAAGTTCAGGTCATCCCTGGGCCCTGGTGTCTCCTTCCTAGTTAAATTGGGACACCACTTGCACAGTCTCTTAGTCTCTGAGTGTGGGTGTAAGCTCAGCTCCCTGCTAGTCCTTACTGATAGGGAGTGGAGTAGAGCATCAGTAAGCCCCCCCTCCCACCACTCATTCAGCTTAATTGATGCTGGGTAGGACTGGAGGCTCAGCTCCTCACTGGACTTCACCCACAAGGGATGGGAGGAGTGAAGTAGGGAGTAGTTTCTCTGTCTCATCAGTGCCATGGGAGTGCAAGCTCTAATGGGTTCTGCTGACATGGGAGATGAGAGGATCAGAGCACCAACTACCCCTTCTTTGAAATGTCTCCTTCAGTCTCATTGTTATCCAGTGGGGGTGGAGCTCAGCTCCAGGCAGGGACCCATGACACAAAGACTAGGGGGTATGTGGAGTGCTGACTAGCCCAAATCAATGCCCTGTTTAGTCTCCTGATATAAGGTGGGAGTGGAGGTTCAGCTCCTTGCTGAACCCTGCTGGCACCAGGCTAGGGGGTGAAGCTTAGTGGTGACTGCCCCCCACCCCTGAACCACCTCATTAAGTCTCATTGCTTCCATTGTGTTGAGAATGGAAGATCAGCTCACTGCTTGGTCCAAAGTAGACTGTTATATATGGAGCTTGTTGTATATAAACTTCATGGTAACCCCATACAAAAAACCTTTAACAAATATACAAAACACCGAAAGTAAGGAATTCAAACATAACACTAAGGAAAGTCATCAAATCACAAGGGAAAAACAAGAGAAGAAGAAAGGAACATGGAACACTACAAAAACAATCAGAAAACAATGAACAAAATGACATTAATTACATAACTAACAATAATTCATTTAAATGTAAATGAACTAAATGCTTCATGCAAAATACATAGGGTGGCTAAAGAATAATAAAAAAAGAAAGACCCACATAAATGCTGCAGACACTTACTTCAGATCTAAAGACACACAGGCAGAAAGTGAGGGGATGGAAGAAGGTATTCCATGCAAGTGGAAATGAAAAGAAAGCTGTGGTATCACTACTTAGGGAAAACAGACTATAAAACATAGACTGTAATAAGAGGCAAAGAGGACATTACATAATAATAAAGGGATCAATCCAACTTCAAGCTGATGATCACTTGAATACATTCTAAAAACACTACATTACAGCCCTACCCCATGTTTTATGTTTCGGATGTCTCATTTTACATGTTCTTATTTATATATGGTTCATCCAGTACCTTTACTATATGTTTCCCTTTACTAGTGAGATTTTTTTTCTTTCATAATTTTTCTTTTTTAGTTATGGCCTTTTCTCTCTAATATTTGTAGAATTTCCTTTAACATTTCTCATAAGACCATTTTAGTGGTCATGAACTCCTTTAGCTTTGTTTGCTTGTTTTATCTCTCCTTCAGTTCTGATAGAGACTTTGCTTGGTAGAGTATTCTTGGTTGTAAATTTTTTTCTTTCAGCACTTTGAATGTATTGTGCCAGCTCCTTCTGACCTGTAAAGTTTCTCCTGAAAAATCAGCTGATAGTCTCATGGGAGTTCCCTTGTACATAACTAGTTGTTTTTCTTTTGCTGCTTTTAAGATTCTCTCTTTAACTTTTGACATTTTATTTATTAGTGTCTTGGTGTGGTACTCCTTGTTTTATCTTGTTTGGCACTCTGTGTGCGTCCTGGAATTGAATATCTGGTTGCTGCACCAGGTTAGTGAAATTTCAGCCATCATTTCTTCATATAGGTTTTCTGTCCCTTTTCTCTCTCTCCATGAATTTAGAACATTCCCACACAACCTGTACAAAAATGAACTCAAAATGGTTTAAAGACCTAAATATAAGATGACACCATAAAACTCCTAGAAGAGAAAATAGCAAAATATTCTTGGAAATAAGTCATAGCAATATTTTCTTAAATTGACCTACCAAGGCAGAAGAAATAAGAGCAAAAACAAACAAATGGGACATAAACTTAAAAGCCTTTGAACAACAAAGAAAACCATCAACAAAATGAAAAGACCACCTACAGAATGGGAGAGAATATTTGCAAATGATGCAACGGACAAGGTGCTAATATCCAAAATATACAAACAGCTCATATAACTCAACAGAAAAAAACCCCAAAAAAACCAATTAAAAAAATGGGCAGAAGACCTAAATAGACACTTCTTCAAAGAAGACACATACATGGCCAACAGGCACATGAAAAAGATGCTCAACATCACTAATTATTAGAGAAATGCAAATCAAAACCACAATGACGTATCACCTCACACCAGCCACAATGGCTTTCATCAAAAAGTTGACAAATAATAAACGTTGGAGAGGATGTAGAGAAAAGGGAACCCTTGTACACTAATGATAGGAATGCAAATTCGTGCAGCCACTGTGAAAAACAGTATGAAGTTTTTTTTAAAAAACTAAAAATAGAAATATTATATGACCCAGCAATTCCACTCCTGGATATATATTTGGAAAAAATGAAAACTCTAATTCAAAATGATACATGCACACCAATGTTCATAGCACTATATACAATAGCAAAGACATGGAAACAGCCCAAGTGCCAATCAACACATGACTGACTTAAAAAGATGTGGTATGTATATATATATGTGTGTATGCATATATATATATACGTATATATATATATATATACGTATATATATATATATACACGTATATATATATATATATATATATATGTATATATATACACACACAATGGACTATTACTCAGCCATAAGAAAAAATGAAATATTGCCATTTGTAGCAACACTGGATAGACCTAGAGAATATCACACTAAGTGAAATAAGTCACACAGAGAAAGAAAAATACTACACAATTTCACTTATACATGGAATCCAAAAAATAATATGAGTGAATCTATAAACAAAACAAATTCACAGACATAGAAAACAAACTTATGGTTACCAAAGAGGAAAGGGAAGGAGGCATGGGATAAATTAGGAGTATGAGATTAACAGATACAAACTATATACATAAAATAGATAAGCAACAAGTATTTACCGTATAACACAGGGAACTATATTCAACATCTTGTGAAAACCTATAATGGAAAATAATCTGAATATATATATACATATATATATATATGTATATATATCAGAAACAAAAGAGGAGAACTTACAACTAACATCACAAAATACAAAGGATCATAAGAGACTACTACAAACAATTATATGCCAACCAATGGAACAATTTAGAAGAAATGGATGAATTCCTAGAAACATAAAATCTTCCAAGCCTGAATCAAGACAAAATAGAAAATCTGTACAAACCAATCAGTAATAATGAAATTGAATCAGTAATAAAAAAAAAAAACTCCCAACAAACAAAAGTCCAGCACTTTTGAGAGGAGAATTCTAACCAACATTTGAAGAAAAGTTAATACTTATTCTTCTCAAACAATTTCAAAACGTTGAAGAAGAAGGAGCCCTTCCAAATTCATTCTACAAGGCCAGCATTACCCTTACACCAAAGCCAGACAAAAACACCACAAAAAAGGCAATTACAGGCCAATATCACTGATGAACTTAGATGCAAACATTCTCAACAAATATTAGCAAAATGATTTCAACAATACATTAAAAGCATCATACACATCATTAAGTGGGATTTATCTCAAGAATGCAAGAATAATTCAACATCTGCAATAAATTGATGTGATAAACCACATTAACAAATTGAAGAACAAAAATTATATCATCATCTCAATAGATACAAATAAAGCATTTGACAAAATTCTATATCTATGAAAAAACTCAACAAAATGGGTATAAAGGAAACATATTTAAACATAATAAAGGCCATATATGAAAAATCCACAGCCAACATCATACTCAATGGTGAAAAGCTGAAAGAGTTTTCTCTAAGATCAGAAACAAGACATAGATGCTCACTCTTGTACTTTCTATTCAATATGGTATTGATATCCTAGCCACAGCAATCAGACAAGAAAAAGAAATAAAAGGAATCCAATTGGAAAGGAAGAAGTAAGATTGCCACTGTTTGCAGATGACATGACACTATATAGAAAACCATAAAGATGCCATCAAAAAACTATTAGAACTATAACTGAATTAAGTAAAGTTGCAGGATACAACATTAAAATACAGAAATCTGTTGCACTTCTATAGACTAATAACAAACTATCACAAAGAGAAATATTTTAAAAATATTACATATGTCTGTAACAAAGAATAAAACACTTAGGGATAAATCTAACCAAGAAGGTAAAAGACCTGTACTTGGAAAACTATAAGGCATTGATGAAAGAAATTGAAAATGACACAAACAAATGAAAAGATATACCATGCTCATGGAGTTCAAGAAATATTTTTTAAATGACCATACTACCCAAGGAAATCTACAGATTCAGTGCAATCCCTATCAAAATGCCAATGGCATTTTTCACAGGACTAGAACAAATAACTCGAAAATTTAAATGGAAACACAAAAGGCCCCAGTTAGCCAAAACAATCTTGAGAAAGAAGAACAAAACTGGAGCTTTCATGCTCCCTGATTTCAAACTACACTGCAAAGCTACAGTAATTAAAGCAGTACGGTACTGGGACCAAAAAAAAACCCACATAGATCAATGAAACAGAATAGAGAGAACAGTAATAAAACTATGTTTATATGGTCAATTAACCTATGACAAAGGAGGAAGACTGTACAATGGGGAAAAGACAGCCTCTTCAATAATTGGTGTTGGAAAAACTGGACAGCTACATGCAAAAGAATCAAACATTCTCACACCATATACAAAAAATAAACTAAAGACAGATTAAATACTTTAATGTAAGACCTGAAATCGTAAAACTTCTAGAAGAAAACATAAGCATTATGCTCTTTGATATCAGTATTAGCAATTTTCTTTTTGGCTATGTGTCTTCAGGCAAGAGAAAGAAGGCAAAAATAAATAGGAGTATATCAAACTAAAAATATTTTTCACAGTGAAGGAAACTATCAAAAAGACAAAAGGTAGCCTAAAAAGTGGGAGAAGATATTTGCAAATAATATATCTGATAAGGGGTTATTATCCAAAATATACAAAGTCATACAACTCAACATCAAAAAACAAACAAACAAAACCAAACAACCCAATTAAAAAATGGGCAGAGTAACTGAATAGATATATTTCCAAAGAAGACATATAGATGGCTGGCCAACAGGCACATGAAAAGATGCTCAACATCATTAATCATCAGAGAAATGCAAATTAAAGCTACAATGAAGTATCATCTCACACCTGTCAGAATAGCCATCATAAACAAGAACACAAATAGCAAAATGTTGTTAAGGATGTGGAGGAAAGGGAACCTTCATACACTTTTGGTGGGAATGTAAATTGGTGCAGCCAGTATGGAAAACAGTATGGAGGTTTCTCAAAAACTAAAAATAGAACTACCATATGACCCAGCAATTCCACTCCTGGGTATATAACTGAAAATAAGAAAAAAAAAAAAAACCCCACAAAAACAGTAATTCAATAAGATACTTGCACCCCAATGTTCATAGCAGCAGTATTTACAATCGCCAATATATAGAAGCAACCTACATGTCCATAAACAGATGAATGGATAAAGAAAGTCATGATATGCACACACACACACACACAGTGGGATACTACTTGACCATAAAAAAGAACAAAATCCTTCCTTTGCAACAATATGGATAGTCCTAGGGTGTATTATACTAAGTAAAATAAGGGAAGGAAAATACCATATGATTTCACTTATCTGTAGTATCTAAAAAAAAAAGAAAACAGAAATGAACAAACAAAACAAAACCTAAATGGAGTACTAGAGTCAGAGAACAAACTGGTGGTCACCAGAAGGAAGGAGATGAGGACCTGGGCAAAATAGGCAAAGCATATTAAGTGGTACAACATTTCAGTTGTAAAATAATAAGTCACGAGGATGTAATATACAGCATAAAGAATATAATTGATAATAATGTCATAATTTTGTGTGGTGACAAATGGTTACTCTACTTTTGATGGTGATCAAATTGTAGGGTATAAAAATGTTGAATCACTATATTGTACACTTTAAACTGTTATAATATTGTATGTCAACTATAGTTCAATAAAAAAAAAAGCGGAAAAAAGTCAAATGAGGCCATCTCTAATGCAGATGCATGTAAATCCTAGCTTAAATAGTAAACTTTTAAGAAAAGTACCATTTACCAAAAGTTATTATTGTCAAAACCTAACAGACCAACTAGAAGAAATAGTGGAAAAAGTTGAAGAGCTCCCTCACAATGAAGGCATCAAACTCAAATGGATTGACAGGGGAATTCTACCAATCAAATAAATCCAATCCTGCTTGTATGATTTCAGAGCATTCAAAAAAGGAAATCTTCCAAATTAGTTTTATGAAGCAAGTATTACATTGAAACTAAAGCCTGACAAATAATTATAAGAAAATAGGTATATAATATTACTGTCTATGAGTATTATTTCAAAATTATTAAAGAAGATACTCGCAAACACAATTTAACAGCACATTAAAAAATAATACAGGGCTTCCCTGGTGGCGCAGTGGTTGAGAATCTGCCTGCCAATGCAGGGGACACGGGTTCGAGCCCTGGTCTGGGAAGATCCCACATGCCGCGGAGCAACTATGCCCGTGAGCCACAATTACTGAGCCTGCGCGTCTGGAGCCTGTGCTCTGCAACGAGAGAGGCCACGATAGTGAGAGGCCGGCGCACCGCGATGAAGAGTGGCCCCCACTTGCCGCAACAAGAGAAAGCCCTCGCGCAGAAACGAAGACCCAACACAGCGAAAGATAAATAAATAAATTAATTAAAAAATAATAATAATACATCATTATCAATTAGAATTTTTTCAGTAATGTAAGAGTATTTCAACATTAGGTTCCATTAATATAATCCCTCTTATTTATAAGGCTAAGAAGAAAAAACATGTTCATTTCCTTAGATACCAAAAAATATTTGGAAAAATTCTTTAAAAAGCTCAATAAAGTATAAATCAATGGATATTTCCTTAACAATGACACACAAACATATGCACTTGTAGCAGCACATAAGTTGAATTTCACTTAATGAGGAAGGTTAAAGGCATTCTTAATAACATGGGATGCCCACTATATCCACTACTATTGAACACTGTGTTTACAGATATTACTTAAAGCAAGAATATAGGAGAAGACAATTAGAGGCACAATATTGGAAAATGAAGAAGTAACACAGTTTCTCTTTGAAAGTAACATGATCATATCTGAAAACCACAAGATACCATGAAAAACTGCAAACATGAAAATGAAGTAAAGTGTCAGATTATACAATTAGCATACACACACAGACATAAATACATACATAAGTTCATATTTATACAATTTTTATGAATATTTATTTAGTCATATTTATTCATAAAATATATATTCTAATGTATATTTTCTTCATATATATTGATATACTCTGTATATTCTAATACATGCATGTGAAGATATAATGGAAGAGAAGAGCTCATTTACAAAAATAGACATAATAAAATCACAAAAGTATAAAGTTAGCAAGAAGTGGACAGAACTCATATGAAGAAAACTATAAACATTCCTAAAGAAACGAAAGCCACCAAGTTTTTTTTTTTGAATCAAGACAATTTGACTATAAAGATTATTTGGAAGAGCAGGAAGTGTAGAGTTAGTTCTACCAGACATTCAAACATGCAATAAAGACCGTAAGTAAAGCAGTGGGATATTGATGCAATAGCAGACATAACAGTAGAGCAGAAAATCCAGAAACCGATTCATTTACATACAAATATTTAGTGTAACATGGAGGTGGGATTTCAAGTCAATGGAAGAAAGAGAAACTTTTAAGAAAGTGGCATTGAGATAACTGGATAGTTGTACGGAAAAAGATGAAATTGGGTTGGTTTTTCACACAATACAGATGGGTCAGTTCCAAAAGGATCCAGTATTTCAGTATAAGAAATGGAATCATACAAATATTAGAAGAAAATATGGATGAAATGCCTATACAATGTAAGATTGACTCAACATCTAAAAAAAAATATGGACAAAGATTGATAAGTTTGACTAATAAAAATTAAAAAAAACTTTACATAAGCAAAGTAATGACAAATAATAAACTAGAAAAAACTATTTGCAACTTATATTACAGAAAAGTGTTTATATTATTAATATCAAAAACTCCTAAAACTAGAGGAAAATCATGAAGAATTCCTAAGAAAAATGGAATAATGTGTCAGTCACAGAAAAATAAATGCAAATTGTTCTTTTCATAGATATACAAATTTGCTTATAATAAAATAAATCCAAATTAAAACAACATTAAGATTCCATTTTTAATTTACCATGTTGAAAAAATCCTAATTTTGACAAGACACTCTGTTGGCCAGGCTGTGGGGAGACAGGTGCTTCTCTATATTGTTAGCAGCAACAGTTTGGTGTGTAATAGAGGTTGCACTCAAATCAGTGGGGAAGTGATAAAATTTGATCCATTTCTCAGACCGTATGTCAGGAGTGAAATTTGGCAATATATAACAAAAAATTGCACATTTCTTTATCTTTTGACCCAGCAATCTGTGAGAATCCATCCCACAGATACACTGGGAAAATTTCTAAAATATATATACAAAAGACTATTCACTACAGGGATCCACAATAGCAAAAGACTAGAAATTACCCAAATATGTATAAAAAAGGTTGATTTTACTATGGTCTATCTACACAATGGAGTACCATGAGCTATATGACAGCAATGAAGAATATCTCTGCTGACCTCTACACAGTATATCCAGTATGTATCATATAAGAGTAAAGCAAGGTAGAGAAAAGTGAGTATAGTATGCTGCCATTTAGATAAGAAGGGGGCATATGATTCCATATATGTATCAAACTATATTTTACAAATAACAAACAATGGAAGGGTAAACCATGAATTTTTGAAATGCTTCCCTTCAGAAGGGATAAAATGAAGAGGACAGAAATAGAGGGTAGACTTCTTTAAAGGGACCTTGTTTTATAGATTTTATCTTAACACCAAGAAATATTTTACATAATTATAAAGTAAATTTAAATTAAAATTATCTTTAATACTCAAATATAATCTAAATGAACATTTAAATGTGTATCTAGTTGGTTGCATAACCATGTAGAGAGAGATTCTGAGTCACTTGAAAGCACAGTAATTTGTTCATCTCTGTGATTTATATCCTTGGATAAAGTCTATTTGCAAAACAAAAAGCAAAATGTAAATTCTTTTCAGTAATTGTATAGTTGAAGTAATGTTCTAGATTGTTGTGGGTATGTTTTGGCTATAAAAACAAAGTCTGAGACTAATTATGTGATCCTCTAATTCTACCACTTTCAGTATTATTAAGAACAGGAATTCACTGCATGAGAAAAAAAAAAAAGACACAGATGCACTATCAAATGGGTTAAGTAAAAATCTTGTAATCATGGATTTGAATTAGAAATATCAGTATGAGTTCAGTAACACCCATAATTCCTAGTTTTTCAAACTAAAATGTCCTAGAAAAATAATGATAAACCAGAAGTAAGGGGGAATCCTAGAGCTCAGATTGTGGTCCTGCAATATTATATCACACTAAAAGAAACAAGAAACCCTGAGAGAAATGACTGATTCCAGGTGTGGGGCAAAATATATATATATATATATTCATAAGCATAGAATGTCTTGTTATGGCAGATAGCACAGAAGCTAGCTAGCAAGTCATATAAAAAACTGAGGTCATATAAAAAAACTTCGGAGCCAACTTGAATAGGGTCTCACTAACCAAAGATGAGATTGAAACACAAATGCAATAATATCCATTCATTCATAGTGACACTTTAAAAACAATTCATTAATAATATTGGTCTGTAATTTTATTTTCCTGTAGTGCCCTTATCTGGCTTTTGTATCAGGGAAATGATGGCCTCATGAAATGCGTTTGGAAGTGTTCCCTCCTCTTCAGTCTTTTGGAAGAACTTGAGAAGGATTGGCATTAATTCTTTTTTTCCCATATTTTATTTTATTTTTTTAAACTTTTAATTTAATTTAATTTTTTAAAAGATTCTTTTGAAGTGGACCATTTTTAAAGTCTTTATTGAATTTGTTACAATATTGTTTCTGTTTTATGTTTTGTTTTTTTGGCTGTGAGGCATGTGGGATCTTAGCTTCCCAACCAGGGATTGAACCCACACCCCCGGCATTGGAAGGTGAAGTCTTAACCACTGGACCACGAGGGAAGTCTCTAAACCTTTATTTTTATGTTGGAGTATAGTTGACTAACAATGTTGTGTTAAGTTTCATGTGTACAGCAAAGTGATTCAGTTCTACATATACATGTATCTACAGAGAAAGAGAAATATCATATGATATTGCTTACATGCAGAATCTAAAAAAAATGATACAAGCGAACTTACTTACAGTACAGAAACAGGCTCACAGGCTTAGAGAACATTGATTCTTTAAATGTTTGATAGAATTCACCATTAAAGGCACCAGTCCTGGACTTTCCTTCTTGGAGGTTTTTGATTATTTGTTCAATCTCCTTATTCATTATTAATTTATTCATTTATTTCTTTCATTGACAGCTTTGCTGAGTAAAGTGTTTTTGGTTGGCAGTTTTTTTTTTCTTTTTTCTTTCAGCACTTTGAATGCATCATTCCACTCTTTCCTGACCTTCAAAGTTTTTGCTTGAGAAATCCACTGATATACTTTTGGGGTATTCCCTTTTATGTGAGAAGTTTTTTTCTCTTAAATTTTTTTCTTTGTTTTTGGTTTTACAGTTTTATTAAGTGTGTTTTGGAGATCTTTTTGTTTGAAACTTTCTGCATCTCTATTAGCTTCATGAATTTGGATATCCAAATCTTTCCCCATATTTGAGATGTTCTCAGCTATTATTCCTTTAAATAAGCTTTCTTCTCCTTTCCCACTCCCCTTTCCTTGAGGGACTCCAGGAATACTCAGATTGTTTCACTTGATGGTATCCCATAACTCATATAGGCTTTCTTCACTAATTTTTATTCTTTTTCCTTTCTTCTCCTCTGACTGGATAATTTCAAATGACCTGTCTTCGACTTCACAGATTCTTTCTTCTGATTGATCTAGTCTGTTAATGCTCTACTTTGCATTTTCATTTAATTCATTATATTCTTCAGCTCCAGAAGTTCTATTTTTTAATGATTTCTATATATCTGTTAAACTCATTTGTTTCATGTATTGTTTTCTTAATTTCATTTAATTGTATTCCTATGTTTCCTTGTAGCTCACTGAGCTTCCTTGAAACAACTAGTTTGAATTCTTTATCAGGCAAATTGGAGGTCTTTATTTTTGGAGGTCAGTTAGAGGAAATTATTGTGATGTCAGGTCTCCTTGATTTTTCATGTTGTTTGAAGTCTTGCATTGCTGTGTTCACATGTGAAGAAGCCACCACTTCTTCCAGTCTTTACTGACAGTCTTCAAGGGAGACATACCTTTTGTCAGCCCTTCTAGGAATTCTGAGGCTTTCTCAGACCTTTTCTCAGAGTTGATTCCAATTCCTGATCTGCAATTCTTGTTCCCTCTTGAGGGGGGAATTCATAGTACTGTATGCATTCTCTCAATCCTGCAAAGCTGGCCTGGGTGCTGACAGCTTTTTGTTTGCCTTGCCTTAGGATGGTGCTGAGTTCTCAAGTTTGTGTGCTTTCTCCCAATCCCACAGAGTTGGGCAGGGTTTCTGCATGTGCTGACTAGCCATCTGCAAAGTTTCATACTTGCCACCCTTGGGAACTTACACTGGGAGCAGGCCACAGTGTGTATGTGTGTGTGTGTGTGTGCATGCATGCATGCACATGTGTGGCACATGGTGTATTAGGATTGCTCATAAGCCAATTGGGGGATCTGCAGGTGAGGCATCCTCAGAAGCTCATGGGCAGGCTTCCTGATGGAGTCTGCAAAGCATTCAGTAGGATCCATTTCTCTTTGATCTCTTCTGAGAACCCTGGCTCCTGATATCTTGCCCCTCCCTTCTCTTCAGTCATGCAGTATATCTTAGTATTCTGAATGGAGTGAGAAAGAAGTGGGTGCATCTTTGGCAACATCCCACACAGCTAGGGAAGCTGGGTACTCACTCACATGTTCTCAATTTTCTCCCATTAGAGAAATTAAAGGTTGAGAAGGTCTTGGCACTGAGCTGTGCTGCCTTGGGTGAGGGATGACACAGGTAAAGCGAAAATGTTCCTCTTACCCTCATCAGGGCATCCAATCTTGGAATTTTTTGCTCCAACCATGTGTTGTAACTTCTCTGCTGGACTTCCAGACTTCCACAAATGTGCCCTCATCTAAAAATTGTCAAAACTGGTGTTCTTTAGGCTGAAGACAGTAGAAAACTCCTATTCCAGTATTTTGGAAAGTTCAAAAAATGGGGAAGTGGGTGGAAAAAAAATAAAGCAAGGTTGACCAAGAGTCAGTAATTTTTGAATCAAGGAGATGGGTAAGAAGAGGTTCATGGGACTTCCCTGGTGGCACAATGGTTAAGAATCCACCTGCCGGTGCAGGGGACACAGGTTTGATCCCTGGTCCTGGAAGATCCCACTTGCCATGGAGAAACAAAGCCCATGTGCCACAACTACTGAGCCTGTGTGCCACAACTATTGAAGCCCGTATGCCCTAGAGCTTGCGTTCTGCAACAAGAGAAGCCACTGCAAATGAGAAGCCCATGCACCGCAACGAAGAGTAGCCCCCACTCACTGCAACTAGAGAAAGCCCACATGCAGCAACGAAGACCCAATGCAGCCAAAATATAAATAAATAAATAAATAAATAAATAAATAAAATGTTTTAAAAAAAGAAGAGGTTCATTATAATATTCTTTTGCATTTGTATATTTTTGAAATTTTCAAAAATAAAAATATAGAAAAAAATATTTTATAAGGTGTTCACTCATGCACTTATAGGCATCTGGCTTTCAAATTAACTTAGTGTTTTCTGAGACACCCAGTCATCTCATTATTTTGTATTCCTCAGGCAGTTAAAGTCAGAAGGAATTTGAAATCTCTATATGCAATAGCTTTCTTTGCAAGTGCACTCTATCTCAATTGGTTTTTATGGCTCCAAAATTGCTCTCTGGGTTTGGGTAGAGACATCTGGCCATTCCAGATAAGTACACCTATTGGCAGGTGGACAGCTTTATCCATATGGACCATAATATTTACCATAAATTCATATGCATAAATATACTTTTAATAGGTGCCATATGTTTGTTCGCTGCTTAACATTCATAGAGCACATATCCCCCCACCCTTCCTTTAATCTGTCTCCTTTGCTTAATCATTGGGGTACCTGATTTTATTCTGTGCTATTATTGTTCCTTTCTTGGAGTTTTTGCTTCTTTGGGGGAAGAAGTGATATATCAATCAAGATACATAGGTAGTAGTGCTCATTGCCATAGGACAAACTTGGAGAAAAGAGGGAGAAGGGGTTGGACAACTAGCGGGTCGGTAATGTACACAATGAGCCTGGGAACTTCTGGTACAGAATGTATTAAACCACCAACTATTTTGGATTTCTATTGCTGCATAAAAAACCACTCCTAAAAGTAATGGCTTAAAACAACAATCATTTTATTTGGGGGTCAACTGGGTTATTTTTGAACTCCACGTGAGATTGACTGGGAATGTAACTAGCAGGGTGGTCACTGGACCAGAATGTGTAAGATGATTTATCCCACATCTGGCACTTTAGTGGAGATGGCTGGAAGTTTAGGCTCAGCTGGGTTGCTTGCAGTGTCTGGGCCATTCTCTCTTCTGCCATGTGGTTTTAGGGCTTCTCTATTTGATCTCTATATCGTTTCTCACAGAAGATAGCCAGACATTTTACTTGACAGCTTAGGGCTCCCAAAAATGCAAAGCAGAAACCACCAACCCTTTTGAAGGCCAAGGCCCCAAATTGTCACAGCTTCATTTCTGTCACATTCTATTGGTCAATGCAGGTCACAGAGTCACAGCCCATCAGAGACTCAGTGAGGGAGGGGCAAGTGTCACTGTGGAACATGTTTGCCAACTAGTTTTCATGGATCTCTCTTTGGCATTCAATGATTCATATTTCTCTCACATACAAAACACGCCTCCTACAAAATTCTCAGTCTTGTTCCAATATTACATCAGGTTCAGGCATGAAGCAAGATCTCATCACCCAAATGAGGTCCAGATGTGGACAAGGCTTTTTGGATGCAGCCCCTCAGGTACACCTCAGGTATTGTCCCCCCTGAATAGAAGACATGTGAAATAAAGAGATAACATTTCTATCTCTCATCACCTGAGACATAGATCAGTTAATCACAATCCTGGAATGATTAAGTACACATCTCTTTAGTCCTGTTCCCTGGGAATGGTTCTCCATGGCTCTTGGCTCTGCCTCCTCTTCCTTTTCCATAAGAAATGCTCCTGTGTGTGGCTGAGTATCATTCTTAGACTGCTTTCTTCCTTTAGATGGTTGAGGGCTCAGAGAACGCTTTTCATTATGAACTGTATCAGCTCTTATCAGGCCAAGTTGGTACAATTTCTTTAACAGTAAATACATTAATTATGTATCAAATTAAAATTCTTTTCCATTTCTTCCTGAGATAGGCTATGTATGAAATTGATGTTGGACAGTGCCCTTTAGACTCTGAGAAGCCTTTTGGTCCAGCTGAAAAGTATTAACAAAAAGTCTTAACAGTTGTACTTTTGATCTGATCTTTACCTTGAGTCAGTTTCCTTGAATAGTTTCAAATGAACCTATTCTCAGTGTTTTTCCCCCTTTGTTATTCACATAAGGCCTATGTTGTAGGAGTAAACATTCGAAGTCATTTTACTCTTGCCTCTGCTGAGTATCGCAAGGTCTTTTTAAGTCAAGAACCAGTTTATACATTAATTTCTTTGTTTCAAATCTTATACCATGTACTAGTGTAAATTTAAAATTAGCATTAGCACATGGCACAGTCAGGAGTTCTATTTTTTTTCCCTGATAGTCTGCCTTTTCTACCAGAGCAGTTATTTGTTTTCTTCCCACTATCCTGGTCTTGGAGTTGTAGTTTCTAATTTCCTCTTTCACTAATAAAGGTCGTATAGTATAATGGTGTGTCCCAGATAGACAAGATCAATGGAGGGTTGGGAGCTAGGCTGTTCGGGTTTTAATCCCGACTGCTCTGTAACCTCAGTCAGCTAATTGCTCTGTACTCAGGTTCCTACTATGTGAAACAATGATGATAATATGACCCATCTCATAGGTTTATAGCAGAAAATGCTGCCTGCTCACCAAACTTATTTCCTCTTCTTCCAGGGTACAAAACTAGAACACATTTCTCAGTCTCTTCTGGTGTTAACTGTAGACTATAAGTAATGTGAACCACTTCCAGCCTAGCCCACACAAGCCTTCTATGGGTATTTTCCATCTCCTTTCTCCATTCTGCTGATTGGAATAGAGATTAATTTCAAAGTAATCCTGGAAAACAAGTTTGAATATAGAAGAGCTCCCATCAGCTTGAGTCCTTGAGTGACTGTAAGGAGAAGGACTGTCTTGTTGACCTATATACCTGTCCAATCCAATCCAATTCTGTTATAGGAGACAGAAATAAACTCCTACTATGTTGGAACCATTATACATGCTTTGGTATCTTTGAAATAGAGCCATCCTACCTAATACATGCATAGCTGTTAAGAGAGTGAAATGAGTTAATACATTTGAAATACCTGGGACAATGTCTGGGACATAGTAAAGATCAATAATCATTATGGGTAATGTATCAGTACCAAATTTATGCAGAGTTCTTAGTGTTAGCTCCTTGCCTATCACTGTGCCAAAGCTGCCTCTTCTATTCTCACTTGTTTTGTCAAAACCTGATGCTAACCCTTAGTCCCTATATTCACTTATCATCTCCCTCTGGGCCTCAGAGGCATTAGCTCATCTGTGTATGATATTGGCTGTGCAGTCCCCATTCATTTCTGCTACCTGAGGATTTTTTCTTTCAATACCTACTAGTTTTAAATTATATTTTACCCAGAAAGTCTGCTTATAGCAGATAGGATGTCTACATTAGTTAATTCTGACATGCTCCAAGAGATTCTTGGAATCCCTGGAAAATTCTTAAAACCGACAATAATAAGTCTCAGGAGCTGTTGAAATGTACACGGTTTTATTAGCAAGTTAGGTACAGGAAAATAGAGGATAAAGAACTGGAATATTAGCCAAATTGTATCATTGAGAGATTTTGTAATTTTTAAAAAGTAAGAGCTTAAGAGATATATTGACTATGATGAAAACATCTGAAATATATGTTATTGGTGCCATTCTTCAAAAAATGAAGCCAAAATAAAGACATTTTCACATGAACTGAAAGAATTTTTTGACCTTCAGTAAAGAAATTAACATTTATTTTAAGAGAATTCTTAACAAAGAAGGGAAATATTTCCTGCTAGAAGCCTGTTAAGGGGGAGAGGAGTGAAAAGAACAGGAAAAGACAATTATGTGGATAAATCCAAATGGATATTGATGGTTTGAAACAATGATTCAAATGTCTTAGAGGGTCAAAGAATAGGTAGAAATACATGACAATATTAGCAGAAAAGTTGTGGGGTAGGTAAGTAATGTTAAATCATTTACAGATTCTTTCACTGTTTAGGAGGTATCAAGGCAATAATTTAAGGCAGATTATAATGAATCAACGATGTATATGGTTATGTCAAAGAGTAAATATCAACAAATATTTGGAAAATACTTTGAAAAGCTTTTAATAAAGGGGAGAAATGGGATAATATACAATACTTTATCAATATGAAAAAAGGCAAAAAACTAGACAAAATTAAAAGAACAAATGAGAAAATAAAAAACAAATAGAAAGAGGGTACATTTAAGTTCAAATATATCTTTATCTTATAAAATATAAATTTTATATTTATCAATAATCCAATTAAATTAATCCTCTTAAAACTCAAAGATTTCCACACATGTAAACAGTAAATTTATAAAAATGTGGCAATGCAGTGCATCAAGGAAGGATAAATTTTCAAAGTGCTATTGTTTAAAATGAATTTACATATGGAAAAGAGATGAATATTGACAATTATCTTATACTATACTCAAAGATGATTTCAGATTAATTGTAGTCTGAATATACAAGGTAATATAAACAAATATATAAAAAATAAATAAGCCTTCAGAGGAAAATATAAGAGAATAACTTCATTATCTTGGGGTAAGGAAAGATTTCTTAAACAAGCACAAAACCCACTAACTATAATGGAAAAAACCCAATAGGTTGTAATGCCCTATCATTAAAAATAGTCTGTTCATCAAAAGTTATCATTAAGTGAGTGGAAAAAGGCAACCACACAATGGAGAAGACATCCACCATAAATAAATATCTGACAAAGGATTCATAGGTAGGATACAAAAAATAATTCTTACAAGCCATTTAGAAAAAGAAGACACCCTAACTGAAAAATTAGCAAAAGTACTCAAATAGGCACTACCTAACATAGCATATCTAAATAATAAAGAAACATAAGTGAGGTGCATCACTTCATCAGTCGTTAGATTAGAGAAAATTAGATCCATGTGCACCACTGTATTGAATACGGTGAAGAAGACAGACAATAACAAATGTTGCCAGGGATGTGAAAATGTGAGAATTTTCTTACACTGCTGGAGGGATTAGCAATTGACACAGTCACTTTGGATAACTGTTTGGTACTGTCTACTAAAGATGAATAGAGACATAAGACCCAGCAATTGTATTCCTAGATATACATGGAAAAGAAATGTGTTTATAAAAATGTAGAAAATATTAATAGTAACACTATTTATAAAGACCCAAATTGGAAACATAAAAATGTTTGATAGAAAAATGGACTTCTTACTCTTCAGTTCAGGCTGAAGTAACAAAATACCACAGAATGGGTGGCTTATAAACAACAGAAATTTATTCCTCACTGTTCTGGAGGCTGGAAGTCCAAGATCAGGGTGCCAGAAGGGCCAGGTTCTGGTGAACGTTCTATTTGCACTGCAGACTGCTGGTTTCTTGCTGTATCCCCACATGGTGGAAGGGACTAGCAAACTCTCTGGAGCCTCTTTTCTAAGGACACTAATCCCATTCATGAGGGCTCTACCCTCATGACCTAATCACCTCCCACAGACCCCCACCTCCTAATACCATCATCTTGGGTGTTAGGTTTTCAACGTATTTATTTGGAGGGGAACACAAACATTCAGACCATAGCAGTGAATAACTAAATTGCTGTATAGTCACACAACAGAGTACTGTCAGAAAGAAAAAAAACAAACTACTCTTATATGCAATAACGTGAATGAATTTCACATACATATATTGAGTGAAAGAAGCCAGACACAGTGAAAGAAGAACAAAAGACCCAGTATTGTATTATTTCATTTCTATAAAGTTTAAAACCAGGCAAAACTAATATGTGGTGTAGGGAGCAAAAGAGTGGTGGGCTTTGCAGGCAGGTAGTATCTGGAATGGGGCATGGAGGGCTTCTAGAGTGCCAGAATATTCTATTTCTTGATCTGTATGCTGTTCTAGGACTGTTATATAGGAGTAAAAGATGCTCAACATCACTAAGCATTGGGGAAATGCAAATCAAAACCACAATGAGATGTCACCTTACACCTGTCAGAATGGCTATCATCAAAGAGAAAAAAAATAACAAATGTTGGCAAGGATATGGAGAGAAGGAAGTCCTCATACACTGTTGGTGGGAGTATAAATTGGTGCAGCTAGGGTGGAAAAGAGTACGGAGACTTCTCATAAAACTAAACTACCATATGACCCAGAATTTCCACTCCTGGATATATATCGAAAAAAATGAAAACACTAGTTCAAAAATAGACATGCACCCCAATGTTTATAGCAGCATTATGTACAATTGCCAAACTATGGAAACAACCTAAGTGTCCATCAACACATGAATGGATAAAGAAGATACACACACAGACATACACACACACACACACACACACACACACACACACACACACAATGGAATACTACTCAGTCATAGAAAAGAATGAAATCTTGCCATTTGCAGTGACATGGATGGAACTGGAGGGTATTATGCTAAGTGAAATAAGTCAGACAGAGAAAGACAAATACTGTATGATATCACTTATATGTGGAATCTAAAAAATACAACCAACTAGTGAATATAACAAAAACGAACCTGACTCACAGATATAGAGAACAAGCTAGTGGTTACCAGTGGGGAGTGGGAAGGGAGGAGGGGCAGTATAAGAGTAGGGGATTAAGAGGTACAAACTATTAGGAATAAAATAAACTACAAGGATATATTGTGCAACACAGGGACTATAGCAAATATTGTATAATAACTATAAATGGAGTATAACCTTTACTAATTGTGAATCACTATATTGTACACCTGTAACTTGTATATTGTACATCAACTATACTTCAACAAAAAATAATCAAAATTTAAAAAATTTAAAAATGTAAAATAAAGAAACAAGAACAAATTCAAAAGTTGGTTTATTTGTAAAAGGTCAATCAAATTGATAAATTCCTAAGCAAAACTGATCAAGAAAAAAGAATGACTAATTTTAGGAATTGCATGATAAATACAATACATATTGTAGGTATTAAAATAAAAAATATTGCCAATAAATTTTAAAATTTTGTTAAAATCAGCAAATTACTACAAAAACACAACTTATTAAACTTGATATAAGAATCAGTGGGAATTTAAAACATTCCTATACTTACCAAACAAATTTAATTCATAATTAAACCCTTCTCCAAAGAAAACTCCAAAGTAGATTTCCAAAGGTTCTGATTTGCTTCTTGGCTTCATTAAATCAGTGCAGCTGGGTAGATCACCCCACAGCAACACCTCAATACAAGCACATACACACTGCCCCACCCATCTGAGTCCTGTCGCACTCCATCCTCCCAAGGCCACAGCTCCTCTCCCCTATATCCTCCATATCCCTGGGACTGTCAAATGCTGCTGTAATGTGGGATCTCATTTAAATTTCATCTCTTAATTACCTCTCTGATGACTTCGGCCGGCTTGGCTCTCCCTGTTCTCCACCGAGTAGAAAGAACACTGACTTAGAAGTACAGCAGCCCCAGCGCCTACCTCCTAACCATGACCTATTTACTTAGCAGCCTCAGCCAAATGAGTCATTTCACCAGGGCTCCATTTTCTCTTCAGTGCAAAGAAAGCAGACTTATTTCAGAGGGTTGATATGGGGATTGGATGAGATTCTTTACGTAACTCTTCCCATCTACAGTGGGTAAGCAGTAGAGAGTAATTCGACTTCTGGCCTTCTCCAGATTGGTTCACCATAATCATGATTTCACCATGAAAATTGGCCTTATTCCTTCCACATAAGTTAGTTTTACCTCCCCAACTAACCCTAAAGGGACAAGGACCATACTTTACTTTTTTTATTGCATTCCCTGGGCACCTAGAATAAACTAAAAAATAATACAAAGCCATGCTAACAGTATCAAGGGGGAGCAAGAGAGCAGCAAGAACATTACCATTTATTGTGAATGTACTCCATGCCAGACTCTGGGCAAATGACTTAGCATGGACTATCTCATCAATTCTCACAACCCATAATCCCTATTGTGCACATTAAATCACTGCCCCCTGAAATAATGAACTTGCCATGGGTCTCTCCACTAGATTCATCCAGGACTGCCTGTTTGAAAGCCTTGTTTCTTAACCTCTGAACTATTTTTCTTCTATCCATGTTGAGTACCTAGGATACATTTACTGCCAAATGGATAGTTCATGTCCTAGAAGGAATGAGAACCACCCACCAGCCAGGGCAAGTTAGGCAGATGGCAGAAGGGGCAAAGGGAAGAGTGCAAGGTGGCTGGGGATGTTGCTAGTGTGTAACATTCTGGGGCTAGAAATTAAAACCATGCAGCTCAATGACCTTGCCTAACACTTCTTGCTACTGAAGAAAAAAGGAGTAGGAACCTTAGGTATTTGAGTGGATTGATAATGCTTTCTGAATGTCAAAGACAATTTCAACCCTGAACACTGCACAGGGCAGTGTCCTGGCATCAATACACACGTCACTAATGGGACCTGCATGTATCCAGATGTGTAGATTATTCCCTAAATTAAAACCTCAAATAAAGCCTTTCCATTCTCAACAAACTCAAGTCTACTTCAAGCAGACAGAAATGGTTTTAGGAAAGTCCTGTGACCATATGGAGCAGAGCTAATGTGTACATGATAAACACAGTACTCTATTTCTCCTCCTAATGGCCACAATGTTGTCTTGTGAGAGGAATATTTGTCTTCTTAAAATAAAGTGACAATCTAGGACTCCAGTTATTGAGTGTCACCAATTCTCTACCCTAAATCTCTTGAGAGGTGCCAAAAGTTTCCTGAAAGGACTCTGGAGCCAGCAGAAGCATCTGTTCAACTAGTCCTTCACATGGGGAGATGGAGCTCAAGAATGGAGCATGGCTGGGTTATAATACACCTTCTGACTTCCAGTTCTGTGAATCTTCTGTTGGTTGCAATTGCAGGGAGGGGTGGCCAAGACTGAGGGGCTGCTATAGTCAGCACAGCCTGATGTCATTATGGACTCAGACCTCCACAGTGGCCCACTGCTCACCAAACCAGCCATTGGGTCTGAGCCCAGGGACCGACTGGAGCCATTGACTGGCTCTCTGAAGAAGGCATTGTCAGGTAGCATTAGTTCATAATTCCATCCTTAACATAATTCTCACAACTAAACTAAGAGCATTATGATGGAAAAAGCCAACTCTGACTTTATGTACTGCTAAATATGTTTTTAGGTCACTTGATTTACCTGGCAAGATAGAAGTCTACCATAATATTAAGGAAATACTATGTGGATATACTTAATTAAATAAATTTGTAGGTCTCTTCTTCTGCAAATGTTTTATAACTCAACAGTTTTCTGGTACATCAAACGACTTAAAGACCTTGCTTGTTCTATTGTTTTTATTTTAGTTCTCATAGTCAACTTTAAAAGCAGATTATATGTATCTCAACAGTTATTTCAGCTTTATCCTTAGAAATCTAGTGTCCAAGTATCTGAAATGTAGAAAGGTTGGTCATAGATGATAAATAGAAAATAAAACAGGTATTGATTTAAACTGTAGTGATTATGAAGATTTATTGCTCTAAGAAGCATATATTGACTTAAAAAATTAAGGTCAGATTTTAACATTGAATTAATAATAAATATTGATATATATACCAGAGCAGAAAGGCAGTAGATGTAAATAATGCTCTCAGCATGTTGAATCTAAAAATGAATCATTTGCTCTCCCAACCCTAGTTTCCCAAGACACACACAAAAAAGACTTGTTAAAAACATAAGAAACAGCTTTGATGCAGAGCCATTCAGGTATCATCTGCATCAGATACCATGATGACATTAGGATAATTACCAAAATATTAATCTCCCTGTAGTCATGACAGTGCAGCTGTCTCCAGCCTGATTCCCTTCTGGCCACTGGGTTGACTACAAAATAACATTATACTGACACCCCAACTTACCCTGGCAAGGCAGAAGAAATATTACTATTTTTCATCCTGTGTTAAGGAATGCGTATTGGATTCTATTTAAAAACTGTGATTTTATAACGTGCAAGGTATATATACATGTATCAAGTGTTTGTATGGAAAGCAAGGAATATGGTCAGTAATGAAGAGTAATATGAATTTTCCTTTTCTTTCAAATCCTGTCATGAATTTATAACATCTAGAACACTTTATCTACTACCTACCTACCTACTTATCTGTCATCTGTTTCTATCATGTGTGTCTTTCTGCCTTCCTTACTGTGGGTATCGGCTGCATTCCTGATTCCCATTGAGAGGATCAGTGAGCACAGAAATTTGTCAGAGTCCAATTTTTAGGTTACAATAATTGACCCTGACGTCTATAGACACATTTCAGCAAAACCGTAAAGCTTCTGAAATTGCATAAAATTTGTATATCATGTTTATATGTTTCAGAGAGACTCTGTAGTTCTTGACAGATTAGAATATGTGACCTGAAAAAAGATAAGGACTTAAAGAGAAACATGTGAATTAAAATGGAAAGAAAGGACAATTGGAAACATTTCTGAGATGAGCTTTCTTACTATTCTTTCTCATGGCAAAGCATCTCAGCAGCCATTCACAAGGGGATACATGCTACAGTAAGTCATGCTCACTTAAACTTTATACCACTTTGGTACCCATAAGTGAGGTGCTTTCCTCTCTTCTGACAGCTCAATCCTTCCTTTCTGGGAAATTCCAGGTCAGTAAATGTCCTGCATTCAGTGTAGTTCATGGTACAGAGGCACCCTTTCTTCGCCTACCACCTTGCCTACACAGCTCCCCTCTCCTACATGTGCCATGCAGGTTTTTTCCATGCCTTCTCTCATGTTGCCCTTTCAGGCTGGGATGAACTCCTCACTTTGGGGGACACTTCTGATTATCCTGATTCTGCTTCTCCATCATGACCCCTCATTATCCTGTGTTTGTTTCTCCGGTAGTTCTGACCGTACTGTCTTTCTTCTTCTCTAGACTATGGGATCCTTTAAAGCAAGCAAGCATGACTTTTATCACCATACCCCAGTCCCAAAGTCAGGGACTAGTACTGAGGAGAGGCTTAAGAAATGTGTGGAAAGGAGCTCTCTGCAGCCCACTGCAACCTCTGCTATCTCCAAACCCATGCAGGGCTCACTGTCTGCAACACACACCTGAAGGTGCTTCTCCTGCATGGGGCTGCTGGTATTCTATGTGGTTAATCTTAACACCCTAGGCAGATGGAAAGCCACTCAGAAAAAGAGACTGTTTTCACACTCACTAACTTGCAAAGAAACCAAATCTACCTAATCCATTTGGAGCACCTGTGAGGGAAGGGACAGGACCCAGGTAAACACTGGTCAAGAAGACCTGGGCCCCTCCAGTGTTCATTACTTCTTTGAGAAGGAAAACACTGCCTCTGTCTCTTTGAAAAGATGGTATTGAGAAAGAAAATGAAAACTTCCATGAATGAATGCTTGAGTTTTTGTTTAGTGTTAGCCGTCAAGCAATTCTAAGCGTTCTATTTCTGTCAATCATATCACAATTAGAAAAGTGAATCAGGAAGGTGGTTATAGCTAAAATAAGCAGATTCAGCTCAGGAACTACTATCCTTCTCCACCAGTTCTGCACCTAACGTCCCTATCCAGGGACATGTGGCCTGGGGTGACCTGCAAGGGGGACACTTTACAAGAAATACCTGGGAGGGGGTCTTTGATTCCACTTCCCACAGTCTCCATTTCCCTAACCTAGAGGCAACAGGCAGCCAGCCAGAGGAAGGTCCTTCATCTCCTCAAGCGGCACAAGCAGGAAAGAGTGAGGTCCCCAGTGAGAAATAAGCTGCAAAACATTGTTGAAAGAAATTAAAGAAACTCTAACTAGTTGAAAAAACATCCCATGTTCATGCTTTGGAAGACTAGCATTGTTAAGATGCCAATAAATTCCTAAATTGATGTACAGATTTAACACAATCCCCATAAGAATCTCAGCTGATTTCCTTATAGAAATTGAGAGGCTGATTCTAAAATTCATACAGAATTTCAAAGGACCCATGGAATGGAATAGTGAAAAACAACCTTGAAAAAGAACAAAGTAGGGGAACTCACACTTCCTGACTTCAAAACTTAATACAAAGCAATGGTAATTAATACAGTGTGATACTGGTATAAAAATAGACACATAGATCAATGGAATATAATTGAGAGAGTCCAGAAATAAACCCACACATCTATGATCAACTGATTTTTGACAATAGTGCCTAGATCATTCAATGAGGAAAGAATAATCTTTTCAACAAATGGTGTTGGGGCAAATGAATAGCTACATGCAAAATAATGAAGTTTAATCCTTACTTCACACGATAGAATAAATTAACATGAGATGAGTTAAAGACCTAAATATAAGAGACAAAACTCCAAAAATATTAGAAGAAAAATAGGAGTAAATCTTCATAAACTTAGATTTAGCAAAATATTCATAGATATGATACCCAAAGAATGGGCAATTTAAAGCTAGTAGACAAACTGGACTTCATCAAAATTAAAAACCTTTGTGTTTCAAAGGACACTACCAAGAAAGTGAAAAGACAACTGACAGAATGGAAGAAAGTACCTGCAAATCTTATATATAAAAAGAGACATGTATTCAGAATACATAAAGAATTCTTCCAAATCAATAATAAAATGATGACTAACCCAATTAAAGAATGACCAAAAGGGAGTGACCAAGATGGCTGAGTAGGAAGACCCTGAGTTCACCTCATCTAACAGACACATCAAAATTACAACTATTTACAAACCCACTATTGATGAGAAAAACTGGAAGACTTAATAGACAAGATCTTCTACAACTAAAGATATAAAGAAGGAACCACAACAAGACGAGTAGGAGGGGTGGAGATGCTGGAGATGCTGCAGAGTCAAGACCCACACACCTCCGGGTGGGCGACCCACAAGTAGGAGGATAATTAAAATTGCAGAGATTTTCCCCAAGGAGCTAGGGATTCAAGTTCCATGTCAATCTCTCCAGCCCAGGGGTCCTGACCGGAAAGACAAGGCTCCAGACTGTTTGGCTTTAAAGGCCAGCAGGGCTTGCTTCTGGGAGACCCAGAGAGCTATGGGAAATAGAGACGCCATTCTTAAAGGATGGACACAAAATCTCAAGACACTCGGGAGCCTAAAGAAGAAGTAATTTGAAAGGAGCCTGGGTCAGACCCACCTGCTGATCTTTGAGAGCCTCTCAGAGAGGCAGGATGTAACGGGAACTCACCCTGGGAGCTCTCTCTAGGTTATTAGCACCAGGACCCAGCCCTGCCCACTGGCAGGCCAGCTCCTTTAAGACCCCCTGAGCCCGTAGTTGCCCTGGAACCCAACCCTCTCCAGCAGAGAGCCAAGGACCAAGTCTCATGCACCAGCTGGCCACCAGTAGCCATGGGACTGCCAGGGCCCCACAGCCAGTGATCCCAGGACCTGGTTTCACCCAGTGAAACCAGGACAAGTGATCCAGGACAAGCCCTGGAACCCATGAGCCTTGGCCCTGCACACCACTGGGTTGAAACCAGTTCTTAGACACTTGAGAGACCCCAGGACTCAACTCTGCCCACCAATGGACCAGCACTAGCCCTAGGAGCCAGTCCACCCATCAGCAGGTCGACACAAGCCCCAGGACGCCCTGGTCCCTGACCCCGCTCACCAGCAGGCCAACAATAGCACTGGAAAATTTTGGACCCTAAGCCAGCTGCTTTGGGATTCAGCCCCACCAACCAGCTGGCCAACATCAGCTTCAGGACACCTAGAACCCTGTAGTCAGCCATATCAAGAAAGAGTCTCACATACCAGCAGGCCAGCCCTAGCCTCAGAACTCCCTGGGTCCCAGTCCCACACATCAGCAGGCTGATACCAGGTTTTGGACACTGTGGATCCCACAGCCAATTGTGTCAGGGACTGGCCCTGTCCACCAATAGATTCAGATGCCCAGCCCCACAACTACCCACCCCAGAACACAGCTCCACACACCAGTGGCCAAACACTAGCCCCAGGACCCTCTCAGTGGCACTGCAGCCAACTTCTTCCTTGCATTATAGGGATCACAGAAGAATAAGAGAGAAAGGGGCATATAACTTATTTGAAGGAATAATAGCTGAAAACTTCCCTAACCTGAGAAAAGAAACAGACATCCAGGTCCAGGAAACAAAGAGAGTCCCAAACAGAATCAACCCAAAGAAGATCACATCAAGACACATTGTCATTAGAATGGCAAAACTTAAAGAGAGAATATAAGCAGCAAGGAAAAAGCAACAAGTTATGAACAACAGAACTCCCATAAGATTCTCAGCTGACTTTTCAGCAGAAACTCTGCAGCTAGCAGGGAGAGGCATGATATAGTTAAAGTGATGAAAGGGAAAAACCTACAAGCAAAAATACTCTGCCTGGCAAGGCTTTCATTCAGATTTTACATAGAGATCTAAAGTTTTACAGACAAGCAAAAGCTAAATGAGTTCAGCACCATCAAACCAGCTGTACAAGAAATGTTAAAGGAACTTCTGTAAGTGGAAAAGAAAAGGCCATATGAAAATTATAAAAGGAAAAATATCATTAGAAAGGCAAACATATAGTAAAAGTAGTAAATCAACCACATATAAAGTTAGTGGGAAGGTTAAAAGACAAAAGTAGTAAAATCATCTAAATTCACAAGAAGTGGTTATGGCACACACAAAACAAAAAGATATAAAATATAACATCAAAAAGAGTAAATGAGGTGGGGGGAGTGAGTAAATATGAAGGATTGTTAAAATGCATTTGAACTTAAATAAATGAAAGTAACTTAAAATATGTATATGTATATATATATATATATATATATATATAACAGCTTTAGAAAGTACAAACACATGGAGGCTAAACAATATGCTCCTAAACAACCAATGAATCAAGGAGAAAATCAAAGAAGAAACAAACAAACAAAAATATCTGGAGACAAATGAGAATGAAAATACAGTGATCCAAAATCTCAGAAACGCAGCAAAAGCAGTTCTAAGAAGGAAGTTTATAGCAAAATAGGAAAAATCTCAAATAAACAACATAAACTTACACTTATAAGACCTAGAAAAAGTAGAACAAACAAGCAGACTAACCCAAAGTTAGTAGAAGGAAAGAAATCATAAAGATCAGAGCAGAAATATATGAAATAGAGAAGAAATAGAAAAAAAATGAATAAAAGTAAGAGCTGGTTCTTTGAAAAGACAAACAAAATTGATAAACTATAGACAGATTTATCTAGAAGAAAAAAAGAGAGGGTCTAAATTGATAAAATCAGAAATAAAAAAAGAGAAGTTACAATTGACATCACATAAATGCAAAGGATCATAAGAAATTTCTTCAAGCAATTATACACAAATAAAATGGACTACTTAGAAAAATAGATAAATTTCTAAAACAAAAGTCTCCATGACTGAATCAGGAGGAAGTAGAAAATATGAACAGATCAATTACCAGTAATGAAGTTGAATCAGTAATAAAACAACTACCAACAAACAAAAGTCCAGGACCAGTCAGCTCCACAGGTAAATTCTACCAAACACTTAGAGAAGAGTTAACACCTATCCTTCTCAAACTATTCCAAAAAATTACAGAGGAAGGAATGCTTTTGCACTCATTATATGAATCCAGGATCACCCTGATGCCAGAGCAAGACAACGACATCACAAAAGAGAAATTATAGTCCAATATCATTTACGAACATAGATATAAAAATTCTCAACAAAGTATTAGCCAATTGAATTCAATAAAGCACTAAAAGGAACATACACTATGATCTTATGGGATTTATCCCAGGGATGCAAGGATGATTCAATATCTGCAAATCAAACAATATGATAAACCAAATTAACAAATTGAAGAATAAAAACTACATGATAATCTCAGTAGATGCAGAAAAAACTTTTGACAAAATTCAACATCCATTTATGATAAAATTTCTCCACAGATTGGGTATAGGGGGAAAAATTTCAACACAATAAAGGACAAATATGATAAGCACACAGCTAATATCATACTCAATCGTGCAAAAGCTGAAAACATTTCCACTAAGATCAGGAATGAGACAAGAATGCCCATTCTTGCCATTTTATTCAACATAGTATTGGAAGTCCTAGCCACAATAATCAGACAAGAAAAAGAAATAAAAGGAATCCAAATTGGTATAAAGATGTAAAACTGTCACTATTTGCAGATGACACGATACTATTTATAGAAAATGCTAACAACGCCACCAAAAAACTACTATAACTCATCAATGAATTCTGTAAAATTGCAGAATACATAATATATACAGAAATCTGTTTCATTTCTGTAGCCTAAAAACAAATTTTCGGAAAGAGAAATTGAGAAAACAACCACATTTACCATCACGTCAAAAAGAATAAAATACCTAGGAATAAATCTAACCAAGGAGGTAAAATTCATGAATTGGAAGATTTAATATTGTTAAAATGACCTTACTTATCCAAGGCAATCTTGAGATTCAATACAATCCATATCAAAATACAATGCCTATTTTCACAGAACTAGAAAAAATAATCCTAAAATTTGCACAGGGACACGAAAGATCTCAAATAGGCAAAACAATCTTGAGAAGCAAGAACAAGCCTGGAAATTTTGTGCTCCCTGATTTCCAACTATATTACAAAGCACGGTAATCAAAACAGTATGGTACGGGCACATAAACAGACACAAAGATCAATGTAACAGAATAGAGAGCACAGATATAAATCCACACTTATATGGTTAACTAATTTATGACAAAGTGAGCAAGACTATACAATGGGGAAAAGACAGCCTCTTTAATAATTCTGTTGAGAAAACTGGATGGTGAAGTGCCAAAGAATCATACTAGACTACTTTCTCACACCACATACAAAAATATACTCAATACGAATTAAAGACTTAGATGTAAGACCTGAAGCCATAAAACTTCTAGAAGAGAACATAGGCAGTACACTTGTTGACATTGGTCTTAGCAATATTTTTTGGATGTGTCCTCAGGCAAGGGAAAGAGAAGCAAAAATAAACAAATGGGATTATGTCAAAATCTAAAGCTTCTGCATAGTGAAGGAAACTATCCACAAAATGAAAAGGTGGCCTACTGAATGAGAGAAGATATTTGTAAATGATACAACGAATAATGAGTTAATGTCTAAAATATGCAAAAACATATAAAAATGAACATCAAAAAACTAACAGCCTGATTTAAAAATGGGCAGAGAATCTGAATAGACATTTTTCCAAAGAAGACCTACAGATGGCCAATAGGCACATGAAAAGATATTCAACATCACTAATCATCAGGGAACTGCAAATTAAAACCACAATAGATATCACCTCACACCTGTCAGAATGGCTCTTGTCAAAAAGACAACAAGTAACAAGTGTTGGCAAGGATGTGGAAAAAAGGGATCCCTAGTGCGCTGTTAGTGGGAATGTAAATTGATGCAGGCTTTAATGAAGACAGTATGGCGATTCCTCAAAAAATTAAAGTGGAACTACCATATGGTCCAGCAATTCCTCTCCTTGGTATTTATTCAAACAAAATAAAAACACTAAGTAGAAAAGATATATGCACCTTTATGTTCATTGCCACATTATTTACAGTAACCAATAGGGAAACAACCTAAGTGTCCATCAATAGACAAATGTATAAAGAAGATGTGGTATATATATATACAATGGAATATTACTCAGCCATAAAAAAGAATGAAATCTTGCCATTTGCAGAAACATGGATGGACCTAGAGGGTATTATGCTCAGTGAAATTAGTCAGACAGAGAAAGACAAATACTGCATGATTTCACTTATATGTGGAATCTGTAAAACAAAACAAATTAACAAACATGAGAAAAGAGAAACAGAGTTACAGATACAGAGAACAAACAAGTGATTGCCAGCAGGGGGTTGGAGAGAGGAAAGAAATAGGTGAAGGATATTAAGGGTACAAACTTCCAGTTGCAAAATAAATGAGTCACGGGTATGAAATGTAGTGTGGAGAATATAGTTAATAACTATGTAATATCTTAATATGGTGGCATCATAACTAGACTTATTGTGGTGATCATTTTGCAATGTATAGAAATATCAAATCACTATGTTGTGAATTGGATTTGTGGTTACCAGAGGTGGGGGGGGGTAAGGGGAGTGGGAATTGGATGAAGGTGGTCAAAGGTTCAAACTTCCAGTTATAAGATAAATAAGTACTAGGGATGTAATGTACAATATAGTAAACATAATTAACATTGCTATATTATATATGAATGTATTAGAGGAAATCTTAAGACTTCTCACTGCAAGGAAAAACTTTTTTCTATTTCTTTAATTTTGTATCTGTATGAGATGATGTATGTTCATTAAAATTACTGTGATAATCACTGTAAGATATATGTAAGTCAAATCATTATGCTGTACACCTTAAACTTACATTACACCTTAAATATACATTGCTCTATGTTGATTATAGATAAACTGGAATAAAAAATAAAAGTTAGGTTGAATTTTTTAGAATTTCTATACACAAAATCATACCTTGTCTACTCTTTCTTTTTCTGGCTTTTTTAAGTTGACATAATTATTTTGAGATTCATCATTTGTTGCCTACCAATATTTCATTATATGGATATACTACAATTTGTCTGTCCATTTGCTTTTTGTTGGACTTTTAATTTTTTCTAGCGTTTTGGCTATTACCATTAAAGCTGCCATGAATATTTGTGCACAAAAAAAAAAAAAAAGAATGAGCAAATGATCTGAATAGACATTTCTCTAGGGGTAATATACAAATGGCCCATAAGCACGTAAAAAGATGTATAGCCTCATTAGGCATCACTAAATGCAAATCAAAACTGCAGTGATATCCTACTTCTCACACACTTAATGGATAGAATAAAAAAGTTAGATAGTAACAAGTGTTGGTGATGAGGTGGTGAAATCAGAACACTCACTCCCTACTGGTAGGAATGTAAAATGCTTTAGCCACTTTGGAAAACAGTACAGCAGTTCCTCAAATGCTTAAGCATAGAGTTACCATATGGCACAGCAATTCTACCCTTAGGTATATCTCCCCCATAAATGCCGCATGTCTACAAAAACCTCATACATTAATCTTTATGGCAGCATTATTTTTAATAGTTAAAAGATGTACACAACTCAAATGTCTATCAACTGGTGAATGGGTAAACAAAATATGATGTATCCATATAATGAAATAGTATTCAACTATAAAAAAGAATGAAGTACTGATGCATACCACAACATGGATGAACCTTGAAAACATGCTAAATGAAAGAAGTCATTCATAAGAGACCACGTATTGTATGATTCCCTTTGTAAAAATATCTTGAAGAGAGAACAATAGCAACAGAAATTAGATTAGTGGTTGTTTAGGGCTGGGGGTGCAGAGGGGACATATAAGGAGGTGATAGCTAAAAGGCTACAACATTTAAGAAAAATGTTCTAAAACTGATTGTGGTGACGATTGCACATATTTGTGAATATACTAAAAACCACTGAATTATACACTTTAAATGGGTGAATTGTATGGTATATGAATTATCTGCCAATAAAGCAGTTTAAAAATAATGGAGACATCAGGGCAAGATGGCGGAAGAGTAAGACGTGGAGATCACCTTCCTTCCCACAGATACAGTGGAAGTACCTCTACGCATGGAACTGCTCCTACAGAACACCCACTGAACGCTGGCAGAAGACGTCAGACCTCCCAAAAGGCAAGAAACACCCCAAGTACTTGGGTAGGGCAAAAGAAAAAAGAAATAACAGAGACAAAAGAATAGGGATGAGACCTGCACCAGTGGGAGGGAGCTGTGAAGGAGGAAAGGTTTCCACACACTAGGAAGCCCCTTCGTGGGCAGAGACTGTGGGTGGCAGAGGGGGGAAGCTTCAGAGCCACGGAGGAGAGCTCAGCCACAGGGGTGCAGAGGGCAAAGTGGAGAGATTCCCGCACGGAGGATCAGTGCTGAGTAGCACTCACCAGCCTGAGAGGCTTATCTGCTCAGCCGCTGGGGTGGGCAGGGGCTGGGAGCTGAGGCTCGGGCTTCAGTGCTAGCCAGGAGGGAGACCGGGAAAAAGTCTGCAGCTGCCAAAGAGGCAACGGGCTTTTTCTTGCCTCTTTTTTTCATGGCGTGCAAGGAGAGGGGATTCAGAGCGCCGCCTAAATGAACTCCAGAGACGGGGCGAGCCGCAGCTATCAGCGCGGACCCCAGAGACGGGCGCACCCCAGAGGCGGGCGCGAGCCGCGGCTATCAGCGCAGATCCCACAGCAACAGGGGCACAGAGGGAAAAACGGAGAGATTCCCGCACAGAGGCTCGGCGCCGAGCAGCGCTCACCAGCCCGAGAGGCTTGTCTGCTCACCCGCTGGGGCGGGCAGGGGCTGGGAGCTGAGGCTCGGGCTTCGGTGTTAGCCGGGAGGGAGTCCAGGAAAAGTCTGCAGCTGCCGTAGAGGCAAGAGACTTTTTCTTGCCTCTTTGTTTTGCGGCACGCAAGGAGAGGGGATTCAGAGCGCCGCCTAAACGAACTCCAGAGACGGGCGCGAGCCGTGGATATCAGCGCGGACCCCAGAGGTGAGCGCGAGCCACGGCTATCAGCGCGGATCCCAGAGACAGGCGCGAGCTGCGGTTATCAGCGCGGACCACAGAGACGGGCAGGAGACACTAAGGCTGCTGCTGCCACCACCAAGAAGCCTGTGTGCGAACACAGGTCACTCTCCACACTGCCCCTCCCAGGAGCCGGTGCAGCCCACCACTGCCAGGCTCGATGATCCGGGGACCACTTCCCTGGGAGAACGTACTGCACGCCTCAGGCTGCTGCAATGTCACACCGGCCTCTGCCGCTGCAGGCTCGCCCCGCCTCCTCCGTACCCATCCCTCCCCCCGGCCTTAGTGAGCCAGAGCCCCCGAAGCAGCTGCTCCTTTAACCCCATTCTGTCTGGGCGGGGAACAGACGCCCTCACACGACCTACATGCAGAGGCGGGTCCAAATCCAAAGCTGAACCCCGGGAGCTGTACGAACAAAGAAGAGAAAGGGAAATCTCTCCCAGCAGCCTCAGAAGCAGCGGATTAAAGCTCCACAAACAACTTGATGTGCCTGCATCTGTTGAATACCTGAATAGACAACGAATCATCTCAAATTCAAGAGGTGGACTTTGGGAGCAGGATATATTAATTTTTCCCCTTTTCCTTTTTTTGTGAGTGTATATGTGTATGCTTCTGGGTGAGATTTTGTCTGTATAGCTTTGCTTTCACCATTAGTCCTAGGGTTAGGTCCGTCTGTGTTTTTTTTTTTTTTTTTTACTTAAAAAATTTTTTTCCCTAATAAATGTTTTCTTAATAATTTTTTCATTATTTACTATTTTTAGAAATTAAAAAAAATTTTAATAAGTTTTTTCATATTTTTATTTTAAAAAAATAAAAATTTTTTTTCTTAATAAATTTTTTTCTTAATAATTTTTTTCTTCTTTTTTACTATAAAAAATTAATAAATCTATTTTTAAATATTAAAAAAATTTTTTTCTGAATACATTTATTCTTAATAATTTGTTTTCTTAATTTTTATTATAATAGCGTTATTTTATTTTATTTTATCCTCTTTCTTTCTATTTTTTTCTCCCTTTTATTCAGAGCCATGTGGATAAAAGGCTTTTGGTGCTCCAGCCAGGCATCAGGGCTGTGCCTCTGAGGTGGGAGAGCCAACTTCAGGACACTGGTCCACAAAAGACCTCCCAGCTCCACGTAATACCAAACGGCGAAAATCTCTCAGAGATCTCCATCTCAACATCAAGACCCAGCTTCACTCAATGACCAGCAAGCTACAGTGCTGGACACCCTATGCCAAACAACTAGCAAGACAGGAACACAGGCCCATCCATTAGCAGAGACGCTGCCTAAAATCATAATAAGGCCACAGACACCCCAAAACACACCACCAGACGTGGACGTGCCCACCAGAAAGACAAGATCCAACCTCATCCACCAGAACACAGGATTTAGTCCCCTCCACCAGGAAGCCTACACAACCCACTGAACCAACCTTACCCACTGGGGACAGATACCAAAAACAATGGGAACTACAAACCTGCAGCCTGTGAAAAGGAGACCCCAAACACAGTAACATAAGCAAAATGAGAAGACAGAAAACCACACAGCAGGTGAAGGAGCAGGGTCAAAACACACCAGACCTAACAAATGAAGAGGAAATAGGCAGTCTATCTGAAAAAGAATTCAGAATAATGATAGTAAAGATGATCCAAAATCTTGGAAATAGAATAGACAAAATGCAAGAAACATTTAACAAGGATGTAGAAGAACTAAAGAGGAACCAAGCAACGATGAAAAACACAATAAATGAGATTAAAAATACTCTAGACGGGATCAATAGCAGAATAACTGAGGCAGAAGAAAGGATAAGCGACCTGGAAGATAAAATAGTGGAAATAACTACTGCAGAGCAGAATAAAAAAAAAAGAATGAAAAGAACTGAGGACAGTCTCAGAGACCTCTGGGACAACATTAAACATACCAACATTCGAATTATAGGGGTTCCAGAAGAAGAAGAGAAAAAGAAAGGGACTGAGAAAATATTTGAAGACATTATAGTTGAAAACTTCCCTAATATGGGAAAGGAAATAGTTAATCAAGTCCTGGAAGCACAGAGAGTCCCATACAGGATAAATACAAGGAGAAACATGCCAAGACACATATTAATCAAACTATCAAAAATTAAATATAAAGAAAACATATTAAAAGCAGCAAGGGAAAAACAACAAATAACACACAAGGGAATCCCCATAAGGTTAACATCTGATCTTTCAGCAGAAACTCTGCAAGCCAGAAGGAAGTGGCAGGATATACTTAAAGTGATGAAGGAGAAAAACCTACAACCAAGATTACTCTACCCAGCAAGGATCTCATTCAGATTTGATGGAGAAATTAAAACCTTTACAGACAAGCAAAAGCTGAGAGAGTTCAGCACCACCAAACCAGCTTTACAACAAATGCTAAAGGAACTTCTCTAGGCAAGAAACACAAGAGAAGGAAAACAACTACAATAACAAACACAAAATATTTAAGAAAATGGGAATAGGAACATACAAATCGATAATTACCTTAAATGTAAATGGATTAAATGTTCCCACCAAAAGACACAGACTGGCTGAATGGATACAAAAGCAAGAGCCATATATATGCTGTCCACAAGAGACCCACTTCAGACCTAGAGACACATACAGACTGAAAGTGAGGGGATGGAAAAAGATATTCCATGCAAATGGAAATCAAAAGAAAGCTGGAATAGCAATTCTCATATCAGACAAAATAGACTTTAAAATAAAGACTATTACAAGAGACAAAGAAGGACACTATATAATGATCAAGGGATCGATCCAAGAGGAAGGTATAACAATTGTAAATACTTATGCACCCAACATAGGAGCACCTCAATACATAAGGCAAATAATAACAGCCATAAAAGGAGAAATCGACAGCAACACAATCATAGTAGGGGACTTTAACACCCCACTTTCACCAATGGGCAGATCAACCAAAATGAAAATAAATAAGGAACCACAAGCTTTAAATGACACATTAAACAAGATGGACTTAATTGATATTTATAGGACATTCCACCCAAAAAGAACAGAATACACATTTTTCTCAAGTGCTTATGGAACATTCTGCAGGATAGATCATATCTTGGGTCACAAATCAAGCCTTGGTAAATTTAAGAAAATTGAAATCGTATCAAGTATCTTTTCCGACCACAACGCTATGAGACTAGATATCAATTACAGGAAAAAATCTGTAAAAAATACAAACACATGGAGGCTACACAAAACACTACTTAATAACGAAGTGATCACTGAAGAAATCAAAGGGGAAATCAGAAAATACCTAGAAACAAATGACAATGGAGACACGACGACCCAAAACGTATGGGACGCAGCAAAAGCAGTGCTAAGAGGGAAGTTTATAGCAATACAAGCCTATATCAAGAAACAGGAAACAGCTCGAATAAACAACCTAACCTTGCACCTAAAGCAATTAGAGAAAGAAGAGCAAAAAAACCCCAAAGCTAGCAGAAGGAAAGAAATCATAAAGATCAGATCAGAAATAAATGAAAAAGAAATGAAGGAAACAACAGCAAAAATCAATGAAACTAAAAGCTGGTTCTTCGAGAAGATAAACAAAATTGATAAACAATTAGCCAGACTCATCAAGAGAAAAAGAGAGGACTCAAATCAATAGAATTAGAAATGAAAAAGGAGAAGTAACCAGTGACACTGCAGAAATACAAACGATCATGAGAGATTACTACAAGCAACTCTATGCCAATAAAATGGACAACCTGGAAGAAATGGACAGATTCTTAGAAATGCACAACCTGCCGAGACTGAACCAGGAAGAATTAGAAAATATGAACAGACCAATCACAAGCACTGAAATTGAAACTATGATTAAAAATCTTCCAAGAAACAAAAGCCCAGGACCAGATGGCTTCACAGGCGAATTCTATCAAACATTTAGAGAAGAGCTAACACCTATCCTCCTCAAACTCTTCCAAATTATTGCAGAGGGAGGAACACTCCCCAACTCATTCTACGAGGCCACCATCACCCTGATACAAAAACCAGACAAAGATGTCACAAAGAAAGAAAACTACAGGCCAATATCACTGATGAACATACATGCAAAAATCCTCAACAAAATACAAGCAAACAGAATCCAACAGCACATTAAAAGGATCATACACCATGATCAAGTGGGGTTTATTCCAGGAATGCAAGGATTCTTCAATATAAGCAAATCAATTAACGTGATTCATCATATTAACAAATTGAAGGAGAAAAACCATATGATCCTCCCAATAGATGCAGAGAAAGCTTTCGACAGAATTCAACACCCATTTATGATAAAAGCCCTGCAGAAATTAGGCATAGAGGGAACTTTCCTCAACATAATAAAGGCCATATATGACAAACCCACAGCCAACATTGTCCTCAATGGTGAAAAACTGAAACCATTTCCACTAAGATCAGGAACAAGACAAGGTTGCCCACTCTCACCACTATTATTCAACATAGTTTTGGAAGTGTTAGCCACAGCAATCAGAGAAGACAAAGAAATAAAAGGAATCCAAATCGGAAAAGAAGAAGTAAAGCTGTCACTGTTTGCAGATGACATGATACTATACATAGAGAATCCTGAAACTGCCACCAGAAAACTACTAGAGCTAATCAATGAATTTGGTAAAGTAGCAGGATACAAAATTAATGCACAGAAAACTCTTGCATTCCTATATACTAATGATGAAAAATCTGAAAGTGAAATTAAGAAAACACTCCCGTTTACCATTGCAACAAAAAGAATAAAATATCTAGGAATAAACCTACCTAAGGAGACAAAAGACCTGTATGCAGAAAATTATAAGACACTAATGAAAGAAATTAAAGATGATACAAATAGATGGAGAGATATATCATGTTCTTGGATTGGAAGAATCAACATTGTGAAAATGACTCTACTACCCAAAGCAATCTACAGATTCAATGCAATCCCTATCAAACTTCCACTGGCATTTTTCACAGAACTAGAACAAAAAATTTCACAATTTGTATGGAAACACAAAAGACCCCGAATAGCCAAAGCAATCTTGAGAACGAAAAATGGAGCTGGAGGAATCAGGCTCCCTGACTTCAGACTATATTACAAAGCTACAGTAATCAAGACAGTTTGGTACTGGCACAAAAACAGAAATATAGATCAATGGAACAGGATAGAAAGCCCAGAGATAAACCCACGCACATATGGTCACCTTATCTTTGATAAAGGAGGCAAGCATATACAGTGGAGAAAAGACAGCCTCTTCAATAAGTGGTGCTGGGAAAATTGGACAGGTACATGTAAATGTATGAAATTAGAACACTCCCTGACACCATACACAAAATAAACTCAAAATGGATTAAAGACCTAAGTGTAAAGCCGGACACTATCAAACTCTTAGAGGAAAGCATAGGCAGAACTCTCTATGATATAAATCACAGCAAGATCCTTTTTGACCCAGCTCCTAGAGAAATGGAAATAAAAACACAAATAAACAAATGGGACCTAATGAAACTTAAAAGCTTTTGCACAGCAAAGGAAACCATAAACAAGACCAAAGGACAACCCTCAGAATGGGAGAAAATATTTGCAAATGAAGCAACTGACAAAGGATTAATCTCCAAGATTTACAAGCAGCTCATGCAGCTTAATGACAAAAAAACAAACAACCCAATCCAAAAATGGGCAGAGGACCTGAATAGACGTTTCTCCGAAGAAGATATACAGATGGCCAACAGACACATGAAAGAATGCTCAACATCATTAATCATTAGAGAAATGCAAATCAAAACTACAATGAGGTATCATCTCACACCGGTCAGAATGGCCATCATCAAAAAATCTACAAACAATAAGTGCTGGAGAGGGTGTGGAGAAAAGGGAATACTCTTGCACTGTTGGTGGGAATGTAAATTGATACAGCCACTATGGAGAACAGTATGGAGGTTCCTTAAAATACTGGGAATAGAACTACCATACGACCCAGCAATCCCACTACTGGGCATATACCCTGAGAAAACCATAATCCAAAAAGAGTCATGTACCAAAATGTTCATTGCAGCTCTATTTACAATAGCCAGGACATGGAAGCAACCTAAGTGTCCATCACTGGATGAATGGATAAAGAAGATGTGGCACATATATACAATGGAATATTACTCAGCCATAAAAAGAAATGAAATGGAGGTATTTGTAATGAGGTGGATGGAGTTAGAGTCTGTCATACAGAGTGAAGTAAGTCAGAAAGAGAAAAACAAATACAGTATGCTAACACATATATATGGAATCTAAGGAAAAAAAAAAAAAAGGTCATGAAGAACCTAGTGGCAAGATGGGAATAAAGACACAGACCTACTAAAGAATGGACTTGAGGATATGGGGAGGGGGAGGAGTGAGATGTGACAGGGTGAGAGAGTGTCATGGACATATATACACTACCAAATGTAAAATAGATAGCTAGTGGGAAGCAGCCACATAGCACAGGGAGATCAGCTCGGTGCTTTGTGACCGCCTTGGGGGGGGTGGGTTGGGAAGGGTGGGAGGGAGGGATATGCGGGAGGGAGGAGATATGGGAACATATGTATATGTATAACTGATTCACTTTGTTATAAAGCAGAAACTATCACACCATTGTGAAGCAATTATACTTCAATAAGATGTTTAAAAAAAAAAAAAAAGATGGAAAGGCCAGAAAGTTTCAAATTATTTAGCCTGGCTAAATGAGTTTGGTGCAGAGTATGTGGTTGGAGAGAGGGAAGTGGAGGGGTTTGGACAATGTTCCAATGTCAGTGTGGAAGCAGGGCAGATTTTAAATTCTAGAATGTTGGCATACACAGATTTCAGGGAAGGTAGGGGTACAAGAGGCAGTGTGATCTGCTTTTCCCTAGTCAACTGTGTTTCCACAGTCATAAAAATGTTTTTGCCTTGCTCTCAACTTTCTTTCTCCCCAACCCCTATTCTCCTGAACTGTTGATAGCATCGTTCCACCCCCCACCTCATAATCTCATCTTCTTTACTGATGCTCCTACATACTAATTACATATTAACATTTTTAAAGAAAAAAATCAATTATTATTTAATGCCTCAGTGTGGCAGGTGGGTATGATTGTCCTGATTATATACTGTTTCCTTTGCCTGCTTTCAGCAATAAAGCAAATATTCCCCTCAAATTCGGTCTCATTCTTCTATGAACTGGGGTGACAAGTTGAGCAGCATAAAAAGTGGCAATCATCCCTTCCATTAAGTTTTTACAAAGACATCTTTTGGTGGCTTTTAAAAAATTGAATAAAGAATTCCCCTGTTCCTGGCAGGACCAGAAAATAGAAGAACCACTCGATGTACTACAAGACCAACCCAAACTACAAAACACTTATAAATTACCTGGGAGGTGTAGGATCAATAGGCAAGAAGTAACAGCAATTGCTTGGATTACCAAAGACCTTAATGCTGATTCTCCCACAGGCTCCTGCCCTATGTTTGCTGCCTTGAAAATGGCATAAACCCACACTCATTTCCCTCAGCATTTCTACAGCAGTATCTGAGCTTCTTGGAGCATCAGGGCATGATTTTTCTAAATAAAGAGAAGTAGATAAAAGCTGATTCAAACAACCATAAGAAAAGAGTGTTGAGAAACTAAGCATACTGTGAGACTTGGAAGCTGTCTAGCTAGGAATCCTGCAATAGTGCAACCACCAGTGAATTCAGTGTTAGTACCTGAAGTCCACTGTGCTTTCTATAGGCTACACTAGCAGCCATCATTTTACCTCTGGGATCTTCTGGCTTTTGAGCAATCACCTTGGTCACTCTGGTTTCTGACTTGTCCCATCACCCTCTCTGCTTCTGTCAATCAAGCGTGCACTCAGCCCTTTGACTTGGAAGACTGCTTTGCTTCCTGCCAGTCCTCCCTGGTTGTGATTAATGTTGTAGTTCTGGATCAGCTTCATCCCCAGGTGGTCTAGACTCATTGTACCCTTAGGAGTGGTCCAGGGGAAACCTGTGTGCAAAGAAACAGGCCCAACATAGAAAGATGGCTGCTGTGACAGGTGGAGGATGAGGGATATAATAAAAACAATGGTTAGATCCACCTCCCAGGAAGGCTACACAAAGGAGGTGACCTGAGGAGGGTCTTAACTTAAGGAGTACATATAAATTTGCTGAGTAGACAAGGTGTATGTGTGTTTGGGGAGCAGATATTCATCAGGTGCCAACTGCTCAGGAACTTTGGATTACTTCCTACAGAATTTAACTATGTCTCCTTTTCTGTACAAAATAAAACTAAACAATCATATGTCACACTTTTATGTGGGTCAATTATTTTCCTTCCATGAATCAAGAGACTGTTAATAAATGAGCCCTTCATTCCTCTTCATGCATAACTAAAATGATATTCATTAGATTCTAGGCAGAATTATTGATGAAAAGTACCAAGGTGTCCAGGAGGAAGAGTGCAATAAAACCTTATGTTGGCAGAGGTAGAGTGTTTTACAGCTTTCAAAGCATTTTGTCATCTATTAATTCTTTAAAGCCTTAGAACTTCCTAGAAGATATGTGATATTATCTTCATTGTACTGTTGGGTAAAGTAAAGCTTAGAGAAATAATGTGACTTTTCTAGGTCATTTAAATTGGATGGGGTATAGAGGAACAAATGGGGTCAACATAGACACCTATCCCAGTGCTTTCGTCTGGCAACATCACAATGTCAGGAGTGACTTAGTGGAAAGAATGAGGAAAACCATGGGCATACTGGGTTCTGAGAATCCAGGCATTGAGAGCAATAGTCTCAAGGGTCTGTCACAGATGCACAAAGTGGGATTTGAAACCAAGCTGAGGACGTGTGATTCCTGCCCAGAATTCCTCATTTCCATAAAAATACAAAGCCTGAGTAGGGAGCATGTATATATTATGGAGAGTCTGATCAGGAGAGGTTAGGAAGAGATGAATGATGTCTACAAAAAAATCACAAGCAAGTTCTTCTATACTTGGAAGAAAATCAGAACTTTTTTTTCTTTATATCATAAATGTAAGTATCACTGTTGCAGGAAAATGGAGCATGAGAGGTTGGTCATGTCCCAGGTCTCAGGTGAGTCCCTGGGATGGGCTGCCAAGTGAGGGTCCTTGGGTTCATGCGGAAAAGAATTCAATAGTGAGCCAGAGTAAAGTGAAAGCAGGTTTATTTAGAGAGATACTTTCCACAGGCAGAATAAGGTCCATCTCAGAAGGTGAGAGTGGCCCTGGGATGCAGGGGTGGTTAGTTTTTATGGGCTGGGTAATTTCACAGGCTAATAAGTGGGAGGATTATTCCAACTATTTGGGGGAAGGGGTGGGGATTTCCAGGAATCGGGCCAATACCCAGTTTTGGCCTTTTATGGTCAGACTCGGGACATCATGGCACCTGTGGGTGTGTCATTTAGCTAATGTATTACAATAAGCATATAATGAGGCTCAAGGTTCGAATCTTCTACCATCTTGGGCCTAGTAGGTTCTAACCAGTTTTTGTTGTATCCTCAACAACTATGTCATTCTTTTAAAGGTTGTGCCATTCTTCCTTCATGTCTCATCACTTAGAGGAATATTTATAAAGATGTGGCCTATGGATCAATGACAAAAACTCTGTCTGTAATCTAATTTTAGTCAGGCTCCTCTGAGCTTTCTGCTTGACTTCTTGACTTTGGCCTGCTGCCCTGCCCTTCGCCTGCCTGAATCTTATTAGTTTAATGAGAGTCCCCCTTCCCTTGATATCTGATCAAGTTCCTCTTAGTAATTTTCCATCCACTTACCCTCTTATTTTCCTTGTTGGTTGTAAATCTTCATCTGTCTGCTGTGTTTTGAAGGAGCTCAGTTCTGTATTGAAGTTTCTCTCCCCTACTGCAGTAACTTGAACAAAACCCATCTTGCTGTTTTTAACAAGTGTCTGGTGCAAAAGTTTTCTTTAACACCACCTACATGAGAATCGTAAGAAGTTGGTTAAAATACACATTCCTGGGCCCACTTATGATCCACTGGATCAGAATTTCTGAGTAGAGCCCTGGAAATTGTGTTATCCAGGCTTGAAGGGAATTTTTTTCATGCATCAGAGCACTGGGTAGAGATTTTCATTGTGCCATGTCCCTTCCCCCCACAACCCCATGAATTGTATTTGTGGCTAAGGCCCTTGGCTGGCTGAGAGACACAGAGCAGGCACTAGATCAGCTCACCATGTGACATAACTGACTATGTGAATCTTCAGGATTGGACTACTTCTGAGCTGTTTTCTTTACTTCCCCCAAAAAGAAGCAATGGAGCAATGCTTTGTTTTTCACTTCAAAGACTGGTCTTAGAAAAATGTTTTAAGGTTCATTTCTGCCTGAATATTTGAAAAACACTATTTGCCCCCTTCCCTGCATAAATAAAGATCTTCTGATTGGAAGGTGTGCTAGAGAAGAAAGACCACACAATTGTAACTGTTTATAAATTCTGACCTCTCAAACAGCAGGGTGGTTTTAGAGGCTTATAAACATTTAAAATGCTAAAACAGCAATATGTAACAATGCGTTTAAGTGTCTTAGCTATACAACATCTTTCTCAACAGAGAGACTGGTGGACAGAAAAGAGCTTGGAATGAGAGCATATCTGAGTTTAAGCCACAGTTTTTGTGGTCTTGGGCATATGCCCAAGTGAACATTTGAGTGAATGTTTGTTCACTCAAAAGGCGTCTATGTGGACACGATTACACTGTAGTGGATCTCCTCCCCTCAGGCACTGCACTTATGGTCAGTCCCTCCAACTCTCGTACACAACAGCCCTTGAGAGCACTGCTGCACAGACATGGCCTATGGGGCACTGCTGGCCTCTAAACTGGGGATCACAGAAATAGAACTTAGAACAACTGCTGAGTAATTCAGCATTTATAAACTTAGAACAATTGCCGAGTAATTTAGTGTCCACTGAATCTAATAATCAAATGTTGAGGCAGTTTGGAGATAATGACCGTGATTCTTAGTGGGAGGAGTGGTACGTACCTACAAGAATGGGAGATGTGGTTGTAGACCATCTTTGAAGGTTAGCTATCATAACCTTCCTGCCCCTTGTTTATTTTTTACAAGACCACACTAGTCATTAAGGTTCATGTGACAATCATTTCATATTCAAGTTTTCAGGGCTGACAGTACCTCAGTGAATGATCCAGTAGAATTAAAAGTGAGGACTTCCCTGGTGGTGCAGTGGTTAAGAATCCACCTGTCAATGCAGGGAACACGGGTTCGAGCCCTGGTCTGGGAAGATCCTGCATGCCGCGGAGCAACTAAGCCCATGCACCACAACTAATGAGCTTGTGCTCTAGAGCCCGAGAGTCACAACTACTGAGCCTGCGCTCTAGAGCCCAAGAGTCACAACTACTGAAACCCAAGTGCCTAGAGCCCGTGCTCCTCAACAAGAGAAGCCACTGCAATGAGAAGCCTGTGCACCACAACGAAGAATAGCCCCCGCTTGTAGCGACTAGAGAAAGCCTGCGCGCAGCAACAAAGACCCAAAGCAGCCCCAAATAAATAAATAAATATATTTTTTAAAAAAGGAATTAAAAGTGAGATTACACTACCATTCCCAAACCCTGAAACTATAGACTTCGGTCCCCATGCTGTCATTTTCCATTGTGTTTTTGCACCTGCTGTTCCCTCTGCCTGTAGAATGAAAGGACCAAAAGAAGGAAGTACTAGTGGACAGATAGATGGAGAGAAAGGCCAGTAGTGGAGGTGAACCCTGAGAAAAAGAGATACTTGCTAGGCAAGGGTGCCTGACATAGTAGAAATTTACATTTTGGAGGTGCTAGCAGCATTTTTTATTTATGTGGAAAGTGATTCTGACTTTCCTTCTCAAAAAACAAGCAAAAAAAAACTTTTCATAATGATAGTCTATATTCCAAAATGTTGTATTTCTATTTGTTTCATTCATTTACTCAATAAACCTCATTGAACATCTACCAGGTATTAGACATCATTCATGATCATGAGACTACAGAGAAATCAAGGGGCCATCCTACTTACATGCCTTTGATCACCCTGTTCTCTCTGCCTAGCCACCCCCCACCCCCTTCTTCTTTTGGTTCACCTCCATTCACTCTCCCTAATGGAGATCATACCTGTTACCTGGAAGCTTCAGCTTTTCCTCACATGATACTCCAGGTGGGACAAAGAAACCTGTTATAAGGATAACACTGAATTCACCTTGAGTAATAAAAATCAAACTATTAACCAACTTTACTAGTTTAACCTCATGAGTAATGATGAGTTTGGAATAGACCTGGTCATCAGAAAACAAGAGTGCTACAATTTGCCCCTGAGAACCTCTGAACGATGCCACTGCTGCATGCATCTTGGTCTGGGCAGCCAAGTGGTTAGCACTCTTGTTGGCAGGAACACCCCCCAACACACACCACCTGACCAGGCAGTTAGAACAACGAATGGTTGTAGCATCATTATTGCTACACTTGAAGTGCTGTAAAAGGGTATTTAAATACTTGTGGGTGCCCTGTAGGGAATATTGAATAATTACTAAAAACAAGATACACTGTTACTAACACCATACACCCAGGTGTTTGGGATTATGAGCAATATGAAGCAAAAGCAAGGCACAGATTATATTGTGAGGGAAAGTTCCGATTTCTGACTTTTAAAATGAATATGTTTCTTTTGAGAAGAGTGATTGTTTCAAGAGATTAACACCATGGGTTTGTTTTACCATGCAAGAGATACCACCCTTTACTCCCTGCCTGGCTGTTTCCAGATGTGGGATTTTGGAGAAGGTTCTCCTTAGTGTAGAAATCAGTGTTTCAGCTGGAAGGAGATGTAGCTGTAACCCAATCTAACTCATCTCCTCTTCCAGATCACTCAGGGGGTCAGGTTCTAAGCCAGGACAAAAACAGATCCTCAGGGTCTGAGAAGACTGATGTGTTTAACCCATGTTACAGAGAAGGGCTGGGTAGGTGAGGACAGGGAGGCTCTTGCTTGGATGCAGAATTTAAGGAGACACTGAAAAACTTAGTAATCAAGGTAAATTATATTTCATCTAATATTTAAAAATCAGAAAAAAATACTAAATTATAGGATCAATGGAATTGCTGTTTTTCTTTTTGCCCCAGGCTTCAATATGGCTTGGCATGACACTGTTAGTGATCCCTTTATTTAAAATTTTGATCTTTTCTTTTTTAAGAATTTTTCTGTATTAATTTTGAATTTTATATTGAAATATTATTGATCCATTTTTGAGTACTTCCTTAAATTTTGTGCCCAAGGCTGGTGCCTCACTTGCCTGACCGATTCCCACACTGTTACAGATGTTCTGCTTTGGACAAACATAAGCACAATTGGCAAAGAGAGAGGATGTCTCCAGGGGGGCTCACACTGATACTCTTTCTCTCTCTTATCTTATTTTATCTTACCTGCTCCTTTTTACTGTATTTCCTGCACACAGTATGATTTTGAGTTGAGGAGCCAAAAAAAGAAAAAAGAAAAAAAGAAAAACTAAAAGAAATCATGGATTGTCTTATTTGCACTGGCAGGTGGTGTCTGATGTAAGATCTTCACTTACAGCTTCCTACAATACCCCTAATTGGTAACTCACAGTTCACAGGATATTCTAGGTTTAAAACAAACCTAGGATCAGGACTGAAAATGTATTTCCAGAACATCTAGAGGGAATATAAGAAACTTGGAATTAGGTAATTCTCTATTATAAAACACCACAGGCATAAAAAATATTAGGAGACAGTGGCTGATTTAAAAGCCTTCTTCTATTACCAAGTAGTTCTTGCATCTCCATGTACTGGTGTGGAGTGTTGTCCGTGGACAATACTGTCTTACACAGACAGGTACAGCTCCTACAACAGTGTCCGGTTCATGTAGAAACGCACGTGTCCACAGCCAGGCACAGAGATGGATGAAAACACACTCACCAAAATGTCCATCATGCTTATTCTGGAAGTGGGGGGGGGGGGGGCGGTGGTGGAATACGAGACATTTTTCTTCGTTTTTTATACTTCCATGTATTTTTTTTTAACATCTTTATTGGAGTATAATTGCTTTACAATGGTGTGTTAGTTTCTGCTTTATAACAAAGTGAATCAGTTATACATATACATATGTTCCCATATCTCTTCCCTCTTGCATCTCCCTCCCTCCAACCCTCCAAATCCCACCCCTCTAGGTGGTCACAAAGCACCGAGCTGATCTCCCTGTGCTATGTGGCTGCTTCCCACTAGCTACCTATTTTACGTTTGATAGTGTATATATGTCCATGCCACTCTCTCACCCTGTCACATCTCACCCCTTCCCCTCCCCATATCCTCAAGTCCATTCTCTAGTAGGTCTGTGTCTTTATTCCCATCTTACAACTAGGTTCTTCATGACCTTTTTTTTTTTCCTTAGATTCCATATATGTGTGTTAGCATACTGTATTTGTTTTTCTCTTTCTGATTTACTTCACTCTGTATGACAGACTCTAACTCCATCCACCTCATTACAAATACCTCCATTTCATTTCTTTTTATGGCTGAGTAATATTCCATTGTATATATGTGCCACATCTTCTTTATCCATTCATCCGATGATGGACACTTAGGTTGCTTCCATGTCCTGGCTATTGTAAATAGAGCTGCAATGAACATTTTGGTACATGACTCTTTTTGGATTATGGTTTTCTCAGGGTATATGCCCAGTAGTGGGATTGCTGGGTCATATGGTAGTTCTATTTTTAGTTTTTTAAGGAACCTCCATACTGTTCTCCATAGTGGCTGTATCAATTTACATTCCCACCAACAGTGAAAGAGTGTTCCCTTTTCTCCACACCCTCTCCAGCATTTATTGTTTCTAGATTTTTTGATGATGGCCATTCTGACCAGTGTGAGATGATATCTCATTGTAGTTTTGACTTGGATTTCTCTAATGATTAATGATGTTGAGCATCCTTTCATGTGTTTGTTGCCTATCTGTATATCTTCTTTGGAGAAATGTCTATTTAGGTCTTCTGCCCATTGTTGGATTGGGTTGTTTGTTTTTTTGATATGGAGCTGCAAGAGCTGCTTGTAAATTTTGGATATTAATCCTTTTTCAGTTGCTTCATTTGCAAATATTTTCTCCCATTCTGAGGGTTGTCTTTTGGTCTTGTTTATGGTTTCCTTTGCTGTGCAAAAGCTTTTAAGTTTCATTAGGTCCCATTTGTTTGTTTGTGTTTTTATTTCCATTTCTCTAGGAGCTGGGTCAAAAAGGATCTTGCTGTGATTTAGTCATACAGTGTTCTGCCTATGTTTTCCTCTAAGAGTTTGATAGTGTCTGGCCTTACATTTAGGTCTTTAATCCATTTTGAGTTTATTTTTGTGTATGGTGTTAGGGAGTGTTCTAATTTCATACTTTTACATGTACCTGGCCAGTTTTCCCAGCACCACTTATTGAAGAAGCTGTCTTTTCTCCACTGTATATGCTTGCCTACTTTATCAAAGATAAGGTGATCATATGTGTGTGGGTTTATCTCTGGGCTTTCTATCCTGTTCCATTGATCTATATTTCTGTTTTTGTGCCAGTATCATACTGTCTTGATTACTGTAGCTTTGTAGTATAGTCTGAAGTCAGGGAGCCTGATTCCTCCAGCTCCATTTTTCGTTCTCAAGATTGCTTTGGCTATTCAGGGTCTTTTGTGTTTCCATACAAATTGTGAAACTTTTTGTTCTAGTTCTGTGAAAAATGCCAGTGGTAGTTTGATTGGGATTGCATTGAATCTGTAGATTGCTTTGGGTAGTAGAGAGTCATTTTCACAATGTTGATTCTTCCAATCCAAGAACATGGTATATCTCTCCATCTATTTGTATCAACTTTAATTTCTTTCATCAGTGTCCTATAATTTTCTACATACAGGTCTTTTGGCTCCTTAGGTAGGTTTATTCCTAGATATTTTATTCTTTTTGTTGCAATAGTAAATGGGAGTGTTTTCTTAATTTCACTTTCAGATTTTTCATCATTAGTGTATAAGAATGCAAGAGATTTCTGTGCATTAATTTTGTATCCTGCTACTTTACCAAATTCATTGATTAGCTCTAGGAGTTTTCTGGTAGCATCTTTAGGATTCTCTATGTATAGTATCATGTCACCTGCAAACAGTGACAGCTTTACTTCTTCTTTTCCGATTTGGATTCCTTTTATTTCTTTGTCTTCTCTGATTGCTGTGGCTAAAACTTCCAAAAGTATGTTGAATAATAGTGGTGAGAATGGGCAACCTTGTCTTGTTCCTGATCTTAGTGGAAATGGTTTCAGTTTTTCACCATTGAGGACAATGTTGGCAGTGGGTTTGTCATATATGGCCTTTATTATGTTGAGGAAAGTTCCCTCTATGCCTACTTTCTGCAGGGCTTTTATCATAAATGGGTGTTTAATTTTTTTGAAAGCTTTCTCTGCATCTATTGAGATGATCATATGGTTTTTCTCCTTCAATTTGTTAATATGGTGTATCACATTGATTGATTTGTGTATATTGAAGAATCCTTGCATTCCTGGAATAAACCCCACTTGATCATGGTGTATGATCCTTTTAATGTGCTGTTGGATTCTGTTTGCTAGTATTTTGTTGAGGATTTTTACATCTATGTTCATCAGTGATATTGGCCTGTAGTTTTCTCTCTTTGTGACATCTTTGTTTAATTTTGGTATGAGGGTGATGGTGGCCTCGTAGAATTAGTTGGGGAGTGTTCCTCCCTCTGCAATATTTTGGAAGAGTTTGAGAAGGATAGGTGTTAGCTCTTCTCTAAATGTTTCATAGAATTCGCTTGTGAAGCCATCTGGTCCTGGGCTTTTGTTTGTTGGAAGATTTTTAATCACAGTTTCAATTTCAGTGCTTGTGATTGGTCTGTTCATATTTTCTATTTCTTCCTGGTTCTGTCTCGGCAGGTTGTGCATTTCTAAGAATTTGTCCATTTCTGCCAGGTTGTCCATTTTATTGGCATAGAGTTGCTTGTAGTAATCTCTCATGATCGTTTGTATTTCTGGAGTGTCAATTGTTACTTCTCCTTTTTCATTTCTAATTCTATTGATTTGAGTCTTTGCCCTTTTTTTCTTGATGAGTGTGGCTAATGATTTATAAATTTTGTTTATCTTCTCAAAGAACATGTTTTTAGTTTTACTGATCTTTGCTATTGTTTCCTTCATTTCTTTTTCATTTATTTCTGATCTGACCTTTATGATTTCTTTCCTGCTGCTAACTTTGGGGTTTTTTTGTTCTTCTTTCTCTAATTGCCTTAGGTGCAAGTTTAGGTTGTTTATTCGAGATGTTTCCTGTTTCTTGAGGTAGGCTTGTATTGCTATAAACTTCCCTCTTAGAACTGCTTTTGCTGCATCCCATAGGTTTTGGGTCATCGTGTCTCCATTGTCATTTGTTTCTAGGTAATTTTTGATTTCCCCTTTGATTTCTTCAGTGATCACTTCGTTATTAAGAAGTGTATTGTGTAGCCTCCATGTGTTTGTTTTTTTTACAGATCTTTTCCTGTAATTGATATCTAGTCTCATAGCGTTGTGGTCGGAAAAGATACTTGATACGATTTCAATGTTCTTAAATTTACCAAGGCTTGATTTGTGACCCAAGATATGATCTATCCTGGAGAATGTTCCATGAGCACTTGAGAAAAATGTGTATTCTGTTGATTTTGAGTGGAATGTCCTATAAATATCAATTAAGTCCATCTTGTTTAATGTATCATTTAAAGCTTGTGGTTCCTTATTTATTTTCATTTTGGTTGATCTGCCCATTGGTGAAAGTGGGGTGTTAAAGTCCCCTACTTTGATTGTGTTGCTGTCGATTTCCCCTTTTATGGCTGTTGGCATTTGCCTTATGTATTGAGGTGCTCTTATATTGGGTGCATAAATATTTACAATTTTTATATCTTCTTCTTGGATCAATCCCTTTATCATTATGTAGTGTCCTTCTTTGTCTCTTGTAATAGTATTTATTTCAAAGTCTATTTTGCCTGATATGAGAATTGCTACTCCAGCTTTCTTTTGATTTCCATTTGCATGGAATATCTTTTTCCATCCCCTCACTTTCAGTCTGTATGTGTCCCTAGGTCTGAAGTGGGTCTCTTGTAGACAGCATATATATGGGTCTTGTTTTTGTATCCATTCAGCCAGTCTGTGTCTTTTGGTGGGAGCATTTAATTCATTTATGTTTAGGTAATTATCGATATGTATGTTCCTATTCCCATTTTCTTAAATATTTTGTGTTTGTTATTGTAGGTGTTTTCCTTCTCTTGTGTTTCTTGCCTAGAGAAGTTCCTTTAGCATTTGTTGTAAAGCTGGTTTGGTGGTGCTGAACTCTCTCAGCTTTTGCTTGTCTGTAAAGGTTTTAATTTCTCTGTCAAATATGAATGAGATCCTTGCTGGGTTGAGTAATCTTGGTTGTAGGTTTTTCTCCTTCATCACTTTAAGTATATCCTGCCACTCCCTTCTGGCTTGCAGAGTTTCAGCTGAAAGATCAGATGTTAACCTTATGGGGATTCCCTTGTGTGTTATTTGTTGTTTTTCCCTTGCTGCTTTTAATATGTTTTCTTTATATTTAATTTTTGATAGTTTGATTAATATGTGTCTTGGCGTGTTTCTCCTTGGATTTATCCTGTATGGGACTCTCTGTGCTTCCAGGACTTGATTAACTATTTCCTTTTTCATATTAGGGAAGTTTTCAAATATAATCTCTTCAAATATGTTCTCAGTCCCTTTCTTTTTCTTGCTTCTTCTGGCACCCCTATAATTCTAATGTTGGTGTGTTTAATGTTGTCCCAGAGGTCTCTGAGAGTGTCCTCAATTCTTTTCATTCTTTTTTCTTTATTCTGCTCTGAGGTAGTTATTTCAACTATTTTATCTTCCAGGTCACTTATCCATTCTTCTGCCTCAGTTATTCTGTTTTTGATCCCATCTGGAGTATTTTTAATTTCATATACTGTGTTGTCCATCATTGCTTGTTTCCTCTTTAGTTCTTCTAGGGCCATGTTAAATGTTTCTTGCATTTTGTCTGTTCCATTTCCAAGATTTTGTATCATCTTTACTATCATTATTCTGAACTCTTTTTCAGGTAGACTGCCTATTTCCTCTACATTCGTTAGGTCTGGTGTGTTTTTACCTTGCTCCTTCATCTGCTGTGTGTTTTTCTGTCTTCTCATTTTGCTTATCTTACTGTGTTTAGGGTCTCCTTTTTGTAGGCTGCAGGTTCGTAGTTCCCATTGTTTTTGGTGTCTGTCCCAGTGGCTAAGGTTGGTTCAGTGGGTTATGTAGTTTTCCTGGTGAAGGGGACTCGTGCTTGTGTTCTGGTGGATGAGGCTGGGTCTTGTCTTTCTGGTGGGCAGGTCCACGTCTGGTGGTGTGTTTTGGGGTGTCTGTGACCTTATTACGATTTTAGGCAGCCTGTCTGCTAATGGATGGGGCTGTGTTCCTTTCTTGCTAGTTGTTTGGCATAGGGTGTCCAGCACTGTAGCTTGCTAGTCATTGAGTGAAGCTGGGTCTTGGTGTTGAGATGGAGATCTCTGGGAGATTTTCACCATTTTATATTATATGGACCTGGGAGGTCTCTTGTGGACCAGTGTCCTGGAGTTGGCTCTCCCACCTCAGGGGCACAGCCCTGATGCCTGGGTGGAGCACCAAGAGCCTTTCATCCCCATGGCTCAGAATAAAAGGGAGAAAAAATAGAAAGAAAGAAAGAAAGAAAGAAAGAAAGAAAGAAAGAAAGAGGATAAAATAAAATAAAATAAAGTAAGAAAGAATAAAATAACGTTATTAAAATAAAAAAATAAAAAATAATTATTAAGAAAAATATTTTTTAAAGAAAAAAAAAAAAAGAAATGGACTGACAGAACCCTAGGACAAATGGTGAAAGCAAAGCTATACAGACAAAATCTCACACAGAAGCATACACGTACACACTCACAAAAAGAGGAAAAGGGGAAAAAGTAATATATCTTGCTCCCAAAGTCCACCTCCTCAATTTGGGATGATTCGTTGTCTATTCAGGTATTCCACAGATGCAGGTACATCAAGTTGATTGTGGAGATTTAATCTGCTGCTCCTGAGGCTGCTGGGAGAAATTTCCCTTTCTCTTCTTTGTTCGCACAGCTCCGGGGGTTCAGCTTTGGATTTGGTCCCGCCTCTGCGTGTAGGTCACCTGAGGGCATCTGTTCTTTGCTCAGACAGGACGGGGTTAAAGGAGCAGCTGCTTCGGGGGCTCTGGCTCACTCAGGCCGGGGGAGGGAGGGGTATGGATGCGGGGCGAACCTGTGGTGGCAGAAGCCATTGTGACGTTGCACGAGCTTGAGGCGTGCCGTGTGTTCTCCCAGGGAAGTTGTCCCTGTATCACGGGAGCCTGGCAGTGGCGGGTTGCACAGGCTCCTGGGAGGGGAGGTGTGGATAGTGAGCTGTGCTCACACACAGGCTTCTTGGTGGTGGCAGCAGCAGCTTTAGCATCTCATGCCCGTCTCTGGGGTCCACACTGATAGCCATGGCTTGCGCCCGTCTCTGGAGCTCATTTAGGTGGCACTCTGAATCCCATCTCCTCGCGCACCAGGAAACAAAGAGGCAAGAAAAAGTCTCTTGCCTCTTCTGCAGCTCCAGTCTTTTTCCTGGACTCCCTCCCGGCTAGCTGTGGTGCACTAGCCCCCTTCAGGCTGTGTTCATGCCGCCAACCACAGTCCTCTCCCTGGGATCCGACCGAAGCCCGAGCCTCCGCTCCCAGCCCCCTTCAGCCCCGGTGGGTGAGCAGACAAGCCTCTCAGGGTGGTGAGTGCTGGTCGGCATCGATCCTCTGTGCGGGAATCTCTCCGCTTTGCCCTCCGCACCCCTGTAGCTGCGTTCTCCTCCGTGGCTCTGAAACTTTCCCCCTCCCCCACCCACCATCTCCGCCCACGAAGGGGCTTCCTAGTGTGTGGAAACCTTTCCTCCTTCACAGCTCCTTCCCACTGGTGCAGGTCCCATCCCTATTCTTTTGTCTCTGTTGTTTCTTTTTTCTTTTGCCCTACCCAGGTACGTGGGAAGTTTCTTGCCTTTTGGGAGGTCTGAGGTCTTTGGCCAGCGTTCAGTGGGTGTTCTATAGGAGCAGTTCCACGTGCAGATGTATTTCTGATGTATCCATGGGGAGGAACGTGGTCTCCGCATCTTACTCTTCCACCATCTTCTCTCCATTCCATATATTTTTAATCCACAATAAATATATATCATTTTTTCAAAAATGATTTTATAAGTGTTTTTATATGGAGGATGAAAAATAAATGTTTTCTAACTCCAATAAATACCAAGCTATAGGAAAGCATCTGAGCAGCAATACGAGGTTTGAAGGATAGTATCAAACAGAGTCTTTCAGCAGAAAAAGTGTTGGGTTTGCTGAGGAAAATTATATGAACTATTAGAAAATACTCTGCCCAAAATGAGTCTTGTCGTCCCACTTGAAGATGAGGAGAGGGTCTTTCCTCATGCCCCACAGCTGCAGAGCTCTCCACTCAGCGGTCAGGCTGCTACCTGTGTTATCCCATGGTGCAGGGGAGGTGACTGTGGCTGGAGTGTTCACACCCCGAGTCAGATCACCATGAGGGCTGACAGTAGAAAAATTGTAAATTTGGCAGAGTTTGATGGAGATTTCTTTCTAGCTGATATTAAGTCTGAAGCCACAGAGTGGAAAAGAGTTTGAAAAGTTTCACCTGAGAGAGTTGGATTTCCTCAGTTAGGAACGTTCAATTATTTACTAATAGGTCACCTGGGAGGGAGGGTGGAGTTAGGAATCTTGAAGAGTGTAGACAGGTTCGGAGTAGCCACTACAGGGAAGGTAATAGTGAGTCAACAAAGATGGGCGTGGTTTCCCGATACCAGAGCTGAGGTAAACCAGGGCTGCCACGGGGCTGTGGCTGTGGGGAGGGAATGTGCTTGAGTCTCAGGCTGATGTAATATGAGTATGTGGCGGGAGGGGGAAGTGGGGGGGGGCATTATTGTGAGTGTGGACCATGACCTGAAGTGGAGACTGGGTGATACTGATCACCTCTCCAAGCACAGTGTGAGAGTGAGGGGATGGTCAGGAATGGAGGATGACATGAAATGTAAGCTCCAGGAAGGTGAAGATTTTAACTATTTTGCTCAAAACTCCTAGAATATATTAGCCACTCAGTAAAAGATTATTTAATAGATGAAGAAAGGAAGGAGAGAATAGGTGATACTAAGAAATGGATGGTAAGGTGGGGGTAAGGTATAAGGTTCAAACATAAGTTGGTAGGACTGATGCTATTCAACTTCAAGACATTATAAAGCTGCAATATTAAATACAGTATGGTACTGGTATAAGGATAGACAAAATGATCGGTGAGACATACAGAGTCCAAAGTGTACTCTTATTAATAGAGCCAATTGATTTTCAAGACAGACATGAAAGCATATCAGTGAGGAAAGTCTTTTAAACAAATTGGTGCTGTAACAACTGGAAAAAGTATAATTTCAATCCCCTTCCTTGTGCCAGACACAACAATTAATTAAAGATGGATTATAGACCTAAACAAAAAAAAAACCCTAAAAATATAAAGATTTTATAAGAAAACATAGGAAAATATATTTGTGGTTTAGTGATATGCAAAGATTTCTTAGGTGAGGCACAGAAATCAGTAACTACAAAAGAAAAAAGATAATCAATTAGACCTCATACAAATCACACCATTTGGAAAATGAAATGGCAAACCTTAGACAGAGATAAAATATTCACAAAAGACGTAAATGACAAAAGGTTTCAAGAATATGTAAGGAACTCAGACAACTCAGTATGATAAAAAGACTGTTGAATTAAAAATGACAAAGTATTTGAACAGATACTTTACAAATAAAGATACATGAATGGCCAACAAAGCTATGTAAAAGTTTTAGACATCATTAGTCGTTAGGGAAGTACAAAATAAAACTGCAATGAGTTGTTACTATAAACCCGACTAGAAAGTCTAAAACTATAAAGACTGACAACACTAAATGTGCAAGAATGTAGAGTAGCCAAAGCTCTTATACGCTGCTTAGGAGAATGTGAAATGATATAGTTTATAAGAAAATACTATAGTGTAAGACAATGGCTGACACTTTATAAAATTTAAACATAAACTCATTTTTTGGGCCAGCCATTCCATTCCTAGGTATTTATATAAGAGAAGTAAAGGTATATGTCCACATGCAAACTAATAGATAGGTGTCCATAGTAGCCTCATTGATAATAGCCAAAACATAGAAATAAATGTCAATTTATTCAAATGTCAAATGTCCATCAAAGAAGGATGGACAAACAAAATATGGTATATTCATATAATGGAAATCTTCTCAGGAATGAAGAGAAACCAATTACTAATATATAAACAACATTGATGAATCTCACACACTGCTGATCAGAAGAAGTGAGATGCAACAGAGAACACTGGGTAATTTCATTCATATGAAGTTCTAGGGCAGGCAAAACTAATACAGGGTGAAAATAACTGGCAGAGTGGTTCCCTTGGGAGTTCACTAGTAACAGGAGAAAACTTTCTGGAAAGATGGAAGTGTTCTAAATTGAGGAGTATGGATTACACAGCTTTATGCATTTGTCAAAATTGTATGACTAAGATTTGCACGTGCCGATGTTCATAAATTTTACCTGAAGTAGAAAGAATTGTACTACTACAGTAGTAGTAATAATAATGCTTGAGTGGAGGGGTAGGGTGGGAGAATGTATAGATGAAACATGAAAGGCAAAAATGTTGACAATTGGTGAAGATGGGTGATGGATATATGGGGGTGTATTATTCCATTCTGTTTAATTTCCCTAGTTTGAATATTTTCATTAAGTATTTTAAATGTAAAGTGGGGGAAAGGAGAATTGCATGAAGGCAGTTGAAAGGTACAAACTTCTAGTTATAAGGTAAAGTAAGCGCTAGGGATGTAATGTACAACATGATAAATATAATTAACACTACTATATGTTATATATGAAAGTTAAGAGAGTAAATCCTAAGAGTTCTCATCACAAGGAAAAATATTTTTTCTATTTCTTTAATTTAGTATCTAAATGAGATGACAGATGTCCAGTAAACTAACTGTGATAATCACTTCATGATGTATGTAAATCAAATCATTATGTTCTACATCTTAAACTTATACAGTGCTGTATATCAATTATATCTCACTAAAATTGAAAGAAAAAGAAAACAAAAAAAAATCAATAAAATATTTTAAAATTTAAGAAATCTTAAATGTAGTTGGGAACTGGCTCTTTTTGGGCTCTGACTCTACAACAGGAAAGTAGACCTGAGCACAGAGTTTAACAGAAATAACAGAATCCTGATTCATTTATACAACTAATACTTTTAGAAATATCTTTTGCACATGTTTCTTGAGAAAGTATATAACATGCATAGCTGTTTAAAAGCACAAGTTTGAGCCAGACAGTAAGGAAGGCATAGGGCTTCTTAGAAAAATAGTTTTGAGCTTGAAACTCTGAAAACATAGTTCAGATTTTCTCCTCCAACATTTGACATTTGAATGCGAGAAGAATGTACAGGTGGACAGTAAAAATGACCCAGATATAAATACTAACATGTAGCAATGGGATAAAGGAGTCAGAGCACTCAGTGGACTATTAAGGAAAAGGGATCCACTGAATGGGACTGAGAATACACTTTATTTGCTTCCACTTCAATTCTTTACAAATTACATTAAAAATAGAAAATTGAATTTATAATACAAAACAAGAGAAGCAGTCTCTGTGAACCAAAGATAATGAAGAATCCATACAAAAGAGGGGATAGATGAGATAGTGCAAGAGGAAGAAGCCCTGCCCAAAATGTGAGCAGAAAAGGATGTTTAGGAAAGATGGGCATAACACCTGTGGCTCTCCACTTGGTGTTGGTGGGCATGCAGGGTGGGAGGGGCAAATATAAAAGTGCATTGCTGCTGGAGTGTAGTCCCACCCCGACTGTCCTCTCACTCATGCCAAATCAGAACCCTTAAAGGCTTCTTCCATTTCTAGAGCTGGAACAATGCAGGGATCTGACTGGATATGAGCTGTTACCCTGGAGAGGTTGACTGCAGGCACATCTTGCCCTTCCTGCACACAGAACAGTACACCGATGTGCCTCACAGAGAGGCTGGCAAGGATCAAGGGTGAGCACACAACCAAGAACTTCTCAACAACCAAACAAAGACTAAGTAGGACAAAGAAAACATGATCAATCCAAAAAAGTCAGGAATGTAGGGATAATGAATGTGAAAGCATGGTAAATAGGAAAAGCTTTTCTATGCTATCATCAACAATAAACAATCAGAAGAGGAAATCCTTCCTTAGTTTAGGAGATAGTGCTGGTTGTCCAAAGTGGTTAGAATTAGGAGGCAGGGCGAGTACCAAAAAGGAGAAAGCTTTGCATAAGCAGAGGGCTCTGAAGAGCTGCAGAGTGCCCTCTTGAGTCTTCAGCTGTGTTCCTTTCAGCACATGAGTTTGAGGAAAATACCTGAAGAACAGAGGGAAATACTGTATGTTCCTCTTTAAAATCTTTGGATAGTAAGTCCTATATGAGCTTCCTCTGGGAGAGTTTCTGTTATATGAGCTTCCTCTGGGACAGTTTCAGTTAATTTTTTTCAGGGAATAGCCCACATTTTGCTGTTTTTTAAAGACTTTTTTTGTTGTTGTTAAAAGTTTGGGCTTTTGATCATTATAATGTGGCAACTCTGGAAATCAGATTCTCCCCCCTCCCCAGGTGTCCTAGTCAGCTCAGGCTGCCATGACAAAATACCATAGACTGGGGCACTTGAACAACAGGAATTTGTTTCTCAAGGTTCTGGAGCCTGGGAAGTCTAAGATCAAGGTGCTAGCATGGTCAGTGTCTGGTGAGAGCTCTCTCTCTCTCTGGGTTGCAGATCACTGCTGTCTTTCCATGTTCTCACATGACCTTTACTTGACCTTTACAGAGGAGTGGAGAGAATTCCTCTACCTTTTTTTTTAAGGCCATTGATACCAACATAAGTGCCCAATCCTAATTACGTAATCAAACATTAATTGCCTCCCAAAGATCCCATCTCCAAATACTATCACATTGAGGATAAGGCTTCAACATATGAATTTTAGGGGGACACAAACACTCAGTTCATAATACCAGAATTTGCTGGATTTTAAAAAATTGTTGAAGATTGTAGTAGTTCATTTGTATCTAAACTTTTCCAAACTATTTTTGCAAAAGTTATTCCTCATCATGTGTGTTCACTGAAATCTCTGTTCTGTTAGTTCATGTTCTAATTTTTTTTACAGAGATTTCTTTGAATGTCAAGAGCTGAAACAAATAAACAGAACATACCCCCAAAAAGGAGAGGACAGAGAAAACACCATCTCTCCCAGTCTTTGCAGACTGGCTTTGTGCAGGGTCACATCTTCATCAATTAGGTAGAATTGCTCTCATCCTTGGGTGAAAGCTCATGTCTTCTCAGGTCCTTTCTGAGCATGCATTTTGTCTGGGAATGCATGTGGCTTTCTAAATTACCCGATATATGCAGCTGCTTTTGAATGTCTTAATTTCCCAAAGAGTCTCATTCAAGCCTCTCCTCTGGGCTTTAGATGTTTTACTGTATGACTCCACCAGGAATCTCTTATCCCTGCATCTGTGGGTTGGGCGTTCCCTCATAGCTTTACAAGCGGTGTCTGCTGCTTTTCTCATCTGTGTTCCCAGTTAAAGAGGACAAATTTAAACAAGTCAGTCCTTCAGGTATTTCACAGCAAGTTGTGAACAGAAGTACACAATAATATGCAAGTAAGGCCCCTATTCCCTCCAGTTCAAGGGTGACACTGGGAACCATGTTGCCACCACTTAAGACTGAGACTACCACGATGTTGGGTAGGTGATAAGGCAAGGGTGAGGAAAAACATACACAGAACTTTACTACCATTTTGAAGATGGCTTTTTCTTGATTGTATATTTGCTTGGGTGCTTTAATCTTTATTTGTTTACAAGAGTTCCTACAAAGCTGGTTCAGAAAGTTTCTGGTTACTTTTTTTTAAACATCTTTATTGGAGTATAATTGCTTTACAATGTTGTGTTAGTTTCTGCTGTATAACAAAGTGAATCAGCTATATGTATACATATATCCCCATATCCCCTCCCTCTTGCGTCTCCCTCCCACCCTCCCTATCCCACCTCTCTAGGTGGTCACAAAGCACCTGGTTATTTTTTCTGATGTTTATGTGTGGAAACAGGAACTTAGTGGTTCCTAGACCACCATTTTGCTCATGTCACTGTGCTAAACTCTTTTATTTTTGCTATCTCTTATAGTTTTTAATATATAAGTATTATTAAATGCATATTTTAATATATATCACTGATTGTTTTCTAAATGTTAAAACAACCTTGCATTCCTGACAAAAATTAAACTTGTTCAGGTTTATAAACCTTTGTGTGTATTACTGGATTCAGTTTATAAGTGTTTAGTTGAAAAAAACATTTGTTTGGATCTATTTTTTGTTCTGGTAATTTATTTGGTTTTGCTATCAATATATATTGGCCTCATAAAATGAACTGGGAAATATTCCTTCCTATTCTATTTTTTTTTTTGAAGAGCTTGTGAATGATCAGTATTAATTATTGGTATTAATAAGTGGTATTAATACTCTTCTTTGAGTACTTGATAGAATTCACTAATAAAGTCCATCTGGGCCTGGGCTTTCCTTTGTAGGATGTTTTAAAATTATTAATTCTATTTCTTTGCTTGTAATTCTATTCAGATTTTCTATTTATTCTTGAGTTAGTTTTTAAAAAATTGAAATATAGTTGATGTACAATATTATATTAGTTTCAGGTGTACTACCTAGGGATTTTGACATTTATATACATTATGAAAGGATCACCATGATAGGGCTAGTAACATTTGTCCCCGTACAAATTTACTACAATATTATTAACCATATTCCTTATGCTGTATGTTACATTCCTATGGCTTATTTATTTTATAACTGGAAGTTTTGTACCTCTTAATCCCCTTCATCTATTATGTGCAACTTCATAAAACCCCTTCCCTCTGGCAATTACCTGTTTGTTCTCTGTATCTATGAGTCTGTTTTCATTTTGTTTTGTTGCATTGTTTTTTAGATTCCTCATATAAGTGGGATCATAAGGTATTTGTGTTTCTCTAACTTATTTCACTTAGCATGTTACACTCTAATACATTAATGTTGTTGCAAATGGCAAGATTTCATTTTTAATGCCTGAGTAATATTCCATTGTATAAATATCCTACTTAGGGTAATTCTATGTCCTGGCTATTGTAAATAATGCTGCAGTGAATATAGGGGTGCATATAACTTTTTGAATTAGTGTTTTTTCTTTCTTCAAGTAAATACCTGAAATGAAACTGCTGAATTATATGATAGTTCTATTTTTAAATTTTTGAGGAAACTCAATGCTGTAGCTACACCAATTTACACTGCCACCAATAATGCGTGAGTGTTCCTACTTCTCCACATCCTCACCAACACTGGTTATTCGATGTCTTTTTCATAATTGCCATTCTGACAAGTATGAGGTCATATCTCATTGTTGTTTTGATTTTCATTACCCTGATAATTAGTGATGCTGAGCATTTTTTCATGTGTCTGTTGGTCATCTTTATGTCTTCTTTGGAAAAATGTCTATACAGGTTCTCTGTCCATTTTTTAATCCGATTGTTTGTTTTATTCATGTTGAGTTGTATGAATTCTTTGTTAACCCCTTATTGCATATACCATTTGCAAATATCTTCTCCCATTCAGTAGGTTGCTTTTTCATTTTGTCAATGGTTGCATCTATGTGCAAAAGCTTGGTTTGTTATAGTCCAATTTGTTTATTTTTGCTTTTGTTTCCCTTGCTGCAGAGACATATCCAAAAAATATTGCTAAGACCAATGTCAAAGAGTGTACTGCCTATGTTTTCTTCTAGGATTCTTATGGTTTCAGGTCTTATATTAAAGTCTTTTATCTATTTTGAGTTCATTTTTGTATGTGATTTGAGAAAGTAGTTCAGTTTGATTCTTTTGCTGGTAGCTACCCAGTTTTCCCAACACCATTTGTTGAAGAGGCTATCTTTTACCCATTGTATATTTTTGCCTCCTTCGTTCTAGATTAATTGACCGTATTTCTGGACTCTCTATTCTGTTCCATTGTTCTGTGTGTCTGTTTCAGTGCCTGTACCATACTCTTTCGATTACTGTAGCATGGTAGTATAGTTTGAAATAATGCAAATACAGTCAGCTTTGTTCTTCTTTCTCAAGATTGCTTTGGTTCCTTGGGGTCTTTTGTAGTTCCATACAAATTTCAGAACTATTTTTCTAGTTCTGTGGAAAAAGCCATTGTATTTTGATAGGAAGTTCATTGAGTCTGGAGATTGTACTATGGTCATTTTAACAATTTTAATTTTTACAATCCATGAGCATGGAATATCTTTCTATTTGTTTATGTGGTCTTCAATTTCATTCATCAATATCTTATAGTTTTCAGAGTACAGGTTAATTCCTTGGTTACATTTATATCTAGGTATTTTAATTTTTTTTGATGCAACTATAAATGTGATTGTTTTCTTAATTTCTCTTTCTGATAGATTTTTATTAGTGCATAGGAACACAACAGGTTTCTGTATATTAATTATGTATCCTGCAACTTTACTGAATTCATTTATTTGTTCTAATAGTTTTTTGGTTACGTCTTTAGGGTTTTCTATAAATAGTGTCATGTTATCTCAAAATAGTGGCAGTTTTATTTCTTCCTTGCCAATTTGGATTCCTTTAATTTCTTTTTCTTGCCTAATTGTTGTGGCTAGGACTTCCAATACTATGTTGAATAAAAGGGCAAGAGTGAACATCCTTGCCTTGTTCCTGATCTTAGGGAAAATAGTTTGAGCTTTTCCAAATGAATATGATCTGGCTGTGGGTTTGTCATATATGACCTTTATTATATTGCAGTACACCTAGCTGAATTTTAATCATAAATGCGTGTTGAATTTTGTCAAATGCTTTTTTGTAACTATAGAGATGATCCTATGATTTTTATTCTTCAATTTGTTAATTTGGGCTATGTCACTGATTGATTTGTGGATATTGAACCATCCTTGCATCCCTGTAATAAATCTCACTTGATCATGTTAATGATCCTTTTAATGCACTGTTGAACTCAGTTTGCTAATATTTTGTTGAGGGTTTTAGCATGTATGTTCATCAGTGATATTGGCCTTTCATTTTCTTTTTTGTGATGTCTTTGTCTGGTTTTGGTATCAAGGTTTTGCTGGCCTCATAGAATGACTTTGGAAGTGTTCATTCCTCTGCAATTTTTTGAAATAGTTTGAGAAAGATAGGTGTTAACTCTTCCTTAAATATTTTGTAAAATTCACCTGTGGAGCTGACTGGCCCTGGACATTTGTTGGGAGTTGTTTTTTTTTTTTCCCTACAGATTTAATTTTGTTACTGGTAATTGGTCTGTTCATATTTTCTATTTCTTTCTGATTTAGTCTTAGGAGATTTATGTTTCTAGAAATTTATCCATTTCTGTTAGGTTGCTTATTTTATTGGTGTGTAATTGTTAGCAGTACTCTCTTATTATCCTTTGTATATCTAGGGTATCAGTTGTAACTTTTCCTCTTCATTTCTGATTTTAATTATTTGGCTTCTTTTTTTTTTAATGAGTCTGGCTAAAGACTTATAAATTTTGTTAATCATTTCAAAAAACAAGTTCTTAGTTTCATTAACTTTTTAATTGTTTTTTAATCTCTATTTTATTTATTTTTTCCCTGATATTTATTATTTCCTTCTTTATACTAACTTCGGAATTTGTTTGTGCTTGTTTTTCAAGCTCCTTTAGATGTAATGTTAGATTGTCTCTTTAAGATTTTTCTTGTTTCCTGAGTTAGGCTTGTATCACTATAAACTTCCCTCTTAGAACTGTTTTTACTTCATACCAAGATTTTGGTTCATTGTATTTCTTTTCATTTGTCACCAGTTTTTTTTTTTTTAAAGGAATTCCTTTATTTTTATTATTTATTTATTTATTTATTTATTTTTGGCTGTGTTGGGTCTTCGTTTCTGTGCAAGGGCTTTCTCTAGTTGCGGCAAGCGGGGCCACTCTTCATCGCGGTGCGCGGGCCTCTCACTATTGTGGCCTCTCTTGCTGTGGAGCACAAGCTCCAGACGCGCAGGCTCAGTAGCTGTGGCTCACGGGCCTAGTTGCTCCGTGACATGTGGGATCTTCCCAGACCAGGGCTCGAACCCATTTCCCCTGCATTGGCAGGCAGATTCTCAACCACTGCACCACCAGGGAAACCCTGTCACCAGTTTTTTAAAAATTTCCTTTTTAATTTCCTCAATGGTTGTTTGGTAGCATAGGTTTATCTTCCAAGTGTTTTTGTTTTTGGCAATTTTTGTTTTTCTTCTTGTAGTTGATTTCTCATCTCATAGCATTGTGGTCAGAAAAGATGCTTGATATGATTTCAATCTTCTTAAATTTATTGAGGCTTGTTTTATGGCATTGCATGTGATCTCTCCTGGAGAATGTTTATGTGCACTTGAAAACAATGTCTTCTGCTGTTTTGGGTTGGAATGTTCTCTATATATCTGTTAAGTTTACCTTATCTAATGTGCTGTTTAAGGCCAGTGTTTACTTATTGATTTTCTGTCTGGCTGATCTGTCCATGGTGGTAAGTGGTATGTTAAAGTCCCCTACTTTAAGTCCCCCAATTTTTCTCTTTATGTCTGTTAATATTTACTTTATGTATTTAGCTGCTCCTATGTTGGGTACATATATATTTACATTCTTCTATCTTAAATTCTTGTTGAATTGATCCCTTTATTATTTTGTAATATCCTTCTTTGTCACTTGTTACAATCTTTGTTTTAAAGTCTACTTGTGTGATGTAAGCATTGCTACCCTGGCTTTCTTTTCATTTCCATTTGCATGGAATATCTTTTTCCATCCATTCACTTTCAGTCTCTGTGTGTCTTTAGATCTGAAGTGAGTCTCTTGTAGGCAGCATATATAAGGCTCTTTCTTTATATTTTTTTATCCATTCAACCACTCTATGTCTTTTGATTGGAGCAGTTAGCCCATTTACCTTTAAAGTAATGATTGAAAGTTATGTACTTATTGCCATTTCATTAACTGTTTTATAGCTGTTTTTGTTTGTTCTTCTGTGTTTCTTTCTTGTAATGCTCTCTTCCCTTATGATTTAAGGACCATTTTTTATATTATGTTTTGGTCCTTTTCCTTTTTTGTGTGTGTATCTATTATAGGTTTTTGGTTTGTTGTTGATGATCTATTAAGGTCTATAGCATTCTAAAAACTGTCCATTATTACTCCCTGTCCTGTGTATTTTATTGTCATATTTTGCATCTCTTTATTTTGTGTATGCCTTAAGTATTTATTATGAATATAGATGATTTTTACTGCTTTTGTCTTTTAATATTCCTACTAGCTTTATTAGTGGTTGATCTACTACTTTCATGGTATATTTGCCTTTACCAATGAGATTTTTTTCCTTTCATAATTTTCTTATTTCTTCTTGTGGCATTTTCCTTTCAGCTTAGAGACGTCCTTTTAGCATTTCTTGTAAAGCCAGATTAGTGGTACTGAACACTTGTTGCTTTTGTTTGTTTGTAAAACTGTTTATCTCCCCAATTCTGAATGATAACCTGGCCCAGTATAATATTCTTGGTTGTAGTTTTTTCCTTTCAGTATTTTGAATATATCGTGCCACTCCCTTCTGGCCTGCAAAGTGTGTTGAAAAGCCAGCTGACAGTCTTATGGGCATTCCTTTGTATGTAACTAGTGCTTTTCTCTTGCTGTTTTTAAGATTCTCTCTTTATTTTAATTTTTGACTTTTTTTTTATTATAATGTGTCTTGGTGAGAACTGCTTTGTGTTGATCTTGTCTGGGACTCTCTGTGCTTCCTGGATCTGGATGTATGTTTTCCTTTCCCAGGTTAGGGAAATTTTCAGTTATTATTTCTTCAAACATGTTCTCTGCCTTTTTCTCTCTCTCTTCTTCTGGGAACCCTATAATATGAATCATAGTACACTTGATGTTGTCCTACAGCTGTCTTAAACTATCCTTATTAAAAATATTTTTTCTTCTTTTTTCCATTCAGCTGCAGCAATTTCCACTCTCTGCTTTCCAGTTTGCTGATCTGTTTCTCTGTATCATCTAATTTACTATTGATTCCTTCTACTGTATTTTTTATTTTAGTTATTGTATCTTCATCTCTGTTTGGTTCTCTTTGTATTTTCAAACTCTTTGTTGAAATTCTGACTCTGTTAATCTAGTTTTCCCTAGCATTAGGTGAGCATCTTTATGATCATTGCCTTGAACTCTGTACCTGGTAGATTTCTTATCTCCACTTTGTTTAGGTCTTTTTCCTGAAGTATTGTCTTGTTCCTTTATTTGGAACAGGTTCCTCTGACTCCTCGTTTTGCCTAATTCTGTGTGTTTTTTTCTATATATTAAGTAGATGAGTTATGTCTCCTGATCTTGGAGAAGTGGCTTTATAGGTGACATCAGATGGGGCCCAAAAGCACACTCTCCACTGGTCACAGCTATATGCTCTAGGGTGTCCCATATGTAGGCTGTGTGCACCTTTCTCTTGTAGCAGAGCTGACTACTGTGGGTACATTGGTAGGTATTTCTCACTCCAGGCCCAGGTCACTGTGAGGCCCTGCCTCTTGTGTTGACTGCCAGCCCACTGTTTGAAGGGTAGGCTTCAAGTGTGACTGGCTGTGCAGATTTGTGGCATGCAGCTGCTGCAGGCCCACTGGTACCTGGGGCAGGCAACTTGTGCAGCTGTTGGTGCAGCCTGGTGGTATGCAGCTGGTGTGGGCCCAGCTGGTGGACAGGTCTGGCTTTCCTCATGGCAAGCTTCATGGCCAGTGGGGTGTGGTCACTGAGGGACACCGTTGGGTGGAGTAAGCCCCTGCTATAATAAGCTAGAGGGATGTTTCCAAAATGTTGCTTGCAAGTGCTGGTGATCTTGTGATTGAACAAGCTCCCCAAAATAGCTGTCGCCTGCTTCTCTGTTCCTAGAAGGAGTCCCAGTTGCCTCCTGCCTTTCCTGGAGGCTCTCCAAGATTAGCAATTAGGTCAAACCCAGGGTCCTTTCAAACTACTGTCTTTGCACTGGAACTTTGAACATATGAGATTTTTTTGTGTGTGTGCCCCCTCTAAGAGCAGAGTCTGTTTCCTTTATCCATCCAGCTCTCCCAAATGTAAGCCCTGCTGGTTTTCAAAACTGAACATTCTGGGGGCTTGTCTTCCCAGTGCAGGAGCCCCAAGCTGGGGAATCTGATGTGAGGCTCAGATCCCTTGCCTCTTGGGGTGGACATCTGCAGTTGTAAGATATGCCCTCTTTGGGGGTTGCTGACCCAGGGTTATGGATCCTGATTATTCTGCATCTCATTGTGACTACTTTATATCTGTAGTTGTGGATAATATCTTTTGATACTCTTCATGTTGCTCTCATAGATAGTTGCCTTGTAAGTTGTAATTCTAGTGTGTGCATGGGAAGAGGTGAGTTCAGGGTCATTCTATTCCACCATTTTGGGGGAAGACCTCTTCTTGAGTTAGTTGTAGAAGTTTATTTCTTTCTTGGAGTTTGTCTATTTTGCCTAAGTTGTTTAATTTTTTAACATGTGGGTCTTTATAATATTCCCTCATAATTCCTTTTTTATTCTTATAAGGTTGATAGTATTATAGTCTCTTTCTTTTTTGATATTAGTAACTTGTGTCTTCTAGGTGTTCTTGGTCATTCTATTTAAAGTTTTGTGAACTTGGCTGATCTTTCCAAATAAATAACGTTTGCATTCATAGATTTTCTCTATTGTTTTTATATTCTCTATTTTATTCATCTCCACTATAATATTTATTAGACATTATTTTTAATTTTCCTCATTCTGCTTGTTTTGTTTGTGTTTCTGTTTGCGCTTCTTATTCTAATTTATTAAGGTGGTATTTTAGATTATTGATTGACATCTTTTACATAGGCATTTGTGACTGAAAATTTAACTTTAACACTGATATATTTGCCTCTCATACTATTTGGTATATTGTATTTTTGTTTTCATCCATTTCAAAGTATTTTCTAATTTTCCTAGTACTTTCTTTTTTGGTTCATTAGTTATTTAAGAGAGTGTTGTTTAATTTTCACAAATTTGTGCTTTTCACAAATGTCCTTCTTTTATTGATTTCTAATTTCATTCCACTGTGGTCAGAGGTCATATTTCATATTCTTTCAATTCTTATAAACGGGAACTTTTTTTATGTCCTAACAATATGATATATCCTGAGAATATTTCATATGCAGTTGAGAAGAATGTGTATTCTGCTATTGTTGGGTGGGTTCTATAGATATATATTAGGTCTTGTTGGTGTAATGTGTTGTTAAATTCTTTATTTCCTTGGTGATCTTCTGTATAGTTCTGTATTGAAAGTGGGGGTGTTAATATTTCCAACTATTGTTGCTGAATTGTATATTTATCCCTTAAAGTCTATCTATCTTAATTTCATGGGTTTTGAGGCTCTGTTTCTAGGTAACTATATGTTTATAATTGTTATGTATTCTTAGTGAATTTACATTTTTATCATTGGAAGGTGTCCTACTTTGTCTCTAGTAACAATTTTTGTATAAAGTGCATTCTGCCTTATATTGTATTAGCCATTCCATCTGTCTTGTGGTTGCATGGCATAATATTTTCCATTCTTTAACTTTCTATTTGTGTCTTTGAAACTAATATATGTCTCTTATAGATATATAGTTGGGTCACAGTTTTAATTCATTTTGTCTTTTTATTGGTATGTCTAACCATATGCATTTGTAGTTAATACTGATAATGTAAATGAGGTGAATAGCCACTTTGACATTGTTTTATTATGTCATATGTTTTTCCTTTCTTCATTTAATCAGTTTTTTTTACTTAGATATTCTACAGTGAAACTTTTTTTTTTTTGCTATTTTTTGAGTTATTTTCTTAATGCTTTTCCTGTGGGTTGTCCTAAAATTTTCAGTTTGCAGATCTTTAACATCCTTTGATATATTTATTTTGAACTCCTTTTACTTTTTGATGCAATAGCAAATGGAATTGTTTTATTTCTTTTTCAAATAGTCCATTGTTAGTGCATAAAAGTGCAACTGAATTTTTTTTTTTACATCTTTATTGGAGTATAATTGCTTTACAGTGGTGTGTTAGTTTCTGCTTTATAACAAAGTGAATCAGTTATACATATACATATGTTCCCATATCTCTTCCCTTTTGCATCTCCCTCCCTCCCACCCTCCCTATCCCACCCATCTAGGTGGTCACAAAGCACCGAGCTGATCTCCATGTGCTATGTGGCTGCTTCCCACTAGCTATCTATTTTACTTTTGGTAGTGTATATATGTCCATGCCACTCTCTCACTCTGTCACATCTTACCCCTCCCCCTCCCCATATACAGATTGCCAACAGACACATGAAAGAATGCTCAACATGATTAATCATTAGAGAAATGCAAATCAAAACTACAATGAGATATCATCTCACAGTGGTCACAATGGCCATCATCAAAAAATCTAGAAACAATAAATGCTGGAGAGGGTGTGGAGAAAAGGGAACACTCTTGCACTGTTAGTGGGAATGTAGATTGATACAGCCACTATGGAGAACAGTATGGAGGTTCCTTAAAAAACTACAAATAGAACTACCATACGACCCAGCAATCCCACTACTGGGCATATACCCTGAGAAAACCATAATTTAAAAAGAGTCACGTACCAAAATGTTCATTGCAGCTCTATTTACAATAGCCAGGACATGGAAGCAACCTAAGTGTCCATCATCGGATGAATGGATAAAGAAGATGTGGCACATATATACAATGGAATATTACTCAGCAACTGAATTTTTAACATTGATTTGTCGTCTTGAAACTTTACTGAATTTACTTATTTGTTCTAACCATTTTTTAGTGTTTTCAATATATAAGATTATGTCATCTGCAAAAGAGACAATTTTACTTCTTCCTTTCCAATTTGTTTTTATGTCTTTAAAAAAATTCATTCACGTTTTTTATTGAACTGTAATTGATTTACAATGTTATTTTAGTTTTAGTGTACAGCATAGTGATTCAGTATTTTTATGGATTATATTTCATAAAAACATTATATAAGGTATGGTGATAATTCCCTGTAATATACAGTATATACTTTTGCTTATTCTTTTTATACATAGTAGTTATATATCTCTTAACCCATAACCTTAACTTGCCCCTTTCTACTTCCCTCTCTTCACTGGTAACCACTAATTAGTTGGTTTTCTATATCTGTGAGCCTGTATCAGCTTTGCTATATGCATTCATTTGTATTATTTTTTATATTCCACATATAAGTGATATACACCATTTGTCTTTCTCTGTCTGATATTTCATTAAGAATAATATTCTCTAGGTCTATCTATGTTGCTGAAAATGACAGAATTTCATTCTTTTTTATGGCTGAGTAGTATTCCATTGCATATATATACATACCACATATTCTTTATCAGTTCATCTACTGATGGACAATTAGGTTGCTTCCATATCTTGACTATTATAAATAGTGCTGCAACAAACATTGGAGTGCATGTGTCTTTTCAAATTAGTGTTTTCATTTTTTCTGAATATGTACCCAGGAGTGGAATTGCTGGATCATATGGTTGTTCTCTTTTTAGCTTTTTGAGGAACCTTCATACTGTTCTCCATAGTGGCTGTACCAATTTACATTCCCACCAGCCATGCACAAAGGTTCCCTTTTCTCCACATCCTCTCTAACATTTGCTATTTGTGTTCTGTTTGATCATAGCAATTTTGACAGGCGTGAGGTGATATCTCATTTTGGTTTTGATTTTCATTTCTCTAATAATTAGAGATGTTGAGAAACTTTTCATGTGCTTGTTAGCCATCTGTATGTCTTCTATGGAAAAATGTCTTTTCAGATCTTCTGCCCGTTTTTTGACTGGGTTGTTTGTTTTTTGATATTGAGTATGAGTTGTTTTTATACTTTGGATATTAACCTCTTACTGGTCATATCATTAGCAAATATTTTCTCCCATTCCATAGGTTGTCTTTCTATTTTATTGATGGTTTTTTTGTCTGTGCAAAAGCTTTTAAGATCAACTAGGTCCAATTTGTTTATTTTTGCTTTTATTTTATGTTTTTGCCTTAGGAGACAGATTCAAAAAATATTTCTATGATTTATGCCAAAGAATGTTCTGCTTATGTTCCCTTTTAAGAGTTTTATGGTTTCAGGTCTTATATTTAGGTTTTAAATTATTTTGAGTTTACTTCTGTATACAGTGTGAGAAAATGTTCTCCTCTTATTGTTTTACATATATCTCTCCAGTTTTCCCAGCTCCACTTGTTGAAGAGATTGTCTTTTCTCCTTTGTATAGTCTTGCCTCCTTTATCATAAACTAATTGACCAAAAGTGAGTGGATTTATTTCTGAGCTCTCTCTTCTGTCCCATTGATCTATGTGTCTTTTTTTGTGCCCATAGCATGCTGTTTTGATTACTGTAGCTTTGTAGTATAGTCTGAAATCCTGGAGGGTTATACCACCTGCTTTGCTCTTTTTTTCTCAAGATTGATATGGCAATTCAGGGTCTTTTGTGGTTTCATATGAATTTTAGGATTATTTGTACTAATTCTGTGAAAAACGTTCTGGGTATTTTGAAAGGGATTACATTAACCTGTAGAATGCTTTGGGCAGTATGGCCATTTTAACAATATTAATAATTTTCAATCCAAAAGCATGGGATTTCTTTCCACTTCTTTGTATCATTTTCAATTTCCTTTATTAATGTTTTATAGTTTTCAGTATGTAGGTCTTTCACCTCTTTAAATTTATTACTAGGTATTTTATTCTTTTAAATATGATTTTAAATGGATTTTTTTTTGCTTTCTCTTACTGACAGTTCATTATTAGTGCATAGGAGAACAACAGATTTCTGTATATTAATCTTGTATCTTGCCACTTTGCTGAAATAATATTTTAGTTCTAAAAGTTTTTTGGTGGAGATTTTAGGGCTTTCTGTATAAAGTATTATGTTATTTGTAAATAGTGATGGTTTTACTTCTGCCCTTTCAATATGAAAGACTTTAATAATTTTTCTTTTCTGATTTCTGTGGCTAGGACTTCCAATACTATGTTAAATAGAAGTGATGAGAGTGGGAATTCTCGTCTTCTTCCTAAATTTAGAGGAAAGGCTTTTGTCTTTTCACCACTGAGTATGATGTTAGCAGTGGGTTTGTCATAGTGGCCTTTATATTTTGAGATATGTTCCCTCTATACCCGCTCAGGTGAGAATTTTAAATTATGAATGGATGTTGACTTTAGTCAAATGCTTTTTCTGTATCTATTGAGGTGATCATGTGACTTTTGTCCTTTATCTTGTAAATGTGGTGTATCACATTGATTGATTTGCAAATGTTGAAACCATCCTTGCAGCATTATTCACAATGGCCAAGACATGGAAACAACCTTAGTGTTCATCAGCAGATGAACGGGCAAAGAGACTATTAAACATAGGTAATATTTTTATTTATATTCACAATAGCCAAGATATGGAAACAACCAAAGTGTTCATCAATGGATGAATAGATAAAAAAAGATGTGATATATATATACACACACACACACATACACATACATATATGTATATGCATATACATATTCAATGGAATAATATTCAGTCATGAGAAAGAAGGAAATCCTGCTATTTTTGACAACATGGATGAACCTTGAGAACATTATGATAAGTAAATAAGTCTGACAGAGAAAGACAAATACTGAAATACTGCATGGTATCACTTATATGTGAAATCTTTAAAAAAAAAAAAAACGTCAAGTCATAGAATCAGAGAGTAGAAAAGTGGTGGCCGTTGCTAAGGGGTAGGTGAAATAGGGAGAGTTTGGTAAAAGGGTACAAACTTTCAGCTATAAGATGAATAAAGTGTAAGGATGGTGACTGCAATTAACAACAATGTATTATACAATTGAAATTTTCTAAGAGAGTAAAACTTAAATGTTATCACTAAAAAAAAAAGACAAAAATGTTTTTCATGTGTTGCCTTTTTCAAAAACAAGAAAACAAACAAAACGGGTGAGTGATTTCCTTAATGTACAAGAATTTTATAAATAACTAGGAAAAGTTTCAACAGAATGAGAGAAAACAGAGACTGTGGACAGAAGAAGAAGCATAGAAATATTTGAAAAGTTGCTCAACTTCACTCCTGAGTAGGAAAATAAAAATTGAATATTATATTGAGATACCATTTTCATCCATTAAAATTCTCAAAAAGATTGATTACTTACTATAATGATGAGAGTGTGGGAAAATCAATATTCCTTACACTTTCAGTGAGAATAAAAATTGGCATAACCTGTTGGGAAAAATATTGTAGTATTTATAACCTAAATTTCAGGTTCTAAGAATTTATCTACAGATATTTTAATATATGTGAAGAGAGATATATATATATATGATATGATATATATATAGATATATATATTCATATATATAATATAGTACTAACTATATATAGTTATATATAGTATATATAGTTATATATAAAACTATATAAAGTATTAACTATATGTAGTATTAATTTAAACGTTTTTAGTAGTAAATGATTGGAAGCAAAAATAAATGATGAAATATTTTTATAACAATTCCAAGCAGATAATAAAAAGAATAAAGTAGACTTTTATGTATGCCTATATTTATAAAGAAACCAGGATGCATAGCAGTGTTAATATCATGGAACTAATAACGTAGGAAAAGGAAAAGCGAATGAGAGAGAGAGAGAATCTAGTATCTATCTCTGGAAGAACATTAAGAAATTGGTAATAGTGGCCACTATAAGAGAATAGAACAGGCAAATGGATTTAGGGGTAGGAAGGCATTTCATTTTGACTGAATTTCCTGTTATGCATTTCAATTTTTTTTTGCCAGGGACATAAATTACCTTAAATTTCTTAATTGAAAAGAAAAAACAGATTAAAGTACTGGGAAGAAACATAAGTCAGCATCACTGGCAAGCAAAAAAAAAAAAAAAAATCTTAGCATTTGTAAAACTCAATATCAATTAGTACTGTGATAGCTAAAATTGGATAAAATCTGGATTTCCTTACTAGCAACATTACTTTCACTACATATCAGATCAGGAGAGGGCGGTTCTTGGTCCTGCCTTGTTAGGAGGGCTGTGTTCATTTCTATTATCTTATATAATAAGAAAAAAAGCAGCATAACCTCTTATTTAAAGCTGAGACCTTGTGATATGCATTATTTCATTTAATCTTTCCAACAGCTCTAATAGTAGGTACTAGTATTCTTTTGATTTTGAAAATATAAAAATTGTGCCACTGAATGCTTAAACAACTTGCTCAAACTCACAAAGCTCAATAATAAGGGAGGATCTCAGTCCACATCTTCCTGATGCCACAGCACGAGCACTTCTAACCATTCTGCCACATTGTCTCCAGAGTGGTATTGACAAATGCTAGTTTTCCAGATGACTGAGCCAGAAATAGTGAGGGCTTGGAACCCACAGGTGGTAGTGGTGTCACAAAGGCCTCCTTCTGAATATTTTACATTTCATCCTTTAATAGTTGGGCTACATGTGCTTTGTTAGATCAAAAGGATAGAAACGGACCCATTGGACCACTAGAAATTTCACTGAGAGGGAGGACCCCTGCATTTTTGTCAGATTTATTTCCCACTCTTTAATATACAAATGTCTTACCAATAAGTCTAGAATAGTTGCTACTTCTTATTCACTATGTCTACTTAGAAATAGGCCAAAGATGTGGAAGTTAAAGGGAATAAATGTAAACTTAATGCTCAACAAATGCACACATCTTTTAAGACTCTTCAAATATTGAATCTCATATGACGGTCTTCCTTATTCCCCTCTTGCAGCTATAACTGGCTGCTCCCTTCTTTATGTCCTCTTCTATTATCTGAAAGCATATGTGTAAGATTGGTATTGTTTCTTTCTTAAATATTTAACAGAATTTACCATTGAAGCTATCTAGGCTTGGAGTTTTCATTGAGAGAAGGCTTTTTATTACAAAGTCCTTGGGAGATGTTCAGTCTTCTTGATATCCTGTAACTTAAATACTATGTAATAAAATTCGCAAAGCTTGGGCTTCCCTGGTGGCGCAGTGGTTGAGAATCTGCCTGCCAATGCAGGGGACACGGGTTCGAGCCCTGGTCTGGGAAAATCCCACATGCTGCGGAGCAACTAGGCCCGTGAGCCACAATCACTGAGCCTGCGCGTCTGGAGCCTGTGCTCCGCAACAAGAGAGGCCGTGATAGTGAGAGGCCCGTGCACTGCGATGAAGAGTGGCCCCCACTTGCTGCAACTAGAGAAAGCCCTTGCACAGAAACGAAGACCCAACACAGCCATAAATAAATAAATAAATAAATAAATAAATAATTTTTTAAAAAATAAAGAAAAAGAAAAACCACTAATCTGCTTTCTGTCCTATGGATTTACCCATTTGGGACATTTCACAGAAACGGAAACACTGTGGCCTTTAAAAAAAAAATTCACAAAACTCTTAAGTATAAGGGGATAAGACAGAGAAGAAAACAAAGATTTCACACACACACTCATAAAAAATGAAATACTCATAACAAATACAGCCCTCATTTCTGTAAGTGATCACAGGGTCATAGCTGATATTTATAAGTATCTTCTTCCAATTACCCATTCAATATTCTCTCTGCCCTCAGCAAGCTCCTTAGTTTTTTGTGGTTCTTTACCTGGTGGGGTGACCCAAATCTTTATTCCTCAAGGGTCTGGGCTATTAGTAGCCCTGCCTGAACTGGGTTATTGTAGTTTTCCATTAACTTTAATCACAGGGCATGGTAGTACCAAGAGACATCCTAATGTATCTCCTGTATTTCACATGCATTTTTTTTTACCTCCACTGTGGAGTAGCAGTCCAATTTCCCCTTGATAGTCAGAATTAATTGCCTCAGTCAGTATGGTAAATTCATTCTTTGCCTTTTAATCCAGAGACATGATTAGTCCAAAATGGCCAGGTGGTAGTCTTAGCTTCCAGTTCAATGGAATTACTGTTATATTTGCTGGTACAGCCAGTCCTCCCTTTGGAACAAAGACCTCTAGAAGAGCAGAGCCTGCGGCTGCAGGGACAGAAAGCACAAAATTTTGCTAGTGGGTCACTAGGGGTAATAGTGAGTGGTGCCACTCTCATTTCCACTCCTTGATTCCTGGACCCATTATTCCTGGTTATAGGAAAAACAGCACCATATATTGGGTGCTGATTCAGAGCATATACAACCTCCTGGAGAACTTTACCCCAGCCCTGCATCACATTGCCACCTAGCTAGCACTGTAACTGCATCTTCAAAAGGCCATTCCACCATTCTAAAAGTCAGCTGCTTCAGGGTGGTGGGGAACATGGTAAGACCAGTAAAGTTCATGAGCATGGGCCCACTGCTGCACTAAATTTGTTGTAAAGTGAGTTCCTAAATAAGAAGCTATGCTGTGTGGAATAATTTGCAGTTGATAAGGCATTCTATAAATCCATGGATGGTAGTTTTGGCGGAAGCATTGTGTGCAGGGAAGACAAATCCATAACAAGAATGAGGATAAGTAAGAAGAGAACACTGCTGTTTCCGTAATAGAAGTGGTCCAATGCAATCAACCTACCACCAAATAGTTGGATGATCACCCCAGGAAATGATGCCTTACTAGGGACTCAGTGTTGGTCTCTGCTGCTGGAAGATTGAGTACTCAGTAGTGACCCTGGAGAATAGAGGTCCATGGTCCTGAGCCATGCATAATTTTTATCACTGCCACCATGGTCACTTTGTTCATAAGCCCATTGAGCAACGACAGGGTGGCTGGAGAAATATGCTAACCTATATATATAGAATGGGTCATCCCATCTACTTAATTAAAATTCTGTTCTGCTGAGGTCATCCTCTGGTGAGCACAATATCTTAACATTTGTTTGTTCATACATAGAGATCTATCCATGTACTTCCTCCCCAGACTTCTTTGTCACCAATTTTCCAATCGTGTTCCTTCAAAGTCCCTGACACCCATCCAAACCATTTGTCACAGCCCATATATATATATATATGTGACTATATATATATATATATATATATATATATATATATATATATAGTCACACAGTGGGTCATTTTTCTTTCTAAGCAAAATGATCAACCAAGTGCACTGCTTGAAGCTCTGCACAATGTGGGGATTTCCCTTCACAACTTTCCTTCAGGGACATCCCAGAAAGGGACTATAGTGCAGCTGTCCACTTTTGGGCAGTGCTGGAATATTATGCAGAGCCATTGCTAAACCAGGTCCAAGTTACCTCTTCCTCAGTTAGGGAACTGTGGAACTCCCCACAAGGACAGAATTGAATTCTGGGAGAGAGTAGGTAGTGTTGCAGGAGCGGGGGCTGTGGACATTTGGGTCACTTCATCATGTAACTTACTTGTGCCTTCAGGGCATGCCCAGGCCTGATCACACAGACCATTCAACATTTGGTGATGGAGTGCTGCTGTCCATGTCCAAATCTATGGCTTGGTGGGTCAGACAACATCTAGTATATAACAGTCAACTTAAATCACATGGTAACTTGGTGGCTCATGGTTAAGAGTTCAGTCACTACTAAGGACCAGTAGCAGGCCAAGAGATATTTCCCAAAAAGAGAGTATATTATCTGAAAAGGATGGAAGGGCCTTGCTCCAAAATCCTAAGGGTCTGTGCTGTGATTCACTTACTGGGGCTCGCCAAAGTCTGTAAACAGCATCTCTATCTGCCACTGCCACTTCAAACACATGATCTGATGAGTCATATGGCTCAAGTGGCAAAGCGGATTGCAGACTGAACAGCAGACTGGACCTATTGCAGAGCCTATTCTTGTTCTGAGCCCTACTCAAAACTAGTAGCTTTCTGGGTCACTCAGAAAATAAGCTGGGTAGCATACCTAAATGAGAAATGTGTTCCCTCCGAATTCAGAGAGGACCACTAGGCAGTGTGCCTCTTGTTTTGGTTGTAGGAGGGAAAAGATGCAACTTATCCTTCACTCTCACTAAGTAGAGAACCCCTGAATTTTTGTCAGATGTATTTCAGACCTTCTGATGTGCAAATGTCTTACCAATAAGGTGAGGGTACTTGTTACTTCTTGCTTAATAGGTCCTATTAGCATAATGTCATTAATGTGATGGAACAGTGTGATATCTGTAGAAGAGAAAGGTAATTAAGATTCCTACAAACTAAGTAATGACAAAGGGCTGAAGAGTTGATATACCCCTGAGGTAGGACAGTGCAGGTGTATTGCTAGTTTTGCCAGCTGAAAGTAAACTGCTGCTAGTGGTTTTTACTAACAGATATGGAGAAGAAAAGCATTTTCCAGATCAATAGCTGCATACCTGGTACCATGGGATGAGTTAATTTGCTCAGGCAATAAAGCCACATCTGGTACAGCAGCTGCAATTGGAGTCACCACGTGGCTAGGCTTATGATAATTCACTGTCATTCTCCAAGATACACTTGTTTAATGCACAGGCCAAATAGGTGAGTTGAATGGGGATGTGGTGGGACTCACCATTCCTGCATCCTTTAAATCTTTGATGATAACACTCATCTTTGCACTCCCTCCAGGAATGCACTATTGCTTTTGGTTTACTGTTTTCCTGGGTAGACGCAGTTTTAGCAGCTTTCACTTTGTCTTTACTACCATAATAGCCTTCACTCCACAGGTCATTGAACCAAAATAGGGATTCTGCCAGTTGTCGAGTATGTCTATTTTAATCATGCTATCTGAAACGAAGGAAAAACCACAGGATGGGTTTGAGGACCCACAGGACCCACTGTGAGATGGACCTGAGTTAACACTCCATTGTTTATCTGACCTTCTTATCCCCCAACTCTGACCAGTGGACCACAGTGACATTTTGGGTCTCCTGGAACTAGTGTCAATTCAGAGCCAGTGTCCTGTAGTTACCCCAAAGTATGGTTATTTCCTTTCCTCCAATGCCCTGTAACCCCGAAAAAAGACAGTAGTCCATTTAAGAAGGGCTGAGATAAAGATTAATTGTATAAATTTCGAGTGGTGTAGCAGAATCCTTCCTCAAAGGGACCCAGCCCTCTTTTACTCAACAGGTTCTGGGTCTGTAAACTGGCACAATTCCAGGAATAGACATATTGTGGGATTGAGATTCTATTTTTATAATTTAAGTTAGACTTCAGTTCACTTAACCTAGAAAGATTTTTCTTATATAGATGAAGTAAAAATTTATTAGACTGCCCATATTTTTACTTGTAAGGACACTATGATCATCTAGTTAATGCCATAGGTCTCTGTGAGTCAGACCATTCTGATTACTGCTTTGACTTTGCTGTCCAGTAATATAATGATGCCCACCTTTTCTTTGATGGTTGAGTGCCATTACTTGGCACTTGCCACCCTGGAATACAATTGTCTCCATTCATCTAGGTTTCTCAATTCACAGGCAGCAGTTCTCAGTATAGTTTTATTTTTTTGAATTTTATTTTATTTTTTTGATACAGCAGGTTCTCATTAGTTATCTATTTTATACATATTAGCGTATATATGTCAATTCCAATCTCCCAGTTCATCCCACCACCACTACCACCCCCTGCCCCCGCTTCCCCCCTTGGTGTCCATAAGTTTGTTCTCTATATCTTTGTCTCTATTTCTGCCTTGCAAACCAGTTCATCTGTAACCATTTTTCTAGATCTCACATATACGTCTTAATACACGATATATGTTTTCCTCTTTCTGACTTACTTCACTCGTATGACAGTCTCTAGGACCATCCATGTCTCAACAAAGGACTCAATTTTGTTCCTTTTATGGCTGAGTAATATTTCATTGAATATATGTGCCATATCTTCTTTATCTATTCATCTGTCAAAGGGCATTAAGGTTGCTTCCATAACCTGGCTATTGTAAATAGTGCTGCAGTGAACATTGGGGTGAATGTGCCTTTTTGAATTATGGTTTTCTCAGGGTATAGGCCCAGTAATGGGATTTCTGGGTCATATGGTAGCTCTATTTTTAGTTTTTTAAGGAACCTCCATACTATTCTCCATAGTGGCTGTATCAATTTACATTCCCACCAACAGTGCAAAGTGGTTCCCTTTTGTCCACACCCTCTCCAGCATTTGTTGTTTGTAGATATTCTGGTGATGGCCATTCTGACTGGTGTGAGGTAATAACCCACTGTAGTTTTGATTTGCATTTCTCTAATAATTGGTGATGTTGAGGATCTTTTCATGTTCCGCTTGGCGACCTGTATGTATTCTATGGAGAAATGTCTATTTTGGTCTTCTGTCCACTTTTTTGATTGGATTGTTTGTTTTTTTAATATTGAGCTGCATGAACTGTTTATATATTTTGGAGATGAATCTTTTGTCTATTGATTCATTTGCAAATATTTTCTCCCATTCTGAGGGTTGTCTTTTCATCTTGTTTATACTTTCCTTTGCTGTGCAAAAGCTTTGAAGTTTCATTAGGTCCCATTTGTTTATTTTTGTTTTTATTTCCATTACTCTAGGATGTGGGTCAAAAAGATCTTGCTTTGATTTATGTTGAGGAGTGTTCTTCCTACGTTTTCCTCTAAGAGTTTTATAGTGTCCAGTCTTACATTTAGGTCTTTAGTTCATTTTGAGTTTATTTTAGTGTATGGTGTTATGGAGTGTTCTAATATCATTCTTTTACATGTAGCTGTCCAGTTTTCCCAGCACCACTTATTGAAGAGACTGTCTTTTCTCCATTGTATGCCCTTGCCACCTTTGTCATACATTAGTTGACCACAGGTGCATGTGTTTATCTCTGGGCTTTCTATCCTGTTCCATTGATCTATATTTCTGTTTTTGTGCCAGTACCATACTGTCTTGATTACTGTAGCTTTGTAGTATAGTCTGAAGTCAGGGAGTCTGATTCCTCCAGCTCCGTTTTTTTCCCTCAAGATTGCTTTCGTTATTCGGGGTCTTTTGTGTCTCCATACAAATTTTTAGATTTTTTTGTTCTAGTTCTGTAAAAGATGCCATTGTTAGTTTGATAGGGATTGCATTGAATCTGTAGATTGCTTTGGGTAGTATAGTCATTTTCACAATATTAATTCTTCCAATCCAAGAACATGGTATGTCTCACCATCTGTTTGTGTCATCTTTGATTTCTTTCATCAGTGTCTTATAGTTTTCTGAATACAGGTCTTTTACCTCCTTAGGTAGGTTTATCCCTAGGTATTTTATTCTTCTGTTGCAATGGTGAATGGGATTGTTTCCTTAATTTCTCTTTCTGATCTTTCGTTGTTAATGTATCAGAATGCAAGAGATTTCTGTGCATTAATTTTGTATCCTGCAACTTTACCAATTTCATTAATTAGCTCTAGTAATTTTCTGGTGGTATCTTTAGGATTATCTATGTATAGTATCATGTCATCTGCAAACACTGACAGTTTTACTTTTTCTTTTCCTATTTGTATTCCTTTTATTTCTTTTTCTTCTCTGATCACCATGGCTAGGACTTCCAAAACTATGTTGAATAATAGTGGCAAGAGTGGACATCCCTATCTTCTTCCAGATCTTAGAGGAAATGCTTTCAGTGTTTCACCATTGAGAATAATGTTCGCTGTGGGTTTGTGGTATATGGCCTTTATTATGTTGAGGTAGGTTCCCCCTATGTCCACTTTCTGGAGAGTTTTTATCATAAAAGAGTTTCGAATTTTGTCAAAGCTTTTTCTGCATCTATTGAGATGATCATGTGGTTTTTATTCTTCAATTTGTTTCTATCATGTATCACATTGATTGGTTTATGTATAATGAAGAATCCTTGCATCCCTGTGATAAATCCCACTTCATCATGGTGTATGATCCTTTTAACGTGTTGTTGGATTCAGTTTGCTAGTATTTTGCTGAGGATTTTTGCATCTATATTCACCAGTGATATTGGTCTGTAATTTTCTTTTTTTGCAGTATCTTTGTCTGGTTTTGGTAACAGGGTGATGGTGGCCTCATTCAATGAGTTTGGGAGTGTTCCTTCCTCTGCAATTTTTTGGAAGAGTTTGAAAAGAATGGGTTTTAGCTTTTCTGTAAATGTTTGATAGAATTCACCTGTGAAGCCATCTGGTCCAGGACTTTTGTTTGTTGGGAGATTTTTAATCACAGTTTCAATTTCATTACTTGTGATTTGTCTTTTTCATATTTTCTATTTCTTCCTGATGCAGTCTTGGAAGGTTGTACTTTTCTAAGGATTTGTCCATTTCCTCCAGGTTGTCCATTCTATTGTCATAGAGTTACTTGTAATAGTCTCTTATGATGCTTTGTATTTCTGCGGTGTCCATTGTAACTTCTCCTTTTTCATTTCTAATTTTATTGATTTGAGTCCTCTTCTTCTTCTTCTTGATGAGTCTGGCTAAAGGTTTATCAATTCTGTTTATCTTCTCAAAGAAAAAGCTTTTAGTTTTATTGACCTTTGTTATTGTTTTCTTTGTTTCTGTTTCATTTATTTCTGCTCTTATCATTATGATTTCTTTCCTTCTACTAACTTTGTGTTTTGTTTTTTCTTCTTTTTCTAGTTCTCTTAGGTGTATGGTTAGATTGTTTACTTGATGTTTTTCTTGTTTCTTGAAGTAGGATTGTACTGCTATAAACTTCCCTCTTAGAACTGCTTTTGCTGCATCCATAGGTTTTGGGTTGTCGTGTTTTTGTTGTCATGTGTCTCTAGGTATTTTTTGATTTCCTCTTTGATTCCTTCAGTGTCTTCTTGGTTATTTAGCAATGTATTGTTTAGTCTCCCTGTGTTTCTCTTTTTTATGTTTTTTTCCCCTGTAATTTATTTCTAATCTCATAGCATTGTGGTTGGAAAAGATGCTTGATATAATTTTAATTTTCTTAAATTTACCAAGGCTTGATTTGTGACCCAAGATGTGATCAGTCCTGGAGAATGTTCCATGTGCACTTGAGAAGAAAGTGTAATCTGCTGTTTTTGGATGGAATGTCCTATAAATTGCAATTAAATCTATCTGGTCTATTGTGTCATTTAAAATTTTTATTTCCTTATTAATTTTCTGTCTGGATGATCTGTCAATTGGTATAAGTGAGGTACTAAAGTCCCCCACTACTGTTGTGTTACTGTCAATTTCCTCTTTTAGAGCTGTTAGTATTTATCTTATGTATTGTGGTGCTACTATGTTGGGTACATATATATTTATAATTGTTATAACTTCTTCTTGGATTGATCCTTTCATCATTATGCAGTGTCCTTCCTTTTCTCTTGTAACATTACTTAAAGTCTATTTTATCTGATATGAGTATTGCTACTCCAACTTTCTTTTGATTTCCATTTGCATGGAATATCTTTTTCCATCCCCTCCCTTTCAGTCTGTATGTGTCCCTAGTTCTGAAGTGGGTCTCTTGTAGACAGCATATATGTGGGTTTTGTGTTTGTATCTATTCAGTGAGCCTGTGTCTTTTGGTTGGGACATTTAAGCCATTCACATTTAAGGTAATTGTTGATATGTATGTTCCTATTACCATTTTTTAAATTGTTTTGAGTTTCTTTTTCTAAGTCTTTTTCTTCTCTAGTGTTTCCCACTTAGAGAATTTCCTTTAGCATTTGTTGTAGAGCTGGTATGTTGGTGCTGAATTCTCTTAGCTTTTGCTTGTCTGTAAAGCTTTTGATTTCTCCATCGAATCTGAGTGAGATCCTTGTCAAGTAGAGTAATCTTGGCTTTAGGTTCTTCCCTTTCATCAGTTTAAATATATCATGCCACTCCTTTCTGGCTTGTAGAGTTTTTGCTGAGAAATCAGCTGTTTACCTTATGGGAGTTCCCTTGTACGTTATTTGTCATTTTCCCCTTTTTGCTTTTAATAATTTTGCTTTGTCTTTAATTTTTGTCAATTTGATTACTGTGTCTTGGCATGTTTCTCCTTGGGTTTATCCTGCCTGTGACGCTCTCTGCTTTCTGGACTTGGGAGGCTATTTCCTTTCCCATGTTAGGGAAGTTTTCGACTATAGTCTCTTCAAATATTTTCTCGGGTCCTTTCTCTTTCTCTTCTCCTTCTGTGACCCCTATAATGTGAATGTTGATGCATTTGATGTGGTCCCAGAAGTCTCTTGGGCTGTCTTCATTTCTTTTAATTCTTTTTTCTTTATTCTGTTCCACAGCAGTGAATTCCACCATTCTGTCTTCCAGGTCACTTATCCATTCTTCTGCCTCAGTTATTCTGCTATTGATTCCTTCTAGTGTATTTTTTCATTTCAGTTATTTTATTGCTTATCTCTGTTTGTTTGTTCTTTAATTCTTCTTGTTCTTTGTTAAACATTTCTTGCATCTTCTCCATCTTTGCCTCCATTCTTTTTCCGAGGTCATGGATCATCTTCACTATCATTATTCTGAACTCTTTTTCTGGAAGGTTACCTATCTCCACCTCATTTAGTTATTTTTCTGGGGTTTTATCTTGTTCCTTCATCTGGTACATAGTCCTCTGCCTTTTCATTTTGTCTATCTTTCTGTGAATGTGGTTTTCATTCCACAGGCACAGGATTGTCTTTCTTCTTGCTTCTGCTGTCTGCCATCTGGTGGATGAGGCTATCTAAGAGGCTTGTGCCAGCTTCCTGATGGGAGGGACTGGTAGTGGGTAGAGCTGGGTGTTGCTCTGATGAGCATAGCTCAGTAAAATTTTAATCACTTGTCTGTTGATGGGTGGGGCTGAGTTCCCTCTCTGTTGGTTGTTTGGCCTGAGGTGACACAGCACTGGAGGGTACAGGCTCTTTGGTGGGGCTAATCGTGGGCTCTGGGAGGGCTCATGCCAAGGAGTACTTCCCAGAACTTCTGCTGCCAGTGTCCTTGTCCCTGGAGTGAGCCACAGCCACCCCTACCTCTGCAGAAGACCCTCCAGCACTAGCAGGTAGGTCTGGTTCAGTCTTCTGTGGGGTCACTGCTCCTTCCTCCTGTGTCCTGATGCACACAATACTTTGGATGTGTCCTCTGAAAATGGAGTCTCTGTTTCCCCCAGTCATGTCGAAGTCCTGCAATCAAATCCTGCTAGCCTTCAAAGTCTGATAATCTTGGAATTCCCCCTCCTGTTTCTGGACCCCCAGGTTGGGAAGCCTGACTTGGGGCTCAGAACCTTTACTCCAGTGGGTGGACTTCCGTGGTATAATTGTTCTCCAGTTTGTAAGTCACCCACCCAGCAGTTATGGGATTTGATTTTATTGTGATTGCGTCCCTCCTACCATCTCATTTTGGCTTCTCCTTTGTCTTTGGATGTGGGGTATTTTTTTGGTGAGTTCCAGTGTCTTCCTATTGATGATTGTTCAGCAGTTATTTGTGATTCTGGTGCTCTCACAAGAGGGAGTGAGAGCACGTCCTCCTACTCTGCCACTTGAACCAATCTCCTCAGTATAATTTCTAACCTACAGATAACAACCACCACAGAGCTCATCAAGGATGCTAGGGCTCATTTTGTAAGTTTATTTCTCACAGTTATCGTGAAAGTTGTGTCCTCTGGACACATCTGGGTTGACTGAGCAGGAGTTACATGCTAAATCTAACCTACTAACATTATCCCCCAAAATTTCACCTTCATTTAGTGTAGGTCACCTTTTGGTCCATGTTTCAGTCAACCAACAAACCAACAAGATAATCAGATCCTTTCTAACTTCCCAAGCTACAACATTAATCCAGAATCTCTGCTTAGTGGGCCCATAGATGCAAATTTGGTCTGATTCAAATTCATGTTCCTTCTACCATTTCTTCACACACTTAATAAATATTTGTACAAACATTCTCCATATTTCTGGTTAATATAAATTTGAAAAAAATCACCTCATTCTTTTGGAGTCTCCTCATTGGCCACACTTTGTATCTTACCTTTTGGGACCTGCTGAGATTTGAGTATAGTTATAGGTACAGAACCAAATATGAATAGGGGTGGATGGTTTCTGAGGAGAATCATCTGTGTCTTGTAAGGCAACTCTCTTGAGGGAGGCATTACAGTTTCCTTTAGCAAAATAGAATTATCTCCCCAGACAGGGAAAGAGAGGCTCCTTTTACTGGCAGAGTCTCATCAGAATTTATGAATTCAGTGTCCTCAGCTTCATCAGAGTGTTTCTACATTTTCAACTCTCAGGATCCCATTCCTTCCCAATTAGTGTCCTCACTTTAACAGCAGATATCCAGAGATGTTGGAAACTGAGTCTGTGTTATAATTCAGCCACTTGCAAGGTGAGACTCTCAGTTTGGTTTTCAGCAATCTCAGCTCTGCAGCTATAGGAGAAAAGAACTTCTTTCAGGGCATACATACATAGAAGCTTTAAGGTCTTTTATGTGGTGCCTGAGCAGGAAATTTGAATACTTTTCTTTTTTTCCACAGTGTCCTTGTTATTAGGAGCAACCAGTCAATCTGATTATACTTGCTAGTTTGACAAAATGTTCTAAGCTCTCAAATACATGGTCATTCAGAATCTTGCCTCTTAAAAGCATTTGATTAGGAGTCTCCAGTGGTAATATTTTGTGCATTTCTATTGCCACATTACACCATGGACTATTAGTGCTTTCTTTACTATTGGATATAGAGTCATTGGTGCTTTTGAATGTAATCAAATTAGAGAACCGACTATAGAAATTCTAGATCCAACTTAGAAAACACATCCTTAAGATTCTGTTCTTTTAAAACCACTCTCAGTACTAAAATCTGTAGTAATCAAGGTTCTCCAGGGAAACAGAACCAATAAGGAGATCTATATCTGGATGTAGATGTCTCCTCTTTCTTCTCTCTTACTCTTTTTCATAAGGTATTGACTCATGCAACTTTTGGGCATGGTAAGTCTAAAATCCATAAGGGCAGACCTGAAGGCTAGAGATTTATGTAAGAGTTGATGTTTCAGGTTTGAGTCTGAATTCCACAGGGAAGCAGGTTGGAAACTAATGCAGAGTTTCTATGTTGCATTCTTGAGAATTTCTTCTTCACAGAGCCTCACCTTTACCCGTAAGGCCTTTGAGTGATTGGATGACACCCACCCATATTTTTGAGGATAATCTGTTTTACTCAAAGTTTACTGATTTAAGTGTTAATTACATCTAAATAATACCTTCACAGCAACATCTGGGCTGGTGTTTGACAAATAATTGGGCACCATAGACAAGTCAAGTTGATACATAAAATTAACCATCACAGGTCAAGGCTATATCTTTTTAATCTTTCCACTTCCAGAATCTTGAAAAGAATCTGGAAAATAGGAGGAATAAAAGAAATATTTATTATTAATTAATAAATAATCTGTCATCTGCCAATTTAATGATAACCTTTCAAGGTAATGGGTTCCTTGCTCCTGTTTTTAAAGATAGGAACAAATATTGGGTAACCATCTAATTAGAATGCTGTAAAATAGACCATGTATGTTCTGTTGCAATACTCAGTTCCTAGAATTATGAAATGAGAACTAAAGCACACTCCCTCTTTAAAGAAAGTTTGTGACCACTGGAAACCCTGGACTGTGAAGAATGTCTCTTTGTGGGATATGATAGGACTGCTTTTTTCACCTTCATTCCGTATGTGCCAAAAACTTAAAAATCTTTATTAGGAAAGATTGTGAAGGGAGATGAGATAGAAAACAAATTTAGAAGCTAAAATTAAGGGCAAGTTGATCTCATACCCCTCACCTATTTAACTTCTTTTCTTAAGCAATCATATGTTCCCTGTGGGAACATATGCATGTGGTGTATGTCCTTTTCTCTCCCTGTACTTTATTTGAAAAACTGTCCAGAAGGGGTGTTGGAATAGCAATGAGGAAGAAACTGCCAAGTTTGGTGATTCATTTCTATGTAGGCTGAGGCCATTTGTATCCCCAGGAGCCCACATCATTTATGGCTGTTCCTTCAGTTCTGTGTAACTCTTCTTCCAGGAAAGAGAGCTGGGGAGGATTTGGTGGTGTTTTGTAGAAATGTAAGGATATAAGGAATGCAGAGGGTCTCCCTTGCCCTCTTCCCTCCAAAAGGAAAATAAAAACTGTATTCTGGTAAAGTAAGTCAGTTATTATAGGTTTACTGAGAACTCTTGTAATCCTGAAAACTTTTGTAGTCAAGGTTCTGCAATAAATACTGAAAGATGTTGGCAAGGCAGCTTGTAGCTGTGAGATTAGAAGCTGGAGAGAACAATAAACCCAGAGACCAAAAAGAAGATTTCCTTGCCTGGCCTGAGGGGAGGGTGAAAATGTTTTGTCTGTGTGCTTTGGGGAAGAATGAGTTGGCTACAGTAGAGAAGTTGAATTGGTGAGATTTAAGAGCTATTAGATGACTATACTACACAAAGAAATCTACAGATTCAATGCAATCCCTATCAAACTACCAATGGGATTCTTCACAGAATTAGAACAAAAAATCTTACAATTCGTATGGAAACACGAAAGACCCTGAATAGCCAAAGCAATCTTGAGAAAGAAAAACGGAGTTGGAGGAATCAGGCTCCCTAACTTCAAACTATACCACAAAGCTACGGTAATCAAGACAGTATGGTACTGGCACAAAAACAGAAATATAGATCAATAGTATAGGATAGAATGCCCAGAGATAAACCCATGTACATATGGGTACCTAATTTATGACAAAAGAGGCAAGAGCATACAATGGAGAAAAGATAGCCTCTTCAATAAGTGGTTCTGGGAAAACTGGACAGCTACGTGTAAAACAATGAACTTAGAACACTACCTAACACCATACACAAAAATAAACTCCAATTGGATTAAAGACTTAAATATAAGAGCAGACACTATAAAACTTTTAGAGAAAAACAAAGGAAAAACACTCTTTGACATAAAGCACAGCAAGATCTTTTTTGTCCCACCTAATAGAGTAATTGAAATAAAAACAAAAATAAACAAATGGGACTTAATTAAACTTAAAATCTTTTGCACAACAAAAGACCATAAACAAGACAAAAAGACAACCCTCAGAATGGGAGAAAATATTTGCAAATGAAGGAACTGACAAAGGATTAATCTCTAATATATACAAACAGCTCATGGAGCTCAATATCAAAAAAACAAACAATCCAGTTAAAAAATGGGTGGAAGACCTAAATAGACATTTCACCAAGGAAGACATACAGATGGCCAAGAGGCACATGAAAAGATGCTCAACATCACTAATTATTAGAGAAATGTAAATCAAAACTATAGTGAGGTATCACCTCATGCCAGTCAGAATGGCCATTATCAAAAAACCTAGAAAAATAAATGCTGGAAAAGGTGTGGTGAAAAGGGAACCCTCCTACACTGTTGGTGGGAATGTAAATTGATATAGCCACTATGGAGAACAATATGGAGGTTACTTAAAACACTAAAAATAGAACTACCATATGACCCAGCAATCCCACTACTGGGCATAAACCCTGAGAAAACAATAATTCAAAAAGAGACATGCAGCACAATGTTCATTGCAGCACTATTTACAATAGCCAGGACATGGAACCAACCTAAATGTCCATCGACAGATGAATGGATAAAGAAGATGTGGCACATGTATACAATGGAATATTAGTCAGCCGTAAAAAGAAATGAAATTGAGTTATTTGTAGTGAGGTGGATGGACCTAGAGTCTGTCCTACAGAGTGAAGTAAGTCAGAAAGAGAAAAACAAATAGTGTATGCTAACACATATATATGGAATCTTAAAAAAAATGGTACTGATGAACCTAGTTGTAGGGCAGGAATAAAGAGGTAGACATAGAGAATGGACTTGATGACTTGGGGTGGGAGGGAGAAGCTGTGGCAAAGTGAGAGTAGCATTGACATATACACACTGCCGAATGTAAAATAGTTGGCTGGTGGGAAGCAGAAGCATAGCACAGGGAGATCAGCTCAGTGCTGTGTGATGACCAAGAGGAGTGGGGTAGAGAGGATGGGAGGGAGGCTCAAGAGGGAGAGCATATGGGGACATGTGTATGCATATGGCTGATTTGCTTTGTTGTACAACAGAAACTAACACAGTATTGTGAAGCAATTATACTTCAATTAAGAGCTATTAAAAAAATAGATAACTAATAAGGACCTACTGTATAGCAGAGGGAACTCTAATCAATACTCTGTAATGACGTGTATGGGAAAATAATCTAAAAAAGAGTGGATATATGTATCTGTATAAATTATTTGCTTTGCTGTACAGCAGAAATTAACACAACATTGTAAATCAACTATACTCCTAAAAAAAAAAAAAAAAGAAAAGAAAAGAAGAAGAAAAAAGCTCCTTAGAAAGAAGAGAGAGAGGACATGATGTAGAAGTTCCACCCTCTGGAATTAAGTTTTCCAATCAGAAATGGCACCTAATTTTGAACCAGGAGTTACCGTCCCATCTAACTTTTTAATCGTGAGGTGGACAATAGGAAACATCAATGAGCTGAACATCTATGCCCCCAAATTCTAATTCAGTCCTAACAAGAAATCACTGTGAAAAGTGGCAAGATGAGAAGAAGAAGGGGAAAGAGTTTCTGGATTTCCTTGATACTGGGGAAACTAGAGACCCTCTATTCCTCAATTTCTTCATTTCCAAAGTTGTTACCAAACTCAGTTTCAGCTGCTCCCTGCACAAAAGCCAATAATTGTGGGGCAAGTGTCAGTAGAAAGGAAAGATGCTTTATTCAGAAAAGCTGGCAATCTGGGGAGAAGGTAGACTTGTGTCCAGAGACCAACTCCCAAGATTCTGCTCAGCCATGACAATTTTTAGAGGGGAAATTGGAAATATTCTTAGTGGAAATATTCTTCATCATTTTTCCATTTTGTGCAGGCTGCTGACTTCTGATTTTTCTTTGGATGCTGACAATGACCATGACCATCTTTGCTCATGTGGTCCTCTTGCAATTGGATGCTCTCTTGCCTGCATGGTCTGCCTGTGCCCATGGGGTCCACCTATAAATTTACTAAGGGGAAGCTAGGAGTAGAGAGTCAGTCATTCTTTAACTACTTAATTCTTCATTCTTATTCTTTCTAATCCAGGAAAGAAATCAACAGGTTAGGCAAGGCATTGTGTACATTCAGTAGAGCAGAAGTCAGGAGTTAGGTTAAATGTTACCTAGTGATCTCCTTTTTATGATTAAGGTCTGAGGAAAACAGAGATGAACAAACAGAAAAAGGGCAAAATAGCTGCTTACAAAGTGAGGAGTTGAGACCAGATGAGTGTCAGTGCTTCAAGGAATTAATCTCATCTATGTCTAGGACTCCATGTTTGGAAGAGTCAGGTGAGGACTAAGGTAGATCCAGGGTTCTGGACATTGTTGGTCCCTTAGGATTCATTCCCCACCCTTTCTATTGTTAAAAAAAAAAAAAGGAGAAAAAACAAACAGGCCCAAGGTGGAGCCACTTGCTCCCAGGACAGAAAACCAAGATTTTCAACCTTTCCCAGGTGTGGAATTTCTGGATTTCCTGGTCAGCACTAGTGAGATAATTTTGCCTGAAAATAATCCTTTATTTTCTTTTGCTAATATCTTCTTGTTCTGCCCTCATTTCTACAAAAGCCTTCCATTTTGTACAGCTCCTCAGATCACCTTTCTACTTACTAGACGAGATGCTAACCAATTCATGAATCATTGAAAAAGCCAATTAGATTTTCAAATTTACTCAGTTGAGTTTTGTTTTCAACACCATGGACAGACCCTTGGGTGATCCCAAATAATTTCCTCTTACTTGTGTCCACATCCTTGTGTTATCTCTTCCCTTTGATGGTAGGTGTAACATGTGACTTGCTTCTAACCAAGAGATTATGGCAAAGATGATGGGATCATCCTCCCTTGAGTATGTCATGTTGTATAAGACCCCATCTTAGCAGACTGGAGCTAGACACTCAGTCTTGCTGGCTTTGGAGAGGTAACTCGCCATGTGGTGGGAGGGCTTCTGATAGGCCATATGACAGGGAACTCTAGTAGCCGAGAGTGAACATTGGCAAATATCCAGCAAAAAAGCAAGAATCTCAGTCCTACAACTGTAGGAATGTAAATCAACCAACAACCTGAAGAAAGTTAATATTTCCCTGGTTGAGCCTAAAACCGAGCAGGACCCTATGGGTCTCCTGCACACGGAAGCCTTTCTGTGTCCCCTGTTCCTTGTTTGTAGGCAACAGACTCCAGCCTCCATGACCTTCCCTGAGTCCCAAAGGGCAGATTCAAACAGTTGCTAATCAGGGAAGGGAGGTGAAACAGAGACAAGGGCGGAGCTGCCAAGAAACAATAGTGTAGCCTTGGGGCAGGGTATCCAGGGATACACATTACAATGTCTTTAAGCTGTTTCCAGAACTAAAACCCCCAACAGATGGAATTAGCGTTCTTCCCTCCAGAAAAGACCACTTGAGGCCAGATTAAAGGAGCCAGAGAAGCTCATCAAGAGATTACCTGAGGGCTTCCCTGGTGGCGCAGTGGTTGGGAGTTTGCCTGCTGATGCAGGGGACACGGGTTCGAGCCCTGGTCTGGGAGGATCCCACATGCCGTGGAGCGGCTGGGCCCGTGAGCCACAGCTACTGAGCCTGCGCGTCTGGAGCCTGTGCTCCTCAACAAGAGAGGCCGCGATAGTGAGAGGCCCGCGCACTGCGATGAAGAGTGGCCCCCGCTTGCCACAGCTAAAGAAAGCCCTCGCACAGAAACGAAGACCCAACACAGACAAAAATAAATAAATAAATAAATTAATTAATTAAAAAAAAAAAAAAGAGAGAGATTACCTGAGACTAGATTAAATGTGTGCAGGCCCTGCCTACACCCTAATCTTATCAGCAACCCTGTCCTTGAACTATTGCTATAAAACTCCTTACCAAATCCTCCCGGGTTGGGACACACAGTTTTCGAGGCAGGAGCCCATTGTTTGCCCCTCTGCCTGGCAAAGCGATAAAGCTATTCTTTCCTACTTCACCCACAACTCCATCTCCAAGATTCAATTCAGCACACGTGCAGAGTGGCTGAGTTTTCAGCATCAAGGCTTTGATGAGAGCCAAACCCTGGCTGACACCTGGACTGAGCAAAGAACCCAGCTAACTTGTGCCTGAGCTCATGACCTACAGAAACTGTGAGATAAAAAAAAATATGTATCGTTTTAAGTTGCTGACTTTGTGTTCATTTCTTACATCCACTTTTCTTTGTGCCTCACTTGGAATGGGCTCCCTTCTCTCTGGCTTCCAATTAGGTTTAACCAATGGGAGGCACCAGGATATCAGAGGGTGACAGGTGAGTGAGGTTGGGATATTCATTTTTCCGACTCCTTTCTCTCCATCCAGAGCAAGCAGCCCTCTCCATATGGCTGCTTCTGGAGTGAAGAAACCATTCACTCCCTTTGTTCTGTCAGGCTCACCTGACTGTTACCACTGCCCCCAGGGCACCTTACCATTCTTTGTGCTTTCCCTACACCCTGACCACACTTTTGTAAGTAGTCCTTTCACTAACCTCTTCCCAAATAACCCAGATAGATGAGTCATCTGCTTCCCAACGGGATCTGACTGATATAAGAAACCTCCAAGGACATCTACTGCATGAGATTCTTCTCCAGTCCCCCACAAATAAAATGAGGAAAAATGAATGTATCCATGACAGGTGGTCTTTGTGCTTATAGACTGGTAGATAATTACTAAACTACTTTTTTATGGACAGCGCTGAAAGAATTGACTTAGTGCCGCAGACTGGCTGCAGAAAGCTAGAAGTTCCTGGCGGTGAGGGGTAAGGAACTGAAAAGCACCAGTATGGGGTCAGAAGGGCCAAGACAACTGATGGTTGCAAGGCAAGTTTATTCAAAGAGCATGAATGTATATATAGGTTCAGCACGGAACGAACACTAGGCAACAAATCAGTAAACCTTGTATTTCCACATAATTCTGTCGCCACTATCTATGCGCCACTATCTATGCGCCACTATCTATGCGCCACTATCTATGCGCCATTATCTATGCGCCACTATCTATGCGCCACTATCTATGCGTCAGCATGCCTTATGGGCCGTTCTTTGGTGATACAGACTTCCCCCTCAGGGCAGCACGTCCTTCTTCTGGGGAACAACCAGGGGCTCTTAGATCCAGAGCAGGCACCTGGAACGAAACTGGCCGCAAGCCATTTTCCTTTTTTACGCTCAATACCGCAGCGTCAGGAGTGCATACCAAGAAAGAGACAAGCAGTTCTCCGCAAAGCAGAAAGCTGAATAAGCTTACAGCTTGGGGGCCACCACAACTTAGGATTTAAAAAGTAGAGGCTTGTGTCTTCTGGGAATAGAGACCAAATTTGGCCATTCCTGCAAGAGAATCAGTGACATACAAACTTCTAAATTAAGGTTCCATTTATATGTGTGTAGTAAAAACTGAATACATGGGAGGTTTGCACACCTGGTAGAGTAAGACTGGAAGGGAAAAAACTGACACAGATTCCATGTTTGCTGCTCTGTGGGAAATTAGCTTATTTCATTTCTGCCATTGTGGTGGGATGCCTCACATTGTATAATCTTTGTCACAGCTGTCACTTGTTGGGCATGAATTATATACACAGTGTGACAGTACAGTACCTATTTTGGCCTCACACAGCCTTGAAGAGACGAGGTAGCTGAGGCTCAGAGAAGTGAAATAATATGTCCAAGTCCACAAAGTGAGTTGTTGGTAGAACCTCAATTTGAACTTGCCTGTCTGACTCACACTTTGTGCTCATACCCTGAACCAATTCACATTATCACAGACTTCAATAAAAGAAAGTGAGGCCTTAGAATAGGCCTTGGATCATGAAAAAGAAAGCTATAATTTATTCGTAAAGGCAATGGTTTCAATCCCAGTAGAAGCTACTTGAAACAACGTGCCTCTGATACAGAAGTGTAAATAGGTCTTTATTTTATGAATATGCCCATCACTCTTTCCTGTTACCTAGAATAAGTTGAGATGTGTGTGTCCTTTAGGCCTGAGAGGTATGTAAGAAAAAAAACATGCATTGAACACATTTTTTGTCCTCTTATCATGATGTTTATTGACTAAAGGAGGAAATGTTGCCTGTTAAGTTTCACATTAATTAGAAAACCAATAACCCACTAAAAAATTATTTATTTTTGTTGTTGCCTCCAACGGCAGAAGACATTTTGATGTTATTGTTCCTATTGTTGTTTTCATTTTTCTTGCCCAATTGGACAATTACAAACCCCTTTGTTTTATAAAACAAAGCCTCTGGACTGTAATGGGGAAGCTGAGACAGACGTAGTGTATACTAACCACATATTACCACATGCACGCTGAGATTTTAGGATATATACTTATCTGTGTTGGTAAACAGTTTATCCTATAGTCATCCTGAATCCAAGCAAGATTGTAAAGGGAGTGGATATGTTGTCTTTTCTCCATTATGCTCCTTCCCTTCCCTTCTGCATCTTGAAAGATTAAGGCTCCGTGACATTGGCATCATTTATGGCATGAGTAACTAATATTAACACTAGAATGAGTGTTTGTCCCAACATGTATCAAGCAGATCCTGAGAACATGCCTGACACAGCTGTCTAGGAAAAGGGTATGCTGATTCTTGGCTCCCAGAGGAATTGGGGCCAGGAATTTAGGGACTGAATGTTTTCCTAGAATACTGGCACAAGAATCACATGTGCCTGCTTCCCTATGGGTTTTGCAGTATGGCTTGTGGTAAAGGGTATGGTAGTCCAGGTTAATTTATGAAAAAGCAACCCACCAAAGGGAAAATTCACCACATTTATTTACTAATTTTGCCATTATTCTATAAAAGTTTGTTTATTTGACTATTTATGAAGTTAACAGGAACTCATACTGATGGATTGGTAAAATTGAATAAGATATGGGCCCTAGGGCCCCAGAGGGTGAGGGCATGGATACTTTTCCCTTGACCCAATTTTTACATCTCTGCCCCATTCTCTGGTCCAAAGTTTCCCTTGTCTGCACCTCGGTTCCCTGTTTTTATGCCTGTTTCTCCTCTTTCTGTCCTTTAAATGCCCCTCTCCCTATCTGACTCTCTCAGAATCTCCTTTCCCCTTACTATCCATTGATTTCCAAGGGGTATAATGTAGATAAGTATAGGCATTGTGGTATCTCATGGGAATCCTTTTTAAGGACCTACTTTGGAAAACAGATTTAATTCAGCCTCTGTGCTAACATCCATGCCAGAGTCTCAAGATAATTAACAAGGGAACTTCCTGTTGTGTTCAAAATTACACTTGGAAGGGAATTACTTAACCTACAATCTTGCTAAAATCATGAACAATAAGCAAATGGATAAACTGGAGAAGTTCTATTATCAGACAATGATTTATATCAATTGTTAAAAAGGACTTTTATCTGATTTAAAAAGGACTTTTATGTTATTTATTAGGTAGGATGCTTTGAGCGCCAACAAACAGAAACATGATTCATATTGTATTGAGCAATAAAGGATTTCACTGGTTCACAACAGTGGAAGTAAAGTGGTGGGTTGGAATTATACAGCTTGATCAGGGTAACTCTCTTAGCTGTGCTCTTCTCAGTCTGGATTGTTTCCACATTTTTTTTGTTTTGTTTTGTTTTTTTTTTGTAAGCTGGGATTTTTCATGTTGGGATTTCCTTAAATTGGTGGCAGGTTAAGAAACCTGGGAAGATTTTATTTATTTATTTATTTATTATTTATGGCTGTGTTGGGTCTTCGTTTCTGTGCGAGAGCCTTCTCCAGTTGTGGCAAGCGGGGGCCACTCCTCATCGCGGCTCGCGGGCCTCTCACTGTCACGGCCTCTCTTGTTGCGGAGCACAGGGTCAGCAATTGTGGCTCACGGGCCCAGCCGCTCCGCGGCATGTGGGATCCTCCCAGACCAGGGCTCGAACCCGTGTCCCCTGCATTAGCAGGCAGACTCTCAACCACTGCGCCACCAGGGAAGCCCTCCACATGGTTTTAGATGGCTGAAGCATCAGCAAAGATCAGAAATTTTCTGATATATACAAAGAGTTCTATCTTAATAGTAAGGGGCTTCCCATCCTAAAGCCACTGACAAACATATTCCTTTAATTAAATCAAATTTGCTTAGGTGTTTCCATTTGTATCAAAATTGCAAAGCAGATGGGATGACCATTGTTGTAGACTGATGGATGCTCTTCTGGATCTGGTGGTTATTTTCCCAAACTTACTTACTTAATTTATTTATCCAATGTCAGCTTCTTTTTTTTCTTGATGTATGCTTGACCTACAATATTATATTGGTTTCAGGTGTAGAATATAGTGAGTCTATATTTTTATACATAACAAATTATCACCATGATAAATCTAGTTACCATATGTTACCATACAAAGTTATTGCAATATTATTGACAATATTTGCTATGCTGTACATTATATCCCCATAATTTACTTGTTTTATAACTTGAAGTTTGTACCTCTTAATATCCCTCATCTATTTAACTGACCCTACCCCTTCCTCCCCTATGGAAATGAAGAGTTTGTTCTCTGTATCTATATTTCTACTTTGCTATGTTTGCTTGTTTGTTTTGTTTTTTAGATTCCACATATAAGTGAAAGCATAAGGTATTTGTTTTTTATTTCATATAGCATAATACCCTCTAGATCCATCCATGTTGTCACAAATGACAAGATTTCATTATTTTTTATGGCTGAGTAATATTTCATTTTATATATTGCATCTTCTTTATCCATTAATCTATCAATGTACAATTAACTGCTTCCATATCTTGGCTATTGTAAATAATGCTGCAATGAACATAGAAGTGCATATAACTTTTCTGAATAGCATTTTTCTTTTCTTTAGAAAACTACCAACAAGTGGAATTGCTGGATCCTATAGCAGTTCTTTATTTTTTTCAAGGAACCTCCTACTGCTTTCATAATGACTATACTCATTTACATTCTTGCCAACAATGCATGAGGGTTCCCTTTTCTCTACATCCTTACCAATACTTGTTATTTTTTGTCTTTTTGATGAAAGACATATTGACAGGTTTGAGGTGGTACCTGATTGTGGTTTTGACTGGCATTTCCATAATGATTAGTGATATTGAACATGGTATATCTTTACATATGTTTGTGTTATCTTCAGTTTCTTTCATCAGTGTCTAGTAGTTTTCTGGGTATAAGACTTTTACCTCCATAGATTTATTCCTAGGTATTTTATTCCTTTTGATGTGAGGGTAAATGGGATTGTTTTCTCAGTTTCTCTTTCTGATAGTTTGTTGTTAGGCTATAGGAATGCAACATATTTCTGTATATATATATTGTATCCTGCAACTTTACAGAAATCATTGATGAATTCTAATAGTTTTTTTGTAGTCTTGTTAGCATTTTCTATAAATACTATCGTGTCATCTGCAAATAATAACAGTTTACTTCTTTATACCAATTTGGATTCCTTTTATTTCTTTTTCTCGTTTGATTACTGTAGGTGGGACCTTCCAATACTATGTTGAATAAAAGTGGCCAGAGTGGGCTTCCTTGTCTCTTTCCTGACATTAGAAGAAATGCTTTTTGCTTTTCCCCATTTTTTTTTCTTTTCTTTTTTTTTTTTTTTAAACATCTTTATTGAAGTATAATTGCCTTACAATGGTGTGTTAGCTTCTGCTTTATAACAAAGTGAATCAGTTATACATATACAATATGTTCCCATTTCTCTTCCCTCTTGCATCTCCCTCCCTCCCACCCTCCCCATCCCACCCCCCACCCCAGGCGGTCACAAAGCACCGAGCTGATCTCCCTGTGCTATGCGGCTGCTTCCCACTAGCTATCTATTTTACATTTGGTAGTGTATATATGTCCATGCCACTCTCTTACCCTGTCACATCTCACCCCACCCCCTCCCCATATCCTCAAGTCCATTCTCTAGTAGGTCTGTGTCTTTATTCCCGTCTTGCCACTAGGTTCTTCATGGCCTTTTTTTTTTTTTTTTCCTTAGATTCCGTATATATGTGTTAGCATACTGTATTTGTTTTTCTCTTTCTGACTTACTTCACTCTGTATGACAGACTCTAACTCCATCCACCTCATTACAAATACCTCCATTTCATTTCTTTTTATGGCTGAGTAATATTCCATTGTATATATATGCCACATCTTCTTTATCCATTCATCTGTCGATGGACATTTAGGTTGCTTCCATGTCCTGGCTATTGTAAATAGAGCTGCAATGAACATTGTGGTACATGACACTTTTTGACCTATGGTTTTCTCAGGGTGTATGCCCAGTAGTGGGATTGCTGGGTCATATGGTAGTTCTATTTGTAGTTTTTTAAGGAACCTCCATACTGTTCTCCATAGTGGCTGTATCAATTTACATTCCCACCAACAGTGCAAGAGTGTTCCCTTTCCTCCACACCCTCTCCAGCATTTATTGTTTCTAGATTTTTTGATGATGGCCATTCTGACCGGTGTGAGATGATATCTCATTGTAGTTTTGATTTGCATTTCTCTAATGATTAATGATGTTGAGCATTCTTTCATGTGTCTGTAGGCCATCTGTATATCTTCTTTGGAGAAATGTCTATTTAGGTCTTCTGCCCATTTTTGGATTGGGTTGTTCGTTTTTTTGTTATTGAGCTACATGAGCTGCTTGTAAATCTTGGAGATTAATCCTTTGTCAGTTGCTTCATTTGCAAATATTTTCTCCCATTCTGATGGTTGTCTTTTGGTCTTGTTTATGGTTTCCTTTGCTGTGCAAAAGCTTTTAAGTTTCATTAGGTCCCATTTGTTTATTTGTGTTCTTATTTCCATTTCTCTGGGAGCTGGGTCAAAAAGAATCTTGCTGTGATGTATGTCATAGAGTGTTCTGCCTATGTTTTCCTCTAAGAGTTTGATAGTGTCTGCCCTTACACTTAGGTCTTTAATCCATTTTGAGTTTATTTTTGTGCATGGTGTCAGGGAGTGTTCTAATTTCATACTTGTACATGTACCTGTCCAATTTTCCCAGCACCACTTATTGAAGAGGCTGTCTTTTCTCCACTGTATATTCTTGCCTCCTTTATCAAAGATAAGGTGACCATATGTGTGTGGGTTTATCTCTGGGCTTTCTATCCTGTTCCATTGATCTATATTTCTGTTTTTGTGCCAGTACCAAACTGTCTTGATTACTGAAGCTTTGTAATATAGTCTGAAGTCAGGGAGCCTGATTCCCCCAGCTCCATTTTTCGTTCTCAAGATTGCTTTGGCTATTCGGGGTCTTTTGTGTTTCCATACAAATTGTCAAATTTTTTGTTCTAGTTCTGTGAAAAATGCCAGTGGTAGTTTGATAGGGATTGCATTGAATCTGTAGATTGCTTTGGGTAGTAGAGTCATTTTCACAATGTTGATTCTTCCAATCCAGGAACATGATATATCTCTCCATCTATTTGTATCATCTTTAATTTCTTTCATCAGTGTCTTATAATTTTCTGCATACAGGTCTTTTGTCTCCTTAGGTAGGTTTATTCCTAGATATTTTATTCTTTTTGTTGCAGTGGTAAACGGGAGTGTTTTCTTAATTTCACTTTCAGATTTTTCGTCATTAGTGTATAGAAATGCAAGAGATTTCTGTGCATTAATTTTGTATCCTGCTACTTTACCAAATTCATTGATTAGCTCTAGGAGTTTTCTGGTAGCATCTTTAGGATTCTCTATGTATAGTATCATGTCATCTGCAAATAGTGACAGCTTTACTTCTTCTTTTCCGATTTGGATTCCTTTTATTTCTTTGTCTTCTCTGATTGCTGTGGCTAACATTTCCAAAACTATGTTGAATAATAGTGGTGAGAGTGGGCAACCTTGTCTTGTTCCTGATCTTAGTGGAAATGGTTTCAGTTTTTCACCATTGAGGACAATGTTGGCTGTGGGTTTGTCATATATGGCTTTTATAATGTTGAGGAAAGTTCCCTCTATGCCTACTTTCTGCAGGGCTCCTCTTTAGTTCTTCTACGTCCTTGTTAAATGTTTCTTGCATTTTGTCTATTCTATTTCCAAGATTTTGGATCATCCTTACTATCATTATTCTGAATTCTTTTTCAGGTAGACTACCTATTTCCTCTTCATTTGTTAAGTCTAGTGTATTTTGACCTTGCTCCTTCATCTTCTGTGTGTTTTTCTGTCGTCTTATTTTGCTTATCTTACTGTGTTTGGGGTCTCCTTATCACAGGTTGCAGGTTCGTAGTTCCCGTTGTTTTTGGTATCTGTCCCCAGTGGCTAAGGTTGGTTCAGTGGGTTGTGAAGGCTTCCTGGTGGAGGGAACTAGTGCCTGAGTTCTGGTGGATGAAGCTGGATCTTGTCTTTCTGGTGGGCACGTCCACATCTGGTGGTGTATTTTGGGGGTGTCTGTGGCCTTATTATGATTTTAGGCAGCGTCTCTGCTAATGGATGGGGCTGTGTTCCTGTCTTGCCAGTTGTTTGGCATAGGGTGTTCAGCACTGTAGCTTGCTGGTCATTGAGTGATGCTGGGTCTTGATGTTGAGATGGAGATCTCTGAGAGATTTTTGCCGTTTGGTATTACGTGGAGCTGGGAGGTCTCTTGTGGACCAGTGTCCTGAAGTTGGCTCTCCCACCTCCGAGGTACGGCCCTGATGCCTGGCTGAGGCACCAAGAGCCTTTCGTCCACACGGCTCAGAGTAAAAGGGAGAAAAAATAGAAAGAAAGAAAGAAAGAAAGAAAGAGGCTATAATATAGTGAAGTAAAATAAAGCTATTATAAAGCAAAACTATACAGACAAAATCTCCCCCAGAAGCATATACATATACACTCACAAAAAAAAAGGAAAAGGGGAAAAATTAATATATCCTGCTCCCAAAGTCCACCTCCTGAATTTGGGATGATTCGTTGTCTATTCAGGTATTCAACAGATGCAGGCACATCAAGTTGTTTGTGGAGTTTTAATCCTCTGCTTCTGAGGCTGCTGGGAGAGATTTCCCCTCCTCATCTCTGTTCGCACAGCTCCTGGGAATCAGCTTTGGATTTGGACCCGCCTCTGCGTGTAGGTCGCCTGAGGGCATCTGTTCTTCTCTCAGACAGGAAGGGGTTAAAGGAGCAGCTGCTTCGGGGACTCTGGCTCACCCAGGCTGCGGGGAGGGAGGGGTACAGAGGAGGCGGGGCGAGCCTGCGGCGTCAGAGGCTGGCGTGACATTGCACCAGCCCGAGGCGCGCCGTGCGTTCTCCCAGGGAAGTTGTCCCTGGATCACGGGACGCTGGCAGTGGCGGGCTGCACGGGCTCCCAGGAGGGGCGGTGTGGAGAGTGACCTGTGCTCGCACACAGGCTTTTTGGAGGCGGCAGCAGCAGCCCCAGCGTCTCACGCCCGTCTCTGGGGTCCGTGCTGATCGCCGCGGCTCACGCCAGTCTCTGGAGTTCGTTTAGGCGGCACTCTGAATCCCCTCTCCTTGCGCGCCGCGAAACAAAGAGGCAAGAAAAAGTCTCTTGCCTCTTCGGCAGCTGCAGACATTTTCCCGGTCTCCCTCTCAGCCAGCTGTGGTGCGCCAACCCCTTCAGGCTGTGTTCACGCCGCCAACCCCAGTCCTCTCCCTGCGATCCGACCGAAGCCGAGCCTCAGCTCCCAGCCCCGCCCGCCCCGGCGGCTGAGCAGACAAGCCTCTCGGGCTGGTGAGTGCTGCTCGGCGCCGAGCCTCTGTGCGGGAACCTCTCCGCTTTGCCCTCCGCACCCCTGTGGCTGCGCTCTCCTCCGTGGCTCCGAAGCTTCCCCCCTCTGCCACCTGCAGTCTCTGCCCGCGAAGGGGCTTCCTAGTGCGTGGAAATCTTTCCTCCTTCACAGCTCCCTCCCACTGGTGCAGGTGCCGTCCCTATTCTTTTGTCTCTGTTATTTCTTTTTTCTTTTGCCCTACCCAAGTACGGGGGGAGTTTCTTGCCTTTTGGGAGGTCTGACGTTTTCTGCCAGCATTCAGTGGGTGTTCTGTAGGAGCAGTTCCACGTGTAGATGTATTTCTACTGTATCTGTGGGAAGGAAGGTGATCTCCGCGTCTTACTCTTCCGCCATCTTCTCTTCGCTTTTCCCCATTTAGTATGATGTTGGCTATGGGTTTATGGGTTTATGATATCTGGCCTTAAATATAGTGAGGCATGTTCCCTCTATACTCACTTTCTGAAGTTTTTTTTTTTTTAAATCATAGATAGGTGTTGAATTTTGTCAAAAGCTTTATCTGCATCTATTGAGATGATTATATGATATTTATTCTTGAATTTGTTAACGTTGTATATCACATTGATTGATGTGCAAATATTGAACCATCCTTGCATCCCTGGGATAAGTCCCTCTAGATCATGGTGTATGATCCTTTTAATGTATTGCTAAATTTGCTTTGCTAATATTTTGTTGAGGATTTTTGCATCTATGTTCATCAATGATATTGGCCTGTAATTTCTTTTTTTGTGGTGTCTTTGGTTTTTGTATCAAGGTGATGCTGGTCTCATAAAATGAGTTTTGAATCTTTCCTTCCTTCAAAATTTTATTGGAATAGTTTGAGAAGGATAGGTGTTAACTCTTCTTTAAATGTTTGCCAGAATTCACCTGGGAAACCAACTAGGTCTGGACTTTTATTTGTTGGCAGTTGTTGTATTACTGATTCCATTTCATTACTGGTAATTGGTATGTTCATATTTTTTTTTATTCCTGGTTCAGTCTTGGGAGGTCGCACATTTTAAAGAATTTGCCCAGTTCTTCTAGGTTGTCCATATTATTGTCATATAGTTGTTTGTAGTAGTATCTTACAATTATTTGTACTTCTGTGGTGTTGGTTGTAACTCCTTTCTAATTTAATTTAATTTTGTTTTCTTTTTCCTTTTTTTTCATTTCATTTTTTTTTTAAAGCCCCTGGTTCTGTGGATAGTCCTCCTCCTTCAAGTGTAACAGTCCTGCCCTTCTGGTTTACATTCACTTGTTTCTAACTTAACTGTAATTTTACTGGTGAGCTCACTGATGAGTCCTACAAGATTGGGGAAGGCAGAGATGGAGATGGCTCCATCCAGCCCACCTTCCATGATTGTTTCTGGCATCCAAGTGAAAAGCTGCAGTGATCACTTTCAGGTGTGTTAGCTCCTGCCATTTGGGGAGAGTGAGGAGAGGTGGACTTTTTCTTTTTTTTTTTAATTTATTATTTTAAATTAATTAATTTATTTTTTTATTTTTGGCTGTGTTGGGTCCTTGTTTCTGCGTGAGGGCTTTCTCTAGTTGAGGCAAGTGGGGGCCACTCTTCATTGTGGTGTGCAGCCTCTCACTATCGCAGCCTCTCTTGTTGTGGAGCACAGGCTCCAGACGCACAGGCTCAGTAGTTGTGGCACACAGGCTCTAGAGTGCAGGCTCAGTAGTTGTGGTGCACGGGCCCAGTTGCTCTGCGGCATGTGGGATCTTCCCTGACCAGGGCTCAAACCCATGTCCCCTGCATTGTCAGGCAGACTCTCAACCACTGCGCCACCAGGGAAGCCCCCATTTCATTTTTTAAGTATAGATGACTTACAATGTTGTGTTACTTTCAGGTGTACAGCAAAGTGAATCAGTTACACATATACATATATCCACTACTTTTAAGATTCTTTCCCATATAGGCCATTACAGAGTATTGAGTAGAGTTCCCTGTGCTATATGGTAGGGCCGTATTAGTTATCTATTTTATATATAGTAGGGTGTATATGTCAATCCCAATCTCCCAATTTATTCCTCCCCCCTTCCCCCTGGTAACCATAAGATTGTTTTCTACACCTGTGACTCTATTTCTGTTTTGTAAATAAGTTCATTTGCACCATTCTTTTAGATTCCACACATAAGCAATATCATATGATATTTGTCTTTTTCTGTTTGACTTACTTGACTCAGTATGACAATTTCTACGTCTATCCATGTTGCTGCAAATGGCATTATTTCATTCTTTTTTATGGCTGAGTAATATTACATTGTATATATGTACCACATCTTCTTTATCTATATCTCTGTTGAACACTTAGGTTGCTTCCATGTCTTGGCTCTTGTAAATAGTGCTGCAATGAATATCTGGGTGCATGTATCTTTTCGAATTATGGTTTTCTCCAGGTATATGCCCAAAAGTGGGATTGCTGGATAATGTGGTGGCTCTAGTGTTAGTTTTTAAGGAACCTCCATACTGTTCTTCATAGTGGCTGTGCCAATTTACATTTCCACGAACAGTGTAGGAGGGTTCCTTTTTCCCCACACCCTCTCCAGCATATATTGTTTGTACATTTTTTGATAGTGGCCATTCTGACTGGTGTGAGTTGGTTGATACTTCAGTTTTAATTTTCATTTCTCTAATAATTAGTGATGTTGAGCATCTTTTCATGTGCGTTTCGGCCATCTGTATGTCTTCTTTTTTGATAGGGTTGTTTGTATATTTGATATTGAGCTGCATGTCCTGTTTGTGTATTCTGGAGATTAATCCCTGTCAGTTGCTTTGATCACAAAAATTTTCTCCCATTCTGAGGATTGTCTTTTTGTTTTGTTTATGGTTTCCTTTGATGTGCAAAATCTTTTAAGTTTAATTAGGTCCCATTTATTTATTTTTGTTGTTATTTTCATTACTCTAAGAGGTGGATTAAAAAAGCTCTTGCTGTGATTTATGTCAGAGAGTGCTCTGTCTATGTTTTCCTCTAAGAGTTTTATAGTATCCATTCTTACATTTAGGTCTTTAATCCATTTTACCTTATTTTTGTGTATGGTGTAGGGGGTGTTCTAATTTCATTCTTTTACATATAGTTGTCCAGTTTTTCCAGCAACACTTATTGAAGAGACTGTCTTTTCTCCATTGTATATTCTTGCCTACTTTGTAATAGATTAGTTGACCATAGGTGAGTGGGTTTATCTCTGGACTTTCTATCCTGTTCCATTGATCTATATTTCTATTTCTGTGACAGTACCATACTGTTTTGATGACTGTATCTTTGCAGTATAGTCTGAAGTCAGGGAGCCTGATTCTTCCAGCTCCGTTTTTCTTTCTCAAGATTGCTTTGGCTATTTGGGGTCTTTTGTGTTTCCATACGAATTGTAAAATTTTTTGTTCTAATTCTGTGAAAAATGTCCTTGGTAGTTTGATAGCAATTGCGTTGAATCTGTAGACTGCTTTGAGTAGTATAGTCATTTTCACAATATTGACTCTTCCAATGCAAGAACATGGTATATCTCTCCATCTGTTTGTGTCATCTTTGATTTCTTTCATCAGTACCTTATAGTTTTCTGAGTACATGTCTGTTGCCTCCTTAGGTAGGTTTATTCCTAGGTGTTTTATTCTTGGTGATGCAATGGTAAACGGGATTGTTTCCTTAATTTCTCATTCTGATCATTTTGTTGTTAGAGTATAGGTATGCAAGAGATTTCTTTCTATTAATTTTGTATCCTGCAACTTTACCAAATTCATTGATGAGCTCTAGTAGTTTTACGGTAGCATCTTTAGGATTATCTATGTATAGTACCATGTCATCTGCAAACAGTGACAGATTTACTTTTTCTTTTCCAATTTGGATTCCTTTTATTTCTTTTTCATCTCTGATTTCTATGGCTAGGATTTCCAAAACTATGTTGAATAACAGTGGCAAGAATGGACATCCTTGTCTTGTTCCTGATCTTAGAGGAAATACTTTCAGTTTTTCACCTTTGAGAATGATCTTTGCTGTGGGTTTGTTGTCTATATATGTTATGTTGAGGTATGTTCCCTCTATGGTGACTTTCCAGAGAGTTTTTATCATAAATGGGTGTTGAATTTTGTCAAAAGCTTTATCTGCATCTATTGAGATGATCATATGCTTTTTATTCTTTAATTTGTTGATGTGGTATATCACACAGATTTATTTCCGGATATTGAAAAATCCTTGCATCCCTGGGATAAATCCCACTTGATCATGGTGTATGATCCTTTTAATATATTGTTGGATTAGGTTTGCTAGTATTTTGTTGAGGATTTTTGTGTCTATGTTCATCAGTGATACAGACCTGTAATTTACTTTTTTTGTGATATCTTTGTCTGGTTTTTGTGTTAGGGTACTGGTGGCCTCATAGAATGAGTTTGGGGGTATTCCTTCCTGTACAATTTTTTGGAATAATTTCAGAAAGATATTTGTTAACTCTTTTCTAAATGTTTGATAGAATTCACCTGTGAAGCCATCTGGTCATGGAATTTTTGGGGGGGGAGGTTTTTACTCACAGTTCATTTTCAGTACCTGAGATTGGTATGTTCATATTTTCTATTTCTTCTTGGTTCAGTCTGGGAGATTGTACCGTTCTAAGAATTTGTCCATTTCTTCCAAGTTGCCCATTTTATTGGCATATAGTTGCTTGTAGTAGTTTCTTATGATCTTTTGTATTTCTGTGATGTCTGTTGTAACTTCTCCTTTTTCATTTTTAATTTTATTGATTTGAGTCCTCTCCCATTTTTCCTTGATGAGTCTACCTAAAGGTTTTTCAATTTTTTTTTATATTCTCACAAAACTAGCATTTAGTTTCATTGATCTTTGTTATTGTTTTCATCATCTCTATTTCATTTATTTCTGCTCTGATCTTTATGATTTATTTCCTTCTACTAACTTTAGGTTTTGTTTGTTCTTCTTTCTCTGGTTGCTTTAGCTGTAAGATTAGGTTGTTTGAGATTTTTCTTATTTCCTGAGGTAAGATTGTATTGCTATAAACTTCCCTCTTAGAAATGCTTTTGCTGCATCTGATAGGTTTTGGGTCATCATGTTTTCCTTGTCATTTGTCTCTAGGTATTTTTTTATTTCCCCTTTGATTTATTTTAGTGATCCATTGGTTGTTTAGTAACGTATTGTTTAGGCTCCATATAGTTGTGGGTTTTTACAGTTTTTTCCCTCTAATTGATTTCTAATCTCATAGCATTGTGGTCGGAAAATATGCTTGATATGATTTCAGTTTTCTTAAATTTAGTGAGGTTTGATTTGTGACCCAAGATGTAATCTATCCTGGACAATGTTCCATGTGCACTTGAGAAGAACATGTATTCTGCTGCTTTCTGATGGAATGTCTTATAAATAACAATTAGGTCTATCTGGTCTAATGTGTCATTTAAGGTTTGTGTTTCCTTATTAATTTTCTGTCTGGATGATCTGTCCATTGGTGTAAGTGGGGTGTTTAAGTCCCCCGCTATTATTGTGTTACTGTTGATTTCTCCTTTTATGGCTGTTAGCATTTGCTTTATATATTGAGGTGCTCCTATTTTGGATGCATATTTACAATTGTTATGTCTTCTTCTTGGATTGATCCCTTGATCATTATGTAGTGTCATTCCTTGTCTCCTGCAATAGTCTTTATTTTAAAGTCTATTTTGTCTGATAGGTATATTGCTACTCCAGCTTTCTTTTGATCTCCATTTGCATGGAATTTTTTCCATCCCCTCACTTTCAGTCTGTATGTGTCCCTAGATCTGAAGTGGGTCTCTTGTAGACAGCATATATATGAGTCTTGTTTCTGTATCCATTCAACCTATCTGTGTCTTTTGGTTGGATCATTTAATCCTTTTACATTTAAGGTAATTATCGATATGTATGTTCCTATTGCCATTTTCTTAATTGTTTTGGGTTTGTTTTTGTAGGAGTTTTTTCTTCCCTTCTTCTTTTGTTCTCTTCTCTTGTGGTTTGATCACCATCTTTAGTATTGTCTTTTGGTTGCTTTTTCTTTTTTGTGTGTGTATCTGTTGTAGATTTTAGTTTGCATTTTCCATGAGGTTTTGATATAGGAGTCTATATTTATACAATGTTGTCTTCACTTTCTGGTCTCTCAATTTCAAATGCAATTCCCATCTCCAGCATTTGTACTCTCCTCTTCTCATGGTTGCTGGTTTTGATATCATATTTGCATATGGATAATTTCCTGCTTTTACTGTATATTTGCCTTTACCAGTGAGCTTTCCCATTTGTGATTTTCTTGTTTCTCTTTTTTTCCCCCCTGCTTAGAGAATTTCCTTTAGCATTTGTTGTAAATCTTGTTTGTTGGTGCTGAATTCTCTCACCTTTTTCTTGTCAGTAAAGTTTTTGACTTCTCCATCAAATCTGAATGAGAGCCTTGGTGGGTAGGTATTCTTGGTTGTAGGTTTTCCCTTTTCACCATTTTAAATATATCATGCCACTGCCTTCTGGTCTGCAGAGTTTCTGCTGGAAAATCAGCTGATAACCTTATGGGGATTCCCTCGTATATTATTTGTTGCTTTTAATATTTTTCTTTGTCTTTAATTTTCATTAGTTTGATTAATATATGTCTAGGTGTGTTCCTCCTTGGGTTTATCCTGTATGTGACTCTGGATTTGGGTGCTTCCCAGATTTGGGTGACTATTTCCTTTCCCATATTAGGGAAGTTTTCAACTATAATCTCTTCAAATATTTTTTCAGGCCCTTTCTCTTTCTCTTCTTCTGGGACTCCTATAATGCAAATGTTGATGTGTTTAATATTTTCCCAGAGGTCTCTGAGACTATCCTCATTTTTTTCATTCTTTTTCCTTTATACTGTTCTGTGGCAGTGATTTCCAGCATTCTATCTTCCAGTTCACTTATTCGTTCTTCTGCCTCACTTATTCTGCTACTGATTCCTTCTGGTGTATTTTTCATTTCAGTTATTGTATTGTTCAACTCTGTTTGTTCTTTAGTTCTTCTAGGTATTAGTTAAACATTTCTTGTATCTTATCGAATGTCGCCTCCATTCTTTTTCTGAGATTTTGAATCATCTTTATTATCATTACTCTGAATTATTTTTCAGGTAGATTTCCTATCTCTTCTTCATTTACTTGTTCCTGTAGGTTTTTATCTTGCTCCTTCTTCTGCAATATATTTCTCTGTTCTCTCATTTTGTCTAACTTACTGTATTGTGGTCTCTTTTCTGCAGGCTGCATGATCATAGTTCCTCTTGCTTCCGGTGTCTGACCCCTGGTGGGTGAGGTTGGTCCAGGGGCTTGTGCAGGCTTCATGGTGGGAAGGACTGGTGCCTGCCCTCTAGTGGGTTGACCTGAGTCTTGTACCTCTGGGGGGCAAGGCCATGTCAAGGGGTGTATTTTGGCATTTCTGTGAGCTTAGTATGACTTTAGGCAGCCTGTCTTCTGATTAGTGGGGCTGTGTTCCTGTCTTGCTGGTTGTTTGGCCTGAGGTGTTCCAACACTGAAGGTTGCAGGTTGTTGGGTGGGGTCAGATCTTGGTGCCAAACTGGGGACCTCTGGGAGAGCTCATGCTGATTAATATTTCCTCGGGCTTCTGTTATCAGTCCCCTCACCCACACTGTGTGCTACAACCAACCCCCACCCCCCACTTCCAGGAGACCCTCCAAGACCCCTAGGTCTGTCTAGCCCATGTTCCTATGGAAGTACTGCTTTGTGTTGGTTCCCAGTGCATGTGAGAACTTGTGTGCATCCTCTACGAGTGGAGTCTCTGTTTTCCTCAGCCCTGTGGAGCTCCTGCACTCAAGCCCTGCTGGCCTTCAAGGCTAAATGCTCTGGGCGTTCTTCCTTCCGATGCCAGACCTTCAGACTGTCTTGGAAGACTATTTTTATCTGGGAACATTCCTGTGTAGCTTGCATGGGTTTAATTTTCTTTTTCTTTTCTTGTATTTGTGTGTGTGTGTGTGTGTGTGTGTGTGTGTGTGTGCAAGGGCTCTTTTTAGTATGGATGACTGCCACCTCTTTCCTCAGTGTATGCTGGCCATTATCCCGTTGATATGGGGTTTGACTGGTGTTATGGTGACCAGAGGCTGCCCTGGATATTGAGCAGGGCCTCCCCTTTGCTCTGTGGTATCACTGCCCTGTTGGGATTGGGGTCAGCTGCCTAGTTGTTGGAGTAGGGGCCCCCAGATCTGTTTCTCAGCTGCATTTCTGATCTGTGGTGTGAGGTAGGCAGGACTGGAGCACTCCCTCTGGAGACTTTCACCTGTGAGGGTGTTCTGTTGTGTCCCCTTTTGCTCATTGTGCGAACTCACAAAGTACACTGCTGTTGATACTGCTCTTGGTCCCACCTTAACCGTGGGTATGTCAGCAATTGGCCCTGGTGACTCTCAGGCATTGTTTTCAATGCCACCAGTTCAGATCCACTGAGATCAGGTTCCAGGACTGTAGTAATCATGTACCTGGACCCACTATGGGAGCTATAGAGGCAGCTCAGACTCTGACCTGGCCCAGCCCCTGCATGTACATGCCCAAAAAGGCCACAGCTGCTAAAGCCAGATCCCTCTCAGCTGCAGGAGCACTTGTTGTACATTCAGATGTTTCACAGGTGCTGAATTTAGGAGGCCATCAGTGGAGGTGTAACTCTGTCATTTGCACAGCTGTGAGGAGAGATTTCTGCTCTTCTTCCTTAGTCATAGGGCCCCTGGGGCTCAGCTGTGGTTTCAGCCCCACCTCTGCATGTGGGTCACCCACTGGTGTCTGCTGCCAAGGCTGCCAGAGCAGATGAGCCCATCAGGTGGGAGGAAGCAGAGGTGGTGATCAGGGCACATGGACTGCCCATTCAGGAGGGTGCCGGGATGGCTATCTGGACATGTGAGACTGTCAGGCAGGAGGAAGCTGAGGGGGTGGAGGAGGCAATGGCTGGGGGCGCTGGAGCCACTCCAGTGGGAGGCCTCCCTGGTGCCCAAGGAGGCAGGGGCTGGTGTGTGAGGACAGAGGTTACAGTGGTGGCCCTGCCCTTTTTTCACATCACTCAACAGTAGCACTTTGCTTCCATGGTGGTCTGGGCTTCCTCTACGAGCAATCCTGGTTGCAGAACTCCTCGTTCCCATCCCTTCAGGCTGTCTCCTCACAGCCAATAGCAGTCCCCTCCCTGGGTCTGCTCTTCACAGCCCATGTTCCAGCACCCAGCCCCTGTGTGCATCTGAGACTGTGGTGCACAGGGCTATGGCATGGACCATCTGTGTAGGTCTCACTCTGTTCTGCCTGCCACAGACCAGTTGCTGCACTGTTCTATGAGACCCCAAAGCTCCCCTTCTGTCCCAGCTGATCTCCCCACTGGTGAGGGTGTTTCTGCAGATGTGGGAATATCTCCTCACTTTCAGCTCCCCCATTAGGGGTGCAGATCCTGTCCCACTTCCTCTCCTCTTCCTTTTCCCTTCTTTCTTTCATCCTATCCAGTTATGTGGGGAAATTTCTTGTCTTTTTAGGTGTCTGAGGTCCTCTACTAGTGTTCAGCAGGTGCTCTGTGTGAATTGCTCCATTTGTAGATGTATTCTTGATGCATTTGTGGGAAGATATGAACTCCATGTCCTCCTGCTCCTCTGCCATCTTGACCATTAAGCTCTGTAACTTCTTTTTTATTTCTCATCATTTTTGATTTGGGATCTCTCTGTTTTGTTCTTGATGACTCTGGCTAAAGGTTTATCAATTTTGTTTATCTTTTCAAAGAACCAGCTCTTAGTTTCATTGACATTTTCTATCTTTTTTAAAGTCTCTATTTCATTTATTTCTGCTCTGATTGTTATGATTTTTCCCCCTACTAACTTTGGGTTATATCTGTTTTTCTTTTCCTAGTTTCTTTAGGTATAAAGTTAGGTTGTTTATCTGAGATTTTCTTGCTTCCTGAGGTAGCTTGTACCTATAAACTTCCTTATTAGAACTGGTTTTACATAGCATAATGCATAGAAAATATATTCCATGGGAGGGAGAGGCAAGAGGGAAGGGATATGGGGATATATGTATACATATAGCTGATTCACTTTGTTATACAGCAGAAACTAACACAAAATTGTAAAGCAATTATACTCTAAGCAAGATGTTAAAAAAAGAAAGAATAAAAAAGAAAATATATTCCATAGATTTTGGATGATTGTGTTTTTATTTTTATTTGTCCCCAGGTAATTTTTTATTTCTTGTTTGATTTTTTCAGTAACCCATTGGTTCTTTAGTAGCATATTGTTTAGCTTCCACATGCTTGGGCTTTTTTGCAGTTTTTTTTTTTTTTTTTTTGTAGTGATTTCCAGTCCCATACTGCTATCGTCAAAAAAGATACTTGATATAATTTGAATCTTCCTAAATGTATTGAGACTTGTTTTGTGGCCTAGCGTGTGATCTATCATGGACAATGCTCCATGAGCAATTGAAAAGAATGTGTATTGTGCTGCTTTTGGATGACATGTTGCATATATATTTAATAAGCCCATTTGTCTAATACGTCATTTAAGACCAGTGTTTCCTTATTGATGTTCTGTCTGCCATAGATGTAAGTGGGTTATTAAATTCCCTAGTATTACCTTGTTACTGTCAATTTCTCTGTTTATGTCTGTTACTATTTGTTTCATGTATTTAGATGCTTGCATGTTGGGTGCATGTATATTTACAATTGTATCTTTTTCTTTTTCTTGGATTGATTTCTTTATCATTATGTAACGCCCTTCTTTGTCTCTTGTTATAGTCTTTGTTTTAAAGTCTATTTTGTGTGATATAAGTATTGCTACCCAGGTTTCTTTTCATTTCCATTTGAATGGAATATGTTTTTCCATCTCCTCACTTTCAATTTCTGTGTGTCTTTAGATCTGAAGTGAGTCTTTTTTAGGCAGCATATATACGTATATCTTGTTTATATACCTTGTTTTATAAATATCAATTCAATCACTCTACACCATTCAAGTGGAGCCTTTGGTCCATTTACATTTAAATTAATTACTGAAATGTATACACTTATTGCCATTTTGTTAATTTTTCTCTGTTTTTTTTTTTGCAGTTCTTTATTGATTCTTTCTTATTTTGTTCTCTTCCCTTGTGAACTGATGATGACTATCTTTAGTGTAATGTTTGGATTCCTTTCTCTGTTTGTGTCTTTGTATCTATTATACATTTTTGGCTTGTGGTTACCATGAGGTGTATATATATATATATATATATATATATATATATATATATATATATATATATATATATAGGATTGTTTTAAGTTGCTAATCTCTTAATTTTGAACACATTTAACAATGCTGAATTTTTACCCCCTCCTCATATTTACTCTTTCTGACATCATATTTTATATCTTTTTGTTTTGTGTATCTCTTCATTACTGATTGTGGTTATACATGATTTTACTACTTTTGTCTTTTAAACTTCCAAGTAGCTTTGTAAGTGGTTGTGCTACTACCTTTACTATATATTTGCCTTTAACAGTGAGATTTGTCCTTTTGTAATTTTCATATTTTTACTTGTGGTCTTTTGTTTTTGGCTTAGAGAAGTTTCTTTAATATTTCTTGTAAAGTCAGTCTAGTGGGGCTGACCTCTTTTGGCTTTTGCTTATGTTTAAAACTCTTTATGTTTCCTTCAAATCTGAATGATAGCCTTGATGGGTAGGTTATTCTTGGTTGTAGATTTTTTCTTTCATCACTTTGAATATATTGTGCCACTCCCTTCTGACCTGCAAAGTTTCAGCTGAAAAGTTGGCTGATGGTCATATGTGAGTTCTCTTGTATGTAACTAGTTGTTTTTTTCCTTTCTGCTTTTAATACTCTCTCTTCATCTTTAATTTTTACCATTTTAATTACAATGTGTCTTGGTGAGTATCTCTTTGGGTTCATCTTGTTTGAGACTCTCTGTGTTTCCTGCACATGGGTGTCTGTTTCCTTTCTCATGTTAGGGAATTTTTCAGCTATTATTTCTTCAAATAAGTTTTTTTGCCCATTTCTCTCTCTCTCTTCTTTTTGGACCCCTTAATACAAATGGTAATATGCTTGATATTCTCTCAGAGTTCTCTTAAATTATCCTCCTTTTCATAAAAAAATTTTTTTTTCTGTTCAGCTTGGGTGATTTCCACTACTCTGTCTTCCAGTCTGCTGATCTTTTCCTCTGTGTCATCTAATCTACTCTTGATTCCTTCTCATATATATTTTATTTTAGTTATTGCAATCTTCAGCTCTATTTGGTTTTTCTTTGTATTTTCTAACACTTTGTTAAACTTCTCACTGTGTTTATTCTTCTGAGTTCATTGAGCATCTTTATGATCATTACCTTGAACACTTTACTGGGTAGATCATTTAGCTCCACTTTGCTTAGTTCCTCTTCTGGGGTTTTGTCTCATTTCTTTGTTTTGAACATATTTCTCTTTCTCCTCATTTTGCCTAATTCTCTGTTATTATTTCTATATATTAGGTATATCAGCTACATTTTCCAGTCCTGGAGAAGTGGTCTTATGTGGGAGATGTCCTGTGCATCCCAGCAACACACTTTCAACTGGCCACCAAGAGTTATATGCTCTAGGGTTGCCCCCTATGGCTTATATGTTGAGTGTGCCCTTCTGTTGTGACAGGTTTGACTAATATGGGGGTCCTGGTAGGTGGTTGTCAGCCAGGTCATGCATTATTCTGTGCCTGCCAGCCCACTTGGGTGGGGCCAGATCCTGGCTGCACTGCCTGGGGAATTCTGGGGCTGGTGCTGACCTTCTGGTGGCAGGTAAACCCCCTGCACTAATAGGCTAGAGGAAAGGGTCCAAAATGACACTTGCTAGTATCAATGTCCTCACGGTAGAATGAGCTTCCAAAAATGGCTACTACCCACATCTATGTTCCCAGGAGGAGTTCCAGTTGTCTCCCGTCTGTCTGTGAAACACTCCAAGATCAACTAGTGGGCCTTTCAATTTACTGCCTCCGCACTGGGACATGAAACATGTTTGATTTTGTGTGTGACCTGTAAGAGTGGAGTCTCTGTTTCCTACAGCCTTCTGGCTTACCTGTACACATACTCTGCTGGCTTTGAAAGTCAGACATTCTGAGTGCTCATCTTCCTGCTGCAGGATCCCCAGGTTGGAGAGTCTGACGTGGGGCTTGATCCCTTGAGGAGAACATGTGCAATTGTCATTATCCTCCCATTTGTGGGTCACCTACCTGGGCATGTGTGTCCTGACTATACACGTCCCCACCCCTCCTACTCATCACATTGTGACTCCTTTTCTATATTATTAGTTGTGGATAATATTTTCTACTAGTCTTCATGTATTGTCATAAGTACTTGTAATTTTGGTATGCCCAGGGGAGGAGGTAAGTTCAGGGTCTTCATATTCTGCCATCTTGGCCACACACCTTCCCAAACCTAGTTATTGTTATATAATGGGAGATGGTAAAATAGGTTTGGAGGGTTCACACACAATGTCCCCTGCAAATATTCCCTAGCAATGCCCCATATCTTACAAGTTAAAGTTCAAACACTCAACGTATCATTCATAACCATTCGTGACATGACCCCTTTTAGCCCTTTAAGCTTACCTCCCTTATTTCAATTTCTTTCTCCTATTTCTTCTTCAGTGATTTCTTCCATTGATCTCATACTAGTTTACTATGTAGAGTAACTGTGACATGCTATGCTGAACAGTGGTGGTTCCCTTTGCTACTATAGCTTCCCTTTTCATGTCTGATGCCTAATTAAACACTCAAAAATATTGATGGCTTTATTAAAATTGTAGTAGAGAATTATTAGATAGTCACACACAAGAAGATCATGCACAAGAAGATTAGGTGATCATAGACATTTTTAAAAAAAATTAGTTGTCTTTTTGCTTAACTTCAAATCTAGATTTTAGTTTTATTTTAAATATTTTTAAAATTTTAGAATATATTTAGTTTCATAGAAAATTTGAGAAGATATTACAGAGTGATTCCATACATGCCATATACAATTTCTCCTATTATCACCTTGTATTTATAGTGTGGTACATTTGTCATATTAATGAACCAATATCAATATATAATTATTAACTAATATCCATACTTTATTAAGATCTTAGTTTTTATCAAATGTCTTTTTTTTATATTTCAAATTCCTTTTTAGGATACCAGATTATTTAGTCATCATGTCTGCTTAAGCTCCTCTTGGCTGTGAAAAGTTCTCAGACTCCTTGCTTTTGATGACCTTGATTGTTTTAAGAAATATTGGGCAGGTATTTTATATAATGTCCCTCAACTGGGATTTGTCTGATTTCTGTGTCCTTGTGTGAGGGTGTGTAGTAAGACTGGGGTTAGAAGTTTGGGGGGAAAATTACAGAGGAAAGTGCCATTTTCATCCCTTAATATCAAGGGTACATGCTATCAATGTGACTTATTACTATTGGTGTTAACCTTGATCACTTTACCAAGGTAGTGTTTGTTAAGTTTCACCACAAATGTCTCCCCTTTTCATGCTATCTATACCTTTTGGAAGAAATTTACTATGTGAAGCCTACACTCAAAGAGTGGGGAGTTATTCTCGACATCCTAGAGGACAGAGTTTCTACATGAATTATTTGGAATTTTGCTGCATGGGAAATTTTAAAAAATTGACTCTCATCTATTTATTGTCTCTCATACTGTTTATTATTGCTATAGACTGAACTGTGATGCTTGCAAATTGATCTGATGAAGCCTTAACCTCTAATGAGATGGTGTTTGGAGATGAGGCCTTTGGGAAGTACTTAGGTTTAGATGAAGTAATGAAGGTGAAGCCCTCATGATGCGATTACTGCCCTTATAATAAGAGACACTCAGAGAGCTTGCTCTCTCTCTCTGCCATATGAGGACACAGCAAGAAGGTAGCCGTCTACAAACCAAGAAGAGAGCTCTCACCCGAACCTGACTATGTGGCACACTCATCTTTGACGTTCCAGCACCAAAGCTGTAAGAAATATGTTTCTGTGGTTTAAGCCACCCAGTCTATGTTATCTTGTTATGACAGCCAGAGCTAACTAAGAAGGTTCATGGATATATATTTTATACTTTTTACTATAATCCAGTACTATTAAATTTATTTTATTCTTCAAATTTTTCCAGCTTTTGCCATTGGACACCCTTTTCCCCTTTGACATACCTCCATCATTGTGTGTGCAGGCACACACAGCCTATCTTACCTTTTGACACTACAAGATTCTCCAGGCTCATCTTGTATATTCCTGCCCCAGTTCTAGGATTAACCATTTCTACAAGGAGCCTTGGTTTCTTTTATTGGAGAATGGTTGTAGAAACCAAGATTTGGATGCCTGGTGTATTTGTTCATATTGTTAGATATGTCATTCTTTCTAGGCTCTCTCACCTGGCAAAACAAAGAAATATGTATGTATATACTACTAACCTGTGTATATACACATATCTTTAAATATTTCTAAATGTATTTATCTGTGTCTGTATTAAGCTAAACGTGAGTTTATACCAATGTCTCCATCTCTAATCTAGCACCTCATGAATTATTCTATAGCCAGTCTTGCATATCTATAACCTCCCACCCCAAAAGTGAGAAATCTGCCTCCCACTATTAGCCATTTATTTACTTAATTGTTCAGTTTAACTTTACATATATAGCACTTTCAGAATGTGTGACCTTACTAGAAGCAACTTTACAAATTAGACTATAGTGCTATGTTCAGTTCCTTTGTCTTTAGTCTTACAGATTCTATTCATTTCCAAAGTGACTTAGGTCAGCATTTTATCCCAACCCCCAGAGTGAGTTTGTTTCAAATATATGTAATAAAGTTAGATTCTTTCATTACAGACTGCATTTCATCCTGAGATCCCAAGTTATATTCCTTTGTTAGAGTTGGCATTTCATCCTAGGATCCTTAGACTTACAAAATGTGTTTTTTAAAAATTTGCATTCATTCAATTCATTCTCTGTTCTTTAAAGATATATGAATTTTGATAAATGCAATCATACAGAATACTTTGTATTCTGTCACCATTACAATGTCATACAGAATGCTTTCCATTACACTATTGTAAGAATACTTTCACTACCCTAAAAATTCCCCTGTGTTTTACATATTCAACCCCCCCCACCCCGACCTCAAGAACCTCTGGCAACCACTGATCTGTTTATTGTCGGCATAGTTTGTGTTTTCCAGAATGTGATATAATTGATATAATTGGATCAGGTGGCCTTTTCAGAGTAACTTCTTTCACTTAGAAATATACATTTAAGATTCATCCATGTCTTTGCATGATTTGATAGCTTATTCCTTTTTATTACTGAATAGTATTCCATTGTATAGATGGACCACTTTGCCTATCAATCACTTTACCTATTGAAGGACACCTTGGTTGCTTTGAGTTTTTAACAATAATAAAACTGCTATAAATATTTGCATGCAAGATTTTTGTGGGAACATAAGTTTTCAAATCAGATGCGTGCATAAACAGAAGGGCAATTGTTGGATAATATGCTAAGACTTTTAGCTGTGTAAGAAATTGTCAACCTGTCTTCTAAAATGGCTGTACACTTTTGCATTCCCACCAGCAATGAGGAAGAGTTCCTATTGCTTTGCCTTCTCACCAGCAATTGGTATTGTCAAGTTTGTTTTTTTCTTAATTTTAGCCATTCTAATAGGTGGGTAGTGGTATAATCTTGATAAATGATGTTGAACATCTTTTCAAATAATTATTTGCCATGTCTATATCATTTTTGGTGACATATCTTTTCAGATCTGTTGTAATATTTTAATTGGATTGCTTTTCTTATTGTATGGTTTTAAGATTTTAAAAAATATTGTGGTTATAAGTCCTTTATCAGGTATATATGTTTTGCAAATTTTTTTCCAAGGCTTTGACTTTTTCTTTCATTTTCTTGAAAATGTCTTTCTTAAAGCAGAAAATTTTAACTTTAATTAGTCTAGCTTATCAATTTTTTAAATTCTTAGATGATGTTGTATCTGAAAATGAATCGTTAAACCCAAGGTCATCTAGATTTTCTATGTTTTCTTCTAAAATTTTTGAAATTTTGTATTTTATATTTAGATCTATGATATATTTTGAGTTAATTTTTATGTAAAATGTAAGGTCTATGTCTGGGTATATATTTTTTTAAATATGGATGTCCAGTTGTTCCATCACCATTTGTTGAAAGACTATCCTTTTCCTGCCTAATCGATTTTGTCCCATCATCAATAATCATTTGACTATATTTTTGAAGGACTTCTGGGTTCTCTATCCTATTCTATTAATACATGTATTTCTTCTTTCAATAATACCACACTGTCTTGGCTATTCGAGCTTCATAGTAAAAAGCTTGAAATAGGCTAGTAAGTCTTTGAAGTTCATTCTTTTCCAGTAATTTATTGGCTATAATAGATCTCTTGCTTTTCCATATACATTTTGAAGTCTATTTCTCTTTCTATATATAAAATATTTTTCTGGAGTTTTTATTGGAATTGTGTTGGATTTATAAATCCAGCTGGGAATAATTGACATTCTAAAAATATTTTTTGATCTTCTTTGATTTCTTTCATCAGTGTTTTGTAGTTTTCTGTATATACATCTTGTACATATTTTGTTATATTTATACCTAAGCTTTTCATTTTTTGGTGCTATCATAAATGGTATTATCTCCTTAATTTCAAATTCCAAGTGTTCATAGCAAGTATTAGGAAAGCAATTTTCTTTTGCATATGAAATCTTGCTATATTTGCTTTTGAAAATCCATGATTGTTTTTACAGATTTTTTTGTTTTGTCCATAGACAATTGTATATAATCTGTGAATAAAATTGGTTTTTTTGTCCATTCTGATCTGTATATCTCCATTTTTTTTTAGTCTTTTTCCATGGAATAGAACTTCCAGTATGATGATGAATAGAAACAGTGAGAAAGAACATTCTTGCCTTCTTCCCTACTTTTTTTTTTAAATTGTGGTAAGAACATTTAACATGAGATCTACCCTCTTAACAGATTGGTTGCTAAGTGTACAATAGATCATGGCTGACTATAGGCACAGTGTTTTACAGCATATCTCTAGAATTTATTCATCTTGCATAACTGAATCTTTATGCTCACTGATTAGCAACTCGTCTTTCCTCCCTCCCCCAACCTCTGGCAACTACTATTCTACTCTCTGCTTCTATGAGTTTGGCTATTTTTATACCTCATATAAGTAAAATCATGCAGTATTTGTCTTTCAATAACTGACTTATTTCACTTAGCACAGTGTCGTCAAGATTAATCCTTGTCATGTATTACAGGATTTTCTTCTTTTTTAAGATCAAATAATATTGCATTGTCTGTATATGGCTACATTTTCTTTATTCATTCATCTGTTGATAGCCATTTAGACTGTTTCCACATCTTAGTTATTGTAAATAGTGGTGAAATAAACATGGGAATGTTAATACCTCTTTGAAATCCTGATTTCAATTTTATTGTATAAATACCCAGAAGTGGGATTGCTGGATCATATGGTAGTTCTATTTTTAATTTTTTGAGTAACTGCCATATTGTTTTCCATAGTGGCTGCACCATTTTTCATTCCTGCCAAGAGTATACAAGGGTTTCAATTTATCTACATCCTTGCCAACACTTTTTTTTACTTTAAAAAAAAAAAAGTCATCCTAACAGGTATGAGGTGTCATTGTGGTTCTGATTTGCATTTTCCTGATGATTAGTGACATTGAACATCTTTTCATATAACTATTGGTCATTTGTATATCTTCTTTGGAAAATTGCCTATTTGAGTCTGCAGCTTATTTTTTAATCAGGTTACTAGGTTCTTTTGTTTGTTTTGTTTTGGTATTGAGATATAGGACTTTCTTATATATTTTGGAAATTAACCCCTTATCAGATATATAGTTTGCAAATATTTTTCCTAGTCCATAGGTTGCCTTTTCACTCTGTTGATTTTTTCCCTTGCTGTGCAGAAGCCTTTTGATTTGACATAATCCCACATGTCTGTTTCTGATTTTGTTGCCTGTGCTTTTGGTGTCATATCCATAAGATCATTGGCAAGACCAATGTCATGAAGGTTTTCACGTATATTTTTTTTTTCCAGATTCAGGTCTTATGTTTAAGTCATAATTATTTTGTGCTGATTTTGTGTATGGTGTAACATAGGGGTCCAAATTCATTCTTTTGCATGTGGTTATCCAGTTTTCCCACCTCCATTTGTTAGAGACTATTCTTTCCCTATTGCATATTCCTGGCAAATTTGTTGAAGATCAGTTGATTGTATATGTATGTATTTGTTTCTGGGGTCTCTATTCTGTTGAATTAGTCTATATGTCTGTATTTGTGCCAGTGCCATACTGCTTTAAGTACTGTAGATTTGTAATATATTTTGAAATTAGGCTGTGTGATGCCTCCAGCTTTATTCTTCCTTCTCAAGAGTGTGTCAGCATGCTTCCCAATCTTAAGGGAAGCATGATTCCAAGTCTGTGTGACTTCAAAGCCCCTGATTTTAACTTTGGGGTCTAGGTACACTAACAGACATTTCTATGCATCTATAGAATGCTTACACATATGAGGGTAAGTAAGAACCCATGACCCAGAGCATTAAATTTGGGCAACAGTGGGCAAGAGAGGAAGAGAAGTTAGAGATGCAAATATATAACACAATGTGAAAGACTGAGATACCACCCTGAGGAGCTGAAGGAAACAAGGAATGGCAAAGTTTGCAGCAGGAGGTTATGTAGACATATTAATTAGTAATTTTTTAAAAAAGACAACTTTAAAGATAGATTTGGTGAAGGATAATGCTTATTTAACTCTATCTTTAATGACTCTTGCAATGCTTGACTCCTAGAAGGTAGTCTGTAAATATTTAATAAATAAATTTTTGGTTCATAGATTTAAGGTTATAATGACAAGATCTTATCAGCCAAGAATCAAGAAAATGTTGTTTTGCCATATATTCAAAGGTAACTTCTTTAAAAGTACATCAGAGCCCCCGTACAGTGCCTCTTTAGACGTGGTCACCATGTGAACACTGCAGAGTATAATTATTTTTCTTTTCTCTGTAGTTGGAGGCCAAAATCAAATCAATCCCAGGAAGTTCAGCATCGTTATCTTTGCTACCTCCCTGGTATTTTGATAAATGATTTGAAGAGTTGATAATTATAAATTTTTAGCATTTGGTGACTAAGGCTGGGCCAATGGAATCAATTAGATTAACTACGAGTAGACTGATTACTAAATAATCAATTATACCCCCACAATCAGTTCAGGTGGGAGTCTCACAGCATGGGTAAACTCACTGCTGGAGGAATGGGATGTGGAACACTGGAGAACTGGTCCACTTCTAGGTAATACCAGTGACGACAATGACCACTGATTCAGAGAATATGGTTGGATTAAAATAGCTGGAGGTGCACACATCACAAATTCCTTGGGTTGTCCATCGCTCATACTGCATTTTACGCTGGGATTTTGTATACAAAGACACTTTCGGTTGGGTTCTGCTTATCCAGTCAGACTCCTGTCTCTCTGAACGACCTGACCCCACATGCAAACCTTTTCTCCCCCTGATTACCCACACATTTCATGCCCACTTATATATTCATACTTAAGTTTTGCAGGTTCACAAATGCCCAAATACTTTTACTCATCATTATAAGCAGAACAAAACAGAAGAAACACAACAAACCCCTGGCTCCCAAGTTGACTTTGGTGCTTTAAAGCTTAGGTACTTCTTCCTCCAATGATTGCTGCCACATTGACTTCTCTCTATTCTAGTGGCTTTCTGCTTATATTTTGTACCATGCAACTTAATATTTCTTACATTGGATTGTAGCACTTTTATATCCTGAAGTGTATGCACGTGTGTGTATGTGTGTATGTGTACCTTGTTTATCCATTTAGATCATACCATTTCTGTTGTACCTATAGTTTGTAACATGGAATGAAGTGCCCAGCATGGATGAAGCATGCCTGGGTGCTTAATTCCAGGGCTTTGTGGCCAGTTAGAAGGCTCCTTTCACCCTCCCATAGCTATTTCAGGTATTTTGACCCTCAGGGAAGTTCAATGAATTTTCTATAAGTGGGCTAAATTAATTAATTAATAATTATTATATAAATTGTTTCAAAAACAGAGTCTAAAATCAAGTTTGGAATGAGTCCAGAATTCTTTGCCTCTACCTCAGACTTCTGTAATTTTCAAGGTGGAAGCACCTACACTGACCTCAGTCTCCACCCCATTGAGAATTTCATTTCACACATTGTGGCACATTGTATTTTCCAAAAATAGCAACAATTTTTTTGGTTCTACAGGCTAGTGTATAACCTAGACATTTTTTCATCAAAAGGTGGGGATCATTTTCCCTCCCCTTGAACCCGGAAGCTCCTGCGATTTCCTCCTTTGCTATAATGCATCAGAAATGATGTTCCAAAATTTCTGAGCCCAAGTTAGTAAAGGCAGTAGTTTCTGCTGCTTTTTCTTTCAGGAAGATAACTCTCGGGGCACAGTCACCTTGTTCTGAGGAAACAGGCTACATGGAGAGGCCATAGATAGGTATTCCAATGGAAAGCCACAACTAATTTTCCAGCTGACAGACCAGCATCCCTGCCAGACGTGAGTGAATAAGCACTCAGTTTATTCAAATCCCCAGCTTTGAATCACTCTCAGTCTTTGAGGCTTCCGGTCAAAGCACTGAATGACATGGAACAGAAAAAAAAAAAAAAACTGTCCTACTGTGCCTTAAGTAAATTCCTGAAACACAAAATCTATGAGCACCAACTATTGTTTTATGCCACTAACTTATTGCCTAATCACTACACAGCAACATATACCTGGAACACTCATGATTATCTCCCACAATAGACCAAGGCTGTGCATACATCATGTGAGGGGCACGCACTAAGGTTTATAAATATAGAAAAATGAGGCAGATAATTACTTTGGACTGGTAGGATCCAAGAAGGTTTCATGGGGGAAGTGGCACTGGGATGGTGTGTTGAAGGGCAGGCAGGGCTATGCTAGAAGTTCACAGTCTGGTGCATCCTGGTGATAAAGAACGAAGAAGAAAATGCCTGCATGGTGATTGTGACTCCAGGGAGTCTTACTTTGAGAAATAAGGGGAGCTGTTGTCTCTGTCATAGCTCACAGATGAGCGTTGGTCTGTACTGCCTGTTTAATTCAATCTTTATTACTTCTTAGTGGAGATATAAAACTCAGGTCACAGGGTATACTTCAGACGTCGTAGGGATAAATGAGCATATGAAAATTATGGCAGAGTCAATATTTGGGAGTCAGAGGAAGGGAAAAGAAACAAACAGTGACTTTAGAAAAGGAGGCAGAATAGGAGAAATGGTCCCCAAGGAGAAGTGACAGTCGGGGAGAGGCAGATGGGCAGGGAGGGATAGGAATAATTGACTTCAGCTACAGCAGAGAATATGTTGGTGAGCTGAGAGAACATGTCATCAGAGCATTTCTAATTTTTTTCCTCCAGGGCTGCCTATTAAACAACCAAACTGCATCCTTTACAGCTTGCTTTCATTGGATTCTTCTCAAAGGCTGCTTCTCTGTCAGTAGAATGTCTTGGAGTGCTTGGGGAGCACCCTTCTATTGATATTTCAATTGGACTTTCTTTGTGTCATCCACATATTCACTGCATCAATACAATCTACTGTCACAGCTTCAAAGACCTGTCATACACCGAGAATGCCCAGGTTGCTTCATCATGACCTGATGTTTTGGGCAACCTTGCATTTGTATCTCAGTATCCCACAAGCACCCCACACTTCATATATCTAAAATCAAACTCATGCCTTCCCCTCTCATCCTGCTCTAGGATTGTCTGTGTTGGTGAATGACACTTCCATCCAAAGCCACCCCTAGAGTGTAAACCTGTTGAGAGCAAGGCCATATCTTATACACTACTTCTTGCCCAGTACCTGATATGATGTCCATCACTCCATAAACATTCTGAATTAGAAGACTTGACTATGCCCATTTTTTAAATGGCTTTATTTGTTTTTTGATTATTGGGTTGTAAGAGTTATTTATAGATTCTGGATACAAGTCCCTCATCAGATATATGATTGGAAATTACTTTCCCCACTCTGTGAGTTTTCTTTTTTACTTTGTTTTGTAGCAAATTAAAAAAAAAAAATTGCAGTCTAATTTATTTATTTTTTCTAGTGGTGGTGTTTTTCTCTAGTGGTGTCGTATCTAAGAAACTATTGGCAAACCCAAAGTCACAAAGATTTACTCTTATCTTTAGTCCTAAATATTTACTCTAAGAGTTTTGTTATTTTTACTCTTACATTTAGGTCTATGATGCATTTTAAACTAATTTTTTTGTATGATGTGTTGTAGGCATCCAATTTCCCAGCACCATTGCTGGGAAAAGACTGTTACCTCTCCATTGGATTGTCTTTCTAGCCCTGTTGAAATCAATTGACTACAAATGTAAGGGTTTATTACTGGAATCTTAATTCTATTCCATTGATTTCTATGGTTATCATTATGTTCTACTGTCTTCTTTTCTTTAACACAGTGTTAAGTTTTGAAATTAGGAAATGAGAGTCCTTTACCTTAGTTTTTATTGTTCAGGATCATTTTGACTATTTTGCAGTCCTTGTATTTCTGTGTGAATTTTAGGACCAACTTGCCCATTTCTGCAAAAATGCAGCTGGGATTTTGATAGAGGTTGCGTTGAATCAATAGATTATTTTAGAAAGCATGTCATCTTTAAAATATTTCTTTGTATCCATAAACTTGAGATTCCTTTCTTTTTATTTCAATCTTTAATTTTTTCAATTTTTGTAGTTTTCAGTGTACAAATTTTGTACACTACTTTTGTTAGATTTTTTCCTAAGTACTTTTTTGATTGTATTATGAATGAAATTGTTTTCTTAATTTCTTCTTTTGCTTGTTCACTGATAGTGCATAGAAATATGATTGATTTTTGCTTACTAATTTTGTATCTTGCAACATTTCTGAGCTTGTTTATTAATTACAATAGTAGTATGTGTGTATGTGTTTCTGTATTCTCTAAGATTTTCTATGTATAAGATCATATAATCTATAAGCAGAGATAGTTTTATTTCTTCCATTCTAAATTTGATGTACTTTGTTATTTTTCTCTCACCCAAATATCCTGACTAGGCCTCCAGTACAATGTTGAATAGAGAAGGTGAGAGGTAACGCTACTGCCTCATCACTATTCTTAACTTTAAGTTTTTAGTAGATTCCTTTTTTCAGATTGAGGAAGGCCCTTTCCATTCCTAGTTTGTTGAGGTTTTTATGTTGCTGTTAAATCTCAAAAGAGTGTTACATTTTGTCACTTTTTCTGATGCGTCTATGGAGATGAACGTATGAACTATGTCCTTTATTAACACTGTTTATTACATTAATTAATGTTCAGATGTACCAATCTTGCATTTCTGGGATCAATTGCACTTGGTTTTGATGTATAATCCTTTTAATATATTGCTGGATTCATTTTTCTACTATTCTCTTGAGGATATTTGCATCTATATCCATAAGAGATACTGGTCTGTCGTTTCCTTTTTTTTGTAATGTCTTTGTCTTGTTTTCATATCAGAGCGATACTGGTCGCATTTCCTCCTACTCTTTTGTGCTATTTTTGTCATACAGATTACATCTTTATAGAGACTAAATCAATCAATGTAGCATTCTAAGAATTACTTCATGCTGTTGTCTTTTATACCAGATAGAAGAGTTACAAAAATAGACTTAGAATGTCTTATTTACCTCTGTAGCTGTCATTACTGGTGCCCTTATTGCCTTTGCTTACATTTGAGTTACTGTCTAGTGTCTTCTCATTTCAACCCAAATAAATGTTTATCCTGTTTATTTTTAAGGCAAGCAGGCTAGTGACAAATTCTGTTTTTGTATGTCTGGGAATGTCTACATTTCTCCTCCATTTTGGTAAGATAGACTTTTTGGATAAAGAATTATTGGTTGACAGTCTTTTTTTTTTTTTTTTTTCAGTTTGAATATGTCATTCCGTTTCCTTGTAGGCTCCATTTCTTTTATGATAAAGACAGCTGTTACTGAGGAAACCTTGTATATGAGGTTTGTTTTTTTTTTTCAAGTTTCTCTTGACAGTTTGACTATGATGTGTTACAATATAGATGTCACCCTTCCTGGAACTCTCATTATGCACATACTACTTACTGATGGTTCACATGTCTCTGAGACTATGTTCATTTTTCATCATTCTTTTTCTTTCTGTTCCTCAGATTGTATAGTATCATTTGACCTATTTTAAAATTTACTGATTCTTTCATCTGCAACTTAAATCTGCTATTAAGTCCCTCTAGAAATTATTTTATTTCAGTTATTGTACTCTTCAATTCCAGAATTTCTATTTGGTATTAAAAAAAATAATGTCTATCTCTTCATTAATAGTCTATTTAGTGAATAACTTTGTCATATTTTCTTTCTGTCCTTTATACATGGTTTCCTTCAGTTCTTTGAACATAATTGTAATAGCTGATTTAAAGTATTTTTTAAGAAAGCTCAACATCTATGCTCTCTCAAGGAAAATGTCTATTGACTGATTTTATTTTTCCTTTTAATGGGCCATACTTTCTTGTTTATTTGTATGTCTTATATATTTCTGTTGAAACAGATATTTTAGATAGTATAATATGGCAAATCTGAAAATCAGAACTTCCTTCCCCCAATGGTTTGTTGTTACTGCTGTTTTTGTTATTTTGCTTCTGTCATTGCTATTTGTTTGTTAAGTGACTTTCCTGGATGAATTCTGTAGAGTCTGACTTCCTTGTAGTATGCAGCCAGCAAAGTCTCTGCTCAGTTAGCTTAGTGATCAGGTAGTGACTGGACAAAGATTTCCTTAAATTACCTGAACAATAAGTCTTCCACCCTTTGCTGAGGTGCCTTGTGTGACTTTTGGGACACAAATTCAACACTAAAATAGTTTATAACTCTGCCTTAACCTTTACTTACTACTGTGAAAGTTCTTAAGGTTAGCCATAGGTGAGCAATTAAGCCCTCCTCAGATCTTACTTGAGGATGTTCACAAGCTTACTAGACCCCCAGGAATATGCCAGAGCCCTTAAACCCCCACCCCCTTAGGCACCTTGTCCTTTGGATCTCCCTTTTGAGGTGTAATGTTTAGTGTTTTGTCCAGGGTCTCATTTGCCCCAACTAGTATCACAGCCTCAAGCAGCTGTGACATTCAACGTTTGTTATTACTGTTTTGATAAATGCCTTGTGAGTGGGGTTTTTCCACAGAGCTGTGAGGCCGGCCAAATAGTCACAGTGCTATGAGAATGGGACTTTTTGAGACACTCCAAATCCTATTTTACGCTTTCCTAATTGTTTCAAGGCTGCTAAGTTTTAACAGCTGCAGTAGTTGTGAGGCTCTTGATTTTCAGGCTGTCATGGAGCTGGGGAGAGGAGGAGGAGGCCATGGCAAGTTACAATCCGTAAGCCCCACGGTTCTTACTGAGGTTCAGCAGTTTTCATGGAATAAATACTCCTCAGATTGTTGTAAACATTGGTTTATTTTCAGAGCTCTAAAAAACTTTATTCAGACAATTTTCGTAGTGCTCTTGTTGCTCTTATGAAAGGGTAGGTTGCGTAGGCCTCCAGTTCACCACCCCAGGATCCCTGCTTCTCTTACTCCCTCTGTTTTCTCCTTACAGCAAACACTGCCATGTAAATCTGATTATCATGTTTTTACTGATGAGCAAGCTTTGCCTATGAGTAATCTGGCTTTCTATGGCTTGTCTTTCTTCCTTAAAGCCAATGAATTGCCCCTCACAGACTAGGAGAAGCCTATTCTGTCCTTCATCCATGAGTCACAGACATCGCTTTGGATCCCTAATTTATTTCTGCCTTTTCGATGCTCTAGATCAAGCTGGTGACTGTCAGTCATGGGGGAGCCCAGGAGCAGCAGCACCGGCTCTTCTGCTAATTCTGTTCATGCTTTCAGGCTGGTTCTCTTGTTTTAGCTGACTTTTTCTTTTTCATTCTTTTTTTGTTTACCAATTGATGAAAGTGATGAAGTCAGCAGTCTAGCATAGCCATGCCTGCAGCTAAAGCCATAGAAATATTACTCACATCTCATATAGTAAACACATATTTCATTTCCCTTCTGACATATACCTCCTAGGGAACAGTCTCAGTGATGCCATACTGCATATTCAGTGGAGTTCTGAGTTGTTCCTAGAGCCTGCTGGCTTCATATTAATGAAAATTGTGAAACTGATTCCATCTGTTTTGGGGCTTTCTCCAGTGAAGCTGCTCTGCACCCTGCAGTTAAGGTGCTTTCCTGCACCCCAGTTGGTCTGCATTTTTTAAGTGGCAAGACAGGAGACTCATATCTGTGGGCTTCAGATTTGTGATTTTAACTCTTAGTGAGAAGACCTGAAGTTCCCTGACAAGCAGTGGTTGCTTGTGATTTTGTGGAGGCACACTGGGCATGTGAAATAACTGACTTGGTGTCCTTACAGCCCAGCTTGTCTTTACCTCCTTCTCCTCATTGTCAGGTATGTGTTTGTGCTCTGCTTATATGAAGCTCTGTTGCGCTGGGAAGGGAGATCGGTATTATCTTCAACCATGTCTGTAAATGAGGGGTCTTGTGGGGGTTTTGGCACCTACCCGTCCCAGCCTTCACGTGCTCTGTTCTCTTAGGGTAATCTGAGAACCTCCCTTGTTCTGCCATAACTCCAAGCACGTGACCTTAGCTTGTTTTCGCATTTGATCACCAGGATTGCCATTCATTAAAACCAGCCTCACCTCTCATTCTGTGCTGTGGATACAAGTTTAGTCCTGAGTCCATCTGTGAGCTTCCAGGCTATGTGAGAGCAGAGTCTGTCACTTAGTGGACAGCTTATTCCATCTGCTTTGAGTCACCTACAAACCTGGCAAGCAAGGGCTCCGTGAAACCACTGATACACATTTGGATAGATCAGTGCCAAATCCAGAATTCCGTGTGGCCCCAGAGATTGCCCTCCATGTGAGCACTGACTCCATGGTTAGAATCTTCAGGCTGGTTAAAAATCCAAATCTTTGAGGAAACCTCCAATCAAGCATATCAGACATTTTCGTATGAAGCCTTACCTTCCTCCCTCCTCTCCTTCCCTCCCTGTCTACTTACCTTCCTTCCTTCTTTCCTTGAATTTTGTGTAATCACTGACTCTGCACAGGTCACTCTGCTGAATAATTGAAATGTCAAGATGAATAGCTGTGGGAAAATATTAAGGAAACCCCAGAACATTAGGGAACCCCCAGTCTCAAGGTAGAGATGAGCAGGCAAATAACTGATGGCAATGACGTGGGTGGGGAGATGAGTGCTATGAAGGTGGCCTGGGTGAGGCGGCACCCACGGAAGGGGCACCACACCTCACCGTCAGAGCAGAGGTTGCGTAGCCCTGGGCAGGACCTCAGGGGCAATCCTTGGGGTGGGTTTGAAGCAGGAATAGAACCCATCACACAGGAAAGAGGATATGGAAGAATTAAGGCAGAGAGGTCAGTGAAATCCCAGAGAAAAGTGAGAACATGTGCTCAGGGAAAAAACAAAGCAACAGAGTGACCCAGGGTGGGGCTGGTGGGGAGAGTGGCCAAGATAAGGCCTGAGAGGTTGGGACAGCCACAGGCTGAATACACGAGGTTATGGGAAGAGTTACCTATACCAGTGCTGAAATCAAGAGGTTAGGACAAGTGTTACGACAGCACAGCATTGTGATGCATGCAGGGAACATTGATTAGGTCAGGCAGGAGGCATGGGTCTCTCAGCTTGCCTCTGTCGCCTGAACAACCCCCTCACTGGACCAGGAGTGAGTCTGTAGGCCTTGTGTGAGAGGGCAGCATGATCTCCTGATGAGCTTTGCTTTAGGGTTTGTGGGTGTGGAGTATCAAGCCAACTGCCCAGGGAAAGAGGGATTCATTGATTCAGAGTAGCTCCCTCCTGACTGCAGTGACCTCCTCTTTCCCCTTCACATCTTACCTGGGAATCGAGAGCATCCTTGGGCTCTGCTCCGGCCTCTCACAAGCCACAGCTTCTACATGAGGGCTTGTCTCTAGGCAGATTGATCACTTTCTTTAGAAAACAGTACTTGGGTTTTGCATGTGAACATTACCAGTCTGAGTGCAGGGGAGGAGAAGGGTTCTACCTTGTGATTAAGCAAATACCTGTATTATACAGAAGAGCTTAAACATGCTGATGAACAGATTAAACCTGGCTATCTCTGTGGCTTAAAAAAACAATGGCTTATTTCTCACCCACTTAAATTCTGATGTGAGGGCAGCCAATATTCCGGGGAAGCTGTCCTCCATGCTGTTATGTTGAGATCCAGTCTGCTCATCTTTGTGGCTCTGCCATGGCCAAACATGCCCTTCATTGAGGTGGCAGAGGGAGTGCATGCAGGAAGGACCCACACCCATTCAGTTTTGCTTCTGCCCAGAAGTTACACATGGATGCTGAATTATTCTTCTTCCCACCCCACTGGACAGAAGCAGTCACATGGCTCTACCTTGCAGTGCTGCTAAGAGAACTAGTGTCCCCACGTGCCAAGGAAAGAGATAATCAAACACAGGTTAGCACAGAAGCCTTACTGTTACTGGACCCTTTCCAGATTCTTGGACAGCAGTGCCATAGAAATGAATATTGCTTCCACTGGACTCTTAGGCAAGCAAACCTTTTTATTAAAAGAGATAACTTGTGCACAAGGGAGAAGGCAGGAAAAACAATGCCAGCTCTCCAAGTAAAAGGGGCGAGTTACTTTTATAACAAAAGGGAGGGTTTGTCTCATGATCACTGATAATTTCCAGAAATTGTCAAACTTCTTTGATCAGCAGTAGGTGGCTCCAGGGTGGCTATCATGAAGAGGGAGTGCTTCTGTGAGGGGGAAGAAATGCATGAGAATTTTCTGCAAGAAAGCAGAGGAACAGATAAGGTTAAAATATATAGTTGAGCTTCCTGTCTTGTGGCAACTAGGTATACTCCTTAGTGTAACAGAGATAAAGTCAATCTTTTAAGCCTGTTTTTTTGTGTGTCTGGGACTCAGGCCCCCAGGGCCTTTGTTTTTTAACTGGCAAGGCCTGTTTTGACCAAGGACATTTCCTGGTCCTTTTCCAAAATGGTTGTGCTCTTGTCTTCCTGTCTTCTTACCACACCTCCCCACAGGTGGCCACAGCTTTTTCCCCTGTGCATTCAGTGACTCAGAATATCCATGGGATTTGGTATTACTTCTGCATTACTTCTCTCCTAGGCACGTTTTAGGCTAAATAAGCGTTCCTCCTCTCTTGTTTCTTCCTCAGTATGATCCTTTCTGCTTAGTATCTTCCAGGAATCTGAAAGCAATTTGGTTTGCTAAGGATTCCCTTACTTTTTGAATAGTGTCGTGGTCCAAGTAAAGTCAGCTGAAGGACTTTTCTTTATTTTTTAATCCATTTTCTTAATTTTCAAGTGATGTTGGAGAGTGTCAAGGAAGAAGAAATTTTCCTCTATCCTTCCAGGTTCTTCTGGCTGGTCTAAGATTTAAATTGGCATGAGACAGAGTAACAGGAAAAAAATCAAACAAAGTTTAATGAATACATGGGAGAGACCCAGGAGTACTGAGTAACTCACCTAAATGGCTGAAAACTACCATAAATACCATCTTCAAATAAAGAAAAAAAAGAGTGTTAGGGGTATTGGTTTGGGGCCTCAAAGGGGAGGAAGGCAATTCACAAGGAGAAGGAAAAGCAAATGTTTTGTAAACAAACATGCTGGGCCAAGCAGAGATAATAGGACACAGAGAGGAATTTTAACAAAGAGATTTTGGTAGGTTCCTCCCTGCCTGCACACCTAGTTGACCCTATAGTTACCTATGCTGACAGCTCCCTTCCTATAACAGGTCCTCTATCTACATTCTTTAGGCAGTAAGGTAGATGGTCAAAGTTTCTTCCTGAGTCTTTTGGGCCTTGATTGTTTTCGAGTCTAAGTAATGCCCAGGCCAAAGAGACATCTTGGAATGGCAAGTTTTGCTCCCCTACAACAGAAAGGAGAAGGACTTTACTATTTTCTATAACTGTGTTTTTATTTTGAGGATTTCTTGGTGTCTTTGTGCTACCAAATTCTGTAAGGTCCTGAGTATATGGACCATATCCGTTTGGTTCAACATTTAACACAGGGCCTGGCACACAGTAGGCATCTGGTGTTATGAGCTGGGTGACCACACGTGTGTCTGGAGCATTATGGAAGGATTCCTGACAGAGGCCCAGGGGCCATGCATGACAGCTCTGTGTGCACTTGACTCCTCAGTGTTCCATTGCTAAAGCTGTGAACTCTTCTTACTTAAACTGAGAGCTTTGCACATATGAATATATAGTCATGAGAACAAAAAAGTTGGATAGCCTATTTAGCAAGGCTTAGAAAAGGAGTGGCTTCACAGAGTATGGAACAATGCTCTAATTTGGCCTCTGCCACACACTGGTCACATGACCTTGAGCACCTCAACTAACCTCTTTCTGCTCTGTTTTCCCATCTGTGTAATGAGGGTACTAACACCTTCCCTGTCTATCCCACATGGGTGTTCCCATGACCAAAAGTGGCTCATATTTGGGCAACTTTCTTTACAAGCTAGAGTCTCTGAAAATACCAAAGACATTTCTAAGGGCCTAGCTCTCTGCAAATATTGAGAACCTGTTCATACTGGTCAGTTTGGGGGGGGGGAGTATTTTGTTGCCAGCTCAACCTGCTCTCTGTCTAAACACACTGCCTGAGTTGGAAAAGTACAAGCAGTGTTTCTACAAAACTAGACTGAACCAGAATTAGCTGGATTAGTTGCCAGTTCAGTTTCATTTAAAATCAGTTGAAAGAAGCTTTTAATGAAATCAATTCTTACAGTCTTAACGTCCCCTGTGGGCACTTAAAGAGTATTATTATTCCAGGGAGAACCATTTGGAATGAAGAATAGAACTGACAGCATTTTAGAATTGTGGGGAATAACCAACATTGAGAGACACTGAAAGAAATTCAAGGTAAAACCAGGCGGAGTATCCTGGATGAGCTGCGAGGCAGAGAGAATTTTGATGTTCTGCAAAGGCTTACAGCCCTAGGGCCAGGGTGTGGGTATGTCCATGAAGAAAGTCAGGACTGGGTGTAAAGGATGAAACTTGCCACATGGATGTGGCACATGGGGTTCGGTCACCCCACTTCTCTGGTTGTGCAAAGATTGCAGAGCATGCAGACAGACCTCCATTGTGGCTGCCCAAGAAAGAAACCCAGGAGCCATCAGTGAATTTACAGACTAGTGAAATTAACGGCCATTTATTAAACATCTGTGAATCAGGTGCCACCAGAAGGCAGCACAAACTTGTTTTGTGATCTCACTCTCAGTGCCTGTACATTTGCAGTCATTCCATCACTTCCTAAGTTAATCCAGAGGGAGACCTTCAAGATGGCGGAGGAGTAAGATGTGGAGATCACTTTCCTCCCCACAAATACATCAAAAATACATCTACACGTGGAACAACTCCTACAGAACACCTACTGAATGCTGGCAGAAGACCTCAGACTTCCCAAAAGGCAAGAAACTCCCCACGTACCTGGGTAGGGCAAAAGAAAAAAGAAAAAAAACAGACAAAAAATAGGGACAGACCTGCTCCTCTGGGAGGAAGCTGTGAAGGAGGAGAAGTTTCCATGCACTAGGAAGCCCCTTCACTGGTGGAGACGGGGGGTGGTGGGGGGATATTCAGAGCCACGGAGGAGAGCACAGCAACAGGGGTGTGGAGGGCAAAGCAGAGATATTCCCACACAGAGGATCAGTGCCAACCAGCACTTACCTGCCTGAGACGCTTGTCTGCTCACCCACCAGGGCAGGGGGCACTGGGATCTGAGGCTTAGGCTGCGGAGGTCAGACCCCAGGGAGAGGACTGGGGTTGGCTGCATGAAGACAGCCTGAAGGGGACTAGTGTGCCACAGCTAGCCGGGAGGGAGTCAGGGAAAAGGTCTGGACCTGCCTAAGAGGCAAGAGACCACTGTTTCTGGGTGCAGGAGGAGAGGGGATTCCTGCTCCATGCACCCACAGAAGGCACAGCAGCACCTAAGCGAGCCCCAGAGATGGATGTGAGCTGCAGCTATCAGCTCAGACCATAGAGACGGGCATGAGACGCTAACACTGCCACCGCTGCCACCAGGAATCCTGTGTGCAAGCACAGGTCACTACCCTCACCCCGCCAGGAGCCTGTGCAGCACACCACTGCCAGGGTCCCGAGATCCAGGGACAAATTCCCCAGAACACACAGCATGCCTCAGGCTGTTGTGATATCATGCCAGCCTCTGCCACTGCAGGCTCACCCTGCATTCCAATTATGACTACCGTACCCCTCCCTCTCCCTGGCCTGAGTGAGCAAGAGACCCCTAATCAGCCGCTGCTTTAACTCCCTCTTGTCTGGGTGGGGAACAGTTGCCTGAGAGCAGCCTACACAAAGAGGTGGGGCCGAAACCAAAGCTGAACACCAGGAGCTGTGTGAACAAAGAAGAGAAACGGAAATTTCTCTGTGCAGCTTCAGGAGCAGCAGATTAAATGCTCACAATCAATTCGATGTACCCTGCATCTGTGGAATACCTGAATAGATGAATGTTCCCTAAATTGAGGTGGTGGAATTTGGGAGCAAGTGTAGACTTGGGGTTTGCTTTATCTGTCTCATTTGTTTCTTGTTTTTATCTTTATCTTAATTTAGTTTTTAGTGCTTGTTATCATTGGGATTTGTTTATTGGTTTGGCTGCTCTATTCTTTTATTTTTTTAGTTTTCTACTTATTTTTTATTTATTTTTTGTATTTTTTTAATAAAAAAATTATTTTTCCTTTTTTCTCTTTTTGAGTGTGTAGGTATATGTTTCTATGCGTGATTTGACTGTTTAGGTATACTTTTACCATTTGTCCTAGGGTTCTGACTGTTTGTTATTTTTGTTTGTTTGTTTTCTTTTTATGAGTGTGTGTGTGAATGTTTCTTTGTGTGATTTTGTCCATTTAGTTTTGTTTTTATCATTTGGTATGGGGATCTATCTATTTGTTCTTTTTCTTTTTCTTTCCTTCCTTTTTTCCGAGTTGTGTGGTGGCTGGAAGGGTCTTGGTGGTCCTGCCAGGTGTCAGGCCTGAGCTTCCAAGATGGGAGAGCCGAGTCGAGGATACTGGACCACCAGAGACCTCCTAGCCCCATGTAGTATCAATTGGGGAGAGCTCTCCCAGAGATCTCCATCTCAGTGTTAAGACCCAGATCCACTCAACAACCAGCAAGCTACAGTGCTGGATGCCCAATGCCAAACAACTAGCAACACAGGAACACCCCCTCCCCCATTAGCAGAGAGGCTGCCTAAAGTCATACTAAGTTCACAGACACCCAAAAACACACCACCAGATGCAACCCTGCACACCAGAAGGACAAGATCCAGCCCCACCCACCAGAATACAGGCACAAGTACCCTCCACAAGGAAGCCTACACAAGACACAGAACCAGCCTCACCAACTGGGGGCAGACACCCAAAACAATGGAAACTATGAACCTGCAGCCTGCAAAAAGGAGACCCCAAACACAGTAAGTTAAGCAAAATGAGAAGACAGAGAAACACACAGCAGATGAAGGAACAAGGCAAAAACCTACCACACCTAACAAATGAAGAGGGAATAGGCAGTCTACCTGAAAAAGAATTCAGAATAATGATAGTAAAGATGATCCAAAATCTTGGAAATAAAATGGAGAAAATACAAAAAAAGTTTAAGAAGGACCTAGAGGAATTAAAGAGCAAACAAACAGTGATGACCAACACAATAAATTAAATTTAAAATTCTCTAGAAAGGATAAGTAGCAGGATAACTGAAGCAGAAGAACGGATAAGTGACCTGGATGATAAAGTAGTGGAAATAACTACCACAGAGCAGAATAAAGAAAAAAGAATGAAAAGAATTGAGGACAGTCTCAGAGACACCTGGGACAACATTAAACTCACCAACATTCGAATTAAAGGGGCCCCAAAAGAAGAAGAGAAAAAGAAAGGGACTGAGAAAATATTTGAAGAGATTATAGTTGAAAATTTCCCTAATATGGGAAAGGAAATAGTTAATCAAGTCCTAGAAGCACAGACAGTCCCATACAGGATAAATCCAAGGAGAAACACGCCAAGACACATATTCATCAAACTATCAAAAATTAAATACAAAGAAAAAATATTAAAAGCAGCAAGGGAAAATTAACAAATAACACATAAAGGAATCCCAATAAGGTTAACAGCTGATCTTTCAGCAGAAGCTGTGCAAGCCAGAAGGGAGTGGCAGGACATATTTAAAGTGATGAAGGACAAAAACCTACAACCAAGATTACTCTACCCAGCAAGGATCTCATTCAGATTTGATGGTGAAATTAAAACCTTTACAGACAAGCAAAAGCTAAGAGGATTCAGCACCACCAAACCAGCTTTATAACAAATGCTGAAAGAACTTCTCTAGAGAGGAAACACAAGAGAAGGGAAAGACCTACAATAATAAAGCCAAAACAATTAAGAAAATGGTAATAGGAATATACATATTGATAATTACCTTAAATGTAAATGGATTAAATGCTCCCACCAAAAGACATAGATTGGCTGAGTGGAAACAAAAATAAGACCTGTATATATGCTGTCTAAAAGAGACCCAATTCAGACCTAGGGACACATAGAGACTGAAAGTGAGGGGATGGAAAAATATATTTCCAGCAAATGGAAATCAAAAGAAAGCTGGAGTGGCAATTCTCACACCAGACAAAATAGACTTTAAAACAAAGACTATTAGAAGAGACAAAGAAGGACTATATAATAATCAAGATATTAATCCAAGAAGAAGATATAACAATTCTAAATATTTATGCACTCAACATAGGAGCACCACAATATATAAGGCAAATAATAACTGCCATAAAAGGGGAAATCAACAGTAACACAATCATAGTAGAGGACTTTAACACTCCACTTTCACCAATGGAGAGGCCATCCAAAATGAAAATAAATAAAGAAACACAAGCTTTAAATGATACATTAAACAAGATGGACTTAATTGATATTTATAGGACATTCCAACCAAAAACAACAGAATACACTTTCTTCGCAAATGCTCATGGAACAGTCTCCAGGATAGATCATATCTTGGGTCACAAATCAAGCCTTGGTAAATTTAAGAATAATGAAATCATATCAAGTATCTGTTCTGACCACAGTGCTATGAGACTAGATATCAATTACAGGAAAAGATCTGTAAAAGATACAAGCACATGGAGGCTAAACAACACACTACTTAATAACGAAGAAAACACTGAAGAAATCAAAGAGGAAATCAAAAAATACCTAGAAACAAATAACAATGAAAACACGATGACCCAAAACCTATGGGATGCAGCAAAAGCAGTTCTAAGAGGGAAGTTTATAGCAACACAATCCTACCTTAAGAAACAAGAAACATCTCAAATAAACAACCTAACCTTACACCTAAAGCAATTAGAGAAAGAAGAACAAAAAAAGCACAAAGTTAGCAGAAGGAAAGAAATCATAAAGAAGAGATCAGAAATAAATGAAAAAGAAATGAAGGAAACGATAGCAAAGATCAATAAAACTAAAAGCTGGTTCTTTGAGAAGATAAACAAAATTGATAAACCATTAGCCAGACTCATCAAGAAAAAAAGGGAGAAGACTCCAATCAATAGAATTAGAAATGAAAAAGGAAAAGTAACAACTGACACTGCAGAAATATAAATGATCATGAAAGATTATTACAATCAACTCTATGCCAATAAAATGGACAACCTGGAAGAAATGGACAAATTCTTAGAAATGTACAACCTTCCTAGACTGAACCAGGAAGAAATAGAAAATATGAACAGACCAATCACAAGCACTGAAATTGAAACTGTGATTAAATCTTCCAACAAAAAAAAGCCCTGGACCAGATGGCTTCACAGGCGAATTCTATCAAACATTTAGAGAAGAGATAACACCTATCCTTCTCAAACTCTTCCAAAATATAGCAGAGGGAGGAACACTCCTAAACTAATTCTACAAGGCCATCATCACTCTGATACCAAAACCAGACAAAGATGTCACAAAGAAAGAAAACTACAGGCCAATATCACTGATGAACATAGATGTAAAAATCCTCAACAAATTACTAGCAAACAGAATCCAATAGCACATTAAAAGGATCATACACTATCATCAAGTGGGGTTTATCCCAGGAATACAAGGATTCTTCAATATGCACAAATTAATTGATGTGATACACCATATTATCAAATTGAAGGAGAAAAACCATATGATCATCTCAATAGATGCATAGAAAGCTTTCGACAAAATTCAACACCCATTTATGATAAAAGCCCTGCAGAAAGTAGGCATAGAGGGAACTTTCCTCAACATAATAAAGGCCATATATGACAAACCCACAGCCAACATCATCCTCAATGGTGAAAAACTGAAACCATTTCCACTAAGATCAGGAACAAGACAAGGTTGCCCACTCTCACCACTATTATTCAACATAGTTTTGGAAGTGTTAGCCACAGAAATCAGAGAAGAAAAAGAAATAAAAGGAATCCAAATCAGGAAAGAAGTAAAGCTGTCACTGTTTGCAGATGACATGATACCATACATAGAGAATCCTAAAGATGCTACCAGAAAACTACTAGAGCTAATCAATGAATTTGGTAAAGTAGCAGGATACAAAATTAATGCACAGAAATCTCTTGCATTCCTATACACTAATGATTAAAAATCTGAAAGTGAAATTAAGGAAACACTCCCATTTACTATTGCAACAAAAAGAAGAAAATATCTAGGAATAAACCTACCTAAGGAGACAAAAGACCTGTATGAAGAAAATTATAAGACACTGATGAAAGAAATTAAAAATGATACAAATAGATGGAGAGATATAGCATGTTGTTGGATTGGAAGAATCAACATTGTGAAAATGACTCTTCTACCCAAAGCAATCTACAGATTCAATGCAGTCCCTATCAAAATTCCAATGGCATTTTTCCCAGAACTAGAACAAAAAATTTCACAATTTGTATGGAAACACAAAAGACCCTGAACAGCCTAAACAGTCTTGAGAAAGAAAAACGGAGCTGGAGGAGTCATACTCCCTGACTTTAGACTATATTACAAAGCTACAGTGATCAAGCCAGTATGGTACTGGCACAGAAACAGAAATATAGATCAATGGAACAGGATAGAAAGCCCAGAGATAAACCCATGCACATATGGTCACCTTATCTTTGATAAAGGAGGTAAGCATATACAGTGGAGAAAAGACAGCCTCTTCAATAAGTGGTGCTTGGAAAACTGGACAGCTACATGTAAAAGAATGAAAATAGAACACTCCTTAACACCATACACAAAAATAAACTAAAAATGGATTAAAGATCTAAATGTAAGGCCAGACACCATCAAACTCTTAGAGGAAAACATAGGCAGAACACTCTATGACATAAATCACAGAAAGATCCATTTTGACCCACCTTCTAGAGAAATGGAAATAAAAACAAAAATAAACAAATGGGACCTAATGAAACTAAAAATCTTTTGCACAGCAAAGGAAATCATAAAGAAGACAAAAAGACAGCCTTCAGAATGGGAGAAAATATTTGCAAATGAAGCAACTGACAAACGATTAACCTCCAAAATTTACAAGGAGCTCATGCAGCTCAATATCAAAAAAACAAACAGCCCAATCCAAAAATGGGCAGAAGACCTAAAAAGACATTTCTCCAAAGAAGATATACAGATTGCCAACAGATACATGAAAAAATGCTCAAAATCATTAATCATTAGAGAAATGCAAATCAAAACTGCAATGAGATATCATCTCACACCAGTCAGAATGACCATCATCAAAAAATCTACAAGCAATAAATGCTGGAGAGGGTGTGGAGAAAAAGGAACCCTCTTGCACTGTTGGTGGGAATGTAAACTGATACAGCCACTATGGAGAGCAGTATGGAGGTTCCTTAAAAAACTAAAACTAGAACTAGCATACGACCCAGCAATTCCACTACTGGGCATATACCCTGAGAAAACCATAATTCCAAAAAAGACATGTACCAAAATGTTCATTGCAGCTCTGTTTACAATAACCAGGACATGGAAGCAACCTAAGTGTCCATCAACAGATGAATGGATAAAGAAGATGTGGCACATATATACAATGGAATATTACTCAGCCATAAAGGAAACAAAATTGAGTTATTTGTAGTTAGGTGGATGGACCGAGAGTCTGTTATACGGAGTGAAGTAAGTCAGAAAGAGAAAAACAAATAGCGTATTCTAACCCATATATAATTAATGTAAAAAAAAAAATGGTCATGAAGAACCTTGGGGCAAGACAGAAATAAAGATGCAGACTTACTAGAGAATGGACTTGAGCATACAGAGAGGGGGAAGTGTAAGCTCAGACAAAGTGAGAGAGTGTCATGGACATATATACACCTGGAAACGTAAAATAGATAGCTAGTGGGAAGCAGCTGCATAGCACAGGGAGATCAGCTCAGTGCTTTGTGACCACCTAGAGGGGTGGGATAGGGAGTGTAGGAGGGAGGGAGACACAAGAGGGAAGAGATATGGGAACATATGTATACGTATAACTGATTCACTTTGTTAAAAAGCAGAAACTAACACACCATTGTAAAGCAATTATACTCCAATAAAGATGTTAAAAAAAAAGAAAAAGAAGATGTGGCACATATATACAATAGACTATTACTCAGCCATAAAAAGAAACGAAATTGACTTATTTGTAGTGAGTTGGATGGACCTAGACTCTGTCATACAGAGTGAAGTAAGTCAGAAAGAGAAAAACAAATACTGTATGCTAACACATATATATGGAATCCCAAAAAAATTCCTGATGAACCCAGGGGCAGGACAGGAATAATGATGCAGATGTAGAGAATGGACTTGAGGGAAGTGTAACCTGGGACGGGTAGATGGGACGAAGTGAGAGAGTAGCATTGATATATATACACTACCAAATGTAAAATAGATGGCTAGTGGGAAGCAGCTACATAGCACATGGATATCAGCTCAGTACTTTGTGACCACCTAGAGGAGTGAGATAGGGAGTGTGGGAGGGAGGTACATGAGGGAAGGGATTTGGGGATATATGTATACATATAGCTGATTCACTTTGTTATACAGCAGAAACTAACACACCATTGTAGAGCAAATATAGTCCAATAAAGATGTTAAAAAAAAAAAAAAAGTATGTCAGGACTGACATTCTCCAGGTCACAGTAGGCTCCCCTCTTTTATGTGGTAAACTAGATCACATGGGCTTTCTGTTTTATTTATTTAAAAAAATCTTTTTTTCTTTTCCATTATGGCTTACAGAGGATATTGAATATAATTCCCTGTGCTAACAGTAAGAACTTGTTTTTTATCCATCATATATATAAAGGTTTGCATCTGCTAACCTGAAACTCCCAATCCATCCCTCCTCCACCTCATCTCCCCCTTGACAACCATAAGTCTGTTTCTATGTCTGTGAGTCTGTTTCTGTTTTGTAGATAAGTTCATTTGTGTCATATTTCAGATTCCACACAAAATTGATTATCATATGGTATTTGTATTCTCTTTCTGATTTACTTCTCTTGGTATGATAATCTCTAGGTCCATCCATGTTGGTACAAATGGCATTATTTCATTCTTTTTTTATGGCTGAGTAATATTCCATGGTATATATATACCACCGCCTCTTTATCCCATGGGCTTTCTGAAAACAAGCCTAACTCTCTGGGTCACAGAGCAGAGATGTTTTTTCAGGTGGCAAGGGGAGGATGACTCCAGGTGCCTATAAAGATGGTGTCCACTTTTTTCACATTCACTGCATGGCTTTCCACCTCTTCTGCAGGCCCAGGGTGCATTTGGCTCCTTGAGTGACATGCAGGAGTGCTCCCGATGTGCCTGCTGCTTCATTGACTGCTCAGCAAGGAGCCCCCACCCTCACTGGCTGGTCCACTGAGCACTTTCTCATCCTTTAAGGCTAGCCATCCTGGTCCCTGCAGATGCTGCCCTGACCCTCCTAGGCAGAGGTCTGCCATGCCGTTGTTGTCATTCCACAGGTGAGGATATTGGGTCAGGAAGAGAGCAAGAACTTTTTTAATGTCTCAAAGCTTGTTCTCACTGAGCAGGAATTCATACTGCACAGGCTCTAATGGACTCTAAAATCTGTAGTCTTGCCTATAGACCTGGACCTCCCCTAATAGAGGAGCAAAATTTACCACTCCAAAATATCTCTGGCATGTGGATTATTTAGAGTTGAAAAAAATCAAGGCCCAGAAGACTCTGGAAGAAACTTTGACTTTCCTCCTAACTTCCTAAAAAAATTTAGATAGAGACTCTATTCCTGCAAAGAATATGGGCTCGGGGTGGTGGGGGAATCTCAGAAGAGCCTATAGATCAGAGTTCTCTCTGTGTCTCACTGTCTCTGATGGCCCAGCAAACATTTGTTTAGCAAACATTTACTTTTCCATCTTTATGTCAATTGCCTTCCTCTCCTTTGAAGCCCCAAACCAAACTCCCAACATCCGTTTTTTTCTTTACCTGAAGATGATATTTAAGGTGAAAGTTTCAGTCATTTTGGTGAGTTACTCAAGTTTTCCTGGGTCTCTCCCATCTATACATGTTGTTAAAGTTTCGTGTGATTTCCTCCTGTTAATCTGTCTCATGTCAATTTAATTCTTAGACCAGCCAGAAAAACCTGGAAGGGTAAAGGAAAATTTCTTCCTCCTGACAACATGATTAATAAAGCCCTGGGCCAGGATTCAAGTGAATCCACACTGTTAATTACTAATATACTTTGAGGTTGTCATTTATAAGTGCTAAAGAGAAAGCCAGAAGCCCAAAATAAAGTCACTTGTCCTAAAGTCCATGATACTGTGAATGAAAAATATTGCCTGCCATATCAGTAAACAAAGAGTACTGCATCCATCAAGCCATCACATTACAGCCACCTTGATGGTGAGTCCTGAGAGAACTCAGGATAGAAACAGGATGCCCTTCCCCTCTATCAGTCAACTGCTGCAGCCACCCCCCAACAATGCATCCTAAGGAGACTCAGGGTGAGAAGAACAGGATGCTGGCCCCAGAGAGCTGAGGTGCATATCAAAGAAATGATTTCAGTGAGCCCAGACTCTTGCATCTTCCCATATATAGAAAAGCACTACATTCCTTAACTTGATATATCTGGTTTTCTCTAACAGTAGTATTTTGATGTTCCAACTACCTGGTCTTTGTTGTAAAAACTCCTATATATCCTGGCTCCCCCCTTGCCTCTTGGGAGCAGTCTGTCTACTTAAAAAAAGTGAACAACGTGAGAGTTGTGCGTTAAGTTTTATTTGGGGTTAAAGGAGGATGATAACCCAGGAGACAGCATCTCAGATAGCTCTGAGAAACTGCTCCAAAGAGGTAGGTGGGAAGGTCAGTATATATGTGATTTTAGTGAAGGGGAAGTACATGTAATCAAACACATATTTTATTGCTGAAGGTTTCTGGTAGTCTCGTGAAAGTTACTGCTAGTCCCAAGGAGCAGACGTCACCATGAAGGATTTTAGCTTTTCTAGATATGAGGAGATTCAAGAATTGGGCTCATAAAATCGGCTCCTGAAAATATCTAACTATCTGAAGACCTGTTCTGCCAGTTTTTCCCAGAGCACAGAGGGCCTCATTTCTGCTCTCCACCTGAACTCCTTTCAGGGGATGTTGAAAGTCAGCAGCTGCAGCAGCAGCACATGAATTAATCCTTGTAGAGTTAGATGGCAAATGTCAACGGCAAGTGTAAATTTATAGTTGACACTAGTGATTTTATTTTGGCAAATTGACCTCTGAATGGGAAATAAAAACTTTCAAAACAAAAGAAAAAGGAACAACAGATTTCCAACCACAAACTAATACCCAAGCTTGGTTTATGTACATACAAAATTTACAAGTACTTACCTAATTGGGAATTAAAGGAAATCTTGTGAAGATGAGGGGGCTCTTTTATTGCACATGCAGTTAACTTAAAAATCTGGCTTGATAAAAACATCTTTTCAAAATTCTGACCTTAACAAAAGGCTTGTAGGGAGAATTTGCATTTCTCTTCCTGTGTCTTTGATATGTAAATGTTCTACCTGATCTTCTTAGGGTGTTGTGTGTATGTGTGTGTGTGTGTGTATGTGTGTGTTGAAAACTTGACTTCTACCATACTATTTTTGGGAGTGAACTTCCTGGATCTTATTTAGGTGGCATCCTCCCCAATCTCTTATGGAGAAGCCTCTTGCATCTTATTGGTTTGAATCACTATTAATCACTATTAATATATATCTCAGATGATGAATCCTTTAAATTGGAGAAACTTTAAATTAGAGAAAATTGGCAAATTTTTAGAGCATTCTCCTTACACACAACTGTTTTATTGGTACCTATAAAAATCAAATTAAAGGTGGAAAAAATATATACCTAATGGTTAACCTAAGAACTTCCTTAGTTTAAATCAAACAAGAGAAACTGGTTTGGGAAAGCTTATAGTGTTCTCAGCTTCCCTTCAATGAGTCTTACAGATGCTAATAAAAACATTAGAATAATGAATGTTAATTAGGTTGATTAACAGAAAGAAAAAAACTGTAGGAAAATTCTAGAGATTTTTCCCCAACAAGGTAGAACGCTTAAAGGGACTTATCCCAAATGGATGAAGAATCTTACATGTTTATTTAAAATGGGATAAATAAAATGGACATTTATGAAATTAAAACACAAGATTTTGATATTACAGTACCAAAGGTTAAATGCATCAAAAGGGACCCACTACTGGTCCCCAACATTAAAGGCAAAACAAGTCAGCTCTATTTACCCCAATTTAAAAATTATATATATTTAAAGGGCTAAAGAGAAAAAAATTACACTGAGATATCTGACCAACAAGTATTGGGTTGGCCAAAATTTTGTTCAGATGTTACAGAAAACCTGAATGAACTTTTTGTCCAACCCAATACTTGGGGCACCAGTTAGGCCAGTTAATCAAGATTGACAAAGGGGCCTGAGTTCCTTGGCTCAACCTCTCTCTAGGGATCCCAGAGCCTTTTATATAAAAATAGATAAAATGGGGCTTCCCTGGTGGCGCAGTGGTTGAGAATCTGCCTGCTAATGCAGGGGACACGGGTTCGAGCCCTGGTCTGGGAAGATCCCACATGCCACGGAGCAGCTGGGCCCGTGAGCCACAACTACTGAGCCTGCGCATCTGGAGCCTGTGCCCCGCAACGGGAGGGGCCGCGATAGTGAAAGGCCCGCGCACCGCGATGAAGAGCGGTCCCCGCACCGCGATGAAGAGTGGCCCCCGCTTGCCACAACTAGAGAAAGCCCTCGCACGAACTGAAGACCCAACACAGCCAAAAATAAATAAATAAATAAAGTAGCTATAAAATTAAAAAAAAAAAAAAAAAAAGTACTAACCATGTGCCACAAACTCAGGAATGACAACAGAACCACAGTGGTAGGGAGTTGATTTAAAAAAAAAAAAAAAAAATAGATAAAATGGACAGGGAATAAAAAGAAAGAAAAGTTTCTAGGATTCCTCCTGTAAGATCAAAACTGATTCACTGGGTCCTAATGAGAACTAAAGTTTAAGGTATAACAGTTGACAGGACTGAGATAAATTTTATAATGCACACACACACATATATATGCTTTGTATAAGATGTTTACATCTCTTTTTGTTAATTACATTGTGATATACACATGTTTCACTGGGGAATGCTTCCCCTGCTTGGTATTATAAGACAAGTCATATAGATCTGCCCGTCAGAAAATATTAATTAAACATACTAAAAGAAAACCCAATACAGTCACCTGAGCCATACAATATAAATTAAAACTGGGAACTAATATTCAGGGGCTAATAAAAATGAAATTAGTGATTTTGCTCTGGGTTTAACTTGTGCACTCAGAAAGAGGGCCTTTGTTAATGCCTTATGCAAGCTTTAAAGACATGATAAATTAAACCTTAAAGTCTAGAACAAAGAACTCTTAAATTTCAGTTTAGTTAGAAATCTTCTCACTGATATAGAAAATACAGTTGGGCAGATCAATCTTTTAATATTGCTTAGGTGACAGACCACTTCTTTAAAGAGTTAAAAGCAACTGTTTTTGTCTTGCAAATCTCTGCAAATCAGAAAAGTAAGTACAGGCCACAAGGACCTGAGATTGAGCTTAATTAGCTCAATCAGGTAGAACCTGAAACCAAAGGGGAAGAAAAAAAGGAAAAAAAGTGACATGTAAATTCAAACTGCTGGAAAGCCTCCCTCAGCTGAAAAATCTAATTATAACCTCCTTAGAATTTTATCAAGGACAAATACAAATTTTAAGTCTTTTCCACAAATAGTAAAGCCTTAATCATCTAAGCAAGCAAATGTAATTTTTCCTAACTGTTATTTATAAACCAGTAAGTTTATATTGTAATACCTGATTCATAACTAAGTTTTTTTTTCTTTATGTTAAGCCATGAGATCTCTAGTACACATTACATGTATGAGCTGTCTCTATCTCTGGAATATATTATCAAAATTAACTTTATAAAAAAGCTCTATTTAATTGACTTAAAAGTAAGCACTTGCAAATTAAATATTTCTAAATATAAAAAAAAAAAAACCCAGCCAAAATGACTTTCAGGTTCATGTGAACTGGGAAATATTAAATATTAAGTTAATGCCTGGTATTAAGATTAGTTTGTTTGTTGATCTAATTAATATAGACATGTCTTTAGAGTCATCAACATTAAGTATAATACTTTTATTGTATCTAGGTTTTATAGAAGTTAAATATTATCTTGTTATATCCATTATAAATTTGTCAGCCAGAAAAATAACTTGGTGTGATAAAATTCTTATAAATAAATTAAATACAAATGAGATAAGAGCTTTTGGGTAAACCCTTCAGAAATAATTATGTTTTAAAATGTTTACTTAAAATGATCTCTCTGGATATTTGGTAACTTAAAATTCTAGAGTTCTGCTAAATTAAGTTAAATGATAAAAGTTTATTGAATAGCTAGGTCATTTCCAAAGAAAATAAGATACTGGAACATTAATTGCTAAACAGGCCTAAATTTATCTACATAGGAGAAACTAAAGATGTTTGGGTTTATTAGACACATGTCTTGTACCACACTGAAGAAAGAAATTATATGTTTCATGAGGCCATGAGATGTTCCAATCAGGAAATGCTTGTATGACAAACAGTTTACAATTACTGCTTATCAGTTTTTGCTAGAGATTAAGGTTTTTAAAGGTTAAATTCATAATATGTAACTAAAGCTATAGGAATAATAAAGGAATATTTCAGTATGCAAGGAAAGTAGGATGTGTGTTTTCAGCAAAAGAAGGTATGAGGAGTGGCAATATATTTGGTTAAGGAAAAATAATTTGTCCTAGAGCTGGTTGTTTTTGAATGGGAAAATAAGGGACAAACTAATATGGATACAGAAAGTGATGGAAGGTTGTGGAAAAGGAACCCTGAGAAATGAGTTTCATGCAGTGTCAGGATTAGCTAAATTTAGATTGAATTTAATTAAGTGAATGTATTTTGTTGTTAAAAGTAAGCTGATACAGGACTGGAGTTTAATTTTTCTCTCTATTAAGAGAAGAAAGTTTTCTTGGAGTGCTGCTTTTGATAACAGATTGTGTGAGTTTCTGTGCCTTTAAGTGATCTGTATTTGTGTTTTTCTGAAATCTTTGTCACTTTAGTGGAGTAAATAAGTATTATTTCACAATGACCTCATGTGTTTTAAAACCTTTTTGATATTTTTAACAGACTTCCCAAATATCAAATTGTAACTAAAGTTCTTTTAGCCTCCAGCTAACTCTGGGATGCTTCAAAGGAACCCTGAGGCATCACAGGGAAGAATATTAAACTAATTAAGTTTATTTGGTATGCTAAATTACTTGAGAAACATTGTCAAGTGATTGGAGATGAACCTTAAGTTATAGTGTATGGATAAATATTATTAACATAGATATTCCAAAATCTATATGGAATTCCTAAAATCTGATATCCCCTGATAATAATGTTATCAGTCATAATCCTAGCTATTATCTTAAAATATTGTATGTCACAGAAATATCCAAGTTTCTTGCCAATTGCATTGTAATCAAATCTTTAACCATGCCATTTAAAGTTTTGTCCTTTACTGACAATCATTATCTTACACTGATGCTTTTATAAAATAAAGATCTTCAAGAAAATTCATAGAAGGACTTTTTTGACAGATACGCATTTCTGGTAAGTTTTAGATCAAGCCACTAAAATGGGAAAACTTAATAACTTCATCCAAATCAATAGGAATTAATTAATTACATGGGACTGAATGAACTTATGAATATGATTTATAACTTTATGACTTTTTTTGGAAATATACTAGCTTTTAATATTTGTTTTCAAGAAAAACCTTTCCTCTTAGTCTATGACCTACAACAAGTTGATAATGTGTACATTTGTAAACAAAGATGAAACATTTATCTATTTCTTTCCACCTGATCCTTTCAAAATTTGGCTTCTCCAGCAGGCTCTCCTGTGGACTTGATGATTTATTGCAACCAGATTACAACTAGTTATACTAATCTTTGTTTTAATTTGTTCCTTATTTCCAAGTAATTTATGCTTTGTGTGTCTCTCTCTGCTATACTATGACTTTATTAATATCATTAGCTGTATTATTTATATTCTGTCTATTTTTTAATGTTGTTATCTCTTACATTACCCACTATGTAACCAGGCCTCCAATAAAATTGATTATGGATAAGCATCTTGAGGAAATAGATCACATTTATGACTCTACATAGAATAATTGTAATAGTGTGATTTTAGGTATGGGAAGAAGCAACAAGGGAAAACATTTCCTGGATGATTGACTAGTAAGACAGAGGATCCAGAGAATTTTAAATTATCAACAGGGACTAATCCAGAAATTAGCACCTGGAGTTGCATATCAACAAGAATCTTCCCCTGATCTAGAAATGAGCATTCCTAGCAAGGTGGGACAAAAATTGGTCATGAAATGTCTCCCAAACATTGGTTGAATTTTGGACCAAAGGGATGGACTGTGAATGAAAAATATAGTCAGCCATATCAGGAAATAAAGTATGTTGCAGCCATCAAGCCATCACATTACAGCCGCTCTGATAGTGAGCCCTGAGGGAACTCAGGATAGGAACAGGATGCTCCCCCCATCTAGCAGTCAGCTACTGCAGCTGTCCCCCAACGGTGCACCCTAAGGAGACTCAGGGTGAGAAGCACAGGATGCTGGCCCCAGATAGCTGAGGTGTCTATCAAAGAAGTGATTTCAGTGAGCCCAGACTCTTGCATCTTCCCATACATAGAAAAGCACGAAATTCCTTAACTGGAGATATCTGGTTTTCCCTAATGAACAGTAATCTTTTGATGTTCCAACTGCCTGGTCTTTGTTGTAAAATCTCCTATATATCCTGGCTCCCCCCCACCCTTGCCTCTTGGGAGCAGTCTCTCAGAGTTCTCTGAGATGCTGTATCCTGGGCTTAAGTTCTCAGATTTATCTGTCAGATAAAACATAATTCTCAACTTCTAGGTTGTACTTTGTTTTCAGTCAACAATACCAAGCTCAGATTTAATACCTGACATAGTTGCAGATTTGAACTTCCCCAGGAATATAATCTCAATTGACCAGTTTGGAATTTTCTGGTCAGCACCATTGATTTAATTCAATATGTGGGTCCTTTTTATCCACCCCAACCCCAAAGGAGGAAGAGGTAATCTGTGTGATAGACCCTTGCCCTTCTCCCAAACAAAGTTGACCTAGCCTGAAGCAATCCTTTATTTTCTTTGGTTAATAGCTTCTTTGCCCCACCCCCTTCTGCCTATAAAAACTTTCCATTATGTGTAAACCCTCAGAATGCCATGAATCATTGAATAAAGTCAATTAGATCTTCAAATTCACTTAGTTAAATTTTTGTTTTTTTAACATAAGAAATATATGTTAGGTCATTTAGAGGACCAAAATATATTTCTCATGTGTATTTGGTCTTTGCCTATAGTTCCTGTCTCACAGCTTCCAAAATCCTTGGAATTTCCTAAGTGATAAAAGCAATGGGAATGTTGTCAAACCCAAGTTCATATTCTCGTTGCACAGTGAGGCCAAACAAACCAAAACGTCAGAGTTTGGAGCAGAGAAAGTTTTATTTGAGCAGGGCCAAATAAGGAGAAGGGCGTCTCATGCTTAAAAGACCTGAACTCCCTGATGGTCTTCAGGGAAGCTTTTAAAGGCAAATTTTTGGGGGAGGCCTGCATGATGCATAATTTTTTTCTCATTGGTTGGGTGTGAGGTAACAGGATGGTGTTCCAGGAATCTTAATCATCAGCCTTCTGGTTCCAACCAGTCTGGGATCTAGTGCTTGTGTTCACCCGGAAGTTACCATCCTCCACCTGGGTGGGAGCCTTAATTCCTGTAGAATAACTTAAAGATATGCATCAGATAGTTATATATATCCCCCAGGAGGAACTAGGACTCTGCTTTATCACTGCACTTTTTTTCTTGACTGCTTTTCCTTTGTTTCTGCATTCCCTCCCTTCTCTAATTAGTAACTGTTTGAATCTCCCCTTTGGAATTTAGGAAAGGTCTAGGAGGGTGAAGCCTTTTTCTACAAACAAGAAACAGGGGACACAGAAATGCTTTTGTACCTGGGAGGAACTGCAGGGTCCTGCTAGGTTTCAATCCCCCCCTTTTCTTTGATATCCCTCAATCTTTAGGGGGAACAGATGTGGGACAAGAAAGAGAATAATGTTTTGGATAGAGAGGTTAATCATAAACTCAAGAGGGAAACTTGGTTTCAGAAGACTGGGTTTTAGGCAAACTCAGTTTTAGGGGTACTAAGTTTCACCAGTATGTGGTCATCTCACCACGTACTTTTGAGCAAACCATTCCTTCTGTCCTTATGTCCTTCTACCTCTTTTCCACTTGGAAAAATCTTCTTTCAAAACAATGCTTGGTCAGTAATTCTTCTTTAAAGACTGCAGCTTTTTTACAGATCATATCTCCCAAACTGTGGAGTATGCCCTTCAAGTAACACCAACCTAGAATATGGGCTCAGACCACACCCTTAAACTCTACAACCTGCCCCACCAATAAAGTGTACCATGCCCCACTTTCATTACCTGCACATCACAAATGCTGCATTGCATTATAATGATAGGCACCCCTGACCATGAGCTTGCTATGTGCAGGGCTCCTTGCTAAGTACATTTTAGAAAGTGAGAACTTAAACCATCTAACTCCCAGTCCCTGCCTTAAACTATACCAAGGATTCTTCCTTGTTCCTCTGTTAACCATGCTAGAAACAAGCAGAAGTTGCTCAGTTACTTGTTCTAGGAAATACTGACTCCTAGGATATATGACTGCAAGCTGGCTAAAACAGCCTACTTGTCATTCAGGCCCACTTGTGACCCCTCACCTTACCACCAATTCAAAGCTACTCTGTCATTAACTCTGCCTGATCCCAATCATTTTCCTGCATTTGCAAGGCTTCAGCCTGGACCCTCCCCCATTTCCCACTTCTGAGACTCAGTCACCCGTGATGATCTCCCTTACAGCAGTTGGTTAATAAACTTAGCTTTGCCTGATCAATACGTTTTATGGTGGTCTTTGGGGAGGACCTAAAAATAAATAAATAGGTGCTCAAACATCATAACTGAGCCCTGTTCATGCGTCCATTTCACATCTGGGGAGGGAGAATTAATATTGTTAAAATGACCATACTACCCAAGGCAATCTATAGTTTCAATGCAATCCCTATCAAAATACAAAGGGCATTTTTTCACAGAACTAGAAAAAATAATTTTAAAATTTGTATGGAAAAACAAAAGACCCTGAATAGCCAAAACAAACTTGAGAAAGAAGAATAGAGCTGGAGGAATCACTCTCCCTGACTTCAGACTATACTACAAAGCTACAATAACTAAAACTGTATGGCACTGGCATAAAAACAGACATATAGATCAATGGAACAGAATGGAAAGTCCAGAAATAAACCCACACACTTAAGGTCAATTAATCTACAGCAAAGGAGACAAGAATATACAATGGAGAAAAGACAGTCTCATCAATAAGTGGCTTCTTTGAAAACTGGATAGCTACATGAAAAAGAATGAAATTAGAACATTTTCTAGCACCATATACAAAAATAAACTCAATGGATTAAAGGATATCATAAACTCCTAGAGGAAAATATAGGCAGAACACTCTTTGACATAAATCATACAATATTTTTTGGATCTGTCTCCTAAAGCAAAGAAGACAGATGACTTTTTACTCAGCTATGATAAAGAATGAAATTTTGCCATTTGCAGCAACATGGATGGACTTGGAGAGTATTATCCTAAGTGAAAAAGTCAGACAGAGAAAGACAAATACTGTAGGATATCTTTTATATTTGGAATCTAAAAAAATACAACTAGTGAATATAACAAAAAAGAAGCTGACTCACAGATATAGAGAACAAACTAGTGGCAATGAGGAGAGGGAAGTGGGGAGGGACAACATGGGGTAGGGGATTAAGAGGTACAAACTATTATGTATAAATTAAGCTTCAAGGATATATTGTACAGCATGGGGTATATAGCCAATATTTTATAATAATTATTTATATAAATGGAGTATAACCTTTATAGTGTGAATCACTATATTGTACACCTGTAACATATTGTACACCTGTAACATATAATATTTTACACCACCTATATTTCAATTAAAAAATAAAAATAAAGTACTGCAAAGAAATCCTTATATTTGACAACAAGGGTATCTTTCTACCTCCAGATACAGGGAGTACACCTTTGACACGAGAGATTTATTTCCTGCTTTCAGGGAGACAGAAAGGAGGGTCAGAGTGCCCCTCTTGTGTTGGCTGTTTCTTAAGTAACTTTAATTCAAAATAATCAATATGCCCTTTTTTGGCACATTTTGGTGTGACCTACTCTTGGCCCCGACATGTGTAAGTCAAATCATTGTGCTATAAACCTTAAACTTATATAGTGCTGTATGTCAATTGTATCTCAATAAAACTAGAAGAAAAAAAAAAGAAAAGATGGAGCATGGAGGTGGTTTCTGAAAAGGGTACCCTGTCCCCATAAAAGGTTGAGACTCCTAGGCAGAGAGGTGAAGTAACTCCAGCAATTATTAGGATCTGTGAGTAGAGACCTGAACCTTTCTTCCTGAGTGAATCTCAGCATGAAGGCCTCTCTACAGAAAAGCTCCACAACCAGGGAAGAACTGACCTGAATGTTGGGAATGGCAGTTCACAAATAGCCTAAGGTCCAAAGTCTCCATAAGTCCTGGAGACAGGGCCAGCCCTGGGACACATAGTACAATTTGGCAGTGACATGTGTTCTTTTAGTAAAATTGATAATTCCCCTCCTGTAAAAATGGTGGTTAGCTGGAACTGGATTTATGTATGTATGTATGTATGTATTTACTGCTCTTTGAAAACCTATAAAAAGGGGGAAGCGTTTCCTAGCAAAGTCTGGAGGGAAAGAGAAGGATTGACTATGAGAGCAGAGGTATTTTTACTTAACCCGGGGCTCAAGAGAGGAGTGAAGGCCCATTATTGAAAGGATACCATGTGTACAGGAAACACCTATGATATGTATGCCTGGCCCCGTGGCCGGCAGTGGGTGTGAGAAGACTGTGGTGTGTCATCACCTAGGCTCCTCCTTGGGTAGGCGCTTCTGTCTCCGGGTGTGATGCTCGGGGCCCTTTGGATCCTCATCCTCACTGTTCTTCCCTGACATTTCCATCCAAGGCGACACCAGGAAGCCCAGGCAGAGAGTTCGGGGTATCAGCCTTTCCTCTTCTTTTTTCTTAGGGGAGAGAAACCAGCCCTGGATTGAGGAGCCCTGAGCATCAGAGGAGGAGACTCCATCCCACTGACCAGCAGCCCTGCCTGTCACCTTCAGGGATTCTTCCGACTCCCCGGGCCCATGCCTGGGCACTGCCCCACAGACTCCATAAACGTCACACCACAAGCCCACAGGAAATATGCAGAGCAGCTCCTGGGGACTCGGTTACATGGCTCTCATAGCTGTTGATGGAACAGACAGAGCTAAATCTTCAGGCATTGCTTTGAAACGAGCCCACCTGATGTTATGATAATATTCCTTCACATTCCTCTAAAAGAGCACAAAGGAATATCAAAGGAGATATGACACTCCAGGAAGAGAGATCTGTGCCTCTTCAAAACCAAATAAGTGTGTTCACTTTGCATTGCCAGAAACTGTTGTATCTAATTTAATAAGTCTAAATTGATTATTTATAGGTACAGCAGATAAAAAAGCAGAAAAGTTCAGACCATTATGCTGGATAGCGTTGCTCATGACACTGACCTCCCTCCTTAAGCCCTACTTTTGCTGTCACACCAAGAAGGAGGAGGGATGTCTCTGTTTAGAAGGCAGCTTTGTGTTTTAATGATGCTCCTCAGGGACAGTAATAAGACAGAAAGTTTGGTTCAAAAGCACCGTGAGCTCTTCATCCTTCCTCATAAGTCATGAAAGGAGAGAGTTCCAAATGGGCTGGAGGAGTGCCCGCCATCAAGAGGCAGACTTTCAAGAATGGCACAGCTGCGAGTTTGGACAAATCTTTAATAACGTCTTCTCTCCAAGAAAAGGCTAATGGCATCGTTTCTTTGGCTACAGAGTAGGAATTATTCCTCAGGATGCTGACGTGGTGAATGTCAGCCTCCTGATGTAGGGTCTTCTTTAGCAATAACTCTGCTGTCCTGTCAGAGTCAAGGAGGGAAGGGACTCTTCATATGGCCAGACTGTAGCTTGATGGGGTCTCCTCTCTCTGGGAACCTCATATGGCTTCCTCCTGTAGCAGAGTCTCTTGAAATGAGAGGCTCTGTAGATTTCTCTGCAGCAGGATCAGAGATGCCAAAAACAGCATATGCACTGAAGAGGCCAATCTGGGGCAAAGCTATTTGCTCCTTGTATTGCTGTCTGACAACCCACAGGTCGTGATCAATGAACTCTCAGCCCTTAGCATCAGGCTCAAGCTCCTGAGAGGAGAGAGGACACTCCCCATGCTGGCTGCCTTCGCACAGTCTGTAGCCAATCTCTGAGAGCCTGGGGTGGGAATGCACAGGTGAATAAATCAGAGTCTTCAAGTCACTGAAAGCAAACTCAAGGTCTGATGCAGAGTCTGCTATGACAGAGGTACACATAAAGAAATTCAGGGGAGGGAGAGCAGACTGTGCTGGGAATGGCTGAGGTAGAACTAAAGCTACCCATTTCTCAGGCTTTGCAACGTCTACCAGCAGAATTGGGACCTGTTTTATCTCTCCTAAGTTTTGATGATGAAGCGTTTCTATCTAGAAATCCCCTCTTAGTGCCTTTACATTATTAAACTTCAAGGAATGATTAAAACGAAAACGTGCTTTAGACAAGACAACAATAATATCTTAACAACAGTAATATATTAACAATAATATCTTAATATGTCCCTGATCCTGGGGGTTTTACTTGTGGGGCTCAAAATTACTCCATTGGGAAAAGGCTCATTGGAATTCAAGAGAAACACTGAGCATCGTGTGCAGCTGCTTTCCCATGAGCTGCACCTGTACTCCCATCTTTGTGGGGTCTGGCAAGATGAAACAATGAAACCAGGAAACCAGGACTCGATACTCATCCTTCACTTCTCTATAAGGAGTGAAAACTTCCCCTGTGCCCCTGTGGAGCTGACCAGACCCAGGACACCCTCAGATGCTGTGGGCTCAACCACTGTTGCCAGAACTTTATCAGGCAAACTAATTCCAGCACACCTGTATCATTAGAACGCCAGGCTTTACCTACAATCAAATTTACTTGAGATCCTGGGATGGTGTATTTAAAATGAAAGTCATATATTTTAGTGGCACCAGACCAGATGAAGAAATGGTTACCAATCCACCTGCCTATTTATGGCATACAACACACAACATCAGACAGTGCTGCTGCTGGTGGCAGAACTACTACGAATGGGGAAATTCTATGTATTCCTGGATTCTTATGTTTGCAGCTTGTTTTACCTGGCTCCCTCTTTAAATCTAGAATACTTTATGGATGTACCAAGATACATACAAATATATTTATTTAAATAAACTTTTACTTTAGAATAGTTTTAGATTTACAGAAAAGTTGCAAAAAGTTTCCTCATACGCCACACCCAGCTTTCCTTTTTATTAACATCTCACATTAGTATGACACATTTCCCCTCACAATTAGTGAACCACTATTGAGATATTATAATCAACTAAAGTACATAGTTTATTCAGATTTCCTTAGTTTTCACCTAATGTCTTTTTTCTATTTCAGAATCACATTCAGGATATAATATTTGGTTGTCATAGCTCCTTGGATCCTCTTGGCTGTGAAAATGTCTCATATGTTCTTTGTTTTTGATGACCTTGACAGTTTTGAGGAGTACTAGGCAGATATTTTGCAGAACATCCGTCAGATGGGATTAAAAAAAAAATTTTTTTTCATGGTTAGACTGAGTGATGAATTTGGGAGAGGAAAATCAAGATAGTAAACTGCAATTCTCATCACATCATATCAAGAATAAATACTATCAACATGACTTCCTTTGGGGAGGGGGAATTTTCCTCCACTACACCTCCTGAGTTCTTGTGGCAGGACTAATAATAAAATTTGACACAAGACAGATTAATAGGAGAAATAGAAACAAATTTTAATTGTGTGCACAGAGGTCCCATAGAAATGGGACCTAAGAAGTGACCAAAGCAGGCAGCTTTTATACTTTTCCAACAAAGAAACAATGAATTTGTGAGAAATTGACAAGACAAAGAAACTTAGGTTTGGGGCACCCAATTAGCAGAGAACCTAAACAGAGTTTGGGCTTGGGTAGTCAATTAAAGAAGTAACAAGGTTTGTTTACATAGGCTTCTCAGCCTGTTTTTTTTTTTTTAACATCTTTATTGGAGTATAATTGCTTTACAATGGTTTGTTAGTTTCTGCTGTATAACAAAGTGAATCAGCTATATGTATAAATATATCCCCATATTCCCTCTCTCCTGCGTCTCCCTTCCACCCTCCCTATCCCACCTTTCTAGGTGGTCACAAAGCACGGAGCTGATCTCCCTGTGCTATGCTGCTGCTTCCCACTAGCTATCTATTTTACATTTGGTAGTGTATATATGTCCATGCCACTCTCTCACTTTGTCCCAGCTTACCCTTCCCCCTCCCTGTGTCCTCAAGTCCATTCTCTACATCTGCGTCTTTATTCCTGTCCTGCCCTTAGGTTCATCAGAACCATTTTTTTTTTTTTAGATTCCATATATGTGTTAGCATATGGTATTTGTTTTTCTCTTTCTGACTTACTTCACTCTGTATGACAGACTCTAGGTCCATCCCCCTCACTACAAATAACTCAACTTCATCTCTCTTTATGGCTGAGTAATATTCCATTGTATATATGTGCCACATCTTCTTTATCCATTCATCTGTCAATGGACTTAGGTTGCCTCCATGTCCTGGCTATTGTAAATAGAGCTGCAATGAACATTGTGGTACATGTCTCTTTTTGAATTATGGTTTTCTCAGGGTATATGCCCAGGAGTGGGATTGCTGGGTCACATGGTAGTTCTATTTTTAGTTTTTTTAAGGAACCTCCATACTGTTCTCCATAGTGGCTGTATCAATTTACATTCCCACCAACAGTGCAAGAGGGTTCCCTTTTTTCCACACCCTCTCCAGCATTTATTGTTTGTAGATTTTTTGATGATGGCCATTCTGACTGGTGTGAGGTGATACCTCACTGTAGTTTTGATTTGCATTTCTCTAATGAGTAGTGATGTTAAGCATCCTTTCATGTGTTCATTGGCAATCTGTATGTCTTCTTTGGAGAAATGTCATTTAGGTCTTCTGCCCATGTTTGGATTCGGTTGTTTGTTTTTTTGATATTGAGCTGCATGAGCTGCTTGTATATTTTGGAGATTAATCCTTTGTCAGTTGCTTCATTTGCAAATATTTTCTCCCATTCTGATGGTTGTCTTGCAAATGAAGCAACTGAAATTACTAAAGTCAGAAAGAAAAGCAGGGACATTACTACCAATATTACAGAAATTAAAAGGATCAGGAGAGAGTGCTATGAAAAACTGCACACCAACAAATTGGACAACCTAGATGAAATGAACAAATTCATAGAAATACACAACCTACCAAGACTGAATTATGAAGTAGAAAATCTGAATAAAGCTATACCTCGTAAGGAGATTGACTCAATAATAATAATAATAATAATAATAATAATAATAATAACCTCCCACAACAACAAAAAGCCCTGAACAAGATGGCTTTGCTGATGAATTCTACCAAATCAATACTGTAGTGAGGTACTACTTGATGCCCATTAAGATGGATTTTTTTTTTTTTTAAGGAAGATAGATTTGTCAAGGATGTGGAGAAATTTTAACCCTGGTACATTTCTGATGGAATGTAAAATGCTGTAGCCATTGTAGAAAACAGTTTAACAGTTACTCTAAAAGTTCAATATGGAATTATCATATGACCCAGCAATTCCACTGCTGGTATATCCCCAAAATAATTGAAAGCAAGGTTTCAATCAGATAATTTTATACCAATATTCATGACAGCATTATTCACAATAGCCAAAATGTGGAAAAAATTCAAATATTCATCAAAAGTAGAAAGGATAAACAAAATGTAGTATATACAATGAAACATTTTTTAGCCTTAAAAGGAAATGAAATTCTGATACACAATACAGTATGGATAAACCCTGAAAACATTATGCTAAGTGAAGTAAGCAAGATACAAAAGAACAACACATATTTTATGATTCCACATATGTGAGGTACCTGGAATATGCAAATTCACAGAGACAGAAAGTTAAAATAGAGTTTACCAGGGCTGGGGGTGGGGAGGGATGCAGAGTTATTATTCAATGGGTACAGTTTCTGTTTAGGATGATGAAAAAGTTCTGGAATAGATAGTGGTGGTGGATGCACAACATTGTGAATGTACTTAATGCACCTGAATTATAATTGGTTAAAAGAGTAAATTTTGTGTTATGTATATTGAACACAATAAAGAAATGGGGGGAAACCCTCTAACACCTCCCAGGTAATGCTAAGTACAGCAGGGTTGATAAATACTGGTCCTGATCCTTGGTACCAATTCACCAATAGAAAACTCTCCTTTAAATGAGCCTCTTCACATGTCACCCTCAATGTGATGGTATAGATGCAGGCTTTCAGTGAGCCTATGCACCTTTCATCTTGTACCTATGTACCTTGGGCACACATGACTTAACTTCCCTAAGACTCAATTCTCTCATCTGTAAAATTGGGATGTTCCACATTTTTAAAAAAATTTAATAAGATTACTTTATACAGGGGGCTTAGAACAGTATATGACACCTGGTTCACATCGTGGTGATAACTATGATGGTGATGATGAAGATTCCCTAAATCAGAGATTGGGGATGTGTGGGTAAAAATGGGCTTAGAGCAATGGTTCTCACATGTGAGCAGCACCAGAATCACCTGGAGGCTTGTTAAAATACACTCTCAGGTCTTGGGTGGGCCCAGGCATTTCTAACAGGTAATTATCTCAGGTGATATTAATGTTGATGGTCTAGGATCCGCACTTTGAGAACCATGGATTTGGAGCTATCGCTGAGATCTCCATCCCCTGGATGATCCAATGCTTTCCCATAGACCCTGGTCCAAGAATGTAATTTTAAAAGAGGTTTCCTATCTTATTAGAGGCAATATCGGCTTGCCTTTCAGACATATATAACCTTAACCTTTAGAATTCACCAAGCATCTCAAAAATGCATATGCATATTAAACAAAGTAGTCAGAATTTGAACTAAGTTTGAAGCTAATTTTTAAAATTTCCATTTTAAAACTCAGTAAATTCAGTAATGGAGTTTCTGAAAACCTGGAGGAGTATGTAGGCATGCTTTGGGAGAACAAACCAGTGGGAAATCACTTCTGAAAACTCTGGGCCTTGTTCTAGCTGTTGGAACCTCTTCTACCTTTGATGGAGAAGGGACATCTGCATCAGACTTCCTGCCAGATGTCCTTGTTATAGCTTTCTGTCACACCAGCGTGGACTTTGAGAAATGCAATGGAACAAGCATATGCAGATGCATTGGCATCAGAAACCAGTGGATACAAGGGCTTAAGCCCCTTTCCTCTAAAAGATGGAAAAAAGCGTACTTGGGTTTGAGGCTTGGAACTCCTCCTGTAGGTATGTTGACAGGTTATCTGCTCTTTCTTAGCATTTGTAATCTCATATATAAAATGGGGAAATAATTGCTACCTACTTTAAGGGATTGGTATTGTACTTGGTACATGGTAGAAAACCAGGAAATGACTGTTTATATTATTAATAGTTGTTATTGTTTGATGATCCCAGGAGTCCAGATTCAGTCTGATATTCAGTCCTGAAATGAAAAATCACATGGATTCGGTTTTCTCCTTTTTCTTCTTATTTCTTTTCTTGTTCTTTTCTGTCCTCCTCTTCCTTCCTCCCACTCTTTCATACTTTTTGTTGGCAAACTTCTATAGACAAGTTTCTCATAAGGTTTTTTGGGTGTGCTTGTATATTGCCCCCTCCTGTTGAAATTGAGTCCCCCTAAAACTGAGTTTTCCTGCTGAGTTTATGATTAACATATCTATATGAAACGTTATTCCCTTTCTTGTCCTACCCCTGTTCCCTTCTGTGTTTAGGAGTATCAAAGAAAAGAGGGAACTGAAATGAAGCAGGGCTCTTCAGGGCACTCCTGGGTACAAAAGCCCTCATTTCTTATTGGTAGAAAAAGCCTTTAGTCTCCTAGGCCTTCCTTGAATTCCAAAGAGCAGACTCAAGCAGTTACTAATTAGATAAGTGAGGGAAGGCAGGAACAAAGGAAAAACTGCCAAGAAACAAGAGTGCAGTGATAAAGCAGAGTCCTCCAGTTCCTCTGCAAGGAATAATAACAGTCTGATGCTATCTGAGTTTTTCTGCAGGATGTGAGACCCCTACCCAGGTGAAGGATGGTGACTACATGCTGAGATCCCAGACTGGTCAGAACCAGAAGGTTGATGATTGAGATTCCTGAACACTATCCTGTTACGTCACCACCAACCAATCAGAAGAAAGTCATGCATTCTGCTGTCCTCACCCCACACTCTTCCCTGAAAACCATCAGGGAGTATGGGTCTTTTGAGCATGAGTCACCCATTCTCCTTGCCTGGCCCTTGCAATAAAACTTCCTCTGCTCCAAACTCAGACGTTTAGGTTTATATGACTTCACTGCATTGGGCGCACAAGCTTGGGTTTGACAACACTGCATTTCTCCCTCCTTAGACCCCTTTAGGAGATTCAGCCTTCTACAGAGTTCCTCTAATCCCACTTGAGGATCTCTAAAATCAGTTAAGCCTAGGCAAGTAGCGTCCCATGCAGCCTCATTGGTATGCTACTCCAGCCAAGAGTGCTGGGTACTGTAATTGACACATGAATTATGTATGCTGGGGCTCAGTGTAACATTTAGCATGCCTGAAGCACTGTACATATTGAGGGAGAGTCATTTTGATTCTGTGATGTATTATACATCCACAGCCTTCGCAGGACTCAGGGCCCCCATGTTGGTGTCTGAGAGCTGGCTTGGGTGAGTACAGTATGTGGCTACATCCCTCTGCTCCAGGTCCTATGGTCACTGCACTCAAATCCTCAGCCCAGAGTGGGAGGCTGCACTGCCATTTGTCCCTCCCTCTGTGTCAGTTTCATTAGGTTTTAGCCTTTTCTTTTGCCCTGGAATGTGCTGACTTCTCAAGCTCTAAGTTAAAGTTCAGTTAAAACCAGCCTCTCCCTCTAAACCACCCAGTAAACGTGATTTCCAAACATCACTCTGCTCTCCATAACACAGGGCTGTGGTTCTCTGCAGTCCTTTAGCAGTGCCGCCATGACTCTCTGGGATGGAATTGTCCACTCATGGGACCACACGGCTCTGCACAGGTGGGGACTTCCATAGGGAACTTCATCTGCAGAAATAAACCAAGTCCCTCCTGGATAACGTGTACTGCCCTGAGATCACCAACACACCTTCAGACAGTAGACCCTTTGCCAAGAATACCACTTCTTCCCTTCATTATCTGGGAAAACCAGGCATTCCTTTCACAGTCCATTTCAGCTGAACCCTCTATTAAGTCCTTCCTACTCCTCTTATCTGCCTGCTCCCTCACCACCACCACCCCTGCCCCCCAAAAGAAACCACACACACACATACAACAAAAACAATATTTCAGGAGGACATCCACCATGTCTGGTAAAAGCCAGTTATTGCACATGTCAATTTTACTGTAATTGTTTCTCTCTCACTAGACTACTAGCTTCTAGAGGCACAGCATTACAATATCTTTTTATCCTCATCACTAGACTATAGCGTTGTGCTCGTGCTGGAATTTGCACAGTAATCTATCATCTTGATTTTATGAAAATGTGGTTTATTCCAGAGATAATGCTTGCACAAACAGTGGTGGCTGGAGGCTGTGGAAGAACCAGGGACTTGAAATTCAAACCACTTGGCTTCAGTGTTGACTTTGTTAATGACGTTACCAGATGAACTGACTTTGACACCCGAACCCAAGCTCACCTGACCTCCTTGGCAACTGGAAAGACCAAGTCAGCATAGTTTAGGATATGAGCCTAGATGTAAAGGGCTATCAACGGTGCAGGTGTATTTCCTGGGAGAGTGCATTCACTTTCCAAAGCATTCTTACTTATTATTTAATTTTAATTGCCCTAACAAGTTCTGAAAGAGTTAGATATGGAAACTGTCAACTGAAGAAAAATGCACAACCTAAAAGTTGAAAGTTATGTTTTATTGTAGAGATTATTGAGGACTATAGCCTGGGATACAGCCTCTCAGATAACTCTGAGGAAAAGCTCTGAAGAGGTAAGAGAGGAACCAGGATATATAGGAGTTCTTGCTGAAAAAAAAAAAAAATGTAGTCAAACATGAAAAGATTACTGCTAATCACAAAAAATAGACATCTCAAGTTAATGATTTTAGCACTTTTCTATGTACTGGAAGATGCCAGAATTGGGGCTCATTGAAATTATTCCTTAGATATGCATCTTAACTATCTAGGGTCAGTATCCTGTTTTTCCCCATCCTGAATTCCCCTCAGGGTGCACCATCAGGGGCATCTGCTGTGGCTAATGGCTTGATGGCAGGCAACAATCATTGTATACTGGAATGGTAGGCAACATATTTTTGTCTGCATACCTGAGAACTGTAATCAACAGCCTTCCTGTTTCCTGTACTAAACAGTATTGGACCAAGCAAACATAACTCAGCTACTTTGCTTTGGAGAGAACTTGCTCCTGGAAGATAAGACTGAGAGCCACATAAAATAGCTTAGTACTTTCAATTTTAGATAAACAATGGATACATTTGGGTGTAATTATGCCTCATGCAATATTTGGGAGATATTTATAGTGACAGGGAGAATAAAGCTCCCAAGGGGATGTCCTAATACCCAGAAACCTGTGAATGTGTTACCTTACTTGGCAAAGGAGAATTAAGATTGCTAATGAACATAAAATAAGAGAATTCTCTGGGTTATCTGGGTGAGGCCAAAGGAACCACAAGGAACCTCAAATAGGGAAGAAGGAGTCAGAATAGTCAGTGTCAGAGTGATGTAGGTTGAGAAGAACTCTACTGGTCACTGCTTTGAAGATGGAGAAGGGGCCATCGGCCAAGGAATGCTGGCAGCCTCTAGAATTTGGAAAGAGCAAGTAACTGGATTCTCCCCTAGGGCCTACAGACAGGAATGCAGTCCTGCTGACACCCTGATCTTAGCCCAGGGAGACCCTCTGCAATATTCTGACCTCCAGAGCTGTGAGATAATAAATGTGTGTTGCTTTAAGCCACTGAGTGTTGCTTTAAGCCACTGTGTTGCTTTAAGCCACTGGTAATTTGTTACAGCAGCAATGGGAAACTATCACACATATACCTTAAAAAAATGGTTTGTTTGAAATTTAAATTTGAGTGACTTGTACAGCTGTCAGGGAGGAAGAAATTTTCCCTTATCCTCCTAGGTTTTTCTGGTTGGTCTAAGAATTAAGTTGACATGAGACAGATTAACAGGAGAAAATCATATGAAATGTAATAACATGTCTACATGGGAGAGACCCAGGAAACCTGAGTAACTCACCACAGTGGCCAAAACCCTCACCTTTAATACTATCCTCAGCTAAAGACAAAAGAGGATGTTGTGAGTGGGGAGAGTCAGTTCTGGGAGGTGACCAGGAAAAAGATCAGTAAACAAGAATGATTTTGATGCAGATTTAAGTCATTGCCTTCTCCACTGACAAGACTTTCTAGAGATTTGGTCCTCTTCTAGGTACAGCAATGGAGACCCCCTTACCTTGGAGATTTCCCTAACAAATGTAGTGTTTTTTATAAAAGGATAACTCCTAATTGGTTTTCAGCATTTTCCCCATTTCTGCTGTTTCTTAGAAAATAACCAGCTTAAAACAATTAATATGCCAAAGAGATATTTTGGGGTGACAAGTTTGCTCCCTTATACAGCCAAACTGAATTAGGGACAGAGACCAGGTCAGAAGTCCTGTCAGGGGCACTAAGTCCATGCAGTGGGGGTCAGGCAGGAGGCGCAGTGTTCTTATCTATAAAAGAGGGACAATAGTGAAAAAGTTGATTAAAAAGTTTTCATGTTGCCCCACAGGTGTGTCTTGAGTACTCAGTACAATAAATGTTGGAGCACTAGCATGTAGTGAGTAGTTCAGATTGTTTGGTCCCCCTGTGTACCCCCCATCCTTCCTGATCAAAACTGAGCAGGATCCTGTGGGACCCTCCAGGGGCACAAAAGTCTTTCTGTGTCCTCTGTTTCTTATTTGTAGGAAAAAGGCTGCAGCCTCCTAGACCTTCCCTGAGTTCCAAAGGGCAGATTCAAACAATTTCTAATTAGGGAAGTAAGGGAATGCAGAAGCAAAGGAAGAGCAGTCAAGAAACAATGGTGGGTCCAAGTTCCTCCTCAAGAGATTTACATACCAATATATCTTTGAGTTCTTCTGCAGGAACTAAGGGCCCCACCCAGGTGGAGGATGGTAACTTCAGGCTGAGCACAAGATTCCTGGAGCCCCCCCCTGTTACCTCACCACCAACCAATCAGAAGAAAGTCACACACCCTGCAGCCCTCACCCCAAATGTTGCCTTTGAAAACTCTTCCTTGGAAGCCATTGAAGAGTTCAGGTTTTCTGAGCACCAGCCACCTGTTCTCCCTGCTTGGCCCTGCAATAAACTTTGCCTGCTCTAAACTCTGACATTTTGGTTTGTTTGGCCTCACTGTGCATCGGGCACACAAATTTGGGTTCAACAACATGTGGCTGGTAGGAAGTGTCAACTGAAAAACATGCACAATGTGAGAGTTGTGAGTTGTTTTATTTGTGTCAAAATGAGGACTATGGCCCAGGAGATAGCCTCTCAGAAAGCTCTCAGGAACTTCTCCAGAGAGGTAAATGGGGAGGTCAGTAGGTATGTGATCTTGGTGAAGGGGGGTACGTGCAGTCAAGCACACATTTTGGCAGAGGCTTGCTGCTTGTCACAAGAATGTTACTGCTAGTCAGGAGGAGTAGACGTCTTCATTAAAGATTTTAGTGCTTTTCTAGATATAAGAAGATGCAAGAAATTAGGCTCATAAAATCTTCTGAAAATATCTATCTGAAGGCCTATTCTGCCAGTTTTTCACAGAGACAGAGTGCTTCATTCCTGGTCTCCACCTTGAACTCCTTTCAGGGTGTGTTGAAGGTCAATTGTAACAGGGAAGAACAAAATCTGACTCCATGTTGGATCTGTTTCTTTTACTTTTGCAGCCTTTGCTCTCCATTGCTTTTTGTTACTATAGTCACTAAAAGGATGCTATCTGTAGCTATAAGCATACATAATGGCCTCCCTTGGGGAACCCTGCTCCTCTGCCTAAATGTTAAACTAAAGTGCCTTTGTTCAGCTCACAGGGAAACATTCTGACCCTGCCCACCTGTGAATGACTGAAAGAAAGAAGAAATTAACACATCCTCTTCCCGATGTTGGCCAAGCCAGGAGATATTTTGCAAGACTAATGGTCTTTTTACTGTATTTCCTCACCTCCTCCCCCTCTCTGTTCTGTAAAAGAAACTGGTATCCAGACCCCGATAAGATAGTACTCTAGCTCATTAGTCCGCCATCTTCTCAGACTCCTGGCTTTCCAAATAAAGTCTCTACTCCTTGGCTCAATACCTCGTCTCCTGATGTATTGGCCTGTGGCGCAGCAAGCAGGGCAAGCTTGGACTTGGTAACATAACTGCAGTGGCTAGCGACCTAATCCTTATAGAGGCAGAAGGCAAGTGATAATTTTTATCTGGCAGGAGGGTCCTAATACCTTGCCCCGGCTTGGTTCTCCTGCATTTTTAGACTGGGGAGTCCAGGACATGCAGGCACAGCCTGGTGAGGTGCTGGCAGGACAGGGCGTGTGTTGTGGGGGTGTATGGTACTTCCTTCAACCGATCAGCTGTGGGTGGACCCCACATCCAGAATTCTGTTGCCAGGAGAAAACTAAGGGCTGTCCAGAACATCTCATAGACCTCGAATTGCAAGACATACAGTTAGTGACGTTCCTCAAGCTAAGGCACCCTGTGCTCTGTGGTGTGGACACACTGCCCTCGGAGCTCCTTCTGACTTTCTCTGAACTACATTTAAGAGGCAGAGGATGGGCTGTTCCCAGGCTGAGAGCACTTCTGCTGTAAACCCCGAAGGAGATTTACAGGGAAGCAAGATTCCTTTGTCATGGATCCTATTGCTAGGAGACTTCTGAATATTAACCTTCAAAACAGCTTCAGGCAATGCTAATCCTGCTCCCAATCAGTTCTTATCAGGAAACCTCCTGGATAAAATGCAGGAGGAAACTGGAGCTTGTGGGAGCTGACTGCTTTCTGTTTCCTGCTACAGTGAAAGTCAGAGTGGCTCTCTCCTTTCTCCCTTTCCTTCTTGCCGTCCCTGTAGTAATGGGAGAAGAAATTCTGAGGCTGAATTTATATACAAAATGGCTGTTAAAGCAAGAACCAGCCCCAGGAAATTCAACACTGGTTTCAGGACTTTGCTTTAACACGCCTGGGGCCAAACCTTCATCTACCTAATTAAACGGTGGGAGAACCAGTTTGGTCCAGGGCCTCACACACCTGCTTAGGAATCCCTTAGAAGTCCTCCCCAGGCCTCATCAGTGCACCCAGATCTCCTTCACCAGCTTAGCGTTCCTCCTGACAAAATAAAATGTATGGCTAAGACAATTATAGAGGAGGCGTTCAGCTAATCTTGTCTTTTTCAAGCTTAAAGACTTTCCAAGGCTTCCACCACTCTTATTAAAGTGCCAGGATTCCTAACATGCCACGTTCAGTCCTCTACCCATTTTCCTAGATCTATCTCCTCACTCCCTGCACGATGCTCTGTTCCGGCTTCACAAGCATGCCATGCCCTTTCTACCTGGGTTAGTGACTGCAGCCTGTTCCCTCTGCTGTGTACTTGGAATGCGAATGTTTTTTCAAACCCAGCCTCTTCTTGGGTCAGCCCTTGTTCTCAGCCAATTTCGCTCCTGTTCATCCTTTGTGTCCTGATTGAGCTGTCAGTACCTCTAGGAAGTGGTGGACTACTCCTGTGGCTTGGGGACCCCTCCTTGATACTTACAAAGTACCTTGCCTGCCTCAGTCCTCGCACTTGTCACCCCTCATGGGGCTGGTGTGTTTCCTTGTTTGCCTTCCTCTTCTCCGTGACAAGAAGCAGTTTGAGGGAATGGATGTCCACTCTTGTGTTTCAGTTGAATTCATACAGAATAACTGCTCCTTCTGCTTGAACACACCACTCCCAGACGCCCAGAAAGGAAAGGGAAATCATTTAATCAAATGAACTATTTGGCAAATAAGGGGGTGGATATCCAACTGCCAAAAGTTGGTGAGTAGATGGTATGTATGTTTTTCTCACTGTGTTCTCAATTTATTTTTATTTGATTTTATTTGTTTATTTTTGTCTGTATTGGGCCTTTGTTGCTGCGTGTGGGCTTTCTCTAGTTGCAGAGAATGGAGGCTACTCTTCATTGTGGTGTGCGGGCTTCTCACTGCGGTGGCTTCTCTTGTTGCAGGGCACAGGCTCTAGGCACGCGGGCTTCAGTAGTTGTGGCTCATGGGCTCTAGAGCACAGGCTCAGTAGTTGTGGCTCACGGGCTTAGTTGCTCCGTGGCATGTGGGATCTTCCCGGACCAGGGCTCGAACCCATGTCCCCAGCATTGGGAGGCAGATTCTTAACCACTGCGCCACCAGGGAAGCCCCCTCCCTCAATTTATTGTTCAATCCTGCAACAAGGATTCTGTCCCTACAGAAGCTCTTTCCTTTTTTCTCTTCTTTCCCTTCCCCTGGGCTGCAGCACTGGGCCGGGAGATGCTCTGGTTTCCTTCCCTTTACTCTTTAGTGTTCACTCTGCAAAGCTGAGACAGGATCCCATCACTGACTTTTTCTGTTTGTGCAACAGGCTTGCAGTGGTTCCTTTCACCAAGGTCATCAGTGCTCTGTGCTCTGCAGTCACCAGTGTCAGAGGCTGGAGTTCCCTACCCATGCTGGAAGCACCCTCCTGGGTGGTGTTAACACCCTCTGGGGATGTGCTTGTTTGGCCCCCTCCTAGATCCGGTGGCATTGCTGTGTTACCTGCCCTGGACAGGCAGCCACTGAGCTTTTGTCACTGCAGCACCTTCGCCTCGCCTGTGACTGCCCTGCTGCTGTCACCCTGTGCTTGGGACATCTACCGGGCCTTCTGAGGAGAGCACGTTGGGGCCACATTGGGTTCCTTCTCTGTAGCCACCAGGCAGAAGGTCCAGATGCCCAGGGACCCCACCAGGGCTCCTGTTCCCTTGTATGTGGATCTCCATGGCCTGTGTCAAGAGGGACACAGTGAAGAAACCATCAAGGAAGAGAAGACAGAAAGTGAGACAAGAGGCTGCTACCCTCCCTTCCTGAAAGCTCAAGGGCTTATAATTGGAATAACCTCAAGATCATCCCATGCAATCTGCTGTTTGATGGAGGAATCTCCACAGCACCCTTGTCAAATCGTTATTTGAATTTCGTTTGAACAGTCCCAGTGCCAGGGAGAGCATTATTACGATTCCTCAGTGAATACCTTAGAACACTTTTGCTTTACACACTCGTACAGGTATTTCTGAAGAACAGTGTCCTAGAGGTGGAACTTCTAGTCAAGGGCTATGTACATTTCTCATTTTGATACCTACCACCTGCACATTCATACACACACACACACATGCTGTACACGCACACAAATAAACACATGGCAGTTATGTGCTCAAGTGAATAAAGACCTTTCTGATAAAACTGTCCCTCAGCAGAATGGACTGCCTGAGTTGCAGCAATGAGTGGTCAAGTGCTTGGATGATGAGGATGCTGTAGAGGGGATTTCAACATGGGGTGTGTAGTCAGAGCACCTAGCACCCAGGGGACCCCCGACACTCACATGTGGCAAGCTCTGGACAAACACCAGGACCCTCCCCTTAGGTGGTGAGTTCCCAGCAGTGGTTCATTTGGCCATGGGCCCTTCAGATAGGGACAGAGTAAAGGGATAAAGTAGGTGATTAAATAGTTAATTACTAGTAAAGAAAAAAAGTATGGGAGAACCCTGTAAGCTAATGATCACTCAGGAAAGCAGGTTTGCTTAACAAAACAGAGCAGTCTTGCTTAGCAAAAAAACGATGCAACAGAAGCACAAGACTCACATCTCAGTGAGGTCAGTAAGTTAACGATTCCTAGGACATGCTTCTCTGTGCACACTAAGAATAAAAATATAGAGGAAAATGACATTATAATGAAACCTGAGCTGATTTACCATTTTTAGCATATGTTACCACCCTTCTGCTAATTTGCATAGTGCCATGACAGTCCCAATTTGACCATGTAGGGACAAGAAATTTCCCACACCTGACGTGGAGGAACAGCTGATGATGGAAACTTGATGTCTACTCAAAAATGAGGAAGAAGGTGGTCTTCTCCCCCTCCCCACTTTTCCTTTGATTATAAAACTGTAGCCCACTAAGTTCTCAGGGCGGCACCCTCTTGTCTGCCCACTTGTAAGCCTCACAAGCGTCCTATTCTAATAAATCACTTCTTATCTATCACTTCGCTTCTTGCTGAATTCTTTTGTGCTAAGACATAAAGAACCAGAGATCCTAGCAACAACCCCCAGCCCCCACCCCCCGCCATATGCATTTCTGCGGTTTCACTTCTGGAGGCAATGAATTTTCCAGGCCAAGCTCAGAGAGCACAGGGCAGGGGAGGGGTGGTTGTAGGGCAACTTTATGGCTTCCCCCAAAGCACACGGCCCCTTTCTCAAGTCTCTGCACTGGTTTTCCACCAGAATCTGCTCATTCTCTCCTCAAACTCAGGCTTATCCACTTATCTCAGCCGGGAGGGCCAGAGCACTGTTATGACTCTGCACTGGTTGTTTCAGAAAAAAAATGAGCTTTTTTCTCAGTAGTCAAAGATGTCCTCCTGTGCATCTGGAGGGGGCACACCTGAAGGCCAGCGGCAAGCTTTGCGTCTTGGATGGAGTCCTGTACAGAATTCAAGGGAAGAAGCCTGCTAGCTCTGGGGTCTTAGAAGGCTGGCCGTCACTCTGTCTGGCATGCTTCTCACAGTCTGTGGCTGCTGGGCCAGCGTCGTGACATCAGGGGGAGGAGGGGGATGGTGGGTGTGATGCCATGGACACCATTTGGAAATGCTTGTGCGTGGCAGTCCTCTCTCATTTTGTCCTGATCTGGGCAAAGTCATTAACATACATTAGTGCTCATTGAGTAGATCACACTCTCCTCCCTCGAGCAGTTGTCCCTGCAGGTCCCCAAAGGCGGCATTGGACATGCCCACTGCACAGCTGCAGGGAGCCGAGTAATACATCAACAGAGCCTGAGCTCACTATTGTCTTTGATCAGGTCAGATCCACCTCTGGTTGTTGGTCCTTCAACAAGCACAGGACCAGTGAGAGGAGCAGCTGCAGCTGAGATCCCCTCCAGCACCTCCACCTTGACCTGTTCAGCCACAGTTATCCTTCCAGCTCTTTGTGACTGGCCCCTCTCAAGCTACCCACTCAGGACAGGGCAACCAGCCCCCTTCCCAACACACAGATCAAATACACAGCTGAAAGATGGGATTTGAAGCAATGGACTAGATTAAATCGCTGAAGGAATAAGTGTAGGGAAAATGCTCCCATACTTCATAATTTGGAGCTCAGACTGAGGAGAGGGAGTGGACACAGGAAGCAGAGGAGGTGGAGAGGCCCCTCCTGGCCTCTCCCCCCATTCGTATGTTGAAGTTCCAATCCCCCAGGACCTCACGAGGTGACTGTATTTGGATACAGGGTCTTTACAGAGGTAATAATGATAAAAGGGGTTATGTGGGTAGGCCATAGTCCAAGAGGGGATAAGAAGAGATTAGGACATGGACATGCAAAGAAGAAAAGACTACATGAGGACAGAGGGAGAAGACAGCCATCTGCAAGCCAGGGGAAGAGCCTTGGAGAAACCAGTTCTGCCAGCCAACACTTTGATCCAGGACTTCTACCCTCCAGAAATGTGAGGAAAAAAATTCCTGTTGTTTAAGCCACTCAGTCTGTGGTTTCTTTCGGTGGTCAGAGCTGACTAACACAGGTGGGGGAATGAAAAGGGGTTATAGTCAAGAAAATCATATGGGGTTTTGATCTTAGGGTGACAGTGGTATGTGGTGGCTTGAAGCAAGATCTTAGTTCCCTGCCCAGGAATCAAGCCTGGGCCACCTGGGTGAAAACCAGAAATCCTAAGTGCTAGACCACCAGGGACTGGTGGATAGAAGCAGAGCCCTGGCTCTTGTCTTTTTTGAAAAAGGAATTTTATAAAGAGACCAAGGTTGTAAAACAGGCACAAAGTTTATTAGAGCACACAAAGAAGCAGTTTACTTAGGATAGAAGCGAAGCAGAGTTACACACTCAGAGAAGAGAAGAGTGTGGACATTCTTGCTAATGAAGAACATGCTAAAGGGTGGTTTAAATTGCTTATATAGGGGCTGTCTTCTGGGTCTTTGTTTTCCTCTGGCCAATCATCTTGCTCATTGCCCTTATCTAATCTGACTCAGGGCCCATCCCAATGTGTGTGCGCATATTTTAGCCAAGATGGATGGATTCCAGCGTGAGGGTCTCTGAGAGGTTGGCAGAACATATTATGGGCTAGCGCTCCCTCCCTTTTTGACCCCTGAGGAACTTTTCTGCTAATGTGCAGTTGGACATTGACCTCAAGAATGAAAGAAGTGGTCATCTCATCTTTTTACTCCAGCAGAGTTTCGTTCCTCTCTGCTCCTTCTGTTATCGTTTTCCTTGAAATGTCAAGGGGAGACAATCTCCAATTGCCCATCTTGACAAACTCCAGCTGCTCAGCCTGGGGCCCACATACCTCCTACCTCAGTTTCACTTCAGGGAGGAGGCAGTGGTTAGTGCAAAGACCATGTGGATTAGCCACAGGGTGTTGCTAGTGACCCCCATGGTGCCCACCCCACATGACATTGTCTGTTTTTTCTTTTATTGCACCCTTCAGTTTCTGGAAGGCAGCTCTTAATTATCTGCATTTGGCAACCAAGGAAACTGAGGTTCATAGATTGTGTGACTTGCCCGTAATTTTATAAAACTTTAGGGGCAGGTCTCCTCACCCTCTTCTTACAATTCCCCACAGCAATTTTCCCAGGTCACTCTACTCTGCAGAGTGATTCTGAAACTCTAGAATCACTTCAAGAGCTTGTTTGCAGCTGCTGTGTTTATCACAGCTTTGTCACATCAGTTCTAGCCTGATAGAAGCAAAAACAAGAACAAGCTAATTTGTCACAGATGAATAGACCCATGGTCTTGTATGTAGCTTATGAGGCAATTCCAGCTGGCAAGTTCCTTTGATAAGCCCACTGAGGGTGGCAGCCTCAGGCTGGAGCTCTGGTTCCTGGTGGCAGAAGCCAGCTTCCCTGCCAGCACAGAGGGAGAGAGTGGGGATGAAGAGGACAGGACTCCTCAGGAGAATTGAAGTGTCTGAAGGCAGTGGAGGGGAGCAAAACCTGCCACCCCAAAATGTCTGTTTGGCATGCAGATTATTTCAATCTGAAAACAATCAAGGCCCAAAAGACTCTGGAAGAAACTTTGATGTTTCCTTTAACTGCCTAGAAAAATGTAGCTAGAGGACCTTTTCCAGGAAGGGAGCTACCAGCATAGATCACTACAGTATGAACTAGGTGTGCAGACAGGAAGAAACCTAGCAAAGTCTGTTTGTTAAAACTCCTCTCTTTGTCCCACTGTATCTGATGACCCCGCAATCATTTGTTCACTTTCTTTTCCATCTCCATGTCAGTTGCCTTCCTCCCCATTTGAAGTCCCAAGCCCCTGACCCCAACATCCTTTTTTGTCTTACCTGAAAATGGATATTTAAGGTGAATGCTTCGGTTATTTTGGTGAGATAGCCAGTTTTCCTGGGTCTCTCTCATGTATACACGTTATTAAACTTTGTTTGATTTTCTTCTACTAATCTGTATCATGTCAATTTAGTTCTTAGACCAGCCAGAAGAACCTAGAAGGGTAGAAGAAAATTTCTTCCTCCCCAACAGCAATTTATTACCCACAAAGTGTTGAGCTAGTGGTTGACGGGGAAACGGTCTCAGCTTCCTTCTCTACAGAGCCTTCAGTAATTTGTGTGTGGGTCTCTAAGGCTTAGAACAATTGGTGTGTGTATATATATGTGTGTATGTGCGTGTGTGTTGTCTCAGGACTGGGGACTCCAAGAAGTGAATGGAAACCTGACATCTGAGATATAGGTTACTCTAAAGATAAGCCAGTGACAGAGAAGCATAAACACTAATTCTACAAGCTCCCTCCTCTCTCCAGGGCACCTCCTCTGTATGTACCCCATTGCCCACAGCCTCACAACACTGACACATCCTTGCCCCACTGCCCTGACCTGGTCCTCCTCCTCTGCATGGCCATGTCATGTGTCTGCTTCCCTATCTTTCCTTCCCTAGGGCCGAAAGTTTCTTCAGAAGTCCATTTGTTGGCCTAACTTCTGCCTTGGTTCGACAGTCATTTCATAAACCTTTTCAAAATGCCCTCTCTCACCTGGGCACATATTCCACCCCCCACCCCTCCCCCCGGCAAGTCATTCCCAAGACTCGGTTTCTATCTAGTTCCCTGCTTGAGCCAGTTGGCAGTGTTTTAGAATGGCTCCACCTCTCATTTCTTGTGGAAGCCAGAGCAAAGGGCTAGGGTAGCAGGGGTGGGGATGGGGGTGTTAGCAAGAGCAAAGGGATTCTTGTTCTGTGTGTGTGGTTGGGGGGGATCCTGTAGCTCCCTGCCAGAACACTGTCTTAGAGAGGGCAGGATCTTGGGGAACCCCTTGAGTCATGGGTGAGAGCTGGGTCGAGCCTTGTAGGTGAGTGGTTGAGGAGATCAGGGGTGTGTGTGGGGGGTGGGGGGGTGACCACCTAGCCACAGCAGATGCCCTGTTTGGGAAGAACTTTTTAATGAGTCAAACTTATTCCCTATTAAAGATGGTAATTCAATTGCATTATATTTGAAAAGCAAAAATGTGCAAACATAAGATAAGGACTTGAATCAGGAGCAGGGAGAATTCTCTGTTTTTTTTCCCTTCCAGAATAACCAATATAAAGATTCCTTTTTACGTTACAAACTAGCAGCGACACATAGTAACTTAACTGCATATTTGTTATGACAAAGTAATATTCATGACTGATAGAACTGCAGAGTTTAATTGGCGAGGGAGAATCAAATAGCACCTGTGTCAAGCTGAATGAACATCAGCTATAAATGTCTACCTCCGCCTGGCGAGAAGCTGCACTTGCCACAGTTAGCCTCAGGCTGGGACATCCAGCCAGCAGAGCTCACTCGTTGCTTTCTTCCAGTGGGACAAGTGTCTGCCTGCTACCCAAACCCCCAATGGGTGATGGTCTTTCTCTCAGACCCCAGCTCTAAATCCCATCTGCAGTGCTCCTGTGCACTCTTCAAGACCTCCACACACTTTTCTAAACTTTTCTAGATTTTCTCCAGCTCTACCCACCTCCCTGGGGAGATGAGATAGAGGAGAAAGAGGGAAAAGTGCAGGCCTTTGTACCAGAATCCTTAATTAGCTACTTTGGGCTGTACCAGAATCCTTAATTAGCTACCTTGGGCAGCATCAATTAACCTCATCTGCCCATATCTAAGGTGTGTAGAACAATACTTAATCTGAGGTGTTTTTATGATTAAATGAATTACAATAATAAAGTTACTGGCCTAGAGGCATCCCTTCCTTTTTACAGAGCATTTTATGAAGCATTCATGCACATATGCCATATCATATCACTTATCCATACATGTTCCACAAATTTATCTTGCGTCTACCATTTTGAAAGGCAAGGTGCTAGAAGCTAAAGTGACAATAAGATTGCACATTCCTTTTTCTCCTGTATCCTCAATACCAGAGGTCTTACTGTAAAATCCAGTTGACTTTAGTTATCCTGGGCTAGCCATCCCACTTAACTCCTTCACCCCTTTTCCTGTCCCTTAGACAAAGCCTCACTGAAACATTGACTTTGGTACAGTGAATTTACATGATTAATCCTAAAGCATGCTCAGTCTTCCAGCACAGTAGAGGCGAGTTCTTGACCTTGTGGATTTCACAGCCCAGTCACACCCAGGATGGTCCTGGCTGGGTTTCCGGTGAATAGGAAAGAGGTGACACTCCCCACCTGAGGTTTCTCCATTCATTCATTTGGTGCACAACAATCATTTATGGATTTTTAAAAAATGTCAATCTTGAAAGGTAAACCAGTGGGTTGACCACCAGGACCCCTGGTTTCTCACTGAGTCACCACCTCCCCTCCGATGAGGACGTGCTTGCCTAACACTGTGTGTACAACTCATCATCACATTCCTTCTTGAATACCTCAAAACGCTTCTGTGAAATGAGGGTGTGGTCCTGCGCCCTCAGTGACCCTTTGTGCAAACCTTGCTCTGCCTTAGTTTACTTAAATTAAGCAAATGACCTATGTTTTCTTCTAGTCAAACACCTGGAGTTTTTCTTCATGTATTTTACTTTTGGTGACTCACGTACCCCAAAGATATCATTTCATATTTTTCTTCAGAAGTTTAGTTTTTCTTTCCTCATGTAAGTCTATTTGCCAATTGTCCTAGCATCATCTACTGGACCCACCCCTTTCCCACTGATTTGTAATGACACCACTGCCATATATCAATTTTTTGTATATGTGCAAATCTATTTTCAGCTTCTCTATTTTATTCTATTATTGTTTTTTTTCTACTCTTTCTAAGTTGTTTTAATTACTATTGCTTTATAGCAAATCTTGAATCTAATATGGTGTGCAACCAATCCCTCCTTATTCTTTTGTAAAAATCATCTTTGATATTCTTGGGCCTTTAAAATTCTACATAAGTATTAAGATCAACTGGAAAGTTTCAGGCAAAACTGTTGGGATTCAGGTTAGATTTATATTGAATTTTTAGATTAGTTTTGGGAGAACTGATGTCTATTGAGTCTTGGAGGATATTAGCATGATATAGCTCTCAATTTATTCAACTCTTTCTTATGTCTTTCAATTAAGTTGTAATTTTTATACACAGTTCTTGCTTATATTTACTTAAAATTAATTTTATATAATATTTCTTTGCTTTTATGATTGGAGTCTTCTATTTTATTGCCTGTTCTAACTGGTTATTAGAAATGCTATTAATTTCTGTATATCTATTTTATATCCATCCAGTCACTCTAATTAAATGAGTTGCATTTAGGTTTCCTAATATTTAGCCATTTAGCAGTTCTGATATAAACCCACCTTAATATAATTTGCTTAGGACCTTTGTATTTATTTCATAAGAGTGGATTATAATTTTTGCTTTCTTCTACCTTATTTTATTTTTAAATTAAAGTGTAATTGAAATACAATGGTGTATTATTTTCAGGTGTACAACATAATGATTAGATATTTGTATGTATTACAAAATGATCACCACAATAAGTCTATTTAATATCCATCATCATACATAGTTACATATTTTTTTCTTGTGATGAGAATGTTAAAGATTTACCCTTCGCAACTTTCAAATATGTAATACTGTATTATTTTTAAATTAATTTTTATTGGAATATGGTTGCTTTACAATGTTGTGTTAGCCTCCACTGCACAACAAAATGAATCAGCCATACACATATGTATTATTAGTTATTGTCAATATGCTGTGCCTTATATCCTCAGGACTTATTTATTTTGTAACAGGAAGTTTGTACCTTTAACTCCCTTCACCCATTTATCTGTCCCCAACCCCCTCTCCCTGCCACTGCCTCAGGCAACCACCAATCTGCTCTCTGTATTGCTGAACTAGTTTGTCTGTTTGTTTTTTAAAGAGTCCCCATATAAGTGAGATTATATGGTATTTGTCTTTCTCTGTCTGACTTATTTAATTTAGCATAATGCCCTAAAGGTCCATCCATACTGTCTGAAATGTCGAGATTTCTTTATTTTACATGGCTAAATTATATACATATATATATATATATAAATACATATATATATATATACACATATATATAAATACATATATATATAAATACATATATATATATATATATATATATATATATATATATATATATATATATATATATACACATCTCATGATTTCTTATCCATTCATCCATCAGTGTACACTTAGGTTATTTCCATATCTTAGCTATTGTAAATAATGCTGCAATGAACATGAGGTGCATATATCTTTTCAAGTTAGTGTTTTTGGTTTCTTCAGATAAATATACAGAAAGGAAACTGCTGGATATTATGGTAGAGCTATTTGTAAGTTTTTGAAAAACCTCCATACTGTTTTCCATAATGGCTGTACCAACTTACATTCCCACTAACAGTGCACAAGGGTACTCTTTCCTTGTCATTTTAGTAATAGCTATTCTACCAGATGTGAGGTGATATCTCACTGTGGTTTTGATTTGCATTTCCCTGATGTTTAGTAATATTGTTCACCTTTTCATGTACTTGTTGGCCATCTGTAAGTCTTTGGAAAAATGTCTGTTCAGATCCTCTCCCCATTTCTTACATGGGTTGTTTGGGGATTTTTGCTATTGAATTGTATGAATTTTTATATATTTTGTACATTAACCTCTGATCAGGGATTTGCAAATAAATCCCTTATTTGGTAGGTTGCCATTTCATTTTGTTAATGGTTTCTTCTGCTATGCAAAAGCTTTTAAGTTTGATGTAGTTCTACTTGTTTATTTTTGCTTTTGTTGCTAGTGCTTTTGGTGTTAAATCCAATAAAATATTACCAAGACTTATGTCAAGGAGCTTACTGCCTATGTTTACTTCTAGGGGTTTTATGGTGTCAGGTGTTACATTCCTTACATACTGTAATCCATTTTGAGTCAGTTTTTCTGTATGGTTTAAGATAGTGATCTGGTTTCATTCTTTTGCATGCAGATGTCCAATTTTCCCAACACCATTTGCTGAAGAAACTGTCCTTTCCCCATTGTTTTCTTGGCTTTTTTGTTGTAAATTTATTGTACATATATGATGGGTTTATTTCTAGGCACTCTATTCTTTTCCATTGATCTATCTGTCTGTTTTTATGCCAGTACCATACTGTTTTGATTACTATACCTTTGTAGTATAGATCAAGATCAGGAAGCATGATGCCTCCAGATTTGTTCTTTTTTCTTAAGATTGCTATTTGGGGTCTTTTGAGGTTTCATACACATTTTAAGAATGTTTTTTCCATTTCTGTGAACAATGCCATTGCAATTTTAATATGACTTGCATTGAATCTATATGACACTTTGGGTAGTTTGAACATTTTAACAATATTAATTCTTCTAACCCATGAACATAAAATATCTTTCCATTTATTTATGTCTTCCTCAATTTCTTTGATCAATGTCTTATAATTTCTTGTGTACAAGTCATCCACCTCCTTGGTTAAATTTATTCTTAGGTATTTTGTTCTTTTTGACACAATTGTAAAAATTATTGTTTTCTTAATTTCTATTTCTGATAGCTAATTAGTACTGTATAGAAAACAATAAATTTTTGTTTATTAATTTTTTATCCAGCAAATTTATGGAATTTTTAAAATTTAGATCTAACAGTTTTTTAGTAGAGCCTGTAGAGGTTTTTTCTATATATAATATCATGCCATCTGCAAATAGTGACATTTTTACTCTTCCTTTCTGATTTGGATGACTTCCCTTCCCTCCCCTCCTTTCTTTCTTTCCTTCCTTCCACCTTACCTCCCTTTCTTTCCTTCCTTCCTTCCTTTCTTCCTTTCTTTCTTTCTTTCTTTCTTTCTTTCTTTCTTTCTTTCTTTCTTTCTTTCTTTCTTTCTTTCTTTCTTCCTCCCTTCCTCCCTTCCTCCCTTCCTCTCTCTTTCTTTCTCTCTCTCTTTCTTTCTTTCTTTCTTTCTTTCTTTCTTTCTTTCTTTCTTTCTTTCTTTCTTTTTTTCTTTCTTTTCTTTTCTTTCTTTCTTCTCTTTCTTCCTTTCCTGCATAGTTGTTCTTACTAGGACTTCCAATCCTATGTTAAATAAAAGTGGTGAGATTGGGCATCCTGGTCTTATTCCTGATCTTAGAGAAAAAGCTTTCAAGTTTTCACCGTTGAGTGTGATATTCATTGTGGCTTTTTCATATAGGCTTTATTATGTTGAGATATGTTTACTCCATATCCACTTTGTTCAGAATTTTTATTGTAAGTAGATGTTGAAGTTTGTTAAATGCTTTGTTTGCATCTATTGAGATGATCATATGATTTGTATCCTTCATTTTGTTAATGTGGTGCAACACATTGATTGATTTATGGATGTTAAGTCATCCTTGGATCCCTGGAATAAATCCCACTTGACTGTGGTGTACAATCCTTTTAATGTATTGTTGAATTCAGTTTGTTAATATTTTTTTAAGGAATTTTTTTGTTTATGTTTATCAGGAATACTGGTCTATAAGTTTTTTTTTTCCTTGTACTGTCCTTGTCTGGATTTGGTATCAGGGTAAGGCTGGCCTTATAAAACGAGTTTCATAGTATTCTTTCTATTTTTTTTGGAGAATTTGAGAAGGATTGGTATTAATTCTCTTTGAATAGCTGGTAGATTCACCAGTGAAGCCATCTGGTCCTGCACTTTTGCTTGTGAGGTTTTTGATTACTGATTGACTCTCCTTACTAGTAATCAGTCTGTACAGATTTTCTATTTCTTCATGATTCAATGTTGGTAGGGTGTATTCTTCTAGAAATATCTCTTTCTTCTCGTAATAACTTTTGGTGTATAACTTTTTATAGTAATCTCATAATCTTTCATTTTTATGTGGTATCATTTGTAACATCTCCTCTTTCATTTCTGATTTTATTTATTTGAGTCCTCTCTCTTTTCTTTTTGTTGAGTCTAGCTAAAGTTTGTCATTTTTGTTTACCATTTCAAAGCACCAGCTCTTAGTTTCATTGATCTTTTCTATGTCTTTTTAGACTCTATTTTACTTATTGATCTATCCTGAATAATTTACCATGTGCACTTGAGAAGAATGTATATTCTGTTGCTTTTGGAGAAATGTTTTATATATATATATATATATATATATATATATATATATATATATATATATATATATACCTGTCTAAAGTGTTATTTAAGGCTAGTGTTTCCTTATTGATTTTCTGTCTGGGTGGTCTTTCCCTTAATGAAAATGGGTACTAAAGTTTCCTACTATTATTATATTGCTGTCAATTTCTCCCTTTAAGTCTGTTAATGATTGCTTTGTATGTTTAGGTGTCCTATGTTGGGTGCATAAATATTTACAAATGTTATATCCACTTGTTGGATTGATCACTTTGTCATTATGTGATGTCTTTCTTTTTCTCTTATTGTTTTTTTAAGTCTATTTTTTTCTGATATAAATAAGCTATCTTAGCTTTCTTTTAGTTTTCATTTGTATAGAATATCTTTTTTAATTCCTCTGCTTTTAGTGTGTGTTTCCTACTTCTGAAGTGAGTCTCTTTTAGACAATATATAGAGGGTCTTTTTAATCTGTTCAGCCACTCTATGTCTTTTCAGTTGAGAATTTAGCCCATTTACATTTAAAGTAATTCTTGATAGGAATGCACTTATTGTCATTTTGTTAACTGTTTTCTGGCTGTTTTAAAATTCCACTATTCCTTTCTTCTTCTCTTTCTCTCTTCTTTTGTAGTTTTATGATTTTCTTTAGTAGTATGCTTGTATTCCTTTCTCTTTATCTTTTGTGTGTCTAAAATAGTTTTTTTGTTTTGTGGATACTATAAGGCTTACATATAACAACTTATATTTGTAACAATTTATTTTGTTGATAACTTAATTTTGATCCCATTATAAAGTTCTACATTTTTAGTCCATCCCCCAAGGTTCTTTGTTTTTGATGTCACATTTTACATCTTTTAATTTTGTTAATCCCTTTAGTGTATTTTTCAATTCAGTTATTGTATTCTTGAGCTCTGTAACTTCTATTTGGTATTTTATTTTATTTCCGATGCCTTTGTTGAAGTTCTTACTGGGTTCATCCTTTATTCTCCATAGTTCAGTGAACATCTTTATGATTATTATTTTGAATTCCTTATCAGGTAAATCACTCAGTTCTATTTCATTAAGGATTTTTTCCTGGGATTATATCTTGCATTTTTGTTTGGAACATATTCTTCTGTTTCTTCATTTTGCTTGACTCTCTGTGTTGATTTCTATGTATTAGATAAAACAACAACCTCTCTCAGTCTTGAATAATTGGTCTCCTGTAGCTCTTGGTAGTCCCTCAAATCTTTGTGATTGTCAAAGTAGCCTATTTTATTTGTAATGGTTCTCCATATTTGAGGGTGGCCAACACCTGTCAGTGTCCCAAAGGGGAGGATCTCAGTCAGCACTAAGATTAAGTCTGATTGGAAGCCAGTCCCTCAGGCAGCAGCTTTTAAAGAATGCAAATATACACCTTCCTGTGGGATCACAACTGTAACATCCACTGGCCACCAGAGCCAGGTGATCTAGAGGTGTCCCCTGGGTGTCAGTTTCCAAAATGGGGGCGCCATACACGTTTATAATTTTCTTTCCAGGAGATACCAATGACATGGAGTGAGGCAGAAAGAGAGCACAAAGATGGCAGCCACTGGCTTCTGTTTCCAGAGTTCACCTCAGTTGGTCCCTAGATCTGTGTAAAACCAGATCTCAGGCATTGACATTCCCAGACAAACAAATAGTCCTCTTTCACAGAAAGACTGAAGGTGTGTTTCAGTCTGCTGTCTGTGCAGTGCCCTGGGGGTGGTAGCTGGCCAAGAACTGTCTCTCTAATTGTTACAGTCTCATGGGACATAGGAACACAAGTACCCATGGCCCACAGAGCCAGGCATTCAAGGGCCATTTCTGGGCAGCAGCCACAAAAACCAAGCCACAAGACATAATAACTAGGGCACCAGACACATGTGAAAGCCCCCTCCAGTAGATACTAGCACAGCAGAGGGAGAACATGAAGATAGAACCCATCCTCCAAGGTCTCTGGAAATAATTACAGTCAACCCTTTCCAAGGAAATGTAAAGGTTATTTTTTGCTGCTTTTTTGTCATTTATTTTTCATTTTATATGTTTGTTCAATATTTCTATTGATTTTTATATTTTTATTTTATTTTTTAATAAATTTATTTATTTTTGGCTGCATTGGGTCTTTGTTGCTGCATGTGGGCTTTCTCTAGTTGTGGCAAGCAGGGGCTATTCTTCGTTGTGGTGTGTGGACTTCTCATTGCGGTGGTTTCTCTTGTTGCCGAGCACAGGCTCTAGGTGCGTGGGCTTCAGTAGTTGTGGCATGTGGGCTCAGTAGTTGTGGCTTGCAGGGTCTAGAGCATAGACTCAATAGATGTGGCACATGGGCTTAGTTACTCTGTGGCATGTGGGATTTTCCCAGACCAGGGCTCGAACCAGTGTCCCCTGCATTGGCAGGTGGATTCTTAACCACTGAGCCACCAGGGAAGTCCTCTACTTATTTTTTAAAACAATACTGAGTGCTCAGATTTTGAGAGATGAGTTAAATACTCACATCTATATATTTAGATTCCTCAATTTCTCCTTGTAATTCTGTGAGTTTTACCTTTATATATTTTAAAAAGCTATAGGATTCTGGTGAATTCATTCATCATTTTTCATGTTTAAAAATACTTTTTCTCAGTAACAATTGCCTTTTGCCATAAAACATATTTTGTTAAAACATTTTAATTAATATTTTTCCTGATATATCTTTTTCTATTTCTTTCTTTTCTTTTCTTAACTTAATATTTAATATTTGTGAGTTAACCTGAACATTGTTTAAAGATTAAAGTAGTCATAAGCGAGTGAAATGATGAACTTCTGACATGTTTACTCCAGAATCATGATAGTGATCGTATCTCCTGTCTCCCCTGTACCCAGCCTGTCTCAGAAATTATGCTGGATAGGAAAAATCCTACACTCCTGAGTTGAGCTCTGGAGAACTATCATAACCTAGCCAAAACTTTATTTAAAAAATTAACTTTTTTGCCTACTATTTCTTTCAAAACAGTTTTTGATCCATAAAGAAGAATCCTTGACAATATACTAGATATCTGAGTACAATGAGTCCAAGTTTACAGTGTGTCACAGTCACTGACTGCTTGATTCTCTCTATATCTTCAGTCAAATGCTACTCTTCCCTTTACATTTCTTCAATTAGTTTCTCTGTTATTTTGCCTTCACCCCTGCAAACCCCAACTTTCCATCTATCTATTTCACAGTATGCTGAGCTGGAATTGCCCACCATGAGCCTCTAACATTTTATCTTATGGATGGGGAAATGGAGACTCTGGTAGGGAAAGAGGATAGCTCATGTTGACTCATCTTGAGCTAAACTCAAGATTCCACCTCTGCCTGTGGTACACTCACTATGCCTTTCTTCATTGTGTTGTGCCACTTGCAAGCTTCTATTGTGTGATTATGTGTGGGTTTGTGAACTGTTTTCCAAGGATGCTACTGTGGATTGGAAACAACCTTCTCTCTCTGACAACGTTTACAGTGCCCTGTAGATATTAGATCATTATTTACTTTTTCATAGGTTCCTGTTTGTCTCTTGCTTCCCACACCGAGATCCTCAGGGCAGGGAAGGCAGAGCCTTGGGCCTGGTTGTGCTTTCCCAGCTCCCAACTTAGCAGCTCATACCTAGGAGTGGTGGCTACAGTAAATATTTGTTGATTTGAGGAGCTAATGCAATCTGTTTACTCCCCTTCTCCTGCACTCCTGCATATAAACTGTTTTCTTTTCCCAAGGTGCCCTGCCTTCATTATGACTGTAGGATTTCACAGAAATGCTGCTCTCTCTGCATCAAGATGGCACAAAGCTTTGGGGAAACCACTTCAGGGATGAATATACCCAGAGACACTTCAAAATTGTCATCCCAAATGTTTTTAAAAGTCTCCAAATTATTAATCAAGAATTGTAATTTTTAATGCTTCTCTTTCAACCCCCCATATAAATCATATTCTTTCCTTGGTTGCTATTGAAGAAATCTCCCCTGGTTCATTTCTGAGTCTGACATACTCTGTATATAAAATGGATAGCCAGAGATTCTAAATAGTAGTCAAGATCAAGGCCGTGTTCTTGCATTTTCTTCCCCCCTTCTTTCCTTGCTTGAGTCATTTTGCCACTTCTTCCAACATTGGCAGACAAGATTGGCAGACAAGTCTTCAAATGTAGACTCAATTATTAACGCTACTCAGGCCATCAACAGTGTCCACAAAGCTTGTGCACAGCTCAGTCTGAAAGGATGCACCAAATCCTTGAATGCTGGCTGCCCACTATAAACCCTGGGACCACACCTGTCTAGAGATGTTATTTTACTAAATTGTTATCCTACTGCCAGTTTTTAGATTACTTCAGGCTTGGTTCAATTACATTTATTTTAACTCACATTTGTTAACCACACACATTGTCCCAGGAGATCGAGTCAGGAGTTGTGTTCTCAGCAACTCTCATAAATTAGTGAGGAAAGCACACATACAAACGACAAGACAGGTGGGGGCACAAAGGGTATCAAATACAGAGGCAGGGTCAGTTCCCCAGAATATGGGTAGAGAACACTCTTGGAGGAGAAAGGATTTCATCTGGTTCCTGAAAGAGGAGAACCTACAGAATGGTAGGGAAGGGTTGAGCTAGAAAGCACTCAGATGAAGAGAAGCATATAAGCAATTTAGCCCATGTGAGAGCAAATGGGGAACGTTAAACATGAAGCTCAAAGTTGCCAGGGCAAGGGGGATGTTTAAAGTGCAACACTGGAATCCTTTCCAGCAGGAAGGGGCTTCTCAGCTCAGACCCACTCAGGGGGTTCCTTTAACTCTAACAAAGTGACCAGAGTAAATACCTGCTTACCACTGTGAGAGACAAAACTGTACACAGAAGTGGGAAAATTCAGGATAGGAAAAACCCAGATAAGTCAGGGCTGAGCCCTCTTAAAAGTGACAAACATCCATTTGGGGGGCTTCCTTCCCCAGTTGTGATGAATGATGGACACAAGGCAGTCTTAAATCTGCAAGAGCTCAATCCTTGGCAACGTAGGTTATAAGCTTGAGAATTACTCCAAACTTAGATCAAAGGAGACCGTGAATATATATTTTTAATTTAAATCTTACTAGAATTATTTAAAATAGAAATGAAAATTCAGTGCAGAGTGGTGGGGACCAGCAGAACCTGATGATACAAGAGAAAAAGATCCAGAGCAGACTAGACAGAGATTCTTTTCTTAGATACACCTGGATAAGGGTTTGCACCAGTTTTTCCCCAAGGAGTGATGGGAACTGTCTGTTAAAACACACTCTTTGTCTTTGTTCTTCAAAGTTCCTGTTTCAGGAAATCCCTCTCAAATTGGATTGATTTTGTTTGCTGGAATAACAGAATAGTCCAAGGTCAAGGCCTGCTTTGTTGTGCCAGCATCGGGCTCCATTATGGGTCAGGATGTCTTTCATCTCCTACCTGACAGTCTCACTCTCCTGAGTCTCCTCCAGGGCTCCATGTTGACATCCCTCACCTGTTATGTCCAGAAGAAAGAGAGTCTCTATTTCCAACAGTGCCAGCTGAGGCCCAGGCGTCACTCTCATTGGTCCTGATTGGGACTTGTGCGTGCCCCAGGACAAACCGCTGTGACAAATAAAACTGACTAATGGGATCAAGGGGGTTGCTGAAGAGAAATCAGGGCTCTGGGAGGGAAGATGGGTGCTGGATGGTCACGGATTCACTCAGGCAATGTATAGCTACCAAGTGACATTTTAAGACCTAACTGAAATCTCACCTCTTCTGGGAAACACTCTCTGACTTATGGTCTGCTCATCCTGCAGCATTTACCTCTCCATTTGTTACAATCCTATTTCCACAGCCAACTGTGTGCTCCTTCAGAGTCTGTATCCACTTCTGCAGGGCACCAGACCGAGGACAGAGTGTGCTGAGGTGCAAGTACATACACATGGGGTGCACACATACATACTACATACATGCCAGGGACATGCATTTATTGGTGGTATCGCTGCATTGATTCTTTTTAATCTTTTTTTCTTTATTTTTTAGAGGTATAATTGACATATAACATTATATTAGTTTTAGGCGTAGAACATAATTATTCTATATCTGCATGCATTGATTCTTTTGTGGTAAAGATCCAAACGCTTAAATATTTTTACCAATACTTGTAATATAGCTATAATTTATTGCAGGTAACAGCATTTAATAAAGCACCTCTTGCCACATAAAAGGTACTCAATAAATAGTTTTTGGATGAATGAATAAATGAATGAATGTAAGCCCCATATAATGATATTAATTTAAACTATAGTTAATATTTACTTATTATTTACTCAGTGCTAAGGCACTAAGGAAGTAGCTTTGCCTCTCTCATTTGTCACAAAAACTGCAAAATAGCCAGTATTTGCCTTATTTCCCAGGTAAGAGGAGTGAGGTTCTGAGAGGCACCTTGGCGTATGCAAGGTCACACGACATGTGGGTGAGGCTGTTGAGATTCAAACAAAGTTTGTCTATGTCCAAAGTTAATGCTGTAATTGTCATGTCAATGACAATCAAGTACTTTAGGTGCAATAACCTTTCCTAAAGTCTAACCTGAGGCAGAATAGTTGCGGACAACCCATTCTGGTTGGAGTAGCAGTGTAGAGTGTGTGTACAGGGGAAGGGTGGTTTTCAGAGCCCTGACCCCTGTAGCCATGCTGAGGTGTTCTGTGGAACAACCAGGGCTCCTGGGGTGGGGAACAATTTGCAAATCATGCTACCTTCGAACTGCTGATGGCCCATCCCTCTGACCCCCGGTCTCCATACCTCCCCCACTGTAGATTGTTCCGGTAGCAGGAGGGAGCTGTCTGGAAGAAAGAGGCAGCACTCACCCACTTCTTGGCTGCATAAAGGAAGACTTGTCCTCCTAGATCTCAGTGCCTCAGTGACTGAGGAGGGTGGGTTCCAGGGTCTGGTGCCCCACACAGGTCACCCCAGGGTACTGGTGATGCCGAATCCAATCTCAGTATACCGACACCAAATTGAATCTCAGAGACAGAGTTTTGGGTGAAGTAGAAAGAATAGCTTTATTGCTTTGCCAGTTAAAGGGGGCCACAGGGGGCTAATGCTCTCAAAACTGTGTATCTCACCCTGGAGGGGACAGTGAGGAGTTTTACAGCAACGGATCAAAGAGGAGGGTGTGATCAGCTCGTGGACATTCTTCTGATTGGTGGTGAGGTAAGTGGGAGTCAGCATTGTCAACCTTCTGGTTCTAACAATTCTAGGGCCTACGTGCTTGTGGGCAGCAAACTTTAATTTCTCCCACCTGGTGGGGGTTTCAGTATCTGCAAAACAACTCAAAGATACTGTTCTGTGTATTCCTTGAGGGGGAACCAGGACCCTGCCCCAAGCCTGCACTATTGTTTCTTGCCTGCTCCTCCCTTGTCTCTGCTTCCCCTCCCTTCCCTGATTAGCAACTGTTTGAACTGCCCATTGGAAGTCAGGGAAGGTCATGGAGACTGAATGGAGCTTATTTCCTGCAAATAAGAAATGGGGATCACAGAAAGGCTTTTGTGCCCAGGAGCCCCACAGGATCCTGCTCAGTTTCGCTGGGAAGCCTCACTTATGAGACCCCAAACCAGGAACCTAGGTTAGCTTGGACCTCGATGCTCCTGACCTGGATAACTTGTTTTTTTCTTTTAATTAAAAAAAAATTATTTATTTTATTTATTTTTTTTTGGCTGTGCTGGGTCTTTGTTGCTGTGCGCAGGCTTTCTCTAGTTGCGGCAAGCAGGGGCTACTCTTTGTTGTGGTGCGCTGGCTTCTCATTGCGGTGGCTTCTCTTGTTGCAGAGCATGGGCTCTAGGTGAGCGGGCTTCAGTAGTTGTGGCACACGGGCTCAGTAGTTGTGGCTTGCGGGCTCTAGAACGCAGGCTCAGTAGTTGTGGCGCACGGGCTTAGTTGCTCTGTGGCATGTGGGATCGTCCTGGACCAGGGCTCGAACCTGTGTCCCCTGCATTGGCAGGCAGATTCTTAACCCCTGCACCATCAGGGAATGTAATAACAAATATTTCTAATTAAAATATTAATAATAAATGGAAAAATAGAAGAGGAGTTGCGCGTGTTCAGGGGACCGTGACCACCCTTCACGTTCCTCCTGGGTCTGGAGTTGTGGGCACATTGTTAAAACCCTTGTCAGTGAAGCCCACTGAGTGCATTGCTGATGTGAATTATGACCCTTACACTGTTCAGAACATATGCCCTCCATGTCAGGGCAAGAACCGAGAAAATGTTCCTCATAAAAGAGGAGGAACTGCCACAAAGAGTTCATACCCTTTCTTAAGGTAAGAGGAGCAATGATAAATAGGAAAATGTTTTCAGATGGAAAATTATATTTTCATTCTTGCTTCTTTATGTTCAGAGTAAGGGATATGGAGTAAATTCATTACAGGTGAACATATTTCTTTTCTAGATTTTTGATGAATCATTAAAGCCCGAGGCCTTAGAGGGGCTCCACATTTCCAGCACATGACTTGGGCTTGGGCAATGCAAATCTTCCTTGGGTTCAGCTATGTGCTTTTTTTCTTAAATAAGCCCAAATTTGGAGTGCACACCCCCAAGTCAGAACTGAGCACCAACGGGAACGTGGTTGCTACAGGCACTGTGCTTGGACCTCAGTGTGAGCTAAAGAGGGCAGCCACTCAGAACATCATTGCAGGAGAGCAAGAAGGTGCAGCCCCTCAGGAGATGAGGCACAAGCAGGCGGGTGCAGGCGGGGAAGCCCCGCACACGGGTCCTGAGGGAGGACCCCCTGGCTGCCTGGAATTCTTGGGGCTCCACATTGAGACCACAGGGGAGGCCCCAAGGATGCCAACACCGACTTATTGTGTGTCTCCCAGCCTCTCTGTCTTTGAGCCTCTCAGGCCAAGGCGAGGGTGAAGGGAGAGAGCAAACGCCAAGTGACCAGTCTTGCTCCTGGCTGGAGGCTGGAGGTAAGTCTCACAGGAGCCCAAGGGATCCAAATCAAAACAATAGTCTCTGGCATCTTGTGCTTAAAGGTAACATTCTGTATGAAGTTGTTTTCACCACATGCTTGCATTAATAAAAAAAATTTTTCTCTTAGAGCCAAGCAAAATTGACATGTCCCCAAATTGACATGTTATTCTTTGTAATAAATAAATAGAACAATAAACAATAAATAAATAAAAACAACAACAAAAGGGTGGGCTTATTTGATTGACCCTCTTAGACAGCTGTGGGATTGGGTACTGGGAAGATGCATTTGTCTCACCCAGAGATGGTTACAGCTCATCAAGGGAGCCCTCCTGTTCTGTACTGAGTCTCAGCTGATTCTCACTCTCCCAAGTCTTCTGTTTCAGTAAAGCACACCCCTCTCTGTCTGGGAAGGCAGCTGGTTATTCCCTCCCAGAGCCTTTCTGCTTGTCATTCCCCACCCATGTCCAGTCCCAGGACTCCACAGCCCCACCTTCTCCAAGAAACCTTCCTACACGTTGAGCTGTGTAGCATTTATTATCTGAAGGATTCAGTGTATTGCCTCGTGGTATGCTGTGTTCTGTTCTACAGTCGCCTTACGCAGGGCTCACAGGCAGCAAGCGATAGGCCAGATTCAAAGCTGGGTGTGCCTGGCGGAGAGCCCATGGCTCACCCTTTGCAGAGACACAGCCCCTAGTGGTAAACTTCCTGTCTTACGCAGACATTCAGTCATCTCCTCACCAAGTCTTAATCTGCCCATGATAATGTTCTGCTTGTGAGTCTGGTTCCCGAGAAGGTATTTGGAAATACTCAAAGGTTCATAAGAAAGACTTCAGAGACAATATAATTGGACTCCCTGCCTTTTTTCTTAAATCTTTTATTCTTTTTTCTTCTTCTGTAGCAGTATCTCTTTTCTTATTTTTATTTTTTAAATTTAATTTTTATTTTATATTGGAGTATAGTTGATTTACAATGTTGTGTTAGTTTTAGGTGTACAGCAAAGTGGATCGTATACATATCATATATATATATACATATACATATATCCATTCTTTTTCAGATTCTTTTCCCATTTAGGTCATTACAGAGTACTGGGTAGAGTTAGAGTTCCCTGTGCTATACCGTTATCTATTTTATATATGGTAGTGTGTATATGCTACCAAAGGGGAACAGTTGGAGGGAGGGATAAATCAGGAGTTTAGGATTAGCGTATACTGAGTCCCTCGTTTTCTAGAGAGGATACCGAGCACCGGGGTGGCCACACATGAGCTCTGGCAGAGCCTGGTTACAGCGGGTCTCCTGCTGGCTTCCGCATTCAGCCAAGCTGTGGAGTCTCAGGGTAGAGTGGGGGCAGGCGCGGGAAGGCAGGAAGGGCTGGGGTTACAGGCGAGCATGCCTGCCTCCACCCGGTGCTGACAAAGAGGGGCAAGGCCCCTCAGAGCGGGAGCCCCACCCAGCACCTCGCCTGCTACACCCCTGCTCTGCCCCCTGAGCACCGGCTTCTTGTCTTCCTGACACCCAGTCCTCCCAGGGAAATACGGTTGCTGGGCAGACACTCGGCTTTATTTGCTCAAAATAATCTTGTTCCATTTTCAAATGCTCTTGAGAAAATAACATCACTTCTGGTGCACTTTTGGTAGGGACGTGTGCACACGGAGGAGGGCTGCATCTTCCCTCCAGCGCCCTTTCCCAGCCCCCTGGCCCCTGCCTCTAACCCCAGGAGCCTGGGACATGAATCTCCTTTGACTCCTCTTCCTCCAGGTCACCTCCAGCCCCTTCCAGGCACAGTCAGGGGGCGGCCTCTCACAAGACATCACCCCCCCCACCCGCCCCCGCTTCTCTCCTCTCTTCCGTGGTCCAGACTGTATTCTACCTGTACAGGGGATCATCTCCCAAATGGCCCACCTTGCTCAGCCTCCCTATACCCCTTAAGGCTGAGGCCAACCTTTATAAGACATAATTTTGATCGCGTCATTTAATTTTCTTTATCAAAGATATTGAGCAATTCCTTGTTGTCTGAACACTGGAGCCCATCTTTGCAGGCTCCCATCTCTCACACATGCAGCATGCTTCTCGGGGCCTGTGGCCTGGAGGACTTCTCATACGGGGGCAGGAGCCGGGGGACCACAGGCCTGCTTCCAGTCTGCTCCGCGACATCCATGCTGTGTGACTTGTGCAGGTCCCTCGACCTCCCTGGACTCAGTGCCCTCATCCGTGACACTCACCTTACAGCTAGGCTGCTATCTTCCCATGGACCATAGAACTGGAAGTGCTTCCCACACGCAAACGGCTATTCTGCAACCCTGAGCCCTCTCACCTCCTGACACAAGTCTCTGCTCTGTTCATGTCCCTTTCCTGTCCTCCAGTCTCACTCGTAAGCGCTTCCCAGCGTTTGCACTTTTAAACTTGTTAGGCTGCCTGCCTTCGTCTCTTATCTAAAACCTCCCTCAGTTGCCAAAATCCGTGTCCATACTTGTGTCCACCTTGGTGACCGCAGGCCAGGCCCCGCCCATGGAGGTCCTGCAGGCAGTCTCCCTGCCCCACCTCGGGTGCCGAGCTGTGCTCCCGGCCCCCTGGATTAGTGCGCATTCAGACATCAGCTTTGTCTTATCCCCAAAGCAGGGGCAGTGCCTCATTCATGAGCAGGGGCTACGTTATTCCCATGGTGTGAGTGCTCTGAAGGGAAGATTATTCTCTTTCACTTACCTCCAGATGTCTGACATGGTGCCTGGCACTCAGCCAGTGCTCATAGGAGGCAGTAACTGAGCAGCATGTGGGCCAGGAGAAGGAGCCTGGGGTTTTGCAGACAGCTGACTACAAACTCCCTCTGCCCCTTCCCAGCCTGGATCGTGACAGGCTACTAAGTAGCTCTCTGTGCCCCACTGGCCACATTGTTTAAACAATAGGGAGATTTGCTATCCTTTGGGCTGCTGGGAGGAATAATGACAAAACCTAGGAGAGGCACCTAGCCCCAGACACAATCCTTGTCCCTTCAGGTCCTGCCTCTAGGTGGTCATGGCTGCCTGGGGGCTCATGGGAAGGATTGTGGGGCCAGGTCTGGAATATGGAGAAAGATGGAGTGGAGATGTGTGTGGCCCATACCTGCATGTGTCATTTCCCTCTAGAACAACACCTTTGTAACAGCTCAGAAAAATGGTGTTTGTGGTTCCTCTCCTGGGGAGAATGAAGGGGAGACTGACAAAGACTCTGTCAGGCTTTCACGCGCTTTGCGTCTGGGTCTCCCTGTTCTGTGGCCCTGCCGTCCTCAGTGTCAGAAGAGATTGTCTAGTTCATCAGTTATGGGAAGGAGGGCTAGCAAAGGAATTGGGTGCCACAGATTGACAAGGAGAGAGAAATTATTCACTTTGCAACTAGTTGCTTAGATATCTTGTAGAAACAGGCTCGGGCTTTCTCCCCGCTTTGCAGCCCACACCAGTCCATTAGCAAGGGAAATTTTTGTGTAGATTATGAAATATTGATTGCCTATCTTCCTCGACATTTTAATTGCATTTCAGAGAACACTGAGCTGCCATAAATGTGGGGCAGTCTGGTTCCCCTTTGTCCCCAGGGGAACAGGGAATCTGGAGAAGTAAGAATGCAGAAAGCAACCTTATAAATAAAATAGAGGAATTATAGTGAGGACAGCTACACATGACCTGACGTGGCCTACACATACTGGAAACCTGAATACGAGGAAGCTGGCTTCTTGGATACAGGAGACAAATGGAACCAGCTTTCTGGTGTGAAGAGATTCAAGGTATGTGTGAGGCACATGCGCTCATTCTCGGACACCCCAAAAGTGTGGAGGCTGCCCGAGCACAGGGTGGGTGGTGAACCTGGGGCCCCAACCCAGCGGTCCTCAGGGCAGACCAAGCAGAGGGCAGCAGTCTCCAGTGGGAACCAGACTTCTCGGAGCCGAGCGGGCCCCGCGGGAGGCAGCGGTGGGAGAGAACCCTGAAGGGCTGAGAAGTCCCGGGCTAACGGGGAAACATAGACATGGCTTCTGTTGTGCTGGGAGAATATGTGCTGCTGTCTGGGGAGACACGGGTTTGCAACTCTTTGCAGATAGGAAAGAAGCAGGATGCTTCGTAATCACGGAGAGCGAAGGCCTGCTGCATCCTTGGAGCCGACAGTACATGCGCATGCTTCTGGGAGCACCTTCCGTCTTGACGCTGCATCAGTGCCATTTCAGGGTTCTAACACTCCCCCCCAACCCCCGCCACCGCCAAAAGAGGACTGCATTGATCCCATTTTAAACAGTAGAAAAATGAGCCTAGGGTAGTAAATTGAAGATGACTAAGTGAAGTGCTTCCAGGAGCTGCCCCAAGTGTTCAGAAAGCTTCCCCGGCCCCCTCCAGGCCACGTGGTCTCTCCAGGCTCTGACTGAGGGCTGGAATCGCTGGCTCCATTTACTCCGCGTCTGTCATTTTCTGCTTTGTGATTTCTTTTGTGCGGGCGTCTTCTACAGCTATTTAACTTTTTGTGAGTTGCACACCTCATCTTTCTATCTGTGTTGCAAGTGCCTCGGAGTAGTGACTGCACCACGTGCTTTAGAATCAACACGTGATCTCAATCCCTGAAAGGGGCTCTTCTCACTCGGTTTTACTTTGCTGGTGAGGGAACCGGCCTGAGAGTTTAAAGGCGTCCTCTGAGGCTACCCGGGGTGTGGGGCGGGCTGTTCCAGAGATGAACTGCTGTCAACACTGGGCTGGTGGTGCTTCATTTCCTTCCTTCCTCTACTCAAAAAAATTATTGTCATTAATAATCATGTCATAACCAGCGATACTATTTTCTTGAGTAGACTCAATTTTATATATACATCATTACATTCAATAAAGTATTTCACGTATGAAATAAATTTTGCACTTACCAGACAAAGCATATTTTAACTTGTCATCTCTGCTCTTTCACTGTTTTAAATTTTCCACACAAATGTAAACACCATGTGATTACATAGGATTACAACATTAGAATTGCTCTAGTTTTGTGTATTGGCCTTTGTGCTGCCACTGATTATTTTAAATGTGCTGTCAAAACACAATTCTATGAAGTACCATAGGGGCTGGAGTTGCAAACTTCTCCCTAGGAGAGTTTGGAGGACTCACGTCTTATGATTGACGTACAACTCACTGGTAACTGAATTGGTGTGTGTTGGGACATACTCTGAATCAACTTGCATGTAGAATACAATGTTTATTTAAGGGTAAGTCATAAAAAATGTGCTAATTTGAGGCTAACATTTATATTATTAAAACTCACCATGGGCTTCCCTGGTGGCGCAGTGGTTGAGAATCCGCCTGCCAATGCAGGGGACATGGGTTCGAGCCCTGGTCTGGGAAGATCCCACGTGCCACGGAGCAACTAGGTCCGTGAGCCACAACTACTGAACCTGCACATCTGGAGCCTGTGCTCTGCAAGAAGAGAGGCCGCGATAGTGAGAGGCAAGCGCACCGCGATGAAGAGTGGCCCCTGCTTGCCACAACTAGAGAAAGCCCTCGCACAGAAACGAAGACCCAACACAGCCAAAAACAAACAAACAAACAAATAAATAAATAAAATTAAAAAAAAAAAAAGAACAAGGAAGAAGAGTATTACCGAGTTTAAAAAAAAAAACAAAAAAAAAAACTCACCATAAGATTTTTCAAAGGAGAGGCATGTTATCACTGACATTCTTCAGAATGGTGATAATGAAAAGCAGATCAACTTTTAGTAAGTTATTATTGTTTTATACTCTGAATCCACTTGCATGTAGAATACAATGTTTATTTAAGGATAAGTCATAAAAAATGTGCTACTTTGAGGCTAACATTTATATTATTAAAACTCACTATAAGATTTTTCAAAGGAGAGGCATGTTATCACTGACATTCTTCAGAATGGTGATAATAAAAAGCAGATCAACTTTTAGTAAGTTATTATTGTTTTATACTCTGAATCCACTTGCATGTAGAATACAATGTTTATTTAAGGATAAGTCATAAAAAATGTGCTAATTTGAGGTTAACATTTATATTATTAAAACTCACCATAAGATTTTTCAAAGGAGAGGCATGTTATCACTGATGTTCTTCAGAATGGTGATAATAAAAAGCAGATTAACTTTTAGTGAGTTATTATTGTTTTACAGTCCTCCACTGACAGTGCACCCCCATTGTCTGTACTTGGAGAGGAATGCTCCCACCGTCCCACCACCCTGTTGCTACAGATGGTTTGTGAAAACAACTATATTTTGCCAGAGACATGCGTCTCCAAACACTCACTTTTCTCCTGGGCCAGCTGTATCTACCCATCAGCTTCCTTACAGATGGGAATAACAGTCAGCAAATGAACGCTTGCTATCAGGTTTTGGCCCTAACAAACACCCTAAATGGAATCACAGAGAGTGTGACTGGGCCCCTGGATGCTTCCTGCCTAGATCAGAGGGGCTGTAGATCCTAGAGTAAAATCAGCTGAATGAACCACTTTTTCAACTACCTGGACATGTGCATCTTTTAACTCTGCTGGCCAGGAACCTGCTGACCCTGGCAAAGCAGGTCAGCTGTTGACAAGAGTGGGAATCAGAGGGCCGGACACTGAGCACCTGTCATGTCTGGAGCCCCATCCCCGGGTCCTCAGGTCTCTGCAGAAACCCCGTACCCCTGGCCCAACCAGAAAGAGGGTGTCAGACAGAGAAGTGAAAAGGTTCGCAACTGAGAGTTCAGGAAATTTGAGTGAAAAATATTTGTACTCAGAGGTGGCAAGGTTGTCACTTCTGTTGTGAAAAGTATTCTCTACTTTAAAAGGAAATTACTGTTGCCTAAAGAAAAGGAAAACTAGGCAGATTTCTTTCTTCTGCTTGCTGTGCCGAGGGGTTCTCAAACCCAGCTGCTGGTTGGATTCACTTCTTGTGGACTTTGCGAAAAACTAGATGTCTGAACCAACTCCAGTCCAATTATACCAAATGTATGGCCTGGGGTCCTACCAACTGTATCTGTAAAGTGCTCCTCAGGGGGTCATAGTGTGTACGCTGGGTAGGCACCTCTGCAATATCCAACAGGAAGTGATCAAAGAAAAAAGACAACTTCTTTGAGGCCATTCCTGACACCACATACTTGTGTCCCTTCACTGAGGTGCTATGTGGGCTGTGTGCTCTCGGTAAATAATAAACTCTCCACTTTCAAAGTCGTCAAATATATCACTGCTGGGGGGCAAGGAAATGAATAAATGACTGAAATTTCAGATAATTTTAACAAGTCTGGGGCTGTGATGAAGCACAGAGAGCTCAATGCCAAGGGTGCCACCCCAGCATGTGGGCGTTGGCTTGGACCGCACCCTTGATGACATTAGTGCTGAGCTGAGTAGAGAAAACCTCTTGCAGTTACGGGGGCAGTATATCTTTTTTGGTAGATATATGGAAGTGAAATCATAATAATAAGAACCCTTTTTACACAGATTTATTTTTCTCATGTTGCAGAATATTGTTGATTCTAAATGAACAAGCTCTTATTCTTTAATTCTCTGTTGAGATCATGCACAACAATTCTTTTTGATTGCTTTGGGTGATCGCAAAATTTCACCATTTTTTTTTTAAGTGATCTCTTTAAAATCCCTGGGAATTGCCAGTAGCCAAAGTGATCTGAGTAGCCACTTTAGGAGGACTTGCTCTGATACTTTCTACCAAGTGTTGCAGGATCTCCCCTCTCTTGGGGAGAATTTGGGGGAAGGTTTATGCAATTTAACAAGAGAACCTGCTGAAGCTTCTCTCAGCTTTTTCTGGACCATGTTATTTTATTTAACTTTTGCTATTTCTGAGTACAAAGTTCAACAGATATCCCACTAATGTTTGAAGTGTCTTTCCTTGGCACATAAATATGCAGTCCAGCAGGATGCTTGTGACAAAGGCCTCTTGTGTCCTTAAGCTTCTAGTGCCCTTAAGCTATGATCAAACAGGACTGTGACAGATGGCAGTGTCGATGGTCATGCCTGCTTTCACTGTCCTGGTGAAAGTAGCTTTCCTGGTTAAGATTGGAATTTGAAAATAACAGATGGTCAGGGCATAGGGTCTTCATTGAGTTCTGCCCATCACTACCTTACAAGAGATACAGCAGTGAGCAAAGCATTTATGGCTTTATTTCTTCAACAAGGGACAGAAAAACAGGGACAGACTATAATCATGGCAGTAACCACCAAAAACCATATTCATGTTATCAGACCATGGTTCTTATACATTTTCATCTGCATACAGGTCAGGAAACAGAGTTCCTCATGGTAGCACTAATTTTGCTCCAAACACACTGCTCTAGGAAGCAGCTCACCTCTGTCCAGGTAGGCTTCACGTACAAACAACACACGGTACCCACCAGAAGACACCACTCACTAGAACTAGTCATTTTGCCTTCTAAAATAAAAACATCCACAGACTATCCATGGCCTGTCTCGTTAGGGAAACATGGCACACACCAGCGACACACACAAGCAAGAGGTGTACTAGCCCTTAGGCATGTGTGAGGGTGTGGTGCTTGCCTTTGGTTGGGCTGCCATGTGTGCCACCTTTTCCCTCCTAAAGCATGCTGGCAAGCTCAGAGCCCCGAAAGGATGGATTTCATTCTGGGAGATATTGCCTCAGAGGCTAAGAGTAAGGGTGGGGTCAGATGTTAGGAAGGAATAAAAGTAGGGAGCAGGTTGATAGGCCCAGGAGTTTGAAACCATGGGAATGAAAGCAGATGAGCAAAGCCGCATTACATCAGATGCAGTAAAGGGAAATTTCACATGTACCATCAAGTGGAAGGTGCCAGCCATCTCGGTGCGTATGTCTGGACGGAATTCGATTCTGGAGGAGACTGGCTTCCCTCCGGGTCTGGCGGCCAATGTGAGTGATGTCACCAGCTGGTTGGCAGGGAGGTGACAGTGTAAATCAGCTGCTAAGCAGAGGGGAAAAGCACAGGCCAAGGAGCGACCGGCGGTGGGGCTGGCAGCGAGAGCTCTCACCCGGGAGGTACAGTAGCTGAGTCCTGGGAAGCAGATGGTGGATGGGGACCGTGGCCACAGATTTCAACACAACAGTACAGCGATATAGCTTCATGTTTAGGACGGTTTTGTGAAGAGAAGGTTCTGGGGAACAAGGCCTCCACCCAACAGATCCTCCTGCCTATTGGGATGTTTTCACAAGGAGACAAATCTTGGGTCTTGGCCCCAAGGTGCTGTAAGATAATTTTGGTCTCATTCTTCTATGCTTTTTTTGTGCCATTTCCCAGCCTGTAATACCCCAAGCTGACAGCAGATGTCAAAACTTACCTTGGCACCAGAGCTGCCCTTGGCACAGCCCTTGCTCACCTCTCCAGCCCTCTCTGCCAGCCCTCTTCCCACCACACAGTGGCGGTTCAGAGCAACAAGTGGGGCTCCTTTCTACTTTTACATGTTCATGGGAGGCCCTCTCTCCCAACTTGGCCTTGTCTCTCCCTTGCCCAGCCAGTTGCTATGCATTGGGTCCTCAGCTCCTGCAGGCAGCTCTCCCAGATTCACTTCCCAGGGCTGCACCCACAGTGCCTTGTGTGAACTTGCAGTCTCTTATCTTAGAATCCTGGTTCCATTTTCTCTTACCCCACAGCCCCCAGACTATGAGATTCCCAAGGTGAAGGGCAAAGTCTGACTGATTTTAATCATTTTCTCTAGCATTTGGTATGTTTTGTTGATGTTTAAGTATTTCCTTGTTTGTGATCACATTTAAGCTATATGTTTTATTTTGGCAATTTATTTCCCCTTTGTAGTGGGTGAAGTCACTAAAGAAAGATTCAAAAGCTTCTCATTTATCAGAGCTCTAATGACAAACCAGGAAAGCATGAAATATGCCCACTGTGGCCAGTTAAAAATACCAGCAGGAAAGTCAGAGCCTTCTCTCAGGAACTGTCATTTCTTCATCTTCTGATACCCAGTTCTACTTAGGGCCAAGTTGGGTGATACTCTTGCAGGCATTAGAAAGTGTATGTGATGCAAATGTAGCTCCTGCAGCCCTCTGTGCCAGGTGTGCAGCTGAGCTGACCAAAGAGATCCAGCAAACTGTTGAGGAATCTATAAATCAGGCTCTGGAAGCCAGCTTCTCCACTTCAAAGACGTTAAGAAGGAAGAGAGGGATGCTCTATTTTTCATCGGTTGCATTCCTAGGCCTGGCTCATAGTCAGATTCAGAGGGTAGCTAAGATTTGCACTGTGATTTATTGCTGAATATTAGAACCTTGGCATTGTATTCCAGGCCTGGGTAGTGGACTCTTTCCTCAGACTGCAGGATGCAGGGTTGCTTGCAGGGATTCTGGCCCTCTCCTTAGACATGGACTAGAAAGTTGCCCCTGTCCAAATCTTGTTAGCAATGATGTTGTGGAAGGAAGGGGCCCTTTAATTCTCAATGACTTCATCTTTGGCACTGGTTACCTAATTATAGAACCTGTCGCTATCTCCTAGTGGGAGATGTGTTTTCATCTCATTTGTCTCAACCATTAAAATAAAGACAGGGAATGTATATTATTCATTATTTCTTTCCCTTCCATTAGCTGAGGGTAGGTGTCTAGGAAATGACAACTATACACATGAATGAAGTTAGGTCAACCTCAGTGAATTTTCAGGGATTTAATGCATACTGATTATAGTTAAATGGCTAACAACTATGGGATAAATAAAGTGTAAAGTGGTTTGCAAATGCCATCTCAAAACAGCAGAAGGGAAGAGGTATTGTTAACCCATTCCACTGATGAGGGTAAACTAAGAGTGCACATAGCAGGACACAAAGGAGTGGTGCTTTGTGTCCAAGCCAGGTCTACCTATGTGCTCATTTTCCTCCTTAAACCCATGCTCATCCTTAGAGAAAAAGTCTGCTTGTAGTACATACATGCACAGTACATATTACTAAGGTACATCAAAGTGTGTTGTGATTCCTTAGTCTTGCTAGGTGGTGAGATCTTTTTAAAGATAGACCCTCTCCTGCAGTTCTTAGATAGTCCAGGGTTGGCTCTGATTGGGTGGAATGGGTAAGCTAGAAGGGCTTCTGGAGGTCCAGAGGGAAGGGATTGTGAGGCCTGAAACTGTGGTCAGAAAGGGGCCCTGAAGGATGGGGCAGGGGAGGAGCAGAGATGGGCAAGGACCTGGGTATCTGGGACCCTGGGTATCCTGGGTCCCCAGGAATGTTCCTGTTGGGGTCTCCAGGAACATGAAACAATCAAAAAATTAATTTTGAAATTTGAAAAGTAGGAGACATATTGCCTTGAGTGGAATTCTGTAGCTAAAATGATTTTGTGGGAAAATGGAAATGGACAATTATGAGGCACATTATACATCTTTAAACTGGAGGCATTATTCTTGTACAATGTAGGTAGTCTGTTTGTTCAACATGGGTATAGAGTATATCTTCTATTTGCAAGGTCCTGTTCTAGGGAACAAGTTATCAATAAAATTGTTCCTGAATATGAGACATTCTGTGAGCATTATCTCCAGCTGTCACTTAATTCTTGATTGATATTATCACCATCTGAAAGCAAAAGAATCTGAGGTTGGACAAGGTTGAGTATCTTGCCAAGGTATCATAGAAAGGAACAAATGCAGTACATTTAAACCCAAGTCTTTCTAAAGCTCAAGGTCTAAACCTGTCTGCAATTTATGAAAAAAAGAAAAAAAATCTTTAATGTGCTTGCATTCTGACTGAAGGGACAAAAAGGTATACATATGACATGATGGCACAATAAAAATAAGACAAGGTGTAAGAGAACTGCTAGAGTTAATCAGTGATGAGTTTGAGAGCAATGAGACTTATTATGGGATAGAGAGCTATTTGGGTGGCCACCACAGTATGAAGAGGAAGCCTGAGTGTCTGTGCACTGAGTCTACCAGGAATCTTGTCAGTCTTCAGAAACCACACAGGGCCAACTCAGAAGCAGCTCTCTAAAGCCTATCCCCTATCTGATGTGGGTTAGACCAGGACAAGTCTGCCTGGGAGGTGTCCTGGGGCCTGGGATATGACTTGGGCTGGGCTCCATGGACCTGAAGCCATGACAAATGGAAGTAGCAAGTAGATACCAGAGAAGCTCATGTGAAAGCCACAGTGGTAAATTCTTCCTTTCAAAGTGTTGCATATAGTGGAGAAGCCAAAGAATAGAGCCTAAATGGGAAGCAAGGAGCCTTTGGCTGAGAAGGGAAATGAAGGGGATAAAGGCAGATGGAAGGAGGCCTAGAAAAGTTCTGGACATTATGTTGAGAGTATAGATTTTTCACAGAAGCAATGAGTAGGCTTGCTGGGGAGGGTCCTTCAGATATAGCACCTTTGACTATTTGGGGCTTGACAGAGTAGGCAGGCATGAGCTCCTTTAACATATAAAGCAGTGGAAGGCCTTTGACAGTTTTAGGGAAACCTCTGTCCCAGGATACTCAGAGGCGCAAGTGATGGTGGGTGGCTCCAGTCACCAGGTAGATGAGCATCTCATGGAGGTATGCTGTAATTCTGGTCAGTGCCACCTCACAGAGCATGACTTCTGGGGAACATAGCCTCCGCATTTAAACCATCCACATGAAAAAACCTGCATTCCAAGTCTTGTTTGTGTTCTTCTCTTAAAACAACAACACTTAAAGATTTTTTTTTTTTTTTTTTTTTTACTATTACCACTATATAAGAGGTGCATAACACAGAGTTACCTCTAAGGTGATATTTAAAAGAAATAAACCTAATGTTCTCCAGGATCAAGATGGTATCCTAAGTGTGAATGTTTAAATATTTTACCAATTTCTCACTAAAATAACTAATGTAAAAGGCAAAACTCTATATCACAGTAAGTAGCAATAAAAAATTGAACACTGACCTACAAAATCTCAGACAGAGCTCATCTTAACTCTCAGTATGAATGAAGCATATCTCCCCTGTGTGAATGTTTGCAAAGAGCAAGATCAAAGAACCCAGGAAAACTACAATTCCCAAATAACAGCACTAGTGTGAGCATTTACTGCAAATGATTTCCTGTCACATAAAGACACCATAATACCAAGATAATAAATTCTCCAATCAAAGGATATAGAGTGGCTGAATGGATACAAAAGCAAGATCCATCTATATGCTGCCTACATGAGATTCACTTTAGATGGAGGATACACACAGACTAAAATTGAAGGGATGGAGGAAGATATCCCTTGCAAGTGGAGACCAAAAGAAGGTGTAGTAGTTATACTTATATTAGACAAAATAGACTTTTAAAAGACTGCAATAAGAGACAAAAAGAAGTGTTACATAAAGATTTAGGGGTCAATCCAATAACAGAATATAATACCTGCAAATATTTATGCATTTAACATAGGCACTTCTAAATATATAAAGCAAATATTAACAGATCTAAAGGGAGAAATCAACAGCAACAATAATAGTAGAGAACTTTAATACTCCATTTACATCAATGGATAAATTATCTGGACAGAAAATCAATAAAGGAACATTAGCCTTAAATAACATATTAGAACATATGACCTTAATACATATATATATATATATATATATATATATATATATATATACACACACACACACACACATACACACATGCACACACGCACACACACACACATGCACAGAGGACATTTTATCCAAAAGCAGTGGAACACATGTTCTTCTCAAGTGCACATGGAATTTTTTCCAGGATACATCAATCATATGTTAGGCCAGAAAACAAGTCTTAACAAATGTAAGAATGTGGAAATCATATCAAGCATCTTTTCCCACTACAATGGTATGAAACTAGAAATTAATTACAAGGAGAAAACTGGAAAGTTCACAAATATGTGGAGATTAAATGACATGCTAGTGAACAACTAATGGATCAAAGAAGAAATCAAAAGAGACATCAAAAAATACCTCAGGACAAACAAAAATGGAAATATACCAAAATTTGTGGGATGCAGCAAAAGCATTTCTAAGAGGGAAGTTCAGAACAATGAAAGCCTACCTTATACATTGGTGGTGGGAATATAGAATGGTGAAGCTGCTTTGTAAAGAAGTTTAACAGTCCTCCAAAACTAAACATAGAGTTAGTCTATGTTCAGCATTTGTGATTCTAGAATTATACTAAAGATAATTAAAAACATATGTTTACATAAAACTTATACATGGTGGCATAATTCATAGTAGCCCCAAATAAAGATGACCCAAATGTCCATCAACAGATGAACAGATAAACAAAATTTGGTATATCCATACAACATGGCATATTATTCAGCCATTAAAAAACTGAAGTACTGATACACACTACAACATGAATTAACTTTGAAAACATTAAGTTAACTGAAAGATAACAGATACAATGACCACATATTATACGATTCCACTTACATGAAATGTCCATAGTAGAAAATCTACAGAGACAGAAAGTTGATTGTTGGTTGTCAAGGGATAGGGGAAGGGGAAAATGGGGAGTTAATATGTATGGGGCTTCATTTTAGAGTGATGAAAATATTCTGGGATTAGATATTGGTGATGGTTGTACAACCTTGTGATTATACTAGAAAGCACTTCATTTTATACTTTTAAGATGTGCATTTTTGATACATTTTTGATATGTTAATTATATCTCAAAATGAGAAACCAAAAAAGGAGATAAAATGGACAAGCAAAAATAACTCACAGAAAAAAATGTCTTCAAAATACTAGGTGAGAAATTGTCCCAGTTAACCCAGAATATGCATAGATGGTGTAAACCACCAGCAGAACTCATAGAGATTTCATGTAGAGTAAACAACTGTGTGGAGAGATAATACAATGGGGTGTTCTGCTGCTACTAAAAGACCCAGGGATTACCAGCAGTTGTTCCCATCAAGTGGAGAGGAGCCTACTCTGACTAGGGACTGATCTGAGAACAACCAGTGAAACTGTGAGAATGTAGCATGGACTTTGATTTATGAGTCAGTGGGAACAAAAAAATAAAGAGCTTTCTAACTCTCAGAAACCCTTCAAAAATATTTCCAGAAGTGGAAGACCAACCAGTAAGAAAAATAGTTGAAAGAGAATCCAAACCTAGCAAAATAGGAACAATAGGATCAATAAGAGAGACGGTTCTAATACAGAGCATGAAAAGTAAAGGGGAGTCAGAGCAGAACTGTGGAGGTGACCACGTAGAAAGAATACTTGAACAGTGAAGCTGGAAAAACTACCTTGTCCCAGACCTCTGATGAGACATTAACTCCATCTAAAAGTACAGGAAACCATCTCATTTTCAGTAAGCTACACTAAATGGTGAATGAACTCCATGTAGTGATATTATCAAACAAATGAAGAAAGTGATAAAAATTAATAACTGAATTATAACTTGATAGATAATGAAGGCATACCACAAAATTATGCTTCAGAGTAGATAAACTATGATCTAATATCCAAAAATAAGATAAAGTTAAGAAAATATGACAAGAAGGAAAAATGCCAAAGATGAGAAGTAGAAAAACTCATAAACAGATGGGGTATATGAAAAGAAGCAGACATGCTAAAAATTGTAAAAAAAAATTTAGAAATGAAGAGTAAATTATAAGGAAAGAAAAGAATAGGTGATGAGAAAAGTATAGTAAAGGAATTAGAGAAATAAAAAGACAATTAAAAAAAGAAATTAAGAAAAAATTTTAAAATGAGAGAGTAATGATAGATTTAGAAGACAGAAGAATATCTATATCATCTATATCTAATTTTCCCAAAGGAAGAAAGAAGTAACAGTATAAAACATAAACCAAAAACTATAATTCCAGAAATATTCTTTATATGCAATAAGACTTCAGATACATATTGAAATGCCACACTGTGTAACTGTGAAAATCAGGCAGAAAAATCAATACTGAGATGTACTTCAGGAAAATTATAATACCTTAAATATAAAGAAAAACAATTTGAATCAGGATGAAAATATCCAATTCACAAGGAAAAAAATCAGGTAAGTATCATGTTACTTGAAATCAATATTTCATAACAGAAAAAAATAGAGCACCATATCTAAGATGCAGAGGAATGTCCCAAGAATGACCCAAAAATGTCATATTTGGTCAAACTGACACACAACTATAAAAGCTACAAATAAACAGGTATGTATTTTTAAGAGCTCATGGAATTTCTTTTCTTTTTAGCTCTTCCTAAGGAATCAAAAGAATGAGGTTTAAACAACCAAGAAATCAGGAGAAACTTTGGAATAAAGTGTGATATTGAGTATTAAATATATTTAATTTTAGATCTAAAGTTTGATGCTGGTGATAAAGTGGGGAGTAAGGATATTACCTTATTATAATAGGGAAGACAAAAAGAATATGGGGTAGGGATTATAGCTTATTTCATTATTTCTCATACAGAGAGACCAGTAGACAGTGCCCAAGAAAACAGAGGACTGAGGATATTATACGTAAAAGAAATATTTTCTCCTTACAGCCACATTAAAGTCCAGTTAAGCCCAGAAATAGCTCATACCCAGAATACATAAAGAACTTCTACAAATCAGTAAACAGAATAGAGACAAACCCATAGAAAAATAGTCAAAATTCTACAAAGACACATCATAAAAGAAGAAATATAAATAAATAACAAACATAGAAAGGTGACCAACTTCGTTAGTCTTTGGAAAAATATAAATTGAATAAAAATACAAATTAAAACTATGATGTAATACCATTACATATACACCAGAATGGATAAAATGAAAAAGGCAGTTAACAACAAATGTTAGAAGAAAGAACATTTGAAGAAATCATAGGTGAAAACTGCCCATATTTCATGAGACACATAAATCTATACATCCAAGAAGCTAAATGAACTTCAAGTAAGATAAACTCAAAGAGATTCACAGAAAGAAACATTATAACAAAACTGTGTGTTACAGACTGAATTGTGTGCCCCCCAAAATTTATATGTGGAAGTTTTAACCCCTAAAACCGCAGAATGTGACTGCAGTTGGTGATAGGGCCCTTAAAGATGATTAAGTTAAAGTGAGGCCATTTGGGTAGGCCCTAATTTAATCTGACTGGTGTCCTTATAAGAAGAGGAGATTTGGACATGCAGAGACACCAGAGATGTGTACACAGAGGAAGGACACAGTGAAATGGTGACCATCTGCAAGGTAAAGCAAGACGTCTCAGGAGAAATCAACCATGCTGACACCTTGATCATGGACTTGTAGCTTCCAGAATGTGAGAAACTAAATTTCTATTGTTTAAACCACCCAGTCTGTTTTGTTACAGGAACCCTCACTAATGAATACATTGCTAAAAGCCAGAAACCAAGAGAGAATCTTGAAAACAGAAAAAAAAAAAAAAGGAAAAAGGATCAATTGATTTTATACAAGTGATCTTCAAAAGATTAACTGCTGATTTCTCAGTAGAAATCAGGAAAGCCAGAAAGCAGTGGGGAGACAAGTTCAAAGTTTTGAAAGAAAAAAAAAAAGTCAAACAAGAATTTTGTACACCACAAAACTATCCTTCAAAAAGGATGGAGAAATTAAGTCATTCCAGTTAAAGAAAAATGGGGAGAGTTAATCAGCAGCGGAACTGCCCTACAAGACATGTTATAGGGACTCCTTTAGGCTAAAGTGAATGAACATTAGACAGTAACTTGGATCTACATGAAGAAATAAGAACACCAGAAAGTTAACTACACTGGTAAATATAAAAGACAGTATAGATATATTTTTGGTTTTATCACTTTTCAGCTATAGTTGTTATAATTCAACAAACAGCTGCATAAAGCAATAATTATAATAGTGTGTGGATGAGCTTATAAAAGAGATAAAATTTGTATGATAATAATAGCACAAAAGGAGAGAGAAGAGAATGGAGCTGTATTTGGATACAATTGAAATAAAATTGATATTAGTCTGAAGTAGATTGTTTTAAGATGTTAATTGTAGACCACAGGGCAACAGAAGAAAAGAACACAAAATAATATAATAAAAGACACAACAAGGGGATATAAATGTTAGACTAACAAATTGCTATTAATCACAAGAGAAGGAAAGGAATAGAGGAATAGAAAAAAAAGAAATAGAAGTGTAGAAAATAGAAAACAAATAGCAAAATGCCAGGTGTATATCCTACCTTTCAAGTAATGACTTTAAATGTAAATGTACTAAAACCTACAATTAAAGGCTGAGATTAGCAGAATGGATTTAAAAATCAATCCAACTATTTGAGACACAGTTTAGATTCAAAGTCATGAGTAGTTGAATATAAAATGATGGAAAAGATATACCATAAAACCAGTAACCAAAAGAGAGTTGAGGGACATAAATTGGTATCAGACATAATAGGTTTTAAGCCAAAGATTGTTACTAGAGAAAAAGAATACTTTATAATAAAAAAGGTCAATAAATCAGGACAACATAAAAAATTATGACTATATATGAATATAACAATTGAGTCCAAAATTACATGAAGCAAAAACTGATAGACCTGAAGGAAGAAAATGATAATTCAACAACCAAATTGGAGACTTAAATATCCCACATTCAATGATGGATATAACAACTTGACGGAAAATAAACAATAAAGTAGAAGACTTGAATAATTGTATAAAACAACTAGACTTAACACAAATCTATAGAGCATTTCACTTCAAAACAGCAGAATACATATTCTTCTTAAGCATGCATGGAAAAATCTCTAGGATAGAGCATATGCTAGGCCATAAAATAAGCCTGAGTAAACTTAGAAAGAATTGTAATCATATAAAGACTATTCTTTGACCACAGTGGAATTAAATCACATATAAATAATAGAAAGCAATTTAGGAAATTCACAAAAATATAGGGAAATGTGGAAATTAAACATCACACTTCTAAATCACTATTGGGTCAGAGCAAGGAAATTAGAAAATACTTTGAGGTGAGTGAAAGCAAACCCAAATTTAGGGGAAGACTTAAAAGGGATACTATGAAAAATTTTATGGCAACAATTTAGATTACCTTGATGAAAGAGACTCATTCCTTGAAAGACACCAACTCCAAGTTCTGACTCAAAAATAAACAGAAAACCTGAATGCCTATAAAAAGCAAAGAGATGAAAATAGTGACCAAAAACCCACTGGAAAGGAAACCTCAGGTGGCTATAGTTTCACTGATGAATTCTACTAAAGTTTTAAAGCAGAAATAACACTAGTTCATCACAGAGTTTTTCCAAAGATAGAAGAGGAAAGAGTAATTTCCAAACTACCCTATGAAGCCAATATTACCCTGATACCAAAGCTGAATAAAGACCTCAAAAGAAAAGAAATTACAGATTAGAGTTCCTTATGAAGATAAATGCAGAATTCCTCAACAAAATACTAGTAAATTGAAAACAGCAATACATTAAAAAGATTATACACCGTGAATAAGTGGGATTTATTCCAGAAATGCAAGGTTGATTTAACATAGCAAAATCAATCAATCTAATATACCATATTCATAGAATAAAGGACTAAAAACATAAAATCATCTTAATAGACACAGAAAAAGCATTTGACAAACTCCATCATTTCATGATTAAAAAACAAAAACAAAAACAAAACTCAACAAATTAGAAATAGAAAGGAGGTAAGTGAAGGGAATCTACAAAACACTCCATAACTAACATCATATTGATGGTGAGACACTGAATGCTTTCCCCTTAAGATCAGGAATAGGACAGGGATGTCTCTTCTAACAGCTTGTTTTCAATATTTTATTGGAGATTCTAGCCATGGTACTTAGAGAAGAAAATAAATATATGACATTTAGATTGGAAAGGAAGGAGTAAAACTATCTCTATTCACAGAATACGTGATTTTGTATTTATAAAACCAGAAGGAATCCACAAAATACTACATCTAATAAGGAAGTCCAGCAAGGTTGCAAGATACAAGATCAATATGCAGAAACTAGTTGTATACTACACACTAGAAGTAAACAATCTGAAAATTAAATTAAGAAAACTATTCCATTTACATTGTCATCAAAAAGAATAAGTAATTAGGAATAAACTTAACAAAAATTTCAAGAGTTTTACACTCAAAAGTCCAAAGCATCATTGAAGGTAATTAAAGATCTAAATAAATGGAAAGACACCCGATGTTCATGGTTATGAAGCTTAATATTGTCAACGTGGAAATTGATCCATGGGATCATGTAGATCCCCAAACTGATCTACAAAGATTCAACGTAATCCCAGAGTTTTTGTTGTTTGTAGAAACTAACAAACTGATCCTAATATTCAGACAGAAATATTAATACAAAGGATCCAGAATTCTATGATCTTGGAAAGATAATGTTGGAGGACTCACTTTCTGACTTCAAAACTTGTTACTGGCATATGGATGGAAACAAAGATCTGTGGAATATCATTGAGAATTTAGAAATAAATACTTAAATTTATGGTTAATTAATTTTCTACAAGAATGACAATATATTCCTTGGGGAAAAAAATAATCTTTTCAACATTTGGTGCTGGGACAACTGCAAACCACATGCAAAGAATGAATTTGAACCCCTACCTCACATGCATATGAAAATAAACACAAATTAATCAGAGACCTAAAGCTGAGAGCTTACACTATACAACTCTTAGAATAACACATAGGATTAAATTTTTATGTCCTTTGATTTGGCATTTAAATTTAGATATAATGTTAAAGCAAAAGAAAATTAGAAAAATGAGACTTTATCAAAATTAAAAACTTTTGTGTTTCAATGGATGCCATAAAGATCCTGAATAAAATAACAAAAGGAATAGGAGAGAATATCAACAAATCATTTACCTCATAAGAGAATTCTATACAGAATAAATAAGGGACTCCTATAATTTAATAATAATTTGCTGCTAATGATCAGTAGCAAACCAAGACATCTACCATGCAGAGGAGAAAAACAGGCCTTGGAGTGAAAGTAAGAGTTTGTTAGAAAGTCAAAGTCTTCTGGTGAGCCTGACCATGGCTCAGATGAAGGCAAAGGGAGTCAGAGGTGAGTTTATGGGGACTTCTGTTCCCTAGAGTTGAGTTGTCATAGCCAACTCTAGACCATTTCCATTAGCTCTTTGTATAATCAGCACTTTTTGCTTAATTTTTCTTTAAATATAAAATTTAAAAAAAAATTTTTAATCGGGAGTATTTGAATACACATTTCTCCAAAATAGGTATTCAAATGACCAGTAAGCAAATGAAAAGACGATAATCATCATTAGCTAGTAAAGAAATGCAAACAAAGCCATAATAAGCTTCCATTCTTATGTGTTAAGATAGCTAAAGTAAAAAATGTATACAAAGACAAGTTTTGGCAAGGATGTGGAAAAATTGGAACCCTCAGGCATTGCTTTTGGGAACATAAAATGATGCATCTATTTTGGAAAAGAGTTTGGTAGTTCCTCAAAATGTTAAAAGATTGAGTTATCACATGACCCAGCAATTCAACTAAGAACATACACCCACACAAAATCTTTTACACAAATGTTTCTAGCAAGAATATTTATTATAACCCAAATAGAAACAACCAAAATTCCCATCAACCAATTAATGGATAAATAAAATGAGACATATCCATGATAAAAGTTCTGAGCACCCCAATTTCAATTGGAAGGGTTTTCCCACACCACAAAGCAATGCTCTGATACCAGATGGATGTCCTACCATTCAGCTCAATTCTGACACTATCTACCTGGAGATAGCATCAGATCCCACAGGTTAAGGCTCAGTCCCACAAGACTGCCCTCTGCTCCTGATACCAACCACAAGTACAAGTTGTCACTCTGACTGACCAGTTATAGACCAGAGGTTTCAACAACTCACTCCTTGGGTTTGGCTGCTTTGCTGGAGTGGCTCACAGAACTCAGAGAAACATTTTACTCACTAGATCACTGGTTTATTATGAAAGGATATAACTCAGGAACAGCCAGATGGAAGAGATACTTAAGGCAAGGCATGAGGAAAGGGCTCGGAACGTCCATGGTTTCTTAGAGCACACTGTCTCCCCAAATCTCCACATATTCACCAACCCAGAAGCTCTCTGAGCCCAGTCTTTTTTAAGGCTGTTATGGAGACTTTATTAGATAGGCACATTTGATGAAATCATTGGCCACTGATGCTTAAACTCAGTTCCTATTCTTAGTTGCTCTCCAAAAGCCACCTCATTAATGTAACAAAAAATACATTTATTGCTCTCATCACTTCAGAAATTCCAAGGGTTTTAGGAGCTCTGTTCCATAAAGGGGACATATACCAAATACATATTTCTTATTTTAAATCATAATATCACATATACAAAGGAATTGGCAAGGGAAAGGAATGAAGCACTGATACGCCATGGATGAACCTTGTAAACATAAGTGGAAGAATCCAGTCACAAAAGACCACATATTGTATGATTCCATTTCTATGAATTGTCTGTAATAGACAAATCCACGAAGAGAGGAAATAAATTAGTGTTTTTCCTGGGCTGGAGAGAAAGAGATGTAGGGAGTATTTGCTAAAGGGTTCAGAGTTCTATTACCTCAAAAGGTGATGAAAATATTCTAATATTAAATAGTGGTAAAGGTTGCACAACTGTCTGTGTATACTAAAACCCACTAAATTGTATACTTTAAAATGGATAATTTTGGGTATGTGAATACAGATATTTAAAAAAAGAGATTGCCTATTTTGGGCATTTAAATGCAATTTAAAACATTGAAAGATCCAAAAAATCATGACTTGGGGTCAGGTTAAGAGGTCCAATGACCACCTCTTTGTATCCTCCTGTGGATGATTACACCTGTAGTCCACATCTCAGAGGCAGGCTTCTCCCTACGTGCTTCCCTTAGACTCTAAGATCTACAAGGTCAGGGACCATGCTTTTTTGTATTTGCCATCCTGTACTTAGCATCTAAGGTAGTGCCAGGCATACAGAAAGTGCTCATATATACTTGTTAAATAAATAAATGACTTATCTCCCTCTCACTCACTCCATCTACACTGATCAGTAGGAACCCAAGACATCTACCAGGTAAGAGAGAAAACCTAGGTCCCAGAGTGCAAGCCAGAGATGATTTGGAATCCAAAGTCCTTTGGTGAGTCTCAGACAAAGGTATGAGAAATGAGTCAGAGATGAATTTACAGGGACTTTTGGTCCCTAGATTTGAGTTACCCTAGCCACGTTTAGGCCACTTCCATTAGCCCTTTATGTGATCAACACTTTTTACTTAATTTTGCTTTAAATATACATATAAAGGCTGTTGCTCTGCTCTATGCAAAGAAGGGAACTTACTTTTTTTCCTCAGCATCAAATGGTACTTGTCCATCCTCCCTAGGAAGAAGAAATTTAACATCAGCAGAAAACCTTTTAATATCTGGGTTTTATTGTACCATCAATTAAGTGGCCATTTTATACTGCCCTTCAATTTTTTCAATCTCTTTCATTCTTGGACCATGTCAAACTGGGGGAAATTATAAAACCAGCTCACTCAAGATACCAACAGATGTAATCATCCTGTCTTACCAATCCAGAATGAAAATTAGAAAGAGTAGTTTTGTTCCTTCAATAAAAATGGTGTTTTCAGTAGAAGGCTGTGGTTACTTAATTTTTAAAAATTTATTTATTTATTTATTTTTGGCTGAGTTGGGTCTTTCTTGCTGCCCATGGGCTTTCTTCAGTCACAGCAAGTGGGGACTTCTCTTCGTTGTGGTGCGAGGGCTTCTCATTACGGTGACTTCTTTTGTTGTGGAGCATGGGCTCTGGGTGCGCGGGCTTCAGTAGTTGTGGTGCACGGGCTTAGTTGCTCTGTGACATGTGGGATCTTCGCAGACCAGGACTCCAACCCGTGTCCCCTGCATTGGCAGGTGGATTCTTAACCACTGCTCTATGAGGGAAGCCCTGTGGTTACTTATTAAAGTAAAGAAAATGCAAGGAGCATGAAAATGCAGTGTTGGTCACAGAACAGAAGTAAGACCCAGCAAAGTGAGAGGCCAAATGGGCTGTTCTAGGCCTAGAGCTTGCAGACATTTTGGAGGAGGGGTCATTCACTTTGTGCTCTCTCCAAACCTCCAGTGTCCACAGAGTCCACCCTGGGGGACGCTCACCCTGGGTGTGCTGGCTGACCTCCCACACTGCCACTTTGGCTATTACATATGGTGTCAACTTTCCTCCCTCACCCTGTTCTAATTTAGCCCCCATTTCCGTGTCCCCGATTTCCCAAGGCACCCCTGGATTCCAGGTAGCTACTGGGTTGATATGACACCATCTTCATTTGGGAAAGCCATCATCTTCTAGAAGAGAACTCCGTCACCTCTGATCAATAGGTGGCAACAGATTGTAGCACTTGATGTCAGCAGGGCTTAAGCCACACCTGGAAAGTGGAGTGTGATTAATTAGCACTGGCTCTAATGGATGCTGGAATGGGGAGAATGCTACATATTTGCCATCTGTGATGCAGCCCAACCCTCTCATTTAAAGCTGAATTCATTTTAAACAGGTGGGGTCCCCTCACATACTCCACACGAGTCACAGTGATACTTGTGGGTTTTCAGACTGCATTGTTTTTTGGGCCTCCATGCAGCTCATCAAAGACAAAAGACACATTCCCACCCCAAGATTTTGCCCCTGGTCATCTTGCTGCCTGTCCTTCCTTGTTGAAATATTAGTTTTCAGTGAGCCTTTCCCTGAAAACGTATGTAAAACAACACGATCTCTCCTCTCCCATGTATATTTCTTCCTCATGGAACTTACCGTCAACTGATCCATCGTATTACTGGCTCAGTGATGTTGATGGTCTGTCTTCCTACCCAGTGCACTGACATTTTGAGGATGGGGTGTTTGTATTTCTTCTGTGCTGTTTTCCCAGCGCTAGAGTATTGTCTGGCACAGAGTCGTCCCTCACTATCTAGCTGTTGAATAAAATAATGAATTGACTATTAAATTAGCTTTTTTTTCCCATGGAGTCCCCACATTTTACATTTTTCCTTGTTTTGGCTCTAATTTTTGTTTTCTTTCTGTGCCTTTCTTTGGATTTCCTTTCCTTTTGTTTTTCTGACTTCTTGGGCTTTACCTATGTCTATTACATCAGGCACATTAATTCAGTACATTTGTGAGTACTGAGAGAGTGTTTTGTACAGTGCCCTCTATTGGAATTTATCTGATCTTGTTCTCATAGTCAGACTGAAGTTATGAGTTTTTGGAAGGAGGACCACAGAGGTACATTACATCATATCAAGAGTCTATCCTATGAACATGATTTATCATTATTGAGGTTGAACTTGATCACCTGGCTGAAGGAGTGTTTGGCAGGTTTCTCCACTGTAAAGTTACTTTTCTCCCCACCCCATTTTCCATACTGAACTGTCTGATAGGACCAGTCTCTCTGCATTTAAGGGGAAAGTGACACTTCACATAATTGAGGGGGGAGAGCTACATACATTGTTTTGGAAATCCTTTTTTTTTTTTTGGCCGTGCCACAGCATGAGGGATCTTAGTTCCCCAACCAGGGATTGTACCTGCATCCTCTGCAGTGGAAGCACAGAGTCTTAACTACTGGATTAGCAGGGAAGTCCCTGTTTTGGGAATTCTTCTGCACAGGAGATTGGAATCTTCTCCTTCATGTTTATTCAGTAATGTATTTAAATGAGTATGGACTGGTAGATACTTATTTTATGCTTTGGTCTGAAATCTCATACTACTTTATTTGTTGAGTTGCTCAGATTGTTCCAGCTTTGGCCATTGGGAGTTCATACCTTAAGTCCTGTGTCCCTATGACATTCTCCTATCAATGTGAGTTTGTATATTTTTTGCTCACTTCCTTACTCTGGCACTACAAGCTGCTCCAGGCCAATTGTGTATATTCCCTCCTTAGCCCCAGAATTAGTCTTTTCTCCAGAGTCCTGATTTCTTTTATAGAAGAATAGCTGTGCAATGAAGATCTGAACACTAGTTGTACTCATACTAATGGGTTATGGCTGCTGCTAGGTCCCCTCAGCTGACATAGCAAGGGAATATATGTGTATATACTATTCCATATGAATATATGTGAATATATACTATATATATAATATATATGAATATATACTATTTCATGTATATACACATATCTACAAATATTTCTGTATGCATTAATCTGTACCTATATCAAGCTAAACATGAGTTGATACTGATATATCCACATACAATCAAGTGCCACACAGATGTAAGCAGCTTTTGGCGGGAAAGAGCTCTTTGCAGGAAAATGCTCTTGGCAGGAGAGCCCTTTGTCTGGTCACTAATCTTAAACCAGGCACCCCCATGCTCTACTCATCTCCGGCCCTAGCACAGCTTTCAAATCTTTTGATCACACAATATGTTGCTTAACCTGTTGGTTCTTTCCTTAGATCAAAAAAGTAGAAATAAAGCATAAAAAATTAAAAGATGACCAGATCTCTTTCCCTTCAGTAATCTCAAGAACAAACTGTGTGAACAAGACAGCATCTAAAGAAAAATCACAAGAAGACAACAAGCCTGCAAACAGTGGGGGATGGCAATCACTCTGACCCCCCATCTCAGTGATTAACTGAGATTACTTCCCTGTTTCCCTTTAAAAACTTTTATGGCTGAGCAGAATCTTCAGAGGTGGTTTTTAGGGGACAGTGAATCCACCATCTCCCCAGACTGCTGGCATTCTGATTAAAAGCAACTTTCCTTTCTACCAACAACTGCTTCTTGGGTATTGATTTTCTAGCAGCAAGAAGCAGGATGTGATTCCGTAACATTGATCATTCTAGCCTCTTGCTTATCTGTAACCTCCCACTCCAAAAGTGAGAAAACTGGCTCTCACCATCTGTCACTCATTGACTCCAATTCTAGAAAACATGGTAAAATGTTTCTGCTCCCAATTTTCAGTGTGGCAATGAGGGTGTTCTTCCACCACCACCAAGCACTGCTCTGGACTTTAGTTGGGTATCCTACAATCAACTCAATTATGATACTATCTACCTGGAAAGAGCATCAGTTCCCATATGTTAAGGGCTCAGTCCTATGAGACTTCCCCCTCCCCTCAAACCCACTTCAGACATCAATCACAAGTCCAGGTTATCACTGTGCTTCTGAATGACCAGCTACAGATTGGAGGTTCCAGCTGCCCCTCCTTGGGTTTGATTAACTGGATAGAGCTGCTCACAGAACTCAGAGAAACATTTTACTTACTAGATTGATAGCTTACTAATACAAGGACATAACTTAGAACAGCCAGATGTAAGAAATGCATAGGTGAAGGTATGGGGAAATGATGCAGAGCTTCCATGCCCTCCCCAGGTGCCATTCTCCCTGAATCTCCACGTGTTCACCAACGTGGAAGCTCTCCAAACCTTGTCCTTTTGTTTTTCTTATGGAGCCCTCATTATCCATACAAGATGGATTGACTTATTGGCCATTGATGACTGAACTCAGTCTCTAACCTTTCTTCCCTCCTAAAAGGTTGAGGGTCAGACTGAAAGTTGCAACCCTAGTAGGTTCTGGCAACCAGCCCCCATCCTTAGGAGCTTTCCAGGAGTCACCTCATTAACATAATGAAAGATGCCTTGATTGCTCCCTATCCTTTAGGAAATTACAAAGTTTTTAGAAGCTCTGTGCCAGAGATTGGGACAAAACTCACATATGTATTTCTTATTATAAATCACAATATCACACGTGGTTAGAGGTGATTTCAGATTGCAGAATTGTTAATTCTATGGGACTCAGCTTTACCAACTAGAGTGCTTGTGTACAGTTCCTTCACCTTTAGCATATATTACTGTGTCCACTCATTTCCAAAGTTACTTACGTCAACACCTTTTCCCAACTCCCCTTCAGTGAGGATGCATCATACATTTGTAATACAGTTTGATTCTATCCTCAATGTCTGTATCTCACTCTGGGATTCCCCAACCTCCTAAATAATTTTTAAAAATTTGTACACATCAAGGTTCATCCTTTGTGCTATAAATTCTATGGGTTTTGAAAAATGCATATTGTCCTGTATCTATCCTCAGAGATACATGAATCATACAGTATTGTATTATACAGTATTATACAGATGCTATACAAATATATGTGTTTTCTAAGTGTTTTCTCCCAATAAGTCACTTGTCTTTTCTCAACATCATATTTTTTTTTGCAGAGAATTAGTTTTTAATTTTAATAAAGTATTACACATCTATTTATTATTTCATGGATTATACTTTTAGTGTTTTATCTAAAAACTCAATACCAAATCCAAAGTCACTTAGATTTTTTTTCTGTGTTTCATGCAAGAAGTTTTATATTTTTGCATTTTACCTTTAGGTTTATGATCCATTTTCAGTTCACTTTTTGCATAAGGTTTCAGGTCTGTGTCAAGATTTATTTTATTAGTATTTGTAGTATTTTCTGTATATAGATCCCATGCATATTTTGTTAGATTTATACTTGACTACTTCTTTTTTTGGCACTATTGTAAAAGATAATGTATCTTTAATTTCAGAATCCAGTTGTTCATTACTGGTATATGGGAAAGCAATTAAATTTTGTATCTTGACTTGGTATCCTGCAACCTTGCTCTACAAGTTTATTATTTCCAGAAGGTTTTTGTATATTCCCAGTGGTTTTCTACATGCAAATAACATTATCAGGGAATAAATGCAGTTTTATTTATTCCTTTTCAATCTGTGTTCCCTTTATTTCTTCTTCTTGGCTTATTACTCTAAATAGGACTTCTGGGGCAATGTTGAATCAGTGTGGTGAGATAGGACATCCTGCCTTTCTCCCTGTCTTAGGAGGAAAAGTGTTCAGTTACTCATCTTTAAGGATGATGTTAGCTCTATGTTTTCACACATTCCTTTTATTAACTTAAAGAGAGCCTTTTTTAATCGTAGGTTTTTGAAAGTGTTTTGTTTTTTTTTTTTTCTTCCTTTTTATTATGAATGGACACAGAGTACCTGATAGAATTCCTCAGTAAAACTCTTCGGGTCTTGAAAGTTTCTAATCATTAATTCAATTTCTTTAATAGATGTAGAGTTATTCAAGTTATCTATTTCTCCTGGAATGGATTTTAGTAATTTCACTCTTTCCAGGAATTGGTCCATTTCATCTAAGCTGTCAGATTTGTGGGCATAAAGTTGTTCATAATATTCCCTTTGTATCCTTTTAGTAGCCATGGAATCAGTGACGGTTGAATCCTCTTTAATTTCTGATATTGGTAACTTATGTCTTATCTCTTTTTCTCTTGATTAGATGAGCAAGAGTATTTTCAATTTTATTGTTCTTTTTAAAGACTTAGATTTTGGTTTTGTTGCTTTTCTATTGCTTTTTTGTTTCCAATTTCATTGATTTTCCTTCTAGTTTTAATTATTTTCTTTCTTCTGAATGTCAAAGTTTAATTTCCTTATTTTTTCTCTAATTTCCTAAGGTAGAAGCTCACGTAATTGATATTAGATCTTCTTTTCTAATGTCAGGGAGGAAGAAAATTTCCTCTACCCTTCCAAGTTCTTCTGGCTGATCTAATAATTAAATTGGCATGAGACAGATTAACATGAGAAAATCAAACAAAGTTTAATGCATTCATGGGAGAGATCCAGAAGAACTGAGTAGCTCACCAGAATGACTGAAACCTTCACCTTAAATACCATCTTCAGCTAAAGACAAAAGAGGATGTTGGTGGCAGGGTTTGGGATTTCAAATAAAGAGGAAGGCAATTCACATGGAGAGGGAAAAGCAAATGTTTGGTAAACAACGTCTTCTGGCCATCAGAGATAATGGGACACAGAGAGGCATTTTAACAAACAGATTCTGGTAGGTTCCTCCCTGTCTACACACCTAGTTCATACTGTAGTTACCTATGGTGATAGCTCCCTTACTATAACAGGTCCTCTATCTACATTCATTTAGCCAGTTAGGGGAAGGTCAAAGTTTCTTCCTGAGTCTCTTGGGCCTTGATCGTTTTCAGCTCAAAATAATCCACATGCCAAAAAGACATTTTAGGGTGGCAGGTTTTTCTCTCCTACACTAATATAATGAATTTAATGGTATAAATACTTCTGTAAATATTGTTTTAGCTGCCCCTCCTCCCATTTTGATAAGCTGCATTTTCATTTATTTAAAATATTTTAAAATTTCTCTTAAATTTGTGTTGTTTAATCTCCAAGTATTAAGGGAGTTTTCAGCTATCTTTCTGCTATTGACTTCTAATTTATTTTCATTGTCATCTAAGAACATATTTTGTATGATTTCTATTATTTAAAATTTTTTTTTATGGCCCAGAACATGGTCTATCTTGGTGAAGTTTCCATAGTTGCATGACAAGAATGTGTATTTTGCTGTTGATTTATGGACTGTTTTATGTGTCCATTAGATTGAATTGACTCAGTGTTGTTCATCTATATCATTACAGTCTTTTTTTTTTTTTTTTTGTCTGCTTCATCTGTAAATTATTGACAGAGACATGTTGAAATCACCAACTATTATAGTGGGTTTTTCTGTTTTTCCTTTCACTCCTGTTAATGAATGTTCACATATTTTTATGCTCCTTTGTTAAATACATATGCATTTAGGATTGCTATGTTTTCTTAGAGAACTGATTCTTTATAATTAAGCAATGCCCCTCTTTAACCCAGATAATCTTCTTTGTTCTGAAGTCTGCTCTGTCTTAATATAGCTACTGCAGCTTTCTCTTGATTAAGTGTTAGCAGGGAAATTGTTTTTTTCTCTCTTTGTTTTTAACCTGAATGCTTATATTTAAAATTGGATTCTTATACTTAACATATAGTTGGGTATTATTTTTTAATTCACTCTGACAATCTCTATGTTTTAACTGGTCTATTTATGTCATTTACATTTTAAGTGATTATTGATGTTGCTAGATTAATACCTCCCATCTTGTAACTATTTTCTACTTACTGCATTTGCTCTTTGTTTCTTTTTCCCCTCCTTTTCTGTCTTCTTTTGTTTTGGGCATATTATGTGACTCCACTTTACCTGACAGATAACATTTATATTTTAGAAATAACAATTTTCCTGGAGTTTACTCTGTTTACCCTGGAGTACTCTGTACTCTGTTTTAATTAACCCCAGTCCACCTTCAAGTAGTACTATAGCACTAAACATGTAGGAAACTTATATTTACAATTTTCCACCCCCATCCTCTGGAACATTACTGTCATTCATTTCACTTATTCACATGCTATAACCTTCCAGTACATTATTGAAACAGGAGGGAAAGGGGCAGGGTACAACCTTTAAAAGAATGACATAGCCATAGGACATGACAAAAATTGGTTAGAACCAACTAGGTCCAAGATGGTAGATTATTCAACTTCCAATGGACCTTGAGCCTCAACATACACTCATTGTAATTGATTAGCATAAGCTAAGTGACACACCTACCAGTGTCATAACAGTTTCGAGGCCAACCATCAAAGACTAAAAGTGGGCGGTGGCCCAATTCCTGGAAATCTCCACCCCTTCCCAAAATAGTTGGAATAATCCTCCCACTCATTAGCCTATGAAATTATGCAGCCCATGAAAACTAACCATGCCATATTTCAAGGTCACTCTCACCTTCTGAGATGGCCCACACTCTGTCTGTGGAGTGTGTTTCACTCTAAATAAATCTACTTCTTACCTATCACTTTGTCTCTCACTGAATTCTTTCTGCGATGAGACATCAAGAACCTGAGCTTCATTAAGTCCTGAAATCAGGTGTGTGATCTCAGTTAAAAGGCCATGGGTTTTGGCCGGGTTTGAGTCCCAGTCACATGGGTTCAAGTCCCAATCTGGGTTTTGGCTGGGTTCGAGTCCCAGCCTTGTGAGTTCAAGTCCCAGTCTGAGACACATGGTTTCATTATCACTATTATTGCTTTAATCAATCAGTTATCTTTAGATCAATTAGATCATTTATTCCTTCTCTGATGCTCTTCTTTATGTAGATACACGTTTCTTTTCAATATCATTTTTTCTTCTTCATGAAAAGCTTATTTTAACATTTTTTTTTCAGAGAACATCTGCTGTCTATGAATTCTCTCAGTTATTGTTTGACTGAGAAAATCTTTAAACCTTGCAGTCTCATCTGGCAGTGACTATAGTGGCTAAATAAACTATTTTTACCACAATATTAATGACTAAAAATTGCAGGTATCTTTCACCATAAGGAAGGATAACTTAAAAGACTGACACATCACTTCAAGGGAAAAATCATTATTTAATTCCAGACATTGCAAACAGGCCTGAGGAATGATTTTAGCAGTTGCTATGGATAGGTAACCTTCCTCTTGCTCTTTCTTGAGAAATGGTTTGTATTGAGTACAGTATCAACCAAAATAGTAGGCCACAATTAAAAATCTTTACAAAAGGCAAAGAACATTCCTGCTCAGTTCCAAAACAAGGTGGTGTAGACTTAATTTTTCTGACAGGTGGTCTTGCCTGCAACTCTCTAAATACAACTAAATACCCTCGAAATTACCCAAGAAGCAATGAGATGGTGCTGAAGGCTGGAAAGAAGAAGGTAAAAGATTAGGGATGAAAAACTTGTAGTACTAATAACTGAGTTCAGTTATGTCATAAGATATAAGATAAACACACAAAAATCAATTGCATTTCTATACACTGACAATGAATGAATGGCAACCCATATAGAAATGCAATACTTGCTGAAAAAATGAAATACTGAGGTGTAAATATGATAAAATATGTACAGGATCTGTATGATGAAAATTATAAAATGCTAATGAAAAACATCAGGGAAGACCTAAATGCTTCATAAAACGTGGTGTTCCAGGAAAGGAAGACTTAACTTAGTAAAGGAGTCAATTCTCCCTAAGTTGATATGTAGGTTTAACAAAATCTTATCAAAATTTCAGCAAGGTTTTTTTTTTTTTTTTTGTAGAGAAACATGTTCTAAAGTGTATAGGAAAAGGGAACACTCTAGAATAGCTAGGACAAGTTTCAAAAGTATAAAGAGGGAGAAATCACTCTTCCCAATGTTAAGACTTGCTATATAACTACAGTAATCGAGACATTGTGGTATTAGCAGAAGGATAGACATGGATCAATAGAAAACCCAGAAATAGATCAATACAAATATGCACCATTAATTTTCAACAAAGGAGCAAAAGGAACTCAATCGAGGAGGAACAGCCTTTCAATAAATGATGCCGCAGCAATTGGATATTCATAGGCAGAAAATTGAATCTTGACCTACACTTCACACCTTACATGAAAATTAACTCAAAATGGATCATCATTCTTAAATGTAAAATATAAAACTATAAAACTTCTAGAATAAAAATAGGAAAAATATTAGATTTGAAACCAACTGTATTATACTTAAAAGGAAAAATTGATAAATTTGACTTTATGAAAATGAAAAACTTGCTCTGTGAAAGACTCCGTTAAAAGGATGAGAATACAAACTATAGATTAAAAGAAAATATTTGCCAATTATGCATGTGACAAAGGACTGGTATCTAGAATACATAAAATTCTGTCAAAATTCAGCAGTAAAACACAAGTAATTAAAAAGAAAATAGGCAAAGAAATGCACAGACAATTCACTAAAAATTACATGATATAAATGTCATATAAGCACATGAAAAGCTGTTCAACATCATTATTAGTTGGATAAATGCAAATTAAAGCCATAATGAGAGATACTACATACCTATCCAAATGGCTAAAATAAAATAAAATTAAAATGATTACACTAAATGCCTGTGAGGATACCCCCAGAAACTGGATCTCTCATACATTGATGTTGAGGATGTAAACTAGTACAACCATTCTGGAAAATAGTTTGACAGTTCATTTTCAGAGTAAAAATGGACTTTCCATGCAACCCAGCAATTGCCCTCTTGGGCATATATCCTAATAAAAGTTATTTCCAGGCTGGGACAAAGTGAGAGAGTGGCATGGATATATATGCACTACCAAATGTAAAATAGATAGCTAGTGAGAAGCAACCATATAGCACAGGGAGATCAGCTCGGTGCTTTGTGACCACCTAGAGGGGTGGGATAGGGAGGGTGGGAGGGAGGGAGACGCAAGAGGGAAGAGATATGGGGACATATGTATATGTATAACTGATTCACTTTGTTATAAAGCAGAAACTAACACACCATTGTAAAGCAATTATACTCCAATAAAGATGTTTAAACAAAAAAAGTTATTTCTAGGCAGAAACTTGTCAACAAATATTCATAGCAGCTGTATTTGTAAATAGTGTTTTAAAATGTAATAAAGGTAATAGTCGTGAATAGTTAAGAACTTTCGTTATCATATCACTTATGATTCAAATGGTTTTATATTAGAAAAATTGTGATTTTATTTAAAAGAGAAAGTTCTAGGCATTTTATTTTTCGTTAGGATGGATAAGAACAGAGAGGAACGTGAGGGGAAGCGTAAGGCTCCAACACTGATCTACTGCCACATTGTAAACCTGTCTACTAAACACTCCCTTTTGGATCCTGGACACCAAGCCAGAAGACAGAGGTCCTTATCCATTTATTTCCCATGTCTTCTCAATGAATAGATTCTCCTAGAATGTATGCTGATATTCTAGTACTTGCCTTAATATCCACTGTATACATTCCCCATCCAGCCCCTTGGCATGATATCTCCAAGCAGTAAGTTCTGACATTTTGAGGACTGTTAACTTATGTTCACTTCACTTTCATTGTCCACAGACTCCTGACTGAGATTACATCTACCATCTTCCTCAGTGTTTCAACTTGGCCCAATCCACCTAATTTTGAGGAGTTTTGGGAATATTTAGTAAAGCATCAGTTTTAATGTCAGACAATTATGTGCTCAAACTCCTGTTTAGCCACCAATTACTCTGTAAATTTGATGACAGGCTCCTTAATCTCTCCAAGCCTCAGTATGGAGAGGACATGGTCACACCTATCCAGAGGAATGGATTAAATGAGAACATGTATGTAGAGCATTCATTCAGTACCATGCTTGGAAAGTCATGCCATGCATGCTCAAATGCATACACAGTGTCTCTCCTTCAATAATCTGTATTCTCTGAGTAGAGTTAACAGCTGCAGAAATAGAGGAAATAAAATAGGGAAATAGATATAGGACAGAATCTTTTGAACTGCACATCAATAAATTTGAACTTTATCAAATAGCAAACAGAATTTTGAATAGGAGAGGGATAACAGAAGCCAATATGAATATGTAACTGCAGGACGACAGGTGGAATGATTTCTATTTGCTGGAGACCTGCTCAATTTCGGGTATATTGTCTTAGTACTCACAACATTACAAAGAGATGAGCCTGCATGTGTGTGTGTGTGTGTGAGAGAGAGAGAGAGAGATGTCATGTTATTTGCTTACATTCTCAGAGTTAGTGCTTCATTGTCTATTACTGTGTAACAAACCACCCCAAAACTCAGAGGCTAAAAATAATAATCATTTACTATGCGCCCCGAGTCTACAAGTTGGCTGGGTGGTTCTTTTGGTCTCGTGTCTGTGTTCAGTGGCAGGTTGAGTAGACACTTCTGCTGCTCTTCGCTGAGCTTACTCACATATCTGCAGGCTGGTCCAGAACGACTTAGCTGGGACAACTGTGTCTTCTCTGAAAATCTTTCACAAGTATGTCTCTCATCTCCCATGTTCTTAGGCTGGACTAGGCAGGATTTTGTTATTGTTGTTTGTTGGTTTGTTTAATAGCAACGGCAGAGAAGCAAGAGAGAAATGAAATACATAAGCACTTTGTCAAGACTTTTCTTGACAAAGTGTGTCAACCTCGCTACTGGTCCTTTTGTCAAAGCAAGTCACATGGCTAAGCTCATAATCAGAGGTTATAAAGTTACATGAACAAACATGAAGATACCAGAAGGCCATGAATGAAATCAGTCAACCACAATTATTAAGAGGCAAAACTGAAACCTGCCAGACCCCAAGTTTAGGGTTAGTACCCCCATACCACACAGATTCTCTGCACACAATGCTTTAAATACATCCTGGAATGATGGCTATGTACTTACAAAACAAAGTAATTGATGGCCATTGAAATTCCACCCAGAACCTGGGCTGTTTGGAAGGATCGGAAACATGGCTCCAACAGACTGACAAGTCAAGAAGGACACTCTCTCACCTTCCCCTTGAGTCTTGATACGGCAATACAACTATAGAATCCTAGTTATGATTTATTTTCTTACTTCCCCGAGACACATTACAATAGTCTCACGTGTCTAGAACACATCCACATTGCTCATGTTTGAGACCACATGAGCAATCTGAAACACAACTCAGAGTGAAGCCTGAGTTGGAATTCACAAGACGGCAGCTAGAAGCAAATGACATTAACTGAATTCCTTTAGATGTGTCAAAAGAGATCTTGTCTCTCAGGTAGATAAAAGTTAATGAGACATCCAGGATGCTTTTATCTAATTTAGTCTATGTAGCAATGGTGGGATCTTTCTGGGGACTGTAATATTTAAAGTTGCATTTTATTACTAAACCTTGTAGAGGATCTGCAAATTACATTTGTTTAATTCCACAGCTATGAAATGTCAGCCGCTTGTTGTCTTTAAATATTGGCTTCAACTGACTTTGAAAGCTTGGAGGATCTTGCTTCCTTTTCTCCAGTGTTTAACTTTTCAACCCATAAGTGACAACAGAACAAGGACCCCTGATAATATAAGCCCGGTCTGATATAGAAGCAGTTCTTTTCTGAATCTTTGGAACCTAATTTCCAGGCAGTCTTTCCCCAGAGCAGTTTGATTTGCGTGTGGAACTTTTGTCCCTGAAATTTACTTTGTTCCTTTCAAGTGACTTAAGACTTAACAGAAGGTCTGTTCCTCAGTGAGGGTGGAAAGTTGTCCAGTTTTTAAATTCACAGTCAACAAAATTTAATGAAGCTCAGAATCTGAAGCAGACATTTTGACAACTTGAAGGATTTGGAGATGAATAGGATGTGTCCTCACCTGGGCTCAGCACCTGTTGCAAGGTGTGGATGTCCTCACCGGTATGCACCATCGAATACAACAGACGGCAGGCAGGTGTGGGGAGGGCCACCTCTGGCCTCCTCACTGCCACCTCTCTTAGAAGAAACCCTACCACCACTGAGGCCTCACTCATAGGGGCATGCCAGGTGAGTTGTGAACCAATGGCTCCTGGGATGTGACAGGGTGGACCCCCCTAGCTCTTTTTTTTTTTTTTTTTAATTTATTTATTTATTTATTTATTTATGGCTGTGTTGGGTCTTCGTTTCTGTGCAAGGGCTTTCTCTAGTTGCGGCAAGCTGGGGCCACTTTTTGTCGCGGTGCGCGGGCCTCTCACTGTTGCGGCCTCTCTTGTTGTGGAGTACAGGCTCCAGACGCGCAGGCTCAGCAATTGTGGCGCACGGGCCTAGTCGCTCCGCGGCATGTGGGATCTTCCCAGACCAGGGCTCGAACCCGTGTCCCCTGCATTGGCAGGCAGATTCTCAACCACTGCACCACCAAGGAAGCCCCCCCTTAGCTCTTGACAGAGCTCCTGGGAGCCAGACGAGGTCCCCAGCATGCCTTATTTGTGCCACTGTGCTTTGTAGAAATGCCCTCCTCTGCCATATATCCACTTTGTAACTAACTTCCCACTCCTCCTTGGAGATCTGTCAACAGATGTCAACTTCCTTGGCAGGCTGACCCATGGTCCTCCCGTGTGGATGTGCAGCTCCCTCCCCGAGTTCTGATAGCTTTCAAACCCACTTTCATCACAGCCTCACAGGCCAGGCTGTACAAAGGAAGCAGCCGGGAGGCCCTTCTCATGTTTGTAGCCAAGAGCCTGGAATAAAACTTGTCATTGGTGAAGAAAAGTGTCTGTAAAATTCAATTATGAGCAATTCTTAGTTTTCACTTTCTTCTCCTTTCCTAGACTCTATACAGGGACCACAGTGGACCTCTGATTTCATCCTCATTTCTAATACAGAACCTGGCCCAGACTAGGGGTCTGTTAAATGCAAATAAAGACATTAATGAGTTAATTAATAATGAAAATATATTCCCCATAATTATATTTTTAAGGTAGCTCCCTTTTGGGTCAAAGAGTCCTTTCCTCTAATGAAAGCTTTCACAGTTAAGATACCTTTGGACTCTCTGCAGATTACAAAGATGAAAGGAATATCTCCAGCTACACATGAAGCTTTACTGAGCTCCCCCAGGGGGTTGAAGTTCTGGGCTCCACCCAGAACTCTTCTCTCTTTCTTAAATCAGAACGTGGGGTTGTCCCTTTTTGTGTTTGGGCTGTATCTTCCGCTGACAGCCAGCTCTCAGCAGCAGGCAGTGCCCAATACATCTTGGTAACCGACACCCACTTGGGCTCCATCTGTACTGTGCACCTTAGCCAGCTCTGGACCAGGCAGGGCAGGCTCAGATCTGTGGCTGGCAGGCTGGCGGTACAAGCTGGGAGGCCCCAAGCATTAGTGGGGAATATTAATTCTCTTCTTTCCTCCTGTGTGGACAGACCCAGTGCTGGGAGGTCTAACTAAGAAAGTCTGGTATTCAAAAGGTTCATTTCTCTGAGATGGAAATAGCACTGAGAAGCAAACCTCCCTTCTATAGCCTCTTCCACCTCACAGCTTTTATCAAACTCAAAATTAGAACAAGGTGCAGAAACAGTCTGACATGGCAGTCTTTACCAGCATTTCTGCCTCTGGAGAACGTGGACGGTTTAGCCTGTCCACGCTAATGCTACTCACAGGGTTTAAAAGTGGTTTGGGGTGTGATGTAAACAAGCCAATGTCTGTGCATGTGGAAGTCTGATAGCTGTTTGGGGCCCAGGGCAATACTTTAAAATCCAGTTTGTCCCTAAACCCACAGCCCAGGGAAAGTGTTCCAAGAGAGTGGCCGCCAGTCCCTTGTCCTTACATATCTCACCCCGCCCACCTCCCACTCTACCTCAAGGGGTCTGGGTCCCCTACACTGGGTGAGTGAGGGGAACACAGAGGAGAGAATCAAAAATGACTGCATCAGGGGAAAACATAATAAGTTAACTCCAGAATCAGTTGAGAGTGCTTGAATGTGAACCTTCCCACCTTTCCTGGCTGGGGGCAGCAGCACAGAGCTTCATTCTGCACCTAAGGGATTACACCCACCTTGGGTCCCTGCGAATTCTTCTGGCACAGAACCACCGTGAAACATGCCCCTGAGCCCCTATTCACGCTGAAGAAGCAGGGCCGCCCTCCAGGGGTGAACCCCTTCCTAGCCTGGGCATGTGGCTCAGTGGTGCACACAGTATACAGACCCCCACTCCCTCCAGTGCAGACACTCGAGGGGGATGCTCTGGGCACCCATTCAATAAATGTGCAAGGCTGGTGCCTAAACTAATGCTTCTTGGCAGCATGTATGGGGCATGGAGTTCTCCATATGGGGCTAAGCCCGTGACACACTTTCAATGATTTAGTTATCATAGCAACTCCGCAGGGCAGGTGATTCTAGTTCTATTTTAGAAGGAAGAAGCTGAGATTTAGAAATGCTCAATGATTTGCTTAAGGTTATTCAGCTAATAAAAGGCTGAAGCAAAGCTGGGGCAGAGCCTCCCTCCTCTGAAGCTGTGTTATTTCCTGTAACACCCCAGTGAGCCCTGATGGGCCTTTGCCTGCCTTCTGTAAGGTGAGGCTGGACACGTGGTCTAGGGGATGTGAGGGGGTGACATGCTTTCATTACACTCTTAACATTGGACACATGCTTTCTCTTAAGCAAAGACAAAAAAGGGTTTCTTTGGTCTGCATAGCAGCTTAGAAAATACTTCAGGAAAGCCAATTTCGCTGAATTTGTGGATCAAAGAATAAAACATGGCACCATGCTTTTTAAGAGCAAGTGCAGATAACAGGATAACGGAGTATAAAGGGCAAATCTCTGTAAACTCAGTGAGGTCCCGATGACACAAATCCTTGCGTTTTGCGTGAGAAGAGCACATGGAAATCCAGTGTGTTGTCACCACATCAGTATCATCCAAGCCAGCCCATGTTAACCTTGCCAAGAAGACACACCTTTCACCTTCCTTCTAACTCCATGGTGGGTGTTGGGAAGAGGAGACCACGTGTCTGACCTAGCTCTTAGAGAGCGATGGGCACACAGTGGGTGTGATGGGGAATGAGCTGGTGGTCAGGGTTCCCTCTGCTGGACTCCAACCTCTCTCTAGCCACCTGACATCATTTCTATTGATCCATCACCCGAGCTTTGCACTATTTCCTCAAACACAATGATTTTTTAATGAGATTAATTACTGCTAATTATCAATGACATAATTGTTATTTTCACTTATGAGAGGCAGTGCCCATTGTGTTTCACTCTGTATTAGTCAGCTTGAGCTGCCTTAACAAAATACTACAGACCAGGAGACTCAAACAAGGGAACTTCATTTCTCACATTTCCAAGAGATAGGAAATCCAAGATCAAGGTCCTGGCAGATTTGGTTTCTGATGAGGGGTCTTTTCTTGGCTTGCAGAAGGCTGTCTTCTCACTGTATCCTCACACAGCAGGGAAAGAGACAGAGACAGAGAGAAGAGGAGGGGAGGGGAGAAGAGTGGAAGGGAGAGGGAGGGAAGGTGTGCTCTCTGGTATCTCTTCTTACAAGGACACTAATCCTATCAGATCAGGGCCCCACCCTTATGATCTCATTTAACCTTAATTACCTTCTTAGAGGCCCCATCTCCAAATACAGCCACACTCTGGATTATGGCTTCATCAAATGAATTTCACGGGGGGTACAAACATTCAGTCCATAACACCCTCTTAGGAGCACAGAGTCAGGAGTTCCATGGTTTGTTTAAACTCCACCTCTGCCTCTTAAAACTGGGGGACCTTGGGCAAGTCACTGAACTTCTATAAGCCTTAGTTTTTGTCTTTAAAACAGATATACTAGTAGTCCTACTTCTAGGATTGTTATGAGGATTAAGCTATTTAATTTATGGGAGTGTTTGGAATGGACCTGGTATATGTGTGAGCTATTACTATTACTCTTTAAAACTGCATGTTATAAAATGTTATAAAATCATTACCGTTGTATTTACTTATCTACTATGGAACATTAATTAGTACAACTTATTAAGTAAGAGACATCCTTTGGGTGCAGTAATGACAACAACCTGCTGTGCTTGAGGTTTCCCTGTACCACGGGCTCCAGTGCTGTTGTTATGGCCCTGATCCCTCTTAATCTGCACAGCTCCCGAGACCCTATTCTTAACTTTGTCTAACAGAAGTGACAGCTGCCACCAGAGAGGGCCAGTGACTCTCTCAAAGTCACTCAGCTGAAAAGGGAAGATTCTTGGTAAAATTCCTCTAATCCCATGGCTTTTACTGTTAATTGTGTTGTAATACAACATCATGTAAGATTTGTTTTCTACAAGTAAGTTCTCAGTTTCCCCAGTAAAATTTGTGTCTGGTTTGCAACTTCTCCCCGTCCCTATGCTGTGCTGTGGACAAACTCACTCAGGCCAGGTGCATTCCAGAGAGGCCAGTGAAACCTCAGCATGACAAAGTGCATCGGGCTCAGGGAGGGAATGTCCAGGAGAGCTGGAGGGAGGCAGTTAGGGGAGGAACTCTGGAGCAGATGCTTTAGATGCATGACATGTTCTTTCCTTCGTGCTTAATTCAGCTTCAAGGATGTTTTAGGGCACCTGCCACATGCCAGGTCCACTGCTGGATGTCAATGGTAAAGTACCACCACTGGAGCACAGCCGTCCACATAGCCTTTATGGAGGCACAGTCCAGTGGAAGAAGCAGACAGGGGTGCCATTAACATACGAGGTGGGCATGAAATGGACAGGTCTCCAAGGCAGCTTGCAAGTGACCATGACTGTGGGCTTCATGGAGACTTTGTGCTGAGCTGATCACAATCAGAGGGGAGAATGGGTGAGGGATGAGGAGGGTACAGGATGAGCATTCCAAGGAGGGGCATAGCTGACCTGAGGCCAGAGGTAGCTCATTGTTGAGTGTGTGCGGAAACCTGTGCATTTTTGTGAAGTATTTATTGTCTAGAGAATAAGAGGACTTGGAGACTTTCCAGAGATGGGAGAGGTACACCTTGCCTCTGGTTTTCAGCTTTGTGGCTGAGAGGTTGGGCTTTTCACAAGAGCAGGGACCAGGAAGGCCAGCTGGCTGGAGACACCAAAGGTCAACTTCAGAGAGATTGTGATGAGGTTGGTTAGGTATTTGAGACCTGGAGCTATAGAAATTACTTCTGAGCTGAAAGAGAGCTGGTGCTCAGGCTGCCTGTCTGTTTCATTGTGCTGCTGAAAACCCCGGCATCGGTATTGCATAGTGGACACTGGTGGTTTGGACCCCACTCTCGGCACTTCCTTTCCATGAAGGCAATATTTTATGACACACCCTGTCCCTTGACCCCCACTGCCACCTGCCACCCCACTCCCACCTGCTGCAGCCAATTACTCCAAACACAAGCACTGACCACAGTTCCCTGTCTTGGCATCTTGGACTTGGGAACTTGAAAGCCAAATCGCTCCTCCCCTGAAGCGGAAGTTGTAGGAAGTAAAATATAAGTGTTGGCAGCTCTGATTTTACATTTTTGATTGTGTAGAGAAAGGTGATCTCAAGTGAATGAAAGTTAAGATGGGATCCACAGCCTGCAAAGATGCAAAGTAGACTATGATGCAGCAATATTGACCCTGACACTGAAGCTTGGGACTGGTCATCTCCCAGTGGAGAGCCCTTCCTGCTCTTTCCATGGCTTCTTTGTTGATGCTTCTTTGGATTTTGTGAGCCAATGCCTCCCCTTTTCAGCTAAGTCCATTTAAAGGTTTGTGGAGGTTTTTTGGGTTTTGGTCCATTTATATATTACATTCACAAATATATACAATCCTGGTTGTATAGACTCCTAGGTGGTAAGAAGCTTGCCTAGGACCAAAGGGCACATAGCACAGACTAGATTCCAATTCAGTTCAATCTGACCATTTATACAGACGGTTTGTATTCATAGCTGCTGTAACTAGCAGCCTGCAAATCTCAATGACTTACTCTCATGAAGTTTCTTTCTCACCCGCACCAAATCCACTGCAGATGCCCCTAGACAGGCAAACATCCTCCAGGCAGTCACTTTGCAAACCAGGCTGCCTTCCCCTGAGGCTTGGCCATTGCGTGACTTTTCGGTTCTCTTGGCATCACTTAGCTGCCGAATAAGGAAAGTGGGATGGGATGAAGGACCTCTCACCTAATACTTAACAACCTCAGCCTGAAAATGGTTCACATCATTTCCACTGCCACTGGGTCAGCAAGAACCAGTGATGTGACCACACCTCAATGCAAAGGGAGCCAGGAGGTCAGTGCTTGGCTGGGCAGCCCAGTTCTCGCCATAGTTACTCACCATGGAAGGGGAGCACTGATCACTGGTGTTCTTCCTGTGTCTGCCACAGATCCCATCTACTCCACAAGCGTTCAGTGAAAAGGAAAGGGGGCTGAGCTCTCCAGAGTCCTGAGATTGACCTGAGGTGCAAGTCCGGTGACACTGGGTCATTGTGTAGAGAGGGAGAAGTGAACCCCATTGCATCATAAGCATCTGGTCACAGGCAGAGATGCTCTTTTCCAGGCACATGACCTTGGTCTCCATGGGACTAGGTGGTGGGAATGTGGGGGTCAGTGTACACCTTCAAGTACTGCCTATCTCCATGCTTTCTCCCCTGTGGATGAGAGTCAGGGTAAGAAACAACAAGTAAATATGAGAAGTCAATCACGTGAAATTATAGAGCAGGGAATCAGTGATGGAATATAAACCCAACCCTCTAAACCTGGGAGTGAGAATAACAGGCTAGGCGTTGTTCTTTTATCTTCTGGCTTATTGGCCCCTATGATGTTACAATAAAGAGGCATGGCTTTTTTCCAGTTAGAGGCCTGCTGTGCCCCATTTATGGGACCTTAGAAGTAGTGCTATAGGAGCCCAGAGAGTCCTTTTGGGTATGGTAGCAGCATGGGGTTTGCCATGAGCTTTCCAAGGTGGGATGAAATGAACTCATACAGACTTCAGAGGCGTCTCCAAGACCTGGCAACTGCCCCCAACCCACACACACTCATGCACGGACACATGTGCACACGCACGCACACACACACACACACACACACACGCACAGACACACACACACACACTGCAGTCTGCTTTGGACCTATATAGACAGAACCCCCTGGCCCCCAGTGTTGAAGCGTGCACCATAATCTATGTGAAAGTGAAATTAGTTTACAAGGCCTTGCCTGAAAGTCTTGTTTTCTTTTCCATGCACAGAAGAATGGAGTGAGTCCTGCTCTGATGATCTCTGAAGAGGCTCTTCACCTGGAAACAACATTAAAGTCATTACTGTCTGAGAATCTTGGAGTCTGTTTACAATATAATTAGCATGGTAATCAAAGGTAGTCAATGAAACATAAAATGCCAATTACTTGTGGTTTTAAACTGTTTGTCATTAAATAATAAAACTTTAGAAACAATGAGAAATCCTGTTTTTCTAGTGAACTCTCAGGCCCACTGCCTTTTGTGAGGCTTTGAAGTAAGAAAAAAATAATCTATTCATCTCTGTCTGACACCTTAGCTTATAAACATCTGCTGATGGTGAAAAGCCAAGACTGCTATTACAAGGTTTCCACTAAAGCAAAGACATTTTTATGCTACTGGTAAGGAAGAAAGGTTGATTTATTCATTTCTAGGGTAAAGACCTATAAAGTTTTTTTCTTACTTCCAGATTTTGGCTTCTGAAGTATTCATAAAAATAATTGGCAGCATTCAGTTGAGAGCTGGTGGGGCTCCATCTCAGTGTCTCCTTAGGTGTCCTGTCTGGAGTCAGGCCTGGGCTTGTGGACCAGCGAGGGTACGTGTGCAGGCGAGAGCCTCCACCGGTCCAGAGTTTCCACAATGATGGGGCCAACTGGGTGGGTGAGCCCACCTGGAGCTGCTCTGGCTCAGGGTCATGAAAAGGCCAGCAGGAGCCTAAGGGGCCTTCATGCAGACTGATAAGATGCAGCCGGTACATGTCGTGCTCACTCAGCTCTACGGGCAAAGCCAACGGTACCTGTTTTGAAGCCTGGCTGTATTCCCTGCTCCAGTGAGAGAGGAGAATTGCTTCCAATCTTCAGTGGAAAGGACATGATCAGAGTGGTGAAGTTGCTTGCCAATGTCCCTGGTAAGTACTCCACATCCCATGCTCTTTCCACTGCATCAGGCACCCTCTGGAATGTGATCTGAGAGTGCTGTTCTTCCTAGATGGTTACCTTCTGCAGGGCAGAGGCTGTCTATAACTCATCTCCCTAGAAAGAAAAATATAACTCAAATGTCTCTCGTTTATTATGTTAGCCATCAGAAGATGGCAGTCACCATTTCCTAATTCTAAGTTTGATGTATTTGCATTATTGCTCCCTTCTTGGATTTAACTCTGCTCGTGTTCCCCAGGTCATTTGCTCCTTTTTTTCTAATACTATAGGTGGAAGCCTGACTTCTAATTAGGCTGCTCATTCTGCTCCATCTTTCTGTTTATCCTGTTGCCCCACCTAGAATGCAACATCCATACTATCTTTTTTTTTTTTTTTTTAGTAGAAAAAGCATTTTATTTAAATGGAAAATGCTCAGATCCTAGCTACATCAACACCAGGCACTCATTACTGGGCACTACTTTTATAAATGGGAGTGCTGGAGGTAGGTAATTCAGATTATCTGCTGTGCTTTCCACCAGAAAGACAGATCCCCTTAAACCAGCACATCTAGCTCGATTGTGCTAACATATTTCAGAGCCCTCATTTGCATTGATTTTAATTTATAAATATAAACATGCTGTATATATTAAGCCATGGTAAACCAGAGTTGGCTTTCTTTCTCTCGCTAACAGAGCTCACTCTGGGAAATAAAAAAATTAAAATAGAAATTTCAACAAGATGAAAAACTTCATTTTACCTCAATTGACAGAAGATTTTATTTTAGAGTTGAATTATTATCTTTAAAAAATTAGATGCAGAAAACAGGGAGACCACTTTTTTTTATCATAACAAAAATTTCTGCCCTGAAAACAAACAAAAAGTCCCTACAAACTAATATCCTTCATGAACATATAGTCAAAAATTCTAAAAAAAAAAATTATCAAATGGAATCCAACAATGTATAGTAAAAAGATCCTTACCTCATACTATATACAACACTTAACTCAAAGTGGATCATAGACCTGTTGTAAAACCTACCTTATGAAACTTCTAGAAGACAATAAAAGAGAAAAAGTTCATGAACTTAGATTAGGCAAAGATTTTTTAGTAATGATTCCAAAAACACAATCTCTCAGAGAAATGCAAATTAAAACCACATGTCACTATAAGTATGACTAAATTAAATAGTCTGACCATACCAAGTAGTGATGAGGATGTAGAGGAACTGGAACTCTAGTACACTGCTGGTGGAAAGGTAAGAAAAAAAGGAAGGAAGGAAAGAAGGAGGGAAGGGAGGGAGGAAGGAAGGAGAGAAGGATAGAAAGAAGGAAAGAAGGAAGGAGGGAAGGAAAGAAAGGAGGGAGGAAGGGAGGAAAGAAGGATAGAAGGAAGGAAAGAAGGAAGGAAAGAAATGGTACAACCATCTTGGGAAAACAGTTTGGCAGTTTCTTAAAAAGTTAAATACATACCTGCTATATGATCCAGTTTTCATCTCCAGATGTCTGGTATCTTGAAGACCACTATTTCATATATTTTGTCGCTTTTTGTTGTTGTTGTTAGCTTGTTTTCACACAGGAGGCTTTCTGTTTCTTTATTCCGGGCTAGAAGTGTAAGCCTATGAGCAGTTTTTAGAGACAGAGCTTTACCTGCAAGTATGCACACACTGCAAACAAAACTGCCACCAAGGGCTTCCCGTTGGCCACAAAATCCACATTTGCATTTCCTCTCCTGGCTAGCTCTATATACTTTTCTGTTGTCTTCAATGTCCGAGGATGATACTGACCAGGGTTCTTGGCCTTCTCCGATCAATAGAAATTGACTAGAGGCCAGACAGGAAATTCAGGCGACACCATATTTGGGTCCCTGCTGCAGCAGAGGGAAGAGAGCACAAATAACAGGTTCCCTTGCTTCCTGAGGGGGGCGAGCTTTTCCTTATATGGGGTGAAGGTAGGGGTGTGTCCCAGGGTCGGCCATAAGGGTGGCCTAGGTCGGTTGCCCACCCCTTAGGTGGTGTTGTGTGCTGGGGGCATGCACAGTACCCTGCTTTTGCTCCCAGCTCTTCAGAAGTGGCAGTTTAGTTTTTTGGTCTTTTGTATCTTTTTGTCCAGAATTTGCCCCACCTGCACATGCACACAGTTATTTTTAGTCCCATACAGTTTCTTTGTATTCTGTTGCTTGAAGAGAGGTGTGTCCAGGTGCAAGCATTGCAGCACTGCAGCAAAGTGTCCCAGGCCCTTGTCTCAAGGTCATCTCCTGTTGCCTCAAGAGATCTAGTCATAGCCCTGGAATTTCGTATTGGTGACTGCACTTAAGTTTGATTAAAATGTCTTGAGCTCATGATTTATACCAAGCTCTATGGACTGGACTGGTAACAGAGAGAAGACTTCATCACAGTCCTCAGTGTGGAAAAGAGCCTTGTCATCCAGACATTCTAGGTCAGGCTGGAGGCCGTAGTGATAAAAGAGTGACCAAGATATTGAGGAAAGGCATTTGTCGAGCCTTGGGGGTATCAGTCTCACAATCTGTGCCTAGCCCTATTTTAAGCCATATGTTCAAAACATCCCAGCCCATTGGGTTTGCAATCCTACAATACCAAAATCAGACCAGACAGCCGTCTCATTTATCTCAACAACAACTCTATAAGTAGGTATTAGTAGTCACAATTTACATAAGAAGAAATTGATGCTTAGAAAACTTAGAGACTCCTTCAGTATCATTCTAAGCATTGGTAAAAATTTAGGTGAAAAATAAGATATTTCCATCCTCTATAAAATCTGTGTTTTTCTATCACTTACTATAGATCCAAAGTCCACAACACAGAGCCTAAAACATAGCAGGTGCATGATCAATGCAAGTTTTAGTAATACTACTAGTGAAACCAGGTGAATGGAAAAAATGTAATTGTGCTCATAAATCCCATGCTATGGTCTCCCTAACTTCTTTCTCCTAAATTCTTGTTTACTATTCTGGTCTTAATTCTAAAATTCAGAATTTTTTGAAACAGCCTCGAACATCCCCTCACGTCTACCTGTATTAGTGACAAAATATTACTGCTCTCCACCTTTTGTTAATAGAAAGTGTCATCTCCTCCCTTAATCTGCTCCCAACCACTTCTGAAACAAATGTTACCTGGGCTTTTATCCTGAACAAGGGCATCCTTTCTCTGATTTGGCATCCCTGTATATTCTTGATAGACCTTTTTATTTTTATTTGGTTTTGTTTTCTTATTCTCCAAACCACTGTGGTTAGCGTGTTCATTATGTGGCAGGACGGAGTGGCCTGAAAGGAAGTTTGTGTTTCACTTAATGAGGACAAAGGCAGATGAAACTGCTCAGAAGTTCATTCTCTGATTATTAAAGCAAGGAGGAGTGTTTCCACCCCCAAATTTAACTGTTGCACCCCCAGTGGTGGAAGAGTCATACACTAGTTCCCCAGAGGCCAAAGGAAAGGTTGGTCCCTTGTGGGAGGAACATCTCAAGGGGACATGGTCTCCCAAGGACAGTGTATGGGGGTAATGACCATAGGCAACACCTGTTGGACATTTGCTGTTGATGGGGTTGATTGGGTGCCACTTGCTCTATGTAGTATTATTCATTCCTCACCATAACCCTATGAAGTAGGCACTATTATTGCTCCCATATTAAAGTGAGGGAGCTGAAGGTTGAGAGGTAACTTAACATGCCCAAAGTCTCATGGCTAACCAGTGGCAGAGTCAGGTCTGTCTGGCATCTTTGGGAGTCCCTTAGATGCTCTTCATCTATATGATATACTGACTCCCCACTATGGACCTCATACCTCTATGGAGGAGTCTAATGAGCAGTGGATCCAAGGTCCCAGTTACAGGAAGGGAGGTTAGCACCTGGCTCTTCAGGTGAAGACTAAAGTCCTTGCCGTGGACCACAGGGCCTGCTGCGCGGCCCCTGCCAGAACTCTCCAACCTCCTCCTGCCACCTTTTCTCCCCTTTGCTACATTCCTGCCTCCTGGGCCTTCTTGCCATTCCAGTACCTAAACTGCAAGGCCCTGACTTTCCTCCCCTCCTAGGAGTTTTGTGTGTGCTCTTCCCCTGCCTGGAATGCCTCCTTCTCTCCTCCCTTCTGGCACCCACTTATCCTCTCATCCTCCACAACACGAGGCCTCCCTGATCCAAACCCAGACCTCTTCTTTGCTTAGACACCCCCCTTTGTTTCCTTTGATGCACTTATCTCATTCGGTAAACAGGCACTTATTTGTCATATTTGTGAACAGGTTCCATAAGAAGATGGATAAAGTGGGATTATGCTTATCACAGTTTCACCAGTAGGTAAAATAGCAAATAGGAGATACCCAGTAGTTACTCATTGAATAAAGGACTGCCCACGCACCTAACAGAAAGAGCACAAGCTTTGGAGCCAAGCAGACCTGAGTCTAAAGTACCACTTTGTTACTTCCTACCTGTAAGACCTTGGCAAGTTACATAATATCTTGGAGCCTGTGACTCCTCTGTGAAGTGGGAACAATTATGCTGACAAATGTTCTTAGGAGGATTGACATTTCATACCTAAAGCTCCCAATATGGTGCCTAGCACAGGGCAGGTCCTCAGTAAATGGCAGAACATGCCGGGCTTAGCAAAACTTTTTAGTTGTAATCAGGATGCAACATGATTTTCGTCTCCTCCTTCCACTTTCTATCTATGCAATGCAGCTATTTCCTCCACTGCCATTGAGACAGCAGAAGATTTTTCTGTCATTCATTGTTAATGAGATTCCTTACAATCATGATAAGTTACTCAAAACTGTGTATTTCAGTAATTAAAATTTTATAATCTCAGGTATTAATCAAAACCTCTGACGCCATTTACAAATAAGACCTTTTCTGAGTTCCCTCCTTAGGGGTCTGTTGTAGGTGGGCATCCTAAGGTGAGGTGTGGTCTGATTCATGTCTACCCCACCCCCTTCCACTCACTGCTCCATCACCATCTTTCTGAGAAAGGGGTGCTGGGAGAAGGGGGGGTAAAGGAGGCAAGAATGTCTTTTCATGGTTGTCATCGTGTAGATGAGTCTTATGCTCTGGGCTTGGAAGAGTCTTAAACTGATTTTCTCCCTTGAACCCCTCACCTGACACTCTGTACTCTTATCCCCACTGCTGAGGGTCCCTCAATCTACATGACCCACATAATCCAAATTCAAGTGTTTTTTTGTTTATTTGTCTCTTTGTTTACTTCATCCTTGGCTCCTACTAATCCAAGGGTGGACCTCTAGCTTCTCTGATGAGAACTGTTTGCTTCCCCTCACCACCCCCTGCCCCCAACAGGTGACCCTCTTGGACACGGTCAAACAAGACCTGATTCTGTTTTGCTAGTTTTTTCATCTGTGTGGAGAATGGGACTCACATCCTCCAAGAGCTCTCTCCAAATAAATCCTTTACTAAAATTCCCTCTAATCCCTGACGATCTAACCTTTTATACTCTAACTGTGGGTGAATGGTTTCAAGGGTCATGGAACCAGCTTTTTAAATAAATCCTGCCTGTGTTCTGACAGCTCCTTTGGAATGTCTACATCTTTTCTGTCACAGTGTTTCGTGAGATACTCCTAACTCAGCAGGCTGCAACACATATAGGTGGATCCTACAACATGCTAGGCACAGTGCTTGGGTCTGGAGATACACACATGAATATGTGCTCCTCAGGGAGCAGGCAGTCTAAGGACACAGATGAACTTCATATCTCACTGTATGGGGTGATGAGAGAGTGCAGTGGCACCAACCCAAACAGGTCAGGGCATAGGCTCTAGAGGTAATGTCCTAAATTTACTTGAAAATAACTAACTCCAGGGTCTTCCCTGGTGGTGCAGTGGTTAAGAATCCGCCTGCCAATGCAGGGGACACAGGTTCAAGCCCTGGTCCGGGAAGATCCCACATGCCGCGGAGCAGCTAAGCCCGTGCACCACAACTACTGAGCCTGTGCTCTAGAGCCCGCGCACCGCTACTGAGTCCACATGCTGCAACTACTGAAGCCCGTGCGCCTAGAGCCTGTGCTCCGCAACACGAGAAGCCACCGCAATGAGAAGCCCACACACCACAACAAAGAGTAGCCCCTGCTCGCTGCAACAATGAAAACACAACCCAGCCAAAAATAAATAAATAAATTTATTAAAAAAAAAAAAAATAACTAACTCTAGTTTCTTGACCCTCCCTGCAATCTCATGCTTGACCTACAATGTCAAGAAAACATCCTCACCAGTAAAAAATAAATGCAAATTTCTTTTCATTAATATTAGAAACTAAGTAATAAAAATGAATAGTCTAAAACTAAGCTAAAATATAATTCCAAGTAACAACAGCAGAGTCTACATTCTATTCAAATGCCCCTGGATCATGGAATTTTTCCCAGAGAAAGAAAAACTTATTGTCACATAAAAACTTGTGCACAAATGTTCCTAGAAGTTTTCTTAATGTAACATATCCTGAGTCATGACACAAACTTTAACAGACTTAAAAGAGTTGAAATCATTCAGAGTGTGTTTTCTAATCAGAATAGAAACAAACTAGAAATCTGTCAAAGAAAGACAACAGGGGCATCTTCAAACACATAGAATTTAAACAGCACACGTCTAAGTAATCTTAGGTCAAGGAGAAAGTCTCAAAGGAAATTTAGAAAATACACGGCAGCTTTGTTCATAAAAGTCCAAACTGGAAACTACCTAATTGTCCTTCAGTGGGTGAATGGTTAGAGAAAGTGCAGTAATCCATAACATGGAACACTACTCAGCCATAAAGGCAAGAAACTATTGTCACACAACTCCTTGAATGAACCTCAAGGGAATCATGCTAAGTGTAACAAACTAATCTCAAAATGTTATACACTGTATCATTGAATTGATATAATCTTAAAATAACAAAATTATAGAGATGGAGAACAGATTAGTAGTTTTAGTGAGTGTCGAAGCGAGGGGTTGTGACTTCCTGTGTTACTTGTGTCTGTGTGCCCCGGAGCCTGGCCTAGTGCTGAGGCATAGGAGTCATTCAGCAACTCTTGTCCCACTAACTGTCATGTCCCATGTCTGCTCAAATGGAAAGGTCTGACTCCAACAAGGGGGGAGATGGGTGGGGTGGGGTGGGAGACAAGGGAAAGAAGAGACATATTTTCTTTAGAGTGGGAAATGTGTTTTATTGGAATGACTTACAGCCTCTTTTATCTTTCTTCCAAAGGAGGATTCTAACTTTGTATGATTGGCCTAAATTAATTTCATCTTTCCTTTAGTTTCCATAGTAATGTACTTCAGACCTCCCCTCGGATTGCTAATAGCAATTCTCCTAATGTTATATTTGCCAAGGAATTTGCAAATATTTTCTGTCATTGTATTTCTGATCATATCTTCTAGAAAGAATACCACCATTGGCCAAAAAAAAAGCTATAAGGGACACATCCACTGCTCAATGACTCCATATGCATCTGGTTAATCAATGAATAAATATGCAGAACTCAAGCGATCGCCCAAACTGTAGCCTTGTGATTCTCCCAAGCATCAGTTCATTTAAGCTAAAAGTTATATCCATCTCCTAATGGGAAGATCCTTGTGCTGGGTATGGATTTACAGAAATGCACAGAGGAGGGGTTTTTAAGGCAGCCCTGGGCAGGGGATGCTAGGATAGTGTGTGTGTGTGTGTGTGTGTGTTTATCTGTGTGTGTGTGGTGTGTGTGTCAGGCATGGGAAAGAACACAGCGCAAGTCAGAAGGCAGCAGGCTGGGGTTGTGGTTACTCCCGGTCGGGGGGCTGGTGTTCGTCCACACTGTCTGTCCCCGTTCCTCAGAACCCATACACAGGTGACGGCTCCACTTCTGACCATGAGTGCAGCTCCTCCTGCGATGGTAGAAACGGCGAGCGGGTTTGAGTTCTTTCTGTGTGCCAAGCATTCCTCTTAGCCTTGTACATGCGTTCTCCCTTTTAACCTGGAGCAAAGTGCTTTACCTCTCAGTTTCTTCACCTGAAGAACAGGGATAAGATAATATTAGTGCCACCTGGGAGGTTCTGCGAGGTGTGAATGAGTTTATACACAAAGAATCCCAGGAGGAGTGGTAGCCAGAGTGAGAGCAGGACAAATGTGAACACCTGTGGGGAAGAGGGGGAGGCTGGTGAACATCCTTGATTTACCAATGGGAAACCGAGATGGAAGTGATTACATAACTTACCCAAGAAACACAGGAAATGGTACTGGTGAGCCAGGGCTGTGTGTCTACAAAGGGGCCAAGCAGGTGGGCTGTGTCTTAAACCCGCCCGCATTCCAGAGAGCCAGACTGTTTATGGGACAACCCTGACTTCTCTTGGGTGTTATGAGCAACAATGACTGTTAACTGCAGTTCACATTGGTCAGAACTTTACAGTTTACACAGCATCCCCCCACCCCACCCCTTTCCCATGCACTGTTGTCATGCTCTTCATTGAGAGTTTCTGGGAACTTCTGAAGAGATGCCAAAAGGATGTTCATTGTAGCACCCAAGGTTGCTGTCCTCACCTCCGGGCTCCAGGCAGTAAGTCTGGTCACATTCACCAGCACTAAAATCACCTAATGTGTCCAGATAAATAGCAGGAGTGGCTAGGTGGCCTTTCTCTGCACTGCCCTAGACAGGATCCAGGTGGCGAGGTCCCATTATGCAGCCAGTGACATGCCCCAGTTGGGAGTGGGGATCAGATTGAATTCATGTCTGTTCAGCTCCCGATGCTTCCCTAGGATGTAGAATTGGAAAAGGTAACTCTTTGTATTCCCATTGTCTTTTAAAGAACATGAGAAAGATTCTTGAGGAAATAAATAGCCAAATAAAATAAAATAAAATAAAATAGAACAATTCTAATTTTAAATATTGTGGGGAAATCTGCTGAGTCAGGGCCTTCCTGCTTTGCTCTCTGTCAAGAAACTATTTCTGTGCAGAGCTGGCAGCCTGCCTGGGATCGGTGGGCAAATGTGCAGATCCCAGGGTCTTTAGAGAAGGAAAGGGACAGATACCCCTACGCTTTTCCCCTGAGATTCTAAGGAGCTGATACGCTGGGGAGAGCCTGATGGCCTGCAGTTACCCTGCACAAATTCTGGGTGCCTGGCGGTGAACGAGGCCCCTGAAATAACGTCCCAATGAGGTTTGAAAGCGATGGGAAGGCAGGCAGGCTGCAGGGCTGGTCTGGGGGAGAAGGGCCAAGAGTGAGTCTGGGTCTGAGGTCTGGGGGCTCATGGTCTGCCTTCAGGGGATCACCTTCTCCTGAAAGAGGTGGCTCTGAAAGACTTAGAGAACCGTGGCCGTGTTAGCAATCTGGCTTGAACGGCAAACCTATGTGGCGGTGTTAGTCCTTCCCAGGGCCCTCAGGCTGTGGTATGGCCCCAAGAGGTGAAGGTCAGGTCCAGCCATGTTGAAGGTCTCCTCAGATGGTCTGAGCTGGAGCCCGGCCTGCACAGTTCCCAGTGTCATGGAGGCTGGGGGTTCCCACGGCGGGACACCCAGAGGGGAGTGCCCCTAGCAACAACGGCCTCAGTCCGCCAGCCCGGCCCCTGTTTGTGCAGCATGGCGCACGGTGAGGGGCTCCCCCCGGGTGTGCAGAGCGCCTGCTGCTGCAGGGCGCCAGGCCCCCTGACCCGGGAGGACACACAGAGCCCTGGTCCTTGGTACACTGGGGAGCATGCGAGTGCCCGGGGGATTTCTGGACTGACTGGGTGGGAGAGGTTGGGAGCAGGAAGTGTGTAACAGGGAGAGAGTTACTGAGCGTCAGTGAGTCTTACTTAAGATAGTTCAGTGAGAACATCCATTACACCCCAGAGCTGGGCGGCGAACACCCAGTTACATGTGAGTTATATTACTCACGCATTCATATTGAACAGATATTTGTTACTGAAAAAGCTGTATAAAGGACCTTTGCCAGCATATTTATTGTGGTTTAAAAAATCAATTAGATGGGCTTCCCTGGTGGCGCAGTGGTTGAGAATCTGCCTGCCAATGCAGGGGACATGGGTTCGAGCCCTGGTCTGGGAAGATCCCACATGCCACGGAGCAACTAGGCCCGTGAGCCACAACTACTGAGCCCGCGCGTCTGGAGCTTGTGCTCCTCAACAAGAGAGGCCGCGACAGTGAGAGGCCCGCGCACCGCGATGAAGAGTGGCCCCCACTTGCCACAACTTGAGAAAGCCCACGCACAGAAACGAAGACCCAACACAGCCAAAAATAAATAAATAAATAAATAATTAAAAAAAAAATCAATTAGACATGGTTGGATTCTAAAGGATCATACTGTATATCAGGGTTAAATATAGATATAAATAATTCTATTTATTTAAAGTGTGTACATATACACACATTCTACTGTAAAATTCAAACATTTACAGAACAGCTGTCTATCTCCTCCTCAACATTGCTGGGGCATGCAGGATAGGAATAACCACCTCTCCTTTCTCAGTAACGCTGAGGAAGCTTGCATATGAAGCAGTCAACCAGCCCCACACCCTCCATATTCTCCTAGCATGATGTTAAATAAATTGATTTCGTTGGCAGCTGTTTAATCTTCAAGGCTTAAAAGTCTACCGTGATACCAAGAACCTTCAGATATGTGCATATAAAACACCTTATTTTGTTGTTTCAAAGAGTGATCCTGATCTAAAATTTCATTATTGTACATTCATTTCTCTTTCTAATGTGACTCTCCCTAGGCTGGCATGTTCTGGTCTCACGTGGTCACTGCCATGTCCCTGGGCTAGAACGTGCTCAGCAGGGTGTAGGCAAGCAGCACCTGTTGAGTGAAAGAGAGAATAATGGACCATGAGGGTCTTAAGAGAACATCTAGGAGAAGTGGGTGTGGGGAGAAGCCTCCTGACTGCAGGAATCTCTAGGCTGCAATCCCAGCAAGTTCGGGATAATTATTTCTCCAAACAGCCATCTGCTTCATTATTCTCATCAGCAGGTGCACTCTGCTCCCCTCAGATGCCCACACTGTCCCTCCAGCCCTCAGTGGAGCCTACAGTGGACTCTCCTAGATCCCAATCTTTCTTCTCCCAGGGACTGTTTCTGCCTTGTGCCATCGCTGCCCTCCCTGACCTCTGTGCCCATCCATGTGGTATCACCACTCTTCCCTGCAAGCCCCCAGGGACCACACCGCAGCTCCACTCTGGCCCTGTCGTCGGGCATCTATTTGTCTACAGAGTCTGTCACATAAAGACCAAAATGTGAGTGCCATGGACACACAATGACCAGAAACCCATCCACATGTTCACAAACCCTTGTGTTCTCAGAGTCCCTTTCTCAATAAAGGACAGCTTTACTTGTCATAAAGACATAGACCCCTAGGTGTAATTGCAGATGGGTCACCATGTATGCTTTAGAAAATGTGCACCTGTCTTGGAATGGCCTCCCAATAGAGTGAGAGTCAGTCTTCACCTCAAGTGGGTCGGATTCCAGCCTAGAGACATTTTGGTCCCGGAAAAGCCTGGCCCATGAGTCTGTTCGCTGCCTTCTCTCTGTATCTTTATCCTGGTATTGGTCTGATGGATTTTTATCTTTTCTGTAACAGAGAAACCACAAAACCCTTCTTTCCCAGGCCCAACCCCCATACCTTGTCTCATTTTGCCCTGTTCCCAGGCTGGTCCTGCCCCCCTGCCACACCCCAGGGAGAACACCTCACAGGGACAGGGCTCCCCTGATCTATCACCATTTGCCCTGTGGGGATACGCACCTCTTTGAGAGTCAACAGGAGTGGAAGGATGTCTCAGTAATCACTACTGTTTCTATCAGTTGAATTTCCAACCTATACTCTTTCTATAATGATCCCCACCTGGGACATCCTGGCTGAAACATAACTTTACTTCTCTATGAAAACATTTTATGTATAGCAATATTACCAAGTATATAGTCCTCCAAAGAAAACAGCAAGCCACCTACCAGTCTGAGTAATGCATGGTAAAATAGTTTTCCAGCCATTATTAAATATTCAGATAAACACTACAAATATTTCAGGGCCACTTTATGGGTTTCTTGGATGAGTATTGTAAAATCATTAAAGATCTCCAACCCAAATATCAAGCCACATAACTTAGATGATTTATTTCAGGGATTCATCAGTACTATAAAACAACTCTGTGTGTGTGTGTGTGTGTTTCCAAATGCCATAAGACCTGTACAGACATTTATGTCACTGGCTTATACCAGTAGTAATTCCCCACGACAGCAAGCAAGGGGCCCAGAGTTCCAGAGGCAAGCTTATAAGGGCACATTATCCCACATCAGTCTACATGCTGGTGGGGACAAAGCCATAAGAGTTAGGACCAGTTCAAGACACAGAAGCAGAAAAGCTGCCGTGATGTCCACCCTCCTTCCCCCGCAGAGGTGCTCCCAGCCCTAGCGCAGCTTCCTCTGAGCCCAGGCCATACTGTCCTTTCCTGGCACTTTACTCTCAACCTTGCAACTGGGACGTCTTTTCCCACAGGCCTCTCTTCACTTGGACCTGCAAGGTTATGCTTCTGCCGACGGGTCCTCTCCCTTCCTCCCCACTGATTCCCAGAGATTATTCTCATCCACTCCCCCTTCAAGGCAGCTGGCAGCCAAAACCCTCCAAGTGGGCTTCAGAAGAAGGGCTGAGAACTTCCCACCTACTCAGAGAACCAGGAGTGTCACAGCAATGCTCACAGGTGAGTTCCCTGCAGAGTGGGCACATTGGGTCACTCATAAATCCTAGAGAGTCACTTTCATTTGCCATGCGTGGGGGCAACCACATAAGTGCCGCTCGAGCAGTGCTGGAGCAGAGCACTCTGTACACACAGAAGGATCATGTGAGAATGTCCATGAGCTCTGAGGTGGGAGGACAGGACGTCACCACCACTGCACTTTCATAACGGAATTCTGGAGCTTGTCACTTTCCAGAACCACAGGACAACCTCCCATGAAGGAGGAGAGTGAAGAACACGGGAGCTGAACTAAAAGCACAAAGCAGACCAGGAGTCCTGTTTAACTCTTGCCCTTTACAGTGTTTGGTTCAAATAGACTTTTTTGTTTCTGTCTGTTCTTGGTTGTATATACAGAATCTGTGTGGGATCTTCAACTATATTAAGAAGGTACTTACTTAGCAAGATCCCAAGCTAGACCCTAAAAGGGACTACATGGGTGGGCCAAGCTCACAGTGCCTGGGATCTTGCTGGAAGAAGGAAGAAAGGCTCAGGGCACAGGGGGGCTGGGCTTGCAACCCAGGCAGAGGCAGATCACAGCACGGCCATGGGGTAGCTTAGAAGTCACCTGTCCACGCTCCCTGTGGACTTGTGTTTGGGTCTCATGGAGTGCAGGGTAGCTAGACTTAAGATTTACTAAAATCTCATAAGGACATGAGGCCTTGAGCAGTGAGACTCTGAGACCCTGATGACAAAAGAGAAAGCTTTACCCCAGCACACTGAGGGCTACTCTGGGCAGAAGACAACAGTGCTTTGGAAGCAGAGGACACATGTGCAAGAATGAGGCTCTTCTTGGGGACCCCTAGATGGTATAGGATAAGGCTTTGCAAGACTTTGGGGTTTAGGAAGAACAAGTGAAGGGAAGAGTTAGGAACAGTGTGAGCCTGACTGATGTAGGGAGATAGTTCCTGGGTAGAGTCTTCTTTTAATAGTTAAACAAATCCTGTCCTTGAGAGGATTTTGGTGCATAGAGCATAAGTTTGGAGATTATACAAACATGGGGCTAGGTACCCATGCCATTTAGTTAACTTTTCTCAGCTTCAGTTTCTTCATCTTTAAAACAGGGATAACATCTGCTTCTTAAAGGAGACATAGGGAATGAAATATTCACGCATGTGCAGAGTTTAACCCATCCCTGCTGCTCACTGCGTTCAGTGAATGTTCATGGAATAAATGAATGCAGCATGGCCACACACTGACAAAACCCATATTCTCTGAGAGGCCCTATTTGTTTTACTAGGATTGATATGGCTCATTCTGCACTAACATTTCCTATAATAAGACACATGGGCCTGACTTGGTCTCTGGGTATCAGGAAGTGAAATTGCAATGACCTGTAGTTCATTGTAAAGGGCCCCTGCAAAGTGTCTGGGTCAAGTAAAAGTGATCTCCACCATGAGTGGTAAGCTTCTGGGCTTTGACTGAGAGCCTGTCTGAGCACTGAAGCAGATCTAGAGAGGTTTTACAGAATGACCCCGGCTCTGCCTAGAAGAGCTCTCCAATGCACCTCCACGCACAGGTGGATGGCAGATACTTTTCAGATAGGTCAGTAAAGATAGGTTATTAAGCTCATTATATAAAGTTATGTCAGCCATGTATTATCTGCATTTCAGATTATGTAAAAATACCAGTTTAGGCCCCAAGGCTATGTTGGGTTCATTCTTGCATCCCTTGGTTACTTACAGGTGTTAATCCTTACTGGGCATTTTAATGATAATGGGTGCCGTTCTTGTCCTTTCTTCCAGTGATGGGGACAGACAATTACACCTGAGTGAGATGAATGGTCTGCTGGAGGGAATAACTTTGTGCTAAATCCAAACTAGGACCACAGGGGACTTCATGAAGTGAGGTGACGCCTGAACTGAGGTCAGAAAGACAAATAAGAATTAGGCAGATTGAAAAGGGGCGGACAGAAAGCTCTTCATTCGATCATTATTGGTTTAGTACCTCCTATACTGTCCTGTGCTCCGGTTATAGAATGATGAATAAGACAGAACCTTTGTCCAAGGAGGCAGTGAAGGCATGGAGTCACAGGTGCTTTTAAAGGGGAAGTGGAAGTTGCTAAAGGATGACCTTAATGTCTCCAACCTGGTGGGCAGGGGCACGTTGGATGTGGACCAGGAATGTCTTAAAGTGAGACTTGAATGCTTGGCAAGAGTTAGCCTGTTCTGTGGTGTGGACAGAACAGCATTTCAGGCAGAGGCGGAAGCGTATGCGAAGCATCAGAAATTAGAAAAATGTTGGCACTTTCATGGAAGTGAAAGAATTTCAGTCGGTATAGAGCCTGGAGTGTGGAAGGAGAGGTGAGAATGGACAGATGAGAAAAGCCTGGTCATGCCCTTCTTCCTGGTCATGTGGGACTCTGGTTAGACAGGATGGACAGTTTGTAACATTTTAAGGGCGGCGATGACGTTTAGATTTCTGAGAAAAACAGTGCTTTTGGTTATGATATGGAGAATGGATTGAAAGTGAGGCAGGAAGTAACTCTATTCTCTAGAACAGGTCTGGTGGGACCAAGAATGATGAGAATCTACTTAAGAGTTCAGTTTAGTAACTCAGAGAATGCTGCTCTGAACATCAGTGGAAACTGAGATTACAGATGGTTATAAAGGCAACACGGTAGATGGCTTTTCTTGGTAGGTTAGAGCAAGTTGTATAACCTAAAGGTGCATATTAACAATTCTTTCTGATTGATGGGGTAAATCCCTGACTAATCGGTTGCCTGCTCTCAGGCTCTTGAAAGGAAGAGTGGCCAGGTTATCAGACTTCCTACACAAAGTAGGTAATGGTGGCACCAACTGCCCACCCACCACCTCTCCTTCTAACTTTGCTCCCATTGCAAGACTTTCCTGAGGCCCACCATGTCCCCATCAGCATGGACAAAACAATCAGTAGATGGTCTGAGACCATGACTGCCCTCGGCACCAGGTTTTCAGTGGTTAGTTCCACAGAACAACTCATAAGAGGTTAAATTATCGTCAAATATCATGTGAGCCGCCAAAATGACCAACATATCAGTCCCAACCCTGGTCAAACTCAGGCTTGTGTGTACTTTTCCCTCCAGCTCCTGATGATCAGAATGAGGCAAGCGCCCCAGGACACTGTCTTCCAGAGGCTGCTACAACAAAGCAAGGCTCACCAATCTGTCGCATTTCTTTTAAATCCTTGTCAAAGCAGCAGGGGACTGCATGTTTATCTTACCAAAGATGGTCAAGTTTAAACTAACATTTAAACTCTTTATACTCAAGACTTGATCAACTTAGAGTTCTTTCCAACTAATATGGCATTTAAACCTAAACATATTCCTTACAGAGACTGTTGGAAAAGTCCATTTTCCAGCCTCTACTGCAATTAATCAAGTAAAAGTGATCGTCACCATAACTTTTATGAGGGCAGTGGGTTATAGCCACATACAGGCCTGGACCTTAAACCTCTCCCACCTGTACTGCAGCCCTCTCTTCCTCTTCTGTGATGAAGACCACCAGGGCTTACCTGTTCAAGGTGGCAGCATTACAAGGTACAAGAGTCCCACCTAACGCCCTCGGACTTTGCTCACGTGAGAAATTAGTCTTTTTTTTTTTTGTTAAACCAATGGAATTTTGGGGTTTATTTTTTTTTATTTTTTATTTTTTCAAGCTAAAGAAAGGTGCGAAGTTTATTTAAATTTTCTATTCCATATTAAAGGCCCTTTGCTTACAATCTGGCAACACAGTATTTTCTTTTTTTTTTTTTTTTTAAACATCTTTATTGAAGTATAATTGCCTTACAATAGTGTGTTAGCTTCTGCTTTATAACAAAGTGAATCAGTTATACATATACAATATGTTCCCATTTCTCTTCCCTCTTGCATCTCCCTCCCTCCCACCCTCCCCATCCCACCCCTCTAGGTGGTCACAAAGCACCGAGCTGATCTCCCTGGGCTATGCGGCTGCTTCCCATTAGCTATCTATTTTACATTTGGTAGTGTATATATGTCCATGACACTCTCTTACCCTGTCACATCTCACCCCACCCCCTCCCCATATCCTCAAGTCCATTCTCTAGTAGGTCTGTGTCTTTATTCCCGTCTTGCCACTAGGTTCTTCATGGCCTTTTTTTTTTTTTTTCCTTAGATTCCGTATATATGTGTTAGCATACTGTATTTGTTTTTCTCTTTCTGACTTACTTCACTCTGTATGACAGACTCTAACTCCATCCACCTCATTACAAATACCTCCATTTCATTTCTTTTTATGGCTGAGTAATATTCCATTGTATATATGTACCACATCTTCTTTATCCATTCGTCTGTCGATGGACATTTAGGTTGCTTCCATGTCCTGGCTATTGTAAATAGAGCTGCAATGAACATTGTGGTACATGACACTTTTTGACCTATGGTTTTCTCAGGGTATATGCCCAGTAGTGGAATTGCTGGGTCGTATGGTAGTTCTATTTGTAGTTTTTTAAGGAACCTCCATACTGTTCTCCATAGTGGCTGCATCAATTTACATTCCCACCAACAGTGCAAGAGTGTTCCCTTTCCTCCACACCCTCTCCAGCATTTATTGTTTCTAGATTTTTTGATGATGGCCATTCTGACCGGTGTGAGATGATATCTCATTGTAGTTTTGATTTGCATTTCTCTAATGATTAATGATGTTGAGCATTCTTTCATGTGTCTGTAGGCCATCTGTATATCTTCTTTGGAGAAATGTCTATTTAGGTCTTCTGCCCATTTTTGGATTGGGTTGTTCGTTTTTTTGTTATTGAGCTGCATGAGCTGCTTGTAAATCTTGGAGATTAATCCTTTGTCAGTTGCTTCATTTGCAAATATTTTCTCCCATTCTAAGGGTTGTCTTTTGGTCTTGTTTATGGTTTCCTTTGCTGTGCAAAAGCTTTTAAGTTTCATTAGGTCATATTTGTTTATTTGTGTTCTTATTTCCATTTCTCTGGGAGCTGGGTCAAAAAGAATCTTGCTGTGATGTATGTCATAGAGTGTTCTGCCTATGTTTTCCTCTAAGAGTTTGATAGTGTCTGGCCTTACACTTAGGTCTTTAATCCATTTGGAGTTTATTTTTGTGCATGGTGTCAGGGAGTGTTCTAATTTCATACTTTTACATGTACCTGTCCAATTTTCCCAGCACCACTTATTGAAGAGGCTGTCTTTTCTCCACTGTATATGCTTGCCTCCTTTATCAAAGATAAGGTGACCATATGTGTGTGGGTTTATCTCTGGGCTTTCTATCCTGTTCCATTGATCCATATTTCTGTTTCTGTGCCAGTACCAAACTGTCTTGATTACTGAAGCTTTGTAGTATAGTCTGAAGTCAGGGAGCCTGATTCCCCCAGCTCCATTTTTCGTTCTCAAGATTGCTTTGGCTATTCGGGGTCTTTTGTGTTTCCATACAAATTGTGAAATTTTTTGTTCTAGTTCTGTGAAAAATGCCAGTGGTAGTTTGATAGGGATTGCATTGAATCTGTAGATTGCTTTGGGTAGTAGAGTCATTTTCACAATGTTGATTCTTCCAATCCAGGAACATGGTATATCTCTCCATCTATTTGTATCATCTTTAATTTCTTTCATCAGTGTCTTATAATTTTCTGCATACAGGTCTTTTGTCTCCTTAGGTAGGTTTATTCCTAGATATCTTATTCTTTTTGTTGCAATGGTAAACGGGAGTGTTTTCTTAATTTCCCTTTCAGACTTTTCGTCATTAGTGTATAGAAATGCAAGCGATTTCTGTGCATTAATTTTGTATCCTGCTACTTTACCAAATTCATTGATTAGCTCTAGGAGTTTTCTGGTAGCCTCTTTAGGATTCTCTATGTATAGTATCATGTCATCTGCAAATAGTGACAGCTTTACTTCTTCTTTTCCGATTTGGATTCCTTTTATTTCTTTGTCTTCTCTGATTGCTGTGGCTAACACTTCCAAAACTATGTTGAATAATAGTGGTGAGAGTGGGCAACCTTGTCTTGTTCCTGATCTTAGTGGAAATGGTTTCAGTTTTTCACCATTGAGGACAATGTTGGCTGTGGGTTTGTCATATATGGCCTTTATTATGTTGAGGAAAGTTCCCTCTATGCCTACTTTCTGCAGGGCTTTTATCATAAATGGGTGTTGAATTTTGTCGAAAGCTTTCTCTGCATCTATTGAGATGATCATATGGTTTTTCTCCTTCAATTTGTTAATATGGTGTATCACATTGATTGATTTGCGTATATTGAAGAATCCTTGCATTCCTGGGATAAACCCCACTTGATCATGGTGTATGATCCTTTTAATGTGCTGTTGGATTCTGTTTGCTAGTATTTTGTTGAGGATTTTTGCATCTATGTTCATCAGTGATATTGGCCTGTAGTTTTCTTTCTTTGTGACATCTTTGTCTGGTTTTGGTATCAGGGTGATGGTGGCCTCGTAGAATGACTTTGGGAGTGTTCCTCCCTCTGCAATATTTTGGAAGAGTTTGAGAAGGATAGGTGTTAGCTCTTCTCTAAATGTTTGATAGAATTCACCTGTGAAGCCATCTGGTCCTGGGCTTTTGTTTGTTGGAAGGTTTTTAATCACAGTTTCAATTTCAGTGCTTGTGATTGGTCTGTTCATATTTTCTATTTCTTCCTGGTTCAGTCTCGGCAGTTTGTGCATTTCTAAGAATCTGTCCATTTCTTCCAGGTTGTCCATTTTATTGGCATAGAGTTGCTTGTAGTAATCTCTCATGATCGTTTGTATTTCTGCAGTGTCAGTGGTTATTTCTCCTTTTTCATTTCTAATTCTATTGATCTGAGTCTTCTCCCTTTTTCTCTTGATGAGTCTGGCTAATGGTTTATCAATTTTGTTTATCTTCTCAAAGAACCAGCTTTTAGTTTCATTGATTTTTGCTATTGTTTCCTTCATTTCTTTTTCATTTATTTCTGACCTGATCTTTATGATTTCTTTCCTTCTGCTGGCTTTGGGTTTTTTTTGTTCTTCTTTCTCTAATTGCTTTAGGTGCAAGGTTAGGTTGTTTATTCGAGATGTTTCCTGTTTCTTGAGGTAGGCTTGTATTGCTATAAACTTCCCTCTTAGCACTGCTTTTGCTGCGTCCCATAGGTTTTGGGTCGTCGTATCTCCATTGTCATTTATTTCTAGGTATTTTTTGATTTCCCCTTTGATTTCTTCAGTAATCACTTCATTATTAAGTAATGTATTGTGTAGCCTCCATGTGTTTGTATTTTTTACAGATCTTTTCCTGTAATTGATATCTAGTCTCATAGCGTTGTGGTCGGAAAAGATACTTGATACGATTTCAATTTTCTTAAATTTACCAAGGTTTGATTTGTGACCCAAGATATGATCTATCCTGGAGAATGTTCCATGAGCACTTGAGAAAAATGTGTATTCTGTTGTTTTTGGGTGGAATGTCCTATAAATATCAATTAAGTCCATCTTGTTTAATGTATCATTTAAAGCTTGTGTTTCCTTATTTATTTTCATTTTGGATGATCTGTCCATTGGTGAAAGTGGGGTGTTAAAGTCCCCTACTATGATTGTGTTGCTGTCGATTTCCCCTTTTATGGCTGTTAGTACTTGCCTTATGTATTGAGGTGCTCCTATGTTGGGTGCATAAATATTTACAATTGTTATACCTTCCTCTTGGATCGATCCCTTGATCATTATATAGTGTCCTTCTTTGTCTCTTGTAATAGTCTTTATTTTAAAGTCTATTTTGTCTGATATGAGAATTGCTACTCCAGCTTTCTTTTGATTTCCATTTGCATGGAATATCTTTTTCCATCCCTTCACTTTCAGTCTGTATGTGTCTCTAGGTCTGAAGTGGGTCTCTTGTAGACAGCATATATATGGGTCTTGTTTTTGTATCCATTCAGCCAGCCTGTGTCTTTTGGTGGGAGTATTTAATCCATTTACATTCAAGGTAATTATCGATATGTATGTTCCTATTCCCATTTTCTTAAATGTTTTGGGTTTGTTATTGTAGGTGTTTTCCTTCTCTTGTGTTTCTTGCCTAGAGAAGTTCCTTTAGCATTTGTTGTAAAGCTGGTTTGGTAGTGCTGAACTCTCTCAGCTTTTGCTTGTCTGTAAAGGTTTTAATTTCTCCATCACATTTGAATGAGATCCTTGCTGGGTAGAGTAATCTTGGTTGTAGGTTCTTCTCCTTCATGACTTTAAGTATATCTTGCCACTCCCTTCTGGCTTGCAGAGTTTCTGCTGAAAGATCAGATGTTAACCTTATGGGGATTCCCTTGTGTGTTATTTGTTTTTTTTCCCTTGCTGCCTTTAATATGTTTTCCTTATATTTAATTTTTGACAGTTTGATTAATATGTGTCTTGGCGTGTTTCTCCTTGGGTTTATCCTGTATGGGACTCTCCGTGCTTCCAGGACTTGATTAACTATTTCCTTTCCCATATTAGGGAAGTTTTCAACTATAATCTCTTCAAATATTTTCTCAGTCCCTTTCTTTTTCTCTTCTTCTTCTGGGACCCCTATAATTCGAATGTTGGTGCGTTTAATGCTGTCCCAGAGGTCTCTGAGACTGTCCTCAGTTCTTTTCGTTCTTTTTTCTTTATCCTGCTCTGCAGTAGTTATTTCCACCATTTTATCTTCCAGGTCACTTATCCTTTCTTCTGCCTCAGTTATTCTGCTATTGATCCCATCTAGAGTATTTTTAATTTCATTTATTGTGTTTTTCATCATTGCTTGATTCCTCTTTAGTTCTTCTACGTCCTTGTTAAATGCTTCTTGCATTTTGTCTATTCTATTTCCAAGATTTTGGATCATCCTTACTATCATTATTCTGAATTCTTTTTCAGGTAGACTACCTATTTCCTCTTCATTTGTTAAGTCTAGTGTGTTTTGACCCTGCTCCTTCATCTGCTGTGTGTTTTTCTGTCGTCTCATTTTGCTTATCTTACTGTGTTTGGGGTCTCCTTATCACAGGTTGCAGGTTTGTAGTTCCCGTTGTTTTTGGTATCTGTCCCCAGTGGCTAAGGTTGGTTCAGTGGGTTGTGTAGGCTTCCTGGTGGAGGGAACTAGTGCCTGAGCTCTGGTGGATGAGGCTGGATCTTGTCTTTCTGGTGGGCACGTCCACGTCTGGTGGTGTATTTTGGGGTGTCTGTGGCCTTATTATGATTTTAGGCAGCCTCTCTGCTAATGGATGAGGCTGTGTTCCTGTCTTGCTAGTTGTTTGGCATAGGGTGTTCAGCACTGTAGCTTGCTGGTCATTGAGTGATGCTGGGTCTTGATGTTGAGATGGAGATCTCTGAGAGATTTTTGCCGTTTGGTATTACGTGGAGCTGGGAGGTCTCTTGTGGACCAGTGTCCTGAAGTTGGCTCTCCCACCTCCGAGGTACGGCCCTGATGCCTGGCTGAAGCACCAAGAGCCTTTCGTCCACACGGCTCAGAGTAAGAGGGAGAAAAAATAGAAAGAAAGAAAGGAAGGAAGGAAGGAAGGAAGGAAGGAAGGAAGGAAGAAGGAAGGAAGGAAGGAAGGAAGGAAAGAAAGAAAGAAAGAAAGGAAAGAAAGAAAGAAGCTATAATATAGTGAAGTAAAATAAAGCTATTGTAAAGCAAAGCTATACAGACAAAATCTCCCCCAGAAGCATATACATATACACTCACAAAAAAAAAGGAAAAGGGGAAAAATTAATATATCCTGCTCCCAAAGTCCACCTCCTGAATTTGGGATGATTCGTTGTCTATTCAGGTATTCAACAGATGCAGGCACATCAAGTTGTTTGTGGAGTTTTAATCCGCTTCTTCTGAGGCTGCTGGGACAGATTTCCCCTCCTCTTCTCTGTTCGCACAGCTCCTGGGGATCAGCTTTGGATTTGGACCCGCCTCTGCGTGTAGGTCGCCTGAGGGCGTCTGTTCCCCGCCCAGACAGGACGGGGTTAAAGGAGCAGCTGCTTCGGGGACTCTGGCTCACCCAAGCCGCGGGGAGGGAGGGGTACAGAGGAGGCGGGGCGAGCCTGCGGCGTCAGAGGCCGGCGTGACGTTGCAGCAGCCTGAGGCGCGCAGTGCGTTCTCCCGGGGGATGTTGTCCCTGGATCACGGGACCCTGGCAGTGGCGGGCTGCACGGGCTCCCGGGAGGGGCGGTGTGGAGAGTGACCTGTGCTCGCACACAGGCTTCTTGGAGGCGGCAGCAGCAGCCCCAGCGTCTCACGCCCGTCTCTGGGGTCCGCGCTGATCGCCGCGGCTCGCGCCAGTTTCTGGAGTTCGTTTAGGCGGCGCTCTGAATCCCCTCTCCTTGCGCGCCGCGAAACAAAGAGGCAAGAAAAAGTCTCTTGCCTCTTCGGCAGCTGCAGACTTTTTCCCGGTCTCCCTCCCAGCCAGCTGTGGTGCGCCAACCCCTTCAGGCTGTGTTCACGCCGCCAACCCCAGTCCTCTCCCTGCGATCCGACCGAAGCCCGAGCCTCCGCTCCCAGCCCCGCCCGCCCCGGCGGGGGAGCAGACAAGCCTCTCGGGCTGGTGAGCGCTGTTCGGCGCCGAGCCTCTGTGCGGGAGTCTCTCCGTTTTTCCCTCTGCGCCCCTGTTGCTATGGGATCCGCGCTGTTAGCTGCGGCTCGCGCCCGTCTCTGAAGTTCGTTTAGGCGGCGCTCTGAATCCCCTCTCCTCGCGCACCAGGAAACAGGGAAGAAAAAGTCTCTTGCCTCTTCGGCAGCTGCAGACTTTTTCCCGGACTCCCTCCCGGCTAGCTGTGGTGCACTAACCCCTTCAGGCTGTGTTCACGCCGCCAACCCCAGTCCTCTCCCTGCGACCGAAGCCCGAGCCTCAGCTCCCAGCCCCGCCCGCCCCGGCGGGGGAGCAGACAAGCCTCTCGGGCTGGTGAGTGCTGGTCAGCGCCGAGCCTCCGTGCGGGAAGTGCGGGAATCTCTCCGCTTTGCCCTCCGCACCCCTGTGGCTGCGCTCTCCTCCGTGGCTCCGAAGCTTCCCCCCTCTGCCACCCGCAGTCTCTGCCCGCGAAGGGGCTCCTAGTGCGTGGAAATCTTTCCTCCTTCACAGCTCCCTCCCACTGGTGCAGGTGCCGTCCCTATTCTTTTGTCTCTGTTATTTCTTTTTTCTTTTGCCCTACCCAAGTACGGGGGGAGTTTCTTGCCTTTTGGGAGGTCTGACGTTTTCTGCCAGCGTTCAGTGGGTGTTCTATAGGAGCAGTTCCACGTGTAGATGTATTTCTACTGTATCTGTGGGAAGGAAGGTGATCTCCGCGTCTTACTCTTCCGCCATCTTCTCTCCTCCCGGGTTTATTTATTAATGTAGCAGAGCAGAGCACATCCAGCCTGTAGCTAAATATATTCAGCATGACTCCTACACCTTTCCTAAGGCAAAATGCTCATTGACAACTTTAAAATTGCCCATATTCAGGCTGCACCTGCTCTCTTTGCCCCATCTGGTAAAGGGTATGATTGTGAAGAAAACGTCTTAAACTCCTGTAGGACATTTAGGAAGTACAGTCACAGTACTTGGATATTTCTTGTATGTGAGGGTGGGGAGGGGCAGAGATATTGAGAAACTGCTAGATGGCAGTGTCTTCCCTGGGAGAGAGAAAAATCCAGAGGAAGAGTGAGTTGTATTCTGATTTGTTTCGTTTTGATTTTGTGGGAAGTGAGAAGAGATGGTCAATTCCACAGTGGACTTGATGATTTTAAGGTACTTGTGGATCCAAGCTGAGAATCCAGTGGAAAATTGGATACACATGCCTGAGACTTAGAAGAGAAATCGACTGGAATTATAGATTTTTGAGTCATCAGTACATAAATTGAAGCCATGAGTAAATGAGCTTTTCCAGAGAGAAAGTGGAAAATAAGAAAGACAACATCCTAAGATCAGACCCCACAGAAATAGTCATACTAAATCAGCAGGTTCTGTGCAGAGGTTGTGAAGGGGGCAGAAATGTGTGTGTGGAGAAACAAGCTAGTGTATTGTCAAGGGAGCCGAGAAAATAAGGGGAGCAGGGACAGTGGAGATCTCCTGGGATAAGAACCAAGAGATGTCTGTCAGACCTGGCAGTGAAGAGGCCATTGTGACCCCTGGCAGCAGTCTGAGTAGAGGGATGGGGCTGTTCTGTGTTGAGGGGTACACAGGAGGAGATGGTGTGCATACAGTAAGCATGGAGAAGTCTAAGAGTTTGACTACAAAAATGACATGGACAAGACAGTAAAAGGACGTATGACTGAGGCAGAAATTTTCTTTTTTTTTTTAAGATAGGGTAAGTTAACATGCCAAGGCGAAGGAGTCAGTAGGAGAGGGAAGGAAGGATAACACAGGTCTGTCCCTGAGAGTAGGCAGGGAGGAAGGGGTCCAGGGGAGGCAAACCTTTTCTGCTAAGATAAGCCAGAGGGAGTGGGGATTTAGAGGTTCTGCTCTGGATATTTCCGTGGTGGGTGCAGGAAGTTTGGAAAATTCCCAGTAAGTGGAGTCCGTTTTCATAGGTAAAAAGGGTGTCTGCTAGATGAGGGGATAAGATGCAGAAGAGGGGGTTTTAGAAGTTTGGTGGAGCCTTTGTGGGAAATTGGGAAAGATAGCATTTTAGGGAAATACAGAAGGTCTGTTCTCACAGTTTACGTTGGAGACTGTAAGTTTGAGAGGCAGCAATCTATGTAGTTTTCTGTTTTTCTCAAATGATGCTTAGTAATATATTTGTAAAAGTCACAAAAGCAGACATGGAAGTGATCCAGGATTGGGGTTTTGTGAAGTGGGTGTGAATAATGGAGAAAATGGTAAAGGAGATGAAGTTTCAGGAAAAAAATTACTTTTTCCAGTGATGACTTCAGAGTCCAGGAAAGACAGATAAGGGAATAAGTGCATGATTTTACTGTTTTACAGATAGATAGAAATGGCCTGTGGTATGTGGTCATACCAATGGTATGTGGTCTTAGTCCATCAGTAGGGATGGAACTCTGGCACTTTGAATGCAGGTGGGAATGGCAGTCCAAGACAAAACTGGATTGGATGTTCCAGTTCTAAGGCAGCACCATCTCTTTCTCCCAAGATCTCACTTTTATATCAGCTGTTAAGTTGTTTTTTCCTTTATAATAAGAATTAAGAGAAAAATATTTTTTTCTTTACCATTTAAGAGATACATTTGTTCTTGTAAATTTTTTAAAATCCTTGAGAATCTCTGCTCTAATGGAAGTTAGACTCTGATCCATCATCTGCCCATCCATTCATCTATCCATCCTTCAGTATGACTGAATACCCAACCTGCTCTAAGCACTGCACGAAGAGACTAGAAATGGAGACTATGGGCCACATTCTCTGCCCGTGCAGTCATTGCTGATGTGACAACTGGCCTGTGCTCTTGGGCTGTCCTGTGTAGCATCACACTTACTCTCCAAATGCCTCGTCAGTCTACAGCATCTTCCCACAGTGACGTGGCTTCACCTTGCCTGTCTCTCCACATGAGGACATATAAAGTTTTCTGCCACTTTATTACAAAACTTGACTTTATAATGCTAAGTGGTTCCAAACAATTATTAGCAGACATTTTATACCAAAGTAGAGATAACCTACTTTTGTTGTTGTTGTTGCTTCCTTCTTTTTTTTAAAACAACTTAATTGCTTTACAATGATGTGTTAGTTTCTGCTTTATAACAAAGTGAATCAGCTATACATATACATATATCCCCATATCTCCTCGCTCTTGCGTCTCCCTCCTATCCTCCCTATCCCACCCCTCTATGTGGTCACAAAGCACCGAGCTGATCTCCCTGTGCTATGCGGCTGCTTCCCACTAGCTATCTATTTTACATTTGGTAGTGTATATATGTCCATGCCACTCTCTCACTTCGTCCCAGCTTACCCTTCCCCATGTTTGTGTCCTCAAGTCCATACTTTTTAATCAGTTGGTTTCTCCATAGAATTAAGATCTCAGTTAAAACAATGGGGCATGTCTATTTTGTTATATTCCAGGCTGTGAACCTGCATTGTGTTGAGTATATTGTAGGTAGGTGCTCAGTAAATATTCATTGAATAATCATCATGTCTCATAACTATGACTTATTCAAAGGACTTTAACAGTGTCCAAAAGTACAACAATTAGAAACACAAAATAGTAACTTCCACAGTTTGTAGTAATAAAGCAAAACTAAATGGGTAAAAGATTGACTGGATCAGGAAGAATTTAAGGTCCCATACAATCCTGAGATATCATGATTCTAGGAAATCAGGGCAGAAGAAGATGGGAATCAGAAAGGGAAGATATTTGGGTTTTGCATAGATTACTTAGGAAGTCCAGATAGGTAGATTTAAGTAGCATGGCTGAACCACCTCAGTTAGGAGCTCAATGGGGCATATTCCTCATAGCAGGCATAGAGGCCCACACTCACTACTGTTGCTAGCTGAGCTGATGAGAATTAAGGGTCTGTGGTCAGAGTTTCATCTCCTGACCTGACCCCACAGTACAGGAGTGTGGCCTGAGAGCTACCTGCAAGGACATTCCTGAGGGAGGTATGGAAAACACATGTTCCAGAGCCACTGCGTTGTCATGTTAGGGAATCTGCATCTATAAGAAACACACCTCACAACCTCTGTGCACACTAACATCTGAGCACCTTTAAGATCCTTTAGTGAGAAGACCAGGGATCTGAGATTCGGGCTTCAGCTTGGCCATTCCCAGGTGTGTGTGGTTTGGGATTCATCGCCTAACTCCACTGAAACTTCTTTTCTCTTGATGGTTATCAATACTGCCCTAACTTCTTCTGCAGAAGTCTTTGGAAGGACCATTGAGGTAGAGCCCATGAAGGGATGTTGGAGATTGGAGATTGCTGCTGAAATCCTGAGCCTCAGGTAGGTGTAAGCCTGTGCCTAATGTGAGTGGCTGACGCTTTGTCTAGAATTTGAGGTGAGTCTTTAGTTAGTTTTGGAGGTATCTTATGGCAAATTAACCCTGGTGGTAAAAAGTCCAGTCTCCGGACAAGCTGAAAGTAAGCTACATAATTGCAGGTTAATGGTAGGGCTGTGAAGAAAGATGCCTTGTGGTGCCAAGCAGTGGAAGGGGCTGTCCCAGAATGGAACCAGCTTCCTGGAGCCTGGGAAGCTGCCCTCACTGGAATAGTTAAGGCAGAGAGTGGATAATCTCCCTCAGGAAAGCTTTGAGCATTCCTGCTCTGCTTTGAAAGTCAGGCCAATGACCTCCAGTTCCCCTCCAATTTTATACTTTATTGTTTTACGACCCTATAACTAAGCTAACCAGACACAGAGAGAGGCTGTTATCTTATATTATAATTTGCCATAAATACCTCTTTGATAACCTTAGTGCATTAAAGAACTCTTAAAGTTTTCTTTAATCTAAATACAAATTCCACTGGGAATCACTAGGTTATAAGGTACCTTGTATTTTTATAGAGTTAAAAGGAAAAACAGATGTTACCCTGACTGTAGTACTTTTTAAAAAAATTCTTTCTTTGGAAGCCGATGTGACATTTCAAATCAGAGCTTTTTTTTCCCTCATGACAGTTCTTACAGTTCTACTCTGGATGACAGGAAGCTAGCCGTTCCCACCCCAAAACATGCACACTTGCTTAGGCAGGCCAGAGTGGGGGCGTGGGCTTGTATAACGAGTATGAACGAACCTGCAGAAAGGTCCATCAGTTTGTAGAGCCTGAAGATGTTGAAAACTGTTCCTCTTTCAGACAGAGCCACTGAGGCCCAGAGGTGGGAAGGGATTGGGTTTCAGTGACACAGCTGCTTCTTCACAGCTGAATGGTCCCTCCCATGAGGACTGAGGAGTGGACCCAGTAGTTTTCAAAGGTGACCGTAGAGTGATTCTACCAAATTCAGTATTTGCTATTCACTTACATCATAGCTGGAATACCCTTTACCTTCTCTTGGAAATAAACCAGTCTATAAATGGCAGGAAAAAAGTTGGCTGTGTAGGATATATTGCTCTTTCATATGTGCCTGAAACATTGTATCTAGTAGAGGAAGAAAAATAAAATCTGTGCCTTATTTATTTCCTGACCTGGACAGAATAACCAGGAGAAATGTTCCTTAAGGTGTATTTTGTGTACCACTAAATCTGTGGTATACTGAGGGATGAAAAGTAAAAAATAAGTTTCAAAATCAAGTATATTCGGGAGAGTTATTCAGGATTATCTTCTGCAGAGTTTCTCAGCAAACTCTGAATATGATAATGCCCTCAGAATATGGTCTTTCCAAGAAGGATAGGGGATAGTAACTTATTCAGTACTCTTCGGTTACACATCACAAAGAATTAGTGATCTTCATAACACATTTTAGGAAATTCTAACCTACAGATTTCAGTTGAAGAAAAATACAAAGAAAAACTCACTGACATTCACTGAGATGTGGCAGTGAGTAAACAGAAAAAACACATTTACTATATTTAATAAAACAGCTTTCTTCAGTACTTTAATTCAGGGCAATAAAGGAAAATTAAAAATTTAAAATAAGCTGATAATTTAAATAATTTACTAGAACTTACTAAGTCCTAAATTTTGTGTAATAATGGAATTTTGGAGGCATTTCAATATATACATAATCAGACAAGAATGAGAGTTCTTAGAATAGCTTTCCTGTTAACAAAGAAAACAGGATTAATTTACCTAGCAAACTAAGAATAGAAGACTTACTTGCCTTGATTAAAAAAAATGTACAAATACCTATAGCTAGCATCATATGTAATGATGAGAAACTGTATGATTTTCACCTAAAATTGAGAAAAAAGCAAGAATGTTTCTTCTCACCATGCCTATTCAGCATTGTACTGGAAGTCCTAGTGATTGCAAAAAAAAAAAGATATACAGACTGAGAATAGAGAAATAAAACTGTACTTGTTCCCAGATGACATTATTGTCCATGTAGAAAATCCCAAAGAAACAACAAAAACCTTCTGGAATTAATAAGTGATTATGCTACATTACAGGATATAAGCATAACATACATAAGTCAGTTGCTTCCTTCTATACCAGCAATGAATACTAGGAATTTGAAATTACTATACAATTTCATTTATATTAGCACCAAAAAATGAAATACTTAGGTACAACTTTAACAACTTAAGTACAAAATCTATGTGAGGAAAACTACAAAGTCTGATGAAAGGAAACAAAGATTTGAATAAATGGAGATATATTCCATGTTCATGGATAGAAAGACTCAGTATTGTCAAGATGTCTTTTTTTTCCACCATGATCTAAAGAGCAATGTGATCCTAATAAAAATTCCAGAAGTTATTTTGTAGATATTGACAAACTTATTCTAAAATTTATATGGAGAAGCAAGAGACCCAAAATTGCCAACACAATATTGAAGAAGAAGAATTAACTTAGAGGACTGACACTATGCAGTAACAATCAAGACAGTGTGATATTGGCCAAACAATTGACAAAAGATAAAACAGAATAGAGAGCCCTGAAATAGACCCACATGAAGATAGTCAACTTATCTGTGACAAAGGAATAAAGGTAATTCAGTGGAGAAAGGTATGTCTTCAAAAAATGATGTTAGAGTAACTGGACAGCCTCATGCCAAAAAAAAAAAAAAAAAGTCTAGATGCAGACTTTTTACCTTTTACCAAAATAAACTCAAAATGGATCATAGACCTAAATATAAAACATACATCTATGAAACTCCTAGCACACGAGATAAAATCTAGGTGACTGTAGGGTTGGTGATTACTTTTTAGATCAAAAACCAAAGGCATAGCCCATGAATGAAAAACCTGATAGCTCGGACTCAATTAAATTTAAAAACTCCTGAACTGTGAAAGAGATTGTTATGCAAATGAAAAGACAAACCACTGACTGGGAGAACATGTTTGCAAAGCATACAAAAGCACTGGTACCTAGCATACACAAAGAACTCTTAAAACTCAATAGGAAAACAAACAACCCAGTTACAAAATTGGCGAATGATCTGGACAAACACTTCACCAAAGAAGATACCCATATGGCAAATAGCATGTGGAAAGATGCTCAATATCATATGTCATCAGAGAATTGCAAATTAAATAGTAATGTCATATCACTACACATCTAATTTTAGAATGGCTAACATCCAAAACACTGACAACCCTAAATGCTGGTGAGGATTGAAGCAACATAAACTCTTATTCATTACTGATAGGATTGCAAAATAATACAGCCACAATGGAAGACATTTTGTCAGGTTCTAACAAAACTAAACATACTCTTACCATAAGATCCAGAAATTGTCCTTCATGGTATTTATCCAAATAAATTTTTTTTAAAAGTGTGTCAATACTACAAAGCTACAGTAATCAAAACAGTGTGGTATTGGCACAAAAAGATACATATGGATAAATGGAAAAGAATAGAGAGCCCAAAAATAAACCCACACACCTATGGTCAATTAATCTTCAACAAAAAAGGCAAGAATATACAATGGAGAAAAGACAGTCTCTTCAGCAAGTTTTGCTGGGAAAGCTGGAGGGCTGCATGTTAATCAATGAAGTTAGATTATCTCACACCACACACAAAAATAAACTCAAAATAGCTTAAAGACTTAAATATAAGACATAGCACCATAAAACTCCTGGAAGAGAACATAGATAAAACATTCTCTGGAATAAATTGCAGCAATGTTTTCTTAGGTCAGTCTCCCAAGGCAAAATAAATAAAAACAAAAATAACAAATGGGACCTGATCAAACTTATAAGCTTTTGCACAGCAAAGGAAACCATAAACAAAACAAAGACAGCCTATGGACTGGGAGAAGATATTTGCAAACAATGTGACCGACAAGGGCTTAATTTCTACAATATACAAGCATCTCACATAGCTCAATATATAAAAACAAATCAAAAACAAAAACAAAACCCAACCCACTCAAAAAATGGGCAGAAGACATAAATAGACACTTCTCCAAAGAAGGCATACACATGGCCAACAAGCACATGAAAATATGCTCAACATCACTAATTATTAGAGACATGAAAATCAAAAGTACAATGAGCTACCACCTCACATCAGTTGGAATGGACATCATCAAAATGTCTATAAATAATAAATGCTGTGAGGGTGTGGAGAAAAGGGAACCCTCCTACACTTTTGGTGGGAATTTAAATTGGTGCAGCCACTGTGGAGAACAGTATGGAGGTTCCTTAAAAAACTAAAAATAGAGTCACCATATGATTCAGCAATTCCACTCCTGGGCATATATCTGGAAAAGACAGAAACTCTAATTTGAAGTGCAATGTTCATAGCAGCACTATTTACAACTATATTCAGTATTTTGTAATAACCCATAATGGAAAAGAACCTGAAAATGAATATATATCAATATATAACTGAATCACTTTGCTATATACTAGAAACTAACACAACATTGTAAATCAACTACACTTCGATAAAACAAACAAACAAAAAACTGTGTCTACAGAAAAACCTGCACACAGAGGTTTATACAGGCTCTGTTCATAATTGCCCAAAACTTGGAAGCAACCAAGATATCCTTCAATAGATAAAGTGATAAACAAACTGCAGTACATCCAGACAATGGAGTACTATCTAGTGATTAAAAAGAAATAAGCTATCAAGCTGCAAAAAAACAAATGAACAAAAAAACCATGGAGGAAACTTAAATGCATGAAGTGAATGAAGCCAATGAGAAAAGGTTACATATGGCATGATTCCAAATATATGACATTCTGAAAAAGGCACAACCAGGGGTTTAGGGGAGAGAGGAAGGGATGAATAAGTGGAACCCATGTGATTTTTAGTGCAGGGAAACTATTCTGTATAATACTGTAATGGTATATGTCATCATTCATTTGTCAAATCCTATAGAATGTGCAACACAAAGAGTGAACCCTAATGTAAACTATGATGATAATGTGTCAGTGGTGGCTTATCAATTGTAACAAACAAATACCATGCTAATGCAAGATGTTAATAAGGGAAACTGTGTTTTGGGTAATGAGATATATAGGAACTTTGTACTTTCCAGTTGATTTTTTTATAAACCTAAATTGCTCTAAAATAGTCTATTAATTAAAAATATATAAATAGAATATTTTTACATTTCCCTTTCCAATCTAAATGCCTTTTTTCTTGCCTAATTGCTTTGGCTAAAGCCCCCAGTACAATATTAAATAGAAGAGTCAAGAGCAGAAATCTTTGTGTTTTCCTTGATACTAGGTAGAAGACATTAACTTTTCACTATTAAGCATGGTGTTGGCTGTTAGTTTTTTGTAGATGCACTTTGTCAGGTTGAGGAAGTTTTCCTTTATTAAATCTATTACTCGGTTGTTATCATGAAAAGATGTTGGATGTTGTCATGATTTTTCTGTATCTATTGAGATAGTCATGTTGTTTTCTATTGTGTTCTATTTATGCAGTGTATTACATTAACTGACTTTTGGATGATAAATCAACCTTGCATTCCTGGAAAAAATTCCACTTGGACATGTCATATAAAAATGTTTATATATTGCTGGTTTGCTAAACGTTTTAAGAGAGTATTGTGTTGGTATTCATTAGAAATATTGGTCCGTAGGAGCTCTTTTTGTTAAAACTTTAAAATTTGACTTAAACTGAATTGCCATATAAAAAGATGAGGCAGAACATTTCAAACATTACCCATAACACTATGACAAAAAGTAACTGATTAACAGGGAGAGAAACCATGGTTCTGCCTTTTAAAAACTAAGATAATTGTAGATTCACATGCAGTTTTAAGAAATAATACAGAGAGATTCCTCATAAACTGTGTCCAGTTTGCCCCAAAGGCAAAATTTTGCAAAACCAAAATATAATATGACAACGAGGATATTTACCTTCATATAATTCACTGATCTCATTCAGATTTCCCAGTTTTACTGTACATGTGTGTGTGTGTGTATTAAATGCTATACTTTTATCATCTATGTATGTTTGTGTATCCATTATGACAGTCAAGATACTGAAGAATTCCAATACCATATTGATCCCTCTTCTTGCCTTCTATAACCACACCTACTTCTATCCCCATCTCTAAGCCAAACCAATTACTAACATATCCTCCTTTCTAAGATTTTGTCATTTCGAAAGTATGTAACTTTAATCCTATGTTATTTAGCCTTTGGGTTTTTTTTCACTCAACACAATTCATTGGCTATTCATCCATGTTATTAATAGATAGTGTCTTTTAACTGATGAGTAGTAGTACATTTAATGTGTGTATCACAGTTTGTTTGAATATTTAGACATCTGAGTTAACTCCAGTTTTTGGCTAATAAAAATAAAGCTGCTATGAACATTTATGTACAGTTTATTTTTGTGGAAACATAGGATTTAATTTCTCTGGGATAAATGCCCAATAGTGTAAGTTTTATGAGGCCTAATTTATCTTTTTTTAAAAAAAATTTGTTTTATGAAATGTACTTTTGATGTCATGTCTGAGAACTCTTTGCCTAGACCCAGATTTCAAAGATTTTGCCCTTTTCCTTTCCTAAAAGTTTTATGTTTATGTTTATATTTTGGTTCTTTTTGAAGTATTTTTTGTATAAGACTTGAAGATTATTTTGAGGTTTTCTGTTGTTGCTGTTGTTGTTTTTTTTTTGTTCTTCCCCCCACTCCCCGTGGATGTCCCATTGTTCCTTCACTATCTGTTGGAAAGGCTATATCTCCTTCATTGAATTGGTTTTACAAATTTGTCAAAGATAAGCTGAACTCATATTTCTGTGAATTTATTTTATACGTTTTCTATTCTGTTCTATTGATCTGTGTCTATATTTCTGCCCGTACAACACTCTCTTAATTACTATATCAATATAGCAAGGCTTAACATTGGGTAAGATAATTCTAATCACTTTATTCTTTGTCAAGGTTGTTTGTCTATTCTAAATGCCTTTTCATTTAAAATTTAGAATAAACTTGTCTATATCTACCAAAAATTGTTGGGATATTGATATGAATTGAACTCAGATCAATTTGTGAAGAATTAACATATTTACTATTTTGAGCCTACCAATCCATGAACACAGTATTTGCATTTATTTAGATTTTTTAATTTTATTCACCAACATTTTTCTATTTTAGCATGTAGATGTATGTTTTGTTAAGTATATACCTAAGTATTTCATCTTGGATTAATTTTAAATTGTATTATGTTTTTAATTTCTGTTTGTAAATGTTCACTGTTAGTATATAGAAATGTTAGTGGAGTGTGTGTGTGTGTGTGTGTGTGTGTGTGTGTGTTGACTTTATATCCTGTAATCTTGCTGGACTCATTTGTTAGTTCTAGGGTATTTTCATTGATTTATTGAAATTTCTATGTAGACAAAGATGCCATTTTCAAATAGAGTTAATTTTTATATACTTATTCCATTTACTATTATTATTATGGTTGGATTTGCATCTGCCATTTTGCTGTTTGTTTTCTACATGACTCATGCCTCTTTTCCATTTCTCTTCGTCCTTTATTGCCTTCTTTTTCTTTAAGTGAATATTTTCTTGGGTAACATTTGAATTTTTAATGAGTTTTTACTTTATAATTTTTAGTAATTTTTTTAGTGGTTGTACTAAGGCTTACAAGATATATATTAACCTCTCAGAATCTATCTCCTATTTCCATTAATTTAATTCCAGTTATTTAAAAAAAAATACGTTATTCCTCTTTATCTCTATTCACTTTTCCCTTTTTTTGTGCTATTCTTGCTTAACAACTTTGTCTAATTCATGTTACAGATTATGTAATAGTAGTTATAATTATTATTGCATTTAAATTTGTGTTTCTTAAAGGAAGATGAAGAAAGAATATATATGTATATGGTTAGATAGATAGGTAGATAGATAGATAGAAAATTTGTACTATTCTCCTCATTTCTTAACTAAGGCTTGTGTTACCTTTTGGTGCTTTTTCCTTGTTCCAATATAGTTTTAACCCCATTCATCTCTTTTTGTGTTGTTATTGTCTAATATATTGCATTTGTATATGATATAGGCACACAATGCAATAATATACATATTGTTTTATGAAATTAAAAAGTCTGTTAAGAAAGAAAGAAGAGGAAATATGAAATTATACTGTCTTCTATGATTTTCTACATAATTATCTTAACAGCACTTTTTGTTTTTTGTGTGGATTCAAATTACTTACTCTCTTGTGTCACTTGTTTTCAGCCTGAAGAATTTCCTCTATATTTCCTTAAAGGCAATAAATTCTCTTGGGTTTTGTTTATCTGGTGTATTAGTCAGCTCAGGCTGCCATAACAAAATACCATATGCTGGGAGGCTAAAGCAACAAAATTTATTTTCTTATCGTTCTGGAGCCTAGAAGTCCTAGATCAACGTCTGACTAGGTTGACCTCTAGTAAGAGCTCTCTCTCTGCCTTGCAGATGGTCACCTTGCTGTGTCCTCACATGGCAGAGAGAGAGAAAGAGCTTTCTTGAGAAGGACTCTAATCCTGTAGGACCAGGATCCCACCCTTGTGGCCTCATTTAACATTAATTACATCCATAAATATTCTGTCTTCAAATACAGTTACATTGGAGGTTGGGGCTTCAACATACAAATTTTGAGGGGATGTAAACATTCAGTTCATAATATCTGGGAATGTTTTTATTTTGGTAATATTTTGAAATATAATTTTGAAGGCTCTAAGAGCCTTAGTTGAGAGTTTGGGTTTTTTTTTTTCCCCACTTAGAATATGTCATATCTAAGCCAAACTTACTTCTGGCCTCCATTGTATCTGATCTGAAGTTAGCTATTAATTTTACTATAATTCTCTTGTTCATGGTGAGTCATTTTCTCTTGTTGCTTTCATGATGTCTCTTTGATGATCAGTGTTCAATATGGATCGCTTTGTGGTGAGCTTTCTGGATGCATTAATTAATGTTTTTAATTAAATTTTTCATGTTCACAGTAATTATTTCTTTGAACATTTAAATTTTTCTTTTCTTTCTTCTTCTTCTGGTAATCCATTATTTGCATGCTTATCAATGTCCCTCTCAGAATGGGAGAAAATACTTGCAAATGAAGCAATTGACAAAGGATTAATCTCCAAAATATACAAGCAGCTCATGCAGCTCAATATCAAAAAAACAAACAACCCAATTCAAAAATGGACAGAAGACCTAAATCGACATTTCTCCAAAGAAGATATACAGATTGCCAACAAACATATGAAAGGATGTTCAACATCACTAATCATTAGAGAAATGCAAAACAAAACTACAATGAGGTATCACCTCACACCAGTCAGAATGGCCATCATCAAAAAATCTAGAAACAATAAATGCTGGAGAGGGTGTAGAGAAAAGGGAACCCTCTTGCACTGTTGTTGGGAATGTAAATTGATACAGACACTATGGAGAACAGTAGAAGTTTCCTTAAAAAACTAAAAATAGAACTAACATATGACCCAGCAATCCCACTACTGGGCACATACCATGAGAAAACCATAATTCAAAAAGAGTCATGTACCACAATATTCATTGCAGCACTATTTACAATAGCCAGGACATGGAAGCAACCTAATTGTCCATCGATAGATGAATGGATAAAGATGTGGCACATATATACAATGGAATATTAGCCATAAAAAGAAATGAAATTGAGTGTAGTGGGTGGATGGACCTAGAGACTGTCATATAGAGTGAAGTAAGTCAGAAAGAGAAAAACAAATACCGTATGCTAACACATATATATGGAATCTAAAAAAAAAAAAAAAAAAAAAAAAGGCGGTCTGAAGAACCTAGGGGCAGGAAAGGAGTTTTGGGGACTCTTGTTGACTTTCTTTCCCTGATCTCCTTGATAAGCTTCTGAATACGCTGCCTCTATTGTTATCACATGCAGCTCTTAGGCTCCACTAATTGCTAGCTGACTTTAACAATACTCTAGGATATGATTTGCTCCAGTTAAGTCAGGCCCCTCGACAGGGGTGGGATATTAACAGTCTTTAAGGCTTGATCTGACTTTTCCCTGGGTGGAACCTCTGCTGTATGGAGCAGGAACTGGTAGAGTAGTGTTTGCTCTCCACTGGCTGTTCCACCTGTATCTTTCTTATGAATCAGGAGCTATGGGGTATGTGTGTGTGTGGGGGGGGGATATGGAAACTGGTGTCACTCCTAGATCCACTGGATCCACTCCATTGTGGATCTTCTGCAGTCCAGAATCAGGGAAGATCAGATTTGGTGGCTTTCCAGCTTTCAAATCTATTTAGAATAGGTTTTCATCCCTGGAAGCTAGAGGAGAAAAGATTTGCCATCTTTCTGTCAACTTCACTAAAGAAAATCCCCCCCTAATATAGAGGCATGTGGGAAAGGGCACTGAACTCTTAAACCAGCTGCCCTGCCCAGATCCTCTGTACTTAGCAGGAGTTGGGAGTGGAGCCACATGACTGATTCCACAACCACAATAGGCCTTCTGCAGCATGGAGCTGTGAAAAAATGTGATCTCCTCATGTTCTCTGGCTTCTAGAAAGCTGGGGAGGTGGTAACTGCTCCTTGGCTGCCAAGCCCATGGTCAGGTCACAACTTAACCCAAGGAAGAGCTGTGGGGAAGGAGGGGAGTGCAGGTTCTATCACAAATGCCATAGCTTCCCACTGTTCTGAGTTTCTATGGATTTTGTTGAATAAATGCTTCTCAATTTGCTGTAAGCCCTTTGATCAATCACAGACTTTGAATGATTGTCTTTGCTAATTTTTATGTGCTAAGTAGATATCTTTGTGAGGGAGAGTTTTCCCCGAGTTTTTGTATTACCATTCTGCCTCCCTACCATCACTTCTAAGCACTGCTCCATCTCATAAAATTAGAGAAAATAATATTTTGTCCCCATGTGTTATTGTGACTATTGCATTAAATTATTTTTCATGATCAGAACTTCTCCTCAGTGAACTATTATGCCAATATATTGCTTTTTAGCACCATATTTACTTTAACAAAAATCATTGTCAGTAAATAAAAATGGCAATTTCAGGTGACTTTGATCTTTGGCAATTCTGTAATTGGTGTACATGATACAATCAACTCACTGGATCATTATTGTATAAATGACAAACTTTATTCATTTTTTTCCCCTCTCTTCAATTTAATTATCATAAAACTTTTGATGGAAAACACATTAATATTCTGGGAATGATAATATAAAAATGCCCTAGTTACTGGAGAAGCTGTTGGAAAAAAAAAAGAAAGCAGAATGAAAGTGTGGCAGGCATTGTCAGGATGGCAGCATGGTTGGATGACAAATGTCAGCTGAGAATCAAGAATTTTCCTTCTCTCCAGTTTGGTCCGTCTGACTCTGAGATCTGGAAATGTCATTCCAGTCCTTCTGACTATACCCTCAGGGTATCCAAGCAAAATCTTGTGCAATAATGGGATTCAGTGAGATTAACAGGAATCTGTTTAAACTTCTTCCTCTGGGTCAAGAAAGCTGGAATCCTGCAGGAAGTAGACATAAGGATGATAAGATAGATGGTTAGAATCACAGGGTGTGAAAAAATAGAAGAAACAATGACCATTTATCACACTAGATTTCTAACTTTTTCATCCAAAGTAACATTTTTTAAAAGAAAAAGTTAAATGGAGCCCCAATATATAAATATCAATTCTCTGATAGAAGTGGGGTTGGAAAAAGCCCTGCTACTCTGACCTGCCCTTACCTCCTACAGTGCTCACCAAGACAGCATTGCCAACCTCTGGGCTGTTGAGAACCCAGTGTGGAGAGTTGATCTGATCCAGCCTTCTTCTCTATAAGTTTTCAGTTTCATGTGGTGGGGAGTCACTAAAACTCGAGGGATGGCCCCGAAGAGGAACAAGTGGTAGAAGATACTCCATCCTTTATTGAGTCTTCCTGACTAAGGAGTCAGCTCCTGGACAAAACCCTATGTGTGATCTATCAGACCTTACCATTGGCAATCACACAGGCTTTATGTAGGTCTTTTCATCTGTATGTATGAGAAGTAGAAACTGAACCATTTTCTAGCAGTAACATAGGTTGTATTCCTCAGCATACCTCCTCTCCTGATCCTGCAAATCTAATTAGTGGCTGGGGAGAATGAAGTACATTAGAAAGTAGGAGTAACACTGAGGGTAGAGAAGTTCTCTTAGCTGCATCCTCAACCTCTGAGACCCTGGAGAAAGTTCCTTTTTGGCTGCCCTTTGTAAAGCCAGGGTACAGCCACAGAAAGAGAGTGTGCCATTGCCTTCCCACATCTCCCTTGGATCTGGTGTAACCCTCTCTTTGAGATGAGATCCATGGCCTTCCATGGGATCCACCAAGGCTGGGGGACTGACCTTGCAGCAGAGGCTAGAGAGTGGTTTACTGGGACAGTGAGCTGGCTGGAGGGACTAATGAGAGGTTTGTGTTTATAGCTAGTGAACTCCCAGATGAGGCCAGATCAGCCGAGGCGAGGCTCTAAGAGCACCATCTTGGCAGATAAATGGTCCACAAATCCATCCAACTACAGCTGGCATCATCACAGTTTATCAGGTCATACCAGGAACAGGAGGATAAGGCACATCACCTAAGAGACCAGATGATATCAGGTAAAGCCCATTGGGATTCCTCTCTTCTCCTTCCTTCCTCATATCACCATGACAGTGTGGAAGGTCTTCTGCCTCATAAACCTGGACGCTTTCTTAGGAGATAATTTCAGGAGGAAGAAATGAGACCTGGGAGACTGAACATTTGTATTTCAAGAAAAACTGAACAGTCAGAGGGATTGCAGACTATATTGCGCTCAACTTTAAATCGTGAAGGACTAGAAGTAAATATTTGACATTTCATTAACCATCAGGTGGAGGATTGCACTTTGGCCAGCAGGCGAGATGTCCCTTTTCAGAACAGCCACACCTGGTCTGTCAGAACAGTCAAGCCAGAGGCTTCCTGAAGCTCAATGGGCATTGGACAGATGTAGGCCAGGTAGAAAGGGCATTTGCAAGGGCGTGTTGCTGCCATCTCCATGAAGAAGCCAACCAGGTGGAGGACACAATCAAGTTTCCTACTTATTCTCCTCATCCTCATCTCACTTTGGTTCAGAATCTTTCTTGGTAGAAATGCCGTGGAATGAATCTAAAGGGGCTTGATGGCTGACATTCAAAGAAACAGTTATACTGTGACTTCTTTTTCTTTCAGTGGTTAATCTCTAGTTTATAGAATAGCTCTCAGGAGCTGAAGGTGGGAGCAAAAGTTTTTAAGTTTGAAAAGGTTTCATTGGGCAGGCAAAGCTGAAAGGGTCTAAAAATACAAAGAGTCTAGCATATGTATAGGATGTAGCAGTTTCTGACACAGCAATCTAAGTCTGTCCTAACGTTCACATAGACTCTTATTCAATTATTTACTTTGCACACTTTGATCCCATTCAATTGTGTTCATCTACCCAGTTGTCACCAATGGGCCAGGTAGCAGGCCTCTTTCTCATCTCCATAGAATGTGGCACTAAATATCCCTCTGCAAATACCTAGCCCAGTCAGCTCCATAAACAGGATGAATGTGACAGCAATTGTCATGTTATCATTTCATATTACTATGGGGAACATCACCTGAGATTCTACAATGACCCTCAAATAGTCCATGTGTTGGCAATAAAAAAGATGCAAATACTCAGTCCTTCCCATCAGGACAAGCTCAACCCAGGAGGTGATACAGACATACTAAGAGATTGCCACAAACAAAGTGTGGAAGCTCGTCCAGTAGAGGTGCTTCGACTGGGATTGGTCACCCCTCCCTGAGCATGAGGGATGGTGGGAGATGCTTTGGCAAAATTTCTCTCCTTCAGGAAATGAGAGTCAAACCTAAATATAAATGTTTATTGAAAGGATCTGGGTGGCTCTTGAAACTGCTAGATGCACCAGAGAAGATGAGAGTTCAAGAGGAAGCTTCAGGAACATTGCCTTAAACCAGATCATAACCAGTCTGAGAAAGGAAACAATGGTGCTGTCACCAAGCCTTAGTAGCTGCGTTAATTCATTTCCTCACTCACTCATGCGTTCAACAAGACATACTTGGACACCCACCATGGGCAGGCAGTATTGCACGCTCTGAAGATAAAGCAGGGTGTGCAACCACTAACACTTCTATGCCAACGGCCCTACTTGACTATCGCTGCTACCATTGCCAGCTCTCTGTCCATTCCCTTTTGACTCAGTTTCTCCTGAGTCACCGTCCTATGAGTCCATGGATATGGCTGGCAAAGCCTGTGAGGGAAACTCGGAGACCAAATATCTAGCATGTTTCTTCTTCTGTAAAGGGAGGTGTGTCTGCAACGTACCAGGGCTCAACAACTGGAGAATCCCCCAGCTACAAAACAGGGTTTGGTTCCTATTCCTACAAAACGAAAGACAAACAACCACTAGGAAATGTGTCACAGCATGATCGATAAGGGGGCTAAGTCTTGCAGGGTGAATGGTGGCATCAAGTAGCAAAGGAGACAGTGAGGAAAAGTTTCTATGCTGAGGAAACCACTTGAGTCAGGTAAGATGCTGGGAGAGGCAGCCCTGGGCTTTCAGAAGCTCAGCTTATCTGTATCATCAACACCATCATTTTAGAACAATTAAGAGTAAAAAAATAAAGGATTTAATTCTACCTTTATTTATTGCTTTTCTGTCACTCTTCCTGCATGTGTGTCCAAGGTTCTGACCCTTATGATTATTTTTTTGCTTGAAGAACTTCTTTCAACGTTTCATGTGATGAATTCCCTTAGTGTTCAATTATCTGCTAAAACCTTTATTTTTACTTCACATTTAGAATTATTGGTTGTCATTTTTTTCCTTTCAACACTAAATATTTCATTCCATTCTGCTTGCTTGCATGGTTTCTTATAAGTCCACTGTAACCCTTATCTTTGTTTCTCTATAGGTAAAACGTTCTTCTCTGGATTCTTTTAAGATTTTTCTCTTTGTCTTTGGTTTTCTACAGTTTGAATATATTTTATTTTTAAAATTTATCCTGCTTGGTGTTCTCTGAGCTTCATCATCTGATTAAGCCTCAGTCTTCTGATGTCTGTCATTAATTTTTGAAAGTTCTTAGCCATTAGTATATCAAATATTTTTCTGTTCTATTCTTTCTTCTCCTTCTTGCATTCCCATTATATGTTATACCTTCTTGAAACTGTCACACAATTCTTGGATGTTCTGTTCTGTGGTTTGCATATTTTTTTTCTCTTGGTTGTTTTAGTTCAGGAAGATTCTATCGTCCCATCTTCAAGTTCACTGATTCTCCCCCTGCTGTGTCAAGTTTACTCATGAGACTGTCAAAGGCATTTTTCATTTGCATTACAATGAATTTGATATCTAGCATTCCCTTTTGATTTATTTTCCTGGAGTTTCCATGTCTCTGCAAACGTTACCCATCTGTTCTTTCATTTGTGTACTTTTTTTTTTCCATTAGATCCCTTAACATACTTATCATAGTTATTTTAAATTCTCTGTCTGATAACTTTAACATCTGTATCATATATGAGCCTGGTTCTGATGATAGCTTATATTTCTTCACACTGTGTTTTGTTTTTTGTTGCCTTTTAACAGGACTTACAATTTTTGATTAAAAGCTGGGCATGATGTATCAGGTTATAGGAATTTGTATAAAAGGCCTTTACTGTGAGAACTTAAGTTATTCTGCCTAGGAGTTGGGCCATGTTTAATATTTACTGTAGCTATAGTGTCAGAGACTACAAATTCCACTGCTGTCTCTGTTCCTATCTCTCCTCTTGGTTTAGGGACTTCCCTTTGTGCTCTTCCTTGGTGAGAGTTTGTGTTTTACAGTCCTTTCATTTGTAATGCACTGTTATTATGCTGGAAGCTTGTTGGTGTGGACTTAAGGTGTGGGGTGGGGTAGCATTCTACAATCTTTGGATAAAGTCTCTGTCATTCCATGGGCCTGTTTCTCATGGGTGTGGCCTTTCAAAGTGGCTCTGTTCCTCCATTTCCAATTTATATGCTTAATTCTGGTTCCCTATTGAATATGTTTTTTAAAATTATTTTTTCAAAGGTGAGACAGAAAACCTGGAGGGGACTGGTTTGGGGCAGAATTCCACACACCGCCTCCACTGCCCCACTGGAATAAGCTTTCAGTATTGCCCTCTGGTCATTCCCATCCACTGCCCCCCCTGCCAAGGGCATGAGGGGATCTTCAGGGGTTCTCCCTGGGAGGACCTGGTGAGGTTTCTGGAGGGAAAGACTGCAACAATGTTACCCCACTCCCAGACTGTAGGAGCAACCCCCCAGAACTTTCTCACTATCGTGCTAATGTGTTCTCAGCCTCCAGCACTTTGTCACAATTACTAGTCAGGTAAGTGTTTTGTCAGTTACGGCTCCCGGTGACTTCTTGTCCAGGTAAGCAGTCTTGGGTGCTCTACCTTTCTGCGTACGGCTGACCCTACAGATTTCAAGGTAGTTTGCCTTGTGACTTCGGGTCTCTAGTGGGCCCAAAAAAAGTTGTTGATTTTAATTGGTCCAGATTTCTCCCATTGTAAGGACTGAGGTCATGGTTTCCAAGCTCTTTACTTGTTGGAGCCACTATGAAAAGTCTAGTCACCATCATTTTAACCAAAGGTATTTCATTGTGGAGGGTTGAGGGAGACCTCTCCTAGAGGTGTCGCTGGAGTGACAATAATCTGCTTTTTCTGCTTTTCCCTTCAAAACTAGGGAAAGTCCTACCAGGACCATCATACCCGACTTAGAGCAATCATATTAATAGTCAGAAAGAGTTGCACATCTCAATGAATCCAACATTAATTAGGAAGGAAGCAGAACAGTGACAAGAATTTGCCCTCAGCAACTGATGAATTGTCTCAAGGTTTCCAGGGCGGTGATGGAAAGGGAGAAGTTCCAGGTTTTGAAATCGGTCAGGCTTAGATGATTAATAATAGCTCTTCCTTTCACTCTCTGGGTTTCCTCCATAGTCATAATTTCCTCAATTTTAACTAGAGGGTAACAATATGCACCTTACAGGTTATTACAGAAATTAAATGAGATAATTTATTTAAAGCCCTCAGCCAGTGCCTGCCACCTGGTCAGGACTTGCTGACCTGAAGCCACCAGCACCTGCTTGTGCCTTCCCTCCCCTGGAGCCTCCCCAGCCTGAGCATCTTACCTCCAGAGAATGGGGACACAGGTGTCTGACCCTCACTTGGCCAATGCCTTCTGCTCTGCTCCCCATGCCATCTGAGTCTGTGACACAACACTGGCACACTGTGGGTTAGATCCAAGTTTAGCAGAATGCTTTGCTTCCTAATTAGTAAAGGCAGAGCTCTCGCTAAATTACTGGAAGATCAGATGTCTCATTGCCTCTTATTCATTACTGGCTTCTAATTATTCTAAATTGTTTCTTAATTAGATTCTGTCCACTGGAAAATGGATGTGAAATGAGCAAGGCACAGGACAGACCTCCGGGGTGAAGCAGACAGTACGTGATCCCTCAGAGATGGTCTTTGTCACTAGAAGAGGATGCTGCATCTGAAGCTTCTATTTCCTTGCCAGGCGCATTCTCTCCAAGCCCTGAAGAAAACACCATCTCTCCAGTGAGGACAGGCTATAGTCTATCAGGAGCAAATATTCCCAGAAGACTTCCGGTCTTGAGCAGGAGGTGTCACTTGGGGAAGTGTGAATAGAACCAGGCAGAATCTGCCCTGACAGTTTCGTTTTCTTGGTGATCCTCTTGTCCAGGTGATGCTTTCCCAACCCCTTTGTAACCTAATGCCTTCATCTTCCTCCCTCCGCTACTGGAATGTAACCCAGACAAGGCATTGCTTTTGGTCCCTTACCCTTCCCTTTGCATTATAGATCCTATTCTTGCCAGGAAACTAAAGATGCTTCTTATAAAGTCTCTTCTCTTGTTATAAATGAAAAATATTTCCCTTATAGAAATGCAAGCTATCACTTTGATAGCATGCAACAAGGACCTAAAAAAATAATCATTATCTCTACTTCTGAGAATTTAATCTAAGAAAATAATCACAAATGCAGATAAAGCTTAAGCTCAAAAAATAGTGTTATGGGTTGAATGTGTCCCTCCAAAACTCATATGAAGTCCTAAATCTCTGTACCCCAGTAAGTGACCTTCTTTGGGGATGGGGTCTTTAAAGAGATAATAAAAATGAGGACATTAGGGAGCTCTCATCCAATATAACTGGTGTCCTTATAAAAAGGAGAAATTCGGACACATAAATATGCATACAGAGAAGATGATGTGGAGAGACACAAGGAGAAGATGGGCATCTGTAAGTCAAGGAGAGAGGCATAGAATAGATCCTTCCATCATAGCCTCAGAAAGAACCAAGCCTGCTGACACTTTGATTTTGGAATTTCAGCCTCCAGAATTGTGAGACAGTACATTTCTGTTGTTTAAGTCACCCAGTGTGTGGTACATTGTTACAGAAGTGTACAAATTAGTCCATTTTTACTAATACAAATGGACATTGCAGTAAAGTTAAAACAGTGAGAAATTGGAGCTAAATATTCAGTGATTGGGAAATGATTAATTACATGTGGTATGTCCATTTGATGCCATTTCATGCAGCAATTCAAATAAATGTTTACAAAGAAATATTGATAACAGGGAAAAATAGGTAAAAAAGGCTTAAAATTTATACATAGAATGGTCACATATACATATAAACCAGACAAAATCCTACATAGGAAGGTCATTAAGGAAAATGTTCAGTCACACTAGTAATCAAAGAATGCAAGTTTAAACAACAAAGAAATCCATATTTTCCCAACTAAATTATATTTAAAAAATCAAACTACTTAATTCTGAGGAAATACAGTGAGATGAGTATTCTCATATGCTACTGATGGGAGTGTGGGTTGGCATAAGTTTTCTGAAACCAATTTGGCTAAAAAATTGAAGAACTTTAACTTTTCTGTGCTTTATGGGCTATTATTTCAATTTCTAGGAATTTATACTTAGGAAATAATCATGGGTTAGAAGAAAGGCTTTTTGGTATAGGATTTTTTGGTATAGCATGATTCATAATAGGAAAACAAATAGAAGCAACATAAATGCCCATAGTAAGAAAACTATTATATAATTTCTGATATGCTTGTAAAATTATGTATTATGAAACAATTAAAAATGTTTTTAAGAGTATGTTTCATACTGTGAGAATGCATTGCCTGTTTTATAAAATTAAAACCACTAAATGTATTTTTAAAGAAATAGACCAAGATTTTATACAAATCTTTATTTATCTTTAGTTATAGGAATGTGTGTTGTTTTTAAACTATTATTTTATTATTCCATATATAATTTAAAATTAAAATACATAATTACTTACAGACTGTGAATAATTTAATACTCTTTTTTAAAAAGGAGAACTGTAAAGCATCATCAAGAGGATGTAATAATGTGTGGGAGGTGGGGGTGGATGTGAGGCTTTCCAGTATTCCTAAAATCAATTATGAGTATAGTTGACTGCCTTTTATTGACCATCTGGACCCCAAATAGAGATCAATAGTTGAGCACTAAAACCATGGTTGCTTCACTGGGGAAAAAGATTAACAGGCAGGTGAGGCAGGAATATTCGATAGACTGTAAACCAGAGAAGAGCAAAGCCCTAGTTTAGCCACACTAGAGAGGCAGTAGGCAGGCTCTGTCAATCAAGCCGGGAGAGCCTACAGGACATGCAGACAGTGGGGACTCAGTGAGCCAACATCAGCTGACAGGGTGAAATCAAAAAGTGCAGGAGGTTGTACTTGGACTAGAGAGATGGTAACTCCTTGACACGTAGGACCAAATGTTTTGCTAGCTCACTTTTAAGGAAGAATTAAAACACTATCCTACAGAGCAGCAGTTCTCAAATCTTTTAGTCTCAGGTTCCCTTTACTCTCTTAAAATTACTGAACACACCTAAGACCTTGTTTATCGATATTTTCTGTATTAGAAATTAAAACTGACATGCATTAATATCTTTATTATTCATTTAAAATAATAATAAACCCATGATGGTAAAATAAATTCTGTTTTATAAAAATTAACTAACATTTTCTTAAAATGAAAAAATAGTGAGAAAACTGGCATTGCTTCACCTTTTCACAAATCTCTTTAATGTGTTAATAGAAGAAGGCTGAATTCTACTTGTTCTGTATGCAATATATGATGATATATGCCATATTGCCTCTAGAAAACCCTATTGTAAGAAAATGACAGTGAAAACATTAAAAAAAAAAAAAAAAAGAAACCCAACACCTCTTTAACATTATGAAAATTATTTTGAACTTATGACCCTATTGAAAAGATTCGAGGGACACTTAGGGGTTCCTGGACAAAACTTTGATAACCAATAGCTATTGCCAGAGCTAGTATAATTGATCTGAGACTGCCAAAGACCCACTCTCCATTCCATGGAGGGTATCAGCCATCCCTAAGGAATTCTGCCTTTCTTCTTTCCCAGCACGTGAAATCAGTGAATTAGTGATAGCTCTGGGAAGCAAAAAGCATGCTCCAGGTGAACAAGGCATACTAAAAATACGAAACAAATCGGATTCTCTATACAGCAAAACATGCATCAGGTTGTACATTCCAACACGTGAACGTGGAGCACCTGCTGCGGAAGGGACAGAGATTCTGGCTCAGAGTCAGTGCCTTCATAAACAGGAGGCCTGGAACCGAAACACCCTATAGGGTCTAACTGGGTGCCCGCCAGCCTGCGCGGAGGTTCCGGGACCACAGCAGTCACGCCCCCGAGCGCTGAGGTATGGTTGTGTGGGTGTGGAGAGCTGGAATTGTGGCTTAGGTAGTTGGCATCGCCCCTGAGGTTAGGGGCTTCCTCACACCCAGAAGACGGCCTCTGGCAGGTGCCCTGGTGCAGCCTGTCCTGTGCCTCCGCAGCAATCACGGGGGTGAGTGGGGGTGGGGAGGGGCAGCCTGTGGCAGAGGGAGCCGCAGGAAAGCACGGATGCTCTAATCCAAAGACAAGCAGATATTCAGGAATCATCCAGCGTTTGTGGAAAACCACACTATGAAACCGCATCTCTAGAGTCAATCAGCAGTAATCACTTGTGCAACAAATACCTATTGATGAACAATCATGTGCCAATGTTGATAAAGTATGATTTATTTAACCATTCTCCTATGATGAACATTTGGATAGATTTTATTTTTATTGATTGCTATAGTCCTCACCGTAATTAGCATCCTTGTAAAAATAAAAATATTTGACATTGACTATTTATAAAGTATCAGGCACTATTTCAAAATTTTACATACATTTTTTTAAAATTAATTAATTAATTTATTTATTTTTGGTTGTGTTGGGTCTTCGTTTCTGTGCGAGGGCTTTCTCCATTTGCGGCAAGTGGGGGTCACTCTTCATCGCGGTGCATGGGCCTTTCACTACCGCGGCCTCTCCTGTTGCGGAGCACAGGCTGCACACACACAGGCTCAGTAGTTGTGGCTCACGGGCTTAGTTGATCCGTGGCATGTGAAATCTTCCCAGACCAGGGCCCGAACCCGCGTCCCCTGCATTAGCAGGCAGATTCTCAACCACTGCGCCACCAGGGAAGCCCTACATACATTTTTAAAATCTAAGTCTCACAGCTTTCTTTGGGTTGTTATTATCATTTATGCATATTTGTGTAAATATGTCCATAAGAATTCTTGGTATAGGTGGAACTGCTGAATGTAAGAAGCATGCATATTTTAAGCTTTGATACATTTGGCAAATTGTCTTCAAGATATTTGTATAAATTTACTTTTGTACAAGGAATATCACTTTTAATTTACACAAATCTACACTTCAACCCATAGTAGGTGATAACTCCAATTTTCCTGCCAATATTGAATTGATCTCAATATTCTTTTTAGTTTTTGTCTATCTGGTCAAAAAAAAATCTTATTCTGGTTTAAATTTTTTAATTAAATATTTATTTTATCCAAAATTTTATTTGACTATTAATAAAGTTATATCTTTTCAAATGTTTATTGGACATTTGTGTTTATTTATATGTAAACTGCTTGTTCACAGCCACTATCAAATCTTCTATTAATTTTTCTTATTTCATTAATGTGTAGGCACTCCCTATACATCATGAATATTAATTCTTTGTTCACCACATGTATTTCCAATATTTTTTCCCCAGGTTGTCTCTAAACCATTTATATGATGCCTTTCACAGTACCAAAGATTTTAAAATTTATGAAATCAAATCTTACAGAGTTTTTCCTTAGTGGCTTCTATCTGGGGGTCTGTTTCATGCTTAAAGTTTTGAGATAATTTGAGATAATCTTCAATTTATTTTTAAATTTATCTTTTCCTTTTCTAAAAAAATAAGTATTATTTTATAGTTGGGGGAACCCATATGTTAAACATTCACATGCCCACATTAGAGGGACCAAAATCATAGGTCTCCTGACGCCATGAGGCCTAATTCTTTTCTTGGTTAGAGATGATGTGTCAGCCGTCCATGGGACCAGTGACTTCATGAATCTGTCCACAACCCTTAAGAACGGTTTTTTTTGAATATTGCCAGGCCAAGAGACCGATGTCACTATCACAGTGTCATACACTAGAGAGTGTTGGCTATACCCATACTCTTCTATGCACCTCCTAGGAGAGAGGTGGGGCTTCCTCTCACCAGGTAAGCACCACTATGACTGTTATCTCCAAGGAGGCTTAGCAAGGTGTGGAGAAAAATGCCCTCATTAAGCGACCATGTGCTGGGGCCGAGGAGTGCAGGCAGTCCGTGAATATTCAAACCTTCCTGTAGGCTAAGCATAATGGAAAGGCATTGCATTTAAGGTGTCACGGGCTCCAGGTATGGTCCAGCCCAAGCACTAGAGGAGACCAGCTGAGAAGACTCCAAGGGTATAGTTCTTTGGGAACCAAGTGGAGGCTTTGGAATCAGGACTAATGTTTTTTCCTGTTAAAACAAACAGCTGTGCGCTGTCTTCCCCTTGCCCTTGCTGGAGCTGTATTGCACTTCTTCACCCATACCTGGCTGTCATGACATTTCTGCACTTCCCATTATGGTCCAGGTAGGTCTCCAGTTAAAAGAGCTTAGTGCCTCTCATGATTGAGGAGATCTCACTATGCAGCCTGTCTATGAAAGCATCGCTGGGGAGAAAACTCAAAGTAACATAAGCCTTTCCACCAAAGGAGACTCCATTCCCCGAGGGCCTGCAGCATCAGCTAGGCATTCAGAAAGACAAGGTGATAAATAGAAGTAATTTACTTCCAGGAGATTTCCATCAATTGTAGTTGGGTTACAGGAAACTTTGTTCAAGCTATTTCTTCCAACCCGAGGCCTGGAAATTTTATATCTTGTTTATGTAGTGAGGAGGCTGTTGTGGAACTGGAGTAAAATGTATAACCCAGAAGTCACTCCAAGTATGAGCTGAATTATGAATTTGGACTGACAATGGGTAGTGGAAATGTAGGGCCAGGAAAAAGCTACAGAGCCTAGGAGCGTGTCTTATAGAGGATGATTGACAGTGTTCTCCACCCTCACTTGTGTCTAGTTCCTCGTGTCATTACCTTTCTCTTTTTCATTGTTTACCTTTATTTTAAAATAATTTTAGATTTATAGAAGAGTTGTGATGATACAGATGGTTCCCATATGCCCTCCTTCTCCTACATTAGCATCTTACAGAACCATGATACATTTACCAAAACCAAAAAATTTACATCAGTGCAACACTATAAACTGAACTACAGACTTTATATTTCACCAATTTTTTGCACTAATGTTTATTTTTCTGTTACATCATTCAATCCAGGCACCTTGCTGCATTTAATCATTATGTCTTCATAATTTCCTCCAGTCTGTGATTTTTCCCCCAAATTTTTCCTTGTTTTTCATGACCTTGTCCCTTTTGAAGAGTACTTGTTGGATATGGCTGTAGAATGTACCTCAGTTTGAGTTTGTCTGATACTTTCTCATAATGAGACCTGTACCTTTCCCATCTCATCATATCAGGGAGGATATGTTAACATAATTTATCACTGGTGATGTTCATGTTGATCTCTGGGTTAGGGTGGTTTCTGCCCAGTTTTTCACTGTAAAGTTATTATTATTCCCTTTCCACACTCTGCCTCAGGGGTGCTCAAACAGGGGTGATTTTATTCCCCAGGAAATACTCAGTAACATCTGAAGACATGTTGTCGCAGACGGAGAGGGAGCTATTGGCACCCGGTGGGCAGAAGCGAGAGATGCTGCAGAAATTCTTCCATCACAGAGTGGCCTCTGCAACAAAGAAGAGGTAGGGCTGAGAAACCCTACTCTGTCCATTGCAGCAACTCACTGTATTCAGCCCACACTCAGCAGTGACTGCATTAAACTTCACCTTTTAGAAGGAATTTCAAAGGATTCCTGGACATATGCTAAAGCCAACACAGTCATTAAATATTTTGCAGGAGATACTTTGAGGCTATGCAAATTCCTATTTCTCCTTAAAGTACCACCCACTAGTTTTAGCTTTCATCAATTGCCTGGAGCAATTATTACTGTGCTGTAATAGTGATTTTCTATTTCCCTCATTGCTTCTACATTTATTATTCCTGCCTTTCTTTTTAATTAGCTTTTCATGTAGCCATAACTTGAGTTAAAAAAGTGACTATATTTCCTGCATCACTAGTAGAATTGGCTTAAAACTATATGTTACTGTCTTATTCATTTACACCCTTATTTATTTACCCATTCATTTATTTTTTAATTGAAATATAGTTGATTTACAATATTATATTAGTTTCAGGTTGCAACATAGTGATTCAATATTTTTGTAGATTATATTCCATTTAAATTTATTTCAAAGTAATAGCTATGTTTCCCTGTGCTGTACAATTTATCCTTGTTGCTTATATATTTTATACATAGTAGTTAGTATCTCTGAATCCTCTTGCCCTATCTTGTCCCACCCCTCTTCCCTCTCCTCACTGGTAACCACCAGTTTGTTCTCTATATCTATGAGTCAGTTTCTGTTTTGTTACATACATTCATTTGTTTTGTTTTAGGTTCCACATATAAGTGATAACATAGAGTATTTTTCTGTCTCTGTCTGACTTATTTCACTAAGCATCATACTCTCTAGGTCCATCCACATTGTTGAAAATGGCAGAATTTCATTTTTTTTATGGCTGAGAAATATTTCATTGTGTATATACAATATATACTGATAAGGGGTTAATATACAGAATATGTAAATACCTCATACAACTCAATATCATAAAAACAAACAACCCAATTAAAAAATGGGCAGAAGACCTGAATAGACATTTTTCCAGAAAGGACATATAGATGGCTAGCAGACACGTGAAAAGATGCTCAACATCACTAATCATCAGAGAAATGCAAATCAAAACTACAATGAGATGCCATCTCACACCTGTAAGAATGGCTATCACAAAAAGGATCACAAATAACAAACGTTGGCAAAGATGTAGAGAAAAGGGCATACTTATGCACAGCTGGTGGGACTGTAAATTGGTGTAGTCACTATGGAAAAAAGTATGAAGATTCCTCAAAAAAAAACCAAAAATAGAACTACCATATGATCCAGCAGTTCACCCCTGGGTATATATTGGAAGAAAACAAAAACACTAATTCAAAAAGATACATGCACCCCAATGTTCACAGCAGCATTATATACAATATCCATTCATCTATTTATTCAACAAATATTTATTGAGGGTTTACTATATTCTATGCATTGCCGTTCTAGGCCCTGGACATATAGTAGATAATGAAATAAACATAATCCTTGTCATGTGGAGTCTACCCTCCAATGAGGGAGGACAGAACCTGAACAAGTGAAGAGGCCAAAAAAATGTTTTTATGGAGGCTGAATGTATAATATTAATTGAAATAAAAGTGAAATTAGAACAACTCAATTTCCATTGTATTTCAGCTTTCAGTTGCAGATGATTGACTTATCTTCAAGCTGGAAGAAGAAAACTATTATCAAGAACAGAAGCACCAGGTAGCTAGAGAAGTGGGAAAAGAACTGGGTTGCTATTAGCATAATTTTACTAAGGCATGAGAGGGTGGCTTAGTGGGTCCAGGGCTACCCAGAACTCCTGGTGCGTCTCAGCTCTTCCACAGGCTGGTGTCACTGTGGGGCTGTCGTAGGATGTCTGTTCACACAGACACTGTCAGCAGGGTCAGGGTGCTGTAGTCATACAATGTGAAGGGATTGTGTTGGCCACAGCATGAGAACCAGACTGATATATTGAAGGGTCAGCTCTGTATCAGAATTCCATAGGCAACGTAATTCAACCCAGAAGGTCCAAATAACAAGGTCTTAATGAAAGTATAGGCTAAGGAAATAAATAGAGGATGTTGATTTCACAGAACAGTGCAAAAGAGAAAAAGCATCGCCAGCCTCAGGTAGAAGGGAACCAAGGAATGAAAGATGTTATCAGAGCCCAGTGAAAGCCAAACAAATGAAGAGCAGGCCTCCTGGAGCCATAGTCAAGAATTACAGGGTATTGCCTAAGATGCAGTCCGCAGGCAGGGAGGGAGAAGGAAGGATACTCGAGTTCTTTCACCTCCTCCTGCTGTCCAGTCTCCTGCTAACACTTCCCATGGCTGAATACATCTGGAACCAGCTGGCAAGGATAAGGAGCTCAGGTGTTGAAGTCTCTGTGTGTCAGCCTCTGGAAATGCAGATCAGTCAGAGAGGGGTGGAGAATGGGTCTGGGGGTGAGGAGAGGCAAAGAGAAGAACAAGCACAATCAGGACAAAAGGACACTACCTCCAGGCAACTTAACTATGACCTATGGGTGGGTGGCTTGGGCTTTGAGGGACAGAGAATCCTCCAACATCACACCTGCTGAAGCTGGTCTGGGTAGTGACGTAGGTCACAGTCTCCTTCTCCATCAGAGCCGCCTGGGCTAAGCAGCATGCCTCAAAGCCAGTGCAGAAAGAAATCCTGCTTAAAATCAGATGGTTTCCAAACCCCTTTGTCTCCCAGGGGATAGGGGCCTGAGATTGCATCTCCTACTGAGTGATGGATGAACTGGCCTGACTCAGGGGACCCCATAATCCCTCACTTCAGAGTGCAACTGTGCATTACGCATGTAGAAAAGCACATGCACATCTCAAGCAGTTTCTCTAGGTGTGTGATGTTTTTTGTCCATTTAATTCCTTACGAAAAATACCTCTATGTGTAGCACAAACACACTCTTTAAAAATACATATAGCCATACTCTTGTTTTCTCAAACAGGAAGAACAGAAGATTGGAAATTCAAGCATCATCAATATTAAGGTCAATTATTTCACTCTTCTGTAAATACTGCAGATGGTCTTGACTCAGCCCAAAGCCCCAAAACTTGCTTTCCTGGAAAACTAACTGTTGTAACCTGGCTCTCTTCTTCCTTGCCTCCCACTCCAGGGAGTGAACTATCTTTTGTGTATCAATGCATCTATTGTTTCTGTTGTTCAGAAACAATACTCTGTATCTCTCTTTTAAATTTCGTCTTCCCTCCTCTCCATCTCCTTCTTCACTCTCTCTCCCAGTTTTGCTCATGAAGTATACTACACAGAAATATCAAGTAAAAGTAGGCCCTTGTGAGATGATGCAGTTATCCAGCCACTAGACTCTGTTTGTTCAGAGGCTGTAACATTAGCACATAAGAGAATGTGTCCCTGGGCTTATGCTGGCCAGACCTGGAGGCTATGGATTAACCAGCCCCTGCCAGGTAGATTATATTAGGTATCCTTCAAATGAAATATTTTTGTCAATATTTTAACAAAATTGTATGGAAAATTCAAAGACTGTGTTAAAGCATGCCAGTCCCTTTGTATAGTTTTTGTTATTTTTCCTTATAGTTTTTCCTAGATATAATATGCAGAGTAAAATACATACATTTCAAGCACATCTTGTTAATTTTGCCTGTACTCCTGAGTGAGCTGTTCCCAAATGAAGACACAGAACATTTTATTTCCTTAGAAGTTTCCCTCATGCCCTTCCCCTGTCAACCCTCACTCCCCCACCCTCACCTCCATGTCGTCTCTTCCCAGCTTCCATCACCTCGTGTTTGTTGATATAAAAGTTTATAGTTTATAAATACTTTATGCAAAAGGAATCAGTGTGTATGCACTGGCTTATTTTGTTCTATAGAATGTTTCTGAGAGTCGTTCATACTGTTGAGTGCAGCAATCATTTTGTTGTGTTTTAATTGTCACTTGGTATGCCATTGTGTAAATATATGGCATTTTGTTGATCTGTTTTGTCTTTGTTGGGCGTTTGGTTGATTTTCATTTTTGACCATTATGAATTAAACTGCTGTTTACATAATTGTATGTGACTTTTGGTGGATATCTGCATGCATTTCTGTTTGGTATTGTTATAGCTTGAATTGTGCCTCTACAAATTCATATTGCTGAATTCCTAACCCTCAGTATCTCAGAATGATATCTTATTTGGAAATAGGGTCACTGCAGATATAATTAGTTTAGATGAGGTCATATTGGAGTAGGGTGGTCCCTAATCCCATATGGCCAGTGTCCTTATAATAAGGGGGGATTTTAGATACAGTTACACACAGAGGAAGAATGCCACGATAAGACTGGAGTACTCCCATGAGCCAAGGAACTACCAAAAGCTAGGACAGAGGCCTGGAACAGATCCTTCCATAGTGTCTTCAGAGGGAGTATGGTCCTGCAAATATCTTCATATCTGACATCTAGCATCCAGCACGGTGAAACAATACCTTTCTGTTGTTGTTAGATGTTGTTCTGCCATCCAATTTGTGTACTTTGTTATGACGGTTCTAGAAAACTAATATAGGTATACACCTAGAAGTGGAATTGCTGGGACATAGGGTAAGAATCAGTTAAACTTTATTGGAAACTGCTAGTTTCCTAAATTGTTGCACATTTTACAATCCCAAAAGCAGTGTATTAGAGGTCCTTTTGACTTATTCTCAGCATTTGGATTATCTGTATTTTTCATTCTGGTCATCCCAGTGAGCAGGTAGTGATATATCATAGTGGACTTCTTTTTTGCGTTTCTCTGGTTAATTAATGAAGGTGAACACCTAATCATACGTTTACTGGCCTTATGAATATTTTCTTTGTGAAGTGTCTGTTCAAGCCTTTTGTTAACTTTTTAACTCAGTTGTGTTTTTACTGATTTTTGTACATTTTTGTATCTTCTGAATAGAAGTTTTATTAGATGTACTTATTGCAAATATTTTTTCTCAGCCTATGCCTGTTTTTTTTTTTTTACTTTTATAATGATGTATTTGACATGCAAAATGTTAAATTTTGATGATGTCAATTTTATTTTTTCTTCTTTTTTGGTTAATGCTATTTGTATCTTTTCTAAGAAATTTTTGCCTACTCCAAGACCAGGAAGACATTTTCTTATGTCTTCATCCAGAACTTTATGGTTTTACCTCTTTTCATATGTAGCTTTATAATTTATTTCAAATTAACTTCTAAGGATGGCCAAAATATCAAGGTTAGTCTGTTTCACATGGATATCTAGAAACATGAGCAGCTGCCCCTTTGGCCAGGTTGGGAGATCCTGGGCTTGGCCAAAATGCAAAGGGGCTTAAAGGGAGGGTGGAGGTACATTAGGAAAGTTCTATCTCAGGTTCAATCAGAAGATCCATTCAAATTTAGCCAAACGGTGGCTGCAGCAATCAAGTATATTTCTAAGTCAGTGGCAGAGCATTTGTGTCACAGTGGGAACCACGTGAAGCAGGAACGTGTGGCTGGACACTCCTACTGCCTCCATCCCCAAATCAGGGTGCACGTGCTGCTGCCCCATCCATTCCTCCAGATCACTTGGCGACCTTGTTAGACGGGATCTAAAATCACGCCAGCAGTGGAGATCTGGTGCCCAATAATGGGGACAGATGAAAACAGCCACCTGGCGGGGAGGGGTGGGGGGGTGTTAGCAATGCAGCTGTATGTCAGTATGTTCATCTGTGTGTGCACACACACATGCATGTGCATCAGTGTGCAGGCACATGTGTGTGCATGCATGCGTGTGTGTGAGTGCATGTGTTCTGTGTGTTCATGTGCACGTGCACTCTTCAGAGTTGGGTAGGGCCATGCTGCCGGGTACACTGCCCCACAACTCTAGAACTCTGCCAGAAGAAACGGACTATGTACTCACTGTGCATCTTCAAAATCGACCTTTTCTTATGTATTTTATCTCCTCGTCATTTGCTGAACATTTCTTTATTGTACTTTCTTTCAACTTTCAATGTTTTTTGGGGGGAGGAGTGGGACATTACATTTTTTTAAATTCTAAGAGCTTCCTCCTTCCTTCCTTCACTCCCTCCTTCTGTCTGCCTCTTTCTGTCCTTCTCCTTTCCTTCCTTCCTTCCTACCTGCCTGTCTTTCTGTCCCTCTTCTTTTAAGTAGCCTGTTGCTCTTTTATGGAAAGAATATAATTCTTTGACATTATATGTTAATGTATCTTCCATTTCGCCCATTACCTGTTTGTCCCACTGTCAATTTTTGTTACTTTTCCCTTGGCCAGTCATTCATTCTGCAAATATTCATTGAACATCTTCTATGTGCAGCCACAGTTCTAGCCCTTGGGGTACATCAGTGCGCTTTCTTTAAATGTCTGGTTTCCTTGGTTGTCATGTTTAATTTCATATCTAAGAAACAAGCAGTAAGAAGCCTGGCTGGGAGCCTGTGCACATGGGTAGGGATTGTCCACTGGAGCCTTTTGCTTTGAAATGAGCAGGTTGGGTCCCAGCCAGACTTACTGGGTGGAGGAGAGGGCAGGGCCATAATATGCATGCTTCTCTCAGGTCTTCTAATGACCACATCAGGCACTCAGGTTCTCTTTAACTTGTTCAGATTCTCTATAACTTCACACCTCTCTACCTGGAGAAAACAGGTCTGGCTACTGAGATTCCTGTGTGTCTACATTGTTTGTGGGTGATGGCATGGTGATAGGAATCCACTACTCCATATACAGAACTTAATTCTCAACTTTCCCAACAACCAATCCCTCCAACCCTTTATTATACATACAGCCTTCAAATCCAAGACCCTTCAGGGTTGAGAAGGGCAGCTTGGCACCTTCCAGTGGTTCTGTAAATTTCCCAAGCGTCCACCCTGCAGCTTCTGAACTCAAAATTTGTCTGTGAACATTCTATCTTCTGTCTTCTTGAACTTAGTTAAATTCTCTCTCCTGCCAGGGTTGGCTTCTTGCATCTTCTTGTTGCCTTGCTATCATTTAAATGAAATCTTGAGAGGAAGAGGCTATAAATGCATGGGCACAGTCTACTATTTGGAACTAAAAGTCTGATTGGGACTTTTTGAATGTGTAGATTAAGTGGAAAAGAACCAATATCTTTACAATACAGAGCTTTCCCAGTCAAAGGCATAGTATGCCTTTCTATTTGTTCAGATATTTTTTCTCTTTCACATTTTTTTGATTATTTTGATATATTTTTGAGGTTTGTTTTGCACATAGCTTGTTTTTCTTTTTGCTAGTGTGAATAGTGATTTTTTTTTTCCCTAGGGAATTTTATTATTGGTTCCCGCTTACATAGGAAATTTCATTAGTTTTTATTAATTTGTATTTAACTTATTTAATTGAATTCATATTCAATTAATTTTTCAATTAAATATCTTAAATTTTCAAGGTAAACTACCTTACTGTCTGCCAAAAAATGACAGTTGTGGTTTTTCCTTTCTAATGTTAAATCTTGTTTGGTTGGTTGTTTTGATTTAATACAAAGCGAGAACTTTCAGTACCATCGTGACTAATAGCAATAACTGAGGCCATCCTTATCTTAAAACTGTCTCATGTGGATGCCCTCGTATTTTGTCACTAATTATGATGTTTCCTTAGATTTCTTGGAGAAAGTGCTTATCAGATTAAGGATATTTCCTTCTATTCTTGGTTTACATGTAGTTTTGAGTTTGTTGTTCTTTTCAGGAATGTAGGCTGAATTTTGGTAGATATTTTTCACCTATCATATGATGGTGTGTTTTTCTCTCTTTAATTTGCTAAATTGCACTAATAGACTTAACTATCTTTACCATGTTTACAAAGTTTAATCGGTCTCTTCAAGTTTTCTATTTTTCTTTGAGTTAGTTTTAATCATTTATTTTTTCTAAGGAGAACAGCGATTCTGTGTCAGTTTTCAAATTTATATATAAACTAAACATAGTGTTTTATGCTTTTCTATATTTTATTGCCTCTATTTATGTTCTTTGACCCTTCATTCAAATCCAAGTTTAAAATTTTTCTTGCTTCTAAATTTTTATTGGATTACATTTGCCAGTTTCATTTTATTGGTTTCACAGAAGCAGATTTTGGCCTTATTAATCAAATAATATTATTTTTCTATTAGTCATTTTTGACTTTATTAAATTATGCTTGTTTTTTTTTTATTAATTTCTGGTGTGTCTTAGTTATTTTATTTTTAGTCTTCAGTCTTTAGTCTTGCATTCCTGGGTGCTCCTTTACCACACTCACAGGTTCTGAACTTCCCACCAGGACCAAAGGAGGAAGCACTCAAGTTTTCTTACCAGTTTAGCCAGATGAGGGACAGAAGGTGAGGGGGAGAAGTAGGATTTGAAAGCTGTCATCAGACAAACAATAAACATAGAGTCAGACTCTTTAGTAAATATGTGTAGATTTTTGTGTCTCTAAGATAAATGCCCAGGAGTGAATAGTATGTTTAGTTTAGTTTTTTTTTTTTAAGATGCCATCAAACTACAAACTCTTTTCCAGAGTTGCTGTAACATTTCACATTGTAATACGTGAGAAATACAATTTCTTTGTAGCCTCACTAGTATTTGTTATTGTCACTATTTTTTAAAAATAGTGTTCTAATAGATGTATATTGTTATGTCAGTGTGATCTTAATTTCCATTTCCCTAATGACTAGTGATGTTGAACATATTTCCATGTACTTATCCTTTGGTGAAATGTCACTATATATTTTTTCTTATTTTTAAATTGGATTGGTTGTTTCTTTAATGGTGAGTTTTCCATATATTTTAGATCTGAGTCTTTCACCAGAAATGTGGTTTGCAAATGTTTTCACATAGTCTGTAACTGGTCTTTTCATTTTCTTAGGAGGGTGTTTGCAGAGGAAAGGTTTTAATTTTTTTTTATAGCTGATTTGAATTTTATTTTGTTTTTATACAGCAGGTTCTTATTAGTTATCTATTTTACACAAATTAATGCATATATGTCATTCCCAATCTCCTAGTTCATCCCACCACCCCGCCTCTTGCTTTTCCCCCTTGGTGTCCATACATTTGCTCTCTAAACTTGTGTCTCTATTTCTGCCTTGCAAACCGGTTCAACTGTACCATTTTTCTAGATTCCACAAAAGTTTTAATTCTGATGAAGTCCAGTTATTTGGTATGAACACAGACATCTCTTTATTTATCTTGATCCTGTTTGATTTCTTTCCTCAGCATTTTATACTTTTCAGGATACAAGTTCTGCATATGTTTTTAATAGATTTACACCTAGATATTTCTTTCTTTTTTTGACCAGTTGTAAGTTGTATTTTATTTTTAATTTCAGTTTAAATCTGTTAATTGTGAGTATAAAAAAATACAGTCGATTTTTACATGTTGATCTTGTGTTTACAAACTTGTCAAACTCATTGATTAGTTCCAGGAGTTTTTCTTTGTTTGTAGAATCATTGTCATGTCATGTCATCCACAGATAGGGACTTTTTTTTTCCTTTCTAGACTGTATGTATTTTTTTTTTTTCTTGTCTTATTGTGCTGACTGGAACTCCCAGTATTATGTTGAACAACAGTGTTAATAAATGAGATCCTTGCCTTGTTCTCAATTTAAGGAGGATAGAACATTCAGTCTTTCATCATTAAATATGGTGTAAGTTATAGTTCTTTTACAGATGGTCTTCATTAAATTGAAGATATTCCTCTCTATTTCTAGTTTGCTAAGAGTTTTGAAAATCATAAATGGATGGTAGATTTTGTAAAATACTCCTGTGCATCAATTGATAGGATCATATGGTTTCTCTTTAACCTGTTGACATGGTTGAATTGCACAGTTTGAATTTGGAATGCTGAACCAGCTTTGTATCCCTGGGATAAAATCCACTTGGTCATGGTGTGTTATATTGTTTATACATTGTTGGATTCAGTTTTCTAATATTTTGTTGAGGATTTTTGCACATAAGTTCAAGAGAAATATTGTGTGTATTTTTTCTTTTTCCTTTTTTGTACTGTGCCTGTTTTTTCTACCAGTGTACTACTGGCTTCATAGAATAAGTTGGGAAATGATACCTCTTATTCTATTTTCTGGAAGAGATTCATGTAAAATTAGTGTTCATTGTATAAATGTTTGGTATACTTTGCCTTATAAAACACATGGATCAAGATATTTTTTCCAGAAAAATATTTCATTATAAATTCAATTTTCTTGATAGCTATGGGGCCATTCAAATTATTCATCTCATTTTGGGTGAGTTGTGATAGTTTGAGGTAGATTTTAAGGAATTGGTCCATTTTATCTAATTTTTAAATTTATGTTTAGAGTTGTTCATAGTATTCTATTATTATCATTTTCAAGTCTGCGGGATCTGTAGAGAGCCTGTGTTTCATTCCTGATATTGGTGATTTGCATCTTTTCTCTTTTTTCATTGTCACTCTTGCTAGCAGTTTGTCAATTTTATTGATCCTTTCAAAGAACCAACACTTTAATTCATTGACATCTTTGTCCTTTGCCTCTTTTAATTTTAATCGATCTGCTCTTATCTTTATCATTTCTTTCCTTCTCCTTGTTTTTGGTTTACATTGCTCTTCTTTCCAATGTCTAAGGAGTACAGCTCCTTGTTACTAATATTTATGTATAATTTTCCAGGCCCAATAACAGGCAATTAAAAAAGCTTTACCTGCTCTCCCCACATAGACTTGGTGCACTGCCAGTGCAGTGCAGCCTCTGAAGGGAGTTGTAGTCAGGACTTAGGGCCATCCGCTTACTCATAGTTGCATTCCTAGCCCAGACACATCCATTCAGAGGCCTCTTGATCTGTGGCCTTCAGCCAATGTCTTCCCCAAGTCTTCTCTCTCAGTCTTCCCCAGGCCCTTGGGTCTATGAAATGTGGGAGCCTTTTGTTTAGGGCTTCCTTGGCAGTGAGACAATCCATATTTGTAATCTACTAGACCTACCATAGATACCATCCCATTGGGGAAATGTTACAGGAAATAGCCAGTGCTTTCTCCAGTTCAGCCTTTTGCTTATACTATTGCAGTGCATGATTAAAGACTTGACTATTCTTTTCATTTTGGTGGTTGTCTTATTGACTGCTTTTACACCTGGCCCCTTAGCTCTCTCTAGCTCAGCTGAGCCCTTGACAAACTGGCATATCAAGCAGGGTAGTCAATTAAACACAATATTGTTATGGAAGAGCAAAAAGCTTGAAGATACCATGGGCATCTTTGGAAGAGTCTAGCAGAGAACATTGGGTACTCTAGAGGGGTGCTAATAAGTCATTTGCAAGAGTATGAGTGCTACAGGGCACTCTGACAATGGATCTTGGAATGTGCTAGAGCATCCCATGGGGCACTTCGCTAGCCACGCCAGTGAGTCTTGGCGAGTGCTAGCAGAGCCACAGCACATTCTTGGAGGATGCTAAGGAATTGTTTATACAAGTCATTTTGTTCCGAGGGGGAGACTTTTGGCCCTTCTCTTTAGCCTGCAGTTCTCTGGCTGATTTCCCCTGGTAGGTTAGCTTAGAGACACAGCAGAGGAGTTCAGAGAAAGCAGGGAAGCATTTTCCCAGCCCTACTTGGAGCAATCTGACCGTGGGAACAGAGACAGTGGAGAGCTCTCACGATTTGAATAACTCTAAGCAGTTCTCTGACACTGATAAATGCCCTGCAATACAGCAAGTTGTTGAAATTTCAGAAGGGATAAAAGAATGTAGACCCCTTCGAGATCACTTTGCCCAGTTACCCTGAAGAGACTTTAGAGGCTTAATTAGATGCCCTTCAGAGGTAATCTTGCTAAAGTTAGTAAGGCTATTGCCACTGCTGCCAGGAAAACAGAGCAGTTGCAATAACCTTCTGAGTGGAAAAGCCTGGGCTCTGCTGGAATTAGCCTATCCTGTGCCATCCCTGGTAGTCCTGGCCGGGAAACAGCTGTCTACCCCAGCCTGGTTCTCTATCTGGCTCTCCACTCCTTCACTCCACCCCAGAAAACTTGTGACCAAACCTGAGAGAGGTTTGCACTTTGGTAGCCCACATCTTCCTCTGGGCCTGGGGACAGATTGGAGGGACTCACTTTCGTTTGTTCAGACCCCTCAATTGTTCAGAAATAAACAATACTAGCAGTTGGTTAAACCAATGTCCCTCTGTCCCTAGGAGAGACCAGAGGTCCTATGCCAAGGTTAGAAGTCCATGAAGAGGTAGTGAAATCACACTGCTTGGGCCCTTTAGATGCTGGTGCACAGGTAACACACAACCCCTGCCACCAAGATGAGGGGAAAATAGCTCTCTGGTTTGGCATCTGAGGCCACCAACACCAGAACAGTTGCCCAAGCCTGATTATGAGTAGGTTCTTTTGGGTGTCTACAAAACTCTATTTTTATAGTCCCCACTACTGAATTTATTTTGGGAATTGTCTATGTTCACCTCTCTTAGACTTCACCCTGAAGCCTTAACAGGAATTGCTGCAGTTATGGCCATTTAGTGTGGCATGGCGGAGGTGGACTTTAAACCTCATGGGCTACAGTTAATGGCCTGGCCATTTGATCAAGACACTGTGCAAGACACTTGCACATAAAAAAAAGTAAACATTAAGTACAATAAATTCCCCTCTTAACACTGCTTTAGCTATACTCCCCAGATTTTTGTATGTTTTCTTTTTGTTTTCATCCAGTTCAGTGTAATTTTAATTTCCCTTGGGACATCTCATGAATAATGGATTATCTAGAAGTGTGTTTTTTAGTTCTTAATTATTTGGAAATTCTTCTGTTATTGTTCTATTATTGATTTCTAGATCTGTGGTCAGAAAACTCTGCATGATTTCAATTTTTTTTTATTTGTTGAGGTTTGTTTTATGGCCAAGGATATACAGTTGGCCCTTGAACAATGTGGGGGTTAGGGGTGTCAACTCCCTGTGCAGTTGAAACTCTGCATATAGCTTTACGGTTGGCCCTCTGTACAGTAAGTTCCTACATATGAATGACTTCTATTCTGAGAGCGTGTTTGTAAGTCCAATTTGTTCGTAAGTCCAACAATGTTAGCCTAGGTACCCAACTAATACAATCGACTATATAGTACTGTATTGTAATAAGTTTATAATAGTTTTTGCAAAAATAATACATACCAAACACAAAAAATAAAGAAAACATTTTTAATCTTACAGTACAGTACCTTGAAAATTACAGTAGTACAGTACATCAGCTGGAGCTTTTTGGCAGTACCAGCTACATCACCACTGCTGTTACACTTATTTCTGGACATCCTGGGTTTGAAATAAAGATAACGTACTACTGTACTCTATACAGTACTGTACAGTAAAGTACACAAAAGCACAACCACTTGTAGAGGATTCACGCATGTGACAATATACCCCCAGACTCGTGAACTAATTTACATGATTGGACGTGTGAAGACACGTTTGCATCTTTGAAAGTTCACAACTTGAAGGTTTGTATGTAGGGGACTTACTATATCCAGGGTTCTGCATCCACAGATTCAACTAACCAGAGTGTGAAGTACTACAGTATTTATTGAAAAAAATCTGCATATAAGTGGACCTCCTCAATTCAAACCTGTGTTCTTCAAGGGTAACTGTAGTCTATATTTGTTATCTGTTTGTTACTGAAAAGACACAGCTCTTTTTTGGGTGTCATGTTCTATAAATGCTGATTAGTTAGTTTTGATTGATGGTGTTATTGAGTTCTCTTATTTACTTGCAGATTTTCTGTCAAACTGGTCTACCAATTGTTGAGAGAGAGGTGTTAAAGTCTCCAACTGTAATTGTGGATTTGCCTATTTCTCCTTTTGTTTCTGTTTTTGCTTTGCATAGTTTTCAGATTTGTCATTTGATGCCTACACTTTTATGTTTGCTATGTCTCTTTGGTGTATTGATCTTTGTCATTAGGTAACGTCCCTCTAAGTACTTTTTTTTTCTTTTTTTCACTCTGAAGTCTAATTTATATATTAGTATAGTCTCTCCTACTTTTATTTGATTGATGTTTGCATGGTATCTTTTTCCATACTTTTGCTTTCAACCTATGAATACCACTATATTTTAAAGTGAGTTTCCTGTAGACAGCATATGAATTGGTTATATTTTTGTTCTTCTTGCCAGTCTCTGTCTTTTAACTGCTGTATTTAGACCATTTACCTTTAATGTTATCATTGCTATTTTAGGGCATACCTGTACCATTTCATTTTTTGTTTTCTGTTTGTTCTTATTGTTTTTGTTTTGCTTTTTTTATATTGCTACCTTGCAGTTTACTTAAACAGTTTAAAAAATTTCATTTTGGTTGGCATATAGTGGTATTAAGTGGTTTGAGTGTATCCCCTTGAAAATTTCTTGAAAAAAAAATTTCTGTATATTGGTATATTACATATGCATAACTTGTCAGAATCTATTGGTGTTGGCATTTTACCAGTCCACCCAGAGTGTAGAAACTTTGTGTCCCTTTAAGCCTCCCATTATAATATACTCATGTTAACTATTTCCTCTACATACATTGATAACCACATCTGACAATGTTACAATTTTTTCTTCAACTGTCTAACACAATTTATAAAACTCAAGGGGAAAATTCAAGAAGAAAAAGAAAGTCTATTGTATTTATTACTATTTTTATTCTGCCTACTTTTCTTCCTTCTTGATATTTTCAGATTCCTGTTTTTAGCATTTCCTTTCTATTTAGAGATCTTTCTTTAGCCATTCTTTTAGGGTAGGGCTTATGATAACAAATTCTCTTAGTGTCCTTTCACCTGATGATGTGTTGATTTCCCTTTCATTCCCAAAGGATATTTTTACTGGATATAAAAATCTGGGTTGGTAGTTTTTCTTTTAGTTCTTGAAAAATGTGCCACTTCTGGCCTCCATGGTTTCTAATGAGAAATGTGCTGTCATTCGAGTTGATTTTTTTCCCTACAGTTAATATTTACTTTATCTTTTGCTGCTTTCAAGATTTTTTTGTCCTTAGTTTTCAGAAGTTTTACCAAGATGTGCCATGGTGTGGATTTTCTTGGGGTTTATATTGTTTGAAGTATACTCAGGTTCTTGAATATGTAGGTTTATACTTTTGTCAAATTTTGAACATTTTTGGCCATTATTTATTCAAATACTTTTCAGCCCTACTCTCATTTTCTTTTTTTTCTGGAATTCCAATGATATAAATATTATATTTTTTGTTATAGCTTCACAGGTCCCAGAGGCTTTGTTTATTTTTTGTCCAGGCTATTTTTACGTGGTTGTTCAGATTGAGTAATTTCTGTTATTATATCTCCAAGTTTCTCTTGTCTTCTCCTTTCTGTTGCTGTGTCTTCCTCCTTTGAGGTTTTAGTTATTATTGTACATTTCAATTATAAAAACTGAATTTGTTTTTTCTTCATATCTCCTATTTGCTGAGATTTTCTATTTTATTTTTGAGGTTTTCTATCTTTTAATTTGTTTCAAGTGTGTTTTCAATTGCTTGTTAAAGCATTTTCTATGATGGCTACTTTAATTTTTGTCAGATAATTCTAACTTCCCTGCCCTCTTAATGTTGGCATCTGTTGATTCAGTTTGAAGTCTTTCTGTTTATTGGTATGATGAATGATTTTTGCTTATAATCTGGCCATTTTAGATATTATATTGTTAGATTTTGGATCTTATTTAATCTTATATTTTAGCAGTTCTCCCATGGCACAGCTCCTTTGGAAGAAGGGAGTTGCTTCCTTGTTATTGCCGTATGGGATGGAAGTCTAGGTTCACTACTCAGCTTCCATTGCCACCACCCGTCATTCTTTGCATCCTGAGGTCCCTAGCCAGTTGTCCTTCTCTCTACCTTTCAGAGTATTCTTATGTTTGTTTTATATAGACTCCAGGTTTTTTAGTTGTATTTGGTTAAAGATATAAGGATAAGTACACCTACTTTATCTTTCCAGAAATCATATCTCTAATTGTTTGTAATTTAGATGCTTTGAATTTCATTGTCAGATAATAAGGTCAATGGCTGATATCTTCTTGGTGGCACTTGGCCCTGAGCATATTGTCTGATAATAATTTGACAGCTACAGCTTTTTGCTTCTCTTCATCAATAAATCTATGTCACTGTCTTACAAATTTTCTTGTATCTTTTTCCTTTGTTTTTCTCTTACTGTATTTGTAAAAAATTTCATCCCAATACAAGTTTCTATGTTTTTATAAAGGCAATTCAATTAGTGAGCTTTATTTTATAATTGATATGATTAGATATATTCCTTGTACTTATTTCATAGCTGCCATTTGTAATATTTCTAGTTTGTTTTCCTCCTTACTTTTTCCTCTTATTTTTGTTAAATTGACCTTTAGAGAAATTCTGCTTTCTCTTTTGTAAAATGGCATGTTCCTGTCTTGTCTTGTTTTACTAGTGGTTATCTTTTTGTTTTGTTTTGTTCTAAAGATTAATGGCTTTATTGTTTGGATAAAAATTCCAGCAACTTAGGAACCAAAAACCAAGAACATTAACCCAAATGCCACCATCTAACAATAATTTTAAGTAATGTTTATTAAACATTATTTCAGATGTCACCCAATGAGATTAGCTGAATAATATTTTTAAATGAACTGTACTGAACAGTTTAAATTTAAATTTGTTGAATCAAAAATTAAGTAGGAGACATTGTTGATCATTGCCTTCACCAAAGGAGATATGAGATTCTAAAACATTCTGAAGTTAAGGGGAGGAAAAAGCTAATGATAAAAAGAAATAAGTGGTTATTCATTTCCACTCTGTGATTTGAAAAGTAGTTCATATTTAGACCAGTCTATGGTTGCCCTGCAATTAGTGATGAAGACATCAGCTCATCTACACTTTCTCTTTCTTCCCCCAACCACCTCTGTTTGGGTCTCTGAGGTTTCTAGCCTTTCTTTCCCTCTATAATCACAGCAGTCTCCTGGAGCAGGTTAAGAGTGGGGGATCCTCCTGCCTAGAGAGAGTTCATCTTCATATTTTTCCCCCAGTGTATGGGGAAGGGCAATCTGTGGAGTTTTCTTGGTGAAGAAATGGGAAATGTAGGGAAAAATAAGGAGTCAGAAGTGTGTCTTGGGCTTCCCTGGTGGCGCAGTGGTTGAGAGTCTGCCTGTCGATGCAGGGGACACGGGTTCGAGCCCTGATCTGGGAAGATCCCACATGCCGTGGAGCGACTAGGCCCGTGAGCCACAACTACTGAGCCTGCGCGTCTGGAGCCTGTGCTCCGCAACAAGAGAGGCCGCGACAGTGAGAGGCCCGCGCACTGCGATGAAGAGTGGCCCCCGCTCGCCACAACTAGAGAAAGCCCTCGCACAGAAACGAAGACCCAACACAGCCAAAAATAAATAAATAAATAAATAAATTTATAAAAAAAAAAAAAAAAAAAAAAAAAAAAAAGAAGTGTGTCTTCAGAACTCTGTCTACCTACCTTTGTGGTCTTTCCAATGTGCTAATACTTCAGTTTAATCCCTGTTCCACCATCAACTAGTGCTGTACCATTGGGCAGTCTAATTTCTCTATATACCTATTCTACTTTCCAGGCAATTTCAGGAATAATGGAAGTTTCAAAATCAATATGAAAAGAGAAAAGTTTGATGCACTTTTAAAGATCATCACTCTTTTCAATTATTTTCGTCTCCAGTCTTCTTTATATTTTTGAATAATAGGCAACTCTTAAATAATAAGCAACTCTGGATTGCTGTTCTTCCTAAGATCCTTATAATCACACCACTTCAATCTGTTTGCTCTCTTTTTCTCTCACTTTTAATCATTAAATAATAAGGAATTTTCAAATTTTACCCTTTTCTTCCTGCAGCTTACAGTCCCTCAGTACCTCTTCTTTGCAGCAGCCTTGGGATCTTCAGTCCACAGCTGCTGTCAGCTGTGATTTTCCACTTGAGAAGCCCTTTTGTATTTCATCCTGATAATGATAGTGTGTGCTTTTCCAGCTCTTTTGAGCACAAAAGTTCTCAAATAGTAGTCATTCTTTCCAGGAGAATCATTAGTGAGGCTGATGCTTTAATTTGGTGAATGAGAACATGTAGGCAATGAGCTTAAATCATTTGCTAAAGGTCACATCCTGAGTCAAGGGCAGACATGAAAACAGACATAAGCAAGCTTTGAAAGTTTGATGTCTCCAGGAATACAGCAGCTTTTATGGAAAATATTGTTAAACTTGTCAGAAATTGTTGATCTTTGCTATTTCCTCCCTTCACTTCGACCCTTTTTAGGATACTTCCTAAGGACCTACCCTTTAGCCTCCAGATTATCCACAGTCTCCATTCTGTAACAATATGCAAGAATATTAACCTGGTCCTAAGTTTTTCCCAGCTCATGTGCATCCTCATTCCTCCTACTACCACCACAACCACCACCCCACCAATATCACCATGACCACCACCAAAAGCAACCACAACTCTGCACTGTTCTCTCCACCACCACTAGCAACACCCCCACCAAAACTATCACTATGACCAACATTGCCACCACCACTAATATTGCCACCAACCACAATATTGCAACTACAAGCACTGCCACTGCTACTAAGGATACCACCTATCATTTTCACCATCATCATCATCACTGCTCCCACCACCTCCATCATCACCACCATCACCAATACCACCACCACTGCCACAACCCACCATATTAACCACCAACTACCACCACCACAAGCACCACAACCACCAATACCATCACCACCACTACTACTCCTACCTACCAACAACAGGGCCACCACCAACTCCAGCACCACCACCGTCACTGGTGAGCATTACTGTCACCACTATTACAATCACTGCCACCACCATCATCACCACCAATTGCTTCCCCATGCCTTTGTCAATTTCTATATGACATTCATTCCTCTTAAAATTCAATTCCCCTCCCTGTTAATAGAGTACATTTCTAAGTCATTCTTACAGATGCGACTCTGATCATCCTTCTTTACTAAAGCTTCCCCTGACCCTCTCAGGAAGTTGATCATCTTTCTCCTGTGTTCTTTTTGTCTCATAGAAGGGTCCATGTTGTACACTTAACTCCTGTGCCACAATATTGTGAGTACCTCAAAGGCACAGAGCATGTGCTATCCACCCTTATATCATGAGTGCCTGGCAAAGAACAGACAACCAAAAAATATTTGATAAAGTGTACTAGATCATCCTAATTAATATTTATATAGAAATATGTGGTTTATGTTAAACATTTTAACTACTGGAGCCAGTTTTCTGTTAACAAAATAGTTTTACTAAGATGTGTCTTGCATTTTGGTATTTAATTTAGGCAAAAGGCAAATTTCATGCCTCAGTTGACTTATTGGTGATAAGAGAATGGCCCAAAGCTTGGTTCTATGCAAGAAACTGTTATCCAAAATGGTAATAAACTGAATATGTCACTAAACTCTAAGAAAATAATATAAATTAAGAAAATACACTTTAATCTATGTGACGTTGTCTAGAGTATAGAACTGTGTGGATGGGATGGCTGGTGTGGAGAGCTTCTTTTATTAAACTTTTTATTTGTGGATAACTGTTGAAATTGGACAGTCGAAATAGTATAGAGATCTTGTATGTCCTTTACCCAATTTCCTTCATAATAACACCTTGAAAAACTATAGTTAAATACAGCACCTAGGATATTGACATTGATACAATCACAATACAGAACATTTAAATCCCCACAAGGATCCCATACATTGCCTGCCCTTTAACAGCCGCACCTGCTTCCCTCCTGCCTCTGCTCCCTCATTAATCCTTATCTCCATTTCTATAATTTTCCCATTTCAAGATGTTATTTAAATGGAATCATACAATATGTAACCTTTGGCTTTTTTCACTCAGAATAATTCTTTGGAGATTCATACATGTTGAGGGCTTCAATAGTCTTTTCATATTTACTGCTAAGTATTGTATCATTGTATGGATGTATCACAGTTTATGAATGACATCTGGGTTGTTTCCAGTTTTGCATTATAATAAAAAAAGCTTCTGTAAGCATTTGTGTACAGATTGTTATGTAAACATGTCTTTATTTTTCTGGGAATTTTCTCAGTGAATTTGGTGGGTCTTTGGTTGTTACATATTTAGTCATTTCCATGAAACTCCCAAATGTTTTTCAAGTGATTGGACAACTTTACATTCTTATGAACAATATATCAGTGATCCAGTTTCTTTTTATTCTCACTAATATTTGGTGTTGTCACTATTTTATATTTTAGACATTCTGATAGTTGTGTAGTGATATCCCATTGTGGTTTTAATTAGTATTTTCCTGATGACTAATGAATGTGAATATATTTTCCTGTGCTTATTTTCCATCTGTATAGCCTCTCTGTGATACAATATCACTCCATGTCTTTTGCCCATTTTCCTAATTGAATTGTTTATTTCTTTAAATCTGAGTTTGAGATGTATATATATATATATATATATATATATATATATTCTATAGATTCTAGGTTCTAGTTGTTTGTAGGATTTGTATGTGGTTTACCAATATTTTATCTTGGTATATAGTTTATTCTTTCATTTTCTTAAAAGCGTTTTCTACAGACCAAAATATTTAATTTTGATGAGATCTGATATATCATTTTTCCTTTTATGGATTGTGCTTTTGTTGTCAAATGAAAGATCTCTTTGTTTAGAAATAGATGTCAAGGTTTTCTCCTATATTGTTTTCTAAAGTTTTTTATAGCTTAAAATTTTATGTTTAAGTCTGTGATACATTTAATTAAATTTCACATAAGGTGTAAGGTTTACATTGAGGTTCATTTTTCTTTGCCTATGATGCCATATTGTTTTATTTACATTTGTTGAAAAGGCTCATTTTCCTCCATTGAATTTCTTTTTCACCTATATAAAAAAATAAGGAAGCTTGAACAGCAGTACAAATCAATATTATATAACTGACATTTATAAAATATTCTATATGACAACAGCAGAATACACATGCTTCACAAGCTTATGTGAAACATCCATTAAGATGCACCCCATCCAGACCCTAAACCACATATAACACATTTAAAAGAATAAACGTCAGACAAAGTATGTACTCAGATCACAGTGGAATTAAACTAGAAATCAATAACTGAAAGATAGCTCAAAATTGTGCAAATATTTGGAAATTAAGTATCAATCTTTTAAAGCCCACTTGGATCAAGTATTAATCTTTGTGACTATGCTTCTGCCAATATCACTTGGTCTTGTTACTGTACATATATAAGAAGTCTTGACACCAGGTAGACTGATTTTTCCACTTTGTTTTTATTTTTCAAAATTCTTTTAGAAATTTTAGTTCTTTTGCCTTTCAATATAAATTTTAGAATAATCTTGTCTCTATCTACAAAAATGTCTTACAGGGATTTTGAAAAGGAATTGTCATTACCTCATGTATCTGTTTGAGGAGAACTGACATCTTTGTTGTGCTAAGTCTTCTAATTCATGATCATGGTATGGCTCTCCTTTTATTTAGATCCTCATTGATTCATTTCATTAACATTTTGCAGTTGTCAGCATACAAGTCCTGCACTTGTTTTCCTAAATTTATACTTACATATTTCATATTTTGTGATTTTACAATTTTATTATTTTATTTTATTTTTAATTTATTTTTATTTGTCTCCATGTGTTCATTGCTAATATGTATGCATGTATGTACAATTAATTTTTATGTTGATCTAGAAAACTGCAATGTCACTGAAATCACTTAATAATTCTAGGAGTTTTTGGCAGATTTCTTGGGATTTTTTATGTAGACAATCATGTCAACTGCAATAGCAGTAATTTTATTTATTCCTTTGCAACCTGGTGGCCTTTTATTTTCATGGATTGCTTTCTTACACTGCCTAAAACTTGAAGCATTAGGTTGAATAAGAGTGATGAGAGTAGACATCCTTACTTTTGTTCAGTCTTTTACCATTAAGTAAAATGATAGTGATAGTTTGTACATGCTGTTTATTAAGATGAGGAAGTTTCTTTTGATTCTTATATTCTGAGAGTTTTTATGATGAGTGATTGTTAAATTTTGTCAAATGCTTTTTCTGCATCAATTAATATGAATGTTTTTTTCTTCTTTAGCATGTTTATATGGTGGATTACATTGATTATTTGTCAAATATCGTATGCCTTGCATCCTTAGAATAAACTACACTTTATCACAGTATGTAATTTTTAAAAAAATATTGCTAAATTCTATATTTTGTTAAGAATTTTTCAACTATATTCATGGATGATATTGCTTTTCTCCTATGGGTTTGCATTTGTCTCTCACTAATCTAAATATTTTTTTTCTCGGTTTTAGTTTTCAGGACTTTAACTATGACTTATCTTGGTGTGGATTTCTTTAGTTTGTTTTTGTTTTAAATTTATTTTATTGAAGTATAGTTGATTTACAATGTTGTGTTAATTTCTACTATACAGCAAAGTGATTCAGTTTTACATACATATATACATTCTTTTTCATATTCTTTTCCATTATGGTTTATCACAGGATATTGAATATAGTTCCCTGTGCTATACAGTAAGACCTTGTTGTTTATCCATTCTATGTATAATAGTTTGCATCTGCTAATCCCAAACTCCCAATCCATCCTTCCCCCACACCCTCTCCCTTGGCAACCATAAGTCTGTTCTCTGTGTCTATGAGTCTGTTTCTGTTTCATAGACAGGTTCATTTGTGTCATATTTTAGATGTGGATTTCTTTAGTTTAATTTTGTTTGGTGTCAATCAGATTGATGAATCTGTAGGTTTATGCCTTTTTTCTCCAAATTTGGGAGGTTTTCATCCAGTATTTCTTTATGTACAGTCTCATCCTCTTTCTTCTCTCCTTCTGTGACTTCTATGGTATGATTCGATACTCTATTATATTTTGTTAGATGAGTTTCTTAGGATCTTAATTTTTCAGTCTATTTTCTCTCTGTTCTTCAGATTGTACAATTTCTATCTTCTGAGTGACCCTTTCTTCTGCCCTATTGATTCCATCCACTGAGCTTTTTATTTGGGCTATTGTGTTTTTCAATTCCATGATTTCCATTTAGTTTTTCTTTATATATTTGTTTTCTTCTCTGAGAATTGTTATTTTTTTACTATTTCATTTGTTTCCCAAATGTTCTCTTTGAAGCATCTTTCTCATGGTTGCTTTGTCAGATATTTCTAACATCTTTATATATTGGTATTGATATCTATTGATTGTCTTTTTCAGTTAGAGGTCTTTCTGGCTCTTGGTATGAGGAGGGATTCTTGATTGAAATCTGAGCATTTGGGGTATAGCTTTATTGTTTTTATATACATTTATTTATTTTATTTATTTTTGGCTATGTTGGGTCTTTGTTGTTGCAAGTGGGCTTTCTCTAGTTGTGGTGGGTGGGGGCTACTCTTCATTGGGTTGTGGGGGCTTCTCATTGTGGCAGCTTCTCTTGTTGAGGAGCATGGGCTCTAGGCATGTGGGCTTCCATAGTTGTGGCACATGGGCTCAGTAGTAGTGGCTCATGGGCTCTAGAGTGCAGGCTCAGTAGCTGTGGCATGTGGGCTTAGGTGCTCCACAGCATGTGGGATCTTCCTGGACCAGGGCTTGAACCTATGTCCCCTGCATTGGCAGGCAGATTCTTAACCACTGCGCCACCAGGGAAGCCCCATCACACATTCTTACAACTTTTTTTGGTCATCAACAAGTGAATGCATAAACAAATTTTGGCTTCCAAACAATAAAACACTACTCCACGATGAAAATTAATGAACTCTTAAGACATATAGCAACATGGATCTCAAAAGTATTATGTTCAGAAAAAGAGTATATACTATAAAATACAATTTACACAAGGCTCTAGAATTGGCAAAACTAAACTGTGATGAAAGAAATCAGAAAAGTGGTTGACTGAGGTGGGGGAATTGCCCATAAAGGAGCATGAAAGAATTTTCTGGGGTTGTATAAAGTCCTGTATCTTGATCAGGATGTTGATTAGACAGGAGTATACATTTATCAAATTCACCAGATTATATAACCTCCTAATTTTATTGCATGTAAATTATATCTCAATAAAGTTGATGTAGGGCCAAAAGATTTTTGTAAATGTTGACCACACTGTATAATTTGCTTCTGTGGTCCCTGAGGAATGGTAATGATACTTAAATGTAACCTAAGGGTGTGGAGTGGAATGGAAGTGGATTTCAATCCCTGAGGAAGCGTCTAGGAGAGAGAGTAGCTGGAATGTGGAGTTCAGTATCTGCTAGAGACCACACAGAACACCCATCAGTGCCCAGTGAGCAATGAGTGCTGGAGGAGAATCTTTGTGCACTAGAGGACTCCACTCTCCCCATGAGTGACTCTGCAGTGTTGGAACAGACAATGCCAAGAAGAGAGGTAAGGATAAAGAGTGTCTATACATCATCTCCTGACAGTCGAGTGTCTTGTGCTAGCTTCACACTGACAGATTCACAGGATGTAAATGAGTTAGATGCAAAATAACCAAGAGTGACAAAGGCCATCTCTCACTTCTTCACAGCATTGAAAGGTGAGCTGACACAGTGTCATGACAATTTCTAAGTAGCTAAGTGACCTGTCCCAAGTTGTATGTTGTTTGGTAGTAGAGACTCTCCACCGACATGCCTGGTTCACAGCCCTGACTCTCCTGCTCAGGGGAATTTGGGAAGGTCTGTTGATACCAAGGGAGCCAGGCCCACATACATTTACAGGGCAGAAACTAAACTGGGAATGGACAAAGTGCTCAAGGAGTGCTCTCATTACCACTGTGTTTGTGTACCTGAGTCTCTGCAGACGGAAAATCAACACTCTTATGTTCAGATTAGATGATCTGAAAACCACAAATCAAGCAGCGGGGTATTAAATGCTCTATTCACTAAAGCATGTGTGTGATTCTCTACTAACTTGAGGAAGGTGGTAAGAGTAGAAGAGCAACTATCATCTGAAAACTGAGTCTAAAAGGTGGAGAAAGGATGCAACTGTGAGAAGCTGTCCAGATTTGTCATTAACTGAGTGGGATTTCTAGTCTAAACTGTCTGTGCCAGGGAATTCTTGTCCCATTGGGCCATAGCTCACTATTATACCTAGTAGTATTTAGGAAAAAAAAAAAAAAAAAAAAAACCTTTAACATGGTCCACTTCTTTAGAAAATAATTATATTCCTGGAGACACTATTGATAGAGTTACTGCTGCATAAGAATGCCATATGGCCATACTCCAATTTCAAATCATACCCTGAGGTTAAGAAATGTCCTGATTATTCATGAAGCAATATTATATCTGAAAAATTAGTTTGCAATTTTATGCTTGTCCAACAAGGTCATGTCTTTGCTTCCTGACTGTCCAGGTGTGTGTATGCATAAACAGATGCTCACACACACACACCCACTCACACAGCTGTAATGACATTGCTCTTGGTTGGTCTCAATCCCATAAAGGTACACAGACTGGTAACCACCCTGATGGCCCAAATCTCTTTGGCAGGAGGCTGGGCACCAAGCAAACAGCCCAGTGAGCTGATAAGTGTTTTCTTCACTAAGCCTCTCCTGTCTTCTCTTTCACCCCTGCTCCCTCTGCCTGATAAAATTCACTTCTCACCGTGTCCTTGAGCAAGACCGAAGAAGCTGGTCCTGCTTCCCATCTCCACGGGATCCCACCTCAGTTACAACATCCGAAAGCCAATGTTTCCAATATTTTTGAAAATTGTTTTCCTTCAGTAAATCCCAGTCATAACGTGTTGGCCTTCTTGTTTGGCAGGGTACACGCAGGTGGTCTTTTCTGCTGCCACTGAGGGAAAGAGATGGCCAAAGATGTTCTCTGGTCTGGCGTTCCCACAGAGGGCAGGGAGATCCCAGCCACCTGGCCCTTCAGGAAAACCTTCTGCAGAGGGGAACTCGGGACCAGTTCTTGAAGGATGAGTTGGAAATAGTAGGAATAGAGGATGGAGTCTATATGGGTGGCGACATGCACCCCCTGTGTGCTCTCCCCACCTGCTGATGTGCCTCGGACCCAGCTGGCCAGGCAATCAGAGGGTGAACCCTTGGGCACTGGCTTAAACTCTTAAGCAGAAAACACTTCTCCTGAAGGCATGGGAAAGCTGTTTCCTCCAGGGTACGTGGATGAGTCAGGATAGCCCACCAGTAAAGATGAATAGTGTGGGATAAGTGCTCCCATAACCAGTTGTTAGATTTGTTTCTAAAGCAAGAGTAAAGAGAATCTGAAATAGGCTTGAACATCTCAACACAGCAAATAGCAGGTGTTTTTGACGACTCAGATGTCTGGTCTTGACTCTTCCATTTTCTCAGTTTCTTTCTGAAGAAATAAATGAGGTCTCATTGCATTGTGAGTGTTTTTTGCTTGTTTTTTTGGAGTTTGTGACAATTCCCATTTATCCTCTACTGTCTCTGGTAGGAGGTCAGTCAGATCATATCTTGATAGCATTTGATGTTTAGTATCTTACATTTCATTCTTATTAAATTCAGCATTCAGCATGGATATTTGAAAACTGAATTTTCAAATATCACAAATCACAAGTGAGAACAATTCTACTTATACAGAACAGGCCATTTATTGTTGAACAGTTTATTTATAAAGAAAAAAAGAATTAATATGTCATTATGTAATTTATAGTCAGATATAATTAAATTGAATATATAATTTTGAATCCACAAGAAAAAGCATTTAAAAACAAATGATTTTGACTTAAGAAGCATGTAAATAATAAAATTGATAAATTAAGTTACTTCTTTTGGAATTTGAGGCAGTTATGCTGTCGGGTTTTTTCCATTTTCTGTTCCAAGGTACAAGACCCCTCAGTCATTCTCACTGATCTAGTAATTGGCTTCAATTAAAGCAATTAATAATAATTAATGGTGACTGGTTGGACATGTGCACTGCCTGACCCAGGGATTATAGCAGCTGCCAGCTGGGATGCGGAACCACAACTCTGAGGACCACACCTGCTTTGTTTATTCTCTATGCTGTATTTTCTGATATACAACACTAACAATGACTTCCAGGACACAATGCATTCAGTCAAATTAAAGTTTTGCCTCAACTCTAAGAAAGTAAAAAGTAGGAGTTTTTTGAGTAAAAGCAGACCCAGAAATATATATCTGCAAAAAACAAAAACACTATTTAGAAAGGATACATGCACCCCAATGTTCATAAGAAAGTTATTTACAACTGCCAAGATATGGAAGCAACCTAAGCATCCATTAACTGCTGAATAGATAAAGAAGATGTGGTATATATGCAATGGAATACTACTCAGCCATAAAAAGAAGGAAAATTTGCTATTTGTAGCAACACAGATGGACTTGGAGGGTATTATGTTAAGTGAAATAAATCAGACAAAGGAAGACAAATACTGTATGATATCACTTATATGTGGAAAAAGTACAACAAACTAGTGAATATAACAAAAAAGAAGCAGACTCACAGTAATAGAGAACAAACTAGTGCTTAGCAGTGGGGAGAGGGAAGGGTGGCAATATATGGGTAAGGAATTAAGAGGTACAAACTATTACGTATAAAATAAATAAGTTACAAGGATATTTTGTGCAACACAGGGAATGTAGCAAATATTTCATGATAATTAAATGGAATATAACATTTAAAAATTGTGAATCACTATACTGTACACCTTATATAATGTGTAACTTATATTGTACATCAACTGTACTTCAATAAAATTTTTTTAAAAAATCAGACCCGTAAAGAATTGACAGGACCAACCACAGAACAATATGGACGGACCAGGTCTTCTTGACCAACTCCTCAGACCCCTGAAAAAGAGGCAACCAAGTCCAACATTTAATGGTACCTCAAGAAATATCTGTGAATTGTGATTTGTATAAACTTACTGCACACTAATCATCCATTTCTACCTTTGACGTTAAGATTTTCTAGATATCCTTTGCAGTTATAAACCATGCTGAGATGAATATCCATATGCATGTCTCCTTTACTCATCCATGTGCTAGAGTTTCTCTAGAATCTATTCCCGGATGAGGAGTTCTAGGCTGAAGGTCATGAACATTTTTATCATTAATGCGTATAGACAAATTATTCCTCAAAGTTGTGTTCCAATGTTCTTTTATGCTGGTAGTGTAGGATGATTCTTTTTTCCTAGAACCCTTGCCAATTGAGTCCTGAATTTAAGATGGGTGGGGCTCAGGTCTATTTAATTTATTTTACTGTCATCACATGCTGGTGTCAGACCTGCTAGCTGCCTTCCAAATGTCCACCCCCTTCCTTTACTAAGGAACTTAGATGTTGTGTATGGTCTTCAGCAACATCCTTAACTTTAAACTCTCAGCTTCCAGATGGTAGGGTTGATGATAGATCAAAGTTCTACCAGCAAACGAAATGTTGGTAGAAATCCCTTAGGAGGGCATGTATTCATACATGAATTGGTACAGCCTTGCTGGGAAAAAGTCTCTCTGCCAATTTGCAACTTTAGAACCTGCCTGGAAGGGGATGAGAGGTTAGGAGGCACAGCAGCCACCTTGTGACCTTTATGTGACATGCATGAGGATGAAACCTTGTCAACTGTAGTGGATTCTGGGGTTCTCTTCCAAGACATGCTCTTGAGGATCCACACATCTGTCTTCCAGGTACTGAGAGTAGTAGCTGAGGATACAACTGCCTCACTGGTTAGGAATTTCCCTTGGCCTAAGGGAACTGCCCGCTTAGAGTTACCTCTCCTGCTCCCCAGGGGAAGGTGATGGCAATGAACTTTCCAGGGACCAGTCCAATGAAGGTGATGGCTGAAGCAGAGATATGGACACGTCACTGCTGTATCTTCATTTGGGATAAGAACAACCTAGTTCTAGGTCTCTAGTAGGATTGGCTGAGTCATCAGCTGCAACCATTTTGCTGTTCAGCTCCTCCCTTTACCCAGACCTGCCTTCCTCATGATCTTACTGCTGTATCTCCCAAAAGCTCTTCCCAGTGAACCCTCTGCAGTCTGATCTTTTTCCAGGGTACCCAATCTAAGACACTCAGAAAGTATGCAGAGCACAAATATTGAAATAGTACAATGTCACTGGTCAGGTATCACATCTGTCCTGAACTACTCCTAGATGTTTTGCAATATGTGACAAATAAAACTATACATATTTAAGCTTCTGTCATTTGAACATCTATTCCTTATAGCCGGATCCAATCCTAACTGATAACTGCAGCCTCACATGCTTGGCAAGGGGGTCGAGGTCCTGTCAAACATGGAAGTGTTAAGAGTTATGATGTTTTCCCTTATGTTATGAGGTTATATAAATTAAACGAAAGTGAAAATGATTCTATGGTCCTCAGCTTTCTCTCCTCTTCTTCCCCCAAACCCACTCCTATTTTATGCTTTGGCAATGTGGAAGCACCTGTAGAACTCAGATTGTGTTTTCTTCCTCTTTGGTACATGCTATAATTTCCATCAGAGAATATTCCCCTGCATTTGGAAAACATGTCATTCTTCACAACCCAGAGCTGGCTTATTAGCATCCTTCCCTGGATATCCTATGCTTCTTCCATCTTTCTGTGGAGGACGTGGCTCCTTGCCTACACAATAGCTATTATCCCTTCTATCTTGATGGGATAGTTTTGAACTATGTCGACTTAGCTAAATTGGAACTACCTTTCCCAAATTTCTTTGTGTATGGTTTTGGATAAGCGTTCACCAGAAAATAACATGTGTAAGATTTGCAAGGCAGAGGTGAAGCAGTGGGCATTTTTTTATGTTCTGAAGTTTGCATAGGACGCTGGTGCTATACTCTCATGTGTGTAGTCACTGCCTTTTTGGCTTACATTGTTAGATCATGGCTCCTGCAGTTCTACCAGACCGCCTCCTTCAGCTTCTCTGAGTTCTGGGCAGAGTGCGTACATCACTCCTTGGCAAAGAGCACTGACTTTTCCCTCAGGTCACCCATGTCATTAAGGTTGGAGGGAGTGAGAGGCATATGCAGGTTCCACTTTATCCTCATAGATTTCAGTTTTCCTCATGCTCACTTCACAGGTTCTGCTTTGTCCTTGCAATGCCCCATGTCACATCCACCTTTCTTTCTTGTCTGATGACCAAGCTGGCTTTAGACTCAGAACGAAAACTGGACAAAAAAACAAAAGCCTACATACTTTACTGTCTGCAATTGCAAATGGTCTAATCCTGTTAATAAACCTCTTATTCTATATAACTTATAGTGATTCTGTTTCTGTGACTGAATCCTGACTGATATACTTAGTACAAATCCTGATTTATTCAGTGTCAATGTGCTCAGCTACAAGACTAAATTTCCCACACTCCATTGCAGTAAGACTAGTCAATGATATGTGAGTGGATATCATTGGATGAGGCTTCTGGGAAATTGAGGGAGAGTGTTCATTTTGTTGCTTGACCTTCCCCCTTTTCCTTTTTGGAACTCAGATATAAGGTTGGAGCTGCAGCAGCTATGTTGCTACCTTGAGGAAGGAAGACACACACCAAGATAGTGAAGCAGAAGGAAGTGGCCTGGGTCTCTTGTGTCTTCCTACAGCTTGTATCACAGCCCTGGACAGCCAACTCTGGACTTCTTTATATGAAGGAAGAAATCTACAATTTAATGAAACAAACAACAATAATAAAGAAAACAAAAACACTGGAGTTGGGAGTCTATAGTCACCAGACATAATTTAGTATTGATTTAGCAAAAATTGCTTGCTTTCTTGTGAAATCACTTGTCCTGTAAAACATATTTGCATATATATGTGTCCCTCTGGCTAAGGTGGTGAACACAGTGGATACTGCATCCCTCATCTGTATCCTCAGCACCTGGTATTGCAGCCAGCATATAGTAGGCATGCAGAAATATCTATTGACTGTAACTGAACTAAATATTGATGAAGCTATTAATTCCCCTTGGAGAAACTGAAGTCCATCGAAAGAGGAAGCATTCTGCAAATCTCACCCTGATGCAGCCTATCATGAATGTTGTTCTTCCCCATCCATCTTTCCCGTATCTATCCTTCCTAGAAGAAGTCTAAAGTAATTATATTTTGGGTTCATTACAGGCTTTCACCTTATAACCCATTTATACTCCTTCTTTAGTGATGTTTGTGGTGTTTTTCAAAATGTTATAATCAAAGATCATGTTTCCCTAGGTGGGCCAGAGTCTTGGGAAAAACAAGATCTGTGAGTGGCCTGGTAATAGCCAGCATTCCACTGCCACCGTTTGCAGAGCTGAGGACACTAATGCCCTGGCTAAGTAGCTGAGGTGGCTTCCAAAGCACTTCTTCTCCTCTCCCTGCCCTACTAACCTAAAATAAGCATCTCCCAGGAAAGGTCCAGGGACCTTTGCTCAACCCAAGTTTCCTGGGGACAATGAGTAAGGAGATTGAACCCCACAAATATTTAACTTGTAAATACTTTCTTATTATTTTCATGCTTATAATGTCTTTTCTCATCCCAGAATTACATAGCAATTTACCTCAATAACTTCTAGTTTCTAACAGTTTCACTTTTCATACTTAATTTTTAAATAAACTAAAAGTTTATGTTGATACACAGTAAGAGGTGAGAATTTAATATTTTCCTCAAAATAATTGATGAAAAATCCTTTATTAAATAAGTCTCAATTATCCTTTGGAAGTTTTCTTTTGTGTATGATTAAAATAACCTCCCTTCCCTCCTTCCTTCCTTCCTTCCTTTCTTTCTTTCTTTCTTTCTTTCTTTCTTTCTTTTTCTTTCTTTCCTTCTTTCCTTCTTTCTTTCTCCCTTCCTTCCTTCCCTCCCTCCTTTCTTTCCTTCATTCTTTTCTTGTTTCTTTCCTTCTTTCTCCCTCCCTCCCTTTTTCTTTCTTTCTTTCTTTCTTTCTTTCTTTCTTTCTTTCTTTCTTTCTTTGTCTTTCTTTCTTTCTTTCTTCCTTCCTTTCTTTCATTATTCTTTTCTTTCTTTCTTTCTTTCCAGGTAACACATTTGTACTGTTAAAAATTAGAAAATACATGTCAACTTCTTTGACCCATCCCCCTGCACTCTGTATATATACTGTGGGAACAGAATCTTGATGACTTTGATTACTGACAACTTTGAAGTTACTATTGCAGTTATTTTGTATATATGTTTTAAAACTTACTATGAAATTACGGCTTCTCTTCTTATATCTTCTTTATTTTGTCTCTTCACTAATATTTGTTGGATTAATAGTTGTCGGGTTAATTTTCTGTGTCAACTTGTCTTGGCTACTGAGTGTCTTGATATTTGGTCAGACATAATTCTGGGTGTTTCTATGAGGGTGTTTTTAGATGAGAATAACATTTAAATTGTTAGACTTTGAGTAAAGCAGATTTCCCTCTTTAATGTGTGTGGGCTTCATCCAATCAGTTGAAGGCCCAAACAGAACAAAAACATAGTCCTGTTCTGAGTAAGAAAGAATTGCTGGCAGCCTGCCTTCAGATTTTTATCTAAAACATTGGTTCATTCTGATTCTACAGCAAACTTCAGACTGGAACTACAGCATCAGCTCTCCTGGGTTTCCAGCCAGCTGGTCCACTCTGCAGATTCTGGACTTGCCAGTTGCCATAATTGTGTGAGTCAATCCTTAAAGCACTCTCTCTCTCTTCTGTTTAAAAGTATTCCTATTAGTTTTAATCTTCCAGTTATCCTTTAAGTTTTTAAAGTATTTTTAAGGTGAAATTCATGTAAAATAAAATTTGTCATTTTAAAGTGAACAATTTATTGACATTTAGTACAGTAACAATGTTTGCAACCATGATGTTTGCAATGTGTATCTCAATCTTTATATGACGTATTGGTCTATAGAATTTTTTGCATATAATTTTTTCAAGTTTTGGTATCTGGGTTATTAGTCTGTGTTGTTAAAATGTGCTGGGAGTTTCCCATGATTTGTGTTCCATGGAATGGTTTGCATAACATAGGTTATATCCATTTTCTTTTTGAATGATAAAATAAAAGAATCATTTGGCCCTTGAGATGTTTTAAAAGAGGTCATTGCTTGATATTGGAATATAAGGGCATTTAAGATATTCCTTAATTATTTTAGACATATACTATCAAATTTTTAAAAATTAGTATATTATTGTGAATATCAGGCTGTTAACATTTTACTGTCTTCCAAAATCTATTTTTGTTCTGGTCAGGTTTTAAATCAAAGCAGTACTATTATGAGTTATATAGAATGAGATATTCATTTAGGAATTAGATCTTACCCCATTGTGGGTGTTGGTGAAGAAGTCTTTGCAAAATGGTTGTCTGTATGTGGCATTGAAGTTGATCAGCCTGAACAGCAGTTGGGAAGAAAGTATGGCAATGCTCCAGCTCATAACAAGGTGGCACAGACCCTGCTCCTCTCCTCTCAAGACAAATACACTGGAAATAATGCAACAAGTAATTACAAAATGTGCCTCAAAGGTGAAGAGAGGAAGGAATACTGGCTACAATCTAAGGATTTGAAGAATGACATTGCAATGAGTGGCTGGGTTTTAATTTTATCTGCTATACAAGTCAGACTGGGTGCAAGAGAATCTTATAACTTAGCCATAGACAAGAGAAAAAAAAGGGGAGAAGGGAAGCAAGGAAATCTTCATTGAATGGCCAAAAGACCAGTACATGGAATACCCAGAGGGCATGTGGTGGTAAAACTGTTATTGAGTCCGAGCTCCTGCTGCCTGCCACACAACAGGTCAATGAATCAAAAGACATTTGTTGGGGTAAGGAATAATGACTTTATTCAGAAAGCCAGCAGACTGAGAAGCTGATGAACTAGTGTTCCAAAGAACCATCTTGCCTGGGTTTGGATGCTAGTTTCTTTTATAAAACAGAGAGGAAGAGGTAAAGTAAAAAAGTGATAAATTGTTACAAATATTTCCTGGTTCAGAACAGACTCTGGAAGTGTTGTGTTAATTTCTTCTTTCCTGCAGCCCTTCATGTGTGGGCCTGGTCAGGATGCTTCCTGTGAGCTAAACAACATATTTTAGCTTAACACTCAGGCATGGGAGGCAGGGTTCCCAGGGATGGGCCATTATGTATACTTTAAGCTATAGACAACATCCATTTAGTGATTAACTTGTAGCAAAAGCAATAGAATACAAAGGTAAAAGTAGAGGCAACGGATCCAGTATTGAGTCAGATTTGTTCTTTCCTATTACAAAACCATCTATCAGGGGCAGTGGCAGCTGATCTGTTCACAAGAGCATTTCCGGGTGGAACCCAACAGCCCTGCCCCCACCCACTTGCTGCAGCTGGTTTGATCTCCTCAGAATGGGGAAGTCAGAGAACACTGGAGGGCTTCCACGCCTGCACACTAAACTTAAACAAGGTGACTGGTGCTAAAATAGCAGGTTTAACATAATATAATATAACATATTATATTGTAACATAATATCTGAAATATTCAGAATATAGTAAAAAGTCATACCAAAAATCAGGAAAATCATGACTTAAATGAAAAAGGCAGTCAAGAGACACCACACTGAGATGAACTTGAGAAGTCAGTTTTGTCTGACAAAAATATTAGACCAGCCATCAGAGAATTGCTTAAACAAGTAGATAAGAATTCCCTTGGAACAAATGAAAAGAAAAAAAAAAAACACAAAAAAAACAAGAGCACAGAAAAGAAACAGAACTTAAGGGAAAAGAACCAAATAGAAATTATAGTACTGAAAAATATAAAACCAAAGTAAAGGACTTGCTGGAAGGGCTCAGTAGGAGCATGAACATGACAGAATACAGACTGCATGGAAATAGGTAACAGAATGTACTCAGTTTGAACAAGACAGCAAACAGACTTAAAAGAACAATGATAACAAAAACAGAGCCTCAGTGATCTGAAATGATCATAAAAGATCTAAGATCTGTATCAATGAGTCCCAGAAAGATTGGGGAAAAAATGAGACATTGAAATTGTATTTGGACAAATAAAGGATTAAAATATCCCAAATTTGGTATAAGACAAACCCACAGAATCAGAAACTTGACCATACCCTAACTAGGATAAAACCAAAGAAATTCATGCCAACACAAATCATACTTATTTTTTAAAATTTTTATTGGAGTATAGTTGATTTACAATGTTGTGTTAGTTTCTGCTGTACAGCAAATTGAATCACTTATATATATCCATATATCCACTCTTTTTTAGATTATTTTCCCGTATGGGTCATTACAGAGTATTGAGTAGAGTTCCCTGTGCTATACATCAGGTCTCTGTTAGCTATTTATTTTGTATATAGTAGTGTGTATATGTCAATCCTAATCTCCCAATTTCTCCCCCCACCCCTTTCCCCCTGGTAACCGTAAGTTTGTTTTCTACATCTGTGACTCTATTTTTGTTTTGTAAATAAGTTCATTTTTACCAGTTTTTTAGCTTCCACATATAAGTGATATCATATGATATTTGTCTTTCTCTGTCTGACTTACTTCACTCAGTATGACAATCTCTAGGTCCGCCCATGTTGCTGCAAATGGCATTATTTTGTTCTTTTTTATAGCTGAATAATCTTCCATTGTGTATATGTACCACATCTTCTTTATCCATTCCTCTGTTGATGGACATTTAGGTGGCTTCCATTGGTGAGAGTTCTGAGTCCAGGACACTGGACTGCCAAAGAATTCCCAGACCCAGGGAATATTAATTGGTGTGTGCTCTCCTGGAGGTATCCATCTTGACACAAAGACCTGGCTCCACCCAACTGCCTGCAGGCTCCAGTGCTGTACACCTCATTCCAAACAATGAGCAAGACAGGAACACAGCCCCACCCATCAGCAGACAGGATGCCTAAAGTCATATGAGACTCACAGACACCCCAAAACTCACCACCCAATGTGGCCCTGCTCATCAGAGGGAAAAGACCCAGCTCCACCCACCAGAGTTCAGGCACTAGTCCCTCCCACCAGGAAGCCTACACAAGCCCCTGGACCAACCTCACCCATGGGGGGCAGACAATGACCCTGCAGCCCATGGAAAGGAGACCACAAACACAGTAAGTTAGACAAAATGAGATGACAGAGAAATATGTTGCAGATGAAGGAGCAAGGTAAAAACCCACAAGACCAAATAAATGAAGAGGAAATAGGCAATCTCCCTGAAAAAGAATTCAGAGCAATGATAGTAAAGATGATCCAAGATCTCAAAAATAGAATGGAGGCATGGATTGAGAAGATACAAGAAATGTTTAACAAGGACCTAGAAGAACAAAACACCAAACAATCAGTGATGAACAACACAATAACCAAAATGAAAAATACACTAGATGGAATCAGTAGCAGGATAACTGAGGCAGAAGAATGGATAAGTGAGCTGGAAGATAGAATGGTGGAAATAACTGTCACAGCGCAGAATAAAGAAAAAAAAAAGAAAAGAAATGAGGACAGTCTCAGAGATGTCTGAGACAACATTAAACACACCAACATTCGAATTACAGGGGTCCCAGAAGAAGAAGAGAAAGAGAAAGGGTCTGGGAAAATATTTGAACAGATTATAGTCAAAAACTTCCATAACATGGGAAAGGAAATAGTCACCCAAATCCAGGAAGTGCAGACAGTCCCATACAGGATAAACCCAAGGAGAAAACCAAGGCCAAGACACATATTAATCAAACTAACAAAAATTAAATAGAAAGAAAAAATATTAAAGCAGCAAGGGAAAAGCAACAAATAACATACAACTAACATACAAGGGAAATGCAACACATAATACAACTAAAGTACAAGGGAATATCAACACATAACCTACTAGATTGCCTCCATGTCTTGGTTATTGTAAACAGTGCTGCAATAAATATTGGGCTGCATGTATCCTTTCGGATTATGGTTTCTCAGAGTATATGCCCAAAAATGAGGTTACTGGATCATATGGTAGTTATATTTTTAGTTTTTAAAGGAATCTCCAAACTGTTCTCCACAGTGGTTATACCAATTTACATTCCCACCAACAGTGTAGGAGGGTTCCCTTTTCTCCACACCCTCTCCAGCATTTATTTTTTGTAGACTTTTTGATGATGTCCATTCTGACTGGTGCGAGGTGATGCCTCATTGTAGTTTTGATTTGCATTTCAAATAATTAATTAATAAATTAATTTCAAATTTGATAATTAGTGATGTTGAGCATCTTTTCATGTGCTTTTTAGCCATTTGTATGTCTTCTTTGGAGAAATGTTTACTTAGATCTTCTGCCCATTTTTGATTGGTTCTTTGTTTTTTGACATAGAGCTGCATGAGCTATTTGTATATTTTGGAGATTAATCATTTGTCGATTGCTTTGTTTGTAAATATTTTCTCCCATTCTGAGGGTTGTCTTTTCGTTTTGTTTATGGTTTCTTTTGTTGTGCAGAAGCTTTTAAGTTTAATTCGGTCCCATTGTTTATTTTTATTTTCATTACTCTAGGAGGAGGATCAAAAAGATATTGCATGAGGAGAGAAGATGGCGGAAGAGTAAGACACGGAGATCACCTTCTTTCCCACAGATACAGTAGAAATACATCTACACGTGGAACTGCTCCTACAGAACACCCACTGAACACTGGCAGAAAACGTCAGACCTCCCAAAAGGCAAGAAACTCCCCACGTACTTGGGTAGGGCAAAAGAAAAAAGAAATAACAGAGACAAAAGAATAGGGACGGGACTTGCACCAGTGGGAGGTAGCCGTGAAGGAGGAAAGATTTCCACGCACTAGGAAGCCCCTTCGTGGGCAGAGACTGCGGGTGGCAGAGGGGGGAAGCTTCAGAGCCACGGAGGAGAGCACAGCCACAGGGGTGAAGAGGGCAAAGCGGAGAGATTCCCACACAGAGGATCGGCGCCGAGCAGCACTCACCAGCCCAAGAGGCTTGTCTTCTCACCTGCCGGGGCAGGCGGGGCTGGGAGCTGAGGATTGGGCTTTGGTCAGATCGCAGGGAGAGGACTGGGGTTGGCGGCATGAACACAGCCTGAAGGGGTTAGTGCGCCACAGCTAGCCGGGAGGGAGTCCGGGAAAAAGTCTGCAGCTGCTGAAGAGGCAAGAGACTTTTTCTTCCCTCTTTGTTTCCTGGTGCGCGAGGAGAGGGGATTCAGAGCGCCGCCTAAACGAGCTCCAGAGACAGGTGCGAGCCGCGGCGATCAGCACGGATCCCACAGCAACAGGGGCGCAGAGGAAAAAACGGAGAGATTCCCGCACAGAGTCTCGGCGCCGAGCAGCACTCAGCAGCCCGAGAGGCTTGTCTGCTCACCCGCCGGGGCAGGCGGGACTGGGAGCTGAGGCTCGGGCTTCAGTTGGATCAAAGGGAGAGGACTGGGGTTGGCGGCGTGAACACAGCCTGAAGGGGTTAGCGCACCAGAGCTGGCTGGGAGGGAGACCTGGAGAAAGTCTGCAGCTGCCGAAGAGGCAAGAGACTTTTTCTTGCCTCTTTGTTTCGTGGCGTGCAAGGAGAGGGGATTCAGAGCGCCACCTAAATGAGCTCCAGAGACGGGCGTGAGCTGCGGCGATCAGCGTGGACCCCAGAGACGGGCGTGAGCCACGGCGATTAGCGTGGGCCCCAGAGACGGGCCTGAGACGCTAAGGCTGCTGCTGCTGCCACCAAGAAGCCTGTGTGCAAGCACATGTCACTCTCCACACCGCCCCTCCCAGGAGCCAGTGCAGCCTGCCACGGCCAGGGTCCCGTGATCCGGGGACAACTTTCCCAGGAGAATGCACTGCGTGCCTCAGGCTGGTGCAACGTCACGCTGGCCTCTGCCGCCGCAGGCGCACCCCGCCTCCTCTGTACCCCTCCCTCCCCCCGGCCTGAGTGAGCCAGAGCCCCTGAAGCAGCTGCTCCTTTAACCCCGTCCTGTCTGGGCGGGGAACAGACGCCCTCAGGCGACCTACACGCAGAGGCGGGTCCAAATCCAAAGCTGAACCCCGGGAGCTGTGCGAACAAAGAAGAGAAAGGGAAATCTCTCCCAGCAGCCTCAGAAGCAGCGGATTAAAACTCCACAAACAACTTGATGTGCCTGCATCTGTTGAATACCTGAATAGAAAACGAATCATCCCAAATTCAGGAGGTGGACTTTGGGAGCAGGATATATTAATTTTTCCCCTTTTCCTTTTTTTGAGAGTGTATATGTATATGCTTCTGGGTGAGACTTTGTCTGTATAGCTTTGCTTTATAATAGCTTTATATTACTTCACTATATTATAGCCTCTTTCTTTCTTTCTTTCTATTTATTCTCCCTTTTACTCTAAGCTGTGTGGATGAAAGGCTCTTGGTGCTCCAGCCAGGCATCAGGGCCGTGCCTCTGAGGTGGGAGAGCCAACTTCAGGACACTCGTCCACAAGAGACCTCCCAGCTCCACGTAATACCAAACGGCAAAAATCTCTCAGAGATCTCCATCTCAACATCAAGACCCAGCTTCACTCAACGACCAGCAAGCTACAGGGCTGGACACCCTATGCCAAGCAACTAGCAAGACAGGAAAACATTCCCATCCATTAGCAGAGAGGCTGCCTAAAATCATAATAAGGCCACAGACACCCCAAAACACACCACCAGACGTGGATGTGCCCACCAGAAAGACAAGCTCCAGCCTCATCCACCAGAACTCAGGCACTAGTTCCCTCCACCAGGAAGCCTACACAACCCACTGAACCAACCTTAGCCACTGGGGACAGATACCAAAAACAACGGGAACTACGAACCTGCAGCCTGTGAAAAGGAGACCCCAAACACAGTAAGATAAGCAAAATGAGATGACAGAAAAACACCCAGCAGATGAAGGAGCAGGGTCAAAACACACCAGACCTAACAAATGAAGAGGAAATAGGTAGTCTACCTGAAAAAGAATTCAGAATAATAATAGTAAGGATGATCCAAAATCTTGGAAATAGAATAGACAAAATGCAAGAAACATTTAACAAGGACGTAGAAGAACTAAAGAGAAACCAAGCAACGATGAAAAACACAATAAATGAAATTAAAAATACTCTAGATGGGATCAATAGCAGAATAACTGAGGCAGAAGAACGGATAAGTGACCTGGAAGATAAAATGGTGGAAATAACTACTGCAGAGCAGGATAAAGAAAAAAGAATGAAAAGAACTGAGGACAGTCTCAGAGACCTCTGGGACAGCATTAAACGCACCAACATTCGAATTATAGGGGTCTCAGAAGAAGAAGACAAAAAGAAAGGGACTGAGAAAATATTTGAAGAGATTATATTTGAAAACTTCCCTAATATGGGAAAGGAAATAGTTAATCAAGTCTTGGAAGCACAGAGAGTCCCATACAGGATAAACCCAAGGAGAAACATGCCAAGACACATATTAATCAAACTATCAAAAATTAAATATAAAGAAAACATATTAAAAGCAGCAAGGGAAAAACAACAAATAACACACAAGGGAATCCCCATAAGGTTAACAGCTGATCTTTCAGCAGAAACTCTGCAAGCCAAAAGGGAGTGGCAGGATATACTTAAAGTGATGAAGGAGAAAAACCTACAACCAAGATTACTCTACCGAGCAAGGATCTCATTCAGAGGTGATGGAGAAATTAAAACCTTTACAGACAAGCAAAAGCTGAGAGAGTTCAGCACCACCAAACCAGCTTTACAACAAATGCTAAAGGAACTTCTCTAGGCAAGAAACACAAGGAAAGGAAAACACCTACAATAACAAAGCCAAAACATTTAAGAAACTGGGAATAGGAACATACATATCGATAATTACCTTGAATGTAAATGGATTAAATGGTCCCACCAAAAGACACAGACTGGCTGAATGGATACAAAAACAAGACCCATATATATGCTGTCTACAAGAGACCCACTTCAGACTTAGAGGCACATACAGACTGAAAGTGAGGAGATGGAAAAAGATATTCCATGCAAATGGAAATCAAAAGAAAGCTGGAGTAGCAATTCTCATATCAGACAAAATAGACTTTAAAATAAAGACTATTACAACAGACAAAGAAGGACACTATATAATGATCAAGGGATCAATCCAAGAGGAAGGTATAACAATTGTAAATATTTATGCACCCAACATAGGGGCACCTCAGTACATAAGGCAAATACTAACAGCCATAAAAGGGGAAATCGACAGCAACACAATCATAGTAAGGGACTTTAACACCCCACTTTCACCAATGGACAGATCATCCAAAATGAAAATAAATAAGGAAACACAAGCTTTAAATGATACATTAAACAAGATGGACTTAATTGATATTTATAGGACATTCCACCCAAAAACAACAGAATACACATTTTTCTCAAGTGCTCATGGAACATTCTCCAGGATAGATCATATCTTGGGTCACAAATCAAGCCTTGGTAATTTTAAGAAAATTGAAATCGTAACAAGTATCTTTTCCGACCACAACGCTATGAGACTAGATATCAATTACAGGAAAAGATCTGTAAAAAATACAAACACATGGAGGCTACACAATACACTACTTAATAACGAAGTGATCACTGAAGAAATCAAAGGGGAAATCAAAAAATACCTACAAACAAATGACAATGGAGATACGACGACCCAAAACCTATGGGACGCAGCAAAAGCAGTGCTAAGAGGGAAGTTTATAGCAATAAAAGCCTACCTCAAGAAACATCTCGAATAAACAACCTAAACTTGCACCTAAGGCAATTAGAGAAAGAAGAACAAAAAAACCCCAAAGCTAGCAGAAGGAAAGAAATCATAAAGATCAGGTCAGAAATAAATGAAAAAGAAATGAAGGAAACAATAGCAAAAATCAATGAAACTGAAAGCTGGTTCTTTGAGAAGATAAACAAAATTGATAAACCATTAGCCAGACTCATCAAGAGAAAAAGGGAGAAGACTCAAATCAATAGAATTAGAAATGAAAAAGGAGAAGTAACCACTGACACTGCAGAAATACAAAAGATCATGAGAGATTACTACAAGCAACTCTATGCCAATAAAATGGACAACCTGGAAGAAATGGACAGATTCTTAGAAATGCACAAACTGCCGAGACTGAACCAGGAAGAAATAGAAAATATGAACAGACCAATCACAAGCACTGAAATTGAAACTGTGATTAAAAACCTTCCAACAAACAAAAGCCCAGGACCAGATGGCTTCACAGGTGAATTCTATCAAACATTTAGAGAAGAGCTAACACCTGTCCTTCTCAAACTCTTCCAAAATATTGCAGAGGGAGGAACACTCCCAAACTCATTCTACGAGGCCACCATCACCCTGATACCAAAACCAGACAAAGATGTCACAAAGAAAGAAAACTACAGGCCAATATCACTGATGAACATAGAGGCAAAAATCCTCAACAAAATACTAGCAAACAGAATCCAACAGCACATTAAAAGGATCATACACCATGATCAAGTGGGGTTTATCCCAGGAATGCAAGGATTCTTCAATATACGCAAATCAGTCAATGTGGTACACCATATTAACAAATTGAAGGAGAAAAACCATATGATCATCTCAATAGATGCAGAGAAAGCTTTTGACAAAATTCAACACCCATTTATGATAAAAGCCCTGCAGAAAGTAGGCATAGCGGGAACTTTCCTCAACATAATAAAGGCCATATATGACAAACCCACAGCCAACATTGTCCTCAATGGTGAAAAACTGAAACCATTTCCACTAAGATCAGGAACAAGGCAAGGTTGCCCACTCTCACCACTATTATTCAACATAGTTTTGGAAGTGTTAGCCACAGCAATCAGAGAAAACAAAGAAATAAAAGGAATCCAAATCGGAAAAGAAGAAGTAAAGCTGTCACTGTTTGCAGATGACATGATACTATACATAGAGAATCCTAAAGATGCTACCAGAAAACTCCTAGAGCTAATCAATGAATTTGGTAAAGTAGCAGGATACAAAATTAATGCACAGAAATCTCTTGCATTTCTATACACTAATGACGAAAAATCTGAAAGTGAAATTAAGAAAACACTCTCGTTTACCATTGCAACAAAAAGAATAAAATATCTAGGAATAAACCTACCTAAGGAGACAAAAGACCTGTATGCAGAAAATTATAAGACACTGATGAAAGAAATTAAAGATGATACAAATAGATGGAGAGATATACCATGTTCCTCGATTAGAAGAATCAACATTGTGAAAATGACTCTACTACCCAAAGCAATCTACAGATTCAATGCAATCTCTATCAAACTACCACTGGCATTTTTCACAGAACTAGAACAAAAAATTTCACAATTTGTATGGAAACACAAAAGACCCCGAATAGCCAAAGCAATCTTGAGAACGAAAAATGGAGCTGGGGGAATCAGGCTCCCTGACCTCAGACTATATTACAAAGCTACAGTAATCAAGACAGTTTGGTACTGGCACAAAAACAGAAATATAGATCAATGGAACAGGATAGAAAGCCCAGAGATAAACCCACGCACATATGGTCACCTTATCTTTGATAAAGGAGGCAAGCATATATAGTGGAGAAAAGACAGCCTCTTCAATAAGTGGTGCTGGGAAAATTGGACAAGTACATGTAAAAGTATGAAATTAGAACACTCCCTGACACCATGCACAAAAATAAACTCAAAATGGATTAAAGACCTAAGTGTAAGGGCAGACACTATCAAACTCTTAGAGGAAAACATAGGCAGAACACTCTATGACATACATCACAGCAAGATTCTTTTTGACCCAGCTCCCAGAGAAATGGAAAAAAAAACACAAATAAACAAATGGGACCTAATGAAACTTAAAAGCTTTTGCACAGCAAAAGAAACCATAAACAAGACCAAAAGACAACCCTCAGAATGGGAGAAAATATTTGCAAATGAAGCAACTGACAAAGGATTAATCTCCAAAATTTACAAGCAGCTCATGCAGCTCAATAACAAAAAAACAAACCACCCAATCCAAAAATGGGCAGAAGACCTAAATAGACATTTCTCCAAAGAAGATATACAGATGGCCTACAGACACATGAAAGAATGCTCAACATCATTAATAATTAGAGAAATGCAAATCAAAACTACAATGAGATATCATCTCACACCGGTCAGAATGGCCATCATCAAAAAATCTAGAAACAATAAATGCTGGAGAGGGTGTGGAGGAAAGGGAACACTCTTGCACTGTTGGTGGGAATGTAAATTGATACAGCCACTATGGAGAACAGTATGGAGGTTCCTTAAAAAACTAAAAATAGAACTACCATACGACCCAGCAATCCCACTACTGGGCATATACCCTGAGAAAACCATAGGTCAAAAAGTGTCATGTACCACAATGTTCATTGCAGCTCTATTTACAATAGCCAGGACCTGGAAGCAACCTAAATGTCCATCGACAGACGAATGGATAAAGAAGATGTGGCACATATATACAATGGAATATTACTCAGCCATAAAAAGAAATGAAATGGAGGTATTTGTAATGAGGTGGATGGAGTTAGAGTCTGTCATACAGAGTGAAGTAAGTCAGAAAGAGAAAAACAAATACAGTATGCTAACACATATATACGGAATCTAAGGGAAAAAAAAAAAAAAAGGCCATGAAGAACCTAGTGGCAAGACGGGAATAAAGACACAGACCTACTAGAGAATGGACTTGAGGATATGGGGAGGGGGTGGGGTGAGATGTGACAGGGTAAGAGAGTGTCATGGACATATATACACTACCAAATGTAAAATAGATAGCTAGTGGGAAGCAGCCGCATAGCACAGGGAGATCAGCTCGGTGCTTTGTGACCACCTAGAGGGGTGGGATGGGGAGGGTGGGAGGGAGGGAGATGCAAGAGGGAAGAGAAATGGGAACATATTGTATATGTATAACTGATTCACTTTGTTATAAAGCAGAAGCTAACACACTATTGTAAGGCAATTATACTTCAATAAAGATGTTTAAAAAAGAATAAAAAAAATAAAAAAAAATAAAATAAATAAATAAATAAATAAATAAATAAATGCTGGAGAGGGTGTGGAGGAAAGGGTACCCTCTTACACTGTTGGTGGGAATGTAAATTGATACAGCCACTATGGAGAACAGTATGGAGGTTCCTTAAAAAACTAAAAATAGAACTACCATACGACCCAGCAATCCAACTACTGTGCATATACCCTGAGAAAACCATAATTCAAAAAGAGTCATGTACCACAATGTTCATTGCAGCTCTATTTACAATAACCAGGACATGGAAGCAACCTAAATGTCCATTGACAGATGAATGGATAAAGAAGATGTGGCACATATATACAATGGAATATTACTCAGCCATAAAAAGAAATGAAATGGAGGTATTTGTAATGAGGTGGATGGAGTTAGAGTCTGTCATACAGAGTGAAGTAAGTCAGAAAGAGGAAAACAAATACAGTATGCTAACACATATATACGGAATCTAAGGGAAAAAAAAAAAAAGGCCATGAAGAACCTAGTGGCAAGAAGGGAATAAAGACACAGATCTACTAGAGAATGGACTTGAGGATATGGGGAGGGGGTGGGGTGAGATGTGACAGGGTGAGAGAGTGTCATGGACATATATACACTACCAAATGTAAAATAGATAGCTAGTGGGAAGCAGCCGCATAGCACAGGGAGATCAGTTCAGTGCTTTGTGACCACCTAGAGGGGTGGGATGGGGAGGGTGGGAGGGAGGGAGATGCAAGAGGGAAGAGATATGGGAACATATTGTATATGTATAACTGATTCACTTTGTTATAAAACAGAAGCTAACACACCATTTTAAGGCAATTATACTTCAATAAAGATGTTTAAAAAAAAATATTGCAGCAGTTAATGTCAAAGAGTGTTCTGCCTATGTTTTCCTCTAAGAGTTTTATAGTGTTCGGCCTTACATTAGGTCTTCGATCCATTTCGAGTTTATTTTTATGTATGGTATCAGAGAGTGTCCTAATTTCATTTTTTTACATGTAGCTGTCCAGTTTTCCTAGCACCACTTATTGAAGAAGCTGTCTTTTCTCCATAGTATATTTTTGCCTTCTTTGTCATAGATTAGTTGACCATAGATGTGAGAGTTAATTTCTGGGCTTTCTATCCTGTTCCATTTGTCTATATTTCTGTTTTTGTGCCAGTACTGTATTGTTTTGATTACTGTTGCCTTGTAGTATAGTTTGAAGTCAGGGAGTCTGATTCCTCCAGCTCCATTTTTCTTTCTCAGGATTGCTTTGGCTATTCAGGGTTTTTTGTTTTTCCATATAAATTTTAGAATCATTTGTTCTAGTTCTGTGAAAAATGCTATTGGTAATTTGATAGGGATTGAACTGAATCTGTAGATTGCCTTGGGTAGTATAGTCATTTTGACAATATTAATTCTTCCAATCCAAGAACATGGTATATCCTTCCATCTGTTTGTATCATCTCTGATTTCTTTCATCAGTGTCTTATACTTTCAGAGTAGAGGTCTTTTGTTGCCGTAGGTAGGTTTATTCCTAGGTATTTTATTCTTTTTGATGTGATGGTAAATGGGATTGTTTCTTTGATTTGTCTTTCTGAACTTTCATTGTTAGTGTATAAGAATGCAAGAGATTTCTGTTTATTAATTTTGTATCCTGACACTTTACCAAATTCATTAATGAGCTCTAGTAGCTTTCTGGTAGCATCTTTAGGATTTTCTATGTATAGTGTCATGTCATGTGTAAACAGTGACAGATTTAGTTTTTCTTTTCCAATTTGAATTTCTTTTATTTCTTTCTTCTCTGATTGCTGTGGCTAGGACTGCCAAAACTATGCTGAATACAAGTGGTGACAATGGACATCCTTGCCTTGTTCCTGATCTTAGAGGGAACACTTTTGGCTTTTCACTGTTGTGAATGATGTTAGCTGTGGATTAGGACAAATCATATTTAAACTTCTGAAAACTAAGGAAATTACTCTAAAAGCTACCAGAGAGAAACAACATATTTCCTGTGGAGGAACACCAATTCAAATAACAGCATATTTCTCATCTGATAGTATGGAAGACAGAAGGAAGTGGCATAATATTTTTCATGTGCTGAAAGACAGAGTTATTATTTGATGTTCTTATATATTTAAATTTTTTGGAGGAAAAGTTACTTTAGTTATATTCATTCTACTTTTCTAATAGTAAGAGTATCCTTGGACTTGAATTGTCTTCTAAGTATAGTTTTGACTTTTTATTTTTCCTGTAATCTAAGTAGTCTATAGCATGTTTTTATTTATTCTTCATTTAAGAGTCTTTAGAAAATAATCACTAAAATAATTAGGTTACTAATTTATAGTTTAATATTTATTTATTGTTGTTTATATACCTTTCAATTATATGATCAATTTTATTAATAATATATTATTGAAAATTATTTGTATACTTTATGGGTAAGTAAAATTATTTATTTCTATAGAAGAATGCTTGTAGAGAATCAATTTACACTTTTTAAATTTATTTGGTCACCTCTGGAATGATGAGTCACTAGAGAACAGAATGTGTTCCCACATACCATTATACAAAGTAGTGACTCTCTTTCGTCTAAAGTACCTGGATTATTTGGAGTTTGTCAAACTCTATTATTAAGGAAATATTAAATGCACTAAGGCTTAATAGGTTTCAGTTCTAAGATGTAGAGTGCTGAAAACCATATCACTCTTACCCTCACCACAAGAAAACCTGGACAAATTGTAAATTAATGACTTTTCTTGAGCTAATCAGAGAACAGAGGTCATAAGGTAAATAGTTAACCTGAAATCTACAATGAGAGACAGTACATTGCAAGGAGACAAAGCCAGATGATTTACCTGGACAAGAAACCATGGAATGCTAAACATGCCAGTAAGAAAATCAAAGTAGACATTTTAAACGAATTTTTGAAGGCCAATTGTGGGCTAACATGAGAGTGTGACAGACTCTAAGGACTGAAAACTTAGGGATCTTAACTCTTTCTTGCAGGCTGTTTCTCCAGGGACTCCATCAGGCTCCCACAAGGAGGACTGAGGAAACCCCAGAGAAAACCACCCACCTGTGGTCTGGCCAGGGGAGGGAAACAGCAGCCACAGTGAAATCTGCCCAAACCCATCACTACTATGAATGACAAGCCTAAACTTCAGGGGAAAGGTAATAAAAAAATGTAGCCTAAGGGTACTTGTAGCAACTCACTACAGCTGGGAGAGGGAGAGGAGGGTAAGGGAGGGAACAAATCTCTACCAGTGGAGAGGGGCAGGTATACATACTAGGCCCAGAATTCATCTAGTGGGGGAAGGATCACTTGTAAAGACCAAACCCCAAGATGAATGTTCACAGTGACTGCCTGAGACTGAGGCTTAAGAAAAACATCAGAAAACATAACCACACTATGTTAACAGGCATTGGGTTAAAATAACAACTAGGAAAACTAAGAGAATCAGACTGATTGTAAGGGACAGTATAACAGAAGGACCCCAAACCAAGAGAGAGAAATACAAGGAATCAGAGGGATTTGAACCTTTAGTGTACTTAGAGTAACCACAGCAACCATGAACTTTAAACCCAGCCCAACTGTGTTTGAACTTGATTAACACATACCCCTTTATCAAAAGCCTAGCAGAAGAGAAGTTACACTCACTCTAAGTATAAAAAAATATTTACCTCAGTATTTACTCTCCTCTGTAACAGGTCTAGATTTCAAGAAAAAATGAAGAGGCATACAAAGGAGCAAGGACAAATAACAATTATCAGAACCAGACTTGGATATGGCACAGGTGTTAGAGCTATAAGACAGGCCATTTAAGATAACTATGATTAATATTTAAATAGAAAAGGTAGAAAACATGAAAGATCAGATGGGTAATTTCATCAAGAGATGGCAACTATGAAAATCACTTGGAAATGTGAGAAATCAGAAGCACACATGATTTCCCTGAAGAATGCCTTCAATGGGCTTATCAGTAGACCTGACAGAGTTGAAAAAAACAACCAGGGAACTTGAAGACAGGTCAGTAGAAATTACCCCAACTGAAATACAAAGAGTAACATAGTAGAAAAAAATGGGACAGAGCGTCCAAGAGCTGTGGGATAATATTAAATGGCCTTACACAAATTAGAATCCCAGAGAGAGAAGAAAGAGAATGGGTTTGAAAACATACATATTTGAAGAAATAACACAGAATGTTCCAAAATTAGTAACATACACTAAACCAGAGATCCTTGAAGTTCAGAAATCAAGAATAATACATAAAACAGCACCTGGCCACAGGCACAACATATTTCAAACCTCTGAAAACCAAAGATGAAGAGAAAATTTGAATGCAGCCAATGATTCAATGGGTAGATGCTGTCAGAAGCCACATTCCCCATTCTCACCAATACTCATGACAACGCATACATAGGCCTTTAAGTTCTAATAGTTCAAAACCCTCTAGAAGACATTTTGGAGAAAAAGGAATCTAGATAAAGGCTTTTTTTGTTTGTTTGTTTTTTAATTTTTTTTAACATCTTTATTGAAGTATAATTGCTTTACAATGGTGTGTTGGTTTCTGCTTTATAACAAAGTGAATCAGTTATACATATACATATATCCCCATATCTCTTCCCTCTTACATCTCCCTCCCTCCCACCCTCCCTATCCCATCCTTCTAGGTGGTCACAAAGCTCCTAGCTGATCTCCCTGTGCTATGTGGCTGCTTCCCACTAGCTATCTATTTTATATTTGGTACTGTATATATGTTCATGCCACTCTCTCACTTTGCCCCAGCTTACCCTTCCCCCTCCCCATATCCTCAAGTCCATTCTCTAGTAGGTCTGCATCTTTATTCCCATCTTGCCCCTAGGTTCTTCATGACCATTTTTTTTTCTTAGATTCCATATATATGTGTTAGCATACGGTATTTGTTTTTCTCTTTCTGACTTACTTCACTCTGTATGACAGACTCTAGGTCCATCCACCTCACTACAAATAACTCAATTTCATTTATTTTTATAGCTGAGTAATAGTCCATTGTATATATGTGCCACATCTTCTTTATCCATTCATCTGTTGATGGACACTTAGGTTGCTTCCATGTCCTGGCTATTGTAAATAGAGTTGCAATGAACATTGTGGTACATGACTCTTTTTGAATTATGGTTTTCTCAGTGTATATGCCCAGTAGCGGGATTGCTGGGTCATATGGTAATTCTATTTTTAGTTTTTTAAGGAACCTCCATACTGTTCTCCATAGTGGCTGTATCAATTTACATTCCCACCAACAGTTCAAGAGGGTTCCCTTTTCTCCACACCTAATAAAGGTTTTTTTAAAAGAGGGCTTCCAGAACTCAAGGGAGAAACTTTGTCTGTGACTTTGAGTCCCCTGTGTTAGGATCTCTGAGTCCATCCTAGAAGACGTTTCTGAGATGTCTGAGACCACACATCCAACACTGTCTATCTTCCGTGAATAACAAAACACCTTATCCTTTGCATTTTCTGTTTTATTTCCTTTCTTCCTATAAAGATGTTTAAATTGGAATGCAATACATAAGAAAATTGCACATATCATAAGTGTTCGAAGTGTTATCATGAAGTGAATATGTCCATACAGCCAATATAGGAAAGAGTACTACCATTGTTCCAGAAGCCCCCTTCTTGCCCCCATCACTAACCTCTCCATCCTCCCAAAGGTAAACACTGTCCTGAACAAACACCATAGATTAGTTTTCCTAATTTTGAACTTTATATAAATGTAATAAGTCAGGATTTACTCTTTTGTGTCAGGCTGCTTTTGGGGACTGTTTGTGAAATTTACCTATACTTCAGAGTAGTTTTATTTTGTTCATTTTCATTGATAAATAGTATTCTATTGTATAAAAATACTAATTCATTTATCTATCTTTCCACTTTGGGGCTATTTCAAATAATGTTTTTAAGAACATGTTTGAACAAGTCTTTTGGTGAACACAATTCTGCTTCTGTTGAGTACCTACCAGGGGTGAAATTTCTGTCATATGATATGCAGGTGCTTTATTTTATTGAAGTGTCAAACAGTTTTCCAAAGTGACTATATCAGTTTACATTCCCATCAGCAATGAATGAATTTTCTACTTTCCTTGCAAATATGCCAATTAAAAAATAATTTCAGCCATTCTGATGGGTGTGCAGTGATATCTTATTGTGATTTGTTATATTTTCCTGATAACTAAAAGGTTGTAAAATTGTCCAACAGGTATGAAGTATTTAAAGAATGTTTATTAAATAAACTATTAAAGAACACAATGAATGAAGTACAAGGAAAGGCATGGCTTCAATTAAAATTATACATTCCCTGTTTTGTGGCAGGAGAATTCCTCTAATCATTGAGTCCCATGGTCCCATTTATGTGAAAGTAGATCACCAATGGGGCTTAGCTTTGTCTGAACCTGCCTTTCATCCTTCAGAGCCATTGCAACCAGTCCTTCTCCTTATCATGGGCTTGAGGACACCAGGCCCCAGGCTGTTCTCAGACATTGTGAGTTCTTCAGCTCTGTCCTTTTGTCGGCACCTACTTGTGTAGTTGACATATGATGAAATAAGACATAGGAACTAGCCCTCTCTCTGTGCAGTGCTGGCACGTGTGTTCCAAGTGAGCACACTAGTTGAGGCCAACTGGACCACTGGAAGAAGCCAAGAGTGAAGAGTGCCAGGGATCAGCTTAATGAAGCCAGTGTTTTTGGGGCACCAAGTGTCATAACTGAGGAACTCAGTGTGACTATCAGTCTCAAAGGGCAGGGTCCTGGAGAGTATCAAAGCCAGGCATTCCAGAGCTATGAGGACAAAGGGAGCCAGAAAATATTTAATGTGCTGGGTGGAAGGTGGACAGGCTGGGGAAGGGAGAAGACTCTTTTGTGCCACTGTCCTCAGCAGAGTCTTATGCTGGTGAAGCTCAGGGGCTCCCACTCATGGTCCCACTCACTGTATCTCATCTTTGTGCCCACGTCATCATGATGAGAGTGTCTTATTTCTTCTCTGATGCTTGGTGAGGCTGATACTGAGTTCTATGATTTTCCTTGAAAGAGGAAAACATTGTTTCCTCAGAATGTAATCACTAGTATCAGAATAGTGTAGGCAGTGGTTGATTGTAGTTGACATATGTAGTGACACCAGCACTGCCTTACACCTAAATGTTGTACTTCTTTATTCTTGCTCTAAATTAGCATCCTGTAGATACTCAGGTAACAATTAATACGTTAGTTACTCTAAGGTATACCTAAATGAAAAGATTTATATTTTCTGATTTATAATTACAATGATGACCACATGAAAACCAAGCTTCTCTTTTAATTATTTTCTCTCTCTCTCTCACTTTTTTTTCCACAAGAGACAACTCAGTGACAGAAAGAATATAAACTCCATAGTTATTCACACCTGGCTTAGAATCTTTGCTCTGCCAACTACTAGCTTTATCATCTTGTATAATTTAAACTGAATCTGAATTTCTTTATCTGTTGATGTGTATTATAATACCTGTGTTCTGATGTTGAGGAATTACATGAGATGTTAAAGCAGCCAGCATAAAATTAGGGTTCAAAATAGTAATTCATCCTCCTCCTTTCTGCTTCGAGGTCTTATTATTATTCCCAGTTGATGGGTGAAAGCCATCACCACTGAAAGGAATGATGATCCAATAATAGTTTTAGACACTTAACAGGGAAATTCTGGACCCCAATCTGTTAATACCAGGTGAGCTCCAACCTACACATATTTTTATTCTGCTAGAAACTTCTAGTCAGTGGTGAAATTTAAACATACAAAGTAAATCCAATGTCAGAAAAAAAGCAATCCCTCAGTCTTCTTGCCTCATTCTTGAACCATGTCTTCCAGAACATGGCCTTACTTTCAGACTTTCCCTCTATCCTGCATTCACATCTCTACCAGATTAATCTTCCTCCAGTTTTCCTCTCATAGTCCCTCTTCTTGCTCACAATCTTTCAATGGTTCCCTGTGCCTAAGGATAGATGTTCCAACCTGTTCACTTGCCATGTGAGGACTCTTTTCATTTGGTCAACTCAACTTTCTGCCTTTATACCCCATCATGTTTTATCAAAATATTCTGTTTTTGCAGGAATGAAGACTCTGACCTGTGACCACACATTTAATGTTCCTGTTTCAGTCTTTGCTAGTGTAATATGTGGCAGACCCTGAAATTTTAACACTCCATAGATAGTGTTCCTTACCTGACTTTAACCTTGGCAGGTGTCAGAGGTAGCTAGGTGCTTACTTATAACAGTAGCTGGATAAATGGGTTCTTGGATCAAAAATGTTTGCAGGGAATAACTGAACCTTAAAAAAGATCACAATTGTACTGTTAACTCAAACAGTTATTACACAGCAAACTAAATACCAGACATTTAGGTAATTAATGGAAACTGAATTCCTTCTACTTGGTATTTAGTTGTAATTCTTGATCACCTTATCAGGGTGACCATAATCACTTTATTCCTACCTGGACCTTTTTCTCCATGTATTTACCTCATTCTGATAATTCTCTTCTATGAGTCCTTTGTGATCATAAATCTTCATGACTGTTGTCTTGGCATTCTATCTAGTTAGAATTTACATTTTAACAGATTTTACATTTTAACAATTCTTGTTATTAATAGTTACATTAAAGCAATTCATGTTAAGTTTGAATTTTGTAGTTCCTATTTCTGCCAAGGTTTCATCAAGTAGTATATGTATATGAAGCAGGTACATAGTAAACAGAGTTTTCCAATTTAACACATGATTAACACTAAAACCACCAGGAACAACTTATGTACTCTTTTTGCTCATCTTTTCCAGGTCATAATTAGCAACTCCATTTTGGAGGACAGCATGCAGAAAACTTGCTGAAAAAATGAGTTGCGCTTGGACCTAAAGGCTAGGGACAGTTAATTTCTTGTAGTCTCTGTGGTGGCTGTGTAATAGGGAAGAACAAATCTGACTCCGTATTAGATCTGTTCCTTTTACTTTAACCTCGATGCTCTGTTGCCTGTGCTTAGTCATGCTGGCTCTGCACCTTTCATAAAAAAATGTTGCCTATAGCCTGAAGTATACAGGATAGCCTATTCTCAAGGCCCTGACCTTTAAGAGTCCATTCATAAAGAGATAAAAAGTTGCAGAACAGAGAATAATATTTGTCTTGTTGGAGGTTTACAGGAACATCGTGACCTGACCTACGTGGACAGCTGCAAGAACAAAGGATTCCTACACCAAGAAGTTCGCAACAACTAACCATACCCTTCCCTCACTTTGCTTTGCCAAAACCCTTCGAGGAGTTTGGGGCTTGAGCCACTGGTCTCCTTGCATGGTCCCGCAATAAACCTTTCTCTGCTACAAACTCTGATGTTTCTGTTTGTTTGGCCTCACTTTGCATGGAGCACATGAACTTGCTTTTGGTAACAGTTGGGTGGTTGGAGAAGTTTTCAAAGCTGCTGCTCCAGCCAGTTTCTGGATGTCTGAGGTAGTTTTCTCACTTTGTCCATCCCGGGAGGTACACAAACCTCCAGGTTACTAGTCAGTAGGATCTGTGGGAAACATATGTAACAATAGGTTGAAGGCTTCTGAAATACAATTTTAAAAAATAGACACTGAAGAACCTTGTCATTGAGAATGTAGACAGTAGTCTGAATGCTCTTACTATGTTTTGCACCTTGTAAATCTAGTTGTTAATTATTTTGTTTGGTAATACTGTTTAAAAAGTTTAATAAATCCCTTCAGCAGCAATGAGCTCAAATATTAAAATAAATGTTTGATGACAAAGTAAGTACAAAAATTAGTCTCTCAAGAATGTTAACAAACATGCACAAAATGCAGACGTAACAATTATGAGGGCTATATTAACAACCACATAAAAACCAGAGGACAGAAATCAGCAGAAGATGCATCAATATCTATTTCAAAACAAGTTCTTATTTTAAGAAGACTGCACTCAAAGATGATGTTTTAACAAATGTATCTTCAGAAGGAACACTTACATATTACTCAGTAAAGCACAACTTTTCATTTAGATCAGTTGACTCATTTTCCAAAATAATATATTTTTAATTCCAATATTTCTTGCATACATGCTAAAGGAAAAATGATTGATGAAAATGAATTGGCTCTGTTATGAGAAAAACTTTTATATCAGTTGAATAATATGAAAAACGGAGAGAATTTCTAACAAATAAACCTATACCAAAAGGAGAAATCTAAGTGAAAAAAATTTTAAGCACAAGGATAATGACACCACAGGGAAACACAGAACTGCAGAAGATAAAGAGCAATAGAAAAGGTATATATAAAGAAACATGTTGTGAGGTTTTAGAACTATTGGAAAAAAGGTAAAATTACAAATTTTTGTTAGAATAAGTCAAGAATGCCTATTAGAATATCTAGGATAAATTCTGAATGAAAAATGAAAACATGTATAAACCATAAGTTAACAGAAAAAATAAAAAAAAATCTAATTAATTTAGAAGGTAAACAGACAAAAGGGAACATTAAAGAGGTATATAGAAAACAAATAGTAAGATGATAGATAATAGATCAAATGTGTCAATATTTATATAAAATTGTTTAAAGAGTCTATATAAAATAGCATGCTTTTCAGAAATGACTAAAGAAGGGAAATTTGATAACTTGTAGATTATTAATATTAAAAAAAAACAAAAATTTTTCTCTGCAAAAACCCATGTACAGGGGATGAAAGACAAACTACAGACTGGGTGAAAATATTTGCAAACCACATATCCAGCAGAGTACTAATACATATAATATATAAAGAACTCTAAACATTTAACAGTTTAAAAAATCAATTAGAAAATGACAAAGACATGAACAGAAATTTCACCAAAGAAGTATACAAATGGCAAATAAGCCCATAATATTATGTTCAGCATAATTAGCCACCAAGGAAATGCAAATTAAAACCACAATGAGATATCAGTATAGACATATCAGAGTGACTAAAATAAAATTTTAAAAATTGTGGCAACACCAAATACTGGTGAGACTGGGGACTCCTATATTACTGTTGGAAATATAATATGATCCATCATTCTAGAAAACAGTCACTCAGTTTCTTGTGAAATTAAACATACAATTACCATATGACCCAGCAGTTGCACTCTTGGGAATGAAATAAAATAAAATGAAAACTTAGGTTCACACAAAAAAATCATACATGAATGTTCATGGCAGCTTTATTCATAATAGCCAAGAACTGCAAACAGCCAAGCTTTCCTTAAACAAGTGAATGGTTAAACTATGTTAAAGGCTTACCATTAAATACTGTTCAGCAATTAAAAAGAATGAACTTGTGATAGGTGCAACGCTGGGTGAATCGCCATGGAATTTTGCTGGGTGAAAAAAAATGCTAATTCAAAAACGTTACATACTGTATGATTCTATTTATGTAACTTTAAAAATAGACATAATTTTAGAAATGAAGAACAGATTTGCTCTTGACAGGGTTTAGGAACAGAAGGGTGGGTGTGAAGAATGTGAGTTTGGTTATAAACAGGCAACACCATCCTTCTGGTGATGGAGCTGTTTATTTGTTGGCAAAACAACAAATAATCAGCTGTGGTGGTGAATACCCAAACTTATCATGTGACAAAATTGTATAGAACTCAATACACACACCACACAAAAGAGTACAAGTAAAACTGGGAAATATTAATAAGTTTGGTAGATTGCATCTTGGCTGTGATAGTATACTATAATTTTGCAAAATGTTACCTTTGAGGGGAACTTTGTAAATTGTACACAGGATCTCTCTGTATTATTTCTTGTAACTGCATAGGAATTCAATGATCGCAATAAAATTTTTCAGTTAAAAAAAGGAAATAATAGTAAATGTCATGAAAGATGTTCTACTCCTCTACACTAGGGGCTATATAATACTATTACTATAAATGAAAGGAGAACAATATAAATGGAGGGGGCATATCATGTTTATGGAAGGGAGGACTTGATATTGCAAAGATGTCATTTCCCCCCAAGTTATTCTATCCAAAGCAATCTTAATCAAAATCCCAACTTGTTTTCAGAAAATTGACACACTAATTCTAAAATGTCCAGGAAAATGCAAAATGCCAAGAACAACTCAGGCAATCTTGAAGAGCAGAAGGAATATTCTGGAGGACTTGCAACATCAGCTATTAAGACATTTTAAAATTGCAATAATTAAGACTTTGTCCTAGTGGTGAAAGAACAAATAGATATATTGGAAAAAACACAGGGTCCAGAAATGGATAACACATATACCATCATGTACTTTATGACAAAGGTGATGCTCCAGTGTAGTGTATAAAAGTTATTTTTAACATATTGTATTAATTGGCTACCATGTGGAAGAAATAGTGTATCTTGACCCCTACTTCCCAGCTTACACAAAAATCAATTTCAAGTGGATTGTTCATGTAAATATAAAATGTAAAACTATAAAACTTTAAGAATACAACATAAATATTGGGGTGGCCAAAATGTTTGTTCTTTTTTTTCCGTAAGATGGCTCTAGTAGCACTTAGTTGTCTTTAACGTCATGGGAAACAATTTTGTTAGACTGTATGTGACAGCTGTCATATCAGTGTGTATTTAAAAAAAAAGACATCAGAATTGATGAATTTTTGTAGAGCCCTTTTAATATTGAAGATGGAAGAAAAAAGAAACATTTTTGGTATATTATGCTTTATTATTTCAAGAAGGGTAAAAACACAACTGAAACGCAAAAAAAGATTTGTGCAATGTATGGAGAAAGTGCTGTGACTGAGCAAAGGTGTCAAAAGTGGTTTGCGAAGTTCTGTGCTGGAGATTTCTCGCTGGAGGATGCTCCAGAGTTGGGTAGACCAGTTGAGGTTGACAGCAAACAAATTGAGACATTAATTGAGAACAATCAACGTTATACCACACAGGAGAGAGCCAACATACTCAAAATATCCAAATCAAGCGTTGAAAATCATTTGCACCAGCTTGGTTATGGTCATCGCTTTGATGTGTGGGTTCCACATAAGCTAAGCAAAAAACACCTTCTTGACCATATTTCTGCATGCGATTCTCTACTTAAACATAAGGAATACATTCCATTTTTAAAACAAATTGTGATGGGGGATGAAAAGTGGATAGTGTACAAAAAAATAATGTGGAACAGAAGAGATCGTGGGGCAAGTGAAGTGAACCACCACCAACCACACCAAAGGCCAGTCTTCATCCAAAGAAGGTGATGTTGTGTATATGGTGGGATTGGAAGGGAGTCCTCTATTATGAACTCCTTCCGGAAAACCAAACGATTAATTCCAACAAGTACTGCTCCCGATTAGCCAACTGAAAGCAACACTCGATAAAAAGTGTCCAGCAGTAGTCAACAGAAAATTCATATTCATCTATCAGGATAATGCAAGACCGAATGTTTCTTTGACGACCATGCAAAAACTGTTACAGCTTGGCTGGGAAGTTCTGATTTATCCGCCGTATTCACCAGACATTGCACCTTCGGTTTTCCATTTATTTCAGTCTTTATAAAATTCTCTTAATGGAAAAACATTCAATGCCCTGGAAGACTGTAAAAGGCACCTGGAACAGTTCTTTGTTCAAAAAGATAAAAAGTTTTGGGAAGATGGAATTATGAAGTCGCCTGCAAAATGACAGAAGGTAGTGGAACAAAAGGGTGAATACGTTGTTCAATAAAGTTCTTGGTGAAAATGAAAAATGTGTCTTTTATTTGTATTTAAAAACCAAAGGCACTTTTTGGTCAACCCGATATATCTTCATGACTTGCTGGTAAGCAAGTATTCTTAAATTAGGAACAAAAGTGTTATTTTAAAAAAGGGCTGACTACATTAAAATTGAGAATTTGTGTTTATCAGAGGATACTGTTAAGTGTTAAAAGGTCAGTGCATGGAGCAAAGATTATATATAATATATATATCTAACAATGGTCATTTGTCCAAAATATATAATACACAGCTTCACAGGGCAAAAGACATGAGCAAGATTTGAAAGGGCCATAAACTTGTGAAAAAGTGAAAAATCCATTAATCATCTGGGGAATGTAAATTAACACACAATAATTGTAGTTAGATTGTTTGCAAACACAGCCTCCTTAATTTCTTAGTCTGTGCAGCCATGGCTTTTTTGAAATGAGAATTTGCTTTTCCTCCCATGAAAAGATAATGTTACTTTCCACAAGTACAACATGTTTTCATACAAGACTCCAGAAGACCTTGAATCTGAGATGGCCTTGTAACTTGCTTTGGCCAGGAGAATGTGGAAGAAGTGATGTTGTGGACCTCCTAGGAATGCTGCTGCCACCATACAAAGAAGCCCAGGCCAGCCCCCTTGAAGATGACAGAATATCTGGAGAGGGAGGCAGAGCCAACAACAACTACCAAATGTCAGACATGTGAGTGTGGCCGTGGTGGACTGTCTAGTACCAGTTTAGCCTCTGGATGACTACAGCAGCATGAGTGTCCCCTGGAAAGACTAGCAAAAGCATTGCCCAGATGACAACAGGCCAAAACTTCTGACCCATGTAATTGGTCCATGTAGTAAAATAGTGGTTATTTTAAGCCTGTAAGTTTTGGTGTATTTTGTTACACAGCAATCGCTAACTGAAACAATGATACAGCACTACACACCCACCAGAGTTGCTAAAATGAAAATCAGAGACAATACCAAATGCTAGCCCCAAAACAGAGCATCTGGAACCCTTACACCCTAGTGGTGGAAATGCAAACTGGTACAGTCATTTTGGAACAACATTTGGCAGTATCTACCAAAGTTAAACATACACATACTCTGACCCTAAACATACACATACTCTAAGCAATTCCACTCCTTAGTTACAGGCTCTAGATAAATGTATCCAAAACACGTGTAAAAATGTTTATTACAGCACTCTTCATAAAAGAATATTTGGGATTACCCAAATATTCTTCTAAAGTAGAATGGATAAAAAAGTAAATTGTGATATATTCTTACATTATACAGCCACAAGAACAAAAAAAACACAACTACACACAACTATACGCATAAGCATCACAAACATAATTCTAAGAGAAAGATGCATAATTGCATTTATATAAAGTTCAAAAGTGAGCAAAAATAGTCCATGGTGTTGGTAGTGAGGACAGTGGTTAAATTTGATGGAGGAGTGAAGGGAAGCAACACAAGGAGGCTTTTGGGGTGTTGGTAACACTCTATTTCTTGATGTGAATGCTGGTTACTTGGACCTATTTACTTTGTGAGAATTCATCAAACTGTACACTTATGATCTGTGCACTTTTGTGTATACATATTATACTTCAATAAATTTACAAAAACAAACAAAAAAAAAACCACATAATAAAAGAGAATACATTCTTCAGAAAAATACTAGTGTCTTAGTATTAGAGACAGATACGACTAAAAAAATGGTTAAATGACATGAATAGAAACCAAGGATGAGAATTTAAGATACTATTTTACGATGTCCACATAATCAATATAAATTTTGGGGGTGATTTTTGCTTTAATGTTAATTTATATAGATTATATATTTTTTTTAAAAGTTATTTTTAAAATAGTTTTTGAATAGGACAGTATGGTGGCTCCAACAATATAATACAACTAATTTGTACTCAATAAACAGTTATCAAACTTTACTTCTTTTTAATGTTTTCTCTCACTCTCAAAATTTTCTTATTTTGAACCAAAAATTACATGGTCACACACCTATCATGCTCCACCTGTTTTTTCATACACTAACATCTGGGGTTTTATTTCTATTTGCTGATGGTTGCTCAAAGTTTACTCTTAGTTGTTGTGTTTTTTTTTTTTTTTTCTTGACCAAAACACTTTAATTTACAACTTTAATATACAATATGATGTCTGTAATTTCTTGAAATTCTCACCTGGCTCTTGGAAAGAGTTGAGTCTACACTTTCAGTCTTCATCATCAGGAAGGATACCTAATTCTTCATCCGTCCATTGGGAAGGATCTGGATATGGAAAGTGACCCAGCACGGCATCTGAGTCATGCCAAAATCACCAGAGAATCCAGAACCGCATGGTTGCACTGAAGAACTCCGCCTTGATCACCTGGGATCTGGTCAGCTGGGGAAACTGTCTGTACCGGGGCTCGATATGCACACCTCCACCAGCATGACGGACTCCAGCGCCTTCTGACACCCGCGCGAGGCAGCCCCTAAAGAAATGGCCTCCAACGTCCAGGAAAGGCGCTTGCCGCGTCCGAGCCGGCATGCCAGCCCGCAACCGGACAGCAATCCCCAGGCCGCACCGCCGCCTCACGTCACTTCCCTTGGCGCCCCGCCCAGTCTTAGTTGATTTCTAAATAGTTTTTCTATAAAAGTTTTTTCTGTCTAATAAATTTCCTGGCTATTTTCTCCACTTGCTAAACCCAGATGTTTTGGGGTGTGCCTCGTCTTTCAGATCTCCCTGTGGTTCTTAACTTCTCAGAATTCAAGTTTCCCCGCAAATCTCTTGAGGAAGTTGCATCTCCCCAGAGAAGACTGGGTTCTCCCTCTTCCACTCACACACAACACTTTCTTTCGGTGTTCAGGGCCATTAGGAGCCCTGGTCTGAAGGAATCCTGTGGTGGTGCTTAGACCAGGTGCTGTTGGTGCAGCCCATTCCCTGGGCTGGGAAGACCCACTTCCCAGCAGAGCCTGGAAGGTTGTAGGGTGGTGTAGGGCTCTACGTGTGGCCTGGTAATCTCCTGGATGGCCTCCTCCCACCCACACCCAGTGGTCTCCTCACCATTTCCATGTGTAGGGCTGATTCTGCCTCTGGTCACCTCTACCTGTTCCCCCCTGACCCCGAAGGTTCTGGAGAAGCCCCACCAACACCTTGAACTCTGCCTTGGCCAATGTGGAATGCTCTCTCCCTCCTCTGACTGTCTTTACCATTTGAACCTTAATGCATTTACCTCTTTGTTTTTTACTTATTTTTATCTGTGGGTTTCCTGTCTTACCAAGTTCCAGATTACAGCTGTGATTTGAGATAAACCCGTTTCAACAACATAATCACAATATCAAAAAGAATAATTATATTTAGTGCTTAATGGACACCTGACACTATACTTGATTTAAAAAATAACCCTTACGCCAACTCTTACTATGCTGATGATACTAGTCATGGATGAGGGAAGCGGTGAACAGAGAGGCTCAATTACTTGCCTGGGATCTTTTAGCAGGATGTGGCAGAGCTAGAATATGTACTGTAGTCTGGGACTTAAGCACACACCCTGTTCTATCCACCTGCCTCTATTTAGGCCATGGCTGTGTCTATCATTTCTGACAGTAAACCTAGCTGATTGTGGTGAATTAATTTTTTCTCCCTGCATTGGTTCCTTTTTGTTGCTCAATACACCACAGCAACCAACTGTTTGGCATCATGTGTTCAAAATTTTTAATTCCTGGATTTACATGACACCTTTTCAAAACTCAGATAAAATACAATGAAATGATCATCTCTTATAGAATTAATTAGTAAAAAGAAAAAAACAAACAAATGCGCCCATGTACAGGTAATGCTGCATATTAGAGGCGGGGGGGGGCTTTTAAAAAACCCCTAGGTGGAACCTGCCTCAGACCACTTAGATGGGCTCTCTGGGTGCACAATCGGATGTGTCCATGTTACCAAACTCAGGTCCGGCTGCTCTCTGCTTGAAAATCAATCCCCAAGGGGCAACTGTTGCTAGAAAGAAAAATTGCTTTTAATCAGAAAGCCAGTAATCTGGGGAGAAGGTAGACTCATGTCCCCTAAAAACCAAATCCAAAGACTCTGCTCAGCCATGAAAGTTTTTAAAGGGAAAAGGGGAAGTAATCTAAGTTAATCACTGAGATAAGGGATCAAACACGTAGCCATCTCCCACTACGAGTGCAAGCTTGTCTAATCCTTGTGATCTCCCCCTAGATGCTATGTTGTTCACACAGTTTGTTTAGGGGATTACTGAAGGGGAAGCTAGGGAAGAGATCTGATCATCTGTTAATAACTTATTCTTCATTTCTACTTCTTTGATCAAGGAAAGAACCAACAGGTTAGGCAAGGTATTGTGTGATCAAAAGTTTTGAAAATTGTGCTAGAGCAGGAGATGAGTAGAGCATGGGGATGCCTGATTTAAGGTTGGTTACAATACAGCTCTGTTAAAGTGACAAGACAAAAGGGACCTCCTGCAGAGAGCTCTTTCATGCAAAAAGCTGCTTACATCCATTGTGCAAACAGAGGTGGGAATCACCTGGGGGGGTTGTCTCATGGTAGACAGAAACTTCAGTGCCTCTGGTATCATTTCTTGGAGTGAAATATTTCAACATAGGACAGAACTAACTGTGGTCCCACAGAGGTGCTACAGGAAACTTCTTTTCTAGCTACTTTTAATGTTTTGCTTTCCCTGAGTGTTTTCCTCCCATAAAGGGAGAACACTCTGCAGGGAATAAGTAGCTGTTAGACAGACACTTAGAAAAAGCTGAGTATCAGGCTTCCCTCCTTCATCAAACATACAGTAAGTACAGTGCAGTGTTCCAAACTCAGGGAGAAGGCCTGCCAAGAATACTGGAATTAAACTTATTTCTTTCTCAATAAACTCTGCAGAAAATTCAGTGGGATTAGAGAGACAAGCAAAACAGCATGTAAAATATATGTTTATATGTTCAGGATAGAACTTGGAGATGAATTATGGAGGTCATAAAAATGTAGCTATAAATCAGATCTGGCAAAAGGTCTAGCAGCAGAGGTGAGTGGGTGCCAGCCATCTGTGGATCAGAGGTCATGCGAAAGAGCAAGGCCTGTAGGAGATGGGGAACCCTGCTGTCAGCATCTACTTTCCTGGTGCAGATGTGCAGAACCTTTCCTCCAAGGGCAAGATAAAGCAGCAGCTACAAGTACAGATTCCAGCAATGGAATGACTTGCTGGCTGTGTGAGCATGGCGAGTCCCATCACCTCTCTTAGCCCGTCTTCCCTTATCTGGAACATCTGGATGCTGATGGTACCTATGCTCTGGGGTTGTGGGGACAGTTAGACAAGAAAAGAGTCAGTCTATTGCAGCAGAGAGCCTGGTGTGTTATCCAGCAAAGAGTAACCATGATAGCGTTACTACCCATGGGCATGACAGAATGAAGTTTTTCACACTGGATGGAAGGAGCTCGCTCTCTCTACCACACCAGAGACTCCACGGTTCCTCCAAGGGGGAGTCTCAGTTTAAAGCCCGAAGGTCAGTGTAAGAATAGGACACAGGACACAGCATCTGACCCCCTTGTTTAGCATCCTGGAGCAATCAAAACTCCCCTCCACCCAATCACTTTTGCATCAGCATTCCTAAATTGCATGCTGTTTTCTGATGATCATCATGATTCAAATTTTAATAATCTTCTTGTTGAAAAACAAATCAAGAAATGAAAAAAAAATGAGCTGGAGATATTGCATTTCTCTGGAAGGCTACCACTAGTTAAGATGTTGAAAGCAATTTTTAACACCATTTCTCACCATGATGAGCAATCTGACAGGTTTACAAATTAGCATTCCGGGACTCTCACACTGAATGTCCATGTTTTGTCAGATTCTCTGATGATCACTAACGTGCTTGGTAATTACTGCACGTTGATACAATACCTTGCAAAAAATAAAGCACACTCTCAGGTGATTCCAGGAAACTGGTCTTTTCATTTGTATTATAAACTCTTGTTTTTGGCAGTTATGAGAAAAAAACGAATAGTATTTTGTAAGGCTAAGTTACCAATTCTTCTTTAGATAAATTTCAGGTTTAAGAATGATTAGACACCAGTGTCTGTGCTAGGTATACAAGCCATGTTGTCTGCTTCGTAGGATCCTTCCAGCATATTTGGAACCCAAGATGCAGATGGAAAATATTTCACATAATGTGGGGTGACTCCAAATCGCTACTTTTCCAGCAAATAAGCAGTTTAGGATAATTTCTCATTTTATTATGCATGGCAGCTGCTACTGGGCTCACTTAATCCCCATCTCCCACAGGACGGGAATAATTCCAGAGGCTGTTCAGAAAGGTCATTTCTGCCAGGAAATTTTTGATAAATTAGCTAACATAAACCCTGGGTTAGATTGCAACATTTTTTTCGTTTCCTCCTCTTTCTTTTTCTTTTCTTCTCCTACTCATTCTCCTCTTCCTCCTCACCCCCTTTCCTTCTTCTTAATATAAAGCTATCATGTGTTGGTAAATTACCAGTTAGGTAACAACTGAATAGGAAGAGAGACATTCAAGTTGAATTTCCATAACGCCCAGGGCATTGTTAGAAGGGTGAGCTTCAAAATAATTTTAGAAAGAAGAACCAGAAATAGACAGAAGCATCCCTTTTCTAACTATTGTCCCATTCCCTTGAGTAGAACATTCTTCCTCTTGTGCCCCAAGGTAAAGACTTATAGTCGTAGCACTTATAACATCATACTGACATCTAACATACATTGAATTCTGCTATGAGTTGGAGAAATTACACTCATTATCTCATTTAATTTCATCAATCATCGAGTAAATAAGTTTAGTCCTATATTTCAGAGGAAATAAAGAGGCTCAGAGAAGTTAAGTGACTGGTTCAAGGTAGCACTGCTTGCAGTAAACCAGCTTTCATCTCAAGTCTGTGTGCTTCTGGGCCTGTGCCTTTACCCCCATTCTGTTTCACCCTAGCTTGGTTACGTGTATCCACTGGCGTCTGTGAAAGGCAAAGATTACATCTTTGCTCTGCTTCATAAATGCCTGTGCAGCGAACCTGCAGCAGCTGCTCAAAATGGGTTTATTGAAAGAATAAACAAAGGAATAAGCAAATGAGTATATGAAGCTACTATTGCTTCAATCACTTACTCAGCATTTCTCAAATGAATATCTACCATGAACAAGACCAGTGTCTCTGGAAGTAGACTCCTGAGACAGAGATTCACATGCATTTGACTTATTGCGAGAGTCATCTCAGGAGAAAGAGGATGAAGGAGGAAGGATAGAATAGGGCAAGGAGCTAAACAAAGATGTGGTCTCAGTTGGAGTCGACTTCAGCCTGATCCCACAGGGAGCTCTGGAGCAGAGACTGTACCACAGAGTGCAATTAGGCAAGGAGCAGACTTTTATCAGTCAGTCACTGGCCGTGAGCTGCCCATAGGGGAGGGGCCTTAACCTCCAACCAGGCAGCTTCTATCAGCCAATGGTGATTCTCTGGAGAAAAGGGCACCAGGAGTTGGGGATGGGTGAGTGCGTGAGGTTAAGGGGATCAGCAGGAACCAACAGCATATTTTCGGGCAGACATTATTAAAATCCTATGGACATTTCCCCAGGCAATCCCCATTGGCGTGCATTTTCAATGCCTGCACTCCACTCCATCATTGCCATTCAAGGCCCATCCTAAGACCAACCTCCCTCAAGGAGTCTCCCTGGACCACTTCACCCAGGGATCTTTCCTTTTCAGAAATCCTACAGTGATTCCCTGAGCAAAATGTTTATATAGTTAATCATTGCCTTTAAATGCCTTTAGATTATTATACATGCATATAATTATGTCCTTATTAAACCTAAAAACTCCTCCAAGGCATTGATTGTGGCATCAAATGGCAATCTTTATCTTGATGCACTTGGCCATGCTAGATGTTGTCAAGGATGTAATAGAAGGCATTGATCCTGTATAGTAATGAATAATGATAGATTGTATAGTAATAAATAATAATAGTGTACATTTTGTAGTGCTTTCTATTTGTCAGGCAATGTGTTAAGCACTCAACAAGTATCATTTCATATAATCTCCACAAATTTTTGTCAAGGAGTCTATTATTAGGAATGCTAAGATAAGAGAAAACCTGGATACAGAGTGGCTTAAACAAATTAGGGATGTCTTCATCCTGTATCTGGGAAATCTAGAGACAGAGTATTCCTGGCCTTGGCTTCATGGCTCTCTGTGACCCTCTTGGACTTTTCCATCTGCCTGTTACCCTATGGTCACACAGTCGCTGATGCTCCTCCCCCAGGCATCCCATTTAATTCAAGACAGGAAGGAAAAGCTGTTGCTCACTGCATCTGTCTTTTATCAGACAAAGTAAAACCGTTTTCAGAAGATGCCAGGAGGGCTTCCCTGGTGGTAGTGGTTAAGAATCCACCTGCCAATGCAGGGGACACGGGTTTGAGCCCTGGTCCAGGAAGATCCCACATGCCACAGAGCAACAAAACCCGCGAGTCACAACTACTGAACCCATGCACCACAACTACTGAAGCCCATGCGCCTAGAGCCCTTACTCTGCAAAGAGAAGCCACTGCAATGAGAAGCCTGCGCACCACAACAAAGGGTAGCCCCTGCTCGCTACAACTAGAGAAAGCCCACGCACAGCAATGAAGACCCAAAGCAGCCAAAAATTAATTAATTAATTAAAGAAAAAAAAAGAAGATGCCAGGAAACGTCTACTTCCATGTTATGGCCAAAATTGTGTAATAAGGTTATCCTTTTCAGCAAGGAAGTTTGGCAAACTATGCATTTTGTTTTCTCCAATGCTTTCTCATCACAGTGGGGTGAACTGCAATAAGAGAGAATAGGAATTTGGAATGTCTGTCAGGTCAGCCCACAGACATTATCTGCTGCTCGCAAGTACTAAATTCATCTCCATTTCACAGATGAGAGAACTGATGCAATGAAGTAATTGTCCAAGGACTCGTAAGCAGTGGGTCCAGTATTCACATTCAATTCTGACTGCATAGCCTGCACTTTTGACTCCTATGCTATATTATTTCTTTAGGTACTGCATCTCAGTGCCTCATTTCTATCTCAAAAATGGTAACTCCAGGATAGGGATAATTTAGAGCACTACTTTAGAGCATTCATCATTAACAATAAAAACATCTAAACCCTGGGTTGATATGGTTTTCCAGAGAAGACTAGCTGTGAGAAAGCTGGATTTGGGTTAATATAGGAGAAGTCCTCGTGATGTGAGTACAAAGAGGGTGATGATCTCCATTAAGCACACACACACGTTGCATCCTCCATGCTTAATACAGAAGAACAGTCATCCAATAATCTATATTATTTTGACCTAAGAAAGACTATAACTATGTTTTGATCTCAGAATGCCAAGTTAAGTTTTGTACATCCCCATTTTTATAGTTCAAAACTTCCTGGCTGAGACAATTTAATTTTGATATTTTCTGAATCTCTGTTACAAATGACACAGAATAAGGTATCTTGGCAGAAGGGGTGGTATGAATGTGAAATTCATGAAAGGTAGGAGTCCTCGTCACCCACCTTCTAATTTGGAGATAAGAGTGACTCCCAGGACAAAAGCAGAGACAATACAGCCAAGACGGTGTTGGGAGGGTGCTGGTCCTGGGTGCACTGTGGTGTGCTGGAGACGGCTCACGATGACTCACCAGAGCCCGCCACTAGCATTTCTTCCCAATTCTGTGGTCAGTGATGGCACAATGACAGCTTGAAATCATGTATAGGGTAAGTACTTATACCACTGATCTGGTTCCAAATGCCCTGTGTGGGGTCTCATCCAGGACTAGATGGATCACATGGCCTAAGACTCTTATGGGGTTTCTTGCTCCCACTGCTCAAGGCTGCCCTCTAGTGGACCCTAATCCCAAAGAGATGACAGATGGTTCCACAGTGCCACAGAGAGAAGTGAACTGAAGGCAAGATGGCCAGCCTTGTTCCAAGGAGAGAGAGACAGAAAAAAGAGGGAGGGGGAGGGGGAGAGGGGAAGGGGGAGAAGAGAGAGAGAATGAGAAGAAAGGAAGGAATAGGGAAAAGAGGACTTGACCTCTCCATTTGTTCTCTAAGTTCAAGAAGACATTTCTTTAATAGAAGTTCTTTTAAAATTCTCCATGACAGTGGAAAATTTGAGTGTGAGTTGTGTCTACCAAAAATGTGAAAGGCAGAAAGAAAAGAAGGGCAGAAAAGGGAGAACAATATAAAAGGGTAAGAGAAGGCAGGAGGGAAGGAAAAGTAAGGAAAGAGAGCAGATTAGATGGTAGGGAGGGCAGAAGAAGGGAGGGGAGGAATGGGGGAGGGGAAGAGGAAGAGCTGCTACCAGAACCTGAGGGGCTGGCAGTGTTGGTGATGGAAGCATGCAGGGGGCGGGAGCCACTGCAGGTGGAGCTTACTTTCTAGTGGAAACAGGGACTAGCTGCTGGCATTGTCATTTTCCCTCTCTGGTCTACTTTTTGTGTGCATCTCTGTTAGCTGCCACATATTCTGGGACGGAGTACATCTCTGTGACCTCTATACCCACCTGAGTGCCTGCAGTAGAGAAGATGCTCAGGAGGGAAAAGAATGATGGATTTTGCTCAACACCTAAAATGAAAGACTAACAACCACAGACCCATATTTGTTAAGCCTGCACAGATAAAGCCTGGTTATGTTCTCTGTTTGGCATCAAACCATAGCAAGTAAAGGTGGGATCCAAGGTCAATAGGAGGTCATTTCAGTCTGCTCAAGACCATTTCCTTGATGACATGGGCGAGAATAACTGAAATCCACACTTGGAAAACTCCCTCTGAAGGCCCCCTTGTAGCACAGAGGAAATGGTGTGGGTTAGAAGCTGCTCTATGCATGGTTGACGCCCATATCGATTCTTTAGCCACAGAGACCAATACAAGTCAGATTAGACCATCATCACACTGCTTGGTCCCAGCTGGGTTCTTCATGTCTAGAAAAAACAAGGAATGAACCAGTCCTGGTCCTCAGGTCTCCTTGTCTCTGGAGCAGCAGGCCAGATTCAGGGTTTGGGGTGCAGCCTCGGAGCTTCTCTTGCTCCCCAAGATCCTTGTCCTTCATATCCTTCAGAACCCTCCAACTCCAGCCTCTCTCTTGGTCTCACATTTGAGTGTCCTTGGGTCATAGGTCTTTGTAAGGTCTGCAGAGAGTCCTTACACTCCTCATCAATCATCCCCGATGTGATTTAGGGGGCAAGACCCAAGTTGCACTCTCTGTGGTAACGCAAAAGCCTTACAAAGAGGAAGTTTTGTTTTTTTTTTTTAATTTGTGTGAAGGAGACTAGCAGTGTTACTATTTAGTTATACTGCTAATTAACCTTCAACTTTTGTATAGCACATAAGAAATAACACTGCTCATATATGCAAGGGAAAACAAGTCAATAAAATGTGCATGACAAAGAGATTATTTAAGTGAATGCATCTAAAACATACCAATTTAATAAATAGCAAAAATAGCATTTCACCTTTACTTTTGGGGTCATCATTACAGACCATCACATCCTGCTGCCAGTTGTGTGACTTTCTTCAACCACAGTTGCCCTGGATAATCTAGCATGCATGTATGTCAGGCATGTACACACTTACATATATCAATTTGTTTAAGCCTCATAACAACCACTCAGCCCTTTTACAGATGAATTTGGGTTTTTTTTTTCAACTTTTTATTTTATATTGGGCTATAGGTGGTTAACAATGTTGTGTTAGTTTCACTTGTACATCAAAGTGATTCAGTTATACATATACATGTATCTATTCTTTTTCAAATTCTTTTCCCATTTAGGTTGTTACATAATATTGAGCAGAGTTCCCTGTGCTATACAGTAGGTCCTTGTTGGTTATCCACTTTAAATAGCAGTGTGTACATGTCAATCCCAAACTCCCTAACTATCTCTCCCCGCCTCCCTTCCCCCTCTGGTAACCATAAGTTCTTTCTCTAAGTCTGTGAGTTACAGATGAATTTGTTAATGCACAGATCAGTAAAGCAGCTCGGAGCATCTAGTGCATGAGTGACAGAGCTAGGACAAAGCTACACTCTGATGTGCTCTGGATTTCACGTTCTGCTCGTTGGGCTGGGCCCCTCTTTCTCATGTTATTGGTCAGTGTCTTTCCATGTATACTTGCTGTGAGTCTGTGTTCTTGTCTGCAGAGCTTCCGGAATGCCAGTCTCTTGATGGCACAGGGCTAATCTTACTGTAATTAATATTTCTTTCATTAGTTCATTCATACTATTGATACATAGACTTGGAAAAGAAATGTTTTGAAGAAAACCCTCAAAATGACCTTTTGGGGATTTTCAAGGAAATTTTACTTCCCACCACTTAATGTCATACCCCTAAAAAAAAAATGTCTGTTGACGACTGCCTTTTGTTACACAACCAATTCTTTTCATGATCACGCCTTCCTATAAAACAGTGCCTACAGATTTGAAGACAACTGGAGGGAGCCCTCATACTGAATGAGAATGATGTTCAGACCTGCAGTTTCAGGATAGAGAGCAGCGAACAAGGATTCTGTAATATCCTGTTCTGCCTGCAATGGTTACAGAATAGTACTTAGTGGGATGGAAGGCACCCTGTGAATGTGGGTCATGTGGGAGAAGAGTGTTATTGACTCAGTGGCTATAACATCTCTAAACTACAGTGGTTTCCTCTGTCAGCTTCCCATTAATTATTTCTAATTTAATTAGTTCACATTTTATACACATTTTGTGCACAAGATAAAATACTGCAGGCTTGAAAAGCAGAGAATTTGCAAACATAATGAGTATAAAGAGAGAGCTGACAAAAAGACAGCCAGAGTGGGGTTGGCGGGCCATGGACAAGGCCAATCGACCTCTCGTCACAAAAGGGCTGCCGTCTCTGATCTTGCATGTGTGTTGCGTTCTAGGCCACTACTCAGGCAGTCCTGCACAGTTTGTGTGAAAGTAAATTAAATAAACAAATAGCCAGGAAGCTGATTCCCTGATCAGAAGTATTCCATTAGCTTAAGTGTCTGTGTGCTGGCCAAGAAGTAAACCACCGCTACAGAGCAACCCGTCTCAGAATACTTAGGGTTTGTAGTCTAGAAGAGATTTTCAGCAAGAAAACTGAAGTTCAGAGTGGAAAAGGAAGATCTGCTCAAATTCCCATAGGTGGTTTTTGGCAGAGGCAGGGTTACAATTCAGGTCTCTTGATCAGATTCTCTTTTCACTTCCTCCTGTGATCCCCCAACATCAATGTCAGGGAATCTTCCCAGGTCTAGGCTTGTCGTTTCTGGTGCATGCAGTAAGCCCCAAGATCTGATTTTGGAGAAATAGCACTCCAGAGGCTACCTAGTGCCTCCTCGGAGTCAGTGACTGCAGACGAGGGTGAGTTTTCCTCAGGAACTTTGGTGGGGTTGGAGCTTTTCCCCATTTCATGAGCTTGATTAACTGAAACAAATCCCAAATGACCTCGAACACCTACATAAAATTAGGCTCTCTTTCCACTAATTTCTAGCTATTGTTAACCATTCCTAATGTAGTTTTAGTATCAAAATATGTTAGAACAGCTTTAACACACTTACCTCGTGAAGGGTATCTGGATTGGGTCTTAGACCTTTGGGAAAGGTGGCTCCTGAAACTCCTCATGGAAATGTTTTATTGTCTTTTTTCCCTCTTGGGGTGGTATGATGCTAGAAATTTATAATTTCTCAGGTTTGGACACCTATTTACTTCTAATTCTCCTGCCTGTTTTATCTTCATTTCAAAGCAAAGAGAAACCCAGGAAACATTAAGACTGAAGTTTTGAGAATAAACCCATTTGATTCTGGATAGGCTAGATCATGCTCTAGTAACCAACAACCACCAGACCTCAGACTTACACAAGGTAAGTTTACATCTCACTCATGCAAAGTCCACTCTGGAATGTAGGTGGCTCTCTGGGGCTGCTTTAGCTGCTTCAGCCCAGAAGTGACACCTGTGCCTAATGCTCATATTCTATTGACGAGACCTAGTCTATGGCTCCACTTCATTCACACTGCAAAGAGCTGTGACTGTAGCCATGCATGTGCCTGGCCAGGAAAGGAGGCCTGGATACTATGAGCACTAAGGTCCGTGTTTGCCCCAGCAGGTAATTTCTAAGATTTTTAAATTCCCAGCCAAGTTTTTACTGACTGATGGAACACATTTTAGCAAAGATGGCAGTGGGAATACATGCATTTACCTCTTCTGCATCTTATTTTAGCTCTTAGCCTCACTAAGCACATATAAAAATAGGAGGGAATATCTGTACCATCACTATTTTCCACTGCGTGGAGGGTTGGCACCCATAACCCCCATATTGTTCAAGGGTCAACTGTATTCTTCAATAAAAATATATTACTTAAAATAAGATAAAATTTTGCTTAAAACAAAGAATAAGGTTTGCCAATTAAAAACCCTAAGACCTGAGCCCTGACCCATGGAGCCTACTGTCCTCTGTCCTTCTCTACCTGAGTGTACAAGAAATACCACAGACTCAACTGAACCTAAACTCTCTTGTGAAGGCTGCCTCGTTCCAGCATCCTGAAAGTGTTGATCTTTCCCCTAACTCTAACTCTCCCCATTTGATGGGAAAACTGGTCCTGTCAATCCCACTCCCTTGATACCTTTGGTGTACATCTTTTGTCCTTATTGCTAATAAGTTTTCATCATCTCTTGGCTAGAAAGTATCTCTATTAGTCATGTTCCCTTCCAATCTATTCTCCATTCTGCAGCAAGAACAGTTTTTTGTTTTTTGGGTTTTTTTTTTTTTTTAATGCAAATCTGATCTTGTCTTTCATCTTCTCAAAACCCTTTAGGGAACACCTATAGATTTAGGCTCCGGTCCAAACTCCCTAGAGGCTAGGCCCCCATGGCATTCCCTCTCATCCTCCACCACTCCCCATCCTGCCCTTTAGACCTGGGCATGTGGGATGAATTGTAGATGTGAAAACCCCTTGAAAATCTCTATGCCTTTGCACAAATCTCCTCTACTTGCTAGAGAGTCCCTTATCCTTTCTCTACCTCATTCTTCAAAACCCAGCTCACATATCAACCCTTTGTGAAGCCTTATATGGCTCCCAAGCTGAGGCAGGTGCACTTCTCTGTGATTTTTTTTTTTTTGTTAATCACTGTTATAGATTTGTCCAACTATATTTTAATTATTATTCCAATGGCCTCCTTCAGTGAACTGAGGGAGATAACTTGAAGGCAGGGGTTGTGATTTACAGCCGTGTGTCTCTTGGGACCACATGGCAGGAAGTCAGTGAATGTGGAATGAAAATCCCTGGAACACCTTCTGCTAAAGGGAGCAAGAGTCTTGAGCAGTCACAGCCTCACTGTGTCTGTGTGCATGTGTGTGAATTGTTTATGTGTGAGCATCTATGTGTAATTAATATTTTCTTAACTTTCTAAATCATTATGACGTACTCACCTTGGGAAGGTATCTCCAGTATGATGGTTATGGAATGAGAAAAGACAATGGCCCCCAAACCTTGTGCCTATCCAGGGAAGGGTTGGAGAAATTCCCTCCAAAAAGCTGCAGGGCCCACCTCTCTGTAGCTGGGCATCTGGAAATCTTTGGGACTGTGGATGAAAAACTTTTTATCAGCTTGAGAATTGTCTCGTTCCACACCTGGACTTTAAGTCTCTGTCATTAGGCCTGGGGAAGACCCTATAGTGAAGGAGTTGCCCTAACTTGATCTGGTCAGATTTCCTGCGGTTTCTACTGGACTAAGGTATGGCAAGGACAGATGACAAGACAGCAGTGCTCCAGCTGAGCAGAGGGGCAAGGGCAGGGCGTGAACTGGAGTCCTCTCTTACCTGGAGACTCCTTGCATGACACATGAGCAGCCACAGTTCTGTTCAGAGTGTCTGTGTATCAAACTCTCCAGCATTGTATCACTGGGTAATGAATGGTACCAGCCAAGATAGCTGTGCAGTCACTTGAGAAGCTGCATCAGAGCCTTTGTCTCTGGCTGAGGTGGGGCTCACATGTGCACAGACCACAGATGCCAAGTGCTCATCCTCTGGGGCCAAAGGCCAATCTATCTTGGAGCAGGGAGCCAAGAGTCTCTCTTCTGTTCTGTGAGAGCTCAGCAGTCATTTATGAGGATACCCTTCAACCCCTCTTGTGTTCCGTTCTCCCACCAACCTTAGATATTTCTGAAGTGGGGTCAATGGAAGGGTCTGGGAGACCACAGTCCAGACCTTTAATTTTGTAACTGATGAGGTAAAAGCCCTGATTGTGTCATCAAATCTGCGACGGATCTTTCCTGCCTAAAACACATTGATGGCTCCCTGTTGCCTCCAGCCTGATCCCTAGCCGGTTTAATGGCCCCAGACTCCTCAGGCCAGCGAGAAATTCTCCCGGTGGTCCCTATAGACTGTCCCTTGTCCCGTCCCCACCACCTCCATCCCCTTACTCTAAACTCAGGCATTTCCTCAAGACGGGGTGCCTCATTCATGCCTCCTAGCCTCGTCCTTCCTCACTTGGTGGTTCAGCTCTTGGATCAGAGCCCCTCTCCTCCCTGCCCCAGGCCGGTCACTTCTCTCTCCTCTGCTCCTGTCCCCCTGGCTCTCCCCCATCACTTACTCTCGGTGCTGCTGCCACTGTTCCTCTCCCACTGGCCCAGACGCCCTTCTCAGCTGGCTACTGAAACTGATCCCTCTCTGTCTCCCCCAGTGAAGCCCATGGCTCCCACAGAGTCAGAGGTCAGCAGCCTTTTGTGAGAAGGAGGGGGGTGGGTGGGCAGCTTAGTGAGTGTGGGAGTGGTTGAGGGTCTACATGGGTGGAAGTGGTGATAAGGGAGAGGGTGAGTAGTTTAAATACATGGCGGGGGGAGGTGGTTAGTGAGTTGGGCGGATGGTACGTGAGTGCAGGGGTGAGGGGTGAGTACATGAGGGAATTGGAGTGGGCGGCAACCAAGTGAGCAAGTCGATGGGGGAGTGGGTGTGTTGGCGAGCATCTGAGTGAGTTGGTGAGTGGGTGGTGGGTCGGATGTGGAGGGCAAGGAGACAGTGGATAGGAGGCGAGAACAACATAACAAAGCCAACGTGGGAACCAGAGCCCCCACCTCCCTGCCACGGGCTCTTTCCAGCACCTACGCTGCTCCCAACCCTCTATCTGAGTATTGGCTCTTGTCACTTCACACCCTCACTGCCCTTCAGTTTACTCAAGTATGTGCCATGGACTCATTTGGAAGTCGAAGTTGCAGACCACATGATGCCTCCTTCAGCCCAAAGACTGGCGTGGAGGAATGCAGCTTCTGCTGGATCCCCTCACCAAACCCGCTAGGCAGAGAAGAGGTGACTGGGGCTGGGGGTGTGCATCTCCTTTCTTGCAGAGCCCTCACACTCAGGTGTGGCACCAAGAGAGACCTGTAGATGGCAGGGGGACATGTGCTACACAGACCCAGTGATGTAATGATGGGCATGAGTTTTCTGAGAGCAGAGGCAGTGTCCATTTCATCGGTGAGTCCTCAGGACCCAGGTCAGAGCTGGCAGATTGAGGGTCAAAGTGAGGGGTTGCTGACAGGGGTCTGCTGAAGTCTGAAAATGCACTGGAGAAAGTAACCATTTCTCAGAACTTAATGTTCTCATCCACATGCTGAGAACCCTGTGGGGACCTAACAATGTATTACTTTTGGACTTGGAAAATGAATTGTAACTGAAAAACTGAGGGCATTAAAAAGAATTATAACAAGTTGGGTGGTGTTTGGAGTCTCAGCTCATAATAAGACTGAATTCACAAGTGGTGTCAGTGGGCGAGAATGCTGTTTCCCCAAAGGTGGAACCTTAAGAAAAACACATTTTGAAAGTTAATGAGGGGGGAAGAGACAAAAAGAAACAAAATTCGTTTAAAAAATGTATGGAGGAAGAATTCTTAACAGATTCACAGGCAGCATTAGTAATGCTGATTGTCTGATATGTGTGTGGCAAGGACAGACCACCGACTGATTTATGAAATCACATTTATAAGTAGTTACAAATTTCATTGCTTTTATTAACTGCTTGCAATGTTATTTACTTGATTGAATTACAGTTCTGGCCATTAACACTTTGGAACAACAGCCCAGTTAATTAATATGGAATTACCGTGGCAGTGTCATGACTATCCTTGGAGGACCACATCAGCACCAAAGTGCCCAGGGTGATGGATGCTCCTGAGGTAAATGTCACAGAAAAAGTAGTGTTGGAGCATCACTTAAATGGGCTGCACACCTTAGCTTATGGGGTTTCTCACCAATCCATCTTCCACGTAAGGAATAAGACCTCTTTCAGGGCTCTCAGCACCCCTTCAGTGGACCCCTGGTCTAAAGGAGGATGGACCCAATGTTTCCTGAACAGCTGATGTGCACCAGGTGGCTTAGGTAAGGTATCTTGTTGTACCCTTGTTACAAGAGGGTGCATATTTCTAGTCTATATTTACAAATGAGAAAATGAAAGTTAAAGTGATTCGTTGACATGCCCACGTCTTACAGCTCTGAGGCAGCAGAGTGGAGTTGGACCCACATTACTCTGGCCCACCAGCCAGCACACCTGTCATCAGCTACCCTTTCTGAAGCCTCAAAATAGGAGACTTCACTGAAGGGCACAAGTGCTCCATTTCCACAACGTGGCAGTGCTGTGGCCTCCACCACCCGCCAAGTCACCATGGGGGGGTCTCACATGTTTTGGATCACATATCAAACTATCAACCTCCTCACAAGGAAACTTCCCTCTGGTACAGAGCCAAGCCACAAGTTGTCTGCATGAGCTGAGCCTCCCTTTTTATGAACTGCTTCTGCTATAGTCACCTTTAGAATTTTTTTTTCTTTTACAAGAAACACACACAATGTAATAACCATCTGGCCCCTTTATTTCTCAGTGGAGCTGTGTGTGCTCAGCACTGACCTTGCTGGCTTTGCATTTGGCTGGAAGCAATCCTCTTATTAAATCAGAAACCAAAGGGGACCCCTGCCCCTTACCCCTGACCCCATGACAAACCTGACGCTGGCCTCATCCTGACATCACCAGTCTGGCATTTAAATGCCAACATTTCTCCAAAGAGCCGTGATGAAGGCAGTAGGCAGTGCATGACTTTTTATACTTCATTTCACATTTATAGGAAGAAAAGAAAAGGGAAAATGTCAGAGGAAATTCAGTTCTGACATCCAAGGCAGATTTCTCGTTGAGCAGAGAGGGAGACTGCAAAGGAGTGGATTTCAGGAGAAGCTGGAGCCCCTCCCAAGTCACCCCATGTCCTCAGACTGCTGTCTGCAATCTTGCCATCAAAGTGGCTGGCCTTTGCTGAGTATCTGCTGTGTGCCAAGGACTGTGCTTGACCTTTTGCATGCCCTGTCTCCATTCCTCCACCCCCTTACTTATCTTGCAAACAAGGTGGTGTAGCCAGTCTGAGAAAGACATGCTTGGCAAAGTGGGGAGAAATCCAGATCCTGCCAGGTCAACTCTTGACCGCTTTTGGTGAAGGGTGACCCAAGGTGTTAATTCTGTGACATCTCTAGGCTGTGCAAGCATTGAGGCTGAGACACACAGATGGCCCCAGTTGTGACACCAGAAGAATCCCAAGGCACTAAGGGAGAGGTCTAAAAGAGAGGTCAGAGGTAAGACGCTGTCAGGTAGCATCTGCCCTAAGGGTAATGTCTGGAGTGAGATGGAACAGAGAGAACTTGGGTGGGGCAGAAGAGGTGTCCTGCACATATCATTAAACCACCCTCATTTTTAAGTCAAGACATTGACTTGGGATTTGACCAATATCCTACTTTAAGCAGTTACTCTTTAGTTAGGTTTAGTTAGGTTTAGTTACTTGCTTGGTGGTTGTTCCATTTCTTGAGGCTGACTTGGCCTATCCCTGCTCTTACACACACAAACTTAGCAGTTTATTCCTACTAAGGCAACTAGAGTCTCCAATTTAGAGATGCCCCATTACAACAGATAAACAAAATGAGACTCAGAAACATTAAGGAGTTTGCCTCAGTTCGCCAAACCCATAGGTGCTGAGCGACGCCTCAAACCCAGAGTTAATTATTTTCCTGCTACATTATCTTGCGTTTTGGCCAGTTAAATTCAGAAATTTTACATATTTTTATTTGAATTGCATCAAAAAACTGTTTTTCATTTTTATTAATCTAACCAAAATTGTTTGCTTGTTAGTCTTAATAACCTTCTGACGCCTCTTTATTGCCTGCAGAAGAGGTTGCAAACACCTTGCGATGGTTTTCAAGATTCTGCAAGGTCCTCTCAACCTACCTTTGCTTCCTTATAAATACTCCATCGAGTGGTGTGGAACAATTGGCTGCTCTTGGAAACCTTTAAGAGCTTCATAGTCCCCTGCCTTTACTATTTCTGGAACTTGGCATTCCCTCTATTTCTATATCTCCTAAAGTGGTGGAAGTGGCTTGTAATCAGGCAGTGGGTGGAAGTTGGACGACTTTGAAAAACATGATGGAGAAAGCCTAGGTTACTTTGAATAGAGTGGTATATATGGACCCTGCTGAAGTGAATGGGGAGAACTTTAGAAAAAGTTCTCAATCATTTTAGAAAAAGCCTAAACTTCAGTGAAGAGGCTGTTCATAGACATCTGTACTTGGAGGATACTCAAGGTGAGGACTCAGAAGGAAGTGAGGAACACATTATTGGACACTGGAGGAAGGGGCATCCTTGTTATGCAGTAGTAGAAATCTTAGCAACATAGTATCTTGCACAATTTCAGAGAGATTCAAAGAGTTAGGAGGACCAGCAAACTATTGGTTGTTTGAAGATGGATGGGGCAGTATGGTGGGGAATGCTGTTGGTCTAAAGAGTTGAAAGAGAATCCCAGCTGATAGACACAGGAATGGGGTTCTATAGCTGCAAGGGACTGAATTCTGCCAAAAAAACCTAACCAACTTAGATAAGAGACCAGGCTAGCCAACACCTTGTTTTCAGCCTTGTGAGACTCTAAGGAGAGGAACTGGGTGAACCCAACCTACAGAATTGCGTGTTGTTTTAAGCCACTGGTTTTGGGTAATTTGTTCCAGCAGCAATGGGAAAACACTACACTAAAACTCATCTCACTTCTTAAATCTGTTGTGTGTATCTTTCGTGTTTTGGGAAAATTCTCATCCACTCTCCCATATATTTTTTCTAACCCATTCTTTCTGTCTCCTCTTCTGGCCCTCAAATTATATGCTAGATATTTTCACTGTGTTCCTTAGGTTTCTTTTGTTTTCTTTTTGTTTTAAGTATATGTTCATTTTTTTTTTTCCTCACTAATATTTAGACAGATAGGAAAGTAGAGTTTATTCTACTAGCCTATCTTCCAGTTCACCAATCCTACTTTCAGTTTTGTCCAACCTACTGAGTTCTTAATTTCATTTTTGTATCTTTCAATTTTTATAAATTCCATTTGATTCATTTTCCTATATTTCAGTCGACTAATGAATTTATCTGTCTTGCCATCTATTTTCTTGACCCTATTATTAGGGCTAGGGTTAGGGTTATATTTCTTGGCGTATTTTCCATTGCTATATTCCTATTGTTGGCTTTTTTTCTTGGTCTGGATTTTTGTACCTCATACTGTTAGATTAAAATCCAGTCACTGTGTATCAAAAATTGATAAGACTCTAGATGATGCCATTTTCCCTCAGGTATAGTTCAGCCTATCCCCTGACAAGTGATTAGAGTAGAAGCAAATCATTTCAACCCAGTAGGTGGCTGAACACTCTTGAGCCTGGTTTTCAATCTTTGTAAGACCTGGTCTATTTCTGGTTTACCCTCACTGCTAGGGTATAGCCCACCAAGTGTCCCAACAAGATCCTTCAATTTTTTTACCCTGCTGTTTTTCACTATTTTATGCTAACGTTGTTAGGCTCTGATGTTACAGCTTAATCAGGAAATCCCTTGCACTTCTCTGCACTTCCCTTCTTTCTGGGGCTTTGGTGCCTTTAGCAAATTTTGGCTTATTTTCTTCTGCCGTTCTTAGAAGTCTTCAAAGGATCTGCTGAGTCACTGTTTTCTGCTTGACTTTCTCCTGGGCTGTTCCTCCTTTCACCCAGGACACTTAATCAGCATAACATCCAGGATGTTGAACTTATCTCAGAGAGCTTCCCTCCTCTTCAGGATGTTAGACCCTAAAGTCCAGGCTTCTTGGAAACCTTTTATTCCACCTTGCAGAGGAGGAAACAGGAGGACCTTCAGTCATAGGAGGATTTGATGGGCCAAGCCGGGAAGTAAACCATATCACTTTTGTTCATAATCCATTGTCTACACATGATCACTTCAACCACAAGGAAGGCGGAAAAGTGTGGTATGCCTGTGTCTGGAAAGAAAGGGAATGGGAAACATGTGTCATGTCATGGTCTACACTTAATAGGCATTTGGTGAGTTTAATAACATTGGAAATGTTGCAAGATGAACCAAATGACCTCTGAAAGTGACTTCGGTCTCAGTCATCACTGTTAAATTCCTGAATGTGATTTATTTAAGAATTTCCTACAGCACAGATGATACACAAAAATATAAGAAGACAAAAACATTCTGCTCATTCTTTTAGGAATTAAATGCTGCAATCGTAATATTAGGGAATTTTCTTGTTGAAGTGCCAAGATAGTCCTTATGACTTAGAATTTACAATGGGTTCTCTTAAAAATATCATTCCTGCACAAATTAATTCAGCCAGTCCTCTTGATATTCAGGTTCAATGAGCTGGAATATATGTTCACTGGGTATTGGATACTCAAAACTTCATCTAGCATAAGACTAAAGTGCTTTTGTATCCAAGGAGAATATGAGCTTATTTTAAATTTTCATTATTGTTAAATTATGGTTTAAGCCTTAACTCTATGAATTTACCACCTCAGGACTTTTAATAGGTATTTGGGGAATGCAAGAAGAGCAAAATCAAAGTACCTTTTCTTGAAGGTATTGTACCATAGCTAATGAAAACTAGACCAAGAAAATGATGATGAAATAGTAGAGTTGGAAAACATCAACATTTGGATCTGAATACAAGAACATGCAAAGAGGGCTATTATTAGTGATTTTAAAAAATAATCTTTATTTTTAGATCAATTTTAGGCTTACAGAAAAACTGAGCAGAAAGTACAGAGAGCTCCCATACACCTCCTTCTTCCTAGTTTGCACTATTATTAACATCTTGCATTGGTGGGATACTCTTTTTATAATTGATGAACAGATAGTGATTTATCATTAACTAAAGTCTATAGTTTACATTAAGGTTCACTCTTTGGGTTTTACAGTTACATAGGTTTTGGCAAATGCATAATGTCATGTATCCACAATTTATAATATCATAAAGAATAGTTTACTGCCCTAAAAATCCCCTGTGCTCCCCTTGTTCATCTCTCCTTCCTCCCCCTGGAAACCCTCTTGAACAATGATTTTTTTTTTTTAATCCCTATAGTCTTGCCTTTTCAAAAATGTCATGTAGTTAGTATCAGAGTATGTGGCCTTTTCAGACTGACTTCTTTCACTTACCAGTATGCCTCTAAGTTTCTCCCATGTCTTCTCATGGCTTGATACCTCATTTATTTTTATTATTGAGTAATATTCCACTGTATAGATGTACTACAATTTGGTTATCCATTTACTTATTGGAGGACATCCTGGTTGCTACCAAATTTTAGAATTGCTATAAAAATTTGTTTGCAGGTTATTGTGTAGACATAGATTTTCAAGTCGTTTGGGTAAATACCAAAGGGTGCAACTACTGGATCATATGGGAAGACTATGTTTAGCTTTGCAACAAACTGGCATGCTGTGTTCCAAAGTGGCTGCATCATTATGCATTTGCACCAACATTGAATGAGAGTTCTTGTTGCTTCACATACTCACCAGCATTTGGTGTTGTCCGTGTTTTGGATTTTGGACATTCTGGGAGATGTATCTCATTTTAGTAGTATCTTGTTTTAATTTTCATTTCCCTGATGCTTTCTTATGCTAGTTGCCATCTGTTTACCTTCTTTGGTGAGCCACCTGTTAAAGTCTTTGGCCCACTTTTTAATTGGGTTGTTTGATCTCTCATTGTTGAGTTTTAAGTGTTCTTTGTATATTTTGGATGACAGTCCTTTATCATACATGAATTTTTCAAACATTTTCTCCCAGTCTGTAATTTGTCTTTTCATTCTCTTAACCATGGTTTCACAGATCAGAAGTTTTTATTCTTACTGAAGTCCAGCTTACCAATTTTTTTTCTTTCATGGACTATGCTTTTGGTGTTGAATCTAAAAAGTCATCACCAAACCTAAGGTCACCTAGATTTCCTCCTATGTTATCTTCTAGGAATTTTATAGTTGTGTCTTACATTTAGGTCTATGATCCATTTTGAGTAAATTTTTGTGAAAGATGTAAAGTCAGTGTCTAGTTTTATTTTTTGTTCTTTTTGCATGTGAATATCCAGTTCCTACCGCACCATTTGTTGAAAGGACTATATTTTCTCTATTGTATGGTCTTTGGTCCTTTGTCAAAGATCAGTTGACTATATTTATGTGGATCTATTTCTGTCTCTATTCTGTTCCATTGTCCTATTCATTTATTCTTTCACTAAGCAATTCAATGAATCACACTGTTTCTTGATTACTGTAGGTTTATAGTAAGTTTTGAAGTTAGGTAGTGTCTACCACCCTCCAACTTTGTTCTTTGATTAGTGGTTTTCTTTTTTTTTCCTTTTATTCCTTTTTTTGTGGAGGGTGGTTAGAGGTTAATTTTGACTTTAATTTTCAGGGCACATGCAAAATTCTTTAGAGATGTTCCATATCTATAGGATGAAGTCCAGATGCCTGAGTATTTAAAGACATATATAGTCTAGGTCCTGCTTACATTTTTTTTTAAAACATCATCTACTACTCCAGGCATACCTATCCACTCCCTGTTCCTCAAACTCCCCTCAAACTCTCATACCTCTCTTCCTTGAGTACCTTGTCCTGTATGATTGGAATTCCCTTCTGTTTGTTTCCACCTGGATAAATCATCTAGTCCTATTGAGTATGTCTCTGAGCCAACCCTATAAATGTGTTTCTTGATCTTTCCCAGTCTGGCTTAGTACTGCCCTCCATTTATTCTTCCATCACAGACACCCTATTCCAGGCACTGTACTTGCCCTTGGGATACAATGATCTAGTCTAGGATGAACCTTATATCTTGATGAAAGACCAACTAGAAATATTTAAATAACACAAACCCAGGTTATGATAATCACTATAGAGAAAAAAGTAAAGGGCCAGGATAGAAACTAAACGATAAAGGAGATCCTACTTTAGGAAAGAAGGTAAAGAAAGACTTTTCTGAGTAGGAGCCATTTGTACTGAGATATGATGGATGATGAAAACTTGCCTCACTGAAAAAGCATCTCATGAAAGGGCTTTTGCAAAGGATCCCAAGGGAGAAGAGAGCTCAATGCACTGAAGAACAAGCTCAATACGCTGAAGAACAAGCAGGGAGCAAGGGGATGGGGCATGAGATGAGGCTGGACATGTAGTCAATGTTCAAACCAGGCAGTGCTTTAGAGCCCCCCGTATAGACAATCAATTTTATTTTAGGCACAATGGTCCCATTGAAGGATTTTATGTAAGGCAGTGAAATTATCTGATTTACACTTAAGTGCTCATCGACTGCTATATAGAGAATTATATGGAAGCAGTAATTAGGGTTGCCATGTAATTTATCACCCACTGGGACACTTTTAAGTGTGAAAGGGAGATTATTAATAATTATGCTAAGTCAATAGACACACACTGTGACATATGCTGGCCCAAGCAATAACAGACACAAGGCAAAGCTAATAGTGGTTGCTGGATTCTGAAGAAGGTTGATAGCCTAAGAAATAATAAATGAAGATTTGAAAAAATCAGATGGTTTCATGATATGTTTTGGAGGTAGAATCAAGAGTACTATTGCTGACATTCAGCTAGAGGATGGAGAATAATCAAGTACCTCTAGTTTCTGATTTGAGCAACTGCATTCACAGAATTTCCTGAGTAGGGAAAGGAGTTTTGGGGGAAATTTGTTTGGCACAGAGGCAGGGGAAAAGTCTATGTCTATGTCTAATCCATAATAGAGCTCTAAACTCGAATGTTGCTGAGATATATGGTGGAGATGATAGGTGGGGTATTTGTATCTCTCTATTTAGGAACTTAGAGATGAAGAATGGATAAGAAGTATATGTCTGGGTATCATCAGCAAGTAAGTGAATTTAAATAAATATTAGTGCAAGTGGTCACATAGAAAGTGTGAAAATGAATACAAAAGAGCATAGGTTCAGGTCCAGAGAAACAGAAGTATAGACAGTAGAGGAGGAATTCTCAGTGAGGCTGAGAAGAAATAGCCTTTGAGATGGAGGACAATTCAGAAGACTGTGGACACATGGAATCTGAGAGAGGAGAGTGTTTCATGAAGGTTTTAACTCTGTGAAGTGCTGCTGAGTGAAGTGGAGGATATGCGCATAGGGAGGTACCTACCTTACGAGTCATTGTGATCTTAAGAACAGCAGTTTTTTTAAGTGGAGGCAGAAGAAACCTGGTTGGAAAATAATAAAGAGTGAATTGCAGGCTTGAAAGAAAATATAGTATATTTAAATATCTGTCTATCTATCTATCATCTATCTATCTATCTATCTATCTATCTATCTATCATCTATCTATCTATCTATCATCTATCTATCCATATATCTATAGATTGATAAATATAATATCAAGAAATTTGCCATAAAGGGAAAAGATGGAATTAGAGGGAAGCAATAGTGGGATGGGGATGCGAGGCTTAAGGGAGTATTTTTTTTTAATTTTTATCATATAGTCTTTTTTTTTTAAACATCTTTATTGGAGTATAATTGTTTTACAATGGTGTGTTAGTTTCTGCTTTATAACAAAGTGAATCAGTTATACATATACATATATTCCCGTATCTCTTCCCTCTCGTGTCTCCCTCCCTCCCACCTCCCTATCCCACCCCTCTAGGTGGTCACAAAGCACAGAGCTGATCTCCCTGTGCTATGTGGCTGTTTCCCACCAGTTATCTATCTTACCTTTGGTACTGCATATATGTCCATGCCACTCTCTCACTTTGTCCCAGCTTACCCTTCTACCTCCCCGTGTCCTCAAGTCCATTCTCTAGTAGGTCTGCATCTTTATTCTCGTCTTGCCCCTAGGTTCTTCATGACTATAATTTTTTTTTTTTAGATTCCATATATATGTGTTAGCATATGGTATTTGTTTTTCTCTTTCTGACTTACTTCACGCTGTATGACAGACTCTAGGTCCATCCACCTCACTACAAATAACTCAATTTTGTTTCCTTTCATGGCTGAGTAATATTCCACTGTATATATGTACCACATCTTCTTTATCCATTCATCTGTCGATGGACACTTAGGTTGCTTCCATGTCCTGGCTATTGTAAATAGAGCTGCAATGAACATTGTGGGTACATGACTCTTTTTGAATTATGGTATCCTCTGGGTATATGTCCAGTAGTCGGATTGCTGGGTCATATGGTAGTTTTATTTTTAGTTTTTTAAGGAACCTCCATACTGTTCTCCATAGTGACTGTATCAATTTACATTCCCACCAACAGTGCAAGAGTGTTCCATTTCTCCACACCCTCTCCTGCATTTATTGTTTGTAGATTTTTTGATGATGGCCATTCTGACCGGTGTGAGATGATATCTCATTGTAGTTTTGATTTGCATTTCTCTAATGATTAATGATGTTGAGCATTCTTTCATGTGTTTGTTGGCAATCTGTACACCTTCTTTGGAGAAATGTCTATTTAGGTCTTCTGCCCATTTGGATTGGGTTGTTTGTTTTTGATATTGAGTGCATGAGCTGCTTGTAAATTTTGGAGGTTAATCCTTTGTCAGTTGCTTCATTTGCAAATATTTTCTCCCATTCTGAGAAAGGGAGAATGGGAGTTCTCTAAATGTTTGATAGAATTCACCTGTGAAACCATCTTGTCCTGGGTTTCTGTTTGTTGGAAGATTTTTAATCACAGTTTCAATTTCAGTGCTTGTGATTGGTCTGTTCATATTTTCTATTTCTTCCTGGTTCAGTCTCGGAAGGTTGTACATTTCTAACAAGTTGTCCATTTCTTCCAGGTTGTCTATTTTATTGGCATATAGTTGCTTGTAATAATCTCTCATGATCCTTTGTATTCCTGCAGTGCCAGTTGTTACTTCTCCTTTTTCAACTCTAATTCTATTGATATGAGTCTTCTCCCTTTTTTTCTTGATGAGCCTGGCTAATGGTTTACCAATTTTGTTTACCTTCTCAAAGAACCAGCTTTTAGTTTTATTGTTCTTTGCTCTTTTCTCCTTCATTTCCTTTTTAATTTATTTCTGATCTGATCTTTATGATTTCTTTCCTTCTGCTAACTTTAGGGGTTGTTTGTTCTTCTTTCTCTAATTGCTTTAGGTGTTAGGTTAGGTTGTTTATTTGAGATGTTACTTGTTTCTTAAGCTAGGATTGTATTGCTATAAACTTCCCTCTTAAAACTGCTTTTGCTGCATCCCATAGGTTTTGGGTGGTCATGTTTTCATTGTCATTTGTTTCTAGGTATTTTTTGATTTCCTCTTTGATTTCTTCAGTGATTTCTTCGTTATTAAGTAGTGTATTGCTTAGCCTCCTTGTGTTCATATTTTTTACAGATTTTTTCCTGTAACTGATATCTAGTTTCACAGCGTTGTGGTCAGAAAAGATACTTGATACGATTTCAATTTTCTTAACTCTACCAAGGCTTGATTTGTGACCCAAGATATGCTCTATCCTGAAGAATGTTCCATGAGCACTTGAGAAGAAAGTGTATTCTGTTGTTTTTGGACAGAATGTCCTATAAATACCAATGAAGTCCATCTTGTTTAATGTATCATTTAAAGCTTGTGTTTCCTTATTTATTTTCATTTTGGTTGATCTGTCCTTTGATGAAAGTGGGGTGTTAGGGTCCCCTACTATGATTGTGTTACTGTCGATTTCCCCTTTTATAGCTGTTAGTATTTGCCTTATGTACTGAGATGCTCCTATGTTGGGTGCATAAATATTTACAATTGTTATATCTTCTTCTTGAATTGATCCCTTCATCATTATGTAGTGTCCTTCTTTGTCTCTTGTAATAGTCTTTCTTTTAAAGTCTATTTTGTCTGATATGAGAATTGCTCCACCAGCTTTCTTTTGGTTTCCATTTGCATGGAATATCTTTTTCCATCCCCTCACTTTCAGTCTGTATGTGTCCCTATGTCTGAAGTGGGTCTCTTGTAGACAGCATACATACGGGTCTTGTTTTTGTATCCATTCAGCCAGTCTACGTCTTTTGGTTGGAGCATTTAATCCATTTACATTTAAGGTAATTATCTATATCTATGTTCCTATTACCATTTTCTTAATTGCTTTGGGTTTGTTATTGTAGGTCTTTTCCTTCTCTTATGTTTCCTGCCTAGAGAATTTCCTTTAGCATTTGTTGTAAAGCTGGTTTGGTGGCACTGAATTCTCTTAGCTTTTGCTTCTCTGTAAAGGTTTTAATTTCTCTGTCAAACCTGAATGAGATCCTTGCTGAGTAGAGTAGTCATGGTTGTAGGTTTTTGTCTTTCATCACTTTAAATATGTCCTGCCACTCCCTTCTGGCTTGCAGAGTTTCTGCTGAAAGATCAGCTGTTAACCTTATGGGGATTCCCTCATATGTTTTTTGTTTTTCCTTTGCTGTTTTTAATATTTTTTGTTTGTTTTTAATTTTTGATAGTTTGATTAATATGAGTCTTGGCATGTTTCTCCTTAGATTTATCTGGTATGGGACTGTCTGTGCATCCTGGACTTAATTAACTATTTCCTTTCCCATATTAGGGAAATTCAACTATAATCTCTTCAAATATTTTCTCAGTCCCTTTCTTTTTCTCTTCTTCTTCTGGGACCCCTATAATTCGAATGCTGGTGCATTTACTGTTGTCTCAGAGGTCTCTGAGACTGTCCTCAATTCTCTGCATCTATTGAGATGGTCATATGTTTTTTCTCCTTCAATTTGTTAATATGGTGTATCACGTTGATTTATTTGTGTATATTGAAGAATCCTTGCATTCCAGGAATAAACCCCACTTGATCATGGTGTATGATCCTTTTAATGTTCTGTTGGATTCTGTTTGCTAGTATTTTGTTGAGGATTGTTGGATCTATGTTCATCAATGACATTGGTCTGTAGTTTTCTTTCTTTGTGACATCTTTGTCTGGTTTTGGTATCAGGGTGATGGTGGCCTCGTAGAATGAGTTTGGGAGTGTTCCTCCCTCTGCAATATTTTGGAAGAGTTTGAGAAGGATAGGTGTTAGCTCTTCTCTAAATGTTTGATAGAATTCGCCTGTGAAGCCATCTGGTCCTGGGCTTTTGTTTCTTGGAAGATTTTTAATCACAGTTTCAATTTCAGTGCTTGTGATTGGCCTGTTCATATTTTCTATTTCTTCCTGGTTCAGTCTCGGCAGTTGTGCATTTCTAAGAATTTGTCCATTCCTTCAAGGTTGTCCATTTTATTGGCATATAGTTTTTTGTAGTAATCTCTCATGATCCTTTGTATTTCTGCAGTGTCAGTTACTACTTCTACTTTTTCATTTCTAACTCTATTGATTTGAGTCTTCTCCCTTTTTTTCCTGATGAGTCTGGCTAATGGTTTATCGATTTTGTTTATCTTCTCAAAGAATCAGCTTTTAGTTTTATTGATCTTTGCTATCATTTCCTTCATTTCCTTTTCATTTATTTCTGATCTGATCTTTATGATTTCTTTCCTTCTGCTAACTTTGGGGTTTTTTTGTTCTTCTTTCTCTAATTGCTTTAGGTGCAAGGTTAGGTTGTTTATTTGAGATGTTTCCTGTTTCTTAAGGTAGGATTGCATTGCTATAAACTTCCCTCTTAGAACTGCTTTTGCTGCATCCTAGAGGTTTGGGGTCATCGTGTCTCCATTGTCATTTTTTCCTAGGTATCTTTTGATTTCCCCTTTGATTTCTTCAGTGATCACTTGGCTATTAAGTAGTGTATTGTTTAGCCTCCATGTGTTTTTATTTTTTACAGATCTTTTCCTGTAATTGATATCTAGTCTCATAGCATTGTGGTCGGAAAAGATACTTGATACGATTTCAATTTTCTTAAATTTAACAAGGCTTGATTTGTGACCCAAGATATGATCTATCCTGGAGAATGTTCCATGAGCGCTTGAGAAAAATGTGTATTCTGTTGTTTTTGGGTGGAATGTCCTATAAATGTCAATTAAGTCCATCTTGTTTAATGTATCATTTAAAGCTTGTGTTTCCTTATTTATTTTCATTTTGGATGATCTGTCCATCAGTGTAAGTGGGGTGTTAAAGTCCCCTATTATGATTGTGTTACTGTCGATTTCCCCTTTTATGGCTGTTAGTATTTGCCTTATCTTTTGAGGTGCTCCTATGTTGGGCGCATAAATATTTACAATTGTTATATCTTCTTCTTGGATCAATCCCTTGATCATTATGTAGTGTCCTTCTTTGTCTCTTGTAATAGTTTATTTTAAAGTCTATTTTGTCTGATATGAGAATTGTTACTCCAGCTTTCTTTTGATTTCCATTTGCATGGAATATCTTTTTCCATCCCCTCACTTTCAGTCTATATATGTCCCTACGTCTGAAGTGGGTCTCTTGTAGACAGCATATATATGGGTCTTGTTTACTATCCATTCAGCCAGTCTGTGTCTTTTGGTGGGAGCATTTAATCCGTTTACATTTAAGGTAATTATCAATATCTATGTTCCTATTCCCATTTTCTTAAATGTTTTGGGTTTGTTATTGTAGGTGTTTTCCTTCTCTTGTGTTTCCTGCCTAGAGAAGATCCTTTAGCATTTGTTGTAAAGCTGGTTTGGTGGTGCTGAACTCTCTCTGCTTTTGCTTGTCTGTAAATATTTTAATTTCTCCATCAAATCTGAATGAAATCCTTGCTGGGTAGAGTAATCTTGGTTGTAGGTTTTTCTCCTTCATCACTTTAAATATGTCCTGCCACTCCCTTTTGGCTTGCAGAGTTTCTGCTGAAAGATCAGCTGTTAACCTTCTTGGGATTCCCTTGTGTGCTATTTGTTGTTTTTCCCTTGCTGATTTTAATATGTTTTCTTTATATTTAATTTTTGATAGTTTGATTAATATGTGTCTTGCCGTGTTTCTCCTTGGATTTATCCTTTATGGGACTCTCTGTGCTTCCAGGACTTGATTAACTATTTCCTTTCCCATATTAGGGAAGTTTTCAACTATAATCTCTTCAAATATTTTCTCAGTCCCTTTCCTTTTCTCTTCTTCTTCTGGGACCCCTATAATTCGAATGTTGGTGTGCTTAATGTTGTCCCAGATGTCTCTGATACTGTCTTCAGTTCTTTTCATTCTTTTTTCTTTATTCTGCTCTGCAGTAGTTATTTCCACTATTTTATCTTCCAGGTCACTTATCCTTTCTTCTGCCTCAGTTATTCTGCTATTGATCCCTTCTAGAATATTTTTAATTTCATTTACTGTGCTGTTCATCATTGCTTGTTTCCTCTTTAGTTCTTCTACATTCTTGTTAAATGTTTCTTGCATTTTGTCTATTCTATTTCCAAGATTTTGGATCATCTTTACTATCATTATTCTGAATTCTTTTTCAGGTACACTGCTTATTTCCTCTTCATTTGTTAGGTCTGGTGGGTGTTTACCTTGCTCCTTCATCTGTTGTGTGTTTTTCTGTATTCTCATTTTGCTTATCTTACTGTGTTTGGGTTCTCCTTTTAGCAGGCTGCAGGTTCGTAGTTCCCGTTGTTTTTGGTGTCTGTCCCCAGTGGCTATGGTTGGTTCAGTGGGTTGTGTAGGCTTCCTGGTAGAGGGGACTAGTGCCTGTGTTCTGGTGGCTGAGGCTGGATCTTGTCTTTCTGGTGGGCACGTCCACGTCTGGTGGTGTGTGTTGGGGTGTCTGTGGCCTTATTATGATTTTAGGCAGCCTCTCTGCTAATGGATGGGGTTGTGTTCCTGTCTTGCTAGTTGTTTGGCATAGGGTGTCCAGCACTGTAACTTGCTGGTCGTTGAATGAAGCTGGGTCTTAGTGTTGAGATGGAGATCTCTGGGAGATTTTCACTGTTTGATATTACATGGAGCTGGGAGGTCTCTTGTGGACCAGTGTCCTGGACTTGGCTCTCCCACCTCAGAGTCACAGCAGTGACTCCTGGCTGGAGCACAAAGAGCCTTTCATCCACATGGCTCAGAATAAAAGGGAGAAAAAATAGAAAGAAAGAAAGAAAGAAAGAAAGAAGAGGATAAAATAAAATAAAAGAAAGTAAGATAAAATAAATTTATTAAAATAAAAAATAAAAAGTAATTATTAAGAAAATAATTTTCAAAAAGGAAAAAAAGGAAAAAAAAAACAAAAACGGATGGACAGAACCCTAGGACAAATGGTGAAAGCAAAGCTATACAGACAAAATTTCCCACAGAAGCATACACATACATACTCACAAAAAGAGGAAAAGGGGAAAAAATTATATATTTTGCTGTCAAAGTCAACCTCCTCAATTTGGGATGACTCATTGTCTATTCAGGTATTCAACAGATGCAGGTACGTCAAATTGATTGTAGAGCCTTAATCCGCTGCTTCTGAGGCTGCTGGGAGAGATTTCCCTTTCTCTTCTTTGTTCGCACAGCTCCTGGGGTCCAGCTTTGGATTTGGACCCGCCTCTGCATGTAGGTCACCTGAGGGCATCTGTTCTTCACTCAGACAGGATGGGGTTAAAGGAGCAGCTGTTTCGGGGGCTCTGGCTCACTCAGGCCAGGGGAAGGGAGGGGTATGGATGCCGGGTGAGCCTGCAGCGGCCGAGGCCGGCGTGACGTTGCACCAGCCTGAGATGCTGTGCGTTCTCCCGGGGAAGTTGTCCCTGGATCACGTGACCCTGGCAGTGGCGGGCTGCACAGGCTCCCGGGAGGGGCGGTGTGGAGACTGACCTGTGCTCGCACGCAGGCTTCTTGGTGGCGGAAGCAGCGGCCTGCCCTTCTTTGGGGTCTGCGCTGATAGACGCGGCTCACGCCCATCTCTGGAGCTACTTTAAGCAGTGCTCTGAATCCCCTCTCCTCGCGCACCAGGAAACAAAGAGGCAAGAAAAAGTCTCTTGCCTGTTCGGCAGCTCCAGACCTGTTCCTGGACTCTCTCCCGGCTAGCCATGGTGCACTAACTCCTTCAGGCTCTGTTCACGCAGCCAACCCCAGTCCTCTCCCTGGGATCCGACCGAAGTCCGAGCCTCAGCTCCCATCCCTGCGTGCCCTGGCGGGTGAGCAGACAAGCCTCTCGGGCTGGTGAGCGCTGGTCGGTACTGATCCTCTGCGCGGTAATCTCTCTGCTTTGCCATCCACATCCCTGTTGCTGTGCTCTCCCCCGTGGCTCTGAAGCTCCCCATCCTGCCACCCACCGTCTCTGCCCATGGAGGGGCTTCCTAGTGTGTGGAAACCTTTCCTCCTTCATAGCTCCCTCCCACTGATGCAGGTCCCGTCCCTATTCCTTTGTCTCTGATTTTTTTCTTTTTTCTTTTGCCCTACCTAGGTATGTGGGGAGTTTCTTGCCTTTTGGGAGGTCTGAGGTCTTCTGCCAGCGTTCAGTGGGTGTTCTGTAGGAGCAGTTCCACGTGTAGATGTATTTCTGATGTATCTGTGGGGAGGAAGGTGACCTCTGCTTCTTACACTTATGCCATCTTCTCAAATCCCTACATGAATATTTCTAATGCACAAATGCTCCTTTGAGTTGTGTGACAGGTGCCTCCCAGGATCAAGGAAAGAAAATACTGAAAAAATAAATAACTACCCATGTAGTATCTGGCTAGTTAAGGTCTAATTATGTTTGACTTGGGTACCAAGGAGAATAACCATAGCCTACTTGGAATATTAAGGAATGAGATAAAGTTACTCAACAGGAAAGAAAAGAAATCTGTTGTATAATAAAGAATTTGGCTGGCCTTCATCCTGGGAGGTAACCTCTTAAGTCCTTGAAATTACGTGAGTGACAGGAGTGTTTGTTATTTATGCTGGGCCCATCACACCCCTGTCACCTGAGTATATGCTAATGAGCTAACTCATCATGGGCCCCTAGATAGTTTTAAATTTGGGACTGGCCACACCAGAAGGACCAACAGTGTGATTAGAGGATTGGGGCTTTGAGCCACTGATATCAGCCTGACCTCCTGGGAGAGGAGGAGGCTGGAGACTGAGTTCAAACATGTGGCCAATGATTCAGTCAATCGTGCCCACATAATAAATATTCTGGACACTTGGGCTTGAGTGAGCTTCTCTGGTTGGTGCTATGCAATGATTTGCCAGGAGGATGACATATTCTGGGGACACAGAAGCTTTGTGTTTGGGACCCTCCCAGACCTCGAATTATGCATCTCTCCTTTTTGGCTGGTAGACATTTGTGTTCTTTTGTTGTAATAAAACTAGCATTGTACATAGAGTACTTTCCTGAGTTCTGTGAGTTGTTGTAGCATATTATCAACCCTGAGGAAGTGATAGGAGCCCCCAGATTTGTAACCAGTGGTCGGAAGTGCCGGTTGCCTGAGAACCTTTGAACATGAGGCTAGAGTTTGAGGTAAGGGGAGTCTTATGGAGAACTGAACCTTCAACCTGTGAAGCTGGGTCTCATTCTGGGTAGTTAGTGTCACAAATGAATCGCACCTCCTTTTCTTCCCAAAGTGGAGGTGAGAAGAACAAAGGGCAAAGGCTGAAAGTTCATTTTCCTTGTCCCCTGGAGATATTCTCTCCACAACAACAAGGCTGAGAGGAACTTCCCTGCAAGTTGAGAGGAGGATTAATGTAGACAATGGATGCTATGTGCCTAATAGATGGCCAAGCACAGAGAGTAGGGACTTAAATGAAATACTGGCATAAAAAACAGTGCTCAACCCTCATGGCATAATGAACTCTGTGGCTCCATAAATTCTCCTAAAATTCTGCTTGTCAAAGACCTTTGTCTGAACTTATGTCACTCTGGGGCCCTGAAGAGTCAGTCCATTGGAAAGAGTAGTAACCCAGTGTCTGTTAGAGAAGATGGGATGTGGGCATCAGAAGGTGCCTGTTGACAAGGGGCTACTGCTTCAGAGGCAAAGGTCAGAGCTAGATTGCAAAAGGCACGCAGTAAGGGTGCTGAGGTTGTAGGTTAATGTGTAAGCAACTCCTTCCAGACATGTGACTGAAAACAGGGTGGTGGCTTAAGATAGGAGGAAAATCACCTTTTAGTTCAAAAACTTTCAACTCAAAGATTGAGTGAATTCTTATAGTCAGGTGGTTTCTACAAATGAAAGACTTTCTCTAATAATTCCCAAGACTGCTTTCCTATGAGGATACACATTTCCAAATTGTTTTGAAATGAGGAGACACAATCTTAGTATCATACAAACCTGGAACATCTATGCCTAGAATTATTTGTTCAAGCCCCCCCACCCCCACCCCATGAAATCCCAGTAAGTGGCAATTACTGATCACCTACCACATGCCAGAAGTCTCACATGCTTTATGCCATTAGGTGATGCCAACAGCTCTTCCAGGCAAGAATTAACAGTCCCATGTTGTGGGTGGTAACCCTGAGGTTTAGAGGGGACCCTTATAAGCTCATGATAGCAAAGGGAGCTAGAAGAGGGATCTAGCTAGGTGGATTTATTTCTAACTTTCTACTACCTTACAATATTTCTCTACAGTTGCTTGGAGGAAATTTGGGTACCTGAGTAAAGAGTTCAGACTTTTCAATTCATGAGGAAGGAGGAGGAAAGAGGTTTACAGAATTATTCAGGACATAAAGAGAAGGACATGGGCTTAGGGTCCCTTCCTTATCCCAAATCTTAGAGTTCCTACTGGTAATTCCAACCCTTCAAAATTATTACATCTAAGACGTAACGGATCTTCTACCCATTTTTTGATTGGGTTGTTTGCTTTTTTGATATTGAGCTGCATGAGCTGTTTGTATATTTTGGAGATTAAAACCCTGTTAGTTGCTTCATTTGTAAATATTTTCTCCCATTCTGAGGGTTGTCTTTTTGTTTTGTTTATGGTTTCCTTTGCTGTGCAAAAGCTTTTAAGTTTAATTAGGTCCCATTTGCTTATTTTTGTTTTCATTTTCATTACTCTAGGAGGTGGATCAAAAAAGATCTTGCTGTGATTTATGTCAAACAGTGTTCTGCCTATGTTTTCCTCTAAGAGTTTCATAGTGTCCAGCATTTACATTTAGGTCTTTAATCCATTTTGAGTTTATTTTTGTGTGTGGTGTTAGGGATTGTTCTAATTTCATTCTTTTACATGCAGCTGTACAGTTTTCCCAGCACCACTTATTGAAGAGGCTGTCTTTTCTCCATTGTATATTCTTGCCTCCTTTGTCATAGATTAGGTGACCATAGGCACATAGATTTATCTCTGGACTTTCTATCTTATTCCATTGATCTATATTTCTATTTTTGTGGAAGATTTAAATCGTCAAAAAGCACATGAAAGTATGCTCAACACCACTAATCATTAGAGAAATGAAAGTCAAAACTACAATGAGGTATCACCTCACACCTGTCAGAATGACCATCATCAAAAAATCTACAAATATATGCTGGAAAGGGTGTGGAGAAAAGGGAACCTCTTGCTGATGGGGATGTAAATTGATACAGCCACTATGGAGAACATTATGGAGGTTCCTTAAAAGACAAAAAATAGAACTACCATATGACCCAGCAATCCCACTTCTAGGTATATACCTGGACAGGACCATAATTCGAAAATATACATGCACCCCAATGTTCATTGCAACACTATTTACAATAGCCAGGACATGGAAACAACCTAAATGCCCATTAACAGAAGAATGAATAAAGAAGATGTGGTACATATATATCATGGAATATTACTCAGCTATAAAAAAGAACAAAATAATGCCATTTGCAGCAACATGGGTGGACCTAGAGATTGTCATACTGAGTGAAGTAAGTCAGACACAGAAAGACAAATATATGATATCACTTATGTGTGTAATCTGAAAAAAGGGTACAACTGAACTTAATATTTGCAAAACAGAAGTAAAGTCACAGATGTAGAAAACAAACTTAGGGTTACCAGGGGATAAGGGGGGGTGGGATAAATTGGGAGATTGGGACTGATATATACACACTACTATTTATAAAACAGATAACTAATAAGGACCTACTGTATAGCCCAGGGAACTCTACTCAATACTCTGCAATGGCTTATATGGGAAAAGAATCTTTAAAAAGAGTGGATATATGTATATGTATAACTGATTCACTTTGCTGTACACCGAGGACTAACACAACACTGTAAATCAACTATACTTCAATACAATTTTTTTTTAAATAAAAAAAAGAAGTAACAGAAGCTGGAAACCATTAAGAGATGTAAGCTACTTTACTAAACTAATTGATAACTGAATTATCAGGAATTGTTAAGAGAAATTTGTCTGTGTTTGAGCTAGATGCCTGAACTGTGCATGAGTCACGGGCATCCACATAAGGCTTATGTAAACTGTTCCTCTGCCCCACTCACAGATGGAATTTTTAACTGCCAAGACTAGTTAAATGTAGATGTGAATAGTTCAAACACAATCTGCTTATGTGCAGCTAAATATTCTGGTCTCTATATTCAAGACCTACAGAGAGTTAAGTATGACAGCAAATATTTAATACTTTTCATATCTAATGCTGGCTTTCCATTAAACTCTTTCCTTTCTCATCCAGGTTTTGAGTGACCCACCTGACATATTGCATTCTGATCATCCCCAAGATATTGTCCAGCCATGAGGTTTGGTTCCAAGATAGTCAAAGTGAGAAGAGAACACACACAAAGGCTGGAGGAGGTATCAAAAGCTACGTGCAAGCACAGAGCAGGACTGTGAACCAGAAAGGTGTTGATCCTCAGGAAGGATGCAGGGCCCGGGTTGGTCAGGGTGAGTGGGATGAGGGAGAAGAGGTGAGGAGACTGCTGTGAGTGTAGGGAGCAGGCCAGCTTCATAACCCAGAGCTCTCATGCCTGCTGGGCAGGCTATATTCACTTGCCCAAGCTACAGTATTCCATCCATCAGGACACACTGCTTCCCCCCTTTATAAACATCTCTGAATTGGGGATGTATCTTACTCCTATACTAAACATGACTTTTGTTTCTCAATGGTTCATAAAATAATAGTATGTCTTACGATTGTTGGTATCAACTTCAATGGACAGGGGAGCTGAGCCTCAATTTCCTTACATGTAAAATGTGAGAGGTGATAGTTAGCTCACAAAATCCATAAGAGAAATAAAATAAGACAACATGAGATGACATATATGTCAAAAAAGGAAAACATGGGTATTATTATTAAGCATTCCATATTTTAATCATTGGAGTGAGTATAATTGACATGGAAAACTAGCTTAAAGTCCCCATTGTTGAAAGGGACAATTTCTGACAATTTTACTTTTAACCTAAACTTTTTCTTTGTCACCCCAAACATAGTCAATTTTCTATCAGATTTCAGATGTGATCTCCATCTATCCACCCATCCATCAATTCATCCATCCATCCATCCATCCATCTATCCATCCATCCATCCATTTGTCCATCTGTCTGTCCATCCATCTATCCAGTCATTGTGCTGATATTTTGGGGGTTCTCCTTTAACTTTCGTTTCATATTTAACCTCAAAGCATACTTCATCCTATAAGCCAATTCTTACAAGTCCATTTCCACTTTCTAATGAGAACAAACAGCCTCTTCCTTGTCTAACTTCTCCTGGCCCTTATAGATAGTTACTTTTCCACACTCTTTCTTTTGTCACCCTCCAGATTGAACGAAGTCTATTCCTTTCACCTTCTTGGAGAGGTCTTTTCTCACAGCCTATTTCTCATTTTAAAAAATAAGCCCTTGGAGTAAAGGTAAAGAGAAGTAATATCAGCGGCAGCTTAGCTCTTTGGCAGAGAGAAGCACTGTTTGCCTGGCACCTGGTCCATCCAGAGTTCCTTCTCTGAGCTGAGAGGGAAGCTCAGCAGGAGTGCTCATAGGTTAATAGCCTGGCAGAAGAGGTAGCTCAGTAGCTCACTAGGGATTGTTATTACCTGGGGGGATGAAAAGAAATTAGAAAATTCCCTTTCACCCTTCCTCCTAGATTTTGAAATTGCCCAAAACAGAGAACCTTCATAATGGGAAATATCTGAGGGATGCATTTGACATTTTCAGGGAAGGACTTTCTTTCCCTCTTTCAAAGCCAGCAATTAAGCATTGTCTCCAGGGCCCCTTCTTGCATTTTTAACTTTGAAAATATTAAATATTTTCTGTTCTCACCTGCAAGTACAATATGCAGAGGGAAAAGAGGAGGGAGAAAAGTTCTTAGCTACTAAGAACTACTTAGCTTTTAGCTTGAGCCACCTACTCCATCACTGTAGCCTTAACAGCCCACTGCAACCACATTGTGTACCACTGCATTAGAGACAGAGGCTTGTTTGCATTGGGCAGTCCTTAGAAGGGTTTTCTGGCTCCTTGACACACAGCTCTATGGGATGATTGTATGCGCCATACTAAAGTAAATTAAGAGGTGCTGAGATGAGTGTAATTCCACAGGTATTTTCACTGGAAAAATTCTCAGAGCTGTTAATATGCCAATGCACTTTTTAAATTTCTGGGAAGAAAATATAATATAAAACATTTTGTAAACTTATTTAAACATTGGCCACTTTTCTGGCACTCCAATTAACATCTCTTAAGAGAAACATGGTAAATACTGTGTAAACCAAACTTGTACTTTTATGTATGGGGAAGCTGAAGCCTGACTTTTCAGAAGGTATGCTAGTTGGCCAAATTCAGAGGCAGATTCATAATGAAAACTCAACTTACTGTATCATGATCGACTTATTGGGTAATTTGAATTTTTGTCAAATTTTTTATCAATATGCTTTTTTTTAAGACATAAGAAATTCAGAGAAATATGCATACTTCTCTCTGGCTGTGGTCAAGAAAATAAAGAGATGGGAAAAGGAAAGAAAACAAGGAAATAATGCCTCGAATATCTCCTTATTGAAAACTGTCAAATCTTCTTCCTCTTCTCTCCAGTCCTTCTTTCTCTTTCCCATTGCCCAAAATCAAAGTACAAATGGAACTCTAGAAATAATATCTCAGTTGGTTGCTTTGCTTTTCATTTTTTCTCTTTCTAGTTCTTTCCACATACAATAATAACAGCTAACATTTATTGAGCTCTTACTCTTCACAGGACTGTTCTGAGATTGTTACATGTATGATCTCAATTAGCCCTCATGACAGCCCTTTGAGGTAGGTGTTTTTATTAGTTTCATTTTACGTATAAGTATTTGGAACTACACAGACTTTAAATAATTTTCCCAAATTAACAAGGATAGTAAGATGTAGAGCTAGGATTCAAATTTAAACAGTCTCGTGCTTTTGATCTTGAAATATCTGATATTAATCTTCCTCTAGCTTGACCTTCCTAAGGCCTAAGGAACACTCCATGGCTCACTACTTCCTAAAGGATATCTCACTGTAGTCTTCAAAGTTCTCCACAGCTTAAGTCAGCCATCCTTTCCCTACTTGTCTCCATCTGCCTTGTATGAATCCCTCACTACCACCAGGATCTTGCCTTTGTGTGATGCACCATGGCCTCGTGCCCCCACCCATGTACCATCACAGTTACTGGCCCTCTCACAACTTGGTTTGTCTCTTCCCCCTTCTGTGAGGCACAGTGTGGGTTCAATTTCCTCCTTGAAGCTGTCTCTAACAGCTTCAGACCATGTCAACATTATCCTTCTCTAAAATCCCCTGGTGCTTGGAAAGAATGATAATTCCTTCCATTTTGCCCTCATGCTTTCACACTCATTCAACCCAGCGATTTAGCCACTTATTTTTTCGTATCTATCTTCCCCAAACTAGGGTCTACCCATCATAGATAGTGTAGTAGAGAGTAAGCACTCAGAAAGTTTCCTGAATAAATTAAAAAACAAAACTACTATGGAATGCATCATCTTACACTCATATGATATCATAATACATCATTCAAATGTAATGACAGTGGTGGCAGCACATAATAATATGATGACAACAATGTGACAGTGATGATGATGATAATGATAAACATCAGTAGCTATCTTTTATTCTGAATGTTTCCATATTCCAGGTCTAAGCTACACCCACAGGAAATATCAGTATTCTTCAGATGATGTTACTGAGCCTGTGAGACTGTACTTGGCTTGTTCAGGGTGTCAAATAGCAGAGATAAAACTGAACCCCAAGTCATCCAAATATCACTATGGTACTTACCTGTGTTCCACTCTTTCTCATATATAAAACATTGCTCAACAATATCCTAGTTCAAATTTTTGGGCTGGGGAAGAGTAAAGTATGCATAAAAATCACTATTTTAAACATCTTTTTAAAAGTGATAAAATATATCATGTTGTCCAAAAAGTTCGTTTGGGTTTTTCTGTAACCTCATACAGAAAAATCCGATGAACTTTTTGGCCAATAAAATACGTAACATAAAATTTTTCATTTTAACTATTTTTAAGTGTACAGATTTGTGGCCTTAAAGACATTCACACTTTTGAACAACCATCACCATGGATGAAACTTGACAACATTACGCTAAGTGGAATAAGTCAATCACAAAAGGACAAATATTATATGATTCCACTTATACGATGTACCTAGTCAAACTCTGTACCCATTAAACATGCCCCATTTTCCCTTCAACCCAGCCCCTGGCAACAACCAATTCTACATTTTGTTTCTATGAATTTGACTAATCTAGATAGTCACGTGTTTATTGTTTATCCATTCATCCATCAATGGACATTTGTGTTGCTTCCACCTTTTGGCTATTGTGAATAATACTGCTATGAACCTGAATGTACAAATATCTACCCTTTTACTTCTTTTGTATATATATGCAGAAGTAAGATTCCTGGATCACATGGTAATTCTAGTTTTAAATTTTGGGGAATTACCATACCATTTACCACAGTGGCTGCACCATTTTATACTCTCATCAGGAATTCACAAGGGTTCCAATTTCTCTACATCCTCTCCAACACTTGCTATTTTCTATTTTTTTTTTCCTTTATAGCAGTCATCCTAATGGGTATGAAATGGTATAGAATTGTGATTTTGAGCATTTTAAACATTTTAAAGTATATAATTCAGTGACATTTAGTACATTCACAATGTGGTACGATCATTACCACTATCTAGTTCCAGAATATTTTACCACACCAAAAGGATACCCACTAACATCACTCCCAATTCATTTTACAACCACTAATCTGCTATTCATCTCTATGAATTTGCCTATCCGGGTAATTTATAAAATGGAATCACACAATATGCAACTTTTGTCTCTGGTTCCTTTTATTTAGAATGATATTTTTAAGATTCATTCATTTATAGCACATATCAATACTTGAGATTGTTCATTTTATGTATCAACTTAAAATATATGTAAGTATGTATGTATGCAACTAGATACATACATACTTATGTATCTAAGTACCTAGATATTTGATACTGAGAAGGTATTTTTTAGATGAGATAAATATTTAAATCAGTAAACTTTGAATAAAGCAAGTTGCCCTTTATAATATTGATGGGCCACATCCAACCAGTTGAAAACATTAAGGAAACAGTTGACCTACCTTGAGGGAGAGGGAATTCTGCCAACAGACTTCACACTTCCCAATTTCAAAACTTACTACAAAGCTACAGTAATCACAACCATGTGGTACTGGCCAAAGGATAAACATATACATCAATGGAGTAGAATTGAGAATCCAGAAATAAACCCATACGTCTATAACACATTGACTTTTGGCAAGAGTGCTAAGACCATTCTATGGGGTAAAGAACTGTCTCTTCAACAAATTGTACTAGGACAACTGGATATCCACCCACAAAAGAATGAAGTTGGATACCTATTTTATATCACATACAAAATTTAACTCGAAATGGATGAACAACCTAACTATAAGAACTAATACCATAATTCTCTTAGAAGACAACATAGGGACAACTCTATAAGCTTGGCTATGGCTGTGAATTCTTAGATGTGACAAAAGAGTATGAGCACCAAAAGAAAAAGTAGATAAATTGGACTTGGATTGAAGTATTTGTGCATATAGGACATTATTAAGAACGTATAAAAACAGCCAACAGAATGGGAGAAAATATTTGCAAATCATATGTCTGATAAGGATCTAACATTCAGAATATATAATGAACTCTTACAACTCAATGACGAAGAGACAACCCAATTAAAGATGGACAAAGGACTTAAATGGACATTTCTCTAAAGAAAATACACAAATAACTAACAAGCACATGAAGAGATATCTAGCATCATAAGTCACTAGGGAAATTAATGCAAATTAAAACCACAATGAGGTACCACTTTACACCCACTAGGATGACTATAGTCAAAAAATAGAAAGTAACAAGCATTTGTGAGGACATAGGAAAACTAAAACACTTGTACATTTCTGGTAGCAATGTAAATTGTTTCAGCCACTATGGAAACTGGCAGTTCCTAAAAAAGTTAAACATGTAATTACCATATAGACCAGAATAGATATGTACCCCCCAAAACTGAAAACAGATACTCAAACAAATACATGTACACACATGTTCATAGCAGAACTATTCACAATAGCCAAAAGGTGGAAAGAGCCCAAATGTCCATTAATGGATGAATGGGTAAACCAGATTGGAGTATATACATACAATGGAATATGATTCCATCATTAAAAGGAATGAAATACTGATGCATGTTACAACAAACCTTGAAAACATTATGTTAAGTAAAACAAGCCAGACACAAAAGGTTGCCTATTGAATAAATTTATTCATATAAAATAACCAGAATAGGCAAATCCGTAAAGATAGAACACATAATGTTGGTTGCCAGGAGTTGATGGGAAAGAATAAAGAGGCAACTGTTTAATGGGTAGAGGGTATGTGGTGATGAAAATATGTTGGAAATAGATAGAGGTGTTGGTTGCAGAAGATTGTCAGTGTGTTAAATGCCACTAAAGTATTCAGTTAAATACTTAATTCAACGATATGTGAATTTTACCTCAATAAAAAATAAAAAAGAAGTCTAAATAAATTGTCCAAGTTCATATTTTCATGAGCAGCAGAACGAAAACTCAGATGCAAGCCTGTTTCATGCTGAATTTCAGTCTTTTTCCTATGTTAAGCTGTCTTCATTTCTTAACACAAAAGATTGTTCAAATTATGAATGTGCCGTAGAAAAGAAGACCAGGCCTTACAGGGATGCTAGAATGAGATAAATCAAAGTTGTGAGATTTTTTAAGTGAGCATTACAAAAAATAACAAGGTCAAAGTTCCTCTTAGGGGGCAAACTCCAAAATTTTGTTCTTACAGTTTCAGTTTCACTTATTATATGACTATAATAAGTCATATTTCATTGTAATTTCATATTAGAATATGTGATTTGCAAATTTTCTCCCAATCTGTAAATAGCCTTTTCATTTTGATTGTTTCCTTTGCTGCTGTGCAGAAGCTTTTTAGTTTGATGTAGTCCAACTTGTTTATTTTTGCTTCTGTTGCTTGAACTTTTGGTGTCATGTACAAAAACTTATTGCCAAGGCCAACGTCAAGAAGCTTTTTTCCTATGTGTTCTTCTAGGAGTTTCAGTTTTTATGCTTAAGTTATTAATACATTTTGAGTTTATTTTTGTGTATGGTATGAGATAAGGGTACAATTTCATTCTTTTTTGTATATGGATATCAAGTTTTCCCAGCACCATTTATGGAAGAAACTATCCTTTCTTCATTGTTTAATTCTTGGTGCCTTTGTCAAAAATTAGTTGACTGTATGTGCTTGGGCTTATTTCTGGGCTCTCTATTTTGTTCCATTGGTCTACGTGTCTCTTTTTATGTCAGCATCACACTGTTTTGATTACTAAAGCTTTGTAATACATATAATTTTAAATCAGAAAACGTGATACCTCCAAATTTGTTCTTTCTCAAGATTGCCTTGGCTATATGGGATCTTTTGTAGTTCCATATAGATTCTAGATTTTTTTCTATTTCTATGAAAAATGTCACTGGAATTTGATAGGGATTGCATTGAATCTGTATATCACTTTGAATAGTATAGACATTTTAACAATATTAATTCTTCCAACCTATGAACAAAACATTTTTTTTCATCTATTTGTATCTTCTTCAATTTCTTTCATCAATGCTTTATTGTTTTCAGGGTACAGATCTTTCATATCCTTGGTTAAATTTATTCCTAAGGCAAACTGTGGGTTGGGAGAAAATATTTGCAAGCCATATATCTAATAAGGGGTTAATATTCAAAATACATAAGTAACTCATACAAATCAACAGCATAAAAATGAAAAATCTGATTAAAAATGGGCAAAGGACCTGAATAAACAGTTTTCAAAAAACAAGTGGCCAATAGGTATATAAAAATGGTGCTCAGCCTTACTAATCATCAAGGAAACACAAATCAAAACTACACTGAGATATCACCTCACACCTGTTAGGATGGTGATTATCAAAAAATTAAATAAAGACATATGTTGGTGAGGATGTGGAGAAAAGAGAATTATTGTACCCTCTTGGTGGTAGTGTAAACTGATATAGCCATTACAGAAAACAGTGTGGAAGTTCCTCAAAATCTAAAAATAAAACTATCATTCTGGGTATTCTGGGTATAGACCCAAAGGAAATAAAATCATTACTTCAAAAAGATGATTGAGCTCCCATGATCACTGCAGCATAATTTACAATAGCCAAGATAAGGAAACAACCCAAGTGTCCATGGATGAATGAATGGATAAATTTTGAGATCTATCTATCTATCTATCAATCATTTCACAATTTATTTATCATATATATAAGGAAATATTATTCAGTCTTAAAAAGGGAGGAGGTCCTGCTACTTGCAACAATATGGATAAACCTGGAGGACATTATGCTAAATGAACTAAAGCAGACACAGAAGAAAAAAAAATGCATGATCTCACTTTTATATTGAATATTAAAACAGTCAAGTACACAGAATCAGAAAGTAGAATAGTGGTTACCAAAGGCAGGAAGGTGGGAGAAATGGGGGAATGTTTGTTAAAGGGTACTAAATTGCAATTATGTATAATGAATAAGTCTAGAGATTCAATGTACAGCATGATGACTATAGTTAATAACACTGTATTGCAGTATTACTAATTATAGGCACAATGTTGTACAGAAATCTCTAGACGTTATTCGTCTTGTGTAACTGAAATTTTATACCCATTGAAAGTTAATTACCCATTTACTTGTCTATGCAGACACTGGAAACCACAATCCTACCCTGTCTCTATTTGACTATTTTAGATAATTGACATAATTAGAATCATCCAGTATTTGTCCTTATGTGACTCGCTTATTTCACTTAGCACAATGACTTCCAGATTCATACAAGTTTTCACATATGGCAAGATTTTATTCTCTTTTAAGGGTGGATAATATTCCATTTTATATATACACTATGTTTTCTTCATCTGTTCTTCTTTCAATGCACATTTAGTTTGTTTCCATATGTTGGATACTGTGAATATGTGAAAAATCCTGCAATGAACATGGTTATGATCCTAATTTCAATTCTTTGGGGTATAAATTTTTTTTCTTATAATAATAATTTTAAAGTCTTTGCCATACTAAGTGGTGTGAGGTAATAGTTAAGTGTGGTTTTGATTTTAATTTATTTGATGATTAGCGTCCTGCATCTCTTCATATACCTGTTGGCCATTTGTAAGTTTCCTTCGGAGAAATATCTATTCAAGTACTTTGACCATTTGTTAATCAGGGGTTTTTTTGTTTGTTTTTTTGTGTTTTTTTGGCTATTGAGTTGTAGATATTCCTTATATATTTGGGATATTAATAATTGTAAGATATATGGTTTGCAAATACTTTCTCCCAATTCATTGGTTGCCTGTTTATCTCTGTTTATAGTTTCTCTTGCAATGCAGAATCTTTTTAAGTTGAAGTAATTCTACTTCTCTATTTTGTATTTCATTGCCTGTGCTTCTAGTGTCATATGCAAAATTAATGCCTACACAGATGTCATGAAATATTTTCCCTTTATTGTCTTCTGGGATTTTTCTAGTTTCAGGACATGCTTATGTTTAAGTCTTTAAAGCATTTCTAGCTGACTTTTGTGTAATTGTGTAAAATAATATTCTAATTGTATTCTTTAGCATGCATGTAGATATCCACTTTTCCTAGCAACATTTGTTGAAGAGACTATCTTTCCCCATTGTGTATTCTTGGCACCTATTTCAAAAACAGATAACTTTATATGTGTGAGTGTTTCTGAGCTTTCTACCTGTTCCATTTTTCTGTATGGCTGTTATTATTCCAGTAATATAGTGTTTTAATTACTATAGCTTTGTAACATATTTTGAAATCAGAAGTGTGATGTCTCCAGCTTTTTTGTTCTTTTTCGAAGTTGCTTTGGCTATTTAGGATCTTTTGTGATTCCAAATAAATACCAAAATTGTTTTCTATATTTCTGTGAAAAGTGCCTTTGGAATTTTGATAGATATTGCTTTGCATCTGTAAATTGCTTTTGGTATTACAGATATTTTAACAATATTAAGTATTCTGATAAAGGAATACAAAGTACCTTTCCATGTTTCTGTGTCTCCTTTAATTTATTTAATCAATGTGTTGTAGTTTTAGTGTACAAGTCTTTTATCTACTTAGTGAAGTTTATTCCTAAATATTTGTTTTAATTTTTAAAAAAATTTTATTGGAGTGTACTTGGTTTACAATGTTGTGTTGGTTTCGTGTGTACAATAAAGCGAATCAGTTTTATAAAAAAAAAAAAAAAAACATTGTATTGAATGCTAGAAATTTGCTAAGAGATTTCAGGTGGTCTCACTACCAAAGAAAAAAGTAACTATCTGAGAGGATATGTTACTTAGCTTGACTGCAGTAATCATCTATATGATTTATGATACATATATGGCATATTGGTACATTACAAATCATAATGTTGTAAACTTAAATGTATACAATTTTTATTAAAATATGCGAATGATTTTCATTATAGTCTTTTATTGTCAAAATGTTATTTATCCACTTAATATTTTAATTCCATGTACAAATAGAATAGGGCATCTTTTCCAAATTACATCTTTTTATTCAGGATATCCACATATCAGGAAACAAGGACTAGCCAGAGGATTTGCACTGTGAGGGTACTTAGATAAAAGCCTTTAATCATCCATGAAACTCATGGAGTCACACAAGGAATAGTCTTGACATAATGATAACCCAAAGATAGGCTTCCATTAAACAATCAGTTTTACTGTGGAACATTTTAAAAAAGAGTAAGTATACATTTTATTATCTTTATATTCTATTTATTTAATTGTCATGAATATAAGGATCTACTACTAAGGCATATTTTAAACAAGTATTTTTTAAATACTGTGACTCTACAATTTTTGAAATTTGTGTTAAGAAAATAAACCAATGAGGACAAAATGTAAAACATATATTCATCGTAGCATTATTTTAAATAGTGAAAAACTTGAAAGTGTGTATATAGCCCATAATAAGACATTGATTGATTCATTTATGACAATCTACTTGCTGAAATATAATGCATTCGTTACAATCCATAATTTTGAAAACATATGTCGACTGAAAAAAAGCACAACCTAAAAGTTGAGAATTATGTTTTATTTGGCAGAATTTCTGAGGATTCAAGCCCGTGAGGCTGCCTCTCAGATGCTCTGAGGGACTGCTCTGAAGAAGTAAAGGAGGAGACAAGGTATATAGAGGATTTTGCAACAAAGCAGGTAGTAGGAACATCAAAAGATTACTGTTAATTAAAGAAAACCAGGCATCTCAAGTTAAGGAATTTAGCGCTTTTCTATATATGGGAAGATGCAAGAGTCTGGGCTCACTGAACTCATTCCTTTGATATGCATCTTAGCTATCTAGTGCCAGCATCCTATGCTTTCCCATCCTGAGTCCCTCCATGGTGCACAGTTGGGGGTGACTGCAGTGGCTGAGGGCTTGGCAGTGGGCAGCCCATTTGTCTCCATCCTGAGTTCCCTCAGGGCTCACCATCAGGAGCTGTGGCTTGATATGGAAGGCAACATTTTTTCATTCACACATATTTAATGGGATGGGAAAACTATTGATAACATTAATGTTAAATAATAATGCAAGATTTCAATTTTCTATACATATGTGAGAGAGGGAGAAATTGAGAGAGAGGAAGGGAAGGGGAGGCAAAGAAAAGGAAGAGAAGTAATGCATTCCTGTGCTTGCTGTACTTCTACTTCAAGATTAGCCGCAAACAGCCACAGCAGCTGTGAGATATCTCTGAAAAGGCTGAATAGAAAATCTGGACCTCAGAACAATCCACAAGAAGAAGGAACAAACGTACCAGCCAGCTCCTTACCATCTCCTGTTTCCAACTGGTAAGAGTTTTTCCCCTGGACACCTAGTTTGTCAACTGTACCTAAACCTGCTGAGTCCAGAAGTAGTCAGATGAGCAGAGTTCCCTTGCCTCCCAGGTGGAATCAAATGGTTCACAAGTACTCTGACATCACAGTGGAACTGACAAGGAGCAATCAGCCAAGACTCCAGGGGATGTGAGAGACAGAGAATCTGAGGAGTCCATGATCTATCACTGACATATCTGTTCAGCTCAGACACGTCTTCTTAGGCACCCCCTTGCAAACCAGCTCTGCTATCAAGTGGTGGAATATCACTGGGAATGCTATTGATTGTGTAAGGTTGCCTGCAAGTCAGGGCATTGCTTCTCAGGGACCCAGAAAGGAAGCTGAACACAGACTCTACTCCTTTTGGCTCTCCAGTCATTCAGGATTTCCATACTCCCCAAGCTTATGACTTGTCCAAAAGAAGTAGTTTCCTCTTACTTTCCAGCCTAGAGCAAACTTTGTATCCTTCCTTTCTAGAAGCTGTATCTAGGCAGTGACCTTACAGGTAATTTTTTTTTAAACAGCTTTATTAATATATAATTCATGTAACATATAACTCATCCATTTAAGTGTATTATTTAATGATTTTTTAGTATATTCAGAGAGTTGTGAAACCATCACCATAATTAATTTTAGAATATTTTCATCACTCCAAAGAGTAACATTATGCCCAATAGCATTTACTCATCATTTGTCCCAAACTCCTCAGCTCTAAGCAATGACTAACCTACTTTTTCTATAGATTTAACTATTCTGGACATTTCACAGAAATGGAATCATATGCTATGTGGTCTTCTGTAACCCTCTTCTTAGAAAACGTTTTCAAAGTTCACCCATTTTGTAGCATGTATCAATACCTTATTCATTTTTAATGTTAAATAATATATAACTGTATGGATATACCTCCATTTTATTTACTCATTCATGAGCTGATAGACATTTGAGTTTCTTCCAATTTTTGGCTATCGTGAAGAATGTTTTGTACAAGTTTTTGTGTGGACGTATGCTTTCATTTCTTTTGAGTATGTACCTAGGAGCAGAATTTCTGTGTCATATGGTAAATCTATGTTTAGCATTTAATAATTGCTGTGCCATTTAGAATCTGACCAGCAATATATGAGGATTCATATTTCAATTTTTGCCAACACTTGATATTTTATGCCTTTACTTCTTCTAGCCATTTTAGTGAATGTGCAATGGTATCTCATGGTTTTTATTTGCCTTTCCCTAATTGTTGCAGGAAAATGGGGCATGAGAAGATGGTCATGTCCCAGGTCTCTGGTGAGTCCCTGTGATGGGCTGCCAAGTGAGAGTCCTTGGTTTCACACAGGAAAGAATTCAAGAGTGAGCCAGAGTAAACTGAAAGCAAGTTTATTTAAAGAGATACACACTCCTTAGACAGAGTCTCAGAAGGCCAAGAGGCGCCCTCAGGGCATGGGCCATCTTGGAAAGTGAGGATGCCCCCAAAATATGGCGTGGTTAGTTTTTACAGGCTGGGTAATTTCATAGGCTAACAAGTGGAAGGATTATTCCAACTATTTTGGGGAAGGGCAGGGAGTTCCAGGAATTGGGCCACCGCCCACTTTTTGGCCTTTTATCGTCAGCCTCAAAACTGTCATGGTGCCTGTGGGTTTGTTGTTTAGCTAACGTATTACAATGAGCACATAATGAGTCTCAAGCTCTACTGGAAGTCGGATCTTCCGCCATCTTGGGCCTAGTTGATTCTAACCAGTCTATGTCTTATCCTGTTCTCAATGGTTGTGTCATTCTTTTAATGGTTGTGCCCTGCCCCCTTTCCTCCTGTCTCATAATGACTAATGATAGCAAGCATCATTTCATGTGCTTATTGGCCATCTGTATGTCTTCTTTAGAGAAATGTTGATTCATATCGTTTGCAAATTATAATTGAGTTATTTGTTTTACTATTGAGTTGTAAGTATTCTTTGTATATTATGGGTAAAAGTCCTTTTCAAGTACTACTCTCTGTTGGTTGTTTTTAACTTCCTTTGGAGGTGTAATTCACAGCACAAATATATTTTTTTAATGTTTATGGAGTCCAAAATTTTAGGTAGCCCCGAGACAAGTTAGAACAGATATACACAATAGTTTGTATATAAGATCTTCACTTTTTCCTCTGATTTGAGGGAGGAAACTGAGAACTGGGCTACTGCTGCTTAAGACGAAGACCACCATGGTTGCACTGTGAGGCATTGAGGCAAGTGTGAGTAAAACACCAGTGTTGAACATGGCTTTTTCTTGATTGGGTGTCTGCTTGGTTGCTGTAAGCCTTTGATTGTTTACCAAAGGTCCTACAAAGTTGATTCAGATGGCTTTTTGTGTAGGGTGGCAAACTTGGAGCTTGCTAGCCCAACATTTTGATGAAGTCCTAGTGCTCCAATTTTGATATCCTTTTTTCAAGATTGTTTTGACCATTAGATACCCCTTGACTTTCCATATGAATTTTAGAATCATTGTGTCAATTTCTGCAAAAAATTTCCAGCTGGTTTTTGATAAAGAAGTACTGCATCAGTAGATCAATTTGGAAAGAATTGCTCTCTGAACAATTTCAAAACTTCCAGTCCATAAACATGGGATGATTTTACATTTATTTAGATTTTTAACTTCTTTCAATGATATTTTATACTTTTCAAAGTATTAGCCTTGTACTTCTTTTGGTAAATTTATCCTTAAGTGTTTTATTCATTTTGATGTTATTATAAATGGAATTGTTTCTTTCATTTCATTTTTTGATTGTTCATTTTTAGTGTATAGAAATACAATAAATTTTTTATTAATTACTGAACTTGTTGAACTTTCTTTCTGAACTCATTGTTTCTAGTAGTGATTTAGTGTACTATTTAGAATTTTTTGTATACAAGATCATGTCATATACAAATACAGATAGTTTTACTTCTTCCTTTCAAATCTGGATGCATTTTATTTGCCCATAGCCATCCTGACTGGAACTTCCAGTAAAATGTTGAATAGTGGCAAGAGTGGACATTTTTGTCTTATTCCTGATCTTAACGGGAAAGCATTCAGTCTTTCACCATTAAGTATGATGTAGCTCTGGGCTTTTCACAGATCCTCTAATCAGGTAGAGAAAGTTAATTGTTGAAATTTTTCTCATGAAAGGATGTTAGATTTTTTTTTTTCAAATGTGTTTCACAGATCTATTTAGGTGATCATGTGGGTTTTGTCTTTATAGTTACGGGGTATTACATTAATTGATTTTTGGAGTTTGAATACACTTTCCATTCCTAGGATAAATCCCATTCGGTAATGGTGTAAGACCCTTTTTATATGTTGCTGGAACTGCTTTGCTAATATTATGTTGAAGATATTTGTGTCCAAATTCATAAGGGTATTGGTCTGTAGTTTTTTTTTTTTAATTGCAATATTTTTCTCTGGTTTTGATATTGGGGTTATATTGAATTAACATATACAATTAAGTGAAAAGTGTTCCATCCTCTTCCATGTTTTGGAACATGTTGTAAAGGATTGTGCTAATTATTCCTTAAATAACTGGTAGAAATCACTAATGAATCTATGTGCACCTGGGTTATTCTTTGTGTGAATATTTTTAATTACTGTTAATCAGTTTCTTTCCTTTTTCAATTTTATTCAGATTTTCTATTTTTTCTTGAGTTGTTTGTATTATTACCTTTATTGTCAAATATATTACATTTTACAGGCACAGTAATCATCGCTTTCTAAATCAGTAAGAGAAGACTGGAGAGAAAATATCCAATTATATTGTCTTTTATAATTACATTTGCTGATATTCTTTGTTTTGTTATTTAAATTAAAATGACTCTCTGGGTTACTTGTTTCTTTCTGAACAATATTTATTATTTCTGTAAGACACATCTGCTAGTTTTTGCTTATTTGGGAATATATTTATTTTGCCTTCATTTTCTCACAGATAATTTTAATGCATATAAGATTCTTGGTTGAGAGCACCCCCCAGCACTTTAAATATGTCATCCCGTTGTTTTCTCTCCTCCACTGTTTCTGATGAGAAGTCAACTATATTACTATTTGATTTCCCCTGTATATTACAAGTCAATATTTTCTTGCTACTTTCAAGATTTTTCTCTTTGTTTTTTTCTTTCAATATTTTTACTGTGATGTTTCTGGGTGTATATTTTGGTTAACCTTGTTGAGTGTGTAGGTTAATGTTTTTGTTACAAATATGAGAATTTTTAAAGCATTATTTTAAAAATATTTTTCTGTCCCTTTCTCCTTCTCCTTTTTGTTCTGGTTCTTGCCTTATGTTACTGAACTAACCACATCCCATATTTCTCTTGGGCTCTGTTCATTTTTCTTTTCCCCCCCTTGCTATTATTCCAGTTGCATCATCTCTGCTAATATATGTTCAAGTGTGCTGATTCTCTCTTAATGCCAGACCATAATTATTCTTGAGCCCCCTAGTGAATTTTTCATTTACATTATCATACTTTTCAACTCCAGAATTTTAACTTTTGAGTATTTTCTATCTTTTAATGTATATTCTCTATTTAATGAGACATCGTTATCTTACCTAATTCACCTTTAAGCATTGTTTCATTTGGTTCTTAGAATATATTTACAAAAGCTGATTTGAGTCTTCATCTTCTAAATCCAACATCTGAGCCCTCTCACAGGCAGTTTCTGTTGCCTTCTTTTAGTTCCCTGTGTATAGGCCACACTTTTCTATTTCTTTCCATATTTCATAGTTTTTAGTTGAAAGTTGGATATTTTAGATAATATATTTTAGCCAGTCTAGATACTGATTCCTCCTCCCCATAAGACATATTATTTGTTCTTTTTTTGTTTAGTATTTTCACTGGTCTACTTCAATGGAATCTATTTTCTGCACCAATCTCTAATGTCCTTCTTCAGAGGCTTCAGCCTTAGACATATTTACAGTCACCCTGTCATGACAGTGGGTTTTGTAGGGGTTTCTTTTACTGCCTCTTTCTCTGATCTCTTTATTAAGCTTCCTCTGCTTGTATCACACACAGCTTTTAATCTCCACTAGTTGTTGGCTGATTGATCTATTGTTTTTGGCAATGATCTGCAACATATGTTGCTCCACAGTCTGATCCAATTAAATTTGAACCCCTTTTTCCCTCTTTTTTGGAGTCTTACTTGAATTTAGTCTTTGAGGTTTACTCTAACCCAGGCAGGCTCTACTTAGTGGTCTTTTTCTGGGTTCTCACTGTTAAACTGTTAGCTTGAGTATAATTTAGCTTGTTGATCTCATGGAAATGCCAGACTCCTCTTAATTGCTTAATACGAAAATATTATTATTTTATTTTTATTATTATTATTATTATTTTTATTTTATTATTATTGTTTTTTGACACTGACTTTAGGCTTGAACTTCCCCGTGCTCTGTTTCAAGTAAAGTCAGTTTCGTTGGGGAGAGTGACTGAGCTCTTTGTTCTTATTGCCTCCTTCTCCCACTGTGCAAATCCTCTGTGCCACTGTTTCAGAAATGGGGATAATGGCCCATTTCTAGAACAGTGACACCCCTTTTTACCATCAGGGAACGGGGCAGGGAAAATAGCCTCTGGTCTTCTCAGCTTGCCATTTCCAGCATAGAAACTCCACCCTATGAGTGAGATGGGGCATGGAATATTGGTGCCCAGTATACTTATCTCGGATAAAGCTTTCAACCTCCAGTTGGGGGCTAGGAAGCTCAAGAGATTCTCAGACCTCTTGGCAACACTTGATTGGAATAAAACTTCTGTAACATGGAAGTGGGTGGATGAGAAATTCTGATGTCCTGCTTCTCCAAGGAAGACACTATAGTCCTAGACTTGGAGTTGAGGGAGGGGAAGCCCTGTGTTCTTGGCTGAACCCTCCTGAAGTACAACTACCATCACATTGGACTAGTGCCACAGTTCTCTTATTTTCTTAATGAAATTTAGTAGATATTCTTGAATAATGTTTCCCCATTTCCTGTGTGTCCTTAAGGTAACTTCCATAGTCTTCAAATATGTTTTCTAAAATAATTATCACCATTTATGGTTATTTTCCTGAGGAGAGTCCACAGAACTCATACTGCCACTCAGAAAGCCACCTACACCATTACAGACAATTTTTTTATTTCTTATTAATACTTTAAAAATAAGTTCTTACTTTTCTACAATAAGCAGAATTTCTTTTTTGAAACAAAACCCCAATTAACAACATACACATTAAAACCTGGGCATTTTCTGAGGAGGGAGCTCACAAGGACAAGCATAGACTGTACCCAAGTCATTAGAAGGGTGTCTGTCCACTTAACCTGAGGTATAGGAAAGATTTAGTCTCCTCTGATGAGAAAGGACATTTCCATCACTTCCAACAACATGAGAAACTCTGATCAGTATGCAACTATGGCTAACACAGAATGGTTAAGAGAAGTTCTCAGGCATTGAAATTCTGACAGCATATGAATCTAGATCTTAGTGGGATATTACTTAAAGATATCCTACATCAATTTACTCATTTTACAGGTGAAAATTCTGTGGTACCCATAGTGAGATTGCCAGAGCTGGGGTCAGGCCTCCAGATTTCCAGGTCTGAGTGTTTCCAATGGAAAGTATCATTCCACCTACTATTAGCTTCATCCTTAAAAGACACACAATTCTCTGAGAAAGCACATGAATTCTTTCAAAGATTTGCAATGTTTAAGTCTAGATTCTGGCACCTACTAGCTAAGTTAACTCAGTGAGTCACTCCTCTGAGTTGGAAAAATACCCAATTTTCAGTATCTTAAGGCTCAAATGGAAAATTATAATGGAAAATAACTTTGTAAACTCCAAAATACTTGTCTATTCCAGGATTTCTAGCCACAAACAACAGAACTCAAGCTGGATAGCTTAGAAAAGTAGTGGATCAGAATAAGATTGCATAGTTTAAAGGATGAGTAGGAAGGCTGGGGTACCACACCTAACAAACAGGCAGGCACAAGTGGAGGCAGGGCCCAGCCAAGAACAGGTGATGTCATAGTCTGGAGACCAGCCAGTTGAGGATCACACTCCTCCTACCCCAACAAGACCCTCAATGCTACACCCTGTTCTCCTCATCACCCTACTGCCCATTATCTCTACCTGCCCTGAACTCAGATATTCCTCCAGATTTCAACTATCTAGGCCTGTCTTCCAGAGTGAGGGGGTAGCAGCATCCAGTATCTCCAACTTCCATGGTGGTTGGGGGGTTATCTAGATGCTGAGCAGTCCCAAATGACAAAGGTCCACTGTAACCATTATTGCTACTGTGTTCCATGTGATCTCTCCTCACCCCTGAGAAGCAGTCCAGGAACTTCCATCCTGCTTTGAAATACAGAAACATTGAGGCCATAGAGATCGAATGTCTTTCCCAGGCCACATGGAGCAAGACAGGGGCTTGGGAGCAAAGCCAGGAGCACAGTGACCCTGATGGTTTTCCCCTAGTACAACACTCTGCTCTCTCTTCCATTCTGAAATCCATGGAAATCCATGTAACCTCTTGGATGGATGGTGAAATGCATGCTGTGAATTGTGCAGACATATATTCCACAGTGTGTAACCCCACACATAAAGATATGCACTATTATAGTTCTCTAAGTACCATAATTTCACCCAGTTTTCTAGTACCCTCATTGCTGTAGGACAACTCAGAAGATGACTAATTTATTGAGACAAATCACACTCCAAGAGAGTAAGCCGAGAGAGTGCTGGGTCTCAGGGAGACTGGGCTGCAATATTAGGAGACAAATGTTTATCATTATACTAAGGTTTTACTTAGTGGTTCTTAGGAACCCAGCATTGGTATTCACCAGATAAGGGGAGATTGAGACAGACAAATATGTCCCTTGTATAGAGGCTCAGTTTTGGAGTAAATACAATCTAGATGGAAAAAATTACACAAATCATTTCAGTGGTTAATGAGGACCCACAGCTCAGTAGGGAAAAAAACAAAAAATGAAAAATGTGATTTAAAAAATTAGTTTCGGGCTTCCCTGGTGGCGCAGTGGTTGAGAGTCTGCCTGCCAATGCAGGGGACATGGGTTCGAGCCCTGGTCTGGGAAGATCCCACATGCCACGGAGCGGCTGGGCCCGTGAGCCACAACTGCTGAGCCTGCACGTCTGGAGCTTGTGCTCCGCAACAAGAGAGGCCGCGATGGTGAGGGGCCCGCGCACCGCGATGAAGAGTGGCCCCCACTTGCCACAGCTGGAGAAAGCCCACGCACAGAAACGAAGACCCAACAAAGCCAAAAATAAATAAATAAATAAATAAAATCTTTAAAAAAAAAATTAGTTTCTCTTGAATTTATTTCCTTTGTATCCTTTTTATTACTTTACTTATTAAAATGAACATTTAAGTCGGATTTAAAACCTCAAATTTAAACAAAAAATAGATAATTTTCTTCTAAAATTTAAAATCTTAGGTCTTTAAAATATAAGGTCTTAGATATCATTTGGCATCTTTTGTTTCTCAAGCTGGGCAATTGCTAGATCTCATCTACCAGCCTAATGAACTTTTCCTTTTGTGGAGACATAATGATGTTTTGATATCTTCCTTAACTCAAAACATCTGGATTTGATGTAAGTTCAATGTCATTTCCTTCAAGATTTAACTAATCTTTTTGGGCTTAAAGTTCTGAACAGAGCGCACCTGACCTATTTCAAATATTATGAGTATATTTTTGTCATAAGAAATTTTGGATTTCAATAAAAGACTCACTCTGCTGAAAAACAATGTAGATGCAGCAGTGACCAAGCCCAGCATTGCCCCCAGGATCCTATTGGCAGGGAGTGCAAACTACAGCCATTTCCCTTCTGTTTGTTGACCGAAAGCTACATCATCTTTTTCTTTCAAAGGAGACTGTGTTCTACTTTGATGTGATTGAAGTCCTGCTCCCGGGTTCCTCTAGGGCTTTTCACAATAACTGTATGCCAATTCAGGTTGATGTTGATGTGTTCTGGGGTGATTCCTAAGATTCTTTTCATTCTCACAGTATATATAGCAAAGAGTTCAATGTTATTTTGATTTTGAAGTTTCTCCTCATTGCACTTCACCAAATGCCATTCCTGTGGTGAAACTTTTCTCTCTTCTTTTCTTGTATTTAACTCCTCTGATATTAGGAAAATGAACTATGGATAGAAGAAGCCAACTCTTCTTATGTAATTTGCTGCTAATATTGGTGGAAAGCCATTTTCATCCTCTTGAGTCGTCTGTTTTTGTGTGGTACTGGTCATTCCCCATATAGATGTTGTGTGGGATTACTTTGGGGGGAGTGTTGTATGTTATTCAGCACTCTCTGTCACTGAAGCAGTAGTTCACTCTTAGAAAAGCCTGGGGGAGGTACCAGGCATAAATTTAGTTCACGAGAACTTAGTATTTCTGTGTTTTCTACTGTGGGTCCTGGTCACCAAATGCAGAGAAAAGGCCCACTCAACACCCTTACAAAGATGTATACAGTGTGAGAGATGGTTTACTTTTCATTATAACTACTGTAGGATATCATAGAAAAGAGAGCTCTGTAGGTTCTTGTGCTCAATCAAAGTTTCTTAGAGGAATTCAAAGATTACAGACTTAGAAAATAATTTCATAATCCTGGAGCAACCAAACAAGTAAAAAACTTAGTCAAATATCTGGGCATACATTAGAGCTTGTAGATTTTTAGCATGTCCTGAAAGGGCAACCTAAAATAGATAGTCTTGTTGCCAAGCATATAGCGTGTCAGTCATTCTTACTCTGACTCATGAGTTTGCTGAATTAATGGATAATGAATATGACATATTAAAAAGAAAACTGCTATGAGGAAAACACTTGCAGAATGGTACAGTAAGGGTCAATAAAAATCTATTCCTTCATGAAATAATGAGAACACTGGCAAAATTTTTAAAGGCAACTTCTTCAAAACCCTGGAAATTAACCCAAGCTTTCAACACCCAAGGAAAATGGCTAAATGTCAGAGAGCTTTGTGGCATTTTAATTTACCTTATTTCCATCTCACTCTCCCCATTAACCTTGAAAACTGACAAACTTGCAATCATAGTAGTCTTGGCAAACAACAGTCTAGTCGTTACCAGGTAGGTTAGATTTAGAGGCCCCCCACAAAGCTCCAAATGCATAGAATTATCATTATTTAAAAGATCTGGCAGTCCCCTTGAAAAAACCCACTCTCAGGTTTTGTTTTTATTTGACTTGATCCAGAGCACATGCAGTGCAAACAACATTTTCTCAAGATCATCTATTATAATAACCTGTGTAAATTGATTATCATTGCAGCTGCTTTATGTGGTAACAACAGTTGGAGCTAACAGAAAGCCACCAAAAACCTTAAAAGGAAAATCTGGGGAATGAGATGTCCATAAGGGGCCTTGAAAATCTCTGACAGATTAATGAAAATCTGGAATGTATCATGTATTTGCAAGTCTGCATGTCTGCGAAAATTCTGAGACAGCCCTAGTCTCTCCCTTGGGTTGAACTTGAGGTGCTGCCCAAGCAAGAAGTGAGAGCTAAGGTAGAGTTGCCACCTACCTGGCTCAGTGTTAAACCAGTGCCCTAACCTGCACACAGAGACACTCACTAAAGGCTGAGAGACTTCTCAAATCAAGATATTTAGGGAAATATCTGTACAGTCTTTAGCTGACTTCTAAGATAGCCAAGCAGAGACTTCAGTAGCCACACACAACAAAGAATAAAGACTTTACAGATTTAGTTCAGGAAAGTCACTAAACAAACACCAATAGCAACAACTAAATGGTACTAGTATAAGGATAGAAGTATTGATCAGTTGACTGTTATCAAGTGTCCATTAATAAACCCTTACATTTATGTTCAATTAATTTTCAACAAGGGTGTTAAATAAATTAAGTGGAAAAAATAGTGTTTCAACAAGTTTTGTTAGGACAACTAGATATCCACATGCAAGAGAATGACTTGAATCCCTAACCTCACCACATAACTTACTCTTATTTTGTCTATACACTCCCTTTTCTTCCATATTATTCTAGAAAAAGAATTCCATGTGCTTCATCCAGACTCTTGTTTAAAACATAGCCACAATGCCACTATTATACTTTTAAAAAAATGAAGTCTTTAAAATCAACAAATAACTAGTCAGTGTTCAAATTTTCCCTATTTTCTTATAAATATTCTTTCTCAATAGCATTCTTTGAATCAGGATCCACATTATTCATTTCACTCTCCCACCCCCAATTCCTATTTCTTTTTTCCTTTCAATTTCCTTATTGAAGAAAGTCGACCATTGATCCTATTGAGTTTCCAACATCCTAGATTTTGCTGATTGCACCCCTGTGATGCCACTGAGCATGTGCTTTTGTCAACTGAATCTCCTGCAAACTGGAAGGTAGGTATAAAAAATTGATTTATATCAAAAGTAGATATCAAATTTGAGTTCATACACATTTAACATTTTGGTGTGGCATTGTGTTTTTCCATCTGAATCTTTGGATGCACCCAAATAATTTTTAATGGATTCTCTGCTTTACTTTGCTTTATTTTGGACCATGTCTTTCTTTTCTCCTCCCTGGACAAAATGCCATTCATATTAGATTTTTCCATATTGTTCCACTGATTCCTGAGTCTCTGCTCATTTTATTCAATTCTTTTCTCTCTGTTATTTAGATTTTATAATTAGTATTAATCTATTTTCAAGATTCTTTCCTCTATTATCTTCATTCTACTATTGAGCTCATCTAGCATTTCTTTTCAGATACTATAGTTTCAACTTCTAATATTTATTTTATTTTGTTTTCATAGTTTTTTTTTTTTTCTAAGAATACTTATTTTTCTGTTCACTTCAAGGAGTTTTGTTTTGTTTTCTTTTGTTTTGTTTGCCTTTACCACATATGGGACAAAGTATAATTATAGCCACCATATATATATATGTATGTGTGTGTATATATATATATATATATATATATATATATATATATATACATTCCCTGTATCCATTTATCCATTGAACTCTTAAGTTGTCTCCATGTCTTGGATGTTGTAAATAATGCTGTAATGAACATTGGAGTGTGATATCTCTTCAACACCTAGAAGGTATTGCTGGATCATATGGTAGTTCTATTTTTAATTTTTTGAGTAAACTCCATAATGTTTTCCATAATGACTGCACCAATTTACATTCTCAAGAATACCGCACAGGGATCTCTTTTTTCCATATCTTTGTCAATACTAGTTGTCACTTATCTTTTTGATAATAGTCATTCTAACAAGTGTGAGTTGATACCGCTTTGTGGTTTTGCATTTCCCTGATACCTGATAAATAATGATGTCAAACATCTTTTTTTAAATGTAGCAGTTGAACATTTGTAAGTCTTCTTTGGAAAAATGTCTATTCAGATCTTCTGCCCATTATTTTTTAATTAATTTATTTTTTATTTATTTTATTTTTGGCTGCATTGTGTCTTCATTGCTGTGCACGAGCTTTCTCTAGTTGCAGCGAGGGGGGTTACTCTTTGTTGTGGTACATGGGCTTCTCATTGAGGGGGCTTCTCTTGTTGCATAGCATGGGCTCTAGGCATGCGGGCTTCAGTAGTTGTGGCACACAGGCTCAGTAGGTGTGGCTCACAGGCTCTAGAGTGCAGACTCAGTAGTTATGGCACACGGGCTTAGTTGCTCCACAGCATGTGGAATCTTCCTGGACCAGGACTCAAACCCATGTCCTCTGCATTGGCAGGTGGATTCTTAACCACTGAGCCACTAGGGAAGCCCCCCTCAGCCTAGTTTTTAATTGGACTGTTTGTTGTTTTGTTATTGAATTGTATGAATTATTTATATATTTTTGACATTAACCCCTTATAAGGTAGATGGTTTGCAAATATTTTCCCCAATTCTGTGTGTTACATTTTATTTTGTTAATTGTATCTTTTGCTGTGCAGAAGCTTTTAAGATTTATGTTGCCACACTTGTTCATTTTTGCTTTTGTTGCTTCAGCTTTTGATGTTATATCCAAAGAGTTGCTACTAAGATCCACGTTAAGGAGCTCTTCCCCTCTGATTTCTTGTAAAAGTTTTGTTGTTGTTGTTGTTTCAGTTCTTACATTTAAATGTATAATCCATTTTGAGTTAACTTTTGTGAATTGTGTAAAATAGGCATCTAATTTTATTCTTCTGCATGTGGTTATTCAGTTTTCACACCACCATTTATTAGGAGACTACACTTTCCTCAGTGAGTATTGTTGGCTCATTTGTGAAATATCACTTGACTGTTTATGTGAGGTTTTATTACCGGGCTTTCCATTCTGTTCCATTGTTATATGTGTCTATTTTTTATATGTATTTATATTATCATAGTAGTGTAGTTTGAAATTAGCAAGTACAGTTGGTATAGTTTGTAGTATAGTTTGAAATTAGCAAGTATAATAAATCCATCTTTGTTTCTCAAGATTGCTTTGGCTATGCAGGGTCTTTTGTGATTACATATAAGTTTTAGGATATATTTTCTAATATTTGAAAATACCATTAGAATTTTGATAAGGATTGCATTGAAACTATAGATTACTTTAGGTGCTTTGGACATTTTAACAATGTTATTTTCTTCCAGTCCATGAACATGGAATATCTGTCTATTTGTTTGTGTCTTCTTCAATTTCTTTCATCCAAGTCTTGTAGTTTTCTATGTACAGATCTTTCAAATCTTTGGTTAAATTTATTCCTAAGTATTTTATTATGTTTTTTCTCATAAAATGTCTTTATACTTACTTTGTGATTAATGTATGGCAACAATTAAAAAAAAAAACTATAATTGGTGATGTCAGCAACATGGTGGAGTAAAAAGCTCCTTTTGTCTTTCTTCATCAAGCTACAACCAGTAAAATGTGACCAGAGTTAGTGCAGGTAAGAAAAAGCAAAAACTTGTGCTATAGCACCACCTAACTGGAAAACAAAAGAAAGGCCTCTAATTTCTAACCTGTTGATACTTCAAATGTGCTGGCAGACAACTCACCAAGCACTATTGGGGACCACAGTAACACTATACCACAAAAACCAAATGACAATTCTACAGAAACCAAACAAAGTCACTGAATATTGCAATCTAACTGTTAGAGAATTCAAAATAACTGTCATAAAGACGCTCAATGAACTACAAGAAAAGTCAGAAAGGCAGCTCAATGAGCTCAGAAATAAAATTAATGAACAGAAGGAATTCCTTACCAAAGAGATTTAAACTATAATAAAGAAGCAAACAGAAATTATGGAGCTGAAGAACTCAATAAATATGATGAAAATGCATTAGAAAACATTGGAAATAGAGCAGACCATATGGAAGAGAGAAGTAGTGAACTTGAAGATAGAAATCTAGAAATGATACAAGTAGAAGAAGGAAGAGAAATAAGGTGTACAAAATAATGAGAAAATGATACAAGAGCTATAAACCCTTTTAGGAAGGGCAACATTAGGGTAATGGGCATCCCAGAGGTAGAAGAGAGAGAGACAGAAAGAGAGAGTTTATTTAAAGAAACAATAGCTGAGAACTTCCCAAACCTGGGGAAGGAACTAGATATATAAGTCCATGAAGCTAAGAGAACACCTAATGACCTTAAATGTAAAAAGACTTTCTCCAAGACACATTATATTAAAATTGGCAAAAGTCAGTGACAGAGAAAGAATTTTAAAGGCAGCCAGGGAAAAAAGAATGTTAACATACAAAGGAGCCCCCATGAGGCCATTAGCAGATTTCTCAATAGAAATCCTACAGGCCAGGAGGGAGTGGAATGCCATTCTTAAAATACTGAAAGATAAAAACTGTCAGCCAAGAATACTCTATCCAGCAAAATTATCCTTTAGATATGAAGGAGAAGTAAAGGCTTTCCAATATAAACAAAAGCTGAGGGAGTTCATCAATCCTAGACCTACCTTACAAGAAATGTTGAAAGGAGCTCCTCTTCCAGAAAGGCAAAAATACACAAAACTATGAATAAGGTGATAAATAGACAGACAGAATCAGAAAATTACAACTCTTCATCAGAATATGTTTTTAAACATTTTCTTGTAGCATAAAGATTAAAGAGAGGGAGAAGCAGAAAAAAATAACTATAGCTACTTCAATTTGGTAACAAACACACAACATAAATAGAGATAATTTTAGACGGCAAACACAAAGGGGGAAGAGGATGGAACCTGAACAAGTAAATGAAGATACAATGCTATCAGCAGAAAAAGGAATATTTGATCTATGAGATGTTTTATACAAACCTCATGGTAACCACAAAACATAAATCTGGAGCAGAGACACAAAACATAAAGAAGAGGAAACTGAGAAAAATTTCATAGAAAACCATCAAACCAAAGCAGCAGAGAGAAATACAAGGAAAAAGAAATAATGGAGATACAGAGAAACCAGAAAACAAAGAACAAAATGGTAGAACTAAGTCCTTATCTATCAGTATTCACCCTAAATGTAAATGGTGTGAATTCCCCAATCAGAAGACATAGAGTGGCCAGATGGATTAAAAAAACAAGACCCAACTAATGCTGCCTCCAGGAGACTCACCTTAGCTCTGAAGACAAACATAGGCTCCAAGTGAAGAGATGGAAGATGATACACCAAGCAAACTGCAGTCAGAAGAAACCAGTCAGGTGTAGTCATACTCATATCAGACAAAATAGACTTCATGTCGAAAAAGGTAACATGAGAAAAAAATAGACAATTCATCAAGACATAACAGTGATTAATATACATGCACCTAACATAGGAACACAAAAATATACAAAACAATTATTAACAGACTGACAGGGAGAAATTGACAGCAGCACAATAATAGCAGGGGACTTTAATACTCCACTCACATCAGTGGATAAATTATCCAGACAGAAAGTCAATAATGATACAGCAGCCTTAAATGAAACAGATCAGATGGACTTAATAGATTTATACAGAACATTTCATCCAAATGCAGCATAATACACATTCTTCTCAAGTGCACATGGAACATTCTCAAGAATAGTACACATGTTGAGATACAAAACAAGTCAAAATAAATTTAAGAAGACTGAAATCATATCAAGCATCTTTTCTGATTACAAGGGTATGAAACTAGAAGTCAACTACAAGAGGAAAGCTGGAGAAATCACAAATATGTGGAGACTTAGCAACATGCTACTGAATAACTATTGGCTCAAAAAGGAAATCAAAGGAGAAATAAAAATTTACCTGAAGACAAATGAAAATAAAAATATGATACCAAAATCCATGGGATAGAGCAAAAACAATACTAGGAGGGAAGTTTATAGCAATATAGGTCTACCTCAAGAAACAAGAAGAATCTCAAGTAAACAATCTAACCTTATACCTAAAGGAACTAGACAAAGAAGAATGAAGCCCAAAGTCAGTAGAAGGAAAGAAATAATAAAGATCAGAGCAGAAATAAATGAAATAGAACTAAAAAGATCAATGAAAATAAGAGCTGGGTATTCAAAAAGATTAACAAAATTGACAAAACATTAGCCACGTTCACTAAGAACAAAAGAAAGAAAGCTCAGATAAATAAAATCAGAAATGAAAGAGGAGAAATAACAATGGATACCACAGAAATACAAAAGATTATAAGAGAATATGATGAACAGCTATGCACTATATGAACAAATTGGACAACCTAGAAGAAATGGACAAATTCTTAGAATCATACAATCTTCCAAGACTGAATCATGAAGAAATAGAAAATCTGAATAGATTGATCACTAATAAAGAGATAGAAATAGTAATCAAAAACCTCTCCCAAAACAAAAGTCCAGGACCAGGTAGTTTCATAAGTGAATTCTACTAAACATTCAATGAAAATTTAATACCTATACTTCTCAAACCATTACAAAAAAACTGAAGAGGAGGGAATACTTCCTAACTCATTTCAAAGGACAATTTTTTGATACCAAAACCAGTCAAAAAATAAAACAAAATTACAGGCCAATATCTCTGATGAACACAGATGCAAAAATCCTCAACCAAATATTAGTAAACCGAGTACAACAATACATTGAAAGGCTCATATACCATGATCAAATGGGATTTATCATAGGGATGAAAGAATGGTTTAACATCCACTAATCAATCAACGTGATACACCACATTAATAAAATGAAGGATAAAAAACATATAATCATCTTAATAGATGCAGAAAAAGCATTTGACAAGATTCAATACCCATTTACGATAAAAACTCTCAATAAAGTGGGTATAGAAGGATCATACCTCAACATAATAAAGGCCACACATGACAACCCCACAGTGAACATCATACTCGACAGTGAAAAGCTGAAAGTGTTTCCTCTAAGATCAGGAACAAGACAGGGAAGCCCACTCTCACCACTCTTATTTAACATATTATTAGAAGTTCTAGCCAGAGCAATTATCAAGAAATAGAAATAAAAGGCGTCCAAATTAGAAAGGAAGAAGTAAAACTGTCACTATTTGCAGTTGGCATGATACTATATATAGAAAATCCTAAAGATTCCCCCCAAAAATCTACTAGAAATAATAAGTGAATACAGTGAATTTGCAGAATACAAAATCAATATACAAAAATCCGTAACATGTCTATACAATAACCATGAGCTAGCAGAAAGAGAAATTAAGAAAACAATCCTATTTACAGGCACAACAGAAAGGATAAAATACCTAGGAACAAATTTAATCAAGGCGGTGAAAGACCTATACACCTGTGGGTGGAGGCATGCTGGAGCATGCTGTGACCCTGCTCCAGTGGTGCTGGGCACCATGTTCAGGGGTGTATAGTAGCACTAGGTCCAGGAGGGCATGATGTCTGGATCAGGATTCTGGGGTCTATAGCATCAACAACTGTGTGCTACTTGTTGAACACCCTATGGGGAATCCACAGTAGCTGCAAAGGCTGTGAGGGTCCTCAGTGGCACTTCTAGGTACAACAGCTAGGGACCAGAGCAGGCAGTGGTAGAGGCCAGAGCTGGTGTTGTATACGTACACACAGCTTCAGGGGCCAGCCAGAGACAGCTGTGTATTGTCGGGGGCTAATTGCTGACACACATGTGGTGGTGGGGGCAGGCCAGGCAGCAAGGGCTTGGGCCAAATTCACACACACGAGTAGCTGAGAGGCCCTTGCTATTGGGCCCCTCAGCTACTACTACTAACCATACTACTGTGACGGTTGAGTCTCACCATCAGCACATGGCAGTGTTGGCTGATGATGGGCGTTGAATCAGCGCCATGTGGGTGCCCAGCTGGAGGGGCTGGCTCTAGGTGAGTGCAGTGGCATAGGCCAGTGACAGAAGGCAGGTCCTGATCTAGTCCCATAAGCTACTGTGACGGGCCTGGCTGCTGGCTGCACAGTCTCCTCCTGGGTCATGCATACAGTGGAGGCTGATGAATGGTGTCAGGCCAGCTGCATGCAAATCCGCAGCTATAGGGATTAGCTTGGCATATGCATATGGTGGTGGAGGACAGCTGTGAGGATCTAGGCCGGTGTCTTGCATTTGCGCAGTCACAGAGGCCTTGGCTGGCTTCCAGTGCAGTTCCCAGTCTCCAGTGGGGAGGGGTGGGACGGTAGCAAGGAGGGACTCAAGTGGCTGGTGTCAGCAAATACAAATACCTGTGGACCAATAACCAGTGAAATCAGCAGGGTGTCTGCAGCAGCTGTGCTGACCCTTGGTTCTTTCTTGGGTGGTGAAATCTGCTGGGTTTGTAAGACTAGGTCACTGTGAACCACGATCACCCTTGCTGAGTGGCTGCTATTGGTAGCCCCACTTTTCTTCCTTGTTATTAGCCATCTCTATACATCTCAGCTTTGCCCGTCTGGGTGGGGTGATATGAAGGGACCTTTGTGCAGTACCCTGAAAGGCTGAGGAAGCTAGTTGCTCACCTCACTCTTCCTTTCCCGGTGAGGGGAACTCTTTCCAGTGAGGGTTTCCTCTTGGTGCTGAGCAATGTCGACTTGGAGTTGGGATGATGCTGGTCGAAAGGAGCTGTCTTCCTCCTCCTTCTGAGCCGTTATTTTCTGGTATTCTGGTGAACGGTGTTGCTGAAGTTTCTAAAGTTGACTCCAGAGCTCTTCCAGAGCCGTTTCTGTTGTGGATTGCTGTCGACTGCTGATCTTTGTGGAGAGTTGGAGGCTGGGGTCTCATATACTGTCATTTTGGTGCTGTCATTCCTGAACTGAAATGTATTTCTTATTCTCCTTTAGACGGTAGTTTCAGACCACAGGTGTTTCGTCTAATCTGAGTTTAGTTTTCAAAGATTTTTCTGTGCTACTGTGGGTCTGTCCCACACATGTACCACTCAGGGTGTAGTCTTACTTGCACTATGGTTTAAACATTATTTCAGTTCTCAAAACCTTTATGCTGGTTTGGTGTGTACCATGCATGTGTCACTCATTGGTGACACTGAGACTAGTCTGGATTTATGTAAAGAATAATGGATTCCTTTCTCCTATCAGGGAACACCCATCAATACTCTCAGACCACAGAGCTTTCTGTTTGAGTTTTAATTGCTCATCCTACTGTACTGCCTCACGCCTGGGCCTGTCATGGGACAGGGGCATGAGAAAAATATGGCATCAGTTCCATGAAGGTCACTTCTCTACGGTTTAATTCTCTTCCACATTTTTCCTGCTTTAGTTTACTTTTATTAGCTCTTAGGTAGCTGGATGTGGATAGTCCTGAGATTTTATGTGGATAGTCCTGAGATTTTCGTTGTGAGCAAGAAATATATGTTGTAATATATTTATATGATCATAGCAGGCCTGGAAATTTTCTGGCTGCTGTTTAAATGTTCTCAGCAGTATTTCTAAGGGCAAATTTTTCTACTCTTCTTAGTACACAAGACTTCTTAAATATGTATGTTTATATCATCAGTTTTAGAATATTCTTATACATTCTGTCTTCAATTTTTTTTCCACCCCCTTCACTTGTCACTGAAGACAATAGTCCATATTTTAGATTTTCTCACTGTATTCTCTACTTTCTACCATTTCTTTTCTGTTTTTCATTACTTTTTTTTCCTCTTTGTGCTTCTTTCTGGGTAGTTTTTATTTCCCTTTTCAGCTGGATCTAAACAATTATGAAACTAATTCAATAAGCTTGTCATTTTAGTTATTCCATTTTTCATTTCTCAAATTTCTATTTGGTCCTTTTGATAGTTTCTAATTATGTGCTTAAATTTTCAACATCATTATTTTTATTTATTTCAATAAATAAAGTATAAAGTTTCTGTTTGATTTGTTCCTATTGCTTGTCTCCTCATGTGTTTGCTTATTTTTAGTTATGTGACGTATATTTTGTTAGTTCATTTGTAAAAATGATTTGAGGCCTAGGATGGTGTTATATTCTTCCAGAAAAGACCTGTATTTTTTTAATTTTCCAAGTAACATGGAGTCACCAAAGTCCAGTTGCAAGGTTTGAGATCATTTAAAGCTGTGTTTCAGTCTCAACTTACTTTTAGTTAATTCTTATTGCTAGAGTGTATTCCTTTAGTGTTCCCACCTAAATTTATGGGGTTTATCATGGCTCCAACTTGGCTGACTGTAAAACAAAAACAAAAAACAAAAAACAAAAAACCTTCTGTGAGTCACCTCAGCCACCTCCTTGAAATCAACAAACAGTCCCAGGGAAAAAGATGCCCCAAATTCTGTGCTTACTTCCCTGGACCCTCATCTTCCCCTAGACCATTGCATGGTAGTTCTTCACTATTTCAGTCTCTCCAATGTATTCAAGCAGCCTTTAAATATACCTTAATTTGCTTTTATGGCTGTCCTTAGTGGGAGTGTATTGCTTAGTGCACCACTGCTGCAGAATTCCCCAAGATTAATGTATAAACTGTGAGGTAAGTGTGTAGAATGAAGGGTTTTGAAGATACACCTGAAAACCAATCACTTACTGTTTTATTCAGGGATCAATGGTTGGTTAATGTTCCTCTTCTTTCCTTAACACGAAATCTTCCAAACTTTATGTGGACAACTGAAATATATAATTCCCATTCCTTTTCAGCTACAAATGCCCAGAAGATATGTGTGAGACTTCTGAGTCATTTTGTGGAAGAGATGGCCACGCCCCCCTTCTTCTCCACACCTTTTCGTTGGCTGGAATGTGACTGTGGTGCTGAGCCCTCTCTCACCATTCGGAAAAAGCCATGCTCTAGAGATGCTGTGAAACCATTGTACTGGCCCTAAGCCACATACCCAGATGTAGCATGAGAGAGGATGCATTTCTATTCTATTCGAGCCATTGCAGGTGAAGACTTCTTGTTTACAGTCTGATCTGTACCTTGATTAATACAAGATTTATTACTGAGTGCGTTGCTACTAAATAAAACCAAATAAATGCGCATGTAGCGTTGCCTTAGTGCAGGTAACCTGTAGAAACTGGAGACAACAAGAAATGGATTCCCCTATGGAGCTTCCTGAAAGGTTGGCAGGGTTGGCAGCCCTGCCAATACCTTGATTTTAGCCCTGTCGGATATTCCAGGCTTCTGACCTCCAGAACATTAAGATGATAACGTTGTGTTGTTTTCAGTCACTAAGTTTGTGGTACTTTGTTAGAGCAGCATACCAAATGAATAAACTGAAGTAGGATTCAGACCCACAACATGTTAACTCCTTGTTAAATCATTTCTTCTGTTTTATGACCTTCATTATGTCATAGAAAATCATTTCACAAAACTGTCTCTTGCAAAACCTTGGAAGGGAGACCACAATTCTGACAGGGCCTGCTGATGAAACTCAGAATGTTGAAAGAAGAATAATCTGTTTCTTGCCATCTTCACCAAAGCTTTCAAGGAAGACAAAATTGAGCCTTTGAAGAAATATCTCGGAAGAAGGGTCTTTTCAGTCAATAGGTTGTGGCTTCAAGCCATTAGGTAGTAGTTCCTGTTATAAACCCTCAGCTAGACAATGGGGTTATCACTGTGGCATAAATCAGATAAGGGATTCTAATTCCCAACAAGCCTATGGCTTCAGATGACATTAAGACAGGCACCACTGAGAGAGAGAGAGAGGGAAAGAGAGAAAGAGAGAGGAGGAGGAAAGCCATTAATTAAAAACCAGATGTTTCAAGACTGGAAACTATATTTAGAAGGGATCTCTTTGGCTGTAGATGCAAATAAAGTAGATGCATAAACAATGTCTGAAGGAATTGATTTCAGAAACAGTTCCAAGTCTGGCCTTAGATCTCCAGGATACAAACATTCACCTCTAGGAAACAGCCTATGAAAGGTAAACAGTCCCCAAAAAGGGCCTTGTCTCCAATGTCCATTTCCTACTAGGGTGTGGAGAATAATAGACCAAGAACAACTTCTCAGAAGACAAAACTTGGCATGGCCAGATGGGCATTTCTTTCCACTGACAAGGCAGCAAGTGACTGTTATTCTTGAAAACTATGATCCCTGCAGTAACTGGATGGGGACTTGGGTTATGTTCCTTGCAGAGGGAATGAGTATGGTATCTGATGGGAACAAGAGTATTCATGGGTATTTGAGGGTTCAAAGAGGTGGACTGGCCCCTATGTCCATAACAGAACTCTTGACTTCCCTGAGCCCTTGTTGCCCTTGCAGATAGGCATGGCCACCTAACAACGTTCTGCTCAACCGTGTGAGTATTCATGCTCTCTCCTTCCTTTCTTCTCCACCAGCTTACGGCTAGGATGTGGCTAAGGTTCTGAGCCACCCTGGGCTTTGTGAATGAGTGCAATGTCCTAGGCCTGGCAGAGATCCAGGAAAGGAGCCTGGGGTTCAGCACCTGTGATCCATCACACTTGCCATGGACTGACTGTCCCCACTGTTACTCCATAGAAAATAAATTTCTGCCTTGTTTAAGCAACTCAGCTTTGAAGTCTCTTGTTACAGTAGCCACATTTGTAATTTAACAATATCTACAAATCAACATATGCTTTGATTCAGTAATGAAGAAAATAGTTAAATTTGAGAATACATAAAATTGTGGTCACTAAATGTATGTTTTTATTCAGCATCCTCTTCCAAGAAATGGGCAATGAGTATAAAATTCTGCTCTCCCACGTAAAAGTACCCTGGCTGTCTGGTAGAAAGTTGTTTATATGACTTTTTAGAATGAGGAGGAAGATGAAAAGATATTTCTTCCTGATACTGAAAATGTCAGCAGAAGCCATTTATATGGTTTTAAGAGGTTTGTTCAGGTACTATATCACATCAGTAGATTGAGTAGCTTGAAAGCCTCAAACTATCACTTTTAGAGCTGAAGAAGCTTTAAAGCTCAAGATGGTCAGATTTTTGTAAGAAGACTAAAATGTGGTCCAAACTTTTCAGTCATTGGGTTTGACTCATTCTCAGCACTTAATGTTTCCTTTGATCTTCCGATAAAGAAATTAAGGATGTCTTATAGGAAATATTTAAAAACCATATCCAATTCCTGCAGCAGATCAAGGAAATGAAGCTTATTGCTTAATGTAATAACACAGGGGGACTAAGAATTAACCTCCTACTCTATTTCAATCTCCAAGTGTCTGATGAAATTCTCAGAATAATTTTTTAGGAATGGGTTTTACTTAACGTTGAGCAGATGAAAATTAGGGTGTGTGTGTGTGTGCATGTGTAAGGCACCATCATATTTAAACTAATTACAGAGGGGGCATCTTATTACCTTTTCCCTCTAGAAGTAAGCCCCTTCCTATATTTTGTGCTTAAATTTTCCTTACTATTTCCTCATAATTTTATTTTAAAAAAGCTTGTACCTCTACATAATATGTTGTTTTATTTGCCATGTTATGGTTTAAACTTTGTATACATGGACGCATACTGCATACTACAAAACTTCTCAAACTTTTTAAAAAATATTATGTCCCTTAGATTTGTATGAGTATTCAGTTGTGACATATTGGCTAGCATTCAGTTTATTTCCAGTTCTTTGCTATTACAAGTAGTGCAATTGTGCAGTCCTTTATACCTCCTTGTACACATATTCCAGGGTTTCTCTAGGGAGTAGGATCGATGGGTCATAGAGAGTGCACATTTTTAGCACTAACAGATTATGACAAGTAGTTTTTCAAAGAGGCTGAACAATTCGCACATCCACCAGCAACGTATGAGAGTTCTGTATACCTTTGACAAAATTTGGTATTGTCAGACTTTTCAATTTTGTTTCTAAGCTGGTGGATATTAAAAGACATCTTATTGTGGTTTTAATTTACATTTACTAATGGGGTTACTGTTTTTTGGCCAGTTGCTTTCTACTTTGAAGGTCTTGTTTGGGTCTTTTCATCTTTTGGTGTCTTTACTGGTTGTTTTTATTTTTTAGTTAATTTATAAGAGCTCATCTTCCAGCCCATGGCTTGCCATTTTACTTACTTTCTGAAATATTTATATTTACGAGATAGAATTTACATATTCTTATCTTTAGGTTTTGCACTTTTAAAATTCTTATTTAAGGAATTCCAACTCCCCTGCCCCAAGATGAAGATATCATCTTTCAAATTATTATATTGCCTTTAATATGTAAGTCTTTTATCCATCTGGAATTGTGCAGACGATGCGGCATGGAGGGAGCGTTTGTCATGTGATACGGAGGTCCAACTTATTTTTCTATATGGATAATCAAGTGGATCAGCACCATTTATTAAGAACTCCATCTTTTCCTCATGGTTCTCCCATAAAACAAGTTTTCCTATATGATGGTGTCTGTTCTGATGGTCCAGTTGTCCATTCTTGTTTACACTCTGTAAATTATTATAGTATTTAAGTTTTCATATGTTATTCTTCAGGAGTACTTAGATTATTCTTAGAATTCTGTGTTTCCATTTAAATTTTAAGGCTAACCTTTCAAGGTATACACACACGCACACACCCAAAACAACTTCAATATGTTGATGGATTTTCCTTGAATTTGTTTACTAATTTAAGGATGATTTGAGTCATTTGAAATTGAGTTTTCTTATTTTTGAACACTATGTGAATTTTTATTTATTCAAATTTTATTAATATATGTCAGTAAATATATATACATATTTTCCATAACATCTTACACTTCTTTTGTTAGATTTTTTCCCCCGATTAAATATTTCTGGTAAATTGAAACTCTTTTTACTATGCAAAAGGGTTCATCCTTAAAATCTATTGTCTTATTTAGCTATAGTTTAAGCAGCTTTCTTTTGTGCTTATATTTTTTGGATGCTATTGTAATCAGGTCTTTTAATATATATATATATATATATATATATATATATATACATATATATGTATTCTACTTATTTTTTGCTATGTAAAGAGATGCAATTGATTTTGTATCTAGCAACATTGCTAAAATAACTTCATTTATTCTAGTATTTTATCCTAGAATATTTGGGGATTTACTATATGGACAATTAAAAGACAGATGCATAATGACAGTTTTGTTACTTTTACAATATTAAAGTCTTTGATATCTATTTTCATTTTACTCAACTGAAGGAGAAGAAGCTGACGCCCATCACCTACCCGCAGGGCTTGGCCATGGCCAAGGAGATCGGTGCGGTCAAATACCTGGAGTGCTCGGCGCTCACACAGCGAGGTCTCAAGACGGTGTTTGATGAAGCTATCCGGGCGGTTCTCTGCCCGCCCCCTGTCAAGAAGAGGAAGAGAAAATGCCTGCTGTTGTGAATGTCCGGGCCCCTCCCGCCTGTCCCGTTCCCCAGGACCCTTTGTATGCTTTGCTCAAACGGTGGAGCCTTCGCACTCAATCCCAAGTTGTTGTTACAGATCAGTTTTTTTCCATAAAACCGTTTTGAACCAAAAAAAAAAAAAAAAGGGATATTTAGTACAATTAAAAAAATAAAATGTAATGATAGTGAAAATCTACTTTCTAATAATAAAGGAAAGCTTTCACACTTTTACTGCATATAGAATATTTGTTGTATACGTTTAAAATAAGCTTTTAGCTTTAGAATAGGTTTAGATTTACAGAAAAATTGTTTTGATAGTACAAAGAATTATCATATATCCCACACCCAGGTCCCCCAGTTGCTAACATCTTATATTAGTTTCACCTGTATCACTCACAGTGGCTCAGGCTTTGTTTTTCATTACCTTTACACTTTTGAGGAGGACTGGTCAGGTATTTTGTAGAATGTTCTCCAGTTGGGATTTGTCTGATATTTTTTCTCATGATTAGATTGGTGTTTTTAGAAGGAAAACCACTGAAGCAAAGTGCTATTCTCATCACATCATATCCAGAGTACTATTGACACACTTTATCATCATAACCTATTGTTGATGCTGACCTTTGGAACCTGACTGAGGTAGTGGTTGTTCAGTTTCTCCGTTGTAAACTTCCTCTACCTCTTTCCATGCTGTACTTCTTGGGAAGAGGTCACAATGCATAGTCTACACAGAAGAACTGAAGGATTATGCTCCAGCTCCTTGAGATAGAAATATTTGCATAAATTATTGGAACTATTTTTGCAAAATTGATTTTTCTATTATTCCTAATTTATTTAACCTATCATTTTTAAAATATCAGTATATGGATATTTATTTTATACTTTGGGCTATAATCCACTAGGTACTTTTTAAATTTTGTTATTCAAATTATTCAAAGTTTAGTTATGGGAGCTCTATCAGTTGGTTTCTGGTATCACTTTGACATATCCCCATGATTGTGTGTGTGTGTGTGTGTGTGTTTATCACTTACTTTCTGGCTACTACAAGATGCTGTAGGCTCATCTGGTACTTTCCCTGTCCCAGCCCTAGAATCAGCCATTTCTCCAAGGAACCTTGGTTCCTTTTATTAAAGAATGACATTAGAAACCAAAATGTGGGCCCTAGGTGTACTCATTGCTGTGTGTTTTGTCATTGTTTATAGACCCTCAGATGACGGATCAAGTAAATATATGGGTATATACTAACCTTTATATATATATATACATATATCTGTAAATATGGCTAAACATACCCATCTGAATCTATTTTAAGCTAAACATCAGTTCATATTGATTTTTCCAACTCTAACTCACTATAACATGCATTATTCTATTATTCTAATCATTCTGTTCTCTCCTTGCTTATTTGTAATTCTCATTCAAACCTGACTCTCACCACCTGCCATGCATTCATTCAGTTGTTCAGTTCTAGAAGAGTGGTATCAGATTTTTAATTCATTCCTACATGGGAAATATCTTTATCAACTGGAGTAGAGGTGTACAGTTGTATTGTTTCATTTGCCTTTAGTCTTAGACACACCATTCATTTTCAAATGTAACTTGGTCAGCACCTTTTCCTGCCACCCTCTTTAGTAAGGTTGTTTCATTCATCTGTAAAACAGTTGCAGTATTTTGTCACATTTTGCTTTCTATCTTGGATTCTCCCAACCTCCTAAATCATTTTTTTAATTTGCATAAAAATATTTCCTTGAGCTGTAAAATTCTATGGGTTTTGACAAATGTAGTTCATATATCCACATTAGAATATCACACAGAGTAGTTTCACCTTTCAGAACATCTGTGCTTCATCTATTCAAGAACCCAACCCCAAAACAAAACAAAGCAAAATCTGAAAACCACTGATCTGTTTACCATCTTTAGCTTTTGCCTTTTCCTGAATGTTATGTAAATGGAATCATACAGTATATGGCCTTTTCATTTAGCAAGATGCAGTTAAAATTCATCTCTTTTTGCATATATTGATAGCCTATTCCTTTTTATAAATTTCTGAATAGTATTTTGTCCTATGACCTCACCACATTTTGATTATTCATTTACCGAAAGACATCTTGGTTGCTTCCAGTTTTTGGTAATTATGAATAAGACTCCTATAAACTTTTGCCTGCTGGTTTTGTGTGAATATAAGTTTTAACTCAGTTGGACAATGCTTAAGAATACAATTGCTGAACTCTATCGTATGTTTAGCTTTGTAAGAAACTGCTGTATTATCTTCCGTAGTGTCTGTACCATTTTGTATTTCCACCAGCAATGCATAAGAGTTCTGTTGCTGCACATCCTTGCCAACAATTAATACTGTCAATCAATATTTTTGTAGTTCAGCCATACTAATAGATGCATGGTAGTGTTGCATTGTTGTTTTTTAAATTAATTAATTAATTAATTAATTGATTTTTGGCTGTGTTGGGTCTTCGTTTCTGTGCGAGGGCTTTCTCTAGTTGCGGCAAGCGGGGGCCACTCTTCATTGCAGTGCACGGGCCTCTCACTATCGCGGCCTTTCTTGCTGTGGAGCACAGGCTCCAGATGCGCAGGCTCAGTAGTTGTGGCTCACGGGCCCAGCTGCTCTGCGGCATGTGGGGTCTTCCCAGACCAGGGCTCGAACCCGTGTCCCCTGCATTGGCAGGCAGATTCTCAACCACTGTGCCACCAGGGAAGCCCTGCATTGTTGTTTTAATTTACAATTCCCTAGTTATAAATAATGTGAGCATTTTTTCACATACATAATCATCATCTAAAAATCTTTGGTGAGATGTATGTTTAATATTTTTTGCCCATTTTTCAAGTAGGTTGTTTGGATTTTTTTTTTGTTTGTTTCTTAGTTTATACATCTTCAATAGATTCCTTAATTTTTTTCTTTTTTTTTTACTGAATGGATTTTGAATTTGCCAAAAGGTTTTGGCTTATGTAAACTATTGAGTTAATTATATAATCAATTTCCTTCCATCTGAAAGTGTAGTGGATTATATTAATTGATTTGTTAATGAAAACTAAAATTGCATTTCTGGAATAATTCTAACTTGACGTGTTACCTTTTTATACATTGCTGGATTTGGATCAATTATCTTTATTTAGATTTCAAAATATATTCTCATTAGAAAAATTAGTATATCTACTGGTTATAGATATTTTTAAGTTTTTTCCTCACTTTTTGTGTCAGTTTTGGTAGGTAACATTGCTAGAAATCTGTCTATTTTATCTAAATTAAAGCTTATATACAATGACATGAAATTGGTCAACATATCTTTTTCTTAAGGATTTTTTACACATATTCTCTTTATCCTTATGTCCTTTTTTATTGGTAATATCATTTACATATACTGTTCTCTTTCTCTTTGGTCAGACTCACCAGAGGTTTAATGATTTTTCTGGTTGTTTTCAAAGAACACACTTTTGAATTTGTTGATTCTATTGTATGCTTTCTTTTCATATAAATACTTTATGCTCTAATATTTACATTCCCTTCTTTCTATCTCCTTTGTATCTTTATTGGTTATTTTTCTAAGCTTTAAATTAGAAAGTTATTTTATTGTAACCTTTTCTTCTTTTTATACTATAACATTTAATGTTAAAAGTCTTTATATCTCACAAGATTTGAAACATAATATTTTATGTTATGTCTAAATTTTTAAATTTTCATTATTATTTTAGTTGACTTGCAATTTCTTTAAAAGTATGTCTCTTAATTTCCAAATGTATGAGATTTTAAAGCTACTTTTATTAGGCACTTCTGACATATTCATTTTGATCTGAGAGCATACTTAGTATACATGGGGTGTCATCTATGACAGAATGATGCTGTGTAATAAACTTCTCCCAAACTAAGTGGTTTATAATAATAAGCTTTTATTGAGCTTATGGGTCTGCAAGTTAGCTGAGAAGTTTTGTTGGTCTTGACTCAACTTTCTCACATTTCTGGAGGTTAGTTTGTTGTCTTTGTATTTAGAATGATCTTCACTTGGATCACTAGGCTGATTCCTCTCGAGCCCACATATATTTCATCTTCAAGCATGTTCTCATGGTGATGGCAGTTGGCAAGAGAGAATGTGGAAATATACCAAAATAAGGCACAGTATCAGCCCACATTAAAGTGGGAGTGAACTGCAGTTCACCTCTTTACTAAGAGGAATGGCAAAAGATACAGGGAGGGGTGAACTATTAGCCTATTAATACAATCAATCTACACAATAAGTTATCAATCTGATAAATACGTTTAAAGCTTCCTTTATAAGTAAGTGATCAATTAATATAAATGCCCCATGATTTTTTAAAAAATATTATATAGGTTTTTTTTGGGATGTGTACAAAATTCAGAAATGCCTATTATATCCTACTTGCTGAATGATCTTTTAAATGTATATAAAAAACACTTTTAAAATGATTTAAACGATTCTTTTTTAAATTTTCCTGTTTGAGATATAATTGACATAACATCATATAAATTTCAGGTATACAGCATAATGATTTGATATATGTATATATTGCAAAATAATTAGCACGGTAAGTTTAGATAACATGCATCATCTCACAGTTACAATTTTTTTCTTGTGATGAGAACTTCTAAGATCTGGTCTCAACAACTTCCAGATGTACAACATGGTATTGTCAGCTAAAGTCACCATGCTGTACAGTACATCTCCAGAATGTACGAAGGTGGTCAAAAGTTAAAACTTCCAGTTTTATTTATCTTATAACTGGAAGTTTGAACTTTTGACCTTCACACATTGTCCATCCCCCACCCCCCGCCTCTGGCAACCACTTTCATACAGTATTTGTCTTTCTGTGTCTGACATTTCACTTAGCATAATGCCCTCCAGGTTCATTCATGTTGTCACAAATGACAGGATTTTCATCTTTTTTGTGGCTGAACAATATCCCTGAGTGTGTGTGCGTGTGTGTGTGTGTGTGTCACATTTTCTTTATCCATTTATTCATTGATAGATGTTGTTTCCATGTCTTGGTTATTGTAAATAATATTAAAATGAACATGGGGGTGCAGATGTCTTTCAAGGTAATGATTTCAATTCTTTTGAATAAACACCCAGAATTGGGATTGCTCAATCATATGGTAGTTCTATTTTTAATTTTTTGTGGACCCTCTATACTGTTTTCCACAGTAGCTGCACCAATTTACATTCCCACCAACAGTGTACAGGGTTCCCTTTTCTCCAGATCCTCACCAACACTTGGCTTTTTGATGACAGCCTCTCTAATAACCATGAGGTGATAGCTCATTATGTAGTATGAATTTGGGCTGCAAAGTGGCATAAAGGTCTCACTGTAATTATGGATTGTTTGGTAATTTAAAAAACCTTCACTTATCACAAATATCCTGGGCAGAGAATTTTCCTCCTAACTTTTGGTGTATGTTGGAGGAGGTTTTATCTAGTTCACACTTACATTGACTTTGTAGCCCTTTGGGATCCCAGAAATGTAGGGATCTATTATTGGGTGTCCCTACCTGGGATTCCCCTAATATTTGTGCCCTAAATCATGAGGCCTACATGGCAGTGAAAATAAACCCTCAATTTACTAAAGTTTTGTCAGTTTTCTCAGAGTAAAAGCCTGATTCATTGCACATCTCACCTTCCTGATTTCTCTTTTTTTTTCTTTTAAGTTTTATCTTGTAATTGTTCCCCTTTTTTTCTTGTTAACTCATTAAAAGCTCTAAAATGTGATCTTTAAAAAAAGTTTAATCTGGAATTTTATCGTATTTGATGGGTCAGTTATGGTGTAAAACTCATAGTAATTCTAGAGAGAGATTTCTGAAATGATATTCTAAGGACTTGTATCTCCATCATTTTAGTTTCACATTCCAAACGAATATCCAGAACTAACAGAAAAGATTGCTAAGCTCTAATTGCAATTTAAAAAAAGAAAGAAAAAATAAAAACTGTAATTGTGCTATAAGTTTGTCAAATTCCATGGAAATAAAGTGTGAGGAAGGAAACAACCAGCCCTTTAGCTAGGGTCTTGAATCCCAGAGTCTTGGACTGGAAGATGTCTGTGACATCATTGTTTTCTGGGTTGAGAAATAGCATTTCTGAGGAAGCATAGACCCAAACCAGGCAGAAACACTCACAATGTCCACTCTGAGGTCATAAAGAACTCAGAAGATCCAGGCAAGATGGGAGTGAAGAGGAAGATAGTGGGGAAGGTTTGCAGCTGGGAGCATGGCATCTGGTCAGGAGAATTTCCTGCAACAATAAGTAAACACAGAGATAGTAAGGAATACAGGACTTAAACACTGGCTTCCTGATGTGAACACTACTGCTTCTAACACCACATTGCATCATGTTATGAAGAATGGTAGAAAACTGCAAGAGTTTTCTATATCACACTATGTGATCCTTAAAAACCTTACATTCTGCAAAATCACACCTGTAAGGGGAGAGTGTATTGGGCCAGACCACTGAAAACGTATCTTTTAAACCAGACCCTACAAAAAATTAACAATAATCCTGATTAAAATACCAATCTCATTTAAAAGAATTAGCTTGCAAATTAATAGAAGAGCTATAATTGATAAAATTTTACTGAAAAAGAACATGTGAAAGTAGTCTGATGGAAACAGGTGTAAGGAACAGCTAAGGGTGTGGAGTTATGGAGCAGAAACAAAGAGATACTCTCATTATCAGGAGATTCAGGTGCAAAGCAGCTGCTGGTGGTTTTGCACAACACGCAACAATCCAGAGATGGATGGCTCTGGCTCATTGATTTGTGATGGTTTCTTAGAGCACTATAAGCCCATCTAACAATGGCCAAACTCAGCTAGAAGGAGAACTTCAGGGAACAGATGCTCCGTAGAGCATGTATCCCCCATGGTTTGCTGTGTCCACATTTTTTAGTGTCTGTAATGCTCAACTGCTATGACTAGGTGACACAAAACAATAAAGTGCTCAGGACAAACATATAAACTGAAGTACCTCGAGTTTATACTGAGAGTCTCTTATTTACTAAACACGTAGGAGCTAATTTTCTTTACAAAAACAATTCTGTAGCAAAACAGATAGTACTTAATTAAAAATGCAAGCCCTATGATTTTCTAAGCACGTCTCTTTAAAAGTAGGCTTTGAAATAAAATAGGAGTTAATAAATACCCAGTGCATATCTGTATTGCTATCTTACAAACTTAACACATGTATTAATAAAATTTATTTTCTTATCTTTCTCCTTTACCAAATCTGAGCTCCTTGAGTATGGGGTCATGTGACACTCTTCTTGGTGTTCCACCACCTCTCACAGAGCCAGGCAGAGGTATTTAGTAAAATGTTTGCAGAATGAACACACATATGATCACATATATGATTGACTGAAAGGGCAGCCGGTGCCCCCCACCCAGACATAAACCTCTGTGTGGGATAGTGGTGGAGGTTGTGCAGGTTGTTCCCTACAGGGTGCAATTTCAAGGGTGCCCTTATTTGTAGAGCACCTACTCTGTGCCGTATTGTAATGTGGACACACTATCTTTAATTCCCTCCATGGACCTGGACCTTCAAGTTTTAGAGTAGGACATTGAGGCTTAAAAGGGGGCAAAGTGGGAGATGCGGGGAGTGAATAGATGCAGTGATGGGAGCTTGTGGAAGTCTTCAGACTGCGATTTTCTCAGAACCATCTACTTGAGAATGAGGAGAGAAGTGGGGAAAAGAGGAAAGAGTCGCATGTATGTATGACTAAGGAAAGACCAAAGCTATAAAGAAAACCAATTTAACCTTGATGCTTAAAATAATCTCCTTTAAGGAACTCAGTTGGGAAGGTGTTTGTTTGTTTAAAAACTTGCATTTCCGAGGAGGTAGAGAAGATGGCGGAAGAGTAAGACGCGGAGATCACCTTCCTTCCCACAGATACAGTAGAAATACATCTATACGTGGAACTTCTCCTACAGAACACCCACTGAACGCTGGCAGAAGACCTCAGACCTCCCAAAAGGCAAGAAACTCCCCACGTACTTGGGTAGGGCAAAAGAAAAAAGAAATAACAGAGACAAAAGAATAGGGACAGGACCTGCACCAGTGGGAGGGAGCCGTGAAGGAGGAAAGGTTTCCACACACCAGGAAGCCCCTTCACGGGTGGAGACTGTGGGTAGCAGAGCGGGGAAGCTTCGGAGCCACGGAGGAGAGCGCAGCCACAGGGGTGTGGAGGGAAAAGCGGAGAGATTCCCGCACAGGGGACCAGTGCCGACCAGCACTCACCAGCCAGAGAGGCTTGTCTGCTCACCCGCCGGGGCGGGCGGGGCTGGGAGCTGAGGCTCGGGCTTCGGTCCCAGGGAGAGGACTGGGGTTGGCGACGTGAACACAGCCTGAAGGGGTTAGTGCGCCACAGCTAGCCGGGAGGGAGTCCGGGAAAAAGTCTGCAGCTGCCGAAGAGGCAAGAGACATTTTCTTACCTCTTTGTTTCACGGCGCACAAGGAGAGGGGATTCAGAGCGCCACCTAAATGAACTCCAGAGACGGGCGCGAGCCGCGGCTATCAGCACGGACCACAGCGACGGGCAGGAGATGCTAAGGCTGCTGCTGCCGCCACCAAAAAGCCTGTGTGCAAGCACAGGTCACTCTCCACACCGCCCCTCCCGGGTGCCTGTGCACCCCGCCACGGGCAGGCTCCCGTGATCCGGGGACAACTTTCCCGGGAAAACGCACGGCGCACCTCAGGCTGGTGCAACGTCACGCCGGCCTCTGCCACCGCAGGCTCGCCCCGCCTCCTCCGTACCCCTCCCTCCCCGCGGCCTGAGTGAGCCAGAGCCCCCGAAGCAGCTGCTCCTTTAACCCCGTCCTGTCTGGGCAGGGAACAGACGTCCTCAGGCGACCTACACGCAGAGGCGAGTCGAAATCCAAAGCTGAACCCCGGGAGCTGTGCGAACAAAGAAGAGAAAGGGAAATCTCTCCCAGCAGCCTCAGAAGCAGTGGATTAAAACTCCACAAACAACTTGATGTGCCTGCATCTGTTGAATACCTGAATAGACAATGAATCATCCCAAATTCAGGAGGTGGACTTTGGGAGCAGGATATATTAATTTTTCCCCTTTTCCTTTCTTTGTGAGTGTATATGTATATGCTTCTGGGTGAGATTTTGTCTGTATAGATTTGCTTCATAATAGCTTTATTTTACTTTACTATATTATATCCTCTTTCTTTCTTTCTTTCTATTTTTTATCCCTTTTACTCTGAGCTGTGTGGATGAAAGCCTCGTGGTGCTCCAGCCAGGCATCAGGGCTGTGCCTCTGAGGTGGGAGAGCCAACTTCAGGACACTGGTCCACAAGAGACCTCCCAGCTCCACATAATACCAAATGGCGAAAATCTCTCAGAGATCTCCATCTGAAGATCAAGACCCAGCATCACTCAAGGACCAGCAAGCTACAGTGCTGGACACCCTATGCCAAACAACTAGCAAGACAGGAACACATTCCCATCCATTAGCAGAGAGGCTGGCTAAAATCATAATAAGGCCACAGACACCCCAAAATACACCACCAGACATGGACGTGCCCACCAGAAAGACAAGATCCAGCCTCATCCACCAGAACACAGGCACTAGTCCCCTCCATCAGGAAGCCTACACAACCCACTGAACCAAACTTAGCCACTGGGGACAGACACCAAAAACAACGGGAACTACAAACCTGCAGCCTGTGAAAAGGAGACCCCAAACACAATAAGATAAGCAAAATGAGACGACAGAAAAACACACAGCAGATGAAGGAGCAGGGTCAAAACACACCAGACCTAACAAATGAAGAGGAAATAGGTAGTCTACCTGAAAAAGAATTCAGAATAATGATAGTAAGGATGATCCAAAATCTTGGAAACAGAATAGACAAAATGCAAGAAACATTTAACAAGGATGTAGAAGAACTAAAGAGGAACCAAGCAATGATGAAAAACACAATAAATGAAATTAAAAATACTCTAGATGGGATCAATAGCAGAATAACTGAGGCAGAAGAAAGAATAAGTGACCTAGAAGGTAAAATGGTGGAAATAACTACTGCAGAGCAGGATAAAGAAAAAAGAATGAAAAGAACTGAGGACAGTCTCAGAGACTTCTGGGACAACATTAAACGCACCAACATTCGAATTATAGGGGTCCCAGAAGAAGAAGAGAAAAAGAAAGGGACTGAGAAAATATTTGAAGAGATTATAGTTGAAAACTTCCCTAATATGGGAAAGGAAATAGTTAATCAAGTCCTGGAAGCACAGAGAGTCCCATACAGGATAAATCCAAGGAGAAACATGCCAAGACACATATTAATCAAACTGTCAAAAAGTAAACATAAAGAAAACATATTAAAAGCAGCAAGGGAAAAACAACAAATAACACATAAGGGAATCCCCATAAGGTTAACAGCTGATCTTTCAGCAGAAACTCTGCAAGCCAGAAGGGAGTGGCAGGATATACTTAAAGTGATGAAGGAGAAAAACCTACAACCAAGACTAATCTACCCAGCAAGGATCTCATTCAGATTTGATGGAGAAATTAAAACCTTTACAGACAAGTAAAAGCTGAGAGAGTTCAGCACCACCAAACCAGCTTTACAACAAATGTTAAAGGAACTTCTCTAGGCAAGAAACACGAGAGAAGGAAAACACCTACAATAACAAAGCCAAAACATTTAAGAAAATGGGAATAGGAACATACATATCGATAATTACCTTAAATGTAAATGGATTAAATGCTCCCACCAAAAGACACAGACTGGCTGAATGGATACAAAAACAAAACCCATATATATGCTGTCTACAAGAGACCCACTTCAGACCTAGAGACACATACAGACTGAAAGTGAGGGGATGGAAAAAGATATTCCATTCAAATGGACATCAAAAGAAAGCTGGAGTAGCAATTCTCCTATCAGACAAAACAGACTTTAAAATAAAGACTATTACAAGAGACAAAGAAGGACACTATATAATGATCAAGGGATCAATCCAAGAGGAAGGTATAAAAATTGTAAATATTTATGCACCCAACATAGGAGCACCTCAATACATAAGGCAAATACTAACAGCCATAAAAGGGGAAATCGGCAGCAACACAATCATAGTAGGGGACTTTAACACCCCACTTTCACCAATGGACAGATCATCCAAAATGAAAATAAATAAGGAAACACAAGCTTTAAATGATACATTAAACAAGATGGACTTAATTGATATTTATAGGACATTCCACCCAAAAACAACAGAATACATATTTTTCTCAAGTGCTCATGGAACATTCTCCAGGCTAGATCATATCTTGGGTCACAAATCAAGCCTTGGTAAATTTAAGAAAATTGAAATTGTATCAAGTATCTTTTCTGACCACAATGCTATGAGACTAGGTATCAATTACAGGAAAAGATCTGTAAAAAATACAAACACATGGAGGCTACACAATACACTACTTAATAACGAAGTGATCACTGAAGAAATCAAAGGGGAAATCAAAAAATACCTAGAAACAAATGACAATGGAGACACGACGACCCAAAACCTATGGGACGCAGCAAAAGCAGTGCTAAGAGGGAAGTTTATAGCAATACAAGCCTACCTCAAGAAACAGGAAACATCTTGAATAAACAACCTAACCTTGCACCTGAAGCAATTAGAGAAAGAAGAACAAAGAAACCCCAAAGCTAGCAGAAGGAAAGAAATCATAAAGATCAGATCAGAAATAAATGAAAAAGAAATGAAGGAAACAATAGCCAAAATCAATGAAACTAAAAGCTGGTTCTTTGAGAAGATAAACAAAATTGATAAACCATTAGCCAGACTCATCAAGAGAAAAAGGGAGAAGACTCAAATCAATAGAATTAGAAATGAAAAAGGAGAAATAACCACTGACACTGCAGAAATACAAACGATCAGGAGAGATTACTACAAGCAACTCTATGCCAATAAAATGGACAACCTGGAAGAAATGGACACAGATTCTTAGAAATGCAAAACCTGCCAAGACTGAACCAGGAAGAAATAGAAAATATGAACAGACCAATCACAAGCACTGAAATTGAAACTGTGATTAAAAATCTTCCAACAAACAAGAGCCCAGGACCAGATGGCTTCACAGGTGAATTCTATCAAACATTTAGAGAAGAGCTAACACCTATCCTTCTCAAACTCTTGTAAAACATAGCAGAGGGAGGAACACTCCCAAACTCATTCTATGAGGCCACCATCACCCTGATACCAAAACCAGACAAAGATGTCACAAAGAAAGAAAACTACACGCCAATATCATTGATGAATATAGATGCAAAAATCCTCAACAAAATACTAGCAAGCAGAATCCAACAGCACATTAAAAGGATCATACACCATGATCAAGTGGGGTTTATCCCAGGAATGCAAGGATTCTTCAATATACGCAAGTCAATCAATGTGATACACCATATTAACAAATTGAAGGAGAAAAACCATATGATCATCTCAATAGATGCAGAGAAAGCTTTCGACAAAATTCAACACCCATTTATGATAAAAGCCCTGCAGAAAGTAGGCATAGAGGGAACTTTCCTCAACATAATAAAGGCCATATATGACAAACCCACAGCCAACATTGTCCTCAATGGTGAAAAACTGAAACCATTTCCACTAAGATCAGGAACAAGACAAGGTTGACCACTCTCACCACTATTATTCAACATAGTTTTGGAAGTGTTAGCCACAGCAATCAGAGAAGAAAAAGAAATTAAAGGAATCCAAATCGGAAAAGAAGAAGTAAAGCTGTCACTGTTTGCAGGTGACATGATAGTATACATAGAGAATCCTAAAGATGCTACCAGAAAACTACTAGAGCTAATCAATGAATTTGGTAAAGTAGCAGGATACAAAATTAATGCACAGAAATCTCTTGCATTCCTATACACTAATGACGAAAAATCTGAAAGCGAAATTAAGAAAACACTCCCGTTTACCATTGCAACAAAAAGAATAAAATATCTAGGAATAAACCTACCTAAGGAGACAAAAGACCTGTATGCAGAAAATTATAAGACACTGATGAAAGAAATTAAAGATGATACAAATAGATGGAGAGATATACCATGTTCTTGGATTGGAAGAATCAACATTGTGAAAATGACTCAATACCCAAAGCAATCTACAGATTCAATGCAATCCCTATCAAACTACCACTGGCATTTTTCACAGAACTAGAACAAAAAATTTCACAATTTGTATGGAAACACAAAAGACCCCGAATAGCCAATGCAATCTTGAGAACGAAAAATGGAGCTGGAGGAATCAGGCTCCCTGACTTCAGACTATATTACAAAGCTACAGTAATCAAGACAGTTTGGTGCCTGCACAAAAACAGAAATATAGATCAATGGAACAGGATAGAAAGCCCAGAGATAAACCCACACACATATGGTCACCTTATTTTTGATAAAGGAGACAAGCATATACAGTGGAGAAAAGACAGCCTCTTCAATAAGTGGTGCTGGGAAAATTGGACAGATACATGTTAAAGCATGAAATTAGAACACTCCCTGACACCGTGCACAAAAATAAACTCAAAATGGATTAAAGACCTAAGTGTAAGGCCAGACACTATCAAACTCTTAGAGGAAAACATAGGCAGAACACTCTATGACATAAATCACAGCATGATTCTTTTTGACCCAGCTCCTAGAGAAATGGAAATAAAAACACAAATAAACAAATGGGACCTAATGAAACTTAAAAGCTTTTGCACAGCAAAGGAAACCATAAACAAGACCAAAAGACAACCATCAGAATGGGAGAAAATATTTGCAAATGAAGCAACTGACAAAGGATTAATCTCCAAGGTTTACAAGCAGCTCATGTAGCCCAATAACAAAAAAACGAACAACCCAATCCAAAAATGGGCAGAAGACCTAAATAGACATTTCTCCAAAGAAGATATACAGATTGCCAACAGACGCATGAAAGAATGCTCAACATCATTAATCATTAGAGAAATGCAAATCAAAACTACAATGAGATATCATCTCACACCGGTCAGAATGGCCATCATCAAAAAATCTAGAAATAATAAATGCTGGAGAGGGTGTGGAGGAAAGGGAACACTCTTGCACTGTTGGTGGGAATGTAAATTGATGCAGCCACTATGGAGAACAGTATGGAGGTTCCTTAAAAATCTACAAATAGAACTACCATACGACCCAGCAATCCCACTACTGTGCATATACCCTGAGAAAACCATAGTTCAAAAAGAATCAGGTACCAAAATGTTCATTGCAGCTCTATTTACAATAGCCAGGACATGAAGCAACCTAAGTGTCCATCATCGGATGAATGGATAAAGAAGATGTGGCACATATATACAATGGAATATTACTCAGCCATAAAAAGAAATGAAATGGAGGTATTTGTAATGAGGTGGATGGAGTTAGAGTCTGTCATACAGAGTGAAGTAAGTCAGAAAGAGAAAAACAAATACAGTATGCTAACACATATATATGGAATCTAAGGAAAAAAAAAAAAGGCCATGAAGAACCTAGTGGCAAGACGGGAATAAAGACACAGACCTACTAGAGAATGGACTTGAGGATATGGGGAGGGGGAGGGGTGAGATGTGACAGGGTGTGAGAGTGTCATGGACATATATACCCTACCAGATGTAAAATAGATAGCTAGTGGGAAGCAGCCGCATAGCACAGGGAGATCAGCTCGGTGCTTTGTGACCACCTAGAGGGGTGGGATGGGGAGGGTGGGAGGGAGGGAGATGCAAGAGGGAAGAGATATGGGAACATATGTATATGTATAACTGATTCACTTTGTTATAAAGCAGAAACTAACACACCATTGTAAAGCAATTATACTTCAATAAAGATGTTTAAAAAAAAAAAAAGGGGGCAAAGTGACTTGTCTCTGTCCCATGGTGGTGAGAAGCAGAGCTGAGAACCTTTCTCTAGTCTGCCTGGCTGCAAAGTCTCCCCAGTCTTTATTGCCCACTTGGACTCACTTTTAAACTATCTTTGGTTTCTCTGCCAATGATCTCCACTTAATAGGAGGCTACATAAATACTTCAAAGAGTGAGGCAAGACCATGTAGTGAAAAGAAAACAAGATGTGAAGAGAAAAGTGGGTTTGAATGCCAGGAATTCTTCCAAACTGTGTGTGTGTGTGTATGTGTGTGTGTGTGTAAACTTGAAAAACTTTACATATACATGTAAATTTTTTTTGTTTTTAAAGATTCAGGGTTTTTTTTTTAATCAATTTATTTATTTTATTTATTTATTTTTGGCTGCATTGGGTCTTCGTTGCGGTGAGTGGGCTTCTCATTGAGGCGGCCTCTCCCGCTGCAGAGCACGGGCTCCAGGCATGTGGGCCCCAGCAGCTGTGTCACGCGGGCCCAGCAGTTGTGGCTCGCAGGCTCAGTAGTTGTGGCCTGCTGGCTCTAGAGCACAGGCTCAGTAACTGTGGCGCACGGACCCAGCTGCTCCACAGCATGTGGGATCCTCCCTCACCAGGGATCGAACCCGTGTTCCCTGCATTGGCAGGTGGACTCTCAACCACTGCACCACCAGGGAAGCCCTACATGTAAATGTATATATGTACACATATACACATACATTTATGTATGTGTATACAAATACTCATTTGTGTACAAATATATGTATACATATATTTATATGTGTGTGATTTATATGCATATTATTCACGTGTGTGAATACATGTACATGTATTATACATATTATTTATATATGTAATGTACATATGTATATTTACATAATGTATACAAATTTCGCCAACCCTCTCCTCTGAGGGAGATATTATTGTTTCTTTTCCATGGGCTCCTCTTGGTCATCCCATAAAAAAGTCATTGGGTCAGGATTCAACCCCAAACCTCTCTACCCTTGAGTGCGCTCTTTGAACTTTACTACAGGGCCTTTCTGGAGGCATCCGCTGCACCAACATTCCCATGAGTGCCCCGTTGCTGGGTGTCTGCATCCTGGCACACGTCTAGTTTCCTGTGTTTCCTCTAGAACACATCACTGTCAACTTAAGTCGCACTAGTCAGCAGAGAAATGGAAGCCAACTGGGTCTATAGGTTCTCATTCTGCTTCCTTCTCATGATTTCCCAGCTGGCTGAATGACGGTGATAACTCAAGTGTTTTCTAGTTTGTTTGTTTAATTAAGAGTCTTAAATGGTGAATGGTATCATCACAGTCATGATATGTTCACTTAAAATATAGTTCAAAAGCAGTATCATGATAGGATTAGCAAATCGTAAGCCCAAACCCGAGTCTAACTTGACAACATTCAAAGAGAAATGAAGAGTGAGGACCGTATTCACGGGCAGCACTGACAGCTTTCCTGTACTGAAACAGTTTGACACTGTTCACATGGAAAAAGTGAAGCTCTTCCGCCTGTTACCAACAGTTCTAATCGGAATTGATGGTGTTGAGTCATGTGCAGTGACATCGCAGGGTTTTAATGCCAGCCCAGAAAATCTACAATGCTGTGCGCTGGAAAGGAAATCAATAATGGCCATGATGCCATTCGATTTCAAGCAAGGCACCAATGTTGTAAACAGGTACCAAAGTCAGCATGTTCTTATAGAATAGGCTGACTTCCCAACCCCTTCCTTGCTGGTCATGTTATCCCCTGACCTGGAGGTAAAACATGAACCAGAGATGATACCAAATCTGTCAGAAGATGTATCCCTGATTTCTGAGGCCCAACAGGGGACTAGACATACAGGTGCATCACATCTATACAACTTACAAGGGATTGACACTCAGCTGTTCCCCACATAAGGCTTCAATCTTCCCAACCATGTCTCACACTCCATGGTCCAGTTCTCCTTCTTTTCTTTCAGACCCTCCAATGGGTCATGCTCTCTTTTACCTTCATGTCTTTACATACATTCTTCCCTATGTCTGGAATTCTCTCCCTGTATGCTTTTCCTTGCCACCTCCACAGCATAAACCTTCTTTCTGGAAGCTGTCACTCCCACTGGAGTTTATTTCTGGCCTCCTGAGCTGGATTTCATGTGTTCCTCCTCTGGTGTCTCAATACCCTGTCTTTCTTTTAATTCCGTGCTATCTGTATTCATTCTCCAGGGCTGCCATAGCAAACTACCACAAACTTGGTAACTTAAAAGAAATTTATTCTCACAGTTTCGGAGGCTGGAAGTCCAAAATCGAGGTGTGGATGGGACCACTCTCTTCCTGAAGGCTCTGGAGAGCACAGGATTCTCCCTCGTCCCTCCCAGCTTCTGGTGGTTAGTGGCAATCCTTGGCATTCCTTGACCTGTGGACACATCAGTCCGTTATCTGCCTTCATGATCACAGGGTGTTCTCCCCTGTGGGTCTTCATATTGTCTTCTCTCTGTGTATGTCTCTGTGTCCACATTTCCTTTTCCTTATAAGAACACCAGTCATTAGATTAGGGCCCACTCCAATCCAGTAAGACCACATCTCAACTTGATTACATCTGCAAAGACTCTATTTCCAAATAAAATCACATTTTGAGGTTTTGGGTAGACATGAGTATTAGGGGGACAGTATTCAATCCAGTAAACTATCAATATTATATTTTCTTATTAATTTGCCCTGCTCTACTAGACCATACTCTCTGCTAGGGTGGGATTGGGGTTTACTACACTCACTATTGTAACAAATGTGCCTACAATTCTTGGTACATCCTATGTGTGCAGTCAATGGTGACTGAATGAATAAATAAATGGATCCCAATCCCAATCAAGGCAATGTCTCTGAATAGGAAGTTATCACACACTGGACCTCAAGAATCATACATAATTCAGTGATTCTGATGAGGTGGCCTAAATGCAAACCCCAAGTCCAGGAGGTCAGGGGTGAAGCAGCACAGAGAGATGCAGCAAAGACCAGAGATCAGGTGAAAATTGGATCAAAATGGGAATACCTGAATATGCAGTAAAGGCTTAGCTCGGCAGGCATGGTTTGCTCAAACCCTGCAACAGTTAAGGTTTGTTCAGGATTGACTTATCCACCTCCTCGGAGGTAACCTCTAAGCCCTTGGAATGTGCTACCTGGTGAGAGGTAGCATACCTGTTTTTTGATGCCTCAAGCCCTGGGCCATGCTGTATCAGTTTTATCTCTCCTGGGGCTGGAGACAGTAGACAAGGTCAGCCCTGTGAGCACTGCCTGCCTATGTGATTTACCCTCAATTAAAAAGTCGAATACCAAGTCTGGGGTGAGCTTCCCTAGTGGAGAACACTTCACCTTTGTGGTCACGTATCATTGCTGGGAGAATTAAGTGTGTTCCTGTGCAACTGCACTGAGAGAGAGAGGCTAGAAGCTTGTGTCTGGTTTCTCCTGGATGTTGCTTCATCCATCTTTCCCTTTGTGGATTTTAATCTGTGTCCTTTCCCTGTAAAAAAACAAAACAAAACAAAACAAAATCATGAATATAGTGGCTTTCTCAGTCCTATGAGTCCTAGCAAATTACTAGGCCTGAGGATGGTCATGGGGGCCTGTGACACAGTGAGGAACAGCCAAGTATGCCTAGGAGAGATGATTATAAGGAACATGATGCTTGGCACATACTAGGTGCCCAATAAAATATTAGTTGCATCAGTGAATGTCTATGGTGCATTCATAGGTCTCCTTTCCTGATACTGGGGGATGACTTGAGGTTTCTCTCGGACTGATATCAAGGTTTGGGCTAGGTATAGCCCCAGCCCTGCCTTCCTCCAGGCTGCTATGGGCACCTCTCCATGCTCCCTTCTCTGTGGCCTCTTCTCTGTAAAAACTGTTTCTCACAACTTCAAGCTTCTTGAGAGTAGGAGCCATGGCACCTCCTGCTGGACCCGTCTAGAGCTGCATTGGGCAGAGAGGGCAATGTGGGGCGGGGGTTGGGGGGTGGAGCTGGCCTGTTTGCAGGCAGATCCCTGTTTGCCTTTTCCTTGATCCATCTGTACTGGGGGTGGGCAGCCCCTGTGGAAGCCCTGGTGGGAGAGCAGAGAGACAGAGAAGAAGACACCGTCCACCTTGCGTGGGTGCTAAGATGATCAGCAGAAGTGGCTTTGGCTCTCAAAGGGGCCCCTGGCCGCTGGGCTCCAGCAACACACCTCCTTCCTTTGTCCCTTCAGGCTACAGGTGGAGGCAATTTCTTGCATCATAAATCTCTGGGTTGCCTTGCCTCCCAGGTTGCAGGAGGAGTTTAAGAACTCAGAGTGGTTTCTCCTTTACTGTCGGGCCCTGGCTGACACAACGTGCATCTTTAGGCCTGCAGCACCTCTGGGTATCCTGATCGTGTGGACTGTAGGTGTCAGGACGACGGCGGGGTTAGTGCATCCTAAGTATATCACCCAGGAGAGGGAACATAGTCAGTCACAGGTGGATTTCATGCTGCAGATGATAGGGAATTGGCCAAGGGCAACTTTTCATCAGTTCCTACCACTTTAAAGATTATCATTGCACATTCCAGGGGTAAAGTCAGGCATGTGGATGAGGAGAACCTGAGAGCCTGTGGCTCGTGTGGTGACTGTGGCTGTGCTGACTTAGCTAAGCTGGAACCACAGCCCCCAGATTCCCTGTATGGCTGCCAGTTAGTGTTGCCCTCAAGGGACATTCTGTAGCCATATCCTTATGCTCTGAAGCTGGGGACAATGTGTGCAGCTCACACATGCTGTTATCGATCTGCTGGCATACCTGGCTGGCAGGGATCAGCATTTGGATCCACACGATGTCTCTGGTCTCCACTGGGTCTCTTCCTTCAGCTTCTCCAAAGTCTGGGCCAGGTGCAGGGCTAACTCTATGGCAAAGGGAGCCGGGTTCCCTTGCAGGTCGCCCACAGCATTGGTGGGAGTTGTAGAGGCAGACCTGCATTCCAGTGTGCCCTTCCCATCCCAGTTTCTCTTCACCTTGACCTTGTCTACACCCAGTTTCTTGTTTTTCTACCACTGCCCCGTTGGGCTGACCTATAGGTGGGCAGCCTCAGGTCAATACCGGATACAGTAGCCTGCGCAGACTACTCCTCCAGCCCCACACTGTGTAAGCGCTAGTTCCTATAGTAAATCCCTTATTCTACACCACGGGTAGTATATTTGCTTCTCGGATGCAAGCCTCTGATGCAGGATGAAAAAATGTTTAATTGGGAGGGAGTGGAGGGCACGCGCACGGAAGAAGGAGTAAACTGCAGGGAGAGGAGTGATCAGATCCAAGCCAGGCCAGCTCCCAGGGATGCGTGCGGTGAGGAGTGTGACAATGTCCACCTCAAGTTTCTCTTTGTGCCCTGGTCCAGAACACAACTCCGCTCCTCCAGAGAGCTCCCAGGGAGCTGCGGCCCTGTCAGGAGGGCCTGCTCCTCTTGATTGACCTAGGGCTTAAACGAACCTCAGAAGGTGGAATCACAGTCGAAGAAGGGCTGTTATGGAGTCAGAGCTCAAACCATAAGTTCTACTTAAGCTCAGAAATGACTCGGAGCCCAGCGGGGACTTATAATGGATGAGCTATGTCAGCCATGCTGCTTTCCCACTGAAAACAGGCTCTGCTTGGAAGGCTGATTTATTTGTGTTTTATGGCTTATTTTGTGGTGAAGAAAAGTCAATAAAGGCGTTCATTTTCACATTTTAAATGTGCCAGGCAAAATCAGAGCATTGTCACGTGTGCTTTACGTGCTCCATTTTCAAAGGTGAATGGGTATGAATGAAACTAAATGTTGACTTGGAAATTACCAACAGGCTTTCCACTTGCTCAAGTTTTACTCTTTTACAGCAGCAGACTGGAGGGAGGCCTCTTACTTTCTGGAGGTGCAGTCTGCCTCTTAGTCACTGATGGTGTGTGCTCTGTGGCCTTCAGCACTGAGCCTACTCTTCACCACTGTCACCTGGATGCAGGGAGCAGGACAGAGGGCCTATTCCTGGGCTCTGTATCCAGGAGTAGAGCTGGGACTCTAACGCAAGGACCAGGAGACCAGCAGCACATCGAAGACTGGGCAGGACATGGTGTGATGTCCACAGAGAGAACCTGCCATGCCAGGGCTGGGAGTACTGTTACTTGGCTTCTACCCTAGCCCACCTGAAAAATGATGAGGCCCAGTGAGGGCAGTACCAGAAGAGGAGCTGGGAAGTCAGTGGTCCTTTAGATTCCAAATGGACTTGGAGGCAAGGAGAACGAGAACGCGGCAGTCTGAGAAGCCTCAGGGATTTCTACCTGGTGAAACTAGGTGGGCAGTAAAAACAATTATCATCTGTGTGCTCAATTAGACTTGAAAAGACTTTCTCTAGCATTATTTAATGTAATTGTTAAAATCACTTTACAAGTTAGGTCTTGGAAGAAAAGTAAACTCTATAGAAAATACAGTTTATAGGACATGTGGATGCCCAGGAGATGTTCAGGTGCACATGTCCAGAAGGGTCAGGATATCAAGGTCCACCCCTAGCATGTCCACGTAGTCCACTAGGGTCCAGATGTCAGGATCTGGATGCTTGGGCAGACGCTGGGCTGGGGATGTACGTTTGGGGTTGTGAGTCTCTAAGCAATGTGAAAATCATGGATGTGCTTGACTTCCCCGGGAGAAAGGTTGCCAAGGGACAAAAAAATGAGTGAAGCTGGGGTCTTATGTTCCTGATTCAATGTTCCTTTGAGCAGAATGACAGAACAGAAAAGAGCTGAGTGAGAATTTGGATGGAGGGACTGGGAGAAGAGAAATTTCAGGAGACAGTGTGTCGGACACCTTACCTGGGGTCTGCCACAGAGTCGGGAGGAGGTCAAAGTATGGAGGGCTTCTTGCTTTTCCTCTGCTTTATCTGGAAAGAGGTGTGTTCCAAGTTTAGCCATGGGGAAAGCCAATTCCACATCGGTGGAGGGCATCAACAGTATCACGAGTTGGATATTAATTTTACATTCACAAGTTGGAGGAGCACAGAGATCCAGGAAACAATGACTCACAACAATACTGAAAATGAAATATTGCCAACCTGTGAGTGATCTCCCTCAAGACCCATGAAGCTGAGCCAAGTGTCACCTCACTGGGGGACAAGTAGCTCACTGTCTGCAGCAGGGCAAAGGCTCCTCCCGACACTCGGCTCGGAGGTGCAGGACTTGTGTGTATGGCAGACTGAGCAGATGTCCCTTTGCTGACCAAGTGCTGCATTTTACATCACACAAAGGATGGCACAATCCTCATCACTCCGTTCACTCTGCTCACTGCCAGTTATACCTCATCGCATTCACCAAGACATAGGAAGTGACCAGCCATGGTGCACAGCTTCCTGGGAGAAGGGTATCAAGTTAAATACAAACTGGAAACTCTGATGTGTCTGTGTGCTGGGACTGTACCTCTTCATGTCCTCTCTTGGTCCAGAAAACCAAGGCCATGATGAGGCCAGGAGAAGATTCTCTCAATCACAAGAACCTTTACCAAGACATCCGGGACTGAGCCAGGAACAGCGCACACAAGCACGGACCTTGACTTCAGAGTTGACAGGGATTTGGGAGCATCCAAGTAAACAAGAGAAGAGATGGACAAGCCACATAACTTGGCTGTTGAACCAAATAGATCTTTTCTAATTTAAGAATTGATAAATTACCAAAACAGTGCAGTTCCTAAAGTGACAAAACAAGGGATACGGGGAAAATATAAACTAGTGCATTTTAGAAAAATGTTCAGCTTTTCAATAGGGTGGAAGAATCTGAACAAAATATTCTTAAGAGAAACAGGTTGACCTTTTTAGGACCACAGGATGAGATGAACGGGAAGGTGAGTAGAATCCTTAGGACTGCAAAGCAATGAATATGTGTTATCACAGAATATACCTTCGAGGGAGTGTAAAGCAAACTTAGCACTTGAGACAACTCAATGATGTAGAATACATACCTGAGTAGCTTTCGCACAAGGAAGAGCTAAGGGACAAATGCATAGAAATGATGAGGGGGAAGATGAAATTCAAGTAGGGCAAAGGACATAAATGTGACCCAACTGTCAGGAGTCCTCCCAAAAGCAATCAAGATAACAAGAGCAGTATCCTTTTTCCAAACTGACAAAGAGTCTGAGCATGAAAATTGAAAAGATCATTTTAATTTTAGACCCTGAACATATCTGAAAACATATTTGTATTCAAGATGTTTAGAAGAAAAAAAAAAAAGAAAAAACACTTCAGTCACTCAGGCAGAAAGAGGGAAACGGACAACCTAAAAGGGAACCAGACTGAGGCTGGCACTACCTTCCTTGCTCAACAAAGGCTGGAAAAAAAGGGGACACTGGCACGGGGTCTTGTGCTGGTTCCAGGAGCGAAAGGCTGTACTAGTCTGGTTAGTTTTCATATGAAAGGCATTCTCAGATATGCAGGAGTTCAAATGATACTACCCAAGTCTCTTCCTGAAAAAAGTTATCTGGAGACCAACTGCAACTGATTAAGCAATAAATGAGTAAACAGTTATTCTGAATCATCGGGGTGAATGTCGCTGCTGTGCTATGCAACGCCAATGCAGAACATTATTCTTGGCAAAGCAGACATCTAATGTAAAAAAAATTAATAGTAGCATTTTGAGACTAACGTCTTATGTTATATTAATGAAGCCTGCAAAGTACAGAGATATCTCGGGGACTAAAACTCTACTAAATATCCTGTCTTACATTGTGAGACTCAAAATATATCATTTGATTTCTATCTTTGATAAGTATAGAATTGTAATCAAAAATATTTTTGAAAACTTGATGATAATCATCACTAATACTGATGATAATCATCACTAATACTGAAAACAAGACAAATCTACTTCAAATCTCAGAAGGAAATCATGACAAAAATGCCATTATTTATTCATCAAAACATATAAAACAGTTGACAAAAGTCCAGACATTTTAGTTTTCATAGTAAACATAAAGGAATCTAACTCTGAATCAAAAACAGATTCTCAGATTGCTATAGCAAAACTGAAAATCCAATACCATGCATCTTACAAGAGGCATGATTAAAACAATATCATGGAATTGTTAAACATAAAATTGGGCACTAAAACATAAGGTAAATGGAAACTAAAGGAAGTCACAGAAGTATAATTTAAGGCAAAGATATTTGGGAAGCACAAAAAGAGTCTTTTTATACTATGAGAAGATGCGAGTCACAGAGAATCTTTAACAGGCTTTAAATGTAGTGGCCCAAACACAGCTCTGCACTCCAGCTTCAGCACCAAATCACATCACTTATCTTGGCTTAATAACAGTCCATCCGAGCACAATCACTTCATCACACACATATTTGATCATCTTCTCCAGTGACTACAAATGGGATTAATTTTACACTGAAAAGTGCTTGGTATTTGTAGGTTCAATTAAATTACTCTCTCAGGTGAGCCCAACATACTGGATGTGCTCAGTGCCCTTTCTTGCTTACCTGCTTAAGAGACTCTGGTCCGGAATAGACCTGGAAAATGAAAGAACATACAAAGCCCTGGGTCTTGCCTCAAACTCCCAGGTTCCATTAGAAACTCAGGAAGAGTGTTGGAATGAAAAGCAAATCAGAGATTGACAACTGAGGCTGGGAAGTAAGCTGTGTTCCTAACATGGCTTCTCCTCACCTTCATCTCTTCTCTGCTTCTTCCTCTTCCTCTTCCTTTCTCTCCTTTTCCTCCTCCTTCTCCTCCTTCCCCTTATCTTCCTCATCTTCCTCCTTTCTCTTTTCCTTCTTTAATTAAAACATGTATTTTCCAGGAAACTCTATACTGTGTGAAAGGGTCATGAGTGGAAGGACGGACAGTGGAGTTTCTGTGGAACTGACAATTTTCCGTTTCTTGACTGGGTTCTGGTAACACTGGTATTTTAAGTTTGTTTCTTTTTACATTTACTAATTATATATGTACTTTCCACATTTATATTATTCCTCCATATTTTTTAAAAGCAGTTTCCATCATTTAGAAAATGGGATATTTCACATCAAAAATGGAAGCTCCAGCTTTTCTTAAATAAAATGGCAGGGCTGTTGAACTGATTTGGAGTTTTGGGAGCTTCTACCTTCACAAGGAACGTGGGCTCTCCTGCTCACCTGGGGCCCAACTGGTTAACTTTATTCCCTTCCCTGATGTCCCCTGTGACCTCTGGAGTATAAACAGGGTCATTCCTCTGTGGTCAACACAGGTCTGCTTCAGTGCCACCTCTTTCTCACCACTGTACACAAAATGTGTAACTGCTTCCTTTATCTTAAAAAGTGTGCCCCTGTAAACAGAGGCTCTGTTTCCATGTTTAGAATATTTTTGCCAACTTACTTAAAACGTGTCCCTTGCAATTTTTATTTATATCTGTACCAAACAACCAGACTTCTGTGTAACTTTGTTCTTCCATACTTGGAATGCATAGAAGTGCAGTAGGTTTGCCAAATATAGCCTCCAACGCAATAAATAACCCCAGTCTGTCCCCGAGAACCCACCAGATTTGAGTTATCTATCCTGGTGGGCTTGTACCCTTCTTTCAGGCCCATTAAAAGTTATCACTTTAGAAGGAGCCTTGAGAGTGTTGTCAGGGAGATAGAATGAACAGGGGTTTCTTCACCTTTTGTCTTCGTGGTTCAACATCTACCCCTGACACCACCTAATACTTTTCTTGGCCTGCTTACGAGCTGACCACATTTCGAGGGAAGCCAGTCTCAGACATTACACCTTGCCCAAGCACAGAAAAACAACTCATCACAACAGCCTCTCTTGCTGGGCTCACGACTGAAAGGAGCAGCCACACTACCATAGACAGAACATCCACTGGTGATGAGGGCCAAGGCCTTTGATGTACTGCTCTCCATTTTGTAGAAGGTTCCTCTTCACTTGTAAGAAACCTTCTTTCCAAGTTCTATGTGCAGGAGTGGTGTGTGTTGGATTCCAAGGCTCCTGAGCCTATCTTTCGATGGTCTGACACCAGAAGGACTGGTGCCTGTGTGACAGTTTGAAGGGTCTGAGGAGTCTGGAGAGCTTACCAAGAAGGTGAGGCTGCCTGCGCATTGCTCACACAGATAGTCTCTGTGGTAAAATAACCTTTTGGCCTAAATGAATAAATCTCTTCTTCTTTAATTGACAGGATTTGGAATAGTTATTTTGTATTTTGGTACCCCAAATTTATCCAGATCAGCTGAATAAATCTTTGAATGAGAACTTCTCAAATGGCCATGACTGGAATAGTAACCTAAGGAGGGAGAAAGAAAGAAATGTGTTTGGCCATAAAGCCACTTCATGAATATGATTTAAAAATATATCACCAATGGAAGGAGGAGGGGGATGCCTGCCAATGTTAAGAAATATTCATTGTACATGACAGAAAAAATACACTTTGTATAATAAGCTCTCAACTCTTGCTTTAACAATCTACAGAAACAGGGAAATAGATGTAATTCATCACATCTAAGTATAATCCTAGATGACAGCAAGTGTTATGTGGTAGATAAACAGATAATTTTTGATAGACTATGTTTATTCCAGGTACTGGGCTAGGCAGTCTTAACCATATTTTTCTAAAGTATTTTAATATATTCCTATCAACAACACTGTTATATGTCTATAAATTAATCATCATTTGTATTATTGTTTTTAGTCTATATATGAAGAAACTGAGAGTCAAGTATTTTAAATAATTCCAAAGTCATACCTAATACAGGTAAATTCAGGGCTGGAATTTAGGGTTGTCTTGAGAGCAGTACTGTAAAGAGCAATGTATTTGGGCTTCTCCTTCCACCATTCCACTCTACTGGCCAATTAGTAAACTGGAAACATATAAACAAAAATGTTTTTAATCACTGAACAAACAACACAAAAATACGCTCACTAAGATAAAGGAAAAAATGAAGTGACACCTCTAGTTTCCCCAGTTTTCTGCCAGAGATACTTTCCAGATTATAGCACAGAGAGGGCACCCCAAGCAGAACACTGGAGTCTCACTTTGGAAATAAATGGAATTGTAATGTGGAGGTGGCTGAAAATTATAGGGGAAGGTAATGGAGAGTGGTCCCCTTGAGTTTGTTGTTGAATACTAAGCTACGCCTGGCTTGGATAAAATGCTATCAGGCCAGGCAAAGAACTACCAGGGTGATGAAGTCTGAATAGTTATAGGAAGTTATAGGAAGTTATAGGAAGGCTTTAAATTCCAAAGAGCCAAAGTGGAGTTACCTTGTAAAAAAAACCCAGGACAGTCTGTTAAAACCCCAGAAGAACCACATCTTAGCAGTAAAAATAAACTATACCTGTAATAGAAACTACTCTATATGTGACCTGACAAACATTAAAACAAACCTCAACATCAAGTTTGTTGTAGAACAAACTGATCCTCAAGTAAATTAATAGTCAGCCAAAACTTAAATCAATAAACTTTAAAAAATGACCCCCAAAATCCAGATGCTCAACAATATAACAATCACAATGTTCAGCATCCAACAAAACAATTACTAGACATAAAATGAAGAGAAAAATGCCATCTATAGCCAGAAGAAAAATCAGTGTATTCACAGACTCAAATTACAGAGGTGATGGAATTAGAAAACAGGGACCTTAAAACATCCATTATAAATATGATTGTTTAAAGTAAAACATAAAACATAATGAGAAAGAGATTAAAAATGTAAAAAGGAATCAAATGAAACTTCCAGGGATGAAAAAAAATTACAATATATGAAGTATAAAGTTTAACAAATGGGCTTAATACAAGACTAGACACTACATAAGAAAAGATTAGGAAAGTTAAAACATTAAAATAGAAACTATTCAACTGAAGTACACAAAGGAAAAAAAGACTTAAAAATATGTAAAGATTTAGTGACTCTGGGATAGTTTCAAGTTTCAACAGATGTGTAATTAGAGTTCCAGAAGGAAGGGGGGAGAAAAAAATCCCTCAATAGATAAAAGCCAAAAAGTTTCCTAATTTGATACAAATTATAAGCCCATAAATCCAAGAAGATAACAAAACCCAAGTGGGATAAATACAAAGAAAACCACACAAAATCACCTCAAACTAAAATTGCTGAAAACCAGTGCTGAATAGAAATTCTTAAAACATCCAGAGAAGAAATGGACATTACATATATGGGGACAAAATAAGAATGACAAAGCCTTCTTTCAGAAACAAATGCAAGACCAGGGACAATATACTTACATATTTATAGTACCACTTTAAAAATGTTGACCTGGAATTTTATTTACAGCAAAAATTATGCTTAAAAATGAAGACAAAACAAAAAATTTTTTCAAAGAAACAGAACACTGATAGAATTGGTAGGTAGCAGACTTGCACTTTAAGTACATTAAAGGATATTTCAGACTGAAAAAAAAATGATACTAAAGAGAAATTCGAATCTTAACAAGGAACAGAGTGTGAAAATTCTAAATGTGTATATAAACACAGCCAAATGTATGTTAAGTATAAAATATATAAATATTAAAAAAAGTTTTTCCTAAGTTTTATTTTTAAAATATAATTGGTGGCTTAAAGCAAAAATAATGGTGACATTTTGTGAGACTTATATGTAGAAGTAAAATATCTAACAATAACACACAAAGTTTGGAAGAAGGGGTATAAAATAAACAAGTATATTACTAGAAGGAAGATTTTGGTAAATTAAAGATGCATATTATAAACCCTTGAGCAACTACATTAAAAGAAATGAATAAACAGTGATTCAGTTAATAAGTCACTAATTTAAATAGATAAGAAGGAAAATTAAAGCATACTCAATATAAAACAGGAAGAAAAAGAGCAAGAACTGAGCAAAAAGCAGATATAGAAAACAAATACCAAGATTGTATTGATAATATTGAATGAAAATTGTCAAAATATCCCAATTAAATGGCAAAGACAATATCAACTATATGCAGTATAAAATAATATATTTTAAATATAAAGTATAGACTAAACAAAATAATGTAAACCGATATACTAGGCAAAGACTAATCATAGGAACTATAATATAAAAACAAATTAGACTTCTAAACAAAGAATATTACTGGGGAAAAAAAGGACGATTTTATGATAAAATGGTCAATTCATCAAGAAGACAAACCATTTCATAATGTGCAGGCACTAAATGACAAAGTGTAGAAACATATGAAGCAAAAACTGCTACAACTTTAAGTAGACATAGAACATTATGTTAGGACACGTTAACACTGCATTTTCAGAAATTAGTACAAGTAGATAGAAAGATGGTAGGAGAAAGAAAACTTGAATAACAGTATCTACCAAACTGGCCTACTTGACATTTATAGAATGTCCTTCAAACAGCAGAGTTCAGATTCTTTTAGATAATAACTGAATTCCTTTTGTAACTAAAACATTCATCAAAATAGATCATACCATGGGGTTTAAAATGAGTCTCAAATAAGTGAAAAAAGAAAATCATAGAGTGAATATTCTCTGACCATAACACCATGAAAGTAAAAATCAAACAGAAATATATGTGTAAAATTCTCAAATATTTAGAAATTGAACACCACATTTCTAAAAATTCAAGAAACAAAAAAGAAATTACAAGAGAAATTAAAAGGTATTTCCAACTGAATAAAAATTAAAAACAACACATCACAATTAAAATTCAGACAAATCAGGCCTTATTAGGGAATATCTAGTTTTAAATGCTTTTGTGAGATGTGAAGAAATATATAAAGTCAATGACTTAAACTTCTATCTTGATAAAATAGAAAAATAGCAAATTAAACACAAAGTACAGGAAAGGAATAATAAAAACAAAAGTAGAATTCAATTACAAAACAGAAAAATCATGAGAAAAAAATCAATAAACCACAGCAGAAAATAATATGAAAAAGAATATATATATATGAATCATTGGGCTGTACACCAGAAACTAACACACTGTAAATCAACTATACTTCAATTAAAAAAAATCAATAACACTAAAAAGTATTTCTTTTAAAATATAAATAAAATTGTTAGACTTATAGCTAGACTGTTCCAGGAAGAAATAAAAGAAGACAAAAAATACCATATCAGGAGCAACAATAAAAAAGGATATTACAATATATTCCTCAGTTATTAAAGGAATATCAGGTAGATATTATTAATAACTTTATGTCAACAAATTTGACAATACAGATGAAGGGGTCACATTCCTTGAAAAATATTACTTACAGAAATATGAAACAAAAAATCTGATAGAAATATTTTAAATAGAAATATGTAATGAAAATGATTTCCACAAAGAAAACTACAGGCTCAGATGACTTCACTAAAGATTTATACCAAACATTTAAGGAAGGAATAATATCACTTCTACAAAATATCTCTTTGAAAAATAGGAAAGGAGAAAATTCTTGCAAATTTATTTTATGAGGACTTTATTACTCTGATATCAAGAGCAAAAACATTTGAAGACAAAAATACTAATATCTCTTATAAGCATACATACAAAAATTCTCTGAAAGATTCACAAATTTATTTCATGATACATCATGAGAAACTTGGGTTTGTTCAAGGAATGCAAGATTGGTTTAACATTTGAAAATCAATCATTGTAATTCACCATATCAACAGAATAAAAAGAAAATCCACACCTCAACAGATGCAATACCATATATATATTCAATACCAATACTAACGTATGATAAAAACTGTCAGACTACTCAGAATAGAAAGGAACTTTACAACTTGATGAAGGGTATCTTAGAAAACCTTTAGCTAACATAATACTTAATGATGAAAGACTGAATGCTATTTCCCTAAAGTTGTCAAACTCGCAAGAAGGTCTATACTCAACATATATATTCAAAATTTCAACTCAGTAACACTATACTACTTGATCTCAAGACTTACTATAAACTACATAATAATGACAGTATGACTTTTGTGTATTGATAGACATAGCTCACTGGATCATGACTGACTTCACAACAAAAGTTTTAAGGCAATTCAGTGGAAAGAAATAGCCTTTTCAGAAAAATTGTGCTTGGACTATAGGATATCCATATTAGATTAAAAAAACTAAACTTTTATACTACCTCATAACATATACAGTATTTAATTTTTAAGGCTCTTATATAAAAATTGAAAGCTAAAACTATTAAACTTCCAGGAGAAAATGTCAGAGAAAATCTTCAGAAAAAACAAAAGTCCAGGACCAGATAGCTTCACCGGGAAATTCTACCAAACATTAAAAGAAGAGTTAATACTTAAACTTCTCAAACTATTCCAAAAAATTGAAAAGGAACACTTTCAAACTCATTCTCAAGGCCAGCATAACCCTGATACCAAACCAGATGAAGACACTACAAAAAAAGAAAATTATAGACCAATATCACTGATGAACACAGATACAAAAGTACTCAACAAAATATTTGAAAACCAAATTCATTTCAGTAGAAGGAGAAAAAGCATTTGACAAAATTCAACATCAATTCATGATAAAAACTCTCATCAAAGTGTGTATACAGGGAACATATTTCAATGTAATAATGGCCATTTATGACAAATGCACAGCCAACACCACACATAATGGTGAAAAGCTGAGTGTTTCTCTTCTAAGATCAGGAACAAGACAAGGATGCCCACTTTTACCACTTATATTTATTATAATATTTGAAGTCCTAGCCACAGCAATCAGATAAGAAAAAGAAATAAAAGACCTCCAAATTGGAAAGGAAGTAGTAAAACTGTCACTATTTGCAGAATACATGATACTATATATAGAAAACCCTAAAGATTCCACCCCAAACTCTTAGAACTAATAAATGAATTCAGTAAAGCTATAGGATACAAAAATTAATATACATAAATCTGTTGATTTCTATACAGTAATAATGATCTATCAGAAAGAGAAACCAAGAAAACAATCCCACTTAGAGTTGCATCAAAAAGAATGAAATACTTAGAAATAAATTTAACAAAGGAGATGAAGGACCTATACTAGGAAAACTATAAGAAATTGATGAAAGAAATAGAAAGTAGTACAAATAAACAGAAAGATATTTCATGTTCATGGATTGGAAGAATTAATATGGTTAAAATATTCATGCTACTCAAAGCAATCTATGGATTCAAAAAGGAGAAAGAAAATGAAAACTTTAATTCAAGAGTTGCATGCACCCCAATGCTCATTGCAGCATTGTTTAAAATAGCCAAGATATGGAAGCAACTTAAAGGCCCATCAACAGATGAATGGATAAAGATGTGGTATGTATATATTGAATATTACTCAGCCATAAAAAATAATAAGCTGTTGCCATTCTCAATAACATGGATGGACCTAGTGGGTATTATACTTAGTGAAATAAATCAGACAGAGAAAGACAAATACTGTATGCTTTTACTTACATATGGAAACTTTAAAAATAAAACAAATTAACAAATATAACAAACAGAGACTATATAAAGGTACAAAAAAACCCACAATTGGTTATTAGAGGGGAGAGGAGTCAGGGGAGGAACAAAATAAATGCAGGATATTAAAAGGTATAACTTACCAGTTATAAAATAACTAAATCACAGAGAATGTAATGGAGCACAACAAATTTGTCAATATTTTATAATAACTTTGTCTGATGTGTAATTACTAAAAATATCAAATCACTATGTTGTATACCTGAAACTAATATAATATTGTGAGTCAACTATACTTCAGTGAGTGAAAAAAAAGAAAGAGGAGGAACTTCACGATGGCAGAAGTGTAAGACGGTAGAGATCACCTTCCTCCTGACAAATACATGAGAAATAAATCTACATGTGGAACAAACCCTACAGAACACCTACTGAATGCTGATGGAGGACCTCAGACCTCCCAAAAGGTAAGAAATTCCCCACGTACCTGGGTAGGCCAAAAGAAAAAAAGAGACAAAAGAATAGGGATGGGACCTGCAATAGTGGGAGGGAGCTGTGATGGATGAAAGGTTTCAGCACACTAGGAAACCCCTTTGCGGGAGGAGACTAGGGCTGGCGGAGGGGGGAACTTTCAGAGCCACAAAGGAGAGCATAGCAACAGGGGTGCGGAGAGCAAAGCAGAGAGATTCCCACACAGAGGATCAGTGCTGGGCAGCACTCACCAGCCCTAGAGGCTTGTCTGCTCACCACCAGGACAGGTGGGTGTTGGGAGCTGAGGCTTGGGCTTTGGAGGTCGGATCCCAGGGAGAGGACTAGGGTTGGCTGCCTGAACACAGCCTGAAGGGGGCTACTGTGACACAGATAGCTGGGAGGGAATCCAGGAAAAGGTCTGGAACTGACAAAGAGGCAAGAGACTTTTTCTTGCCTCTTTGTTTTGCGGTGCGCCAGGAGAGGGGATTAAGAGTGCCACCTAAACGAGCTCCAGAGACAGGCGCGAGCCATGGCTATAAGTACAGACCACAGAGACAGGCATGAAACGCTAAGGCTGCTGCAACCACCAAGAAGCCTGTGTGCAAGCATAGGTCACTATCCACACATCCCCTCCCGGGGGCATGTGCAGACTGCCACTGCCAGGGTCCCATGATGCAGAGACAACTTCCCTGGGAGAACACACGGCATGACTCAGGCTGTTGCAATGTCACAATGGCTTCTGCTGCCACAGGCTCACCCCACATTCCGTGCCCCTCCCTCCCCACAGCCTGAGTGAGCCAGAGCCCCCGAATCAGCTGCTCCTATAACCCTGTCCTGTCTGAGAGAAGAATAGGCGCCCTCAGCAACCTACATGCAGAGGTGGGGCCAAATCCAAAGCTGAACCCCAGGAGCTGTGTGAACAGAGAAGAGAAAGGGAAATCTCCCAGCAACCTCAGGAACAGTGGATTAAATCTCCACAATTAACTTGATATACCCTGCATCTGTGGAATACCTGAAGAGACAAACAAATCACACAAAATTGAGGCAGTGGACTTAGGGAGCAACTATATATATATATATTTATTCCCTTTTCCTCTTTTTGTGAGTGTGTATGTGTATGCTTCTGTGTGTGATATTGTCTGTATAGTTTTGCTTTTACCATTTGTCCTAGGGTTCTGTCTGTCCATTGTTTTTTTGTTTTGTTTACTTTTTTATAGATTTTAGTGCTTGTTATCATTGGTGGATTTGTTTTTTGGTTTGGTTGCTCTCTTCTTTCTTTTTTTTATTACTTTAAAGTATTTTTAATGATTATTATTATTTTTTTAATTTTAATAACTTTACATTTTACTTTATTTTATTTTATTTCATTTTTCTCTTTCTTTCTTTCTATTTTTCTCCCTTTTATTCTGAGTCGTGTGGATGACAAGGTCTTGGTGCTCCAGCCGGGCCTCAGGGCAGTGCCTCTAAGGTGGGAGAGCTTAGTTTACAACATTGGTGCAACAGAGACCTCCAGCTCCACGTAATATCAAACAGCAAAAATCTCCCAGAGATCTCCATCTCATCGTGAAGACCTAGCTCCACTCAACGACCAGCAAAGTACAGGGCTGGACATCCTATGCCAAACAACTAGCAAGACAGGAACACAATGCCACCCATTAGCAGAGAGGCTGCCTAAAATCATAATAAGGTCACAGACACCCCAAAACATACCACCAGACATAGACCTGCCCACCAGAAAGACAAGATCCAGACTCATAAACCAGAACACAGGCACTAGAGCCCTCCACCAGTAAGTCTACCCAACGCACTGAAATAACCTTAGCCACTGGAGAGAGACACCAAAAAAAACGGGAAGTACGAATCAGTGGCCTGCAAAAAGGAGACACAAAACACAGTAAGTTAAGCAAAATGAGAAGACAGAAAAAAACAGCAGATGAAGGAGCAAGGTAAAAACTCACCAGACCTAACAAATGTAGAGGAAATAGGCAGTCTACCTGAAAAAGATTTCAGAGTAATGATAGTAAAAATGATCCAAAATCTTGGAAATAGTATGGAGAAAATATAAGAAACGTTTAACAAGGACCTAGAAGAAGTAAAGAGCAAACAAACAATGATGAACAACACAATAAAGGATATTAAAAATTCTCTAGATGGAATCAATGCCAGAATAACTGAGGCAGAAGAACGGATAAGTGACCTGGAAGATAAAATAGTGGAAATAACTACAGCAGAGTAGAATAAAGAAAAAAGAATGAAAAGAATGGAGGACAGTCTCAGAGACCTCTGGAATAACATTAAATGCACCAGCATTCGAATTATAGGGGTCTCATAAGAAGAGCAAAAGAAAGGGACTGAGAAAATATTTCAAGAGATTAGAGTTGAAAACTTCCCTAATATGGGAAAGGGAATAGTTAATCAAGTCCAGGAAGCACAGAGAGTCCATAGAGGATAAATCCAAGGAGAAACATGCAAAGACCTTATTAATCAAACTGTCAAAAATTAAATGCAAGGAAAAATTATTAAAAGCAGCAAGGGAAAAACCACAAATAACATACAAGGGAATCCCCATAAAGTTAATAGGTGATCTTTAGCAGAAACTCTGCAAGCCAGAAGGGAGTGGCAGGACACAATTAAAGTGATGAAAGTGAAAAACCTGCAACCAAGATTACTCTACCCAGCAAGGATCTCATACAGATTTGAAAGAGTATTAAAAAATTTACAGACAAGCAAACGCTAAGAGAATTCAGCACCCCAAACTAGCTTTATAACAAATGTTAAAGGAATTTCTGTAGGCAGGAATCACAAGAGAAGGAAAAGACCGACAATAACAAAACAATTAAGAAAATGGTAATAGGAATATACATATCGATAATTACCTTAAATGTAAATGGATTAAATACTCCAACCAAGAGACATAGACTGGCTGAATGGAAACAAAAACAAGACCCCTATAGATGCTGTTTACTAGAGACCAACTTCATACCTAGGGACACAAACAGACTGAAAGTGAGGGGATGGAAAAAGTTATTATATGCAAATGGAAATCAAAAGAAAGCTGGAGTAGCAATTCTCATAACAGACAAAATAGGTTTTAAAACAAAGACTATTACAAGAGACAAAGAAGAACACTACATAATGATCAAGGAATCAATCCAAGTAGGAGATATAACAATTGTAAATATTTAGACACCTAACAGAGGAGCACCTCAATACATAAGGCAAATACTAATAGCCATAAGGGGAAATCAACAGTAACACAATCATAGTAGCGGACTTTAACACCCCACTTTCACCAATGGACAGATCATCCAAAATGAAAATAAATAAGGAAACACAAGCTTTAAATGATACATTAAAGAAGATGGACTTAACTGATATTTGTAGGACATTCCATTCAAAAACAATAGAATACACATTCTTCTCAAATGTTCATGGAACATTCTCCAGGATAGATCATATCTTGGGTCACAAATCAAGCCTGGGTAAATTTAAGAAAATTGAAATTGTATCAAGTAACTTTTCCGACCACAATGCTATGAGACTAGATATCAATTACAGGAAAAGTTCTGTAAAAAATACAAACACATAGAGGCTAAACAATACACTACTGAATAACCAAGTGATCACTGAAGAAATCAAAGAGGAAATCAAAAAATACCTAGAAACAAATGACAATGAAAACACGACAACCCCAAACCTCTGGGATGCAGCAGAAGCAGTTCTAAGAGGGAAGTTTATAGCAATACAATCCTACCTCAAAAAAAAAAAGAAATATCTCAAATAAACAACCTAAACTTACACCTAAAGCAATTAGAGAAAGAACAACAAAAAAACCCCAAAGTTAGCAGAAGGAAAGAAATCATAAATATCAGATCAAAATAAATGAAAAAGAAATGAAGGAAACAATAGCAAATTTCAATAAAACTAAAAGCTGGTTCTTTGAGAAGATAAACAAAATTGATAAACCATCAGCCAGACTCATCAAGAAAAAAAGGGAGAAGACTGAAATCGATAGAATTAGAAATGAAAAAGGAGAAGTAACAACTGGCACTGCAGAAATACAAAGGATCATGAGAGATTACTACAAACAACTATATGCCAATAAAATGGACAACCTGGAAGAAATGGACAAATTCTTAGAAAAGCACAACCTTCCAAGACTGAACCAGGAAGAAATAGAAAATATAAACAGACCAATCAAAAGCACTGAAATTGAAACTGTGATCAAAAATCTTCCCACAAACAAAAGCCCAGGACCAGATGGCTTCACAGGCTAATTTTATCAAACATTTAGAGGACAGCTAACACCTCTCTTTCTCAAACTCTTGTAAAACATAGCAGAGGGAGGAACACTCCCAAACTCATTCTACAAGGCCACCATCACTCTGATACCAAAACCAGACAAAGATGTCACAAAGAAAGAAAACTACAGGCCAATATCACTGATGAACATAGACGCAAAAATCCTTAAGAAAATACTAGTAAACAGAATCCAACAGCACGTTAAAAGGATCATACACCATGATCAAGTGGGATTTATCCCAGGAATGCAAGGATTCTTCAATATACGCAAACCAATCAATGTGATAAACCATATTAAGAAATTGAAGAATAAAAACCATATGATCATCTCAATAGGTGCCAAAAAAGCTTTTAACAAAATTCCACACTTATTGATGATTTAAAAACCTCCAGAAAGTAGGCATAGAGGGAACTTAAGTCACCATAATAAAAGCCATAGATGACAAACCCAGAGCCAATATCAGCCTGAGTGGTGAAAAACTGAAAATATTTCCACGAAGATCAGGAACAAGACAAGGTTGCCCACTCTCACCACTATTATTCAAAATAGTTTTGGAAGTGTTAGCCACAGCAATCAGAGAAGAAAAAGAAATAAAAGGAATCCAAATCAGAAAAGAAGAAGTAAAGTTGTTACTGTTTGCAGATGACATGATACTATACATAGAGAATCCTAAAGATGCTACCAGAAAACTAGTAGAGCTAATCAATGCATCTGGTAAAGTGGAAAGATACAAAATTAATGGAGAGAAATCTCTTGCATTCCTATACACTAATGATCAAAAATGTAAAAATGAAATTAAGTAAACACTCTCATTTACCATTGCAACAAAAAGAATAAAATACCTGGGAATAAACGTACCTAAGGAAACAAAACACCTGTATGCAGAAAACTATAAGACCTTGATGAAAGAAATTAAAGATGATACAAATAGATGGAGAGATATACCATGTTCTAGAATTGGGAGAATCAATATTGTGAAAAGGATTATACTACCCAAAGCAAACTACAGATTCAATGCAATACCTATCAAACTACCACTGGCATTTTTCACAGAACTACAACAAACCTTTCACATTATGTATGAAAACACAAAAGACTCCAAGTAGTCAAAGCAATCTTGAGAAAGAAAAACGGAGCTGGAGGAATCAGGCTCCCTGACTTCAGACTATACTACAAAGCTACAGTAATCAAGACAGTATGGTACTGGCACCAAAAAAAGAAATATAGATCAATGGATCAGAATAGAAAGCCCAGAGATAAGCCCACACATATATGGTCATCTTATCTTTGATAAAGGAGGCAAGAATATACAATGGAGAAAACACAACCTCTTCAATAAGTGGTGCTGGGAAAACTGGACAGCTACATATAAAAGAATGAAATTAGAACCCTCCCTAACACCATGCACAAAAATAAATGCTAAATGGATTAAAGACCTAAATGTAAGGCCAGACACTATCAAACTCTTAGAGAGAAACATAGGCAGAACACTCTATGACATAAATCACAGCAAGATCCTTTTTGACCTACCTTCTAGAGAAATGGAAATAAAAACAAAAATAAACAAATGGGACCTAATGAAACTTAAAAGTTTTTGCACAGCAAAGGAAACCATAAACAAGATGAAAAGACAACCCTCAGAATGGAAAAAAAATATTTGCAAATGAAGCAACTGACAAAGGATCAATCTCCAAAATATACAAGCAGCTCATGCAGCTCAATATCAAAAAAACAAACAACCCAATCCAAAAATGGGCAGAAGACCTAAAAAGACATTTCTCCAAAGAAGATATACAGATTGCCAACAAACACATGAAAGGATGCTCAACATCACTAATCATTAGAGAAATGCAAGTCAAAATCACAATAAGGGGGCTTCCCTGGTGGCGCAGTGGTTGGGATTCTGCCTGCCAATGCAGGGGACACGGGTTCGTACCCTGGTCTGGGAAGATCCCACATGCTGCGGAGTGGCTGGGCCCGTGAGCCACAACTACTGAGCCTGCACGTCTGGAACCTGTGCTCCGCAATGGGAGAGGCTGCGACAGTGAGAGGCCCGCGCATCACGATGAAGAGTGGCCCCCGCTCGCCACAACTGGAGAAAGCCCTCGCACAGAAATGAAGACCCAACACAGCCAAAAATAAATAAATAAATAAATTTATATAAAAAAAAAATCACAATGAGGTATCACCTCACACCGGTCAGAATGACCATCATTTGGGAGGGAGATACAAGAGGGTAGAGATATGGGAATGTATGTATGTGTATAGCTGATTCACTTTGTTATAAAGCAGAAACTAACACACCATTGTAAAGCAATTATACACCATTAAAGATGTTAAATAATTAAGAAGAAAGGAAGGAAGAGGGAAAGAAAGAAAGAAAGAAAGAAAGAAAGAAAGAAAGAAAGAAAGAAAGAAAGAAAGAAAGAAAGAAAGGAAGGAAGGAAGGAGGAAGGAAGGAAGGAAGAGAGAGAGAGATAAAAAAAAGAAAGAGAGAAAGAAAGAAAATCTTCAGGACCTTGTGTCAGTCCAAGTTTTCATAAATAGGACCCAAAAGCACACACCAGAAGAGAAAAATAATGACACAATATAATTCATCAAAATTGAAAACTTCTAAAAAACTAAAATCATGATGAGATACTACTACTGATGTATTATTATGGCAAATTTTTTTAAAAACTGGCAATACGAAATGTTGCTGAGACTGCAGAGAAAGAGGAGCACCCATTAATTGTTAGAGGAATGTGAAATGGGACAGTTCCTGTGAAAAATTGTTTGAAAAAATTTTTAAACGACTTTATTGTAGTATAATGGCTTTACAATGGTGTGTTAGTTTCTACTTTATAACAAAGTGAATCAGCTATACACATACATATATCCCCATATCTCTTCCCTCTTGCCTCTCCCACCCTCCCACCCCTCTAGGTGGGAGCTGATCTCCCTGTGCTATGTGCCTGCTTCCCACTAGCTATCTATTTTACATTTGGTAGTTTATATATGTCCATGCCACTCTCTCACTTGTCCCAACTTATCATTCCCCCTTCCTGTCCTCAACTCCATTCTCTAATGGGTCTGCATCTTTATTCCTGTCTTGCCCCTAGGATCTTCATGACCTTTTTTTTTTTTTTTAGATTCCATATATATGTGGTAGCCTACGGTATTTGTTCTTCTCTTTCTGACTTACTTCACTCTGTATGACAGACCCTAAGTCCATCCACCTCAGTACAATTAACTCAATTTCATTTCTTTTTATGGCTGAGTAATATTCCATTATATGTGTACCACATCTTCTTTCTCCATTCTTCTGTCAATGGACACTTACATTGCTTCCATGTCCTGGCTATTGTAAACAGAGCTGCAATGAACATTGTGGTACATGACTCTTTTTGAATTATGGTTTTCTCAGGATATATGCCCCTTAGTGGGATTGCTGGGTCATATGGTAGTTCTAATTTTAGTTTTTTAAGGAACCTCCATACTGTTCTTCATAGTGGCTGTATCAATTTACATTCCCACCAACAGTGCAAGATGGTTTCATTTTCTCCACACCTTCTCCAGCATTTATTGTTTGTAGATTTTTTGATGACGGCCATTCTGACCGGTGTGAGATGATATCTCATTGTATTATTCATTTGTATTTCTCTAATGATTAATAATGTTGAACATTCTTTCATGTGTTTGTTGGCAATCTGTATATCTTCTTTGGAGAAATGTCTATTTAGGTCTTCTGCCATTTTTGAATTGGGTTGTTTTGTTTTTGTTTGGTTTTTTTTTTGGATATTGAGCTGCATGAGCTGCTTGTAAATTTTGGAAATTAATCCTTTGTCAGTTGCTTCATTTGCAACTATTTTCTCCCATTCTGAGGGTTGTCTTTTCAGCTTGTTTATGGTTTCCTTTGCTGTGCAAAAACTTTTAAGTTTCATTAGGTCCCATTTGTTTATTTTTGTTTTTATTTCCATTTCTCTAGAAGGTAGGTCAAAAAGGATCTTGCTGTGATATATGTCATTGAGTGGTCTGCCTATATTTTCCTCTAAGAGTTTGATAGTGTCTGGCCTTACATTAGGTCTTTAATCCATTTTGAGTTTATTTTTGTATATGGTGTCAGGGAGTGCTCTAATTTCATTCTTTTACAAGTACCTGTTTAGTTTTCCCAGAACCACTTTTGAAGAGTCTCTCTTTTCTCCACTGTATATTCTTGCCTCCTTTATCAAAGGTAAGTGACCATATGTGCGTGGGTTTATCTCTTGGCTTTCTGTCATGTTCCATTGATCTATATTTCTGTTTTTGTGCCAGTACCATACTGTCTTGATTACTGTAGCTTTGAAATATAGTCTGAAGTCAGGGAGCCTGATTCCTCCAGGTACGTTTTTCTTTCTCAAGATTGCTTTGGCTATTTGGGGTCTTTTGTGTTTCCATACAAAGGTGAAATTTTTTGTTCTAGTTCTGTGAAAAATGCGAGTGGTAGTTTGATAGGGATTGCATTGAATCTGTAGATTGCTTTGGGTAGTATATGCATTTTCACAATGTTGATTCTTCCAATCCAAGAACATGGTATATCTCTCCATCTATTTGTATCATCTTTAATTACTTTCATCAGTTTCTTATAATTTTCTGCGTACAGTTCTTTTGTCTCATTAGGTAGGCCTTTTCCAAGTATGTTATTCTTTTTGCAAAGGTAATTGGGAGAATTTTCTTAAGTTCACTTTCAGATTTTTCATCATTAGTGTATAGGAATGCAAGAGGTTTCTCTGCATTAATTTTGTATCCTGCTATTTTACCAAATTCATTGATTAGCTCTAGTAGTTATGTGGTAGAATCATAGGATTCTCTGTGTGTAGTATCATGTCATCTGCAAACAGTGACAGCTTTATTTCTTCTTTTCCGATTTGGATTCCTTTTATTTCTTTGTCTTCTCTGATTGCTGTGGCTAACACTTCCAAAACTATGTTGAATAATAGTGGTGAGAGTGGGCAACCTTGTCTTGTTCCTGATCTTAGTGGATATGGTTTCAGGTTTTTATCATTCAGGATGGTGTTGGCTGTGGGTTTGTCATATATGGCCTTTATTATTTTGAAGAAAGTTCTGTCTATGCCTACTTTCTGGAGGGTTTTTAACATAAATGGGTTGAATTTTGTTGAAAACTTTCTCTGCACCTATAGAGAGGATCATATGGTTTTTCTCCTTCAATCTGTTAATATGGTGTATCACATTGATTGATTTGCATATATTGAAGAATCCTTGCATTCCTGGGATAAACCCCACTTAATCATGGTGGATGATCCTTTTAACGTGCTGTTGGATTCTGTTTGCTAGTATTTTGTTGAGGAGTTTTGCATCTATGTTCATCAGTGATATTGGCCTGTAGTTTTCTTTCTTTGTGACATCTTTGTCTGGTTTTGGTATCAGGGTGATGGTGGCCTTGTAGAATGAGTTTGGGATTGTTCCTCCCTCTGCTACGTTTTGCAAGAGTTTGAGAAGGAGAGGTGTTAGCTGTCCTCTAAATGTTTGATAGAATTCGCCTGTGAAGCCATCTGGTCCTGGGCTTTTGTTTGTGGGAAGATTTTTAATCACTATTTCAATTTCAGTGCTTGTGATTGGTCTGTTTATATTTTCTATTTCTTCCTGGTTCAGTTTTGGAAGGTTGTGCATTTCTTAGAATTTGTCCATTTCTTCCAGGTTGTCCATTTTATTGGCATATAGTTGCTTGTAGTATTCTCTGATGATCTTTTGTATTTCTGCAGTGTCAGTTGTTACTTCCCCTTTTTCATTTCTAGTTCTATTGATTGGAGTCTTCACCCTTGTTTTCTTGATGAGTCTGGCTAATGGTTTGTCAATTTTGTTTATCTTCTAAAAGAACCACTTTTAGTTTTATTGGTGTTTGCTTTCATTTCCTTCATTTATTTTTCATTTATTTCTGATCTGATTTTTATGATTTCTTTCTTTCTGCTAACTTTGGGGTTTTTTTTTTGTTCCTTCTCTAATTGTTTTAGGTGTAAGGTTAGGTTGTTTATTTGAGATGTTTCTTGTTTCTTAGGGTAGGGTTTTATTGCTATAAACTTCCCTCTTAGAACTGCTTTTGCTGCATCCCATAGGTTTTGGGTCACCGTGTTTTCATTGTCATTTGTTTCTAGGTATTTTTTGATTTCCTCTTTGATTTATTCAGTGATTTCTTGGTTATTCAGTAGTGTATTGCTCAGCCTCCTTGTGTTTGTATTTTTTACAGATTTTTTCCTGTAACTGATATCTAGTTCCATAGCATTGTGGTCAGAGAAGATACTTGGTATGATTTCAATTTTCTTAAACTTACCCAGGCTTGATTTGTGACCCAAGATATGATCTATCCTGGAGAATGTTCCATGAGCACTTGAGAAGAAAGTGTATTCTGTTGTTTTGGACGGAATGTCCTATAAATATCAATTAAGTCCTTCTTGTTAAATGTATCATTTAAACCTTGTGTTTCCTTATTTATTTTCATTTTGGATGCTATGTCCATTGGTGAAAGTGGGGTGTTAAAGTCCCATACTATGATTGTGTTACTGTCGATTTCCCCTTTTATGGCTGTTAGCGTTTGCCTTATGTATTGAGGTGTTCCTATGTTGGGTGCATAAATATTTACTATTGTTATATCTTCTTCTTGGATTGATCCCTTGATCATCGTGTAGTGTCCTTCTTTATCTCTTGTAATAATCTGTGTTTTAATGTCTATTTTGTCTGATATGAGAATTGCTACTCCAGCTTTCTTTTGATTTCCTTTTGCATGGAATATCTTTTTTTCATCCCCTCACTTTCAGTCTGTATGTGTCCCTAGGTCCAAAGTGGGTTTCCTGTAGACAGCATATATACAGGTCTTGCTTATGTTTCCATTCAGCCAGTCTATGTCTTTTGGTTGGAGCATTTAATCCATTTACATTTAAGGTAATTATTGATATGTATGTTCCTATTACCATTTTCTTAATTGTTTGGGGTTTGTTATTTTAGGTCTTTTCCTCCTCTTGTGTTTCTTGCGTAGAGAATTTCCTTTAGCATTTGTTGTAAAGCTGGTTTGGTGGGGCTGAATTCTCTTAACATTTGCTTGTCTGTAAAATTTTTAATTTCTCCATCAAATCTGCCTTAGATCCTTGTTGGGTAGAGTAATCTTGGTTGTAGATTTTTCCCTTTCATCACTTTAAATATGTCTTGCCACTCCCTTCTGGCTTGCAGAGTTTCTGCTGAAAGATCAGCTCTTAACCTTATGGGGATTCCCTTGTATGTTATTTGTTGTTTTTCCCTTGTTGCTTTTAAAGTTTTTTCTGTGTATTTAATTTTTGATAGTTTGATTAATATGTGTCTTTGCATGTTTCTCCTTGTATTTTTCCTGTATTGGACTCTTTGTGCTTCCTGGACTTGATTAACAATTTCCTTTTCCATATTAGGGAATTTTCAACTATAGTCTCTTCAAATATTTTCTCAGTCCCTCTCTTTTGCTCTTCTTCTGGGACCCCTATAATTTGAATGTTGGTGCATTTAATGTTGTCCCAGAGGTCTCTGAGGCTGTCCTCAATTCTTTTCATTCTTTTTTCTTCATTTTGCTGTGCAGTAATTATTTCCAGTATTTTATCTTCCAGGTCACTTATCCATTATTCTGCTTTTGATCCCTTCTAGAGAATTTTTAATATCATTTATTGTGTTGTTCATCATTGTTTGTTTGCTCTTTAGTTCTTCTAGGTCCTGTTAAATGTTTCTTGTATTTCCTCCATTCTATTTCCACGATTTTGGGTCATCTTTACTATCATTATTCTGAATTCTTTTTCAGGTAGACTGCCTATTTCCTCTTCATTTGTTAGGTCTGGTGGGTTTTTTCCTTACTCCTTCATCTGCTGTGTGTTTCTCTGTCTTCACATTTTGCTTAACTTCCTGTGTTTGGGGTCTCCTTTTTGCAGGCTGCTGGTTCATAGTTCCCGTTGTTTTTGGTGTTTGCCCCCAGTGGCTAAGGTTGATTCAGTGGGTTGTGTAGGCTTCCTGGTGGAGGGGACTAGTGTCTGTGTTCTGGTGAATGAGGCTGGATGTTGTTTTTCTGGTGGGCAGGTCCACGTCTGGTGGTGTGTTTTGGGGTGTCTGTGCCCTTATTAGGATTTTAGGCAGCCTCTCTGCTAATGGGTGGGGTTGTGTTCCTGTCTTGCTAGTTGTTTGGCATAGGGTGTCCAGCACTGTACCTTGTTGGTCGTGAGTGGAGCCGGGTCTTCATGTTGAGATGGAGATCTCTGGGAGATTTTTGCCATTTGATATTACTTGGAGTTGGGAGGTCCCTGGTGGACCAGTGTCCTGAACTTGGCTCTCCCACATCAGAGGCACAGCCCTGATGCCTCACTGGAGCACCAGGAGCTTGTCATCCACACGGCTCACAAGATAAGGGAGAAAAAAAGAAAGAAAGAAAGAAAGAAAAAGATAGAATAAAATAAAATGAAATAAAATAAAATAAAATAAAGTTACTAAAATAAAAACTTATAAAATTAAGTAATAAAAGAAAGAAAGAAAGAAAAAGAGTGCAACCAAACCAAAAAACAAATCTACCAATGATAACAATTGCTAAAAACTATACTAAAGAAAAAACCGAAATGGATAGACAGATCCCTAGGACAAATGGTAAAGGCAAAGCTATACAGAGAAAACCACACACAGAAGCATACACATACACACTCACAAAAAGAGAAAAAGGGAAAAAATATATATATATTGCTGCTCCCAAAGTCCACCTCCTCAATTTGGATGATTCATTTTCTATTCAGGTATTCCACAGATGCAGAGTACATCAAGTAGATTGTGGAGATTTAATCCACTGCTCCTGAGGCTGCTGGAATAGATTTCACTTTCTCTTCTTTGTTTGCACAGCTCCTGGGGTTCAGCTTTGGATTTGGACCCACCTCTGCGTGTAGGTCATCTGAGGGCATCTGTTCTTCACTCAGACAGGACGGGTTTAAAGGAGCAGCTGCTTCAGGGGCTCTGGCTCACTCAGGCCAGGGGTGGGAGGGTTACGGAGTGAATGGCGGGCCTGCAGTGGCAGACACCAGCGTGATGTTACACCATGCTGAGGTGCACCATGTGTTATCCCAGGGAAGTTGTCCCTGGATCACGGGACCCTGGCCATGGCGAGCTGCACCGGCTCCGGAGAGGGACGGTGTGGAGAGTGACCTGTGCTCGCACACAGGCTTTTTGGTGGTGGCAGCAGCAGCCTTAGCGTCTCATGCCTGTCTCTGGGGTCTGTGCTGATAGCCGCGGCTCGTGCCCATCTCTGGAGGTCGTTTAGGCAACGCTGTTAATCCCCTCTCCTCGCTCTCCATGAAACCAAGAGGCAAGAAAAATTCTCTTGCCTCTTCGGCAGTTCCAGACCTTTTCCCGAATTCCCTCCCTGCTAGCTGTGGCACACTCGCCCCCTTCAGGTTGTGTTCATGTAGCCAACCCCAGTCCTCTCCCTGGGATCCAGCCAAAGCCCAAGCCTCAGCTCCCAGGACCCATCCATCCTGGCGGGCGAGCAGACAAGCCTCTCGGGCTGGTGAGTGCTGGTTGGCACCGATCCTCTTTGTGGGAATCTCTCCGCTTTGCCCTCCACACTCTCTTTGTTGTGCTCTCTTCCATGATTCTGAAGCTTCCCCCCTCTGCCACCCGCAGTCTCTGCCCACAAAGGGGCTTCCTAGTGTGTGGAAACCTTTCCTCCTTCACAGCTCCCTCCCACTGGTGCAGGTCCCATCCCTATTCTTTTGTTTCTGTTTTGTTTTGCCCTACCCCAGTACGTGGGGAGTTTCTTGCCTTTTGGGAGGTCTGAGGTCTTCTGCCAGTGTTCAGTAAGTGTTCTGTAGGTGTTGTTCCACATGGAGATGTATTTCTAATGTATTTGTGAGGAGGAAGATGATCTCCAGGTCTTACTCTTCTGCCATCTTGAAGTTCCTCAACAATTCTTATAAAATTAAACATACATTCACCATACAACCCAGAAATTCCTCTCCTTGGTACTTACCCAAATGAATTATAAACATATGTACACACAAAACTCAGTACACAAATATTTATATCAGCTTTACTCATAATGTCTCAGTACTGGGAACCACCAAGATTACTTTCAAAAGGTGAATAAGTAAACTGTGGTACCTCCATAAAATATAATAATACTGAAAAATTAAAAGAGACAAACTTAAATATTAAAAACAATTGTGAATAAAACAAAGTGGGGGGAATAAATCTACCCAATTTTAGCACTTATGTAGCTTCAGTAATCAAGTCAGTGTGTTATTGAGGGAGAGCTTGACACATAGGCCAATGAATCAGTAAAGAGCACAAAATGTCCAGCTGTTTTGTTTTTTTTTTTGACAAATGTGCAAAGGAATTCAATGAAGGAAAGACAGCCATTTCAACAAATAGTGTTAGAGAAATTGGATATCCATAGAAAAACAAAACAAAGCAAACACAAAGAAAATGAAACTTAGACCTCACACCTATACAAAAGTTCACTCAAATTAGATCATGGGCTTTAAACATAAAATTCTTAAAAATAAGAGAAAATCATCACAGTCTTATGTTATTCAAAGAGTTAGTATAGTTTGAGAAGGATAGGTAGGGCAGGACAGGAATAAAGATGCAGATGTATAGAATGGACTTGAGGACAGGGGAAGGGGGAAGGGTAAGCTGGGATGAAGTGAGAGAGTGACATGGACTTATATATACTACCAAATGTAAAATAGCTAATGGGAAGCAGCCACATAGCACAGAGAGATCAGCTCGGTGCTTTGTGACCACCTAGAGGGGTGGGATAGGGAGGGTGGGAGGGAGTTGCAAGAGGGAGGAGAGATGGGGATATATGTATATGTATAGCTGATTCATTTTGTTATAAAGAAGAAACTAACACACCATTGTAAAACAATTATACTCCAATAAAGATGTTTAAAAAAAAGGTGTTAGTAGACTTAACACCAAAAGCATGATCCACAAAAGAAAAACAAATGGACCTAATCAAAATTAAAAACGTCTCCCCTGTAAAAGTCCTATTTAAGAGAATTAAATAGAAGCTACAGACTGGGAGAAAATATTTGAAACCCAGATATTTGACAAAGGACTGGTATATGAATTATATAAAGAATTCTCAAAAAGTCAATGGTATACACTACCAAATGTAAAATAGATAGCTAGTGGGAAGCAGCCACATAGCACAGGGAGATCAGCTAGGTGGTTTGGGACCACCTAGAGGGGTGGGATAGGGAGGGTGGGAGGGAGGGAGATGCAAGAGGGAAGAGATATGGGAGCATATGTATATGTATAACTGATTCACTTTGTTATAAAGCAGAAACTAACACACCATTGTAAAGCAATTATACTCCAATAAAGATGTTAAAAAAAAAGTCAATGGTAAAAAAACAATCCAATTCGAAAATGGTCAAAAAGCATGAAGTCATTTTATCAAAGAGAATGTACAGATGAAAAGTGAGCATAGAAAAATGAAATGAAATATTACTACACACCTATCAGAATAACATAAACATAGTGGTAATGCCAAATCCTAAAACCCATGCAGAAACTAGATCACTAATACATTGCTGATGGGAATGTAAAATGATACAGCCACTCTGTTAAAGCGTGATAGTTTCTTGGACAGCTAAATATGCAACAACTGTCAACCCAGAACTTTCTCTCTTGAGTATTGATCCCAGAGCAATTAAAACTTACATTCACACAAAAGCCAACATGTGAATATTTATAACAACTTTATTCTTAATAGCTAAAAACTAGAATGAAGCCAGATGAACTTCAATGGGCAAATGGTTAAACAATCTGTGCTATATTCATAAAACAGAATACTCAAGAAAGAAACAGAAACTGAATATTGAATGACTCTCCAAGGAATTACTGTGGTTAAAAAAAAGCCAAACTCAAAATGATACACTGCATGATTCCACTTACATAAAATTCTAGAATAATAGATTATAGAAACGAAGAAGATATTAGTGGTTGCCAGCATTAACTAGTGGAGGAGAGTAGCAGGGAAGAGAGTATGACTGTAAAAGGACAACATGAATGATACTTGTGATGGAAATGTTTTCTATCTTGACTGGATTGATGTCAACTTCATGGTTGTAATATTGTGCTGTAGCTTTGCAAGAGGCTAACATTGAGGAAAACTTGTAAAGTGTGTACAGGCATATCTGTATTGTTTCTCACAAGTGTATGTAGATATACAATGATCTCAAAATAAAAATTTTAATTAAAAAAATCTTGATGGCAGAAAAAATATAGAATTATACACCACAGAGTGAATTTTCCTGTATGCAAATTGGAAAATATCATTAACGAAGATGTTAGGGATCTCCCAGATGGAATGCAGACTGACAAATAAGTCTAACAGTATTAGAAATGTGTGATATAATCTCATTCAAGGATTTGGGGGATAAAACAGACTTGACCTAAGTTAACTTTGGAAAATGTTTTGACTGGCTACTCTAAGATTAAAGACAAAAATAATTTATATAAACACTGAACTCTAGTTGGTCAATATGTTTCTCTTACAAGTACAGGTAAGCAATTCTGAAACTACATTCCATGTATATTAGAGTTGTAAAAGAAGTCAAATTGTATATAGTTGAAACCAAACATCTGTACATAAGAAAAAAGTTACAAGTAAGCAAGGGCAGGAAATACTAGAATAAATCCTACTCTGCTGGATCAGTCATTGATATTAGTATTAACTCACATTTATGTAATTGGGAAGAAACTTGGTATTCTATTACAAGTTAATCACTAGAGGAATGTTGCCTATAAGCTTAGATTATACGTAATGGCCCACCTCTGGGGACCCTGCCTCCCAGGTAATGAAAGCTAATGTTTGGCTCACAGGAAATATCCTGACCAAGCCCACTGGTGAATGATTGCAATAAGGAAAAAATTAACTCCTCCAGAGACTGATTGGAACCAGGACTTTACCTGCACTCTTTCTAGTATAAAAGAAACCTGAATTCTAATTCCAAGATGATTCTGTAGGACATTAGTCTGCCATCCTCTCAGTCTGTTGACTTTCTGAATAAAGTCACTATTCCTTGCCCCAAGACCTAATTTATCTTAATATATGTATACACTTAACTAGATATAAAAACACAGTCTGCCCTCCATATTCACAGGCTTTGCATCTGTGGATTCAACCATCTTATGATCAAAAATATTTGAAAAAATATTCCAGAAAGTTCCAAAAAGCAAAAACAAAACCTGAATTTGCCACACATGGGCAACTATTTACATAACATTTACATTGTATTTACTACTATTTACATAACATTTGAATTGTATTAGGTATTAGAAGTAATCTAGAGATGATTTAAAGTATACAGGAGGATGTAGCTTATATGCAAATACTATACCATTTTAATAAGAAACTCAAGCATTCATGGATTTTGGTATACTTTAGGGGTCTTGGAACCAATCCCACATGGATACTGAGAGATGACTGTATTAGTATACACATATGCTTACACCTATATGCATATATATATATTAATGTATATACATATTTCCTAGCTCTGTCTACTGAGAGGAACTCAAAGAAGTGACATTCCAGGAATAATGAGCAGACCTGGAACCCAGATCTTGATTTCTAAATACCATGTTCCAATAAAAGGAATTAGGCTTCCTGGAGAAATAAACTATTCTAAGGCTGGGACTTAGAAAATACAGAATGAGTCTGAAGCATCTTATGCTAAAAATTAAGGAAGAGCTTTAAAAAAAGGGACATAATGCCAACCCTGAAAGAGTTCCAAAGACCAAAGCTGAAATAATATGGGCAACAAAGTAAATAATGTGTTATTAGATTATAACTTGAAATAGAAAATAAATGTATATGAGTCCATGCTAATTTAAATAAATGATTAAATGTACAAATTGGGGGAAAGGACAGATCTTTCTTACAGAAGAATCCCAAATAATAAATGTACAAGGAATTTGGGAAACAGAAGATCACCATTAGAACACCACTGTAATTAATATTGCAGGCAAGATCCGCTAATGAATTCTAAAATGAGAAAGCTAAACTTTAAGGAGAAACAGGATATTTGTATAGCTTCAAGCTATTGAAATGTTTATTAATTATTCTAATAATTTTAACGTATATCCACAAATTATTTGATATGCCTCCATCCAAGATGTGGAGTTAATTCCCCCCTCTTTGAGTGTGGAGTGGTCTTAATGACTTATTTCTAATAATAGTGTGGAAAGGAGATAAGCTTGTTTACAGTGGAGATAACTGACAGATATCACCTTAAGTCAAGCTTAGCATCACCAGTAATAAGTCATACTGTTATCACATCCCCCCCTGATGTGATGAGCTATGAAGGGCATCTCACCTCTATGGTATTCTTCCCTAAATTCCATAACCCCAGTCTACGCATGAGAAAATATCAGGTAAACACAAATGGAAATGCATACTACATAATACCTATGTCAAGGTTCAAATGTGTCAAGTTCACAAAAACACAAGGAAAGACTGAGAAACTGTCACAGATTAGAGAAGACTAAGGAGACACAATGGCCAAATGCAATCAATGCCTTGATTAGATCCGGACACAGAAAAAAAAGACATTATTGGAATAAAGTCTAAAGTTTAGGTGATAGTTTTGTGTCAAAGTTAGTGCTTTTTTTGTTTTTCAGTTTTTAGTTTTGACAATTTGTCTTCATTAAAATAAAAAACTTGTGGTCTTAGAAAGGCAAACCATAAAGTGGGAGAAAATATGATTCTAAATAATTATATCTTACAAAGAATTTATATCTAGAATAGGTTGAGAATTCTTCGGGCTCAATGATATGATGGAAAGTTAAAAATAGGAAAAACATTTGAACAGATAGATTCAGCAAATAAGAGGTACAGATAGCAAATAAGCTCAACATCATTGGTTACCAGGAAATGCAAAATGAAACCATAGTGAGATGTAATGACACATCTACAAGAATAGCTAAAAATAAAACTTAAGTTTTAATGCTAAGTGTCAGCCATATGTTGAAGAACTGGAATTCTCTTATATTGCTCATAGGAATATAAGATTGTACAAATACATTGGAAAACAGTTTGGCAATTTCTTATAAAGATGACTATACACTTACCATAGAACCCAGTAATTCCACTCCTAGATATGTACCCAAGAGAAAAGAAAGCATATATCTACACAAACACTTGTACATGAATTTTCATAGCAGCTTTGCTCACAATAATCAAAATTTGGAAACAATTCAATTGTCCTCCAGCTCATGAATGCATAAGCAAATTGTGCTAAATACACATGATAGACTACTACTCAGTAATACAAAGACAGGAAATATGTTACCTGAAACAATATGGAACATTTCAGAAAACATTATGGTAAATGAAAGAAGCTAGTCCAAAAAAAAAAGTACATACTGTATGATGTTATTTATGTGAAAATCCAGAATAGACAACACCTAGCTATGTTGACAGAAATCTTATCAGTGGTTGTCTAGAGTGGGAGGGACTGACCGCAAAAGAGCAGGAGGGAACTTTATGGTGTGATGGAGATGTTCTCTATTTTGATTGGTTTGGTTTATTAATGGATGAATAGATTGTGAATACTCATTTAACTACACTTAAAATGGGTGCATTCCATCACATCTAAATTATTACTCAATAAAGTGATTTTTAAAAAGCCTTTGTATATCATTTTCCTGCATCAGACTATTTTTCTGCAAGCTTGTTTCCAGTGGAAATACAATAGTAATTCACACTGAAGTGACATAAATTGTAGCTTAATCTAAAATGTTTTCAGTGGATGATATATTATAGAGTCAATGAATTCACCAAAAGCTGTGAAAACTTAATATGGACACTGAGTCAAGTCCAAGAGGGTGAGGTGATATGGCAGTGAGTGGGCCTATGCTTACGGTGGGGCTCAGAGGGATGGGGAGGGGATGGGAATATGATCAAAATACCCAAAATCTAAATCTGCTTATTCAAGTAGTCCTCCTTAACCAAGTAACCACTAAAAGCCATGGCATGCTTTGCAAAAGAGAAAAAATGAATAAGAAAACAAAATATTATTCTTCCTAAAAAATCACACAAAATGCACCAAAGATCTCCAGAGATGTTCATGAACATGTAGCTCTGATTTGACAGCTGGAAGCCCCCATATCATGTGTCTATCACAGAATCTAGTGGGGTCAGAGTGCTGACTTGATCAGAATTACCTCCACCTGTTCCAATACCTCTTAAGATGCCCCCTTTCTTGGATGGTATTGCCAAGCTCTGCACAGATCTGTGTGAGAATGAGATCCTCTATCTTAGCTTTGGGCTCTATCCTTGCTGAGATGCCATATGGCAGAGTCCTGGGCCAATTTACAACCTTGGGAATGACAGCTACACCTGGCAGAGTTATTCCAGAGAAAGAGAGGGAGGACTTCCTTAGAAAGACCATGACAGCACAGAGGCAGTCTGAAGGGAAGCCAAGGGAAGAGTTTGAGATCCAAATGGAATGAAAATAGAAGTATGATTAAAAAAAAAAGGCCCCAAAGTTCCAAGGTCAGAGCTCAGTGTGGACAAGGAGTAGGTCTCCATGTGAGGCCAGGCTTTCAGGTGTGAGACCACAGCCTTGAGGAAAAGTGCTCATCACAGAATACAATTTCAGCACATGAGTCCTGTCCCCCTCTCTCTTTTGATATCTTTTTATTGACCAAAAACATTCCCAACAGCTCAGGAAGATCATTTCTCTGTACACCCAGGTGTTGCATCAGAAGACATGCTGTCAGTCTCAGGAGGAAAACAGTATCAGCAAACCTGACAGGCACAAGGTAGCCCTGATGACCAGGAACAAGGCCTGAGGTGACAACCAGGAAGGTGACCACTGCTTGGAGAGCTGAAGCCTGACAGTGAAACATAGCAGGGGATGAACCTTGATGCTCAACTGGGGAACACAACTACCTTAGAGCCCCAAAGTGAGTTGATGGTCCCAGTCTACTCTGCCTTGCGTTTCTGAGAATTAGCAGTAAGTAAAGACAGAAGGAAGATGAAAAGGGCAGACCATTCTGGCTGGATGGCTCAGTTCAGGAGAAGCATTTGGGACTTGAATATACTCCCTGGGGCACTGAACATAGAGGGAGAATTATGATACCGGAAAGAGCTGGGACAGAGGAGGAGCCCAGGGATACCAATGCCAAAGGAAACAGAGAGGATGCTGTCACAGCAAGATGAAGGAAGGCTGTGCAGGGCAGCGTGGGAGCCCACTGCCAAGTCCTCAGAGATTTCATAAAATGATCGTGTGCATAAAACTCCAAGTGTGTTTTAATTTTTGGTGCTAACAGATAAGTGAAGGGTCATAGCCTTGGGTCTGTGTCTGAGATGGGTTCAAACCTAAGACAGCCATTTAGGCCGAGAATCCCTCTGGAGGGGCCAGACTCACTGTGTGTGCACCATTTTCTGAAACCCTCAGTTGTCAAAGCAACAGCGGCAACAGCAACAAACCTCAAAGAGGAGGAAGGCCCAGGGGGACCCTAGGTTACCTTTGAGAGGTTGTCATAAGTTTCTAGACTGAGCTGTAGATCCAGTTACATCTCATCTTATAGCTTTGTTTAAATTAATATGGTAAACATTTACTCATCCTTTTACTTTTAACCTATTAAAGTCCTTATTTTAAGGGGGCTTCATTTAGGTGGTATATACTTAAGTCTTGCTTTTTTATTTAGTCTGAAATTCTCTGCCTTTTAATTGGATTTCTATACGATTTACATTTAACACAATTTTCTTGTTTTTATTTCCATCTGTGCTTTATTCCCCCTTTCCTGTTTTTCTGTTTACTTTCAAATTATTTGAACATTTTTTATAATTTAATTTTAGCTTCTTGGTGGGCTCTTTGATTCTTTGATGTGTTATTTTAGTGATTATCTTAGGGTTTGTACATCTTTGACTTATTACAGTCCACGTTCAAGTTATGTGATACTATTTCATGCATAGTATCAACATAAGTATCTTACCACATGATGCACTTCTGTCTTCAAGAGTTTGTTCTGTTGTTATACATTTTACTTATATATGTGTCCTAAACCTCACAATACATTGTTATTACTTTGGGTTTAAATAGTTAATTATCTCTTAAATAAACACAGAACTGATTCCTGTATATTTACACATGTAGTTACCATTCCTTGTACTTTTATTTCTTTATTAACTTCAGATTTCTACCTGGCATCATTTTCCTTCTGCTTAAAGGAACTCTTTTAATATTTCTATAGCACTTGTCTATTGATAATAAAATTTTCTAGGTTTATATATTTAGAAAAAGTATTCCATATTTCTTTTGGAAAGATATTTCTCTGGATAAAGATTTCTTCGTTGAGAAGTGTGTTTTATTTTGCTTTGTTTTCTGGTTAGTATTATAAAGATATTGTTCCTCTCTGTCTTCTAGCTTACATCGTTTCCAGTGAGAAATCTGCTACCATCCTTATCTCACTTCCCGTTTTAACTGTACACAAAGTGTATGTGTTGTGTTTCTCTGGTCACCTTATTATTAGTTTTTTGCTTTATCCCTTGTTTTAAGGTATTTGATTATGATGTGCTTTGCTGCCCCTCTTTTCCCGTTTCTTATGCTTCAGTCACTGAGATCGTAGATGCAGGAAATTACAGATTTTATTAATTTATAAACTTTAGTCACTATTTTTTCATATGTTTTACACCCCTCCCCCCAACTGGTAATTCAAATCATGTAAATCTGGGCACTTGGAATTTTCCCGCAGTTCACTGGTACTCTGTTCTCCCCACTCCCCCATTCTTCTTTCTCTCTGGATTTCATTTTATATAGTTTGTATTGCTATATTTTCAAGTTCATTAATCATTTCTTCTGCGATATATTATGTGTTCTTAATTTCATCCAGTGTATGTTTCATTTCACACATCATAATCTTCATCAATAGTCTGATTGGGGACTTTTTAAATATCCTCCTCTCTCTACCTAATATGTACAAAAATCTCTCTCTTTTATTGAACATATGGATTACAGTGAAAACAATTGATTTAATGTCTTTTTCTACTGAATTCTGATTTCTATGATTGTTATCCCTAGGTTGGTTTTTATGTCTTCTAATTTGAAACTGTTTATTTGGTAGTTATTTTAGATTTGCAAAAAGTGACAAATATAGAGAGGCCCCATAAATTCTTCACCCAGTTTTCCCCAACTTACATAACTTACATAACATACATAACTTATAAAATACACTTTTACATAACTATAACACAATATCAAAATCAAAAACTTGGCATTGGTATAACACCATTTTATTATATGTGTAGATTCCTGTAGGTACATAACAATCAAGATACAGAAATAATCCATCATCATAATAAATTCCCTTTTACTACCCTTATATACCCCTTATATACCTACCCTTGGAAACCACTAATTTGTTCTTTATCTCTCAAACATTGTAATTTTGAGAATGTTATAGAAATGGAATAATAACGTATGCAATCTTTTGAAACGGGCTTCTTTTGGCTCACAAAAAAATTCCCTTGAGATTCAACCAAGTCATTGTATAAGTTGATAGTTTGTTCCTTCTTATTGCTGAGCAATATTACATGGTATGGATGCATCATTTTTTTTTTTAATCAGTCAACTATTGAAGGGTGTTTTGGTTGTTTCCAGTTTGGGCTGTTACAATATACCTGCTATAACCATTTGTGTATAGGTTGCTGTGTTAACATGTTTTTATTTCTCTGTGATAAATGTCCAGAGTACAATTTCAAGGTTCCATGATTGTTGCATATTTAGTTGTTTAAGAAACTGCCAAACTGGTTTTCAGAGTGACTGTGCAATTTTATATTCCCATTAGGAATATATGAGTGATTTAGTCTCTCTGCATCCTCTCCAGCATTCGGTGTTGTCAACACTTTTTGTCAGCCATTCTGACAGGTATGTAGAGATATCTCATTGTGATTTTAACCTGCATTTCCCCAATCACCTGACAATGTTGAATATTTCTTCATGTGCTTATTTGCCTTCTGTAGATCATTTCTGATAAAATGTCTCATCATATCTTATCTTTTGCCCTTGTTGTAACTGAATGTTTCTTACTGTTCAGTTTTGAGAGTTCTTAATATATTCTAGTTTTTTTTCACATACATGGTTTACAAATGTTTTCTCCCAGAATGCAGTTTGTCTTTTCATCCTCTTATCAGAGTCTTTCACAGAGCAAAAGTTTTCTACTTTAAGTCCAATTTATCCCTTTTTTCTTTTATGGATCATGCTTTCAGCATCATATCTAAGAATTCTTCACCAATAAGATTTTTCTCCTATGTTTTCTTCCAAAAGTTTTATATTTTCACAGTTTACACTCGGACATATGGCCTATTTTGAGTTAATTTTTGTAAGATGTGTAAGGTTCCATTTTTCTTTTGCCTGTGGACACCCAAGCTGTCTCTCTGCATTTCATTTTGTATAGTTTTCATCTAGCACCATTTGTTGAAAAGGTTATCCTTCTTCCATTGAATTGCTTTTACAACTTTGTTAAGAATCAATTGACTATAGTTGTGTGAGTCTATTTCTGGATTCTCTGTTCTATTGCACTGATGTCTATGACTATCTCTCCACCAATACCACAAAGTCCTGACTACTGTAGCTGTACAATAAGTCGTGAAATCAGGTATGCTGATCCTCCTAATTTATGCTTCTTTTTCTTTTTTTTAAACACCTTTATTGGGTATAATTGCTTTACAATGATGTGTTAGTTTCTGCTTTATAATGAAGTGAATCAGCTATACATATACATATATCTCCATATCTCCTCACTCTTGAGTCTCCCTCCCACCCTCCCTATACCATCCCTCCAGGTGGAAACAAAGCATGGAGCTAATCTCCCTGTGCTATGTGGCTGCTTTCCACCAGCTATCCACTTCACGCTTGGTAGTGTATATATGTCCATGTCACTCTCCCACTTCATCTCAGCTTACCCTTCCCGCTCCCTTTGACCTCAAGTCCATTCTCCTCATCTGCGTCTTCATTCCTGTCCTGCCCCTAGGTTCTTCAGAACAACATTTTCTCCTTTTTTTTAAATTCCATATATATATGTTAGCATATGGTATTTGTTTTTCTCCTTCTGACTTACTGCACTCTGTATGACAGACCCTAGGTCCATCCAACTCACTACAAATAACTCAATTTCGTTTCTTTATATGGCTGGGTAATATTCCATTGTATATATGTGCCACATCTTCTTTATCCATTCATCTGTTGATGGACACTTAGGTTGCTTCCATGTCCTGGCTATTGTAAATAGAGCTGCAATGAACATTGTGGTATATGACTCTTTTTGAATTATGGTTTTCTCAGGGTATATGCCCAGTAGTGGGATTGCTGGTTCGTACGGTAGTTCTAATTTTAGTTGTTCAAGGAACCTCCATACTGTTCTCCATAGTGGCTGTATCAATCTACATTCCTGGTAACAGTGCAAGAGGGTTCCCTTTTCTCCACACCCTCTCCAGCATTTATTGTTTGTAGATTTTTTGATGATGGCCATTCTGACTGGCGTGAGGTAATACCTCATTGTAGTTTTGATTTGCATTTCTCTAATGATTAGTGATGTTGAGCATCCTTTCATATGTTTGTTGGCAATCTGTATATCTTCTTTGGAGAAATGTCTATTTAGGTCTTCTGCCCATTTTTGGATTGGGTTTTTGTCTTTTAGATATTGAGCTGCATGAGCTGCTTGTAAATTTTGAAGATTAATCCTTTGTCACTTGCTTCATTTGCAAATATTTTCTCCCATTCTGAGGGTTGTCTTTTCATCTTGTTTATGGTTTCCTTTACTGTGCAAAAGCTTTTAAATATCATTAGGTCCCATTTGTTTATTTTTGTTTTTATTTCCATTTCTCTAGAATGTGAGTCAAAAAGGATCTTTCTGTGATTTCTGTCATTGAGTGTTCTGCCTATGTTTTCTTCTAAGAGTTTGGTAGTATCTAGCCTTACATTTAGGTCTTTAATCAATTTTGAGGTTATTATTGTATATAACCTCAAAATGTGTTAAGGAGTGTTCTAATTTCATTCTTTTACATGTAGCTGTCCAGTTTTCCAAGCACCACTTATTGAAGAGGTTGTCTTTTCTCCATTGTATATTCTTGCTTCCTTTATCAAAAATAAGGAGACCCTTCATGTGTGGGTTTATCTCTGGGATTTCTATCCTTTTCCATTGATGTATATTTCTGTTTTTGTGCCAGTGCCATACTGTCTTGATTACTGTAGCTTTGTAGTGTAGTCTGAAGTCTGGGAGCCTGATTCCTCCAGCTCCATTTTTCGTTCTCAAGATTGCTTTGGCTATTCAGGGTCCTTTATGTTTCCATACAAATTGTGAAATTTTTTGTTCTAGTTCTGTGAAAAATGCCAGTGGTAGTTGGATAGGGATTGCATTGAATCTGTAGATTGCTTTGGGTAGTAGAGTCATTTTTACAATGTTGATTCTTCCAATCCAAGAACATGGTATATCTCTCCATCTATTGGTATCATCTTTAATTTCTTTCATCAGTGTCTTATAATTTTCTGCATACAGGTCTTTTGTCTCCTTAGGTAGGTTTATTCCTAGATATTTTATTCTTTTTGTTTCAATGGTAAACGCGAGTGTTTTCTTAATTTCACTTTCAGATTTTTCGTCATTAGTGTATAGAAATGCAAGAGATTTCTGTGCATTAATTTTGTATCCTGCTACTTTACCAGATTCATTGATTAGGTCTAGTAGTTTTCTGGTAGCATCTTTAGGATTCTCTATGTATAGTATCATGTCATCTGCAAACAGTGAGAGGTTTACTTCTTCTTTTCCTATTTGGCTTCCTTTTATTTCTTTGTCTTCTCTGATTGCTGTGGCTAACACTTCCAAAACTATGTGGAATAATAGTGGTGAGAGTGGACAACCTTGTCTTGTTCCTGATCTTAGATGAAATGGTTTCACTATTGAGAACGATGTTGGCTGTGGGTTTGTCATCTATGGCATTTATTATGTTGAGGTAAGTTCCCTCTATGCCTACTTTCTGGAGGGTTTTTATCATAAATGGGTGTTGAATTTTGTCAAAAGCTTTTCTGCATCTATTGATATTATCATATGCTTTTTCTCCTTCAATGTGTTTATATGGTGTATCACATTGACTGATTTGTGTATATTGAAGAATCCTTGCCTTCCTGGGATAAACCCCACTTGACCATGGTGTATGATCCTTTTAATGTGCTGTTGGATTCTGTTTACTAGTATTTTGTTGAGGATTTTTTGCATCTATATTCAACAGTGATATTGGTCTGTAGTTTTCTTTCTTTGTGACATCTTTGTCTGGTTTTGGTATCAGGGTGATGGTGGCCTTGCAGAATGAGTTTGGGAGTGTTCCTCCCTCTGCTATATTTTGGAAGACTTTGAGAAGGATAGATGTTAACTTTTCCCTACGTGTTTGATAGAATTCGCCTGTGAAGCCATCTGGTCCTGGGCTTTTGTTTGATGGAAGATTTTGAATCACAGGCTCAATTTCACTGCTTGTGATTGGTCTGTTTATATTTTCTATTTCTTCCTGGTTCAGTCCTGAAGGTTGTGCTTTTCTAAGAATTTGTCCATTTCTTCCAGGTTGTCCATTTTATTTGCATAGAGTTGCTTTTAGTAATCTTTCATGATCCTTTGTATTTCTACAGTGTCAGTTGTTACTTCTCCTTTTTCATTTCTAATTCTATTGATTTGAGTCTTATCCCTTTTTCTTTTGATGAGTCTGGTTAATGGTTTATCAATTTTGTTTATTTTCTCAAAACCAGTTTTTAGTTTTGTTATTGATTCCTTCATTTCTTTTTCATTTATTTCTAATCTGATCTTTATGATTTCTTTCTTTCTGCTAACTTTGGGGGTTTTATTTTGTTCTTCTTTCTCTAATTGCTTTAGGCGTAAGGTTAGGCTGTTTATTTGAGATGTTTCTTGTTTCTTGAGTTAGGATTGTACTGCTATAAACTTCCTTCTTATAACTGTTTTTGCTGCATCTCATAGGTTTTGGGTCGTCGTGTTTTCATTGTTATTTGTTTCTAGGTATTTTTTGATTTCCTCTTTGATTTCTTCAGTGATCTCTTCATTATTTAGTATTGTAATGTTTAGCATTCATGTGCTTGTATTTTTTACAGATTTTTTCGTGTAATTGATTTCTAGTCTCATAGCGTTGTGGTCAGAAAAGATACTTGATATGATTTCAATTTTCTTAAGTTTACCAAGGCTTGATTTCTGACCCTAGATGTGATCTATCCTGGAAAATGTTCTATGAGCACTTCAGAAGAAAGTGTATTCTGTTGTTTTTGGATGGAATGTTCTATAAATATCAATTAAGTCCATTTTGTTTAATGTATCATTTAAAGCTTGTGTTCCCTTATTTTTTTCATTTTGGATGATCTGTCCATTGGTGAAAGTGGGGTGTTAACATCACCTACTATGATTGTGTTACTGTCAATTTCCCCTTTTATGGCTGTTAGCATTTGCCTTATATATTGAGGTGGTCATGTGTTTGGTGCATAAATGTTTACAATTGTTATATCTTCTTCTTGGATTGTGCCCTTGATCATTATGTAGTGTCCTTCTTTGTCTCATGTAATAGTCTATTTTAAAGTCTATTTTGTCTGATATGAGAATTGCTACTCCAGGCTTCTTTTGATTTCCATTTGCACGGAATATCTTTTTCCATCCCCTCATTTTCAGTCTGTATGTGTCCCTAGGTCTGAAGCGGGTTTCTTGTAGACAGCATAATATGGGTCTTGTTTTTGTATCCATTCAGCCAGTCTATGTGTTTTGGTTGGAGCATTTAATCCTTTTACGTTTTATGTAGTATCAATATGTATGTTTCTCCTACCATTTTCTTTGTTGTTCTGGGTTTGTTATTGTAGGTCGTGTTCCTCTCTTGTATTTCCTGCCTAGAGAAGTTCCTTTTGCATTTGTTGTAAAGCTAGTTTGGTGGTGCCAAATTCTCTTAGCTTTTGCTTGTCTCTAAAGGTTTTAATTTCTCCATTGAATCTGAATGAGATCCTTGCTGGGTAGAGTAATATTGGTTGTAGCTTTTTCCCTTTCATCACCTTAAATATGTCCTGCCACTCCCTTTTGGCTTGCAGAGTTTCTACTGAAAGATCAGCTGTTAACCTTATGGGGATTCCCTTGTATGTTATTTGTTGTTTTTCCTTGCTGCTTTTAATATTTTTTCTTTGTACTTAATTTTTAGTAGTTTGATTAATATGTGTCTTGGCATGTTTCTTCTGGGATTTGTCCTGTATGGGACTCTCTGTGCTTCCTGGACTTGACTGACTATCTCCTTTCCCATATTTGGGAAGTTTTCAACTATATTCTATTCAAATATTTTCTCAGTCCCTTTCTTTTTCTCTTCTTCTTCTGGGACCCCTATAATTCGAATGTTGGTGAGTTTAATGTTGTCCCAGAGACCTCTGACACTGTCCTCAATACTTTTCATTCTTTTTTCTTTATTCTGCTCTGTGGTAGTTATTTCCACTATTTTATCTTGCAGGTCACTTATCCGTTCTTCTGTCTCAGTCATTCTTTTATTGAATCCTTCTAGAGAATCTTTTAATCTCATTTATTGTGTTTTTCATCATTGTTTGTTTGCACTTTTGTTCTTCCTGGTCCTTGTTAAACATTTCTTGTATTTTCTCCATTCTATTTCCAAGATTTTGGATTTCTCTTCTTTCAGGTAGACTGTCTCTTTCCTCTTCATTTATTTGGTCTTTTGAGTTTTTACCTTGCTCCTTCATCTACTGTGTGTTTCTCTGTCTTCTCATTTTGCTTAACTCACTGTTTTTGCAGTCTCCTTTTCGCTGGCTATATGTTCATAGTTTCCGTTGTTTTTCTGTCTGCCCCTAGTGGCTAAGGTTGGTTCAGTGGGTTGTTTAGGCTTCCTAGTGGAGAGGACTGGTGCCTGTGTTGTGGTGGATGAGTCTGGATCTTGTCTTTCTTGTGGGCAGAACCATGTCCTTTGGTATGTTTTGGGGTGTCTGTGACCTTATTATGATTTTAGGTAGCCTCTCTGCTAATTTGTGGGTTTGTGTTCCTGTCTTTCTGTTTGTTTGGCATATGGTGTCCAGCACTGTAGCTTGCTGGTCTTTGAGTGGAGCTGTGTCTTACCATTGAGATGGAGATCTCTAGGTGAGCTTTCAGTCTTTGATATTACATGGAGCCAGTAGGTCTCTGGTGGACCAATGTCCTGAGCTCAACCCTCCTACCTCAGAAACACAGGCCTGACACCTGGCCGGAGCACCAAGACCCTGTCAGGCACATGGCTTAGAGAAAAGGGAGAAAAATAGAAAGAAAGAAAGAAAAAAATAAAATAAAATAAAGTTACTAAAAAATAAAAAAAAATTAAAATTATAAAAAAAAGAAAGAAAGAAGATAGCAACCAAGCCAAAAAACGAATCCACCAATGTTAACAAGAGCTAAAAACTATATTAAAAAAAAAAGAAGAAGAAAAAGAGGACAGACAGAACCCTAGGACAAATGTTAAAAGCAAAACTATACAGATAAAATCACACAAAGTCCACTGCCTCAATTTTGGGATAATTCATTGTCTATTCATGTATTCCAGAGATGCAGGGTACATCAAGTTGATTGTGGGGATTTAATCTGCTGCTCCTGAGGCTGCTGGGCAAAATTTCCCTTTCTCTTCTTTGTTCACACAGCTCCTGGGGTTCAGCTTTGGATTTGGCCCTGACTCTGCGTGTAGGTTGCCTGAGGGCGTCTGTTCGTTGCTCAGAGAGGACGGGGTTCAATTAGCAGCTGATTAAGGGGCTCTGCCTCACTCAGGCCGGGAGGAGGGAGGGGTACGGAATGTGGGGCAAACCTGCGTTTGCAGAGCCCAGCCTGACGATGCAGCACCCTGAGGTGCGCTGTGTGTTCTCCAGGGAATGTTCTCCCTGGTTCATGGGACCCTGGCAGTGGTAGGCTGCACAGGCTCCGGGGGTGGGGTGTGGGGGCGTGTGTATAGTGACCTGTGCTTGCACACAGGCTTCTTGGTGACTGCAGCAGCCTCCTTAGCATTTCATGCTTGTCTCTGTGGTCTGCACTGATAGCCGCGGCTTGCGCCCATCTCTGGAGCTCATTTAGACGGTGCTCTGAATCCCCTCTCCTCGCATACCACAAAACAATGGTCTCTTGCCTCTTAGGCAGTTCTGGATTTTTCCTGGACTCCCTCCTGGCTAGCTGTGGAGCACTAGCCCCCTTCAGGCTGTGTTCACGCAGCCAACCCCAGTCCTCTCCCTGGAATCTGATCTCCAAAGCCGGAGCCTCAGCTCCCAGCCCCCATCTGCCCTGACGGGTGAGCAGACAAGCCTCTCAGGCTGGTGAGTGCTGGTTGGCACTGATCGTCTCTGCAGGAATCTCTCCACTTTGCCCCCTGTGCTCCTATTGCTGCACTTTCCTGCATGGCTCTGAAGCTTCCCCCCTGCAACCCCCCGTCTCTGCCAGTGAAGGGGCTTCCTAGTGTGTAGAAGCTTTTCCTCCTTCACAGCTCCCTTCCAGAGGTTCAGGTCCCATCCCTATTCTTTTGTCTCTGTTATTTCTTTTTTCTTTTGCCCTACCCAGGTACGTGCGGACTTTCTTGCCTTTTGGGAAGTCTGAGTTCTTCTGCCAGCATTCAGTAGGTGTTCTGTAGGAGTTGTTCCACATGTAGATGTATTTCTGATGTATTTGCAGGGAGAAAGGTGATCTCCACAGCCTACTCCTCCACCATCTTCAAGGTCTCCTCTATTTTGTGCTTCTTTTTCAAAATTGTTTTATCTAGTTTAGTTCCTTAGCCTTTACAAATACATCTTAGTATAATCTTGCCTATATCTACCAAAAAAAGAACCCTTACTGGCACTTTCATTAAAAAATGCATTAAACCTGTATATTAATTTTGAGAATATTGACTTGTTTTCTATGTTGAATCCTTCAGTCTGTGAAAACAATGTATCTCTCTAATAATTTAGCACATCTTAGATTGGTTTTATTAACATTTTACAATTTTCAGCATATAAAACCTATACATGTTTTTTCGATATTTACCTATTTCATTTTATTAGTAATTTTAAATGTTATTGTATTTTTAAATATTATTTTTTCATATGTTCATTGCTAGTGTACAGAAATCCAGTTTTTTTTTATATTGAAAGTATATCCTGTTACCTTGTTGGACTCACTCATTAGTTTGAAGGGTTTTTTGTTGTTGTCTTTTTTTGTTTTTGTTTTTTGTAGATTCCTTGAGGTATCCTACATGAACTATCATGTTATCTGCAAAGGGCAGTTTAATATGTCTACTATTCTGAACCCTGTGAGTTTTATTCCCTTTCTTGCTTTATTTTTTGTTGTTTTTGTCTAGGACTTCCATTACTAGGATGAATAGTAGTGTTGTGTACAGACATCCTTATCTTCTTCCCAGTCTATGGGATGGAATTCAGTCTTTCACCATTAAGTATTATTTGAGCTGAAGGTTTTTTGGTAATTGTGCTTTATCAAGTTGAGGATGTTTCCCTCAAACTTATTTTTCTATTGTTTTATTTTTGTTAGAATAGGTATTGAATTTTGTCATGTGTGTGAGTGAATTGATATGGCCATGTGAGTTTTCTTTTTAGCCTGTTAATATTGTCCAGTACATTGGTTGATTTATAAATGTTTGATCAGCCTTACATTCCTAGAATAAACCTGACTTTGTCATAGTGTATGCATATGTCTATATATTGCTGAATTCTATATACTAATATTTCCTTAAGGATTTTTGTTGTCTATATTCATTAAAGATAATCATCTGTAGTTTTCTTTCTTCTTGTTTTTGTACTGTATTTGTTTGGTTTGGTATCAGGGCAATAGTGACCTCATAATATTAATTGGAAAGATCTTCATCCTTTTGTAATTTCTGGAAGAGTTTGTATAGAATTAATAATGTTTTGTGTGTAGAATTCCCCAGCAAAACCATCTGGACCTGGATATTTCATTTCCAGTTGATTTTAAATTATAAATTCAACTTTCTTTAATTTATAGGGCTATTCAAATGACCTATTTCATACTGTGTACATTGTGGTAGTTTGTGCTTTTTGAGGAGTTGATACATTTTGTCTATATTGTGTGTTTACGTGTGTAGAATTATTCATAGATTTTCTTATTATCCTCCAAATGACAGCAGTGTGTGTTATGATTTCTCCTATGTCATTCCTGATCTTGGTAATTTGGTGATTTGTGTTCACACACACATACATAGTCTTGCTAGAGAATTTTCAATTTTATTGATTTTTCCAGAGAATCAACTCTTTGCATAATTGATGTTCTTTGTTGTTTTTCTGTTTCCAAATTTCTTGAAATTTATTTATTCCTGAATGGAATTTCATCAATTCAAAATAATTCTGGGATGACTGTTCTTTTTTTTCAGCACTTGGAAAAAATGTTGTGCCACTTCCTTTTGGCCTCAATGGTTTCTGATGATGAGTGGGTATTCTAGTGCCCTACCATGTCTCTGCTGACAGCACACTTGCTGGGAGAAAGGCGTCTTTTTGCTGCTTCCCATGTGGCATACACTGACACCATGGTGGAGGCAGACCTTTTTACTATCAGCTAAGGATGAGAGTCCCAGCTACCTACCTTGCCTTTCAAACACCACCCCGGTAGGGGTGGAGTCTTTTTTTTTTTTTTTTTAGAAATTTCATGTAATGTCTGAAACATTTATATTAACATATTTCCATACATATTTCCATACAAGTGGAGTCTTTTTGTTTGTGCCCATTGGCATTTCCCAGAAGTCAATTCTTCAACACCCAGTCTGTAACATATTAGGCAAAAGGAATACTCAGGAAACTCACCACTATATCACTTCTTGATTCCTGAGGCTCCTATCTAGTCTATTCCCTTTGTTCCACCTTTCAGAGTCTTCTTATGTTTGTCAGATCTATAATGCCCAGTGCTTTTAGCTGTTCTTCTCAGAGGGAGGAATAGAAGGAAATGTGTCTAATGCATTATCCTGGAACCAGAAATCCTATAATGCATTATCCTGGAACCAGAAATCCTAAGTCAGATTTCTTTTACAGGTAAAGTAAATAGGGTTTTTTCATCCACATTTTTCACCAAAAAAACCTTCTCGACAATATTTTCCATTTCAAAGCCCCTTAAATGCAGGTAACAAAATTTTTTTCATTCTTTTTTTCTAATTGAAGTTACTGTACACTCTTATATAAGTTAAAGGTGTACAATATCGTGATTCACACTTTGTAAAGGTTATACTCCATTTATAGTTATTATAAAATATTGGCTATATTCCATGGGCTGTGCTTTCCTGCTCCTTTTCATGTTTCATGCCTTTAATGACATTCACATTTGAATGTCAAACATTGAAAATTTTGATATTTTGGTTGCTGGATACTTTTGTATTCCTAAAAATACTCTTGAGCTTTTTGTTCTGGGACACAGTTAAGTTGAGTGATACAGTTTGATCATTTCATGGATTGTTTCAGCACAAAGTCTAAGGTTAATTCTCACCACTACTGATGCAAGAACTTTCTTAGGACTCTAACTGATGCTCCATTCATCATAAGATTTTCTGCCCTGGATTTTGGGAACAAGAAGTATACTGTAATCTGTTTAAGCTCCAGACATTCTTCCTGCTGATCTTTTCAGATGGTTTTTCCCCATACTTTTGTTAGTTTCCTCATATGCATGAATTCACGTGACTGAATCCTGGAAGGCACCCTGTGAAGATCTCTCCTTCTCTCCATGCAACTCTCTCCTCTTGGGGCTCTGCCCTGTGAACTCATGCTGCCTTGCCTGCTCTTGAGATTTGGTTCTGTTCAATCGTCAGGTCAACCACCAGGTTTTCCTTGCTTCCCCCTCTCTGCACTGTAGTCTAAACCCCTTCTCAAGGCAGTAGTCTGGGACAACCTTAGGGTTCAACTTGTTGTCATTGGGTTTTTCCCCACTTCTCAAGAGTCGCTGTACTTTAGTGCCTTGTTGACTACTGTCTTGATAATAATTGTTCCATTTTTTTCTGTATTTTTTTAGGAAGGAGGATAAATCTAATTCCTGTTACTTCATCTTGGCAGGACATGAAAGTCTGAGAGAAAGATTATTAACCCTGGATACAATATCCCACTTGCATATTAACAAAGCAGCAGCCCTCACAAGTAAAGAAGTAGTAGGCATTGATAAGACATTCACAGAGTCCAGCGTTGTCTTCTCACAGCTCTTCACACATCCATGCCTCTATTGGGATGAAAATCAACACTTGAGATGCTATTTGGTGGGGTGGAAATTCTTGAGACGAGGGCGTGTAAGGATAAGGGGAAAAAAGAACTTCAGTTTATGTGCTTCAAGATAAAGTTTTTTTTTCAGAGAATCATATAACATGGGGCTCAGACACATTTGAGAAAATGAGTTCAGTTGGAGAAGGTTTCAAAGGGATCAATTTATAGGGAAAGTTTTCTGAAGATGCTCCAAGAGGGATACCAAAAGTCAAACCCACAGCTCCCGACTTTCCATCCAAAAACAAACAGGCAAAACAAAAAGAAATGTGCCTAGAGAAGGCAGGAGGTGAGAAATAGAAAAATAAAGATAGGTGTATCTGCTCACTAATTTATTATTTATGTATTTATACCTATTAATTATTCATCTACTGTGGGGTTAGGCCTATATAATACCTTTGGTGCAGGAAGGAAAACTTCTCTTATCACTTCAGCCTTTTCCACTCTGTGGTCACCAGGAGGACACCGCCCCCCCAACATTTAGCCCCCACCATGTGTGCACAACAGTTCCCTGATGGTCTGTGTATTACGACCACACTACTTACCATCTTTCCTGAGGGTCTGGCCCACCAGATGCAAGTTAAATATCCTAAACATCTAACAACACCCCTCAGACCTGGGTCTGTGCAGCAACTTCACTACTTCTAAGCCAAGACTTGGAGGGATGAAGGGGCTTTCCTGCTTTCCTGTAAGTGGGAAGCATGGAGTCAAGTGGTGAAGGGAGCCGGAACAGGAATCATGAAGACCAAATAGTTGTTCTGCCTCCACAAAGCACACTTTTTTCCAAAACTTGAAAGTTACCTTTGGATAAAGTCTTCCTTTCCAAAAAGAGCTGACCAGACTTATTTTTCCATATTTCTGTCTATTGAGTTTCTTGTTTGAGTGATAGTGGGGAGAATCACTTTGATGTAGTCATGGGATTATTGTCAGAATTAAATTAGCTAATCTATCTAAAAATATTGGGACAAAAAGGAAACTATTTGTCCAGTTGGATTTTAACCAAAGGAAAAAGTGCTATGAATATACCATTCTATGTTTTCCAAACATATAAGGCCCTCATGACAATGGAAAGTAGTCATGAGCCCATACGATGAACTTACTACCATTTCTTTTGCTTCTGGAGAATTGGGAGGTACAACAGTGCACTGTTTATAAAATGCAGTCAACCAAGGTACCTCTAAATTTCCAGCAAACTCTAAATCTTGTAGTAAAAGGAAGAAAACTTAAAGTTACCACCTAACCCAGACCAGCTGTGCCTCTTCACTGCCAGATTATTCACATGGAAAGTGAAAAATATCGCCAGGCTCCTGGACGTGCCATCTGTCACCAGCCTGACGTATGGCTGTGTGGAAACTCCTGGCAGAGGCTTTGGTTTTCTATACCTTTCCATCAAGATGACACCCACTCTCACCAGTGCCACTGCTTTAGTCCTGGGGATCTATGTGCTAAGACCTCATGTATGCCTTGGCCAATGCTTTAGAGTTGTGGCCTAGAAAATTCAGAAACTCCTAAAACTAGGCCATATATTATTTGTACTAGAAAGGAATTTGCCTATGTTGCTATTTCGTGTTTCTAGTTACTTCTACCAATACATAAACTTCACTTCAGTTGAACTTCTTCTCTGGCCCAACTTCATCCTTAAGTATCATCTGTTTGTTTCTACCCTGTGCTGTGACTCTTTCCTCCAGGAGAGGGGCACCTGCCCCAGCACCTGAGGCAACAGAGCAGGAGGCTCTCCACATCCACCTGAGTATCATCTCAGCCCGGCTCGCTCATTACAGACACGACCTTCCAGACTCTCCCACCTGCAAGCCCATCTTGGTGTGGCTCTATCTTGCCAACTTTGGGCATGCACTGAGGATAGAATGACCCGATAAAGTGAACCAACACACTCTGGCTCCAGACACACTTGGGATCAAATCCAAATTGAGTCCCAGTTCTGGTTAAATAACATCATCTCTCAAATCTCAGTTTCTTTACCTGTTAAATGGGGATAATAGGATGAATGGTAAAGGGATGTTTCAAGGATTAAATGAGATATGGTGTATCTAATGGGTACAATGCCCAATAATGTTAATTTCCCACTTTTCCCTCTTCTGAACTAAGTATAGAAATCAATTCTATTTTGCCTTGCAACTCCAACAATTAGCAGCAGCTGCCCAATTGCTCTGCTTTGAAGGATGCTGAGGCTGCATATGGATCCTTTGGGGAAAAAACACATGTCTGCCTGGTTAAGGGTAGATGGGAGGATGGCATGCCTGTTACTTACTCACCATTCCTGCAGGAGACTGTTCCCTAAGGGCAGAGACCAGGTGTATTTAACTGCGCACCTTACTACTGAGCACATTGTATCAATTTGTGTTGGTTGACTCCTTACATGATTGAACTGGTGGCTGAGTGAAGTAAAGTGTCAATGGATGTGTGGCTGGACAGATGAGCAGATGATGGGTGAATGAATGAATTCTCATGCCTACTGCTGTTTTCTCCTGCCTGCCTCTGGCACCTGGATTGTTTTAAACACCAGTGGATTCTTGCCTCCATAATGCCATCCCATGTCATGAATTAGATTCTCCAGAGGAAACTGCTCACTGGTACCCTGGGCTATTTCTGTCCACATGATGTCAGCTCACAGCCTTGTTTCTGAGACCGAAGGACACTTATCAAGGAAAACATCTGGCAAAAATAACCTTGATAGTGATGATAACGAGTGGAACTATTTCTTCAACTCTGCTACATTCCTGCTCTGTGCAGACACTTTACCTTTATGACCTGCAGATGGTAGGAAAGTGATCAAACATTGTCTTATTAGAGTTATTCCAGACCCCAGCTGGACCAGGGAGAGAAAGTGAGTTTGGCTTAAATAACTTCAGTCCAGAGGCTAAACTCTAATCTCTGCCAGGCTGGTGAAAGAGAAGTCTTCCTTGGCCCCATCCCTGGAGATTATGATTCTCAGGTTCTGTGTATTTAACAAGCTCCAAGGTAACTCTGGTGCATGACCAGCACCAGAACCTGCTCTATTTATAACTACCAGCATCAAAACTAGGTCCAGGAAGAGAAAACGTTCCTCCCTGCACAATGCAGCCTAATCAGCATCTGCACACAAATTCCTTGGGATGGGCTGAAGGGGCAGCGCAATTCCCGGATGTGGCACATCTCGGCCAGCCTCCACAAGCTCTCATCCCCCATGTGGGTTTGGGCCTGGCTACCTTACTGTAAAGACCTCTGGTCCTCACCTGTGGCTGTTTGGCCTGTGTTACTCAGGGGGATAAGTTGCTGGCATCTGGAACTCTATATTTAAATGCTAATTTTCTCCCACACAAGGGAGCCAGTTCCCTGCAGTTTCCTTCAATATGGATATTTCTCTTTCGATGAATGTTTTCCCTGGGGACTTACTATCTCTTCTGCCTGCACACATCTCAGAAACCCACGGTGGCAGGAACACACCCACGGAGAGAATATTTTTACAAGCCCTGAGGCAGTAGCCATAATAAATCACCTCCTCTTCTACCACAGTTCAATATGAGAACTATTCTCAGGCCTGGAATTTTTACAGTCCTTTGTTTGACTAGATGGTAACAGGGCCCCACTTGGTATATGACCATGTTGAAACACACCCAGTGCCTTCAGGGAGATAAGAATGGGTCACAACGAAGGCCAGCAGGTCCCAGGACTCAGAAATGCACACAAGCCACCAACTCCAAGAATTGACATAGGTCAGGGCTAGGTTAGAGACTGGGTATAATGAAAACTTGCAAATCAGCAGAGCCAAGGGTCAACATAGCTATAGAGCTTTGCTGCAGAATGGCAGAGGGGTGCTGGCATGACATGATGGAGTAGACGAAGCCCTGACATGGAGTTCCATTGTGAATTGGAGGTGGAAGAAGACCAGATAGGGGACCTGGAGGTCCCAGCATGAGGTAAGATGTCAAGGCTAGTTGTGGCAGCCTCAGGCTGAGGTGTTCTAAACTGGTGTGGACCTGCAGGAGTTATGGTAGGAGCAACCACAGCAAGGCTTGGGAAAGGACAGGTATAAAGGTAGGCAGGCAGAGCAAGGGGATAGGGGAAGAGTCCCAGGCCTGGGGAATGAGTTTCTTGGGCAGATCTCTTAGTTTGGGAGGGACTTGAAGCATGAAACTGGACCAGTACTTAAGTACTGGGCAGCAGTCTGCATGAAAGCCTGGTGAAGAATCTGAATACAAAGTGGGAGTGAGTGAAGCCAATCCTGATTTCTCTCGTTTGCTATCAGCATAGCATATCTTTCTCCATATTTTTCCGTTTAACTTATTTCCATCAGCCATGCTTGTAAGCAGCACATAGTTAGGTCTTTCTTTTTTAAAATCCCATCTGACCATCTCTGCCTTTTTCCCTTCAAACACCACCCTTCCTCCCTCCTTCTGGAACACACCATCTCTCTTCAGTGACTCCAGTGACACATATGTTAGGCTGCGTGAAGCTGACCCTCAATTCACTGACACCCTTTTTATTCTTGAATTTCGTTTCTCTTTACGTTTCATTTTGCGTATTCCAGTACTTTTCTTCCTGTTCAACGATCTTTCTTATCCTGCCACATTTAATGCTATTAATCTCATCTCATCCATTTTTTCACCTCAAACACTGTAGTTTTAAACTCTAGCAGTTTAATTTAGGTGTTCGTAATATCTTCCATACCTCCTCTTTACCTTTTATCATATGAAATACAGTTGTAATAACTGCTTAGTAAACTTGTCTGTTAATTCTAATATCAATATCAGTCCTGGGTCAGTTTTGCATGATTGTTTTTTTTTTTTTTTTTGTCCTTATGGATTTGTATTTCCTTGATTGTTTGTACCCAGGATTGTTTACATTTTTGGGTGCTGAATTTTTTTTTCTTATTTTTATAACTATTTTGTAAGGTTTTTTTTTTTCCCCCCCGTGTGTGTGTGTGTGTGTGTGTGTGTGTGTGTGTGTGTAAGCTACTTGGTCCTTTCTGGTTTACTTTTAAGGTTTGCTTTTTTGTGAGGCAGAGCAGAAGCAGTGTTCTGGAGCTAATTATCCCCATTACTAAGATACCATCTCTCCGAGTCCTCTACTCAATGACTCGTGAATTATGTGTTTTCTGGTTTGGCTAGTAGGAACAGATGCTGTTCCCCATGTGAGCGCTGGCACCGTATCCTCATAGGTGGGCCTTTCACTGCTCTTGACTGGTTTCCTCATATGAGTGTGTGGACCAGGGCTTTTCTGAACAATCAGGCTAAACCCTCTACAGATCTCCATGGCTCCCTTTCTGGGTAGCCCTTTCCTCCATGGTGCTCTGTCCCATGAACTCCAACTGTGGTCAGAGTTGAGGTCTCCCTGGACTTGCAGCACCATCTTCTCAACTCAGGGAGACCTCCATGCTCTGCATCAGCTCCTTCTTTCTCCCCCGACACCTAGAAGCTCTCCAAGGCAGTGAGCCATGGCCACCTGAGGGTTCATCTCATGTGGTTTTCACTTGCCAGGGATACCTGTCCTCCTTTGCTTAATGCCTTGTGTCTTAAACACTGTTACTTCATATATTTGGCACAGTTTTTGCTGTTGTTTTGGACAGGAGGATAAATCTTGTTCCTCTTACTTTGCCTGGAGGCAGAAACCCCAGATAATCACTTCTACATTTTAATTCTTGGTATGTTTATGTGCCACTAAAACACGTCAACTAAACTCTCACTGAAGTTTATGTTCTGTATCCAAATAACAGCAGGAGCTATCCTTCACTTAGCATTTGCTGTGTGATAGGCATTGGTGTATTATTTCTAATTCTTGTGGGAAACCCTGTGATGTAAACATTGCTATCCTCACTTTACTGATGAGAAAATGGGACCTAGCAAGATAACAGTGTGTCGATAGTAGGATTTAAGAGGTGGTTTACCTGGATCCCTGTAAATTTGAAGGTAAGTCTCCTCTCCTACACAGGTTGCCCAAGTTGTGAGAAAACATCCTTCTGGATACCCTGTGCCCTGTGACACAGGGTATCCACTTTAAATCAAATTGCCAGTAGTCTCCAGGCGGATTCCACAGCAGAGTCCATGGCTGCCAAGGAATCTGTTCCTAGCACAGCCTTTGATAAGGTGCAGACTGAAGCCCTCCTCTCCCCACTGGCCTGGGACCATGACAGGAGCCACATACAGAGACAGGTACTTCTCTGCAGAGGGCAGGGATGCTTGGCAAGACTGATTTGATGCAGCTGTCAGAGGCCCAACCTCCACAGACACCTAATGGGCCTGGCTCTGTCAGATGGAAGTCAGCTGCCTATCACAGCCACCGTGCCCCACGCCCCATGAGTGATAAGGCCCAATGAGCTCCTGCCACTGAGCCGGAAACCTGAACCCAACAGGCCTCTGGGATGGCTGTGATCAGGGAAAGTCGCATCCTCTCACCTCTCCTTTTCTGTCTGCAAGGAGGCTGACAGACGCTCCCCACGCTCCAGATAATTTCTGACCATCAACTAGATAGACGAGCCCTAGGCCCAGGTGGACCTCTTTTAGGGAGAGGCCTCTGGAGGAGGTGCCAGTGGATCAGACCCTCAGCTCAGTCGCTAGGTCTGAATTTCCTGTCTGAATATAAAGGGAAAGAAGGTCTGTCTTGCTCACTTTGTTTAAAGGTCATGAAGTTTAATGAGATGTTTACTAAATCCTTCATTTATTCTGCGAATATTTTCCCAGTCCTATGGCTTCTCTAAGTGCTGTGAACACAGTGGAAAAGCCACAGATGAGTCTCTGATCTTTGGGAGCTCACAGCTGAGGGAGGTAGTGGACCAGGAAATTGACTACATTTTGCATTGTGGTCTGGGCTACACGGCAGGGGATGAGGGGGGATTATAATGAGGGAAAGGAGGCCAGGGAGGAACATGGTAATTCAGGGATAATTGTGGAGGGCTGCCCCCAGGAAGTGGCACGAGCTGACCATGGAAGAAGGACTTGGAATTAGCAAAGGGAGGAAACTGAGGCAAAAGTAGTGGGCCTGCAAAGTCCTAGAGGTCTCCCAAACCTGTGGGAGCTGCATGTCCAGGGTGCCTTTTCTTCCCTTTTTCCTTTCCATCCTCAGCTGCCCCTTTTGATATAGGACAAAGTTGCATACTTCTCAGCTAAGAGCAATATAGTTAACTAAAACATGGAACCCACAATCTGTCATGGAGTTTACCAGCTGTTCCTGTAAAGATCCAGCCACCATTGATTTCATTATTCACCTTTCATTGTAGGATGTCATTTTTCTGGATCACATAGAATAAAGATATTTATAGGCAGAAGAGTCTCTGAAATCATCTCTTTCCCTTTCCTCTTAGGTGAAGGAAGTTATTCTATAACGTTTCTGCCAGACCATCACACTGCCCCAGCTCACATCCCTCCCCAGCAAAGAAGACTCTACTTCATTGAACTACCTCCTGGTGAGAAAATTTGCTTCCTATAGTTGCAATCTATTTGTCCCAGTACTGTCTGTCTTTTGGAATCACAAAGCATATATATATATATATATATATATATATATATATATATATATATATATATACATACACACATATAATTTTTTTTCTTCCTACATGACAATCTAGGAGACGTCATCACTGGATTTTGCCCAACAGCAATTTATCAAATGTCGTGATTTTCCAGGCGCTCGGCTAACTGTGACAGGAAGAGCAGTAGGTAGTGCTTGGAAGGCTGGTCTTCATTATTTAATGGTTTCTAAGCTTTCTGTTCATCCAAGAAGTAGACACTTCTGGTGTCCACGTCACACCCCTCAGAGCCTCCCTGACATCAGACACGGCTGCAGTGGATGGCTCCATGGGAGCTCATACTTACCTCCTGCCTAATCCTCCCTCACTCTCTCCTCTAGGGTTTTCCCAAACTCTGGAGCTCTCTTGATGGGTGAGTCCAGAAAAGGGGGTTACCTCCACTGGGAATTACACTCACTCAGTGGGAACAAGACCCGTGATAAGTGCCCCTCATCCTGCCTTCTGAGGGACCTGGGTATTCCAAGAGCCATTTTTGATGTTTCTCAGAGGTTCCAGTAGAGTCGTCCCCATACCCTCAGGAGCCACATCAGTGACATACTCTGTGGCCTCTGTCCTCCCCCTACATCTCACACTCCTTTCTCTCCTATCCCTGCTTCCCAGGATCACCTTCTAAATAAACTTCTTCTACCCGAGTCCTTGTCTCAGGTTCTGCTTCCAGGGAACCCATGGAAGGAAAGGAGATGGGGGTTCCATAACCACCACATTTCCACCCTCTGCCCCACCGATCCCTCCATCTCCATGTGCACCTGCCTTTAAGCCATCTCAGGACAGCCCTTGTCATGGGCATCCTCCGCACTCAGCCCACTCTACTATCTGTCCTTCTCAGACTCCAGAAGGTCTTATTTTCAGCAACATTGAAAGTATGTCATGCAGTGTCTCATCACCAGTATAGCTGTCACATCTTCCAACCTTATTTTTGTGTTAGTTATGATTTTTAGACATCTACACTTTGCACACGTTCATTGTAGAAAAATACGTATTAACAATGTTGCAGCTGGGGACTGAGCCTAAGCGTCTTTTTTCTGGAAAATGAGGTGATAAAAATCACCTTGGCAGGGTTGTGTTACAAGCAACACATGGTTGCAGCCCAGTGCCCGGCAACCACCAAGCGCACCTTCTCTACCCATCCCCTTCCTCTTTTCATCTCTGAGACCTGGAGTGATGTCTTTGTGCCAAAGTATTGCCAAGAGAACCCCTCAGTGAAATGCTTAATTACAGGGATGACTCCCTCATTTTCAGAAGCCAGAAGAAGAGCTATGGAAAAGGGGGAAACAAGGATAATAAGGGTACTCGAAGTTGGAAGCTGCCTGTCTTCCTCTGAGACTCTTAGACACTTGCCCTGGTATGTCCAAATTAAAATCAGAACATCCTTGCTTTCATCTGTTTAGTAATAATAAAAATAAATTCTAAAAAAATGAAAATCTCACAAAGCCCAGGAAGGTGATAGTTTCTTACAAATGAAGACACCAAGGCTCAGAGAGGTAAAGTCACTTGGTGAAAGCAGCACAGCTTCTTGTCGAACTGGTCTTTAGGCCTCTGCTTGGTAGGAAGGCCCCAGGAAGCTCTTTCAGCCTCTAAGACACAGAGGACTTTCCCAGAAATTGTGTATGATTCTTAGGTGAGGTAATAATTATACCACATTCAGGTTTTTTCTTTTACTTTCAGTTTGGGGGACCTTTCTGTTGTTTTATGTTGAATTATTTTTTTAGAAGTTGTAAATGTATGAGGCTGGACTTAAATGAAATAATGAAACCATGGGAGAATCATGCAGAAGGAGGCCATACAATGGCAGAGAGGGAAGGGAAGGGACAAAGAATCCAGTGAAACAGGCTGACTTTGCTAATGATGGATGGGTACACCCCATTTGAAGTGTGTAGAGGGTGTAACGGAGCTAGATCTGATCTCCCAACACAGTCTTGACTTAGCGGTATTTTCCTATATCCTTGATGGTGCTGTGGCTAATCTACAGCTCTGGATCTCCTCTAGAGAGCATGTCCTGTTCTCTCTCACTATCTTCCCTGGGAAGGCTGAGTCCGGGGATTAAGTTGAATTTTTCCGCAAGTATAACCTAAACCTGCAAGTAGAATGCTGCACTGGTAAAAATCCAAGTTTCTTATCATTATATTAACTGAAATTATGTGAGTTTAAGAAAAAAGTAAAAATAGAAGAGGAAAGAAAGGCAAGAGGAAAAAAAGGGAGGAACTAAGCCTCAGATAAGCGATGTGGGACACTAGTGTCTGCCTCTTGAGGGAAATGTGTGTATTTATTGCAGACAGCAACATGGAATTGACACTGAACAGAGAAATTCTCCACCCCTCCTCCCACCTTAAGTATGGTAGCATTTGGTTCAGCTCATTTGCGGAACTGGTTTGCTGTGTGTCTGCTTTATGGGCTCCATCACTGATGGGTGCTCTGAGCTGGGTTCTTGGCTCGACTTCTAGGGCTTCAATCTTTACAAGGAGGTCCTGGCAAATCTATGCTCTCATTTGAGGTGTGGGATGATGGGTGATAGAAATGACTGCAGTGGGCTAGCTTTTGATGCAGAAGTGCTGCCTGGCAGGTTATTTATAGAGCAGGAGGAGTGGAGTCATGACGAGTGTAAACCTAAAATAAGAATCTTTTCAGAGTCACATAAGTGATGCAGTTAATCAAATCTGAGAGTGACAACACATCCAGAAAATTCCTTTATGTCTCACGGTGTGTATGTGTGACTGTGGTTTGTGAGTGTGTATTTCATTTTTCTGATAAAATAGGATAGAATCTGATACCACCACAGCCTCCACACCCACTGTGAAATGCAGCTCTGTGATTTAACTTCTTCCCTGTCCTCTCAGAACAGATGGGACTGTGCCTTACATGGCGTGGTGACCTTTCCTCATTTATTCCCAGTTTTGTCACTAGCTACTTCACTACAATTCAAATCAACAAAAACATCTTGAGCAATTATTATGTAGAAAGGCTACACTAACAAATGAAAACAACGCTTTCTTTCCTCATGGAGATTAAAGGCAGCAAGGGAGGCAGATGGACCACTTGACCACAGCATGTGATGGGTAGGGAGGGGGCATGAGAGCTTGAGGAGAAGAGAGGCATTTCACTTGGTTGGGGAGGAGGAGGCATGCAGGCTTCACAGGGGAAGTGGTATGGAGAGCGTGCTTGGAAGGATGGATAGGACTTTAAGTCAAAAACAGGGGAAAATGAGATAGGCATTTCCTCTGTATTATGGACCAAGGTAACAGCAATTGTGTAGACATTAAAAAGTTCAGGGCATATTTAAGCAATGGGGATTGTTCTGGTATGACTACACACTAGGTCCAGGTTCTCCAACCTCAGTAAAACTCATCTCAGATGCTGCCATGATTGCAAGGTTAGGATCCCCTGCCAAGTATTCAGATCCAGAGCAGGAGTCAATTATGAATCTGTATTTGTAACAGAATCCCCAGGGGTCACTTTAGGGAACCTCATTTTGAGAAAGAGTGAGGTTGGAGATGCCTGAAGTGTGAAGTGAGAGAGACAAAGGGGAGTGGAAGGAGGGGCCAGGGTTGTGGAGAAGCCTTACTAATATCAGTGGAGTTTAATTCCATTCTGTATGTAACTGAAGAATTACCAATGTTTTTGGAACCAGATGGAGGTCTATTGTATTAGCTTAGAGAGTAGGTAAAAAGAACCCTAAATAAAGCACTGCCATTGATGGTTAAAAGGAAGGAAAGATGTTAGGAATAGTGCAGACGTCAAAGTGAAGAGGCTTTAATTCTGGACATCCAAGGTCTGAAATCAGGTCTGCCACAAAACTTATAGCCTTGGGCAGGCATGGAACTTCTGATTCTCAAAAACCTCAATAGTTAAATAAGGATTATAACAAATGTATGCCTTTTTCTATACAGTTTTCTATAATTCAGAGATTCTCAAATATGTGGCTCTTGATTGAAGACAGATCTAGATATTCCCTCACCCCGTTCCCTAGAAACTGGATGAGGGCATGTGACCTGGGCTTGGCCTTGCCCACATCCCACCTGGTTCTCTGAATTTTGCAAGAATGATGCAAGTCTGGAAGAGCTGAGAAATTCCTCATGGCAACAGTCATGTGGAGAAATCCATCAGGAGCTGTAGCATGGAGAGCACAAAATCAGTGGAGGTTTGCCAAGTTCACCAGCATGCACATCAAATGTCCAGCATCTATTTTGACTTGTGACCTAGATTGGTTCTTCATCCTTCCCAATGATTTTGTGAGGAGCTGCTTAACAGCCTTCCTTTTCTTCTTAATTTAGTAGTCGGTGATTTACTGTTGCTTGTTGCAACTAAGGACTCTGACTAATGCAGAATATGAATGATAAAAATGTATTATTCATGAAGTCATTTTATAAACTGTGGACTATATTCTGTGGCCTAAAGACATATTAAGCTTCTGAATCTGGACAATTAGAATAATAACATGATTTATTTAATTTAAAAAAGAAGTTTTGAAGAGTTTCTGGGGAATTTGACAAAATTTGTTTCAGATGTGCTGAGTTTGAGGTATTGCTGGGACAACAATTCAGGCAGATAGAAAAAATTGGTGTATTAATCAGGATTGATTAGGCTAAGCTGTAATAACAAATAAATCTCAATGTCATAATACAACAAAGTATTATTTCTTGCCAGTGCAACAGGGGGAAATAGAACAGGGAAAAGATGGGGTCTTGTGTGCCAAGGAGGTAAAGTTTAACTCTCCACTCTTCAGTGTGGGCTGCACACAGTGACACCATGGTAAGCTGTCACTCAGCATAGGGCACAGCATGAGAAGTAAAGAGAGTCACCTTACAGTGGAGAAACCTGATCATCACTGCCTCAGCCAGGTGATCAAGTTTACATCAACAATGATAAACCATGTCAATCATACGTACTCTTGATATGATGTGATGAAAATGGTATAGTACCTCCCCAAAACACACTACCCCAGTTTAATCATGAGACAAGCATCAGACAAATTCTATTCGAGGGGCATTCTGCAAAATACCTGACTAACTAGCACTTCTCAAAACTGTCAAGATTATTCAAAAATAAGAAAAGTCTGAGAAACTGTCAGAGCCAAGAGGAACCTGAGGAGACATAATGACAAAATGTGACGTTTTATCCTGGATGAGTTTCTGGAACAGAAAAAGGACGTTAGGTTAAAAATTGAGAAAATCTGAATAACCTATGGATCTTAGTTAATAATAATGTATCAATATTGATTCATTAACTATGACAAAGTTACCATACTAGTGGAAGATGTTAATAAAAGGAAACCTAGGCATGGAGTATGTGGGAACTCTCTGTACTATCTTCACAATTTTTTAAAATCTACAAATATTTTTAAATTAAAAAAAATATTTAAAAAACCTGGACTTTAAATACTTGGGTCTAATAGCAAAATATGTCACTTTTGCTCACATTACTTTGGCCAGACCTAGTCGCATGGTCCCATCTAACCACAAGGGGGCTGGGAGGGGTCTCCCTGTGTACCCAGGAGGGAAAGAAGACTGGTGATGGGCAAGCACTGCAAGGGGGCAAGGAAAATCTCGGGACAAAAGAGTCACCTCCAGAAAGGTGATGGGTGCTCTCTCCAAGGTGAAAGTGTGGATGTGGTGAGATGAAGGCTGAGAAGAGAGCTTGGGGGTGATTGCAGAAGCTCAGCCGGTGGGGAAGGTGCTGCCAGGTGAAGAAGAAATGAGGAACCAGGTCCATGAAGTGACAGTGAGTTGGATAAGGACCAAAAAGCGGCAGGTAACATGTAGTAACAAAGGGAAGGCCACAGGTCCCTTTGGAAAGCCTATCTCAGGATGTTGGAGGGTACGTGAATGGAGCGGGAGGAGAGATTACTCTTTCAGCAAGTAGCAATAAGGGAAAGAATAAAAGCTGAAGGCGAAAATACATCAAAGTAAGAGCATTTCATGCACGAGATTTAAAAAGTTAATCTTGAAGGAAAAAAACTTTTTTTTCCATTTAAAGTGGCATTTCTGTTCTTGACCTCACCTTTACTGACATCCCTCTAAAATGATATTTCAAGAGTAAGAACCATGTAGAAACCACAACACTGAGAATGGATCTTCTCCTTACCACCATCCCAGTGAAGACCCAGTGAAGAGGGTCTCCAGATATGGACCACAGGTCCCAGAAGACAGAAGGTAGCAGTGAGGCTCTGCGCACTGAATCCTGGGAGGGTCCTTTCCACACCTGGGGGTCATGGGTTTGGCAATATCTGGATGCAGAAGGCAGCAGTACATACTGAATGTGCAAAGATGGTACGTTTTTCATCAGTTTAGAGAAGCAGGCCATGGGATTAAGAAAAGATCCACTTCCATCTGGAAGAAAGGTATTTTTGAATATTTTCTAGAAACTAGAAACCATACTAGTAGTCATGCAAATCAACCTTCCTCTGGGACTTCCCTGGTGGCACAGTGCTTAACACTCTGTGCTCCCAATGCAGGGGGCCGGGGTTCGATCCCTGGTCAGGGAACTAGATCTCACATGCATGCCACAACTAAGAGTTCCCATGCCACAACTAAGGAGCCCACCTTTTGCAACTAAGACCTGGTACAACCAAATAAATAAATATTTTAAAAATAAAATAAAATAGACTATTTTAAAAAACAAACAAACAAACAAAAATCTTCCTCCACGTCCACCTGTACTAATAACACCTGTGAGTAATACCAGGGGAGGCTAGGTCAGTCTTTCCTCAGGTAAGGTGCAGAAAAGAGGCAGAAGAAACTGTACAAAGCTCTAAACATTCCACACAGTAAGTAAATAGAACTAACCTGAAGCTTTAATTAAAGTACATGTAGAAAATGATATACTGTGACAAACAGAAGAAAGTTTGGACATTGTCCTTTGGTGTCCTCAACAGGATGCAAGCATATAGCTTCTATGAAAATGCAGCAGAAAAGTAAGTGGCTAGGACAAGCTGCACTAGGCATGGAACAAAGAGAAATAATGCAAGGGTTCAAGGAAATTAAACACTGAATAGGAGAATTGAAGGCAGGAGAGTGCATAATTGACATCATGGAAAAGTAAAATAACATAAAAAACAAAGTTAAATATAATTTAATTATAATTAAAGTTAAATATAATTTCCAGAAGTAGAGGAAGAGGCAAAGAGATAATAATAATGACAGAGAAGATGTTAGAAACAGAACTGAAAAGGGAAACTCAACCTAAGAAATGTAGTGGATACTTAGGAATAACAGAAGCAATAGACAGGGACATGATTGAAGAAATGTTTTTCCCATCTTAAAATAGATTATATGGCCTCAGGATTCACATTGTTCCTGACAGAAGTCATCCGTTCACCCTGAGAGATGCCGTGTCTCCCGTGTCAGGCATCTCTGGGTTCACTGGCTACGTGTCCTACTACCATAGAGTTGAAGGGCAGCAGAGAGAGACAGGCAACAGGCAGGTCAAAGAACAAGATAACTGCAGTTAGTGGTGAGCTAGGGTAATAATATACATATTTACCACGTAGTGCAACATAAACCTCATGAGTCAGAGTGAAGGTCATGAGCAATTAAAACAGATGTTGAAACAAACACCAAAAAAAATTCAGTTCACTTTTTATATACAGGCTGAGTATAAGTGTCAGTGGTCAGTCTTAGGGAAAAACAAAAACAAACAAATAAGCAAGCAAACAAACAAACAAACAAAGCCATAAGGCAATAGAAAGGGGTGGCAGTGGATGGAGAAAAGCTTGGGCAGTGAACATCTTTTTGAAAAGGTGGCTTTGAAGCTTGGACTTGGCCTGTCAAACACCTTGGGTGGAATATTCCAGGCAGAAGAAACAAGAGGAGCAGGGTACTATGATGGCAACAAGCCATCACAGCCAGGTGAGGGTTACCTTAGCATGAGTCAAAGGAGAAAAGATGGGAGTGCGGCAGGAAAGGACATCAAAAAGGCCTTCATGAGCCAAACACGCAGCATCCCACTAGCCATGGAGAGACATAGACTCTATCCTAAATTCCCCTGGGGTGATACTGCAGGTTTCTAAACAAGTGGCAACAACATGATTTATATTTTATAGGGACTCACTTGGCTAATACTTAAGAATGGATTGTAGGGAAGCAGAAGAGAGAGATCAAAAAAGATCAACTTCCCAGCTATGTTATTTTTTTTCCTGAGGTATAATTGACATATAACATATAGTTTCTGGTGTACAACAGAATGATTCAATATTTGTATATATTACAAAATGCTCACCATGATAAATTTAGTGAACATCTATCACCATACAGAGTTACAATTTTTTTCCCCATGCTGAGAACTTTTAAGATCTATCTCTCAGCAACTTTCAATATACAATACATATTATTGAAATATGTACAATATACAATACAGTATTATTAACTATCATCACCATGTTGTACATTATATCCCCAAGACTTATTTATTTATAAATTTATTTATTTATTTATTTTTGGGTGTGTTGGGTCTTCGTTTCTGTGCGAGGGCTTTCTCCAGTTCCGGCGAGCGGGGGCCACTCTTCATCGCGGTGCGTGGGCCTCTCACTGTCGCGGCCTCTCCCATTGCGGAGCACAGTCTCCAGATGCGCAGGCTCAGTAGTTGTGGCTCACGGACCCAGTTGCTCCGCAGCATGTGGGATCTTCCCAGACCAGGGCTCGAACCCATATCGCCTGCATTGGCAGGCAGATTCTCAACCACTGCGCCACCAGGGAAGCCCCTTATTTATTTTATAATTAGAAGTTTGTACCTTTTGACCACCTTCACCTATTTTTCCCATGCCACACCCCTGCCTCTGGCACCCACCAATCTATTTTCTGTATCTGTGAGTTTGGTTGTTTTGGGTTTCTTTAGGATTACACATATAAGTGAGATCATGTAGCATTTGTCTTTCTCTTTCTGATTTATTTCATTTAACATAATGCCCTCAAGGTCCATCCACATTGTCTCAAATGGCAAAGTTTCCTTTTTATGGAAACTTTTAATCTATCTATCTATCTATTTATCTATCTATGTCTTCTTCATTTATTTGATGGTCACTTAGGTTGATTTCATGTCTTGGCTATAATAAATAATGCTGCAGTGAACATGGGGGTGCATATATCTTTTTCAGCTAGTGTTTTTGTTTCCTTTGGCTAAATACTCAAGAATGGAATTGTTGGATCACATGTAGCTCTATTTTTAATTTTTTGAGGACCCTCCATACTATTTTCCATAGTAGCTGCACCAATTTACATTCCACCAACACTGCACAAGGCTTTTTTTTTCTTGAAATGCTCGCCAACACTTGTTATCTCTTGTCTTTTTGACAGTAGCCATTTTAACAGGTGTAATATCCAGCTCCATTTTTGAATTGCAGTTACGAGGGTAAAAATATTTATGAGCATCCAAAAATGAGCAAGTCACAACTACATTCAAATTCAATTGGCCTTAGGCCTCTTCTCTAAAACGCAAAATGCAGGAGAAAATATTTTAAAAGTCACAGGAGTTTTGAGGCCATTGAGCTACTCGTTAGGAGCTGACAGCACAGTGCCCTCTTACCCCTCTTCCTGCTGCAATGCCTGGTTCCCATGTCACTTGCTCAGCACTGACTGTGGGCAGAGATGGAACCAGCACCCCTTTCATATCTGGCTCATCTTTCCAAACAGGTACACTGTGTCCCCATCACATTCTTCTCCTCAGAACTCCTAATAGAGCACTCTGCAATTATTGGGACAATTGGGCTTTTTATGATGGTTTTATTTTATGACTGATGAGATAACAAGGGATTCATGCTCCAAGAAGTGGAATAAAGGCTGAATTATGCAAATGCAACAAAAATAATAATAAAGTCAACAATGGATATCATGAAGTCAGGTCCTGACGTATGCTTGGCCTTTAAACCACAGTATCAATAAATAGTAAAAGGTAGATATTGAAATCCCCACATTTTACAGAAGGAGACACTGAGGATTAGGAAGGTAAACTAATTTCCCCAAGAAGTGAGAGAATGAAGGGTGACCCTATTTTATTTGATTCTAAAGCCTCTTTCGAAGATGGTCTGGATTTACCTGACAGAGAGGAGAGAGAGGGCTGTAGAGTAAAGAAACAAATCATCAAATGATGTGCAGCATCAAGAGCGTGAGGAATGAAGGGAAGTCTTCAGGTTAATGAGCCTTGCATTCTACACTGGACTTAAGAGCTCACTTTGGAAAAGTAAGGTTTGAAGCAGCCAGATGAGGATTTTAGTGGTAGCAATGCCCAGATCAGTCAGGTTGGGGCTGCAGGAGGCCACCAACTGCATGTATAAATTTACTCTAATTCAGCACTATTAGAAATGTCAAGTTTGCAATTTTTAAAATTTTGCTGCCTGAATACATTTTTCCAAAATTGAATGAATGTAGTGGTAACTTTTTTCTTTCTGCTAAACAGCATTCACAGATGGCTTGCTTCCCTCAATATTGTACAGGTAGCCTCTGTTACCTACAGATTTGTGCTTTCCCCAGTGAGATGACCAACCCCGGACCAATCAGATAATTGCTCCAGCAAGCATGCTGCCCAGAACTTCAAAGGGAAGAACGATACAAATGAACTGTCAGTGGCCTTAAATTCAAAGCTGTGACCTGAACTTGAAATAGCACAAAGATATATGGGAGAGAAGCCTCCATGCGCTTTGAGGGAAGAAAAAGAAAAATCCTTTGTTTCTGTTTAAATCCAGCTCTGGCCCTGTTTGTGCTACATCTTGCCCTTGCAACAGCTCTTGGCCTACACCCCAGGGAGGTCTCCCCTGACCTCTTCCATTCCACAGGGTCAGGCCGACGTCCTGCTGAGGAGAGTGATTACATTTGTGTGCATTGTCTGTGTTGCTTACCAGGTCAGACAGACCTTTCCCCATGGGGTCAGCCATGAGGCTTGCTAGCATTCAGAAGCACACAGGCATGGAGAAGATTCTGATGCAGAATCGAGGGAGAAGACCAAAACTCCTGCACTGAAGAGGCCAGTAATTCCCAGCAGACATCTCAGGAAGTGCGTAAAGCTTAGGCTACTCCTACATACTACTCCTTATTGAGGACAATGAATCCTAAAATAATGAGATGTCAGGGGAGGGCTTGTCTGAAGGCCACCTAAATTAAGCTCTTAGTTCATTTCTTTTAGAATATCAGATTTTCAATACGTATTAATCTTCCATTCCCTCTTCTTTAGAGATTCTGGGGGCAGCAATGATATAGTTTCAGATGTTAAAGAAGGTCATTCATTTAAAAAGTCAGGTAATGCACAGAATTAACACATTGCAAATAGATTTGTGTAGTTTTACCCAGTGGCCTAGGTAATGCACGACAAAGAGATTCATAGCGTTTGGATTAGCCCTCAGTACGTGAGACAAAGAAAAAATAAAGTCAGGGTATGTAGCTTGAAGATATGCTTGTCAATAAATGCAGGTGTATTGTTACATAAGTTAACAATAAATACAAAATAGAACTAAAGTATTTTCAAATATTTACACATATATGCACAGAATCAAGACAGAAAAACATAGTCAAATGAAATCAGGACTATCTGGCAGGTGGGATTCTTGATGTATTTCATCTTCTGCTCTATAATTTCCTGTGGTTTTTCCTGTGTTTTCTGATTTTTACAAAAAGCAGCCACCATTCTAATAATCACAAAAATAAATATTATCAATAAATACCCCACCAACTGGTGATAAAGAGGAAGAAACAATGAGTAAATCTTATAGTGAAAAATATAGTTGTTAAAATATGAATGGGTAGAATAACATCTAACTTGGAAACATTAAGGAAATTATGAGTGATTTTTAACTCATCCAAAACACAAAAAAGAGTGATGATAAAATAAAGGACATGAAGGATACATCAAGAGCCTGCAGTATCTATCTAACTGGAATATCAGAAATAGGGACAATGAGGAATGGTAGAGAAGAAATATTCAAAGCTGAATAAAACATGTATCTTTGAACAAAAACTATGCTTAACTCTTTGTTTTTTAATTGTTTTAATTAATTAATTAATTTATTTATTTATGGCTGTGTTGGGTCTTTGTCTCCGTGTGAGGGCTTTCTCCAGTTGCGGCAAGTGGGGGCCACTCCTCATCGCGGTGCGTGGGCCTCTCATTATCATGGCCTCTCTTGTTTTGGAGCACAGGCTCCAAACTTGCAGTCTCAGTAATTGTGGCTCGTGGGCCCAGTTGCTCCGCGGCATGTGGGATCTTCCCAGACCAGGGCTCGAACCCATGTCCCCTACATTGGCAGACAGATTCTCTACCACTGCATCACCAGGGAAGCCCCAACTCTTAAAATAATAAAAAAAAAATACTAATCTTCACAGATCAGAGTAAAAGACATCACATAAAGTCAAAAGAGAAAAAGGTAAGGAGCATAAGAAAAAAGACAGATTTCTGAACAAGAAATGGCAAAAGTCTAATACTAGGTACCTCATCTTCAGAAGAAAATGCCAGATACACATGGAAGATTAATTTTTAAGTTTTGATGGAAAATAGCTGTCAACTTTGGATTCTATAAGCAGCTATGCTTAATTCAAGAATGAGGGTAGGAGATGTCATAAAAAATGTTGGAGTAGGGCATTTCAAGAATCAATGTCCATTAAAACAACTTTAAACTGGCTATGTCTCATAGAATTAACATTTTGGGAACTCTGGAATCTAATCTGAAATTCACATAAACCAAGGACTGTTTAAAGAAGGAGTGGGCAGCTGATATTCAGTGAGAGAGCACTACGGCACTTTCACCCACCTGACTGTCATTCCCATTCCTCAGCTCAGCATCTACTGTGAGGACTGCAGACCTAGTGTGACTTGTTGGTGACAGGGAGCTGTTATGGACCTTGTTTTAAATATACTGTGGTTGTGTATTTTGACCTGTCTTGTAGTTCCCTGAAAGACTGCCACAGAGGCTGACCTTTGTTTTGTCCTCTGTCCTCAGGATGGAGTGAATTTCTGGATGATGGTGGTGTCTGTCAAAAGATTTAAATATATATACAAACTATGACTGCATAGGGGTCAGGAAGGTTGATTGGACAAGTGGCATACAGAACCCAAAAGGACAGGAAAGAGGAAGTTAATGAGGAGGGTTATTGAGAGAATAAGGGCTCAGAATGTCCATCACATATACCAGGGAAGACAGAATGCAATGCATACACCCAGGATCACACACTTGTTCTGAGAAGACTTGAGAGGATGCTATGCTTATATATCTGTCAGATGTATGGGCTCCATGCAAGTAGAAACTGATGGCTAAGGGAAAGTCATAGGTGGCATAGGATTGAAGTAGTTCTCCAGCTCAGAGCCAAGCTGCAAAGACTGAGAGAGTGGTTTTTTTTTTTTTTTTCTATTTTTGACTTTAGGTATTTTAGGGAACCTCTGTCAGGTCACTGGACAAGTGAGCTGTCAGAACAGAGATGGGGATAATCTGATTTCCAGAATTCGTACATTGTAATATTCAAAGACAATAAAAATTTACAAAGAATCTGGGAAATATGGCTCATTCACAGGAAAATTAAATAAATCAACAGAAACCATCCTTGAGGAAACCTTGAAGAAAATCCTAGAGGAAACTGGACCTACTACAGAAAGACTCTAAAGCAACTGTCTTAAATATGCTTACAGAGCTAAGGGAAATCATGGGAAGAGGACTAAAGGAAATCAGGAAAATAATGCATGAACAAAATAAGAATATCAATTAAAATCTAAAAAATACAAAAAGGAAGCACATACAAACCATGGAGTCAAAAAACTAACAACAACAAAATAACCAAAATGAAAACTTCACTAGAGGGGTTAAACAATAGACTTGAACACACAGAAGAAAGAATCAGCAGGCTTGAAGATAAGGCAATTTAAATTTTCTAATCTGAGGAGAAGAAATTTTAAAAAATAATTTAGATAAGTGGTAGAGTTGGAAGGACTATTATACATTATCAAGTGTACAATGTAAGAAATATGGGGATCCAAGAATGGGGGAGAAAGAGAATAGGGGAAGAAATAATATTTGAAGAGAGAATGGCTTCAAATTTCCCAAACTTAATGGACTACATGAATCTACAAATCAAAGAATCTCAATAAACTCTAAGATGCAACCAAATAAATCCACATCAAAACTCATTATAATGAAACTGTCAAAAGACAAAGACAAAAGAAAACCACAAGGGAAAAGCAACTTGTCATGTACAAGGGATCCTTAATAAGATTTATAGCTGATTTATCATCAGAACTATGGAGGCTAAAAGGGTATAGAATGATATATTTAAGGTTCTAAAGAAAAAAATACCATTAATCAAAAATTCTATATCAGGAAAACCTATCCTTCAAAAATGAAGGAGAAATTTAGATATTCTCAGGTAAACAAAAGTTAATGGAGTTTATCACTACTAAACCTATTCTTCTAGGAATACCAAAGGCAGCCCTTCAGGCTGAGATAAAAGAGCACCAGACACAAAGCTATGTAAAGAAATAAGGCACTCCAATAAAGGCAACTACATGAGTAAATATAAAAGTCATTATTACTGTATTTTTGGATTGCAGCTCCCCTTTTATATCTTACATCACTTAAAAACCAATGTATTAATAAATATGTATAAATCTCTATAAATACACACATAATATATAAAGATGTAATTTGTGATAACAATAAAATAAAGGAGGGGTGGAGATATATAGGGGCAGAGTTTTAATGTTTATTAAAACTAAGTTGGTATTAATTTATATTTTTATAATGTAAATTATAATCTTTTTAAACACTAAGAAAATATCTGAAAGATATACAAAAATAAAATAAGAAAAAGCAAAATGGTACAAAACAAAAAACAAATTCGACCCAAAAATGTGGTGAAATGAGGAATAAAAAGATACAAGACATACAGAAAACAAATAGCAAAATGGCAAAAGTAAGTCATTACTGATCAGTAATTCGTTAAATGTAAATGGATTAAAATCCCCAATCAAAAGACAAATATTGGCAGAATGGAATAAAAAAAATGATGCAACTCTATGATGCCTACAAGAGAGTCTTTTTACATCACAAATACATTGAAAGTGAAAGGTACTTTATACAAGTTGTAACGGAATTGGAGTATCTGTATAATATCAGACAAAATAAAATTTAAATCAAAATGTGTTACAAGAGAAAAAAAGACATATTTTGATAAAATAAAACAATTATAAACATATATTCAACAAACAACAAAGTCCAAAACATATGATGCAAATATTGACATAGTTGAAAGGGAGAAATGAACAATTCTACGATAATGGTAGCATACTTTAATACCCCACTTGTACTAATGGATAGAACAAATAGATGAAGATCAGTAAGAAAATAGAAGACTTGAACAATCCTGTAAACCAGTTAGCATAATGTAATATAATATAAATATAAATATAAATATATATATATATATATATATATAGAACACTTCACCCAGCAATAGCAGAATACTCATTCTTTCATAGTACACATTCTTCAAGACAGACCAGATGTTAGGCCAGAAAACAAGTCTCTATATATTTTTTTTTAAAATTAAAATCAAAGTATTTTATTTTAAAAATAAAACTGAAAGTATTTTATTTTTATTGAAGCAAAGATAAAAGTGAACACATATCGAAAAGGTGAGAACAAAACCCCATGATGAGTAAATAAATTTGAAAAACATTTTACTAAGTGAACTGCTGATTATAATGGGGGAAAACAGAACATTGGTTTGACATAATGGATTAAAACTTCAGAGAATTTACCTCTCCTAATAATTAGCAAAATAAGCAAAACAAAACAAAAAAAGTACTGAAAGAATACCAATGATTTACCATCAAAAACAACATCAAAAAAATAGAATATAACTTAAAGCAACAACCTTTAAAAATAGGGGGCCAAAGGCAAAAATAGAAGACTTTGATATGAAGCACAGCTTGACCAACAACACTTACCATCAAGATAAACTGGGAAAAAAATCTGCGGGGCTTCCCTGGTGCGCAGTGGTTGAGAGTCTGCCTGCAGATGCAGGGGACATGGGTTCGAGCCCTGGTCTGGGAAGATCCCACATGCTGCGGAGCAACTAAGCCCGTGCGCCACAACTACTGAGCCTTCGTGTCTGGAGCCATGCTCCATAACGAGAGGCCATGACGGTGACAGGCCCGCGCACTGCGATGAAGAGTGGCCCCCACTCGGCACAACTGGAGAGAACCCTCGCACAGAAATGAAGACCCAACACAGCCAAAAATAAAGAAAGAAAGAAAGAATTTAAAAAAAATCTGCATTTGTTCACAAGTGCCTTAAACTCTGGAGAGAAGCAATCTTAGTCATATGCCCACATTTTTTTTTTCTTTTGCCCTGAGTGTTGCCAAAAATAGCTAATGGATATGAATGGCATAAAATTGATGTGACCATCAGGACCAAGTCCTAAGAGATACACAACCACTTGGGGGGAAATGCAAAGTCAGAAGATTTCCTCATGGGAAGAGAATGCATCTCACCCTAAGATGGAGAAAATGCTTGTACTGTAAATATCAAAGTATCTTAAGATAAAGCAGAGATCAAGAGTTTAAGAAGAATATAGCCTTAACTTATCCCATTTCATCCAAAGAATACAATTTTACTTACATCAAAACATCTTATCTATCATTCTATCTCTACATATATGTCTAGGAAATGTTTAGAAAACATAATACTAATATTATGTATAGATGATAAAATTAGAAGTGATTTATTGTTTTGTTTTTAACTTTTTGCAAATTTTATTTATTTAAAATTAGGAGGTGTTATTTTGAAAAATAATACTAATTTTGAGACTATAGGCAAAAAAAGGCAGGAAGAAAATATGCCAAAATTTTCATAGTGGTTTAATATAGATGATGTAAATGTGGATAGCCTTGTATTTGCATTTTGCAATTTTTAAAAACATTTCTATACTTTTCTTTTTAATGTCAGCTTTTATTTTCCAGTTTTAGATGTAACATGTGACGACCTGAGAAGTTATCACTCTTATCTTTACACCAAGAGAAAGCTAAGCAAACTGAAAATTGATAACTTTCCCTGTAGTCATTAGAGAACAAATGTCTTAAGACAAATCATGACCACAAAGCCTTGAGACAGGCAAATACAAACAGTCACAGCCAAGAGTTGCCTAATAGCAAGGAGGAAGAGAAGCTACAGGTGCCATAAGTTAATAGAAACATTTAAATGGTAATTTTGACTTATATCTGTAGGCTGAGAATGGGCTAACTTGAGAGGGAGAAATTCTTCAGGCCACATTCTTAGGAATATCCTCACATTTACACAGTTTACCTGCAGTAAACCTGATAAGTTCTCACAATGAAGCTCAGAGAAAGAAACGCTCCTGGCTCTGATAAGGGGAAGAGAAGGAATAATCACTGTGAAATACACCCAGAACATTCTCCATAACAAAGATCTACTATCTGTAAGAAATGACTTTAACAGAGCATTATCCCAGCTAGAGAAGAGCTCTGCTCCCTCCTAAGTCACCTAAGAGGAGAGAAAAAATCTATACAACTAGAGAAACACTTCTGAACACTCACAGTCTAGAGACACAAGCCCAATGAAAGATTGATACTTAATTATAAAATTATAGAATGTTTCCCCTCCCTTACAAATTTCTACCACACCAATGGAACTTCAATATAATAGAGGTTTACAGCTGAAAAACACTGTGAAATGAAGACTTGCTGCAAAGAGGAATACTTAGAAAAACCCAAAGTCAAAATAGGAGACAAAATCAGAAAGCTCAAAGACTTGGAAGCCTCCAACATTTGTAGCTACAATAAACATTAAACACAGCCTGAATCTTAGTCAGATTAACATAAATCCTCACACTAAAGATCTACTTACCTCAGTTTCCAGTACCTGATGCAACATGTTCAGCTTTCAACAAAACGTTCCAAGGCATACCAAAAGGAAAGAAAAAACACAATCTGAAGAAAAAAAGCAAGCATCAGAGCCAGACACAGCTATGAAAAAGGTGTTAGAATTATCAAACAGGGAATTCAAAACACATGTGATTAATATGTAAATAGCTCTGGTGAAAAAAAGTAGAAAACATACAAGAAAGAATGGAATGCAGGTGAGAGATGAACATTCTAAAATGAATTGGCCAGAAATGTTCAAAGACACTACAAAAGAAATGAAGAATACTTTTGATGGGCATATCACTAGACTGAACACAAACAAGAAAGGAATCAGTAACTTGAAGGTAGGTAAAGAGAAAGTTGTCAGAATGAAATACAAAGAGGAAAAAAATTAACAATTAACAGAACAAAGCAAAACAACAACAACAAATAGAACAGAACATCTCAAAACTGTGACAATTTCAAAATGTGTAAAATACAAGTAATTGGAATATTAGAAGTAGGAGAAAAAGATAACAAAGCAGAAGAAATATTTGAAATAAAAAAGGCCAAGAAGTTTTCTAAATTAATGACATCAAACTACATAAACAGGGAGCCCAGAAAAATACTACACCACAAGGATAAATTCCAAAGAAGAGCTATACCTAGGTAGCTAGAGAATCCAGAGGGGGGAAATCAACTTTACCTATAGAGGAACAAGGAAAAGGATGATACTAAACTTCTTGTCAGAAACCATACAAAAAGAGTAGAGTAAAATGTTTACATTTTGAAAAACAGCAATTTCCCAGCCTGAATTTATAGTCAGCAAAATTTTCTGTCAGAATTGAAGAGGAAATAGAGACTTTTATAGACAAAAAAAAAAAAAAAAAAAACTAATTTATTATCAGCAGACATGTCTTGTAAGAAACGTTAAAGAAATAATTCAAGGAGAAAAAGATTAATGAGGGAGGAGGAAAAATGAAAGAGGATAAGATCTTTTTTCTCATTTTTAATTGATCTAAAAGATAACTGCTTAAAGTAATAGTAATAATGTACTAGGTGTTTATAACATATAGATAAGTGAAAAGAATGACAACAGTATCATAAAGATAGAAGAGAAGAATTGGGAATATCCTTTTATAAGGTAACTGCACTACATGTAAAGTAGGATGGTGTTTGAAGGAAAATTTACATTACTTAAAACTAGAGCAACCAAGAAATTTTTATTAAATGTATAATTGATATGCTAAGAGGGAAGGTGAGATGGAATGATATATTATAGAATGGTCAATTAAAGAATCTGAGAATTCAAAAAAAGAAGGGGAAATAAACAAAGAACAAATACAACAAACAAAAATTGCAAACAATGGATTGATATTAACCCATCTCTATCAATAATTAGAGTGAATAGAAAGAAAAAAATGACCTACCTATGTGTTATCTACAAGAAACCCATATTAAATATAACAATTCAGATAGGTTAAAATAAGAGATGAGGAAAGATATGCCTTGTTAACACTAAGCAAAAGAGCTGGAGTAGCTGTCTTAATTTCAGATAAAACAAACCAGAATGAGGAAACTTATCAAGCATTAAGAAAAGCATTACATTATGATAATGGAGGCATGTCTCCAAAATATAAAACAATCCTTACTGTTGATATAGCTAACAAGAGCACATCAAAATATGTGAGGCAAACATATAGGAATATAGAGTAAAGTAGAAAAATCTACTATAAGAGCTGAAGACTTCAATACCCATCTTTCAGTAATTGATAGATCCAACAGGCAGAAAATGAGTATGGAAATAGTTGACCTAAAAAGCACTATCAGTCAACTTGAACTAATGACATTTATATAAAAGTCCATCCAGCAGCAGCAGAATACACATTCTTCTTAAGCTCACATGAAACTTTTATCAATATAGACAATATTCTGGACCCTAAAACACAACTCAAGAAATTTTTTAAATTGGAAGTAATACAGGGTATGTTATCAGGTTACAATAACATTAAACTGAAGTTAATAACAGACAGCTGGGGCATCCCTAAGTATTTAGGAATTAAATGATACATTATAATTTAACACATGGGAGACCAAAGTCTCAAGAGAAATTTATAATACATTTTGAACTAAATGAAAATTAAAATACAACTTATCAAAATTTGTAGAATGCAGCAAAAGCAGTGCTTAGATGAAAATTATAGCATTACATGCAGATATTATAAAAGAAGAAAGATCAAATATTAATAATGTAAGCCTCCATCTTAGAAAACTAGAGAAAGAAATTTATGCATAGGCAAATGGAGAAAAGACAAAAATAAAGCAGAAATCAATGGATTTGAAAACATGAAAACAATAGAAAAAAATCAATGATTCCAGTTCAAGATGGCAACGTAAGAAGATTCTGAACTTACTTCCTCTCAGGGACACACTGAGTCTCCAGGTGCATATGGAAAAATTTCCTCTTAAAAAAACCCTAAAGCCTGCTTGAGTGATGACTACACATTGGACAGATGAGAACTAAAACAATAAAAGTGGGAGAAGAGACTGGAACAAAATAAACCCGAATCCTATTGTGCCATCACTCAAATGGGAAGGAACTCAAAACCCAGAGCTTCTCCCTGAGGAGTGAAGGATTTGAACCCCACTTCAAGCATCCCACCTTTTAAGACATACACATGAGAGATGAGCCCCAAAAATATCTAGCTTTGAAAACCAATAGGACTCACACCCCAGATACACAAGACTCTAGCAAATTGAGAAACAGCTCTTAAAGGGCTCACACACTCAACTTCATCTGCCCAGGGTCCAGCTCAGAGGTAGCCAACTGTACTCAGACTTAAAGTGAAGGAGGCCCACCTACTTATATAAAGCATCAGCCCGATGGGCAGGCTCCTAATGTAGCAAACACATCTAGGAACATGCTGGAACACTCTCTGAGGATGGAGACTGACAGATGTCATCTTTGCACTCTCCCTCTGGTGTCCCCCATAATACCAGTATCTCCCAGAAGGGAGCTTTTGCATGAATCTGATGCCCCAATTTTTGTGACTGATGCCTAGAAGACACAGCTTGATTGCCTGGCTCTGGAGGCAAGGGGAGCTTATTCCTGGTCCCATGGACTGTAATAATCAGAGTCACCCAGAAAGCTCAGCTCCCTGTCTGGTGCTTCAATTTTTGTGACTGATGCCAGGGCACACCTCTACATTGTCTGGCTTTGGTGGCTAGTGGGTCCCAGAGGACTGAGTTCTTAAATACTTCCAGGGCACAGAAAGAGACAACAGACCCAGGATCTCAGTCTTTCTGTGAAGGAGGCCTATTAGCTAATCATGACTGCATCCTGAGGGACAGGATTCTGATTAAACATGCATCTTGGGGCTGACTGTAATATTTCCCAGAGACCTTGTAGTTCAGACACTTTCTTCATGTTCACCCTCTGCTGCTTTTCAGATCAACAGTGTCTCCTGAAGGGGACATTTAATGTCTGGTGCCCTGGTTTGTACAGCTGATGCCCAGAGGATGCCCTTTGGTCACCTAGATCTGGTGACAGTGTGGCTTGCGTTCCTCAGTCCTCCAGGACTGTGGCAATCAGAGAGATAGTTCTTGGAAGGCTACCAACCCCAAGGTACTGCACAAAGAGTGGACTGAGGCACACTCCCCAATCTTTCTGTGAAGGAAGCCTCTTTGCTTGCCCTGGAACTTTGACCCTCTAAGAAGCAGGCTTTGGCATACATTTAGTGGTCTACAGAGGTACTCAGGGAATGTAGGCTCTGAACGCCATTTTCGTGTTCTCCCTCTGCCTTGTTCTAGCTCACTAGCATGACACAGAGAAGAACTTATACACTCATCTGGAGCCTCAATTTTTGTAACTGCCACTCAGGGGACACCTCAAAATTGCTGGGTTCTCGTGGGCCACAGGGCTTATACTTGCAGTCGCACAGGATTGTATATATTTGCATATTTTAAAAGCAGATATCTCAGGGTCTGGCTTCCAGGCTGCCTGAAACTAGGTGCCGAGATCCTCCCCTTTGGGACTCTGACTGGTTTTGGCATACCCTCAACTACTGGGAGATACTAAAAATATAGTAGGTTATATGGAAAAGCACAAAGGTTTGAGAGACAAACAAGAGCTAGGGCAGAGTTGAATGACAAAGTTTATCTCCTACATAGGACACTCCTTCAAGAATGGAAGAGGTAGTTGTTTTATCTACTGGATAGAAATCAACACAAAGAGTCAAGCAAAATGAAGAAACAGGAATATGTTGCAAATTAAAGAAGAAGATAAAACATAGAAAAAAAATAATGAAATGGAGGTAAGTAATTCACCTGATAAAGAGTTCAAAGTAATGGTCACAAAGATGCTCACTGAATGGGGGAGAAGAATGAATGAACACAATGAAAACTTAAATAAAGAGATAGAAAATATAACAAAGTACTAAATAGTAGTAACAGAGCTGAAGAATACAATAACTGCACTGAAAAACAGACTAGAACACTTCAACAGCAGGCTAGATGAAGCAGAAGAAAGGACCAGTCAACTTGAAGACAAGGCAGTGGAACTTATCCACACAAAGCAACAGAAAGAAATAAGAATTGTTTTAAAAAGTGAAGATAGCTTAAGGGACTTATGGGACAACATCAAATGGACTAACATTCACATAACAGTGCTCCCAGAAGGAGAAGAAAGAGAGAAAGCAGAAGAAATCCTATGTGAATAAATGATTGCTGAAAACTTTCCTAACCTGGGGAAACAGACATCCAGGTCCAGAAAGCCAAGAAATTTCTAAATAAGAGAAACCTAAAAGAGATCCACACAAAGACACGTTATAATTAAAATGTCAAAATTTAAAGACAAGGGATCTTAAAAGTAGCAAGATAAAAAATTTACATACAAGGGAACTCCCATGAGAATATCAGCAAATTTTTCAGTAGAAACTCTGCAGGCCATAAGGGAGTGTTATGATATATTTGAAGTACTGAAAGGAAAAAAAAAATCAACCAAGAATACTCCACCAAGCAAGTTATCATTTGGAAGTGGAGGAGAGATAAAGAGTTTTCCACAAAGCAAAGGCTAAAGGAGTTCACCACTAAACCAGTGTTACAAGAAATGTTAAAGGGATTTCTTTAAGCTGAAAAGATAGGATGATAATTAGTAATGTGAACATATATGAAAGAATAAATCTAAGTAGAAAGGCAAATATATAGTAAAGGTAGTGGATTAATCATTTAAAAGACTAGTTGGAAGGTTAAAAGAAAAAAATAGTAAAAATAACTAAGAATACAATAATTAGTTAAGGGAAAAACAAGATTAAAAGATGTAAAATGTGACATCAAAAACAAAATGTAAAGGAAGGGGGAGTAATAACGTTGAGCTTTACAATGGGATAAAATTTAAATTATCAACTTAAAAGATTGTTATAGATAAAAGAAGTTGTTATATGTAAGCATCATGGTAACCACAAAGCCAAAACCTATAGTAAATACACAAAAAATAAAGAGAAATGAACATAAGCATAACACTAAAGAAAGTCATCAAACCACAAAGGAAGACAGCAAAAGAAGGAGAAAGCAAAAGAGAGGGATTACAAAAATAGCCAGAAAACAGTTAACAAAATGTCAATAAGCACAAACCTATACATAATCACTTTAAAAATAAATGGACTAAATTCTCCAATCAAAAGAAATAGCATGGCTAAATAAATAAAAATACAAGACCCATCTATATGCTGTCTACAAAAGGCTCACTTTTAATATAAGAAAAACACAGACTGAAAGTGAAGGGATGGAAAAAAGATGTTCCATGAAAATGGAAGCCAAAACAAAACTAGTATATCAGAAAAAAAATAAACTTTAAAACAAAGACTGTAATAAGAGACAAAGAAGAACATTACCTAATAATAAAAGGGTCAATCCAACAAGAAGATTTAACACTTGTAAATATTTATGTAACCAGTATAGGAACACCTAAATATATAAAGCAAATATTAACAGACCTAAAAAGAGAAAAGGACTGCAATGCAATTCCAAATCAGATGACTTTTCTTTTTTTTCCTTGCCTGATTGTTCTGACTGGGACTTCCAGAACAATCAGGCAAGATTGCTATGTTGAATAGAAATAATGAGAGTGGGCACCCTTGACTTGTTCTTAAACTTAGAGAAAAAGCTCTCAATCTTTAGCCATTGATTATGATGTTAACTGTGGGCTTCTCATATATGGCCTTTATTATATTGATATGTGCTTTTTCTATGTCTAAATTATTGAGTTTTTATCTTAAATGGATGTTGAATTTTGTCAAATGCTTTTTCTTCATTTCTTGAGATGATCATATAATTCTACTCTTTCATTCTATTATATGATGTATCACATTGATTGATTTGTGTATGTTGAAACACCCTTTCATTGCAGGGATATATCCAACTTGACCATGGTACATGGTCATTTTAATGTGTTGCTGAATTTGATTTGCTAGTATTTTACTGAGAATTTTTCATCTATATTCATCAGAAATATTGGCCTGTAGTTTAATTTTCTAGTAGTGTCCTTTTCTGGTTTTGGTATCAGGATAATGCTGGCTTTGTAAAATGTGTTTAGGAGTGTTCACTCCTCTTCAGCTTTTGGAAGTATTTGTGTTAATTCTTTATGCTTGGTGAAATTAATCAGTGAAACTATCTGATCCTGGGCATTTCTCTATTTGGAGAATTTTGATTACTGATTCAATCTCCTTACCAGTAATTTGTCTATTCAGATTTTCTATTTCTTCCTGATTCAACCTTGGTAAGATTTTTTTGTCTCTGAGAACTTTTTTTCAATTTCTATAGATTGTGTAGTTTGTGGGCATATAGTTTCTCATAGAGGCATGTTACGATCCTTTGAATTTCTGTGGTATTTGTTGTAATGTCTCCTTTTTATTTATAATTTTGTTGATTTGGGTCCTTCCTTTATTCCTTGGTTAGTCTAAGGATTCATCAAATTTTTATCTTTTAAAAGAATCTACTCTTAGTTTGATTAATCTTTTCTATTGTTTTTCTGTTCTCTATTTCATTTATTTATGTCTAATCTTTATTATTTATTTCCTTTTCTAATTTCAGCTTAGTTTGTTCTGCTTTTCCTACTTACTTAAGGCGTAGATTTAGATTGTTTATTTGGGACTTTTCTTGGTTCTTAATTAGGTATGTATTGCTATAAACTTCTCTTAGAACTGCTTTTGTGTATTGCACAAATTCTGGTATATTGGGGTTCCATTTTTGTTTTTCTCAAAAAACTTTTTGATTTCCCTTTCAATTTCTTCTTTGATCCATTGGTTGTGTAGGAGCATTTAATTTCTATGTGTTCATGAATTTCCAATTTTTCTCTAACTGTTGAGTTCTAGTTTTATGCCATCGTGGTCCAGGAAGATACTGGGTGTGATTTCAAACTTCTGGAATTTGCTAAGACTTGTTTTGTGGCCTAACATATGGTCTGTCCTATTAAATGTTCCGTGTGTCATTGAGAAGAATGGATATTCTGCTGTTGTTGGATAGAATGTTCTGTATGTGCCTGTTAGGTCCATAGGTCTATAGTGTTGTTTAAATCCACCATTTCTTAACTAATTCTCTGTCTGGGTGATCTATCCATTGTTGAAAATGGGATATTAAGTCCTGGAAAATTATTGTATTACTACCTATTTCTCCTTTTAGCTCTGTTTGTTTTGGTTTTATATATTTAGATGCTCGAATGTTGGGCACATAAATGTTTATAATTGTTATATCTTCTTCATGAATTGACCTCTTTATCATTATATAATAACTTTATTTGTCACTTTTTACAATTTTTAGTTTAAAGTCTATTTTGTCTAAGTATAGTTTTTTTTTGTTTTGTTTTGTTTCTTGGGGTTTTTTAAAATTGTTTTTTGTTGTATTTTTTGGTTACCATTTGCTTGAAATGACTTTTTTCATTGCTTCACTCTCACACTATGTGTGTCTTTAAGGCTAAAGTGAGTCTCTTGTAGGCTGCATACTGCTGGATCTTCTTCTTCGTTTTAATCCATTAACACAGTCTATGTGTTTGGATTGGAGAATTTAACCCATTTACGTTTAAACTAAGTATTGATAACTAAGGGTTTACTATTGCCATTTTGGAGATTGTTTTCTGGCTATTCTGTAGGTTCATTGTTCCTTGTTTCTTATCCTGCTTTTTTTTAATGTTTTGATGTCTTTTGTTTTCAGTATTACTTGATTTCTATATCATGTTCTTTTGTGTAACTGCTACAGGTTTTTCCTTTGTGGTTACCAGGAGGTATTCATAAAACATCTTAAACTTATAACACCCTATTTTAAGCTGATAACAATTTATCATCAATAGAATTTCTAAGCTTTACAACTTTACTTCTCCTCCCCTTCATATTTTGATTATTCCTGTTACAATTTACATATCTTTTATATTGTGTAAATAATAACAGGTTATTGTAGTTATGGTTATTTTCACTATGCTTATTTTTTTAAACTTTTAACCTATAGTTTTAAGTGAACTATGCACCATCATTACCAAATTACAGAATCTAACTTTGACTATATATTGAATATTACCAGTAAGTTTTACACTACCTTTTAATGTTTTATAATGTTAATTAGTGTTGATTTATACTTCCACTCAAAGAAGTCCCTTTTGCATTTCTTGTAAGGCAGGTTTAGTGGTAATGAACTCTCTGAGCTTTTGCTTGTTCAAAGAAGTCTTTACCTCGTCTTCATTTCTGAAGGACAGCTTTACCAGGTATAGTATTCTTGGTTGAAGAAATTTTCTTTCAATATTTTGAATATGTCATCCCAATCTCTCCTGGCCTGAACTTTTTCTGTTAAATAATATTATAGGAGATACCTTGCATGTAACTTCTCTCTTTTCACTTGCTGCTTTTAAAATTCTTTGTCATTGGGATGGAGTCAAGATGGTGGAGTGGGAGGATGTGGAGTTAACATCTCCCCACAAGTAGGCCATCTACTAGTCACTGGTGGGGGACTTCGGACACCTAAGGAGATGGGAGGAATCCCCGTGTGACCAGGTAGGATGTGGGAGGGAAGGAGGCGTAAGAAAAGTGTAGGTGGATGGGACCAGTGTCCCTGAGGGGGGGTTAGGAGAGAGGAGAGGTTCCCATGCTCAGAGGGGCACAATCATGGCATGGGGATACATGGGGATGGAGATGGACCTTTGGGGGATCAGCAGATCAGAGGGGTACATGGCCAGCATCTCCCCTGCCCCCTCAGGCTCCAGCAAGCCTGTTCAGGTCCTGGGCCTGAACCCCCCCAGGATCCCCCTCCAGCCATGTGGGACCCTGGACTGAGCCCTGCCCCCCACTGCCAAGGCCTTTTCTGGCTGTGCAGGTTCTGTGCCTAGGCCCAACATCTGCCCTCACTAAGGCTTTTTCCAGCTGTGTGGGCCCCAGGCCTGAGCTGCATCCTCCCCCAAAACCTCTTCCAACTTTCTTATTTTTTTATTTTATTTTATTTTTTTATTATTAATTTTTTCATTTTATTTTTATTGTTTTATTTTGTGCTGTTGTGGTTCTGTGTTTTTTTTTTTTTGTCTTCTTTTTGTATAAATTTATTTATTTATTTACTTACTTATTTTTGGTTGCTTTGGGTCTTTGTCGCTGTGAACGGTCTTTCTCTAGTTGTGGCAAATGGGAGATACTCTTCATTGCAATGTGTGGGCTTCTCATTGCAGTGGCTTCTCTTGTTGTGGAGCACAGGTTCTAGGCGTGCGGGCTTCAGTAGTTGTGGCTCATGGGCTCTAGAGCACAGGCTCAGTAGTTGGAACACACGGGCTTAGTTGCTCTGTGGCATGTGAGATCTTCCTGGACCAGGGCTAGAACCCATGTCCACTGAATTGGCAGGTGGATTCTTCACCACTGCACCACCAGGGAAGTTCTGTGGTTCTGTTTTGTTTTGTGGTTGTGGTTTCATTTTTATTTTTTCTAATATATGTTTTATTTTTCTAATTTTATTTTATTTTTTATTCTTTGTTGTTGTTCTGCACTTTTTTGTTTGTTGCCTTTTTCTTTTTTTGCCACTCTGCATGGCTTGCAGAGTCTTGGTTCCCAGGCTGGGGGTTGGGCCTGAGCTCTTGTGGTTGGAGCACTGAGTCCAAACCACTGAACTAACAGAGAACCTCAGATCCCAGGGAATATTAATCAGTGTGAGCTCTCGTGGAGTTCCCCATCTTGGCCCAAGGGCCAGCTCCACCAACTGCCTGCAAACTCCAGTGCTGGATGCCAAACAACCAGCAAGACAAGAATGCAGCCCCACCCATCAAAAAAAAATGAAATGACAAAAAATATGTTACAGATGAAGGAACAAGGTAAAAACCTACAAGACCAAATAAATGAAGAGGAAATAGGCAACCTAACTGAAAAAGATTTCAGCATAATGATAGTAAAGATGATCCAAAATCTTGGAAATAGAATGGAGGCACAGATTGGGAAAATACAAGAAATGTTTAACAGGGACCTAGAAAAACAAAAGAACAAACAAACAGTGATGAACAGCACAATAAATGAAATGAAAAATACACTAGAAGGAATCAATAGCAGAAAAACTGGGACAGAACAACCAATAAGTGAGCTGAAAGATAGAATGGTGGAAATAACTGCTGAGGAGCAGAATAAAGAAAAAAGAATGAAAAGAAATGAGGACAGTCTCAGAGACCTATGGGACAACATTAAATGCACCAACACTTGAATTATAGGGGTCTCAGAAGAAGAAGAGAATGAGAAAGTGTCTGAGAAAATATTTGAAGAGATTATAGTGAAAAACTTCCCTGACATAGGAAAAGAAATAGCCACTGAAGTTCAGGAAGGGCAGAGAGTCCCATGTAGGATAAACCCAAGGAGAAACATGTCGAGACACATATTAATCAAACAAACAAAAATTAAAATCAAACAAAAACTATTATAAACAGCAAGGGAAAAGCAACAAATAGCATACAAGGGAACTCCCATAAAGTTATCAGCTAATTTTTCAGCAGAAATTCTGCAGGCCAAAAAGAAACAGCAAGGTATATTTACTGTAATAAAAGGGAAAAACCTACAACCATGATTACTCTACCCAGCAAGGATCTCATTCAGATTTGATGGAAAAATCAAAAGCTTTACAGACAAGCAAAAGCTAAGAGAATTCAGCACCACCAAACCTGCTTTACAACAAATACTAAAGGAACTTCTCTAGGTGGGAAACAAAATAGAAGAAGAGGCCCACAAATGCAAACCCATAACCATTAAGAAAATTGTAATAGGAACATACGTATTGATAATTACCTTAAATGTAAATAGATTAAATGCTCCAACCAAAAGACACCGACTGGCTGAATGGATACTAAAATAAGACCCATATGTATGTTGGCTACAAGAGACCAATTTCAGACCTAGCGACACATGCAGACTGAAAGTGAGAGGATGGAAAAACATACTCCATGCAAATGGAAATCAAAAGAAAGCTGGAGATGCAATACTCATATCAGATAAAGTAGACTTTAAAATAAAAACTGTTACAAGCGACAAGGAAGGACACTATATAATGATCAAGGGATCAATCCAAGAAGAAGATATAACAATTGTAAATATTTATGCACCCAACATAAGAACACCTCAGTACATAAGGCAAATGCTAACAGCCATAAAAGGGGAAGTCGACAGTAACACAATAATAGTGGGGGACTTTAACACCCAACTTACACCAATGTACAGATCATCCAGACAGAAAAGAAATAAGGAAACATAAGCTTTAAATGACACAATGGACCAGATAGAATTAATTGATATTTATATACATTACACCCAAAAGCAGCAGAATACACTTTCTTCTCAAGTGCACATGGAACACTCTCCAGGATAGATCACATCTTGGGTCACAAATCAAGCCTCAGTAAATCTGAGAAAATTGAAATCATATCAAACATCTTTTCTGACCATAACACTATAAGATTAGAAATCAATAACAGGAAAAAAGTGCAAAAAAACGCAAACAAATGGAGGCTAAATAATATGCTACTAAATAACCAATGGATCACTGAATAAATCAAAGAGGAATAAAAAAATGCCTAGAAAAAAAAAAGACAACAAAAACACAACAACCCGAAAAGAAGTTGTGGGGGGGAGGAGAGAAGAGGGTGGAAGAGTAAGATGCGGAGATCACCTTCCTTCCCACAGATACAGTAGAAATACATCTACACGTGGAACTGCTCCTACAGAACACCCACTGAACGCTGGCAGAAAACGTCCGACCTCCAAAAAGGCAAGAAACTCCCCCCGTACTTGGGTAGGGCAAAAGAAAAAAGAAAAAACAGAGACAAAAGAATAGGGACGGCACCTGCACCAGTGGGAGGGAGCTGTGAAGGAGGAAAGATATCCACGCACTAGGAAGCCCCTTCGCGGGCAGAGACTGCGGGTGGCAGAGGGGGGAAGCTTTGGAGCCACGGAGGAGAGCGCAGCCACAGGGGTGCGGAGGACAAAGCGGAGAGGTTCCCGCACGGAGGAGCGGTGCCAACCAGCACTCACCAGCCCGAGAGGCTTGTCTGCTCCCCCGCCAGGGCGGGCGGGGCTGGGAGCTGAGGCTCGGGCTTCGGTCGGATCGCAGGGAGAGGACTGGGGTTGGCAACGTGAACACAGCCTGAAGGGGTTAGTGCGCCACAGCTAGCCGGGAGGGAGTCCGGGGACAAAGTCTGCAGGTGCAGAAGAGGCAAGAGACTTTTTCTTCCCTCTTTGTTTCCTGGTGCGCGAGGAGAGGGGATTCAGAGCGCCGCCTAAACGAACTCCAGAGATGGGCGTGAGCCGTGGTGATCAGCGCGGACCCCAGAGACGGGTGTGAGACGCTGGGGCTGCTGCTGCCGCCTCCAAAAAGCCTGTGTGTGAGCACAGGTCACTCTCCACACCGCCCCTCCCGGGAGCCTATGCAGCCCGCCACTGCCAGGGTCCCGTGATCCGGGGACAACTTCCCTGGGAGAACGCACTGCACGCCTCAGGCTGGTGCAACGTCATGCCGCCTCTGCCGCCGCAGGCTCGCCCCGCCTCCTCTGTACCCCTCCCTCCCCGCGGCCTGGGTGAGCCAGAGCCCCCGAAGCAGCTGCTCCTTTAACCCCGTCCTGTCTGGGTGGGGAATAGATGCCCTCAGGCGACCTACACGCAGAGGCGGGTCCAAATCCAAAGCTGAACCCCAGGAGCTGTGCGAACAGAGAAGAGAAGGGAAAATCTCTCCCAGCAGCCTCAGAAGCAGCGGATTAAAACTCCACAAACAACTTGATGTGCCTGCATCTGTTGAATACCTGAATAGACAACAAATCATCCCAAATTCAGGAGGTGGACTTTGGGAGCAGGATATATTAATTTTTCCCCTTTTCCTTTTTTTTGTGAGTGTATATGTATATGCTTCTGGATGAGATTTTGCCTGTATAGCTTTGCTTTATAATAGCTTTATTTTACTTCACTATATTATAGCCTCTTTCTTTCTTTCTTTCTATTTTTTCTCCCTTTTACTCTGAGCCGTGTGGACGAAAGGCTCTTGGTGCTCCAGCCAGGCATCAGGGCCGTGCCTCTGAGGTGGGAGAGCCAACTTCAGGACACTGGTCCACAAGAGACCTCCCAGCTCCACGTAATATCAAATGGCAAAAATCTCTCAGAGATCTCCATCTCAAGATCAAGACCCAGCTTCACTCAATGACCAGCAAGCTACAGTGCTGGACACCCTATGCCAAACAACTAACAAGAAAGGAACACAGCCCCATCCATTAGCAGAGAGGATGCCTAAAATCATAATAAGGCCACAGACACCCCAAAATACACCACCAGACGTGGACATGCCCACCAGAAAGACAAGATCCAGCCTCATCCACCAGAGCTCAGGCACTAGTTCCCTCCACCAGGAAGCCTACACAACCCACTGAACCAACCTTAGCCACTGGGGACAGATACCAAAAACAACGGGAACTACGAATCTGCAGCCTGTGAAAAGCAGACCCCAAACACAGTAAGATAAGCAAAATGAGACGACAGAAAAACACACAGCAGATGAAGGAGCAGGGTCAAAACACACCAGACTTAACAAATGAAGAGGAAATAGGTAGTCTACCTGAAAAAGAATTCAGAATAATGATAGTAAGGATGATCCAAAATCTTGGAAATAGAATAGACAAAATGCAAGAAACATTTAACAAGGACGTAGAAGAACTAAAGAGGAACCAAGCAATGATGAAAAACACAATAAATGAAATTAAAAATACTCTAGATGGGATCAATAGCAGAATAACTGAGGCAGAAGAAAGGATAAGTGACCTGGAAGATAAAATGGTGGAAATAACTACTACAGAGCAGGATAAAGAAAAAAGAATGAAAAGAGCTGAGGACAGTCTCAGAGACCTCTGGGACAACATTAAACGCACCAACATTCGAATTATAGGGGTCCCAGAAGAAGAAGAGAAAAAGAAAGGGACTGAGAAAATATTTGAAGAGATTATAGTTGAAAACTTCCCTAATATGGGAAAGAAAATAGTTAATCAAGTCCTGGAAGCACAGAGAGTCCCATACAGGATAAACCCAAGGAGAAACACGCCAAGACACATATTAATCAAACTGTCAAAAATTAAATATAAGGAAAACATATTAAAGGCAGCAAGGGAAAAACAGCAAATAGCACACAAGGGAATCCCCATAAGGTTAACATCTGATCTTTCAGCAGAAACTCTGCAAACCAGAAGGGAGTGGAAGGATATACTTAAAGTGATGAAGGAGAAAAACCTACAACCAAGATTACTCTACCCAGCAAGGATCTCATTCAGATTCGATGGAGAAATTAAAACCTTTACAGACAAGCAAAAGCTGAGAGAGTTCAGCACCACCAAACCAGCTTTACAACAAATGCTAAAGGAACTTCTCTAGGCAAGAAACACAAGAGAAGGAAAACACCTACAATAACAAACCCAAAACATTTAAGAAAATGGGAATAGGAACATACATATCGATAATTACCTTGAATGTAAATGGATTAAATGCTCCCACCAAAAGACACAAGCTGGCTGAATGGATACAAAAACAAGACCCATATATATGCTGTCTACAAGAGACCCACTTCAGACCTAGAGACACATACAGCCTGAAAGTGGGGGGATGGAAAAAGATATTCCATGCAAATGGAAATCAAAAGAAAGCTGGAGTAGCAATTCTCATATCAGACAAAATAGACTTTAAAATAAAGACTATTACAAGAGACAAAGAAGGACACTATATAATGATCAAGGGATCGATCCAAGAGGAAGGTATAACAATTGTAAATATTTATGCACCCAACATAGGAGCACCTCAATACATAAGGCAAATACTAACAGCCATAAAAGGGGAAATCGACAGCAACACAATCATAGTAGGGGACTTTAACACCCCACTTTCACCAATGGACAGATCATCCAAAATGAAAATAAATAAGGAAACACAAGCTTTAAATGATACATTAAACAAGATGGACTTAATTGTTATTTATAGGACATTCCACCCAAAAACAACAGAATACACATTTTTCTCAAGTGCTCATGGAACATTCTCCAGGCTAGATCATATCTTGGGTCACAAATCAAGCCTTGGTAAATTTAAGAAAATTGAAATCGTATCAAGTACCTTTTCCGACCACAGCGCTATGAGACTAGATATCAATTACAGGAAAAGATGTGTAAAAAATACAAACACATGGAGGCTACACAATACACTACTTAATAGCGAAGTGATCACTGAAGAAATCAAAGGGGAAATCAAAAAATACCTAGAAACAAATGACAATGGAGATACAACGACGCAAAACCTATGGGACGCAGCAAAAGCAGTGCTAAGAGGGAAGTTTATAGCAATACAAGCCTACCTCAAGAAACAGGAAACATCTCGAATAAACAAGCTAACCTTGCACCTAAAGCAATTAGAGAAAGAAGAACAAAAAACCCCCAAAGCCAGCAGAAGGAAAGAAATTATAAAGATCAGGTCAGAAATAAATGAAAAAGAAATGAAGGAAACAATAGCAAAAATCAAAGAAACTAAAAGCTGGTTCTTTGAGAAGATAAACAAAATTGATAAACCATTAGCCAGACTCATCAAGAGAAAAAGAGAGAAGACTCAAATCAATAGAATTAGAAATGAAAAAGGAGAAGTAACCACTGACACTGCAGAAATACAAAAGATCAGGAGAGATTACTACAGCAACTCTATGCCAATAAAATGGACAACCTGGAAGAAATGGACAGATTCTTAGAAATGCACAAACTGCCGAGACTGAACCAGGAAGAAATAGAAAATATAAACAGACCAATCACAAGCACTGAAATTGAAACTGTGATTAAAAACCTTCCAACAAACAAAAGCCCAGGACCAGATGGCTTCACAGGTGAATTCTATCAAACATTTAGAGAAGAGCTAACACCTATCCTTCTCAAACTCTTCCAAAATATTGCAGAGGGAGGAACACTCCCAAACTCATTCTACGAGGCCACCATCACCCTGATACCAAAACCAGACAAAGATGTCACAAAGAAAGAAAACTACAGGCCAATATCACTGATGAACATAGATGCAAAAATCCTCAACAAAATACTAGCAAACAGTATCCAACAGCACATTAAAAGGATCATACACCATGATCAAGTGGGGTTTATCCCAGGAATGCAAGGATTCTTCAATATACGCAAATCAATCAATGTGATACACCATAGTAACAAATTGAAGGAGAAAAACCATATGATCATCTCAATAGATGCAGAGAAAGCTTTCGACAAAACTCAACACCCATTTATGATAAAAGCCCTGCAGAAAGTAGGCATAGAGGGAACTTTCCTCAACATAATAAAGGCCATATATGACAAACCCACAGCCAACATTGTCCTCAATGGTGAAAAACTGAAACCATTTCCACTAAGATCAGGAACAAGACAAGGTTGCCCACTCTCACCACTATTATTCAACATAGTTTTGGAAGTGTTAGCCACAGCAATCAGAGAAGACAAAGAAATAAAAGGAATCCAAATCGGAAAAGAAGAAGTAAAGCTGTCACTGTTTGCAGATGACATGATACTATACATAGAGAATCCTAAAGATGCTACCAGAAAACTCCTAGAGCTAATCAATGAATTTGGTAAAGTAGCAGGATACAAAATTAATGCACAGAAATCTCTTGCATTTCTATACACTAATGACGAAAAATCTGAAAGTGAAATTAAGAAAACACTCCCGTTTACCATTGCAACAAAAAGAATAAAATATCTAGGAATAAACCTACCTAAGGAGACAAAAGACCTGTATGCAGAAAATTATAAGACACTGATGAAAGAAATTAAAGATGATACAAATAGATGGAGAGATATACCATGTTCCTGGATTGGAAGAATCAACATTGTGAAAATGACTCTACTACCCAATGCAATCTACAGATTCAGTGCAATCCCTATGAAACTACCACTGGCATTTTTCACAGAACTAGAACAAAAAATTTCACAATTTGTATGGAAACACAAAAGACCCCGAATAGCCAAAGCAATCTTGAGAAAGAAAAATGGAGCTGGGGGAATCAGTCTCCCTGACTTCAGACTATATTACAAAGCTTCAGTAATCAAGACAGTTTGGTACTGGCACAAAAACAGAAATATAGATCAATGGAACAGGATAGAAAGCCCAGAGATAAACCCACACACATATGGTCACCTTATCTTTGATAAAGGAGGCAAGCATATACAGTGGAGAAAAGACAGCCTCTTCAATAAGTGGTGCTGGGAAAATTGGACAGATACATGTAAAAGTATGAAATTAGAACACTCCCTGACACCATGCACAAAAATAAACTCAAAATGGATTAAAGACCTAAGTGTAAGGGCAGACACTATCAAACTCTTAGAGGAAAACATAGGCAGAACACTCTATGACATACATCACAGCAAGATTCTTTTTGACCCAGCTCCCAGAGAAATGGAAATAAGAACACAAATAAACAAATGGGACCTAATGAAACGTAAAAGCTTTTGCACAGCAAAGGAAACCATAAACAAGACCAATAGACAACCCTCAGAATGGGAGAAAATATTTGCAAATGAAGCAACTGACAAAGAATTAATCTCCAAGATTTACAAGCAGCTCATGCAGCTCAATAACAAAAAAACGAACAACCCAATCCAAAAATGGGCAGAAGACCTAAATAGACATTTCTCCAAAGAAGATATACAGATGGCCAACAGACACATGAAAGAATGCTCAACATCATTAATCATTAGAGAAATGCAAATCAAAACTACAATGAGATATCATCTCACACCGGTCAGAATGGCCATCATCAAAAAATCTAGAAACAATAAATGCTGGAGAGGGTGTGGAGGAAAGAGAACACTCTTTCACTGTTGGTGGGAATGTAAATTGATACAGCCACTATGGAGAACAGTATGGAGGTTCCTTAAAAAACTACAAATAGAGCTACCATAAGACCCAGCAATCCCACTACTGGGCATATACCCTGAGAAAACCATAGTTCAAAAAGAGTCATGTACCAAAATTTTCATTGCAGCTCTATTTACAATAGCCAGGACATGGAAGCAACCTAAATGTCCATCGACAGATGAATGGATAAAGAAGATGTGGCACATATATACAATGGAATATTACTCAGCCATAAAAAGAAATGAAATGGAGGTATTTGTAATGAGGTGGATCGAGTTAGAGTCTGTCATACAGAGTGAAGTAAGTCAGAAAGAGAAAAACAAATACAGTATGCCAACACATATATACGGAATCTAAGGAAAAAAAAAAAAAGGCCATGAAGAACCTAGTGGCAAGAAGGGAATAAAGACACAGACCTACTAGAGAATGGACTTGAGGATATGGGAGGGGGTGGGGTGAGATGTGACAGGGTATGAGAGTGTCATGGTCATATATACACTACCAAATGTAAAATAGATAGCTAGTGGGAAGCAGCCACATAGCACAGGGAGATCAGCTCCGTGCTTTGTGACCACCTAGAGGGGTGGGATGGGGAGGGTGGGAGGGAGGGAGATGCAAGAGGGAAGAGATATGGGAACATATTGTATATGTATAACTGATTCACTTTGTTATAAAGCAGAAGCTAACACACCATTGTAAGGCAATTATACTTCAATAAAGATGTTTAAAAAAAAAAAAAAAACACAACAACCCAAAACCTATGGGACACAGCAAAAGCAGTTCTAAGAATGAAGTTTATAGCAATACAATCCTACCTCAAGAAACAAGAAACATCTCAAATAAACAATCTGACCTTACACCTAAAGCAACTACAAAAAAAAAAAAACCAATACAGAAAATGCAAAGTTGACAGAATGAATGGAATCATAAAGATCAGAGAAGAAATGAATGAAATAGAAGTGAAGAAAATAGCAAAGATCAATAAAACTAAAAGTTAATTCTTTGAGAAGATAAACAAAATTGACAAACCTTTAGTCAGATCAAGAAAAAAAAGAAGAGGATTCAAATCAATAAAATGAGAAATGAAAAAGGAGAAATTACAACTAACACCACAGAAATACAAAGGATCATAAGAGACTACAACAACCAACTATATTTCAATAAAATGGACAACCTCAAAGAAATGGACAAATTCTTGGAAAAGTACAACCTTCCAAGACTGAACCAGAAAGAAATAGAAAATATAAACAGACCATTCACAAGGAATGAAATTGAAACTGTAATTAAAAATCTTCCATGCAAGAGGGAAGAGATATGGGAACATATGTATATGTATAACTGATTCACTTTGTTTTAAAGCAGAAACTAACACACCATTGTAAAGCAATTATACTTCAATAAAGATGTTAAAAAAAAAAAATCTTCCAACAAACAAAAGTCCAAGACCAGATGACTTCACAGGTGAATTATATCAAATATTTAGAGAAGAGCTAACACCCATCCTTCTCAAACTCTTCCAAAAAATTGCAGAGGGAGGAACACTCTCAAACTCATTCTATGAGGCCACAATCACCCTGATACAAAAACCAGAAAAAGATGTCACAAAAAAGAAAATTATAGAGCAATATCACAGATGAACATATATGTAAAATCCTCAACAAAATGCTAGCAAACAGAATCCAACAACACATTAAATGGCTCAGACACCATGATCAAGTGGGATTTATCCCAGGGATGCAGGGATTCTTCAATATATTCAAATCAATCAATGTGATACACCATATTAACAAATTAAATAATTAAAAACCATATGATATTCTCAATAGATGCAGAAAAACTTTTGACAAAATTCAACCCCCCTTTTATGATAAAAACCCTCCAGAAAGTAGACATACAGGGAAACTACCTCAAGATAATAAAGGCATATATAACAAAGCCAGAGCAAACATCATTCTCAAAGGTGAAAAACTGAAAGCATTTCCTCTAAGATCAGGAACAAGACAAGGTTGTCCACTCTCACCACTCTATTCAACATAGTTTTGGAAGCCCTAGTTATGGCAATCAGAGAAGAAAAAGAAATGAAAGGAATCCAAATTGGAAAAGAAGAAGTAAAACTGTCACTGTTTGCAGATGACATGATACTATACATAGAAAATCCTTAAGATTCCACCAGAAAACTAGTAGAGCTCATCAATGAATTTGGTAAAGTTGCAGGATACAAAATTAATGCACAGAAGTCTCTTGCATTCCTATACACTAACAACGAAAGATCAGAAACAGAAATTAAGGAAAAAATCCTATTTACCATTGCAACAACAACAACAAAAAAGATACCTAGGAATAAACCTACCTAAGGAGGCAAAACACCTGTACTCAGAAAACTATAAAACACTGATGAAAGAAATCAAAGATGACATAAACAGATGGAAAGATATACCATGCTCTTAGATTGGAAGAATCAATATTGTGAAAATGACTATACTACCCAAAGCAATCTACAGATTCATTGCAATCCCTATCAAATGGCCAATGGCATTTTCCACAGAATTAGAACAAAAATTTTACAAGTGTATAGAAACACAAAAGACCCCGAATAGCAAATGTAATCTTGGGAAAGAAAAATGGAACTGGAGGAATCAGGCTCCCTGACTTCAGACTATACTACAAACCTATAGTAATCAAGACAGTATGGTACTGTCACAGAAACAGAAACATAGATCAATGGTATAGGATAGAAAACCCAGAGCTAAGCCCACACATATATGGTCACCTAATCTATGACAAAGGAGGCAAGAATATACAATGGAGAAAAGACAGTCTCTTCAATAAGTTGTGCTGGGAAAACTGGACAGCTACATGAAAAAGAATGAAATTAGAACACTGCATAACACCACACAAAAAAGAAATTCAAAATGGATTAAAGACCTAAAAGTAAGACCGGATACTATAAAACTCTTAGAGGAGAACATAGGAAGAACACTCTTTCACATAAATCACAGCAAAATCTTTTTTGATCCACCTCCTAGAGTAATGAAAACAAAAACAAAAATAAACAAATGAGACCTAATTAAACTTAAAAGATTTTTACAGCAAAGGAAACCATACACAATATGAAAAGACAACCTGCAGAGTGGGAGAAAATATTTGCAAATGAAGCAGTGGACAAAGGATTAGACTCCAAAGTATACAAACACCTCATGAAGCTCAATAACAAAACAAAAAACAAACCAAAAAAACAGTCAAAAAAATGGGTGGAAGACCTAGACATTTCTCTAAAGACCTACAGATGGCTAAGAGGCACATGAAAAGATGCTCAACATCACTAATTGTTAGAGAAATATAAATCAAAACTACAATGAGGTGTCACCTCACACCAGTCAGATTGGCCATCATCAAATAATCTGAAAACAATAAATGTTGGAGAGGGTGTGGAGAAAAGGGAACCCTCTTGCCCTGTTGGTGGGAATGTAAATTGATACAACCACTATGCAGAAAATTACGGAGGTTCCTTAAAAAACTGAAAATAGAACTACCATGTGACCCAGCAATCCCACTACTGGGTATATACCCTGAGAAAACCATAATTCAAAAAGGGTCATGTACCACAAGATTCATTGCAGCACTATTTACCATAGCCAGGACATGGAACGAACCTAAATGTCCATCAACCGATGAATGGATAAAGAAGATGTGGCACATATATACAAGGGAATATTACTCAGCCATAAAAAGAAACGAAATTGAGTTATTTGTAGTGAGGTGGTTGGACCCAGAGTCTGTTATACAGAGTGAAGTAAGTCAGAAAGAGAAAAACAAATATCGTATGCTATCACATATATATAGAATCTAAAAAAAAAAAAAAAATGGTACTGATGACCCTAGGTGCAGGACAAGAATAGAAACATAGATGTAGAGAATGTACGTGTGGACACGGGTGGGGAAGGGAAGAGTGGGACGAACTAGGAGATTAGGATTGACATATATACACTACCATGTGTAAAATAGATAGCTAGTAGGAACCTGCTGTACAGCACAGGGAGTTCAGCTTGGTTCTCTGTAGTGACCTAGATGGATGGGATGGGGGGTGAGAGAGGTGCCCAAGAGGGAGAGGATATAGGTATACATATAGCTGATTGACTTCATTGTACAGCAGAAACTAACACAACATTGTAAAACCATTATACTCCAATAATAAAAAAAAACTTTTTAAATAAAATTCTTTGTCATTATGTTTTGACAATTTAATTATAATGTGTTTCCATGTAGCCCTATTTAGGTTTAACCTATTTGGGATCCTTTGGGTCGCATGGATCTGTATGTTCATTTCTGTCCCTGGATTGGGAAGTTTTCAGCCATTATTTCTTTAAATATACCTTCTGCCCACTTCTCTTTCATTTTTCCTTCTCAAATTCCCAATATGCGAATAATGTTTCCTTTCATTTTGTCCCATAAGTCTTGTAGACTTTCTCAACTTTTTTGTATTCTTTTTTCTTTTTGCTCCTCTGATTGGATAATTCCTAATGTCTTATCCTCCAGTTTGCTGATTCCTTCTTCTGCATAGTCATGTCTGCTTTTGAAACTCTATAGTGAATTCTTCAGTTCAGTTATTGTGTTTTTTAAAGCTAGGATTCCTTTCTTTCTCCCTTTCTCCCTTCCTTCCTTTCTTTCTTTCTTTCTTCCTTTCTTCCTTCCTTTCTTCCTTCCTTCCTTCCTTTCTTTCTTTCTTTCTTTTTTCTTTCTTTCTTTCTTTCTTTCTTTCTTTCTTTCTTCCTTTCTTTCTTCCTTTCTTTCTCTCTTATTGCTTCTGTTACTTTGTCAAACTTCTCATTTTGTCCATGCATTGTTTTCCTAATTTCCTTTAGTTGTTTTTGTGTCTCACTAAATTTTAAGGAGATTATTCTGAATTATTTTGTCTGATAGTGTATAGATCCCCACTTCCTTAAGGTCTGTTATTAGAGTTTTATTAGTTTCCTTTTGTTGTGTTATATTTATCTGGTTTTTCATGATCCTTGATTCTGTATGTTGGTATCTGCACATTTGAGTAATTGGATTCTTCTTCCAAGCTTTACAGGTTTGCTTTGGCAGAGACAGATCTTCACCAGTAAGCTTAGTTTAGTTTCTGGACATATCTGCTAGTAATATCCTTCGGCAGGCAGAGCCCAAATATGTACCATTTGGGGAGTCAGTCAACTGATCAAGCTCTGAGGTTGGGAGGGTCTGGGAGCTATCTTCCACCTTGGTTGCAAATTAATCCTCCAGCTTATGCCTGGCAAGATAACTCTCTGTACCTGGTACTGGCTTTGCTCTGGGCCAATAAGCTCTGTCTGCTCACCACTCTTTGCAAAAGCACTGAGCCACATGGTTTCTAATTATTCTCACCAACTCTTCTTGTCAGATATGGTCTCTGTCTCCTGACACTCTCCACAGTGAATGGAGCTGTGACTCTGCTCCTTGCCTGGGCTTGGGCAAACCAGGCTCTAGTGCTGGAAAATTCCTTATTTGAAGATCCAAACCATACATATCTGCACCACACCAAGTTCCCTGGCCAGAGTGCGCCACCAACTTGGTTATGCATATGAGTGAAGCTGCTAGTTAGGATTACTATCTGGGCACTGCAGGTATGAACTCAATCTGCCAAGATCCCCCTACTAGTTGTTGCAAGCCCTGCTCCTTTCTCTGTTACAATCAGACTCCCAGCGGTTGAGCCCTGGAGATTCCTTGCAATCCCCGTGGAGCAAGATCATGGTAGGGGTTCCCAAAAAGTCCCCTCAAGACTTGGGACGAGTTTTCCCCCTGGGTTCTATTTTCCCACTGGAGGAATGAGAGGCTCAGGAGAGAACTCTCTGCATGATGCTACATTGGCCAGGAGGAAGGTCAAGGTGGTCAATGTGTGGCAGCTTCTCTTACCCTTCTAATGCAGTCTGTCTTGGTCTCTGTGGCATAGAGGTGTGCTTTAGCTTCACCCCCATGTTCTAAGTTTCTCTCAGTCTTGTCTTGTTCTTGAATAGTTATTAGTTGTTCTTCTTTTGTGGGGGGCCAAAGTCACTAACAATCTATGTCACCATCTTTTTGACTTCACTCCCTGGATTAAATAATTTTTACTCAATATGTTGCAGAATTTTAATCATTTTTTAAAAAATAATGCTCAAATTATCTCAAAGTTGGCAAGTGAAAGCTGTTTAATTTGGCTCCCATGTCATTTTGATACACCTCAGTCTTTGAATACATCCTTATTTTCTTGCATGGCGTGTCTTAAAATCCGTTTGCATTCTCCATGCTCCAGAGGTTGATTGAGCCATTTCTCCCAAGAGCTCCAATTCCTCTTAATAGGTTGTTGTGGCATTTAGAAAACAATCTGCTGCTAATGATGCTCAAGCTATTCACTATTACTGTGCTGTTATTGCTTCTAGCCCCATTCAGTAGACAAAAGTGGGAAGACTTTATTATTTACAAGAAACAGAGAGGGAGAGAGAGAGTATGAGCCCAAAATTGAAGACAGAATGTTGAGATATGCTTTTAGAAGGACCTGGAAGAAAATTGAACAAGGTGTTAATTAGTACAGTGCAACTGAAATAGAAACCAATTTGAAAACATTTTATAAATTTCAATATGCATGACAAATATACCAAATTTGATGACTATAATAATATTGTTATAATGACAATTACATGGCCATAAAATATGGTAGAATGAACATTAAATTTTTAACTAAATACATGAGATTAATTCACAACTTGGTTACCAACAAGCTTTATGAACTAGCTTTATGAATTGTTTATTCCTCTGAGCCTGATCTATTAAAGTGAAGAATAATACTCACCCTACTGGTGAGGATTTCAATGAGATAATTATAAGTATTTTGCAAAATGCCTAGTGTTAAATAAAATAATAAAATATTATAATCCATTTCCTCTCCCTTGTATTACTTAGCAAACTCCAGGACAGAGTAAACTTATTATATGAAGGAGAAAGAATTGAACCAGCTGGGGAAAAGGAGATAAGGAAAGAGAAGAAAGAAGTTATGGAGAAATAGGAAGAAAGAGAGGAGTTAAAGGATAGTAGAAAAAAAGGGAAGACAGAGGGCACATTTGGGGGATTCCTCAACAATGTCAGATTGTTTAGTTACTCAGGGAAAGACCTCAGCTCTCTACCCTGCTGAGTCAAGTTGGAATGCAGCATATTGAGAAAAGAGGGAGCCACCTGGCATACTCTCCATAGGTGATAGTGGGTATAGGAAAAGTTGGCTTTTACTCCATATGCAATGGGGATGCTTCAGAAGAGCATCTTTACTCTTTCAAAAGGACCAATTGGGTACCCAAACCTGAGCTTGCTTGATGAAAAAGAAACAGAAGGGAAAGTCTTTCGACTCACCTTTTAAGAGCTTGGCCTCTTTTTGAGAACAATGAAGGGAGTGACTTCTACACCATCTCCTTCTCAATCTCCCAGGTACTTGGTGTAGAATAAGATGTCTCTCTTTCCCTTCCTTAGTGCTCAGTCCCTATGTGATTGACACAACAGATCTTATGCAATGTCTGTACAATCACTAGTCAAAGGGACCACAGCTTAGCAATGCGTTTCTTATTTTAAAGACGATCAAAATGCAATTGAGCTATGACAAAATACAAATAACAGAGTTATACTGCATTCTAAATGGCTGCACAATTGGATAAATATTAAAAGTGACTACTTGTGGCCTTATACAAAATCAGGACAAGGCTCTCATTCTTTGTACATGATTCAGGAGACATTTTTTCAAAAATCATTAGTCTAAAAGGTAGTATAATTGTAACTTTGTAAGTCCAAATGTTGTCTTTAACATGACTTAACAGACTAATGCATTTAAAAGAATTATTAATTTAGGTTTATGGATACACAATGTATAAAGGTGTAATTTTGTGACATCAGTGATTGAGAGAGTGGGAGATAGATGTTAAAAGAGCAGAGTTTTTGTACGTTATTGAAGTTAAGCTAGGATAAACTTAGAGTGTTATAACTTTAGGATGTTAAGTGTAATTCCCATGGTAACTACAAAAAATAACTATACAACATACACAAAATGAAATGTAAAAGGAATTTAAATGTTTCACTTAAAAATCAACTAAACACAAAAAAAAAACAGTAAGCAGGAAATGAGGAACATAAAAACTATAAGGCATAGAGAAAACAAATAGAAAATAACAGAAGTAAATACCTCCTTATCAGTAATCACTTTAAATTTAAATGGATTAAACTGTCCAATCAGAAGACAGAAATTGGCAGGATAGATTAAAAATAAAGACCCAACTATATGATGTCTACAAGAGACTCACTTTAGATCCAAATATACAAATAGGTTAAAAGTAAAAGGATGGAAAAATATTCTATGTAAATGGTAACCAAAAGAGAGCAGGTTTGGTCATACTAATATCAGACAATATATATTTTAAAACAAAAAAGGTTAGAAGAGACAAAAAAGAATATTATACATTAATCAAAATTTCAGTAGAGCAAGAAGGTATAACAATTATAAACATTTACACACCTAATAACAATCAAAATATATGAAGCAAAAATTGACAGAAATGAAAGAAAAAACAGACAGTTCTATCACAGTTTTAGACTTCAATACCCCAATCTTTGTTGGATAGAACAACCAGACAGAAGATAAGTAGAAAAAAAAAAAAAAAAAAGAGGATTTGGACACTATAATAAGCCAAATAGACATATACAGAATATTCTACAGCATACACATTTTTCTCATTGCACATGGGGCATTCTCCAGAGTAGACAATATTAGGCTATAAATTAAGTCTCAGTTTATTTTTAAAAATACACATCATACAAAGTACGGTGATTAAGCAAAAAGGAGAGAATACTCAAGTTACTAAAATTAGAAATAAATTTGGAGACATTAGTACCAATTCTACATAAATAAAAAGGATTAAGAGAGCCCTATGAGCAGTTATATGTCAAGAAATAAGATAACCTAGATAAAATGGACTAATTCCTAGAAATGAGAAATATACTAAGACTAAACACAAAGGTATAGAAAATCTGAATAAACTTAAAACTACTAGGGAGATTGAATAAGTAACAAAAAATATCCAGCAAAGATAAGATTTGGAAATGATGACTTCTCTCATAAATTCTACCAAACATTACATTTAAAGAACTAACACCAATCCTTTTCAAACTTTTTCAAAAATAGGTAAGGAGGCAACATTCTAACTCATTCTGAGGCCAGTATTAGCCTGATGCCAAAATCAAAGATGCTGCAAGAACCAAACTAAAAACCAAGATCCCTTATGAACACTGATGTAAAAATCCTCAACAGAAACTAGCAAAACAAATTCAGCAGTATTAAAAGGATATACACCATGACCAAGTGGGATTTATTCCTGGAAAGAAGGATAGCTCAACTTATGAAAATCAATCGACTGTAGTATACCATATTAAAAAATGGAAGGAAAAAAAATGATCATCTTAATTAATGAAGAAAAAAATATTTGACAGGATTCTACACTTTAATGATAAAAACACTCAACAAACTAAGAATTGAAGGAAACTACCTTAACATAATAAAAGCCATATATGAAAACCCACAGTGAACATTTTACTCAATGGTGAAAGACTAAAAGCATCCTTTCTAGGATCAGGAAAAGGCCCAGATACACACTCTTACCACTTCTATTTAAGATAGTACTGGAAGTCCAAGCAAGAGAAATTAGGCAAGGAAAAGGAATAACAGGCATCTAAATTCTAAAAGAAGAATAAAACTATCTCTGTTCACAGATAACATGATTTATAAATATACAAACAAAATTTTCACAAAAAAATTGTTAGAACTAGTGAATTAATTCAATGTAGCAGGACACAAAGTCAACACACAAAAATCAGTTAAAATTTTATGCTTACCACATAGAATTTTAAAAAGAAATTAAGAAACAACTCAATTTACAAAGCATCAAAAAGAATAAAATACTTGGGAATGTACTTGAAGAAGGTGGTAAAAGACTAGTACAGTAAAAACTATGAAGCATTGCTGAAAGAAATTAAAGAAGATAAAAATAAATGGAAATACATCCCATGTTTGCAAGACTTAACATTAAGATGTCAGTACTACCCAAAGGGGTCTATAGATTCAATGAAATCCTTATCAAAAACCCAAAGGCATTTTTTGCAGTAATAGAAAAATCCATCTTAAAATTCATGTGGGATCTCAAGGGATTCCAAATAGTCAAAACAATCTTGAAAAAAGAAAAGAAAAGCTGGAGAATTCATACTTCCTTACTTCAACATATACTACAAAGCTAAAGTAATCAAACAGTGTGTTACTGGCATAAAGATAGACACATAGACCAATGGAATAGAACAGAACAAAGAAACAAACATTCATATGTCAAATGATTTTTGATGGTCAAAGCTGCCAACACCATTTGATGATGAAAGGGCACTCTGCAATGCATGGTGGTGGGAAAACTGGATATTTACATGTAAAGAAATGAAATTGTACCCTTACCTAACATTACATAAACAATTTACTCAAAATGGGTCAAAACCAGAAATGCTAGACTTAAAACTAAAACTATCAGAAGAAATCATAGGACAAAATCTTCATTGTATTGGATTTGGCATTGATTTTTTTTTTTATATTGATGCCAAAGGCACAGGCAACAAAAGGTAAATTAGAATATTTGGACCTTATGTAGATTTTAAATATTTGTGCATCACATGCCCACTCTCACCACTTCTATTCAACATAGTACTGTAATTCCTAACCACAACAATGAGACAAGAAAAAGAAATAAAATGTATTCAGACTGGAAGGGAATAGCTAAAATTGCTATTATATGCAGATGACATGATACTGTATATAGAAAACCCTAAAGATTCCACACAAAAACTACTAGAACTGATAAACAAATTCAGCAAGGTAGCAGGAAACAAGATTAACATACAGAACTCTGTTGCATTTCTTTACACTAACAATGAAATATCAGAAAGGGAAAGTAAAAAAAAAAAAAAAAAGCTTTAAAAATTGCGCCCAAAAAAACAAAATACTTAGGAATAAACCTAACCAAAGAGGCAAAAGACTCATAGGCTGAGAACTATAAAGCAGTGATAAAGGAAACTGAAGATGATTTACAGAAATGGAAAAATATCCTATGCTCTTGGACTGGAAGAATTAATGTTGTTAAAATGGCTATACTACCTGAAGCAATCTACAGATTTAATGTGATCCCTAACAAATTACCCATGACATTTCACAGAGCTAGAACAAATAATCCTAAAATTTATATGGAACCATAAAAGACTCAGAATTGCAAAAGCAATCCTGAGGAAAAAGAACAAAGCCAGAAGCATAACCCTCCCAGACTTCAGACAATACTACAAAGCTACAGTAATTAAAACAGCAATGTGTTGGCACAAAAGCAGACATATGCATCAATGGAACAGAATGGAGAGCCTTGAAATAAACCCAAACACCTACAGCTAATTAACCTATGGCAAGGGAGGCAAGAATATACAATGAAGAAAAGACAGTTCTTCAGCAAGTTGTGTTGGGAAAGCTGGAGAGCAGCATGTAAATCAATGAAGTTAGAATACACCATCACACCATACACAAAAATAAACTCAAAATGACTTAAAGACTTAAATATAAGACATGACACCATAAAACTCCTAGAAGAGAATACCCTCTGTCATAAATTGTAAAAATATTTTCTTAGATCAGTCCCCTAAGGCAATAGAAATAAAAGCAAAAGTAAACAAATGGGACCTAATCAAACTTATAAGCTTTTGCACAGCAAAGGAAACCATAAACAAAACAAAAAGACAACCTAGAGAATGGGAGAAAATATTTGAAAATGATGAGCCTGAAAAGGGTTTAATTTCCAGAACATACAAACAGTTCATACAACTCAATAACAAAAAACAAGCAACCCAATGAAAAAAAATGGACAGAAGACCTAAATAGGCATTTCTCCAAAGAAGACATACAGATTGCCAATAGGCACAGGACAAGATGCTTGACATTGCTAATTATTAGAGAAATTCAAGTCAAAACTATAATGAGGTATCACCTCACACAGGTCAGAATGGCCATCATTAAAAAGTCTACAAACAATAAATGCTGGAGAAGGTGTGGTGGAAAGGGGACCCTCTTACACTGTCTATATATATATATATATATATATATATATATATCACTGTGCTGTACATCAGAAACTAACACAACATTGTAAAACTACTATACTATAATAAAAAATTAATGTAAAAAATAGAAATATTTGTGCATCAAAAACCTTATCAACAGAGCAAAAATACAACTCACAGAATAGGAAAAGATATTTGCATATCATATATCTGATATGGCATTAATATCCAGAATATAAAGAGAACTCCCAAAACTCAATGACAAAAACCAAACAACTCAATTCATAAATGGGCAAAGAACTTGCATAGACAGGTCTCCAAATCAATACTGGAGAAAACCAGTAAATTTTACTAATATGTGGAAATTATATAATAAAGAAAACAACCAATGGGTCAAAGAGAAAATCAAATGTGAAATAAAAATATCCTAAACAAATATAGAAACACAACATACTAAAATTTATGGGTTGTAGCAAACAGTACTGAGGGAAGTTCATTGTAATAAATGTCTACCTTAAAATAAAAAAGAAAGATCTCAAATAATGAACCTAAATTTATACCTCAAGTGACTACAAGAACGAACTAAGCCCAAAGTTAGCAGAAGGAAAGAGATAACAAGATCAGAGTGGAAATAAAGACTAGAAAAATAATAAAACCAAGAGTTGGTTTTTTGAAAATATAAACACAATTGTTTAATCTTCAGCTAGACTAAGAACAAAAAAGAGAAAAAAATAAAATGATAAATGAAAGAGGAGACATAGTAATGAAATAATAATTCAAAAACTGAATAATACAGAAAGTGCAAAAAAATACTGGTGGTTTTAACAGCATTATGGAGATAACAGATAAAAGACTCAATAGAATTGAAAATAGAACAGTGAAATAATATAATCTAAAGAAGATAGTAAAAATTATTTAAAAAATAAACATCTCCTCAGGAAGTATGGGCCAATATCAGAAAGTCTAACATAAATAAAATTAAAATTCCAGGAGTAGAGGAGAGAGAGAAAGGGCAAGGAAACTACTGAAAATAATAAAGACCAAACTTTCCCAAATCTGATAATAGAGATGAACTTAGAGATTCAAGAATCTCAGCAAACCCCAACCATAGTAAATATAAAGACTATCATACCAATGCACACCATAGTCAAACTTCCAAAAGTCAAAGATAAAGAAAAAATTGCTGGGTTCAATCCCTGGTCTGGGAAGATCCCACATACTGTGGAGCAACTAAGCCCATGTACCACAACTACTGAGCCTGTGCTCTAGAGCCCGTGAGCCACAACTACTGAGCCCTCATGCCACAACTACTGAAGCCCATGCACCTAGAGCCCATGCTCTGCAACAAGAGAAGCCACTGCAATGAGAAGCACGTGCGCCTCAATGAAGAATAGCCCCTGTTCACCGCAACTAGAGAAAGCTTGTGTGCAGCAATGAAGACCCAACACAGCCAAAAATAAATTAAAAAAATAATTAATTTTAAAAAGCGAAAATTGTGAAAGCAGTTGGAGAAAAATGACATATTACATTCAGAGAAGCAACATTTTTAATGATAGCTGATCTTTTCATCAGATACTATAGACATCAAAATACAGTTCAATGACAACTTTAAATGAGTAAAATAATAAACAGTAGCCATAATTCTGTATCTGCTGCAAAAATTTTCTTCAAGAATGAAGACAAGAGTTTTCAGTGCACAAAATGGCATGGATCCACTTTTCCATACTCCTCCTTGCAAAGCAAATCTATAAACACTGGAAGTAATGCAAAGGACAACGAAAAACTTTGCAAGATTGTAAGAAAAATGCAGACTGGTTTGAAATCTGCAGACTGGACAAACTGCACAGTGGCAGGGCATTTTGCATCATTCACTCAACAGCGGATAGCCACCCTGATCTGGCGTTTCCTGATCACTGAGCTAGCAATAGAAAGTGGCCCAGATATGTTCATTCCTTTCCTGGACCAAATGAAATTTCCTCTGACAGTATCAGGTGATCCAGAATCACTGGCATGGAGAATGAATGGAAGCCCCACTAGAAATAAACAACCAGGGGAAACACCCTCCTTTATCCCTTTACCAAGAGATACCAAGGCAAATGGGCAGTGCCTGCAGTGAGGGATTTAGCTACAGCAGGCAGCTACGTTTAGGAAATCCTCTTTACCCCAAATGACCATCAGCTCTACTCCTATAAGAGACACCAAAGTAAACAGGTGAAACCAGAAAACAGCCTTTTCTGGGACAGGAGGACAAGGACTCTCCTTTTGCACCCAGCGGTACCCAGGCAGGTAGACAGCCCTGGTAAGGAGGTATCATCACACCACTCCACCTCTGAGATACAACCAGTGGCCCAAGATGTGGAAACCCTACATCCACTCAGGTTACAGTAGCCAGGACAGGAGGGAGTCCTAGTGGCCCCAGATAAACTAAGCAGAGCAAAATAACACAAAGACTCTGGGACTTAAACTGCCTTGGGAAATAAAGACGACAGATGAAGGGGACTATCTGTGCACTAAACCTAAACAGAGTGACTACCTATTAAAATAAGTGATTTCATAGGGCCTACCTTCTCCCAAGATAGTAGAAAAAAATCCCAGGATACAATAGGGAATCACCTATCTTAGTAAGAACGAAGACTAAAACTGAATGAAGAAAGACAATCTGAAAAGATTTTAAGCAGACATTAGAAAATTGATTCAACACTCAATTCCATTCTTGAAACAAATGAAAAAAATTAAAATCACAGGAGACAAATGGACGTTATTTGAAAGAATCAAATAGAAACTATAGAACTGAAAACTTTAGTAACAGAATTAAAAAAAAAAAACAAACCCTCACTAGATGAGTTCAATAGTAAAGTGGAGATGAATTATAAAATATGGTAGAACTAGTGAACTTGAGGGAAAAGCAATAGAAATCATCCAATATGAATAGCAATGAGAAAATAGACCAGGGTAAAAAATAAGCCTAAGTGACCTGTGAACCAATAACGAAAGACTGAACATTTCTATTGTCGAAGTCCCAGAAAAAGAAGAAAAAAAAAAGAGTGGGGCTGAAAACTTACCAAATTTGGTGAAAGATGCAAACCTACAACTCCAAGAATTTGAGTGAAGTCCAAACAAGATAGCCCTAAAAAGCCCATGCCAAAAACACATAATAATTATACATTTGAAAACTAAATTTACAGAAAAACATTTTGAAAGCAGCCAGAGAGAAATGACACATTATATATAGGGAAACATGGATGTGAATAGCAGCAACATAGGAAGCAATAAAGTCCAGGAGAAAGTGATTACATTTTTCAAGTACTGACGGTAAACAATAATTAACCACAAATTATATATAAAATGAAGCTATCCTTCAGGAATGAAAGAATTTATTGCCTACAGACCTACTCTTAAGGAATGGCCAAAGAAAATTCTTCAAACAGAAAATGAATGATAAAAGAAGAAATTTTAGAGCAAATAAAACTAAAAATAAGCAAAAGAAAGGGAAAAGTGATGATAAAAAGTGAAATTGATTAAGTGAAAAACAGAAAAAAGTAGAACCAATGAAATCAAAAGATTTTTATAAAGATCTATAAAATGCATAAATATTATATTGATCAAGACAAGACAGAAGATAATACAAATTAACTATAGCAGTAATGAAATAAAGGACATCACTACAAATCATAAGTCATTAAAAAGGTACGAATTTAATTATAGTCAATTAGAAAACTTAGATGCCATAGGTATATTCCTTGAGAGACACAAATTACTCAAGAAGAAAGAGGTAACCTTAATAGTCTTATATCTATTGGAAAAAAATAGTTAAAACCTTTCTCACAAAGAAAATTTCTGACCCAGAAATCTTCACTGGTAAATTCAATCAAATACTTAATAAAACTACAATTCAAACACTCTTCCAGAAAATAGGAAAAATAGGAAAAATTTCCAAATGATTTTATGAGGACAGTATTACATGCTGCCAAACTGAAACCAAGAAGAGATATTCCTACCAGAAAAAAAGCTAAAAATAAAACTACATCAGAGGCTCAACCTAGGGATTGAATGCCCTATTACTTTGTAAGCAGAAATACCAGATTATTTAAAATACCATTTTACCTTGTTAGAATTCAAGCCTCATTGGGCATCCAGCCTGTGCTCGGGGCCAACCTAAGCTGGTAAGTAACTGTGTTATTGCCTAGCCCCATCTTCCTGGGTGGGATGACTAATTAAGGTAGAAGGATGCTTTGAAGGCCTCAAGAGTGACTCATTTAGGACATTTACTACTAGGAACACCTCAGGATGTCATTTAGCTCCACTTGTCTGTTAAGACATCCCTGGGAAAAATGAATAAGTAAAGGTCCTCTAGAGCATTCTGGGAGTCCACAGCTATCTCGGAGTGACACAGCAGGAAGCGGAAGAAACAAAAAGATTATTTCAAATTTCAGTAGAGAATCTTAACTGGGTAGCCATTTTTATTACATGATTTGGAGATTAACTTCCTAAAAGTAAGTTATCCACGAGGCATTACTATTCCAAAAGAGGTAAATGAGAGGATCCTTCATAGAATCCCAAGCCTGCAGTCATGGAGGGCAAGACCAATCTTTTCTCATCTGTGTGATACCAACTTGTCCTCCTGAGTGATGCTGATTGTCTGCAGTGCTCCCAGAATGGCAGGGCCTTGGAGATATTTTAAATGAGTTCTTAGAACAGTACATGACCTTAAAAAGTTGTTCAAATACTGTTGTGACTTGAGCAGCTGGACATCCATCCTATCTCATCTCCTGACTAGTCTCCATCATCCACTCAGTGGCCAGAGTTAGCAGCTGGGGTTGCTGCCCTGATCCTTTGTGGCTGACAGTCCAGAACTCGAATACCCCTGGGCCGGATCGTCCTATGGGCAAACTGAGCTTCCAGTCCCACCCAGTGGCAAAAAAAAAGATTTAAAATATGATATTATTGGGTTCCCTTCAGCGGTCTACATTTACCGTCAAACCATTCATATCAACACCCGCCTCATACACAGAAAGCATATGTTAGATGATACACCTATGCAATCTGGCACACATCATCGTGTTACCAACCAGGGTTCTTGGCCTTCTTAATCAATAGAAATTGATAAGAGGCCAGACAAGAAATTCAGGCAAGGCTTTAATGGGGCTCCTGAGCAAAAACAAGTAACAAGTTTCTCTGCTTATTCACTGAGGTGGGGCGAGCTGGTTCCTTATATGGGGTGAGGGTAGGGGTGGGTCCAGGTGTTGGGTCTGGAGGGGTGGCTGAGGTGGTTTGCCCACCCCTTTGGTGGTGTTTTGTGCAGGAGGCATGCACAGTACTCTGATTTTGTTCTGGACGTCCTGCTTTTGCTCCCGGCTCTTCAGAAGTGGCAGATGGGTTTTTGGTCTTTTTGTATCTTGTTGTCCATAATTTGCCCCAACTGTGCATGCATACACTTATTTTTAGTCCCTTATAGTTTCTTTGAATTTTGTTGTTCAAGGAGACGTTTGTCCAGCTGCAAGCATTGCAGCAAAGGGTCCCAGTTCCCAGCATGTCTCACTCCCTTCCTTCTGAAAAGTCTCCCCCCCTCTTCTCTGTTTAGAACATCCATCCTTCAGATGAAACTCATGTGTCACTGTATGCAATAAGTTCTCTGTGTTTCTCCTGGGCTGAGTGAGGTGTGGCCCCACCTGTGCTTGCTCAGGGCCTCACAGATATATCATAGAATGATATAGTGTACTCTCTTGGATTCTGATTGCCTTTTACCCCGTGTCTCCACCACCACAAGTCAGTTCAGTGAGGCAGGGCTGGGTCTGATGTGTCTCTTCATCATTCAGGACTGAACACAGGTAAGACCCCCGATAAATGGCAGCCTATAGAATGAAAACTCCACGGGAGCAGGAATCATTGTTGGTTCACTGACGTATCCTCACTGCTACTAGGCCTTCAGTACATGCTCAGTAAATACTTGTTAAATGAACACATGACTGTCTGGAAGGAAAAGTCGACATATATTGAGGGAAGGATTATAAAGAGGAAGAAAAAGAAGCTGAGGGGAGGTTATGTTGTTTTCATTTGGACCCTGTAAAGAAATCCTGCTGAAAATCTGCTTCTTTCATGCTCTTTGATCTCCCACAGTTCTCAGAAACCCTCTGCCCCGCCACAGACAATGATAATTGCTGCATGTTGCAAGCTGCCAGAATAAGGCTATATTCCCCACTCTATCATTTACAGAATCAAATAGCCTATTATTTTTCTGCACAGCATCAATAACCCCAACGGATCTAATAAGAAATTTGTGAATTTTATCAATGGATTTCTAAACTGCACATACCCTGAGCTGTGAAATGCCAATTTCATACTTTAGAACAGAAGTCAAATAGAATGATGAGTAAATCACATGCATCATTCTGCCATCTCGTTTTCCAGACCTCAGCAATCTTGGGCCTGGAAAGGTTGGTTAGAAATGTGACCTTCCCACCCATAAAGACCAGGTTGCATGTGTGCTGGTATTTTATAAGGGCCTGGGTGTGGGAGCTGTGCTCCCAGGACCTGGGATAAGAACAGAAATGCTTGACCTGTGATTGCAGGAGGGATGAACCAAGCAAATTTTGTTGCAAAAGCTTAGACCCAAGTACTGGAGAGAGCATTCTCACTCAACATCCATTCATGTACCCCACAAGCACTTATTAAAAACCTACTAAGTGCCAGGCCTCTGATGGGCATTTAATGCATGTGGGCTGCAAATTCTGACAGGTTAAAGACTGAAATAGAGGTTGAAGTTGGTAGGCAGAATAAAACCCTTCAGAAATGCCCATGCTCTAATCTCTGTGAATATGATACCTTAGGTGACAAAGAGACTTTGCAGATGTGATTAAGGTTATAGACCTTCAGATGCTGAGATTATCCTGGGTCACCCAGATGGGCCCAGTCTAATCACATGGGTTCTTAAAAGATGAGAACCTTTTCTGGCTGGGATCAGAGAGATGCAACGTGACAAGGACTCAGCCTTCTGTTGATGGCTTTGAGGATGAAGGAAGGAGCCACAAGCCAATGAATGCTGGTGACTTCTAGAACTTAGAATGGCCCTCATCTTACAGCTGGCAAGAAAATGGAGGCCTCAGTTTTATAACACAAGGAACTGAATTCTGCTAACAACTCAAATGATCAAGGAAATATATCAACCCCTAGAACCTCCACAAAGGAATATAGCTCTGATGATATCTTCATATTAGCCTGATGTGATGTGATTTGATGGTCAGTGTTGGACTCCTGACCCACAGGACTGTGAGATAATAAATTTGTGTTGCTTTAAGTCATTACTTTGGTGATACTTTGTTACAGAAGTAATAGAAAGTTAACGCAGCAACAAGAGCTCAAAGATAAGTATAAACAAAATCAAAGAAAAGCAAGTTCACAATTTATAGGTCAAGAGCCTTCTTAAACATTGCTTTTTATCTGTTCCCAATGTCTCAGGGCCCAGTTCTTTGTTATGATTGAAGAGGAGCAGAGCAGGAAAAAATGGTGGAGTTAATAGGATATGGAGAACAAAATGGGTGTAGAATTTGCAGAAGCCAACAGAGATCAAATCCAAGCCAAACCAGCCTTTCTCCAAAAAATGCAAATTAGAAACACCCGTTGAGCTTAAAAAAAAAAAACAAAACCCTGATGATGCTGCTATATTTCTAAGGGACTGAGACTTAGTTGGGCTGGCCTGTGGCTCACTAATGAGTGTTTTTTAAAAACTTTGTTGGCAATGCTTATGTATAGTCAGGGTAGAGAAATCTTGGTTTAAGGGATGACTGATCCTTGGGCTTTTTAAAAGATTTCATATAAACGTAGATGAAGGTCAATGTAGGACATCTGGAGAAGACATGATTGACTGGAGAGAGGCCTCAGACCAGGGAAGATGAGGCTGGAAGTATTAATACAAAGGCAGGAAAACAGGGGGCAGATGGGAAAATGGATCAAGCAGATTTTTACCGTAGTTCGGCCTGCTCTTTGGACACACACCAACATACCATGCCAATGTAAACAGCAGAAACAGACACCAGCCTTGTCTCCTGAAATGTCCCCAATGGCCTTTCCTTTCCCAGTTTCATCCTCCCCTCAGAGCTCTCTCTTTCTGGATGTGACTTGCTCTTGGACACTCTTAAGATAATCTTGATTTGAGTTTGACCCTGTGCCTGACCTTGACACACCTCTCACATCCTCCAGTGACATGGGGATTTCAGCTGCTCTCTCCCTACGGGAGAAAATTCGGCCCTGGGCACAGTTTTCCTAATGTATTTGTGGGAAAAAAATCAAATTATGTGCTCCTGATGGGTGCAAAATTTTTAGGAAAAATGTGAAAATGAACGAAGCTCCCAGTTCTCTTACCCACCTGATATGATCAAGAAGGCACAGTATCAATTGCTTCTGAGTCCTGTAGCTGCTTAGGGGCAGATATGCAGTCACCTTTACTCACCCACGCCCTCACCCCAGGAGTGTCCAAGAAACTAATATGTGCCGGCATGTCACCATGTGCTGCTGACTCAGTGCTGGTGGACCAGACAAACATGGAACTTGTACCGGAGAAACTGACAAACGTGATTCTCAGTTACTGTGGTGAATTTTAAGCCAGATCGGCACAGAATGTTGTGGAAGAACATCTCCAAAATACTACTGTGGGGGCAAGTTTAATAATGATTTGGGGTTAGACTGGACCTAGGACTGTTAGATAAAAATAAACCTTAATAAATTACTATATATATATATATATATATATATATATATATAGAGAATTTCAAGTTCAGAGAGGGGATGTTGCCCAGGGTGACTCAGAAAGTTAGGAAGCTCTAAGCCCATGATGTTTCCACCATATCATAAGATTTCTCTTGTGGTTCCACTTCTGGGAACATTTCATTCAGCATTTCCTAATCTGCCCTTGTCCCCCATACACAGTGCCATTTTTTGGACAGTGGGAAGTAGGGCAAACCAGGGTGTGTGAGACCAATTTCCTGACCCCACTTAGCTTTTGCTGGGTCTTGTATTAAGGGCCTGGAAACAAGTTTAGGTCAGAATAATTTCAATAGGCCTGCTTTTCCACTAGCATGTCATTCCATTCATATTGAAACACTAGAACCTTTAAATACATATTCCCAAAGATTTTGCATATTAAAAATGAAATCTGGAAAGGCATTGCTTAGCCTAAAAGTTTGAACCCCTGACTGTTGAAATTATATGCTGTTTATTCATTACTCTTTTAGACATTTTTTGTTACCAGAAGACAGTTTCCTAAACACTATCATTACCTATATATAAGCATTACAAGATCATCATCATTCAGCACAGACTCCCCCAATTATTCATGCCCTGGTTAGACCATAAAGAATCATTTGGCCTGATTATCTGTTCTCAGCTTCCAGTTAATTAGCTGAGTAATCTCAGTTCGTCTTATTTTATTGGTGCTCTGCACAGACCCAGAGGAAAGTGCTCCAGGAAGGACACTTTGGCTACTTTTGCATTCATACAGCAGCCGGTAGAGCATAGTTAATAAAATTTGCAACTATTCAACTCCCTCAACCTTTCAAAGTTCATCTGTGATAGATCTGTGCTATCTATGATCCTGCTCAAATTAAGGCAAGAGAAAGATACATTCTGCGTTTCATTTGTCTAAAAATTAACACTTCATTAGAGCAAATAAAGCTACTTTCTAAATCCCTGTGGAAAATGAAAGTGCAAGGCAATTAATAACAGGTCACAAATCTACTGGGGTATGATGAGTCCTGGATTACAGTCCCTGCAGTGTCTGATGCACCCAATTTCCCACAAGTTCCTCCAAGAAATGATAATGAGGTCATTTTGGATAAAGATGTTGGATGTTCAAGTCCCAAACCAAAATAATTTCATGTTAGAAGAAAAATCAAGAATTAGAAAATAGTCATTGTAGGATTAATTTTACTTTCTAATCCCAAACCTACTTGTCAATTTAAGGCAGTTACCTAGGAAAAACTCACTGCTATCTTCTCCTCACACGCAACACTTCTGACACCAGATGTGAGGGTCTATTCCCACACCAATCAATTCTATGACATCAGCTCAGTACCCTACAATTCAATTCACTTCGACACTATCCACCTTGAGTTAGTGTCAGATCCCACAAGCTAAGAGCTCAGTCCCACAAGACTGTCCCCAATTCAGATGTCAATTGCAAGTCCCAGGTTACCCCAGAACTTCTGACTGACTGCCTATAAATTCAGGTTCCCACAACCACCTTGTTTTTAACAATTTGCTAGAATGGTGCACAGAACTCAGGGAAACACTTACTTATATTTACTGATGTATTATAAAGGATATGGGGAAAGGGTATAGAGCATCCTTGCCCTCTCTGGGTGAACCAGCCTTCCAGCACCTACATGTGCTTTGCAACTTGGAAACTCCCTGAACCCTGTACTTTTGGTATTTTTATGGAGGCTTCATCACATATGCATAATTGATCATTAACTCAATCTCCCTCCCAGAAGAGGGGGTGGGAGTGGGCAGAAAGTTCTAAGCTTCTAATCATGACTTAGTCTTTCTAGTAACTAGCCCTCATTCTAAAGCTATACGGTAGCTTACCAAGAATCAATTCCTTAGAACAAAAGATCTATAACTCAGAAAATTCCAAGGGATTTAATATCTCTGTGTCAGAAAGCAGGGTCAAAGACCAAATATCAAAGCAAAATATGTTCCTAGTACTCATCACTTAAGCAATTCCAAAGGTTTTAGAAATTCTGTCCCAGGAAATTATGCATATATATATATATATTTTTCTCACTGTATGATTGCTGATCTTGTAACCTAATTATCCCAGTTTCCAGAGTCCATTGTAGAAAATATGAGACCAATGACATGTAGGTGTTTTTGCAAACAATAGACAAAATTTATAAATACTTAAATATATAAAAATAGAGAAATGTTTGAAAATGAAAGATTAAAGATCTCTGAAAATATGCACCCCCCTATAAAGGCAATGAAAAAGAAGGACAATTTGTAAAAATCAACTTTTTTCAGAGCTCTGGAAGTCAACCAAGGCTTACAGCAACACAAGGAGTGTTTACACAAGAAAAACAGATGAATCTTGGTGATCTTGATGGTGTTTTAAGTTACACTATTCCTATCACCCACTTCCTAGCTCAGTAGTAGCCTTTGAAGATAATAGCCTTTATTCCTGGTACAAGAGGGAGCAAAAGAAATTTTATTTCCAAAGAATTTTTATTTTTTGATCTATCTAATATTTTCCTGGAATACCTGAACTGAAAGGCTTTATTTTATTGGTGATCCAATGTTAAAATCATTTTCCTGAGGGACAGTGTGTTTGTTGAAATATTTATTGGCAAGCATTTAAAGGTATAGCTAAATTAAATAATAGCTAATAGCTGGGGCAAACAATAGACTAACCAAAATCCTTAAGAGGAAAAACTAAGATGTGAGATGTCCAAATGACTTTGAAAATCTCCAACAAATTCCTGGAAGTGTAGAATGCCATGCACAAATGCAGGGCTGTGCATATGATCAGGAAAACCTGAAAATTCCCCAAGCTCTTGCCTCTGGGTGAACTTGAAGCTCTGCACAAGCAGGAAGTGAAGTCTAAGGCAGAGTGATAAGTTGCCTGTTTGGGTTTGAAAGTATACCCCAACATATACACAGGGCCCCTGGCAAAGATACAGAGATCTATTGGTGCCAGGAATTTAAGGAAAAATCTGTCCATCATTAGGTGATCACTAAGCTAAGCAGAGATGTCAGAGGCCACATGCAACAAAGAATGCAGGCTATACAGAATTAGTTCAGAAGTCATTAAACAAACACCAACAACTACAACCAACAGCAGCAACAACAAACTCTGGGAAGGGAGGCAAATCTTGCTTCCAGAGTTGCCACATTATATTATTGGAAATTCCACTTTTCAACAATAACAACAGAAAAATCAAGATATGAAAAAAATTTAAGTATACACAGGAAAAAAAGCAAAACAATTAATTGAAACAGTCCCTGAGGAAGACCAGATTTTGGACTTACTAGACAAAGATACTAAAATATTAAATCAGATATTTAAAATATGTTAAAAGACCTAAAGGAAACCATGTTTAAAGAAATAAAGGAAAGTATGACAATAATATTTCACTAAGTAAGAAATATTAATAAAGAGAAATTATTAAAAGAAACCAAATAGAAATTCTGGAAATGATAATACAATAAATGAAAATTTTATTAGAGGTGCTCAACAACAGATTCAAAGTAGGGAAGCACCATCAAGCCATCAGGGTTTGAATGATCAAATGATCACCAAGTTTGAAGAAGGAAAACACATCAGGGCCTCAAATTTGCAATGGCATTTTACCCTAGAGCATTTGCTAATTTTTAGCATGGGGAATAGAGACTGAACAGAAAACATTATGCTTAGCTCTTTCAACAGTCTTACTGGGACAGAGAGCCACAACTTGGAGTTTAGGGCTACCAACGTAGCCACAACATCAGGGCCCTACCAAGCCTGATCTAAGTAGCCATTTCAGTGATCTCAAAGCCTAGAATAACAACAAAAGAAAAGTAGAAGAAAAAATAAAGATGAGAGCAAAAAAAAAAAAGAAAAGGAAAACAAATATAAAATATAAATAACCGACAAAGCAAAAATGTTTTTAAAAAGACTAATGAAGGTGATAAATCTTTAAAGAGAGAGACAGAAAGAGAGAGATTGAGAGAAGGAGGGAAGGAGGGAGAGGGAAAGAGAAGGAGAAGATACAGTGACAGAAATCAGGAAATTAATGAGAACATCATTATGGATTCTTTAGACATAAAAAAATCATTGAAAGTTATTATGAAAATTTTGTGTGAAATTTCAAAAATTCAGGTGAAACAGACAAACTCATTAATAAATGTTTTATCAGTGGTTACCAAGAAGAAATAAAGTATATGAATATTTTTATTAAATAAAATTTAATCCATAAAATAAATTTAATCCATAATTTAAGAAACTTATCCACAAAGGAAATTTCAGGCCCAGATGGCTGAATGGTGAATTATTCCAAACACTTAAAGAAAAAATATTAGTTTTACACAAACTCTACAAGTAAATTAAAAAAAGAAAAATCACTTCCACACTCAATGTATGGAACCATCAAAACATGGATATCAAAATCTGACAAAGATATAAGAAAAAAATTTACATATGAATCTCTCATTAAACTTCTTATGAATGTAGATGCAAAAATCTTAAACAAAATATGCACAAACTGAATATATATGTAAAAATATATAATCCATAGCAATCAAGTTGGATTTATTCCAGAAATGAGTCTACGTTAACATTAAGAAAATAATCAATTTAACTCATCACATTTATTTAAAAAGGAGAAAAAAATATAATTATCTAAACAGCTACAGAAAAAGCATTTCATAAAATTCAACCCTTATTTGCAATTAACAACAACAACAAACCTAAAACAAAAGTGATACTTATAGGTGAAATATGGAAAGATTTATCCCTGAGATAAGGCACAAAACAAAGGTGTCCACTTCTATTCAACAATTATGTTGTCCAAGACAGTATAACACAGGAAGATGAAGAATAAAATTTACATGGATTTGAAAGGAAAAAAATAAAATATCATTATTTGAAGATGATACAATTGTGCATACAGAGAATCCAAAAAGATATGCATATAGATTACTTGAAGTAATAGGCAAATTTAACACCTGTGTAAGTTAGACATATTTAGCAATTATTTGCTTCTTCTGCTCACCTCCTGGGAAGAAGCAGATCTGCCTGCCTCACTGATGTTGGACATGGCCATAGGACTTGCTTTGGCCAGTGGAAAGTGGACAGAAATGAGTGCACTTAGGCTTTTGGGGTTTTATGATTGAGCCCTCTGAGAGTTTTCCACCTCCTCCTATCAAAGAACACATAGCAGGTATGTCCACCTGTCTGGTACCCGGGAATGAGACATGTCGAGTAGAGCTGTCACAAACAACTCCCAGATTCTCATTCAGAGGCAGAACAGCCCCAGCTAATTCTCAAGAACACTCTCACTCAGATCTTCATCAGTTTACCCAATATCACTGAACTTTGGGGTGATTTCTTATGCAGCATTCTTATACTGATAGATGATTATTGCAAAAAGACGCTGGGTACAATGTCACTATGTAACATTATATTCCAATTTGATATTCTAACAAAAAGCAATGTTAAAAGAACATTTTAAAACATGACGTAATTTATAAAAGCACAGAACTCAAATTCTTAGGAATAAATTTAACAAAAGATGTGTGACAACTCTACAAAGAAAACAAAAAATACTGAGAGAAAAAAAAAACCTGAATAAATGGAGTAATAAGCCATCTTTGTTTATTGGAAGACAACACCAAAAGATGTCAATTCTCACTCCTAATGATTTATAAACTTTTAATAATTTACAGTTAAGATTTTTAATAACTTACAGTAATTTAAACAGTGCAGGATTAGTGCAGTGAGGAACATGTAGATCAACACAACAAACCTACATATCCACCAAGAGCACAATAACAAATGCTGTCACACACAATCTCTTCACTTAAAGAACAAAGGTGGCAATGCAATGCAGTAGAGAAATCATGCCCTTCTCAAATGGGTTGACTGGATATTCACATGGGAAACGACACTGATCTACCCTTACCTCAAGAACAAAAACAAATTTCTGATGGGTCACATACATGTTTATGAAAGGTAAATACATAAAGCTTCTAATATAAAGAAATATAGGAGAATATATAAGGACTTGGCAAAATGTGCTTAAATGGGACAAATAAGTCCCTGACCACAAAGGAAAAGATTGATAAATTTGATATCAAGAACTTCTGTTTGTTAAAACAACACTAAGAAAACAAAAAAAGCAAGCCATATCTGGATATCCCCCAACAGTATGTTAATAAAATAGACGATGATCATATAGAAAACAAAAAGAATACCTACAAATCGCTAAAAAGGAGTCAGACAATCTTCTACAAAAATTGGCAAAAGTCTTTGAACAGACACTTCAGAAACGGCTAATGGACAAATGAGACTGGTGCTAAATATAATTAATCATCGAGGAAATTCTAATTAAAACCACAATGAGATACAAGTACACACTCAAGCAAAATGTCTAAAATGTTTTGTAAAATGGCAATACCAAATAATATCAAACATTTGGAAGAACTGAAAGTCTCTTTCTCTGCTGGGGGAATATATGTAGAGCAACTACTTTGGAAAACTGTGTAGCAGTACCTATTAATAATGGTAAATACACGCAAATCCTATGACCCAGAAATTCCTCACTCCTAGATATGGGAGAGCAGGTCAGCTTCAGGGAAGGGATGCATCTTTATGGGCAGTAAAGAAACTATTTGCAGATATCTTACAGGTATGCATCACATGTGTTCACCAAAACACATGTGTGAGAATGTCCATAGTGGTTCTATTTATAGTAGCAAGCAGGGTATCTAGTTATAGCCATTGTGGAATTGCTGTTATCAAATAAATTATTGTGCTCTAAACAGGAATTAGATAAAATATATGACAACAACTTGTAGACAGAGAACAATGACTAAATCAGGGCTATTATCCTTGGGAGAAGGGAAGCACATGAGAAGAATTTCACATTCATCCTAGCTTTCTCCCTAGATGCATTTTTCCAAACCAGAGCATAAGGAAATAGAATCCAGGCAAAGAGCAGCACAGGGCATTAAAACTAGACACCAGGCTGCTGAAGCTGCTGTGATATGCAAGACAGGGTATCAGAGGAGAGTCACAGTAAAGGATTCCCAGAATTCATATAAAAATTCTCGTTGAGCTCTTGACCTCAAGATAGATTACTCATGTGTATGGTAGTAGTCTGGAAGGTCTAGCAGAGCAGATTTACTTGGAGGATGGAGAGTTGTGCAGATATTTTAGAGACTAAACAGTGTTGGGAATTTGTTGAGTTCAGTGCAGTCAAGATGATGACTGAGGGTCCAGAAATGTCACAGTATAAAAACAGGCAATGCCCTCTAGATATAAGGGAAAAAGTGAAACATGCCTGCCTCAACAAACCCTAATGCCAAATCTCAACAAAATCAAGGTGATCTACTGGTGATTTAATTGCCCTCCAGAAAAATGTTAACATTTAACATACTTTGGAAAAGGATTATACAATCCAGAACTTCTAATATGTATCGTCCATATGAATGATCTATGATAAAAATGCACTGGATGCTAGGTATATGAATAAGCAGGCAAAATGATTGGAAATCAGTAGTTGAAATAGTCAATAGAAGCAGATCTGGAGATGGTCCAGATATTAAAAAAAGCAAAGACTAACATATTAAATAAAAATAAAGCAAAAGATGGACAAGGATAAAAAATAAAGCACATCAACAGATAATATGAATCTATACAAATCAAATATATATTCTGCAGCTCAGAAAATACAATATCTGAAACTATGAACTCTTTGGAAGGATTTAATAGAAACTAACCACAGTAGAAGACAGGATTAGTAAATACAAACACAGGTCAATAAAGCATATTCAAAGTGAAGCACAAAAAGGTAAAGAATAGAAATGAAGAATAAATAAGTAATGCATGATATTCACAATGGTATGTTATATATCACTTTAAGTGAATGAAATATAGATATAAATAATGTTGAACAGATCTCAACAATACAATTATGACAGATAAAAACAATAGTGGGATGCTGTTTGAATAAATGCAAACACACACACACACACACAACAGTTCTATATAACTTTTAGTAATATATACAGACTAAGAGTAAGAGAAAGTATATATTGTAAAGATATTTAGCAAATAGTTTATGACAGTGAAGAGAAAATAAGTAGGTTGAGATTGGGGGGTAAATCAAAGGGTACTTAAATTTACTGTGTATTGTTTTATTCATTTTATTAAAAAGAAAATCTGTATAGAAAATATATGACAATTTAAAAAAAATTCTGTGTGGTGGACACATTGTTAATGTACCTTCATACTTTTCTAAATCTTTCCATTTTTTTCTAAATTAAAAACAAAATTAGTGAATGCACTATGCCCATTGAAAAATATTCAAACAGTGTAAAACATGTAATTCCCCTTTGCCATCAGAGCTCCTTGCATTCCACTCCACAAAGATTCAAAATGTTACTTTGTAACCCTTTCCCATGAAGTTAAAGGAGGCTGTGTTGCTCCAAAATGGGAGAATAAACCAAGAAAGAGGGGACACATAATACAAGAGATCCAACACAGTCAAAGGGAATTCCCAGGATGATGGTGAATGCAGATCCTAGGATAAGGGCTATGTACAACCATAGAAGAAAGGAAGCCATATTGCAGAATATGAGAAAACTTCTGGAGAGATTTCTTCAAGAAGATGGATGGAAATCAGAGAAAAACTGATGCTTCAGAGTGGACTGAGTCTTACTCAGTTTTCCTCTGAGAGGACAATTGGCAAAAAGTTTGGGGCTGAGTCAGAAATAAGTACATTAAAAAAAAAAGCAATCAAATAAAAGTTAAGAATTATTAATGTCAGGAAAAGTAATATTTTATGTAAATGAGAATAATAATAGAATACCATAATACTCAACTGTATATTCCATTTTATGTCTATAATTGTCTAAATGCTGAATATCAATCTACTAAAAATTATAATACAACTATACTGGGATAACAAGGGCATGAGGAAATTCCATTTATGGAATGAAATGAAATAGATATAAATCATGTTTAATAGTAGGAAGTTAACACATAATATCTGAAACAAACAAAAAACAAGAAAAAAAAAATCAGGTGATTGGCGTTTTCCATAACAGACTGTAGAAATTATGTGACGATTTTAAATCCATGTAGAAATAACTGGAAAAAGTAGACATTTTTAAAAAATGATTAAAGATAATAAATATCTTTATCTTCCTTTTCTATAACACTATCATCAGTCATCTTATCCCTATCTTTTATGCTACTGTTGTGCTGTGTTTTCATTCTGTCTTGGTTTTTAAATTTCAAATTATATTATTGTTGTTATTACTATTATTTTTGCTTTATACAATGGCTTTTTTACATTTGCTTTATTTTATCATTTTTTTTTGCATTTCACATATTCCTTATGATATCATTCTCCTTCTTTTACACATTTAGAATTTCAGTTAGCAAGAGTTTGTTGGTATAAACTCAGGTTTATTTTTGGAAACTTCTTTATTTTGCCTCTATTATAGAAAGGCATGATTGTTTTGTCTATAAATCTATGTTGTCCGTATCTCATCACTTTGAAAATAGCATTTCACTAACTATAGGTATAGGTATGGGTTCATTTTTCATTATCTTGCCTAGAGTTATTTCCTGGTGTCTTTTACCAATTCTGGTAATTTCTTAAACTTTATCTGCTCAAGTACTCCCTTTCCCTCACTCTGTGTTTTTCTCCTCTGGATCTCTGGTAAGATTCATTTATATTAGGGACTTACTCTCTATCACCAATGTTTCTTAAATTCTATTAATTCTTTAAATCTCTTGTCTTTCTGTGCTGTGTTCTACAAAATTTTCTCAAATCTCTCTTCTGGGTTTTTTATTTATTTATTTATTTATTTATTTTTGATGTTTAATCTGCTGTTTAACTTAAATATTGAATTATTTCAATTATTATGACTTTTAACTTCTAAAAGTTCTAATTGTTCTGTTCAAACTTCCATGGTCAATTCTGTAGTCTCTTATTCCTTACATGTATTTTTGCTACCTTCCTTATGTACTTACTTTACATTCTATATCAAATAATTCAAATTTCTAGAGTTTTGTGGGTCTGATTCTTCTGTCTGTTGTTTCTTTTGACACTTACTCATAGTGTTTTATTTCCTATGTCTCAGGTGATTTTATTTAATTATTTTTATAAAATCATGTCTCAATATATTACTTGTGAGAACTCTTTGGAGCCCCAGTTTAAATAGTTTTCTACCTAGGAGAATTTCTTTTTATTTCTATCAGAGCCAGGGAACCACCACCATCAGCACAGCAGAAATTGTTCCTTTCCATAGGACAGGTGCAGCTTCATTTGTTTACCTCTATGGATTTGTTGTTTTGTTTTGGTTTGTTTCTATCTTTGTCTTTTTCCTTTTCCATGAGGAGATTTGGTGCCTTGGAGAATTTCCCATATTCTCTTGCTTGTTCTTTTGTTTTAAAATTATTTAAAAATATTTTATACATCACTTGTTTTAGTACTGAATTATTGTGGATACTTAAACTTCCACAATGAAAAACATTTATAAAAATACCATAAGGAAATCTTTCAATTCAGTCATGCTCACTTCGTGGTGGGGCACTATGGAAGTAATACCCTTTGTTATCCAGTCATCTGGGAGTTTTGCTTGCATCACAAGTAGATGGGAGTGAAGGCAGTTGTTGTTTAGTAAGCGAACACATGGATACCAAGTACGTAAGCTCCTCTTCTCTGCTGTGGAATTCTTCCCATCCAAGATGGCCAATACAATATACATGATACTTTTCTGTTTATATTTTATTTGTTTAAAAAATAATTGCTGGGCTTCCCTGGTGGCGCAGTGGTTGAGAATCTGCCTGCCAATGCAGGGGACACGGGTTCGAGCCCTGGTCTGGGAAGATCCCACATGCCGCGGAGCAGCTGGGCCCGTGAGCCACAACTACTGAGCCTGCGCGTCTGGAGCCTGTGCTCCGCAACAAGAGAGGCCGCGGTAGTGAGAGGCCCGCGCACCGCGATGAAGAGTGGCCCCCGCCTGCCGCAACTAGAGAAAGCCCTCGCACAGAAACGAAGACCCAACACAGCCAGAAATATAAAAAAATAAATAAATAAAAAATAATTGCTGCAATAGGAAGTACATTCACATGTTTCAAAATTCAGGAGGTACAAAACAATATACAATAAAAATTCTCACATCATATATTGATAATGAGGGAGGTTATGTATGTGTGTTCAACAGGGCATATGTGGGAAATCTCCATACCTTCCACCTGGTTTTGCTATGAATCTAAAACTGCTCTAAAAATTAAAGTCTATAAAAAGTTCCCCCACCTATTTTCCTGTAAACACTCATTTCTTCTCTACTGATCATCCAATATTGGTTTGCATTTTTTTTAAATATGGAAGCTTTAATATCTCTCAGTACTTAGACATATGTTTTAGAGGAACAAAGGTTTCATGAGCATCTAGTTTTTATAAGGATCTATCCCATTGAATTACCACCAAACAGCTACAATGTTTAAATTGATAGATTAACAAATACTCTACGTGAGAGACCACAGAACTTTTAAATGGCAAAGCAAGGGTTCACACTGAGCCCTGTATGATTTTGAAGCCCATACTCTTCCTATTTCCCTACCTTGCCCATACATGGGTGTTTCCTGATCACCATTGGATGAAGCAGAAATGAAAGCCCTATTTGAAGTTTGCAGACATGGATTCTCCTGAGAGACTTTTAATTCAGCAGGAACATAAGTGTTAAATGCAATACAGAACTGTTCTCCTCTTTTGTTATGCGCTTTAGGGCAATCTTGAAGAGGTGAAGCAGATCTCTCATAGCTGCGCTTGCTGTCTCATGAGGCTCCCCCAGGGCAAGTGCACTGTTTGTCGGGTTCATAGCAAGACATGACATTAAAAGAAAGAAAGAGGTTGGCTAAGCTCTATTGGGATGGCTGCCTAGAGTCATTCAAATTACGGGGTAAGTTGGAGGTGGTCTTGTAAGAAGCACCCAACTTGCTGGACTTCATTTCCACCCTGAAGCGCTGGACCAGTTGATGTCCACAGTTTCCTCTAGGTCACATTTTATACAGCAGGAGAGTAAAGAATCATGTTGTTGTCCTTCACCCTTGGGTGAAGGAGCGCTCTCCAGTCCAGAAAGCACAGTCTCCCGACAAGGAAACATCTAGGACAGGGCTATCTTCCCTTCCCTGAATAAAGCTGAGCACCCAGGATGTTTGCAGAGACCATGCCAGGGGTCTCTATTCGGATTTAGCTTGTCTGAAAATTAACTTTTCAGGGGATAGTAAGCCAAGTGTTCAAGTCCATATTGCCTGGTTGCACCTGTTTTTTTTTGTTTTGGGGTTTTTTTTTTGAAGCGATACCATGTGGCAGTTTAGAGGGATGTTTAAGAATCAGACCTGAATTCAGGTCCTGGCTCCACCACACCCTCCCCATGTGACCTCTCCCAGTATCGGCTATCTCAGCTGAAAACAAGAATTTGGTAAGCCTCCTAGTGTTTTTTGGGATAATGGAGTAAAGCCTTTGTTAACTGTGTGCTCCCAGTATCTATTACACTCTCTTCCTCCAGTGCACACTCTGCTCCCGTAGACTCTCCCTCAGGTGTGCTGCACCCATTCACACTGCCTCTCTGGTTTTATTCACACTGCTTCCATTTGTGCACATGCTGGGAGTGAATAACCTTTCCTATCATATAGGATAGTAATTCTCAACACTGGCTGCCCCTAGAACCAACCACTTGGGGAGCTGTTAATAAGCATAGATACCTGGGCTCCACCTCCAGAAATTCTGATTTAATTGCTCCCGCACTGGGAGCCTGCTATAGACTGGATGTTTGCATCCCCCAAAATACATATGTTGAAGCCCAAACCCCCCACAGTGATGATATTAGGAAATGAGGTCCTTGGGAGATAATTATGTGAGGATGAGGTTATCATGGTGGAGCTATCATGATGGGATTAGTGCCCTTATAAGAAGAGAAAGATGCACCAGAGTTCTCTGCCAAATCTTTGAAACTTGGTATATTATGGAAAGAAAGATAAATATTTTCTGCAACTAGTAACACCAGAGATTTGGACTGACATTTCCAATTTTCTCAGCAAGTATAAGGGCGCCTACAAACTGTTCACATTCAAGACTCACATAGTTTTCTTTGCTTTTAAGATAAACAGATCACTACAGACTATTTCTGTGTATTCAAACATGCACCCAGGACTCCACTCAGTCTGAATGTGGTGTGTTTCAAGATCCATTTCATTTCATGTCCTAATTTCTGCAGGAAGTCTTTCTTGATTTTTTTCAACCCACTTAACACTTTTCATTATTCTATAGCTTTTAGCGATGGCATGCTGAATATAAAAATGGGCAATCGCCAGACTATACATGACAGTAGAATTCTAACCCACAACCTCTACAGTAAGCAGCCCCAAATAGTTAGTGATCTCGGATGGCCTCGGACAGCAGTGGCTTGAAGCAGGATCTCAGTTCCCCAACCAGAAATTGAAGCCAGTCTGCAGCAGTGAGAGCACTGAATCCTCGTCACTAGACCATGAGGGCCAGTGGCTGGTGACAAGGCCCTGGCTTGTCTGCTTTGTAGAAATGAATCTCAACAGAAAGACAGAAAGTAGTGAAACAAGTAAAGTGTTTATTAGGTGGGAAAAAAAAGAGTGCGTGTGAATTAGGCACTTGTGGGCAGGCTCAGAGAGAGAGAGAGTCGCCCCTTGTGGTAGTTTAAATCACTTATATGGGACATTTCTTCCGGGTTTCCTCTGGCCAATCATTTTGCTTTGCCTGGCTCTGAGTCCATATATGATATAACTCAGAGTTCTCTCGTGTGTGTGCATGTGTATCTCTTAGCCAAGGTGGATGCAGAGGCCTGTGGGTAGGTTGACATCACCTACAATGGGATGGCTCCTCCCTCCCTTTTTGACCCCCGAGGAGCCATTATGTGCATGTGTAGCCTTTCTGTGCATGTGTATACAGGAAGGTCTCCTTGACCTCGAGAATGAGAAATATGTGGTCTCTTTATCTCTTAGCTGAGCAGGACTCAGCTCCTTTCTGCCCCTGCTCTTATCTTTATCTTGGAGTATCTGTTCACAGGGGACAGACTCTAGCTGCTCAGCCTGTGGCCCATCTATCTTCTGCCTCATTAGGACTTGATTAATAATTGACAATTTCCCTAATTTTTGCCCCTGCCTCCAACTTAGGACCAGCCAATCACATGGAGTGTCCTGCTTCTAGTTACCTCACTTGCAGCTTCTCCAGGCCCACAGTCTCTAGTCAGGGCATACCTGAAGCCTTCTCTGTTCTCCACTATAAAGTTTTTCCACTCCTCTGCCTGCCTTTGAGTCTCTGCCAAAAGGTAAGTGATATAGTAAGCTCTGAATAAATACTTAGTTCTCATTGACTTCAACAATGATTTCAACCACACAGCAATGTTAATTATTCAGGGGATCTTAATACACTTGGCAACTGGGAGGTTGGACTTTTGTTTTCTCATTCTGACTCTTAGCATTCCCTTAACTGACCACACACCTGGCTGGGAAAGGAGCAGGGATGAGAGAGCATGTGCATTGTGTCAGAAGTCTCTGCCGCAACTAAACTTTATCATGTGAAAAATCAATGGAAGGAGAGTGAGCTTTGAAGCTAGTCAAGCTTGGATAGATGGCTAACACTGACACTCACTAGCTGTGTGACATTGGACCCAGGACTTACACTTCAGGGCCTCCATCTTTTCACCTACTGAATGAGCAAGAGAAACACCTACCCCCTAGGGCTGTTGGGAAGAACACAACATAGTCATAAAATCAAGTGGCCAACATGCTTGCCCCAGCGGGAGCTTAAATAATGCCAGTCCCTCATATTCTTCCCTTCCTGGATATTTCTATTTAAATACGTATCTCATATGAACTTGATTTGTTATTACTCACTTCTTTCAAATCAAAGAGTAACTTGCTACTCATGTGGCCCTTTAATACTAAAGGCTCTTAATACTTATTAACACAGATTATTCCCCCAGGACTTTTTTCTACAAGTCAATTGTCTCGATGTTGAGGGAACAGCAATGCCTAAGCCATGCTTCCTGTTTGCTCACAGTTTAATTGAGGAGAAAAGTCATCACTCAAACAATTAAAGTAGATGATGTCATACGATATGCCCGACTAGTGACAAAGGTGACAACTGTTACTAGAGTTCATAGGGAGGGACATCAGGTACGTGGTGACCTGAAAATGATGTGTAGTCAAGTTGGAGTACATCTGGGTGCTGAAACACACATAGAATTGGCTAAAAATCACAAGTGCAGTTTTAAAAATATCACTGTGAAAATAATACATCCTTGTTGTATTGAAATTTTGGAAGACACAAAAAAAGTTAAAAAGAGAAATTATCCATAACCCACATTCTGGAGATAATCACTGGTAATATTTTAATATTTTTACTCAATCTTTTTTACTATACATAGTTTAAAAATAATTTGTTAAACAGAGTTATAAAGATTAAATAAATGTGCACATATATACATATATATTGTTTCAGTATGATTTTTCTCAAATAATTCATCACGGGCATTTTCCTATATTATCAGAAGCCTCTGTACTTAGAAATTGAACAGGTGTAATATTCCTCAAAGTTTATGAAGTGGGGTGTAAAGGTCTTCTATTATTCATGTAATCAAATTGTTGTTTATGTTATCCTCTATTATGTATATTTCCATTTTTCAATATTACAAATAAAGCTGATAAATAAGGCAGCACTGTGGATCTTTTCACACAAACTATTTTTCTGAAGTTTGGATTATATCTTTAGATTCCCAAAAGTGGGATCACTAGGTCAAAGAGCAAGAGCATCTGTGAAGTTCTTGGTACATATTGGAAAATGTTTTTCATAGGGTCAGACACACCCCATCTCAGGATTTCAAGAGAAGGGGGCTACAAGAAAGAGGGGAAGCCATCCCTTGTTACAGAAACAGAATGAGTGAGTAGGTGGGGTTTTTTTTATGGGGAAGAGGCTGTATCATCAGCAAGACCTAGCCCAGTCCTTGGCATTGAGTATTGGTCCAATAATTACTCGATGAGTAAATGAAAGCTGCAAAGAGGAAGAATTGTGGACAAGTTGGGAAAAGCAGAATGGAAACGTTATTTTGGAGGAGGTGAAGTCTTTGATAAACATTGTGAGACAAGATCGGAGAGGGCTGTGGAGGGTCCTGAATACCGGAGTGAGGGCTTTGGATTTGACTCCATAAACCAACAGGAGCCACAGAAGAACTTTGCAAGGGAACAACATGATAAGAATAATGAATTTTGCAAATAATGCTCAGGGTATTTGTGTGAGGGTTGGGAAAGACTGGCTGCAAACAAATAAACCACTGGTGAGCTTATAGGAGTCAAGATTCTCTGTATTCAGCTATCTATTTCAATTATTTAAATGTAAAGTAAGACTATTTGGGATAAGGGAGTGGGGACAGGAATGGAAAAGAGGTTGTGAGAAAATAGTGCAGGAGGATTCCCTGGTGGTCCAGTGGTTAGGACTCTGTGCTTTCACTGCCCAGGGCCCGGGTTCAATCCCTGGTCAGGGAACTAAGATCCTGCAAACTGTGTGGTGCAGCCATAAATAAATAAATAAGTGGAGTTGATAAGTTACTGGACGTGGGGAGAGGGAACATGGGAGGAGCCTAAATGACCTCTACGGGAACACTAGGATCCTCTTCATAGGCGTGGGGGCTCCAAGAGGGAGCTGGTTTGGACAGATTGATGCTATATGAACACCTGGCATCTGGATCTCAAGAGAGATGGGAAACAGACCTAAGGACGTGGAGGGTCTCATCTATGGAAGAGCAATAGATGCAGGTCTAGAAAACTCTAAGGTTTTGGTTAATAACAGATGCAGGAGGGCTGAGGTCTGATTAAATTAGGGGGACAGTTTTTATGACTCAAAGGAAATCAAAGAAACAAAGGAATAAGTCATAAGATGTTTACACAAATAATTATTGTGAGGTCAGTGATTACAAACAGCAGGGTTTTATTTACTAGTGAAAAGGCTTAGGGCTAACCATCATAAAAAGAAAGAGAATAATAGAACCTAAAAATACAGAAACAAAAAGTCTTTCTACTGCTGGGCCATCCCAAGCTATAAGAAATTCACTTCATTATTGTTTTCCAATCTATGCTCACAGCCACTATGCCAAAGGAGGTTAAAAGGCTGGAGGACAGATGGGAAAGTTGGCTCCAGGATCACAAATCATCTGTGAAGTCTAGGAAAATCCATCCAATCAGCAAGCAGTCTGGAAATCCATGAAGCAAACAGACACCAAAGGACTTAAACCATCAAGAAGTCAGAGGGTTGAGAGGAGAAATACGCACATGGGCCCTTGTTGGAGGCATTTAGCAACCATACCAGACCATTACAGCAATTAGGCATTCTCCTAGCCCTACTGCAGGCATGGTTGTGATGATTCCTCATGGGAGTGTAGAGCACCACCTCCTGTGCGAGGCATGGAAACCACCTTGGCAGTGTCCCAAAGCTGCCCAGGCCGACATCTCATGCACCACATCCTTGCTTGGTAATCTGGTATCAGAAGGGCTGTTCAGCTCCCTTAGGAGGTCACCTTGGTGCAGGAGAACTGCCACCCTAATAGATGTTCTGGCAGGATGGCTGCAGTGACTGCAGGACATTCGTATCCAACTCAGATGAACAATGTGTCCTTACAATGAAAATGCAATCACAGAAAGTGAGAAATGAACAAAACAAACCAAGGATGGCAAGGAGGGGCCTTGTGGGAGTCCAAAGCAAGTCAAGGCAGAAACAGTAAAAGGCTGTGTACTGAGAACTTGCTTGGGCGCTTGTCTCATGTCAGCCGCTTCACATATATCATCTCAACCAATTCACAGAGCTGCCCCGCCCTGCAAATGGGGGAAATGAAGCATTAAATAGATGGCTAAAGTTTTGGGGTCTGTGGGGCCCCTAGCATGGACACTCAGCCCCTCTCTGACCTCTCCCCATCGTTGTGGTTCTGTCTGTGTATCTGAGGCTGCAACAGAGGTGGGCAGAGGACTTTGGTCAGTGTTTCCTTCTAGAAATATTCCAATTCTAATTTAAAATTAGCCTACTGTTAGGAGACTTGCCCTCAGCCCAGGCACTGCCCTTCACTTCTCTGTGGTCTTGGGAAATTCACTCTGCCCCTGGGACACTGGTAGCAGGAGAAGGAAGCCTGGTGGGAAGAAAGCCTGGCATTCGGTCTGGTTAGAAGATGCATTATAGGGCTGGGCCTCTGCTCCTGTGTCCTAGGACTTGGGTAAGGACCTGACCACCTGGGTCTGGCAATGCCCCTTGTCTGTACATTGGATTAGAATACCCACCTCCTGGAGGAGTTGTAGGGATCAAATGTGAAGTATATAGGAAAGTGCTTTATAAACTCTCAAGGGCTATCTGTGTGTGAAATAAATATTTTTCTAAATGAGTAATAAGTAACACATATATCACATCTTGGGCATATGTGCATGCATGGTTCCATCCCAAGATAACACCTTGGGGGACTGCACACTCATCCCAATGACATAATCTGTCCTTGGGACTTCCTGGAGTTTATAGGCCAACTAGGAAGTAAAGACTCTGAGCTTCGTTTGACTCCTAAGGGATGAAAAGCCAGAAGCACAGCAGTGGGAGATGTAAAAGAACTATAAGTGGGAGGCAGAGGAAATAAAGAGCAGGAAGAGCCAGGCTCTGGGGACAGTTATGTCAGGACACAGATCTCTGCCACTTCGCTGCACCTGCCCCAACGAATAACCAAGGACCAAGCCTCTCTGGGCATCCTTGTCTTCATTGGTCGATGAGACAACAGCATCTTAATTGCAGGCTCACATCAAAATGAACTTGGGTAATGTCTCTAACTGCCCGGCAAGACATGGAAACCATGTAATTGAACAGTGGCAAATAAACCAGGAAGAATGTTCTGAGGTCTTCAATCTTCCCACTAAGTCCCTGTGGGCCAGTAGGTCAGTCCCCACTGTCCCTTGGGGACTCCATGTCATCTTGTCCTATGTCAGATCTGCCTTTGGGTTAGAGTTCAAAGATGAAGAAAGGCAGGAACAGGGAGGTTATTGATCAGTGGCGTTATTCTTTCAAGATGGTTTCAGAGCCAAATTAAAAAGCACTGAAAGAAATGTGTTTCATCCTTTGATGACTAGACCTCATTTTTGACCAAATGCACAGTGTCCAGTTGAGGTAACTCCTCAGTGACCAGATCAGGGATATTAGGATTATTATGTGAGATGATGTAAATGGAAGCACATCTCACACGTGGTCAATCTATTTATTTAAATTTGAGCAATAATAAGTTCTTTGCAATTGAATTGGCTTTATTGAAAAGGTATCATGTATAAGAACTGACTAACTTACTGTGTAGCTGGATGGAAGAGAAGAAATATCTATTCCACTATTTTCATTTTGAGGATGTTACCAGAGAGGCACCAAAACTTCCTTAAGGACGTACAATAAACTCAGGATGAACCAGAACTTGAACACTGTTCTACAGAAATCTTACCAGGCAGATTCTTCTATTTTTCCCAATTAAACATGAGAGAATAAGGCTCAGAGAAGTTAAGTAGGTTGTCCAAGGTGACATAGCTCATAAATGACAGGGCCAGAATTCAAACTCAGACAGTGTCAAACATAAGGCTATACTGCTTCTGAGTCAAGGCTACCTGGAGGGTAAGTACTGAAATGAAATGGGGCTGGCTTCAAACACCAGTGGAAAAACCATGAAATTGGCTTTTTTTGTCTTAGATGCAGGCTGCAGTTCCAGGGCCAGTATCCGGGTGGTGCTTCCATGGGTTTGCATGCCCCATGGAGCTGTCCTCTCCCAGCAGACCTCTGAATGAGCTGTACACGTGTCCACCTCAAGCTCAAATCATCTCTTCTCTTAGTGGTCAGGGAGGGCCTGGCTATTTGTCTTATCACACTGTTCAGAGAGGCCTCTGTCTCTTGCTAGAAAATTTGGGGTGAATTTGATAGCTCTGGGGCCTCTTGAGGCTGAATGATCTGAAGTTTAAAGTTCTGTTAATGTGAGTAACCGTGAGCAAACTGTGAGAAGGGGTGATGAGGGATGAGGGAGTTGGACCTGGGAGTAAAGACAGGTCAATTGAGAAATAGACCTGTCAATTACTTAAACTCTCTTCACATATGGACATTGCAAAGAGATGGGTGACTAGGTTTTGACTGGAATATCCACTTGTCAGATGAGTAAAATCTGTTAAAAAAAAAAACAAAACACCAAAAAACGAAAAACGAAACAAACAAACAGAACTCCAGGGCACACACGGTAGAGAATTTTTTTTCAAAGTCATTTAGATTTCCACATGTGAAAAATTAAGACATTTCTAAATGCTGAGGGCCTAGAAAGCGAGTGGGAGGAGCTGGCAGCAGAAATGGGACCCTCCCCAGCCCCTCATGCTGCTCTGCACATCCTTTCATGTGCTCGAGGGCTAAGGCCAGTGGGCCAGTGATTTCCATTATATTCTTTCCAAAACACATACACATTCTCATCTCACAAACCTCTGAGCCACAGGTGCTCCCCCTCCCACCCAACCCCCAAGCAGAAGAAGCAGAAGCTCAGCAATGTCATCGCAAGGTGGGTTGGCAGCAGAGCCTGGACAAGAACACCTGTCTTCTGACTCGAGGGTCAAAGTTCTTTCCATGATATCTCACAGATCTGAGCCTCCACAACAGAACCCCAGGCATGGCGGTGCATGGTCTGGGCTAGCTCCATCTGATACCAGCAGTGGGAGCCTGGAGAACACCAAGGTACTCTGGTCTGCTTCCTCATATGTGTACTGGGCTGATGGCCCCCACCTGTAGATGTGCATGAGCAAGCAGGTGAGATGATGAGGTCAGTGACCCAGCACCTGGCAGGTGTGCAACATTCGGTAGTTCCCATTCATGCAACTGACATTTCCCAGAAATCCCAATGTTCCAGTTTCCACAGTAGGTTCTGGGATACCAAAGATGGTCAAGAAGAGCTCCAGCTTCCAAAGAGCTGCCAACGTAGCTGCCAGGGAAGTAGGCAGCTGTGTATTACAGGTGCTCTACCAAGGTCCCGGGGAAAATGGGTCAGGAAGGTTGTGAATAGAGGAAATGCCATATTGGTGCATAAAGCATTGATGCCTCCACACCTGCAGGTCTCACTATTCTCCCCACCTTCGCTCTTTAAAAAAAAAAAAAAAATTAATTAATTAATTAATTAATTTATTTATTTATGGCTGTGTTGGGTCTTCGTTTCTGCGCGAGGGCTTTCTCTAGTTGCGGCGAGCGGGGACCACCCTTCATCGCGGTGCGCGGGCCTCTCACTATCGCGGCCTCTCGTTGTGGAGCACAGGCTACAGACGCGCAGGCTCAGTAGTTGTGGTGCACGGGCTTAGTTGCTCCGCGGCATGTGGGATCTTCCCAGACCAGGACTCGAACCTGTGTCCCCTGCATTGGCAGGCAGATTCTCAAGCACTGTGCCAAAAGGGAAGCCCCCCCCCCCCACCTTCACTCTTAGGAACAGGAAGAGGCTGTCAGTGTGGAGTGACCTCAAGGTGGCCCGGAAGCTGTCTCCTGAACATAAAAGTTCTCTCACAACTCAACAAGACCAGCTGGTGGAAATGTATCCTCTGGTGGGTCGAGAAATATGACTAAGACTGTGTTTTCTTTGAAGAAATGCCACCTTACACTATTAGCTATTGACACCTTACTGCAGATGATTTAATCAGGGTATTTCACTGATAGGGAAGTACACCACAGTTCACATTTTACCAGCTCGGGAAGCTTTCACTGACTATTCTCTTTGGAAGGGTTCAAAGTTCATATTTATATCAGGGAGATTCATCATTCACTTTGAAGAGCAATCCCAGATCCGTTTTTTTTGCATGTGTCCTTGAAATAGCTCAAGACAGATACTGCGGTGGTAATTTCAAACACAGTATAAATGATGCCATAACTGTGAGGTCTCAAGCTTTCAGAGCCTCAAGTAGAAGTAAACCAAGCAAGAGGTTTGTCAAGCCCTGGAGGGAAAATAAATAAAACTGCAATCTTGGTAAACGTTCAGATCTCTGACTGATTTGTAAGCTTTCAGCTGAAAACTTAGGGATGTGGGGGGGAGGGGTACATTCATCTTCCCAGCTATATCAATGTCACTAGACACCAATGGTGATGAGTCTCAAAAGTGAATTATCTGTAAGATGAGGAAATAGCAAATGACTTTCAAATAAAATATAACTTATTTATTGTATAGATTTAAATGAATATAATCTATTATCTTTTTTTTAACATCTTTATTGGAGTATAATTGCTTTACAATGGTGTATTAGTTTCTGCTTTATAACAAAGTGAATCAGCTATACATATACATATATCCTCATATCTCTTCCTTCTTCCATCTCCTCCCTCCCACCCTCCCTAACCCACCCTTCTAAGTGGTCACAAAGCACCGAGCTGATCTCCCTGTGCTATGCAGCTGCTTCCCACTAGCTATCTATTTTACGTTTGGTAGTGTATATATATGTCCATGCCACTCTCTCACCTTGTCCCAGCTTACCCTTCCCCCTCACCTTGTCCTCAAGTCCATTCTGTAGTAGGTCTGCGTCTTTATTCCCATCCTGCCCCTAGGTTCTTCATGACCATTATTTATCTATTTTTTTAGATTCCATATATATATGTGTTAGCATACGATAGTTGTTTTTCTCTTTCTGACTTACTTCACTCTGTATGACAGACTCTAGGTCCATCTACCTCACTACAAATAACTCAATTTCGTTTCTTTTTATGGCTGAGTAATATTCCATTGTATATATGTGCCACATCTTCTTTATCCATTCATCTGTTGATGGACACTTAGGTTGCTTCCATGTCCTGGCTATTGTAAATAGTGCTGCAATGAACATTGTGGTACATGATGCTTTTTGAATTATGGTTTTCTCAGGATATATACCGAGTAGTGGGATTGCTGAGTGGTATGGTAGTTCTATTTTTAGTTTTTTAAGGAAACTCCATACTGTTCTCCATAGTGGCTGTATCAATTTACATTCCCGCCAACAGTGCAAGAGGGTACCCTTTCCTCCACACACTCTCCAGGATTTGTTGTTTCTGGATCTTTTGATGATGGCCATTCCGACTGGTGTGAGGTGATATCCCATTGTAATTTTGATTTGCATTTCTCTAATGATTAATGATGCTGAGCTTTCTTTCACCTGGTTGTTGGCAATCTGTATATCTTCTTTGGAGAAATGTCTATTTAGGTCTTCTGCCCATTTTTGGATTGAGTTTTCGGTTTTTTGATATGGAGCTGCATGAGCTGCTTGTAAATTTTGGAGATTAATTCTTTGTCAGTTGCTTCATTTGCAAATATTTTCTCCCATTCTGATGGTTGTCTTTTTGTCTTGTTTGTGGTTTCCTTTGCTGTGCCAAAGCTTTTAAGTTTCATTAGGTCCCATTTGTTTATTTTTGTGTTTATTTCCATTTCTCTAGGAGGTGGGAAAAAAGGATCTTGCTGTAATTTATGTCATAGAGTTTTCTGTCTATGTTTTCCTCTAAGAGTTTTATAGTGTCTGCCTTACGTTTAGGTCTTTAATCCATTTGGAGTTTATTTTTGTGTATGGTATTAGGGAGTGTTCTAACTTCATTACTTTACATGTAGCTGTCCAGTCTTGTCAGCACCACTTATTGAAGAAGCTGTCTTTTCTCCATTGTATATGCTTGCCTCCTTTGTCAAAGACAAGGTGACCATATGTGCGTGGGTTTATCTCTGGGCTTTCTATCCTGTTCCATTGATCTATATTTCTGTTTTTGTGTCAGTACCCAACTGTCTTGATTACTGTAGCTTTGTAATATAGTCTGAAGTCAGGGAGCCAGATTCCTCCAGCTGCATTTTTCTTTCTCAAGATTGCTTTTGCTATTCGGGGTTTTTTGTGTTTCCATACAAATTGTGAAATTTTTTGTTCTAGTTCTGTGAAAATTTCCATTGGTACTTTAATAGGGATTGCATTGAATCTGTAGATTGCTTTGGGTAGTAGAGTCATTTTCAAAATGTTGATTCTTCTAATCCAAGAACATGGTATATCTCTCCATCTGTTTGTATCATCTTTAATTTCTTTCATCAGTGTCTTATAGTTTTCTGCATACAGGTCTTCCGTCTCCTTAGGTACGTTTATTCCTATGTATTTTATTCTTTTTTGTTGCAATGGTAAATAGAGTGTTTTCTTAATTTCACTTTCAGATTTTTCATCATTAATATATAGGACTTCTGTGCATTAATTTTGTATCCTGCTACTTTACCAGATTCATTGATTACGTCTAGTAGCTTTCTGGTGGCAACTTTAGGATTCTCTATGTATAGTATTGTGTCATCTGCAAACAGTGAGAGCTTTACTTCTTCTTTTCTGATTTGGCTTCCTTTTATTTATTTTTCTTCTCTGATTGCTGTGGCTAAAACTTCCAAAACAACGTTGAATAATAGTGGTGAGAGTGGGCAACCTTGTCTTGTTCCTGATCTTAGGGGAAATGGTTTCAGTTTTTCACCATTGAGGATGATGTTGGCTGTGGGTTTGTCATATATGGCCTTTATTATGTTGAGGTAAGTTCCCTCTATGCCTGCTTTTTGGAGGGTTTTTATCATAAATGGGTGTTGAATTTTGTCAAAGCTTTTTTGGCATCTATTGAGATGATCATAAGGTTTTTATTCTTCAATTTGTTAATATGGTGTATCACGTTGATTGATTTGCGTATATTGAAGAATCCTTGCATTCCTGGGATAAACCCCACTTGATCATGGTGTATGATCCTTTTAATGTGTTGTTGGATTCTGTTTGCTAGTATTTTGTTGAGGATTTTTGCATCTATGTTCATCAGTGATATTGGCCTGTAGTTTTCTTTCTTTGTGACATCTTTGTCTGGTTTTGGTAGCAGGGTAATGGTGGCCTCGTAGAATGAGTTTGGTAATGTTTTTCCCTCTGTTATATTCTGGAAGAGTTTGAGAAGGATCAGTGTTAGCTATTCTCTAAATATTTGACAGAATTTGCCTGTGAGGCCATCTGGTCCTGGACTTTTGTTTGTTGGAAGATTTTTAATCACAGTTTCAATTACAGTGCTTGTGATTGGTCTGTTTATATTTCCTTTTTCTTCCTGGTTCAGTCTCAGAAGATTGTGCTTTTCTAAGAATTTGTCCATTTCTTCGAGGTTATCCATTTTATTGGCATAGAGTTGCTTGTAGTAATCTCTCATGATCCTTTGTATTTCTGCAGTGTCAGTTGTTACTTCTCCTTTTTCATTTCTAATTCTATTGATTTGAGTCTTCTCCCTTTTTTTCTTGATGAGTCTGGCTAATGGTTTATCAATTTTGTTTATCTTCTCAAAGAACCAGCTTTTAGTTTTATGGATCTTTGCTATTGTTTCCTTCATTTCTTTTCATTTATTTCTGATCTGATCTTTATGATTTCTTTCCTTCTGCTAACTTTGGGGTTTTCTTGTTCTTCTTTCTCTAATTGCTTTTGGTGTAAGGTTAGGTTGATTATTTGAGATATTTCTTGTTTCTTAAGGTAGTATTTTATTGCTATAAACTTCCCTCTTAGAACTGCTTTTGCTATATCCCATAGATTTTGGGTCATCTTGTTTTCATTGCCATTTGTTTCTAGGTATTTTTTAATTTCCCCTTTGATTTCTTCAGTGATCTCTTGATTATTAAGTAGTGTATTTTTTAGCCTCCATGTGTTTGTATTTTTTACAGACTTTTTCCTGTAATTGATATCTAGTCTCATAGTGTTGTGGTCAGAAAGATACTTGATATGATTTCAATTTTCTTAAATTTACCAAGGCTTGATTTGTGATGCAAGATATGATCTATCCTGAAGAATGTTCCATGAGCACTTGAGAAGAAAATGTATTCTGCTGTTTTTGCATGGATTGTCCTTTAAGTATCAATAAAGTCCATCTTGTTTAATGTATCATTGAAAGCTGTGTTTCCTTATTTATTTTCATTTTGGATGATCTGTCCATTGGTGAAAGTGAGTTGTAAAAGTCCCCTACTATTATTGTGTTGCTGTTGATTTCCCTTTTTATGGCTGTTAGCATTTGCCTTATGTATTCAGGTTCTCCTATGTTGCGTTCATAAATATTTACAATTGTTATATCTTCTTCCTGGATTGATCCCTTGATCATTATGTATTGTCATTCTTTGTCTCTTGTAATAGTCTTTGTTTTAAAGTCCATTTTGTCTGACATGAGAATTACTACTCCAGCATTCTTTTGATTTCCATTTGCATGGAATATGTTTTTCTATCCCCTAACTTTCAGTCTGTATGTGTCCCTAGGTCAGAAGTGGGTCTTTTGCAGACAGAATATATAGGGGTCTTGTTTTTGTATCCATTCAGCCAGTCTATGTCTTTTGGTTGGAGCATTTACTCCATTTACATTTATGGTAATTATTGATATGTATGTTCCTATTACCATTTTGTTAATTGTTTTGGGTGTGTTATTGTAGTTCTTTTCCTTCTCTTGTGTTTCCTGCCTAGAGAAGTTCCTTTAGCATTTGTTGTAAAGCTGGTTTGGTGGTGCTGAATTCTCCCAGGTTTTGCTTGTCTGTAAATGTTTTAATTTCTCCATTGAATCTGAATGAGATCCTTGCTGGGTAGAGTAATCTTGGTTGTAGGTTTTTCCCTTTCATCACTTTAAATATGTCCTGCCACTCCCTTCTGACTTGCAGGGTCTCTGCTGAAAGATCAGTTGCTAACCTTATGGGGGTTCCCTTTTATGTTATTTGTTGTTATTCCCTTGTTGCTTTTAAAATTTTTTCTTTTTATTTAATTTGTGATAGTTTGATTAATATGTGTCTTGTTTTTCTCCTTGGATTTATCCTGTATGGGACTCTCTGTGCCTCCAGGACTTGATTAACTATTCCCTTTCCCATATTAGGGAAGTTTTCAACTATAATCTCTTCAAATATTTCCTCAGTCTCTTTCTTTCTGTCTTCTTCTTCTGAGACCCCCATAATTTGAATGTTGGGGCATTTAATGTTGTCCCAGAGGTCTCTGAGACTGTCCTCAATTCTTTTCATTCTTTTTTCTTTATTCTGCACTGCAGTAGTTATTTCCATTATTTTATCTTCCAGGTCACTTATCCGTTCTTCTGCTTCAGTTATTCTGCCTATGATCCCTTCTACAGAATTTTAAATTTCATTTATTTTGTTGTTCATCGTTTGTTTGCTCTTTAGTTCTTCTAGTTCCTTGTTAAACGTTTCTTTTATTTTCTCCATTCTATTTCCAAAATTTTGGACCATTTTTACTATCATTACTCTGAATTCTTTTTCAGGTATACTGCCTATTTCCTCTTCATTTGTTTAGTCTGGTGGGTTTTTACCTTCCTCCTTCATCTGCTTTGTTTTTCTCTGTCTTCTCATTTTGCTTAACTTCCTGTGTTTGGGGTCTCCTTTTCACAGACTGCAGGTTTGTAGTTCCCATTGTTTTTGGTGTCTGCCTCCAGTGCCTAAGGTTGGTCAGTGGGTTGTGTAGGCTTCCTTTTGGAGGTGACTAGTGATGGTGTTCTGGTGGATTAGGCTGGATCTTGTCTTTCTGGTGGAGGTCCACGTCTGGTGGTGTGTTTTGGGGTGTCTATGAACTTATTATGATTTTAGGCAGCCTGTCTGCTAATGGGTGTGGTCGTGTTCCTGTCTTGCTAGTTGTTTGGCATAAGGTGTCCAGAACTGTAGCTTGCTGGTCGTTGAGTGGAGCTGGGTTTTGGCATTGAGTTGGAGATCTCTGGGAGATTTTCACCGTTTGATATTACATGGAGCTATGAGGTCTCTGGTGGACCAATGTCCTGAACTCGGCTCTCCAACCTCAGAGGCACAGGCCTGATGCCCTGCCAGAGCATCAAGACCCCGTCATCCACACGGCTCAGAATAAAAGGGAGGAAAAAAGAAAAAATTAAATTAAATTAAATTAAATTAAAAAGTTATTAAATTAAAAAATAAAAAATAATTATTAAAATTTTTAAATTAAAAAGTAATTAAAAAAAGAAAGAAAGAAAGAAGAGAGCAACCAAACCAAAAAACAAATCCACCAATGTTAACATGTGCTAAAAACTCTACTAAAAAAAAAAAAAAAAAAAGGACAGACAGAACCCTAGGACAAATGGTAAAAGCAAAGCTATACAGACAAAATCACACACAGAAGCATACACATACACACTCACAGAAATAGAACTGTTATAAATATATATATTGTAGCTCCCAAAGTCCACCACCCCAATTTTGGGATTATTCATTGTCTATTCAGGTATTCCACAGATGCAGGTACACCAAGTTGACTGTGGAGCTTTAATCCGCTGCTCCTGAGGCTGCTGGGAGAGATCTCCCTTTCTCTTCTTTGTTCGTACAGCTCCCAGCCATTCAGCTTTGGATTTGGGCCCGCCTCTGCGTGTAGGTCACCTGAGGGCATCTGTTCTTCGCTCAGACAGGACAGGGTTAAAGGAGCAGCTGCGTCGGGGGCTCTGGCTCACTCAGGCCGGGGGGAGGGAGCAGTACGGAGGAGGCGGGGCGAGCCTGCGGCGGCAGAGGCCGGCGTGACGTTGCAACAGCCTGAGGCGCGCCATGGGTTCTCCCGGGGAAGTTGTCCCTGGATCACGGGACCCTGGCGGTGGCGGGCTGCACAGGCTCCCGGCAGGGGTGGTGAGGATAGTGACCTGGGCTTGCACACAGGTTTCTTGGTGGCGGCAGCGGCAGCCTTAGTGTCTCATGCCCGTCTCTGGGGTCCGCACTGATAGCCGCGGCTCGCGCCCATCTCTGGAGCTCCTTTAAGCCGCGCTCTTAACCCCCTCTCCTCGCGCACCAGGAAACAAAAGGGCAAGAAAAAGTCTCTTGCCTCTTCGGCAGGTCCAAACCTTTTCCCGGATTCCCTCCCGGCTAGCCGTGGTGCACTAACCCCTTCAGGCTCTGTTCACGCCGCCAACACCAGTCCTCTCCCTGGGATCCAACGGAAGCCCGAGCCTCAGCTCCCAGCCCCGGCCGCCCCGGCGGGTGAGCAGACAAGCATCTTGGGCTGGTGAGTGCTGCTCGGCGCCGATCCTCTGTGCGGGAATCTCTCCGCTTTGCCCTCCACACCCCTGTGGCTGTGCTCTCCTCCGTGGCTCCGAAGCTTCCCCCCTCTGCCACCCCTGTCTCACCCCGCGAGGGGGCTTCCTAGTGTGTGGAAACCTTTCCTCCTTCACAGCTCCCTCCCACTGGTGCAGGTCCTGTCCTTATTCTTTTGTCTCTGTTTTTTCTTGTTTCTTTTGCCCTACCCAGGTGCATGGGGAGTTTCTTGCCTTTTGGGAGGTCTGAGTTCTTCTGCCAGCATTTAGTAGGTGTTCTGTAAGAGTTGTTCCACGTGTAGATGTATTTCTGATGTATTTGTGGGGAGGAAAGTGATCTCCCCTTCTTATTCTTCTGCCATCTTGAGGCTCCTCCCCTCTATTCTCTTTTATATGTCATCAGTTGAACTATGTACTCTTTTAAACCATTTTATCTGAAATAAAAATAAATAAAAAAACTGACATAGCAAGCAACTTATCTTTGCTTTCAGAGAGTGTTTGGAGGTTTGCTTCTTTGAGGAATTAGTGCAATAATAATTTTTGATTTTTGTTTTGCAACTTGACACTTCTGTCGTTAAGACTTATAAGAGCAGGCAGTGAACCACAGTCTCCAAGGACAGATCTGCAATCCTTCTCTCTCATGAGTGCCTGGCAGCCTGGTTGGTACTGCTCCCATATCTGCAACAAGTAGAGATGCAAAAGAAGCACACACACACACCCCATGCAAACCCTCTGCCGTCCAGAGTACACTTCTCCCCTCCGATTTGCCTGGTGATTCATTTCTAGTTGTCTTTAAGCTCCAGTGTAAGTACAGCCTTCCCTAGGGTTGTCATTTCCAGCCCAACTTGGGCTCAATGCCTGTCCCCAGCTCCCCCTGGTCCCTGCACAGACTGCTGCATATATGTTCTCTTTTTACTGCTGTCTCCCTCACTGGGCCTCGCTCATTCTTATACCTCGAGGGTTGGCACTCACTGACTGGCCAGGCCGACCACACAGACTAGATCCCTGGGGCCAACTGTCTAGAGTCAGGTTCCATACCAACCCTTACTTAGCCTAACTCCCCCCTCTTACCACACTGCCCCAACCTCTAACCCTCTGCTTCATGTTTGATTTGACTAATAACTGTGTTACATAGTACTTTATAGTTTACAAAGCATTCATGTGTTTGTCATTTGGTTTCATGCCCTAGATAATATCATGACTTTGTGCCTCCAGGGGAAGCTGAGGCTTAAGGAGATAGTCACTTTGTAGAGCCCAGGCCTTTGGACACCAATTTCACTGTTCTTCCAGCAGGAGTGCCCAGTGCTGCCTCTCTAGACCCTGAGAGCAGAATGCTCCCACCCTGGTCAGGTTCCTCCAGGCCCAACATCCAGCAAGATCCCTCTTCCTTCAGCCCTGGTGCCCACAGAACAATACTTCTCCCTTCTGCTGGTTATTTTTATGGTGACACCTGCTCCTGTAATAGTGGCCTTTGGGTGATGTGTCAATCTCCAAATACACCCCCCCACACACAGATACATACACCGCTCCACACAGATATCTACCTAGTCATACACACACCTACACCCCCACACACATATCCACATATGCATGCATCTATCCACACATACATACTCATATACATGCATGCATATACACATATACATATGCATATAAGCACACACATGCACACACACACATACCCATCCCTAGCTCTTTGACTTTGAGATACTTGTTTCCTGTTCTTATAATGCACCAAGAACTTAGTATGAAACCAGCCATATGGGAGGTGCAAAGTGAAGATCAGGTCTGTTATGTTTGATTTCCAGGGCAGCACATATTTCCAGGACAGAATATCCAGCTCAGTGGTGCTTCAGTGCCCACACAAACCCACCTGGACCCTAATAAGTCAGGTTCTTTCCTTTCATGGCTGCCCTTCAAAGAAATCCTCCCCAAAATTTTCTTTGTGGTGCTGCCCTTAAGCAGAAAGTCAGGAACAGAGTCAACAGGAGGTTTAACTGTGTCCCTATGAGAAAGAGATCAATTCATTTTTCATTCCCCGTGGAGTCTGCATCATTTAAAAAGTAATTGAAACCACGGTGGATACATACCATTATACATTTATCCAAACCCATAGACTGTGAAACACCAAGAGTGAACCCTAATGTAAACTGTGGACTCCGGGTGACAATGACGTGTCAGTGTAGAATCATTAATTGTAACAAACACACCACTGTGGTGGGGATGTTGATAATGAAGAGGCTGTGCTTGTGTGGGGACAGGGGGTAAATGGGAAATCTCTGTTCCTTCTGCTAAATTTTGCTGTGAACCTAAAACTGCTCTAAAACATAACGTCTATTTTAATAATTATAATTGAAACCAAGGCTGGAGAAATACACAAATTGTTTAGCCAGTACTAAAATGGGTGTCAGCTGACTCCCACTGTTTATCGAGAAAGAACTGTCCACAGAAGGTATACACAGCATAGAGAAGCCACAGGCAAAGCCAAGGAGGAAGATTGCCTTGTGACATTAGGAATCTGGGACACAGTGAACTAGGGCTGCCATTGTATCTCTGAGGGAAGTGCTCTCATGGGGGCTCAGAGTGGCATGGGCAAGGGTATTTACTTCAGCATTCGGCAAGCAACCTAAATGCCCTTCAGTACTGGAGAGCAGTGAATGAACCATGATGCATCCATACTGGGGAAAACTATGCAACATTATAAAATGTGTCTTAGAGATGATCTCTAATTAATTATTGATTAGAAAAATAGAACCATAAGTAAGAAGGACCCTATTTATAATACACACACACACACACTCATTGCATATTTAATGTCAATCTAGATACCTTTGGGGTAAAGTTGTATTGGGAGTTTGTAGTGAAGAAGGATAGCTTGCACATTTTCTGTGTGTTTTGAACTCTTGGAATAATAACACATTCATAATTTATTTATAGGAATTATAAAAGGAGTAAATTGTTTACTGTATATAAAAATTTCACAAAAAAATTTTTTATTATCTACTGCATTTGAGGGACTGAATATAAGTTATTGCTGATTTTCATACATAATCAGGCAAAGCAAAAAAATGTCATCTCATTTCTCTTGTGAGGGATTTGAGGCACACAGGGTTAAAGGCGTTTACTTAAGTTCACGAGACCAGGAGCACCATCCAGGGCTGCCAGCTCTTTGTGCACTGTGTCTGCAATTCTTCAGCCAAATACACCATCTTTGAGGTGCAGATATTGTCATAAACTTCAAACTCTAAAGCTCACAGCTGAGTATGAGGTTTCAAGGTGGACACAGGAGGGCTGGTCAGTGCAAAGGTAGGAAATCATACAAAATTAATCCTGGACTCTTCCCATTTTTATTTTAGAAGCTCTGCTACAATCCTCTTAAACTCCTGGCTCCCCCAAGGTTCTATTTCATACCCCTACCCAGAAGGTTTAAAGAAGAGTCTAACTCATTGCCCAGGTTAAAAGGTTCTTACACAGAGTATTGATTTATTAAGTATTTGTCAGATTTCTCCTTCCTCAACTCTGTCAGTATTTACTAAGTTCTTCTATTCTGGGCACTATGCTAGTTAATGGGCCAAATATAAAGGAGATACAGACCTTACCTTTAAAGAGTTTAATGTACATTGGGAAACAGTCTAGGCTTCATTAAGTTATGAATGTATTCATTCATATACCTATAAATACAACTATGTGAATATGCTGGGAATAGGGCCACATTAAAAGAGAAAGAACATTTTTACCCTAAAGGAGCTTAGGATAAAACAAAAAGTAATTGAGCCTCCATAACTTCAGGTATTGTATTACTTAGTGAAGCAGCAGTTGAGGAGCACTTACTCTGTGAGGCACACTTTGCCAAGTGCCTGAGAAGCTGGTGTGCACCATGCAATCCTTGCCCCCCAGGTGATTAGAGTCTGGTAGGGACAGGAATGCCAGCTGACAATGGCAGCAGTGCAATTCTTACTCAGGGCTCATAGACACATACTTCAGCTTCCCCTGGATTAGATCACATGTTAAGAAGGGAATGTAACTACTGAGAGAGGCAGACATTGAAGAACCATATACTACAGCCCACATGCACACCAAGCCAGCTCCCATTGGACCTGGTCTTCACCCTCCTCTTCCTCCTGTCAGAGTTTGTCTGAACACCTGCCCCAGTGCTCTAAAGATTGATCCCCCACTGCCTTGATGTCCTCAGGGTCCAAATGATCTCTGCTCTGTTCAAAATCCTGCCCTTCCTCCAGGTGATGCAGGATCCAACATTCCTGGGTATGAGCCTAAATATCCTCCTTATCTATGGTTTGAAGTCTTTCTTCAGCTGTTCTGTCTAGTTTAAGCTGAATAAGCAAAACTACCTCCTGGTCCAGCAGACACCAGAACATATTAATTTTTCCCAGCCCCAAGAACAGGACTCAGTATCAAATTCTTGCCATGGTAGAATTCTCTGTCAGCTGTTTCTCCTCATCACATCCTTTCCAGTTCATTGCACAATTCTTCATGTGGATCCCCACATTTATCTGCCTGATATATCATCATGTAGGAATGTGATTGTTTACAGAGACTGAACACCCAGTATGAGGGAGGCTGCTATGGATACCTCATGAAGTGCTTGCCCCCTTTTTAATGAACCCAGCTTCATAATATTTAATAAGATTACTATCTTGCTCTACTGCAGAGTCTTGTTAACATGAAAAAGTGGTCTTCACTAACAGCATGAAGTATCTCAGATAACCAACATGAAGAATGCCATGTAACAAAGGCACAAAATAACAAAATAATCAGTTTTTGCACTCAGATGTCTTCTAATATTGCTCACACTTTTATAAGATCAGCAACAACTGTAATAAATAATGCAGAGGCTTGGTGTGTCCCAAGCTCTCTGTCACCAGCCAGGACTGAATTGTGGAATGAAAATATTTCATTTGGGGTACTCTGTACACAACCATATATTTGTCAATGTTTTTATAACTCTTAAGACTTCATGAATATAATCAGCCCTGTATCCTTTCACAGACTGAGGACATCAAAATATATGTAAAAAGACAGGTCTGATGATGCTCTAATTCCCCTTATTGCAGTGGCAACACCGTTAAGGGTTTGCATGCAGTTTTATTGAGTACTACTGTTATAGGAGTTTATCAGTTGGCTATGAAAAAAAAAAAAGTTCTTTTGGAATAAAACTTATACTAGGACACATTTTGTAAAACTATAATTTTAAAACAATTTTGTGTATCCATTTGAAAAATGACAGCATTTTGTGGTTCCTAAAATCTATTACGTTCATTAGGTTACACTGTTACAAGAGGTTATAAACCACTTCTCTTCCCCCAAAATAAGGAATGAAATAGCAAAAACAACCCTCCCAGCCCCTTCTTCACATGGAGATGTTCCAATTCACTCTCAGAAAAGCACTGAAACTTAGGACTGGGAGAAAACAGAAATATTCTTCTTACCCATTTCCTTGCTTTGGGTTGGAGAAAAATATTACTTCGTCAAGTGAGGTGAAAACCTAGTTATAAAATCATTAAAAGGGAATAAAAAATCTTTATCCATCTCCTGTCACCAGTTCTAACTGTTCATACTCAGTGTCAAGAAATACTTTTCTCCTATTTAAACTCTGCCAATGTCATGGTTCTCTGGGTTCCACTTCATCAGCCAACCCAACAGGAGGCTCCCAGAAGTGACTCTGAAACACCCAGTACTCATTCATCAGCTGGTACCACTAGACTTCCGGATGGATGGTTGCATGGATGGATAGATGAATGGATGTGTAGATGGATGGGTAGATGGGTAGATGGATGGGTGGATAGATGGGTGGATGAATGATGGATGGAGGGATTGGTGGATGGTTGGATGGCTGGATGGCTGGGTAGGAGGGTGAGTGAGTGGATGATGGATGGATGGATGAGTGTGTGCTCAGAAGCTGGGGCTTTGAAGTAAGTCAGACAAGTTTGACGTTGGCCAAGCCAACTTTCACTTTCATGTGCTGAGCCAGCCCCCTCCAGGAGACAGAGCCTATAATTCCTGTGTCACAGACTAGCTGTGCCAGTTTAACAAGATAATGCATGCATGGGGTGTGCTAACAATGGGCCTAGCTCATCACAGGCCTCAGGGTATGAGGACTGCTGTTGTCTGATTACCATGGTTACTATGTTGAGTGCATTACATTCTTCTCTCCTCAGGGTATCAATCTTTCCTAAGCTTCAACACGTCTATGCAAAGCATCTTGTTCTTTTTGTCAAGTAAAATTATTTTTGTTTCTGGTGGTTTTATCTTCTTTTGTAAACTTCTCCTCACATTCTCCTTAATACCGAAGTTCTACTTATCTCTCTTCTCTTAGGCAGACCAGGACTCACTAAGTGAGGCCTCAGCTCCCCAGCAGGCTTTCCTGGTAGCCTGCTGAGTCACAGCTTTCTGGTGCATCCATGACTCAGCATCAAATTAGATTTTATCTTAAATGTGCGTTTGTTGAGCACCTGACCTACATTCTAGGCCTCACGTCTGTTTAGACTTCTCATGATCAGCCCAGAAAGCAAGGCTGAAGCAAACTACATTTATCTTCTGGAGTCATGTTAATGCACAGGCAAGACATGGTTTTGCTAGATTGGTTTGTGTTTGTGGTTATTATCATACTTGGCTTGGAAAGTTGGTACTGAAGAATTTCCCTATCTCTTAGATCACCTAATATAGGATGTAGGGCCTTTATGTGTTTCAGTCTTTATCTGGGTCATGTATGTGAATAGATTCCAAATATATCAGAAGGGCACTTTTAGGATATATCACTACCAAGAAAGTGGGACTTTTCTAAATTTTATCAAATGCATTTTTCTAACCATACTGGTATGAAATTAGAAATCAATTACAAGAAGAAAACTGAAAAATTAATAAATGTGTGAAGATTAAACAACATGCTACTGAACAACCAATGGGTCAGGGAAGAAATTTTTTAATAAGAAATTTTAAAAAAACAAGATAAATGAAAATAGAAATGCAACATGACAAGCTTATGGAATGCAGCATAAGCAGTTCTAAGAGGGAAGCTCATAGCAATAAATGTTACTTCAACAAACAAGAAAAATATCAAATAGACAAATTAACACTACATCACAAAGAACAAGAAAAATAAGAAGAAATAAAGCTCAAAGTTGGTAGAAGAAAGGACATAAGAGGGTACTATGTACATGAATAAATTGTACAACCTAGAAGAAATGGATAAATTCCTAGAAACATACAAACTACCAAGCCTGATTCATGAAGAAATAGAAAATCTGAGCAGATCAATCACTAATAAGGAGATTGAATCTGTAATTAAAAACCTCCCAATAAACAAAAGTCCAGGACCAGACGGCAAGGACACCACAAGTAAAAAAAAAAAAAAAATTACAGGTCATTATCCCTGATAAAATAGATGTAAAAGTTAAATGATGCAAAAACTCTCAACAAAATATTAGCAAACCAAATTCAATAATATATTAAAAAGATCATATACCATGATTGTGTGGGATTTATTCCAAGCATGTAAAGATGGTTCAACATTCACAAATCAATCAATGTACTATAACATATTAAAAATAGAGTATAAATCATATGATCATCTTAATAGACACAGAAAAAACATTTGACAAAATTCAAAAATGATAAAAAACTCTCAACAAAGTGGGTGTAGAGGGATATACCTCACACAATAAAGACCATATATGACAAGACCACAGCTAACATAATACTCAATGGTGAAAAGCTGAAAGCTTTTCCTCCAAGATCAGGAACAAGACAAGGTCGCCCACTCTTGCCACTTTTATTCAACATAGTATTGAAGTCCTAGCTAGAGCAATTAAGATAAATAAAAGCCATCCCAACTGAAAAAAGAAGAAGTAAAACCATCACCCTTTGCAGATGACATGATATTATAGATAGAAAACCCTAAAGATTTCATAAAAAATCTGTTAGAATTAGTAAATTCAGTAAAAGTGCAGGATACAAAATCAATACACAAAAAACCTGTTGTGTTTCTTTACATTAATATTAAACAGTCAGAAAAAGAAATTAAGAAAACAATCCCATTTACAATTGCATCAACAAGAATAAAATACCTAGTAATAGATTTAATCAAGCAGGTGAAAGACCTGTACACTGAAAACTATAAGACATGGATGAAAGAAATTGAAGAAGACACAAAAAATGAAAAGATAGTCTGTGTTAATGGATTGAAGGAATGAATATTATTAAAATGTCCATATGCAAATCTACAGAATGCCCAAAGCAATCTACAGTTCAGTGCAATTTCTATCAAAATTCCAATGGCATATTTCACAGAAATAAAACAAAAAATCTTAAAATTTTCATGAATCCACAAAAGGTCCCAAATAGCCAAAGAAATCTTGAGGAAGAAGACCAAAGTGGGAAGCATCACATTCTTTGATTTCAAACTACACTACAAGGCTATAGTAATCAAAACAGTATGGTACCAGCACAAAAAGAGGCACAGATCAATGGAACAGAATAGAAAGTCCAGAATAAACCTACACATATATGGTCAACAAATATACAACGAAGGAGCCAAGAATATATACGGGGGAAAGGACAGTCTCTTTTATAAAACTGGATGGCCACATGCAAAAGAATGAAACTGGACCACTATCTTACACCATACATAGAAATAAACTCAAAATGGTTTAAAGACTTGACTGTAAGAATTGAAACCACAAAACTCCTAGAAGTAAATATAGGCAGTAAGCTCCTTGATAGGGGTCTTGACAATGACTTTCTGAATTTCACACGAAAAACAAAGGCAACAAAAGCATAAGTAAATGAAAGTACGTCAAAGTAAAAAGCTTCTGCACATCAACAAAATGAAAAAAACAACTTACTGAATGGAAGAAAATATTTGCAAATCAAATATCTGGTAACAGGTTAATATCCAAAATATATATAGAAGTTATACAACTCAAGAGCAAAAAAAGAAAAAAGAAAAAAAATCCAATTTAAAAAATGGGAGGAGGATGTAAATAGACAGTTTTCCAAAGAAGACATACACATGGTCACAGGTACACTAAAAGGTGCTCAACATCACTAATCATCAGGGAAATGCAAATCCAAATCACAATGAGACATCACGTCATACTTATTAGAATGGCTATTATCAAAAAGACAAGAAATAAAAAATATTGGTGAGGATGTGGAGAAAAGGGGATTCCCTGTTTGTGGGAACATAAATTGGTACAGCTTCTATGGAAAACAGTATGTAGGTTCTTCAAAAACTTAAAAACAGACCTACCATATAATCCAGCAATTCCACTTCCAAGTGTATATCCAAAGAAATCAAAAGCACGAATTTGAAAAGATATATGCATTCCCCATGTTCACTGCAGCATAATTTAAAATAGCCAAGATACAGAAGCAACCTAAGTGTCCCTTGATGGATGAATGGATAAAGAAAATGTGATATTATATATATACATATATGATATTATTCAGTCACAAAGAAACAGGAAATATTGCCATTTGCAACAACATGGATAGATCTTGCGGGAATTATGTTAAGTGAAATAATTTAGACAAAGAAAGATAAATACTGTATGATATCACTTATATGTGGAATCGAAAAATAAAACAAACAAACCAACAAAAACTCAGCTCACAGATACAAAGAACAGATTGGTGGCTGCCAGAGGGGTGGAAAACTGTGAGGGGAGGCTTTAAATGGGTGAAGGGGGTCAAAAGGTACAAACTTTCAGTTATAAAATAAATAAGTGCTGGGGATGTAATGTACAGCATGGTGACTATAGTTAGTAACACTGTATTGTATACTTGAAAGTTGCTAAGAGAGTAGATCTTAAAAGTTCTCATCACAAGAAAAAAATTTGGAACTCTATATGGTGATAAATGTTAACTAGACTCACTGCAGTGATCATTTCACAATATAAACAAATATGAAATCACTATGTTGTATACATGAAATTAATATAATGCTATATAGAAATTATATTCCAATTAAAAAATGTGTATGGGCTTCTAAATAATTCAATGTAAGAGGAAAGGCCATGGTCAATTTGGCTTTAAATGCCATCTTTGTATAATTCCAGGCACGCAGTATCTACTCAAACATTTTGATGCATGAACCAGGAAGTAAACAGCAAACTTTTTCTCTGGCTCAGTTCTGTGAATTAAATTTGGGGTCCAACATAATAAATTTCAATAGGCCACAAGCCCAGTACAGCTTAAGGCACCCTGAATCCAGCTTCTTTGCATTTCTGCAGTCACCTATTTATGCTTCTACCGTGAAGCCAGGACTGTAAATCCCATTTCCTAGCAAAGTAGATGAAAAGGCAGTAGCTACTCTAAGGACCATCTTGAATGTGGGCCAAATCAGGTGAGGTCAGGTGGGATAAATAGGCTGAGGCCATGGCCTCATATGTGCCTATGTCCTACAAGGGCAAGCTAGAGTCCTTCCAGCCTCTGGAAGCAACCCTACCAAAAAACGGGAAGGAAGTCCTGCCATTCCAAACTCTGTGAATCTGTGAAACTTCTCAGTGTGGACTCAAGATTATTTCACTGGTCCCAGCACACAGGATAATCCCTGTGATTCAGGAAGAGCCTCAGCTACCGGAATATAGCTAGCCACTGTGTGTCTGTGTGATGCACAGCCATCCTGCAATGAGGCACATGAGTAAACAGAACAGAGTACAGGGGATCAGACTGGAGGATTTCATGCAAAAGTAAAATAGATTACTCTGCTACAAGGGATTCTGAATCATCTTCTCTATTTAAAAACAGTGTTATATGTATTCATTAGCTGTGACAAATGTACCATGGTAATGTAAGATGTTAACAATAGGGGAAAATTGGTTGGGGTATATGGAAACCCTGTACTATCTTAGCAAATTTTCTGTAATTCTATTCTAAACATTTTTAAAGTTTATTTTTAAAAATAGTCTTAATGCGGGTCATATGGTAGTTCTACATTTAGCTTTTTAAGGAAAATCCATACTGTTCTCCTTAGTGACTGTATCAATTTACATCCCCACGAACAGTGCAAGAGGGTTCCCTTTTCTCCACGTCTTCTTCAGCATTTATTGTTTGCAGATTTTTGATGATGGCCATTCTGACCAGGGTGAGGTGATAGCTCACTGCAGTTTTGATTTGAATTTCTCTAATAATTAGTGATGTTGAGCATCTTTTCATGTGTTTGCTGGCTATCTGTATGTCTTCTTTGGAGAAATGTTTATTTAGATCTTCTACCCATTTTTTGATTGGGTTTCTTTGTTTGTTTTGGTGAATGAGAATAGCCCTTTAAGGGCCGTTTTTTATTTTTTATTTATTTTTTGAAGTTTTGAATTTTATTTTATTTTTTATACAGCAGGTTTTTATTAGTCATCAATTTTATACACATCAGTGTACACATGTCAATCCCAATCACCCAATTCATCACACCACCACTCCCACCCCCCCACAGCTTTCCCCCCTTGGTGTCCATACATGTGTTCTCTACATCTGTGTCTCAATTTCTGCCCTGCAAACTGGTTCATCTGCACCATTTTTCTAGGTTCCACATATATGCGTTAATATATATTTGTTTTTCTCTTTCTGACTTACTTCACTCTGTATGACAGTCTCTAGATCCATCCATGTCTCAACAAACGACCCAATTTCACTCCTTTTTATGGCTGAGTAATATTCCATTGTATATATGTACCACATCTTCTTTACCCATTCGTCTGTTGATGGGCATTTAGGTGGCTTCCATGACCTGGCTATTGTAAATAGTGCTGCAATGAACATTGGGGTGCACGTGTCTTTTTGAATTATAGTTTTCTCTGGGCATATGTCCAGTAGTGGGATTGCTGGGTCATATGGTAATTCTATTTTTAGTTTTTTAAGGAACCTCCATACTGTTCTCCATAGTGGCTGTATCATTTACATTCCCACCAACAGTGCAAGAGGGTTCCCTTTTCACCACACCCTCTCCAGCATTTGTTGTTTGTAGATTTTCTGATGATGCCCATTGTAACTGGTGTGAGGTGATACCTCATTGTCGTTTTGATTTGAATTTCTCTAATAATTAGTGATGTTGAGCAGCTTTTCATGTGCTTCTCAGCCATCTGTATGTCTTCTTTGGAGAAATGTCTATTTAGGTCTTCTGCCCATTTTTGGATTGGGTTGTTTGTTTTCTTAATAGTGAGCTGCACGAGCCGTTTATATATTTTGAAGATTAAGCCTTTGTCCGTTGATTCATTTGCAAATATTTTCTCCCCTTCTGAGGGTTGTCTTTTCATATTGTTTATGGTTTCCTTTGCTGTGCAAAAGCTTTGAAGTTTCATTAGGTCCCATTTGTTTTTATTTCCATTACTCTAAGAGGTGGATCAAAAAAGATCTTGCTGTGATTTATGTCAAAGAGTGTTCTTCCTATGTTTTCCTCTAAGAGTTTTATAGTGTCCGGTCTTACATTTAGGACTCTAAACCATTTTGAGTTTATTTTTCTGTATGGTGTTAGGGATTGTTCTAGTTTCATTCTTTTACGTGTAGCTGTCCAGTTTTCCAAACACCACTTATTGAAGAGGCTGTCTTTTCTCCATTGTATATCCTTGCCTCCTTTGTCATAGATTAGTTGACCATAGGTGTGTGAGTTTATCTCTGTGCTTTCTATCTTGTACCATTGATCTATGTTTCTGTTTTTGTTCCTGTACCATATTGTCTTGATTACTGTAGCTTTGTAGTATAGTCTGAAGTCAGGGGGTCTGATTCCTCCAGCTCCGATTTTTCCCTCAAGACTACTTTGCCTATTCGGGGTCTTTTGTGTCTCCATACCAATTTTAAGATTCTTTGTTCTAGTTCCATAAAATTGCCATTGGTACTTTGATAAGGATAACATTGAATCTGTAGATTGCTTTGGGTAGTATAGTCATTTTCACAATGTTGATTCTTCCAATCCAAGAACATGGTATATCTCTCCATCTGTCGGTATCATCTTTAATTTCTTTCATCACTGTCTTACAGTTTTCTGCATTCAGGTCTTTTGTCTCTCTAGGTAGGTTTATTCCTAGGTATTTTATTCTTTTTGTTACAGTGGTAAATGGGAGTGTTTCTTTAATTTCTCTTTCAGGTTTTTCTTCATTAGTGTATAGGAATGCAAGAGATTTCTGTTCATTAATTTTGTATCCTGCAACTTTACTAAATTCATTGATTAGCTCTAGTAGTTTTCTGGTGGCATCTTTAGGATTCTCTATGCATAGTATCATGTCATCTGCAAACAGTGGCTGATTTACTTCTTCTTTTCCAATTTGTATTCCTTTTATTTCTTTTTCTTCTCTGATTGCCATGGCTAGGACTTCCAAAGCTATGTTGAATAATAGTGGTGAGAGTGGACATCCTTGTCTCGTTCCTGATCTTAGAGGAAATGCTTTCAGTTTTTCACTGTTGAGAATGATGTTTGCTGTGGGTTTGTCATATATGTCCTTCATTATGTTGAGGAAAGTTCCCTCTCTGCCCACTTTCTGGAGAGTTTTTATCATAAATGGGTGTTGAATTTTGTCAAAGGCTTTTTCTGCATCTATTGAGATGATCATATGGTTTTTAATCTTCAATTTGTTAATATGATGGGTCACATTGATTGATTTGCATATATTGAAGAATCCTTGCATCCCTGGGATAAATCCCACTTGATCGTGGTGTATGATCCTTTTAATATGTTGTTGGATTCTCTTTGCTAGTATTTTGGTGAGGATTTTTGCATCCATATTCATCAGTGATGTTGGCCTGTAATTTTCTTTTTTTGTAGTATCTTTGTCTGGTTTTGGTATCAGGGTGATGGTGGCCTCATAGAATGAGTTTGGGAGTGTTCCTTCCTCCACAATTTTTTGGAAGAGTTTGAGAAGGATGGGTGTTAGCCTTCTCTAAATATTTGATAGGATTCACCTGTGAAGCCATCTTGTCCTAGGCTTTTGTTTGTTGGAAGATTTTTAATCACAGTTTCAATTTCATTACTTGTGATTGGTCTGTTCATATTTTCTATTTCTTCCTGGTTCAGTCTTGGAAGGTTATACCTTTCTAAGAATTTGTCCATTTCTTCCAGGTTGTCCATTTTATTGGCATAGAGTTGTTTGTAGTAGTCTCTTAGGATGCTTTGTATTTCTGTGGTGTCTGTTGTAACTTCTCCTTTTTCATTTCTAATTTTACTGAGTCCTCTCCCTCTTTTGCTTGATGAGTCTGGCTAATGGTTTGTCAATTTTGGTTATCTTCTCATAGAACCAGCTTTTAGTTTTATTGATCTTTGTTATTGTTTCCTTTGTTTCTATTTCATTTATTTATGCTCTGATCTTTATGGTTTCTTTCCTTTTGCTACCTTTGGGTTTTGTTTGTTCTTCTTTCTCTAGTTCCTTTAGGTGTAAGGTTAGATTGTTTACTTCAGATTTTTCTTGTTTCTTGAGGTAGGCTTGTATAGCTATAAACTTCCCTCTTAGAACTGCTTTTGCTGCATCCCATAGGTTTTGGATCATCGTGTTTTCATTGTCATTTGTCTCTAGGTATGTTTTGATTTCCTCTTTGATTTCTTCAGTGATCTCTTGGTTATTTAGTAATATATTGTTTAGCCTCCATGTGTTTGTGTTTTTTACGTTTTTTTCCCTGTAATTGATTTTTAATCTCATAGTGTTGTGGTCAGAAAAGATGCTTGATATGATTTCAATTTTCTTAAATTTACTGAGGCTTGATTTGTGACCCAAGATGTGATCTATCCTGGAAAATGTTCCATGTGCACTTGAGAAGCAAGTGTAATCTGCTCTTTTTGGATAGAATATCCTATAAATATCAATTTAATCTATCTGGTCTATTGTGTCATTTAAAGCTTCTGTTTCCTTATTTATTTTCATTTTGGATGATCCGTCCATTGGTGAAAGTGGGGTGTTAAAGTCCCCCACTATTATTTTGTTACTGTCAATTTCCTCTTTTATAGCTGTTAGCAGTTGCCTTATGTATGGAGGTGCTCCTATGTTGGGTGCATATATATTTATAATTGTTATATCTTCTTCTTGGTTTGATCCCTTGATCATTATGTAGTGTCTTTCCTTGTCTCTTGTAACATTCTTTATTTTAAAGTCTATTTTATCTGATATGAGTATTGCTACTCCCGCTTTCTTTTTATTTCCATTTGCGTGGAATATCTTTTTCCATCCCCTTATTTTCAGTCTGTATGTGTCCCTAGGTCTGAAGTGGGTCTCTTGTAGATAGCATATATATGAGTCTTGTTTTTGTATCCAATCAGCAAGCCTGTGTCTTTTGGTTGGGGCATTTAATCCATTCACGTTTAAGGTAATTATCGATATGTATGTTTCTATGACCATTTTCTTAATTGTTTTGGGTTTGTTTTTGTAGGTCTTTTTCTTCTCTTGTGTTTCCCACTTAACGAAGTTCCTTTAGCATTTGTTGTAGAGCTGGTTTGGTGGTGCTGAATTCTCCCAGCTTTTGCTTGTCTGTAAATGTTTTTGATTGCTCCATTGAATCTGAATGAGATCCTTTCTGGGTAGAGTAATCTTGGTTGTAGGTTCTTCCCTTTCATCACTTTAAGTATATCATGCTACTCCCTTCTGGTTTGTAGAGTTTCTGCTGAGAAATTAGCTGTTAACCTTATGGGAGTTCCCTTGTATATTTTTTGTCATTTTTAACTTGCTGCTTTCAATCATTTTTCTTTGTCTTTAATTTCTGCCAATTTGATTACTATGTGTCTCAGCATGTTTCTCCTTGGGTTTATCCTGTATGGGACTCTCTGCACTTCCTGGACTTGGGTGGCTATTTCCTTTCCCATGTTAGGGAAGTTTTCAACTATAATCTCTTCAAATATTTTCTGGGGTCCTTTCTCTCTCTCTTCTCCTTCTGGGACCCTTATAATGTGAATGTTGTTGTGTTTAATGTTTTTCCAGAGGTCTCTTAGTCTGTCTTCATTTCTTTTCATTCTTTTTTCTTTATTCTGTTCCACAGCAGTGAATTCCACCATTCTGTCTTCCAGGTCACTTCTCCGTTCTTCTGCCTCAGTTATTCTGCTATTGATTCCTTCTAATGTAGTTTTCATTTCAGTTATTGTATTGTTCATCTTTGTTTGTTTGTTCTTTAATTCTTCTAAGTCTTTGTTAAACATTTCTTGCATCTTCTCACTCTTTGCCTCCATTCTTTTTCCGAGGTCCTGGATCATCTTCACTATCATTATTCTGAATTCTTTTTCTGGAAGGTTGCCTATCTCCACTTCATTTAGTGGTTTTTCTGAGGTTTTATCTTGTTCCTTCATCTGGTACAGAGCCCTCTGCCTTTTCTTCTTTTCTATCTTTCTGTGAATGTGGTTTTTGTTCCACTGGCTGCAGTATTGTAGTTCTTCTTGCTTCTGCTCTCTGTCCTCTGGTGGATGAGGCTATCCAAGAGGCTTTGTTTGTTTTTTTGATATTGAGCTATATGTGCTGTTTGTATATTTTGGAGATTAATCCCTTGTCAGTCCCTTTGTTTGCAACTATTTTCACTACTATATGACCCAGCAATCCCACTCCTAGGCATATACTCAGAGAAAACCATAATTCCAAAAGATACATGCACCCAATATTCATTGCAGCACTATTTACAATAGCCAGGACATGGAAGCAACCTAAATGTCTATAAAACAGAGAAATAGATAAAGAAGTTGTGGTACGTATGTACAATAGACTATTACTCAGCCATAAAAAGAAACGAAATTGTACCATTTGCATAGATGTGGATGGAACTAGAGACTGTCATACAGAGTGAAGTTAGTCAGAAAGAGAAAAACACATATTGTATATCAGCACATATATGTGGAATTTAGAAAAATGGTACAGAAGAACCTATTTGCAAAGTAGAAATAAAGACATAGATGTAGAGAAGAAATGTTTGGACAGTAAGCAGGGAAACAGAAGGTGGGATGAATTGGGAGATGGGGATTGACATATATACACTACCATGTGTAAAACAGAGAACTAATGAGAACCTACTGTATAGCACAGGGAGCTCTACTCAGTGCTCTGTGGTGGCCTAAATGGGAAGAAAATCTAAAACAAGAATGGATATATATTCTCCTCCAACACCCCACTCCCGCTCAGGTGCACAGGGATTGCAGGGCTATGATTGGAGGCCTGTGGGGCCTGAGGAGTCTGAGGGCCAGCTGGGTCCTGGGTTACTTGTTCTCTCCCTGATGATGGCAGGGCAGGGTCTGGCGACCTGTCCCTGAAGGTGCCACCAGCAGAGATCCGCCTCCTCAGCCAGGCCTGGGCACTGGTGGGAGGACCCAGTCTGGACAACCGCTCAGGGGCAGCACGATCACTCGGTGCGAGGACATCCCACCCCCACCCCTGCTTAGCAAGGACCTGGCCCTCGGAGGGCAAAAGGACCTTGAACAAGTAAAATGAGGGTTTATCATTTCAGGAGTCTCCATAATAAGAGTAGCAAGGCATCCATCTCAATGTGTGCTTCCATGTGCTATGATCACAAACATCTTATGCATAATTGTTGTAATTATTGTGATAGTTTTAACAGTAATGGAGTTGTCTTCTTTTGAGTCTGTGTCATATAGTAATTATGGACAAGCGAAACTTGGGAGAGAAATTTCATGTGTTTACTGGGCTTCTACCCCTTGGAATTTTGCACTGCATTCACATATACAATCTTCAGCTGTGTTGGTTTGTGTCGCAAAAATGATGCTCATACACTGTTACAGAGGAAGCTGAGAGTGCTTTTTAAAAACCTTAGAAATGTGAGAATTTTCCTGATGTGGACCTAATGATATATCTGTGTAACAAAGCTGCTACATAGTCCACAGATTTTGTGCAAAAGAAAATATAAAACAAGTTGAATTTTTCTTTTCAATATTTAAGAAAATTCTTCACACATATTTTTGTAGGCTCCAGTTGAAAAGCTTTTCCCTAATTAAATATGATATTATTACATGAATTTATTTTCTAGGTACTCTGAACAGCTGTCAACTCTTCCTAATGGAGCTTTTGTAAGACACCGTAAAAAAAGATTTGCGATTGTCTCTAGAGCACAAGCTACACAGACTTGGAGGATGATATTGTGTAACTCTCAGGAGAATTTCAAATAATTTATGCCTCTACAGGTAAAGAGTATATTTCAGTCTGAGTTCTTCTACCTGAGGTAGCTATCTGAACAAAGTATGAATCAAAATGCATCCAATTAATTCCCTTCATTGACTGCTCCTCTCCTCATTAAAGTTCTTTTCTGCCCTGAAAAAAAAAAAAAAGAAGGGATATATGTATACATATAACTGATTCAGTTTGCTGTACAGCAGAAACTAACACAATGTTGTAAAGCAACTATACTCCAATAAAATTTTTTTTAAATAGTCTTAATCCATTTTCTCCCAGGGTTTTGTTAATGCAATTTTTATTTGTTTCTCAAAATTTAAATAATGTTGCGTCTATAATTTTGAGTCCTATATTTTCAACTTGTATACTAAAGTAAGCACTTTCATGTTGTTATAAAAGATTTGTGAACATTATTTTTAATGGCCTCATCATGATCATTAAACAGATGTATAATAGTTTAATTACACACTTTCCTATGTTGAATACTTAAAAAGAAAAACACTAACAATTCTTCCCAGGGAAGCTTTGGTTGCATAGAGATCAACACTGTGCCAAAATCTTCTCCTTCCTTCCTTGTCTGATGCTTTGAGGTACATAGCCTTTCTGGGCTAGGTTACTGGTGGTAAGTTTGGCCTGGTTTTCACTATATGGGTTAATTTCTTTATAATGTGTGGATGAGATTCTGCGATCTGGCTCGTCTCGCAGAAGTTTTTACCTGTCACATAAACCACAGGACATGTAAGACTTACTCAAAGGCACTTTTGACAATTGCACTATTATATCCATTAAACCCAGACATCATCCCAGATACTGCGTTAGTATCAGTCTCCCAACACAGTAGACCTGGAAGCTGAGGCCAGCCTCCCACAGGCAGCTGAGAAAGGGAAATCAGACACCAAGGCTCTGCTGAGTGATGACCTTGACCCCAAAGACTCCTATCAGGTTATCTGTCTCTCATGAATGGCTCTTGTATGCAAGGCTACCACTCAGTGGGGCTTTGGCTACTGCCCACTGAAATCATGGGATAAAATCAGTCTTCCAGTCCCTGGAAAACCAGGTGAGAAGTGAAATCAGCCACTGGTTGGATTCAGGAAACAGGGCTGCTGCCACTGAACTTTGTCATCAAGAGAGGCCATGGCATGTCACAGGGAGCACAGCTGATATGCATCAGCCAGGCAACAGAAAAGTCCAAGAGAACAGTATACTCTCTCTCCCACTGAGACACTTCCACAAGATGGTTTGGTCTTGGTAATGGAATCATTTTCCTGGTGGTGACAGCTCCCTTCCCCTTTCCAAGGTAAGTATACTGTCCTGGCTACTTAAAAATATCAGTGCCAGTTTTTCTTTTATAACAGGCTTCATAGATATTCTGTCCCAGTCTTGGGTACAATTTTTGAGTGATAAAAATTGTATTGCTGGGCTCCTCTTGAGAGCCCATTTTGTGCTCTGCTAGCAAAGGATTAATGGAGAGATGTGATTTGCCTCATTAATTAACCCACCCCCAGTTCCTTCCACCATCCAACCCCATCTCCCTCAAAAAATTTCATGGGTATAATGCCAACGAACTGTATTTCTTGATGCTCATTTCTTTTCCTGGCCACTCCAAATTTGTACAGGGTAGAGACTGTTTCCCATTTCAAGTTATAATGTACTGTAACTGTTCCCTGACAAGAGTCTTTTAAGTGGAATTGCTCTTGTTACGGCTCTACTAAAATCCATCAAGAAGATGAAAAGCCAGCCATTATGGGCTCATGTCTTTTCCTTCTCAGGTGAGATTCTTACACATAGAAAGTTTTATAGCACATTAACATTTTTAATGTTATCCCAGGTTTGCAATCTGAATAGCCAGGAGAGCTCTTGAAACCCCGAATGGAGAGCCCTGCAGCTGAAGCCGAGCTGACTCCAGGCCAGGCCCCCTGTGCCGCAGGCATGCAGAGCGTTGTGGTCCTGGAGGAGCTGCTTTCCTTCCTTCCTTCAGTGCCTCCTGGATTTCCCTGAGGCTGTGCCAGGAATCTAGTCTTCCCAAGGCATTCCTGAGACTGTTAAGGGGTGACTGAGGAAGAAGGGGGAAAACCTGCCAAACAAGGAATGGGCTGGGAAACTCTTCGACAAAGATGTCAAGGATGTATGTGTAATTGATTTGGAGTGATTGACTATATCATTGTGTCTCAGAGAAAAATTCTATTCTTCATCTGTGCTCAGCAGAAAAAAGAGCCACGTGTGCCATGCATGCAGGGGTGAGGGAGGGAGGAGTCGAGGTACATGTGCTTCTCAGCCCTGTCTCTGCCTTCCCTGATCCAGGAAGGCAGACTGAACATTACTTACCCTGCACCCACACAAAGACAGAAAGACAGGCAAACATCAGCCAATACAGAAAAATTAGCCTGCTCCTATGTAATAACAGGAACTGTGACAGGCCTCATCTGTGATTAAAGGCTGGGGTTATCACCAATGGCACCAAGATGCTGCCGAATATGCCTTCCAGTGGGAAGAGCAGCCCTGGGATGGGGGCGAGGAGGCCCGAATTCTCATTCCCTCATCCTTTCCCTTTAATCAGTGATGATTTAGTGAGCATCTTCTCTGTGCCGTGCAATGTGCTAGACATAAATGTAGACAGGAAGACAAAAAAAGTGGTTAGGATGATTTTATCTTCATTCTTCTTTAACACCAACATTTTACATTTTTGTTGAGATGCATCAGAAGGAAATCCACTCAGCAGGAACATATTGTGGACCAATATGAATCAAGCACTAGGCCAGGAATGGGAGACACAGAGTGAATGGAACAAGGCAGCACCCTGGCCTCCCAGCACTTGGAGTGGAAAAGCAGGGAGATGTGTGACCTTGGAGATGCTCCTGGAGGGTTCTGCAGTTAGACATGGACACAGAGGTGGGGCATGCCTGCCTGGGAAGAGAGTTGGGATAGTGTTCAAGAAAGACTTTGTAGGTACCAGTACCCACCAGGTAGGAAAGGGCATTGTCTGTAAGAAGAAAGGTTTAAGCAAAGGTCCAAAGGTGAGAAAATGCACCAGGCATGTGCCATCTCACAAATAACTTTGTACTGCTGGTTGTCAGCTGCCGAAATGCAGAGAAGAGCCAGGAGAGCTGGCAGGGTCAGACCTGGGAGCATCTTGCTCCAAGCTCAGAGTGTCAACTTCATCCTAAAGGGCAGAGTGCAGTCACATTTTGTCTTGGAAAGCATTTTTACTCACAGCATGGAAGAAGCAAGGCTGGAGGGTGGCACTGGAGGTAGGCGGGCCCAAGAGTCTCTGTCCATGGCTACAGTCCAAGAGGGAGGGAATGAGGACCACGCTCCTGCATCTGGCACAGGGCCTGGCACACACCAATGTCAATAGTTGCTGAGTTGATGGATTAGCGGAGAGAAAGTGGGTCAGTGAAATGACACTGGCAGTAGAAACGGAGGAGTGGGCATTGACACTGTCAAGAGGAGAACAATGGGACCATCACCAACTGGAGGGTGGAGTTTAGGAGGGAGGGGCCATTAAGAAACCCTCCTCTCTCTAAGCTTTTCTTCCTTATTTGTGGGATAACAGGGCATGTCTACAATTTTCTGTTGTTCTCTCAGATCTAATGACTGTCACTTGGTAAACAGCAAGTCAGTCGTCTACAGGAATTAGCAGAAGTGATTTGTCTGACAGCAACTCTGCCAGCACTCAAGACAAGGAAATAAGCTCTCTAAGTCAATGCCTCTCAAACTTACATGCCTGAAAACCACACAGATCCCTGGGACCAACATCAGGGCAGGTCTGAGATGACCTGGACAACATGTGTGTCTGACGTAGTCCAGGTCACATGATGCCAATGGTCCCCTCCTTCAAGGAGCACTGCTCCAAATGGCAGAACCCCAGGTTCTGGGATAAGCTGGGGGGACAGGACTAAGGAAAGTTGGACAGTTTCTCCCCTCAGGTTTAAACTTTCAGATTCGGAATTTTCCAAGGCCCCTGAGCCTGAGTCAAGAGCTAGAGATCAGATCCCAGGGGCAGAAAGTCTTCAGAGTCTGAAAAATTTCTCACTCCCTCTTCTGTATGTGTGTTTTGTTAAGTCCTTGTCCATTTTGCTTCAGGAATAAGTAGGAGTAAGCAGCAAAACGCTTAAAGCCTAAAAGGCCTATGCACTTGGCTCAGAGGGAAAAGGGGGATTGGGGAAACCACACCTTCTGCAGCCAGGGTTCCAAATAGAGGAACCTGTTATTTTTTTAACGAGAGATGGACCATCACATTTCACAAAGGAGGCCAGTGAGACCAGAGATTGGGACCAGGGACGTAGACCAGAGCTACTGTGAGGAGGACCTAGGGAAGGAAAGGTGCCTGTCGGTGACTCCTCAGTGGGCTTGTGTTCTCTGTGGGTAGACCAGGGCCCCTGGTGTGAGCCTTGAAGAACAGGGGTTTCATGTATGGACAACTTTTTCTCAAGGACATTCTTCCTTGAATTCCTTCCTCTGAGATTTTTTAACTTACTTTCTTCTTCAGTAAGTCTGCCCTATGCTAGGACATCTACCATCATGTGGCCGCGGACAGTGGTGCTGGATTTCGTGAGTGAGCTGCAGTTTCATGCAAACCCAATGCCCCTTGGAACATGGTTTCTGTTTAAGGAAGGCTTTTTCTATCAGTCCAGGCACAGGTCCCAAGGACTCTCTCCAGTTAATTCCCAGACTACTTTCTTGGTCAAAACTTACAACATGACAGCATGCTTTGTGATCAGCAGTCCTCTCTTTCACCCATTCTTATTGGGCACCTTAAGAAGCTCAAACTAACCAAGTCTTTTCAGCCTTGCACATAACACACCCTATACCCTGGATTTCTGAATCAACCTGACACACCTGGAACACCTGTACATCGTTCTCACCACTGAACCTGTGCCCTCACCCAGCTCCAGGGCAGAATTCCTCTCCTGCCCTCTCCTCAGTGAGCTGAAGACAAAATGTTGTAGGAAAAACTGGGGCACGAGAGAATGGACACGTCCCAAATCTTGGGTGAGTCCCTGGGACGGTGCTAAGTGAGGGTCCTTGGCTTCACACAGGAAAGAATTCAAGAGCAAGGCAGAGAAAATTGAAAGCACATTTATTTATAGAGATACACAATCCTTAGACAGAGCGTGGGCCACCTCAAAAGGCAAGAGGTGGTGCCAGGGTATGGGGTCGTCTCGGAAAGCAAGAGAGGCGCTGCAAGAAACACAGCCCACAGACAGAGTGTGGACCATCTCAGAAGGCAAGAGTGGCCTTGAGGTGTGGAGGTGGTTAGCTTTTATGGGCTGGTTAATTTCATAGGCTAACAAATGGGAGGATCATTCCAACTGTTTTGGAGAAGGGGCAGAGATTTCCAGGAATTGGTACACCACCCACTTTTTGGCTTTTTATGGTCGATCATGGTGTCTGTGGGTGTGTCATAAAGTAATGTATTACAATGAGCACATAATGAGGCTCAAGGTCCACTAGAAGTCAATTCTTCTGCCATGTTAGACCTAGGTGGTTCTAACAACTTTATGTTGTATTCTTTTTTTTTAATTATTAATTTTTATTGGAGTATAGTTGCTTTACAACGTTGTGTTAGTTTCTGCTGTATAGCAAAGTGATTCAGCTATACATATACATATATCCCCTCTTTTTTGGATTTCCTTCCCATTCAGATTACCCCAGAGCACTGAGTAAAGTTCCCTGTGCTATACAGTAGTACTACTATGTATAAAATAGATAACTAATGTCGTATCATGTTCTTAATGGTTATACCCTGTCCCCTTCCTTCCTGTCTCAAAAGTATCAGACTCTCTTCTCTGTAGAGACCTCAGAGTTTGGTTGGAGAAAAAGCAAATGCACATAAAAGACTAAGGGAGGTGATACCTGACTGGGGTCTACCCATGTGTGTACCTTACACGTCTGCGAGATGGGAATTATCATGGACATTTTCAAAGATGCAGAGGTTCAGTCCACTAGATAATTTGCCTAAGATCACACAGGAAGTACAGAACCTTGGTTTAAATGCTGGCCTTAAGGGTCTGCCCCTCCCTCATCACCTCCCATTACTGACAACAGGATCACCCCCAGGGGCAGGCAGAAGGAAAGGACGACCCAGGTACAGAGGAGCACAGACTGGAATTCCACCTGTAGTCCCAAGGAATAAGAAGACTTCTTAACCTGCCCACCAAATTCCCTGGGGCAAGTAGCCTCTGAGGTTCTGACCTTGGAGAGCCCAGCTGCCCAGCGCCTGCTGACAGCTGCTTATCTCCCCATCAAAGGCCTGGGCGTGGCTTCTAAGTAAGGGGTCATGCACTTCTGTTCACCCAAGACAACTGATCCAGCATAGTTATTAACAGCACATCGTTTCATGTCCAAAAATGTCCTGGTTTGAATAAATTACAGGTTTATCCTACTTAAGGGGCAAGTGGCCACCAGTCAACCTGCCTTCCTGCTGGTGGTCTTGCCTCCCAGAGGCTGGGGCTCCTTCTCTCCATGACAGGTGTGTCCACCTCTGTCCTGTGTCCACACCAGGAGCAGTAGTACGTGGTCTCCCCAGGCTTTCAGATGCACAGGTTGTGTTCCAATGGGTCAGATTCCTCTTTCACCCTAAAGCAAGCCTTCCCACTCATCACCTGGTGAGTTGTCCTCAAAGGCCCTTGTGCTCCCACCACGTTTGCCATTGTTGGGTCAGGGCTCCCTTAGTGGGACTCACCCTGTTGATTGTGATGCATTTATGAAGGGACCACAGCTGCTTCCCTCATCACTGTGCCCCCAAATCTCACCCAGGCTCTGACACAAGAGAAGAGAACAATGAAGTCTTCTTGAGCAGATAAATGCATTAATGTTGCCTTGTGTCTTCCGTCCTTCAATGCTGGGACCATTTCTCTCTGCTTTTGGTCCCCAGTACCCACACAAGTGGCTAAGACAGGTGTGCAGCCAGTAGACACCTGCTGAATTGGCTGACACCAAACTTGGGAAATAGCATTGCACCATGACCTGAGCCAGGAACACACTGTCTGCTGTTTGTTTCTCAAGCCTACCTGCAGGAGGAAACTTCTTCCTTGAGCTAGAACCAGCCTGGTTTCATAAGCATCACTTACCATCAGCAGTCAGAAAACTAGGGTTTAAGGATTTTCCCTGACCCTTGGGAGATGTGCGACTTAGTAACAATCACTTAAATGTTCCAAACCTCAGCTGTAAAAACTAAGGAAAATGACTGGATTTACTCCAGGATGATTTAAAGAATCATGCCCTCCCCTCCACCACCCCAAATCTCCCATCCCTTCCTGTTGCTCACGAGGTCGGTTGGCACTAAAGTTCAGGTGCAGGAATTCATGAGTCCTGACTTTTCCACCATTGCCCTCAGCTCACATGGCTCCTGCCTGGGGCCTCTTCTCTTCCACACCTGAAGCCAGCCCCTGCATCCCTCAGTGCTTGGCCTCCATCCCGCTGTTCTCTGCGGAGGTGAACTTCTTCCCCTGCAACCGTGTGCCCTTCACGCCTGTATGGCTGCGTCTAACCAGCTGCTCACCACGCATCTCTACACCACACATCTCCCTTTGTAGGCGCCTCAGGGAGGTGGCCACCGGCCATGTGCAGGTTCATAGGCCCCCCCAATGCACAGAGGGCCCTGGGCATGGCAGGCCTTCACTAGGTTCTTGCTGACTGGAGTCTCCTGCTGAGTTCCATGTGCCGTGGTTTTAGCTCATTTCCTCCAGCCCTGTGATCAAGAACGCGGAGTCTCAGAGCAGGCACGGCCTTGAGTCCCCCAGTCTGCCTGCTGCACTCAGATAGGGCAGGGCCGGCCCTGAATCACACGTGAGTCCCCAGGGCAGGGGCCACACCCAGAAGTCCCCACACTTCAGTCTCTTTCTCATTCACCACGGGGCCTTTGTTCTCAGCAAAAAATGGAATATTGTTGATCAAAGCCCTCTGGACAATTATTCTTGTTGTGGCTTTTCATGAGACACAGCTTGTTTTGTTTTTCTCATCTTCTGACTTCTGGTTCAATTTCTTAAATGGATTATTTGTTAAGAAAAGATAAACTTTGTACAACATAAACTGCAAAGCAGCACTGTGATTTACAATGAGAAAAAGCACTTTGAGCAACTCTGGCTTCCTTGAGCAAGAGCTCTCCAACACTCCCAGTGAAGGAGGACATGAGAAAGTCAGGTGGAGTGTCACCGCCCCCCTGGCGGTGCCCCGGGAGCGCTGTTCCCTGCAGGCGTGGGGCAGGGGCTCCAGGTCCTGAGCCTCTGCCGAGTACTGTATCTGCTACTTTCACAGATGATAAGACTGGGGCTCAGGGAGGGTTGGAAGCCCGAGGGGGTGGCTGGAGAAGTCAATCCCTGGAACTGTTTAAACCTGTGTTGTCATGTTCTCCACCCCCCCAGGGCAGTGGAGAAAGTACTGCCAAGGGTTTCAGGCTGGGAAAGCAATACTTGAAACTTCAGGGTGATTTCTTCATCACTCCAGATAAGGAAACATCCCACAGACCCGGGGAGGACAGCAGGGGTAACCCTTACTGCAGAAAGAAGAACTGCCAGGCTGGCACAGTCCACACATGCAGGGCCAAACGTGGACCAGATCACCTGGCTGCCTCACCTGGCCCTGGGCCTGCCTCGGGCCCCTGTGGGATGCTGTCACTGACACAGATGTCTGCTCCCCCGGCTCCGTGCTGCCCAGCTCACCTCCGCCTCCCCACCCTCTGGCTTTGCATTTCCGATCTGCTCCTGAGCACTGCTGGGCATCTGCTCCCCACAGCCTGTGTAGGAGGACGCTGAGCTCCCCCTGGGCACAGCGGGGGCTGCAGCAAAGGGAGCAGCAGAGCAGGGGCTTTGGAGATGGAGTCCAGTGGGCCTGGCTCATAGGCCCCTTCTCTGCCCCTCTCCTTTCATCCTCCTTACCCCTTTCCAAGCCCAAACCTTCCTGATGATGACGGTCTGGTTCTCATCAAACTCCAGGACCTCTGGCAGACAAAGTGAATCAGAATTTCCAGGAGAGTGTTCCAGAGTATTAACAAGGATTCCAGGTGATTCTGAAGATCAAACAGTGGCTCACATTCCAGATTCAGGCTGGGCCATGTACCTATGGATGGAAACAGCTGTGCTTCGGGAGTCATTGCATCCAGGTGTGAATACGGCTGCCCTTCTGCCTTCCCCTCTCTGCGCTGGGACTTGAGGGCTGGGAGCAGCCCCCATGCAGGATGATGCCTGCTGTGGTCCTCTCTTTTGCTCTACCAGCTGGAGCTATAGGGCGGGGCTGGATTTTGCCCTGGGCCAGCTTACACCTGGCTCTGTGCATCTACCCTGCAACTCTCCTCCCCTCAAGGTGAGATTTGGATCTGGCAGATGGGGGCATGTGAGGGTGGTATTGGGGCTCACTGACAGAGCAGCTGGTCTGACAGACTTTGTTGGCCTGAAGCCATTTACACTTAACCGGCTTAGGAAAAATGGCTTTCTCTACATGAATCCCCCTCCCCGGATGACCAGTGTGTCAAAGCTGCAGGTAAAGATAAACGTTACTTGGCCTCCCCTTAGTCACTATTCCTGTGCCTTTATGGCTCTGCAGGAAAGAAGTGTAGTCTGGGTAGATTCTGGCCTCCCTGGGCACCTTGGCTAACAGTACACAGGTACAATCCAATCTTCCAAGGGCACTTTGGGAACTAAATGAGTGTGCATATCTCAAACACCAGCATATACAGGTGCTATATAAATTATAGTTTCCTGAGCTGCACTGAAGGGAAAGAACCATGTATTTTCCATAATAAACTTCTAAGCAGTTTTTTGATTTGTTTTTGTCTTTTTTCTTTCCTGCTTAAACCAGAGGTTCTCAGACTATAATGTACCTGTTAAGCTTGTGGAAAGTGCAGATTTTTAGTTCTCACCTGCAGGCATCCTGAATGTTTAGGTATGAATGGAGCCTAGGAACATGCAGTTTTAACAAGTGTTGCAGGTGATCTGGAAGTATCCTTAGGGAAGGACCACCCTTAGGGAAGCCAGAATGGGGCTGGGAAAGGCCACAGCTGCACCAGGCAGGGCTGGAGGTGGGAGCTGCGTCTGAAGCCCAAGCAAGGGGGTCCATGCATGGAGGGGTCAGGGGTCACAGTCAAGGCTCTTAGCAAACCCCAGTGGTAAGGTTTAGTTTAAAGCATGGGGCAGGGTTAGCAGCTGGGAAGCCTGGAATTGGGGAAGCTGGAGGAGCCCAGGCGTTTGCTGACAAGTGAGCCTCTTGCCACCTGCCTCTGCTGGTGTGTGTACTGCAGAGCTGAGGCTAGCTAAAGCAGATGGGCCAGGCGATGTCCCCAGCACCCAGTGCTCTGCCTGACACAGAAAAGGTGCTCACAATATATTTGTTGGTGAGAGGAAGGAATGAAAGAAGGAAGGAAAGAAAAAGTTAAGTGTTCCAATGTAGCCACTGGACATTGTACATCACCTTATAATTGCCCTCTCCCTCAAAGTGCCTTGGTCATGCTGCCCCAAAGCATGGGGTCCTGCACAGCCATAGACCCGACAGAATGTAGGGAGAAGGTGGCTCGAGAGGTGGGTCAGCTGAAGAGTCAGACAAGGCAGGTGGAGGGAGGAAAGGCCGTGCAGGACCATAGTCCATGGCCTGCCACCACCCATGATGCCCTCAGACAAGAAGATCAAATGGGACCACGGATGTGAAAGCATTTTCAAAACTGCCTTACCCTGTATATATGTGATGAAGTATTCAATTGTTTGATGACCAGAATATTGTCATGAATAAATGAAAGTTAAAATTAATTAATTAATTAAATTATTAAAAAGTCATTTGGGAAAATGCTTAAACTGAAAAGAATTATAACGGAATGTAATCATTGCCCCAAAGGTATTCCCTAATTGCCCCTGAAAGGCAGTTGAAAAGTGTATCTTTAGAAAGCCTATGTGCCTGCATCGTAAATAATATTGTTTATTAAACAAAGATGGAAAAGGCCACAATGATGCTATAATAAAGCCACCCAATTAAAAATATCAAACCAGGATCCAGGAAAGTTAGAATTCTCTGGTAACGTAACCTCGCTCATAATAACATAATTTTCCCTTGCAAAAGTTGACTGACATAGATACTAAACTACAAAATTAACATGTCTTTTTCAATATCAAATGTTTCATTATGAGAAAAATCATCCTATCTGTTTCTATAGTTTGTGTGCTAAAATTTATAACTTCCTCAGTAAAGTTCCCTGTTTCATCACTCAGGGAATTGTTAAGATGTAATAAATGTCTTTGCTGCTAAAACAGAAGAGTGAAAACTAAACACTGACCAAGGTGAGTTTGGCCAAGGATGTGCCAATCAGGGGAGAGCAAATATTAAGTGAGGCACTTGAGGGAGTTGAAAACCAGCTAAAGACTCTTTCAGGAAGCCAGGGCAGCTCCCAGAGGGCACCAGGCAGATTTAGTTAGTGGCTTTGCAGACACATCCTGAAATGAAAGGTCACTGGTGGCCCTGCTTCACAGGAAGTGCACTCTGATCTTCCTTACACGTCCATTTGTTGAGAAAGCAAAGAGGAATGATGACTGCAATCAGCAGGAGGTGTTACAGATGGCCTGGGAGGGCCTGGTCTAGAGAGTGTGACCTCAGGACCTGTGCATCTCCCCTTAGCCCACCATCCTTCTTTCTTTCTTTCCAGCTTTGAGATAGAATTCACATACCATAAAATTTACCTAGTTAAATGTACAATTCAATGGTTTTTTTCATCTCTGCAGAGATGTGCAACCTCAGCACAATTCATTTTAGAATATTTTAATCGTCCTGAAAATAAACCTGACACCCAGTAGCAGTCACTTCCAAATCTTCCTGTCCCCAGGCAAATACCAGTCTACTTTCTGTCTCTATGGATTTGCCTATTTGAGACATTTCACATGAACGGAATCATACAATATGTGGTCCTTTGTGACTGGCTTCTTCCATGGAGCATAATGTTTTCAAGAGATCATCCATGTTGTTCCTTTTTATGGCCAAATAATATTCAATTATATGGATATACCACATTTTGTTTAACCATTCATAAGTCAGACATTTGGATGTTTTCCACTTTCTAGGTATTATGAATAATGGTGCTATGAAAATTCATGTACAAAGTTTTTTGGTTTTGGCCATGTGGTAATTCTATGTTTAACTTTTTGAGGAACTGCCAAACTATTTTTCACAATGGTTGCATCTTTTTACATCACCACTAGGAATGCCTGAGTGCTCCTACTTCTCCACATTCCTCACCAACACTTATTTTCACTTTTTTTTTTTAATAGCCATCCTGATTGGTATGATGTGGTATCTTATTCTGCCTTTGATTTGCATTTCCTTAATGACCAGTGATGTTGAACATCTTTTCATGAGCTTACTGGCCATTTGTTTATCTTTTTTTGAGAAACATCTAAGTCATTTACCCATTTTTTAAAAATTGTTTATCGTTCTGTTGTTGAAGTGTAGAAGTTTGTTATATATTCTGGCTGTTAAACTTTTATCAGATACATGATATACAAGCATTTTCTCCCACTCTAGTTTGTCTTTTCACTTTCTTGGTAATGTCCTTTAATACACAAAAGTTTTTAATTTTGATGAAGTTCAGTTTATCTATATTTTCCTTTGTTGCTCATGCTTTTGGTGTCAAATCTGAGAATCCATTGCCTAACCCAAAGTCACAAAGATTTCTTTATGATTTCTTTAAGAGTTTTATAGTTTTAGCTTCTACATTTAGTTCCATAAGTTAATTTTTAAGTAATATGTGAGGAAGGGCTCTAACTTTATTATTTTTTATTTGCAAATGGATATCCAATTATCCCAGTATCAATTTTTTTCCCATTGAATTGTTGGCACCCTCATCAAAAATCTATTGACCATAAATGTAAGGATTTATTTCTGGTATTATTTAATACCTCAACATATTTTCTTGATCTGCCACACCACACCATCATAATTACTGTAGTTTTGCAATAAATTTTGAAATTGGGAACTATGTGTCCTCCTTATGTACTTTTTCAAGAATATTTTTCCCTATTCTGTGTCCCTTACAGTTTTGTATGAATTTTAGAATCAGTTTATCAACTTTTGTTTTAAAAAGCCAGCTAGAATCTTGACAGGGATTGAGTTGAATCTCTAGCTCAGTTCAGGGAACGTTGCTGTCTAAACAATATTATGTTCTGATCCATGAACATAGGATGTCTTTCTGTTTATTTAGATCTTTAATTTCAACAATGTTTTGTAGTTTTTAACATACAAATCTTGCACTTCTTTCATTAATATAGTCCTTATTTTATTTATTTTTTTTTGAAAGGCAAATAACCCAATTAGGATTTTTACAAATTAAAAAAAAAATTTTTTTTGTTTATTTATTTATTTATGGCTGTGTTGAGTCTTCGTTTCTGTGCGAGGGCTTTCTCTAGTTGAGGCAAGTGGGGGCCACTCTTCATCGCGGTGTGCGGGCCTCTCACTTTTGCAGCCTCTCTTGTTGCGGAGCACAGGCTCCAGATGCGCAGGCTCAGCAATTGTGGCTCACGGACCCAGTTGCTCCGCGGCATGCGGGATCTTCCCAGACCAGGGCTCGAACCCGTGTCCCCTGCATTGGCAGGCAGATTCTCAACCACTGCGCCACCAGGGAAGCCCCTATTTTATTCTTTTTGATGCTATGGTAAATAAAATTGTATTCTTAATCTCATTTTTGGATTGTTCATTGATCTTGTACGTGTGAATTTTCTTGTACCACGTGAATTGGCTCTATGAGATTCTTAGTGGAATCCTTAGGATTTTCTTTATGTAAGATCATGTCATATAGGAGTAGAGATAATTTTACTTGTTCCTTTCCAGTCTGGATGCCCTTTGTTTCTTTTTTTGCAGCCACACCACCTTCCAATATATATTGGAAACTGCAGGAGAGTGTTTTCCTCCTACCAGCACCCTCTACTGAAAAGCATAACATTGATATCACTGTGGAGGAGAAATGCTCAGTGAAATTTCATTGTTTATCACAGAGCATATACTGAAGGGTGCATTCAGAGCTGAGAGGCAATAAACTGATAACTGACACACTCCCACAAGTAAAATCCACAGCTCTTTTTCTAGATAGTGGGGAAGTGAAAGAAATATTAATATTTGAAGAACACATGCAGTTGTCTTATGTATTACAATTTTTAATTTTCACAACCCTTAAAAGATAGGCATGCATAGCCCCATTTTACACTTATGGAAATGGAAGCACAGAAGTATTACAATTATTATTCCAAAGTCATATGCATGACTTTGTATCATGTATCGTATCACACTGTCTTCAGTATCACACTGAAGACAGTGTGATACGATACATGATACAATACAAGACAGTGTGATACAAGGGCAGTGATACACTGCCCTTGTATCACACTGTTTTCAGTCAATACCTGTTACAAAGACTAAATTTTTTTGGAGGCTTCCAATCTAGTAGATGAAAGAAGTAGAAACGCCTCCCCCAAATCTGATGGCAAAGGGATGAGAACATCCAATGTTTTCAATGCCCACATCAAACAAGAAATCAGTGACCAATGTGACAAATAAAACAATTCATTCACTGTACCGAGAGTCATTGTGTTTTACTGTTAGAACTGGTGGAATGTAACTTAGATGATTTTCTCTGTGTCATACTGAATTTCTCATTTGGACCAAATTTTAGGGCTGCTAACAATAACAGATGGAAGATTCTACACTTTTTTATGCTACAGTGAGAAAATGTAAAAGTATGACGTCACATAAAATAACGGATGCTCAATCTAATGAAAAAGTATAACCTGCTCCAACAGAAGCATAGCTACCCAAGAGTCTCTTCTTTGACTTTCCCAATTTATAGTGCCATAGTCATTGCAAGAAGGTTTGCTCTTCTTCTCCAGTCTTCTGGGGGAGAATTTCAGAGATGTGGCACTAACAGCCAGACTGACACATTGGCTGAAGTATTTACTGGTAAGGACAGATCGTGTGTCAGATTCCAGTGGGTCAGAACTGAAATGATAGCCCTACCTCCTTACAGATGATCTTTTCCTCAGCAAATAAAGTTTCATCCATCTGACAAATATCATTTGAGTGGGTAACACATGTAAAGCATTGGGAGAAACACTCAGGGGCTCTAAATTGAATCAGAAATCCTGTGCTCAAGAGCATACATTAAAAGTCTCCTACAAAGTAGGCAAATGGTAAATGTTTTATGCAAGCCCAAGGAAGGAAATTTTGATCACATAGATACTTCCACTTGGTCATAGTTTCTAAAATAAAATGTAAGCTCAGTACCAAAAATCATGCAGCTATAGAATGGGTATAGTAACTCACGTCCTGTGCAGCTGCCAGGAGGCTAAAATAAGCTGGTCGACTTAAAGGGCCCAGTGCATAGTTGGGGACCAACACATCTCTACTCACCTTTTCTCCTTCTACAACACACAACTGGAAAATCCCAGAAGAGACCAACTTCAGTTGAAATTTTAAACACGTTTATTACAAGCACAATGGGTTGTGCCACCTCAGTTCTCCCAGGCTGGGTGTCGAGGCAATGTGTTAACAGACTCACTGGGAGGACCCCAGCACTGGGCATACAGAGGCCCAGGCTCACTCGAACTTATAATTTCAACCTTGGGTGCCTATAACCATTCTTAAATGACTACTACGAGAAATGATTATAATGAATTGGAAAAATTCTTAATCATATGTATGTTCTTAATCACAGGTATGATTAAACACTAAGATAATATTAAATAATATCTCCTAATAATTTTCTAACACAGAGACAGGTGGCTGTCACTAATTGACTGCTCCCTAAAGGCCCAGGACCTGAGTAGCATGTTTTAGATAAATTATTCCATCTAATTTAATCTTCACAGCAGTCTACGAATAAAGTATTGTCTCATTTTTCTGATTGAAGAGGGGAATGGGAGTTCCTGGGTCTCCTGGACGGTTATAAGATTTTGTTTTGTTTTGTTTTTTGTTGTTTGTTTTTTCGTTTTCATTTGAGTATAGTTGATTTACAATGTTGTGTTAGTTTCAGGTGTACAGCAAAATGAATCAGTTATACATATACATATATCCACTCTTTTTTGGATTCTTTACCTATGTAGGTCATTACAGAGTATTGAGTAGACTTCCCTGTGCTACACAGTAGCTTTTAAGTGGTAAAGCTGAGATGGAAATCAGCTCTTACTGACCACAGAGTCTGTCTCCTCTGTTTTTACCACTGACCGATCTCTGTCAACAGCAACATTATACTTCCTGACAGGAACCTGACAGGCATCTCGCATCCTTCATAACTCAGCCATAACCCACTTAAGGATATTTTACCTTAATTAGGCTAAATATGTCATCTTTACATACTAATCAGCCTCCAGGCTACAGGACGTGCTCCTGGAATACCATCTGTGGCCTCAGCAAGGGGCTGTGTGGGGGGTGCAGAAGGGCTGGAGCCGCAGGGTGGGCCTGGACTCGATGACTTCTCTCCTGCTAGCAGGGGCCTCATGCGACCGCCTTGGCTTCTCAGAGCTCTGTGATGACAACGGGCTCCCCACCTCACAGGGCTTCTGGGGGGATGTGCTTACACCTTCTGAATAAAAAAATCTCTCGACCAAGGGCTCCTGAGGGGAAGCAGCAAGTATCATTTGGACCTGATTGTATAAGCAAGTCTTACCACAAAGTAGGTGCTCAAACACCTATTAAATTGAACTAAAGAACTAACAAATATAACATTATTATTAGTAAATAAGCATACAGTAAAACACTTATAATTTTGTGAAGTTTAATACTTGTATGATTAAAATGAACAGGATAATTGGACTCAGAACAGTTCCAACACCCCAAATACCCATTTGTTCCATCTCTTTGAAGTCATATCCCTTTCCTCTCCCTAATCGCCAATCTGTTCTCTGTCACTATAGTTTTGTCTCTTCAAGGATGTAATAGAAAGGATACAATAGATAACCTTCTGAGACTGGCTTCTTTCCCTCATCACAATGCCTCTGAAAGTCATCCAAATCACTGTGTGTATCAATAGTTTATTCCTTTGTATTACTGTGTAGTAGCCCATTGTGTGTATGTACTGCAATCGCTCAGCCAGCCACCAGGTGGAGTGCTTTTGAGTTGTCTTCAGTTGTTGGTGATTGAGAGGAGAGCTACTAAAACATCTGTGCACAGATATTTGTGTAAACAAAATTGTTAGTTCACTTGGGTAAATAACAAGGAGTGTGATTGTTGAGACCTATGATAAGTGTATGTTTTTCAGAGTGGCTATAATATTTTACATTTTCACAGCAACCTATCATAATCTAGCTGCTACAAATCCTCACCCACACTCAGTGTGGCCAGTATTTATTTTTAGTCGTTCTGATAAGTGTGTGTTTGTATCTCATTGTGGTTTTAATTTGCATTTCTATAATGATTGAACATCTTTTCTTGTACTTATTTCCCATCTGTATATACTCTTTGATAAAATGTCTATTCAGATCTTTTGCCCACTTTTTAGTCAGGTAGTTTGTTTCCTTATTCTTGAGTTTTGAGAACTCTTTATATAATCTAGACACAAATCCTTTGCTGTATTTGTGATATGCAAATATTTTCTCCCAATCTGCTATCTATCTTTTTATTCTCTTAACTGTGTATTTTGCATAACAAAAGTTGTTCTTTTTCTTATTTGGATGAATTCCAATGAATTAGTTTTTTGCTTCTATGGATTGTGCATTTATGTGCCATGTGTAAGTACTCACTGCCTAACCCCAGGTCAAGGAGATTTACTCCTATATTTCTTCTAAAATTGTATAGTTTTAAGTTATATATTTAAATCTATAATGCATTTTTAGTTAAATTTTTACATCAAACCTTTTTATGCATATGGTTGTACAATTGATCAAATATCACTTGTTGAATAAACTATCCTTTCCCATTCTGTTTCTGTACTCCTGTCAAAAAACAATTGGATGGGTTTACATGGACTTTCTATTCTATTTTTTTGATTTGTATGTTTATCCTCTTGGAAATACCAACTGACTTCATTACTGTGGCTTTACAGTAAGTCTGAGTATTAGGTAATGTGATTCCTCTGACTTTCTTCTTTTTTGCAAAATATTTGGGTTACTCTAGTTCTTTAGGCTTTCCACATAATTTTTATTTATTTATTTATTTATTTTAAAAAATTTTTTCACACACACACACTGTATTTTATTTTTACAAGAGATAAATAGACTGACACCAAGCATTGTACATGGATGACCACAACAAAAACAACAATGATTGCAATTACCAAACACGAAACACACTCATACTATCCACATAATTTTTATAATCAGCTTGTATATATCTATAAATAACCCTGCCAGGATTTTGACTGGTATTATATTTAATCTATAAATCAATTTGGGGAGAAATGACATCGTTTTTCTCTTACATTTTTCAATCCATAAATATGGTATAACCCTCCATTTATTTAGGTATAAATAAGAAATCAGATTTTTTTTCATCAACATGTGGTAGCTATTAGGATTCAGATTACCTACTTGTTCTGTTAGGTTTATACCTAGGAAGTACATTTGTTAGAGTTATTGTAAATGGTATTATTATTTAAATTTATTTTCCAATTGTACATTGCAGGTAAATAGAAATATGATTGCTTTTTGCATATGACTTTGAAAACCACAACTTTTCTGATCCCTCTTATTAGTTCTAGGAAGGGTGTTTGTGTGTGTGTGTGTGTTTGTGTTGTTAATTATTTGAGATTTTCTACACAATCATGTCATCTGAGAATAGAAACAGTTTTGTTTCTTCCATTCCAATCTGTATGCCTTGTGTTTGTTTTTCTTATCTTACTGTAGTGACATAATTACTGCACAATGTTGATAGGAACCATGAGCCCTGCTTTGTTCCTAATGTGGGGGACAAAACATTCCATCTTTCATCATTAAAACATATTGAGAGCTGAAGGTTTTTAGTAGAGTCCCTTTATCAGGTTGAGGAAGTTCCCATCTATCCTTAGTTTTCTTAGAGTTTTTATCATTAATGGAGGTTGCATTTTGTCCAGTGCATATTCTGACACTGAGGGAATAATGTGTATTTCCTTCTTCAGACCATTAATATCATGGATTACAGATTTTAGAATATTGAACCAGCCTTGAATTCCCAGGATAAATCCCTATTTGTCCATGACATTATTTTTTTATATATTGCTGGACATTTATTTATTAATATTTTGTTGTGGAGTTTATGTCAGTTTCTCATGAGGAATATCAGTTGGTAATTTTTTTCTTCTTGTACTGCCTTTGCCTGGTTTTTGTATGAGAATAATTTCTAGCCTCATAAAACAAGATGAGAGGTTTTCCCTCCTCCTCAATTTTCTGGAAGAGGTGTGTTTAATTGGTTTGATTTTATCTTTAAATGTTTCATAAACACCTCCAGTAAAACTATATGAGCTTGAAGATTTTTGTTATTGGAAGGTTTTTAACTAAAAATTCATGTCTTTCATCATTCTAGCACCACTTATCTATTTAGTCTTACATGAGTTTTGGTAGTTTGTAGGTCTCCAGGAATTGGTCTTCTTTAACTCACTTATAGAATTTATGTGCCTAGAGTTATTCATAGGGTTCCTTATTAGCCTATAGGCACCCTTATTAGGGGTCCTAGACAAACTCTCTAGAGATATCTCTTCTTTAATTCCTCATAGTGGTAATTTATGTCTTCTCTCCTTTCTGTTGGTTAGTCTTGCTACACACATCAATTTTCTTGCTTTTTCTAAGAACCAAATTTGGATTTGCTAATTTTTTTTCAACTTTCAATTTCTTTTATTTCTGTTTTATGGTTACTAATTCCTTATTTGTACTTGCTTTGAGTTTTTTTTAAATTTGTTTTGTTTTAATTTTTCTAGTTTATTGAGATGCAGCTTAGATTCTTGATATGAGGATTTTTTTCTTTTTTAAATTGAGGTATAATTGACATATAACACTGTATCAAGCATACAACACAATGATTTCATATTTGTATATATGGCACAATGATCAACACAATAAGTTTAGTTATCCATCACCATACATGTTACAAAAAAATGTTTTTCTTCTGATGAGAATTTTGAAGATCAACTCTCAGAAACTTTCAAATATGTAATACAGTATTATTAACTGTAATCACCATACTGTATATTATGTGCCCATGACATGTTTATTTTATAACTGGACTCCCTTTACCCATGTCATCCACTCCTGTGTCTGGCAACCACAAATTTGTTCTCTGTATCTATGAGCTAGGGGTTTTGTTGTTGTTAGATTTTACATAACTGAGATCATATGGTATTTGTCTTTCTCTGTCTGATTAATATCACTTAGCATAATGCTCTCAAAATCCATCCATGTTGTTACAAATAGCAAAATTTCCTCATTTTTTTCTGGCTATATCCCATATATTCAATGGGATAGCATTCATCGACAAAATATATAATATTATACATATCATATATAATTATGTATTAATATTATAATTACATTATATTTAATATATCATATATACTTATATATTAATATTATATATACATTATATATAACATATATAATTATATATTAATATTATATATAGATATATACATTATATAAAAAAGTATCATTTACAATTATATATTAATATTACATGTAAGTAAATTTATACATTATATATAATACATTCTATATAATTTATTATATATATTTATAATTATATATGTTCTATATTATTATATAATATATTATATATTAGTATGTGTTTAATATATTAATATTTTTATATATCATATAATAAATATATAATGTATTATATATTGTATATTATTATACATAATACAAGATATTATTATGGTGTGTTATATAATATATAATTTAATATATTATAATATAATATTAATATTATATTATAATATATTATATTACTATAACAATATTATTATATAATTACATTATTGTATTAATAACATATTAATTATATATTAAAATAATATAATAATAATCTATTAATATAACAATGTTATAATTAATAATATTATGTTATATTATTATATACTATATAACTATATTATATTATATAATAATATATAATAATATGATAATATGATTTATTACATTATAATTGAATAATAGAATATATATTATAATTATAGATTATATAATATATGAATTATATAATATATAATTTATATTATATTATATAAATATTTTATAGATTATATAAATTATATATTATATAAAGTGTATTATACATATTATTTAAATATTGTATATTATATAAATTTTATATTACACATAATGTATCATATATAATATATAATTATATGATACATAATGTATATGTTACATAATATTATTCTATTATTATTAATATATGTCATATTAATATATGTTAACATATTATATATAATATGTTATATACATATTATATAATACGTAATATTATTCTCCACTCCCTCACCAATACATGTTATTCCTTGTCCTTTTTAAAACAGACATTCTAACAGGTGTGAAGTGATATCTCATTGTGGTTTTGATTTGCATTTCCCTGATGATTAGTGAAGTTCTGACCTTTTCGTGTACTTACTGGCCATGTTTATGTTTTCTTTGGAGAACTGTCTATTCAAATTATCAGCCCATTTTTTAATCAGATTTATTTTGCTCTTGAGTTTTATGAGTTCTTTATATATTTAGAATATTAACCCTTTACCAAATATGTGGTGTGCAACCATTTTCTCCCACTAGGTAAATTGCATTTTCATTTGTTAATGGTTTTCTCTGCCGTTCAGAAGCTTTTTAGTTTGATGTCATTCCACTGTTTATTTTTGCTTTTGTTGCCTTTGCTTTTGGTGTCAGATCCAAAACAATCATTGCCAAATTCAGTGTTAAAGAGCTTATTGCCTATGTATTCTTCTAGGAGTTTTATGGTTTCAGGCCTTATGATCAACCTTAATACATTTTGAGTTCCTTTTTATGTATGGTGTAAGACAGTGGTCCAGTTTCATTCTTTTGCCTGTAGCTGTCCAGTTTTTCCATCACCATTTATTTAAGAGACATCCTTTCCCTGTTATATATTATTGGACCCTTTGATATAAATTAAGTGACCATTTATGTGTGGGTTTATTTCTGGTCCCTTTCTTCTCTTCCATTGATCTCTGTGTCTGTTTTATGCCATAACCACACCGTTTTGATTACTATAGTTTGTAACATAGTTTGACATCAGGGACTGTGATGCCTCCCACTTTGGTCTTCTTTCTCGAGATTGCTTTGGCTATTTGGGGCCTTTTGTGGGTCCATGTAAATTTTAGAATTGTTTGTTCTAATTCTATGAAAAATACCATTGGTATTTTATAGAGATTGCATTGAATTTGCAGATTGATTTGGGCATTCTGTAGATTTGCATATGGACATTTTAATAATATTAACTCCTTTAATCCGTAGCACAGAATACCTTTCCTTTATTTATGTCTTCTTCAATTTTTTTCATCCATGTCTTGTAGTTTTCAGTGTACAAGACTTTAACCTGCTTGATTAAATTTATTACTAGGTATTTTATTCTTTTTTTTTTTTTTAGGTATTTTATTCTTATCAATGCATTTTTTTGTTGTTGTTTTTTGTGTGTTTTTATGGATATGAATGTTTGCTGTTATTTTTTAATTTTTTTTTACATCTTTATTGGAATATAAATGCTTTACAATGTTGTGTTAGTTTCTGCTGTATAACGAAGTGAATCAGCTTTATGTATACATATATCCCCATAACTCCTCCCTCTTGCATCTCCCTCCCACCTGCCTTATCCCACTACTCTAGGTTGACACAAGCACCGAGCTGATCTCCCTGTCCTTTGTGGCTGCTTCCCACTAGCTATCTATTTTACATTTGGTAGTTTATATACGTAAATGCTACTCTATCACTTGGACCCAGCTTACCCTTACCCCTCCCCATGTCCTCAAGTCCATTCTCACGTCTGTGTCTTTTTCCTGTCCTGTCCCTAAGTTCATCAGAACCCTTTTTTTTTTTTTTACATTCCATATATATGTGTTAGCATATGGTATTTGTTTTTCTCTTTCTGACTTACTTCACTCTGTATGACAAACTCTGGGTCCACCCACCCCACTACAAATAACTCAAATTCATTTCTTTTTATGGCTGAGTAATATTCCATTGTATATGTGTACCACATCTTCTTTATCCATTCATCTGTCGATGGACACTTAGGTTGCTTCCATGTCCTGGCTCTTGTAAATAGTGCTGCAATGAACATTGTGGTACATGACTCTTTTTGAATTATGATTTTCCCAGGGTATATGCCCAATAGTGGTATTCCTGGGTCATATGGTACTTCTATTTTTAGTTTTTTAAGGAACCTCCATATTGTTCTCCATAGTGGCTGTATCAATGTACATTCCCACCAACAGTGCAAAAGGATTCACTTTTCTCCACACCCTCTCCAGTATTTCTTGTTTGTAGATGCTTTGCTGATGGCCATTCTGACCAGTGTGAGGTGATACCTCATTGTAGTGTTGATTTGCATTTCTCTAATAATTAGTCATGTTGAGCATACTTTCATGTGTTTGTTGGCAATCTGTATATCTTCTCTGGAGAAATGTCAATTTAGGTTTTCTGTCCATTTTTGGATTTGGTTGTTTTTTTTTTTTTTTTTTTTTTGATATTGAGCTGTATTAGCTGCTTCTAAATTTTGGAGATTAATCCTTTGTCAGTTGCTTCATTTGCAAGTATTTTCTCCCATTCTGAGTGTTGTCTTTTTGTCTTGTTTATGGTTTCCTTTGCTGTGCCAAAGCTTTTAAGTTTCATTAGGTCCCATTTGTATATTTTTGTTTTTATTTCCAATTCTCTAGGAGGTGGGTCAAAAGGATTTTGCTGTGATTTATGTCATAGGGTGTTCTGCCTATGTTTTCCTCTAAGAGTTTTATAGTGTCTGGCCCTACATATAGGTCTTTAACCCATTTTGACTTTTTTTTGTGTGTATTGTGTTAGGGAGAGTTCTAATTTCATTCTTTTACATGTAGCTGTCCAGTTTTCCCAGCACCACTTATTGAAGAGGTTCTCTTTTCTTCATTGAATATTCTTGCCTCCTTTATCAAAGATAAGCTGACCATATGTGTGTGGGTTTATCTCTGGGGTGTCTGTCCTCTTCCATTGATCGATATTTCTGTTTTTGTGCCAGTACCATACTGTCTTGATTACTGTAGCTTTGTAGTGTAGTCTGAAGTCTGGAGACTGATTCCTCCAGCTCCATTTTTCTTTCTCAAGCTTACTTTTGTTATTCGGGGGCTTTTGTGTTTCCGTACAAATTGTGAAATTTTTTGTTCTAGTTCTGTGAAAAATGCCACTGGTAGTTTGATAGGGATTTCATTTAATCTGTAGATTGCTTTGTGTATTATAGTCATTTTAACAATGTTGATTCTTCAAATCCAAGAACATGGTATATCTCTCCATCTGTTTGTATTGTCTTTAATTTCTTTCATCAGTGTCTTATAGTTTTCTGCATACAGGTTTTTTGTCTCCTTAGGTAGGTTTACTCCTAGGCATTTTATTCTTTTTGTTGCAATGGTAAATGGGAGTGTTTCTTTACTTTCTCTTCCATATTTTTCATTGTTAGTGTATAGGAATGTAACAGATTTCTGTGCATTAATTACGTATCCTGCTACTTTACCAAATTCATGCTTGGCTCTAGTAGTTTTCTGGTAGCATCTTTAGAATTCGCTATGTATAGTATCATGTCATCTGCAAACAGTGACAGTTTTACTTCTTCTTTTCCGATTTGGATTCCCTTTATTTATTTTTCTTCTCTGACTTCTGTGGCTAAAACTTCCAAAACTATGTTGAATAATAGTGGTGAGAGTGGGCAACCTTGTCTTGCTCCTGCTCTTAGAGGAAATGGTTTCATTAGAGATCACTGAAGAAATCAAAGAGGAAATCAAAAAATACCTAGAAACAAATAAAGATGAAAACATGATGACCCAAAACCTATGGGATGCAGCAAAAGCAGTTATAAGAAGAAAGTTTATAGCAACACAATCCTACCTCATGAAACAAGAAACATCTGAAATAAACAACCTAACCTTACACCTAAAGCAATGAGAGAAAGAAGAAAAAAAACCCAAAACCCAAAGTTCACAGAAGGAAAGAAATCATAAAAATCAGATCAGAAATAAATGAAACCGAAATGAAGGAAATGATACAAAGATCAATAAAACTGAAAGCAGGTTCTTTGAGAAGATAAACAAAATTGATAAACCATTAGCCAGACTCATCAAGAAAAAAAGGGAGGAGACTGAAATCAATAGAATTAGAAATGAAAAAGGAGAAGTAGCAACTGACACTGTAGAAATACAAAGGATCATGAGAGATTACTACAAGTCACTATATGCCAATAAAATGGACAACCTGGAAGAAATGGACAAATTCTTAGAAAAGCACAATCTTCTCAGACTGAACCAGGAAGAAAAAGAAGATATAAACAGACCAATCACAAGGACTGTAATTGAAATTATGATTACAAATCTTCCAACAAACAAAAACCCAGGACCAGATGGCCTCACAGGCGAATTCTATCAAATATTTAGAGAAGAGCTAACACTTCTCCTTCTCAAGCTCTTCCAGAGAGAGGAACACTCCCAAACTCATCTTACAAGGCCACCATCACCCTGATACCAATACCAGGCAAAGATGTCACAAAGAAAGAAAACTACAAGCCAATATCACTGATGAACATAGATGCAAATATCCTCAACCAAATACTAGCAAACAGAATCCAACAGCACATTAAAAGGATCATACACCATGATCAAGTGGGGTTTACCCCAGGAAGGCAAGGATTCTTCAGTATACACAAATCAATCAATGTGATACACCATATTAACAATTTGTAGGATAAAAACCATATGATCATCTCAATAGATGCAGAAAAATCTTTCAGCAAATTTCAACACCGATTTATGATAAAAACTCTCCAGAAAGTAGGCATAGAGGGAAGTTACCTCAACATAATAAAGCCATATATGACAAACCCACAGCCAACATCATTATCAATGCATTTGTAATTGCAATTGTTTTCATAAAATTTGCTCTTCTAAGTATTAATATTACAAATTTCTATCTATTCAGTGCTTTTGCTATATCCAACAAATATTGATGTTTCACTTTCATTTTTGCTCAGTTCAAAATATTTTCTTTTTTTTTTTACAAATGCTGGGTACCATTTTTTTTTCCATTTATTTACTTCTAATATTTCTCTCTCTTCTAGTTCAATCTAGATAGATAGATATCTCATATCTTTGGTTGTTTTAACCTTTCCCAGAATCCAGCTTCTTTAGACATTTTCCTTTTTTTTTTTTTTTTTTTATACAGCAGGTTCTTATTAGTCATCAATTTTATACACATCAGTGTATACATGTCAATCCCAATCGCCCAATTCACCACACCACCACCCCCATGCCCCCACGGCTTTCCCCCCTTGGTGTCCATACGTTTGTTCTCTACATCTGTGTCTCAATTTCTGCCCTGCAAACCGGTTCATCTGTACCATTTTTCTGGGTTCCACATATATGCGTTAATATATGATTTTTTTTCTCTTTCTGACTTACTTCACCCTGTGTGACAGTCTCTACATCCATCTATGTCTCAACAAATGACCCAATTTCGTTCCTTTTTATGGCTGAGTAATATTCCACTGTATATATGTACTACATCTTTATCCATTCATCTGTCGATGGGCATTTAGGTTGCTTCCATGACGTGGCTATTGTAAATAGTGCTGCAATGAACATTGGGGTGCATGTGTCTTTTTGATTTGTGGTTTTCTCTGGGTATATGCCCAGTAGTGGGATTGCTGGATCATATGGTAATTCTATTTTTAATTTTTTAAGGAACCTCCATACTGTTCTCCATAGTGGCTGTATCAATTTACATTCCCACCAACAGTGCAAGAGGGTTCCCTTTTCTCCACACCCTCTCCAGCATTTGTTGTTTGTAGATTTTCTGATGATGCCCATTCTAACTGGTGTGGGGTGATACCTCATTGTAGTTTTGATTTGCATTTCTCTAATAATTAGTCATGTTGAACAGCTTTTCATGTGTTTCTTGGCCATCTGTATGTCTTCTTTGGAGAAATGTTTATTTAGGCCTTCTGCCCATTTTTGGATTGGGTTGTTTGCTTTATTAATATTGAGCTGCATGAGCTGTTTATATATTTTGGAGATTAATCCTTTGTCCGTTGATTCATTTGCAAATATTTTCTCCCATTCTGAGGGTTGTCTTTTCATCTTGTTTATGGTTTCCTTTGCTGTGCAAAAGCTTTGAGGTTTCATTAGGTCCCATTTGTTTATTTTTGTTTTTATTTCCATTTCTCTAGGAGGTAGATCAAAAAAGATCTTGCTGTGATTTATGTCAAAGAGTGTTCTTCCTGTGTTTTCCTCTAAGAGTTTTATAGTGTCCGGTCTTACATTTAGGTCTCTAATCCATTTTGAGTTTATTTTTGTGTGTGGTGTTAGGGAGTGTTCTAATTTCATTCTTTTACATGTAGCTGTCCAGTTTTCCTAGCATTATTGAAGAGACTGTCTTTTCTCCATTGTATATCCTTGCCTCCTTTGTCATAGATTAGTTGACCATAGGTGCATGAGTTTATCTCTGGGCTTTCTATCTTGTTCCATTGATCTATATTTCTGTTTTTGTGCCAGTACCATATTTTCTTTATTACTGTAGGTTTGTAGTATAGTCTGAAGTCAGGGAATCTGATTCCTACAGCTATGTTTTTTTTCCCTCAAGACTGCTTTGGCTATTAAGAAAAGTTCCAATTTTTATACATCCTTGTAGACACTCTTTTCTGTTTGTTTGTTTTTATATAGTAACCATCCTGTGTTTAATATACTCCATACACCTGTCTTATGTCTCCTCTCACTTCTCTGTATTCCCTTCTCTCCCTGCCTTACTAAACTGTATGGTTTCCACTCTGTCTTTCAGCATCTAGCACAGCACTTTCTATACAGTAGGAGTCAATGAATATTTGGTGAATATATGAATGGTTGAATAAATGAAAGCCTGTGAGAGTAAGTGGGGTAAGTAGTGTTTCTAGTTCATTGCTTTGCTACTCCATTTACCCCATTTTCCAGGTATGATTTTTGGCCCAGCATGAGGTCTGTATTGGTGAATTGTCCATGTGAGCTTGAGAAAAATGTGCCTTTTGCTGTTGTTGAATGGTATGGTGTTCTACAAGTCAATTAGATAAAGTTGATTGACAGTGGTGGGCATTACTGACTTCAACCTGTTGGACCTATCAATTACTAAAAGAGAGGTGTTGAAATCATCAACTAACAGTGGATTCATAGATTTATAATGTTGGTTCTCTCTACTTTTACCTCACATATTTTAACACTGTTGTTAGATGCATGCACATTTAGAATGATTTTATGTCTTCTTGGAGAATTGTAGCTTTTATCATTATGTAATTATTCTCTATATGCCTGATAATTTTCCTCATTCTGAAGTCTGCTTTGTCTAGAATTTATATATATAAATTCTATATATATAGAATTGTCTAATATATATATATATAAATACATATATATATATATATATATATATATATATAGTCCAGGTTTTTATTAGTGTGAACATAGTATATTCTTTTTCATCCATTTACTTTTTTTAACCTATCTGAACCTTTATATTTATAGTGAGTTTCTTTTAGATGATGAGTAGTTGGATCTGGTTTATTTTTTATACACTCTAACAATCTTTGTCTTTTAATTGTTGTATTTAGACAATTCACATTTAAAGTGACTATTGATATAATTAGACATATATTCATCATGTTGGTTATTGTTTAATATGATTTTAATTTATTATTTATTTTCCTATTTTTCCCACCGTCTCTGGTTTTAATTATGTTACATGATCTCATTTTATCTCCTCTAGTAGCATATCAATTATACTTGAAAAAAATTTAGTGGTTTTCTGAGAGTGTGAAATATACATTTTTAAACTAATCTAAGTTCACTTTCAAATAACATTATACCTCTTGATGTGTTGTGTATTTTATTTTTAATTTTATTTATTTATTTATTTATTGGCTGCGTTGGGTCTTTATTGTTGCATGAGGGCTTTCTCTAATTGTGGCGAGTGGGGGCTACTCTTCAGTGCCGTGCACGGGCTTCTCATTTTGGTGGCTTCTGTTGTTGCAGAGCATGGGCTCTAGGCATGTGGGCGTCAGTAGTTGTGGCTTGTGGGCACTAGAGCACAGGCTCAGTAGTGGTGGTGTATGGACTTAGTTGCTCTACGGCATGTGGGATCTTCCTGGACCAGGGCTCAAACCTGTGTCCCCTGCGTTGGCAGGCAGATTCTCAACCACTAAGCCACCAGCGAAGCCCTGTGCAGGTATTTTTGAACAAAGTATTCCTAGTTCCTTTCTTCCACCCATTATGGCATAGCTTTCATTCATTTCATTTTTCACATCCTGTAATTGACTAATATATTGTTACTATCACTTTAAACAAAATCTTTAATTCAATTAAAGATAAAAATTATTTTATCTTCATTTATTTCTTCTCCAACACTGTTCCTTTCTTTATATAGATATAAGTTTCTGATCTGTACCATTTCCTTCTCCCAGAAGAACTTGTGTCAACATCTCTTGCAGGGTAGATAGAAGTCCTTTAGTTTTTGTTTCTCCTTTACTATGAAGGATAATTTTGCTGGATATAGAATTCTACATTGTGGATATTTTCTTTCAACATTTTAATTATTTTACTTCAATCTTCTAGAAAAGTCAAATGTAATGTTTATTCTTGTACTAAACTAATGTTTATTCTTGTTACTAAATATTTCCCCCCTCAGTCTTATTTCAAGATTTTCTTTTTGTCTTTGGCTTCCATCAGTTTGAATATCATATGCCTAGGTGTACATTTGTTTCAGTGTTCTCTAGGCTTCTGGGGTCTGTGTTTAGGTGTCTGCCATTGATTTTGGATAGTTCTTGGCCATTATTACCTTAAATATTTCTTCTACTTCAACTCTTTCTTTTCTTCCTGACATTCCAATTTTGCATAAGTTACACATTTGGAAAATTTCCCACCATTCTTAGATGTTCTGCTTTTTGGGGTTTTTATTATTATTTTTGTCTTTGCATTTCAGTTTGGGAATTTTTTATTAACTTGTCTTCAAAAGCCACTGATTTTTTTTCTCACTCTGTCCTGTCTACTTATGAGCCCATCAAAGACATTTTTCATTTTTGTTTTTAATTTCTGGTATTTCTTTTCGATTCTTTTTTAGAATTTCAATTTCTCTGCTCATACTACTCATCTATTCTTGCATGTCGTATACTCTTAAAATTACAATGCTTAACATATTCATCAGAATTCCTCTAAATCTCCTGTCTGATAATTCCAACATCTGTATTATGTAATAACCCTGCTTCTGATGAGGGATTTGTCTCTTCAGACTGTTGTTGATGTTGTTGTTGATGATGATGCTGTTATGACTTCTGGCATGGCTTGTGGTTTTATCTGAAAGCCAGACATGATATATCAAGTAACAGGAATGAAGGTAAATAAGCCTTTAGTGTGTGGGGATTTATGTTAATCTGGCTACAAGTTCAGCTACTTTTAATGTTGGCTGTAACTGTAGGTGCTACACACTTCAAATTCCTCTAGTGTTCTTTATTTTCTCCCATGTTAGCTTTGTGCTTCCCCAAATACTCATCCCCACAGAGTCTGCATCTTGCAGCTCTTTTATCTGTCATCCTCTTTTATCATACTGTTGTGGTGGAAAGTCATGGGGAGAGAAAGTGTTCCATAATCTTGTGACTAAATCCCAGTCTTTTAGTGGACTGTGGCTCTGGGCCTGGACCTTCAAAAATGTTAGCTTTTTCATTTTGTTTTACTCTTGGGTTAGATAGGAAGACTGTAGGGGGCTGGAGTGAGAGAAATACATTCCCCCAGGGAGGACGAGGCTCTGGTAAATTCTTTTCCCCTGGAAAGACACCTACATTAGATAGAACACTCTGGGCATATTTCACAGGGATTACTCTTCCCTTTCCCCTTCCCCTGCCAGAGCCTCTAGAATTTCATTCTCAGATCTTCTCCATGAGAACACGGTGGATTCCTAGTGGTAAAACTGACAAGAGCATGGAGGACCCTAAGACTGAAGCCCCCAAAAGTTTCTCAGTCTCAGACTAGTCCACACTCAGCCTCCAGGAATTTGTCAAAATTGCCATATAAATGAGATCCCATTAGTTATGACTCCAGCAGCTTCTGTTCTGAGTAAGCAGATTTGGTTTGTGACTCTGGATTTACCATTTCTCCAGATAGTATGGAACTGAACTGGAGATCTCAGTGTCACCATCAGGAAGTAGATGAGCAGGTTTCTCTGTGGTCTCTCTTTAAGCTTTTAAAAATTATTTGTTTATTGGTAGATAAATGCATTCACATTGTTAAAAAAGAAAACAGAAGAGGATAAAAGTGTACTTTGAAAAGGTACCCACTTTCTGCCCTGTTCTCACCACTGTCACTCATAGGTAACCACAGTTATTCATTTCTTATATGTCCTTCTGCTTTCTTTGTTTACATACAAGCAAATTAATAGCATTTCTTAGTACCCTCCCTATTTAAACAAATGTAACACATTGTGCATTCCATTCTGATGTTTCTTCCTCTTTTCACTTGATCAATATCTCTTGGAGGTCTTTTCATATCGATTCATGGAACGTACCTCATTTCTTTTTGTAGCTGCAGATATCTCATTGTATAAACACGCTGTCTCATATTGATGGATATTGGAGTTGTTTCCCATCTTTTGCTAGAACAAACTGCTTCAATTAATAACCTTGGCCATATGTACTCTTGAGTACACACATGCATAACTGTAGGATAAATTCTCAGAAATTGTACTACAGAGTCAATGATATCTCCACCTCTACCTTTGCTTAAATATTGCCAAGCTGCCCTGCATAGGGGTGACACCATTTTTAAAATTCCCACTGATAATGTGTGAAAGTGAGTACCTTTTCCCTGCAACCTCCCAGTCAGTGGTTGTACTCTTCAGAGAGGAGCTAATCCCACCCCCTACAGTGGCATAGCTTAAATGAAGAGCTCTACTTGCCCACCTTCAGCTCACCAACTTAACCACTACTTACCAATTTTCTCCTGCAACTACCAGAGGTGCACGACAGACTTGCAAAAGATCCCCTGCTCTACTGTATCTTGACAAGAAGGAGGAAAAAGCCAGCCACACTCAGGAAGAGACTGACAACATCCCAGCTCTATTTTTCTGGAGTCCAGATATGAGTCATCACCACATAGCTCTTACCTCCCAACTCTGCAAGGGAGTCTAGGCCTCCTTTTCCAGACCTTGATGAGATCCAGCCTTCAGTCACAAAGATGCTTTCTCTGAGTATTCCCACCTGCTTTTAACCTGTTAGGTATAGACAGACCCATCACCCCTACTAAGACTGTGGTGCCTAACCTTTATGCCATCTTGACCTTGTGTCCTCTAACTATAGCAACAATCTTTTAACCAATGTTCACCATACACCAAAGCCTGTGTATACAGCAACTCAGTGAGGACTATTTAAACATGGAGGGAAGAGCGGGAACAGGGGGTAGACTCTTATTTTACAAACATGAAAACTGGCTTAGAAACTTAAGTGGTTGACAGCCTTACTGTTCCCAAACTGCAACCTTGGAAATCTAACTTTTCTGATGAGCTTTAAATAATTATGCAATAGGGACTCCTAGACTCAGCCAGGGTACATTGTCTCCAACATATGTAACCTGAAGTTCACCATCTTGAATGTGCAAAATTCCTGAGATTCTTGTGTACTTGACTCCAAAATGCCTGCTTTTAATTCCCCACTCCATTTCTTACAAAAAGGCAAGGCTATTGTCTTAAGCAGTAGGTTTTACTTCTGAAATAAACAAAAGAACAAAGGCAATGACTGACTGGATTGGAAGGTTAAATACACACCTGAGTCACTGAATGGACTTTATGCTACTTTGGAATAGAAAATTAATTCTCAGGACTCCCTGTGCAGACTGGCTCTTGTGGGAGGTGTGATGTCTTCTTGGAGATGAGCTGGAGGAATGGTAAAAGGTGGTTCAGGACTCGCTGTGACCATAACAGAGGTGTTTGGTGCTTGCTCTCACTGGCTCCTGCTTTACAGCAGTCAGACAGGACACATGACAAGGAGGAACTGTATGGTATGACAGTAAGGCCAGCTTAGGTGTCACCAATGATATATTGACCAATTCCATCCAAGCCCACTGGTGGACACAGCTTTGCGTCTACATTCCAGAAAGTAGTTTTCTTAAAGAAGTGACTGTGTTCCTGGCTGGTCCCACTCCTGCCTCTTCCCCTTCACCACCAGCACTATTGATATGTCTATAGATAAAACTGAAATAGCAATTCTCAAAAAAAATTATCATGCCACACATCAATTTTGGGGAGGTGATGTGGAAGAGGGCCAGGAATCTGGCCTACTTTATACTCTCAAAATTTCATAAATCTCTCATATTCAGTCCGGTACAAATCTGGGTTATGTCTATTAACGTTCCTAGCACTGTAAGAAACCTTCTGTATTTATCATTAGCCATATCTGCAAACCAGTCTTGACAGAGAAATGAAGCCTAATTGAGTCAGCTTGGCCTCTTTTGTTCTGTTATGTTTGGGAGTTACATATGTGTGTGTGTGTGTGTTAAAGAAAATAGGTTAGCTGCATTGATTCAAATCCACTAAGGAGAAAGAGAGCCCAGTTTGCACCTGTGCCTTCTTATCTGCCAGTGCTAAATATCTTTGTAGGATCTTTTCTCTTTTTTCCTTCCTGTACACTTGTACACTAGGGTGAAGTGATCCTCGGAAAAGTCATTCCCCCCAGCCTCCTGGGATCCTCTTGGAAGGGGCAGAATATTAGGTGAATGACACCTCAGGCATTTGCATTGTCAGTATATTAAGAATTATTCACATCTTGCATTTCATAAGCAACCTCACAGTTTAGGAGAAAGAATGCCGGACTTACAAGTCCCAAGACTCAGTCCTTGTTCTAGCATTGTATTAGTGACTATGATCTTACCTAGAATAATAAAACTACGTTCCTTCCTTGAATCAGGAATGAACTGTCACTTGGAAGCACAGTCTTTATAACCAGGCAGCCTCGTGTAATGGAATGAGTCTGGTTCTTGGGGCTTAGACCGACCATGCACTCAAAATCAGGCCCCCTGTCTACCCACTGTGCAAACCTAGGCCAAGGCCTACTATCCCCTGAGCCCACTGTGCTCATCTGTGAAATCTGAAGAGTGGTGTCTGCCTCGTGGGGCTACTATGAGGATTAATGTGATCATGTGTGTACAGTGCCTGGCACAGATGGGGCTCCATGAGCAGCACAGCTCTCTGAAACAGGGCCTGCCATGGCACAGGTAGCCTGAAAACTAGGGTGGGAACTCTTGAGCTCATGGTCTCTCCCACCTGCTTGTGCTGACACGCTGATAAAAAATCTCTGTCTATTCCAGTCTGAACTCTTCTGAGTATATTCTCTTACACAGCAGAGCAGGAAGAACATAAGCACTTCATTTTTCTTATCAGATTAAAAACAAGGTTTCTAAACCCAAGTTCTAACTCATCAGGAAAGCATGCTGTTGTTGATTAGTGATGTCTGTCCCTGTCAAGCAAAGAGCGAACTGGGCAAAGTGTACTACATTTTACCTATCCCTGAGTAATGGGTGATTTTCTCAAAGCTGTCACATGTATTAGTAATCCTGGCATCTTTAGTTCCCAACATTAGGTCTGGCATAGAAAACACATCATACGTGTTTATTGATGGATGGAACCATCTTGACTTTGCTGAGTTCAGTTTTACTAACATCTCAGCAGGTGTCTGGCACGGTGTCCTAGACCTGCCAGCAGTGGGTATGGCATGCTCAGGGCCAACTGAAGACTGAAAATCGAGGAGGAATTCCCTGGTGGGAGGTGAAAAATGACAGGAATGAGGATAAAATTCTTTAGGAGTGGAAGCTATCTGAGATCAAATGAGGGTGGAGAAGGAAAAATTAAATCAAGGTCCAAACTGAGGTCTGGTCTATGGAGACAGACGGTCGCAGGTCTGAGAATGAGGGCTGGGTAGGTGTAAGGACTGGTTGCCAGTCAGTTCTCTTCAGTTCAGGGCACTGAACCAGAGTCAGGTGTTCTTGTCATGCAATGGTAGCTGCCCATGTGTCCCTCTGCCTCAGCACCCATCAGACTGCACAGGAATCTCCTGGTTATGCATCAGTCTCTCCATCTGGACTGTAAGCCCCTTGGGGACTCCCCTTTTTGATGTCTGTGTTCTCAGGCCCATTAAAGGGCAGCCCATGCAGGTGCTCAAGGAACATTCTATGGATACTCAGACGTGGCCATCTGAGCCACAGGAGTTAAGCTAAATGGATGCTGGTAGATTCATTCAATTCCAACTCCTGCGGGGACTCTAGGCAGGGCTAAAGAGATATTGGCCCATCTTTCTTCTACCAGACCAAGGGAAAAGAGCAGCATGGCCTGCAGGCACATGGGAATCACAGTAATAAGAATAGTCATCAAAATGAGCACCTACCATACACTAGGAGATTGTGTATAGTTAGAACACCTAAAACAGAGCTAAGGCTGGGGCAGGGAATGGAAGCGTGTAGTGCCCTGACCATTGCATGGTAATCCCTCATTCAGGCTGTCATCCTAACCTCGGCCCCTTCTTGCCTGGCATCCTTGTACTGGTCCCACCGGATCAGAGCAGCAAGACTACGGTGCAGAGTGTGGAGTGGTCAGAGTTTGAACCCTAGTTTGACTTTCAACAAATTGTGGAGGTTTGAGCTTATTGTGTCTTGATTTCTTCATCTGTAAACCATAGATAATAACATCACACAGCTCAGTATAAAGATTAACACGAAGAACATCTACTGGAATACCTGGGACACAGTAAGTTCTCAATACATGGCGGTTGTTTTTAATGCCATCATAGTGCTACCTTCATGCCACAGAGCAGGTCATTAGATTCTTGTGAGCCTTGGTTTGCTTATCTATAAAAGAGAGCCCTAGACTCCTTTTTTTTTTTTTTTGCCAATATCATAAAATTCTTAAGTGTTAGTAAGTGAAAATAATGCAGCATCCAACACATCAGGTGAGATATATTGGTGGGATATATTCCCACTGCCGTCTGGGTTACCTTAGACCTTGTACCCATCTGAACTGATAAAGAAATTAGGATAAAAGGAGAAAATGACTTGACTGTGTTATATACTAAAAGAATCATATAATTTAGGACTGAAAGGCATTTTAGAGGTCAACCATTTTATACTTCTTTATGGATAACACACCTTGCAAATAATAGTGCTAAACAGAGACTTACAGATTAGTTGGTAATGAGATTTGCAATAGTTATTAAACTGAAAATACCTTTTATTTTATGATTTTACAACTAGACATTTTAAAACCTAAGACTCTAGAACAAGACTTCCAATATGACTAGCGTTTCTAAATGACAAGAAAACAATAAAATCTTCCATGTGAGATGAAGGAGTGGGGTGTCAAGAAACTTGTCCTCACCCCCTCACAGCATTTAATCCTACAACAGCCCTGTGAGGCAGGAATCATCATTTCTAATTTTCAGATGGGGCCACCAAGTGCCTTTGCCTAAAATGATGCATGTGTTAGGTTGCAAACCAGGCTTTTGTGCCCCCATTATCTGACTCTCACCATTACACTGCAGTGCTAGAACCCCAAGGAGACGAGACCTTTCTTATGAACCTGCTGGAGGCTTATAACATCAATGTCATGTTGGTCATTGACAACCCCTGTTGCTCATAGGAGGGGTGAGCCACTGTCACATGGGGAGTTCACCCAGGCCCCAGATGGCCTGATTTTTTATTACTTTACTACAAAGGAATATTGTTTATACTTCCAACAAATGTAATTTCTGCATCTCCTTTCTTCCCTTCCTCCCTAGAGGTAAGATGAGAGCACCTTGGTTTTAAGTCCTGCTTTGGTAGGTCATTGGAAGCTTCCACTTTCAGAGCTGCCTCTGGATTTGGTCTTAGGAGTTATCAAAGCAGATTCTCTCATCTCCTTGTTGTGTGACTTGAGGAGATGGGGTGAAGACCGCATATCACCAGGAGCAGGCCGAGCTCTGGAAACACTGGGGTGGAGAGTTGAGAAAGTCTGTCTGGTCTTTGTCCCTGGGTGTATCAAGAATGAGACAACTGTCTGGTCAGTGTGGCCTTGGATGTCCATCTACATGAAGCAGAAGCTAGACTAGATGGCCTTTCAAGGTTTTTATCAGTTCTGGGACCCTAGTCTTGGGATCAAATCCCTTTTCTTGTTTATTAGAGTACATCTATGTTTTCTCTGTTCACGTAGGTAGAGACTTCAAAGAAGGACAAAGGATGTTTCTGTCACCAAGTATGAGCTTCTCTAAGGACAGATGACATGGAGAGGTTGCTTAGAGAACTAAAATTGTAAAATGAAGCCTTGAAACCTTTCTCAGAATAAGTTAATGAGAATGGTACCCACTCCAAAGAGGAGGGAATTCCTCTTTCTCTGAATTCCCTCCTCTTGGGATGGGCTGGCAGATTCCTTCAGGCCAATGATGTTAACAGGACTGTGTACCAGTTTGGAGCCCTCACAAACAATCCTCTCTTTAGCAGAGATGACATTCCTTGAGCTAAGTAATTGGGACCAGAGAGGTAACAGATTTGTTAGAGAGCGAATGTGGCAGTGCCTTCACCCAGGAGAGTGGTGTGGTCGGGAACCCCGAGTGTCAGTGATGAGTTTCTCTGCTTTCCTCTGGAATGTTTTGACCTGGGACTGCGCCTGTCGGCCTCTGGCTGGGGCGTTCAGTGGACGCCAGCTTGGGTGAGACTGTGACAGTTTGTCAGCCAGAGAAGCCAACTCCTGTGAGTAGAGTTTAGTTCTTTTTAGCCAGTTTAGGATTTTGACCTGGAGTACTGGGTTGTTAGTGACAAATAATTTCTTCCCCTTCACCCTTCCTGTCTGGCTCTGATACTAGAATAGCCATCAGTGTATCCATGTCTGGGACCAAGTTCCAGCCAAGCTAATATACACAGCAGAGAGAAATAACTTTCAAATAAATGGATCACATGTCTTATCTCAAGACTAGCTTTATAGGGCTTATTGCTTTCTTCAAAAATATTTTCACAGTAGCTCTTTTATATGGAACTCAAGACTAAAGAAATTCACATGTAGAAATGCAAACAGACATTGCTTAATCAAGGCAGAGTCTTTTAGGTAAATATATAAATAGGTTTGGGCATTGAAATGTAAACTGTAAAAAAAAAAAAAGAGAAAGACGGCCCCAGTGTTCATAGAAGCACTATTTACATTAGCCAAGACATGGAAGCAAAATGTAAATGTCCATCGACAGATGAATGGACAAGGAGGATGTGACACACACACACACACACACACACACACACACACACACACACACTAGAATATTACTCAGTCATAAAAAAGAACGAAATAATGCCATTTGCAGCAACATCGATAGACCTAGAGATTATCATACCAAGTGAAGCAAGTCAAACAGAAAGACATATCATATGATATCACTTATATGTAGAATCTAAAAAAATGATACAAATGAACTTATTTACAAACAGAAATAGACTCAAAGACATAGAAAACAAATTTATGGGGATAGCAGGAGGAGGGGGAGATAAATTAGGAGTTTGTGATTATCATATACACACTACTTTATAAAAAATAGGTTAAAAACATACTCAATATCTTACAATAACCTATAAGGGAAAATAATCTGAAAAAGAAATATATATATATATATATATATATATATATATGGTATAATTAACTATATTGTAAATTAACTATACTTCAATTTAAAAGCAATTTTACAAGATGGCATTAATCTTCTGTTTCATGGACTGGGTGTCTGCTTATATTAAGGAATTATTGTTAATTTTGTTAGGAGTGACTCTGGCCTTGTGATTATTTTGAGAAGGAAAAAAAAAAAAAATCCCTACCTGTACGTCCCTTCTGAGGAAGTTACTGTTGAAATATTGCCATCAGGCTCTCTTCCCTCTGGCTTCTGGTTGGGCTCAGCCGTAAGAGGCATCATAAGGGCATCTGAGAGGAAGCAGGGGATGTGAGAGCATCTCAGGGGATCTGAGAGGGATGAGAAATAGGTGGCACCTGTCCCCAGCTCTCTCGCTGCCACATCTCAGAAGGGATGTGTTCTTCTCTCTCATCCACAGCTCCTGGTGGGGGATTTTGCTTCTATGGTCATCAGGATTGGAACCCTATTTCACCACTTGCCCTTTCAGGAAGGTATGTTGTCGATGATACCCAGATCCCCTCCAGCCCTGGATGATTCCCATAACTCCCCCTACACCCAGAAAGAAACCCTTTAATAAGCTCTCAGCTACAGCCTTGAGGATGACGTCTATTTCTTGCCAAGACTCTTTCTTGCTAGGGAAAAACAACAGAGAAGGGGAGAAGGGTTATTGACTATAGATGAAACAATATTGGCTTCATGCTGATAATGTTGAAGCAGGGACAGGAGGACTCATAATAAGATTCTACTTTTGAATTCATCTGAACATTTTCATATTAAAAATTTTAATGAAAGATTATGTTCTGTAATGGGGGTGGTCCAGCCACACCCTGTTGCGTCTTCAATGTCCTCTGTTAGGCAGCCAAACATCCCAAAGAGCAGAGGGGGCATCTGGGAATAGTTTTAAGGCTACATTAGAAAGTACTTGCAGGCAATTTGGCAACAGCAAACACACGATCAGGCAACTTACATTGCTTGTAAATGAAGAAATTCACTCCTGGAAGCTTCCAATATTTTCTTTGAAATCAAAACACAATTTTAAAGAAATTCGAAGATGATATTCTATTGAAGATTGTTTGCATTCAAAACCAAATCACTCATTTGGTTCTAGCTTGTCAAGAAATGGGGAGGAAGTCGAGGACTGAGACCTCTGTCACCATGTCCTCCTCCAGTCAACCGAGAAGTCTGCCTGACTCCACACTATTTCTTCCTTCCTTTGCCTTGAAGCAAGTTTAAGAGCCCACACACAGAAGGTACAGCCAACACTGATGTCTAAAGATGCTGCACCACCAAGGCAAGAAGGGAAGGTGTGGTACAGATGTCGTGAGCATTGATGCTTGTGTGTAAATGCAATGCATCCTCTTATGCAGGGGCGCTAACAGGGAGCATTTGAACATTTGAAGTGTGGTTTATTTGATTGGCAAATGGCTTTGGCAAAGAGTGAACATAGAATTGAATGTGGAAAATGTCCAAGAGCCCACTGATTTTCCTGCTTTGAGGATGGGGCCATACACACGGTTGGGATGTCTGATGTTTCCTTGACCCATCACCCGACCCTGTTCCCCACAGTGTGTCAAGCACTGTGGTTTCTGCCCTGCAAATTGGAGAGGGGCTTCTCACCCCTGGAGAGGTGGGACTTTAAAGCAGGGCTTCCCTAAGACTTAAAAATGCAAAGCAGTTAAAGAAAATATCAGAGCAGTTGCCGATTTATTGCAGTATTGCATGGTTCCAAAGCCCTGCAGAGGGCAGGAGGAGCAGGGTTTGTCTTGAGAGGCTGCTGCATCTTTCTGTTCTCTGCCCGCCCTCCACTCTGCCCCTGCAAAGGACACACATTATTTCCTCTTTCACTCCTTTTTTTTTCTCTTTTTCTTTGTATTTTCCCTTAATTATCTTTCTTCTTCCGCCCCCCCTTTTTTTTTAATTTAAAAATAGCATGTGTGCTCATTTAAAAAAATCAAATTACCCTGACAGAGAGAGTATAAAGGGAGCACGCAGACTTTCACCCCCGCCCCCAGACTCCCTTTCCTGCCTGCTGGGTGTGTATTCTCCCAGAGCAAGGGCAACTCCTGCGCAAACAAGAACACACACGGACACTCCTATACACATCTTGCTCTGTGAACTCTTCACAATAATAAATTAAACTATAATTTTAAAAAATAATTGCTTTATTTGTTGGATAATGTTTGCTTTGATTTTTAAATAATAATTTAATGTTACTTATTCTTAACAATATTCATAAAATCCTTAGGTAAATACGTTTCAGAGATACGTTTCAATTCCTGTGTGTGTGGCCCTAAGGCTGTATTTTCTATGTTAATTAGCCTCAATAAAAAAATGGTCTAGTCACTGGGCTGAGCCAAGGACATAAGGACACCTGTCTTCATTCTATTTGGAAATTTGGTGGATGGAAAATTTTAGTTGGATGAGCAGGGCAAACAGCACGTGTCTGCTAAATAGACAGATTCTCTGCTCTCAGAGTTCATCCCTGCAGGGAAGGAACAGATGTATGTAGGCAGGGAGTGGATCCTGAGGATCTGAGCCCCACGGTCCAGGCAACTGAGGCAGAGGCCTGAGACCAGCGCCAAAGATTTGGGTCCTGGGTCCTGCCTGTCCACAGGGCGGATGATGCAGTGGTGGGTTTATGGCACAGGCCTCTCCTCTCCTCTTAAGTGGAGTCTTCCAAACTCAGAGCCCAAGAGCTAGTCCAAGAGCCCATGCACTTCTTTCCTGGGGTTAAGACTGGGGGGTTGGAATCTGCCCCATGAGATGGGGTTCCGAGGAGCAGTATGCTGGACCACCCTCACACAGAGGACTAAGAGAAGGGAGGCACCTGGGTGGGCCTGGAAATCCAGGAAGCCCGGGATCAAAGGTGGCTGCCACAGTCAGAGCCAGGGTCAGAAGGTCGGATGGAGGAGATGAGAGTAGATCCCAGAGAGTCTGGAGAAAGTGGAGGCACATGCATTGATCCTTGGAGTCACGGAGAAGTGGCTCAGCCGGAATGAGAACAGAGACTGGGGCCATTAGAGGAGAGTATTTCCTCCTGGGTTGAGCATAAGGCCCACAGGGGACCTGCTTTCAGGTAGACTGGTGGGCGTGCTCACTGCACATTCCAGCTTCCTGTGCTGTTTTGTCCATCAGGAAAGCAACGAACGAAGCCAAGACCGAGGGGCAGTCAAGGGTGTGGACCAAGCGAGACCTGGCGAGGACTCATCTCTCCCTGTTCTGATGAGACGGGAGCTGAGGCGGGCTCAGCCCCTCTGCTTTCTGCGGCCCTGCTTGTCCCAGAGGACAAGGGCATTCACTCTGGACATAGCCCTGCTGCATTAGTTATAGCAACGTGAGATGCCATAGATAAACTCTAAAATCTCCGCAGCTCACCACAGTAGAAGTTTGGTTTTTGATCATGTAAAACGTACTTTGTAAAAAGCGGGCTGGAGCATGGGGGGAAGGTTCTGACCCACCCAGTTATTTGGGGACCTGGGCTGGCAGAGGATCTGCTCTCTTAAACCTGTGGTTTCTGAAGTCACCCTCCATGTCGCCCCCCACAGCGCAGACAGGGACGAGAGGATGAGGGTGGAGGGAGAGGTTTCTGTAGGCTGTGGCTCACAGTGATGACACACTTCCCTCCCAGCCTATTCCACTGGCCAGAACTCAGTCCTGTGGCCACACTTCACACACACGACCTCTGGGAAATGTCATCCAGCTGAGTGTACGCCCAGCAGGAGGGGGCAAGCATGGATTGGGGGACAGTCACCTGCCTCCATACCATCGTCTGCCTGCTTCCATTCCAACCCAAAGCGCAGGATTCACCCAGAGAGGTATATGTGCCTCTTCCTGAGGCTGAATGACAATAAACCAATTGAGACAGGAAGGAAGTGGGCAGGGCACAACCGTTAAAAGAATGACACAACAATTAAGAAGAACAGGAGACTACAAAAACCGTTTAGAATTGACCAGGCACAAGATGGCGGAAGATTGGACTTCCGGTAGACTTTAAGCCTCATTATATGCTCATCGTAATACATTAGCTAATGACACACCCACAGGTGTCATGACAGTTCCAAGGCCAACCATAAAAGGCCAAAATGCCGGTGGTGCCCCAATTCCTAAAACTTCCTGCCCCTTCTCCAAGATAATTGGAATAATCCTCCCACTCATTAGCTCATGAAATTACCCAGCCCATAAAAACTTGGGGGCCTCTCTCGCCTTTTAAGACCCTCCACACTCTGTCTATGGAGTGTGTATCTCTCTAAATATACCTGCTTTCACTTTACTCTGGCTCACTCTTGAATTCTTTCCTGCGTGAAACCAAGGACCCTCATTTGGCGGCCCATCCCAGGGACTCACCTGAGACCTGGGACATGACCATCCTCTCATGCCCCATTTTTCCTACAACAAAATCAGTTTTTCTCATCCACTGTCCACATCCAAACCAGAGGAAATCAACACTGGTGGCCTATGGGCCACATCTGACAGGCAGAAGTGTTTTGTTTAGGACACACAGGGGGTGTGAAAATACATTTGTAAAGCAAACTACACAAAAGAACTCAGTTTTTGCTATAACAGTAAAAAGTCCAGGAAAAATCCAGAAAGATTTCACAGTGAATCTGGCCTTCCTGCCTCCTGGGTTGTGGAAGGGTCTGTCCCCATGGAGCTGGCCTTCCCCACGGCCTCACCTGGAGGGTGGTGGTGGTGCCCTCCCACCTCCACTCTGCCTCAGACCCCACATTCCTCTTGTCCCTCAGAGCCAGCACCCTCACAGGGCCCACCTGTGGCGCTTGTGGGCATGTGAGGATTTTGTAAATTTTTAAAACTTTCTACTTTCCTGCTGCCTCAACATCCCCACACATGGACAGCAGTCCCGGTCAGATGCACCAGTGTGATAAGGATGGCCTCCGCCACAAGTTCCCCTCCTGCCTTCCTCTGGCTGTGACCCCTCGTGCCTCTTGCTTGTGGTCTCCACCCCTGACTTGCCTGCGGGTCCTCACTCTCGGCTTCCCACCTTCGTGGTTGAGCTCAATCCCCTGGTGCTCCTCCCACGTGGTCACCTGCATGGGGCGCCTGCCCTTTTCTCTAGGACTTGTGAGTATAAGAAATCATTTAGTTTCATGTGCCTTTCTGTGTCCCCATTGGAGTGATCCTTAAAGACCCCACAAGGGGGAACTTGCTCCCCCCGTTTATAACACAGAGGGATGCCCTCCAGTCTGCATGGTGGGATGGATCCTGGGAACCAGGGGGCGCTGGCAGCTCACCCAGCCAGAGGTCTGATCAGAGACTCCTGCGTAGATTCATGTGAGTGCAGTGCCTGCAAGTCCATCACACGAAGAGTGGTGGAAGCTGGGGACTGTCCATAGACACAAAAACACAGAGGAGACCTCAGAAGGCCAGTCTGGCAGGCAGCACAGGGCAGGGAGGGAAGGGCTACTGGAGGAGTAGCAGTAAATGAAGCCAGGGTGGTAGAAAAAGCCAGGCCATGTCGGACTGCAGCTGAGAAGCTTTTATTGACCTTGAAGGGCAATGGAAAGGCCTTGAAGCGTTTTTCAAGGGAAAGGGAGTGACGCTCTTTGCGTTCTATAAAGCTCATTTTCTTTGTCGTCACTAAAAGATGTATAGGATGGAAACCAAGAGGCTGTTGTGGGGAAATCCAGGCACCAGAGCACTTGTTTCAGGGCCACTGAGTGGAGGAAGGAAAGAGGGCCCATTCCAGCGAGATCAGCAGCCCCAGGGTGCCAGGTGCCCGTCGGGGACACACAGTGTTTGCCACCTTCAGCACCAGAGAAGCAAATGGTAACATCTTGTCCGGAAGTTTCCATTTGATCTGGGCCCCAAGGAACTGACTCAGAAGGCTTTGTCCCCAAACGAGCTCCTGAGTGGAGTTTAATGTTTGCCAATGGCTCGCACACACACACAGTAATTAATGATTTGATTCATTGTGTTTCGGGGAACCACTGTCCAGCAAAATAATCCAAGTAATTTAAATCTGCAATAAAGTAAGAGTGCAACAACAATTCATGGCTGCACACAGCAGTGATTTGCTGGAGAGAAAAAAAAAAAAAAAGCAAGCATTTTTATTAGAGCCACATCCAAATAATCCATAGGAAAGCAGTATTGAGTGCACAAGTGATTTGATTACATTCCTCCACAACAGTCCTCCAAGGCAGAGTCAAGTCCAAATGCATTTCAGTGAATGTGCATAATACCAAAGGTTCCGTAAAGCAACACATTTCATCAAAATTACTCTGTGTGTGTCTGAGATAGAAAATGTTTGCAGAATGTTAACCACCTTTTTATTCAGAATAAATTTCCTCCACCATTAGCCACTGGCATCCACGGCTGACATAAGCCCGAGTAATGCCCCATGGGGTAGGATCTTCCTCGACAAGCCCCTCTTTCAGGGTCCCTGGCCACCGGTGTGCTTGTGTGACCCTTCCCATCCTTCACACACCCACCGAGCTAGCTGAGTGCTGCCCTGTGACAGGCATTGTTGCCCTGAGCTCAAGGAGTAGGCAGGCCCACCCTGAAGTGGGCCAACACAGTGTAGTGGGAGAGAGACAAAGAATGGCTCTGGGTGCTACAGGGCAGCAGCAAGGGCCATCTGGAGGCGGTGAGGCCTGAGAAGCTAGCTGGGAGAAGAAGTAGAGAGGGCAGGCGGGTTATTTCAGGCGGCACCCAATGGGCTATTTTGATGGAAAGCACACACATTTCTTTAATCAACCATCGGCCTCAGATAGACAGAAATAAAACCCTTAAATCAAGAAGAGAATAGATGGAATAGATCCAATAAGCCTTCAAAGCAGGGGATACCCTTAGAATCAGCTTGGAGCCCTGCCTGCCTACTTTACTTCCTTAATTCATGTTTCTTGAGTGGCTACTGTATTCCAGGCACTGTTCTAGGTGCTGAGAATATAGGTGAGAACAGGGCAGATTCAGTCACTGTCTTTGTGGATCTCACATTTAAATGGCGCAGAAAGAGGGAATTCCCTGGCGGTCCAGTGGTTAAGACTCAGCTCTTTCACTGCGGGGTTCGATTCCTGGTAAGGGAACAAAGATCCCACGAGCCAGGCGGACAAAAACAAAATAGGGCAAAGAGAGAATGAACTAATTGTTGTGATAAGAGCCATGCAGGGAGGAGAGCTGGAGAGAAGGGGGGCAGTGCATAACTTGGGGGAGAGGCACCTCTTTTGGATGGCAGGATACCAGAGTCTGAGGAGGGCATAATGTCAGAGGGTGAGGAAGGAGCAGGCATGGGAGTTGCTGGTGGAAGACGCTGCAGAGAGAGGACACAGTGAGTGCCCAGGGCTCATTCCAGGGCAGTAAGGCCAGAGCTGAGCGAGTGAGTTGGAAGGACAGGAAGGAAAGACGAGTGTGAGATGAGGCTGGAACCTCCGACATCAGCTGGACTTCCCGCTTCCTCTGTTGACCTGGGACATTTCCCAAAGCTGTCCAAGGCCACTGGGCAGCACACGCCTGCTGGGATGACTTTCCCTTAACATAAGAGCTGGCTACATGTCCAGGGGTGACCCAGGCTGACACCTGCTCTCCCTGTGTCATTAATAACAGCGCCCTGTCCTCCTTCACTTTCAATGTCCTAGTCTGGATTATAAATTTTATGACCACCCTGGCTGTAAACAAGAAACCAATTTCCAGACACCCTACAGCCCACACAGCTGACTCATCCTATCTCTTTCACAGGTATGAACACGATTTTAAAGTCTGTAAACACCCAAAACATAGCAACTCAGTCTAAATCAAAGAGCCCCGGTTGAAAACAGTCTTGGAATGGATGTTATGTTTAATGATATCTGAAGAGACAAGATTTCACCAAATTTAGAGGTCACGCGTTCTCTCCTGAGCCCAGCTTTCACCCATACTTTTTCTTAAGTCTATACTACATGTGCCAGGCACTATTCAAAGAGGTTCTCCAGAACAATGTCGTCCAGCCCTTGAGTGATCACGGCCCCTGTTTTACTCCAAGGACTTGGGAATCTTATCCCAGGCACAGACTGAGGAGGACTTGAGCACAGGCCAGAGGCTCCAGGGTCCATATCCTCACATATTGCACAGACAACTCCCCTGATAAGGACCAGCCCAGCCCGTCTCTGGAGCTTCACACCCCATCCCCAACTGATATCGGCCAATCCACTGTGATCCCTCACAGACATTTCAAATCCAGCTCACCCCAAGCAGAAGTCTGTTTTTTTCTCCCAGATCTGCTCCTTCTCTGTTCTTCCGCTCAGCTGACGGGCGTGGACAGCCACCTGCCTGACCACCAGTCCACTCACACTCCCCGGAGCATCTACTGCTCCTCTGTCTCCACCCGCCCCACAGCTGGCCCATGATCCAGCTCGGAAACCCTAACCCCATTCCAACCTCTGTTCTTTCCTCAGACCCCGCTGCCCCCTGCACACGGAGCCCTCCCCCTGGTGCTGACTCTCCCTGCCGGACCCCATCAGATCAACCTCTCCTGATGACAACACAGCAGGCTGGAAGGAGCAACTAGAAGGAACTCTGGAGTCACAGCAGAGCTCACATCCTAGCTCTCCTGCTGACCGGCTCTGGGACCTTGGGTGAAGTACTTGGCCTTATTGAGTCTGCACTCCCTCTTCTGCAAACTAGCATCTGATGGGCTTTTAGTGAAGTGAGCTGAGTGCCCAGTTCCATCAGTAGAAGTTATGGATAGTCTCTACCTCTAAAAACTAGACAAACCCAATATTTCATATTTCTCCCTCTCTGTCTCTCTCTCTCTTTCTCTGTTTCTCTCATTAAACTGAGCACTTACTACGTGACGGGTATGGTGCCATGAGCTTTCAAGTTACCCAGCATAACCTTCTAAGAAAGATACTGTCATCTCACTTCACCAATGTTTTGTGAGTCATTGACCTTATCTGGCACCAGCTCTAACAAAGGGACTAAGGCTACGTCTGCCTCATAAGTTCACTGGCTGGACATGGATTAGAAGCATTGAGCAGATGCAGAGTCTGCGCCTACAAGCACGGATGGCATGTGGGACCATTGTGTCCCAGCCCAAACTGGGGAAAAGAGAGAACCCAGAAACCTCCCCCAAACTACAAGGTAGAGTCACAGAAGCACAGCAGCCGCTTGACACGAGTGCCCCACTGGCACACCTCCGAGTAGGGCAAGCCGCAGGGGAGAAGAGCTCACGGTGATGGGATACTTACTCCGTGCCTGGCCCTGTGCTCCCAGCTGCAGGGCATCTTTTCATTTACCCCGCAAAATAAAACTATGGAGGAGAAACAGCCCCCCACTGCTTTTGGAGGTAGTCATGATAATTTTGAGGTAAGAACTCTTTGACAAATGGGGAAACGAAGACTCAAAAAGATTGGTAACTTGGCCAAGATCCTGGAGCTAATAAGACAAGGGGAACGTTTTAAATTCAGCTCGGCTCCGAGTGCACACTAGCCTTCTAAGACATACTTGGGTGTTTTAAGCGACATCGTCTGTAAAATGCTTCACTGCAGAGGGAAAATACGCACCTCTGCTGGCCCGTGGCTCCCCGTGCTGTCACCTTCTCACATGTGATGAAATGAAATGCTACAAAGGAGACCTGACCATGATCATGTGTGCTAAGCCCTCTGCTGGCTTCTGCAGCAGCATTAGGAGAAAAACAAACAAACAGATCAATAAAAAGAGGAGAAACTGGAACAGTTCCCGGAGGGGCCTCAGTCCTGTAAATCCATTTGGCAGTGTGACTGAGCACCCAGCCTCAGCCTGCTGCGCTCCGAGAGCAGGATGCCAGGACCAGTGGGCTGGGCAGTGACTCCTGCCACTGGAGGCAGCTGAGCAGAGTCGCTGTGGTCGAGGAGGCCACGTCCTTGGGGCATTTCAAGGTGAATGACCTCCATGTTGAGGGAGGAAGGTCATTCCCATGTCTGAGGACCATCGCCCAATGGCTCACTGCAAAAACCTAGGCGTTATCCTTGAGACTGCGCTTTCCCTTGCTTTCCAAGCGCAAGCCCTTAGCAAGACTGTGAGCTCTACCTTTAAAGCACAGCACGAATCCAACCATTTTTCACCATCCCTAATGCCACCACTCCAGGTATATCCAGGCTCCCCCCCTCTCACCCAGACCACAGAGACTCCCCGCTACTCCTCTGTAAGGTACTCTCCCCTCAGCAGCCAGAGATGTCTTCCCTTTCTCAGTACTTTGAGCAATGGCTTTACCTCCCGCTTAGAATAAAACTCACCTTTTTAACAAAGTCCAATATGCTCTATCCCTGCTGAATACTGTGACTCAATCTGGATCAGCCCCCCCTTCACTTGCTGGCCTGGTGGTTCCTGGGGCACCTCCTGGCTTAGCCCAGCTTCTCCCTCCAGACACACATGACCATCTGGATCAAATGTCATCTCCCTGAAGAGGTTTTCCCTGACCAGCAGCTACCCACAGCCCCTCCCCATATATCTGTGTTTTATTTGCTTCATAAATCTTACAGCTAACATGTTTATCACTCAGAGTCCCCACAGATCAGCTCCTAAAGGGCAGGAATGTTTTATTCCACAAGGCTCTCCCATGCCTGGCACATATTAGAGGTTAATAATTACTGAATGAATGAATGAATGGACGTGGTGATTTGAGCCTTTGTGTCTTCAGCAAGAGAAGAATATGCTACATCGGGAAGCATACACCAGGGTCTGCTGGAGGGTGGGCTGGATAACCCCTTGCATTGGCACAAACATGAGGGAAGTTACAGTGGCATGTAACATCCCCCCAGGCCTCCCCACCCTGCCATGGCCCCCGCTGTGGGCCTGGTGATTACCTGTTCATCTTTCAAGATCAGCACCCTCCTCAGCCTCTCCTGACAGCCGGGTGGGGTAGGGTAGGTGCCCCTACTTGCACCCATGCACACACATCAATGGAACGGCCCATCCACTTCCCTCCATGTCTGCCCCAGGGGACACCCTCATGGATGGAGCTCCCTAAGGGCAGAGACATGCATCCCCAACATGAATACAGACCTGGCACACAGTGGGCACTCAGTGCTGTGTGTTGAGCCTCCAGATCAAGTCTCCAACTGCTCAAGTGGGGAAAAGGCAGGTCTAGATTAAGAGACTGTCTGCACCTAACTCTAGGACTGAGCTCCGCAGTCTGACCTTCAGCACCCGACCCCCACCCCTGTTTTCCTGTCTTCATTTTCTGGGCTGGATCTCCCGGGCTCCCTCAGGCTTGGGCATCAGCCCCCTTCCCCCGCCCTTGCCCTCACTCCCTACATAGACTCGGCATTCTTCTTCTGTGTGGGTGGCTCCCAGTCTTAATCAGGCTCCTGACTCCAGACCGGATGTCCAGCTACGTAGCCAACATCTCCCCTCATGGGTAGGCGGCATTTCAGAGTCATCCTTCCCAGAGCTGAGCTCTGCGTCCCAGCCCTCGTGGACTTCCACTGCCGTCATCCTCAAAGCTGTTCTGGATTCCTCTCCTTCTCTCTGCAGCAAATCCTGCCACCTTCCTGGAGATCTTTTCCCTGCTGGCACCCCCATCACCCTGGTCTGGCCACACTCATCAGAGGTCTCCTAACCAACCTCTTTTCTTGTCCCCTTGGCCCTTCACACTGTTCCAACACAGAAGCTAGGGAATTTTTTCAGAAGTTGAGTCAGACCATGTCATGTCTCTGTTCAAATCTTTCCATCTCATTCAAAGAAATTCCAAGTCAGTGACCATGGCCTACGTCAAGGCCGTCTGACCCTGGCTCAGCACCGGCTTTCCCCTTGCCCCAAGCCCTGGTTCTCGTTCTTCCTCTGTGCTTAGAGTTTGCCAAGCCTGCCCCTCCCTTAGGGCTCTGCACGAGCTCTGGCCCTGCTTGGACTCCCTCTGCAGGGATGCCCATGGCCGCTCCTTCACCTCATGCAGGCTCTGCCAATATCCCCTCATCAGAGGGGCTCCCCTTTAAAACAAACCCCCAGTTACTCTCCACCCCTTTGCTCCAATCTGTCCCCCTTGGTGACACTTAGGGGCACTGGACATACTACACAGGTGTGTGTTTACTGTCTGTCTGCATGAGAATGGGGCTTTGAGCTGCATGCAGCACACAGAAGAAGGGAATAAATGAGTAGATGCAGCTTTAATATTTGCTCCAAAGATTAAGTTCTCTGTGCCAAACCCCATAAACGTCTCAAGTATAAAAACTCAAGTCAATTCACATGACTCAGACCCAGTCCCAGGGGAACATGGTAGGTCTGCTGTAGATCAAATTCTATTTCAAGTGCACTTTCCTCATCACTCAGGCCTCATCCTCAGTGGCCTGAGTGCTAACTCTTCCTGGGCTTACATTGCACCAGACTTGTAGTCGGGAGTAGAGCTGTGGGTGATTGAGGAGAACTGCTGGCCAGGCGATGCCAGGAACTCGTACACTGGAGGGGATTCCAGGCCTCCCTCCCCACAAAATGAACTGGTAGAAGGGTTTTTTATTATATTTTCCATAGTGCATTAGTTCTTCAGAGAAACGGAGCCAATAGGAGATTATCTATCTATGAAGATGTAGTGTAAGAAATTGGTTCACATGGTTGTGGCAGGTGAGAAGTCCCACAGTCTGCTGTGTGTAAGCTGGAGACCCAGGAAAGTTGATGGTGTGAATTCCCATCTGAGGGCAGGAGAAGACCAGTGTCCCAGCTCATGCAGTCAGAGAGGGTGTGTTCTCCCTTCCTCCACCTTTTTGTTCTGCTCAGGCCCACCATTTTCTTTACTCTGTTCACCAATTCAAATATGAATCTCATCTGGAAATACCCTCACAGACACACCCAGAAATAATGTTTAGCCAAATATCTCCACGCACTGTAAGCCAATCAAATTAGCCATCACAAACATTTTTTAAAATTTGTATTTCTATTGTGTTCCAACAATATGCCAACTTGCAATGGATGCTGAAGATACAAAAGTGAATAACAGATTGTCCCTGTCCCCAAGGACTTTGAAGAGAGTAAGGTAAACAATCCTTATAAAGACACATGATAAGTGCCTGCAGAACTGATCAGAAGATATTACGGAGGTGCAGCTCAACCTGGGGGAGGTATGGCTGGGGTGGGGGTTATTCAGAGGCAATTTTCTAGAGGAGTGGGACATTCTGGAGCTAAGACTCCGTGCTGGGCTGTGAGGGAGCCGGCAGAAAGAGGAGGACAGGCCAGGAGAGGCCTGTGTGTGGTGGGCCTAAGGAAATGAGTAGCAGAAGTGAGTTGATGGGATGCTTTGCTGGGTATGGTGTGAGTCTTGGGGTGTCATGTCTCAAGCACAGTTCTTCATAGGAACACCTATAGAGAGAAACAATAATTAAACCTGCCTCTGGCTTTGACCCTATAGTCTCTGGCACACTTGTAACCCTCTTACAAGGTTGTGATCACTAAGACTTCCAACGGAAACATTCATATATTGGGGAACTTGCATGCAAACCCACACAGCTCCACATGCCCTGGCCTTTACAAATTCAAGCTTAGTCCCTTTTCCTTCTCTTTTTCTGGAGGAAAAAGTACATGACTAGTAGGTTACATTATTTTAATCTGGCTGCAGCTATGCCAACAACATGGAGGACTTCAGCATGTGCAAAACATACACATTGTGAACTTTGCTGACTCTGTAAGTCTGAAGCTAGAGAAGATGATTTGCCCAAGGGCATGTGTCCTGGTGAAGCCAGGTCAGACCACATAGAAACTGGAGGCTCTATACCCATAAGTCCTTCACCATTATAAAGCTCACCCCAGGGACTCTGTCCCATTAAGGTAATCTGACCCTGCATGTTAACAAGGAGAAGCCACTGGACATGCCCATTTTAAACCCTCTTTAGTGTTTCATATACGTGTGCTTTAGCTATGCTCTGATAAGCCTGCAGCATAACTGATGCTGGGCTGAATCAGAATCAGTTCAGGGAGACTGTTAAGTCATTGCCAAGGACTGAGCTGGGCTGGGCTCATCCCGTAAATGTTATTCTCTTTAAATTGGCAGAAGCACCAGCTTTAGCTATCCAAAAACAAACAAATAAACAAAAGGCGCTGATAGACAGGCTGACTGTGCAGAAAACTCCCAGAGGAATCGGTGAGGGTCCTGACATTTTAGAATGTGTGTGTAGGGGTGCTGGTGATTATTAATTCTCTCCTTTAATAAGGGTGATGGAAACTGACACACCTTCAAGCCAACTTCCAGTTCTTCCTTTTATTCTGTAAGAGCCTGAGGGCAGGCACAATCTCCTCTATGTCCATAACATGCGAGGTGGTCTAACATTTGAGAAACTTCGCACTTACCACCTTGGAGATGAAGAGCCGTGAGCCAGCATTTCTGTTCCATCCTAGGAGACACTCCAGGAATATCTCAAGGTTGGTTCTACTTGGGCTGAATGATTTGAGATTGCTATTTAGCCATTTTGACCTACCTGCAATTTTATGTGGTTGAACCTATATTAAGGCTGGAAATAAAACCACAGTGGACTGGTAAGAACTAAAGGTAGAATGTGAGCAGTTCTTTATTTTTGCTTTGTGATTTTCTTGGAACACACATAATTTTGTAACAATATTAACTTTTACTCTAAAAAAGTGAGTAGTATTCATTGTCACAGAAAATGCCAGTTAATGTGCTACATCCACGCCAAGATGTATCCATCCAGTCCTGGACTTTGGGGGCAGAGCCCAAGGGCTGGTCTAATGCATCGGCAGAGAGCCAGGACCAGGCCATGCTGGCTGACAGCTGGTGCTTAATCAATATTTTTGAATAAATTAATAATTGAATAAATGAAGTAAATAAAGAATTAACACTATTTTTCCTCCTAAGAAATGATGTAATGTGTAGGATCAATATCTCAAGCACATCACTCACTAGGATTTTGAGACTTGGGCAGGTTTCTTGATCTTTCTGAGCTTGACATTGCTCCGCTGTTAAATGGAGAAAGACAAAAAGTCATTGGAGTTAATTCCCAAGTCCCGTATTCTTCCAAGTAGTCCTCCCAGCAAAGGCAGCAGCATAACCACAGCCCTGCTCTCACTCAGGGCTGGCCTGTAGGTCTCCTTGTTGCACCCAAGTTGAAAGCCACGGACAAAGGCATATGCTGCTGCCTCAACATGAAGCCCACTGGTAGGGCCTCAAAGACTGTTTGCTAGGACCTGCAGTTCCTCTGCCCCCTGCCTCTTTTATGACAGCCCTTCTCAGCTCCTGCCCCTGGAGTCTAGCCCTGTAGGCTTTAAACCTGGGCAGCAGCTTGGCAGGAGGGTCCTTCAAGACCTCTAAGCCTGGCTCCATTCTGCAGCAGCCACTTGACCCATGGGATGCTCTCACATTCCCGGTCCCCAGACAGATGGAATGCACCTCACCCAGCTGCAGCCCACTCCCCTGGCCTTCTGTCTTGGAAACCGGCACCAGTCTCTGTGCTCACATGTGCCACCTCTATATTTCTAGGGCACATACCCCGGGAGATGCTGCTAATTTGATTTTAAGAAGCTGAATTAATCTGGAGGAAACTTCAGCTTGCTTGAGTCCCATGGGCTGCCCCTGCTGTGTTGATCAGTTGATGCAGCAGCAGGAGGACCAGGGCCACAGGGGACTTCTGTGGTGGGCAAAGCCATACGGCGACCGTGGGCAACTCACACGCTCTGAGCCTCAGTTTCCCTCTCTGTGAAATGGATGTGGTAACATCATCCTCTTGTAGTTGGCACGAGGATGTGGAATAAGTGTGTCAAGCTTGGGGGATCACCTCCTCAATAAATGACAATTTGTTGCCCCAGTTATTCGGTGAAAGAGGATTGAATTAACACAGGGCAATAAAAATTCATGATCTATTCATATAGTAGAAAATGACAAAGGAAATAATTAGATGGTTGTCTTCCCTTATATATTGAGAGCTTGTTAGGGCTGGAATTTTGTTTTCATCATTCCCTGTATCCAGAGTAATACCCATCCCCACGGAGAGGTTGGATGGATGGATGGATGGGTGGATGGATGGATGGACAGACGGACAAATGAGTGAGGGAACTTATAGAGAAATCTTTGTTTACTCTTTAGATTGTCTCAGAGTCCCACCTTCATGGGTTCTGTATGCCATGAAGCCACTTTATTTGGCAAGGAAGGGGGAAAGGTACATGGTAGAATGCCAAATACAGGCATTTTAACAGAAAGGGCTTTAGATGAAGCCTTCAAAGCTAGTCTGGCAAAAGCCAAGCATTGCAAATATCTTGACTCTGACCAAGGTCTGACAGGGAAATTTTACATGATCTGATGTGGACTTTTCTGTGTGGGAGGGAACTTGTCACCAGCACCAGCAAGTGCTTTTATAGTAGCCTTTCTGGTGGTATTGTGTAGAGCACAAGAAACTCCTGCAATCTTTCTGGAAGCCAATTCAAAAACATGCATCAGAACCTTATATATAGCATCTTTGAAGTAACAGTTCCACCTCCAGGAATCTATACTAAGGAATGAATCAGAAATGTAGGCAAAGGTTGATGCACGCTGATGTCCCTGGCAACATCGTTTATAATGGTGACAAACTTTAAGTGACTTAAACCTCCAACATGGGGAATTAGTAAATAAATAATGGTACAAAACCATGGTTAAACACATTTTGTGATGTGGAGGACTGGTATACTGTTGATTTAAAAAAAAAAAAAAAAAGCAAGGTGTACAATTGTTCTTATAGAATCATTCCCCATGTGAAAAACACAACGTATACATTTGAGAAAAAGTTTTAAAAAACCAAAATGCTACTTTCATAGGCTACCCATGAGAGGTGGAATAATGGATATCTTTGACTGTTTTCTTTATGCTTTGGGGGTTTTAGGTATTTGCTACATCCATTACTTATACAATAAAATATAAATTTTCCTAAGAAAAAAATATTAGATTTGTGTTGTGAAATATTACAGAAAGAATTTTCCATAAAATACAGCTGTATTTTTAATATTTTTCTTCAGGTGCTTTGAGTTGTTAATGTGTCATTTAAGAAAGGCTAAAAAGTCTTAGAAAAAGAAAAAATAGCCTTTTAGTGTGTTTGCAAAAGGATCATAAGTATTAGGCAATTTTTACTTAATGAGGGTCAGATTAGTGTCACTCATTTAAAAAACTTAAAAGATAAATATTAAAAATATAAAAGATGAGAATGCTCTATTGTTTTTGGTATCACAACACATGTTGTCTGGTAAAGACTATGAGCCCCTGTTATTTATAATAATAGAACAATGTTAGAAAACATGGCAAAGATATCAATATTCTTATTGTGGCTTACTGTCTTGGGATAACCCCAAGTTTGCATGTTCATGTGTGGATTGACCTTCATGATTTTGAAAATACATTATCATGTTTCCATGTTAAGAAACATTGCAAGCATTTTGTTTCCTTTTGTGTTATTTGTTACAGAAAGCCCACTCAGGTCTGTACCCAGTACTTCTTGTAACAGACACATGCCAAAAGGGTTAGAGGATGCTAGGGGAGAGGACAGGGAGAAGCATTTAAACATCTGATTAAGTTTTTGACATCAGTAAGTCATTTATTAGAAAGGAAATACTCAGTCTATAAAAGTCTACCCAGTGCAGGCTTTGTGAAGGTCAACAGGGGCGTGAACGCAGCACTGACTTACACTCTGCCACTGCAGTGTCCCTCACAATGATGGGGAAGGAGCAAGGTCCTGAGGGAAACCAAGGAGAGGTCATGGTGTCAGGGGCAAGGCCATTCTTGACTGCAGACTTTGTCCGCATTTGTCCCCTTCCAGAGGAGAACCTTCCAGTCCTCTGCCAGGGTGGGGAGGGTGCCTGGGAGGCCTGCTGCCTCAGTCTGCTGGGTGTGTCTGTCTTCCTGCCTTGCTTTTACCCCAACAGAGACAACAGATACCATAGATTCTGAGCTTTCTAGTGGTTTACTGTGCATCCCAAGTAATTTATGTCTTTTCCCATTTTGGGTTTAAGAACCAGCTTTCGTGGATTTGCTAAATTAGTTAACACTCTTTCTTTGCTTTCCTGCTTTAAAATGGGTTAAGTCAATGGTCACGTGAAGAACTGATGAGACCCCCACCTGTGCCACCAACCCTTTATCCACACAGTTTTCAGAATTCTGGTCTCTACACTCCAAGTCAGAAATCAAAATATACATTCTCTAGAGAATATGATTAATCCAAGAGAAAAAAAAAACCGTGAAGATGCCGACATTGGGGGATTCTCCAAAGAAATGCCTTGACATGTCATTTCGCAGTGAACCCCACAAATGGTGAACCCCACTCATGTTCCAGTCTTCAGTCAGCCTCCTAGTGCCTCATTTTAAATGTAATCAGAAAACCAACTATCACTAGATAATTGAAGAATGTGGTTAACGTGAAAATGAAAGACCAAAACTGAGAAAGACTTTTTTTAAAAATCAAAGGAAATAGAAACTATGCAGGGAAACAACACCACCACCGAAGTGTCATAAATATTTTCAGTAATGTAAGAGAAGATATTGTAGGATGCTATCAAAATTGAATATGCAAAGAAGAAAAAATAGCTTGTAAAAGCTAAAAATAAGATAGCAGAAATAAAAATATGATAGAAAGTTCAGCATATAAAGCTGAAGAAATTTCCCAAGAAGGGAAGCAAAAAGAATGGAAAATATGAAGAAGAAGATATGAACCAGCCCAGCACAGCCAACATATAAAAAAATAGAAACTCCAGGAAAAGAGAATGGAGAAAAAGTATAGGAAGAAATCATCAAAGAAATAATGCAACAGAATTTCTCAGGCCAAAGGAAACAAATGTTCTGTTTGAAAAGGCCTGCAGGGGGAATAAAATCAGATATTCACAAAGCACAAAATCATGAAACTGAGGACAAAGTAAAGATCCTTAAACAAGGTTAAATACAACAGAATCAGGGAATAAAATGTATCCTGGACTTTCAACAACCTCCATAGAAGATAGAAGAAAATAAAGAGATCTTTTAAATTTTGAAACAAATCTATACCCAGTAAACTAACACTAAAATATAAGGATAGAATAAATAGGTTTTTCTATAGACACAGTTTCAAAAATTGACAGTCCAAGCACTCTTTCTCAGGAAGCTACTGGAAGATACATTCTACATAGCAAGGAAGGAGACCAAGAAAGGAAAACACAGGCACACCTCACTTTAGTGCACTTTGACTTATTGTCCTTCACAGATACGCAGGGTTTTTGTGCGGTTTTGGGGTTTTTTTACAAATTAAAAGTTTGTGGCACCTCTGAGTTGAGCAAGCCTATTAGCACTATTTTTCCAAAAGCATTTGCTCACTTCATGTCTCTGTATCATATCTTGGTAATTCTCACAGTATTTCAAACTTTTTTATTATTATTATATTTGTCATGGTCATCACTGATCACTGATCATTGATGTTATTATTTTTTTAAACATCTTTATTGGAGTATAATTGCTTTACAATGGTGTGTTAGTTTCTACTTTATAACAAAGTGAATCAGTTATACATATACATATGTTCCCATATCTCTTCCCTCTTGCATCTCACTCCCTCCCACCCTCCCTATCCCACCCCTCTAGGTGGTCACAAAGCACAGAGCTGATCTCCCTGTGCTATGCGGTTGCTTCCCACTAGCTACCTATTTTACATTTGGTAGTGTATATATGTCCATGCCACTCTCTCACTTTGTCACATCTTACCCTTCCCCCTCCCCATATCCTCAAGTCCATTCTCTAGTAGGTCTGTGTCTTTATTCCCGTCTTGCCACTATGTTCTTCATGACCTTTTTTTTTTTTTCTTAAATTCCATATATATGTGTTAGCATATTATATTTGTTTTTCTCTTTCTGACTTACTTCACTCTGTGTGACAGACTCTAACTCCATCCACCTCACTACAAATAACTCCATTTCGTTTCTTTTTATGGCTGAGTAATATTCCATTGTATATATGTGCCACGTCTTCTTTATCCATTCATCCGATGATGGACACTTAGGTTGCTTCCATGTCCTGGCTATTGTAAATAGAGCTGCAATGATGTTATTATTGTAATTGTTTTGGGGCACCACGGACTGTGCCCATATAAGACAGTGAACTTAATCGATAAGTGTGTGTGTGTTCTGACTGCCCAACTGACCAGCTGTTTCCCCATGTCTCTCCCTCTCCTGGGCCCCCATATGCCCTGAGACACAACAGTATTGAAATTAGGCCAATTAATAAGCTTACAATGACCTCTAAGTGTTCAAGTGAAAGGAAGAGTCACATGTCTGTCACTTGAAATCAAAAGCTAGAAATGATTAAGCTTAGTGAGAAACGCACGTCAGAAGCCATGATAGGCTGAAAACTGGACAAACAGTTTTGTGCCAAACAGTTAGCCAACTTGTGAATGCAAAGGGAAAATCCTTGAAGGAAATTAAAACTGCTGCTCCAGGGAACACACAAATGGTGTGAAAGTGAAACAGCCTTATTGCTAATACAGAAAAAATTTTAATGGTCTGGATAGAAGATCAAACCAACCACAACATTCTCTTAAGCCAAAGACTAATCCAGAACAAGGGTCTAACTCTCTTCCATTCTATGAAGGTTGAGAGAGGTGAGGAAGCTGCAGAAGAAAAATTTGAAGCCAGCAGAGGTTGGTTCATGAGGTTTAAGGAAAGAAGCTGTCTCCATAACATAAAAGTGCAAGGTGAAGCAGTAAGTGCTGATGTAGAAGCTGCACCAGGTTATCCAGACAATGTAGGTAAAATAATTCATGATGGTGGCTACACTAAAAGATTCTCAATGGAGACAAAACAGCCTTCTATTAGGACTTCCATAGCTAGAGACTATGGACTTCCATAGCTAGAGAGGAGAAGTCAATGTCCGGTTTCAAAGTTTCAAAGGACAGGCTGATTCTCTTGTTAGGGACTAACACAGCTGGTGACTTTAAGTGAAGCCAGTGCTCATTTACTATTCTGAATAATTCTAGGGCCCTTAAGAATTACACTAAATCCATTCTGCCTGTGCTCTGTAAATAAAACAACAAAGCCTGGATGACATCTGTTTACAATATGTTTTAGTGAATATTTTAAGCCCACTATTGAGAACTACTGCTCAGAAAAAGGATTTCTTTCAAAATATTACTGCTCATTGACAATGCACCTGGTCCCCCAAGAACTCTGATGGAGATATACAAGGAGGTTAATGTTGTTTTCATGCTATCCATGTTAACATAGCATCCTTTCTATAGCCCATGGGTCAAGGAGTAATTTTTACTTTCAAGTTTTATTATTTAAGAAATACATTTTCTTATAAAGCAGAAACTAACACACCATTGTAAAGCAATTTTACTCCAATAAAGATGTTTAAAAAAAAAGAAAAGAAATACATTTTCTTAAATAGGCTATGGTTAAAAAGGCTATGGTTGCCATAGATGGTGATTCCTCTCATGGATCTGGACAGAGTAAATTGAAAACCTTCTGGAAAAGATTCACCATTCTAGATTCCATGGAGAACATTTGTGACTCATGGGAAGAGGTCAAAATATCAAAGTTAACAGGAGTTTGGAAGAAGTTGATTCCCACCCTCATGGATGACTTGGAGGGGTTCAAGACTTCGGTGGAGGAAGTAACTGCAGATGTGGTAGAAATAGCAAGAGAACTAGAATTAGAAACAGAGCCTGAGATATGACGGAATTGCTGCAGTCTCATGGTAAAACATTAACGACTGAGGAGCTGCTGTTCATGGGTGAGCAAAGAAAGTGTTTTTTTCTTTTAGATGGAATCCACTCCTGGTGAAGATGCTGTGAAGATTGTTGAAATGACAACAAAGGATTTATAATGTTGCATAAAGCAGTGGCAGGTTTGGAGAAGACTTACTCCAATTTTAAGGAAGTTCTACTGTGGGTAAAACGCTATCAAACAGCACATCCATAACTTGTGAAAGGAAGAGTTGATTGATGCAGCAAACGTCACTGTTTTCTTACTTGAAGAAGTGGCCACGGCCACCCCAGGCTTCAGCACCACCACCCCGAGGAGACAGCAACCATCAACAACCAGGCAGGACCCTCCACCAGCAAAAATATTATGACTTACTAAAGGCTCAGATGATGGTTAGCATTTTTTAGCAATAAAGTATTCTTTAATTAAGGTATGTATAGTGTTTTTTTAGACATAATGCTATTGTATACTTAATAGACTACATAATAGTATAAACATAACTTTTATGTGCACTGGGAGACCAGAGAATTCGGGTGACTTGCTTTATTGTGATATTCACTTTATTGCAGTGGTCTGGAATTGAGTCTGCAACATCTCCAAGATATGCCCTCATAGGGATGCAGGAAAGAGTAGGGGATACCAGTAAATAGAAGGGAATTCCAAGTATAATGGGAAATGAAGGTCACAAAAACAACAGCTATGTACCAGGCTTAGAGGGCAACAATACAGATTGGAAAGGTCTCTGGGAGAGGTTTCTTCATGAAGATAAGATTTATAAATAACTGAATTGTCTTAACATTTCAGGATAGTTTGGGGCCAAATTTATAATAAATGCATAGAAAATGGAGATAGAAAGACAGCAAGAGAGAGAGAAATAAATATTCCAAGGTAAAGGAAGAAAAAAAAGAGTGGTTTGGAATGAAGAAGCAATTGTGGTATATAATTACATGGTTTACCTGGTGATGGCACTTGCATAATTACAATAACGTATAATTGAGTGGGTGGGGTGGGAAGGGAGGTGTATGGCAGGAGGAAGGGTGGTGAAAGAAATAAATCTTCTTCTACTGATATAGTGAAAGGCCAATGCATAATGCCTAAACCTGAAAAACTGAGGCAGAAATAAAGGCATTGTATTAAATGAAACAGAGGTAAATACCAAAACAGAAAGAGAAAACAGCTAAAACAAAGTAAATCAATTGCCTCTGGGGAAGGGGAAATTGGGGAAATGTTGGGGAGAGGGACTACTCTTTTCTGGACAACTTTATGGAACAATTTGACTCTTTAAATATATTACTATGTTAAAAAATTTAAAGGCAATATTTTAATTACCACATTAATCAACGAAGATAAGTTTGTTAAATGTTTCTCCTTTCTTTCATCTACATGGGAAAAATTCCTTGAAGAAAGCTTACTGCCTTTCTCTATGCCCTACAAACGCCCCCCCTCCCAAAGTCTGCCAGAGAGAAAATATATGAAATTAATCATATTGGATATCCTTACCTTACTTCACCCATAGATTCATTCTTTCGTTCATTCTATACACACTGTGTTCTTTCACTGTGCCAGGCATTGGGTTAGGTCTAAGAAAATCAGAACCATAAACAGATGGGTAGACATAGATATATGGATGGATGGATAGATAGATAGATACATACATAATGGATAGATGAATTCTGCATGTGTGATAAGTTGAAGCAGATGCTTTATGTGACCCACCCATGTGCTTCTGACCTTAGCAGTTCTAATGAGCTCAGCAGTTTCTAACTGTCGATATCTATATTTCTGTGTCTTGTGTCTTTTTCCAGAATTTTATAAGGTCACTTCTACCCTCATGTGCCTCTCTTAGGGGGCTGCCCCTGTGGAATCCATGGTGGGGAGGAACAGAGAGTAAGATTCGCACAGGAAGCACCAAGAGGGAGAGAAGAAGGATTGGGTTAGGAATACTCAACTGCTTCTCTCAAACTTGCAATTAGGAATCCTCCTCCACTCAGTGGGCACTTCTTCCACATCATACCTACCCCCAATAATCATCTTTTTTTTTTTATTAACATAATGGACATACTATGAACCTACCATCAGCCAGTCATGTGACTTTCGATACAGTCCTGATCCTAATATATGAGAACACTTCTTTGTGAACATTGGCAGGCAGTATGGACATTGTCCCCAGAAGACTCCAAAATAGAAGTTAATTCCAAGGTCACTCTGTACCCAAGATTGAAAATGAATCTGCTTTTCTATTTACCATTCCAAAATAGCTCATCAAAATTTTACAATGATATTAAAAACCTAGAGATATTTCAGTCATAAAATGCCAACAACATATTGATAGACACCCCAAATTTGAATATAAAATCCATCTCAGTATGAAGTTCCCAGGAGAAAAGTTTAAAGTATAAAGAAATCAATCTCCAAAATCCAATTTTGTTCTCAAATTAATGTCCAGATAATTTTTTAATTAAAAGTTTTCATATACATTAGTTTTGCATGCAGTTGTAACCAATAATATAAAGAGATTCAGTGTATCCTTTACATAGTTTCCTCAAGTGACATGATCACTTATAAAACAATAAAACAATTTTACAACTAGGATATTGACATTGATGCAGTCAAGATACAGAATATTTTCATAACCACGAGGATCCTTCAGACTGCCCTTTTATAACCACACCTTACCCACCTCTCTCCTACCCTCATCCCCTCTTTAACCCTTAGCAATCACTAATTTGTTCTTAATTTCTATAATTTTACCATTCAAAAGATGTTATATTAATGGAATTATATATAGTGTGTAACATTTTGGGATTGGGATATTTCATTCACCTCTTAACAGTATTTTTCACAAAGCAAAACTTCTCAATCTTAATGAAGCCCACTTTATCATTTTCCCCAGAATTGTGCATCTGGTGTCAAGTCTAAGAACTCTTTATCCCTAAGTCCTGAAGATATTCTCTTGTGATTTTCCTAAAGTTTTATAGTTTTACATTTATGCCCATGATCCATTTTAAGTTAATTTTTGTATAAGATGTGAGACTTAGGTGAAGTTTTGTTTTGCTTTGTTTTGTTTTTTCCTATGACTGTTTGATTGCTCCAACACCATTTGTTGAAAAAGCTAGCATTCCTCCATCGAATTCCTCCTACACTTTTGTGAAAAATCAGTTGGGCATATTTGTGTGGGTCTACTGCTGTGTTCTCTATTCTGTTCCATTTAACTATATGTATCTAGCATTCCTCCCAGACCATATAGTCTGTACTGGAGCTATATAATTTTGAAATTGGGTAGGCTGATTACTTTATTCTTTTGACAATCATTTTAACCACTCAAGTTCAATTGCCATTCCATAAATTTTTTGTAATAATCTTTATAGCTACAAAAATATCTTGCTGGGATTTTGAAAGCAACAGGGTTAAACCTATATACCAATTTGAGGAGAATTGTTATCTTTACTATTGGGTCTTCTAACTCATGAATGCCTTCTTTGATATTACTTAGGTTTCTTTGATCAATGTTTTGTAGTTTTTAAAATTACAAGCTCTATACATGTTTTGTTAGAAATACAACTAAGTATTTCATTTCCTTGATAGATTTACAGATATAAATTGTTGTATTTTAATTTTTGGTGTCCATGTGTTTATTGCTAGTATGTACAAATACAATTTATGTTTGTATGCTTATCTGGATTCCTATGATCTTGCTGAACTCACTTACTAGTTCTAGTGTTTATTTGTAGATTCCTTGGAATTTTCTACATAGACAATTATGTCATCTGTGTATAGGGACAATTTTATATTTCTTTCCAACCTATGTAACTTTAAATTCCTTTTCTTGCCTTATTGTACTAGCTAGAACATTCAGCACCTTTTTGAATAAGAGTAATGAGAGCAGACAATTTTACAATGTTCTCAATCTTAGGGGGGAAGCATTCAATTTTTCACCAATAAGGATAATGTTAGCTGTAGGTTTTTGTAGATGTTCTTCACCAATTTGAGTAAGTTCTCCTCTATTCCTAGTTTACTGAAAGACATATTTGTTTGTTTGTTTTGTTTTGTTTGTTTTAATCATGAAAAGGTGTTGAATTTTGGCAAACTATTTTTCTGCATTGATTGATACACTCATGTTATTTTTCCTCTTTAGCTTAATAGCATGATGGATTACATAAATTGATTTTCAAATCAATCTGACCATCCTTCCAACTCTGGAATAAACCCTACTTTGTCATGGTATATAATTCTTGTTATATATTGCTGAATTCTATGTTTCAATATTTTTTAAGAAGTTTTGCATCTATATTCATGAAGATTATTGGTCTATGGTTTTCTTTCTCTTTTTTTTAAACTGTCTTTGTCTAGTTTTGCAATCAGGGTAATTGCTACCTTCCTAAAAATGAATCAATAAGTGTTTCCTCCTCTTCCATAATCCGTGAGAAATGGTCTAGATTTGATAATGCTTCTATCAATGTCTGGAAAAATTCCCAGTGAAATCATCTGAGCTTGGAGATCTTTGAGTAGAGTTTTTAAATTAAGAATTCAATTTCCTTAATAGTTACACAGCTATTCACAGTATCTCTTTCATATTGGATGAGGTGTGGTATTTTGTGTTTTTTGAAGAATTGTCTAACTTGTATATTTATGTGCATAGAATTGTTTGTGGCATTCCTTCATTATCCCCATGGTGTCTGCAGGAAATGTGGTAATATATTCTGTTTCATTTCTGATATTAGCAGTTTGTAACTTCTCACTTATTTTGTTAGTTTTGCAACATATTTTTCATTTTAAAAAATCTTTACAAAGAGTAAGTTTTGCTTTGTTGTTTTTTCCAATTATTTTAGTTTTCAATTTCATTAACTTATGTTCTTACCTTTATTGTTTCCTTCCTTCTATCTGCTTTGGATGCATTTTGTTCTTTTTCTATGTTCTTGAGATTGGAGAATAAATTATTGATTTATGATGTTTCCTATTTTCTAATGTATGAATCTAATGCTATAAATTTACCTTTCAACATTGCTTTAGCTGTGTCTCACAAATTTTCATATGTGGTATTTTCATTTTCTTTCAGTTAGTGTGTTTTTAAATTTCCTATGAGACATTGACTATGGATTACTTAGACATGTGTTGTTAGTTTCCATGTATTTGGAAACGACAGTTTTATTTCTGTTAGTGATTTCCAGTGTGATCAGAGAACACACTTTGTATGATTTCAATTTTTCTAAGTTTTGCTGAAGTTTGTCGTATGGCCCCAGATAGTATCTATTTTAGTATATATCCCATGTGCACTTGAAAAAAATGTTATTTTGCTATTTTTGGTCAGAATGTTCTATAAATGTCGATTAGATCCTCTTGCTTTCTGATGTTGTTGAGTTTTCCTACCTCCTTTCTGTATTTCTGTTTATTTGTTCTATCAATTGATGAGAGAAGAATCTTAACATCTCTTAACTATAATCGTCAACTTGTTTATGTCTCCTTTTAGTTCTATCAGTTTTTGCTTTATATATTTTGCAGCTCTGTTGCTTGGTCAAACACATTTAGGATTACTGTGTCATCTTGGTTGAATGACCATTTTATCATTGTATAATGTCCCTCTCTGTCTCTGGTAATTTTCTTTCTCTGAAGTCTACTTTATCTGACACTAACATAGACATTTATGTCTTCCTTTGATTAATATATGTATGATATCTATTTTTTTATCCTTTCACCTTCAACCTGCCTAATTCATTGTATTTGATGTGAGTTTCTTGCAGGCAGGATATGGTGGGTCATGTTTTAAAATCTACTCTTCTAATCTCTGTCTTTTAATTGGCATACTTAAACCATTTACATTCAAGGTAATTATTAACACATCAGGACATAAGTCTGTGCCCACTGGGATTTTCACAAGTCTGGGATATATGAGGGAAAAAAAAGAAAAGAAAGAAAGAAATCTCCATGAAACTCTACCATGTTGTTCCTCAGGTCTGAGGTGCGTAGCCAGGCTACCCTCTTGTCTCCACATTTCAGAGGCTTCCTAGGTTTGTTTTCTATATAACATCCAAGATTTTTAGTTTTACTTAGCAAAAAGAATAGGAAAACATATCTCTTGCATTTTCCCAGAAGCAAAATATCCAAAGAATTTTATGTTATCCCCCTACTTCAAATTCTGCTCAGATTTATAGCTCATATTTTATTCTCATGCTGAGAAATCCTTAACATCTGGAGAGTGTCAGGATTCTTTCAACAGCTGGAGCATGAACTGTCTTCAGCCAGGAAACGGTGTCATCCCTCCGGCAAGTCCAGAGTTGAGTTGATCATCCCATAATCTCTGGCCTCATTTTTTTTTGGCCGCACAGTGAGGCATGCAAGATCTTAGTTCCCCAACCAGGGATGAAACCTATGCCCCCTGCAATGGAGTCCTAACCACTGGACCACCAGGGAATTCCCTCTCGCCTCATTTTTATAATGAGTTTAACAGTTAACAGAACATATACAAGTATCACAATATTGGCTTCACACCCACAGATTGAAGAAAAAAAAGATATTCCTAAGAAACCCAGATAATGCATGTTTCTTAGAAAAAGTGCCATCTCCCAAACAACATGTGCCTGAAAATTCAATGGGGTTTGAGGGAAAGTGAGGATGGGGGTAAAATTCCTCCTTGTTTCAGCCTCTCCCAGTTCCCTGTGCTGACATCTAGGACCCAGGACCTGTGCACCTAAACACAATTTGGATGAGTATGGATGAGTGTGGGGTAGAGTGAACATACATTTAACTTTTTATTTTATATTGGAGTATAGTTGATTTACAATGCTGTGTCAGTTTCAGGGGTACAGCAAAGTGATTCAGTTATACATACACATGTATGTATTCTTTTTCAGATTCTTTTCCCATCTAGGTCATTACAGAGTATCGAGCAGAGTTCCCTGTGCTATACAGTAGGTCCTTGTTGGGTATCCATTTTAAATATAGTATTGTGTACATGTCAGTCCCAAACTCCCTAACTATCCCTCCCCGTCCCCCCCACCCTTCTCCCTGGTAACCGTAAGTTCATTTTCTAGGTCTGTGAATCTGTTTCTGTTTTGTAAATAAGTTCATTTGTGAACATAGATTTAGTAAAAAGCAAATAGTGATATAACTCAGTTGGAAAGATGGGGGGACCTCTGAGGGTAAAGAAACAGGAAAGAGATGTGGTGAGAGACATGAGAGGGCTAAATCCTAACCTCATGTATCAACATATGATACATGAAGATGATAAGTACAAAAGCAGTAGTATTGGCATGATATTTAGAAATATGACAGTAAAGGCAAGAAGAAAGTCAAAAATCTTGAAACTGAAGGCTGGGGAGTTATGCAGTGAGGGGTCAGCTGTTTTATTGTGATCTTAGTGTTGTTTGATCTTTTAACCATGTGCATGCATTACAAATCCAAGTATAAAAATTAAGACGTTGATCCTGTGGACGCCCCTCTGCCTGTATCAGCTAAGGGGCGCCCATCTCTTCTTACCACCCACCTCCTTTTTATGCATGCTGACTTAGGTCACACCATATCCCACTGCAGTGACTGACAGGCCAGAACACAGGTCAAGACTGCCAGGTTTTCTCAGTCTGGCTGGTTCAAATCTTGGCTTTGAAGCCAACATTCAAGTCAAATCAAATGAAATCAAATCAACAAATGCTCATGGTGCACCCACTGAGAAGTGTGGAAAGGAATGTAAACCCATCCCTGTTGTATAAGGGACTACAGTCAACAAGTGAATATTAGGAGTCAAGAATACAAGCGTCTCCATGAGGCCTTCAAAATGCACATTGGTCATAAGAACTGCCAGCCACAGAGCTGGGAGGGGCATTGAAGAAAGTCTGGTCCTCCTTCCTCATTTAACAAAGTAGGAAACTAAGGCCAAACAGGGACTATACCCTGCACGCAGCCTACTGTAACTCACAGGGGCTCAGGTGAGCTGCAGAAAAGTAAAATCAAAAGCTTTCACACATGCAGAGAACAGGGGATGGAGCTGAGTTTGCAGATCTACTTGGATGCCAGATCTGAGTGTGCAGAGTCTCTCCCTGGCTTCAAGCTGCTCAGGAGGCTGGTGGGAGCTCTGCTCAAGCCAAACCCCTATTTGCATAAATGGTTTTTATCTCCTAAATATTTTGCACATCTGTCCTCTTTCCTTCACTGTCAAGACCGTCACCACCTGGTCCAAGCCACCTTCCTTTTTCCCTGGATGGCTGCAACTGTCTTTAAACTGGTTTCCTCAAATCCTCTCTGACTCTTTGTAATCAGTTCGTTGGACCATAGCCAGAGTAATATTTAAAATAAGCAAACAAACACATGTGATAGTGCCAATGATTTGCTAAAAACCCTTTAATGGATAAAAACAAGAAACAAAAATAGACAAAGCAACCCTTTGAATATGGTGCCCAAATTCTGTCTGGTCCATCACTCCTCCCCCATTTCCTCAGCCTTCTGGGGGCCTCTCTGTTCCACCCACTCACCATCTTTAGGTCTTTCCTAATCAGCATACTCCTACCTGCCACAGGGCCTGTGCACATGCTGCTTCCTTTATCTGGAGTGTTTCCTTCCTCTCTTCACTTAATTAAGTCAGATATCAGCTGAAGAGTCATGTTCTCAACAAAGCTTCTCTTGACCCACCTGACTAGGCCAAACACCCGGCTAGGACTTTTTAAATTTTACACTCAAGTGTGTTCTTTAATTACTGGCTATCTCTCAACCAGGCTGATTCTACAAGAACAAGAATCATTTCTATTTTGTATGATGATTATAACCATACCTCAGTTCACTATCAATTACTTAGCAGATGGTGGGTTAATATTTTATCAATGAATGGATGAATGAATGAAGAATCTGAGACAAACCTGTTTTTTTTAATCTTTTTTTAAACTTTTTATTTTATATGGGAGTATAGTTGATTAACAATGTTAATTTCAGGCATACAACAAAGTGATACAGTTATACGTATACATGTATCTATTCTTTTTCACATTCTTTTCCCAATTAGGTTGTTACAGAATATTGAGCAGTTTCCGGTGCTATACAGTAGGTCCTTGAAGTAAGTCTGACAGAGAAAGAGAAATATCGTATGATATTGCTTATCTGGGAAATCTAAAAATAAAATTATACAATGAACTTATTTACAAAACAGAAACAGACTCACAGACTTAGAGAATGAACTTATGGTTACAAAACTGTTTTAAATTAATGAACAAGCCATTAGTGAGAACGCTTCCCCTGTGCTCCATCCTCTGTTAAACAATGTGCATGCAGACAAAGGAGAAAAGACAAGGTTTTGTTTGTGATTCAGTGTCAAAACAAGAATGAGAAAAGCTGCATGTCTCTGTCTGTACAACACAGCACATGCTACTCAAAATGAAATCACGCATTGGCTGTGGATGACTTTCAGTGTGAAAGCTTGACCCTAAATGTTTTGATTCATCCCCTTGTCCCTCAGCTGGCGACCGTTTAGTCAAAGATAGATGTTCAGTTCTCTAGCAGCTTCTAGTGCTGTCTCTTAATTAACGGGGGCTCAAAAAGCGCCCAAGGATTTCTCAGGCTCTTGGCAGACAGAGGCCCTGCAATGATCTTTCTGAAGCCCCGGCAGAAAACCAGGAGGACCTAACAGGACAGGCTTCCAAAATAGACAGAAGGTCCCTGCAGAGGCCACTCCCTGCTGAGATGTCTCGGACCTGAGGGTGCCAGCAGCTGGTGACCCAGAACTCAGCCAGGTAAGTGCAAAGAACTTGTCACCTAACAGCAAGATGGCACAACAGGAAAAGAGCATCACAAATGGTGACTAAAGGTTAAAGTTTCATCCACACATGGGCACATACCTCAAGGCACAGTTTGCCAACGATATGACCTGGGTGTGTTTTTACCTGAGTCTGAGCTTTTTGGTACATAAAGTTGTTGTAAAAATAGGGCAGTCACGGCTATGAAATGAGATTACTGGTGTAAAGTGCTCAGGAAAGCACCGGGCACAGAGCAGCCCTGGGTCAGGGTTAGAAAGCACAGATGACAGAGTGGATGCCTTGAGTTCCAGCACCAGCTGGGTATCCGAATATTGTGACCTTGAGCAAGTTGCTGGGGGTGGGAAACTGGGGCTTTCGGGGTGAAGAGCATTGTAGTGGTGGAGGAAGCGGCCAGGCTGAGTTCACGTCAGATGGGAGGACCCATTAAAACAGCTGCTGTTTATGAAGCCCTGGTTCCATGCACCTTCCAGGCACTCACATCTAGACTTTCTATTCTCTCTCGAGGTAGGAGACCCTCACAGTGGTAACTGCATCTGTACTTGAGTCTGCCTTGTTTTCCTGTTTTCAATAAACAGCAGCCTGAGGAGACCACCTGCCCAGGTCCCTGAGTCAGGGAAGTTCTATACAGGCAGGAACCCTCCAACATGCTCCATGCTGTTATTGGGCACAGTGACTTCTTCCTCTTATCATGCCTGTCGGTAAATTTCTCCACGCAAGTTCCCTCACGCTCTGTTAATCTCTAGATTCCTGCAAACATTGCAGGAGAGGAAAACAATGCAGAAGCCCGTTTCTTCTCCCTCCTGCCCAGGCTCTGTCTCTCCTGCTAGAACGTATTCTAAGTGCAGATGCACACAGCTAATTCCCCACCTGGCAAGAGCTGCTGGGAAGCATAAAAAGTAGGTTAGCTCATCAGAGTCATTTGTCCCAAGGGGATACATGACCAAGCAAGAGAAAAATGTGTTCATTTGGCCAGAAAAAAAAATGTGTCTCTCAATGAATCATGGTTACAAAAGGAGTTTGAAGTAAACCACTCCAACCATCCATTATTCACTCAGCCATTCATCCGTTTACTCATTTAACAGATACTTAGAATCAGACCCTGTGCAGGAAACTGGAAATACCAAACCAAAAAGGAGGTCCACGTACAGGAGAAAGTTCACAGGGCTTTGGCACCAAACTGACCTAGGTTTGAATTTAAATTCTGCCTTTTACTTGCTGAATAGCCTGAAGTTAACTGCTTAACATCTCTGAGCCTTAGTTTCTTCATCCATAAAATGGGAATAATAAATAGCGACCATTGAGGGTATTGTACAGTATAAATATGTCAAATGTCTAGAAAGTGCTATTATTATTATCACTGTTATCAGTGTTATTGCTACTATTCTAAAGAAATAATAGACTGCCCTTAAGAAAACCAAAAATGAATAAGTCAGAACTGGCATTTGTGATTATAACCTATTATTTCACGGAACTCCCTTTCTAGAATGAAAGAGGGAGGAACACAAAGGTTGAGAGACATTCATAAGACAGAAATTCAGTAGTTTTAGTATCAGGCATACATGGGTTATCCTATCTCCTGCCTCTGTCAGCAACCATAACCATCAATATCCTATTATTTATTACTCAGGTTTGGGGGCCTGAGCAAAGAAAATGTAGTAGGTAACAGGGAATACCCCCATTCACATAGGCAGATGGCTGAGAAAGCCGTCAGGGCCAGAGTGCACCATGAGCGGAGCATCCCTCGGCAAGTGAAACTGTGAATACAAAGGCAAGTGTGCCCAGGGACGTGCAAATGGGATGACAGCTCTTCTCCTCCATTGGGCCCTAAAATTGGCACACAAACATTTTTAAAATAATGTCACTAATATACAAGTGAAGTGAGATCATGTTTGCGTGCTCATTAGATGCCAGGCATTATGTCAATATATTTGTTAGTTATAAAAATTAACCATTTTTAAAACCATTATATTATGTAACACAACAGCCCTGTGAGCCATTATCATCCTCATTTTACAACTGACGGTGCAGAAAGATCAGAGATGTGGAGGAACCTGCCTGAAGTCCCACAGCTGGTGAAGCCATTATTGGGTCGTGGAGCTTTCTGACTCCAAACCAGGGACTTGCTACTGACACAGCCCCTTCTACATTGTGGACTCTTCCCTGTTTGGCCATTCTGTTTCTTTGGGGGTGTGGGGAGGGGTTATGTTTAGTACTTGATACACCACAAAGGTACTTCCTGACTTGAACGAAAGAGGTGACCCCTCTTTCTTTAATGGTGTAATGATTCTGAACCTAGCAACTACTAGTTTGAGTGTTTGATTGGAAATGATGCTTAGAAAATACTTCACAAAGAGCTGTAGTAATCTGTTGTATGTAAGAAGGATGAGAGATCCCACTAATCCTGGTTTTTGCCTAAAATCCCTTTCTTTAATGATTTTTTTTCCTTCATTAAACAAGATGAATTCCAGATCCTACTTGAAAGTGTTTATAATTTTATGCAACTGTATGTTATTGCCCAAGATAAGTGGGTTACCTTCTAAGTTCAATGTATGAAACAATATTGTGTAAACAAAGGAGTATCCTCACACTAGATCTGTACAAAATTTGTCCAAAAAGCTGTGGGCAGGCACAGCCCCATCCCGTTTTACAGATGAGGAGGTCGAGGCTTATGGGGCTGAACATCTTCCAGAAGACCTCACATTTCATTCAACAATTAATTTGAATTTGAATTTGAACCCAGCATAGACAGACCCTTTCCATTACCACGCAACCTTCCTTCGTACATGTCCGGTTTTCTTTATCAGGATGTCCTGATAAAGTCTCAGAGCCATGATGTTTTGTAGGTATTATTAAACTTTACCTAATTCATTATTATAAATCTTGCCCAGTCGCAATGGCAATAATCGATCTGGCTGCACTCCTGAGACACCTCAGGTGACACCATGATGGGAGATAGAGCCCACCTCCCCTCTTGGGAACTTTGGGAAAACGATGGCAACCTGACTTTCGCTAAAACCGGAGGAATGTTCCCTACAGTGGCATGGGTTTCTGGGCTGCTTGCTGGAGGATCACAGCACCTGTCGGGACATGGCCCTCTCTGCGGCACGTGTCCCAGGACAGGTTTCAGAAGATCTTGCCCCAAAGTAGCAGCACTTCCTTTGCAGTTCCTTTCCTTCCTCTTCCATTCTGGCTCAGTGGGGGGGATTGGGAGTCTGGCTGCGTCCACCTTGATTACCTGGGGTGCTGGCAGTCACCCCTGCTTTGTGTTTCTGGGATATGGGCGGATGCAGACACTCCACTTCTCCTTTGTGTGGGGCAGTGAAGGCTAGCGTGCCCTCTTCAGCATGCTTTGCTGAGCCGCGGGTGCCGGGGGACCCTCTGCTCTGTTGGCTTATTCCCCAGAGCTGCCCAAGGACACTGTGTACCCCAAAGAGCATTCACCTTCCTCACAGGGACTCAGGTACCACCACTTCAGCTGCCAGCTTCGTTCTCTCTCTCTGTCTCTCTCTCTCGCTCTCTCTCCAGGGTTTTCCTGGGAAATCCTACTTTTCTGACAGCCCACGCTCCACGCCCACTATCTCTGCTATCAGAGAACAGCTTGGCCAGCAGTTCTCCAGATTGCCACCCTAAAGTAACAGGGTTTCTTTCAGAGTGAAGGAAAAGCAAAATAAATGTGGGAAATAACTTCACAGGCTGGGGTAACAAGTGAAAGAATGAAGGGCAGCTGGCAGGTCCCAGCCCTGACCCATCAGAGAAGCAGCCCTGCCCTGAGAACGGGCTCTGGTGGACCCCACACCTCAAGGATCTAGTTCATCCCCCTTCGCCGCCCCCTGTCGACACAGACCTGTTTTCTCATGCAGGACCTTCATCTCCGTGTTCGTGCTCCCATACCCCCTTCCCACCTTTCATAGGGGAAGGGTCTTTTTCAGGTAAAACCAATCCATTTGGCTTTACTTTCTGCCCTTTCTCTCAAAAACAAGCGTTTCCCAATTACATAGTTGCTCTGCCACGATATGAGTCCAGAGGCGGTAAAAAAGTATGTGTTGAGCTGTGTGGAATGCCCAGGCTTGCCCCACAGTGCAGTTCCATCAACACTTGTTGGACAATTACTGCATGCCGGGACATGCATTGTCTTTACTTGGCTACGTAGAGGATCATCAGACACAATCACAGCCAACAACAACAAAAAATGCATGCTCTAAGGTTGTTATCTTAGTCAGCTGGAACCCCTATAACAAAATACCATAGGTTGAGTGGCATAAATAACAGACATTTATGTCTCACGGTCCAAAACCTAGCAAGGCAAATTCCATCAGATCTGAAGACTCAGAAATAATCCTCCTTGACTTAATATTCTACCTTCCAGGCTTCCATTCATTGGCCAAACACGGAACTGCAGTGAGTCAAATTTCAAAACACAAGACCACTTTCTGTCAGTGATTGGGAGTATGGGGCTGCCAAGCTGTGCGTCCTTCCTTTGTCCGCAGCTGTTCCTGCATTACCCAACATCCAAACATTAAAATTCAATGGTATAAACCAGACAAGGAATATTTAGACCCATATCAAGAAGGCTACAAATGTAGGGGAGGGCAATGCAGACTGCTCAAGGAAACAACACTTCATAAATGCAAACCCACTCAGGAAACTGCATATCTCTGGGTAAGTCAGAGAGAATGAAGGTGAAAGGAGAGATTTTAAAACCTTTTGTCCATCAGCAGGTTTTGTGTCATTTCTGTTAGAATTGCACATATTTGTAGAGTTCATGTCCATGATTAACAGCCAGACATGGGCTCACTGAAGGGGGGAACCATGTCTTAATCGTCTCTAAGTAAGCACATACTCACAGCAACCCTCTGAGTTAGGAGATATTTTTAGCATTTTGTGAATAAGGGACCTGAAGATAAGCAAGATAAAGAAGTAGTTCAAGGTCACATAGCCAGTAAGTGGCTCAGACACGTTTTCTTTCTCCAAAGCCAGTTTTCTAAAATATACTCCCTGGTATGCTATCTGTCCTGTGAAAATGTGCCTATAGTTACTGAATCTCTTCTCTTTTGGTTTTAAAGAGGGCGTTAGCATTGAAAAGGCTCAAAAATGTCCTGCAGTAAAGACCTCATTTACCTTTGTTTAACTCAGATCTGCTCAACCCCATGTGACTACAGAGACCTTTTATCATATCAAATGCACCTTGAAAGACTCTGAACCTGTATCCTGATGCCTCCCCCTCCTCCCCAGTAAAAAGCTGTTTCTTTGGTCCATGAGCATGAAAAAGCAACACAAGATTTGACAGATGGATGAGGAAAAGCCCAGGAGACAGTCCAGGGAGGAGCAGTGAGCTCCAGCTGGAGTCATTGGTCACATGTAGGCATGTGAATGTAAGTTTAAGTTACCTAAAATTAAATAAATAAGTTTTCTTAGTCACATCAGCCATGTTTCAAGTCTACAAAAGCCAGATGTGGCCAGTAGATACTGTGTTTGACAGCTGAGGTACAGAACATTGGCATTATGGCCTAAAGTTCTATTGGACAAACAGGGCTGAAACTTAGAGTCAAGGCCTTCATATGGACTTGAATTAGCCCCACTTGTAGAATTAGCCCCAGTGACCTGATTAAAAAGATTCCAGGCTTTGTCCTCTAAGCTCTGTGGCCATCCTCAACTATGGAAAGGGCTTAAATGCTGGCTTATTTTCCTTCTCTGAAGATGAGACTATTGCCTGCACTTTCTTACTTCTTAAGGGTGATGGGAATAAAATGTGATAATATATACAGAAACAATTTCAATTCATATAATATCTTTCTGGTTAAAACTCAAAAATATCATTATGTCCCTCTGAGAACTATGCTTTCTCCATATTTAGAAACATAAATATTCAGATATCTATATAATCCCTTTTGAATGAAGACCAACATTTATAAGTAATGAATTTTTAAAAATCCTACTGCTTTTTACTGGCTCCATTATCAAAATGATGCTTCTATAGCTATCTTGCCTACCACTGCGAGGCAAATTTTCCTAGATATCTGTTTTTCCACACTCTTCCCTGCTCAAAAGCCACCAGTGGCTCCTTATTTTGTTTAATTCCAACTCCTCCTCACTCAGGCTTTCCAACCATCGATGTGGTCCACTCCCCACCCTCACTCAGCCTCTTCCATAAACAGCACAGAAAGATCAGTCATGGACTGCCTTCTCTTAGAGGGACAAGAATGATCAAGAACCATGCCTCAGAGAACAGGAGGAGGAACTGAGGCCATGTTCCCACTCCCGTGCCCTTGTTCACAGCCCTCCCCCTCGGGATGTGGTCCCCATTTATCAGGCTCCACAGACAGTGGTCTGCAAACAGGAAGTCTGAAGGCAAAAAGGTCATGTTTTCTCTAATTTTCTTCCTAAGGTGTCTTATCGAATATACAAGTTTGCTAAGCACGAGCCTTATCAGGTCTAAGGGGTAATATGTGTCCTCCTTACTTTAAGCCATGCTTCACACACCCTCAGATCAACATCCAAAACTTCTCTTTGCTAATGTCCCTTTCTCACATTTCATCCTTCAGTAAATTTTGTTGCCCTTTTGGGTAAAGTCTCAGACTCTGAGCCCCTGGCATTCAAGGCCCTTCACGATCTGTCTCTTGCACCTGAAATTGCAGCAAGACTAGGGACTCATTGCCCCCTGGGTTATCACTTCTATTCTTTCTTTGAGCACATTGAGCATCCTTCTTTGATTCTATACCTTCAGCTTCAAGGAGTGCACTGTCTTTCTTTAAACCCAGAATGAAAATCAAACTCCCCATTATGGCCTTTAAAACTTTCCATGTGGGTCTCATTGGCTTCATCGGTCTCATGCCATGCCACTCACCACTACCTTGGTCATGAGGACACAGCCACACTGACCTTTCTGTCCTTGACTGAGCTACACTGTTACCACCTCAGAGCCTCAACACTTCCCGCCAAGTGCCTCTCATTCACTGCACTCTGCTGCACTCCACTTACAGCAGGCATCACTGATTGACATCATTCACTTATTGTTTTATTTGTGCAGGGTGTGTGCTAACCCCACTGCAAAGTTAGAAGTCACAACTTTTGTTATATCTTAGACTAGTGCCATGTACCTAGTATGTAAATGCTCATAATGATATAATTAATAATTGAATTGGGCTGCCATGGACATAGCAAACAGTTCATTTTGTCTTTCCTTTATCCATTGATTACAAAATAATCAGGATCTTATAGTTATCTCAATTGTAACAGTCATCACACTACTTATTTACCTGTGGGCCCCTTAGACTGTGAGCCTACGAAAGCCAAGACAGCGTGCTGGTTATGTCTGCATTCACGTTGGCTACATAGTGCCTGACATGCAGGAGAAGAACAGGAATCACAAAGCATATGCATGAAAGAAAAAGTAACAAAACAATCAAGTATTTTAAAAAGTGACATAGTCCTAGCAAGGTTGAAGAGGTACAAAGAAAGAGAGAAATAGCTAATATATTAAAGATGTAAAACTAGATATAATTATATATTACAGATTCATGAGCAAAATAAATCAGATAAAAGATATACACTGTAAGAGTCCTTTTATATAAAGTTCAAAAATAGGCAAAATGAATGTATGGTATTTAAAATCAGGGTAGCCAATCAATTTGGAAAGTTCTACCAACACCAAGGAGGAGGCTTCAGGAGGTTGTTTCTGTGATGCTGATAGTGTTATGCTTCTGGACCTGGGTCGTGGTTACAAAGGTGTATTTACCCTTGTGAAAATTCATCTATCTGTGTACTTATTAGTATTTATGTTATACTTCAATAAAGAATGCAAAAGAAGTGAATGTGAAATGAAAAAGTTTTCAAATTTCCCAGCATACCTGCACTAAAGGTATTCTATAGGTAGAAGGAAAATGTCCTTAAATGGAAGCTCAGTTTACTATCTTTTCTGCATAACAAAGTTAATACCTCACACAACCAAATTTATTACTCATCAGCAGTGATGGGATAGGAAAGAATAGCCCTTAGCAGGAACGTGATGGATTCTTATGGAAGCAGTGAAGAGTGAAATGTGGAGCTGACCCACAAAATCATGCATAAAGCTTCTGCCCAGACATGGTATAATCACATCTGTTTATATCCCACTGCCCAAGGCCAAAGTCAATAGAGGGGTCATTAAGAATCATAAGCATCAGGCAATTGACCGTCCTCAGATGCAGGAGAGAATGAAGAGCAACACAAAGGATAAATCGAAGTGATTATTGACTAAGTAATGCAAACAAACACAACACCAAAAATCTGAGATGTGTAACTACATTACAGAAAATGTAAACACTGAAGAGCTATGTAATAGGAATCAGGCAGGAGACTGAGTACTCCGAAGCCTTTGTACTGTCCACAAAGTGAAAAAGACTAATTTTATTAAACTTTAATGAGTCTGGAATTAATCTTGTAGTCTCTATGGCAATTGCTAATGTAATAATTAAGAACATATAAATCACAAGAAAATATGATGAAAGTGTTACAGTAAAAATGAATTAAAATAAGACAAAAAGAGAGAAAAAAAGAACAGAGATGAGAAAGGAGAAGTAGAGGAACAAATAGAAAGAAAATATATCAACAGTTACTCTAAATGTTAGTGAACTAAACTTTCCAAGTAAAAGGCAAAGAGCATCAGTGTGGATTAAAAATAACAAAAATATGCTGCTTGTAGGAGACTCAAGTTGAATAGTAAGAATGCAAAATGGTTGAAAGAAAAAGGCTGCAAAATACTATGCAAACACAAATCATGACCTTGGGGTAAGCAAAGATTTCTAAACAAGATTAAGAATAATCTTAATAATCTCATTAAGTGTAATGGAAAAGACTGATAAAACTGGATTTCATTAAGACTAAGAAATTTGAGTCGTTAAAAGAAACCACTAAGAGATAGTAAAAACTCAAGTCACAAAATGGGAGAAATTATTTGCAACACGTATAACCAAAATCAGTCTATATACAGAATATGTAAAGAATTTGTAAACTTTGACAGGTAAACCTACTCAAACGGTCAATAAAGAGACATTTCTCTATAGAAAACACTAAAAAGTTATAATGCACGTGAAAATTGCTCAATGTTATTTATTCTCAAGAAAAGCAAATTAAAACCATATTGAGATACCAATACACAGGAATTAGAAAGGCTGAAGTTTAAAAAAACTGACATCTTGCGTCTCCCTCCCACCCTCCCTATCCCACCCCTCTAGGTGGACACAAAGCACCAAGATGATCTCCCTGTGCTATGCGGCTGCTTCCCACTAGCTATTTTACATTTGGTAGTGTATATATGTCCATGCCACTCTCTCACTTCTTCCCAGCTTACCCTTCCCCCTCCCCATGTCCTCAAGTCCATTATCTATGTCTGCGTCTTTATTCCTGCCCTGCCCCTAGGTTCATCAGAACCTTTTTTTTTTTTTAGTGGAAGGGGATATGGGGATATATGTATACATATAGCTGATTCACTTTGCTATACAACAGAAACTAACACAACACTGTAAAGCAATTATACTCCAATAAAGATGTTAAATAAAACAATTTTAAAAAAAGACTGACATCAAGCATTATCAAGTATATGGAGCAACCAGAACTCTAAACAAACCTATCAGGGTGTAAATCTGTACAACTTGGGGAAATTGTTTGGAAGAACCTATTAAAGTTGAACATACTCTATCACTTAGCAATCTGATTCCCAGGTATGCACTCACTGAGATGCACATGTGTACTGAAAGACACATCAAGTGTGATCATAACAGCATTATTCCCAAGAGCTCCAAACTGGAAACTATCCAAGTGACTAAACTATCCAAATGGATAAACAATTAAATATTATAAATATGAATAATATCTCATTAACATAAAGTTGAGAGAAAGAAGGCAGAGACAAGTACTACCTGATTGTTAGTTTAAAATCCTTGTTTAAATTGTTAAAATCTTGTTAAAAATTTTAAACACCTTGTTAAAAATCAGGATAGCTGTTACCTGGAAAAAGGAAGGAGGTTAAGATCAGAATGTATTGTGGGGAGGGCGGATGAGGTGCTGGAAATGTTTATTTCTTGTTCAGAGTATCTGTGGATTTACTCTTATTTAATTGACAAGTATACTGAAATAATTATAACTCCACATGTATTAGAAATAATATTAATTAAGAAATAATGCAGAGAGATCAGATCCCATGTGCTCTTTACCCAGTTTCCCCTAATGGTAACATCTTGCAAAACCATACTACAGTATAACAACCTGGATACCTACATTGATACAATCCTCCAGTTCAGATTCTCCTTGTATATTTTTACTATTTGTGTGTGTGTGTGTGTGTGTGTGTGTGTGTGTGTGCTGTGTTGTGTTTTAGTTCCATACAAATTTAACACATCCATAGGTTTGTGTATCTATCACTTCAGTCAAGTCACAGGACAATTTCATGACCACAGAATACCTTGTGTTTCCCTTTCATAATCACAGCCACTTCCCTCTGCCAATCCATTCCTAGCCCCTGGCAACCCCTAATCTGTTCTCTATTTCTAAAATTAAGTCGTTTTAAGGCGTTATATAAATGGAATCAGGCAACACATAACCTTTTGTGGTTGGCTTTTTTTTTCTTTTTGAAATAGCATGATTCCTTTGAGATGCATCCAAGCATCAATAGCCCTTCCCCTTCCCCATCCACTTCTCCTTCTCCCCGCTAATCCTCCTCCTTCTCCATCTTCTGTTTGTGAGTACCACAGTTTGAGTTTGCTTAATTATTCTACCTGTTGAAGGATGTCTAGCTTCTTTCCAATTCTTGCTATTATGAATACAGCTGCTATTAACATTCACGTACAAATTTTTATATGAACATAAATTTTTACTTTAAAACATTGTAACATCTTTTTTTAGTCTCCATGTGTTCTAATTAGGTATGCACTTTTATTCAAATTTGTGTTGCTCTAATGATGTATAATTTCTCTCTGGCTGTTTTTAAGATTTTCCTTTGTCTTTCAATTTTTTCACTTTTTAAACTTTTTTAATATTTTTTAATTTTTTATACAATTTTAAAGGTTACCTTCCATTTACAGCTATTACAAAATATTGACTATATTTCCCGTGTTGTACAATACATCCTTGAGCCAATAGCTTGTATCTCTACTCTCCCACCCCTATATTGCCTTTCACCCTCAACTGGTAACCACTAGTTCATTCTCTGTAACTGTGAGTCTGCTTCTTTTTTGTTATGTTCACTAGTTTGTTGTATTTTTTAGATTCCACATATAAGTGATATCATGCAGTATTTGTCTTTCTCTGTATGACTTATTTCACTTAGCATAATGCCCTTCAAGTCCATCCACGTTGCTGCAAGTGGCAAAATTTTATTCTTTTTTATGGCTGAGTAGTATTCCATTGTATATATATACCACATCTTGCCCATCCATTCATCTGTTGATGGACACTTAGGTTGCTTCCATATCTGTCTTTAAATTTTTGAAGTTTAATTTTTATATGTGTTGGCATGGGTTTTCTTGAGTTTATCCTGTTTGGAGTTTGCTCCAAATTATGTAGATTTGTGTCTCACTAAATTTAGGAAGTTTCAGCCATTATAATTTTGAATACTTGTTTATCTTCACTCTTTCTCCTCTCTTTCTGGGACTTTGTATCCTTTGTACCAAAGATAGGTTTATTATTAATTATTATTATTATTATTATTATTATTATCCCTCATGTCCCTGAGGCTTTGGCTATTTATTTTTTTAGTCTGTTTACTACAAATTATTCAGATTGAGTAATTCTGTTGATAGGTGCTCAAGTTCATTGACTCTATATTCTGTCATTTCCACTCTACTGTTAAGCCCCATGAGGAGGTTTTGTTCTAAATTTCTGTTATTTGATTTCTTGTATTATTTTTCCAGGCTTTATTGAGGTACGATTGACAAATAAATTTGTATATATTTAAAATGTACAATGCGATCATTTCCATTTGATTAATTTTTCATAGCTTCTATTTCTTCACTGAGATTTTCATTTGTTTCAAGAGAATATTTTTGAAGTATTTTTACTATGGCTGCTTTAAGATCATGGTCAGATCATTCTAACATCTGATGTGCTACTGTTGGCATCGTTTGACTGCCTTTTCTCATTCAAGTTGTGATTTTCCTATATGTTGCTATGGTGGGTGGTTTTCTATTGTATCCTAGACATTTTAACTGAAATGTAGAAGACTGGATTCTATTTAAGTCGTATAGTTTAGCACATGTTTAGGTTTAGCACATAGCTCCCGGGCTTACTTTGTGGGCTGTGGTTCCAATGACAATTTACTGACCTGAACCTCTGGGATGTTATTTTGGTATGCCTGATTTAAATGGGCCCATTGGGGCACCCACGGGGCAGCTGGAGAAAAGCATTTCTGCAGGACAGGCTACTTGATATCTCTTGGAGGAGGAGTGGAATTTGAAACCCACAGGGACAGAGATTTCCCTGGCTGGGTGTTTGTTGCGGTTGGTTCTGCCTTGCCTGTGGAGATTGGAGAGCAGCCTCTGGGCTGGGTACTTCATGTAGCAGGATTCCCCCCTAACAGTGCCCCTTAGCTATACTGGTGTCTCTGGGCAGTCAACTAATTAATATCAGTTCTGATATTCTAACAATATCTAGTGAGGTTAGCCACTAATTAAGGAAAAAAGTTGCAAGTTAAACACAAGATATCCCCATACAAGTACAATCTCTTAATCATATCAGAACAAATGTGTCTGCTGCAGTAGTTGATGTCTTTTCCAGACTTCGTTCTGAGAGTAAAACCTTGAAGCCAGGAAGACAAAGCCTGCCTTTCAGCACTGCTTAACTGTGTCTTGTTCCACTAAAACTGCAAGACTTGGTGGCAAACTGCTAAATGTGAGACTACTCTATCCCTCTTTGATATACATTTTTCTCAGAGATTTGATAGTCTCCTCTTCAGTTAAGACTCTTTATACAATATTATTCTTTAAGGAACTAGAGGAAAGAAAACACCTTAGTCCTCATATCTTGGAATATAACTAACAACAACAGGTATTGATCACTTGCTATGTGGACAGCACCATTCTGTGCCTCGGACACAGCCCTGCATTGATGAAATCCCCCAGAGAGCTGCAGGGGCCCACAGGTCCCTGTCTTAATGGGTCCACTCAGTGGTCACAAGAAGAGGAAATGACATCAGACCAGGTGACCAACTGGCCTTCATGTCAGGAGCTGGACTTCAGCTGGATGCCAGCTCCAGCTTCTTTCTCTGGACCAATTGTTTTGTCTTCCTGCTGTATTAGAGAAACAAACATGCACACATTAAAAAGTTAAATAAAATTGTAAAACAGTCTGTCAGTCAAGAGTTCAGAAAGCTGTAGTTTGATTTTTGAAATATCCATATAACACACGCGCATACACACACACCCCCCATTTAGATACTCTGTGTAGTATGAATATGTTTATTTAGTTAAGCTCTGTTATAAAGTATGTTCAGTTGTCATAAAACCCTCTCAGTGGTATCTTTGCCAAGTTGGTTCTCACAGAGACTAGGAGCAAAAGTCCTGGGTTTGTAGTTGGACCCAGTTCCATCCAGCCTGTCTCTTAATAACCACGTGCTCTTGGGTACTTCCTCCCTCATAAAGAGGAACATCAATACACGGTTTGTCAATTTTACAAAGTGTTGGTGAGGCTCACATTTGCTAATGCAAGTGTAATCTCCTAATAAAGTATTAAATAATCCATTGTAGTAAGTTATCATTGTTCTTCCTAAATACCCATTTCCAACGTCATTGTCCTATTCTCTTGTATGTGCTTGCCTAGTTTTCTAGGAGGGAAAGGAAAGATTGACAGTTTGAGTTCTGAACGCCAGGCTGCTATCTTGTCCAGCATTACTGAAAATACTACTATGGCACTATAAAAGTAGAGTGGGGACAACTTGAGGTGCTTCCATGCACATACAGCAATGGTAGGAGCCATTTAGTATGAACGAAGAAGGAGAAAATGAATGTGGGACATTTCCAAACATGGTTTTTTTTTTCAAAGGAAGAAATCATAAAGGCTGGCTGACAGCTGTTGACCTTCTGATCAGAGCAGTAGATCTTCTCTGCTCAAACCCATTATAAATGTTATGAATCCAGCCCAAATGGAGACGTACCAGTGACGGCTCAGCACAAAAATTGTTCACTCATTCTCCACGACTCCTTTTGTCACTGGGGCGGTAAGGAGTATTATATCACCTGCAGATGATCCTGCACTGCTTAGCAAGTACCAAACTGAGGACAGTCTGACGGGTGCGTGCATCGCTCCACAAAGAGCAGGCTGTCTCAGTGGTAATCTGGGGAAACAGCTTGTGTGGTTGTGCTGTGTCCTGCAGGGAAACCAGTGACTTCAGGGAGCTTGGATAATGAATCACGATTTTCTATGGCACCTGTTTTACTGTCCTTTGGAGCAGGCTCTCTGTCACCCTGCACCATCATTTATAGAGTCCTTTACAGTTCATTAGATAGCTCTAAGAGCAAACCCTATACAGTGCTGCCTTACAACCCAGGTGTCTTCTAACTTGGGGATGCAATGGAGAGCAGAGAAAAATACACTGTAGGAAGGCCCAGCCTCTGGCACACACAGAGAACTCTGGTGTGGGGGTGGGGAGGAGGGACTGTGGGGACATTAGGCCCAAGCTTCACAGGCAAGGCTTTGGGTAGAACCAAAGAATCCATGACTAGAGTGTGGTCAACACAAGAAATGGACACTCACGACACCTGAGAACAGCTCTTTTCTTTATCCACAGCCATTTTCCCTCCCCTTTAGACATCACATTCTACCATTCTGGCAGTCTATCAGGGTGCTTACCATGTGCCCAGCCTAGCACCCAGAGAACTTCAAGGCACTTCCCAGTTCATTTAATATTCATGAAATATTTTGGCAAGGTTGGTTTTCAGTTAAGAGAAAGCTAGTATTAAGTCCTGTTTCTCTACCTCATATACCTTCTATACTACAGGCATATTATTGCATATATGACAAGATGAAATGACCACTGTGGGTTGCACAGACTTTCCTCTCCCCTAATCTCCTATGAAAATATTGAAATTGCCAGTCCAATTTCCCCTTCCTCTTTCCCTCCCCTACCTCTGCCTTTCAAAGGACTCTTGCTCTCCAGCACCTGTTGTGTGACTTTGGTCTCCCAGGCCTGTGGGATGGAGATGATCAGCAGGAAGTGGCCAGACAGGAAGCTACACTGTGGGAGACTAGGTCAATGTTCCCAGCACAGCACTGGGAGATGGAAAAGAGGGCAGGAAGCAGGGTGCCCTAGCTGTGGACACCAAGGAGATGGTTTTATGTTTTATATGAGGGCAGGTTTGTGAGTGAAAAACACTGGAGAGGGTAAAGTATAAAAAATAGAGATTTGAAAAAGGGAGCATGGAAAATATTGCTGGTATTGAGCTTTAACTCTTAATATCCTTGAAGAGCTGATGAGGAAAGCTTGTGTTGCTTTGCCTTATAAGCTGAGCCCTTTGAACTTGACACCACTCAGGATGGAGCACCAAGGTCTCAGACTTATATTTTCTGTGCAAGAGGCAATATACGTTTTGAGAGAAGCAACTCTCTAAGCTGAGTTCAGGGAGGAAGGGTCTAGGACAATCTCTGAGGACCTGCATCACCCCTGCCCACCAGCACCTGCCTAGGCTGGAGATCACCTTTTACTCAGAGTTGAAGAGCCTCTAGAATGGGCACCAGATCCTTCTGGGTTGGGGGTGAAGGGATAGGAGAGAGATGGTAGAGCTGAAAGGAGACTGATTTTTCCATGAGGTGAGTCCCATGGAAGGAATTCCACCCTAGAAGCCTGTCTGATAGGCAAAGAAATCCTGTTGATGAGAAGCTGGAGTAAGGGGAATGCCTCTTGTGGGGCTTTGGCAAAGAGGAAGAGGCCAAGCCTGAGCCGGTTGGCCCCAAAGTAACCAACAAATGTTCCCACACTGAGGGATCCAATGGTCAGTCAAAGGCAGACAGAGAAACATTAAGATCCACACCTTGCTATGCAATGAGCATGGGCAGGTAAGTCAGAGTCATCTGCCTCTGTTCTCTCTCCCTCCATGAGGTGAAGGGGAGGTGCCCAAGAGCAGCCCATATCCCCTGCTCAGCCCATCCACACCAAGAGTCAGAACCACAAGTCCAGCCTGCACTGGGTGGAGGGAAGGGAAGCTTTTGTGAAGATGATGCTTTAAAAGGAACATGGCTGAATCTTAAAGAACAGAAATGAGACTCTTTATCAATCAAAAACGTGTGACTGGAGAGTTCTGGAAACCTTGGGGAACTGTTGAGGTGGCTACTTCCCATTGGGAAGGGAGTTTCAACAGGCAGTCACTGGAAAAGTAAAACCATCTTCTAGGTAGGAGCTGGAGGCACTCCTAATGACACCAGGTACATTCATTCACACATTTTCTTCCCCACTGGATTGTAATCTCCCTGAAGACAAGGACCCAGTCTGCACCATCTCTCAGCCACTTGCAGAAGTCCTTCACAAAGTGTCATTCTGCAGACATTAGAGTTATCTGCTTATTTGACCATGTCTCCTGCAGACTGTTAAGTCTCTGCTCTGTGTCCCCAGATTCAAGAATGAGACCTAGAACAGAGGAGTCACTCAATAAATGCTAGCTGGACTGTAGAAGTTATAAAGACAGATACCAACTATGATGGGCAGAATGATAGATCTCCCAAAATGTCCACGCCTTAATCCTTGGAACCTGGGAATATGTTACCTTACATGGCAAAAGGGATGTAATTACAGCCCCATCATACACACCACAATTACAATTACTTTACAGATGCAATTGCATTAAGAATCTTGAGATGGAGAGATTATTCTGGATTATCAAGGTGGGCCCAATGTAGTCACAAGGGTCTTTATAAGAGGGAGGCAAAAGGGTTTAAATTCAGAAAAAGGAGATGTGGTGACAGAAGAAGAGGTTGGGGGATGAGCCTTGAAGGCAGAGGAAGGAGAAGTCAAGGAATGCGGGCAGCTCTGGATGCTGGAAAAGACAAGGAAACCGATTCTCCCCTGTAGCCTCCAAAAAGAATGTGGCTCTGCCCACACCTTGATTTTAGACTTCTGGCCTCTAGAACTGTAAGATAATAAATTTGTTTTGTTTCTAACCACTGAGTTTGTGGTAATTTGTTATAACAGCAATGAGAAGTTAATATACCAGTGGATCACCAGAGGTATTGCTACTAAAGACCCAGAGTAAGAAGTGCCTGGAATGTCGGGAAACAGGTACCTTGTGCAGTCCCCCTCCCCCCACCAGGTGATAAACAAGCAATCAGTACTGGGACCTGCCCAGCACCACAGTCGCTCATCATATTTACATTTCACAAAAACCCTAGCATGTGCACTTGTGCTCTCTGGATGTCAACTTTCTCACTTAAATTTCTATGACATCCTCTTTATCACTTTTTCACAGCATTGCCTTCCCTTATTTCTCTGAGGATACAATGAACAGGCTTTTTTCCTTCTCCCTGTCTCTGTTTCCTCTAAGTGTGTTTTCTGTTTGTTTTGATCTTTGTCATATTACAGGCTCTGTCGGATGTCTGAAGATCCTTGGCTTTCTGCTTATATTAGGAGTGAAGAAATGAAATGCTTCCAGGAAGCTCTGAGCACCGCAGGGCAGGGTTCTCAACCTCGACGCTGTCATTGTTTTGGAAACAAGAAGACAAGGAAGCCCAGGTGAAGCCGTCCATATAAGTCAGCCTTCCAGAACATATAGCATAGAGCATGTGACAGCGATGGGATGCAGGGAGCAGGAAACAGATGATACCCAGCATAGGTATCATTATCCCCATTTTCAGGTAGGAAAACTGAGGCTCAGAGAGATTAACTGGGCCTGGTCATAGCTAGTAAACAGCCAAGAAGAATTTGAATTTGGGAGGCCTATATTTTGGTTAAACATGAGGGTGGTTTTTGTTGAGATTAAATTATTGGAGTTTGAGGAAAGCAGATTGCCCCCAATTATGTGGGTGGGCCTCATCCAATAAGTTGAAGGCCTGAATAGCAAAAGACTGACTTTCCCTGAGCAAGAAGGGATTCTGCAGCAGACTGCCTTCCAACCAGAACTGCAGCATCAGCTCTTCTCTGGGTCTCCAGCCTTCTGACTCACCCTGCAGATTTGCAACTTGCAAGCCTCCATAACTGCATGAGCCAATTCCTTAAAATAAATTCCTCTCCCTCTCTCTCTCTCTTCCTCTGTCTCTCTCTCTGCCTCCGTTTCTCTCTGCCTCTGTGTCTTTCTCTCTGTCTGTCTCTCCCTCAGTTCCAGAGGCTAGAAGTCAAGGTGTTGGCAGGGTTGTTTCTTCCTAAGGCCTTTCTTTGGCGTGTAGACAGCTGCCTTCTCCCTGTGTCTTCACCTGTTCTTCTCTCTGTGCGTGTCTGTGTCCTAATCTCCTTTTCTTATAAGGATACCATCACATTGGATTAGGCCCCCATCATTGGCCACACTTTAACTTAATTACCTCTTTAAAGACCCTATGTCCAAATACGGTCACATTCTGCAGTACTGGGGATTAAGGCTTCAACATATGAATTTGGGGGGGGACACAATTCAGTCCATAATAGCAACTTTTTCAATAATCCTCAGCTTAGAGAGACTGATGCTTGTTAGCATGTAGACAGCTAGTGAGCAGTGAAGGAGGACTTGAGCTGGCCATCCAGTCTCTGCAGAGCTGGCCGTGTTCTTTCTCACAGCTGCTTCACTTTCCCTCTCCACAGATTCCCACCTGGCTGCACGGAGGCTCCTGTCACCACTGGTCCCACAGGGAATAGTTGTAACCATTAGCTTCTGAGTTAGCCCAGAACCTGTCACGGCACAAACCACTCCAACGTCCAGTAAGAGCTGGTTTGTTGCCTCTCCTGATGACCTCAGATGAGAGATAGACCCCAAGGCCCTGGAAGAGAAAGGACTGAACAGGTCCTGTGAGGTAACCACATTGTTCTTATAACTGCCTTCTCCATGTTTATTCTCTATCTCAACCTCTCCCTATTTCTCTCTTTTCTCCCTCCTAATTCAGTAACCATGAATGTCCTGCCAGCACCCTTGTCCATCCAGCAGAACCACAACACTAACCTACTCACAGTGACCTCAGGGTGACACTAGAAGACACAGACAAGCTTTCAGCCAGGCACATCCATCCACACTGGCCCCATGCACAGCCCAACTAGCATACAATGGTCTTTGGGCTGATTGCACCACTTGTTTTTGCACTAGCAACTCCACAAAGAGCAGACTTGATTTATGGCCTCATGAACCTTTGTAAAAGGACTTCCAACTTTAGGCTAGTCCCATTCCAACCTAATGAGAGTGCATGGCAAGAATGCTAATCATTTTAGATATAATTGTGCCCATTCTATGCTATTCTATTATCCTCACCATGTGGTGTGTATGATGGAGCTGCAGGGCATCGTCTAGAAGCAGCCAGAGGTACTCACTTGTCCAAACAGGTGTCATCTTTCCTTTGCTGTCCGTTTCAATACTTTAAATGTAAGTATTGAAAAGTAAGAGCAGAAAAGGAATTCTGTTGTAACAACACCGACAACATTTTTGCAGTTTGATGGTTTGTTGCCCTTTGCTGGGGAGTGGGACATCTCTCTCCATCTCCTCCAGCTCTTCCCCAGGTATACCCAGGAGGTGAGATACCTGTCTGGAATCACAACCTGAAATTTACTTCTCAGAGCCTGAGATAAAGAGAGAAACACACTTGAACAAGCTGATCCATGGAGGATAAGCTGTCCAGCTGGTATTGTTAAGACTTAATGAATATGTTCCCAACAACTCTCTGGCGATTATTTACCAATGATGTATGACAAGTTGCTGTTTGTACAGGCTTATAAAATGTTACAGAGTTTCATTAATTTGCCCTTCATTAGCTGTGCAATTCTGCTAATGATCTCATCTACATAGAGTATTCTGCCCTCAGGGATGCCAGCTCACTGACAAAGCCTATGAACAGTAGCACATTCTGCCTTTGCCCATGTGACCCTGGACATCGCTCAGCTCCGATGCCCCCTCCCACTGCTTTTCTACTTATGCTTCAAAGTGGAGCAATCTCATATTGATAAATGAATAATAACCCCACATATGAAATGAAACTGTATGTTTATTAGAAAGGTAGGAATTATAAAATTAGCAAATCTGTTAATTGTGTGCGATTGCCCCAGAGTAATGAGGCTGCTTGTCATTAACTGCCTTTCCTCCAGACTGGTTCAGACACATCTCTGCTATCAGCATGTCTGCTCTGCTGATCCAATCCTCGACCACACTGACAGTGAGGACCACGGACCCCAGGGGCAGGAGCAGTAGGGGCAGGGAGCTTTGGGGAGGAGCAGGGTGGTCGGAAGAGGCAGAGCACTGAGTACAGAATTACACCATCCAGGGGAGAATGTCTGGACCTGGTCCTTGTTGCATGACTGCAAGCTGCAGGGGTTATTTTGCCTTTCTGAATCTCTGTCTACTCATTTGTGAAATGGAGACAGGATTACACACTTTGCAGGAGTGTCAGACGATTAAATGATGTAATTATGGAAGGTACTTAAGAGTAGAGACCCACAGCAATGAGTTAGCTCTCCATCACTAGAGCAGAAAAAAATGAATCCAGTCCTTGAAAGCAAAGAATCAAGATAGGAGCAGGCTTGTGAGGATGGAGGGTAAGACTTTTATAAGCCCCCAAAGCTGAAATAAAAATAAAAGCCATTTTTAAAAAATTCTTCATTTTTAAAAAATGCTTCTTCATTCCCCAAATGAGAAGAAACAAGGTCAGTGCTGTTTGCAGCGCCTTCACCTGTACCACGTGATTGTAGCTCTCCCCCACCAGCCCAAGGCAGGTCTGGGGGCACTGGCCTCCATGGCAGCTCCAGGTGACCCACCAGGAGACGGCCAAGAGCATGCCTCAGGTCAAGTCAACTAGTTCAACAAGCACTCCCTGAGCCCCACTTGGTTTTAGACTGAATTTTGGGTATAAACATAAGCTCAGCCCTCAGCATGTTCTCAATCTATCCAGCGGGACATACGTGTAGATATGTACAAAGTGTTGTGATAAATGAATAAAAATTTTAAGTATGGGATGATATGAAAACAGCCAACTAGCCCAGATGGGAGGGTCAGCCTCCCAGAGGAGGAAATGCTGAGGACCCCACAGGAGCAGGAGGATGGAGGTGTGAGGGAGGAGCACCGCGTGTGAATCTACAGGGGATTCATACGTTGAAAGCACAAGTGTGGTCTGAGGGAGGATGTGGACAAAGATGAGGCTGAAGCAGGAGGCTGGGACACATCATGGGGACTTGGAGGGCCCACCAGAGCAGGTGGACTTTATCCTGCAGCAGCCGGCTTCCTTTCTTCTCTCTTTCCTGGTGTTTATTAGGACATATTTCAAACTTTCAGAAAGTAAGGTGAGGGCTTCCCTGGTGGTGCAGTGGTTGAGAATCCGCCTGCCAATGCAGGGGGACACGGGTTCGAGCCCTGGTCTGGGAAGATCCCACATGCCGCGGAGCAACTGGGCCCGTGAGCCACAACTACTGAGCCTGTGCGTCTGGAGCCTGTGCTCCGCAACAAGAGAGGCCGCGATAGTGAGAGGCCCGCACACCGCGATGAAGAGTGGCCCCCGCTCGCCGCAACTAGAGAAAGCCCACGCACAGAAACGAAGACCCAACATAACCAAAACTAAATTAATTAATTAATTAATTAAAAAAAAAAAGTAAGGTGAGTAGTATGGCAAACAAGTGTTGATATGTTTGTCCTATTTGCTTCATGTTTTGTTTTACAAATAAAACACTTTAGATTGTTGTAATATCCTTCACACCCCTATCATATCCCCTACATTTCCTCTCCCCTCTTCCTTGAGGGAGTCACCATGAAGTTAGTGTTTTTACACTTGTACCCCTTTTATATGAATTTGTAAGTAGCATATAATACTTTTTCTAAGTATTTTAAATTTACAAAAATGACATACTGTGCTTTTCAATAGCAAGCTTTTTTCATTTGGTTTTATTTTCTGAGACTCATTCATTGTGGATCTAGATCATACATTTAAGTCTGCATAGTATTTAATTGTATTAATACATCATAACTTAATTATTTTCTTACTGATAAGCATTTACATTTTGTTTTGTCTTTTACTTTATTGCAAACCAGTCTGCAATGAGCCTCTTTGACATGCCTCCTTTGATGTGCAAGAGCATCTGGAGAATATTTACTTAATAGTAGAACTGAAGAGACCTAAAGAATGTGCATCTTCTCTTTTACAGACATTGCCGAATGGCTGTCTAATGCAGTTATACCAATTTTCACTTTCTCTAGTAGAACCTGCAGGCCTGCATCCTGACTAACACTTTAAACTATCATACTTGCTTTTTTAGTTTTTGGGTGTTTATTTTCAGTCTGATGAGAATGAAATACCATTCCTTTGTTGTTTTCACTGAGTTTGCCTGATTTCTAAGGAGGTAAAGGATTTATTAAATGTTGATGGACCAGGTGGTTTTCTCTCCTGCACATATTTTCTCCCATTTATTGTACTTTGTTGTACTGTTGGTTTTTATCTTGATTTGTAGGAGTTCTTTATGTATTCTGGCTACCAGAATTTGCTTGGCAAATAGCTCCTTCTACCCAGCAGCTTTTTAAAAAATTGTGCTTATTTTGGCTTTTTTGGAGCATAACTATTTTATTATTCCGATATATAAAATATATCAATCTTTTCCTCTATGTTTTCTGCTCTTTTGTCTTTTCTAAGAAACTATTTCCTACCCTGATGTAGTAAAGATGTATTTTCTTTTAAACTTTCGTATTTTTATTTTTTGCATTTAAATTATTAGCCCACAAAGGACATACATTTCGTGTAAAGTGAGCTAATTTTATTTTTTTTATCACAAGCGAGCCAATTGTCCCAACACATAAACTGAAGAGTCCAGACTTTCCTCCATCAATTTGCAATGCCGAGTTTTCACATTGTCTATATTCCTGGGAGTGCTCACCAAGCTGGGGCTTCTGCTAAGTGATAGGGTCCTATAAGGTGTCTCCCAAAATCCATACAGTTGGAGTGAGGCCAGTGGAGAGACAGGGGGGTTAAAGTTGGGATGGGGGTATCCACCCTTTCTTTAGTTAAAATAGCTGTAGGCACTTCTATCTGTCTTACATATCACAGCACTAAGGTGATGACCATATGAAAGTCTCCAGTCTCTGTTCCCCTCCCTTCTAGGGGGGATTCAGCTTATTCCTTTCTCCCACCTTCCAAGGAGGGAGAGATTTTCCTCCTAAACTGTTATTTTACCTTCTGTGAAGTAGAATTAGGGAGAAAAGAGAAGATGAAAGGGATACAAGGTGTGCTAGGCTAGAGCTGACTGAAGAATGTTTCTGAGTTTGGAAGAGTGTGTGGTGTTAGAAAATCAAGAGGGAGAAAAGGAGAACATGAGGGGTGTTGCAGAAACAGGTGAGTGATTAATGACCCACCTGCCACTTAACACCCTCCAGGAGGTGCAAGTGAGCTACACAGTCCTTTAAAATTATTTTATTATTTCTTTTTGGTGGCAGATTGCACTTCAGATACAACAATGCTTTGAGTCTGAACTACATGAGCATTGATTCCATGGAAGATTTCATTTAGGAGAAAAGTCATGACTAAGATGACAGATTGGAATTGCAGCACAGCAGTAAAACTGGCCACCAGAAAGCACAGATGACCGGGGTTACAATATAACACAAAAAACTGAAAAAAACTGGTGATTAATGAGAAAAATATACCATTCTAGAATATCTGGAAGGCACAGAAGGACTCAAATGTTAATCTTCTTCCCACAATCCAGAAGCCCACTAATTGTGAAAATTTGCACTAGTAACCCTAAATCTGAAAAGAAGCAAAGTGAGTGGTTGGCCTTCCCATTTTCCTCTTGTTCTTAAAGCAGAGAGATAGTAAGAGCTGGGGAGAAATGAGTAAGGGAGAGAACAGTACAGAACAGTGCTGGTTCCATCTTGACATTGAGGTGTCACTGCTCTCACTGAGTCCTCCCTCATGGGAATGGGCTTTACACCTCAACTTGGGGAGCTGAGGGATTCTGGTGTAAAATATTGAAAGAAACTCACAGGGAGAGTTACACCTAGGCCATCCAACTAAGGCTGTCTACAATGGAAACCTAGATTCCTCCAGGTGCTCACCATACCCCCAGGATACCAAGACCTGCCAGAATTCTGAGCACCCAACACTTGCCTTCCAGTGGTTATGAGGAAGAAGAAACAGGTTGGCCTCAGGCACTGTGTGGTGAGAGGGAATGAATCACTCACACTACACCATAGAAATGTAGTAGCCTGAGCAGGAGGAAAAGAGTCAACATGACAAGTATGCAGACTCACTGCAGCAAAAATATAGATAGATAGATGATAAATAGATAGATAGATAGGTAGATACAGGTATTGTATCATGCCAAAGGCACATTAAAATATTCAAAAAAAAAACCTAAGCAGAGAAATACAGGAAAATTTACCAATATTCCTTTACTCTGCAGAATAGGTTAATAAGAACATGAATTCAAAATTTCAAAGAAGAGGTGATAAAACCATAGAATGAGACCAAAAGTAACACTACAGACCTAAGTTAAACTGGGAACCAAACAACACCGTGATCACATTATCTCAGACCCAGTAAAATGTTATAACAGCAAAGAACTGAATGGCCACCACTGACAACTGAATTACAAGCAGAAAGCCTTGATTTTTAAATAAATAAACTAACTAGAGAGAAGAGGATCGATATGGAAGAGAGACAAAGATATAATATAAGGATAACTAGGTCCCTGAAAAGTCGCCTCCAACAAATGGAACAAAACACACATTCTTATACACAAGGAAAAACATCCCCAGAGAGAAAACTGTCCTAATTCTGAAGATCAAAAATAATTATTACCATAATCCAGGAAGATCAAGTAAACTAATTAACATCAAGGGAATCACTTATAAAGGGGCATTTAGGAAAGGAATGGACACAGTACTGGATTTCTCTTAGCCACTATTCAATTTTATAAGGACGTGAAATTAGTTCTAAGTATTCCAAGGGACATAAAGCATGACCAAGAATAGTACACTAAACAAAGATTACATACCAGTATTATAGCTCTAGGCAGATCATCTCAAACATGATAGATCTCAAGAAGCACAACACCCTTAAGCTCAATTTGAAAAAAAAAATGAAAACAAATAAACATAAGACCTACCAACAGTGAAAGGAGGTCAACTGAAAAATTAGGCATGGGATGGGGAAGTAAAACTGGTCCTGAACCTCGGAACAGTTTGCACTTCGTATCAACGCTAAACAAGCACAGAAATTGTGTTGTAGAATAGAACATAAACATGACAAACATTGACAATATAAAAATAATAACTGAACAATGTCATGAGGTGCAGAGAGGGAAGCTGAGAGAATGAGAAAGAAATCCTGATCTTATATGTCATGGTAGGGGCTAAATTGAAACTGCATAAAAATCAGAACATGTAGTTCAAATTATTACTCAGAACCTCTTAACATTTTCCATAACCTATTTTCTTATTCTTAAAAAGAGGTCTGTTATATAATAACAGCATTTCTTATAGTGAGGAAACCTGTATTTGAAGCCGTATGGTAAGATTACCAGTTGGAGTGCAGAGAATGGGGTGGAGGCACCAACCTGCACCGGGACCAGTTAGAAGGAGGGGTGAGATGTAAGGAAGGAGAACTAGGGAGAAATGAGAAGGCAGAGACAGAGGGGAGGGAGCAGAGATAGATTGGAGAGTGATTCAGAAGTAGAACCAGGAAAACTTAGAGACAGGTTACAGAGTACGTACAGAGGCATCACAAAGGGCATCCATGTGAGGCCAAGCCAGGAGCAGTAGCCAAAGTCCAAAGGCAAGCCCAAGAGAGGCAAGGTCAAGGGCAGAGCAAGAGAGTAGGAGTCCTATGCAGAAGCTACCAGTGGTGATGGATTCCTCCTCCTCTGTTTCCTTTGATCCTATGGTCATTTAGCAGCAGTGCTCAGATCTGACTCTGTCCACCTGAATCAAAAGCCAGGCAGAGGACGGCTGCACCGTGCACCCCTGGCAAGTTCTGTTCCCCAATAACGTAAGCATGTGGAGACCAAAGCAACCTCTGAGACCCTGTCTCTGGAATTTCAACCAAATCCTCTTTCAGCTCTCACACAAGCACAGGCAGTCCATACAGGGTCGGCACAAATAGCACATGGAACCACCTTTTGCCATTTAGCAGGTGCCCTTGTCTTTTCTACTCCTCACACCTGGAGAGGCACCCCAGGCCTGAGCGCAGGGATTCCTAAACGGGCACATCCTCTGTAGTGCTGACTTGGAGCGTCTGCTCCTGAGAGCCTCTCCCCAGACGCAGGATGCAGGCTCCTCATCTGGCTTTTTCAAAGATGTCTGTTTTGGAGATTTGGCTGCACCATTCTGTAAGCCTCGTGCTTTGTCAGAGTTGGCACAGTCTGAGTGTTTTATGTGAACTAACCTGTTTACACCCCTGGGCACCCCTTTGCAGCAGATTGTGCTTTGCAGAGATGACCGCACCATTGCCACCCTGCCTATGGGTGAGTGTGGCATGAGACTTTGATGCTCCTCCCAGAGAAGAGGCGTCTCCTTGAGAGTGGAACTGTTGTGACTGCTCCATCTGTGGAGTCTGGTGGAGTGATTTCTGAGGTCGGTTCTCTGAAGATGATGCAGCTTCCACTTTGCTTCCTACAATACTCCTCAGAGCCTTCAGCTGCCTTATAGCAACCCAACTGCCCTGAGGAGAGAGATGACAGCCGTCCCACACTGGTTCATGTACTCACCCCCAGTTCCAGCTCCAGTCACTGCCCAACTACCACAACCCCAGCAGAGACCCTGAGCTAACTCTGTCCAGCAGAGCCCTTCTGAATTGATGACCCACAAAACCTGTGAGAGAGAACACGATGGCTGCCATTCTAAACCACTACATTTGGTGATTTATTATGCAGCAATAAATGATAGTCAGACACAGGTACTTTTATTATCCCCCATTTAATCAATGAGGGCACTGAGGTACAGAAAAATTAACTCCCCCACAGTGATGCAGCTACTCGGTGGCAGAGCCAGGATTTTAATCTCCAAACTGTCTGGTTCTGGAATGCCTACTCCTAAACAGTTTTCTATACCACTTGCTGCAAGACCAGATGGGAGAGAAGAAGTACTGGGAGCCAGATGAGCTTGTCTTGGGTCCTGACCCCCACTCAGCTGCCTCACCTTCATTACTAAGCTCTGTGCTTCAGAGACCTCTATACTGCGATGCCCATAAGACCATCATTGTGATTTTCATATCAGCTCAAGTGTTTGTCTTGCTTGTGGGATGTTTTCCTTTTCCAAAGCCGTAGTGACTATTTCCTTAAGGACATAAGAGAGTATAAAAATCTGTTCAGTAAAATGTATAACCACATTGTGCTTCTTAAACAGATTCAACAATAATCAGCACCAAATTAGACAAGGTGAGGTCTTTTCTTGTCATCAAGGTCATCCTTTCCCCAGGGAAGGATAATGGGGAGCTAGCAGAGAGCTGAGGAGAAACCAGAAATTTAAGTCTAAATTCATATGCAAAAGGATGAATTATTTTCTGGTTGGTTCTATCTAAAGGGAAGGTTTATGTCATATCATGGGACCAGCAACATTGTTCAGGCCCAGCCCCAGCTGATACGTCTGGACATCAGGAGCCATGGCGGTGGCAGCACCTGTTCTATTGCCTATCCCTGCTTTTACTGAAAACCTCTATGAAGTCTCCATGCTCCACTATGGAGTTGTCTTAGAATTGAAAAAACGTGGGTGGTTTCAAAAATTAGATGTTTTCTTCTTTTTGAATATGTATAATAGAAAAAGTATATTTATGATTAGCTCTGTGTCTTGGGGAAATGGATCTCAAGGAAGTTTCTTTGTTTGCAGAGGGTCAGTGAGAAAGAGACAGAGTGAAAAGACCAGAAGGAGGAGGCTGAAGCCAGCACAGTGGAACAGAGCATATGGAGACTCCTAGAGAGAGAGCAGGCCTGGGACTGGTGGGTTATAAGAACACAATTTTGTTTTTCTGTGTGTGCTGCAAGGATACCCTTCCTCTGGCTTTCCTCGAAACCTTCCTCACAGCATACTACTGCTGCTGGTGTCAGAGTCAGGGTTTCTCTTACTGTGCTCTTGTGTTGTGGTCATTGATGGATGCAGTAAAGCGCTGACTCTGAGCTCATGGGAAAATAGAAAGTGCCACATAACATGGGCCACCTTCAGATAACATTGATAAACAAATGAATCATTCACAATGATGGTGAACAAATCCCACCTCAACAACTTGTTTACTTAATTGATCATTTTTATCTTTATTGGGAAATGTCACACAATGAATCACTGTTTAACATTTAATTGTAGGATCATTTTTCATACTGAAAAAATTTGGCAACTAAAATAAAACTCTGTTAAGATTTGTGATAAAACTGTAGAGAGCAGCAATTGTCTTGGGGGAAGGAATGTCCTTACTTAAAAATTGTTGTTTTCCAGGGTACTCAGTGTCCCCAGAAGAAGTAATGCAATGTAATTTAATTTTTATGTGTGAAAAATATTTCCATTGCAGAAATGGTCTGACAAATTATTGAAACCGAGAGAAAATATTTTTGGTCAGTACAGTGCATGTCAATAGTATACAGGCATACCTCATTTTATTGTGCTTCACTTTATTGTGCGTCACAGATATGGTGGTTTTTTACACATTGAAGATTTGCGGCAACCCTGAGTCTAGCAATTCTATTGGTGCCATTTTCAACAGCAGCTGTTCACTTTGTGTCTCTGTCGTATTTTGGTAATTCTCACAACATTTCAAGCTTTTTCTTTATTATATTTTTTATGGTGATCTGTGATCAGTGATTTTTGATGTTACAACTGTAGTTGTTTTGGGGCACCACAAATCCCTCCAATATAAGACTTCAAATGTAACTGATAAATGTGTTGTGTTTTCTGACTGCTCCACTGACCAGCTGCTCCTCCATCTGTCTTCCTCTTCTTGGGCCTCCCTATTCCCTGAGACACAAAAATATTGAAATTAGGCCAATTAATAACCTTACAATGGCTTCTAAGTGTTCAAGTAAAAGGAAGAGTCACATGTCTCTCACTTGAAATCAAAAGCTGGAAATGATTAAGTTTAGTGGGGAAGGCACGTCGAAAGCTGAGATAGGCTGAAAGCAGTTAGCCAAGTTGTGAATGCAAAGGAAAAGTTCTTTAAGGAAATTTTAAGTGCAACTCCAGTGAACACAGGAATGGTAAGGAAGCAAAATTGCTGATTTGGAGAAAGTTTATTAATGGTCTACATAGAAAATCAAATCAGCCACAACATTCCCTTAAACCAAAGCCTAATCCAAAGCAAGACCTTAACTTTCTTCAATTCTGTGAAGGCTGAGAGAGGTGAGTAAGCTTCAGCAGAAAAGTTTGAAGCCGTCAGGGGCTGGTTCTTGAGGCTTAAGGGAAGGGTCATCTCCATAACATCAAAGTGCAAGGTAAAGCCGCAAGTGCTAATGTAGAAGATACAGCAACTTATACAAAAGATCTGGCTAAGGTAATGGATGAAGGTGGCTACACTAAGACACAGATATTTATTGTAGATGAAACAACCTTCTGTTAGAAGGAGATGCCGTCTATGACTTTCATAGCTAGAGAGGTGAAGTCAATGCTTGGCTTCAAAGCTTCAAAGGACAGGCTGACTTTCTTGTTAGGGGCTATCACAGCTGGTAACTTTAAATTGAAGCCAATGTTCATTTTCCATTCTGAAAATCCTAGGGCTCTTAAGAATTATGCTAAATCTACTCTGTTTGTGCTCTATAAACAGAACAACAAAGCCTGGATGACATCTGTTTACAACATGGTTTAATGAATATTTTAAGCCCAATGTTGAGACCTGCTGCTCAGAAAAAAAAGAGATTTCTTTCAAAATATTACTGTTCATTAACAATGCACCTGATCACCCGAGAGTACTGATGGAGATGTACAATGAGATTAATGTCGTTTTCATGTCTGCTAACACAACATCCATTCTGCAGCCCATAGATCAAGGAGTAAATTTTACTTTCAAGTCTTATTATTTAAGAAATAAATTTTGTAAGGCTATACCTGCCATAGATAATGATTCCTCTGATGGATCTGGGCAAACTAAATTGAAAACCGTCCGGAAAGGATCCACCATTCTAGATTCCATGAAGAACATTTGTGATTTATGAGAAGAGGTCAAAATATTAACATACACAGGAGTTTGAAGAAGTTGATTCCAACCCTCATGGATGACTTGGAGGGGTTCACGACAAGTGAAGGAAGGAACTACAGATGTGGTAGAAGTAGCAAGAGAACTAGAATTAGAAGTGGAGCCTGAGGATGTGACTGAATTGCTGCAATCTCATGATAAAACTTTAATGACTGAGGAGCTGCTTCTCATGGATGAGCAAAGAAAGTGGTTTCTTGAGATGGAATCTACTCCTGGTGAAGAGACTTGGAAGATTATTGAAATGACAACAAAGGATTTATAATATTACATAAACTTAGTTGATAAAGCAGCATCAGGGTTTGAGAGGATTGACTCCAATTTTGAAGAAGTTCTACTGTGGGTAAAATGCTATCAAATAGCATTACATACTACAGATAAATCATTCACAAAAGGAAGAATCAACCGATGCAGCAAACTTCATTTTTGTCTTATTTTAAGAAATTGCTGCAGCCACCCCAACCTTCAGCAACCACCACCCTGATGAGTAAGCACCCATCAACATCAAGGCAAGACCCTCCACCAGCAAAATAATTATGACCTGGTGATGATGGTAAGAATTTTTAGCAATAAATATTTTTAAATTATGGTATGTACATTTTTAAGACATTATTGTACTATTGTATAGTCTACTGCACATTTAATAGACTACAGTACAGTATAAACATAATTTTTACATACACTGAGAAACAAAAACTAATGTGACTCACTTTATTGCAATATTTGTTTTATTGCAGTGGTCTGGACCCGAACCTGCAAATATCCCCAGTGTATGCCTGTGCACAAATTCAGGAATAAGAGCAAAGACATAGTGCAAGGCCAGCAAATAAAATCTGAGAAGGTGATGGTCTAGTACAATGACTCTCACACTTGAGGTACATCAGGATCTCCTGGAGATCTGTCCAAACAATGTTGCTGGGCCCTATCCCCAGAATTTCTGCTTCAGTATTTCTGAGTTGAAACCAAGGCATTTTCATTTCTAACAAGTTTCTAACTGATGCTGTTGGTTGGTCCAAGAACCACACTTAGAAACCAGATGTGATAGAAAACATGCTTTGCGTTTGAAGTCAGTCTGTCCTTGATTCAAATCATTTTGGCACCATTTACTTGCCTATCACCATGGGTGTGTTTTTAATTTATCTGATTATTTTCTCTTTTCTTTTTAAATAAAAGACAGCTTTCAAGATGAGCATAGGGATTAAATGAGATTGTGTAAATTACATAGTTGAAAGGTATCAGTGTAGGCATTTAATAAATAATAATGATTTTGCCTAATCTTCATGAAAACCTTTTCCAAACTACTAAATATTTGCCTTGTTTAGGAAACTATGTAGGAAAATAGAAGTTTCTTGATATTAAATGCTTTATTCATTCTTTAAAGAAACATTTCAGTACTTACTGTATACCAGACATTAGGCTAGTTACTGGGATTTGCCTTGTTATATAATTGTTTTACTAACTAGGCAATAATCTTACCTTTTGAAAAACTCTGTCTTGGAATAAAACTAAATGAGCTAGATGTCAGTGTGGAGAATCTCCATTAGCAGGAAGGGAACTGGCAATACACAGGCACCTGGAGCTGCAGCTGCCACATACCCCTCCCACTGGCTGTGAAATGGGGTGACTGGACTTCGTTTGTTTATCACTGTTCTTACAATGCTAGTCCAGGGCACGTTCAAGGTTCATTTACATGCATCTGCCAGATTCTCTGATGTTTCATGGTTTCTCCACTTAGTAAATAATTTGCACTTAAAGATAAGCATTTCCTCCACTGTGTTAAAAATGAATGTTTCTAAGCAGACATTGGACACTCTGCTCTGCTTGAACAGAACAATTTTGCTCATGAAGCATGTTTTAAATAAAGGCGATGGTGCAGACGCTGTTGATTTGATATTCTGAATCTGGCCCATCACTTTCTCTTGTGTGATTTTGGGAAAGGGCTTGGTCTTATTTTCCTCCTCTAACGAAATGAAAAGATAATTTTTAATTTGCAAGACTCTTGTAAGTACAAGAGGTAATTTATATGAAGGACTTTTAATGAATTTAGTATATTTCAAAAACTGTTTTTGAGATATTTGTGACTGAGGTATTTAAGATACACATGTGCTCCTTGATTTCAATTACTCCAACCCCAGGACTTTCTGCAGACCTCAGATTTTATTCATTGGTGTTTACCTTGAATTCCAGGACCTCCAACTCACCTCTTTTTCCAAACCACTTAACAATTGAGTATGTAAAGAAGCAAAAGTATTATGGCAGATGATTCTTATAAGGCAAGACAAGGCAAACATATAGTCTTCCCACATGACCTGATGACCTAATATTCATTAATAGGTAAATTTTGTCACAACCAGTTGTCTTTCCCCCACCTCCTTCCATTTGCACCTCCTGATCTCTCTCCTCTCTTACCTCTCACTTTTATTTCAGTTCACCTTGAACAATCATCCTACAACATAGAAAATGTGTACAGTGTATATAGATATGGAGGGTAGTGCACTGTACTTGTCAGACACAACCTAAGTAAAAGAGTTACAGGAATGGAATCCTGTAATGGATACATTAAGACTTTCCCCACATTTTTTTTTTTTCTCACAACCACCAGGAGCTAGGAGTGTAAGAGATTGGGGAGGGAGAGGTTTATACCTGGGAATAAAAAAGAGGATGAGACATCAGGATTGGGCAAGGTGAGCCTCACGTCTCAATGGAATCTGACAGTCTCAGTCAATCCAGCTGGTAGCTCGAGAGCAAAGATTGCCTGAAAAGAGAGTCCTATATTAGTTTGGAATGTCCAGACTCTGGTATCTCAGCCATGTTTAGTCACTGGCCGGAGCTGCTAAGGCAGAGTAGCAGCTCAGAATCTGAGATTGGCTTCTGAAATTTCTAACCTCCGGGGGCTGTCACCTAAGTGCACTTTTTTCAGGGATGTCTGAGGGGTGCTTCCATACCATTGGAGTGACAGTTCTGTCAGCTGAACCCTGGTCTGCCTGATTCCAAAGCTGATGCTTGTTCCATCATTTCACCCAAGTTCTTTGTTGTACATGGGTGATGAGGTCCACTAAGGAGATAGGTCTGGTTGCATTTGATATTCTTGGGATTCCAGAATCTCAGGAGGATATCCATAAATACATTTGAGGGTATTCATCATGCCTTGGTTCTGTCTCTCACCTGGTGCTTCAGCCCTACACACACGTGGAGGAGGCTGCGGTTGGCCAAAACCACATTCCCTGGTCTATCTTTCCCAGGAGCCTGGTTTTGAGGTGACAGACATTTGCCCAGATATTAATAAAAAAATAGTTATTTCATACTGTTGTTTATATCACCCTTTATTGATATAAGGAAAAGATTTAGTAAGAGATAAGGTGGAATTCAGGCACCAAAAAATTAATATGCAATATTTGTTATGTTTGTTTTTAAATGACAACTTTTAAGATTACTTCCTTATATTAACACTAGTTATGATCATCCAGCTCCATTTTTCTCCCTTATTTGCCACTGTTTTGGATTACAGTAAAAGCTCACAGGCTCATGCCTGGTAAAAAACTATAAATGGACTCAGGCACTGAGAGGATCCTTCTCAAGTAGAAGGCAGAAACCACACCTAAACTCCAAAGTAAATTCAAAATTCTTCTTTGTAATTTCCAGTTTCAGTTCTAGTATACAGAGATCTTGGGTAATAATTCCCAACCTTGTTATAAGAAAAAGCAGGGCAAACTGAAAATCAATAACTTTACTTAGGTCCATCAGAGAACTGAACCTGCAGGGCAAACTGCCACCCCAGAATCTGGAGAAACCAGAACTTAGAGTGAATGAGACATGGCTGAGGTCTACTTACCTCAGGTGAAGCTGCTGGAACCAATACCTAGTAGAAACATGTAAATGCTAATTTTGACAGATAGTTGGAGGACATGTGTGGACTAACCTAAAACTAAAACGCTCTTAAGAGACACAGCCTTAGGGCACCCCAGAATTTTATGGGCTTTAACTCTGAGAAAACAGCTAGATTCTTGTGGTGAAGATCTAGAAAGATACCTTCAGGCCTCTAGCAGAGGAAAGAGAAGAATAACCACTGTGAAATAAGCCCAGAGAATTTTCCATAACAAAGACCTAGTCTCCAAGGGAAAGAACTTTGCCAGAGACTTGTCCCAGGTGGGGAAAGTGAATTACTTCCATCCCAGGCCCCTCCACATTTCATGTCTCATTTAAGGATAAAAAATAATCAAAAAGGATTACGTCTTCAAGGAAACAGATTGTGAATTCTGTAGAGGACAGAGAAACCAAAAACCACCTCAATGGAGAAATATTTTTGAAGGTCACATTCTAGGAAAAAAACCCCTAAGATTTAATAAGAAAATTATAGAATGCTATTTCTAACCCACACTTTAACATTACACAAAAAAAGAACCTAATGTAACACAATAGCAGTAAATTAAAACTGAAAAAGTTATGAGACATACATTCTCTCTGAGGAGGAGTATATAGGAAACCCCTAAGGTCTAGTGTTGACTAAAACAGGGACATGAGAGGAATTTGAAGCCCTTGGTACCTATAGCTTCAGCAAACATTAAACACAGACCACCTACTAACCAGAGTAACATAACTCCTCACACTTAAGGCCTATTTACCTCAGTTTCTATTGCCGGATTTGAAATGGCTGGATTTCAGCAAAAAATTACAAGGTGTGAAAAGACCCAAGAAAAAAACATAGTTACATAGTTTGAAGAGACAAAGCAATATAAGAACCAGACCTAGATATGACACAGATGTTGGAATTATCAGAGAACATAAAAGAACTATGATTAATTTGTTAAGGTCTCTAGTGAAAAAAGTAGACAACATGCAAAAGAAATTAAAATGCTAAGAAAGAATCAAAAAGAAATAGTAAAAATCAAAAGTACTATAGTAACAATGAAGAATGCCTACATGGTCTCATCAGTAAACTTGATGCAGCCAAGGAAAAAGCCAACACACTTGAAGATAAGACTACTGAAACTTCCCAGACTAAAGTGCAAAGAAAAAGAAAAAAGAAAAGAAAAGAAAAACATAATAATAATAATAAATAAAACAGAACAAATCATTTAGGAAATGTGGTATAATATCAAAAGATGTAATACATGAATAATTAGTATATCAGAAAGAGAAGAATGAGTGAATGGGGCAGAAGAAATATTTGAAATAATAATAGTCAAGAACTTTCCAAAATGTAAAATAAACACCAAACCACCATAGATCAGGAAGCTCAGAAAACACCAAGCAAGAGAAATACTGCCCTCCTCCCATACACCAACACATATTGTATTAAAGTTGCAGAAAACCAGACAAAGAAAAAAGGACAAAGCCCAAATTGGGGTGGGGGGGGGCATTATATACAGAGAAACATGGATATTAATTACAGTGGACTTCTTATCAGAAACCATGCAAGCAAGAGAGTGGAAAAAATATCTGAAGTATGGAAAGAAAAAGCCACCAGCCTGGAATTCTATATTGAGAAAGATATTGTTCAAATGTCAAAGAGAAATAGTTTTTCAGAAAAAAATAAACAAATTTTAAAAACCTGAGAAAATTCATCATCAGCATAAATGCCCATCAAGAAGTGTTGAAAAAATTCTTCAGGTGGAAAAAAAATTATGTAAGTCAGACACTAAGATATATATAAATTAAGGAAGATAATCGTATAATTAATAAATGAGTGTAAAATATTTTATTTTTCTAATTCTTAATTGATCTAAAAGGTAACTGTTTATGGCCAAAAGGCACATGAAAAACTTCTCAGCATCACTAACTTTAGAGAAATGCAAATCAAAACTACAATGAAGTATCACCTCATACCAGTTAGAATGGGCATCATCAGAAAATCTACAAACAACAAATGCTGGAGAGGGTGTGGAGAAAAGGGAACCCTCTTGCACTGTTGGTGGGAATGTAAATTGATATAGCCACTATGGAGAACAGTATGGAGGCCCCTTAAAAAACTAAAAATAGAACTACCATATGACTCAGCAATCCCACTACTGGGCATATACCCAGAGAAAATCATAATTCAAAAAGACACATGCACCCCAATGTTCATTGTAGCACTATTTACAATAGCCAGGTCATGGAAGCAACCTAAATGCCCATCAACAGACAAATGGGTAAAGAAGATGTGGTACAAATATACAATGGAATATTACTCAACCATAAAAAGGAATGAAATTGGGTCATTTGTAGAGACGAGAATGGACCTAGAAACTGTCATACAGAGTGAAGTAAGTCAGAAAGAGAAAAACAAATATTGTATATTAATGCATATATGTGGAATCTAGAAAAATGGTACAGATGAACCAGTTTGCAAAGCAGAAATAGAGACACAAATGTAGAGAAGAAATGTATGGACACCAAGGGAGGAAAGTGGGGTGGTGGGTGGTTGTGGTTGTGGGGTGAATTGGGAGATTGGGATTGACATATATACACTACTACGTATGAAATAGATAAGTAATAAGAACTTGCTGTATTAAAAAAAACTAAAATTCAAAAAAAATAAATAAAAGGTAACTGTTTAAAACAATAATAGACAATATGTTGTGTGATTACAGCATCTGGACAAATTGGATGAATGACAGCAATATCCAAAATATTGAGAGGGAGAAATAAAGAACACTGTATTATAAGGTACATCCACTGCATGTGAAATGTTATACTGTCATTTGAAAGTGGAGTTTTATTAGTTAAAAATGTATATTGTGAACACTAGGGCAACTACAATTTTTTAAAAATAATGTTTGATATGGTAAGCCATGACATAAAATGAATTTATAAAAAATTCTCAAAATAAGAGAAGACATCAAGAGGAGAAAAAACAAGGGAGAAATGCAATCAATAGAAAATAGTAACAAATATAGATATTAATACATCAATAAAAATACCAAAGTTGTCAGAGTTGATTAAAAAAACAAGACTCAACTATAAGTTGTCTGTAAGAAATCCACTTTAAAAGTAAAGACTCAGATAGGATAAAAGTAACGGAATGGTGAAAATATAACATACTAACACTAATCAAAAGACAACTGCAGTAGCTTTATGAATTTCAGACAAAGCGGACTTCAGAGCAAGAAATATTATCTGGGATAAAGAGTCATATTACCTAATAATAGAGGGTTTAATTCGCTAAAAAACAAAAGCAAAAAACCCCACACAATCTTGAATACATATGTACTTGAAAATAAAAAGCATCAAAATACATGAGGTAAAAACTTATAAATCTGAAGGAGAAACAGACAATTCATCTATTATAGTTAGAGAGTTCAACATCTGTCTTAAAGTAATTGATAGACGATGCAGGCAGAAAATCAGTAACGATATAGTTGAACTGAATGGCACCATCAATCAACTAGATCTAATTGACATTTATAGAATGCTTCATTCAACAGTGGCAGAACACACATTCTTCTCAAGCTCAAGTGGAACATTCACCAAGATCTGGGCCATAAAACACACCTTAACAAATTTAAAAGAATAGATATCATACAAAGTATGTTCTCAGACCAAAGGTGAATTAAACTAAAAATCAATAACAGAAAGATAGTTGGAAAGTCTCCCAAAGATTTGAGAATTAAACACACTTATTAATAACACATGGGTAAAAGAATTCTCAAAAAATATTTTAAACTACATAAAAATGAAAAATAAATTATCAAAATTGTTGGATGCAGTGAAAAACAATACTTGGAGGGAAATTTATAGCAATAAATACATATATTAGAAAAGAAGAATAAATTAATAACATAAACTTCCACCTTAGGAAACTAGAGAAACAACTTAAGCCTAATGCAAGCAAAATAATAAATAAATAATTAGAAAAAATACAGTAAAATGACATTGAAATTAGTACAATAGAGGAAATCAATAAAATGACTGAATAGATCAATAAAGGTGATAAATCTCTTGTCAAACCAAACAGGAGAAAAAAGAAAGAATTTGCACGTTTCAATATTAAAACTGTAAAGGGATCATCATAACTGATTGCCTGGCAATTAAAAGAATAATAAAGGAAAGCTATGATGACTCTATTCACTTAAGTTTTATAATTTAAATGAAATGCAACAATTCTTGAAAGATACAAATGAACAAAATGCATACAAGGAAAGAAAAACAGAATAGCCCTTTATCTATTAAAGAATTAGTCACTGTCAAAAAACAAATTACAAGGCTAAGATAGTGAACTCTTCCAAATATTTAAGTAAGAAATAATAACAAATTTTCATAATCACTTCCAGAAAATAGAAGCAGAGGAAACATTTTCTACTCATTCTATGAGGCTGACATTACTTTAAAACCAAAATCAGATAACACACAAGAAAAGAAAACTACAGAGCAATATCTCACATGTGAAAACTCTCAACAAAATATTAGCAAATTAAATTCAACAATGTAAAAAAGAATTATACTCCTAATTGTGTAACTAAGTGATATATATTACAGGAGTGCAAACCTGGTTCAATATTCAAAAATCAATCAATGCAGGTTGATTGACATCAGTAAAATGGCAGAGTAGGAAATATCAGTCTTTGTACCCACCCACCCCAAAATGAGACAATTAGACAGCTGACCATGAAGAAAAATAGCCCAGGAGAGCTCAATTGTCCAATTAAAAACATACAACAACACAATGGAGGAAAAACACCAGAGAATAACCACAAAGAAAGGATCGTTGCAGAGTCCAGCATCACTGAGATGTCTAAAGATGATGGCTAGGAACAAAGAAGCATGGGGGCTGTTCACATCAGCCACTCAGTGAGTACTAACATGGTCCTCCTCCAGTGGGATGCTCTGCAGAAGGTCCCAGAACCTTTGCCACTGAAGACCCTAACATCCTTAGCGACAGCCGTGAATTCTCCACAGCTTTCACAGTAGAAGACCCAGTAGTGTTTGTCAGTGCAGACCCCAGAAGCTTGCTGCACATAGGACACAAGGAGCTTTTGCCACTGAGATAAGTGACAACCCACAATCCAGATCCTAGCTCTGCAGCTGTGCTGTGCACACACATGTTTCAGACTATGGCTCTGTGATTGCTCCACATGCACATGTATCTCAGGTACCAGAGCCACCACTGCTGTGGGCTAGCCAGCATCCCAACTCCAGAGCTCCTGTTTCTCCATATGTACATATACTTCAGACCCTGGCCCTTGGCTGCTCAGTGTGCACCTTTATTACACATGCCAGAGCCACCACTGCTATGGATTAGTCCATGCTCCAAACCCTGTGACTTTTCAAGTGCCCTCACTCTAGTCCATGACTCCATCGTTTTTCAACCACCCATGACTCAGGCACTGGAGCCATGATTGCTGCAGGTTAGCCAGTACCCCAGATCTCTGTAAATCAGATACCACTGCTACCACCAACCTAAGGTCAACCACAAGTCAGATCAAGTATCAAGAAGGATGCCCTCAGCCACAACATCCCCCATGGGAGTAAAATAGATCAAGGGGTTCCCTGGATCCCCTGCCACTGAAGAAACCAACAGCTTTCACCAGCACAGTAGACTACCTGTAGCCTTGGCCATTGAGGATCTCTGAAATCTTTGTCAAAGCTGAACTCAGTTGTAGAAGCTGCATGGAGAATATGCTGCTGGACGTCCCTTGGATCTGTGACCACCACTCCCTACCCTACCATTACCCTCACACACACCCACAGACAAAATTCCTTCCCCAACAAAATCAGTCGACAAAGACTGGAAGAGCTGGTTATTCCATCATATGCACAGGCATCAATGCAAGCCTACAAGAAACATGAAAAATCAAAGAAACAAAGAGACCTTCAAGATGGCGGAAGAGTAAGACAAGGAGATCACCTTCCTCTCCACAAATACATCAGAAATACATCTACATATGGAACAACTCCTACAGAACACCTACTAAACACTGGCAGAAGACCTCAGACTTCCCAAAAGGCAAGAAACTCCCCATGTACCTGGGTAGGGCAAAAGAAAAAAGAAAAAACAGAGACAAAAGAATAGGGATGGGACCTGCACCTCTGGGAGGGAGCTGTGAAGGAGGAAAAGTTTCCACACACTAGGAAGCCCCTTCACTGGTGGAGACGGGGGTAGTAGGGGGGAAGCTTCATAGCCACAGAGGAGAGCACAGCAACAGGGATGCAGAGGGCAAAGCGGAGAGATTCCCGCACAGAGGATCAGTGCCGACCAGCACTCACCAGCCCAAGAGGCTTGTCTGTTCACCCACCGGAGCGGGCGGGGGCTGGGAGCTGAGGATCTGGCTTCAGAGTTCAGAACCCAGGGAGAGGACTGGGGTTGGCTGCGTGAACACAGCCTGAAAGGGGCTAGTGTGCCACAGCTAGACGGGAGGTAGTCCAGGAAAAATTCTGGAACTGGCTAAGGGGCAAGAGACCATTGTTTTTGGGTGCACGAGGCGAGGGGATTCAGAGCACCACCTAAACGAGCTCCAGAGATGGGTGCAAGCCGCAGCTATCAGAGCAGACACCAGAGACGGGCATGAAACGCTAAGGCTGCTGCTGCAGCCACCAAGAAACCTGTGTACAAGCACAGGTCACTCTCCACACCTCCCCTCCCGGGAGCCTGTGCAGCCTGCCACTGCCAGGGTCCCGTGATCCAGGGACAACTTTCCCGGAAGAACACACGGTGCACCTCAGGCTGTTGCGACGTCACACTTGCCTCTGCAGCAGCAGGCTTGTCCCACATTCCGTACCCCTCCCTCCCCTTGGCCTGAGTGAGCCAGAGCTCCCTAATCAGTTGCTACTTTAACCCCATCCTGCCTGAGTGAAGAAAATATGCCCTCAGGCGACCTACACGCAGAGGCGGGCGAACCCAAAGCTGAACCCCAGGAGCTGAACAAAGAAGAGAAAGGGAAATTTCTCCCAGCTCCCTCAGGAGCAATGGATTAAATCTCCACAGTCAATTTGATGTACCCTGCATCTGTGGAATACCTGAATAGACAACAAATGATCCCAAAATTCAGGTGGTGGACTTTAGGAGCAATGATATATATATTTTTTTCCTTTTTCTCTTTTTATGAGTGTGTATGTGTATGCTTCTTTGTGTGATTTTGTCTCTATAGCTTTGCTTTTGCCATTCGTCCTAGGGATCTGTCTATCCATTTTTGTTGTGATTTTATTTTTGGTGTTATTTTATTTTATTTTTTATTTATTTATTTTTTTAGTATCGTTTGTAGTGCTTGTTATCATTGCTGGATTTGTTTTTTGCTTGTGTTGCTCTCTTCTTTCTTTCTCTTTTTTTTTTCCTTTTTATTACTTTAAATTTTTTTTAATTTTTAATAATTACTTTTTAATTTTTCATTTTATTAACTATTTATTTTTATTTTTTTTCTCTTTTCTCTTTTTTTTAAGTGCTTAGGAATTTTAGTATCATTAATGTCATATATATTTTTTGAATTTTATTTTACTAAATTTTATACAGCATGTTCTTATTAGTTATCCATTTTATACATATTAGTGCATATATGCCAATCCCAATCTCTCAATTCATCAGACCACCAACACCCTGCCACTTTCCACCCTTGGTTACCATAGGTTTGTGCTCTATATCTGTGTTGCTATTTCTGCCATGCAAACCGGTTCATCTGTACCATTTTTCTAGGTTCCACATATATGCATTAATATATGATATTTGTTTTTCTCTTTCTGACTTACTTCACTCTGTATGACAGTCTCTAGATCCATCCACATCTTTAAAAGTGACCCAATTTCGTTTCCTTTTATGGCTGAGTAATATTCCATTTATATATGTACCACTTCTTCTTTATCCATTCATCTGTTGCTAGGCATTTAGGTTTCTTCCATGACCTGGCTATTGTAAATAGTGCTGCAATGAACATTGGGGTGCATGTGTCTTTTTAAATTATGTTTTTCTCTGCCTATATGCCCAGTAGTGGAATTGCTGGGTTATATGGTAATTCTATTTTTAGTTTTTTAAGGAACCTCCATACTGTTCTCCATAGTGGTTGTATCATTTTACATTCCCACCAACAGTGAAAGAGGGTTCCCTTTTCTCCACACCCTCTCCAGCATTTGTTGTTTGTAGATTTTCTGATGATACCCATTCAAACTGGTGTGGGGTGATACCTCATTGTAGTTTTGATTTGCATTTCTCTAATAATTAGTGATGTTTAGAAGCTTTTCATGTGCTTTGTAGCCATCTGTATGTCATCTTTGGAAAAGTGTCTATTTAGGTCTTCTGCCCAGTTTTTGATTGGGTTGTTTGTTTATTTTAATATTGACCTACATGAGCATTTATATATTTTGGAGATTAATCCTTTGTCCATTGATTCATTTGTAAATCTTTTCTCCCATTCTGAGGGTGGTCTTTTTGTCTTGTTTATGGTTTCCTTTGCTGTGTAAAAGCTTTGAAGTTTCATTAGGTCCCATTTTTTAATTTATGTTTTTATTTCCATTACTCTAGGAGGTGGGTGAAAAAAGATCTTGCTGTCATTTATGTCAAAGAGTTTTCTTCCTATGTTTTCCTCAAAGAGTTTTATAGTGTCCAGTCTTATATTTAGTTCCCAAATCCATTTTGAGTTTATTTTTGTGTATGGTGTTAGGGAGTGTTCTAATTTCATTCTTTTACATGTAGCTGTCCAGTTTTCCCAGCACCACTTTTGAAGAGACTGCCTTTTCTCCATTGTATATCCTTATTCTATGAGGCTACCATCACCCTGCTACCAAAACCAGACAAAGATGTCACAAAGAAAGAAAAATGCAGGCCAATATCACTGAAGAACTTAGATGCAAAAATCCTCAACAAAATACTAACGAACAGAATCCAACAGCACATTGAAAGGATCATACACCATAATCAAGTGGGGTTTATTCCAGGAATGCAAGCGTTCTTCAACATATGCAAATCAACCAATGTGAAAAACCATATTAACAAATTGAAGGAGAAAAATCATATGATCATCTCAATAGATGCAGAAAAACTTTCAACAAAATTCAACACCCATTTATGATAAAAACCCTCCAGAAAGTAGGCAAAGAGGGCACTTACCTCAACATAATAAAGGCCATATATGACAAACCCACAGCCAACATCATTCTCAATGGTGAAAAACTGAAACCATATCCCCTATGATCAGGAACAAGACAAGGTTGCCCACTCTCACCACTATTATTCATCATAGTTTTGGAAGTTTTAGCCACAGTAATCACAGAAGAAAAATAAATAAAATAATCCAAACCAGAAAAGAGGAAGTAAAGCTGTCACTGTTTGCAGATACCATGATAATATACATAGATGATGCTAAACACGCTACCAGAAAACTATTAGACCTAATCAATGAATTTGGTAAAGTAGCAGGATACAAAATTAATGCACAGAAATCTCTTGCATTCCTGTACACTAAGAATGAAAAATCTGAAAGAGAAATTAAGGCAACTCTCCCATTTACCATTGCAACAAAAAGAATAAGTTACCTAGGAATAAACCTACCTCAGGAGACAAAAGACCTGTATGCAGAAAACTATAAGACACTGATGAAAGAAATTAAAGATGATACAAACAGATGGGGAGATATACCATGTTATTGGATTGGAAGAATCAACACTGTGAAAATGACTATACTACCCAAAGCAATCTACAGATTCAATGCAATCGCTATCAAAGTACCAATGGCATTTTTCACAGAACTAGAACAAAAAATTTCACAATTTGTATGGAGACACAAAAGACCCCAAATAGCTATAGCAATCTTGAGAAAGAAAAACGGAGCTGGAGGTTTCAGGCTCCCTAACTTCAGACTATACTACAAAGCTACACTAATCAAGACAGTATGGTACTGCCACAAAAACAGAAATACTGATCAATGGAACAGGATAGAACGCCCAGAGATAAACCCACACACATATAGTCACCTTATTTTTGATAAAGGAAGCAAGAATATACAATGGACAAAAGACAGCCTCTTCAATTAGTGGTGCTGGGAACACTGGACAGCTACATGTAAAAGAATGAAATTATAACACTCCCTAACACAATACACAAAAATAAACTCAAAATGGATTAAAGACCTAAATGTAAGGCCAGTAACTATAAAACTCTTAGAGGAAAACATAGGCAGAACACTCTATGACATAAACCACAGCAAGATCCTTTTTGACCCACCTCCTAGAGAAATGGAAATAAAAACAAAAATAAACAAATAAGACCTAATGAAATTTAAAAGCTTTTGCACAGCAAAGGAAACCATACACAAGAAGAAAAGACAACCCTCAGAATGGGAGAAAATATTTGCAAATAAAGCAACTGACAAAGTATTAATCTCCAAAATTTCCAAGCAGCTCATGCAGCTCAATATCATAAAAACAAACAACCCCATCCAAAAATGGGCAGAAGACCTAAATCGACATATCTCCAAAGAAGATATACAGATTGCCAACAAACACATGAAAGAGTGCTCAACATCACTAACCATTAGAGAAATGCAAATCAAAACTACAATGAGGTAACAACTGACACCAGTCAGAATGGCCATCATCAAAAAATCTACAAACAGTAAATGCTGGAGTGGGTGTGGAGAAAAGGGAACGCTCTTGCACTGGTGTTGGGAATGTAAATTGATACAGCTACTATGGAGAACAGTATGGAGTTTCCATAAGAAACTAAAAATAGAACTAGCATACAACCCAGCAATCCCACTCCTGGGCATATACCCTGAGAAAACCATAATTCAAAAAGAGTCATGTACCCCAATGTTCACGGCAGCTCTATTTACAATAGCCAGGACATGGAAGCAACCTAAGTGTCCATCAACAGAGGAATGGATTAAGAAGATGTGACACACATATACAATGGAATATTACTCAACCATAAAAAGAAACAGAACTGAGTTATTTGTAATGATGTGGATGGACCTAGAGTCTGTCATACAGAGTGAAGTAATTCAGAAAAAGAAAAATAAATACCATATGCTAACACATATATATGGAATGTAAAAATTTTTTTAAATGGTTATGAAGAAGTTAGGGGTAAGGTAGGAATAAAGATGCAGATGTAGAGAATGTACTTGAGGACACAGGGAGGGGAATGGTAAGCTGGTACGAAGTGAGAGAGTGGCATGGACTTGTATATACTACCAAATGTAAAATAGATAGCTAGTGGGAAGCAACCACATAGCACAGGGAGATCAGCTCGGTGCTTTGTGACCACCTAGAGTGGTGGGATAGGGAGGGTGGGAGGGAGACACAAGAGGGAGGAGATATGGGGATATATGTATATGTATAGCTGATTCAGTTTGTTATAAAGCAGAAACTAACTCACCATTGTAAAGCAATTATACTCCAATAAAGATGTTAAAAAAAAAATCAAGGAAACAACACACCACTAAGAAACACAATGATATTAGCAACCAAGCCTGAAGAAATAGACTACAAATTGCCAGACAAACAATTGAAAATAATTGTTTTAGGGAAACTCAGCAAGCTAAGAGAGAACACAGATAGACAATTCAACAAAATCACAAAACCAGTGAGTAAAATGAGAAGGTCAATGGAGAAATATAAATACTTAAAAGAAACAATTAATGATCTGGAGCTGAAAAATACAATGAATGCAATGAACAATGTAATGAGAGCAACCACCACAGACTTGATCAAGCAGAAGAAAAAATCAGTGAACTTAAAGACAAGTCATTTGAAATTATCCAATCATTGTAGAAAACGGAAAATTGAAAGACTGAAGAAAGCCTAAATTTAGTATGGAATACCATCAAATAAAACAATATTTGTATTATGGGAGTCCCAGTAGGTGAAGAGAAGGAGAAAATGGCAGAAAGCTTATTTAAAGAAATAAAGGCTGAACCTCCCAAATCTGGGAGGAGATATGGACATCCAGGTACATGAAGCTTATAGGTCCTCACACAAATTCAACCCAAAGAAGCCTTCACTGAGACACATTATAATCGAACTTTCAAAAATCAAAAACAAAGAGAAAATCTTGAAAGCAGCAAGAGAAAATATATCTCATACAAGGGAATCCCATAAAGCTATCAGTGGATTTCTCAGCGGAAATCTTGCAAGCAAGGAGTGAGTAGGATGATATATTCAATGTGCTGAAAGAAAAAAACTGCCAACCAAGAATATTTTACCCAGCAAAGCTGTCTTTCAGAAATGAAGGAGAGATAAAGACTTTCCCAGGCAAACAAAAGCTGAGGGAATTTATCACCACTTTTCCTGCCTTACCAGAAATTCTAAACAGATTTCTTCAAGCTGAAATGAAAGGACTCTAATTACTAAGATTAAAACATATTAAAGCATAAAACCTATTAAAAAGGTAAGTATATAGTCAAATCAAAATAATCTATACTATAATGGTGGTGTATAAATCACTTAACTCTAGTATAAAGTTTAAAAAACAAAATTATTAAAAATAATTATAGCTACTGTCAACTACAAATTGTCACTTGCCATCTACCTTTACAAGGATTAAATCATGTGCTGCTGCAGCTGCTGACTTTCAACAGCCCCTGAAAGGAGTTCAGGTGGAGAGCAGAAATGAGGCACTCTGTGCTCTGGGAAAAACTGACAGAACAGGTCTTCAGATAGTTAGATATTTTCAGGAGCCAATTTTATGAGCCCAATTCTTGTATCTCCTCATAACTAGAAAACACTAAAATCCTTCGTGGTGACGACTGCTCCTCGTGACTGGCAGTAACTTTCATGAGACAAGCAGAAGATATCTGCAAAAAATGTATGTGCTCAGTTGCATGTACTCTCCCTGCACGAAAATCACATATATACTGATGTTCCCCCTTACCTCTTTGGAGCAGTTTCTCAGAGCTATCTGAAATGCTGTCTACTGGGCTGCAGTCCTCATTTTGCCCCAAATAAAACTTAACTCTCAACTCTCATGCTGTGCATTATTTTAAGTCGACACTACAATAATTTATTAATGGTTACACAAGAGAAAAAGGTGTAAATCGTGACATTAAAAACACAAAATGTGGAGGGAGGGAGTAAAAGTGTATGGTTTCATATACAATTGAAGTTATGTTGATATGTTTAAAATAGACTGTTATGACTATAAATATTTTATGTAAGTCTCATGGTAACCACAAAGCAAAAACCTATACTAGATACACAAAATACAAAGGAATTAAAGCAGTCCACTATGAAAAATCATCAAACCACAAAGAAAGAGAGCAAAAGAGGACAGAGGCATAAAGGAACTACAAAATAATCAAAAAATGATAAGATGGGAAGAGTAAGTCCTCACCTATCAATAATAACTTTAAATTAAATGGATTAAATTACACAACTGAAAGACATAGAGTGGCTGAATGGATTTAAAAAGACCCAACACATGCTGCCTAGGAGAGACTCACTTCAGCTTCAAGGACACACAAAGGCTCAAACCAAAGGGAGGCAAAAAGATATTTCATCCAAGTGAAAAACAAAAAGAGAACAGGAGTGGCTACACTAATATCAGACAAAATGGGCTTTAAGCCAAAAACTGTAACAAGAGACAAAGGAGGTCATTATATGACGATAAAGGGATCAAATCATCAAGAAAATATACAACTGTAGGTATATATGCAACCAACATCAGAGTATCTAAATATATTAAGCAAATATAAACAATTTAAAGGCAGAAATAGAGAGCAACACAATAGTAGCAGGGAATCAATATCCACTTTCAATAAAATTAATTATCTTGCTTTTTCCAGCTTCTAGAGCTGCTTTCCTTGCATTCCTTAGCTTTTGATACTTTGTTCCATCTTCAAAGCTAGCAGTGTAGCATCTTCAAACCTCTCTCTGCTTTTGTTATGTCATATTCTACAATGTAGTCAATTTTCTTCCTTTCTCTTATAAGACACTTGTGATTACACTTAGAATTCACCCAAATAATCCAGGATAATCTCTTAACTTCAAAATCTTAGCTTAATCACATATAAACAGTCCATTTTTCTATATAAGGTAACATTTCAAGTTCTAGGGAATAGGCCCTGGATATCTTTGGGGGCCATAATTCAGTCTATCACACCATACAATCCAGTAATTTTGCACCTACTTATTTATCCAATTGATTTGAAAACTATGTCCACACAACAATCTGCAACTTAATATTTATAGAAACCTTATTCATAATCACAAGAAAAGCCCTGGAAGCTACCAATATTCAGTATGGAAATAGATAGACAAATGGTGGTATATTCATAATGCATTACTATGAAGCGATAAAAAGAAATGAGCCATCAAGTCATGCAAAGACACAATAAATTTAAATGTATATTGCTAAAGTGAAAGAAGTCAGTCTGAAAAGGTTATATAGTATATGGCAAAATGGAAAATGGAAAACTACAGAGATGCTAAAGTGATCAGTGGTTACCACAGATTCAGGGAGAGAAAAGTTCAATAGGAGATGCCCAAGGAATTTTTATTAGAGTGGTGAAACTATTTTGCATGACACTGGAATGATGGACATGTGACCCAGTAAAATTCTACAGCTGGAAGCATGAATATTTATGTATGCAAATTTTTAAAAATTAGGTCAGCAGAATCCATAATGGAATGCAGAGCATGATAAAATAATCTAACTTCTATTATGGAAAAGAATGTGAGAAAAATTATTGACCTATGTAACTCTGGAAATGTGGAGTCTGTAAACTAAAGGCAAAAGAATCTGCACATTAACACAACAGTAACTGATAAAGTAGTTTCACATCAGGTATGGATTAAATAATTTTGTTACCATGATACATGTGTACTGGAACTGAAAAATTACAGTGGATAAGGAGAGCCAAGCTTCTCACTGTTGGAGGGGAAATTTACAGATAAGCAGGCAGAGGAGGCTAGAATGATTCATACAGTAGTGAACTGGAGTTGGAGACATCAGTATGAACTCATGTTTTTTTTTATATAGATATAGATTGTAAAAACAGGTATATGTATTGACATGTGTATGTACACAGATTAGTATACATGCACACATATTTCCTTTCTCTGTCCACTGAGAGGGCCTAGAAGCAATAATACCTCAGAAGCAATGAGCACACCTAGTACTCAGATCTTTGTTTCTAATATCATTCTCCAACAAAAGAAACTATGGATTCTTGAGAAAATGGATGGTTCTAGGACCAAATTAGGAAATATATAAGATGAGTATGAAGAATTCAAAAATAAGAAAGTGCTCAAACTACAATGATAAGGATATGTCAAAGGGACAAAGTAGCCAACAGAAGTGGTTCCCAATAGCCAAAGATGGAATAAATTGAGCAAAAAATAAATAAACAAGGTACTTCTGGATGATAACCCAAGTATGACATAAATATCCATGAGTCCATACAGACATAAATTAATAATTAAATTAATCAATTAAAAAGGGGACTGTAGACAAATCTTTCAAACAGAAGAATTCCAAATAATTTCTGTAGATACTATGCCTTCAATTAGGTGAAGCATAGCTCCCCACATTTTATGTGCAAACTATGCATAGTGACTTTCTGCCAAAGAGCATTGTATTGAAAGGTGGAAGAAGAGTGGCTTTACAACTCTACTAGCCTGGTGATCAAGATTAACTTTAACAGTTATGTCTTGGTTGGTAATAGTATAAACTCTTGATATGATGTGATTAAAGTGGCATTTTGCATCTGTAGTCATCCCCCCAAAATCTCATAACTCCATCCTAATCATGAGAAAAACACCTGACAAACCCCCAATTGACAAATGCATGGCCAGTATTCCTAAAATCTCTCAATGTCCTAAAAATTAAGTCTGAAAATCTATCACAGCCAAGAGGATCCTGAAGTGACTTGATGACTCCCTGCATGTAATCCTGGAAGAGTAAAGGTAAAACGAAGGTATTCTGAATAAAGTATGGATTTTAGTTAATAATAATGTATAAGTAGTAATTCATTCATCGTGAAAATTTGCCATACAAATGTAAATATTAATCATAGGGGAAACTGGGTCTATATTATATGGGAAATCTATGTATTATCTTGCAACTTTTCTGTAAATCAAAATCTATCATAAACTTAAATTTATTTATGTTATATTTTATAAATTTATTGTAAAATAGTCTCTTTAACAAGTAAAAAAAAAAAAGAAGTAGCCTTATTTGAAATTTCCTGAGCATTCCAAGTAACTCCTGTTAGGTCTAGAATAATTACCTTCCCTGAAAATGCCATGTTGGAATCCATATATTTACAATTTCCCAGTTGGATCTTACAGCTGCTTTGAGCTAACTGTGCAATGAATATCTACATTCAGCAATCCTTTCTCTCTATAGAAGATCAAACCAGCACCAGAATCTAATTAAAAGTCTCCATACAAGTGACTCAGCAGGAATTGAGGCAGGGAATATTTTATCATTATGTGTCCAGGGTGACCATACATGGAATAATATATAATCCTTGGGAATAAAAGCTGATTTATCCTATTGATTTTCAAACACAGACTGTGGTACATTGGAGCATGTAGCAAGCTTGTGATTTTATATTTTCCAGTAAATACTATAAAAACATTAAACATGAATTATCTTTGAATAAAATAAAAATACTTATCTCCCCTTCTAATCATAATTATATATATGATGGTAAACAAAAGGAAGGTATGCTTTCCCATTTATCCATGTGCAATTTAATAAAGAATTAAACTGAGTTAGCCAAAAAATAAAATCAAGTTTGGAAAGATAGAATTCAGCAATGCTACAATAAATAAAGGAATTTAACTGAATGGGATCATGACTTGGCTCAGGTATTCTTAGAAACTACTGGTTCTAATCCACTAGTTTTAGAATACAATAATACTGTATTTGTGTAAACTGGTTCCCAAAATTGTAAAATGACATTAATTGATTTGGTTTCTGGGTATTAGCATAATAGGACACTAAATACACTGGAAATTTCTTACTACAAGCACCTACTAATGTTAGAAATATTTAATAAACATTACATTAAATGCAAAATTTAGTTGGTACAAAACAATGTGAGTGATGGAGAAATCCTCAAATTCCAAGAGAATAGAAATTAAACAAAGACCAATAAACATAAGAGCTCATGCAGCAACCGTCCTAAGAGAGAGATAGGTTGAGAGAGTCCCCAGTCTTTGCAACTCAAGAACCAGAATTTAATACCTTTTTGGTGATAATAAGCTGTTTCTTAAAGGAGTATTAGATAGGGAATTGGGACTAAGACCATTATCTAAATATATCTGCATCTTCAGTAAATTATTTAATTTGAAATAATTCACCCAGCATAAGATTAAAGAGAAAAAACAAAGAACAACAAAACTTAGTTCATTTTGCCTGGGCTCAGGATACAAGATAAAAGAATTCTCCTCTAAGAATACATAATATGAGCTCTTTCACACTTGTCATTGAGATTTGAATTTACCAACATGAGCTGTGATGATTAATTTTATGTGTTGACTGGGCCAGATATTTGGTTAAACATTAATCTGAGTGTTTCTGTGAGTTTATTTTTGGATGAGATTAACATTTAAATCAGTAGAGTGAGTAAAGCAATTCATAATGTAGATGGGCCTCATTCAATCACTTGAATAGAGCAAAGGACAGACTTTTTCTCAAGTGAGAGAATTCTCCTGCCTGATGGCCTTGAAACTGGACATCAGCTCTTCCTGGTTCTACAGCAGCCTCCTGGACTTGAGCTCAAACCAAGATAGCAGCTCTTTCAGAAGCTGCTTCAGACTCAAATGAGGACATTGTCTCTGAAGATTTTGGACTTGCCAGTTTCCATAATTTTATTAGTCAATTCCTTACAATACATTTCTTTATATATGATAGATAGATGTTAGATAAATGGTAGATAGATGATAGATAGATAGTTAGCTAGCTAGCTAGCTAGATAGATAGATAGATAGACAGATGGATATCCTATTGGTTCTGTTTTTCTGGAGAACCTGGAATAATACATGATCCCAAGACATTAACATAAATATCAGTGTCAGGTCAGTGATGCTCCTAGAGTAACTTACAGAACCAATTCATGCTCAACATCACTAATTATTGAGAAATGCAGATCAAAACTACAATGAGGTATCACCTCACACCGGTCAGAATAGCCGTCATCAAAAAATCTACAAACAATAAATGCTGGAGAGGGTGTGGAGAAAAGGGAACCCTCTTTCACTGTTGGTGGGAATGTAAAATGATACAACCACTATGTAGAACAGTATGGAGGTTCCTTAAAAAACTAAAAATAGAACTACCATATAACCCAGCAATCCCACTACTGGGCATATACCCTGAGAAAACCATAATTCAAAGGGATACATGCACCCCAATGTTCATTGCAACACTATTTACAACAGCCAGGACATGCAAGCAACCTAAATGCCCATTGAAAGAGGAATGGATAAAGAAGAGGTGGTACATATATACAATGGTATATTACTCAGCCATTAAAAGGAATGAAATAGTGCCATTTGCAGTGACATGGATGGACCTAGAGATTGTCATACAGAGTGAAGTAAGTCAGAAAGAGAAAAACAAATATCATATAATATTGCTTACATATGGAATCTAGAAAAATGGTACAGATTAACTTATTTGCAAAGCAGAAATAGGGTCACAGATGTAGAGAACAAACTTATGGATACCAAGGGAGGAAGCAGATGTGGGATGAATTGGGAGATTGGGATTGACATATATACACTACTATGTATAAAATAGACAACTAATGAGAACCTACTGTATAGCACAGGTAACTCTACTCAATGCTCTGTGGTGACCTAAATGGGGAGGAAATCTAAAAAAAGTGGATATATGTATATGTATGACTGATTCACTTTGCTGTACAGCAAGACACTAACACAACATTGTTAAGCAACTATATTCCAATAAAAATTAATTAATTAAAAAAAAAAGCTCGTTAGGAAAGTCTTCAATGTGGGCTACAAAGGATTCCTACAGCTTAAGCAAAATTTCAAAATGAACTCACAATCCAAAGTAATAAAGCAAATCAGAAATGATCATGCATGATCAAAATAAAGAGCAGACTGAGTCCCCTAAATTTCACATAATAAGAGTATAAAATTAGTATATTTAAAATTATTAAACACACAAAAGAAATGAAAATCATAATAAAAAACAAGTCACTAAGAAAAAATACTTTCAGAATGTTTTTTTAAATGCAGAAATTAAAACAATTGCAGAAACATACAGAGAATTAAGAGAGAAGATAGACTTATAAGATCCAATTTATGCCTTATATGATTTCTGGAAATATAGAATGGAAGAGTAGAAATATTTGAGGAGAAAACAGCTTAGGTTTCTCAAATTTGATTAAAAGCATAATTTCTCACATTCAATAAATGTAATGAATTACAAGTCAACTAAATAAAAATATGATATATAGATATAGTAAAATAGAAAAATGTCAAAGGCATTGAGATACTGAAAGCTGTCAGATTTCTTAAAAATTATATTACCTGCAATGAAAACATAATTAGACTGACAGCAGACTTACAGTAACAACAAAACCCAAAAGAGCATAAATACTTTCTTCAGTGTACAGAGAATATATATTACAGTCAATCTAGATTCATATACCTACCTAAACTATTATTCAAGAGTATGGAAAAAATCAAGATATCTTTGAACAATTTTTGAGAGGTACTACTCACAAACTTTTATCAAAAGAATTACAGGATACAGGGATACCTTGCAGTGGGCTCAGTTCCAGACCACCACAATAAAGCAAAAATCTTAAAAAAGAAAGTCACACAAATATTTTGTTTTCCCAGTGAATATAAAAGTTATGTTTACACCATACTGTAGTCTATTAAGTGTGCAATAGCATTATGTCTTTTTTAAAAAGTACATACTTTAATTTAAAAATACTTTATTGCTAAAAAATGTTAACCATCATCTGAATTTTCAGCAAGTCATAGTAGTAACATCAAAGATCACTGATCACAGATCATCATGACAAATATAATAATAATGAAAAATTGAAATATTGCAAGAATTATCAAAATGTGACATAGAGACACAAAGTGAACAAATGCTGTTGGAAAAATGATGTTGATGGACTTGCTCCATACTGAGTTTCCATAAGCCTCCAATCTGTAAAAATCACAATATCTGTAAGGAGCTATAAAACAAAGTATAACTGTAATTAAATTCAAGAATAAAGAAATTTATCTCAAAGGAAAAAAAAATAATGGGAGAAAGTATGATGAGAGAAGAAATTGGCAGAGCTGGATAAATGCAAACCATTTATTTATGAATAACAACAACAATAATTCCTGATTTGAGGGACATAAAATGAGATGGAAATAATATACTAAAACATATGAGAGGAGAGGATAATAATCAAGCACTCCAAGTCCTTGTCTTATTCAAGAATTGGTAGAGCTTATTAACTAATGATAGAACTGCTTGGGTCAAGTGTGAATGTTAAAAACACAACAGTAGCTATGGAAGGCAAGAAAGTAGAAGGGCAGTAAGGCAGGCAGGCAGGTAGAAAGGAAGATAGGAAAGGCAGGAATAAGTTCCAGATAGGTAAAATATTTAAAAATCGAGGAGGACAGAAGAAATTTTAAAAAGAAGAGGAATAGATTAAAGAAGGCAAGAGGAAAAAAGTTAATAGAAGGCAAAATAAAAGAGAGGAAATCAAACCTAGTCAGATAAGGTTGTGAGTTTACATCTTAATCTCCCCCTCTGCCCCTCTGTTTCCTCCAATCACATGGCAAAGACAGAAAACTTTTCAAAATTTTTAAACAGGAAAATAACAACAACAATAATAATAATGAAGCCATTTTCCTGAACTCGGGCTGCAACTCAAAAATAATTTTTAACAAAGAGAAAATTACAAGGCAACCTAAAAGATAAATGTGTCAGGAGTCCCTAAGACTACCTTCAGACTTGTAGATTTTCTAGGACTACAGGACTCAGAAAAGATATTATAGCCATAAAAATGGTTGATCACAGAATTATATGGACCTGCTTAGTTCACTCAGCAATAATATGTGGTAACACATGTGAAATTTTATCAACCAGGGAAGAGCACTCAAGCCTTGATGTTCAAGGTTTTTATTGGGGGTGGGGTCATTCATTAGAGCATACACCTCCTGCATGACTGACCTCAGCTACTGAGACTCTAGTCCCTCAGAGCAAAAACATATTTTCACCACAAATCACACTGTTAGCACAGACTATTGATCAAACTAATACCACATGACTGAAGGCCTCCAGCATACAATACTCTTTCCAGGAAGAATATTTCAGGGGCTTAAAGCATATCTCTCAGGATCTGATCAAGTGACAGCCTTGAAGATTGACTATTCCTGGGAGCATGTAGGGTTTGAACATCCCAGGTCTGCTGCATTATTCCTTTCCTGAACAGCAAGAAAAGAAAAGAAAAAGTTTGAAGAGACAAAGCAAACATCCAAACCTTACTCAGATATTTTTAAAATTGCTGCAATTATTGGACAGTAAACTTAAAATAACTATGATTAATACATTTAAGGTATCTAATGGAAAAAGAAACATGTCAAAAAAAGATGCGTGATTTAAGAAGAGACAGAGAAAATAAGAAAGGATTAAATTGAAATGCTGGTAGTCAAAAACACTATACATAAATAAAGAATGCCATTGGTAAGATCATCAAGATTAGACAAGACAAAGGAAAGGATCAATGAGCTTGAAGATAGATTAATGACAATATCCAAAATTGAAATAAAAATAGAAAGAAGAATGAGAATAAAAGCAGGAGAAGGAGAAGAAAAGAGAGAAAAAGGAGGAGAAGAACAAAAAGGAGTAAGAGGAGAAAACATGTCAGGACTTCAGGACAATTTTGAAAAGTGTTACATACACATAATTGGAATACCAGAAGGAGAAGAAAGAGAAAATAGAGCAGAAAAAAATTGAAGTAATAACTAAGAATTTTCTGAAATTAATGGCAGACACCAAACCACAGAGCCAGAAAGCTCCAATATCACCAAACAGAATAAACACCAGAAGAAACATATCAAAGTGTATTCAAACTGCAGAAAAGCAAGACCAAGAGAAAATGTTAAAAGAAGCCCAAGGAGGGGGAAAGTCTTACTGGTGGAGAGACAAGGGTAAGAATTACTGCAGGCTTTACCTCAAAAATCATGTGGACAAGTAGATAATGGAGAAAAATACTTATAGGCTTGAAAAAGATAACCATGAAACCTAGTATCTATATTCTGAAAAATTATCTTTCACATATAAAGAAGGGAGTGACATCAGCAAAAGTGGAAAAGTAGGCAACTGTGAGTGACCATCTCTCCCCAGAAACAACAAAAATCTGACCAAAAATGTCAAAATTAACCTTATCAGAACAGTGGAAGTTAGTCAAAGGTATACAACATCCAAGTGAATGCTTAACAAGGAGAAGTGCACTGAAATATAGTGGAAGAACTCTGATAACACTTTAAATCACTTGCTCTATGCCTATGCCCTGATGCAGTGGTTGACCTGAAGATGGCACACTGTGGTCCTGGAGGACGTACTGAACAAAGATTTTAAATAAACTGCCTAAAATATACTTAAATATATTTAAAAAGTTAAAGGAAAACATAGAAAAAGAACTGAAGAAAACCAGACAAACAATGTATGAACTAACAGAGGAAAGGAGATAGAAATAAAGGCATAGAAACTATAAAAAGGAACAAAGTAATAAAAATATTGGAGTGAAAATTACAATAACTGAAATGAAACATGCCCTAGAAGGATTTAACCCACATTTGAATAGAAGAAGAAAGAATCAGTGAACACGAAGACAAGTCTAGTGAAATTATCCAGTCTGAGAAGCAGAGAGAAAAAAAGGAATTTTAAAAAAATGAACAGAACCTAAGCCTTGTGGGGCACTATTGATGGTACCAACATATACATAATGGGAGTGCCAAAACAAGAAGATAAGGGAAAAGGGACAGAATGAATATTTGAAGAAATAATGGTCAGAACTTACCAAACTTGATTTAAGCATAAAACTACACATCCAAGAAACTTATCAAATTCCAAGTAGGATAAACTCAAAATGATTTACACCAAGACCTTATAATCAAACTGTCAAAAGCCAAAGACAAGGAGAGAATCTTGAAAGCAGCAAAAGTGAAGTGATTCATACAGAAAAGTCATCCTCAGTAAGATTAACAGCTGATTTCTCATCAGAAGCCACAGAGGCAAGAAAGCAGCAGAATATTTAAACTGCTGAAAGAAAACAAACAAAAAAACCCCTACGAACCAAGAATTCTATATATGGCAAAATTACCCTTCAAAATTAAGAAATAAGTAAGACATTCCCAGAGAAACAAGCACAGAGGGAGTTCATTGCTAGTAGATCTGTCCCACAAGAAATGCTAAAGTGAGTCCTTAAGGCCAAAATGTAAGGACACTAGACTAATTCAAAACACTAATAAGAAATAAAGCATACTAGTAAATGTAAGTACATAGTAAATGTAAATAAGTATTAACATATTTTTGGCTTGTCATTCCTCTTTTTATTTCTGTGTGATTTAAAAAGAAACACAAAAACAATAATTATAAATCTATATTAATGGGCACACAATATATAAAGATGTGACAACAACAACACAAAGGAGGGAGGCACAGGGCTGTATAGAGATGAGTTTTTGGATACTATCAAAGCTAAATTGGTATTTATTTAAACTAGCTATTATAAGTTTAAGATCTTAATTGTAAACCTCAAAGTAACTCCCATGAAAATAATGAAAAGTTATACAGAAAATAAAATGAAAAGGAAAATATAATGGTGCACTACCAAAAAAAAAAAAAAATCAGTTAAGTACCAAAGAAAGCAGTAGTTGGGGAACTGAGAACAAAAAAAGGTATAACATATGTGGAAAACGAAAAGCAAAATATCAGAAATAAGTCTGTCATCAGTAATTACTCTAAATATAAATGGATTAAAACTTCTAATTTAAAGGAAGAGATTGTCAGTATAAATAAAATAACAAGATCCATCTATACGTTGTCTACTAGAATCTCATTTTAAATCCAAAAGCAAAAATAGGTTGAAAGTAAATGAATGAAAAAGATATCCCCTGCTGATAGCAACCAAAAGAGAGTGGGGTGGCTATCCTAATATCAGAAAAAATAGACATCGAGTCAAACATTACTATAAGGGTTAGAGAAGAACTTTGTAAAGGGTTCAATCAGTAAAGAAAATATAACAATTATAAACATATAGACACCTAAAAACAGAGTCTCAACATATCTGAAACAAACATTGGTAGAAATAAAGGAAGAAATAGTCAGTTCTACAATAATAGTTGGAGACTTGAATACTCCACTTACAATAATGGGTAGAACAACTAGAGAGAAGATTGGTAAGAAAACACAGGACTCAAAAAACATATGAACGAATTGGTTCTAACAGATATATACAAAACATTCCATGCAGCAACAACAAAATACACATTATTTTCGTGTGAACATGAAACATTCCTCATGTATCAGACTGCAAAACAGGACTCTGTAAATTTAAAAGGACTGAAATCATACAAAATATCTTTTCAATTGCAATGGAATTAAACTAGAAATCAAAAACAGAAGGAAAACTGGAAATTTTACAAATACATAGAAATTAAAGAACACACTCTTAAACAACCAAGAGGTCAGAGAAGAAATCACAAGGTAAATTAGAAAATACTTTGAGACAACTGAAAAGAAAATACAACATACCAAAATTAATGAGAGGTAGTAAAAGCAGTGCTCAAAGGAAATGTATTGCTGTAAATGTCTACACTTAAGGAAAAGAAAGATCTCAAATTAGAAACCTAACTTTACACCTTAAAAAGGTAGAAAAGGAACAAAATAATACCAAAACTAGCAGAAAAAAAATGGAATAATAAAGAGTAAAGATAAACAAAATAGACTATACAAACAATAGAGAAAATCAATAGAACAAAAATTGGTTCTTTGAAAATATTAACAAAATTGGCAAAGCTTAATCTAGACTTATAAAAAATAGAAAGAACTTACATTACTAAAATAAAAATAAAATTGGGCTCATTACCAAGGATCTTACAGAAATAAAAAACATTTTAAGAGAATACTGTGAAAAATTGTATGCCAAAAAATTAGATAACCTAGATGAAACAGACAAATTCCTAGGAACACAAAATTACCAAAACTGACTAAAGAAAAAAAAAAAAAAAAGAGTATGTGAATAGACATAATAGAAGTAAAGAGATTAAACCAGTAATCAAAAATCTCACTACAAATAAAAGACCAGGACGAGATGACTGTACAGGTGAATTCTACCAAACATTTATATAACTTAATACTTCTCAAACTCTTCTAGAAAATAGAAGGGCAAGGTAACATTTCTTAACTCATTCTGTGAGGCCAGAATTACCCTGATTAGCCAAACAAAGACATCAAGAGAAAAAAAAAACAAAACTACAGGCCAATTTCCTGTGAATATAGTTGTAAAATCTTCAACAAAATACTAACAAAATGAATACAGCAGCACATTAAAAGCAATTACACACCATGACAAAGTGGGTTCTCCAAAGAATGCAAGGTGGTTCAATATATGAAAATCAATCAGTGTAATATACAACATTAATAGAATGAAGGGGAAAAGGCATATGATAATCTCAACTGACACAGAAAAAGCATCTGAGAAACCCAATACTCTTTCAGAATAAAAACACTCAACAAACTAGTGATAGAAAGGAATTTTCTCAACATGAAAAAGGCATATATGAAAAAACTCATAGCTAACATTAAATTTGAAAGACCAAAATCTTTCTCCTAAGATTGGGATCATGACAAGGATGCCTTCTTTTGTTACTTCTATCCAACACTGTACTAGAAATTCTAACCAGAGATATTAGATAAGGAGAAGAAATAGTTGGCATCCAAATTGGAAGGAAGGCAGTAAAACTAATTCTAGGTGCAGATAAAATGATCTTATATATAGAAAATCCTAAAGAATACACACACACACCAAAAAAACCTTTTAGAGCTAATAAATGAATTTAGCAGTTTCAGGATAGAAGATCAACACACAAAAATCAGTTGTATCCCCATACACTAGTAATAAACAATCTGAAAAAAAATTAAGAAAATAATTAATTTACAACAACATTAAAAATATAAAATACTTAGGAATAGATTTAACCAAAGAAGCTAAGACTTTAAACTACTATACATTGTTGAAAGAAAATAAAGAAGACCTAAATAAACAGGAAGATCCCATGTTCATAAATTGAATGAATTAATATTGTTAATATGGTAAATTCCCCAAAGCAACCTACTGAATCATTGAAATCCTTATCAAAATCCAAGTGGCCTTTTATGAAGAAGTGGAAAGGCTAATATTAAAAATTCATATGGAATTGCAAGGGACCCTAAGTAGACAAAACAATCTTGAAAAAGTAGAACTTTTTAGATTACAAAGTTGAATTACTGACACTTTCCAATATCAAATCTTATTACAAAGCTACAGTAAGCAATGAAGTGTAATATTAGCACGAAGACAGATATATAGGCTAACTGATTAGAATCAAGTGTCCAGAAATAAAACCATACATGCATGGCCAATATGAGTAATTTATCACAATACACACAAAAGAAGGAAATATCCAAAAAATATCAGCTAATATTTACTCCAAGTCAGAAGTTACCTCACTCAGTGTGGAAATAATGAGGATACATTTAAGAACCAATAGATAAGAACAAAAGAAAATGAAGAGTTGAGATAACAGGAGTATAAGTGCAGGAATATTAAAGAGAAAGCTTCATATGAAAGAACAAGTCCTCCTTGTGACAAGAGAGAAGAGAGACCTTAAGTTGAGAAATAGGGAAAGTGACCTTAAATATCTCAACAGTAGGGTTATTCTGCTAATAAGTGACCCAGGATGAGCTAACTCATTCAATTATTAATACAAAAAATGCCACATTATTTTTAAATTTAAAAAAATTTAAAAAGAAAGAAAATCAGAGCCTGTTAGAAGCAAAATAAAACTTACCAGAAAATACAGCCACAAATCAGAGGAGACTAGCAACACAACATTTCAACATATTTTTTAAATGAGCAGATACAGTTAAGAAAGAACATAATGAAATGCTTTAAAAAAAAAAAAAAAAAACCTTAGAGAATTCATGGACAGACAATAGGAAAATGTAGGGAACTCACAGAATTCAGAAATAAATGAACAAAAAAGACAAAATCACTTCAGAAATGGAAACTGGATTACAGGGGGAAAAAAGATAATTGACATCATTGAATCTACATAAAATTATATAAAGGAGATTTTAAAATTGCCTAGAAAAATAAAAAGAAATGGTGAATTATCCCCAAAGTAATAAACATAGAAGATAAGCAAATGATATAAAAAATATGTGCAACTGCAGGTCTTGGCATCAAAAACAAAAAAGGGGAAGAGAACAAACATTTAAAACCATACATCAAAAACCTACACTGGGGCTTCCCTGGTGGCTCAGTGGTTGAGAATCTGCCTGCCAATGCAGGGGACACAGGTTCGAGCCCTGGTCTGGGAATATCCCACATGCCACGGAGCAACTAGGCCCGTGAGCCACAACTACTGAGCCTGCGCGTCTGGAGCCTGTGCCCTGCAACAAGAAAGGCCGCAACAGTGAAAGGCCCGTGCACCGTGATGAAGAGTGGCCCCAGCTTGCCGCAACTAGAGAAAGCCCTCACATAGAAACAAAGACCCAACACAGCCAAAATAAATAAATAAATAGGAGTCAGGAGCTCTTTAAAAACAAACAAAAAAAAAACCTACACTGAAGGTGGGGGAAAAGTTACGTAACTTTGGAAATAAGTGGAGTCTGCAAAACTAAATGTAAAAGGAAATACACATAAGCTCTGCATTCTACATGATAAAGTTGTTACCTGTGGAATATGGGTGAATCATTCTAAAAACATATACGTACACTGGAACCAAACAATTAAATACGTGAATGGCAGATATGGTCATGTTTACACTGCTGTAGTGGGATATTACAGACAAGAAAGGAAAGGATAGGATGATCCATGGGGTAATAGATATCAGTATAAACTCATGTTTAGATCAATATAGATACCAAAGATTACATATATAAATATTTATATATACTGTATCAGTTAGTATATAAACATATATTTCTTTTTCATATCAGCTGAAAGGGCCTAGAATCAATGAAACTCTGGTAGCAATTAGTACACCTAGTGCACTAGATGCAGGTGCACTTGTTTTCTGATACCTCCAATAGGACAAATCATGGATCCTTGGAGAATTGGCTGATTATAAGAGTAGGTGCAGGGAATTTACAATGTTAGCCTAGGACATATGTTCCATAAAGTAAGGAAGTCCAACCCCAAAAAAGGGGGTACTACAAAGTGGTGCAAGAGCCAACTGGAAAAGCTCCCATGGCCAAGTCTTAAACAATTTGCACAAAAAAGTAATATTGGATTATAACTCATAGAGTAAAATACATATCCATGAGTCTATACTTATGCTATTAAATTATTGAATACATAAATAAAAGATTGGAGAAAAGACAAATATACTGTGCATAAGAATTCTAAGCAAATTACATAGAGACTGCCCTCAAGGAAGTTAAGCATAACCTCCCATTCCTTAACTGAGAGCTTCCACATGCTGACTTCCATCAAAGAGCATAGTATGGAAAGGAGGTAAAATGGTAACTATACACTATCTTGACTCAGCAATTTAGAAGTGGAGAGGAATTTCCTCAACTTCATTTTTTAAAAAGCAAGAAAATCCAAGCGCTAACATCATACTTAATGGTAGGAAAGATAATGTTTTCCCACAAAATCAGAAACAAGGAAAGGGTATATTTTCTCAACACTCCTATTCAATATCATACAAGAAATCATAGCTATTTCAACAAGACAAAAAGATGAAATAAAAGCTACATATTGGAAAGAAATAAATTAAACTATCTTTATTCACAGATGACCTGAAAGTCATGTAGATATTTCCAAAAAATCAACAGATATATTTTGGAACAAATAAACAAGTATATCAAGGTTTCAGAATACAAGCTAAATATACAAAAATAAATTTTGTGTTTATCAGCAATAAAAAATTGTAATTTGAATTAGAAAATAATTTCCATCTACACTAGCAACAAAAATAAAATTGAAATACTTATGTATGTCTAACAAAATATTTATAGGGTCTACAAGTAGAAAATGAAAAAACAGTGATAAAAAAATCAAAGATCTAAATAAATGGAAAGATTTCATACTCATGGATTGGAAATCTCAATATTATTATGCCAATTCTTCCCAAGTTTATCCATATATTCAACACAATTACAATCAAAATCCCAGCAAGGTTTATTTTTTTAAATTGAGGTGAAACTCAAATAACATGAAATTAACCATTTTAAAGTATACAGTTCAGTGGCCTTTATTATATTCATAATGTTGGGCAACCACTACCATCACCTATCTCCAGAACTTTTTTCATTTTTCCATACTGAAACCACAGAATGTTGCATCATCTCAAAATGAAACCCTTTACCCCTGAAGTAGTTACATCCTATTCTTCTCTCCCCCCATATGCAGGCAACCACTAATATATTTTATGTCTCTATGGATTTACTTGTCTGGATACTTCATATAAATGGAATCCTATAATATGTGACCATTTTTGTCTGGCTTCTTTCAATCCACATAATGTGTTTCAGGCTCATCCTGTGTTGCATGTATCAACATGTCATTCCTTCTTATAACTGAATAATATCTCATTGTATGAATGCACAATATTTTGTTCATTTCTTCATCCATTGATACATATTTGAGTTGTTTTCACCTTTTGGATATTGTGAATATTGCTGTTAAGAACATTTGTGTATAAGTATTTGTTTGGGTACATGTTTACAATTCTTTGGGGTATATTGCTAGGAATGGAGTTTCTGGGTCATATAGTAATTCTATAGTAATTTTTTGAGGGTCCACCAAACTGTTTTTAGTAGCAGTTACACATTTTACATTCCCACCAGCAATGTATGAGGATTACAATTACTCCATATCCTTATCAACATCTGTTTTCTATTTTTAAAAATTATTATCGCGGTTATCCTAGTGAATGTGAAGCGTTATCCCATTGTGGTTTTGCTTTACATTTTCCTAAAGACTAATGATATTGAACACATTTTCAAGTGCTTTTTGGCCATTTGTATATCTTCTTTGTAGAAATCTCTATTCAAGTTCTTTGCCCAGATTTTTTTTTTAAACATCTTTATTGGAGTCTAATTGCTTTAAAATGGTGTGTTAATCTCTGCTTTATAACAAAGTGAATCAGCTATACATATACATATATATCCCCATATCTCCTCTCTCTTGCGTCTCCCTCCCACCCTCCCTATCCCACCCCTCTAGGTGGTCACAAAGCACCAAGCTGACCTCCCTGTGCTATGTGGCTGCTTCCCACTAGCTATCTATTTTACATTTGGTAGTGTATATATGTTAGTGCTATTCTCTCACTTCGTCCCAGCTTACCCTTCCCCCTCCCCATGTCCTCAAGTCTATTCTCTACGTCTGCATCTTTATTCCTGTCCTGACCCTAGGTTCGTCAGAACCTTTTTTTTTAGATTCCATATATATGTGTTAACATACGGTATTTGTTTTTCTCGTTCTGACTTACTTCACTCTGTATGACAGACTCTATGTCCATCCACCACACTACAAATAACTCAATTTCGTTTCTTTTTATGGCTGAGTAATATTCCATTGTATATATGTGCCACATCTTCTTTATCTATTCATCTGTCAATGGAAACTTAGGTGGCTTCCATGTCCCGGCTATTGTAAATAGAGCTGCAATGAACATTGTGGTACATGACTCTCTTTGAATTATGGTTTTCTCAGGATATATACCCAGTAGTGGGATTGCTGGTAGATCTATTTTTAGTTTTTTAAGGAACTTCCATATTGTCCTCCATAGTGGCTGTATCAAATTACCTTCCCACCAACAGTGCAAGAGTTTCCTTTTTCTTCACACGCTCTCCAGCATTTATTGTTTGTAGATTTTTTGATGATGGCTATTCTGACCGGTGTGATGTGAGGTGATAGCTCATTGTAGTTTTCATTTGCATTTCTCTCATGATTAGTGATGTTGAGCATCCTTTCATGTGTTTGTTGGCAATCTGTATATCTTCTTTGGAGAAATGTCTATTTAGGTCTTCTGCCCATTTTTGGAATGGGTTGTTTGTTTTTTTGATATTGAGCTGCATGAGCTGCTTGTAAATTTTGGAGATTAATCCTTTGTCAGTTGCTTCATTTGTAAATATTTTCTTCCATTCTGAGGGTTGCCCAGATTTTAATTAGGTTGTTTTAATTAGGTTTTTTAAATTGGGTGTGACATAGGATTTCGAACTCATTGTATTGAATGTGGATATCCAGTTGTCCTAGCCCAGGTTGTTCAAAAGACTATTCTTTCCTCATTAAATGGTCTTGGCACACTTGTTGAGAATCAACTGACCATAAGTATAATGATTAATTTCTGGAATATCAGTTCTATTCCACTGGTCTATATGTCTAGTCTTATGCCAATACCAAACTGTTTAGATCACTGTAGCATTGTATTATGTTTTGAAATCAGGATGTGTGAGTTCTCCAACTTTGTTTTTCTTTTTCAAGATTGTTCTGGCAACTTGGGTTCCCTTGAAATTCTATGTGCCATCAAGTTTTTTGTAGAGGTGAAAAATCAAATTCTAAAGTGTATATGAAAAGGCAAAAGACCTAGGGTAACTAACACAATAGTGAATAGGAAGAACAAAGTTGAGGACTCAACTATCTGAGACTTATTGCATTACTTTTACTATTTGAGACTTACTACAAACCTAAAGTAATCATGATAGTTTGGTGTCAGGAAAATAAGAGACATGTAGATTAATAAAAAAATAATAGAAATCCCAGAAATAGACCCACCTATAGTCAAATGATCTTTGAAAAGGAACAGACTATTTCAATGGAAAAGATAATATTTTCAACAAATATTGCTACAATAATTAAACAGTACTATGAAAAAATACCTACACACAGGCCTTATGACTTTCACATAAATTAATTCAAAAAGGATTATAGACTTACACATAAACTGCAAAACCATAAAACTTTTTGAAGAAAAGATAGGAGAAAATCTAAGTAACCTTGGGTTTGGTGGTGAGTTTTGACATGTAACAGCAAAAGGATGATCCTTGAAAGAGAAGGATGGATAAATACAACTTTATTAAAATTAAAAGCTTTTTGCTGTGAAAACAATATTAACAGCATGAAACTGTAAGCCATAGAGCTGGAGAAAATATGTGAAATATACATATATAGTAAAGACTTATATCCAAAATATACCCCCAAAATCTTAAAAGTCAAAAATAATGAAAGAAATAACCCAATTAAAAAATGGACAAAAGACCTGAACAGACATCTCATCAAAGTAGATACATAGTAGATGGAAAATAAGCATATAAAAAGATACTCAGCATTTTTTGGCATTAGATAATTTCACATTGAAATGAGGTAGCATTACACACCTATTAAGATGATTAAAATCCCAAAACAGAAAATGTCAAATACTAACAAGAATATGGAGCAAAAACTCATTTATTGGTGGGGAAATTTAAAATGGTACAGCTACTTTGAAAAACATTTTGGCATTTTCTTACAGAGCTATGCATAGTTTTACCATATCATACAAGAAACGTGCCGCTAGGCAATAACCCAATTGATCTGAAAACTTATGTCTACATAAAAACCTGTACATGCATGTCTATAACAACTTTATTCATAATTGCCAAAAACTGAAAGTGATGAAGATAATCTTCAGTAAATGAATGGATAAGCAAACTGTGGTGTATTCATCAAATGGGTAAAAAGAATCAGCTCTTAAAAGACATCAAGCCATAGAAAGACATAGATGAATCTTATATACATATCATCATCTGAAAGGAGCCAGTCTGGAAAGACTACATATGATGTGATTTCATTATATGATATTCCAGACATGGCAAAACTACAGAGACAGTAAAAAATCAGTGGTTGTCAGGGGTTTGGATTTGGGAGGTAGTGGAATGGGTGAAGCATATGGGATTTTTTAAGGCAGTGCAATTAGTTTGTATGGTACTATAATGGTAGATATTATGAGCTGAATTGTGTCCCCACAAAATTCATATATTGAAATTCTAACTCCCAATACCTCAGACTATGAATATATTTGAAGATAGAATTGTAAAGAGGCAATTAAATTAAAATAGGGACATTAGGATGAGGCTTAATTCAATATGACTGGTCTCATATAAGAAGAAAAAATTAGGACACAGAGATACATAGAACGAAGACCATGTGAAAACACAAGGAGAAAATGACCATCTCCAAGCCAAAGAGAAGGTCCTCAGAAGAAACCAACCCTGTTGACACCTTGATCTTGGACATCCAGCCTCCAAAACTGTGAGGAAATAAATTTCTGTTGTTTAAGCCTCTTATTCTGTGGTACTTTGTTGCGACAACCATAGCAAACTAATACAGTGGATTCATAACATTATTCTTTTTTCAAAACCTGTAGAACTTTATCACACAAAGAGTAAGTCTGAATATAAGCAAAATTCAAAAAAAAAATTTAGGAGGTTGGAGTATTCTGGTGTGAAATACAGAATGTGACAAAACAATTTAACTCTATTGCAACCTCACTGATGGAACAACCTCACTGACAGGAGTGGGGGGAAAGTTGCTGACCTAAGTAACTTTGGGAATGTGTGCAAAAGAAAATGCACGTAAGCACAGAACTCTTAATGATAATATATTTTCCCCACAGGGGTGATCAAGACAACCTTCAAGTTTCCCTCAGTTTGACTCAACTTTAGACAAGCTTCTTTCTGCCTGGAGATCCCTGACTTCCCTTTCTTTAGAGCATTTATTTTAGAAAACTTGTAATTGTAAATTCTTGCTCTGTCCCTTTCTAAATATATACAAATCTTCTCCCAGCATCTTGTTAGTTCTAAAACCCGGGAAATATCTTTCTAAGAACCTGGGAATCACCGCTTCAAAATGCAGTCATCAAGGAAGATAAGACTCCTTTCTCCAATTCTCTGTTGGAGAGAAGGAGCCTAACTTTGGTGCCAATTAGCAAACACAGGTGGTCCAATCACAGAGAAAACCATTTGCAAACCCAGAAATAACTCAATGTTCTCCACACATCCCTTTGATCAACCATCCACCCAACCTCATCCAGTACTTTCCTATTAGCTGACCAGCACTTGGACACCCTCCACCTTTTGTTTCAGGGGAGTTGAGTTCAGCCCTTTTCCTCTATTGCAATAATATCAAATAAAGTTTTCTCTGCTTGTCTGTGTCCGGTTCATATTTTACTTTAACAGGGGCACAGGCTAACAATTCTGCTATGTTATTCATGAATTGAGTAATTAAGTAAATAAATGGTAGATGGTGGGAGCCAAGTTCCTCACTGTTGGAGTGAGAGGATACATATACTATTAGAATGATCCATGAGGTTAATGGATTAGAGTTGTAGAGATTGCTATGAACTCATTTCTAGCTTAATATATTCAGGTACTTACGTATAGAAAAATATACTCTATATACATGTAGGTATTTCCTTGCTCTGTTACCTGAAAGGGACTAAAAGCAATGAAATCCTTGTAACAATGAGCATACCTAGCCCTAGACCTTGGTTTCTAATACTATTCTATAATAAAAAGAAGCAGGACTCAGAGAAATGACTGATTCTAGAACTGGAGCAGGAAATCTACAAAATGAACCTTGAGCATGTTGTAGTGCCAGGAAATGAGAAAGTGCTAAAAAACAAACAAATAAAATCCCACCACGATGGGGAATATTTCAGAGGGACACTGGAGCCAAGTAAAAGAGCTTCGAGTGTCAAAACAGGAACAGATTAGGCAAAAAATAAATAAGGGAGTATTGGATTATGGCCCAAACTATAACATACATATCTATGGGTCCTTATTGATATAAATAAGTGATTGAATAAATAAATAAATATGTGGGGGAAGAGAAAAACCTCCTGACCTACAGAAATCAAAATGATTTATGTAGTTACTTTGCCTTAAAGAGCTGAAGTAAAAGTCTATTCCTGTTAAGTGGCGATTATACATAGTGACTTTTTCCCAAAGAGTTCAATATGAAAGCAAAGAGAAAAATAGTAAGTTTACAGTGGAGAAGGCTGACAAAGAGTTGCTAGCCAGATGTTCATGGTTAACTTCAACAATAAGTCATTTAATATGATGTGATGAAAATATCTTCCCAAAAACATATGACCCCAACCTAATCATGAGAAAAACATGAGACAAAATTCTAATTGAGTGTATATGGGAATTCTCTATTCTATCTTCACAATATTTCTGTAAATGTAAAAATGTCCTAAAATAAAATGTTTATTTTTTTAAATATCATTTTTATTTTTGCCAAAACTTCCAAGCTAATTTGAAAATTTTGCCTGGAAAAGAAAATGAATTAAAACAGCAAAATAATTTTGAAAAAAAAAAAAGAAAAAAGTAGATGGGTTTTCCCTCTCTGACAATAGGAGTAGTACTATAAAGCTATAGTAATCAAGACTGTGGTACTGGGGAACTGATAGACTCATATATTAATAGAACAGAATAGAGTTCAGCAATAAAGCCACCAAGTAAGGTAAATTAGGTTTTAATAAAGATTCAAAGGCAATTGAATGGAGAAAAGAAAGGGGTTTTTTTCCAAAAATGGTGTTGGAATAATTATGTATCCTTAAAATAAAATAAACCTTGACCTAAATGTCTCACTTTATGCAAAAGTAACTTAAAATGGATCATAGATCAAAAGGTAAAACTATAAAACTCCTAAGAAAAAAAAATTGGAGAAAATCTTTGTTGTGTCTTTGAATTAGTAAAGATTTTTAGATACATCACCAAAAGCATGATCATAAAAAGAAAAAATAATAATAATTGTACTTCATCAAAATTTTAAAAATGTTTGCTCTGTGGAAGACATTGGCCAAAGTATGGACAAACACACTGTAGCCTGGGAGCATATGTTTGCAAATAACAAATCTGACAGAGGAACTTGTATTCAGATTATATAAGTACTCTCAAAACTCAACAATAAGGAAATAACCCATTAAATAATGGATAAAAGATCTGAACAAACACTTTATTGAAGAAGAAACACATATGGCTACTAAGTGCTGGTAAGGATGCAGACAATTTGAAATCTCATACACTGCTAGATGGAATGCAAAATGGTAAATCTTCTATGGAAAATAGTTTGGATCTCTCTTATATTTGAAATATACACTCACAAGTATGACCCAGTAGTCTCACTATTAGGGATTCATTCAAGAGAAATAAAAGCATACGTTCACCAAAAACCCTGTATTTGAATGTTTATGACATCATTAGTCATAATTGCCAAGAACTGAAACAATTCAAATATCTTTCATCAGCTGAATGAATAAACAGATGTGGTATATCCACACAATGCAATACTATGCAACATTCAAAGTAATGAACAACTGATATACCCATCAATGATATATCTCAAATGCATTATTGAAAGTTAAAGAATTCAGATTCAAAAGCTCACATTGTATGTGATTCCATTTATATGGCATTCTAGAAAAGTCAAAACTTTTGAGAGAAACTAGATCACTGGTTGCCAGAGGTTATAGGTAAAAAAGAGTTTACAGGGGGCAGAAAAAAGGAATATTTGGAGATGAGGGAACTTTTCTTTATCCTGATTGTAGTGATGGTTTCAAGACTCGATACATTTGTCAAAATTCATAAAACTGTACTCCAAAAAACAGTAAAATTTACTATATTTAAATTAAAAACTTTTAAATAGTAAAAAGAAAATTTTAAGAATAGTTTATCCTGGTAACAGCATGAGGGGTTTTATTTTCTTCATTCTACTTTTCTTCAGTCTAAAAACTTTTAACCAATGTGTGTATGACATTTACAGTTTGAAAAAATATGTTTATTAAAGATATGGCTGTTAAAGTTAAACAAAAAAGTTATCAGAATTGTGAAGGAAGAGATCAAACCATCCTTACTTTATTATGATAGCCTATGTCATATTATGTAACAACCTAAATGGGAAAAGAATTTGAAAAGGAATAGATACATGTATATATATAACTGAATCATCTTCTGTAAACCTGAAACTATCACAACATTATTAATCAAGTATACTCTAATATAAAATAAAAAGTTAAAAAAAGAATATGCTATTAAAAATAAATAAATAAAACAATGATGTTGCATTTGAAAATTCTAAAAGGACATATTTTTTAGCTACAGGAAATTGTTCAAATGGTAATGGGGTGGTGATAGTGTGCTGTTCTTAACTCATCCAAATGCAAAATTTTTTGGATAAACATTTAAAAAGAAGTCAAGTCCCATTCTTGAAGAAATTCATAAATTTCACTACTAAGATAGTATATCTTTTCAATTTGATCTTATACTTATATTTTTTTAATTTAGAAATAATTGTTCTGAGTTGTAAATTGTAAAGTGCTATTTTTAGAAATGAATTTGTCTCTGTTTCATTTATTTTTTGGTTACATTTTACTCTTCATTTTTTTTTCCAGAAAGGCTGCCAAATAATATAATACTCCTTAAGATTTCTAATTTATCATATATTTAAATGGACTTTCAAAGAAACCATTCTACATGTTGTCAAAAATTAAATTAAAAATTTTTTTAAATAAAAAGGAGCTATGGATAAAATCACAACTAAAGAGAGAGATTAACATGCTGACTGGATATAAGAATATACAACACAAATAATACATCTACATGTCAATAATTACCTACTATAATATATAATGAAAAAATTTTCAAAATAGTTACAAAAACTATTAACGTCCATAGGAATAAATACATGAAAGACAGTTGTAGGAAAACTTTAAAATTATGACTGAAAGCCATTAAAGAAAGCCTGTATATATGGAGAGATATAGCATATCCATAGATTTAAAGGTTCAATATCATTAAAATGTCAGTTGTTCCCAAATTTATAAATTCAATGTCATTCTAATAAAAATCTCATAAATATTTTCATGAAATTTTACAGGATCCTATAATTTTATAAAGGGGCCAACGAGACAAAGAGAACCAAGACAGTTGTAAAGAAGAATGTGGTGCTTGGCCCTATTAGGGCATATGATAATGAAATTAAGACAGTGGAATGCTGATGTAGGATCAGAGGTAGACTCAAGGTGAGAGCAGAAAACTCAAGACACAAAATCATGCACACATTCTATGTGACAAATCAATGCAGAATGCATGGGCCATTCAATGCAAGGAACAGTTAATTAGTTCTTTAAATATTTCGGAAGAAACCATAGGAAAAGGTTTTTCTGACTTCTAGGTAAGGAAAAAGAAGTTTCCAAAAGATCCTAAAATTTTTCCAAAAGAACAATCCATAAAGGAAAAGACTGATCATCTTTGACATGTTAAAATAAAAACTTATGCAGAAGACATAATAAATAATATGAGAAGATAAGATAGTGAAGGAGAAAATAAGTGATACACATAATTGTAAAAGGATTCATGTCAAATGTATATGTCTAATAAATCAAAAGGGAAAAAGCAAACAATTCACTCAACAAATGGATGGAGGATATGAATATGCAACTTGAATGGGCAATAAATATGGTAAAGTGCTCAGCCTGCACCACTAATCCACAAAAGTTGTGCCTACCGTGTGATTAGCAAATTGCTCTTAGGTAGATAACTGGTTCTTAAATGCTTCTTACCTTGTTCCATGTAGAAGACCCATTTATTTATACCATGGCCCAATATACAGAACACATAGGTGTGTATGTGTTTGTGTGTGTGTATGTATTGGGTGGGCCAAAATGTTCATTTGGTTTTTTCTGTAAGATGGCTCTAGTAGCACTTAGTTGTCTTTAACTTCATTGGAAACAATTTTGTTAGATTGTATGTGACAGCTGTCATATCAGCATGCATTTTTAAAAAGACTTATCAAAATTGGTGAATTTTTGTGTAGCCATTTTCATATTGAAAATGGAAGAAAAAAAAGCAACATTTTTGGCATATTATGCTTTATTATTTCAAGAAAAGCAAAAACTCAACTGAAACGCAAAATTAAAAAGATTTGTGCAGTGTATGGAGAAGGTGCTATGACTGATTGAACGTGTCAAAAGTGGTTTGAGAAGTTTCATTCTGAAGATTTCTCGCTGGACGATGCTCCACAGTCAGGTAAACCAGTTGAAGTTGAGAGCGATCAAATAGAGACAATAATTGAGAACAATCAATGTTATACCATGCAGGAGATAGCCGACATACTCAAAATATCCAAATCAAGCATTGAAAATCATTTGCACCAGCTTGGTTATGTTAATCGCTTTGATGTTTGGGTTCCACATAGGTTAAGAGAAAAAAAACTTCTTGACCATATTTCCACATGCGATTCTCTACTGAAATGTAATAAAAATGTTCCATTTTTAAAACAAATTGTGATGGACAATGAAGAATGAATACTGTAAAACAATGTGGAACAGAAGAGATCATAGGACAAGTGAAATGAACCACCACCACACCAAAGGCTGGTCTTCATCCAAAAGTAATGTTGTGTATATGGTGGGATTGGAAGGGAGTCCTCTATTATGAGCTCTTCTGGAAAACCAAATGATTAATTCCAACAAATACTGCTCCCAATTAGACCAACTGAAAGTAGCACTCAGTGAAAAGCATCCAGAATTAGTCAGCAGAAGATGCATAATCTTCAATCAGGATAATGCAAGACTGCATGTTTCTTTGATGACCAGGCAAAAACTGTTACAGCTTTGCTGGGAAGTTCTGATTCATCTGCCATATTCACTAGACACTGTACCTTTGGATTTCCATTTATCTTGCTCTTTACAAAATTCTCTTAATGGAAAAAATTTCAATTCCCTGGAAGACTGTAAAAGGCACCTGAAACAATTCTTTGCTCAAAAAGATAAAAAACTTTGGGAAGATGGAATTATGAAGTTTCCTGAAAAATGGCAAAAATTATGAAGTTTCCTGAAAGTGTAATAAAAGGGTGAATACACTGTTCAATAAAATTCTTGGAGAAAATGAAAAAATGTGCCTTTTATTTTTACTTAAAAAACCGAAGGCACTTTTTGGCCCACACAATATATGTATATGAGTGTGTATTCCATTAAATATACTCATCCTTCTCACATGTAATGCACTGTAATTTTTTAATTCTATCATGCTACCTTCTTTGTAATGCTGGCCTTGACCCACTGCTTGATTATATGACTCACTAATAGGTCAAGACTTGCTATTTGAAAGACACTCTACCTCCAAAGCTCTTATTCACACATACTACTAGACATGTACAAAAATGTTTACCATAATTTTGTTTGTAATAAACATTTGGAAACATCTTAAATGTCTTCAACAGAATAGACATCAGAGTGTTACCATACATACACATCTGCAGTAAAAATTGTTAACATGTAGTAAAGGTTTTAAAACGTGTGTGGGAATGCTGAAAGCCAAAGTCAGAAAGCAGTTACTTCTGGTGGGCAGGGAGGGAAAAGGCACAGACAAGAGCTACAAATGTATATCTACAAAGTTAGGGTTTATGGAGATATGCAAAAAATATGGGAAAATGCTAACATTTGGCAAAGTATATTTTTCTGTATACTTTACATATTTTATAACTTAAAAAGAGGCAAGGAGACCTTCAAGATGGTGGAGGAGTAAGATGCAGACATCACTGTCCTACCCACAAATAAATCAAAAATACATCTACATGTGGAACAACTCCTACAGAACACCTACTGAACGCTGGCAGAAGACCTCAGACTTCCCCAAAGGCAAGAAACTCCCCCACGTACCTGGGTAGGGCCAAAGAAAAAAGAAAAAACAGAGACAGAGAATAGGGACAGAACCTGCAATTCTGGGAGGGAGCTGTAAAGGAGGAAAAATTTCCACACACTAGGAAGCCCCTTCACTGGTGGAGACGGGGGTTGGCGGGGAGGGGGGAAGCTTTGGAGCCATGGAGGAGAGAGCAGCAATAGGGGTGCAGAGGGAAAGTGCAGAGATTCCTGCACAGAGGATTGGTGCCGACCAGCACTCAAAAGACTGAAAGGCTTGTCTGCTCACATGCCAGGGCGGGTGGGACCTGGGAGCTGAGGCTTGGGCTTCGGAGGCCAGATCCCAGGGAGAGGACTGGGGTTGGCTGCGTGAACACAGTCTGAAGGGGGCTAGTGCATCACAGCTAGCTGGAAGAAAGTACAGGAAAATGTCCGGAGCTGCCCAAGAGGCAAGAGACCATTGTTTTAGGGTATGCAAGGAGAGGAGATTCAGAGCACCATCTAAACTAGCTCCAGAGATGGGCACGAAGTGCGGCTATCAGCGTAGACCCCAGAGACGGGCATGAAACGCTAAGGCAGCTGCTGCAGGCACCAACATTCCAGTGTGCAAGCACAGGTCACTATCTACACCTCCCCTCCCGGGAGCCTGTGCAACCTACCACTGCCAGGGTCCCTTGATCCAGGGACAACTTCCCCTGGAGAACGCATGGTGCCCCTCAGGCTGTTGCAACGTCACACTGGCCTCTGCTGCCGCAGGTTCGCCATGCATTCCGTACCCTTCCCTCCCCTCGGCCTGAGTGAGCCAGAGCCCCCTAATCAGCTGCTACTTTAACCCCATCCTGTATGAGCAAAGAACAGACGCTCTCAGGTGACCTACACGCAGAGGTAGGGAAAAATCCAAAGCTGAACCCCAGGAGCTGTGTGAACAAAGAAGAGAAAGGAAAATTTCTCCCCTAGCAGCCTCAGGAGGAGTGGGTTAAATCTCCACAATCAACTTGATGTACCCAGCAACTCTGGAATACCTCAATAGACAACAAATCATCCCAAAATTGAGGCAATGGATTTTAGGAGCAACTGTAGACTTGGGGTTTGCTTTCTGCATCTAATTTGTTTTTGGTCTTATGTTTATCTTAGCTTAGAATTTAGAGTTCAGTATCATTGGTAGATTTGTTTATTGATTTCATCACTCTCTTCCTTTTTTTATATATGGATTATTTTTCCTTTTTCTCTTTTTGTGAGTGTGTATATGTAAGCTTCTGTGTGTGATTTTGGCTGTATAGCTTTGCTTTTACAATTTGTCCGATGGTTCTGTCTCTCCGTTTTTTTTTTTTTTTTTTTTTTTTGGATTGGTTTGGTTTTCTTTTTGTATACTTTTTAACACTTGTTATCACTGGTGGATTTGTTTTTTGGTTTGGATGCTCTCTTCTTTCTTTCTTTTTTATTACTTTTTAATTTGTTTAATTTCTAATATTTTTTTTTACTTTTGATTTTAATAACTTTCTTTTCTTTTCTTTCTTTCTTTCTTTCTTTCTGTCTTTCTTTCTTTCTTTCTTTATCCCTTTTCTTTTGAAAAGGGCTATGTGGCTAACAGGGTCTTTGTGCACCAGCCAGGTGTCAGCCCTCTGCCCCCGAGGTGAAAGAGCCAAGTTCAGGACACTGGATCACCAGAGACGTCCTGGCACCACATAATATCAAATTGTGAAAGCTTTCCCAGAGATCTCTATCCCAATGCTAAGAGCCAACTCCACTCAACGACCAGCAAGCTACAGTGCTGGACACTCTATGGCAAACAACCAGCAAGAAAAGTACACAACCCCACCCATTAGCAGAGAGGCTGCCTAAAATCATAATAAGGTCACAGACACCCCAAAACACACCACCAGACATGGTCCTGCTCACAAGAAAGGAAAGATCCAGCCTCATCCACTGGAAGACAGGCACCACTCTCCTCCACCAAGAAGCCTACACAACCCACTGAACAAACCTAAGCCACTGGGGGCAGAACCAAAAAAACAGGAACTGCAAACCAGCAGTCTGTGAAAAGGAGATCCCAAACACAGTAAGTTAAGTAAAATAAGAAGACAGAGAAACACACAGCTGATGAAGGAGCAACAAACAAATAAAGAGGAAAAAGCAGTCTACCTGAAAAAGAATTCAGAGTAATGATAGTAAAGATGATACAAAATCTTGGAAATAGAATGGAGAAAATACAAGAAATGTTTAACAAGGACCTAGAAGAACTAAAGAGCAAACAAACAAAAAATGATGAACAACACAATAAATGAAATTAAAACTTCCCTAGAAGGATTCAATAGCAGAATAACTGAGGCAGAATAATGGATAAGTGACCTGGAAGATAAAATAGTGGAAATAATTACCACAGAACAGAATAAAGAAAAAAGAATGAAAAGAATTGAGGACAGTCTCAGAGACCTCTAGGACAACCTTAAACCCACCAACATTCGAATTATAGGGGCCCCAGAAGAAGAAGAGAAAAAGAAAGAGACTGAGAAAATATTAGAAGACGTTATAGTTGAAAACTTCTCTAATTTGGAGAAGGAAATAGTCAATCAAGTCCAGGAAACGCAGAGAGTCCTATATAGGATAAATCCAAGGAGAAACACTGCAAGACACAAATTAATCAAACTATCCAAAATTAAATACAAATAAAAAATATTAAAAGCAGAAAGGGAAAAGCAACAAATAACATACAAGGGATTCCCCATAAGGTTAACAGATGATCTTTCAGCAGAAACTCTGCAAGCCAGAAGGGAGTGCCAGGACATATTTAAAGAGATGAAAGGGAAAAACCTACAACCAAGATTACTCTACCCAGCAAGGATCTCATTCGGATTCGAAGGAGAAATTAAAATCTTTACAGAAAAGCAAAACCTAATAGAATTCAGCACCAGCAAACCAGCTTTACAACAAATGCTAAAAGAACTTCTCTAGGCAGGAAACACAAGAGAAGGAAAAGACCTACAATAACAAACACAAAACAACTAAGAAAATGGTAATAGGAAAATACACATCGATAACTACCTTAAATGTAAATGGAATAAAGCTCCAACTAAAAGATATAGACTGGCTGAATGGATACAAAAACAACACCCATATATATGCTGTCTACAAGAGACCCACTTCAGACCTAAGGACACATACAGACTGAAAGTGAGGGGATGGAAAAAGATATTCCATGCAAATGGAAATCAAAAGAAAGCTGGAATAGAAATTCTCACACTAGACAAAATAGACTTTAAAATAAAGACTATTACAAGAGACAAAGAAGGACACTACATAATGATCAAGGGATCAATCTAAGAAGAAGATATAACAATTGTAAATATGTATGCATCCAACAGAGGAGCACATCAATACATAAGGCAAATGGAAACAGCCATAAAAGGGGAAATCGACAGCAACAAAATCATAGTAGGGGACTTTAACACCCCACTTTCACCAATGGACAGATCATCAAAAATGAAAATAAATAAGGAAACACAAGCTTTAAATGATACATTAAACAAGATGGGCAGATTGATATTTGTAGGATATTCCATACAAAAACAACAGAATACACTTTCTTCTCAAGTGCTCATGAAACATTCTCCAGGATAGATCATCTCTTGGGTCACAAATCAGCCTTGGTAAATTTAAGAAAATTGAAATCTTATCAAGTATCTTTTCCAACCACGATGCTATGAGACTAGATATCAATTACAGGAAAAAATCTGTAAAAAATACAAACACATGGAGGCTAAACAATACACTACTAAAGAACCAAGAGATCACTGAAGAAATCAGAGGAAATAAAAGAATACCTAGAAACAAATGACAATGAAAACAAGATGACCCAAAACCTATGGGATGCAGCAAAACCAGTTCTAAGAGGGAAGTTTATAGCAATACAATCCTACCTCAAGAAACAAGAAACATCTCAAATAAACAACCTAACATTATACCTAAAACAATTAGAGAAAGAAGAACAAAAAAACCCCAAAGTTAGCAGAAGAAATCATAAAGGTCAGATCAGAAATAAATGAAAAAGAAATGAAGGAAACAATAGCAAAAATCAATGAAACTAAAAGCTGGTTCTTCGAGAAGATAAACAAAATTGATAAACCATTAGCCAGACTCATCAAGAAAAAAAGGGAGAAGACTCAAATGAATAGAATTAAAAATGAAAAAGGAGAAGTAACAACTGACACTGCAGAAATACAAAGGGTCATGAGAGATTACTACCAAAAAATATATGCCAGTAAAATGAACAACCTGGAAGAAATGGACAAATTCTTTGAAAAGCACAACCTTCCGAGGCTGAACCAGGAGAAACAGAAAATATAAACAGACCAATCACCAGCACTGAAATTGAGACTGTGATTCAAAATCTTACAACAAACAAAAGCCCAGGACCAGATGGCTTCACAGGTGAATTCTATCAAACATTTAGAGAAGAGCTAACACCTAACCTTCTCAAACTCTTCCAAAATATAACAGAGGAAGGAACACTCCCAAACTCATTCTATGAGACCACCATTATCCTGATGTGAAAACCAGACAAAGATGTCACAAAGACAGAAAACTATAGCCCAATATCACTTATGAACATAGATGTAAAAATCCTCAACAAAATACTAGCAAACAGAATCCAACAGGACATTAAAAGGATCATACACCATGATCAAGTTTGTTTAGCTCCAGGAATGCAAGGATTCTTCAATATATGCAAATCAATCAATGTGACAAAACATATTAACAAATTGAGGGATAAAACCGTATGGTCATCTCAATAGATGCAGGAAAAGCTTTTGACAAAATTCAACCCTGATTTATGATAAAAACCCTCCAGAATGTTGGCATAGAGTGAACTTACCTCAACATAATAAAGGTCATATATGAGAAACACACAGCCAACATTGTTCTCAATGGTGAAAAACTGAAACCATTTCCTTTAAGATCAGGAACAAGACAAGGTTGCCCACTCTCAACACTATTATTCAACATAGATTTGGTAGTTTTAGCCACGCCATAAGAGAATAAAAGAAATAAAAGGAATCCAAATCGGAAAAGAAGAGGTAAAGCTGTCACTGATTGCAAATGACATGATACTATACATAGAGAATCTTAAAGATGCTACCAGAAAATTACTAGAGTTAATCAATGAATTTGGTAAAGTAGCAGGATACAAAATTAATGAACAGAAATCTCTTACATTCCTATACACTCATGATGAAAAATCTGAAAGAGAAATTAAGGAAACACTCCCATTTACCAATGCAACATAAAGAATAAAATACCTAGGAATAAATCTACCTAAGGAGACAAAAGACCTGTGTGCAGAAAACTATAAGACACTGGTGAAAGAAATTCAAGGTGATACAAACAGATGGAGAGATATACCATGTTCTTGGATTGGAAGAATCAACATCGTGAAAATGACTATACTACCCAATGCAAAGCAACACTACCCAATGACTCTACTACCCAAAGATTCAATGCAATCTCTATCAAACTACCAATGGCATTTTTCACAGAACTAGAAAAAAAAAATTTCACAGTTTGTATGGAAACACAAAAGAACCCGAATAGTCAAAGCGATCTTGAGAAAGAAAATCAGAGCTGGAGGAATCAGGCTCCCAGACTTCAGACTACACTACAAAGCTACAGTAATCAAGACAGTATGGTACTGGCACAAAACGAGAAATATAGATCAATGGAACAGGATAGAAAGCCCAGAGATAAACTGATGCACATATGGTCACCTTATTTTTGATAAAGGAGGCAAGAATATACAATGCAGAAAAGACAACCTCTTCAATAAGTGGTGCTAGGAAAACTGGACAGCTACATATAAAAGAATGAAATTAGAACAATCCTTAACACCATACACAAAAATAAACTCAAAATGGATTAAAGACCTAAATGTAAGGCCAGACACTATCAAACTCTTAGAGGAAAACATAGGCAGCACACTCTATGACATAAATCACAGAAGGATCCTTTCTGACCCACCTTCTAGAGAAATGGAAATAAAAACAAAAATAAACAAATGGGACCTAATGAAACTTAAAAGCTTTTGCACAGCAAAGGAAACCATAAACAAGACAAAAAGACAACTCTCAGAATGGGAGAAAATATTTGCAAATGAAGCAACTGACAAAGGATTAATCTCCAAAATTTACAAGCAGCTCATGCAGCTCAATATCAAAAAAACAAACACCCTAATCCAAAAATGGGCAGAAGACCTAAATAGACATTTCTCCAAAGAAGATATACAGATTGCCAACAAACACATGAAAGGATGTTCAACATCACTAATCATTAGAGAAATGCAATTCAGACTATTATGAGGTATCACCTCACACCAGTCAGAATGGCCATCATCAAAAAATCTACAAACAATTAATGCTGGAGAGGGTGTGGAGAAAAGGGGACCCTCTTGCACTGTTGGTGGGAATGTAAAATGATACAGCCACTATGGAGAACAGTATGGAGGTTCCTTAAAAAACTAAAAATAGAACTAGCATATGACCCAGCAATCCCACTACTGGGCATATACCCTGAGAAAACCATAATTCAAAAAGTCATGTACCACAATGTTCATTGCAGCTCTATTTACAATAGCCAGGACATGGAAGCAACCTAAGTGTCCATCATCGGATGAATGGATAAAGAAGGTGTGGAACATATATACAATGGAATATTATTCAGCCATAAAAAAGAAACGAAATTGAGTTATCTGTAGTGAGGTGGATGGACCTAGAATCTGTCATACAGAGTGAAGTAAGTCAGAAAGAGAAAAACAAATACCATATGCTAACACATATATATGGAATCTAAAAAAAAAAAAAAAATGGTTCTGAAAAACCTAGGGTCAGGACAGGAATAAAGATGGACTTGAGGACACCGGGAGGGGGAAGGGTAAGCTGGGATGATGTGAGAGAGTGGCATGCACATATATACACTACCAAATGTAAAATAGATATCTAGTGGAAAGCAGCTGCATATCACAGGGAGATCAGCTCGGTGCTTTGTGACCACCTAGAGACGTGGGATATGGAGGTTGGGAGGGAGACTCAAGAGGAAGGAGATATGGGGGTATAAGTATATGTATAGCTGATTCACTTTGTTATAAAGCAGAAATTAACACACCATTGTAAAGCAATTATACTCCAATAAATGTTTTTTTAAAAAATAGGAGAATCAAGAATAGAGATGAGTTTTGCTGTGACTGTGAAGAGATACATGTAGTAGTTGGAGTAGGGTAAATATCACAGAACTGGGTTTTTTGTGCTGTTCTGCTTTGTTCTTCTCTAGAAGGCCTGACCCTTTGGCAACCCTCCCCATGTTCCAGTCACTTCCCATTTATTCCATCTGCTTTAGTACTTACAGTGGCTGTGACTGATGGAGATTATCACTCCCATTTCACAGATGAGGAAACTGAAACTCAGAAAAGTTGAACATGCTAACCTGCCTCAGGGCTTGGAGCTCACAGTGGTGGAGCTGGCGTGCAAACTCTGGGACCCCAGCTCCTAGACTATTTTTCCCACTACATGTCCCTTCCTCTAAACGTTAGAGAGGAGACTGGAACTCAGTGTGGGACTCAGCACTGGGGTCACACTGTAGTGTGTCAGCATGCTCCCATTCCTAAGACACAAAAAAGCAGAGACCTCTTCTTCTGAAGCTCGGAGGTTTTCATGGGAAACCATTCAGCATCAAACGATGCAGAGAAACCCCAGGCCTCACTGCCTCAGGGCCCAGGTGATCTTAATGAAGCGCCTCCCTGGAGTGGGACCCAAGAATCAGCCTGACCATCAAATCTAGCTGCTAAGAGGAGACACCTATGACAGGAGGGTCTTGGGTCTGTGTCAGCAACTCAAGTATCTAGGGATCCGCCAGCCTCCTGTCTGCTCCTGTGTAAGACGGGCATGGTGCTGTGGGCACTGTCTCCCGAGGAGGGTTGATTTGATGAGGCAACGGGCATAAAAGTGCTCTGTGAACTGTGATACACAATACATTTGTAAGATTATTATCTTTCACTGTGCTTTGCAAAATCACTCAGTAGGAAAAACACAACTAAAAATGTGGATCTGTGCCCTCTGAGAACCACAGTTACTTGGCCCGGTTGCCACACTAACAAAGCGCATGGTCCCACCAAGCTCCACCCAAGACAGATCCAGCTCATCCCTGCCTCAAGGGAGAACTCTGAATGACCTCTAGTTCCCCCAGTACCCTGCACTTCAGAGCACTCAAGCGCCACTGGTCCTTCTGCCTGTCTGCTCAGTCTCCCAACACTGAGCCATCATAAGTGTCTCAGGCCAGAGGAGCTCAGGCTTCCTCCTTCAGGCCCACCGACGGGAGACAACATGCCAGTTTTATGTCTCTCTTCCCACTGTAGGACTATGGGCGTGAGAGGAAACAAAATGTCTAAAAGAGATGATGTGAATTTATAAAGTGCAGCCCATTGTGGCTGGGTCCAGGCCCCAAGTGTCAAGACCACACTCAACTGTGAGATGATGTGATGTCAACACTATTTGCTTATTTCACCCACCAAGGTCAAACTTCCTTTATCCCTGGGAGCCTAAACCATTTTCTCTAAAAGGACACTTATATCCTGAAACATGAGCACATCTCCTAAAAAAGTCACACTTTCTTCACAGCCCTTCTGCCTTAGGGATCTGCCCTCTATTACACGGTGTATTCATCTGCCAGGGCTGCAGATGAACAAAACCACAGACTGGGGAGCTTAAACAGAAATTTGTTTTTGCACAGTTTTGGAGTCTGGAAGTCTAAGACCAAGGTGTCAGCAGAGTTGATTCTTTCTGAGGTTTCTCTCTTTGGCTTATAGACAGCCATCTTCTCCCTGTGTTTCCACACGACCTTCCCTCTGTGTGTGTCTGTGTCCTAATCTCCTTTTCTTAGATTAGGGCCTATGCCAGTATCATACTGGATTAGGGCCTATGCCAATGTCTTTATTCTAACTTAATTACTTCTTTAAAGGTTCTAACTCTAAGTACAGTCATGTTTTCGGGTGCTAAGGTTAGGACTTCAACATACGAATTCTAGAGGAGACACAATTTAGGCCATGACATAGTACAACTCTCCACGTGCCCTGACTTCCCCATCCAGGCTAGGCACCCGTTTGTTTGCCCCCAGAGACCCTTCTGCCTTCCCATAAGGTAGCACTTGGAATGCACTAAAGACAGTCATGTTTTGTCTGTATCCAACCGTCCAATCCCCCCAACTCCCAGCAGAACACCAACACCTTGTCAGCAAGGTGCTCTCTTTCACTTGGCGGCCAGGGCCCAGGAAAGGCTGGCCTGGTCAGCGAGGTGGTCATCATGGAAGGCACTGTGGTCTCTGACTACAGTGTCAACCCTTTCCTCTCACCTTCCAGGCTGCAGGTGCTGCACACTGTCATTGAAGCATCAAAGCAAGGTTGATCTTTACAGTCCTGTTTCTAAAATTCCACACCATATTCCCATTGTAAAAACCCAAGAGAAGTCTGTAGATTTTAACACACCTACCTTTTCATCACTCTGAGCTCAAATAAAAGTATGAGAGCCAATTTTCTGCTACCTGCTTTTCAAGAGCTTCTGCATCTGTCACATTTCCTGAGCTCTTGGCTCTTTGACTGACATTCGACCATGTTTAGCTCAAATACCATCTTTCCTGGGATCTTTCTCCCAGGCCAAGAAACATTCCAGCAAAGCATCCTATAATTATTTATGGGAATATCTAGCTCTCTTAGGAATCTGCAAGCTTCTTGAGGGTAGAAAACTCCAAGATTTATCTCAGTATGACCAGAACTTGACACAATTCTCAATTGGAGATACTCAAAAGTTGTTTTAGGAGTGAATGGATAAATGAGTTTATTAAAAAAATTTTTAAAAAGCTGAAGCCAAATTTGTCTTCTCTTTTCTAAGTATGCTCTGTATCTCTCTACCTTTATAACTTTATTTTCTCCAATCCTTCTGCCCAGAATTTCTTTTCATAAACAGTTAAGAAAATTCTAAAACTTATTCAAATGTTTTTCTAGATTCTAAAACAGTGTCTGACACACATGGGCCTCAGTAGATATGTGATGAGTTACCTTGTTGCAAAATGAAATTCTTCCTTAGATCACTCCAGACTCATCATCTCATCACCTCCCCTTCCTCTCAATTACAGTAGGACACTAATAAATTCATTCATTCATTCATTCAACACTGCCCTCATCTAACCCTGGGCTACATAGATGCAGAAGATGTTGTCTTTCTCCTCAAGCCGTTTCTAGGCTTGTGAAGAGTGTATTGTGTAAATAAACAAAAATGCACCCAAAGAAACCCACAGGTGCTGTGGGAGCAGTGCCTAAAGGACCAGGAAATGGTAAGTTCTCCCCAGAGTCAAGAGGATGGTGGGCAACATGTCCAGGCCAAGGTGAAGCATAAGCTGAACTTTAAGGACAGTGTGAGAGGGGTGGAAGATGACTAGTAAAGGCAGGAGATGTGCCTGCTGGGCTGACTGGGAGGGCCCCAGGAATTCAGGATGGCAGGAGTGTAGAGGGTTAAGGAAGGGTGGACAGCAACAAAGGTAGAAAGCAAGCAAGCTGTGGTCACATCATGAGCTGCTGTGTGCATCCTGCTTAGGAGCCTGGGATTTTTCTGGTCATCTCTGTCTTCATTCATCTTCTTTGGAGTCATGCACAGCACCTATAAAATTGGGTAAAGGAGACACTAAGGTGTTCCACAGAGAATGGCCCCCCAAAAAAGGACTGCAGAAGAACAAGCAGAGAGTCGTGCAGAAGGTAAGCTGAGCCAGGGAGAGGCTAGACTGGGGCAGAGATGGTCAGAAGGGCACAGCAGGAATCCAGAAGGCAAAGGACAGGTGCTAGGGAGGGTGCAGGGGAGGGAGGTGTGGGAGCCTGTGCCCAGGACTCCATGGGGAGGGCGTGGTTCCACAAAGCTCTATGTATTTTTTCAAGTGCTTATTCCACTCATGATACTTTTTTGCCACTTCCTTGTACCATAGATATTTGTAAACTCCTCCCTATGAATGGTAAATACTTGGAGGACAGGTGCTGTGATTAATTCACCTATACATACTGTAATTATAAACACTCTAGGGATCCCAGTAAAAATATGGCAAATGCATGTGTAAATGAGTCAGTGAATAAATGGTATCAAGTTAGATGTTGGAGCTTATTTTCATTCAATCTCTTCCTAATTCTTCCTTAATCCAAGCATCAAGAAGCTCTAGAATTCTATGGAGACACCTAAATCAGGGGGTATTTCATGCAAAATGGGCAGAGAAGATTCCCAGCAAGTAGAAGAAAGATTTAAAAGTGAAGTCAAGGCAAACCAAGATGACCAAGGCCAGACCTCACTGAGGTGTCTGTCTGCCATTTAGCATGTTCACTTTTACACAGAAGGAAGTTAGTATCAGTCTATTGCATGAATGAAAATTGCATGAGTCAATGACAATGATACGGTAGAGAGAAGTAAGAAATGTGATGAATAAGCAGATTTCACTAATTGCCAAAGCTATGTGGATATATTATGTGGTAACCTAAACACAACAGAAGAACACTGTTTTCAAAGATTAAACCTAGATGTGTTTCTGATGTATTTATTTCATCCTCGTATATTTAAAGTCCTAAGTTCTCAAACACTGGCCCTTGTCTCAGTTACCATCTGCTGTACTATAATTAGTCTCCAGCTAATGGCTTCCCACAGTACTGCTCCTGGTTCAAGGAGTAGAACATTGTGATTGAATAGTGATGTCAACCATGGGCACATGCAGGAATCGTGGGACACATAACATGTGATTTTGCCATAACTGTACTAAGCCTTCCAGGGTGCTAGGAGCTGGGAAATCATTCAGTATTTTAACTGTTGGCCCAATCACTTAATCTGAAAACACAACCTATTCATTATGACTTCGGGAAGCAATGAGAAAAAGTAGAAGGAGATGATTGGGTCTGAATTCCAACTTTGCTACTCACAAGCTGAGTAATCACACACACGTTTAAAGACTCTGGGTCTTATTTTCCTTTTTCTGAAAAATGGGAATCCTTACTCAATCTGTGAAAATAGTTTATCTATGGCACCTGGCAAAGTGCTGAAGAGGAGTGACTTCAGGCTGCTTCCCTCTGAACAGCCCCACACCATCACTCTGTGTGCTGCACAGAACTCAAAACGGTCCCAAGATCTCTAGGGGCTCACTCCTACTTACTCAATCAACACTGATGTAGGTGCTGCTGTGGAGAGATTTTACAGTGTGATTAAGGTTCCAAATTGGTTGATCTTAAGACAAAAAATTAGCTTTGGTGGGTCTGACTAATCAGGCAAGTCCTCAAACGACACTGGGCTCTTCCTTGGAAAAGAGGTTCATGGCATGAGAGGAAGTCAACCTGAGAGATATTCTACTCTATGGACTTTGAAGATGTGGGTGGCCTCCAGGACTGAGAGAAGTCCCCAGATGACTGCTAGCAAGAAAACAGGAACGTCAATCGGAGAGCCACAGGATTGAATTTTTCACAACCACGTGAGCTTGGAGGAGGATCCCGAGCTCCAGATGAGACCAGAACACTGCCAACACTTTGACTTCAGCCTCACAAGACTGAGCATGGAGCTCAGCCATGCTGTGCCCAGACTTCTGACCTACAGAACTATGAGTTGTGTTGTTTTAAGCCACTAAGTTTTTGGTCATTTGTTCTGCACCAACAAAAAACTAATGTACTCGAGTCCTTCTCTTGCCAATTTTACTTTCTTGAGCTTTAAAAGCTTTCTCATTTTAAAACTGCCATAAAAATAATGTTCCTTCAAGGAAGACATCTGAACACAAATACCCTTTAATACCCTACAAGGAACAGCTGCAGTGAGGCTCAAGATAATCCCACCAAGTGAGCTGTGTCCTTCTATCATTTCCTGATGGTCAGCGTATTACCTTACTTTGCTTTTATAACAGTGCTTATGGTTGGTTTTCTGAGAATGAAATTGATATACATTTATAGAAAAGTTGGAAGTCACAGAAAAGCAGAATTAAGAAAACATAAATCATCCATAATCCTACTCTCAGAAGCAATCCCTGTTAATATGTTGACAACAATCTTTATATAAAACAAAAATAACAAATGTAAGTGATGATGTGGAGAAAGTCAACCATTTATATATGCATACATATACTTAAAAAGATAAAAACAATACATACTCTAATGTTTCTCAGATTTCTTTGATTGACTACAACCCAATAGCATTTTTTATTACTTGCATTACTCCAAAATAACTTCACAAAACATTATGTACCCTTACTACCTACAATAAATTCTGATAGATTCTGTTTTTCATTAAAAATATATATTCCTTGCATTCTACTAAACTGATTGCAACACCCGCTAATGTGTTGTTACCTGTACTTTGAAAAACATTGTTATATGCAATGTTGTATCCTGATTTTCTACCTTTCATCATTTTGTGAAAATTTCCAATGCCATTAAAATTATTTTAAGCATATTTGTAATCACTTTATGATCTTAAATCTTATTGCGTTACCTTATTTATTTTACATCCCTATTCTCCTATGTTTGAATATTAGGTTGCTTCAAAATTTAAAATTGAAATAAACATTTTTCTTGAGTATTAATCATGCTTTGTATGTTCTTCAACATTAATAGCAAGAAGTGAAACCACTAGAAAGCATGCATATCTCCATTCTAAATAGTATGGAACTAGGCAAGGGGGCCTAAATCATAAAATTAAGTCATTTCATGACCTTCCTCCCTGTACCCCACTTCCCCTGCCCTGATCCAGTTTGCCAGGGAAAACAGAGTCTGGAGAACACTGTTGTTCTCGAACATCACTGGCCTGAAGGCTAGAAAGTTTGGAGGGAACACTGTGCTGTGTTGTTCTGGATCAGGTAAGCAAAACAGGAGGGGTCTCCACCACAGGCACCTGAGCAGCACCATGGTCGTCAGCTCCACAGCCGCCAGAATGTTCTCATTGCTCATTACCTGTTAGCACTGTTAGTTCTAATGAACTGTGATTTTCATTGCTGCTGAAGCAGGCTGGCATCCTCTCCTCCCCCAGCAACCAACATCCAACATAAGTGCCCCCCACAGGCGCCAGCATGCTTGCTCCATCACTCTCACCTGCCTCTCCAAATCTGTTTCCACCCTGCAGAGCCTGTGAGCCAGCCAAGGACCGCACCACACTCCCCTCTCCTTCCCTCCCTCCTTCCTTCCATCTCTCTCCCCCCATCCCCGCCCATCCCTCAATTAATGCAACAGTTAAAGCAGAAAATTCACTTCTCTCTGCACTATTTCAGTATGAGTGTAAATCTCCTGAAGTAAGCAGTTGTTGGGCTGTTTTCATGGGAGCAACTGCACCTGCTTTTGTCACTTGGTGACACCAGCTGGAAGCAGGATTCACCTTACATGATAAAGGCCTCTCCAGAAGGCCCTCCTTATCTTCATCGGAGGCTGCAAACGTGAGGCTCTGAGCATTAGGGTGCAGGGAGGATGCAGGGTGGGGGCTTAGGCATATGTATATGTGTCCATGTCAGCACATCTCTCCATTAATGGGAAACTTAAGGGCATACATTGTTTTCACCTCTCAGTGCTTTTAACTTTGTGCTGTTCTATCCTTTCTACTCTTGGCTAATTTCTACTTAGGCTGCAAGTTCAGTCTGGTTGTCTCCCCCAGGGCAACTTCCTCTGACTTTCCTCTTCTGGGCTTCAACAGAAACCTCATGTACCACTCACAAGGGAGCATAGTCACTCCTTTTTCTCAAGACTGAATCTTAATTTACTTTTCTATCACTTAGTGCCTGTCACATAGGATGTGCTCAGTGAATTTTTACTGCAGCTAACTGAAAAGGTACAGAATTATCTATTCACAACCTTGAGGTTCCTATTAGAAAATGGGCACAGTTGCTATTTCTCCCTTAATTCTGACCTCTAGGTGCTAAAGGTGTCATTTGTCATAGTAAAGAGTAGTGAAAAGTTCTACTTTGTCTTATACATTTCTTGGTTTAAACAATAGAAATTTACCGTCTCACAATTCTGGAGGTTTGAAGTCTGAAATCAGGGTGTCGGCAGGGTGGGCTTCTTCTGAAGGCTGTGAGGGAAAAATCAGTTTCAGACCTCTGTCCTTGGCTTGTAGGTGGCTGTTTCCTCCCTGTATCTCTTCACAGTGTCTCCCGTCTATGTGTGTCCATCTCTGTGTCCAAACTTCCCCTTCTAATTAGGACCCCAGCCATATTTTATTAGGTCCCTCTCTAATGACCTTGGGCTCAGTTACAGGAACCTGAGCAACATCATAATTTTCCTAATTACACAACTTTATTACACACCTTTAATAACTACATTTGCAATGACCCTATTACTAAATAAGGTTACATTTCAAGGTACTGGGGGTAGGACTTGAACATATGGATTTTGGGGAAGGGGGACACAATTCAACCCATAACATATGCCAAAGAAAAATTGTTCATTTTTCATGACAAAGAAAAGTTGTCCTTCAGGTCCTCAATCCTAACTAAATCCAATTCCAGTCAAGTGCTTACTGTGTAGAAGACAGTGGACTAAGGGCAATAGAATGGAAGGAACACATATTTCTCTGCCTTTGAGGATCTCGGGGTGGGATGACAGAATAACAGTTTCCTGGCACATAGGAGGCACCCTATAAATGTTTAAAGAATGCTGGTCCTGTTCTGGGGGTCAAGAACCCCAGATTTTAGACTACTGGTTTCACCACTTGTTTGCTTTATAGCATTCGGAAGCCATTTCCAGCCTCTGAGGCTTTGTCTTGTAATTTAGATCAAATAAGGAAGGACACGATTACAGCAGGATACAATGCAACTGAAATAACGCCATGCCTGAGGAAAGAGCACTGTTGCCCGTGACATTAATCAGTTTGTAGGTCATGTTTGCTAAACAGATTCTAATTTCCTTCTGCCAAATCAAGTGAGAATTATTGTTTTTCATTACCATTTTTAGGAAGTAGCATTTCCATGATTTCCATTAAGATATGTTCTCGGTTACAGGTATCTTTCTCTTGTTTAGTCTGCAGAATAATGTGTTAAATAGTGTTCAAGGACCACAAGTCCATGGAACTCATCCAGTACGTGGAAAACCTGAGGCCGCTGGTCTCACAGGTGATGTCATGATTCCATCTTCTAGTGGTACTGGAAGCCGCATTCACCAATATGACTTACCAACACTTTTGTTGTTTTGTCTCCCCTATCCTCCCACACACACACAACTAAGCCTGTCCCACCATCAGGCAAAAGTACTTCCAAACATGGATTTCACGTGTGGGGGAACAGTGGTGTGGGGAGATAATTCCTCCAAAAAGTAACATAAGAAAGACTTTCAACACTGGCTAGCATGGACACATTCATAATATATTATCCTTCTCATTGTAACACCGAAAAAAAAGGATAAAGTAAAACAATGTATGTTTTAAAACTATATCAGAGAGGTGTGGATGCAAAGAAGCCTAAGAGAACTACACTCTGAAAAAGACAAGCTCTTCTTGGTGAGCAGAGACTAGTAGCCACTTACCTCTGTGGAGCGTCTGTTGAGTCAGGGCATGAACAGGCAGAGACTTTGACTTGGTTCAGGAAAAACAGTGGATGGATTGGAATCTGTAAGAGCCCAAGATGCAGAATGAATTTCCCTCTCTAACACATTTGCCCCCAAAGGACCTTTGCTGAGTGTGACATGTAAGTACCATGATGGAAGGCTGGGGACTGAGCAGATAAAGGAGAGAAAGGTACTGGAATTTTTGAGGTACTCAGAGCCTCTACAGGGAGGGGCTCACTCTTAAGAAATTTAGGCGGAGTTAACTAAAATTAACTAAATGTGTAACCCAGACCTGATACAATTCATTCCTGATTGACCAATGTGACCACCTACTTATCATAGCTACCTGACAAAGGAAGATGAAGCTTATTCTGGAGGAAAATAATGTTTATTCTTGTATCCAGAGATTTTCATAACAACTCCACTGAGATATTTTTGACATATAAAAATTATATATATTTAAGGTGCACAACTTGGTGTTTTGATATATATGTACATTGTGAAAGTATTACCACAATCAAGCTAAATAAATTATCCATTACCTTTACATAGTTACCATTGTGTGTGCTTCTGTGTGTGTTAAGATTTAATTCAAGATCTATATTCTTATCAACTTTCAAGAATACAATAGAGTATTGTTAATTATTGTCACCATGCTATACATTAGATCTCCAGAACTCATTGATCTTGCATAAGTGAAACTTTAGACCCTTTGACCAATATCTCCTCAGTTACCCCTGCCCCTGACTACCACCATTCAACCCTCTAAGAGTTTGACTATTTTAGATTCATCATATTAGTGAGATCATGCAGTAATTGCCTTTCTGTGTCTGGCTTATTTCAGTTACAAAATATCCTTCAGGCAGATCCATGTTATTGTGAATGGCGAAAATTCCTTTTTTTTTTGAAGCTGAATAATACTTCATTTTACATACATATATGCCACATTTTCTTTATCCATTCATCCATTGACAGACATTTAGATTATTTCCATATCTTTGCTATTGTGAGTAATGCTGCAGTGAACATGGGAGTGCAGATATCTCTTTGAGATTCAAACTTTTTTCTTTAGGAAATATGACCAGAAATGGGATCATCCAGTAGTTCTATTTTTAATTTTTTGAGGAACATCCATACTGTTTCCCATGATGACTGGGTCAATTTACATTCCTACCAATAGTGCACAAGGGCTCCCTTTTCTCTACATCCTTGACCACACTTGTTATATTTCATGTTTTTTTAGTGATAGCCATTATAAATAACAGGTATGAGGAGATATCTCATTGCGGTATTGCTTTGAATTTTCCTGATGATTACAGATGTTGAACACCATTTCATGTATCTCATGGCCATTTATATTTCTCATTTTGAGAAATGTCTATTCAGTTCCTTTGACCTTTTAAAAATTATTATTATTATTGCTATTCAGTTGTATGCATTCCTTACATATTTTGGATATTAAAACTTTATCAGATATGTGATTTACAAATATTTTCTCTTATTCCATAGGTTATCTGTTCAATCTAATTGCTCACTTTAATTGTTTCCTTTGCTAATTAAAAGCAGAAGCTTTTTTCTTTTTTTTAAACATCCTGATTGTAGTATAATTGCTTAATTTTACTGTGTTAGTTTCTGCTGTATAACGAAGTGAATCAGCTATACGTATACATATATCCCCATATCCCCTCATTCTTGCCTCTCCCTCCCACCCTCCCTATCCCACACCTCTAGGTGGACACAAAGCACCGAGCTGATCTCCCTGTGCTATGTGGCTGCTTCCTGCTAACTATCTATTTTACATTTGGTAGTGCATGTATTTCAATGCCACTCTCTCACTTCTTCCCAGCTTATCCTTCCCCTTCCCTGTGTACTCAAGTCCATTCTCTATGTCTGTGTCTTTATTCCTGTCCTGACCCTAGGTTCTACAGAACCATTTTTTTTCAGATTCCATACATATGTGTTAGCATATAATATTTATTTTTCTCTTTCTGACTTACTTCACTCTGTATGACAAACTCTAGGTCTGTCCACCTCACTAAAAATAACTCAATTTTGTTTCTTTCTATGGCTGAGTAACATTCCATTGTATACATGTGCCACATCTGCTTTATCCATTCATCTGTCAAAAGGACACTTAGGTTGTTTCCATGTCCTGGCTATTGTAAATAGAGCTGCAATGAATATTGAGGTATATGACGCTCTTTGAATTATGGTTTTCTCAGGGTATATACCAAGTAGTGGGATTGCTGAGTCATATGATAGTTCTATTTTTAGTTTTCTAAGGAACCTCCATATTGTTCTCCATAGTGGCTGTATCAATTTACATTCCCACCAACACTGCAAGAGAGTTCCCTTTTCTCCACACCCTCTCCAGCATTAATTGTTTGTAGATTTTTTGATGATGGCCATTCTGACCTGTGTGAGGTGATACCTCATTGTAGTGTTGATTTCCTTTTCTCTAATGATTAGTGATGTTGAGCATCCGTTCATGTGTTTGTTGGCAATCTGTATACCTTCTTTGGAGAAATGTCTATTTAGGTCTTCTGCTCAGTTTTGGATTGGATTCTTTGTTTTTTGATATTGAGTTGCATGAGCTGCTTCTATATTTTGGAGATTAATCCTTTGTCAGTTGCTTCATTTGCAAATATTTTCTCCCATTCTAAGGGTTGTCTTTTCATCTTGTTTAGGGTTTCCTTTGCTGTGCAAAAGCTTTTAAGTTTCATTAGGTCCCATTTGTTTATTTTTGTTTTTATTTCCATTTCTCTAGGAGGTGGGCCAAAAAGGATTTTGCTGTGATTTATGTCATACACTGTTCTGCCTATGTTTTCTTCTAAGAGTTTTATAGTGTCTGATCTTATATTTAGGTCTTTAATCAATTTGGAGTTTATTTTTGTGTATGGTGTTAGGGAGTGTTCTAATTTCATTCTTTTACATGTAGCTGTCCAATTTTCCCAGCACCACTTATTGAAGAGGCTGTCTTTTCTCCATTGTGCATTCTTGCCTCCTTTATCAAACATAAGGTGACCATATGTGTGTGGGTTTATCTCTGGGCTTTCTACCCTTTTCCATTGATGTATATTTCTGTTTTTGTGCCAGTACCAAACTGTCTTGATTACTGTAGCTTTGTAGTATGGTCTGAAATCAGGGAGCCTGATTCCTCCAGCTCCATTTTTCTTTCTCAAGATTGCTTTGGCTATTCAGGGTCTTTTGTGTTTCCATACAAATTGTGAAATTTTTTGTACTAGTTCTGTGAAAAATGCCATTGGTAGTTTGATAGGGAGTGCATTGAATCTGTAGATTGCTTTGGGTAGTACAGTCATTTTTACAATGTTCATTCTTCCAATCCAAGAACACAGTATATCTCTCCATCTGTTTGTATCATCTTTAATTTCTTTCATCAGTGTCATAGTTTTCTGCATAGAGGTCTTTTGTCTTCTTAGGTAGGTTTATTCCTTGGTTTTTTATTCTTTGTGTTGCAATGGTATATGGGAGTGTTTCTTTAATTTCTCTTTCAGCTATTTCATCATTATTGTATAGGAATGGAAGTGATTTCTGTGCATTAATTTTGTATCCTGCTACTTTACCAGGTTCATTGATTAGCACTAGTAGTTTACTGGTAGCATCTTTAGGATTCTCTAAGTATAGTATCATGTCATCTGCAAACAGTGACAGTTTTATTCTTCTTTTCCCATTTAGATTCATTTCATTTCTTTTTCTTCTCTGATTGCTGTGGCTAGGACTTCCAAAACTGTGTTGAATAATAATGGTGAGAGTGGGCAACCTTGTCTTGTTCCTGATCTTAATGGAAATGATTTCAGTTTTTCACCATTGAGAACGATGTTGGCTGTGGGTTTGTCATATGTGGCCTTTATTATGTTGAGGTAAGTTCACTCTATGCCTACTTTCTGGAGAGTTTTTATCATAAATTGGTGTTGAATTTTGTTGAAAACTTTTTCTGCACCTATTGAGATGATCACATGATTTTTATCCTTCAATTTGTTAATGTGGTGTATCACATTGATTGATTTGCATATATTGAAGAATCCTTGCATTCCTGGGATAAACCCCACTTGATTATGATATATGATCCTTTTAATGTGCTGCTGGATTCTGTTTGCTAGTATTTTGTTGAGGATTTTCACATCTATGTTTATCAGTGATATTGGCCTGTAGATTTTTTTTTGTGACATCTTTGTCTGGTTTCAATATCAGGGTGATAGTGGCCTTGTAGAATGCGTTTGGGAGTGTTCCTTCCTCTGTTATATTTTGGAAGAGTTTGAGAATGTTAGGTGTTAGCTCTTCTCTAAGTGTTTGATAGAATTTGCCTGTGAAGCCATCTGGTCCTGGGCTTTTGTTTGTTGGAAGATTTCTAATCACATTTTCAATTTCAGTGCTTCTGATTGGTCTTTTTATATTTTCTCTTTCTTCCTGGTTCAGTCTCGGAGGTTGTGCTTTTCTAAGAATTTGTCCATTTCTTCCAGGTTGTCCATTTTATTGGCATATTGTTGCTGGTAGTGATCTCTCATGATCCTTTGTATTTCTGCAGTGTCAGTTTTTACTTCTTTTACATTTCTAATTCCATTGATTTGAGTCTTCTCCCTTTTTTTCTTGATGAGTCTGGTTAATGGTTTATCAATTTCGTTAATATTCTCATAGAACCAGCTTTTAGTTTTAGTGATCTTTTTTATTGTTTCCTTCATTTCTTTTTCACTTATTTCTGATCAGATCTGTATGATTTCTTTCCTTCTGCTAATGTTGGGTGTTTTTGTTGTTGTTGTTGTTGTTGTTGTTATTCTTTCTCTAATTGCTTTAGGTGTAAGGTTAGGTTGTCTATTTGAGATGTTTCTTGTTTCTTGAGGTAGGTTTGTATTGCTATAAACTTTCCTCTTAGAACTGCTTTTGCTGCATCCCATAGGTTTTGTGCCATCATGTTTTCATTGTCATTTCTTTCTAGGTATTTTTTGATTTCCTCTTTGGTTTCTTCAGTGATCTCTTGGTTATTTAGTAGCATATTGTTTACCCTCCATGTGTTTGTATTTTTTACAGTTTTTTTCCCTGTAATTGGTACCTAGGCTCATAGCATTGTGGTTGGAAAAGATACTTGATACGATTTCAATTTTCTTAAATTTACCTAGGCTTGGTTTGTGACCCAAGATATGATCTATCCTGGAGAATGTTCTATGAACACTTGAGAAGAAAGTGTATTCTGTTGTTTTTGGATGGAATGTCCTATAAATATAAATTAAGCCCATCTTGTTTAATGTGTCATTTAAAGCTGTGTTTCCTTATTTATTTTCATTTTGGATGATCTCTCCATTGGTTAATGTGGGGTGTTAAAGTCCCCTACTATGATTGTGTTACTGTCGATTTCCCCTTTTATGGCTTATAGTATTTGCCTTATGTATTGAGGTGCTCCTATGTTGGGTGCATACATATTTACAATTGTTATGTCTTATTCTTGAATTGATCCCCTAATCATTATATAGTGTCCTTCTTTGTCTCTTGTAATAGTCTTTGTTTTAAAGTCTATTTGTCTGATATGAGAATTGCTATTCCAGCTTTCTTTTGATTTCCATTTGAATGGAATATCTTTTTCAATCCCCTCACTTTCAGTCTGTATTTGTCCCTAGGTCTGAAGTGGGTCTCTTGTAGACAGCATATATACAGGTCTTGTTTTTGTATCCATTTATCCAGTCTATGTCTTTTGGTTGGAACATTTAATCCATTTACATTTAAGGTAATTATTGATATGTATGTTCCTATTACCATTTTCTTAATTGTTTTGGGTTTGTTATTGTAGGTCTTTTCCTTCTCTTGTTTTCCTTGCCTAGAAAATTTCCTTTAGCATTTGTTGTAGAGCTGGTTTGGTGGTGCTGAATTCTCTTAGCTTTTGCTTGTCTGTAAAGGTTTTAATTTCTCCTTCAAATCCGAATGAGATCCTTGCTGGGTAGAGTAATTTTGGTTGTAGGTTTTTCCCTTTCATCTCTTTAAATATGTCCTGCCACTCCCTTCTGGCTTGCAGAGTTTCTGCTGAAAGATCAGATGTTAACCTCATGGGGAATCCCTTGTATGTTATTTTTTGTTTTTCCCTTGCTGCTTTTAATATTTTTTCTTTGTATTTAATTTTGAAAATTTGATTAATATGTGTCTTGCAGTGTTTCTCTTTGGTTGTATCCTGTATGGGACTCTCTGCGCTTCCTGGGCTTTATTGACTATTTCCTTTCCCAAATTAGGGAAGTTTTCAGCTATAAACTCTTCAAATATTTTCTTAGTCCCTTTCTTTTTCTCTTCTTTCTCTGGGACCCCTATTATTCGAACGTTGGTGTGTTTAATGTTGTCCCAGACGTCTCTGAGACTGTCCTCAGTTCTTTTCATTCTTTTTTCTTTATTCTGTTTTGCAGTAATTATTTCCACTATTTTGCCTTCCAGGTCACTTATCCGTTCTTCTGCCTCAGTTATTCTGCTCTTTCTAGAGAATGTTTAACTTTATTTCTTGTGTTGTTCATCATTGTTTCTTTACTCTTTAGTTCTTCTAGGTTCTTGTTAATATTTCTTGTAATTTCTCCATTCTATTTCCAAGATTTTGGTCACCTTTACTATCATTACTCTGAATTATTTTTCAGGTAGACTGCTTATTTCCTCTTCATTTGTTTGGTCCGGTAGGTTTTTACCTTGCTCCTTCATCTCCTGCATATTTCTCTGTACTCATTTTGCTTAACTTATTGTGTTTGGGGTCTTCATTTCACAGACTGCAGTTTCATAGTTCCCATTGTTTTTGGCGTCTGTGCCCAGGGGTAAGGTTGGTTCAGTGGTGTGTGTAGGCTTCCTCATGGAGAGAACTGGTGCCTGTGTTCTGGTGAATGAGGCTGGATCTTGTCTTTCTGGTGGGAAGGACTGAGTCTGGTGGTGTGTTTTGCAGTGTCTGTGACCTTATTATGACTTTAGGCAGCCTCTCTGTTAATGGGTGGTGTTGTATTCCTGTCTTGCTAGTTGTTTGGCACAGGGTGTCCAGCACTGTAGCTTGCTGGTCGTGGAGTGGAGCTGAGTCTTAGTGTTGAGATGGGGATCTCTGGGAGATCTCTCTCCGATTGATATTACATGGGTCAGGCGGTCTCTGGTGGTCCAGTGTCCTGAACTTGGCTCTCCCACTTCCAAGGCTCAGGTCTGACACCCAGTCAGAGCACCAAGACCCTGTCAGCCACACCACTCAGAAGAAAAGAGAGAAAAAGAAAGAAAAGAAAAGAAAAAAGAAATAAATAAAATGAAATAAAGTTATTAAAATAAAAAGAGTTTAAATATTATTCACATAAAAACTAAAAACAGCAATTAAAAAAAACAAAAGGGCAACAAAACCAATAAACAAATTCACCAATGATAGCAAGTGCTAAAATCTAAACTAAGATAAACATATAGATCAGAAACTAGTCAATAGCATACAGCAAACCCTAAGTCTACAGTTGCTCTCAAAGTCCACTACCTCAATTTTGAGATGATATGTTGTCTATTCAGGTATTCCACAGATGCAGGATACATCAAGTTGATTGTGGAGATTTAATCTGCTGCTCCTGAGGCTGCTGGGGGAAATTTCCCATTCTCTTCTTTGTTCGCACAGCTCCTGGGGTTCAGCTTTGTATTTGGCCCAACCTCTGCATGTAGGTTGCCCTCTGAAGTCTGTTCTTCGTCCAGACAGGAGGGGGTTAAAGGAGCAGCTGATTATGGTTTCTGGCTCACTCAGGCCAGGGAGAGGGAGGGGTACGGAATCCGGGGCGAGCCTGTAGTGGCAGAGGCTGGCGTGATGTTGGAACAGCCTGAGGCACACCGTGTGTTCTCCTGCGGAAGTTGTCCCTGGATCACGGGACCTTGGCAGTGGCAGGCTGCACAGTCTTCCAGAATGGGAGGTGTGGATAGTGACCTGTGCTTGCACAGAAGATTCTTGGTGGCTGAAGCAGCTGTGTTCGTTTTTCATGCCCTTCTCTGGTGTCCACACTGATAGCCACAGCTCATGCCCATATCTGAAGCTCGTTTAGGCGGTGCTCTGAATCCCCTCTCCTCGTGAATCCTGAAACAATGGTCTCTTGCCTCTTAGGCAGGTCCACACTTTTTCCCAGACACACTCCTGGCTAGCTGTGGCGAACTAGCCCCCTTCAGGCTGTGTTCATGCAGCCAGTCGTAGTCCTCTCCCTGGGATCTGACCTCCGAAGCACGAGCCTCATTTCCCAGCCCGCACCCGCCCTGGTGGGTGAGCAAATAAGCCTCTCAGGCTGGTGAGTTTGATCGGCACCAATCCTCTGTGTGGGAATCTCTCCGCTTTGCCCTCTGCACCCCTATTGCTGTGCTCTACTCTATGGCTCTGAAGCTTCCCCCCTGCCACCCCCCATCTCTGCCAATGAAGGGGCTCCCTAGTGTGGGGAAACTCTTCCTCCTTCACAGCTCCCTCCCAGAGGTGCAGGTTCTGTCCCTATTCTTTTGTCTCTGTTTTTTCTTTTTTCTTTTGCCCTACCCAGGTACTGGGGATTTTCTTGCCTTTTGGGAAGTCTGAGGTCTTCTGCCAGCATTCAGTAGGTGTTCTGTAGGAGTTGTTCCACATGTATTTTTGATGTATTTGTGGGCAGGAAGGTGATCTCCATGTCCTACTCCTACACCATCTTGAAAGTCCTCAAGCTTTTCTAATTTGGTGCAGTCTCACCCATCCATTTTTGCTTTTGTTGTCTGTGCGTTTGAAGTCATGACCAAAAAATTGTTGTCAAGAAAAATGTCAGGAAGCATTTTCCCTATTTCCTTCTAGTAGTTCTACAGTTTCAGGTCTTACATTTATGTCTTTAATCCATTTTGAGTTGATTTTTATATATGATGTGAAATAAGGGTCCAGTTTCATTCTTTTTTATGTGGTTATCCAGTTTTCCCTTGGCCATTTAATGAAGAGACTATTCTTTCCACATAGTGTGTGCTTGGCAACCTTGTTGAAGATCAGTTGACTGTAAGTGTGTGTGTTTATTTCTTGGCTCTTTATTTCGTTCCATTGGTCCATGTGTCTCTTTTTATGTCAGTACCATAATGTTTTGATTATTATAGTTTATATTATATTTTGAAATCAGGAAGTGTGATACCTCCAGTTTTTTTCTTCTTTTTCAAAATTGCTTTGGCTGTTCAGGGTCTTTTGTGGTTCCATATGAATTTTAGGATTGTTTTTTTCCATTTCTATAAAGAATGAAATTGGCATTTTTATAAGTATTGCATTGAATCTGTAGATCACTTTGTGTGGTACAGATATTTAAACAATATCAATTCTTCCAATCCATGAACATAGCATGTCTTTCCATTTATATGTGTCTTCTTTAATTTCCTTCATTAATATTCTATTGTTTTCAGTGTATATATCTCTCAGTTCTTTGGATAAGTTTTTCTTTAGTATTTTACTCTCTTTTTTGCCATGGGATTGTTTCTTAATTTCCTCTTCAGATGGTTTGCTGTTAGTGTATTGAAATTCAGCTGATTTTTGAATGTTGATTTTGGACCCTGCAACTTTTCTGTATTTATTAGTTATAACATTTTTTTTTAATTGAGTCTTTAGGGTTTCCTATATATATAATTATGTCATGTCAGAGAGATAGTTTTTCTTTTTCCTTTCCCATATTGGATGCCTTTTATTTCTTTTTCCTGCTTAACTGCTCTGGCAAGGATTGCCAGTATTATTTTGAATAAGAATGGTCAAAGTGGGTATCTTTGCCTCATATCAAATCTTAAAGAAAAAAACCTTCAATTTTTCCCATTGATTATGATGTTTTCCCATTGAGTATTGATTATGATGAATGGATGTTGAATTTTGTAAAATGTTTTTTCTATATCTGTTGAGATAATCATATAGATCTTATTTTCATTCTCTTAATGTAGTGTATCACACTGATCAATTTCTGTAAGTTAAAACATCTTTGTATTCCAGGGATAAATCCCATTTGATCAGGGTGTGTAATCCCTTTAATGTGCTGCTGAATTTGGTTTGCTAGTATTGTATTGAAGATTTTGCATCTATGGTCATTAGGGATATTGGCACGTGGTTTTCTTTTCTTGTGATATCTTTGTCTAGCTTTGGTATCAAGGTAATGCTGGCCTCATAAAATGAGTTTGAAAGTGTTCCCTCTTCATTTTTTGCAATAGTTTAAGAAATACTGGTATTAAATGTTTGAATGTTTGGTAAATTTACCAATGAAACGATATGGTCCTCGTTTTTTCTTTGCAGGGAGGGTTTTGATTACTGCTTTTTCTGCTTCCATCTCTTTGTCTTTTGTCTGTTCAGACTTCCTTTTTTTTTTTTTAATTTAGTCTTTGTAGGTTTTACATATCTAGGAATTTATCCATTACTTCTAAGGTATCCAATTTGTATGTAATTGTTCATAATAGTATGTTCTGATCCTTTTTATTTCTGAAGCATTCATTATTTGGTTTTAATTGGGCTTTCTAAATGTGGATTTCTATTTCTGTACATGGGTTTGGGAAGTTTTCAGCTATTATTTCTTGGAACAAACTTTCTGTTTCTTTACACCTCTCTTCTCTTTTTCTGGGGCTCCCATAGTACATATATTGCTTTGTTTGGTGAAACCCTATAGCTATAAGCTACCTTCACTCTTTTTCTTTCTTTCTTTCTTTTTTCTCCTCTGACTGAATGATTTTCAATGATCTGTCTGTCTTTGAGTTTGCTGATTCTTTATTCTGATTGAGTCTGCTGCTGAATCTCTCTATTAAATTTTCAGTTCAGTTATTGTATTCCTCAGCTCTATTATTTTTATTTGGTACTTTTTATATTTTCTGTCTGTTGAAATTCTAAATTTGTTCATGCACTTTCCTGACCTTGGTGAACAACTTTATAACATTATTTTGAATTCTCTGTCCAGTAAATTATATTATCTCCATTTCATTCAGATTAGTTTCTAGAGATTTTTCTTGTTCTTTTATTGGGAACATATTTTTCTGTTTCTCTACTTTCCTTGACTTTCTGTGTTCGTTTCTGCACATTAGATAAAACAGCTACCTCGCCCAGTCTTCACAGGCTGGCCTTGTATAGACTGACTTCACCAATCAACTTGGCCAGAGAGCCTGAATGCCTCACAAATCTTTGTGCTAGTCTAAACTACTGTCTTTGTTCTTAGTGGCTTCCAGGGTACTATAGTACACCAAGTATTTTCAGTACTCTGAGACAGGCAAGATAGAAGCAAATCCCTCATGTAGCAGCCAGCAAAGTTGGGACAATATACCCAATTTCTTCTCTCCTCAGAGAGCAGGTGGGAACTGGAGTTTATCACCCACTCCCTCCACACTGATCCAGGAATAGGAACTGCAGCACACATGCTTTCAAACCATACTGTCTTTCAAACTGTTGCTTTGCTCTCTGTCACCCTGAGAGGCCTAACAAATGCTGGGACTCATCAGCTCTCAGAGACAGGCCCTTGGGCAACAACTGGAAAAGTCAGGGTACCAGGTATATAGTCTAGCCTCTTCCAGGTAGAAGCTGGAGGCTTGGTTTTTATCATTGGAGCAAGCTGCGGGGAGAAACCCTGGGAAGTGCCCACATACCTGTTCAGATTCCCAAAGGACCCTGTCACCTCCCAGATACAGGCTAGTTAGAAGCCAGACTATGGGCACCAGCTGGAGAAATCAAAGTACTATACTAGATGTGAAGTCAAACCCCTTCCAGGAAGAAACTGCGAGCTAGACTTCATTTCCTGCTCACTGTGTGCTCAGCCAGGGAGAGTGCCGTAGGAAGTAACTGCATGCCCATTTAAAATTGCTCTTGTTCTCTATGGCCCCAGAGGCTAACAAATGCTATGCCGTGTCAGCTCCCAGATCTAGTTAAGTTAGGAACTAATCCCTCAGACGGTGGTCATAAAAGTTGTGGTGCTATATGTGTGGTCCATTCTTTCTGGGGAGAAACTATAGACTTTGTTTTATCACTGGTGTGAGCTGAGGAGAGATGCCTCAGGAAGTACCCACACACCCATTCAAGCTCTCAAAGGACTGTTCCAGCTTGCAGATGCAGTCTAGTTAGAAGCCAGACCCTTTGACAGCAGCCAGAAAAGTCAGTGCTTAAGATTTGTGGTCTAATTCCTTCCAAGGAGAAGCTGGGAGTTGGACTTTATTGCCTACACATTCTATAGTAAGCCAGAAGAAAGAACCATGGGAAGTGCTCATGCATCCATTTAAAGCCACTTCTTTGTTCCTTGTGGTCCAAGAGGACTAGTGGATGCTAGGCTCTGTCAACTCCCAGAAATGCACAAAGTAGTATCCAGTCCCTCGGGTAGCAGCAGATTAAAAGTAAAATTACACATATACCAGGCAGTCTGGAAGACTGTGTGCATACACAAGGCTGGACTCTCTTAGGAGTGATCAGAGAAGGAAAGTACAAGCTGTTAATGAAACAAAAACATAAACTCCAGGAACTGTGACAGCAGTCTCCAAGTCATACATACATCCAATGATAAAAGGTAAATATCTATCTGCTAAGGGGGCTTAAGCACAACAATTGATCAAATTGACTTACACTGACTGAGGCAGCTGCTAGGTAACCAGACTAAAAGATATTGAAAATAAAAGTAATAAATCTGAGCAGACATATTAGAGGCTACACACACTATGATAGACCATACGGTAGGTCATAAAACAAGTCTTAATAAACATAAAAGGTTTAAAATCATACAAAGTATATTCTCCAACCACAAAACCATAAAATTAGAAAACTAGAAAAGGAAATGTATGTAATTCACAAAGATGTGAAAGTTATTCAAAACACTCAAAATAATTGATGAGTCAAAGAGAATTCCCAGTGGAAATTAGAAAATAATTTGAGATGAATAAAATTAAAACACAATATACTAACACTTATGGGATGCAGCCAAAGCAGTGCCAAGATGCAAATTGATGGCTGTAAATGCCTATATTAAAAGGGAAAAAAGATCTCAAATCAATAATTTAAGAAGCTAGAAAAAAACAGCAATCTAAGCCCAAACAAGGCAGATCAAATAATAAAGATTATATTGGAAATGAATAAAATAGAGAATAGAAAAATGATTGGGGAAAACCCAAAAAACCAAAAGCTGTTTTTATAAGGCTCAACAACATTAACAAACATTTGACTATATGACGAAGAAAACAAAAACTGGAAACTAAACTACCAAAATCAGGAATAAGAATATATAACTACTGACCTTACATAAATAAGGGAATACTGTGAACAACCATATACTAACAACTTTGATAACTTGGATGAAATAGACAAATTCGTAGAGAGACACAAACTATTAACTGACTTAAGAATAAATGAAAAATCTGAATAGACCTATAACCAGCAAGAGATTTAAGCAGTAATTTAAAATTTTCCCACAAAGAAAAACCAAGTCCCTTATGGCTTCAGTGATGGTGTTTACTTAATATTTAAAGAAAAATTAAAACTAATTCTTCAAAAACTCTCCTAAAAAAGAAATTTATAATCTTTTATATATAAAAGATATATATATCTCCCAACTCATTCTATGGAGCCACTATTAAACTAATACCAAAACAAAAGACATCACAAGAAAAAGAAACTACAGATCAATATTCTTTATGAATAGAGACATAAAAATCCTCTATGAAATACTAGTAAATGAAATTCAGCAACACATGTAAAGGATTTTATACCATGAGCACATGGAATTAGCATGTGAAAATCAATTAAAAGTATAAAAAACAGAACTTATATGATCATCTCAATAGACACAGAAAAACATTGGCCAAAATCCACTAGCCTCTTATGATCAAAATAGCAAACAAACACTCAACAACTAGGAATAGACAGGAACTTCTTTGACCGGATAAAGGGCATCTACAAATACCCCACAGCTAATACCATACTTAACAATGAAAGACTAAATGCTTTATCTGTAAGATTAGGAAAAAAATAACAACAAGAATATCTATTCTCACCACTTCTATTCAGCATTGCAATGGATGTTCCAGTTTGGGCAATTAGGTAGGAAAAAGCAGCAAGTGTCATCTTCATGATTTTGTTTATAGAAAATCCTAAGGAATCCATTAAAAAACTAATTGAACTAATATTTGAGTTTAGCAATGTTGCAGCACACAGGATCAATATACAAAAATCAGCTGTATTTCTATACATTAACAATAAATAATTCAAAAATAAAATTATGAAAAAATGCCATTTGCAATAGCATAAAAATATTTAGGAATAACTTTTATGAAATAAATACAAGAAGTACAATGAAAACTACAAAGCATTTTTGAAAGAAAGTAAAGAAGATCTAAATAAGTAGAAAGATACCCCATGGTCATGGATCATAACAATTAATATTGTTAAAATGGCAATACTCCCCAAATTGATGTACAAATTAAGTGAAAAGCCTATCAAAATCCTATCTTGTTTTTTAGCTTATATTGGCAAACTGGCCCTAAAATTCATATGGAAATTTAAAGTGCCAAAAATAACCAACTATACTGAAAATGATGAACAAAGTGAGAAGACTCATACTTCCTGATTTCAAACTTACTACAAAGGTACATTAATCAGTACTGTGTGGTACTAACATAAGGACAGACATATAGATAAATGGAATAGAATGTTGGGTCCAGAAATGAATTCAAATATCTATGATCAATTGAATTTTGGCAAAGGGTACAAGACAAGTCAATGGGGGAAAACCCTCTATTCAGCAAATGGTGCTGGGACAACTGAATTTCCACTTGCAAAAGAATGAATTTGGACACATTACTTACAACATACACAAAAATTAATTTAAAACAGATGACAGAGTGAAATGTATGAGCTAAAAATTATAAAACTGTGAGAAGAAAATTTACAACTAAATCTTCCTCATCTTGGTTTAGGCAGACTTTTTAAGATATGAGATCAAAAATACAGTAACAAAAGAAAATATATATAAATTTGAGGACATTAAAATTTAAAACTTTTCCACTGAAAATAATAACACCAAAAAAGTGAAAAAAAAACAATCCCCAGAATTGGAAAATAGATTTACAAAATCTATATCTGATAAAGGAATTATATCCAATTCCTTTTTAACTCAAAGAGAAAATAAAAATAACCCAATTTATTTTTAACATCTTTATTGGAATATAATTGCTTCACAACAGTGTGTTAGTTTCTGGTTTACAACAAAGTGAAATAGCTATACATATACATACATCCCCATATTTCCTCCCTCCTGGGTCTCCCACACACACTCTGCATCCACACTTCAAGGTGGTCACAAAGCACCGAGTGATCTCCCTGTGCCATGTGGCTGCTTCCCACTAGCTATCTACCCTACACTTGGCAGTGTACATAGGTCCATGCCACTCTCTCACTTCCCCCTCCCCATGTCCTCAAGTCCATTCTCTACATCTGCTGCTTTATTCCTGTCCTGCCCCTAGGTTCGTCAGAACCTTTTTCCTTTTTTTAGATTCCATATGTATGTGTTACCATACCGTATTTGTTTTTCTCTTTCTGACTCACTTCATTCTGTATGACAGACTCTAAGCCCTTCCATCTAACTAGAAAAAAACTTAAATTCGTTGTTTTTTATGGCTGAGTAATATTCCATTGTATATATGTGCCACAACTTCTTCATCTATTCATCTGTCGATGGAAACTTAGGTTGCTTCCATGTCCTGGCTATTGTAAATAGAGCTGCAATGAACTCTGTGGTACATGACTCTTTTTGAATTATGGTTTTCTCAGGGTATATGTCCAGTAGTGGGATTGCTGGGTCATATGATAGTTCTATTTTTAGTTTTCTAAGGAAACTCTATATTGTTCTCCATAGTGGCTGTATCAATTTACATTCCCACCAACAGTGCAACAAGGTTCCCTTTTCTCCACACCCTCTCCAGCATTTATTGTTTGTAGATTTTTTGATGATGGCCATCCTGAACGGTGTCAGGTGATACCTAATTGTAGTGTTGATTTGCATTTCTCTAATGATTAGTGATGTTGAGCATTGTTCATGTGTTTGTTGGCCATCTGTATATCTTCTTTGGAGAAATGTCTATTTAGGTCTTCTGCTCATTTTTGGAATGGGTTGTTTGTTTTTTTTGATATTGAGCTGCATGAGCTGCTTGTAAATTTTGGAGAGTAACCCTTTGTCAGTTGCTTCATTTGCAAATATCTTCTCCCATTCTGAGGGTTGTCTTTTCGTCTTGTTTAGGGTTCCCTTTGCTGTGCAAAAGCTTTTAAGTTTCATTAGGTCCCATTTGTTTATTTTTGTTTTATTTCCATTTCTCTAGGAGGTGGGCCAAAAAGGATTTTGCTGTGATTTATGTCATACACTGTTCTGCCTATGTTTTCTTCTAAGAGTTTTATAGTGTCTGGCCTTACAATTATTTCTTCAACCCATTTGCAGTTTATTTCTGTGTATGGTGTTAGGGAGTGTTCTAATTTCATTCTTTTGCATGTAGCTGTCCAGTTTTCCCAGGACCATTTATTGAAGAGGCTGTCTTTTCTCCACTGTATATTCTTGCCTCCTGTAACAAAACTAAGGTGACCATGTGTGTGTGTGTTTATCTCTGGGCTTTCTATCCTCTTCCATTGATCTATATTTCTGTTTTTGTGCCAGTACCATACTGTCTGGATTACTGTAGCTTTGTAGTATAGACTGAAGCCTGGGAGTCTGATTCTTCCAGCTACGTTTTTCTTTCTCAAGATACCTTTTGCTATTCAGGGGCTTTTGTTTTCCATAGAGATTGTAAAATTTTTGTTCTAGTTCTGTGAAAAATGCCATTAGTACTTTGATAGGGACTGCATTGAATCTGTAGATTGCTTTGGGTAGTATAGTCATTTTCATGATGTTGATTCTTCCAATCCAAGAACATGGTATATCTCCCCATCTGTTTGTATCATCTTTAATTTCTTTAATCAGTGTCTTATAGTTTTCTGCATACAGGTCTTTTGTCTCCTTAGGTAGGTTTATTCCTAGGTATTTTATTCTTTTTGTTGCAATGGTAAATGGGAGTGTTGCCTTAATTTCTCTTTCAGATTTTTCATCATTAGTGTATAGGAATGCAACAGATTTCTGTTCATTAATTTTGTATCCTGCTACTTTACCAGATTAATTGATTAGCTCTAGTAGTTTTCTGGTAGCATCTTAGGATTCTCTATGTATAGTATCATGTCATCTGCAAACAATGACAGCTTTATTCCTTTTTTTCTGATTTGGATTTCTTTTATTTCTTTTTATTCTTTGATTCCTGTGGCTAAAATTTCCAAAACAATGTTGAATAATAGTGGTGAGAGTGGAGAACCTTGCCTTGTTCCTGATCTTAAAGGAAATGGTTTCAGTTTTTCACCATTGAGAACGATGTTGTCTGTGGGTTTGTCATACATGGCCTTTATTATATTGAGATAATTTCCCTCTATGCCTACTTTCTGGAGGGTTTTTATAATAGATGGGTGTTGAATTTTGTCAAAAGCTTTTTCTGCATCTATTAAGATGATCATATGGATATTCTGCTTCAATTTGTTAATATGTTTTATCACATTGATTGATTTGCTTATATTGAAGAATTCTTGCATTCCTGGGATAAATCCCACTTGATCATTGTGTTTGATCCTTTTAATGTGCTGTTGGATTCTGTTTGCTAGTATTTTATTGAAGATTTTGGCATCTGTGTTCATCAGTGATATTGGCCTATATTTTTCTTTCTTTGTGACATCTTTGTCTGGTTTTGGTGTCAGGGTGATGGTGGCCTCATAGAATGAGTTTGGGAGTGTTTCTCCCTCTGCTATATTTTGGAAGAGTTTGAGAAGGATAGGTGTTAGCTCTTCTCTAAATGTTTGATAGAATTCGCCTGTGAAGCCATCTGGTCTAGGGCTCTTTTTTGTTGGAAGATTTTGAATCACAGTCTCAATTTCAGTGTTTGTGATTAGTTTGTTTATATTTTCTATTTCTCCTGGTTCAGTCTTGTAAGGTTGTGCTTTTCTAAGAATTTGTCCATTTCTTCCAGGTTGTCCATTTTATTGGCATATATTTGCTGGTAGTAATCTCTCATGATCCTCTGTATTTCTGCAGTGTCAGTTGTTACTTTCCTTTTTCATTTGTAATTCTATTGATTTTAGTCTTCTCCCTTTTTTTTCTTGATGAATCTTGCTAATGGTTTATCAATTTTGTTTATCTTCTCAAAGAAATAGCTTTTAGTTTTGTTGATCTTTGCTATTGTTTCCTTCATTTCTTTTTCATTTATTTCTGATCTGATCTTTATGATTTCTTTCCTTCTGCTAACTTTGGGGTTTTTTTGTTTTTCTTTCTCTAATTGCTTTAGGTGTAATGTTAGTTGTTTATTTGAGATGTTTCTTGTTTCTTGAAGTAGGATTGTATTTCTATGATCTTCCCTCTTAGAACTTCTTTTGCTGTATCCCATAGGTTTTGGGTCATCATGTTTTCATTGTCATTTGTTTCTAGGTATTTTTTGATTTCCTCTTTAATTTCTTCAGTGATCTCTTGGTTTTTAAGTAGTGTATTCTTTAGCCTCCATGTGTTTGTATTTTTTACAGATTTTTTTCTGTAATTGATATCTAGTCTAATAGCATTGTGGTTGGAAAAGATACTTGATATGACATAAATTTTCTTAAATTTACCAAGGCTTGATTTGTGACCAAAGATATGGTCTATCCTAGAGAATGTTCCATGAGCACTTGAGTAGGTAGTGTATGCTGTTGTTTTTGGATGGAATGTCCTATAAATATCAGTTAAGTTCAGCTTGTTTAATGTATCATTTAAAGCTTTTGTTTCCTTATTTATTTTCATTTTTGATGAACTCTCCATGGGTGAAAGTGGGGTATTAAAGTCTCCTACTATGATTGTGTTACTGTCAATTACCCTTTTATGGCTGTTAGGATTTTCCTTATGTATTGAGGTGTTCCTATGTTTGGTGCATAGATATTTACAACTGTTATATCTTCTTCTTGGATTGATCCCTTGATCATTATGTACTGTCCTTCTTTGTCTCTTGTAATAGTTTTAATTTTAAAGTCTATTTTGTCTGATATGAGATTTGTTACTCCAGCTTTCTTTTGATTTCCATTTGCATGGAATATCTTTTTCCATCCCTTTACTTTCAGTCTGTATGTGTCCCTAGGTCTGAAGTGGGTCTCTTGTAGACAGCATATATATGGGTCTTCTTTTTGTATCCATTCAGCCAGTCTATGTCTTTTGGTTGTATGTATGTTTCTATTACCATTTTCTTAATTGTTGTGGGTTTGTTATTGTAGGTCGTTTCCTTCTCTTGTTTTCCCTGCCTAGAAAAGTTCCTTTAGCATTTGTTGTAGAGCTGGTATGATGGTGTTGAAGTCTCTTAGGTTTTGCTTGTCTGTAAAGGTATTAATTTCTCTGTCAAATCTGAATGAGATCCTTGCTGGGTAGAGTAATCTTGGTTGTAGGTTTTTCCTTTTTATCACTTTAAATATGTCCTGCCACTCCCTTCTGGCTTGCAGAGTTTCTGCTGAAAGATCAGCTGTTAACCTTAAGGGGGTTCCCTTGTATGTTATTTGTTGCTTTTCCCTTTCTGCTTTTAATATTTTTTCTTTGTATTTAATTTTGGATAGTTTGATTAATATGTGTCTTGGCATGTTTCTCTTTGTATTTATCCTGTATGGGACTCTCTGCACTTCCTGGACTTGATTTACTGTTTCCTTTCCCGTATTAGGGAAGTTCCACTATAATCTATTCAAATATTTTCTCAGTGCTTTTCTTTTTCTCTTCTTCTTCTGGGACCTCTATAATTCAAATGTTGGTGTGTTTACTGTTGTCCCAGATGTCTCTGAGACTGCCTCAATTCTTTTCATTCTTTTCTCTTTATTCTGCTCTGCAGTAGTTATTTCCTATATTTTATCTTCCAAATCACTTGTCTGTGCTTCTGCCTCAATTATTCTGCTATTGATTCCTTCTAGAGAATTTTTAATTTCATTCATTCTATTATTCATCATTGTTTGTTTGCTCTTTAGTTCTTCTAGCTCATTGTTAAAAGTTTCTTGTATTTTCTCCATTCTATTTCCAAGATGTTGTATCACCTTTAATATCATTACTCTGAATTTTTTCAAGGTAGACTGCCTATTTCCTCTACATTTGTTTGGTCTGGTGGGTTTTACCTTGCTCCTTCCTCTGCTGTGCGTTTCTGTGTCTTCTCATTTTGCTTACCTTACTGTGTTTGGGTTTCCTTTTCGCAGGCTGCAGTTCTGTAGTTCCCATTGTTTTTGGTGTCTGCCCCCAGTGCGTGATGTTGGTTCAGTGGGTCATGTAGGCTTCCTGGTGGAGGTGACTGATGTCTTTGTTCTGGTGGATGAGGCTGGATCTTTTCTTTCTGGCGGGCAGGACCACATCCGGTGTTGTGTTTTGAGGTGTCTGTGACCTTATTATGATTTTAGGCATCCTATCTGCTAATGAGCGGGGTTGTGTTCCTGTCTTGCTAGTTGTTTGGTATAGGGTGTCCTGCACTGTAGCTTGCTGGTCATTGAGTGGAACTGGGTCTTCGCGTTGAGATGGACATCTCTGGGAGAGCTTTCGCTGTTTGATATTATGTGGAGCCAGGAGGTCTCTGGTAGACCAATGTCCTGAACTCGGCTCTCCCTCCTCAGAGGCACAGGCATGACACCAGTCTGAAGCACCAAGATGCTGTCAGCCACATGGCTCAGAAGAAAATGGAGAAAAAAAGAAAGAAAGAAGTAAAGAAAGAAAGAAAGAAGAATAAAATAAAATAAAGTTATTAAACTAAAAATTTTTAAATATTAAAAAAAAAATTTGAGTAGTAAAAAAAAAAAAAGAGAGAGAGCAACCCAACCAAAAAAAACCCACAAAAAAACGGACAGAGAGAACGCTAGGACAAATGGTAAAAGCAAAGCTTTACAGACAAAATCACACAACGCAGCATACACATAGACACAAAAAGAGAAAAAGGAAAAATATATATATATAAATCAAGGAAGAGAGCAACTAAATCAATAAAGAAATCTACGAATGATAATAAACTGTAAATACTAAACTAGGATAAACATAAAACCAGAAAAAATCAGATGCAGAAAGCAAATCCCAAATCTACAGTTGCTCCCAAAGTCCACAGCCTCAATTTTGAGATGATTCATTGTCTATTCATGTATTCCAGAGATGCAGGGTACATTAAGTTGTTGGTGGGGATTTAATCCACCGCTCCTGAGGCTGCTGGGTGAGATTTCCCTTTCTCTTCTTTGTTCACACAGCTCCTGGGGTTTGGCTTTGGATTTGGACCCGCCTCTGCCTGTAGGTCATCTGAGGATATCTGTTCTTTGCTCAGACAGGACCGGGTTAAAGTAGCAGCTGATTAGGGGGCTCTGGCTCACTCAGGCTGTGGGGAGGGAAGGGTATGGAATGCGGGACAAGCCTGCAGCTGCCGAGGCCAGTGTGACGTTGCAACAGCCTGAGGCACACCATGTGTTCTCCCAGGGAATTTGTCCCTGGATCACGGGACCCTAGCAGTGGCAGGCTGCACAGGCTCCTGGGAGGGCAGGTGTGGATAGTGACCTGTTCTTGCACACAGGCTTCTTGGTGGCTGCAGCAGCAGCCTTAGCGTTTCATGCCTGTCTCTGTGGTCCGCGCTGATAGCCGTGTTTCATGCCAGTCTCTGGAGCTCATTTATGCAGTGCTCTGAATCCCCTCTCCTTGTGCACCCCACAACAATGATCTCTTGCCTGTTAGGCAGATCCAGACATTTTCCTAGCCTCCCTCCTGGCAAGCTGTGGCGTACTAGCCCTCTTCAGGCTGTGTTCACGCAGCCAACCCCAGTTCTCTCCCTGGGATCTGACCTCTGAAACCCAAGCCTCAGTTTCCAGCCCCCACCTGCCCCGGTGGGGGAGCAGACAAGCCTCTCAGGCTGGTGAGTGCTGGTCGGCATTGATCCTCTGTACAGGAATCTCTCTGCTTTGCCCTCTGCACCCTTATTGCTTTGCTCTCTTCCTTGGCCCCAAAGCTTCCCCTCTGCCACCCCCCATCTCTTCCAGAAAAGGGGTTTCCTAGTGTGTGGAAACTTTTCTTCCTTCACAGCTCCCTCCCAGAGGTGCAAGTCCTGTCTCTATTCTTTTGTCTCTGTTTTTTTCTTTTTTCTTTTGCCCTACCCAGGCACATGGGGAGTTTCTTGCCTTTTGGGAAGTCTGAGGTCTTCTGCCAGGGTTCAGTAGGTGTTCAGTAGGAGTTGTTCCACATGTAGATGTATTTTTGATGTGTTTGTGGGGAGGAAGGTGATCTCCACGTCTTACTCCTCTGCCATCTTGAAGGTTTCTCTCAACCCAATTTTTTTTTTAAATGGAAGTGGAACTCAATAGACATTCCTCCAAATAATATGTGAAAATAACCAGTATGTACATATAAACATGTTAATATTATTACTATATTACCCAATAAACCTGTACTTTGGTATTTATTCAAGATAAATGAAAGTTTACGCTCACCAAAAAACTTATACACAAATATTCTTAGTAGCATTATTCACAATAGCCACAAACTGGAAATAATTCAGATGTTCATCAAATTATAAATGAATAAAAAATATGATATCTGCTCACACAATGAATTATTATTCAGCAATAGGAAGTAGTACTGACAAGTGCCAAGACATGGATGGAGCATGAAGACATTGTGCTAAATGAAAGAATGCATCACAGATGGACACATAGTATATAATTTCATTTACATGAAGTGTTCAAAATCAACAAATCCATGGAGATTGAAATTTGATTAGTGATTGCTTAGGTTTGGGGAAAGAGGAAAGGGAAGCAACTGCTGATGGATATGGGGTTTATCTTCTGGGTGGTGAAAATTTTACTTAGATTGTGGCAGTGGTTGAACAACTCTGTGAATATACTAAAAACCAATAAATTAAATACTTTAGAAAGGTTAATTTTATGTTTTATAAATTATATCTCAATAGTATATTTAAATAATTAATAGAAATATGTTTTAAACAACTTAATGATAATTTGATAATTATTTTGATAATTAGCTAGATAAAACAAATTAAAAATACACACACAGTTTACCAAAACTGTCACAAGAAGAAATAGAAGATCTAAATTAAAAATAAGAAAATAAAAATGATTGTTTAAGAAATTAAATCTCTAATTAAAATTTTTCTATGAAGAGAACTCCAGGCACAGAGTTTCACTGGCAAAGTCTACCAAATAAAAAATAAATAAAAGCTATATTCCACAAACTCTTTTAAAGAAAAGAGAAAGTGGGAACACTTCCCAACTCATTTTTATGATTCCTGCATAACCCTATTACAAAAGTCTTACCAAGATACTTTTTAAAAAGAAATTAGAGATCAATATTATTCATGAAAATAGAGTAAAAATCCTAAACAAAATATCAGCAAACTTAATTGAACAATTTTTTAAGGTATAATGAGAATAGAAATTTTTTTAATGTAAAAATAAATCTTATTATCAAAATAAAGAAGAAAAAATTATATCAACATATTTGGGAAAAGCACTTGCTAAAATTCAATACCCATTCATCTTTAAACTAAAAAAAAAAGTTTTTAGCAATTTAAGAACTTGCCCAATCTGTGTACCTAAAATAAAAAAATAGATAAAAGGTAGATAGACAGACAGATAGACAGGGGGAGAGAGAGAATATCTAAACACACACCTGCCACAGTATGCTTTCACATTTTTTCTATGGCCTGGTATAGCTGTGGCTCTCGCACTTAATCACTTGGAGGGCTTGTTAGACCACTGGTTACTGGGTCCCATCTCCAAGGGTGTCTGATGCAGTATGTCTGAGGTAGGGTCTGAGAATTTGCATTTCTGCTGGTCTAGGGACTGCACTTTGAGACTAACTGTGGTTTCGTATAAATAACATTGGATTGTATGTGATTTAGAGATTAGGTAAACTGCTGTAAAGTATCTTTTTATATAGTGTGGAGAAAAGGGAACCCTCCTACACCGTCGGTGAGAATGTAAATTGGTGCAGCCACTATGGAGAAAGTATGGAAGTTCCTTAAAAAACTAAAAATAAAACTACCATATGATCATCCTGGGCATATATCTGGACAAAACTATAATTCAAAAAGGTACATGCACCCTTATGTTAACTGCAGCACTATTTACAATAGCCAGGACATGGAAGCAACCTAAATGTCCATCAACAGATGAATGGATATAGAGGATGTGGTACATATATACAATGGAATAATACTCAACCATAAAAAAGAATGAAATAATGCCATTTGCAGCAACATGGATAGACCTAGAGATTATCATACTAAGTGAAGTAAGTCAGATGGAGAAAGACAAATATCATATGATACCACTTATATGTGGAATCTAAAAAAATGATACATATGAACTTATTTACAAAACAGAAATAGAGTCACAGATATAGGGGGAAAAAAAAAACCTTATGCTTACCAAAGGGGAAAAGGGGAAGGGATAAATTAGGAGTTTGGCATTAACAGATAAAAATTACTGTACATAAAATAGATAAACAAGGACCTACTATATACCACAGGGAATTATATTCAATACTTTGTAATAACCTATAATGGAAAAGAATCTGAAAAAGAATAGCTATACACATGTATAACTGAATCACTTTGCTGTACACCTGAAACATTGTAAATCAACTATACTTCAATAAAAATAAGTAAATAAATAAAATCTCTCTTTGTATAGTCTCTGTTTAATGATATCTTGCCAGTTATCTTTCCAACCTCTTGACTGATAACTGCCTTTTTTCAAAATTTCTATTTTTTTTTGAAATGTTGATGTTCCATATTTTTCTACGAAATTATCCATATCCTCTTTTTTGTCAAAGTTATGCAAAATAGTCTCATAATTTTGTTTTTCTACAGTTTTTATTTTGTTTTGTTTTTTCTTATTCCTAATTTCTTTTTTCCTTAACTGATTTTGTGAGAGCTGTCTATTCCGTTGGTCTTTAAGAACAAGCAAAAACAGATTTTGTTTTTACCATTGTTTTCTAAGTTTCATTTGAACTGATTTTTTTTTCAAAATTAACTCCTTCTCATTTTTTCTCTACTTTGCTTTTGCTATTAATGTGGGTTCTTAGTTCCTTTATTACCAGTTTCTTTAATAATGAAGACATTTGAGGCTATAAGTTTATGTCTGAGTATAATATTATTTGTGGCTCTTGGTGTGCATTTCCTTTATTTATTGATTTCTAGATATTTGGTCATTTATGTTTTATTTCTTCTTTGAATCCTTGGGCATCCATAAATTCCTTTCTTCTGGCCTGACAGGGGAATGGTACCAGAACTGGATGGAGGGTTCCTGGGGTTTTGGTCTATTTTCTTCAGTGATCTGTAAAGTTCTTCCACTGTCTTTAAGTTCCCACTCTTGTAGATTAGAAAAAAATCATTTTCCTTTGTTAATAAGTTGTTCTTGTAGTCTGAACGCATGTGTTTCCTTTCTTCCTTGGACTTCAGAAATTTTCCAGGAAAGGTATCTATCTATCTTTCCTAGAACCCAGCCTTTTAAATCAGTTAACAGGTTTTCTTTAGATCAGTGAAAATATTCTCTATTAGTTGTTTAGCCATTGCCTCTTCCGCATCTCTTCTTTCTTCTCCTTCTGGATCTCTTACTCTCCATATGTTAGACCTCCTGGATTTGTCCTCTGGTGTCTTGATTTCTTCCTCATGATTTCCATATCTTCATATTTTTCCTCTGAGAGAAATACTCCTTATCCTTGGTCTTCCAGGCTACTGATTTGATTCTCTCCTGTTGTACCAGTGAACATGATCTCAGAAATGAGATGGAGAGAAATACACATACGCCAGCAGGTCCTCCAGAGCCAGGAAGCTCTGACAGTTCTTCTCAATATGGAAACATGTACACACACACACTCACTTATGCAACACACCAAATTCACACACACAGACACACACATACATCCTCTACACTTCTACAAGGGGATTCTGGGTCTCTGAAGGCCAGTTCTGTCTCTGGGACCTTAGTCTTCACACCAGGACTTGGCTGCTGGTCCCCAAGCAGCTCTCAGGGGAAAGCACAATCTTAAGAATGTTCTCCCCCACATGGATGCTGGCAGAACCCTTAGCCCAGTGTACACCTTCTCAGCCTGACTGGCACAGCTATTCCTCCAAGGAAGGGGGAGCAAAAGACCCCCTCTCACTGAAGCTCAGCCTTTTTCAAGCTTGAGTAGCCTCTGTAATCACAACCAGTTGTACGGTAAACCCTAAGGGGCCTGCTGGATAATACTCTGACCTCCACTAACCAGATACTGACAGCCAGTTACCCAAGGAAGTCACTCTGAGGACAGGGACACAGGGTCAGAAAAAGATTAATCCCCCACAGAGACACTTCGGGTGGCCCTTTTAGCTGAAGGGAGGATGCAAAATTGGGCAGTGAGGAAGCACAGCTAAAATAATAAAAATGGTTCCTTGGTCCTCTGTACCAATGTGTTCACGTTTGCTCTGCTTAGAATCCACCTAACCTGCACCTCATCTATCCCATGCCTGTTATGTACTGGGCACCTGGCACATCTTATCTCACTTGGTCTTTACAACACTGTAGAAATAAGTTATTATTGCCTCCACTTTTGAGTCACTAGAAGGCAACACAGTCTCCAAAGACTGACCAGCTCAACCTTCTTCCCGTAGACAATGCTGATAATAGAAATGGATGCTAGAAAGCTAGGACATATTTTTTGAACAGCGTAGATGCTCAGGAAGCCAGGTATGTGGGCAAACTTGGTAGGCATCTGTTTCGGCTCTTACATTTCCTAATGCTTTTTTTAAGGTGCATGGTTTTCGTTAGCCTGTGGAATTGTACTTTTCCCAACCTCTTTCACTTTCCAAATCACTCTAACAGCCATCATTTCCTTAGGTCTTCTGCAATCTCTGTAAGCCAAGAGGATAAGGTTCCTTTCACTTAATCTGTCCGTAGAAGGACCGTGAAGCCAGAGAGGTAAGATTATTTGTGCAAACCCTCACAGCTAGGGGGCAGCATCCCCGAGGCAGGAGCTACACGCGCCCCACCACACCCAAAACCTTACCTCTTTTAGTTTACACCCACCCACACAGAGCCAACAAGTGATGAGGGCACCTCCTGAGCCACATCAGCCCACCTGACGTTCAAAACTAATATTATTTAAGCTTCTAACAGTTTCTCTTTAATTTTCAGATTAATCAACTAGTCTTTAGGCTTTCTGGAAGATTCATCATTCGCCCTCCAAATACTTGCTCTGAGGATGGGAAAGCTAACCCGGCTGGTAATAGATCACCAAGAATGTTATCTCCAGTTAAGACATCAAGAGGTGTACCCAGATTCGAAGAACTTCCAATTTAATCATTACGACACTTACTAATCTTATCTCTTTCTTTCAAAGATAACCGAGCCCTCACTCGCTGCCGACGGCCTGTCTCGTCACCCACAAGCTGTGCTGCTGCCCCAGAAATGCTTCGATTGCCCGCAGTCCTTCGCCAGATTAGGCCAGTGTCCAGGGCACTGGCTCCTCATCTCACTCGGGCTTATGCCAAAGATGTAAAATTTGGTGCAGATGCCCGAGCCTTAATGCTTCAAGGTGTAGACCTTTTAGCTGATGCTGTAGCCATTACTATGGGGCCAAAGGGAAGGACGGTGATTATTGAACAGAGTTGGGGAAGTCCCAAAGTGACAAAAGATGGTGTGACTGTTGCAAAGTCCATTGACTTAAAAGATAAATATAAAAACATTGGCGCGAAACTTGTTCAAGATGTTGCCAATAACACAAACGAAGAGGCTGGGGATGGCACCACTACTGCTACCGTACTGGCACGCTCCATTGCCAAGGAAGGCTTTGAGAAGATTAGCAAAGGTGCTAATCCAGTGGAAATCAGGAGAGGTGTGATGTTAGCTGTTGATGCTGTAATTGCTGAACTTAAGAAGCAGTCTAAACCTGTGACAACCCCAGAAGAGATCGCCCAGGTTGCTACTATTTCTGCAAATGGAGACAAAGAAATCAGCAACATCATTTCTGATGCGATGAAAAAGGTTGGAAGAAAGGGCGTTATCACAGTAAAGGATGGAAAAACACTGAATGATGAATTAGAAATTATTGAAGGCATGAAGTTTGATAGAGGGTATATCTTTCCATACTTTGTTAATATATCAAAAGGTCAGAAATGTGAATTCCAAGATGCCTATGTTCTGTTAAGTGAAAAGAAAATTTCTAGTGTCCAGTCCATTGTTCCTGCTCTTGAAATTGCCAATGCTCACCGTAAGCCCTTGGTCATAATTGCTGAAGATGTGGATGGGGAAGCTCTAAGCACACTCGTTTTGAACAGGCTGAAAGTTGGTCTTCAGGTTGTAGCAGTCAAAGCTGCAGGTTTTGGTGACAATAGAAAGAACCAGCTTAAAGACATGGCTATTGCTACTGGTGGTGCAGTATTTGGAGAAGAAGGACTAACTCTAAATCTTGAAGATGTTCAGCTTCATGACTTAGGAAAAGTTGGAGAGGTCATTGTGACCAAAGATGATGTCATGCTCTTGAAAGGAAAAGGTGACAAGGCTCAAATTGAAAAGCGTATTCAAGAAATCATCGAGCAGTTAGATATTACAACTAGTGAATATGAAAAGGAAAAACTGAATGAACGTCTGGCAAAACTCTCAGATGGTGTTGCTGTGCTAAAGGTTGGTGGGACAAGTGATGTTGAAGTGAATGAAAAGAAAGACAGAGTTACAGATGCCCTTAATGCTACACGAGCTGCTGTTGAAGAAGGCATTGTTTTGGGAGGGGGCTGTGCCCTGCTTCGGTGCCTTCCAGCCTTGGATTCAATAACTCCAGCTAATGAAGATCAAAAAATTGGTATAGAAATTATTTAAAAAGCACTCAAAATTCCTGCAATGACCATTGCTAAGAATGCAGGTGTCGAAGGATCATTGATAGTTGAGAAAATTTTGCAAAATTCTTCAGAAGTTGGTTATGATGCTATGCTTGGAGATTTTGTGAATATGGTGGAAAAAGGAATCATTGATCCAACTAAGGTTGTAAGAACTGCATTACTGGATGCTGCTGGAGTGGTCTCTCTGTTAACTACAGCAGAAGTTGTAGTCACAGAAATTCCTAAAGAAGAGAAGGATCCTGGAATGGGCGGGATGGGAGGGATGGGAGATAGTATGGGAGGTGGCATGTCCTAATTCCTAGAATAGTGCTTTACCATCATTAATGAGCTGTGAGAGGAAGCTCAAGGCAGCGTTCCTCACCAATAACTTTAAGAGAGGTCAGTTGAAGGAGATGACTGAAGAAAAGGCTGGCTGATGTTTAAGAAGATCACTATAACCATCAGTAACTGGTTTCAGTTGACAACATAGAATGGTTTACTGCTGTCATTGTCCATGCCTACAGATAATTTATTTTGTATTTTTGAATAAAGACATTTGTACATTCCTGGTAAATGAGTATAAGAGCCATGCACCAATGTACTGCTTTCAACTTAAATCACTGAGGCACTTTTACTACTATTCTGTTAAAATCAGGATTTTAGTGATTGCCATCAACAGATGAGAAGTTAAGAAGCAGCCTTTCTGTGGAGGGTAAGAATAATTGTGTACAGAGTAGAGCAATATCCAATTATGTGACAACATTTGTGTAATAAAAATTGTTTAACGTTAAAAAAAAAAAAAAAAAAAAAGATAACCGAGCAGGCAAAGGTGAAATTTGGCTTCCCCTGTTTAATATTTCGGTTACAAATCGGTGAAAATGAGACAGTCAGGAAAGCAAACAGGGACCTCCTGCTGAGCCATTGTCCATCAAAAATTGAAGTTACATTAATGTATTTTTTCTTTTTTCTATATGTAAATTGTTAAGAGAGTAAATCCTAAGAGTTCTCATCACAAGGGAAAAATTTTTTTTTCTTTTATATTGTATCTGTATGTGATGATGGATGTTCACTAGATTTATTGTGGTAATCATTTCATGATGTATGTAAGGCAAATAATCATGCTGTACACCTTAAACTTATACAGTGCTATATGTCAATTATATCTCAATAAAAATGGAAGAAAAAATAAATGAATGAACAAAGGTTATGGAAAAAGAAGTCTTTTTTAACATATGAACATAATCGCTGGGATGAACCCTCCCAAAGCAATGGCATGGGAGACTTTCTGTTTCCCTTGTAGCAAAGACAAATAGGAAACCATATGTGGTTTACAGCTACTTACAGCCCTCTTAGCCATGTTAATGTCCATTAGAAATAATACTATATATATATATATATATATATATATATATATATATACATACATACACACATACAAATATATATGCACACACACATATATATACACACATACAAACAATATATACACAAACACACACACACCCCATAAAATCAAGTCTCAACCAGCAGGTCTCCAGCTCCCTGTGCTAACTCCATCCACGTCATTTATTGCATATCTCAGGTTTCTGGATGACAGCTAATGTAGATTGGTGTGTCTCTAAGATGTATTCTCCCTACTAAAGGATACAACAAGATTGTTTATTACTGAGAGGTTAACATACAGGAAAGGAAGAAATAGACATATTTTGCTAATTGAAATGAGAGGTGCATAAAATATGAATTATGAGTGTTTCTGTTCTCACAGACGCCCTGGAGCCTCAGTTTGCACATGGTCTCTTGTTTTTCCTTGAAAACACATGCTGGTGATGCATGGCAGAGCTTTGGATTCAATTATCAACACTGGGGAGTAAGTTGGCTTTTCAACAAAGGCAATAAATAATCTATACATGGTTTAATGTAAAGCAATGAATATCTTATTCTTAGCAAAAAAATGTGTCCTTTCATGAAAACACTTACACAAGCAACACAGAGCTATCTCTATGGCAGGTTATTTTTGAGAATCTTTATATTTTCTTTAAAGGGGTTGGAGAAGAAACCACTTAAGCAATGCACAGTGCAGTGGGGGCCCTGGTGGCAAATCACACCTCTAATGAAGGCACCAGGCTAACAGACCATCTGTGAAACAATTTTGAGATTCAATTGAAAATGATTTCCTGGCACTCTGTGCAAATGTGCTTGTGTTTCTCCTGCTTGGGGCCAACTACCCTACTGTTTTTGCTTTTCTTGGGAGCAGCTAATGTGTATGATTGCAAACTCCTTAAACACAAAGCCATTTTTAAAATAACATATATTAAGCCTGTTTATATCCTATATTAAAGAAAATCATGTACCCAGTTCTTCCTCTTAATGAAGGCAATAATGATGTTGACAGATGATATAAGCTGCCCTAGGAAATGGGATCAGCCACATTAGGATCTATTTGCCCATGGTTCCTTCTTTGGCTGCAGCCAAGGTCTAGCCAAGGTCTAGCAAGGACAGTTAGGGTCCCCGGGGTGAGAGAGGGAGAATTCTTCCCTCTGGAACACCAGGGGCTACAGAGACAAAGAGCATTGGTGACTGCAATTACATAGGAACTCATCCTTTTATTGATAAAAGAAATGACTGGAAAAGGCCCCAGTTAAGCAGAAAGACTGAGTGGGGAGCATCTGTTCTCTATGCTCCACCATAGGGTGAGGTGTCTTGCATGGCTGCATTTGTGAGACTGTGTTTGCCATTCCTGGTGGCTGTCCTGGAATGCTATTCCTTTTGGCTATAAGTCCCAACCCCATGATCACAGCAGTGGCCTAGTGACCCAGGTCTGGACAAATTATAATTCTCCACTTTCTTGAACACAGTGATAGCTCTGGGTATATATATATATATATGTAACCTAGGCAGGGCCAGTCAGAGAAATAATTCATTTTTTGACAGAAGTGAGAAATGTTGGGGAAAATAAATCTGGGGAAGCAAGCAGCTATCTTCCCCCACTACCTGAAAGAGTCCATCAGCAGAATGAGAGGAAAACAGCACAGAAAAAGAAGAACAAGGAGATAGAAAAATACAGGATGAGAAGGGGGAGTGAGGCCAGATAGCATCATCTTGGGTTCCTGGATTGAGCAGTGCCTGAAGCTAAACCTCTCTGTGGACTTCTCCATAACATGAGTCAACATATCACCTCTTTGCTCATGCAGTTTTGAGTTGGGTTTTCTTTCCTTACAACTGGAAAGAGTCCTGACTAATCAAGTTCTAGTTCCTGAATACAGGGAGCCAGAAGGAAGACCTCTAGGGGCCTCTGTTTCAGACAGTACACACTGCAACACTTACTGAGGCTTTTTGACAAAAACTGGTGCAAGCTCCAAAATGATAAAAACAACATCCCTGCCTCCACCCCTAAGTCTATTATATAACATTAAAAGTGGAATACAAGAAAGAAAGCAATAAGACCAACCTACAAGCTGCAGAATTAGATTATAAACCCAGTTCTCAAAAGCCTTACTTATAGAGCAAGAGCAAAGCCATCATTTGGGATCTTCATATTGTGAAGAGGGGCAGTTTCCCAGGAGGACAACAGCTTCTGATCAAGGATTGGAGAAGCATAAGAAAGAGAGACAGGAGATGGGAGCCAGGGTCACAGATCAGGTCCAGGATCAAGGAAGGAAGTCTGGATAAGTCTCCAAAGACCAAAGACTAAGAGAGAAAAATGTAAGCCAGGAATTCACAGATAGGAGCAAAACAGTGAAAAGCACATCAAGAACAAACACAGCTGGCCTTGGGTGATTGACTAAATGGTGTCATCTGCACCTGGCCCGTGCAAGCCCTCAGCCGAATGGTGCTGAACCTACAGGGGTGAGCAGCGAGGGAAGGGTAGAGAGGGCACAGGCCATTAGTGTACTGGAACAAAGATATCAAGCAAAGCCCTTGATAGACTCAAATGAAACACTGAAGCCCCTAAAGAGCACAGACATTAACATCTAGAAATAGACTTGGGTGATTTAAGAAGGAGAATGATGCAAAGAAATCACTGGTCCACATCCCAGTTTCCTCTGGGATGCCTTCACCCAAGAGTGACAATCAGTTCTCATGAGAGCAACAAGCCTGGTCTGATGGACATTGACCCTGCAGCGTTATAGGATTTTTCATGGTACGATTGTGATTATACTGAGCATAAAGCTCACTGCACCATGATGAACATCTGGTCTGGAATATATTGCCTCAGACAGCCATCCAGATCCTCTTCAATCTGCAATCAACACAGCAGAAGCCTACAGCAATCACAGGGAATTCCAGGGAGTAGATTTTCTCTATAATCCACCATGTCACACTTGGAGAGTGACCACAGGATGGGCATCTGCCTCCTGCTCATGTCCCTTGCAGGACACAGGACAACATCCCAGCAGAAAAGACTGCACAGTTGTTCTATGCCAGAAGAGAAGGATGGATTGGAAACGAGTTTCTGTGGGCAAGCCTGGCATGTCTGTGGACTCATGTCACCCATGGGTGAGCTTTTCAGTGGCACCAGAGAAAGAAGGACATCAGGGCATCACAAGCCCCTAAGCAATTCCTGGACAAATAAATTGAATGACATTCAATAAAATGATATGCACCATTTTCTGAACAGCTTTCATAACTATGGAGAAACTTTTGGAAAGTATAAAGAAGTGCACTGGGGAGTAAGCAAACAGAAGTCAGCGGTGGGACCGCTGGGGTCATGGAGGAAGAAGAGGAATATGTGTAGCCCTGAGTGCTGCTGTGCTCTCTCAGCAAGTCACCAAACTCTCTGAGCCTCCCTCTCCTCAACTGGAAACTAGAGGGAGGATGGCTGGTCTCACACCCAAAGAGGACCTGGGTCTCTTCTCTTTTGGATGCTGATACCACCAGTACACTAAGTCTCTGTGGTGAAGGGTCACCACCTGCGTGCTCCAGGCTGTCTTGTAGTTGAGGCACGATGATCTCACAAACTGGGTGTGCCCACACTTTTCTACACAGAACCGGTAAAGGGAACTGGACTAAGCAATTACAAGGTCTAAGGATTCTGGGAGCTCTGGAAAGTTTCCTGCTGACCCTCAACATACTTCTGTCCTTTGCCATAAATTTCATCATCAAGCCATAGACATGAAATCAGATTGGCCCAGGTTTCTAAGAGGTTGTACCACTATCAACTCTGGTCACTTGGGCAAGTACTCACTTTTTTTTTTAATTGGGGTATAGTTGTTTTACAATGTTGTGTTAGTTTCTACTGTACAGCAAAGTGGAGTTCCCTGTGCTATACAGCAGGTTCTCATTAGTTATCTATTTTATACATATTAGTGTATATATGTCAATCCCAATCTCCCAATTCATCCCCCAGTTTCCCTCCTTGGTGTCCATACATTTGTTCTCTACATCTCTGTCTCTATTTCTGCCTTGCAAACCAGTTCATCTGTATCATTTTTCTAGATTCCACATGTATGCTTTAATATACGATATTTGTTTTTCTCTTTCTGACTTACTTCACTCTGTATGACAGTCTCTAGTTCCGTCTACATCTCTACAAAGGACCCAATTTCATTCCTTTTTATGGCTGAGTAATATTCCATTGTATATATGCACCACAGCTTTTTTATCCATTCATCTGTCGATGGACATTTAGGTTGTTTCCATGACCTGGCTATTGTAAATAGTGCTGCAATGAACACTGGGGTGCATATGTCCTTTTGAATTATGGTTTTCTCTGGGTATATGTCAAGTAGTCACCTTTTATAAACCTCAGATTGCATTTCTGAAAATGGGTAATAATATCCAATGGAGTCCTGGATATGAAAGTTTTGTAAACCATGAAGAATTAAACAAATGCCCTCACCAAAGTTACTATTCAAAAACAATAAATAGTTCAATACCTCTTAGGATGAACATTGCTGAGGCAGGAGCAATACAAGCTTATCCATCATTTATTCACAGAATTACAAAATATTAGACCCAGAGATAACCTGTCAAGTTTTTCCAATTCAACCCTTTAACCTCATAAAGGAGGAAATTAAAGCCCAGGAGAGGTCAAGTGACCAAAATTACAGGTCAAACAACAAGCACCTGACCCCCTGAAGTCCCAGAGCAGAGTCTCCACATAGCCTTTTTGCTAGTTGGGAATCAGGCCTCCTTAGAATATTAAACATGAAAGAATCATAAGTGAGAGACAGGAATCATTAGGACAAGGCACCGACAGCTGATCTCACTGCTCTGTGCACCAACTGGGAATGCCCGTTGGGGGGCGCCATCACAGTGGACCGAGCAGGCTTCCAGTCATCATGGATCAGGGTTCAAACCCCAGCATGGAATCTCTCATCATGGATTTCTCATGTATTCAATCCTGGCAATCATAATGGCTTGACGGGGCTGTGGTGAGGGTTAAATTAAATGAGGAAGTTGACCGTGGAGTCTAGCTGATTTTGTATTCTAATCACAAGAGCCTTCTGGAGACTCCCAGGACAGTCATGCAGCAGAGGGGTGGAGGCTGAGCCTGACGACAGTCACATGCATCTGGGGTGAGGGTGTCTAGGTCAGGGGTGGGACTTGGGAACTGCCCCCAACCCCTCCTAGACACCCAGGCCCCTCCAGACTCCACCCCCACCCACACCAGCAGACATCAGATATCAGAAAACCAGGCACTTAGACAGACAAAGCTGAGAAGTAGTGGCAATTGGGCCCCTACCAAGGGCAGAATGGGCTTCCAGACCCATCTATAGAACAGCTTCTGGACCAGATAAAACCTGGGAAGAATCTAGGAGAACAGGCCTTCCCTTTTCAGGGAGGTGGAACAGTCTACCCTCAGGTAGCACTATTTCAAAGGAAAGCACCAAAAGCCTTAGAAAGAAGTTTACTCTGTCCAGCCCACTGATGGGGCTCAGGGGCTGGGCCTACATGGGCTCCAAACCTGTCACTTCTGCCCCAGAGAGGCCTCTCCTAGTCCAGATCCAAGCCAGTCCAAGCAGCTGACCACAGTCAAGGCCTTAACGAGTGGAAACGGCAGAGAAAGGTCATGCCTCGGAGGGCAGAAAAAAATAGAAAATCATTATTAAATGAAAGGTTACCCCCACCAAATTTCAGAAGACTAAGTTGTTCAAGATAGCAGCAGCCAGCCTCAGTCTTTGGGGTCTTTGGGGATAGTGCCAGGGCTCTGTCTGTGCCTACAATCTGCAGAGGTCCTACTCCAGCCACTGCCAATTACTCATTTCAGACCCCTCCCCTGAACTGACGGTTCTTACATCCATCCACTGACCATGAGAGTGGTTTGGTTTCTTTTAAATGACGCTGCTGAGAACTACCCTCTCTCTCCAAAGACAGGGGACAGCAGAATATATCAAAACATGTTCCATGAGATACCATTTGGTTGGAATGTTACTAGGATACTCTAGTAGACTCAGGGAAGCTTGGTGCTGGATGTACCATAGAATGGAAAAATGCCACTGATTTCCTGAAGATTGTGCTCTTTCTGAGTACTTACAAAGACAGGGGTTCAGTCAGCTGTTAAATAGCACTAAGGGTAAAAACAAGGAAGTGGGGTAGGTGAGGTAAAAGCATAACCTCTGTACTCAGAGTCTCTTTCACATTTCAGCTCTGCCAGTTAGTAGCTCTGTGACCTTGTAAATGTAGTTAATCTCTGATTCTCAGTTTCCTACTCTATAAAATATGGATAAGGAAACCTACCTATAAGGCCATCATGAGAATTACAGAAAATTTATATAAAGTGCTTATTTCAGTTTCTGTCACATAAGTGCTTAGTAAATGATACTTTCAATAATAATTCTGTCTCCTCCTCCCCTTCCTCTCTCTCCTCCTCCTCCTTAAAATCAAATCAAATGTTGCCTGAAGTATTCTGTCCCTTTGCCCCAGTTCTGCCTTTTAAGACCCCACAATAGCAGCAGAGCCATGGGAAAAACAACCAGCCAAACCCAGGTTTAAAATTCTGGCAGTTATGCCTGGTTGCTAATTTTCTTAAAAGGTAAAGATAAACATACAAATTATCTTCTTAAAAACAACCAACCAAAAAAAAAAAAAAAAAAAAAAGGAAAAAACCCTATTTTATAGTCAAATATAGCTCAAAAAAAGCTTGCTAAAATTGGCAAAACATTTCATGTCTGGCTGAGAGGTAATGTAAGAAATGTATTCAGTTCAGCCCACATGTAAAGATTTTATAAAGCAATTAGAGAACCAGCCAAATAAATACAGTTGACCCTTGGACAACACGAGGGTTAATCTGCTAATAAATTATAGCTGGCCTGCATCCCTGGTTCCTAGCATCCAAGGATTCAACCTACCATGGACCATGCAGGACTGTAGTGTTTACCAGTGAAAAATATCTACACGTAAGTGAACCCGTGCCCCTCAAACCCGAGTTGTCAAAGGTCGACTGCACTCATACGTGGAGGTTGTTTCTCCTCTTGATCTGCATGTTCTGGTTTCAGCACTTGTTCCTTTTGTGTCACTGATGGATCGCTCCCATTTCTGAAAAAGCTAGTCGTCTGGGGACAGGAACTACGGAGACACCCAGCTTTGAGTCTCCAGAATGTGGCAAATAATCTCTTCTTAGCAGGTGATAGCGGACATCAACTCCAGTAGAAACATCTCGGGGTGTTGAAGTCTTGGCTCAGATGGCCCTTCTTTCTCTAACACAGCTTCATTCCTTCCTTCCACAGGAATGGCCCTCATTAACCTGACCCTCCAAGCCAGGGCCACTTAGAGCAGGGACAAACTCTCTTCCCAAATTGGGTCAGCTAGAGCCCCTTATCTGATCATTCTGATTTGGAACCCACAATGAGAGTTGAACCCCTGGAAGAGAAGGAACAGTGATATCCACCTGTGGGCTGCAGGCTGCCACATCCCACATCATGCTCCAAGAGATTGAGAAAGCTGGGACGCACTGAGAGGTAAAGAAATGATAAGTAGGAGGAGTTTCAAAACGGCAGAAGAGTAAGAAGTTGAGATCACCTTCCTCCCCACAAACAAATCAGAAAAACATCTACATGAGGAACAACTCCTACAGAACACCTACTGAACGCTGGCAGAAGAACTCAGACCTTCCAAAATGCAAGAAACTTCCCACGTACCTGGGTAGGGCAAAAGAAAAAAGAAAAAACAGAGACAAAGAATAGGGACGGGACCTGCTCCAGTGGGAGGGAGCTGTGAAGGAGGAAAGGTGTCCACACACTAGGAAGCCCCTTCGCAGGCAGAGACTGCGGGTGGCAGAGGGGGGAAGCTTCGGAGCCACGGAGGAGAGCACAGCCACAGGGGTGCGGAGGGGAGCGCAGCCACAGGGGTGCGGAGGGCAAAACGGAGAGATTCCCACACAGAGGATGGGTGCCAACCAGCACTCACCAGCCCAAGAGGCTTGTCTGCTCACCCCCTGGGGCAGAGGGGGGCTGGGAGCTGAGGCTCGGGCTTCGGTCAGATCGCAGGGAGAGAACTGGGGTTGGTGGCGAGAACACAGCCTGAAGGGGCTAGTGCACCACAGCTAGCTGGGAGGGAGTCCGGGAAAAAGTCTGGAGCTGCCAAAGAGACAAGAGATTTTTTCTTCCCTCTTTGTTTCCTGGTGCGTGAGGAAGGGGATTCAGAGGGCCGCCTAAATGAGCTCCAGAGATGGGTGCGAGCCTCAACTATCAGCGCGGACCCCAGAGATGGGCATGGGACGCTAAGGCTGCTGCCGCCACCAAGAAGCCTGTGTGCAAGCACAGGTCACTATCGACACTGCCCCTCCCGGGAGCCTGTGCAGCCCACCACTCCCAGGGTCCCGTGATCCAGGGACAACTTCCCCGGGAGAACACATGGCGTGCCTCAGGCTGTTGCAACGTGACGCCAGCCTCTGCTGCCTCAGACTCACCCGGCATTCCGTACCACTCCCTCCCCCAAGCCTGAGTGAGCCAGAGCACCCTAATCAGCTGCTACCTTAACCCGCTACAGTCTGAGTGAAGAACAGACGCCCTCAGGTGACCTACACGCAGAGGCGGGGCCAAATCCAAAGCTGAACCCCAGAAGCGGTGAAAACAAAGAAGAGAAAGGGAAATCTCACCCAGCAGCCTCAGGAGCAGCAGATTAAATCTCCACAATCAACTTGATGTACCCTGCATCTCTGGGATACCTGAATAGACAACGAATCATCCCAAATTGAGGTGGTGGACTTTGGGAGCAACGATATACATATATTTTTCCTTTTTCTCTTTTTGTGAGTGTGTATGTGTATGCTTCTGTGTGTGATTTTGTCTGTATAGCTTTGCTTTTACCATTTGTCCTAAGGTTCTGTCTGTCCATTTTTTGTTTGTTTGTTTGTTTGTTTTAGTGTAGATTTTAGCGCTTGTTACCATTGGTGGATTTGTTTTTTTGGTTTAGTTGCTGTCTTCTTTCTTTCTTTCTTTCCTTTTTCTTTTTTTAATTACTTTTAAATTTTTTAAATTTTTGATAATTATTTTTTATTGTCATGACTTTTTTATTTTATTTTATTTTTTTCTTTCTTTCCTTCTATTTTTCTCCCTTTTATTCTGATCCATGTGGATGCCAGGGTCTTGGTGCTCTGGCCGGGCATCAGGCCTCTCTGAGGTGGGAGAGTTGAGTTCAGGATATTGGTCCACCAGAGACCTCCCAGCTCCACATAATATCAAATGGCAAAAATCTCCCAGAGATCTCCATCTCAATGCCAAGACCCAGCTCAACTCAACGACCAGAAAGCTACAGTGCTGGACACCCTATGCCAAACAAATAGCAAGACAGGAACACAAGCCCACCCATTAGTAGAGAGGCTGCCTAAAATCATAATAAGGTCACAGACACCCCAAAACACACCATCAGAAGCAGACCTGCTTATCAGAAAGACAAGTTACAGCCTCATCCACCAGAAAACAGGCACCAGTCACCTCCACCAGCAAGCCTACACAACCCAGTGAACCAACCTTAGCCACTGAGGACAGACAACAAAAACAACGGGAAATACGAAGCTGCATGCTGGGAAAAGGAGACCCCAAACACAGTAAGTTAAGCAAAATGAGAAGACAGAGAAACACACAGCAGGTGGAGGAACAAGGTAAAACACCACCAGACCAAACAAATGAAGAGGAAATAGGCAGTTTACCTGAAAAAGAATTCAGTATACTGATAGGAAACATGATCCAAAATCTTGGAAATAGAATGGAGAAAATTCAAGAAACAATTAACAAGGACCTAGAAGAACTAAAGATCAAACAAACAATGATGAACAACACAATAAATGAAATTAAAAATTCTCTAGAAGGAATCAGTAGCAGAATAACTGACAGAAGAACGGATAAGTGACCTGGAAAATAAAATAGTGGAAATAACTACCACAGAGCAGAATAAAGAAAAAAGAATGAATAATTGAGGGCAGTCTCAGAGACTTCTGGGACAACATTAAATGCACCAGCATTTGAATTATAGGGGTCCCAGAAGAAGAAGAGAAAGAAAGGGAATGAGAAAATATTCAAAGAGATTATAGTTCAAAACTTCCCTAATAGGGAATAGTTAATCAAGTCCTGGAAGCACAGAGAGTCCCACACAGGATAAATCCAAGGAGAAGCATGCCAAGGCACATATTAATCAAATTATCAAAAATTAAATACAAAGAAAAAATATTAAAAGCAGCAAGGGAAAAACAACAAATAACATACAAGGGAATCCTCAGAAGGTTAACAGCTGATCTTTCAGCAGAAACTCTGCAAGCCAGAAGGGAGTGGCAGGACATATTTAAAGTGATGGAATGGAAAAACCTACAGCCAAGATTACTCTACCCAGCAAGGATCTCATTCAGATTCGATGAAGAAATTAAAACCTTTACAGAAAAGCAAAAGCTAAGAGAACTCAGCACCACCAAACCAGCTTTACAACAAATGCTAAAGGAACTTCTCTACGCAGGGAAAAAAGGAGAAGGAAACGACCTACAATAACAAACCCAAAACAATAAAGAAAATGGTAATAGGACCATACATATCAATAATTACTTAAATGTAAATGAATTAAATGCTCCAACCAAAAGACATAGACTGGCTGAATGGATACAAAAACAAGACCCGTATATATGCTGTCTACAAGAGACCCACTTCAGACCTAGGGACACATACAGACTGAAAGTGAGGGGATGGAAAAAGGTATTCCATGAAAATGGAAATCAAAAGAAAGCTGGAAGAGCAATTCTCATATCAGACAAAATTGACTTTAAAATAAAGACTATTACAAGAGATAAAGAAGGACACTCCATAATGATCAAGGGATCAATCCAAGAAGAAGATATAACAATTGTAAATATTTATGCACCCAACATAGGAGCACCTCAATACATAAGGCAAATGCTAACAGCAATAAAAGGGGAAATCAACAGTAACACAATCATAGCAAGGGACTTTGACACTCCAATTGCACCAATGGACAGATCATCCAAAATGAAAATAAATAAGGAAACACAAGCTTTAAATGATACATTAAACAAGATGGACATAACTGATATTTATAGGACATTCCATACAAAAACAATAGAATACACTTTCTTCTCAAGTGCTCATGGAACATTTTCCAGGATAGATCATATCTTGGGTCACAAATGAAGCCTTGGTAAATTTAAGAAAATTGAAATTGTATCAAGTATCTTTTCCAACCACAATGCTATGAGACTACATATCAGTTACAGGAAAAACTGTAAAAAATACAAACACATGGAGACTAAACAGTACATTACTTAATAACCAAGAGATCACTGAAGAAATCAAACAGGAAATCAAAAAATACCTAGAAACAAAGGTCAATGAAAACATGATGACCCAAAACTTTTGGGATGCAGCAAAAGCAGTTCTAAGAGGGAAGTTTATAGCAATACAATCCTACAGTAAGAAACAAGAAACATCACAAACAAAGAACCTAACCTTATACCTAAAGCAATTATAGAAAGAAGAACAAAAAAAACCCAAAGTTAGCAGAAGGAAAGAAATCATAAAAATCAGATCAAAAAGAAATGAAGGAAACAATAGCAAAGATCAATAAAACTAAAAGCTGGTTCTTTGAGAAGATAAACAAAATTGATACACCATTAGCCAGACTCATCAAGAAAAAAAGGGAGAAGACTCAAATCAATAGAAATAGAAATGAAAAAGGAGAAGTAACAAATGACACTGCAGAAGTTCAAAGGATCATGAGAGATTACTACAAGCAACTATATGCCAATAAAAGGGACAATCTGGAAGAAATGGACAAATTCTTCCAAAATCACAACCTTCCGAGACTGAACCAGGAAGAAATAGAAAATATAAACAGCCCAATCACAAACACTGAAATTGAAACTATGATGAAAAACCTTCCAACAGACAAAAGCCCAGGACCAGATGGCTTCACAAGTGAATTCTATCAAACATTCAGAGAAGAGCTAACACCTATCCTTCTCAAACTCTTCCAAAATATAGCAGAGGGAGAAACATTCTATGAGGCCACCATCACCCTGACACCAAAACCAGACAAAGATGTCAAAAGAAAGAAAATTACAGACCAATATCACTGATGAACATAGATGCAAAAATCCTCAACAAAATAGTAGCAAACAGAATCCAACAACACATTGAAAGGATCATACACAATGATCAAGTGGGGTTTATCCCAGGAATGCAAGGGTTCTTCAATATATGCAAATCAATCAATGTGTTACACCATATTAACAAATTGAAGAATAAAAATCATATAATCATCTCAATAGATGCAGAAAAAACTTTTGACAAACCCACAGTTAACATTGTCCTCAATGGTGAAAAACAAAACCATTTCCACTAAGATCAGTAACAAGACAAGGTTGCCCACTCTTACCACTATTATTCAACATTATTTTGGAAGTTTTAGCCACAGCAATCAGATAAGAAAAACAAATAAAAGGAATCCAAATTGGAAAAGAGGAAGGAAAGCTGTCACTGTTTGCAGATGACATGATACTATACATAGAGAATCCTAAAGATGCTACCAGAAATCTACTGGAGCTAATCAATGAATTTGGTAAAGTAGCAGGATACAAAATTCATGCACAGAAATCTCTTACATTCCTATACACTGATGATGAAAAATCTGAAAGAGAAATTAAGGAAACCCACCCATTTACTATGGCAACAAAAATAATAAAATACCAGGTATAAACCTGTGTAAGGAGAGAAAAGACCTGTATGCAGAAAACTATTAGACACTGATGAAAGAAATTAAATATGATACATACAGATGGAGAGATATACCATGTTCTTGGATTGGAAGAATCAACAATGTGAAAATGACTCTACTACCCAAAGCAATCTACAGATTCAATGCAATCCCTATCAAACTACCACTGGCATTTTTCACAGAACTAGCACAAAGAATTTCACAATTTGTATGGAAACACAAAGGACCCCGAATAGCCAAAGCAATCTTGAGACAGAAAAACAGAGCTCCAGGAATCAGGCTCCCAGACTTCAGACTATACTAGAAAGCTACAGAAATCAAGACAGTATGGTATTGGCACAAAAACAGAAATATAGATCAATGGAACAGGATAGAGAGCCCAGAGATAAACTGATGCACATATGGTCACCTTATTTTTGATAAAGGAGGCAAGAATATACAATGGAGAGAGACAGCCTCTTCAATAAGTGGTGCTAGGAAAACTGGACAGCTACATATAAAAGAATGAAATTAGAACAATCCTTAACACCATACACAAAAATAAACTCAAAATGGATTAAAGACCTAAATGTAAGTCCAGACACTATAAAACTCTTAGAGGAAAACATAGGCAGTACACTCTATGACATAAATCACAGCAAGATCTTTTTTGACCCACTTCCTAGAGAAATGGAAATAAAAACAAAAATAAACAAATGGGACCTAATGAAACTTAAAAGCTTTTGCACAGCAAAGGAAACCATAAACAAGATGAAAAGACAACCCTCAGAATGGGAGAAGATATTTGCAGATGAAGCAACTGACAAAGGCTTAATCTCCAAAATTTACAAGCATCTCATGCAACTCAATATCAAAAACACAAACAACCCAATCTAAAAATGAGCAGAAGACCTAAATAGACATTTCTCCAAAGAAGATATACAGATTGCCAACAAACACATGAAAGAATGCTCAACATCATTAATCATTAGAGAAATGCATATCAAAACTACAATGAGGTATCATCTCACACCGGTCAGAATGGCCATCATCAAAAAATCTACAAACAATAAATGCTGGGGAGGGTGTGGAGAAAGGGGAACCCTGTTGCACTGTTGGTGGGAATGTAAATTGATACAACCACTATGGAGAACAGTATGGAGGTTTCTTAAAAAACTAAAAAAAGAACTATCATATGACCCAGCAATCCCACTACTGGGCATGTACCCTGAGAAAACCATAATTCAAAATAGTCATGTACCACAATGTTCATTGCAGCTGTATTTACAATAGCCAGGATATGGAAGCAACCTAAGTGTCCACTGACAGATGAATGGATAAAGAAGATGTGGCACATATATACAATGGAATATTACTCAGCCATGAAAAGAAATGAAATTGAGTTATTTGTAGTGAGGTGGATGAACCTAGAGTCTATCATACAGAATGAAGTAAGTCAGACCGAGAAAAACAAATATCATATGCTAACACATATACATGGAGTCTAAAAAAAAAAAAAAAAAAGGTCATGATGAACCTAGGTGCAGGATGGGAATAAGATGCAGACGTACCAGAGAATGGACTTGAGGACACGGAGAGGGGGAAGGGTAAGCTGGAACAAAGTGAGAGAGTGGCATGGACATATAAAGACTACCAAATGTAAAATATATAGCTAGTGGGAAGCAGCCGCATAGCACAGGGAGATCAGCTCGGTGCTTTGTGACCACCTAGAGTGGTGGGATAGGAAGGGTGGGAGGGAGGGAGACGCAAGAGGGAAGGGATGTGGGCATATATGTATATGTATAGCTGATTCACTTTGCTATAAAGCAGAAACTAACATGCCATTGTAAAGCAATTATACTCCAATAAAGATGTTTAAAAAAAATAAAAGAAAAAAGAAATGATAAGTACGCAGAGGGTGAAGCTCTTTGCATGTGAAATAGGTTCACAGGTACTGTTCATTTTCTTAAAAAAAAATAACTATACCTCTATCAGTCATCTATCTATCTATGCCTGTGAATTCATACACACACATTCATACACATATGCTCATATATGTGTACATACATACGTATGTGTGCTTGTGTGTAATTATCCATATTAGCTAAGGATAGGCTAAACCTGGGGTTACCAAACAATGGCCTATAGCTCAAATCTGGCCCCAACCTCTTTTTGTATATAGAGTTTTATTGGAACACAAGCATGATAGGTAATGAATAGTCACTCACATATTGTCCATGATAGTTTTCAAGCTACAGTGGAATTGTGACAGAGAACATATGGACCACAAAGCCTGAAATATTTATTATATGGCCTTTACCCACCCCTGGTTTAAACAGTCTCTATTGTCATAAATAACTAATATCTTCTGAATATCCATATGTGCCCAGCACCGTATCAGGCGCTATAAAGATGACAAACATAATGTCATATATGCTTCTTGTGTTTAAGTTCTGTGTTTACAAGATGTGCAAACAATTCCCTTCAAGAATGGGGAATTTTGATGGCAGTAAACTGTTTTTCTTTCCTTTTCTCCTTATCTTTCTAAACAGTTAACACTTGCATATTTTCATAGAATACACATCTCTCTTTTTATTGAATAAATGCAATTCACTGTGGAATTAGTGGACCCTTCACTGTTTTCCCTAGTGAGTTTCTTAAACTATGTGCAATTCTTAACTAAGAGAGCATGTATAATAATTCAGAGTGTGGCATCTGGCCACAGACTGGAGTAGGCATCCCACCTCCACAACTTGAGAAAGTTCCTTAATCTGACCGTGCCTCAGTTTCTTCAAATGTAAAATGGGGTAATAACAGAATTGTTTTAATGATTATGTGAGCTAATGCATGTAAAGCCGTTAGAATTGTGCCTGACACACAAAACATATTCAACTAGGATTAGCTGTTTTTATATTAGGGAAACTATGCCATCAAATATCAACATAAATAATTTGGAAACCTCAGTAATGTTCTAGGTGCTGTTCCAATCCCAGGGAAGACAAACTTTCTTTTTCCAAGGTGTCAGCTTAAAAAATAGAGTTTAATAGGGTTTTCCTTTATATGAGAAATTGTGAACCCATGTTCTCCTCCAGCTATATCCTTGTATAAGCTGGATGCCCCTCTCCAGAAGGAAGAGTGTAAGCTTTAATTGAACAATTGCTACTATCCCCAGGCTGTTCCCACAAGCCACCAAGACACAGCTTTGCTGCTTCCCAGGCCAATGTGCCTTCCAAACAGCTATGGCAACAGGGGGCCAACAGGGACCCACAAAACACCAGTCTGGTTATGATGGCTTGGCCACATCAGCAGGAGAAACAAAGGTTTCCTAAGTAGGCATGGATTACAGGTTCTACAAACTCAGTAAAATCCCTTTTATCTGAAAAGCAAATCCTTCCCCTGGTCCTTGTGACACCATCCTTTGCACAGCACACAACCAGCACCCTCCGCCCCTCCTAGTTTTCCCAAACTTGCTTCAAACTGTCTTCCACTTACCAATCTACTTCCTCTTCCCACTCTTCCATTCACCTTCCCACTTCTCTACCAAATGAGTCCTTGCTCATATCAAGGACTCCAGTGACCTCCGTGTTGCCAAAGGCAAAGGACGTCTCACAGTCTTTGTGGTAGAGTATCGCCCAGTGGCTTTGACCACTTAGGGTTCCTTCCACCTGCAGATAGATACTCCTTCCTGAGCTCCACCACCTTACACTCTCCTGATTTCTGCTTACCTCTCTGGGTACTTTCTGAGGCTCCTTTCCTCGCTTCTTCTCCACCTGACTACTGTTTCAGGGGGTTTTGCTGGGACCTGTTCTCTATCTGTACTCCCTTCCTTGGTGACCTCGCTTTGTTCTGTGGCTATATTGTTGTCTTACATATTTATATATGCACGTTTCCTTCTCCCATGACCTCCAGCTCAAATAAACTACTCAACTTCAGGGCCTGAGACATCTCAAACATAATGCACTCACCATGACGCTCTTGATCCAGCCCTTCTGTCCATACACACCAGCGTATTTCCACTCTCACATAAATAAAGGTTATCATTGGTTTCTGTCGTGTTCCTCATCCACACCCATCCAATCCATTAAAAGTCTTGTCTGCCTCATGCGTCTCCCTCCCACCCTCCTTATCCCACCCCTCTAGGTTGTCACAAAGCACGGAGCTGATCTCCCTGTGCTATGCAGCTGCTTCCCACTAGCTATCAGTTTTACACTTGGTAGTATATATAAGTCCATACCACTCTCTCACTTTGTCCCAGCTTACCCTTCCCCCTCCCTGTGTCCTCAAGAACAACACACCATTATAAAGCAATTATACTCCAATAAAGATGTAAAAAAAAAAAAAGTCCTATCTGGTTCTCTCTCCAAGGCACACTGCTCTATCCAGCAACCTCCTTGTCTTCTTCCATCCTAATAGTATAACCATCACCATGTCTTTCTGGGACTATGCTTATAGACTCCTTGACCCCGTTCATTTCCCATACAATTCATTCTCCAAAGAGCAGCCAGAAAAAGTTTTGAAATCGAAATCAGATCATATCACTCTCTGTTTAAAACCCATTAATGTTTCCCGTTGCACTTGCAATAAAAGCCAGTGACGGCCCTGCGTGAACTGGCTTCCTTCAACTTTCCAGCCTCTACTTATGTGGTTCAGACCCACTGCCCTGACCATAACTTTAATTTCCACCATCCTTTACCTCTCTGAAAATATTATTCTCATTGTCCAGGAGTCATCTCAACTCAAATATCCTCTTCTCAGATAAATCTTCCCTGAAGATATTATCCAAGTGAGTCTCTCTTCTATGTGGCATTTTATGCATCTAATGTCCTGTTTTATAGATTTCCTTTCTTTTCTTTCTTGTTCTTGATTCTCATCCTCTTTATATTGATTTGGCTATTTTCCCTCCTCTTATCTTTCATTCTTTGTTATTTATTAGTTATACACTCTATCATTTCATATGTTGGCCACAAAATTGAAATACACACACTTACCCTAACGATATCCTTAATTTCTTGCCAATTTAAGGGGTTCAGAATGTTTATCACCTGTCACTTTATTTAGTCCCCCCTTTCCCAAATTATATTATTGTTAGGAGTTTTAGGACTAGTTTAACTTTTGAAACTCTAAAAATAAATTATTGCTAACGTTTCATACAGTGACTATTTATTTAGATTTTCTCCAGGTTTTTGTCCACTATTCCTTCTTTTACCTCCCTGGGATCATTTTCCTTTTTCTGAAGTATATACTTTCAATATCCTTGGAATAGGGACTGTTTTACTGAATTCTGTTTTATTTTTTAATCTGTTTCATTTTTCATTATTCCTAAAGAGGGTTTGCAGAATATACAATTCTATTTTGATGATTTGAAGATATTGTTACACTGTATATGGGCTTCAATTATTTCCTTATTAACTATCTATCTAGTCATGTTCCTTTGAAGGTACCATGTCTTCTCTCTGACTCTTTTTAAGACTTCTTTCTTTTTGGAGTTCTGTTGTTTTACTACACACTACTCTGTATGCTGCTTCAGGTTCACTGGGTTTCCTAAAACAGAGAGATGGAGCCTTTCATAAATTCTAGAAAGTTCACACTCATTATCTTTTTTGCATTATTGTCCAGCCTTCCTGTTCTCTCCTCCCAAGACTCTGATCAATATACTTGAAACCTCTCACTCATATCTCTTGTGCTCTCATAATTTCCATTTTCTTTGCCCTCTGAAGTTCATTCCAAGTGCATATCTTTAAATATATATTCCAGTCAATGACAATTTGCTATCTGGCATTACCTAGTCTTATGTTTAACACATTCCTGAGGTGCTGTTATTTTTAATAAACTTTTTTAAAATTTTGAAATAAGTTTAAACTTACAGAAAAGATACAAAAATAGTGCACAGAGTTCCCATATACTCCTCACTCAGTTCCCTCATTGCTAACATCTTACATTACCATGGCACATTTGTCAACATTTAAAAACTGCCAACAATACAATACTACTCACTAAATTACAGATATTATTTGGATTTCACCAGTTTTTCTATGAATGTCCTATTTCTGCTCCAGGATCCAATCCAGGGTATGGCATTGTATCTACTCATTATGCTTCCTTAGTCTCCCCTAAACATTTCACAGGTTTTCCTACTTTTAATGGTTTACAGTCTTGAGTCATACTGTCCAAGTAACCTGAAGAATGTCCTCCAGTTTGGTTTTGTCTGATGTTTCACTTTTGGTTTTGTTTGTTTGTTTTTATGACTAGCCTAGAATGAATTTATAGGTGGAGTGCCCTTCTTGTCACATCCTACCCGGAGCTACACGACATCCACAGGTCATGTCTGGGGATGTTAATCTTCACCACTTGCTTAAGGTGATGTCTGCCAGGCTTCTCCACTGTAAGTGACTATCTCCACCTTTCCTGTTCTTCAGAAGCAAGTCACTATGTCCATCCTCAAGGAGGGGTGCACATTCCTGAATTTTTAAATTCAATTGTTATCTTTTTTGTTTTAAAGTTTTATTTGTTTCTTTTACAAATCTGGCTGGTCAATTTTGACTGTCTATGATTTCTGTTTATACTTTCAACCCCATATTTTATGTCCTTAAACATTTAAACATCCTTATTTTATGTTTTGTATCTGGCAAGTCCAGCACCTGGAGGGTTTGCAGGTCTGATTCTGCAGTGTTTTGTTTCTGCTGACTTTCATGCATGGTGGCCAGTTTCCTCATATGTTTAAGGAATTTTACAGTTATGAGCTCAGGTTCCTTAGAACTTTATTTTTGAGAATTCCGTGAGGCTGATGTTTAAAATTATTGCTCCAGAGATAATTTCAGCTTGATTCTGACATTATCTATAGGTACTACTAACTTAGGTCTACTTTAAATTAAAATTTTCAACCCCCATCATCTCTGGGCCTAGGCAACCACTAAGCTACTTTCTGTCTCTATAAATTTGCCTCTTCTGGACATTTCATATAAATTAAATCATACAAATGAGATCCTCTATGACTGGCTTCTTTCATTCAGCATAATGTTTTCAAGGTTCATTCAAGTTGTAGCATGTGTCAGCACTTTGTTTCTTTTGATTAGCAAATAATATTCCATTGCAAAGATAGACCACTTTTTATCAATTCATCAAGTCATGGCCATTTGGATTGTTTCCATTTTTTGGCTATTATGAGTTATGCTACTATGAACATTTGTGTACAATTTGTGTGTGTAAGTGTGTGTGTATGTGCAAATGTTTTCATTTGGGGGTGTATATCTAAGAGTGATGTTGCTGGACTGTATGGTAACTCCATGTTTAATCATTTGCAGAACTGCAAGACTATTTTCCAAATAAGCTGAACCATTTTACATTACCACCAGCAGTGTATGAAGGTTCCAATTTCTCCACATCTTCACCAACACTTTTTAATTCTCTGTCCTTTTGACTATAGCATCCTAGTAGGTGTGAAGTGGTGTCCCATTGAGCTTTTGACTTGCATTCCCCTAATGGCTAATGATGTTGAGCATCTTTTTCCATGATTGTTGGAAATTTGTTTATCTTCTTTGCACAACTGTCTATACAGATTGTTTGTGCCTTTTTAAAAATTGGGGTTTTGTCTTTTTATTATTGAATGTTATTTACATACTCTTGGTAAAAGTCTCATCAGATATATAACTTGAAAACATTTTTTACCACTCTGAGTTGTCTTTTCTCTTTCTTGATGTTGTCCTCTGAAACAAACATATTTTCTTTTCTTTAATTTATTTTATTTTTGGCTGTGTTGGGTCTTTGTTGCTGCGAATGGGCTTTCTCTAGTTGCAGCGAGTGGGGACTACTCTTTGTTGTGTTTCGCTGGCTTCTCATTGCGGTGGCTTCTCTTGTGGCAGAGCATGGGCTCTAGGCGAGTGGGCTTCAGTAGTTGTGGCAGGCGGGCTCAGTAGTTGTGGCACATGAGCTTAGTTGCTCCGTGGCTTGTGGGATCTTCCCTGACCAGGGCTCAAACCCTTGTCCCCTGCATTGGCAGACAGATTTGTAACCACTGCGCCACCAGGGAAGCCCCCATATTTTCATCTATTTCAAAAATATTCACCTTTACCTCATGAATCACTGTTATATGAGTGATTTAAAGTCTATCTGACAATTCCAACATCTGAGTCGTCTCTGGGCTGGCTGCTTTTGATTATATTTTCCCTTGAGAATTGGTCACATTTTCTGAAAATTTTAAATATTATGTTATGTGACTCTGGGTCGTGTTAAAATTCTCTGAAGAGTGTTGGTTTTCTGTTGGTTTTACAGTCAGTCAACCCAATAAGGTTTAGATTGCAGGTTCTTCCTTACCTCTGGGCATGGTGGTTCTGGTGTTGGTTCAGTTTTCACAGCCCTGGCTATGTGGTTGGGTCCATCCCTCACCTGTGCCACTCAGATTTGGTCCAGGATGAGGGCTGTGGTTTTCATGGTGCTTCAGTCTTCAAAGCCTTTGCCAGGCTTACCTGGGTATGTTCTATACAGGTTCAGCCTAGGGGTGGTTCATACATGCATTAGTCTTCTCCAACTCCCCTCGCCCAGATTTCCCCCCATACTGTCTACCTCCGGGGGCTCATTTTCCTCGTTCCTCTAGCCAGAGAGACAGAGTTCTCTCAGTTTCCACAACCTGTACTGTGCTACATGACTGTGTCTGCCTTTGGGACAAAGTGGTGAGGGAAAAAAAGAGAGAAAGTACATCTGGAATACACCCCACACTCTTTGTGAAACGCTCTTTTCCCAGTCCCTCTCTCCGATGGGATGATTTCCTCTTGCCTACTCCATGGTAGCACAGTGTGTGACTAGGACTGGTCTTGGAGCAGAGCAGGAGAGAAAAAAATTAGGAAAAAAAGAACGGCTGTGAGGATTCTCTCCATGCTCCCCAGCTCATGGGGGGTTTCTTCTCTATCCTTTGTCCTGATAAACAGACCTATCTTGGAGTTTTTGCCAACAGCACTTGCTATATAGTTTCCCATTTTGATTTGTCTTTGGATCAAAACTGAGAATTAAAAGAGGAAAAGAAAAAAGCCAGGAAACTCACAGCCACCTTCTTGGTCATTTTTCATGTTGGGAGTTTTGATTCGGCTCCCCAGTCTCTCTACTCTTATTATTTTTAGAGTTCTCAGGTAGTGGCTTTTTGTATTTTGTCCAGTGTGTTTGGTTGTAACCACTGTGAGAAATAAGCTGAAATTAGCTTACTTCATTTTGGCCAGAAATGGACAATTTTAAGGCACTTTTAATGATACATCACCTTCTTAATTCCTTGTTTGTTTATTGAATGACTCCCATCCCTGACTCGAAGGAGCGCTTCCGTGCGGAAGGTTTGGTTCTTAATTCACTGCTATATTCCCAGCACTTAGAAAAATACCTGGTACATGGTAACTCTCAATAAATATATATTGAATAAATGAATCTTTATGCATAGTGCTTTTTTCAGCACTTTAGATTTTACTTAAGATAATTTCCTAGAAGTTAAATTACAGTCCCAAAGGTATAATTACCTTTTAGGTTGTATTCATGTTGTCAAATTCTTTGCAAAAGTGTTCCACTCTGCACTAATAAGTGCAAGCCCCTGTGTCAGCGCACTAAAACGAACTTTTTATTAAAACATTTTCTAATCTATAGGTGAAGATGTTATCTCATTGTTATTTTTGTCTATACCAAATACTTTTAACCCAAGCATCCCTGATCTTCTAAAACAATCTTTATTACCAGGACAGGGGTGTTCTCCCAGAGTGCTCTGTATCCTCTGCCTTTGAAACTCCCACCAAAGGGGTTCTTCTGCAGATCCTCTTGCTGGAGAAAGGAGAAGTGTGGTGTTTTTAAAAGCGAGAACTAAATCATGAATATCCCTTTGCAAAAATACCCCTAGGTTCCACTAACTTCTTAACTGGACAGCCCCCCATCCAAAAAAGTGTTGTCAATTCACTTGTGAAGTAATTAGAGTGGTACTTTTCAACTGGATAATTTCATGTAACAATCATCTCATGTGCTTCTAGTTTCCAATACCAAGGTTAGGTCACTTCAATTGAACTAACTTTCGTGTTAAAAACAATTTAAAATGCTGGATAATATTTAAAATTTGGAGATGAGAGAAATTCCCAGATGATTTTTAAAAATTAAATTTTAATTTTTAATTTTAAACATCAAAGCCTTTAACCAAAGTAGTAACCCAAATACTGGGGTTCCAATGTCCTGTGGAAATTTGCCAATACCAAACACCTGTCCTTGGATTTAGTGGCTTTGGTTGACAGACCTTATGGCCCAGGAAACACTCAATCTGGAAAATCTTATAGGTGACATTGTAAGCCTACTGACTTTACCTTCATGGTAATTGAAAAATAAATCTTTTCCATGTCCCACTCCCTCTAACCCTAGGAAAGTATAGAGAAAACAGTCTTGGGAGGAGGGAGCAGGAAAAGTAAAAGAAAATGTGGAGGGAAAAAAGTCCCTGAGGAGTTCTGTCCTTCACACATATTTTCACTCTGGGAAAGCATATCTGAGTCTGTCATGGGACCTCAGGCCGCACATCCAGTTTGAAGTGGTCCACACTTGTGACACCAACAGATTTGGAAACAGCAGATACAATACCCCTCTGAAGGAGTATCCACCTTTGTCTTCAGGAAACACCTACCAAACTTTCCAAGACAAGTGATCATCAGGCACTCAGAAGTACCTCCCACCTTAATAGAGAAAGTGGAACGGAAGCAGTTCTGACACAGGGCGAGCAGGGCCATCCGTATCTCTGCAAGAGGAGGCCAGCAGATCAGATGGCCTGACTCTTTCTCCATCCTCCCTCTAGTCTCCTCCTTGGACTTCTCATTGGCCCAACCAAACCAAAAGCCTAACAATGTAGTCTATTCAGTCCATTTAGGTCAACTTTCCAGGGCACCAGGCAGGATGGAAAGCAGAGGAGATCACATGTGAAGGTGCTCAGTGCACACAGGAGTCTGAACAAACACAAAGAAACTCCTCCCGAGGAATTGCTATATTCTGTTCCAAATTACCACCCAAGTTATGGAATTCTGCCAGCCAAACTATTGGTCTGTATATGCATGTACCGCTTAACAAGTAACTTAGCACTGCCAATAAATGTTCATTTCCTTCATCCTACCGTAATTTAAAACACATCCGTCACTGGGATAGATTGCACATTAAATCACTAACAATCCATAAAGGGGAGGAAAAGCCTTCACCCTTCTCCTCATTCCCTCCTTACTCTTCTTAAAAATGAAGGAAACACTGACCTAATGAATCATGTTCTTTGGGGACTACGTTTGCTAGTAAATAGGATCCCTTTGTTTTACAAGGCATGCAAGTGGGTGTAACCTTCTCCAAGGTCTCTGTCACCCACAGACACCACACTGAGAGGAGGATGCCCCCGGGCAAGCACAAGTAACTTGCTCTCACTTTACTTCACTCTGGAACATTAAGGCTTTTTAAAAATTATTTCTGGCGCCAGAGTTGGTTGGTTGGTAAAATGGGACACTGTGACCCTAACCCTAAGTTATGTGTTTCAGTCTAACTAGCATCCATTATGAGGATTTAGAGGCACTCATCAAGTTGCTAAAGCATCATTGTGTCCTGAGTATATATCTAGAATTTGATGAAGAGAAAGAGTATTCGAAGTTAACATTCTAGGGATCCTGGGTCAAACACAATTAATAGTTACAGAATCACACCCCCCTTTACATCAGAATAATCATCTCTGATATTTGAATCTGATTTTTATGATTGTCCTATGATCTTATCTCTACCAGGAACAACCTTTATTTTAGTCCCTACTCCATTGTATTACAAAGGCTTGTCTTTGCCACTAGATAAAAATCAAGGACACTGTGTTATTTATTTATGTGTCCCCAAACTTATCAGGGTCTGATGAGTAGTAAGTACTCATTCTTTCATTAATACTGTCATTCAGCAAAATTTTATTGAGCACCTACTATGTGATAGGCATGGTACTGAAGCTGGGTAACACAGAAGTGAACAAAGCAGTCAAAAAATTACTGCCCATATGAAAATTATATTCTATTGGGAGAGACAGCTAATCTATAAGGTATATGGATAAAGTACATAGTATGTCAAGAATTGATACTAAGGAAAAAACGACAGAAAAAGCAGTATACACTGCCACCAGTTACACTGGCTTGTGAAAGCCAACTGTTATATTTTCAGGAACTTTGGAAGGCAGCTGTTGTCACTTTGGTTGCTTAAAATTAGCCTTGGTAGGGACTTCCCCGGTGGTCCAGTGATTAAGACTCCATGCTTCCACTGCAGGTAGCAGGGGTTCAGTCCCTGGTCAGGGATCTGCATGCCACACGGTGCAGACAAAAACAAACAAAACAAAACCAAATTAGCCTTGGTAAAAGTATTCACCCTGCAGAAATCAGCAAGCACCACAGATTGGTACTCCACATCCCACCAGCCATGGGTCAGGTGTTGCACATTTATCAGAACAGCCTGTACCACTGGCACGAAGAGGAGGAGAGCTCCCTTGTTAGGGAGAGTGGTGAAGGAAGGTGCCGGTAGGAAGGGAGCATCTGAGCAAAGACTGCCATGAGGGGAGGGAGCTGGACCATGTGGCTGCCAGAGGGAAGAGCATAGCAAATGTAAATGGCACGAAGCTGTGTGGAGTGACAAGGGGAACACAGTGGGTCACAAGGCCAGAAGAGTCAAGGGGACCAGGTCATATTGTCTTGCAAGTCACCATAAAGACTGCCTTTTTCTCTAAGTGAGACGCAGGTATCAGAAGCTTTTGAGCAGTGTGGTAACATGATTCAATTTACATTTTAACAGGTTCATTCTGGAAGATTTGTTGGGAATCAACCAAAGTTAGCAAGGATAGAAGAAGCATCCCAGGAGGAAGTTACTGCCATAACCCCAGTAACCCAGGTGACAAGGAGCAGTGGGTGGGGCAGTGTCCATATAGAGTGGTAAGAAGTGGTTGGTTCTTGCATACGTTTTTATAGTGGAACCAACAAAATATGTTGAAAGGCCCCAGACTCCAAATTTTCTTGAGCATCTGGAAGGACTGAAATTCTACTTACTAAAATGGAGAAGACTGTGAGAGGGACAGGTTTGGGAGTGAAGTGAGGGGCGCAGGGTAGAGCAGTAGCTCAGGGTCAGAAATGTTTATCAGTTGTCCAGTTAGCAGAGATCTTCAATCTGTCCTCATACAGACTGCCTTCCATTCCAGGTCTCCACAAGCATCCTACCTGGAAGAGTTGCCTGCCAACTAGTAACTCCTCTGTGTATTTGGAGCAACAAAGTGACATGTCTCATTTTGTTACTATGACCAGGAGCTCTGGCTGACTGTCCATTTCTGTCTCTGAAGCCCTTCACTCTGACTTGAGTGACCCAGCCCTGGTTGGCATAGAGCCGAAGACTTAGTGAGCCAACCTCTTGAAAGCCAACATTGAGTTGCCAATTTTTGATCTGGTCCAAGGCCTTGGGAAGGTACAGGAGGATGGACACATAGACATGGATTCTGACTGATGACTCTGCAGTGACCCTTGGTCCTGGGATGTCTGCCCAGAGTCAGGCGATGATGTCCTCAGGAATCTCCCACACAAAGGATGGCTGGCAGAAAACAGAAGTCAAAGGACATTAATGAAGGAGAGGAGGTGGGGGCAGAAGTTTCTTGTCCACATTGAGAAAGTGTGAAAAGACAAGCAGACATCTTCTGTAAAGTCAACTGAGAGCTGTGTTTGCATGTGTGGGTATGTGTCCTCAAGCATCAACCATCTCTCTTTCACCTTGTGGCAGCCCGGTGTGGAAGGGGTGGGGAAGGGAGATATTAACATGCAGCTGGGAGTCTGCATTTTATACCTTCATGTTATGTCTCAATTAATCAAAGATTTGCCATAAAACTTAACCGGCAGTGCTCCACACCAAGACATGTCATAAAATATTAGCTGATGAATTTCCTTCTAATTTGTATGATCATTAAAATTCTAACTTTAATTCTGTTAATTGTCCTCCAACAAGGAGGCTGATTGGGCTTTCCCAATGCCCTCTGTGACAGTCCTCTTCCCACAGGGTGGCTTCATTGCCTTTATGATACAAGGTTTCCCTGTCATTCATCAAGGCCCAGAAATAAGTGTGTGCTTATCTCTCCAGCCATTCTGTCAGGAGCCAAGCCTGTGCCCATAAATCAAACATTGAAAGTCATTTGGTATTTTATCAGGATGTCAGGCCAGCTCTGTGAATGTCCCTTCCTCTTAATGAACAATTAATTTGCTAAAAGCAATAAGGCCCCAAATACATCTGGGCCACATGGGTCATGGTTGAGCATGTCCTGGATGAACCAGGCGGCTTTCACATTAGCACGCACCGAGGAAGTCCAAGTGCACATCTGCTGTGTTGATGATGAGCTTCTAAAGGGCAAAAATGTCTGTCCAGATCCTGCCTCAGAGCACAGGATGGGAAAGGAGAAAGGAATTATTAGGAGCCAGGTTCTCTGCAAAACATTATGTTGCAGAACATTTTTTACTCCAGAATTGCACAGTAACTTCACAAATTACATATTCCATGAGGGAGATTTTATTATACTTGCTTTGCATTTGAGGAAACTGAGGCACAGTAGAATTAAATGAAACATTAAAGTCACATAGGCCATAAGTGGTAGGATTTTGGATTCAACTCTATATTACCTCTAAGGTCTTAAACTAGTGGACTTCCCATCTATGCATAACAGAAATCCCTAATTTATTGAGCATCTGTGTACCAGGTACAATCCTGGGATCTTTACATAAATTATTTATAATCTTTGCCATAGTACTCAGACCTGGATTGAAGTATGCGGTCTGCTGAGGAAAAGGACCTTCCTCATGGTTATGTGATCTTTTCAAGCCACCCAGCTGATCAAAGGCAGAGGTAGACTTCTGAGAGGGTCCAGCTGACCTCAGAGCCTGTGTTTCTTTCACCACCCCAGAGCACAGGATCCCCGCACTTGCCAGTGCTGGCTGTGAAGATGAGCATGGACTTGGCCAAACCTATGTGGAAACCTGACCATCAGCACACAGGTCCTTGCCTCCCTGAAGTCATCACATGGGTTCAACCCAAAAGGATTTGGGGCGAGAGGGTCATTAGCTAGGTTGGGAAGACGGGCGAGGTCAGGGCTGGCAGAGAAGAGCAGGGAGGCGCTGGAAGAAGCAAAATGATGGGCACTTGTCCGTTTGGTCAGTGATATAACAAATATGTAGAAAGCTTGTACATTGTGCCAGGCTTTATGATAGACAGAAGAACACAACAGTGAACATGGTCAGCCCCATCCTCCAGGATATGCAGGCCGGTGGGAAGAGAAACATGAGCAGGTCATTAATTCTATAGTTATGAAGCAAATGTGGTGATAAGACTGAATCCAAGCATGTTGCAAGGTCCCAACTAGGTTGCAGAGTCAGGACAGGTGTCCCAAAGAAATTCTTGCTTGGCAGCTGTTCTAGGGGTATGATTTTAATTATTCTACTTTTCCCATACTCTCTGCTGTATTTTCATGGAGATATTTCAGTTCCCAACATCTGATACTATATTGCAGGTTTCTTTTACTCCAGAATTGCACGGTAAATTCACAAGCACGTAAACATGAGACTACTTTCTGTTATTTTTTTAAATTTGCTAAAGTGTCTACAATCCTACAAAGTCTCTACCCTTGACCTGGAATTTCCTTCTAATTACTCAATCCTCAATCTCTTCCCTCCCTTCCTAATCCAAACATTTCCCAACTATATCTCTCTGGTCATATTACAGTTCCCCAAATCTGGCTTCTTCCACCAACAATTTAATGACACTCCTTTAATTAAGGTCACCAATTGATTCTTAATGTTAAAATACAAAAAGTATTTTTTCAATCTTTTCCCTATGGGATACCACCAATGTATTGGTTCTTATTGCTGCTGAACAAATTACCACAATTTAGTGGCTTAAAAAACCCCACGGATTTACTATCTCACAGTTGTGGAGGTCAGAAGTCTGCCTTGGGTGTCCCTGGGCTAAAATCAAGGTGTCATCAGAGCTGCTTTCCTTCTGGAAGTGCTGTGGAAGCATTCATTCCCTTGCTTCTTCTAGCTTCTAAAGGCTGCCCGCATTGTCTCATGACATCTTCAAATCAACAACAACAGTGGAGTGGGGTGTTCAAGTCCCTCTCACATTACATCACTTTGACCTCCTCTTCTGTCTCTCTCGCCCACCTTTAAGAACCATTGTGATTACACTGGACTCACCTGAATAATTCAGGATAATCTCCCCATGTCAAAGCCCTTAATTTAATCACATCTGCAAAGTTCTCTTTGTCGTGTACTGTAAGGTCAGGATGTGGACATCTTTGAGGGGCCATTTTTCTGCCTGCCACAACTAGTGATTCTCTTTTCCTTGAAACTACCTTTTCTATTGGTTTGTGTGACTCCATCCTCTTCTGCTTCTCCTCCTATCTCTTTATTTCTTCCATATCTCCTTGCACTCCCCATTTTTTTCTACCATTAACAGCTGGGAATCAAGCTGATTATCCTTTCATACTTCCCTGGTGACCTCTACTGTGAAAAGAAGGAGTAAGTGTGGTAAGTGTGAGAATTCTTCTGCTAGCAGTAATTTTTCTCTTGCTATTGAGGTCCTATCATATCTTTAGCCATCCAGCAAGTTACATGAGAAACACTCTAGATTCCTCACTCTCCTTCATCACACCATACAAAATTATCATTTAACCATGCAAACTTTAGCCTAAATATAGAATTTATTTTAAGTCCAGGACATGCTCTACAAATGGCAGTTCTATAGATTTCTATAGAATGCTAAGATTAGACACAGTTGAACTCCACAAAAAACTGTTAGAATAAATGAATTCAACAAAGTTGCAGGATACAAAATCAACATACAAAAATCAGTTGTATTTCTATACACTAACAACAAATTATCCAAAAAGAAAATTGAAAAGCAATTTCATTTACAGTAGGACCAAAAGGAGTAAAATACTTAGGAATAAAATTAACCAAGGAAATGAAAATTTGGTACACTAATGAAATTAAAGAAGACACAAATAAATGGAAAAACATCCCATGTTCATGAACTGAAAGAATTAATGTTGTTAAAATGTCCATACTATCCAAAGTGATTTATAGATTCAATGTAATCCATTTCAAAATTCTAGTGGCGTTTTTTTTTCTACAGAAATAGAAAAAAATCTTAAAATTTATATGGAATCACAAAAGACTGCAAAGAAACAAAGCAACTTTGAGCAATAAGAACAAAGTTAGAGGCATCACACTTCCTGATTTCAAAATATATCACAAAGCTGCAGAATAAAACAAACACATAAACCAATGGAACAGAATAGAGAGCCCAGAAATAAGTTCATGCATATATAGTCAACTGATAGTTGACAAGAGTTCTAAGAATAGACAATGGAGAAAGAATAGTCTCTTCAACAAATGGTGCTGGGGAAATGGATATCCACATGCAAAAGAATAAAATTGGACCTTATATCATACATTACACAAAAATCAACTCAAAATGGAATAAAGACCTAAATGTGAGATGTGAAAGAAGACTAGAAGACTACACAGGGAAAATGCTTCTTGACATTGGTCTTGGCAATAGCTTCTTAGATATGACACTAAAAGCACAGGCAACAAAAGCAAAAATAGACTACATGATACCACTTATGAGGAACCTAAGTAGTCAAACTCGTAGAATCACGGTGTAGAATGGTGGTTGGCAGGAGTTAGGTGGAGGGAATATGGGGAGGTATTAGTCAAGAGGCACAAGTTTCAGTTACACAAGATAAATAAGACCTAAATATCTATAGTATAATGCCTATAGTTAACAATACTTTATTGTAACTTAAAAATTTTCTAAAAGGATAAATCTTATGTTAAAGTTCTTATAATAATGGTAAAAATAATAAGAAACAATAATAATAAATAAGGAGGTAAACGAACATTTTCGGAGGTGATGGATAAGTTTATGGCATGGATTGTAGTGATGGTTTCATGAGTGTATAATTATCTCTACTCTCAACAAATTGTATACTTATATAAATTATGTACAGATTTTTGTACACCAAAAAATTATTTTAATCAATTAATTAATGAAAAACAAAGGTAAAAAGTTCTCCTTACTCTAGGATTTATTAGAGACTTTATAATGTTATTGGACACTATGGAGCCTACTTGTGAGACAGCACATAGATGGACAGTGATGGGCTCCTATCCAAGCTCTGACATGTGTTTCCCCACATCGAGTATCTTCTATACATCATGTAATAAGCTAAGTTCAACTTCTATTATCACACTTAGTTCACTCAACAATTTTGTGAAAATAACAAAACAACAGTAACATTATTATTATCATCATCACCATCACCATCATCATCACCAATCTACCATATTGTAGATTTAAAAAAATCTCAAAAAGGTGAAATAATTTTTCCAGCATCATACAGTTAACGTGAGTTAGAGGTGGGTTAATGCCTGCCTTGGAGAGCTACTTGTGGGATCAAATGACTTGCTAATGTGAGTCTCTAAGCTCATTTCTTGGTACACAGGAAACAGATAGTCAGAACACGATTCTTGTTAACTAAGAATGTTATCAGAGGTCAAGAATGATATCCATTTCTTCCCAAGATGGAGTGACAGGGAAATGATTTACTTTTCCACCTGAAATAATGACAGCAACAAACAGAAAAAATGCATTAAACGTCTCAAAATGTTGGACATCAGACAATGAAGGACAGCAATTCCTGAGAGATGAGAACAAGCTAGGTAAGCTCTATGAACCCCTCCAATTTAGTGCTTTAGAGACTTTCCAGGCTGGGGTGTGGAGAGGGGGAACCCAGGCAGACCTTGTTGCTTAATCCTTAAGTTGACAAGATAGAGGCAAGAATCCAGAGAGAACAAGGCAGCTGGAGTTTGCATGACGGTGTATGAAAGAGAGGAGTGTTCATATAGATAAGCTCAGAGAACTACAGAGAGTCCCCTTCAAGTATTCATAAGGGTACTGATCAACACTTGCATAGGGAAAAAGAAACATCTGAAAGAGTGATAGAAGAGTACCAGTGCTCACATAGGGCTGGCACTGGTGCTTATTCCCAATAGCCAGAGTGGAAACACTTAGAATTCATGGGTCATTGAGTAGACTATTCAGGAATGTTTTCCTTATTAGTGAGGAATAATAAGCAGTAGATAGAGCACAATATCACTGTGTTTCTGAATATACAACAATGTGAATATACTTAATGCCATGTGCTGAATTGTGTCCTCCACAAAATTCATATGTTTGAACCTTAACCTCCAATGTGATGGTATTTGGGAGGTAGTTTAGTAATTAGGTTTAAATAAAGCATGAGGATGGAACTCCCATGATGGAATAGTGTCCTTACAAGAAGAGGGAGAGAGATCAGAGTTCATTCTCTTTCTCTTTCTCTCTCTCTCTGCCACGTGAGGACACAGCATGGTGAGGGGGGAGGGGGCAATAAACCAGGAAAAGCTCCCTCTTGAACCTGAAAGGATGGCACCTTGATCATCTCAATAAATGCAGAAAAAGCTTTTGACAAATTTCAACGTTCATTTGTGATAAAAACGCTCCACAAAGTGGGTATGAAGGGAATATACCTCAACATAATAAAGATCATATATGACAAACCCACAGCCAACATCATACTGAATAGTGAAAACCTTAAAGCATTTCCTCTAAGATGAAGAAAAAGACAAAGATGTCCACTCTTGCCATTTTTATTCAACATCATATTGAAAGACGAAGCTACAGCAATCAGACAAGAAAAATAAAAATAAAAAGAATCCAAATCAAAAAAGAAGTAAAACTGTCACTCTTTGTAGGTGACATGATACTATATATAGAAAATCCTATAAACACCACCAAAAAACTATTAGAACTAATAAATGATTTCAGGAACTTTGCAGGATACAAAATTAATATACACAAATTTGTTACATTTCTATACACTAAAAATGAACGATCAGAAAGAGAAATTAAGAAAATAATCCCATTTACATTGCATAAAAAAGAATAAAATACCTAGGAATAAATCTAACCAAGGAGGTGAAAGACATGTACTCAGAAAACTATAAGACGCTGATGAAAGAAATTGAAGATGACACAAAGAGGTGGAAAGATATACCATGTTCACGAATTGGAAGAATTAATATTGTTAAAAGGACCATGCTCTCAAGGCAATCTACTGATTCAATACAATCCTTATCAAAATACCAGTAGAATTTTTCACAGAACTAGAACAAATAATTCTAAAATTTGTATGAAAGCACAAAAGATCCCAAATAGCCAAAACAATCTTGAGAAAAAGAACAAACCTGGAAGTATCACACTTCCTGATTTCTAACTACAATGCTAGAATAATCAAAACAGAATGATACTAGTACAAAAATAGACACTTAGACCAATGGAACAAAAAAGAGATCCCAGAAGTAAACCTACCCCTATAGGATCAATTAAACTATGACAAAGGAAGCAAAAATATACAATGAGGAAAAGACAGCCTCTTCAATAAATGGTGTTGGTAAAACTGGACAACCACCTGCAAAAGAATCAAGCTGGACTACATCATCATATTCTCACATCATACTCAAAAATAAACTCAAAATGGATTAAAGTCTTAAATGTAAGAACTAAAACCATAAAGCCCCTAGAAGAAAATAGGCATTATGCTGTTTTACACAGGTATCAGCAATATTTTTTAGGATACGTCTCCTCAAGCAAGGTAAACAAAAGCAAAAATCAACAAACGGGACTACATCAAACTAAAAATTTTTGCAGAATGAAGGAAATTATCCACAAAACAAAAAGTTCACCTACTGAATGGGAGAAGATATTTGCAAGCAATGTATCTGAAGGGGGTTAATATCCAAACTATACAAAGAACTTGTACAACTCAACGTCAATAAAAAAACAAATTGAGATGGGGAGGGTGGGAGGGAGGGAGATGCAAGAGGGAAGAGAAATGGGAACATATTGTATATGTATAACTGATTCACTTTGTTATAAAGCAGAAGCTAACACACTATTGTAAGGCAATTATACTTCAATAAAGATGTTTAAAAAAAAAAAAAAAAAACAAATTGAAAAATAGGCAGAAGACCTGAATAGACATTTTTCCCAAGAAAATATACAGATGGCCAACAGAAACATGAAAAGATGCTGAACATCACTAATCATTAGGGAAATGCAAATCAAAACCACAATGAAATATCACCTCACCCCTGTCCGAATGGCTATTATCAGGACAGGAAATAAAAAGTATTGGTGAGGAGATGAAAGAAGGGAATCCTCATGCACTGTTCATTGGAATGTAAATTGATGCAGCCACTATAGAAAACAGTATGAAGTTTCCTCAAAAGTTTAAAAATAGAACTACATTAGATCCAGTAATTTCAGTTCCTAGTACTCTTCCAAAGAAAAAACCTATATGACCAACAATAGATGAATGGATAAAGAAGATGTGGTATATACATATAAAATGGGAAATTAACCATAACAAGAATGAAATCTTGTCATTTGTGACAACATGAATGAACCTAGAGGGCATTATGCTAAGCAAAATAAGTCAGAGAGAGAAAGACAAATACCACATGATTTCATTTATATGTGGAATCTAAAAGACAAATGAAAACACATAACAAAATGGAAACAGCTTCATAGATACAGAGAACAAACAAGGTGGTTGCCAGAGGGGAGGAGGGGAGGAGAAGAAAGTTATAGCTGAGTGGGATCAAAGGTACAAACTTCCAGGTAGAACACAGTAAGTCACAAGGATGAAGTGTACAGCATGGGGAATAGAGTCAATAACAATGTAATATTTTTGTATGATGACAGATGGAAACTAGACTTATTGTGGTGATCATTTTGCAATGTATAGAAATATTGAACTACTATGTTGTGCACCAGAACTACCATAGTGTTGTCGGTCGATTATACTTCAAAACAAACTCATAGAAAAAGAAATCAGATTTGTGGTTACCAGAAACAGGAATGAAGGGTGGGGGAGTTGGCTGAAGGTGGTCAAAAGGTCCAAACTTCAAGTTATAAGATAAATAAGTACTAGGGATATAATGTACAACATGATAAATGTAATTAAAACGGCTGTATGTTACATACAAACGTTGCTAGGAGGGTAAACCCTAAGAGTTCTCATCACAAAGAAAAACATATTTTTTCCTTTTTCTTTTATTTTGTATCTATATGAGATGATGATATTCACTAAATTTATTGTGGTAATCATTTCATGATGTATGCAAATCAAGTCATTGTACTTTATACTTTAAACTTATACAGTGCTGTATGTCATTTATATCTCAATAAAACTGGAAGAAAATATATATTTTTTTATTGTCATAAAACATCTGCTGGCTTTTAATTAGGAAGGACAAATAAGTTAGCAAATTATGCCCTTTAATCAGAGGAAACATGTGTGTTTATTTAAAAAAACTGCACACAGTGGGGATTCAGTACAACAGTGTTCATATTCCAGAAATGTCAGTGAGATTTTAGTATATTTCAGTTTAAGACTCAGCACAAGTTCTGGCTAAATCATTAATTGTCAAGCATTCATTTTTGGTCCTCTGCCCTGTACTAGAAGGTCCATGCCAGGTGCAGTGGGCAACTTTGCCAAAAACGCCAACCACATCAACAGCATAACAACCAAACAGACCGGGGGGTCAGTAGAGGGTTTCCGGGAGAAAGTGGGTTTTAAAATATGAGTCAGATTTTACTACAAGTGATGGAGGAAAAGGGACACTGAAATACGTACAAGCATTCTGTCCCAGCATGGGAGGAAATGACCTTAGTTTCCAGCTCTCAAGAGAAGAAAGCAGCTGAGACCGATGACTGATGAGGGGTCAACTCCCAGAGCTGATGACTCTGGAAGCAGCCTTTCTCAGCCTTGGCTGCCCCTGGAATCACCTGGCGGAGGCTTTAAAAATCCAGATGCCCAGACCATACTGCAGACCAACTGAATCAGAATTTCTGGACATGGGATGTAAGCATTAGTGTTTTACAAATACGCCTAGGGGAGTGCAACTTTCCTTGTTAAGAAGTGACTGCAGGTCATGGTTGGCTTGATGTCTTATCACCACCCTCACCCTCCAATGTTAGAAAAGCCGGGATCCTGGGTGCAGCCGCCCACATCACCCATGATGACCCACAGCTGCTCCGTGAAGCAGGGCTGGCCCTGCCCTCTGGGTGCTCACCACCACCTCCAACAGCCAGGACTTCTTGGACCTATAGCTATTGTCACTCCACCATCCCCAAGTGCTGTCCATCAACTAGGACAGTTGTCTGTCCAGGGATCTGTGTTAGGCTTCTACCAGATATTTCTATGCCCATAAAGGTCTAACTCCCTCCCTCCAGTATGGTAGAGGGAACCTAACAAGTATCCTCTCAAGTCTAGTTAAGGTCCACAGAACCCAACAGCTAAAATGTAAGATCACCTTGAAGCTACCCCACATGATCGCAAGGCCTGTGCTCATTTTGGGAAAAATCAGTGGTCATAACAGTGCCCACCAATGCCCAGCATCTCTTCTTCAACCTTTAACCTCCTGACGAGAGTTAGTCTTTCTCCTTCTCCCCTTTCTGGTCTTCAGGGGACCTTTTCTTGATGTCCCCATGGCCTTGCCCCCTCTGCAGACTGCCCAGGAACTTACGGAGAGCCTGTGTTTGGAACTGACTGGCTCTGGAAGTTGTCCCCCACTGTGCAAGGAAGAGAGTGTGTCCCGGACTCTGCTCCTCCCTGCTGTCAGCTACACTCGGGAATCATCCGCCTGGATAAAGGGAGGTAGATGCTTCCCCACAGAGAGGCCTGTCAAGCACATAGGCCAAGGCCAAGGCCTTGCTGACCCAGCCAGCGAAGGGACAACAGAACGCCTTCAGATTCCATTTATTACTGACCTAGACAGCACAGGAGGAATGGCTACCAGCCCCTTTGTCCTCCCTCACACCTAAACAGGAGGGTCTGGACAATGGAGAGGGATTGGGACACCTTGGTCCTGGGAAGCCCATTCCAGGCTGCAGCTACAGTGAACGGTAGCTGCAGTTCACTGTCTGCAGCTACACCCTGAGGGGTGAGGCAGAAAACCCCATACCTCTTCAGAACGTGGGAGTCCATACAAACTGTCCCATGACAGCCTTCCACAGGGCAGGGAGGTGAGCAAGAGATGGCCTTGGAACATCTCTTCACAGGCCTCCATCCTCTCATGTTCTGATAGGATCACAGGGCATCCTACCAAAACTCCAACAAGCTGCAGTTCAGAATTTTGGCGGCGTGGCCTGTATGGAAATTATGAGGTCACTGGGACACCAAGGCAGAGCCGTCCCTCCAAGTCCACACATCCTCGGGTGGCACCCCACCTGTTCTCCAAGGAGCAGTGCTCACCTTCTGCTAGGCAGACATCCTTGGCTGCCTGCCCTGTAAGGGGCAGAGGTGTGCAGCAGGGAAGGGGCTCTGAAGGCCCAGAGGACCATGTTGCTGGTGGTCCTGGCTCCAGCATGGAGAAGGGAGTGGAAGAGGCAGGGACACATTGAGGACTGTCCTGTTGGTCCATGGAGAGGTGAAGGTGGCCAGAACCAGATGAGAGCAGGATGGAGAGGCAGGCACACATTCTGGAGATGAGTGGGGGCAGGATGAGGATTTGCCTCTTCATCTTGACAGCGTGTGGAGGAAATGGGAGCCGGGGATTCAGATCCCTGCCCAGGCCAGCAGCGTGGGCGCTGCCATTCCAGGTGAGGGAACACTGGTGGGACAAGTTCCAGAGGAATGTGGACCTTCTTCACAGGAGGCAAGGGGCTCCAACAGCAGGGGGAGAGAATATGTGAGCCAGCGCATGAGGATTTTGTCATCCAAAGGCTCAGAAGATGTACATTCAATAAGGATGCTTGGACACTCACAGTGCAGCAAGGTGACGTGGCAGAAGGGACCAAATAGATGAGGAACCATGATTAAGATAGAGGAGCACAGAGCCTGGGGGCACAGACAGAGGATACCAGAGACAGGAGGAGGCACTGCGTGCAAGCTGAGCATTGAAGGGGAAATCAAGTGTATTCCATTAGAGGAATCAAGTGAATAAATGTCGTCTGAGGGGCAGAGCAGCTGGTGAGACCCCAGGAGGCAAGTGTAACACCAGGTTGTGCTCAGGAACTCACAAGGGATGGGGGAGGAGGAGCAGAGTCACCCATACTGAGAGGACACACAGGATGGGGGCTTGATGCTCTACCAGTATGGCTGCCTCATCCCCACGTGGCCAGGACCCATCATTTGGGGAGACATTACCTGCCCTTTCCCAAAGCAGCATCCTGCAAACCCAGTGCTCAGGCCGCGGAAGTCGTCTAGGACAGAAGTGGTGATGTCATGATGGTACTGAGTAGAGGTCTGCGTGCTCTGGCCACACAGACTTTGAAATATTAGTGCTATACCTCATAGGAAAACTATTTCTGATCATGGATCTGAATAATGGAGGGGGGAAGGAAATGAATTCAGTGTCAGCTAAGCACTGAAAAATGGCTTTTTTCTCCATCTACTAAAGTGAATCAGAATCCTTAGGAACACTTAAACTTAAAACACATAAAACAAAAAATGAGTCTCATCTGTTGCAGTGGCACTAGATGTAGTGAATCTCAATGAAGGCTTCCCCTGCCTCTTGTGCTACTATAAATCACATTATGGGTTTCTTACAGCTCAGTGTTCAGACGTCCAGGTGAAATCTTCCTCTGGACACAGGTTTGTCCAGGTTGGCCACCAGCCCCGCAGGCTGTTACCCCCCTTCTCCATGAGGGCTCCTAAGGTGTTTCCACTGCTGGATCTGCTTCCTAAAATTTTCTAAGATAATGGGCTATCAAGGGCACCTTACATTCTGTGTACTTGCATGTTCACAAGAAGCCCTGAAGTGCATGTGCAGTGCCCTCCTTTGTTTGCTAAGTTCACAATTTCTTACCCAACACTCTCAACAGTGTGCTTATAAATTCACACTGTTTTGTTACAAATCATATGCGTCCTAAGAGATTTTGCCCTGTCCTCCATACAACAATTATGTTTTTATTTTCTTTCGAAACTAGTAAATATTCATTAGTTTTACTTTGGGAAATATAGAGAAGTATGAAGAGAAATGGAGTCATACACAAATACAGTGTTAGAACAAAATCCATTGCCTTTCGGTTCTATCACCCAAGTTCAGGACCATGCCTCCTGTGTCCCCATGTGGCCCCCATGTGGCCCCCATGCATCCCAGAGCCTCTCTCACAGCCCAGCACCCTCCTCTGTCTTTCCCAAACCTTCTGGGCAAACCTCTCCCTCAACACAGCCTTTCTCCTACTCCCTTAACATTTCCCAAAGCCCAGGGTGATTTCTTTCTGATCTGCCCTTAATTTCTCCTGAAGGCAGAGACCATGAGGTTCCTGAGGGGGTGTCACCCAGGAGACTACTCACAGGGACACACATGCCTTGGCAGATGTGCATCAGGGCAAGTACATGCCACCGCTGGGTTTCCAGGGAGCTGATGGACAACCCCTCTTCCTAGCCTGTGGAAATGCAGACTGCCAGGGTCCCCTCTGATGGGGGATACACTGGGGAAGTCCAAGTTATGGCATTTATCACATGGAGGACCAAAGTGAGCAGGGTGGGAGTTTGTTTCTTTTCCTCTGACTCTCACTAAACTTTATCTACTATTACTTACATCTAAAGTGAGGTCATTCTGCTGCTGATCTGCAGTAGAAAAAAATAAGTCAACTGCTATGACTGACAAAATGTTCAAAGCCAGAAATGCTCACATGTTATCTGCTAACCAAATCCAACAGACACACTGAAACCAGCTCTCCCTAAAACTGAGTTCCTCTGCTGAGTTTATGATTAGCCTCTCTACTCAAAACTTTACTCCCTTACTTTTCCTGAACCTGTTCCCCTCAAGATTGAGGAGTATCAAAGAAAAGGGGAGACTGAAACCATATACAAGTCCCTGTGTCCTAGTCCTTTGAAGTAAAAGACTTTTGCTTTAGTCTCCCAGGCCTCACTTGAGTCTCAAAAGGCTGCTGAAGAGTTAATAATTAGGAAATGTGAAGATGTAAAAACAAAGAATATCTGTTGGACTGGGAAAGTGGTAACAATTTAGACTATAAATCCACCACATAGAATCATCGAACTCCCAGTTCCCTGAAAGATACAGATAAAGGCCTGACACACATTCCTAAGTTGTTTTTACAGGAAGCTGACCCCTGCCAGATGAAAACTGCTGACTGCAAGAACACAAACCCTAGACTGGTTGAAACCAGAAGGCTGATGATGCTTGAAACTTCACCTTGATGCCAACCAATCCTAGAATCGTGCATGAGCTCATCATGCACCCTGCAGTCCCTCCCTCACACGGCCTTTAAAACCCCTTCCCTGAAAACCTTCAGAGAGTTTGGGTCTTCTGAACGTGAGCTGCCCATTTTCCTTGTTTGGTGCCCTGCAATCAATGACATACTTTCCTTCACCACAACCCACAATCAGTAGATTGGTTTTACTGTAAGTGGAGAGTGGACCGAAGTTTGGTTCAGTAATGACACTACTGTTTTAAAAGTGGTGTAATGTGGTTTAATAGAAAAATCACAGGTTTTAGCACTGGGGAGACCTGGCCCACAATGAACTGGCTGCGAGACCTAAGGAAAATGTGTTCATTTCACTAAGCCTCAACATTCTCATTATAAATTGAATATCAGAACACTTAATCTAGAAACCACTGAAAATGAAATGTTGACAGTGACTTAACCAGATATCAACTTTCCCTGGATACTAGTATGGATCAGCCAGAGGAAGGCAGATAAGCCAAAACTAAGAAATATTATGGGAATTTTACCTCTAATTGAAAGTAGCATCTGTGCCTTTTCCTTAGTAGTAGTGCCCCTGTCTCAGCTTTGCTCACACCTAGCTTTAAGCAAGAGCCACTCTGGTCTAACTCTTCAGTTGTAATCATTCCAGCTATTGTTGAAAACTAATTAATGAGGTTTTTTAATAGGCCTGGCCATTTAGCAGCCACAGCCTCACAAATGCTTTCCCTATTCTTAATTAAGTATCAATAAGGTTGTGTCACTAAATACCAAATAAATAGTTAGAAGGAGCTCATTCCACACTCAGGTGCCCACATACATACATGTAAGTACAGAGATATGAAAAGACCTCCATCCTCTCCTTGTTCCTCCAACTTCATGTTTCTTCTTAATTGTCTGACCCAACCAAGTGATAGCACTAATTCTGGAAAAAGACATATTCTAAGGAAACATTTAAGACTGGTTAACACATATGGCTTTTCTGCTGAAGTAGCTTTTACTCAGAGCCCTCAGGCAGGACCTGACATTGCAATGGCCCCAGCTTTGGGAGTGTCTAATGGGCTGACATAATTAGCTACCTATCTGCAAAAGAAGATTCTAATGTCATTAAAAAGTCAGTTTGACTCACCTCACACCCATGAATTGTGGTGTTTAACAGTGTCTGGAATAAAGTAATTGTTCAAAGAATCATTAGTATTATCTCTGACTAATGCCAGAAGTTTATACCAGGAGCTAGATGCTTTTATAATAATAATAGTAATAATAATAATAATAATAATAATAATAATAATAAATATTATGGAATATTTCCTATACGTAAAAGAATATAACAACTTTAAGTTATAAAAAATAAAATTATTTTATTAATTTCCGCTTGGCTCCTTGTTGCCTACTTCCAATCACATCCCCATCCCTTTCTTGAAATTTATATCCATCATCCCTTTCCCTAAATAAATATTGTTAATTATTTATCACTTAAGAATTTGTTATAAATGGTAATGTATATGTTTATTTCTCTATGACTTGCCTTTTTCACCCACCAGTAAGTGTTTGAGATTCATTCATGCTGATGTGTATGGCTGTAGCTCCTTCATCTTCTCTGCTGTCTAGTATCCTATTAAATGAGCTTTCCATTTATGCATGGACATTTGCCTCATTTACATCATTTCCAGAATTTTTTCTATCACAAACCCATCTGCCATAAACCTTTTCATACATGTCTCCTGGTACAAGTGTGCAAGATTTTCTGTAGAGAAAATTTTTTTCTAATAGGCTTAGAATTGCTTGATGATAAGATATGCGTATCTTCAACTTTCTAAGAAAATGCCAATTGTTTTCCAAAGGCATTGTGTCAACTTCCACCAGCAGTAGGTAAGAGTGCCTTTGCTCCATATTTTCACCAAAACTTAGTGTTGTCCTTTTTTCTATTTCCTAATTTAATGGGTGCAAAATACCACCTTATTTTTTGTGTGTATATTTCCTTGATTACTAGTAAGGTTGAGCATTTTTTATATATGTCCGAATCTTTCATGTTTCTCCCATGAAATGCCTGATCATGTCTTTTTGCCCATTGTATCTATTGGATTGTTAGGATTTTAAAAAATTTACTTCTTAATATATTCCACATTGTACCTCTTTGTTTTATGCATTATAAATGTTTTCTCTCAGTTTGTGGCCTTTTTCACTTCTTTTGTGAACAGAGATTTGTTTTTATTTGTTTCACTTTGAATGTGTTTAAATGTATCAGTCTTTTTCTTTATAGTTTGTCTTTTTAAATGTCTTATGGAGAAAACCCTTTCTCAAATTCATAACAACCTTTTCCAGGTTTTCTTGTAAATTTTTAAAAGCTTTGCCTTTTAATTAAGTTCTTTAAACCAACTGTCATTTAATTTATGTAGGATTATTCAGTTGATAGTTATTCTATTAGAATAGGATAAATTTTTCCATCAGGATAACTATCAATTGAATAATCAATTCTTTCCTCTTCATCTGAAAGGTAGTTATGTCATATCATATCTGCATGCATGTGTGGATCTATTTCTGTCTGTCAATCCCTGAGCCAGTTTTAGTCTCAATTACTATAGCTTCTCTAAAAGCCTTGCTGTCTAATACATCTAAGTTTACTTAGCCCATTCTTCTTTGAGACTATCTTTGATGTTTTAGGCCTCTCGTTCTTTCTGATACATTTTAGAGCCGGCTCATCCTTTTCCTCAAGAACTGAGTATAAATTTGGGAAGAGGTAGTATTTCTGTCACATGAATCTGTCTATCCATGAACATGTTATCCCTACCCATTTACACTGGTCTACTTTGATGTCTGAAAAGTTCCAGTTTCCTCTATAACAAGATTGTACAGCTCTTGTCAGATTAGTCTTAGTTCATTCATTTTTATTGCTGAGTAATATTCCATTGCATGAATATACCACAATGTATTTACACCTTCACCTACTGCTGGACTTTTGCTATGAACACTTGTCTGCAAGTAATTGTGGACTTATGCCTTAATTTCTCTTGTGAAAATCCCTAAGTTGAATGGCTGAATCATGTGATAGAGTATGTGTTTAAATTTTTAAGAAACCTCCAAGTGGTTTTCCAAAATGGTTGGATAATTTACATTCCCAGCAGCATTCGCATTCCCTCCAACACTTAGTATGTTCAGTTGCTTACATTTTAGCTGCTTTAATAGGTGTGTCCTAGTATCTCATCATTCATTTTTGTAATATGTTTTATTGATGTATAACTGATGTATAATAAACTGCACATATTTAAAGTGTAAATTTTATAAGTCCCAACATATATATATACCCATGACCACCCCACAATCAAAGTAATGAACATAACTGTCACTCCCAAAAGTTTCCAAGTTCTCCTTTGCAGTTCCTCCCTCTTAGCCTTTCTCCCTTTATCCAAATTTAAGGAACTACTGATAAACTTTCTATCACTATAGATTAGTTTGCATTTTCAGGAGTATTGTATGAATGGAATCACACAGTGTGTATTTTTTTATTTGATCTGGTTTCTTTCACTTTTTTTTTCTTCTTAAGCATTTATTTATTTTTTTTTATTGGAGTATAGTTGCTTTACAATGTTGTGTTAGTTTCTACTGTATAGCAAACTGAATCAGCTATACGTATACATATATCCCCTCTTTTTTGGATTTCCTTCTCATTTAGGTGACCACAAAGCCCTGAGCAGAGTTCTCTGTGCTATACAGTAGTTTCTCACTAGTTATATATTTTATACATAATATCAATAGTGTATATATGTCAATCCCCATCTCCCAATTCATCCCACCCCCCTTTCCCCCTTGGTATCCATACATTTGTTCTCTACGTCTGTGTCTCTATTTCTACTTTGCAAATAAGATCATCTATACCGTTTTTGTAGATTTCACATATATGCATTAGTATGTGATATTTGTTTTTCTCTTTCTGACTTACTTCACTCTGTATGACAGTCTCTACTTTCACTTACTATACATTTTTTTGAGATACATCTATGCTACTGTATGTATCAAAAATTAATTCCTTCTTTAGCTGAATAGTATTTCATTGCATGGGTATACCATCATTCATCCATTCATCTGTTGATAGATATTTGGGTTGTTTCTAACTTGGGGCTGTTATAAGTAAAGATTCTATAAACATTTATACACAAGTCTTTGTGTTGACATATACTTTAAATTCCCTTGGGAATATACCCAGGAGTGGAATGACTGGATCATATTGTAGACAAATGTTTGGCTGTTAGTCAAACTGCCAAACACTCACCAAAGTGAATGTACAAATTTGTATCCCACAACCAGTATTTGAGAGTTCTAGTTTCTACTTATCTTTCCAATACTTGGTAGTGTCAGTCTTTTTTTCCGTCTTCAACTTTTTTATTATGTTAAAATTTACATAACATGAAATTTACCATTTAAATATACAGCTCAGTGGCATGAAGTACATCTGTATTGTTGTGGAACCATCACCACTATCCATCTCCAAAACCTTTTCATAATGCAACTGAAACTTTGTACCCATTAAATACTGAATTCTAATTCCTCCTCCCACCAGCTCTTGGTAACCGATGTTCTACTTTTTTTCTCTATGGATTTGACTAATCTAGGTATCTCTTTAAGTGGAAGCATAATATTTGTTCCTTTGTGTTTGGCTTATTTCACTTAGCATAGTGTCTTCATGGTCCATTGTGTTGTTCCTTTTTAATCTGAATAGTATTCCATCGTATGTATATACCACATTTTTTATCATTACTTGATCTGTGGCCTAGCACATGATCTATCCTGGAAAATGTTCCATGTGTACTTGAGAAGAATCTGTATTCTGTTATTCTTGGGTTGACTGTTCTGTATATGTCTTGTAGATCTAGTTGGTTTATTGTGTTAAGTCCTCTATTTTCTTATTTACCTTCTGTCTAGTTGTTCTACAATTGAGAGTTCAGTATTAAAGCCCACAACTATTATTGTACAATTGAATACTGTCCATTTTGCTTCATATATCTTGATGACATTTATCGAGAGTGTAAATGTCTATAATTTTTATATCTTCTTGCTATATTGAAACCTTTGTTAATACATAAATGGCTTTCTTGTCTCTTGTAATTTTTATTGATTTAAAGTCTATTTTGTCTCATATTAGTATAGCCACACTACTCTCTTTTGGTTATTTCCAAAGAATACCTTTTTCTATCCTTTTGCTGTCAACATAGTTATATCTTTGGAACTAAAGTGAGTCTCTTGCACACAGCATATAGTTAGATCATGTTTTCTTATTCATTCTGCAAATTTCTGTCTTTTGTTTGGAGAATTTAATCCATTTAAATTTAACGTAATTACTGATCAGGAGGGGCTTACTCCTGCCATTTCGTTATTTGTCTTCTATATACCTAATAGCTTTTTTTTGGTCCTTTATTTCCTGCATTATTGTCTCCCATGTTTAGTTGATTTTTTTGTAGTGAAATATTTTAATTTGCTTCTCATTTTCTTTCGTGAATAATCTATAGATATTTTCTTTGTGGTTACCATGGGGATTACATTTAACATCCTAAAGTTATAACACTCTAATTTGACTTCGTGCCACCTTAACTTCAACAGCATACAAAAATTCTCCTCCTGTACAGCCCCTTCACCATCCCTTTCAGTTACTGATGTCACAAAATCACATCTTTATGCATGTGCATCAAAAAATATTGACTATTTTTTAATGCGTTAATATCTTATATCATGGGGAAAACAAAAAGTGGAATTACAAACTAAAGTTACAATAATACTAGCTCTAATAATTTCTCATGTGTTTACCTTAACGAGGTATCTGTTTTTTCATATAGCTTTGAGTTACTGTCTCATGTTCTTTCATTGCAACCTATAAGACTATCTTTAACATTTCCTTCAGGATAGGTGTAGTGAAAACAAATTCCCTCATCTTTTGTTTATCTGTGTATGTCTTAATCAATCCCTCACTTTTGAAGAACAGCTTTGCAGGATATACGATTATCAGTCAATAAAATTTCCCTTCTACATTTTGAATATATCAACATACTGCCTTCTGACCTCCAAGGTTTCTGATGAAAAATCAACTGATAATCTTAAGAATGCCTTGTGTGTCCTCTTTGGAAAAATGTCTATTCAGGTCTTCTGCCCATTTTTTAATTGGGTTGTTTGCTTGTTTGATGTTGAGTTGCATACGTTTGTTCATATATTTTGGAAATTAACCCCTTATTGGTTATATCATTTGCAAATATTTTCTCCCATTCAGTAGGTTGTTTTTTCATTTTATCGATGGTTTCCTTTGCTGTGCAAAAGCTTTTAAGTTTAAATAGTTCCCATTTGTTTATTTTTGCTTTTATTTTCCTACGCTTTAGGCAACAGATCCAAAAAAAGGTTGCTATGATTTATGTCAAAGAGTGTTCTGCTTATGTTTTCCTCTAACTGTTTTATGATTTCCAGTCTTACATTTAGGTCTTTAATCCATTTTGAGTTTATTTTTGTGTATGGTGTTAGAGAATGTTCTAATTTCATTCTTTTACATGTAGCTCTCCAGTTTTTCCAGCACCACTTATTGAAAAGACTGTCTTTTTGCCATTGTATATTCTTACCTCCTTTGTCATAGATTAATTGATCATAAGTGTGTGGGTTTATTTCTGGGCTCTCTATTCTATTCCATTGATCTATGTGTTTGTTTTTGGAGGGTATTATGATAAATGAAGTAAGTCATACAGAGAAAGAAAAATACTGTATGATATCACTTTTATGTGGAATCTAAAAAAATACAACAAGTTGTGACTATAACAAAAAGGAAGCAGGCACAGATATACAGAACAAACTAGTGGTTACCAGTGGGCAGAGGGAATGAGGGAAGGGCATCACAAGGGGAGAGGAGTAAGAGGTACAAACTATTAGGTATAAAGTAAGCTACAAGGATATATTGCACAACACAGGGAATGCAACCAATATTTTATAATAACTAGAAATAGAGTATAGCTTTTAAAAATTGTGAATTACTATATTGTACACCTGTAACATATAATATTGTACATCAACTCTACTTCAATAAATTTTTTTTTTTAATTTCAAAAACACCTTGTAAATGATCAGTTGTTTTTCTCTTGCTGCTTTCAAGATTCCTTCTTTGTCTCTGTCTTTTGACAGTTTGATTCTAGTATGTCTCAGTGTGGGTCTCTGATTTATTCTACTTAGGATTTGTTGAGCTTTTTGGAAGCTTATATTCATGTTTTTCATCACATTTGGTATGTTTTTAGCTATTATTCCTTCAAATAATCACTCTGCCCCCTTTCTTCTCTCTTCTCCCTTTGGAATTCCCACAATGTTTATGTTGGCTAACTTTGCATTATCCCACAAGTCCCTCAGGCCCTACTCACTTTTCTTCAATATTTTTCTTTCTGCTCCACAGAGTTGATAATTTTAATTGTTGTATCTTCAAGTTCACTAATATTGTCGTCAGCCTGCTCAAACCTGTTTTTAAATAACCCTGGTGAATTTTTCACTTCAATGGTTATAATTTTCAGCTCCAGAATTTCATTTGGTTCTTTTCTGTGTTTTCCATCTCTTTATTGATATTTCCATTTTGTTTGTACATTGTTCTCTTGACTTTGTCCACATCTTCTGTTACTTCTTTGAGCATCTTTAAAACAGCTGTTTTCAAACCTTTGCCTAGTAAATTCACCACCTGGTCTCTCTCAAGGATGTTTTCATTGACTTTTTTTTTTACTTTTTTTTTTAAATTGAAGTATAGTTGATTTACAATGTTGTGCCAATCTCTGCTGTACAGCAAAGTGACTCAGTTATACACATATATATATTCTTTTTTTATATTTTTTTCCATTATGGTTTATCTCAGGATATTAAATATAATTCCCTGTGCTATAGATTAGGACCTTGTTGTTTATCCATTCTAAATGTAATACTTTGTGTCTACCAAGCCCAATCCTTTTTTACTTTTAAATGGGCTTTAGTTTCCTGTTTATTTGTTTATTGAAAACTGGATATTGGAATATTATAATATGTAGCTCTTGAAATCAGATTCTCTTTTTGTCCAGGGCTTGCTTGGTGTGTTTTTTTGTTTGTTTGTTTGTCTGTTTTTGTTTTAACTAGTGTAAGGTGTCTCTCTATGCCAAGGATAAACTTGAAGTTTCATTAGGTCATTTCTGAGCAGGTGTCTTTCCCTGGGCATGTACAGTGACTTTCTAAAGTCCACCATATATTCAGTGCATTTTGAATGTCCTAGTCTTTAAATGCCTGGCTCCCCAACAGGAAAAAGAAAGTGAATGGAAAAAAAGACTCTGCCCCTTTAAATCCCCAGCCCATGGGGGTTGCAGCAGTGGTGGCCAGACTCTTTATCTGTGCCTCCACAACCAGAAGCAGCAATCAGTGATCAGTACACAAATCCCCAATATTTGAAGGACAAGGTCCTTACTGCCCACTGTGGCTCCAGCATGTCGCCTGCAAGCAGCTCCAGGAAGGAGGGTATGACTGCCTGCTTTGAGGTTGGGGTTTAAGAATGGGTAACAACTACCACACCAAAGCCAAAGTTGACTGAAATTACTGATAATTTACCATCCAAGCCTTCCCATGAAAACTAGAAGCCTTTGGACAGACTCCAGTGTTTAGGGCGTAAGTTAATATCTAATGTGGTTTTACTTGGCATCTCCCTAATGACTATTTATGGTTTTTGCATCTATTTGCCATTCATTTACCATCTTTGTTAAAATGTCTGTTCAAACTTTTAGCCAATATTTTTTTAATTGGGTTGTTTGTTTTCTCACAGTTGAGTCATAAATCTGGATACAAGTCACTTATCAGATATAAGATTCCTAAATATTTTCCACAGTCTGTCTTCACTTTTTGCTCTCTTAATGGTATCTTTTGATAAACAGAAGTTTTTTTATTTTGATGAAATCCTATTTATCAATTTGTTCTTTTATTATAGACAGTGCTTTTAGTGCCATATGTAAGTAATTGTTGCCTAACACAAGGTCACAAAGGCTTTTCCCCCCTATATTTTCTTCTAAAAGTTTACGGCTTAGGTTTCTCATTTAAGTTGATTATTGAGTTAATTTTTGTATATAGTACACAGGATGAATCAAAGCTTTTATGCATATAGATATTGAATTATTCCTACAGTATTTGTCAGAAAAAAAAAAAAAAACACCTTTTCTCTACTGAATTGCCTTTGCACTTTGTTGAAAATCAGTTGTCTGTATAAGAATGGGTCTACTTCTAGACTCTATTCTGATCTTTTGATTTATGTGTCTATCTTTATGACAATATTACACTGTCTTGATTACTATAGCTTTATAATAAATCTTTAATCCAAATGTGTTCTTCATGTTCAAAGTTGGATGTTTCAAGTCCCTTTGCATTTCCAAATGAATATTAGAACTAGTTAATCATTCTTACAAAAATACATGCTGATATTTTATTGAGACTGCATCTGAATTTATAGAATATGAATAGAACTGACATTTTATCAGTACTGAGTCCTCTGACCCAAAATGATAATATACCTCCTAAATTCTTTGGGTCTTATAAAAATTTTATTTGACAATGTTTTTTAATTTCAACACATAGATCTTTCATAAATTTTTTATCAAACTTACACCCAAGTAATTCATATTTTTAGATGCTGTAAGAGGTTTATTTTTAATTCAGTTTTAGATTTTTTTATTGCCAGTATACAGAAATACAATTTTTTAGTTCTATGATTTTTTGGTGTTTTTCTTATCTTTCATCAGGTTTTTTACATAAGCAATCATGTTGTCTACAAAAGAAGTCAGTCTTAATTTTTTCTTCCTAATTTAGATGTCTCATTTCTTTTACCCACCCTAGAAACTCCTTTTCAATTTTAACACATGTATATACATAGTTTGTATTTTGCATTTTTATGCAAGCAGTCATATCATCAGGAAATAATGACTATCTAATATCTCTTTTTTTAAATACTTGTATCCTTATTTCTTAGTATATTATTATTTTTCATTGCACACCCTAGGAATCCCATGTGGTGTTATAAAGAAATTCTGAAAGTGACCACTGTTGTCATGTTTCACCACTACTGTTTAACCATTAAATCTGTTATTTATAGCAGGTTTTGGTGTTTGACATTTATCTTGTTTTTTATCACAAATATGACTAAAAGTTATTATTATGAATACTTATTTTGCAACCAATCAGATGATCATCTTGTTTTTCCCCTTCAATCTATAAATGTGGTAAATTGTGTTCACAGGTTTTTCTAATCGTAAGTCAATTTGGTCATGAGTGCTATCTTTTTATATCAATTCTCTATTTATTTTAACAATATTTTGTTTAGCCTTTTTGTAATGTTTGTAATATTGGCCTGTAATTTTCTTTTCTCATTCTGTCTTTGTCATATTTTAGTATCAAGAAGTTTCAGCCTCACAAATTGCATAGAAAGTGTTTTCTCTTTATCTAATCTCTAGAAGAGTTTTTAATTGGAATTATATATTCCTTGACCATTTTATAAAACAATTCTAAAACCATTAAGGCCGAATCTTTTCTTACGAGGAAGGTATATAACTACTCATTCAAATTATCTAATGGTTTTATTCATATTCAGGCTTCCTATTTATTCTGAAGTGAGTCTTGCTAAATTATATATTTCTAAGATTTTGTCTAAGTTCTCAAATTTATTGATGTATAGTTGTTCATAGCATTATCTTTCTAAAAACATTTCTGCTCTATTTGTATTCATCCCTCCTATTTATATTGATCACTCTGCCAGAAAATATTTAATTTAATTAGTCTTTTAAAAGACCCAGCCTTTAACATCATTGACTCTTCCTATTTAAGAAACATTTGATGTTATCTTTATCATTTTTATGTTTCACTTTGATTTTATTCTTTCTTTTACTAACTTAGTAAGTTGGATGTTTAACTCATCATGTCATTATTTTTAGAATTTCCTCTTTCCTAATAAATATATTTTATGATATACATTCCCCTTTATATTTTCAATAGCTGCAACCCATAAGATTTTATAATAGCATTTTCAATATCATTCAGGTCAAAGTACTTTAATTACCATTATGATTCCTTCTTTGCATTTTGAATTATTTAGAAGTGTGTGTTTTATGTTCTAAATAAATGAGTGATAGTTTTTTATTGATTTATAAATTACTTAGAAAAAAAGTATTTTTAATGATTTTAATTCATTAAAATTTTTTGTGTCTTGCTTTATGATTTAATGTTTGATCATTTTTAATAATGTCGTGTGTGAGGATAATTTACACCTTTAATTTTCAATATAATATTCTATATATATCAAGCTTGTTTATTGTGTTGCTTAAATCTCCTGTTTCTTACTAATTGTTGTATTCCTTATCTATCAATTGCTGAGAGAGCACTGAAATCCCCCACTATTTCATCAATTGGCTTCTTTTTCCATGTAGTTCTGTCTATTTTTGCTTTGTTTGGGTGCTTACAAGTTTAGAATTGAAATATCTAGAAAATTGAATTTCTCATCATTATAATAATGGTCTTCTTCATCCCTCATATGCTATTTGTCTTGGTAGATTTTAGATGTATCTTATAAACTCTATAGCTGGATTTGTTTCTGTGTTCAATATGGAAATCTCTACATTTGCTTGGACATTGTAGTGCTTCTACATTTTTTTATTCAAATTTATTTCTACCATCTCATTTTGAGTTTTCCATTTTTCCTGCTTTTTCTGTGCTTCTTTGTTCTTATTCTTTGTATTAATTGAGGGGTCCATGTGTCTGTTTTTATTGCATTTTTAATACTCTATTTTTTATGAGGCAGAACTCTATTATATTTTGGATGCTTGGTCCTCTATTTCAATTCTTTTAGTATTATACAAGAATTTTTAGCAAACAGACAGAAAACTAGCACCCCCCAAAAAAATGTTCACATCCTGATCCTTGAAACCTGTGAATATGTTATCAGGCAAAAAGAATTTGCAAATGTGATTACAAGTTAAAATCCTTGAGGTGGAAAAATTATCCTGTATTATCCAGATGGCCAAATCTAATTGATATATTCCTTAAAAGCAAAGAATCTTTCAAGGCTAAGACTGGAGGGAAATGTGACTATAGACAAATGATGAGTGAGATGCAATAGTTTTGGCTTTGAAAGTAGAGGAAGGTGGCTGTGAGCCAAGAATGCATGCAGTCATTAGAAGAATAGTCAAGGAAATGAAATCTCCCCTATAGATTCCAGACAGAAATGCCACCCTGCCAACAACTGGATTTTAGCACAGTGAGACCTTTGTGGCACTTCTTACCACTAATTTTGTGAAAAATTGTTACAACATCAATAGAAAACTGCTTAATATACACACTTAACTAAGTACAAAATTACCTAGTATCATATGACATCAGCAAGATGGCAGATAAGGGAGCTGCAAGCCTCTGTTCCCTCATGGAAACACTAAATAGTCAACAACATATGGAACAAAATAGCCCTGTGAAATCTTTAAAAGTTGCAGCAACCAAGAAAATGCCAAACCAAGAAAAAGTCACATTCAAATCAATAGGAAAATTTGTGGTGTTTTTGCTCACCCTTGTCTTCCCCCCCACCCCAGCACAACACCATGTGATTGGGAGGAGGTGGTGCAACTCCTAGTTCTTCTCTAAGGATATAAGGAAAAGAATGGAATTTACTGGCAATGGTCTAGCTTGTCTGGGGGCTGCCCAAGGGACTGTTTTTCTGTCTTGCCTTACTAAGAGAGCTGATGGGAATGATGTCAGAGCTGGGATATCAGATTGGATATCTCAACTGAAAACTGTGTCTTGTGTCACAGTGTGTTAGGCCTTCAGAAGGTCTGCAGACCCACGAGTGCCTGTAAGAGATTACAGGCCACTCCCACCACCTGCCCCAGTCCCTTGTCACAAAATGTAGAAACAATTCTGAAGACTCAAACACCCCTTGCACCCAGAGCTGTCATGTATCTCCACACTTGTCCTACAACACTAGGCCTGGGGCCGTAGAATGCTCCAGAGTTCCCCCTCCCACTCCCCTGCAGGTGAAGGTCCTTCTTTAGGGAAGTCAGTTTATAAAGGCTGGAAGAGGTGACTGCTACTTGAATGTACAGAAATCTATGCAAGGCTACAGGGATCATGAAGAATCAGGAAAACATGCACTAGTAAAGGAACACAATAAACTTCCAGTAACTGACCCCAAAGAAATGGAAATCCACAAACTGCCTGACAAACAATTTAAAATAATTTTTCTGAAGAAGCTCAGAGACCACAAGAGAACACAGATAAACAATTTAACAAAATCAGGAAAACAATATAAGGACAAAATGAGACCTTAACAAAGAGGTAGAAAACATAAAAAAGAACTAAGTAGAAAATTTGGAGCTGAAGAATACAATGACTAAACTAAAAAAATGCAATAGAGAGTTTCAACAACAGACTCAATTAAGCAGAAGAAAATATCAGTGAACTGAAGACAGGCTGTTTAAAATGATCAAGTCAGGGGAAAGAAAAGAATGAAAAAGAATGACAATATACTATGGGACTCCATTAAAAGAAACAATATTTGCATTATGGGAGTCTCATAGGAGAAGAGAGAGATAAAGGGGAAGAAAGCTAATATTTAAAGAAATAATGGATGAAAACTTCCCAAATCTGGGAAAGATATGGACAACCAGGTACATGAAACTCAAAGGTCCCAAATAAAGTTCAACCCAAAGGAGACTTCATCAAGATACATTATAATAGAACTGTCGAAAATCAAAGACAAAGAGAAAATCTTGAAAGCAGCATAAGAAAAGAAGCTTGTCACATACAAAGGAACTTGCATAAGGCTATCAGTGGATTTCTTAGCAATAAACTTGCAGGCCTTGTAGGCCAGGAGAGTGAGATGATATATTCGAAGTGCTGAGGGAAAAAAACCTGCCAACCAAGAATTAATTTACCTGGCAAATTTGGTGAGAGTAGAACTTCAGTGTTCTTAACACACACACACACACACACACACACACACACACACACACACACACACCCCTACAGGAGGTGATAGGTATATTAATTAGTTTGATTGTGGTAATCATTTTGCAATGTATACATATATCAAAATATCACATTGTATACCTTTAAATATATACAAATTTTATTTGTCAATAATAAATAAATACATTATTAAAATAAAATAAAATGATGAAAGAAAAAAATGTCAACCAAGAAGACTATATTCAGCAAGACTATCCTTCAAAAATGAGAGAAATTAAAACATTTCCAGATAAACAATAGCTAAGGGAGTTCATTACCTGTAAAACCTGTTTTGCATGAAATGTTAAAGAGTTTAAGTTGAAATAAAAGAATGTGCAGGACTTCCCTGGTGGTGCAGTGGTTAAGAATCCACCTGCCAATGCAGGGGACACGGGTTCCAGCCCTGGTCTGGGAAGATCCCACATGCTGCGGAGCAACCAAGCCCATGCTCCACAACTACTGAGCCTATGCTCTAGAGCCCACAAGCTACTACTACTGAGCCTGTGTGCCACAACTACTGAAGCCAGCGCACCTAGAGTCCATGCTCCACAACAAGAGAAGCCACCACGATGAGAAGCTCGTGCACTACAACAAAGAGTAACCCCCGCTAGCCACAAGTAGAGAAAGCCCACGCACACCAACGAAGACCCAATGCAGCCAAAAATTTAAAAATAAATAATAAAAATAAGTTAATTATTAAAAACAATTTTTTTAAAAAGAATGTGAGACAGTAACTCAATACCATAAAAGGATACAAAGGTCTATAGTAACAGTAAAGAGTAGACAAATATAAACCTGTATTATTGTAATTTTGGTTTATAAGCACTTTTAATTCTATTATGGGATTTAAAATCCAAAATCATAAAAAATCATTAAAGGTCTATATTAATGGATACACAATGTATAAAGATACAATTTGTAATATTGTTAACATAAAGTGGTGGGCTTATAAAGGAAAACAGTTTTTTTATATCATTGAGGTTGTTATCAACATAAAAGAGTTTCTTATAGCTTTAGGATGTTTTCTCTAGCTCATATGATGACTACAACTTACTTTAAGGTCTACACCCTGATACGATGTGCCTATCCAGTAAGAAGTGGGTTCGAATGTGCCCAGTTTGTGTCAAAGGCCACTTGGGTGGGGTATTCAGACAGGTCTTCTTTGCATGAAGACCTAGTAGCATCGTGGCAAGGAGTTCATCGTGACAGAAATAGGAGTCAAAGGGGAGTGTGGGGCAAATTTGAATACAACAGGATAAGTGGTACTCACATCATCATTAGGCCTCCCTCCACTGCCAGATCCAACCACCCCCCAGCGGAGAGAACAAATTAATTTTTTTAAAAGTTACTTGTGTCTTGTTGGGAGGGAGGAGGTGCTTTCTCCACATCATCAAGGTTCCTAATGAAACAAAGGAAAGACTTCACAGGCAGTGGCCCAGAAAAGGCCTTAGCAGAAGAAGCAGAGAGGCCCCACTACACTATATGAGAACTGGCTCTGCAGGAGCTAGAATCCCAGGGGCAGCTACACTACCCTCCTGACCTTCCGTGATTTCCTAAGCTGACATCTGGTCATGTTATCCCCATCCTTAAGACTTTCCTCTGGTTCCTGTTGCTCTTCAGATGAAGATCAAACACTTTTGCTTTGGTTTCCATGCACAGTGAGATGACTACCTGGCCCATTTCAATAAATCAAATCACAGTTACACACTCTTATAGCACTTGCTTTTCCCCCAAAGCCCTTTCCTCATTTGTGATCATTTTGTGGAGTTTTTCTATTAACGTCTTATCCTAAACAAGCCAGCTCACCAACCAAATCAGTAGAGAGTCTAGCCCTGCTCTACCCTTATTCCCAGGTCATACCCAGCGTCTGGCTCAGAACAGGCATGAAAGCATGTTTCTTGATGAAGGTGTGACTACACACTGAGACAGCCTGAAGACATCCCAACTTAGTTCAAGGGATAGAGGCCTGGAAATGGAACGGACAGGAATGGGCCATCCCATGCTTCTTTGCTCGACTGCCATGATCCCCTCCCACCCCCAAATGCTGGGCTTATGCAATCACTGACTTGTTTGATATGGTTATCGCAGTTGTGTAAGGCATAAATATGACTGACACTTTAATAAAAATAATGTTGGTCACTTTCATTCATCATTTACAAAGTAAAGTTTATTTTTATTTTTGTCCATCCTCCAAACAACCCTGCAAAGGAATTATTTTTACCTGCCTTGTTCATCTTAGGAATCTGGTTATCTACAGCTGTGTAACAAATTACCTCAAAACTTAGTGACTTAAAACTTTTCTACGTCTCATGATTTTCTATGGTCAGGATTCCAGGAAGGACCTAGCTGGTGGTTGGTCTGCTCCATGACAAAGCAGCCACAGAGGTCACTGGTGGTACTCAGCTAGTGGATGTGCTGGTCTGGAGGGTCCAAGACAGCTTTATTCCCCCATATGTCTTGGGCCTTGAGGGGATGGCTGTGGGCTGGATGCACCCAGATGAGACTGAGACCAGAGAGCTGACATGTGGCCTCCCCAGATGATAGTCTTAGAGTATTTGGTCTCCTTATGCAGTGACTCAGGCTCACAAAGACTGTTCCAAGAGCCCAAGGCAGAAGCTGCAGGGCTTCAAATGGCACATTATTGACAGTCACAAAACCTCATTTCTCCTGCAGTCTCTGCATCAGACAAATCATCTCAGTCCAGCTCAGATTCAAAGGAAGAAGCCATACTTCAATCAGAGAAGCAGCACAGATTTTGCAATCATCTTTGATCTACCGCGGGGGTCATTGGCTCATCTGTGTCTGCACAGCCACTAGGAAGCAAGCCTCTGGGTGAACCAGAGGCTACGGGTTGTCCGCTACCTCTCTGTACTCTTTTGAGGGCCAGAAGCCTACTTTCTAAAAGTGGACCAATTTTCTTTTTTAGAAAAAAAAAAGATATTTAAGAGGAAACAACTTCAGTTTCGTCTCATGGAAAGGGGGAAAGAGGACGAAGATGCCAGGGGCTATCCATTAATTCCCTGGTCTGGGTTCTCTGCTGGGCCCATCTGGAGCTCTGGTAGCAGTTCCAGGCAGGCATGGGTGCTGGGCTGAAAAAGCTACTGGAAAGAAAAGATGCATGATTACAGCTGACATATCCCTAGGAGCATAATTACAAGTGACACATCCCTAGGGCCTGAAAATAAACCAGTTTGAAAAATTGAAATGAACTTACTCTGTTCTATTTCAGGCGATAAGCTTCTTTGTTGCCCTAGTACAAATGATGCCTGGAAAACTTTCTAAATTGACCTTACATGGGACATGGAAGTGTTTCCTTATGAAAACATCCTCCACGGACTGATGAAACGTTCCCAAGCCCCCACTTTCCTCCTGGTCACATGAGTTGAGATGTTTAACTCTCTTTTGAATGCTTTGAAAGTTCTGACAAACTTTAAATCTGGGGGGAAAGGGGAAGGAGCGGGGATAGGGAGAAGGAGGGGGGATAGGGAGAAGGAGGGGTCGATCCTTTCAAAAACCATTTCAGTGTGCTCTTGTATTTTGACTATCCAGCAGGAAGGGACTAGAGTCATTCTACTCTGCCAGGGAGGATTGCCAGGTGGGAGGATTTTGTCACCTACCCTCTTCACATACCTACCCCTCTTAGTTTTACAACCTTTTTCTTTTTATCTCTAATGATATCTAGTTCCAAATATGAACCTGAGATAAAAGCAAACTCCAGAAAAGTCCTGATTTGGGTGGAACTCGAATTCTATTTGGCAGTGACCTTTGAATGTGTGAGTTATCCTTTCCTAGTAGTCCCCAGCCCTCTTCTGTATGTGAGAGTCTCTGAATTTTGCTTGAAAGGATGGAGCAAATTCCTCTAGACTAAAGGGTGATCACCTTAAAGATCTCAGAGCTTCAGAAATCCTACAACAACCAGGGTCTTGGATGTTTAGAATGATGGAGAGTCAAGGAATCAGGATCGCCTGGTCCTGGGATGTTCACTTTTTGCTCAAAGGGAGCCTTGGGATTACGTGGTGCTGATTTGGGGAGCCTTACAGGGGCAGGGGGAGACAAAGCATCGGGTCTGGTCTGCCCAGCAGAGAAGCTCCACTTCCAGCAATGTTACTTAGAGGGTTCATTGCAATACTGTGTTTGAAGACCAGGTTGTTTGGCCAAAAAAAAGCAAACTGCTAACATAGGCCAATCCAGAGACTACTACTCTTTCCACTAATGATGAAGCATTCAAGCAACCACATCCTCAGGGTGATCATAGAAGTGGCAGGTGGAGGTGAGTGAAGAGAGCTGGGCTCAGAGGATGCAGGAGCTCGTAAAGCTCTAGGGCATCCACTCAACTTCGGCCCAGAGAGTCCAGAGATGAGGGATGATGGCTCACGGGGCAACCAGGGCAGGCAGGCCCTGTTATGAGTGCAGAGTCGAGGGACACCTGTGCTACCTGGGGACTGAGGAGGGGCTTCCAAGCAGAGATTGCCTTTGACTAATCTCCTGAGGGCACAGGGCAGGTGCTCCTGCAATGAATAATGTGGAAGTGGTTCTTCAGGCGGAGATCAGCAAGGCCAAGAGCCTGGGATGGCAAGACCTGCAAAGGAAAGGTTACCTAGGCTGAGTCCATCTTCTAGAAGAGGTTTGGACTGTGGTGCCAGAGAACGGAGTATGATTTCTACCTCTTCTATTTAACTGTGCTGCAATTATGACCAAGTTCTGGAGCCTTCCAGAGCCTCTGTCTCACTGTCTATCAGATGAAGTTCCCGACAAAAAGGAAACTCTGAGTAGCGGCTGAGATCAGCACCAGCACAGAGCTGGTCCACGGAGGGGCTTGGGAGGTCGTGGGGCTGTGGTCCTCACTGCCCTGGGCATGAAAGTGGAGTCTAAGAACTCAGTGAACATTCATCAATTGTTGATTGGAACTTGCTGGAATGCATGAGACTTCTGTTTTGCATAAGCACGAATAGTATAATTAGCTTGTGTATATATGTGTGTAGTATTTGCTATTTGTTTTTAATTAGCATCCACACACTTTAGCTCCTGGGAGCCTCAAAGAATAAAGTGTTTCATGTAGACACGACCCTGGGTTTATTTTCACAGAGCTTGAGCAATAACCTCTCTTGGAGATGGGAGGTTTATGGACCCAGCAGTCAAACATTCCACCAGGAAATCCATAATGACCCCTGTAGCATTGGTTACTACAAATACTCATTAACTTAAAAAATGCAAGTCAGCCATTCACAGATTGTCCATTGGATTTATCACTTAATTAACATTTTATGAGGATTGTTTGTTAAGGGTGAGAACTCAGATGAGTAGAATGGCCTTTTTTCCCTTTTGATTTCATGATGGGTTTAGAGCAAATGAGAAAACTTTGATTAGCAAATCAGCATCTGACTTAAGATATTACAGTAAGTGGTCTCCAAGGAATAGAGAAGATATTACAGTAAGTGGTCTCCAAGGAATATAGAAGAAGCACTTCAAGTATTTTTGAGGGGACAGTATTTTACAACGCAGACAAGACCTCCAAAGGTAAAGCACAAAGGTATTTATGCAAAATGCAAAGTTATCATGCCCTACATGTTCCCCTGAATTCCCTAAATAAAAGAATTTACACAAAGTTATTCATGAAACTAAGAAAATATAGGTCAGTAAAACAGTGCTGTCCTCTTCCAGTTAACTCAGTCTGTCCATCCATTCTATGAGTATCATCAAGTTCCAACCATGTGCCAGCACTGGAATAGGTGCTGGGGATTCAACAATCAATAAAACAGCCAAGACAATGTCTTGACTTTTGGTGCAGTGGGTGAGTCAGACCGTCATCAAGCAATTACACAGACAAGCAGTGGCCAGTGTAGGAAAAAAGCAGAGAGCCTGATCAGGTCTGAGAGAACAGGAAAGAGGTCTCTGAGGAGTAACATTTGAGATAATATCAAAAAGTTAACGAAAGTTACTTGGGAGAAAAGCAGAGCTTCCCAGGAGAAAGAAATGGCAAATATAAGGGCCCTGAGTGGAAGGAGCTTAAATTCTAGGGACCGACAGAAGGTTCACAGCAGCAGAGAAGTTTCTTGTGGTGGAAAAAGGCACTCAGAAGCAGGAGAAGTTGGGGGATGAACCTATAGCCTTCTAGATATTTTATGGATGGTCTACAAGTACATCCTTGGAGCAACCGGAAGTGATTAGTTCAGCTGGGGTCCTCTAGGAAGTAGGCACTAAACAGAGTTAGAAGTGCAAACAGTTTACTGGGTGTAATACCTGTGGATGATAAAGGGGAGAGGGAAAGTGAACCAGAATAGTCAGGGAGGGTCCCACACCTGGTGCAGCGTAGTTGTCACTCAGCATAATTCCTATGAGATTCATCCAAGTTGTTGCATGTATCAAGAGTTTGTTCCTTTTTATTTCTTAGTAGCATCCCATGGTATATAAGTACAACAGTTTAACTACTCACCCATTTGAGGATATACAGATTGTTTCCAATTTTTAGCTATTACGAATACAGCTACTATGAACATTCATGAATGGATTTTTGTGTGAATATGAATTTTTATTTCTCTAGTATGAATGCCCAGAAGTGCTATTGTTGGGTCATGAGGTAGCTGCATGTTAAGTATTACAAGAACTGCTAAACTATTTTGCAGTAAGGTTTACCATTTTACATTTTCACCAGCAATACATGAGTGATCAAATTTCTTCACATCCTCACCGGCATCTGTGCTGTCACAATTTTTATTTTAGCCATTCTGTTAGGTTTGCAGCGATATTTTATCATCCCTTTTAATTTACATTTCCCTAATCGTTAATGCTGTTGAACATACTTTCATATGCTTATTTTTCATCTGTATATCTTCTTTGGTGAAAGGTCTATTCATGTCTTTTGTCCATTTTCAAATTGTATTATTTGTTTTTTAACCAATGAGCTTTAAAAGTTCTCTGTCTTTTCTAGGTAATAGTCCTTTGTCAGACATGAGGTTTGCAGATATTTTCTCTCATCTTGTAGCTTATCTTTCCATCTTCTTAACAGGGTCTTTCCCAGAACAAAACTTTATATTTCAATGAAATCCAATATTATCAGTTTTTCCTTTTATGGACTATGCTCTTGGTATCAAATCTAAGAACTCTTTCCTTGTTCTGGATTCCAAAGATTTTCTCTTACGTTCTCTTGTAAAACTTTTATAGTTTTACATTAAAGTATATGATCGGTTTTGAGTTACTTCTATATAAGGTGTGAGGTTTAGGTTGAGTTTTACTTATCTTCTGGCCTTTGGATGCCTTGCTCTTCAGTATCAATCTGTGGGAAGGCTCTCCTTCCTCCTTTGAATTGCTTTCAGACCTTTGTTGAAAATCAGTCATGAGTGACGTCATCAAAAATTGTGGAGTAATGAACTCCAAAATCCCATCCCTCCACTATGATTAAGCTGGTAAAAACTGCCAGAATCGACTTTCTCACAGCTCTGGAATCTACAACAAAATTTACAGCATCCAGGGGGGTGCTTAATGAAGAAAGAGGCTGCTGAATTTTGGTAAGAGAGTATTCTGGAGTTTTAACTTACCCTTCTACTCTTCCCCACTCCCCAGCTCCAGGGCTGTGAGAAGAGGGAAGGAAGAGAGAATGCCAGGAGGGAAAAGCACAGGGACAAGGTTGTAAGTTTCACTGGGGTTGCAAGATATTTGAAGGAGAGACCCAGTGGTTAGATCAAGGGACTTTGGAATTAAAATTATAGAAAGTTTCAGTGATTGGTAAAGACAAATTCAGAGATACTAGCCTAGAAGTGTATCTGTATTTTTCCCCAGTCTATAATCTTCTGGCTTCACTTCCTTCCCTATTTAATGGGGTCTCATGCATGGTCAGTGCCCTCAGCCCCTTTGTAACCCTGTCCTAATGCACCTTCCCTACTAAACCATTTCCTGGGTCTATCTCACCGTCTGTCTTTTCCACCTCAACACCCATGCTGCCAGGCTAACGTGGAAACTTAAATTCATGACTCTAGTCTCAGTTTGGCTTACCATTTCTTCCACCTGCTCCCAACTCACCCCCACTCTCTTTATCCACAGCAGTTCCTCTCACCTTCTTCGCCGCCTATCTTGGTCTTACCAGATGGATGGTCCTACCTTCTCACTCACACGTGAGAATTCCTGAAGTACACATCCTATTCAAAAGACAGATATATCTGGCCTGGTCTTATCTTCTATCTAGTCTACATCCCCAACAATTATTCATTAGAATGTAACATTTTTATTACTAAAGTCATATATTTTCATTACAGAAATGGTGGAGCAGTGAAGCCAGGTCAATGGGGCAAGAAGTCATGGGATTGAGAAGCCAGGGTTAGGGCCTCTGGATGGATGTAAAAATCTCCAGGAACTCTGACAGTTGGAGGACAGAATGACAGACAGGAGATGAGCCATCGGGATGGTTGGCAGCCAGGAGAGCTGACTGCAAGGAGGCTGAGGGGTCAGGAGGGTGTGGGTCTCCTCACCACTACCCAGGGAGGTGTGGAGCCAGGGCAGGATGCCTCAGCTGGGCCTCATGGAGTCCCCATCGAGTCCAGGACAATATCATGTGTGTCCTGGATATTTTCCTCAAGACCTCTTTATTATCACTGCAGTTGGGTCTTTTCCTCTGTCCTGCCTCTGTTTCCTTCCTTATGTCACAGATCACCTGTCCCTTGAGTCACAGATATTGATGGTCCCCATTGATGACCATGCCGACACCCTCTGCAAATCCACATGCCTGGTGGTGATCTCCCTCGGGTCTCATCCGCACACAGGCTAAGCCCCATGTGCCCACATCACCCAAGGTGAAGCTCGTGGTCATAAGCCTGGATTTCCCCCATGGCCCTCAACTTCTTCTCACTCTTACCTGTGACCATTACCCCAGTCATGCTCAGAACATGCTCACTCACCATCTTCTAACCTGGCCTCCAGGATGCCTTGGCTTATCCTTCAATTCCAACCCAGACTCACCCCTTCCACAGGGCTTCCCTGACCCAGCCCTCCCCAGACGAGGGCTTCCTCCTCTCTCAACACCTCTAGTACCTGTTGGTGGGCATCGCATGTTCGGTTACAGTTGTCAACGTCTCTCAACCCCAGAGGAGGGCTCCTGCAGGGCACCACAGAGATGTGCAGAACATTTCCAGAACTGGTTGGGAGAAGCAGAGAGGAAAGGAGGGGGAGAAAGAGGGGAAAGGGAAGGGAGGAGGGGACAGGGGCAGGTGGTAAGGAAGAGGAAGTAAGGGAGGTAGGGAGGGGAAGAGGGAGGGAGAGACAGATGGAGGGTGGTGGAGTAGGGGGAAAGTAGTTCTCCCTGCTAGTCATGTTGGAGCCTGGGAGGACCCCACCGCCATCCTGACATTCCAGCACTTTTCCTGGGCCAGGACTCTGGCAGCACAGATGGCTGGCCCTGTGAGGGGAGCCAGCAGGCAGTGGCAGTCAAGCCTGCAGCCTCACATCCAGGTCCCCTTGCCCCGCCCCATCCTTGTATGCTGGGCCACAGGAGCACACGAGCCTCTGCTCCCAGCCTCAGCCCCACACAGCCCCTCAACTCTTCTCTCTGAAGAATCTGCTGACCCTGTGATACCAGCCAAGCATAAAGAGGCTACACCTTGGTCAATGAGAGCCACAGGTATTACAGTCACAGGGTGCTGGCATCCTCCAGGCATGAAGGTAGGGGGCAGCAGCTTCTGCACAAAGGCAAGCCAGGCAGGGGGCAGCAGCTCCAACTCACACACCACCATCGTGCCCTTCCTCCTCTAGGGTGATGGGGAGAAGAGAAGTCGTGGCTCTTCGAGCCGAGGCTACATGAATCAGCTGGCTGTGGCCCAGCACCTTCTGAGGACAGTGCTGGCCCGTAGTTAGGAAGGAACATCCCTGGGAGTCATATCACCAGGGTTCAGACCCCAGGCCCCATCCCTTCCTGAGTTACCTAAGTGCATGGCCTTACCTCCCTCTGCCTCAATCCTGCACCTGTAAAGGGGGTGATGATAGAACATACTCACTAAGTTATGCTAGAGGTTGAATGAGCCAATGGGTGGGAATCCCTCTGCATGGTCCGTTGTTGGTGTAAACCCAACACATGTGGTCTGGACCCCTGTCTTCTCCATGCATCACCCCAAGGTGCACTGAGACTTCTCTGCAGCTGAGAGTTCCCAGACTTGAATGATACTCCAGGGGATGTTGGCCAGTTCTCTCTCAGGGAGGCTATTGACAATGCTATTTTACTAGAAGGGGACTTGCCCTAGGTAAGTGGGTACAAAATGGTCATCTGGGAGCCTAAAAATATAGATTCTTACTTCCTAAACCCAGAGGTTCTGATTCTGGAGATCTGGAATAGGTCTGGAAATCTGTTTAAAGAAGCTCACAAGGTGATCTTGATGTTCAGCCAAGTTTAATGGATTTAATGGCTAGATGACCCGTAAGAAGCCAAGTTTCCATTCTTCAGGGCAGCCTCTCTCTCAGCACCAAGCTCTTCCCCAACGCTGGCACACATACCACACCTCAGATCCCTGTACTTCAGCAGTGTAATTGAGAGTGGCTGGCTTATATGAGAGTCCAGATCTAAGAGATGCTGGTCCAGCTTCAGCGGCTTGGGCTCCTCCACAGGCCAGGCTCGCTTTCTCAGCAGCTCTGTGAGAACCAGGTCAGCTTCCTGGAGATCTGCTGGCCTGGAAGAGCAGTCTCCTTGAGAAAGAATCATTCACTCCCTGGCCACTGCTCCAACCAGGGAGGGAAGTGAGGGCATCCCTTTCAACTAACGTCTCATGCACTAGCCTTGCTGCCTCTGCCTGGCAGGAGGTTCTTGCTGATGAGGAGACTTCAGCTGGCAGAAATCTGGAATGGTGATGACAAGAATTGCTTCTTGCCCTGGGATTGGTTTCCTGGCAAAGTAATTAGTGGTAAAATTCAGGATAATCATTTCCCTTCTTTGCATCTGACATTCCGCAGAATCCCAGGGTAACGTACAGAAGGGAGTCCCTCGGCTGCTACTTTGATTTCAAGCAAAATGGAAGTGAAAAAGGTTCCCATCACAGATGCAAACTTCAGTGTGCCCGTGGTATGGTCAGATGGCCCATGTCCCAGAGGACAAGAGGTATAGCAGGAAGAAACTTTACCTGAAATGGATGAGGTCTGGGTTCCCATCCTATCTTGACTTGGTATTGCTGATTGCCCTTGGACTGATCACGTCCCTGCTAAGGACCCTGGATCCTCATCTGTAAAACAATAGTGTGAGAGGAGATGGTCTCCAGGCTTCCCAGACTCTAAAACTTATGGCTTGTGAACCACTGAAAAATTTCTAAACAAAATATTAAGGCATGTGAAATCACTTTGTCTTAACTCAACCCATGTTGTAGGTAACTGAGAGCTGTTCTGGGGAGACAGGAATGAAACAGGCTTGGCACATGTCTGATGAGTAGCTACATCAGATGGATTACAATGCTGGAAGCATAAGACTGGTGGTAGGTGGACCAGAGACTAGTTATGAGTCGGTATTATTTAGGATGCTTTTGGCAACAAGAAATAGAAAACCCTACTGAAAATGAATTAAACCCTGAAAGTAGTTATTGTTTATTTAAGAAGAATTTTGGGTTAACTCAGCAACTCAATGATGTGATCAGGCTTTTTCAATTTTCTTATTCCTCATCATCTAGGTTGGTTATGTTTCCCCTCATGGTTACTAGACAGCTGTCAGTGATCCAGGCATCACACTATCATACAACATGTCCTGAGCAGGAAACAGTGGAGGCTAAAGGCAGAGATTTAACCTCAGTCACTCCCATCATGAGTCATCTTAAGTTTCACTGGCCAGATACTACACAGGGTTATTCATAGACTCATTTTCCCCTGCCCCTCTCCACTAATCACAACTACAAACCATGGAAACAATACAGGACACAACCAAAGCAGAACTCTGAAAGTGGAAGAGGAAGGTAAGCTGGTTTGAGACCTCGGGGATGAAGGAACAGCAGCAGGAAGTCTTACAACCTCCCACCCAAAGAAAGAAGGCAACCCAGACCCCTAACCTAGCAATAGAGGGCAGCCCAGGTAGGCTCATTACTCACCAGGATCAAACAGGAGTCACACCCAACAACATAAGGCAAGTCAACACTCTAGCAAGGGGATCAGGTGAGCCACCCATCAGAAACAAAGGGCCACTGGACACACTCTTCTTTGCCATTAGGCCTGGATCCCCCTTTCCACTGAGAGATGCTGAGGTGGATGAGTGGGAAGAGCCAACAAGAAAGCTACAGCAGGTGGCCTGGTCTAGGAAATCTCTTTGTCCCTATGGGCTCAAGACTCTCCTCCCCCACCCAGAGGCAGGGGTCATCAAGGGCACTGGTAGGAGGATCCCACGACCCCACTAACCAAGTCATAGCCCAACCTGTAGAGATCACTCCACCCCTCAGGCAGCACCAACAGGAAGCCACAGGAGAGCCAGCAACAACACGTGAACACATCAGGCAAAAATAATTCTGCAACAGCTCAGAAAATTAAACAGAAATTGAAACTACAACCTGCATGCTAAGCCTGCGCAGGTGACTGCCTGTTAAAAGCATAAAATTTAAATAGTACCCAACACACTCCTGAAAAATAGACAAAATGTCCAAGATGCAATAAAAAATCACCTGTATGCCAAAAACCAAGACAATCACAATTTGAATGAGAAAAGGTAATCAGCTTACACCAATACTAAAATGAATCAAATGTTGGAATTATCAGCCAAGGATTTTAAAGCAATCATTGTAAAAGTGCCTCAACATACAATTACAAACTCTCTTGAAAAAAAATGAAAAACAAAAAAGGAAAAAAATAGATGTTATAAAAAGGAACCAAAGGGAGATTATAGTACTGAAAAAATCAGTAACAGAAATGAATGGGTTCAAGTAGAAGAGAAATGATGAGGGTTAGAGTCAGTGAACTTGAAGACACATCAATAGAATTCACCCAAACTGAACAATAGTGAAAACCTAGACTGAAAAAAAAAACAAAAACAGGGCCTCAGGGACCTTTGGAAAAATAACAAAATTCCCAACAATGTATCGTCAGAGTCCCAGAAGGAGAAAGGAGAAAGGCCTGAAAGTATTTGAAGAAATAATGTAATGGCTGACAACATCCTAAATTTGGTGAAAAACACAAACCTAGAGATCCAGTAAACTGAGGAAACCACAAACAGGATATAAACAAAGAAATCTATGCCAAGACACATCATAATTTCACCTAAAGACAAAGGAAATATCTTGAAAGAAGTCAGAGAGAAATGATGTGTTACATATATGGGAGAACACCAATTGAATGACAGCAGATTTCTCATCTGAAACCATGGAGGCCATGAAGAGGTGGCACACTATTTTTCAAATGCTGAAAGAAAAGAACTCTCAACCACAAATTCTATAGCTGGTGAAATTATCCTTCAAGAATAAAGGGGAAATAAAAACATTCTCAGATGAAAGAAAACTGAAGGAATTTGCCACTAGTAGATGTACCTTTAAAGAATAGCTAAAAGAAGTTTATTTAAACAGAAAGAAAATTATAGAAGAAGGAACTTTGGATCATCAGGAAGGAAGAGGGAACAATGAAAAGAGCAGAAATAATATACCACATTTTGGCTTTTAAGTTTTATAAGTTATATTTGATGATTGAAATAAAAATTATAACACCATCTGACACCACAGATATGATATTTAAGTGAGGAAGGAAAACAGATCTAAAGGAAAGTGAGGTTTCCAGACTTCCCTTGATGTAGCAAAGTGTTGATACCAGTAGAGTATTATAAGTCACATGTGTATATTATAATACTCAACCATTAAGAAAATTGTACAAAGATATATCTCAAAAACACTATAAATAAATTAAGATGTAGTCCCAAAAAAATTTTCAAGTAACCTGCAGGAAGGCAAGAAAAGAGAAACAGTAATGAGAACAAGAAGCAAATAAAAAACAAATAATAAAACTGCAGACATAAGCACCTTAATGATTAGTTTAAATGTAAATGGCCTACTTAGATATAGTCACAATAATCAAAACACTGAGATCTGCAGAATCGATGATAAACATGACTCAACTATATGCTTCTTACAAGAAACTCACTTAAAATCTATGACATAGGTAGGTTGAAAGTAAAAGGATGGGAAACAGTATATCATGTAAACATTAATCAAAATAAAGCAGAGCAAGAGTGGCTATATTAATCTGATAAAGCAAAAATCAAAGCAAAACAATTTACTAGAGACAAGGTAGGACCTTATATAAGTTAAAAGGGTCAGTCCACCAGAAAGACATAACAATCCTAAATCTTAGCAAATTATAAAGCATAAAATACATTAGTGGTTAGAAGTAAAAGGAGAAATATGTAAATATATTACTATATTTAGAGACTTCAGCAATTTTCAACAGCTGATAGAGCTACTAGACAGAAATCATCAAAGATATGGCAGATCTGAGTAACACAATCAAGGAAAGGGATCCAATTGACATAGAGCACTACACCTAAGAAAAGTAGAATATGTATTTTTTCCAAGTGCTTATGGAACATTCACCAAGAAAGACCATGACTTAAGCCATAAAACAAACATTAACAAATTTAAAATAATATAGAAAATGTTCTGACCACAGTGGGATTATACTAGAAAATCAATAACAGCACAGTTTACAATAGCCAAGACATGGAAGCAACCTGAAGGTCCATCGACAGATGAACGGATAAAGAAGATGTGGTACATATATATACAATGGAATACAACTCAGCCATAAAAAAGAATGAAATAATGCCATTTGCAGCAATATGGATGGACCTAGAGATTATCATACTAAGTGAAGTAAGCCAGGAAGAGAAAGACAAATACCATATATCACTTATATGTGGAATCTAAAATATGATACAAATGAACTTATTTACAAAACAGAAACAGACTCACAGACATAGAAAATAAACTTATGGTTACCAAAGGGGAAAGGGGGTGGGAGAGGGATAAATTAGGAGTTTGGGACTAGCAGATACAAACTACTGTATATAAAATAGATAAACAACAAGGTCCTAATATATAGCACAGAGAACTGTATTCAGTATCCTGTAATAAACCATAATGGAAAAGAATATGAAAACAAATATATATACACACACACACACACATATATATGTGTGTGTGTGTGTATATATATACATATATATATATATATATATATATATATATGTGAATCACTTTGCTGTACACCAGAAACGAACACAACATTGTAAATTAACTATACTTTAATTTAAAAAATAAAAGTAACAGAATGATAACAGGAAAAATCTCTAAACATGTGGAAATTAAACAACACACTTCTAGGGGGAGTAGGGGCAAGATGGCGGAAGAGTAAGACGCAGAGATCACCTTCCTTCCCACAGATACAGTAGAAATACATCTACACGTGGAACTGCTCCTACAGAACACCCACTGAACGCTGGCAGAAGACGTCAGACCGCCCAAAAGGCAAGAAAATCCCCACGTACTTGGGTAGGGTAAAAGAAAAAAGAAATAACAGAGACAAAAGAATATGGACGGGACCTGCGCCAGTGGGAGGGAGCCGTGAAGGAGGAAAGGTTTCCAGGCACTAGGAAGCCCCTTTGCGGGCAGAGACTGCGGGTGGCAGAGGGGGGAAGCTTCGGAGCCGCGGAGGAGAGCGCAGCCACAGGGGTGCGGAGGGCAAAGCGGAGAGACTCCCGCACAGAGGCTCGGTGCCAACCAGCACTCACCAGCCCGAGAGGCTTGTCTGCTCACCCGCCGGGGCGGGCGGGGGCTGGGAGCTGAGGCTCGGGCTTTGGTGCTAGCCGGGAGGGAGTCCGGGAAAAAGTCTGCAGCTGCCGAAGAGGCAAGAGACTTTTTCTTGCCTCTTTGTTTCGCGGCGCGCAAGGAGAGGGGATTCAGAGCGCTGCCTAAACGAAATCCAGAGACGGGTGCGAGCCGCGGCTATCAGCGCGGATCCCACAGCAACAGGGGCGCAGAGGGAAAAACGGAGAGATTCCCGCAGAGAGGCTCAGCGCCGAGCAGCACTCACCAGCCCGAGAGGCTTGTCTGCTCACCCGCTGGGGCAGGCGGGGCTGGGAGCTGAGGTGCGGGCTTCGGTCAGATCGCAGGGAGAGGACTGGGGTTGGCAGCGTGAACACAGCCTGAAGGGGTTGGCGTGCCGCGGCGAGCCGGGAGGGAACCGGAGAGGAGGTCTGCAGCCGCCGAAGAGGCAAGAGACTTTTTCTTGCCTCTTTGTTTCGCGGCGCGCAAGGAGAGGGGATTCAGAGCGCCGCCTAGACGAACTCCAGAGGCGGGCGCGAGCCACGGCTAACAGCGCGGACCCCAGAGACTGGTAGGAAACGCTAAGGCTGCTGCTGCTGCCACCAAGAAGCCTGTGTGCGAGCACAGGTCACTCTCCACACTGCCCCTCCCGGGAGCCGGTGCAGCTCGCCACTGCCAGGCTCCCGTGATCCGGGGACAACTTCCCCGGGAGAACACAAGGCGGGCCTCAGGCTGCTGCAACGTCACGACGCCTCTGACGCCGCAGGCTCGCCCCGCCTCCTCTGTACCGCTCCCTCCCCGCGGCCTGAGTGAGCCAGAGCCCCCGAAGCAGCTGCTCCTTTAACCCCGTTCTGTCTGGGCGGGGAACGGACGCCCTCAGGCGACGTACATGCAGAGGCGGGTCCAAATCCAAAGCTGACCGCTGGGAGCTGTACAAACAAAAAAGAGAAAGGGAAATCTCTCCCAGCAGACTCAGAAGCAGCGGATTAAAGCTCCACAAACAACTTGATGTGCCTGCATCTGATGAATACCTGAATAGACAACGAATCATCCCAAATTCAAAAGGTGGACTTTAGGAGCAGGATATATTAATTTCCCCTTTTCCTTTTTTTGTGAGTGTATATGTGTATGCTTCTGGGTGAGATTTTGTCTGTATAGCTTTGCTTTCAGGGTCAGTCCTAGGGTTAGGTCCGTCCATTTTTTTTTTTTTTTTTTTTTACTTAAAAAAATTTTTTTTTCCTAATATATGTTTTCTTAATAATTTTTTTCGTATTTTCTATTTTTAGAAATTAAAAAATTTTTTAATAAGTTTTTTCATATTTTTTATTTTAAAAAATTAAAATTTTTTTTCTTAATAAATTTTTTTCTTAAAAATTTTTTTCTTATTTTTTACTATAAAAATTAAAAAATCTATTTTTAAAAATTAAAAAAAATTTTTTTATGAATACATTTACTCTTAATAATCTTTTTCTTATTTTTTATTATAATAGCTTTATTTTATTTTATTTTATCCTCTTTTTTTCTTTCTATTTTTTTCTCCCTTATATTCTGAGCTGTGTGGATGAAAGGCTCTTGGTGCTCCAGCCAGGCATCAGGGCTGTGCCTCTGAGGTGGGAGAGCCAACTTCAGGACACTGGTCCACAAGAGACCTACCAGCTCCACGTAATACCAAACGGCAAAAATCTCTCAGAGATCTCCATCTCAACATCAAGACCCAGCTTCACTCAACGACAAGCAAGCTACAGGGCTGGACACCCTATGCCAAACAACTAGCAAGACAGGAACACAGCCCCATCCAGTAGCAGGGAGGCTGCCTAAAATCATAAGGACACAGACACCCCAAAACACACCACCAGACGTGGACGTGCCCACCAGAAAGACAAGATTCAGCCTCATCCACCAGAACACAGGCAATAGTCCCCTCCACCAGGAAGCCTACACAACCCACTGAACCAACCTTACCCACTGGGGACAGATACCAAAAACAACGGGAACTACGAACCTGCAGCCTGTGAAAAGGAGACCCCAAACACAGTAAGATAAGCAAAATGAGATGACAGAAAAACACACAGCAGATGAAGGAGCAGGGTCAAAACACACCAGACCTAACAAATGAAGAGGAAATAGGTAGTCTACCTGAAAAAGAATTCAGAATAATGATAGTAAGGATGATCCAAAATCTTGGAAATAGAATAGACAAAATGCAAGAAACATTTAACAAGGACGTAGAAGAACTAAAGAGGAACCAAGCAACGATGAAAAACACAATAAATGAAATTAAAAATACTCTAGATGGGATCAATAGCAGAATAACTGAGGCAGAAGAAAGGATAAGTGACCTGGAAGATAAAATGGTGGAAATAACTACTGCAGAGCAGGATAAAGAAAAAAGAATGAAAAGAACTGAGGACAGTCTCAGAGACCTCTGGGACAACATGAAACGCACCAACATTCGAATTATAGGGGTCCCAGAAGAAGAAGAGAAAAAGAAAGGGACTGAGAAAATATTTGAAGAGATTATAGTTGAAAACTTCCCTAATATGGGAAAGGAAATAGTTAATCAAGTCCAGGAAGCACAGAGAGTCCCATACAGGATAAACCCAAGGAGAAACACGCCAAGACACATATTAATCAAACTGTCAAAAATTAAATATAAAGAAAACATATTAAAAGCAGCAAGGGAAAAACAACAAATAACACACAAGGGAATCCCCATAAGCTTAACATCTGATCTTTCAGCAGAAACTCTGCAAGCCAGAAGGGAGTGGCAGGATATACTTAAAGTGATGAAGGAGAAAAACCTACAACCAAGATTACTCTACCCAGCAAGGATCTCATTCAGATGTGATGGAGAAATTAAAACCTTTACAGACAAGTAAAAGCTGAGAGAGTTCAGCACCACCAAACCAGCTTTACAACAAATGCTAAAGGAACTTCTCTAGGCAAGAAACACAAGAGAAGGAAAACACCTACAATAACAAACCCAAAACCTTTAAGAAAATGGGAATAGGAACATACATATCGATAATTACCTTGAATGTAAATGGATTAAATGCTCCAACCAAAAGACACAGGCTGGCTGAATGGATACAAAAACAAGACCCATATATATGCTGTCTACAAGAGACCCACTTCAGACCTAGAGACACATACAGACTGAAAGTGAGGGGATGGAAAAAGATATTCCATGCAAATGGAAATCAAAAGAAAGCTGGAGTAGCAATTCTCATATCAGACAAAATAGACTTTAAAATAAAGAATATTATAAGAGACAAAGAAGGACACTATATAATGATCAAGGGATCGATCCAAGAGGAAGGTATAACAATTGTAAATATTTATGCACCCAACATAGGAGCACCTCAATACATAAGGCAAATACTAACAGCCATAAAAGGGGAAATTGACAGCAACACAATCATAGTAGGGGACTTTAACACCCCACTTTCACCAATGGACAGATCATCCAAAATGAAAATAAGTAAGGAAACACAAGCTTTAAATGATACATTAAACCAGATGGACTTAATTGATATTTATAGGACATTCCACCCAAAAACAACAGAATACACATTTTTCTCAAGTGCGCATGGAACATTCTCCAGGATAGATCATATCTTGGGTCACAAATCAAGCCTTGGTAAATTTAAGAAAATTGAAATCGTATCAAGTATCTTTTCCGACCACAGCGCTATGAGACTAGATATCAATTACAGGAAAAGATGTGTAAAAAATACAAACACATGGAGGCTACACAATACACTACTTAATAACGAAGTGATCACTGAAGAAATCAAAGGGGAAATCAAAAAATACCTAGAAACAAATGACAATGGAGATACGACGACCCAAAACCTATGGGACGCAGCAAAAGCAGTGCTAAGAGGGAAGTTTATAGCAATACAAGCCTACCTCAAGAAACAGGAAACATCTCGAATAAACAACCTAACCTTGCACCTAAAGCAATTAGAGAAAGAAGAACAAAAAAAACCCCAAAGCTAGCAGAAGGAAAGAAATCATAAAGATCAGGTCAGAAATAAATGAAAAAGAAATGAAGGAAACAATAGCAAAAATCAATAAAACTAAAAGCTGATTCTTTGAGAAGATAAACAAAATTGGGGCTTCCCTGGTGGCGCAGTGGTTGAGAATCTGCCTGCCAATGCAGGGGACACGGGTTCGAGCCCTGGTCTGGGAAGATCCCACATGCCACGGAGCAACTGGGCCCGTGAGCCACAATTACTGAGCCTGCGCGTCTGGAGCCTGTGCTCCGCAACAAGAGAGGCCGCGATAGTGAGAGGCCCGCGCACCGCGATGAAGAATGGCCCCCGCTCTCCGCAACTGGAGAAAGCCCTCGCACAGAAACGAAGACCCAACACAGCCATAAATAAATAAATAAATAAATAAATAAATAAATAAATAAATAAATAAAGAATGCTCAACATCATTAATCATTAGAGAAATGCAAATCAAAACTACAATGAGATATCATCTCACACCGGTCAGAATGGCCATCATCAAAAAATCTAGAAACAATAAATGCCGGAGAGGGTGTGGAGGAAAGGGAACTCTCTTGCACTGTTGGTGGGAATGTAAATTGATACAGCCACTATGGAGAACAGTATGGAGGTTCCTTAAAAAACTACAAATAGAACTACCATACGATCCAGCAATCCCACTACTGGGCATATACCCTGAGAAAACCATAGTTCAAAAAGAGTCATGTACCAAAATGTTCATTGCAGCTCTATTTACAATAGCCAGGACATGGAAGCAACCTAAATGTCCATCGACAGATGAATGGATAAAGAAGATGTGGCACATATATACAATGGAATATTACTCAGCCATAAAAAGAAATGAAATGGAGGTATTTGTAATGAGGTGGATGGAGTTAGAGTCTGTCATACAGAGTGAAGTAAGTCAGAAAGAGAAAAACAAATACAGTATGCTAACACATATATACGGAATCTAAGGGGAAAAAAAGCCATGAAGAACCTAGTGACAAGACGGGAATAAAGACACAGACCTACTAGAGAATGGACTTGAGGATATGGGGAGGGGGTGGGGTGAGATGTGACAGGGTGAGAGAGTGGCATGGACATATATACACTACCAAATGTAAAATAGATAGCTAGTGGGAAGCAGCCACATAGCACAGGGAGATCAGCTCGGTGCTTTGTGACCACCTAGAGGGGTGGGATGGGGAGGGTGGGAGGGAGGGAGATGCAAGAGGGAAGAGATATGGGAACATATTGTATATGTATAACTGATTAACTTTGTTATAAAGCAGAAGCTAACACACCATTGTAAGGCAATTATACTTCAATAAAGATGTTTAAAAAAAAAAAAAAAGATATAAAAGTTAATAAAAAAAAAAAAACACACTTCTAAATGACACAAGGGTCAAGTAGGAAGTCTCAAAGGAAATAAAAATATGCATAGACTGAATGAAAACTAAAATGTAATATATCATATAATATTGAGGTGTATCTAAAGCAGAGATGATAGAAATTTATGACACATACACATAATGCTTACGTTAGAAAGGAGTAAAGGTCTCAAATGAATAATCTAAGTTTATATCTCAAGAAACTAGTAGAAAAGGAACAAAATAAAAGAAAAATAAGTATAAAAACAAAATTTAAAAGATGAGAGCAGATATCAATGAAAATGAAAATAGGAAAATATGTTGTGAGGTCCTCAAATCACCCCTAGTCTTGATGATTTACTGGTAATATTCAGCATAGAGTCATATTCACAGCTAAGATTTCTTAGAGTGAAAAACTATAAAGCAAATTCAACATCAAAAGGTGCATAAGTAAAGTTCAGGGGAGGCCAGGCACAAGCTTCCAAGAGTCCTCTCCCAGTAGAGTCACACAGATTGAACTTAATTCCCCCAACAATCAGATATGACAACATTTGTGAAGTGTTGCCAACCACAGAAGCCCATTGGAGACCTACTGCCCCAGGTTTTTGTTGGGATCTGATTTCGTAAGCACCCTCTGCTGGGCACATACTCAAATTCCAGACTTCCAAAAGGAAAGCACGTGTTCAACAAAACCACATTGTTTGTACAAAACAGTTTAGGCATAGGAAGCCACTTTTATCATATCAGAATAGTGGGAGCCCTTCTGAAATACAAGTTCCCAGGGCCAACCTTGAAAACAGGCCTTTCAAAGGATAGCAATCTCAGGCCTCCTATGTTAACTCTTTTTTGCTTAAAGAAAAAAAAAGGTATCAATGAAATAAAATGCTGCTTCTTTGAAAAGAAAATCAATGCATTTTATAAACCTCTAGCCCGACTGAAAACAATAGGAAAGATAGAAGACAAAAAATAACCCATATCAGGAGTAAAATGAATCTTACAATCAGTTATGGGTAATAAAAGGAAATACTGTGAATAATTTCATGTTCACAATTTTACAACATAGAAGAAATGATCCACCTCCTTGAAAACCACAAATTAAAACTCAACCAAGGTGAAATGGATGATCTGAGTAGTCCTTTAATCATTGATTTTGTAATTGATCTTGTAATTAAAATCTCCAGAAAAAGAAATCCCCAGGTCTGGTTTTACTGAAGAATTCTGCCAAATAATTAAACAATTAATACAATTTTAAGTCTCTTCTAAAAATTGAAGAGGAGGAAGGAGTGTGTGTGTGTGTGTGTGTGTGTGTGTGTGCTTATAAAAAGGCAACATGAGGAATCCTTGTGGTATTGGAACTATTCAGTATCTTGATTGTGGTGGATGCATGAAATTACACCCATGATAAAATTGTGTAAAGCTTAATACACATATGGACACATAAATGAATAGAAATAAAACTGGGGGAATCTGAATTAGACAGGTGGACTTTATCAGTGTCAATATCCTGCTTGTGTTATTGTTCTATAGTTTTGGAAAATGTTACCATTGGGAAGATGGGGTACAGTGTACAAAGAATCTCTCTGTATTATATCTTACAGCTGCATTTGAATGTACATTTATCTCCAAAATTATAATTAAAAATCCAAACACAGTATGCATGGTGAACTCCCAGTCTAGTTGCTTCTGGCAACATTTCCCCACCACTGACGTAAGCCAAAGATCAAGATAATGTCTAGTTCTATTCTAAAGGGGTAGTTTAATGTTATAGTGGGTAACAAGTGGGATTTTATAAGAGAATAGAATAGAAATTATAAGAGTGCATTTCAATGTAGTGAGGATAAAGATTGTTTTGTGAAATTTTTGCATACCATGTGTGTATAAAGATTATATATTTATCCAATTTATAAATCCATATATTGGGGACCCACTTTCTGTGCCTCTTCGGGTGTATTCAGTCCCAACTGAACCCCCAAGTCCTGCATCTTGCTCAGTGGAGAGCCCTGGTGTCTTCTGCTGTCCCTCTTTTCCTAATGACACTGGCTGTTTCAGATGCCCACAGGAGGGAAGGTCAGGCTCCGGACACAGCCCCCAACACACCTGCTGTGGTGGGGATACGGCAGCTGCAGCTCCCTTGTCCAACCCAACTAGACCACAGAGGCTCTGCCTGAAAACACAGGCAATGTTGGCATCTCCTGCGGCCAGTGTTGACTGAGGAGAGACAGGAGATGGAAGCGGCCAACAAAGTTCTTTCCCTCTTCCTTGCAACAGACTTTTCCAGGCTGCAGTGTCTTCATAGAGCCTTCTGGTGACACCTGCATGGCCAAAGCCCCTTATGTTTGCAGACAGCCATCACTAACTTGGCAACACACCTCCTTCCCTACCTTACTCCCTACCTCACCTATAATAAGGCACTAGTACCAAGGCTTTGCCTCAGGCTAGGTTTTCCAGGGACCCTGGATAGAGACAAGTCAAAGATAAGTCTCCATATTATACACATACAAATTTGTACACACATGTGCATATATATAATATGCAGGCAATGGGTCATAATGAAAATATATTTCTATAGGTTGGGCTTAAAATTTTTGCACGTCACTGGTGCAGCCATGGTCTTCAGCCTAAGAATTCCTTTATCCCAGCCACTGGCCTCACCAGGCCCTGCCAGGCGCATAATCCTCGGGTTATGTCCTCCACCTGGGTGAGTAATCTGAGGGAAGGCCTCATCTCAGTCTTCACTCTGCCCCCCAACAGAATCCGGGTCCAAGTCAGAAGTGGGGGGACGATATGCTGGGCAGGAAAGCCATGAGGATCTGTCTGGAACGGATGCAACTGAGGGAGCCCTGGGAACCCAGCCAGGAAAGGGGCCTTGGGAATCCTCCCTACCCCTCACGTTCCCAATCCTTCTCGGGAGCACCAGGCAGAATGTGATAATTCTGGGGCTGCCAGGCAGGAGGACGAAACGTAGCCCTGACCCCCCCGTGTCCACTTCTCGTCAGTGCTTGCACTAATGACCAGAGCTCCCTGGGACTCATTTTTGCTCAGCACAGCAAGCAACTTGGGTCAGCTGCTTTCCAAGAATCCTCAGAGAGATAGAGAAATAGGGGCCCGAGACGGAGCCTGTCTACAGGGGACTGCTCCACTTAACTGTGTCCTTGCCCTGGCCCCTCAGTGTCCTTCCTGATTCAGAAACAAAAACCCAAATAGACCTTGAGATACAAGAGCTGAGGCATGTGCCCACTTCTTGTGCACTCTGTGGTCTTGACCCTGGAATGGTTGGCCACCCCTCCCTCAGGACAGGCCCCACTGCATCACGTCCTAGACCCATACGTATGTGTTATTCTGAGCTGGGGGGTGATCAGTAGATTTTCTGGGTTCCCAGGAATAGAAATCAGAACACAGCTGCACTCATCTTCTGAAATGGCCTCTGGAGCTCAGACAGGAGATGGAAGGTGGCTGGGGAGACAGGAAATTGCTGGAGAAGACAGACAGAGCTCAGCCACTGTGCCAATGTCATGCACTCTACTGACTCCCAGCCCCAAGTCCAGCCCTCTGTACTCTGTTCTGTGATGTTGAGCAGGAGGTCTGCAGCCCCATTTCTCAGATTCCCTCCCCAGAGGACTTCTTCAGTCCTGCCAGTGAGAGGCGGTGGCAGGGAACTGGAAGGCCAGCAAAGGGGAAAGAGACCCTTTTCCCGTCCCAGCTTCTGTAGGCATCTCTGCGTCTATAGTGGCAACTACACTGCAGTGCTGTTGGCAGCTCATGCACCAGCCATGGGACACCACACCCCCTCCCTGAATGGAGTCCAGGCTTCCTTCCGAGGGCCAAGCATGAACTGTGTTTCACCCTCTGTCGTCTGAGTGCCAGCTCCAGCAGCCCCTCTCCAGGGCCACAGCTGCCCCTGCACTCTTCCTGTGGCCTCCCTAGCCCTAAGGGACACCAGCTGAACCCTGCACTTATTCTTTTCTGAGTTGCCTCATCACACCATTTTCTTGCTTTCAACTTTCCCATACCCATGTTAAATCCCCTCCATTTGAAATACTTTGAACACTCCGTTTCTGCTTTTCTGCCTGAACTTTGACTGACACAGCCATCATAACAGAACACGCCCATGCTGACACAAGGAGCCATAGGATGGTTTATTCAAAGGGACCTGGATCATGGAGTCCAGTCCTCATCCTATAATCAAAGAAAAGAACATCCAGGGAGACCAAGCATGTGGCACAAAGAGGGACTGGGCATTAGCAGCCTGGCCAAAAATAGACCCCAAGTTTCCTGACCCCCACCCGGGCCCTTGTCACTGCACCGAGTGTCAAGTCCAACTTTCCATGGCTCTGCTCAGGAATCCCAGTATGTCCATGGCCTGTTCCCTGGGGGAATCCCAGCAAACCCTTCAGTACAGCGAAGTGGCCAGGGTTTTCCTCCATTCCTCTTCAGCACTGGGCCCCCCATGTGGAAGGAATCCATGGTTCTCCAGTCAGACACTCACTCATCAGCTTTTCCCATGCAATTCTGGGTGAGGAAGCAAAGTTCAGAGAACAGATATGAAGATGTGAGCTGGAAATTCAGAAATTCTAAAATCTGAATGCTGATTGTTTGTATGGTCTCATAGAAGCTATTTATTCTCTGTTTTTCCAATAAGAGGCAGAAACATACCCTGGAAGATTTTATGGAGAGTGACTTCATTTTAATAAATGTGAGCTAAGGTTCAGAGAGGTTTAGTCATGTGTCAAAGTTCACAAGGTCAGCTGGAGTCAGAAGCAGGACCAGAACCCAGGTCACCTGATTCTCAGACCAGTAGTAAAGAAAGTTGAGTAGAAATATTGGGGCCCTTGGTGAAGGTTTGGATGGCTACAGCAGGGAGCTGGGAGAAATGGTAAACTGTCTCCCAGTGGGGTGCAGGGTGCTGATACGTGTGCTGCAAGCTGGGAAATTATGCCCAGCTACCCAGACCTGCTTCTGCTTGCTGACAGCTGAGATAGAATATTCCCAGTAAGGACAAATAGACCTGTCTTGAGCAAGTGGCTGACAGCCGGAGGGTCCTATCCATCACTGTTGTCTGGCTGGCCAACCAGCTGGGTGACCGAGGGTCCTCAGGTTTCTCCCCAGAGCCTTCGCTGTCTCCATCAGTCGTGGGCTGCCTTCCCCAGACCCTCACTTTGTCTTTAGCAAGAAACATCCTCTACCTGAGGACTCTGGGGAAAAGACAGGAGGCAGCATCTCTCTCCAGGATCCCCCAAACCAGCCAATCTCACTCCTGCACCTCTATTCCTATCTAGTTGACATCCTTGTCCCTTTCTTTGTGAATTATTCCCATAGCAACGATCATGTACTCAAATACTTTTGCCCTTATAGTCTTTATCAGTATGTGCTTTGTATGAGGAAATAAATATGGCACTAAGAGTTGAGTCCCACTGTTCATTCATTCATTCATCCATTCATTAGATTTAGTATGTCTTATGGCAAGGCTATGGTGCCTCTAAGGAACTCACTACAACAGGGGCCCCACAGCCCATCATGACAGCAAGTATCATAAGGCATCACTGCTGAAGTTTGCGGTGTGGGAAGATTAACAGCAGCAGCAATGATAATATAAGCCTACACTTGTGTGCATGCCACGTACGGTGTCTCTGCTGAGCCGTTGACAGTGTTATTTATTCCTTCTAGAACTCTACAGGCAGGTGTGGTTCTTACCTCTTTTCTCAGAAGACAACAAAGCCAAGAGAGAGTAAGGAACTTGCCCCGGTCAGGTGCAAGGGCAGCAGATGAGAGGGTCCTGATGGGAGGTCGGGTGGATGCCTCCAGAGCCTGCCCCTCCCTCACATAACAAAAGCCTGGAGTGATGACACAGAGAAATGTACTCTTACCCAAACGTCCATCAGCTTTAAAAGCTGAGGAACCTCTTACTTCCTGCCACGTTTCATCACAATGGTTGCAATAGCAATTAAGTTACGGACTGCTGATTGATTAAACCACCACCCTCTCCCCATGATTGTTGCTGGCAACGTTGTTCAGCTCTCCCCATAGTGAGAAAGCACTCATCAGCAAACACTCTGCATTTTCTCAGTGTAATGCAGTGGGTCATTATCAAGTTCATTTACTAAAAATGTCTCCTGGCAACTTCTCCTGTGCTACTTGCTGTGTCCTTTTACACAGTCCCAGTCAAAACTATCCAGCTTACATCTCCAGTGGGACTTTCCCTTCTTGGATCCCACATGTACTTGGTTGTTGCTTTTGCAAGAAAATGTGGAATCATCATCACTGACAATGAAAAACATGTCAAAGTGTACCCCTTGGCTGTTGCCACTCTTTTCTGTGCATACAATGAATTTCTGTTTCATTGCTGTATCATAGTATTATCGTTGGGAAGACACTTTTCTTTTTTTTTTTTTCGTATGTGAATGTTGTAGCAACTTTATTCTTTTTTTTCTTTTTTCACACACGCACGCTGTATTTTATTTTTACAAGAGGCAAATAGACTGACACCAAGCATTGTAAATGGATGACCACAACAAAAGCAACAATGATTGCAATTACCAAACATGAAACACACTCATACTATGTCATAATATTGACATTCAGTCCAGTAATCCTCCACTGTAACAGCTCCTTTACTTTGCAGTGAAAATTGATTTGTATATTTTTTGCCTCTGAGTCCTTGTGGGATTTTTTTTTATTATTATTCAAACAGAAAGTCACAAAAATTATAATCATCCTCATCAGTTCACTCAGTCCCATGTAATTAATTTTTTTTCATCTTATCTTTTGTTAGCACTTTTATGAGTTCATCAGTTTTTCATTAGAGTTCTGAAAATGCTTATTCATTCAGTTCAGCAGTACAGTCAGTTACCAGAAACCTGTACTTGTCAGAGTCTTTTCCATGAATTCCTTGAAGATGAAACCCTTTTATAGGAACATATTTGCAAAAGCATCAGAGTACACCCAGAACTGTCTGTAAATGACAAAAGACATAAAGATGACCACGGTTAAAGATTTGATGAAAGTTCATAATAATGCAATTGACAAGGAAATTTAGTTATTTCTGAGATATACATTTTAAAGTAATAACTAGAATTATGACTTATACCAGAACATATAAGATTTTTAGAAATTTCTTGCAATGTCTGAAACATTTATGTTAACATATTTCCATACAAATAACCCAATGAAAGTTTAGTATTCATTGTTTTGTTTGTTTGTTTTTTATACTGCAGATTCTTATTACTCATCAATTTTATACACATCAGTGTATACATGTCAATCCCAATCGCCCAATTCATCACACCACCATCCTCACCCCACCACGGTTTTCCCCCCTTGGTGTCCACACGTCTGTTCTCTACATCTGTGTCTCAGCTTCTGCCCTGCAAACCAGCTCATCTGTACCGTTTTTCTAGGTTCCACATACATGCGTTAATATACGATATTTGTTTTTCTCCTTCTGACTTACTTCACTCTGTGTGACAGTCTCTAGATCCGTCCACATCTCAACAAATGACTCAATTTCATTCCTTTTAATGGCTGAGTAATATTCCATTGCATATATGTACCATGGCTTCTTTATCCATTCGTCTGTCCATGGGCATTTAGGTTGCTTCCATGACCTGGCTATTGTAAATAGTACTGCAATGAACATTTGGGTGCATGTGTCTTTTTGAATTATGGTTTTCTCTGGGTATATGCCCAGTAGTGGGATTGCTGGATGATATGGTAAATCTATTTTTAGTTTTTTAAGGAACCTCCATACTGTTCTCCATAGTGGCTGTATCAATTAACATTCCCACCAACAGTGCAAGAGGGTTCCCTTTTCTCCGCATCCTCTCCATTGTTTGTTGTTTGTAGATTTTTTGATGATGCCCATTCTAACTGGTGTGAGGTTATACCTCATTGTAGTTTTGATTTGCATTTCTCTAATAATTAGTGGTATTGAGCAGCTTTTCATGCGCTTCTTGGCCATCTGTATATCTTCTTTGGAGAAATGTCTACTTAGGTCTTCTGCCCATTTTTGGATTGAGTTGTTTGTTTCTTTAATATTGAGCTGCATGAACTGTTTATATATTTTGGAGATTAATCCTTTGTCCGTTGATTCATTTGCAAATATTTTCTCCCATTCTGAGGGTTGTCTTTTTGTCTTGTTTATGGTTTCCTTTGCTGTGCAAAACCCTTGAAGTTTCATTAGGTACCATTTGTTTATTTTTGTTTTTATTTCCATTACTATAGGAGGTGCATCAAAAAAGATCTTGCTGTGATTTATGTCAAAGAGTGTTCTTCCTATGTTTTCCTCTAAGAGTTTTATAGTGTCCGGTCTTACATTTAGGTTTCAAATCCATTTTGAGTTTATTTTTGTGTATAGTGTGAGGGAGTGTTCTAATTTCATTCTTTTACATGTAGCTGTCCAGTTTTCCCAGCACCACTTATTAAAGAGACTGTCTTTTCTCCATTGTATATCTTTGCCTCCTTTGTCATAGATTAGTTAACCATAGGTGTGTGGGTTTATCTCTGGGCTTTCTATCTTGTTCCATTGATCTATATTTCTGTTTTTGTGCCAGTACCACATTGTCTTGATTACTGTAGCTCTGTAGTATAGTCTAAAGTCAGGGAGTCTGATTCCTCCAGCTCCGTTTTTTCCCTCAAGACTGCTTTGGCTATTCGGGGTCTTTTGTGTCTCCATACAAATTTTAAGATGATTTGTTCTAGTTCCGTAAAAAATGCCATTGGTAATTTGATAGGGATTGCATTGAATCTGTAGATTGCTTTGGGTAGTATAGTCATTTTCACAATATTGATTCTTCCAATCCAGGAACATGGTATATCTCTCCATCTGTTGGTATCATCTTTAATTTCTTTCATCAGTGTCTTATAGTTTTCTGCATACAGGTCTTTTGTCTCCCTAGGTAGGTTTATTCCTAGGTATTTTATTCTTTTTGTTGCAATGGTAAATGGGAGTGTTTCCATAATTTCTCTTTCAGATTTTTCATCATTAGTGTATAGGAATGCAAGAGATTTCTGGGCATTAATTTTGTATCCTGCAACTTTACCAAATTCATTGATTAGCTCTAGTAGTTTTCTGGTGGAATCTTTAGGATTCTCTATGTATAGTATCATGTCATCTGCAAACAGTGACAGCTTTACTTCTTCTTTTCCAATTTGTATTCTTTTTATTTCTTTTTCTTCTCTGATTGCCGTGGCTAGGACTTCCAGAACTATGTTGAATAATAGTGGTGAGAGTGGACATCCTTGTCTTCTTCCTGATCTTAGAGGAAATGCTTTCGGTTTTTCACCACTGAGAATGATGTTTGCTGTGGGTTTGTCGTATATGGCCTTTATTATGTTGAGGTAGGTTCCCTCTCTGCCCACTTTCTGGAGAGTTTTTATCATAAATGGGTGTTGAATTTTGTCAAAAGCTTTTTCTGCATCTATTGAGATGATCATATGGTTTTTATTCTTCAGTTTGTTAATATGGTGTATCACATTGATTGATATGCATATATTAAAGAATCCTTGCATCCCTGGGATAAATCCCACTTGATCATGGTGTATGAACCTTTTAGTGTGTTGTTGGATTCTGTTTGCTAGTATTTTGTTGAGGATTTTTGCATCTATATTCATCAGTGATATTTGTCTGTAATTTTCTTTTTTTGTAGTATCTTTGTCTGGTTTTAGTATCAGGGTGATGGTGGCCTCATAGAAGGAGTTTGGGAGTTTTCCTTCCTCTGCAGTTTTTTGGAAGAGTTTGAGAAGGATGAGTGTGAGCTCTTCTCTAAATGTTTGATAGAATTCACCTGTGAAGCCATCTGGTCCTGGACTTTTGTTTGTTGGAAGATTTTTAATCACAGTTTCAATTTCATTACTTGTGATTGGTCTGTTCATATTTTCTCTTTCTTCCTGGTTCAGTCTTGGAAGGTTATACCTTTCTAAGGATTTGTCCATTTCTTCCAGGTTGTCCATTTTATTGGCATAGAGTTGCTTGTAGTAGTCTCTTAGGATGCTCTGTATTTCCACGGTGTCTGTTGTAACTTCTCCTTTTTCATTTCTAATTTTATTGATTTGAGTCCTCTGCCTCTGTTTCTTGATGAGTCTGGCTAATGGTTTATCAATTTTGTTTATTTTCTCAAAGAACCAGCTTTTAGTTTTATTGATCTTTGTTATTGTTTTCTTTGTTTCTATTTCATTTATTTCTGCTCTGATCTTTATGATTTCTTTCCTTCTGCTAACTTTGGGTTTTGTTTGTTCTTCTTTCTCTAGTTCCTTTAGCTGTAAGGTTAGATAGTTTACTTGAGATTTTTCTTGTTTCTTGAGGTAGGCTTGTAGAGCTATAAACTTCCCTCTTAGAACTGCTTTTGCTGCATCCCATAGGTTTTGGATCATCGTGTTTTCATTGTCATTTGTCTCTAGGTATTTTCTGATTTCTTCTTTGATTTCTTCAGTGATCTCTTGGTTATTTAGTAACGTATTGTTTAGCTTCCATGTGTTTGTGTTTTTTACGTTTTTTTCCATGTAATTCATTTCTAATCTCATAGCTTTCTGGTCAGAAAAGATGCTTGATTTGATTTCAATTTTCTTAAATTAACTGAGGCTTGATTTGTGACCCAAGATGTGATCTATCCTGGACAATGTTCCGTGCGCACTTGAGAAGAAAGTGTAATCTGCTCTTTTTGGATGGAATGTCCTAAAAATATCAATTAAATCTATCTGGTGTATTGTGTCATTTAAAGCTTCTGTTTCCTTATTTATTTTCATTTTGGATGATCTGTCCATTGGTGTAAGTGAGGTGTTAGAGTCCCCCATTCTTATTGTGTTACTGTTGATTTCCTGTTTTATAGCTGTTAGCAGTTGCCTTATATATTGTGGTGCTCCTATGTTGGGTGCATATATATTTATAATTGTTATATCTTCTTCTTGGATTGATCCCTTGATCATTATGGAGTGTCCTTCCTTGTCTCTTGAAACATTCTTTATTTTAAAGGCTATTTTATCTGATATGAGTATAGCTACTCCAGCTTTCTTTTGATTTCCATTTGCATGGAATATCTTTTTCCATCTCCTCACTTTCAGTCTGTATGTGTCCCTAGGTATGAAGTGGGTCTCTTGTAGACAGTATATATATGGGTCTTGTCTTTGTATCCATTCAGCAAGCCTGTGTCTTTTGGTTGGAGCATTTAATCCATTCACGTTTAAGGTAATTATCAATATGTATGTTCCTATGACCATTTTCTTAATTGTTTTGGGTTTGTTTTTGTAGGTCCTTTTCTTCTCTTGTGTTTCCCACTTAGAGAGGTTCCTTTAGCATTTGTTGTAGAGCTGGTTTGGTGGTGTTGAATTTTCTTAGCTTTTGCTTGTCTGTAAAGCTTTTGATTTCTCCATCAAATCTGAATGAGATCCTTGCCGGATAGAGTAATCTTGGTTGTAGGTCCTTCCCTTTCATCACTTTAAGTATATCATGACACTCCCTTCTGGCTTGTAGAGTTTCTGCTGAGAAATCAGCTGTTAACCTTATGGGAGTTCCCTTGTATGTTATTTGTCATTTTTTCCTTGCTGCTTTCAATAATTTTTCTTTGTCTTTAATTTTTGCCAGTTTGATTACTATGTGTCTCAGCGTATTTCTCCTTGGGTTTATCCTGTATGGGACTCACTGTGCTTCCTGGACTTGGGTGGCTATTTCCTTTCCCATGTTAGGGAAGTTTTCAACTATAATCTCTTCAAATATTTTCTCGGGTCCTTTCTCTCTCTCTTCTCTTTCTAGGACCCCTATAATGCGAATGTTGTTGCGTTTAATATTGTCCCAGAGGTCTCCTAGGCTGTCTTCATTTCTTTTCATTCTTTTTCCTTTGGTCTGTTCTGCAGCAGTGAATTCCACCATTCTGTCTTCCAGGTCACTTATCCATTCTTCTGTCTCAGTTATTCTGCTATTGATTCCTTCTAGTGTAATTTTCATTTCAGTTATTGTATTGGTCATCTCTGTTTGTTTGTTCTTTAATTCTTCTAGGTCTTTGTTAAACATTTCTTGCATCTTCTCGATCTTTGCCTCCATTCTTTTTCCGAGGTCCTGGCTCATCTTCACTATCATTATTCTGAAATCTTTTTCTGGAAGGTTGCCTATCTCCACTTCATTTAGTTGTTTTTCTGGGGTTTTATCTTGTTCCTTCATCTGGTATATAGCCCTCTGCCTTTTCATCTTGTCTATTTTTCTGTGAATGTGGTTTTTGTTCCACAGGCTGCAGGATTGTAGTTCTTCTTGCTTCTGCTGTCTGCCCGCTGGTGGATGAGGCTATCTCAGAGGTTTGATGGGAGAGAATGGTGGTGGGCAGAGCTCAGTAAAACTTTAATCCACTTGACTGTTGATGGGTGTGACTGGGTTCCCTCCCTGTTGGTTGTTTGGCCTGAGGTGACCCAACACTGGAGCCTACCTGGGCTCTTTGGTGGGGCTAATGGCAGACCCTGGGAGGGCTCAAGCCAAGGTGTACTTCCCAGAACTTCTGCTGCCAGTGTCCTTGTCCCCACGGTGAAACAGAGCCACCCCCCACCTCTGCAGGAGACCCTCCAACACTAGCAGGTAGGTCTGGTTCAGTCTCCCCTGGGGTCACTGCTCCTTCCCCGGGTCCTGATGCACACACTACTTTGTGTGTGCCCTCCAAGAGTGGAGTCTCTGTTTCCCCCAGTCCTGTGGAAGTCCTGCAATCATTTCCCACTAGGCTTCAAAGTCTGATTCTCTATGAATTCCTCCTCCCGTTGCCTGACCCCCAGGTTGGGAAGCCTGCCATGGGGCTCAGAACCTTCACTCCAGTGGGTGGACTTCTGTGGTATAAGTGTTCGCTAGTCTGTGAGTCACCCACCCACCAGTTATGGGATTTTATTTTACTGTGATTGTGCCCCTCCTACCATCTCAATGTGGCTTCTCCTTTGTCTTTGGATGTGGGGTATCCTTTTTGGTGAGTTCCAGTGTCTTCCTGTCAATGATTGTCCAGCAGCTAGCTGTGATTCTGGTGTTCTTGCAAGAGGGAGTGAGAGCACATCCTTCTACTCCGCCATCTTGGTTCCTGCTCAGCCGGGAAGACACTTTAAATGGTAATTAGTCTTGAGATAGATAGATAGATAGATAGATAGATAGATAGATAGATAGGTAGATATCTCCAACAATGTGCATAATATATTTGAAGTGACACTAGCTATGGATAAGGAGACTTTGCAATGTATAACCACACTGTAACACCTTTGGGAATAAAGGGATGTTATTAATAATAAATACAGGGCAACTGACATAGCCAGGACTGTCCCCAGCAAAATGGAATGTGAGGTTACCCCAGCTATGACCAAGTTCGCATATGCAAGCAATGACAACCACAACACAAACGTTTCATATCCTGGATACCATTGTATAAGACACTATCGATTGTACGATGCAGCACATCTGATTGCAGAAATGCTAAAATGCGGGGGGAAAATGTGCATTTAGAGTTAATAAAGGATGATATACAACCTGTCAAGGTCTTCCTTATCATTTGGTAAGGGCTTCGTCCTGTCTGCAGGGGGCTGCCTTCTCTCCTACCTCTTGTCTGTCTCTCCCTTGGTCTGTAATGATCACTTTCCATCTCTGGGAGCCTTGTGTCTCCTGACATGTTAGTGCATTGCAGGAGACTGAATCTTGGTCATGAGGTAGGCACAGCCATTAGTGCATTGCATCCATCCTGTTTGGATGACCTCACCCTCAACTGTCAACATCAGAGCCAAGCCAAGTCCAGGAGGCAGCATTAAGAGCCCCTCAGCTCCGTCCACTTCCACCCAACAGGTAGGGTGACGCCCGGATCACAGAGCTCCCTCTCCTGAGACAGAGTGGGATATGGCAGCAGGAGGCAGAGGTCGGTACCTCCCTCTTTGGCTACCTCATCCAACCAGCAGCCCCTTTTTCTCTTTCACGTGCCCACTGCACACCCTCAGTCCCAGGGGAGTGACTAACAGTCAGTACGTGACACACTTTCTTTGGCTCAGGTAAGCTCAGGGTTAGCTGCAAGGCTTTGTTAGGTGGATTTGTCAGTTGCCAATTTCTAAGCTTCAAGTGTTTGTTAAGGGTTTCCTCTCCACCTGCTCTTCCCTGTATCCCGGTGTTGCCCCTCCTCCTCCTCGCCTCGCTCTGGGTGGCAGCAGAGCCCAGTGGTCCGTGGAGTGCCCATCCTATGACTCCCCGAGCCTCAGCCCTTTTCCTGTGAGCTGGGGATCGTCAGCAGCGCTCACACGCTGGCTTTTGTGAGGCTTGCAGAGTTGATATAAATCACTGAGAACATAGCCTGGGACGTGGTCAGTACAGTGTAAGACTAACTCTATTATTAGCACGCGTATTTGCTTAGTCAGCGCCTACAAATGCTTTAGCTCTCAGCTCAAGTGTCATTTTCCCAGGGAGATCTCCTGCTTCCCTGGACCGGGTCAGCCCCTGCGATAAGTTCCAAAGTGTGTCCTCCAAAGTATTTATCACTGTTTGCAGTAGAGTTTGCACTGTCTTAATTACTTAATCAATGCTGGTCTGCTCCCATGGGGCTGTGGGCCCCCGAGGTCAGCGTCCAAGGCAGTGGTGTTCATCATCACGTCCCCTGCACCTTCCAGTACAGTGTCTGGCATAGAGTGTGTTTACGTTAAAGATTTGTTGGATAAGTGGATGAATGATTAATAGATGCCGCATCCGTATGTATTGTATTAAAATAAATCTGTGTGTTTCACTGACTCATGCAGGGGACGGTGTGAGTCCTCAGATAAGCAAAGATCCCCAGGTAATTGAAGAGAAGCCAACAGAGGCCGCCATCTGCCTCGGTGCAGCCCACCCACAAGATTCTGTGGCTGCGGGTTCCTGATGATCCTGAGGACAGAGGCGGCAGTAGGTAAGGAAAAAGCCTGTGGGCTCTAAGGAAGCCCCTTGTTTCTGCACACTCCCTTCCTGTTAGTCCACAGGCCTTCCCAGGTAAAGCTCCCTCTGCCAGCCCCGCTATTTCTTGGCCACATGAGCTGATAAGAAGCAAGATTCCTGGGCTGGCACCTGGGGATGTGTCCAGGGTAATCTGTCAGCATCTCACTTCTTCCATTTACAGGTAGGAAGGGAGGTGGCATTCCCAGAAGCCAGACTAGAGGGCAGGCACTTCCATTGCTCACCTACGAGGTGACATCAGAGGGAGTGAAGCTTGGTGACGAGGACAGGGGAGGGGAAGCCCCCTCCACAGGGCCGGCCAGAACGCCTTACCTAACTTGATTTGTCGCGTGGAGCTGGAAGAAAAATTAAATGCCATTTGAGCAGGTATTATGTCACATTCACACCCCGACTTCATGTTGGGGTTCGGAGGGGGAGTGGCTGACAGAACAGGAGACAGATATTTACAGAGAAGCTACTCAGGCCCAGCCCCATCTGGACACTACATACATGGTCTTGTTTCACCTACAGTAGCCTTGTGAGGAACCTGTCACTTACTATCTATGCAACTGGAAGAGGAAACAGAGGGTCCAAGAAGTGTGTCCTTCTCTTCAGGATGAACAGCTTGTAAGTGGCAACCCAGGAATCGAACTTGGATCCACGCTCCCAAATGCATGCTCTTCCTGCCCCCTGGGACCTTTGTGACCCAGAAGGGGCTGGACCAGAGGTGGAAGCCGGATCAGAGTCATTCCACACATCCGACGAGGCAGAGGACTGTCAGAACAGAGCAGGAGGCAGCTGCACGCAGGGGCCTGGAATGCCTGTTCCCCCTCACTCTCTCCCTGCTGGGCGTGGAAATGCCGCAACTGGGCTGAGCCAGTGGGTCAGGAGGGTGAAGCAGAGCCATGGGAGGGACTTTGTAGGTGGCGTCCGTCCTCCACACCATTAGTGAGCGCGGGCTCGTGGCCCTCCAGCCGGCGATGGTCTGGCCCCCACACAGCCAGTCCTCCTGCCCTGCCCCTGACCCCGGCCTTGACCTCTGAGCAAGAGGTTCCTCACAGGCATGGGCGGAGCCTCCGCAACTTGACCGTGAGGTGGAGAATGGCAATGGGATCACCAGCAAGGTTACCTGCAAGGTCACGGGCCTCACCCTGTTACAGCCTGGACCTATATTATTTGAAATTTCATACTTTGTCTATATACTTTCTTTTAGAAATATAAGTGTTATTTCTGCTTATAAAAAATATAGATAATACAGAAGTCCATACAAAGTTCCTTTTTCCTCCCCAGATACTCCAGTTGGCTGCATAAACACCTGCGCCTTGCTAGCTCATGCAAGCTCTTGCTTATAAAGCTGCGTCTACATGGGGCGGGGGGAGGGGAGGTAGTTCATCTTCTTCCTATGATGCAGGCTCCTGCTCGTTTCCTGTGCTGTTGCATTGCTGTCTCTCCTTCCATGTCCAGACACAGAGATCTAGTTCATTCTTTGCAGTGAGCCTTCTTTGTTCCTGCTCATCTGCAGGGAACTCCCTGATTCCCCAGTTGAACGTGCTGTCTTTGTTCACGCTGCTCTCCTGCCCAGAATACATCACCCACCACCCACCACGGCTCATACCCTGGGTAGTTCCCGAACCGCGGTGCAGACTCAGCAAGTGGACCCTCCCCAGGGAGGGGTGGCCAGTTCAGGGCAGAGACCTTCCGGTGTTCCAGCAGGGGAGCTGCCCCCTGCCCAGCAGGGCCGTGTAACCCCTCTCTGTCTCCCCAGGAGCTGGGAATGGCAGGAAAAAAGGAAACCCTGGAGGAAGGAGACCAAGCCAGCATGGGCTCCGGAGAATCCTCATCACAGGGGAAGAAGCATGTGGCCTGTGATCCGAATGCTGATGAAACTGGGACATCTGTGATGCTGGCGGGTTTAACATCTCTCTGCCCCTCCTCCCAGGTGTCCACTCCTCACCCACCACGGAGGAGCGCCCTGGGCTGAGTGCCGGCCCAGCAGCCCCGTTCCAGGCATCCTGAGTGGGCCTGGTGGGAGCTGGTGGGAGCGGGAAGGCTTCTCAGAGGAGGTGCCCGTGCCATGGTCACAAAGCGTCTATAGGATCTTCCAAGCAGAGGAGTGGGCAGGAACGTCCTAGCAAAAGGAGGCACAAAGTTTCAGTTGTGCGGGATGTGTAAGCTCTGGGGATCTAATGCACAGCCATGTGGCTATAGTTTACAAGGCCGTATGCGGACTTGAAATTTGCTACCAGGGTAGATCTGAAGCGTTCTCACGACACACCCAGAAAAAAGAGAAGAAAATGGTAAGTATGCAAGGTAACAGATGTGTGAATTAGCTTGCAAGGTGATCATTTTACAGTGTATAACTATATCAAAACATCAAGTTGTATGCTTTAAATATATAGTTTTTGTTTGTCAATTATACATCAAGAAAGCTGGAAAAAAAAACAAAAAAGAAAAGAAAATGTTTTAAAACCCTAAAAGAAAGTCGACTCTATCTGTAAACTCACATCTAGCTAATTAAACTGTGCAGACCTGGCTGGTGTATCAATACAGCATCCAGTCCCACAAAGTCACCGTTTCATTATGTCAGAGGACCGTCACTGGCTGACTGAAACTTACAAGTAAATACCAATAGTTACTATAATTCAAAAATTTTAAAAAGGAGCCAGCACAGCACGGTGTGTTCTGCTCAGGGCACTGCAGGGGCAGGTAACGGCAAGAGGTGGGCAGGCGAGGCCACGGGCAAGGAGTGTGGCTGTCTGGGGACAGAACAGAATCACAGAAGTCATCAGACTCCTTCTCGAGAGTCCGTGAAGCAGGATGGGTGTGAAGCCAGGACACCTGCTGGGCGGCACTCCTCCCACGTCCCTGGAGGGCAGAGGGGAAGGGCAGACAGCCGGGGCAGCTGGAGCGACACTTAGAGGGGTGTGAGGGCTGGAGAGCCTGGGCGAGGCCGGCTGTGGGCTCCAGTGGGTCCACTGCCCCCGTGAGCGCTGAGAGTGACCTGCTGCGTGGCCAGTCCAAGGAAGCCCTTTCCAGACGTCCAGCAGGCATCCGGGGGCTGCTGCCTCTGGGCGCCTCCCATGACGCAGACGGGCACCCGTCTTCTACCTACCTTCCCTCGGGAGTCAGAGAATACTGTCCAGCGAGGCACCTAAGCGACGGAGGGTGGGGAAGGCAGGAGCGCTTTCCTAGCTGGGTGCCCATCGTGATGGAAAAACTGTGATGGCACTGCTTCCCATTATTTTATTTCCCTAGGCTGCTCCTGGGCTGGGGGGGGATAGGGGTTGTGCTGGAGGAAGGTGGTTTCTGCTCATGGCTGTGCCCATATTGGAGACTGACTAGGAGAAAGAAAGAACAATGGCCCTGCCTGCTCTTCCCGTGGGCACGGAGGGCTCAGTGTGATGCGTAGGAATACAAACGAGATGCTGTAATTCAATGGGAAACTGCATCCCATAAATCCCACTGGTTTCCCCTAACTTCAGCCTCTGTAATTGTTGATGTAATTCCACAAATGTTCATCTTAAACAGCCAATCCGCTTCTCCCCAGGAAGTCTAAGCCTAGAAGCGCCTGGGACAGACGGGTTTCCCTGATCTAAACCAGACCCACTAAACAACCAAGCAACAGTTGGTATGTGCATGCATGAAGAACTTAGGGTCAGGGACTGGTGTTTGGTGAGCCCCAGTCATGCACGGGTGGTCACGTGGACATTTCCATGCAAGGCCTACAATTAACAGCTTGCCCGAGGTCCGCACACAGTTCAGTGGCAACACTGACCGCATTCCAGTGTGGGTCCAAGGTCCCCTGGAGGCCTCAGGTGGGTCCCGGGCCCCTCTCTCCACCCCACACCATCCTGCTCCTCACCCAGAGCAGGGGGCATGGCCATTCCAGGGGTTCAGTGCAGAGCGCTTGAGAAGCATCTCTTGGGGCTAGGGCTGAGTTCCGGTCTGATTCTTCCAGGCCCAAGGCATTCTGCCCCGGAAGGGTCACACATCAGTAGACTCAGGTCGAAAGCCTCTGTGAGGCTATGGGAGAAGCTTCCAAATCCTCCCACCTCTCAGCCCTTCTCTGGCCCATCAGTCAAACGGCTAATGTCTTTCAAACAACAAACTTAGGTTTCCACACCCAGGTCCACTTTCCTTGATGCTGTCACTTTCACACAGAGGATCCAGGATCCGTAAAGAGGTCTGGAAGAGGGAGGTGGGGCTGGGTAGACATTCTATAACCCTGGTGGTGATAAAGCCCCGCGTGTATGCAGTTGGCTGAGTTTTCTATTTCTCCCCATATTTTCACATCTCTCATCCATCATCCTGTTTGTCGTTCACCAAATACAGGATGTTTGAGGGCCCCTTTTCCTCTGGACCACCATGGCCTCGGGAGGCTCTACTGTCTGCTCCAGGCCACCAGGCTGTCCTCCGGGGACGTGGACTCTTCCCATCTCCCCGGGATCAGAGGGGCTGGGCCAGCCCATCTGCAGGCTGCTGCTCCCTGCACCCTGCTTTGGCCACATGGCTCAGTATGTCTCCCCCTGAGACCCTGCTGGAGAACCTGGGAGCTGAGTGTCGGGCCCAGGGCCCCAAAACCAGGGGTCTGAGAAAGCAGCTGGTTTCCCTTATGGTGTGAATGATTGTGCTTCTCTCTCTGATCAGTGGAGACGAGGAGTCAGGTGGGGCCCACCCCAGTAAGGGCACACAGTGTAGCCACCACCCCACCTACTGGCCCACCCCACTTTCCCCTCCAGCCTCACGGGCTTCCCTGGTGGCGCAGTGGTTGAGAATCTGCCTGCCAATGCAGGGGACACGGGTTCAAACCCTGGCCCGGGAAGATCCCACATGCCACGGAGCAACTGGGCCCGTGCACCACAACTACTGAGCCTGCGCTCTAGAGCCCGCGAGCCACAACTACTGAGCCCACGCGCCACAACTACTGAAGCCCGTGTGCCTGGAGCCCGTGCTCCTCAACAAGAAAAGCCACTGCAATGAGAAGCCCATGCACCACAACAAAGAGTGGCCCCCGCTCGCCACAACCAGAGAAAGCCCATGCACAGCAACGAAGACCCAATGCAGCCAAAAATAAAAATTAATAAAATAAATAAATTTAAAAAAAAAAACTTGTATGTGTTGTAAAAACCACCTCAGATCCCTGCTTTGTGTTTACTGAGGTGGTTATAAATGATTATCAGTAACGCAAAATTACTATCATAGCAACAGAGGAAGAGCTGGAGCACACACGACTGCTGGGCCGGGCTCCTTCCTCCACCAAAGGCCTGAGGATGGCCCCGAAGAGGCCGGCGTCATTTTCAGTGGTCGGGGCATTCACTCTCCGCCCCCGTGCTCATCCTTCTCTCCTGATTGCCTGCCAGGTGGCAAACCCTGCCTTGGGGCCTCGCAGCCACACAGCCAACTACCCTGCACTCAAGGACTCACTTGTCTATGTGTCGGGCAGACACATAAACAGATAACATGAGCAATGTGAAAATTGGGTGAGTAACAATTCGTAGGGCACTTGGGGAGCACAGGGGAGAAATCCTGAGGGATAAGGGGCCCAGGGGGCTGGAGGGGCTGCCGGAGGAGCCCTGGACCAATGCACAAGGCTGCAGGTGTGGAGCAAGGGGTCACACGGACTCTGTCGTTAGAGGTGCTGGTGGAGGCTTTCCGCTCGGATACCGCTGCACTAAGTGTCTGTGGGTCAGCAGGCGATACAGAGGGCGTTACAGACACTGAGACCCAGCTCCTTCTGCATGCCATGCCCCTGACACTCCCTGCTGGCCTCCCAGGAGCCAGCTGACTCCTACACGGCACATAAGGGTGGGTAAGAGTGCACAGATACACACCCACACTTGGGCATGTTTAAAACACAGTTCTATTTTCTAAAAATTAGCAAAACTCTAGACGGGCTAGCGTACTGGCGTGGTTAGCAAATGCAGAAACAGGGTGTCCAGCAAATCCACTCAGAGATCGCAGTTCGGACACTGGAAAGTGGCCCCAACTGAATGGGCCCACTGGGGAGACACAGCAGCGATGCTGGGCGAGCCTCAGAGGGACAGGTTCCAGGGGGTGACAGTGGCGTGATGGACGGGAGGTCAGTGTCTGGGGAGAGGGTTGTGCTAAAGGCCAGGCAGGTTACATAGTCAGCTTCAGAATCCTGGATGCGTCCTTCCCTTCACTGGTTTTCTTTGAAAGTATTTCCATGCAGGGAGACCTGTCATGGTGAAGGAGACGTGCCCTTGGAGAGCTTACAGGCTCAAGATGAAAAGAAAACGGGAGGTTACCAAGGAGGGTAATAAGTGCTGGAATGAACGTGGAGTATGAGCTCTGCAGAGGCAGAGGGGGACGCTGCCCACCTTCACTCCAGAAGGCCCCAAGGAGAAGCAACCTCTCAGCTCAGACCTGAGGGCCAGCCACGCTAAGAGGCTGGAGTGAGGGAGTTTAGGACGCCAGAGGCTCCCTGCGCTGTGAAGACAAGTGGCTGGCAAGGCTGGAGTGGGAGAGCTGGGCTGAAGGCAGGGTTGGGGGTCGGGTGCCATGACGAGTGGGGACCTGCTCCGGAGGCGGGGGATGCTCTCGGGGCATCAACAAGGCAGTTATTCATTCATTCGCCAAATTGACAGTTTACGAAGATCCCAGAGGCTTTTGGGTGGAGACCGGACGGGGAAGGCTCTAGCCAGATTCGGTCCTAGGGGAACCCGGGCAAGATTGGGTTCTGGATAAGGTCACAGTGTTGGTGAGGGATGGTGACTTTAAGAGAGATTTAAGAGGCAGGAGATGGGAGAGGGGCTTGGTGACGGATTGGAAGTGGGGAGAAGTAGCAGGGATCCTGGCTCTAGGCTGGGACCCCTGGGTGGACGGGGTGCCATGAGCCGGCAGAAGGGATGCAGGGGGAAAGCACCACGCCCAGCAAAGTGCCCGCGTGTGGCCCCAGGGTTACCTCCACGTCCACCGCCGCGCTCCCTGAGACCTGCCCCCCAGGGACATGCGTGACAAGACACGGGCACAGTGGGGGTTCTCGTGTGGTCGTCATGCTTGCCTCATGGACAGTTAGGAAATCGAGGCTTGCAGAGGCATTGCTCCCTGGAGTCGACACCTCCCCCCACCCCCGGTGGTCAGCACCACTGAGACGCCACACTGTTCTAAAGCCTCAAGTGAAAGCAGAGCCCAACCTAACCTCGTACCCACCACTGAGTCAACAGCAGGACACAGATACCTGTATAGTACAGTGCTGAGAACCCACCAAAAATTCCTGGGAGAGTGGGAGGAGAGGGAAGAGATACCAAATAATAACTAAGATTCACAAGGTGCTCTACACTTTACTACACAGCAGACCCTATCGAACTGAAGGGGATGGTGGGACGAATTAGGAGATTAGGACTAACCTATATACACTATCATGTGTAAAACAGATAGCTAGTGGGAACCTGCTATATAGCACAGGAAGCTCAGCTCGGTGCCCTGTGATGATCTAGATGGTTGGGATGGGGGGGTGGGAGGGAGGTCCAAGAGGAAGGGGAGATATGTATACATACAGCTGATTCACTTCACTGCACAGCAGGAACTAACGCAACATTGTAAAGCAACTACACCCCAATTAAAAAAAAAAAATGCACTGGGAAGAGCAAACTTAGTCCCAGTTACCAATGGGAGCAAGGAGATTCAGAAGAAGAAGGAGGATGATCACTTCAGTCATTAAAAATAATATTAACAACATGGAAGTAACCTACGTGTCCATCGACAGATGAATGGGTAAAGAAGATGTGGCACAGATATACAATGGAATATTACTCAGTCATAAAAAGAAACGAAATTGAGTTATTTGTAGTGAGGTGGTTAGACCTAGAGTCTGTCATACAGAGTGAAGTAAGTCAGAAAGAGAAAAACAAATACCGTATGCTAACACATATATATGGAATCTAAAAAAAAAAAAAAAAAGGTTCTGAAGAACCTAGGGGCAGGACAGGAATAAAGATGCAGACGTAGAGAATGGACTTGAGGACACAGGGAGGGGGAAGGGTAAGCTGGGACGAAGTGAGAGAGTGGCATGGACATATATACACTATCAAATGTAAAATAGATAGCTAGTGGGAAGCAGCCGCATAGCACAGGGAGATCAGCTCGGTTCTTTGTGACCACATAGAGGGGTGGGATAGGGAGGGTGGGAGGGAAACGCAAGAGGGAGGAGAGATGGGGATATATGTATATGTGTAGCTGATTCACTTTGTTATAAAGCAGAAACTAACACACCATTGTAAAGCAATTATACTCCAATAAAGATGTTAAAATAAATAAATAAATAAAAATAAACTCGGTGGAAAAAAAATACTACTACCAGTTCGTTCCTCAAAATATTAAAAATAGAATTACCATATGATCCAGCAACTCCACTTCTGGGTATACACCCAAAAGAATTGACAGCAGGGTGTTGAAGAGATACTTGTACACCCATGTTCCTGGCAGCTTTATTCATGCGAGTCAAAGGCTGGAAGCAAACCACGTGCCCATGAACAGATGAATGGATAAACAAAATGTGGTATATACATACAATGGAATATTATTCAGCCTTTATGAAAAAGGAAATTCTGACACGTGCTACAGCCTGGATGATCCTTGAGGCTGTTAAGTTGAGTGAAATAAGTCGGTCACAAAGAAGACAAATACAGCATGATTCCACTTACATATGAGTTACCTAGAGTAGTCAGCTTCATAGAGGCAGAAAGTAGAATGGTGGTACCAGGGGCTGGGGGAGGGGAATGGGGAGTTAGTGTTCCATGGATACAGAGTTTCAGTTTTGCAAGATGAAAGTATTCTGGAGATGGATGGTGGTGGTGTTTGCACAGCAATGGGAATGTACTTAACACTACTGAACACTTAGAAACGGTTACCATGGTAAACTTTGTTATATATACTTTACCACAATTTTTTAAATGCTAATAATAAATGTAGCAAACAATAATTACAATAATAATAATACCTTCGCAGCCCCAGGCCCCCTCCCCCCACTCCTGCATGAGGCCTCGGGTGATGGCTTGTCACCATTGCAGTTCATTGGATGCCTTATCAACTCTTATTAATTCTTTTCATGCAGCCCTGTAAACAGACCCTTCATGAAATTATTTTCAGTTAAAAAATAATAGCAATACTGCCAGTAGAGTCACTTTCAACTACAAGCCCAGCAGAAATGGGTGCCCCATCTGAAGAGATGTCCTCAGCCCTGTGACCCCAGCACTCAACAGTGTCCACGCCAAGCTCTGGAGAGGACTCTGCTGAAAGCCAGCCATTGCCCTGCCCCCTGTGCTATTTTTAGACATTTCAGGTGTCCTCCCCTGACTCCAGAGCACATCTTCGCTTGGAGCCACTGGTGACACTTTGATTGATAATCCCCCAGGCTAAGCAGAGGCACCCAATCCTTGTGATGATGGGACAGACCATTGTACGTTAGGCCCCCCATTAACTGTGACTCTCCATAATGTAATGGAATAAAAACAGGACTTGGGACTTGGAAAATTAGAGATGGTGCAGCCTTAGGGCAGAGGTAATGAGAAGGGGTCCCGACGGAGAGTGCAAAGCTGGGCTCCAAGAGAAGGTTGCTGCTGTGGCCAACGGGCCTGCCCGGGTTGAGGCTCGTCATCCTGCTACGCCAGTCCTGAGCGTTGGCCCTTGAACCCACGGCCTAAGCCAACAGCGTGGAAGGGCTGAGGTGGAAAGGCATCTTCTGCTCTCTTCCAGCGGCGACGCACAGCACTCGTCGTCCCCCCCGTGCCAAGCCCCTGGATGCTTTGCAAGCACAGAGCAGCAAGTCCTCAACCAAGTGCAGTGAGAAATCCTGGTGGGCAGCGTGGAGGGAGACACAGGTGTGACCAGGTGTGCAGTAAGGGCTGCTAGTGGGCAGCATGCAAAGGGGGCAGGTGTAACCTCTCTCCAGCACCCCCCCGCTAGGAGAACAACTCATTGAAACTTCATGGGCCTCTACTTCCTCATCTGCAAAATGAAAGTAGTAATACTGACCTACAAGACACACAAAGAACACAGAGAAGGCGATTGATATGTGTGACGTCCCTCTCCTTAAGGAGAGGGATGTGTCAGGAGGCAGGGCATGAGCAGGGGTCCTGAGGGAGCTGGGGGCAAAACTCCCCAACAGGCACAGCTCTCATCTGCTCCCAGTACCCCCTGACCTCCTGCTGCAGGTCCCTTACTCTCTATAAGTTTCTTGCAGCCTAGATCTTGCTGAACTTGCCCCTGCCCCAGGGCCTTTGCACTTGCTGTTCCCTCTGCTAAATGCTCTCTGCCAGGCATCCCCATGGCTGTCTGCCTAACTTCCTTCTGGATGCTGCTAAATTTTACCTTATTAGAGGGGCCTTCCCTGGTGTGTATACACACATGTTTGTATCCCCTTTACTCTGCCTCGTTTCTCTTTTTCGTTCATAGTACTCATCACTATAGTGTCTGTATAAATATATAAATGTGGGTGGGTGTGGTATCAGTCTAGTCCATTGCTGTCCCCCCCAACACCTAGAAGGGTTCCGGGACCCTCCAGGTGGGTGTGAATAAAGAGAGAAAGAACCAGTGAGCACCACTCCAACAGACCCCCTCCCCACCCTCCCTGATCAGACCGTACCCCCCAGGCCTGACTTTTCCCCCTCTCCTGTCCCCAGGCCTGCCTGCTCACTGCCTGTCACGCACTGCGTGTTCGTGTTCATTGGCTCTGGTGAGGGTGACGCTCAGCCCAGGCAGTTAGGTTCACTGCCCTGAGTGCATCCCAGAGAGATGGAAGTGTGCACACAGGCAACGGGCGTCAGGACCTCCCCGCCCTCAGCCGGGCTCCTAATCTTCACAAATACCCAGTTCCATTTCCCCAGAATGTCATCACGTCTGTGTCTTTCACAGAGAGCGTGCACCTGCACTAACGTAAAATAAATGATTATTAACACAATCATAAATAATTAAAGCTTGATTCTGCCCATCACTCAACAGCAATATCTTTCCTGGTGGAGCCTGGGGTCAATTCTGTCCTTTCCCCTCTTCTGCCCCCGCAAAATCTGCAGCACAGCCCCACCCTAGAGGGTAATTAGCAGGCTCTCCCAAGGAAGATGGATTCTCACACTCCCAGCAGAACATATGCAGTGTAATTGGAAAGCAAAAAAGATTAGCAAGGAAGGAAGACAGGAAGAGAAAGTGGCAAGAGCTGTGAAATTCACATCAAGCCTGCTTTAATCACAATATGCATTTTAATCACCCCAGGCGGCTTGAGAAATGCCGTTATTTAATGCGTTTCTTTAACAGCCTGCTCACAGCCCTGGAGGTCTGGAGCACTTGACCAGAAATGGAGACATATGGGTCCCCTCTTGGCCAGGCCTCCGAACTCCAAGGAGAGCTGGTCCTGGCCTCAGCTTCCCCACTCTTTGACTCGTGCAGGCACAACCACCGTGTAGCAAATCCTCATGTAAACACCCTCAGACAAATTCTTTGGTTGCTTTTTCCTTTTCAGGTTGACCAGCGGTTGAAGCTGAGGACTCAGCGGTGGGCTCCGAGGCGGAGAGCCCTGAAATGTCCCCAGGCCAACAACTCATCTGACCTTGAGCCTGGCTCAAGGATACCCGCACTGCCAGGCACTCCTCCGCTGTCTGGTGGAGCGTTTCCCCTTGAGGAACGTGGACCCCAAGCCTCCTCGCTGTCAGCAGGAGCCCCGGAGAGGGGCTGACAGCAAGTGCTCCTCCCCCAAGCCCCCAGGACCCCTCCTCCCCACTCCTCCTCCACTCAGACTGCACCTCTCATGCCTCCAGGCGTGTCCATTGGCTCCTTCTTCTTGTTTTAAAGTTTTTTTTATTGAAGTACAGTTGATTTACAATGTTTCAGGTGTAAAGTGATTTGTATATACATATAGTTTCTTTCTCAGATTCTTTTCCATTGTAGGTTATTACAAGATATTGAACACAGTTCCCCATGCTATACAGTAGGTCCTTGTTGGTTATCTATTTTATATATAGCAGTGTGTATATGTTAATCCCAAATTCCCAATTTATCCCTCCACCCCCTTTCCCCTTTAGTAACCATAAATTTGTTTTCTATGTCTGTGAGTCTGTTTCTGTTTTGTAAATAAGTTCATTTGTATCATTTTTTTAGATTCCACATATATGTGATATCATATATCTGTCTTTCTCTGTCTGACTTACTTCACTCAGTGTGACAATCTGTAGGTCCATCCATGTTGCTGCAAATGACATTATTTCATTCTTTTTTATGGCTGAGTAATATTCCATTGTGTATATGTGCCACATCCTCCTTATCCATTCATCTGTCAATGGGCATTTAGGTTGCTTCCATGTCTTGGCTATTGTAAAGAGTGTTGCTGTGAACATTGGGGTGCATGTATATTTTCAAACCATGTTTTTCTCCAGATATATGTCCAGGAGTGGGATTGCTGGATCATATGGTAGTTCTATTTTTAGTTTTTTAAGGAACCTCCACGCTGTTCTCCATAGTGGCTGCATCAATTTACATTCCCACAGACAGTGTAGGAGGGTTCCTTTTTCTCCACAGCACCAGCTCCTTCTTGATGTCTCCTCTGCACGTCCAGAAGATGCCTCATGCACTGCATCATCTAAACAGAACTCAAATATTCTCCTCCTCCTTATTATTCTTAATGATACGATCTACTCACTAGTTTAAGCCAAAATCCTAGGTGTTCCTCTTGATTCCTCTTTCTCTCACCAATGGGCTCCAATCCATCGGCCGGTCCTAGCAACTCAGCCCCCAACACAGAGCCCACTGAGTCCTCCTTCCCCATCCCTCCCAACAGCCTCCTTGAGGCCAGTGTCATCTCCTCCCAAGACCCCCAGCAGCCCCCTGATGGCATAGTCTGCTGCCCTCTCCAAAACAGAAGTTACACGCACTCCCTGCAGAGACCACCCAGGGCCTCCTGACACCATGGCACGCTTTCCACACTCTAGGGTCAGGGCTATTGGCCCCTCTGGACTGGTCTGCCTCCCCTGCCTACCTCCTGACTCCGTCCACCTCCTGACTCCGCCCACCTCCTGACTCCACCCACTGCCTGTCTCCGCCCACTGCCTCATTCATTCAGTTACAGAGAGGTCCAGATTTCATTGTCTGAAGTATACAAAATTCAGCAGCCCCTCTTTAAGAGAAGCATGTAAAATTCTTTTACACTGCATTATTGATTACATTTCTAACAGGAGATAACTTCTTTTTAAATGAGTATGAGTGAGAAATGATCCTTACAAGTCCACTCACCTGATGATTGGATGAGTGTTCCAGACTACCTCCTGACTCCCTGCCACTGTAACCTGCCACTCCTCCAAGACTCTCACATTCTGGGGTCTGGAGGGATTAAGACACATCACGCAGTACCCTCTCTGACCTGTATCCTCACATCATGTGCCAGATGCTAGATACAGAGTACGGTGGGAATATTCCTAGAAGCCCCAGAGGGCTAGCAATGATAACCACGTGGACGTGGTGGCAATCCCCACGCAATTATTCCACTTAACCCAAACTGAGCGTATGCCCAGCTCAGCTCCCCCTCTCTGGATCCCAAAACACCAACAACCCCTGGAGTGAGAGGAAGTGAAAGACATGGCAGAAAGTTGGATCAGAAAGAGAGAGAGTCTTCAGTGGCTGCAGTTGAAAATTCAGTACAAACTGGTTGTGTGAACACACTGGGAGGCCCCCGCCAGCACCACCAGTACCTTGGAAGAGGCCCCGAGAGCAAGCGGCCCGGTAGACGGCCACCTTCCAGTATCAACACAGTGCGTGCAGGAGGGTGTCCAAAAGCCAGCACACGCCTGCCTCACGGAAGGCCTGCAGAGGATGTGGTATCCGTGTGGACAGAGAGATGCGAGCATGTGTGTGTGCACGCTCAGACACAGACACAGCAGAGACCTGTGCCTGACCAGAACCAGGAGGGGTGTGTCGTCTGCCCGCCTGTCTGCACTCACTCACTCACATCTATGTACCCACGTGCCGCAATGCTCACATCCTCACCAAAGCCCCAAGGGATTCTGCGAAGAGAGGATTCTTTTCTCCAGATCCTCTTTGGTAGTAGAATAAGCCATTCCAACAACCCAAAGAAACATTGAAGGTGCCCAGACCTAGCAATGGCCTCACCGATTTGACTGTATGTGCACAAAGGGCTTATGGAGAGCCTTGAACGTTGGGTGCCCCCCCATCCTGACTGGCACCCCTCCACTATGGTACCATGCCGGGCCATCCACCTGGGTCATGTTCTTCCTCACACACCTGTGACTGGTGCTTTCTCAGATGATGCTGGAAGGACCTGGGCCCATATCCCCAACCAAGGCCCAAAGGTCCAGACTCCTCACTGCTGTCCGAGCAAGGGGCCTGAATCAGGAGAGGGCCCCGGCCAGGGAACGAGCAGGTGACTCTGAACAGCTATTAGATGGAGCCAAGTGTGGCAGTGAGCCCAGAGCAAGCAGACACAGCTGGTGTCTGCCACAGGCAGCTCGGTGGGGACCCCCATGGGAAAGGCAGGTATCCTGCCCTCTCCGTGGGCTAGAGGAACCATGCGGCCCTGGGCCACCCTGTCTGGACCTAGACTTTGGGTCCAGCCATGGTGGGAGGAACTCAGGGCAAGGTACCCATGCCCCCAGGAGCCAGGTGCACCAGGCACTGAGCTGCCTTCAGTGTAGACTTGCTGACAGCATGGATGCTCTTTGTTTTTGGCCACGCCACGCGGCATGCGGAATCTCAGTTCCCCGACCAGGGATCGAACCCATGCACCCTGCAATGGAAGTGAGGAGTCTTAACCGCTGGACCTCCAGGGAAGTCCCTAGACTTGCTGACGTGAGAACTGGCCTCCTGGGAGTGGCATATGGGCCGCTGCCAGCTTTGTTGTCACGAATGCAGCAAGCGTTCCCTAATCCTGCTGTGTGCCTGTGTTGTGTCACTAAGGGCAGTAGAAACAGAGGTAAGATGTCTATATCTAGTTTGAAAGATGAGATACAAACGCCTAAAAACTCTACAGAGAAGACCCAAGGCTGAACTAGAAGCAAATGGCTTTACAGACAAGTGCCAGCCTTCTAGGCAGGCAGCCTGGGCGGAGTCCCAAAGCAGGCAATCCTCCATGACTGGGTGTATGTGACTTTACCTCTCTAAGCCTCCATGTTCTTGCCGATGGAACAGGAATTGTTAAATCTATGTCCCAGTGTCTCAACAGGATGAGGTGGCCATATCAGACAGGACAGGCTGTGTAAACTGTGGTGACAAGTCACTTGCTCACTCACACGTCATGTCCTTGTGTTCCTCCAGGACCCCAGGCAGACAGGGCACCATCATCGGGAGGGACTCCAGCTGCAGAGATGGGGGGAGAGGGAGGCCATGGAAAGTGAGTGCCGGCCCATTTCTACTCTCCGGGGCCACAGCAAACTCACAGCTCTGCCCTGAGTCAGCAGCAGGGCGGGAATGCAGCTCCACCAGGGGTCTGGAAGAAAGGAGAGAAACCAGTCTTCGTGAATAGCCCTAATCACACCACAGAGCCTGGCTAGGTACCAAAGAAGCACTAGCTCCCTTTCCCACTATTAAGTGCAATCATGAGACTTATTACCCTGTTACGCTTGTAGAGTCTGTTCTTTCTTAAAAACGCTCTCCTGTCCCCAACCATGGTCGAGCACCAGATACAGTGGAACCCACTACAGAAAAGAGAGAGCTCATGATGGGGAGTATTTCAGAAAGACTCTAGAAGAGGCTGGTGGTCGGGACCCAGATCGGTAGAGAGGATGGTAAATGAGTTCCTTATGGGGAGGTCTGAGCAGCATGAGTGAGCAGACACTGTAGTATGATAGTGACAGCAAAGTGAACCTGAATTTAAATTCTGCAATACGTATGATGAGACTGAACAGAATGTCTTAATGCTGTAATGTACAAATACTCCTTCCAAATAACCAGTTAATGTAAGGAAATTCGATTAAAAGTCCAAATAGGATTGAGTTTGCATGGAACAGAAATCCATCTATAGTAACTTAACCAAAAATTGATTTATTTTTCTCTTTTAACAGGAAGTTCAAAAATAGACAATCACGTACTGAAAGGACAGCTGCATGATGCCAAAAGGGGGTCTATGCCTCTTTATCTTTCTATTATCTTTTTAATCTATTCTGTTATGTCAATTGTACAATATGCACAAAGTAGCTGCTGCTGCTCCAGACATATCAGCCACATTCCAGGCAGGATGAAAAAGGAAATTATGCCTACCAGAGGAGTGAGTCCCTCTTAATCAGGAAAACAAATTTTTTCTGGGACTCCCAGCAGGAAAAATATGACTTATATCTAATTGGTAAAAACTGGGTCATTTGTCACCCACGCTATGAGGGAGTCTAGGAAGAAGAAAGGAATGGAAATTAAATAGGTAGCTAGCAATGAAGAGTTTTAGAACTTAACAAAATAATGCTAAATTTCATCTATGAACACAGAATAAGAAAAAAGTAGAATATTCAGGTGAAACAAGTCTTACCAGACATTAAAACATAGCAAGAAGCTAAAATAATTTAAACAGTTTGGTGTTGATGGAGGGAAAAAGTCAAATCATTAGAATAGAATAGAAATTATGAAAATAATTCAAGTATATATAAGACTAGTACATGAGAATTGTACATTTCAAATAAACGAGGGATCAATCATTTGGGAAATGAATTAGGATAGATCTCATCCTGGTGCCATGCCTTGAACAAATTACAGGGAAACTAAAGAATTAAATATAAAAGTAAAGCCACAGAATTAGTTTACAGATACATAGATGGCTATTTATGTAATATTGGAGTGGGGGATATGTTTTTAAACATGATACCAAAGACAAAACCATAAAGGAAAAGAATGATAGACTCAACTATAGAATGTATTGAAAGTAAACATTTCCGAGTAGTGAAAACACAAAATAATAAGCAAAGTTAAAAGACAAACATCATTTAGGGAAATACTTGCTATGTTCATCAAACTGTTAATATCTTTCAATGTGTAGAGTTTTTGCAAAGCAATTAAAAAAAGACAAGAAATAAATGCTTAGTTTATAAAAGAGCAAATTTAAACCTGCAAAGCAAAACAACAGAAAAACTTAAACTCCCTAATTGTCAAGGGAATACAAATTAAAGCAACAGCACATCATTTTTCACCTCTAATTCATACATAATTTTTTAATCGGTGATTTGGGAGTTGCGGATAATAGGGTTTTTTTAAATAATCTTTTATTGTCTATATTGTCTGACTCCCTGCAACATGAAAACAAGTTATTGTGAACGTGAAAAGGTATGCAGGATGCATCCTGGGGTACAGTGGGCGATCTGCCCTCCGGAGCCAGAAAGTGACTCCCTGCCCATCCAGCAGTTTTTGCCGCACGCCTGTGATGTGCATGGCACCTTGAGCAACCTAGGTGACACACAGACGCTCAGCACGGAGATCGGGTGGCCGCGCTCCCAGAGACTCTGCCCTCTGCCGCAGTGGGCAGTGTGACGTGGCACAGAGCCAGGTGCCTTCCCATCTCAGATGTCTTCTTGCCCGCTGACAGCAAAGCCCTTCCACATGCTCCTTCCTTGATTACCCGGTGCCCTTTGTTCATTCAAGATGTGACGCTTGAACCTCCCTCCACCCAGAAGCTTTCCTGACCATTCCCGTGCCACGGGCCCCGGTGGGGACCCCGCCTCTGTGTCGTCACAGCTCTCAGTTAGCAGAGGTGGGAGTGGGGGGCTACCTTTTCCACGTCTGTACTTTCAGCATCTCACACAGAGCAGGCACTCGCTTGCTGAAGGAGAGGACCGAGGAAGAAACGCAGGGAAGAGGGAAGGAAAACGTGCCCAAAAGAAGCTCAGCCCAGACTCTGGGAGCTCAGAGGAGGGGGAGTTCCAGTGTGTGAGAAGGGGCTTCCAGGGAGGACACGAGGCCCCAGCTGGATTTATTAAAAGGGAGGATTTGGAGAGCAGAGGGGAGAGAGGCGGGGCATGCAAGGGTCTGGTCTGAGGACGAGGGTGGGCGGGAGCCCTGATGCAGGAGCACAGGGCACAGAGGAGGCCAGGCAGCCCGAGCACAGGAGCCCGAGGACCGGCTCTGGGCTATCTGTCTGCCCAGCCTGAAGAGAGGCGCCCACCCCATGGCAACTCGGCCAGCACAGGGGTCCGCAGCTGTCCCAGGTCAGACAGATCCCATGCATCTCCTGCCCAGGCACTTGGCTGGGTTTTCTTCCAGGGCCTGTGAGCAAGCATCCTCTCCTGCACCTGCAGGAAATGGAGCTTCCCAAGTCCACAGGAGCCAGCGCGGCCGGGGCGAGGGGGCGGCCTGGACAGCAGCTGCAGAGGTGCGATCCTGATTAACCTAATTAAGGGAGACTGTCAGTTTCTACATGAACAGATGTGCATGTGCTGATACCCTCAGGCGCCACAGGGAGCCAACCGCTCGCCCATCGGTGCACGTGGCAAACACAGAGCCTCGCTGTGCAGGCCCCCAGCACTGGGCTGGAAGATGGGGCGCAGGACGGAGGGCTTGTGACCCACCCCTTAGTGTGGGAGCTGAGCCCTCAAGCCAGGCAAACCCCACCAGGGTCTCCCACTGGGCAGCGACGTGGTTAGAGGCGGGTTTTGCAAAGATTGTCCGGAAGCCATGTGTAGAGCGGATTGGGGGCACATATGCCCCCGGGGGCGGGGGGTGCAGGCCAGCGAGGTCCCTATAACCGGGCAGTACTGGCTGCTGTGGGAATGCATAGGTAGACGTCAGCACTGAGAAGCAGATGGGCTGAAGAGACGGGGTGCTCCCAGTACACGGCTCAGATGACTGGTGGGGCCGGTGCCTTGAATGGGCCTGCAAACCCAGGAGGAGGCCCAGGTCTGGGGGAGGTAGACTGTCAGGCCTCGCTCTTCTAATGGGCGTGGCAAGGCCAAGACTCCTGGGCACACGCTGTGCATTTGCAAATGCCCTCCTGGGTCAGAGGAACACCCCCCTGGGGCTTCTCTGAGCGAGGCAAGACAGGCCCTCACCTGCTCTGGTCTGAGCTGGAAAGGACGTTTCTCTGGGCACGAGCACGACTAGGGTGACCCTTCCTATGAGGAGAAGGAAGGGAAGTTACAAGAGCATTTTCTGGGAGCCATGAGCTGGGAGGCGCTCACCCAGGGCACACACGGGGGAGAGAGGACCGGGCTGGGCCTGTGCATGCTGCGTCTGTCCTTCCATCTGCGGGCCTGGTCTGGGTGTCAGCATGTACACCCTCATTTCTAGTTGCTCCTTCTGCAGTGGCTCACCCCTCCGTGACCCAGAACCATAACCCCAGTGCCGGCTGTGCACCCATCAGGGCCGAGTGTGGATGTCAGGCATGAGGTGAGGACAGCCCAGATGCTCCAGGCTGCGTGCTTAGAGCAGGACCTCCCCTCCTGCGCCCAGCAAGGGGTGCCATCGCGGACTGTGCCCCCAGAAGAGGGAGCTGGTCCCCAGCAAGAAAGGGCAAGGGTCACCCACCGTGTGAGAGACACGGCACTTTCCAGCTGGAACTCCCGCCTCACTGAGAAACCTCCTGCACCAGATGCAGTCAGTGGGGCTGGTTCCCATCTCCGGGGTCTCATCAATCATGGATTCTGTGAGATAACAGAAAAAATATACATTGGTCTCTGCCCCTAGTTCTTGTCATCGAGCTCCTAAAACCCTTGTAATTTCCTAAAGGATAAGAGCACTGGGACCATCTCTTGTTGTAATATTTGTGTTTGACCCCAGCCCTGACACAGGGCTTCTACAGCCTTTGTAAATACCTAAGTGACAAGAGCTCTGGGAGCATCTTTAGTTCTTATGAGGCGACTCTGGGTGGACTCCTGAGTGGCGGCCGGTCAGAAAGACCAAGGCATGATTAGAAGCTTGGAAGCTTCAGCCCCACCTACCCCCATCCTCCAGAGAGAAGAGAAGCTCAGGAAATGGAGATGGTAATTGATCACGGAGGAAGTCTCCATAAAATCCCAATAGTAAGGGATTCAGGATTTCTGGGTTGGGAAACACGTGGAAGGCATGGGAGATCCTCACCGCCCCCCCAGCACCTGACCCTGTGCATCTCTTCCTTGTGGCCTTTATCATATCCTTTAATAAACTGCTCGACATAAGCAAGTATTGCCCTGAGTTCTGGGAGCCACTCTAGCAAATTAATCGAACCCAGGGTCGGGGGTTGGTGATGGGTCACTGGGGCCTCTGATCTGTAGCCAGTTGGTCAGAAGCACAGGTGACAACTTGGGCTTTCAACTGGCATCCGAAGTGAGGGAGGGGACCGTCTTATAGACTGAGTCCTTATCCCGTGGGATCTGACACTTTCTCCAGGTAGATAGTGTCAGAATTGAGTTATACGGCAGGACACCCTGCTCGCTGGTAGCCTGGAGAATTGCTTGCTGACCAGAAGTGAAGTGTCCTGTGCGAGGCGTGATGGAGACTCACAGGAGAAACACAGTTGGGAAGAACTGGGTTTCTCCCTACACAGGAGGGGAAAACGCTGTTTTTTTCATGTATGGATCCTCTACCAGGTGTACAGAGGAAATGGGCCTTCTGGGGTCCCTTGCAGGGCAGCAGCACAGGGGAGACCCCACCTGCCAGCACACAGAGGCCAGAGCACTTGGGCAGCAACGTCCCTGGGTGCGTGGACCCCCGCTGCTCTCAGTCAAGGGGGCCCGGGTCAGGAGGCCTCTGGCACCCTCACAAAACGTGCCAAGGGTGCTCTGGCCCAGAGTCCACTCCAACGTGTCCCCAGTGCAGGGGCCACACGCTTTGGGCCCGTCCCCTCAGCCCCTTTGTGAGGAGCAGAGCAGGGCGCAGAGCAAAGCGCTCTACAGAAGCGTCCTCCGCGGGGCCCTCATCCCAGCCTGTCGCTGCCCCCCTTCCCGCAGCGGCTCTTCCCGTGGCTTCCTCATTGTGCCCCACGTGCTCCTTTCCCCCACTCTCCTCGGGGCTCTGGTTTATGGACCCAGCAGCTTCCCTACGTTTCTTCTGTGGTTTAAGACTGGGCAGCTCCTCAACTCCCCCCACCCTTTTCTAAGAACTGTCAGTGGTTCTGCCTGAAGCGGGACTCTGGGGAGGTGTCCAGACCCTACCTTCCGCGTGGAGTGGAAACCAGAGCCCCTGTGGCATCTTCTTCCCTTGACAGGACAGGCTCCGGTCACACGGGACCAGCAGGGCTGCCCCACACTGCACAGGCCACCAGGGGCGCAGCTGGGGGAGCAGAGAGTGTGGGCAGCCTGAGGAGCCCACATTTCCTTTCACGGCAGATGGGCCTCCAGAGCCCGGACTAGCTGGAATTATAACCCCCAACCACCAGGTCTCCCCCCATCCCTGCTCAACCAAAACACCTGGGGGCTCCCTCCCACCTCCAGGGTAGCCTCGAGCCTGCTCACGTGTTGCACCGTTACTGGGAGCAAGATGAGACACACAGACAGCCCACAGTGCTGTCAGAGCAGAAGCCGCAAGCCGCAAGCCGCAAGCCACAAGCCCCAGGATGTACACAGCCCCCAGACTATCTCCACCACAAAGTGACATGGCCTGTTGCAGTTGTAGCTGAATTCGTCATCGGCCGTGCTTCAGAAGGGACCCTGATCTCTACTGCCTTGTAGATTTGAGGTAGGGTGACCATATGCTTCATTGTCCAAACTGGAACACTGTTAGAGTAAACAAAGGTGCTATTAATAACTCTGCTGGGACCACAGGTGTGCATGGAGGCAAGGAAATGGGGACACCTTCCATCTGCCGAGGAGTTGGCAGGGGAAGGGGATCACCTAACCGATTTGAAAGACTTTGAGCTTTACCATCGGAGTGACAGAAATGTTCCATTCCCAGTTCCCATGACCTTGGGGGCTTGTGCTTTGGCACGGGGGTCATCCAGAGGCCATGGGAGCCTGCCTGAGAGAGAAAGGCAAGTTCATCCAGAAGACACTGTTATTTCTATTCATTACAGAAACTATGCACATTAAGAATGATTACCACCATTTAAAGATGAGGAAATGGGTCTGAGAGCAGTTTGTTAATTCCCCTTAGGTCACAGCTGGCAAGTCCAGGCTTTCCCCTCACTCTATGTGGCTGTATGCTATTTATGTCCTTAAAATCTGATGACAAAACTTGTTTTTCTGTTTCAAAACTATAACAAGCTTAACGTTTCCCATCTGAACTCATCCATTTTCTCCTTAAGTCAGCAGTTTCCTCATAATACCTTCTCTCCGTCTGGGCACTCCAGCTCCACCCCATCACTGCAGGACTGAACTGGGGAACTGGATTGAATGGAATTTGTTACGGTGGGATTGTAGCATGAAGTGAAGACTGGGAGCGCTGCAGCAGTGGAAAGCTGGCCAGGACCCGGGGCGAGGATGACCAGGGTCTAGAGTCAGAGCAGCTGTGGCTCAAAGCCAGGTGTGCTAGTTAGAGCCAAGCACCTGGGTAGGGACGCCGTGTCCTCGCCTGGGCAGATGGGACCCAGGCCCAGGGAGAGTCCAGGTCTCAGGGACTCGAGGAGAGATAAGCAGAGGGTTGGCCGGTGGAGGCCACTGTGGGAGCAGAGGAGGCTCAGCACGGAGGACAGACAGAGCCCATGTCCTTCCCCAGTACACGGGCTTCCACTCTCATCGCAGAGATTTAGAAAATCAGAAAATCTGAAAGTAGAGGAAGAACATCACCCACAATCCCAACGCCAGGTCACTAGCACTGTTGATCTTTCATAAATCCTCTTTGCTCCCTTATCTTTCACAAGTTTTAAGATTTTGTTTTTACCTTATAATAATGTTACTTAATTCTTCACATTCTATTTTTTTAAATTAATTAATTTATGTATTTATTTTTGGCTGTGTTGGGTCTTCGTTTCTGTGCGAGGGCTTTCTCTCGTTGTGGCAAGTGGGGGCCGCTTTTCATCGCGGTGCGCGGGCCTCTCACTATCACGGCCTCTCTTGTTGCGGAGCACAGGCTCCAGACGGGCAGGCTCAGTAGTTGTGGCTCACGGGCTTCGTCGCTCTGTGGCATGTGGGATCCTCCCAAACCAGGGCTCGAACCCGTGTCCCCCTGCGTTGGCAGGCAGATTCTCAACCACTGAGCCACCAGGGAAGCCCCTCACACTCTATTTTATTCTGCTTTTTTTCTGAAAACATTATACGAGCATTTTCCCACCTTATCAAATAGCAAGTAGTAATCCTATAACATATGTTGCAGAATGTTCCGTCAAATGGATATGCCCTCATTTCCTCGGCTGTTCATCTATTAATGGGCATCTGGTCTGTTTGCTATTTTCACTATTACAAACAGCACCCCAAGACACACACGTATAACTTATAACTTTGTCCTCATTTCAGATTAATTTCTCAGAACTGTATGGGGAGAAGCTTAATACATATTGGGTACATATTGCCAGATTGCTTTCTATAATTTCTAGATTGCTAATTGACAGGTACTTCAGCAGTGTATTAAAGCAACATCTCACCTGATTCTTTCCTTGAGGCTTTTAATTCATGGATCAGAAACATTCTACATTTTCTAAGCACTTACTGTATACCAGACCCTTTGCTGGAAACATCAGAAACATTCTACATTTTCTAAGCACTTACTGTATACCAGACCCTTTGCTGGAAACATATTCTTCCCAGAAGCAACAATGCTGGTCCCTGGTCTGGTTTCAGCTGAGCCCAGATGGGACTCACTCTGGACATGCTTTGGGGATCTGACAGGGATGGGGACCCAGCCTCCTGCACCCCCAACAATCACACCTAATTCCGGGACCACAGCCGTGGCTGAGGGACCACCACCACCATGTGATGGGACAGAGGGCCACCAAGTTGTGCCACAGGAGGAATGGTCAGGCCAGCAGCCTCATGGGCTTCACGTTAAGTGACCAAGATGGATTATCCTGACTTATGTAAGGGACAAAGACGGGTGTGAGTGAAGGAAATGTATCAGACTGGACCGTATGAAATTGCCAATAATCTGCCATTTTTTAATCTCCAGAAATGGCAATTTCATATGGTTCAAACTAATACAATTTATAAAAATGTTCATCACACAGAGTTTTCAGAAAATTGAAGGTTTTGGAGTTAGAATCCCTAGAATCCCTATTCCCGGCTACATAGTTCATTTGCTGAGAAACCTTGGCCAAGCTGCTCACCCTCTCTGAGTCCATAAAATAGAGACAACTATGTCCTCGTTTCAGGGTTGCTGTAGAATTAAGTCAGGGCCTGCATACAGACTAGTGCTCAGAAAGGCCTCCTGCGTGGCTTCCTCCTCTGCTCTCTCAATTTTGAAATTATTAACAATTTCTGAACAAGGAACCCTGCTGTCATTTTGCACTGGGCCTTGCAAATTATATACCAGGTCCTGGATCAAGCCACTAAGACTGAAACAGCGGCTGCATCATAATAGGTCCTCAACAAGTATCTCTTCCCATTCCCTTACCTTGGTGTGTCTAAAATTTATTTGCACCCATCCTTTTATGAATCTACTTAACACAAATTCTGCAATGTAGACATGAAAGAAAAGTTGTGTTTGACAGCTTATGTGTTTCTTGCCTAATGTTATCGGTGGCAAATATCTAACTCAAACAGTCCCAATCACCTGCCCTATGTGGGCACTCTGCTCAGCCCCACAGCTCCTTCCAGCAAGGGAGTCACAGCCCAGAGGGGTGGCCCTGAAGTGGAGGTGTACTCAGTGGGCCCACAGGGAGCTCTCCAGCAGGAGTCCCTTATCTGCTGGGAGCCAAGTTCAGGGTAAGCTTCCAGGGCTGGTGTTAAAGGATGCGAAGAGGTATCAAAGGTGGGGGTGGCTGGAAAGGTTGCAGAGGGATGACGTTGGAGGCAGAAAGGACAGCACAAGCACAGGCCTCACAAACTTAGCCTCTCGTCCTCATTGGCAGGCCAGGAAGCTTGGAGCTGACTCTCATGAATTCTTTTGGGATAAAGCCTTCGCCTTCCTGACTTTCTCATTGTACACAGTCTCCCTGGGCAAGGTCATCGTCACTCTGCCTCCCTCTCTTTGGCTCCAAGCACCTGCTGGCAGATAAACCCCAGATCTCTATCCTCAGCGCATGTTCTCTCAGGGCCCGCTGGACGTTTCTGCCTGAGTGCTCCGCTGAACTATGTGCAGAGTAAACCCAGCCGTGTGGCTCCTCTCTGCTAATTGACTCCCTAGCATGGTACCTTGTGTTTTTGCAGTGTGGCTTCCAGGCACCTTGTCAAACCCTGTGTCCTGTCACCTGTGGAATCCGCATGCCTCAAGCAGCCCAGGCACATGCTGCTCCCCTGTCTTAGTGTGCTCTCAGCCAGCTTCATCTCAGGAACTCCTCCTCGGCCCTCAGGGCTCAGTGCAGAGCCCCTGTAACATGCCCCCTGCCCCAGACCCAGCATCCTGCCCGCTCTCCTGCACCCTCTGCTCTAAACCCAGCCGCACTGTGGCCTCGATGACCACACCTTTGTCAGGCTTCCTTTAGGAGGATTGCTGCCCCCTCTGAACCCTCATCGAACATGGAATATGGCATCTGCTCAGTAAAAGAAGGAAGCAAACCAATATGAGACCTGAGGGTGTTGCAGGCTTTCCTTCTGTCACATGGATATGTATTCTTCGTTGCTTCAACGGTACAGTGTTAGTCTCTCCTAAAACTCTCTCTAGGTGGAGAATAATTATCACGTTGGCTTGTTCAGGACGGCTCCCTTCTTCAGCGTCCCCACAAATTCTTGCCTATAGATCCCTGGGCTTCCTATTAAGACTAAACAAAACAATAATAAAGTCAGTCATATTACTTATATAGGACACAATGGTTTCCAGATTCCTTTCTGCAGTTCGTATCATCTAATCCTTCCATGACTAACCTTCCGTAAATAATTTCCACAATCCAATACATATGTACGGTTCCTTTCTCCTATTTCTCCTCCTCCACTTCTTCCTTCTCCTCCTCTTCCTCCTACTTGTCCTTCTTTTTTGCCCAGCACCTCTCTTTCTTGCCCTACTATAGTACCTTTAACAGTAAACCTGAAAGTCCAGGGGTCCAGTCAGTCTTTCAGAATGTCCTCACTAAACCAAGCTCGGTGTTCAGATCCTCACAGGGAATTTCAATTTGAATAATTAAGACCTCTAAGTTTAGGCAACCAATCATCTGACTCTAGGGGCAGAAAGAGACGGAAACCTGACCTTTCTTTAGCAGCAGTGGATGCTTAACTTCAGAGACCTGGAAGATTTTCCTAGAATAATATCTTAATACCTAACAATATTTATATAAAATTGATATGGGAAACTTCCAGAATTGCAGAGAAGGTCCGCCAAAAATCCACTCCTTCATAAAAGCAATAAGAACATGCAAAATCAAACTTTTCAGAACTCTAAAAATTAACCAAAGACTTACAACAATCCAAGGAGCATTTATTCAAGAAAAATGACAGAGTGTTGGTAAGAACAGTGAGCTGTGTGGTGTTTCATTTTGTCTTATTCCCATCACCCTGTCTCCACCTCAACAGTCATCTTGAAAACCAGCAGTCTTGTAATAAGAGTAGCTGTTAAAGCCAGCATTGTAATAGCAAGTAAAGGAGGCCAGAATCTGAGGAAATTTAGAAAGTCCCATCTGTAGAGAACTGTCACTATGACCTATCCAGCTGCTCCCTGGAGGACCCCCCTTTACAGGGCCTATCATTATTTGACCTGACTCAGAGCTCACTCTGCGTAAAGAGCCCTATCTTCAAAGCATTTGTTGAAAACAATTAGTGGCAATTGTTTAACATTATCACTGAGAGAGTGATGTCTGTTGGGGAAAATAAGAGTCTGACCAAAAAGTTAAACTGAAAGATATGGGGAAAAAGATGTTCATGGGAGCTCTGAAAAGCTTGAATATATTCCTGGGGATCTGGAAGGACATGCACATATACAGGGCATTGTGCATACTCAGGAAAGACCTGAATATGTCCTATTCTCTCGCCTCTGGCTAAACCTGAGGACCTGCACAAGCAGGAAGTAAAGGCTAAGGCAAAGTTGAAAATCACCAAAGTGAGAGTACACCCTGGCATCCACTCAGGGTGAGAGCACACCCCTATGCCCACAGATCCCCAATATACATGAAGCAAAACAGACAAAATGAAGGCAGACATCGATAACTCAAAAATAATACTTGGAGACTTCAATACCCCATTATAATAATGGATAGAGCAAGTAGGCAAAAGGTCAATAAGGAAACTTGAACAACACTATTAACCAACCAGACCTAACACATTTATAAAACATCCCACCCAAAAACATTGGGACACACATTCTTTTCAGGTACTCATGGAACATTCTCCAGGGTAGACCATATGTGAGACAATAGAACAAAGCAGAACAAATTCAAAAGGATTGAAATCATACCAAATATGTTCTTCAAGCACAATGGAATTAAATTAGAAATTAATAATTTAAAAAATTGATGGAAATTCATAACTATGTGGAAATTAAACAACACACTCTTAATAATCAATGGGTCAAAGAAGAAATCACAGTGGAATTGGAAAATACTTTGAGATGAATGAAAAATAGAAACACAACATACCAAAGTTTATAGGAGGCAGAAAAAGCAGCATTCCCAAGAAAATTTATAGCTATGTTTTTTAAATATTCACACATTTTAAAGAAAGAAATACCTCAAATCAATAATCTAAGCTTCTGCCTTAAGAAGCTAGATAAAGGGGGGCTTCCCTGGTGGTGCAGTGGTTGAGAATCTGCCTACTAATGCAGGGGACACGGGTTCGAGCCCTGGTCTGGGAGGATCCCACATGCCGTGGAGCAACTGGGCCCATGAGCCACAACTACTGAGCCTGCTCATCTGGAGCCTGTGCTCTGCAACAAGAGAGGCCACGATAGTGAGAGGCCCACGCACCGCGATGAAGAGTGGCCCCCGCTTGCCACAACTAGAGAAAGCCCTCACACAGAAACGAAGACCCAACACAGCCAAAAATAAATAAATAAATTTAAAAAAAAAGAAGCTAGTTAAAGGAAAGCAAACTAAATCCAAAGTAAACAGGAAAAAGGACATAAAAATCAGAATGTAAATAAATGAAGTAGAGAGTAGAAAAACAATAAAGAAAATTAATGAAACCCAAAAGTATTTCTTTTAAAAGTTCAACATTATTGACAACCCTTTAGCTAGATTGATCAAGTAAAAAAAGAGGGAAGATTTAAATAACTAAAATCAAGACTTTACAGAAAAAAATTACAAGTGAATATTATAAACAATTGTATATCAAGAAATTATATAACCTACATGAAACGAGCAGCTTCCACAAAAGACAAAACTCCAGAAACTGACTCAGGAGGAAATAGGTAGTCTCACTATAGAAGTAAAGAAATCAAATTAGCACATTTAAACTTTTGCACAAACAAAATCTTAGGCTCAGATGGCTTCACTTATGAATTGTAACAAATATTTAAAGAAGGAGTAGTACAAATATTTCATAAACTCTTCCAAAATATAGAAGAGGGAACACTTTCCTACTCATCTGATGAAGCTAATATTACCATGGTTCTGAAACAAGACAAAGATATTACAAGAAAAGAAAACTGCAGATCAATATCTCATGAATGTATGTGAAAATATCCTTAACAAAATATTAGCAAACCAAATACAAAAATATATAAAAAAGACTATACACCATGATCAAGTTGGATTTATCCCAAGAATGAAAAGTTGGCCTAACATATAATAAATGATAAATGTAATGCACCATATTAATAGAATAAAGGACAAAACCAAATGATCATCTCAACAGGTGCAGATAAAGCATTTGACAAAATCCAACAGAACTTTGTGATAAAACACTCCACAAACAAGGAATAAAAGGGAACTTCCTCAACCTGATAAAAGTCGTTATAAAAAAAACCACAGCTAACGTCATACTAATGGTGAAACACTGAATGCTTCTCCCCTAAAATCAGGAACAAGACAAAGATGACTTCTGTCAATTATATTCAGCATTGTACTGGAGGTCCTAGTCATGGCAATTAGGCAAGAAGGGGAAATAAAAGGCATCCAAATTGAAAATAAAGAAGTAAAACTACTTCTATTTGCATATGACATGATGTTTTATGTAGAAAACCTAAGGGAATCACACATGCCAAAAAACTATTAGAACTAATAAATTAGTTTAGCAATATGGGAGGCTACAAGTTCAAAACACAACCATCAGTTGCACTTCTATACACTAGCAATGAACAATCTGAAAATGAAGTTAAGAAGATAATTGCATTTACAATAACATCAAAAGGAGTACTTAAGAGAGTTAACAGAAGTGCAAGACTTGTATATTAAAACTACAAAGCTTTGCTGAAAGTAATTAAATGAAATCTAAATACATGGAAAGGCATCCCACGTTCATGGATTGAAAGACTTAATATTATTGAGATGACAACGCTCTTCAAACCAATCTGCAGATTCAATGCACTCCTTATCAAACTCCCATGTCGAATTTTTTGCAGGAATTTACAAGCTGATCCTAAATTTATATAGACATGGAAGGGACTCAGAATAACCAAGACAATCTTGAAGAAGGACATGGCTGGATAACTCATGTTTCCTAATTTCAAAACTCACTACAGAGCTACAATATTCAAGACTGCATAGTACTGGAATAAGAATGAACATATAGGTTAATGGAATCAAACTGGGAGTCCAGAAATTAACCCTTACATTTACAGTCAATTGATTTTGCCAAGGGTGCCGAGACCATTCAATGGAAAAAAAAATTTTCTTCAATAAACAGTGCTGGGAAAACTGGATATCCTCATACCATACACAGAAATTAACTCAAAACTAGATCATCCTGTGTATTTGCCTTTACTGATGAGAAATAAACCCACAAACTTATGGTCAATTAATCTACAACAAAGGAGGCAAGAATATACAAGGGAGTAAATACAGTCCTTCAATAAGTGGTGCTGGAAAAACTGAACAGATACATGTACAACAATGAGACGAGAACACTGCCTCACACATATACAAAAATAAACTCAAAATGGATTAAAGACCTAAATGTAAGACCTGAAACCATAAAACTCCTAGAAGTAAACAAAGGCAGAACACTCTTTGACATAAACTGTAGCAATATATTTTTTTGGATCTGTGTCCTAAGGCAAAGGGAAAAAAAGCAAAAATAAACAGATGAGATCTAATTAAACTTAACAGCGTTTGCACAGCAGAGGAAACCATTGACAAAATGAAAAGACAACTTACTGAATGGGAGAAAGTATATGCAAATGATATGACTTACACAACTCAGCATCAAAAAAACAAATAACCTGATTTAAAAAATGGGTACAACAACTCAATTTTAAAAATGGGCAGAAGACTTGAATAGACATTTTTCCAAAGAAGACATACAGATGGCCTACAGGCACATGAAAAGATGTTCAACATCATTAATCATCAGAGAAATGCAAATCAAAACCACAATGAAATATCACCTCACACCTGTCAAAATGGTCATCATAAAAAGATCACAAATAACAAATGTTGGCGATGATGTGGAGAAAAGGGGACACTTGTACACTGCTGGTGGAAATGTAAATTGGTGCAGCCACCATGGAAAACAGTGTGGAGATTTCTCAAAAAACTAAAAATAAAACTACCATATGATCCAGTGATTCCACTCCCGGGTAGATATCAAAAAAAAAAAAAAAGCCACTAATTTGAAAAGATACATACACCCCAATGTTTATAGCAGCACTCTTTATAATAGCTAAGATATGGAAGCAACCTAACTGCCCATCAATACATGAATGCCTAAAGAACATGTGGCGTACATATACAATAGACTCTTACTCAGCCATAAAAAAAAAATGAAATTTTGCCATTTTCAACAACTTGGATGGACTTGGAAGGTATTATGCTTAGTGAAATAAGCAGAGAGAGAAAGACAAGTACTGTATGATATCACTTATATGTGGAATCTAAAAAATAAAACAAACTAGTGAATACAACAAAAAAGGAACAGACACAGATATAGAGAAAAAACTAGTGGTTACCAGCAGGGAAAGGGAAGGGGGAGGGGCAAGCTAGAGGTGGGGATGAAAAGGTACAAACTACTATGTATAAAATAAATAAGCTACAAGGACATACTGTACAGCACAGGGAACATAGTATAATTATATAATATATAATTATAATAATAAGTATAACTTCTAAAAATCATGAATCAATATGTTGTACACTTGAAACTTATATAGTATTGTAAATCAACTATACCTCAATAAACTGGATCACAGACTTAAAAAGTAAGAGCTAAAACTATACAACTTTTTAGAAGAAAACACAGGAGTAAATATTGTTTACCTTAGACCAGGCGATGCAACACCAACAGCACAGCAAAAAAGGAAACATAAATACATTGGACTTCACCAAAATTTTAAATTTTTGAGCTTCAAAGAATGAAAAAGAAAAGGGCAACCCATAGAACGATAGAAAATATTTGCAAATCATGAATCTGGTAAGGAACTTGTAAGCAGAATATGTACAGAATTCTTACAACTCAACAATGGAAGGATAAATAATCCAACTAAAAATAGGAAAAATATTTAAGTGAATATTTACCTAAAAAAGATACACAAATGACCAAAAATCACATGAAAATTGTTAAACATCATTATTTATTATGCATATGCAAATCAAAACCACACTGAGATATCACTTCATACCCACTAGGTGGCTAAAATTAAGAAGACTGACAATAGCAAGTGTTGATGAGGATGCAAAGAAATTGGAACCTTCACACAGTGATGGTGGGAATGTAAAATGGTGAAGCCACTTTGGAAAACAGTTTTGGCAATTCCTGAAATTGTTAAACATCGAGTGACCTTTTAACTCAGCAATTTTACTCCTAGACATATGTTCAAGAGAAATGAAAACATATGTCCATACAAAACTTGTACACAAATGTTCATAAAAGCATTATTCATAATAGCCAAAAAGTAGAAACAACCTAAATTTCCATCAACTGATGAATGGATAAACAAAATGTGGTATATCCATACAATGGAATATTATTCAGTAATAAGAAGTGAAATATTAATATCCGCTATAACATGAAGGAACCATGAAAATATACTAAGTGAGACAAGCCAGGCACAAAGTGTCACATATTACATGATTCCATGTGATTCAGTATGTACTTATTGAGTGGCTGCCATGTGCCCGGCACTGTTCTTGGCTCTGAGGATTAATGACCAAATACAGCAGACTTGATAACTATCCTCCTGAGGCTTTCATCCTAATGCAAAAAAGACTTTAGAAACATGATTGTGCACATGATTAATTAAATAGAATTAAAATTGTGATGGGTCCTAATAGGCAGAAGTGTAGAGGACAATTCCTAGTCTGGGTGGTCAGGGAAGGCTTCACTGAGGGGGTGATCAAATTATGTTTTCTGCTCTTCTTTTCACATCACATTATATTGTAAGGATTTCCCCATGATTACAAACTCTTTATACACATAATTTCCACGTCTTCATAATATGTTTCTTGTGTTGTGTCTCACCATCCCCTGGATAATGGAAAGTTCGGTTTTTTCCACTTTTCCCTATTCTACACGTTGTGTCAAGAAGCACCTTTATGTTATATTTGTCCAGATTATTAATTAGTTTAAGGATAAATTCCTGCTGAAGTAATTGCTGAACCAAAAGATAGGAGCTTTTTAAAGCTCTTCACATGTATCATCAAAATTTGTTTCAGGAAGATTGCAGTTTTATGCACTGAGTTCTCACCACACCCCACAGTGTAAATTGGAAAGTTCTCCCTTCTCTCTCTGCATTCAACACACAGAGATGCCCAGCCTCCTGACAGTCACTCCATCCTGTAGCAGAGGTCCAAAAAGAATGTCTTCTTAAGTGTCATTAATGGGTCCAATTCTACCCCAGGGAGTGAGAAAGAATACGTCTAATTGCCATTCCTCCTCCCAGCTCTCCATTTCAGCATAACTGGAGCTCAATGCTAAATCTCAATATACCCAACCATCTTCAGCATGATCCTTCTTGCCCCTCTTTCTGCCTCTTTTTTGATGTTGTTGTTGTTCAGTTATTAGCTCTATTATAAATCATGCAGTGATTGTTACTGGTTTTAGTATGTTAAATTTGCTCAGGTTCTACTAGAACAGAGCTGGATCTAGACTAAATCGTCAGATAGGTAATTTGGTTTCAGGGCTGACTAACTTCATTTTTCTAGCCTCAAAGAATGAGTTCAGACACGCTGGCTTTCAACTCTCAGATCTTCTACTCAATAGTTCTGTTACCATGGGCTCATCCATCTAAACCTCTCCGAGTTTCTGATACCGTGGATAGTCCCTGTTTCAGCGGGGCAAGGGAAGATGAAATCAGAAGGCGTGTCCAAGGGCATTGCCTAACATGCTAGCTCTCTCCACGTACTTCGTTCTAGGCTCCTCCGTGCATGGCACGGAGCACCCAAGCATCCCCCATAGGCAAGACCCCCAGGACCTGTACCCAGATCCACACTGGTTTTCACACAGTCATCCGTGAGCCTCGCCTGAGTCCACTGGGCACAGCACCGTTTGAGCCTTTGTGGGTGTGCCTGACCAACGCAGGCTGCAGTCCTTGAGAGGGTGAGATCTTCTGGCCTAACTGGGTACATGTGAAACCCTGAACAACAAGTTCAGAAAGAGTCTTCAGAGGGTTAGGGTTAGGGCTAAGGCTAGGGGTTAGGGTTAGGGTTAGGGTTAGGGTTAGGGTTAGGGTTAAGGTTAGGGTTAGGGTTAGGGTTAGGGTTAGGGTTAAGGTTAGGGTTAGGGTTAGGGTTAGGGTTAGGGTTAGGGTTAGGAAAGCACTCAGGAAAGCTGTGGGGTGAGGATGGGGGTGGCCTAGCCTGAAGGATGGGTTGGGTTTGGAGACAGATAAGGAAGGCAAGAGGATGAAAATGTCACTTTTCCATTTCTCTGGTAGACTTTCTCCTTTGGACTTACCATGATAAAAAAACAAAATACTTCTCACTTACTGATCTGTATCATCTGTGTTTCCGCAGTAGAAGAGAAGGCAGAGATTTTTGTCTGTTTCTCCCTCTACTGCATCCCCATTGTGTAGAACCTTGACTGAAGCTTTTGACTTGCAGTTAGTATTTGTTGAGTGAGTGAATGAATGAATGAATAAATGACTAAGGCTGCTGATGGAGCAAGAACAAAGGCACGTGCATGTGTATTTTCAGAGAGGAGAGGCTGGGTCTAGGGGGAGCAGAGGAGGGGCTCACTGCCCCCCCCCCCCCAGAGCCTCAAGGGGCTGGCAGACCAAGGGCTTGCGTGGAGTTGCAGGACCTTGACTGCATGAGCCCCTCTGACATGCACGCGTGCATAAATCAATGCGTCCATCTTAGCAGGCTCATTAGTGGAGAGCATTTTCCTGCAGCACGAGTGGGCTGAGCCACCTTCCCCCTCACAGAGAAACAGTCTATCACAGCAACCGAGAATCAGCTGTGCCTGTGAATGTCTGCATTCCATGTCTTAGGAAAAGACAGGGAAATGTTGGCACGGGTGAAGCTGTTGACACTTGTTCAGGTGCCAGTGAACTGACACAGGGGTGTGGGGTGTGCAGGTGTGCCTGGTTTAACTCCTTTGTGTCAGGTTCGTTGCTCTGCCTCTGCCACAGTAAGAATGGAAATACAGGGAGCAACAGGGGATTTTAGGTTGCCATATTTCTCTCCTTGGTGCTGGAGTACTATCGTTCTGAACTTATGACAAAGCACTTGAAAAGTCCTTTCACTAGAGCATTTCTCCTGGTATGTTTGGTGGCCTCGCTGCTGCCTGCCTGAGGAATCCTGAGGCAGATGGGAGGAAAGCTGTCTTGGATCCCTTGCTAAAAGCTCCTATGGAGAAAAGATGTCTCAGCTTCCAGGACTGAGCGTATTTGCAAAGTCACTGTCTTAGATGTGGGAGGCCTCTAGGACCTGAAGTGGGTCAGGGGAGAGACCCTATATTATCAAACCATGGAGCACAGACAGCCTGTGGAAGCCAGGGGCTCTGGAGAGTCTGAGGCCCATGGGAACTGGATAGAAACTCGTGGACTGTATTTGAACATCTTCTAGAGGAAGACATCTTTGTGTTTTAGTAGGTCACCAGGTGATTTCGAAGGCCGAGGAGAAAGCTGTGCACTTGTCATGCCTGGGAGATCCTGGCTGGAGAAGAAGGTATGGAATGTCCCACGCTGAGGTGGGACCTCTTCCCGTCTGGGTCTGTCAACATTTGAAAGGAAAACACCCAGAATCCAGTCTGTCCTGCCATCCTACTCACCCTCCCAACAGCTGACCCAGTGGGCAGGACGTCAGGAGGCCCTGTGCTATGGTCAGCACTGATTTCTGGAGACCCCCTCACCGGCCCTGTGGCCTCTTCCCCCTTGCCAGCCCTTCCCTGCCCTGGGTGGGGTGGGGACCCAGGGAACACACTCGGTATCCTCTCCCCTCCCTGTGTCCTGCCATGTCCCTCCTTTCCAGTCTGGTTCAAGCCCACTGTCCCCTCTTTCTCTTGCCTTTCACTGAACCCTTTCCACACAGTTCCCACCTTAGACTTGTTGACCTTAAAAAAAAAAAAAAAAAAGGGCCAGTAATTTTACCAGCAAAATGAGTTTATTCAGGAATAGCAGAGAATTGCAATTCAGGACAAGGAAACTATGGTGAACGATAGGCAAGTCCAGAGAGCAGAGGAGAGGGGCTTGCTTTATAGAGGAAAGGAGGGAACTGCGGAGGTGGTGGGCCGCTTGCTGTTTCTGGGTCAGGGGGAAACCTTTCTTCCCGATGGGGTCTGTGATCTGCCGCTGATGCCTGTGTGAGACCTCCCTGCTTCAGGGCTTCCCCACTCCACTTTAAATGAGGGTTTCTTTATTCATTTTCACAGACTCCACAGGGTGCTCTTTTCCTCCATTTACCTGAATAGCCTGGCGCCCTCCCCTCTCCTGGGTGCCTGCACACTGGGGAAGTGCCTGCCTCATCCTCTGCTCTCCAGGCTCTGCTAAGCGTCTCCCTAACAGGGTCCACTGATGGCCACACCTCCAGAGAAGCTCTGCCCTGAGACATGGGGATTCAGGGACACTGGGGATCTGCCTCACCTCAAAGCCCCCTGAGGCAGTGTCCCCTTCCCTCTGTTGATTTACAGAGGAGCTCTGCTGCCCTCACTCTAACCCCAACCCCAACCCTAACCCCGGGTTGGCCCAGGCTTGAGAGGTTGACTGGCAACATAAGAGTGAGGGCTTGGGTCAGGGAAGCAGGAGGAAGCTATGGGGCGGCAGGAGAGAGCCAGGCTCCCACACCTTTCCAGAGGGATTTGAACATGAGTTTTGAGGTCCTGGAGAGAGGGGTGCACAGGCCCTGCGACAAGGCAGTTCTAGTGGCCCTCAGCACAGTCACCAGGTGGTCTGGGGAGACTTGGAGGGACCGGCAAGCTGTTTAGGGTTCACTCATGGGGAGACCTGACAAGGATTCATTTCCCCCTCCTCCACCCAATGTCCCCCAGGGTCTGGACCAGGTTGGCCCTGAGCATCCTGCCTGACCCCTCCAGCTGGAGCATGCCTCCTGTTGGGACAGGTCTACTCTCAGAGAGCGTCCTCACCTTCAAGGCTCACTCAGAGTAGAAGCAGTTTGTAGCCTCCCAAAGCGCTAGGACCCCCTCCCTAGCACAAGAGTTTGTCTCTCTCCTTGTCCCCCTTCCCATCGGAGTGGGCCTTCCTTCTGGTCAGCAGTCCTGAGCATCAACTCTAGGGATACAGGACCTCGGCCAATAAGGACCACAGTGTTGCCACCTGTTGACTGAATGAGTGACTGTGATCAAGAAGTTCTGAAGGGGAGGCTCCGGTCATGGACCCTCACTCTACAAACGAAGAAGCCAAGGCAGGAAGAGGTGAGAAGGCCTGCCCATCCATTCTTGTAGTTGTGTAGCACATATTTATTATTATATTATTAAAGATGAGCTTATGCTGTGACTTAGCAATTCAGCTCCTAGGTACTTCCCATAAAAAGAAAAAATTAGAAAAGTGGCAACTTTCAAAGCTCAAAAACATTCATTGCGAGTTATTTTTGATACTAAAAAAATGAAAACAGTCTAACTATCCAAAACTAAGAAAGCAGATAAATGACAAAGCAACCATGAATGCGGCCAATACAATCCTTGTTGCAGCAGAAGGCTGTTGACATGGAGAGGTTCACAGACCAATGCAAAGTGTAAAGGACAGCTGTCAAACACCATTTCTGCAGGTTCCACACACCCGTGGCTCTAGAAGTGACCAAGGAAACACACACAACATTAAATAGGACTGGTGGGCATATGGTGATGTTTTGTGTTTTTCAAGAGTATTTGTTTGTTTTTAGTTTGAGTGTATGGACTATGTAATTAGAAAAATAATCCACTTTAAAAAAAGCCCAACAACAAGGGAGAGATAGCCAAGTTTTTTCCAAAAGATCTCACACCTGATTATTGGAGAGTAAGGACTGAAATTTAGGACGTGACCTTTCTGTCCTGTGCTTGGCCCATTGGTCTCCATGACCCCAGTCAGGGACTCAGAGCTTCCTCCTACCTCAGGCTTGAAATACATCTGTCCCTTGTTCCTCTTGCCAAACTTCCTCTTGCTGACAGACAAGGGATTAGTAACGCTTTAGGCATGAATGCTTACATGTCTGGACAAGATATTTACATATTAACATGGTTAATTCTTCTATCCCATCTGAAAAACAAGTTTAAGTTTTGCCAACCAGAATCTCACTCTGGGCTGCTGTTAGCAGTCATTTATGCACCTCTGGTTTTGTTACCGAACGTAAGGATTTTGCGTGCCAAACAAACAGAAACATCAGAGTTTGGAGCAGAGAAAGGTTTATTGCAGGGCCATGCAAGGAAAGGGGTGGCTCGTGCCAAAAAAAAAAAAACCCTGAACTCCCTGAAGGGTTTCAGCAAAGCTCTTTTAAAGGCCGGGTGAGGGAGGGTTGTGGTTAGTTGTTGCAAACTTCTTGGTGTTGGAATCCTTTGTTCTTGCAGCTGTCCCTGCAGGTCAGGTCACGATGTTCCTGTAAACCTCCAACAAGACAAATGTTATCCTCTGTTCTGCAACTTTTTACCTTTATATGAATGGACTCTTAAAGGTCAGAGCTTTGAGAATGGGCTCTCCTGTATATTTCAGGCTGTAGGCAACATTCTTTTATAAAAGGTGCAGAGCCAGCATGACTAAGCACAGGCAATAAAACACAAAGGTTAAAGCAAAAGGAACAGATCTAATATGGAGTCAGTTTTGTTCTTCTCTATTACAGTTTGATCACACAGGTTTTGCACATTTCAGGTTGACATCATTCCTGGGATTTATTTTTTTCCTGAATGGACACTGTTTCCCACTTTATTTCTTAACTGTTTTTTGTTATTGTATAAGAAGCCTTTGGTTAGTGGATACTGATTGGTAAGTGACAAGTTTGTGTACCCCCTGTCTCTTGGCATCCAGCCAGCTATGGTTTCCAAGCCCAGGTGAATCTCAGAATTTCCGGGAGACCTTGTGAAGAATGGAGATTCCTGCACCCAACCCGTGGCAAATCTGCTTCAGTAAGTCTGGGGCAAAGCCCTAAATATTTAGCAAGTGTGCTGCATGATTCTGATGGATGCAAACACTTCCCAAGCAGGCATCAAGAACCACCTCGGTGCATTTTAATATCACCACTGTGTCTTCCCTTTGTAGGCACTCTTTCCCCAGCTTGATCTATTGCATTAAATTATACCTCTGTGTGGATCTCTTTCAGTTGATTTTGTTTGGCCCTTGGTGATGTAGTTTGATCTCAGCATTGATGTCTTTATTCAGTTCAGGGAAAATGTTTCATTAGTTCTCTGTTAACACAGTCTGAATGTCCCGAGGGTACCCCATGGGACTCTATCCTATCTCTTCATCTGCATCATCATCGTCTTCTCCCTTAGTTTTGGGAGAATTTTAGTAATTTGTCTTCTAATTCACGGGTCTGGTTTTGTTTTCCATATCTAATCTATTATTCACTGTCTACAATGTATTTTCAAATAAGTTCATTGTATTTTTCATCTGAAAACAGTTGCATTTTCAGAGTGCAGTAGTCTCTCAACTTGAGATTTCTGGCATGTTCTCCTACTTTTTGTTTGCTTGGGGGAGGAGATAATGCCTTGGCATCCTGGAACATTTTCTTTAACTCTTCAAATTGAAACATATTTTGAATGATGGCGTTTTTTCTAACCAGTGATTTTGTCCATTTATTCACTCTTAGAGGGTTTGGGGGATTCTATATTTATCCAGTAGTGGGGGTAGATTTGGGTCCTCTCAAAAGGTTCTTGGTCCCTTTCCTATCTTTTGAAGGTCAAATGAAAAGAATGAAAAGTCAATATATTTGTGTTTCAGCAAAATACTTTGGAAAAAATTCTAAGTCTGGCATTTTCTAGTTGTGTGATTTCGTATATGTAGCCTTTTTTTCCTTCCATGTTCTGTCTGTATCACGGGGTAGACTTATATGAAACGAGGCTGTAAAACACATAACATTGTTCCTGACTCCCGGTGGACAGTCGCTCATTGAGGGGGGTTATCGTGGTGCCATTGTTGACGTTGCTATTACTTGCTTCCTGTTTCAGGTAGGTCTCTGATTCTTTTAGGACTTGCCCTATGTACAGGTAAAGTTCAGACCAGACGTGGGGCCTGAATTCTGCCCTGGGATGTTCTGCAGCACCCCGTACCTTTCTAGGCACACTTTTGGGAGAAGGGAGGGGCAGAGTGTTAGTATAAAGGAGAACAAGATAGTAACAACAACCACTGCCTATTAATACTTATAGTGAATTTCTGCTTCACTGCTGCAGTCATTTTTCTTAAATTTAGCAACTTGTACTGATCACAAAAAGTACACTTTATAAGCAGATGGTACCCTTCACCACTCACCCACACAGGACTTGGGTTCTGTTTGGGGCCTGACAACCCATCTCCCCTCTGGCCCAGACCTGTGGCTGCTGCTGCTTCGGATCTGTGCTGAATGAAGCTTGAGCCCAGCCTCCTCCTTCCAGTTTTCTCTCATGCTGAACGTCTGCTGCATTCTCATGTGATCAGAAGAGATCTTAACATCTTTCCTCCTCATGTGGGATTTAATTTCCTAACTGCAGTTTTATATAGTGCAAAATGAAGACGCTGGGTCTCTGATCTTGCAGGAAAAAAACCCCAGATCCTCACCGGTGTGGGGAGCATGGATCCAATTGATATGTTAATGCGGGAGGATGCAGTCCTGGAAGGATGTCAGGTGCTTCCAAATATACACTGTGTGTGGCCCAGTTCTGACTGCTGCAGGCTTTGATGTCAAATAAATGCGATAAGGATGGGAGAGTGAAGCCACACCACAGATCTTCTTCCTTCCAACAGAAGGGCAAAAGTTAGCAAAATCCTCACCAACTGCTTACAAACAAGGGAAAGAGTACTTCATTCCACAGCTTGAAAAAGGAAAGCCGAGTTAAAATTTAGAGTTAAAATGCTCAGCAAGGCACTCTGCCCCACAGCCAGAGGCACACTGGACAAAGAAGTTAAAGAAAATTTCAAGAATTCAAAGCCCCCACATTTGGAGAGAAGGTGATTATGGGGTAAGTAGACCAAGATGGAAAATATAAAGATCAACCCTAGGGAAGGGAAGGGGAGGGGAGGGGAGGGGAGGGGAGGGGAGGGAAGGGAAGGGAAGGGGGCTCACCTGGCTTCTTTCTGGCTCTCAGAGAGAGGGAAGCACTCCAGGGTTCCCTGTCACTGAGGGCTCCCCACTGAATATTCCAAGAATATTCCACCATGGGAATAGGGTGAAAAAGTGTATAAAACACAATTCAGCCCTGGAACTGAGACTCTGCAAGGAAGACAATAATATCAGAGAAGATAGAATAGCTGTCAAGGAAAATTTGACTAATGATATTAGAGCAAATGTAGGTTAAGGACAAGGCAGACAGACAGAAATGTCAGAGTAACTAGATGAACATGTTTCAGGGGAAATTATGGAAAGAAGATAGCACACAGCCTGCAAAAGACTGATGAAGAAAGGAGTCTGAGTGAAAATACAACCTGAAGGCAAAAAATATTTCCATGAGTCCTTCACATCAGAGAAAAACTATACAAAAATATGAATGAGTTAAAAGATGAGATTAAAATGCAAAGAATAGGTTTAAAAGAGAAGTTGTTTTTTTTTTAATTTAGCACCAAAGAACATTATTAACAGAACTAGTAAATTAACAAAAACAGCAAGGAACAAGATAGGTAATCAATTACTGACATAGAAGAAGACAGGTTTGAGGTGACAGCTATGGAAGCCCAAGAAAAGACCTAGAGATTAAAACAATCATGGAAAAAACAATAGAAATGAAGAACAGGCAAGGGAGAGCCAGATATGACTAATTGGCGTCCCTGAACTGGAAACCTCACAAAAGGGGATAGAATGTCTTTTTAAATATGTAAAGAAGAAAATTTTCATGAACAAGGGAACATGACTGAAACCAATCTAAAAGGTAAACTCTACGCTCCAGGAAAATTTAATGCAGAATGAATGCCACTGAAATAGTTCCTGGTTAAGTTAATAAATACTAAGGACAAAGGCTTACTTCACGCATTCAGGCATAGAAAGCAAGGGAGAGAGCTGGCCAGGGATGAACCAGACCATGCAGACAGGTCTCAGGCTGCCCCACAGCAGCATCCAGAGTTAAAAAAGAAAACGGCATGGAGAGAAAATTCTGAGAGCAAGAACACAATACCCAAGATTATTATACCCAGCCAAGCTGGCTTCCAGGAATCATAGTCACAGGTAAACCTACCAAAAAGTAGGCTCTTTTCATGAGACATTAAAAAAAAAAGTCAGCCCACTAACATGAACAGAGAAAGGACAGGTAGACCTGGGCAACACTTAAAATCAGAGGACAAACAGTTAAAAAGTACATTTTATATTATGTATACATTACCACTCAATTTTTAACAACCAGGAAAAAGAAAAAAATCAAAAACAAAACAGAGGACATGGAGTATGGACTGAAGAGTTCTGAGGGAAAGGAAACATTGTTTATCCACCCAAGTTTCCTTTTGATTACAAAGGCCACAGACGATTCTGGACCGGCAAGAATTTAAGAATCCTGCATCTATGAGACCTTCGAACTGCTCAATGATAAAATCCAGCCCAGCAAGCAAATAAACCAAATAGAAACTCAGCCAGGAGAGGGAAAGCTATTAGGAAAAGGACTCCAAAGTATCAAATCCACTCAAATACAGAAAAAGGCTAAACAATGGTGGGAATAATTGTTACATAATAGAGTACAAATGCTACTAACCTTGCAAATATCACCAACAAAAATCACAAGAAATGTGAAAGTCTAAGGATGCTGATTTCCTCATCTTTTATAATAGAGCATAATTAAAATTTTCCGAAATTGAAACATGAAATTAAAAACATAAAGAAGCCAACCTCTTAATGTTTTTCACATCCTTGTTCTTGATCTTAGAGGGCACTTTTACAAAATAACATCTTTTGTGCCAAGGCAACATTTATTTGAAGATAGGCAGTTTCCTTCATTTAAATACCACCCCATTTTCTTCTTTTAAATTAAAGTAAAATTTAATAAAATACTTTTATATTGAAAATAGTAGGTGTCACTAATCCCATTTTTATCGAAAAGTCTTTCTTTGTTTATCTATCCTTGCACCTTTTATGGTTGACATGGGTACAGAGATGTCTGAGGTGAGGGCCACCTGAGGCTGAGATGTCTGTTGCAGAGCAGTTGGATCTGAGGTCGTTTTAAAATTTTCTTTTTCTGTATTATTTCCATTCTTTATAGTGAACAGGCTTCATTTTTACCAAATCAATACGATTTGAGAAGATGAATAAATTAAAAGAAATCAAATGCTTGAAAATTAAAACAGATGCTATTTTCTGTAATATCGGGGTTTTTTTTTTTTCAGATTTTATTTGTAAAAGGTTTAATCCACCATCCTGGTGGATAAGAGAAGCATTTATTTCTCCCGTGTCTGGAATAGCTAGGTGGCTCAGCCCCATGTCCAGGGTCCAGGACTGGCTGTCAGGTGATTTAGGATGACCTGGCTAGGGCGACCATGGACACTCTGCTCCCCAAGCCCCTCGTCCTTCGGGTGCCCAGTCCCAGGCCCGTTTTCAGGGTGGAGGCAGCAGCACCAGAATAGGAAAGCCCAATTACACAAGTGCTTTTCATGCCTCTGCTTGCAGCAAACCAAAAGACGTCAACCGGTTAAATTCAGAGTCAAGTGGTGGAGAAATAGACTCTGTTTAGTTGGGGAGAACTGCAAAGGTCATATGGTATAATTCATGTATACAGGGAGGAGTGAGGGGTTGGTTTCAATACAATATGGCCAGGTAAGCTGTTTCCGCTTATTTTTGCCACTGTAATCAACAAGTCAGTCAGTTTTATCCTAATACCTCTCTTCCAGTAGGATTGAGAGGGAATCACAATGGCTCCCTAATCCATTTACCCAAGAATGGAAAGTGCAGAGTTTTTTATTTCAAAAAATTTAGCTGGAGGATGGACCTAGAGACTGTCATACAGAGTGAAAAAAGTCAGAAAGAGAAAAACAAATATCATATATTAATGCATATACACGGAATCTAGAAAAATGGTACAGATGAATCTATTTGCAAAGCAGAAATAGAGACACACACATACAGAACAAATGTATGGATACCAAGGTGAGAAAGGAGGGGTGGGATAAACTGGGAGATTGGGATTGACATATATATACTACTATGCATAAAACAGATAACTAATAAGAACCTACTGTATAGCACAGGGAACTCTACTCAGTGCTCTGTGGTGACCTGAACGGGAAGGAAATCCAAAAAAGAGGGGATATATGTATATGTATAGCTGATTCACTTTGCTGTACAGCAGAAACTAACACAACATTGTAAAGCAACTGTACTCCAATAAAAATGTTTTTAAAAAAGAAAATTTAGCTAGAAGTTACCAGTTTCTTTAGTTCAAGAAAACAGATTAGAGATCCATTTCCAGAAGCAGTGACCCCAGGCTTGGGCAAAGAAGAGCAAGCAAAAGATTCCAGGAAGAAGATTTTGCTTCAAATAAAGAAATCCAGGGTAAACCCCTAGTACTGGTAAGGAGACAAGTTCCCTGGCTGGCTGGCTGTGAAGGGAGCATACATCAGAGAGCTTGGGGGAAGCGGGGACAGGTCTCCAGCTGGGCTTGCCAGTTCCAGGGCACAACACAGAGTTTTCTGTCCCTGAACAACCTGATGGCTACCTTGGACCTGTGTGTGAGCAAACTGATGAAAGGGAGGTGCAAGAGTGAATTCCACTAACCTGTGGGATATTAGACAATAGTTAACTTCTGTAGGATGCAGATATTGGGGACAACTTCTCTGAAGAGGTCTGACATTTCTGAGAGTCACACTTAAACTAGGTCCTAGAAGATGGAGAGGATTTTACCCATGGGAGAATATTTCAGCAAACCCCACACACACATACATACATACACATATATGCACACAGTTTTGGACTGAGTTTTACTCCCAGTTTTTCTGGTTATCTGCCACAGGATCTTGGACTAGTTACCTAACTTTTCTAAACTTCAGTTTCATCATCTGTAAAATGGGCATAACACAATAACCAAGGCTCAGGGTTATTCCAAAATTCAAAGGAGATGCTGTTTCTAAACTGGCCTATGGTTAGCCCTCAACTGATGGTAGCTACCATGATTATTAATAGATAGATGTCAGGGGTGAGAGGAAGGACATGGCAAAGATGGGAAGAGCAATGCATGCTGATACACCCTCATTTGAGATTCACTATTTGGAAACTGCACTTAGTTTTCTCAGTGCCTCCATGGGCTGGTTCTCAGGTAAGCAAAGGTAATCTGTCCCTGTCTTCTTCAACCTCTGCTGTATTCTGAAGCATTTAAAGGACAATTAAACTGTGACAACTCACTGACGAATAACTGTGCTCTCTGCTAATCTTGTCACATTGGGCACTGGCTAGAGACACAATTAATACAACATGGTTGAACAGCTTACACATTAATTACATGCCCCACTAAAGGTGACAGGGCTGGGAGGCCTGCAGCATCTTAATTTCCCACCCTCTGGGGGTTTTCCCGGTGAAAGTGAGGTTCCAATGTCGGCATGAATCAACTGTCATACCAGGGCTCAGAGCTACACCAAGTGGGACTCAGTCCTCTGTGTCTCACACCCTCCATTCCCAGACCCGGGGCTCTCGCAGCTGGGGAGAAGTGATTTACAGTAAGCCCTTCAAGATGATGTGTTAGCACTCAAGGTCAATGAATTGAAGAGTGTGGCTTAATAATGTGCAGCACTTAGCTTCACCCTCAACCTCAAAAAGAACCTGTCTTTTGCAAAAATAATGGGCTCTGTGATTGGTGCTTCACCCGGGTTCACTCAGTCAAGCCTCACAGCAGCCTGAGGGCTTCAAACAACACACCAATCAGGAGCCCCTCCTTCCCCAGCCTCTGGGCTCATCACTGCCAGCCAGGCAGGATGCAATTTCCAGACCCTTTTCTATGCAAACGCAAACATATTTGTATAAGCATTTATCATTTTAAATATCATTTAAAAATTTTTAAACAACAGAACCATTCATGCATAGTTTTCTTTTTCTTGTTTAACAGTATTTCTCTTCTTGTCGGTCCATGTAGGTCTACATCAGTCTATTTAACGACTGCATCATACTCCAGAGTAGATGTTGGTTGACTGAGAGACAAACAGACAACATGAGAGTTGTGAGTTAAGTTTTATTCAGGGTCTTACTGGGGATGGTAGCCTAGGATACAGCCTCTCAGATAGCTCTGAGATACTGTTCCAGAGAGGTCCTGGGGAGGCTAGTTTATATGTGATTTTTCTTATGGAATACACGCAGTCAGTAAACATCTTGGTAAAAGATTACTGCTAGTCTCAGAAAACAGACATCTCATGTTGATGATTATAGTACTTTTCTATGTATGGGAAGATGCAAGAAATGGGGCTTATTAAAATTCTTCCTGAAATGCATCCAACTATTCAAGGGCTTGTTTGTACAAAGCACAGAGCATCCTGTTATTGTCTTTAATTTCCTCTGTCTGAAGCACAGGGTGCTTCATCCCATCCTGTTATCACCTTAATCTTTGTCTGAAACACCAAAAGCACTGTGGGTCAGCAACTGCAGTGGGTTAATCTTTGTAGACTTGGATGGAGAGAGAAATGCTCACCGCTGTTCCTTTGTTTGCAATTCCCCCCTTTTGGTCATAAATTCAACCAAAGTTTGGGAGGCATTTCATGATCAATTTGTCCCACTGCACTAGGAAGGTTCACTTTTAGGTCAAGCAAGGATTTCGTTGATAGACCACTCAATGTGTTACGACCAAACTGAGACAGTCTAAGGGTAGCTATAAAGGTCTGTGGACCGCCTGTCTTACTAGTCTGTTATGATCCAGGAAAAATTCACCCTTGTTGCTTATTTCCATATCTAGAGTTTATACTATTACAGTCCATCTTAATCTTAAATGGAATTATATAGCTGGTTAATCATTTCAAGTCACTTAGCCATCATTATTTTTGGCAAAGACTCAGTTGCATATTGGATAATATAAGAAAATAAGCAGAATACAAGTAATATAGCTAATAGCATTAATAAGGTCATAATTCATATGTAAAAGTCCAAGAAATCAAGAAAACACTATAAATAAACATACTGGTCTGGTCCAGCATCTTGGGATAACTATCTACTTCTGATGTCACCTTTTTCTTGTCCTGCTGTGGAGATCCTTCTTCTCTGTTTGAGCATTGCTTTAAGGTGAGTTTGAGGTTAACAATCCTCTCCGTAGACCAGTCCAGTGCAAGGCCCTTTTTAAGTAGGAAATATGAATCCAAGAGTCAATTCCCTTTAGTTTTGTTGTGTATGAGCTAGTTAAAAGTATCTTATAAAGGCCTTTCCACCTAGGCTGGAGAGTGTCCTTTAAGATATCTTTTTCAGTATATATTTTCCTGGTTGTAGTTCTTGGGGCATTTGATCTTCATCCAAAGAGAGATTATAGTGATAAACTTCAGAAACAAGCCTAAAATGTCCTTTCAATAATTCAGTTAAATTTTGCAATAATGTAACATAGCAACAAGGAGCCATCTAGGAACTGAGTCTTAGGAGGTATATATATGAAAACTTAAAGAGAATTAATAGCACTAGAACTTAATATCCCAAAGGTGTATTACTGAAACATAATTTTTCTCTCTAAAATGATCCTCATTTCCACCAAATATAGCCAAACTAAGGCTAACTTGGTGGCAAAATAAGTCTGGTTTCAATAAACTTGGCCTGATTATTTACATAAGTATATCAAGAAAAGCAATTGATCATATAAGCTGTTTTAAATTTGCTTTCCTGGAACTTTCCATAAGGAATCTCAGGTTGAACTTTAAAAGGCCTCTCAAAGCCAGGAAATTTATGCTAAGGACTTGTCATCAGACTCGCCTGTAATACTTATAGATTTGAGTGAAGTCCTGTCTTCTCAAGCTCCCCAGAATATCTTGAGATCCCTGAACCTGTCAGGAAGTGACCTTTCTTATTCATCTGGTAAGGTTGCTGGGAACCCCATAAGTAAGGTACCAGGTTGTTTTTCTAAAGGCTTTTTTGGCTCCATAAAGTCCATCTTAGTTCTTTAAAGCTGTCTGGTCATATCTGATTCTATGTATGTTCTCAAATATGGCATTCCAGTCAAAGTGATGATAATATAGCCAATGTTTCCAACTATGTCCTGTTATAAGGAGAACAGATTCTTTTTTTTTTTTTTTGCCTATAAGAGACTCCCTTTATTTTTTATTTATTTTATTTTATTTTTTTAAATTAAAGCATTTATTTAGGCATTGTTTCAATCCATAAAAACACACAATACAGGCCACTGCCTTGTTGCCTAATGCAATAGGAGATTGCAGAAGCACAAAGATGAATTACAACATAGTATCTGCCAGTAGAAGGCATTTCATTTCGACATAAGAAAGAACTCCTTTGACCAACTAGGTGATAAAACTCAAGAACTGGCTGAAGGAACATATATAATATATAAATGCCTAGAGATTGTCAAGAATAATACTGACTGCTATTCAAGATTGTTATGATCATTATGATCATAGAACTAGATGATTACTGAAGTTCCTTTCTAGACTGTGATATTAAAACCTGTACCTTAGTTTTTTGTGTTTTTTTTAATTTTTGAATTTTATTTTATTTATTTTTTTATACAATAGGTCCTTATTAGTCATCAGTTTTATACACATCAGTGTATACATGTCAATCCCAATCACCCAATTCATCACACCACCACTCCCATCCCCCCGCCGCTTTCCCCCCTTGGTGTCCATACGAGAACAGATTCTTATTGAACATATGCAAATAACTATATTGCCATGAAAATAAGAATACTCACTAAGAGTTTCTAATTCTGGAGGATCAAGTACAGAGAAAAGATAAATGTTTCAATTCTGCTTACAAAAGTATAATTTACCAAATTGCTGTAAGTCATAATTAGCGTAAGGAGAAAGGTTTCCTTGTATCTGGAAAGCAACGTGTTTTTTTTTTAACTGAGTAATATTCTAGACAAAAGTCATAAAATTTATAACCATATTCATCAATTCATTCAGTCCTATGTAATTAATTTTTGTTTATTTTGATCTTCTGTTAAGTTTTATGAAGCCATCAGTTTGTTCAGTAGCATTCTTTAATTTCTTACCCAGTTCAGTAGTATGATCTGAAAGTTATCAGAAAACTGTGCTTATTTTAAAAAAAAAGTCATTCCTATAAATCTTCTTGGGAATTTCCCTGGTGGTCCAGTGGTTAGGACCCAGGGCTTTCACTGCCAGGGCCCGGGTTAGATCTCTGGTCAGGGAACTAAGATCCTGGAAGCCATGTGGTGTGGCCAAGTAAGCAAATAAATAAATAAATAAATAAATAATCTTAAAAAAATAAATTTAAAAATATATAAATCTTCTTGATGAAGCATTTTTGCAAAAGCATAAGAATAAAACAATAATCGTCTATAAATGACAAAAGACTTTAAATGGCATGGTTAACAACCTGATTAAAATATAACTGACAAAGAAAGTTGGTTATTTCTGTGACATATATTTCAAGATAATAATTAGGATTATGAATGATAATATTATATTAGGACATATCTGAATTTTAGGGATATCATAAAATTTCTAGAGTATTTATATTAATAACATTTACCCATACAATATAACCTAAGAAGGTTTATCATCATTTATTTTAAAATGTTTCGCATGTAATTTAATATATGAATAAGCCTCATTAGTTTAATATCTCTCTGAGATATTTCAGGGGCCCTCTGAAACATCTCAAAGTTAGTTAGAGGTCAAAAAAATTCATTTAAAATTTTATTTGAGGAAGTTTATCCAAGATAAAGGTTTTAAAATACTTGGTCAAATAGAATCATAGGTCTCTGAGAAACAATACTTAGTTATTCACTTAACCAAAGTGACAATAAGATTTTAAAGGCAAACACAAAAGGTTACAACAGATCACTTAAAAGGTAAAGAAAATTTTACAATCTATTATCAAAAACAGAGCAATAGTCCAAGAGAACTTTTTCCTCTTAACAGAGAGAAAATAAAATTCTAGTTTTGCACTAGCTTACTTTTAATATTAGAATTGTTTCAATCAATTAAGACCATTTTAACTTGACCTGACCACACATTAAACTCTTTGCCGGGGTTTCTTTTCCATAAACCTTCTATAACTTCCTTTTTAATTTCAGATTTTGTCCTATGCTTTCCCTTTTTCTTTCTCTTTCTCTCTTAACCTCTCTTTAGGACAAAATTATTTTCTTTTCCCTTAACAAAATGCATTTCTATTCCTTCCACCCTTTTAAAAAATTTCCTTGCATACAAAGATACTTCCTTATTAATTTTAGTAGTTTTATTTACATAATCCAAATTCTCAACCCTTAAAAACCCCAGTCTCTAGTGAAAACCAAGATTCAAGCAATCATAAACTGTCACACCAGCATCTCCCGATCAGCAGACTTATGAACATAATCCATAACCTCTGCAAACACACATTTTCTCGCAACATAATTTCTTTCCTCAAAGTAGTACAAGGTATGTGTCCAATAAACCCAAACATCTTTAGTTTTTCTCTAATAGGAAGACAAAAGTAGGTAAACTAAGACTTACTTAGCAATTAGTGTTTCAGTATTTTACTTGGAAATGATATGGATATTCAATAAACTTCCATCATTTAATTTAATTTAGCAGAGCTCTAAAGTTTTAAATTACCAAAAATATTTGGAGAAACTATTTTTAAGTAGACATACCATAGAACATGGTATGTTTAAGAGAGTTCACTTAAAAACTCTTGCCCCATTTGCATTTTAATTTACTTACAAAACTATCATTATACCAAGTTATTTTTCTTCTTGGCAAATTTTGTAACAAAGATAACATGATCTTATTTGATGTTTAGTAAACCTTTGTACAATAAAAGTACATTTAATGTTGTTAACTCTAAAGATAGCCTATTTAATTAAACCAACAGACTAAAACTTCTTTTTATTCACTAAAGATTTATCCTACATAACACAATCTTAAAAAACATTTGGGTTAGTTTCTATTATATTCTTGAGACTATATATGAGTGCTTAATTTTCTTTAAGCCAATTAGATAGAGCTCCTTTACAAATTAATTTTCATAATACCATCCAAACGTAGAAACATATAACTATAATGTACACACAGACAAATAGATAGTCACAATCAGAGATCTCATACCTTCATTTTAAAACTTAGTCATGAATCAGGTATTACAATACCTGACTCACTAGTTTATAATAACAGTTGGAATAAGTTAAGCTTACTCACTTGAGTTTTTTAAAAAGCCTATTTTATCTTTTTTTCTTCCTCAGTCTCAGGAATTGGAGATGGTCTAGATAAGAGTTTCCTGAGAGGATGTGGTAGAACACTTATATCTCAAAGGCACAGGGAGATAATTGTAAGCTCTCCTAAAAGGACTTTTGTTCACTTAGGGTCAGAATTTTGAAAAGACGTTTTATTAAGCTGGTTTTCTTTGTGTACACAAAAACCAGTTTTGGAATGTCAAAAGAGCCCCATCTTGGCCATTTTCAGGGTGAGATTTTCTTTAGTTCCCAGTTAAGTACGTGCAAGTATAAGCTCCATAGGTACATAAACACAGCTGTGGTGTTAGTCAGAGTGTCCCTTTCTTCTGATTTGAAGGCTTTGTTTTCCATTTCAGGGTTGTTTGGTCAGGGTAAAATTACTATTGAAAACTGTGGTGGGCTGGTGTGCTTTTTGTGAGCTTAACTCTTCTAGATGTTACCCTAGAGTCATTTCAGCTCTTTTATGTGTCTCAGTTTCTCCCTCCCGCAGTCTAAAACCACCGTGGGCATTCAGAGCACTAATGGCCAATCCTTATACGCGTGTGTGTGTTCCCAGATGAGTGAGTTTTTAAATTAATGAGTGGCCTTCCCTATGGGACTGCTGGACAGTATGAGGACTCGACTCAACAACTCTTGTAAATTTCCCCGTTGCCTGAGAAAGCCATACCTGGCCTGGAGGATCTGTGTCCCTTATCTTCGGAGCTGAAAGCTCTCATATGGAATCTTTACTTTTATTCTGACAAGCTACTTGTTAAAGTAGTCAGTTCAAGGAAGGATGCCAAGCTAGTCCCCCACTTAATCACCCAGTCTAAACCTTCTCAGTGTCTTTCAGCTGAACAAGTCATCCCAGTGTCTTTCAACTGGGGAACCCAAGTACCTCTTCTTGAACCTAAATTCAAGAAAAACCTACGCCTCATAGCAAGGAGTTTAACAACCGCCCAGTAAAACTCAGGAATGTCACCCAAGACAGGAGATCTGAGACCAGGAGAGACTTACCCAGCCATCTTGACTCACTGAGGATATAGACTGGCACAAGGGCCCCTTGCTGGCACCAAGGCTCCAGATCCTGGTAGAGGTCAGGCAAAGGAGAGAAATCTGCTCTGGGTCTCTTCATGATCACCAACACTGCTGACTGAAAGAAAAAATGCACAACATGAGAGCTGTGAGTTAAGTTTTATTCAGGGTCTTACTGAGGACAATAGCCCAGGAGACATCCTCTCAGATAGCTCTGAGAAGCTGCTCCAAAGTAGCAGGGGGAGCCTAGTTTACATGTAATTTTTATTGTGGAATACATGCAGTCAAGCATGCATCTTGATAAAAGATCACTGCTAGTCATAAAGAACAGATATCTCGAGGTAATGATTATAGTGCTTTCCTATGTATGGGAAGATGCAAGAAGTGGGGTTCATTAAAATTCTTCCTAAAATGCAGACAACTATCCAAGGGCCTATCTGTCCAAAGAACATGGGCTTCCCTGGTGGCGCAGTGGTTGAGAATCTGCCTGCCAATGCAGGGGACACGGGTTCGAGCCCCGGTCTGGGAGGATCCCACATGCCGCGGAGCAACTAGGCCCGTGCACCACAACTACTGAGCCTGCGCGTCTGGAGCCTGTGCTCCGCAACAGGAGAGGCCGCGATAGTGAGAGGCCCGCGCACCGCGATGAAGAGTGGCCCCCCGCTCGCCGCAACTAGAGGAAGCCCTCGCACAGAAACGAAGACCCAACACAGCCAAAAATAAATAAATAAATAAATTTATTAAAAAAAAAAAAAAAAAGCACAGAGCATCCTGTTAGTCTCTAACTTCTTCTGTCTGAAGCACAGAGTGCTTCATCCTATTATTTCCTTAATCTCTTTGTCTGAAGCACCAAGTGCACTGTTGGTCAGCGGCTGCAGCGGGTTAATCTTAGTGGACTTGGATGGTGAGCAAAATGCTGTTCGCTCTTCTTTTGTTTGCATGTTGTTATATTGCTTCAAATTTCTGTTTATAAAAAGTTCTGGAATAAGCATCCTTGTGCATATAGCTTTATGTGCATATAAAAGCTTTTTTTTTTTTTTTAAAGGCTGAAGTCCTAGAAGCGAAATTTCCTCACCAAAACGTATATGCATTCTACATTTAAACAGAATGGCAACTTCACTCCCAGGAAACTTCACCAAGCTTCTCTACCCTGTCACCTGCTGCGTACAAGAATGCTTGGTTTTCCACATTCTTGTCATCCGTGAATGTTATTAGTCTTTTTAGTTTCTGCAAACCAGAGAAACAAAACAAAATATAGTACAATGGCTTAAATTTACATGTCCTTTTAAGTTGAACATCTTTTCATATGTTGTTCTTAATATGTGGACTTCCTTTTAATATCCTTTGCCCATTTTTCTTTTCAATTATTTGCATGTTTCTTATTGATTATTAGAAGCTCTTCATATATTTATATATAGTAATCCCTAACCTGATGAATGTTGCTTTCCAGAAGTTTGTGTTTTGTCATTTAATTTATTAATGGTTTTTCTTTCTTCTAGAAGTTATTCTTAGTTTTTGGTAAAATTCTCTGCAAATGTTTTATAAAAAGTATCTAGATTATATGTGCTTCCCCAAAATATTTTTATGTATTTTCTTAAATTTTTCCTAATGCTTATATTTTTTTAAAACAATGGCTCTTAAATACAGCTACTTTATTTACTTCATGGCATGAATTAGGTGTCTTATTTTGTTTTTCCAAATTCATAGTCAATTACTCCAACAGTGTTGTTAAAAGTAGCCCATGTTTCCCCCACTGATTTGAGATGGTACTTTAACCACAGATACAGGTAAGATTACCACAAATCCCTGAGTCTATTATAAAATTTACCATTCTGTTCAATTAATCTGTTGATCCCTGTGCATGTATCATAAGGTTTCAATAATTTATTAGCTTAATAGTATATTATTTATTAATCTTCTGTGTCAAATGTTCCCTTGGTTATTCTTGTGTATTTTCTCTCCCACTTGAATTTCCATGAAAACTCTGGCAGAGATTTTGTTATGTTCTACAAGTTGGTGGGAAGAGAGATAACTTTTTTAAATGTTGAATTTTCCTTCTAGACACATAATGTCTGTTTATTACTATCTCTCTTAATGACATACATTTTTATTTCATAATTTTGCAATTTTCTTTTTATATATCTTTCATATATCTTATAAGGTTTATACCTAATTATTTTATGTTTTGTGCTGCTGAATGCATGGGATATTTTTTACTTTCAAATTTCATTTCTAATTCTAATTTTCTAATTTCATCTTCATTTCTAATCAATTACTGCTGATATATAGGAAAGCACTTCATTCTTGTACACTTATTTATATTTTGTTGATTTGTCAAAATTTTTAAATTTCTTTTTTTGGATATCTTCAATATGCAGATGTGTGCAAATGTTGTCTCCTCTTTCCAGTACTATAATTCATTAAAAAAACTTTTTATTTGTTCTTTAACCACTTCCAATATAATGATGATAGTGGGCATTCTTGTCCCATTCCTGTCCTTAATAATAATGCAATGCCATTAAATATAATGCTTATTGTATGTTTCTGGTAAATGTCCTTTACTGAAAGTGTTGCTCCTGTTCAAACCTATTGAATTATTTTTTAAAATCAGAAGTGATAATTGAATTTTATCAAATATTTAGCCAAATATAGAGGTAGTCAAATGATTTGTTCCTCTAATAATGGTTAATATGGTGAACTATCTAAAAATTATCCCTGATTTAGAACCATTCATTCATAATTAGGATGCTAATATCTGAGTTTATCACTTATTATGTACCAGGAACTATTGTAAATACCATACATGTATCATCTTATTTATTTCCAAGTTATGACATATTATATTTTTAATGCAATGCTGGATCTAGTTTGTTAACACATTATTGGGGACTTTTGCCTCTATGTTCTTAAGTGTCTGGGTTTTTGTTTTTTGTTTTTTATCTTTCCTCATTTGGGGAGTTTGCCAGTCTCATAGAATAGGGAATCTTTTCAACCATTTTCTATGCTCTATGCTCGGGATTTTTTGTTAATATACAGTATGTCTTTTTACTGAAGATTTTGTTTTTAAAATTCCCTATAAACCTGTCCAGACATGTTGACTTTTTAGGGGTACACTTTTACCACTTTTAAAATTGTTTCCATTGGTTTTCTCTTGTTTCTAAATTCTGCTTTGGACATTACATATTCCTTGTGAATCATTTATTTTCTCTATATTTAAGATGTACAATGTGATGATTTGATATACATATAGATCGTCAAAGGATCACCACAGTCAAGCTCATTAACACATTCATCACCTCAAAAAGCTAACTTTTTGGGGGGTGAGGGGAGATGAGAACATTTAAATTTTACTCTCAGCAAATTTCAAGTACACAATACAGTATTATTAACTATAGCCATACCCCAGCCCTGGGCTAACAATATTCTACTCTCTGGTTCCATGAGTTCAACTTTTTTAGATTCCACATATAAGAGAGATCTTACAATGGTTGTCTTTCTGTGTCTGGCTCATTTCACATAACATAATGCCCTCAGATGTTATCCTTTTTTTTTTTGGCTGCACCACATGGCATGCAGGATCCTAGTTCCCCAACCAGGTATTGAACCCACGACCCCCACGTTGGAAGCATGGGTTCTTCACCACTGGACCGCCAGGGAAGTCCAAATTTCATCCATGTTGTTGCAAATGACAGGATTTCCTTTATTTTTAAGGGTGAATAATATTTCATTATATATAATATATTACGTATAATGCGATATTATATTATATGATTATATAATATATATGCCACATTTTCTTTATACATTCATTCATCAATAGACACTTAGATTGTTTCCATATCTTGACTATTGTGAATACTGCTGCAATGAATTTGTAGTGTGGATATCTCTTCAATATCCTATTTTCATTTCTTTTGGATATATACCCAGAAGTAGGATTTCTGGATCATATGGCAGTTCTATTTTTAGTTTTTTGAGGAATCACCATACAGTTTTCCACAGTGGTTGTACCAATTTACATTCCCACCAACAGTTGACAAGGGTTCTCTTTTTTTTTAATTGATATATAATTAACACATAACATTATATTAGTTTTAGGTGTACAACATAATGATTCAATATATGTGTATATTGCAAAATGGTCACCACAATAAGTCTAGTTAACATCCGTAACCACACATAGTTATAAATTTTTTTTCTTGTGATGAGAACTTTTAAGATCTACTCTCTTAGCAGCTTTCATAGATACAGTAGAGTATCATGAACTCTACTGTCACCATGCTGTACATTACATCTCCATGACTTAATTATTTTATAACTGAAAGTTTGTACCTTTGACCCCCTTCACCCATTTCTTCCACTCCCCACACCCCACCTCTGGTAACCATCAATCTATTCTCTGTATCACTGAGTTTGGCTCTTTTTTAGATTCCACATGTACATGAGATCATACAGTATTTGCATTTCTCTGTCTGACTTATTTCACTAAGCATAATGCCCTCAAGGTCCATCCATGTTGTTGCAAATGGTAGGATTTACTTCTTTTTTATAGCTGAATAATATTCCATTATATATATATTATATAATAATAAATTATTATATAATATATATGTAATTTTCTTTATCCATTCATCCATCAATGGACACTTAGGTTGTTTCCATGTCTTGGCTATTGTAAACAATACTGCAGTGAACATGGGGGTGCATGTATCTTCTAAAGTTAGTGTTTTCATTTCCTTTGGATAAATACCCAGAAGTGTCACTAACATTTCTGTTTATTCTGTGTGAAATATACTGTCATGCATTATAATTATGGATTTATAGTTTGTATCTCTATCTGATTTTTGCTGTGTCTTGAAGCTACGCTCTTTATGCATAAGTTGCTGATTCTTATTTCTTCTTGTAGAATCATAACTTTCACGCTGGAACGACCCCAGTAGGAGACAATGGCACGTGGTCTTTCGGTTGCTTCTGTGAGTTGCTGTCTAACAGCAGTGTGGCAGCTGCAGCCTGGCTGACTGTCCCTGCCCTGCCCCAGACAGAGTAGGGAGAGATACTTAAGCTTAAGAATTTGAATTATTTTCTGTCTGATATTAACATTGTTACACTACCTTTATTTTTGTTAGTATTTCCCTGCTGTAAATTTTCTAAGTTATTATTTCCAACTTTTGTCATGTCATTTCGTTTTAGGTTTGTTTCTTGTAAATTTCAGTCTGAAAGTCCTTCACTTTTGATGCGGAATTTACCTTATTCCCATTAATAGTGGTGGTCCATAGGTTTAAATTTATTCTTGTCATCTTGTTTAATGTTTTCTTTCCAACAAGTTTTTCTTATTCTTTTTTTCTTTCTCACCTTTGTTGGATTGACTCCATTTTCTTTGTCAAATTTTTCTTATTCTTCTAATTCAGAATGTATTCACCATTTTTTTTGTGGTCACACTTAAATTTTTAACAATCTACATGTTGTTCTATTGATTTCTAAAGAAAATCAACCTCCTTTTAATGCTATATGTGGAACTATTTTACAATCAACTATTTTTTTATACTCAACTCTAAGTTTTAATAGTTTCTTTGTTTACTATTCTTTCTTAATTGCCATGTCTTTCTCTAGGATACGGTTTTCTCTATTCTCCTCACAATGCTTCTGACACCAAAAGCGTGGGTTTTTCACACTAAGCAATTCTTCAATTCTCAGCAGACACCAAATAGATGTCCCACAATTTTTTTTTTTTTTTTTTTTTTTTTTTTGGCTGCATTGGGTCTTCATTGCTGCGCACGGGCTTTCTCTAGTTGCGGTGAGCCGGGGCTACTCTTCATTGCAGTGCTCAGGCTTCTCATTGTGGTGGCTTCTCTTGTTGCGGAGCATGGACTCTAGGCGCACGGGTTTCATTAGTTGTGGCACGCGGGCTCAGTAGTTGTGGCTCATGGGCTCTAGAGCACAGGCTCAGTAGTTGTGGCACACAGGCTTAGTTGCTCCATGGCATGTGGGATCTTCCCGGACCAGGGCTTGAACCCATGTCCCCTGCATTGGCAGGTGGATTCTTAACGACTGCACCACCAGGGAAGCCCTGTCCCACAATTTAACTCAGTTCTGACACTACCTGAAGTTAATGCAGACCCCACAGGTTAAGGATTCTGTTCCACAAGACTGCCCCCACTTCAGATGCCAATCACAAGTAAAAGTTGTCACCTGGAATTCTAACCAATAAGCTAAATCATGGGTTTCCACAACCCCTTCCTTGGTTTTTCAATAATTTGTTGGAATGGCCCAAAGAACCCAGGAAGACACTAAGTAAACTCACTTAATACTTACTTACCATCACTGTTTTATCATAAAAGGATACAACTTGAGAATGGTCAAATGGAATTGATGCATAGGACAAGATGTGAGAAACAGAAACACACCATGCCTTCTCTGGGTGTGCCACCATACCAACACATGGATATGAGTTCACCATCTCAGAAGCTCTTCAAATCCCTTTGGTTAGGATTTTTTATGGAGGCTTCAATAGGTAGGCATGATTGATTGAATCATTGGCCATTAGTAATTAACTCAACCTCCAGCCTCTCTCCCCTCCCTGGAGGGGATAAATGGGGGTGGGATGGGGTTGGACATGCAGCTGTGCTTAAAGTTCCAACCCTATAATCACATGGTTGCTTCCTCTTGCAAACAACTCCCTCCTTAGGGGCTTTCCAAAAACTCACCTTATTAACCTTATTAACATAAACTCAGGTGTGGTTGAAAGGTGCATCTTATGAATAACAAAAGACCTTTCACCTTTCTCATTCCAGAGGTTTTTCAGGAACTGGGAACAGAACAAAATATAACAAAAGATGCTCCTATCACTTTTAGGATAGGAAATTATAAGGGTTTTAGGAGCTCTGGCCAGGATCTGCCAAAGACCAAAATACGTATTTCTTATTATATCACAGACACATTTCATGTTTTTCTAGAGAATATAATCTGGCAATTCTTAGATGACAGGCTACGAGGTGGCAAATTTCTGAGTAATTGCATGTCAAAGTGTTGTTTTGTTCTTTCATATGAAAGCTAGTTTGGCCAAGGATAAAACTCTCAGCTCAAAATTGTTTCCTCAAAAATCTGAAGATATTTTTTTCTATTATTCTCTTGAATCTAGTATTACCCAGGACTAGTTGAATACCCCAAACCATTTTTTGTTCTTTTGTTAAGTTTTTTTTGAGGATTTCTTTTTTTTTTTTTGAGGATTTCTTTTTATTCTTTATATTCCGAAATTCCTCATTGGTGTCTCCCAGTGTAGTTTCTTCTTCATGTTGCTTGTCCTTTCTGCACACCCCTTCACTCACTGGACATATGTCCTAATACCTCTATTTTTAGTTTCATTTTGACTCTTCAGTGTACAGATATTGGAAAATTTTATGTTTATTTTCCTTATCTCTTAATTTTTGGGGGGGGGGGGTTTGTACTGCAGTTTTCAAAAATTCCTATTCTGAGTGTCTCCAGTTCATTAAGATAAACTTCAGTTGTATCCATTCTGCTGTTCAACCCATTTACTAAATTTTTCATTGCCAAGACCATTATATATATGAATTTTTTTCATATTTACCTCTTCTGGTTTCACAGCAGCAGTATTCTCGCTTATCTCTCTAAGGATATCAACTGTACTTCTTTTACAGTCTTACTTTTGCTGCTTTATTAGCTCTTTTTCCTCTGATGTCAGCTCTTCTCTTTGCTGAGTATCTTTGCTGATTTTTGTTGAAGGATGAGGATGGAGGCAGCTGTGGAAAATCCTTCCAAGTGGGATGTACCAGTACTTCTCTCCTGAGTTGGGAATTCATCATTCTCCGTGGGTGTCACCAGCCCTCCAGGGAAGTTTCTGCCTCTTGACAATAAGCCTCCACATTCATCTCACCATCCAGGGGACAAATGACTGAGTTGTCACCACTAGGCAAAAATTAGTGGAAGAAGGGATTATCTCCCCAACTGTTTTTCTTGTGCTTTCCTCAACCATTCACCATAATGCTTATCTTGGGCTTTCTCCTGCTTGTTGTGTCTATTATGTTTGAAATTAGAAAATTCCTAACAGTTCTCCCATCTTTTTTCTCTATATTTTGTAAGTATGCACTTCAGACTATAGTTTTCTTCATTAATGTCTTCTATGTCTTAGTAATTTTTCAAAATATCTGCATCACTGATAACATTCTCTTGTTATCCAACAATGATAAGTATTTAATATTTGTAAAATACATTCATTCTATAATTTCTTGATATTGGGAGTATGAAAGGAGATTGGTAGATCACCTTAGACACCTTGAACTAAACTATCTGCTTCAAGAGAGGCAAATGAGGAATGAAGAAGTCATGTGCTTTGCTCTGGATCTCAGCACCTATCAGTGACAGTGGGGCTTGAACCTGTATATCCGTGATTTCAAAGCCTGTGTATTTTCCACTGTACTACATGCAGGCATGTCACTGGCAATGGAGAGCATTCCTGGGTGCATAAAAATGTGAGTGGAGTCTCTGTGCTGGTTAGCCTGGGGAATCACAGTTGGTGATTAATAGTTAACAGTTGTCGAGCTCGCTTTTGAGAAACGTCTCTTGGAACAGTGGAATAGGCACAAGGAGGGAGTGCAAACTGAAGGGGTCAGCTAGGGGTCTGGAGGCAATCTGGTGAGTGAGGGTCAGGGAAGTGTCCTAGATGTACAAGGAGAAGGAGATTATGCACACATACACACACACACATGTCTTCAGTAAGCTGCTGTGGGACAAACTAATATTAAACCATTAGTACCAGTAAGTCCTTGCAAATCTCTTTCTAAAGGTCTGAACCACTCAGCCTGTCTGGATGGCCGAGGTGTCAGCCTGGTTTGCCTGTAGAAGCATTGCTACAGGTGTATCTTCTTGTTTGCATTTCTTCTCTGCCACACCTCCCCCCACTCTGGCAAACCTGCTCCCTCAACTTGTTCTCTCTACATATGGACTCACAGCTCAGACATTTTAGTTGACAGCCTGATTTTCCATAGTCATTGGCTCGATGTAGCCCAGGAAGTGTTTGTCTGTGAGCTGAATAACAGCTGACCAGCAGACTCTGAAGAGGGTGGCTTTGCTACCCATTAAGAATATAGTCCTGAAAAGAACAGGAGCAGGTAATGATGTTGATTCCCAAATTCCCAAACTGCTACCCAGGTCAGTTCATGACAGTCACAGAAATCTGGACCGGTTCCCTCCCAGACTCTTCAGTGCAGTCACTATGCAGGGAGAAATGTGATGTCCCGTCCGCCCACGTATTCATGTCCACCAGATCTTTGTCCCCCTGCTTTGTACATGATTTTCTGTCAGTTCAAGATGTGTGAATAAGATTCATTCCCACACCACAAGGTTAAGTTTCTAGACAATCTAGTTTTCTAGACAATCTCAGCTGACACAGGTCTTGAGAGAAAGGACCCCCTTTGGAGTGACCTCTTGTATGAGCACCTCTGACACGTTACCACAAACCCTTTAAGACCAGACCCATCAAAGGTACCACGAAGCAGATCAAGGCAGCTTTCCTTCTGGTTGGTTGTGTGAGAAAAGGTTCAAGTTCCTAGTGAGACATTAAGCTCTTTGCCTAGGCTGATAGCTAGCCTCACCTACCTTGTTAATAAGGCTGCTCTCCTAACTCCAAATTCCCTGACTTTCAGGGCCACGCTCAGATATCTCCTCTTCTCAGAATGCCGTGATACCTGCAAGCCGTGCAGATTCTCCCCAGGCTTTTACTAGTCGGCTCACTGTCATACTCATCCATGAAGTCTTCTGGGGACAACACAGCACACACTCACTTGTCTGAATTCCTGCAGTATTCACATAATAAAAAATGCCTACCATATGTTCACTTGCTGTAAATCTCTGCCATTAAAGGCTGAGCTCCCTGTCAACCACCTTTTTTTTTTTTTCTGTATGTCCAGCACCAAGCATGGCTCTTGGGGAAGAATAGGCTTCAGAGCCTTTTACCTGGGGGTACCCTCATGCTGAGAGCACACATGAAGAGCTGGGCAATCATGGGAAAGGTGGGGCCAGCATCAAGGTCAGATACCAAAGTCAAAGCTGAATTCAAATCTAGGTGATACACAAGCCCAGAGACAAGTGAGTCTGCCAGACAAAGGGCACAGTAGTCTGGGAAAATCCCCAAGTGTTCCCTCACCTCGCCACCCCTTAAGCTCTCTAACATACTTAGAGAGCCCACACAAAAAGTGCCCTGAATCCTGTTGCTGGCTTTTGCTGCCACGACCAAAACTCCCATTCCTATTTGGTTCACCTCTATGTATTTACACATTACATGCATTACATGAGCAAATACTGTTAACATGTTCCTCTATCACAGTCTATACTGGCTTAACAGGTGCATACAACTGGCCTGTCTTCTTGGTTCCTGCGGCTCCATCTCCAAAGCCGGTCTGATTCTCAAGGAAACACTACCACTGCACGCCTCACTTCCTACCACCAAGTGCTGGTCACATTGCTTGTTTCCCTCTGGTTTGTGAGCAATGTGAGACACTGAATGACTGTGTCTTTTTCATCTTTGCATCTCAAGAGCACGGCATGATGGTGTCAAGCCCAATGCTTGGGAAAGTGTCTGGCACATTTTATTGGCACTAAAAAAAATGTCTGTTGGATGGAGAGGTACAGTCTAGTGCAACAGTTATTCTTAAAATAAATTTTGAATCTCCTGGTCCACTTTCATGTCCAGAACTGTCTTTAATCAACCCTTTACCTAGGCCCACCCCACGCAGGTCGGGGGTTAGCAACTTGCTCCTTTCAGGGCTTCTTGCCCAAACTGGAGATGAGTCCATGGGAAGAATATCCATCCAGAGACAGCAGGGGGAAGAGCCTCAGGGACAGAGATGGCAAGGGAGTGGCCAGAGGAGCCAGGGAAACCAGAGAGCACAGGGTCCTGGTGTACAAGCAGGAGAGGACTGCCTGGAGGACAGGTGAGCTTGGCCAATGCAGGAGGACAATAGGTTATCAGTGGGAGACTCTCTGATATCCTATACAAAGCAGTTTTGGTAGAAGTTGAAGCCAAGCCCTGCTTGCCAAGGAGTGAGCTGTGACTGGCTGGTGAAAAAGCAAAGCAAGGGGATGAGATTTTCAAGAGCTGAGATAAAGGTAAGGAGAGAATTATGGTACCACGCTGAAGGGGAAACAGGATGTGTAATGGAGTGAAATGGCAACTCTACCCTCAAGCCTACTGGTGGGCCTTGACCTGAAATGCTGTCCTATTCTGATGTGATTGCTACGTGCCATGTAGGAGGAGATGGGCTTCCCAAAAGGAGTCAATCCTCTAGGTAAAAGGAAGATCCAATGGGGGGGATCCAGGCATCATTTTATTAAAGGTAAAAGCAGATTGCTTAAGTGAGGAGGGCCAACTAGCTGAATCCCCCCAAAAGATGTTTGGCTGACAGAGTGATTTTTAAAATGTGAATACCTTTTAGGTAGAATAGGAACAGTTTGGATGGGAAGAGGTCTCACTACTATCTATTTTATCAGAGTGTCTGCCTAATTTACCTATGTATGTTATTTGCTTGACCAACCTTGAAGGCATTTGAGCTTCTGGCACCTACCTTATAAGGAAATGTAAGTATTGATTAGGTGCTGGAAAGTATCCAATGCCTGAGGGCTTAGGCTAGGGGAGAAAGACAAAACATATGGAAGACATATTCATTCTCTTAGAACAAGGAGGGAAATACTTGGGCCTGAGAGGAAGTGAAAGACAGGGTCTTCTCTCTGGTCCTGGTCTGGGGAGCAGAGTTGGCAAAGTGACTGCTCTTTTAGCTGCATGCCTCCCAGCCATCCCTGGGGCTTGAGGAGCTCTGAGGAAGGGGTTCCCAAGTTCACCTGGAGGGCAGAGATTACTACCAGTATTACAACACATGTGTCAATGTGAAGAAAGGGAGTGTCACTGGGGTTTATATGGTGCTGGTAGCTTACATGCTTTTCAACTACTGGCTTTCTTAACAGAAACTCAAACATGAGCAGCTGGTTACACAAGTACCCCTGAAGGGGTTGTGTTTGGAGGCCACACTCTGCATTCCTGACCATGACCTCCTTTGCCCAACACCGCTGAATCCTTTCATGTCCTAACTGAGAATTAACACCCAATAAAAAACAACTGGTTGAAAAGAATTTAAGGGCCCTCTCAGTTACTGATGTTTAGATGGTTGATGTAGCCATCGGGAACGGCTCATGACTAGCACGTAAAGCTTCTGGGGGCATCTCCGTTCTCAGACTCCGGTGAATAGCAGAGCTGTGGTCAGCCAGGGCTCTGCCACTAAAGGACATTTGGTCTACCACTCTGCAGACTTGAGCCCAGAGTAGCATAAGTCAGGTGTTTCTGGGGAGTTTCAGGGAGGGTTAGAAGTGTCTGAGCTTAAAGTCACGGAAGCAAAGAGCCTGAGGCAGAGCGGGAGGAGAGTCCGTTTTCTAAGCGTGACCTGGGGTGCTGGACTCTGCTGCAGTCCAGCCCAGGCAGTGCTTTCAAAGGGACTTTCCCTTCCTGTCACCATCACTCTGCAAAAATGTCCAAGTCTTCCACCATCCCTGGTGAGGGGCTTGTGGGCTTCATGGCTTTGCAGACTAGAGAGGGCTAGCACGGTATGGTCCAACACATGGGGGCTGGGACAAATTAGGGGCTGGGCGGCATCTTCAGATGTGGAAGAGTATGACTCCAGTTTAGACATACGACAGGCCAGGGGCTGACCACCCCGAGGGACACTGGAAGGGACAATTCTGCCTCTGGTGTGCACCCCAGACTTTTTCCAGAGGCAGGGGGCCAGCTTGCACAAAGCAGGCATGCACACTCACACCCCCCAAGGAAATTAACCCAAACATTAAAGTGAATGTTTACAAATCACAATAAACTGGGGAACAGATTCCAGGAAATAGACTGAGGTCAGTGGAGGAATGTGCAGCATGTTCTGTGTGGGTGAGCTGGCACTCAGAAGGCGGTGTGTGATTCCCACACTGTGTTGCTCCACGGGACTCAGTATCTTCAAGCTCTGGGTTCATGGGTTATAAAATACAGAATGTCCCAATTGGCATTGAAGGGACCATGTAGAAGGCAAGGACATAGGAAGGAAACAAATGTCTACTGAACATCTATTTGTGAGGCCCAGATAAAAAGCCAGGCATTTTGGGCTTCCCTGGTGGCACAGTGGTTGAGAATCTACCTGCCAATGCAGGGGACACGAGTTCGAGCCCTGGTCTGGGAAGATCCCACATGCCACGGAGCAACTAGGCCCGTGAGCCACAACTACTGAGCCTGCGCGTCTGGAGCCTGTGCTCCACAACAAGAGAGGCCGCGACAGTGAGAGGCCCGCGCACCGCGATGAAGAGTGGCCCCCGCTCGCCGCAACTGGAGAAAGCCCTCGCACAGAAACGAAGACCCAACACAGCCAAAAATAAATAAATAAATAAATGAAAAGCCAGGGGTTTTATCTTCATATCTATTATCTTACTTAATTACTTTCCTCATTTAGCAGATGAGGAAACTGAGGCTCAGAGCCCTGAAGATTATCCTGTCTTCACCAACTCTGAAAGGGTCAGAGACGAGGACAGCAGAGGGTCTGGGTGCTCGGCGCGTCCACGCGGGAGTGCCCTGGCCTCGAGGGCGGTCCCACCAGAGAAGCACACATCCCATTGCTCACAGCCCTCTACAGCAAAGGGGACACAGTGGACTGTGTGGGTTTGGGAAGCCCCCTGCCGCAAATCAAGCTCTGAGTTAACGGAAAACTTATTAGAGAAATCTTGACTTTCAATAAGGAAATTAAAAGCTTATGAAAGTAGTGCAATTGACTGTCCTCAGAATGAATCATAATTTACATTTAATTACAAAGGCAGAACTCAGGTTGGGAGCTGTGCCCATTAAACTAACTGTTTTGCTATATTTGAGGATGTTGCAGCCCCAAAGAATTGGTTTTTGAAAAATGTACATCGGCATGGTGTACGTTTAAACAGCACCCAGTATGCTTTTAGTCAACTATTAAACACCTACTGTGTGTGGAAGATAGGATTCCAAAGGAATCCAAGAGAAGCACAAGAAACCCTTGACTCCCTCCTTCCAGAATTCTACCGTATTTCTTCAGAGAAAGCACAAGGACAAATATAATTGTTACTATATCCTGTGTGCCTGGTACAAATAAATGAATAGTCAGGAAGGAAGGTATCAGCCCAGGCTGGCATTTTCGGGGAGGAGCCATGGAGGGCTTGGGACTTGAGATTAACAGAGTGATTTATTTAAAATATAAATCCAAGTATAAGCCCGACCCTAGTTAAAGTCCCTCCAGTAACTTCATGTTCCTTCTAGGTTTGGGCATGACCTTCTCAGCGTGGGGCTCAAAGCTCTCCCTGTACGTTGCACTCACTCTGTCCAGACCCACATTTCATCTCCGTTCACCGGTCAGGCATCGTGTCCCAGCAATACCAAACTATTTCAATCTCCTGTCCACACAGACCTTTCCTTATTCTTTCCCTCTGTATGCCCCTCCCCTTTGCTCCCTACTCAAGCCTGGCCATCCTTCACCCCTCGGGAAAGGGTATCAATACTTGACCATGCGCACGTTGCCCCTGCTCGGTGCTGCATCATACGCCTCATTCATGCCTCTTCCGCCTCCTCAGAAACACCTTCAACAGTAGGATGTGGCTGAGACATGTCTCCTTAACGCCCGCTTCGGATCCAGGCTCTCCAAGCAGCCCCACGAGCCTGCGTAGAATCCGTACACCAGCCTCACTCTCCCGGGGAAGCCTTGCATGGCCACGTGAAGCCTGGTAGGTGGGCGGGGAGGCGGGGGGAGGGGGGCCACTTCTGTGAGGCTCAGCGCTTTGCAGACAGCAGCCGGCCCTGCTCATACAGAGCCAGCATTGGGTGCCTTGGGCTCTCGTACCTGGGGTGCTGCCTGGATGATTAGAAGGAACTTGGCCACATAAACACCATCGGTTGGATCCTGTTTCTACCACGTGGTAGTCGAGTTACCTGGGCCATGACTCGTCCGTCGTCCTCAGTCCCCCTTTCCACAAAATGGGAGCAGGAGAATTAACTACCTTCTATCAATGACACGAGCTAAGCCCCGGGTCTCAGGCCCATACTCAGAAAAACGACAGCTCTCATTCTGTCTGGTCAAGGCTCCCCGGATGGACACTGCTGGATGGCCAGAGTCTGTAGCCACAGCTCCGACCCAGGCCATCTCCAGTGCTGACCCTGCCAGGCCCAGGGAGTACAATTTCCTGGGCCTTCTCCTTGAGGCCTCCATCTGCAACCCCACTTCCCAGAGGGTCTGCCTGGCACCACCTTGTGGCAGAGACGGGAACTGCAGGCCCACCTCCGGAGCTTGCTTGCTCTCCGGTGGTCTGCGTAGCGTGGGGGTGGGGCACCCCTGGAGCTGCCACCAGCCAGATGGTTGTTTTGGACTTTAATTCAGGTTAAGCTTGGTCCTAGGCTTCTAAGGATACAAAGACCAATGGCCCGAGCTTCGCAGCTCCAGGGCATATTTCTAAGTCAGCCCATGGCTGCGGGCTCAGGGTAGGCTGTACCAGCAGCCTGGGCGTGATGCCCGGGCACCAAGTGGCCAGGCAGGGGGTGCTGCCAGCATTCCAGGCTCTGTCCACCCCATGGCTTAAAATCCAGGAGGGATGAGCAATTTCCCCCATCGGTCCAAACCAGCCACTCTAAGGATAAATTACATCCTTTCTTTGCTAGTACATTGCTTCAAGGTCTGCAGTGCCTACAGAATGGCTTTGCCAACACACATGTGATCTGAGCCAGCAAACCATGCCCGCAGGACAGAGAGACAGCCAAGAGGGAGACGCAGCGAGATGGCGAGTGGGAGACACAGCCCAGAGCTTGATCCCTGGCCCAGGGCCTCTCTTGAACTCTAGACTCCCAGATCCAACCACTGATGGCATCTCGACCTGTGTGTCCAGAAGGTGACGTGTTCAGCTGACCTCACCAGTGGCCCAGACCTGGGCTCTTCCAGGGCCCCCCGGCTCAGAACATGGCTCACCTGGGACAGGTAACCTGAGCCAGCCCTAGGGACCCGGGACCAGGCATGAACAGCTGTCACACAGAGTCCCACCCTGCTTTTCCTAATTCCAGAACTCTGAGCTGGTTCAGGGTGACACTGTGTCCAAATCAATATTCTTGTTTCAGCAGATGCTGTTTATGCACACGCTCCCGGGAGGGTCCTCCTTCTAGAACCAAAGGAAAAGCCACACTGGAAGAAGCTTCCTCCTTTCTGCCTGACCCCATGTCTCCTGAGCCCAAGGCCTGGAAAGTCAGGGCCACCCTGCATCCCCAGGGCAGCCAGCAGGAGGTGCTGGCCTCTGTGTGCAGGGCCGTGGAGCAGGAAGATGTGCAGACCTGGTCCCCAGGTGGAGACACCACCCCAGCCTGAACACACACCAGGCTCGGGTCCTGTACTGTGGGAGCTGAGCGCACACCCGGTGATGGTGGCCCTTCTCCTCATCCTCCTCTACCTTCTCTGCACAGTCAATTCCACCCCACCCCCATCCTCTTCTCTCCCTCTCACCTACAGAGACCGTAATTCAACCGTCTCCTAACTGCACTCGGGTCTTCCCCCAGCCCTGTGACACTAGGAAACCCCTCACGGACACTAGCTCTGCCGGGAGTTGGCAGATCTTGTGGGCCAGGGGGTCCCGTGTCAGGCCCACTGCGTTCTTCCCACTCCTTTGCAGGCATTCACTTTACCTGCAAGCCAGGTGCCGTGTGGGAGAAGAAAGGAGAAGGGGACTAAGAGGAGAGGGTTAATTGTCCCTCCCCTGATTCTTACAGGAACAGAACTTTCCAATAGTCTCCAGCCAGAAACCGCCCAATAGCCACCAGCAACCTGCATTTTCAGCGATGTGTGGCACTCTGTGCCACGTGGGGTGTAAGCAGGGTGGACGTGTGCACCTTCCAGAGCGGTCCCTTGAAAGCAAGTTGCTTGCCCTCTGTCCCTCTTCCCCTTCTCTTGGGCAGGAATGGAAAGGAGGGCAGAGCTTAGACCCTGACAATGACAGAAAGGACCTGGGTGACTTCTCAGAGTGGAGATGCCCAGCCGCCTGACCACCTACCAGCGTCCACTTTTATAGGGGAGAAACACAGCCCCTCTGTCTCACTTAGGCCCACCAGTATTTGGCCTCTGTTAAAGCTTCTGATGAGGAGCTTTGAATCTACTTGAAGAAACAGGATTTACACACAGAGGTTCATTAATTGTGCTGGGTTTCCTCCATCTGCCCCTCCCAAGCAGCTCTCCATCATCCTCCCCTGGGATCTGGTCCCTTGAGGGTGACCTGGACAGACTACATCAACAGGCTTCCAGTTTGGCTTGTGGGTGGGGGGCCCCAGAAGGAAATGGGAGGGCGAGGGAGAGTGAGCTCCCTGCCTGCAGCGCTGCTTTATTTACCAGAGTTTACAGCTCTTACAGGAGGCCCTCTGCAGGTCCCGCTGCCAGTGAGGACCATGCTCCTTGCTCAACACAAAACAGTGAGTGATTAGTCATTACTGTATGTGTTACATCTCAGAGTAAAATGTGTAGAGATTAAAGACTTAACTCAAGGAAATGTACAACTAAAGGTACAATTCCAGGCACGGAGGTACTTCAGTGAGACACTGATAGGGTGGCAGGAGGAGGGAGTGTTGTCACCTGTGCCCATAGCCTAATAGCACATAAAAGGGACCCAACAGGAGCCACTACAGGCAGAGCCCCTGGAACAGCATGCCCTGAAGTATGATCTGGAGGCAAAAAGGGGTCTGTTGTCTAATGAGCTTGGGGACACCAGGTATGCTCTCCCTCTTGGGAGACTGTTGATACGCATATTTTTTTAAATGTATTACAGAGTGGCTTCTTGACCCCTTCTCCCCCCCCCCCCCAACCTCTACCCTCACTCGTGGAGATTCAGCCACAAGGGCGTCCTCGCCGTCCCCAGGCACAGCCAGCATGGTCCCCACCAGGACTCCCACTAGCTGCCCTCTGCCTTCCGTGCTCATCCCAAGATCTCCCCGGGACTCCCTCCCTCACTTCTTTCTCATCTCTGATCATAAGGAGACCCCCTCCCTAACAGGGCACCCCGCCTTCTGTCACATTCCCGCCCCTCACCCTGCTTCCTTCTTCATCATTGCAATCAGCACCAATCAACACTTTACATACAGGATACTGTGGAGACTGTGTTGCCTTCCACACCAGCGCAATGAAGGAGTCATGTGAATATTTTGGTTTCTCAGTGCATATAAAAGTTATGTTTATGCTACACTTCAGTCTATTAAGTGTGCAATAGCATTATGTCTTAAAAACATACATATCTTAATTTTAAAAGACTTTATTTCAGGATTGGAGGGAAGATGGCAGAGTAGGAAGACCCTGAGCTCACCTCCACCCACAGGCTCACCAAAATTGCAACAATTTACAGAGAAACTAATGCTGAGAAAGACCAGAGTCTAGCAGAAAAGAGCTTCTGCAGCTAAAGGTATAAAGGAGGAACCACAGCGAGATGGGTAGGAGGGGCAGAGATGCAGTACAGTCAAGAACCATACCCCAGGGTGGGTGACCCACACATGGGAGGATAATTACAACGGCAGAGGTTCTGCCTAAGGAGCAAGGGGTCTGAGCCCCACATCAGGCTCCCCAGCCCCGGGGTCCTGCACTGGGAAGATGAGCCCCTAGAACGTTTGGCTTTGAAGGCCAGCAGAGCTTATATTTAGGAGACCCAGAAGGCTGTGGGAAATAGAGACTCCACTCTTAACAGGCGCACACAAAATCTCAGGCGATCATGGACAGAAGCAATAACGTGAAAGGAGCCTGGGTCAGACCCACCTGCTGATCTTGGAGAGTCTCCCGGAGGCAGGAGGCAGCTGCAGCTCCCCTGGGGACACGGACACTGGCAGCAGCCACTGCTGGGAGCCCATTCTACCACGTGGACACGGGGGCTGACAAGTGCCATTGTGGAGTCCTCCCTCTAGCTTAGTAGCACCAGGACCCAGCCCTTCCCATCAGCCTGTTGGCACCAGTACTAGGATGCCTCAAGCTAAGCAACTAGCTGGGCAGGGACACAGCCCCACCTACCATCAGACAGGCTGCCTTAAAACTCCCAGAGCACACAGCCTCCTCAGGACACAGTCTTGTCCACTAGAGAGCCCAGGACACTGCTCCACACACAAGGGCACAGGCATTAGCCCCAGGACCCCAGGACCCAGCCCACCCAGCCGCAGGCAAACACCAGCTCGGAGATACCTTGGACTCTTCAGCCAGTTGCCCAGGGGTCCAGCTCCACTCACCAGCAGGCCAGCACCAGCTTTAGGACACACTGGAATCTGCAACCAGCCCCACGTGCCAGCAGGCCAACACTAGATCTGGGGACCCTGGCCCTGCAACCAACCAACACACAAACCAGTTCTGCCCACCAGCGGGCCAGCACTAGCTCCAGGACCACCTGGGATTCCACAGCCAGCTGTGACCTGGCCCCACCAACCAGCAGCAAGCAGCCTCCACACAAGGCACGGTCTGGCAACCAACTGGACGAGGGCCAGCCTCACCTACCAGACCACCCTCAGTTGTCAGCCCACCACAACAGAAGGGCCCACACAGCCCACATAGGGGGCACCCTAGCAAATAGGACATCTCCTTCAAAAGGCCACTTCTCCAAGGTCAGGAAACATATCCAACCTACCAGACACAGAAATAAAAACAACAAATTAGGCAAAATGAAGTGACAGAGTAACATGTTGCAAATGAAGGAACAAGATAAAACTCCAGAAGAAGAACTAACTGAAGTGGAGAGAGAGAGACAATCTACTCAATAAAGAGTTCAAGGTGATGATTGTAAAGTTGATCAAAGAACTCGGGAGAATGGATGAACAGAGTGACATGTTATAAGCTTTTAACAAAGAGAAAATATAAAGAGGAACCAAACAGAGATGAAGAATACAGTAACTGAAATAAAAAATGCACTAGAAAGAGTCAAGCATAGATTAAATGATACAGAGAAATGGATCAGCAAGTTGGAAGACAGAGTAGTGGAAATCACTGAAGCTGAACAGAAAAAAAGAATTTAAAAAATGAGGACAGTTTAAGAGACTTCTAGGACAATATATATATATGAATATTCATGTTACAGGGATCCCAGAAGGAGAAGAGAGAGTGAAAGGGGCAGAAAACATATTTGAAGACATAATAGCTGAAAACTTCCCTAACATGGGGAAGGAAATAGACATCCAGGTCCAAGAATCACAGAGTCCCAAACAGGATTAACCCAAAGAGAAAAACACCAAGACACATTGTAATTAGAATTGCAAAAATTAAAGATAAGGAGAGAATATTAAAAGCAGCAAGGGAAAAAGCAACACCTTATGTACAAGGGAACTCCCATAGGCTATCGGCTGACTTTTCAGCAGAAATCTATTGGCGTCTTCTGGAAACCCTCCATTGCTCTGAGCTTTATCACAGATTTACAATAATGGTTTTATGCTCCTACTGATAATCAGATGCTGAGCCCTGATTTGTCTTGCTCTGAGCCTCATTTAAGTTGAGTACCCTGCCTCTTAACCATGTTGCATCTGCTTTCCATTTTGTACATTTTGCTTTTTTAACAAAATGGCAGTAAAACAGGAATTGAGACATTTTGCTTTCTCTCTGTCACCTTCTAATATTACACCATATGCCATCAACAGTTGGACTCTGTCAACAAAACTTTTTAAATCCTTTTTTAAAATATTTATAACATATTTTTCATTTATGAAATTCTTCTGATCTTTCACCTTCCTTAGAATCTTATTCCAGATTTGTGTCATGCTTGGGCATTTTATTATACTAATTCCTCTTTAGCATGCATGAATCAATCTCAGAATAGCCTCCTTCTACAGCTCCTTCAACATGTCCTTTCTTGACTTCTCTTCCTCATCCAGACCCCTAAGCTAAGGGTGACCCAGGGCTTAAACCCTGAACCTTGTTCCTTCTTTATCCACACTGTCTCCCTAAAGTGTTTGCATCCATTCCAATGACTTTTAATATCAGATATATTCTGACAACTCCACAATCTATTTATCTACTCATGGTCTCACTCTTTACCACAAAACGTATTTATCAAACTGCATACTTGACCTCTCCATTTGGATTCTAACAAACAACCCAAGCCCTTCCCACAACAGCACCTGACCTCCCTGTCTTCCACTTTTAGTAAATGATACCCACAACCAACCAGTAGCTCAAGACAAAATCCTAGAGTCAATCTTGTGACCACTTTCCCTTGTGTCATACATCCAATTCACTGGAAAATCCTGTCACCTCCATCTTCAAAACGATATACGAAGTCCAATATTCTTTTCACCTTGTATCTTACCTTGACAAATGTGATGTCATCCTACATGGCCTCCCTACTTATACTTTTGTCCTATAATCTGTTCTCCACATGGGAAGATTTTTTTCCAAATTTTTCCTCAGACCCCAGGTGGGCCTTCTCTGTCTGCCTCTCCATCTCATGGAACTCTTCCAGTTATAGTGGGTTGCTTTGCCCTCTGCCCAGAATATTCTTTCCAGTATAGCTCATCTTCCTCATTTCATTCAAATCACAGCTCAAAAGTCATGTCCTCAGAGGCAGCTAAAAATCACAAGGCCTATCTACGCCCTTATTATATAATTACATTATATATCATTTGTTTACCTGTATACCTCTCCCACCACTAGAAAGTAAGCTACCTGAGGGCAGGGGCTTTGGTGTTTCCAGGTCTTCGGGTCCCAGAGTCCAGAGCAGTACCTGCATGGAGTAGATCCTCCTTAAACATTTGTTGATTCAGCAGATGACTTCAATACACCTCCTGAATCTCTCCACTGCAGACTTTGAGGACAGCTGGGTATGCAAAGGGAGAGAGCAGGGGAGACTTTGGCCAGGATGCTGGCCTACCTTTTGAGTGGGTCCTGAGCATCTTTGAGAGCCGACTGTACTTGGGCCTTGGCAGTGATGGGAAAGGAAAATAAAAACATAACCGTGAAATCAAACACAGTAGGTGTTTGGGCGTGGACATGTCTAGCTGATTTCAAGTGATACCAAAGGCAATACTGTCCACCTAGGAATGCTGCCTGGTTAGAAAAATCCTGGACCTACAAATCATTAATGCAGTCAGGTGTAACCCCTATAAGGAGAATATGGCTCCCTGGTCAACTGTCCCCATTTGAAGGAATATTTGCTTTGACCCTTGATAGTGCTTCTTATGGAGGTCAGATGAGAACTGACTAGAAAACCACTACCTCATAAACATGCTCAGAGAAACCCGAGTGGCAGCTTCCTTAACATACTTGCATATTCAACCTAAAAACTTATTAGCATTATAGTGGCAGATCAATGTGTCACATAGCTCCCAAAGCTTGGGAAATGCTAGATGACCAGGGCAGGCCATTTCCATTACAAGAATTACCTTTGACAAGTCCCCAGAGCACAGCCTGTCTTCTGTTCTATGTAGGGCCAGGCCCAGGGATGGAAACCCTGGTCTTTGAAAATCACTGCTTGTAGTATATGAGACTGATGGCAACCATGTGGATGATGGATTGAAAAGAAAACCAAAAGTCAGTCTGCCATCTATCTTTTCCAAATATTCAGGGGTTCTACATGATATTATGGAAGAAACACAGAACGTTAGATTGGTGGTAACTTTGGAAGCAACAGCAGGTATAGGAGACCCCTCTACAACACCTCTCTCAACACCCGGCCTCAGCTTCAATATCCTCAGGAAGGTGAGTCACAACCTCTTGAAGTGGCAACTTCAAGGTTGACTTCCAAGGTTGTATGCCACAGGTGAGCTATATATTAGTACCCGCCACACTTTCCCAGCATTGCTGAGAGGTAAGTGTTGGGGAGTCAGATGTCTTGGGTGGGACTGCCGGCAACACCCCACGAGGCCCAGATGACTCCTACAGTATAGATACCCTCCTGTGTCCATCCCCACTCCTGTGCTGTCCAGCAGGGTCCTCTCTGCTCTCTCATCCAGACGACTGAAGTGGCCTCTATTCCTTATCTCCCGGCCTCTGTTATTTCACTACTAACCCATTGTTCAGCCTAGCGCTCTTTGCTTTTTGTTCTTTAATTATTTTTAGTTTTTATCAAGATTATGCATACAGAACTTTTAAAAAGTACCGCAACAGGCCTCTCCACTCCCCCTATTTTCCTCCTCCAGTAGAAACGAAAACAAAACCCTGAGGGGCAGAACCTGAAATCATATGAATGTGGTCATAACAGGGTTGGTCATTGGCCTTCTAACCTCCAAATCCCCAGCTGGCTGGCTGCACACAACAGTGGAGGGTATTTCATTCACCTTTCAACAACGTGGCCCCTCCCACTTTACATACGGGGACTGATTACTTTTTAGACACAGCTTACTGTATTATCAGTGATTGGGTTCTATTTTACTTTATGAATTTTTGTACTTAGCTCTGTATGACTAATTGCCATGCTCACATTGCTATTTCTTGAGTTTTCCATCTGGCTATCATCAATTGACTGCTCATAATGGAAGATGAGATTCATTGTTCCCAAGCCCCGCCCTACACATGTTGACTTCCCATCCTTGACTTGGTCCAATTTCATTCCCTTATAATTTTAGTTAGCTCAGTATTTGATCTTCATATCATTATGACTGGCTAAATGCTCTTTACAGCTGAGCCATGCGGTATACTATGATTACCCTTTGTTTCCTGGACAACACTTTGCTTTCCCTGAAGTTAATAATTACTTTGTTGTTCCATTTACTTTGTTTTATTTGCACTCTTGCCCTGTTATAAATATCCTCTCAGTGTATCATCATGAAGAATCTCTACTGGAGCATTCTTTCTGTTTGGTAGCTTCTTTTTTGTCTTATTTTTGTTTTAACTTTTTATTATGGAAATTTTCAAATGTACATAAAGCTCCACATATCCACATTTTTGCTGAAATATTTTAAAGATAATCCCAGACATCATATCATTTCATCTAAAAATGCTTTAATTTGTATCTCTAATTTATAGGTACTTTTAAACAATATAACCATCACGCTATTATCAAACCTATTAAATTAATAACTCCTTGGAGCTTCCCTGGTGGTGCAGTGGTTAAGAATCCGCCTACCAATGCAGGGGACACGGGTTCGAGACCTGGTCTGGGAAGATCCCACATGCCGCAGAGCAACTAAGCCCGTGTGCCACAACTACTTAGCCTGCACTCTAGAGCCCACGTGCCACAACTACTGAAGCCTGCGTGCCCTAGAGCCCATGCTCTGCAACAAGAGAAGCCACCGCAATGAGAAGCCCATGCACCCTCAATGAAGAGTAGCCCCCTCTTGCTGCAACTAGAGAAAGCCTGCATGCAGCAACAAAGACCCAACGCAGCCAAAAATAAATAAATAAAATAAAATAAATAAATTTTAAAAAAGCATACGCTATAAAAATAATAATAATAAAAATAATTCCTTAATATCATCTGATTAACCAGCGTATATCCAAATTTTATGATCGTCCCCAACATATCTTTCAAGCTAGTTGGTTGAAATAGAATCCAAATGAGACCCAAGCATCGAATGTCCTTGTATATTAAGTCCCTTATTCTGTAAGAGTTCCTTCTCCTGTTATCTCAATGTCCTTGATTAGCTGAAGTGACCAAGTCATTTGTCTTATAAAATGTCTCACGTTCTAAACTTGGCTGATTACTTCTTCTGAGTGTCATTTAACTTGTTTTGCTTTCCTTCATATTCCTTGTACCCTGGTAGTGACTCTCAGCCTGGACAGAACATTAGAATCACTTGAAGAGCCTTTTATAATAAAACCTCAATGCCCAGACCAATTAAATCAGAATTTCGGGATGGGACCCAAGCATTAGTATTTTTAAAGTGTCCCAGGTGAGCCCAGTGGGCATTGGAAGTTACCAAACACTGCCCTATAGAGCAGCATTAGCAAACCTGGGAACCTGTGAAATGAAAATTTTCAGGCACATGCACAGACTTACTGAATCGGAAACTCTGGATGTGGAGCCCAGAAATCTGTTTTTTAACAAGCCCCCCAGGGATTCTGATGCTCACAAACATTTGAGAAGCACTGCTGTTGAGGTTTAACTTGATTCATTCATTTTCTTCAAGCATAAAGACTTCATCAGTCGCTATATACTTCCTACTGAGGTGGTTCTCAGCCTTGGCTACACATTAGAATCACCTGCACAGCCATAAAGAAGAATGAAATAATGCCATTTGCAGCAACAGGGATGGACCTAGAGATTATCATACAAAGTGAAGTAAGCCAGACAGAGAAAGACAAATATCATATGATATCACTGATATGTGGAATCTAAAAAAAAAAAACAGATACAAATGAACTTATTTTCAAAAGACAAATAGACTCACCGACATTGAAAACAAACTTATGGTTATCAAAGGGGAAAGGAGGGGAGAGGGATAAAGCAGGAGGCTAGGATTAACATATACACACTACGATATGTAAAATAGATAACCAAAAAGACCTACTCCATAGCACAGGGAACTATACGCAATATTTTGTAATAACTTATAACAGAAAAGGATCTGAAAAAGAATATATATTATACATATATATGTATATGTGTGTATATGTATAACTGAACCTGTGCTGGATACCTGAGACTAACATAATTTTGTAAATCAACTACACTTCAATTAGAAAAAAAAGAATCACCTGCACAGCTCTTGTTAACTAGGATTCAGGCCCTGCCCCAGGTCAATTGAATCTGATTATATGAGAGCGGGGCTCCAAGGCTCATGTTTTTAAAAGCTCACCAGGTGATCACACAAGCACAGGGAGGGTTAGGGATCACTGTCCTACCTCACCACTTTAGGAGGTACACAGTGCTGGAGGGCCCCATCTTTAGTGGTGCTAAGACTTATTAGTGGATTCAGGTATTGCCAGCCTGATCCCTCCATTATAAAAATGATGTTGAGGGGGACCTTCAAGATGGCTGAGGAGTAAGATGTGGAGATCACCTTCCTCCCCACAAATACATCAGAAATACATCTACACATGGAACAACTCCTACAGAACACATACTGAATGCTGGCAGAAGACCTCAGACTTCCCAAAAGGCAAGAAAATCCGCACGTACCTGGGTAGGGCAAAAGAAAAAAGAAAAAACAGAGACAAAAGAACAGGGATGGGACCTGCATCTCTGGGAGGGAGCTGTGAAGGAGGAAAAGTTTCCACACACTAGGAAGCCCCTTCACTGGCAGAGACGGAGTGTGGTGGGGGGGAAGCTTCAGAGCCACAGAGGAGAGCGCAGCAACAGGGGTGCAGAAGGCAAAGCGGAGAGATTCCCACACAGAGGATTGGTGCCGACCAGCACTCACCAGCCCGAGAGGCTTGTCTGCTCACCCGCCGGGGTGGGTGGGGACTGGGAGCTGAGGCTCTGGCTTCGGAGGTCGGATCCCAGGGAGAGGACTGTGGTTGGCTGCGTGAACACAGCCTGAAGGGGGCTAGGGCACCACAGCTAACTGGGAGGAAGCCCAGGAAAAAGTCTGGACCTGCCTAAGAGGCAAGAGACTATTGTTTTGGGATGCGCCAGGAGAGGGGATTCAGAGCACCACCTAAACGAGCTCCAGAGATGGGTGCGAGCCGCAGCTATCAGCGCGGACACCAGAGAAGGGCATGAAACGTTAAGGCTGCTGCTGCTACAGCCAAGAAGCCTGTGTGCAAGCACAGGTCACTCTCCACACCTCCCCTCCCAGGAGCCTGTAGAGCCCACCACTGCCAGCATCCCATGATCCAGGGACAACTTCCCCAGGAGAATACACAGCGCACCTCAGGCTCTTGCAACGTCATGCTGGTCTCTGCCACCACAGGCTCGCCAGGCATTCCGTACCCCTCCCTCCCCCCCCTGGCCTGAGTGAGACAGAGCCCCCTAATCAGCTGCTCCTTTAACCCCCTCCTGTCTGGGTGGGAACAGATGCCTGAGGGTGACCTATACACAGAGGCGGGGCCAAAACCAAAGCTGAAACCCAGGAGCTGTGTGAACAAAGAAGAGAAAGGGAAATTTCTCCTGTAGCCTCAGGAGCAGTGGATTAAATCCACACAGTCAACTTGATGAACCCTGCATCTCTGGAATACCTGAATAGACAACAAATCGTCCCAAAATTGAGGCAGTGGACTTTGGGAGCAACTGTAGACTTGGGGTTTGCAGTCTGCGACTGCTCTGTTTCTGATTTTTATGTTTATCGTAGTTTAGTGTTTAGCACTTGTTCTCTCTGGTGGGTTTGTTTATTTGTTTGGTTGCTCTCTTCTTTTATTATTATTTTTTTCTTTCTTCTTTTTCTTCCTTTTCTTTTGAGTCATGTGGGTGACAGGGTCTTGGTGCTCCAGCCTGGTATCAGGCCAGAGCCTCTGAGGTGGGAGGACTGAGTTCAGGACATTGGACCACCAGAGACCTCCCAGCCCCATGTAATATCAATCAGCGAGAACTCTCCCAGAGATCTCCATTTCAATGCTAAGACCCAGGTCCCAGCTCCACCCAACTACCAGCAAGCTCCAGTGCTGGACACCCCATGCAAAACAACTAGCAAGACAGGAACACAACCCCAGCCATTAGCAGAGAGGCTGGCTAAATCATACTAAGTTCACAGACACCCCAAAATACACCACCAAACCCGTTCCTGCCGACCAGAAAGACAAGATACAGCCCCACCCACCAGAACACAGGCACCAGTCCCCTCAACGAGGAAGACTACACAACCCACTGAACCAACCTCACCCACTGGGGGCAGACACCAAAAACAATGGGAACTACGAACTTACAGCCTGCAAAAAGGAGACCCCATACACAGTAAGTTAAACAAAATGAGAAGACAAAGAAATATGTAGCAGAAGAAGGAGCAAGGTAAAAACCCACCAGGCCAAACATATGAAGAGGAAATAGGCATTCTACCTGAAAAAGAATTCAGAGTAATGATAGTAAAGATGATACAAAATCTTGGAAGTAGAATGGAGAAAATACAAGAAACATTTAACAAGGACCTAGAAGAACTAAAGAGCAAACAAACAATGATGAACAAAACAATAAATGAAACTAAAAATTCTCTAGAAAGAATCAATAGCAGAATAACTGAGGGAGAAGAACGGAAAAGTGACCTGGAAGATAAAATAGTGGAAATAACTACCGCAGAGCAGAATAAAGAAAAAAGAATGAAAAGAAATGAGGACACTCTCAGAGACCTCTGTGACAACATTAAACACACCAACATTCGAATAATAGGGGTCCCAGAAGACGAAGAGAAAAAGAAAGGGTCTGAGAAAATATTTGAAGAGATTATAGTTGAAAACTTCCCTAACATGGGAAAGGAAATAATCAAGTCCAGGAAACACAAAGAGTCCCATACAGGATAAATCCAAGGAGAAACACACCAAGACACATATTAATCAAACCATCAAAAATTAAATAGAAAGAAAAAATATTAAAAGCAGCAAGGGAAAAGCAACAAATAACATACAAGGGAATCCCCATAAGGTTAACAGCTGATCTTTCAGCAGAAACTCTGCAAACCAGAAGGGAGTCGCACGGGCATATTTAAAGTGATGAAAGGGAAAAACCTACAACCAAGATTACTCTACCCAGCAAGGATCTCATTCAGATTTGAAGGAGAAATTAAAACCTTTACAGACAAGCAAAAGTTAAGAGAATTCAGCACCACGAAACCAGCTTTACAACAAATGCTAAAGGAACTTTTCTAGGCAGGAAACACAAGAGAAGGAAAAGGCCTACAAAAACAAACCTAGAACAATTAATAAAGCGGTAATAGGAACATACATATTGATAATTACCATAAAGGTAAATGGATTAAATGCTCCAAACAAAAGACACAGACTGGTTGAATGGATACAAAAACAAGACCTGTATATATGCTGTCTACAAGAGACCCACTTCAGACCTAGAGACACATACAGACTGAAAGTGAGGGGATGGAAAAAGATATTCCATGCAAATGGAAATCAAAAGAAAGCTGGAGCAGCAATTCTCATATCAGACAAAATAGACTTTAAAATAAAGAATGTTACAAGAGACAAAGAAGGACACTACATAATGATCAAGGGATCAATCCAAGAAGAAGATATAACAATTGTAAATATTTATGCACCCAACATAGGAGCACCTCAATACATAAGGCAAACGCTAACAGCCATAAAAGGGGAGATCGACAGTAACACAATCATAGTAGGGGACTTTAACACCCCAGTTTCACCAATGGACAGATAATCCAAAATGAAAATAAATAAGGAAACACAAGCTTTAAATGACACATTAAACAAGATGGACTTAATTGATATTTATAGGACATTCCATCCAAAAAGTACAGAATACACTTTCTTCTCAAGTGCTCATGGGACATTGTCCAGTATAGACCATATCTTGGGTCACAAATCAAGCCTTGGTAAATTTAAGAAAATTGAAATCATATCAAGTATCTTTTCCAACCACAACGCCATGAGACTAGATATCAATTATAGGGAAAGATCTGTAAAAAATACAAACACATGGAGGCTAAACAATATGCTACTAAATAACCAAGAGATCACTGAAGAAATCAAAGAGGAAATCAAAAAATACCTAGAAACAAATGACAATGAAAACACGATGACCCAAAACCTATGGGATGCAGCAAAAGTAGTTCTAAGGGGGAAGTTTATAGCAATACAATCCTACCTTAAGAAACAAGAAACATCTCAAATAAACAACCTAACCTTACACCTAAAGTAATTAGAGAAAGAAGAACAACAACAACAAAATAAAAAACCAAAGTTAGCAGAAGCAAAGAAATCATAAAGATCAGATCATGAATAAATGAAAAAGAAATGAAGGAAACAATAGCAAAGATCAATAAAACTAAAACCTGGTTCTTTGAGAAGATAAACAAAATTGATAAACCATTAGCCAGACTCATCAGGAAAAATAGGGAGAAGACTCAAATCAACAGAATTAGAAATGAAAAAGGAGAAGTAAGAACTGACACTGCAGAAATACAAAGGATCATGTGAGATTACTACAAGCAACTATATGCCAATAAAATGGACAACCTGGAAGAAATGGACAAATTCTTAGAAATGCACAACCTTCCATGACTAAACCAGGAAAAAAATAGAAAATATAAACAGACCAATCACAAGCACTGAAATTGAAACTGTGATTAAGAATCTTCCAACAAACAAAAGCCCAGGACCAGATGGCTTCACAGGCGAATTCTATCAAACATTTAGAGAAGAGCTAACACCTATCCTTCTCAAACTCTTCAAAATATAGCAGAGGGAGGAACAACCCCAAACTCATTCTATGAAGCAACCATCACCTTGATACCAGAACCAGACAAAGATGTCACAAAAAAACAAAACTACAGGCCAATATCACTGATGAACATAGATGAAAAAATCCTCAACAAAATACTAGCAAGAAGAATCCAACAGCACATTAAAAGGATCATACACCATGATTAAATGGGATTTATCCCAGGAATGCAAGGATTCCTGAATATATGCAAATCAATCAATGTGATACACCATATTAACAAACTGAAGTATCAAAAACATGATAATCTCAATAGATGCAGAAAAAGCTTTTGACAAAATTCAACACCCATTTATGATAAATACTCTCCAGAAAGTAGGCATAGAGGGAACCTACCTCAACATATTTAAGGCCATATATGACAAACACAGCCAACATTGTTCTCAGTGGTGAAAAACTGAAACCATTTCCTCTAAGATCAGGAAAAAGACAAGGTTGCCCACTCTCACCACTATTATTCAACATAGTTTTGGAAGTGTTAGCCACAGCAATCCAGAAGAAAAAGAAATAAAAGGAATCCAAATCAGAAAAGAAGAAGTAAAGCTGTCACTGTTTGCAGATGACCTGATACTACACACAGAGAATCCTAAAGATGCTACCAGAAAACTACTAGAGCTAATCAATGAATTTGGTAGAGTAGTAGGATACAAAATTAATGCACAGAAATCTCTTGCATTCCTATACACTAATGATGAAAATTCTGAAAGAGAAATGAAGGAAATACTCCCATTTACCATTGCAACAAAAAGAATAAAATACCTAGGAATAAACTTACCTAAGGAGACAAAAGACCTGTATGCAGAAAACTATAAGACACTCATGAAAGAAATTAAAGATGATACAAACAGATGGAAAGATACACCATGTTCTTGGATTGCAAGAATCAACATTGTGAAAATGACTATACTACCCAAAGCAATCTACAGATTCAATGCAATCCCTATCAAACTACCAATGGCATTTTTCACAGAAGTAGAACAAAAAATTTCACAATTTGTATGGGAACACAAAAGACCCTGAATAGCCAAAGCATTCTTCAGAAAGAAAAACGGAGCTGGAGGAATTAGGCTCCCTGACTTCAGACTATACTACAAAGCCACAGTAATCAAGACAATATGGTACTGGCACAAAAACAGAAATATAGATCAATGGAACAGGATAGAAAGCCCAGAGATAAACCGACGCACATATGGTCACCTTATTTTTGATAAAGGAGTCAAGAATACACAATGGAGAAAAGACAGCCTCTTCAATAAGTGGTGCTGGGAACACTGTACAGCTACATGTAAAAGAATGAAACACTCACTAACACCATACATAAAGATAAACTCAAAATGGATTAAAGACCTAAATGTAGGGCCAGACACTATCAAACTCTTAGAGGAAAACATAGGCAGAACACTCTATGACATAAATCACAGCAAGATCCTTTTTGACCCACCTTCTAGAGAAATGGAAATAAAAACAAAAATAAACAAATGGGACTTAATGAAACTTAAAAGCTTTTGCACAGCAAAGGAAACCATAAACAAGACCAAAAGACAACCATCAGAATGGGAGAAAATCTTTGCAAATGAAGTAACTGACAAAGGATTAACCTCCAAAATTTACAAGCATCTCATGCAACTCAATATCAAAAACACAAACAACCCAATCCAAAAATGGGCAGAAGACCTAAATAGACATTTCTCCAAAGAAGATATACAGATTGCCAACAAACACATGAAAGGATGCTCAACATCACTAATCATTAGAGAAATGCAAATCAAAACTACAATGAGATATCATCTCACACCAGTCAGAATGGCCATCATCAAAATATCTACAAACAAGAAATGCTGGAGAGGGTGTGGAGAAAAGGAAACCCTCTTGCACTGTTGGTGGGAATGTAAATTGATACAGCCACTATGGAGAACAGTATGAAGGTTCCTTAAAAAACTAAAAATAGAACTACCATATGACCCAGCAATCCCACTACTGGGCATATACCCAGAGAAAACTGTAATTCAAAAAGAGACATGTGGGCTTCCCTGGTGGCGCATTGGTTGAGAATCTGCCTGCCAATGCAGGGGACACAGGTTCGAGCCCTGGTCTGGGAAGATCCCACATGCCACGGAGCAACTGGGCCCGTGAGCCACAGCTGCTGAGCCTGCACACCTAGACCCTGTGCCTGGCAACAAGAAAGGCCGCGACAGTGAAAGGCCCACGCACCGCGATGAAGAGTGACCCCTGCTTGCCACAACTGGAGAAAGCCCTCGCACAGAAACGAAGACCCAACGCAGCCAAAAATAAATAAATAAATAGATAAATTTTTTAATAAAAGAGACATGTACCACAATGTTTATTGCAGCACTATTTACAGTAGCCAGGACATGGAAACAACCTAAGTGTCTATCGACACATGAATGGATAAAGAAGATGTGGCACATATATACAATGGAATATTGCTCAGCCATAAAAAGAAACAAAATTGAGTTATTTACAGTGAGGTGGATGGACCTAGAGTCTGTCATACTGAGTGAAGTAAGTCAGAAAGAGAAAAACAAATACCGTATGCTAACACATATATATGGAATCTAAAAAAAAAAAAAAAGGTTCTGATGGACCTAGCATCAGGACAGGAATAAAGACACAGACGTAGAGAATGGACTTGAGGACACGGGGAGGCGGAAGGGTAAGCTGGGACGAAGTGACAGTGTAGCATTTACATAGACTACCAAATGTAAAATAGTTAGTGGGAAGCAGCTGCATAGCACAGGGAGATCAGCTCAGTGCTTTGTGACCACCTAGAGGGGTGGGATAGGGAGGGAGACACAAGAGGGAGGGGATATGGGGATATATATATACATATAGCTGATTCACTTTGTTATACATCAGAAAGTAACACGACATTGTAAAGCAAGTATACTCCAATAAAGATGTTCTTTTTTTAAAAAGAGTGCGTATATATATATGTATAACTGATTCACTTTGCTGCACACCAGAAAGTAACACAGCATTGTAAATTAACTGTCTGTCCTCCAATAAAAATTAAATAAACAACAAAAAAAGACCATGAGACCTATCAGTAACTCATGACTACTGGTTAACTCCTCTAAGAAACTAGAGTTAATTTACCAAAAAAAAAACCCAAAATGATGTTGATCATATTTTCATCAATTGGAGATCATTGCCTAGGTTACTTTATTAAGCGTGAAAAAGTGATTTTCAAAATCTATCATTCCTTTTGCATGGGAGTTCTGTAAAGAACTATTCCTTTTTAATTATGAGGTTACTCTACAGTTCATACAAGAAAGGTTGTACAAATGATGGCTCCTTTCCTCATATTTGTTTTCAAAGTGATGGGTTGAAAACCATCACCATCAATGCCAAACACCAAAGGTGACCAGCGAATGTTTTTCTAAGTGTGATTATGAACTCATAGATTTTATCTATGTGATATGATTTAATATTTTGCAACTATTATTTTTCAATGTTCTAATTGTCCTAGTTTTGATTAGGAAAAGCCCTTCAAGTTGCCTCCTGTGTCCTTTTGATGTGACCCCACATGAATCACACATGCTCCATGGAGCTCTAGGTTCTTTGAGTGGAATATGGTATTCAGAAGCCACAATCCAGGCATCAGGTATGCTCACCGCTACTTAGCTGTCAATTCTTCTAAACCTGTTCAGTGGACAAAGCAAGGAAACATTTTTCAGAAAGAGAAATCATGAGTTTAAACTGGTATTTCCAATTTTAATTTAGGAATACAGGGTTTTGAGTCAACTACTTTGATTTCATATTTCTCTTATAGCTTGATTCTTAACTACATTATCATATTTACCTATTTGCTTTTCATGCAATACACTTAATTGAATTGCTTTATGATCTGAACTGTGTCCCCCCATAAACCATATGTTAAAGCCATACTCCCAATGTGGCTATATTTGGAGACAAGGACTTTAAAGAGGTAATTAATGTTAGATGAGATCATAAGGGTGGAGCATGACCCCAGTCAGATTTCTGTCTTATAAGAGGGGGAAGCAACACCAGCGAGGAAAGGCCATGTGAAGTAGAATGAGCTAGGAAGCCTGTTAGGAAGAGAGTCCTCACCAGAAACCAACCCTGATGACATCCTGATCTTGGGCTTCCAGACTCCAGAATTGTGAGAAAATAAATTTCTGTTGTTTTAGCCACCAAGCCCATGGTATTCTGTTACAGCACTCCGAACAGACTAATACAAATGGTTTCAAAATAATAATACACTATTAAAAATTAGTCTACTGAATTGGTGTTTAAAATTTATTTGTTGTTTTATTATCCTTAAAATATATACCACTAAGGATGTAGAGTCAATATAGTGTGATTTAAAGTAAATTGAAGAAATTCTTTTCTGTGTGTACTTGCGTCACAAACTTGATAAGGTAGGTTCAGTAGGTTTTTCAGTTTCTGCTGGGACATGCTCCCATGTGGACTTGTGGTTGTCAACACCTGCTGTGCAGTTGTAATGTCAGGCTCTCTCAACCTTTATTCTGGGGATCCTTGTCTCCTGAATTACTATCATCTTTCTGGGTTAGGTTCTTCTTTTTGGTAGTATACAACCTTTAGTAGCTTCCTGAGAGAGGATGCATGGATATAATATTGTAATTTATTTTTTCTACCCTCATATTTGATTGATGGTTTAGCTGGGTATAGACTTCTAGGTTAGAAACCGTTTTCCTCAGAATTTTTAAATCATTGTTCCACTGGCTTTGGTTTCTAGTACGGTGTTGAGAAGACTGATGCATTCTATGCCTTGATTCTCTGCATGAAAATTGATTTTCTTTCCTTTTAATTAGCTCTCATATCTTTGCACCCAGAGTTTTGCTATATCATGAGTTTCTGTTTTTCATGCAGGTCTTTTCAATTTGGAAACTCATGCCACTCAACTCTAGAAAAACTTATTGTATTATTTGATGATTTTCTCCCCACTATTTTTTCTGTTCTTTCTGAAAATTCTGTTCTTCTTAACTTGCATTTCTTAGGTTCATCCTCTTATTTGCTCATCTTGTTTGCCAATAATGGCCAGGGTTCTTCTTTTCTCTGTACAGTCCTTTTAAAAATGGTCTCCTGTTCCTTCATGGATGCAACTCTCACCTCTCTAATAATATTGATATATTTTTTTCTCTCTACATAGTCTGTTTCTTTCAAGTTGAGTTTGTTTTGTTTTATTTTTTTTTTCTGTCTTTCAGTTTGTTTATCTTGAGTCTGCCTTTTACATTGCATGTTGTCTTCAGATATCTTGAGACACTGGATCAATAGTGAGGCAGAGAAAAGTGGATGGGAGTTCTCTGTGTCAGAGTCTTGTTGACACTCTTCCCTATAAAGGATCTGACTTGAGCATGTCCTACAGGAAACCTCATTATCAGTATCTTTCAGTTTTTATTGCTCCTGGGCTGGTCAGATTCTTCAGAGAATGCTCTTCTTCCTGAAGAGGGGAAGCCAGCTGTAGGAACACAGGGACAAAGGCATGTAAACATTCTCTCATGTTCCCTGTTGTCCAGATCACACCTCTACTCTCAGCGGGACCTGCTGTCCAGCCCAGAGACCCTCTGTTTTATCCTCTCCAAATACTAAACCTCCATTTCCTTCCAGGGTCTGGGGAGCAGTTGCCCCATCGCAGAGACTTGGGGAGGAGATCTGGGGTTCCATCTGCTTCTTAAATTGATTTGCAACCATTTCTCCTGATTTTATAAATTTCCAGAGGTGCCTTATGCTGCAAATTCTTTGGTCTCTTGGGGATTCTACTATGTAAGCCAGGTTGCTTTTTGGTTTTTACTTATGCCAATGAAAAATTCCATTTTCTCAGCTGAGCTACATCACTTGCCACTCACCATCTGCTTTCCAGTTCCCCAAATTTTGTTACTTTTGTCCTTATGGGTTTATGCCTTTTTAAAGTGTTTCTTACTGAAGTATAGTATAAAAACAGAAAATTGCATATATCCTAAGAGTCGATCTCAATCAATGTTCAAAAACAGAACACAATCATGTAACCAGTATCCACCTCACAAACCAGAACATGACCAGGATCCCAGAAGACCCCTGTAGGCTCCCTTTCAGCCCCAATCTCCCTCCTCTCAATGGTATCCACTGTTCTGACTTCTAACAGCACAGATGAGTTTTTCCTGCTCTTTGACTTTATGTAAATGGAATTACACTGTACGTATTCTTTTGTGTCTGGCTTCTTTCACTCAGCATTTTGTTTGTGACATTAATCCATAATGTAAAATGTGAATGGTTCATTCTCACTGCTGTATTCATTGTTCATTTTTCCAATGTACCATAATTTATTTATCCACTTTTGATGGACACTTGGTAGTTTCCAATTTGGGAGCTATTGTTGATACAAATATTCTTGCACATGTTTTTTGGTAAACACACATGTGCATTCCTGTTAGGTCTATGACAAGGAGTGGAACTGTTATGTCACAGGATATGCATATATTCAGCTTTATCAGATACCATCATATTGTTTTCCAAGTTGTTTGTATCCATTTACACTCCTACCAGCTGTATATAAGAATTCTGGCTGTTCTATTTCATTATCAACATCCTTTTTCATTGTAAACTTTCTGGTGGGTATTTGTGCATTTAAAAAATTCTTTTACTGTTGTTTTCATCGGGATAGAAAAGGAAGTAGACTTTAGTGTGTCTATTTATGCTGCCATATTTATTAGGAAGCTACCCAAGTCTCCCTAAAACACCAATTTGGTTGTGTCTCTCACCTTTACTAAAATCTTTCAGTGGTTCTCAGGATAAATTTCAAATTTCTTTCCTTAGTCCTCAAGGCCCACCTTGAGCTGTCCCTGGATAGATCCAGCACATCTTTTCCATCTATATGGCTATAACCATGTAGAACATCTTGTAATTAACCAACATGTAGTGCTCTCTTTTAGGCATCTATGCAATTGCACAACCATTGTTTCTTAAATTGCTTTTTCCAGCCTCCTCTACCTAGCTATCTCCTCTGTCACCGTCAATAACCACTCCTGCAGAACACCTTCCTTGAGTGCCCACAAGGTGCCCACCTCTGTATTCCTCTATCACCCTTTGATTTTTTTCTATCAGGTCCTTTATCATGGAATGATCACCTGTCTCTCTTCCCCAGTGCCTGGGGAGCTCACTGAGACGAAGAACTGTCTTATTTCATTTTGAAGCAGCAACGCCCATCACAGTGCCCAGGGCAGGACACTGAACAAATGGTCCTTTCATTCATTCATTCAGTTAATTATTCAGCAAATATTTAACAAGTAACTATCACATACCAGGCTCTGTTCTAAGCAGAGGGAATGCCATGGGAAGCAACCAGCAAAACCTCTGTTCTCAGAGGCTGACATTGTGGTGAGCAAGGCAGAGAGTAAGCAAATAAACACAGAAATAGATAAACAGCATGATGAAGGGTATGCAGACAATGTCCTTCCCCAGCTCTCCACCTTCCTCTAAAGATAGTCTCCTCTGCCCACCCTGGTCCAGTGACACGGTCTCCTCTGCCCTGCATCTCTCAGGGTCTCTGCTTTGGTTCCTCCTTGGCCTGGAATGCTCCCTTTACTCCCAAGATCTCTGTGTGGCTGGGTCCCTACCATCATTCAGATTTCAGCTTAAATGTCACCCCCTCGGAGGGACATTCCTCGACCACACGGTCAGTCACTATCACAGCATATTCTTTTAATTCTCTACATAAAATATACAAATATCTGGTAGCTTTACTGTTAATGTGGTTTTTTGTTTGTTTTCTATTTCTCCTAAATGAGTTCATTGTAGGAAAATTAGAAATTGGAGAATTTTTAAAAAGGAAAAGGTAGCATTCACTTATACAATCCACAATTGCACTCCTCATAATTTACCCAACAGAGACGAAAACATGTCCACTAAAACACTTTCATGTGAATGGTCATAGCACATCTATCCATAACAGGCAAAAACTGGAAGCAGCCCAAATAGCCATCAATAAGAAAATGGTAAACAATGTGGTATATCCAACAACAAAATACCAACTAGTGAGAAAAAAGGAGGAAACTACTGAGTAAAGCAAGCAGGGCACTAATTTGATTGCCTGCAAGGGGCACAAAATCTTAGAATGATGGGATGGACTATATCTTGATCGTGGTTATGAATACATGGTGTGTACATCCGTCAAAGTTATTGAACTATACTTTTAAAATGGGTACTTTTTAGTGACATAAAATATACCTCAAATATTTAATTTAAAATTATTTTGAAAGGAAAATTTGAGCATGAGAGCACTGCTCACTTCCACTCTCCCCCCCAAGCCTTACCTAAGACTGTAGCCTTGATCTGTCCTTGTTGGCCTGAGAAGCCCACCCCATACCCCACACCCCACACAGGCCTGTGCTGCTGTCTTCCCAAGCAGCAGGAGTCACAGGTTCACTGTTGGGCTGCTACCTCATCAGACTCCCAGGGTCCAATCTATCAATGGATTAAAGTCCAGTACCTCAGTTGGGCACACCTGGGCCCCGCAGCTGACTCTGCAGGCCGCCCTGATGCCAACAGCGACAGTCCTTTGTAGCTTTGTCTTGCAAGCAGCTGTGTGGACCAGGAAGATCATCTAACTCCTTGCTCCTCGGAGTGTAATCCCCAGACCAGCAGCGTCTGCACCGCCTGGGCACTGGTCAGAAATGCAGAGTCCAGCCCTGGCCCAGAATCTGCCTCGTGTCGTGACCCTCAGGTGACTTGGATGGCCACTAAAGCCTGAGAGACACTGAGCTAAAAACTTTCTGAGCTTCAGATCTCTCTGTAAATGGTAATAATCATGCCTGCCTTTCCAGTTTCCAGGAGGAGTGAGTGAATCACGCCACAAAGCCACCAGCTCAATGGCTGTCACTTACTAGCATTCGTGACCGGCCCCCTCCTGCCTCCTGGCTCCATGCCCCAGTCATTCCTGGCCAGCCTCAGGCCTGGTTAGTCAAGAGATTTGCTGGCGAATCTGAACGGCCAACCTGACAGCTGGGTGGCCAGCTTCACAGAGCTGGAAACGTCACTGGAACCCCCAGAGCACGCGGCCTAGCCAGGAGAGGGGGCTGGGCTCGCTGTCTGTCAACATCTCATGGCCCACTCCTCAGCCCACCCTGTGCTAATAATGGCAAACACATTTCCACGTTGATCAGATATGGCATTTCCAATTGGGTCATCATCCCCACTGTGTTGCCTCTCTCAGGATAAAAATTAGATCTTTGTCCCTGAAACTTACCATTATTCATCTGTCTGCCAACACAAAGACAGACACACCTCAGATGGGACACAGAGATGCGTCAGATCAAGAAAACACTCGCACCTCCTGTCTTCCCCCATTTTCCCTCCCCTTCTCCTGCCTCCCTTTTACCCTTCTCCTCCTGTTCCAGGGCCTCTCCTCTCTGGGGAGATGACCTTCCCTCCAGGCAGTTGCCATGAGCTCCCAGGCCGTGTGAGGATCAGCCCTGCTGCTGGCCTGGGAACCGGCTGGCTCACAGGCGCGCCAGGGCCTCCCGGCTCCCACGGGCACCCCAAGCCTCCTCTCTGGACCTCACTGTCACTGCAGCCCCGGGGAAGCCTCGTGTGCTGACAGAGAACAGCAGTAATCCCCAGAATGCCTGCCACCGCACCCCAGCACACACCCCCGCGCCACTTCCTCTGTATCCTCTACACAGTCTGTGCAGTCTCCACTTAATCCTCTAAACCATTCTAGGACAAGGAGAAAAGACCCTCCCAGGTCAGGTGAGACCCCAGGGAGGAGACTTAGTCCAAACGCACGGGTTGGCCAGAGGTGAATCTGGTGTCTCAGCTCTGAACCACTGCATCAGGCCTCCTACCAGGAGCTGAGGGCCAGGCTACACCAGGCTGAGGGAGTCAGGCCTCCTCCTCTGCCCTCACTGCACACCTGCCTGTAGGAGCCTCTGTGGGGTCAGTGGGAAAGGATGGCGGATCTGAGGTCAGGGAGGGCATGGTGGGCATGCTGGTCCTGGAGAGCTGGGGCCGCGGCAGGGGTGCTCGTGGCTCCAACATCTCCCTCCCTTCCCAAGGACCTTGGGGTCTGCCTGCCTGGGGTGTCAAAGCGATGATGTAGCATGAGCCTGGCTCTCTGGACCTCCAAAGAGCCCTCCCCTGGCTAAGCCGCCCTGAAAGAGCACTGCTCCCTCGTGTGAGAAGGAGTAAGGGTTAACACCAGACAATGGCAGCGCTTCCCAGGAAGACTGAGCCAGATGGAGCCCCGCTTAGAAATCCAGTGTCAAATGACAGTGTCGCCAGCACTCCGAGCAGTGATTGGCATTAAGAGAGGCTTGGAACTGCAAAACCAGTGATTTTCAGTCGGTATTAAAAAAAAGTAATTGACATTAAGTGCTGTTTGGAGCAGCAAACTAGTGATTTGCAAATGACATTCAATAAGAAATCATTTACGTCTATTGACATTAAATAGGCGTGAGCTCACAGCACGCCCGAGGGGCAGCGGAGCGGGGGCGGGGAGGAGCTGGGAGCCGTCTCGGGTCGCAGAGGCTTCACCCCAAACGCCCCTTCCTGAGTAGATGCCCTGCGCGAGCAAGGGTCTCTCCAGGATCAGGCGGTGCTCCCCACCGTACAGCCCCTTCCCTCCCCGCCCATCTCCTCCCAGCTGCATCCTGTGACTTCCCCGAAGGAGAAAATGCCCTCCCTCTCTACTCCCGACCCGCTCTCGGCACCGCGACTCCCTCGGCCCCGGGGCTCCCGCTTGTCACGTGGTGCCACCCGCCCTAGGAAGCCTCCCGCTCCTGGACCTCGCGCGCGCTCAGCGACATCACCCCCCCTCTGGCTGCCTGGCGACCCTCCAGACGGTGACGGGGAGGCCAGCGCACACTGCACTGCGATGAGCCAGCGCGTCTGCTGTTCTGGTTGAGGAAGTTCATAAAAGACAGGGAACAAGCGCTCTGCAAACGGTCTGGGAACGGAAGGACATGCCCAGTGGGGGTCGGAGGCAGCAGCCTACGGCCGTCCCTCCCACCCCCACCCCGACCCCGACCCCGACCCCGACCCCGACCCCGACCCCTGATCCCTGACCCCTGCGTGCTGACGTCGTTGCGGACCTTCTGCACAGGCAGAGCGGGGGGCACCACAGCTGTGGTCTGCAGGCTGTGGACTACGGCCTTTCTGGGGAGGCTATTCCTGATCTACTCGGTGATGGACGAGAGTGAGCCTGACGGTTCCCAGAGCTGGATTCTCAGGACACCTGCCAGTGCTGGAGTGTACACGCCTTCTGCAGTGCCGACAATTACATCTACAAAGGTAGATGCCTAGTAATAGTCACGTCATATAGATGGGGACTTATTACATGGCTGGATGGAGTGCACCTTAAGTGAAAGCAGCACAGCAGGAGTGAAGTCTGGTTCCCTCTAACCCTGCAAACCAGCACACCTGGCACCACAGCACAGCCCCTGTTAAACCTGAGACCTGGTGGACAGTCCTGTGTAACTTAGTCCCCAGCCATTGGCCCCTTTCCGGGAACCTCTGCCAGCCTTTCCCACCAGGCAGCCGCCTGGAGCAGGTTCTGGAAGCGGGGAGCGGTAGACAGCCTGTTCTGACAGCACTACTGAGAAGAGCAAGGGGACAGTGCTGAGTTGGATCTTGTCCCCAGAATCAGGCAGGGTCCAAATAAAGCATGACCCCTTTCCAAAAAAAGGAACGTGTCGCCAGGGAATGCTCATCTTCCTGGGAACTTGATTTTTCCAAATAGTGCTCTTTTGGAATCTGTTGGAATTACAGAAAAGGAAAATCAAAATCCCCTTGGCTCAGGGCAAAAGGGGAAAAGAAACCTAGGTGGAGTAAATTAAAACCTTCATCTCCTTTCCTTTCTTCCTAGGGGCACACATCAATTGGGCCCAGGGCAATGAGTGGCCCAGCACTGGCTCAGGTCCTGCTTGCAAGCTAGAGACCTGGAAACCAGCAGGAGGCTCTGGCAGTGACCAAGAAAGAGATGAAGGGCCTGGACCACAGTGGGGCCAAGGGGTGCAGAGCAGGGCTTGCATCAGGTGCATCTTCCTCAAGAAAAATACGACTTAAGGTCAGGAACAGCAGATTATTAAAAACCTCTTCCAAAAGTACAAAGTAATTCAACTGGAATAGTAATAAAGTAAGAGGCACAAGTGTTGGGGTGAAAAGAAGCAAAATGATCACTGCTGGCAAATGGGATGCTTTTGTACATGGAAGATTAAAAAGAATTGACAGAAAACCACAGAAACAGTAAAAGACTTGAACTAAGTGGCTGGTTAAAAGATAAATACACAAAATTGCTTTTAAACCAAGTCTTCTTTTAAACCAACAGTAAAGTTAGAAACAGCGGTAGAAAGTATGACAAACAGAAGCCATTCACAGCAGCAACGCAACCCGTAACATGTCTTAGAGATACCTTAAAAATAACGTGTCCGCCTGTCTGAAGAATGCCATAACACTCTGCTAAGGGCAGAAATGGTTTGAATAGGTGGCTGAACCCACCTTGATCCAGGACTGGAAAACTGAATATTATAAACGTCAATTTTCCTTAAATCAACAAGTTCAATAAAAACCAAATTAAAATCTGTTTTTTTTTTAATTGATTTTCTGGAGCTAGACAAAGTAATTTACCTGGATAATCAACATTAAAGCAAATACTGAAGAAAATTTCAGTTAGAATAAAGACTTGCCTAATCAGATATTAAAACGTTTTATAAAATTGTAATGATACAATTTTTATTATTTTGGGAGAAGAATTGTATTATTGTTGGAGAAGAATAATACAATATGTATTATTAAGTTGGAGAAGAATTTTATCACTCTAACAAAATAAAGAACAAAAATATAGGGGAGTTTATTATGACTGTATCATTTCATAATAGGAGCTAAAGATAGACCATTTTAATACACGATGTTAGGAGCACCAAATAATCATTTTTTAAAACATAAAGTTGGAACCTTCCCTCAGTTACTTGTTATACCAACACTAATTACAAATTTAAAATGAAAATAAAAATGGAGGGAGGCATGGTGAGGGAAGAGAGAGGGGGAAAAAAAGACACTAGAAATACTAAAACTATACAGGCTTCAGTTTAAAATGTTGGAGTTGGGAAGGTCATCTTTAAAATAACACCTAGGGGCTTCCCTGGTGGCGCAGTGGTTAAGAATCCACCTGCCAATGCAGGGGACACGGGTTCAAGCCCTGGTCCGGGAAGATCCCACATGCCGCAGAGCAGCTAAGCGCATGTGCCACAACTACTGAGTGTGCACTCTAGAGCCCATGAGCCACAACTACTGAGCCCGTGTGCCACAACTACTGAAGCCCATGTGCCTAGAGCCCGTGCTCTGCAACAAGAGAAGCCACCACGATGAGAAGCTTGCGCACTGCAATGAAAAGTAGCCTCTGCTGGCCGCAACTAGAGAAAGCCCACGCAGCAATGAAGATCCAACGCAGCCAAAAATAAAAATAAATAAATTTATTAAATAATAATAAAATAAAAATAAAATAAATAAAATAACACCTAGGTATCACCTTGCACAAGACCAAGTCCCAGAAGATAGTTGACAGAGAATGGACTCAACTCCAGCCCAGGAGCCCTTGCTTCCCTGGGTGGGTCTCTGGAATGCTTCAATTTCAAATCAACAGGATGTCTAGCGGCCTGGGCAATTTGGTGGGCCTCAAATGCTATTCTGGGGAGTCTTGCCTTTAGTTTGAGAGCCAGGGCCAGAGATCTGAGACTTTACAAGGGCATGGGCAGTCCAGATTCAGGTTACTCTGATGGCCATGATCTGGGAAGTAGACCTCGGGCTGGGCCCTGCCACACACATCTCTAGGGACTCGTGTGTGTGTGTGTGTGTGTGTGTGTGTGTGTGTGTACAAAGATGAGAGTAGGTATAAAGAATAGATACATGTATATGTATAACTGAATCACTTTGTTGTACAACTGAAACTAACACAACATTGTTAATCAACTATACTCCTATATAAAATAAAAAGTTTTAAAAAATGGAGAGAGATTGATTGATTGATTCCTCCAGGTTAGAGCTGGGGCAGAGAATGGCAGGTCCTGAAAATACTCAAACCTATGGATGTTACAGGGCCTCTGAGGCTAGTATCATATGATGCCCTAAAGCCCTCAACAAAAACTCCCTGTTCTTTGCATGGCAGGAAAGCAGAGAACCACCATATTCAGGGGGCTCCTTAAGTGTGGCCAAAGGGCATATCACTGATAATCACATAGGTGGAGTAGTCAGGAGTTTTCCTGACTGCACTATGTAACCTGGGTGTATGAAGCCCCAAGAAAGACTGAGATTGAATTTCCTGCCTTCTTGGCAGGGACTGAGTAGATCTGGATTTGAGTTAAAGCAGATAAAGAATTGTGACATCTCTTATCTCATTTTCCCCACTGCAAGTTTTCTCCAGTCCTCATATTGGTTCCAATATTTCTACCCTCCTCAGTACCTTTCATATGGACATAGTCTTCCAGATGTGATTTGACACAAGTAAAGTAGGACTATCGTTTTTCTTGTTAATAATAATAATAATAACTAGTGTATTGAATGTCTATACTTAACCCAGTGCCAAGTGTTTTACATGGGTTTTCTCATTTAATTCTTGCAAGAGCCCTGTGGGGAAGATATCATCATATTATTATTTATTATTATTATTATTATTACCCTGATTTTACAGATCTAGACACTAGGCTTTTACTAGTGCCGCCTAAGATTCTATTCACTTTTTTGTTTTGTTTCATTTTGTTGTATTAGTTGGTTCAAAGGATGCTTGTGATCAATAAAATTCTTTATCTTTTTCCCCATGAAAAAAAAAAAAAAGAATTGTAACATCTCTTCTTGCATCCCAGAGGCTGGGAGTAAGATCCTTAGCTGCTATAGATGTATCACAATCTATTTGACCACTTCACCATTGATATGTTTAGGCTGTCTCATTTTTCTCCATCAGAAATAATTATTTTACAATTTTATTCATAAAGCTTTTCATTTCCGATTAATTCTTTAATCTAAGTTCCTAGAAGTATAATTACTAAATCAAAGGCATAAAGTTCTGAGGTCATAAGTGTGGGGCCTTGAAAACTATGGAATTAATGTGCTTCTAAGAGGAGACAGAAGAGAGCTCATCCCTTCCCTCACCTCACCCAACAAGGTCTCATCAAAAGGCATATGAGGACATAGTGATAAGTTGGCCACCTTTAAAACTTACTACAGAGCTAATCAGACTGTGGTATTGGCCTAAGAATAGACATATAAATCAGTGGAAAAGGATTGAGAGTCCAGAAATAAACGCTTACATTTACAGTCAATTGATTTTGACAATGATGCCAGGACAATTCAATAGGGAACAAATAATATTTTCAACAAATTATGCTGGGTCCACTGGATACCCACGTGCAAAAGAATGAAGTTGGACCTCCTTCTCACAGCGTACACAAAAACTAACTCAAACGGATCATGGACTGAAAGATAAACGCTAAAACTGTAAAACTCTTAGAAGAAAATATAGGAGTAAATCTTTGTGACCTTAAGTTAAGCAAAGCATTCTTAGATGACACCAAAAACACAAGTAACAAAAGAAGAAAAGTAGATAAATTGGACTTCATCAAAATTTTAAACTTTTGTGCTTTAAAAGATACCATCAAGAAAGTGAAAAGACAAAAAAAAAAAAAAGAAAGTGAAAAGACAATTCCTCCACAGAATAAGAGGAAATTTTTGCAAATAATGTATCTGATGAGGGGCTTGTATCTAAAATATATAGAGAACTCTTACTATTCAATAATAGAAGATAAATGACCAAATTAAAATATGAAAAAGGACCACATTTTAATATATAATATATAAAAGGACAATTCTCCAAAGATGTGCAAATGATCAACAGCACACAAAAGCATGCTCCAAATTATCAACTATCAAGGAAATGCAAATCAAAACTAAAATGAGTGAATAAACTAGTTTATTCACACCAGGATGGCTATAATGATAATTTTTTAAAAAGAAAAACTAACAACTGTTGAAAAGGATATAGAGAAATTGGAATTCTCATATATCACTGGTGAGAATGTAAAATGTTTCAGCCACCGTGGAAAACAGTGTGGCAGTTCCTAAAAATGTTGAACATAGAAGTTCCACTCCTGGGTATATACCCAAATCCAAATAGGTCCACACAAAAATTTATACACCAGTGTTCACAGCAGCATTACTCATAATTGCCAAAATGTGGAAACAACCCAAATGCCCATCAACTGATGAATGGATAAACAAAATGAATATTATTGTGGAATATTATTTGATAATAAAAAAGGAGTGAAATACTGATACATGCTACAACATGAACCTTGAAGTGACAGAAACCAGTGAAAGAAACCGTTAAGTGAAAGAACCTTGAAGTGAAATAAACCAGGCATAGGGACAACTTATTATATGATTCCATTTATATAAAATGTCCTAAAAAGATAAGTCTATAGAGACAAAAAGTAGGTTATTGGTTGCCTGGGACAGGGGGTGGAAGGAAATGGAGAATAACTCCTAATGGGTATGGAATTGCTCTTGGAGCTGATAAAAATGTCCTAATATCTTTTTTTTTTAATGTTTTTTTTAAATTATTTGCTTTATTTTTATTTTTTATTTTATTTTATTTTATTTATTTATTTATTTATTTATGGCTGTGTTGGGTCTTCGTTTCTGTGCGAGGGCTTTCTCTAGTTGCGGCAAGTGGGGGCCACTCTTCATCGCGGTGCGTGGGCCTTCTCACTATCACGGCCTCTCTTGTTGCGGAGCACAGGCTCCAGACGCGCAGGCTCAGCAATTGTGGCTCATGGGCCTAGTCGCTCCGCGGCATGTGGGATCCTCCCAGACCAGGGCTTGAACCCGTGTCCCCTGCATTGGCAGGCAGAGTCTCAACCACTGCACCACCAGGGAAGCCCAAAAATGTCCTAATATCTTTTTGATGATAGTTACACAACTGTGTGAATGTGCCAAAATTATTGAATTGTACATTTAAGTGAACAAATTGTATGGTGTGTGAATTATATACCAATAAGGCTATCATTTTTTTTAATGAGATAGGCATGCAGAGGCCCGCTAGTCAATTCTTGACCCATCCACAGGTAGGATAATTTTTTAAATTATTGTGCAATATCTCTCTGTTTACATTATGTAAATGAACTAATTTGTCTTGATATGTTTGAAATTACTCAGCTATAATATATATAAAGGCAACAGTTGAGCTGTAAAAGCAAGGACTCTACAGTCTATATAATTTTAAACAAAACAAACAACAACAACAAAACTTACTGCCCTCATTGTATTTCACCAGCACTGAGTAATTTTTTTGTTGTGGTTTTCTAAAGATCTGTCATCTTAATATGTAAAAAATAAATACTTCTTTTTTAAAATTTTTATGTTATTTGTTAGTAGTGAGCTATAACATTTTCCCCAATTGTCTATTAATAGGTTATTTGAATGTCTTTTTTCCAATTTGAAATGCTACCGTCATAGATGTTTCTTTGTAGCTACACTCATCATATTTTTAATTTTGCTTCTTGCTTTTAAAATCTTAATAGTTTATCATAAAGACTTTTTTTTATGTAACTTCAAATAAACTTAATTTTAATAGCTACATGATAGCATTTTAGTGGCTATAAAGGGGTTTACCTAGTGGTTTCCTTGATGCTGAATATTTAGACTATTCCTTTGTTGCCTTTTCATACACTCACTCACATACATGCACACACAACAGCAATACCAATAAAACCCTTGGCGTGAAACCGTGTCCAAATTTAAGTTATTTATGTGGAAAGATGATCAGAAATAGAAATGCTGTTGCTAAAATGTGAGCCATCTCTTGCCGCTTGACACAACTTTACAAAGTCTTTCCAAAAGACTTGTATTAATTTACATTCCTCCACTTCTCTAAAACTTTGAGTGTTTTTGTGTATTATCTGCTAAAAGGAAAAAGCTAAGTCTATTCTTAATGCTCAAGAAAATCAGCTACTTAAGAACCTTCTGTAAAAGACGCTGCACCACTGCTCAGCATGACCACTGGATGGTTTGTTTTCACACCATGTCTTTGCTTGGTGTAGAATCCACACGTGTGCCGCTCACACCGCATTGCACTGACCCCAAGTTTAACAGCATGGTGTCTGGAACTGCCAGTCCCAGGACACGATATGCCTTCTTGCGGGGTGCTGGTTCTGGACCCCTGTTCCCACAGTGGGTACTCCAAACAGGAGCATATTTTCCCAGTGGTACCTTGGGGCCGGGTGCAGAACACATCCTGGTATTGCCAGCTCCCGGACCTGCATGTACAAACTGAAAGTTAGAGACAAGGGATCTTCTTCCAGATTATTCTTAAATCTTTACTTGGTGTTTCCTGCCATGTCCCCCACAGTGACCTCCACGTATCAAAGAACAGGAAGAGAAAGAAAACTTCAACCGCACATTTCACTGCAGGGCACCCTTACAGGGGTCAAAGTAATGTCAATCAAAGGGAAACAGCCTTTTCCCCAGAGACAGTGTCCTGGGAGAGAGCTGTTCACCCAATTTTCTGCAAATTAGGGTGGCGTTGCCTACAGATGTGCTGGAGAGCATCTTCATATGAAAGAGCAGCACGCCTGAGTACCACACACAGCTTAACTGAAAGAGTATTTCTGGAGGAGAGCACCATATGCTTCACATTTGCATCCAGACTATAAATATCCCAGCAACAACTTGAGTCCATAAATACTATATTCAGAATGCTTGGCTGGAAACATCTTTCACTACTCACAGTCATCTGTTTACCAGCGTGATTGTTCATTGTCTTCCTCGCCGTGCAGAATTATCCCCACCACCAGGGTCATGTTGGGAAATGAGTGGGCGCCCACGGATCCAGGAATGGCCAGGCAGCCTATCCTCAGTGCCATGCGCTCTGAGCCCCTTCCGCCTGGCTCTGAGGCCACCTCAAGACTGAAAGTGACAGATGGCGCTTCTTTAGCTAAAGCTTGGGAAGGAAGATACTGAATCTTTAACAAAACTTTAAAGAGACTGCAATAAAAGAAGAGCTCTGTGCATTTGCAAAGCTAACCTTTATTCAGAGTGTTCCATGTGACAAGAACGGTAAGTGAGAACTTTTTATTCCTCATCTTCACCACAAATCTCTGCTGCTGGTATTATCTGTATTCCACCAATGGGAAAGCCAAGGCTTGACAAGATTAAGAGGCTCACCCTGTGATTAGTGATTAGCCAGCGTTCTAACCTGGAGTTTACTAACACCAAACCCCACTGCAACAAGGGCAAGACAGACAATCCCAGAGCACTGCCATCTATGTGCCAAGGGATTAGAAACACCCACCATTTGCTTTCTGAATGCTGAGCAGTCACATTTACAGTGATTTAACATGCACACTCTTATTTTCTCCTTAGCATTCTCCTAAAAGATATTTAGAGAAGGTGTTAGTGTCTCCATTTGTCAGGCAAGAAAAGTGATGCTCAGAGAGGGTAAGTGACTTGCCCAAAGTCACACAGCTCGTAGAGAGCAGATTTAGGAGTAGAATTTCGATTTGCCAGTTTCTATTTCAGTGTCTTTTCCACACACTTAGGATGTGCATGTAACTAGGAGGAGGAGTCAAGAATTGAGGCATGGTCAGCCAGAAGCACCTCTGAATGCACCCAGGCCCTATCCAGGTCTGGGCTGCTTGGGAGGGAGGCAGATGTGGCACCAAGTTTCATCAGGAGCAGGCAGGCCTGGGAGGAGCCCTGCAAAGCGAACTCACGGAGAACTTTCTAGATCACTGGGGAGGGGTCCGAGCGGAAGAAAAAAGGGGGCTCAAGTAATTATTTGTCTAGTTAACCCTGGAGTATTCTCCTCTCTCCACAGACTGCAAGCCCCAGGACAGCAGCACCCAGCATGCCTCCCTGACAGCCCCCAGGCACCGAGTCCCACAGAACGGCACAGGGTAGGGGGTCAGGCACCAGGACGAAGCAGGGGCAGCGACACAGGGCAGCAGCATCCCCCAGGGACGCCGAAGGGCCACACACACTGCGTCACAAAGAGTCTGCATTGTTTTCGCAAAAGTAAACAGCATGGCCAACAGAACCTATCTGCACCACCATTCCAAACTCTACCACCATTCCAAAGCAAGAGGGGCAGACCGGGCTCCCTGGGCCTGACATGCTGGTGGCAAGTGACAAGAAACAGGAAACTAGGACATCTATTTCACGTGGGCCTAGTGCCGTGGTGTTAGAAAGTGACTGGTGGGGCACTCGTGTTAGTTGTGTTGACCATGCTCTCTCTGCAGGGGGCATTTACAGAGAGCGGGACCAGCCTGCTGTGTTAGAAGCACAAGGAAGCCCCACGAGGCCAGAGTAGCGTGAGGGGGGCCCAGAAGGAAGGAGAGGCTGGACCGGCACCATGGTGACCTTATCCCCACAGGGCAGAGCTAGAACTTTATCCTGAATGTGATGGGAAGTGTGGCAGGTCTGTGCGTTTGGGGGGTCAGGGGGAGGGAGGTTGCATGACCTGAATTTTGCTTTCCTAAGATCATGCTGTCCTGTCCTGGGACACAGACCCAAGTGAGGCCCAGTGGGATCGAGCAGTTGACAGCCCTCACCCATGACTGAGCATCTTAGGACCAGGCCCACTGGCCTCCACAGTCTCTTCCTGCCCTGCCTGACTGCTCTCTAATAATCTTAGCAGGGAGTTCCTCTGATAGAGAACCTCCTTCTTCTCATGTCCCAACCCAGCCACTCCTCAGAGTCCAAAATGTCCCAGGTTCAGTTAAAAGGGCAAACCTGGGAAGCCAACATCGGGAGGCATGCAAGATGCTAATTGACATCAGCCAAAATCAAGGGGAGATGGATGGACGTCGACTTGGGTGATGGAGCAAAGCGTGAAAGCACAATCCCGGCCATGTGGGGTTTGTTCGTATGCGTCCCTCACCCGAATTCTGGAACCAGTGCCGGCACCAGTGGCTGGGAGCACAATATGTGTTAGCTCAGAGGGTCACTGGAACTTTGGCTCAGGGAAGGTTCACACAAAATGAGGCTGAGAAAACAGAGGGGTCCTTAGGAGATTTTAGGAGACAGAAATGTTGGGGTGGTTGATAACATGTGCCGTCGAGAATGAAAGTCCGCCATGGGCCTGGCAACCTTGCAATCTTGCCAAGAGTGCCAGGCTGCATGATGGATCGGTCTCCAGATGCTGAGCAATTTCTGAGGCACCTAAGCACGTCAAGGTGACCATGGCATGACCACCTACCATGCAACTACTCTTTGCTGCAATGTTTGCTGCTTGCTCAGAAAGCCATGGGCCTTTGGCCTGGGTTGCTCAGCTGCAACACAAACCCACAACATGCGTGACACGGATCTGGGCCCGTCGCACCCTCCGTGTGCTTGGGGGCAAAGAACACAACATAACTATGCTACACTGTGGCTACTGCTGTTACTGTAATACAATCTTTCATCTCTGGTCCAAGAGTCTGGTTTTTCTGTTAGTGTCCATGGAACCGACCCGTTAGCTTGTGGGGTAGAACCTCAGACCTTCACAAAGAGCAACCCTCCCAGTTATACTGTAACTGCATCTTTTGAAAGAGCCCAGAGGAGAGTCCTATCACCAAGGTGAATTGGAGGGGGAAGAGTTGGAATCCTTGGAAAGCACTTTCATGGCTCTTCTCTGCAGGACAAGGGCAGGTGAGAGTAGGGGCCAGGGGGTGGGTCCCTGATTTAAATGGAGGTGCCAAATGCAAGCATGGCAGAGCCACGTGGGAGCATGGATCTGTCAGAAGCAAGGAAGGCATGAGACTGTGACAAGCAACAGCATTTGTGGGGACATCCGGAAGTTCTGCCTCTGGCTAATTAATCTCAGGGATTCAAGGATCAAAACAGATCAATTGGCCAATAAGTTTGTACTTATATAAAACAAACAGGGCTTCCCTGGTGGCACAGTGGTTAAGATTCCACCTACCAGTGCTGGGGACACGGGTTCGAGCCCTGGTCTGGGAAGATCCCACATGCCGCGGAGCAACTAAGCCTGTGCGCCACAACTACTGAGCCTGCGCTCTAGAGCCCGTGAGCCACAACTACTGAGCCCATGCACCACAACTACTGAAGCCCGCACGTCTACAGCCTGTGCTTCGCAACAAGAGAAGCCACCACAATGAGAACCCCGCGCACTGCAATGAAGAGTAGCCCCTGCTCACTGCAACTAGAGAAAGACCGCGTGCAGCAATGAAGACCCAACACAGCCAAAAATAAATAAATAAAATAAATTTATTTAAAATATAAACAAACAAACAAAAAAACAAACAATAGAGAACAGATAATGCCCTCCAGGTCCAGTTAAAAGGAATCTCAGTTGAGCCCCGAATGAGAGAGTCATGGCTCCTAACTCAAATCTCAGACCTGGACCCACTGCTCACCCACCCCCCAGACCTGAGTCTGCTCACCCAACTCCAGACCTGAGTCTGCCACCCACCCCAGGCCTGAGTCTGTCACCCACCCCAGGCCTGAGTCTGCCACCCACCCCAGGCCTGAGTCTGCCACCCACCCCAGACCTGAGTCTGCCACCCACCCCAGACCTGAGTCTGCCACCCACCCCAGGCCTGAGTCTGCCACCCACCCCAGGCCTGAGTCTGCCACCCACCCCAGGCCTGAGTCTGCCACCCACCCCAGACCTGAGTCTGTCACCCACCCCAGACCTGAGTCTGTCACCCACCCCAGACCTGAGTCTGTCACCCACATGCCACAATCAGCTTGCTGCTCATCCCTGCCCCAGAACTGAGTTTCCTAAATGGACATTTAGAAAACAGTGTGGTGATCACCAGGAGCCAAGGTCAGTATGAACTCTTCTCTTGTTCCCCTTTATAGCATCATCACACTGGTACGTGTCCATTCATTCACTCTGTCTCTGTGTGCTGGACACTGTTCCAGTTCCTGGAAATACAGAGGTGAACAAACCAATCCTCTGCCCTATGGGACTTGTAATTCTAGTGGGAAATTCAACATGTTGAATCATTTGCCATGGACTTTGTCCTGGTACTTCAGAAGTTTGGCTAAAGCTTCCAGTTGAGAGCAGTGGGTGACAAGTATTCCTATGTTCCATGGATACGCATTAGATGGTCCTGATCCTGGCCCTCTCAACCCATCACTCACCTCTAACCCGTGGGAGAGCCCACGTGGGCAGACTTCTTTGAAGATTATATAAAGAGAGGATTTTGTGGCCTCCTCCTACCCCAAGCCAGGTCAAATATGAGCCTCCACCACCACCAAAGAATTGTTTTTAGAGTTTGGGACTGTCAGATATAGGAACACTGCAGCCTGGATGAGGGCTGAGTTCAAATCTTGTGTGTCCCATACTGTCTTAGGAGAAGAGCCCCCAGTAGTCCTTGGGAGAGTACGGCAGTGTCCCCTGGACTGTGGGAGAGGGCATGGCTGGAACTACCTAAAGCCAGGAGGGAGGGGCTGGGTACTTCTGCTGGGGTCAAATGGGATAAGAATTCAGGAGTTTTCCTGGTGGGGACATCCTTGGTGAGGTTGGTGGGGCTCTGAGTGGTCTGGGTTCCACTTATGTTAACTACCCCCCCAAGAGGGTTGCAGCCTAAGGTGAGAAGACTCCTGGATGAGCATTCTGCTTTAGGGGATGGGAAGTCCAGACAGCCCTGACAGAAGTTTCCAAAGAACCCATTCATGAGCCCCATGAAGGACCAAGGATGCTTCCTGTGACCAAGGGTTTTGACAAGAAAGAACTACACAGAGAGCCAGCCAAGTCAAAAAGCCCTTCATTTCTTTCCTTCTGATCCCTCTCAGCTGCCCCCTAACCCTAAAGGAGCTAGAATGGGGTGGGGGAAAGGAGGAGGTAGAGCCAAAGAATTAGACAGATGGCACATCAACTGTGCACTGCTGCACCCCACCTGTCAGGTCAGCCTGGAGGAATGGAGGAGTGAGGCTTTAACTTTGTTGTATGATCACAGTTTCAACCTAAACTGGACCAAACGTCTTCCTTCTTAAAAGTCATCAGAAGGTTATAGAATGTGAGATGCCAATGAGTGATAAGGAAGGGAGAAGTGATGCATTTTCAGGGCCAGTAGGAGAGAATGAAACTCTTTCTTAGTTGCCATCTAGCAAATGTAGTCCATTGAGTAAACCAGTGTTGCAGAAAATATAAAGTCATGTGATATGAAATGATTGAGATGACATAATGCCAGGTAGTGTCTAGTGCTATGAACCAATCAAAAGCAGGATAAGGGGGAGTGGAGCATGGCGGGGAAGAGGCGGAGGGAGCACCAGGCAGAGGCTCTCTGCAGACCTGAATGAGGGAGTAGCCATCAGGAGGACCTAGGGAAGAGTTCTCCATGCTAAGCATCTCTTGAATCCACACACTCTCCACCCACCCCCAGCACCACTCTCATTTAAGTCACCTTCATCACCAACCTGGACAACAGCCATCTCCTGACCGGTCTCCCTGGTTCCCACCTTGCAATCTATCCCCTACCCTAATGTGAGCCTTCAGAAACACAGCCTGCACATGCACACCTCTAATTAAACCCTTCAGAATCCTCCATTCAACCTTAGAATAAAATCTCTAAAGCACTAGGGAGGTGTAAGTGGTCCTCATGTATTCCGGTCTGGACTGACCTCCCCTGACCTCCTTCTTATTTCTTCCCCTCACTACATGCCCTGGTCTGGCCAAATATCTTTCAGCTTCTTGAAAGGCCCAAGCTCTCTCTTATTTTCAAGCCTTTGCATATCCTTCATCTATGGATAGGACATTTTTTCCACCCTCTTCACAAAGTTGACTCCTCTCACCCTCCAGAACTTATCTGAAGACATCAATACATCAAAGAAGTCTTCCTGGGCCCCCAGGCAAAGGTATTTGTTCCTAAGGCATTGTGCAAAGCTTTCTCATTCTTCACTGCAATTGTGTCTCTAGTACCTGAGGCCCCAGCATCATTGGTTCCTCTAGGCTAGGAGCAGTGTCTGTATGGTCATCTGCTCATCTCCTGGTGGCCAACATATAGCAGCACCTAAAGAATATTTGTTGAACAAATGACTGAGTGAATAGAAGGATGTAAACCATCAGAAGGAGCAACTCACCCAGGTGAAAGCACCAGGTGAGAAGGCCCACGGGCTGAGGAGAGAGTCTTTACCTGGTGGTCAGGAAGAAAGCCCCCCCTCTCCTTGTGGGTAACACAGTCAGTGGAATGGGGGTCAGGGCCTCTGCATTGCCTCATGACCTCTTTGAGCTCTGCATCACCACAACGTGGAGGGTGAATATCGGCCCCCACCTATCCTCAGAAAGGTCCAGAGCAGAGCCTTAGTGATAGAGACAGGCACCCTCAGAGCTCCACCTGGGCCAAGATGAGGGGCAGTAGGAGGGCTGCTGAGCAGCCTGGACCTCAAGGTGGAGGTACACAGACTGAGACTTGGATTGGGCCTCTTTTGCAATTTTTGAGATTCTTTGAACGTTAGTTTTGATGATTAAAGGGCCTAGATATCTTTAGTCATGTAATGAATGCATAAGAAATTACAGCCAGACAGGCAAGTGTCAAAAGTAAACTCATAACCTGGCATAAAGTTGAGCAGACCCTGTCCTTGGTCTCGTAATGCTGGCTCCCTGGCTCCCAGCTGTAGCTCCCAACTTGGGCCTCAGTTTTGCCAAGGAAAAGACACCAAGTTCTACAAGACCCCAAGAAGTTCAAGAAGGATGAGGGACTTTTGGTTTCTGCTCCAACATGTAGAGCTTGGAAATCATCACTCTTGTCCTTACAGCAAACGAAAGCTAGACAAATTGAAAATCAACAACTTTTCTAAGAAGCATCACAGAGACAAGGTTGCAGGGCTAACAGTCACCCCAAAATGTAGAAGGACTGGTGCATCCAGAGAGACAGAGCTGAGATCAGCTTACCCAAATGGAGCAAAAGCTGCTGGAGTCGTAAAGTGGTAGGAACACTAAAAGGGTAATTTTGATGAATTACTGGAGGCTGAGTGTAGACTAGCATGAGAGGGAGAAATTCCTGGGGCCACAGTCTTAAGGATGACCCTACTTATTTGTGGCCTTTATATCTGGGGACCCCACCAGGTTCTCATGGTGAAGATCCTAGAAAGATTCACCTCCTGACTCTGGCAGGGGGAAGGGAAGAGTAACTATCAGGAAATATGCCCAAAGCCTTCTTCATAACAAAGGTCTACTATTCAAGAGACCACATTAGATAAGACCAGAGCCTTAGCTGGGAGAAGGGAATTCCTACCACTCAACCCTCTCCAGCCTTCTTGTATCATCTAAGGGGGTTGGGGAACACAGCCCACAGGAGTAAGGACTTCAAGAATATAAACTGTAAATGTTGCATCCAATGAAAGGAGTAGGGTGCAGGGGAGAAAAAGCTAAAGTGTGTACCAAAGCAATACTCTAATTCCTTCAAAGACACAGGCTTACTTGAGAATAGATGACCTGAATAACCCGATATCTATTATGATTTGAGTCAACTATTTAAAACCTTCAAAAAAAAAAAAAAAGCAGCAAGTCCAGATGTTTTCACTGGTTAATTCTGCCAACATTTAGGAAGTAATAATAATTCCAGATATACAAGCAAAGGAAACACTTCCTTGGTCATCTATGAGGCCAGCACTACCCTAATAACAAAATCAGATGACTACAAGAAAAGAAAACTACAAACTACATCTCTCATTTATTTGAAAATAAACTTAAATATCCTCCACAAAATATTAGCAAATCAATGCAATCATGTATAAAGTTTGTATGCCATAACCAAGTGAGATTTATTTCAGGTTTGCAAGGCTGGTTGAACATTCAAAAGTCAACTAATGTAATCTACCACATCACTGTCTAAAGAAGAAAATAATATGATCATATCGAATGACACAGCAATAGACAAAAGCCAACACTCATGAATGATATTTTTAAAAAACTATAAGAAAACTAGAAATAGAAGGAACTTCCTTAACATGATAAAGAACATCCACAAAAACAGAACTACAGCCAACATTATAGGTAATGGTGAGGAACTAGATGCTTTCTTAAGATTAAGAACAGGGACTTCCCTGGTGGTCCAGTGGTTAAGAATTCACTTTCCAATGCAGGGGACGCGGGTTCGATCCCTGGTCAGGGAACTAAGATCCCACATGCTGCGGGGCAACTAAGCCCGCGCGCTCTGGAGCCCATGCGCCACAAATGGAGAGCCTGCACTCTGCAACAAAGATCCTGCACGCTGCCACTAAGACCCAACGCAGCCAAATACATAAATAAATAAATATTTTTTAAAAATCTCACCAATCCTATTCAACATCACACTAAAAATACTAGCTAGTGCAATAAGACTAAAGAAAAGAAGGAGGATGAGGAGGAGAAGGAAAGAAAAGAAGGAAGGGAGGGAAGGAAGGAGGGAGGAAGGAGAGGCATACAGATTGAAAAGGAAGAGGTAAAAGCATCTTTATTCACAAATGACATCACTATCAACATAGAAATCCCCAAAGAATCTACAAAAATATTACTAGAACTAGTAAGTCAGTATAGCAAGGTCACAAAATATAAGGTCAGTATACAAAAAATCCACTGTTTTCCTATGAACCAGCAATGAACAACTGAAATTTGAAAAAAAATGTTTAAATACCATTTAAAATAGCACCAAAAAATAAAATACTTAGATATAAATATGCACAGACTCTGTATAGGGAAAACTATAAACACTGATGAAAGAAGTATAAAAAGATATATATAAATGGATATTCCATGTTTATGGATTGGAAGGCTTAATACTGATAAGATGTCAGTTCTTCCCAACTTTATATATAGATTCCATATAATACCAGTAACTATTTGTAGATATCTACAAACTAATTCTAAAACTTATATAGAAAACGAAAAGACCTGGAATATACAACACAATACTGAAGAAGATCAAATTGGAGGATTCACACTACCTGATGTCAAGATACACAATAAAGCTAAGGTAATCAAGACGGTGCAGTATTGGTGAAAGAAATACATAGATCAATGGAACAGAATAAAGAACCCAAAAAAAGACCCACACAAATATAGTCAACTTCTTTTTAACAAAGGCACAAAGGCAATGCCATAGACAGAAGATAGTCTTTTAAAAAGTACTGCTAAAAAATTAGATGTCCATATACAAAAAAATGAACCTAGACAAAGACCTTACACAGAGAAATTAAAAATGGATCACAGACATAATTGTAAATGAAAACATATAAAACTTCTAGAAAAAAATACAAGAGAGAATCAACATGACATTGGGTTTAGTGAGAAGTTTTTGATATAACATCTTACATGATCCATGAAAGAAAAAAAATGATAAGCTGGACTTCATTAAAATTAAAAGCTTTGCTTTGTGAAAACACTTAAGAGAATGAAAACACAAGCCATAGACTGGGAGAAAATTTTGCAAAGCACATATAATAAAGGACTTGTATCACAATGTACATGAACTCTTAAAACTTAACAATAAGAAAGCAAACAACCCAATTAATAAATAGACAAAATATCTGAGCAGACGTCTCATAAAAAAGATGTACAGATGATAAGTATGTAAAAAGGTGCTCAAAGTCATTTATCATAAGGGAAATGCACATCAAAACAACAATGAGGTATCACCGCATACCTGCTAGAATGGCCAAAATCAAAACACCAATAATACCAATTGCTGGTGAAGATGTAGAGCAACAGGAACTCTCATTTCATTGCTGCTGGGGATGCAAAATGGCCCAGCTACTTTGGAAGACAGTTTGTCACTTTCTTACCAAACTAAACATAATCTTACCATAGGATCCAGCAATCTCATTCCTAGATATTTACCCAACTGATTTGAAAACTTATGTCCACACAAAAACCTGCATGTGAATATTTATAAGAGCTTTTCACAATGTCCAAAAACTCAAAGAAATCAAAATGTCCTTCAATAAATGAATGGGTGGAAAAGAGTGGGTACATCATTACTGCGCACTAAAAAAGAATAAACTGTCAAGTCGCATAAAGACATGAGTGACTTTATTCCCGTCTTGCCCCTAGGTTCTTCATGACCATTTTTTTTTTTTTTTAGATTCCATATATATGTGTTAGCATACGGGAATAAAGACACAGACCTACTAGAGAAGGGACTTGAGGACACAGGGAGGGGGAAGGGTAAGCTGGGACAAAGTGAGAGAGTGGCATGGACATATATACACTACCAAATGTAAAACCGATAGCTAGTGGGAAGCAGCCGCATAGCACAGGGAGATCAGCTCGGTGCTTTGTGACCACCTAGAGGGGTGGGATAGGGAGAGTGGGAGGGAGGGAGACACAAGAGGGAAGAGATATGGGGACATATGTATATGTATAACTGATTCACTTTGTTATAAAGCAGAAACTAACACACCATTGTAAAGCAATTATACTCCAATAAAGATGTTTAAAAAAAAAAAAGACATGAGTGAATCTTAAATGCATATTGCTCAGTAAAAAAAGCCAATATGAAAATGGCACATGTTGTATGGTTCCATTTATATAACATTCTGGAAAAGGCAAAACTAAATAGACAAGACTATAAACAGATAAGTGTTTGCTAGGAGTTCATCAGAGGTAGGGAACAAGAGATTTTTGGAGTGGTGAAACTATTCTGTATAATGTGATGGTGGATACATGACACTATGCATTTGTCAAAACCCATGGAATTTTTCAATATGAAAAGTAAACTTTAATGATGGCAAATTTAAAAAAAAATTATTTAGGAGGTCAGGGCACATGACAGAATGCATTATGTGATGAAAGAATCCAATTGTATGATACAAATGTATGAAACTACCTCATGAAAGTGGTTTCCTCCTGCTGAAGGTAAAAAAGGTGCTGACCTAAGTAACTTTGGAAATGAGTACAGTCTGTAAGATTAAAGGCAAAAGGAACTGTACAGAAGCATTGTACTCTAGCTAATGAAATTGTTTCCTTAAAATTAAGTAAACGGATGGTGAATGGTGGGAGCCAGGTTTCTCACTTTTGGAGTCAGAGGCTATGGAAGAGCAAGGGGATAGGACTAAAATGATTCATATGATAATGTGTTTAAGTTGGAGACATTAATAGTATCAACTCATATCTATCTTAACATACAGCTAGATACATATAGAAAACATATAGATAAGTATATATAGAAGAGTTAGTATACACACAGGTATTTTCTTGCTCTGTCAGCTGAGAAGGCCTAAAAATAATAACAGCTCAGTAGCAATGAGCACACCTAGCACCAGATCTTGGTTTCTAATACCATTCTCCAAGAAAAGGAACCAGAGCTCCTTGAAGAAGTGAATAATTCTAGACCTAGGGAAGAAAATTTACAATATGAACCTAGAGGACCAGATAGTGCCAGAAAGTAATACGGTGCTAAGACACACAATACACAAGCACACACAAACAATGATGGGGTCTATCACAGGAGCCAACTGAAAGAGCTCCTAATGGTCAAAGCTGGAACAGTTTGAGCAAAAAAATATTTAAAAAGAAGTATTGGATTATAACCCAAAGTGTAAAATAAATATCCATGAGTCCATACTCATATAAATAAATGCTTAAATAAATAAATGGGGGAGAGTAGACAAATTTCCTTGCAGAATTCCAAATGATCCATGTGGATACTCCACCCTCAAGGACGTGGGGCATAACCCCACTCTGTAAATGTGGGCTGTGCATAGTGACTTCCTTGCAAAAATACAGGAAAAAGGAGGGGAGACAAAAGAGCGACTTTACCCTGGAGAAACCTGACAAACGTGATCTCAGCCAGGTGATCAAGGTCCACATCCACAGTGATACATTATGTTGATAGTATCTATTCTTGATATGATGTGATGAGAATATGATCTTCCTTTCTCTCTGTGATCTTCCTCCCAGAAACCCGCAACTCCAATCTAATCATGAGAAAAGCCTCAGACGAGTACCAACTGAGGGACTTTCTACAAAATATCTGACTGTTGTGCCTCAACGCTGCCGAAGTCATCAAAGCCAGGGAAAGTCTGAGAAACTGTCATAGCCAAGACGAGCCTAAAGAGACATAATGACTAAATGAAGCCTGAGATCCTGGATGGGATCCTGGAACAGAAAAAGGACTTTGGGTAAAAACTAAGAAGATTAAGATGTGGACTTCATTTAATATTAATATATTGATATTGGTGAAAAAGATACCATACAAAAGTAAGATCTTAGTAGTAGGGGAAACTGGGTGTGGTACATATGGGAACTCCATGTACTATCTTTGTGACTTATCTGTAAACCTAAAACTATTATAAAAGTAAATAATTTATTGAGAGAAAAAAGGACCAAAATCCCCACCCCTGCAAGAAAAAAGCAAAGTCTTCCCTTCTCTCTCAATTATTTTCCAGTATTAAACAAAGTTTCCCAGTATTAACACAGCAGCAGGATAGAACTGCTAACACATATAAGTTCAGGGGTGCTTATCTAGGAAATGAAATTTCCTGGAGCCAAGAACCTGGTGTTCAGACTCTCCCCATCACCCAGCCCTGCTCCTTCCCACCATAAAAGGCTTACCTTACCTTTGACTTAAAGCTGAGTCTGCTATTACAATGCTCCTAACACAAAGGCCTTGAGCCACCAGCAAAGGTCATGGAAGACAGGGTGAGGCAAGAAGATTCTTGGCCTGAGTTCGTATTATCCCATAGGATGGTTGTGCGGTCTCTGAGAAGCTGCCTCACTTCTTTGAGGGTCAGTTTGCTCATCTGAGAAACAATGAAAAAGAGACAAATTGCAGGGCAGTTGTGATGATGAAATGAAAGAACAAGCATAAAAGCAGCCCATATATCATAGATACCGAATATTGTCATTATCAGCCAGGAACTCATCATAACTCATGCCAAGGGGCCAGGACACACACGGAGGGGGCCACACAGTGTAGCTGTAAGATAGAGGTTATCTATCTTTCATTATCTATGAATGGTCCGCATGCTCCAGGGCCGATGTCCTAGTGAAGAGGGATCCTACCCCTGTGCTGTCCTCTATCCTTGTGGGGTCCAGTGGGTGGGGATTGGCTATGGGACCATGTAAGAGGGGAGAAGTGACCTTGTGAGACAGGGGTTTAGGGCCAGTATCAGCCTATCCTAGTTTCTACCTTGTAATACTCAGTGTCCTCAAAAGAAACAGAAAGAGAGAGAGATTTTAAGGTACTGGCTTGTGGCACTGTCGAGGCTGGCAAGTCCAGACTCTGCTGGGGAAGGCAGGCAGGCTGGAGACCAGCTGAAGAGTCGATGCTGCAGTTTGAATCTGAAGGCGGTGCACCAAAAGAACACCTTCTTACTCAAGGAAGGTCTGTCTTTTTGCCGTTAAGGGCTGCAACTGATTGGATGAGGCCCACCCGTATTACATACAGAGAGCCATCTGTTTCACCGAAAGTCCACCTATTTAAATGTTAACATCATCTAAAAAACACCCTCACAGCCACATCTAGACACGTTAAACCAAACATCTGGCTATTATGGCACAGCCAAGCTGACACAAAGCTAACCACGACACAGCTGTTGGGTCAGCTCCCCGCTGAGCATCCAGAAGGAAAACGGATGAGCCTCTAGGCCTATAGACGTGTCCTCTTCTGGGGGGTTTATTATATTTTCACAGAATGCATAAAAATAAGCTTAAAATAAGAGTTGTGAAAGAAGAGTTTGCATTATTATTAGAGATGTCACCATTGGGCTCCCAAGAAAGTCACTAGGGACGGGATGGGGAGGGTACCAAGCCCCTGGGGATCGTGTCACAGGCTGTGAAGAGTCTGGGTCTCCAGATGCCAGCCCAGAGCAAGCACCCTGCCTGCTGTAGTAGACAGATCTGAGCAGAAGTAAGCGTCCTCGGGATTTCCCCTCTCAGACCTCAGGGCGTATCTATTTAATAATATGAAAATGTTCTTGGCAGGCAGTAAGGAGAAAGGTGCAGAAAAGTGAACTAAAAGGTGGTCCTGGAGATTCCCAGCAAAACGAGGACTGAAGCTGAAATTCATTCTCCACGACTCTACACCCGTCGCTTCCTCCAAACACATAGAAATGATGAACAAAAATTAACACACATAGACAAGCTTAAACATGGGTCAGAAATGGGCTTGGAGCCCAGCATCAACGCTGACCCTGAGTGAAGATGACCTGCGCACAGGAACACAAGGCCGCCTCTTAGAGAGCAGTGTTCTAATACCCTTGCAGGGAAAGGGGCCACACACCTGCACGGAGCAGGGCCTGAGTTCCTGGGATGCATCTGGCCACAGGGAAAGGGGAACTGGAGCTGTGGGGCCCCAGGGCACGTGCACATTCCAAGAGGTAATTGATGCCTTACCCGATAACCTGTGTGCCCCTCTCTGGGAGGTCGGGGGGAGGGAAGGAGGTAGGACATGACAGAGGATTCATTCTAAGAATCAGAGACCACTTTCTATAGTCTTCAACCTTCTAAAGAGGGTAAAACAAGTTCCTGGCAGCAGAAGAAACATGGAGGGGCAAACGCCTGGAAGGGTCAGAGGGAACAGATGTTCCAAGGCAGGGATGTGCAGGGTGGGAATATGCAAACAGAATCCCCTCTCTGAGGAGGCAGCCTGGGCAGGGCATGGATCCGAGGTGTGTGGTAAGGATGCTACCTTGGTGGAGCCTAAATTCCTTCTGCTGGAAACAAACAGGGCTTTTTCGTTGCTATTAAGAGAATATGGTTCACTGTTACACCCTCGGAGCCGAGAATGGTGCCTGTCTGGAATAGAGTAGGCATTCAGTATTTGTGAAATGGAAGGAAAGAAATAAAGAAGAAAATAAGGAAGGAAGGAAGGAAGGAAGGGAGGGAAGGAGGGAGGGAGGAAGGAACTGATGAATGAAGGGAGAGAGAGAGAGAGAAAGAAAGAAAGAAACAATGAAAGAAAGAAAGGTAGGAAGGTAGGAAGGGAGGTAGGGAGGAAGGAAAGAAGGAGAAGGGAGGGAAGGAAGGAAGGAGGGAGGGAGGAGGGAGGGAGGCGGAAGATTCGACTTCCAGTGGACCTTGAGCCTCACTCTACGCTCATTGTAATACGTTAGCATCTAAATGACACACCCACAGGAGCCATGACAGTTCTGACGCCGACCATAAAAGGCCAAAAAGTGGGTGGTGGCCCAGTTCCTGAAAAGCTCTGCCCCTTCTCCAAAATAGTTGGAATAATCCTCCCACTCATTAGCCTATGAAATTACCCAGCTCATAAAAACGAACCACCCCATATTTCAGGGCCTCTCGTCTTCTGAGATGGCCCACCCTCTATCTGTGGAATGTGTTTCTCCCAAGGCCATTCTCGCCTTTTGAGATGGACGACATTCTGTCTATGGGATGTGTATCTCCCTAAATAAATCCACTTCTTACATATCACTTTGTCTCTCACTGAATTCTTTCTAAGATGAGACATCAAGAACCTGAGCTTCATTAAGTCCTGAGGCCAAGTGTGTGATCTCAATTAAAAGACAGTGGGTTCAAGTCCCAATCTGAGTTGTGCAGTTTCAGCCCGAGTCCTGTATTGGGCTTATATGCATTCATTCTCCCCATTAAGCACCATGACAGCCCTTAGCCAGTGGGACTGAGGGCCCTGCCTCTGTCTGTCACAGTCAGGATTTGCCAGTTGTGTCATCCGATTCCCACGGGTCCAAGTTGTGCCTGCTCAGCCTGGGCTGGTCTGAGGTCCTTTTGCAGAAACCCTCAGCCTCTGCTGATGCACTTGCCCAGGCTTCCCTCTGCACACTGTTCTCTCCGTGAAACGACTGCACCTCCCACACCTGCTGGGTCGCAGCAGCCTCCTGCTGCCCCCAGCAAGGCAGCGGCCCAGGGAGGACGGCTCGTTGCCGCTCTTTTTGCAAAGAAGAAGCATCAAGAAATTTTCTGGGCTGAGAAACACTCTCTGCAAAGGATGGAAAAAGAGATTCCTCGACACTTGGTATGTAATCACAGTCATATTAACAGCCCCCATGAGTTGAGCACCTATAAACTGTGCACTGACGCCATTCACTCTCCCATTGGTCCTCACAGCGTCCCTGCAAGACCGGGATTCAAAGCTCCACTGTACAGATGAGCGGAGTGAGATTTGGAGGGGTTAAGTGACATGTCCAAGGTCACACAGCTAGAAAGCAGGGGAGACAAGCTCCGACTCATTTCCCTCTTGCCCAGGCCACTTTCCACAGCTCCATACCACATCCCATAACCGCCACCCAGCATCTTCAACCAGCTGCCTCTGGTGCCCAGGGCTGACAGCTCACCCCAGCAGGGCCCTAACATCACAGACCCTGGACACAAGCGGGTCAGGTTTAATGTGTCCACGAAAGAGCCTAGCAGTGAAGACATTAATTTTCAGCAATGCCCAGGCAAGGAGGCCACAGAGGGGGGTGACAGATTCCCTTGATACCTGATGTCTCCAGGAAGCCCCCTGCCCTGTTATGGCCAGGCTCTAACCTAGTGGCTAGACTTGAGAGTTCCCAGGGCGGTGGCAGCAGCTTTAGGACCAGAACTATCAGAGCCACAAGACCCCGTCATGCCCACTCAGTCGCACCCAGCCCCACTGAAGGAGCAGATCTGCCTGGGGGCCGGATAGAGATGACTGCCGTGGGGAGGGAGGTAGACGGGGAAGCTTCTGCTCACACAGAACAGCGTCGGGCGGCTATATTCAGTGTCAAGGAAGCTGAGCCCATGTCTGTGGGCAGTGGTTACAACATTCTATTGCCGCTTAATACTAATTCTAACCACTTGCTTTTTTTCTTTCCTTTTTCCTCCCCTGTATGTAGACATCTTTTTTTTTATACAGTCACTAAACTTTTCTAATTATAGCAAATGGGAAACAAACCACATCCCACAGCTGGAGATGCATTTTGTTCATAATTAATTAGAACTAATTGATTAGATACCTTTCCTAATGTGCGGTTTTATGGTCAGACTGAAATATAACCCCAATCCACCCTAGCACGACTCTCTGGGTGCAGAGGAGATACTGCTCACAGCGAACCATGAACAAGGGCATCGGGCACCCTCGCCAGAGCAGCCAGGCCTGCAGTGGTGACCCTCGCCTTGCCTGGCCTGACCCCTCCTGCCTGCCCCATGCGCTAGGGAAGGGACCCGGGGCTGCAGCGCCCACTTCTACTCCTTCATTCTACCCCTTCTATTCCCTGTCTGCCCCTGGCATTGGCATTCTGCAGCAAACAACATCCCCTCTGCGGGGTCAGGGTCTGATCAAGAAGATGGCAAAGTCAGCAAATAAGCATAAAAGTTTACTGAGTGCAGGTGGGACTCCAGCCAAACCATGAACCTCCAAGGGCGATCCCCTCCAGCACCGCCCAGATTTTTCCACCCTCTCCAGTGGCTGATTCTGTTGTCCTCTCTTCGTAGGTAGCACAGAGCTGGACAGGCATCTAACCATTCCCCTTAAGTTGGTTTTGCAAGAGCAAAAACCACTCCCGCCAGAGGTGAGCTTGGCCTTTGAAGATGAAGCCAGAGGAAGTCCTCTGACCTGTCTGCTGCACATGGGCCGGTCCGTACAACTTTGGCTTCCAAACTCCTGCTAGGTTCGTTTGGTTTGTTATTCACCAAACAAAACTGCGCTCTTTCACATCATATTTGGCTTATGCTCTTGTTTCAACTTCTTCATCTTAGACATGAGGAAATGGAGGCAGAGACAGGATTCGGCCCTTGCTGCCGACCCCAGAACCAGCTGTGCCACGTCCTGGACCCGTGGGTGCTGACTCCAGTCCATTGCTCTCTCCAATCCTGGCGGGGCCGCCTTTCCCAATGGGCCCCTGGTAGGGGCTGGAGACCACCCTGGAGAAGTCAACCCCCCACCCTTCCCTTCTTCCACAGCCTCCTTAAAGTCACGAGGCCAGCAAAAGCTTCCCTCTTCTCACTTTCAATGTCAGGCCAGGAACTTCCCTGGTGATCCCTGGTGATCCCTGGTCAGGGAACTAGATCCCGCATGCCACCACTAAGAGTCCACATACTGCAACTAAGACCCGGCACAATCTAATTAATTGATTGATATTTAATAAATATATAAATAAATAAATGTCGGGCCAATCTTGTACTCAAATACAGTAGAGATGACTGCAGACCCAAAATAAATGAGTATTTATAACAGTTTCAGTTAAGAGAAAATGTAATTCAAACTGGTGGAAACAATAAAGGATTCACAGTCTCTTGTAGTGGAAAGGTCTATGGGAGGAGGGGGTTTCCGCAGTTAAAGCAGGACCCCTCATCTGTATTTCTCTGCTCTCTCCCTCTCCCCCGCCCCGGCCCCTCCCTGGGCCGGCTGTGACCTCGGGCTGGCTTCCTTCCTTGTCCTAAGAGGGCCACCGGCATGCAGGGCCTCAGAATAGCCCCTCCTTCGGCCACCAAACTCAAGTCCCGATGCTGACAGCGACTGCTCAGGCCACTGGGCAAGGGAACACCGTGTGAGGATAGGCCCTGGCCTGCGAGAGCAGGATACGGGGCCCCCCAGGTGGAGAGGGGCGGAGTTATAGGAAGACAGCCACCAGGTCCACCACACCACTACCTTCGCTGATTTTCTGTGATTTTTAAAAAGTTTATTTATTTTTCTGATTACACTGAAAAATATAAAACAAAAGTCAACCAACCTCACATCAAGAGGTTACCGCCATAAATACCTGTGTATTTTCTCCCTTTCTTTTCAGGTTGAAATTCGATCCCCAGAATTCTTTCTCTCTTTCTCCCACAGTAGTCCCAGTTTCTAGTAGGAGGTGTCCCCTCGCCCACGGGGTCCATGGGTAGGTGGGGCTCCCTCAGGCTAGAGGTAGAACCAAAGGCCCCGCCCAGCGGGAGGAGGACCGCCTGCTCCCGAGTGGTCATGTGACCTGGCCCATCCAATCAGAGAGAGCCTCCGAGGGGCCTTTTCTCTTAGAACGCAGGCTCATGGATTTGCCCTCTTTGCTGCTACCTGTGAACCCTCGGAACTGCTCTCAAGCAGAGAAATCCTGCCTTGGATCAGAATCAAAACACGAGAAGTGACACCGAAGGTTGTAAACATAGAAACAGATCTTGATCACTCCGTAGGCGCCCTGCCCTGGGCCGGTGCTGAGCACAGCCCAGTCTCCTTGCTAATCGGACTGGGTTTTTCACCAGGTGTATGAATTCTAACAGATTCCTTTTCCACACGTAGATATTGGATCATACATTATTAATGTAAGTCTGTCCTCATCCCTAATTATTTCCTTAGGCTATATTCCCAGGCGGGAAACCATTAAGTCAAGCACTGTATTTTCAAGGCTTTCGGATGCATATTGCCAAACTGCCCTCCAGAAATGTGAGACCAGTTCTTTGCTCTCACAGTGCCGGAGTGCTTTTCTCACCACTCAGTCAATAGATAACTATGGTGTTTTGAAAGGCTTTTTAATTTGAAAGGTGAGCTAATTTTGCATTCAAATATATGCATTGTGGGCACATACCGCAGAGCTCATTCCCACCAAGGCTTCCCACAGGGCACCAGAAAGGGTGTGGGCCCGGAGCCACGCCCATCTGGCGCCTGCCTCTGCCAGCTGTGGACTCACCTGGAGTGGAAATGTGCCTTTGGAGAGGCCCAGCAGCAGCTAAACCCCACTTTTGAGACCGGTCGAGTGGTCGAGTGCCCTCCAGATGCAGAATTGGAGATCCGGAGATCACTGCCTCAGCCAATCAGCACCCTAAGCGCTCACTTGGGATTTGAGCCGGTGATCACAGGCCAGTTCTCCTGGAGGATGAGTCAGCTTCTGGAGAGAGCGGGACTCTGCGTAGGACCCAGTGCCCGCGTGGGCACGCTGCGGCGTCAGGTTCAGGGACCGCAGCCGCAGCGGCGGCGGATCTGCTTCTCCACGGTGCGCCCTGCTGTGGTCCTGATGCCCGGCCTCCCTCACCCCAGCCCCTCTGCTAAACCCGGTTCTCCGGTCCTCCCGGTGATTCTGTGAGGTCCCCATATCTTTGAAATAAATCCCTTTCCTGCCTAAAACAGCCAGCCTGTTTCTTTCGCCTGCAATCAAGAGCCCTGGCTAGGATAGTTACAAAATCTCTCTGAATGTGGGTTTCTGCATCTTGAAGCGGGCACACCACAACCCGTTTGAGGACAAGCCAGATGGCAGGCCCTGATGTACAGACAGAGCCTTGGGAGGGAAGGAGGGAGGGAGGGAGGAAGGGCTGTGACCAGGGTGGTGAGGGTCCCCTTCCTCCAGCTTCTGCATCAGTTTCACTCCCTCATGGAAGCCTTCCCGACACCAACTGATCCAAACTCCAGTTTTTTCCCTTCTTAACAAATTCAGAATTTGAATTTAATTACAGATTTCTCAACTATCCGAAAGTAGAGTGTTCCTATGAAACCTTTCATAAGCCGAAATGGCATAAAGCGAAGAAGCAATTACCTTAGGACACATCTTGCTAACAAAATAAATCGAGATAAACACAGATGCTCACACGGTTCAAGGCTGTGGCGGCTTGATGCTGAGACGCTGAGTGTAGTTCCGCGGAAGGAGTTCGGTGGCGCCACTCTTGCTGCTTCTCAGGGTGCAAGCTGCCTCTGTGACAGCTGCTTGCAAAGCCAGTGCTGTTTTTCGCTTTTGCCTTTTTTTTTTGTAAAAGCAAACATCCTCTTGGGATTTCTTTTGGTTAGCAAAAACGGGTACTAAGGTGGATCTTTCACAAAAGTGAAGTGGTGTGAACCGATCTTTTGAAAAGCGGGGATACATGTATTTACTTGTTAAAATATTTACTCTGTGTCTGGTCCCACAAGAGTGACATGTCGGGGACTGCAGAAATCAGGTTCATCGGTTCACTCTTGTGTTGCAGTATCTGGCGTGGTGCTCAGTGACAGTGTGTGAATGAATATTGTGCTGCAGATTCCTTCGAAAAGAGTTTGTTGTCACTTTGAGTCTCCCCTGTCACCACCTGCCATTTGTTACCTGAAAGGTAGATTTTGTTATGTTTCCCCCAGATCTGTTACTTTGAATTTCATCATATGAAATGGCCCTTCTCTGAGCAATCTTGTTCTCCCATCGTCCCTCCCACTCCTTTAATTACCATGGTTAAATGATAGATCATGTCCCAATGCTTTAGCAAAATAGCTTATGTCCTCTCTCTTCACTGCTTGCAGGTGACTCACGGCCGCTGCATTGTGTCTGAAACGTGCCAGAGCTCCAGTGCACACTCGCAGAGTCTTGGGGATGCATCTGTTGCTGCATAACGAACCACCCTAAAACTTGGCTGATTAAAACAATAATGACATTTCATTTGCCCACAGGGTCTCTGTACCACCTAGCATCAGCCGGGGGCTCAGAGGCTGAGCTAGAACCCCTGAAGTCCTGCTGTGTCCCATGTGTGGTAGTCAGAGCAGCCCGAATGGGGCTGAGGCCAGAGTATGTGGCTGCTTGACTTCCTCGCAGTGTGGTGACCAGGTCCTTGGTGAGCTCCCCAAGGCAAAGACTGTGTCCTGTATCACCTCGTAGGACCCAGCCAAGGAAATCCAATAGCATCACTGTAGCCACAGGCCCTCCAGATCCAAGGGGAAGGGACTCTGTGACATTGTAGGGAGCACATATGGGGACAGGGCAAACACATCAAGGATCCATAGGATACACATACCACCAGCCACATAGGTTGTCACCCTAGGATGGGAAGGGCTGGGAGGCAGCAGTGGGTGCGCAGGTGGAACTGGACAGATGTGATTCTGTTACATAGATTGCATTTGGCCACTTGACCTGAGATGTACTTTTCAGTTGTATCACATAAAAGTCTTAAGATCTGTGTTGGTTGTCCATTGCTGCGTGGTGAATTATTCCAAAACTTAGTGACCTGAAACAACACACAGTTATGACCTCATGGCTCCTGTGGGTGGGGAATCTGGGCACAGCTCAGCTGGGTGCCTCAGGGTCTGTCACAGGCTGCAGTCAAGGGCCACAGTCATCTCAAGGCTGGGCTGGGCAGGCTGCTTCCCATTCACCTGGCTTGGTCCTCACTGGCTACAGAGCCCAGGGCCTGGCTCTCTTGCTGGCTGCTGGACAGAGGCCACCCTCAGCTCCTTCCCACGTGGACCTCACCAACAGGGCAACTTGCTTCAGAAAGTATAAAGGCTTAGAAGGCACTAGAGAGAGAATACCATCCCAGTCAGAGATATAACATGCCATCTTTTCTCCATATTCTAGGGGTTAGAACTGAGTCACTGGATCCAGTCCACTCACCAGGGGGAGGTGATACTGGGAGTCTTGTCAGACGCTGCCCACAGGGTTCCGGGAAGCTTTTCCCACCCCCGGCCAGGGATCCTCACCCCCTACTTCTCTTGATGATGAAATAGATGAGAATAAATGGTAGGAACACTTCAAACGCTCTTTGGATTGAATTATGATGGTGACCAAGAGTCAGGATGAATGAAACAGTGTGAAATTTTACACAATTTAGTTTGTGGAGCTCCTCAAAAAACTGATAAATCTCATTACCCTTATTTCAGTTGTATTTTAACCCTAATCTCTTCCTATTCAATATTTTTAAATTTACCAAGCGTGGGACTTCCCTGGTGGCGCAGTGGTTCAGGATCCGCCTGCCAGTGCAGGAGACGAGGGTTCGAGCCCTGGTCTGGGACGATCCCACATGCCGTGGAGCAACTAAGCCTGTGTGCCACAACTACTGAGCCTGCCCTCTAGAGCCCACGAGCCACAACTACTGACCCCACGTGCCACAACTACTGAAGCCCACGCACCTAGAGCTCAAGCTCCACAGTAAGAGACACCACCGCAATGAGAAGCCCGCGCACCGCAACAAAGAGTAGCCCCCGCTCGCCGCAACTAGAGAAAGCCCACATGCAGCAATGAAAACCCAAAGCAGCCAAAAATAAATAAATAAATAAATTTATTAAAAAAATAAAAATAATAAATTTACCAAGCATATTAGGACATACACAGGATAGAAATGGGACTACTGAACCTGTTCATGACTGTAAGTCTTTTTTTAAAACTTGAGAAATCTCTATTTACATGATTGCATTAGATGTATTTCTTAGAAACCATTACACCTTTCTATGAAATTATTTCTACTCCTTACATATGCATTACCCCTCCCCTCCCTTGTTTGGTGATTCTGTACTATGTTATCTTCTTCTACAAGTGTGATAGTTTCACATTTTACATTCACTTCTCAGATCCATTTAGAACGAATTTTGGCATAAAGTTCCTTTTTTTTTTTTTTTGCCTCTAATACTCAATTACTCCAGCAGTATTTATTGAAAAGATTATCCTCATTTCATTGAATATTTTGTGTGCCTTTGTGAAAGTCAGTTTGCTATACTTGTGTGGAGCTATTTCTGGGTTCTCTACTCTGTTCCATTGATCTATGTGTTTATCCCTGCACCAATAATATGCTGTCTTAATTACTGTAGCATAAAAATCTTAAAATCAGATTGACTGACTCCTCCTACTTTCTTCTTCTTTTTTAGTTATTTTACCTAGTCTAGTTCCTTTCCCTTTCCATATAAATAAATTTAATAATAATTTTGTTTATATTTACAAAAAAATCTCCCTGGCATTTTGATATGAATTGTGTTAAATCTATATGTCATTTTGCATTGAATTGACATCTTAACCATGTTGAACTTTTCTAGTCCATGAAAATGGTATGTCTCTCCATTTACTTACATCTTCTTTGATTTCTTTCTTCATTGTTTTATAGTTTTCAGTATACAAATCCTGTACAAGTTTTGTTATACCTCAATATTTCATTTCCTTAAGCAATTATAAAAGACGGGAGAGGCAGTTTTTTCTGTGCTGTTTTTTCTCCCTGCAACCTTGCTGCACTCACTTATTAGTTCTAGGAGTTTTTTGGTAAATTCCTGAAGGGTTTTTCTACATAGAGCACCATGTCATCTGCATAGAGTAACAATTTTATTTCTTCCTTTCTGATCTGTAGCCTTTTATTTCCTTTTCTTGCTATTTTGCAATGACAAAGAAGTCCAGCATTATGTCAAATAAGAAAAATGAGAGTGAATATCCTTGCCAAAGATCCCAATCTTAGGAGGAAAACATTGTCTTTCACTATTAAGTAAGAAGTTAGCTGTAGATTTTTTGTAGATGTTCTTTATCAAGTTTAGGAAGTCTCACTTTATTTCTGGTTTTCTAACAGTTTTTATCATTAGTGTGTGCTGAATTTTGTCAAATATCTTTCATGTATTAATTGATATGATCCTGTGATTTTTTTGTCTTTAGTCTGTTAATATGATGGATCATATTTTCAAATATTGAACTAGCCTTGCATCCTTGGAAAATACTTCACTTGTTTATGATGCATAATTCCTTTTATATATAGCTGAATTTTACTTGCTAATGTTTTGTTGACATTTTTGCCTCCTAAACATGCATCTCCCAAATCAGTCTCTCCCTGTTGACCACCAGCCACACCACAGCCATCTCTCCCAGGATTGCCCTACCCACACCTGCAATCCATTCTCTACACTGCAGCCAGAGTGATCCGCAAGACTGAACACATGCCCTTGCTCATCCCCTGCTCAGAGCAGGTCGGTGGCTCCTGGGGCCCTCAGAGAATGTCCAGCCTCTTGATGTGGCAAAGCAGCCTCCCATGGGCAGCACAGAGAGTGCATAAAGCCTTCACTAGGGAACCAGCTACCCAGATACAAGTCTGTGTGAACTGGTGAAACCATGTAACTCAGATTAGGACTTGAACCCAAGGTCTTTTAACTGAGATCACACACCTGGTCTCAGGACTTAATGAAGCTCAGGTTCTTGATGTCTCATCACAGAAATAATTCAGTGAGAGACAAAGTGATAGGTAAGAAGTGGGTTTATTTAGAGAGAAACACACTCCACAGAGGGTGGGCCATCTCAGAAGGCGAGAGGCCTTGGGAGAAACACAGACAGAATATGGACCATCTCTGAAGGTGAGAGACCCCGAAATATGGTGTGGTTTGTTTTCAATGGGCTGGGTGATTTCATAGGTTATTGAGTGGAGGATTATTCCAACTATTTTGTGGAAAGGGTGGGGATTTCCAGGAATTGGGCCACCGCCCCCTTTTTGGCCTTTTAGGATTAGCTCTGAACTGTTATGGTGCTGGTTGGTGCGTTGTTTAGCTAATGTATTACAATAAGCATATAATGAGGCTCAAGGTCCACTGGAAGTCGAATCTTCTACCATCTTGGATCTAGTTAGTTCTAACCAGTTTTTGTCATGTCCTGTGTCTATGTCATTCTTTTAAAAGGTGTGCCTTTCCCCCTTCCGACCTGTTTCACTGGGACAAGTTCTTTGGCCTCATTGTCCCTCAGAACCCTCAACTGTAAACTGGGCATACCAGCAGTACCCACCTCATGGGTTTTTATGGGGATTGAGTGAGATGATAGAGGTACAGATAAGTACAGCTTGCCCAGCACCGGGCACATAGCACTCATCGTTTCCAGCTATGAATAAGTGACTGCCGAGCGGCCCCATCGCCCCTCTAGGACACAGTCTGCCCTCCGGCCATGCTGGTCTCCTCCAATTTCTTGAGGGTCCTGGGCATCTCCAGCCTTTGTGTGATTGCCCTTCTGCACCTCTCCCCCAACCTTTGTACCAGCCAACAGCACTCTTGCACTGATGCCCAGAGCCTCCTGTGCCCCTTGGGCTCCCATGACTCTCTCCCCCAGCCCCACCAGAGAATGGTCATGTCTAGTCTCACGTCTAATCAAGTGTCTGCGTCACTGCCGGATGGAGAGTTCCTTGAAGGCAGGGCTTGTGGCTGATTCATCTTGGCCCCAGCCCTTAGCACAGGGAGGAGCTGGCACTTGGGGAGCAGCTGCTGAATGAGTGAATGGAAGAATGATGAATGAATGAATGAACGAACAGGTGAATGAATGCACGAACAGGTGAATGAATGCATGTCCCATCAGCCAAGAGAGCCCTCCTTTTTCTTCAGCAAAGTTGGCTCACCCTTCCAGGGAAATTGGCCCTTCTTCTGTAGAATTCTCCCAGCCCCCAGGACACAGGGACCTCTCTCCTTCATTCGAGCCAATTTGCGGATTTTCTGTCTGGCAGCCAAAAGCATCTTAAATACCGGCATTGGCAGCATCTCGCTGTTCAGAGGAGGGAAAGGACTGCACGTCCCATGCTTGTGTTTCCTCTGCAACAACTTGTGCCTATTCAGTGAAGACGTATGGAAGACCACTTCTGGCCAGAGCCTGGGCTCCTGTGGGGAGAGAGAGCCTGGCAAATGTGGTCCTGCCCTCAAGAGGCTACATCCTCCTGCCAGAGAGATGAGAACGGAAGCAGCAGGCAAAGGACAGAGACTTCCAGGTATGGGGAAAGCTGAGGGAAGGAAGGGGAGGTAACCTCCAGCCGGAGTGACCTGGGGAGGTTCTATGGAAGAAGCGGCATTTGAGCCAACTCTGAAGGGTGAGGAGGGTTTGAATGAGTGGACTTGAAGGGCAAGGCAGTTCTGGACCGGCTGTGGGGTCCCAGCATGAGCTACAGCTGGAGCAGAACTTCACAGCCTGCTAGAGAGGCAGAGCGAGGTAGCTGCTCATTGCTACATTGACACCGAGCAGGACCCTGTGGGGCTTCTGGGCACGGAAGCCTTTCTGTCCCCTATTTTTTACAGGAAACAGACTCCAGCCTCCATGACCTTCCCTGGGTTCCCAGGGGCAGATTCCAATGGTTGCTAAAGTTGCTAATAGGAAAGGAGGGGATGCAGGAATGGGAGAGGTGCAGCCAGGAAACAGTAGTGCAGCCTTGGTGCAGGGTCCTGGTTCCACCTCAAGGGATACACATGACAACGTCTTTAGGCTCTTTAAGATGTCAGCCTTCTTCATACTAGAGAAAGACCACCTGAAGCTACATTAAAAGAACCAGAGAAACTCATCAAGAAGATTACCTGAGATAAGATTAGGGGAATGCAGGCCCTGCACACACCCTAATCTTATCAGCAACCGCACGCTTGAATCCTTGCTACAGAACTCCTCATCAAATCCTCCTGGGTTGGGACACACAGTCTCGAGGGCATTAGCCTGCTGTGGCCCCCTTTGCCTGGCAAAGCAATATGCTATTCTTTTCTACTTCACGCAAAACTCTGTCTCGAGATTCAACTCGGCACTGTTGCACAGAGGCTGAGTTTCAGCATCAGTCCCAGCACTTCCCCTTCCTGCTGTGCAGTCTTGAGCAAGTCACCTAACCTCTCTGAGTCCCAGAGAGATCCTTTCTCACAAATAGGAACAACTTTAATAAAAATATCTTTCTTGTTGTATTTTGGGAAGAACACCATAATATTTTGAATGTAGAAGTATTTAGTGCAGCTTCTGAAAGGCTTCCCAGAAGAGATGCCCAAGTAAGAGTTTGAAGAATGAATAGGAGTTTTTCAGATGGACAAAGGATAGGAAGACATCTCAGAACATAGGGGAAAGCAAGAACAAAGCACAAAGGCATGAAGCAGCCCTGGGTGGATGCTTGCTCACTGGAACACAGAGTTACACCATCAGGAGGAAGCTCACCAAGATGTACTTCCATCACAAGATGTACTTCCAACAAAGCCCAGAGACCCAGGGCTGTGTGGGACAGAAAGGGTTTTGTTGAAGACGTTGGTGGTGGTGATGATGACAGCAGAAGAAGGGAGGAGGAAAACTCAAGAAGCAGAAAGAGCAGGAGAAGCAATGGAAAGAGAAGCAGAGGAAAAGGAAATACCAGTTCCTCTGCCAGGCCTACTCCCACCTCAGAACCTTTGCACGTGCTGTTCCCTCTGCCAGGTGTGCTGTTCCCCTAGATAACCATGTGAATTCCTCCCACAGCTCCCCAGGCCTCTATTCAGTGCCTTCTGACCAGAGTCCTTCTTGCCCAGCAGATGCAGAATAACATCATCCCCATGTTTGTAGCTTCCCTCTCTGGTTTTGTTTGTTTGTTTTTTTGTTTGTTTCCCGACAGCACCCATCCGCACCTGACATATTTCACATTTATTCATGTATTTGTTTGTGTCAATCTCACTCCACCAGAATATAAGCTCCATGGGGTCAGCATCTGTACTGTTTATTCACAGCCCCATCCCCAGGGTCTTAATCAGTGTCTGCCACAAAGAGCGTTCTTAATAATTTGCTCCATAAATGGAAGAAGATAGAGGAGACAGGATGGAGGAGTTAACAGAAGATGGAGGAGGAGAGAGAGGAAGAGGAGGAGGAGGAAGAACACACCATCACTGTCACCCAGCAGCCGAGCTGTGAAGATGTGGTAGCCATCCACACCAGACATGAGTGATGCAAAAACAAACTGCACATGGGTTACTGCAGGAGCTAAACCTCTGGGGGTGGCTCTCAATTCCAGCTGAACTCTAGAATCTCCAGGAGTGTCTATAAAAATACCAGTGTCTGGACCCCACCCTGACCAGCTACGCCTGCAGCTAGTGGGGGGCTGGGGGCGGGGGAGGGGAATGCATCCATTTCGCCAAGCTCCCCAGGGGTCTTGGTGGGCAGTCAAGATTCAAAACCTGGACCCAGGAAGGGAAAGGACAGGCGGAGAGAGAAAAGGGCAGGAGGTCGGGCTGGGTCTTCTGTTAGCAGGGCTGCTCCAGGGAATAGGAGGTGCACTCTTGCCTCCCTGCCCTCCAGCCGCTCTTTCCCTTCCCCACAGGCTGGAGGCCTCCACTGTCCAGACGCTTTTCCATTAGGGAGGAAAGAAGTTTGTCCAGGGACTGGTGAAATTGTTAGGGAAGAGTTGACCGAAACCACCCGCCTTGATAACCACTTGCCTGAGCTGTCGCACAACCGGAGGTCCCAATAAGGAACATGATGCTGCTGACGAAAACTAACCAAGAGAATCCGGGAGGGGCCAAAAGAGGGAGGAGACAACCAACCTCCCAGAGTCCTTCTCACTAGAATCCATCTTGGGTGAGAGATGTGCACATGACCAGGAAGAACCCTGAGTCAGACTATGGGCCAAGGAAGACGACTGGCCAGAGACAACCCTCACCGTAAAACCTGAGACTGCGAGCCGCGTGGCAGAGCAGTTCTCCTGGGTTCCCTTACCCTGCTGCTCTCCGCCCAGGCACCGTTTCCCAATAAGGTCGCTTGCTTTGTCAGCATGTGTCTCTCCTTGGACAATTCATTCCTGAGTGTTAGACAAGAGCCCACTCTCAGGCCCTGGAAGGGGTCCCCCTTCCTGCAACAAAATTGGGTGCCCTCGCCCCTCTATCAGCACCCCAGGACCACCATCTGTGTCGTGGTTAATTTTATGTGTCAACTTAATTGGGCTGAGGGGTGCCCAGATGCCGGTAAAACATTACTTCCGTGTGTATCTGGGAAGGTTTAGCATTTGAATTGGTGAAATGCTTAAAGCAGATGGCCCTCCCGGGTGTGAGTGGGCATCACCCAATCCAGCCTGAATGGAACAAAAAGGTGGGAGGGAGGGAGAATTTGCCCTCTCTCTGCTGAGCTGAGACCTCCACTTTCTCCTGCCCTGCAGACAGCAGCGCTCCAGACTCTCAGGCTTTTGGAGTCAGACTGCAGCTTACACCATCAGCCCCCTCCAAATTCTCAGCCTGGGACTCAGACTGAATTACTTCCAGCCTCCAGAACCACGTGTGCTAATTCATATAGTAAATCTCCTCTCTATGTCTAAATCAAAATAGACATAGACAGACTATTGCTTGTACTTCTCCAGAGAACCCTGAGGAAAGTCAGAGACCCGGGAAGAAGAAGGAAGCACCACCCCTTGGGGGCATTCACCTGAGGTCCTCAGGCAAGGCGGGCTGGGGTTAAGCCTGTAGGTGAAACCGGGCCACTGTTGCCTGTGGGGCTCCTGGGCACAGGAGCCATTCTGTCCAGCCTCTAGGACCTTCCCTGAGTCCCAAAGGGCAGGTTCCAACAATTGCTAATCAGGGAAGGGAGGGGATACAGAGACAAGGCAGGAACAGCCAAGAAACAATAGTGCAGCCTTGGGGCATGGTCCTGGTTCACACTCAAGGGTTACACATGCAATATCTTTTGAGCTCTTTATAGACCTAAAACCCAACAAATAGAAGATGTCTTCATTCTTCATACCAGAGAAAGACCACCTGAGGCCAGATTAAAGGAACCAGAGAAGCCCATCAAGAGATTACCTGAGACCAGATTAAAGGAGGACAGGTCCTGCACACACCCTAATCTTGTCAGCAGCCCCACCCTTGAACTATGGCTATAACACCGTTAGGGGAAACACTGAAACCACCCACCCTGGCCAAGCAAGATAGTAGTCACTTGCATGAGTTATCTTAACAACAGGAGGTCCTGGTAAGGAAGGCAGAACTAACAAGCTACCACCAACTGGAAGAATTCCGGAAAGCTCAAAAGGAGAGAGGAGGAGGAGCTTCAAGATGGCGGAAGAGTAAGTCGTGGAGATCACCTTCCTCACCACAAATACACCAGAAATACATCTACATGTGGAACAACTCCTACAGAACACCTACTGAATGCTGGCAGAAGACCTCAGACTTCCCAAAAGGCAAGAAACTCCCCAAGTACCTGGGTAGGGCAAAAGAAAAAAGAAAAAACAGAGACAAAAAAATAGGGATGGAACCTGCACCAGTGGGAGGGAGCTGTGAAGGAGGAAAGGTTTCCACCCACTAGGAAGCCCCTTCACGGGCGGAGACTGCGGGGGGTGGAGGGGGGAAGCTTCAGAGCCACAGAGGAGAGTGCAGCAACAGGGATGCAGAGGGCAAAGTGGAGAGATTCCCACACAGAGGATCAGTGCCGAGCAGCACTCACCAGCCCGAGAGGCTTGTCTGCTCCCCTGCCGGGGCGGGCAGGGGCTGGGAGCTGAGGCTCGGGCTTCGGTCGGATCGCAGGGAGAGGACTGAGGTTGGCAGCGTGAACACAGCCTGAAGGGGCTAGTGCGCCACGGCTGGCCGGGAGGGAGTCCGGGAAAAGGTCTGCAGCTGCCGAAGAGGCAGGAGACTTTTTCTTCCCTCTTTGTTTCCTGGTGCGCGAGGAGAGGGGATTAAGAGCGCCGCCTAAACGAGCTCCAGAGACGGGTGCAAGCTGCGGCCATCAGCGCGGACCCCAGGGACGGGCATGAGACACTAAGGCTGCTGCTGCCGCCACCAAGAAGCTTGTGTGCGAGCACAGGTCACTCTCCACACCGCCCCTCCCGGGAGCCGGTGCAGCCCGCCACGGCCAGGGTCCCGTGATCCAGGGACAACTTCCCCGGGAGAACGCACGGCGCGCATCAGGCTGCTGCAACGTCATGCTGGGCGCTGCCGCAGCAGGCTCGGCCCGCATCCATACCCCTCCCTCCCCGTGGCCTGAGTGAGCCAGAGCCCCCGAATCAGCTGCTCCTTTAACCCCATCCTGACTGAGTGAAGAACAGATGCCCTCAGGTGACCTACACGCAGAGGCGGGGCCAGATCCAAAGCTGAACCCCAGGAGCTGTGCGAACAAAGAAGAGAAAGGGAAATCTCTCCCAGCAGCCTCAGAAGCAGCGGATTAAAGCTCCACAATCAACTTGATGTACCTGCATCTGTGGAATACCTGAATAGACAACGATCATCCCAAATTGAGGAGGTGGACTTTGGGAGCAAGATATATTATTTTTTCCCCTTTTCCTCTTTTTATGAGTGTGTATGTCTATGCTTCTGAGTGAGATTTTGTCTGTATAGCTTTGCTTTCACCATTTGTCCTAGGGTTCTGTCTGTTCACTTTTTTTTTTTTTTAACTATAGTTTTTAGCACTTGTTATCATTGGTGGATTTGTTTTTTCGTTTGGTTGCTCTCTGCTTTTTTTCTTTCTTTCTTTCTTTTTATTATTTTTTTAAAAAAAAATTTAATAATTATTTTTTATTTTAATAAATTTTTTTAAATTTAATTTTATTTTATCTTATCTTGTTCTTTCTTTCTTTCTTTTTTTTTCTCCCTTTTATTCTGAGCCATGCGGATGACAGGCTCTTGGTGCTCCAGCCAGGCATCAAGGCTGTGCCTCTGAGGTGGGAGAGCCAAGTTCAGGACATTGGTCCAAAAGACACCTCCCAGCTCCACATAATATCAAACGGTGAAAATCTCCCAGAGATCTCCATCTCAATGCCAAGACCCAGCTCCACTCAAACCAACAAGCTACAGTACTGGATAAAGACAGGACCACAACACCACCCAATAGCAGAGAGGCTGCCTAAAATCATAATAAGGCCACAGACACCCCAAAACACACAACCAGATGTGGACCTGCCCACCAGAAAGACAAGATCCAACCTCATCACCCAGAATGCAGGCAATAGTCCCCTCCACCAGAAAGCTTACACAACCCACTGGATCAACCTTAGCCACTGGGGGCAGACACCAAAAACAACGGGAACTACGAACCTGCAGCCTGCAAAAAGGAGACCCCAAACACAGTAAGTTAAGCAAAATGAGAAGACAAAGAAATACGCAGCAGATGAAGGAGCAAGCTAAAAACCCACCAGACCTAACAAATGAAGAGGAAATAGGCAGGCTACCTGAAACAGAATTCAGAATTATAATAGTAAACATGAAGCAAAGTCATGGAAATAGAATGGAGAAAATACAAGAAACTTTTAACAAGACCTAGAAGAACTAAAGAGCAAACAAACAGTGATGAACAACAAAATAAATGAAATTAAAAATTCTCTAGAAGGGATCAATAGCAGAATAACTGAGGCAGAAGAACCTGCCTCAGTTCTGGTGACCTGGAAGATAAAATAGTGGAAATAACTATTGCAGAGCAAAATAAAGAAAAAAGAATGAAAAGAACTGAGGACAGTCTCAGAGACCTCTGGGACAACATTAAATGCACCAACATTCAAATTATTGGGGTCCCAGAAGAAGAAGAGAAAAAGAAAGGGACTGAGAAAATATTTGAAGAGATTATAGTTGAAAACTTCCCTAATATGGGAAAGGAAATAGTTAATCAAGTCCAGGAAGCACAGACAGTCCCATACAGGATAAACCCAAGGAGAAACAGGCCAAGACACATATTAATCAAACTGTCAAAAATTAAAAATAAAGAAAAGATATTAAAAGCAGCAAGAGAAAAACAACAAATAACATACAAGGGAATCCCCAAAAGGTTAACAGCTGATCTTTCAGCAGAAACTACAAGCCAGAAGGGAGCAGGACATATTTAAAGTGATGAAGGGGGAAAACCTACAACAAAGATTACTCTACCTAGCAAGAATCTCATTCAGATTTGACGGAGAAATTAAAACCTTTACAGATAAGTAAAAGCTAAGAAAATTCAGCACCACCAAACCAGCTTTACATCAAATACTACAGGAACTTCTCTAGGCAGGAAACACAAGAGAAGGAAAAGACCTACAATAACAAACTGAAAATAATTAAGAAAATGGTAAGAGGAACATACCTTTCAATAATTACCTTAAATGTAAATGGATTAAATGCTCCAACCAAAAGACATAGACTGGCTGATGGATACAAAACCAAGACCCGTATATATGCTGTCTACAAGAGACCCACTTCAGACCTACGGACACATACAGAATGAAAGTGTGGGGATGGAAAAAGATATTCTATACAAATGGAAATCAAAAGAAAGCTGGAGTAGCAATTCTCATATCAGACAAAATAGACTTTAAAACAAAGACAATTACAAGAGACAAAGAAGGACACTACATCATGATCAAGGGATCAATCCAAGAAGAAGATATAACAATTGTAAATATTTATGCACACAACATAGGAGCACCTCAATATATAAGGCAAATACTAGCAGCCATAAAAGGGGAAATCGACATTAACACAATCATAGTAGGGGATTTTAACACCCCACTTTCACCAATGGACAGATCATCCAAAATGAAAATAAATAAGGAAACACAAGCTTTAAATGATACATTAAACAAGATGGACTTAATAGATATTTATAGGACATTCTATCCATAAACAACAGAATACACTTTCTTCTCAAGTGTTCATGGAACATTCTCCAGGATAGATCATATCTTGAGTCACAAATCAAGCCTTGATAAATTTAGAAAATTGAAATCGTATCAAGTATCTTTTCCGACCACAATGCTATGAGACTAGGTATTAATTACAGGAAAATATCTGTAAAAAATACAAACACATGGAGGCTAAACAATACACTACTTAATAACCAAGAGATCACTGAAGAAATCAAAGAGGAAATCAAAAAATACCTAGAAACAAATGACAATGAAAACACGATGACCCAAAACCTATGGGATGCAGCAAAAGCAGTTCTAAGAGGAAAGTTTATACAATCCTACCTTAAGAAACAAGAAATATCTCAAATAAACAACCTAAACTTACACCTAAAGCAATTAGAGAAAGAAGAACAAAAAAATCCCCAAAGTTAGCAGAAGGAAAGAAATCATAAAGATCAGATCAGAAATAAATGAAAAAGAAATGAAGGAAACGATACCAAAGCTCAATAAAACTAAAAGCTGGTTCTCTGAGAAGATAAATGAAATTGATAAACCATTAACCAGACTCATCAAGAAAAACAGGGAGAAGACTCAAACCAATAGAATTAGAAATGAAAAAGAAGTAACAACTGACACTGCAGAAATACAAACGATCATGAGAGATTACTACAAGCAACTATATGCCAATAAAATGGAAAACCTGGAAGAAGTGGACAAAGTCTTAGAAATGCACAACCTTCCGTGTCTGAACCAGGAAGAAAGAGAAAATATGAACAGACCAATCACAAGCAGTGAAATTGAAACTGTGATTTAAAATCTTCCAACAAACAAAAGCCCAGGACTGGATGGCTTCACAGGTGAATTCTATCAAACATTTAGAGAAGAGCTAACAGCTATACTTCTCAAACTCTTCCAAAATATAGCAGAGGGAGGAACACTCCCAAACTCATTCCATGAGACCACCATCACCCTGATGCCAAAACCAGACAAAGATGTCACAAAGAAAGAAAACTACAGACCAATATCACTGGTGAACATAGATGCAAATATCCTCAACAAAATACTAGCAAACAGAATCCAACAGCACATTAAAAGGATTATACACCATGATCAAGTGGCATTTATCCCAGGAATGCAAGGATTCTTCAATGTGCACAAATCAATGAATGTGATATACCATATTAACAAATTGAAGGAGAAAAACCATATGATCATCTCAATAGATGCAGAAAAAGCTTTTGACAGAATTCAACACCCATTTATGATAAATACTCTCCAGAAAGTAGGCATAGAGGGAACTTACCTCAACATAATAAAGGCCATATATGACAAACCCACAGCCAACATCGTCCTCAACGGTGAAAAACTGAAACCATTTCCACTAAGATCAGGAACAAGACAAGGTTGCCCACTCTCACCACTATTATTCAACATAGTTTTGGAAGTTTTAGCCACAGCAGTCAGAGAAGAAAAAGAAATAAAAGGAATACAAATCAGAAAAGCAGACAAAAAACTGTCACTGTTTGCAGATGACATGGTACTATACATAGAGAATCCTAATGATGCTAGCAGAAAACTACTAGAGCTAATCAATGAATTTGGTAAAGTAGCAGGATAAAAAATTAATGCACAGAAATCTCTGGCATTCCTATATACTAATGATGAAAAATCTGAAAGTGAAATTAAGAACACACTCCCACTTACCATTGCAACAAAAAGAATAAAATATCTAGGACTAAACCTACCTAAGGAGAAAAAGACCTGTATGCAGAAAATTATAAGACACTGATGAAAGAAATTAAAGATGATACAAATAGATGGAGAGATATACCATGTTCTTGGACTGGAAGAATCAACATTGTGAAAATGACTCTACTACCCAAAGCAATCTACAGATTCAATGCAATCCCTATCAAACTACCACTGGCATTTTTCACAGAACTAGAACAAAAAATTTCACAATTTGTATGGAAACACAAAAGATCCCGAATAGCCAAAGCAATCTTGAGAAGGAAAAATGGAGCTGGAGGAATCAGGCTCCCTGACTTCAGACTATACTACAAAGTTACAGTAATCAAGAAAGTATGGTACCGGTACAAAAACAGAAATATAGATCAATGGAACAGGATAGAAAGCCCAGAGATAAACCCACACACATATGGTCACCTTATCTTTGATAAAGGAGGCAAGCATATACAGTGGAGAAAAGACAGCCTCTTCAATAAGTGGTGCTGAGAAAACTGGACAGCTACATGTAAAAGAATGAAACTAGAACACTGGCTAACACCATACACAAAAAAAAACTCAAAATGGATTAAAGGCCTAAATGTAAGGCCAGACACTATCCAACTCTTAAAGGAAAACATAGGCAGAACACTCCATGACATAAATCACAGAAAGATCCTTTTTGACCCACTTCCTAGAGAAATGGAAATAAAAACAAAAATAAAGAAATGGGACTTAATGAAACTTAAAAGCTTTTGCACAGCAAAGGAAACCATAAACAAGATGAAAGGACAACCCTCAGAATGGGAGAAAATATTTGCAAGTGAAGCAACTGACAAAGGATTAATCTCCAAAATTTAGAAGCAGCTCATGCAGCTCAATATCAAAAACACAAACAACCCAATCCAAAAATGGGCAGAAGACCTAAATAGACATTTCTCCAAAGAAGATATACAGATTGCCAACAAACACATGAAAGAATGCTCAACATCATTAATCATTAGAGAAATGCAAATCAAAACTCCAATGAGATATCATCTCACACCGGTCAGAATGGCCATCATCAAAAAATCTAGAAACAATAAATGCTGGAGAGGGTGTGGAGAAAAGGGAACACTCTTGCACTGTTGGTGGGAATGTGGGATACAGCCACTATGGAGAACAGTATGGAGGTTCCTTAAAAAAACTACAAATAGAACTACCATACGACCCAGCAATCCCACTACTGGGCATATACCCTGAGAAAACCATAATTCAAAAAGAGTCATGCACCACAATGTTCATTGCAGCTGTATTTACAATAGCCAGGGCATGGAAGCAACCTAAGTGTCCATCAACAGATGAATTGATAAAAAAGATGTGGCACATATATACAATGGAATATTCCTCAGCCATAAAAAGTAACGAAATTGAGTTATTTGTAGTAAGCTGGATGGATCTAGAGTCTGTCATACAGAGTGAAGTAAGTCAGAAAGAGAAAAACAAGTACCGTATGCTAACACATATATATGGAATCTAAAAAAAATAAAATAAAATTGGTCATTTAGAACCTACGGGCAAAACTGGAATAAAGACGCAGACCTACTAGAGAATGGACTTGAGGACATGGGGAGGGGGAAGGGTAAACTGTGACAAAGTGAGAGAGTGTCATGGACATATATACACTACCAAACGTAAAATAGATAGCTAGTGGGAAGCAGCCGCATAGCACAGGGAGATCAGCTCGGTGCTTTGTGACCACCTAGAGGGGTGGGATGGGGAGGGTGGGAGGGAGGGAGATGCAAGAGGGAAGAGATATGGGGACATATGTATATTTATAACTGATTCACTTTGTTATAAAGCAGAAACAAACACACCATTGTAAAGCAATTATACTCCAATAAAGATGTTTAAAAAAAAGAAAAAAAGGAGAGAGGAGACACCAGTCCATATGTCCTACCAACCTCCCAGAATCCTCCTCACTGGAATCCATCGTGGCTGAGCGATGCGTGCACCACCAGGAAGGACCCTGAGTCAGACCAAATATGGACCAAGCAAGATGATCAGCCAGAGACAACCCGGAAACTAACCCCATTACTTTAAAACCCGAGACTTTGGACCATGTGGCAGAGCAGTTCTCCTGGGGTCCCTCACCCTGTTGTTCTCCACCGGGGCACCCCTTCCCAATAAAGTCTCTTGCTTTGTCAGCATGTGTGTCTCCTCGGACAATTCATTTCCAAGTATTAGACAGGAGCCTACTCTCAGGCCCTGGAAGGAGTCTGCCTTCCTGCAACAAAACTCCTCACCAAATCCTCCCAGGTTGGGACGCACAGTTTCTGAGCTGCAGGAGCCTGCTGTGTCCCCCTTTGCCTGGCAAAGCAATAAAGCTATCCTTTTCTACTTCATCCAAAACTCTTGTCTCTGAGATTCAATTCAGCACCGGTGCACAGAGGCCTAGTTTTCAGTATTATAGGCACATCTGCTGGCATTCAGAGCAGAAGCGCCTCTCCCTCAGCCTGCCGGCACCTTCCCAGCTGCCTCCCCTGAGAAAAGGAGAAGTAGGAGCTGTTTCTCTTGGCCTTTTCGGTCTCATTAAAGTAGAGCCACTCCGCCAAAGGAATGAGCCTGGCTCTGTCTGGGTAGGGCACAGAGAGAGGCTCAGGAAATTGTTGGAGAAAAAGAACAGTGTGGGCCCCAGCAGTCCAGGAGGGCTTCCCGAGGGGGGGGGCCCATCCACTGTGATAAGAAGGGACAGAGAGGGTACTTCAGGGGTGACTCCCTGCCTGCACTGCATCCTTGGATCGAGCCTGGCTTGTGCCCTCATGCAAGCTGTCCCTTTATTTCCCTCGCATGGCTGAGCGAGGAAAGAGGAGGGGCCTCCTCTGTGGGTGAGCAGCCCCCTTTCCTCGCTGCCCACCTTCAGTGTGCACCCCTGTCTAGCTCTGACCTTACTGCTTCCCTGGCCCTGCCCTTGTGCAGTGCAGGCAGCTTCCAGCTGGTGGAGGGCTCACCCAGGCCAGACTCAACTCGTCAGAGATGAATGGCCCACCTGCCAACAGCCATGATCCACTTTTTGCCTGACATAATTTGGTCGGGTTGGTTTGATGTGTTTTTTTAAAAGTAGATGAAAAGGCTTCTTATTTTTTTAAGTAAAAAAGCTTTAACTTGAACCCCTCAGGTACATGAGTGGCCCAGAATTCCTGTGCAGCAAAGAGAGAGAAGATGAGAAGTCTCGGGACTGTCCTGCTCATTGGAATCATGTGACAGTGCTGAGACCTCCCCTTCAGGTGGGCCCAGCCTGGAGACGGATCCTGAGGACAGACTCTGAAGCCCCTCTCTTAAAGCCCACCTAGAGCTCTAACTGTGAGGCCCCCTGTTTATTCTCAGCTTATATCCTCCAGGTCAGACACTTCCTTCTAAAACAAAAACATTTCTAGTTTGAGGTAGTGATGTCCTCAACTGAAAATAACATCCCAGCCTATGGGGTTGGTGCAGTCTCAACAGCCAGTAAGAAGTAGGCAAAAGTCCTAAGGCAGGCAGCCTTCCTCAATTAAACAACAACAACAACAATATAACCTTCCTTTAAAAAAGCCATTTGCCCTTCTCCCTCCCCTCTCTTCCTTCCTGGAACTCAGAGGCAAGGCCTAGAGTTGCAGCAGCCATCTTGTGATCATGAGACAACATGCATGAGGTCAGAAGCGACATGCAGAGGACAAATGGCAAAAGGAAAGGGAGAGCCTGCCTCCCTAGTTGCATGGCTAAGCTCTCAACCTAGCCAAGGACTCCCTGCTGTCGCACCTCTTGCTGCCTGAGACAAGTAAACCCTTCCCTAGTCCTCCCACTCTCATCACTTCCCTGAAACTTGCAGTCCTATGTGGGATCACTGGCACACTTCTCTTGACTTCCTGCTACATTGGTGATCCTTAAGGCTCCTTTCCTCCCTGGTGCTCTTCCCTTCTAGCACCTTTACTGCTCTTCTGCATCCTCCCCCAGTCACTCCTCTCCCTGATTTACCCTTTAACTCATTGCTCCTTCAAAAGTGTCATGTTCTTTCCTGCCTCAGGGCCTTTGAACAAGCTGTACCCTCTGCCTGGACTTTCTCCTTCCCCTTTCTCGGTAGCTCTGACTCGTTCTTCAGATTTTAGAGAAGCTTCAAGAGGCCCCTGATTAGGTCAGACCCCGTCACATAACCCCATGACGAGCGCATCTTTCCTCCGGGGCCTCACCATGCTCACGGCTGTCTGCTCAGTGCTGCTTCCCAAGGGATCGGAGGCTCCTGGGAGGTGGGGACCAGGCCTCTGCGCCCCGTGCTACGTCCCAGCATCCAGCACAGCTCCCGTCACATAGTAGGTGCTCAATAAACCACTTTTGAGTGACTCAACAACAGTGCCCTCACACACTGGGATGAAAACACGTCACACTATGAGAGCCCCTAACACACAGGGACCCTCACCTGCAGGGGAGGCTCAGCCTGGAGGGAAGGTGGGCACTGAAAGGCACGGGATGGGGGGTGGGGAAAGACTGTCCGGCCAAGAGAAGGGCACAGCACGCCCAAAGGCCTTGCGAGGAGGGCGGTTTTGATGACAATAGCAGATGAGTAGAAGGCCGTGTGGAAGAAGGGGTCAGACCAGGCCACACAGGCCTTGTGGGACCTGGCCAGCTAGCTAGTCATTCTGGAGATAGTGGAGAGCAGCTTACAGCATGTTATGCTGATACAGTGACCTCGGCAGGTTTGCGTTCTGAAAGCCCCCCTCTGCCCCCAGCGTGGGAATGTTGGAGAATGGAGAGGAGACACATGGACCCCCAGACTGTCCCCTACAGTACCCAAGGGCGAGCACCTAGGCCTGAGGCGGGCCATGGGAGACACTCACCTCTGCTCTCTTCCAAGAGTTTTATGTGTGTCAGGGCATTTAACCCCCAGTAAACCTGGGGTGGGGAAACTGAGGCACGGGTGGTTTAGAACCCGTCCAGGTCACACAGCTGGTTAGTGGTTGGGCCTGGCTTGAACTGTGCCTCGGGGTGGCCGTGCCATGGGGTGGTGGTCTCTATGGCAGGGCAACGGTGGGAAAGAGAAGACTGCAGAGGAAACGGATTAGATGGAATTGGGAGAGGGGAGGGTCTTAAAAGAAAATCTGAATCAAACACGTAACAATGGTAAGATTTGCTAAAACTGGATGTCACAGCCACTCATGTTTTCCATGCTTGAAACAGTGTGTATGTGTGTGTGTGTGTGTGTGTGTGTGTGCGCATGTGTGTGTACAGACACATGACATTGTTGCTCCCTGAAGGTCATCAGGGATCTTGGAAACAGCTGTTTCCGTGTCTTGCTGGGACCAGACACCAGAAGAGAGCAGACTGAGGAATGTGTGAGACTTGAGAACACAGAGACAGAAAGTCTAGACTATTCTTTGGAGAAATTCTACTTCAAAGGGGAGGAGAGACAAAGGTCAGTAGCAGTGATTGTATAGAGTGGAGATTTTCTTTTAATTTTAAAGAACTAGACATTACAGACTTGAGTCTCCTATGAACCTCTCCCCCAACCTCATTCCTCTTCCACGTTCCCAAAGGTAATCGCTGTCAGGAACATACTGTCTGTCATTGTCATGCACGGTTTTTATATTTTTACTACATATTTATTTATCCAAAAACATTTTAAAGGATCGTTTTGTTGGGCTTTCATATTTATAGAAATGGTATCATACTGTCTAGATCTTTCTGGAACATGATCCTTTTCTCCTCATCATGATTGTGAGAATTATCAAGGCTGGTAAGTGTGGAACTGTTTTAACTTCTCCATGGCATCCTAGTGTACACACTCCCCTCATTTACTGTCTATTGATTCTTGATGTGCAGGGTTCCCCTTGAGCAAGAATGCTGCAGAGGATACTCCTGGACTGCCTGCAGGCTGCTATGTCTCCAGGACAGAGACCTCTGGGTGGGATGCCTGGGCCACGAGTGGCATCACAAGAGAGCAGGACTTACACTCCACCAGCGGTGGGAAGTCCCTCCACCTCCATCTCCTTCTGCACTTGGCATTGCTAGACTGCCCATGAGCAAGATTTGAGACGGCTGCGTCACCAACTGGCAAGCTCTGTTGAGAGACAGATTAAATACGAAGGAGTGGGAAATGTGCATTGGGTGGGAGGTGGGGAGAGAGAGGCTGGAGAAGGGGCCTCAGGGGAGGCACAGATCCCTGGAGAATAGTCTACAAGTCAATGCAAAGATCCATTTGGAACATTCCTCCTTCCATGTGGCACCATGATGCCATCTTAGACTTGCCAACTGTGCATGGCAGCCTTCCTGACCCCTCCCAGCCGAACCTCTCCTGCTCCCCCTGTGCTGCACCCACACCCCTGTCGAGGCACTGACCACATTGCATAATTGCTGGGTGTCTGCTAGCCTGTTGCCCCAAGAAGGACCCTGAGCTTCTTGAAGCAGGGACTGTATTACTCATCTCCTCAGTCCCCAGAACTTTGCCTGGGTCTGGCACATATTTGGTGCTCAATAAATAATTTTCGAATTGCTTTACAGTGCATTATTGTAGCTCCTACCTGCTCATGCTCCCTAAATGAGCATGTGGTTTTAGACACATGTACAATTTAAGGGGACGGAGCCACGTGAGATCCAGGAAGAAGGGACCCAGCAGAGTGGCATTGAATGCCAGCGCAAGACTTCTTTTCCCCTAACCTCCCCTGTCCAATTCTCTCTGGCCCTCAGCTACCTCCGAATCCCCCTTCTTCCTCTCACCTCTCCTAGTTGTAAAATAAATTAATACTCTTTAGCCTTTTCTATAAGAAACCAATCTCAGTTCTCTCTCCCTCTTTAGAAAATTCCTACATTAATTTATACTGCTTCCAATTGTGTTCTATCTTGCTGAGACCCAAGGAATGGCCCTGAGATCAGAAAAAGAAAAAAGAGAAACCCAAGGTAGGCAGACATAAAACAAGTTGAAAAGTCTAAGCTATAAGGGTAGATATAGGGGAAGAGGTAACATTCACAGCAAGTTCAAGAACGTCAAAACTGAAGTCGGGGGCTGATGACAGAAAACCAGTGAATGAAATGAGGAAAGCAAAATTCTCCAGTTCTTATTTTACTTTTATCTTGTCATTCCAGGAAAATGGTCTCAGGAGTAAAGGGTGGAAGGAAAGGCAAACCAAGTCAGGAAACATAGGACAGCTGAGACTGGCCAAATCTCCTTTTTTAATGGATAACTCGAGAAGACGGCCTGGGGGAGTTCTCCCGTGAGTGCCTCCAGGCTCTACACTTTACCCTGTCCTAGTAGCCCCTGAATCATCGATGACTTGTGTGAAGTCACGTGAAAACTGCTTTCAAGAAATGTGTAAGGTATGAGGTGGGACACGGGCTGGGGCTGGAGTCTGAGTAGATAAGCAGGCAGGGAAGATGTGTTACAGGACTAGAACTTGGGCCTTGGAGGATGGATGAACTTGAAAGGACTGAAAGTCAGCTGGACTGGCCCAGGGCTCCACGAAGACAACTGGGGGAAATCTTAGTGGCAAGTCCCCTTGGCAAAGTCCCTGCACCACTGTGGAAGTGGTTGACCCGAAGAGAAAACCAGAAGAGGATACAGTAGGAGTTGCTCGGGAGATGCTGACATTGATGGGAAAACCCCAGGGAACCTTGCTGAGGGATATGAGGTGAGTAAATTGTCAGGAGCGTGAACTAAAAATGCTGGCCTTGTCATGAGCATGGCCTGCCAGCCAAGAGCTAGGATCAGGGCAGACTTCCGCAGACACTGAAGCCTTGAGGTGGGCAGTACAGGGAGTGATTGGAGGAACCCAAGCTGCTCCTCCAGGTCCTCTAATCTGACCTTTGCTAGGGGGTCAACAGATGTCGTCAGACCCACAGACGTCCAGAAGACACAGGGAGGAAAGCATATGGTAGAGGACAGAAACAAGTTGAAAAATGACTGATGTGCTGGAGAAATAGGCTAAACCCAGTAAGCAGAGCAGATCATTAGAGTTAATATCAGGGGTCTTTGGGGCTAAAATCCAACTATCTGAGTAGAAGATGGGGAAGATGCTGTTTAACAATAGCATGTTTGATACTTTGGGCTTTTATTCACGTAGTCAGCAAAAATATTGACTCTGCAAAGGTTAACCCAAACGTGGGTTATACTCTGGAAGGTTAGTATCTGGCACAACTAGGTCTTTGTAGACTCAGCACAGGTCAGACCACACCTGAGGCTCTGTCCATGGAGTCCCACCTGTAGAGGGGTTTGAGCAGTGAGACCTGGTGGCATATGATGTGGGCCAGGACAACCTATCACAGGAAGAAAAGTCAAAAAACTGGGGAGGTTTCATCTGGAGGCAAGAAGACTCAGAGAGGATGTAAGAGCTATCTTCACATAAATGAAGGGTGTAATGGCAACAAGGATTCAGACTAGCAAGTTGTACCCCAAGAAGTAGCATTAGGACCAAAGGGTGGAAGCCAGAGGAGACGGCCTTCAGTTCTAAGGAAGAAACCCCTAGGACCCCTCAGAGCTGCTTGAAAGGGAAGCACTGCCTCAGTGGACAGTGTGTTCTCTGGCAAAGGGCAATCGTGCAGGAGATGCTGCAGAGGAAATCAGATGGGGCGAAGCCAGAGAAATGACCATTTCACCTCCAACTCCAAAGGCAGATTTCAGTCTTCGGAAAAATTCTCTCCAAATATTTAAAGATGATATTCATTCCTTGATGACAAAAGACAAAGGAGGCTACATTGTTTATACTGATGGGTTGACACAAATGTCATTTAAGAGGATTTTCATTTGTAAAACATCCTTAAGCCATTTAATTAGGTGTCAGAAAGCAGAGGAGAATTAAAATATGCTGTTTCATGGCAGGTGCTGTGGCTATGCATATTTTTTACCTTTAAATTAATCCTAAACAACCACCCTATGAAATAAATACTTTTATTTGCCTTTAATAGATCAGAAAACTCTGTGGCTCATAGAGGTTACATAATTTGAAATGAGATTGGGCAGATCATAAATGAGAAATCAAAAACTCAAAATGAACTTCGTGAGATTTCAAGCTTCCGATTAGGATATTAAGAAACTGGAAAAAGCATTACTCTCACCTTCCAAACAAAAGCTTCTGGATAATTTGCAAAATCACAACTTTTCTTGAATAAATAAGAGATCTGAGATTGTGGGACAAAACTACTAACCCAAAATCTAAGGAAAAGCAAGCACCTCCAATGAGAGATGGGACACAGCACTTGTTTATTTGAAGCAGACAATGGACACAATGTAAAATGGTAAGAAGAATTCATCTAAAACTTTTAACGAATTGCTAAATGTTAAGTGTGGGCTAATGTAACAATCCTACCCTAAAAACAAGATAACACTAAGAAGAATTTGAAGCCCGTATTGCACTGAGAGTGACCACAGCAATAACAAAACCCAAACACAGATCAGCTTATGACTGAATTGACTCAAATGCTGACACTAAAAACCTAGAAAAGAAGCGGGTGGGGGCGATATTCATTTACGGGAATCCAGGCATTAACACGAGTTATATTAGTCTCCATTACTGTATAAAAGATGTCATTTTCAAAGAAAAGGTACAAGACACACAATTAAGTGGGGTGGGGGAAGGAAAAGAAAAAAAAATGATGAGCAAGACCAGATTTCAATATGACACAGATGTTGGAACTATCAGACAGGAAATTTAAAATAATGATAATTAATACGTTAACATTTCAAATGGAAAAGGTAGACAGCATGCATGATCTTCAATAGAGACATGAAAATTATAACAAAAAGACAAATGGGAATGCAAAAAAAAATTGAAAGCATGATAACAGAGTTTAAAAATGCTTCAGTAGGTTTAACAATAGATCAATACAGTTTAGGAAATAATCAATAAACTTCAAGTTAGGTCAATATAAGTTATACAAACTAAAACACAAAAAGGAAAATAGTGAAAAAGAATATCCAAAAACTGTAGGCTAAAACAAACATACTAGATAATATCTAGCATACATGTATGTATTTGGAATCCCAGAAGGAGAGGAGAGAGAAACAGGGAAGAAAACATATTTAAAGAGATAATGGCCAGGAATTCCCCAAAAATTAATGATAAGACACCAAGACATAGATTCAAACTCTCAAAAAACATGAAATTAATAAATAAATCCACCCACACCCTAAAAAATCTAGACATAGATAAAGATAAAAGATAAAGATAAAATCTTGACGGCAACTGAAGGGGTAAGGAAAACACTACATACACTACACTACACTTATATTTGTTTAGAGGAACAAATATAACAATTACAGAAGACTTTTCACCAGAAACTATATGAGCCAGAAGAAAATATAGAGACATACTTAAGGGGCTGAAAGAAAAAAAAATCTATTATACATCCAATAAAATATCTTTTTAAAATGAAGGAGAAATAAAAACATATACATCAAACAAAACAAAACAAAAAAGGTATTGCCAGTACAATTACCCTAAAAGAAATGTAAAAGGAATTTCCTCAGATAGAAGAAATATGATACAAAAACCTAGATCTACACAAAGAAATGAAAGTGCTGGGAATGTCGTAAATAAAATGTTATATAAATTATACTGCTCTAAAAGTTAACTTATGTATAAATCAGAGTCAATAAAATGTTTCTGTAAAGAACTAAGTAGTAAATATTTTAGACTTTGTGAATCACACATGGTCTCTGTCATTTATTCTTTGTTTTTTTGTTGTTATTTTTGTTTATTAGGTTTTGTTTGTATTTTCTAGAGCATTTTAATATGTAAAAACCACTGTTAGCTTGCAGACCAGACAGAAACAGCCTTCAGGGAAGATGAAATAAACAAATGCTTCTCTATTCTCTAAATGTTTTTCTCTCCTAAGTTAAAACCCTGGATATTATGTATAAAACAAATAGTAGAAGACTCTGAAAGGTGGGGAGAAGAAAAAAGATGGGCTAGTGTCCAAGGGACCCAAGAAAAGACAGAGTGCTATCTCTGTTTGCTTTTCTTTTTACCTCATATATCCCAGGCTTGCAGTAGAAGAAGCTGGAAACCAAAAATAAACAAGCACAGATTTTTAAAACTCCCAAAAAAGCCTGTCTTCTCTAGCCAAAGAGCAGCAAAGGGGCTGCCCAGCAAGACGGAAAACTTTTAGACAATAATCTCTCAACTCCAGCCAAACACCATGTAAAACTGTGACCATGTCCTCCTGACACTAGCAAGGGCAAAGGGATAGTATGTACTTTAGCCCAAGCTATAATGAGAAGCCTTAATCCGCTGTCAGAGTGGTTTCAGAAAAGACTGAGTCTGACACTGGGACTTCCATCATTCTGAGCAGTAAGGTCTCACCACAGTGCCAGTGAAGGAAACATGGGAGCCTGGACTTCCACATCTACTGACTAAAACTACAGTTTCCTCCCCCTCTACAGTGGTATCAGAGGTGGCCTGGTGCAGAGTCATAACTTTTACCACTGCCCAACAGTAATGAGACCCACAGCCATGGTTTCAGTGCAGGCCTTTTGGGGGGCAGTAAAAATCACTCCTACTCCTCCCAGCCAGAGTGGTATCAACAAAGGGCTAGTGAAGAGCTGAAATATCGCCCCCACTCAGTAATAATGAGGAGCCTCTTCCCTTCTTGGGTGTCAAAGAGGCAAGTTGAAAACCTGGACTTCTACCCTCATTTGGTAGGTAATGAGACAGAACCCCTCTTCAGTCTCCTGATGGAGTAGTGTCACAATAAGCCAACAGAAACAAAAGGGTTAAATAAGATCCAGAGCTTCAAAACACAATTAAAAAAATGTCCAGGTTTCAACATTTCACTGGTTCTTATAACAAGAACCAACGAAATGTCAGTTTGAATGAAAAGAGATAAGCAAAAGATTAAAAAAACTGAGATGATATTTTTGAATTATATTACAAAGATTTTAAAGCAGACATCAAAAAAATGCTTCAATGAGTAATTATAAGTGTGCTCGAAACAAGTCTCAGCAGAGAAATAAAAGATATAAAGAAGAACCAAAAAGAAATTATTAAACTGAAAAACACTATACCTCAAATAATAAAATTGATGGATGGACTCTACCGTAGAATAAGGGGAGAGAGAAAGTAATCAGTGAACTTGAAGGTTAAGCAATAAAAATTGCCCAATCAGACCAACAGAGAAATAACAGACTGAAAAAAAAAAATGAACAGAGCCTCAGAGATATATAACATTGTAGCAAATAACCTAACATTCATATCATTGGAGACTGCAAGAAGAAAAGAAAGAGAATGAGATTGAAAAAGTATTTGAAGAAATAATGTCTGAAATTTTCCCAAATTTAGCAAAGTAAAAACAGATTTAAGAAGCTAGGAGAATCCCAAACAGGACAAATCTAAAGAAATTCACTCCAAAACATATCATAGTCAAATTTCTGAAAAGTGAAGACAAAGAAAAACGTCTTGAAAGCAGCAAGAGAGTAACTACACATTACCTAGAAGAGAAAATTTCAAATGACAGCATATTTCTCATAAGAAACTAGGGAGGAAGTAGCACAACATTTTTCAAGTGCTGAAATTAAAAACCCAGAATTATACATCCAAAGAAAACATCCTTCAGCAATGAAGGGGAAAACAGGGTATTCTCAGATGAAGGAAAACTAAGAGAATTTGGCACCAACAGCCCTACCTGAAGAAAAAAAAAACAGCTAAAGGGAGTTCTCTAAACAGAATGAAAATGCTAAAAGAAGGACTCTTGGAACATTAGGGTGGAAAAAAGAACAAAGGAAAGAATCAAAACATGGGTAAGTATAATATATTTTCCTTCTCCTTTTGAGTATTCTAAATTATGCTTAACAGTTGAAGCCAAAATTATAACATGATCTTATGTGGTCTTAAATGTGTGTAGAGGAGATATGTAAGACAATTATCTTACAAACTTAGAAGCTAAAAGGACCTAAAGGGAGAAGTTTTCTGTATTTTATTCAAACTCGTAAAGTGTGGACAACAGTAGGTTGTGATAAGTTATGTATATGTAATTTAATACATAAATACAACTAATGTATCTACACAAAGATACATACTCAAAAGTACTATAGATAAATTAAATGAAAATTCTAAAATATGTTTAATTAGTCCACAAAGAAAAAGGAAATTTAAAAAAACACATGCAAAACAGAGAGAACAAACAGAAAACAAAAATTTAAATGGCAGATTTAAACCCTAACATATCAATAATTACATTTAATGTATATATGCTAAATTCAACAATGAAAAGGCAGAGATTAACAGAGGGGATAAAACAATAACCCAACTTTATGCTGTCAACAAATAATTCACTTCAATTTTAATGTTATAGGGAAGTTGATAATAAAAGGAGAGAAAAAGACATATCATGCAAAAATTAAAAGAAAGCATGAGTGACTATATTAATCAGATAACGTAAACTGCAGAGCAAAGAAAATCAGTAGAGACAGAGAGGGACATTACATAATGATAAACGGCTCAATCCACCAAGAAGACATAAGAATCCTAAATGCATCCTCATCACACAATAGAGCTGAAAATATGTGAGGCAAATATCGATAGAACTGAAAAGAAAACAGACAAATGATTAATTTTGAAGTTGGAGACTTCAACACCAATCTCTCAACAATTGTTAGAATAATGAGACACAAAATCAGCAAGGAATAAAACTGAACAAACCATCAACAAAACGGATCTAATCAAAATGTATAGAAACCTCCGCCCAACAACGCAGGATTACACATTCTTTTCAAGCATCCATGGAACATAACCAGGCTAGACCACAGCCTGGGTCATAAAACAAAGCTCAACAAGTTTCAAAGATTAAAATCCTACATTACATGTTCTCTGGCTACAATAGAACCAAAATAACAGAAATAAAATGACAAAGATAAAAGGAAAATCTCCAGGTATTTGGAAACTAAGCAATACCTAAGTAAGTCATGAGTTAAAAAAGAAAGCCTAAGAAGAACCAAAAAACACATTGAACTGAATGAAAATGAAAATACACCATATCAAAATTCGTGTGATAAAGCTAAAGAAGTGTGTTATGATTCTGTTCAAGCTGCCATAACAAAATACCACAAAATGGGTGTCAACAGAAATTTATTTCTCACAGTTCTGGAGGCTGGAAGTCCAAGATCAAGGTGCCAGCTGATTCAGTTTCTGTGAGAGCTCTCTTCCTGACTTACAGGTGGCTTTCTTCTCACCGTGTCCTCATGTAGGAGAGAGGGAAAGAGAGGGCACTCTGATATCTCTTCCTATAAGGTCACTAATTCTATTGAATCAGGCTCTACCCTTATGACCTCATTTAACCTTAATAACCACCTTATAGAATCTATTTTAAATACAGTCACATTGAAGGTTAAAGCTTCAACATATAAATTTGAGCAAATATAATTCAATCCATCACACAGTGTACAGAGGGAAATTACAGCACTAAGAAAAGAAGAAATATCTCAAATCAATTATCTAAGTTCTCAGCTCAAGAACCTAGAAAAGGAAGACAAAAATAAACCTAAATCAAGCAGAAGGAAGAAAATAATAAAGATAAGAGCAGAAATCAATGAAATTGAAAACATAAACCCAATAGAGAAACAAAAAGTTGGTTCTATGAAAATTTCAATAAAATTGGCAAAACATTAGCAAGAAAGAAGGGAGAAGATACAAATGACCCATATCAGGAATGAAACGAGAGATCATTAAAGACCTGGTAGACATCAAAAGAATATAAGAAAATACGACAGACAACTCTACACGCATAAATTTGACAATTTAAATGAAACAGGCCAATTCTTCAAAAATTACAAAGTAGCATAACTCATGCAATGTGAAATAGATAATTTAAGAGGCCTATAACTACTAAGGAAAATGAATTCATCATTTAAAACTACCCCTAAAAAGTATCTATGCCCAGAGTTTCATTGGAGGAGTCTATCAAACATTCTACCCAATATTTTCTGAAAATAGAAGAGGAAGGAACACTTCCCAGTTAATTTTATGAGGTTAGTATTACCTTGATACAAAAACCAGACAGAGTACCATAAAAGAAGCTACAGACTGATACCCCTCATGAATATAGACATACAAAGTATTAGCAAATAGGATTCAGCAATTGATAAAAATATAGCATGATACAAGTAAAGTATATTCCAGGGATGCAAGATTAGTTCAATACTGAAAATCAATCAAAACAGTCCATTATCTTAACAGACTAATGAAGAAAAATCATATTAGCATTTTAATTGATGCAGAAAATTCTTTTGACAAAATTCAACCTTAATTCATGACAAAAATTCTCAGACATCTGAGAATAGAAGAGAACTTCCTCAATTTCATAAAGAGCATCTACTTGGTTATGAAAGATGTTTTCCTCCTAAAGTGGAAACAAGGAGCATGTAGCCACTCCTACACTATCACTCAATATGGTTCTGGAAGTTCTACCCACTGCCATCAGGTAAAAAAGAAAAGGCAAACAGATCACAAAGGAAGAACTGAAACTACCACTTCATGCAGATGGCATTATGATCTATGTAGGAAATCCTAAGGAATCTACAAAATAAAATCCTAGAGCTAATAAGTGAGATTAGTAAAGTCACAGGATATCAATGTATGAAAAAATGTTATATGTTATGATAGGATATGATCAACATATGAAAATCAGTTAGACTTCTTCTATATTCTAACAATGAACACTTGGACAACAAAATTTAAAATGACTCAAGAAACAAAATGCTTCATTTCTAAACATACAAAAGACTGTATAAATCTAAGAAAACATGCTAAATCTAACAAAGCAGATTTTGTGCACTGAAAAATACAAAATGCTGGTGAAAGAAATTGATGAAGATCTAAATAAATGAAGATAGATATCATTTTTATGTACCGGAAGCCTCAATATAGTAAAGGAGTCAATTCTCCCCAAATTATTATACATGTTTAATGCAATTCCTATCAAAATCTCAGCATATTTACAGAATTTTAATAGATACATTTATATAAAAAGGGAAAGGAACAAGAAAAGTTAAACATTTTTTTAAAGAAAAATAAAGTAGAAGGAATCAGTCTATCTGATTTCAAAACTTGTTGTATAATGCCAGTAACCAAAACTACATAGTACTTATGGAAGGAAAAACATGTAACAATGGGACAGAAATGAGATCCCAGAAATAGACAGATGTAAACATGCCCAACTGATTTTTTACTAAGGTGCAAAAGTAATTCAATCCAGGAAGGCTTTGCAATAAATAATTAGACATGCACAAGCAAAAAGAAAAAGAAAAAAATGAACTTTAATGTAAACATTACACCTTAACAAAAATTAACACGAAATGCAACAGGGACTTTTTGCATGTAAAATATAAAACTATAGAACTTGAAGAAGAAGAAGCAGAAGGAGAAAATCTTTGGGATCTAGGGCTAGGCAAAGAGTTCTTAATCTTGACACCAAAAAACATAATCCAAAAAAGAAGAAAATTGATAAATCAGACTTCATTAAAATTAAAAATGTTTACTCTAAGAAAGATTCTGTTAAGGGGATAAAAAGACAAGCTATAGACTATTAGAAAATATTTGCAACCCACATATCTGACAAGGAGTAGTACCTAGAATATATAAAGAATTCTCAAAAATTCAACAGTAAAAAAATCAAACAATTCATTTAGAATACAGGCGAGGACTTGAAGAGACATTTCACTAAAAAGAATATAAAGACAACAAATAAGCACATGAAAAGATGTTCAGTGTCACTAACTATTGGGTAAGTGCAAAATGAAACCACAGTGAGATATCACCACACACCTGTCAGAATGCCAAAACTAAAAAACAGTGACCGTACCAAATGCTAGTGAGAATGCATAGAAACAGAATCAAAACTTACATTGCTGGTAGAAATGTAAAATGGGGTAGCACCTCCAGAAAAGTCTGACAATTTCTTTAAAAACTAAACATACAACTACCAAACAAACAGCAATTGCACACTTGGGCATTTATTCCAGAGAAATGGAAACTTATGATCATGTACAAAAACCTGTACTCAAAAGTCCATAGCAGCTTTATTCATAAAAGTCCCAAAGCAGAAACAACCCAGATATTCTGCAACAAATAAATGGTTAAACTGGTACATCCATACCACAGACTACTACTCAGCAATGAGAAGGAACACACTGCTGATATACGCACCAACTTGGATGAATCTCCAAAGATTCATGCTGAGTGAAAAAACCCAATCCCAAAGAAATGCACACCATGTGGTTCCACTTATTTAACATTCTTGAAATGACAAAATCATAGGAATGGAGAACAGAGTTGTCAGGGGTTAAGGATGGGGTGGAGAAGCGGCTCTGCCCAGATCTGGCTCCTCTTTTCTGAGCATTAGCCCTTCAACATCATGGTAGGCCTGGGACAGACAAGGGCTGCTCTCAGCAGAACCAGAACTTGTCTCTGGCCAGAGAGAATCTCCAAAGATGTGTCTGTAGGAGTAGAATAAAGAGAGGTTTGACTCAAGCATACAAGCATTTCAATAAGTTACTCTTGATGAAAGTGATAAAAGTTAGGACTTTTTTCAAATTACCGAGTGTGTCCTGGCGTTTAGATTTGGTTTCGATAGGCCATGTCCACCAAGAAATTGCTAAAGTCAGATTCTTAAAAGAGTTTAGGTCCCTCCAAGGAACACTGGGAGAGGGGAATGCAGCCCCAGACACCAAGATGGGTGTGAATTCTTTTTTGACAGAATAGTGGTCCTATCACGGTAGTCCTAATCTCCAGAAAAAGGAGATTAAGAATGGGAAAGAAACAATGCCTTAATTTTGTAAAATGTCGTTCTTAACTTGTGCATTGTTTTTATTTTTTATTGAAATATAGTTGATGTACACTATTATATAAGTTACCGGTGTACAATACAGTGATTCACAATTTTTAAAGGTTATGCTCCATTTATAGTTATTATAAAATATTGGCTATATTCCCTATATTATACAATACAAACGTGTAGCTTATTTTGTACCTAATAGCTTGTACCTGTTAACCTCCTACCCCTATGTTGCCCCTCCTCCCATCCCTCTCCCAACTTGTAACCACTAGTTGGTTCTCTATATCTGTGAGTCTGTTTCTTTTTGTTATATTCACTAGTTTGCTGTATTTTTTGGATTCTACTTATAGGTGGTATCATACAGTATTTGTCTTTCTCTGTCTGACTTGTTTCACTTAGCATAATTGTGCATTGGTTTTAAATTCTAGAAAGGCCTTTGCACTCTGTTGACCTGTTCTGGAAATCAGAAAAGCAAATCCTACCCCTGAAAGGGAATATGCAGTCAGTAGTGTCTGGAGTGAGGGTGCAGGAGCTCACCCCCCAGTGGCCATTCAGACCATGGAGCTTTAGAAATACAGGTTAGGATTGCTTCGAGGGTCTTGCGGTCCACTCTTACCCATTCAGCTGACTGATGGGGAAATAGCAGCCCAGTGGTACTCAGTCAAAGCGTTCCCTGAGCATCTCCTCATAAACTCGGTCTCTCCTCCCCTCGCTGGGTGTTGTGCTGGACAGCTCCAGCCCCAAGCAATGTCTTAGGGTTGGGATGGCGCCAGGCCCTGTAGGAGGCTGAGAGGAGGAAGCAAGCCTGGGCCCTGTTGTCACAGAGCTGGCCCCTGAGGTGGGGAGAGGGTCTCCAAGCATGACAGAGAAAACCATGTAAAGCTGTCCACTTGCAGTAGAACTAGGTGCTGGAGCTGACCCCAGACTACAGGGGCTCTGAGAAACCAGACCAGCTGAGCCCACAGTGACGGCTGCACAGGTGTGGGTGGGTTCAACACCTGCCCAAAGCTTGGGGAGAGTCAGCTGACGCTTTGTGGGCAGACTGAATCCCAGCACCATCACTTCACAGCTGGTGCTGCTACATCGCCTCAGTGTCTTCATCTGTAAAACAGGCATCACTCTGGTGAGACCCGACATTGTATTAACCACGTCAGAACCACACAGTGAGCAGAAATGCACAGAGTGAGGCCGAAAGCCCTTGCCCAGCCCCTCGCCAGGCCTGAAATTCCCCTGTAAGCCTCATTCCCTAAGGGCCTATGGGAGCCATGGGCATTTAATTCCAAGAATGGGGATGGCTTGGGAAGAAGGCACCTACATTTGATGAATCAGCCCACAGCTCCCCGAAGACGCTGCTGAAATCAGTCCCCAGGACGGGACGTCTGGCCTCCAAGGAGACCAAGGAGGGTCAGAGGGGTCCCTCTGCAGGTGGTGCAAGCAGGCCTGGATGGGCCCAGCTCCAGGGCTGGCTGAGCAGCCAAGGCCTGCGGGTTATGTGACCGTGACTTCAGCAGGAGAGGAGACCTCTGTCCACTCATTCCCACTCTCCTTCAAACAGTTACTGAAAACAGGATGCAGTGCCCCTGGAACTTCCATTTTCCACGCAGCCCATGGCTTGGGGGGCACGGGGGAATTTGCCTGGATTTCCGCTGTCGTTCGCCATTCACCGTGCGTGTGACTCTTTTTCTCCATCTCTGCAAGTCTCAGTTTCCTCATCTGTAAAATGAGGGGCATAGGGCCTCACCTCTTCTCAGGTGTTGCCAGGGTTGAATGGTGTGATTTCTGAGTAAGAGGACCCAGTGCAGGCCGGGGACGGAGCAAAGCTGGGTGTTTCTTGTTGGATAAATGAGCCGAGGGAGAAAGAGCCCTCTCCACCCCAGCCACCCTGACCTCCTTGTCCTCCCCTCCTTGGACTCGCAGCCTATCCAGCGGGCCCCCGGACCCCCAGTCTAAGCCCCCACCAAGTGCCTCTTCCACGCGGCCACCAGGTCTGACCATGGCACTCCTCTGCTCAAAATCCTTCTGTGGCTCCTGAGCGCCATGAGATAGGACCCGCACACCTTACACTGAATAATTAGGCCTCGTGGGAGTGGAGCCTGTCACTCCCCAGCTCATCCCACACCATCCTGCCTGACCCCCTACCAACCCCACACCCCAGATCTTGGGCACGGTGTGCATTCCCCCAAAGACCCTCCCTTTCAGTCCCCCTGGAGACAGACACACACCAGGCTCAGCTCATGGGCATCTTCTGAACCTACCTGGGGTCTGCTGGGTCCTTCCTATTTAGGGACCCCATGGCTGCCAGGTAAATCATAGTGTTAGGGGAACCACTGACCAAAACCACCAGCCCTGGCCAGGCAAGATAGTAGCCACTTGCATGAGTTCTCTTACAACAGGAGGTCCTGGTAAGGAACGCAGAACTAACAAGCTACCACCAACCAGAAGAATTTGAGAAAGGTCAAAAGGAGAGAGGAGATACCAGTCCACATGTCCTCCCAGAATCCTTCTCGTTGGAATCCATCTTGGCTGAGCAATACGCGCACTACCAGGAAGGACCCTGAGTCAGAACGATTGGCCAGAGACAACCCAGAAACTAACCCCATCACCATAAAACCCAAGCCTGCGAGCCACGTGGCAGAGCAGTTTTCCTGGGTTTCCCTTATCCTGCTGCTCTCCACCCGGGTGCCCCTTCCCAATAAAGTCTCTTGCTTCGTCAGCACGTGTGTCTCCTCGGACAATTCATTTCCAAGTGTTAGACAAGAGCCCACTCTCGGGCCCTGGACGGCTTCTTGTCAGAAGTGTATCTTTTCACGTCTGTGTCACACTTGGACCATTAGCGGTTTGGGATGAAGACTTATGTCTTCTCTTTGTATCTCTGTAATCTCAGCCTGAGCAGGGCTGTTCAGTGGATGTTTGTGGAAGGAAGGAAGGAAGGAAGGAAGGAAGGAAGGAAGGAAGGAAGGAAGGAAGAAAGGAAGGAAGGAAAGAAGGAAAGGATGGAGGGAGGGAGGGAAGGAGGGAGGGAGGGAAGAAAGGAGGGAGGGAGAAAGTTAGTTAGTTAGTCAGTTAGTTTGTTTGTTAATTGCTAAAATGAAACCAAAGAGGGCCGTTTGGCCTACAGGAGTAGAATCAAGCTTGGCTTTGTGAGCCTGAACTTGCACAAACTAATCACAGCCTGTGAAGCAGGTTCATGCTCGGCCATGATGGCAAGAAATGAAAGGGCTCCCATCCATCTTGTGCCTCTCTTTTGTTATCCAAATTATAACATGAAAGGCAGAAGCAGCATAATGAGCTCCTGTGTATTCTTGGAGGGGGAGGGGAGAGCAGGGAACAAAGGCCTCAACCTTCCAGGAAGGAGGCTCCCTTATTTTCTGGGCAGCCCCGCTTCCTTTGAAAGCAAAAAGGGAGCACAAATCTATTGCCATGGCAACTGCTCCTAAGCCATCCTGGGAGGTGACAACTTACTGTAGGTGCTCCAGAAAACAGGTTCCCCCAGTTTCCAGGCCACACAGGAACAGGAGCCCTTTAAGAGGAATGACAGATCACAACTTTCAACCCACGGTCCATCCATAATAATGGATGGGAACATCTCCGCCCTCACCCACCACCTGCTCCATCATGGGATGTAATTCCCCTGTCCTGAACTCCAATTTGAAAGTAGCCGGTAACTATAAACCCAAAGAGCTGCTAATAACGGCTTATGTGTAAATAGACAAAAGGAGACATCACTCTTAGTTCACGCTGAACACTGAACTTGTGACTGGCAGAGGGGGGCAGCAGAGGCAGGCATATCTGGGTCCTCCCCCAGGAGTCGATTTTCACCCAAGAGTTACTGGGGCCCACTGGGGCCAGGTCTGATGTAGACATGGGGCCAATGACCTTGGCAAAAAGTCCCAGGTTCCAGATCTCAGGCCCCTTCTGATTGATGGACAGTGGCTTTCCCGGATGCTGCAGTGAGAAGGTCTGGGCTCAGTAGGACCCAGGGTGTTAAGCTATTAACAACGTCTGGAAGGTGATCTGAGGAGTGGGCACCATGCTGCACCCTTTAGATACATTTTCCTCACTTTATCCTCATGACAGTCCCACTCAAGAGGCATTTGTATCCCCATTTTACAACTGAGGACACTGAAATTTATGACGTTATATAAATTTACCCAAGAATAAGAAATAAGAAATTCTACCCCAAACCTAACTCAACCCTTACAGCTTTTTCCCTGGGACTCCCCCTCTCACCAATCCCCACGGCAGCCTCCCTGGTTCAGACCCCATCTACACTCAGGGAGACCGGGGACCTGCACCCCTGGTATTCTCTCTGCTTCTAACCATGTGACTCCCTAGGTTAGGCTCACAATTTTCCAGAAAAGTCCTTCAGAAAACAAATCTCGTCAGGTCACTCCCCCTACTTAACACAACTGCATCCACTACCACTTAATGCCTTGCTTCAGAGTTTCTGACTCAGCAGGTCTTTGAGGGAACCTATAAATCTGTCGTTTTGAACGTTCCCGGGGGGTTTCTGGAGATCCCAGGGCTTGGGTCCACATGGCATCCAAAGCCCTCTGATCCAGGCTCCACGTGCTCCTGCAGCCTCACGGCTCAGCCCTTCCAGCCTAGAATGTGAGGCCCAAATGATCCCTGACCACCTTGCTTCCCTCCCCTCCCAGAACACACCCCTTCTCTTTCATAGGCTCCCTGCCTCCTCACTTCTTTCCCTCCCATGGCCCCTCGTCCTCATTCTGCAAGACTCATGTCTTACCCCACCAGGCCCTTTGCAGGAATAGCTGCCCTGCTCTGTGCTCTCCAAACCCCACGCTGTCCCTTCCTGCAGCAGTGTCCTGATTGTCCCCCTCCTGCCAGCACGTTGCAAGCCCCACAAAAAGATCATGGCCTGCTGGTCTCAGTGTCCCCGGAACCAGGCACAGGATCTGCCACCAAGAGAGGCTTAAAAATAGAGGCAGAACTGAGTTTCCCACTACACAGCCTCTGCAGTTCACCCTTCAAATGAGGGCAGGCTTTTCAAAGCTGCCTTAGGACTCTCCCTGCAGGTAAGGCTCACCTGGAGAGTGTGGGATGGAGGGGTCGTGAGCGTTAGTCTGGGGCTGAGGCAAGCCTGGGCTTGGGTTCCCAGCTTTGCCCTCCACACACTGTGTGTCCTTGGGCAAACCTCTGCCTGTCTCTGAGCCTCACCTAAGAAACAGATCATGTGCTCTAGTTCACAGGATGGTGATGAGAATAAAGGGCTGCAGCTTACGTAAAGCACCAGGCACTCAGGGGGCCTGTGTGAATGGAAGATTTTTCATGAGCTGTTTTTCTGCCTCTAAAAATGTCCTAAATCCCTCCCCACCCCTCCCCCTTCCCCTTTCTGAGAACTTCTTTATCCGGCACTTGGCATTTTGCCCAAGTGACACATGAGAGCCCACAGGGGCTCTGTGCATGAGACAGGGCAGTCCCCACTGGCCTCGCACACAGCGGTGAGGGACACAGAAGAGTAATTGCACGTCCAGGTCCACCTCCTCATGAGGCAGCTCAAGTAGGCAGAGGCCCCGTTTCTCCTGACTTCGTGATCCATGCCATTGCTTTCATCAGGGAGTTTTCAAGTCCAACAACCTCCTTCCCCAGTCTGCAAGGGGAGTTTGTCCCACTCTGGCCGGGTTTGTGGGTAACCTACCCACTCAGCCAGGCCTAAGGAACAGCCTTGCCTGTGACAAAGATTCTTTCCTTGGCCAGACTTTACTCAGGCCCCCCAGAACTTTTCACCTAGGCTTATTTCTGTGCTCCTCTTTGCATTGTCCAGTTTCGGCAAGAATCCTGATGTCCGTCTAACCAGAACCCTGCCCACACTCAATTTGCGATCTCCCTTCATATCTAAGGGTTCCTTCCCCCCACCATCCCCCAGCTGATGTCTGATCCCCTTAATCTGTCTTACCCCTGATGTTTCCACTGTAGTAATTTTCCACCCACGGGCCCGTACCCTGCTCCCTGGCTATAACTCCCACTTGCCCGGGCTGTATTTGGAGCTGAGACCGATCTCTCATCCCCACGGTAAGACCCCATTGCAGTGGTCCCTACACCCATCACCTAGGCCCCGCTTTAGTAAAGTCTGCTTACTGTCTCCAGCAAGTATCATGAATATTTTCCCCTTTAATATCTGCATGGGGCAGGGACAGAACATAGCCATGGCCTCAGGCAGCCGTGCACTAGGGTCTCCAGGTCACAGAGAAACCAAGACTCAGCCCCCAATCCCCTCCCAGCTGCCTTATGTCCCATCACAGATTTGCAAGGAGATGTGTCCAAAGGGCATGGGTGGAAGAAGGGACGGAGAGCTGAGGGCAAGCCATTGGCCAAATCCAGTGCCACCACACCCTGGCTCTCAGGTCCTGGCTCTCTGACCCCTGATGTTAAAGCTGTGATCACGACGGTAACCCCACAAGATGTCTGGGAAGATTATGTTAGATCCCATACAACTGGTGCATTTGCTGTACAATCCAGGCCCTGACAAGGGACCGTTGATGCAGGGCACGTGGAAACACTGCACCACACAGACCCCAGGAGGGCAGAGCTGTCATCACAAAGCCCTGAGAGGTTTGTGACTTGCCCAAGGTGCCTTGCTGGGACATGGCAGAGGGTGTATTCAAGCATTTGTCTGAAATGCCATGCAGGGGCTGAGGTGTTGGATAAAAGGACTGTCTAGCTCTGAGATGACACTACCATCCTAATAGCAAATTGTAGAGCCACACGCCAGGGGTCCTGTTACAAGCTGCCAGGCCTGGCCTGAGCTATCATCCTATACTCAAGAACCAATATGCGGATGTTGTTTATTTTATTATTTACTAAGTTATTTGTAAAGCTTAGTGACAGAGCGTTTTGATTGCCTCAGAGCGTTTTGATTGCTTCTCAAACCCACCATGAAAGTCTGCCTTCCTCAGCTCCCCACTCTGGGCCATGACCTTCATTCCTTGTCAAATTACTATAACTGATCTGTACTTGCCAACCCTATGGAAATGCCCGTCACAGCTCTAGATTTTGAAGGAGTTGCTACTTGCCCATGAAAACAAAAATTCTAACTAAATAGGAAATGAAATTGTATGAGTTTCCTATTGGACCTGTAATAAATGACCATAAACTTGGTGGCTTAAAACAACACTAGTTTATCATGACACAGTTCTGGAGGCCAAAAGTCTGAAATGAGTCTCCCTGGGCTAAAATCAAGGTGTCGCTGAGACTGCATTCCTTCTGGAGGCTCTGGGAGAGAACTGTTTTCCTTGCCCCTTCCAGCTTTCAGAGGCTACAGGCATTCCTTGGCTCACAGCCCCTTCTCTGTCTTCAAAGCCAGCGATGGGAGGTTGATTCTCCCTCATGTTGCATCTCTCCGACTCTCACTTCTACGTCTCTCTTCCACTTGTAAGGACCCTAGTGATTCCTTTGGTCCACCAGACAATCCAGGATAATCTCCTTATTTCACAGTCGGCTGACTGGCAACCTTAACTCCATCTTGCAGCCTTGATTTCCCTTTATCCCGTAGCATAACATATTCACACGCTCTGGAAATTAGGATGTGAGCATCTTTGGAAGCCATTATTCAGCCATTCAGCCGACCACAGAAATGAATACAAATGCTTGGTCTTGGAAGACTTTTAGGGATGTTTGGTCCAGTCATCTCTCAAACCCCAAAATTCCCTTCCCAGCATTCCCAGTGAGTGCTTGTGAAATCTCTGCTTGAATACGTCCAGAGACGGCATACTCACTACCAAATGCCAATTCTACAGCTTTCTGGGCACTCCTAAACTAAAGCCTGTCTCCTGCAACCAGATCCGAGCTCTGTGCTTCGGAAGGCATCTGCGTGCATCACTCCTCCATCTCCCCTCTGCAGCTGCACATGGGGCTGGGGGGGGGGGGACCCAGGGGGACCTCCCCACCTCCCACCATTCCAGGCATCCCTTTGTTGCTCCACATCCACAGGCAATGTCTTTTCTTAAACATGGCAGCCACAGGAAACAAAACAGTAAAGATGTTATTAAGCTCCTACTGTGTGCCTACACCAAGCCCAAAATTTCGAGTGACATCCATTGGAGCCTATGAGGTTGACACTGTCATTTCCTCTTGCAGATGGGGAGACAGTTGTAGAGATGTGGAGTGGTTCACCAACCATCACTCAGCTAAGCCGCCGAGCAGGGGTTGCATCTAGATTTGCTCTGACCCGGAGCCTGTGTCTGTCCACTCTGTCACGTTGCCCTGGCCTCTAGTCCGTGCTTGCAGCTAGAAAGAGCACTGGATGATGAGACTGGAGATCTAGGTTCCATTCCCAGTGAACTAACTTACAGTGTGTGTAACTTGAATTCCAGTTTTCTTTACTATGAATGGGGCTGCCAATAACTCCGCAGGGCAGAGGCAAGGATCAGACAGGCCAGCAGGGAAAGCTTGGGAACCCATTAGGGGCTCAGGAAGAATTTGGGTCCTCGCCACTGCCGTGCTACATCTTTTGCTCTGTTTGCACAAGTTCTCTGGCAGCCTCATCTTGCTTCTGGCATCTACCGAGCTAGTTGTTCCTGAGAAAGCCAAAGCCATCAAGCCAGTGCTCATCCATCCAGCACTGAAAGGTCCAGAAGAATTCTTGATTGCCGCAGGGAGGTATTCAGTTTCTGGGAATCTAGTCCAACCAAGTTTCCAACATTTTTGACCCTTGAATGTCCTGTTTCCACCCAGCAAACTTGATTTGTGCCTAGTGCTGTGGAGGCACCAGAAACCCAGAGATGATGGAGGCCAGTCCCTCCTCCAAGGATAGAGACAGATGCGTGAACAGCTTGTTCCAACAGAGTGTTGATCACAGGGGGATCCGGAAACAGGGGGTGGAGCCCTTCGCCCTGCCTGTGGGAGCCCAAGAAGATGCAGAGGAGAAATGTCTGAGTTGGGGCCACCTGGAAAAACGGCAGCACCGTGCATACCAGACAGGAGAAACAGTCCACAGATGAGCTCTGCCCGTGCCTGAGACCCGAGCTGGGAAGTGACCAGAGACTGCAGTGCACAGGGAAAGGTGGGACTCGGGGCTTGAGAAGGCGATTTTGCCTTTGATGAAAAGGCTTTCCCAGTGAGAAGCCTTCTTCTCAGGGTCACCATTTGCACAAGTGTTTTGTCTGTCTCTTATTTATTCCTGCAGATGCTGGATTTTAGCGCAAATCTCAGAAAATACAGAACACCACAAAACCTTCATCTTCATTAAGAAACTCATGTAAAAATCAGTCTCAAAATGGGATTTCCTTTTGTCCCACACCAAGTGAAAGAAATCAGTTCATATCTTCATCTACAACCCAATGTACTCCTTCTCCATAGACTTTTTAGAAAGCTCTCCAGACTCAGGCTTGAGTCCATAATGAGCTAGTGCTGTGACTGCTGCTTTTTCTGTCTCTCTGCCACTCAGCGTCATTGGGACTGAGTCTAGGAGGTAATGCGGAGGCCCCATGGGGTGGGGAAGAGTTGTACAAGGGCATGGAAGATGCTTGGGGGCTCTGCATGTCCTTCTCATCTAACAATTGTGGACAAAGCCTCATCAAAGCCTTCACAAGAGAATTCTGAAAGAAAGAAAATGATAGCCAGTACACACTGATACCGGAAGAGTGTTCCAATTGCCCCACCCCTCCCCTACAAAGAACAAGAATTGGGTTTTCCGTTCACCACTGCAAAGAACCAGGGAGATTCTGCCTTGGGAGAGGAAGGCAATGGGAGTTGAGGGAAAATTCAACTGCACTTCTACAAACTAGCAGCAAACAATTGAAAATTAAAATAGACATTTTAAAAAACATGATTTATCAAAGCATTTAAAAAATGTCAAATACTTAGGGATAGATCTAACAAAATATGTGCAAAATCTGTATGCTGAAAATCCCCAAACATTGATGAGAGAAATAAAAGAAGACCTAAAACTACAGAGAAACACAATATGTATGGTTTGGAAGCCTCAACATTGTTAAGATGGCAGTTCTCCCCAAATTGATCTCGATTCAAGGCAAACCCATTAAGAATTTGTATAGGCTTTTGTGCAGATTAACAAGCTGATTCTAAAATTTGTATTGAAAAGGAAAAAATCTTAGAGTAACCAAAACAATTTTGGAAAAAAAAAAGAGTTGGAAGAATCTCCCACCTGGCCTAAATCCTTGCTATAAAGCTCCCATAATCAAGACCATGTGGTATTGGCATATAGTTAGAGGCAGAGAGCAACAGAAGAGAACTGAGGGTCCAAACACTGACCAACACATTTATGATCAATCGATTTTCAACCAACACAGCAAGAAATTCAATGGGGAAAGGAAAATCTTTTCAACAAACAATGCTGGAACAATTGAACACCCTTATTTTTTAAATGTATCATGACTCTGGCACCATACACAAAAAAAAACAAACAAAGGAAAAAAAAACTAAATGGAATGTAAAACAAAATCTGAAACTCATAAAAAGAAAACACAGAAGAAAAATATCTGTGTTCTTAGATTAGGCCAAAAAATGTTGTAAATAACACCTAAAAATCACAGACCACAACCGAAAAAAAAATTATAAATTAGACTTTCACAAAATTGAAACCTGTCTTGAAAGATGCTGTTTAAAAAATGAAAAGTAGGGCTTCCCTGGCGGTGCAGTGGTTGAGAATCCGCCTGCCAATGCAGGGGACACGGGTTCGATCTCTGGTCCGGGAAGATCCCACATGCCGCAGAGCAACTAAGCTCGTGTGCCACAACTACTGAGCCTGTGCTCTAGAGCCTGTGAGCCACAACTACTGAGCCCCCGTGCCGCAACTACTGAAGCCCGCGCACCTAGAGCCCGTGCTCTGCAATGAGAGAAGCCACTGCAATGAGAATCCTGCACACCGCAACAAAGAGTAGCCCCCGCTCACAGCAACTAGAGAAAGTCCGCGTGCAGCAACGAAGACCCAACACAGCCAAAAATAAATAAATAAATATAAATAAATTTTTTTTAAAAATCCACTTCTTAAAAAAAAAAAAAAAAATGAAAAGTAAGTCCACAGACTGGGAGAAAACATTTTCAAACGTATATCTGATAAAGGGCCTTTCCAGAATATATAAAGAATACTTGTAACTCTATAAGAAGAAGACCAACAACTTGGTTTTTTTTTAATGGGCAAAATATTTGAACAGACATATCACCAGAAAAGATATATGAATGGCAAACAAGCACACAAAAAGCCATAAAGTCATTACTCATTAGACAATTGTATTAGTCGGCTAGGCTGTCACAATAAATAACAGCCTGGTGGCTTGAACAACAGAAATGTATTTGCTCACAGTTCTGGAGCCTGGAAGTCCAAGATCAGGGTGCCAGCAGGATTAGCTTCTCCTGAGGCCTTGTAGCAGGCCCCTTCTCACTGTGTCCTCACGTGGCTTTTTCTCTGTGCCTGCACCTCCCTGGTATCTTTTTTTTTTCTTTTTTTAAATTTTTTTGAGGTATAATTGACATATAACACTGTATTAGTTTCAGGTGTACAGCATAATGATTTGATATTTGGGTACATTTTGAAATGATCACCACAATAAGTCTATTTAACATCCATCACCTTACATAATTACAAGCATTTTTTTTCCTGTGATGAGAACTTTTAAAATCTACTCTTTTAGCAAGTTTCAAAGATGCAATACAGTATTACTAACTATAGTCACCATGCTGCACCTTACATCCCTAGTACTTATTTATTTTATAACTGGAAGTTTGTACCTTTTGACCTCTTTCATCCATATGTCCCTCCCCCAACCTCCACCCCACCTCTGGCAACCAATGAGATTGTTTTTGTTTTTGTTGTGGGGGGGTATGTGGTTCCTTTTTTCTAGATGCCACAAATAATGAGATCATGTCATATTTGTCTTTCTCTGTCTGACTTAATTCACTTAGTATAATACCCTCAAGTTCCATCCATGTTGTTGCAAATGGTAAGATTTCATTCTTTTTTTTTTTTTTTTTATAAATTTATTTATTTTGAGGCTTCATGGGGTCTTCGTTGCCATGCACAGGCTTTTCTCTAGCTGCAATGAGCGGGGGCTGCTCTTCGTTGTGGTGCGTGGGCTTCTCATCGTGGCGACTTCTCTTGTTGCAGAGCACGGGCTCTAGGCACACGGGCTTCAGAAGTTGTGGCTCTCAGGCTCTAGAGTGCAGGCTCAGTAGTTGTGGCGCACAGGCTTAGTTGTTCCGTGACATATGGGGTCCTCCCGGACCAGGGCTTGAACCCATATCCCCTGCATTGGCAGGCGGATTCTTAACCACTGCACCACCAGGGAAGTCCCAAGATTTCATTCTTGTTTATGGTTCAGCAATATTCCATTGTCTCTGTGTGTGTGTGTGTGTGTGTGTGTATGACATTTTCTTTATCCATTCTACTGGTGGACACTTAGGTTGCTTCCATATCTTGGCTATTATAAGTAATGCTGCAATGAACATGGGGTGCATATATCTCTTCAAGTTAGTGTTTTCATATTCTTTAGATAAATGTTCAGAAGTGGAATTGCTGGTTCATATGGTAATTCTATTTTTAATTTTTTGAGGGAACTCCATACTGTTTTCCATAATGGCTGCACCAATTTACATTCCCACCAACAGGGCACAAGACTTCCCTTTTCTCCACATCCTCACCAACACTTGTTATTTCTTGTCTTTTTGATAAAAGCCATTCTAACAGGTATGTCTCACTGTGGTTTTGATTTGCATTTTCCTGATGATTAGTGATGCTGAACATCTTTTCATGTGCCTGTTGGCCATCTGTATGTCTTCTTTGGACCTGGTATCTCTTTATGTGTACAAATTTCCTCTTCTTACAAGGACACCAGTCAGATTGGATTAGGGACCACTATAACAGCCTCCTTTTAACTTAATTACCTCTTTAAAAGGCTATCACCAAATACAGTCACGTTCTGAGGTACTGGGGGTTAGGAATTTAACATACCAATTGGTTGGCGGGGGTGGGGGGGTGGGTGCCGCAATTCAGTCCATAACAGGAAATGAAATTAAAAGTACAGTGAAAGATCACTACACACTGACTAGAATGGCTAAAATTACAAAAAACGACCATATCGAACACCAGCAAGAATGAGGAGCAACTGGAACTCTCATATATTGTTGGTGGGAATGCAAAATGACACAGCCACTTTGGAAAACAGTTTGGCAGCTATTTATAAAGTTAAACATACACTGACCATACACCCCAGCACTTCCACTTCTGTGCATTCACTCAAAAGAAAGGAAAACGTACGTCCACGTAAAGATTATTCATAACAGCCCAAAATGAAAGCAATCCAAACGTCCATCAACTAATGATATTCATAACAGCCCAAAATGAAAGCAATCCAAACGTCCATCAACTAATGAAACAAACACTTGTGATATAGGCAAACAATGGACTACCACTCAGCAATATAAAAGGATGAAGTGTTGCACGGCAATGACATGGATGAATCTCACAAATATTAGTATAAATGGAAGGAATCAAACATGAATGATAGTACTGTAAGTTTACATTTATATGACATTCTAGGAAAGGCCAAATATAGGGAATAAATCAGGTCAATTGCTGTCAGGGGCTGGAGTAGGAGGAAGGCACTGACTGCAAAGGGCTGTAAAGGAACTTTGGGGGGTGATAGAAATGTTCTATATCTTGTTTGTGGTAGTAGTTACATGACTGTATATATTTGTCAAAACTCAATGAAATACACACTTTAAAGGGATATACTTTATGGAAATTATACATCAATAACTCTGACTTCTAAGAATAAGGAAGTTAAGTAAGATACACTTGGTATGTTACATTTGATGAATAGTCTGGCTGGGCCAGAAAAGGGCAAGGAAAAGGGAGGGCCAAGCAGAGGACTGGTGCTGAATGGCCCGAGGAGGCAGTGCAGTGGACAGAGGGGCCCAATGCCCCTTACCTTACCTGAAGTGTCCACCAGCAGGGACACAAAGGCCAAAAGTCGGTCTCCGGGAGGTCACTATTAGAAACGGCACCAAGAAGGAGCAAGGACAGCATCTCTCCTGCTACTTTCTGAGGATTAGGCCAATGAATTAGCTAGTTGTTCACCCGGAGAGTCGAGACCAAAGTTACAAGGGGCCAGAACACAGAGTCCAAAACCAGGTGAAACAGGTGGAAGAGTGGGCATGGCTGATGGAAAACAACAGCACTGGACCACTCAGGAACGTCTTCCAATAGAGGTGAGGTAAGAAATAAATAGGCCTCAGGTTTACCTGTTGCAGCTGGTTTCATGCTGACCCTTTGAGAACCAACGGGAACCCTGACTGAATGAAAGGCAAAGCGACCCACCCCAGCCTCCTCATTTTTGTGGTCGAGAGGATTTCCCAGCCCGACACATGTGCAGAAGGGGGTCTCAAGCCGTCATCTAGGAACCTTGGCTGCATTGTAATATCATTATAATGCCACAAGCATTGTGGGTTTCAGCTCCACCAACCCCCGTGGTGGGTTTTGCTTGGGTGCTCATGGGGAAGATTCAGAATGGTGCCTGGTGGAAGCCCAGATAAGAAACTGCAGATGACACAACCACAGGGGAGGAAAAAGGGGAATCACCCTCATCTAAACCCTGGAAGACTAACCCCATATTAACAACCTAAGCTACCCCTACAAAGGCGCAACTCACTTTGTGAGTTCTCCCATGTGCTCTCCCACACGTACTGTGCTTCTAGTAAACTCTGTGCCTGCTTTGCAATCTTGGTACTCTTTGTTGAATTCTTTCTTCAAAGAAGACAAGGACCAAGGTCCTTTCGCTTTCCAAAAACAGAGGTGAGAGCACTGAAGAAGTGTCCCCTGCACAGAGCGGACCCACAGGAAGTGTCTGCAGCAGCCTGCTGGGGCAGGGCAGGAGGGAAAAGTCTGTCCCGCATGGGGGCACGTGCAGCTGCAATCAATCCTGAGCTTAACACAGGGCTTGAAAAGAAGATACTCAATTATGAGAAGGCCATCTACTTTCCTTTTATACCTGCTCTCGGCTCAGAACGTGGGACCAGGAATGCATTCCTCTAATATTTATTTGATCACCCAATCCCTAAAAAAAACCTATTTCCAGGTGACAAAAATTAAAGCTCAGAGATGCTCAGTGACTTGCCCAAGGGTCTCAAGTGCTGAATAGAGGAGCTGGAGGTCTAACTTGAGTCTAAAGCTCCTCCCATAATATCACACAGGGCATCAGCCAGCCTTCTCCAGAGAATCAGAACCAATAGGAGATATATATATAGAAAGAGAGAGATAGAAGGAGAGAGATTTATTATAAAGAATCAGCTCATGTGATTATGGAGGCTGTCAAGTCCAAAATCTGCAGAGTGGAAATTGCTGAAGAAGCAAGAAAAGTTGATATCTCTATTCCTGACCATCAGGCAGGAAAAATTCTCTTTTGGGAGGGAGGGTTAGTCTTGTGTTCTACTCAGGCCTTCAACTGATTGCACAAGGCCCGTGCGCATTACGGAAGGCAATCTGCTTTAATTTCATCCAAACGCACACTCACAGAAACACCCAGAATTGTGTTTGACCAAATATATGGGTGCTGTGTCCCAGCCAAGTTGACGTAAACTTAACCATCACACACAACCTCTCAAAAATATTCTTAAATGAATACATGAAGACTTGCTTATTCGGAAAAAAGTTCACATAATTTGAAAAGTTGCATTTTTTTTTTCAAAGAAGAACCAACTTTTTCAAAGTCTTATACTTACTTCCATTAAAATTTTACCTATTCAGATCCTGAAAAATTTAGAAATCAAACAATAGTCCAACAAAGCCTGGACAGTGGCCTCCCACTGCACAATCCATGAAGAGAGCTTCTACTCTGGAGGGAAATAATAAGACAGTTTCCAAGGCCTTTGGCAGCATCAACAAAGAACCTGCTAATTACAAGCTATTCACACAGTCAACCGAAGGCAGGATGACTGTGATAATTGTTAGCTTTCCGTGCCCTGTCTGTGACCCCCTTGGAGACATGGGGCGTCTCTCCCTGGGCTGATGCCTGCTTGATGCTTAGAAGACAGTTCTTGCTCTGCACATCCCAGAAAACTGTCCTGTTCAGTCTCCACAGTAAACCAGCCTGACTCTTCTTCTGGGGAATCCTGTGACCTGTGCCGGGGTCCCTGTGGTCACTCAGAAGTGCTGCAGAAGAGAGAGCATGAATCCTAGAAAGAGAGGGAGTTGTGTCCGCCCACGGCCTTTGTAAAGAGACATCCGGGGAGGTGAAATCCAACTGGGGGGGGCGTTGAATGAGGTCTTAATCAGTTCAGATCGTGGCCACTGAGCTGTGAAGGAAGAGGGCAAAAGGGCGGGCTTGGGGGAAAGAACCCTCAGGAGAAGCTGGCAGCGCGTGATAGGGGGGAGGTCAGAAACCACCAGCAAGCAGAGGCCTATCATTAGGATAATTATTATTATTTATTAAACGTTTAGGAGGTGCCAGCCATGTGCCAGCTATTGTCACAATCTGAATCGTAGAATTAGACCAAAGGCCTCTAGAAAATTCTCCCTATCTGACTGGACAGGATGAAAACAGACCATGTCACTGTGCTCCAGAAACAGACCATGTCACTATGCTCCCTTGCCTGGGGAGGCAAGGACGTGCCATGTGGACAGAACCCAGCCTCGACCCCAGAGAGTCCTCTTGCTGCCAGGACTCAGAGGCTAGTCACATGGGGCTGCCTCCTTCTCAGCTTTGGCCAAGATCCCCACCAGGCCATTGTCACACACACCAGAACCACTTTGTCATTCTGGTCATCAGGTGACTCACCCATGGATGCTTCAAGGTGGCAGCTGGGTGGGACCTAGCCAGCTGCCAAGCCCCCTTCAGTGTCCAGTGGTCAGGGCGCAATTCTGCTTGGCCAGACCCTTGCCAATGGCAATGGTTTGAGAAACAGCCAATCCCTGCCTGCAGACCATCCAGCACTTGGGGAAGCTTTCCATCTTGATCTACATGGATGCTTGATCTAGAAGCAGAGCAATCCAGGAGTTTAAGAAATGACACTTGTCTGTGAAGGGGGACCTCAAAGGACTGAATGCTGGCCTCCTCATCCCAGCCACCGTGGGCTCCTGCACAGGCTGAAGGACCCACAGTAGCCAGTAGCTGTAAGAGTGGCTCAGGGTAACCCCCTCCCTACACAGAGCAAGCAGCTTGATTTCCAACAGCTTAACACAGACGATATTCGGAAATCTGTAGCTCGGAGGGTATATTAGTTCATTTCCGGGGTTTAGCTATAAAACACAAGCTGAGTTATGGCGTATTAGGTCTCAGGCAAATTCACACTGGTGTCCATTACATCGCATGAGATTAAGAAATATATGGGATTCTGGGGGCATGTATTCCACTAACCAAAATAACACACCAGCTGTTGGTCATATCTGCACGGTGGTTCCTAAATCAAGGTGAATGCACACGTTGGAGTGATCCCATCTGTGTCTCGGTCACAGCACAGTTCATCTGGGGCAGGAAGAGGGGGTCTGGATAGCTGGTGACTGTCTCTGCAGCACAGCACACATTCAGGTTTCTGTCATGGGGCAGCCGAGCAGCAAACAATCCCCATCACAGTAAATCATTTTGTTTAATGGACCAAGCAAATCCCCAGGAATGCAACATTAATGTCACAAATGTATTCCCTGGAAAAGCAGAAGGGGAGCAGGTTCCCTCAGAAAAGGGAACTGAATGGACTTGAGGACATGGGGAGGGGGAAGGGTAAGCTGGGACGAAGTGAGAGAGTGGCATGGACATATACACACTACCAAATGTAAAATAGATAGCTAGTGGGAAGCAGCTGCATAGCACAGGGAGATCAGCTCGGTGCTTTGTGTCCACCTAGAGGGGTGGGATGGGGAGGGTGGGAGGGAGATGCAAGAGGGAGGAGATACGGGGATATATGTATATGTATAGCTGATTCGCTTTGTTACACAGCAGAAACTAACACACCATTGTAAAGCAATTATACTCCAATAAAGATGTTTATAAAAAAGGGGGGTGGGCACTACTCAGAAGCCAGAGAACAGAAGGGGGACTGCTCCTCCCAGCCAACCACCAGCACTCAGAGTGGGCGCAGTCTTGGTTCTGAAGCCCACTTTCCCAACACACACAGATCTTCCAATGCCCACACAACGGCCGCAGCAGACCGTGCGTTCAGAGCGTCAGAGCTGGGAGGGATCAGGGACCAGTGTCCCAGTTTTTCAGATTGATTCACTGGGGCCTTAGGATAGAGATGTGGGTTCTCAGCCTTCCTCTCATGGAGAAAGCACAGAGTGTGCCCCCTCTGTATCCCTATTTCCCTGGGAAATCATTTGGAATGGAGGCCATGGTGGCTTTGGAAGAGGAAAGCAGTGGTGCTCAGGAAGACAGTCTTCTTACCCGGGAGTGACGGGGACTGCCTCCACCTCTCTCCCCGTCCCCCTCCTCTTCCTCCTCCCCCTCCTCCTCCTCCTTCTCTTCCCCCGCCTCCTCCTCCATTCCAGACCTGGGAAGAGCTCAGCTCAGCCACTGCTTCCAAGCTACACAGCTCATTATGGCACCCACTGTATGCAAAGCTAAGACACACGCAAGGGCTCTCTCTCAGGACCACTTGTCAGAACCTGAAGGTAAAACTGTACCCGCCCATGTCCTCATACCTTATATTGCCTGTAACATTGTAAGACACTTGAGAAGACATGTTACTGTTTAGCCAGGTGCCAGGAGCCCACTTCAGTCTATACCTTCAGATGCTTGGGCAGCATTGGAAGGACCCTAATCAGGAGGCTACACCTCAGAAACAGTTCTAGAAAGTTCTTCAGATATCACTAAGTCTGCACCAGAGGATGCTGAGTTAGCAGAGCAGATGTTAAAAGTCGATTTTTACTTGTTGAGATGAAAGTTTAAGATATGGGATTGGCTGCAAAAAAAAGAAAACTGGACAAATCACACCACGTTTGCACCTAGAGGAGGTGAAGGTAAAGGCAGTTCTTTTGCCCCTTTCCTGTTTGCCCATTTCTGTGCCCCTCTAACCTGGAAAGGACCTAATTAACCTGTTGATTCTTTTCCTAGATAAAAAGAAGTAAGAATGAAGAATTAAGTAGTTAAAGAATGGCCAGCTCTCTACCCTCACCAGCCCCCTTAGCAATCCTGCAGGCAGGTCACACAGGCAAGTTACCACCTGAAGAGAGAGTCAGCCAGTTTGCACACAATGGAGAATGATGCAGACCCCAACCTCCTGCCTCAGTGGTTCACTGAAATTCTTCCCCCTTTTTTCCCCTTTAACAACTGCCATGGCTGAGCAGAATCTTTGGAGGTGGTCCCTGGACACAAGTCCACCATCTTCCCAGATTGCCAGCTTTTCTGACTAAAGCATCTTTTCTTTCTATTGACACTTGCCTCTCGATTATTGGCTTTTGAGGGGCAAGCAGCTGAACCTGAGTTTGATAACCAAGGAGGAGATACAGGGGGTCCAGCAGTCAGAAGAATGACCAGGCAGCCTGAGGCCAGGCCTCTGGAGCAGTGATGGAGGTGAGGGGGGTCTCAAAGATCAAATCAGCAGCAGGTACCTGCTCCCCTGTCCCCCTCACCATCTGGGGCAGTGGCCCACAGTCAGCAGAGCAAGAACCAGGTTCCTGGAGGGGGCTTGGCCCTCAGGTTGCAGGCTCTTAAGCCATTTGGTCAGAGAAGTTCCAGCCCCTCCCTTGGCAAGATCGGGGACTGCCAAGGTATGGGCTACAATAGACTAACATGGTGGTCCCTTGACCTGTGTTCTGCCACTGCAGCCTTCATGGTTAGGGGGCCCCCAACTCCCTCCCAGCATGACTGGGGCTGGGGGCCAAACCCAGAGGGTGCGGCTGTGTGAAAGGAAGACGGTGCCCTGACCCACGTCTTCCACTCCCACCCAAAGGAGGCCTTCATGCCACCCTCTCTGATTTCTCCGGAGGGCAGCCTGCAAGGGACCAGCCTGCAGAGGTTCAACTACCTCTCAAGCAGGTGAGAAGAGCAGAGAAGTCCTGCAGGAAAGGACAGGGAGGTCCTGCGTGGTTTCTGGGCAGCTCTCAAGACTTGTCAAAGGGAGACTAACCAGGGGGCTCACGTGCTTCCTCCAGCACTTTTAGCCATTCCAGCGGGGGCACGAAGTGGGTGGAGAGTTGGAGTTAATCAGGGCTGTGGATTTTCTGAGAAGAGGAGGGGAAATCCTGGCTCAGCATGAACAGCAGGAAGGATATTCTGCACAGTGTTGCCCACCAAGTGCATTTTCCAGTGATATCACGACAGTATCTCCCACCCCACGCTCCTCTGCAGGGTTGCCTGGACACTCCTGCCACCGAGAGCCATGGACTCAGGCCCACCCCTTGGATTGTTTAGGGAGTGCGGCTGAGACTCATCTGCCATCAACGGAATGCAACAGACGTGGCTTCCCAGGCTTGGTCAGAAAAGCGATGGGGTCCTGCCCATTTGGCTGGACCATCACCATGATAGCCCTTAGTGCAGCCACGTGAAACACAGTTCGTGGGAAGTTCTGGTCTTCTCTAGCTTCTTCTAGAGGTCTCTGGATGATTCCATCCTCGAGTCACCGCCACCGCTTCCTGCAGCAGGGATGCAGGGCCGGATTGCTCAGGGATTGGAGGACGGTAACTGATGCCACTGGCCAGAAGACTTCTCTGCCCTCAACCTGGGCATGGGAGCTAGGGCACACCTGACTGGGTCTCCCGCTGGCACCTTCTCACTTGGACCCATGTAAGAACCAAAATGCTGGGGCAGGAGGAAGTAATTCAAACAGAGCATGAAAAGAGCTTTGTCATCCTGAAACACTCCCTTTGAAGGTGTCTGCACATTTGCCCTGGAGCTAGGTCTCAGATATCTTATTTCCACGGATGAGTGATGCAGCTGCAGGGGGGCTTGTGCCTGGACTTTGGGTCCAGACTAGAGCCCAGAGACACACTCCTAGGTCAGTGGGACATCACCTGCATCCACTTGCCCCTTCTCATTTCCTTCCTTCCATACAATTAACAAAGACTTCCTCTGACCCAGACGCTCCGCGGAGCAGCCTCAAACCTGAATGTATGCAGTGGGTTCCTCTGACCTGGCCGTGTCCATTCTGGGCGCCAGAACCTGGACTCATATCCTCATGTTAGGGAACCACTGACCCAAACCGCCTGCCCTGGCCAGGCACGATACTAATCGCTTGCGTGAGTTGTCTCACAACAAGAGGTCCCGATAAAGAACACGGTGCAGCTGCCAAAAACTAACTGGGAGAATTCAGGAAGGGCCTAAAGGAGAGAGGAGACACCAGCTCATAATATGTCCTGCCAAACTCCCAGAAACCCTCACGCTGGAATCCATCGTGGCTGAGAGATGCGCGCGCCACCAGGAAGGACCCTGAGTCAGACCAATATGGGCACAAGCAAGATGACTGGCCAGAGGCAACCTAGAAAGTTAACCCCATTATCCTGAGATTTTGAGCCATATGGCAGAGCAGTTCCCCTGGGTTTCCTTACCCTGCTGCTCTCCGCCCGGGCGCCCCTTCCCAATAAAATCTATTGCTTTATTCATTTCTGAGTGTAAGATAAGAGTCCCCCTTCCAGCAACACTCATGCCCAAGGACCAGTAAATGACAAGTCCAGGACAGGGCTGTTTGCCCAAGACAAGACCAAGCCCTGTCTGGGAGGGGCTCTTTTTTTCTCCTGTACAAAGAAATCAGACGACCTCAGGGCCACGCTGGGCTCGGCTCTTCATCACCGAAGCAGAGGGACCAAAAAGAAGATCTTGTCTGAAATACACTGAGTCTTCCCTGCTTTTGTCGCAACCAGTCCCAGGCATCTGCCTCTCCCATCAGGGGTGCTCTTTATGATGGACACTGGAGCTAAACACAAACTGCCAACACAGTCTGCTTTACAGGGAGACGGGAATTAACCTCGAGGTGCAGCTGCCCCTTTTTTCCCAACAAAACCCCTGGGTGGCTCCTTTAGTTATGCAAATATGAAGTCGAGATGGGGAATGCCCACCCCCTGCCTGGGGGAGACTCATTGCAGAGACGAATTCTAAATGCAGAAGCCTCAGACTCAGCAGCTCAGGAAATGGAGTGAGAGGATGCTGCATTTAGAGAAGTGTGTGTGTGTGTGTGTGTGTGTGTGTGTGTGTGTGTGTGTGTCCAGGAGCCTCTCAGCGTCCCAGCCCATCCAGGCTCAGTGAGGCCCCACGGTGTGTTCCCATCCATGATGGAGGACAACCCAGACAGAGGGGCAGGCACTCTGGACAGTTGTGTTTGCTTCTTTAGGGTTTTGGGAGCAGAGGAGGCCTGGAGGAGGGGGAGGGCTCCACTAACAAGAAGACAAGCCCCCTCCCCCCTCTCCTCCTCAGTCTAGGATGGGGATGGGGCCAGAGGTGGGTATTTGGGAAGGTGAGTGTGAGGGCAGGTCTACCCCTCTCTAAGAGAAGGGCTGGTTCACCTTGGACTCATTTGGGCAGAGATCCCTGAGGCAGGACGTGAGGGCCCTGCCCTACAGGGGAGACCTTGGTTTTCAGCTGGAGGACCCACGAGGTGAGATCAGACCTGGTCAGAAACCAGAGAGGAGGCTGGATTTCAGCCCCGTGTACAATGAACAACCCACCCACCAGGACAGGACCACTCGGATGACAAAGAGCCCCATTGGAGTCAAACCAGAACAGCCTTTGAAAGCTAACACACCTCCATCTCCTCTTCCCTGAAATATTTGGTGGACAAGGAAAGGGGAAAAATACAAAGCAATTCTGACATTTTCCTCTACAAAACCATTTATCTCCATTGTGTAATTTTCCCTGGCGATTGAATCTTGCCCCAATTAATTAGCATGTTTGCAGTAAGCTAAGCAGCTTTTAGCAAAGAACAAAGAAAGTGTGTGTGTGTGTGTGTGTGTGTGTGTGTGTGTCTTGCCCTCCCCCTTCGTTGGACCACAGCGGAGATGCAAACTGACTAAACCGCTGCTGGGATCCTCTTCTGAGAATGGAGGAAAATCAGGATGACTGGGGAGGGGAAACGGGTGACCTGGTGACAGCAGACGCAGAACAGAGAAGCAAACACTTGCCTAATCCTCATTCAGAGGCAGGGAGCCAAAATCCAAGGAGAAAAAGGAAACAAAGAACAGATTTCCCACGCGGGCATGCAAGCACAGGACTCCCACAATGATTAATGATGCAATCAGACCTCAGAGGCTTCTCAGGTTTCTGTGCAAATGAAGACAAAATTTAGAAAATGTGGCTGAAACCCAAGCCCCAAATGTCAGTGTAATCTGAGGAGTGTCTGCTGAGAACAGGAGGAGAATGCATCTCTGGGGGCTCCTCGTCCTGGGCTCAGACTGAATAGAGGGGATCACAGAATGGGGATCCCCACCACGGGAGGGGCCCAGGGAAGCTGGAGCAAAGCAGGGTCTGGAGCGTTAACTGAGTCACCCTCATCACCAGGAGGCTTAGGATAGGATTCAGGGGAGCCCCCGATGTGGGAGGGAAAATATTACATCTTTATTTTCGCTAACCTCTGGCTGAAGTTAGCGCTTCCGTCCATGATGAGTATGAGCCACAAACCCGAGCAGGCTTAGCAGTTCTGGGACTGTCGCTTTAACAGATCACAGGTGTTTTCTCTCACATCACAGGTGTGGCAGACAGCTCAGAATATCCTTTGCCTCCTCACTACTTTGAAATTACGGTAGTCATTAGAACTGTAGTAGAACTTGCTGTAAAATGTGTTAATGAAGAAACACATATGATACTGAATCTCAGATTTGCCTTTTAAATGTTCTGATAACTGTATTTAAATATAATTGGCTTTCTTGATAACCCTATGGATTTTATTTGATGCGTTTAAACCATTATTTTGAAAAGGAGACTAGAGGCTTCACCAAACTGTGATGTGTTTCTCCAACAAGACGTGAGTGAGCCAAGGTTGCCCACCTGCATGGGGCAGAGACACAGATTCTGCTCTCTCTAACCCCAAGGCCAACCCACGTGCACCCACAGAAGTTTTCAAAGTACAGGACTCACCTGTGGGTCTCTCTTCTCTCCTCCTCTGGGACCATCCACCCTCTTACTCCCCAGGGCCCGCTCTGCTTCCCCCAAGGACTCACATGGACCAGATTCATCCCCAGAACCAGGGAGTATGTAGGCTGTGTGAGTGGCTAGGGGGTCTGAGGGTCTTGCTAAGGACTCTTAGCCAGAGGGTCCAGGCAAGACCTGGTCTCCATCAGCCGGTAACTTCTGTGACTCACACTGCATCTGACACTGAAAATGGCTGATGAATGTGTGTTGAAGGAACACATAAGTGAGTGTGGGCTAAACAAAGAGAGAGAGAGAGAGAAAGGAAATAGGTCATCAAAGCTTTCTGTGCCTGCTGTGTGGGAGGTGTCAGGACTTCTACAAAAGGAGAGCCTGGGCCCATTCTTTGAGGTTCTTCCAGCGTAATAACCAGGTAGCACAAAAGAGAGAGAGACAGTGTGTTGAAATCCCTGGTCAGGTCCCATATCACGGATTCGAGGCATACCGACCAGATCCTTTGGAACTGCTGGATTTTTAACAATGTTTTGCAGTGGGGAGAAGCTTGAGCCCTGCTCTGTTTTCTCTCAGCCTCCCCTGCTCGACTACATGCTCTAGGGTTTAGGACTGTGTCGTAGTGTTTACTCTGTTCCCCTAGCGGCTAGCAGGTGTCTGGCATACACGAGGAGCTTGGACAATGCGGGGAATGAATGATGAACTTACTTCGTTTGTGGGTAGGGACAGACTGCATTTTCAAGTGGCAGCACAATCTCTCCCAGCCCACATTCTCTTCTCCCAGTGTGACTTTGGCATTGAGAAGGTGGGGTCTGTGTTTCCATTGCCTTGAACTTGGGAAGATCTGGAAGGTGATGCCACGTGACTTCCAAGGCTAGGTCGTAAAAGGCAATACCACTTCCACCTGGTTCTCTGGGAACCCAGCCGCCATACTGTGAGGAAACCCAGACCAGCCACTGGGAGAGGCCACATGCCGAGGTGACCACTAGCCGAGGTCCCCCTCATAGCCCGCATCATGTGTCAAGCACGTGAGCCTTCAGATAATTTCAGCCTCAGCCTTCAAGCCTTCCCAAGGAGACCCCAGACCTCATGGAGCAGACACGCCCTCCCCACTGTGTCCTGTCTGGACTCCTGACCCACAGAATTGTGAGTGTAACTGATGGGGGTCATATGCCACTAAGTTTGGGGGGCTTGTGACACAGCATGGGTAACCGGCTCAGGTGCAGAGGTGGGAGAGATGCCCCACTCACCTGAGAACAGCCAGGGGTCCAGGCCTGGAAGGATCACAACAGAGGGGGAACACAGAGGGGCCAGAAGGGCCCGAGAGGGCGGCACGCAAGGATTTCTGCCTGGATTCACACGGCCCGTTTTCCAGAGACAGTGTCTGGAGAGAAGAGAGGAGGAGATGCAGGGTCCAGGGGGGCCCCTCCTGTGTGCTCCAGGGCAGGCACAGGGACGAGAGCCCAGAAAGCCTGTGCAGCCACTGACCTGCCTCTCCAGAGCTGGAGAAAGGCTGGGCACCCGGGCCCAGGGGACGCGGCACTGCCATGCTTGGAGGGGTGCTTGGCGCCCAGAAGAGCCCCAGAGGGGACCACTGGGGAGCCCGGGTGGGGAGTTCTGCAGCCTCTAGCTCCCCAGCAGACTTCTCTTTCCCTCCAAGGACAGCTCCCAGGACCCAGAGGGGACAGCAGGGGCCTCTTAGATCAGACCAGGACATTTAGGGAGGGCACTTTGGAGGAGGCAAACCAGAGCCCCTCCAAATGTTGGATCTCTCTGAGCCTCAACATTTGGCAGTAAAGGTGGTGGCACCACCTTGCCGAGATTAGAGAAGATGATTATGCCAAGTCACCTTTGCAGGACCCAGCTGGCACTCCCTGAACCCCTGCTCCCTTCTCTTCCTGAGAACCAGAGAAGTCAGAGAAGGGAGGAGAAAATCAGCATCCCAGGAGGTCCTGCCTGAGGGGCAGGAATCCACCAGGGCCTCAGGGTCTCCCGCCTCCTGGGGCAGGCCACCAGCTGGGAAGGCGCGTGTTACTCGGCACAGCCGAGGGCCGCTGAAGAGGGAGCAGATTGCCACCATCCCTCCGCCTCCGCAGAGAGAAGCCCAGGGCGCGGTCGGCCAGGCTGTGTGTTCCTCACGAGAGGCACATTTCCACACGCTCATCCTCAGCCCTCCTGCTGGGGGAGGCGCCCCCATGCCCTCACACCCTCCTCACACACCCCAGCTCCCTCGGCACTGTTTCTGGCTGGGTAAGCTGCTCTGTGCTGCTCTCGTCTCAGTGCTGTTTTCCTGGACGGGTCTTTCTGTCCACGGATAAGTATCTGAAAGTGTTGTCAAATGACTTCTTCTGTCACCCCATGACCTTGCAGCGTGTTCATCTTGACTTAATTGTTTTAACATCCCAGCTTCACACATGTGGAAAATGCAGAAGCGCTGCAATCAGGAAGGAGTCAGAGCTACAGTTCCTGGGCACAGAGCAGAGGGGGCCACACAAGCCGATGGGAAGAAGGAAGGAAAGAAAAGGCCCAGACAGCAGAACACCCAGGGCAGGAAGGGCCAGATGTCGTGAAGGCACAAGGCCGAGGAGCTGCAGGGGAGTTGTGTGTCTCCCAGGCGGCATGCTCACCCATTCACAAGCTCCTAGCAAAGAAGCATCTCACTCACACACAGCTCACCTGGCCAGGCGCGACAGGATCAGTGGGGGCAGAGCAACGCCGCTGCCGCTGGCCCCAGGAGCTACTAGGAGGGAGCAGGACCAGGACTGCAGACACCAGTTCTCTTCCAACGTGTCCTGAGGCTGGCAGGACAGCCTGCAACCTTGATGCTGCTGGCCCTCAGCCTGGGGCTCCTCAGGAAGGGGAACCAAGCTCTTCTCACGGAGCTGGATTCAGAGTCATTTTAGAACACGTTTCTCTAAAAGAAAAACACAGAGCAGGAACTAAACTGGCCCTGGGGGTTGTGACAGTGCTTTCCACCAGGAGGGAGACCCCCCCTGCCAACCCTGCTGTGGTGCCCAGAACCCCTTCTTCAGCCCCTTCATTCACTCATGCCAGTGAAGCCTGGTCCCACACCCACACCAGGGGTCTCTGGAGAAGGTAACATCTTAAGTGATTAACCAGCTTGATTCCCTTCAGAGTTTGGCTTTCTTTGCCATATGTATTGGTTTTCTATTGCTGCTTCTATTGGGGGGGTCCCAGGACCTCCCTCAGTTGACAACTGACTAAAAGGACTCACAGAACTCAGAAAAGCTGTTAATACTCACGGTTATGGTTTATTACAGTGACAAGATACAGGTTAAAGTCAGCAAAGGAGAAAGGTTATGTACAACAGGTCCGGGAGAGACCAGGCACAAGCTTCCAGCTGCCCACTCCAAGTGGTATCACATGGACAGCCCTTAGTTCTCCCAGCTAAGATGTGTGATCACATGTGTGGAGTATGGCCATCTGGGGTGTTTACTGGGGTCAGTCAAACCAGCATGGAGAGCCCATGTGACTGACCTTATCTATTCAGTCTCCAGCCCCTACCCCCAGAGGTCAAACTATATACAGCAATGCCCAGGGCCTAGGCAAAGAAAGACAGGCATTCCATGTTGTCATGGGCTGAACTGTGTCCCCTCCCAAAATTCATATGTTGAAATGTTAACCCCCAGCACCTCAGAATGTGACTGTATCTGGTTGGAGACAGGGACTTTCAAGACATGATTAGAATAAAATGAGTCTGTTAGGGTGAGCCCTAACCCTATATGACCAGTGCCCTTATAGGAAGAGGAAATTGGGGCACACAGAGACACCAGGGAAGTGCAAGTACAGAGGAAAGACCATGTGAGAACACAGCAAGAAGGTGGCCATCTGCAAGCCAAGGAGAGAGACCTCAGGAGAAACCAAACCTGCCGGCATCCTGATCTCAGACTTTCAGCCTCCAGAATGCCAGATGTTACCTTTCCGATGTTTGGGCCACCCTGTCTGTGGTACTTTGTTGTGGCAGCCCTAGCAGACTAAGATAGCCTTAAGTCACACTGTTAGCATAAACTGTCTGGCATGGCCCAAAGCCTCAGGTAGACAAAGACCCTCTTAGCAGGCAGGATATTCCAAGGACTCAGAGGTTATCTCCCAGGAACTGGGCAAGTGCGAGTCCTGAAGAATTTTGGAAAGGGCAGGGTTTGTACAACTCAGGCCTGCAGAGAGAATCCTTTACCGTGTGCTGCTGTAACAAATAACCACAGCTTTAGTGGCTTAAAACAACTCAAAGTCATCATCCTAGAGTTCTGGAAGTCAGAAGTCCCCCTAGCCTGGTATCACTGGACTGAAGTCAAGGTTTTGGCAAGGCTGGTTGCTTCCTGGAGGTTCCAGGGAGGATCTGTTTCCTGTGGTTGTAGGACTGAGGACCCCGGTTTTGGTTTGGTTTGATTTTTGGTTTTGTTTTTGCTTTGCTGGTTACAATTGCTAGAGGCTGCCCACATCCCTTGAGTCATGGCCCCTTCCTCTATCTTCAAACCAACAACAGCAAGTCGAGTCCTGCTCATGTTGTGTCTCTCTGGCCTTCCTCCTCTGTCTTCCTCCTCCTTTTTTAAGGGTTCATGGGATTAGATCGGACCCACCTGGATAATCCAGGGTAATCTCCCCGTGCAAGGTCCTTCAGTTAATCACATCCGCAAAATCCCTTTGCCATGTAAAGGAACATATTCACAGACTCCTGGAATTCGGGTGGGGACCTGTGGGCGAGGGGCATTATTCCGCCTGCCACTCAGTCACCAGCTGAAAGCAATTTGGCTGAACAGAAGGGGATGCCAGGGGCAGGTGCCACACCAGCTCGGGTCTCCCTAACGCTTAAGTCTACAGAAGGCTGGCTTGACCCATGCAAGCGCTGCTGAAGATCTAAAGCCCTCCTCAGCATTTCAGGAAACTCTGAGGAGCTTTCTCATTCCTAGTCCTCAATAGCTCTGCCTGCCTCCTCCCACTGAATTCTTTCTCTCATCTCTGGGATTTCTCATCTCTGAGTCTTGTAGCTGTCCACAGTTATCACCTGACAATGATTAAATACCAAACTCAACCCCTTCCCCTTGATCTAGACACACCCCAGTGGGCACATAATCACCAAATGCACAGGCCCTTCTGGGCAGCAGGCTTTTCGTCTGTCTGGGAAGACAGGCAGGCCCCCGCGACTGCACAGAAGCCCTTGCCATGGCATAGTACACATTCTTGGATGGAAAGGTCTTTCAGCCAGACTGTCCCAGGCTGAGACCCTTCCCTCCAGTCTCTCCCCTCCCCCAGCAGTCCTCACATTTGCTTATGCAAAGCCCCTCCGCTCTGCATTTCCCACATAGGACCTCCTGTGTGCATCCAGGGACTGGCTAAGGACACCTGAGACCCCTTCCTCCCCCCAGCTCTGCCTCTGGCATGTGGGTGGGGGGTAGGATATTTAGGGTGCATCTGGGTACAAGAAACAAAACAGTGATAATCATGGCTTAAAGTGTTTATTGTGTTTTTGGCAAGAAGTCTGAAATTGAGTGGTTCCGAGACTCATTCTGTGGCTCCAACGCATCAGGACTCTGGGCCACTTGACCTTTTCCTCATGAGCACAGAATGGCTGCATAACATCCTCACATAACAGAAAGCAGGAAGAAAGGCAGACAGTGGCAGAAAGAGACTTTTTCCTGTGAGGCTCAATGGTTTTACGAGGGAAGAAAAGATGTTCCCAGAAGTCCCGAGCTGACTCCCTCAGGCCTCACTCTCCAGAACTGAGTTACACACCCACCACTGAACCAGCCCCCGATGGAGAAGTGGGATCATTACAATTGATTGGAACCAATTGTGAACCCCCCATTAGTCTGGGGGCCCACCATCCCCTAAGCGCATTGCCAAAGCTGATACCTGAACAAAACGGGAATTCTGGTAAAGAAAAAATGGCTGCAGTGCAGACAGACAGAAGTCTGAAAGCAAAGACTCAACAGCCACTCACTGAATAAATACGACCTGTGGCCTCTCCATGGGTCCTTTGATCTAAGCGCTGGAAAAACCTCTGTGAGCAAGACTTGGTCCTGGCTATAGCCTGGGGCATGTAGGGCAAATACATAACTGAGGTGCTATAAAGGACCACGGAAGACACTTAGAAGTCCCCGCATAAACAATGAGGAATCAGAGACTCGTTAGGAACTAGTTAAGAAGTTACTGCAGTCCAGATAAGCAGTGCTGTGACCCGGACTGGGCTGGGCATGGTAGGAGTGAAGGAGAGAGAGGAGGTGAATTCTGGACACACGGAGCCTAATAGGGTTTAGTGATGGATTGGATGTGAAGTATGAAAGAGAGAGAGACAGAGAGAGAGAGAATGGACAGAGAGAGGTGTGCAAGAGAATCTCCAGATTTCTCCCTGACCAGCAGTACGGACGGTTGCCCTTTGCTGAGCCGGGAGGAACTGGATGAAGGCAGGTCAAGTCTGAGATGCCCATTAGACATCCAGGTGGAGATGAGACAGGCAGTTAAGTGCCGAGTCCTGGGGTCAGGAGAGAGCTCCAGGATGGAGGGACACTTGTGTCTCAAAACCATGAACTTGAATGAGGCATTGGAGTGAGTGTGAGTGAAGATGGAGGAGAGAAAAGGACCAGCCTTGGGCCTCCCTACTTCTGGGTCAGGAATATGATCAGAGACAAGGAGAAAAGACAGCAAAGGGTGTCCGTGGAGCGGGGCAGAGAACTGAAACAACAGTGGCTGTAGGGGTGACCTACAGCTCCAGCTGGAGTGCTCCAGCTGTGTCACGTGCTGCTGAGAGCCAAGGGGGCAGGTTGGCACCCACGACAACCCTCATGGCTCCTACAAGCCTCAGAAGAATGGCCAGTGTCACCGTTACAGGATTCCTGACCATGGACTTGCACATCCCAGAAACCTGAGCTTCCAGGCTGCCTGTGTGTCTTGTTCTCCAATACGAGGGGTTCCAGGACCACCACTCATGAAGAAAACCTAGAAGAAGAGAGAGGACAACATAAAAAGGAGGGGCAGTCTCAGACAAAATAGCTATAATTTGATAAGCAGATCTCCACAGGTAACTTTAAGAAGAGAGACATCAAATTAGTATTCTGGGGAGATCTGAGAAGATAAGGGCAGCATCCCTAGAACAGGCTGCCATTAAAAGAAAAAATTCAGGGAATAAGAAAATCCTCTTGAATACTACACACAGTTTGCCAAAGTAAACAATTTAATAGAAAGATAAATAGAAAAAAATTCCCAAAATGTAGAAGGAAACATTAGCAAAATAATGATAAACCATATAAAGGATCAACCCAGAAGCTCTGACAACTGACTAATAAAAGTTCCAAAAAGATAGAACAAATAAAATAAAAGGAAGAAAAATTATCCAGAAAGTAATACAGAGAAATTTGCTGGAGTCAAAAGAAGATATGATTCTTTTGGACAAAAGAACACATCATCCAGAAAGATTCAAACGTCACAGCAACATCAGACATTGGAAGCACAGGGTCCCAGAAGGCAGTAGAGGGTTCCTGCAAGGTTCTGAGTAGAAATGTACAGCTGTACAATTCTTTACCTAGCCAAACTATTGGAAAATGTGAGGGCAAAATAAATATGTTTTTAGAAACACAATGCTTAAAAAAATTAACTCTAAAACTCACTTTCTTAGGAAGTTTTTTCCAGCAAAGTGAGAGTGAAAAACAAGAAATACGAAGATAACAACAGCTCTAAACCAAGAGAAAGGTAAAAGTCACCCAGGAGGATAGATGTGTTGCAGGCTGGGGACAGATCCCCACAAGAACAAAGGGACAAGGATGGAGGAAGATTGCTGGGAAGGAGACCTCAGAGCAGACAGACCAGCGGACAATTACAGAAATGCTGGAAAATCTATACAAGTCTTGGGAAATCTTGGGGTAAAACACACAATGCAAAAGCTAAAAATGACAACACAACAAGAAGAACAAAAAAAGCAACCAGAAGCTACAAGAAAAAACATCTCAGCTGAAAGGCATGGTGCAAATATGAAACAAACTATGAAACAAACTAAAGCCCGTGTGGCCTGAGCAGTTAGGGAGCAGAGGGGGCCTCCCTGGGCAGAGTTGTAGGGGGTCCTAACACAGCCAGGGGGCAGGAGAACCCCACCACACACCCCCGCTGGCAGAGTCAAGGGGAGGCAAAGCTGGGCATTTGTTCTCGGTTTAGAACCCACTTCCAGATCAAAATCACAAGAGCTTTATCCCTGGGTCCAGGACGGAAACAAAACACACGTATCCCATCCGTCTTGACAATATGAGTGAAGGCTGAGCTGACCAAGGCTGGGCGCCACCCCAGGGGTGAAAGTGGGGGTGGGGACAGAGCCAGGGTCCCAACTTCCCTAAGTCCAGTGAGAGACACGCTTATGGGCAAAGGCACAACCATGAAGACTCCAGGGCGTGGCCTGAGGCTGCGAATGGCTGGACAGAGGACCTGAGTTCAGTGACGTGACTCTGCATGGAGCAGGTCTTGGAGCTGCGAGCATCCCAACACCTCAGCAGGTAAGGCTTAGAGCTGCGCAAGGAAGAGGCGGCGGGTGTCTGTATGGCCTCCGAGCACACCCCCTGTCCTTCTCCCCCAGCCTCCCTCCCGTCTGGGTTGCCTGCTGCTGCATGAGAGCTGCAAGCAGCGGTGCTCAATGTGGTCCCCACAGCAGGCTCGTTCCTTCTCTCTCCAGACGCTCAGGCAGGCGTGATTGCAATGCCTCCACTTCGCCCACCGTCACCCCCCAGCCTGGACATGCCTTCCCCGTCACACATCCTTGTCATCCACACCCGTCCCCTCCCAGACCTGCTGCTTCCGAAGCTCTCTGCCATCACAATCCGGGAATCAGCCTTGACTGCCATGCTCCTCCCCCAGTCCCCATCCGTTCCATCAGGAAATCTGTGTGGCTTTGCCCTTGGAATATTGAATACCCGGATCCAACCACTTGTCTGAGCCTGCTCTCCCTCCATCCTGGTCCAAGCCCACCCTCATTTCACGCCTCCCAACGCATTTCCACGCTTCCCTGCCCCTGACAGCCTCCCCACGATGCAGCAGCCAGAGGAGTCCTTCTACATTGTAGGTCAGACCACCTCACTCAGAGTAATGGCAAAGCCCTCACAGTTAGGGCCTCTGAGCACACCCCCTAATCTCCCCCAGCCATCGTCCCCTCTGGATTGTCTGCCGTTCCTCAAACAAGCCAGGAACGGCCTCAGGCCTCAGGGCCTTTGCACTTTCTTTTCCCAGACAGCACTGAACCCAAATATACCTCTCAGGGCTCCTTCCCACCTCCTTCAGCAGTTGGGACTGTATCACCCATCCGTAAGCAGGCACCATCTCCCACTGATCCTGATGACTTTTTTTAAGGGAAATGATTCTAAGGTTAATTGAAATTAGTGGATCAATTTCCAGGACAAAATGTGGGAGCGTCTCACAGCTGGGCGTGTCCATGCCCACCAGGAAAGCCAGACCGCAGCTCCCTGGAGGACCCACCCCCCCATTCCTTTGAAGAGCTGTGGTGTGTGTGCTCACGGAGGGCCCAGAAATGCCTCTCTGACAAGCGCCCCGACACCCAGAGGGCACCAGGGAGTCCTGAGGAGCACACCTCTTGACTTCTGTTCCGGCAGAGCTCCGGTGGGCAGGGCGCTCTGTCTAACCTCCTAGAGACAGAAGGTGCTGGCCGGGCCAGGCTGGGCACTCACTGCACCCTGAGTGCCAGCAGAAGCCTGGGACCTTGTGCCTCGATGAGAAATGCCCTCGTCTCCGGTGCAGCTGCAAGCACGGGTGTCTTCAGGGCCTCCACGCAGATGCCCTCAGCTGAGAAATAGTTGCAGCCACCACAGAGAGGAAAAGACAGACAAAAGCACCAGCTTCAGGCTGTCTCCCTCCTCCCCTCACCGCCGCCCACCCCCCATTCTTCCTGCCTTCGGGGTGTCCTCATTTCCTCCTGGTCCCTCCCCCTTCTCTTTTGTTTTTCACCCTCTTCTCCTCCTGCTTAATTTCTTAAAAGAGAAGAATTTTGAGAAACCAATTACAGGCTAATGGCAGGAAAATGTAGAATTTAAAGTCTGAGAGAGCATCTTTTCTCCTTCGGGTCCCAAGTCCATCCATAAGAAGCTTAAGATGCCTGAGGACCCCTGCCCTGGAGGTATTGATTCTGCCCAACTTTTCAAAAAGCCTCTTCTTCTACCTCGGTGGGTGGCCACTGCCCTCACCACCCCGGAGGAGGGGTCACAGGGCACCTTTCCCAGGAAGCTCTGAGCTCGAGACGGGAGGAAGGCAGCCCAACAATTTGAAGGAGGAATCCCAATCCTGAACAGTCTTTTCCAACTCACTGATGTCAGACCTCCTGTTTGGGGAGTTTTGCCCCAAAGTGCGTGACATTCATTCATTTGATATTTACCAAGCCTTGCACCGCTTCAGGCACTGGGAACACAACGTCCCTGTCCTCAGCAGCTGACATCCCCCTGGGGTGACAGAAGCAAAACTAGTCACCAAATAAATGTATGTCAGTTGCACTGAAGTGTCAAGAAGCAAAATCAAGCAGAGTAAGAGTGGGGTGCGGGAGGTTAGTCAGGGAGGACCCTGCCGTCACATAACATGAGCTGGAACTGGAAAGGTGCATGGGATGTCTGGGGATGGGTGTTTCCAGCAGAGGGAACAGCACATGCAAAGACCCTGAGCTGGAGTGTCCCTAGGATGTTCAGGAGACTACAAGTGAGGCAAATACAGGCGTGAGCCAGGGCCTGAGGACCTTCTGAGCGAGACGGAAGCCCCTGGAGGGTTAGAGCAGAGGGAGATGGAGTCTGGCATCTGGAGCAGAGGAGGAGGAAGGGTGCAGCCCAACCCTCCCCTGGGACTCCCTCACCGATGCGCTGGCTTCTGCCCTTCCCCGGCTCCCACGGGGCCCCTTTCCACGCAGTCAGGATAGTGCCCTGACCACCCCACCCTGGGAAGGAGGACTTTGACAGTAACAGCTCTTGTGTGAAGCTGCATAATGGCCCCCCAAAACGTCCATGCCCTAATCCCCGAAACCGGAGAACGTCACGTCCTGTGGCCAAAGGGACTGTGCAGATGTGATGCGGTTGGATCTTGAGATGGGGAAATTATTTTGATTGTGAAGGTAGCCTGGTGTAACCACAGGGTCCTCATCAGAAGGACACAGGAAGAGTCAGAGAGAAGGCAATGTGGTGACGGAAGCAGAGGTCAGGGTGAGGCACTATGAAGATGGGGGAAGGGCCACAAGCTGGAACACAGGAGCCTCAGGACACTGGAGAAGGTGAGGAAAGGGATTCTGCCCTGGAGCCTCCAGAAGGAGCAGGCAGGGACCTCGGGGGTTCCTGAAGAGACTCTGCCCAGCATCTGCTCCCTTGGGGCTTCTGAAAGTGGGCACAGGGGCTCCAGGTACCAAAGCCTGCTCTTACTCTCCCGGCCCTGAAGTACGCCAGCAGGTCTGCTTCCAGAACCGCTCCCGGGGTGAAGAACTGCTCCATGCAGCAGCCCGGGTCAACACGTCTCGGAACCCTCCACAAACCTCTCAATGTCTCTGCAATTTGCACCTCACCTGGGGAGCTAGGGAACTTCAGTAATGCTCCCGCCAGAAACCAACACACAGTAGGTGTCCAGGAAATGTCTGTCAACAGCAACCTGCAGTCTCCCTGCTGTTAAGGAACAAGCAAAATATTCCTGGGGTTTTCCCCTTTCCATCACCGCCTCCCTGCTCCAGAAATGGACTGGGGTGAGCTCCGCTTGGGAGAAATGCACCCGGTTCGCTGCTGGTCCTGAGGGGCCGGCACAAGATCGTGGACGGCTCCACTCCGCAGTTCAGCGGCAGAGGGTCAGCGTGTAGCTGCGCGCACACAGGGCACAGGCAGAGGGCATCCTGCTTCCGGCAAAGGCCAAGCTGTGCACCCTGACCCACACCCACACCCACCCTGCAGCTTGCCCTCTGGAGGCCCCGCCCGAGGCACACTCAGCGCACACGGGACATGGTGCCTGGCCAGAGAAGAGAGCAAGCCAGCCCCGGTTGCCCCACCCAGGACCAGTGAGGACACGCGCTCCTGACCACGGTCAGCTCTGGAGGTGCTCTGGGGACGAGAAGGGTCCACCCCACCCTGGGGGGAGCCCACGCACACCCCTTCTCCATCCCGTGTCAACCTCTTCTGTCATCTCAGGCTCTGCTCCACCCACCATGCCCACTTGGCCACCAGTTGCTGAAGATGGAGCCTCCCGGTATTTCTCGTCTCTTCCCTCCTCTCCGCCCACTCGCCACTGTTCAGATCCTGCCTCCAGCACCGTGTACGTCCTCCAGCTCCTCAGCCCCCGCTGCTGACCCACCGAGTCTTCATGCACATCTGCCCGTGGCCCCTGACCAAGGCCACCCGCCGGTACCCCAGGAGAAGGGCCAGGTCTTCAAGGCCGCACAGGGCATCCCTCCTGCCTCTGGCCTCTGCGCCCTCGCTGACCCTTGCAGCGCCACCTCTGCACGTGCCTCTAGCAACCGCCCCGCCCCTGCTCTTGAGGTTGTCCCTGACCTGAGGATGTGCCCACAGCTGGGTCCAGCGGCCTGGGGGCCCCTGTGCCTGGGGCTGGTCCACCCCTGCCCTGTCTGCCGGACCGTCACTTCCCATACCTTGGCCCCCTCATCTCACGTCTGACCGGGCTCTTTCTGCGGGAGGGAACTGTCTTCCACCTGGGCCACCTTGCACCTGACACAGAACTGCTGCCTCCTCATAACACGAGCTCAAGACCTGTCCCCAAGCCAGCCCCATGCCAGCCGTGGAGGACGCAGGAAGGCCTGGGGGCTGGGCTTGCCCTGAGCCCCCCCTTGCACTCTCCGCCTGCATCCACACTCACAGGCACACTCACGTCCACAGGCACACACTCACACACACTCCCAGACACGCATGCCCAGGCACTCACACTGCAGAACTCCCGACGCTGCAGCCAGGAAGGCCGAAGCCCTGAGGGAAGGCGGCCACAAGTGGAACTGGACCCTCCCGGCCCTCATCAGAGCAGCTCCCATGACCTCGCGCTAGCAGCTCGGCTCCCTAAGACGTGTGCGGCCCCCTCCCTCACAGCTCACCTTTTGAATGCACCTGTCCAGATTATTACTTTTTTTATTTTAAATCCCCACTTTCCACACTTTTACAACCTAGGTGGAAGGAAGGATGGCTTTGTGCCGCATGGGCTCCAGGGTGAGCTCTAGAGATGGCTCCTCACCACCTGGGCCTTGTTTCTCAGCTTGTGGACTGGGTAGCGGCATCGGAACCTCAAAAGGGCCCGAGCTCAGACTAGCACTGGGTGTATCCCTCCCGTGTCACCCGCAAGTGTGCCACGGCAGCAGGAAGAGCCAGGGCCCGGGAGGAGAGGGCATGAAGCCCAGACTGCCCCCCTCCCCTGGGAAGGCTCGCTAGCTTCCGCCAGGCCAAGCTTTCCTGTCCTCTGTTGGTTGGAGCAGCCACGAGCCAGCCCAGGGGCGCGGGGAGGGGATGGTGGCAGGGCAGTGCCCCCCACCCTGCAAGTGCGCTTCCAAAAACGCATATGGGATGGAGGAGCACAGCCCACCTCTCAGGGGACGCTGGCACGGCCTGACATCTCCTCTCCAGCACCTGGGCCCCTGGGAGCCGCGAACGCTGTGCCTGGAACGCTCTCTGGTCCGCTCCGGGCGAGGCTACCATTTCATGCCCAGCATCTCCCAGAGCAAGCCCTCAGCCCGCCAACGTACGCAACTCCCAAGTGGCAGGAGCTGTCTCAGAGCCTCTCTGGGCCTTTGCAGCTGACGGCGCCCCCAGAGTTGATGGCTGTGCTGAGGGGAGAGCTCCGCCATGACCCACACGCCTGATGGCAGCGAGCTGCCTCTTTGCTCGGCTGCGGTACGGCCTCTGCTGGACCTGGGGCACCGGTGACAGTGTGGAGCCTCTGCCCCCCCGGAGCCCCCACTGGGAGGGGTCTGGGATGGAAGGGTCTAGATGCCACAGCGAGCACCGCTCAGAAGCCAACAGAGGACCACACACCGTGCTGGCTCCGAAGCACTCGCGGCCTTTTGAAGGCGTCCTGACCTCTCAGCGGGTCCTCCCATCCTCCTTAGCTGTGTGCCAGCGCCACTCTATCCGTGTGTGTGTGTGAGTGTATGTGTGTGTGTGTGTGTACAGAGTGCATGCAAACAGTCCACCATCCATGCTGGGCAATGACTTGATCCCAGGCCCCCCATCAAGCCCAGCATGTCCCTCCGTGTGGCCCCGAGCGCCCAGGCCACCAGCAGGAGAGGGACGGCCTCTGCTGGGGTACCTGCCGGGTGCTTCCTACAGTGTACCTCACTTAACCTCACCTAGACCCTGGCGGGTGGATACTACGATCTCTACTTTGAAGACGAGGAGACTGAAGCACAGAGACTCCTGGTAGCTGTCAAAGTTACGGGCAAGGTGCAGCCTTAACCTGCATTTACCTGACCACAGGATGACCCACTTTACTCAACATCACGCTGCCCTCAGGTCCCCTGAGGGCTTCTCCTTCCCCCAGACACTTCTTAACCTTAAATTGCTTCTTTTTGTTCCCTTTCTTTTTCTTAATAAAAATATTAAGAGGAAAAGAAGACAAAGGATACACTTACAAATTATTAACAAAAGGTTCATCTTTGGATGGTAAGACTCGGATGGGTTTTGAAAATAAATTTAGATCCTTTAATAAGGTAGATAAGACTAAGCCAATAAGAAAAAAGTCTCCCTTTTCTGCCCCTTTCCCCTACCGTGCCAAAAGCATGGTAGATGACTCCTGTGATGTCTAAGGTGACACTACAGTGCATGAAATAAATTATGCAGTGGGCTGGAATAATTGCAGGGCCCTTCGCTTCTTCCTTCTGCCCTTAAAATGCATTCTGTAGAGTGTGCTTTATTAAAGTAATCTAAATTTATTCAAATTCATTAGTCAGTTGCTCTCAAAATGTCAAAGACCAGTTCTCCAATTCAAGCCATTTCTGCAGATGGATCCGGGCACCTGAGAAGGAGGCACCAGGTCTTTGCCTCTGCCAGCACCACTGCGGTCTCTGACCAAGCTCTTCTCTCTCCATCTCTGACTTTGGGAGGTGCCACAGCAGGCACTGGGCAGTGGTGCACTGGGCAGCAGGCAGAGGGTGTCGCCAGGCCCCTCCAGTGCTTGCCCCTCGCACAGGTTAAGCATCATTTTGGCCAGGCTGCAGACATGCGTCTTGGTGCTTGTCCCAAAGGTCACAGGGCCCAGCGTTTCCTGGCACATTGCTCAGCACATAGGAGGATCCCCAAAATGTCTTTGGATTTTGTTTATGCTTACCAGGGCAAAATCTGACCTACCACCCCTGGACCAGGCCATGGCACAACTGCTCTTCACCAACAAAGACACATGCAACAAGAAGCCCCAGGTGATGGGACCTACTTCTCACCAGCAATGTACAAACATCACCATAGTTAATGCTCACAGCAACACTCAACCCAGGAGACGCCTATGCTGTCAGGCAGAACCACTCTGCCACTTACCGGCTCTTGGTCAACTTAAGCCTAATTTATTACACCTCAGTCTCCTAACCTGTGCAATGGGACATGTAGACAACAGTCTATAGTGATACGGTTGTGTTGAGAAATAGATCAGCTCATGTGTGGGGCACACAGTAACTGGTCAAAATGTTGAAAATTGTAATAAAGATGATGGCGATAATCATGGATAATCATAGTGATGATGATGGTGATGGTGATAATGGTAGTGGTGATGGTGAGGGTGCTGGTCATGATGATGAAGGTGACAGTGATGATGATAATGATGGCAATGGTGACGGGGATGGTAATGGTAGTAATGATGATAATGATAATGGGAATTGTGATAATGACAGTGATGATGGTGATGGGGAAGATAGTGATGATGTAATGATGATTGTGGTGATAATGGGGTGACGATGATGGTGATGGTCACGATGATGACAGTGGTAATGACGACAATGTTGGTGGTGGTAATAATGGTAATGGTGATGATAGTGATGATAATGATGGTGATGATGATGGTGGTGGTGGTGATGACAGTGATAATGATGGTGAAGGTGATAATGATAGTGGTGATGGTGAGGGTGCTGGTCATGATGATGAAGGTGACAGTGATGATGATAATGAAGGTAATGGTGACGGGGATGGTAATGGGAGTAATGATGATAACGATAATGGGAATTGCGATAATGACAGTGATGATGGTGGTGGGGAAGATAGTGATGATGTAATGATTATTGTGGTGCTAATGGGGTGACGATGATGGTGATGGTCACGATGATGGCAGTGGTAATGACGACAATGTTGGTGGTGGTAATAATGGTAATGGTGATGATGGTGATGATAATGATGGTGATGATGATGGTGGCGGTGGTGATGACAGTGATAATGATGGATAGCGATGGTAATGATGATACGTTGGTAGTGATGATGATGGATGATGAATATAAAAGTAATGACGATAATGATGGTAATAATGATGATAGCGATGGTGATTGTAGATCATATTACTTGTACTTCACGAGTCCAGAGACATTAAGACATTTTCTCAAGTTCTCAGAGTAGTAAAAAGATGAAGATCTGGCTGAGGCCACAGCCAGTGCTCTTTCCAAACACCCCATTACCTTTTCCGGATGTTCATTTCGATTCTCAGCTAGTTTCTCGTATCTATTATTCCTTCAGCAGCTCAGCAAAAGTCCTCCCCTGCCCATTATGATTTCATTCACTCTTCCTTTTTCAAGCATCTTTGCATCTGACCTTCCTCACACAGCCCCAGAATAATGAGCTGCTGCCACAAGGAGCATCAGAGTGTGAATAGCCAGACATCCTCACATCCTGAAAATCTGGTCCCTCAGCACTCTGAGGAGTTAATGAAATATGCAGAGGCCGGCGCTACAGATTGGGATTCAGAGGTCCCACCTTCCCTCCCCTTTCATTTTCCTTTTTGAGAATTTAGTTCTCCAAAGTCAATTTATGTTTGTAATAAATATTTAAGCACTTTGCCTGCCAGGCTTGCAGCAGCATGGGAATGCTCTGAGCTGACAGTCCCAGAGCCTCTGGCCGCCCTACCCAGCCCCACCGGGCCCCACCGGGGAGGATTGCCCCAGGAGGGCTCCGCTGGGACACTTCTGGTGTCCTCTATTCCCATGACTGCTGCAAAGAACACTGACTGTCTTCAGTGTCCAGTCAAGGACCTCACCCCATCTGGCTGAGATGGCCGCCACAGCCTCCTTCTGGGTTTTCACACACCCCTCCCTGTGTCAGATTCAAATCTGACCTCATCACGCCCAGCTTGAACCCCCACAATGCCCCCCTCTGTCTGCAGTACAAAGTCCAAAATCATTGACACCCTACTCCCGCCCCTGTGTGACTCCTCCCACCTCCTCAACCCCATTCCACCCTTCTTCATTGCCCAGAGCACACACAGACACACACACACACACACACACACACATGCTGATTGCACTTCCAGGCTTTGCCCCCATCCTCCCTCTGTCTGGGCTCTGCACCGCTGCTGCCTGCCTCTCTGGGCTGGGCTAACCCAGGCTCATGCTCCAGCTCACCCTCAGCTGTCAACTCCTCGGGGAAGCCTTCCTGGCCTGCTCCGCCCAGATCTCCCCGAGACTGGGGTAGGCAGCCCGACCCCCATCCTCTTGCAGCCCTCCACTCTGTATCTTCCATCACAGCCTCCATCACGTGGCACAGTACCTGCCCCTCTGTTTCTCTGTCTCTCTCATTGACTACGGCCTCTTCCAGAACTCAGCGAGAGACGCAGGACCAGAGTGGCCAGCTGCAAGGCTATGAGAAAGCACCTTAAGAGTTTGGCCCCAACAAAGCCTGGTCTAGAGCCCAATTCCATGCCCTCCCTACTTCCCTGCTCCCCTGGGCTGCTCAGGGCTCCCTGGCCTGGACCTGCCCCTTTTAGCACTTCTCCCGTCTTTCTGAAACATATCTGTGATGTCCTGAATCTTTGGAAGATGCTGTCAGGTGTCACAAGGCTCTAAGGAGCAGAGCCCATGGGCCGACAATAGATGGATGTTTAATGAGGTGACACAGGAAGTGTCTGCGTCCGTTTTCCATGTAGCGGATTTCCAGTCCAGTGGCACTCTAATCAATAACGCCTTGCTCTGGACAAAGGAGCCAAAAGGCCCCATTTACCAAAGCCATATGATTTCAGAACAACTTACACGAAGCTCAGACCGTCAAGCTCAGAGGCCAGGGCTGCATTCATTCCGCAGACAGAACAGGGGTCCCTTCCTTGATGAGCAAAGGAGACGGGCGGCCCCTCTTGGAGGATGCGCCCAGCCACGCTCGCTCTGTCTGGGTGTGGAGCGTCCCACCACGTACACAGCAGGTGGAGGGTGCCGTGTTAAGGAGCAGCAGAGCCCAGCCAGCACGGGCTGACAGCGGAACGTGGAGCCCCCCGGCTTTTCCCAGGCTGACACTCTGGACCCGTCCTGCCGGCTAAGTCAGCAGAAGCTCAGGAGCTTTTTGTTCTCACCGTCCCCTCTAAGATAGGACGGCCTGAACATGCAGTGAGGCCTGGGGAGGATAGAGGCTCTCGAAAGGCCAGCCTCTCCATGCCCTGGGGTGCGGGGGCACTCCTGAGAAAAGTGCTGTGGCCCTGACCTTCCCCACTGAGCAGGGCAAGGAAGGCAGTCCATCCCCGGGAAGGAAGTGGGGCCTGGATGATCCCAGCTCCCCACAGCAGGCCAAAGGGGAGGGAGGAGGCCCTAGCACCGGTCCCTGGTCCTCCGCTGGTCAAACCCAGGTGGCAAGTGGAGAAGCCGGCCAGCCCCACAGGGCACGTGACGGAGATGCCAGCCCCTCACTCTCACTTCCCGGCCAGCTGTGAGTGGGAAGGCAACACCGGTCAGCTCTGAGCCTGTAGGAAATGGATTTTGCACAGTCCACCCACCTCTGAATTCGTGAACGGGTGGGTGTGTTCAGGGCTACTTACAAGGCAGAGTGTCAAGCAGCCCAGAGCCCAGAGCTCAGGGAAATGTCCCTCCAGAATCCAAAAGAGAAACCCCCCTGGGCAGTGGCCCTTGAGGACTGAGGAAGGAATACTGACCCCACTGCCCCGCCCACTTTGGAGGCCACCCATTAGCACTGCTATTACTGAGGGAAGTGTGTTATTGGCCCCATTTTACAGATGAGAACACTGAGGCTAAGAGAGCTTAAGAAGCCTGGCCAAGGAACCAGAACCCAGGAGTGGCACGTGGCGGGGAGGGCCTTTCTGGCCGCGTGGCTGGGCCTCCCTGCAGCATTGACTGCAAAGCTGCACGCTGTAGGCGACCTCACAGGGCTGCCACGTGGACTAGTGTGGAAGCCTGCACAGTGGCCAGGGTATGCGGGGTACAGGCACCGGGGACAGAGTAGCTGACTGAACAAACCAAGTGCTTGCTCATGTGCTGTTCCCGCTCCCGTGTGGGGAGACTCGAAAATGCCAACAGGCAAATGAAGATAAGCTGGGCCAGCTAATAGCAAGTGCAGTGGAGAAAAACACACAGGGTGGGTGATGGGGAGGGCAAGCAGGGTGGGCAACTGCGCAGATCGGGGGACACAGAAAGCCCCTGGTGCCCCCTGAGACCCAAAGGAAGAAGGAAGCAAGCGTGTGGACGTCCGCGGCAGAGGGCCACCAGGGCATAGGCTCTGGGACACCGTGAGCAGGGCACCCACAAGGTCAGGTGGGCCTGTGGCTGGGGGCAGGCTGCAGGGAGGGCCGGTAGGGCCGTCTTCACGTGTTTGAGGACCTCGGGTCTCGCTCAGGAGGTGGGAGCAGAAGAGGGCCCCGGTGTGGCTCAGGTGTAACAGCGCCCCTCCCGCCGCTGTGCCAGGCATAGACAACAGGGGACAGAGTGAAAGCAGCACAGCCACGTGGGCAGCCATGGCGGCCACCTCGGCCGGGGTGGCTGGACACTTGGACCAGGGCGAATGAGGGAGGTGGGAGGAGAGGTCCGATTCTGGATGTACTTGCAGATATGGGAGATCAGAGGAGAGGGGGCAAGATGGCCCGAGACTTCCAACCTGAGCATCTAGAAGGATGGAGATGGTTCTCCCTGATCCACTTAACACCTAAGAGATCCTGTTCCTTCCCTCCGGACACTATCCATGGGGGCCGTGGGCCTGTGCAGGGAGCCCCCGCTGGACCCTGGGAGCCAGCTCGTCCCGGAGCCACCGCAGGCGCTCCCCCCTCCCCCACTCCCTGAGCTCTCCCGGCCTTGGAAACAGTGAAACCGCATTTGCGTCTGAGCCTCCCCAGGCAGGCAGCTGGCCAGGTGAGTTCTCAAGGACGTGCCCGGCTTGCTTTTTCTCGCCTGCTCCACGTTGCCCACCTTGTCGTCTTACGTGCGATGCTGCTTCGCGGGGATGGCTGCACACACAGACCCGGGTTCTGTCTGGCGGGAACCGCGGACCGACTGGGTCTGAGGGCCGAGGCCGCGGTAACGCTGAGAGAATGCCGAGTTTACTTCGCAGTCAATCTCGGCAAACGCTCATCTCTCCTGAAAATCCCGCCAGAACGTTAGTGTGCTGCACTTTTCCATAACCAACTTAGCGGCTGCTGCCAGGCCAGGGCGGCTGAAACGCTCCGGCAGTCAGCTGTGTGCAGAGGTAAAACGTAAATGGTCCCGCCCGTGTCTCACTCCTCTGGATTAAGCCGTCTGCGGTCCAGGAAAAGTGCAGGCCTTAACCAACAGCTGCTTCGGCGCCCAAGCAGTTCTCAGGGGCAGAACGTCCCTGCCTCAGGGCAGCCCTGGGCGCTCTCCTCCAGGTCTTGCTTACCTCCCCGTGGCTGCCCTGGGCCTGACGACAGGGATCTGGCTTCCACAACCCAGATTTCACCAGGTTCTGGTGACTTCACCCCACTCAGCCTTACTTCCCAGATCTCCACGGGCACAGAAACCGCAGCCCGTCCTTCTGGGGTAGGAGCACTGCAGACCCAGGCCAAGAGCTGGTCAAGGTGGGCCAGTATCCGGCCTCGAACGGGGGTGGCTCTCCTTAAACTTTCATCCAGTTCTCGTTTCCAGTCCCTCCCCAAAACCCCTCCTTCAACTCTAGAGCCTTTCTGGGGTTTTGTACCAATAACAGATGGCCAGCTTTCAGCTTCCTCGGGTCTGCAAAGCCACTTACCCCTTCTCCATCCACGTGCAGGCTTCCAAAGTGTGCCAAACTCCTCTTGCCTAGGACCGTGTCCTTCCTGGCCTCTTCTTGTTCTTGGGAATTTATACTCTTTTTACTCCTTTCCTTGTCATTTAAATAAAATTTTGATAGGAGACAGAATTCTGTGTAAGTTCCATTTTCCTTGCTTAAAAAGAAGCCCCTTTGGGACTTCCCTGGTGGTCCAGTGGTTAAGAATCCGCCCTCCAATGCAGGGGATGCGGGTTCGATCTCTGGTCGGGGAACTAAGATCCCACATGTCGCGGGGCAACTAAGCCCGCACAGCAACTAGAGAAGCCTGTGTAGCACAGCTAAGAGCCCCCGTGCCGCAGCGAAGATCCCATGTGCTGCACGTGCCCAACGCAGTCAAATAAATAAATACATAAATTTTAAAAAATAAATTAATTAAATTTAAAAAATAAAATAAAAACAAGGCTTCTCTGGTGGCACAGTGGTTAAGAATCTGCCTGTCAATGCAGGGGGCATGGGTTCAAGACCTGGTCCGGGAAGATCATACATGCCGCGGGGCAACTAAGCCCGTGCGCCACAGCTACTGAGCCTGCGCTCTAGAGCCCGCGAGCCTCAGCTATTGAAGCCCACACACCTAGAGCCCGTGCACCGCAACGAAGAGTAGCCCCCACTCGCTGCAACTAGAGAAAGCCCGTGCGCAGCAACAAAGACCCAACTCAGCCAAAAATAAATAAATAAGTAAATTTATTAAAAAAAAAAAAAAAAAACAGTGGATTGGGGGATAAAAAAAGAAGCCCCTTCTTGCCTTTTGGAAACCTTTCCCTAAAGTTTTTAGTTTTTGATTGCTGTGCAGATCCATTCAGCACACACACATCAGAGGTGCCACGGTGCCAGGTGCGGGGGGGATTCAGAGGGACTCACAGCCCAGGGGGGTGGGGATGGCACAGATGGTGACAGGCAGTTCAATGCACACACACGGAGGAGCCCCGTGGGGGGTCGGGAAGGGGCAGACGCTCTCTTCTGAGCTGAAGGTGGCCTGGGGACTGGGCCGGGGCGGAGCAGCTCGAGAGCCTACCATCCAGGCGCACTCCCCCCAGGCCCGCCCCATGCGGGGGGCTGAGTCAGACCCCCAGGCTCGCCCACCCCGCCTTTGGGATGTGAGCCCCACCTTCCCTGCCAGCCCATCCGTCCTCCTCCCAGACCCTACAACCGCGGAGCTCTGCCTCGCTCTGTCTCACCTCCAGCCTCTGCACCTGCTGTTCCAGTGTCCCCCTTGCCCATGACTGTCCCATTTCTTTCATGTCCAGCTCTGCCCTGCGCACCTGGACCCCCTCCTATCTGCCTCCACAGGCCCCTGTGCTTCATTCTGCCCAACCGTTGGCCAGCAGAGCCGTCCTTGTCCTCCCATGTCATGCTCACCCCCCAAAGCCGCCGTTCTCCAGGACCAGACCCATGCAGTTGGAGCTCAGTGGCTGGCTGGTGTGTCCAGAGGGCAAGGCATGGCTGACTCTTGCTGAGCACAGTTGACTGCGGGCAGTAGGAGCCAGAGGCCGGAGCCAGCAGGCAGTCAAGGGGCTGGACGTGTCTCCAGACACGCCAACCCCCGGCCCAGCCCCTACTCAGGGCTCCGTAACTCAGGGGTGGGATGTCTGTCGGCCCCGGACACACAGCAGCTTGTGGTCACTGGGGCGCCTGCTCTCCCTTGGGAAGTCCACCCTATACTGCGCGCTGGGCTGAGCACTTAGTGGGCTCTCTTCACCAGATGTGGGACAAGGGCAGGATTTCCCTCATTTTTGCTTCAAGACCTAGCAAGGGTGGCGCTGCTGTTTTTGTAAAATAACTTGCCCACATTGTGCTTCCCAGCTCCAGGCCCTGCCGGGGCAGGGGGCTTGGTCCACTCTGGGCACCTCCACAAAGGAGAAGCTCTAGCTCCGGGCTGCCCACCTGGCAGAGAGGAACCCCCCCTGGCCTGGAGGCTCATGCAGAGCAACCCCAGGGAGAACAGTGAGGGCAGGTGGCTGCATCTGTCCTTGTTCCAGAGGGAGGGCGCACAGCCATAGAGGGTGACAGGGGCAGTGCAGAGCCTCTGCTGCCTGGACCACCCAAGCAAGGGCGGGAAGGGTCCACGCCAGCTCACCCTCTCAAGTGGGGAAACTGAGCACGGCGGTGGCAATCCAGGCCTGGGCTCCTGCTGTCTGGCTTGTAGCCCCTCGAGTGCTGTGCGTGACCACCCCTCCCTCCCCCAGCGAACGCCCATCACTCTCTTCCTCTCTCTGCCCTTTGCTCCCTTCCCCTGGTTTCCACATTGACTTTTCTTCTGGTTTTCACAGTGATGCCTGCGCTGTGCGCTGCGGCCCAGGGGCTCCTGGGGGTCCACAGACTCACTGTCCGGGGCGGCCCTGGAGGCCAGGAGGCCCTGCATGTAGAGCGAAGTGGGCCAGCGCTCAGCACCGCGGGTCTGCAGCTCCAGCTGCAAAGGTGCTGGCCTCGGGCTTGCCGGCCTTTGCTTTCATGGCAGCTTCCCCTGCCCCCCCCCTTTCCTGTCCCTTCTTCTAAGTTCACCTACTTGCCTTCCTCCCGCCTCTCCCACTTTCTTCCAAACCAGCAGAATGTTACCTCCTCCTTCCTTTGGAAGGAAAAGAAAGTATGTGTAGGCGAGGAAGCCAGCTCCTTCAGACAGCCCAGGCAAGATGCCTGGGCTGCCTATCAAAATTGATTTCGAAAGATAATTCTATTTTGAGCGAAAGAATAATGAAAAGACATCCCCAGCTGGCCTGGAAACACCCCGATTCCCATCAGCCTGGGTGCCTGGGCCCCGCTCTGAGCTCCTCCAGCGGGCACCACGCTGCCCTGCCCGGTGGTCTCTTGTCCCCACCCCCCATCTTCCCCTGGCGTGCTCCGAGCCCGCGCCCACGCTTCTCTGCTCTGTGGTGGTGAGGAATGAGGGGCGCCAGTTATAACCACCGGCCTCTGTGCAGGGGGCGTGCAGCGCGGGGTCCCACCATAGGACCTGGCACCTTCAGCCGGCGCCTACGGAATGTCTGAGCAGCCTCGCGCCAGGCACAGCAACGGGAGGAACGTGGATTTGCTGCCGCACCGACCAGGCTTGCTGGGTTATTTGAGGACTAAAGTGACAAAGCTGGTGGCGGGGGAGGCCTGGAACCCGGTCTCTGCCTGTGGCGGCAGCTTCCCAGCAACGCCGAGAGGCTGGACGGTGGCGAGCGCCCCTGCCCCGGCCGCACGGCGACCTGCCCCAGCTCACCCTTTCTCCATGGCCAGCACCCAGCAGGGAGGAAAGGGTCATCCTCTTTCATCCCACGCACAGGGGAACCTTCCTGGAGGCCAGGGGTTTGCCTTCACCCTCCGGAAGACCTTCGTGCAGGATTCCTCCTCTCGTCTCCCACCCCCATCCCTGCCCAGCAGCACCCAGCAAGGGCTCAGCGATCGCTCCCCTCCCTCTCACTGCCACGGTCTGAGCATCGCTCCCTCGGGACAGTGCCCGGAGCATCGTGTGCAGGGCTTGGGAAGATTAGGAAATAGAAGAGGCACGGATGCAGGAGAGAGGGACTGGGAAAGCAGGGAGGTGGGAGCCCTGGGGAGGGCAGGATCCAGGCCGCCCAACCCCGGCTTTCCCAGACCCTCTCTGTGTGCTTTTCTGCATCACACTCACCACCTTCTCCACACAATTGATGGCATCGATTTCGCTTCTTGTCTGCCTCCCTTTAACGACTCCCAGCTCCCTAAGGAGAGGGAGTCTTCTCTCTTCTGATCACTGCCGTATCCCCAGGGCCTGGAACAGTGACAGCAACCTTGGACGCCCTTGTGGCCTGGTGGGAGCCAGGGCTGGCCGAAGGGCAGGCTCTGCTCACCACAAGGAGCCCCAACGTTTTGCCAGGCTCCACCCCGGACACGTCCCACACGCATCCCCCATGTGCGCTGTCAGAGGGAGGCGTTATTCTTCTGGTCTCCAGACCAGGATGCTGAGGATCTCAAACCCTGAGCCTCTCCCCCGGGCGGACAACAGCCAGACGGGGAAGCAGCCAGCTCAGAGGGAGCCCCCAGCCCGTGTGCACAGCCCCTGAGAAGGAGGAACCCTCTGCGCCGGCAGGGAGGGAGGGCAGGCGGAAGGGAGCCGCTGCCCGTGTTTTCCTTATCCCAGTGCGAACGACATTTCCTCCAGCCAGTGTGAGAGTTGCGAATGACGGGCAGCGGGGAACACAGCCACTGCCCGCCCAGCTGACCCCTCTTGCTCTTGGACCCATCGTGATGGGCAAACACACCTCAGGGGATGCAGTCATCGAGCAGGGTTGCTTAGGCCCCCCCCTTCTCTTTAAATGCACAGTATTGGTCCTTCGACTCCTGGATTTTTCATTTTAGTGCAACTCTGGTCACCACAGCTCCAAAAACAATCTCAGGTCAGGAGCAACCTCACTGAAAGCTTAACAAAATGTAAATGTTATCAACCTGGCATGTGAAGAAGTGGTACACCTGAAGAAATTGAGAGTGGGACAGAGGACAAGAAGATGGGAAGAAACAGAGGGGGGCCAGCTTTTCCCTCAAGTGTTAGAGAGGAGTCAGCCTCCCAGAGTGGATGGCCCAAGAAATAGAGGTATAAGCCCATCAATTGAATTTACCAGAATAACAAGTATATCTCATGTAATAAGTATAAATATTAAAAAATGAGAGGAGGCAAAGGTGAGTACAGGATACTTGAAGTGAGGTAAATTCCTCAGTGTAACACTGAAGAGTAGATATATGCTTTTTAGTTGACAAATCAAGAATAGAAGCATGCTTGGTTTATTAGAAAGCCTTTCTAAAAATAACTTTAGTGGCTACATAATACTTATCTAGGCAATTTAGTAGGGTACTTTGCTAGTTGGACATAACTTTTGCTGTTACTCAACACTTGGACTAAATTACTAGGAAAAGGTTTAGAATGCTTGACAACCCTTATTTAGAGTCGGAGAGGAAATTTCCAGAGACACAAAAATCATAAGTGGTTAAAAGAGGGTGATGGGCTACAAAGTGTGTGCTGAAAGAGGCCAGGTGAAGAATTTTGCTTTTTTATTTTCTGTTCCCTTGGATTTGAGCCTTTCTCTTTGTCCATGTTTTTACAATGTTCATGTATTAAGATTGAAAACAGTATCAAATATACTAAACCTTTTTCTATTAACTTCAGTTCTAGAATTCAGTTACATTAAAAGCTAAATGTCCAGTCAGTTAAGTAACTTACTAAATTGCCTGAATAAGACACTCTGCGGCCACTAAAATTATTTTTATAAAGTTATAGTAACTATGGAAAAGACTTCTGTTATAATGTAGAAAAAACTGCAGAATATGAAATTTTATATGGAATAAGATCACAACTATGTAAAAAAAAAAACAGAAAGCAATAGAATCATAACTAGATTTTTTTTTTTTTAATTCGGAAAAGTATCCCAAAATGTTAACTGTGATAGTCTTTGGCAGGAGGGACTATGGGAATTTTAAAATTCCTCTTTCTAACTCTCTGGCTTTTACATTTTTGTTAATAGAGAACATGTGGGTTTGTTTTTGGTTTTTTTTTTTTTTTTAATGAGGGGGAAAGGAGACATTGAACTATGAATTCATAGCAGCAGGGACTAAGGGTGTAATTTAACTTGGCAGGCTTTGTCTCTCACATGAGAAGAGAATGGACACAATTGGGTGATTCTGTTTATCCTCTTTGCTGCCAACAGAATTGAGATGATGCTAAAAGCATTTTGAGTCCCCCACGACTTGAGTCTCAGTCCAGAGGAAACTCAGATGATTCTAATAATCCCTGTCACTTGTGTGAAACACTTCTCTGCGAGGGTGGAACTCTTCACAGCATAAGAAAAAGCACAGCATCAGAAACCAGGAGACAGGAACACTAAATCCAGCGTTCCCACAACCAGCGCCGTGACCCCACTCCAGTTGCCTTCCCTCCCCAGGCTCTGCCAACTCAGCCCTTTCTCTAGCAGGAAGCCAGAGCTGTACCATCTCTTGGCTCCCTTGAGATCTGTGCTACCCTAAGGAGCTATGACTCCATAAATGTGCTGGTGACTCAGATCCACCACTAGGAAAAATGTATTCCCTGAAGCAAAACAACTCCATATGGCAAAATGCAGCCCAAAAAACTGACTACAAGACACTGTTAATCTACCTACCCAATGCTCACCCCATAAAGGGATTTTAACATATTTCAGAAATAACCCTGATGGTCACGGCTTATTTCAGTTAGAATAAACTACATAAAATGGGGGAGAATAGACAAGTTCCAGGGAGGATGGGAAGAGGTGGGTGAGTGAGGGTTAGTAACACCTACTAAGTGTTTTCTAGTACTTCACATATCTTATTTAATGTTTACAAAATGGGAGTTAAGAGGAAAGGGGAGCTTGGTTGACATGGCTGGATTCCAAAAAGCTAATGTGCCCTATTCAAAATCCAATGCTTTTTTTTTTTTTTTTTTTGCCGCTCAGTTTGTGGGATCTTAGTTCCCTGACCAGGGATCAAACCCGTGCACCCTGCAGTGGAATCACAGAGTCTCAACCACTGGACTGCCGGGGAATTCCTCATTCGATCTTTCAACATCCCTAAATATGATGCATTATTTGTGTGCACTAGAAGTGAGCAGATAAATATATTTACAGTGTGTAAATAAAACATTTACAAAAGTGATCATTTTTACTCATGTAGTGAAACCACTAGCTGGAATTTGTCATGACTCATTGACAAATTAATTGCACTAAAGGTAAAAGAAAAATTTAAATCTCAATAGAAAAATTATGCTCTGACTTTCAAGTATCAAAATTAGAGTTTCAAGGGTTTTGGAAGATAAGAGCATATTTCTGATGGGACAAATTGAAGAGGATGTGAATCTGAACTTCTCCATGTAGCTCTTGCAGGTAGATTTTAAGCAGATTTTATGCATAAAACTGGGACTTAATTAAACTTAAAAGCTTTTGCACAGCAAAGGAAACCATAAACAAGATGAAAAGACAACCCTCAGAATGGGAGAAAATATTTGCAAATGAAGCAACTGACAAAGGATTAATCCCCAAAATACACAAGCAGCTCATGCAGCTCAATATCAATAACACAAAAAACCCAATCCAAAAATGAGCTGAAGACCTAAATAGACATTTCTCCAAAGAAGACATACAGCATGGCCAAGAGGCACATGAAAAGATGCTCAACATCACTAATCATTAGAGAAATGCAAATCAAAACTACAATGAGGTATCACCTCATGCCGGTCAGAATGGCCATTATCAAAAAATCTAAAAACAATAAATGCTGGAGAGGGTGTGGTGAAAAGGGAACCCTCCTGCACTGTTGGTGGGAATGTAAATTGATACAGCCACTATGGAGAACAGTAGGGAGGTTCCTTCTAAAAATAGAACTACCATGTGACCCAACAATCTCACTACTGGGCATATACCCTGAGAAAACCATAATTCAAAAAGAGACATGTACCCCAATGTTCATTGCAGCACTATTTACAACAGCCAGGATATGGAACCAACCTAAATGTCCATCGACAGACGAATTGATAAAGAAGATGTGGTACATATATACAGTTGAATATTACTCAGCCATAAAAAGAAACAAAATTGAGTTATTTGTAGTGAGGTGGATGGACCTAGAGTCTGTCATACAGAGTAAAGTAAGTCAGAAAGAGAAAAACAAATACCATATGCTAACGCATGTATATGGAATCTAAAAAAAAAAAAAAAAAAAAAAGTGGTACTGATGAACCTAGTAGCAGTGCAGGAATAAAGACGCAGACATAGAGAATGGACTTGAGGACATGGGATAGGGAGGGGCAAAGTGAGAGAAGCATCAACATATATACACTACCCAATGTAAAATAGATTAGCTAGTGGGAAGCAGCTGCATAGCACAAGGAGATCATCTCGGTGCTCTGTGACAACCTAGAGGGGTGGGACAGGGAGGGTGGGAGGGAAGCTCAAGAGGGAGGTGATGTGGGGATACATACATGCATATGGCTGATTCGCATTATTGTACAACAGAAACTAACACAGCACTGTGAAGCAATTATACTCCAATGAAGATGTATAAAAAAATAATAATAAACAATAAAATCTATAATCACATTAAATATAAAGGGATAAATATTCACAATTAAATGGCAGATTAGATGAAAAAGCAGTACCCACTTATATGCTGCCTACAAGAAATACGTTTTAAATAGAGAGAAAAATACATTAAAAATAAAAGCATGGAAAAAAGATAAACCTTGCTAACACTAAGCAAAAGAAAGCTGGAGGGGCTATATTAAGATCAGATAAAGTAGATTTCAAAGCAAAAAATATTACCCTGCGCCAAAATGATTATTTCATAATAATAAAGCCATCATTTCATCACATGGACATAAAAATTGTACCCATTTATGCCCCAAATATCAGAGCTTGGAATTACATGAATGTAAAACTGATAGAATAGAACTGATAGAAAACAAGAGAAAATTAAACCCAAAGTAAGTAGAAGAGAGGAAATAATAGAAATATAAAAACACTGCAGAAAATCAATAGAAATAAATCTATGAAACCAAAGCCATTTCCTTGGGGAAAAAAGTAATAATGTTATTAAATGTCTAATCAGACTTATCAGATAAAAACATAGCAGAAAATCAATAGAAATAAATCTATGAAACCAAAGCCATTTCCTTTGGAAAAAAAGTAATAATGTTATTAAATGTCTAATCAGACTTATCAGAAAAAAGAGAGAGAGAAAGAGAAGTTGCAAATTACCAAAATCCTGAGTGAGAGAAGAGGCATTTCTATAGAGACTACAGATAATAAAAGTGTGATAAGGACGTGCTGGTTGAATAGTGTTCTCAAAAAGTCCTGTCTACCTGACATTTGTCAATGTGACCTTACTGGAAATAAGGTCTTTGCAGATGCAATCAAGTTAAGATAAGGTCATAATGGATTGGATTGGGCCCTAAATCCAATCACCAGTGTCCCTATAAGAAAAGGGAAATTTGGACACAGAGAAACACACAGGAAGAACATCATGTGTAGGTGGAAAGAAGAGATTGAAGTAAAGCACTTATAAGTCAAGGAAGGCCCAGGCGTGCCAGCAACTGCCATAAGCTAGGAGAGAGGCATGGGACAGATTCTCCTTCAGAGCCTCTGCAAGGAACCAACCCTGCCAACACTTTGATTTTGGACTCCTAGCCTCCAGAACTGAGAGACAACACATTTCTGTTGTTTTAAGCCATGGAATTTGTTACAGAAAGCCATTTTCTAAATTAGCCAATAAATTTGAAAATGTAGATGAAATGGACAAATTTCTTGAAAGAAACAAACTACCAAAGCTCACTCAAAAAGAAATCGATAATTTATTTATCCTTATATCTATTAAGAAAAGAGAATTGTAGTTAAAGCTTTTCCACAGAGAAAACTCCAGGCCCAGATGGATTCACTAATAACTTCTGCCCAAAATTCAAGGAAAAAAATAATACCAGTTCTACACAAATTATTCCAGAAAACTGAGGAGAAGGGAGTACTTCCCAATTGATTGTATAAAGCCAGCATTACCCTGATGTAATAAAACCAGAAAAAAGGTATTAGAAGAGAATACAACTAGAGCTCAATATCCCTTGTGAATATAGATGTAAAAATTCTTAACAAAATTTTAGTAAATCAAATCCAACAATATATAAAAAGAATAATATATCATGACCAAGTGGGGTTTATCCCAGGAATACAAGATTGGTATAGCATTCAAAACTCAACCAATGTAATCTCCATATTAATAAACTGAAACAGAAAAACCATATGTTCATCTCAATAGATGCATTTGAAATGATCTAATATCCATTCCTGATTAAAAAAAAAAAAAAAAAAAGAACCACTCAGCAAAGCATGAATAGAAAGAAGGGAGCTTCTTCAACCTGATAAAGGGTATACACAAAAAACCTACAAAAACATCATATTCAATGGAGAATAACTGAATACATTCCCCCTGAATCAGGAAGTAGACAAGGATGTTCATTCTCACTATTCCTATCAACATTGCACTGGAGTTCAAGTCAGTACAATGGGGAAAAAAAAAAAAAAAAAGCATCTAGATTGGAAAGGAAGAAGTAAAACTATTTCTATTCACAGATGACATGATTATCTTTGTAGAAAATCCAATGGAATTTTTTTTAAATTACTAGATAAGAAATGAGCTTAATACATTTGTAGGTCTCAAGAGCAATATACAAAAAAAAAATCAATTTTATTTCCATATACTAACAATAAAAAGTCATAAATTGATATTTTTAAAATACCATTTATAATAGCATCAGAAAATATTAAGCACTTGGGGATAAATCTGACAAAAAGATTTGGAAAGTATGAAACATTGTTGAGAGAATTTAAAGGAGACATATATCATGTTCATGCATCAGAAGTCTCAATATCATTAAGATATCTGTTCTCTCCAAATTAATCCAACATAATCCCAATCAAAATCTCAACAGGATTTTTGTACCTATTGACAAACTGATTATAAAATTCATACATAAAAGCAAAGGACCTAGGATATCCAAAATAATTTTGGAAAGAAGGACAAAGTCGGGTAACCAATACTCCCTGATTTCAAGACTTACTCTAAACTACGGTAATTTGAAGACAGTATGGTGTTGTCGTAAACAGGCAAATAAATCAATGGGACAGAACAGAGGCAGAGCCCCATCTTGCGCAGCCATGGAAAGGGCCTTAGCAGTGCGTCATGGCGGGGTGATTCAGGTGCAGCTCAAACACCTCCACATCCCCCACCGCCAGCATGAGCCTTTCCACCCAGAGGCCAAGGGCAGTAACTGAACTCCTCCCCGCCTTCTGTATTTAAAGAGTCACCTCCCCAGGGTCCCAGGGTCTTGACTTCCTAGTGCCATTGACCAGCTGTTGGTCCTAAAGTCCTATGTATTCATGTGACCAAGAGACCTCCCTGGGCCCCACGTGAGACACACAGCTCTGGGTAGGCCTGTCAGGGTCCCCGTGGCAAGCAGGAGGGGGAGCACAGGCTCCCACACCACAGAACCCGTTTGGGGTAGTAACACGCAGGCGAAGGAAACTGAGGGATCTGGCTGGGGGGCCCTGCCCACCGTGATGCTGCTAGAAGCAGGTCACTGACCTCACAGAGCCTCCAGTTTGGTAAGGGAGACAATTCAACAAGCCACGGCAAGGTTGACAGGCAAAGCATTGCAGAAGGGTAGGTGTGACGCTGCCGCAGCCATGGCCCGAGGCCCTAACTGGCCAAGGTAGGGCATGAAGTCCCGAGAGGTGGCATTGACCTCGAGTGGCCTTGGCCTGCAGCGGCTTGAAACAGGATTCCTGTTCCCGGCCAGAGACTGAGGTCAGGCGGCGGCAGTGAGAGCACTGAATCCCGGCCACCAGACCACCAGGGACCAGTGGCCAGTGACAAGGGCCTGGCCTGTCAGCTGTGAAGAAATGAATTTCCACATAGAGACGGAAAGTAGTGAAGCCAGTAAAGTGTTTATTAGGAGGAAAAAGAGTACAGTATGTGTGGGTAGACACACAGGTGGGCTCAGAGAGAGAGAGTTGCACCCTCGTGGCAGTTTGAACCATTGATATGGGGCATTTCTTCCGGGTTTCCTTTGACCAGTCATCTTGCTTTGCGTGGTTCTGAGTCCGTATTTGGTACATCTCAGGGTCCTTCCCTGTTTGTGTGCGCATCTCTTAGCCAAGGTGGATTCTAGCGAAGAGGCCTGTGGGAAGGTTGACGTCACCCACTATGGGGTGGCGCCCTCCCCCCCTTTTTGACCTCCGAGGAGCCTTTCTGCGCATGTGTAGTCAGGGAGGTCTCCTTGATTTCGAGAATGAGGCATATGTGGTCTTTTATCTCTTATCTGGGCGGGGCCCAGCCTCCTCCATCATCCTGCTTTTATGGAGTTTCTGTCCACAGGGGAGAAAATGTTCAGCCTGGGGCCACCTGTCTCCTGCCTCAGCATGAACCTGCGTCCTCACAGACAACTCTGCATCTGCTCAGACTGCAGCCCTTTGGGCAGAGTGTTGCTTTATGAGGTCAGTGGTGGGAGGGGGCTGAGGAAGAAAGTGAGGCCGTGGGCAGTGGAGCGGGGTGGCCTAGTTCAGAGTAAAGGGCAGGCGTCCCAGTGTCGACTGAGAAAAACACACAATGTGAGAGTAGTGAGCTAAGTTTTATGTGGAGACCTTACTGAGGACTACAGCCTGGGAGACAGGCTCTCAGTAGCTCTGAGGAACTGCTCCAAAGAGGAAGCAGACGGATCCTGGAAGGAGCCAGGATATATATGAACTTTTTTGCTGGGAAAAGCATGCAGTCCAGCATAAAAGGACGACTGTTAATTGCAAAGAATAGATATCTCAAGTTAATGACTTTAGTGTTTTTCTATCTACGGGAAGATATAAGATCTGGGGTCACTGAAATTCTTCCTGAGGTATGCGTCTAACTAGCTAGGGGCCCCTTTCATCCAAAGCACAGAGTACACCCTGCTTAGCTCTATCCTGAACCCCCCTCAGGGCGCACTGTCATGGGGTGGGTGACAGCAGTAGAGGATGACTTGATCCTTGCAGAACTGGAATGGTGGGCAACCTTTTCTTCTTTGTACCTGGACCAAGGGAGACGTGGCAGTAAAAGCAGAGAACTGTCCAAAGAAAGAAACCAAGTGGCCCAGAGTGCCGTCCAGAAGGCTCTCAACAACCACTCTTCCACACCCCAAGTTCTGGTTGCTGCCCAACCTTGGCAGCCACAGCTCCTGGCCACGCTGTGCCCCATGTGATTGGAACTGGCACCAAAGTGGGAGCCTGAGCTTGAGTTAGGGGAGCTTGGTCTCGGGCAGTGCTCTCCTGGCCCTGCCGAAACAAAGGAGCTTGCAGCTGACAGCCGATGCAGCAAACCTTTGAAAGCCCTTCACTCCTCGCTTGACCCTTGGGGAAGCTAAGCTGTGTCTGCAGGGCTCCCTGCATAGAGCCCACCCTTTAGATTCTGGGAGCACTGCTCTCTCTGTGGAACACGGGGTGGTTCCTCGTGCAGCAGGATTCCTTGATTCACTATCTCGTCAGTTCAGACACAAAACAAGCTCTTGTGGGAGCCTCGAACCAAGGAGCCGAAATGAGAGAACATGTAAAAAGTAAAAGCAGATGCCTTTGCCTTGCGAAGTCATCAACTCAATCATTTATCAATAGCCTTTTCCCTGGCAAAGCAAGGGCGTGAGTTTAGGCTGTCTCCAACAGAGAATGCTGATTCCCCAAATCCTGTCTATTTTCTTGGACTTGACTAATGGTTCTATTGGTGGCTTTATTTGATCTTCATTAAATTTGGGAACTGAGCTTACACATTCAGCCAGAAATATAATATTCTTTTTCATATTTCTAAAGCTCTTTATGATAATGGTCCAGAACTGGAGTCTGGGATCCTCTCCCCATCCACTCCTCATCCTGAGTTTAAGTTGTTTTTTTTTTTTTGTCTTGTCAATCAGATTTATTTACTGTATTTATACCTGCGATCTAATACATGCTTATATTTAGGAATACTTTAGTTAACTAGAAAAATCATCCTGCTATATAAAGTACTTAGAAATGTTGAGAAAGGGAGAGGTGATATCCTTTTAAATGGATAGTTGAGCTTATAAGAAATTAGGGGAAATTCTCAAGGGGAAAAATCCAAAAGAAAAGTGAAAACCAGAGTCTAAGTACCTGAACTGAGGCTGAAGGTGCTCTGGATGAAGATGGGATGAATGCTGATCTTTGTACTGAGTTTAAGTTTTGAGGGAATGAGTTTATTTGCCTTAGAGCATTGGACATTCCTCACTATTAAGTATTATGGAAGAGTGGGGCGGCTTCTCTATCTCAAAGACTACACTATTTATGTCCTTTTGCAGACAGTTTTTGTGTAATATTTTTGTGATCTTTATTTTCTGTTAATTGGTGGAATTATTGTTTCAATTTGCAGAGGTGTCTAGAATAGATGAAGCTACTACTATAAATAATAGGGTGACCTTGGAATTTTTACTTGCCAAATTATTGCTGGCACTGAGGAGACCTGGATACCATGATGGAGGGGGAATCCACCTGCCCTCTTTATTTATTTGGCAACACAGAGATGTGGAGTTTGGGTGGGCACCTGACCCTGGCTTTCCCTGAGGTCCTGTGGCTGAAGCACAGCTGCTAATGACCATGCCTTGGCTCTGTGAACCAGGTTCTGGGTTCAAGGCTAGTCTGGGACCCATCACTGAGTCCTAGGGGAGGGAACAGACCGGAAGTAAATTGGTGGGACATGGAGTGGGACTGAGTTTCAGGACACTCATTCATTTAAGAGAAAGCCAATCATAAGTCCAGATTTCTATAATGAACACCAGGCAGTGAGGACAGTGGACTCATGCCAACTGAAGAAAGAAGACAACGGCTTCAATTTTGTACACCTTGGGTCTGGGCTGCTCGTGGCACATATCATGGATGCCAACTGGTATATGAGCCATCGAGAAGAGGCCAGATTTAACAATATGGATGTGAGGGTTGATGGTACTCATTCCCCAAACAAATATTTATTGAAGACTACTTGGGCGTGAGGATCAGAATAAGAATTCTTGACTAAGGATAAGCCTTGAATAAGAAATCAGTCCCTGACCTTCCGGACCTCATCGTGTGCGGTGGAGAGAATAGACGTTAAGTACATACTCACGAACATCAGGAGAGGCGCCAAGACATGTGGCCTTGAGTGGAGATGGGAGCTCTCATCCTCTTGGGAGGATGAAGGGATGAGGCTGAGTGTGGTCAGGGAGAAGCAGGAGGGGGAAGGGACCCGAAGATGAAGGAGAGTCCCGGTGTTCTCAATTAACACAGTAAAGAAGGAGAGCAAAGGGGATGGAAGACCTGCAGGGTTACAACAAGAAACAGCTCAGGAACAGAGTCCAGGAGGGATGGGGACAGATGGTGATGGGGGTCGGGGGGTGGGTCATAGAGGAGGGCCATGGTTCTGCCCAGGGTCTCGGCCGCCTGGATCTCCAGAGGAGCAGGGACAGGAGGGGATGAAGTGCAGACAGCAGGAATCACTTCTCATTTCTCTGCCTCTGGCCAGCTGGCAACCATGCAGCAACTGGGGAGAGGGTGTCTGTGGATGGAAGGCGACGGGGAGAAAGTGAGGAAGCAAACTCCCTTACCCACGCCCTCCAGCAGCTGCAAACAGCAAGGATTTTGTTCTCTGGCTGAGTCTCTTATTTTTATATGGATGTTGTAACATCTCGTTAGCACAATCGTCATCCTTGATCCATAGGTTAGATTTGTTCTTTTATGCTTAATTCGTGGTCAAAAAACCTTCAGGTTATTAAATAATATCAAAATGTTTACTGAGTCCCTTCAGTTTAAGTAAAATTAACTATTCATAACTGACAACAGGATGACACACCACCTAATCGAGGCAATCTTTTTTTTCCACCTTGTATCCCTGATTGCAAAAACGAATTGATTTAGGGGTATTACAGAGTAAAGGAAAAGGAGCTTTTCTTTAGGACTTCATTATCACCACGAAACCAATGGAAGTATGTGCACTTCTCAGCAACTCTAAGGCACAGGAAAGCCCCCAGACTGCCCCCCCTGAAGGGAGGAGAGAAGGGAGGGAGGATCTTCTTGTGGCTTCAGCCAACCACAGCCCCCACCCACGTGCAGCCGCCCACAGATGTGGAAGAAGACCGAGCCCAGGGGAGAGTGAGCCAGTGGAAGAGGACCACGTGGTCAAACCTTCTCTGCTGACCAGTCCAGCAGCTTCAGCAGGCATCACCCACCCACAGGGCTGCTTACAAATGCAGGCTCTCTGGAGCCCCAGACCTATCGATCAGAATCTGCATTTCAGTGAGCCCCTCAGGAGATGCTTGTGCACCTTGCAGTTTGAAAGCTTTGGACTAGGCTATGTGTATATCCCCAGAGCAAAGCGCCTGTAACTTCAAGGCTCCCAAGAGAAAACTAGTTCCAGAGAGGAAACCTAATTCTCAACAACTCTCAATAACAACCCTATTTGTGATGAGCAGTGCTGGTGGGTGATATGCCTGGCACCATGCCTGCAATATTCCCCAGAGCCCTGGGAACTGATTATATTATTATGGCCCCCACCCCGGTCCAGGTGGGAATTTGGAGGCTCCCAGAAGTTAAGGAACTTGCTAAGTTCACCCAGCTTGTAAAAGGCAAAGCTGGAAATGTATTTAAGTCAGCCGAAATCCCATAGATGTCATGGATTCCTTCAAATTCAAATTTATTCATGTGGGTCCACGGTATTAGATAGCTCAATGATTCTCCTGAATGATGCTAGACCACACCTTTAATGGTTAAATAAATTTTACTGCATCCATTAAATGGAATAATATTCCACATTCAAAAGCAATGTTTTTAAGATTTGTCAATGATACAAGGCAATTTCATCATGAAATATTTCTTGAAAAAAGCATAACAGTAAAAAATAACATACATACATATGTAAAAACTCAAACCACTCACAGAATGGATGAATAAAACACGGAATATTTATTCAATAAAATGCTATTCAGCACTTAAATATAACTAGATCTCTATGTCACCATTGACATTTCTCAAAAACATAGTGTTTAATCACGAAGAGTTGCAAAACAAAACTTCTAGTATATTATTTATATGCATTTTTTGAAGCATAGGAAACAATATTCTAAATTATTCACAGATACCAGTACATAATATACAAGCCCCCCAAAAATAGATTGAAAAGATACTCACAGAATTACAGTACTTGTTGCAATGAGCCCGAGGTAGGGGTCAAGACGATGTCAACTATACGCTGCTTTTTAATTCTTTGGAAAGTAAAATAGACGTGATAAATTTGATCTATATTGACAGTTGTTAATTCAATATGGTGGATATATAGTGCTTGTTGTATTTGTAGTTTTCTGCTATTTTAAGATTTCTGTATTTGAACTTATATGCCACAGAAAAGTTTAAAAAGAAGCACATAAAATATTAACAACACTTTCCTCTGGATAGTAATGTTATAGACAATTCTTGTTTTCTTCTTCAAGTTTTTCTGTCCTTTAAAAAATTTCCCTATTAAAATATACGACTTTTATAATCAGTCAAAAAATAGACTCACCTCCCAGTTTTCCAAGAGCTAATCCATTTCATGCCTCCGGGCTTTTATAGAAAGCAGAGTTTGGTATTGAACTCAGGCATAGGGGAAAATCAAGAAGTGAATCATGCTGGGAGTTGACAGCAAATTTTCTTAAAAAGAACTAGAAATTCAGGGGATGCAAACTTTTGAGATTAAAAAATTTTAGTATCACTTTTCTATTCCTATTTTATTTGATGTTTATGTTTGTCCTTTATGTCAATTCTACGGCAAAGCACAGCCAGGTACCATTCTACACACATCCGGTGCTTCCTGCACGTGGCCGAGTTCATCTTTGAACCAGGCCACACATTTAGAGATTATCTAGTGCGACCCTTCATTTTAGCAGCAGGGAAACCGAGGCTGAGAAAGGTGAAGAGCCTTGCCCAGGGTCAGACATCAGGACTAGAAATGAGTCTGAATCCTCCCTGATATTTTTTACTGCTCCGCCACACTGCCTTGGGGGTTGTGCAGGCAATGGCGGAGCCCAAAATATGAGAAGATACAAATATCCACAAAGAAACGAATTGACATTTATTTTTTTAAGTAAACATAAATTGTGTTATATAAAAGCTAACATAATTATCTTCACTTGGGCCCAGATTTATATCTCTATCCTCCAAATCTAATTACTTCTTTGAGTGAGAGTCTCTTCCTGTATTGAATTCACTCCGTCCTGGAGAAGTGTGTTTGGATCTCGGCGTGCAAGTATGCATTTCTCAGCTTGCCTTTTCGATTGCCTCTGACTCTTTCCATGCGGTCCTTTCAAAAGCTGGCCCTTTTCGAAGCGAAGGGCCTCCTTAAAGCTAAAAAAAAATGTGTATCCCTCACAGCAGGTATCTAACCAGAGACCTGGGTTTATGGACTTAGTGATTGTTTTTCCCTGCTGGGCCACCCCTGGGGCCCTGGGGCCCTGCGGTCCCCTATGAGGAACGAGCCTGTTTGCAAAGAACAGTCCTGGGCCGGTCCCTTCCATCACTCTGTGTCAGCCTGTTCTGTCCCCTGCCCTCCACACCTTGGCTCGTTCCTGCTTCCAGAGTCAGGGAGGAACCGATTCCACACTCATCAGAAACTGGACGGCCCATGCTGCCCAGGTCCAGGGTGGCCCAGCGGTGGGTCTCAACCGGCACAGCCCAGACCCACATGTAGCCTTGACTCAAGTTCATGCCCTCTGCCATTGCTCTGCCCTCCGGCCCAGCCAGTCTGACCCTGTCACTACCTCAGTGACCGGCCCACCCACAGGAGACCAGCCCGGCCATCTCGCGGGTCACCAAGGTCCTTCTGGACACACACACACACTCATACGGCAAACAAGGCCCACCAGCGCGTTCGCGCGCATGCGCACAAACACACACACACACACACACACACACACACACACACAGCCCTGGAGCCTGCACTCCCTCAAGCTCCCTGGCCTTCTTCACACACGGGCCTGCCCGCAGTCCCCTCCCTGCAGGCTCCGTCCTGCGCCTTCTAACCTAAAGTGTCTTCCAGCTCCCAGAGGGAGCTTCACAAAGGTGGGGACCCCTGTGGTTCCTTCCAGCCTCCCAGCACAGGGCCTGGCACAGAGTCAACTCGAAATGGAGTCCTACTTCATGAATTAAGGCATCAATAAGACTCATGATGATTTATTTTAAAGATCAGATCCCATAAATACAAACAGAGCCCACTTGGGCTCTCCTCCTGGCCTCGCCAGCTGCCCAGAGCTGGCCCATCCAAATACCCACTAACGCCCTCCCCAGGGCTCTAGGTTGAAGGCACCAATATCTATTTTCAAACTTCACACAAAGGCGCCCCTTCTGATCCCCGCCCAGTAGTGGATGAAATCAGCTTCCTGACGGAGGAGATGCCAGGTACATTACAGCTGAGACATTTTGCATCCAAAATTCCAGCATTGTACTGTTGTTACAGTGGTGGTGGTTCCTACTGCCAGCCCTCCTTCCCACATCTAAGCCCAGGGCAGGCTCTGGAAGCATTTTGCAGCTCTGCTCCTGCATCCCTGAGGCAGGGAGAGACATGAGGACTTGTGGGCCTGGGACCACTCGCTTCCGATGTCTGTCACAGAGGCCTGAACGGGGAGCAGAAGCAGGCAGCCCTCCCCGCGCCCCCTCTCTGGGCTAGTGCCCACTCCCTCCCCTGTCAAGCCCTCCCTGGCTAGGGCCCAGGAGGGGGCCGACCCTCTGCAGGACCCTGCCCCCACCCCGTGCTCACGGCCTGTCCATTCAACAGGCACATGGATGGCCCCTCGAGCCAGATCCCCGGGTGGGCCCTGCAGACAGGAGCAAGGGGGACACCACCCCTGTCAGCGGTCTGTTCATTCCAGACAAGGTGACCTGAACAGCTGCCGTACTACCCCGGGCCAGGTCAGGGAATCAGAAATGAATTACCCTGGTCCTGGGTTCACGGGCTCACGGCCCAGCAGGGCCCACGCAGCCCTCCAGGAACTCAGCAGCCAGCTCTTCTGCCCCAGCCTCTGTGCTCAGACACATTCCCCTCCACCACAGAGGGCTCCAGGACTTTTTTACTGAAATGAGGGAAGAGAAAGCATGATACTTCCAGACCATGAAAAATTACAAAGAGAACTACTACTGCCTGTGTACCCACCACCCGCAATTAACAGATGTTAACATCTCCAAAAGTGCCTGGGAGATTTCTAAAGCAATAAAATCATGCAGCTACGATTGCATCTGCTGGGTACCCCTCCCCAGCCCCATTCCCTCTTCTTGGCCCGACAGGCAAACCCCATCTGAAGTTGGTATGTGTTCTTCCTATCCTAACAGTCTTATTTTGCTCTATGGATATGCATCCAAAAAGACAGGGTAGCAAAGCTTTATTGTTTTTACTATTTCCATAAAGTCGTACTGAATTTATAATTCTGAAACATGCTTTCTTCACTCACCGTATTCATACTGCAGTTTTAAGCTCTCATGCAGTTGATTCCTATACATCTAGCTCATTTATTTTAATTGCTGTTAGAATGTGTGCATGTGAACATAGCACGATTTATTCAGCCAGTTCCTTCCTGGTGGACATTATGATTTTTCAGTACTGTAAACAATGCTCAGCTCATGGCCATGTTCACATCTTCCCACGGAGGAGTTCCCCTGGGAAGGGTGCCTCACACGAGAATTTCTGGGTTATAGGTTTGATGCTTATTCAGTTTTATTAGGGCCCAACTGGCCTCCAAAGGCAGAGCTGAGGTGCAGTCCTCCCAGCAGGGAGCGAGACCCTGTGTCACCTGCCCTGGTCACTCTGGTCCTTGTCATGCCCTTTCTAGCTGTGCTCCTTGGTTGAGTTAAGTGGCAACTCTCCAGACATGACCACTGAGCACCCTGATCTGTGCCTGTTTGGTCACTGGGGATGTTGTCCCCTAGGAAATTCAGGGTCCTGTCCTGTGACCAATTCTCTCTAAAGTTGCTTGTCTTTTGTATCACGTGATTCTCTCCTTGGATGACAGGCTCACTTGGATGAGCTGAGGGAAAACAGTGCTCTTTCTCGTCTCCTTTCCTTCCTCTGGTAGGTCCCTTCCTGAACTGGAGTGGCATCCTGAGTGGGCCGAGAAAGACATTCCCTCGGAGCAGGGGTGGAGAACAGCTCCATCGGCATTTGTGCCTTGGGGCTCAGCATTGGTTCCCCAGCCCCGGGCTCTTCAGAGGCAGTGGAACAGAGGACCATCGCCTGCTCTGAGAGGTCCTGCGGTGCTGGAAATGTGGGTGCGCAGTGACCTTGCTGGCCATCCCAGCCTCGCTCACTGCAGCAACCAGGAGGGGCCTGTGTCATATTTAATAACTACTACGTGAATAAAACTTAGTTTAACTTATTATGAATTTGAGGTCTGTAACATACATTTCAGAAAGCGAAGGAGAAAAAAGGGAGAAGTGACATGAGCTGGAATTGGTGCAGTGGCACAGCACCTAGTGGCTAAGGAACCAACTGAATAATCACAGAAAGTATGGGGGCCGGGGAGGATGAGGACAGCGGGGAAGGAGAGGAGATGCAGGAGTCCTGAGTGCTGTGGTGGCATCCCTCTTCAGAGCCAGGAGGAAGCACTCTGGGTGCAGGTCTGGCCAGCAGTCCAGAGGGAACAGCAAAGACTGCTTTCACAGTGAAAGGCAATGAAAGAACTCCAAAATAGATGACTCTGCTGAGGTATTTGGGGGGATGTGTACTGATGTCTTCAACTTTGAAAGGCATCAAAAAGAAGAAGGATTGATGGGTGGAAAGAAAGAGGGATAGAGAAACAGCGATAAAGCAATATGGGACAATGTAGATGGAATTTAGGCGTGGATAGATGGAGATTCACTGTGAAATTCTGTCATCATTTCCACACGTGAAATTTTTTAGAATAAAATGTTGGGGGGAACAGGTAATACCTGCTCTTCAAAATTATCATAAGGATTACACGAGATAATGAATATGGAAGGGCTCTGTACACTATAGAGGATTTACAGATTGTTTAAATGATTAAAATGGTATAACAGCATAACAAGGGGAGATTAAAGAGATAAGGAAACAAATGGAGTGACTTTCTGAACCAATAAATAAATTAAAAATAGCAAAGGAGGGCACTTCCCTGGTGGCACAGTGGTTAAGAATCCGCCTGCCAATGCAGGGGACATGGGATCAAGCCCTGGTCTGGGAAGATCCCACATGCCACGGAGCAACTAAGCCCGTGTGCCACAACTACTGAGCCTGGGCTCTAGAGCCGTGAACCACAACTACTGAAGCCCACGTGCCTAGAGCCCATGCTCCGCAACAAGAGAAGCCACCGCAATGAGAAGCCTGCACACTGCCATGAAGAGTAGCCCCCACTCGCCACAACTAGAGAAAGCCTGCACGCAGCAATGAAGACCCAACACAGCCAAAAATAAATACATTTATAAAAAAAAAAATAGCAAAGGAAAGACAGGGTAGATTATCACATTTCTGGCAAAGAGGAAATACTGAATATAATCAAAATGAATGCAGAATAAAGAGACAAATTGATTAAAGTACTTTTTTAAAAAAAATCAGTGGACATGAAGAGCAAACAACAAGTATCCAACTTATGGATAATTGGTATCCCTAAAATAGAGAACCTACCAAATGGAAATAAAAATATTCAAAGGTAAATGAGAAGGAAATATTTTTGGGAAAAAAAAGGAAGAATTGCAGCTACAGATTGAAAGGGCACTCCATATTCCAGAAGAAAACGATACAGGAAAGCAACACTAAAGCATATCCTAGTAAGCTTTATCAAGGATAGAAAAGAAAGTCTTTAGGCATCCAGGCAAAAAATAAAAATAAAACATGTAACTCCTTACAAAGAAGGAAATTTGGCTGCCTTCAGATTTTTCCCAGCACCACTAAATTCCAGAAGACCACAAAGGAATGTATTCAACATTTGTGGGAAATAAAATGTGACCTAAAAAATTTATACTAAGTTGAGCAATAGACAACCTCAAATATGCAAGTACCCAAAATATTGCACTCATGAAAGTCTCTAGAAAGTCCTAAAAACAACCAGCCAGCCAGCCAAGACGTACTTGGAGATGCCTGGTACAAGAACTAGAGATAGCCTGGCAGTGGGTTACTTACAGAATCAGGGCTAAAGAGAGTCAAAATATGATTCCAGCAGGTCAATATTCTGACATTAGCCACATGAGAATGATATAAACTAACCAAACTTGGAGCTATAGGCAGGAAAGGGATTTGGAAGAAAGTCTAAATCTTTTCTTTTTCTCATGTTTCATCTGGGTTGTCAAAAACTGGCTGAAGGTTGATAAATCAAGAAATGGAGTTTTCAATATTTGAACAAATATAAAACTAAAATATAAGACAATCAATCTGCATATTACTGGCAGAAAACATTCCAACTACACACACACACACACACGCACACACACACACAAAACATTAACACTCAGTAAAGTAACATAAAAAAGACAATAGAACTAAGATCAAACTTGACAGATATATCAATAACTGGATAAATTCATACCTTTAAGATTATATTTGAAAAATCTACTTGCTGAAAAAAAAAAAAAAAAAGAACTGCACCTAAGCAAAGCCGCTGAGAAGCCTGAGAGTAAATGGATGGGCAAAGCCGTGATGAGGAAGGCTGGGGCTGTGAAAGCACGATCAGTCAAGACAGTTCAGGGGACGCATTATGGAGAGGAAGACACTTTATAATGATAAAGAGGATAATATGCAATAAAGCCCTAACTGTCAGGAAAACGTATGTGCCAACGAATGCGGCACCAAATTATAAAGGAAAAACTAAGTAAATACGCAGAGAAATAGAAACACAACAGTAGCAAAAAGATTGAATTCACCTCTCTCTGCCTGTATCTAATCAATCACAGAAATGCAATGACAGAAGATTAAGGGTAGGGGGTCTAGGCCACAAAATGAATCAACAAGTTTCGAACCCTGCCCAGCAAACTGAACGTTCCCGCCTTTTCAACACCTATGGGACATTTACAAACAGTGGCACCTACAGGCCTCAAGGGCCCACCTATTCCCAGAGGTGTGGGCAGGGTGAGGGGAAGAAGGGTACCTGGGACAAGCTCCAGGTGAAGTCACGGCCCACACACCCACCCCCCACCCCGGGACTGAAGAAATGAGGAAGTGACACGTAGATGTGAACCAGGTGAGGGCAGGGGTTGCAGTGCGCCGGGCCTAGAAAGGCCGTGACACTGCTTTCCTCCTGCTGCCCCACCTACCTGGGCGCCCGCCCGCCGGCAAGGCTACTCAGGTGACTCAGCCACACAGCTTGGTCTCCTGGAACCGGATAGGACAGAGCTGGGCGGAAAAACAGATGGGGGAGGAGCAAAGAGAGAATTCGCAGCACACCGATCCAATCAAGAAAGAAGCACAAGCAAACTGCCCCAGATGAGAAGTGAGAATGGGAAATAACCACAGAAAAAAATGTATAAATCATAATAAAAGCAAATTTTGCTCAAACCCATGCAAATACATATGAAACCTGGAAGAAATGGATGACTTTCCAGGAAAACATGAGTTACCTAATTTGAATATAGGAAAAATATGTAGAATACAGAAGAAATTAGCAAATGAATTATTTTAGGGAAATATTTTGTATATCAATTCCATAATCACACACTTTACTGAATTCCCTTATTTTTCAAAATGTTCTCACTAGGTTCTCCTGCTTGTTTCGGGTACACAACTAAGTCACCCGACAATAATGACAATTTTGCTCCCTTCTTCCCAATTTTTATATCTTATTCCTTTTTATTTTCTAGCTCTATTAACTAGTCCTTTCAGGACAGTGTCAAAGAATCATGATGAAAATGATCATCTTTACCTTGTTTCTGCCATTAATGACAGGCTCTCAGTGTGTTCCTGTTCCATGGAAGCTGGTTTCTTGTTTGAGTTTCTTTCTCTTACTACATGGAGGGAGTGTTTACCTATTCCTATTTTAGATGTGAGTGTACATTTTTATCAAATGCCATTTTGGCTTTAATGGAGATAATCATACATGGTGTCTTATTTTCCTTGAGACTCTTTAATACAGGAAATTACTTCCCAATTCTTTTTTCTAATATTAAGTAGTTCCTGGCAGTAAAATATTCTTGCATTCTTGGAATGCATTGTACTGCATTATTTTAAAAATATTTTTAGAGATTTCATTTGCTAAAACTTAATTTCAAGTGTTTGCATCAATCAATATGAATTTTTACTTCTGTGTTCTTTTTATCAGGTTTTGGGCTGAATTTTATGCTAGCTCCATGAAATAATTTTGATGTTGTCTTTTTTTTAAGTTCTAGAATAGCTTACACGTGCATTCAAATTCTATTCTTTGCTGATACAGAGTTCAATCTGAGGCTAGTGGCTCAATATAAAAATTGGGAAGAAGGAAGCAAAATTATTATTATTTGTATACGTGGAAGGACCAGGAGAATGCATTGAAAAGCTACTTGAACAAAAAGAAAATTTAGTTAAGTGTCTAAACATAGAATTATATCCAAAGATAATTAGCTTTCGGTAGAAAACTACCGGTTAGAGAATACAATGGGAAGATAAAGATAGCCTTTCGGCATCTAACTTCCCCCTGTGTCCACACACCCCACTCCTCAGAGCTGCCCCCTACCACACCCCCACCACGGGAGGACACCGACGGGCCTCTCCATCCAAGGATGATCACCATGTGCTTCTCTCCTAACCTGCTGGACAATTACACACACTGAGACTATCACCTTGACTGGCGAGATAAACAGTACATAGACAATTATTTTAAAATTACATAATTTCTTACAATTTTATTAATGATACAAATATATAATATCTAACCAGCTCAGCAATGTTTTCACTCCATAATGCGGAAGCAACAAAAGTCCCTGCTGGAGACGAAGAGAATGGACTTGAGGACACGGGGAGGGACGAAGTGAGAGGGTGGCATGGACATATATACACTACCAAACGTAAAATAGATAGCCAGTGGGAAGCAGCCGCATAGCACAGGGAGATCAGCTCGGTTGTTTGTGACCACCTAGAGGGGTGGGATAGGGAGGGTGGGAGGGAGACGCAAGAGGGAGGAGATATGGGGATATATGTATATGTATAGCTGACTCACTTTGTTATACAGCAGAAACTAACACACCATTGTAAAGCAATTATACTCCAATAAAGATGTTAAAAAAAAAAAAGTCCCTGCTGGGAGTACAAGTGCCATTTCTTATGGCTTCTGCTTTTGTTATTACTATTAGCATCAACCCACAGTTTATTAGTAGAAATATTTTAAGACTACTCATCGGTTTTATGAGGAAACTTTAAACATAGAGAACACCATCTGTAAATCCATCTAACTCGGCATGTAGACGCCGTACCATTCCCTAAGCGACCCCAGAGCCCCGCACGGCCTTTCCACCCCTCCCTACAGAGAGGGCAGGTGGGGCGCCTGTGTCCACTTGTCCAGGGATTATCAGTAACCGTGTTCCCCGCCCTGGCACAGTCGGGGCACGTGGCCCAACATCCCGCAACAGCGGCCTTCCAGGGTGCATCAGGAGGGGTTTGGTGAACAGCCCAGGAGCCTTTCGAGGTATCCCGCTTATTAGCAGAGAACTGAAGGCTTTCACGACTGCTGGAAGGCTGGGAGCGAGGGTCAAGGAGGCCACAGAAACTGTGCTGGCGCCCCCTTCACTGAGCAGCCGGCTCTCAGAATCTGTCACCCACTGCCACCCTGCGGGCACAGGGTCCCTTTCTCTTCCACCTCCCGGGTCTCACACCAGGGCCTCCCTTCAGCTGCCTCTGCCAGACCTTGAGAAAGGGGACCCTACGAAGTGTAGTTCTGGGCGACTGACCTGCAGCGATGCAGAAGGGAATGCAGGAGAGATTCAGAGTCTGCAATGGACAGGGCAGTCTCCACCTTTGCCAACTAAGCCTCATCCAAACCACAGGGGCAATGCGGCTTCACCTCCCCACACCCCTCATGCAAACCCACTCAGAAGGGAAGGGGCAAAGGCCATGGTTCTGTCTCTGGAGAACATGCATCCCATTTCCAGCTCAGTCACCATTCCCATTTGAGATGCTGTCATTTGTGTTTTATATTAGCGAGGAGCAGATGAGAGATAAGAAAGAAATGGGGAAACATACAACTACGTAATAAAGCAAAGAAGAACTCATACCTGGCCATTCCAGCCCCCGTTGTCTCTACAGATTTCTTTTCATACCTTCCATGCACGCCTCCTTGGCCTCAGCCAGCACCTGCTGACCATGCCCTTTGCCTGCCGGGTGACCCCTTCATCCCTTCATCACCCTGCTTTGCTGCTTTCTTCCATTCACCCACCACGGCACGAAGCTCACGTGTGTCCCCGCCGTGCCCCAGGGCTGCCCTCTTCTACACAGCAATGCGGTGCTGTCTCCTGCTTGTCTCTCCCCAAATGCTCCAACACCTTCACCAACCTCACCCTCACCTGACAACTGTCCCGCTGCACAGAGGAAACAGAAGCTTCGGCAGAGAGCCTCCACAGGCTGACACCAGCCTCGGCCCGCAGCCTGCCACCCATCCATCAGCCCAGCTTCCTGGATGCCGGTGGGCTCCTCCTCCAGCTCTGCGTGCCCACCTCTTGCCTCAAAACCTGTGCCACCCACAGCCTTTGCCATCTCTGTTGATGGCAACACCATGCTTCTGTCTGCTTGGGTCAAAAACCCTACCTTCGAAATGCATTCAGCATCTGGCCACTTCTCACCACCGTCACAGCTAACCCCCTCGTCCCACCTGCTGTCAGCATCCGTCTGGATCACTGCCCTCTCCTCCCAACGGGGCGTCCACAGTCCATCCCCACAACCCCAACCAGGCTCCTGCCTCACTCAGAGTGAAAGTCCGAGTCTGTGCGAAGGATTGCAGGCCCCGTGGGCCTGGCCCCAGCTCTCTCCGATGCCTTCCCTTCAGGTGCCTTTGCACTCTCCAGCCACATGGCCTCACTGTGGCTCACGCTTGCCCCAGGACCTTTGCACTTACTGCTCCCTCTGCCTGGAACATCCTTTCCACAGACATCTGCACGGTCAACACCCTCAGCTCCTTCAAGACTCTGCCGAAATGCCAGATGCTCGCCGTGGCACCTAGGTAAAATTACAGTTGGCGCCCCCAGGCCACTGACACTGTCCTACTCATCTGTTACAAACACTTAATCACTTCCACCACACTGTATGAATTATGAAGCACAGTGTGTTTACTGTTTAATCCCTCTGCCTCCCCCAAGAATGTAGGCTCATGAAAGCAAGGGACGCCAAGCACTGGAACGGCGCCTACTCAGAGGGGTTCCGTAACTGTTGGTGAATGAGGATGGGCAACAGCGTCAGATATGCATTTCCAGAAGTCAGCACCGAGGGAAGAGGCAGCATTGTCGGGGTGGTCCCCACTCTGAGGACCTCACAGTTCACGTGGGGACAAGGCCTTGGACGTGAGGATCCCGCGTACTTTCCCGAGAGAGTCCACTGGGTCTCAAGAAGCCCCATCAGCCAGGGCCCAACTTGTGGCCACTAATGGCTTGGGTCCCCCGTGCAACAGAGCTGGTGAAGGGTAGGCAGGAGCAGGGAGAAGATGTGGGTATTTCACCCCCAGAGGGCCACCTGCCTCCTGCCTCCCCATCCTCAAAGTTTCCTCAGCTCCCATCAGCTTCCTAAGTTTACCCTTGGAAAATGACTCCTTAGAGGAGCCTATAGCAAAAAAAAAAAAAAAAAAAAAGTCCACTACAGGCAGGCAAGAAGAGACATGGACAATCCAAGACATGACAGTTGACACTTTACCAGCAGCTCCAGCTGAGTTCAGGATGGGGAGGGGCACAGCAGCCTGAAGCACAAGCAGGTAATGCAGCCATTGGTGAAGTGGGAGCTGAAAGGCCCTGCATGGACCACTACACCTCAAAATATCACCGAGGGCCACGTAAAGCCCACCAGCGGTCACCCAGTCTCTCATTTCCATTTCCTTCCTGCAAGAAGCTTGGGGAAGGGACAGGGAGGGGACGGGACCAGGGAAGGGGGTACAACGAGCTCGCAGCACAACAGCCTATGACGTATGCTAGATGGGGATGGAGGTGCGCTTCAGTTTACGGTGCAAAGTATCAGTCATTTTAATTTATTTTGAATGGCAACGACTTCCTGGGGTAAAGCGTTGAGTAGGTTTCTGAAGAGGTACCAAGGTCCAACAGAAAACCAGTACTGGGTTAACGGATAATTCCATCCCAAGCACAAAAGGGAGGGGGCATGGCAGTGCCCAGACTCCAGCTCACTTTCTCCTACACGCTCCAGGTGGTGCGCACGCATGCGTGCGTGTGTCCGTGTGTGCGCACGTGCACGCCGAGACGTCCTGGGGCCCGCGTGGCGCTGAGATGACACTGGCAGTGGTGGTCAGCCCTCCCCTCCTCCTTCAAGCACTCTGGGGCTGCATCTTGAGCGGGGAAGGGGCATGGAAAGTTGGAACACTTAAAAAACAAAATTAAAATAATGACTCCGCTAAGTGATTGAGCAGAAACATTATCAAAATCTAAAAGCCATTCCTATGTGAAATTCTCTGACGTTAGGTGGGCAGTGGACCTTCTAAAATGAAATCTATTACAAAGAGCAGGCTTAACAGGCAGATATGACCTGCCCAGTCCGCTAAAGGTGAGCTGTGTCCTCCTAGGCCAACAGACCACGTGCTCCCTTAACAGAGGCTGAACATCCTGGGGGGCTCCCCATCATGGAGAAATGGGCTGCTCCCATGTCCCTTCTGCCCCAGTTTAATTTGGAGGGTCACTTCAGAATCGAGGACCCATAGCATCTCTTTGAGGTCAAATATTAACTCACAAGGGCAGGAAGATGAGTTAGCACAAGTCTTCAGGAAAGCAATTTGCAAATTTGTATTAAGAGCCTTTGTAACAACCCACAGATAATGCTTCTGCATAATCTCTCAAAGATGTGGATAAAAACTGACACATAAAGATGTCTGACAAGCATTCACATCCAAGCAAGAAATGGGAAAGCAACCCAAACGTAGAAAGTGGTTAAGTAATAAATTATCACATCAATGGGACATAATGCAACTATGAAAAATATGTACAAAAAAGCTGTTTTAATGATGCGGGGAAATGTTTTTGATTTAATGTTGAACCAAAACCAGAATGCAAAACTTTATTTACAGTATGCGCTCAGTTTAGAGAAAGAGCAAATCATTATGCTGTACACCTTAAACTTATATGGTGCTGTATGTCAATTATATCTCAATAAAACTGGAAGAAAAAAAAAGAAAGAGAAAACAAGTTAAAAAAAAACTGGATAGAAAAATGTGCTAATGCTAACAGCGAATGGGAAAACTGTGGGTGAATTTTCTGTATCATTACACTTTTGATTTTCCAAATTTACTACAATGAGCACAGTATCAGATACAGTTTAATTTAAAACTTATTTCACAAAATGAGGAAGCAGGAAAGGTGTTTCTCTTCAGAGGTGGGAGCCCAAATTAGAAAGGGAAACCAAGGCGGCCCCATCTCTTTACCTGGATGACAGCTCAGTTCCCTGTGGAACCAAGAAACCAAGTGCAAAGGAAGTGGGGGGCCTCAGGCCTGAGGGGCAGCTCTGAGAGTCAACCATGGAATAATGGGGCCAGCGCCTGAGGGGGGAGTGGCCTTCCAAGGACACTCAGCCAGCAGCAGAAGTGCCTGGAATGCTACTCCAGCCCTTGCTAACCTCTGGGGACTATAGGACACCGCACCTAGAGACAGTCCAGAGCGCAGGTAGCAGCTGGCGTGCAGTTAGCAGGCCAGGTTGGAATGCCGGGCTCTGCCACCCTCCAGCCCTGGTTCCATCTCGAGCCAGTTACTCAAGCCCCTCTGTGCCTCAGCTGTGTCGTTTATATAATGGGGATGGTGACAGTTCCTAATTCACAGAGTTGCAGAGGCCTTGCACATAGTAGGCATTCAGTCAATATAAGTTCTACCTTTAGGCAGAAAGGTGACTAGCTGAGGGAGGGAGGTGACACTGTCATACATCACTGATGAAAGTCACACTGCCTCCAAGGTCAATCTGCTGGGCGTTCTTCTGCCCTGGCAGTAGATCCCAAATGTCACTCTGCAGGTCGGCTGAGCCGGTGACCTCAGAGACACCTGGGAACCTTCCAAAAGCTATGAATGCCCCACCTCCTCCCCCAAAGTCTCCGGTTCGGTAGGCCTGGGCAGGGCCTGGGAATCTGCATGGTAACAACACTCCCAGCAGGTTCTGACTGGCATCCTGCCCTAGGGGCCCCTCGCTGCCAGGGTGCCCACGGAAGGCCACCTTGGGATGAGCATTAAGAAGCACGTTCGGATGAAAAGCTGCCGTTTCCGTTGGAGGAGTTCCTCTCCTACCCGCTGGGCGTTGCCTGAGGTCCTGGGTCAAAAAAGCCCATCCTTTACTTCCATGTGCAGAGAAACTAAGCATCCATCATCAGTGGGTTCTAGGATTCATTGTGTTTCATCATCAGACACAAGTTAAAAACACCCATGACCCTTCACTTCGCCAAGGACTCAAGCTTCTCTGAGCGCATGCTGTTTGAGTGTGTCCATCCAAACCAGCACCGTTAGACCCATAAAAGGGATCTCCAGGCTGGGTCTCGGGCACTCCAGCCCCAGACACCGCTCCCCGCGCTCACTCTGTATTACCTCCCTCCTCGTGATAGTTCAAAATTGCTCACAGAACAAGTTCTGCCTGAGATTCCACTCCACGTGGCATTTATTAAGCTGCCTGGATTGTCACCGTCCCAACACAACTCAATTAAACCCTGCATACTGCCACACTAAGATTAAAAGATTAGTGTTCCTATCTGCAGGCTTGAAAAGTCATTTGCCCTAGATTTCAAGTCATTGAAACCCTCTGTACTCAGATCATTCAACATAAATGCAGGACACACTCACATAAGGGCCGATTCAAAGAAGTACAGAACACAGCAGCTGCCTTCAGGGGTCCGGCAGGTGGGGAGATAGACCGTCTTAGTCTGTTCGGGCTGCTACAACAAAATATCACAGGTTGGGTAGCTTATAAAGAACAGAAATGTGTCGCTCACAGTTCTGGAGGCTAGAAGTCCAAGATCAGGGTGCCAGCATAGTCAGGTGAAGGCCTTCTTCTGGGTCACAGATTTCTAGGACTCTCATTTGGTAGAAGGGAGCTAGGGAACTTTGTGGGGTCTCTTTTATAAGGGCACTAATCCCATTCATGAAGACTCCACCCTCGTGACCTAAGCACCTCCTGAAGGCCCCAAACTCATAGTTTCCAGAAGACAAGGAGCCAGAGTGGGAAGCAGACATGGCTTAGGAGGAACATAGAGGGCAGAGTGCCAGAACCAGACCCCTGTGAGACCAGGGATACACCCACAATGCAAATCGGCCTGCAAGCAGAGGGGCCCATGTGTGCGATTAGCTGGGCTTTCCTTGTGCACAGGAGACAGGCCCAGCTGCTGTGCACTGTGAGGGCACCCAGGCCAGGGGCCCCCCAAGGGGGCTCCTGGGAACAGAGAGCATGCTGTGCCAGACCCAGCAGGAGAAGGAATCCGGGCAGACTGACTGCAGACCAAGCAGGAGGGACTTATGATCAGTGAGGAGGAGGGGAGTCCCCGCCCCGCTGCGACTTCCTGAGAGGCTGCCCAGGAGGCGTCTGTCTGCCTGGATTTGAGGCAGGAGATAGATGGGCCTCAGGCTGAGCAGCTGGAGTTCATCCCCTGTGGACAGATACTCCAAAATAGCAGGAGGGAGGAGAAGCTGAGCCCTGCCCAGATAAGAGATAAAAGGCCACATATTCCTCATTCTCGAAGTCAAGGAGACCTCCTCGACTACACATGCACAGGAAGTCTCCTTGAAGGTCAAAAAGGGAGGGATGGCCACCCCATAGTAGGTGATGTCAACCTACCTATCGGCCTCTTTGCTGGAATCCACCTTGGCTAAGAGATGCGCGTGCACACACGGGAGAACCCTGAGATAAACCAAATGCAGACTTAGAACCAGCCAAAGCAAGATGATTGGCCAAAGGAAACCCAGAAGAAATGCCCCGTAAAAGTGATTCAAACTACCACAAGGGCGCGACTCTCAAGGTGAGCCCACCTGTGTGTCTATCCACACGTACTCCTTTTCCTCCTAATAAGCACTTTACTTGTTTCACTGCTTTCCATCTTTGTGGGAATTCATTTCTGCAAAGCCGTACGGGCCAGGGCCTTGTCACCAGCCACTGGTCTAGCGGCTAGGGTTCAGTGCTCTCACTGCCGCAGCCTGACTTCCATCTCTGGCTGGGAACCGAAATCTTGCTTCAAGCCGCTGCAGGCTGAGGCCACCCGAGATCACATTTAAGCCCCCCAGATTTAAGCTTCAATGCACAGACACAGAGCGAGGGAGAGCTGGCTGGGCAGAAGCCGGAGGTTTGGGGTTATCTTGGTGTTTGTTTCTTACCAACCTGTTCTTTGGTAACAATACCACGTAAGTGTGTGTGTGTGAGTTTAGTGGATATGCACTGTGCACCCACCACGTGGTCTAGGAGCTGGGGGCTCTCAAATGAGCAAAACATGCAAACTCCCTGCTCCGGAGAGCGACCACCGGGGCTGGGTTCAAACCCAGGTCAGCTTCCTCCCAAGGGTTGGGCTCTTTCCACCTCACTGTACTGCTTCCCTCCAGGCTGAGCCAGAGGCCAGCGTAGAACAAAAAAGGGAGATTTTGTAGGAAGATTGCAGCCCAAATCAAAATGCATCCTAGCAGGAAGAGGTGGGAAGGGTGCTGACCTGGATCTGACATCCATCCGGGACACAAGGAGCCCTCCCACCACCCCTGAGCTGGGAAAGCTGAGGGATCATCAAAGATTCAGGCAGACAAGGTGTGGCCCCCACCCCGGTGGTCTGTCTTCCTGAGCCAAGGGAAGAGGCATGTCACCTGGGCAGTGAGGATGGTCCTGCCCTGCTCCAGGGGGTTGCAGGTTCCCCACGGAGGCCTGGGGGAGACATGTATGGAAACCAACGGGGGTCGGGGGGCTGGCTGCTAGTGTCCCTCCCAGAGGATCTGGCCCTGCCAAGCCCAGACCCACCTGTTACTGGTACCCAGGGAAAAGGAGTCCCAGCCTGCCGACGGGTTCACCCTCCATCTCAGAGCCACACACCCAAAGCCCCTCCCGGGAGGAAGCCTGGATCCCGGGACTGCAAGCCTTGGGGGTCAAAGGGCAAGCCGAGCTCTCAAAGGAGGCGTCGAGGGCCTCAGGGTGTTCCCCATCTGAGACAGGAAGGTCCAAAGTCGGCCAGCTTTGAGCTGGGCCTAAAACCTGTGCCCTTGGCCTTGGAACAAGAAGAGGGAAATCAAGATGTGGGTAGGAAACAGAGTGATCATCTTGGGTGGGTCCTGGGAAACTGTGTCCCCAGCCAGCCATGTGCAGACGCTGGGCCCCTGCCCATTCCGGTCACGGACTAATGGTCCTCAGGAAGCTGCAGTTTAGGAAAGGAGGGAGGAGTTTCCTTCCTGAATCCCAGAAGAAGAAGACAAGAAGGAGAAGGAGGAGAAAATAATAATAATGGCCCAGATGTTGAAGTCAAAATAGCTTCCTCTGAAAAGGAATGGTGCTTCTAAGACACATAGAATGAAACCGAGAGACAGGCAGACCTGGGAGCAGCCAGAACCCTGCTGGAGAAACACACCAGGAAAGACGCCCCATCCCTGACTTCTGTGCATGCCCCGTGCACCGGGAAGGGTCCCTCTGAGAGCTGGGCTAAGTTCAAGGGTGAGCATTCTGCGGTCCAGCACCCACGCCACCCATGCCCGGGCCAGCATCAGACTCAGGCTGGGAGGGAGGCTGCCACTCTCTACTCCCGGCCCCCCAGCCTGAAGGCTACTTGATTCCACGCAGGCTCTTGGGCCTGGGGTGGGTCCCTAGGTCTGTATTTTAAACAGTGCCGCAGGGAGCTCTGATGCAGGCATCTGACGCCTACTACCAGCGGGCATCTTCAAGCTGGTATAAAGCCCAGCACAGGGAGAGTCCCGCCCTGGCGTGAGCACCTCCTGCTTGCGGGCAGCACTGATTGGCACCCCTGCCTTCTTACCCGTGAGAACCTGGTCACCGTGAAGTACGTCCTGGAAGGCCCAGAGCTGGTGACTGCCCCCTGAGTGAGGGCTCAAGGAGGAGGGCCCCCCTACGCTGGGAAGAAAGGGAATAACAAATGGGGTTCTCCCCACCCCCACTGCCCTCCACCCCTGGGGAAGCCAGCTCCCCAGGGACTAACGATGCAGAAGGAATAACAAGTGATACAACCCGGCATGAGTCTGATGCCACTTTCTTCCCCTGTGCCCACCAGTCTGGATGGTGGGCCCTGGAGTTTCATTCAAAAGGTCCCTGGAGTCCAGAGAACAACCCGTCAGAGGACCCGGAGCAGGAAAGTGCTCAGCACCAGAGGGGACCTCTAACAAAGGGGAGCTCCTGCCAACCAGGACCCCCAGCGTCTGAAACGACCTGCTCCCGCAGCCAGTTCAGCGCTTCTGTTGACTGAGGCGCGACGTCCTTCATTCCCCTCCAGCCGGTCATCTTTTGAGAACCTGACGGTGGACCACGGCCTGGTGACAGCCTGACACCCTGTTGGCCAAGCCCTGGGGTCCAACTTCTGAGCTGCCTTCCCCAAGCACTCACTCTCTGCCCCGGCTCCCAGCCCCCTCTGCTCTGCCCCTCCCAGCCTCCTGTGGCTGGGACCCCACTCTTCCCCACTGGACCCGCCCCTTTCAGGCACAGCCTCCGGGTTTGCTTTCAGCCAGCACTCCCACTTGACACCCACTTCAGCTGGCCATCCCAGCACCCCCATCGGGGGCCACTTCCCTCCAGCAGACACGTCTGGTCCTGCACTGGACACCCCAGCTGTGTGGGTGCTGGTGTAACGTGAACAGAGCCAAGGAGAAAGCTCCTCAGGTGGAGAACAGGACACAGGGGAACCCTAGGGCAGTGCTGGAAGACACAGAGGAGGAAGCTGCACCCCTCACCACCCCAGAGCTTCCAGAAGGCGGGTGCCGGGGCCCAGCCACAGCGGCACCCACCTCACAGAGCTGCCGCCAAAGAGGTGCAGGAGACCCCGGCGTGCTGGAGCCAGTTGCACCCTGCGTTCTTCTTCCGAAACAGGGCCCAGCCGGCCTCGAGGTCAGCTCCATGGCGATCTGCTCACCAGTGAGGTGGGGCAGCCCAGACCAGACAGAGAGCACTGTAGCCCAGTGCCCTGGAGGCTGAGAGGGACAAGAGAGCTCTAGCACGCACCCCGGACCTGGCCCGTGATGGGACCACCCAGGGCAGGATTCAGGGTGTCCCACGTCCTGTTCCCCCTGTCCCAGCCTGAAAACTTGGAGGCCACACCAGGGCTCCGAAGGAAGAGGCCGCTGTGAGCACAGAGCTACCTCCCTGTGACTTAGAGGGGCCACCTCACTGCCCTCTCCCCACTGCGAGGAAAACAAACCCACCCCGGGAATAAACAAGGGAGCAAAGAGCCCTTCCTCGGGACTCGGAGAACGGGGCACAGGAGGCTCGGGGCCTGGTTCTGAGCAGCTCTGGGCCTGGTGGACAAACGCTCATTGCCCTTCCTTGGAGTGTCACATGGAATTGTCACACCTCCTTCCATCCAGAGGCGCAAACCCGGCACAGGCCCCGGGTGACGGTGGTACCCTGATCACTCGTGTGTGAGCGGGGGGGGGTCTCCCCCAGGCTCTGTCTGCTCCTCCGTAAAATGGGAGGAGTAGCAACTCCTGGCCTCCTGCTGACACCGTTGCTCTGTCCTTGACTGACTCTAGCCAGGGTCCTCTGAGCCTGCTGAGACCAGGCTTCCACCTGGGCCGAGAAGAACTGCAGCTTTCAACATAAACCATTTCCTCCACCTGCGCACACCCACACTAGGAAACCTGAAGAAACTCCAACACAGCTTCTAGCAGCCTAAGGCCACGTCCCCTAGAAAATGCCGCTGAAGACAGCTCGAGGCCACCAAAGGATCTGCCATTTTTTCAGCCAGCACCTGATTGCGGACTCCTGAACCCCTAGTTTCTTTAGAAAGCTTAAAATTGTAAATCCTTCCTCCATCCATCCTTCTGTTGAGATGTATATGTACTGATATCTCCTACCACCCTGGAGTGTCTTTCTCAAGGACCTGCAGCCAAGCCTTTGAAATGCAATCGTCCGGGAGGCTGGGGCCCTTGTCCCAGTGTGATGAGTGCCAGTCAGCAGACACGGCACCAACACCGCCCAACCGCTCACCTGCTTCTCGCGGTGTTTCGCTTGACTCTGCTCAGACCCCCACTCACCCGCCCCCGCTACTCCCGTATTGGAACACCGGGAACCTCTGCTAAGTCAGAATGAAGCTCAGCTGCCCCCCCTTCCCCCCACCAGCCCCACAGCAGCACTTACACAAGAAAACGTTCTCACCTTCTCACTGCTTTAACCAATGTCCCACTGTGTTTATCTCGGACGCTACCTCAGACTAGATAGGTCGTTTCCTAATGGCTGTGCAGTGCCCAAAAGAAAGGATGTGTGTGAGAGCCCCCTGTACACTCTAGAGAAGCTTCAGAGACACATGCCAGTCGGGGCAATACTGCACCTTTATTGGGCACCAACTGCGTGCACGTTTGTGTACAGGGATGTGAGAATCTCCATGCCCCCAATCTACTAAAAGGAAGATCTGGAAACATAATCCAGGTCCACCTGACTCCAAAAACTCCACGGTTTCGAGCCAGAACCAAGTGGCAACATGTAAAGGAGCCACAAATGTCGGGTGTGCCGTCTCAGGGACTGAAACACTTTGCACCAACAAACTACCACGCTCCACTCTGGCAGAAGGTGTGATGGTGGAGTTTGCAGGTTTTTAAACCGTAACATCACTGCAGCCACAGACCCTGTAAGTGGGAGGGAGGGAGAAAGGGGAGGGAGGAGGGGACAGGGAGGTGGGGGAAGGGAGGGCAAGCCTGAAATTTCCAAGTGGCTATCTCCTGGCCTCTTCCTTCCTCAGCCCTCCACATCCTTTCCCAAAAGGAAACCGTGGGGTGGGGAACAGCCCTGGAAACTGACTTCACTCTAACTTCAGGAGGAAACTACTTTCTAAGCAGAGGGCCTCAGTGCCGAGCTTTTGTCTGCAGGGAATTTTTCTGTGGTTTATTAGACGCTGAAGAAATGCTGACAGAGGAGTTTTGCCCACCCCAGCAGGCAGCCAAGTGCACCTCATTAGACGGGCTTCCTGCGGGCCACCGGGGAGGAGGGGCAGGAGGGGTGAAGAGGGAGGGGGGAGAGGCGGAGGCATGGTCGCAGACCCAGCTGGGGTGGGGGCGGTGCTTACAGGACAAGTGGGAGGGACTGTGGGGCCCTGCTCGGCTACCTGCCTGCTCAGGGCGCACCCGGGGAGCAGGAACCAGAGGATGGGCAGGGGAGCCCTGGGAGGAGGTGAAGGCCTGCGGGGCCCCAGGTTCTGGGTGGCTGGTTCTGAGAATCTCCCCTACCTCCCTCGTGTTCATTTTGCCCCAGAGGAGGACAGGAGATGCCACGGAGAAAACGGGCCCTTTTCCCCTTTTCTGGGATCCCTAGGAAAGATCCCAGCTTTTCAGAACTTTTCCTGATTCATAAAGTAAAATCCCATTTGCTCAATCATCCAACTTCCACATGCTTTAGTAACCTTTTAAAACTGCAAAGTGATCCCTACCAACCACTAAAGGCTCAGAATGCAGCAGACCCTGAGCGAAGCGTGAGGCTACCAGGTCACAGTTAACGGTTACTGCCCCCCACCCCTCATCAGAACAACCCTCTGAAGTAAGTGTTACCCAGGAGGAATCCCAGGATCAGAGACACTGAGCAACTTGCCGGAGTTACACAGCCAGTAAATGGGGTGGAAGCCAGGGGCCCCCGCCAGGTCCATGTTTAATCACTGCTCTAGAATGTGGATTAACTTAGCAGACTGTTTTCACATTCATTCCTTCGTGTGATTCTTATAAAACCTGATGATGATGACGTGGGACTTCCCTGATGGCACAGTGGTTAAGAGTCCGCCTGCCAATGCAGGGGACACGGGTTTGAGCCCTGGTCTGGGAAGATCCCACATGCCGCGGAGCTACTAAGCCCGTGCACCACAACTACTGAGCCTGTGCTCTAGAGCCCACAAGCCACAACTACTGAGCCCGCGTGCCACAACTACTGAGCTCACGTGCCACACTACTGAAGCCTACGCGCTTAGACCTCTTGCTCCACAACAAGAGAAGCCACCGCAATGAAAAGCCCACGCACCGCAACAAAGAGTAGCCCCCGCTCGCCACAACTAGAGAAAGCCCTCGCGCAGCAACAAAGACTTAACACAGCCAAAAATTTTTTTAAATTTTAAAGAAAAAAACAACCAAAAAACCTGATGACGTAAGCAAGGCCAGAATTACCCCACTTACCAGATATGGAAACTGAGACCCACATAGAGCCTTGCACGGAGCTACAATCCAGGTAGAGATAAAGCCAACTAGAACCTTGAGAGTCTAAATATTCCATGTCTTGGCCTATATATCATTCTACCCTGCCAGGTAAACTTACCTATGAAAGTGAGTTTTAAAAAAAGATAAAAAAATTAATAGGGGTCATGTGATCCCGTGACTGGCTGGGGCCTGGGTTAGAAGAGAAATCACTTGGGTAGAGGGAGTGAAGCCGAGCGGGGCCCCGAGGGGCTCCCGGGCACGAGGCCCCTGCTTCCCGTAGGCAAGATTCCAGCCTCCATGACCTTCCCCGAGTTCCGAAGGGCAGATTCGAACAGTTGCTAATCAAGGGAGGAGCAGCCAGGAAACCACCGGAGGCGAGATTAAAGGGACCAGAGAAACTCCTCAAGATGAGGAGATCCAGACCACCTGAGATGAGATTAAGGAGTGGAAGCCCTGCTCACCCCCAATCTTGTCAGAGACCCCACCTTTGAACCATTGCTGTAAACCCCTCATCAAATCCTCCGGGCTGGGGCACATAGTTTTCGAGAGCAGCAGCCCACTGTGGCCCCCTTTGCCTGGCAAAGCAATAAAGCTATTATTTCCCACTTCACCCAAAGCTCTGTCTCTGAGATTTGATTTGGCCCCGGTGCACAGAGAGGCTGAGCTTTTGGTAACAGAAGGGCACTCAGGGAGGGGTAAGGAAACTGAGGGGCTGAACTTGGAGGAAGGCAGGAGGGCTGCCAGGAGTGGGTGCAGAGGCCCCACGGAGAGGAACGAGGAGCCCTGGCCACACGTGCTGCGGTGGTAGGGGCAGGGGCTCTGTCGGCACAGCGGCCTGGACGGTGGCCGCCCTCCCACACACATCACTGGATGTGCGGCCTGCGCATGCCTGGGGGCCCGGTGGTGGGGTAGGTTCAGGAGAACTTCACTGTTGAACACGTGCATCTCCACACTTGAGCTCGAATCCTCATACACCCAAGACGGGGCGTCATCACCCCTGCAGCCTCCTAGGAAAGAACCCAGAGGCGCCCCCCTCTGTGATTTCCCCAAGCCCAGGCAGCTTTACAGACAAGCCTGACCTTCGCTAGTCGTCAATGACTCATTCTTTTAATCCCCCCGATCACAGTACAGTGACTTTGGTTCATCGTGCGTGTGTGTGCGTGTATGCACGTGTGTGCATGTGTGTGCGTGTATGCACGTGTGTGTGCGTGTATGCACGTGTGTGCGTGTATGCACGTGTGTGCGTGCATGCACGTGTGTGCGTGTGTGTGCACGCGTTTGCCTGTGTGCACGTGTCTGTGGGCATGAGGGATGGGAGGAAGGCCTGTGCAGCACAGCCACGGGGACACCAGCCCAGCAGCAGCCCTGCTCCACATTTCACTGCCTGCTGGTACGAGAATGATGACCACGGCTGGGTTTTACCCGTAGATTTTGATGCTAAATAATATTTCCAGCAAAAGCCATGTAAATTGATTTGTACAAAAAGCAGGAGATGGAGAAAAATGGGAGGCTGCCGACGTTGAATTCAATACCGAATAATCTAATATGCCCAATTTCATTTTCTTTTCCTACCTTTGATGTTTGCAAGCAAATCATTGGCGCTTTAAGTTTGTACATATATCTCAATGCAAAATGGTCAAGCAGCAATAAATAAATGTATTATCCAGATAAATGGCTACTGGTCAGGGTGAAACCTGCAAAGAGTAGTCTGTGCTTCTGCAATGATATACAAGCCGGAAATTCATTTATTCTCCCCCAACCCTTGGCTGTTGTCAGCTCTCATAATTCTAGAAAAGGGAAGGGTGAGTCAAGAGGAAGCAAGGATGGTAGAAAGAGGAAGAATTGATGAACACCAGGCCTCAGGGATAAGAGAATTACATTTATCAGGCAATAATCATGTCTGGGGCCTCTAGAGCCCCTAAACTACCCAGAGCCTCAGCCTGATCTCGCTTCCACACTTTATAATGCCCTCACTGACTGTCTGTCCTCTGTTTTCCCACTCACACACATGCCCACCCATAAACGGGCTATGAGCTCTTTAATGGTAGGAGCTGCATTAATTCATCTCTTAGCTCTCCAGCACCCGGTACACTGCCTGAGATAGAGCAGACACGTGCTGGATGCTGTATCTAGGAGGATAGGTAGATGGACATGAGGGTGGGTTGGTTGGTGGGAAGATGGACACAAGGGTGGGTTGGTGGTTGGGTAGATGGACAGGTGAGTGGGTTGGTGGGTAGATAGACAGGTGGGTGGGTTGGTGGGTGGGAAGATGGATGGATGGGCGGATGGAGGGATGGACTGATGGATGGATAATGGGTGGGTAAGTGGATGGATGGGTGAATGAAGATTGGGTAGATAGATGAATAGGTAGTTGGATGATGGGTGATGAGTGGGCAGATTGGTGAATGACAGTAGATGGGTAGATGGGGCACACTTGTGTGGGCTAGTGGGAAAGTGGGTGTGAAAGAAGAAAGACCCATCAGAAGCTCTCTGGATTAAGTCCTCTGAGACCCTGAGGAGGTTGTCTGTAGTCTAAGTAGCAGGACTGATTATAAAATACCATGAACCTTCTGTGAAAGCTTAAACTTCGCATCATAAACCTTGCATCCAAGCCCCATGACAAACCATGGCTTGGCTTCCCCGTGGGCACAGCAGGCCCACAACTGTGCCTTTGAGACCAACCTTCCTGGTGCAGGCACCATCCTAGTACTCCTTGGAACCTCTCATTCAACACAAGAGCTCTCTCCCCCAGGTTCTTTTCCACAGTATAAATGAGGCTGCCGTGATTTAGGTCATTGATTAAAATGAATTGTTACAGCCACAGAGCCTGCAGCCACAGTATAGAAAATGCATCTGAACCAAACGAGGCTCATCATTCAGGCTGCGGGCACGGAGCTCAGCCCACTTTCTGCCCATCTAATTGCAGTCACCCTCCTTCAGACCCCTGTTCCCATTTCGTCCACAGTAACACATTTAAAAACGTTGCCAAATGTTTTATAGAATTCACAGCGCCCTTTATTTAAGAGCACTGGGTCTTATGGCTTAGTGTATCTGCCCAATGAAACTGAATGTCATCAAGCCATGACTTGTTTTTAATGAACCCATGAAGGCTCCCAGCAATCACTGTTTCTTTTCAAAAATACTACCCACTCTGAATGTTTCTTCGGCCAGAGAATAAATGCTGACCACAAGGATGAACAAAGGAGAGTTGGATAAAGTGCTTAAAATCATATGTATACCTCAACCATCTATTGCAATTCCAACCATGAACATGCACCCCTCTGCTTTTGTGTAGCCTCTGCCTGCAAGTTGTTTCCAAGATGCTTCAAAGACTCTGGCTGTGGAGTTAGGATGACAGCACCCTCACTTTGTACCTCTGTACTGTTAGAAACACATTGGCCCACCTGTCTGGGCCTGAACTTCCTCACTGTAAAGGGGAGTAACTGTAACAACCTCATGAGGTAATTGTAAGAAATAAGGGAGAAATAATGAAGACAAGTCAGCGTTGACCAAGAAGCACCAGCTACTCTATGTGGGCTTGCGGTCTGCAGGGCACTTGATCACTGTTTGACCTTCTACAGCGCCCTCCCCAGGAGTCTCTTTTTTTTTTTTAACATCTTTATTGGAGTATAATGGCTTTACAATGGTGTGTTAGTTTCTGCTTTAAAACAAACTGAATCAGCTAAATATATACATATATCCCCATATCTCCTCCCTCTTGCATCTCCGTCCCACCCCTCTAGGTGGTCACAAAACACCGAGCAGATCTCCCTGTGCGATGCACCTGCTTCCCACTAGCTATTGATTTTACATTTGGTAGTGTATATATGTCCATGCCACTCTCTCACTTCGTCCCAGCTTACCCTTCCCCCTCCCCGTGTCCTCAACTCCATTCTCTATGTCTGCATCTTTATTCCTTTGCTGCCCCTAGGTTTTTCAAAACCATATATTCTTTTAAATTCTATATGTATGTGTTAGCATACAGTATTTGTTTTTCTTTTTCCGACTTACTTTACTCTGTATGACAGACTCTAGGTCCATCCACCTCACTACAAATAACTCAGTTTCACTTCTTTTTATGGCTGAGTGATATTCCATTGTATATATGTGCCACATCTTCTTTATCCATTCATCTGATGATGGACACTTAGGTTGCTTCCATGTCCTGGCTATTGTAAATAGAGCTGCAATGAACATTGTGGTACATGACTCTTTTTGAATTATGGTTTTCTCAGGGTATATGCCCAATAGTGGGATTGCTGGGTCATATGGTAGCTCTATTTTTAGTTTTTTTAAGGAACCACCATACTGTTTTCCATAGTGGCTGTATCAATTTACCTTCCCACCAAAAATGCAAGAGTGTTCCCTTTTCTCCACACCCTCTCCAGCATTTATTGTTTGTAGACTTTTTGATGATGGCCATTCTGACTGGTGTGAGGTGATACCTCATTGTAATTTTGATTTGCATTTCTCTAATGATTAGTGATGTTGAGCATCCTTTCATGTGTATGTTGGCAATCTGTATATCTTCTTTGGAGAAATGTCTACTTAGGTCTTCTGCCCATTTTTGGATTGGGTTTTTTGTTTTTTTGATATTGAGCTGCATGAGCTGCCTCTATATTTTGGAGATTAATCCTTTGTCAGTTGCTTCATGTGCAAATATTTTCTCCCATTCTGAGGGCTGTCTTTTTGTCTTGTTTAAGGTTTCCTTTGCTGTGCAAAAGCTTTTAAGTTTCATTAAGTGCCATTTGCTTATTTTTGTTTTTATTTCCATTTCTCTAGGAGGTGAGTCAAAAAGCATCTTGCTGTGATTTATGTCATAGAATGTTCTGCCTATGTTTTCTTCTAAGAGTTTTATAGTGTCTGGCCTTACATTTAGGTCTTTAATCCATTTTGAGTTTATTTTTGTGTATGGATTAGGGAGTGTTCTAATTTCGTTCTTTTACATGTAGCTGTCCAGTTTTCCCAGCATCACTTATTGAAGAGGCTGTCTTTTCTCCATTGTATGTGCTTGCCTCCTTTATCAAAAATAAGGTGACCATATATGCATGGGTTTATCTCTGGGCTTTCTATCCTGTTCCATTGATCTGTATTTCTGTTTTTGTGCCAGTACCATACTGTCCAGATTATTGTAGCTTTGTACTATAGTCTGAAGTCAGGGAGCCTGATTCCTCCAGCTCCGTTTTTCTTTCTCAGGACTGCTTTGGCTATTTGGGGTCTTTTGCGTTTCCATACAAATTGTGAAATATTTTGTTCTACTTCTGTGGAAAATGCCATTGGTAGTTTGATAAGGAATGCATTGAATCTGTACATTGCTTTAGGTAGTATAGTCATTTTCACAAGGTTGATTCTTCCAAACCAAGAACATGGTATATCTCTCCATCTGTTTGTATCATCTTTAATTTCTTTCATCAGTGTCTTATACTGTTTTTCATATAGGTCTTCATACAGGTCCTTAGGTAGGTTTATTCCTAGGTATTTTATTCTTTTAGTTGCAATGATAAATGGGAGTGTTTCCTTAATTTGTCTTTCAGATTTTTCATCATTAGTGTATAGTAATGCAAGAGATTTCAATGCATTAATTTTGTATCCTGCTACTTTACAAAATTTATTGATTAGCTCTAGTAGTTTTCTGGTAGCATCTTTAGGATTCTCTATGTATAGTATCATGTCATCTGCAAACAGTGACAGTTTTTCTTCTTCTTGTCCAATTTGGATTCCTTTTATTTCTTTTTCTTCTCTGATTGCTGTGGCTAAAACTTCCAAAACTATGTTGAATAATAGTGGTGAGAGTGGAAAGCCTTGTCTTGTTCCTGATCTTAGTGGAAATGGTTTCAGTTTTTCACCACTGAGAACGATGTTGGCTTTAGGTTTGTCATATATGGTTTTTATTATGTTGAGGTAAGTTCCCTCTATGGCTACTTTCGGGAGGGTTTTTATCATAAATTGGTGTTGAATTTTGTCAAAAGCTTTTTCTGCATCTATTGAGATGATCAAATGGTTTTTCTCCTTCAAATTTGTTAATATGGTTTATCACATTGATTGACTTGCGTATATTAAAGAATCCTTGCATTCCTGGGATAAACCCCACTTGATCATGGTGTATGATCCTTTTAATGTGCTGTTGGATTCTGTTTGCTAGTATTGTGTTGAGGATTTTTGCATCTTTGTTCATCAGTGATATTGGTCTGTAGTTTTCTTTCTTTGTGACATCTTTGTATGGTTTTGGTATCAGGGTGATGGTGGCCTTGTAGAATGAGTTTGGGAGTGTTTGGATGGAATATTTTTAATGATTCTATTTAACCTCCTTTGTCAATTTATTGGCCATAACTCTTTGTGTTTGTGTGTGGTTGCTTTAGAGTTTATGGTATACTATCTACTCTTAATTAATATTATTGCACTCCACATATAGTATAAGGTCCTTAGAACAGCATATTTCTATTTCTCCCCCTCCCATCTTTTTGCTCCTTTTGTCATATATTTCACTTCTGCATGTGTTATAAAACCCAAAATACAATGGTATCATTTTTTTTACATTGAACTGTCAATTTTCCTTTTAAAAGCTTTTTTTTAATATTCTATATTTACCTACATCTTTACAATTTCTTATATTCTTCATTTCTTTTTGTGGATCCACATTTTCATCTGGAATCATTTTCCTTTTTCCTGGTGGACTTCTTTAATATACCCTGTAGTGCAGGTCTTCTAGTGATAAATTCTTCCATCTTTTGACATTCCAAGAAAGTTTATTTCACCTTAACTGTGGAAGATATTTTCACCAAGCATAGAATTCTAGGTTGACAAGGGTGTTTTTTTCAGCACTCTAAAGTTGTCACTCCACTGTCTTCTCCATTGCATTGTTTCCAGTGATAAGTCTACTTTCATTCTCATATTTGTTCCTCTGTACATAACAGGTCTTTTGCTCCAACTGCTTTATGATTTTCTTTTTATCACTGGTTTTAAGCAAAATGATTATGATACACGTTGGTGTAATTTTCTTATTTCTTTTGTTTGGGGTTCATTGAGCTTCTTGTCAGTTTATAGCTTTCATCCAACTTGGAAATTTTTCAGCCATTATTCTTTCAAATATTTTTTCTGTCCTTCCCCCTCTCCTCTCTTTTGGGGACTCCAATTATACACGTTTAGATCTCTTGAAGTTTTCCCACAGTTCATTGTTCATATTTTATTCAGTCTGATTTGTTCCTTCTGTTTCATTTTGGATAGTTTCTACTGCTATTTCTTCAAATTCATCAGTCTTTTCAGCATTAATCTGTCATTACTCCCATCCAGTGTATTTTTCATCTCAGATATATTCATTTTTACCTCTAGAATCTTGACCTGTGTTTTTTATATATTCTCTACCTCTACTTAACATGCTCAATCTTTCCTCCACCTACCAAAGCATATGGAACAAAGTTATAACTCTTTTGATGCTCTTGTCTAATAAGTCTATTATCTGTGTCATTTGCAGTTCTGTTTTTATTAGTTTTTCTCTTGTCATGCATCATATTTTCATGCTTTGATGAATAATTAGTAATTGTTGCCTAGATAGACATTGTGAATTTTACTTTGTTGTTTATTGAATATTTTTATTTTTAAATATTCTTGAACTTTTGTCTAAGATACAGTTTAGTTACCTGGAAGCAGTTTGACCTTGTCAAGGCTTACCTTTAAGACTTGTTAGGCAGAACTAGAGCAGCCATTATTCTGGGGTTAATTTTGTTTAACTTCAGAGGATATACCCTCCTAGGTACTCTATCCAGTTCCCCATGAATTACAAGGTTTTCCACCAGCTGGTGGGAACACAAACTCTTCCCAGCCCCCTTTGTGAGCTCTGAGGGTTGTTTCTTCTGTTCCTTTCAAGTGGCTCTTTCCCTGGACTTGGGTTGTTTCCTGGCATACATATGCTGACCAGTACTCAGCTAAAGACCTAAGAGGACCCTCCATAGATCTCCTCTTCAAAACCTGCCCTGAAAACTCCAGTTGCCTTAGCCTCTCACAGGCCCAGCTGTCTCTTCAATTCAGGAAGACCACCAGGCTCTGCTTGGATTCGACTTCCTTGCACAGTGGCTGAAACTCCCTACAGGCGGTAAGTGACATGTCTTAGGGTTCACGTCATTTCTTTACTCTTCCCCATGGATCACAGTCCGGTGCTGGAAAACCATTGTTTTATATATTTTGTCCGGTTTTTAGTTTTCTTCAGATGGGAGTGATGCGTAATAGGAATATTTAGACTACTCCTTCTGTTAAGTGGGCTCCTAAATCTAGGGGAAATTTTAGGAAAAAGGCAAGATGCTGAGCTCAAAGGATTCTCATCTCTTGTTGCATTCCAAGGAACCCATGAGAACATAATTAATAGATGAAAATATTTTTCTACAAGACTTTCCAAACTAAGTTGTATGGTTGGAGAAAAATTAATTTCGAGAATGGAGTGGGTATGAGATGAAGTCCTTTGGGAGGGTCATCCAGTGATACCTCAGAGGGTCCAGATGGCTTAGCAGGGCTGGGTAGGAATGGGAGGGCAGGCGCTTTCTGCAAAAACTTCCCCACACAGGAACACAGGAATCCCCACCCCAGACAAACAGGGCCCCACAGTGTTCCCTGCCTGATGATGAGAGGCATCTGCTTAAAGAACAAATCCCATCATGCCCTCTCTGCTGTGGACTCTTCCATGGATTCCTAGAGCCCTTGAGTTAAATCCCCAGGTCCTCTGCTTTATGCCTAACTTCTACCATGACCAGGCACTGCAAGACGCCAGGCATTTAAAAAAAATAAAATAGCTTTTATTTTTTAGAGCAGTCTTTGGTTCACAGCACTTTTGTGTACAGAGTACAGAGATTTCCCATATACCTCCTGCTCCTCCACATGTACAGCCTCCTCCACTATCAACAACCCCTCCCCCCCATTATCAATCACTCTGGTCTTGGGGCCTCCCATGAGTTACTTACTCTCCCTATGCTCAACTTCCATGCCTGTAAAATGGGGGAAAGACTACTGGGAAGGTTAATTGAAGTAATTCACGTAGATACTGAGAACAGTGCCTGGCAGGTAGGAGTCGCTCCTATAGGTGGGCTATTGTCAGCATCACGCTGCACTCTTCCTCATGCAGGAAGGGGCCAGGGAAGGAATCCAAGTGCCCAGAGGGCAGGGGCCAGGCTTGCAGAGGGATGTGCACACAATAGGTGCTCCATAAAAACTGCGATCAGGCAGTTTGACAAGAGGCAGAGGGAACTATGACACCCTGTGCCCACCCTGTGTCAGCATGGAGCTTGGAGCTGTAGCTTGTGATTTCCCGAGTCCGTATGACCACCCAAGGTGGACACACAGCCCACCCAACAGAAAAGGGGACTGGCCCAGAGAAACCAAAAGGCGTCGAGTCACACCGCAGTGAGAGCAGGCAGGGCGCGAGCCCAAATCCACCTACCTCCCACCTTGGGCTGATCCTCTGCCATGCACTGACCTGCAGAGCAGGCTGGGGCACATGGAGTCCTCAGAACGTGGGGACAGTCCCTGTGTTGGGAGGGCCCTTGGCTACAAGGGGAACCCGAGTCCTTCTCACCTCAGTGCAGGGCTCCCAGGAGACTTTGCCTCTCTGTCCAGAATGGCCTCATCTCAAAATGCTGTCACTGCATCTGATTAAAAAAAAAGAAGTCCTACTAATTCCAATGGCTAACTTTTGATAATTATCCTCGATAAAAGTTCAAAAGTTCAAATTAACCAATCATTGCATAACATCTCACCAGGAAACAGAAGAACAAAGGGGAACCAGCCATGGGGAATTGGATGAAAACGCTTTCTAAAAATGTAATGTTATTATCTGCAAATGTGCAGTACAGAAATCCAGCCTAACCCCCACCCTCCGCACCCCTTCCCAGCATTTACCTGCAGCAGTGATCAGCCCACGGCACCACCATCCATCTGTAGCCACGACAGCTCCGTGACTGAGGTGACGTCGCGCTTGAGCCCATTTCTCCCGGGAGGAGCTGGGTGAGGAATGAATGTGGAGGGACCGTCATCACCTTCAGGGCCCAGGACAGCCCTGGCCCCCGGAGCACGCTGGACGTGGCAGCCTCATGGTGCGCCTCAGGCTGCCTGCCAGTGGAGGGCCCACCTGCATCCCTCAGGTCACCTCACACACGCCCCCAGCCACCTGCTGGCTTGTTTCTTGCTCCCTCTGTGCAGATGAGGAGCCCAGTTTATGGCGGGACACTGTGACTGCCTCTACCTGGCATACTCATCACCGTTCTCTACATCCTCACTCACTGAGGACCTACTGTGCGCTGGGCACTAAGGGAATGTCTGCAGGAGGTTCTCTAGGTCAGAATCACCATCACTACCTTACAGAGATGGAAAGGCTGCTGATGTAAACGTGACATCCTGGCTCACCCTAGAAAGGCACAGCGAGAATTCTGAACCCTGCCTGCCTCACGCCCTGAGCCCCTACTCTTCCCCTTCTGTCCTGCCGTGACCCTGGGCTGCAGGACTGCCCAGTACCTCCCTGCAAAGGGGCTGTCTCCAGGCACAGACACGTGACAGCAATGCGCTCTGGGGTGTGACCCCCAACTCCACATCGCTGAGATGGTAATTGAAGATGACCCCTCACCCTGGGACTTCTGAAGCTGGATCTGCTGCTACCCAGCTTGGGGCCCTGGAGAGTCATCTCCCCTCTCTGGGCCTCCGTTTCCTCATCTTAAAAATGGACAACATCCACGGCCCCTTCTGGAGCTAACTCTGGCTGTTTAGATTGAGTTCCCCCAGAAGCAGGCCCTGAGACAGGGTTCAAGTGGAAATCATTTATTTGGGAGGAGCAGGGATCCCAGCAGGAGGGGAGGGAGCTAGGAAAGGGAAGGCAGGAAGATGTGCTTGACGAGACCTCGGTCCCCGGCGAGCTGGAGCTGGCTCACATCTGCCCTCAGGCTCACACCTGCCCTGGGCTCACACCTGCCCTTAGGCTCACAGCTGCCCTGAGCTCACACCTGCCCTTAGGCTCACACCTGCCCTCTGCTCACATCTTCCCTGGGTTCACACCTGCTCTTTTGTTCACATCGGTTCATGGGGTGCATCTCCTCCCAGCTTCACCTTCAGTGATGTCACGTGCTGGCTGATATTAGTCATGGTGGGAGTTTTTACACCATGGAAATCTGCAAACACCACAGATCCGGTTCTTCCCACCCCGCCCCCCCACCCCCGAGAACTGGTTGATAAACACTTAACAGCACACCACCAGCTTCATCCTGTTGGGAAACAGTGTAAAATATAGGCCTCAGATTCATCCCACCCCAGGGTGAGGGAGCTGGAGAAGTTATACAAAAGTCCTGAGACTCGCTTGTTGAGGGCCACTTAGGGGAGTTTAATTCCCTGTATTCCCATTGGCTCCCACACATGGGACAGGGCAGCCTGTGTGACTGCAGATAAAGCCCTCAAATAAAACTAGAAGACAATCAAGGCACAGGTAAGGCCAGGCTGGGCAGGGCCAGGAGAAGGGGACTCAGGGGCTGGGCACGGGCACGGGCACGGGATAGAGGGTGCCTGGCACTTTGCTAACTCCCCGCTCTCCATGGCAGAACACCAGGGGAACAGGTTAGCAGACAGGCAGAGCCTGGCTGGGGATGGGAGGGGATGGAACCAGGGACCCCTCCTGGCTCAGAGGTTTAGAGGAAACAGGGTGACACTGAGAGGTCTAATTAGCACACACTGAATTTAGGCTGCTCTGGTAAAGGAATGTTGTTTCTCTGGCCGGTGTGTGTTTCCCCGGCTCAGCACACAGCCTGGAGGGCCCGGGGTGGGCGCCACTCACAGCAAAGGGTTTCCATGGCAGAACGGAGAAGATGGCAGCGTGAGTCAGTGCTCAGCTCCGGGTTCACATTCATGCAAACAACTTACCAAGTGCCTGCCCCACGTCAGCTCAGTCAGGACTGGAGATGACAAGACCAGTCAGGGGAGCCTCTGCCTTGGAGCCCACGTGCAGCCAGTGCGAAACCCGCGTGAAATAACACACGATCCCACACTCCCCGTGTCATGGGCTCCCTTCCACTGTCCTCTGGAAGGGGAAGAGAAACTCTGGGAGGGTCGAGAAGGATGCACTCCGGTGACAACTCGCAGGGACATGAATGAGTGGGGAGGAGGAGCTGGGAGAACGTCCCCGCGGAGAAAGCAACACCAAGGCCCCGAGGCCAGACCAGCAGCTTTAAGGAGCAGCCAAGGAGCCAGTGCACTGGAGGAAGGAGACAAGGAGAAGGGCAGCGGAGGTGACAGAAGCCAGTAGGCATTGAACACGAACATCGGAGGGAAGTCATCGGAAGACAGGGAGAGGGGAAGGGACCAACCTGGACTACAAGTTAAACAAACAAACAAACAAGCCCCTTGGGGCTGCTGCAAGCAGGAGTAGGAACAGAGAGACCACGTGGCAGCCTCCTGCAGTGTCGCCAAGGGACGCCTGAGCCCAGGACAGAGACAGCACTGCAGGAGCAACGGGGTCTGACCAACAAGAGGCGGAGTCCCTGCGGCTTCCCTGGTGGCGCAGTAGTTGAGAATCCGCCTGCCAATGCAGCGGACATGGGTTCGAGCCCTGGTCTGGGAAGATCCCACATGTCGCGGAGCAACTAAGCCCGTGCGCCACAACTACTGAGCCTGCACTCTAGAGCTCACGAGGCACAACTACTGAAGCCCGCACGTCTAGAGCCCAAGCTCTGCAACAACAGAAGTCACCGCGATGAGAAGCCCCCGCGCTGCAATGAAGAGTAGCCCCCGCTCACCACAACTAGAGAAAGCCCGCGTGCAGCGACGAAGACCCAACGCAGCCAAAAATTAATTAATTAATTAATTAATTACTTTAAAAAAAAAAGAGATGGAGTCCCTGCATGAGTGATAGGATGGGCAGGTACCACCTCACCAGCTACCCCCCACACACACACACATACAGAGCCATGGGGGCTCCTGGGCTGGAGGAGGAGAGGGCAGGGAAGAAGGCAACAGGGCTGGGTGCTGCTAAAGACCTCCTGCCCTGCAGCCCCCGACTCCAGGTCACTTCCCAAAGCAGGGATGATAGAACCCCCAGAAAATGGAGGATACCCCCAAAGCTGTGGGGATGTGCATCCCATTTCCTGTGGGAACCCCAGGAGGCGGCAGAGAGGCCTAAAGCAGCCCCCGACCCAGTGTCCTGTGTCTGTTACAGGATCAACAGCCCGGTGGCCTCAGAGTTCACAGAAGGAGACACAGAGTTAAGTGTTGGGTATCAGTGACCACAGACCAAGGAGGACATGGAAGTACCATCAGATGCCGGCAGGGAGAGATGGCAATCACCAGGACCCAGCCTGGGCCAGACACACTCAGCAGAGGGGCCTGCTGCAAGGCTCCCTCCCCACCGGCTCTAAAGCTCCACCCCAGCACCTCAGAGTCTGGGGCAGGGGGATCGGGGGAGGGAGGAAAAAGAGAAGTTGGTGAATGAGCTTGAACTTGCAACAGGACAACCTGAAGGAATGGGAACATGTGGGATAAATGAGCTTGTCATCATTATGTTTCAAATACTGAGGACAAACTGAGATCCTACAAGCTCTCAGAGAGGATAGAAAAACAAGTGAATATGAGTTAGATACAGTGGTTTGAGGGTCGGAATGCAACAGGTGTCTTATTAGTAATTCTGAAAGCCAGAAAAAAAATAGAGCAATACCTTCAAAATTTTAAAGGAAAATAATCTTGATCAGAGAACTCTATATCAGTAGTTTGGTTTTATCAGGGGTTAAAGACTTTTTCAGACATGCAAGCACTCAGGTTGTCCTCCCCTGCACCCTTCCTCAGCAAGCACTCAGGGGATGGGCTTCTCCAAAGTGAGGCATCACCCTTCCGGGGCTGCAGGAAAAAGGGGTCCAATGGGACAGACAACGGAAAGGGGTTCCCAGGTGGGCCATGAAGGAGACCCTAAGATGATCAAGCAGCAGGGCCAGGATAGCCAGAGCCGCTGGGGAGGTCAGGAGCTCTAAGGGACACTTCGCAGGAAAACAAAATTGATAGAACAGCTAATGTATTGGAACACAGTGAGAGGAAGTTTACACCAACAGGGAAGAAGCATGGACAATAGAGAAGAATTTGGGGATAAATTAGAGACAAGTACAGAAAAAAATCAAACAAATGTAAAATATAGAACAATTATTAACTCCAGGTACAGCAAAAAAGTTATGCAAGAAAGGAAAAGATAACTAAGCAAATGAAAAATATAGAGCAATCATTAACTCCAGGTAAAACTAAACAAAACAAAAGTTATGCAGGAAAAGAAAAGAAAACTAAGTAAATGAAAAACATAAAGCAATCATTAACTCCAGGTAAAACAAAATGTTATGCAAGAAAGGGCTTGCCTGTGAAAAGCCTTAACAGAGTCACACTGTAAATAATGAATGTTCATCTTGTCAAGGATGATGGGGCTATCCTTGAACTCTAAAATAAAATGCAAAGCTGAACTTACTGCTCGCTTGAGAAAAGGAGGGCTTTGCTGTTCGAGCAGTCTCCCAGAGCACGGAGCCAGGAGTGCAAGGACTGGCCACCCATCCAGACTGTGGATGATGTCATTCGTCATCACTTGCAGGTGACTGGATGAGACACAATATGGTTGATTGGCTGGCACACAGCGGCCACTTAATTGACTGTGTCCATCTCTGATTGGCTGAGTTTCAGCTAGGAGCTGACACTGATTGGTTGGCTGCAAAGCATGTTCCTTGAAGTCAGCTGTCGTCCCTCCATTGAAAAAGTTTAAAACCTGCTCTGCTGTTATTTGTTACCATGGCTACAGAACAATGGGTCTTTTCCTAGGAGTGTGGGAACTTCTGTGTTCTCAATCCATGCAGAATCCATGCAGAATTAGGATGTAACTATGTTGTTGATAATGGGGGATGGAAAGTGTTAGAATATGTGTGTGGTGCTGCCTAGTATGAGTGTGAATGAAAAATAATTCCCCACTTTCCATGGTAAGAAGTAAAAGAATAATGCCCAGAACTGGAAAATTAAAGTTAGAAATGTAAGCATTTTATTTAGAATTGTGAACATAACATCAAAAGAACTGTTGAAAATTGGTTTTCTCTGGGGAGCAGGAAACTAAGGGGTGGGGCAAGGAGACTGCTGTTTTGCATAACAAAACTTGTTGGGCTGTGAGACTCTTTAAACCCCATGTATTCATAACTTTGATAAAAGTTGTGTGGGTTTTTGAATAAGATTTTTTTTTAATTTTCACCTAGAAGTTTTCAAAATATACACTGAAATGTTTTCGTACAACAAGAGAGTTCTGTTTCTAATACATCAAAGCAGTTAGCAAGATTTTGGTACTCAGTTTCTTCACTGTTAATAAATGAAGGATGCACCATCGCTTTCCAGGCACAAAATTTCCCCTTTCTTAACATGTCTCGTCTCACTGTGACATCTGAGGATATGGAAAACCTTTGGGTGCCTGCCTCACAGTGAGAGAGAGAGAGAGAGTGTGTGTGGGTGCGAGTGAGAGAGAAAATGAGAGAAAGAAAGAGAGAATGAAGGTATAAGAGTAAGTGAGAGGCAGCCCCAAGTCTTTTAGTCTACAATGGACTATAAGTTTCTTGGGTTTTATGTGGCTCCTTGATGCCACTCAGGACCCTCCCAGGATGGCTGAGCTTGGTCAAGGCCATCCCTGCATCTCCCTGCCTCTGAGTTTTGCCCTCTCCCTGGAGCCCTCTTCTGCCTCCTTCCCCGCCCCCTAGACAGGGCTCATAAGAGTGTGCACTCACACACATGCACGTGTGCACACACACGCACGCACACACGGCACCTCCTTTCTCCCTCAGGGGCTTTAGCCCTCACAGTGTCCTTTCTGCTAAGTGCCTGTCCCTCCCACAGACCTGAACCCCCGACCCCTGGATGAGAACAGCATTCTATGAGTCAATGTTTCCCAGCTCCCAGCACAGGGCCTGGCCAGTAAAGGAAGAAGTAGACTAAATAATTCCTTAACCCAGAAGGTAATTACACAACTTTTCTCCCAAGACTTTGGAAGAGCTTCCTGTGCCCCACGCCCCAGGAGGAGTGGCTTCGCTCCCTAGAAACTGCACCCCCTGCCTTCTGGTCAATGCGGGCGCCATTTAATCCCCGGCTGCCGGCTCCCCAACCCCAGGCAGCACTCCAGGGTCAGGGGACGCAAATGGGTTCCCCTCTGGCCTACTTGACACTGTCCCCTGGAACCCTGGCCCCTGACCTCCCACCTGGTCAGGAAGGGCAAAGGTGTGACAGGGTCAGAGGGCATGTAGGTGGCAGCAGAGAGGATGACGGATCAGCGTGCAGAGGTGCAGAGGCCACACTGTTCCAGAGTGAGCAGAACGTCCAGCTAGACCTTGGGCAGGCAAACTGAGACACTTGTCACCCTAGTGGCTCTCTGAGGTCCTGGCCCCAGAGGCCTCCACCACATCACTGTGGTCTTGATTGGACAGCATCAGGGTTCCTCAGGCTTGGACAGGCCATTCTGAGGGTCAAGTGCAGCCCAAAGTGATGCAGAACCATTTGGGGTCCCCTTTGAGATTTCCCATCCCCGTGAGCGCCCCATCACCAACAAGAGAGAATCTCTTCATTTCGAGTAGATTTTGCCCCCAGAAAAGGAAGCTTGCCCTTTTCCGTTCCCTTAGTAATGGCTCTGCAATTAACAAAAGGAGACCCTGATACTATTTTAAAGAAAGCGGATCCTGGATAAATCCCACACACTCAGCAGTCTGCACGAAATGCGCTTTGATGATGGGCCCTTGGACTGGAATAGACGAACTGCCTGGTGAGACAGAGGCCCCTGGTGAGGAGAGTGACCCCAGCCTCAGGAGGGGACGGGCAGACACAAAGGTCCCCCCCATCCCTGCCGTCAGCGGCCTCAGGATGGCTGCTCTCAAGCCCTTGGGTCTAACGGCCCATGCGCTTGCCTTGTGGGCCTCAGGCACAGCTGCTGGGCAGGAAGGCAGAGGCAGCAAGGCCCGTGCCCAGTGCCTCTGCCTCTCTGTTCAGTGTCCCGCCTGGACGCCAGGACTGGAGCCTCTGGGGTTGTGTCCCCTCAGTGCTGTCCTAGGTCGTGCTGCTTCCCCACATTAACTGACTCCAGGACAGCTGCTTCTCTACACTGCTCCGGACCTTCACAGGCACCTGCCAGGCGGGCATGGTCCTCCTCAGCTTATAGCTGAGCAAACTGAGGCACGGGAGGAAAGAACGTGCCAGTCCTTGCCCAAGGGAGGAACCGGCACGTCAGACGTTAAAGCCCTTTCTGGGAAGCTTTCAAAACTGTACCTTCTCCAATGAGCCTTTCCAGGCCACTGGCAGCTTAGCCTGGCCAAAGCTTGAAGGTCCAGGGCCCCTCCCAAAGCTTGAAGGTCCAGGGAGGGGTAAGGATCCCCATGGAAGGGGTGAGTTTCAGGGTTACTCACCGATAAAGGCCCTGGACTTGGGGGGGAGACAGCTGGCTCTTGATAGAATCCTGTCTCCCATCCAGGCCCCAGGCTGGGGAGGGGTGTCCAAATGTGGCTGGTGGGCTGTGTGGGCTTCTCTCCAGCCTGCATGTCCCAAAGGAAATGCACAGTGGCTTAGACAGCCCCACCCCCAAACCCTTGTGTCTGGATTTTAGGCATAATAGATGGCTTTATGGGTGAATTAACTTCCAGAAACTTCCTCAAACCCTGTATCCCTGCCAAAGCCCCTCAAGCCTCTTACTTCCACCCCTGCTCTGAAATCCCATTTCACTTCCCCAGTTGAAAGAGCCAAGTCCTGGGGGACTAATTCTGCAATCTTAGCTGTATTTGTAAGTCTGCTCAGAGAGTGTGGTGAAATCCAAGGGAATCAGCACATTTGAATTCAAAATTTAGTTGTGCCAGCTGTTAGCCCAGGCCCCAGGGATGGAGCTATTTAATAAGAAGTCAGGGCTGTTCCCTGCTCTGGCAGAGGGGCTTGCAAGGGGCTGGACATTCATTCATGTGTTCATCTTTTCCATCGATGAATGGTTACCGGTCACCTGCTCTGTGCCAAGCCCTGTCCTAGGCTCTGGAATTCAGGACAGGTGACCTCATTCCACCACCAGGTGAGATACAGCAGGCAGGAATGTGAGATACAGCAGGCAGGAATGTGAGATTGTGCGCTAATAGGAGGTGCAAAGCAGGCAGGAGAGAGAGGAAGTGTGGGATGGAGGGCGTGAAGTTTGCAATGCCACATGAGGAGGTGGCTTTTTAAGGGGGAAGGTCGTGGTGAAGCTGCAGTGTGGACACCTGAGAGGAAGGTATCCGGCAGAGTAACCAGCAAAGGGCAGAGGCCCCTGGGGCCTGCAGGGAGCGGGGGAGGGGAAGCCAGGGTTGGGGAGGAAGTCAGAAGCCTGCTAGAGGGCCTGGGGCAAGGCGGACCTGGAGGGGCGGAGCAGAGGCGGGACACGGTCCGACCTGGAGGATCATTGTGCTGCTGTGATGGGGAAGGACCGCAGAGGGGTGAGAACAGAAGCCTGTGACCCTCTTAGGTGACCATAGTGTCAACTCGGCTGCCATAGCAAACCCCACAGACGGCCGTCTTCTGTGTCTCCACGCGGTCGTCCCTCTGCATGTGTCTGTGTCCTAATCTCTTCTTATAAGGACTCCAGTCATGTTGGGTTAGGGCCCACCCCCAATGACCTCATTTTACCTTAATTACCTCTTTGAAGTCTCCATCTCCAAATATGGTCACATTCTGAGGTTCTGGGGTGGGGACTGCCACGTGTGAATTTTGTAGGAGGGAAGTGGGAGGGTGACACGGTTGAGCCCACACAGTGACAATGACAGGAATCAGGTGAAAGATCACGGCTGGGACCACCACAGTGGCAGGGAGGATTGTGAGAAGGAGTCTGATTCTGCAGGCAGGTGCCAAGGTAGCGGGCGGGAGCAGTCTGCCCCCAGTGAAGGCAAAAGGGTGCATCGCCCTGAGAGAGTTCAAGATCCAAGAATGGGCGATTCTAAATATTATCACTGAGAAAATAATTCTCCTTCAATAATATTTTATTTGTCCAATTTTTAAAGAATGCTGTATTTACTATCGAGTTTTATTAATACAGCCGTAAACTTCAAATTTGCACATTTTATGATGTATTCTTTAGTCAGCAATGTGTTCCACGTGGAGGTTAATTCAGAGAACTGTCAGTTGCAAGGTTGACCGCCCCCAACCTCTGGGACCAGGTCACGCATAAGTTTCCATGGTTGCCAACCACACAAGCTCACTTAGGGCCCAGATGAGGGCTCCAGACCCTGCGTTTAAACTGCAGAGTTGAAACAAATATTGACAGCACAGCAATTACGAAGGCAAGGCCACAGAATGTGAGTTCCTTCAACTCTGTCATTCCCTGTGACCACGTGGGATAGTTTTTTGTGTTTAAAATATGTTTTTTTGTGTTTAAAATGTATTTAAAAGAGTGCAAACTGTGAGGTGTGACATTTTTGTTTTACAAGAACATATTTTAATTTATACACAAACTATTACCAATTGTAAATAATATATTTTAAATTGAAATTTAGCCTTTTATAATTGTTAAGTGATTGTTTTAAAACCAAAGAATTAATAAAGGAAATAAAACATTGCATCATTGATATCTTGTAGCAGTTGTCTGAACTGTACCTCTTTTGGCTGACTCTGCTTTATTGAAATTCACTAATTTTTTATTGGCATGATTATATACACAAAGTTCAGTTTAAGAAAATTTGCACTCTGCACTTCTTTTCTTGGACCTTATTATTTGCTTTATTTCATGGTTATTACTGAAAATAATTTTGTCACGTAGAAGAGGGATGTCTGTTAGTTCGGGCTGCCATAACAGTGTCAATGAAAACATGTTGCCCGCCATATCAGTAAACAAAGGATGTTGCCGCCATCAAGCCATCACATTACAGCCTCCCTCAAGGTGAGCCCTGAGGGAACTCAGTATGGAAACAGGACGCCCGCCATCTAGCAGTCAGCCGCTGCAGCCACCCCTTGACGATGGTGAACCCTGAGGAGACTCAGGATGAGAAAGCACAGGATACTGGCCCCAGAGAGCTGAGGTGCGTATCAAAGGAATTATTTCAATAAGCCCAGACTCTTGCATCTTCCCATTCATAAAAAAGTGCTAAAGTCATTAACTTGAGCTGTCTGGTTTTCTTTAACTAACAAACAGTAGCCATTTGATGTTCCGACTACCTGGTCTTTGTTGTAAAAACTCCTATATATCCTGGCTCCCCCCTTTCCTTTTGGGAGCAACTGCTCAGACTCCCAGAGCATCTGAGTGTCTGCATCCTGCGCTCAAGTCCTCAGTTTTGTCCGCCAAATGAAGCATAATTCTCAACTTTTAGGTTGTGCATTTTTTTCAGTTGACAACAGAATACCATAGACCTGGATGATTTAAACATAGATGTTTATTCCTCACGGTTCTGGAGACTGGAAGTCCAAGATCAGGCTGCCGGCATGGTCTGGATCTCTACGAAGGCTCTCTTCCTGGTCATTTTGGTGAATGCATGCAGAGAGTGACATTTCATGTCTCTTCCTCTTTTAAAATGGCACAAATCCTATCCTGGGGGCTCCATCCTTGTAACCTAATTAGACCCCACCTGCAAACATCATCACACTGAGGGTAAGGGCTTCAACATGTGACTTTGGAGAAGGCACAAACATTTAGTTCACACAAGGGCAATACTAAAAAAAGGAGTATCTGTCGGTGTCAAATGTCCTGGGATTTGGATGTAGAGCCAACAGGTGAGAACTGAATCCAAGTGTGAAAGCAGGAGAGTAGCCGTCAGGGGTGGCCTGAGCAAGGAGGGCTGCACTGGGACACTGTAGCAGGGGCAGGTCTGGCCCAGGTGGAATCAGGAATTTGCTTTTCAGACATGTTCCCTGTTGAGGTACCTGCTGGACATCCTAGTGGATGTTTCAGGTGGGTGGACAGATACCCAGGCTGAGAGCCCAGAGAAGAGGGTGATGTGGGAAACACCAGTATTTCCTTGGGATTTAAAACCAAGAGACTGGAGGGTGTGGCCTCAGGCAAATAACAAAAATCACAGGTACAGCTCTTTAAGGCATCATGGTCACGCTTCAGAGAACAGAATCCCTGGCCTAGTCTGAGGGCACAGCACGTGACCTTGGGAAGCACAGCAAGGTGAGGCTGGGCTAGCCAGCCAGACAAAGGCCTGGAGGAGGGGGCAACACGGGACTTTCAAGGAGCAGGAAAAGGCCGGTGGTGAGTGGACTCAGGGAGCCAGGGCACCGTCGTGAGAAAACACACCACAGACCTGGGATTTTATCAGCAGAGCTACCAGCAAGGATTGAAGAGTTCTAAGTAGCAAAGTGACACGATCCGAGGAGAGTTTTTAAAGGCTTGAATAAGCTGCTTTGTGGAAAATGGATTCGAATGGCAAAGTAATCCATCCAGGTGAGAAATTACATGTTTGGACTAGAGGGAGGTCTGGAGAGATGGGGAAAGTGGATAGTCTGGGAACCATGAAGCAGGTGATGGAGTGTAGAAGGAGAGGGGATGGGTGAAGAAGTGTTCCTGGGTTTGGTGGGGAGGACAGTGCCCCGTCCCTGGGGTAAGATAAAGGTGTCAGATTCAGGGGGAAGTCCAGATCAGTTGAAACATATTCCGTGCTGGCACTGCTGACCCCACAAGGAGGTCTGGATTGGAGCTTAGAGGAGCAGGCTGGGCAGGAGGGAGAGCTGGCTGCAGACAGGGTGGTGAATGGCTGGCGGGTGGTGCTATGTGGGTGGATGAGGTCTCCCAGAAGAACAGACCCTGAGCCAGGAAGGGGGACAGAGGCCAGTCCTTAGGGTCCAGTGGAGGCAGGGGAGCCAGCAAAGGAGAGAGAGAGAGCAGGAGGGAGGGAAGGAGGGAGGGAGGGGGAGGGAGAGGTGGAGAAAAGCTGGGAGTGTCCCGGCCACAGAGGGGAGGGGCTGCCTCAGGAGGGAAGGAGCTGAGTACTCTGTGAGACAGGGTAAGATGCAAGGACCAGTGTACAGGACTAATGGCCACTGCCATTCCTGATGACCCCAGGAGCAACTCCTAGCAGAGAGCTGGGAGGACCATAAGTGAGTGGGCTGAGGAGTGAAAGGGAAGTGAAGCAAGCCAGCAAGGGTAGACATCTCTACAGAGAAGTCTAGCGCCGGACTCCGCAGTAGACAGCAACTGTGGTGATAAACCCCCGACCCCGGGGCGGTCAGTGTGCTGACAGAACTGAGGGCACTCTGCATATTCCCTCCCGCAATCCCCGCAACGACCTTATAAAACAGTGTGACAGACATTCCTGAACCACCGTCAAGGAGACTGCGGCACAAACAACAGTTAAAGCCTCACAACCTTTAAGAATGTAGGGAGGGTTGTGTCTGAATTTGAACCCTGGGGTGCGATTAAGCCTGTGTTCCTGTGCTGAACCCATTACCAGGAAGGTGGTGCAACCCGCAGAAGGAACAGAGGCTCTGGCCTGAGGCAGGATCCCGGTCCCAGGTCTCTCTGTGCCCTCGTCTCTAACCTCTACTCTTCCTATTTCACAGAGTTCCTTGGTAGATGAAATGAGATTCAGGCATTTGTTTAACAAATGGAGCTTACACCTCATGGGGGCACCCAGACAGTAATGGGGAGATGTGGACAGATCTGAGGCCCAGGTGAAAGCAGAAGCATTGGGACTTGCTGGTGGGTCAAATGTAGAGTGTGAGAGGGTGAGAGGAATCAAGACCACTTCTAAGAGTCGGCATTGAGGAACTGGGTGCCATCTACAGAACTGAGTAAAACCAGGAGAGGACAGATTTCAAGGGAAAAATTAGCAGTTGTGTTTGGGGCATGTCAAGTTTGAGAAGTCAGGGGTAGCCTCTGAGTTGTGACCTAGAGAAGGGCCAGCCCACAAGTACGTGCCTGCCGTGGTGCTGGGACCATGGTAATGGGCGAGCTCCAGGGGAACATGGGCACAGCTGCAAAGAGAGTCTGAGAAGGGAGAGGGGAGACGCAGGCAGAGTGGGACCCCAGGAACCAAGAGGTGGGACGGCTCCCAGGAAGCCAGTCACTTGGTGTGACGGTCCTAAGAGGATGGGCAGCCTGGGTTTGACAACACAGGGGCTCAAGGCCAGGTTCAGTGAAGGCGGTTGGGTAGCAAGGCCAATGAGCAGGGTGCAGGATGAATGGGTGGTGAGGAATTAGAGTCAGTATCAGAAACAGCCCTGATGATGATAAGGAATAATAGTGAACCCAACATTCAGCCCATGTTATTTTCAACATTGAACTTCCAGCCTGTGCAAAATGTCACTACTTACAGAGAGGAGACCCAAGACAGGTGAGAGCAGTGAGACCAAAGCAGGACAGGAGTTTGAGTGTGAGCCCAGGAGCCCGCCTTCCACTTAGGGTCTTTCAGGGTTGCCCCGGGCTAAGCACGAGGGTAGCTGAAAACTTGAAATCCCACCAGGCTTACCCACCAGCTGTAAGACCATAGTTTCAGCTTTCCCTCCCTGAGCTGGCTGCCACTCACAGGTCGTCCTCTACCTCATTTATCCATTCATGCATCTCTTTGTTTAAGAAGCCATTACGGGCTCTGGTCAGACCTGTACTGTATCCAAAGACTTGGGTCAGAATTGGACCCTGATCTTGCTCAGGAGGGCAGACAAGAAGGCAAAGCAGAGGGCGGTGAGCTCTGGTGTGGAAGGTGGCATGGGGACTGGGGAGGGGGGTCACGGGGAAGGGCCTCACCTAATCTTGTTGGGGGGAGAGGTGGGGAACTCTTAAGGGGAGGTGACACATGGGCTGACCCTTAGTAGCCAAACACTGTCATCTGGTAAAGAGCACAGTGGATTCCAAGGGCTCCGAACGTGGAAGAGGAGAAATCCCACTCAGCCTGGCAGGTTTGGAGCTAAACTGGAGATGCTGGGCCGTGTTGGAAAACAAGTCCACCCTTTTACTTGTTTCTCTCAGTAGTTCTGGGAGGTTAGGAGAATGTGGATTATTAACTCTGCTCAGCAAATGATCAGACAAAGGCCCTGACTCAGCTGAGATCACAAGCAAAAGTGGTGACAGGGAGAGAACAGACCTTAGACAGGGTTCAGCGTGCACCGGGCTCTCCCCTGACACTTGGCACACATGCTCTACTCACTGTCCTGGCTTCATGGAGGAGGCGTCCCCATGGGATGGAGGAGGAGGTGAGACTCAGGGAGGCTGAGTGCAGCTCACAGGGCACGCCTGCCAAGGGCGAGAGTTATCCAGTTGGCCCCTTGTGGGGATCAGGTGGCCCCCTGGCGAGCTGTCCCTACTATGGGCACCCACTGCTTAGAAGGGAAGCCCCTGGCTTTTTGAGCCTGCTAAGCTGAGGGGAACCACAGTGAAGCCTCGGCACGCTACAGACCCTGGAGACTTGGTGCCAGCGAGATAAGGCTTCACCTGAAGCAGTGACCGGTCAAAGGGACAAGAGCTGTCCACAGCATGTTTCAGGGCCCTTCTATCCCTGCCCTGGGGTCTGATGTCCCTCTGAGCCAGGCCCCCTCCTCTGACTGCTCTGCCGGCCTTAGGCCACCTAGGTCTCGATGTCCCTCAATGCATCCTTGAGCTTCTCCCACAACAGCTCTGTGCCTGGGAGGTGAGCCCACCTCTCTCAGACCCCAGAGGTCTGGATGCAGCAGGGGAAAGTAGATCTTGATCCAGGTGAAGGTATGTCCCAAGCTCCCCTGATTCGTTCAAGGATGACAAATGGTCCAAGGAGCCTGGGCCTTTCCCCAGCCATGATCCTTCCTACTCAGGTGCACAAGCTTCACACGGAGCAGCCTCAGATCCCTGCAGAGCAGAGAGAACACCAAACACCCCGTGATGCAGCCAACCCCCCCACAGCCCTGCCAGCTCCGGCTGGAAGCATGCCCCACCTCCGGCACGATCTAGAGGAAGACGCGGCATCAGGGAGGGCTGCGTCCCAGATGGGAGAATACAGCACATTTGCATGCTCCGGGGAACCATCCAATCGCAAGGGGGATGATGGGAGAAAGAGAGGGAGAACAGGAAGCCCTGTCCCAGAGCCCCTGGCACCTACGCTGAAGGTTCATCCCCCCATGGCAGACAGGCAAACCGGCACACTACAGCGGACTCTCTTCCCAGCCTGTGGAATCCCTGAAGGGCCCTGAACAGCAGGTGCTTTTCGAAATGAAAAAACCACAACTGGAAGACACAGTAACCTTGAGACCCGATGAAGAACTCATCAAAGCATAAGTCTTACCCTAGTTTGGGAGAGAATGCATTTCTTCTCGTTGACAAATTTCTTGCTGTGTCTTTAATGAAGAGAGCAAGCAGCAGTCACTCAATAAGGATATAAAACAATAATAACACTGATGACTAACATGGGAAATATAAAAGAAATGGACTTAAAGGATGAGTAATAACATGTCCACTCAGCATTCTACTGAGCTCCTACTATGTGCCAGAACATGTTCTAGACACTGTGAGTATAGCAGGAGCCAGGAAAGCTAGAGGGGTGAAAGAGCTAACAGGCAATAAGTAAATAAGTTAAGCAGAAGGGGGGTGATTCGAGCTAAAGCACTCTTAAGGTCCTTGTAGTATCCTGGGACAGGGTGCAGGGCTGATTACTTTTAGACTTGTTGACATGTTAGAAGTATATGTGCTTAATCTATCGCAAGTCAATTTCTGTAAGTGGGTAAGGTAGGGGTTTAGTTTCATTCTTTTACATGTGTAAATTCAATTTTCCCAGCACCATTTATTAAAGAGACTGTCTTCTCCATTGAGTATTACCAAATGTAATATCAGACACCATACAACTCCTAGAAAAAACATAGGAAAAAAGTTCATTGACATGGATCTTGGTAATGATTTTTTGGATATGATACCTAAAGCAAAATTAACAATAAACAAGTGAGACCACATCAAACTAAAAAGCTTCTGTGCAGCCAAAGAAACAATTAACAAAATGAAAAGACAACCCACAGAATGGAAAAAAAAAGTATTTGCAAATTATATATCAGATATGGGGTTAATATCCGAATTATATAAAGAACTCATACAATTCAATAGCAAAAAAAAAAAAAAAATCCACCAAATAATCCAATTTAAAAATGGGCAAAGACCTACATAGATATTTTTCTAAAGAAGATATAATGAAGGTCAACAGGTACACGAAAAGTTGTTCAGGGAAATGCAAATCAAAACCACAATGAGATATCACCTCACAACTGTGAGAATGGTGGTTATCAAAAAGACGAGAGGTAAATATTGGTCAGGATGTAGAGAAAAAGGAATCTTTGTGCACTGTTGGTGGGATTGTAAATTAGTACAGCTACTATGGAAAACAATATGCAGGTTCCTCAAAATACTAAAAATAGAATTACCATATGATCCAGCAGTTCCTCTTCTGGGAATGAAGGAAATGAAGACACTATGTCAAAAATATATCTGCACTCTCATGTTCATAGCAGCACTATTACAATAGCCAGTGCACGGAAACAACCTAAGTGTCCATCGACAGATGAATGGATAAAGAATATACGATATATATATACACATATATAAAATAGAATATTATTCAGCATTAAAAAGAAGAAAATTCTGGGACTTGCCTGGCGGTCCAGTGGTTAAGACTCCACGCTTCCAATGCAGGGGACGCAGGTTTGATCCCTGCTCGGGGTACTGAGATCCCACATGCCACACGTCATGGCCAAAAAAAATAAAAGAAGAAGAAGAAAATCCCGCCATTCGTGACAACATAGATGAACCTTGAGGACATTATGCTAAGTGAAATAAGTCAGACAGAGAATATAGATGGACCCTGAGGGCATTATGCTAAGTCAGACAGAGAAAGACAAATACAGTATGATCTCACTTTTACATGGAATCTTGAAAAAAAAACTCATAGAAAGAGATTATACTTGTAGTCACTAGAGGCAGGGAGTCTGGGGTGGGGGGTAGGAGAATTTGATGAAGGGGGTCAAAAGGTACAAAGTTCCAGTCATAAGGTAAATAAGTCCTGGGGATATAATGTACAACATGATGATTACAGTTAACACTGCTGATGATATATAGAAAAGTTGTAAAAAGAGTAGATCCTAAGAGTTCTCATCACAAGGGGAAAAAAATCACTTTTTTCTTTTTTTTTTTTTTTGTATCTGTATGAGGTGATGCATGCTAACTAAACATGCATGATTATTACGGTAATCATTTCACAATATATGTAAGTCAAACATTATGCTGTATACCTTAAACTTACACAGTGCTGTGTGTCGATTACATCTCAGTAAAACTGGGAAAAAAGTTTGTGTAAAAAAGATGAAAAAGTTTCCGTGTGATCATGAGATGATAGAAAGAGAATGCATAACTTTCAAACAAGCAGAAGAGAAAGAGGCATAAGAAAACTCACTTGTGCCAGTAAAAGGCAAGAAAGAAAGGAGAAAGTTCAAGTAAAAGCAAGACAAACAGAAGGCACAAAATGAGGTGCAAAAGGTGCTAGAGGGAAACTTAAATAGATCAGTAATCACAGTAAATGCACATTGACTAAACTTTCCTGTTTAAAAATGAAAAATAGAGATTCGGGTTAAATTAAAAGAGTAATCCAGAAATAGGTTGTTTACAGGAATCACACATAAGGATACAGGAAAATTAGAAGTAAAGAATGTAAAAAAAAAAAAAATACCAGTGAAATACTAATCAAAAGAAAAGCATTATTAAGAAAAGTAGAGACTACTCTAATGGAGAAAAGAAAGAATTCATTAAAATGATGTAAACATTCTAAACTATAGACAACTAAAAACATGGCTTCATATTTATAAAGCAAAAATTGACCCAGTTATGAGGGAAAAAAATCCACAACCATACTGAGACATTTTAATTCACTTCTCAGTAATTAGCCATTTAAACATACCAAAAAATTGTAAGAATATAGGAAATTTGAGCAACACAATTAACAACCTTGATCCATTGGACAATCACAAGGCACAACAATCAAAGGTACAAAATTCTCAATAACACTTGGAACATTAACAAGAAATCGGTCATATACTAGGCCTAATGCCAGCCTCAACAAATTTTAAGAATGATGCATGATGCAATTAAGTTAGAAATCAGTATCAAAAAAGTAACTAGAAACAAACAGAAACATACATTTGAGTATATAGAAACAAATCAATGAATAACTAGTGGGCTAAAAAAGAAATCAACCTGTTAATTAGAAGATCCTTAAAAATGAACAATAATACAAAAACTTGTGATGGTACTTAAACAGAAACTTAAGAGCTGTGGATGCTTATATTACATTAGGAAAAAGGCCTGAAGACTAATGAGCAGGACGTCAACTCAGTGAGAAAAACAACAGTGTAACCCAAGGAAAGAAGAAGGTAGATAATGACAAAGACCAGAAACTGATGAAAAACAAGATCTCAGTTTTAAAAATCGGAGAATTATTTAAAACTTCTTGCAAACTTAGGCAATTTCCTAACAAATTCTGCTTACCAAAACTGACTCAGGAAGAAATAGAAAAGCTGAGTAGACTCATAGCCATCAAAGTTATCAGCATTTTAAAATCTATGGGGGTGGAGGGTGGGCAGGGATGTGAGGGGGGACTAGAGACAAAGAGTGAAAGAAATCAAGCACAGATGCCAGGTGATTTTAGGGTGAGTTCCAAAAATAAGTCGAGAAATAGACAACCCCAATATTTTACAAACTATTCAAATGGATAGAGGGAATGTTCCTCAGCTCATTTTATGAGGCTAGTGTAACCTTGATATCAAAACCAGACAAGGGTAATACAAATAGGAACAATTATAAGTTGGTTACACTGGTGAACATAGATGTCAATATCATAAATAAGATATTAGGAAACCAAATCCAGTAATGAATAAAAACAGCAACACATCATGACCAATTTGCCACCAGGAAAGCAAGATTGATTTAATATTAGAAAATATGTCAATGTAATAATTCACCACATTAAAAAGTTGAAAGGGGGGAGATGATAATTTCACTACAGATTGATTTTTTTAAATTAATGAAAAAGCACCTCTTTACATACTGGAAATAGGAGGGAATTTTCTTAACTGGATGAAGGCTAGCTCTATAAATCTATTGCAAACATTATACTGATTAGCATAATTTATTTAAAGTCAGGCATGAGATCTACTATAATTGTTTCACTCATCGTTGTGCCAGTACAATAAAACTTTTTAAAATTTATATAAGGTTTAGAAAAGAAGAAACAAACATTTTATTATTTGCAGATATTATGGTTGTCTACATAGAAAAATCTAAAGGAATCTACAAACTGTTAGCACTAGTAAAAGAGTTCAGCAGGTTCACTGGATACAAGATGATACGTGTATGTGGCCTCACACACACACACACACACACACACACTAGCAACATTAAATTAAAAACTGTAAATTTTTGAAAGGTACAGTTACTTCTAGCAGCAACAAAAACCATAAGATACTTAGGACTAATTCTAAGAACAGTTGTGCAAGACTTGCACACATAGTTGTTCTGGACAGCCATGAAGTGTGTACATTGCACAACACCAGGGCATCATTTCATAGATTGAGATCCACCGCCTGCTCAGCAGGAGCTCAGCATTATAGAGAAAGTTCCTAGGCAGTATGGAAAAAAATTAAAGTAAATGTAAACAAGTGGAGATTTTTACCATGTTCATGGATAAGAAGATTCAATATCAAAAAAAATATCAATTCTCCCCAAATTATGCTGTAGATTTAGTGTAATTCCAATTAAAATCCAACAGGGTATTTCATGGCACTTGACAAAGTGTTGATTCTAAAATATATCTGGCCAAAGTATTTGAGCCCAAAATATCACCAAAGTTTTCAATAAAAAGAAACAGGGGGACTTCCCTGGTGGTCCAGTGGTTAAGAATCTGCTTTCCAATGCAGGGGACACGGGTTTCATCCCTGATCGGGGAACTAAGATCCCACAACTAAGCCCACACACTGCAACTACTGAGCCCGCACCCTCTGGAGCCGCCGTGCCACAGCTAGAGAGAAGCCCGCACGCCGCAACTAGAGAAGCCCACGCTCTGCAACGAAGATCCTGCATGCTGCAACTAAAACCCGACACAGCCAAATAAATACAAATAAATAAATATTTTTAAATTGGGGCACGTCAAATCCTTGCTTCCTGTACTGGGGTTCAATTGTTGTGCTTCTCTGGGTAACATCAAACAGTCATTCACTGAGTATCTGTCACAGGTCATCTCAAGAGCCAGGCACAGAGAAGCCAGGGATAAGAAGTCCTGTCCTATCTTCTAGAATCTCACAGTCTAAATGGAGACAGGGTGGCATGAACAATTACAGCAGTGCGCAGAGCCTGCCAAATGGATGTTTGCACAGAGGGCTGTGTAGCATTCGAGGAAAGGGCCTCTGGGATTGGGGAAATTCTGGCTTTCATATCCCAGAATAAATATGGCATTTGCTGCACAAGTTCCCTTCTACTGTCCAGTTCCCAAAACTACTGGAAGAGAGAAAATCATGATGGAATAAGATGGAGAGAGAGACCTGGCAAATCTAAATTCCTCTACCAGACCCACCCCTACTACACTCCAGGATCTTGGGCTACCGCCTACTTGACAGTCTCACTTGAGTATCTGATGGGCATCTCAAGCTCAGCCACCCAGGACTGAACTCATGATTCTTCCCTTAACTTGCTTGACCTTCCCAACTCCGCTCTATCCTTCCGATCGCTCAGGTGAAAAACTTTGGGGTCATGGTTGCCTCACTTGCTCCATTGTACCCCGCTCCCAACTGATGAGGAAGTCTTGATGGCTCGATAGTCAAAATATATCCGGGATCCGACCACATCCCTCTATGCTTTCACCTGGGGGGAGCCACCTTCACCTCTCACCGGGATTATTGCAGTAGCACCCCTAGGGCTCCGCCTGCTCCCCTCTGGCCTCCATACACAGAGCCACAGTGACCGTCATCAAATAAACTTCCCATCATGTTACTCCTCTGCTCCAACCCGCCCTTGGCTCCCATCTCAGAGTAAAAGCCCAGTCGTCACCATGACCTACAAGCCCCCACCTGCTGCGGGCTCTCTGACCCCAGCTACTGCTTCCCCAGCTCACTCTGCTGCAGCCGCACCAGCCTCCTGGCTGTCCCGGGATCACTCCAGCGGGTCCCATTTAGGGCTTCTGCTTGGCTGTTCTCTTTGCCTAGAACATACTTCACCCAGATACCCACTCCACATAGCTAACTCCCTCACCTCCTGCGACGCAGCGCCACCTTGTCATTGAGGCTCGCCCTGACCACTTTATACAACATTGCACCCCACTTGCTGCCTTCACCCATCCCAGCCCTCTTGATCCGCCTGACTCAGCTCTAAGTTATTCAAGCACTATCTGCTTCGAACACGCTATGTAACGTCCATGATTTATTACGTGTCTCCTCCCTGCTGGAAGGCAGCTGCGCCAAGGCGGGGAGCTTCGTTTACTTTGTCCAGTGCTGAGGACAGCAGCTGGCCCATAGGAGGCACCCAGCGAACAGTCAGCTGCCCCATCCTTTAGATTCTGAAACCTGAAACCTGCCTCAAAAATGCTTATTGCTGCGCGCATCAAAGGAAAACACTTCTAAAACAGCTAACAGTATGCATGGAACAGGTAGGGAGAACCCCAGTCCCTCACTTCAGACAGCTCTTTAATAAAAGGTGAAAAGCACCGGTCGAGTGTGCGGGGTTCCTCGGGCAGCTGTAGGACCACAGTGCCCGCCTTACCTACAGGCATTGGCTGCATTCTGTTGGACTCTGACTTGCTGTCTTAGCTCAGGCTGCTCAACAAAGTACCACAGGATGTGTGGCTTAAACGACAGACGCTGATTCCTCACAGTTCTGGAGGCTGGGAAGTCCAAGATCAAGGTTCCTGCCAATTCAGCCTCTTCCTGGCTTGTAGCTGGCTACCTTCTTGCTGTGTCCTCACGTGGCCGAGAGGGTGGGCTCTGATCTCCCTTTCTCCTCTCCTATGGAGGTTAATCCATCATGAAACCTCATCTAAATGCTATCACCTCCCAAAGGCCCCTCCTCCAAATACCATCACGATGGGGGTCAGGGTCTCAACACATGAATTGTAGGGGGACACACACATTCAGTCCATAACACTCGCTCAGCGGGTTTCTGCACAGAGGTGGACACAGGCCCACAGAGCTGTGATTTGGCTGTTGGCACTTCCTCTGCTGAGCTGAGGGCCTAATGATGCAACATCTTCCCCAGTGTGATCAGGAGATGAGAGAAGGGTAGGGACAGTTTCCAGTCACTCTGCAGAGTAATTAAATCCCTGCCCCAACTCTCTTGGCAACATGATGCAATTACATGGTTGCAGTAGGGCCAGGCGCTGTGTGGATTCAGGGTGCCATGTCTCCCACATGGCAGTGCAGTTACTTTGTTGTCTTCTCCACAGGACAGAGCCATGGCTCCCTGTAATTGTACTCATCAGAAATCATATCTCTGATCCACTTCCCCGTCTTATTTGTCATGATCACATTCAGGATGGGTGTAGTTTCCAGCTGGAATATTTGGCCCTTGGATGGCTGGGCCGAAATGTAGCCCAGCACTGCCAAGGGATTCCCAAGGGTAAGTGAATTTTGCATTTTCTCCAAGAGTGAATTCCAAGAATCATAAAGTGGGAGTGCGCCAGCGCTAGGGGCGGGGTCGAGGCCTGGGCTGGGGCCTGATGTTTTCACCACCATTCCAGACTGAGCTGGGTCATCCAGAGACCATGGGGGCAACTGCCTCTCCACCCCAGACACAGGAGGAAACTGCTACCTAGAGCAAAACATGGCCTGTCTCCCCAGGACCTCTGAGACTGACGGTGGCTTTGCGGTTAGGCTGAACAGAGGTAGGCTGCGTCCAGAGAGCCCTGCTGTGAACAAGCCCTGAGTCAGAGGGCGCCATGAGGTATCCCCCTGGGTCTCACAATAACCCTGTCCCCCATGGGTTACACAGGACACAGATCCCCAGAGAAGCAAGGCGAAAGGCTGGGTCACCCAGCTGAAGGCATCGGAACTGAGATGAAACCCCAGCACAGCCCACTGTCAGAGAGTGGGGAACCCCAAATTGCTAACACATCCTCCCTCCTGAGCACGCTGGTCCTGGGGGGTGACAGGGGAGGAAGGTCTCAGGAAGGGTGCACACAGGCAAGCAGCCTTCTGGACAGTGTGCAGGGCCGGGCCCCGCCAGAAAGCCAACAGGTGTGGCTGACACAGGAGCAGAGAAGACGCTGGGCTTCCTGACCCTGGAGGTGGGGAAAGGATGTTTTGCAGACGGGGGTGAGAGCATGAGGTCCTGTGATAGGACAGGTCCAGAGGTGGGAGGAGAGGATGAGGGTCCCCAAGGAAAGTCAGTTGCTAGAGAAAGCTAAGCCCAGAGCTGGGGCCAGCCCCTCACAGCCCTTTGGAGCTCGAGAACCCAGAATGTTGGGGCGAGAAGAGGGAGGGTGGAGTGGGGCTGCAGTGTCTCCCAGGTCCAGCCCCTATGATGCCTTGGGCACCCCGAGGTGACCCATCATCCTCAGGTCTCGGGGCTCCCTGTCGGGTAGGGGGGGGTGAGGGGGAGCAAGGCGTTAACAAAGGAGATGAAGAGAGTGTGGCCTGTCCAGGGCAGAGGGAGGGGCCACACCTGGTAGGAATTGCAAAGGGGGTCAGACCAGAGGCTGAGCACAAGCTCCCCATCAGACCTTGCCCTTCCAACTGGTGGTCCCTGAGACACCTTCTACTGGAAATTGGGGTCCTCTCCTGGCCAAATAAGGGGATGACTTGCCCACCACCCCACCTTTGCCAGGGTGCAGGGGGCAACCTCTGAGGAGGGCATGAAGGTCGACAGGTGAAGACTCTGCCCTGTGCACCCATGCTGGCTGTGCTCACTCAGGAGACAGCCCCTCCCCAGCTGGCAGCTGGATGGGGCTCCAGGGCTCCCAAAATGCTGAGCTCATTTCACCCTTCCTCCCATCACATGGATGAAAAGAGCTGCCTGAGGTCACAGGGCAGGGAAGGCCCCACCAGCCCCAGGCCCCAGGCCCCAGTGTCACACTCAAACCCCTGACCTCCAAGGTGAGCATGTGTCCCCTTTTAAGCCCTCCAGTTCTGAAGTCTGGATTCTCTGCAGACAGCCAGAGCATGTGGCACCAGAGGGCAGCCCTGGACAGACAATGGCCCTGCCCTTCCCGTGCTGCCTTTGGGTCCGGACTGGTGCTGGCCAGGCTGGCATCACCCCAGCTGTTGATCGGGGCCATGCTGCACCCAGCTCCAAGGCTATAAATGAGCACATCATTCTTGCATGAACTAGTTAAGAAGTCGCCGCTGCAGGTGCTAGAATTACCTTATCTTTGCACAACAGACATTTTTACAGGAAAAGTTGAAATGTTTTTCATCCATCAAACTGCCAGGGCGCTGCACAGGGAGCCCCAGTTTCCAGAGGTTTAGTCTTGAGCCTAATTTCCAGTGCACCAAAGAATGAGTAGCCCTGGCCCCATTCATGGGCAGGGTCGCCTCAGGTCACAGCACTGCAGGCTGCAGGGGCCAGGTGCCCAGACCCAAGGGGCTTCATGTGGGGACCCCAAGTATGGTGTGGTGTTGGGCAGGTGACAGCCTCCTTTGCTCAAATTCTGACCCTACTGTCTGTGACTTTGGACAAGTCACTTCACCTCACCTCATTTGTAAAATGGGGATAATCTAAGTGAAATAATGCATGTAAATCATGCAAAGATAAATAAATAATGTGTGTGAATAATGTCTGAAAAGCCCATGGTCCTCAATAAAAGGGAGTAATATCCCCTGTCTTAGTCCGCTCAGCTGCCATAGCAAACACCACAGGCTGGGTGGTTTAAACAAAAGCCCTATCTCACAGCCTGGAGGCTGGAAGTCCAAGATCGAGGTACCATCAGGGTTGGTGCCTGGTGAGACCCTCTTCCTGGCTTGCAGATGGCTGCCTTCTTGCTGTGTCCTCACATGCCCTTTTCTGTGTGCGCAGAGAGTGGCGGGGCGGGGTGTGCTGGTGTCTCTTCCTCTTCTTGTAAGGAAACCAGTCCTATGGGATCAGGGCCTCATCCTTATGCCCTATCTGCAAATACAGTCACATCGAGGTCTAGGGTTTCAACATATGAGTGGGGGGAGGGAGGGGACACACAATTCAGTTCATAACAACTGGAGTCCTGAAAACAGTCATTCAGCCACTTGGCCAGTGTGAGGTCCCCACTGGATGTCCAGCACTGAGACTCTGTGAGGACTGGACCGGAGAGAGAGGCAGCTTTGGGTTTAGGACCTCTTGAACCAACCATGTTCTCCATTTGCCAGTGGGGCCAGAATTCGACAGATTTGTTGCATGGAAATCTGGGGCCTCCCACACGCAGACGCACACATGTGCAACACACATGCAGAACCTACGATCCCCAGCCCATGCTCTTGCTCTTCAGGCCAACACTCCTAGAACCCATAAGAACACACCTGCTCCCTCACTGCACACCCCCCGTGCCAGGATGACATGAGAGCTGGTTCTTTCCATCAGCAAGGGGTCTAGCAGGTTGAGTTCTTGTACTTCATGTATCCGTTGGTACACCAGTGGCACTGAATGGAGAAGAGAGGGGGAGAGACATCTCAAAGTAACTCTGCTGGAAGTTCCCAGACAAGCCCCACCATCCCCACCAGCCCCACCACTGGAGGCTGTCACTGCTGGAGACCCATGGGGTTCCTGGAGCTGCACATGCCTCCTGAGTGGCGGTTATGTGTAGGTGGCATTAACATCGTGTAACCAGGGAGAAACTGCAGCTGCAGAGGCTAAGTCGCTTCTCCAGTTGGCCTGGCCCAGACAGAAGGGACCTCCAGCCTGTGAAACTCAGGGGCCCACACTTATTCTACATGCTTGGAATGTGACTGCTGGACAGAGCATAGGAGGGACCCTACACTGCAGCCAGTCAGGCCTCAGGGACCTCTGGACGCCTGAGGGAGTATGAGTGGACAGCTGGGCTCTGAAACCTGGGACCAAGTTCTGGAAGGCGCACAGTGGGAGCTCCATGGGGCTGTGCTGGTAAAGGTTTAACAGCCAGCTCTCTAAGGTAAACGGAGAAAACCCCTGAGGTGTGGCAAGAACCAATTCTCACGGTGTAAATATTCCCCATGGTCAATTTCAAGCTACCCACAGTTTGATGACCAGCTCTCAAAATTTCTAAAAATGTGACCACTGGCTCCTGGGTGTCATTCTGCGGCAGCTCCAGTGCAGCCCTGGCCTCTGTGCCACAAGCAGACAAGACACATAGCAGGTCCCCAATAAAGGTGCAGCACTCATACAGTGGAACACGCAGGCCACTTGGAGCACCTGGATCTCAAAGGGCAAAGGGGTCCTTTCCCTGGTGCTGAGAAGGGAAGGAGAGGCCACCGTGGGGAAGGGACAGCTGCCTATGACCAGAGAGAGCATGAGTCAGGTAACATGAGCCTGGCTGTGCCCTGGTGGAAGGCCCACCTCCGACCATGGAAGGTAGTTCTGAAGAGGCCCAGCCCTCCCACCCACCCCCAGCAAGCAGCCAGGAAGGGCTCACAGTTCCTTCCCCTCCTTGGTGCCTGGTCCCTGGTTGGACTGCTGAGGAGGCAGGTCACAAGGAGGACCTGAGTCAGCCTCCCTTCACTTACTCATACACAATTCAGACCTAAGAAAGGGAAAAGAACAGCATGACAGCACCTGTGTCTGCACCACTGTAACCTATGAGGCCTTCCCAAAATAGACCCCCACTCATGTCCTCCACCTGCCTATTGTCTGTAGAAAAACTTTAGTCAAAGTATAAATTTAAACTTCCAGTTGTTGTGTTGTTTCATCTATATTTTTATTTTTATTTTTTTTCTAACATAGCTGTTAGTTTCCTAGTCTAATTTTATTTTTTACTTTGTTATTGTTCTCCTTTTTTTTTTTATCCACCCTGCATGGATCAAGCTGAAGATCTGGCAGTGGGAGCTCTGAGTCCGAACCACTGGATCAACAGAGAACCTAAGACCCCAAGGAATATTCAACAGAGTGAGGTCTCCTGGAGGTCCTCACCTCAGCCCAGCTCTACCCAACAGCATACAAACTGCAGTGTTGGAAGCCTCAGGCCACACAACCAGTAAGACAGCAACACAATCCCACTCATAAAAAAAAAGGGGGAAAAAAAAATATGTCACAGATGGAGCAAGGTAAAAAACTACAAGACCAAGTAAATGAAGAGGAAATAGGCAATCTACCTGAAGAAGAATTCAGAGTAATGATAGTAAAAATGATCCAGAATCTCAGAAATAGAATGGAGGCATGGACTGAGAAAATACAAGAAATGTTTAACAAAGATCTGGAAGAACTAAAGAACAAACAAACAGATACAAACAACAAATTAACTGAAATGAAAAATATACTAGAAGGAATCAATAACAGAATAACTGAGGCAGAAGAACGAATAAGTGATCTGGAAGACAAAATGGTGGAAATAACTGCTGAGGAGCAGAATAAAGAAAAAAGAATGAAAAGAATTGAAGACAATCTCAGAGACCTCTGGGACAATACTAAATGCACCAATATTCAAATTATAGGGGGCCCAGAAGAAGAAGAGGAAAAGAAAGTGTCTGAGAAAATATTTGAAGAGATCACAGTGGAAAATTTCCCTAACATGGGAAAGGAAATAGTCACCCAAGTTGAGGAAGTGCAGAGTCCCATACAGGATAAACCCTGGAGAAACACACCAACACATATATTAATCAAACTAAAAAAATTAAATTCAAAGAAAAAATATTAAAAGCAGCAAGGGAAAAACAAAAAATAACATACAAAGGAATCCCCATAAGGTTATCAGCTGATTTTTCAGCAGAAACTCTTCAGGCCAGAAGGGAGTGGCAACATATACTTAAAGTAATGAAAGAGAAAAACCTACAACCAAGATTACTCTACCTAGCAAGGATCTCATTCAGATTTGACAGAGAAATCAAAAGCTTTTCAGACAAGCAAAAGCTAAGAGAATTCAACACCACCAAACAAGCTTTACAACAAATGCTAAAGGAATTCTCTAAGTGGGAAACACAAGAGAAGAAAAAGACACACAAAATCAAACCCAAAACAATTAAGAAAATGGTAATAGGAACATACACATTGATAATAACCTTAAAAGTAAATGGATTAAATGCCCCAACCAAAAGACACAGACTGGCTAAATGTATACAAAAATAAGACCCATATGTATGTTGCCTACAAGAGGCCCACTTCAGACCTAGGGACACACAGACTGAAAGTGAAGGGATGGAAAAAGATATTCCATGCAAACAGAAATCAAAAGAAAGCTGGAGTAGCAATACTTGCTTCAGATAAAATAAACTTTAAAATAAAGACTGTTACAAGAGATAAGGTAGGACACAACATAATGATCAAGGGATCAATCCAAGAAGAAGATATAACAATTATAAATGTTTATGCACCCAACATAGGCACACCTCAATACATAAAGCAAATGCTAACAACCGTGAAAGGGGAAATCAACAGTTACACAATAATAGTAGGGGACTTTAACACCCCACTTACACCAATGGACAGATCATCCAAACAGAAAATAAATAAGGAAACACAAGCTTTAAATAACATGATAGGCCAGATAGATTTAAATGATATTTATAGAACATTCCACCCAAAAGTGGCAGAATACACTTTCTTCTCAAGTGCACACAGAACATTCTCCAGGATAGATCACATCTTGGGTCACAAATCAAGCCTCAGAAAATTTAAGAAAATTGAAATTGTATCAAGCATCTTTTCTGACCACAATGCTATGAGATTGGAAATCAATTACAGGAGTAAAAACCACAAATATAAGAAGGCTAAACAGTGCGCTACTAAATAACCAAGAGATCACTGAAGAAATCAAAGAAGAAATTAAAAAATACATAGAAACAAATGATAATGAAAACACAATGACCCAAAACCTATGGGATGCAGCAAAAGCAGTTCTAAGAGGGAAGTTTATAGCAATTCAATCTCACCTCAAGAAACAAGAAAAAATCTCAAATAAACAACCTAACCCTACACCTAAAGCAACTAGAGAAAGAAGAACAAAGAAAACCCAAAGTCAGTAGAAGGAAAGAAATCAAAAAGATTGAGCAGAAATAAATGAAAAAGAAACAAAGAAAACAATAGCAAAGATCAATAAAACTAAAAGCTTGTTCTTTGAGAAGATAAACAAAATTGATAAACCCTTAGCCAGACTCATCAAGAAAAAAAGGGAGAGGACCCAAATCAATAAAATTAGAAAGGAAAAAGGAGAAATCACAACTGACACCACAGAAATACAAAGGATTATAAGAGACTACTATAAAAAACTATATGCCAATAAAATGGACAACCATGAAGAAATGGACAAATTCTTGGAAAGGTACAGTTTTCCAAGACTGAAATAGGAAGAATTAGAAAATATAAACAGACATATCACAAGTAATGAAATTGAAACCATAATTAAAAATCTTCCAACAAACAGAAGTCCAGGACCAGATGGCTTCACAGGTGAATTCTATCAAACATTTAGAGAACAACTAACACCTATCATTCTCAGACTCTTCCAAAACATTGCAGAGGGAGGAACACTCCCAAATTCATTCTATGAAGCCACCATCACCCTGATACCAAAACCAGAAAAAGATATCACAAAAAAAAGAAAATTATAGACCAATATCACTGATGAACATAGATGCAAAAATCCTGAACAAAATTCTAACAAACAGAGTCCAACAACATATTAAAAGGATCATACACCGTAATCAAGTGGGATTTATCCCAGGGATGCAAGGATTCTTCAATATACGCAAATCAATCAATGTGATACACCATATTTACACATTAAGGAATAAAAACCATATGATCATCTCAATAGATGAAAAAGCCTTTGACAAAATTCAACACCCATTTATAATAAAAACTCTCCAGAAAATGGGCATAGAAGAAACCTACCACAACATAATAAAGGCCATATATGACAAACCCACAGCAAACATCATACTCAATGGTGAAAAACTGAAAGCGTTTCCTGCAAGATCAGGAACAAGACAAGGATGTACACTCTCGCCACTCTTATTTAACATAGTTTTGGGAGTCCTGGACACAGCAATCAGAGACAAAAAGAAATAAAAGGACTACAAATTGGAAAAGAAGAAGTAAAACTGTCAGTGTTTGCAGATGACATGATACTATACATACAGAATCCTAAAAATGCCACCAGAAAACTGCTAGAAATAATCAATGAATTTGGTAAGGTTGCAGGATACAAAATTAATGCACAGAAATCTCTGGCATTCCTATACACTAACAACAAGAAATCAGAAAGAAAAATTAAGGAAACACTCCCATTTACCATTGCAACAAAAAGAATAAAATACCTAGGAGTAAACCTACCTAAGGAGGAGAAAGACTTGTACTCAGAAAACTATAAAACACTGATGAAAGAAATCAAAGATGACATAAACAGATGGAGAAATATACCATGCTCTTGGATTGGAAGAATCAACATTGTGAAAATGACTATACTACCCAAAGCAGTCTACAGATTCAACACAATCCCTATCAAACTATCAATAGCATTCTTCACAGAATTAGAACAAAAAAATTTACAATTTGTATGGAAACACAAAAGACCCCAAATAGCCCAAAGCAATCTTGAGAAAGAAAAGCGGAGCTGGAGGAATCAGGCTCCCCAACTTCAAACAATACTACAAAGCTACAGTAATCAAGACAGTATGGTAGTGGCACAAAAACAGAAATATAGATCAATATACAGGATAGAAAACCCAGAGATAAACCCCCACACATATGGTCACCTAATTTATGACAAAGGAGGCAAGAACATACAATGGAGAAAAGACAGCCTCTTCAATAAGTGGTGCTGGGAAAACTGGACAGCTACATGTAAAAGAATGAAATTAGAACACTACCTAACACCATACATAAAAATAAACTCCAAATGGATTAAAGGCCTAAATGTAAGACCAGACACTATAAAACTCTTAGAGGAAAATGTAGGAAAAACCCTCTTTGACATAAACCACAGCAAGATCTCTTTTGATCTTTCCTAGAGTAATGGAAATAAAGACAAAAATAAACAAATGTGACCTAATGAAACTTAAAAGCTTTTGCACAGCAAAGGAAACCATAAACAAGATGAAAAGACAACCCTCAGAATGGGAGAAAATATTTGCAAATGAAGCAGCTGACAAAAGATTAATCTCCAAAATTTACAAGCATCTCATGCAGCTCAATATCAAAAAAACATACAATTCAATTTAAAAATGGGCAGAAGACCTAAATAGACATTTCACCAAAGGAGACATACAGATGGCCAAGAGGCACATGAAAAGATGCTCAACATCACTAATTATTAGAGAAACGCAAATCAAAACTACAATGAGCTATCACCTCACACCAGTCAGAATGGCCATCATCAAAAATCTAGAAACAATAAATGCTGGAAAGGGTGTGGTGAAAAAGGAACCCTCCAGCACTGTGGGTGGGAATGTAAATTGATACAACCACTATGGAGAACAGTATGGAGGTTCCTTAAAAAACTAAAAATAGAACTACCATGTGACCCAGCAATCCCACTACTGAGCATATACCCTGAGAAAACCATAATTCAAAGAGAGACATGTACCCCAATGTTCACTGCAGCACTATTTACAATAACCAGGACATGGAACCAACCTAAATGTCCATCGACAGATGAATGGACAAAGAAGATGTGGCACATATATACAATGGAATATTACTCGGCCATAAGAAGAAACGAAATTGAGTTATTTGTAGTGAGGTGGATGGACCTAGAGTCTGTCATACAGAGTGAAGTAAGTCAGAATGGAATCTAAAAAAACAAAAATTGTATTGATGAACCTAGTTGCAGGGCAGGAATAAAGACGTAGACATAGAGAATGGACTTGAGGACACAGCGGGGGGAGGGGGAAGCTAGGGCGAAGTGAGAGAGTGGCATGGACATATATATACTACCGAATGTAAAATAGTTGGTGGGGAGAAGCAGCATAGCACAGGGAGTTCAGCTTGGTGCTTTGCGATCACCTAGAGGGGTGGGATACGGAGGGTGGGAGGGAGGCTCAAGAGGGAGGGGATATGGGGATATATGTATACATATAGCTGATTCACTTTGTTGTACAGCAGAAACTAACACAGTATTGTGAAGCAATTATACTCCAATAAAGATCTATTTTTTAAAAAAGAATAAATTTAATTAGAGAAGTGAGAAAATACAGAAAGGTAAACAGTAAAGCAAGACAAAATAATACTTTAGCCACTAAACAAAGTCAAGTATCTTTAGTTCTTCCTCAAGGACTATAGATAATATTCTGAGTCATGCCTTTGAGCTGTTTTGCAGATACTGAAACCCCCATCAGGTGGAAGAAGTTAACTGCATGCTGCCCCCACGCACACAGACCCCAGACCGGTTGGAACCAGAAGGTTAATGATGTTGACTCCCGATGACCTCACCACCAGCCAATCAGAAGAATGTCCACGACGTGAGCATGCACTGCTCTTCGAACGCGCTAAGACTCCTCACTAACCCCTCAGGGTGAGCCGCAGTCTTGAGGCTGTGGCTCCCTTTGCCTGGCAAAGCGGTAAAGCTCTTTCTTTCTACTTCACCCTAAACTCTGCCTCCGAGGTTTAATCCGGCACCGGGGTACAGAGGCCGAACTTTGGCAACACCACGCAGCTTAGAATACAAAGGCCTCCGGTCTGCTGGCGAGGACCCCTGCCCACCCACTCTCCTGCGCTGGGGTTTATCGTCCCACTGAGGGGATGTTACATCCCTAAGCAATACCGAGCACTGTTTGGCACATTTTAAACCTTGTCTAAATGGCCTCAGACCGTCTGCGATCTTCTGCAAGTTGCTTTGCCGTTTGTTGCTTTTCTGAGGAGACGGGTGGCCAGCAGTGGGAAGATTCCCGGTCTTGGAGCCCAAGCCTGCACTTGGCAGTGTGACCACAGCAAATCACACAGCCTCCCAGCCTCAGTTTCTTCATCTGTGAAACAGACGGGGAGGCAGCGGGCTACGCCTGGCCCAGCCGGCAGACAGCGGAGCCTACAGGGTCTTCTCCATTTGTCCCACGTCACTGCTTCGGCGGTTCCCCCGGGGGACCCTGCTCTACCCAAGGTCTCTGTCTTTGGCTGACAGCGGTTTTTTCCAGCCCTTTGGGGCTGCAGGGGACGCAACCCCCCCTCCCAGAGAGATGCTGCCGGTCTCCTGGGCCTAGGCCGGGCTCTGACCCTCGCATCCCCCCGTGTTCACCCCGCCAGACGCTCCCGAGCCACCTGCCCGACACCAGCTCCAGGCTGCTTCTTCTCAGCCTCCTTTGCTGTTCTCAGCTCTCCTCCAGCCTGTGGGCAGATGCCCAGAGCCTCGGTTTTGGAGCACATCTCATGCCACTTCCGTAGGGATGCCTCCCTCACCAGGGTTTGAAATACCAGCGCCACAGCAAGGGCCGCCAGGTTCGCACTGAGCTGCAGACCTCGCCCCTAAACACAAGGCCTCGGCCATCCAACAGCCTCCTCCTGATGCAGAGCAGGAGCCCTGATGGTCACGTCCAAGACTAGACTCTCGGTCACCTGTCCCCGACACCTACTGCACGCCAGCCCCCATTCACTGAACGGCACGCCCGTCCTCGCACCCGCTTAGACCAACACCTTGGGGACATGCCCATGCATTTCCTTTTCCTCATCCCTCTTGGCTTATCTTCCAAAACACATCCAGAATCGCCATCTTTCACTGTCCCCGCCACCCCACCTGGCCCGGGGCAGCTGTGCTCTCACTGCAGGATTGCAGGAGCCTCGGCTGGTTCCCCTCCCTCACCCCGGCCCACCTCGGAGGTCTGCTTCACCCAGAGGTGGAATGAACCTGTTAAAATCTACATCAGGTCCCACCACCCTCTGCTCAAAACCTACAAGGGCCCCCTCTTCACACAGGGCAGCAGCCAACATCAGGACCACGGGACCCTGCCCCCACGCCCCTCAGGCCACAGCAGCCACGGCTCCCGTGCGCCCAGAACACACCGGCTGCAGCCTTGCCTTCTGCCTCCCAGGCGGGGCCTTGCACCCCACCCCTCACGCCCTGGAACCTTGGCTCAAACCTCCACTTGTCAGTGAGGCCTCCTCTGGCCTCCATGGTCCCCCCAACTCTTTCCCTGCTCCCCTGACCTCCATAGCGGGTGTCACCTGCTAGCATCTGTTCCCAATCTGCCTCCCCTCCCTGGAGCACAGGCTCCGCAGGGACAGGGGTTTGGACACACAGCACCCTCTGGCCACGAGGAGAAGCTGCAGGAGGAAATCTCAGCCCAGGCCCCAGCCGTCCTCAGCCCCCGCTGCCCACAGCCAGCAACCCCCCAGGCCTGATGCCCACACCCACTCCCGTAGCCCTGAGGGCTTCAGCCCTTCTCCTGCCCAGGCCACCCCCTCCTCCCTTCCCCAGCTCGCTCCTTGGTGAGTCACTCCCCACCCCAACTCCCCAGACTCCAGCCCTTCCCCTGCACAGCCCTGGGCCCACAGCGTGAGAACGTCTGTCCTCTCAGCAGGACCCGAGACCCCAGGCCAGGGCCTGGGCACAGAGGGAGAGAAAGGGAGGCGGGGAGGGTGGGGAGGCCTGAGGGTCTCAGGAGCTGGGGGCCGTGGGGAGGGGGGCAAGCTGTCCTGGGACGGGCTTGTTCCGCGGTACCTGGAGCGGCCCTCGCAAGAGCCGCCTGGCCATCGGGAGCTGCAGCCCGACCGCCTACACAGCACATGGGAAGGGAACCCTTTCTCACTCACGCGTGTCGCCCCGAGCCAGGGTGCTCTGAGAGACAGGCCACGCGTAGACGGTGCTTCCCCTGGCTTGGATGCGACCATTTGCCTCAGAGGGTGGCAGTCTGCTCCTTCTCCCGCTGTGCCCCCCAATCTCGCCACGAGTTTGTCCTCTCTGCCCTCGGGAAGGACTCTGGGGTGGGTCCCCTAGCCTCTCAGCCTCTCCAGGATAACAGAAGACCAGGCCGGGCCGGTAGTCCCCGAATTCCATGGAATCCATTTTAATATTGGAAGCCTGAGCTCTCGCCCAGGTAAAGCTTCTTCCTTCCACCAGCTCAGGCCTGCCCTGGCCTGGCCCTGCCGTGGAAGTGGGTGCCTGGCCTGCAACTTCCTGCCCTTTTCACTCCAGCCGCCCCCGCTGCTGGCTGCTGTTTAGGGCAGCTCCAGGGCTCTGGAGGGTGGTCTCGGGGAGTGGGACTGGGGACACAGTGATGGGAAAAGTTGACTTGATTGGCCCAGCTGGGGAAGCTGACTGACTCCCTTGGACAGTTTGCAGGTTCCTCAGTGGCCGCTGGCTGGAATCCTGGCACAGGCAATGCCCTCCTGGGCTGGCTGCTCTCAACCCCTCTGCTGGGGCCCTTGGTCTCCTTCAAGGCCACCCTCACTGGTGCTGGGCACCCACCCTTCATCCCCCCGTTGGTGGAAGGGGACCGCGTTTCCTTCAGGCTCCGTGCCCTCCACCTGGCAAATCCCTAATAGCCTCCTGCCTTTGGGCCTTCCCAGCAGTGGGGGTCACTGGTGCTGGTCCCCAGATAGGCACACGGCAATCTTCCATCTCCAGGCCCACCCCCACGCTCCTCCTCAAAGTCGTGGTCACACGATTCACTTTGGACGACGACATGGGGACAGCTGTGAGCTAGCTGTGTCACTCCCAGGAGAAAGCGTTAAGGTCCAATGCACAACTCGCCACATCTTTTCCTTCAGCCACGGCAATCGTAGGAGAACACATAAAAGCTGATGGAGGGTCGCTGAGTGACTATGTGACCAGAAACCTCCACCAGCCCATGCTGGGCAAGGAGTATGAATGGCAAGAAGCATCGTGGGGTGAAGCTGTGAGCTTTGGAGGTGTTGCTTACTGCAGAATCACCTAGTTGGTCCTCGTACACCAACCACAGTCAGACTCCAGACCTCGCGTTCCCTACGATCCAGTGCCTCCCCCGAAACCTTCTCCCTCTTGCTTGGGGGAGGAGGGGCACGCTTCCCCCACTGCTCCCCTTTGGGGGCGGTAGGCACAGCACACAGCAACCCTCCTGCCGTGGGGTCTTCAACTTCCCACACAGCCAGAGGCAGGGTGTGGACCAAGGCGGGCACAACTAGCCTCACCGACTTGCAGGGTGCCCCTGGAGTGCGGCCTGGCATCTTGCTTCAGGGAGATGCAGGGCTCTGGCCCGGCTGTAACAGCAGCCAGGAAGCAGCATCTTCACCCTTCTCTCACTGCCCCTCAGACCTGCGTCTCCCGCCCCAAGCCCTACTCCCTTAGATGAAAGTTCAAGTGGGTCTTGTAAGTCTCCGGATCTTGCTGATACAATAAACCGTTTTCCTGTCACTTTTAGTCCAAAGCAGCATTCCTTCCACGATTGATGTGCCCCATTAAGTCACAGTCAGAGACCCTTGCTTGGTGAGAGCTGCCCCTTCTCCCCAGGGGGCTCAGAGGCAGGACTCCCTGCAGGGTCCTCTCTGCACGGGAAACGTCAGGCCCCACCTCACGGGAGGGGTGTCCCCGGAGCCTCGGAGATCCCTAGAGAGCCCCTCCAGGCATAGCTGACCTCACCTGAGAGCCCAGCTCTCCCTTCGCTGGCCCCTCTGGACGAATGTCCCAGGCTCGGGCACATCAGTGCATGGAAACACGGCCTGCGGTGCGTCCTTGCCCGCCACCCTCCCCAGGCAGCCTCCCACTTGGTGTCAGCTTAGGCCTGACTTAGCCAAGTGCCCAATGTGGCCCCCTCCTGGGGGCACCTATCAAAGGCTCAGGGTCTTCCTGAAGCCCCTCTGGCCTGCTCGAGACGATGTGGAGCGACCCCTCCCCTACAGCAGGCCCACCGCTTTCCCCAAAGGAAACTTCCTCTCGTACCTTCACACTCAACCCTTTAAAGTCAAGAGGGTGCCCATTCTTTCTCCAGGTACTTATTGAGCATTTACATTGTGCCAGTCACCACTGTGGGGACCAGGGATACCTCAGTGAATGAAACAGACAAGAATCCCTGCCCTCGTGGGGCGGCCCTTCTGCTGGAGGAGATAAAAAGACACACAATAGACTACTGTACATAAAATAGATAACCAACAAGAACCTACCATATAGCATAGGGAACTGTACTCAATACTCTGTAATAACCTGTACAGGAAAAGAATCTGAAAAAGAAGACATATGTGTATATCTGATTCACCTTGCTGCACACCTGAAACAAACACAACACTGTAAATCAACTCTACTCCAATAACTAACTAACTAACTAAATAAATAAATAAAACAGTCAGTTACAATCCCTGAACTACCTTTTTGCATAATAAAGATCTCCAAACCTAAAAATAATAATAATAATGAGACACACAATAGTGCAGCAGATGGCACAGCATTAGAATGCCACTGTCCTGTGAAGGAAACGCCAGAGAGAGGGTGCAGAGTGAGACCGCAGTGGAGAGGGAACTGCCACTTTAAACATGAGCCTCAGGGTGGCCTCAGGGGGAAGGTGATGCTGGAGCAAGGGCTTGGGGAAGGTGAGACAGTGGACCACGGAGGAAAACATTCTGGGGCAGTGCAAAGGCCCTGGGGCACATCAGGCCTGGCACACACCAAGCAAACAAGGAGGCCAATGTCGACAGAATGAAGTGGGACAGGGGCGAGAGGTAGGTGTTGAGGTTAACCAGGTCCTGCGTGGCCAGATCACACAGGCCTCGGAGAGAGGAGGAGAGAGGAGGAGTGGGGGCGAGTCTCTGAGCAGAGGAGAGGCGTCTCGCGTCGTCCATTGTGAAAGGATCGCAGGCAGTCTGGGGAATGAGGATGTGGATGTGGAGACCAGCTGGGGACCAGCACGGTAACCCAGGTGAACTTGGGTCCCAGAGGAGGAAATGCAAGCGGTGAGAGAGGGTCACAGCAGGACAAGTTTTCAAGGTCGATCGAGCCAAATGGATTTTCTAGTTCATTGAAAGTGATGTGAGAGAGAAAGTGAGGCCAGGACAGCCCTGGGGCGCTCAGCCTGAACAGCTCAAGGGCTTGGGCTGCCGTCCCGAGACAGGGAGGATGGTGATCTGGAGTTCAGGAGCGGGTATCCCTGTCCAGAGCCGAGGAGAGGCCGGGCTGCAGACACACCCGGGGCCTGAGCACACGGGCCTGGCGAGGTCACCGAAGAAGCCGGCACAGACAGAGAAAACAGGTCCAAGGCAGCGGGGCCCCCAGCCGGGAGGCTGAGAGTGGCGCCCAGGCCCCGCGGGTGTTTGTCTAAGGCCTGGAAGCTCTGGCTGCCACTGCCGGTGCAGGGCCCACCGCGTATCTACTGGCCCTACTTTCAAACGTGGGACACTCACCGTGCACTTGTCCTCTGCATTTGGGGGTCTCAACCGGAACTGACCGAAAAGCCCCGTGTTAATCTCTTGTTACAGGATCATTCTTACAGGTAGATGAGAAAATGGAGGCCAGGTTAATGTCAACATCTAGGTCAAGAGCACCTCCACCTGCAAGCCCAGATCTGTCTGTGGGGCTGGTGGGGGCCTGGGCCCATCCCCGTCACACTGCAGTGGCTCTGAGTGCCCGAGGACCCCGCAGCCTCTGCGTGTCTGCACTGACGGGTCACCTGGAAGGCCTGAGGGGCAGAGACGCCAAGGCCAGACCTGGACTGAGCACCGCAGACCATCCCTCCTGCAGCAAGCAGGGCGCCTTCAGTGTCAGGACCCATGGCCACGCCACGCCGGGAGTGACCACGTGGAGGCATGTCCACCTCCAATACCTCCTGTTCAATTGGACGGTGAGCTGAAGACGGGCCATCAAGTTCTCATCAAGAGGGGCGGGCGGTTAGCGGATGATGCTGGGGCCCTCATGGGGCCCCTCCCCTCCAGCCGGTGCTCACAGAGTCCTGGCCGACAGTCTCTGCCCCCTGTGCCCCCTCCTCCCTTCTACCCTCTGCATCTGCCATCTGTCTGTCACCAAGACCCACATAGCACTTCGCAGGGAGCAGCCTCATGGGCATCTGTATGAACCGATAGCGTATCCCGAGAGAGTTTCCCTCACCACTGCCTCGGCACGGGGCAGGATGCATGCTGGAGACGTGCCGCTTGTCCTCACAAGGACCTCGCAAAGCAGGGACCCCCGACTCCTTCCACAGGTGAGCAGAGCAAAGCCAGTGTGGGTGCAGCCAGGACACGCGATTCTGTAGCCTGCCCTCCCTCAACCACAGGTAAAGAGAGAACCTTACTAATTCCCGCTTGACAGGTAAGAATTTAGCTATTTCTGCTCAGATGATAGATTCCTTAACAATTAGCAGAAAACTGTGCAAGCTTGGTAGCAAAAATGAATTTTGATAAAACATGAAAACACAAGATCCCATTTGTTGAGAACACTTGTTGCTGCCCCCTCAGCACTACTCCCCCTCCCCCTTCCCAACAGCACTAATCCCACCCAGCCACCCACGGGGTCTCAGGGAAGCAGCACCTCTGCAGCCTCCAAGCTCGGAGCTGGCCTCCTGGGCTGAGCCAGTTCCTGCATCCGGTCACTGGGATGGAGATGAGCTAGTGTCACTGCTGGTCCTGGTAGGAACTAATGGCTGTGAGCACCAGAACCAAGGCTCCTTCTGGCTGGCCGTGAGAAGACTCAAGTCGTTCAATAAGCTACAGTCTGCCATCTTGGGAGCTGATATGAAGCACTCATTTGTTAAATCTGGCACTGAGGAAGGCAATATGGGGAAATGGGCCTTGTGACACTGCCAAGCGACTGGAGCAAGACTTACCTGAAGCCCACTCTAGTCTGAACTTTCATTTGAGCTAGTCAAAGGAGTCTCTCTATTGTTTCAACTAGTTTGAACTGCTTTTCCTGTTGCTCATGATCAAAAGCACCCTAACGGACACACTATTAGACAGTTTTAAAGGGTGACAGCTCCACACTGGCATAACTTGGGGTGGAGGATGGAGGCAGGGAGAGGAGCTGAGAGAAACTCAATAAGCAAATTGATTTTTATTTAGGAGCTCAAAGGTCAGCATTTGTAGGGGCAACTCTCAGGGTCCCGAAAAAAAAATTGGGCAGACAATTGGGTAAATATTCATTCAGCTCAGGATTCTGTACCCCTTCTCCTCAGGAAGGGTCAGGCACACATTCACCCAGCCCTTGACCCCCACATTCAATAACTCCGTGCATTCTATCAACACCCCCTCCCAGCTCAGACATGGAGGGGGCAGGGCACTTGCCCTTCCCAGAGACTCCCACCCTCTGGGCTCCATCCACACCCCTCTGGTCATCTTCCTTCTACCAAACATGACCCCCTCAGGATGGGAAATCTGCTTTTACAAGCTTCCCAACCCTATCTTTATGCTATAAACTTCATGTGCTGAGTCCTTCTCTTTCAAAAAGCCAGGCTCTTAACTTAAAAACCTAGGCTTGGGGCTTCCCTGGTGGCGCAGTGGTTGAGAATCCGCCTGCCAATGCAGGAGACACAGGTTCGAGCCCCGGTCTGGGAAGATCCCACATGCCGTGGAGCAACTAAGCCCGTGCGCCACAATTACTGAGCCTGCGCGTCTGGAGCCTGAGCTCCGCAACAAGAGAGGCCACGATAGTGAGAGGCCCGCGCACCGCAATGAAGAGTGGCCCCCGCTTGCCACAACTAGAGAAAGCCCTCGCACAGAAACGAAGACCCAACACAGCCAAAAATAAAAATATAAAAATAGATAAATTTAAAAAAAAAAAAAACCTAGGCTTGCAAGACTGTGTCTCTGCTATGTGTTTTAGGGGAATATTTTGAAATCACACTGTGACTCTTGGTATACGAGTTGGTGTTCTCCAGAAAACAAACCAATAGGGTGTGTGTGTGTGTGTGTGTGTGTGTGCGTGTGTATAAAGAAATTGCTAAGGAATCAGTCCGTGTGATTACGGAAGCCAACAAGTCCCAAGATGTGACATTAGCGAGCTGCAGACCCAGGAGCGCTGATGGTGCAGTTCCAGTCCAAACGCCAACAGGCTTGAGGCCTAGAAAGAGCTAGTGTTTCCATTTGAGTCCAAAGGCTGGATGACCTGATGTCCCAGCTCAAGGCAGTCCGGCAGAAGGCATTTACATTTTTGTGCTATTCAGGTCCTCAGCTGATTGCTGAGGCCGCGCCACACGGGGGAGAGCAAGCTGCTTTCCTCAGTCTACCAATTCAAATGTTAATTTCAACTCCCTCACAGACACACCCAAAAGAATGGTTGACCAAACATCTGGGCACCGTGCGGCCCAATCAAGTAGACGTATAAAATTAACCGTCACACTAAGTTCCAGACTGTACCTGCCTCTGTGCGCTGGAGCCAAGGCACACAGGAAGCAGTCACTTCTGGGGGAATCTGGTACAAAGAGCTTGTGTAATACCTTTAAGGTTATCCTGCTACACTGAAGTCCAACTCCAGGGTTTTACGAGCAGTCTTCCCCCAGCCATAAATTCCCTCCTTCCTCTTTGTGGTTACCCTAGTCTTACTGACCACTCAAAGCCCAGCAAAATGTGCACCCCTACAGTCTGAATCCCCCCTTCCCAGAAAAGTTGCAGGCAGTTGCTGATAGGGGATAACCTCTGACCAAAGCTGGGGGTGAACTGAAGATCAGTAGTCAGCGTCCAGCTGGATCCTGATGGCAGGCAGGGCGAGGCGACATAGACCGATAGCTGGGTGCTGGGGCCAGGGATGGGAAGGCAGGAGAGGAGAGCCCACAGAGCAGACGTGGGCACCCACTCAGGACTTCCCTGCTCCACAGCAGTGGTCCCCAACCTTTTTGGCACCAGGGACCGGTTTCGTGGAAGACCGTTTTTCCACGGATGCTGCGGGGGTGAGGATGGTTCAGGTGGTAATGCCAGCGATGGTTCAGGCAGTAATATGAGTGATGGGAAGCGATGGAGAGCGGCAGATGAAGCTTCGCTCGCTCGCCCCCTGCTCACCTCCTGTTGTGCGGCCCGGTTCCTAACAGGCCGCGGACCGGTACCGGTCTGCAGCCCAGAGGTTGGGGCCCCTGCTCCACAGCACACACTCCTGGGTGAGGCAGGACGTAGACGGGCCCCATGCTGCGCAGCTGGAGTCTGTCCCCTGTGGACCAGATGCTCCAAGATAAAGATAAGAGCAGGGGCAGAGAGGAGCTGAGTCCTGCCCAGATAAGAGATAAAGAGACCACATATACCTCACTCTTGAGGCCAAAGAGACCTTCCTGTCTACACATGCACAGAAAGGCTCCTCAGGGCTCAAAAAGGGGTGGCATCCCATAGTAGGTGATGTCAACCTACCCATAGGCCTCTTCGTTGGAATCCGTCATGGCTAAGAGATGCACATGCGCACAGGGGAGGACCCTGAGATGTACCAAATATGGACTCAGAACCAGGCAAAGCAAGATGACTGACCAGAGGAAACCCAGAAGAAATGCCCCATAAAAGCGATTCAAACTGCCACGAGAGTGCGACTCTCTCTCTGAGCCAGCCCGTGTGAGTCTATTCACACATACACTTTTTCCTCCTAATAAACACTTCACTTGTTCCACTACTTTCTGTCTCTTCATGGAAATTCATTTCTACAAAGCTGACGGGCCAGGGCCTTGTCACCGGCCACTGGGCTTGTGGCGAGGATTCAGCGCTCTCACAGCCTGACTTCAGTCTGCGACCAGGGAACCAAAATCCTGCTTCAAGCCGCTTCAGGCTGAGGCCACGCAAGATCCTGGGGACAGGATGCACTCAAGACAACTCTGCCTCCTTCACCAGGCAGGCAGAAGTGCAGACACCATTCCTCCACTGCCATCGGCTTAAGACCCAAACCTGGCCCCTCCTGCACTGCTGAAGGAGACAAAAGGGACTCATCTATAGGGCTGGGCCAAAGGCTATGGTTATCTCCACCGCCAGTAGCCCCCTTCCCTGTGAAATGCATAATGCACCATAAGCACTGCTCACAGGCAGATAAAAATAGCTTTGAATCAAAGAGGTAGTTTCCTTATTTTGTCTCCAAGGACACAGATCAGAGGGCTGGACGGCATGTGGGCAAATCAGTTTTTGCTCTTGGCAGGAGTTTCAGTGCTTTTCCTCCACAAGCACAGAAAAGTCTGCCAATGTCGATATCTGAAGCTGAGATAATAGGCTGGAGCAGTGTTTTATCTTTTCTTGACCCACTCCCAGCCTTCAAGGTCTCTGCTCTCCTTCTGTAGACACACAGGATAAGCCAGACATAACAGCAATAGCAGAGAAGTCCACCAGGCCCACTGGACCCATGAGGCTGTGTAATGATGACCATCGCCCTCCACTGCAGACATCTTCTGCCTGCAACTCTGCAGACCCACAGCAGCAGCCCCTTTTGACAGGTGGGAAAACCGAGGCACAGAGAGGCCACATTATTTTTCAAGCATCAGTGCTAAGTCCAGCGACCCTCAAAGCCTGAGGCCTTTTAAGACTCTGCAGATGTAGAATCACTATCTTGGGTTTGCCTCCTGCCTCCTCCACTTAAAAGCTGGGTCACAGAGAGCCAGGTTCTTAATCTCTCTGAGCCTCAGGCTCTTCAGCTGTAAAATGGGAGTCAACACTACTTCCAGAGCTGTTTGTAACTCAGAAGAGATCGTGTAAAGGCGTTTTGTATTCTGCAAATTGACATGTAGATACTAGTTATTGTTATTCCTATAATTGAGCACTTAATGCACGCAAGGCACTGCTCACCAGGCCCCTAGGAGGCAGGTATTATTAATATCCCCACTTTGCAGCTGACTGAGATGCAGGAAGGCTAAGGCCTCGCCCACAGCTAGGAAGAGGCAAAGCCATCACTGCAACGGAGGCAGCCGGCTCCAGAGTGGGCGCAGTGCAGCCTAAACGTGGCGATGGTTATCACAGATGTATTTTCCTACGCTGAAGACTGTTAAGGGTGACGGCGCCTTTGCAAGAGTATCTCCGCCTCCCTTCAAATCCTCCCAAAGGTTTATTCTATTCTGTAGTACAATCCTCAGTCTGGGGGAAAAAAAGATCTGATAAAGAAGTCACACCAAGGTGTTGCTGCTGATAACGCGTCTGTAACCAGCAGGGGTGTTTGCGTCCAAATCAAAGCCTGGAGGGACCGGACACGACAAACAGAAGGCAGACAGAGGGTCAGCGCCCAGGCCTGCCTCTTGCAGCGCAGCCCCACTTCAGCCCAGCACCCTGCTCAAGGGGGGGGGGGGGGGGAGGGGGTCAGTGGGGCGAGGTGGGCGGGGCTGGGAAGACGAAGGCTTTAGCTCACTCTCCTGGACGCTCACCGCGACAGTGCGAGTAAGTCCAAGTACGCCCAGGCCCCACGCCAGCCCCTTGGTTCCTAATCGAGAGCGAGGACGTGGGAGGGGCGTGAGCATACCAGCCACGCCCTGGGGTGGAGCCCCCCTCCCCCGCAGAACCACCTCCTAGCCCCGCCCCCAACAGCCCAGCGCCAGGGGGAGTGTCCAGAGCGTTCCTTCCTCTGTAAGATGGTAAGAGGGCCTCTCTCCCGGGTGGTTATTGAAGGTTAGATGAGATGCATGGATACGGGTCATGATTGCAGAGCAGATGATCACAGGTGGCCATTGCCCCCTCCGCCCCCATGCAAACTCCTCCCCACACCCATCGCGCCTGCCTCCCAGGCTCGCTCACCTCATGCTGCTCTCACTGCTGTGTTGAGTGGGTGCTACACATTCAGCCCAATGACTAACACCCACTCCCTCGTGCCTTTGGCCAGAGCAGGGCGGGCAGTCCAGATGCCCCAATCCCTGGCAGGCAGGGCCAAGGACCCATGTGCCCATGGGAGGAGATGAGCAGAGCTGAGCCCAGGATTTAACCTGAGACCCAGAAGAACGCTGCCTTTTAGCTGGACTTCCCGGAGAAGTGCTGAGGCCGGCTGCCTTAAGCCCTCTTCTCCACGGAGTACTGAGGAGTGAGACATGTATGAAGAAGAGAGAGGAGAGGACAAGGAAAAGAGAAAACTATGCATTTATACTGTCTTTTATAGTTATACAATTGCAGTTGTATACCCTTCCTTTTCCCTCACTCTGACTCCCCTCCCTTGGCCCCTTATCAGGCATCTTCAGACCCCCTTGTGACATTCAAGATGAGGAGTATCCAGGTGCCTCCCCCAGCAGCTGTGGCAGCTACCCTGGCGGGTGAGCCACACCAGAGCAGGAGAAACAAGGGAAGCCACAGTGAGCTCTCTGCCTTTGGGGACTGCCTCCAGGGAATCACAGAAAAATCACCATCATGGTTGAGCTTCTGCTATATGCCAGGACCAGACGAAGCCAGCTACATACGAGACCATTAGCCTCACAACAGCCTGGCCAGGAAAGTGTCATCATTCCCATTTTGCAGATGAGAAAGGTTAAATGACTTGCTGAAAGTCAACAGCTGAGATAAGATTTTAACACTTTTGTCAGATTGCAGTGCCAGGGTCAGATAACCTTCCCAACACATTGGAGGGAGTGCATATTTGATCCACATTCAGGTGCATTTCTTGAATCTTCATTCAGTGGGTGTCTCCAGGAGGTACCCTGATAAATCCAGCTGGTTTTACTCTGCTTCTCTGATAGAATAACATGATCGGGAGGGGAAGCGTGTATTGCTGTTTTTAAGTTATAACTCCCTTTACCTTCCCATGAAATGATGAAACTCTTTTCTAAAGGGGAAAAAATTGAATCACATCCATGTTCTATCAAGACAGGCAGCATCACCTCAGAATACAAACGGTTCTGTTACTTTTCAATAATTTTTAAAGGCCTTTTTCTCATCATAAAAATAATACAAGCATCAAAATGGAAGTAATATATAATACTTTAGAGGAAATTTGAAAACCCAGAAAAGTATAAAGAAGAAAATATAAATCACACAAAATTCCTCTATTAAAAAACAACCAGGGCTTCCCTGGTGGCGCAGTGGTTGAGAATCTGCCTGCCAATGCGGGGGACACGGGTTCGAGCCCTGGTCTGGGAAGATCCCACATGCCACGGAGCAACTAGGCCCGTGAGCAACAACTACTGAGCCTGCGCGTCTGGAGCCTGTGCTCCGCAACAAGAGAGGCCGCGATAGTGAGAGGCCCACGCACCGCGATGAAGAGTGGCCCCCGCTTGCCGCAACGAGAGAAAGCCCTCGCACAGAAACGAAGACCCAACACAGCCAAAAATAAATAAATAAATAAATAAATAAATAAAAATTAAAAAAAAAAAAAAAAACAACCAGTATTACTATTTTGGTGCATTTTCTTGCTTTTCTCAAGTCCACTGACATTATAACCTGTAGGAGTGGTTGTAAGACTTCAGGTGGGAAGAAGGGGGGTGGGGTAGGGCAGAGCTGAGTCCTTCTGGTTAATGGTGTTGACACTTTCTGGAAGCTCAGCCCCCGTTTCCTCATCTGCAACCCCCATGGGCTTTGATAAACACACAGATGTGAGTGAAAGCAATTTTTATGAAAGTTTGCTAGTTACTCTCCTTGATGGCAGGGACCATGTTTTCATGCCCTTTTATGTACCCAGAATTTAGAAGACTGCCTGGCCTGTGGAAGCCTTCTATATAATTTTATTTTTTAAATGTTGATGATCACTTCTCTGCTTTTTGGCTAAGATCAAGTGTAGTATCTGTTCCTATCAGTTTAAAACGGTGATAATGATGAAGTCTTTTTAATACACTGGTGTCCAAATGTTTTACCAAATTTTATTATACAAATGTTCATGTTCACACTTTTTTAACAGTGTGTCATGTATTTTAAAGAAATCTTATGTGGAACCCAATATCTGATAGCATTTACAGAAGCAAAGTAGCCCCTGTTAAGGGGAAAGGTAGAAGAGCCCACCCTACACCCTCTTGCCCCCAAGGTATTCCCCACAGGATCTTCATGGAAGCTTAGGGCACGATTTGAAAAATAGTTTCAGAAACAGTTTGCAAACCACTCTTTTAATTATTTGATGGCAGAAATGGGGCTCTGGGACACAGCAAAGTAAAGGAGGTTTCAGCCTCTCCCAGAACCCCATTCAATGGCCACTCAGTCCTTTCCCTCATTTCAGCTTCCGGAAGAGAAAAGGGGCCACAGCAAGGAGTATTGTGGGGACAGCAGCTGACGTTCACCAGCCTGAGCTGAGACCCTAACCTCACTGAACCCTCAAGACACCCTAAAAGTCCAATACCATTTGTACGCCCATTTTGCAGATTAAAAAAGAATGAAAGTTTAGGGAGGTTAACTCACTTGCCTCAGATCAATAACTACTGAGTGAAGGATTCAGAATTGCACCCAAACCAAAGTCCACGATGGTGGCCACTCGTACTGGAACACACTGGGGGCATTCAGAAAGAGGCACAGCAGAAACACCCAGACGGGAGGAAGGGACAAGCATGCTAAGGGTGGGGTGCCCAGTGCCAATGCCCCCCACGCTCCCACCCACCCCCCTTTGACAAGGCCTTTGGTGGATGGAGGCAAGCGATACCAAAACTCCTCCCTTCTCCCTGGACGGGAAGCGGGGGGTGGTAACCCAGGTAGCACAGCGTGGAGGATGGAGTTGCCTGGGCTCTAATGCAGAGAAGTGGGGGACCCCTGATGTCCCAATCACCAGCCCAGAGCACATGGAGGACCCCAGTGAGGGGGCTGGGCTGGGAACCTCGGCCCCAGGAGCAGGGCCTCCACCGCATCCCTGAGAGCAGAGAATCAACCCAGCAGGGCTGGGGGCTGCGGGCAGGGGTCCTGTCTAGAGAGTCAGCCAAGTTGGCACTGCAGGATGACAGCCGTTTCCATGGACGTCCTAAGGCTGCCTGGCTTTGCCAGGCACACCCCACTTCCTTCCTCCCACCCCCCTCCCAAGTGGCTGGGTGGAATCCTTGCTCTTTTGATGCACTTACTGATGTGTTTTTTAAATGGTGCCTACTAAGTGCCTGCCGCCCTGCTAGGGGCTGGGTTGCCATTAGACACCCGAGTGGAGAGACAGACAAAGGACAGAAGCAGCACAGGTGGGGACAGGGCCCGGAGCTGACCAGGACTCTGGGTGCTGTGGGGAGGCTCAGTGCGGGCCGGGGATACGAGACACGCACAGACAGACCCCCGAGCCCCTGCCCTCGGCTCTGCCAGGCCTAGCTGGGAAGCCACCAGGCCCTCTGCCTGCCAAGGGGCCAGCAGCCTCCAGGGATGAGTTGAGGACTCCCTGGGGTGAGGCCAGGAGAAGGGTTGGGTGGGATCCCTTAGCGTCCCAGGTCACCTGGGGTGGGGTGGAGTGGGTCCAGCCCCAAGGAGAGAGGGTCAGAGAGGATCGACAAGTCCAGGGCCCTGGTGGCGGCCCCTGGAGCAAGGGCATCTGGAGTTTCCCTGGCCTGGGGCAGTGTACCGGCCCCTTGTCCAGACCTCCCAAAGGAGTTAGTCCTCATGCTTCAGAGACGCCTCCTGAGCTCAGAGTGAAGCCTGCAGCACGTGAAAGGCTGCCGGTACCCGCATGACCCCACCCTTGCCTTTTTTGGATTTAGAGGCCCAGCACACTCTGATAACGTGGGGCCTCTGCCCACCCAAAACAGGCCTGCAAATGTGCTTGCCCTTCCCCCATGCAACCGGTGCCCTTCCTTCCCTGGCAGAGGGGACGTCTTGGGGACAGGAGTGTGCCGTGAGAGCTCATTCAGAGCTCAGCTTGGGCTCGGGCCCTTGAGGAACAGGAAGGAAAAGGGGGGCTGGGCCAGGGAGCGAGCAAGACTTGTTCCACGTACATCACCCTTCCTGCTGGGCCCCTGCCCCTTCCCTGTGTCCTCGCCACCTGGTGAGGTCTGGGAGCTTCGTGAGATGGGGTGTGATGGTCCCTCCCCGACCGGCATCCAGGCAACATGGAATTAACTCATCCAAAGGTCTACTCTGCACCCAAGCTGGCACCAGACACTTCTAAACTCTCAGCCAGCCTCTGCCCAGGGCCAGACAGGCTTCTCCTCAGGCTAGTCTAGGATCCTGCAGACGCAGAGGTAAGACCCCAGGCTGGAATCCCCAAGGCTCTTCTTCCTGGGGGCAAACACTCAAGGGAGTTGATGTCTCCTGACTGGGTGAGGCCGGGATGATGGTGAGGATACACCCCTTCTCCCCTTTGGGCATCTCCGCAGTGCAGCCCTTTGTCAAGACAACAGCGACAGGAAAAGAATAGTCCTGTCATCAGCAATGAGGCTGAGCATTCCACATAGACACATAAAACAATTTGCAAAATCTGGTTTGGGTTCCCTCTAACATATATGTCAATGGAAATCTCCAACTCTGTTTTCAGGAAACCCAATAACCTATCATGTGTGTTGAGCATGATCAAGAAAGACATCTCTTTCCACCTTCTGGCAGTACATCATTGATCTCCCTTCACAGCCTGGAGGCAGGGCAGGATGTCTGTGGGCAGTGCAACCGCCCCTCCACTGGTCCTCTCAGCCACAGCCCTCCACAGATAGACGTTGCCTCCAGAATGAGGAACTCAGCTGCCCAGAGCCAGCCGCACAAATCAGGAACAATCTGACATCTCGAGGTCAGCTCGATGGAAAAATCATCACGAGTATCTCGAGGTGACAGATCTTCCCATGATGCCACAGGTGCTTTCCAGCCGTGGCGCCGCCGGTACAGTCCCAGGTCCTGGTGGGACTGAAGGTGGGAAACAGGCAGAAGGGAGAGAACAGAGCAAGAGGCAGTCAAGCCAAGACTGAGGGGGCTCTGCAATCTCCCCCAGACGTCGCTCCGCTGTGATGCACAGATGGTCGGAGCTGGAAGGAAACTCAGAGATAGTTTGCTTCAATAGTTTGTTTCATTTTCTCAGAGAAAACTGAGACCAGAAGGGGAACAACCTTACTGGTTCACCAGGTGACAGCCCTGGGAGGGGGAATTCAGATCCCTCGCCAGCACCTCCCCGGATGGACAGAGGCAGAACTCCAGTTCTCCACCCAGAGGCAGGTGCAAATACTCAGTAAGCATGATAGGTGGGCAAGACCCCGTGGAGGTGCCCTTCTGCCAGATCGCAGATGACAAACAGAGAATCACACAAACCATTATTTAATATGAATTGTGGCTGAAAGCTCATGGGGCTAAAAGACTTTATAACCAGGGGGTCTAACCTAGTCTGGGTCTGGCAGGCAGGGGGGACTTGCCTAAGGAGGTGTCACGGAACCTGAGACTGGAAGGTTAGCCAGACAAAAGGTGGGCAGAGACCCGGGAAGAGGGTGTCTCCCTCCCCCCGCCCCCTCTCCCTCCTCCTCCAAGAAAGCCGTTTGCTCCAAACCAGCCGGCCACACTGCTGGCCTTCATGCCCAACACAGCAATCACTGGCCCGCTCCCAGGCCTCCTGCAGTCACATCTCTCGCCTTCCTCCCATCCAACACTTCAGGTCCTGCGCTCCCCCTAGGACCCCAGCCTCCTCCAAACCCGTCGCCGCGAGTGTGCTGGGGGCTCCTTCTCCAACAGCACCAATCACACGGCTGGACATACGATGGGCTTTCAGCAACGAATGAATGAGTGAATGGAGTAGTGGGCCCACAAATGTGGCAGGATACAGGGCAAAGAAAACTCTGGGATGTCTGTTCTTGCCCAGCGAGCGGCCCAGAGCAGCGGGTATGCTTGTGAGTCCTGAACAAGAGCCCAGACTCCTCTCCACAACAGAGCCCTTTTAAAGCCTGTTCCCTCAAGGTGCTTCTCTGCTTAGTGGTCCAAAGCGCAGCCTTCCGGAAACTCCCTTACGTCTCGGCCTGATAGGGCAGGCGCCAGGCGGACGGGAAACCGCCGTCTCGTCCAGGTCTGGTCTCCTCCATCTGCTGTCCCCACAGACTCCCCGGAGGAAGGGCTGCAGGGAAGTCAGTAGACAAATATCCTGGGTGACAAGACACGTTGCCAGGACCACTGATGCAGCCTGTGACCTGCCCACCACGTGGGTGGAGAGGAAAGGGTGATTATCAGCCGATAGGTCAGCACGAACCAATCGCTTGAGCTTGGTGATCTACACATGGGACGAGGTGCCGGTGAGATGGAATTTTAAAGCCAAACCAGCTGCTTCTGCATCTAAGAGTAGAGACAAGTCACCTGGCAGTCCAGTTTTGTTTTCTTGGAAACCACAGGAGTGGTGCCTCTCCAGTTATGACATCAGTGAAGAACGCTTGCCCCAGAAAAAGCTATAAGAGGACCTTTAGTTTTCTCTGTTGTACAGTCTCCAGTGAAGAACCCTGGGGCCCTCTTGAAGAGGAAAGAATAGCATCACAACCCTGCAGCCCAGGTGTGTATGTAGTGCAGCCTGAGTGGGTCCCGGAGCAAGGCCCGCGCTGTAGCCGTGGACCGGCATCCACCAAGCTACGCGAGGCTTGTGCACGACAGTGACACCACGTGGCAGCAGCAGAAACCACAGCACCTCTGGCTTGATTGGTTCCCCAGCTCTCTCTCTCTCCCTGGGTGTCTGGAAGCAGGACCAGCTCCAGAGATCTGGGACAGATCAAGGAGTTTCTGCCTTTCCTACTAATGAAGGCTGGTGAAGACTCCAGAAGTTCCTGCCATGTACCCATATCTCCCTATCTCTCCCAAGCTGGTAAGGGGCCATCCCAGTTTGGCATCCTCTGTCTTGTTTGATGCCCATAACCACCCGGGAGGTGCGCACCCGTACTGTTGTCTGAATTCTGTAGGTAAGGATGTTCAGTGGTTAACGACTTTCCCAAATTCACACACCCCCAATAAATGGCAATGCTGGGATTCAAACCAGGCCTGTCCTACTCTGGGATCCACACTCCTTCTGCACCCCACAAGGCTCTCTCTGCCCACAGCAGAAGCCAGGAACAACAAAGCATCTCAGGGCCGCACTGCTTCTGGGTATTGTGTCCCTTTGGGTTTAGCCCGGTTAATGCTTCCCTGGAAACCCGTCCCTATCCACACCTTCTCCAGTCAGTGTAATGTCTTTGACATTTGCTTCACATGTGGCCCCAGCCCCTTAGATCAAAGACCATGTGTGCCATATGGCATGGGTTTTGTTTTGGGTTTGTGTGTGTGTGTGTATGTGTGTGTGTGTGTGCTTCCATTTTGCTTAGCTGGCACAAGAAACGTGTCTAAGCAATCAGCATAACTTTTGAAAATCAATTTGTATTCTGTCAGCCCGAGTATCATTAACAACCTCCGCTAATACAGCAATAATGAACATCTGGAAACACAGCAGCTGTTCGGGGAACGAGGTATAAAAAACACTAAGATGACAGCTTGTTTTTCATAAGCTAGATCGGCTCTGTGCAAACGGGAGAGGCAAACAGACAAACCAGAGAAGGAGGAGGGGAAGGGAAAAGGGAGGGGCAGTTATGCCCCCGGAGCGACTTCACGGAGCGAAGGCCCTCACTCCGCGGCTCCTCTGAGCCGGGCTGCCCCGGGGTAGGTACCTGTGCGCTCAGGGATCCCTCTGGACAGTCAGAGAGGCCAGCAGCCCAGCGTACGGAAGCCTCTGTGTGGATGAGCATCCAGAGACGGGCAAGCCGGCTGAGCAGGCGGAACGGCCGCCCAGCGCGGGAGACATTGAGGCCTGGACTTGATGTCAGGACAGCAGGGGAAGGCGGACTCTCCAGGCCAGGGGGGCTGAGGTCCTAGGGATTCTGGGTGTGGCCAGAGCATCAGCCTTGGAGTCGAGGGGACAGAGGCCAGTCCACGGGAGGCCTGGGAGGCCCTGATGGGGGTGCACGCTGGGTCCTGGAAGTAGGGGTGACACAGGTATTCTTAAAGCCACATCAAAGCTGGGACAGATGAGGCGGGGCTGGGGGCCCAGCCTCAGGCCTCTCCCCAGGCAGCACTGCTGAGCCCCCAGGAGGATTCAGCAGGCGACAGGGCAGGTAAGGTCTCTGTCCTCCCGAGACCCACAGACGGGGAGCGAGGTCAGCAGACACGTGATACCTTACCTGGGGAGCTTTCTCCTTCAGATGGAGCTGCCTTGAGCGGTTTCTCAGAGAAGACTGGGGTGAGCAGAGCCTGAGGCCGGGGAAGCCTGACCCACAGCTTCGTGGGGACGGGGCTCCCGGCAGAGGAAGTGGCAAAGGCAAAGGTCAAGTGTGCTCAGGAAGAGAGCGCCCCGAGGTCCGGGCAGGTGAGAGGGAGGCTGGTAGGAGAGGAGAGGCCATGGGGAGGGGCCCGCTCTGGCCCACTGGCCGCCGCTCGGGCCCTGAGGACCGTCTGACCCCACCAGCCTCTCACAGGCTGCCCCCTGCAGAGCTGGGGCCACTCCTCCTTCCGGCCCAGCCCTCACACCCCAAGGCCATTCAGAGGGATGGCGGCTGGTGCGGGAAGGCTGGAAGGGGCAGGATTCCTCCACGGCTTTGATCTCCTTTGGTGGGGTCTCACCTTGTTTGGGGTCCCAAGCCTGGGAGTCATCCTTCAGTGTTTCATGGATTTAAGCTAAAATGCATCAGCAGGTCCTGTGCTGAGTGCTGTAAGAGGAAAAGACTCTCCCCCGACATTTTTATAACATATCTTTCCTTTACCGAAAGGATAGGTCTCAATTCTGAAAATTTAGAAAATGCAGGAAATCACAAAGATAAAAAGTGTCCAAAATCCAACTTCACTGTTGGTATTTCAGTGTTTTCCTACATGTATAGATGGGCAGGAATACGTATGCATGGTGCTCTGGTTTCTGTGCTTATTTTCGTCTATAGAAGCTGGGTTTTCCATCCTTCAAAGTAGCATCATTTTTTGCAGTGTGGAGCAGTGGGGCACGGAGGCAGAGCTGACACTTTCAGGACACTTTGGAATTGGTTTTCAGGCCATCTGCACAGGAACCCAGGGAAAAGGCTGGAACAGACACCCACCTCTGCTTCCTGAGATGTGAAGTGAGAGTGACCTGCTTCGCCTCTGAACTACATTACCCTAAGGAAAGGCCCACCTCTACTGAGACCCGGTGTCAACGCCATTGGTGAGTGCCAGGGGAACACTGTTTGAGATCCAACCTGCCCCTCATCCCAGAAGCTAAAGAATCCCATCCCAGGAGTGGGACTTTGGGAAGCAGTGGCTGAGCACAGGCCAGTGAGCCCAGAAGAGCTACCCCTGGGCAGGAAGCACCAGCAAAGTGGGCTCCCCAGAAGGGGAGTCGCCAGCCAATGGGCCAGCAGAGGGTTAGGGCCGGTATTCCCGTAACAGCGGTGCCAGAGGGATGAGGCACAAAGTCTCTCCCCACTTCTCTCACTTCGTGTCTAGACACGGTGGAATCTCTGGATTGTTTTGATTACTGCAGCTTTGTAGTAAGCTCTAAAATCAGGAAGTATGAGTACGGAGAGGTTTTTGATGACCAATTCTATCTCTTTACACATTATAAGTCTGCTGAGATTTTTCTATTTCAGCTTGAGTCAGTTTTGGCAATTTGTGTGTTTCCAAGGAATGAGTCCATTTCATCTAGATTATGTTTTTTGGGTGTTTTTTTTTTTTGGCATACAATTATTCACAGTATTCTCTTATAATCCTTTAGTTTCTGTAAGGTTGGTATAATGTCCCCACTTTAATTTCTGATTTTATTTACTTATGTCTCCTCTCCTTTTTTCTTAGTCTAACTAAAGGTCTACCAATTTTTTTTGATCTTTTCAAAGAAATGACCTTTGGTTTTATTGATTTTCCCTATTGTTTTTCTATTCTCTCTTCCCTTATCTCTATTCTGATTATTATTATCCCCTTTCTTCTGCTAGGTTTGGGTTTAGTTTGCTTTTATTTTGGTAGTTTCTTGAGGAATAAAGGTAGGTTGGTGATTTGAGAATTCTTTCTTAATGTATGCATTTATAGCTATAAATTTCTCTCTGAGCACTGCTTTCACTGCATCCTATAAGTTTTGGTATGTTATGCTTTTGTTTTCATTCATCTCAAAGTATTTTATAATTTCTCTAGTTATATCTTCTTTGACACATTGGTTGTTTAAGAGTCTGTTGTTTAATTTCAATGAATTTCCTTATTTTCCAGTTTCCCTTCATTATTGACTTCTAGCTTCATTCCATTGTGGTTGGAGAAGACATTTTTATGATTTCAATCTTTTAAAATTTATTTAGAATTGTTTTATGGCCTAAATATGGTTTATCCTGGAGAAAGTTTCAAGGGCACTTGAGAAGGATGTGTATTCTTTTGTTGTTGGGTGTTCTTTGTATGTGTGAGGTCTGGTTGGTTTATAATACTGTTCAAGTCCTCTACTTCTATATTGCTCTTTTGTCCTAGATGTTTTATCTGTCATTGAAAGCAGGGTATTGAAGTTTCATATTATTATTATTGGAGAGCTGTCTATTTCTTTCTTCTATTTTGTCAATATTTGCTTTATATATTTTGAGGTTCTGTTGTTTAATGTGTATACATTTATAATTTTTCTATCTTCTTGATGAGTAGAAATTTTTATAAACATGTTCTTCTTTGTCTCACTGTAGTAATTTTTTACTTAAAATCTGTTTTTTTCTGATATTAGTATAGCCACTCCAGCTCTCTCTTTCCTTCCTTTCACTGTCATCCTATTTGTGTCTTTGGGTCTAAAGTCAGTTTATTGTAAGCAGCATAAAGTTGGATTATTTTTTTAAATCTGTCCTGCCAATCTCTTTTAATTGATTGGTTTAATCCATTTACATTTAAAGTGACTACCAAGAGTTAACAACTTACTTCTGCTATTTCGTTGTTTTTTTCTATGTCGTATGTTATATTTTTCTTAGTTTCTCCAATAATACCTTCTTTTGTGTTTGACTGATTTTTTTCTAGTGTACCTTTGTGATTCTCTCTTCATTTACTTTTCTGCATATTTTTAAATTTATTTTCTTAGCGCTTAGCATGGAGATTACAATTGACATCCTAAATTTATAACAATCTAATTTCAGTTCATACCAGCTTAGTTTCAATAGCATACATTAACTCTGATCCAATCCTACTTCATCTCCCTTTTGTGTTATTACTTTCATAAATTACATCTTTATACATTGTATGCTCATTAACATAGATTTGTAATTATTGTTTTAAGCAGTTGTCTTTTAAAGCATATAGGAAACAAAAAGAGGAGTTACAAACCAGAAATGCAATAATGGTAATTTTACATTTACCTATATAGTTAACTTTCCTGGAGATCTTTTTTGTTCATACAGCTTTGAGTTACCATCTAGTGTCCTTTCATTTCAACCTGAAGTGCTCTTTTAGCATTTCTTGTAGGATAGGTCTACTAGCAATAAACTCTCTTACATTTTCTTTATCTAAGAATGTCACAAGAATTCCCTGATGGTCCAGTGGTTAAGACTCTACACTTTCACTGCCAAGGGCCAGGGTTCAATCCCTGGTCAGGGAACTAAGATCCCACAAGCCACATGGTGTGGCCAAAAAAAAAAACAAAAAACAAATGTCACAAGGCTACAGTAATCAAAACAATGTGGTATTGGCACAAAAACAAACACATAGATCAATGGAACAGAATAAAGAGCCCAGAAATAAACCCAAGTATATATGGTCAATTAATCTACAATAAAGGAGGTGAAAATATGCAGTGGGAAAAGACAGTCTTTCAGTAAGTGGTGTTGGAAAAAATGGACAGCTACATGTAAAAGAATGAAATTAGAATATTTTCTCACACTATATACAAAAATAAACTCAAAATGGATTAAAGACCTAAATGTAAGACCGAACACCATAAAACTCCTAGAAGAAAACATAGGCAGTACACTCTTTGACATCAGTCCTAGCAATGATTTGTTGGATCTGTCTCCTCAGCCAAGGGAAAAAATCAAGAATAAACAAATGGGACCTAATTAAACTTAAAAATTTTGCACAGCAAAGGAAACCATCAACAAAATAAAAAGACAAGCTACAGAATGGGAGAAGATATTTGCAAATGATATATCTGATAAGGTGCTAATATCCAAAATATATAAACAAGGACTTCCCTGGTGGTCCAGTGGTTAAGAATCTGCCTTCCAATGCAGGAGATGCAGGTTCAATCCCTAGTGGGGGAACTAAGATCCCACATGCTATGGGGCAACTAAGCCCACGTGCTGCAACTACTGAACCCATGCACCAGAACTAGAGAGAAGCCCACACGTCGCATTGAAGAGCCTGTGCACCGCAATGAAAAATCCCGCGTGCGGCAACTTAGACCTGATGCAGTCAAAATAAATAAATAAATAAATAAATAAATATTTTTTAAAAATTATATATATATATATATATAAACAGCTCAAATAACTCTGTATCAAAAAAAATAATCCAGTTAAAAAGTGGGCAGAAGACCTGAATAGATATTTTTCCAAAGAAGACATGCAGATGGCTAGCAGGCTCAACATCACTAATCAGCAGGGAAATTCAAATCAAAACCACAAAGGGGTATCACCTCACATCTGTCAGAATGGCTCTCACCAAAAAGACAAAAAATAATAAATATTAGATGTGGAGAAAAAGACACCCTTGTACACTGTTGGTGGGAATGTAAATTGGTGCAGCCACTATGGAAAACTGTATAGAGGTTCTTTTAAAAACTAAAAATAGAACTACTTTATCATCCAGCAATTCCACTCCTGGGTATATATCTGAAGAAAATGAAAACACTAATTCAAAAAGTACATGCACTCCAATGTTCAAAACAGCATTATTTATAGTAGCCAAGATATGGAAACAACCTAGGTGTCCATCAACAGATAAATGGATAAAGAAGATGTGGAGTGTATACACATATACACACAATGGAATATTACTCAGCCCTATAAAAGAATGAATTTTGCCATTTTCACAAACATGGGTGGACCTAAAGGGTATTATGCTTAGTGAGGTAAATCAGACAGAGAAAGGCAAATACTGTATGTTTTCACTTATGTGTGGAATTTGAAAAATAAAACAAATGAATATGACAAAACAGAAAGAGATTCACAGATATAGAGAACAAACTGGTGGTTACCAGTAGGGAAGGGGTGGTGCCAGGGAAACATATGGGAAGGGGATTAAGAGGTACACACTACAATGTATAAAATAAACAAGATACAAGGACATAATGTACAGCACAGGGAACATAGCCAACATTTTATAGTAACTTTAAATGTAGTATCATCTATAAAAATATTGAATCACTGTGTTGTACACCTGAAACTAATATAACATTGTAAATCAACTATACTTCAATTGAAAAAAAAGAATGTCTTAACTTCTCCTTCATTTTTGAAGAATAATTTACCAGATACAGAATTCTTGGATAGCAGGGTTTTTTTCTCTCTCAGCATTTTTAAAAAATATTTATTTAGTTAGTTAGTTGTGCCAAGTCTTAGTTGCGGCAGGCAGGCTCCTTAGTTGTGGCTTGCTGGCTCCTTGCAGCATGTAGGCTCCTTAGTTGCAGCACGTGGGCTCCTTAGTTGTGACATGAAAACTCTTAGTTGTGGCATGCATGTGGGATCTAGTTCCTGGACCAGGGATCGAACCTGTGCCCCCTGCACTGGGAGCACAGAGACTTATCCACTGCACCACCAGGAAGTCCCTCTCTCAGCATTTTAAATATATCATTCCACTGCCTTCTGTTCACCATGGTTCCTGAGAAGAAGCTGGCTATTAATCTTATGGACTACTCTTTATACCTGACAAGTTGCATCTCTCTTGCTGCTTTTCTTTGTCTTTAACTTTTGATGGTTTGATTATGTGTCTCAGTGTGGTTCTCTTTGAGTTTCTCCTGCATGGATTTCCTTAAATTTCTTGTTATTGTACATTCATGAATGTGTACATTCATGTCTTTCCTCAAACTTTAGGAGTTTCCAGCCATTATTTCTTCAAATATTTTTTTCTGCCTTTCCTCTCCTCTTCTCTCCTCTTCCCTTCCTTTCCCATCCCTTCCTTTCCCTTCCCTTCCCTCTCCCTCTCCACCTCTCTCTCTCTCCCCACTCCTCCTTCTGGGACTCCCATAATATGTATATTGGTCTATTTTATGATATCTCATTGGTTCCTTAGGCTCTGTTCATTTTTCTTCATTCCTTTTTCTTTCTGTCCTAATTTCAATTGCCCTACCTTCAAGTTCGCTGATACTTTCTTCCACCTGCTCAAATCTTCTGTAGAACCTCTCTAGTGAACTTTTTTTTTTGTCTATTGTACTTTTCAGCTTCAGAATTTCTATTTGGTTACTTTCTATAATTTCTATCTTTTTATTGATACTCCCTACTTTTTCATACACCATTCTGATTCCTTTAGTTCTTTGTCCATGGTTTTCTTCAGTTCTTTTAACATATATAAGACAGTTAAAGTCTTTGCCTAGTAAGTTCAATGCCTGGGCTTTCATGGGGATGGTTTCTATCAATTTCTTGTTTTCCTGTTGAGAATTGGACATTTTGAATACTGTAATATAATAACTCTGGAGATCAGATTCTCCCCCCTCCCCATGGATTGCTGTTTTTGTTGTTGAGGGCTGCAGTCATCTATTTGTTTGGTGACTTTTCTAAACTATTTTATGCAAAATCTATATTCCTTGTTTTATTAGTCACTGAAGTCTCTGTTCTGTTGTCTCTGTGGTCAAAGAGTGACCTGACAGTGATTTCTTTGAATGCCTGGATCCAATTAAAAAAAAAAAAAAAAAAAAAGACAAGGAAGAAAAAGACCCTCTGTCTCTTTAAATTCTTTCAACAGACGCTGTTCAGGAAGGTGCTTCAGCCAGAGGGGTTGAAACAATGGCCAGCACCTATGTTGGCCCCTCACTTACCCATCAAGGCAGAAAAAAACACACAATCTTATATTTGGAGGGGAAGCTTTATTGCCCACTCTGGCACCAGCAAACCCACCAGGAAGACAGGCCATCTGTCCCATAACTGCTTGGCTCAAGGCTGAAGAATGGAGGATGGTAGCTGCTACAGAAACACCAAAATTTACCAAACCCTCTTTTCATCCAGCACTCCCCTGGATGCTGCAAGGATCTGACTAAATTGCAGAGTTCCAAAATAGTTGATTCTGACAGTTTATGCGAGTTCAGTAACTGCTTTGGTGGAGGGACCAGTTCCTGGAATTTTCCGCTCTGCCGTCTTCTACAACATGTAACTAGTTGTTTACCTACCATTTTATGGATCCCTTTTCTACTTTTTCCATGGTTATTTCTATATGCAGGCTTTCTCTCTCTTTTGGAGTAAGTTTTGGTCATTTATACTTATTTGGGAAATCATCTATCTATTGAGTTATATTTAGCAATTTCCTGACCCCATTTCAATCCCCTCCACATCTGAGGTGCTGACCCTCCTTTCCAGCCCCTGTGCTTTAGGTTCCTTCTTCCTCCCCACCACGAAGAGGCAACGCTCTCTTTGCGGGCATGAGGTTAAATGTACAATAAAAGGTTTTTTTCTCTAATTATAGTTCAATTTCTAAAGTTTTGTAGACCTTTTTTAATTAATTAGACCAAATTCAAGTTTATCCCTGAATCGATCACACTCTACTCACTTGCATTCCAAGAGAGTTTCCTGAGCGTTTGAGGAATGGAGTTTCTGGGAAGGGTGTGGACTTGCACATTAACCCTGGGTCTGCCTTCAGGAAGCCGTCCTGCCTGCAATGCCATCCATCATGTGTATCCTGGCGAAACACACCAGGGCCAGCAGGACCAGCTAGTGATTTATCTCTTTTGTTGGGGGTTTTCCAAAGAACCCATTCTACTATTTATTTATGGCTTGGGGTTTCTAATTCATTAATTTCTGTTCTTAACTACTAATTCCTTTGTCCGATTTCCTTAAGTTTACTCTATTCTTCTCTTTTTAACTTGAATTGAAAGCTTACTTTATTTATTTCTCCTTTCTGCCTAACATTGAAAGCATTTAGGGTCATGAATTTGCTTCATTATAAGTTTGACAGATCTCCTAGGTCTTGATATATAAGGTTTTCACATTACCGTTTTCTTAGTATTCAGCAATTGTAGTTTCAAATTTGTCTTTGATTCAGAAGTTATTTAGGAAATGATTGCAGTGTTTTTATGTTTGTTTAAATTTCACATAGATGGAGGTTTTTGCTTTTTACTTTTGTTATTAGTCTCCATTTTCACTGCACCGGGTCAAAGCACTGGCCTGTACAATTTCTATTAGGAAGAATTTACTGGAAATTTTTTTCTTGCCTGTTGCGTAATGAATGAAATATTTTTGTAAATGTCCCACGAGCACTGGGAAAGAGCATGGCTTCTCATACACACAGAGTTCGGTATGTAAGTTTTGGGTCATCCCCCTGATTACACCGCTAAGAGTCTCCATGTCTTTATTGATGCATCCAGCCCTCAGAGCTATGCTACAGTTTTTCACTGTTATTGTGTTTCTTTCACATTTTCCTTGTGTTCAGGGGTGCAGCTGAAGGGAGTTGATGTCAGCAAAGGGGCCTGATGTTATTCTGGCATGCTGTTGTTTACAAAGAAATACAACTGGAAAATGTCACTGAGCAAAGGAGAGACAGCACATCCACAGTCAGTAGCCGGAGCCCCCGTGTGCTCCGCAGAGCCCAGCCTGCCCACCCAGAGGAAGGTGACACCCTAGCCTGGGACCTGCTGCTCATAGGACATCCTTAGGCTGCTCCACGTTCCAATTCTGGGGCATGCCCAGCGTGTTAGGAAATTTTCCAGATTCCATTGTTTTGGGCAACCAGTCTACAGAAAGGGCTTGGGGAGTTATGCAGCAATATGGCACCAAGTTAAGGGAATTATACTACCAGCCCCTGCTTAAAACCGTACCCAGCCTCCCCCCAATTCTGCCCCATCAATAGCTTTAGCCTCTGTGTCCCCTTAGAAAGAGAACTAAGATGGTCAAAGAGGAAGTGTTCAGTATGACTTTCAAGGGCCTGCTGGGTCTTCTTATACTCACGTTATACAAAGCCCTGTAAGTTACCCAGGCTCCAGGCAACGTCCACTGACTAATCCAGTGTTAGATGGAAAAGAGGCATGTTTTTACTCCCTCTCACCCCTTTCTTCAAGTTTTTATTGATATTTGGAATTTTAGAGTCAGTTTCTCTTTGTTTTTATTATCACTAATATATTTTAATGACTTGTACTGAAGAAGTAATACATGCTTCACAAATGAAACAGGAAAACATAAATTAAGGGCATAATGGAATAACCCTATACACCCACCATATTGGCAAACACTGACAAACACTGACAAACATTGGCAAAAGCCTGACAGTATCAAGTATCAGCAAGCCCCATGGACCCACAGGAACTCTCAGACACCAGACACTGCTAGGAAAAGTGCAAAGTGGTACAAACAGTTTGGCCTGGACCTCCCTGATGGCCTAGTGGTTAAGACTCCACGCTTCCAACGCAGGGGGCAAGGGTTCCATCCCTGGTCAGGGAACTAAGATCCTGCATCCTGAGTGGTGCAGCCAAAAAAAAAAAAGAAAACAAAACAAAAAGAAAAACAGTTTGGCCTTATCTAGTAAAATTGAAAATATGCTTGCTTATGACCTAGAAATCCCAATTCTGTGTGTATAGCCCAAAGAAATGTGAGCACATGTGCACATATAAAGGATGATCACAGTGGAAATATCCATATTAGTCAAACATCGGGCACAATCCATATAACCATCAAAAGTGAAATGGATGAATAAATTGGGGTGTATTCATACCATGGAATGCCATACGGCAAAATAAACAAACTACAATACATAAGACTTTCTCAAACATTATGTCAAGTGAAGCAGAAAGATGCAAAAGAATACAGGTAGAACTGTGCACAATCTCCAATGCAAATCCCCACCCCAAACTCCAGTCTTCTGTTATACCCAACTACCCACCCACCTTTCCGCGTGCACCTCAAGCTCAGCGCGTAACATCTGAATTCCTCATCTTTCCCCTCAGAGCCCACTTCTCCCATCAGCTTGGTTAATGGCAATTCCACCTTCCAATGCTCAGGCCAAACACCCTGTGGTCAGCCTTGCCTTCTCTCCTCCTTCACGTCTAAATCTAACTCCTACTGGCTCCAAACTCTATCCAGAGTCTGCCCTCCAACTCCTCTGCTGAACCCTAGTCCAAGCCTCCATCATCTCTCACTGCACCAGTCAACAGCAACTACACCTCTCCCTGCTTCTCCCAACACCGACAAGATCATGACCCAACAGGATCTGGCCTACTTGGACCTCTATTGTGCTCCTCACTCACCCTGCTCCAGCCACTTTGGCTTCCTTCCTAAGCCTTGGACATGCCAAGCATCATGCTGCCTCAGGGCCTTTGCACCTCAGTTCCCTCCATCTGGAACACTCTTCCCCTTGTACCCACGTGGCCCCCTCCATCGCTTTCTTCAAGTCTGTGTTCAGATGTCAGCCTTGGTGCTGAGGCCTCTTTGGAATGCCCTGTATAAAACTGCCCCCTCCTCCTCCCTTGGCATTCCCATGCCTGGGCCCCCCTCTAGCTTACTCCTACTGTTCACCATACTCTGACACTGTCTGCAACTTCCTTATTTCTTGACTGTCTTCCCCAGCCCACCACCACTTCTAGCACATCAGCTCCATGAAGACAGAGATGTTTTTCTGTTTTGTGCATTACTGTCTCCCCATGTCCAAAATACTGCCTGGGACATAGTATGTGCTTATTTTAGCACAGCCTCCTTAGAAATCAGAGCCTGAGGTCAAACGTGTGTATCAACACTTCCAGGGAGCAAGAGTGAAGGAAAGAGGAGTGAACCAGGAAGAAGGGAAAGCAAATCCTGACAGGGCTCAGCCAAGTGGGACACAGCCTGAGGGCAGAGCGGCTGCAGGAGGGGGCAGACCCTGATGGTGCGTGCTTGCTTCTCTCACTGACCAAAGTCCACTCCCCAGGTCACTAACTTGCCTTCATCCCCTGCCTCTCAGAGCAGCCCCTGTGGGTCCACTGGGTCAGATCCGGGCAGGGAGCTGCAGAGATGGGATTCGGAGGCTGACCCTCACTCTTGGCCCCAGGGAGGCCCACACACTGTGGCCACAGAAAGCCCAAGAGCCATCACGAGGACCGACCACTAAGCCAGGAAGTGAGGTGAGTGGCCAAGGCCAGGCAGGTCCAGGCCCAAGCGGACACTGGGGGACAAAAAAACTGGGCCTGATGGACGGCTCCATATATTTGCTGGTAAATGAATCCACTCTTCCCAGCTAACATGAAATGTCGCTTTAACATAGAATAAACTGTTGGAGTTACTCATCTTAAATCATTATTTTACATTATTTACTTTATCTTCCATTATTTTTAGAAACACTTTATCCTGCTTTCCGCTCTTTACTTATGGCTTCATGGTTTGACAAAGTCAGGCCTGGTTGCTTGCTGCTAGCACATCCGTCCCGGGACATCCCCGTGTCGTTTGTCTGTTCCTCCTTGCACAGCAGGGATTCTGATACTGGGCCCAAACCCAGTGAGCGGTTCTCCTTGGACCTCCTCACTCTCCACGTGGATGTCTTAACAGCCTTTTCTGTCAGATCTCAGTGGCCCCCTGCCACCTAGAGGAGGGAGCAGGGCCAGGCTACAGGAAGTCCTGGAGGGTGGACTTCATCTTTCCCTGTGCCAGCAGCCAGGAAGTCAGGGCAGAACGTTCCCAGCCATGTGGTTCAGGCCAGGCGGCCTCCACGCCCGCCCCAGGGCTCCCTGCATGTGCCCCAGGTGTGTAGGTGCACACAAAGTCACATTTAGACACTCACGATCACAGCCAGCCTAAATAATGCCAAGAGCATCCAGCACTGCAAAAGGCAGTGAAAAAACTAGAGACATGATGCCTTTGTTTACAACACAACTCATTTAATTGTAGGGTAATACAGTTCAGCTGATGATAATAGTTGTGATTAACAACCTGCTTGTGAACCTCTCGGAAGTTTGTTACCTGCTCTGGGTCAGTGAGCCTGCTCCCTTGGCCCGTGGAGTCCTTCAGAAACACAACCTGTGTACCAATGAAGAAGGGAGCTCTTGTGATGGAGAAAAGCGGGCAACTTGCGGCTTTTCTAAAACAAAATCATTCCAGAGGGGTAAACCACCTGAGCTTTATCTTCAACCTGGAGGGTGGAAGTCTGCAGGAAAAGAAAGACTGGGGTGGGCTGGAATATGGGGAGAGCCGGACAGGAGTCCTGAGGTCGGGCCAGGACCAGGCTGGCCACAGGCCTGGAGGGTATTGAACGTGCAGGCAAAGGAACGGCCTTTGACTCAGCGTCAGCTGTCTGCTGGGCGCTGGGCTGCACTCAACAATCCCGCAAGGTAATGTCCGGATTTACAGTCACTAATTAATTGGTTAAACCAACGAGCTTGCACTTAGCGACTAAGTGAGCCCTGGCGGGGCTGGCACTCCCGGGGTGCAGAGGGCAGGTGGGAGCACGCACGCGGGCCCTGGGCAGGCGGCTGCAGTGCTGCGTGGGCCCTGCAGGAGGGACACGGTCACTGTCAGTTTGGCCGGGGCCTCCGGAGAAGGGGGCGTTTGAGCAAAGCCCTGAAGGAGGTAGGGAGCTGGCGGGGAGACGAGGGTCCCAGGCAGAGGCCCTGCCCAGGGGGCTCACGGAGGAGCAAGGAACATGGGCTGCGAGGAGAGAGTGTGCAGGGGGGTCAGGGCCCCCGGCATGTGGGGTTGGGGATGAGGGGGCCTGACCCGAGCACGGCTGCCGGCAGAGCACAGACACGGGGGCCAGCAGGCGTCGGGAGGGTCTGAGCAAAGACGCCGAGGTGCTGAGATGGGGAGAGGAGACCCGGCCCTGTGTGCCCACTCCAAAGCTTCCTGCCACTCCAGCAGACCAGAGCTTTTGAAACCAGGAATCGGGTTTCCAGTCGGGGAATATAAACTGAGGCAGGACGGAGAGAAGGGCAGGATCAAGAGACAGAGGACACAGGGCGCAAGTACTGGGTGCAGTGATTAGTGTTTATTTTTTTTTTTTTTTTTTTTTTTTATTTATTTACTTATGGCTGTATTGGGTCTTCGTTTCTGTGCGAGGGCTTTCTCTAGTTGCGGCAAGTGGGGGCCACTCTTCATCATGGTGCGCGGGCCTCTCACTATCGCGGCCTCTCTTGTTGTGGAGCACAGGCTTCAGACGCGCAAGCTCAGTAATTGTGGCTCACGGGCCCAGCTGCTCCACGGCATGTGGGATCTTCCCAGACCAGGGCTCGAACCCGTGTGCCCTGCATTGGCAGGCAGATTCTCAACCACTGCGCCACCAGGGAAGCCCTAGTGTTTATTTTTATCCAAGTTACACATACACCATAGTCAGAAGGACGGAGCGCTCAGAGGAGGCTGCTGGCCGGAGCTGACCAAACCGGGCCAGTGACCGTGTGTGCTGGACACAGGTGTCTGCCAAAGCCCCACCCTGGCCTCTGGCCATCTGACCAGCCGGACTAGTCTGATCCTCTGCCCTGAAGTCTGCTGCGGCCTGAGGTCTCACCTAAACCTGCAGTGCAGAAGCCCCGCTGCTCCAGGGAGGAAGCCCCTCCTTTCTCACTCCCTTCCCGGCCACCCACCTAACAAGCCAGGGTCCGCTGCACCTTCCCAGATACGTACAAAGGCGAGGGCACATTTTTTCCCTGGATTCCATGCTGGGAAGTGTGTGGCTGGTGGGAATCCTGGGTGCACACCCTGCTGAAAATAAGCACTTTGTGTCTCCCCACACTCCACCTGCCAGGGAGCCCAGAGCCACGTTCGAACTCAGCTCTCAGCTTGCAGAAATGACACAGGTCCTAAATCATCTGCCAATTTGCCTGCTCACTTTTCCTGGATTTACTCTTCCATCTTCCTTTCTTCTTTTATTTCATTTTAAGTACACTCAGTCTTGTTCCAAAAAAGAAACAGAAGTTGCCACAGAGTTACATATATGGAACAAGCTAATGTTAAGCAGAATGAAAAGAGACCCGGGGCAAAGCTAAGAGGGAGTGGGCAAGCGTGGAAGCCGGTGACCCTCTCCCAGGTGGTCAGTGCATCACTTCTGCGCAAACATCGGCTCACTCAGTCCTTCCCCATTGCGGGCACCTGTCTGGGCTTGGGGCAGCCTGGGGGGAGGGCGGGCGGGCGACCCAGACTCTTCCCTTCACCGACCTGGCAGGGAAAGGCAGTGTGGAGACCAGGGCTGCAGTCAGACGCGCGCAGCCCAGCCTGGGACACAGAGACCCGAGGAGTGACAGCGGTAGCCGGCCAGCGCAGGGAGGACAGAGAGAGTTCCTGGGGGGGGATCAGCCCCCTGTGACGTGATCCCATACGAGGAGGGCTCCACGGAGGTGGCACACGCCCTGGAGCCCAGACCGAAGGCAGGACATAGGGCCAGGCTGGGGGCAGGGAGTGTGAACTCGATCCCAGGGCCGTGGGACCGCCTGCCAGCGCCCACTAGGCACCCTTGTTTACCTTTTCCCCGGGCAATGATTCTGTCTCTGTTTTGTAGTTACTATATTGTATGAGTTCTTGTGAATCGCCTTGAAGAAGAAGGGCATTCGTTAATTAACAAATTAATTAGCAAGTCCTTTGCCAGCCAGGCTTTACACCTGGGCCTGCCCATGCCCAGCACAGCACCAGCCCCGAGGGTCCTGCCGCTGGGAGGGGTCTGCGTGCTGGCAGGCCACGTGGCCCCACTGGGAGATGCTGGCAGCCCACCCTGCCTCTCCCCGCACCTGTGGGCGGCGCACGGAGGCCCGGAGCTCCGTAGCTGGATGCCACCCTCAGGAGCAGCCTGGCCACCTGAGACCCCCTCCCACTCCGCCCCCCACCGGCAGGTCCGCCCTGCTTCCCTCCTCCTTCTCGCCGAGCCCCTCCGAGGAACTGGGACCTCCACGCTGCTCCAGCTCCACCCGGCGCTCGTCACCTCTCCTGGACCCACAGCGGCTCTGCAGGCCGCAGGCACAGGGCAGAGCCCTCGGCACCCTGAGCCTCAGCCTCCGCAGGGGACCCCAGGGGACACCCCCGCATCAGGCCCGGCCGCGGGGCCTCGCTGCTCCCCGGCGCCACCTGCCCTGGAGCTTCCTGCTGCGTCTAGCCAACGCGAGGCCCCTGCGGGGACCTAGAGGCAGAAGCAGGCAGGCCAGAACCTGGCCCTCTCCCCGCCAGGCCACAGCGAGCAGGGCCACGTCCTCTGCCTAAGGCCGCTGCCCCCATGAGCGGCTGCCTCCTCCAGCCAGGGCTTTCTCCGGCTCCAGGTCGCGACACCCCTCGGGCCCCGGTGGTCGCAGCCCCTGTGCTTGCTCTCTCTTCACGCTCACTGGTTCCCTCCACGGGCACTCAGGCCAAGTGTGTCATTTTCTGCTGGGTCCCCTTCTGCCACATCTTTGTCACTCCAAGTTGCCTCAGACAAGGCTCTTTTGTTTCCAAGGGAGAGAAATATGCATAAGCCACATTAAGCCCCTTTGTCAGGCGTCCCCAAGACCATCCTCTGGCCGGACAGTTCACTAGATGGATTCACACCACTCAGAGAAAGCTGTTCTACTCACAGGTGTGGTCTGTGATGGGGAAAGGATGCAGATGAAAGTCAGCCGGGGAGAAAGGCACCTGGGAGAAGCGCAGGAGACGCCAGGCACAAGCTTCCGGGCGTCCCTCCCGACAGAGTCACGTGGGGACACACTTAATTCCCCCAACAATGTGGAAACAGGTGCAAAGCGTTCCCAACCAGGGACTGTCCCCTGAGCCACGGTGGCCAGAGTTTTTACTGGGGCTCAGTCACGAAAGCCTGGAGCACCCACCCAGCCCCAGAGAAAACACAGGCATTTGCCAGAAATCACATTGCCAGGATAAACGTATCTGGTCAAACCGGTCCATCGTGGCCGGAGGCCTCAGGCATGCAGAAATACTCTTGCCAGGCAATATATTCTAAGATCTCTGAAGACAGGCCTTTATCTGGAATGGGCAGGGCCTGCCATTAAGCAGAATGAGGAAAAAGCAGTTCCCAGAACTCGGGGCGGGGCTGACAGCCAAGCCTCCAGGGAAGCAGAGCAAACAGGGAAGTCTTCGGGGTTCCCTCCTCCGTCCCGCAGGGGCTGTCTTGTCTCTCCTTCTTGCTGTTCCTGCCCTTCTCGGTTTCCTTGTCTGCCCTTCTCTTCTCTTCCTCTCTCCCCCACATCCACTCTCTCCCCCCCACCCCGTCCGCTCTCTCCCCCGCCCCCTCCCTGCCAGCGTCCTCCCCTTCTATAGGCACGTGGGCCAAAGGCAGCCGCCACAGGCCAGCTGCCTCCTTCATCCGTGGTTCAGGTACAATCTCAGTTGTCTGAGGCCCAATCCCCAGTGACCGGGAGGGAGAATGTGATTGGATCAGCTTGAGTCAGGTGCTCACACCTGCTCCCATCAGCCGTGGCCAGGGAGGCGGGTGCAGAGAAAGGTGGTGCGGGCTGGAGAGACTCCCCCAGAACGCATCCGCTCCACAGGCACGGCGCTCAGCACCCACACTGACAGGTTAGGCCAGGGGCTCACAGACAGTGCGGGAGGGAGAGAATACACAGGCGGGACCAGGAGCCCGAGGAGGCCACACTCCCTGTTTTAGCCAGAGAAGCCGTCGGCACAGGATCCTGGAACTGACCTTCTTTCGCGGAAAGACCTGAAACAGTCTAAAATGACCTCAGTCTGAGATGATCGGACCTCACGGCCAAATGAGGCACACTTGGGCCTAATGCTGCACTCAAGTCTCCTGCATGGGCATAGCTGGTCCCAGAGACAGGGGACCGGTCAATCTGACCAGGAGCAAAGGAGGCACCTTAACGAAAGACACAGGCCTGCAGACCCCTTGTCTTTTGGTCCCACGTTATTAGGGCCCCTCTGGTGGATTGGGAGGCCCTGACTAAGGTTCACAGAAGGACCCTCAAAAGGGTCCTCACCAAGACGAAGGACAGAAGCTGCTTAGCAAACTCGACCCAGGACCTGTGAGGGGGCTGTGCTGGCAAGCGGGGTGAGGCTGGAGGCGGGGCAGCTGCTCTGGCCCATGTGCAGACAGAAGTGAGGACCTCACCGCAGGGAGAGGAGAGGACCCACAGCCGAGCAGCGCCGGGACCCAGCCCCCCACCCCCACGGCAGGCACAAGTGTGAGCGGCGAAGAGAGGTGAGAACAGACAGGCCTGGCAAGCCGCCACCGGGCTGCAGGGGCCAGAGTGCAGCTGTGACACTCTGTGGCCAGGCCAGGAAGCACGCGGTGCACTTAGATAAAGGACCAACTCCTCGAGTTGAAGGAAGCCCCAGGACAGCCAAGCGGAGGGGAGGTCTCCTCTGAATAAGGTGTGTGCGTTCAGCCCTGAGTTGGAGAAATTAAAGTGAGAATACGTTTTCTGAAGAGGAGGGCACTGTGACCTCTCACCTAACACCCGCCGCAGACGCACCCTATCTCCTTGTTCACTCTTCCTTCTCCACTATGGAAACCTAGTCTCAAGCATCGTCCTGGTAGCTCTCACTACGGGGTACCTAGACTGGTGTTGGGTTAAAGGTTATTTCTTCCAAGAAGTGTACTGTTGAACACGCAAAGGCCAAAGGATGGATGCCCTCTGGTTGGACTGTCTGGACCTAGAAAACAGAGGAGCAACGTTGGGGGCCAGAGGGTCCTTCCCGCTGCCCTGCTCCCACCCGGTTGCAAAGAGGAATGGATTGTACATCCAGAACGCACTTGGCCATCACCATCCCTCCGGCTCTCGGAGGCTTCTGTGGCCCCTGACCCAGCGCCTCCAGTGGGGATGTCAGGGCCTCCCAGGAACCAGGGCAGCACTCAGCAGGCATTTCCACAATCCCTGTCTTTCTCACCTCTCCCCCAGGCCAGGCGTTTAACCCCCCAGAGCTGCTGTTCATCCATCAGTAAAATGGATAGAATAATATCAATCTCACCAGGGTGTTATTTAGATTTATTTATGAATGCTGGCAATATACTCAGAGCCCTCAAGATTAAAGCAATAGATCACCGGGAAATAGTATCACATCCTGTTGCCATAGAGATGGTTCCACTCTCCCGGCTCCTCCTCAGAGCCCTGTGCCGAATTAGGCTCCGAGGGTCTGGGGAGCAGAGCTGCACCAACCAGGACATTAACACTAACAACTGTGATAATTAAATTACACAGAGACGAAGCCCATGAAATATGTATGGGGAAGAAATGGATTTGATTCATTTAGGCAAATGTGCATGTTTTCCCATTAGAAATGGCTCCCCCAAGCCTGGGGCTGGTTCCCTGCAGCACTCATCTCTTTAGACGAGGCAGAGGGATTGGGGACCTGGGTAGGGACCTAAGTTGGGAGCAGGGGTAGGGCAGAGACCCAAGTACAAGCTTCCTGAAAGCAACAGCGCTGCTGGGGCCCAGAACTGAGGCGGGTGCCCCTAGGGCACAGGGGCCCTGGGCAAGACCCTCATCTACCTCTCACCAGCGACTCCCCTGACGTTCCCTCCACCTGCCTCTTCTGTAAGATGGGGCGGCACTGGGGTGACCCAGGTTTTGTTGTGACGATTCAAAGAGACAGGAACGAGGCACAGACTGCCCTCAACGGTGACCCCTGAGAAAAGGGGAATCACCCACCCCTTTGCATCAAGGGAACTCTAGGCTTCAGAACTGGGTCGGGGAAATTCTCTACATGTGGTTGGCGATTTAACTTCCTGTCTAGCGGGAGCAAGCCGCAGCCCCGTGCACTGGGTCCCGGACGCAGAAGCATCAAAACTAGCTGCACCTCCCACCTCTCCCCCATACGTCCCGCTGCCCTCACCCCCCCCCCCCAGCCAGCCCAGCCCGGGGTGCTCCTTCCAGGCAGCGGCCCGTCCGCCCTGAGGGGCCTTGCTCAGCACAGGCCCAGGGACACCTCCGGCCTGCAGACAGGGACCAGCTGCCTGTGCTCCCCCGTGCCCGCTTCCTGCCCGGGATGGGACTAAACCTCAGACGGGACCCCAGCCACTCGCCCCTGCCCTGCCTGGACCAGGAACCTGAGGGAAGTCTGCTGCCAGAGGCCCGGGCCCCTGCAGGGAGGAACTGGAGCCCCAGCTTGGAGCCAGACACACGTGGCCCTGGCCCCTCCTTCACTAGCTCACCTGGGAAGGTGGCTGGATGCGCCCCGGGCCACAGCCCTCCTGTCTTGGCTGTGGTCTCTTCTCAAGGCCCCTCACCCCCTACAGACCCTGTCCCTTGGGATGAATGCACCACACCAGAGCCCCTTGCGGCAGGCACTGTCACTCTGCCCATTTCACAGATAAAGAAACTGAGGCTCAGTGAGCTCATTCATTAGCCCACGGTCACCAAGCACGTCCGCAGGGGCAGGATTCAGACCCAGCTCTCCCAGAAAGGCTTGTGTTCCTAGCCATGTTGCCCACCTTGGAGGGAAGGGCTCTGTGTCGGGGTGGAGTGTGCGCAGGGGTCCTGACTTTGTCCCTTGCTGCACCCCACCTCCCTCAGAAGTTTTATAGAGCCCTCCTCCACCTGTGTGTGCCCCGTGAGGTCCAGGGGAGAACAGCTCGGGTGCCCAAGGGCAACATCACTAAGGAGCCCAGGTCTCCCTGACACAAACAGAGGAGGCTCAGGGAGGCGCCCTGCCCGGGAGCCACCAAGCACCCCTCGGAGGTCCCCGTGGGGCATCCCTTCCCTGGGAGGTCACTGCCTGGGCCTGGCTCTGATGTCATCCTGGATGGATCTCAGTTTAGGCCTTGTGTCCCACCTCAGACCAGGAGCTCCTTGCCAGCTGGGACAGAGCCTCCCCACCACACAGACACACACACACACACACGGCCAAACCAGCTCTTTCTGATTCAAAGCCCAGCGTGCTCTCCCCACCACCTCACCGAGGCTCAGGAGGACCAGCAGAGTCCCTTCCACCGTGACCTTGGGCCCCGTTTCCATGGTCGTGGGGTCAATGAGCAGCGCGCTGGTGACCTTGCACTGCACAGTATCTTAGCAACATCCCTTCACCCGGTGCCATGTGACAGGCACGGTTCTAGGCACAGAAGAGACTCAGGGAACAAAGATCAAAGCCCCGCCTTCGTGAACCTCACAAATCCACATCAGATGGCGTGTGCCCAGGCTTGAGGGGGTGACCAGGGAGCCTCGCTGAGGTGACAGCCAAGCAAACCCCTGAAGGAAGTTCAGGAGCTGACCACAGGGTATCAGGAAGAAGAGTGCTCCAGGCACAGACACGGCACGTGCCAAGGCCCTGGGGCACCGACTTCCCACTGTGTCTTGGCACATGAAGGCACCTTGTTGAGCTCCCAGTGCCCAGGTGGGGGCCTGGCACCTGCCACTTCCTTTACAGTTACTGTGTCCCTGGGGCCCCACGACCACCTGACGAGAGTTAGCCCCATTTTGCCGATGAGGAAACGGAGACTCAGGGATCTTAGATGGCTTTCTAGAGGTCACACACTCGTGTGTGCGACTTGATCACAGGTCTCCTTGGCTCCAAGGCCTGTGTCTGTCCATGTGCCCCCCACCCCCTGCCCCACTTAATGCCGTGAGTCCAGCTCACCTGGCATTGGTGTTGATATTCCTCTTGGGGAAAGGATGAACAGATGAATGAATGAACGGACCAACAACAGGACACGCCTTGCAGTCTGGTTGGGCAGGGGGCTGGCCCCGGGGCCCTCTCCAGAACAGGTCACGGCTGGCTGGGCCCAGTGTCCGCTGAAGCCACCCTGCTGCCAGGCAGCCCCAGGCCAAGCCTAAGGGAAGCAGACCCGTGACCCCGGTCAGCCTCCTCCAGGACCAGGGCAGGCATCTTGGGTTGACTGACAGAGGCTGCACTCACACCTACTCTTGTCTCCAGAGGTGTTCTGATGCACGCCTGGACTGCAGTCCCTCAAGGGTGGCAGCAAGGAAAGGTGTCAAGACGCCCAGCACCACCCCTGCCCTCCACTCCAGCCACCACCTCCCACCTTTACCCCATGGGTCCCAGCCACACGTGGCTTCCGCTGGTTCCCAGCAAGAAGCCCCTCGGCCAGCCCTTGGGTATGGCGTCCCTCTGCCCAGACTGCTCCGCGTGGCCACTCCCGCTTCTGAGGCTCAGCTCGAATCCTGCATCCTCCAGGTGGCCTCCTGACCCCCGGCTCCATCAATACCCCCCTGGAGACCCTGCCCACCAAGGGCTGACCGCTTGTTATGGCCGCAATGCTCAGTGCAGACCTTGTCCCTAGAGCAGCCCTGACAGTGCATCCCTCGGCCCTCCGTCCCCAGCAAGCCACCACCAGGCTCTGCAGAAAGCACGTGGGGACAGGACCAAGCTGTCTTTGCGCATCTCAGGCAATCTGTTTTCTCTTTCCGAGAGTCCTGCAAATCCACTTCCCTGACAGTGATGGGAATGCGTATTGTCTGTGGTGGGGAGAGCGCATCATGAATGATTCCACTTGAGTCCACTTCTAAAAGGAGGAAATCGATACGCTTTTCCTGGCACAGTCTGCTCCCCTCACCTGACCTCTCCGCTCAGGCCCCAGCTGCTCTCTGCCACCACCCTTTCTCCTCCTTCCTTCCCAGAAGGGGCTGGTCTTTTCTCAGAACCACCCACAGACCTCAGGAAACCAGGCTTCTCTTCCAGGGAAAGTGCACTCACCCCCACGGGTCACCAGGGGAGAGGAACTTGATCTGTGCTTGAGAAACCTCCAGAGACCCAGCCTGGGGCCTCTGAAATCACAGTCAAGGGCAGGCCTGCCGTTTGCTAGGCACTGCTCGGCATTCACACACATTGTTTACAAAACTTGTGGGAACACCAGGACATCCGTCCCAAGATCTGCCCTAGGACCTCTACCTGATGGGCAGGCAAGGAAACTGAGGCTCAGAGAGGCAAAGCGGTTCTCCCAAGGACACACAGCTCAAATGTGGCAAAATCTAGGTGCAAAGCCTGGTTTTCTTCCGCAGCTCCACGAGCCGGCTCCAGGGACTCAGGGTCAAACCCCAGCTCTGTCACCACAAGCTGTGTGAGCCTGGACAAGTCACATAACGTGTGCAAGCATCCTGCAAAACAGGCTGGTACAACTGCTTAGGGCAGCACCACGAGTCTATCCAGAAAGGGCCCAGCCAGCCACGCTGCGAACGGGGCAGCTCGTCGCTGGCCCTCATCCCATGCTGCATCTGATCTCTGCCTTCTCCTTTCCCAACAGACCTCCGGCCTGGCTGTGTGCTTCAGGAAGTACAAACCTTTGCCCAAAGATGTCCTGGGCCTCGCCCGGCCACCCCCCTGCCAGGAAGCCTCAGCCTGTGTGACAGCAGCTGTACACACCCTTCTGGCCTCAGGCTAACTTTAATCATGAGTGTCCAGTGAGCATTCTCTTTACTTTATGAACTCTCCCTCACCCCAAAGTCAGGCCATTCATTTTTCTGTTCTGCTTTGGAAGCACTTCCACAAATCCACTTTCTGGAGGCAACATGATTCAGCAAAGAAGAGGCTAATGCAACACGCAGAGATCGGGTTCCAGCTGTGCCACCAAGTGGCTGTGTGGCCTGAGACGCCACCCTTCCCTCTCCAGCCTCAGTTTCTCCCTCTGTAAAATGGGAAGGTTAAGCTAGATGCATCACCAGGGCCCCTCCAGCTGGGGGCACCGCCTCATTTCTGGGCAAGTCGAGCTGCTGCAAGGGGTTTGGCTGGTCCCTGGAAGAGGAAGCAGGATCTCCGAAGGGTCTGACATCAGAGAGTGAACACCCAGCCTGGAGGTTACACTCAGCCCTTCTGCTCACGATTAAGCCCGAGCCAGTCACGGGGCCCCACCCAGCCATGAGGAAACCAGGAGGTCCCCCCTTCTGTGTGCCTGGAAGGTGGCCAGCTGAGCACATCAGGGAGCAGCCCACTGACTGCCACCCACACCCGCATTTCCCAAGCAGGGGCTCGGGCAGAGCTGCCTGGTGATGAGAGGGAATGGGCAGGGGCCACCTGGCCCTCGGACCAGCTCTGAGCCGGGTGCAGAGAGGAAGGCGAGCCCCAGACAGACAGGCTGTCGGTGGGAGCTCTCATGCAGCTCACGACTGTCCCCTTCCTGGCCACAGCCTCTGCTGGCTTCCCCACTTCACACTGTCCCCACTTCGGGGATCTGGCCCAGCTTAGGCCCTTGTGGCTTCCCCTGGGGCCTAGGTGACTGGTCGGCCACAAAGAGGTTTCCTGGTCCAAGGACCCTCCTCTGGGCACCGGGCTCAGGGAGAGGAGGCTGGGGGAGAGGAGCAGCCCTGACCACAGGGACCTGGGGCAACAGATGCCCTCAGGAAGGGGCCGGGGGACAGTGCAACCACCACAGGTGTGACAGGCGGAGGAGCAGGGCCTCAGGGCCAGCACCAAGGGCTGGGGGTGTGGGGGAGACTCCAGGACCAGACACCTGGGGACCCTCCTCGTGCCCTGCCCCTGAGCATTCTCCCGAGGGTGCTGTGCGTGGAGCAGCTTCATGGGGGACAGAGCAGGAGAGGGAAGACCACGTGGGCAGGCACCTGGGATCCCAGAAATGCAGGGGTTGGGGGGTGGGAAGGTCCGAGGGAGGGGGTTGCAGAGGACGGGGAATGAAACCTTGGAAGTTACTGCTGGTCGCGTGGCTTCATTCTCATACGCAGGACCTGCCAGGACCCGGAGCCACCTTGGGGAGGAACACAGGTCAGGGAGAGACAGCCCTGCGCAGTTACAGCCATGCTTACTGCATCTGCCAGCAATGCCAGCCTTAGGCAGAAGCAAGTGTCTGCCCAAGGCTCTGACGCTGTTGTTCGTTGACCTTGAATTCGTCTGAGGAGCCAGGGGCCGGGTGTGAGCGGCAGCCCTGCCCCCAGACACCGGGCCCAGGGTCACTGCCGAGCTCCGGCCCCAGGCCTGCCCTGACCCTGCAGCCCCTTCCTCTCCCCTCGTCCCATGTTTCCAAGGACTCTGCCAGCACCAGGCCCCGGGACCGCAAGGACGGACCGCCGGACCGCTCTGACCTGCTGCCCCCCCAGCCTGGCAGGACACGTACCTCCCGAGAGTATCTGCAGGAGGGCAGCACACTGAGGCCTACTCTGGCTACACGTGTGAGACAATAAGCCTCGTAAAAGCTTTGTCTTGACCTCGCTGGCAAATCGCCCACTGGGGCCTCGACCCCACTGGCCTGCCTCAGGGGAAAATTGAGGACCCAGCGGGCAGCAGCTCACCCGCATCCTTCAGGGAACCAGAAGGAGAGCATGCACGGGACCCCCAGCCAGGGCCTCCACTGCAGGAAGCTAAGTAAACCCTCCTCCCCACTGGCACCCCTTGGGTCTGCCCCCAGGGCAGGTCCTTCTGGAACCTCTTCTTCTGAGAAGCTTTCTCTACACCCCAGGTGCCCCACCTGCTCCCCTTCACCACAGCCGAAGGCCTGGTCCTTGGTCAGCTGCCCCCAATACACATGGGTCCCCAAGGGCCAGGACCCAGGGTCACCCCCTTGGACCTTAGCCCAGCACAGGTCCAGCCTCAGCAAGATCAGGATGTTAGTGGGACGAGATGGATGAATTCACTGATACCCACCTCATACCAACGTGATAATAGCATTTCACCTTCTCTTCATTTTTTAATAACTTTTGTCCTAATCAAAAATAAGTAAAATACCAAAAAAAAAAAAAATTTAAGACAAAAAGGAAAAAAACTCATGAACTCACTGTTGACATAGTCGTATATTTCCTTCCAGCCTTTTCGCTGTTTAGGATCGGGGATGATTTTGTTGCCTGTTTTTTGTGCTTAAGGTCACATTGCAAGGATTTTTTTGGTGTTAACTCGCACCGCATTCATATTAATCACGCCATGATTTAGACAGTCGTTCCTCTATCTAAATAGATACGGAGACATTAAGTAGCCTCCGATTTCAGGCCACATAAATATGGCCCCAGGTCCTCTCTCTGGGCGTGAGTCGAGGTCAGCGTGTCCAGCGTGCCCAGGGCAGGTTCTCGCCTGGCCTCCCTGCTCGGAGCGCTGGCTTTAGTAAGGCTTTGACCCAGATGCCAATGGCTTTCCCGCAACTATGGCTGGCACTGTCTCAAGATCAGGTCTGGGAATTGCTCCCTCGGGACCCTTCCCCTGCAGCCCCGGGTCCTGCTCTCACCTCCAGCCTGAAGGAGGAGGACCTCTTCCCAGCCCGGGCTCGCCCTCTGGACCCCTCGCTCTCTCTGCCCCCCACACCCTCCAGGCAGGGCTGGCCCAGGCCGGCCTCGCGCTGCTTGTCTGTGAAACGTACCTGATGATGACCTGGTTACCAGTCTGGAAACGAACATACAGCGGGGAGAGTGGCGCCTGCCCGGGGTGGAGCCCTCGCTGCCCCTGCAGGCCTGGGGCGCCGCGCCTGCCCCTGGGGAGAGATCTGGGATGCGCTTCCGGAAAGCACGTCCAGCCAGACAGCTGAGGCAGGAACCAGGCTGCCTCGTGCCACGTCACTAAGGCCTCAGGCCCCGGGAGGTGGGGCTCCCCGAGTCAGCGCCCCCTCCCATGGGGCCTCTGCCTCTCTGCACCTCTGCTCACGGCCCCCTTCTCCTCTCCTGACCAGCTCCCTGCCAGCGGCATGAAGCTCCCTCCTGGCCCCTCCCTGGCCACAGCTTCTGCTGGCTTCCCCACTTCACACTGTCCCCATTTGGGGAATCTGCCTGACCCAGCTCAGGCCCTTGTGGCTTCCTTGGGGCCTAGGTGACTAGTCAGCCCCAAATAGGTTTCCTGGTCCAAGTACCCTCCTCTGGGCACTTGGCTCAGGCCGGGGCAGCGGAGCAGCCCTGACCACAGGGACCTGGGGCAACAGATGCCCTCAGAAAGGGGCTGGGGAACAGCGCAATCACCACAGGTGTGACAGGCGGAGGACCAGGGCCTCGGGGCCAACACCAAGGGCTGGGTGGAAGACATGGCCACCTGCCACAGGTGACCAAGTGTGGAGTAGCCCCGGGGCAGGCGGAGCCCAGCGGGGCCCGCAGAACCCATGGCTCCTGTGACAGCACCAAACACATGACATCACCAAAGAGCTGGACCCACACAGCTCACAGGCACCTCTGGAGACGGCCAGGACCTGAGAGAGGGAGGAAGAGGCAAAGGCAGCACATGCCAGACAAGAACTGGCGACCCAGTTGCCAGCAGCGGTAGGATGTCACCTGGGGATCCCTGCTTACTGGGGGATAGAAGGTGGGGAGAGGGCTGCTAGGGTGGGAGGCAAAGACAGGAAAGGCCGAATGGTCACTAGGAGATGCTGTCGGCCACCGCGAGGGTGGGAGGGGCGCATCCCAGCTGCAGAGGCCACGCCCCCCCAGGCAGCCAGGTCCAGCGGCTGGTTGAGGCAGGATCATAAGGGTCTGGCCATCTCGGCCCACCGTGGGACATCTCTGAAGGCCACTCCAGCCTAGCACTTGGCCTGCTGGCAGCCCCACTTCTCTCTGCCTGCTCTTGCTCTATCCCAAGATCGTTCTCTAAAAACTGTCCAGCCCAGTAGACTCTCTCTGAGCCGGGTCCCAGGATGCCAGTGTACAACCCTCATGACCTCCAGGGGTGCTGCCAAGGTGCTTCCCGAGGAAGCTGGGCACAGTCGGCCAGGCAGCAGGCCCTCCGGTCTGTGCCCTTGACCTGCCCTCCTCTTCCCCTGGGGCTCGCCGCCTGCCCCCCTGTGACCCAGTGTCCATCACGGCACTGCCAAGGCTGGTTCCTAACCCTCGCCACGCCTTCCTTTCCCCACACCCTCCCTCCTGCAGCCTTGGCCCTCTGCCAGCTGCTGCCCTCTGCCAGCTGCTGCCCTCTGCCAGCTGCTGCCCACCACTGCAGTCCTCAAGGCCTGCTCAGAGCCCTACAAGGCTTCGTGCTGCGACCCCTCTGACATTGCCCCCCCAGGCGCCCCGATCCTGCCTCAGCCTTGGCTTCAGCCTTCGCAGGCAGGACAGCTGTGCCATGGGGAGCCTGGCCGGCGCAAAGGAAGAATAGGTCCCCTGGGTCCAAATGTGCAAGGTCAGAGACAACTTGGGGGCAGGCCACTGAGAGCTGCTAGTGGAGCTTTGACTCAGAATGTACCGGGTTGTCCCACCTTGGGGATCTCTCATCCGTGAGACACAGAAGTGGAGGGACCAAGGACCCAGCTGGAGGGTCACTCCTGCTTGTCCCAACTGTGGGACAACCCCACCTCACATTAATGATGCCACAGAGAGCAGAAACCCCACAAGTGTTGTAAAGGGTCACTGGGATGAGTGCAGCGTGGGGCTGTGAGCGTCAGCTTGGGAAGGAATACGGTCAAGCTTGGGAGGGGCTTGAGGATCCCATCTCAGTGAGGCCACGGGGATGCCGTGGTGGTGAGTGGATGGGTATCCAAACAGGAGGCCCAGGAGTGCAGGCCAGCACAGGCTATGGCCACCCCCCAGGTGTGACTGTGACCAATGCACACACCGCTGTATTCGTCTGCTAGGGCTGCCATAACAGAGCGCCACCGACCGGGAGGCTTAAACCACAGACATTATTACCTCTCCGTGCTGGAGGCCAGAAGTCCAAACTCAAGGTGTCGGCAGGGCTGGTTCCGTCTGAGGCTGTGAGGGAAGACTCCATCCCAGGCCTCCCTCCTTGGCTTGTAGAGGCCCGTCCTCTCCCCGTGTCTCCACGGGGTCCTCCCTCTGTGCATGTCTGTGTCCCATCTCCTCTTCTTACAAGGAGTGCAGTCCCATTGGATCAGGGCCCACCCCATGAACTCATTCTAAGTTGATTGCCTCCATAAGGACCCTATGTCTGAATAAGGTCACATACTGAGGTGCTGGGGGTTAGGACCCCAGCATATGAGTGGAGAGATGCAGTCCAGCGCACAGCACCAAGTCCTCGTGGACCTGTGCTGTCTCGCTGCATCAAGGAAGGCCTGGCCTGAGGACAGCAGGGAACCCGCTGGGGGCTCTGTGTGCCCCTGCACAGGCTGCGGGCCACGGGGGCCGTTGGCGTCTGCTCCCCACTGCCCACCTCCCCGGAGGCAAGAGCGGAGTGCTGGGGGCCAGCCCAGAACCAGCCAGAACCCCGGCAACCCTGTCGTCAATCATGAGGCAGCTCACTGCCTGCTCTGGGCTCTAAAATAACACATCGATTTTTGAGCCAAGGCTTAGTTACCAGTGAGGCTGCCAACAAGGGGAAATAAGTCATCATCATTAGAACTGAATCCAAATGAACGAGCTAGCGTGGGTCTCCCTGGGATTTGGGATGCTGCTTTTTCTTTTTTTTTTCTCTTTAATTGTCATAGTTTGCTGACATAGTTTGTCCTAAACTGAAGGAGCATGAAAGAAACCTTTTACCAAACATGACACGTTACCATTTGGGAAATATCAAGGCATTGATTATTCTGCTTATCCGTTGCTGTTTTACAAACCACCCCAAGATTTAGTGGCTTAGTGCAACACATTTTATTATCTCTCACTACGTGGCGACACACGCGCCCTGCCTCATTGGCACACTCAGAATCACACGTACTCATGCACATCTGCACACTCACAGACACATAATCGCCCTCACACATCCATACACGTACCGATCACACCCACACGCATCACACACACGCACACATCACACGCTCACATACACATGCCATCACACTCACAGACTCTCACACTTCGTTACACACGCAATGCCACCACAGCGCAAAGCTGTGGACCCCTGGGGGACAGTCACGGAGAACACACGAAGAGGAATCACCTCCTCAGGAATGATTAGCTGAACGTCACCGTGCGCCAGGCTTGTCCCAGGTGCGGGGCAGCAGCAGAGGAGGAAGAAGACGGGGGACGTGGGTGGGAGGGCGCAGCGCTGATCCAACGCCGACACCCCCTTTTCTCCTCTAGCGATCTGGCTTCATCACTCGCGGACTCCACCCCAGAGGTGCACCCGCAGGACAGCCAGCTAGCCAATCGTTCAGCCCTACTGTGGCTTTGTTGTGTCTCTTAAATTAGTTATCAATTTTTACAACTCAGGAGGTAACACATAAAATCTAGATTTCTGGCTTCCCTGGAAAAACTGGAAGATCTTAGAACTTGTGTGATGCCAGCCTCAGTGCTGGGCCCACCAGCTGGCTCAGCCCTAAGGGGGCCTTTCCAGCTCCGCGCCCCACCCCCCGACTCGTGCCTGGAATTGGTGACCTCCATGTCATAAAAGGGCAGCCCATAGAGATGTCATTTCCTGCTAAAGAGTCAGGCTGGAGAGGAGGTAGCCCTGTCTGCGGCCACAGTGGAACAGGGCAGGGCCTCTAGGCCTGGCCTCCTCTGGTGAGGCCCGGGGGCACACACCTCACGTCTCCCCATTCCCCACTTCCCTCTCCCGGGGCCCCGCACAGCTTCCGGCCCCTGGTGCCCGCCCCATGCCATCCCAGGGACTTGACCCGGGATAAAACACAGCCCAGGTTCTCCAAATTCCACTTCCGAGGTGGAGCCCATAACCCCAAGCGCTGGACGGCCTGGGATAGAGGTTCTGCCCCCAGAAGGGCGACAGTCCCCAGGGCCCAAAATGGCCCAAGGATGAAGGTCTGCCCGGGGACCAGGCTGATGCCGGTCTCCCCACGTCCTCTGCATCCCAGGTCCCTGTCTCACCTCACCAGCCGGGTTCCCACTCCCTGGCGCACCAGCCTCCAGCCTCACCTCTCCACACCCTCCCTGATCGCACCTACCTGCTCACACAAGGCTCATCCATGGCCGGGGTTCAGAGCAACCGAGATGACCCAGGCTCCACCTCATGGGTGAACAAAAGAATTTCCAAACCCCACACAGAACAGGTGACAGCAGGTAATAACACCTACCCTCAGCATGGTTGTGAGGATGACAGCACGGGCCACGATCTGACACCTAGTAGGTGCCTGGGGAGATGACAGCTGCTGGCATGATTATCATCAAGGAAAAGTTCACATCCTCTCTTTACTAAATTTGGCCAACATCGAAAAGTGGAAGAGATTCGTTAATTTCACCATATGTCCTAATTGGAACCATAGCCTGAATCACTACCACTTGTCAGAAGAAAAAGGAGAAAAAGGCAAGCCAAAAAAAAAAAAAAATTTTTTTCTTGACTTCCTACGGATTGGAGCAGTTATCAGGCAAATGTCTATCCTCTGATTCTGATTCTGGGATTTTCTCGACAGCCCCGTCCTCGTCACCCGCCCGCACTGGTTTTTGTGTCAGCGGTCATCCCCCAGCCCGCGACTAAGGGGAACATCTCTGAATTCCAGGAAGAACTCTGTGCTAACAGGGATCTTTCAGGCACCGCAGTACAGAAGGCGGCTCACTGAGCAAATCCTCACAAAGTAACTGCCTGCGGGTGGTGACGGGCACGTCAGAGCTGAGCCCACCGTGGTCCCTGCCCCAGGCAGCTCAGGGCAGAAGAGAGGGGGTGACAGACGCCACATCTGCCTATGCAGCCCTCTTAGGGGACCCCTGGCAGGATGCTTCATCAGCACAGAAGTGCTGGGACCCCTGCAGCCGTGAGCTGCCAGGGCTTGTCTCGACATGCGGCTCCCGGACCAGCCACGTGCAGAGGAGGCCTTGACGCACAGGGAAGCCTCCGCCTGTGTTACAGGGGCAGGAAGCCCCAACTCCAGCCCCGCGGGGGCACCCGGGAGCCCGTCGCTCCGAGCCTTCACGTCCATTAGAAAAAGGCTCATATGTGCCCGGATGTGGAAGAAACAGACCAATAATAATCAAGTCATCTGTACAAGGCACAATGCTTTGCGTGTGTTCAGCTGAGTCGGTGGGGAAAGGGAAGAACAGGTACCACTGACGCTGAGAGGAGAGATGGCCCAAGTGCCACTCCAGATCCTCCAGGCCTCACCTGTCTCTGTTCCGAATCCGTGCGCTCTCTGACATACTCCACAGAGATGAACGTTAAGTGCACGCTCCCGCCCTTGCCTGGACACGTGGCTGGCATCCCCAGGGAGGCCACGGCGTCCACACACACAGGGAGGAACCAGGGGTTAATACCCTGGACAAAATTTTACCCAGCAGCACACAGGAACCAGTGGGCAAGTTCCTCCCCCTCCCCCACCCTCACCCCGAATCCCAAGGGATAGCCCTGGGTACAGCTTCTCAGGGGCCCTGGACTCAATCAAGTCCAGCACAGAGGACAGCTCCTGCCCTGCCCACTGGCCCGGTCCTGGCACCCCCGGCCTCGCACTCCCTAAGAAAAGCATTCTTTGCACAGAGGCACCACATAGCGTCACTCACACAGGGGACACACGGGAAGCATGCGTCCTAGGACATCACCACTATAAGGGTCTTCAGGGCTCCCTTGTTCAACCCCAAACCCCTTCTTCCATTTTGTAGATAAAGAAACTGAGACGCAGAGGTGAGAATGGAATTTGTTGTCCAAGGCCACACAATTGGAAACACAACTAGAACCGAAGTCACATCATCTGTCTCCTCAGCCAACTCAGCCCTCCACCCTGCTGTCTCTTTAAATGTCCCCTGGTATGTGTATTTATGACAGGGCCCCAGCAAGACAATACTGGAACAAAGGTAATGACATTTAATGGAGATATCTCAGGCACCTGGAGCTCCAAGAGGTGAGGATGTATCCTGGGGTGAAGAATCCATCTTCCTGAAACTTCTCGATTAAAATCCTGGCTCCTGACTTCTGGTGCAAACCCATTTTCTCTGTTCCCTCTAAGTTCATCATGGACCCTGGAAATGGTGTAGTAGACGAAATACCAAAGGAGATCTCTGTAAAAAAAAAAAAGGTAAGAAGAAGGTGAGTTGGTTTGGGACTCCAGGATCAAGGAACAGCACAGTGGCAGGAAGTCTTGCATCCCCTCACCCAACAGAAGAAGGAGGTCCAGGCCTAGTATTTCCCAACCTCCAACCTAGCAAAGGAAGGCAGCCCAGGTTGGCTTACTCCTCCCCTGGATCCATCAGAGGTCCCCTTCCCTCCTCCCCGCCCCCCCCCCCACACACACACACCATTAGATAAGCCCAACACCACCAGCAAGATTGATCAGTTGGGAGACCATCAGAAATAAGTGGCAGTGGCAGCATTCTTTTCCCTTCTGAGCCTGAGAGTCCCTTCTCCACGGACAGACACTAGGGCGGGTGGTAGGCAGGGCCAGCAAAGGAGGTCACCATAGGCAGCTTAGTCCAGAAAGCTCTTTGTCCTTCCCTGACCAGAAACACCTGTGCGGGTAAGTAAGGGCCCCGCTACAGCAAGTGGTCTGGTCTGGGAAGCCCTTTTGCCCCCCTGGGCCCAAGACTCTGCTCCCCCGGAGACACCTGGACTTCCAGGGGGCAGCAGTAGAGTGGTGGCATCACTCCCCTCCCCACCAAGAAACGCTGGGTAGCCTGGCCTGGGAAAGCTCCTCCCACACCCCAGGCAGCACCAGCGGGAACCAGAGGGAGGGTCAGCAGCACAGGATAAGCCGAGGAGGCCAAAGCAGCAGCACAAAGGCTCTGAAGTCTCATCGGAACCACAACTGACAAGAGTAGACAGCAAACTGAACCCAAACGGGGTGACTGCCTGCTTAAATAAAAGACTATATAGAACCCAGAGTCTCCTAACATAATAGACAAAATATCTGGAAACAGTAGAAAAATTATCCATCATGCCAAGAACCAAGAAAATCACAACTTGAATGAGAAAAGACAATCAGACACTGATGAAATAAAATTCATATATTATGGCAAGACAAAAAAAATTTAAACATAAGATTTTTCTCTGCCTGTTTGGACCTCTCCTCCCTCCCCTTTAGTATATATGGTTCATTTGCATTAACCAGACCTCCTTAGGAGATAACAGTCCTTCTTAACCCTGCAAGGGGTCATGATGACCCAGTACTCGATTTGTACATGCAGATCTGGATTGTATAAACTGTCAGTACGCCATTTGATACATAACCCTTTGCCTCAGAAATGTTTATAACTGTGCTTCTGAAACAGGAGGGAAGGGGGCAGGGCACAAACTTTAAAGGAATGACATAGCCCGAAGACATGACATAAACTGATTAGAACCAAATGGGTCCAAGTCAACTTCCGCTAGACCTTGAGCCTCAGTATACGCTCACTGTAACACATCAGCAAGCTAAATGACACACCCACCAGTGCCATGACAGTTCCAAGCCAACCACAAGGATCAAAAGGTGGCCCAGTTCCTGGAAATCCCCGCCCCTTCCCGAAGTAGCTGGAATACTCCTCCCACTCAGCCTATGAAATTACCCACCCCTATAAAAACTGACAACCCCATACCCTGGTGCCTTTCTCACCTTCTGAGATGGCCCACACTCTGTCTGTGGAGCGGGTTTCTCTCTAAATAAACCCACTTCTTACCTATCACTTTGTCTCTCACTGAATTCTTTCTGCGATGGGACATCAAGAACCTGAGCTACATCAAGTCCTGAGACCAGGTATGTGATCTCAGTTGGAAGACCATGGGTTTTGGCCGGGTTCAAGTCCCAGCCGCATGGGTTCAAGTCCCAGTGAGGGTTTTGGCTGGGTTCAAGTCCCAACACGTGGCTTCAAGTCCCAATCTGAGGTGTGTGGTTTCACTTCGACCTCTAATGGGCAGAACAGTCCTTAGAGCTTTCTGAAAGACTGTCTCCCAGGTTATAATCCTCAGACTGGTTAGAATATAATTTTCTACTTCTTTCTTAGACTGACTATTAATTTTTCATCAACATTCACATGGTGTAGTCAGCAAGACATCAGAGATACCCAGCAAAGGACACCTGGAAACTACCCTGAGCCAGCGCTTGGTACCAGCGTGTGCCCCTCAAGCCCCACCAGCTTCTCAGTACTCCCCAGATATTCTGATGAGTTCACCTGATACCTGGATCTCATTGTTTTTAAGTGATGATCCTAAAAATTTTTATTCAAACTGTTTTTACTTAATACTTGGAGTCTTAAGGGGCACCAGTGCATTTCCTAGGCAGGGACCTAGGGGGATCTGGGCAGGAGGCCCAGGGAAACATGGGTGGCTGGGGTTTTGTTAAACTTGGCTTAAATTTTTTTTTTTAAGTTGATATATGGTCTGAACAAACTGTTTGCTAGTGAAATGAGAGATTGACTTATTCAGCTCCAAAGAAAAAGGGACATCTGCTCCTTCTGGCCAGAAGGTGTTCTCAGGCAACTGAGGACTTAGCAGAACTGTCTGAGGATTAATCCTGTGACATGCAGTAGTCCTACAGGGAACCCCACTGTTGCAGGAAGGGGGATCCCTTCCAGGGCCCAAGAGCTCTTGTCTAATACTCAGAAATGAACTCTCCGTGGAGACACACGTGCCGACAAAGCAAAAGACTTTACTGGGAAGGGGTGCCTAGGCGGAGAGCAGCAGGGTAAGGGAGCCCAGGAGAACTGCTCTGCCATGTGGCTCACAGTCTCGGGTTTTATGGTAATAGGGTTAGTTTCCGGGTTGTCTCTGGCCAATCATCTTGCTTGGCCCATATTTGGTCTGACTCAGGGTCCTTCCTGGCGGCGTGCACGTCGCTCAGCCACGATGGATTCCAGCGAGGAGGATTCTGGGAGGTTGGTAGGACATATGGAGTGGCATCTCCTCTCTCCTTTCGACCTTTCCTGAATTCTTGTGGTTGGTGGTAGCTTGTCAGTTCCACGTTCCTTACCAAGACCTCCTGTTGTAAGAGAACTCATGCAAGTGGTTACTATCAGGCCTGGCCAGGGTGGGCGGTTTCGGTCAGTGGTTTCCCTAACACCACTACAACTATTAAGGAAATACTGCTCTTCCCGGGATGTGGATGGGGGGGTGCAACAGAGGCTGATAACCTAGCGCTCCAAGCAGCCACAGAGGTTCTAGACTATTGGAGGGAGAGACCGAAACACGTACAAGAGCCAAACTGACCCAACGGTAACCCCTTGGGGAGGGAGACTTAGCAGCACATATCTGTCCTCAGAAATTTGTTCAGATCACACCTCATATCTGAATTAGACTACCAAATTAATAATGTGAAATTGCGCCTCAAAGGCCAAACATCTTCTGGACAGACAGCCACCTATGGGAATGCCAGCTGACTTAATTACGAATTAAAGGGAATCCCATCCTGAAATGGCCAAGATGAGGCTCTTTTGGCATTCCAAAACTGATTTTTGAGTGTACAGTTAGAGAAAGCTGGAAGAAAGTAAGGTCTTACTCTGTCCGTCAGTCTCCTGGACCCCTGCCTGTAGGGTCTACTGGAAACAAGAGTGGTAAGAGTTTTTCTCTTTTCTAAAATTAGATTAGCAGGAGAAAATATTTGTAGGGCTAGTTTCTTTGTTCCTTTGCATTGGAAAGACTTGTAAGTTGTTAAAATTTTAGAGAACTCTCAGCTTAAGCTATTGTACCTACTTTAATTGTCATGCATAAGCCCCAAAAGACTTCAAAATGCCCAAATAGCCTCATTGAAGGATTCGTTATGAAAGATTAATGATATAAAAGATACCCAAGACAAAAAACTATAAGAATGATGTAACACTGTTCCCCTCTGTTTTCCTTTGAGTACTCATTCTAGTAATCCTCTGTCTGAATTGCCTTTCCACTCTGAAGAGGTTATCAAAAGGTTACCTTTAGAAATGGGACCACCTATGTCTATAGGTGATCCTCTTCAAGTCAAGGCCATATATTGAAAAAAAAAATTCTGGTAGTAAGGGAACAAAGTCCTCATAGGAGAAACTAGCATTTCTCCATCTGTGCCTTAGAGATATTAATGTTCTACCTGGCCTTCTCCAGGAACTCTTATCTAAACCATCTTTTTAAAATGCAAATTTCAGGAAGGTAACTCTCATGGGAAGAAAGAACAAAAGGGGAATAGGTAATCTGGAACTTGACTTGTCAAAGACAAATACAAATCTTAAGTGTCTCCTCTGTAAATATTAGTAAAAAGGGTTTAGCCATCTGAACAGGTGACCTTGATTTCTTCCATCTGCCAGAAACCAAATTTGAATCCAACTTCTTTTGTAACTGATGGGTTTTGTATTATTGTACCTGCTTCATGACTAAAATTTTGGAATGGGAACTATGGGGTCTCTGTTTGTGTCTATTTGTGTGTTTGTATGTATCTGTATATGTGTATGTTGCAGATGTGTAGTATTGTCAAAATTAATTTGTAAAAGAACTCTATTTAATTGACTTAAAGGAAATTGAGCACTTATATAAATACTCAGAAATGTAAAAGAAGCTAACCCAAATGAATTTCAGGATGATGTTATATAGGAGTAATTTTTAATGAATAAAAACAAGTTTAATGGGACTTCCCTGGTGGTCCAGTGTTTAAGGCTCTGTGCTTCCACTGCAGGGGGCATGGCTTTGATCCTGGTCAGGGAACTAAGATGTCACATGCCACGTGGCATGGCCAAAAAAAAAAAAAGTTTAAGTTTGTTGGTTTAATTAATACAGATACGTCTTTAGATTCAACAATATTAAGTATAGTATTTTGATTATGCCTAGATATACTAGAAATCAAACAAGATCTTATTCCTGTTACAAAATTTGCAAGCAAGAAAAATAACTTGATGAAAATTTTAAGTAAATGAAATGTAAATGAAGTAAGAGCTTTTAGGTGAACTGTTTAGAAATAAGTACGTTTTAGGACTATCTACTTAAAAGTAGTTTCTCCAGATTTTTGGTAATTTGAAACTGCTAAATTAAATTAAATGATGGGAATTCACTGAATATCCAGATCATTTCCAAATAAAATAATGGAAATTAATTGCTAAACAAGTCTAAGTTTACGTGCTTTTTTTAATATAAATTTATTTATTTACTTATTTTTTTATTCATTTATTTATTTATTTTTGGCTGTGTTGGGTCTTCATTACTATGCATGGGCTTTCTCTAGTTGCTGTGAGCAGGGGCTACTCTTCATTGTGGTGGCTTCTCCTGTTGTGGAGCATGGGCTCTAGGCGCCCGGGCTTCAGTAGTTGTGGTGCACGGGCTTAGTTGCTCCACAGCATGTGGATCTTCCCAGACCAGGGTTAGAACCCATGTCCCCTGCATTGGCAGGCGGATTCTTAACCACTGTGCCACCAGGCAAGTCCAGTTTACCTACTTTTGACTTCTTATTAGAGAAAAACTAAAGATATTTGGGTTCATTGGACACGTCTTTTTCCCCATTGAGGAAAGAAATTGGGTTATACAATAAGTTCATAAGTTTGCCAATCAGGAAATGTTGGTATGACAAACAGTACATAATTACTTGCTCCTTGGTTTTCACTAGAGATTAAGGTTTTTAAGGGGTAAAAAATAGTAATATATGTCATTAAGAAGGAAAGTAGGATATGCATTTTCAGTAAAAGAGAGTATGAGGAATGGAAATGTATTTTGTTAAGGGAAAAGAAAGTAATTTTGTCCTAAAGCTGGTTATTTCTAAATGGGTAAGAAAATAAGGAAAAAATTAATATAGATATAGAAAGTTGTAGAAGATTTGTTTTTAAAAATGAGGGGAGGATCTTTAGAAAGGAATTCTATGTGTGGTCAGGACTGACTAAGATTAAAATAAATTTAATTGAGTGAATTAATTTTAATATTAAAGGTAAGATCGTGCAAAACCTGAATTTGATTTCTTTCTCTGTTAAGAGGACAAAGTTTTCTTAGAATATTGATCTGCTTTTGATAATAGATTCAAAGTTTCTTTACCTTTGAAGTAATCTGATATAACTACCTGGATTTGCTTCTGAACTCTTTTATTGTCACTTAGTTTAGTGAACAAGTATTTTTTTAACAGTAACCTATGAGTTTATTTGACCGTTTTAAAACCTTTTGGGGGGACTTTCCTGGTGGTCCAGTGGTTAAGAATCTGCCTCCCAATGCAGGGAACATGGGTTTGAGCCCTGGTCGGGGAACTAGGATCCCAGATGCTGCAGGGCAACTAAGCCCATGTGCTGCAACTACTGAGCACACGGGCCACAACTAGAGAGCCCGCATGCCACAACTACAAAGCCCGCACACTCTGGAGCCCACACGCCACAACTAGAGAACCTGAGCACGGCAACTACTGAGCCCACGTGCCACAACTAGAGAGAAGCCCACGTCCCGCAGCAGAGGATCCCACATGCTGCAACAAAGATCCCATGTACCACAGCTAAGACCCGACACAGCCAAAAAAAAAAAAAAAGCAAGTGGTGGGAAGTGGGGGAGCTTGTTTAAGATACAACCCAATCCAAAGATTCTTTAAAAAAAAAAAACCTTTGTGATATTTTTGACAAACTTCCCAAAGATAGAATTCTAATTGAAGATCTTTTGACTTCTGATAACTTTGGGTTGCTTCAGAGGGCCCCTGAAGCATCTCAGAAAGAGAAATATTAAACTAATTAGGATTATTTTGTATGTTAAACTACATGGGAAGCATTGTCAAATGAGTGGTGATAAACCCTTAGGTTATATTGCATGTGTAAATGTAATTAATATAAATGTTTTAGAAATTATGTGAAATTTCTAAAAGTTGAATATGTCTTGGTGTAATGTTATCAGTCATAATTCTAGTTATCCTCTTAAAATGTTGTATGTTACAGCAATAGCCAAGTTTGTCAATTGCATTGTAACCAGGTTTTTAACCTTGCCTTTTTAAGTCTTTTGTCATTTATAAACAGTTAACATTGTACTCTGATGTTTTTGCAAAGATACTTCATCTTCAAGAAGATTCATAGAAAGAACTTTTTGACAAGTACAGGTTTCTGATAACTTCCAGATCATATTGCTGAGCTGGGTAAGAAATTAAAGAATTCTAACAGAAAACCTGATGGCTTTGTAAACTGCTAGCAAAAGATCAACAAGGATTAGTTACATAGAGCTGTCTAATTCTTATTTTCCAAGTGTAAGGAAACCTTTCCCCTGCAGTTAATTATGACTTACAGCAATTTGGTAAATTATACTTTTGTAAGTAGAATTGAAACATTTATCTTTTCTATCTACCAGATCCCTCCAGAAATTGGAAACTCTTAGGTTCCCAACAGCCTTATTAGGTGAATAAGGAAGGCCACCTCCTAGAAAGTGCAGAAATCTTGAGACATTTTGGAGACCTCAATAAGAAGGAATTCACCTAAATCTGAAGATATTGCAGGCAGAATCTGATGGAAAGACCTTAGTGTGGCTTTCCTGACCTTGAGAGGTCTTTTGAAAGTTCAATTTGAGATTCCTTATAAAAAGGTCGAGCACAGCCAATTTAAAGGAGCCTGTATGGTCAATTCGACTTACATAAATAATCAGACCAAGTTTATTGAAACCAGACTTATTTTGCAAACAAATTAGTATTAATTTGGCTATATTTGGTAGAAATCAGGGTATTTTAGAGACAAAAATTATGTTTCAGTGGATATTAAATTCTAGTGTTGTTAACTGAGGTCTGTATTTACTGCCTAAGACTCATTTCCCAGATAGTTCCTTGTTGCTATGTTACATTATTGTAAAGTTTAATTGAATTATTAAAAGGACTTTCTAAGTTTGTTTCTGAAGATTATCACAGTAATCTATTTTGGGCTGAAGATCAGGTGCCCCATGACCTGCATCCAGGAGATTATGCATACTGGAAAAGTAATCAGATAAAGGAATCTTTGTAGCCACATTGGAAGGGACCGTACCCACCCTCCTCTCTTGAATGGGCTACAACTCCTGTTTCTGACACACACCTGACTTTGACTAACTAAGACCAGAACTACCAGACCAGGATGAGAAGATGATGGCATCTGCAGTACACAGCTGACCCAAGATGACAGACCAGGCCTATATACTAATTACTTTGACACTTGCTCACACCTTTGCTTATGAACCAAAAGTATTTCTTCCTTGGGCTCAATCATATGCAAGATTCAAAACTCAATCCAATTGCTGGGTTTGTGGCCAATTACCTATGTCTAGTAGTCCTGGGTCACTTTGGTAGATTTCTTCTCTCCTAAGATAAAACTGGATGGCCCTTAGAAATTTTACTTTAGAAGAAAGAAACTCTAGAACTGTGCAAGCTAACACTACCACTAGTATCACTGAATGGGACCCTCTTACCTAGGAAATACATGTTCTTAACCTGGCCAGAAATACTCCATTTCACTAGATGCTAAATATTGGGTAGCTCCTAATGGGATCCAATGGATTTTGGAATAAGTTTATGTATGGTCTTGGTTCTCCCAAGGTTGGATAGGAAGATGCAAAATTAGTTTCCCTTGGGGGGCTTGCCTGGTGGCGCAGTGGTTGAGAATCTGCCTGGCAATGCAGGGGACACGGGTTCAAGCGCTGGTTTGGGAAGATCCCACATGCCGTGGAGCAACTAGGCCCGTGAGCCACAACTACTGAGCCTGAACGTCTGGAGCCTGTGCTCCACAACGAGAGGCCACAATAGTGAGAGGCCCGCACACTGCGATGAAGAGTGGCCCCCGCTTGCCGCAACTAGAGAAAGCCCTCACACAGAAACGAAGACCCAACACAACCAAAACTAAATAAATAAATAAAATTTTTAAAAAAAATTAGTTTCCCTTGGGTTCAAGGTCACCTACAGGTAGCCTTAGAAACAGTCCCTGCTGGTTAGCCTTTAATGCAAGCATGCTGGGTTTGATCAATTTTCCAACGGTATGACCAATTGGTCACAATATTTTTTCCTTCACTTAGAAGATATCATCATTCACATAGAGGCTTTCACAAAATTTACTCAGCAATCTTTGAATGTCAGTAATCAGGCTATTAGCTTGCTCGATTCAGAAGTCTCCATGATGAGAAAAAGTCCTACAGAATTGCATGACCCTCAAGATTCTAATTGCTTCCCAAGGGGAAGCATACTGAATGTTGTGTTTTTGTACATGATTAGTATTCCAATGTAACTTGTCTTATGACACATATGAAGAATCAGATTTCTGCTCTGAATGATTCTCCTCCCATTTTAGAGGAAGAAGTAGGAAAAAGGTTTGGTTTAAGGGTATCTCTGCCTAAACCTTTACTGATGACTTTGTTACTTCTTATTGGCAATTTTGATTACGGTTTGTGTATCTTATAAGGAGATAGTTTCTTGCCTTTTGTGCTGTGTATCACCTACTCCTACTAAGATAATGATATCTAAACAACTTGAAACTACTGATTACATCTAGTTCTCTATAAATTAATGAATATGCACAACGCACATGCAAGGTAAAATTGGCATAAGTCCTATTGGACAACTTGGAATTGACCATTAGTCCTTGCCACACATCTTACTAGTACAACTCACTAAAAGGAAACAAAGAACCAGGCTATTATGACATAATATTGAGAAACATAATGGACCCAGGGCAGGTAAGCAACCACTCTGATGCTGAGGGACATACCTTTGTTTATGAACCAAATGTATTTCTTCACCTAATGCTTTCTATCAAAAGATTAATAATCAAAATGGGGAAATTGATAAATAAAATTTCATTTTATGGAAAGATGAGAGAAATTTAAACATAAAATTTTTCTCTGTCTGTTTGGGCCTCCTCCCTCCCCTTTAGTGCGTATTGTGCATCTGCATTAACCAGACTTCCTTAACAAATAACATTCCTTCTTAATCCTGTAAGGATCACCAACAACACTACGATTCTACAGTCATTAAAAAGGAAATAAGGGAATACTATGAAAAATTTTACACTCATAACTTTAACAACAAAAAGAAATGGACTGGACGAATTCATTGAAAATTATAAAGTACCAAACTCAGTCAAGATGTAACAGACATCTTAATAGACCTATAACCATCCAAGAAATTGAATTCATAATTGAAAATCTGCCAAAAAAAGAAATATTCTGGAAAAAATATCCAGGTTTCACTGGAGAATTCTATCATTTAACAGAAAAACTCACACCAATTTTACACAGTCTCTTCCATAAAACAGAAAAGAATACATTAATACCAAAACTAAGGAGAAAACTATAGTCCAGAATCTCTCATGAAATTAGATGCAAAAATCCTCAACATATTTAAAAGAAATCCAAGAATGTATAATAAGAATTATATACCATGATTAAGTGGGATTTATTCTAAGAATGCAAAACTGACTCAACATTTGAAAATCTATCTATGTAATCCACTATCAACAAGCTAAAGAAGAAAATTTATTTATCATATCAATTTCTGCAGAAAAAGCATTTAACAAAGTCCAACACTCATTCATAATTTTTTAAAGAAAATCTCACAAAACTAGGAATAGAGAAGAGTTACCTCAACTTGTTAAAGAACATCTACAAGAAAAAAAAAACTATAACTAATATTTATACTTAATGGTAAAAAAAAAAAATGCTGAATATTTCCCCCTAAGAAGTTCCAGCCACTAAAATAAGACAAGAAAAAGAAATAAAAAGAACACAAATTAGAGAGAAAACAAAACCAACTATATTTGAAGATGACATGATTATCTACATAGAAAAACCTTAAGGAATCTACAATTTTAAAAAACTCCTAGAGGGACTTCCCTGGTGGTGCAGTGGTTGAGAATCCACCTGTCAATGCAGGGGACATGGGTTCAAGCCCTGGTCCAGGAAGATCCCACATGCCACAGAGCAACTGAGCCTGTGTGCCACAACTACTGAGCCTGCACTCTAGAGCCCGTGAGCCACAACTACCAAAGCCTGCGTGCCTAGAGCCCATGCTCTGCAACAACAGAATTCACCACAATGAGAAGCTTGTGCACCACAATGAAGAGTAGCCCCCGCTCGCCACAACTAGAGAAAGCCTGCACACAGCAACAAAGATCAAATGCAGCCAAAAATAAATTTTTAAAAAATAAAAAATAAATAAATAACTCCTAGAACTAATAACTGAGTTTAGCAAAGTCACAGAATACAAGGTTAACATCCAAAAATCAATCACATTTCTGTACACTAACAATGAAATGCAGAAAGCAAAATTTAAAACACAGTACCATTTACAATTGCTCCAAAGAAAATGAAATTGTTTGCTATATACTTAACAAAACATGTATTGGATCTCTATGCTTAAAATTACAAAATGCTGTTGAAAGTAATCAAAGACTTAAATAAATGGAGAGATATTCTATTTATTGGATATTCTATGGATTAGAAGACTTAAAATAGAGCCCTACCCACCACCAGTCCCTCCCATCAGGAAACTTGCATCAGCCTCTTAGATACCCTTATCCACCAGATGGCAGACAGCAGAAGCAAGAAGAACTACAATCCTGCAGCCTGTGGAACAAAAACCACATTCACAGAAAGATAGACAAGATGAAAAGGCAGAGGACTACGTACCAGATGAAGGAACAAGATAAAACTCCAGAAAAACAACTAAATGAAGTGGAGATAGGCAACCTTCCAGAAAAAGAATTCAGAATAATGATAGTGAAGATGATCCAGGACCTCAGAAAAAGAATGGAGGCAAAGATCGAGAAGATGCAAGAAATGTTTAACAAAGATCTAGAAGAATTAAAGAACAAACAAACAGAGATGAACAATACAATAACTGAAATGAAAACTACACTAGAAGGAATCAATAGCAGAATAACTGAGGCAGAAGAACAGATAAGTGACCTGGAAGACAAAATGGTGGAATTCACTGCTGCAGAACAAAATAAAGAAAAAAGAATGAAAAGAAATGAAGACAGCCTAAGAGACCTCTGGGACAACATTAAACGCAACAACATTCTCATTATAGGGGTCCCAGAAGGAGAAGACAGAGAAAAGACCCGAGAAAATATTTGAAAAGATTATAGTCGAAAACTTTCCTAACATGGGAAAGGAAATAGCCACCCAAGTCCAGGAAGTGCAGAGAGTCCCATACAGGATAAACCCAAGGAGAAACACGCTGAGACACATAGTAATCAAATTGGCAAAAATTAAAGACAAAAAAAAAATTATTGAAAGCAGCAAGGGAAAAATGACAAATAACATACAAGGGAAATCCCATAAGGTTAAGAGCTGATTTCTCAGCAGAAAGTCTACAAGCCAGAAGGGAGTGGCCTGATATACTTAAAGTGATGAAAGGGAAGAACCTACAACCAAGATTACTCTACCCAACAAGGATCTCATTCAGATTCAATGGAGAAATCAAAAGCTTTACAGACAAGCAAAAGGTAAGAGAATTCAGCACCACCAAACCAGCTCTACAACAAATGCTAAAGGAACCTCTCTAAGTGGGAAACACAAGAGAAGAAAAGGACCTACAAAAACAAACCCAAAACAATTAAGAAAATGGTCATAGGAACATACATATCAATAATTACCCTAAACATGAATGGATTAATTGCTCCAAGCAAAAGACACAGGCTTGCTGAATGGATACAAAAACAAGACCCATACATGTGCTGTCTACAAGATACCCACTTCAGACCTAGGGACACATACAGACTGAAAGTGAGGGGATGGAAAAAGATATTCCATGCAAATGGAAATCAAAAGAAAGCTGGAGTAGCAATACTCATATCAGATAAAATACACTTTAAAATAAAGAATGTTACAAGAGACAAGGAAGGACACTACATAATGATCAGGGGATCAATCCAAGAAGAAGATATAACAATTATAAATATATATGCACCCAACAGAGGACCACCTCAATACATAAGGCAACTGCTAACAGCTATAAAAGAGGAAATCGACAGTAACACAATAATAGTGGGGGACTTTAACACCTCACTTACAGCAATGGACAGATCATCCAAAATGAAAATAATTAAGGAAACAGAAGCTTTAAATGACACAATACACCTGATAGATTTAATTGATATTTATAGGACATTCCATCCAAAAACAGCAGATTACACTTTCTTCTCAAGTGCGCACGGAACATTCTCCAGGATAGATCACATCTTGGGTCACAAATCAAGCCTCAGTAAATTTAAGAAAATTAAAATCATATCAAGCATCTTTTCTACCCACAATGCTATGAGATTAGAAATCAATTACAGGGGAAAAAATGTAAAAAACACAAACACATGGAGGCTAAACAATACGTTACTAAATAACCAGGAGATCGCTGAAGAAATCAAATAGGAAATCAAAAAATACCTAGAGACAAATGACAATGAAAACACGATGATCCAAAACCTATGGGAGGCATCAAAAGCAGGTCTAAGAGGGAAGTTTATAGCTATACAAGCCTACCTCAAGAAACAAGAAAAATCTCAAATAAACAATCTAACCTTACACCTAAAGGAACTAGAGAAAGAAGAACAAACAAAACCCAAAGTTAGCAGAAGGAAAGAAACCATAAATATTAGAGCAGAAATAAATGAAATAGAAACAAAGAAAACAATAACAAAGATCAATAAAACTAAAAGCTGATTCTTTGAGAAAATAAACAAAATTGATAAACCATTAGCCAGACTCATCAGGAAAAAGAGGGAGAGGACTCAAATCAATAAAATTAGAAATGAAAACGGAGAAGTTACAACAAACACCACAGAAATACAAAGCATCCTAAGAGACTGCTACAAGCAACTCTGTGCCAATAAAATGGACAACCTGGAAGAAATGGACAAATTCTTAGAAAGGTATAACCTTCCAAGACTGAACCAGGAAGAAATAGAAAATATGAACAGACCAATCACAAGCAATGAAATTGAAACTGTGATTAAAAATCTTCCAACAAACAAAAGTCCAGGACCAGATGGCTTCACAGATGAATTCTATCAAATATTTAGAGAAGAGCTAACACCCATCCTTCTCAAACTCTTCCAAAAACTTGCAGAGGGAGGAACACTCCCAAACTCATTCTATGAGGCCACCATCACCCTGATACCAAAACCAGACAAAGATACTACAAAAAAAAAGAAAATTACAGACCAATATCACTGATGAATATAGATGCAAAAATCCTCAACAAAATACTAGCAAACAGAATCCAACAACACATTAAAAGGATCATACACCATGACCAAGTGGGATTTATCCCAGGGATGCAAGGATTCTTCAATATATGCAAATCAATCAATGTGATACACCATATTAACAAATTGAAGAATAAAAACCATATGATCATCTCAATAGATGCAGAAAAGGCTTTTGACAAAATTCAACACCCATTTATGATAAAAACTCTCCAGAAAGTGGGCATAAAGGGAACCTACCTCAACATAATAAAGGCCATATACGACAAACCCACAGCAAACATCATTCTCAATGGTGAAAAACTGAAAGCATTTCCTCTAAGATCAGGAACACGACAAGGATGTCCACTCTCACCTCTATTATTCAACATAGTTTTGGAAGTCCTAGCCACGGCAATCAGAGAAGAAAAAGAAATAAAAGGAATACAAATTGGAAAACAAGAAGTAAAACTGTCACTGTTTGCAGATGACATGATACTATACATAGAGAATCCTAAAGATGCTACCAGAAAACTACTAGAGCTAATCAATGAATTTGGTAAAGTTGCAGGATACAAAATTAATGCCCAGAAATCTCTTGCATTCCTATACACTAATGATGAAAAATCTGAAAGAGAAATTATGGAAACACTCCCATTTACCATTGCAACAAAAAGAATAAAAAACCTAGGAATAAACCTACCTAGGGAGACAAAAGACCTGTATGCAGAAAACTATAAGACACTGATGAAAGAAATTAAAGATGATACCAACAGATGGAGAGATATACCATGTTCTTGGATTGGAAGAATCAACATTGTGAAAATGACTATACTACCCAAAGCAATCTACAGATTCAATGCAATCCCCATCAAATTACCAATGGAATTTTTACAGAACTAGAAAAAAAAATCTTAAAATTTGTATGGAGACACAAAAGACCGTGAATAGCCAAAGCAGTCTTGAGGGGAAAAAACGGAGCTGGAGGAATCAGACTCCCTGACTTCAGACTACACTATAAAGCTACAGTAATCAAGACAATATGGTACTGGCACAAAAACAGAAACATAGATCAATGGAACAAGATAGAAAGCCCAGAGATAAACCCACGCACCTATGGTCAACTAAACTATGACAAAGGGGGCAAGGATGTACAATGGAGAAAAGACAGTCTCTTCAATAAGTGGTGCTGGGAAAACTGGACAGCTACATGTAAAAAAATTAAATTAGAGCCCTCCCTAACACCATACACAAAAATAAATTCAAAATGGATTAGAGACCTAAATGTAAGACCGGACACTATAAAACTCTTAGAGGAAAACATAGGAAGAACACTCTTTGACATAAATCACAGCAAGATCTTTTCTGATCCACCTCTTAGAGTAATGGAAATAAAAACAAAAATAAACAAATGGGACCTAATGAAACTTCAAAGCTTTTGCATAGCAAAGGAAACCATAAACAAGACGTAAAGACAACCCTCAGAATGGGAGAAAATATTTGCAAATGAATCAACAGACAAAGTATTAATCTCCAAAATATATAAACAGCTCATGCAGCTCAATATTAAAAAAACAAACAACCCAATCCAAAAATGGGCAGAAGACCTAAATAGACATTTCTCCAAAGAAGACATACAGACGGCCAAGAAGCACATGAAAAGCTGCTGAACGTCACTAATTATTAGAGAAATGCAAATCAAAACTACAATGAGGTATCACCTCACACCAGTTAGAATGGGCATCATTAGAAAATCTACAAACAACAAATGCTGGAGAGGGTGTGGAGAAAAGGGAACCCTCTTGTACTGTTGGTGGGAATGTAAATTGATACAGCCACTATGGAGAACAGTATGGAGGTTCCTCAAAAAACTAAAAATAGAATTACCATATGATCCAGCAATCCCACTACTGGGCATATACCCAGAGAAAACCATAATTCAAAAAGACACATGCACCCCAGTGTTCACTGCAGCACTATTTACAATAGCCAGGTCATGGAAGCAACCTAAATGCCCATCGACAGACGAATGGATAAAGAAGCTGTGGTACATATATACAATGGAATATTACTCAGCCATAAAAAGGAACGAAATTGGGTCATTTGTTGAGACGTGGATGGATCTAGAGACTTTCATACAGAGTGAAGTAAGTCAGAAAGAGAAAAACAAATATCGTATATTAATGCATATATGTGGAACCTAGAAAAATGGTACAGATGAACCGGTTTGCAGGGCAGAAATTGAGACACAGATGCAGAGAACAAACGTATGGACACCAAGCGGGGAAAGCTGTGGGGGGGGTGGGGGTGGTAGTGTGATGAATTGGGAGATTGAGGTTGACATGTATACACTGATGTGTATAAAATTGATGACTAATAAGAACCTGCTGTATAAAAAAAATAAATAAAATAAAATAAAATAAATTTAAAAAATTAAAAAAAAGAATACTCAAGGTAGTAAAGATGTCAATTCTCCCTCAGATTGATTGATAGATTCAATGCAATTTCTATCAAAACCCTAGCAAGGTTTTTAGTAGATATAGACAAACATATTCTAAAATGTATATAGAAAGGCACAGGAACTAGAATATAAACAATCTTGAAATAAGAAAAATTAAGTGGGAGGAGTCTCTCTACCTGATATTAAGCCTACATTAATCAATGTAGCATTGGTAGAGGGTCTATATAATACATAGATGAATGGAAAATAATAGAGGGCACAGAAATAGAACCACACAAATATGCCCAAGTGATATTAGACAAAAGTGCAAAACCCATTCAGTGGAAGAATAGCCTTTTCAAAAAACAAAAACTGAACCTTGAACCTAAATCTCACATGTTATACAAAAATTAATTCAAAATGGAATGTAGATTTTAATATAAAACATAACACTATGAAACTTTCAGAAAAAAAAGAAATTAGAGAAAATCTTCAGGATCTAGGGCTAAGGATTTCTTCAACTTGACAACAACAGCATAATCCATAAAAAGAAAATTTGATAAATTGGATCTGGTTAAAAATTTAAATTTTCGTTCTGTGAAAAAGACAAGCTACAGACTGGGAGAATATATTTGCAAACCACATATCTGAAAAGGGACTAGTATCTAGAATATATAAAGAACTATCAAAGCTCAACATTAAAAAAAAATAAATCCAATCTGAAGATCAGCAAAAGACATGAGAAGACATATCACTGAACAAGATATACAGATGGGAAGTAAGCATATTAAAAAACAGTCAACATCATAAGCTGCTAGAAAAATGCAAATTAAAATCACAATGAGAGATCACTATATATCTATGAAATTGGTTAAAATAAAAACTAGTGACATACCAAATACTGGGGGAGCATGCAGAAAAGCCAGATCACTCATGCTCTTGGGTATGTCAAATGGTATAGCCTCTCAGGAAAGCAGTGTGGCAGCTTCTTTAAAAAACTAAACATGAAATTACCATATGACTTGGACTCTATCCTAGAGAAATGAAAACTCGTGTTCACACAAAAACACGTATATAGGTTTATTTGTAATAGCCCAAACTGGAATCAGCCCAGAGGTCCTTCAACAGATGAACAGTTAAGCACAGGGTGACACTTCATACCATGGGACACTACAATTCAATACACAGAATCTGCATGAATCTCCAGGGAATTATGCTGGGCAAAGAAAAACCAGTCCCAAAGGGTTATATGATTCCATTCATATAACATTTCTGAAAGGACAATTCTTTAGAAATTGGAGACAAACTAGTGGTCACTAGGGGTTAGGGATTGGAGGTGGAGGAGGTGGAGGCGGTGACAGCTACTGGTAGGTTACCGAACACCACCAGGAGGGAACTTTGGGGTGTCAGCACTGTTCAGTGTCTTGACTGTGGCGGTGGATACGTGAACCTACACAGGTGATAAAATTGTATAAACACACAGGCACACACACACATGCACACGCATGATTATATAAATCAGCCAAAGATGGCCTGTGTGTATTGGCCTCTAGCTTGTTTATTTCTTCACCAAAGGCTGAGACCCATTAGGTCAAAAGCCCACAGACAACAAATTCTAATTTTCACACATTCAATTACTCTTAAAATAGCTCAGAGCAGCAGTGTTAGCCCTTTAGAAACTGCCTGCGTTGCATGCTCCCAGTAGCTGTTACCTACTAGGAGGATAAGGCCCAAAGCCACTGTTGCCCTTCCGAGTCTCTGACCCAGGGACACCCGGTGTGCTGTGACATCACCCAGACACACAAGCCCCTCTCCAGCCCCCTTCCCTCCAGGAAGGTCCGTGGTCCTCCCCTCCTTCTGAGTGTAGACCCCCCATCATAGCCTTGACACAGACCTCTGCTGGGAGGGGCTTCCCCCACATGCAACTCCTTCCAAGCACCACCCAATAACGCTTGTGTATTACTGTCTCCCAGGGTCATATCTTTCCCCTTGATCAGCCCAAACCCCTCAGCAACCCCCATATACACACACATGTGCACATATACACTCACACCACAAAGGAATGCAAGTAACTGGGGAAATCTGAGTCAGTGGGTCGTATCAATGTCAACTTGTACTTTGTGATATTATACTATTGTTTTGGAAAATGTTACCCTTGAGGGAAACTGGGTAGAGAGTACAAAGAATGGTTATTATTTCTTATAAATTCATGTAAATGTACAATAATCTCAATAAAAAATTTCACTTAAAGAAATTTCTGTCTACCCGCAAGCTCTGTCTACTACACTCCCACGGAGATAAGTGACAGGATGAACAGGCCTTTCCTCAGCTGGTGAGACCGACACACACCCTCAATAGTGCACCTGGATGAGGGACCACACACAGGCACACACTCACACACACACACACCTTGACCGGCCCTGCACCAGGCCCTCTGCCCTCAGCTGGTAGGGAACCAGGAGCTCTGAGTCCCAGAGCTCTGTGTTTGACCCCAGGCTCTGGCAAGCCATGGCCACTCCGAGCCCCAACAGTCTCATCTACAAAACGGGGCTACGGTTCCACCCTACAGGGTTCTTCTTGGGAGACCAGAGACAACATCTGTGAAGCAGGTACCAGCATCACCATTTCACAGATGAGCACCTTGGGGCCAATGAATATTATTATTATCAAAATACCACACCACACTCATGCAAGAAGTAGGGCCAAAAGGGGAAGGACAGTGGGAGGGGACATGGAGGGGGGGGGGGTCTGCATCCCTGCCCTGGCAGTTTTGCCCTTTGTGCTTCTTCCCCTCCATGTGTCTGGGTCATCAGTAACCTCCTGGGGGAACCCGTGTGCATCAGCACACACTTACATGCGTGTACACAAGCTCAGCCGAGACTGAGTTCAAACCTGGTCTTTGTTAAACAAATGTTTTCATTTTTCAAAACCCCAGTCCCACATTCTACAGTGGGCAGAATTCCCAGAGCTGTCAGGGAAGCTGAGAGCTGGAGATGGTCTGGGCTGGGACAGAGGTGGGGGGGACAGTGGGGCCAGGGGGGCTCACCAGTCACCCCCATCCCTGGCACGATGTGCCACCCTGGGGCGCAGGACCATTGTGGAGACCTCCAAGCCACCACCAAAGGAACAGTTGTGCTCTGCGTGCCCAGGGCTAGTTGGCGGGGGTTGGGGGGACAGGAGGCACCAGGAGGAAACTCCCGGAGGGCAGCTCTCGAGAGTCCCCAAGACCTGAACACAGCAAGCACCACAAAGGAGGTGGCAGGTAACCGAGGCGCCGCCTGAAAAGCCATGGCAGAGTGAGTCCTCTTCCTAGAATTGAGTCCAATCCCTCCTCCTAGGCAACTGTGCTCAGCACAGGAAGACAGGAGGCCAGAGATCCCATCGTGGGGCTGGAGCTGACCCCAGGGGGTTCTGAATGCCAGAACCAGGACAAAATAATCAGAAGCCCAATCAGCCCTGGTAACATTGTCCTCAAGCACTGATTGAGGGATTGTGTTAAAAATTACTAGGCCAGCAAGATGCCCCCATGCCCCTCTCCCCACCCCATCGTCCTCTGGCCTCCTTTAGAGAGAACTTGGGAGGATTGATGCTGGATTGTGGAGCTGGCCAGGCTGCGCCACAGCCCAGGGGCGCCAAGGGCTGCGCACACAGACGGGAGACAGCTCCAGAGACAGGCTTGGAGAGCGCCTTCATCTATATGCTAATTGGCCCATGCAAGAATTACAGGGTTAATTAAGTAAGCATCTCCGCCCTCCCTCCATGTTATCTACCCGGACACCAGGGGGAGAGAAGACAATCACAACCTCTGATCAAATTAGCTGGCCACTGGCTGCTCCAGGCCTCTCCTCTCCACGAGGTGGAGAAACCAGCTCCCAGAGTTAATCATGTTTATTTCACAATGCATCAGGGATTTAAAAAGTGATTAGGAATCAAACTCAGGAGCAACTAGCCCCTGAACCTTGTGCTCTCAACTTCCTCGATGCAAAAAGTGTTTTATTGCTGCATCTGGGCCACATGCTTCTTGCCTGAGTGGGGTGACCAGTTAGTGGGGAAATGACATCAAGGCAGCAGGCTGGTGGAGACTCAGGAGGGGCGTGCAGCAGGGAGCTTCCTCTTATTCTCCTGGGCCCAAGATCCAGCACCCAATGTCTAATACTGTCAGAGGGGCTATGGTTTATTTTATGTTTCTGCCCCACTGTGTGGCCCCAAGTAAGTGATTTTAATTCTCTGAGCCTCAGGTCTCTTATTTATCAAAGGAGAATATAGTATCCACCTAGCAGAGTAAGACAGAGACATACCATGGGCAGCACAGATGGCCTTTGTAGTAGGCATCAGGGCATAATGGGCATTATGTCAACTTTATTCCTTTGCTTTCATTTCTCCCCTTGCACCCTAGTCTGGAGTTCCTGTCAATCCACCCATCAAAGTCCAGCTCAAAGCTCCCCCGACCAAACACCTCCCTGATAGTTCCGTGTAACTCAGCAGCCGCCTGAAACATCGTGGAGAGCGTGCATCAGTAAATATGTGTTGAAAAAAAGAGCTGGAAGAGGAGGCATGATCAAGATGGCAGAGTAGGAAGACCCTGAGCTCACCTCCTCCCACGGGCACAGAAAAATCACAACTATCTACAGAGCAACTATACATGAGAACAACCTGAAGACTAGTAGAAAAGATCTCCTACTACTAAAAATATAAAGGAACCACAACGAGATGGGTAAGAAGGGTGGAGACACGGTATAGTCAAGACCCATATCCCCAGGTCAGTGACCCACAAATGGGAAGACAATTACAATTGCAGCGGTTCTCTCCAAGGAACAAGGAGCCCAAGCACCATATCAGGTTCCCCAGCCCAGGGGTCCTGCACTGGGAAGATGAGCCCCCAGAGCATTTGACTTTGAAGGTCAGTAGGGCTCGCATACAGGAGACCCAGAGGGCCATAGGAAACAGAGACTCCACTCTTAAAGGGTGCACACAAAATCTCACACACTCCAGGACCCAGGGCAGAAGTGGTAATGTGAAAGGAGCCTGGGTCAGACCCACTTGCTGATCTTGGAGAGTCTCCTGAAGGCAGGAGGCAACTGCAGCTCCCCCTGGGGACACGGACACTGGTGGCAGCCATTTTGGGAGCTTGTTCTACCACCAGGACACTGGGGCTGCCAAGTGCCATTGTGGAGGTCTTCCTCTAGCCTATTAGCTCCAGGGGATTACCTGCCCACCAGCTGGTTGGCACCAGTTACCAGACACCCCAGACCAAACAGCCAGCTGTTCGGGGACCCAGCCCTCTCCACCAATAGGCCAGCACCAGGCCCCAGCCCTCCCCCACTCAGGGCCATGCAGCCAGCCACTCTGGGACCTGGCCCCACCTACCAGAGGGCTAGCACCAGCCTGGAGAACCCCTAAGAATAAATCTAACCAAAGACATAAAAGACCTGTACTTGGAAAACTACAAGACATTGATGAAAGAAAGTGAAGACAACACAAACAAATAAAAAGATATACCATGATCGTGGATTGGAAGAATTAATATTGTTAAAATGACCATACTACCCAAGGCAATCTGCAGATTCAGTGCAATCTCTATGAAAATACCAATGGCATTTTTCACAGAACTAGAATAAATAATTCTAAAGTTTTTGTGGAAAGACAAAACATCCCAAATAGCCATAACAATCTTGAATAAGAAGAACAGAGCTAGAGGTATCATGCTCCCTGACTTCAGACTACAAAGCTACAGTAATCAAAACAGTATGGTACTGGCACAAAAACAGACAAATAGATCAATGGAACAGAATAGACAGCACAGAAATAAACGCATGCTTATGTGGTCAATTAATCTATGACAAAGGAGGCAAGAATATACAATGGAGAAAACACAGTCTCTTCAGTAAGTGGTGCTGGGAAAACTGGACAGCTACATGTAAAAGAATCACACAAGACTATTTTCTCATACCATATACAGAAACAAACTCAAAATGGATTAAAAACTTAAATGTAAGACCTGAAACCACAAAACTTCTAGAAGAAAACATAGGCAGTACACTCTTTGACACTGGTCTTAGCAATATTTTTTTGGCTATCTCTGTAGATAAGAGAAACAAAAGCAAAAATAAACAAATGGGACTACATCAAACTAAAAATCTTTTGCACAGTGAAGGAAACTATCAACAAAATAAAAAGGCAGCCTACTGAATGGGAGAAGATATTTGCAAATGATATATCTGATAAGGGGTTAAAATACAAAATATACAAGGAACTCGTACAACTCACCATCAAAAAATAAACAGCCTGATCAAAACATGGGCAGAGGACATGAATAGACGTTTTTCTAAAGAAGACATACAGATGGCCGACAGGCACGTGAAAAGATGGTCAACTAATCGTCAGGAAAATGCAAATCAAAACCACAATGAGATATCACCTCACACCTATCAGAATGGTAATCATCAAAAAGACAACAAATTAGTGTTGGCAAAGATGTGGAGAAAAGGGAAACTTTGTGCACTGTTGGTGGAATAGAATTGGTACAGCTACTATGGAAAACAGTATGGAGGTTCCTCAAAATTTTTTAAATACAACTACCACACAATATAGCAATTCCACTGCTGGGTATTTTTCCAAAGAAAGCAAAAACACTAATTCAAAAAGATATACACACCGCAAAATTCATTACAGCATTATTTACAATAGCCAAGATAAAGAAGCAATCTAAGTGTCCATCGATAGATGAATGAATAAAGAAGTTGTGATATACACACACCACAGACACACACACACCCCCCCACACACACACACACCCACACACACACAATGGAATACTACTCAGCCATAAAAAAGAAGGAAATCTTGCCATTTGCAACTACATAGATGGACTTAGAGGGTATTACCCTAAAGAGAAAGATAAGTACTGCATGATTTCACTTATATGTGGAATCTAAAAAACAAAACAAATGAATAAACATAACAAAACAGAAACAGACTCCTAGATACAGAGAACAAACGTGTGATTGCCGAGGGGGATGGGGGGTGGGGTGGGTGGACAATGAAAAGGAAAAAATGTAACTACATGAGGCAATGAATGCTAATTAGCTTGACTGCAGCAATTGGTTCACAATGTATCTTTATATGAAGCCATCATGTTGTATACCTTAAATATACACAATTTTTGTCAATTACACCTCTGTAAAGCTGAAAAAAAAATTTTTTTAATGAGCTAAAAGGGCTTAGAGATCAGACAGTAGGTGTCATAAAGGCCCACTGAGTGTCCTTGACAGACACCAGTCACCTCATCAGCCATACACCACTGCCAACCAATCAGAGTTGGCCTCTGAGATAAAGCCATCAGTCAATCCCAATTTAGCCATTTATAAATGCAGCTTCAGAGAGAGGCAGCTAGGTAGTGACAGCAATGAGAGTAGATGGAACATGGACCCCTGACACTGTCCACATGCCAGACTGAGTTCATCTGTGTCAGCCTCATGTCCCCTACAGAGTGTAGCTGTGAAGAGCAGAGATAAGCCCCTTCCCCATATGGAGACTGGATCAGAGCACGTGGTAGGCAAAATTCTCACATGGCCCCCAATATTTCCATTCCCCAGGTGTACATGCCCTGTGAATATAATGGGTGTTACTTCCATGATTAGGTTATGTTACTTGGCACAGCTGACTTCAAGACTGGGAAATTATCCAGGTTGCCCTAACCTAATCACACAAGCCCTTTAAAAGCTGGTGGCAGAATAAGAAGTCAGAGATTCCAAGCATGAGAGGATTTAATACACCTTTGCTGGCTTGAGGGTGGACGGGACCACATGGTGAAGAGTGCAGGTGGCCTTCAGGAGCCAAGAGCAGCTGGGACAGCTGACACCAGCAAGGAGGAGGGAACCGCAGTCCTATGACCACAAGTAACTGAGTTCCACCAACAAAACAAATGAGCAAGCAAAGGCCCTAAATAGACACACTTCTCCAAAGAAGAAATTCAAATGGCCAACAGGTATGTGAAAAGGTGTTCAACATCACTAATCTTCAGGGAAATGCAAATCAAAACCACAATAAGCTATCACCTCACACCTGTTAGAATGGCTATTATCAAAAAGACAAAAGGTAAGTGTTAGCGAGCATGTGGGGAAAAGGGAATCCTTGTGCACTGTTGATGGGAATGTAAATTAGTACAGCCACTATGGACAACAGTATGGAACTACCATAGAACTACCATATGACCCAGCAACCCCACTTCTGTGTATACATCCAAAGATATTGAAATCAGGATTTTGAAGAGATTTTTGCACTCCCACACTCACTGAAGCATTATTCACAATAGACAAGACATGGAAACAACCTAGTGTCCTTCAACAGGCAAAGAAGACACGGTATTTATACACAATGGAGTATTATTTAGCCTTTGAAAAGAAGGAAATCCTGCCCCTTGTTACAACATGGATGAACCTGGAAGACATTATGCTTAGTGAAATAAGCCAGACGCAGAAAAACAAATACTGCATGATCTCACTTAAATGTGGAATCAAAAACAGTCAAACTCATAGAAGCAGAGAGTAGAATGGTGGTTGCCAGGGTTTGGGGGGTCAGGGAAATGGGGAGAATGTTGATCAAAGGGTACAAAGTCTTTCAAGATGAATAAGTTCTGGACATCTAACATACAGTCTGGTGACTATAGTTATCAATACCGTATTGCATACTTGAAATTTGCTAAGAGGATACATCTTAAATTAAATCTAACCACACACACACACACACACACACACACATACACACACACACAAATGATAACTATATGAGGTGATAGATGTGTTAACTTGATTGTGGTGATCATTTACTATATATGTATATATTTAAATATATAATATAATAATATAATTAAAATAGTAACTATATAGTTATTATTTAACTATATATAGTTATTCTATATTAACTATATATTATATATATCATTTAACTATGTATATATTTATTAAATATATATATGTATAAAATCATCATGTGATACACCTTAAATATATACAATTTTATATGTCAAAAAAAATGAGTGAGAAAGCAGGTTTTTCCCCAGAGCCTCCAGAAGAAAACTCAGCCTGGACAAAACTTTTATTTCACCCTGAGGGAGGAACTCATCCACACCGCGCACACTGGACTTCTGACTTGCAGAACTGTGAGTTAGTAATGCTGCAACGTTTGTGGTAATTTGTTACTCAGCACAGAAAACAACTACAGGGAACCCATGCAGCAAATGCTCAAGGAATTAATCGGAGGTGAAAGAAATTGAATCACATTTGGTCTGATGGGGCAGAGAGGGATCTGCCTTGAATTGAATTCTGCTTTATTAGACGCTGGGGAGAGACACAGGATCCACCAGCATGTTCTTGTCACCGCTTACGCAAATAAGAAAATTCTTGTTACGCTCTAATGTGAACTAGAATTGGCCCCGACGAGTTCACCCAAAGCTGCTGTAGATTTTCCGGAAGAGGCAAGAGGTAGCCCGCATGGTGTCTCTGCCCACGGGGGACGGGGGTGGGAGAGGGAGAAGGAGGAGGGGAGGGATTGCTTTCTTTACAAAGCTTCTTGGACGTTCTTACACTTTCTCCCTTGCAAAGCTTCAAATGCCTTGCCGCTGAAGGTGTCCATTACGCCTCACGCCTCTATTTCTGGCCCCTGTGACCACGGATGCCCCGCAGGCTGTTAAAGAGCCCTCCTCTCCAGCATGTGCATAAGCCGACCCGGCACCCGCTACCCAAGACCTGTCCTCTCCAACAGAACGCAAGCCCGTGTGGGCAGGAGCTCACATCTCCAGCCCAATGCCAGGCGCTGTGAGGCACCAGTAAACAACCTGTACACTGTAAATACCTAGAAAGCCAGCAAACTCCACTTGTACAATAATTAAACAGTAAACCTCTGAGGTGCCACAGCCTGGCGGAGGAAGAGCTTAGGCAGTGTGGTGGCAGCCATGGTTCTACCTAATGGAGTGCGTTTCCCTCCAGACTTGTAGGGGAATGTAGAAGATTGGTCACACTTGTTATTGGCTCTCCCTCACAATGCTCCACTAAAATATCGTCAGTGGATTTTTCTTTTTTTTAACATATAAATCCAAGAGTACTTAGAAAATGAGAGAGGCGACAACAGCGGATGCAAAACTGCAGTACATTTTGGGATCTAGAAAATGGATGGAGGAGTGTTACTGACCCAGGAGAGCCAGAGGGCTCCAGACTGTGGGACCCAAGCACAGTGGAGGGCGGGTGTGAGGTGCGAAGAGAAACAGGATGAGGGGACGTGTGCACTCAAAACCAGGGGACTTCCCTGGTGGTCTACTGGTTAAGACTCCACGCTTCCACTGCAGGGGGCACTGGTTCGATCCCTGGTCAGGGAACTAAGATCCTACATGCCACAGCCCAAGGGAAAACAAAAAAAAACAATGAAACCAAAACAGAAGAAAAAAAAAAAGGAGGAAAAAATTTAAGTCAGAAAGATATTGCAGACACAGAACAAGAATAGAGTTCTGTGAGAAAAGTAACAGATGCATGAAGAACTCTTGGAAATTAAAATTATGATGACTGAAATAAATAGAACAAAAAGACAAAAAGTAGAGCAAAAAGAGATGGAAAATAGAAGAGAAAAGGTAAGGAACTTAAAGGGTCAGTTCAGAAAATCTGCAGTCTGACTATACATGATGCAGAAATAGAGAATAAAAAAGACAGGAGAGGGAAATTATCAATGAAGTGATGGTAAAAATTTCCCAGGTTGTTTTAGTCCACTCAGGCTACTGTAACAAAAATGCCATAAACTGAGTGGCTGGTAAACAACAAACATTTCTTTCTCACAGTCTGGAGGCTGGGAAGTCCAAGGTCATGGCGCTGGCAGGTTCAGTGTCTGGGAGAGCCCTCTTCCCGGTTCACTGGTATCTGTCTTCTCACTGTGTCCTCAGAGGGTGCAGGAGGTGCTCTCACATTTCGGGTCAGTTTCAATACATGAATTTTAGGGAGACAAATTTCAGTCCATAGCACAGGTTGTAAGGTTCAGATTGAAAGGGCCCACTGAGTGCCCAGCACAGGGGAAGAAAAACCGCCTGACCAACGCACATCATCATAACCTCTTAGAATGCCAGGCACAAAGTAGATCCTCAAAGCTTCTGAGAGGGAGAAAAATAGAAAACTGCTCATAAAGGAATTTCGAATGGCATTCAACTTTGCAACAATGAAACCAGAAACTAGAAGATAATGGAGCAATGCCTTCAAAATCCTCAGGAAAAAAATAAAAAATAAAAAACTGCTTAATCTAGGATTGTATATCCAGCTGTACAATATTTGTATTGCTCTCCCAACCTCCAATTTGCCCTCCTGCTATTTGTAAATGTTGAACCGGTAAAACTCAATTTCCCAGACTTGCTCACAGCCAGGGTCCTAGATATAAATCAGGTTGTGCATCGTGGAGGAGCTCATTCTCACCAGCTTCTGGCAGTCAGTCCTGGTTAAAGGGTCATTTTCCTTTGACACGTTCCCAGGTTCATTCCTGCTGCTTCATTGGTGTGACACCTAGTAGTGGCAATGGTAGAGGTGGCTTTTTCTATATGACTCCGAGTCTGGATGGAAGAGCTACAGGTCTGTCTATCCTCTGGGTCCCAGGGGTCCAGAGGCTGCTGCCATGGTAGGAGGGATTCCAGACTCAGGCTGCCTGTTTCAGAGACTGCCTGAAGGAGCACAGCTCCCTCATGGGCAGTTCTGTATTATTCTGAAAATCATTCCAAGCAGACCCACTTAGAAATTTCTTCTTTAGCCCTTCCAACATTGGTGCGAACACCTACAATGATTTATATTTCCTGCAGTACAGCTGCCAAACTGCCAGAAAGTGTGAGACCCTGGTGAAAACTGGGGCAGACCCAGTGATACTTGGTCCAGGTCCCCAGACGGCCCCTTCCGGTCCTACGCCACCAGCTGCTGTGCCCTTGACTCCCAGTGGCTCACACCACAATGGTCTCCAGGCAACTACCCTCGAACCAGACTGAATCCCTGGAGCTAAGTTTCCCCTACACCCCACCCCTGCCTGCAGGTGACCTACAGCCAATGACTGCCTCTTTCAGGACAAACTCTACAGGGTAATTTCCACTCCAGAGCTGCTGCTCAGGCTGACACTGGCGCTGCACCTGAAATCTCCCTGACCTGCCTTCTTCTTCCCTCTCCTGCTTTCCCCACTCCTTTCCCAGTTTCTCCTGGCAGTATTGTCCTAATGAATCATTTTCACACAAACCCATGTCTCAGAGTCTGTTTGGGGGAAATATTTTCAGATGTGCAGGGACCCTAAACATTTACTTCTAATAGCTTAGGAAGCTATGAAAGGACATGCTTCAGCAAAACAATGGTGTAAAGCTGGAAAGAAAGGCGTGAGACCCAGGCATACATCCAGAGCGTGGTGTCTGGACAGCAGCCGAGAGCCAGGAAGTCCACGTGGGAGGGCCCCAAAGGAGGGAAAGTGATAGAATCTCAATTTGACTATCTGGAAAATATTGATTCACATATAACTGACCTGGTAAACCATTTAGGAAAAAATAAATATAGGTACATAGAAAACCAAATAAAGGGAAAATATGCAGGTATTAAGTCCAGGAAACATCACCATAGCCTACTTCACTTAGCAGTAAGCAAAATTTACAGTCATAGTAACATAAACACTGACCATCGATTTAACCAAAAGTTGTCATATAAGTATAGTGAAGGATGGGGGAAGGGCCAGTGCCGGGAGGTCCATGGAGGTCACTCACCATCTTCTACTGCAGTCAATAGACAATGTTTAAATTGATTAATCAAGAAATAGCAGGATCCGCATATTATTTAGAAATGTGGAAGTAAATACCAGATGTGAGCATTGCAACAGAAACCTATTTGACATGAATTCGTCTTTCTAAACCCCATCACTTCCAAAAAGATGAGGTGTAGCTTCTGATGGAAGACGCACAAACACACATACACACCCTGCACAACAAAATGAGGATGGAGGAATAAGATCAGAGCCATGGAGAAAGCTGGGGGTGGGGGGTCACTGGGGACAGAAGAACGTGCAGAAGCCCTTTCCTAGGGGGCCACCAGGAAGGACCCTGAGTCAGAGTGATTATCCAGAGACAACCCAGAAACTAACCCTATTACGGTAAAACCCGAGACTGCGAGCCACATGGCAGAGCAGTTCTCCTGGGTTCCCTTACCCTGCTACTCTCTGCCTGGGTGCCCCTTCACAATAGTCTCTTGCTGTGTCAGCACGTGTGTCTCCATGGACAATTCATTTCCAAGTGTCAGACAAGAGCCCACTCTCGGGCCCTGGAAGGGGTCCCCCCTTCCTGCAACAGTAATGGTAATATATGAAGTCACCACAGGTGCTCAAAAAACTCCGCTTACTTTCTACCCCATCTCCAACACCTAAATGCAAAAGAGATTTCGGCAACTGCTTTTTCTACTGAGGGGGCCAAAGAGTGAGGACAGGGCTCCCAAAGGAGAGAGAGGAAACCTTTAGTGCAGGCTTCACCCACCCCTCCAGCCCTGCTGTCAAGCCACACGGCTACCTGACGCGGCAACAAGCAACTCAGCTTTTCAAGCAGCTCTGAAAAGGCAAAGATTTAACCACTGTAATTGGCTTATTGATTTTGCAATCACATTTTAAGACACATAATCTGCCACCATCTACATTGGCCATTACAGAACACTTCCAGGGGAGTTCTGTCTCCACCACCTGTGGGCCAGACCCCAAGCCAGGAGGCCCAAAATATGACTCTCCCTAATCCTACTGGAATTGTAGCTAGCACAGCTTGGGGCAAGCCCACTGCCATTCCCCAGATGTCAGTAGTGAATTAAGTGATGAAACAAATCCAAGACCTCTCTGCACTGACCCTATGAGGTTTATCCACTCGCTTATCCATCAGTGTCTGTCTGCTTAATGCTGACTTACACAGGGACCTCACTTCTGATGCGGAAACTCGGCCCCTGAGCACTGACACCGAATTGAATCTTGGAGACAGAGTTTTGGGTGAAGTAGAAAAGAATAGCTTTATTGCTTTGCCAGGCAAAGGCGGCCACAGCGGGCTAATGCCCTCAAAACTGTGTGTCCCAACCTGGAGGGGGTAGTGAGGAGTTTTACAGTAATGGTTCAAAGAGGAGGGCATGATCAGCTTGTGGACATTCTTCTGATTCACTGGTGATGAGGTAAGCGGGAGTCATCAGCCTTCTGGTTCCAACTGGTCCGGGGTCTACTTGCTTGTGAGTAGCATACAGTTAACTTCTTTCACCCAGTGGGGGTTTTAGTATCTGCAAAACAGCTCAAAGGTATTGTTGTGTGTATCCCTTGAGGGAGAACCAGGACCCTGCCCCAAGGCTGCACTATTGTTTCCTGCCTGCTCCTCCCTTGTCTCTGCTTCCCCTCCCTTCCCTGATTAGCAACTGTTCGAACCTGCCCACTGGAACTCAGGGAAGGTCATCGAGGCTGAATGAAGCCTATTTCCTACACACAAGAAATGGGGGACACGGAAAGGCTTTTGTGCCCAGGAGCCCCTCAGGGTCCTTCTCAGTTTCACTTCTCCCTGGGGTAGGCCCTGAGATGCCACGAGAAGAACACTGGGTTTGGAGTCTGAACACCCGGGCCAAGCCAGTCACTCTGCGTGTCCACAAGACAACACACCCTATGGAGCACGTTGAACCACCCACATCATCTGCTGTCTGCCAAAGACCAGAGCGCCACCTAGAAAGTAGGCTCGGGCGCTCTCCACCCAGGCCCCCACCAGAGAACCAGCAGGTGTCCTGGGTCTGCTAAGAGTCTCCTAATCACCCAGCTAGGCCCAAGGAGAGACTTGATACCCACTGCCCGAGAGGTGCTTCCAGAAGTGAATTGTTTCAAAACTTCGTGGCCCATAGGGCTCATTAAGTCCACACAAGCCCCATGTTTTATGAGTGAGCAAACAGCCACCCAGAGAGGGGCAGTGGCCTGTCTGAGGACCCTCAGCTCCTGAGCCCACTCTGCCCACTCTGGGCTCCATGAACTTGACTCTGGGTAACCAGGTATCTGTCTAGAGGGCTTTTAAACTCAAGACTAGATTAACCCAGGGGTTAGTTGATATTGGTTGGAGACACACTACCAGCTGATCTATGAACAGTTGACCTACATTAATGGTGGCAGCCCTGAAGGGTAAACAGAAGATCTATAGAAGAGTGCGGGCTACCTGCACGCGATCTTCATTCTAGATTAGAAAACACACACGAGGGAAGCCTTCCAATGCTGTCCAGGGAGACGGGGTGCACCTGTGCAGACCTCAGCCCCTACTCCAGGTGGTCCATGACCTGTCCCAGCGCCAGCCTTACTCATTTACTCAGGAGGGGCTGGCTGGATGCTCACTCTCTGCCCCCACGTAGGCTGGCTCACGCCCTCTCCCTTGGTGCTCCACCAAGCCCACCCTTACATCCTGGGCAGGAGGGGCCACTTGCTGTTTGGAGGACAAGCCACAGTGGACACCTTTTTGCAAAGGGCTTCCTGGGAAATAGTGTTAACCATCCTAACCCCCAGCAGTAGTTCATGTCGTTACTGCTTGAAAACTTCATGCCTTATATTGAGTAGACCACATGAACACATAAAATCTGTCCTGTTTTATAAAATAAGTACATTCTGGATAAAGTAGATGAGGTACATATGTACAATGGAATATTACTCAGCCATAAAAAAGAACGAAGTAATGCCACTTGCAGCGACATGGATAGACCTAGAGATTCTCATACTGAATGAAGTATGTCAGACAGAGAAAGACAAATATATGATATCGCTTATATGTGGCATCTAAAAAAATGGTACAAATGAACTTATTTACAAAACAGAAGTAGAGTCACAGATGTAAAAAACAAACTTATGGTTACTAAGGGGGAAAGGGGGAGAAAGGGATAAATTGGGAGATTGGGATTGACATATACACGCTACTATATATAAAATAGATAACTAATAAGGACCTACTGTATAGCACAGGGAACTCTACTCAATACTCTGTAATGACCTATATGGGAATAGAATCTAAAAAAGAGTGGATATATGTTTATGTATAACTGATTCACACCTGAAACTTAACACAACATTGTAAATCAACTATATTCCAATAAAAGTTAATTTAAAAATAAAATAAAATAAGTACACTCCTTAAAATAAAAGATCAAATTTTGAAGGACCAAAGGCTGGATTTCTGTAAGCAAAACTTACTCTCCCAAGTGCCGCAGTAAAGGGCAGCAGACATCCGCAATGAGCTCAGCTCAGCGTCAGAAGACAGGGGCCAGACGCCATGGCAGTCCTGCACGATGGGCTCCGTGAACCCCTAACGTGTGTGCACCCCAGACCACTCCAGACCTCCTCTAGTCTGCATAGCCAGGTCCTCCTTGGACCTGGCACGGTCTGTGCTCACGGCCTCCCCTCCGTCTCCCCACCCCCGGGCTTGCTGCCCTGGACCCCACTGCTGCCACCAGAGTGACCCCTTCCCTAAAATCCAACAGGCTAATGCCTGGGCCTGGCATTCAAACCTACCTCATCTGGCCCCTATTTCACATCCAGCTATTCCTCTCACCCCAGGGACTCTTCACTCTGAATGTGGGCACCTCATCAGGACAAACCACCGTACAGTCTCCCACTTTGCACCTTGAGAAATCCCGTTCGTGCTTCATGACCAGCACAGACAGCCCTCTAGGGGCAGCCGGCTCCCGAGTGCCCCCTGGGCTCTCCATCTATTAGCTCAGCCCCTCCTGTGGTGCCATCCACTGTGCGCCATCTATCTCCCCCTCCCGGTCCTGGTCTGTGGGGACTGCGGACAGAGTCAGGCCCTCACCTCTGCAAACCAAGTGCCCACACTGTGCCTGGCGCATGGTAAGCCCTCGATCAATGTCAGGTGAGTGGATGGCTGAGTTAATGAACAAGCATGGAATAAACCCTACGTGCAGAACAAGTCTCCTGGAGGTAAAACAAATCCCAATTAATGTAATAAGTGGCATTTTGTTGTCTATTGCAGGACACACGAAATAATTAGTGCTTAGTGCAAAGAGAGCTCTGAGTGTGAAGCTGCATGTAATCAGGAGTCAAAACACAGAAACCTGAGGAGATAAGCACAAATAAGTGGTGAGCTCGGTTAAGAAGGAGCTACTGCTCAGGGTGGGTTTTCTCCTGGGGGAGGGGCACCGTCTTGCAGGATTTCAAGGCTGTGTTACCACGCGACAAAGACTCCTTACAAGGGATTCACGAAATAAGCCTCTCACTGTCTCCATTTGACCCGCATGGAAACCCAGGAGACGCTGAGTAGTTACGTAACTTGCTCAAGGACTCGAGGTCAGGCTCTCTCCATCTAAGATGCAAACACACTCACACATTCCCTGGCAGGGAGACCTGGGCTCCCCTCTCCCAGCCAGAGCCCGTGGCGCACCTTCACCACCAGGCCATGCGGCCGCCTCCTGGGCACCTTCTCAGACCCTCTCGGCCCTCGGCCTCCTCCTCCTCCACCTCCTGCCCCCTGAGCCCCCAGCACACCCAACCGCCCTGCAGTCCCACGGCTTGCAGCCTGTGTTCACACTCCTGGAGGGCCTGGCTCTTCCTGCCTCGTCCAGACTCAGAGAGGAGATGCTGCCAGATACCAGGCAACGCGGCCTCACACGGGGGTGTCCTCTGCCCCGCCCACCATCCCCCCTAATAAAGCACTGGTGCTCAGTCCTTCCTGGGGAGCCCAGGCTGAGACACTGCTCTGGTTTTTGCCCTGATTTTCCCCCTTGATCCCCAACCCACCCTCCATCCTCCTTCCCACTGGAGGCACCTTCTCCCATGTGTGGGTAGACTTCCTAGAATGTGGAGGCGTCCTGGAATCTGTATTTTGAGTGTTTGCATTTTACTTTACGTAAATGGAGCTGTACCACAAATTTCACTCCCGTTCTTGACCTTGCTCTCAACCCCTGGTTCTCAGTCTACTTGGGTGTTTACACCCAGCCGCGGTGTCCACCGCTGCATAGCTGTCAGTGGCTCTGCTGCAGCTCCCTTACCCACTCCCCTGGGTCGAAGTTCCCTGGGGACCCGTGTGAGCGAGACCAGGTGTAGGCCCGCCAGGTCCTAGGGTACACCCCGTCTAAGACCACTCTGCACCCACAGAACACGAGGGGCCTGCTTCCCCACATCTTGGCCAACACTTACTATTATTCGATGTTCTAAATCCCTCCATCCAATAGAGTGGGAAGTGGTACCTCCCTGTCTATCTCCTCTCTGGCCCAGATAGCAGCTTTTCCTGTGCTTGTCGGCCACCTGAGAGCCATCAGCACCTCCTCAGGGTTTCACCTCTGAGCTCACGTCGTACCCATCCCCGCCCCCCAGCATTGGTCACCTTAGCCGGTCACCCTCAGAGGGAGTTTAGGAAGGAGGAGGAGGGCACAGGTCAGGGCAGGTCCCACTGGACCGAATTCCCCCATATGTGGTCCCAGGTGACCCCAAATCCTCCAGGATGGGTTCCGGTTTTGTGGAGCCTAAAATTCAGAAACGGAATTCTGACTCTCTCTGACTGCATACATTTCTGTTTCTTCTCCAGTCTCCACTTTATCCTCTGGTTCAGAAAACTCAGCTCAGGTGCCTCTGGGTAAAGGCCTGAAGACCAGGACACTGGCCACCAATGACTCCATGTGCACCGGGCCTCACACACCGATGATCTTCAGAGGATGTCAGTGCGGGAGCCCAGAGGGCTGGGCCACCGGGAGTCAGCCGGTGCGCTGGCGTCGGGCCTCCCAACCTTCACAGGCCAGAATCCAGCCGGAGGAGCTCACAAGAAAGAAGGACCAGTTCTTTCAAAGCCTCCTCTCCACCCACAATAGTGTTACCCAGAGTTCGTTTCACAAAACCCACCTGTGTGTTATGTTAACGCAAGTTACAAAATCAAAGCAGCTTGGCGGCCCTGGATCTGCGAGACATTTTTCATTAGGGACGAAGAGCGTCAGGCCAGGCTCCGACTGTCCCCATGTGCCTCCTGGGTTTGCAGCAGTAAACAGCACTTCCCAAGACCTCCCCACCGACACAGCCCAAGCTCGCTGCCCATCCAAGGACACTGCTTGGAGTTAGAGACTCCAGACTCCCAGGGAAACCCCTCTCCAGGAGAGACGGAGCCCCAGGCACTCACAGAGAGCCTGTCCACCTCCCACCGCTCACCAGCCTGCTCCAGGGGACACGTCCCCAAATGCCGGCGCTCTCTCAGCCCCCTCGCTTGGCCTCAGGAGCTTCCACGCACCCTCCTCGCCCTTCACACTCAACCCAAAGTCCTCTCCTTCCAGAATCCCCTCCGACTTCCCTGAGCAGCCAAGCCTTCCTACGCTGTACTTCGGCAGCCCTGCTAACACGCAGGGTTTTCTCCTGCGGCGTTTGCTCCGGTTCCGTAATTGAGACGCAGAGCAATCTGTTCATTAAGAGACTCGGTGTGCATTCCTCCCAGGCCCTGGTTAAATGCAGCAGCGACAGAGCCCAAGTCGCACACGTAGGGGTGACACAAGCGGTGCTGAGACCAGGACCTTCCTCGAAGTGCCTGGGATCTCAGGCTGCTGGCACACCTTTGGTTTGTGGGTGCTGTTACAAACTGTACTACGGTTTATTTTGATTCTCTAGAAACTACAATTTTAGCTTGCAATATCCAAATACACTTATAGCTATGAAGGCACTAGTACTAGTAACAGTCTTACAGGAAAAAATTAGCTTTATTCCTGCAAACAAATTCTCTAGCCCCAAAGGGTGGCCTTTCCAGAGTCCTGGGGCCCCTGCTGTGGAGGCCTCAGTCCACTGCCCTGCCCATGGAGTGATTGCACGCACACACACACACACACACACACAGTGCACACACACACGCACACATTCACATGCGCGCACACGCGCACTGCACACAGCATATGCTAAAGGAACTACATAAACCCCAGCCAGAGGCCCAGACCTTCTAGCCATCCGCCCCCAGCCAAGACCAGCTCGGGCGCTGCCTGAGCCCGCAGGGCACACAGCTCTCCACCAAGGCCACAACTCCTCTGGGCACCCCTGGGCCCTGCCTTCAGGGTCCCCAGGCTCCTTCAGAGCACAGAGGCCTCTCCAGAGTTGCCCTGCATGTGGGATGGTGAGTTTAAGGAGGCAGACCCACAGGTTTCCTTACACTGAGCTTGGCCAGTGCTGGGAAAACCACTAGGAAAGCTTCCCAGCCCCTCTCCATGGTTCTTAAGGCCTGGGAGCCATTGGGCTGCAGCTCCTCCCCGGACAAGCTCCTGGGTGGGGATATCTGGACCCTTGCTAACCTGTAAGGACTGTGGCTAACCATCTTGGGTCCCGGAGCAAAGCTGACAGGCAGGGAGGTGCAGGGTCTGGCGTGGCCCTACCCAGACGGTGGGTACAGAGCCAGCCAACTCACCTTCCAGCGGCCCCCCACCTTCCTGCTGCCCCTCACCTTCCAGCTGCCTCTCACCTTCCAGCTGCCTCTCACCTTCCTGCTGTCCCCTCACTTTCCAGCTGCCCCTCACCTTCCTGCTGTCCCCTCACCTTCCTGCTGTCCCCTCACCTTCCAGCCGCCCCTCACCTTCCTGCTGTCCCCTCACCTTCCTGTCACCTCACCTTCCAGCCGCCCCCTCAACTTCCTGCTGTCCCCTCACCTTCCTGCTGTCCCCTCACCTTCCAGCTGCCCCTCACCTTCCTGCTGTCCCTCACCTTCCTGCTGTCCCTCACCTTCCAGGTGCCCCTCACCTTCCAGCTGCCCCTCACCTTCCAGCTGCCCCTCACCTTCCTGCTGTCCCCTCACCTTCCTGCTGCCCCTCACCTTCCTGCTGTCCCCTCACCTTCCAGCCGCCCCTCACCTTCCAGCTGTCCCCTCACCTTCCAGCCGCCCCTCACCTTCCTGCTGCCCTTCACCTTCCTGCTGTCCCTCACCTTCCAGCTGCCCCCTCACCTTCCTGCTGTCCCTCACCTTCCAGCTGCCCCTCACCTTACAGCTGCCTCTCACCTTCCTGCTGTCCCCTCACCTTCCAGCTGCCCCTCACCTTCCAGCTGCCCCTCACCTTCCAGCTGCACCCTCACCTTCCTGCTGTCCCTCACCTTCCTGCTGTCCCCTCACCTTCCTGCTGCCCCTCACCTTCCTGCTGTCCCCTCACCTTCCTGCTGTCCCCTCACCTTCCAGCTGTCCCTCACATTCCTGCTGTCCCCTCACCTTCCTGCTGCCCCTCACCTTCCTACTGTCCCTCACCTTCCAGCTGCCCCCTCACCTTCCTGCTGTCCCTCACCTTCCAGCTGCCCCTCACCTTACAGCTGTCTCTCACATTCCTGCTGTCCCCTCAGCTTCCAGCTGCCCCTCACCTTCCAGCTGCCCTTCACCTTCCAGCTGCACCCTCACCTTCCTGCTGTCCCTCACCTTCCTGCTGTCCCCTCACCTTCCTGCTGCCCCTCACCTTCCTGCTGCCCCTCACCTTCCTGCTGTCCCCTCACCTTCCTGCTGTCCCCTCACCTTCCAGCTGTCCCTCACATTCCTGCTGTCCCCTCACCTTCCTGCTGCCCCTCACCTTCCTGCTGCCCCTCACCTTCCTGCTGTCCCTCACCTTCCTGCTGCCCCTCACCTTCCTGCTGTCCCTCACCTTCCAGCTGCCCCTCACCTTCCTGCTGTCCCTCACCTTCCTGCTGACCCTCACCTTACAGCTGCCTCTCACCTTCCTGCTGTCCCCTCACCTTCCAGCTGTCCCTCACCTTCCTGCTGCCCCTCACCTTCCAGCTGCCCCTCACCTTCCTGCTGCCCCTCACCTTCCTGCTGTCCCCTCACCTTCCAGCTGTCCCCTCACCTTCCAGCCGCCCCTCACCTTCCTGCTGTTCCCTCACCTTCCAGGTGCCCCTCACCTTCCTGCTGCCCCTCACCTTCCTGCTGTCCCTCACCTTCCAGCTGCCCCCTCACCTTCCTGCTGTCCCTCACCTTCCAGCTGCCCCTCACCTTACAGCTGCCTCTCACCTTCCTGCTGTCCCCTCACCTTCCAGCTGCCCCTCACCTTCCAGCTGCCCCTCACCTTCCAGCTGCACCCTCACCTTCCTGCTGTCCCTCACCTTCCTGCTGTCCCCTCACCTTCCTGCTGCCCCTCACCTTCCTGCTGCCCCTCACCTTCCTGCTGTCCCCTCACCTTCCTGCTTTCCCCTCACCTTCCAGCTGTCCCTCACATTCCTGCTGTCCCCTCACCTTCCTGCTGCCCCTCACCTTCCTGCTGTCCCTCACCTTCCAGCTGCCCCCTCACCTTCCTGCTGTCCCCTCACCTTCCAGCTGTCCCTCACATTCCTGCTGTCCCCTCACCTTCCTGCTGCCCCTCAACTTCCTGCTGCCCCTCACCTTCCTGCTGTCCCCTCACCTTCCTGCTGTCCCCTCACCTTCCTGCTGCCCTTCACCTTCCTGCTGTCCCTCACCTTCCAGCTGCCCCCTCACCTTCCTGCTGTCCCTCACCTTCCAGCTGCCCCTCACCTTACAGCTGCCTCTCACCTTCCTGCTGTCCCCTCACCTTCCAGCTGCCCCTCACCTTCCAGCTGCCCCTCACCTTCCAGCTGCACCCTCACCTTCCTGCTGTCCCTCACCTTCCTGCTGTCCGCTCACCTTCCTGCTGCCCCTCACCTTCCTGCTGTCCCCTCACCTTCCTGCTGTCCCCTCACCTTCCAGCTGTCCCTCACATTCCTGCTGTCCCCTCACCTTCCTGCTGCCCCTCACCTTCCTGCTGTCCCTCACCTTCCAGCTGCCCCCTCACCTTCCTGCTGTCCCTCACCTTCCAGCTGCCCCTCACCTAACAGCTGCCTCTCACCTTCCTGCTGTCCCCTCAGCTTCCAGCTGCCCCTCACCTTCCAGCTGCCCCTCACCTTCCAGCTGCACCCTCACCTTCCTGCTGTCCCTCACCTTCCTGCTGTCCCCTCACCTTCCTGCTGCCCCTCACCTTCCTGCTGCCCCTCACCTTCCTGCTGTCCCCTCACCTTCCTGCTGTCCCCTCACCTTCCAGCTGTCCCTCACATTCCTGCTGTCCCCTCACCTTCCTGCTGCCCCTCACCTTCCTGCTGCCCCTCACCTTCCTGCTGTCCCTCACCTTCCTGCTGCCCCTCACCTTCCTGCTGTCCCTCACCTTCCTGCTGTCCCTCACCTTCCTGCTGCCCCTCACCTTCCTGCTGTCCCTCACCTTCCAGCTGCCCCTCACCTTCCTGCTGTCCCTCACCTTCCTGCTGCCCCTCACCTTCCTGCTGCCCCTCACCTTCCTGCTGTCCCCTCACCTTCCTGCTTTCCCCTCACGTTCCAGCTGTCCCTCACATTCCTGCTGTCCCCTCACCTTCCTGCTGCCCCTCACCTTCCTGCTGTCCCTCACCTTCCAGCTGCCCCCTCACCTTCCGGCTGTCCCTCACCTTCCAGCTGCCCCTCACCTTACAGCTGCCTCTCACCTTCCTGCTGTCCCCTCACCTTCGAGCTGCCCCTCACCTTCCAGCTGCCCCTCACCTTCCAGCTGCACCCTCACCTTTCTGCTGTCCCTCACCTTCCTGCTGTCCCCTCACCTTCCTGCTGCCCCTCACCTTCCTGCTGTCCCCTCACCTTCCAGCTGCACCCTCACCTTCCAGCTGCACCCTCACCTTTCTGCTGTCCCTCACCTTCCTGCTGTCCCGTCACCTTCCTGCTGCCCCTCACCTTCCTGCTGCCCCTCACCTTCCTGCTGTCCCCTCACCTTCCTGCTGTCCCCTCACCTTCCAGCTGTCCCTCACATTCCTGCTGTCCCCTCACCTTCCTGCTGCCCCTCACCTTCCTGCTGCCCCTCACCTTCCTGCTGTCCCCTCACCTTCCTGCTGTCCCCTCACCTTCCTGCTGCCCTTCACCTTCCTGCTGTCCCTCACCTTCCAGCTGCCCCCTCACCTTCCTGCTGTCCCTCACCTTCCAGCTGCCCCTCACCTTACAGCTGCCTCTCACCTTCCTGCTGTCCCCTCACCTTCCAGCTGCCCCTCACCTTCCAGCTGCCCCTCACCTTCCAGCTGCACCCTCACCTTCCTGCTGTCCCTCACCTTCCTGCTGTCCCCTCACCTTCCAGCTGCCCCTCACCTTCCAGCTGCACCCTCACCTTCCTGCTGTCCCTCACCTTCCTGCTGTCCCCTCACCTTCCTGCTGCCCCTCACCTTCCTGCTGTCCCCTCACCTTCCTGCTTTCCCCTCACCTTCCAGCTGTCCCTCACATTCCTGCTGTCCCCTCACCTTCCTGCTGCCCCTCACCTTCCTGCTGTCCCTCACCTTCCAGCTGCCCCCTCACCTTCCTGCTGTCCCTCACCTTCCAGCTGCCCCTCACCTTACAGCTGCCTCTCACCTTCCTGCTGTCCCCTCAGCTTCCAGCTGCCCCTCACCTTCCTGCTGTCCCTCACCTTCCTGCTGTCCCCTCACCTTCCTGCTGCCCCTCACCTTCCTGCTGCCCCTCACCTTCCTGCTGTCCCCTCACCTTCCTGCTGTCCCCTCACCTTCCAGCTGCCCCTCACCTTCCTGCTGCCCCTCACCTTCCTGCTGCCCCTCACCTTCCTGCTGTCCCTCACCTTCCTGCTGCCCCTCACCTTCCTGCTGTCCCTCACCTTCCAGCTGCCCCTCACCTTCCTGCTGTCCCTCACCTTCCTGCTGACCCTCACCTTACAGCTGCCTCTCACCTTCCTGCTGTCCCCTCACCTTCCAGCTGCCCCTCACCTTCCACCTGCCCCTCACCTTCCAGCTGCACCCTCACCTTCCTGCTGTCCCTCACCTTCCTGCTGTCCCCTCACCTTCCTGCTGCCCCTCACCTTCCTGCTGCCCCTCACCTTCCTGCTGTCCCCTCACCTTCCTGCTTTCCCCTCACCTTCCAGCTGTCCCTCACATTCCTGCTGTCCCCTCACCTTCCTGCTGCCCCTCACCTTCCTGCTGTCCCTCACCTTCCAGCTACCCCCTCACCTTCCTGCTGTCCCTCACCTTCCAGCTGCCCCTCACCTTCCTGCTGTCCCCTCACCTTCCAGCTGTCCCCTCACCTTCCAGCCGCCCCTCACCTTCCTGCTGTCCCCTCACCTTCCAGGTGCCCCTCACCTTACAGCTGCCTCTCACCTTCCTGCTGTCCCCTCACCTTCCAGCTGCCCCTCACCTTCCAGCTGCCCCTCACCTTCCTGCTGTCCCTCACCTTCCAGCTGCCCCCTCACCTTCCTGCTGTCCCTCACCTTCCAGCTGCCCCTCACCTTACAGCTGCCTCTCACCTTCCTGCTGTCCCCTCACCTTCCAGCTGCCCCTCACCTTCCAGCTGCCCCTCACCTTCCAGCTGCACCCTCACCTTCCTGCTGTCCCTCACCTTCCTGCTGTCCCCTCACCTTCCTGCTGCCCCTCACCTTCCTGCTGCCCCTCACCTTCCTGCTGCCCCTCACCTTCCTGCTGTCCCCTCACCTTCCTGCTTTCCCCTCACCTTCCAGCTGTCCCTCACATTCCTGCTGTCCCCTCACCTTCCTGCTGCCCCTCACCTTCCTGCTGTCCCTCACCTTCCAGCTGCCCCCTCACCTTCCTGCTGTCCCCTCACCTTCCAGCTGTCCCTCACATTCCTGCTGTCCCCTCACCTTCCTGCTGCCCCTCAACTTCCTGCTGCCCCTCACCTTCCTGCTGTCCCCTCACCTTCCTGCTGTCCCCTCACCTTCCTGCTGCCCTTCACCTTCCAGCTGCCCCTCACATTCCTGCTGTCCCCTCACCTTCCTGCTGCCTCTCACCTTCCTGCTGTCCCCTCACCTTCCAGCTGCCCCCTCACCTTCCTGCTGTCCCTCACCTTCCAGCTGCCCCTCACCTTACAGCTGCCTCTCACCTTCCTGCTGTCCCCTCACCTTCCAGCTGCCCCTCACCTTCCAGCTGCCCCTCACCTGCCAGCTGCACCCTCACCTTCCTGCTGTCCCTCACCTTCCTGCTGTCCGCTCACCTTCCTGCTGCCCCTCACCTTCCTGCTGTCCCCTCACCTTCCTGCTGTCCCCTCACCTTCCAGCTGTCCCTCACATTCCTGCTGTCCCCTCACCTTCCTGCTGCCCCTCACCTTCCTGCTGTCCCTCACCTTCCAGCTGCCCCCTCACCTTCCTGCTGTCCCTCACCTTCCAGCTGCCCCTCACCTTACAGCTGCCTCTCACCTTCCTGCTGTCCCCTCAGCTTCCAGCTGCCCCTCACCTTCCAGCTGCCCCTCACCTTCCAGCTGCACCCTCACCTTCCTGCTGTCCCTCACCTTCCTGCTGTCCCCTCACCTTCCTGCTGCCCCTCACCTTCCTGCTGCCCCTCACCTTCCTGCTGTCCCCTCACCTTCCTGCTGTCCCCTCACCTTCCAGCTGTCCCTCACATTCCTGCTGTCCCCTCACCTTCCTGCTGCCCCTCACCTTCCTGCTGCCCCTCACCTTCCTGCTGTCCCTCACCTTCCAGCTGCCCCTCACCTTCCTGCTGTCCCTCACCTTCCTGCTGACCCTCACCTTACAGCTGCCTCTCACCTTCCTGCTGTCCCCTCACCTTCCAGCTGCCCCTCACCTTCCAGCTGCCCCTCACCTTCCAGCTGCACCCTCACCTTCCTGCTGTCCCTCACCTTCCTGCTGTCCCCTCACCTTCCTGCTGCCCCTCACCTTCCTGCTGCCCCTCACCTTCCTGCTGTCCCCTCACCTTCCTGCTGCCCCTCACCTTCCTGCTGCCCCTCACCTTCCTGCTGTCCCTCACCTTCCAGCTACCCCCTCACCTTCCTGCTGTCCCTCACCTTCCAGCTGCCCCTCATCTTCCTGCTGTCCCCTCACCTTCCAGCTGTCCCCTCACCTTCCAGCCGCCCCTCACCTTCCTGCTGTCCCCTCACCTTCCAGGTGCCCCTCACCTTACAGCTGCCTCTCACCTTCCTGCTGTCCCCTCACCTTCCAGCTGCCCCTCACCTTACAGCTGCCCCTCACCTTACAGCTGCCTCTCACCTTCCTGCTGTCCCCTCACCTTCCAGCTGCCCCTCACCTTCCAGCTGCCCCTCACCTTCCAGCTGCACCCTCACCTTCCTGCTGTCCCTCACCTTCCTGCTGTCCCCTCACCTTCCTGCTGCCCCTCACCTTCCTGCTGCCCCTCACCTTCCTGCTGCCCCTCACCTTCCTGCTGTCCCCTCACCTTCCTGCTTTCCCCTCACCTTCCAGCTGTCCCTCACATTCCTGCTGTCCCCTCACCTTCCTGCTGCCCCTCACCTTCCTGCTGTCCCTCACCTTCCAGCTGCCCCCTCACCTTCCTGCTGTCCCCTCACCTTCCAGCTGTCCCTCACATTCCTGCTGTCCCCTCACCTTCCTGCTGCCCCTCAACTTCCTGCTGCCCCTCACCTTCCTGCTGTCCCCTCACCTTCCTGCTGTCCCCTCACCTTCCTGCTGCCCTTCACCTTCCTGCTGTCCCTCACCTTCCAGCTGCCCCCTCACCTTCCTGCTGTCCCTCACCTTCCAGCTGCCCCTCACCTTACAGCTGCCTCTCACCTTCCTGCTGTCCCCTCACCTTCCAGCTGCCCCTCACCTTCCAGCTGCCCCTCACCTTCCAGCTGCACCCTCACCTTCCTGCTGTCCCTCACCTTCCTGCTGTCCGCTCACCTTCCTGCTGCCCCTCACCTTCCTGCTGTCCCCTCACCTTCCTGCTGTCCCCTCACCTTCCAGCTGTCCCTCACATTCCTGCTGTCCCCTCACCTTCCTGCTGCCCCTCACCTTCCTGCTGTCCCTCACCTTCCAGCTGCCCCCTCACCTTCCTGCTGTCCCTCACCTTCCAGCTGCCCCTCACCTTACAGCTGCCTCTCACCTTCCTGCTGTCCCCTCAGCTTCCAGCTGCCCCTCACCTTCCAGCTGCCCCTCACCTTCCAGCTGCACCCTCACCTTCCTGCTGTCCCTCACCTTCCTGCTGTCCCCTCACCTTCCTGCTGCCCCTCACCTTCCTGCTGTCCCCTCACCTTCCTGCTGTCCCCTCACCTTCCAGCTGTCCCTCACATTCCTGCTGTCCCCTCACCTTCCTGCTGCCCCTCACCTTCCTGCTGCCCCTCACCTTCCTGCTGTCCCTCACCTTCCTGCTGCCCCTCACCTTCCTGCTGTCCCTCACCTTCCTGCTGTCCCTCACCTTCCTGCTGCCCCTCACCTTCCTGCTGTCCCTCACCTTCCAGCTGCCCCTCACCTTCCTGCTGTCCCTCACCTTCCTGCTGCCCCTCACCTTCCTGCTGCCCCTCACCTTCCTGCTGTCCCCTCACCTTCCTGCTTTCCCCTCACGTTCCAGCTGTCCCTCACATTCCTGCTGTCCCCTCACCTTCCTGCTGCCCCTCACCTTCCTGCTGTCCCTCACCTTCCAGCTGCCCCCTCACCTTCCTGCTGTCCCTCACCTTCCAGCTGCCCCTCACCTTACAGCTGCCTCTCACCTTCCTGCTGTCCCCTCACCTTCCAGCTGCCCCTCACCTTCCAGCTGCCCCTCACCTTCCAGCTGCACCCTCACCTTTCTGCTGTCCCTCACCTTCCTGCTGTCCCCTCACCTTCCTGCTGCCCCTCACCTTCCTGCTGTCCCCTCACCTTCCAGCTGCACCCTCACCTTCCAGCTGCACCCTCACCTTTCTGCTGTCCCTCACCTTCCTGCTGCCCCTCACCTTCCCGCTGTCCCTCACCTTCCAGCTGCCCCCTCACCTTCCTGCTGTCCCTCACCTTCCAGCTGCCCCTCACCTTACAGCTGCCTCTCACCTTCCTGCTGTCCCCTCACCTTCCAGCTGCACCCTCACCTTTCTGCTGTCCCTCACCTTCCTGCTGTCCCCTCACCTTCCTGCTGCCCCTCACCTTCCTGCTGCCCCTCACCTTCCTGCTGTCCCCTCACCTTCCTGCTGTCCCCTCACCTTCCAGCTGTCCCTCACATTCCTGCTGTCCCCTCACCTTCCTGCTGCCCCTCACCTTCCTGCTGCCCCTCACCTTCCTGCTGTCCCCTCACCTTCCTGCTGTCCCCTCACCTTCCTGCTGCCCTTCACCTTCCTGCTGTCCCTCACCTTCCAGCTGCCCCCTCACCTTCCTGCTGTCCCTCACCTTCCAGCTGCCCCTCACCTTACAGCTGCCTCTCACCTTCCTGCTGTCCCCTCACCTTCCAGCTGCCCCTCACCTTCCAGCTGCCCCTCACCTTCCAGCTGCACCCTCACCTTCCTGCTGTCCCTCACCTTCCTGCTGTCCCCTCACCTTCCAGCTGCCCCTCACCTTCCAGCTGCATCCTCACCTTCCTGCTGTCCCTCACCTTCCTGCTGTCCCCTCACCTTCCAGCTGCCCCTCACCTTCCAGCTGCACCCTCACCTTCCTGCTGTCCCTCACCTTCCTGCTGTCCCCTCACCTTCCTGCTGCCCCTCACCTTCCTGCTGTCCCCTCACCTTCCTGCTTTCCCCTCACCTTCCAGCTGTCCCTCACATTCCTGCTGTCCCCTCACCTTCCTGCTGCCCCTCACCTTCCTGCTGTCCCTCACCTTCCAGCTGCACCCTCACCTTCCTGCTGTCCCTCACCTTCCTGCTGTCCCCTCACCTTCCTGCTGCCCCTCACCTTCCTGCTGCCCCTCACCTTCCTGCTGTCCCCTCACCTTCCTGCTGTCCCCTCACCTTCCAGCTGTCCCTCACATTCCTGCTGTCCCCTCACCTTCCTGCTGCCCCTCACCTTCCTGCTGTCCCTCACCTTCCTGCTGCCCCTCACCTTCCTGCTGTCCCTCACCTTCCAGCTGCCCCTCACCTTCCTGCTGTCCCTCACCTTCCTGCTGACCCTCACCTTACAGCTGCCTCTCACCTTCCTGCTGTCCCCTCACCTTCCAGCTGCCCCTCACCTTCCAGCTGCCCCTCACCTTCCAGCTGCACCCTCACCTTCCTGCTGTCCCTCACCTTCCTGCTGTCCCCTCACCTTCCTGCTGCCCCTCACCTTCCTGCTGCCCCTCACCTTCCTGCTGTCCCCTCACCTTCCTGCTTTCCCCTCACCTTCCAGCTGTCCCTCACATTCCTGCTGTCCCCTCACCTTCCTGCTGCCCCTCACCTTCCTGCTGTCCCTCACCTTCCAGCTGCCCCTCACCTTCCAGCTGCACCCTCACCTTCCTGCTGTCCCTCACCTTCCTGCTGTCCCCTCACCTTCCTGCTGTCCCCTCACCTTCCACTTGTCCCTCACATTCCTGCTGTCCCCTCACCTTCCTGCTGCCCCTCACCTTCCTGCTGTCCCTCACCTTCCAGCTGCCCCCTCACCTTCCTGCTGTCCCTCACCTTCCAGCTGCCCCTCACCTTACAGCTGCCTCTCACCTTCCTGCTGTCCCCTCACCTTCCAGCTGCCCCTCACCTTCCTGCTGCCCCTCACCTTCCTGCTGTCCCCTCACCTTCCTGCTGTCCCCTCACCTTCCTGCTGCCCTTCACCTTCCTGCTGTCCCTCACCTTCCAGCTGCCCCCTCACCTTCCTGCTGTCCCTCACCTTCCAGCTGCCCCTCACCTTACAGCTGCCTCTCACCTTCCTGCTGTCCCCTCACCTTCCAGCTGCCCCTCACCTTCCAGCTGCCCCTCACCTTCCAGCTGCACCCTCACCTTCCTGCTGTCCCTCACCTTCCTGCTGTCCCCTCACCTTCCTGCTGCCCCTCACCTTCCTGCTGTCCCCTCACCTTCCTGCTGTCCCCTCACCTTCCAGCTGTCCCTCACATTCCTGCTGTCCCCTCACCTTCCTGCTGCCCCTCACCTTCCTGCTGTCCCTCACCTTCCAGCTGCCCCCTCACCTTCCTGCTGTCCCTCACCTTCCAGCTGCCCCTCACCTTACAGCTGTCTCTCACCTTCCTGCTGTCCCCTCAGCTTCCAGCTGCCCCTCACCTTCCAGCTGCCCCTCACCTTCCAGCTGCACCCTCACCTTCCTGCTGTCCCTCACCTTCCTGCTGTCCCCTCACCTTCCTGCTGCCCCTCACCTTCCTGCTGCCCCTCACCTTCCTGCTGTCCCCTCACCTTCCTGCTGTCCCCTCACCTTCCAGCTGTCCCTCACATTCCTGCTGTCCCCTCACCTTCCTGCTGCCCCTCACCTTCCTGCTGCCCCTCACCTTCCTGCTGTCCCTCACCTTCCAGCTGCCCCTCACCTTCCTGCTATCCCTCACCTTCCTGCTGACCCTCACCTTACAGCTGCCTCTCACCTTCCTGCTGTCCCCTCACCTTCCAGCTGTCCCTCACCTTCCTGCTGCCCCTCACCTTCCAGCTGCCCCTCACCTTCCTGCTGCCCCTCACCTTCCTGCTGTCCCCTCACCTTCCAGCTGTCCCCTCACCTTCCAGCCGCCCCTCACCTTCCTGCTGTCCCCTCACCTTCCAGGTGCCCCTCACCTTCCTGCTGCCCCTCACCTTCCTGCTGTCCCTCACCTTCCAGCTGCCCCCTCACCTTCCTGCTGTCCCTCACCTTCCTGCTGCCCCTCACCTTCCTGCTGCCCCTCACCTTCCTGCTGTCCCTCACCTTCCAGCTGCCCCTCACCTTCCTGCTGTCCCTCACCTTCCTGCTGTCCCTCACCTTCCAGCTGCCCCCTCACCTTCCTGCTGTCCCTCACCTTCCAGCTGCCCCTCACCTTCCTGCTGTCCCTCACCTTCCAGCTGCCCCTCACCTTCCTGCTGTCCCTCACCTTCCAGCTGCCCCTCACCTTCCAGCTGCCCCCTCACCTTCCTGCTGTCCCTCACCTTCCAGCTGCCCCTCACCTTCCTGCTGTCCCTCACCTTCCAGCTGCCCCTCACCTTCCTGCTGTCCCTCACCTTCCAGCTGCCCCTCACCTTCCTGCTGTCCCTCACCTTCCTGCTGTCCCTCACCTTCCAGCTGCCCCCTCACCTTCCTGCTGTCCCTCACCTTACAGCTGCCTCTCACCTTCCTGCTGTCCCCTCACCTTCCAGCTGCCCCTCACCTTCCAGCTGCCCCTCACCTTCCAGCTGCACCCTCACCTTCCTGCTGTCCCTCACCTTCCTGCTGTCCCCTCACCTTCCTGCTGCCCCTCACCTTCCTGCTGCCCCTCACCTTCCTGCTGTCCCCTCACCTTCCTGCTTTCCCCTCACCTTCCAGCTGTCCCTCACATTCCTGCTGTCCCCTCACCTTCCTGCTGCCCCTCACCTTCCTGCTGTCCCTCACCTTCCAGCTGCCCCTCACCTTCCAGCTGCACCCTCACCTTCCTGCTGTCCCTCACCTTCCTGCTGTCCCCTCACCTTCCTGCTGTCCCCTCACCTTCCACCTGTCCCTCACATTCCTGCTGTCCCCTCACCTTCCTGCTGCCCCTCACCTTCCTGCTGTCCCTCACCTTCCAGCTGCCCCCTCACCTTCCTGCTGTCCCTCACCTTCCAGCTGCCCCTCACCTTACAGCTGCCTCTCACCTTCCTGCTGTCCCCTCACCTTCCAGCTGCCCCTCACCTTCCTGCTGCCCCTCACCTTCCTGCTGTCCCCTCACCTTCCTGCTGTCCCCTCACCTTCCTGCTGCCCTTCACCTTCCTGCTGTCCCTCACCTTCCAGCTGCACCCTCACCTTCCTGCTGTCCCTCACCTTCCTGCTGTCCCCTCACCTTCCTGCTGCCCCTCACCTTCCTGCTGTCCCCTCACCTTCCTGCTGTCCCCTCACCTTCCAGCTGTCCCTCACATTCCTGCTGTCCCCTCACCTTCCTGCTGCCCCTCACCTTCCTGCTGTCCCTCACCTTCCAGCTGCCCCCTCACCTTCCTGCTGTCCCTCACCTTCCAGCTGCCCCTCACCTTACAGCTGTCTCTCACCTTCCTGCTGTCCCCTCAGCTTCCAGCTGCCCCTCACCTTCCAGCTGCCCCTCACCTTCCAGCTGCACCCTCACCTTCCTGCTATCCCTCACCTTCCAGCCGCCCCTCACCTTCCTGCTGTCCCCTCACCTTCCAGGTGCCCCTCACCTTCCTGCTGCCCCTCACCTTCCTGCTGTCCCTCACCTTCCAGCTGCCCCCTCACCTTCCTGCTGTCCCTCACCTTCCTGCTGCCCCTCACCTTCCTGCTGCCCCTCACCTTCCTGCTGTCCCTCACCTTCCAGCTGCCCCTCACCTTCCTGCTGTCCCTCACCTTCCTGCTGTCCCTCACCTTCCAGCTGCCCCCTCACCTTCCTGCTGTCCCTCACCTTCCAGCTGCCCCTCACCTTCCTGCTGTCCCTCACCTTCCAGCTGCCCCTCACCTTCGTGCTGTCCCTCACCTTCCAGCTGCCCCTCACCTTCCAGCTGCCCCCTCACCTTCCTGCTGTCCCTCACCTTCCAGCTGCCCCTCACCTTCCTGCTGTCCCTCACCTTCCAGCTGCCCCTCACCTTCCTGCTGTCCCTCACCTTCCAGCTGCCCCTCACCTTCCTGCTGTCCCTCACCTTCCTGCTGTCCCTCACCTTCCAGCTGCCCCCTCACCTTCCTGCTGTCCCTCACCTTACAGCTGCCTCTCACCTTCCTGCTGTCCCCTCACCTTCCAGCTGCCCCTCACCTTCCAGCTGCCCCTCACCCTCCTGCTGCCCCTCACCTTCCTGCTGCCCCTCACCTTCCTGCTGTCCCTCACCTTCCTGCTGCCCCTCACCTTCCTGCTGTCCCTCACCTTCCAGCTGCCCCTCACCTTCCTGCTGTCCCTCACCTTCCAGCTGCCCCTCACCTTCCTGCTGTCCCTCACCTTCCTGCTGCCCCTCACCTTCCTGCTGTCCCTCACCTTCCAGCTGCCCCTCACCTTCCTGCTGTCCCTCACCTTCCAGCTGTCCCTCACCTTCCTGCTGTCCCTCACCTTCATGCTGCCCCTCACCTTCCTGCTGTCCCTCACCTTCCAGCTGCCCCTCACCTTCCTGCTGCCCACTCGCCTTCCAGCTGTTCCTCACATTCCTGCTGTCCCTCACCTTCCTGCTGCACCCTCACCTTCCAGCTGCCCCTCACCTTCCAGCTGCCCCCTCACCTTCCTGCTCTCCCTCACCTTCCTGCTCTCCCTCACCTTCCTGCTGCCCCTCACCTTCCTGCTGTCCCGTCACCTTCCTGCTTCCCCTCTCCACCCCCCTCTGCCTCCCAGGACCCAGCCGCATGCCCCAGCCCCAAGGCTGGAATCAGACAGCTTTGCACTGAAACAGGCTCTTTCCTTCATTGCATCTCAGGGAAGGGGAAAAACATGCCTCACCACTTCCTGATGCATTATTTATCAGGAGCGCATTAACCGCGGGTGACATCACAGGCATTTGAAGGTAATTTGTGGGAAGTATTGTTAAAGCAATGGATTTGCAAATTCCTTGACAGGGAATACGAAGCACTGAGCAGGCAGAGATGTGACATGGAGACGGGATTTTTTTTTATGTATTTGGGAATAATTGATTGAAAGCTAAGCTCTAGCCAGTGAGAAAATGAGATTACTCTGTCTGTTATGCAAAGAAATTGTATACTGTGCAGAACAGCAGGATGAGGGGCTGTTAGGGCCTCTGAGAGGCATTTGCTCCTTCTAGGGAAGGTAGCGGGTTATGTCTTTCTTTTCAAATTCAAATCAAGTCCTTTTCACTCCTCTTACCCCTCGCCCCTCCACCCACCCCCTCACTTTGGGCCCTGGGCCTCCACCTAGACCTCTCCCTTCTCCTCCAGCCCCATTGGTCCGTTGTAAATGAGTCATTTATCTAACCATCATTCCATCAACAATCTGTGACATCCAAGGTATGCCAAGGACCAGGCTGGCCCAGGCCGACCCTCAGGAGCACAGAGGCCACCTAGGAAGCCACAAGAGCACAGGTGCAGTCTGCAGGGGCAGGGGGAGGGCAGAGACTCAGCCCCTGCCCTGCTCCCTCTCTTCACCTGGACCCTTTCAGTCCCCCAATTCGCACAACTGCACCTTCCTAGCCCACAAAGCTGGCTACGACCTGCTCCTCGGTTCAAATGCATCCTCCTCCAGGAAGCCTTCACTGACTGCCCCAGGCAGACAGTCCTAGGTGCTCCTTCCTCCCTCTGAGCACTAGCGTGTTCACTGGTGGGGGTCTCCCTCCCTGGGAGGTGGCAAATACAGACAGTGCATGCCTGCGTGAAGTAATGCATGCAAGAATGATTGCATGAGTGAGTGAGTCACTGCCCAGATCACCCTGCCAGGTCCCTTGATTTCTCCCAACTCTGACAAAGCACTGGGCTGTGTAGCAGGGACTCCCAGCAGGGCTGCTGGTTTTGCTAGCTGTTCCCACTGCCCTGGGCCAGAGGATCTAGCCAGGGGCTCCCCAGCAGGATGGCCCAACAATTGTGGGGAGACCTGGCCCCATAGAAAGCAACCACATATGGAACTTACTCAGCAAGCACCTGCAGCCTGCAGGGGTAGAAACAGACACGGCCCGGGCGTCTGAGCAACGGCTTATGAGGCTGTAACCCTGGGCAGATCAATTGGCCTCGCTGAGCCTCAGTCTCCTCATCTGTCAAATGGAAGTCTTATTAGCACCAAGCTCTAAAATCGTTAAGGGTTAAAACCACAGTGCCTGGCCCCCATTGTGTGTTCACTAGAGGTAGAAGCTCTCCTTATGACAACCTCACCCCAGGGCCTTTATTTACATCACACTGAAAATGCCCACCAACCTGATTTAGAATTTTTATGCCCATTTTGTGTATTGTGAAACTGAGGCTCATGGAGTTAATAAGTTGTTTGAGATGACTCAGAATGGCAGGAATCTGGCCGGACCTGGACGTGCTTGTGTCCAGGACCGTTCTCCCCTGGAGAGCTCATTCCAGTGACCCCACGCTTCACACAGCAAGCTGGACTCTAGGGGAGGAAGGAAAGAGGCCTCTGGAAGTAACTCAAGACCGTAGATGACCAACTGAGCGTGTTTGTCCGGGATACGGGCTTTCAGTGCCAAAGCCAGGAAATACGATCACCCAGGTTCTGACCACCTTTAAAGAGCTGGAAAATGCACAAGTCATGCAAAATATTTTGGTAACAGAGGACAGAACAGCGGGTGCATTTCTTTTAAATAGAGTGACATTTCCTAAGACTAAGTCTGGGGAAGCAAACAAGAAAGTTTCTGACCGCCCCCTTGCTTCAGTCCAGTTCCCAATGGACAGCCCAACACTGCTGCCTGCACTCCCTCCTGAGGCCTGGTGCTGGGCTTGGAGCGTTCAAGGGTGACCAAAACCCAATCCCTCTCCTCTCTCCAGGCCAGAGGGCAAAGGATGAGTAGCAACAACATAGTCAGGTTAAAGCAGAGGGAAGCCTGGGGGACTGGGGGACACATCAGAGGGAGGGGAGATCAGGGAGGGCTTCCTGGAGAAGGAGACACCCTTCTTTTTTTTAAATATCTTTATTGGCGTATAATTGCTTTATGAGACACCCTTTTACTATGAGCCATAAGTAGGAATTAGCAAGGTGGCAAGCTGGAACAGCATGGGCAAGGCCCAGGGATGTGGCAGCGCCTGACCCATTCCAAGAATCACTAATGTGACTGAAGAACATCACAAAATAGGGGAGAGGAAGGGAGAAAAGCCAGAGAGATAGATAGACCACACACGAGACCTTTTTTTTTTTCCTCTGAAATTTGATTTTATTTTTTTAACTTGGCAGTTCATACGACATGGAACTGCCCCAGGTGAATAGAGGGATGTCTAACTAATTTTTAATAGCTGCATAATATCCCATTTGGGGAGTGTATTCTGATCTTTCAGCCCTTCCACCTCTGAGAGCAGGCAGGTTATTTCTGGTTTATCTTTTGGTGCCACTATGAACAATTCTTTGGTAAACCTATTTCTGTAGGGTGGAGCCCCATTTATGGAATTTCAAATAGACATTGTCGTATTAACTTCCCAAAAATGCAATAATAACTAACAATATACAGGAGTGCCCTTTTCAACACATCTTTACAAGTACTGTTTTGTTTTGTTTACTTATTGCCAATCTGACAAATGAAAAGTAGCAAATCATTGTTACTTTCATTTTTATTTCCTGATTACTAGTAAAGCTGAACCTCCTTTCATTTGTTTATTTTATTTTTTAAAGATTTCCTCTCCTGGGACTTCCCTGGTGGCTCCGTGGTTGAGAATCCGCCTGCCAGTTCAGGGGACACGGGTTCAAGCCCTGGTCCAGGAAGATCCCACATGCTGCGGAACAACTAAGCCTATGCACCACAACTACTGAGCCTGCACTCTAGAGCCCGCGAGCCACAACTACTGAGCCTGTGTGCCAGAACTACTGAAGCCCACAAACCTAGAGCCCATGCTCCGCAACAAGAGAAGCCACCACAATGAGAAGCCTGTGCACCGCAATGAAGAGAAGACCCCGCTCACTGCAACTAGAGAAAACCCGTGCACAGCAATGAAGACCCAACCCAGCCAAAAATAAATAAAGTTTTTTTTTTTAAAAAGCAATTATAAAAAAAAAAGAAAGATTTCCTCTCCTGTGATTGCCCAATTCAAATATTATTTGCACATTTGGACATATTTGGACTTTTGTGTTTTATTTGTAGGAGCTCTTTTTTTGTTATAAATATTGATCTTTTAATTGTTATAAGTGTTATCTGGCCCCAGAACTGTTCAAATTATTATTGACCCTGTTAATCTACATGCATTGACTGGACTCTAGACTCCCAACAATCTCAACTCTGGTTGCACACTGGAATCCCCTGGGGAGTTTTGAATACTGATGCCTGAACCCCACCGCCAGAGACTTCTTGGATTTCAGCGGTTTCAGGTGGGGATCAGAAATCAGAACTTTTTTTACTGCAGTAAAATTCACATAATATAAAAGTCATGATACAAACGATTTTAAGTGTACAATTCATCAAAGGAATAGAATTGAGTGCCCAGAAGTTAACCCAGACATATATGGACAATTAACTTACTAGCCAAGAACATACAATGGAGAAAGGACAGTCTCTTCAATACTGGTTTTGGGAAAACTGGACAGCCACATGCTAGAGAATGAAACTAGAAAAAATACAAAAACACAAAAATGAACTCAAAATTGACTAAAGACTTGAATGTAAGACCTGAAACTATAAAACTCCTAGAAGAAAACATAGGCAGTAACCTCACTGATATCAGTCTTAGTGATGTTTTTATGGATCAGACTCCAAAGGCTAGGGAAACAAAAGCAAAAATAAACAAACAACAAACTAAAAAGTTTCTGCACATCAAAAGAAATCATCATCCAAATTAAAAGGCAACCTACTGAATGAGAGAAGATATTTGCAGATCTATCTATAAGGGGTTAACGTCTAAAATATATAAAGAATTCATACAACTCATCAACAACAAAACAAATAACCTGATTTAAAAAGGGGCTAAGGGGGCTTCCCTGGTGGCACAGTGGTTAAGAATCCTCCTGCCAATGCAGGGGACACGGGTTCAAGCCCTAGTCTGGGAAGACCCCACGTGCCGTGGAGCAACTAAGCCCATGTGCCACAACTACTGAGCCTGGGCTCCAGAGCCCACGAGCCACAACTACTAGCCCGTGTGCCACAACTACTGAAGCCTGCACACCTAGAGCCTGTGCTCCGCAACAAGAGAAGCCATCTCAATGAGAAACCCGCGCACCGCAATGAAGAGTAGCCCCTGCTCGCCACAACTAGAGAAAAGCCCATGTGCAGCAACGAAGACCCAATGCAGCCAAAAATAAAATAAATAAACTAATTTTTTTTAAAAAGGGGGCAAAGGACCTGAGTATATATTTTTCCAAGAAAGATATGCAGATAGCCAACAGGCACATGAAAAGATGTTCAACATCACTAATTATTGGGGAAATGCAAGTTAAAACCACAATGAAATATCATCTCACATCTGTTAGAAAGGCTGTTCTTGAAAAGACAAGAAACAACAAATGTTGGTGAGGATGTGGAGGAAAAGGGACCCTCGTACAATGTTGATCGGAATGTAAATTGGTGCAGACACTATGGAAAACATTGTCGAGATTTCTCAAAAAATTAAGACTAGACCTACCATAGGATCCAGCTATTCTACTTCTGGTAACACTAATTCGGAAAGACATATGCACCCCTATGTTTATTGCAGCATTATTTACAGTAGCCAAGATATGGAAACAATCTAAGTGTCCATCAATGGAGGAATGGATAAAGATGTGGTATATATTTATACAACATAATATTCCTCAACCATAAAAAAAAAAAAAATGAAATCCTGACATTTGGGACAACATGGACGGACCTTGAAGGCATTATGCTCAGTGAAATAAGTCAGACAGAGAAAGACAAATACCGTATTTGTACAGTAAAATACAAATACTGTATTTTATTCATACTTGGAATCTAAAAGTACAAACAAACAAGCAAAATAAAGCAAAAACAAACTCATAGATACAGAGAAGAGATTAGTGGTTACCAGAGAAGAAGGGGCTTGGTGGGAGGGGTGGGCACAACGGGTGAAGGAGGTCAGCTGCATGGTGATGGATGGTAACTTGACTTGTGGTGGTGATCACTCTGTAGTGTATACAGATGTCACATTGCAGTGCTGTGCACCTGAAACTTACATAATATAAATAAATAAATCTGAGTTGTTTTCTTTATACACATTTAAGAAATAAAATAGAGTGTAAAATTCAGTGGCATTCAGTACATTCACAATGTTCGACCACCACCACATCTATCTGGTTCCAAAACATTTTCCTCACCCCCAAGGAACCCTATACCCATTAGCAGTCATTCTCCCACCCCCCAGCCTTTGACTGTCACTGATCTACTTTCTATGTCTATGGCTTTATCTGTCCTGGACATTTCATATAAGTAGACTTACCAGTGGTCTTTGTGTCTGACTTCTTTAACAGCATAATGTTTTCAAGGTTTACAGCATGTAAAAATACTTCATTCTTTGTTATGGCTGCATAATATTCCATTGCATATCACATTTTGTTTATCCATTCATCTGTTAATAGACCTTTAGGTTGTTTCCTCCTTTTGTCTATTGTGAATCATGTTGCTGTGAACATCAGTGTACAAGTTTTGTTTGAATTCCAATTTTTAATTCTTTATATATAGTCTTAAGAGTGGAATTGCTGGGTCACATAGTAACTCTATGTTCAATTTAATGTTTTCCACAGCAGCTAGACCATTTTACACTGCCATGGCATCAGGAATTTTTAAAGGCCCCCTGATGATTCCAACATGTAGTCAAAGCTAAGAACTTCTGTCTTAGTGAATCTTTTTTTTTTAATAAATTTATTTATTTTTGGCTGCACTGGGTCTTCATCGCTGCACGCAGGCTTTTCTAGTTGCGGCGAGCGGAGGATATTCTTAATTGCAGTGTGCAGGCTTCTCATGGCGGTGGCTTCTCTTGTTGCAGAGCACGGGCTCTAGGCGCACGGGCTTCAGTAGTTGTGGCACACGAGCTCAGTAGTTGTGGCTCATGGGCTCTAGAGCGCACACTCAGTAGTTGTGGTGCACGGGCTTAGCTGCTCTGTGGCATGTGGGATCTTCCCGGACCAGGGCTCGAACCTGTGTCCCCTGCGTTGGCAGGCAGATTCTCAACCACTGCGCCACCAGGGAAGCCCCAGTAATTCTATTTTTAATTTTTTGAGGAACTACCATACTGTTTTCCATAGTGGCTGCACCAATTTACATTCCCATTAACAGTGCACAAGGGTTCCCTTTTCTCCACGCCTTCTCCAACACTTGATATTTCTTATCTTTTTCATAACAGCCACTCTAATAGGTGTGAGGTGATGTCTCATTGTGGTTTTGACTTGCATTCCCTTGATGATTAGTGTCATTGAGCACTTTTTCATGTCCCTGTCGGCCATCTGTATGTCTTCTTTGGATAAAATGTCTGTTTCAGTCCTTTGCCCAATTTTTAATTGGATTATTTGTTCTTTGGCCATTGAGTTGTATGAGTTCCTTATGTGCTTTACGTATAAACCCCTTATCAGATATATGGTTTGCAACTATTTTCTCCCATTCCATAGGTTGCCTTTTTCACTTTCACTTTCCTTTACTGTGCAAAAGCTTTTTAGTGATATAGTCCCACTTGTTCTTTGTTTTTGTTGTCTATGCTTTTGGTATCATATCCAAAAACATCATTGCCAAGACCAATGTCAATGGAATTTTTCCCTTTGTTTTTTTCTAAAAGTTTTACAGTTTCAGGTCTTACATATACTTTAATCCATTTCAAGTTCATCTTTGTGAGTGGTGTTAAGACAGGGGTCAAATTTCTTTCTTTCTTTCTTTCTTTTTTTTTTTTTACAGATGGCTATCCAGTCTTCCCAGCACCATTTATTGAAGAGATTATCCTCTCTCTATTGTGTGTACTTGGTGCCCTAGTCCAAGGTTAGTTAACCATATATGCATGAGTTTATTTCTGGGCTACGAGAAGGCCCTTTAGAGTCTGGACTTGAGTCAGGTGTTCATGGGGATCCACTGAAGAATTTTAAGGGAGTCAAGTTTAAAGCTCCCAGAACATTAAGTTTGAAGACTACGTGTCCAGTGGTCTCAGACTACCAATGATGAGACGAAAGCCCTGAGAGGGCAAGAAATCACCCAAGGTCACACAGCAAAAGGGCTCAAGAGAAAAAGACCTCACACACAGGTTTTCTGTCCCCCAGCCCAGCACTGTTTGTTGAAACGAGCCATCCCACCTTGCCTCTCCTCCCCTCACCAATGCCAGCTCCAGGTCCTCATTGGTGAACATAATTGTTTAACAAACTTCTTTTAAGGTTTTCTCCTAATTTGGATGATCTTCATTTCTTTCTCCTGAAAATCCTCTGACAGTCCACTGAGAAGGGCTGAATATTCATATCACCCCGGTTGTTCAAACAGGAGCCACTCTTTAATTTACTTACTTTAACCCTGATTCTGCTCTTTTTCATTCAGAGTCCCCTGGATTTGAGACTTGGGTGAAAGATAGAAGCTTTAATTGTCTTGACCATGATAAAGATCTCTCACAGATCTTCATCATTTGGGGGCTTTGTGGGATCCCACAGGTCACAGGAAGCCAAATGACTTCACACACACCCTTTCCAACCAGGAGCCTCCAAAGTCCAGTTCCCAGCACCAGTGCCCCCCCACACACACACACAGTCAGATGCCAGGGCATCCTCTGGCCAAGTCCAGCTCTACCCAGCTCAGCTCATGGCTCATGAGTACCAGACCTGGGCTGGGCTTGGGGATCATAAAAAGAAATAAAAGAGTCTCTGTGACAAGCATTTTGGAGCATCTCCCCAAGTCATAGGCACATAGATGGGTAAACAGTGAGGGGGACACATGGTACAAGTCCAGGGGGAGGCAGCATAGGGGAGAGTGATTATTTTAGCCCTGGGCTATCAAAAAAGGGAAACCTTGTGGGAGTTGAGGATGATGGACCAGGTGTGACAGACAAGTTCACAACAGAGAAGCCCTGTTTCCCAGGGGCCGATGATGACGTCCTGAGTCTCCTGGGAGTATGTGAGCCATGCCTGCTTCCAGGATGCCCTGTGTCTGGTAATGGGAGGAGATTGGGGGTGTCCCACCTGATATTAGCCAGCAGTGTAGGTTCCTGATTGAGCTCTCCCACCCAACCCCAAAAGGTAATTGGAAACAACAAGGCGGTTCCCTCATGTGGTAGTTTCAAAACCCATCTGCATTCCAATTCCAGACAAGATGGAATAAATGCATTTCTCCCTATTTCTCCTGCAAAACACAGCTAAAAATCTTGGATGTTACATATAAACCAAACATAAGCAAACTCTGGAAGGTGGAGCAAAGAAGGCTGCTAGGTACCTTGAGGAACAACACAGACATAAGATCCCGGGGTTTCTTTCTGCATCTACCCCAGACGGGGTGCTGGAGAAAGTGGCCATCCACAAGTATCAGTGGGCACAGGCAAACAAAACCCTAAGGAAAGCATCCTCTCTCTAGACAAAGGACCAGGAAAAGGTCTTAGCAAAACAGAAAACTTTGACACTATAATTGCCCTACTGCAGCCAAAGAGAAAAAAATTTGACCTCTCTCCCACCAGCAAAATGGGAAGTTAAATGGGGGCTCAGGACTTTCACACCCACCTGCAGTAATAAGTCTACCCCACACCACTGACGGTGTCACTGGTGTCTATGTGAGGATCCTGGATTTCTGCCCCCACCTGGTAGTAAGGGGGTACCCCTCCCCACCATGCTGGAGTGTGTCACAAGCGATCTAGTAGGAAGCTAGGATTTCACCACCATCTAGCAATGGGAGCTCACCCCCAACCCCTGCTCTGCAGGGTCAGGGGAGACCACCTGAAAGGTGCCCTCCCACCCTGCCAGCAAAGACTAGGCATCCCTCCCCACACAGAGTGTCCACGGGGGCCATGTGAGAACCTGGACCCCCCCCGCCTCAACAGCAACAGGACAGCCTCCTCCTATCCCACCAGCTCAGAGCCGAAGGAGGCCTGCTAGAACAGAAGGTTTAAATAAGATCCAGTCTGATAATACCCAAAGTACCCAGGGCTCAAGAACCCAGAAAATCCCAACTTGAATGAGAAAAGACGATCAAACGATACCAACACTAATATGCCACAGGTTTGTAATTAACCCGAGAAGAATTTTTAAATAGCCATGATAAACATGCTACAATGATGCTACAGAAATGCAGTTATGAACATATTTGAAATAAATGAAAAAATAGAAAATCCCAGCAAAGAAAGAGAATACCCAAAGAAGAACCAAATGGAAATTTTAGAACTGAAAAATACAATCACTGAAGAACAAATCTCAATGAATGGACTCAAAAGTAGAATGGAGAGGGCAGAGAAAGACTTGGTGAACTTGAAGATAAAATAGAAATTATACAATTTAACAGAGAGAAAATAGAGTGAAAAAAACAAAGAGTGCTCGGGGGCCTGTGGGAATACACCAAAGGTCTGACATCTGTGTCATCTGAGTCCCAGAGGGAGAAGAGATAGAGGGTTGGACTGAAAAAGTATTGAAAGAAATAATGGCTGAAATTTCCACAAATTTGGCAAAATATGTAAATCTACAGATTCAAGAAGCTAAACGAACAGAATAAACCCAAAGAAACCACGTCAAGCATATCATAATCAAATTCCAAAAACTAAAGACAAATAAAAAATCTTAAAAGCATCAAGAGAGAAACGACAACTTACCCTAAGGAATAAGTGATTCAAATGAGAGCAGATTTCTCCTCAGAAAGCATGGAGGTGAGAAAGAAGTAACACAACATAATTCAAGTGCTGAAGGAAAAGAACTGTCAACAAGAATCCTAGATTCAGGAAAAAAAAAAAGCTTTATGGAAAAGCAAGATATTCTCAAATGAAGGAAAATCAAGAGAATTTGTGCCAGCAGACTCACCCTAAAGAAAAGACTGAATAAAGTTCTTGAAACAGACAACAACATGATAAAAGAGAGAATCTTGGAAAATCAGGAAAGAAGAAAGAACAACAGACAAAATAAAAATATGTGTAAATACAATAACTTCCCTTCTTCTCTTGAGTTTCATCAATTTTTTTTTTTAAGGACTTGATCATTTTTCTTTTTTTTTAATTTATTTATTTATGGTTGTGTTGGGTCTTCGTTTCTGTGCGAGGGCTCTCTCTAGTTGCGGCAAGCGGGGGCCACTCTTCATCGCAGTGCGCGAGCCTCTCACTATCGCGGCCTCTCTTGCTGCGGAGCACAGGCTCCAGACACGCAGGCTCAGTAATTATGGCTCACGGGCCCAGTTGCTCCGCGGCATGTGGGATCTTCCCAGACCAGGGCTCGAACCCGTGTACCCTGCATTGGCAGGCAGACTCTCAACCACTGCGCCACCAGGGAAGCCCAGAGTTTCATCAATGTTTGATGGTTAAAACAAGACCTCCATCATGGTCTGATATGGTTATCAATGTATGCAGAGGAAATATTTTTAAATTATGTTATAAATGGGGGAGGATAAAGGGGCTTGAAAGGAAGAAAGTTTGGTACATTTCATTTACACTAGTAAAGTGTTGATACAGTAGACTGAAATTTGTAGCACTAAATGCTTACATTAGAAAAGAGAAAAAGACTCAACTCAATAAACTAAGCTCCCAGCCCTAGAAACTAGAAAAAATTTTAAAAGAGCAAAATAAACCCAAGCAAGCAGAAGGAAGGAAATACCAAAGGTAAGAGCAGAAGTCAATGAAACTGAAAACAAAACAGTAGAGAAAATCAATGAACCAAAAAGCCAGTTCTTTGAAAAGATCAATAAAATTGACAAAGCTTTACCAAGACTGACCAAAAACAAAAAGAGAAAAGAGAAAAATTACCACTATCAGGAATGTTACAGGAGCTATCACCACCAGGACCAGAAACTGTAGCCATCAAAAGTATAATAAAGGAATACAGTGGAAAACTCTCCACACATAAATATACAATGTAGGTGGCACAGACCACTTCCTCAAAAAGCCACAAAGTGCCCCAACTCACTTAACATGAAGTAGATAATTTGAATAGCTGTGTAATCCTTAAAGAAATTGAATTTTTAAGTTAAAACTCCCAAAAAAGAAATCTGCTTTCCTAGATGGTTTCACTGGAGAATTCTACCAAATACTTAAAGAATTAACACCAATTCCACACAATCTTTTCCAGAAAATAGAAGAGGAAGGAATATTTCCCAACTAATTTCGAGGCCGGTATTAACAAAATAAGACAAAAAGAGTACACAAAAATAATTACAGTCCGATATTCCTCATGAACATAGATACAAAAATCCTTAACACAATATTAACTAATAGAATTCATAAATAAACCCAATAAAAAGAATTCTACACCATGATCAAAGGGGGGTTATTCCAGGTATGCAAGGCTGGTCAATATTTGAAAACCAATCAATATTAATTTACCATATTAATAGACTAAAGAAGAAAAATCACATGATCATGTATCAGTTGATACAGAAAAAGACCTTGTCAAAATCCAATACCAACTAATGATAAAAACTCTCAAAAAACCAAGACCAGAGGGAAATTTCCTCAACTTGAAAAAAATTATCTATAAAAACCCTGTAGCTAACATTAAACCTAATGGTGAAAGACTAAATGCTTTCCCCCTAAAATTGGAACAAAGCAAGGATGGTCACTCACCACTGCTATTCAACATCATACTGTAAGTTGTAGCCAGTGCGACAAGGGAAGGGAAGGGAAGGGAAGGGAAGGGAAGGGAAGGGAAGGGAAGGGAAAGGAAGGGAAGGGAAGGAAAAGGAAGGGAAGGGAAGGGAAAGGAGGGGAAGGGATGCAGATCAGAAAAGAAGAAGTAAGTTATTTACAAGTACCATAATGGTCTAGGCAGAAAAGCTCAAGGAATGTACAGAACCACTGCTAGAACTCATAAGTGATTTCAGCAAGGTTGCAGGATATAAGCTCAACCTACAAAAACCAACTGTATTTCTAGATACTGGTAATGAACACATGGAAATCAAAACTAAAAATACAATACCGTTTACAACTGTGCAAAAAAATGAAATATGTGTAAATCTATAAAACAGGTACTTGATTTGTAACTGAAAAATACAAAACACTGATGAAAGAAATCAAAATCTGAAATGAAGAGACATACAGTGTTCATAGATTAAGTCAATTGAGTAAAGATGTCAATTCTCCCCAAATTGATCTATAGGTTTAATGCAACTCCTATCAAAATCCCAGCAAGAATTTTTGAAGACATAGACAAGATTATTCTAAATTTTATTTGGAAAGGCAAAGGAATCAGAATAGCTAAAACAGTTTTGAAAAGAAGAATACTGTGGAAGGAAACACTCTACAGGCATCAAGACCGTGTAGTATGGGCACAGGGACAGACACAAAACAGGTGAACAGAATAGAGAACTCCAAAATACACCCACACAATAACAGATAAATGATTTCTGACAAAAGTACAAAAGTAATGGATGAAAGCGTCTTTCAACAAACGGTGCTGGAGAAATTACATATCCATAACCACAGAAAGAAAAAGAAAAACACCTTGACCTATACCTCCTGCTTAACTCGAAACAGATTTAAATGTAAACATAAAACTATAAAACTTTTAGAAGATACCATAGGAGAAAATCTTCAGGACCTAGGACTTGGGGAACAGTTAGACTTGTCCCCAAAAGCACCATTCATAACAGAGAAAACATGATAAACCCTACTTCATCAGATTTTAAAACTTTTGCTCTGTGAATGACAAAAACGAGCTAGACTGAGAGAAAATATTTGCAAACCCCATATCTGACAAATATCTTGCTTCTAGACTATATAATGAACACTTTTTTTCAATAGAGTTGACATGGGGGTTGGGAGGGATGTCAACAAAAATCAAGTAAATAAATAAAGAAAAAATTTTAAAAGTGATATGAAAGAATAAAGAAAGGCTAAAGAATGCTATTCATATATAATTTATAAAACGTTAAGTTTAAAAACTTTTTAAGTATATAAGTTATATAGGTATAAATATATAGAAATTATGTATATAATTTCAGTAGTAAAAATAACAATCCAATTCAAAAATGGGCAAAAAACATGAAGACACATTTCACAGAACAGGATATACAGACAGCAAATAAGCATAGAAAAGATGTTCAGGACACTCACCCTTGGGGAGACTCAGTCAAGACCAGGACAGCTAGTCACCCCCTGCATGGTCTCCCCCCCACCCCGACCACAAGGTCGCAGTTGCCCACCCACTGGAAAGTAGAAATGAAGGGAATGAAGAGGCCCTCTGTGACCATCATCATAGTGGGCGGGAGAAAACACCAGGGACCAAGGAAGCCAGTCCAAGCCCTGCCGCAGGACCAGCAATGCCCTTCCATCCATTTACATTTTTACCACGCGGGCAGGGCTGGGTGCCAGCAGCTCTCCCGTCCTGGCTGGCAGCCTCCCAGCATGCCTAATCTTTTTCCATGACTGTTTTTTAAAGCAAATTAATAACCTGGCCCCAGAAAAAAAAACAAGAACAAAAACACAAGTTCCTTTTCTTTTCTTTTTTCTTTTTTTTTTTTTTGGCCACATGGCTCTGGCATGTGGAATCTTAGTTCCCCGACCGGGGATGGAACCCATGCCCCCTGCAGTGGAAGCGCAGAGTCCTAACCACTGGACCGCCAGGGAAGTCCAAAGCGCAAGTTTCAAGTGCTGAATGTGCTGTCGTAAGGATGCTTGGCAGGAGATGCTGTGCTTCCTACCTAGAGAGAAATGGGCCAGAACTGGGCCAGATGTGCAGCCGGCCCCACTGGAAGTGGGAAGGAATGGGGGAGTTGGTGCTCGGACAGACAGAGGCCCAGAGCCACCCCCGGCGAGCCTGGTGGGAGGAGCAGGAGACGTCTGAGCCCAGATTCTGGCAGAGAGGTTTCGCTGCCATGTGACCTGGGGGTCCTTTCTTCCTTCCTGGGAAGCAGCCATGACGAAAGACCCTTGCACTTAGCTGCACCGACACAAGACACAAGCTGTTAGCTGCACCGACACAAGACACAAGCTGGAGGTGGTCGAGGACAGGCAGTGAAAACTTCCTGGAATGTACTTCTGCATTCTTTTCATTCAATAGCATTTGTCAGGCACTGAGGCACCCCCTCTGTCTGGTATTTTAATCCCGTGGTTTTGAAGATGAGAATACTGGGGTCAGAGAGCATAAGCCGCCAGTTTATCCCAGGGCTAGAGGAAGGCAGTACTGGAAGCCAGATCCTCAGCCCCCCAAGGCCTATCCAGTGGCCTTAGCCTCGGAGAAAAAAGCAAGGAAGGATGGACAGAGTCAGGACCTACCCACTCCCAGGTCCCTGCAAAATGCCCCAGCACTTTCTGCTCTACAGGAAAGCTTGTCAACTCCAACCCTTGTGAGGACCCATTTAAGAATATTCAAAAGATGAAGATACGCACTTTCCAACCAAAACCTTTAATGAAATCATCCCTGGCAGCATAAAAGGGTTCTTTGCTTTCAAAATTCTTTTTGTAACAAAGGTCCTCCTCTAATGCACTTACACTTTGAGCCAATGTCCTAAATTCTTATTTTTTGGGCCAAGCTCTCCAAAAGCTTGTGTGATCCAAGACTGTAGGCCCTGCGAGGAGTTCTGTCCAGCTGCCCCTCTCCTGAGACCCCAGCGTGGAGGACTCCCAGCAAGGATCCGATCAAGAGCCCTCTCTGGCGCTTGTTACCCCTAGAGAAACCCTAACTTCCCGGACAGTCAAACCCAGCCTGGCTCTCTTGAGCCTGTTGCCTGCAGGGGGACGGCGTCAGCCACGCTCAATTCCCAGCAAAGGGAGGGGATGATCGTTTACTCTCTCAGCTTAGTTGAAACGTATCCAGTGCACCTTGGGAACATCTGCAACTGAAATTCAGCTGCTTAAAATCTCTCCCGTAGAAAAGGACAGAAACGCTCAAGACCAGGGGCACCAGGCTCCGGAGAAAAGCCTGACACAGACCGATCATTTGTCATCTCTCTCCTTTGCTGAAACTGTTGTCATTCCAAAACCTCAAATTGAATCAGGTTCCCTTATAGTCTTTTACATTTTGCAGTATAAAAACTGGTCCCCCCAAAAAACCTCTTTCTTGTGTGTTACCTTATTTGACTGTTAACCTTGTGAGGCAGGTATTATGAAGCCTCCCTGACAAGAGGGTACCAAGGCTCAGAGAGGTTAAGGGAAATGTCCAAGATCACACAGCAAAGTAGCAGCCTTTGGACCCACATCTGCCTCCATGCGGTGCTGGTCCCACTGCCACAAGTAAGGCCTGCCCCTACCCAGGGCCTTAACATCCTGTCCTCAGCACCAGCTGCTTTCTTTCTGAGTGGGCAGCTGGCAGGCCAAGATTTCAGTTCAGTTAATAACAGGTAAGGGAGCCCTGACTGCCACAGAGAGAACAAAAATCAAAATTAAACCAAACTATAATGGAAAAGAATATTTTTTAAAAAGAATGTATATATATGTATAACTGAATCACTTTGCTGTACAGAAAAAATTAACACCACATTGTAAATCAACTATATTTCAAAAAAAAATTAAAATTTTTAAAAAGCTAAACTAAACTAAACGTTGGGTTTCAGGCTCCCAAATTCTAGGTTGCAAAGAGCAAAGGAGAGCCTCATTTACAAGGTCCAATCCTCACTTCTGATTAGTCTCATGAGCGTGCTGACAGCTTGTGAAAAGGGACCCTCAGGTGAATCTCTTTTGCTAATTGCTGATCTGGCCCAAGGTCAGCGTGGGGATCCCCTGCAGGTCTCCTTTTCAGGTAAGCTGCACTCAACAGATATCCGGGAACTCAAGGCAAGCAGGCAAGGGGAAGACCAGGTCAGAAAACCAGAGAGAGGCCGACTCAGAAGGCTTCAAACCCTGGGGGAAGTCTGGGGGGTCTCAGAGAGAGGGAGCAATCACCCCGCAGGAAGATGGGGTGAACGGCACACACTGCCAGGCCCGGAGGGAAAACATCAGGAATGTCTCTGACTCCCGATTCACAGGGAGGGAAAGTCTCCTGATAGGGCCTTCACCGGTTGTCTGAGTCCAGGTTTCAAGTTTGGGGCACATGAAGATAGCACATCTCCTTGGAAAAGTGACTTCCTGTAAGTCCGTGGAGGACACGTGTCCGGGGTCATCTCTGGCACAGACAAGCAACAAAGGCTACTGAACGCAGGAGGGGGTGAAAACCAGCAAGCCCTGCTACCCCGGGAGGGGAGCCTTAGCAGCCGTTCTACAAGCCTCTGCCCAGAGATCCAGCCAAGAGCAGCCTGGGGCAGGGCCCCGGAGCCTTGCCAGATCCCGACTGACTTGGATTCAGGGTGGGCGGGACACCCTCAGGGGTCCCCATCCATACAGATAAGGGCCAGCCCCCGACACGTGATTTCCCCATAGACCCTTCTTACAGTTTTTTTTATTTTCATAGTCTAGGAAAGAAAATATTATGCATTTGTTTCTTATTAATTTACACTCAAACCATTAAAAACAGGTTTTACAAGAACTTTTAGCATCCACAAATCTCTCTTTTTAACCCCTTATAAGTCATTTAGTACTCCTTTCTCGAGGAAGAGGCAAATGTATTTTTGCCAAGAATAAAGTCCTCGCTTTAATTTTGGTTCAGCATTTAGTCTCAGGCTCATAAACTCCCAACAGGTCTTGGACAGGCTGAGAAAGGAGATTCTCCCCCAGCCCCAAGGCTCCAAATAATAGCCCAAGATTGTAAGCAGCAGGATTTTCACACATGGACACACAGAGCCAAACAGAACTGAGGAATAAAGACTGGATAGGCTTCTACAGGGGGGATTGGCCCCCTTCCACCAGTAGAGCCATCCTCGGGAATCTAGATGGAGATTTTCAGCTGAGGCACCTCACACCCTGGAGAGCTGCAAGCCCCTCCATGGGAGATGGAGCATGTACAGACAGGCAGTGCTGGTCAATGGAACCTGGGCTCTCCGAGTGCTGTAGGAGGTGGCAGGCAGCGTGGTGCCAAGCTGGTAACAAAGGAAGACTACGCATGTGTGGAACAAGGAGAACTCTGCTTTGTGCACAGACAAGAGAGCTTGGCCATGCAGTAGACCACGCACCCAGAGAGCCAGCACCAAAGGACCACCAAAGGGTAGGTGGAAGAAAGGTGGGCAATTTTGCTGGTGCAGATGGGTGTCATAACCCTGTAGCGATTACTGAACTGAAATTGTCCCTGATTTGTGCACACTTAGTGTTATGAACTGAATGTTAGTGTCCCCCCAAAAATTCATGTGGTGAAGCTCTAACCCCCATGTGATGGTATTTGGAGATGGGGCTTTGGTGAGGTAATTGGGGTTAGATGAGGTCATGAGGGTGGGGCCCCCATAGTGGGATCAGTGCCCTTATGAGAAGAGATCCCCCCACAGAGCTCACTCAATCTCTCTCTAAGCACACCCTGAGGAAAGGCCATGTGAGCACACAGTGAGAAAGCAGCTGTCTGCAGGCCAGGAGGAGGGCCATCACCACAACCCCACTACACTGGCACCCTGATCTCGGACTCCCAGCCTCCAGACTGTGAGAAAATAAATTTCTGTTCCTTAAGCCTCCCAGTCTGTGGTATCTTGGTATGGCAGCCCGAGCAGACCAGACACTTAGTCAGAGAGTTTTACTCCCTGCAAGTCCTAGAGTTTGCAAGCAAGCTGCTAGGACCCAAGAATGAAAACTACCAACCACGCTGAGCATAAGGCTGCAGAGTGGACAGGTGATTCTGTCCCTGTCCACAGCAGGTTTGCAATCTGCTTGTCATCCTGCCTGTGTTGCTGTTTCAGCAAGCATGTCTCCCCCTTCCCCGGCTCAGCCTACCCAGGACACAAGGTCCCTGCACCTTCACACAGCATCTCCCAGGAACCCAAGCCACCTGGTCTCTTTTCAGCATGACAGAGGGCTTCCCCAGACTGTAACTGGAGGTTCCTTTAGAATGTCCTCTGGAACTCTAACAGCACGAGGGCTGGACTTACTCCCGGAAGGCTGATTCTGTAGCTATGGGAATCTGAATTTGAAGCAAGGGCCACAGAGGTTTCTGGTGAGGAACTGCTGATGAGGTAGAAGCCTTTAGAACCACACAGACCTGACTTTGAGTCCCAGACCAGCCACTTATGAGCTCTGGGACCTTAGGCAGTTTACACAAATTTGCCGAACCTTGTTTTCTTCACACCTACATTACATTAAGAAAAAGGGAATCCTGGATGCATTCTTCTTCTTGCTGGAAGTAACCCTTTACTAATTCTTCCAGAGATGCACTGTGCACAATAGATTTCCTGGGTCCTTCTATGTCCAAAAATGTCCTTATTCTTCTATCACACAAAATTGATATATTAGCTGGGTATAAAATCCTAGACTTGGAGTTATTATTTTACTGTTTTTATTTTTGAAGGCTTTGCTCTATTTCTTATACCAGTTGTGTTAATAAGAAGACAGATGTCATCTGATTCTCATTCCTTTGTAGACAAAAAGTTTATTGTTTTCTTTGTTTTGGTTTTGCTTTTTCTAGGAGCTTTTATGACTCATTTCGGAAATTTCGATATTGGTGACCAACTATGGGACTTTCTTAGCTGTCCCATATTGCCTCCCCTCATTTCTCTCTATTCTTTCCCTCTGGGACATCTGTATAGAGGAATACTTGAATTTCAGAACCTATCTCCATATGTCAACTTTTCTTTCATTTTCCATCTCATTATCCCTTTGTGTTCTAGTCCAGTGCTTCTTAAAATGTAATATCCATACACATTGCCTGGGAATCGTGTTCAATGCAGATTCTGATTCTGAGACTGACTGCATCTCTAACAGCATCATCTCCTGGTGATGCTGATGCTGCCAGCCTGTGGACCACACTTTGAGCAGCAAGGTTCTAGCACATTTTCTCCACTTAGTCTTCTAATCACAAGACACTCTTCAGCTCTGCCTATTCTATCATCCAACCATATACTGAATTTCTCATTGCCAAAATCTCTTAATTTATTCTTTTTCATAACCACCTGTTCTTGTTTTATGGATGTGATAGTCTCTCTTATCTACTATGTCTTTTAAAGTTCTAATTTCTTTACTATTTCATTTTCCTGGGTGTAAGTTTTTCCATTCATGTGCTCATTTCTGATGCTAATGTATCTCTGGTATTTAATGATTCTTAATGGTGTGTTTAGCTTGTAGTTGATGCACAATTACACTGTCTGCTTCATAGTTTGAGAACCTGCCTGGGAGCAGATATAGAGGTTTTGCAGTGAGGGGGGAGGGGCAAGAAGTACTATCAGGTGGAGATATCTCTACAGCTCATTCTCTAAATTTGGGTAACCCTGTTTGTTATGGGTTAAATTTTGTCCCCCCGCCAAAATTTGTATGTTGAAGTCCTAACCCCCAGTACCTGAGAATGTGACCTTATTTGGAAATAGAATTTTTACACATGTAATTAGTTAAGATGGGGTCATACTAGAGTTGGGTAGGCCCCTAATTCAATATGACTGGTGTCCTTTTGAAAAGGGGAAATTTAAACACAGACACACACACAAGGAGAGAGCCATGTGAAGGTGAAAGTAGAAATCAGGTGATGTTTCTACAGGCCAAGGAATGCCAAAGATTGCCAGCAAACCATCAGAAGCCAGGAAAGAGGCATGGAACATAATCTCTCTCACCAACTCTGCTGACAACTTGATCTAAGACTTCCAGTCTCCAGAACTGTGAGCCAAGACATTTCTGTTGTCTGAGCCACCCAATCTTTGGCCCTTTATTAGGGCAGCCCGAGCAGACTAATATACTGTTCTACCCAGGCCCCTTCGTGCACCTGGGACACAACTTGTCTCTAAACCAAGACCCCACATTCCCTGTTCCCAGTTGGAGACAGACCCCCCCACACCCATCATTGTTGCCTGGACCCTCCTGGCTGTTCCCAGTAAGGTGCTTCATGATTCCTTAGAGGTTGCACTGATCCCGGTCCCCCATCACGTTTACCCATGACCAGCACTTTCCCTCAGCCCTGACTGCACACTGGAATCAACAGCCCACAGGCTGATGGGTCCTACTCAATCCAGTGCTGTCTGGTTCCTCTTTGCAGGGATTCCTCACAATTTCTGGTCCCCTGAGAGTTCTCATTCTTTTCTTCCTTCCCTTCTTTCTTTCTTTCTTTCCTTCTTTCTTTCTTTCTTCCTTCCTTCCTTTCTTTCTTTCTTTTGAACATAACTGCATATTTAGTTAACCTCCTTTTAAAATATCTTTTTTTATAATTTCTTGAGGGTGATGCTTATTCTCAGTCCACCATTTTGAAACACAAGTTGGAAATTCTTTCCCCAGGGAGACTTAGCCCAAAACAGACTAAATTTAGAGATAAGACATATGCAAGCACTTTGTAAAATGCAAATGTGTTATCCCTAGTTGATCCCAAGTACTGTCATATGCGTCTTATCATATTAAATGCAAAGTATTTCTCTTGTCCATTGCAGCGTGTGGGATGGAGGAAGTGATGTGGAACGTAAGGCTCTATGTTTGTGGCTTGTTCTCAGGCAGGGGGTGGAGGACTGCCATGGGCCATCCCTACCCCTGCTTTCCGCATGCCTGGGGGAGTGGTGCCATGTCTGATAGCCTGGTCCCAGAAAGATAGCCACTGCCCTGCGCCTGGACCTTCTGTGACCTAGATTCTTACTACCACCCAATCCAGGGGCCGCTGAGGACAGAGCCTTGTTTCCTCTGCCTTTTGACACCCTGGAGCCAGGAGGGAGACCCCAGCACATGTATGTGCATGAGTGGACACGTGCACACACACACATTAGTACTTCCCAGTACAAGTCAGTACAAACAGCTGACATTTCACTGATTTTATTTCATCGTCTTATACCCTAAAGGGTTTTTTTTTTTAATTTTATTTATTTATTTATGGCTGTGTTGGGTCTTCATTTCTGTGCGAGGGCTTTCTCTAGTTGCGGCAAGTGGGGGCCACTCTTCATCGCGGTGCGCGGGCCTCTCACTATCGCGGCCTCTCTTGTTGCGGAGCACAGGCTCCAGACGCGCAGGCTCAGTAATTGTGGCTCACGGACTATAGTAGTTCCGCGGCATGTGGGATCTTCCCAGACCAGGGCTCGAACCCGTGTGCCCCGCATTGGCAGGCAGATTCTCAACCACTGCGCCACCAGGGAAGCCCACCCTAAAGGGTTTTAAGTCAGTTCACAAAAAGACAAAATAATATGGGATCAGACAGAGGCAAAGTGGGAATTGATCAAAAGTGGGGGACACTAGCTGGAGCCCGGAGTGAGGCAGCCCCGCCAGGAGGCCCTGGAGATCCAGACCTTCCTGATGGGCGGCCTCCACCAGAGGAAAAAGGAGACTGGTCAGCGGCACTGCTCGGTGGGGACACAACATCCGAACAATTGTTTGTTATTCTTATTTTTAAATAGGCCAGAAAAAGCATGAGTGATAATCCCAGGGAGACGCCAGGGCCTGAGGGCACTGGGGAGCCACAGTGTGGGGACACGTGTCAGGACGCCTGCCTACAGCCCCTTCCCCCAGACCTGCCCCTCCCCTGACAGCTGCATCTGCCTCCACGCTGGATGCCCACGCCTGCTCCCCCACCCCATCCATCCGCATCCCGAGCCTGAGCAAGGGGCTCTCTCACCACAAGCATCGGAGCCAAGACTCCCCTGCTCAGAGGTGCAGAGACCTCCCACTGCAGCCCAAGCTGATCCAAGCCCCCTGTGTCCTCTCCTGGCCCTCAGCCGTGCCCTCCTCGTGCCCTTGGGGCTCCAGCTCCTCCGGCTTCCCAGCTTCATCCCCCACAAGGAGCTTCCCTGTTCTGCTGGCTGACCCTCAGGACCTGCAGAGGCCCCGCAGGATCAGTGAGGACCTGTCCTTTGCAGGTAACGCTGCCACGGCCCAGCCGGCAGTAGATGACGCCTGGCATCCAACATGTGCTCCGTAAATACGCACCCAAGGATTACAGTGTTTCCCAGAACCCGGCACAGCCCTGCATACAGTAAACGCTCAACAAGTGCAGCTGGACGCACAAGAACACACTCCACCCAGGGTGCTGCAGGCACTCGGGAGGGCGCCCTCGGTTCTCCAAGGGAAGGGCATGCGAATGTGCGGAGCGAGGCCCGGGCCAGCCTCCCGCGGAGGTGGCCCGTGAGCTGGGACAAGAGGGGGAGGCCTTCCAGGCGGAGAGAACAGGAAGGGCAAAGCCCAGAGGACACAGCCTGCTCAGGGGCAGCTCCCACCCGTATCCCGTTGCTGTCTTATCCTCATCTTACAGCGATAAAAGCCAGCGGTTCATTGGTGATGTTTGCAAGCCTTGAAATCAGTCACAGTTGAATTCAGAAATTGCCAAACGCTGCAAATTATACAACAGATAGCCCCCCATCATGCTGCGCCTTCCCTCATGCCTTTGCTTTTCTAGGAAAGTTAAACATTTGAGAAGAACAGGCATTATCAACCCATTTTCCAATGAGAATATTAACTTTAGAAGTGCAGGCATGTTGTGGGATAGAAATGGATTATAAAACATGAATTCTGACGCATCTGGGGCCTCCTCTACCAAGGAGCCCAGCAGGGAAATCTTCCCATCTCGTTGGACCTTCCTTCTCTAAGCCAGTGGCTTTAGACGACCAGGAACTCCTCCAGATTTTCTCATCTGTGGTAGGTTGCATTTTCCAAGATGCTGCAACACTGTCTCTGGTCGCACGTGCTCGTCTTGGCTTGGGATCCTGACACTCCTCCCATCAGATCATGGTGGGTCTCCATCTCCCTCCAATAAACTCCAGGCGGATCCGTGGGACCACCTCAAGCAATGTTGGACTGTGGACCTGACACTGTGTAATGTCCAAGGCTGTGTCATGAAAATGCCAGGCACTAGAAGTGCCTGTTCTCTCAGGTCCTCTTCCCTCTGGGAACCCAGCCACCATGCTGTAGGGAGAGGCCCACATGGAGAAGAAGCGGGGCCACTGATCCTCACCCCAATCAAGCGCCAGCACCGACCTCACCAGTCATACAGCTGAGCCCCCTGCAAGTAGCCCCAAGCCGAACCCCTCCAGCTGGAGCCACGTGGAGCAGAGATGAGCGGCCCCAGCTGAGCCCTGCCCAAGCGGCAGATTCCTGAGTAAAATACACAACTGTTCTGCTTCAGCCACTAAGGTTTGGAATGGTTTGTTAAGTAGCAAACTATAACTAGGATGATAGTCCTCCTCAGGAAATTAGGAAGAAATAATAATACCCTCCGCATAGGGTTGCTATGAGGGTCCGTGAGGTAAGGTGTGGTAAGTGCCGAGCCCAGCACCTGGCTCCTGGCAAGTGCTCAGCAAACATGTGTCCCCACCTGCACCCCTGCACCCCAGGACTCCTGTGCCCTGCCGCCCCTGTGCTCCATCAGGCTTGCCTGAAGACAGATTTTGTCCTAGGACAAGTTGCAGACTGTTCTGCCCTAGTCTGGTTCATAATAAACCTTTGTCTTTCAGAGACAGAAAGATCTCAGGGATCTCCATGCAGGTCAACAGACCATCTGCTTCCGAATACAGATTTTCCTGCCCAGATCAGAATCAGAACCACGGGAGGGCCCAGGAGTCTGTATTTTCCACAGGATTCCGGCGCATATGCGCGCACACGCACACACACTGACTCTTCTGCAATCTGCAGTCTACCCTCCACCCAAAGCCAGGTGGGCTCAGCTGTGTCGAAATCCCACTGCACTAGGGCCACCTGCAATGGGCCAAACAGCCAGACCAAGGAGTTCACCTGGGACAGGGAGGGGTGGTGACAGCCCAAGCCTGAAGTCAGGCCAGTTTAAGCTCGGAACCGACTTCTCCACGTGATCTGCGTGTCCTTAGGCTTCTCGGGGCCTCACTCGGCTTGTCTGTACACTGGGATGAGCCTCTTGGGATGCCCGTCAAATGAGATGATGCATAAACCTCCCGGCACGGAGAGGACGTCTGGCAGGTATCAGGGTCCCCTCCCCATCTTGCAGGTCCCTGTGGGCTTTCCAGAGGACTTGCCATTATGACAGGCACCATCACCTGCTTTGACGTGGAGCTGCTGGCGTCCACCTCTCTCCCTAGAGTGGTTTTCAGCCTGGGACCGTGTTAGAGTCACTGGGGGACTTTTAACAATGCCAGGACCCAGGCCCACCCAGATCAAGGGAGTCAGCGTGTCCAAAGGGGTGTTTAAAAAACACCCAAGTGATTTTAATGTGCCCCCAAAGTGGCCCTAAAGTATGCACCTGTGGAGCGCAGTTACATATTTTATTCACCCTCAGGGCCTCCACACCTAGGCGAAAGCTTTTGCACTGCATATAAAAATAGTAGTTGAGATGAGGTCAGGTCAGAGCAGAGCAGAAAGAGACCTTCCCAACTCCCCTATGTTGGGGGTGCACCTTGATTTCTTGTGGGTCAGGCACTGCTTAACACTGGGCTTCCCGGGCTCTCGGAAGTCTATGCACCTACCCTCGGACCCCAGTGCGAATGGGCCTGAGCGTGGCATCCTTCCTCGATGCGGCCAGCGAGCCCTGGCAGCAAAGGATGTTCACAGAGGGGTCTGCAGTGCTTTCCTCCCAGGCCCCCAGCGGAGGGGTGCAGACGTTCACAGCTCAGGCCCACGCCGTGGCCTCAGTGTAAGGAACATGGTGGTGACATATTTTTGTGAAGTTGGGATGCTCCCATCTTACTCTGTGGCCTCGGGTTTTGAGCAAAGAATAAGGACCCCCGGTGGGAGAGACAGTGTTCGGATTGCCAAACACCTCTCCCTTTGCTCTGCACATGCGGCCAGACTCAAGTAGGCAGCAAACCCTGAGGGGGCCACGTGGGCAGCCCTGAAACACCCCTGCACACTCCATCCCCCCGTGGCTGTCACGGAAGCTGCTGCGTGGACACGACGGCAGAGCGCTGGCGGAAGGCCCCAAGCCCCTCCCTCGGAGAGGAGCCGACGGCCTATCAAAATGCCATCTGGGACCCTCTGTGACTGAGAAATGATTGTCCCTGGATGAGGCCACTGCGATCCGGGATGTATTAACACCTCTATCACCGCGAGTGTTTCCTTAACTAGTCATCAATCCAAACAGCATCACAAGGGGCAGGTGAGTTGAATTATGTGGTCGTCTCGACACGGGGATGCTGGCAGCCACTACAGTAGGAGTCACCCCTTGGCTGCTGATCTGTGTCTGTCCCCAGGACGTACTGAGGAGTGAAAAAAGCAAGGCGCAGCCCCTTGCGTATGGAAAACGGGCAAGAAGAGCACATTAGCTCGTACAGGAATGGAACACTTCCGGAAGGACGCGGAAGTCGGCGATAGAGACACCTCAGATGGGAGTGAATTGCGGGTCGGGGTGAGAGGGCGACTTCTCATCCACCTTCTGACTGCCATGCAATTGTTTTCACCATGTCTAGGTATTCGCTGTTCAAAACAAAACAAGTAAATGTTTTTTAGTTTATGTTTTTGAAGTAGAGTTGATGTACAATGTTGTGTTACTTTCTACTGTACAGCAAACTCATTCGGTTATGCATATATGTACATTCGTTTTCATATTCTTTTCCATTACGGTTTATCACAGGATATTGAATTGAGTGAAAACAATTTTTAAAACAATATTTTTAAGCAAAAAGAGCTTTTAATATAAACATATAGAATGTATAAAAATATTTTTTGTCAACAGAATTTTTTCAACAGTAAAAAAAATTTATCCAATGAGGAACCTGCATGACACATTGTTCAGTAAAGCAAGTCAAACATTTTAAAAATAGAATAAAGGGCACAACTGAAGAGAAGGCTTCCCCACATCTGGCCCTCCTGGCCCACATCTGGAAGTGCCTCCAACCAGCCCACGGGGACCCTGCACCTAAACCGCCCCACACGTGGCCAGCCACCCACCGAGCACACCTGTTACCAGCTTTGCCCACCTGTTTGCTGAACACAAATGGGGGCTCCGTTAGTATAGCCAGGAGCCCTTTTGTTTATAGAAAAAAATCATGAGATTGTTGGGCTAAAGGATAAACATTAGAAGGACTAATATTAACAATGGCTTTCCAGGTCCTCTTATAAACACTTCACATGTACTAATTCACATAGTCCTTGATGGAGGAAATTGAGGCACAGAAAGGTTAAGTAATGTGCCCGAGAGCACACAGCTAGTGCAAGGCCAACCCAGCTCCAAACCCTGGCCCAGCCTAAGGCCCACACTCTGAAGGTAGCCGGTCACCGGTCAGCATCGTGATGACAAATGAAGCTCAAAGTTGCGTTAGTAAGTGAAATATGAGGGAGACGTGCTCCCAGGAGCTCCAGAACCTCACCATGGAGCGTCCTGGTCAACAACAGTGAGCTCTGTTTAAACTTCGTCTCCACCTGTGAGTAGCTGTGCAGCCTTGGACAAGTCCCTCAACCTCTCTGGACTTTGGTTTCCTCATCCACAAAATGGGGAGAATAATAGGTACCTGGTCAAATCACTGTGGGAACTGAGTCAGACAAGGCCATGCATTAAATTAGTCAGCCGGTGCTGCACACAGCAGGTGTTTAATGAATGCAGGGTTATCTAGAGTGGTCCTTACCGTTTTCAAACAGGAGCTGTCATCTGTGTCTAAGAGGCTTTCACCCCCCACCCAGAGAGGCCCACGTGCTCAGAGCCATCAGGGACCCTTGGGCACAGCCATCAGGAAGCACAGGCTCTGCAGGACAGGGCAGCAGCTGCATGAGAGCCCCGGGTACCAGGCAGGGGCGAAGGGAACACGGGGCCTTCCAAGGACTGACAGCAGTCACCGCAGGGAGGAGTGAGGGGAACGCACACCGTCCCCTGTAGTTCAATTCCCCTGTGAGTCTCAGTCCCATTTTACAGATGAGGAACTAAACGGCTGAGCTCTTAAAGCCAGAGTGAGAAGCTCTGTCCTGGCAGGGGCTCCCATGTCTGGCTGTGCTGGCGTGGCATCTTCACCATGAAGACGCCAGCTATCACGACTCTGGGGCTCACAGAGACCCCTCCCCAGGACAGCTGCACCCCAGAGGCACGGCGTGGCTCTCCTCTGTGACAGAGTCGGCTGGGGGAATTTGCTGGTGGCACCCACGCTATGGGGTCCGCAGTTCACCGCACAGCCTGTGCCAGCAGCACTTGTGTGGGAGGGAGAGGAATGGGACCTGCACACGTGCAAAAGAGGTCCCAGGGAGCTCCTGTAGGTGGCGGGGGTGCTGCAGAAGGGAAGGCTGGGGGCGGGTCCCCGCAGCCACGGTGGAGAGAGCAAAGCGCAGGGCGTGAGGCCGCACAGGGGACGACCCTCGCGCCCACCCCCAGCAGGGACTTTGCCTGAGAGTTGACAAGATGCTCAGGTACTGAAACAACAAGAACGCCCAACAATAGAGGTCGATCAGTGTGTTATAGTACATCCCTAGGGGAAGTACCATGCAGCTTTAAAATATTACTTAATGAATTTTCATGCCAGCCCAATGCTCTCCATCAAGTGTGCGCCTTCTCCACGCCATAAACTCTATGGTACATGGCTACTGGGTATCTGGGGACAAGACCTGAGGATGTGGAGGAGGGGACCAGAGAAGCTGGCTGAGCCCCCCGCGAGTCCCTCTAGCCAGCCCCCGCCTTGCCCTGGACCCCTGGAACGTAACCCCAGGACAGCCCTCCACTGGGTTTCAGGAGGGACTGAGAAGGAGAAGTCTCTCCAGGGTTCCACAGAGACCTCGGTGCAGCCACTGAAGTCGTGCATTTACCCAGGATGGGCTTGTGGGCTCCAGTTCAGTCAGGGACCGTCCACAGACCTCAGTGTCGAGGCTTTGAACCAAGCTGAGGCCCACGGTGGAGAGAGCCAGGCCTCGTCCACCACCAAAGCCTTCAAAGGCTGGTGGGAAGTGTCCGCTGTTAATTTCAACCACATGGCCCATTAAGTTCTACATAGCCTCTTGCAAAAATGTTTTCCTCTCTTGATTTAATAAAAGCTGGAGCAGTGCCATCCTTGCTAGAGAGGCTGGGACTCAGCTCCATGAAGGGAGGGCAAGCTGCCTGCACCCACAGACCAGGCCACGGACCCTCCGTCTCCCCCCCCAGATGGCACCTCCCGGCGGGCTGTGACGAAGCTTACACCAAGCTGTCCCTCGGCGCTGTGGTTTCGCGCTTCCCTTTCTCCTCCCCCACCTTCTTGGAGCACGTTGGGGTAGAGAAAGAGGGGCACAGAGACGAAAGGGCACAGCAGCCCTGTTCCCTGGAACCCAAGCTCCAGGAAAGGCCCCCCAAAAGGCACAGTGGACACGCCCCACAGCCAGCCTTCCCGCCGCCCTCTGGTCCAGGCCACTCTTCCCAGGGCCTGGGATGGTTACCCCCAAACTCCAGTGGGGTTTTTACTCAAAAGGCAAGTCTGCCCTCCTCTCACTCAGGAGCCTGGTCCCACCACTCCTCTGCGACAAGGGACAGTTCCCTGCCCACATCCTAGTTGACGCTCAGCAGCATTAAACAAAACAGATCCTTTCCTCCTTCTGGAAGAGCACAGCTCTCCCAGCATCTGGAGAGCAGATCTCCTCCTCAGAGCCAGCGCGCCCAGCCAGCTGCTGGGAAGACGGGCTCGGAGCTGCACCCCCACCAGCCGCTGCCCCCAGGCCCAGAGACCCACCTCACCCAGGCTGCACTCCTGCCACGGGCCGCCTGGAGGCGAGGCGCAGAGGCTCAGCCTCTAGCCTCCACGCGGGAACGAGGGCCGCCCCGCCCTGCAACCCCCACAGGGCGGGCCGAGGCCTCCGCTGCAGCCTCGCTTCAGCCAGCGCCTCCCTCCAACCGCTCTCCCTGTGCTCCCCCCCCACCCCCCGCCAGAAGGAATCTGCCGGGGGCCCATGTCACCGGGAGGGCGTGGGCACCCCGCCCGTGGCTGAGGAGGACCAGGGCCTTGAGGAGCTCAGGGCTGGCTGTCCACACGGCCTGACAGCACGAGGTGTTGCTGCAGCACCACGCTCCCTGGGAGCCGTGGAGAGACCGGAGTCCACTCGGCAGAGGCAGGAGGCAGCACCCAGCATCAGAAGCCAGGTGTGCACGCTGGCGCCACGAGATCCAAGTGGTGGCCCACGGCACCGGGACGGCAGAGAGCTACGGAGACAGAGGACACGGAGTTCCCGGGGCTAGAGGGGCGGGCCCAGATGGCAACCGCTCAGTTTATACAATCAGAATAAATCAGGGTTGGAAGATCAAAGACTGAGGACAAAGGCTCCACTAGAAAGCTCCAATCCCATGCCCAGGGTCAGGTCCTAAGCCAGAACCACTGACTGGAGGAGAGATTGCGCCTCCAGAAGGAAGGTCCCCAAGCCCACGGCAAGGATGGCCAGCTGTCTTCCTCTGTCCTTCCCCAGGGGGCCTACAGCCATTCACCTGGGTAAGCACGTGCTGGGGAGATGGGAATGCCAGGGCCTCTGGGATCGTTAGACGTGGCTTCTAGGAATGTGTCCCCCTGTCAGAGTGGGGTGTGCAGGGACCAGCCGTCAGCAGAGTCCCAGCCCCGCGCGGCTCACACGGGGTGCACAGCATCCCTGCACTGGCCTATTGGTCTCCAGCTCCAAGTGCTGGGGGCCCCAGCGTGTTCTCCACGCCCCTGTCTTTTCTCTCCAAGCCCTCCCTGCTGCCAAGAACTGTCCTCGATAAAGGCCAATTCTCTTCCACTTCCTGAACTGGCCCTTTCCTCTCTGCTTCCTTCTCCTTCTCAAGAACCAAAGCCTCCAAGGCCCACTTCTCTGTTTCTGAGGAAAGCTGTTAGGGTGTGGACATCGATAGTCACCTCCGCATTGTAAAAACATAGAGGGAAGGCAATGTCGTAGTCCAAGAAAAGACTTTCTAATGGTGAACTTCAGGCAAAAAGGCAGAGCCACGAGGCAGTCAGGTGCTGTTGGGCAAAGAATTGCTTCCATATTTCTTTCAATGAGCACTAAATCAACATCTGGGAGGGGGGAAACTTTGGCCTTACACTCTCCTGACACCCTGTGCATATCTCTAGCACCGTGTTATTTAAAAGCATCTTACTGGGATGGTGAGCGGCCCCAGCAGCCCCGAGGAGCTCAGTGCTGGCTGTCTACACAGGCCTGACAGCAGGAGATGCTGCTATAGAAGCAGGCTCCCTGGGAGCCGTGGAGAGACCGGTGTTTCCTGCTACCTTTCCTGCGCCCCTTCCTAACTGGGAGCTTGCTCAGGGCAGCTGTACGACCGATCACTCTCTGGACTTTAACCTCCAACCAAGCACTGAACAGGCGCCCCGGGCCTGGATGAAGGGACAGAAATAGCAGGTGGGGTCCAGCGCCTCCGGGCCTCCCTCCCAGCCCGGAGGACACAACATAATCACGGCGTGCGGTTGCCACGGCCCACGTCTGTGTCCTGCACCGGGGTCTGCGGGCTGGGAGCTCTCGGGGGCCGGCGTGCCCAGGCCAGCCTGGCTTCTGTGGCAACCCCAGCCCAGGTCCTGGTACCCAGAAAGTGCTGGGGGAGTAGTCTAGTGGCTGGGATCCTACCAGATACGTAAGGAATTACGCCCTTCCCTGAGGCTTCATTCTGAAAATATATTTAGTAACTTCTAAACAAAGCACACCAACCCACCCAGTTTTATTTGTTTAGTTAAATTAATTCTATTTTAATATTTCCATTAGCCATTTAATTTATTCTAAAACCTGGCACTGCAAAGTAATAAAACCCCTCAAATATTGACAGAGAGTAAAGTAAATGTCGCCCAGCTACAACCATCTGTCTTTCCTCCGAATTCCTCAAGATGGAGGGTGTGCTGCCATCATTTATTTATGAGCCTGCCTGGGCCCGTGGCGTCTGCTCTCAGCCCTCTCCCAGTCCCTGAGCCAGGGCTGCTGGATAGAACGCTCCGGAGCTGGTCACAGGGTGAGAGGGAAAGGAGGAAATGGCCTGGAGCGGAAACGAGAAAATCTACATAGCAGACAGAGATGGGGTGAGCCTGGCTGAAATCTAAAAGCTCGCTGTTCCCTGCCCCCGGCCCCAAGCCAGAGCCCTCTGATGTCCTCGGAGCACTGACCGCTGCTCCCCATCCCCGCCCCACCCCTCCCAGCCCTGCCCCTGGGCTGGAGACCCCTCCTCCTGCGCTGTGCACAGCTGGCCCTGGGGTCGTCACAGAGGCAGGGTCTGACCGGGCCAACAGCTCAGAGCCCTGACCGCACCTTCCTCCCAAGGGTCTGCTTCAGCATTGGGGGTGAGGCTGGAACCCCAGCTCTGAGGGCACCTCCCCATGAGGCGGGCGCAGCATGGCCTGAAGGCAAGTCCTCAGGCAGGACAGAGGACGGAGCCGGCTTCAAATCTTGGTCCCTCGATTCGAGAGCTGTGGAGCGTGGCACCGCCCCTTTCATTGGAGTGAGAGATGGGGTTCCCTGTGGGGCTCAAGATATGTCTGTCCGGCCCATAACGGGGGCCCGCGAGGCCGTGGCAACATGGCCCCAGTTGCCAGATGCCCAGCATCTCAGAGGGAAGGCTGTCGCCTGAGCCACTGCCCTCTGAGCCAGGGGTACAGGTTGGACGTCCCCCAGGTGGGGGGACCAGAGAGGGAGGCCAGGCAGCCCCGCCGGGCACTCGCACACCTGCCAGTGTGCTTGAATGTACCTGGCGTTTACAAGGCACGCATACTTACAGTACTTCCTGTGCCACCCCGCCGAGCCAAGGCAGCCGCAAAGCTCCCCGTGCACGTGTCCGGCCGCGCAGCTCCAGCCCCCTCAGTCTTCTCCCTGCCTGCTCCCCTCGGCCCCCCACCAGGCTCCAGCAGCCTGGGTACCCGTTAGCGTCTTCCACTGAAGACCCAGCTGGAAAGCGGAGGGGCCGCCATCCAGGAGCTCAGCCCTGAGAAGAGTCTGGAGGGGACGGAAGCCCAGGCCGTTCGTTTGTCCAGCCAGCAGGCAAGTCAGCCCCACGACTCGCTCCAGGGATACCAGACGCTTCAGGGTGCCCGGGGCCCCACGGGGAGACGGGCCAGCAAGGGAGGAGAGGCGCCTCTGTTCGCCGGGCGCTGCAGTGGAGTCCGTGCTCTGGCCGGCCTCCTCAGAGGACAGGAGACGCTCCCAAGAGAAGGAGAGGGGCCTGCAGGTTACATGGGATCCAGGAGGAGAGGATGGAGTGAGGGAAGGGTCAGGGGACTGGACAGCTCGCTCGACTGGACAGAAGGTGTGAGACGGGGTCAACGTGGAAGGCCGAGACCTACGACTGGGAGGAAAGCCCAGACGTTAGCCTGCGGGCAACGGGGAGCCAAGGCTGGTTTCAGCCTGGGGGAGGGACATGCTCCCACTTGAATCTGAGACACATCCCTGGGGCAGCCGTGGAGAGCTGGAGGGACCCCGCCTAGGAGGAGAGGCTAAGGCGAGTGGGAGAGAGCAGACTCAGGAAGGGCCTCAAAGGCTCTCTCCAAACAAAGGCCTGTCGTGCGCCTTTAGTCTGTGTGGCGCCAGGAGCAGGGCCTCAAGCAGGCAGAGATAGCCAGCCAGCACCGCGCAGGCTGGCAGGGGGGAGGGAGCTCTCTGACCCAGGAGGGGCCCCAGCAGAGTCGGGGAGCCCTTGGCCGGAGCTGTCAGTGAGGACCTGGGTTCAAGCAAGGTCTGCCACCCCATCCCTTGCCATAACTGTTCGTTGGGCAGCTGCCGCGTGCAGGCACGTGGGGAGAGAACTGCCGTCCTGCCGGTCTGGCCAGAGCTCCCCTCGCACAGGAATGGGACAATTACATGACGCAGGTGACAACTCCAGGGATGCAGCCAAAGAGGATCGTGGTGCCTGGAGGCCACGGCGGGTGTGAGAGATTCAGGTGGGCAGAGAGGGCGGAGTCCTGCGGGCCCTGGTCCTGGAGTCATCGCCAAGCGGCTCGCCCAACCCTGCCACCAGAGGACACAGCATCCCGCCAGGGTCATCGTCACCCCACATCATTCTCATGACAGCCTTGCGTGTGAGGGAAGACGCCCAGAGGGGCGAGGCGCCTGTGGGAGGGCACACAGCCGGGGACTGCGGTGTCCGGCCAGCTCCCCGCTCCGCACCCCGCCCCGCCCACTCGCCCCCCCACCCCCCCACCCCCCCACTCTGCCCTCGGCTTCCCCCGCGGCGTGTGCAGCAGGCGTCTCCCAGGCCCGCTTCACCTCCACCTCCCCACACGCTGCCTCCCAGAGAAGTGCCACCAAACACACCTTGGCAGCACCTCCCCCAGGTTTCCTCTGCCTGTTTGGGTCTTCGATTATCTCGACAGGTTCTGCTGACGTCACCCCGGGGATTCACGCAGCCCCCCCACAGCCCGTCGGACCGGCAGCTCCAAAGGAGGAAAAATGAAGTTACGTGTTCACAGCCAGAAGAGTTCATAAATTTTCCCCAAATTACCAGATGTCTGTAATTTATGGCCAAGGCGAGACGCGTCAAGCCCGCAAGGAGCTGAGAGGTGGCGGCCGTGCCGCCACGGGCTCTGAAGGACGGTGGGGAGGGACTGGCCACAGGGACGTGGGCCCAGGGGCAGAGGTGGGAGGGACGCGCAGAGGTGGCACTTCGTTCAGTTCCTGTGCCAGGATGTCTGTGAGCCTCACACACACGCACCTGCACGGGTGGGGCCTCGGGACGCCATGCAGCCCCAGGGGCCACGGAGTGAGTGACAGCGCCCAGCCCACAGGAGCCCCTGGGATTCAGCATGGCCCTTCTTGCTGCAGCAGAAACCTAAGGGGCCCCGAGGCAGGGACGTCACCAAAGCTGGGCTGATGGCCCAGGGCAGCCGTGGATACCTGGGTGACCCAGCTCCCCCGCCTGCTTCACCGCGGGGCTCACTCACAGAGTATGCAGGTCAAGAGTTCGTCTTTGTGCGGGTCGGCCCCAAAAGGGAATCCACAGTCAGCCTTGGTGCAGGAAGTTGGGGGAAACATAAAAGCAAAGGTCTGCAAGCATCTCAGAACACGGTCCTCCAGGACCCTGGCCGTTTCCCTCCCCATTTTCAGCTGAACACCCTGAGGTCTGGGCGGCCGTGACCTTTCCAAGTTCACACGGGTGGTAAGTGGTCAAGATGAGTTTCAGATCCATCCCTGATGGTCTAACACCCACTTTCTCCACCAGCTGCTTGCCCCTACACCGGGCGCCAATCAGGCAACGGCTCTTGGCAAAGTGTTTGTGTCACGGTCACGCCTTGTCTATTCCATCGCACATGCCAAATACTTTACTTTAAAAGATAATAAAGGAAAGGTCTCAGAGCCAGCAGAAAGCAGAGGGTTCCTCTCTGTGCACTCTTCACACGGACAGGCTGCCACGCTCAGCCAAAGGCCTGAGGAGGAATCTCAGCAGGGCAGGCTGTGAGCTTGTCCACGGCCCCTGGCCACCAGCTTCGCGGATGCTTTCCAGCGCCAGCGCTCAGACAGGTGTGGAGCCGGCGAGAAGGGGCCCCAACCATCGCCAGCAAAGACACCATGGGGCCAGGGAAGCAGACACAGCAGTGCCTGGGCCTCTCCCACTGGGGCACCACCTCCAGTAGGGTTCCCTGCCCCGAGGAGCTGTGATCTGCTAAGACTCTATTATTTCCAGACAACACAACTCCTGCAGCCTTCTCACTGTTAGGATGAGAAGCCATCTCAGAGAGGAAAGAGGGTGACCAATGGAGGTCACCAGAGTTACCGATGTGGAGGAAGCAGGCAGCCCGCCCGTCCTGGGAGCTGCTCTGAGGACAGTCGAGGACACGGACAGTTTAGGAGCCAACGGGGCGGGAGGAGGGAGAAGAGATCAGGGCCAGTAGGCTTGATCTAGAGCATCCGCCCAGTGGCATGGCCGCTGGGCTGTCCTGGGAGTCCGGGCAGCTGGGAGTAGCTGAGCAGGGAGAGGTCCTCAGGGTCAGACTGGAGGGGGCATCCCTGGAGGTCTTGGAGGCCAGCCTGGCCAGAGGCAGCTGCTGCTCCAAGCACAGGCAGGCCGGGTTCTAGACCTGAAGTCAGAGAAGTGAGATTACATTGTGAGGAGGCCAGAGGAGCCCTGAGTGACCAGAGCCCTGTTCAAGCCTGACCACGGAACCTCAGGCAGGCTGCTCAACCTCCCCGAGACTGGTTTTCCCCATCCGTCTGGTATGACTGAGAATTCCTGTCTGGCAGAAACACTGGTGGGGGGAAGCCAGATCCTGTGTTCACACGTGAGACACGGATAATACTGCAACCCCTGGTTACTAAAGGCCTTCTCTGATGGCCTCCTGCCTGCATGCGGCATGACAGTTATTCCCATTTTACAGGTCAGACACTGAGGCTCAGAGAGAGAAGGCACCAGACAAACCCACAGAGCTAGAAAGTGACAGGCCCACAAAGCAGGTCTCCGGGCTCCAAAGACACCGCTCTTTCTCTTACAGCAGTCACTTCTTCAGCATAAATCTGTTCCTCAAATCTCCCCCTGCAGAGATAAGAAGTGGGGTCATTATTAATCTCCAAATTTTCATTCCTTGAAACTCTGGGAAATTTTTCCAAAACTGCAGCAGCACATACAGGAGGCCAGGAGGCCAGGATGCGATGTGGCCAGGCTGAGAAAGAGGAATTCATCCCCCTTGGACATTTCTGGGGGGGGTGTCCCTCTGTGCCCCTTGACCTTCTCACAGCTGCGAGAAGATAAATGTTTCATTATTCAGAGGTGCCTCCTGCCAAGGCAGATCCAGGGCTGGCTCTGGGTTCTGACCACCCCTGACCTCACAGGTCACCTTGGCGGTGACCCCAAATCCTCCACATTCCTCCCTCTCCAGGTCAGGAATGTCATCGGTTGTGCAAGGGACAGTTTCAGAGGCTCTGCCGGGCTTAAATTACAAGAGTCCCAGGGCAGGGATGGCTGACAGTCATGGAGTCCCCATCAATCTTCCCACAAGACGGTTCAGGCTCCGGCAGAGGAGGATTTACGGGGTGGGAAGGACACAGGACAATGCTACCCCGTCCGGGCCCCCAGCCAGCAGCCTCTTCCCACGGTCGGCGCTGCTGTCCTGATGGAAGGGTCAGAAAGGCCAGCACAGGCACCTCAGTCTCGTGGGCTTACCAGTGGCTTCACTTGCTTTTTATTCTCTTCTGTATGTGTCCAAAGTCCCTGCAAAAAGTGCGCATTACTGTTTAAATCAAGGGAGGAAAGAAAATAGGTTGTTTTGTTTTGTTTGTTTGTAAGAGAGCTGTTCTCAAGTGCTAAAACCCGACAGGCATCTCCCGCCAGCCTGCAGGGAACATGGACCCGCGGCAGGGAGCCTAAACGTGTCTGATTTCCCAGGGAACCCACATCAAAAGCCCTTCTCATTCCGGGAACAAATGCTGTGCTGAGAACAGGCACAAACCTCCCCTAGAGAAACCCAAGCGGTATTCCAATCACAGCCCTGAATGCCGCCCGGCTGGCTGCCCCCATTCACCCGGCCTCCCGCTGCCAATCCCTCAATTCCCAGGGCTGCAACCTTTCCCGATCTCCCCTGCCCCACGAAGCTCCAGACAATCTGGGCCTGGCCCCTGGGCTCTGGCCTAGGTGGACCGGCCAACGTCTGTACCATTTTGGTCAGAAAAGTCTGGGTACTTGGGAGAGGCCTTGATGGCCTGGGAGGATGGCACTCCCCACACAACTCCGCCTATCTGCCGGCCCTCTTACCTGCCTGCATGACCTTGGCAAGTTCCTGGCCTCGCCATGCCTCAGTATCCCAAACTCTAAATAGGGTACCGAGAGCACCCCTCTCGTAGAAAGGAGTGAAGGAGGAAAGTGCTTAATCAGCAACTGTCTCGTGGTAAGCACCCATGCGTTCACTGTCACTGCTCTCAATATTCTCATTTTACCCTGCAGCAAACAGGTATTGAGTGCCATCTGAGTCTTTGCTCGAAGCAGCTACCACAATGAACACTTGCTCCTTCTCTGCCACCTTAGATTCTACCCACAATTTGGTGCGGCAAGACAAGAATTACCCTCACCACGTGAAAGGTAAGAAACCTGACTGTACCCATCCACTCTGCCCCAGCTTGTCATTCACCAGAGCCTCTGCAGGGCCTGCGCCACGCCAGGAAGAGTGCTAGACCCTGCCCTGCGCTGAGCAACCTCATACTTTAATGCAAGAAAAATCAGTTGTTTTTAAGTCACTGGCCACCTGCAGCTGGTTAGTCAGAGCTCCCTGGAACAGCACTTGGACGTTACCTGTCAGTTCAGACTAAAAGTGCTCCGTAGTGGATTAGTGATGCCTGCCATGGGCACAGGAGGGGCCTGGAGTAGTGAGTCAGACACAGGCAGTGATTTATGATGGAGTCAGAATTAGAACCCAGATGTCTTGACCTCAATGTAGTGATCACAGGCATGGCGCCACCAAAGTGCCTAGAAATTATGTGTAAAGTTTTCATTTCCCATTTTAATGAGAATGTCACCATTTACTATGGACTAAATTGTATCCTCCCAAAATTTGTGTGTTGAAGCTCTAACCCCCAATGTGACTATATTTGTGCATAGAGCCTATAAGAAGGTTAATTAGGGTTAAATGAGGTTATTAGGGTGAGGCCCTAGTCTGATAGGATTAGTGCCCTTATAAGAAGAGACACCAAAGGGGTCTCTGTCTCTCTCTGTCTCTCCATCCCTCCCTCTCCCTCTCTCTTTTCTTTTCTTTTCTTTTTTATTTTTGGCCACGCCACAGGGCTTGCGGGATCTTAGTTCCCTGACCAGGGATCAAACCCAGGCCCCGGCAATGAATGTGCTGAGTCCTAACCACTGGACCACCAGGGAATTCTCCCATTCTCCCTCTCTTCCATTCTCTCCTGCTACCTGAGGACACAGTAAGAAAGCAGCCATCTGCAAGCAGGGAAGACACACCTCACAGAACCCTACCATGCTGGCACCCTGATCTTAGACTTTGCTACCCCAGAACTGTGAGAAAGTAAATGACTGTTGTTTAAGACACCCAGTCTATGGTGTTTGGTTATGGCAGCCTGAGTAGGGTAGAAGAACACACCATTTCTACACTATTGCTGAGCAATCAGAACCGTGGAATGGATTCCCCACATCTGCAGCTCTGTTCCTACTGCTGATTCTAACCTCCCCACAAACGTGAGCAGTCACTTCCTTTCTGGGAAGCCAAGGGAAGTCCCAGCCCCACCCCATGCCTCCTCCTCCTGTCCATGACCTTCCTCAGCATGAGAATCTACAAAGAAGTAAGAGATGCTCAGAGGCTTCAGAATAGCCCCCAGTTCACCTCTGCATCCTCAGAGCAGCCCCTTGGGCTCCAAACCCAGGCCCATCTCCCACTGCCCACGTCCGGTCCTCAGAAGAACCATCAATCCTGAAAGCACCCATCTCTTTCCCACCACAGAGAGACAGAGATCTCAGCCTCCTTGGTGGGTGAGAAGATTGAGAAGATTGGTGGCACCAGTGAAGGCCCCAGTCCTGTGCATCTCCCTGGTGGGTCAGCCATAGTGTATAAAGTACTGACTGTGACCAACCCTCACCCCTTCATCCAACAGCAATCACTGAGTCAGGATGACTCATGCCAGCTTGGTGACTGCCACTCTGTGCCTGCGGGTCCCTGCCTGCTGCACCTCTCAGGGCTCATTCCCTGTCTGGAATGGGGCCAGAGGTGGTGGGCCCTATTCACGGGTCACAGAGGATATAAAGCACACACACAGGACAGTGCCAGGGCAGGTGGGCACTCCGTGGTGTTAGCTGTTATTGTGCTTGTCATGTTGCTCTTGTACCAGGCACTTTTCACATATGGCCTCACTGAATGCTCCTATCCTGTCGCCAAATGCAAATTCATGTGCCCGATGCACAGTGAGGCCAAACAAACTGAAACGTCGGAGTTTGGAGCCAAGAAAAGTTTATTGCAGGGCCAAGCAAGGAGAATGGGTAGCTTGTGCTCAAAAAACCCGAAATCCCCAATGGTTTTGGGGGAGAAGTTTTCATAGGCAACATTTGGGGTGAGGGCTGCAGGGTGTGTAACTTTCTTCTGATTGGTTGGTAGTGAGGTGACAGGGTGGTGTTTCCAGGAGTCTCCATCATCTGCCTTATGATTTCAGCCCGTCTGTGGTCTCAGCATGTAGTTACCGTCCTACACCTGGGTGGGGGCTAAGGCCACCTCCTGCCTGCAGAAGAACTCAAAGATATTGTTATGTGTATCCCTTGAGGGGGAACCAGGATCCTGCTTTAACCCTGCTCTACTGTTTCTTGACTGCTCCTCCCCTGTTTCTGCATTCCCTTACTTCCCTAATTAACAACTGTTTGAACCTACCCTTTGGTACTCAGGGAAGGTCTAGGAGGCTGAAGCCTTTTTCCTACAGACAAGAAACAGGGGACACAGAAAGGATTTGTACCCAGGAGGACCCCACAACGTCCTGCTCGGTTTCAAACTCTGCAAGGTGGTATCATTAACCCAGGAAGTGAGGAAACTGGGACTCCAGGAAGCTGAGGCCATGCAGGCAGTCTGGGAACCAGGAATGAACCCCCATTTCCAGAGCCCAGTGGGCAGCACTCCCAGATGGTGTGGGGGGCAGGAGTGGGACAGCAACTGCGGGATCCAACCTCACTGCACCCTGACAGTCAGTGTGTGTGCTACCCAGGGCCCCAGGGAAGGGAATGTGGCCAGGGCCGAACAGGAGCAAAGGAGGGACGCGGTGAGGATTAGGAGCCAGGGAAGTGTCCCTTACAGAGAATCTGGGCGCCTGGCTGAGGAGGGTGCTGGGCCAAGAACCAGCCCTCATCACTCACTTGGAGCCCCTGGGCAGGAGCACAGAGAGGGAAGAGAGATGAGCATGCGTTTCCCTGGCTCTCGGGTACCAGACGCTTCTCACATTCTCCTCGACAAAGATACCACACAGCCTGCCAATCAGGACCACGACTGTCGGCAGCAGGGCTGAGCTCTCCCCTGACCCAGGGGCTCCGAGGTGCTGCCCGCTGCCAGGAGTGCTGACCACCAGTCTTCCAGACCCTTCCGGAGATGAGGGAGCCAGACCTCCCCAAGCAGCTGAAGGTGGCCTCAGCCTGCAGCGGCTTGAAGCAGGATTTCAGTTTCCTGGCCAGAGGCTGAAGTCAGGCCACAGCAGTGAGAGCGCTGAATCCTAGCCTCTAGACCACGAGGGCCAGTGGCCAGTGAAAAGGCCCCTGGCCTGCTGGCTTTGCAGAGATGAATTTCCACAAAGAGACGGAAAGTAGTGAAACAAAGTGTCCATTAGGAGGAAAAAGAGTATGTGTGAATGGACTCACACGGGTGAGCTCAGAGAGAGTCACGCCCTCGTGGTAGTTTGAATCACTTTTATGGGGCATTTCTTCCGGGTTTCCTCTAGCCAATCATCTTGCTTTGCCTGGCTCTGAGTCCGTATTTGGTTTATCTCAGGGTCCTCCCCTGTGAGTGCGCGCATCTCTAAGCCAAGATGGATTCCAGTGCAAAGGCCTGTGGGAAGGTTGACATCACCTACTATGGGGTGGCGCCCCCTCCCTTTTTGACCCCCAAGGAGCCTTTCTGCACACATGTAGTCGGGAAGGTCTCCTTGACCGAGAATGAGGAATATGTGGTCTTTTCTCTCTTATCTGGGCAGGACTCAGCTCCTCTCTGCCTCCGCCATCATCTTTATCTTGGAGCATCTGGTCCACAGGGGACAGACTCCAGCTGCTCAGCCTGGGGCCCATCTACCTCCTGCCTCAGGACGGCCAGGACTGAGAGAGGGAAGACAGCGGGGGAGAGGAAGGGCCCAGGCCTCCTGCCCCCAAGGGACATGTGACCATCACTTCCATCTCCACACATCCTAGGGCTTCAGCTGCTCAGACTTCTGCCCACACCCACCCACTACCTCAGGCCCCGGATATCTGTCTGGCCAGTCTGTGAACCACACGTGAAGCACCATTCTGAACATAAAGCATAGCATGTAAATATGAACTTTAAGAGTTCAACGCAGTTCCTCCTTGGAGGGTTTTCTCATCTACTGTCTGCCTTTTCAACAGCCCTGTAAGGTGGTTTGGAGAAAGTGTCATTTTGCAGGTGAGACAATGGAGTCTCCAGGTATGAGTCAGGGTTATTACTGCTGGATGCTGTAACAACTGAAAAGTCTTGCTTAATACAAAAAAAAATGCTCATTCCTTATTTATTCAAACCCAGTGCAGATGCTCTAGTCTGTGACTCTCCTGGCCAGCTCCTGCCGTTCTGGGAGGGCAGTGTCATTGGGGGTCTTTGGGGTCTTCCCTTGGACCCCCTGCATTCTGCTGGTCAATCCCTGAAAGTGTGGAGAACCACACAGGATGTGGTTCAGCCAGGCCTGAAGGTGGGCATGCCCCTGGCCTCAACCCACGTCCCATTGACCAAAGCACAGTCACATCACCCCAGCTTTCCAGCCAGGGAGGCTGGGAAACATAGTCCAGGTGTGCCCAGGAAGAGGAACTGGGGCTGGGGCATCAGGCCAGCTCCTGGCAGCCCCAGGTTAGATGCCCGGGCCTGGCTCCACTCATGCTACCACCCATCCTCCCACTGGGGCTCCCCACACACGTCCTCTCGGAGTCTGCTTCTGGGACAGGGGCTGAACCAAGACTGTCCAAACTGAACACCTACATGTGGATTTAGCTACAGGATGTTTGATCAATTAAAAACCAGAGAAGTGTAAAGAGACAGGAAGACATTTCAATTCACCTAAGAAGAAATTGCAAGGAGGGAGATTAAAACCACATTTAAATTACAGGAAAAAATAATTGGCAAAGTTCCTGGAATCCAAGTACATTCCTGTAATGAGTAGAATTCTCCTCTCCTCAACTGCAAAAGCAGTGGGCCTCAGGTTCCAGGAGGCCCGACTTAATTACAGTCTAGTTGGATATTAAAGTTGCAGCTACTCAAGTTCAGCAACAGTTGCCTAATTATAAGGTCTCAGGAGGGGAGGTCTATAATCAGTTTTTCAAAGAGTATCTCCTACACGTAGCACCTTTCCACAAGGGGCCCCTGGAATCTTTCCAAATGTGAATTAACGTCCCTTCGGGAGGTCCCAGGCCTGTGAACTTCAGTGACTGACAAAATTTGGAGTCTCCATCAGCAGAATAGGTGTGACTCGGATACAGAAGTGTGAGGACATTGGTTCAAGGTCCAAACCACGAAAGGGGAGGAGCAAAGAAAACGTGTCAAAGGTAGAGGGGAGCGTGTCTTCCAGGGAGAGTGGGGTGGGGGTCAGGAGACCAGAGACCTGTCTCGGTTCCTGCCAGCTTCCATTTCCAGAACACTCTGTGTTCATGCAAAGAAGGGCCTCAAAATGAGCCAGTGGTAGGCTCTCAGGTTGGGGTGTCTGCACAGCAGAGGTAGGACATCCGGATACAGGGAAGTTGGCTAAGGAGGCCCAGGTCCACTAGGCACCAGCTGAGTAGCCCTGGGTCTGGAAGGAGGACCTAGCAATGTGGGGTAAGTAGAGATGCTGCCAGGCAGGGAGGAATGGGGTGGGATCCCCTCTACCTCAGAAGGGAGGAGACACCTGAACAGATCACAATGACAATTGGGGAAGGAGCATCCCAGGGAACAGGGAAGCATCTGCAAAGAGCACCTGGAACAGCCTGGCCACTCCAAGAACTGCAGGCGTTTCAGGGTGACTGGTGGGTCAACCAGTGTTGGAGGCTGGGGAGGGACCAGCACGCGGTGGGGAGTCAGGGCTTCCCCTTACAGGGAGGGATTCCAGAACTGGCCCTCCCCTCACCGTCCCCTCACCCCAAAACATGGAAAGCGTCCTCCGGCCCATGAAGAGGAGCTGCAGCCCTGGCACCTGCTGCACCCTCGCTCATCCACGACAACCTCTGACACAGTGCCCAGGTCCGGCTGCCAAAACTCTCCAAAATCATCACCTCTACTGCAGACCAGAAGGTGTGCTTCCAGCTCCCACCAGCTTCTCCTCTGCAAAGGGAAAGTAGCTCTGGGGGAAAGTCTCAGCCACCTGTCCCAGCCGAGCAGCGAGTGGCGAGTCTTTCTCCCAACCCCTACCCCCAAGCCTGACCCTCCTCCCCCAAACTCTGCACACAACTGTGCCTCCTTGCAGACCCCCCGAGACGTCCCCCTTCCGGGGACTTTCCCCGGGCAGGACTTCCAACGCCCTCTCTCCCACAACCTTGCCTGCCCCACACAGGATGCTCATCCACCTGTCTCACCACCAGCACTGGAGAAACGTGGGTCTGTCCCCAGCACTGCACGGCCGAGGGACGGTGCCCAGCAGATGCTATGAACTAGGGAATGAACTAGGGAACTGGTGGAGAGCCGGGAGCTTGGCAAAAACACCGCCTTCCAGATGCAGAAACCTTATCCCCAAAATACTGTGTTCTTCTTCCCTTCCCTCACTCTTCATTCAAACAATTTTTTTTTTTATGACGACATAGTTGTCACTATGACCCATGGTTTATTTGGAGCCACGGGCCAGGCAAAATTTTTGTTATCTACTGCTATGTAACAAATTACATGAAAACTAAGAGTTTAAAATGTATTTTACATTTATTATCCCACAGTTTCCATGGGTCAGAATCTGGACTCAGCCTAGCCTCTGGTGAAGGGTCTTTCATGAGGACACAGTCAAGCTCTCAGCTGGGGCTACAGTCTCATCCAGGGGTTTGACTGGGGGCTCTGCTCTCAAGCTCTCTCACGTGGTTTTTGACACACGTGGTCCCTTGCAACGTGGGCTTCTCCACAGGGCTGCTCCTTGACATGACAGCCCATATCCCCAGGATAAGTGACCCAACAGAGAACAAGAGAAGGCACCCAAGACACAAGCTACAGCCTTCTGTAATCAAATCTCAGAGTGACATCCCATCCCTTTGACCATGTCCTGTTCATTAGAAGTGAGCCATGAAATCCCACCCACATTCAAGAGGAGGACATTACACAAGGTTACAGATCCCAGGAGGAGGGGATTCTTGGGACCATCTCAGAGGCTGCCTACCGCACTTTCATCCCTGTGGCAGATCTTAGTTTCCTGCAACAGTATCTCCCATCCCACATGCTCTTCTAGAACCTTGCCATTCACCACCAAGAGGCGGAGCCAATGTCCTCACTCTGTGCACCTGGGTCAAACTTTGAGGCTTTCAATCCATAGCAAGTGGCAGAAGTGATGGGAGGTGACTTCTAAGGCTTCCACCTTGTTTTCTAGAGACACTCACTCTTGGAGCCCAACTGTCCTGCCCCCCCAAGCAGCCTGTGGAGAGGCATCAAGACCCCAGGCCCACAGCCCAAGCCAAGCTCCCAGCTGACGGCCAGCACCAACGTGCCATGCACATGCGCCATCTTGGACGGGCCGCCTCAGCTGGTGCCGTGAGCAGCCCAATTTGAATATTTATGAGGAAGATAGATTATTGTTATTTTTAAACTACTCAATCTTGGGGTGGCTTGTTACCCCAAGATTGGTGGTAGATAAACAATACAATTCCCAAAGGTCCCTTCCCAGTGAAGGGATGAATCTGAGGGGCCCCGGTCCACCACCCCCAGGCTGAGGCTAGTAGGAAGAACTCATGGACCCAGCCAGGAAGGAGTGGCCATGCGGTGTCCCACAGGTACCAGGCTGAGCTCCCACAAAAGAGTAGGAGTGAGCCATCACCCAGAGTCTGGGAACCCAGGACAGGTGGGGCTGCAGCAAGGCAGGCTCACACCGGCAGAGTCTGAAGCCCGGTGGCAGGCTAGATGGCAGGCCTGCCCCTCTGCAGGGAACTCGGAATGGCTTCCGAGAGGACGTGCACCTGGCCAGGAATGCAAGGTCAATTTCAGCCGCAGACAGCCATTCCCAGATCTGCCGGCAGGGAGGGGGACATCAGAGTTCCCACACGAGGGTGCTGTCAGGGACAGCTGACCTGAGTGCAGCCCCATTAAGCTGGGACTGGGCCGGCAAGACTCCACTCCCTGGCTGACCTGGAGGGAGGAGGAGGAGGGCCTTGGAGCTGAATTCCAGCCGGACGCCAGCCTCGCCAGTAACAGCGGGCAGAGATCATGGAGTCTTAGGGGAACTGCAGGTCCCAGGCCCTCTTCATCCAAGTCTCTGGCCCCCTCTTCCCCCTAGGTGGGTGGGAAAGCCAAGGTAACATTTCAGGAAAACCCTCACACAAGAGGACCCTTACTGACCATGTGCAGGTGTCCACGCTGTCTAAACCCCAGCCTCTCTCTGCCCGTCTCAGCCATGTGCACATCCTACAGAGACTTTGCAGATGGTAGTGGCAAATCTGGCAAGAAAAAGGCGGGATGTGGTAAAGTCAAGGAAAGAGCTGCTGTTCTCACACCCGAATCCCTCGTAAAGAGGGGTCAGCAGGGTGGGCAGGTGATCAGCTGAAGAAGAAGAACCCCCTCCCCCATAACAAGAAGGAGGGGCCCCAGGCCACCACCCTGCATCCAGCCTCACAGGGTGCCCAGGGAAATTGATGAGCGGGCAGACTTTCCTTTCAGAAGTGACCCTTTCTGGGATCATATCACAGAGCCAGTTGTCCAGCTTTGTCCGTGTCATCACACACATACACACACACACATCGTCATCAACTCCATCATCTTTGCCTAAGAATAATCGTAACCAAAATTTAAGACTAAGATAAAGTCGAGCTTTTTAAAAAATGTTTACATTAAACATCTCAATGTGATGTCCCATGTAAACCTCTTTTAAAAACAATGATATTTTGGTGCCTAAATTATGTGATATCATTTTCTGTGGCCTTTTTCTCGGACCGTGTGCCCTGGGGCAGAGTCCCCTGCCACCATCCCCAGCGCTGGAGAGGCCAGGGAGAAGCACAGCCCTGTACCCGAGCAGAGGCTGGTGGGTGGTCTGGGAAGGCCTGGCTGGGCAGATTCCACCAGGCAATTTTGCAATAACCGCCCCCTGCCCCGACCCTTGGGGTGGGACTAACCAGGAGCCTGGAGCCAAGGCTTGCACAGCTCTTGACTTCCAGGCAGAGTGGGGCCTGGATAGGAAGCAGACATGCTTGGAATTCCAAAAATGCACCCGTCTCAGGCCTCTGCCTGCCTTCCCCGGCCTCCTGGGACTGTGAGAGAGTGGGGAGTGGGGCCTGGAAAGCAAGCCCAACCCTCTCCCCTCCCAGAGACAGGGTGGAACTCACCCCACCACCACCCCACCCCATCCCCACGGAGTCCAGCCTTGGGATTTCCTGTGCACACCCCAAAGCTGCCTGTGTGCCCAGTGGGCCAGCTCCAAGGGTGAATGCTGGCCCTGTCACCCCAATAATGCAGTTTTCAGTCACCCCACCGCACCCCAGGGCATGATCTCCAGGAGGGACCCCCACCCAGGTCATCCTCCTGATCCAAAAAGTAGAAACAAGGGGGCATGGCAGAAACCCTAGTCAGACGCCCTCCTCCTGACACCTGACAAACTCCTGTTTTTCCTTAAGAGCTCTCCTGAATTCAGCTCATCCAGAAGACCCTCCCTGTCATTGGCCCTGAGAAGTCAGGGGCTGGTGGAAAGAGAGGGCACACCCACCAAAAGATCCATGTCCCTGATGAACCCCCAGAAACTGGTCTGGCATTAAGCATAGATTATGTCCCTGAGACTGGGCTGGACTACCTCCCGCAAGTAGGTGTGTGCTCTCCACAGCAGACAAGGGAGGGAAGGCAGGTACAGCAGGGAGCACACAGCAGCCAGGACACGGCAGACGGGGAAAAGCAGACAGGACACGGCAGACGGGGTGGCAGATAGGAGACAGCCGACTGGACAACTGCTTTCTTTCTGGCACATCTGCCTATACTAGAGACCCTCCTTGCATTCTTCGTCGGTGCCTGGTGAGGTAGGAGGGGAAGTTCTTGCATGGAGCCGACCGATGAGTCTGGTGTCAGTGGTTTGACTACAAATCGCGTTTATTTCTCCTCCAATCACTACTTTCAGGCATGTGTGTCAAATCTCCCTCTGGGCACACGTTCAAGTACCAAGAAAATCCAGCCCCAAAGAAAAGTGTCCATGTATCCAGTCTCATTAAAACTCATTCTACTATCCATGCTCTCCTCACCTGGGCTGGCTGGAGGATTAGGGCTGAGGGAAAGAGCCTCCCTGGCAAGGTGTGTCCTCCCCTTCTAAGGAGGTACCCAGGCAAGGCCCCTTGCTGGTGTATGTGGGCGCTCGTCAGGGAAGTGGTCCTAGGGGCCCCTGCCCGTGTGTGCCCCATCTGCTCTTGCGGTCTCCTAGGCGGAGCCCAGCCCTCCTGATGGGAGTCTACCACAGGGCTCAAAACCACCACGCATGTGGGGCACAGTGACTCACAGGATGGGCAGCGTCCAGAGGCTGGCCCCTCTTTAGTCCTCTCCCTGCTTAGCGAAGCTTGGGCCACAGCACTAAGCTTGGCCTGCTTGGCCAAGCCCTGGAAGGACCATGTCCCACCTAAAGGGCCCTCTAAGTTCCAGGAAGGACCCTCTTCCCCTCCCAGGGCACTCCTCACGGGCAGCTCCTGTTCCTGTTTATTGATGACTGTCTCCTCACTGTATCCTCACATGGCTGGGTGGGAGCAGGCAGGGTGGGAGGTGGTGGGGGAGGTGTCATCTCTCTCTCTCCTGCATCCTCTTATAAGGGCACTAATCCTGTTCATGAGGGCTCCACCCTTATGCCCTAATCATCTCCCAAAGACTCCACCTCCTAATACCGTCACATTGAAGGTTAGTATTTCAACATATGAATTTGGAGGAACACAAACATTCAATTCATAAAAGAGATAGATATCCATGATACTGTAAACTTTATGATGCTGTCTGGGGAGGCCCGGGCTGACCTTTCCAAGGGGGTTGAAATATCAAAATTATTTTCATAATAATACTGAGACATTATTTGCCTTTTTCACTGTCATTCTCTCACGAATAAGCCCAGGCGTTTTTCAGAGGCTGATGACATGTAATACATCCTCACTCTGATAGCTAGTGAAATGTATACTGTGTCTTCCTATGTTTTACAAATTTCCCAATTTTAAATTGTGAGATAGTGAACGCAGATAGATGTAACCATGTTGCTGGTAAGTGTTAAACAACCAGGTATCCAAACAGTAAAGTCCTGATATGTAGCATTTGCCAGTTTCCATATTGTAAATATTCTTACCATGGCCGATTTTAAGCCACCAAGGTAATGTCCCTGAACAGAGTCTTAAAAAGAGCTCACAATCACCTCCAGCCAACTGGTGAGCGACAGCTCCAGTACAGCGCAGCCCTGGATAGAACACACATAAACAGGAGCTCTTTGGGGTCCGCAATAATTTTTAAGAATGTAAAGGGGTCCTGAGATCAGAAGGTTTGAGAACCACTGCTCTATATCACCCCTGACCAAAAAATGTGCAAAGGACAGCCCTGGGTACAGTCAGAACACAGGAAGCCGAGGGCCTGGTTTCCAGAGCGCCAGCCTGACAGGGAAGTCCCTGGTGGAGACTCAAGCAAGGGGAGAGTCCACTGGATGGTCAGACAGAATGTGCAGCAGGAGGGCTGAAGGGGCAGTGACCACAGGTCTGGAGAGGCGGGAGGAGCAGGCCCTCTGCAAGGGGCTGGAAGCCGGAGAGCTCGGGCTCTGCTGTCAGGGGACCTGGTGTCTGATGGAAGCGGCTGTGATCAGCCCGTTGACCCGGCCACCCTGGTCTGCTCTGAGGCACACTCCTCCCGGAAGACCCCAGAGCACCACAATGGAGCAGAGGGAGGCTGGAAGTTTGAAGAATGATCTACAGGGGAAGATCTCTCTGGAAGGCCACCAGCTAAGCCAGATAGGCTAGACGTGAGGTTATGCACTGACCCTGAGACCAACCTGTAGCAGGAGAGGAGCTGCCAGGCCAAAGCCCAGCTGGTTCGTGACCACCCGACCCAGCCAGCTCACCAATGCTTTTACCCAGCGCCTCCACAACCCAGCTCTGGTCTGGGAGTTGGGAGCCCCAAGAAGATTAAGGCTGCTCTGCCCTCCCTAGTGGGGGATGGGCAGGGAAACCCCGAGGGCGGAGGGACCTCAGGGTACAGACAGCAGCCTGGCCCAGGGGAGGCATCATCCAGTGCACTGGTCGGTGGGGGGAGGAGGGGCCTCCAGGAAGGACCACGTGCCAGGTTGAGAAAGAGCAGCAGGAATGCCTGGTGCCTGTGAGGATGGCCAAGTGTCCCGGGGTTGGAAAGCCAGTGCACAGGTGTGAGCCAGCCCTGGGACCGGCAGAGAGGGCCTTGGGGGCCCCCAGCGCACAGAAGACACTGAGGGTGAAACCACGGTCCCGGGCTTGCCCTGAGGGGCACCCTGTGCAGGAAACAATGGCTACAGAGTGTAAATTCCTTTTGATCATCCAGCTAAAAACTCCAAGCTGCGAGGTTTCCTGTGTCCCAGAGGGGCCAGATGACCTGGTCCCTGTTTTTTTCACGTGCTCTGCCCAGAAAGTTCCCCTACCCCCCATGTCTAGTACCACTGGGGTGGGCGTACCCCACCCCCTGCTCCAGATCCCTCTTCCCTGCCATCCTCCCCTCCCTCTCACCGGGTGTCCCAGGCAAATGCCAATAAATGCCCTTTTGGCCCAAGCAGTGTGAAGGTGGTTTGGTTTTAGTGATCAGTAATTAAAAGTCAGATTTTCATTTGCAGGAACATAGTCAGCAATGGGGAAATGAAGAATCAGACCATTGAACAGGAGGAATTAGCAGCTCTCAGGGCTGAGCATGAATGAGCAAACAGTACATGTCTGCCGTAGCATCACTTCGTCTTTGTCACCACTCCCCCCTGTACTGACTTTAAAATGTGTCAAATGCCTTTTACACAAACCATCCCATTTGCTGTTCCCAACCCCCGCAAGATAAGCAGGACCCACTCCCATATATATATATATATATATATATATATATATATATATATATAAAATAAGTGAGAAAACAAAGGCTTAGAAACGCCAAGTAACATGCCCAAAGTTGCCAGCTGGTACAGCGGGGCCAGGATTCGCCCCAGGCCTGCCTGACCCCACAGCTCTCAGCCACCAAGACCTGGAGTTCAAGTGTGAGAACCTACAAGCCTCAGATACACAGTCAGAAACAACACTAATGCACGTCTGTAAAAGCTGAAAGAGGGAAAAATAGAGTGTGGGTTTCAAATACTCGATTTACATGCATATTTTACTCCTTGAGTAAAATAAGGCATTGCCACCGAAGCTTGTCTCACTCACACCAAACTTTGGAAACCTTCACAATCGTCCCAGAGCTGCAGGATGGCTGGGGCAGTCAGAAGGACTGCCAGACCCCTGTCTGGTGGAGGTGGAGGTGAGGGTCCACTGGGCAATGGGTCTAAGCCCACCAACTTTAACAGCCAGGAAAGAGAATGCAGCTATGCTCTTATGCACGGTCAGCTCCCAGGTTCTCAATCCCAATGCCAGACCCGCAGGGGTGGAGTGAACATAGGGGGACCTACATCTCTGCTTGCCCCCAGCTCCAGGAGGTGAAGCATGTGACCTAGGCTGATGCAAACAGCACGTCCCACCCACTGGGCCCCAGTTATCACTTCAGGTGTGAGCATGTGACCCAAGCTCATTTGATTAGAGGGAATCGCACTTTGGCAAGAATTCTAAAACACGGGGCTTTCTCTAGTTCTAGATCATGTAACTGTGCAGGAGTGAGGCCTGGAATTGCAACAGACATTTGCTACCATGACAGAAATCAGCCTGAGAAGAGACTGGCCATATAATTGAGTACAGAAGGAGAATCACAGAGAAATGAAGGCAGAGTTTTTTAATTTTACTTATAGGAGACTATGGGGCAGGGACCACTGGGTGCCTGCAAAAATATCCATTCTTTCCTCTATTATTCTTAGAAACAGAAATTTGATTTTTCACAGCAATGTGCCCAAGAGAAAAATTACATTTCCCAGACTCCCTTGCAACAGAGGAGACATGTGACTAATTCTGGCCAATGGTACACAGGTAGAAGTTCTCAGACAGGGTTTCCAGAAAGGATTCTTTCAAAAGGAAGCCCTTCCAGTCAACAGTTTACTGAAGGTTCTAGGCAGGACGACTAGGCAAGAAAATGAAATAAAACGTATCCAGATTGGAAAGGAAGAAGTAAAACTATCTACTTGCAGATGACATGATCTTGTACACACCCTGAGAAATACACACCAAAAAAAAAAACCTATTCAAGCCAGTTCAGCAAAGTTACAGGATACAAGATCAACATACAAAAGTCAGTTTATTTCTATATACTAGTGATGAACAATCCAAAAATGAAAGAAAACAATTCTATTGACAACAGCTGCAAAAACAAAATAAAATACTTAGGAATAAATTTAACAAAAGTGTAAGACTTGTGCATTGAAAACTACAAAACATTGTTGAAAGAAATTAAAGAAGACCTAAGTAAATGTAGAGACACCTGGCATACATGGATTGGAAGACTTAATATCATTAAAATGTGAATACTCCCTAAATTGCTCCACAAATTCAATGCAGTCCCTACCAAAAGCCCAACTACCTTTTTCACAGAAATGGACAATTTGATCCTAAAATTCACATGGAAATGCAAGAGACTTAGAATAGCCAAAACAGTCATGAAAAAAAGGACAAATCTGGATGACTCACAATTCCCAATCTCAAAACTAACTACAAAGCTACAGTAATCAAGACTGTATGGTACTGGCATAAGGTTTGATAGATAGATAGATGATAGATAGATAGATAGATAGATAGATAGATAGATAGATAGATAAATAGATATAACAGAATTGAGATTTCAGAAATAAACTCATACAGATATGATTAATGGAGTTTCAATAAGGGTGCCAAGTCAATTCAACAAATGGTACTTGAACAACTGAATATCCACATGGAAAAAGAATTAATTTGATACCCTACCTCACACCATATATAAAAATTAACTCAAAGTGGATCAAAGTCCTAAATGGTAGAGCTAAAATTATAAAAGTCTTAGAAGTAAACAGGTGTACATCTTCATGACCTTAGGCACCAGTTTCTTAGATATGACACCTAAAGCACAAGTGACCAAAGTTAAAAATAGGTACATTGGACTTCCTCAAAATGAAAGCTTTTGTGCATCAAAGGACACTGTCAAGAGAGTGAAAAGACAAACCACAGAATGGGGAAAATATTTATAACTCATATAACAGGTAAAAGTTTATATCCAGAATATAAAAAAAATACTAATTTTAAAATGGGCAAAAGATTTAAATAGACATTTCTCCAAAGAAGATATACAAATGGCCAATAAGTACACAGAAAGATGCTCAACATCACTAGTCATAAGGGAAATGCAAACCAAAATCACAATGAAATATCACTTCACACCCACAAGGATGACTCTAATCAGACAGACAATAGCAAGTGTTGGTGAGAATGTGAAGAAATTGTAACCTTCATGAACTGCTGGTGGAAGTGTAAAATGGTGCAGCCACTTTGGAAAACAGTCTGACAGTTCCTCAAAAAGTTAAACACAGGGTCACCATTTGATCCAGAAATTCCACTCATAGTTTGTATCTATGAATGGAAAAATGAAAATTTGTCTACACAAACATTTGTACAAAAACGTTCATGGCAGCATTATTCATAATAGCTGAAAAGTGGAAACAACCCAAATGTCCATCAACTGATGAATGAATGAACAAAATGTGGCATATCCATGCAATGGAATATTATTCAGCAATAAATATGAACGAAGTACTGATACACTCTATGACATGTATGAACCTTGAAGATCTAATACTAAGTGAATGAAGCCAGATACAGAAGACTTCCATTTTACACGAAATCCAAAGAAACAGAAAGTAGGTTCATACTTGCCACGGTCTGGAGGAAGAAAGGAATTGGTGGGGTGGGGGAGAGTGACTGCTAATGGGTACAGCGTTTCTTTTTGGGGGGGGAATGATGAAAATTTCTGCACTTAGTGTTAAGGATGCACAATTCTGTGAATATACTAAAAACCACCAAAATGTACACTTTAAGATGGCTAATTTAATGGTATGTGAATTACATCTTTATTTTTTAAAAGTGATCCTTATTGTATAAGCCAATTTAAGGTAGATTTTCTGCTTCTTGCCAACAAACGCAAAAGACTCTTCTCTGATACTCGGTGGGGCTGCCCTACTCTGCTTCCTGTCTTATTCCTCTGCCAGGAAGGCAGTCTGCTTTCTCTTGAATGTGGATGGCGCTGAGGCCTGGCTGTGATTGCCTGGGCCACTGGGACCAGGGATGGCCTGGAAGAGCTGGGTGTAGGAGTGGAGGCGTCCCCCAACTTTTAAGAAGGAACAAAGCCCGACCCTCTGGCGCACATTTCATGGGTGTTGCTGCCTCAGGGCTCTGGAGGAGCAGGGACCAAAACGCGACCCCATCACATTGGCTCATGAACCACCAACCCCCCTTCTGCAGGTCGCTGGCCAGCCCACGTGGTCAGACGCCCGCATGGTACCACAATGGCCTCCCCTGGGCCAGAGCAGCCTGCACTGCTTCCTTGAGCAGAGGGACAGGCGAGGTGACAGGAGCAATGACTAACACACACCGTAAGTCACCTCAGCCCATTCTTCAATCTTGTCCTGAAGACGGCCAGTTACTCTGTTAAGCACATAATACGAGGTGTGTGTGTGTGTGTGTGTGTGTGTGTGTGTGTAACTCCAGCTTTGGAAATGCCCAGCCTAACTCTCCCACAGCCATGCCCCGTGGTGGCCAGCTTTCAGGTCCCCTGCCCACAGTGTGGGAGTGCACAACCTGGGAACGTGTCCCATCACCAGGGACACGCTGGGCAGCTCCCATCATGGGCGGGAAGTCACGTGGATTCAGATGAGAAGCAGCTGAGGCTCCCTGCCTCCTTGGGGTGATGTCCATTCCATCGCCATACCCCTGGTCTGCCACGCTGAGGGGCAGCACATCAGGACAGGCCTCAAACTCTCCGTTCTCCAGCTTCAGTCAAAGGAGCGTCGTTCGTGGAGGAATGCCTGGAGAACACACATCCCTTGGACTCTTGGAGATCACACCCACCCGAGAGCCGCGGGCCCGGCTGAGTGGTTTGGCCCATCAGGATTGTCTGCTGAGGGCTGTTAAGACAGGCCCAGGAAACCAGGGTTCTGTTGTTATTATGCTGTTGATTTGTTGGGGTTTTAAAAAATCTTTTTTAAAGTATGCATTCACACAGAAAAAGGCACAGAACAAAAAACATGCAGTGAAGTAAACACCCATGTAACCACCACCCAGAGAAAGAAAACATTGCCAACTCCCCGGAAGCCCCTGGGGCCCCCACCTCACCCAAGATAACTTCATTTAAGTGGAACGTACAATTTGTACTTTTGTGTCAGGCTACTTTCACCCAAAGTTATGTTTGTGAGACCTATTCATGTTACTGCATGCAGCCATAATTCATGAATTTTCATTGCTTAAGTATTCCAGTGTAAGAATGAACTGTGAATTGACTTGTGGGTCCATTTCCCATTTGGGGCTATTACAAATAATGCTCTCAATAATGTTCTGGACCTGCATCCTGAAGTCCACATATATATATACGTTTCTGTTGGGTATATTCCTATAAGTGGAATTGCTGGGTTATTGAAAATGGACGCCTTCAATTACGTGAAAATAATAGAAATAGAAATAATGCCAAAAGTGTTTTCCAAAATGATTGTACCCATTTACACTCCCACCAGCAGTTTGTGTGTTCCTGTTGCTCCACATTCTCACCGACACTTGGTAATGTCAGTCTTTGTAATGTTAACCATTCTGGTGAGTGAAGGTGCTGTATTAGTTAGCTACTGCCACATAAAAAAGTACCCTAAAACAGCAAGCTTATGACTTCAACGTTTCTGTGGGTCAGGATGTCAGGCGTGGCTTATCTGTGTAGCTCTGGTTCAGAGTGTCTCAGGAGATTGCAGTCGAGACGTCAGCCAGGGCTGTGGTCATCAAAGGCCTGACTGGGGCTGGAGGAACTGCTTCTAAGATGCCCACTCACATCAGGGCAGGAGGCCTCGGTTACTCACCACCTGTGCCTCTCCATAGGGCTGCCTGACTGTCCTCACAACAAGACATCAGGTTTCCCCAGCAAGTGAACCGAGGTGGGGTGAGCGGGGAGAGGCCATAGTGTCTTTTACAACCTGGTGTTGGAGGTGACACACCATTACCTTTGCCATATCCTTTCATTTAAAGTGAGTCACCATAATGGAAAAGAATATAAAAAAGAATGTACATATGTATAAATGAATCACTTTGCTGTACAGCAGTAATTAACACATCGTAAATCAACTATACTTCAATAAAATTAAAATAAATAAGTAAATTTAAAAAATAATTTTTTTTAAAAAGTGAGTCGCTTAAGTCCAGCCCACACTCAAGGACAGGGGCGTCAAGTTCTACCTATTGAAAAGCTGACTATTCAAGAATTTGTGGGCAGATTTTAAAGCTACCAGAGGTATTTCATTGTAGTTTTAATCTGCATTTATCTGACTAATGAGGTTGAATACCTTTTCATGTTCTTACTGGCCATTTGGATTTACTTTTTTTTCAAAGTACCTAGTCAAGTCTTTTTCCCAATTTCCTATTGTGGTATTTGTGTTTTCTTGCTGACTTGTAAGAGTTCTTTATATATGCTGGATATGAGCCCCTGTCAGCTATATGTCTCCATGATTGTGTAAGCTGTGTAATAAATCTATACACACACACATATATGATCCTTTGCTGGTTCTGCTTCTCTGGTTGAACCCTGACTGACACACCTAGATTACTTTGCCTTTCCCATTTAAATCTAAATCCACATAGAGTTGATTTTTGTGTGTCTGGTGCAAGATGGGGGTCAAGGTTTTATTTGTTTGTTTGTTTTCCAATTAGATACTCAATAACCAGCACTGTTTATTTTAAAAAAAACCTTCCTTTACTACTGCTTTGCCAGCTCTTTTACAAATCAAGAATGCATATATTCACAGGTCCGTGTTTTCTAAGCTAATCTGCTTTGGCCAGAAAGAAATTCAGTTTCAAATTTGCTACCCACTTTCAATAATGTATCAGACTTTATGACATGATTTCTGACACCAATTTACCACTGACTTCACCCTATAATTCAGTCCTTATTTTCCCTTCACGCTGGTGCACAGTTAGATGCTCATTAAATCTTGGTTTCCTCCCTTTCCCCTGCTTTGGAAAACAGAGCCCTAGAACTGACCTACACTATGGCTGGTTTTCGTGAGGGGCACAAGGGTGCTGAAATGGTCCTGAAAGCCCCGATGATGCTGATGGTAGAGGGCAGGTAATGGAGTGAAAGTCTGAGCATGGAGAGACCTAGCAGAGAAGCACAGCACACAGATCTGGGCATGGGGGGCTGGGCAGGGACAGTCCCCATCCCACAGGGACAGAGGTAGTCAAGAGGGTGGGCATTAAACATAGGCCTTATATTTGTAAATGTAATTTGTTTAAATTATAAACATCCTTCGGAAACACTCCTTTGCCATCATGACAACATTGCTCTTTAGAAAATGGGTAAAAACCACCCCCAACCTAACCCAGCGCTGCTTCTCATCTTTCCTGTGTCCGTGTGAATGTGGGGTCTTTCCCACGCAGCGTCCTTAGGGCCGACACACAGCAGCGAGCCCCGCGCTTCTTCACCAAACATGATCACCAATGGCTTGTGGGTTCCCTCCTCCTTCTGGACCGGCCACAGCGCTGGACACTCTCTGCACCTGCATTAAAGCCAAACTCCTCAGGGCTGGTGGGAGCTGCACACAGGAGTTTGGAAAACCAGGTGCAACCCTGGTTAAGTTCATCATGATTCCTCCACACTGTGAACGATGACGGAAGTGCAAAACTAATCAGGACTCTCCACGTTGTGCTCTGACACAGAGCAGGCCCCGCTCTAGCGTTGCTGAAGGACAAAAGCAATGCGGAAAGCAGTGTGTGGAGTGTGCTGCCTTTTCTGAAAAAATTGGGAAAAGGGGGAATTTATGTAATATTTGCTTGACTAGGCAGAGAATATCTCTCGAAGGACGCGCAGAAATGTGTGATATCAGCTGCTATAGGGAGGAAGGTGACCCTTCACCAGGAGCCTTTCACAGCTCTTGGCATTTGAGCCGGTGAATGCTCTGCCTGTTCACAAAATCAAAACAATTGTTGTAAGAAAGAAAGAAAAGAAGGAGTGAGGCGTTGAAGTCCTGAAGGGGTGCAGCTCCCCGAGCCGGGCCAGGACCAGAGGCCCTGAGGAGTAGGCTTGCCCGCTCTGGGAGGGGACCGTCACCCACCAGCCCCGCCAGCCCAGGCTGCCACATCCGCCAGCTCCGCCCTTGCAGACGCTGCTCTGGCAGGAGCCCTCGTCGGAGGCTGCAGCAGCCAGGCCTGCCAGCCTGCCCAACCTCCCTGGTACTCCTCCTCCCTCACAGCTGCTGGCAAGGCACCTCTTTTTCTTGGCAAGGCACTCTTTGTGAAAAATGTGGTGGCCACAGGGCTGCATCTGCAGACAATGGCTTGGACGTGGTTCGAATTGGGAAAAATCTCTTTACCTCTGTGCTCCAAACCCCCACTCCCTGCCGCAGCCAAGCTGGGCACCAAGGGGCAGAGCAAGGAGCGGGCTCCGGGGAAGGGCACTGGGGCTGCCGGGCCAACACCTGAGGGGGGGGTGGCAGCTGGAAGTGGGCACAGACGTTCAGAGACCCGGGGGAGGTGGGCCAGGATGGAGAGTCGTGGGCGTACGTGTACGGGCACTTGCAAGAGGTCTAGGTGAGTGTGCGTGCACGTGTGTGCACATCTGGGTACACGCGTGCATGCAGACCAGGCCCAGGGAATGTCAGAGAAGCCTTGCCCTGCAGCGGGGCACACGTCTGGGGGCCCTCCCTGTGGGCTTGAGGCAGGTGTGATATGATCCATCTGCGGAGTCCAGCACCTGCTTCACCACTTGCTTGCCGGATCTCTAGAAAATTCTGTTAGTGCTTAACTTTAGTTGCTTTATCTATAACAAGGGGCAGTGGTGAGGACTCAAGATGTAGTTTGTGTGAAGTGCCCCGCACACTTTGGCGACACAGACACTGAACAAATGCAGCCTCCGGCCCCGACCTCTGCTTCACATCCCGCAGACCCCGCCTCACACCCCACGCCAGAGACGTGGGCCCCTGGGAGGCCCACCCCGACAGAGGAAGTAGGCCTTGACACAGAGGCCAGAGGTGATCCAAGTACACGGCAGGTTCATGTCACGATATTCCCGGGGAGAAACAAAAACAAGATGTCAAGGAAGAGGCGGCAAATTGGCAGCCACAGCCTGGCACTGAGCGTTTGGGCCTTTTTTTTCCGGCTTTGACTCTGGATCCCACTGGTGGATATTTCTGGTCCTAAAAGTACATGGCTTTCCCCACAGGCCAGCCAAGGCCAGGGCTTGTGGCCCAGGGACCAGGGCAGGGCCTGGCATGGGGCAGGTGGAGAGGCACCAGGGTGAGGGGACAACGGCCCAGGTGATGCCCCCTGGATTTGTCCAGACCTGCCAAGGATGACTGGTATTTGTGCTAAGCCCACAGAAGGCCCTCTGAGAGGGGCTCCACCCAAACACAGCAAGCATGGGATCCTGCCCCTCCCCAGGATGGGGCAGGCCGGACACCTGGCCAGAACCACTGCTTCCAACCCTCCCTCCTTCTGGCCTCGAATGTGTAAAGACAGAAGCCAGGAGTCCAACCCAAGGGCCCTACACTGAGAAAAAGCAGGTCTGCAGGAGAAAAGGACCAAACAGGGGCTTGAGTACAGAGCCCCGACCCCAGACATATTAGCCATGTGCCAGCCTCTTCTGTCTGCCCACCTGGGCACCCTCCGCCGCCCACTGGATGGTGTTGGAAGGCTCCCTTGCCCTCTGGCCCTATGTCACCACCAGCCAGTAAGAGGCACCAGCAGAGCAGGCAAAGAGAGGTCTGGCATTGATTCCAGCAGCCCCTTCCCCGCTGGACCACGGCAGACAGGGTCCAGTGCTGAGAGTGTCGCATGGGCACAGCTGCTGGCCTGTGAGGCCACCCCCAGCGAGAAGGCACTGTGGGCTTTACCTAGACCAGACCCTCCGCAGGGCTCTGTACATGCGGACACCGCCCAGCACGGCAGCCTGAGCAAGGGGAGGGTAGTTGTATAGTCAGCATTATTAATTATCTTTCTCGCTTGAAGAACGAGTGGATGGGGGCCAATGGGGCAGCGCCCTGGTTTGCCTGACACTCTCAGGAGGCTGGCTTCTCAGGGAGGATCCCCTGCCTCTCAGGGCAGCTGATTAACCATACCTGGTGAAAGGGAAGATCGCGCCTTGCAAGAAGGGGTAACAAAGACACTTATCTATTTTAGCTCAAAGGTAGGGAAAATGATTCCTCAGAATTCGTAAACTCAAGGCTCACCTCACATAGGTTTAGGGTTCAGATTTATTGCACCTCATAACCTAGGTACCACACATACCAGAAATCACATGAAAGGTGTTCTTGGGCTGGTAACAACCCATGGATACCTGGCAAAATTAAATAATTTTAATTGCTATCCTGGCTATCCGGGTCACAAATAAGTACCACAGAAAAAGCCCTAGCTCACTCACCAACACTGCAAAACAGGAAGTGAGCCATCAGGAGCAAGAGTCAAAAGGTACCACAGAGAATCAGCCTCCAAATACTTCATATAATGGGGTAAGCTGATAAGTACTATAAAATGTGTAAAATTAGTAAACATATGAAGGAAGAGATGAAAATTATAAGAGCAGAGTATTACATAATTAGAGAGGGCAGGTGCTCAGACAAAATGTTGGCTGCTACATGCGTTGACATCAGGTATTCCTCATTTCCCAGGAGGATTCTTCTGTCAATATTGTGTTTGACTGCAAGGAATAGAAAGCCCAAATGACCAACAGTGGTTGGTCAAACCAGGATATTTCTCATATAATCAGCAAAACTTTGTCACTTTGAGCCAGTTCTGGTGGAAATTTGACATGCCTGAAGTATTAACCTCAGAGGAAGGCTTCTGTTGGTGCTGCCTCAACTGCTCACCTGTGGCATCTCGGGCCCAGGCTCCCATCTCTCCACTTGCCTCCCTTAGTAAACCAATGTTTTCCTCATCCTTGCTGCCTCATGGCTATAAGATGGAGCTGCCACTCCAAATATGTCACGAAAGGGGGTAATCAGTAAGGGTGAAAATCCAGCTACATCTGTCCCTGCTTCCTCAGAAATGCGACCACCACCATTACCACCACCACTACCATCACCATCTCCACTACCACCATCACTACCATCACCTCCACCACCACCACCATCACTACCATCACCTCCACCAACACTACCATCACCTCCACCACCACCACCATCACCTCCACCACCACCACCATCACCACCTGCACCACCACCACCACCATCTCCACCACCATCACCACCTCCACCACCACCATCACTACCACCACCTCCACCACCACCACCATCACCACCTTCACCACCACCACCATCACTTCCACCACCACCACCATCACCTCCACCACCACCACCATCACCTCCACCACCACCACCATCACCACCATCACCTCCACCACCACCACCATCACCACCTCCACCACCACCATCACCACCATCACCTCCACCACCACCATCACCTCCACCACCACCACCATCACCACCTCCACCACCACCATCACCTCCACCACCACCACCATCACCACCTCCACCATCACCATCACCACCATCACCTCCACCACCACCACCATCACCACCACCACCATCACCACCTCCACCACCATCACTACCATCACCTCCACCACCACCACCATCACCACCTCCACCACCACCACCACCACTACCATCACCTCCACCACCACTACCATCACCATCTCCACCACCATCACCTCCACCCCTACAAAAGTCATAATTTGTGTCTCACTGGCAGGAACCATGACTCATGTTCACCACTAGCTTCCAGGGACGCTGGGAAAAAGAGTATGTCACCTGAGGCTGGCATATCACGGACCCCAACAACACTGAGATTCTCTTAGCAGGGAAAGATGAAAGGGAGGAATGCTGCTGAGTAGGCAACTGATGTACTCCCACAGCCCTCAGTTCTGACCCCCAACCACACACACCATTGTTTCTTCCGGTTATCTAGATGGAGGGAAGAGGCATGGGGACTATATCATACCTTTAGGGGGAATTTTTCAAACTAGTGTCCTCACCCCCTCAACACCCAAGCTTCCACAATGTCCCCTGAGGTGTGGTCTCCAAGCCCTATGGCCTATACATTGAATCACTGACATACGGAACGTGAGGCGCCCCTCAGATGTGCCAGGGCTGGCATGAAGTTTCAAGTTTAAAGGGGAAGGGTAGGGGGAAGGGATAGTTAGAGAGTTTGGGATTGACATGTACGTACCACTATATTTAAAATGGATAACCAGCAAGGACTTGCTATATAGCACAGAGAACTCTGCTCAGTGTTATGTAATAACCTAAACAGGAAAAGAATTTGAAAAAGAAGGGATACATGCATGTGTGTAACTGAATCACTTTGCTGTACACCTGAAACTAACACAACCTTGTTAATCAACTGTACTCCAATATAAAATTAAAAGTTTAAAAAAAATAAAAATAAAAATAAAGCCACACCCTGTGATGACCAGCCCTGGAGGCGAAGTAAGGTCTAGTTTTCCTGGCTGTCCACAGGTCCCCTGCAATCCTCACACGGTTCACTCCCTCTGACTCTTACAGGTACCCTTCTCATCTCAGGGACATTTCCTTCCAGAAGACTCTTGTGTGGCAACAGAGGTTGGGCCAGGAAGTTTCTTGACTAAGGGTGAATTTAGGGACCTGCTAAAGAAATAAAAAGTGTTACCTGCAAGAGGTTTTAACCAGCTCAAGAAAGCACACCCTTTAATCATGTTCACAATCACCATGAAACCATGAACCATATGTAATATTTATACAATTAATAGAAAGGTGAACTTAATATAAAATTTCTGGGAAGAAGTCTACTGTTGGCCATCAGCTTACATAAGGAAGTTGTCCTTATTTGAAAGTAATAAAATTTGATAGAAAGTTAATACTTCAGGCTTGTCAAAAATTCCGCCAGAATTGGCTCAAAGTCACAAGGTTTTGCTGATTCTGGGTTTGATATTAAAAACCACCATGAGAAAGTTCCAGAAGCTGATCCATAAGCATCGCTGGTGGTAGGAACAGTTGTCCACACTGACCTTGTGTCCAGGTCACAGCCCCTGGTAAAATTTGACTATAAAGCCCAAGGCTATTTTGAGACGTGTGAGAGCAAGGAATTTGCATAGAATTAAGTGATGAAGCCATTGGGTCATTACAGAGTAGTGTGATTTTTTTTTTACAAGGAACAGAACAAACTCTATCAAAGGCAAGACAGAGCAAATGAAGTTCAAGGAGAAAAATTCACTTGCTGAAAATGCTAAAAGTCTGTGTTAAAAAAGATGTTAGAACTTAAATATATTCGCATGCTTATATCCACTAACATTCCAATTCCTTACTATTTCCATTTTTTAACATAAATTTCATGCTATTCAAGTTGGTGATGAGTTGAATTTACTTTCAACAACTGAGAGCAATTACCACAGTTATTCGGGGCCGTGGCTACAAGTCTGGATGCCTTGGGAACTGCAAGGGCTGGAGGCTTTTCTTCCAGAGCAGGTAGTGCCAGGGCTGGTGGGCACGGAAGGGCCCCACCCACTGGGGAAGGAACAAGAGATGCAGAGGCAGCTCTGCGCTGATGGCGAGAGAGGGGTCATGCCTCCAGAGAGGGGTTGGTAGAGGGAAGCAGAGGCAGCAAGGAGAGAAGGACCAGGTGTGGGCAGAAGTGCAGACACTCGCCTCCCTGGGGTTAGACTGGTCTTAGGTGTGACCCCAGGTACCCAGGTAGTCATCAGAGGCCTGGAGGGATGGGCAGCGTGCTCAGGTGGTAAGCGTGGTGGGCAGGATGGAGAACGCCCTCCTCTGTGTCCCAGCCCACTTTCCCCAGGCAACCTGTCCTATCCTCCCACCTACCCCCTCCCAATCTGTAGGAGGGGCTGAGGGACAGGCATGGAGACAGAGACAGGGACCCAGAGAGTCCCGGCACGGCTGAGCTGGGTGACCTTGGCCAGGGACCATGACTTCTTGAGTCTCAGTTTCCTTATCCGTAAAGGAGGCCAGAAGCATTCCTAACCACTTCGCAGACTTAGAACGTCACCTGGCACATGTGAGCACCAAATGTGTTAGCTAGATTGTTACTCTTCCCCATTTACAGAGGAGGTGAAGTGATGTCTCCAAGGCCACCCAGCTGGCCAGGGGTGGACCAGTGCTTAACCCTGCCCGTGTGCCGCTTGCCCCGTGGCAGAAGCACAGGCAGGGCTCTCTCGTGGGCCCGGGGAGCCCCGCTTCCCTGCCGCCCCAGGCTCATCCGCGGAGGGTGCGCGGGGGGGCGCACGGGCGGGGTGAGCGGGCAGGCTCGGTGGCTGTGGCGCCACACGTCCTGACATCCTGACCCCAGGCGCTGGCCCAGGAGGTGCCACTCCTCCAGACCCCTCGCTCCCCTCACCCCAAGGTCCTCATCCACCCAAGCCCACGTCCTCACACACAACCGACACCTCGTGACCGCACTGTGGTCACAGCTGCGCGGGTGGACCCGTCATCCAGGGCCGCAGTGTTCTCCTCTCTAAGCTGGACCACAGAAGCGCCACCGCTGTGAGGATGGTGGAAGCTGGTGCTCCTCGAGCTGCCAAGCGCAGACCCCACCCGGACGAGGTCTCCATGGCCTGTCTCATCACCTAGAATACTTACGTGCATTTCCCTGGTTCTCCTCTGGACAGGTTTCCCCACCATTCAGCGGGCAGGGTTTCCACCAAACGCCTCCAACCAGTGAAGAAGACGTGGCCAGGGTGAGCGACCACAACATCCCTGACCATCTAGGCATTGCCCCGAACCTCCAGCAGCCAGAAGAGGGGAAACGGGACGGCACATGCCTGGATTTAGTGAGCTGAACCATGGAAAACCCTTGCTTTACATACCTCAGACGATGTTGGCTGAGATTAAGGGTTTTCTTAAAAGGAAAGGAATGAGGAGAAGGAGGATGTGGTTACAGAGATGACCCAGGGGGAGGACAAAGGCTGCGGAGGCCCAGCGTGACTGGTGGTCACAGTAAGATGACTGCTGACTTCATCTCTTTGTCCGATCAGTGCTGATGGAGTGTCTACTACATGCCAGGTCCTGCCCTACGGAGCCTGCCCTGCGAGCAGAGAGACCATGCCCTCAGGGCCGATGTCCCAGGGCAGTATGACTCACCCACCTCAAAATGTTAAGCACAGGGACTTTTCTGTTGGCGCAGTGCTTAAGAATCCACCTGCCAATACAGGGGACACGGGTTTGAGCCCTGGACCAGGAAGATCCCATATACTGCGGAGCAACTAAGCCCGCGAGCCACAACTACTGAGCCCGCGTGCCTAGAGCCCGTGCTCCGCAACAAGATAAACCACCGAAATGAGAAGCCTGCGCACTGCAACGAAGTTTAGCCCCCGCTCGCCGCAACTAGAGAAAGCCTGTGTGCAGCAACAAAGACCCAACGCAGCCAAAAATAACAATAAATAAATAAATAAATTTTTTTTAAATACCAAAAAAAAATTATTTAAAAAAAATAAAAAATGTTAAACACAGCTCCTAACCATCCTATGTCATGTCCTCTGCACAAGGTTTTTGTGTGTGTTTTAAGAGAATCATGTGCTTTTTCTTGCTGTATTCCTAGAATAAATCCTATTTTGTCATGGTGTAGTGTTACTGGATTTAATTTTCCCCTATTTAGTGTTTTTACACTTATATACAAAAGTGAACTTGGTCTAGAGTTGTGAGCTCGCATGCATCCGTGTGTGTGCGTGTGTGTGCGTGTGCACACGTGGGTGCTGACTTAATCAAGTTTTGACATCAAGGAAATCCTATGGGAATTACTTACCTAAAGTTTGGTAGACTTTGACTATAAAATTGCTTGCACCAATGAGAAATTACAATAGAAAAAAGTATTATATTTATAATAGCAATACAAAATAAGTATCTAGATATAAATTTCTCTCCACCGTACTGTTCTTTTTAATTGATGTATCTTTTACATACAACAAAATGCAAAGATCTTCACCTTTCAGTTCAAGAATTTTGACAGTTGCAAACAACCAAATCAAGATCCAGAATATTGGGGTTTCCCTGGTGGTGCAGCGGTTTAGAATCTGCCTGCCAATGCAGGGGACACAGATTCGAGCCCTGGTCCGGGAAGATCCCAAGTGCCGCAGAGCAACAAAGCCCGTGCGCCACGACTACTGAGCCCACGTGCCACAACTGCTGAAGCCCACATGCCTAGAGCCCGTGCTCCGCAACAAGAGAAGCCACCACAATGAGAAGCCCACACACTGCAACAAAGAGTAGCCCCTGCTCGCCGCAACTAGAGAAAGCCCGTGAACAGCAATGAAGAACCAACAGAGCCAAATTTTTTTTAATGAAATAAATAAATTATTTTTTTAAAAAAAGATCCAGAATACTTCCATCACCCCAGACACTTCCTCATGCTCTTTTTCTGCCAATACCCGACACACACTTTCAGAATCAATCACCATTATGATTTCTATCACCAGAGGCTGGTTTTGCTTGTTCTAGAAATTCATGTAAATGAAACATACCATATGAACTTTTTTGTGTCTGGTTTCTTTCACACAGCGTAATATTTTTGAGATTCAACCCCATAGCTGTGTGCATCGATAGTTCATTTTATTGGTAAGTAGTATTCCAAAATTGTCTACCAAAATTGTTTAATTCATTCCCCTATGGATGATTTGGGATGTTTCCAGCGTTTGGTAATTTGAATAGAGCTTTAATGCACATTCATGTGCAAGCATTTTTTTTCGGACTCTGGTGTAGTTTCCTAGGAGTGGAATTGCTGGGTCATAGGATATGTGTAAGTTTAGCTTCGTAAGGAACTGCCATCCTATTTTACATGCCCACCAACAATGTATGAGAGTTTCAGTTGCTCCATGTTTGATATTGTCAGTTGTCTTAATTTTTGCTACTCTAGTAGGTATATAGTGGTAACTCCTTGCAGTTTTAATTTGCTTTTACTTGATGACTATTAATGTTGAGCATCTTTTCATGCACTTATTAGCCATGTATACATCTTCTTTTGTGAATTGACAACAAGTCTTTGCCCGTTTTAAATTGGGTTGTCTGAATATTAATGATTTTTAGGAATTCTTCAGTACATATTATAAATATGAATCCTTTATCCATATTATGAATATGTTTTCCTCATTTGTGGCTTGCCTGCATGTTTTCTCTTAATAGCATCATTTGATGCTCTTGATGATGTCCAGTTATTATTTTTTGATTTATGGTTCATGGTTTTTGTGCAAATTTGGTCAGTGTCTTTGTCTTCCTCAAAATTGTAAATATTCTCCTATGTTTTCTTCAAAAAGATCAGTGGTTCTAGGTCCATATTTAGATGAATTTTTGAATTATTTTCTGTGTGGTATTGTTTATTTTTTACACAGATATCCAGTTTGTTTCGGCATCATTTGTTTAACAAGTTTTCCTTTCCCCTTTGAATTAACTTGATTCCTTGATCAAAAATCAACTGAAAGGAAGAGGCATCTGACCTCCTAAGCTCACTGCAGTATCATTCACAACAACCAAGATATGGAAACAACCTAAATATCTGTCCACAGATAAAAGGATAAGGAAAATGTGGTACACATTTAAAATGGAATATTATTCAACCTTAAAAAAGAAGGAAATCCTGTCATTTGTGACAACATGTATGAAACTGGAGGACATTATGCTAAGTGAAATAAACCATACACATAAATACAAATAGTGTATGATCTCACTTACATGTGGCATATTCTTTTAAAAAGCCAAACTCATAGTAATAGAGAATGGAATAGTGATTACCAAGGTCTCGGGCATGGGGGAAAGGAGTAGATGTTTTAAAAAAAAAATCAACTGACCATATTATGTAGGTGTATTTCTGTTCCACATATCCAATGTCTATCGTTATGGCATCCTTTACCACCTTGATTACTGTAGCTTGGTTGGAAGTCTTAAAATCAGGTAATGCACCTCATTCATTTTATTCTTTTATGAAATATTTTGGCTCTTTTATATCCTTTACTTTTTCATATAAATTTTAGAATCAGCTTTCTTCAAAAAGGCTGTGTGGAAGTTTGTTTGGCACTGTGTTGAGTCCATAAGCCAATTTGGAGAAAATGGGCATCTTCTTAATGTTGTGAACTCCAATCCATGAACATGGTATATCCCTCCATTAAGTTGGCCCTTATTTAATTTCTCTCAAAAATGCTTGTGCAATTTTCAGTATGAAAGTCTTGCTTGTCTTTCATCAGATCTATTCATAGGTATTTCAATGTTATTTTTAAGTATTTTTAATCTCACTTTTGTAGGTTTTTGTTTGTCTCCTTCATAAGATTGAAGATATTCTCTTCTATTTTTAGTTAGCTGAGATTTTTTATAATGAATATGTGTTGAATTTTATCAAATTCTTTTTCTGCATTTTTAAAAATAATGATACATTTTTTTTCTCCTTTAGTCATTTAGTTTCCTTTAGTCACCACTTTATGGTGGTTAATTACATTGATTTATTTTTGAATATCAGATAAACTTTTTTATCCTTGGCATAAATCCCACTTGATCATTATATATTATTCTTTCTTTCTATGTTTGCTGAATTTGATTTGTTAACATTTTAAGAATTTTTTCATGTATGTTTATGAGGAATATTAATCTAATTATAATTATCTTGTCGAGTTTTGGTATCAGGGTTATGGTGGCCTCATAAAATGAGTTGAGAAGTATTCCCTCCTCCTTTATTTCCTCCAAAGGATTTTGTCAGATTGGCATTAGTTTGTCCATAAATATTTGATAGAATTTCCTGAAGGAGTCATTGGGCCTGGAGTTTTCATGGTAGGAAAGTTTTTAATTATAAGTTTAATAACTTTGATAGACATAAGGCTATTGAGACTTTCTATTCTTGTGTGACTTTTAGTAATTTGCAATTTTCAAGGAATTTGTCAGCTTCATCTAAGTTGTTGAATTTCCTGGCATAGCGTTGTTCACAATAGTCTCTCATTACCACTTTAACATCTGCCTGATCTGGGGTGGAAAGGTTTTTTATTTTTGTTTTTTGTTGTTTTTCTTTTTTTTCCCCCCAGCATTTAGTGTTGTTCCACTGTCATCCACCCACCATTTATTCTTTTTTTTTTTTAATATTAATTTATTTATTTATTTTGGCTGCATCAGGTCTTAGTTGCAGCAACTGAGATCTTCCTTGTGGCACACGGGATCTTTTGTTGTGGCACGTGGGTTCTTCATTGCAGCGTGTGGGCTTCTCTCTAGTTGTGCTGCATAGGCTCTAGAGTACGCGGGCTTAGTTGCCCCGTGACATGTGGGATCTTAGTTCCCTGACCAGGGATTGAACCCACATCCCCTGCATTGGAAGGCGGATTCCCAACCACTGGACTACGAGGGAAGTCCCCTGCCCTCCATTTACTCTGATGAAAAGTCAGCGTAATTCTTTCTACTGTTCCTCTGTATATAATGCCTTTTTTTCTCTGGCTGCTTTTAAGATTTTATCTTTATCTTTGGGCTTCAGTAATTTGACTATGACATGCCAAGGTGTGGTTTTATTTGTTTTTACTCTGCTTGAGGGTCACTGAGATTCGTGCATCAGTGGGGTTATTGTCTTTCATCAATCTTGTTAAATTCTGTATCATCTCTGCTAAATATTTCTTCTGCCCCAATCTCTCTAGCCTCCCCTTCCGATGCTCCACTTACACATTTATTGGACCATGTGGTATTGTCCCACAGATTTCGGATAATCCCTTCTTTTTTTAATATTCTTTTCTTTTGTATCTCAGTTTGGAGATTTTCTCTTGACCTATCTTCCAGTTCACTGATGTTTTCTTCTGTTGTTCATTAGCAAATAAATTTTGTGTTTCTGATAAAGTATTTTTCATTTATAGAATTTCCATTTTGTTCTTTTTCTTCTTTTAAAGGCTTTTTATTTTTTTTTTTTTTTTTTTTTTTTAAAGATTTATTTATTGATTGATTGATTGATTGCTATGTTGGGTCTTCGTTTCTGTGCCAGGGCTTTCTCCAGTTGTGGCAAGTGGGGGCCACTCCTCATCGCGGTGCGCGGGCCTCCCACCATCGCGGCCTCTCTTGTTGCGGAGCACAGGCTCCAGACGCGCAGGCTCAGCAGCCGTGGCTCACGGGCCCAGTCGCTCCGCGGCACGTGGGATCCTCCCAGACCAGGGCGCGAACGCGTGTTCCCTGCATTAGCAGGCAGACTCCCAACCACTGCGCCACCAGGGAAGCCCTAAAGGCTTTTTATTAATTAATTTATTTTATTTACTTATTTTTGGCTGCATTGGGTCTTCATTGCTGCACGCGGGCTTTCTCTAGTTGCAGTAAGCGGGGGCTAGTCTTCGTTTCTCACTGCGGTGGCTTCTCTTGTTGCGGAGCACAGGCTCTGAGCACGCAGTCTTCAGTAGTTGTGGCTCACGGGCTCTAGAGCACAGGCTCAGTAGTTGTGGCACACGGGCTTAGTTGCTCCACAGCATGGGGGATCTTCCTGGACCAGGGCTTGAATCCATGTCCCCTGCATTGGCAGGTGGATTCTTAACCACTGCGCCACCAGGGAAGCCCTGGTGTATTTAACTAAACAGAAAATTAGAACTTCTATATGACAAAAAAATATGAATTAAAAGACAAATGAAAGTCTTTGAGAAATTATTTCTAAAATCTGTAATAGACATGGGATTAACACTATTAATATTTTAAAAACTAATAAAAATAAAAAATAAACACCCCAATAGAAAAACAAACTAAGAAAATGAGTGGGTAATTTGCAAAAGAAGAAAATAAATGGCCGAAAAGAATGAAAACAGTTCACTGTTATCAGTAATTGAATAAATGCAAATTAAAACAGTGAGATACCATCTTTCACCTATCAACCTACGACAGTCTGAAAATAGTAAGAGTCCTTCATTCAGTAAATATCAGTTCAGCATCTTCTACATGCACCATCTGTATGTATCCCTGGGAGCTGGAATCCAGAAGTGAATTGACAGTCTCTGCACTTAGGGCCTAGTGTGGGCAAGACAAGGTGATAAGCGTAAGGGAGAAAGATAAGGGAAAGAAAGGGGGCTAGGAAATAATGGGGAAAGGGGATGTCTCTTTTACATAAGATGAATGGGAAAGGCAATTCTAATCAAATGGCATCTGAGCAGAGACCTGAAGAAAGTGAGGGCCGTTTGGATGTCTGGGAAAAAATATTTCAGGCAGAGGGAGCAGCAGGTCAAGTCAGGGACCAGCCCCTGAGGGCAGGACGTGCTAGGAACACTCAGGATGACAGCAGGAAAGTGATCCTGTCTGGAAACAAAGGCGAGCATGAATGATGGATACAGAGACCTTGAATTCCTGGAAGCTAGTTTTCTCATACACTGTTGGCAGAAATATCCATTGGCAAACATTTCTGAAGGACACCTTGACAAGAGTTATCAAAAACCTTAAACCACACATATCCTTTGACTCCAAAATTCAAAACTTCTGAATTTATCCTGAAGCAATAACCAGATGAGTGTACCAAGGTATACATAGAAAAATGTTCATCACAGTATTATTTACTATTGAAAACAGGGTAACCTAAATTTTCAACATTTGTGGTTATTGAAATTGTGTATATTCATACAATGGAATTCTACATTGTTATTAAGCACAATAATATACTTGCACATTTCTTGACAAGGAAAGATGTTCACAATACGTTTTTAAAATGAAAAAGCAGATCACAGAATGATATGTATTTTATGATTCCATTTTAGCTAAAATGTTTTTTCATATGCATTTGCATACATAGAAAAAAGTCTGGAAATACAAATATCAAAACATGAATGTTGTTGTCTGCTGAGTGGTGGGATTGCAGTAATTTTTATATCTTTAATAAATAACATGCTTATGGGACTTCCCTGGTGGCACAGTGGTTAAGAATCCACCTGCCAATGCAGGGGACATGGATTCAAGCCCTAGTCCTAGAAGATCCCACATGCCACAGAGCAACTAAGCCTGTGCGCCACAACGACGGAGCCTGCACTCTAGAGCCCGCGAGCCACAACTACTGAAGCCCCTGCGCCTAGAGCTCGTGCTCCACAACAAGAGAAGCCACCACAATGAGAAGCCAGCAAACGAAGAGTAGCCCCTGCTCAGAGCAACTAGAGAAAGCCTGCATGCAGCAACAAAGACCCAACGCAGCCAAAAATTAATTAATTAATTGATTGATTTTAAAATAAATAAATAAATAACATGCTTAATTTTCTTGCGATCACCATGTATTACTTATGTAAGCTAGAAGGAATGTTTCAAAATCAAATGACACACCAATATGATAAGGGAAAGTGTTTTTAAAAGATGAGTCTCGGGGAACTGCAAAGAAAAAGAAAGCAAGGTTCTCTTTGACCACTATAAAGATTTTATTGTCTTTCATTTTCACAAGTTTAATTATGATGTGTCGACCTGAATGTCTTTGGATTTATCCTATTTGGGGCTCGCTCAGCTTCATGAGTCTGTGGGTTTATGTATTTTGCCACATATGAGATGTTTTCAGTCATTATTTCTCCAAGTACTCTTTCAGCCCACTCTCCTTCTCCAGCTGGACTCCAACAACACATGATACAAAGGTGGGATCTCTTGTTATTGTCCCATGGATCCCTGGAGATTTTTGTTCGGGGGGTGGGGGGGGGTTGTTTGTTTTTAGTCTATTTTCCCTCTTTTGCTCAGATTGGATGAATTCTATTGTTCTGTCCTCAAGTTCACTGATTTTCTATCCTCTGTCATCAACACTCTAGTATTGAGTCCATGCAGTGGGCTTTTTTAAAATCTCTGTAATTGTACTTTTCAGGTATAGCTTTTATAACCAATTTCTTTGCTGAGATTTTCTATTTTTTTCATTTGTTTCAAGAGAATTTGTAATTGCTTACTGAAGCATTTTTATGGTGGCTACTTTAAAATCCTTGACAGATAATTCCAATGTCTGATTCATTCAGGTTGGCATTAATTGATTTTTTTTTTCATATTCAAGTTGTGATTTTCCTGATTCATTGAATGATGGCTGACTTTTTATGGTATTCTTGACATTTTCCTTACTACATTTGGTGACTGTACGATCCTACATTTCATTTTAGCAGTCAGTTGCCAGTTTAGGTTTAGCCTGGATGTTCTGGCCTAACTTTATGGACTGAGTTTCCAATGAGAATCTAATTTCCAGAGACTTACGGCACTATTTTGGTCTGTTGGTTGATCCTGTGCGTGCTGGGTCTCCCACTGGTCCCTGCTGGTGCCAGAGTGGTAGATGGGGTTTCCCCAGGCCCAGCCATCTGGGGCCTCTAGGTGGGTGAAGGGATTCTCCAACCCACAGGGATGAAGGGGCTTCCTGGGTAGGGCCACTTAGGGGTGGAGGTGGAGCTCCCCCTTGCTGTGGGGTTGAGGCCCAGCAGGGAAGGAGAGCATCCCACCTGGCCACTCACTGTCAGGGACCTCCCCACTGACCCTCCTGCTGGTGCTGCCTGGCTCACCTGTGATTTCAGCAGCACTGCCAATCCACTGGGGGAGGAACGAGCCCATCCAGGCTCCTTACGTTGCCAGACGAGGGGGCGGAAAATGCCAGGCCCAGGTCCTTCTTCTGTCACTTGGGGTCTGTATGTAGTCCTGCCCCTGTGCTGTTTCTCCAGTCCTGGGGTCTCGAACTAGCTCGCCCTCCTCTTCTACCTTCCAGAATCCTCCGCTGGTTGTCTCCTGTGCCATTTCTAGGGTTTGTAGCAAGGAGGAGGAGGCAGAAACAGGTCTTCCCCACCTTGTCCAGACCAGAAGTTGAAACATTGCTTTCTATTTTTCGTTTTTGTTTTTTTTTTTTAATATTTATTTATTTGGCTGTGTCGAGTCTTAGTTGCGGCACACAGGCTCTTCGTTGTGGCGCACGGGCTCCAGGGCACACAGGCTCAGTAGTTGCGGCGTGCGGTCTTATAGCTGCTCCGCGGCACATGGGATCTTATTTCCCAGACCAGGGATGGAACCCGCGTCCCTTGCATTGGAAGGCAGATTCTTAACCACTGGACCACCAGGGAAGCCCCAAAACATGGCTTTTTATTTCTCCATCTGCTCCACCTGCTTGACAGCCCCATCCCAGGGTCACAACAGAGAACACCTGATTTAGCCCCATCCAGTCATTCTAGACAGGTCCAATCATTGTTAAGGCTTTATTTTCTTCCTTTTTTTATTTTCTTTCTTAGCTTTTGTTTATGAAAAGTTGGAATCCACGGAGAAGTAGAGAGCACAGCATAATGAACCCACTGACGCCCATCACGTTTCATAGGCACGCCGCCCCACGGGAGCATTTTAAAGCAAATTCCGTAAGTGCTTCAGATTGTGTCTCTCATCAGATTGTGATCCTCAAATCCTCCCTTTGGACAGCCTGGTCTCTACTTGCACGGCTCAAGTAAATTCTTTCAGAACTCTGAATTCTTAGGAGTCCAAGAGGGCCCAGAGCAAGAGGGCAGGTGAGATTCATGGGAAGCGGGCTCGCTGCTGGGATTGATCTGGCCACTGTCCCATGCGGGGAGGCTGGTGGAGCCGCCCGCACGCATGGGCACGGGCTTTACTGCAACCCCAGACCTGGCCCCATGGCCCACGGGAAGCCACCCTGCCCTGGGACGCAGCCAAGTTCTGAATCCCTAGTTGGGGCGTCAGAAGCCTCCAGGCCCCACCTCAGCCACAAAGAAACCGAAGGCTGCTTGGGAGAACAAATCCAGCCTGCCCGCCACGCGTAGCCCTTCGGGGCTTCCCCCTGTTGGCACGGGCTGCCCTGCAGAGTGGACGACACCACCGAGCAGCTCCCAAGGGACTGGGCCCCCCACACACACCCACCTCTGTATTCACGGACACCTACTTTCATCTTGAACTGTTAAGAGATGAAAGTTGTCGAAAATCTTTACCTCGCAACGAAGTCTGCCTTTCGAGCCTACAGGCCAGGTGCAAACTCAGAAAGTCTCATTTTGGAATTCTGAAGCTGAAGATGGCTCCTGCATGCCCAAACTGCCCGAGGCAAGAGGATGCCTCCAGAGAAAGAGGGAGACGTCAGGACCAGGGGATGCAAATGAGATGGGTGTATTAACATATTCAAAACATGTTATTCCCGTGAAAAAGTGATGAAGGCTGTGTGAGGAAAACAAGGGCCCAGAGGCACACTCAGTAGGGTCCCTGGGTGGGAAATGCCAAGCCAAGAAGAGTTGGGACAGCCCAGGGGGAGGCAAAGGCTGGACCCCACCCAGAACCTGGTTCTTGGATCCCCCCAGGGCTCAGCTGCCCGGAAGTGTGAAGGTGAGAGGACCCTTGGCCCGGCTCTCACCAGGCATGGGATAGTGTCACCTTGTCCAAGTCACTTCCATTTGTTCAGCCTTAACGTCCCCATCTGTGAAACAGAGGAATGATGCCCATAGGGCAGCTGAGAGAACTGAATAAAATCATGCCCAGAGGAGGCCAGTCCAAGGGCCGGCACATGGGAGGAGTTGGTCGTCTGTATTCGATAGAGTGCTTACTACGGATCTTTAGTGTGTGATGTATGGTGACTCACCTATTCCTTACAATGACCCTATGAAGTAGTCTATCCTCATTTTACAGATGAGAAAACGGAGGCCCAGGGAGCTCAAGTAACCTGCTCTGGGTTACATAGCTGGTTAGACAGAGCTGGGAAGTGAACACAGCACCCTGATTCCTTACAGCCCCACTTGACTTTGTTCTTATATAGCTGAGGCCGAGACCCTCCTCCTTGGGCCCCTGCCCCACATGGCCTCAAGGGACCAGCCTGAGGAGGGAAGGAGTGTCCCAGGCCTCAGTCACCCAAAAGCCAAAGTCCCACAAGGAGGCTCTCGTCCAGCCCCAGGGTGGCCGGGAGGTGCAGGCAGGCGTTGTAGTGCAGGCCCCCATCCCTGGGCCTCCTCATCTGCGGTGCAGCCTCTCCCTGCCTTGCAGGCCTCAGCCATGAAGCAGAGGCCTCCATTCCCTGCCTGCTTCCTCCTCTGCTGGCCCTGTGGCCTTGGCCTGGCCTCCCCGAGTCTCAGCTTCCTCATCTGTAAAGACGGGGCGACAACCGGACTTACCTGAAAAGTTGCTGTGTGTGCAGATTAAATGAGATGATGCCTGAGAGGCTGGTAAGGCTGGTTACCGGCACAGAGGCAGCCTGACTGCCCCGGGCGAGTGGGTCCGAGCTGTGCTCACCGGCCCTGTTGCCCACCTGCGCCAGAAGCAGACCCCTTCCTGACCACCAGCCATGTGCAGCCATCGCAGGGAACTGGGCCCAGCCCAGACCTCAGCCAGGCAGGTGTCCTGGTTCTCCCCGCCCACGGTGTGACCCCTGTCCCCTGCAGCTGCAGAACTGAAGTAGATGCTATAGCTGGGGGCTAGCCCTCCCCATCCTTCTTGTGGTACCCAGAGGGGATGCCGCCCTCCTCCCATTAGCTGCTCAGAACCCCTGGGCCAGGGCCCAGCTGGGACTGTGTCACAAAAGGCTCCTCTGTGAAGGAGGGGGGTTAAAAAGAGGAAGGGAGAAAAATGAAAGGCAAGAACATTCCCATTTGGAGAGACAGGTGGTCACTGCAGAGCTGGGAGAAAGTGACATGGCCAGTCAGGTCACAGCTGGGGGACACAGGGCCAGTGCCTCCTGGGGCCTGGTCTCCAGGACAGATCAGCCCCTGCCCACAGGGCTGCTGGGGCAGGCAGACCACTCGGGCAGCAGCCCGGGGACCCTCTTTGACACCCAGCCCTCTCCATAAGCCGCCCGTATCCCCACCTTTGTGCCCCCAACTGGAGCCCACTAAAGGCCCTCTGACCCCGCCCAGGAGAGAAGCTTCCATCAGAAAAATCAACCAGGTGTCACACCAACTCGAATCTATCAGGAGGGTGAGTCTTAAATAACAGCCTAAAATGACAGAGGAATCTGTTAAAAAGAGCCAGGAAGAGAAGGGAGGGGCAGGCCGTTATCTTGCAGGAAGGGCAGCTGTCACAAAAGGGGGAAACGCACCCCAGTGAGATCCACAGAGAAGTCGGTGGAGGGGCCAGACCCTCAGTGAGAGGCGAGCGGCTAAGCCCGGAGGTAGAGAGACACGAGCTGGTCACAAGCCTCACATGGAGTGGAGGGCGCTGACCTCACACGCCCTCTCCCCTCGCCAGCTCTGCAAGGCGTCGGGTCCCCGGAAGACCCTCCCCCGCCACCCCGTGCCCTGGCCCTGGTGGGGGCAGTGGCAGCAGGCACCCCTGTCCTGGTGGCTCATCTCCCTCTATTCCATTCAGCCCTCGCAAGGGCGCTAACCCCCCAGGGAATATTCCTACCCGTGCATCTTTCCACTGTGCCCCCACTGGCCTCCCAGATGGCTCCCCCAACCCCGGCTAGGTTGCGATCCCTTCTTGGCAGAAAAAACTATGATATAAATGTGGGATGAGGTCCTGCTGGGAGCTGGACACGCCAACGAGACACGTCTCACCTCTCACCTCACCCTTCATTAGCCCTGGGATTTCCAAAGGTGTGTCCCTGTATGAGAAGTTAGCCCTGGGATTTCCAAAGGCGTGTCCCTGTATGAGAAGTTTCCACGTATGAGGACAATGCCCTCGGGACAACATTATGCCCATCCAGGCCTCACGGAGCTGGCAGAACCTGGCCCTGCCTAGTTCAGCCACTGCCCTGTCAACAACCCGGTCAGCAGGGACGCACCTGGGAGGAAGGCGGGCCTCACTGCCCTCTCTGTGGTCCAGGAGGGGAGGGAGACCCAGAACAGGGCCTCCAGGGCTGGGCGGGGAATCCCCACCAGGCAGCAGGCCACGTGGGCCCCTGCCTCGCCCACCTCCCGGTCCCCTCTACACAGCAGGCACCGGGTAGAGGGGTGCAGGGCCAAGCTCCCAGGTGTGATCGGTTGGCCAGGGTGGGCAGTCACCCGGGCCTAGCCGGGCAAGGGCTGCCGAAGAGCCACTCACACCGGTTTCCCCTCTGGGCCACAACTGGGTCACAAACCTCAGCTTTTGGGGGCGCGTATTAGATGTGGACTGTTATTTCCATCTGAATTGCTCAGATTCTCATTAAGCTATTTATACTCCCACCTCCTCCTCACCCCGCCCCCCGCCCCGAAAGGATTTAAGGATGCCTTAAAATCCAGCAGGAGAGAACACAAAAACCAGCCACTGGCCGCTGGCCACTCGGCGGTCAGGGCAGGCAGAGAGAGTTAGAGACCGCTGCTCTGGGGCGCCCCTCCCCCAGGCCGGGCCGGCCCCGGCCCTTCCAAAGTTCAGGTGGAGGTGGGGACAGCCCTTCGACCCACAAGACCGCGCCCTGGGAAGACACTGCGCAGGCCTCCGTGCTGGGCCGAGGCGGAAGGAACCGGGTACCGCGCATAGCCTGCGGGGCAAGCCAGCCCTGGACACCGGGACGGCTCTGCGGTGGGAGGGGCGGGTGGGAAGGCTCCCTGGAGGAGGAGGCCTTAGATAGGCGGGTAGGACTCCCCAGGAGACCGCGGCAAAGGCAGGAGGCACGAGGGGGAAGCGTGGGGACCCCTGGAGAGAGAGGCCTCCATAGAGGGGAGGACGCGCTGGTTAAACCAGAGCGGCCCTAAGTCTCCCGGCTCGGCCCCCTGGCGACCCCACCCTCCCAGGTCCCACTGGGCCAGCCCCTGGGGTCACGGCAGGCCGCTCGCGGCCCCCCAGGCGGGTCCAATCGCCGCGACGCCGATTCCGCCGCGATCCAGAGTCCCCTTTAAAAGTTTGTCCCCAGAGAAACCCCTCTCTCTCTCTCTGACCCGCCGTGGGAAGCGGGACCATCCCCGGAGGAGGCTCTGAGGACGGACTGGGGTGCCCTCCTCCACCCCCTCGGAAACAACAATGGGCGACCGACCGAAAGAGGACGAGGGAATCACGCGTGGAAAATCCCCCAATCCTGCAATGTCAATGATGGGCGCGCGGCGGGCGGGCGGCCGCGGTGCTGCCTCCACGCGCCCTTCCGCGGGACTGCAGCCCGGGAGGAGGGGGTGCCACGGGTTGATCTTCTGGTTCTCAGACTCTGAGGACGCAGGGCAGGTAGGGAGGGAAAGCTTGCTTTGGGGTTCTTATGGCTATTTTAGGCTCAAAGGAAATTGCATTTCATTCCTAAAGCCGAAATCTTCTCACTGCTTGCACTTTCCCGAAGCAGAAGTACAACGACTTGTTTTTATTTGATGATCACATCCTACAACTAGCCGTGTTTTTTTCTCTTTCTTCGATATTTAAGCCAGAGACCATACATTAAAGACTTTATGAAGTGAATAGTCAGGGGACAAAGACAGTCACGGAGCAGAAGAGCGGTGATTGCTTTTTCCTGAACTTTGCAAACACTCAAAGCTGGGCGCTGCATCCAGCAAACTATTAGCCCTCCTTATATTCATACACGGTCTTAGGACCGTGGGGAACCTTGGCTACCAGGCCGATCAGGTAGGGAGAGGAAGGAAACAGCGTGTGAGGAGGACCCACTGAGTGCCAGGCGCTTGGCGACGCTGTGACCTCACTTGAGATCCACACTGCCCTTTGATGTGTGTGTTTCTGCCGGTTGTCGGGATGACAGTGAAGGCTCAGCAGGCAGTAGGTTGATGAGGCTGCCAGTCGGGGAAGGGGAGAGTCTGTATTCCATCCTTCTCCCAAAGGTCCACTGATTCACTGAAGCAACTTGAGTCCATCCGTGGCTCCTCTGACTTGACTTTGCGATAAACTCACCTATGGCCTTGGGGTCTCACAGTGTGTGCGCAGCACTTAAAGGGGATAACTGAGTAAAATCCTATAGCCATCTAGAAAGATTTTCTTCCCCCTAAGAGAATTCTAGGAAGAAAGGGCTTCTGAGCTAAATAGGAGGTTCGCTATGAGCCATTCTGGCAGGCACAAAGCTGGATTAAACAGCTTCCCTGGAAGAGCTGCTAATCCGAGGGTCAGGCAGCTCTGGCTCCCATTACGGCTCCTGGGAGGGGCAGCCCCCCACTGCAGACCCTGTACTAGACCCTCTACCCTCTCTGGGCCTTAGTTTCCCCTTTGGGACAGTCAGACTGTCACAAGATGGGGCCGCAGGTCAAGCACAGATGGTTTTGGTGGCCTTTCGGTAACACTCCAGGTTTCTCCTGAACATTCTGGACCACATTCCCATCTGGCAGCAGAGACCATCGCCAGGAGCTGTGAGGAATGGTCCCTCTGGACCCTCTCGCTGTGCCCTGCTCCAGCCTTGGCCCCTGGCCTGGGGGAACTGAGTGGAGTGCAGGGGTGAGTAAGGGCCAGATGGGCCAGGATCAGAATCCCAGCTCTGCTGACTTCACAAGAGTAAGAGGAGCTCTGCCAGGCCTGGGGGCCACCTGGGGTCTCCACGCTGGGCCCAGACACCCAGAGCTGAGGGGATGGGGTGCCCGCAGGGGAGGCTTTTGCTCAGGCTTTGTTCACCCTGCTCTCAGTTTTCTCTTCTGTAAGATGGGTATTATAGTCTCCTCCGCAGATTTGCTGATGGGCTCAGATATGACACATCTACAGTGATTGGTACCCAGGAGTTCTGGGTAAAGAGCAGCCTTAATTACAATTCACCACTTGATAGAGGATTGTCATCTGGGGAAGGATGCCCATTGGGTTGACCCTGGAGAGCTCTGCCCTCCAGGTCTGAGCTGCTGCCTCCAGGGCCATAAAGGAAGCCTCCCCAGGCCTCAGCCAAAAACGGGGTCAAGTGACTGCAGACAGGCAGGTGGATCCAGGCTCCCCACTGTGCCAGCCTCCACTCCTGGCAAGAAATCATGGCTGGAGAAGTCTGAGCAAGCTACCCACAGGCCTCCTGGGCCAGGTCCAGTTTTCAGGCAGCTAGAGGATAGGCGGGGGCTTTGGGGCCCTGGGTCACACTGGGGACTGGCCACCCTACCCCGCCCCCAGCGGGCCTTAGGTCACCCTGTATAGTGCTCAGTGTGCTGCATCAGAATGGATGTGCCTTAGGCTCCTTCTGAAAATTGCATGCTCCCCTCTTAGTTGGATTTTGGGGTGTCGGTGGTTGGTTTTCCAGTTCTCCGGGTTTGCTACCAGAAGGGATTTCTGGCATGATTTTATATATTTTCAACAGTTTAGTTGAAGTATAATTGACAATATAAACCCTCACAAACCCTCCCCCCGCCCCCATGCTTGCAGGACCCATGACAGAACAGAAACCAGGGGAGCTCCTGACATGGGATGACGTGGGCATTTGAACCCAGGCCTGGCAGCCGCCTGAGTCCAAAAACTAGGACCCAACCCAGCGATGCGGGACACTGAGATTCTCAGCAGGTCATTTCTCACCCTGGCCCACCCCATTCCACGGAGGTGACACAGCTTCTGAGCCCAGTCAGGGCCAGGCGGTGTGGGTTCCGGGGCTAGTGCGGGGAGTCTGGCTCAGGGCCCAAGCTGGCAGGCGGGGGGCAGGCTGGGCTAATGGGGAGGGAGGCCCGCAGGGCCCAGAGGCACCACCGCGGATAGGAGAGGCCCAGGGCCGCTAGACCCTCTGACCCATCTACCAAAGCCAAAAGTTAATGTTTTTGTGGACCATCAAAATTTTAAATATTGGTTCAACTTTTTATAACTTTTTCATTGGGATTATAATAAACTTGGAGGGAAAAGCGCACACTGACTGAAATTCCTTTCAAATAACGAAGGACTACATAAAGCCGGCCCCTGCGGACACTTTAGCATCTCTCCACGAGGGGGGAGGGGGGAGGAGGGGGGAAGGGAGGAGGGGACGGGAGGGGGGAGAAGAAGGGGAGGAGGGGAGGGGGTGGAGGAGAGGGGAGGGGGTGGAGGGGAGGGGAGGGGGGAGAGGAGGGGGAGGAGGGGAGGGAGGAGAGGAGAGGGAGGAGGGGAGGGGGAGGAGGGGAGGGGAGGAGGGGAGGGGGAGAGGAGGGGGAGGAGGGGAGGGGGGAGAGGAGGGGGAGGAGGGGAGGGGGGAAAGGAGGAGGAGAGGGGGAGGGGAGGGGAGGGGGAGGAAGGTCCCACCACTGCCGTGGGTCCCAGGCTCACCACCCTCAACCCTCCCTTGTTCCTTCCCGACCCGCTCCCCGCCCCACCGCCCCCAGATCCCACCAAGTCCATCCAGCCCGGGCCCCCTCGCGTTCGATCTTCAGAGTGCCCAGCGTGCAAAGCCAAGGCTTTCCCTCCCGTGAAGCGGTGAGGGGAACCCAGGCCCCAAAGCACCCACCACCGCGAGCCCCCTCCAGCACAGAAGGGCCGTCCGCGCCCCACCACACGTTTCTCCAGTCTCTCCCCACGCCTCTGAGGACAGAGATCAGTTCCCAGTCCTCGCTGCCCGCCTCGGAGCGGCCTCCCCAAGGCCGGAGACCTCCGTCCGGACGCCAGGTACCGGCCTGCAGCCCCGGGGCTCTGGGGGCGGGGCCGCGGATCGACGCGGGCGGCGACGGCAAGAGGCGCGGCGGGGGCGGGCCGGGGGCGGGCCGGGGCGGGGCGGCGGCAGACTGCGGAGACGCGGCGGCGCGCGGGGCGGCGCAGAGCATTCTCGGCGCGGCGCGGAGCGGAGCTGACCTGCGGGCGAGGGGCCGCAGCGGGAGCGGACCGGGCCGGAGCCGAGCCGGAGCTGAGCCGGGGTCGGGCCGCGGAGCGGGGCCCGGGCGGGGAGCAGCCATGGCGCCGCGCAGGGCCGGGGCCCGCGCCGCGCAGGGCGGCCTGGGTGCCGAGTAGCCGGGCCGGAGCGCGGGCGGCCGCGGCGGCGGCGGCGGCGGAGGCAGCTGCGCCCGTGCCCCCCGCTCTCCAGGCCCCGCGCCCCGCGCCCGGGCCGCCGGCGATGGTGACACATGCGGCGGCGGCGCGCCGGCGGCAGGACCATGGTTGAGCGCGCCAGCAAGTTCGTGCTGGTGGTGGCGGGCTCGGCGTGCTTTATGCTCATCCTCTACCAGTACGCGGGCCCGGGACTGAGCCTGGGCGCGCCCGGCGGCCGCGCGCCGCCCGACGACCTGGACCTCTTCCCCACGCCCGACCCGCACTACGAGAAGAAGTACTACTTCCCGGTGCGCGAGCTGGAGCGCTCGCTGCACTTCGACATGAAGGGCGACGACGTGATCGTCTTCCTGCACATCCAGAAAACGGGCGGCACCACCTTCGGCCGCCACCTCGTGCAGAACGTGCGCCTCGAGGTGCCCTGCGACTGCCGGCCCGGCCAGAAAAAGTGCACCTGCTACCGGCCCAACCGCCGCGAGACCTGGCTCTTCTCCCGCTTCTCCACGGGCTGGAGCTGCGGGCTGCACGCCGACTGGACCGAGCTCACCAACTGCGTGCCCGGCGTGCTGGACCGCCGCGACCCCGCCGCGCTGCGCACGCCCAGGTGAGCGCCCGCAGCCGGCCGCGCCGTCGGCCCGGGACGGCGGGGTGCCTGCTCGCCGCCGCTCCCCCGGGCCCGGCCCTCGCCGGGCGGACCTGCGCCCACCCTCGCTCCCTACCCTCTTCTCCTGCCCTCTTGGGGACCCCACTCGCCGCGGCCCTTCTGGACCCCCTCCTGATCTCAGGGCGCCCGAGTCCCCAGTTGGTCCGCCGCTCGAATCCCGCTCTCACCTCCTCTGTGCCTCTTTACTTTTTCCCACCACCCGGCGGGCTGCGCGGAGCCTGGGCTTCCCGGAGTCACCGTCCCCTGCCCGCCGCCCGTCACCTGTCGTGACCCAGCTCTGGGTCCAGGCTGGCCTGTGTCGTCGGGCGGGAAGACGGGTTCCTGTGCGAGTGTAACCCACCTGGAGTGCTCGCTTTCCTGCGCTGCTCTCACGCCCAAATCGGAAGTGAGAGAAGTGAGGTGCCTCTCCCCCTGCACCTGCGGGGCCCCCGGCCCGCCAGCCTGCCTCGAGAGGGCTGGGGAGGAGCTGCCAGCGAAGGGGGCTGGCTCCGCCGTGCCCAAGTGTGCAGGTAGAACAAAGGCCCGAGTGTCCCCTGGGGCTGGGGGCAGGGGGAAGGCAGTGCCGCCGGCCCCTGCGAGTTGGGCCAGAACCAGGCGCAAGCTCGCTCTGAAAGAGCAGGAGGCCTAGGCCAGGTTGGGGGGAGCTGAGCTGGCGGGGGGCACCTGCGCAGCCAGGCGCCTTCCCTGGGGGCCCCCGTTACTGTGGAGGTTGGAAGCACAGGGCTGACCTGTGTTGGGGGACAGCTCTCCAGGGAAGCGCTTTGTAGCCAGAAACACTCTCTCTCTCTCTCCCCACGGTGCTGGGTTTCTAAGGGTTAAACTTGGCAATCTTCTTCTCTTCACGTGGGTGCCCTGCGGGGCCTTCTCCCCGAGATGCCTGGGCTGGGAAGGTCCAGAAAGGAGGTCTTCTTGCCGGCCTTTTGTTTATCTTCCTCGTTTGCCTTAAGAGTGCGTTTGCGGGCAGGATGGGCGTTGGGGAGCTGCGTGACCCGTGTAGCTGAGTTCGTCAGCACTCCTGGGTTGAAGGTGCAAGGTCTCGGTGTGCTTGGATGATGAAGCCTTGGTATCCGGCCAGCTCGGAGCTCTCCCTGCTCAGCCCTGCAGTCCTCCTGTTGTCTTTCCCAGATGGTTAGGAAATTGGGGCCATGGAGCTGCGGGGGGGGGCAGTGTCTTCCCACTTTCCCTCGGCTGTCCCCCCACCAACAGCAGCTCCCAGCCTGAGAGGTGATGTGCTGGGTGCCTTAAGGCTACATGGCTACCAGTAGCCAGACGCGGCCTGTTCAGGGGCCCTTGAAGCATTGCTTCCCGCCCAGCACTTGGTCTGATCTGCATAGATGCACTTTCCAGGCCTCGTACCATCCCCTCACCCCCTCGCTCCCCAGGGTCCTGCCACTCTGTGCTAGACTGAGCTGGGCCTGGGGGCTTGCAGCCACTTGCCCATCTAGCCTTCTGCCCACCAGGGCTGCAAGCCCCCGGCACTGGGCACTAAGCAACCCACATAAGCCCAGGTGGGCACCTCTCTGCCTGCAGGAGTGCGGGTGTGGAGGGCGGAACCGTCCTGTCTGCCAAAGGCAATTAGGTCGCGAGAGCCCGGAGGGGAGAGAGTGCAGACCTCGCTCTAGGCACTGCCGAGGGGCCTGAGTCAGGCTTGCCACCAGACGTGGCCTCGACCCTCGTTTGCCACCTGGACACTCGTCCTACAACCCCATCTCCCGAGGCTGATTTTCTCTTTGGGTCACCAGGGTGAAAGGCTCCTGGCGTCCCTTCTCCAGAGTCTGTTCTCCAGAGCAGAAGGCCCCGCTGCCCCTACAGACAGGCACGGAGGAAATGGGGAAGCGGCCAGGGCCTCCGGGTGCTGCACGAGGGTGGGTGCGTGTGGCAGGGGTGGAAGACTCCGTGCGCAGTCCGCGTGGTCCACGTGCGTGGTCAGCCGTGGCTCCCTCCTGCCGCGGTGGGGAAGTTGCTGAGCTCAGCAGCTGCTGGCCGTGGAGGAGGGGTTTCCAGGGCTCTCAGGAGGCCCGCCCTCTGCCGTCCGCTGGAGGAGTGGGCTGTGCCACCAGGCAGGTGACAGAGCCCTGCTGGCCTTCCGTGTCACTCTCCCTGCCTCTCCCTTCAGTTCTGGTCCAGGCGCTAGGTTGATGGCGTTTTTAATGAGCTTCCTGGAGGGGCCAGGGTAGTCTTGGCTTTCTGTGTTTACAAGCCTGAGTGCTCCCCTGGTCTGGGGCTGGGCCAGAGCGCTGGGGGTTCATGAGGCAGCTCCCCCACTGCCCAGGGACCCAGCACCCAGAGGGACGGTGGCAGTGCCCAGCCCCCATGGGATGCCTGATGTTGGGTGACTCGGGTGTCGCCCTTGCCCTCCTTCCCGCCCTCCCCACGGCCCTGTGGTGTTGGAGCGACCGCCTGGCTGGTGAACTGAGGAGTGACATGGCACTTTGGGGTCTGGGCCTGGGCGAGAGCCCTGTCTTCCTCCTCTCCGGTCCCCAGGACCAACCACCTTGGGGGGTCGGGGTGGGGGGCGAATGTCTTCCCGCTGTGAGATATGCTTCTAGAATCTCTCCACCGAGCCTCTCCCAGCTCCTGGTGCCGGCGTCCGCGGGGCTCTGGGGCCTGCGGTGCGGAGAAGTGAGGGTTTTCATGGCTCCCGCGCCTCCCCGCCAAACGCCGTCAGCCGGGGTAGTTCTGAGATGGGCGTGCATCGAGGTGACAAATGGAGATGGACAGGTTTCCAGCGTTTTGCTGGAATATGGTTTGGAACTTCCAGCATCTGTGAGCGCTTCCTGGTGTGGAAGAGAGGAGCAGGTGTGTGATAAAGCGCTGGCAGGTCCCTGTTTTGTCCTGTGTCCTGCAAGGGAGCTGCCACACCTGCTGGCATCTGCCAGGAACGCTTGTAAGGCCCCCAGGGAGGCCTGGCCTCAGGCAGGTGGCCAACTGTTGCCAAGGGCCACTTTGGTTAGAGTGTGTCAGTGCCCCATGCTGCCATTCACCTCGTAGGGTCGGGATGGCGCTCCTAAGGTCCAAAACGTCCCTCCTTCCTCTTCCCGTCGGCCTGAAGGAGACGGAAGAGGAGACACGGTTAGGGTCTTGCCTCGGTGCCCTGGAAATGCCCCTAAAATCGTGTAGGCTTCATTTGGAGCCACAGAGGGCATTTGGGACCCGAGTATGGCTTCCAGACCACCTTCATGGGGTCCTCTCTGCAGGTGGGCTCCCAGCATCCTTGATCTTAGCCGGCAGAGGCCGTGCTTCCTTGTAGGAGGAAGGAGTCTTAGTGTCAGTCCTGCAGCCTCACTCTGGTCGCACACCCTCCCGTCACCATCCTGAGTCCTGTCTGGTTTCAGAAATCTGCTGGTGCCGCCAGCTGAGCCTGTGCCACCCTCGGTGCAGCACGCCCTCCTGCCTACCACTGCTCACCAAGCTCCTCCTCTCCCTTCAGCCTCAGCTTTGCCGCCCCTTCCTTCAGGAAGCCTTCCCAGATAGCGCCCCGTTGCCTTAGGTGCCCTTGGCCACTCTCCATCTGCCATCCTGGCGTGTCCATGGCATGTTGGCACTGGCCAGAGGCCGAACGGGTGCTGCCTATATGTGGCACCAACAAGAACGTTCACCTCTTGGTCTTGCAGCCTCTCCGGGAGCTGCAGTCAGCGTGCCCTTCCCCCATGCGTCCTGTGGTGAGTCAGGTTCAAGGAGACAGTCTTGAGTGCAGTGCTGGTCCCAGAGAACCTCAGGGGCTTCTCAGTGGGCCCAGCCAGCTTAGCTTGGAGCATTTCTACGGCACCGGACGACTTGGCTTCACAATCACATCCTTACGTGCAACTAAGGGACAAAACCTGCATTTACCTGCAGTGGGGCAGATGTTACCCAGAGCACATGACAGAGACCAGTGAACAGGGCCCGGCCACCTGAAGGAATCGCCCGGAGAGGTCTTGGGTTGAGACGGAAGGAATCTAAGGTCAAGAAATTCAGAGTTAGATTTTCTTTAAAAATGAACACACAACCAAAAAACCTCTTCTTTTTAAGCAAATGCGTGAGAAGACGAACTTTCAAATGATTGACCGGCGATCATTTTAAATGAAGCCCTGGCTTGTGAAATCATCAGGCTCTACAACTCGTGTTCTCCTCAAAGCACCACAGAACTTGCAAGACCAGGGCTTCCTGCCCTCCTAGGCGCTTCCCTTGTAAAACCCGGGGCCGTGCAGAGTGGGCTGGACACGGTGCAGGGGCTTGCGTGCCCCCACCCCGGGTCAGAGAGCCTTCCCGGTGGGTGCAGCTCCCAGCCCTGGGGCCCGGGGGCTGGTGAAGCCCGGCTGGTCTTCGTGGAATCAGTCAGGGTCTCTTTCTCAGTGGCAGGACTGAGAGGTGGGGCTGCTGCCCTGGGAGAGTGGCAGGCCATCAGCGGGGGCCTGGCTTTGTCATCCTTAAGGGACACTGAGTCTTTTCGTTTCATATGCTTCTCGTTTTTGTTACAAAGTAATGACTGTAGTAGATAATCGGCAGTAAAGTATGAAAAAGGAAAGTTACTGTATTCTCTATGCATACCTTTTTTTTTATTATAATTGGAACTATAACGTAAATAGTCTACAGATGTTATTCTGTGTCATTAAAAACAATAATTTAGTGGCTACAGGTGACTCACCTCTGGGTGCACCATAGTTGGTTCTCCTCTGGTGTTGAATGTGCAGGTTTCCCATTTCTGGTTCCTGTAAGTAACAGTGCAGTGGACATCCTTGTACATAAAGTATTTTTGCATACCCCTGGCTTCCTTTGGAAATTCCTAGGTGTGGAATTTCTGAGTGGAATAGTCTGAATGTTTAAATGCTCTCAATGTAAATATTAAATTACTTTACACCTTATTTTGTAGCCAAGTATGGTATTTGAGTACTCATCTCCTTGGTATTCAATATTGTTCTGGGTTTAAAGAGTTTACTTTCTTCAGTGAGCAAACTGTCTGTATCTGGTTTTTATTGAAAAGTCCCACCTGACAAGTGCACCCTTGAGGGTGGCCCATCACTTTGTGGGGGGGGGAACAGGGCTGTACCCAGCCACCCTGAATGCCGGCCCGTCTGGTCACAGATGTGTGCATTTCACCCCTGCCCAGAGCGGAGGTGCAGTTCTCTGCCATCTGGGGCCAAAGGGGAGGGGTGAGCGGCCGTGGGGGCCTGAGTTGGGGGAGCCAGGGTCACAAAGGGAAGGGTGCAGACAGAAGGTTGGCTCTTGTCCCGAGTGCTCCGCGGGTACTTGGAATGGGCTATCTCATTTCCCCCTCCCCACTCCCACAAAGCACGTGTGACAGTTGTCCCCATTTTCCCCACAAGGAAGTCAAGGCCCAGAAAAGTTAGGAAGCTGCCATCTGACGTCTGTCTGTCCTATGGCCCGTGTGCCCCGTGCAGGCCTCCCCCTTGGTGCCCCCAGCTGGGGAGACCAACCTCGGTGAGAACCGCCACCAGCCACCAGCCGTCACGTCTGTCCCGCCCCGGGGCCGAAGGGCTCCCGAGACCCCGGGCGGACACGGGCGGTTTCACGTGCAGACCTGGGTAGTCGGTGCATTGGAGAACATCTGGCAGTCTTCGCCCCTGCAGTAGCAAGACGGGACTCAGGCCACACCCTCCCGGCTCTGGCAGGGCAGCGCGGAGGGGCTGTGGGGGGCGTCGGCACTACTGACAGCCGAGAGCAGGCGAGGCTCGGGGGCTGCCGGCGCAGCAGGGGCTGCCGGCGCAGCGGGGGCTGCCGGCACAGTGGGGCCGGCGCCTCCTGCCGCCCCTCCTGGGTGACCGTGTCCTTCTCAGGTGGTCCTGGTCCTGTAGCTGCCAGCCCCACCCCCAGCCCTGCCGGAAGGGCTGTGGAATTCAGGCCAGGACGTGATTCAGCTGGTCTGCGGGGAGGACGGGAAGGGAAGGGGGCACAGGCCCTCCTGACAAGGTGATCTCCCTGGTGGGCACTTACAGCCGTGTGGATGCGTCTCGTGGCCGACCCGCTCTCGTCTTCTCGGGCCCGTCCTTTGGCCTCGCCGGCCGGCACTCACAGGTGGGCAGGCACGTTTGCAGGGTCTCCATCTCTCAACACTCTTACTCCTGCTTTTTCCAGAACTCAGCAGGCTCTTTCTCTTCCTGTTACATTTTTGCTGTCAGTTTGGTTTGGGTTTTTTTTTGGGTGGGGGGGGTAATATTATGCAGAAAAAAGGTCCTAAGCACAAAAATAGGCAGGCACACGAGTGGTGACAGAAGGAGGTGTGACCTGTGGCATCGGAGGGATTTGGAGGAGGCACCTCCGCATGGGGTTTTACAGGATCATTAGGAGTAGAGACGGGAAGCAGTGCTCTGGAACCACGGTGACTCACGTCGTCTGAGACCCACAGCCAGTCACAGGGACAAATGGTAACAAGAGAGCAGTGGGGACAGGGAGGCAGTGTGCGTGGACAGGGGCCCTCCCAGAGGCCAGGGTGTCCAGTCTGTCTCCGAAGGCAGGCCTGTCACTTTCTGGCTGTGGGACTTGTGGCCTAACTCTGTTCCTCCCGGGGTAAAATGTCCCCTTCCTGGTGTGGTGTTGTCCCAAGCCCCCAGCTTCCAGGCCCTGTTATTTTGGAAAAGCATTGCGTGGCCACATCCACACACCAGAGAGCTAACAAGCTGCTCCCAGGCCGCCTGACCCGGGTGGGCACTGTTGGAGGACATCAGGGTCAGTGGGGGGGCTGGGCCCAGGGAGGAGGTGTCCAGCCGCTGGAGACCGCACACATCCTGCCCCAGCCTTGGTTTAGACCTGGGGTCTCTCTTCCTCGATGGGGGAGCAGAAACCAGCCAGGGCGGCCCTGCTATCCCACTGCCAGCGAGGCCCCCGGCCAGGCTCCCGGCCGGCTCTGTGGGTGCTGGCAGCTTTGCTGCGGACACGCAGCCCCGCGGCTGGCGGCGGCCTTTCCCTGCAGCGCTGCCTGCGTCCGTGTCTCCCGAGGCTCCTCCAGGACAGCTGGGCTGTTTGGAGGCCCCGCCCCGCCCTAGCTGTTGCTCTGTTCACGCGCTCCGCCGAGCGCCCAGGGTCTGGGGCCTCGGCTTACCAGGCGCTGCCGGCAGGGACTGACACACCCCGAGTTCTGCAAGGCCTCCACGGGAGCTCCTGGGCCCTCTCTGGGTGCCCGGGGCTCAGGCTCCGGGGCAGGGCGGAGGCGCGTGGGGACTTGGCTCTTGGGTTCCTTCCGAGAAGCCCAGGCAGCAGCTCTGGGCCCCAGCAGGCCCGACTGGGAACCAGAGGAGGAGAGAGGAGCCCCTGGCAGCCTCTCTCACCTTGTGTCTGGAGCCGGTGGGTCTCGTGGGCACAGAGAAACAGCCCCCTGAGCCTCAGTTTCCCCATCTCTAAAATGGGGATATGGAGCTTGTCGTTTGGTTCAGTGGAGGAACCCAGTGTCCTGTTACCCATGACCTCCTGTGACTTCCTGGGCCCTCCAGCCCCAGTTTGTGTCCATGTCCTCTTGGAGCCGTGGCCACTCGTAACCCCGTAGAATTCTGCAATCCAGGCGTGAGCGCAGGCCTCACTGCCCAGGGGTGGGGCCCAGGTCCTCACCTGTATGGGGCGGCTGTCAGCAGCTTCCCTCAGCGCAGAGTGAGGGACGGGGTGGGCCTGGGGCACTGTGAGAAAGTCTGGCCTCCTGGCCGCCCATGAGCCTCTGTTACATGGGTTAAAGGTCCCAGGGTCGGGGTAGGGGTGGGGCATGAGAGCAAATCAGTAATCATCTGGAAGGGTAGTAACTAGAGACATTAAAACTCTGGAGTTAATTGTTTACAAAGCTGTAGAGTTGAAGGAAATCAGTGGTGCGGGGGACCCACCCGCCTTGGTCACAGGCAGGAGCTGGGGCCCCAGCCTCTCTGCAGGCCAGGTTCCTCCACAGAAGTTGTGCTCGCCTGATGCACCAGGGTGGACACCTGAGCTCCTGAGTCAGAGCCGTCTGGGTTCCCTGCTCCCCACCTGTGTACACGTGACACTCTGAGCCACGTTTTCTCCACCTGCCTGTAGAGCCGTGGGAGGACTCGGGGGACATGCCGGACCCCAGCAGGTGGTCAGCTCCGTGAGGGTCTCTCCACCCTCGATGATAAGGAAGGACAGAGGGCATCTCTGGGCCCCCCAGCAGCGAGGGAGCAGGAACAGCGGGCGGCCGGGACCTGCCTCAGCCCGGGAACCCTGTCTCTGTACCAGGGGTGGTGGCAGAGCAGGGGAGGGGGCCCAGACTTGGAGCCACACCAGCCGGCTTGAATCCCTGTTCTGCCACCTGCGAGCTCTGTGACTTCTGTGCCTCGATTTTCCCATTTGTGAAATGGGCATAGTGACAGTGCCTGTCTCATAGGTAGGAGCTTGCAATTATGCCTTGTTGCTGGGGACTCTTTTTTTTACAAGAGGCTACAGTGCCTCCCCTCTCTCCGGGGACAGGGCAGAGCCCTTCAGAGCCAGCTGGGAGCTCGGCTCCTGTCCCCACTCTGAGCTGGTCAGCTCAGGGGTCAGCAGGGCACTTCCCTGGCAGCAGCTGAAGTCTAGGCACTTAGCTGGGTTTCGGCCATGGGGTTCTCCTGCTCACCCCAGGCTGTGGCATTGGGAACCCCCTGTTCCTTCCTGCCTGTGCCCACTTGACGAAAGGGCTTGTTCGCTCCCTGGGTCTCCAGAAGGCCCCTGCCTTCCTGTAAGCATGGCCTGTGGGGACAGTGCAGGTTGGTCCTGCTGTGCGGGCAGCTTGCCCGCCTACCCCGCTGAGGACCTGGAGACCCAACCAAGAAGAGCTCAGTGGTGAGGGGAGGGAGGGGCAGAAGGGCCAGGTGGGTCCCACGGCCTTCCTCCTCTCCCCTCCCTGGGCCCCCGTCTGCCCTGGCCCTGGGCTGCGGTCACCCACCCACGGGCATCGACGGGAGGGGAGCGGCAGGCAGGCTCGTGTGTTCACGTGGTGATCACCGTGAGCTGAGCCGCCAGCACCTCTGCCCCCCCCCCACCACCATGTTCCTTGCATCCTCTTTTATGCTTTCACTCACTGCAAACACATGTATCCCTTGCACAGCACACGGCACCGTTGCGTGTTACACACTGTACTTGACCTTCTGTTCCTCGCTTCCTTCACTAGGCCTTGTTGTTGAGATTTATCTGTGTTGGTCCATGACACGCATATTTAATTCATTGACTGCTGGGTTTGTCTAGACACATCTTTTTTCCTGGGCTTTGTTCTGAGAGCAGATGGGAGGCATGTTTCACAGACCAGGTGATAGTGACCAGGCTTGCCCATCCTCCCCCCCGTGCTCAGCTCTGCCAGCGCTCCCCAGACAGGCTCCACTGACACACACACACACACACACACACACATACACACACACGCACACACCCCGCCCCAGCCGTGCCTGAGGTCCCCACCATTCGGCCTGTCAGGTGCTGCCATTTCTGCCGAGCCAGCAGCCATGAGCTGGTCCGCTACGGTCTTAGCACACGTTTCTTTTCCCCTAACTGAGTGAGACGGGCACCCTGCTGTGTGGTTACTGGCTGCTGAAGTTTCCTCCAGCTGCTTACCTGCTCGCATCTTGGGGCTGTTTCTCCCCGAGAGGTGGCTTGTCCGCTTTGTGTGTCCTGGTATGAAGTTCTGTGCGTGGTGTGCTTGACAGGCATCTCCTCTTGACTGTCCTTCCCCTGCCTGTGGGTCTGGGCATTTGGTTTACCGGCGCCTGTACTGGCACGGGCTGGGTGGGCCAGGCATGCCCTTGCCCTTCGGCCAAGTGCACGTGCAGGGGAGGAAAGGGAGCGTGCCTGCTGACCCCTGAACCCCTCCGGGACGCCCTTGTGCTGGGGGATCAGCCAGAAGCCCGGAAGGTTGAATGAGCGGACAGGTGGCCAGCTGACCGGCCGTCCTCCCTGCAGCAGGAGCACCCCCAAGGCCTTCCTCAGGAGTCCTGAGCAGTGCCCGGGGCCGCAACTGCACAAGCCCAGAAAGCCAAACCGTAGGCAGTCCTCCTGCTGCATCTCACTCCCCATCAGCCCTGGTTTGTTGAGTTGGAAGAAAGGATCCTGCGGCCAAAACCAGAGCCTGCAGCCCACTGCTGTAAAGTCATGGGCCCTCCCTTCCCCTCCTGATGGAAATCTGGGCAGGGCTTTCCCAGAGTGAGGCCTGCCTGTGTCACGCCCCAGCCGGGTGCCTGGTTCCCCATCTGCAGCGGTCGCCCCCCCGGGCTTAGCCCTGCATGGCCCTCCTCTGGAACAGAGCTTCCTGCATCCTCCTGGAAAGGCAAGTGGGGGCAGGGCAGCCTTGGAACGCAGCAAACGCCCCCGCCAGGCCCCACTTGGCCCCAGCCCATATTTGCAGCACTTGCTCCTAGACCACGTCCGCAGCCCGGCCTGGGAGGGGTGGCCCGCAAATCGCCGTCCATCTGAGAGGCAGCTCCTGCCGGGGTTCCCAGGGCCCCAGGGACAAACACGGCACGCATTTGTGGCCCTTGAGCGGTGGCTGAGCATCCCCCCTCTGCCTTACGAGCTTTAAAGGCTCACTTGTAAATATTTACTTCCCTGGGGTGCTGGTGTCCTTGGAAAACGAGGACCTGCAAACGCAGAGGTTCTGTGTTTGCATCAGTGCGACAGGAAGCGGGGTCGGGTGTCGTCCCAGAGCAGCGAGGGTTTCCTGTGAGTCCTGGGTCACGTTCCCTGTCAGGGAACCTGACCACGGCCGGGGAGGGAGGGGCTGGGGAAGGCTCCGATCTCTGTGCGCCCCACTGACAGGGTGCTGTGCACCGTGCTGGGGGCGGGGTGAGCAGGTGTCCTCGCCCGGAGGACACAGTCTGGGAGCAATAAGTGGCCGTGACCAACAGCCACACCGGGTGCCAGGCCTTGCTCACTCCCGCCTCACTGTCAGGGCCCCGCTTTGCAGATGAGGAAACCGAGGCTCTGAGAGCCTAAGTAACTTGTCACCACGGTCACACGTGGCAGAGCTGGGATTCATACTTGGCCTGTGGTCCCAGGGTTTCCTGTTAAGCCCTCCTCATAACAGGGAGCGGGCAGGGTCCCCCAGGAGGGGAGAGCCAGGTGTCACCCAGGCGTAGGGTTCAAGCTCGCCACGCTGCCTGCCTGCACGGGAGGGTGCCGTGGCTGCTTGGAGGGTGGGCTTTCCCGGCAGCCTAAGATGATACAGGGTCCCGGAGGGAGGCCCCGAGTGACCGCCGACCCCCTCCTCCTTGGGGCCCCGCCGCATGAGTGGCCGCCCGCCGGAAACAGCCGAGCCATTAGGTCTGACGTGTCACTCCCCGGGGGGGGGAGGGGATCGAGGCAGGTGGAACCAGGGCAGGCGGAGCAGTTGGTCTCCCAGGGGTTTGGAGGTTTCTGATGTCACCCGTGAGGAGGGGCCCTGCTGGGCAGGCGCGGAGCTGGGGAGCAGGGGGGCCGTGGAGTGAGAGCACGCTTCCCGCCCGCCCGGGGCACCACGGCCTCGCCTGCCCAGCCTCACGGCCTTGCCACGGTGCCCTTCCCCTAGCCACTGCACCCCTGCCCCCCAGCCTCTGTCCCGCAGGAGAGGCCTCAGCTCGGGCACATGCCAGCACCCTCCGTTCCCTCAGCGAGCGGGTCGGCAGGCCAGCAGGTCCGGGCGCCGTGTCTTGCTCAGACAGGTCCAGACGGGAGGCTGCTTGGTGGCCCACGGTGCGGACCCTGCAGAAGTTGAGGGCCTACCGAGCCCTGCTTCCAAACCAGCATCCCGCTGTCAGAAAGCCCAGGCCTGGGAGGAGAGCTCTGTCCCTTTGCTTTCCTGGAAGCTTGGCTGGCAGAGCGCCCAGCGGGAAACATCGTCTGTCAAATCGGAGGCAGTCACGTTTCAGCCAAGTGGGTCAAAGGCAGGCAGTGGGATTGATGGTGGTCCCCCCCGCCCCGAGCAGGAGCAGACCCCTGTCCTCAAGCATCGGGTCGAAAGGGGGCCCGGCGGGCGTCAGGCGGGACTCGCCACGGGGCACGGAACCCACGCCAGGCCCGCAGGGGCCCAGGACACACGCGCAGGGGAGGACCCTCACCCCCTTGGCCCGCCCGAGCCACAGAGCACTCGGGCAGCCGAGGCCGACAGCTGGCGCCTTGGACCCCTCACCCCACAGTAGCCGTCCTCGGGGCCAGCACTTCCCACGAGACCCTCTCTGGGCGCAGAGCAGTTGCGAGGCGTTGAGGGCTGAGGGCCACCCCCGGCAGCGGGGTGGGGGCCGTGCTCGCCCGGCAAGGCTGAGGGAGCCCCAGCAGTCCCTCTCGCCCTCCCCCAGCCTGAGCCCTGCTGTCTTTGGTCACCTGTCCCTCTGCTGGTCAGGTCAGCGGAGGCCTGAGGTGGTGTCGGCCGTGGAGGGGCTGTCCCGGAGCTGCTGGGGGCGCTGACTGGCCCCAAGGTGGGCCGGAGACGGGCTGGCGGGCAGGGGTGGTGGCCTCCTGCAGAGCCTGGCGGCCGGCGCATCACGCGAGCTGCTCCGGGTCTCTGCCAGAGGAAGTGCCCTTCAGAGGGTCGGTGTGTTAGCGCAGAGCCTGGGGGCGGTGGCCTCCCCCAGCCCTGAGCCCTGGCCACAGCTGGCACACGAGCCTGAGCCTTGGGGGCCGGCAGCTGTTGCCTGCTGAGCTAGCACAGAAAACCCCAGCCTTGACCGCCCGGGGCTCTGTGCATGGACCCCTCTGAGTCTTTTTAAATTCGTTTAGTGGGTTTCGATGGAGCCCTCGCTCTGTGCAGTCTCCAGAAGGACACTGGCGTGGGATCCTGGCCCCCAGCCCTCCCTTCCAGGGCCGCCCAGCCGTGTCTGCAACGGGTGCCCAGCTGTATCCGACGGGCAGCCAGGTGTGGGAGGGCCTGGGGGTCGCAGCATCCAGCATCCCCCTTGGGTTGTGCTTGCGGCCCCCCTCGAGTTCCCAGGGCAGTGTAAGGGCCTTGGCCCCTCGGGTGGTGACTCCGCCATCCGTCGGCCAGGCCTCACTCTGGTTTTCTCCAAGTGACATCAGGTCGGGGTCCCTTCACACACGCCCTGCTCTGCCCCAGTCTCAGTGCACCCTGGACCCCCAGTCACTCTGCCGGCCTCTGGGTACTTGGCCCTGGCTTGCGGGGACCAGTGGGCACAGGTACTGTCCCAGGTGCGCAGAGAGGTGGCTCCACTCCTCTCCTGTTACCGGTGGGGAAGCAGAGGTACGGAGAGGTCAGGCGACTTGCCAGAGGTCCCGTGGCTCGGGCAGCAGACCCGAGTGTCCTGGAGCCCCGTCTGTACCACCCACACCCCTGGCTGCAGCTGCTTGGCAGTTGTCATTCTGGAGCCAGTCCTCAGAGAGGGGGCGATGCCCTGGTTGGCCGCCAGTCCTGCCCCAGGGAGCAGCGACTTACTGAGGGAGGGCCATCACGGGAATGCAGCCAGCATCCTGGCAGAGTCAGAGGGCGCCCAGAGGCAGCCCGGTCGGTCCCACGTGCAGCAAAAAGGAAGCTCAGGGTTGTGGGAAATTTAGTGCCAGAGCTGAAAACTGTTTTTTAAATATTTGCCTTCCGTTCTTTCTTCCTACAACAGAAGCACATACCGTAGCTCGGGAGCCGGCCCAGGAGTCATGGGGCCCAGACGGGGCGTCCTCCTCTTGCTGCGCCTCTCTGGGGAGGCCTCGCTTGGAAGCAGCAGCGCCAGCCTAGAGCGCGGGCCTGGCTGGAAGCCTCCGTGCTGCGGCCCCACTGTGCGCGGCGAGGGGCCGTGCGGTCTGGCAGCCCTCTGGGTTCCCGGGTGCTGGGTGAGAGACAGGATTGCCTTCGTGGGTCGGGCGGAGTGTTTTCCGGTCGACTGGGGCTCGACTTTATCCAGGGAGAGGATGGTGGGCACGTGGAGGGGCTGGCATTCTGCCCCCCGCCCCGCCCCGCCCTCAGGCCCAGCTGGGACCTCTGAGTGGTTCTGGCTGGGGAGGCCGTGGCCAGCTGAGCCCCGAGGACTCACTCGGCCATGGTTTCCACTGGCGTTGGAGGATGCCATGGGGGCCAGGCTCTGGCGGGCAGGGCCACGGCCTTGAACCTGCACACGTGTCCCCGAGGTGGGAACGAGCCCCTCCACCTCGGTCCCGCGCACAGACGGTGCACACGACCGGCAGCTCCTGGTCCGACGCCCGCTGAGTCTCCACCCGGCTCCCAGCCCCTCCTGCCCCGACGCCTGCCGTGCACACCACCAGGGCAAAGCTGACAGGCCGCCGCCACGGGGAGCGTGCCTTGGCCCCAGCTCTAGTTTGGAGGCCTTTTTTGAGGTGTCTGGTCCACGTCAGGCCAGCCACAGGCCATCCTCCACCGCCCAGAGCGGCGGCCTCGGGCTGGGGCTGGACTTCCTCAGGGGCACGGGGTCCCCTCCCCAGGGAGAGGGCGGGGTGCGGGGCCGGGGGCCCCCCGGGGCTGACCCCGGGCCGCGCGAGGCACCCACGCTGCCACACAGCTACCCCACCCGTTCCCGGTCACACGCCCGCGCACACCCCCGGCAGCAGCTCGCGCTGTGGGGCAGCGGTGACCCAGAAACGTCCTGGAACGAGAATCCTTTCTTCCTTACAAGTGGTTGGCACTTTGAGACATTTCCTCCCCTGTGAAATTCCTTCCCGCTAGCCCCCTTTAAGAGCCGAGTGGTTTTTCCACCTGTGGCTGGGCCACCCCTTCATCCCTGCCACCTCCGAACGGGCCAGGATACTAAGGAGACGTGTGTTCATGGGAAATTCGCTGTTGTTTTAGAAGTGCGGGCAGGGGGCAGCCTGGGGCTGAGCCCTCAGCCCCCTGCCCGCAGAGAGCCGGGAGGGCCGGGCCCTGGGCTTTGCAGGAGGCTGTCATGGGCTGGAAGACCAGACCCCCAGGACAACTGGACCTTGGCTCCCTGCCTTCTTCCTCCTGGCCTCCCAGGAGGAGGGACCCTGGCTGATGACAGTGACAGCAGTCCTGGTTTCTTGGGCAAGCGTGACGGCGCGGGACACGAGGTAGCAGCAGGCCTTGGAATTAGCCGCGGGAACTCGGGGTCAAAATCTTCCTTGAGGGGGTCCCTGGAGAAGTCCCCCCATTTTGTGGAAGGTGTAAAAGGAGGGGGTCCTGGAGTCCGTTTGCCAGGCAGAGCCGGGCAGAGCTCACCTGGCTGGGGTCTGATGTCCTGTGCTGCCCCAGCCTGGGCCCCGAAAGGGAAACCTGGGTGTTGGGTGTGGCTAGGAAGAGGCCAGCAGGACCCCTGGCCGAGCCCTCCAGCCCCAGCCTCTGCCTGGCAGTTGGGCAGTGTTTGCAGGGCCAGGGGCGGGTGAGAGGCCGTGAGCTTCTGTGCACCGTAGCCCCCGCCCCAGCCTCTGCCTGGCAGTTGGGCAGTGTTTGCAGGGCCAGGTGAGAGGCCGCGAGCTTCTGTCCACCATAGCCCCCGCCCTGTTGGACTCTGTCCCACCGACAGCCGGGGTCCCTCAAGACAGGCTTGGGCCACCGTGACTCTTTGCTGAGAGGACCTGACCCAGAGTAGGTCGTGACCTTCAGAGACAGACTAGCTCAGGCCCCCTGTGTTGTGGCCTCGGGCAAGTGTGACCAGTCTGTGCCTCGGTTTCCCCATCTGTAAAATGGGGTCCGTGCTGCTCTCTCCGATTCCCCTGGGGGTGGGAAGTGCGGCCTGCTGGGGTGCCTGGCGCCCAGGGAGGGCCCCGGAGGAGAGGGCACTGCCGCTGTCCCTTCTGTCCACCCTCGTGTCCCAGGTTTGGGATCAGGGAATCCTAAAAGGACCACCCGTGGTTTCCCCGTCGCCCTGGGCTCACGGTCTTTGTCGCGTGGACTTCGTGTGTTTGTTGAGAGCGCTGCGGGGGCCGGCGGGGCAGAGGCCTGGCTGCGGCAGCCCCACCTCACGGGCGGTTGGGGCGAGGGTCCCCAGCATCGGCGTGGAGTGTGGGGGGCGGCTGTGTGCCCCTGTCCCCACCGGGCGAGGCAGGTGCTTGCTGCGCCTCTGCTCTGTCTGGCCAAAGAACAGAAGCGGGGTTCTCGGCCAGGTCACGCCTGAGGCTGGTGCCCTGGTCTGGTCTTCGGTCCTGTCACCGCCCCCGCCCCCCCGAGAGAGCTGAGGGAGTTCCCCACCCACCGTGGTGGGGGCCGGTTTAGACTGGGCAGGCTCCGTTTGTCACCCCATCACTGCGGGTCCCCTGGAGCGGCTGTACCCAGAGGAGGGCCTCCTTTCCTGAGAAGCTTGCTGTGGTTTTGCCCAAGACTTGCTCAGCCCAGGGCTGGCTGCAGACGCTCCGTTGTAGGAGAGACTTTTTTTTTGATTGTGCTAACGTGTACATAACATAAAATTTACCGTTTTAACCATTTTTAAGCGTACAGCTCAGTAGCATTAGGTGCGTTCACATTGTTGTGCAACCATCACCACCATCCGTCTCCAGAACTTTTCCATCTCCCACAGCTGAACCTCTGTACCCATTAAACACCCTCCCACCCAGCGCATTACAACCATCCTTCTACTCTCTGCTTCGATGAATTTGACTCCTCTAGGGACCTCATATAAGTGGATTCATGCAGAATTTGTCCTTTTGTGACTGGCTTATTTCACTTAGCATAATGTCCTCAAGGTTCGTCCATGCTGTAGCATGTGACAGAATTCCTTTCCTGTTTAAGGCTGAACAACACGCCATTGTACGCACATACGTCATTCAGCTTTTCCATTTTTCCTTCGATGGACACTCGGGTTACTTCCACCTCTTGTTCCTTTGAATAACACTGCTGTGAATGGGCCTGCAAATAGCTGTTCGCGTCCCTGCTTTCCTTTCTTTTGGTATCTATCTAGAAGTGGAATTGCTGAATCACGTGGTAATCATACGTTCTAATTTTTTCAGGAAACCGCCATGCTACTTTACTTTCCCATCAAGAATGCACATAAGGGTTCCAGTTTCTCCGCATCCGTACCAACACGTCGTCTTTTCTGGTTGGTGACTTGTCACGGCCTAGGGCAGGACGGTCCAGAATGTGGTGCAGAAGCGCTGGGGTGGGAGTTGCTTGGGGTCTCGGGAGGAGTCTGGCAAGGCCAAGTTCAGACTCCGTGGGCCCAGAAGTTGGGGACGGCTGGGGTGTGGGACAGCGCTATGTGGAGTTTGGGGCAGGGGTCCAGCAGAGGGGCCGGATAGGTGCGGAGAGGAGAGGGCAGTCCCCCCGCCACTGGCTCCAGAGCTGAGCTGAGGAACGGCGGCTGTGCGGTGTGCTTGGCCCTGCGGTGGTCTCAGCCTGGACCCACGACCGGGGCCAGGCCCACAGCCGGGGAACCCCAGCACCGTCAGTTCAGCTTCTGCCTCGTTCAGTGTGGCCATTTCATGGTCCGAGGCCAGCTGGGAGACTGACTGGGTCTCGTCGTGGCCACAGACCGCTGCCCCGTGTGGCACGCAAATCCCTCCGCACCTCGCAGGTTGGTTCTTAATTCCTCAGCCCCCCGTGGGCAGCCGGGAGGCAGCCACGTCTGTGCTGCCTGAGGCCGCCGCGCACGCGTGGGCTCTGTGTGCCAGGCCGCCCCCGTGTCCTCTCTGCCTGTCCGTCCCCGGGGCCCCATGCTGGCCGGGCTGCGGGGTGCTGGGAGCGTGTGCCGAGCTCTCGTGGCCTCGGGCACCCGGGGTTTATGAAGGATCCCTGCACAGGGTCGTCTGTGGCTCTGGAGGCTCCCGGGTCTCAGGCCGTAGTGGACTTACCGCTCCCCTCCTGGGCGCAGGGCTCTGGACGACAGGCAGGATATTTACGGCCCAGCTGGCGCCACTGGCAGGCTTGTCGCCTTCACGTTCCTGTTTCCTGATTCCCACCAAGATTGGCGTCACATCAGGGACAGTACAGGGGCCTTTGCCTCTGAGGCCGTCGCTCAGCAGCCCAGGCCCCGGACGCACAGTGGGAAGCCTTCTCATCCGGCAGGAAGGGCCGCGGCAGCGCCCTGGAGGGCTGGAGGCCACGGCCCTTCGGCTAAGTCTCCAGACGCAGTTTGGGCCATGTTTTTCTTCTTCCTTGTGAGACGTTTTAGGTGCGTGTGTCCCCACTTCTGAGTCCTCCTGGGGCCTGGCAGTGAGGCCCCCTCCTCGTGTACCCTCACGCCTCACCCCAGAGCCCCAGGCAGGATCGGCCCTGGGGCACAGAAGGTGTGGGTCTTTGTCCTGCCCTCCAGGACGCACGCAGACCCCATCTTGCGTCACCTTCCTCTTCTGGGTCCTGGGGTGCCATCCGCGCCCAGGCCCACCCTGCTTCTCCGTGCGGGCTGCACACACCCTGAGGTGTGGCCTCAGCCAGCAGGGGGTCCATCCCCAGGTCTGTGGGGGCCCATGGTTTGCTACTGCAGCTGCTGCTTCAACCTGGAGGGCCCCGTCCTCCCTAGGGGTCGGGGAGCCGCGGTTTCTGGGAAGTCCGGAAGCTGCTCTCCTGACCTCCCCACCCTGCGCCAGGCAGTTGCCCGGTGGGTGGGCGATGGTGGCCGAGGTCACCACCACGGACGGCTTCTGCTCGACGTCTCCGGGAGGGAGCGTCACGCTCCCTGGTCAGTGCGTTCCCAGCCTCCGAGCCCGAGTTGTTCTCTGAGTCCTCGCTCAGGCCCCGTGCCGGCCCTGGGGACCTGCGCAGACGGGCCAGGCTAGTGGGAGACAGGCCAGGAGAGGAGAAGAGCCCCACGTTGTGTGCCACGCCACGGTTGAGAGGTGGGCCAGGGTGGAGAGGGTCCGAGGGGAAGAAGGGGAGGAGGAGGGTCCCCGGAACAGGACTGGGGAGCAGCGCGCCTCGGCAAGGAGGCGGACGTGCCGTCGGGCACCGGGGTGCCTGGTCCACCTGGGGGCCCCGGCCCACACCGAGGGCTTGGCTGTTGGGGCAGGAGAGCGCAGCATGGAGGGCTGTCGAGTAGGGGAGCAGCTCCGCCGGCGTCCCTGAGACAGCAGCTTTCCGGTCCTGGCCAGCCGAGGGGCCTGCAGCCACACAGAGGACCCCAGACGTGGGCCCGGGTACACCCAGGGTGGCCTCCAGGACCCCTTTGCAGCAGGAGCGGGCTCAGAGCAGGAGTGGGAGGGAGGGGCAGGCGCTGGCACAGTGGGTGACGCGCACGGGGCCGGACGGGAGGGAGGCCAGCCTGGACTCAGATCCCCAAGGGAGCCCCCTCCCCCGGGGGCTGGCACGCAGCGGGCAGCCATGGGCCACACCTGGTCGTGGCAGGCATGCGGTCCTCCCTTGACCTGTCAGCCCTTGCTCCCAAGGCGGTGGTGAGCCCAAGTGGGCTCCTGTGGCACGGGGGCCTCGGTCCTGAAAAGGGCCTGTGTCTCCAGATAACTCCAAGGGCCTCCAGAGTCCCTCAGGCGTGCTGGGAGGACCCGGGCTGGGGCGGGCCCAGGTTCAGCTGTGCCAGGCGCAGGGGTCAGCGGCAGTGGGGTGGCTCTCCATAGACCCGCCCTGAGCTCCCAGCGGGCCAGGCCCACCAGGAACCCCACAGACAGGCCTTGGCCGTGGGTTTTGCCCGCCCTGAACCTTGGGGAGGCAGATGTGTCCAGGTGGGAGCGTTGGCATGACCCTGTGTGTCTGGGGGAAAGAGATGCGGGGGGCCTGCCCTGCAGTGGGGGGATAACCCTGTGCTGCAGCCCCTTGGACTTGCCTAGAGATGCCCTGAGGGGGTTGACGCCCACAGTCAGGGTCCCGAGGTACCCTGATCTCTAAGCCTGGGCTACTCCCCTCCCTCCCCCAGGTTCCTGCACGCTGGCCACGCCCTGCCTCTGAGCCAGCCGGGAGGGGGGCCCCCGGGTTCTGCCTGCTGCCGCGGTGGGAGGGTGAGCGGCCTGTCGGTGCTGGGGCCTGTCTGCTGCCCCAGGGGAGGAGCGCTAGTGACCAGAGGCGTAGGTGTGCCCAGGCAGAGGCCCGGCCGCAGCCCCTTGCGTGGCCTTTTTCGGGATCTCCTGTGTCTCGGGCATCCTCCCTTGTGAATCAGGCCGTCTTTTCAAGACGGAGCCTGCCAGCTGACTGCACCCCGCCCGCCCCCCTACTCCGCCCCCACGCTCCCGGTGAGTCACACCTCGTGCCCTGGCCTGCAGCCCGCAGAGCGCCCCGCGTGTAGGGCCGCACTCACTTCCTCAAACGCTGTTCCCTCTGCTTCAGGACACCACTGTGCCCACCTGAGCGCCGGGACACCCGTTGCAGGACAGCCCGGGCCTCTGCTCAGCGCCCACAGCCAGGGGAGCTCTGGCCTCCTGTGCTGGCACCGCCCGTTCACGCTGGCGTCATGCCCGGGGTTCCCAGCTAGACTGTCAGCGTTCCCCCAGCGATAGGGTGCTCGCCTGGACGCTGGCGTCCTCCCCTGTCGTCTCCCCTCACCCAGGCCTGGGGAGCCCTGCTGATGGGTACTCTCTGCCGGCTTCTCCTGGGAAGCAGGTCCCTGAGCCCCTGGGCACCGAACACACTTTCCCCTTTAGTGCAAGGCTCAAGCCCTGAGTGTTTCTGTGTCCGGGCTGGTATAGGCCTGGGCCCGCTGCTTCCTCGTCTGCATGTGGTGTGGGCGTCCCTACTTCGAATGCCAGGCCTGAGTGTGTGGTGCTAGATGGGCCGGGATCCCGTCCAAGCCACTGTCCTGCCAGACTTGGGCTCCGGGAAGGGACGGGCATGGCTAGCTGGGGATGGCCCCTCTCAGGTCACACTCCTTTCACCCAAGTTGGTCCCCGTGACAGTAGGAGGGCCTGGTGCCTACTCAGCCCCGGCCCACTGGCCTCCTGCCCCAGCTCTTTCTGCCCAGGCCTTTGTGCTCACCGCTGCCCAGCTCAGCCTCCCCCACCTGGCTCCCTCCACCCCCAGACAGGCCCGGGCTCCTCTGCCGGGCACGCAGAGGCCCTCTCCTGGGCCAGACCCTCTCCCCGCGGCCACCCTGGGGTCAAGGAGGTCGGCAGGGGGATGGTTCGCCCAGGGAAGGCCAAGGGAGGAGTGTACATTCGGATGATCCTGGGCCATGAGGGAGTTGGACGCAGGAAAGGGAGGGCTGAGAACCGTTTACTGGGAGGCACAGTTCTGCCTGGGCAGAAACGCACCCATGGGCCCCTCGGCCAAATCAGATGAAGCGTGAGCAGGCTCTGGGCCCAGGGCCTTTTGCGCTCAGGGCAGAGCTGTTAGAACTCATCCTTGCAGGGGCTGTTCCCCTCCGGGTCTGTCCAAGGGCCTGCTCTGTTTCCTGAGCACGCCCACATCTCCCACAGACGGAGGAGGGGCCAGCTGATGAAGGCAGCGAAGGCCGGTGCCAGGAAACAGGAAACAGGCTTGGAGAGGCGTGGCCCCCATCCTGCCACCCTGTGAGCGCACCCACTCCACTTGCTCCAGATGGGGCATCGGCCTCTGGAGACCCCAGATCATGCGGCCAGGGCCTCTCCCTCGGGGGACCAGAAGCTAGCCCGCTGAGCTCGCTCAGAAGCGGGCACTCTGGCTGACGCACCTGCTGAGCTCACCTGGGGCCTGGGGCCCCCCCTGCCCAAGGCCCAGGCCCCGGGAGGCTGAGCACGGAGAGGATGCAGGCCAGTACGGCCACTGCTGCTCCGGTTGCGTGGCTGGCCCAAACGCCCAGAGCCCTCAGCCCTCCAAGAGCAACCCAGACCCTTAGCACCAGGCGCTCCGGGACCCAGCAGAGAGCACAGGGCCTGCGAAGCAGCCCCCTCCCGCCTCCAGGTCCTGAGGGTGAAGCCCCAGCCCGGAGCCTGCATGCAGGTGCTCAGCAGAGACGAGGGGGACAGACAGGCTCCTCGTTGTCATTTTATCGCAGGAGTGGAGAGTCGCGGCCCGGGGAGTGGGCATCTTTGCCCCATTCCTCGTCTTAGAGGAAATGCATCTGACTCTTCCCCACGAAGACCATGTTGGTTCTGGGTTCTTTTGGATACTTTTATCAGGTTAAGGGACTCCTCTTGCAATCATGAATAATTATTTAACTTTAGCAAGCACTTCTTACACATCTGTTGACGTCTGTAATCCGTGGACGTGATGAATCAGATACACGGATTTTCTCATATTAAACCATCCTTGCATACCTGGGATTACGTGACTTGGTCATAGTGTCTTAGCTTTTATATGTTCTGCTGGATTTGATTTGATAAGATTTCTGTTTGCAGTTTTTTACGTCTATATTGAGAATGAAAAGAGCTGTAATTTTCCTTTCTTCTCACGTGTTTGATTTTGTTGGCCTCATAGAATGAGTTGGGGGTGAGGATGTGCATTTCTTTGCTGGTATCTAGGAGAGTTTGCATAATCTGTTCTTTTAAAATTGGGTAGAAATGTTTTTTGTAGGAATCGTCCCCCCCCCCCACTTTTTATTTTGAAAAAATGTCAAACCTACAAAGCAGTTGAAATAGTAGTAAAACTTTAGCGCTTTCACTTAGACACACTGCTTGTTAACATCTGTCATCTTGGCATACGTGCCGGTAGGTATATGCTGTCTCTTGTTCTAACATGTAGGAAGATTTTTAACGACTGCTTTGTTTTTTTGTTTTGTTTTGTTTTTAAGTTTATGGGGCTACTTGTGGTTTTTATATTTGACTGACAGCTTCCGTCTCTCTCCCTCTCTCTCCCTCTCTCTTCCTCTCTCTCCCTCTCTCTCTCTTGCACGTTCTCCCGGTGCCCCTACCCACGCTTGGCGAGAGCAGATGAGTTCGTTCTGGCTGTTTCCGTCCCTCCTGGCCCTCCTCTCCTTCCCTCTGGCTGGGCTGGAGGTCCCGGGATGGCCTCCCTCGTGTGGGGGGCATGGTGTCTGTATCATGTGGTGAGGAAACAGATGCAGAGACATTCCTTGGGTTACCCATCAGGGCCACACAGCAGCTAAGTGGCCGAGCTCGTGGCAGGTAGGGAGCCCCATTCCCGGTGCGTCCTGCCCCAGCTCCTCCTAGAGACCCTGTGTCTGGGGTCAGTCAGCGGCAGACACACGCACCGGGGGTGGACACCCCTGATAACTGGGGAACTTCAGCGGCGGAAGTTTGCCCGTCTGCAGAGGGCATCTGACAGCGGTGCCCGCCCCAGAGGTCGCAGGAGTAAAGCGAGTGTGCGCCAGCTACGCCCCACCGCCAGCCACAGAAGCACTTGGTGGAGGGGCCCCTGAGGTGGCCTGGCGGTTCCTGGTTCTGGAAGGGTCCATCTCTCTGGCCCCCAGGACCAAGGGTCACTGGTGAGGTGACTGCCCTCCCAGCTCACGGGGTGGCTGTTCCTCCCGGAGCGCAGGGCCCGCAGGCCGGGAGAAGGCAGGGCACTGCGGTCAATCTGGGCGTCACGTGGCTTCTGCCTGGGGTGTGCCGTTTCGGCTCCGGATTTCTGTGTCTGGGGAAAAATAGTTTCTGTTCAAAGAGCTTGTGAGGCCATCATCCCCTGGCTGACTCTGCTTGTGTGGGAGCACGTGTGTGCGCAGAGCGGGGGGCACGTGCCAGCCCCCCTCCTCTCTGTTCACAGGCTCCGTGCGGCCGCGAGAGAGGGAACCAGGGGGATTCGCAGGGGTTCGCTCGTGGGAGCGAGCGTGTTGTGGGGTGTGAAGCCAGCCCCCAGCCGTGGGGTCAGCAGGCTGAGCCTGGAGGGGATACCACGGATGCCCCCAGTGGTCCCCAGACCAGCTCAGGCCCTCCTGACCCCCAAACAGGCGGATCACTGCTGGTCTCGGGGCTTTGGAGACATCTGCACAGCCACGGGGGAGGCCCAGGGCCTCCCAGGCCTCTGACTCCGAACCTCTAGTGAGAAAATCAGGTTAGATCAGGTACTCAGAAGGCCTTTAATCTGTTTGTTTTGTAATACAGGCTTGGTTGTATAAAATTGGAAAAATACAAAAAACTGAAAGCAGAAGAAAAGGTTGCCCAGAGCTCCAGGCCCGGGGACGAGCCCCCTCCTCGTTTGGCGTGTGTTGTGTTTCTGCCCCGTCTTTCCCCTGTGCCCAGTGTCTGTGTTTTCCAGAGCTGGCATCAGGTTGTAACGTGAGCTTTGACGTGGCGCTTCGGCTCATCACACGTACGTACGTGTGTTCCTGTGTCACTGCAGAGTCCCCAGAAGGGCTCTCCCTGTCGCCGTGGAGTCACCGGGCGCAGGTTTCGAGTTCCCTGAGCTCGTTTTAGGCCCTGAACTGTTCGGGACCTGGCGGGGGCAGTGTCCACTGAGCTGTGCCCTGCTGCGTGGGCCTTCTGTGCTGGGTCTTGACTGCCGTAGGATGCGTCCCCGGCACGGAGACCCAGAGGCTGGCGGGGCCCGGCGGACGGCGGGAGGAGGGGGAGCCGGGCGTGCGTGCTGTGTGCCCGGGGCGGCGCTCCCGGTCCTCGGCGTCCCCCTCCTCGGGCCCCGGCGGGTCTGCGGTTACAGGCTGGGAGGACGAGGGGGACGAGCGCCAGCAGAGGCCTGGAGGCAGGTCTCAGGCCCAGTCGGCGAGCGCACGTCCCCACCCGGGGACGGAGCAGGGCTCGGTCACCTTCCCTCTGCCCCGGGGCGGGAGCGTGCGTGTTCAGGTGGAAGTGAAGCCTCCCCGCCGGTGTCGGAAGCCAGAAAGCCCAGGCGGGCAGGCACGAAATGTGAACGGCAGCCCCGCGGGGCCCCGCAGGTGCCGGGCTGGGTCACCTCCCGAGCAGCGCCCGCTTAGCTGGAGCACTGCCCGGGAGCCGAGGCGGGAGCCTGGTGGAGTTGGGGGGCGGAGGGAGGCCCCCTACTGCCTTCGGACAGCCCGGAGGGGCACCGCTTGTGCCACTCGGTCGAGAGTCCAAGGCTGAGGCCAACCTCAGAGTTTGGGAACAGCAGACAAGCTCCCAGAAAGCCATCCTTTGCCCATTGGAGGGAACACCTCTGGAAAGGCCCGTGCTTGGGTGGGTGGAGAGTAAGCCTGGCCTCAGCCGGGAGGACATTGCCAGTATATCCTCCTGTGGCCCCGACCCTGGGCAGCGCTCCCAGAACCCCCGGCAGCCGCAGCCTTTCTGGTCACCTGCCAGGAGGGGTGGTCAGGGGCCTGGCGTCCATCCTGGGTCCCTCGGCATCCCTCGGTGCTGTGGGAGGTCTGTCGTGGGTCTGGGCGCCATTGCCAGACACAGTGCGGTCTGTCCCTGCGTGCATCTGGGAAGGAGACCTCACCTGCCCCTTCGTGGGCGGGGCACCCGAGCCCCCAGTGCTGGACGTGTCCACTGAGAGGTTCTTGCAGGGCGATCACCCCTGGTCAGGAATGGAGAGTGACCGTGACCGGCACGCAGGCTGGAGCCAGGAGGACAGACGTGCTGGGGGCCTGGCTGGAGGCCCAGGTGGGACCAGTCTGCAGCCACACCTGCGGCCACCAGCTCTGCCCCTCGTGGTACCCAGCTCTGGCTTTGGGCCTTTCCTCCCTTCGGTGCGCACAGCTCCCCCCAGCGTGTGTTGGCCTGGTGGTTAAGTCACATGCCCCCCCCTCACCTCATGGCTGTCCTGGGGGACCTTGTGAGGGTCCAGTGGGATCACGAAGGTCAGGGGGCTGGGGAGGAAAAGCTCAAGCTTCCTGCAGACGTGGGGTCCTTGCCTTGAGGGGGAGGCAGGGGCTGCAGGCCCCTGGAATGCACTCGGGGGGCCCTCCTGCCTTGGGGACCCCCTTGCCGTCCCCCGCCCAGTCGGCAATGCCTCGGATTCTCTGGGTCGCGGAGCCAGGGGCTGAGGTAGTCTGCTCTGCTTCCCTGAAATTTTGCTAACGTTGTGTATAAATCAAGGGAAGATTTTCATCCGCCCACGGAACTCTAGGTGCTGTCAGGGGAGGGGGAAGCCAACTGCAGAGGTGCTTCCTAAGCCTGAACTAGGAGCGCTGATTTTCCTTCTTATGGATGTTTTCAGCCACTTGGAATTCTGAAACAAGGACGGAAATTCCTTTTTTCCCACGGTTTGATAACAACGTCCTTTCCTCGTTGAAACCAAGCCCTCCTTTCTGCCTCTCACCGACCTGTGCACTTAGATGAACTAGCCTGTGCCGTGGTGTGCCGCCCCCCGCCTGGCCTGGGCCTCCTCTGCAGGAATGCTGCCTCAGCCCCACCCCTGCCCTCTGCCAGGCCTCCGCCTCCTCCCTGTCCTTCAGAGCTGAGGTCAGATGTCACACCTTAGAGGCCCTGCCGGACCCCGACCCGGCATCAGGCACCCGATCTCCTGGCACTTGTCCATCTGGGTGTCTCACGGTCACAGGTCCAGCCCTTCAGATGCTGCAGGAGGGCAGGGCTGCATCAGTCCCACACACAGCACGCGCTCCTGTGACGGAGGAAAGGAAAAGTCCAACGGGAGGGGGACGTGGGGTCCCCGGCAGGGTGCTGATCCCGGACGCAGAGGGATGTGGTCCCCCAGCTCCGCGCCTCTGGACCTGCCCGGGCTGCGAGTCCCTCACCTTGGTGGATCCCCTGGGCTGCAGGGCTGCTTGACACATTTCCTTTCACCCGATCCTTGCAGGAGCCTGGGAGGCACAGGAGGTGGTAACGGGCCCCGAGGGGCCGGCGTGGAGGCGGGGACGGGGGGAGGGGCAGCAGAGTCTGCCACTTGACCCGCCCCCTCTGCGAGGATGCCTCACGTCACAGGGACAGGGTGCAAAGCTCCGTCGTCCTCGTCCTACTGTCTCGTACGTGCTCAGCCTCCTTACTGAGACAGGCAGCGCCCGTGTGTCCCTGCTGGCCCAGGGGAGGGATGGGGGCTCTCAGCTCCCAGCAGCGCCCCTCTGAGCCAGCACTAGGCAGTGATGGCCAGCCAGGGCGCCCAGTGGGTAGGGGGACAGCGTGTGAGCCTCCTGGCAGGAGATGTGCGGGTGCAGGATGCCTGGGGAGGGGCCTTCTGCTGTGGAGGCCTTGCCGGAAGGTCCCGTCCCCGGGTCCCCCAGCCCGGGGGCAGGCAGCCCCCCTCACCCTCACCCACTCCCTTTTTGGGTCCTGCTGGCACCTCCACGCAACTCTGACGGCCCCCTCCCAACGGCTTGTACAGACCGGCCCTGGGGGCAGTGGGCACACTGCGTGCGGGGGCCAGGCCAGCATCCCCTGCGAGCCGTGTCCATCCCTCCAGGCGCAGAATCCCGGAGGCCCTGGAAGCAGGTGGTCAGGAAGGCCTGCATCTGGAGCTGGGGGCCCACGTGGCCCGTAGGCCTCCAGCCAGGCCCTCCTCCTTCAGCTGGAAGCTCCTGGGGGCACGGGCTTCCCCCTGGGGTGGGGGCAAGGGCATAGGGGCAGGGCCGCGGAGGCATCGGGCTCAGTGTGGGCTCACGGCAGCCCAGCTCTCAGCCCTGCCGCTCCTGCCTTGGCAGGGACACGGGGCCCGTGAGAGTCAAGCCCTCCCCCAAGCTCTGCGTCTGCATTAGTGTCATCAGCCAGCAGGAGGCAGGGCTGGAGCGGGGCTGGGACCAGAGGAGAACCTGTCCAGGAGGCCCACCCCGCATCCCACAGCCAAGGTGCCCAAGTCCAGGGCCGGGCAAAGTCCAGGACTTTGGCTCTTCCCCTCCCGGGACGGCCATCAGGAAGACGGTCACAGCTGCTGGGTAAAGTGGTTCATCTCAGGGCTGGTTCGTCCTCACTGCAGGTCTGGATGTGTTTTTTTCTTCATGCAGACCACTCTGACTCTTAATTAACTCACTGTACTTTAAAGGAAGTGGATCGTAAATTGTGTCCATAGTTTAGTTAAAAATACCACCACTCCTGACTGTTGTTTGGCAAGTGGTCAGCAGGTGGCCAGGGCCAACCTTGCCAGGTGACGTGTTCATGTGCCTTCTGGGGCCTGTGGCTCAGCAGGTGACCAGTTCTCCCCAGGCGGTTACAGGCTCCGGGGGCCTGAGCTCCAATCCCAGCACTGCCACCAGCCAGCTCTGTGGCCAGTTTTGCTGTTTAACCTTTCTGGACCTCAGTTTCCTTATCTGCAAAATGGGAACATTTTCTTCCTGTAGGGTGTCTGGCAGTGTCCAGGATGACCAGGGTAAAGCCTTGAGGGTTCACTGAATTAATGCAGTTATTACTGAACTTCTGATACCCCAGGCCTCGCCCCAGACCTGGCTGGCCTCACCACTGATCGTGCCTGGGTCCTCGTGCATTGGTCCTGGAGTAGATGGATTAGGTTCAGAGACCAAGATAGGGTGGAAATTTATTCCTCTCTCTTTGAAAAGGAGCCCAGCGTAGGCAGGCCAGGCAGGTGGTGCAGCCGCAAGACGCACCAGGAACCCAGGCTCTTTCTCTGGCCCTACCATCCCCAGAAAGCAAGGCTTCTGCTTCATGGTCCAAGACGACTGCTGGCCCTCTGTAGTCACATGCATGTTCCAGCCAACAGGAAGAGAATGGTGGGGGTGGGGGGAGGTGTCTCTAAAGACATCCTGATGGCCAGGCTTAGTCACACAGCCACACCTGGCTACAAGACACTTCCTGGGCTTCTTCCTCCTCAGAGATTTCCATGCTGTTTCCTAAACCTGTGGAGCCACCTGGGGGCCCACGTGAGCGCCACTCCCAGTAGCTGGACTCTCTCCCCGCTGTCTGTAAGAATTCAGCTCCCTGGGTGAGCCAGGAAGGGCCTTCCCACCTTGTTAGAGGTGGGCGGGGCAGGGAGCAGAGTTGTGAGGCCAGCTGGGCCCCAGCCTGCGGAGGGCACATGCCTCCGGGCGTGCCCCCTGCTGGGGAAGGACGACAGGGCTCCCGTGCCCAGGTGGCCTTGGGCCGGCATTCTCCTCGCCACCCGTCCAGCTGGGACGACCAGCGAGGGGCCTGCGCCCGCCCCAGAGCTTCCATTCTGGTCCTGCCAAGGATTGTGTCAGCTTTAGGCTCTGCCTGCCCTGGGCGTCCGGGGCGCAGGGGCTCTGGGAGGACTGGCCCACCTGTGTGCACACAGCACCCGACCACTGATGCCGCGGGGCTGCTCTCCCAGCCCGGGTATTTTGGGAAGCAGAGTCAGTTAATCGACAAAAATCACAGCTATGAGTTCACAGCTGCTCTGCGGACACGTTGCCCAGGAAGAAAGGCCTGAGGCCAGCGTCTCCTACCTGCATCTGGAGAGGGGCCCCCCAGCCTGCAGTGTCATCTCAGCACTTGCGGATCTGGGTTTTTCCCGCAGGTGCCCGGGAGGGGCGCCGTGCTTTGGTGCAGGGAGGTGAGTGCTGGCCAGAGCCGGTAGAGGCTGTCCGTTCCATCAGCTGGTTCCCTCCTGTGCTGCCGGGGGTGGTCCGGCTCCCCACCCATGCCGCTCAGAGCGGGGCCCGCCTCTCCTCCGACCCGGCTCCCCTCGCATGGGCCCGCGCTGCTCACTCAGCCGTGGTGAGGAGAGGGAGGTGACACAGCTGACAGCTGCTGGGCCCTGCCCTGGGGAGCTGTGCCTTCCTGTCACAGGAAGGGGAGGACACAGCCAGCCCACACGGGCACTCAGCTGCTTCCACCTCACCGTGGGAGTCAGAGCCAGATCAGGCTTGGGTTTCCTCGAAGGCCTCAAATCCCTCATCTGGGTTCTGTGCTGCGTTGTTCTGTGGCGTGAGCCGCGCTCCCGGAGCTGGCCTGACCCGCCCGCAGCACTGTCCAAGGCCAGGGGGCCGTCGGGGGCAGCAGGCGCTTCCAGGCCATGGGCTCCGGGGGGCACCTGGCCTGAGGTCAGCAGCACGCAGTGCTGACGAGGGCCCAGCTCAGTGACCTAATGACCAAGGTGGTTCACGCCATGACCTCCCGAAGGGTGTCAGCTTCTTGCTGGGAGGGGGACCCGGACCTTGGTGAGCGAGCCGGCACCCCCGCCCTGGGATACTCCCCAGGCCCTGGGGTGGGACAGGCATCAGAGCAAGGCTTTGGGAGGCTCCTGCACACCTGAGCAGGCCCCATGGCAAGTTCTGCCCGGGGTCCTCCCTCTGAAGTTCCGGAGACCTCTCAGAGTATGGTTTTTTGAAAATTAACCGTCTGGATACTGGCTTCACGGTGTGGCCTTTGTCCTCATGAAGGGACTCCTGGGCCCTGGGAGACCACAGTACAGAGTTGGGGTAGAGGGGGGCCTCAGGTACCCCTCACAGAGTTTCCCTTGCTGCTCTGGGACCCCAAAGCTCGTCCTTGGGGAGAAAGTGGCAGTGAAGCCAATCCCCCTGTGGCATTAATTTTTTTTCAGTGACTGTATATCTGGAAGTAATACAACAGTATTTCTTTAAAAAAAAAAAAGAAAAGGTTGTAATTCTAATCCTAAATAACAGTCCTCACCCGCAATTAGGGAGCTGCAGCTCTGCTAGCACTGGTAGAAAAATCCAGCTTCGTCTCAGGGTCTGAGTTTGTTCCTGTGAGTTAGAACCTTGTTCACAAAAGCCCTGCCCTTGGATCCCCCAGAGCGGAGGGGGCAGCTGGCGTCCTATCACAGAGGACACGTGAGCACAGAGCTTGCAAAGCTGGCCCTTTCTGATGGCCTCTTTGCACCCCAAGCAACAGGGATGTTTTATGACCTTTATTACTTGACATCAGTTACGTAAATGACGTGTGCTCACTGCGGGCAATACAGAGTATATAAAGAAGAAAACGGGTTTTTTTGTTTTTCTGGGTTTTTTTTGTTTTTTTTTGGCCACACTGGGTCTTCATTGAGGCACACAGGCTTCTCTAGTTGTGGCACATGGGCTCAGAAGTTGCGGCGTGTGGGCTTTCTAGTTGTGGCACGCGGGCTCAGTAGTTGCAGCGTGTGGGCTCTCTAGTTGTGGTGCACAGGCTCAGAAGTTGTGGCACACAGGCTCCCTAGTTGTGGCGTGTGGGCTCAGTGGTTGTGGTGCGTGGGCTTAGTTGCCCCGTGGCGTGTGGGATCTTAGTTCCCTGACCAGGGATCAAAACCACGTCCCCTGCATTGTTGGAAGGCGGATTCTTAACCACTGGACCACCCGGGAAATCCCAAAAAATGTTAAAGTCACCCATTTGGGCATATGAGTGTTCACTGACCTTTCAATTTTTCTTTAAGTTTGAGTTTTTCATAATAAAATGTTGGGGAAAATCCATAGTTTCGCTCTTCTGAGAGCCACTTAGTAGTGCCTTCTGTCTCCGCACCGGCAGGCACAGGCCCTTCTGTGCACCAGCAGGCTTGCGACCATCTGCGCCCTTGGCTGCAGGACCGTCTGCCGTGTGTGTCTGCCACTGACTTCTGCGTCCGTGTCTCCTGTAATGGCCGGCGTGCCACCAGCATCCTGCAGCAGACTTGCCACATCTCAGCCCTGCTCTTTAGAGCAGACTCCTTCTGGAAGCGTGATTGCTGATCCAGCCCCTCACCCAGCCACAGAATTGTGCACCCACCCCGGCTCTGGGCTCCGGGCTCCCGGCTCCCAGGAGGAGGGTCAGGAGTGGGGTTTGGGGCGGAAGAGGGAAGCTCCTCCAGCCATGGGTGTGACCCGAGGGAGGGGAGGGGCCGTTTCTGCTTCCGAGGCTTGCATCAGCCGCCCGCCTCTGCGAGCCCGGTTTCCTCATCACTGATAAAGTCCGCGGGATACAGAGCGGACCTCCCAGTCGGGACTGTGGCCTCCTACTCGCCCGATGCCCACAACAGCAGGCAGGAGGGGGAGGGGCTTCTGAGGACAGTGAGAAGGGCCCTCTCCCTGATCCCAGCCCTGCGGCAGGGCAGGCCCCCCAGCCCCTGCCACTCAGCCACCTCGCAGCTGTCACCTTCCAAGGAAGGAGTGCAGAGCTGCACCTTGCAGAATTTTCCCAGAGGCCGTCTGAGTGTTTGTCATCAATAAAGCAGGGCTTCCGGGCTGCTGGTCCCGTGAGAACTCACGGGAACTCTTAAAACTTTAGAGCAGGCCGCTCCCTGACAGCAGTGTTTGCACCCAAGAACAAAACACATTCCTTGTTCACTAGGATGTACACGATTGTGGGATGCACCGAACCAGGGCACACAAAAATGTCAGAACAGCCACGGTCGCAGAAAGCATTAAACAGAGCATAATTAAATGCAAGGAAGCATGACGCGGTCGGTTCACATGTGGGCTCTTGGGAGTGGTTGTAGACCGGGCAGGCTAGAATTGTTTCACGGCATGAAGTTTCTTTGAAGTCCTATGTTCTGTCTTTGAATCCATGTGAATTTTGCACTCTGTGCCACTTCCCATCGGAGCTTGTTTTCCTGTAAATGAACAAGACCCTTCTCTGTCCGGCCCCGCCTGCACCTCAAGCCTGCACTGCCCCCTTCTCAGGTCACGAAGGGCTGTGTCCCCACCGTCTCTGAGAAGCCTTCCTGACCTGCCCGGTTGGTGAGCGGTGCCATTCATCACCTCCTACTGCCCTTGTTGGTTCCGCCCCACCCAGCCCAGAGCGCTCTAAGAGCCCTGCCCGCCTCTGAGCCTGGGCTTATCCTCTGTGAAAGGGGAGAAGTGCCTGGGTCCCGGGCTCTGCCTGGCACGTCGCAAGCCTGTTGGCTGTGGCCACTGGTGCCGCTGTCAGGGCCCTGGGGGCATTGCTGGTTTATGTCCTTTGCGGTGCGTCCGCGGCCCTGGATACCGTGGGCTTTCTCCACGCTGAGCAGGGCACTGCGGTGTCCCCAGTACACAGGCCTGCCTTCCAAGGGCTTGCCCGCATTGGGGTGAGAGGGTGGGTGAAGACCCTGGGGAGAGGGATGGCACATGGTGGCGGCCCGAGGGACCTTGCACACGGCTGCAGAGGGACGACCTCATGCCACTTCCTGCCGCCAGCAGTGGACCGTGTGGGGTGCCGGCTGGCTGGCTAGATGGTGGTGAGCAGCCAGTGGTGGAAGCTTCAGGGGAAGAGGTGTGAGCAGGGCCTCCTTGTCACCCCTCCGGTCCCAGTGTGTGCCCCGCTAGGGTGACAGCGCTGTGAATCCTGCCCCCAACTCACAGGCAGGACGGTCTGGGCCGGGGCGTGTCTGCGCCGCTCCCTGGGTCCGTCCTGGGACGTAGCGGGTAGCCCTGCTCCACGGAGACCTGCCCTGGAAGTTGGGGTGCAATGGGCTCCCACTTAGGCCAGGATGTGGGTTAGGGCTGTGCTTGCAGAAGGTGCCAGAAGCCTCCCACCCTGACAGAGCATAACTTGCCGACAAGTCACTAAACAGGGTCCCTGGTCTCCCGCGTTGGGATTGGCAGCAGGAAAGGGGAGCCCCAGGGGGTGGGGCGCACTGTTTGCTGGCCCTGTTTGCACCCCAAGGCCCTCCTGGATGGGAAGCCGGCCATCAGCTGGGCGCTCCAGCTCCGGAGGAGCTGTGGTTCCTTCCCGGAGGCAGGAGCAGCTGACTCGCTATCATGTGGTTAGTTCACAAGCCACAGGGCGGCCCCGACTGACCCAGAAGACTGGCCACCCTCACGGTCCCCAGAGGTGATGCCCCCAAGGGGTCCTCCCCTCCCCCGTGGAGCCTCTCCCTACTCACATTGGCATGTAGGAAGGGGTCAGGGGTAAGGAAAGGGCTGCAGACACCTGGAATTGGCTGGCACAGAGGTGGGAGGGGAAACCAGACGCTTTGAGGAACTGAGGCTCCAGGTCTGGCAGGAATGCTGTCCACCTGCAAGGCCAGCAGGGGGCCTCGCAGGCTGCCCTGGAGAACGTTGGTTTTAAAACTGCTTTCCTGATCACACGTGTTTGGGAAATACAGAAGAAGTTGCGTGAACGTACCTAGGGAATAAAGCACAGGATGCACACCTGCACCCTCGCTCCTGCCTTAAGCACAAGGGCGTGATCAGTGCCATGGACGCCGCCACGGACTAGCGCGGTCCCTGCCGCCCCCGCCGCCACCCCGCAAGACGCCAAGGCTAAGCTCTGACTGGAGGGCTCCTGTGTATCACCTCATCACCTTTTTCTTTTCACTGTTTTCAGTACATACGTACGTACCACTAAATAGCATTTTCTTTGGTTTTATTTTTAGAAACTTGATAAACCATATTGTTGCACTCTGATACATTTTCTTAATTTGCATTCTTTCTGCAACGTCTTATTCATCATATTTACCCGAGTTGCCGTGAGTAGCTGCAGTTTGTTCCTGTTTGTTGCTGAGCAGCGTTCTGTTGGAAGAATACACCCCGTTTGTGTACGCATGCCTCTGCGGCGGATGTTTGGGGCTGTCACCAGCAGAGTGTCTTGTCCACACCTCCCAGGGCGCGTGGACGAGGCTTCCCCAGGATGTGTGCCTAGGAGAGGACTCGGGGGGGGGGGGGTGAGTGTGAGGGTCACGGGGTGAGTGTGTGTGCGCCTTCCGCCTTCCCGTGAAGTCACTCCGCAACAGCTGTCCCAGTAAGCATCTGTCACAAGTTGGCCTTGCCCCACTTTGTTTTGCTGCTCCAGTGGGTATCACGTTGTGGCTGAGTGTGCTGTTCCCTCGATGACTAATGAAGGGGAGCGTCTCTCCGTATGTTTTTTTTAAGCCAGTTTCCACATTGTTTTAGTGTTTTTAGTTACAAGAATGCACACATGCTTAAAGACAAATAGCTCCAAGCGGTTTATGATAAAAACCAACAGATCTCCTTTTCCTTTCCGGCTTCCCCAAAGACCCTCTTGCAGCTCTTTTTGGTAGTCTTCATGTATTGACTTTCGTGTTTCTGAGTCGTGTATAGTGCTATTTCACTGATTTAAATGCTATCTGTGTACTTTCTGTTTTGACAGATGAAGTGTTCTTATGCCCTTATCCTTCTCCACACCCCACCCATTCTCCAAGGAGAGTTAAAGCTCAAGTTTTTATTCAATCACTTACCACTGTTTATATCATGATGTCTCTAAAACCACTGTTTTCTTCTGAGCCTAGTAGCATACTTCATTTTTTTTTTTTTATGTAACTTTTCGTTTTCCCTAGAATTAACGATTGCCCTACTTTTTACTTGCTTTGTCTTCCATCTTCAGAGACTCAGTTTTTTCCAGGTGATTCCGAAGATCTGCCATGTACCTACCATTCGTTTTTCCCACCAGTGCTGTGTTTTGTCAGGTAATCTGTCTGTGCCCCTTTTTCTGGAAGCCCTGTCCCTCTGCTCCTGGCAGACCCAGCGGGATGCCCCGTGGACATCTGGGATCTCTCCTGGGTTCGAGCTCCTGTGTCCCACACTTTTTTTTTTTCTCTCATCTACTATATGAGATACATACTCCAGTATCTTCCTAGACCAGGATTCACAGAAAATAAATTTCCCAAGCCTTCACGGGTGTGAAGCTTGGCTGGGTATGAGATACAGTTGGTCTATTTCCCATCAGCATTTTGAAGCCATCGCTCCATCGATTCTTAGCGTATGGTGTTCCATAGAGAAGTTGAGTCCCACTCTTTACGTGTCCTGGTTTTCTGTCCACGCGCTTCCTGGGTCATGTCTGTAATCCTGGGTCTGGTCTCCACGTTCCTTTGCTGGGCAGTGGGCGAGCCATTTCACGCTAAATGAATTAGGTGCTTGGCTCCTCATTGTTTCTTTTATCATCTCCTCCGCCATGTCCTCTCGGTCCTCCTTCTGGAACCCTTGCTGGTTAGCAGTTGGACGGCCTGGATGGGCAGATCCTGCTGGAGGGTGAGAGGCAGAAGACCCCCTGTTTGTGGGGGACCCCAGATGTGAGTGCAGGGGGAACTTCGCTCTGGGGCAGAAACCCTGCAGTTTCCTCTGGGGTGCGGCTGGGGCAGGGGCTGGGTCCCCCATGAGCGTGCAGGCCGTTGTTTGGCCCCCTGCCCAGTTCCTCGTGTCTCTGAGCCCTGAGCGCCTCCAGAGAACACACATCTGGTTTCGTCCTGGGCAGGGAGCTGCCTGGACGTGGACGGTCGGTCGTCTGGGGGGTCTTCTGCCCCCGCCACACCTGCCCTCTGCTCACTTTTGATCAGTGCCCTCGCTCCCCCTTCAGTAGCCGGTAAAGCTGCCCTGTCTGCTGATGTGCCTAACGGGCAAGGGAGGGCAGAGCGAGTGAGACGGGAGCAGGAGTGCTGAACAGAGGGTGGCCAGGGCACAGGCCTGTGGCCACGGGTGCCTGCTGTGTCACGACAGCAGAGCAAGCAAGGGCCGGGGTGGACCGGGACGCGGAGGTGGGGGGTCAGGCGTATGCGCTCCTGAGGCCAAGCAAGTACAGGAGTGCGCGCCCACAGGGGCTCCCGTGCCGTCCAGTCAGGAACGGCGCGGGGGCTGGGCAGTGACCAGGGGCGGCTGGCCCCGCGCACAGGGTCTAGGGTCTGCCTGGACCCTTAGTCTCCACCACAGGCCGTGTTGGGAGGACAGAATCGGGGGCCCAGGGCCTGGCACCGTCCTGAACAGAGAAGGCTCAGCACGCCCCATCCTAACACCGCCCGCCCCGGTCACCGTGGGCGAGGCCCTGCTCCTGTCCAGCCAGGCCGGCATCCGGGGATGCAGCAGGGAGCAAGGCCGCCGCGCTCAGCACCCGTGTGGTGCGCAGGGGAGCCGTGGGGGTCAGCGTGAGCCCGGGGCCTCGGGGCTCAGTCGGCTCTGGCTCCAGCACGCCGCAGGAGGGCGAGCGGCCCCGTCCCCCTCTCAAGGGTGCACTGAGATCTGTGAGGGTCTGGGGGGCAGCTGGACTTCTCCAAGCCTGCCCTCGTGGCGGGCGGTGGCAAGTGCTGACGCAGGACTCCAGGCCTACGTGACTGCAGAGGCCTGCGGGGACGCAGACGCTGGGGCGGGCGCTGGTGCCCCGCTGTGCACCGTGAGTTCTTGCCCTCAGAGGTCACCTTGCAACCAGGTTGAACCCCGAGTGGCTTCGATGGGGCCACGTAGACAAATCTTTGTCCGTTGACACGTCGTACCCTGGTTTTCTGTGTCCAGGAGACTCCACCGCGCTGGCCAGCCCGTGTGCACACGGGGTGGGGAGGGCCGAGGACAGGACACGGGACCAGCCGGGCTCAGCAGTGGACGCGGTGTGTGCCAGCAGCCTGCACGCAGCACTGTGTTTGCCCACATGTGTTTCTAGGTGTATCTCTGTGTCTGCCTGTCTGTCGTGGCCTCTTTAGAAGCAGTTGTCGTGGTCAGGGCTTATAAATGTCATATACTAGGTCTCTAGAAGGCTGGCCCTGGGATGAGCTGACCTCCTCGCCCTGGCTACACTGAAGGTCTTTGTCACCGGTCCCAGTCCCCCTAACCAGGGTCTGCAGAGCGGGGCCGCCCGCCCTACCCCAGTGCTGAAGCCACTGGGGGCCTCCAGGTAGCTGCCTAACCTCTCAAGGCTTGATTTCCTCCGCTGGGGGCTGAAGGTGCCGTGTGAGGGGCCTGCCCCGAGGCACCTTCTGTCTTGGACCATCTGGCCCCTCCCAGTCTTGTCCCCAGGGGGGCACCATGGCCCTGCTTAGCGCACACACAGGAACCAGCTCCCCGCCGCCCCCTCCCTACCGCGGGGTGAGCTGAGAGCTCAGTGGAAAGCTACCACTGTGACAGAAGCCCAAGAGAGAGCCGTGTCTGCAGGACGAGGCTTCCCTGGGAAGTGGCTCTGGCTGAGGTCTAGGGTATGAGTCAGAGTCAGCTGATGAAACAGAGGGAGGACACAGTTCGTGCAAAGGCCCTGGGGTGTCTTCTTGGGAGCCAGCAAGGGGGGCGTGATCCCAGTGGTCAGAGAGGAGCTGGGAGGGCACAAGTGGGCCTTTGTTCTTCTCCCAGGGGCAGCCAGAGCCACCAGGGCACGTTCCACAGGAGCTGGGGGGAGGGGGTCACATTGGGGCTGCCAGCCACCCCGACCCCACCCCAGGGGCTGGGACGTGAGCCGCCTGCAGAGGCCAGGAGCGCGCTGTCAGCACCTGGGCTGGGGCAGGGCGTGTGAGAGCTGACGGGGCCCGAGGCACAAACGGGAGAACCCCGGCTTCGCGGAGGGCTCAGGAGTCAGGATGCCCGTCCTGCTCTCTCCTCCCTGCGGACTCCCTCCCCCAGCCCCCTGGGTGCCCTCTGCCCAGGCCTTCTGCCGCTGTCTGCCATTCCTGCGGTTTTCTGAATGGGCCCCCCCTTAGGCTGGGGTGACCCCCAGTGGTACCCCGTCACCTTCGCCCTTGCTAGTTATCATGCCCGCACCCCAGGGCCCCCTTGCCCCCTGGGAGATGCGGTCAGATCAGGGCACTGCCAGACCCTGCGAGGTGTCTTGTGCCCCCGTGGCTTCCCAGAGGGCAGTGTGAGGGCTGCTCTTGTTGGGCCTCTGTGAGGAGGGGGCAGTGTGGGTGCAGCTTCCATGTTGCCATCGGGCAGGGGCCGGGGAAGGGGGGAGGGATCCCCCCCAGGAGTGGTGTGTGGGACCCAGTGGGGTCCTGCTGCCCACTTCTGAGGACACTCTAGGCTGCTCGCCCCAGGCCCTGGTTCCCCTCAGCCTGGGACCTGCCCCACCTGCTCAGGCAGCTGCTCTCCAGCCCTGGAGGTGGGGCTCCGAGAAGAGCCGCAAACCCCCCCTGGGGCGACACACACCCACCAGGCCCGTCACAGTTCCTGGCACTGGGGCCGATCATCACAGCACACCCTGCAGGGACCTGAATCATCCCGGCTGCCTCTCACCCCGAGGGAGCGGGGAGAAGGGGGCACAGCCCTCCTTGAGTCAGCTCTCCCATGGTACGGATGGGTGCCCCTTACCCACAGCGTGGGGAGGTGGCATGGTGCCCAGCTCCTTGGGGGTTGGAACAGTTCCTGGGAGACGATAAACATTATGAGTTACGGCTCACCCCGGGGGCTGGGTGGTCTCCTGGTGCCCCTCCCCCACTGGACCTCTGCAGGAGCCTGGGGTGGAGTGGGCCCAGCGGGAGGCCCTGACCCAGACCTGCCGTGCAACCTGGGACTGAGTGACTTCTCAGTGGCCCCTTGGGCTGCACCAAGCCTGCCACTGTGACAGCTCTGAAAACATCTGGTTCCAGGTGGTGTGGACTCTGGGGCCACTCTCCTCCACCCCCTGCAGGGCAAAGTCAGGTTGTCCCTCCCAAGGTGCGAGCAGGCAGGAGGGCACGCCTGGGGCTCGGGGGAGGGCCCCAGAGGAGACCCTGGGCCAGGGTTCAGGAGGGCACCAGGGCTGGGCCCTGCAGGAGACTGCAGCGGTCACACTCGGCATTGTGGTGGTGGCCTGAGACCTTTGCAGGTTACATCACATCTCACACCTGGGTTTCTCATTCAGCAGTGGCCCTTTGAAGACCTGAGATGTGATGGCTGATCTCAGAGGTGAAGCCACTCCCCGGGGGTCCCATAGCATAGACGCTGAGCAGAGCCATCCGACTCAGGGCCTCCTTCACCCCCCAGTGGTCCCTGCGTGCCCCATCCCTGCCTGGCGCCCCGGCCTCACCTCCCCCCCGCTCCCGTCTCGTTGCAGGAAGTTCTACTACATCACCCTGCTGCGAGACCCCGTGTCCCGCTACCTGAGCGAGTGGCGGCACGTGCAGCGGGGGGCCACGTGGAAGACATCGCTGCACATGTGCGACGGGCGCACGCCCACGCCCGAGGAGCTGCCGCCCTGCTACGAGGGCACCGACTGGTCGGGCTGCACGCTGCAGGAGTTCATGGACTGCCCCTACAACCTGGCCAGCAACCGCCAGGTGCGCATGCTGGCCGACCTGAGCCTGGTGGGCTGCTACAACCTGTCCTTCATCCCCGAGGGCAAGCGGGCCCAGCTGCTGCTGGACAGCGCCAAGAAGAACCTGCGGGGCATGGCCTTCTTCGGCCTGACCGAGTTCCAGCGCAAGACGCAGTACCTGTTCGAGCGGACGTTCAACCTCAAGTTCATCCGTCCCTTCATGCAGTACAACAGCACGCGGGCGGGCGGCGTGGAGGTGGGCGAGGACACCATCCGGCGCATCGAGGAGCTCAACGACCTGGACATGCAGCTCTACGACTACGCCAGGGACCTCTTCCAGCAGCGCTACCAGTACAGGCGGCAGCTGGAGCGCCGGCAGCAGCGCCTCCGGAGCCGCGAGGAGCGCCTGCTGCACCGGGCCAAGGAGGCGCCGCCGCGGGGGGACACCGAGGAGCCCGGCCGCGTGCCCACCGAGGACTACATGAGCCACATCATCGAGAAGTGGTAGTGGCGGCCAGCGGGGGCAGGTGGGACCAGACAGACTGACCGACACACACGGCCCCCAGAACTCCGTGGGAAGAGGACCCCCGTCTGCTCGCCAGAAGACGGACAAACGGTTGAGGGAGGGGAAGGGGTGGGCCTGGTGGGTCAGTTCTTCCCACCCTCCCAGGCCGGGGCTCTGAGAAATCAACGTGGGAACCCTCTGGGTCAGAGGGAAGGGTGCTTGGAGGACCCCCCCGACCAGGCCTGCAGGGCTGGGAGCAGGTATGTCCCCGCTCTCCCGTCCTCATGGTCACAACGGCCACAGGTTTGAAGACTAGAAAAATCCAGTGCAGTGGAAGGCGGACCTGCCAGGCCAGGTGTGTGGTCACGCCCACCAGGCACACGCCCGCTGCCCCACCCCACCCCCTGCAGGTAGCTCAGCCTCCAGGGAACCCCTGGCCCCAAGGCCTGCGTGGAGACACAGCAGCCCTCTGAGGTAGCCTCAGGAATGGAGCTCCCAGCTCACCCATCTTCAGGGTCAGGGCCCACCCCGTCTGAAGCCAAGAAGACTCTAGTCCAGCCCCTGGGAAGCCCACTCCCCTCTCTAGCCCAAGGTCAAAACCCACAGTGTGGCTTCATGCTTCGGGTCAAGAGATCAAAGCACATCACCTGGGGTCCCCCACCCCGTTTTCCTCAGTCCCCAGACCGAGGGGCGCTGTGGGGAGATGGGCCCCATGCTGCACTGCCCCCTTGCATGGGCGGAGGGCATCCCAGGAGTAGGAAGGCCGTAGGTGAGGATGCTTCCACCTGGGTCCAGGCAGACCTCCCAGCCAGACCAGCTCAGACAGGAAGGGGGACAGAAATCAAGAGCTCTCCCTGCCCGCATTGTCCTTTCTGACCCTCTGGGCTTTGTTAGTGGGCTGCCCCCAGCCCCAAGCCCATGACTTGGACATTTAGGTGGGACTTAGACCCGTTCCCCCCACAGCCCCGTGTATAAACTTCAGCCAAGCCTCCGTTGGCTGGAACGCTGCAGACCACAGCCACTGCCCACGAGCCATACTTTGGGGCCATGGTGGTTCAGGACAGCCAGGAAAGGGTACTCGGGCTTTCAGATTCTCCTCCAGGATTGGAAGAAACAGCTCTGGGTGGCTCCCCTAGTACCCAGACACACAGCCCCACGACCCTGGGCTCTCCCCGCGTTTTCCTGCGCCCTTGCCCCTACCAGCTGGTCAGGCCTGTTCCCCGCAGCCCTGCAGATTGGAGAAGCCATGTTCAGTCCATTGTAGACACTTGCCCCACGCCCGTCCCTCCTGTGCTCGAGGAGGCCAGGCCAGCGTCGCCTCTGGACGTGCACCCCCCGACATGAGACCCGAGACCTGGTTCTGGGGAGCTGAGTGTGAGCCCCACGCCCGAGGTGGAAGGGCACCCCGTCTCCCCAGGAGAGGAAGCACGCGTGCCCGGCGGCTGCAGGCCCGACTCAAGGAGGGTGGTGAGGGCCCCGGGCCCCCGGCAGCCTCCTGGGCAGATTCTGCCAGGGTTCCCTGCCCCAGGTTCCCCTTGGCCACCCTAGCTGCCCTCCTGTGGAATGAGGGGGTGGGAGCCGAGACCCTTCCGTAAGCGCCGGAAGGGTTGGGGTGTTGTCGCATGAGGAGGCTACCCAGGAGCCAGCAGCTGTAGTCTCTGCTTGTCTGGCCTGAGGGCCCCCCCTTCCAGCTGCCTGCGCTGGCCACTTCACCCTGCAGTCCAAGGACAGCGCAGTCAGCAGGCCCCCGAGAGCGGACACGTCGTGCTGCGGAGGTGAGCGCTCAGGTGGCTCTTTTAAAGGGGTGTGAAGGTCAGCATGGGGGTCTGCTCCGATACTCATCTGGGGCGGGCGTGCTCCAGGGAGGAGGGTGGGACACGTTCACGAGAGCTCTGGGGTCTCGCACGAGCACCTGCGACGCTAGGGGCTTGCTGTGGCCTCCCACCGGGAGGAAGGCCGTTCTGCGTGAGCCCCCCCGGGCACCCGGCCAGTGGCCTGGCTCAAGCAGCCCTCCCCAAGGTGCGCTCCTGGGGGTGTGGGCCTGAGTGCAGGATGTGTTTTGTACATAATGGAGTGTTTTAACTCATGGCCCGTTGTCCCAAGTCACACGGTCTCCTCGGTTTCTTCACTGCATCTGGAAGGAGGTCCTGGCTCCGGCCAGCATCCAGGCAGGGGTGCCAGTGACAGCACCGGCTGGCAGTGCCCCTCGGCCACTCGGGTCTCCCGTCCAGCACTGCCGGCTCAGGACGCCTGCTCTGAGGTAAAGGCTTCTTGAGCCTGCAGCATCTCCTCCAGCACCACGGGCTGGGGCTCCCGGGAAGGGATGGCCTCCCCAGGGCTCTTCCCAGGGCCGAGGGACAGGAGCAGACATGCCGTGAGCAGACAGCTCCCCGCTCCCACCACCCCCGGCCTCCGGTGGCCTCTCTTGGAGGAGGCGTGAGGGACGAGAGAACTGTCCAAACAATGAGTCTGTGAACGTTTTGGGAACTGGAAGAGTTTAACTTGAACCCAGGAGCGTTTAAAGCTTTATTTATTTATAGCTTCTTATTAAAAAAAAAAAAAAGTGTTGAGAAGAAACCTTTTGGTGACTCATACAAAAAAATGAGTTGATGATGGAAACACAAGTCATAATCATCTAATTGTTTTTGTCTAGGTCAAGATGAATGTTAGCAGATGAAATAAACCCTGAAAAGGAACGCTGGTGTGTGTGGTCTGTGGTCACATAGCAACGCGCCTGGCGTGGCGCCGTCCCGGTTTGATTTTCGAAATGAGCATCTGTGAGCTCGCAGGAATCACACAGGAGCAGACGGGCTTCCCTCAGGAGCAGGCGGTGGCCCAGCGAGAGAGGAGTTAACACACTGTGTCACTCAGCCTTGCTTTGCGAAAGTAAGAAATGTGACTGTCATCGCCGCAAAGAATAACTTGGGGACTTCCCTGGCGGTCCAGCGGCTAGGACTCGGCGCTTTCACTGCCGAGGGTCCAGAATCCATCCCTGGTCAGGGAACTAAGATCCCACAAGCCGCGCGGCGTGACCAAAAAAAGAATAACTTACCAGTCATTAATTATAGGACTTGAAAAGATGAGGCCCGCTTAAGGGAAGACAGAACAATGCAGACAGCGTGTGCTGACTTTCTGAGCCTCCTTCCCCTCAACTTTAATTTTGAAACATTGCAAATTTTGAAACATTGCAAATTTTGAAACATTGCAAATGACAGGTTGAAAGAGTAGGTCGTGGGCACCATAAACCCTTAGCTGAGATTCCCCTGGATTAACATGTGTCACGTTTTGTTATCCTGCACTCCCACTCGTTTTCTGTCTCTGCGCACACGCATCACACACGTGCATGTGGACACACGCACATTTTTCTGAAACATTGGAAGTTGCAGTCCCCAGAATACTTCAAAATACTTCAGCATGTACCTCCTAGGAATGACATTCTGCCACATACACACACACACACAAAACCATTATCATATTCCTGAAATTTAACAAAAGATAATATTAGCTGATGTACGGTCCGCATCCAAATTTTCCAATGGTCCGTACAGTGTCCTCAGAATGTTCCTGTGACACTTGCGGCACTCAGCTGTCACGCCTCTACTGTGTCCTTTAGCTAGACAGAGCCCCACCCGCCCCTTTCCTTCGTCTGTCTTAGCGTTGGCATTTTAGTATAGGCCGGTTGTCTCTCTTAAGGCCCGCGTGTGTTTTCTCACGGTCAGATTCAGTTAAAGGTTTGGGGGGTAAATGCTGCGCAGATGAGGTGGTCCTCTGTCCCACGGGACGGGGAGGGAGGCCCTTACTTGATGTCTGGGTCCTGATGTGATCACGGGTCTCACTGCTTTTTCTTCATGGGAACGGATCTGTTGTGCTTGCGGGTAGGGCTGGCCGTTGCTGGACAAGTGGAGGGCCGGGGGCCTCGGGTACCGGCCCCTGCAGTTCCGCCAGTGGGCGCTGTCGCACACAAGACTCTGGAAAGGCTGTGTTCAGACCCTAAGGTGTGAGGGTCTCTTCCTCCTCTTCCCACGGTCTCGATCTGGATGCTCCTGCATCCAGGCCTCCTCCCCATCCCTCCCCATCCCTCCCCATCCCTCCCCATCCCTCCCCATCCCTCCCCATCCCCTGCCCGCAGAGAGGAGGAAGGGCAGTCACAGCCGGGGCCACGGCGTGCCCGGGGGCAGAGGTGGCCACTTCCTAGTCACCAGAGCTTCCCCGCCCAGTGTGCTCTTGACCCTCCGGGTCTGTGAGGAAGCGTCCTCTCTCTTTTCGGAGCGGAGCCTTGCAGGGATGGGGAGCGGGCGCCCCGTGCAGACCCAGCCTCAGCCCCTCCTGGACATCACACGTGGGGCCTCAGCCTGCTCCCCGCTCAGCAAACCCAGGGGGAATGTGTCCTCCCGCTGCAGTGGCTCCGTTCAGCCCCGCAGAGCCAGTGTGTGAAAACACCTCCCCCCAAAATGGGGGGTTTCGCCCGCCTTCTCCTGTTTAAAGCTGAGGGTCACTTCGGAGTCTTCTGCACTGGCTGCGGCCTCCCCTGCGTCGGCCCAGCCTGTCAGCCCCTCCACCCCTTCTGACCCCCCCGCGCCTCCCGCCTGACCTTGCTTCTCCTTGGTCTCTCCCCGCCACCCCACCTCCTCTTCCCCCACCAGCTGCCCCGAAGCCCAGCCTCCCACCCCTGCATCCCCTGCTGTTTCCTCTTCGCACCAGCCGTGCCCCAGGGGGCGGGCCTGCCACCTGCGTGCCTTCCCTGGATCCTCAGCCCCAACCTTCAGGCGAGCTCGGGACCCCTCAGTGCTCCACGCCAGCTCCCTCCTAGGGAAGGCAGTCCCGACTTGCCCACCCACCCAGGCAGGTGCCCTTGGCAGGGACACAGCATGCCCCCAGCCCAGAGCACGGGAGATCCCTGGGGGCCATCACCCATCCAAGAGTCTCCTTCCGGAACACGCACCTGGTCCCAGGGACCTCCTCCCCGGAGGCCTCGGGGAGAACTCGGGGTGCAGGTCCTGGGAGCCTTGGCCCAGCACCCCCGGCTGACCAGGCCCCCTGCCCCCAGACTCCTGCCCCGGTGGGCGGGGATGGGCGAGGGCTTCGCCCTTGGCGTGGGCGGCTGGTCTGGGCTCCCCTCCACGCCGCAGCAGCGGGCAGAGCCTCCGGGAGTACAGCCTGTTGTCAGGCCACGTTCGGAATCCAGCCGGCCCACGGTCCCGGGTCGGCCCTTCTCTGTGAAACGGGAGGGCTGCTGTAAGCGTTCACCCGCTTCCGGAGGACAAGGCGGGGCCACACGGGCCACAGCGAGCCACGCCTTCATCTCGTCTCCAGCCCCGACCACCGAGCCGCCACTGGGGAGTCCTGATGCTCCCCGCGACCAGCTCAGCCTCACCCACCGCCCTGCCCCCCGAGGCGCCAAGCCACGTGGGCCGCAGCCTCCCCTGTGGAAACAGCTAAGGACTGTCCTCTTCCTTTCTTCCCCTCGAAGGACCGTGACAGATTCCCAGGTCCCCCGCCTGCCAGCCCCGTCCATCCCCCCGGCCCCGGTCAGCACCATCCGGTTTCCCGCCCCTAGGAGTCGGGTGGGTCACCCACCTGCCTTCTGTCTCTCTGCCAAAGACAAGACCCTCCTGGCTCCACGCCCGCTGGGCCTCCCGCTTCCCTGCACCCCCAGCCCAGCCCACCCAGTCTCGGGGCATCTCCCATGGCCCAGGCTTCAGGTGGGACCGCAATTCCTGGCGGGCCCGGAGGAGGGGTCTGAATACACAGCACTGCCCAGACTTGCCCCCAAACATGCCCTTTTTAGAGAAATTGCTCATATCCTGATTAAATTTCCATTCCCTCTGAAGTGTGATTGAATTTTTAAAATATGTCCCTTCAAGTTGACAGTCTCTCCTGGTTAGAACCAGTGTGTTAGGAGTTCTCCTCTGATTCCCCTCCCCTCTGGGTGGCATCTGGGCATATGGGACATTCCTATCCCCCAGTGATGGGTGGCAGGGCGCTCACACGCCCCCCCCCCCCACCTCGTCCCCCTGCCACCTTGTCAAGAAGGCCATCAGGCCTCCGGCCAGGACCCCCGGCCTCTGTCCTCACCGACTCCACTGCAGGGTGTCCAGGACAGTCAGAACCTGGGATCATCCTCTTGGCTTGGATGCGGCACCGACATCTCCCCCGGGGGCTGGCCCTCCAGCACCTCCTCCTGCTGTTACCAACCAGGGTTCTTGGCTTCCTCAATCAATAGAAATTGTCAAGAGACCAGACAAGAAATTCAGGCGAGGCTTTACTGGGGCCCCTGCTGCAGCAGGTGGGGAGCGAGAACACACAACAGTTTCCCTTGCTCGCTTGCTCCCCGAGTGAGGGGCGAGCTGGTTCCTTATATGGGGTGAGGGTAGGGGTGTGTCCAGGGGTCGGCGGGAAGGGTGGCTGAGGTGGTCTGCCCACCCCTTTGGTGGTGTTGCATGCAGGGGGCTTGCACAGGACCCTGCTTTTGCTCCCGACCCCCTGCTTTTGCTCCTGTCTCTTTAGAAGTGGCAGTTGGGGGTTTTTTGGTCTTTCTGTATCTTATTGTCCAGAATTTGCCCCAACTGCACGTGCATGCGGTTATTTTTAGTCCCTTGTAGTTTCTTTGCATTTTGTTGCTCGGAGACATTTGTCTAGGTACAAGCACTGCAGCAAAGTGTCCCAGATCCCAGGTCCCTGCCCGTCTCACTGCCACGGGGAACCCCACACACACCGGCAGGTTCTTAACCTCCCCCCAGACAGGTGCCCCCAGCCCACCAGCCATAGGAGGCCAGCTCTCTGCCTCGGTTGGCCTGCCACTCTGCTGCAGCTGACCCGTCCTGCAAACAAACAGCTCCAAGGCCCCAAACGGGCCACACGCGGTCCCCTTTCCTTCTGCTTCCCTCTCAGCCCAGCCACGCCGTTTCCAGTGTCTGACCCTGGCCAAGGCCACTGGCATGAAGCACTGAGACCTGCCCTTCATCTCTGCCTGCGAGTCCCCCGAACCCCGGCCCCAGCAGCTTCTCCCTCTGAAAGGGCCTGTTCTCGCTGACCCCATCCTCCCACTCTGTGGCTCATCGAAACCCTGGGATTTCTCTGTAAAAGGAAGCCTAGGGACTGTGGAAAACACTTCTTTCGCAAAAAAAAAGCTAAGCATTCAAGACACAGGCTCTCCAAGACTCAAGAGAGCCGGCCTGGAGCCTTGCAGCTGGGGCTCCACAGGCTGTTTTGTCCTGTGTCACACCTGCCCTTCCCCAGAAGCCGCAAGGCCGGTATTCAGGCCCCGGGGGCTCCAGACCATATTGTGCGCTGAACAGGTCAGCCTGGGGTTTTCGCAGTGCCGTCGAGGAGGGGGGCGCCTCACACAGCGTGCTCTAAGGGACTCTGGCCAGAGGGCTTCCTGTGCAGCAGAGGCCGTGTTGTACAGCTCACACATTGTTCTCTAGGAAAGATGTTTAACGCCCAGTCTGCCCTCGTGATTCCAGAGCGCACGGAGAGGTCCTGCACTGGACCTGGCCCGGACTCTCTGCCCATTTCCAGCCGGCACTCCACACAGGAAGTGATTTGTCCCCATCAAAGGGTTTTAAACCTCTGGCATTGCAGCAGAGGCTGCTGGTTGTCCCCTGATAGTTGTCCCCAACTCCTTCCTTAGCAAGAGAGCCTCCACGGGTCAGTGGGCACATAACCAGCCAGGGTCAAGACCACACTTCCCCGCCCCCCACAATGACACATGGCTACCCCACGAAACTGGCTGACAGAGTCTTAACCACTAGACCACCAGGGAATTCCCCCTTTTGTACCTTTTGAATTTTGAAACATGTGAATGAATTACCTTTTTAAAACATAGGTGGCTGAAGATAAAAACAAAAGTGAAATGGAAGATAAATGTTCAATTCACAACAGCGATTTTTCTCAGAGTTGGCAGAGCAGGGAGCGGGTGGGACTTTGGCTAAAGGAATAAGGGGATTTCAACTTTATCTGTAACACTTTACGTGTTATAGTTAGAAAACAAGGCACATCAAAGAGTAACAACAACTGTCACTTCTGGGTGGTGGGTACGGGGGCGGAGGTTGTCATGTTATTTGCTGTACTTTCTGCATGGTTTTCTGTCTCTCAGAACAAAATCATCATTGTGAAAAGCCCGCATGCAAGGCAGGCAAAGAAGCTCGGGAACTCGGGCTTCAGGCTCCCGGTGCAGGAAGGGGCCCAGGGAGACAGCCAGGCCCAGGAAGAGCTCCTGGCGGAGACGCGGGGCTGAGGGATGCGGGGCTTGGAGCTTGGGCTTCAGGCTCCCGGTGCAGGAAGGGGCCCAGGGAGACAGCCAGGCCCAGGAAGAGCTCCTGGCGGAGACGCGGGGCTGAGGGATGCGGGGCTTGGAGCTTGGGCTTCAGGCTCCCGGTGCAGGAAGGGGCCCAGGGAGACAGCCAGGCCCAGGAAGAGCTCCTGGCGGAGACGCGGGGCTGAGGGATGCGGGGCTTGGAGCTTTGGCTTCATGTCATTTTGCTGGATGAATATGGAGCATTCGTGACGGTCCCCAGTGTGGACCCAGCCTTCCCACGCGTCTGTTTGTCCCCTTCACTGGAGCCCAGGTGGAGGTAGAAATCAGGTTCCCCGTTGGCCTCTCTCGTCACCCGCAGTGGGGCTCCTCGCTACTGACCCTCGTGGGGGGCTTATTACCAGCCAACGGGGGTAAAGGCCTTCCCTGGCACCTCCACCCCCAGCAGGGATGCTGGGACCACGGGTAGTCTAGGACCCTCACTGGGCCTTTGCCACTGGGGGTGGGAGCAGGGCCACAGGTTTTTCTGTGCTGATTGGCTGGAGCAGGGTGGTTATGGCCTAGGCGTTTTCCACTCTGCTAGGCTGCCCCCTTCCTAGTCTTTTGGCTAAGACAGCAGGCTTCCCTGGGGCTTTGCTGTCTACGCCCATTGGCGTTCCTGGGTTCAGGGCTGCCTCTGCTCCAGCTCTGGGATACGTGAGGCAAAAAGGAAACTCAGGAACTTACCGCCATGTCATTCCTTTGGTCTCAAAGTCCCTAGTTGGTGTGTTTCTTCTTTGCTTTCTAGAGCCTAGGTAGATACAGATGATAGATAGATAGATGATAGATAGATGATAGATAGATAGATAGATTAGATAGATAGATGATAGGTAGATAGAGTAGATAGATGATAGATTAGATAGATGATAGAGTAGATAGATGATAGATAGAGTAGATAGATGATAGATATAGAGTAGATAGATGAAGATTAGATAGAGTAGATAGATAGATGATAGATGATAGATAGATAGATGATAGGTAGATAGAGTAGATAGATGATAGATTAGATAGATGATAGAGTAGACAGATGATAGATATAGAGTAGATAGATGATAGATAGATTAGATAGAGTAGATAGATAGATGATAGATGATACATAGATGATAGATAGATAGATTAGATAGATAGATGATAGGTAGATAGATAGAGTAGATAGATGATAGATAGATTAGATAGATGATAGAGTAGATAGATGATAGATAGATACATAGATGATAGATAGATGGATTAGATAGATAGATGATAGATATGATAGACAGATGATAGATAGATGATAGATAATAGATGATAGATTAGATAGATGATAGATTAGATAGATGATAGATGATTGATAGATGATAGATAATAGATAGATGATAGAGAGATAGATAAATAGATAGATAATAGATAGATGATAGATAGATAAATAGATGACAGACAATAGATAGAAGATAGATAGACAATAGTTGATAGATAATAGATAGATAATAGATAGATGATAGATGATAGATAGATAGATGATAGACAATAGATAGAAGATAGACAATAGAGAGTTGATAGATAGAAAGATGATGGATGATAGATAGACGGATGATAGATAATAGATAGAAGATAGATAATACATGTTATATATACTATGTAGATAAGTCTTCTGTATAGATACATAGAGAGAGAGGTGGTTTAATTTAGCAGGAGGAATAGGGAAAAGTACGTCTACTCTGTATTCCCAGGAGCAGAAGCTTCCTGTCTAAAACTCTCCTGTTGTAACCAAGCTGCCTTTGGATGCGGTAATTCTTAGAACAGGCGTCAGTGTTTCCTCCGGTCAACGTCAGGGGGGCTCCACGCAGAAAGACCTCAGGCACAGTCACTGAGAAAGTGGACGTGAGGACAGAGCAATGACCATCCGGCGTCCTTGCTGCCCCCGACTCAGGACGGCGCCCCCAGCAAGCTTGGCCCAGGCCCTCCTGGACTGAGTATTTCTGACTTCCCCGAGCACGAGAGAGACCTGACTCCCTCCCACGGCCAGCTCCGCCCGTCCGCGGGCCCAGGCCAGAAGCAGAACCGGCACCATCCTTTCCTCGTCAGTCACCTCTCTGGTTCTTCTTTCAGCTTGCTGGGCGTCCGTCCCTGGGCGGGCTGTGTGAGCTGCACGCGGCTGGCTTCCCTGCGTGGGCCCCGGCCCACTCTGGGGCCTCGCCCTATGGGGTCAAGTGACAGGAGGGGTCATTGAGACAGGATGTGGACACCACGGGCTCACCCCTCAGCTCCATCTCAGCTCACGTGCTAATGGGTTGGGAGGGAGGGGGCCCCAATGGGTGTGGTCCCCCAGCCCCCAGCCAGTCCTCACATGCTCCCTTCCATACCCACCCTTGACCATCACTCCGGTCCTGAACTCACCAGCCTAGGGACCAGTGTGGAATTTCTACCCCCAGATCCTCTGCTTGCCAGCTTTGGGGCAGAACGCTGCTTCTCACTGTGCATGTGCCTCTACTGTAAGATGAGGGGTCAGATTTGCTCTGAGATGCAGGCCGGCGGTGTCTGCCCGGGGCTCCCTGTGAGATGCTCTTTGCAGCTGGACAACAAATGGCTCCAGGACAGAGAGGATAAGTCTCCAGGGGTCCCGGGGATGGACCGCCTTGCCCATCGGGCCCTGCTCCATAAGCGCCATCTGCTGTCCCCTCCACCTCCTCATTCACGTCCTGGAGCGGCCTGGAAACACCTCCTGGCCACGCTGCTCGCCGCCGAACTCTTGCTCCAGGCCTGCTTCTGGGGAACACGAGCCCAGAGACCCTGCTTCCAGGGCCGCCACCAGAAGGCCTCTCTCCACGTTGCTTCTCCCTTCATGGAGCCACAAGGGGACGGAGGGAAGGGGGCCAGCCTGGGGGTCGGGCCTGCAAGGCAGCTGGAGGTCTGGCATTGCTGAGAGTGACCGCTTCACGCGGCTCCAGGGACTAGTACAGAAGAGCGTCCTCTGGTTGTAGCCACGTTACAAAGGCCCTCTTCTTTATCCCAGCTTATTCCGGCCGGGGCAGAAGAAGGAAATAATGGGTAGAGGGTGCGGGGCGGGGCAAAACAAGCCTAGTTACCCCACCAGCAAAGTGATTCCCACTAAGGCCAGACCCCCGGGAGAGGTGCCTTGCCCTGTGCTTCGTGCTGTATGTGTCATGTGCTATATATGTTAGACTCTCTCTGCATTACATGTTAAACGTGTGTGCATGGTATGTTTGTTGCATGCTATGTGTGGTGTATGTTGCAGGGCATGTGTTACAAACTAGGCATGTTATACACTGTGTGTACTGCGCAGCAGGTACTGTATTATGTGTTATATGCTATGCGTTGTGTGTTATATATATTGCATGTTATATACACATTATTGCTATGTATGTTTCATGCTGTAATATTGTTCACCGTGCTACGTGCTATATAGTACATGCTCTATGTTATACTCTCTATGTTACATGTTATGTGTGTGTACTATACACATGCACATGCTGTATTGCACATTATGCATGTTTACAGTATGTGTTGCATGCTATGTTTTTTTAAATTTTTATTGAAGTATAGTTGATTTACAATGTCATGTTAGTTTCAGGTGTACAGCAAAGTGACTCAGTTATACATAGACATATATCCACTCTTTTTTAGATTCTTTTCTCATGGAGGTGATTACAGAGTATTGAGTAGAGTTCCCTCTGCTTTATGGTAGGTCTTTATTAGTTATCTATTTTATATATAGTAGTGGCATGTTACGTGTTATGTCATACATGTGCATGTGCTGTTATGCATGTTTTGCACTGCGTATTACACGTTATGTGTGCTGCGTGCAATGCCCGCTATACACCATGTGTGTTAACGTGCAACTCCTCACAGACACTGGCGGTTGAGTCCAGTTTCCCAGGAGGAGGGGTCACTGGCTGCTGCAGGCTGCGTCCTCCCCAGTTCTGAGCTCCCTTTACTCCCAACTCTGCCGGCCAGGGTGCTGCCACCAGATGCCAGGTCAGGCCCACAGAGGCAGCCTGTGCTCCTAGCGGGGCTTGGTGAGAGCCTGGCCTACGGCAAGGCACTTCTGTGCTTTTAGATCAGCGACAGATGAATGTACATAATTCCTTTATCCATTCTCCTGTTGTGGGTTATTGGGTTGTTTCTAAGTTTTAACTGTTTATAAATACACTTGCTATCAAATTACTTACGTGGAGATGTTTTTATTTCTCTTGGGTAAATACCAAAGAGTGGAATTTCTGAGTCATGTAAAAGAAGTGCATTTTAACTTTATAACAAACTTCCAGTTTTTCAATGTGTTTGAACTAATTTCCCCCACAGGCTCCACCTCCTTGCCAACCTTTGTTGATGTCAATCTTTTCAATTTTCATCATTTTAGCAGTTGAGTAGTGACATCTCCTGTGGTTTTTAATTTTTATTACCCAGATACGTAATGATGTGGTGTACCTTTTCGTGTGCTTATGGGTCATTTGGAAATCTTCTTTTGTAAAATGTCTCTTTTGCTCATTTTTTAAAATTGGGTTGTCTCTTTCTTATTAATTTGTAGAAATTATTTATGTCTTCTTGACAGGAATCCTTTGTCAAACGTATGTATCCTGGATATCTTCTCCCAGCCTTTGGCTTGACTGTTTACTCTTTTGATGAAGACAAGTTCTCAATTTTAATAAAGTCTAAATTATTAATTTTTTGTTTGTTTTGTGGTTAGTGCTTTTTTTTTTTTTTGAGACTTTCAGACAAATAAATGTTATATATAAGGCTTCCAGGAAGCCTCCTTAAAAAGGACAGAGCATGCCCTTCACCTTTCTTTCCTCTAGAAGGGTTGTGCATAGAACACAGACATGATGGTTGGCGCCCTAGCAGCCATCTCAGACAATGAAGTGATCTTGGGAACAGAAGCCACAGAGAGAAGGAGCCTGAAACATCATGAGGGCACCATACTGGCCCTAAAACTGTCTACTTCCAGACTTCTTCTGTATAAGACAGAAATAAACTTCCATCTTGTATAAGCCTCCATCGTTCATGGCTGAATCCTAACTGATATATAAAGATCAGTTAGCAAACTCACTAATTACCCTTGTGTTTTTCATTTCATTTCAAAATTTCTCTAAATCATCAGGTCTAATTCTCATTGCCCATCAGAGTCACCTAATGACCTTATAAAAGTGGGGGTGCCCAGGGTTTAGGCTGGGCCCCAGCACCCTGTTCTTCAAATAAGGTGTAATCCCAGAGGGAGGTGATATGGGGATATATGTATATGTATAGCTGGTTCACTTTGTTATACAGCAGAAACTAACACACCATTGTAAAGCAATTATACTCCAATAAAGATGTTAAAAAAAAAAAAAGATGTAATCCCCCCAGGGCTGTCAAGGTTGAGAATTGGTGCTTTTTTCTTGGCTTGAAAGTGTGGGCATAATGGTCTAGGTGGCTGAGCTTTGGACTCTGGTGAGAAATGGACCAACGCAAAGAGACTTAAGAGATACAATAGAATTGCACTCATGAGTTCTAACTCATGCCTTGAAATCTAGGCTACACCTGCCAGCCAGCAAAACAGATTTGTTCTTTAGAGTGATGTACAGTGTGGGACATGGATCTTGGCTCCTGGACCAGTTACAACCTCTGAGAGCCTTGGTTTTCTCCTCTGAAATATGTCTATTAGAAATAACACCTGCCTGATCCCCAAATTGTTGTGAGGATCAAACAAGACCACGGACTTCGAAGGGTCTTGTCCGTCACATCCCGCCAAGTTTCCGGCGTTGCTGCAGCATAGCACGGAGGTTCTGTCCAGCCCACAGCGTCCTGAAGACCATGTGCACAGCCTTGCCCCTCAGAGCTTCACACTGAGCCCAGATCAAGGCCCCGGCCCCCTAACGCCTGGAGCCAGAGTCTTTATCAGCTTTTGGACCCAGACGCCCCAGGGAATCAAGTGAAAGCTGTTGATCTTCTCCCTGGAAAACGCAAAAGTCACAGACACACATACACACAAAATGTGCATAAACCTCAGGGATTTGCTGTCTCCAGGAAGCTCACCAGGAACTTAAAGTAAGAATACGTGTTGTACAGCATGTCACCTCCACTCAGGACCAGAGGGAGGAGGCAACCACTCCAGGCAGTGGGATAGCCTGCTAACTAGGATGTGGCAGAGAATAAACCAGTGAGTGACAAGACTCCAAACAGGGCAAGTGTCTCCAACCCTCACCTCTAACAGAAGGCAGCTCTCCACCCTTGGCACCTGTTATAGAACAAATGGTGTTGCCCCCCCAACCCTGCCCAAATTTATATGTTGAAACTCTAACCCCCAAACTGACTGTATTTGGAAAACAGCCCTTAAGGAGGTTATGAGGTCATACAGGTAGGGGCCTAATCCAATAGGACTGGTGTCCTTATAGGAAGAGGAAGAGACGCCACGGATGTGCACCCACAGAGAAAAGGCCAAGTGAGGACACAGCAAGAAGGTGGCCATCTGTAAGCCAAGGAGAGAGGCCTCAGGAGAAACCAAACCTGCAGACCCCTTGATCTTGGACTTCCAGCCTCCACAACTGTGAGAAAGAAATTTCTGCTGCTTAAGCCGCACCCAGTCTGTGGCATTTTTGTTCGCAGCCCTAGCAGACTGAGACTGTGCCTGTGCAGCCTGAGCTCTGCACAGCTGGGGTGGCTGGCCTGGCGGTGAGTGAGGTGTCCCCAGGGCACAGCCTCGGTCACGCTCCTCCCGGTGGGGCCGCCCCTCCTGCCTGCTGGCCTGGCACAGCGGGGTCCCACCAGCACTGCCAGCCCCAAATCAAGCCTCCCACCACAATATCCGTTCATCTTTCAGGCCCCTGGGTCCAATTTGGGGACCACCATTTCTTCTCTGGTTTTAAAAGGTAGATTTACCTAATAAATTTCACCCAGAAAGAAATTATAATCCCACTGTGGAAGTAAACAGAGACCATTCAAATGAGAACAGGTGAAGTTCATTTAGTCAGAGGTAGCAGAGGAATTAGTCACCATCAGGTGCGTTTTGGTAAAGACTCAAAGGCAGACGGAGGAGTGAGAAAGATTTATTATGGAAAAAAATGACAGGTCAGGTGTGCCCTGAGTGGAGCAAAAGCTAAGTGTTGAATCTAGGTAGTAGGTGTATGGGTGTTTATCTAACTACTTTTTCAACTTTTATACATGTTAGAAAACTTTCGGAAGAAGAAGCTGGGAAAAAATGTTGGATCGGCAGTTTTGTTTAAGCATAACACTGACCGACGATTGTAGAACATGAATCACTAGCTTGAATCGAAAAACCCACAACTTCATTTTTAGTTATGTGTTTACGTATTTCCTTTCACGGCACAGGGCCCGAGGGTTAGGGATCAGCCAGCTGTGCACAGCCCTGCCACTGTGCTCCAGGGGGCCACCGACAGCCGGTCCCTGCAGGAGTGGCCACCCAGCTTCCTGGCTCTATGCATTTCCATACATTCAACTGGCAGCCAGACAGCTTCCTGGGAGGCCAGTGCTGGGCGCTCAAGTGTCCTGGGGCCCCTCCCCGCACGCACACTCGGCCTCCCTCTTGGGCAGAAATGGCTCCACTTCTGAAGGAGGGACGCACTGCACCTCCTGCCACAGCTGCCCTGTCACACCCCAGAGCGGCCAACTCAACCTTGGCCCACGAGCTTCCTGGCCAGCAGCCCCGAGCTCAGGATGGCCACACGGGGCCAAGTGCTAACGAGGCCTCTTGATTTGTGTTTCTTTCTAAGTGGGTTAATCAATCAACTGATTTGTGTCTAAGCACATCTAATCCCTTCTCATCCCCGTCACCGCCACCCCGGTCCCCTTGATCACAGCAAGAGCCTCCGCCCTGGGCTTCTGGCTTCCCTCTGGACCCTCCACGTGTCCTCCACACAGCAGCAAACTGAGCCATACCAGTTTACGTCCCTGCTCAAGATCCTCTGGTGGCTCCGTCTGGGGAAAAGCCCAAGTATTAAGCACGGCCTACAAGGCCGCATGTCAGGGGTCAGCAAACTATAGCCCACAGGCCAAATCTGGCCCACAGCCTATTAGTTCAATACAGTGTATTGGAACACGATCACACACATTCATTCACTATTATCTATGGCTGCTTTCCTGCTGCAAGGGTCCATCTGCGACCCGCCTAGATGTTGCCATGAAGACACCCAAGTAGCCCCGTGGAGCGGCCCACTTAGAAAGACCAAGGCCCCCAGCCAACAGCCAGGCCTGCACTGCCAGCCATATGAGGGCACCACGTGGAATGGGGATCCTCCAGCCCAGCGAGCCTGTAGATGACTGTGGCCCCAGCTGACCTATGACCTCTGACACCAAGTGGAAACTGCCCAGCTGAGCCTTTCCCAAGCGCCTGACCCACAGATTCTATGAGCACAATATGCGGTTGTTTTACGCCACTTGCATCAGGCCTGCTGATAGTGCCATTCTGCCGTGTTCATATGGCAAGCACACCTTTCATTACATAAAAACGTCTGTATGTATGTGTATGTGGGTAAATATATTTATGTGTGTGTAACACTTTATAGAAATGCGTGAGAATGGGTTTCTTTTATTTTAATCCTTTTTTTTTTTCTTCTTTGCTTGGCTCCACATACAGCCCTCCTCTCCCATCCTGTCTCCCACATATCCTATATTATAACCTAATTTCCATATATTAGCTTCCATACATTCTCCGTATGTCCCTCCACATTCGTATGTAATAATAATCAAGCATATATATGCATTTTAATACATACGTACATCTATGCATCTATATGGATAAAGGGTGTTGGCCAGTTGGCTTTACAAAGAGGGATCCCGTTTCACGCTTTTCTGCATCCTGATGTTCTCACTCAGTGATATCTCGTAGAAACCCCCATAAAACCTTCTGCTCAAGCATTCGCCGGGTCTTCGTTGTGGCTGCCTCATGTTCCATAGGTGTATGAGCCTACCTTCCCTGTGGGCACGGCCTCACGCACTGTGTTTATTTCTATTACAATGGCCCAGAGTGGCTGCTGGGCCTGGTGCATTTTTTTTCTTTTTAAAGATTTTTTGATGTGGACCATTTAAAGTCTTTATTGAATTTGTTACAACATTGCTTCTGTTTCATGTTTTGGGTTTTTGGCCAAGAGGTATGTGGGATCTTAGCTCCTCAACCAGGGATCGAACCCGCACCCCCTACATTAGAAGGGGAAGTCTTAACCGGTGGACTGCCAGGGAAGTCCTGGGCCTGATGTATTTTAAATTTTAATAGATGCTGCTCAACTGCTTTCCAGGAGGCCTGATGTCCAGGAAGACCTGTGCTTTTTCTTGCTGTGGACACAGGCCCGCAGTGTGCAGGGCTGTCACGGCTGCCTGGGGACCAGCCTGCCCCAGCCCCCCCACATGCTCCACATAGCTTTGTGCAAAGCCTTCTGCAAAACCACGTCCCATTGTTTCTCCAACTTTCCTCAGGTCCAGCTAAACTTCATTAGCTGATCAACACCTCTAGGTGTAGATAAAAATCACGCCCAAATTCCCCTGTAGGGTTTTGCTCTCAGAGAAGAAACACTGCCCATCAGTGGTCCAGGGGACAAGGGCAGCTTGGGCCTCCAGCCCTGCCCTTCCCCTCTCCCCATATCCAGGCCCCTCTGATGTCCTGCTTGTCCAGAGGGAGCTGCCAAACATACACACACCTGTAGCCACCCGGCCTGAGGGCAGGTGTTAATTGTTAGAGGCAGAACCATCTAAAACAGGTGTCCCTAAACCCTCTCAGATCAGACAGCCCTTGGCGTCTCAGAAACACCTAAGGGGTCCATTTATTAAGTAGTCAGGTCCAAACACTTAAGAAGTATGTATATGCTAATAACTTAGTAGCTGTCTGAAAGCTGTACACATGAATTTTAAAAGAGACTATTTTTAGTTCATTTTTACATAACTGCCATTAGTTACTGACTGGGTATGTGGGCTTGCTGGGCGCTGCCCAGCTTCCCAATCCTCGCAATCAGATTGTACGCCGCCTGGCCCACGGTGACTTCTAAAACCCATCTATTGCGTGGGTACTAAAACCTATCTTCGCGAAGACAGGGTCCCGGAAAGCGCCGCGGCATCACCTGGTGTGGAGACCTCGAGCTAGCAGCTCCCCCCGTGTCCACCAGAGGGCGCTGCGTGCGACCGGAACTGAGCATGCGCGGCCCAGCGGCTCCTGCCTCCCGCCGGCTCTGGACTCCCCGCCGCTCGCCCATCCGCCAGCGCCCGCAAGAATCAGGTAAGGTCAGGAAACAGAGGCGGGTCCTGAGCTGGGACGTCGGCTATCCAGGTAGGAGCCTGGGTCGGGGAACGTCGCTAGCATAGAGCACAGGCGCCGGGGCCCCTGCTCCCGAGGACCCCATCTGTGCGCGGCTTGTCCCCGCGCGCGCTGGGGTCAGAAGGGGTCCGGGTGGTGGGAACACGACCGTCCTCGGACACCGCCGGGGGCGGACCCTGACGGACCGCGGGGAACGCGGGCAGCCCATCCTGGGCCACGTGACACAGAAACCAAGACCGGACTCTCTCTGGCAGCGAGCCAGGTGTGGTCCACTGCGGCGTCCCCACAAGCCAGGACCGGCCCCGGGTCTGTCTGCGGCCTCTGCAGTCTCGGGAGCCATCCAGGGCTGGAGACCCGGCCTCGGACACAGCTGGGGACACAGAAGATGCTCTATAAAGGCTTTTGAAAAAACGGACTACACAGAATGAAGACCCAAGATACACAAGCAATATTCACAGTGTTTACTTTTGAAGTTAGAATATAGACTGCTTTTCTTGTTTTTCTGCACCTTTCAGACTTTCTAAACTACATAGGTATCACCAGAATAAACTTTTTAAAGCAGAGGTTTGCTCACAAAGTCGTGCACTCCTCTCCATCTAGGAGCGCTAAAGTCTGGAAAGGGGATCGCAAACTCAGATGCATCCAGGTGCCTGGTGAGTTGGGTAAACGAGGACAGAGCTGAGCATAAGGCAGTAGGGAGTGGCGGGGACTGCAGAGAACCAGCTGCTCTGAAGGAAGAAGGCTCCTCCAGCTCCAGATCATCTTTAATCTTCATAAAAGCCGAGGGCAGGCCCATTTTGAAGATAAGGAAAAGGGGAGGCTGAGCCCAAGAAGGCAAAGCAAGAAGCTGCTGCAGGGCGCTCGTGGGAGGGGGCGGGTGGTGCAGGGGCGCGGGCGCCACCTGCCGGTCCATGTGGTTGCGCCTTCCCACGCCACGTCTGTGGCCCAGCCTGCTGCAGAGCCTCTGGCCCATGGGGGAGGGACTGGGGGCTGCTCCCTGGCCGCATTTCACCCGCACAGCAAAGCCGTCTGTCCGACCACGCAGAGGTGTTGTAAGAGGGGTGAGGGGGCAGTGGAAACACTTGAAGGGTGTGCAGATCTCCAAATATCAATATGGAAAGCATACCAATGAAACTTAAAAGGGTGTACACAGGAGAATCTTCACGACCTTGGGGCAGGGAAAGATTTCTTAAACAAGACAAAAAAGAGTGTAAACAAAAAGGAAGAGATTGATATTTAAAGCTTGTCTACATTAAAATTAAGAAGTTCTGGTCCTTAAAAGACACTGTAAAGAAAATGAAAAGAAAGCGGCAAACTGGAAAAAAGAAAAAGATATTTGCAATACATATACTTGAAAAATGATTTAAACCCAGTGTGTGTGTGTGTGTGTGTGTGTGTATTTAAGTCTATGAACCAAGAAGAAAAAGATACAACTCAACAGCTTAAATCTTAATATTTCCTACTTCCTAGGAAAGGAACCAGGAGGGCCAGTAAATGTGTGAGAAGATGTCCAGCCTCATTTATTTTCAAAGAAACATAAATTAAAACAATGGTATTCAATATCACACTCATTAGATTAGCAAAAATTAAAATTTCTGTCAATATAGAGTGTTAGGAAAGACTTAGGATAAAAAGAACTTTCATGCACAGCTAGTGGAATTGTGAAATGGAGCAATCACTTTGGAATACAGCTTGGCATCTAATAAAGGTGGACGTATAACAAAGGTGCCTCCCCACTGCCCAGGATTCCACTCCTCATATAGGTACCCAAATGGAATGCAATCACATGTGCACCAGGACCCATGTAAAAGAATGTTTGTGGTAGCGATGTTTGTAATAGTAAAAAACCTGAAAACAACCCAAATGGCCTTACTGGAGAGGGAGTGGATAGCCTATACTCAATTTAATATGGTCTGACCTAATACATTGCTTTAAATTAAATATGCAGGAGGGAAAACTATTAAGAAAAGTAAGGGAATGATTAATACAAATTTTAGAAATACAATAACCTCTAATAGGAAGAGAGGGGACTGTGATTAGAGAGAGGCATGTGGGATGGGGGGGAGGGGAGGAGTTGCTTCTAAAGTACCTGTAATGTTTTCCTTCTCAACCTAGGTGAGATATATTTTATTTTGAATCTTTAAACTGAACAGATGTGTTTTTTATACACTCATTTGTATAGGACATATTTCAAAATTAAAATTTAAGAAGGATGTAATGTAAAACACCATACAGATATGTACTACAGCACATTTTCTATGTGTTGGTCCATTCATATCCATTGTTAAACACCCACCATTGGGCTGGACCAGAGAGGGAAAGAATTTTTACAGCCCAAACCTCCATCCTCAAGAGGCACACCTGGCTCTCCAGCCCTGCCTCTTGGTGCCTCCAGTCCCCACTGATATGAAAAGATTTGCAGGACCCACACACCGTAAGGTACAAAACATTGCTGAGCTAAATTAAAGAAGACCTAAATAAATGGAGAGAAACTGTGTTCATTGGTTGGAAGACACAGTATTGTTAAGATGTCGGTTCTCCCCAAATTGATCAAAGGTGAATGCTGTCCTAATCAAAATCCCAGCAAGCTTTTTTGTAGAAATTGACATGTTGACTCTAAAATGTATATGGAAATGCAAAGAACCTAAAATAGCCAAAATAACTCTGAAGAAAAGACTTATGTTACTTGATTTCAAGACATTAGAAAGCCACAGAAATCAACACAGAGTGATATGGGTGGACATATCGATGAATGGAACAAAACAGAGAGTACAGAAATAGACCCACATATATATGGTCAATTAATTATCAGTAAAGGTGCCAAGGCAATTCAATGGAGAAAAGGTAATCTTTTCAACAAATAGCAATATGCAAAACAAAACAAAACATCTTGATCTTTACCTCACATCATATAAAAAAAATTAACTTGGAATGGATCGTAGATGTAAGAGCTTAAAGTATAAAACTTCTAGAAGAAAACATAGGAGGAAAACTAAGTGACTGTGGTGGTTTTTAAAGAGATGTTCACAAATTCTCTGATAGTCCTTCTTTCAAGATGTGGAGCTTAATTTCCCTCCCCCTGAATGTGGGACAGACTTAATGATTCAGCTCTAGCAAATAGAATTTGGCAGAAGTAATGGGCTATCACTTCCAAGATTAAGCTATTAAAAGACTGCAGCTTCCACCTTGGGCTGGTTTGCTTACTCTCCCTCCCATCCTCCCTCCCTCCCTCTCATTATTCACTTTGGGGGCAGCCAGCTGCTATGTTATTAGGAGAGGCCCATATGGTGAGGAACAGAAGGCCTGCCATCAATCATGTGTGACCTCTGAAGCAGATACTCATTTCGAGTCTTAAGATGTCTGCAGCCTCATAAGAGACTGAGCTAGAACTATCCAGCCAAGCTGCTCCCAAATTCCTGACTCATGTGAAAATAACAAATGTTTGTTTTTTAAGCTGCTAAATTTGGGGATAATTTATTATGCAGCAATAGATAACTAATACAGTGATCTTCAGTTTGGCAAAAATGCCTTTAAAATAACACAAAGAACATGAACTATAATGGAAAAAAAAATCCATAAATCAGATTTTATAAAAAGCAAAAACTTCTGCTCTTTTAAAGAAGCTCAACAGGGTTCCAAACAAGATGATGTAGACACCATTTTTCCCTGTTCCTTCCACTAAGTACAACTAAAACCCTGAACATAATACAATTGACAATCATAAGAGGACTGTCTTAGCTTGGGCTCTTATAACAGAATACCATACATGGGGTGGCTTAAACAACAGACATTTATTTGTCACGGTTCTGGAGGCTGGGAAGTCCAAGATCAAGGTACTGACAGATTCAGTGTCTGGTGAGAGCTGGTGGAGAGGGAGAGAGAGAGAGAAAAAGAGAGAGAATGAGAATGAGAGAGCGAGAGCAAGCTCTGTTACCTTCTCCTGGTCTTTTTTTTTTTTTTTTTTAACTATTTATTTAATTTATTTATTTGGCTGTGCCAGATCTTCGTTGAGGCACACGGGATCTTCGTTGTGGCATGCGGGATTTTTAGTTGAGGCATGAGGGCTCTTAGTTGCAGCATGCGGGATCTAGTTCCCCAACCAGGGATCAAACCCAGGCCCCCTGCATTGGGAGCATGGAGTCCCAACCACTGGACCACCAGGGAAGTCCCTCCTCCTGGTCTTATAAGGGCACTAATCCCATTATGGGAGACCCACCCTCATGATCTCATCTAAACCTAATCACCTCCCAAAAGCCCCACCTCCAAATACCATCATATTGGGGATTAGGACTTCAACATATGAATTTTGGGATGACTCAAACATTTAGTCCAAAACAAGGACTTAAAGATGGAAGGCAGACTGGCTATTTGATGGTAGCAGACAACTCAGGGCAGCCCAGATATGGCACTTTGGCCAACATGTGGTCGGAGGAGAATGAATAGAGAGAGTTCCCCGGCACCCAGGAGCAGCAGATGGCCCAGACTGGATTGCTTTCCCTCTAGCCATGGTGCCAGCAGAGACCAAGTGGTGATTCCTGACTCTAGCCCCCCACGCAGTGGTAGCAGAAAGCCTATGGCAGCACAGCAAGACCAGAGGACCTGGGGCACTTTCTTCCCCGCTGCCTGCTGTCTTAGCCAGGCTGGAGTCTGGACTTACACCACCACCCAGCAGCCTCTGAGACTGCAGAGCTTTCCTTCCATGTGGGTAGCATCACTGGAAAACGAGTGGGAAGTTTGGACTTCTCCTGACCCAGCAATGGCAGGCAGTGCCCCTCGCCCTCCAAACTAGGGAATGGTGGGAGGAATTTGGAGAGAAGAGAACTGGAGAAAGGGATTTTCTAACCTGTGTAGGCTATTCTGGGCAGACAGCTGATTGACCCACATGAGAAACTGGCCAGAATGAACTCACCAAAAGGTTTGAGACGTAGGCCTTCACGGCAGCCTCTGAATAGCACACAAAGCAGACCAGAATAGCATTGCAAGAACTCAGAAACAAATTGTCATTGGAACCACAGTCCACAAAAGTAGGCCAGGACCAGCATGCATCCTAAACAGGATGACTGCTAGAATAGACTATTTAAATAGGATCCAGAGTCTTATAATGTAATATCCACAATGTCCAGGATACAGGTAAAAAAAAAAAAAATCACCAAGAACCAGGAAAATCACAACTGGAAGGGGAAAAGACAACAAATGCCAACACTGATATGGCTCAGATATTGGAGTTATCTAACAAAGATTTTGAAGCAGGCATCATAAAAATGCTTCAGTGAGCAATTATGAATACTCTTGAAACACAAAAATAGAAAATCTGAGTAAAGAAATAGAAGATATAAAAAGAAACAAGTGAGAATTAAAGAATTAAAAAATTCACTAATCAAGATTAAAACTCACTGGATGGGCTCAATAACAGACTGGAGAAGAGATATGAAAGAATAGTGAAGATAGATCAATAGAACTTATCCAATCTTACCAACAAAAAGAAAATAGATGGGAAAAAAATAAACCGACTTCAGAGACCTGTGGGACAACAACAAAAGATCTAACATTTGTGTCACTGAAGTCCCAGAAGGAGAGGACAAAGTGTGGAACAGAAAAAAGAATTGAAGAAATAATGGCTGAATACTTCCAAAATTTGGTGAAAAGCATAAACCTATACATTTAAGATGTTGAGCAAACCCCAAAAGGACAAACCTAAAGAAATCCACCCCAAGACATATTATAATCAAACTTATGAAAACTAAAGACAAAGGAAAAAGTTCTGAAAGCAGCTAGAAAGAAATAATGTGTTGCCTATAGAAAAACAATTCAAATGATAGCAGATTTCCTATCTGAATCCAGGGAGGCCAGAGTAAGTGGCACAACATTTTCAAATGCTGAAAGAAAAGAGCTGTCAATGCCAAACTATATCCTGTGAAAATATCCTTTAGAAATGAGAAATGAAGTCTTGCTTAGGCAGAGAAACACTAAGAGACTTTGTCACCAGCAGATCTACTCCTGAAAACTGGCTAAAAACATTCTCTACACAGAAAGGAAATGATAACAGAAGGAATCTTGGAACATCAAAAAGAAAAAGAAAAAAAAAAAAAGAGAGAGAGAGTGAAATGGGTAAAAAAATATAGGAGTAAATATAATGTTATCATTCTCATAAGTTTTTAAAATTATGTTTGATGGTTGAAGTACAAATTATAACATGATCTGATGTGATGCTTAATATATTTAAAGGAAACACTTAAGGCAACTATATTTTAAAAGTGGAGAAGGTAAAAGGACCCAAATGGAAATAAGGTTTCTACACTTTTCTTGCAGCAGTAAAGTGTAAGTACCAGTGGTCTGTGATAAGTTGTGTGTGCGTACTGTCATACCTAAAGTAACCACTAAGAAAAGTATACATAGAGACATAAAACTGTGAGAAAATCATAATTTAGGTCCCCCCAAATGTTCAGATAACCCAGAGGAATACATGAAAAAGGGAACAGAGGAATAAGAAACAGAAGAAACAAACAGAAAAATATTAGAAATATAGAAATATTGATGATCCCTAAATCTCTTACTTGGATATGTACATAATAATCACCTCCTTTGAGCCAAGCCTTTTGATTATTAAAGTAAGCTCTAAAATCATATTTATTTAAACAAATCAAGATGGAATCCTAAAAAATGCCCAGGCAGCCCAAAGAAGGCAAGAAAAGAGAAACAAAGGAATGAGAAACACAGAAACAAACACAAAACAAATAATAACATGGCAAATTTAAACCCTAACATATTAATAATTACTTTAAATGGAAATGGTTGAAGTCTTACCAATTAGGAGACAGAGGTCGACAAAGTGGATTATAAAAAAACACAATCCAACTATATGCTATCTACCAGACACTCATTTCAAACATGACAACATAGGTAGGTTGAAAGTTAAAGGATGGAAAATGATACATCAGGCAAACATAAAATTAAAAAACAAAAAGCAGGAGTGGATATATATTAATAAAGTAGACTTCAGAGAAAAAATTACTAGGGACAAAGAGAAATATTAATATATGATAAAGGAATCAATTCACCAGGAAGACATAATGATTCTAAGTATGTATGCACCAGACATCAGAATCTTGAAATATATGAAGCTGAAAGAAGAAGTAGACAAATCCACAACCATAGTTGGGGACTTTTACACCCTACTCTCAGCAACTGATAAAACAACTAGACAGTAAAGACAGAGAAGAACTGGGCAACACTATCAAGCAGGATGTAACTGACATTTATAGAACACTCTAGCCAAGAGCAGCAGAGTGCACATTTTTTTCAAGTGTATATCCTGGGTCATACAGGAAATCTTAACAAACCTAAATGAACTGAAATCATATAGCATATATCCCCTTACAGTAATGGAATTAAGCTAGAAATCAATAATGGAAAGACAACAGGAAAATCTCCAAACACTTTGGAATTGAACTATCCACTCTTTTGTGATGGTTAACAGATTCTGGTCACCAGCGCTAGCCCCCACCACTGCAATGCCAGGAGGCGGGAGAGATCACTAGCATGGCTGTGAGGGAGGAGCCAGCTGCCCCTCAGAAGCGGTGACACTACAGAGCCATTCTCTAGGCAGCGATGCCAGCTGGGGCTGTGTAAGCAGTGTTGGGGATATGAATGACTGAGCCACACAGAGGTAATGTGTGAAGTCCTTCCACTGGGAACAGTTTTTTGTAAACATGCTAAGCCATGGGGCGTGTGATCTGCTACTAGGTGCAGAATAGCCAAGGACTAGATATACTATAATAGTGTCTGTACTGTAGTCAGCACAAATCTCTACCTTTTGTTGAAACAAATTTGCTCGTTGGACATTTTGTTAAAATACACTTTAATTCCTTTCAAAAAAACTTCACACTTACAATATGAACATAAATGCTTCTTTAATGAATAATTAAATGAAAACTATCCAGGACTTTATGGGATTTAGTATGTACCATGCGTATCTTAGAAGACAGGACATTTGCTTGCTGGGATCATTAGGATATGACTGAAAATGGGAGACAGTAATTTATAAAACAGTTACCTAACAGCTTTCCCAAACAGTAGTTCCCCTGAAATTAAAACAGGAGATAAAATTAAATAAAAAGAAGAAGCCTCAATGAAATTAAAAACATAGAACTGAATGAAAATGAAAACACAACATGTAAAAATTGGTGAGATATGGCTAAAGCAGTGGTGAGAGGGAAATTTATACTACTAAATGCTTACATTAGAAAAGAGGAAAAGTTCATATCAGTAATCTTAGTTTCCACCTCAAGAAACTAGGAAAAGAAGAGCAAAATAAACCCAAAGCAAGAAGGAAGGAAGGAAATAATAAGAGCAGAAATCAGTGAAATTGAAGAGAAAAAATCAATGAAGCAAAAAGCAAGTCTTGAAAAGATTAATAAAATTGATAAATCTTGACTTAAATTGATAAAAAGAAAAAGAAAAAATACAAGTTACCAATATCAGGGATGAAGGAGGGGATATCAGTACAGATCCTGTAGCCATTAAAAGGATAAAAAGGGAATATTATAAAAACTCTACACACATAAATTCAACAACCTAGATGAACTGCACCAATTCCTAGAGAGTCACAAACTATCAAAACATACCCAAAATGAAATAGATAACCTAAATAAATTCTATTATCTGTTAAAGACATGGAATCTATAATTTAAAAGCTTCCCCAAAGAGAATCTTTATGCTTCGATAGTTTCCCTGGAAAAGTTTATCAAACATTTAAAGAACTAACTTTAATTCTATACAATCTCTTCCAGAAAAAAGAAGAGGAGGGAACATTTCCCAACGCATTTTATGAGGCCCTGAAACCAAAACCAGACAAAGACCATACTAAGAAAGAAAAAACAAAAACAAAAACTACAGACTAATATCCTCATGAACCTAGATACAAAATTCCTCAACAAAATATTAGAAAATTCAGTTGAGCAATATTTTAAAATAATTATGCACCATCGACAAATGGGATTTATTCCAGGGATACAAGTCTGTTCAATGTTTGAAAATCAATCAGTATAATCCAACATATCAATAGGCTAAAAAAGAAAACTCACACGATCATATCAATTGACGCAGAAAAAGAATTTTACATAATTCAACACCCATTCATGATAAAAAAAAAAAAAAACTCTCAGAAACTAGAAATAAAGGGAAACATCCTCAACTTGATAAAAACAAATCTACAAAAAAACCCTACAGCTAACATCATATTTAATAATAAAATAGACCTTTGTCCTTAAATCAGGGACATCTGCTCTCACAAATCTTATGCCACATAGTACGGGAAGTTCTAACCAGAACAATAAAGCAAGAAAGAAAATAAAAGGCATACATATTGGAAAGGAAGAAATAAAAGTGTCCCAATTTGCAGACAGTATGGTTATCTAGATAGAAATCTTATTAAAAATAAAATTCCTAGAACTAATAAATGAGTTTAACAAGGTTGCAGAATACAAGATGAACAGTCATAAATCAGTTGTATTTTTATACACTAGCAACACACAGGTGAAAACCAGAGTTTAAAAAAGCCATTGACAATTCCTTCAAAAAATTAAATATGTTATAAATGTAGCAAAACACATACAGGACTTGTATGCTGAAAATTACAAAACACTGATGACAGATGTCAAAGAAGCTTTAAGTAGATGGAGAGACAATCCATGTTCATGAATTAGAGGATTCACATAGTAAAAATGTCAATTCTCCCCAAATTTATCCCCAAACAGGATTAACGTAAATGCCAGAAAGATTTTTGGTAGCTATAGAGAAGATTATTTCTAAATTTACATGGAAAGTCAAAACAACTAGAATAGCTAAAACCATTTTGAAAAAGAAGAAGAGGGAGGAACCACCTACTTGTTGTTACAACTGTACAGTGACAGTAATCCAGACTGAGTAGTGTTGGCAGAGGGACAGACACAGAGAGCAGTGGAACAGCGTAGACTGTTCCAGAAATATGGAATCCACAAACAGACACACGCAAATTCTCCCACGTGATTTTTGACAAAAATGCAAAAGCAGTTCAACGGAGGAAGGAAGCTTTCTTCAGCAAGGGGTGCTGGAAATATTGGACATTCATTGGCACAAACATGAACCTCAACCCAAGTCGCACAACTTATAAACGTTTAATTCTAAATGGATGTGGATTTAAATATAAAATGTTAAACTGTTTTAAAAATTTATGAAGAAACATAGGAGAAAATCTTCAGGACCTAGAGCTAAGCAAAGAGTTCCTAGACAAAGAAAAACTGGATAAATTGAACTTCATCAAAATTAAAACTTTTGCTCCATAAAAGAAGCTGTTAAGAGGATGAAAAGACAAACTATAGACTGAGAGAAAACATTTGCAAACCACTTATCCTACAAAGGACTTGTATCAAGAATATATAACTGGGCTTCCCTGGTGGCGCAGTGGTTGAGAATCCGCCTGCCAATGCAGGGAACATGGGTTCGAGCCCTGGTCTGGGAAGATCCCGCATGCCGCGGAGAAACTAGGCCCGTGAGCCACAACTGCTGAGCCTGCGCGTCTGGAGCCTGTGCTCCGCAGCGGGAGAGGCCGCGATAATGAGAGGCCCGCGCACCGTGATGAAGAGTGGCCCCACTTGCCGCAACTAGAGAGAAAGCCCTCGCACAGAGACGAAGACCCAACACAGCCATAAATTAATTAATTAATTAAATAAAATAAGTAAAAAAAAAAACAAAAAGAATATATAACTAATTTGAAATTCAACAGTAAAAAACAAACAAAGAACAACAGTCCAATTAGAAAATGGACAGATAACATGAACAGGGGAGATACAAATGGAAAATCATGCAAAAAGATGTTTGACATATTAACCGTTGGGGAAATGCAAATTAAGACCACAATGAAATATCAATATACATCTATTTAAATGACTAAAGGTAAAAATAGTGACAACACCAAAAACTAGTGAGGAAGCAGACTCTGGATCTGTTACACATTTCTGATGGGGATGTAAAATGGTACAGCCAGTCTGGGAAATAGTTTGATTTTTTTATAAGCCTAAACAGTTACTTGCAAAACAATCTAGTAATTACCCTCTTGGACATTTATCCCAAAGAAATGAAAACATGTTCACACAAAAACCTATATATAAATGGTCATCCAACTTTATTCATAATAGCCCAAACCTGAAAACAACCAAAATTTCCTTCAATCGGTGAATGGTTAAAAAAAAATCTCTAGTGCATCCATACAATGGAATACTATTCAGCAATTAAAAAATAACAAACTACTAAAGTACACAAAAACTTAGATGGATCTCAAGGGAGTTATGCTTAGTGAAAAAGAGTCAGTAATCAAAGGTTACATACTGTATGATTCCACTTTCTATATGACATTGTATAACGTTTTGGAAATAATCAAACTATAGAAATGAAGTACAGATTAAAGGTTGCTGAAGGATGGGGCAGGATGCTGGAAGTGAGAGCAAACCTAAAAGATAGTACAAGGGCATTTTTTCATAATCTTGATTGTGGTTGTGGTTATATAAACCTGTATATGATATAGATCAAATTGCAGAGAACTACATACACACACACACACACATACACACACATGGGGAAGGTAGGGGAAGGGTAAATGGGACTCAGTACTATTTTTGCAACTTTCTGTTGAGTCTGTAGTTATTTTTTAATTAAAAGTTTTTTAAAGGACTTCCCTGGTGGCGCAGTGGTTAAGAATCCGCCTACCAATGCAGGACACATGGGTTCGAGCCCTGGTCCAAGAAGATCCCACATGCTGTGGAACAACTAAGCCCGTGCATCACAACTACTGAGCCTGCGCTCTAGAGCCTGTGAGCCACAACTATGAGCTCATGCGCCACAACTACTGAAGCCCACGCTGTAGAGCCCACGTGCCACAACTACTGAGCCCACATGCTGCAACTACTGAAGGCTGAGTGCCTAGAGCCCATGCTCTGCAGCAAGAGAAGCCACCGCAATGAGAAGCCCGCACACTGCAACAAAGAGTAGCTCCCACTCGCCGCAACTAGAGAAAGCCCACGCAGCAACGAAGACCCAACGCAGCCAAAAATAAATAAATAAAATTTTTTTCTAAAGTTTTTTAAAAGCTAAAAAACAGTTGCAAAAATGAAAAGGTAAGACACAAGTGGGGATAAAATATTTGCAAAACATATATTTGTCAAAGGATTTGTGTCCAGAATCCATAAATAAGTCTTAAAACTTAATAAGAATACAAACAGCACAATTTTTTTTTAAAAAAGGACAAAATATTTGAACAGACACTTCACCATAGAAGATATACAGATGACAAACGAGCACATGAAAAAATATTCAACATCACTAGTATTAGGGAAATGAAGATTAAAACCTCAATGAGGGGGCTTCCCTGGTGGCGCAGTGGTTGAGAATCTGCCTGCCAATGCAGGGGACACGGGTTCGAGCCCTGGTCTGGGAAGATCCCACATGCTGCGGAGCAACTGGGCCCGTGAGCCACAATTACTGAGCCTGCGCGTCTGGAACCTGTGCTCCACAGCAAGAGAGGCCGGGATGGTGAGAGGCCCGCGCACCGCGATGAAGAGTGGTCCCCACTTGCCACAACTAGAGAAAGCCCTCGCACAGAAATGAAGACTCAACACAGTCATAAATAAATAAATAAATAAATAAATAAATAAATAAATAAGAACGTGAATTTCTAAAAAAAAAAAAAAAAAACCTCAATGAGACCACTACACACCCACTAGAATGGCTGAAATTTTAAAAGACTGACCATACCAGGTGTTTGCAAAGATACAGTGAAACTGGAAGTTTATACCCTGCTGGTGGAACTAAAACATGGGAAAATCATTTTGGAAACCAGTTTGACAGTATCCTCCAAAGTTAAACATACACCTTCCATGTGATCCAGTCTTTCCAGTCCTAAGTATGTACCCAAGGGGAATGGATACCTATGTTCATACAAAGGCTTACCTGTAAATGTTCAGAGCAGCTTTCTTTTTGGTAGCTGCCACAACATTGACTTAGCCAGGACATCACAGCCAGTGAGGGGCAGAGGGCAAATTTATACACTGGAATTCCTCCGTGTTTAGAGCTCAGTTTTATTCCCATACTCTCATGGGTATTTATACCTGCACAAAGGATTGTGGGCAGGCAAAACCCAGGGCAGCAGAGATGTCAGTTCACCAGTCCACCCCCTCGTCCTAGAGAATTCACATCTTTGTCCAGCCACTCCAGCCCTCATAAGCAGCTCTCTCAAGTGGTTCCCACTGTAGGCAAGGAAGGTGAAAGGAGACCCAGCATCCTGCCATACACCTTCACGCACCTCCCATCTCCAGCCCCACCCTCCCAGGGCCACCTCTCTAAAACATCATTTCCTTATTTCCTTTATCAAACTAGCAAGCAATTTTTTAAAGGGCTGCTGACAATGCAAAAAAAAAAAAATCACACACACACATGCTCACTCATATACTGCTGGTTCTGGCAGGCATATGTTGCTTTTTTGTTTTTTAAATAAATTTATTTATTTATTTTTGGCTGCATTGGGTCTTCGTTGCTGCGTGCGGGCTTTCTCTAGTTGCAGCGAGTGGGGGCTACTCTTCATTGCGGTGCGCGGGCTTCTCATTGCGGTGGCTTCTCTTGTTGTGGAGCACAGGCTCTGGGTGCGTGGGCTTCAGTAGTTGTGGCTCGCGGGCTCAGTGGTTGTGGCTCGCGGGCTCTAGAGCGCAGGCTCAGTAGTTGTGGCGCACGGGCTTAGTTGCTCCGCAGCATGTGGGATCTTCCCAGACCAGGGCTCGAACTTGTGTCCCCTGCGTTGGCAGGCAGATTCTTAACCACTGAGCCACCAGGGAAGCCCCGCATATATTGCTTTTAAACCTTAAAAATGTTCACACCTTTTGACCATTTTAGGAATTTATCCTAGAGAAACAAGTTTAGCTGTTAAAAAAAAAAAATTTAGCACTCAGTGAAGTATTTACAATATGAAAAAGTGGAAACAATTATAACATGTTCAACAAAATACAGAAAAATTACTCCCAGCCTCAAATTCCATATTAAACCAGATATCATCAAGTGTCATGGCAAAATTAAAACATCTTCAGGCACATAGGGACTCAAAAATACCTCCCACGTATTCTTTCTTAGGAAGGATGTCCTTTGGCAAAACAGGGTAGGAATCCAAGAGAGAGGAAGCCCTGGAATCCAGGACATGGGGCTCCAGCAGCAGAGAGGCAAAGAGGGGTCTCATGTGATGGAGACTGGTGGGTGGCTCTGGTCTTGAGCCCCCTCAACCAGGATGGAGCCCAGACTCAAGGATGGAAGGATGCAGGGCAAAACTCACACGTCCAGACAATGAGGTGGATGTGTATTGTGGAAGATGATAGAAAGGCATTTGATAGACCTGTTGGACCACTTGGGGGACAATTAATGCATAGAAAACTAAACAAGTGAGAGTGAGAGAGAGAGTTAATCTAGTTAAAAGAGGTTATTTCAACAAGGAAAAAAGTTGTAACACATAGCTTGTTTCAGAAGCAAACTCTTGATTTAGCCAAATAGTTAAGCTACTGTGTTCATCTGCTAGGGCTATCATAACAAAATACCACATATGGGGTGGCTTAAACAATAGATATTTATTTTCTCACAGTTCTGAAGGCTAGAAGTCCAAGAGCAAACTGCTGGCACGGTCGGGTTCTGGTAACACCCAATTCATGGCTTGTAGACAGCTGCCTTCTTGCTGTGTCCTCACTTGGCATTTTCTCCGTGGGTGCACATCCCTTGTGTCTTTCACTCTTCTTGTAAGGACACCGGTCTCATTGGATTAGAGCCGACTCTTAACGACCTCATGTAACCTTAATTACCTCTTTAAGGCCTCATCTCCAAATACAGTCACATCAAGGGTTAGAGTTTCAACATATGAATTTTGGGGGCACACAATTTAGTCCACTACAGCTACTCTACTCAGTGGTGTGGGAGGGGAAGTGACCAGGCAGGAGATATTTCTGTAGGGGAGCCAAATCCTCAGTTAACATGAGTATCAAGAAATAGTAATATAGGGGCTTCCCTGGTGGCGCAGTGGTTGAGAATCTGCCTGCTAATGCAGGGGACACGGGTTCGAGCCCTGGTCTGGGAAGATCCCACATGCCGCGGAGCAACTGGGCCCGTGAGCCACAACTGCTGAGACTGCGCGTCTGGAGCCTGTGCTCCGCAATAGGGGAGGCCGCGATGGTGAGAGGCCCACGCACCGCGATGAAGAGTGGCCCCCGCTCGCCGCAGCTAGAGGAAGCCCTCGCACAGAAACGAAGACCCAACACAGCCTAATAAATAAATAAATAAATAATAATTAAAGGTGCTAAAAAATAAAAATTAAAAAAAAACCAAACGTATTGAACGAATGAATGAATAAACGACCAAAGGAAAATATTCTGAATCTTTAAAAAAAAAAAAAAGAAATAGTAATATAGAAGGATATTCTCGAGACGTTTGGAGGGGAATACTGGAAGAAATAGCTTAAAGAGTTGAAAAATATTTGCCTCTGGATGGAGCAGCAACTTGCTGGTTTTTCCACGTACATTTTTAAGCACTATTTGATTTTTTTAAACTTTTGTGGTAGACACTGTGATGTACTTGCCAAAAGCTAATCCTCAACTCACCCAGCCCCCTGAAAAAGCAGCTGAGGGAGGTTGGGAGAATTGACCTCAGCTCAAGGGGTGAGCTTGACTGATACCCAGTGGCTGGCTCCAGAACAGGAAAGGCTTTCCCAGTCTTCTGAGAAGGTCCTTCCTGACATGAAAGATGGGGTTGCCACCGTGGGAAGTCAGTTTCTCCCACCATGTGGACAAAGAAACAGGCAGCACCCAATGCCATGGGTGGCTATCTTAGTCCAAAGCTGATGCTGTGGCTGCCAGAGCAGAGAAACAGGAAGAACCTAGGACCTTAGGGACATCTTTGAACACCTGAATCACTCAGCTGGAAGACTGTCCTCACTCTGACTTCTGACATGTGAACTAATATGTTTTCTTATTAGGTGTGCCAGCCCAAGGAGGATTTCCTCTTATATGTACCTTAAAGCATCCTAAGAGATACAACTCCATTCATGTATAAAATTGCTGAAAGTAAAATGGTATTTTAAAATGTAGTACATACAGTATGGTCATATTTTGATATGTACATATATGTAAATATATATATGCAAATACATGAAAATGTTAATAGTAGTAATCTCTGGTAATAGAATTTTTTCTTTTTTCTGTATCCATCAGGTTTTATTCAATAACAAGTATTACTTGTGCAACTGGATAATTTTACTACATTCTTCCCTTGATTTGCTGATGGTCAAACTTCTTTTGTTTTAAGTTTTATTAAAAATATATTTCATATTATTTGGTAAGGACATTGTAAATGTGGCTTTATTTACTCATAGTAAATACTGCTAAATCTCATTCAATATGATGCCAGTATTACCCTTATATCGAAACCAAGCAAAGACATTGCAAGAGAAAAACAACTACAGGTCAATATCTCTTATGAATACAGATGGAAAAATCCCCAACAAAATATGAGCAAACTGAATTCAGCAATATCTAAAAAGAACTATACTCCATGACTATGTGGGATTTATCTCAGGAATGCAACGTTTGTTTTAAAAATCAATTAATGTAACACATCATATCAATAGAATAAAAAACAAAAAGCACATGCTCATCTCAATAAACATAGAAAAAAACTGACAAAATTCAACAAACTTCATGATAAAAACACTCAACAAACTGGGACAATAAGGGAACTTCCTCAACTTGATAAAGGGTATCTATGAAAAACCAACAGCTAACATCATACTTAATGTTGAAAGAATGTTTTCCCTACCAAGACCAGGAACAAGACAAGGATGTCCACTGCCACCAGTTCTATTCAAAGTTGTACTGAATGTTCTAGTCTGTGAAATTAGGCAAGAAAAATGAATAAAGAAATCCCAATTGGAAAGGAAGAAGTAAAACTGTACCTATTCACAGGTGACATGCTCTTGTATATAGAAAATCCTAAAGAAATCCACTAAAAACTATTAAACTACTAAACAACTATTAAACTACTGAACAAGTTCAGCAAAGTTGCAGGATACAAGCTCAGTGTACAAAATCAATTGTATTTCTAGACATTTGCGATGAACAATCCAAAAATGAAAGAAAATAATTTCATTTACAAAAGCATCCAAAAGAATAAAATACTTAGGAGTAAATTTAACAAAAGAAGTGAAAAAATTATACTCTTTAAACTACAAAACATAGTTAAAAGAACTTAAAATCTAAATAAATGGAAAGACACCCATTGTTCATGGATTGGAAGAACTAATATTGTTAAGATAGCAATACCCCACAAATGGATATAAAGACTCAACACAATCCCTATCAGAATCCCAGCTGGGTGGTTTTTTTTTTTTGTAGAAATTAACAAGCTTATTCTAAAATTTGTGTAGAATTTCATAAGACTCAGAGTAGTCAAAACAATTTTGAAAAAGAAGAACAAAGTAGAACATTCTTATTTTCAAAATTTATGAAGTTACAGTAACCAAAATAGTGTGGTACTGCCATAAAGACAGACATAAAGACCAATGGGATAGAATGGAGAGTCCAGACATAAACCCTCACATGGTGCTGGGACAACTGGAAAGCAACATGCAAAATAATGAAGTTAATCCCTTACCCCACACCATAGACAAAAATTAACACAAAGTGGATAAAAGACCTAAATGTAAGAGCTAAAAACTATAAAGCTCCTAGAAGAAAGCATAGAAGTATATCTTCATGTTCTTGAATTTGGCAGTGAATTCTTGGATATGACAAAATGTGTGAGCAACAAAAGAAAAAAATAGATAAATTTGACAACATCAAAATTAAAAGTTTTTGCTTCAAAAGACACTGTCAAAAGTGAAAAGAAAACCCACAGAATTGGAGAAAATATTTGCAAATCATATATCTGATGAGAGCCTTGTATCTTGAATATATAAATACCTCTTTCAATAATGTTAAAAAAAACGCAATTTAAAAAATGGGCAAAGGCATCTTTTCCAAGGAAGATACTCAAATGGCCAGTAAGTACATGAAAAGAGACTCAACATTATTTATCATTAGGGAAATACAAATCAAAACCACAATGAGATACCACTTCACATCTAATAGGATGGCTCTTTTTTAAAAAGGAAAATAAGTGTTGGTGAAGATGTGGAAAAATTGGAAAACTTGTACATTGCTAGCGGGAATGTAAAATGATGCAACTGTTGTGAAAAATAGTATGGAAGTTCCTTAAAAATTAAATATAGAATGACCATATGATCCAGCAATTCCACTCATACATATTTACCCAAAAAATTGAGAGCAGGGACTCAACCAGATACTTGTACTCCAGTGCTCATAGCAGCATTATTCATAATAGCCAAAAGACAGAAACAACCCAAAAGTCCATTTAGATGAATGAATAAACAAAAGGCTGTGTGTACATGAAATGGAATGTTATACAGCCTTGAAAAGGAATTAAATTCTGATACATGCTCTGCTGTGGGCTAAGTTGTGTCCCCACCCCCCAAATGTGTATGTTGAACCCCTAACCCCCAGCGTGATGGTAGTTACAGATAGGGTCTCTGAGAGATAATTACGTTTAGATGAGGTCATGAGGGTGAGGACCTCATGATGGGATTAGTGCCCTTATAAGAAGAAAAAGAGACACAAGAGCTCTCTCTCTGCCATATGAGGACACAACAAGAAGGTGGCCATCTGCAAGCCAGGAAGAGAACCTGACCATTCTAGCACTCTGATCTCAGACTTTAAGCCTCCAGAACTATGAAAAGTAAATTTCTGTTGTTTAAGCCACCCAGTCTTTGGTATTTAGTTATGGCACCTTGAGACAACTATGTCATGCCACAGCATGGATGAACATTGAGGACATTATGTTAAGTGAAATAAGCCACACAGAAAAAGATGACCATTGTATGATTCCACCTATATGATGTACCTAAAAGAGTGAAATTCATGGAGACAGAAAGTGGAATAGTGGTTATCAGGTGCTGGGGGGAGTTGTTTAATGGGTACAGTTTCAGCATGAGCTGATAAAAACGTTCTGGAGATGGATAGTGGTGATGGTTGTACAATACTGCAAATGTACTTAATGCCACTGAATTTTATACTTTAAAAAAATGGTTAAAGTGGTAAATTTTATGTTATGTATATCTTACCACAATAAAGTGCAAAAAAAACCCATGGATTTGACACACTGAAAGAAGGAATAGGTTACTACATTATTAGAGTTGGAGATTTTTTTAAAAATAGCAACAATCATTTCTTTTTTTTAATTGAAGTATAGTTGATTTACAATGTGTTAGTTTCAGGTGTACAGCAAAGTGATTCAGATATATATATATAAGAATCTGAAAAAGAATATATATATTATATATATATTCAGATATATATATGAAAAGAATCTGAAAAAGAATATATATATGTGTGTGTGTATATATATATACATATATACATATATATATATATATATATATATATATATATATATATAGGCTATTACAAAATATTGAGTATAGTTCCCTGTGCTATACAGTAGGTTCTTGTTGGTTATCTATTTTATATATAGTAGTGTGTATAATTTAATCCCAAACTCCTAATTTATCCCTCCCCCTCCCCTTACCCCTTTGGTAACCATAAGTTTGTTTTCTATGTCTGTGGGTCTATTTCTGTTTTGTATATAAGTTCATTTGTGTCATTTTAAATTGAGGTTTTGATTTGCATTTTCCTTATGATTAATTAGGATATTTGAGGATATTTTCATGTGCTTATTGGTCATTTGTATATCTTCTTTGGAGAAATGTCTATTCAAGTCATTGCCCAGTTTTTTAATTGAGTGGGTTTTTTGTTTGCTTGTTTTTTGTTTTGTTTGTGCTGTTGAGTCATAGGAGTCTCTATATATTCTGGATATTACTCTCTTATCAGATATGATTTACAAATATTATTCTTGTTCTGTGGCTTGTCTTTTCACTGTCTTGATAGTGTCCTTTGATACACAAACTTAAAATTTTTTTGATGAATTCCAATTTACTTTTTCTTTTACTATGTGTGCTTTTAGTGTCATAATTAAGAAACCATTGCTAACTTGGTAGGGTTCAACCACATTCTTTTGCATGTGGCTATACAGTTGTCTCAGCACCATTTTTTCAAAACAAAGCCTTTACCCCAACAAATTGTCTTGGGACTCTTGTTGAAAATCAATTAACCATATATGTGAGAGTTTATTTCTAGGCTCCCTATTCTATCAGTCCATATCTCTATCTTTATGCTAGTGCCACACTCTTTTGATTACTATAGCTTTGCAGTAAGTTTTTAAAATTGGGAAGTGTGAGTCCTCCAACTTTGTTCTTCTATATCACGATTGCTATGGCTATTCGGAGTCCCTTGAAATTCCATATGAACTTTAGGATTAGTTTTTCTATTTCTGCAGAAAATGCCTGTGGGATTTTCATAAGAATTGCATTGAATTTGTACATAAATTTAAGAAGTACTGTCATTTTAACCATAGTAAGTCTTCCAATCCATGAATACAGTATGTCTTTCCATTTATTTAGGTATTCTTTAATTTCTTTCAGCAATGTTTTCTAGTTTTCAGTGTACAGTCTTTCTCCTCCTTGGTTAAGTTTATACCTAAGAAAATTATTATTCCTGAAACTGTGCAAATGGAATTGTTTTCTTAATTCCTTTTTGGATTGTTCATTGCTAGTGTATAGAAATATAGTTGATTTTGTGTGTGTTGATTTTGTATCCTATAGCATTGCTAAATTCAACTTTCTTTGTAGATTCCCTGGCCGAAAAGTTCATGAAAACCCGAACGAACTTTTTGGCCAACCCAATACATATCGTGCCTTCTGCAAACAGAGATAATTACCTCTTCTTTTCCAATTTGAGTAACTGTTACTTTGTTTTTCTTGCCTAATTGCTCTGGCTATAACTGCAGTACTATGTTGAATACTGACAAAAGTAGGCATCCTAATCTTGTTCCTGATCTTAGGAGGAAAGTTTTCAGTCTTCCAACACCGAGTTTATTAGCTCAGTTGGGTTTTTCATATATGGCCTTTATCATGTAGAGAACATTCCCTTCTATACCTAGTTTATTGAATGTTTTTTTAAATCATGAAAGGACGTTGGACTTTATCAAATTCTTTTTTTTTATTTTTGCATTGATTGAGATGATCATGTGGTATTTTTCCTTCATTCTATTAATGTGGTATATTACAGTGAATAATTTTCATATGTTGAACCACACTTGCTCTGGGGCTACGTCCCACTTGCTCATGGTGTATAATCCTCTTAATATGCTAGAATTCTATTTGGTAGTATTTTGTTGAGGGTTTTGGCATCTGTATTCGTTAGGGATATTGGCCTCTAGTTTTTTTGTAGTCTGTGTCTGGCTTTGATGTCAAGAAGCTAGCCTATGGAATGAGTTAGGAAGTGTTCCCTCCTCTTCATTTTTTTGGGAAGAGTTTGAGAAGGATTGATTTTCATCCATCTTAAATATTTGGTAGAGTTCACCAGTGAAACCATCTGGTCTTGGACTTTTCTTTGCTGAGAGGTTTTTTTAATTACAGATTCAATCCCCTTGTTATAGGTCTAGTCTGATTTTCTATTCCTTCTTGAGTCAGTCAGCTTTGATAATTTGTGTGTTTATAGGAATTTTCCCTCTTGTTGGCAAACAATTGTTTATAGTATTCTCTCATAATCCACTTTATTTTGGTAAAATCAGTAGTAATGTCCCCACTTTCATTTCTAATTTTGACTGAGTCTCTCTCCCTCCTCCCCACCCTCATCAACCTAAAGGTTTGTAAATTTTGTTAATATTTTCAAAGAACCAACTTTTGATGTCATTGATTTTTCTCTATTGTTTTTCTACTCTCTAATTCATTTATCTCTGCTCTAATCTTTGTTGTTTCCTTCCCTCTGCTTGTTTGGGTTTAGTTTGCTCTTCTTTTTTTAGCTCCTTAAGATTTACATTTAGATTATTAATTTGAATTTTTCTTCCTTTCTAATGTAGGCATTTATTGCTATAAGTTTCCCTCTTAGCACTCCATCCCATCAGTTTTGCAATATTGTGTTTTTATTATTATCTATCTCAAGGTTTTAAATTTTTTCTTTGTGACTTTTTTTCTTTGACCCATTGCTTATTTAAGAGTGTGTTGTTTAATTTTTGTGAATTTCATTATTGTGAAATTTCCAGTTTCTCTTCTATTATTGATATCTAGTTTCATTCCATTGTGATCAGAAGTTACTTTGTATTATTTCAGCCTTACAAAATTCATTAAGAATTGTTCTGTAGCCTAACATACCATGTGTCCTGGAGGATGTTTCATGTGGAATTGAGAAGAATACATATTCTGCTGTTTCGTGGAGTGTTCTGTTTATGTCTGTTAGATCTAATTGGTTTACAGTGTTGTTCAGGTCCTCTACTGTTATTAATCTTCTGTCGGACTGATCTATCCTTTTTGAAAGTGGGTACTGAAGAGTCCAACTATTATTATAGAACTATTTCTCCCTTCAATTCTGTCCATTTTTGCTTCATATATTTTAGGGCTCTATTGTTAGGTGTGTACAAGTTTGTCATTATTATATCTTCTTACTGGATTGAACCCTTTATCAATATATAATGTCCTTCTTTGTCTGTTATAACTTTTTTGAATTAAAGTCTATTTTATCAGACAATAATATAGTCACTCCAGCTCTCTTTTGGTTGCTATTTGCATGGATTATCTTTTCCTATCCTTTTACGTTCAAGCTCTTTGTCTTTGTATCTGAAATGAGTCACTTGTTGACAACATATAGATCATGTTTTTGAAAAAAATTTTTTCCCAATCTTTGCCTTTTAACAGGAGAGTTTAACCCATTTACATTTGAATTTAATACTGATAAAAATATTTACTTCTGCCATTTGGCTTTTTGTTTTCTGTGTGTCATACATTTTGTTTCTCAATTCCTCACTTACTGATTTGGCAGGGGGGTATTTATTTGAACTTTTGAAGTGTACCAGTTTGATTCCCTTCTTTCCTTTTCTATATATTTTTAAATTACTTTCCTAGTGGTTACCTTAGGAATTACAATTAACATCATAAACTTATATAAAAACCTGGTTTGAATAATACCAACTTAGTTTCAGTAGTGTACACTCTGCTCCTGTATATCTCTGTTCCTCCCCCACTGTTTTGTCGCAAATTATATTTTTATACATGCTGTGCTCACTAACAAAATTTTTACTTTATTTTATGTATTTGCCTTTTAAATCATATAGGAATAAAGGAAGAGTTATAAAGTAAAAGTAAATGATACTTGTTTTTATATTTACCTAGGTAGTTACCTTTACCAGTGTTTCTTCTTATGACTTTAAGTTACTGTCTTCTTTCTTTTCATTTCAGCCTGAAATATTTATTCTCTCTAGCATTTCTTGTAGGGTAGGTCTACCAATAATGAACTCCCTTGGCTTTTGTTTATCTAGAAGTATCTTAATTTCTCCTTTATTCTTCAAAGATAGTTTTGCCAGATATAGAATTCTTGTTTGAAAGTTTATTTTTATTTTTTTAAGGACATAAATATGTCATATTACTGCCTTCTGATTTACATGGTTTCTGTTGAGAATTTGGCTGTTAATCTTATGAGGATCCCTTGTACATGATGAACTGCTTCTCTCTTGCTGCTTTCAAAATTCTGTCTTTGGGTTTCAACAATTAGACTATGTATCTTGGTGTAGATTTCTTTGAATTTATCCTGCTTTTAATTCATTAAGCTTCTTGGAAGTGTAGATTCATGTCCTTCAACAGATTTGGGAAGATTTTGGCCATTATTTCCTCAAATACATTTTCTGCACTTCTTTCTTCTCCTTCCAGAACTCCAATGATGCATATGTTGGTACATTTGATGGTGTCCCAGAGGTCCCTCAGACCCTGTTTTTCTTTCTGCTCCTCAGACTAGATAATTTCAATTGTCTTTAATCTTCAATTCTCTCATCCTTTTTTTCGGCCTTCTCAAATCTGCTGTTGAACAATTCTAGTGAATGTTTCATGCCAGTTAGTATACTTTTCAGCTCCAGAATTTGTTTGGTTCCTTTTTATAATTTCTCTCTTTTTAAAAAAATATTTTCATTTTGTTCATGTCATTTTCCTGATTCCTATTAGTTCTTGGCCCATGACTTCCTTTAGCTCATTGAGCATATTAAATCAGTCAACTCAATATCTTTGTCTAATAGTTACAATGTCTGGGATTTCTCAAGTATAGTTTCTATCAAATTCCTTTTTTCCTGAAACTGGGCCATACTTTCCTGTTCCCTTGTAAGTTTTTAAACTTTTTTTGAGAAATGGACATATAATACCCAGAGGGTATTATGTTAGCTTTGGAAACCTGATTCTCCCACTCCTCTGGGATTGATAAATTTTGCTTGTTGAGGGTGGCACCATCTGTGACTTTTCCAAACAATTTTTGCAAGGTATGCATTCCTTGTGTGTGGTACCTGAAGTTTCTGTTCCATTATCTCTGCAGTCAACCAGTGACTTGAGAACAATTTGTCTGTCTCCAACAAGGAAAAAAAAACGCTCCTGTCTCTTTAAATCTTCTTTTTTAAAAAAAAAAATTAAATTTATTTATTTATTTATTTATTTAGGGCTGTGTTGGGTCTTCATTGCTGCACGCGGGCTTTCTCTAGTTGCAGCGAGCAGGGGCTACTCTTCATTGCGGTGCACGAGCTTCTCATTGCAGTGGCTTCTCTTGTGGAGCATGGGCTATAGGCGCACGGGCTTCAGTAGTTGTGGCACATGGGCTCAGCAGTTGTGGCTCATGGGCTCTAGAGTGCAGGCTCAGTAGTTGTGGCACACGGGCTTAGTTCCTCCGAGGCATGTGGGATCTTGCCGGACCAGGGCTTGAACCCATTGTCCCCTGCATTGGCAGGCGGATTCTTAGCCACTGCACCACCAGGGAAGTCTCTTTAAATCTTCTGATAGATAACCCCAGGGTAAGCCACTGCTACTGAGGGCCATAACCAAGGCAAGTTTCTATGCCAGTTCCTCAGGCATCACTAGACCAGCCCAAATGCATAAATCCAAATGTTTTGAGGACAAGGTCACCACTACCCACCCTGGCACCAGCCAGCTGCTCCAAGAACTCAGCCAAGATGGTGCTGAGGAATCAGGAATGGTAGTTGGCTTGTGCCTGCCCCTAACTTACAAAAGATCAGAAGCCTCTCCCTTCATGAAGTGCTCCCAACCAGCACATGAAGTGCTGGTTGTTATAAGTGTCCAAACATGTTCCAGAGTTCCAAAATAGTTTATTGTAATTGATCTTTCCAGCTTAATGGTTGACTCAGCAGAGTGACTGACCCCAGATCTTTGTAGCCTGTCATTTTGCTTGTTGTCACACCTACTCTGTATTTTTAAGTAATGTCATTAGGTGCATACCTATTTAGGATTGTTAATGTCTCCTTGATTAGTTGACTTGTATCATCATAGAATATCCTTCTTTTTCCTCTGGTAATTCTCATTGTCTTGAAGTTCACTCTGTTTAATATGAATATAGCCACACCAGTTTTCTTATTATTAGTGTTTGTGTGAGGCAGTTCTTAATGTCAACCTATTTCTATTTAATGTGCATCTCTATAAATTGCTTTTTAAAATACAATCTGAAAATCTCAGACTTCTATTTAGAGTGTTTAAGACCATTAATATATAATGCAAATATTGACTTTTTCAGTTTAAAGCCTACTGTTTAATTTGTTTTACTATTTATCTCCTCTACTTGTTCCTTTGCTTCTCCTTTCCTGCCTCTTTTGGGTTGATTGAGTTTTACATTTTTTTTTTTAATTGAAAATTAAAATTTTCCTGTCTCCTCTTGTTTTGTTTTTTGTTTGTTTTGTTTTGATTTTTGGTATAACTATATTTTTTCAAATGGTTGCCCTAGGGAAAACAATATGCTTTCTCAGCTTCTCAGTTTATCTTGCATTACTGTCATACCAATTCATAATAATGTAAGAACATTATAACTCCCATCCTTTGTGCAATTGTCATGTATTTTACTTCTACATGTTATATACCCAAAATATAGGTAACATTTTTGCTTTAAGCAATCAATAGTCTCTTAAAGGAAAAATAGTATATTTACCCACATATTTACTGTTTCCAGCGCTCTTCATTCCTTCCTGTAGACATGAATTTCTATCTGGCATAATTTTCCTTTTAGCCTGAAGAACTTTTACCATTTTTTTTTTATAGTACAGGTCTACAAGCAATGTATTCTCTCGACATTCAGTTATCCTGAAATAATTTTATTTCATTTTCACTTTTGAAAAATACTTCCCCCACATAATGTTAAGACAGATTTTCTTTCAGCACTTTAAAAATGTTATTCCACTGTCATGTTCTTTTTTCCTGATAAAAAGTCAGCTATCATTCTTTTTTTTTTTAATAAATTTATTTATTTTTGGCTGTGTTGGGTCTTCATTGCTGCACACAGGCTTTCTCTAGTTGTGGCGCATGGGGGCTACTCTTCGTTGTGGTGCACGGGCTTCTCATTGCGGTGGCTCCTCTTGTTGCGGAGCACGGGCTCTAGGTGTGTGGGCTTCAGTAGTTGTGGCACATGGACTCAGTAGTTGTGGCTCGCGGGCTCTAGAGCGCAGGCTCAGTAGTTGTGGCGCACAGACTTAGTTGCTCTGTGGCACATGGGATCTTCCCGGACCAGGGCTCGAACCTGTGTCCCCTGCATTGGCAGGCGGATTCTTAACCACTGCGCCACCAGGGAAGTCCTCAGCTATCACTCTTATTGTTATTTCTGTGTATGGTATGTCTTTCTTGTTTTCCTGACTACTTTTTAAAGATTATCTTGGGTTTTCAGCATTTGACTATGACGTGCCTCAGTGTGACCTTTGTATGTATCCTGCGTGTGTGTGTGTGCGCGTGTGCGTGTGCATGTGTGTGCGCTGGTTTGGGGGGGTGGGGCGTAACACACGGTGTGGCTGGACAAAGATCAAGAGAAAAGCTAGAAGAGTTTTACAGTTTTGTTATATCACAGTTCACACCATGCAGGACCACTCGGGGGAAGCACTAGGGTTGGTCACTAGGAAGAAGGCAAGGCAGGAACTGTGGGCAAGAGCTTTAATTGTGGTTTCCCCAGGAATGAATGGGTGAGGCAGGGTAAGACTGGCTAATTTGAATATTTCAATAAGCTCTGGAGCATAGGAGCTGCATGTCTTATATCTGGCCTTGGGTGATTAGGGTGGGTATATAGTGGCCCAGAGTTGAAGAATCCAATAAGTGAAGTGGTTGAGGGTGTGGACTAGATTGGCTGTTCAAGAGAACTGACTGGCCTTTAGCCAGGGCCAAAACTGGGTCAAGAGAGCATTTTTAAGAAACTTATTTCTGGAGTCACTAAGGCTCTTGGATCCATGAGTTGATATTTTTAATCACACCTTGACTTGGCCAATATTTCTCCAAACATATTTGTTAAACTGCTTGATACTGCCTCACAGGTTATTACATATATTCATTATTTTTCTCAATCGTTTTTCCCTCTTTGCTCTTCAATTTGGATAATTTCCATTAATCTGTCTTCAAGTTCTCTGATCCTTTTTTTTCTGCAGTGTTTAATCTTAAGCCTACCCATGAAATTGGTTTTTAAAAATTTCATCTCTCTCCTAAAATTCCCCACATCTTCATCCTTTGTATATATCCATTCCTATTGTTTCTTTAACATATTTATAATTACTTCATTTTTTAATAAATTTTATTTATTTATTTATTTATTGGCTGCAGTTGGGTCTTCGTTGATGTGCACAGGCTTTCTCCAGTTGCAGCGAGCAGGGGCTACTCTTCATTGCGGCGCGTGGGCTGCTCACTGCGGTGGCTTCTCTTGTTGCGGAGCACAGGCTCTAGGTGCGCGGGCTTCAGTGGTTGTGGCTCGCGGGCTCTAGAGCGCAGGCTCAGTAGTTCTGGCGCACGGGCTTAGTTGTTCCACGGCATGTGGGATCTTCCTGGACCAGGCATTGAACCCGTGTCCCCTGCATTAGCAGGGGGGTTCTTAACCACTGCACCACTAGGGAAGTCCCTATAATTATTTTAAAATTCTTATTCAATAATTTCAACATCTTGGTTGCCTGCAGATCTCGATTTTTTTCCCCTTGTTTATGCGTCCTATATTCCTGTTTCTTACGTCTGATTTGTGATTGTATACTGCACATTCTGAGTGATATATTGTAGAGACTCTGGATTCATTAAGTTTCCCATGAAAACTGTTGAGTTTTAGTAGGGAGTTAAGTTACTATTGGATCACCTTGATGCTTCGAAGGCTTGACTTTACACTTTATTAGAGTGGTTCTATTTTAGTTTTGCCCTTAGTCCTAGGGCCTAGACCCGAGTTCAACGGAAAGTCCCAAATATTTACTGAGCCTCTCCAACTTGGTGGGACATAAATGCCAAACTTTTCCTCCCCAGCACCAGACATCTGCTGACATCTCTGCTGAGCTTTTCCGGCCTTCCAGCTGTTGCTTTGTTTGGCCCTCTTGGAATCCTGCTTTGTTCAAGCATAATTTAGGAGTCAGCCAAGGATTTGAGGGGAGTATGCAAGGCAAATTCAAAGCTCTGTGGCTTCCTCCTTTCTGGGATTTTCCGCCTTCAATTTCTAGCTGCTTGGGCAGCCTCTGAACTCTGACTTGGCTCCTCAGCCCTGTAAAACAGCCACTTTTTGTTTTATTCCCTGTGGGCCACATGAGGAATAGTCGCTTAAATGTGGATCTTATCCAGTGTGTTTCTCTTCTTTCAGTGGTTGAGTCCCCTCCAGTTTTTGCCTGTCTCTTGTCACTTTCCAGTGCATTTCAACAGTGTATATAGTTATTGGTTGGTCTGATACAATGCTCTTGCCACTGATGGAAGCCAGACTATAATCCAGCTTTTTACCTCTATCTGGTTGATGGTTATACAAGTGTGTTTACTTTGAAAATCAAGGTGTATGTTTGTGTACTTGTACCTTCAAGTGCTATACATCAATAGTAATTTTTTTACAAGAAAAAAGTGATTTCATGTGGGCACCCAGTTTAAAACCCCTCAGGGGCTTTCTGGTGGCTCTGGATCAATTCAGATCCCCACTCCAGCACCTTGCTCCTGGCCATGACTCCAGCCCCAGAGGTTCACTTGCAGCTCCTTAAATGAGATACACCAGCTCTCCATCCTCCCTGTATCCCCACCTCCCTCATTCTACATAGATAATGCCTACTGATTCCCCAAACTTCAGTTTAAGCATCCTCTCCTTGTAGAAGCTTTTCCTGACCACCAGACCAAATCCCTCCTTCCCTCCTCCACCGTAGGTGCCCTCTGTCATGTTCTCACAGCCACAAGGTCCCTCTGCCCAACCTCCACCTCTGCAAGCGCTCCCACTACACCAGCTTGCGGTGTCCAGTGAGCACCTGAATGGCGGGAACCATATCTTCAACCTCAAATCCAGCCCCAGCGTAGGAGCTCAGAGAATTTGCAAAATGAACGAAGTCCATGCCATCCTCCCTGTTATGGTTAGTGCTTCTGGGGCAGTTCCCCGAAGTTGGGGACCCAGAAGAGGCCTGGGTGCTCCCCTGAGAATCTAGAGAATTGGCTGCGCCTGGACCTAGCTCCTCACCAGACAAGCTGTTCAGGTAAAGCTCTTCCTCCTGTCCAGGCCTGCTGCTTCTGCCAGATGGAGGGGTGGAACTTCGAGCTCTAACCATTTACCTTTCCTAAGCATAAAAGCTGAATGACGGACCAGACGGTTTTAAAGAAGAGAAGGAAAAGTTTATTGTGTTGAGCAGACCTTATTTTCATTACAGTACCAGGAAATTCATTCTCAATCCATTTCAGGCGCAGAGGGCTCTGTAGACATTTAGTGCCCCGGTGCTTGTTCCCGAGCAAGGGGCAGCACCTGGACCTATGTTGCATTTAATGGAACAGGATTACAGTAAAATAGAAGAGTTACAAAGGTGGTTTTGTTTTTTTTTTTTTTAAGTACACAGTTTCTTTAAAAATTCTAATATTTTTCTTTGTTTTTCCATGTTTACCTTATTATTAGCAAAAACAACTGGTTGGAAACCACCGTACTTGATAATCTTTTCTCAAATTGCTGACCTTAGGTTAATGTATTTTGCTATTTTTATTCTGAAGAGGAATTATGTCCATTTCTCTGGAAATCTAAAAGATGACACGTAAGGCAATGCATAAATTACAGGTGGGGTGAAGGCCTTGGCTCAAACCCTAACTTGTGTCTGTCCTACTTAAATCTGCCACATTTGGCCCCTGTGTTGCTAGGTAATTGGAAAAGACTCAGGAGATGGCCTCACTTTCGGACTGCTTCTGGGGAGCATGCAGCTGCCTGAAGCTGATTTCGTGGTTTGTTTTTATAAGCTGTCAACACTCAGTGACACCCTGAGAGGGAGAGATCCTCTACTCAGTGCCCTGACTCACCGCCACCCAGAAGCGTCATTTCTGTATTAGATTGAGAGATCAAAGACCAAATAATGAAAGAGAAATTGGTATCCTCCAGATACTCTGAAGTACCAACAAAGACCTGAGTTAATGATGTTGAATTTGTGGAATTCAGTCAGGTTATTACCAAAGTCCTGATAAAGATCCTTCCTCACTCTAGCAAGACTGGGAAAATAGGAATTTAAATTAAAAAGGTTATCCCACCAGACTAGACACAAAACAGCGATATTCAAGTTGGTTAACCCTAATCATCCCACAAAAGTGTCCCCATAAAATCAAATGCTTAAAAAATTATTAAAATTACACAATGGAATATATTTAAATAACTTTGCACACAACACACCCTCCATTCGTTGTTACCAAGAGAAAGCTTCACCAAAACATTTCCATTTCCATGATATTTGATACCACAGCACTAACATTTTACTCAGAAAAATGTACGAGATGTCCTCTTGAAACTCTTCAGTTGAATTATTTCTTTTAATCATCCATGGCAATTTCAGGAAAAAAACAAAACAAAACTGCTTTCAAGTAGCCAGATTTACTCCCAAGGGGGGTGTCGGGGAGGAGGAATCATCTTACACTCATTGCTGTGAGGGCGGGTTCTGACCCGTTCCAAGTTACGAAGTCAGTAAAGTGGAATTCCCAGCCGAAGGAAACTGGGATTTTCATTTCCCTTCCAGTCTCTTCTGGAAACCGCACTGCTGTCCCTGGCCGTCAGCCCTTCATTCAGTAACCCTGCAACCAGACAGACGTTGTTCGTTCCATCAGACCTTTCACAAGGCTCATGCTATGCGGGCGTGAGGACAGCAGAGTCGATTAAGCTCCTTTCTTGGAAACTACTACCTGATTTTTATGAAACCTTTGCTCCCCCCACCCCCGAGCTGAGCTCACACAGTACGTGGGCCTACCACACGCGCGTGCGCTTGGCAGGCAGGCAAACAGCTCTACGTTTCAATTTGCAGTGCCATTTTGACAGGTTCAGCACTCTCTCAGGCGTGTGGAAAACTGCCGCACCAGCGCTCTCAGCGTGGCAAGTATTCAGGACGCTTTTAAACGAAACACAGGCATGTCCCCGCAGCTCCGAGAGCAGGCCGCGTGCACCCGTTCTGACCGCCATCAAATACCACTGTTCGCAGGACATAAAAACCCACACTGTTGCATGTCGTTCTGATGTGTCACATCACTCTGGCACTGATTCAGAAAGAAAAAGTTTCCACTATGGCATGAAGAAGGGGGAAAAAATCCATTACGTATGAAAAGATGGTTGAAAACAACATGCTTTGAGTAGTTTCCAGAAGCTTGCACTTCTCGGTGAAATCAGTTCATGTTTCTTGTGAAAAATCTCTCCTATCTTTCCAGTCACAATTTGCTTTCATACGGTAGAGAGAACAGGCAAAGCTGACCAAGACCGAATTTTAGTGGCGGTATCATTTCCCAGGGCGCTAGAGGTTCGTTTCGGAAGTTGCTCATGCCACACGAACCAAGATATTCCTGGCACGAGGAGGAGGGCCCTAGGCCGTTTCAGAAGCAAGCGGGGTCTCGCATGTTTAGATTCAACTGTTAATAAGACTTAAATTTAGGGTGCTGACAAATAAGGGGCAATGAGGACACACACACACTACACAGAGCACAGATTTCACCTTCCTCACGTACGATACGCATAAGAGCCCAGGCAGAACGACGTGCAGAGGTGGCCTGTTCCATGTCCCAAGGGAACCAGCATCTAGAAAGCACATCCCAGTGACTTTTGTTATTTCCCGCTCAACCTCCCAGAAAATGAAGTGGGAAAACGCACAACTGCGCCCGTGGCTGTAGACAGAAGTGGCGGCGGCGGCGGCAGCCTCTCTGAAGGCTTAATTAACCCTCAGAGGGACCTGAGTGAATGTTCTCCACTCTCACTGATTCTACCCCTTCAGCTGCTCTGACCAGGCGAGGAGCAGCGTGGGGGAACTCATGCTACAGCCTCTGTCAACAGCAACACCTCTGAGGGACCTTTTGAGTCTTGGATCGATTGATCTAAAAATCTTTCGGGCTCCCTCCTCCCCAGTTTTTTAATGGACCTACAAAAGCACGCTCAAAAGCTCCCTCGGACTAAGAGACTCCTGAGCTAACTCTGGCGTGTGAATATGGAAAAAATTAATTCCTCGATATTTGTCCTAAGACTTCGGAAGGGGGCACGGTCCACGGAGCGCTCTGCTGCCGTGCCCCGCAGCCTGGGCAGCCGGGGGGCAGGACCTGCAGCCTTACAGCCACGCGGGCCGACAGCACCGGCAAGACTCCTCGCGGGCGCCTCCCGGCTCTGCCCACCCAGCAGGAAAGGCTGCCGCGGAAGGGCCCTTCTGGGCTGCTGGAGTGAAGACACGAAAAGCCATGACCAAAGGGCCAAACCTGCTTCAAGATGCAACTCTGTGGAGTCAGAACGGGGGGGAACACTGGCAATTTCTGCAAGTCAAAGGCAGCCCACCGCACTAAACTAAAAGGAATACAGAACAGTGTATAGAAAAAAGTGAATTACACAATCAGAATCTCTCCCGATCTCAGATCTGGGAGTCTTCCGTAGAGAAAAGTCAAAGCCAACTTCCCCTGGGTCTGAGAGACGAAAATCCTGCGGAGAAGAAGAGGGTGAGTGACGCGGTGACCTTCCTGAAGGAGCCCTGAGCCCTTCAGGATGGATCACTAGAGGGGCTTACTATGGCTGTATCCAGTAAGGAAATAACAGACTTCTTTTTTAAGAAAGTGGGAAGAGAAAAGCAAAGACTTTCACAAATTAAAAAACTGCTTACAAAGCAATTACTTAAAAAGTTCACTGGGGCTGGGTGGAGAATAAGGATAACGTCTTCATTTCAAATTAGTCACGATGGTACCGACGGTTTATAAAAGAGAACGGCCGATTTCCGGTCCTCCTCGCCCTCACCCCAGCATTCCAGAGCCTCCGACTCCTGACATTTTCCCTACCCTCAGCCCAACCCACCCCCATCCTAACCCCCAATTAATCTGCCCCGAGCCGAGCCTGAAGACACATGATTGTTGGTTGGGTTTCAATTTGACAGTGAACCTGATGCTGGGGAAGGGCACAGGGGAACGCTGGCGCCAACCCCGAGGTGCGCAGACCTGGGGCAAAGCTCCTGATGGCCGATGTGGGCGGCACCTGCCCTGCGGCCCAGGCTGCAGACGGAGCTCCGCTGCCCGTAGGCTGAGGTAAGGAAGGACACGGTGGCTCTGGCCGGCGGCTTCCCGAGACGCTGTGGCATGTGTGGGCTCCCGGGTGTGAGCACCACAGGGCTCGCTTTCTTCCAGTCGCCTCTGCATCCTCCCTTCTGGTTAGAAGCCTGTTCTTTATAGCGTCCCCCAAAGATCAGCCCCTTGTCTTCCTCTGAGGTATGAATCCAGTGGAGCCTTGACTCCAGAGATCCAGAGCCGCCAGCGTGCAGGAGTCAGAATGAACGGTGCGGCACACCTGCCCGGCCGGTTCATCAGCAGTTGTATAGACAGATTGGAAAAAACTAGCATTTAATATAAAAAGTGTTCTTCAAATGGTGTAATTCCCTATCCTCCCCTGGAGATCATAATTCTTCATGTTTCTGAGGTCCTACGGAAAAGGAGAACAAATGAAAAGAAAAGGAATTATTGTCAAGTTATAAAAGTACAGACTAGGGACTTCTCTGGCGGTCCAGTGGTGAAGAATCCGCCTTCCAACGCAGGGGACACGGGTTCGCTCCCTGGTCGGGGAACTAAGATCCCACACGCCACGGGGCAACTAAGCCCGCGTGCCTGAGCCTGCGTGCCGCTAACTACAGAGCCCATGAGCCCTGGAGCCTACGCGTCACAACTAAGAGCCCACACGCTGAAATGAAAGATCCCGAGTGTTGCAACGAAGGACCCAACACAGCCAAAAAAAAAAAAGTACAGACTAGGCATTTTCTGGTACGAAACCTATTATTTGTGTCCCTACCTCCACTGTATCTCTCTTTTTAAATATTTAGGAGCTTTGGTTTAGTGTGTTTGTGTTATATTTTGAAAGCAAAGACAAAGTAAAAAAGACATTTTAATTTTTAAGGACATGGAAACTAGCTGCATACCCCTAACTCCATCTAAATATTGTTTTCACAAGTACAATATTTACTTCTAGTAACAATGCACATATTTTTAGTCAAGATTCTTCTTTTTTCACTTAATAACATGTAAACATTTTCCTACGTAGCAGTGTAGCTCATTTACTATTTTCTATTTTGGGGTGTTTAAAACTGTTTTTTAAAGCCTTTGGTTTACAAGTAATAATAAAATAAATTTCTCCATGTATATAACTTTTTTCTTGTATTGAATTATTTCTTTCAAGGTAAATTCTCGAGAGAGAAATTACTGAGGATGTAAACATTTTAACGGCTCCTGACGACCAACTGACTGCCGTTTAACAAGGAGTGTTCTAGTGCACAAAGCTTCAGCAAGGCCCACCCAGAACAGTTTAATCACCATCTCCCCCAACAAATGGCATTATCAATAGGTACGTTTTTTTCTATGCAGTATGTATTAATGATAGATTCCTTTAATTTGATTACTGTTTCCTCAAATTCATTTATATTTGTGTTTTCCTCTTATTTAAACAGTATGCCTACATTCTTTGCCCATTTATCTATGAAAATCCTTGAGGTTTTACTCATGAACCTAATTATTTTTATGGTGAATATCCAACCTTTTAGCTGTGATTTTAATATCATGCCATAGTCTTCAGAATCACTCAAGATCCATGTTCTATAGTTGCTTTTTGAGAATTCGTTTTGAGCTGAATAAATTAAAATCCAGAGCCCAGCTTATTAATGGGTTTACACAAGGTCACTTTTGTATTCTAATGATTATTTTAGATTGGCTACCATTCAAGATGTACATATAGTAGGGAAAACATTATATGAAGATTTAGTCCTTAGAATACTTTTTTTCAAATCAATATGTTCTCTGTCTTGATCCTAAATGTGTTCATTCACTAGTGCCTGGACAGATTTAATTAAAAACCAAGGAATCTGACAAGAGATCCCCCAAATAATGGCAGGTTTGGCTGATGTATCACAAAACTCATGAACCTAAATAACAATAATCACAAAGAAAGCAGTCTTTCTTCAAAAAAAGAAAGAAAGAGAAAGAAAGAAGAAAAAAAGGGCAGCAACTGCATTAATAAATACTGTTTAGAACCCAACTGAATGAGGAAAGTGAACAATATACACTAGCAGGTGTCAGGATGGAAGGATTAAATAACTCTTTCTTCTAGTCCTTTTACTCATTATTCTGCTTTTGCAACAAACAGAATGAGACAGCCCGAGAAGGACTTGCCTGAAGCCACGAGCCTGTGCGTACCTTGTCGGCCCAGCTCCTGTGCCGGTGCGCCTTTGTGAAGCACCCCCGCTTCCTTCTCCTCCTGGAAGCGCGTCTGTAGCTGTTTGATCTCCTGGTCATAGTCCTGCCACTCTGGGACGATTCGGACAGCGGCCTCCAGCTTGGGCTCTTTGGTCATTGGATTATTACACTGTGAAAACCAAAATAACATACTTCAACTGAGCTGAAGGAAGGGTATGTTACAGAGAATTCCGAGGTGTTTCTGTTCTTGGGTTACAAGTCCTTACTGGACGAAAAGAACAACACTGAGGAAGCAGACGGTATCAGCAGAAGCAGTGTGGTGGTGAGTGGGCTGTGCAAAGCTTCTGCAAAGAAGGGGTGGGGCGCTCCTGGAAGGCAGGAGAAGAAACGCTGGAAACGTTACAAGGCACAGAGTGATCTGGAAGACCAGCGGTAACTTCACCGATTCTAAGTAGTGAAAACAACCCCGTCACACACTGGAGGATTTGGCTTCCTGCTGAGGTTGCTGTAAGCAGTTCTGCAGTCCCTGAACTGCACAGTTAAAGAGAAAGACTACATTATCTAGTCATCCATCAGACTGGACGAAGAAGCAGGAAAGAGCCACCGACAACTTACCAAATCGATTGTTTTCGCCCTTTTCTTAGAGGCATCGTCACACCATGTTTCACACCAAAGCCATTCTTGAGGGAGTGATTTAATTGGCACCTGGTGGATCATGTTATTGGGCAAATCCTGTTCGGAAGAGAAGATAAAACACAACAATCTAAAGTTCTAGGGGAATAAACAACAAGGTCCTACTGTAGAGCAGAGGGAACTATATTCCATATCCTGTGATAAACCATAATGGAAAAGAATATGAAAAAGAAAAAATATACATATGTATAACTGAATCACTTTGATGTACAGCAGAAATTAACACAACATTATAAATCAACTATACTTCAATAAAATATAAAAGAAAATGTTTAGAAATAAAGTCCTAGGGGAAATTTAAATAAATGGCACAGCAAATTAGCTGCTCATTACATATCACATGTCAATCACAAATTTTTAAAACAGAAAGGGTCCGTACCAAAAACCTTAGAGAAACTAAAATATTTATTTACGGTGTTTTTAAAAACCACGAAGTTCAGAGGATCCATAAAACATCTACCCATAATAAGCATCTGAAAAACTTTAGCTTAAAACTCACAAATAGCCTGCACCTAGATTCCCTGCATGAGGGCAATTCTAAGAAAAACAGTACCGCCTTCTAAAAGCCAGTTAAGCATCGAGTGTGGCTCTTGTACTTCAAGGTTTTGCTTAAAGGAAGCTCTGAATCCACCTTGTCTACTGAGGCTTGATCCCAAGTAGATGAAGCCCACGTGCTTTCTAGCCAGCTGTACTCTATGCTTTGAAGCTTTTCTCTCAGGAAAACTTGTGCGTTTGACACAATAAAACGTTCCATTGTCCAAAGACACAAACAACCAATACGATCCAATAATTTCACTTCTGGGTATATACACAAAAGAACTGAAAGCAGAGACTCAAACGGATACTTGTACACCGATGTTCATAGAGGCATTATTCACAAGTCAAAAGATGGAAATAAGCCAAATGTCCATCAACAGATGAATATCCAAACAAAATGTATATACATACAATGAAATATTACTTGATCTTAACAGGAAGAAAAGTTAGATACATGCTACAGCATGGATGAATCTTGAAAACATTATGCTAAGTGAAATAAAACAAACACAAAAGGAAAAATATTGTATGATTCCAAAAATACCTGGAATAAGCAAATGCATACTGACAGAAAATAGAATAGAGGTTACCAGGGGCTGGGGGCAGGAGAAAAGGGGAGTTAAGTGTTTAATGGGTACAGAGTTTCTGTTTGGGACGATGAAACAGTTCTGGAGATGGACAGCTGCACACTGTGAATGTACTTAATGCCACTGAACATTTAAAAATAGTTAAAATGGTAAATTTTATGTATATTTTACCACAGTAAAAAATAATCAAGGTAAAATACAGGTACTTTCGGACAACAAAAACTGAATTTGTTACTAGTGAACACTAAGTAAAGGACCTTCTTCAGGCCGAAGGAAAACGATCCAATATGGAAGCCCAGAAATGCAGGGAAGAATGCAGAGTAACCAAAAGGGTAACTATGTGAGTTAGTTCAAATTTAAATAGATACTGACTATATTAAACAAGAAGAATAACTTCTTCTGGGGTTTAAAATATAGACAGATCTAAAATACATGGCAACAAGATATTTAGGTTGAGATAAGGATAAATGGAGTAATGAGTTCTAAGACACTGATACTCAACATGTAGTCTGTGGACTGGCAGCACAGAGTTTGCTAGGAATGCAGATTCTAAGGCCCAACCATATACCTACGGAATCAGCCTGTGGGGGATGGGGCCCAGGGATTAAGGCTTTAATAAGTTCTTCAGGTGATTTTTTTATATATGCTAAAATTTGAGAAGAACTGTTCTGATGTTTTTGCACTGTCTGGTAGATGAGTAAAATACACTAATTAACATTAGCCTTTGCAAAGTCAGAAATGCATACTGTAATCTTTAGGCTAATCATTAAAAAATTATTTTATATGTATAGTTTAATAGAAAGAAAGTGGAATTATGAAAAAATCCTCAATCAATCTGAAAGAAACTGACTAAGGAGAAAAAAGAAATACAGGACATATGGAATAAGCAGGAGGACTATGGAGAAGCCAAACTTGCTGGTGATTACATTAACTATAAATGGACTAATGTTCAAATTAAATGACTGTCACAACCACGTGAAAAAACAAACTGATATAAGCTATTTATAAGAAACAGAACTAAAACATAAGGATAAAGAATGATTGAGAACAGAAGGATTAAAAAAATATACCATGTAACACTAACTAAAAGGAAAACCAGCGTAGCTGCACTAATACTAGATGATGCACACTTTAAGCCCCTGCCCAAAAAGCATTCATAGAGATAATAAAAGGTTAATTTGTCAGACATATATATGACTTCTAAGTTTTTAGGTACTGAATGATACAGTCTCTAAGCACATCAAGCAAAATTTGACAAAACCAAAGACAAAGAAAGATTTCACAACATGGAAAGAGATTTTAGCACAATTCTCTCAGTAACTAATAGAAAAACAGACAGACAAAACACACATAACAACATATCACTAAACCTCACCTAATGGACATACATAGAAAAACATTACACCTAACATCTGCAGAATATAAAACCAGTTGAAATGTTTACCAAAACTAATCATACCTGGGTCAGCTCAACAAGCAAAGCTCAACAAACTTCAAATGGCTGAGATCATACACAATACTTTCTCAGACTAGAGCAACTGGGCTAGAACAAAAAAAACCCCTGGAAAATCTCCAGGTATATAGTGAAAGAAACAGGAGGGGAATTAAAATATCTATTAATGAAGGCAGTAATGGAGGAACTGAGAAACACAAAAGACATATAGAAAACAAGTAGGAAATTGGCAGATGTAAATCCTACCACACTAATAATTACATTAAATGTAAAGGGATTAAACTCTCTAACTGAAAGCCACATGGGCTGCCAGCTCACATCTATCAATTTAACAGATTAACAATAAGTATTACTCAAAATTACAAAGAGCGTCAGGAATTCTTACACTGCTGATGGGAGTATAAATCAGAACTACTTTGGAAAACTGTTTGGAATTATCTAGTAAAGATAAAGATGGACCAATCTGATGACCCAGCAATTCAACTTGTAGTTGCACACACAATTGAAATACGTATACATGTGCATCAACCAACACATGTGCATAAACGATGATCACAGCAGCATTATCTGTAGAAGACAAAAATGGAAAACAACCCAAATGTACAATAAACAAAACATACTACCACTTCACACAACAACACAGATGAATCTCACTAACATAACATTAAGCAGAAGAAGTTAGACTCAAAAGAGTACATCGTGTATAATCCCACTGAGACAGGCAGAAAAAAACAGGTAAAACTATAGTGTTTAAGGATACATGTGTAAGTAGTAATTCAATACAGAAAAGCAATGGAGTGATTACCACAAAAGTCAGGATGCTGGATACTTCTGTTAAGAGGGTGGCTTCTGGGATGCTAGTAATGTTGTATTTCTAAAACTGGGTGGTAGTACATGGGCATGTGCTTTGTGGTAATTCCTTGGTGCATATGAATATGTATATATTTATAAATTTTTGTTTTGTACACTCACTTTTCTTTATGGGTGCTATATATCACAAATGCTTAAAAATGTTTAAGGCAGACTTAAGCAAAACAAAATATGTGAAACTATGTATCTAAAACACAAACTATAATCTCACCTCTAAAAAATGTTTAGCATTAATAAACAGTGACTCACCTAAACTTCTTAAAAAACACCATGGTTTCTGATATGGGAAAAAAAGGGAAATTATGATACTATATTCTATGCTGTGAATCCTGAGCTAGTTAGTTCCTAAAGAAGAGAAATACACTGACCCTAGTAGGCAGAGAAACAAATTTATCAGATTAGCCGGGTACAAAATGAAAAGATAGGGTAATGGTTCTGAGTGGCAGTGTCCTCCTTCTATCTTCCTCCCCAAACCAACCTCAGGCCCATGACATTTTTCACCACTATGTCCTCTCTTGAGGACAGATAAAAATGTTACACACACACACACACACACAAATTCCTTTCCATGAAGACACAAAACATTGTCCCAACAGAGGAGAAAACTGAGAAGCAAATACTACTTCACTTTCCGACACAACATTGTATACCCATCACTGAACCGGTTAACCAAAAAAATGGCCACTTACTTGATCAAGATTTGAAAGGCTGTTAGGATCCTGGCTCAGACCTTGGTACTGTCCCCTGAGTCTGTCACCAGCAGCTATTTTCCTAAACTTCTTCAGATCCACGACATACAATGCACTGGACAGAGAAAATCCATTTGTTATAACCATGGATTATGGCAGGAAAAGTAACTGCACTGATTAATGGAACAGATCACTAGGCAAACATTCTGGCTTCTCTTTGAAAAGGTAAGCTGAGGTCTACAGTGGAGCTCAGAGTCAGTCTGTGCTACTTCAAAGATGGCTAAGGAAGTTATTACAAAACCCATATTCTGGTACCACAAGCTCACTTTGTCACTGTTCTTTAAGTAATTGCCTTCCAAAGGAAATCATCTCTGACAAAAGATTCCTAGCAAATGTCAGCAGGTTTGGTAATAAAGACTGATAACCATTAGCCAAAGATATCCTGATGATGTCTTAAATGTTAGAGGAAAAAAAAAAAACCAACCAAGTGTTACAGTTCTTTTGGACCAAGAACATAAAGTACAATACTGAAATCACCACACCCCAACATTTTTCTCTACACATGCTGCTTCCTACATATCCCTCTACTCTCCAAATCACACTCTGCCCAGAGAAGATAATGTAGAAAAGCAACAAATGCCCAACAGATTCGTTCACTGCTTAACCTAGGAGTTCTAGGAATTTATCCTACAGATACACTTGAAATATACACAATTACATATTTAATTATTCACTACAACATTGTATGTCATAGGAAGACCATAAATAATATATATACTGGAATAATATGTTGATGTAAAAAGGAAAAAGGTCTCTCTCCACATGTGGACATAAAGTCTACTAGAGACATCAAGTAAAAAAAAGCAAGGCACAAAACTATAAATAAGATAGTATATATTTTGTGTAAAAAAGAAGTCACAGTTGTTTACCTAAGAATTAAGAAAGTCTGGAAGGACACACAGTAAATTAATAGAGGATTTTATCTGTTGTGGGAGTGGGAACTGGGAAGAAGAGAGACAGACGGGGAAGATTTCTTTTCACTGTGTATCGTCTATAATTTTTATTTTTGAAACACATTAATGTATTACCTATTCACAACTTTAAATATACAAAATTAATTTTAAAGACAATCAAACAACAGCATTAGAGGTACTCCTTTTTCAGTACCTGATGTGATACTTTCGCCCGGATAAGTGACTGGCCCAGTACCCTGACTTCCAGAACCTGTAGCCGTCCATTTCCCTGCGGCTATCACAGAAAGGAGTATAGCCGTAAGGAGCACCGTCCAAATTGAAGTCTCTTAACTCTTTCAAGTCTGTCCGTACAATCTGAAGAAGAGAGGATCACAGTCATTCGTTCAACAACCATGCAGACAGCAGGTTCCTGAAAATACGGAGGGGAGCTCAGGGGTCAGCGGCACAGGCAGGAGACCCCGCTCGAGCCTCGCTTCCTCCACTGATTAGGCTGACTGCCCTCACTAGCATGGTAAGACGCTTAGCCTAGTGCTTGGCACAGAGTATTATAAGCATTCAAAAAAAAAAAAAAAAGCAGAAATAAAACAAATGAATAATTGATACATTGCACAGCCTCTCTGTGACTCAGTTTCATCTAAAATGGAGATCTCACAGGGTTGCTGGGAGGATTACACAAACTAACGGGGAATGATGGGGAATGACGCCTGGCACACAGTAAGTGCTCAGCAAGGATTAAGTGTGATTATATTAGAACTAGGAAAGCGTGCTTCAGGTTGAGCCAGTTGTGATATAAGTGAGCCAGAGGGGGCAGAATTCCCAAGAGTTGGACAAAGCTTTGTCCAAGTGACTTGCACACATTACATCACTTCCATTCAGATGAGGAACTCAGGTTTCAGCCAGCTCAGGATAAGGAGAAAGGCTGTAGGGTAGAAGTATATTTACACTTTTTGAGTTTGTATGCTCTAAAATTTCTAAAATTAGAAATTTTAGGGGCTTCCCTGGTGGTGCAGTGGTTGAGAATCTGCCCGCTAATGCAGGGGACATGGGTTCGAACCCTGGTCTGGGAAGATCCCACATGCTGCGGAGCAACTGGGCCCGTGAGCCGCAACTACTGAGCCTGCGCGTCTGGAGCCTGTGCCCCGCAACAAGAGAGGCCGCGATAGTGAGAGGCCCGCGCACCGCGATGAAGAGTGGCCCCCGCTTGCCACAACTGGAGAAAGCCCTCGCACAGAAACGAAGACCCAACACAGCCATAAATAAATTAAAAAAAAAAAAAAAATTGTAATTTTCTAAAATTGTGTTCCTTTTAATTAAGTCAAATCTTGACAGCAGGATGACCTCCTGAAGAGTTCCACGTTCTCAAGGCCACCTACTTGCACTTCCTCTCTCTTACCCTTGTCAGTAACTTCTAGCTTTGGGGCAAATAATTGGCGATGATGGCAAGCACTGTGTTAAACTGATGAATTTTCCAACTGTCAGTTTGTATGTTAAATGAACTAAATTTAAGATACAAAACTGCATACACAATGCAATCACAACTATGTAAAAGAGGCAACAGGAAAAAAGATGAAAAGGAGATATGTCAAATGCAAATTCTAAAAGTGATCACATCTGGGTGATACATTTCCATATACTCTAAATAATGTAAACTAAGCATGTATTTTTCCATAATTGGAAAGATAAAATCATTTAAAAAAGGAAAGGAAGCCCAATGCCTTTCATACAAACTGCTGAAGCCCAGTCTTCCAGAGCTTACCTGATCGGCATCCACAAACAGGAACTTGTCAACAACCAGCGGGAAGAGCACATCCAGGAAGAGGATCTTGTAACCCCAGATGATACGCTGTTTCTCAGTCTGCTGATGAAGCCACCGGGGCCATTTGTACTGAACAAGCTCATATTGAAAACTGTACTTGTTTGCCATATAAGGTATAAACTCCTATTATTAGACACAGGGAACAACAATCATTTACTTTGATTAAGAAAAACAAGTAAGTCAACCATCCACGATTATGGCACAAGTACAACACATTTACCATATCAGTGGTCTAACGAGGAAATGTGACCCTGACTCACTCGTGACTACATAAAACAATACATATAAACTTTTGTCAAATCCCCATTTTTTTATGGCTTCTCATCACCACGTGAGATGACAGAAATCTTTAAGTGAAGGCTTTTAGATAATTTATGTGTGTGTGTGTGTGTGTGTGTGTGTGTGTGTGTGTGTGTGTGTATTTAAGGGAAATGGACTTTATCTGTCGAAACTTGATTTCAGTAAAACATTTTTTTGAGCTTGATTTTAAGCCTCTCTCACCACTAGGTCTAGCCCGGGGAATGACACAGCAAACCCAAGTACTCTGAACAAGGTTGCTGCCATTAAGTCTTTCAGATTCTACATGTAAGTACTTTCAGGGGACCAGAAGTGAATCACTTCTCTCGGAGAGATATTACTGAGTACATTAAAAGCTGCTTGAAGAAGAAGAACAACAACAACAAAGATGCAAATAAATCAATTTAGATGACAAACACTAACTGATATAAAGCGGAAAACTTTCCAAGCGTGTTTTTGTTTTGCACAGATGATCCTTTACTTCCACAGATCACTGGATAGTTGTTCATGACAGAACTAACCATCCTTCTCACTGGAAACCTGCACTGTGCTTTCTAATTAAACAAGGACATGCACACTCAGAGGAGGAATGTTACTCCATCAAAACAAAAGATACAGACTCTCCTCCTATGTTATCCAAGCTTCAAACAAGTCACAATTTTGTGTTCAGTTTTATAACAACTACTCCCCCCAAACAGACCAGTCTGGAAGAATAATCAACATAGAATTATGCGGGTGAATTAGGGTAACCAAATACAAGGAAAATTTTTAAATTATACAGATAACGTAGAAGTAGCAAAAAGTATATTACACTGTACATATCTCCTTAATAAGAATATTTTCCTTTTCAAAGCCTGAGGAACAAACCTTAAACGTGGGGGACAAATAATTCTTCAAGAACCAGAATTTCACAGGAGTCTTGGTATTCTTCAGTACTGATAGCATCATTATGCTGTCAAACAAAAGCAAATAATAATAATTGTCCAAATCTTTTCAATCTCAACAAAACCAAGGAGAGTCCATCAAGAGACCACTCAGTGTTCTTTGTGGCAGAGCTAACCGATGGGTCAATTAGGCAAAGAGAGACCCTGAGTAGGGGACAATGGAAAACTGCCCTTATTCATTTTTACAGCGTTATCACTGGATGGGAAAGAAGGACTACTTATTACCTATAGTAATATACCGAACTGATAAAGGCACATGTTTTAATTACGTTACAGCTTTAAATAAACTGCTTCATGAACTGACACGTTAGTTAGGGTACAAATGAATCCTGGAGGCTGTGCTTAGCTGACAACATCACGCTAAAAAGAAGCTGGAAAAGCCCGGCGGCTCTGTGTCAGGGCACTGCCCCCCACGGCCTGGACAGGGCCTGCCAGGGAGGAGAGCGGGGCGAGGTAAGGGGACAGCAAGTGGTTACAGCTTCAGGATTCCCTACTTTGGAAACAAACGAAAGCAAATTTTGAGTCAAGGAATTTAATTAAATTCAGTTGTTATTGACATCTGACATTACTATTCTAGGTCAGATATTATTTCTTGGGAATATGAGGGCTAAACATGAGTAAAATGACATCTTGATTAGCTGCTATACTAGATTTGTAGTGGAAAATTACAAGGAAAAAGAACCTTGGCATTAGGAAGTTACTCTCAGGCAAAGGCCTTCCCGACCACTGACAACAGGCGCCCTGAGGGCCGTCCCCCTGGCGACCGCTGTGTCAACCAGCCCAAGCCTGTGCCTCTCCTCTGCTCTGGCTCTGTGACCTCAGGCGAATCCTTCCAACCTCTGAATCTCAGACTGTCTACAGAACGGAATTAAGATCCCTCCTGGCTCTAACATCCTATGAATCTTCAGAAGGCAGGTCCATGGCCCTATTCCACCTCTATTCTCTATGTTAACCTCCTAATTTCTGGTTTAAGCGATGCTTGGTGGACAGTTAAACACCATTCTTTATGATGTGTGCACAGTGATACTGAAGTATGTTTACAGCCTTGTAATAGGTACACAGATGCATTTATCTCCCCTTCATGAGTCTGGCTGGATCAAAACAAATACAATTAAATGTGGTAATCCAGTCACAATCCTTAGAGTGTGTCAAATACACAGAAGTATAACAGGCAGAATCCCATGAAACACGTACTCCCTAAATAAGAATCCTGTAACAAATTCATGCATATATTCTGAAATAACATGACTAACCGAAGAAATCTTTCATAGAGATGACCAGATGCGACAGAGAAAATATTAATTATGTCATCTTTCTCCTGTTTCACTTCCTCAGTCTTCTGTCCTCCTGTAAAGCCCCTATAACAAGAAAGGTAAGAACAAGAACACTTGAAGCGCTGGTGCAGACACACTGCCCTTTAAGGGGAGAGGGAAGGAGACGCTGCTTCCCATCCCTGTTCCCTCCCGAGAGCGCAAGGCCGGCAAAAGCAGCTGCCCAACGAGAGGGAGGCTGCCCACAGGGCCTCGTGTAGCTTCAGGAGAAGACTGGACGCAGGCTAGGCCACCCAACGCAAGACATGCAATGGAAGGTTAACTGAGCAATTACCACTCAGCCCTCCGAACAGCAGGCAAAATCCAACAGCAGTCAAGAACCAGGGCACAGAAGTCACCCCACCATGAGGGGACGCTGACCTCTTTCAGTTAATCAGTGGGAAACACTCATCTACTCTAAGCACAAGTGCAACATTTGGTTGCACAGAGCAGAATCTGAAAAGCCCAAACAGGATTATTATACTCAAAAGGGAGGGATGGTGCTTATATATCAGTTTTTCCGTAAAAACATTACTTCTTTATGATGCCAGTTTACCATTTGAAGGAGTCCCAAAATCCAGATTCATTCTCATTAGTTCCGTCGCTCAGCAAGTCTTCATTCACCATGTCTGCCTTCTTCTGAACCTGCAATCAGTCACACGTGATGGATCTGATTCCCCCTACTGGGTCTAATAGGCATTAGACAGATCTTCACCAGACGCATACTGTGAATACTGTCAACACCAGGGAGGGAATGATCCTGCCAGCAGGTACAATCCGCCCCGAGTCCAGACGTATTCAACAAACTGCGCTCATCATATCACATTAAAGTCTTAAGTGAGGAGATAGCAACCTCTTTTAATTAGACAATAACTGTTTTCGGTTTGAAAAACGGGCAGAGAACCTTATGGTCTGAGTAAAATCAGAAGCACAATTCAGCAAGCTAACCGCTAGTTCTAGGGAAAGAGGGCAGCACACACGAGCTCTAACTGTCAGGAAGAGTCATCTCATGTGACAGCCTTGCATCAGGGCTGACTAGTACAAACAGGGGTCGAATCTTCTCGACAGCACAGGGATCATTTTTCTGCTCAACCGTGTGTCATCTGCTTTCGATTTTACTGTGTATAATGATTATTTATCCCATAATACCTTTTACTTGAATTTAAGGCACTAGGAACTTCAAAATTCTGAGAACAGAAAGCAGAAGTGAAAATAAATTAAATAAGGCTACCATTTATTATTGGTGTTGAAATTCTCATTGGCATTCTTTCCAATCTTCTGAGAATAAAATCATGAATAACAATGTGAACTGTGGCTGTACAAGCAAAGCAGTATCTATGAAAACATCTTACGTAAAACGAGACTTGTACTGCTCACTGAGATAACCCAAAAGGGGCAATCTCTCAGGTGAAGAAAGCCACAAACTCATACTTACAGAAGACATTTTGCATTTCAAGCGCGTTCCTATAAACGCTACAGTAGAATTCCAAAGGTGAATTAAAGTCTTGGGCTGGTTTCTTTTTCCTTCAGCTTTACTGAGAGGTAATTAACAAATAACACTTGTAAATGTAAGGTATACAACGCGATGACGTGGTATGGGTATATATTGTGAAAGGATCAGCACAATAACGGCACTATTTCTGGAGTTAACACATTCCATCACCTCACGTGGTTTGGGGCTGGTTTCAAGATACGTATTTTTACATAATAGCTACGAAATACCAAGTTACTGCTGCTTTTACCAACTTTAATAGAGTGGCTGCCTTAATATTCCAAACTCACCTTCACTTTAATAATTTTGCTCTTGAAGTTGTTGAGGACAACGACCACTTCATCAGCATCAGGTGGAGAGTCTGTACCGTCGTGACTGAGAAAAGAAAGGAAGAGAGGAAGACAGGTATCACAGATCACAGGTCTCAACATGCAGTAAGTGGTCTGATATCAACCCCCCATATTTGTCCATCATCTTTATCATAAAGGAGATTTTTCTGAACAAATTATCTTCTCACAATCCGCAGGAAACCCCTTCAAGCTACGCAGAAGCACTTGTCAAAATCTCTATCCGTACACGTTGAGTATGCCAATCGGTCACAGCCCGAACTTCCTTCCTGAGTTCCTCTTGCAACGACCTTCCACAGAGTGAGAGGCTCCCAGTGCTGGCAAGCACACGATGAGCACGGAACCACTGTCTGTGTTCACAAGGTCTGAGCCAAGCACGGCGCCCTTCGATAAAGGAGCACCTGACGGCCTGGGCCCCTGCACCGTCACCGGAGACGCATCACTACTGCTCTGTAGTGGGCAAGTCGCAAGACATGGCTCTACTTCAGAGTTTTGTAAACGCTTCTGCTCTGTCCTTCCTGGGGGCACACAGCCAAGCCTAGGCCCTGCACTCAATCTGGCGCCCCTCCTCTGGAGGAAGAACTCTAACGAGCTCTGTCTGCAAGCAGACAGGGCAGAGGAGGAAAAACTGAAAATAGTACTTCCCTACTAATCAACTGTAATGCCTAAAATTACCAGTCACCAAATTTTAAGGTGATAACTACAGAAAGCCACGACAGAACATGAATTCACTGGATTCACTGTCATCCAGCAGAGAGCAAAGTTCTCGGGCAAAGGCGAGCTCCTGACAGGGAGCATGAAACATTCCAGAGCCTGGGACGCACAGGAGGAAGAGAGCCCGCAACCGTGAGGTGCTGGCCACCGTAGGAGGACTGGCCAGGAAAAGGGCACACAGCAGGGACGGAGTTCAGAAAGACAACACATAAGCTTTTGGGGAAAACATTAATAGACGAAAACCCTACTATGTACAGTGAAAATTTTACTATAATACAAAAATCTTCTACTTTCTTGGTAAGAAATATGCAGAAATCCACATAGCTCTCATGTGGGTCAGAAAAGACTATGAAGCTACGATGAAGACATAACAGGATGATGTTTTCAAATAAACTCTCATGGAAATCATTCCCGAAATGAACTGGCATGAAGTCTTCTCACATAGCTTAAGGCTAATTTAAACTGTGTTAAGCAGAATTTAGATCACACCTTTTTAAAAGGCAGTACAATTTTTTTAAACTAACAGTCACTTGTAGCAAACCTTAAAGCAAAAAGCAGGCTACCGATGATGCTCTGGGAGTACTTCTGCAGCACCTCAGGCCTGGAAAGACAAGTGCTCGCACCAAGGTTCCATGGCCAAAGCTCACATGTCTTGTCAATCTGCAGCTCACTCAGGGTAGAGAAATATACTATCCAGGGTTGAAAAGTCTGACTGTTCTTCATTTCTTTTCTCCTTTCTTGAAATGACTCACTTTCTCATCTGCCTATGGTTTTCATCACAGTGACAGAATGATTTGATCCTGGGATACTGTTAGCACGAAAGAATGACCAAAGAGTCAAACTTGACTGTATATACTGTTAGTATTTACACTGCTTGTTATCCAATTATACCCTGACAAGTCTCCCACATTTAATTTCCTAGAAAAGCACCATTTCATCACACATACAATTGCAAATTAAATTCTTATTGCCTGGGTAATTGCCAGTGCAGTATTCAATTCAAGCTGATTCTCATTGCAGAATGTTCTAAAAAAAATGTACCTGCATCACTTAATCCTACCTGTAGATTCTATAAATGTCTTCAGAACGTCCCTTCCTTAGTCTGAGAATCCAAGCTCCTGGGTTGGCTTTTAACTGAAAGTAGCCCTAGGACAAGAAGACAAATTTTAGTGCTCTTAAAAACATCAAAATGCTGTTTCTGAGGGACAGTTATTTCTTTTTCTGAAATATCAGTCACCTTTATTTTAAATAAGATGGTTAACAAACGAATGCAACTCTTAAAATCTACATATTAGAAACACTAGCAAAATACTGGCCCGTCAAGCCAAGAAGCCTGCCCTTTAGCTGTACTTCAGTGAAGAAGCAATGCATGATGTGTGAATAAGCTTCAAATCCCAAAAAGAAAAAGAGAAAGAAGGGAAAAACGCTGTCGGCTCACAAGCAATACTTTTTCAGGAGCCAATCTGGTTAGAGTAGAATATTCTAGCATGTTTTCTTTTAAGTTGTCATGTAATTCCAATCTACAAGTTTAACTAAACTGCTGATTTTTTTTTTTTTAACAAATTTATTTATTTATTTTTGGCTGCGTTGGGTCTTTGTTGCGGCACACAGGCTTTCTCTAGTTGCGGTGAGTGGGGGCTACTCTTCGTTGCGGTGTGCAGGCTTCTCATTGTGGTGGCTTCTCTTGTTGTGCAGCACAGGCCTAGGTGTGTGGGCTTCAGTAGTTGTAGCATGCGGGCTCAGTAGTTGTGGCTCGCGGGCTTAGTTGCTCCGCGGCATGTGGGATCTTCCCGGACCAGGGCTCGAACCCGCGTCCCCTGCATGAGCAGGCAGGTTCTAAACCACTGCGCCACCAGGGAAGCCCTAAACTGCTGATTTTTATATTGACCAAATTCAGTCCATCCTGAATTTTAATCTCCCTCATGTTCAGAATGCTAATTGCTCTATCATAAATTGCAGTGCCCAAATTAACATGACTGAGTATCACCACCGGATGTACTGATTGTTTACCAGATTAGCCATAACAATAGTGTCCACGATGACTGGCTTGGCTGAAGTTCCTAAGGTAAACTGCAGTCCCCGTGGGGGCTGGCCAGTGGTGACGTCATAGCAGTGACCTTCCAGTAACAGGTACTCCAGCTCGTACTCAGCAGCCACTACGCTGTCCACCTGCAATATCAAAATTAAATCACTTGAAGACCACTCAGCAATAAAAAGAAACAAACTACTGATACATGCAACAACATGGATGAATCTGAAATGCATTATGCAAAGTGAATGAAACCAGACATAAAGGGCAACATACCGTATGATCACATTTATAAAAAATTCAATAAGAGGCAAAACTATAGGGATAAAAAGCAGATCAGCTGTTGCCTGGGGCCAGGGGGAGGAGGAGGGGTTACCTGCAAAGGGGCATGAGAGAACCTTTTGGAGTGATGGACATGCTCTGTATCTTGATTGTGCTGGTAGTTAACAAGAGTACACAACTTTAGAAACTACGGTGGGGTGGAAGGAGAGTCAGGAAAAAGGACACAGAAAAAAACAATAAGGAGATTACTCCTAAAGTACAGAGAGGATAAGATGCTCATCTACAAGAGTAGTACTGGGAAAAAAGCATGTAAGATGAAACTGCCAAATGAGTGAACAGATCTAAAAGCAAATAATGGAGAAGACAGATTAAACAATCCTACAAGGATTAGCTCATACGAGAAAAGAGAGAAACATCAGAGAGCAATGCAAATTCATCTTGGCCTTTGGAACGTAGCTGAAAATATTGCTATTCTAAATGCAAGTGTCCAAGATGAATTTAATGGCTCCATAATGGCATAAAACCATTCACGTTCTGCACCGACTGCCTAAATTATTGCTAATTTCTTGCAGAAAATAGGATACAACTACAAAGTCTTAGGGCAGCTTGGCTTTAGCTAATTAAAGAGTTTCTATCCCAGGCTAGTTCAGGCTTGGTTTTATAACCCTACCTAATCCTAACAGTGAACTACTTGGAGCTTAACATGTTATTGCAATACTAAATTCCAAAAGTATAATAATAAGAGCTAAGAGGGAAACCTCCACATGCTCACAAGTCTCAGGCTCTGTATTTTCAGTGGAATGCAGAGAAACTGGAGGAAGCCTAAGAAAGAGGAGTAAAAACTCTGGGAGATACGGAAGAAACCTACTTTGCTTTTGTTTTTTTGTTTTGGGTTTTTAACAAATATTTATTATTTATTTGGCTGCACCTGGTCTTAGTTGCAGCATGCAAGATCTTCGTTGCAGCGTGTGGTAACTTCAGTTGCAGCAGGCGGGATCTTTTTTTTTTTAGTTGCGGCATGCAGGATCTAGTTCCCTGACCAAGGATCAAACCCAGGCCCCCTGCACTGGGAGCACGGAGTCTTAACCACTGGACCACCAGGGAAGGCCCTGCAGGAAACCTGCTTTGCATTTGATCTATACTTCTGTGCACTGTTCTTTAGTGCTTTGTGTGGTCTCTTCAACAAGAGTTGGTTCCTCAAGGGTTCCCTATTTGTTAAAAATATGGTGTGTACGTATGTACACATACACACACACGTGCGTGCACACTCTCTTTCTCTCTCTCTCCCTGCCACCAACTTAGTACCTAAGGGTTTCTACTTAAAGAAACTAGAGTTATTCAATCTCATGATAAGAGGGCTGCTAATTACTTTGGTAACTATCTTCAAGTTTCCAGTCTCCCAATTCCCAAGAAGAGAGAACCAGAAAACAGGCTTCAATTGTAATAAGAGATATTTAAGGCAGACACAGAGACAAATGTTTTTAAAAAGGAAGAAGGCTCTGAGGCACCATAAGCTCCCTGGAAGTAAAGACCATGTCTTTTAATTCCTTTGTTAATACACTCTGAGCTAGGTGTAGAGTGAGGGCTGGGAAGAGACATCAGTGAAATGAAATTGCACTATCTTTGAAAATGGATTAGGGGAAAAGGACCACTTACCTTAGAGACTTCAAATACAGTTATATGGAAATAAATGAAACAGAGAACAGAAAAACAATAAAGAAAAACCAATGAAACCAAAGGCTGGTTCTTCGCAAATATCAACAAATGGAGACAAACTTTTAGCTAGACTGACCAGGAAAAAAAAGAGAGAAGAACCAACTTACTGAAATCAGCAAGGATAAAGGAAACATCACTATTCAATAAAAAAGACTATAAGAAAATGCTATGAATAACTATATGCCAACAAATTAGATAACCTAGATAGAATGGATAAATTCCTAAGAGACGCAAACTTTGAAAACTGACTCAAGACAAAATAGAAAATCTAAACAGACCTACAACAAGAGATTGAATCAGTAATTTAAAAATTTTCCAATCAGGCAAGAAAAGTATATAAAAGGCATCCAGATTGTAAAGAAAAAGCAAAACTCTATTTGCAGATGACACGATCTTATACAGGCTTGTACACTAAGAACTACAAAACACTGTTCGAAGAAATTAAAGACCTATATAAATGGAAAGACATCCCATTTTCATGGTTCAGAACACTTAATATTGTTAAGATGGCAATCTCTCCAAATTCATCTAGGGATTTAATGCAATCCCTATTGAAATCCCAGCAGCCTCTTCTGCAGATATTAACAAGCCAATTCCAAAATGCAAAGAACCCTGAATAGCCAAAACTGTATTGAAAAAGAAGAACACAACTGGAAAACTCACACTTCCTAATTTCAAAACTTACTACAAAGCTACAGTAAATAAGACAGTATGGTACTGGCCTAAGGACAGACACAGAGACCAATGGAATAGAATTCAGAGCCCAGAATTAAACCTTCACATTTAGGGTTAACTGATTTCTGAAAAAGATGTAAAGACCATTCAACGGGGGAAACAATAGGTTTCTAAAACAAATGGTGCTGGGGCAACTGGATATCCACATGCAAAGAATAAAGCTGGAACTCTGCCTCACACCATATACAAAGACTAACTCAAAATGAATCTAAGAAGTAAAATGTAGGAGTTTTAAACTGTGAAAGACCTAGAAGAAAACACCGGAGTAAATCCTTGTGACCTAGGATTAAGCAACAGTTTCTTAGCTATAACTCCAAAAGCACAAGCAACAAAAAATAGGTAAATTAGACTTCATGAAGATTAGAAACTTTTGTGCTTCAAAGGACGCCATCAAAAAAGTGAAAAGACAACCTGTAAAATGGGAGAAGATATTTGTAAAGCATGTATCTGACAAGAGACTTGCATCCAGAATATATAAAGAACTCTTACAATTCAACAATTAAAAGACAAGCCAATTTTTAAAAACAGGCAAAGGATCTGAATAGACATTTCTCCAAAGAAGATACACAAATGGCCAATAAACACATAAAAAAATGTTCAACATCATTTGTCATTAGGACAGGAATGAAAAATGATGCAGTCACTTTGGAAAACAGCTTGATAATCCCTCAAAAAGTTAAACATAAAATTACCATATGATCCAGCAATCCCACTCCTAAGTATATACCCAAGAGAAATAAAAGTGTATCTACAAAAACTTGTACACATATGCTCATAACAGCATTATTCATACTAGTAAAAAAGTAGAAACAACCCAAATGTTTATCAGTGAAATATAAATAAATAAATAATAAATAAAATGTGTGTATCCATACAATGGAGTACTATCTGGCAATAAAAAGGAGTGAAGTACTAATACATGCCAAAACATGAATGAACCTTGAAAATAATTTACGTGAAAGAAGCCAGTCACAAAATATATGACTCTATTTAGGTAAATGTAATAGAACAGGCAAATCCATAGAGAAAGAAAGTAGATTAGTGGTTGCCAGGGGCAAGGGGAATGGGGAGTGGTTACTTATGGGTATGGAGTTTTTTTTAGGGGTGATGAAAATATTCTAAAATTAGACAGTGGTGATGGATGCACAACTCTGTAAATATACTATAACTACTGAACTGTACACTTTAAAAGGGTGAATTTTATGGTATGTGAATTAGATCTACTAGGCTGTTATTTGTAAAAATACAATTATACCCGAACACTACTGTCTCAGAAGCCCACCTAGACTGTGGTCCAGTCTGTTCAGTCAGAGACTACCACCACTACATCTTCAACAGGCTTTGCATGTGGTTAGACACTGGGAAGCAAAGATATTCTTACCTCTTCTAAGTAAATGTTATCAAGGTCATACGGCGTTCTGACAGACTCTACCATCCAACTCTCAGGTGTGTTCAAGTTCAGAGTGAACAGAGGAGACTGTGGCATATCCAAAAATTTTGCTATTGGACCCTTAGCAAAGCTATTGTCTGAAGTAAAAGAAATCTCTGCTTCCAAGACATAACGGTAAAAGCTGAAATGGAAAAGAAAGATGTGAATTTTCTTTCAATGCAACCACAGTCCTTGAGCTTATATGCATCCACACAGGTAAACAACTGGCTTAAGACAAACTGGATTTGGAAGGGCTTCCTTCCAGACTGAGAAAAGTGTTTCCAAAACTACCTCTTGACCTAACTGTACGTCCTGTGGTTCTTGCAGACGGGAGAGGAGAGCAGGGGAGGTGGGGCTGGGAGGGGAGGTCCTTCCTTCCTGCCCTGTTGGGGGGTGGGGGGATGGGGGCAGCCACTACTGGAGTCACAAGCATGTCCTGAGCACTTGCCTCCCCTGAGCACTTGCCTCCCCTTGGTGAAAGAAACTCACTTTCCGCTCTCTCAAAAACAAAGTCCTAAGTGGTGGCTGAGTTCTCGGGCGCGCCCTGAAAACACTGTATGCAATCATTTAAACATTGCTCCTATCCGAGGATAATGGTGAAAGCTGGAACCCTTCCGTCACTTTCAAACACAGCTTCAATTCACTCAGAATCTAACCTATAGAAGCCAGCGCATTCGCAAGGTGGCAATTTACCACAGTCCCCAGATGTGCTACACTATTACTACTGACTGCTTTCCAGGCGACCTGTTTCACAAATGACCATTCCAAAGCTCAGAGAGTATGCAGATAAGCCTGCCTTCCTTTCAAGATACATGCAAATGAGCCACATACATTCCAACTTAGAAATGACTGCTCTTCTAAGAAGAAGAAGTATAGACAAGTGTCTTTCTACACCACAGCGCATTTTAACGTAAATTTAATAGCTACATTGATTCAAATGTTTTTAGAGAATTATGTAATTCTGACCAAAACAAAAAAAAAGGAAAGTAAACAAACCACAGGTGCAAGTGGCCTGGGTTAATTCCATTTTTTTTTTTTTTTAATTTATTTTTGTCTGCATCAGGTCTTCGTTGCTGTGCGCCGGCTTTCTCTAGTTGCGGCGAGCAGGGGCTGCTCTTCCTTGCGGTGCTCAGGCTTCTCATTGCAGTGGCTTCTCTTGTTGCAGAGCACGGACTCTAGGCACGCGGGCTCAGTAGTTGTGGCTCACGGGCTTAGCTGCTCCACGGCATGTGGGATATTCCCGGACCAGGGCTCGAACCTGTGACCCCTGCGTTGGCAGGCAGATTCTTAACCACTGCGCCACCAGGGAAGTCCCTAATTCCACCTTTAAATGCTCCCACGCTCACACTAAGTTCTTAGAACTTTTGATTAGTTCTTAGAAATTTAGGAAAACTGAACTTCAAAATAAGTGATTTGTTTCAAACATGAGGTCCATATATAAACCCATTTGATCCTTGACATTCAATTTCAGCTTTCAGATTGAGTGTAATTTTTTCCAGTGGTTGATTTCTTAACCAGTTTGTTTTACCTTTTTAAAGGCATGTCGGAAAGTTTAGATTGGCAGTTCATAAATACTCTTAGATTCATGTTGATCAGCTGAGTTAAAACCTAAAAGAGCAAAGCAGATGACAAAACATAAAAATTTTCCCTACAAAGTGACATTTGAGATACAATATCTACATTGTCTCTTCAGAAATGTATCGACACTAAGTTAGGAGAGAGAACATTTCTTAATATCTCAAGCAAAAATACAAAGATAATAAATGTTATAAAGTCTGCACTGGATAAATCCCTAGAAATCACAGCTCTAGTGCACAATCTAAATCACACATACATATCACGTGGACAAAAACATGGGAAATAGGTCATTGCAAATAACTGCTCCCCACATATGTGGGGAAGCAAGACAGGCAATGGATATAGCTGTCTACACAAGGAAGAGTTTAAAGGTTCATCAGTGCAGCTTACAGACTATCATAGGACAAAACACATACAAGTACCCACAAAAAAGGTTAACTGATTATACTTCAATAAAACTTAAAAAAAAAACAAAACACAACTCAAAAAAAAAATTGAGGCAACTATATTTTTGGCAGAGTTCTTTTAATTTTTTTTAAATTGCAATATCTTATATCTAAAAGACATTCTGCAGGGAATTCCCTGGTGGTCCAGTGGTTAGGACTTGGTGCTTTCATTGCTGAGGGCCCGGGTGCAATCCCTGGTCAGGGAACTAAGATCCCACAAGCCGTGCGACGCAGCCCCAAAAAAAAAGACACATTACAAAAAACAATGCTAGTTATAAGAAAGGAAAATGATAAAGCAGAATGCTTTTACCTTTTTTACTCTTCGCCACTATAAAGTATGGCAAAAATAAATTTAATTCAAAGACATTTTGCTCTGAATAAAGATAATTTTTTTTCTTAATTACATGAAGTAATCAACCAAACTTGTACCTACTTTCAGAGGTTATAAAGTTGTTTTCAGAGCCATTACTAATCTTTATGAAAACATCTGCTCTGCCCAAGATGCCCTATAGCACTTTCCAATGCCCTTTAAAGATAACTAAGGGAAAACAATGCTCGCAGAGAATCTCAGGGTATGGGACCACTTCCAGCAAATACGATGTGACACAGATGACGGAAACTGCCTCTGCAGTTGTCCCTACCAAAAGCAACGGGGCAAGTCTCTGCGCTTCTCTGGTGACAGGGTCAACGACGGCCACGACATCAAAGTACGTCTCCCCTTCCTTTGGCCTCAGTTTAATTGCACTACAGAGATCAAAAAGATAAAACATTAATCTGGAGGCAAACAGGAAACAGTTGATTTCTTTGGGGGGGGATGGAGTGGGGAGACGACACATCCAACACAACCAATCAGCCCTCTTAACATTTCAAAAAAACTTTAGATCTAAAACAACAAGGTTACATGGTGGTCAACTATGTGATTACCTCTACCACAAAGTTTAAAAACCCTCTAAAAGCTTCTGATGTTTGTTTTTGACAGTTACATTATGCCAATTTTTATTTCTTGGCAAGAAGGTTATGAGGAGAGAAGAAATTGACTTTTTTAAATAGTAAAAGGAACATAAGAATGTTACAAAAACTTGCAAAAGAGTGAAAAAGGAAATAAATAATCATAAAATCTCACCATCCCAACTCAACCACTTTGTGGCATATTTCTACATAGTCTTCCTTAAATGCCTATGTAAAGATGAGATGCACCTACAGGATATCAGCAATTTTATAATGATTTCATTCCTTCCCCCAAAAGTTTCTTATAAAGATTTTTCCATGTTGTTACACATCAATATCCTGAATAAGAAATAATCTTCGATTTACCAAGTGAACCTGCTGTCGTTTACTCAAGCTATTCCTTATTGCTGGACATTTACTTACTTACTTATTTATTTTTAACATCTTTATTGGAGTATAATTGCTTTACAATGGTGTGTTAGTTTCTGCTGTATACCAAAGTGAATCAGCTATACGTATACATATATCCCCATATCTCCTCCCTCTTGCGTCTCCCACCCACCCTCCCTATTCCACCCCTCTAGGTGGACACAAAGCACCGAGCTGATCTCCCTGTGCTATGCGGCTGCTTCCCACTAGCTATCTATTTTACATTTGGTAGTGTATATATGTCCATATTGCTGGACATTTAGATGCCTTTCAACCTGTAAAGAACTTCTCACATCCAGTTTTTTTCACACTTGGAAATTTCTTGAGAATTAACATAGTCCTAGACATGGGATTACTGAGTCATAATGACACAAATATTTTTGTGGCTAATATGTCTCGTCAACCACATTTCCTGAAGAACTAAACAATTTTACAAAGCCAAGAAATGAACTTCACTACATCTTGTCAGCATTACGTTATACAATTTTTCTGTCTGTTCATAGTTAAGTGAAAAAGGACAACTCCTAGGATTTCTGGGGAGAACACGCATTTCCCCACATGCAATTTCTAGTTACATGGCCTCCTTCTAAAGCCACTTTGACTTAGGTGGCTTAAGAGAAGCAGGAGCCTCTGATACATTTTAAAAAGGAATAAACTTGAAAGGATTTAAAAATACATCCAATTTTCCCCAAACATTAATTGCTTAATCAATGCTTATCTTTGTAACACTATTTTAATGTGGTTTTGAAATTAATCACCACTTTTATGCAAAAACATTTACCCAGTGGGATGAAAACAAAAGTTCAAAACAGAACATAATAACTAATAAAACTGGGTAAACACAGTTTAAATGGGAATGAAGGTTATTTCAAATCTTAACTGTTTTGGAAATAACCATCAGAATAGCTTTGTGACTGTACTGCAACACATGCTTTCAATTTGATATTAATAATTCCAGCTACCAATAATTATTCCAATACATTTTTTTTACTCTAATACAGCTGTTCTCAAAGTATGGCTCCAGACTAGCAGCATGAGCTTTACCCAGGAATCTGTAAACAAACAAATTGTCAGGCCCCAACCCAGACTTGCTGAACCAGCAACTCTGGGGGTAGGTCCAGCAATCTGCGTTTCAACAGACTCTCTAAGTAAAAGCCAAAGTATAAGAGCCGCTGCCGTCAGATAACTTGGACCTCTGTGGTACTCTAGAATCTAGAAGGAATAGTGCATTAGAGAACAGCATTATACAAACTCTCCCAAAGGAAACGAGAAGAGGGGTCCCAAACAGTCCTCTAGAGCACAGAGTGTGGGTCAGGCCCCTAAGCCTGGCTGGTTTGGGGTAGAGCTCTGTACGGCATACCCATGTCCTGAGCCAGTGCTCTAGGTGACCCACAACAGACATCCTCAGAAACTGACCCTGTAAGGTCTTTTAACCACCCCCGCATCTCTGCAGTAAAAAAGAGGGCAAGACAAACACCAAGAAAAGAGGAATATTGGTGTGGAAATGGAGAACAATATAAACTGACAACACGATGTTTAAATACACTTGCTGTATTCATCAGAGAAAAGACCAGAATAAGGCTGAAAGTGACAGACACAGAAGCAACATTAGGGGAATCACCCACATTTTTGAGAGGTGAGTAGAGCAAACGTCAAGGAACCCAGCGCTTCGCCAATCTTAAGGTACGCAGGAGTCACCTGGGGGATCCTGTTACAACAAAGATTCTGATTCGGGAGGTCTGGGCGGCGGCCAGAGACTCTGCCTTTCCAACAAGCTCACAGACAGTGCCCTGTTCCATGGACCACACTTTCAGGGAAAGGGTATACATAACCAGTAATTCAGACTTCTTGTTTCTTGCGTAAATAAGAAACTTCTGACTTAAGTATAACAAACACTCATTTAACTAACACGACCCCAATAAAAATAACTTCTCTAATTGAAATTTGTATCATAATAGAATTTGTAATTAGGACATTTTAATTATATATGACTCATGGAGAAAACGATGTGCTGAACAGGGAAGAGGTCTTGCTCAGGTCTTGGCTATGATAGGCAAACAAGACGGCAGGTCAATTAGGAATGTTTCCTGTGGTAGTAACCAGACCATGTCACTTCCTGAAACCATACAGAGTAAAGAGAGGATGGTGCTAGGGGGCAAAATCCAACCAGGGTGATTATTAGCAAGGAGCCACAGCCAGTGAGAAAGGAGAGGATCTCCATTCCAGCCTGGAATCATCACTTCAAATTTTATCCCCACAAGGACTGGCTGTGAGAAAGCACAGGTCAATTAAACCAAAGTCCAATTTACTCCAGACTAATTAAATCAGAATCATAGAGGAGCAGGATGCAGGCTTCTGCATCTAAAGCCTCCCTGGTGATCCTAAGGTGCAATCAGGATATACACTTTCCTGGATACATCAACTGTAGACATTCTTCCTCAAGACAAGTTAACCTTAAATCTAATCAAGAGAGAACAACCCAGACTGTGGGACATTCCACAAGACAACTGGCCTGGACGCTTAAAAACGTCAATGTCATAAAAGACCCAAAAAACCCCCAAAACAAAAATAAAACCCCAAAACTGTTCTAGCTTAGAAGAGACTAGAGACACAACAACTGACTGCAATGTGTGATCTGGACCAAACAAGCAAACAGCTGTAAAAAGTCATTACTGGGCATCGGAGAAATTTGAAAATGGACCGGTATTACATAATATTACTTTATCAAGGTTAGACTGCTGAGGTATGCTTAACAGTACTATGGAGATACTCCCAGTACTCAGGAGATATATGCCGAAGAATTTAGGCATGATATATAATGACGTCTGCAACGTACTTTCAAATGGTTCCCCAAAAATGTGAGTGCATGTATGTCTGTATGCAAGCATATACTATACACACACACAGGTAACTGTGTCACACTGTCTACAACTGGTGAAGCCAGATTAAAGATATTTGGGTATTCCCTATAATAGACTTTCAGCTATTTTCTAGGTTTGAAACTTTCCAAAATAAAAAACTGGAAAACAAAAGACAAGGACTTCCTTATAATGGTATATTTATTTTTGTTTTACTGAAAACAAGACAGTTTTCAATAAAAGATGAGACAAGTGCTCTAACAACCTGTTTATTCTTTAATATCAGAAAATGACAACTGATCGGTTTCATTAAATGCTTTCTGTTTTCTTAAAGGGTATATTCAGAACTATTTCAGATTTATGTAGAAATAAATGTCAACTTTTATGCAACTGAAATCTGTTACATGAGTTTTATATACGAATATGAATATATATAAAAACCACATGCCAAATTTTCCATTCCTGTAAGAGCTTATATACACACTTTATATGGAAAAAAAAAGGAGCTGAGGTAAAGGTAAATACGCACAAATTCAACATTGATTCTATACCTGTGTCTGTCTTCGAAAAACTGGTACTCGATTCTTGCATCTCCTTTTGGTTGAGCTGACAGGAGAGCATCCACCTTCATTACCAAGTCACTCGCCCTGAAAGACGTGGTTGGTGAAAATTTAGCATCTCTTTTACTGAAGGTTTTCCAATTGTTGCTGAACATAATATAATCAACCTAAGTACTGAATGTCAACAAGCTGGTCTAAAGAAAATATAAACTTTGTATCAACTGGCATGAGAAAAAAGTACAGATTTTGTCACTGGTAAGTTTTATAGCCCTGGGGTAGGTGCTGATTTTTCCATATGTGAAATGGAGATAATGCCTACTTTGCATGGCTCTTGTAAATACTGCACTGGTGAAACAGAGAAAATAAAGCACGCAGCTCAGGGCCTTGCCCATAACTCTCCCTCACCCTCTTCTAAATAACTTTATTACTTTTTATGATCATTAGAGTAATAATTTACCAAAAAAAATTCAGGAAAAAAATATAAGGAGAAAATGGAGATACACACAATAATAGCAAATTCAAGAAATAAGTATTGATAACATTTTAGTTCATCATTCTTCCATATTTTTTTTCTTCCATATTTTAAAATATATATACCTACACACACAAAAGTGGTACTATATTATTTGGTAACCTGATTTTTCATTTAATAATATATCATAAACATTTTGTTGGATAATAAGTATAGGGGTACATCAATATTTTCAATGACTGCATAATATTATATTTATGGATACATCATAATCTATTTCACTATTACAATCAACATCACAGTAAACAACTTAGAAAAGCATTTCCGCTTTCCCGGCCCCTCCTAACTTGATTTCTAACCAAGGAAGATCTTAAACTAAATCATGAGACTGAAAAAATGCTCTAATCTGTTGAATTGAGGACTAAATTCTAAGAATGCTGAAATATATTTGAATATATTCGTGAATATATTCGAACTGGAATCAAGCCTATGTATAGGCTTGACGTATCTCTCATCGAACCAAACAACTGTATCAAATTACATCTTTTGGTACGTGTCAGTACTAACTCTGAATACATATGAAACAGGCCATTTGCTTCCTGTGAGGTGTCAACACTGCCACAAAATACGTCAAGGGATACTTGGTTCTGCGGACTGGGACGGGCACCATGAGCACAGAGCCCGCAGGTGAGCTTCGGACGGCTGAGCACGGCCTCCCGGCTGCAGGCCTGGGTCACGCGTGAAAGCTGTGGCTGGCACGCACAACCAAGGTGGAGCGGCCCTGGCACTAACGAAAACCCGAGGCCAGCAAGGTCACTCTGAGAACCCGAACAGTTTTAGCATCAATCTTCTGGCAGCCCCATGACTACCTTATTTCCCTAAATTCAACCAGGACAGACCCAGAGCCATCTCTGGTTGGTAAAAGGCAAGTCTTCTGTGCATAGTCTGGCAACTATATCGTCCACAAGGACTCCCAGGGGCCCCCCTAAAGCCTCCACAGAGACAGGGAGTGGTCCAAGGGACACCACACCAAACCTATGCCTATGACACAGTGGCTTCAAATCAGGGGGTACCTCCTGGTCTGCATCAGGGAAGTGTTTCCTAGGCTAAAACAAGGGGCATCACTCAACAACCAATGAGGTGGAAGGAAACCTCTTTATCTGTAGCCCCAGTTTGGGTGAGATGAAAAAAGATTCCTTTCCGTATCACACAAAACTTGGCAAAGAGACTACTTTCGCAGCTATCAAAGTCAACACTTCACTAAGACATGCATCTTGAACTCTGCAGCATCATGGTGTATGAAATAGATGAAGAAATAAAACAAAAGAACTTTAAAATTCTATATCCTCAAACGATGCATCAAAGAACACTATCAAGAGAGTGAAAAGTCAACCCATGGAGTGGGAAAAAATACCTGCATATCATACAGCTATAAGGACTGATATCCAGAATATAAATGAACTCCTACAACTCAACAACAACAAAATAAATAATTAAAAATGAGCAAAGGACTTGGATAGATATTTTCCCACAGATATACAAATGGTCAATAAGCACACAAAAAGATGCTCAACATCACTAATCATCAGGGATGTACAAATCAAACCACAAGGAGATACCACTTCACACCCATTGGAATGGGTATTATCAAGAGAACAGAAAATAGTAAGTGTTGGTGAGGATGTGGAGAAATTAGAACCCTTATGCATGACTGATGGGAAAGAAAAATGGTACAGCCTCTGTGGAAAAAGGTATAATGTTTCCTCAAAAACTAAACATAACCATACATCCTCCAGCTACACATTCATTTGATATTTAATGCAGAAACCATGTGAATATGACTATGAGCTTCGGTTACACAGCAGGTACACAGATCAGTCAAATATTTATTTTTTTCCATTGAGAAATAACTCATTAAAATATAAACGCTAATAATAACACTGAAAGAATTAAAATAACAATAAAGAACCAACAATAACCAACTCATCATCACTTTTGGAATATGCAAGAAAAAAAACTCATTATTCCATACTAGCAAATAAAGAAAAAGAAACATTTAACTTGTCTTTTTTTTTCCTGAACAAAATAAAACTGAAAGGTAATTAAAGAGATAATGAGGGAAAGTATTTCTTTACATAAGTATTCCAAGGAAATAAATAAAATCACCTCTCTACTTCTGCATATCTTTGAAATTTTCCACAATCAAAAGTTAAAAAAAAAAAGAATCAAAATGGAGAGAACTAACCCAGTTCTTTAAACAGCTGGCTACAAAATAAATTAACTCGTTTCAACAGAAGTATAAATAAACACTGGAATTGAAGAACATTATTATATTTTAAAGCTGGAGATAAAACATCTTGGCATAGGTAGCATGAGGAAAGTCCAATTAATATAGCCCCTGTGACATGAACTGATTCATTTCTTCTATGGCAAAACTTACACATCTTCTTCTACCCGAAGCTGTTGAATATGAGATTTGATTTTCTGTCCTGAAGTTTTTAAGATGATATTTTCTAGGAGGTGGAAATCATCTTGATTAAAGAGTTCACTGTCCTCCAGTGGCCCAATGATCTGTGAAGAAGAGCAGGGTGGTCAGTGCTGGAATCAGCGGGCTGCAGAGAAGTCCTTGGTTGTCCTCAGGCTACCTTACAAACCAAATCACTTTACAGACCCGAAACACGTTTACATCTAAGTCAAATCAATGAAAAAAGTGAAAACAAAACCCATATCAACTCATACGGTTATTCACTTATCAATTCCTCAACTACACAGAGTGTATGTAGACTTGAATACTTTTTTTACAGTAAGCAAACTCAGAAATAAAATAGCAGTATCATTTTCATTAATTCTCACTGAATAGAAATAAGAAAGCCAAAATAGAAATGCAGTGGTAGATATCAGAGATTTCACCCTAAGGGCTAAGAGTTTAAAGTTTGGTATGTCCGCCATAGTCTCATTTCCGTGGCTGCAGATATTTATGAAATAGTCTAAGCATAAACCAATTAAGTTCATATAGACTGCACAAACCATAAACATGGTCCCCACATGGGACGAATACTTTACGAATCACAGGTCTTATGGATTTGGGTTCTGAGAACCACCACACTCTCACCGCCTTACACAATGGCAGGACAAAATTAAACAGGAGGAAGGTTTCACATAAGGACGTTTCTGTCAAAATGAGCAAACTTCCTTTAAAACAAGGGAGCAGGAATGATCATCAGCACTGCACAAGCCCTAATCACCTTGGGAAAAAGTGGCTCTGCTTGAAGAGCTTACTAGCTTCAGAGGAGAATGCGGCCAAGACTGTTCACTGATCTAATTTGAAGTCAACCTTGTCTCAGGACAAAGCTCTCACCCTTCCATTGCTGATCACTGCCCTCTGTCCCTTCTTCAGCTTCAGAACATCCCTGCAGTACATGGCATGAGACAAAATGAAATCCATTTTGGAAGACTCAAAGACCTCTTTAAAAAGACTGAAATCCATGCCCTAGGAAAGTAATTGTTATTAAGGAAAAGTAATTGTTATTAAGAAAACCATAAAAATGAATAATCATACGAATAAATCATAAAATGCTCTTTTAGTGGAACGTAGTGACTAATTTTAGTAATTAACACTACGATGTCTCCGTTCCCCACTCTCCCTCCCATTTTTTCCCAACCTCCCACTTATCAAGTAATGCTTATTTCCTTTTCCTGTTCCTTTATGTAATCGTTCAATTGGCAAACTATAATTCATGATACCTTTATTCTGCATTTTAAAATCTTGCTAATTTCAAGTAAGAGTCTTTTTTCTAACTGAAATATCAAGTACATTCATCATTTTATAAGAAATCTTAAAACTACAAAACAGTCAGACGTATGTAACATAAATTAATAAAATGGGCTTATATCGGAAACACATCAAGAACACATAAACCTCTAACTCATTAAGTAGCCTAAATCTCTATAAACAAATATTTTTCTTTGTTCTACAAACAAATCAAATATTATCTGTCTTTTAAAAACTTACAAAACCAATGGCTTTGTGCTTAATACATATATAAGCTTATATCATGCACATCTTAAAGCCTAGCAAGTTTAAAAGTAATAAAGGGAATATGGCAGAATTGTTATTTCTTGGTAAGACGAAGAATTAAAAAAAATTTTTTTAAATTTATAAAATTAAAAAAAAATTTTTTTTTGGGAAAAAAAATGCTACCTATTCCAATTAAAAAAAAAAAAATCATCTGAGCTACAATCACAAATCCTGATCATCAACAGGAACAGGACACATCAGCCCATGGGAATGAACTTCTGAAATCACAATACAAGGCAGCCTCGTGCCACGCACAGACTTACCCCAACGGAGAACTCCCCAATGTCAGCTCCTGCAGCCAGGGCCTCTGCAGTCTCCTCCTTGGCCATTTTTGTAATGAAGTTCTTAGCAGCGTTGGAGGTCTGTGTTTGGAGAGCTGCCCAGATTGCTCTGGAGACCTGAGTTTTCTCATAACTTATATCTTCACTAGGATTATTGATCATGCTTACTCTAACATTGTTACTGGATTTCTATTTACAAAAAGGGAAATAAGAGTTATACGGTAGATGTCTTGAATTTAAAAAGCAGCATTAACATTAGTCATATCCCATAAGTAGCAAATAACACTTAAGCCTTTGGTAGTTCTCCTCTGCATACAGAGTAAAATTAAAATGCTATAATCAGGCATTCAAACCCCTACATGAATTGGCCCCCAGCCTACCTTTCCAACTTCATTTCTTACCATCCCTGTAAATACAGCATACATTACAGACCGTCAGAGTCCTGTATTTCCCCAACACATTTTGCGTTCTTCTAATGCATGTTATACCTCTCATTGGTATGTGAACCCCAGCTACACCCATCTTCATTTCCTTAAGTCCCAACCCTCTTGAAGGGCTCTGCTCAGAACCTTCATTCACATGGCCTTTCCAGGTTTCTAGTAAAAATTAATCTCTCCTTGGGTCAAAAGTCAAGAATCCATGTGGGAGAAGATATCTGGGGCCCACAAAACCAAAAAAGGCCATAAGCAACAGAAATTCATATTCATGTGTACCTAAAAACATGTACAAGAGTATTCACTGCAGCATTCTTCTAGCCCCAATCTAGAAACAACCCAATTGTCCATCAAACAGACTAAACAAACAAAACTTTGTGGTACAGCCATATGATACAATACTGCACAATGAAAAAGAACTAACTACCACTACCTGTAATATCAGGGGTAAATCTCCAAAATGTTGAGTAAAGAAACCAAACACAAACAAATACGTATTATAAGAGTCCATTTAACTAAAGTAAAAAGCAGGCAAACCTCGGATGTGAGAAGAGGGACAGGGGAGGGCTAGTGATGCGGCCACAGGCAGGGGCGTGCTTTCAGGACTTCGGTAATTCTGTTTCTGTACCTGTGTGGTGGTCATATGGGTGTGTTCACTCTGTGACACTACATCCTACTGATTTGTGCATGTCTTTTGAACCTATATTTTACTTCAATTACTCCCTCCCTGTTCTCCCACTTTTCACCACTTGAGCATTTGTCAATTTGAGTTAGAGTGCGTTATACGTACATCGTCCTTCACCTGGACTACTCCTGACACAACTGACCGCACCGTCTAGTCTGTTCCCTTAGACAATAAAGGCACTCAGTGAAGCTGAAATCACCTGGATATTTCAGTAAGCCTCCTTGGGACGCAGAGTGGCTAGGGGACACAGGAGGGGTGTGAAACTTGGATGAAGATCCAATCTGAAACCACTCAGGAAAAGGAAATGTAACATCTCTCTCTCTGACAATGACAATCTCTAGAAGGGTTGATTATTTTTCAGCCGTTCACCACTGCCCATTCACTCCACTTCTACGGTTTATATGCTGCACAGCTTTCAGACCACCCGTATGTGCATCCCTCTGCATGCCTACACCTACTTCTATTATACACGTGCTAATGTGCCTCCGTGGTATTTCTCCCATATCTGGACCTCTCTCAATATAAGGACCCTGTCTCTCCCATACAATATACAACACAAACTTTGCAGCATCTCTGCAGCAAGAACATGAACAGTCATACAATAAAAACTTGTCTATGATGACGATCTTATTATTTTTTCCTCTAAAAGAATCTCTTCCTGGGACTTCCCTGGCGGTCCAGTGGTTAGGACTCTGTGCTTCCACTGCAGGGAGCCCGGGTTCAATCCCTGGTCAGGGAACTAAGATCCTGCAAGCTGCACGGCACAGCCAAAAAAAAAAAATCTATTCCCTTACATAAAGCCAGAATATTGCAGTCTTCTCTGTTTTCTCACTAGCTGCCAGACCTCTGAAAAAACAATGCTTCTTTCCCTCAAGCACCAAAAAAGCAGGATCCAGCCTCCCCACCAGAACATTATCAGCACACATATGCCAATGAAGATAACTGCAGCCTCAAACAAAGATACAGAATGAAGTCGTAGATACTTGCCTGATGTTTAATAGCATCATACAATAATTGCCTTCCAGCAGGGCTATCAAAATCCCCAACAATCCAAAAAGTTACTGGCCTAATAAAAGAATCATCTATAGAAAAACAAAAACAACATATTGAGTGGGAGGGGAAAAAGTACATCCTATGCTTCAATATTGCTATTAAGCCAAGTAATTTCTGAAAACCATGCAAAAAATAAGAAAATGACAAGCTTAATAAAGATACAAAGCAAAAGTATTGAAACTTTGGTACTAGAATGAAAGCAGGGTAACCTTCCACGTGGCTTAATTAAAAACTAAGAACATGCACTTATTAATTCTATTTTGATTTGGGTATCTGTTAGCATGTAAAATGAAAAAGAGTCTTTGAACGTGTGGATAACATATTATAGTCTTTAACCATATTCATTTATTAACTTTCTGAAATATAATTCTTGGCAAACATTTACACACAGAATTTATCTGCATTGATAAATTATCTGTTACCCACAGGTTACAGAGACATCCCAATAAAGTGTCAATAAATTCTGAATTACAGTGGTGCCTGAAACCACATAAGATAATTAATTAACAAAAGGAATAGAACATTCTGAAATTTAAAGTTACCATAGATTTCCTTGGAGGACATTCCTGGACAAAAGTAAAGGAAAAAGAGTAGAAGAAAAGAAAATGTCATTTCTCTAATTAATGCCAACTGTAAGAGTCAAATTTTAAATAATGCCCAACATCACCTATGCTTCTTTTTGCTCCTTAGTCCCACTAGGGTTACAGCACTGTTCCAGGACCCCTCAGAACCAACTTCTTTGAGGAAACAAATGGAGCAATTGCCTGTACTTAAACATACATCTGGGAAACTAGAAATTCTCTCTGGGAGAAGACCACAGTGGATAAAAATAGCTGCCTTAGGGACTTCCCTGGCGGTCCAGTGGTTAAGACTCCACGCTCCCAATGCAGGGGACACGGGTTTGATCCCTGGTCAGGGAACTAAGATCCCCTATGCCACATGGCGCAGCCAAAAAAAAAAAAAAAATAGCTGCCTTACATGACAGTCAGTGCTCTGAAAGGGTAATAAGTGTGACCAGAGGGGAAAAGCACCTGTCTGCCATTAAGAGGATATCATTTTACACAATTTTAATCTGAATAAATAACTCTGCATCAAAATCAGTTTAAAAACATGCACAAGGATTTCTTGTACCAAGAAATTTGATCTTACAAATCCTAAAAACATTTAACCCAATACTGTCATTGAAGAGACAAGTCAAACCAATTTTCAATCCATTAACCCATTTTTACATCATAATTCTTTTTCTATTTTGAACCATGAAAAAATTTTTCCTTTTGCCTTTAATGTCTAATATAAAATTTATAAAGACAACATCTGAATTTTCAAATATATATAAAAAATTAAATTTTAAACAGATATTTTCTAGACTCAAGTAATTATACAAAATAATAAAAGAAATTATGGAATCTCTTTCCCAACAGACACTAAAAATTAAGGTTTTTGTAAATACTAAAAAAAAGGAAAAACAAGTTGAATCCAAGGTAAGCCTAAAATGTGTTACCTTTCTTGGTCAGATAATTCATACTATTGGCTATAGCGGCAGTCCTGCCTTGGGAATCCAAGACGGTAAATCTAGCATAATCATCCACAAAAAAGTTATCTGAAAGAAAAATTAGATTTATAATTAGTATGCCTAAATTCAATCTAATGTTAATATTCAATTGATAATCTCATTTGACCATAATATACATTTTAATAAAATGCATGAGCGAAATATATTGTTTCACGTTTACTGAACAAGTTCACAACATGACCCACCCCATTAATCACATTTTAAGACACAAATAGAAAATGTACACATCTCACACATAACTCTCAGATATGTGTTTGTCAGTTTGATGGTTTAAATTTATTCTATTCCCACTCTTTTCACTTTATACCTACAGGATGATCTTTTAAAGAGACCCCCTTAACTTCATCTCTCCTTTCTTTCCACAGTCCATCCCCATAGTAGACTCTTCCCTATCCTATTTGGGGGTAAGAGGGGATGAATGGGAGAGAAAATATTTTAAAAAAAAACTCTTAGTTATTTCACATCTATCAAAGTAACATTTTTAACCTTAACAGAAACAAAAAGTCATTTTCAGATATGTATCTTTTCCGATTAGTGCCTATGGGCAATGCTCTTATTAATTATTTCCCTCTCAGATAACTCTTGCTAAAATTCCAGTTTCATCAAGTCATTCCCTTGCTCTCAATACTTTGTAATTTCTTCCTACCTACAAACTGGTCTCCAGCCTGGTATCATAAACCCCTTCTCCATCTCCAGCAATCTTCCCAGGCCTTTGCATTATTTACTCCCCAATACAAATGCCCCGTTTCTTGCAATGTCCTCCAAGCACATCTTGCTTGCCCACCCTCCCATGTATTTGTCTGTCCACCCACTCACCCATCTATCCTGTCATTCAACAAAGCACACCAAGGGCCTACTATCTGTTCAGTCAATAGTCTAGGCAAAGGTAAGCAATGGTAAGTAAGACAGACACCACCCATGACTTCATGTAGCAGAGGGGAGGAAGCACCATGGCCTTAAAACCGAGTTGCCGGACAGCAAAGGCCAAGAGCAGCGTCGATGATGGAGCTATGACAACTGGGTTAGGAGGATGCCAGCTGCTCTTTCACTGGGGGCTCCAAAATGCTCACCAAGCAAACTGCATCCTTGCCACTGCGGACTAGCATCGCTTCACAGCTGAGGGCTGTAACGCTCAGTGGAGAACGATACCCCCAAACACAACTATTTTCATGGTCCTTATTCATGGGTACTCCAAAGATAACTCTTTGTAATTTAATTTAAAATGATGGAAACAACAAAAACTCAGGACAAAATTCATAATACTGCTTGCCTTGCTCTACTAATACTTCTGGTAAAAAGCACTTTCTTACTACTTTCTTTTTCAAATATAAGCATACATGTGCATTTTTCCTCTGCCTATATTTAAACATTTCCTTCTGCCTGAAAGGAAAGGAATTTAGTTTCAAGTAGAACAGGGGTAGTTGCAATAAAGTAACAACCATAAACAGACCTATACATTCACTGTATTCAACTACAACAACAAATACACTTGGTTTTGACTTCACCATTACACATATCCTTTCTTCCCCAGTGAGATTTCCTGAGCAAGTGGTGACTCTACTGTATTTCCAGCAGTTTGTTAAAGTGGCCTTAAGAGTCTCCAGGGAAAGCAAAAGGAACAAATTATACCTGGGCTTAACCTCTTAAAAAAGGTATTCTTGTGGAAACAACCTAAATACTCATCAACTGAGGAACAGATAAGCAAAGTGTGGCCTATCTACACTACGGAATATGAATCAGTCATAAAAAGGAATGAAGTCCTCCAGAACTGTCAGACAATGAAGTTATACTTATGTTTGTGATTTAAGATATTTGTTACCTGAAAAAAAAAAAAGGAATGAAGTTCTGAGACAGGCTACGACATGGATGAACCTTAAAAACTTTATGCTAAGTGAAAGAAGCCAGTCACAAAAAACTTCCAATTACATGAAATATCCAGAACAGAAAAATCCATAGAAACAGAAACTTAATTAGTGGCTGCTGAAGGACAGGACAAGGGGGAAATGGAGAGTGACTACATCATTTCTTTTGGGGGGGGTGATAATGTTCTAAAGTCAGTGTGATGCTCACCCAACTCTGCGAGCATACTAAAAACTGTGCACTTTACAACTGTGCACTTTGAAAGGTTGAGTTTTATGGCAGGTACACCAGGGGTCGCCAATCCCCGGGCCATGGGCCAGTACCGGTCTGTGGCCTGTTAGGAACCGGGCCGCACAACAGGAGGTGAGCGGCAGGTGAGCGAGTGAAGCTTCATCTGTATTTACAGCCGCTCCCCATCGCTCGCATTACCGCCTGAACTCCACCTCCTGTCAGATCAGCGGTGGCATTAGATTCTCATGGGAGCACAAACCCTACTGTGGACTGCGCATGCGAGGGATCTAGGTAGCGCACTCCTTATGAGAATCTAATGCCTGATGATCTGAGGTGGAGCTGAGGTGGTGATGCCAGCACTGGGGAGCGGCTGCAAATACAGATCATCATTAGCTGAGAGGTTTGACTGCACAGAGACTATAATAAGTCAATTGCTTGCAGACTCATATCAAAACCCTATCAGTGAGTGGCAAGTGACAATTAAGCTGCATCTGGTGGCAGGCTTTATAGAGGCAAGTGAGTTGATGGACTTCAACTGTACAGCTGCATCTGGTGGCAGGCTTTAAGTCAGAATCCGACACTTATTTTAGTCCATGTGTAGCCCAACCCACACCTGAGCCCCAAGCTCAGGGCTCCCACTGATTCTGCATTATGGTGAGTTGTATAATTATTTCATTATATATTACAATGTAATAATAATAGAAATAAAGTGCATAATAAATGTAATGCACCTGAATCATCCCGAAACCACTCCCCCTCCCCAAACCCAGTCCATGGAAAAATTGTCTTCCACGAAACTGGTCCCTGGTGCCAAAAAGGTTGAGGACCGCTGATGTACACTATTTCTCAATGAAGCTTTATTTGTTAAAAAGGCATTCTTAAGTTCTCAGAGTATAGCTACCTGAGATATTTGTCGACAATATCACTGACTGACTGCATAATGAGGAAGAAGATAGCTGCTTAAGAGCTTTAGGACTGTAAGAAAGTCAACAATCTAGGTCCACTCTTACCATCTAATGCCTATGTTTAGTTGGCATTTAAAAGGCACTGAATATCTTTCAAAGTTTACAAAGATTTATCCAGGAAGAATTTCTCTCCTTTTGGAGGAAACTTGTGAATTTAGAAGCTCATATAATGAACTCAAGGTGAACGAAACTGTGTCACAATCTTGGGTTATCAGAAATTCTGAACATTACAATCCAATAAATGCAAAGATTCTGAAAGACAAATTAAAAAGGCCCAAAATTGTTCCCGAAATACTCCGTACTGGTTGCTGTTAAATCCAGGTATTCTCGTTCAGCTGTCAAAATCCTAGAGTTGATTCGTGGAACAACATTTGGCTGATTCATGATATATTCTACCACATCTTGATCATGGGACAGTTCACCCTAGAGGAAAAAAAAAAAAGAAAACAGGGTGTGGGTGAGATGCACATTAAACAAATATGATCAATAATAATTTATTAGGACCTAAAAAATCATTAACTTTATAGTATCTTCTTATGTACTGGTAACAGCTAAAAATAAAAGTTACCACGTTATAGGTTCCTGTCATTGCCAAGCAAGGCACTTTATGTACAGTATCTCTAATCTGTTCAACAATGTGAGGAAGATGTGGTATAGAAAGGTTAAATAACTTACTCAAAGTCACAGAGCTAATGAGAAGTGAGTATGAAACGCAAACCCATGTTTATTTGATCTCACCACAGAAACAAGCAAGCTCTAGAGACTAGTTGAAGAGTTCATACAAGCAAAAATCCATCCTGAGATCTACTCACAGTTAGCTTCTCTCTAAAGAAGAAAGCCAAATTACTTCTCTCAGGCAGTCAATATACATTGTAAAAAAAAAAAAAAAAAATCACCCCTTTTTCAATCTCAGGCATCCAAGTAATCCTACATTTCCAGAGTCACAATTACACTGGGGGAGAAGAAATCATTAATTAAAGAATTAATTAAAGAATCATTAATTCTTCCCTTTATACTTCTCATATTATAGAAATACTTGTACTGCATGAGGGTGATCTAATGTAAATGGCTGTGGAAACTTGCAAGTTTTTCACACTTAATATATTTCATACAAAACCATATTTCAACATAATTTTCAGGGGGAATAGATGTGAATCAAATATACACAATCAAGTCTTAAAAATTCCACTCAGGCATCTTCTGTGGCTACTTATCTCAAGAGCAATAACTCACAAATTCTCAAACTATAAGCCAATAATAAGCATATGCACCAACCACATAATTCAAAAGACTTACAAAGGTAATCGATGACTTGCTATAGATGTAAGCTCATGTATAAAACTTTGGTCTCTATCATAAACCTGAACTGATTCCAATAAAAAGCCTAACTCAAGGAGGCAATCTGGCAAATCTATCAAAATTTTACATGTACATACCTTTTAATGCAGCTCACCTACACACACATACACACGCACACACAGTGGTTGTTTGCAGAAAGAAAAGATGAATGGCAGGGGAAGAGGAATGAATAAGTGACAGTTTCTCTTCATTTATACCTCTATACACATTTTGAATCTCACACTATCTGCATATCATATGCTTTTATATATAGTGAATTTAGTGCAAAATTTAAAATGTACATTATTACCCTTTGACACAATTCCAATAATTGGTATTTCTCAAAAAATTATAAAGTACAAAGATATACATATTAGAAGATTCACTGAGCATTATTTATAAAAGTGTACATCTACAAGCAACGTCCAACATTAAGGGATAAAATAAATGATTGTTCATTCTTAAAAAGGAATAGCAGCAATCTAAAAGTTTTAAGACAGAGTTGTTATGTTCAGAAATGCAGTGCTAAGATATATTCAATTAGAAAAGTAAGCTAAAAAGCTGAAAAATGCACATATACATATATATAAATCAATATACATAGAGACACACAGAAATATTTCTCTAGGGATGAGGGTAAGAACTTTCATTTTTACGTTATACAATTTAGTATTTCCCAAATTTAGTATTTTCTAAATATGTGTGGAAGCACATATAACTTTTATCATAATATTTAAATTCTTATCTAGCCAAACCCATTCATTTCATGTTTCATTCCTGGAGCTCCATGAAGAACAAATTCCTTAACAAAACTACTGGGACCTATTCTTATTCATGAGGAGACATGCAACCAAATTTGTCCAACATTTTTTTGTGTGTGTATAAATGCCTTAACAGTCAGCACAAGAAATAGCTTCTTTCAAAAATACTGCTTGTTTTTTTTTTTTAAACAAATGAGGCTAGGAAAATTGGACATCCACATGCAAAAGAATAAAGTGAGCCCATTACCTCACAGCACACACAAAAACTAACTCAAAATATATCAAAGACATCAACATAAGAGCTAAAGTATGAAACTTTTAGAAGTAAACATTAGGGAAAATCTTCATGACACTGAATTTGACTATGATTTTTCTGATATGACACCAAAATCACAGGCAACAAAAAGAAAAAAGAGGTAAATAGGACTTCATCAAAAACTAATTTTAATACTTTAATATTAATATTTAAAATATTATGACAAAAGTTATTTGTGCTTCTACACATATTTAGAAAATACTAAACTTTGGATATTAAATTGTATAAAGTAAAAATGAAAGTTCTTCCCCTCATTCCAATCTCTAGAGGAATATTTCTGTGGTCTCCATGTATATTGATTTTATTTTTTTTTAACTTTTTGGCCATGCCACGCAGCATGCGGGATCTTAGTTCCCCGACCAAGGATTGAACCCACGCCCCCTGCAGTGGAAGCTCAGAGTCTTATCCACTGGACCGCCAGGGAAGTCCCATATTGATTTATACATAGGTATATGTGCATTTTTCAGCCTATGTTTCTAATTGAATATACCTTAGCTCTGCATTTCTGAACATAATAACTCTATCTCAATACTTTGAGAATGCTGCATAATATTCCTTTTTACAAATGAACAGTAACATTTATTTCATCCTCTAATGTTGGACGTTACTTGTAGAAACTTTCGTGAATCAAAGGACACCATCAAGAAAGTGAAAAGAGAACTGACAGAATGGAAGAAAATATTTGCAAATCATGTCTGATAAGGGATAAATATCCAAAATATATAAAGAACTCCTACACTTCAACATCAATTAAAAAAAACCCATTTTGAAAATGGGCAAAGGACCCGAGCAGACATTTCTCCAAAGAAGATATACAAATGGCTAATAAGCACCTGAAAAGATGTTCGTTCAGTCTCATTAGTCCTTAGGGAATTGCAAATCAAAACCATAATGGGATACCACTTCACACCAACCAGAATGGCTATAATCAAAATGACAGAAACTAAGAGGTGGTGGCAAGGATGGGCTATGGAAAACACTTTGGTGGTTCCTCAAAATGCTAAACACAGACTTACTGTATGATCCAACAATTCCACTTCTACGTATATATCAAAAAGAATTGAAAGCAAGGACTTGAGCAGATAATTGTACACCAATGTTCACAGCAGCATTATTCACAATAGCCAAAAGGGGGAAACAACCCAAATGTCCATCAACATTTGAATGAATAAACCAAATGTGGTATATACATCATTTAATCTTAACAGGAAGGAAATTCTGATACATGCTGCAACATGTATGAACCTTAAAATAAGCAAAACACAAAAGTGACAAACACTGTATGACGCCACTTACATGAAATACCTGGAATAGGCAAACGCATAGACACAGAAAGTAGAATAGTGGAATCGCAGTAGGAAAAGTTACCTTTATGACATTTTAACTTGCCCTATCACTATCTACTTGTCCCCAGCTATGCAGGAGCCTTGAAAACCAACAGCCCTGCAATAAAGGTGAAAACCAGCAGACTAGGAAAGTCCCCAGGCATTCTCTTTTATTGAGCGGAATCAGTGCCAAGTGCCTTTTTCCTGGAGGGGTTTGTCAAAAACAATCAGAAGTAACTGTTTAATGTCTCAGTTGTTTGGTGACAGCAGTTGGGTTAACATAAAGCTGGCCAAAAAGAGCAGAAGAAAAAGCTAGGGAATGAGATGTCTATGAGGGATTTTGAAAAGTTCTCATATTCCTTGGAATCTAAAAGGCCACGTGCATGGTGGCCAGGGGTGTGTACATGCCCAGGAAAAATCTTTGAAGGCCCTAAACTCTTGGCTCTAACTAACCTTGACACTCGAGCAAGCAAGAACTGAAGAGGCTAAGGCAGAGTTGTAAACTGCCTGGCTGAGCGCCGAAGGCATACTCCAGCATGTACACAGACACCCTTGGGAAAAACTTGGACACTTTCTTGGATTCATGCATTTAAGAAAATCTCTGTTTATTCATTAGTCGACCAATAAGCTAACAAACAGAGACTTAAGAGGCTACATGCGATAAAGAACACAGACTTTAAAGAATCAATACAGTAAACTCACTAAACAAACAACAGCTGCAACAACAAACCTTGGTAGGGCAAAGACCCTGATTTATGAAGGTGTCACATTACATTAATTAAAACGTCCAGTTATCAACAAATTTTAAAGACATGCAAAGAAACAAAAGTGTGACCCATAATCAGGAAAAGCAGCAGTTAGTACATACTGTTCCCGAGACAGTCCAAGCATTGGACTTAATACACAAAGTTTTAAAATCAGCTATTTAAATATATTCAAAGAACTAAAGGAAATTCTATCTAGCAAACTAAAGGTAAGTTTGAGACTCGTGTCTCACCAAATAGACAATATCAATAAAAAGAAAAATTATGGAAAAGAACCAAATAGAAAAACTGGAGTTAAAAAATATAATAACTGAAATGAAATATTCACTAGAAGAACACAGCAGAATATTTCAGCTGACAGTAAAAAGAATCAGTGAACTTTAAGATACACCAACTGAGATTATCCAGTGTAAGGAACAGAAAAAAAGAAACCTGTGGGACAGTAAACAGTATCAATATATGTATACATCAAGAAGGAGGAGAGGGAAAGAAAGGACAGTGTGTAATAAAGAATTTGGCTAGCTCCCTGGTTCCTGGAAGGTAACCTCTTAATCCTGAAATTTCCTGAATGATAGGAGTGGTGTCTTTGTTATTTATGCAGGGCCCCTCAGACCACACCTGATAGTTTATACTAAAGAGGTGATTCGTGGTGGTGGGCCCTCAGGTAGTTTATGCTAACAAGATGACTCAGAATGCAGGCTGCCTAGGCCAGAAAGACAAATCATGTGTTTAGAGGATTGGTGTTTTGAGCAGCATGACCTGCAGAAATAGGAGGGGGGCTAGAGACTGAGTTTAGTCACATGCCCAACGATTCAATCAACAGTGGCTATGCAGGGACTTCCCTGGTGGCTCAGTGGTTAAGAATCCACCTGCCAATGCAGGGGACACAGGTTTGATCCCTGGTCCGGGAAGATCCCACATGCCACAGAGCAACTAAGCCCGTGAGCCACAACTACTGAGCCTGGGCTCTAGAGCCTGTGAACCACAACTACTGAGCTCGTGTGCCACAACTACTAAAGCCCACTCGCCTAGAGCCCGTGTTCCGCAACAAGAGAAGCCACTGAAATGAGAAGACCGTGCACCACGACAAAGAGTAGCCCCCACTTGCCACAACTAGAGAAAGCCTGCGCGCAGCAACAAAGACCCAACACAGCCAAGAAAAAAAAAAAAAAGAATCCACCTGCCAATGCAGGGGACATGGGTTTGAGCCCTGGACCGGGAAGATCCCAAGTGCCGCGGAGCAACTAAGCCCGTGCACCACAACTACTGAGCCTGCGCTCTAGAGCCCACAAGCCACAACTACTGAGCCCACATGCTGCAACTACTGAAGCCTGCGCACCTAGAGCCCATGCTCCACAACGAGAGAAGTCACCGGAATGAGAAGCCCACGCACCACAACAAAGAGTAGCCCCTGCTCACTGCAACTAGAGAAAGCCCGTGCACAGCAACGAAGACCCAACGCAGCCAAAAAAATTTTTTTAATTATATATATATATATATATATATATATATATATATATATATATATAGTGGCTATGCAATGAAGCCCCAATAAAAACTCTGGACACCAAAACTTGGCTGAACTTCCCTGGTTGGCAACACGCCACATGTTATCACACATCAGTGAGCTGGGAGGATAATACATCCTGACTTCATGGGGAAAAGACACAGCATTTTTACATCTGGAACCTTCCCAAGCTTTGCTGTGTGCACCTTACTCTTTGGCTGGTTCTGATACATATTCTATTACTATAACGATGCTAACTGTAAAGATAGCACTGTCCTGAGTTCTGCAAGCCATTCTAGCAAATTATCAAAACTGAGGGAACGCCAGCATTTGTAGCCAGTTGATCGTAAGTAACAGTGGCCTGAGGACCTCTGAACTTGGGGCTGATGTCTAAAGTGGAGACAATCTTGTGGAGAACTATGTCCTTAATCTGTTAGGACTATGGCCTAACTCTGAGTAGTGTGGTATCAGAAGTCATTACAGGCCAAAAGACTGTTAGAAGAAATACAGGGTAAAAAGTTCCCAGATGTGATGGAAAATGGTAATTTACGTATCTAAGAAATGTAATGTGGGTATATCCATATAATGTATGTTCTTCAATCTCAGCACTATTGACATTTTGGACTAGATAACTCTTTGGAAAGGGAGGTGCTGTCCTGCTTCTTTGGAAGGGGGAGGGGCTGACCTGAGCATTTAAGAGGTTTAGCAGCATCCCTGACTCCTGCCCACTAGATGCCAGTAGCACCCCTCCCTTCCCCCAGTTATGACAACCAAAAATGTCTCCGGACATTGACAAATGTGCCGCCAAGTGGGGTAAAATTGTTCCTTCTTACTGAGACCCACTTATGTGATGGAATACTACACAGCTGTCTTCAAAAACTGAGAATACGCTATGCACTGAATTAGAAAGACTCATAACGTGCATTTTGTTAAGTGAAAAAAACCAAGGTGTAGAATAGTTATGTAATTTGCTACCACTTTTGAATAAAGGTTGGGAAGGAGTAAATATTCATTGCTAGCATACAGATACAAAAATGCTTTGGAAGAACTCAGAGGAAACTTAAAACAGCAATTACCTATTATTGGAAGGTGGGTAGATGAATGGCTATATACAGAGGGAGATTTTTTAATTTTATTTTTTATGATGATTTAATAATCATGGGAATTTTTAAATAATTAAATACATTGATCAAAACTGACAAATCATTTGAGTCTTTCCATTAGCTCTGTCTTAATAATCATCACTTATAAGGGTGCCAGACCTTGATTTCCCTCTCAAGCTACTACTGAGAATCCTCAAGTGTACTGAGATTTTCTTTGCCTATACATTGGTTTGGGCCCCTGAAACATCTGTACAGTGAGTCATATTTTGATGTCTTGAAAAGTGGAAAACTAAGGGAGTGGAAATACTGTAGCTTGTTGTAAAAAACAAATAAGCAAGAAAGAAATGTAAAGTACTATAAGTAAGAAAGTTACTTATATTAACTTTCTTATAGTCCAGAGTTCCACACCTAGACATGCCCTTGTCATCTGAAAGATGACAATATTTTCTATACAGAAAATGTTAAAGAATCCACAAAAAAACTCTTAGAGCTAATAAACAATGTCAACATGGTTACAGCATATAAGATCAATATATAAAAATCCATTGCATTTCTATTCACTATCAATGAACTATCCAAAAATTAAATTAAGGAAACAACTACCTTTACAACAGCATCAAAAAGAGTAAAATATAAAATACTAAGGAATAAATTTAACAAAAGAAGTGTAAGACTTCTTCACTGAAAACGATAAAACATCATTAAAAGAAAGTAACAAGACCTAAATAAATGGGAAAACATCCTGTGTTCATGGGTTAGAAGATTCAATATTATTAAGATGTCAATAGTCCCCAAATTGATCAACAGATTCAACACAATTCCTATCAAAATCCCAATGGCCCCTTTCTTGCAGAAACTGGCAAGCTGATCTTAAGATTCTTATGGAATTGAAAGGGACACAGAAGAGCCAAACCTTTTTTTTTTTTTTTTTTTAAAGGAACACCAACAGTCCAACCCAAACTTTCATTTAGATAAAAATCATTTCTCCATTGCTTTAAGGGCATAGTCAGGCTAAAGAATAGCCTTGTTTTCATTCGTAGCCATGTCACACTACACAGCCATGGTCATATTTATGGTGAGCTTGACATTTTCTCTCAGTATCCTAGCTAAGTCCTTTATACTTTTTTAACTAAAGAGCCCAGACTGGGACTTTTTCTAAAAACGTTAGAAGTCTGCTCCAAAGGAGAAATGACGTCTCCACCTCCACAAACTAAAAATTGTCAACACATTGCAAATATTAACATTGCAGTTACAAACGTCCACGAGGAAGGGAGCGTCCCCAGCCATCACCTTATTACCACATGTATGAGTGTGTACGTACACGCTTGTGTGCACGTGCATGCGTTTTGTGTACGCATTAAAGACTGGTAACATGTACAGAATCACAAATGGTGGCTAAATCTAAGAGACTGTGGGCTATGTTAATTTTCTTTTATTTGCTTTTTTGGGTTTCTTTTTTTTTTTTTTTTTTTTTTTTGTTTTTTTTTTTTCACACACACACTGTATTTTATTTTTACAAGAGATAAATCGACTGACACCAAGCATTGTACATGGATGACCACAACTGGGTTTCTTTTTGCTTGGATTTTTACAATTCGTCTGAAGGTGGAACAAGCACAAAGCACACATGCAAAGCTGAGCTTTACAGGCTTTTTGTTGGTTTTAAGCCCCTAATATTTTATTTTCTTTTTCCTTGATCTTTCTCCTAAAAAACAAAGCCCCACATGTCTGATTCATTAAGGTTTCAGTTAATCAAATTTCACTAGGGATTTTACAAATTTTATAAACAACTGTCTGTAAGCCGATCAGATGCAAAATGGCAGATGGGGCTGTCTGACCACAGAGAAGAGCCCGGTGGAAAGAGGAGACTAAAAAGCGGAGGTGTTCATTTAAATCAATGGGATTTGGAATCAGAAGAGCTCCTTTCTAAAAACATTCATTTTAGCAAAGAGTGAGTTGAAATTTGTGATGTTTATTTAAAACTACACAATGAGTTTTGAAACCACAGGGCACGTAATTATCTTGTCTGTAGCTCACTCTTTGAACTCAAATATGACTTTTTAAAAATATTCATTTTAATCTTCAAACTTTAAATCAATTGTTTTTCTCTGTGCTTGAGTAGTTTCCCATCTGTGAGGTGGTAAACAGGCTAGTGCTTTTTTAAAAACTTTTTTATTTCATATTAGCAATATAATACATATTCATTGATGAAAATATAATACAGAAGAGCCCAAAGAAAAACAATCATCCATAATCTCGCCATGCTGTTCATGAAAAAGCTTCTCATTTGAGGTATTTATTTCCAGCCTAACACACACACAGACATACACATATACACATACAGACATACTTACATATGAACACACCTACCCAGACACACTCACATATACACAGTAACAGGATCAGCCTGGCCACACTACTTCATAATCCACTTGCCAGAACTTGGCAACATGTTATAAACATATCTTTAGATATTCTTAGTTAACATCTTTTTAATGGCTACATTGTGCTCCATCATATTGTTGGATATTTAAATTATTTCTAATTATTTGCTATCATAATGACTGCTTCACTGTACATTTATATATTTCATATTCATATATGTTTATGTATTTAATATTCACAGAAGAGCCAAACATTCTTAAAAAAGAAAAGCTCAAAGTTGGAAAACTCACACTTGATTATGACAATAATCAAGACTGTGAGGTCCTTACACAGAAAAAGATATATAGGTTAATGGAAAACAAGAGACAGTCCAAAAATAAACCTATACATTAGTGGGCAATTTATTTTTGACAATGGTACCATGACAATTTAATGGGGAAAGACTACTCTTTTCAATAAATGGTGCTGGGGCAACTGAATATTCAAAAAGATACCCAAGTTGCATGTCTCAAATTGAACAGGGAAAAAGAGTTGGAATCCTACCTCACTCCATATACAAAAATTAACTGAAGATGGATCAAAGAACTAAATGCTAAGAGAAAAAACTATAAAATACTCAGAAGAAAACACAGAAATCTTCATGACCTAGGATTAAGCAAGAGTTTCTTATATATGATACAAATAATACAAGAAACAACAACAACAAAAAAAGTAAATTGAACTTAATCAAAATTTAAAACATTTGAGCTTTAAAAGACACTACCAAGAAAGTAAAAAGACAAACCAGAAAATGACAGAAAATATTTGAAAATCATAAATAATATGGAATTCATGTCTAGAACATACAAAGAACTCTTATAACTCAACAGTAATAAAACAAATAACCCAGTTAATCACAGGCAAATAATCTCAATAGACACTTCTCCAAAGAGAAATAAATGGTCAATAAGCATAGGAAACAATGCTCAACATCATTCATGGTTGAGTAATGCAAATCAAAACCACAATGAGATACCACTTCACACCCACTAGGCTATAATCGAAGAGACAGACAATACCAAGAATTGGCTAGAATTTATAGAAAATGGAACCTGCATACATTGCTGAGAGGAATGTATAAGGGTGCAGGTGCTTTGGAAAACAGCCTGGCAGTTCTGTTAAAAATGGAATTACTATTAAAAATAGAATAACTACATGAGCAGGCAATTCCACTCCTAGGTATATACACAAGACAACTGAGAACATATGTCTATATTAAAACTTTTACATGATTGCTTATAGCAGCAGCATTATTCATAGTAGCCAAAAAAGTGGCAATAACCTAAATATGAATGGATAAACAAACTGTGGTATATCCATTGGAGGAACTAGTATTTGGCCATAAAAAGGAATGAAGTACTGACACATGCTCCAACAAGGATAAACCTTGAAAACATTATGCTAAGTAAAAGAAATCAGTCACAAAATACCATATATTATATGAATCCCTTTATATAAAATGTCCCAAACAGGCAACTGAAAACAGATTCATGGGTGCCAGGGGGTGGGGTAGGGGAAAATGGGGAGTGATTGCTGCTGGGTGTCAGGTTTATTTTAGGGGTGAGGATAATGCTCTGAAATTAGACAGTGGTGATAGTTGCGTAATTCTGTGTAAACACTAAAACCCACTGCAGAGTCCACCTTAAAAGGCTGAGTCTTACGGCATGTAAGTTATATCTCAACAATAACTATATATATATATATAAAATATTTGAATTTTTCTGAGTCAAAATTCCTTACAAGTAGAACAAATGTCTCTTAGAATGGCTAAATTCTTAAGAATTTTTAAAATAAAATTTAATCTTGAAGCCAATAAAATTAGTTATTTCAAAAACAACGTACAGAAAGTCTCAGGGATATTTTCACTACAGCAGAACCTGCTGGGAGTCTGCAAGTCAATTATGAGTGGTGTATAGAAAACAGTGATACTTAAAGAATTTTACTGCCTACTACAGAGACTACAAAAATGTAAGCAAACCATTCTCTTTCAAAATCGGCCTTGAAACAGTACTTACCAAGTACACTGCTCTTTGAAAGAAGGTTGTAGTCTCCAGGATTTTGTGCATTGTGATGGTTTCCAGCTCATCAGGGTCTAGCTGCTCCTTTTCAAAGGGCATTCCATTGAACAGGACAACAGGCAGTGGACCAACTCCAGTCTGCTCATAGTAGTCTCTTGCTTCCTGAAACACATGGGACCACAAACAGCATATTTTTGTCCTTCCTGAGACAAATGGAACAAAGCATATTTTTCACATATACATGTTCTAAAAAGAAAAAAAAAAAAAACAACAGAAATACGGAAACCAAGAAATAACTAAAGAAAAATTCTTTTAAAAATATATAAAGAGGGCTTCCCTGGTGGCGCAGTGGTTGAGAATCTGCCTGCCAATGCAGGGGACACGGGTTCGAGCCCTGGTCTGGGAAGATCCCACATGCCACGGAGCAACTGGGCCCGTGAGCCACAATTACTGAGCCTGCGCGTCTGGAGCCTGTGCTCCGCAACAAGAGAGGCCGTGATGGTGAGAGGCCCGCGCACCGCGATGAAGAGTGGTCCCCACTTGCCGCAACTAGAGAAAGCCCTCGCACAGAAACGAAGACTCAACACAGTCATAAATAAATAAATAAATAAAAGAACGTGAATTTCTTTAAAAAAAAAAAAAAAAAATATATATATATAAAGAACTAACACAACATTGTAAATCAACTACACTCCAATAAAAATTAATTTAAAAAATATATGAAGAACATCATAGTTAATATCCTACTAGGTAAATCTGAGTTTAAATTACTGAGTTTTAATAAAACCACAAAACCTTATAAATCAGGAAGTGGTTGAAGATGGGGATGAGGGTAATTTTAAGCAGCCCAGGCTACCAGACCTGAATTACATATACTACAGCCCAAACTATACAACAGACTTTTCTGCAATGATGGAGATATTCTATCTTCACTGTCCAATGCAGTAACCACTAACCACTAACCACATGTAGCTATTGAGCACATGAAATTAATTAATTTCCATTTTAAAAGCTCATGTGGCCAGAGGCTACCATAATGGGCAGCACAACTATAGACTGTCATAAATTATTAGTGTTCCTGGGCAGGTAACTTGAGATGAAATATTTACACCCAATTCTAAATTTAAAAGGGTCCGTATCACTAAACAAGAAGTTACACCTACAGAAAACAAAACAAGGTTGGTGGGAAAACAGTGCTCAAAAATTGCTCTATAATGTACTAAGCTCAATCTTTTGCCTTCTCCAGGACAAAAGAGGTTCCTTGGCAGGGAAGTACCAGGCTAACAAATATATCTGAGACTTTTCCAACAATCGACATAGGTACATTCCCCCAGGTATCAACCACACACCCAAGACTAAGATTTTAGAGTAAAAACGATATTACTACCCAAGATATAAAAAAAGGTCCTTAAAGCATTCTTGCTAAACATCTTGTAACTGCTATCTTCTGAAAATAGCAGAATTTTAAAATATATGACCTTTTTAGATAGCACAAATAGAAAAGTACCTCAATTCGGTAACTAATACCAGTCAACAGCTTAGTTTCAGATCTAGCCACAGTGATAACTGATAGTACAGACTTATCTGATGGACTAACATGGCACAATGAGAAAGGCCTTCCAGGTTGATTTCTGCCGTCTCTGTATATCATGGTTAAAACTTTTAAAATGTACACTTCCAAAACTGTTACATTAATTCTGTTCTTTGACATCTCACCTATCTCAAAGAAGTTCATAAAAACTCAATTTTAATATACTTTGAGCTTTGAAAATCAATACCCCAGGAAAACAAAACAAAATCCACATTATAACTCTCAGTGACAATAAGAAGTAAGTAACATTGGTTTTCTCTGAACGTGGCAACTGAGTAAAAGGCAAGAGTGGAAGGGAAATGTTTTGACTACAAACTTTCCATTTTTGTAACTTGCAAATAGATTATCAGACTAAAAATTAACAGAATGCAGGCTAATTATCAGAGTCACGCTTAAAAATTACATGTGAGAATTTCTACCAACTGATCACTAAAAATGTTAATTACACATAATTTTGAAACACTGACTACAAAGTCACGAATGAGCCATTCATAAATGATAACTGAGATTAATAAAGACTCAGAGTTAATATGCCAAATGTAAAATGTTCGCACGAACAAGTTAGAACTTTTTTCTTACTTTGGCTTTGAAACATATAAATATGCACCTATCAGACTATATTCTCTTCAGTTCAAAAGATCTACTTTAATTGTACTACGTAGTTTTAGAAATGATTACTTCTTTCAAATACCAGGCATAGAAGATAACACAGCTTCAGATTTATACAAAAGGTACAGACATTCCTAAGTGTAATAACATTTGCTAACCGCACTCATTCCTCCTTTAAAAAAAAAAAGGCACTCGGGCTTCCCTGGTGGCACAGTGGATAAGAATCTGCCTGCCAATGCAGGGGACACGGGTTCGATCCCTGGTCCAGGAAGATCCCACACGTCACGGAGCAACTAAGCCCGTGCACCACAACTACTGAGCCTGCACTCTAGAACCCGCGAGCCACAACTACTGAGCCCATGTGCCACAACTACTGAAGCCCGTATGCCTAGAGCCCATGCTCCACAACTACTGAAGCCCGTATGCCTAGAGCCCATGCTCCACAACAAGAGAAGCCAACGCAATGAGAAGCCCGCGCACCGCAACACAGAGTAGCCCCCGCTCACTGCAACTAGAGAAAGCCTGTGCGCAGCAATGAAGACCCAACGCAGCCAAAAATAAAATTAAAAAAAAAAAAAATGCAGTCATTCCTCCTTTTCAAAAAAATCTATTTTTCTTGAGCTTTTTCATATGAGGGGTACAGCTCCTGCAACTTAAAAAATCTTATTGATCATTAGATTCTTAGGACCTCTGGGAATCTCACAACATCCTTCTCTTGGGAGTATATGCCTACTTAAATAGCTAGGTAATTACGATCTGTTTATATGGGAAGGGCCTCTAACCAGTAGAGATGAGGAAAATGGCCAAATCTGGGAAACTATTGAGGAGCTAGGTCTGTGATACTCCCACTTGATTCTTCAGCAAAATCAAGATTTCAATGCATAAAAGACAACGTGTAAAAATACCCTTTTCCCCAATTTGTCCACTACAGTTCAAGCAAATCCTTTTGATATAGCAATCATCCACAATAAAAAAGGCAACATGTACCTTTTCTTCAATAGGATGATAGAAAACCAGAGTTAAACATTTTCCAAAAGTGAAATATAAGAAAATTCCATTAATTTTCTCAAATATTCCCGAAGTGGCCCTTCTTTCCTTTTATTTCACCTTTTCTTTTTCTACAGAGTACTACTCAGGTTGTTTGTGAAAATGTGAAAAATCACTAGGTGCCCATATCAATATTATTTTATTTAAAAAAAAAAAAAGAAGGTAAGTGACTGAACAGAAGGTTGCAATACAATAATGGAAACATGTTCAGTCTAAACTGAGTAGCTCTCATGACCAGCTTCAACTCCAAACCTTAAACCAAGGAGATTTAACACTGAGGCAGGAGTGATGTCAGTATCGTGGCTGAATAAGACTTCCCTCATGAGTGTCTCCTCCACAGAAAAACAACAGCTTGGCATCTATCCACGGACAAAAGGGTCTTTGTGGGAGCTTTGGAATCCAGCACCATATGCCAAGAGGCCGGGAGAAGTGTTGCCCGCCCGTGCAGCAGGTAACATGCAGACGGACTCTGACCCTGGCTGCGGGCTCCGCCTTGACGCATGAGCTGGTTCCAGGGAACTCCTGGGAAAAACTATCTTAATCAACCACCCACAGACGAGACAGCCTCTGCGCAAGTCCAGGTTTCAATCAATCACCCACAGACAAGACAGCCTCTGCGCAAGTCCAGGTTTCCAGCAACCACCCACAGACGAGACAGCCTCTGCGCAAGTCCAGGTTTCAATCAACCACCCACAGACGAGACAGCCTCTGCGCAAGTCCAGGTTTCCAGCAACCACCCACAGACGAGACAGCCTCTGCGCAAGTCCAGGTTTCAATCAACCACCCACAGACGAGACAGCCTCTGCGCAAGTCCAGGTTTCCAGCAACCACCCACAGACGAGACAGCCTCTGCGCAAGTCCAGGTTTCAATCAACCACCCACAGACGAGACAGCCTCTGCGCAAGTCCAGGTTTCAATCAACCACCCACCGACGAGACAGCCTCTGCGCAAGTCCAGGTTTCAATCAACCACCCACAGACGAGACAGCCTCTGCGCAAGTCCAGGTTTCAATCAACCACCCACAGACGAGACAGCCTCTGCGCAAGTCCAGGTTTCAATCAACCACCCACAGACGAGACAGCCTCTGCGCAAGTCCAGGTTTCAATCAACCACCCACAGACGAGACAGCCTCTGCGCAAGTCCAGGTTTCCAGCAATCACCCACAGACAAGACAGCCTCTGTGCAAGTCCAGGTTTCCAGCAAGAAGTTCCAGGACACCACTGGAGCAAAAAAATATGAATTTGGACACACTGGAGAGGGTAAGAGCAACAGTCTGACTTTATTCACGTCACCCCTCTCCCAAGGCAGTACAGCTTAGGGCCACAAGAGATCTTCTGAGCCTATGATTTCTCCTACAAGGGACATAAGAGCAAGGGTTGAGCACTCAACTTCCCCAGCTGTGTGGGATGCTGCCAAAGAGGCTCATTTCTCTCCCGGTCCATCCAGAATGCTGATTTGTGAGTGGCATCACCATGTGGGAAGAGGCTGAGAGGACAGCAGACAGTGCGCTCATAGGGCATTTAAGGAAGGCAGATCCTACTTACTGCATCAACAAGCCCACCTATACACCCAGGACACCTCATCCACAGATGCCCCCAGATGGCTCATGGGCACCCCGCAGTGCTCTGCACACACCTTACCCCCACATACCCACACCCTGTGGCTGGCTCCCAGTGCACAGTCCTGACAAGGGCAGCAAGAGTGAGCTTTGCCAGACGGATAGTGAGGACGTACAGACAGCCAGTCCACATCAGTAGGCCAGAAAGAGACAAAAAACTTGAGCTTTAGTGCCACTTTGGGGAAAGCAAAAAGGAGGTGGCCTGTTAGCACCCAGCCTGGGGGCAATGTAGAATCAAGAGGAGTTAAACAAGCTTCAGAATTCTGCACAAGAGGGAACAACAGCATGGAGCAGGTGTACCCACAGACATCCTGAGAAAGCCTCAAAATTCCTAGCAAGGCTGAAATGGAAGGTATTTCTCTCCCAAAGCAGAGAGTAGAGACTGGTAGAAGTGACTGCTACTTAAAATTGCAAGGAACATGAAAAATCAAGAAAGCATAACATCACCTAACGATTGCACTAATCTTCCAGTAACCAATCCCGAAGACAGGGAGATCTGCAATTTACCCAATGAAGAATTCAAAATAGCTGTTTTGGGGAGACTCAATGAGCTACAAGAAGACAATTCAACAAAAGGACAGAAGGACAATTCAACAAAATCAAGAAAACAATACACAAACAAAATCAGAATTTTAACAAAGAGAGAGAGCATAAAAAAGAACCAAACAGAAATTCTGGAGCTGAAGAATATAATGAATGAAATTTTAAAAATGATATAGCATTAACATCAGAGTGAAATCAAGCAAAAGAAAAAATCTACAAGTTAGAAGACAGGAACTTTGCAATTATCCAGTCAGAGGACAACAATAATAACAACAGCAACCGAAGAATTAAAGAAATGGTATATGGATAATTTTCAAATTACTGGAGCTCCAGAGAAGATGAGATAGAGAAGGGAGCAGAAAGCTTATTTAAAGAAATAATGGATAGGAACTTCCCAAATCTGGAGAGAGATTTGGATATCCAAGTTCCTGAAGATCATAGTTCACCAGAGAAAATAAATTTAAAGAGCACCTCTCCAAGATACATTATAATAAAACTATCAAAAGTCAAAACTAGACACTCTTAAGAGCAGCAAGAGAAGAAGAAGCTTGTAACTTACCAGGGAAGGCTAAAAATGGACGTCTCAGTAAAAAAGCTGCAGGCAAGGAGTGAGTGGGATGATATATTCAAACTGCTAAAAGAAAAAACTGCCAACCAAGAATACTCTACCTGGCAAAGTTATCATCTAGAAATGGAGGAGAAATAAAGACATTCCCAGACAAACAAAAGCTAAGAGAGTTCATCATCACCAAACCTGCCTTACAAGAAATGCTGAAAGGAGTCCTTCAAGCTGAAATGAACGGACGTTAATTAGTAACATGAAAACGTATGAAAACATACAACACACTAGTAAAGGTAAGTATATAGTCAAATTCAGAATACCCTAACACTGTAATATGATGGTGTATTAACCATTTAACTCTATAAAGGTTAAAAGACAAGAGTATTCAGATGAAGCAAGAGAGGGCCCCCAACCATGAATTTTGAAGCAGTGCCCTCCATGCTCAAAGGGAATGTGGGATGGATGACAGTTGCCTGAACTGCCCTCTAATGATGATGCTGTTCATGCAGAAAACCCCATCTTGCTGTTTTTCAATATAAAGAATATGCTGATGAGAAGCAAAAAAAGAAAGACAAGAGTACTAAAAGTAACTATAGATATAATAATTTGTTATTGAATACACAATATAAAGAGTTAAATTGTGATGTCCAAAACAAAAAAGGGGAGGGAATAAAAGGGTAGTTTTTATATTTGATCAAAGTTAAGTCATCAACATAAAAGAGATTGTTTTATCTATAAAATATTTTATGTAAGACTCATAGTAACCACAAAACAAAAATCTACAATAGATTCACAAAAGATAAAGAGAAAGGAACCAAAGCATACCATTATGGAAAATCATCAGTTCACAAAGGGAGGCAGCAAGAGAGGAAAAAAGGAACAAGGGAAATATAAATCAGCCTCAAATAACTAATAAAATGGCATTACTATGTCCCTTACCTATCAATAACTACTCTAAATATTCCTGTATTAAATTCCTCAATCAAAAGGCATAGAACGCTGGATGAATTAAAAAGTAAGACCCAACTATATGAGCCTACAGTTCCTTGCAGCTTTAAAGACACAAACAGACTCAAAGTGAAGGGACAGAAAAAGATCCACTTACGTAAGTGGAAACCAGAAGAGAGCAGGAGTAGCTATATTTCTATCAGACAAATCAGAGTTTAAGCCAAAAACTATAACAAGAGATAAAAAGGTCATTATATAATGATAATGGGCTCAATTCATTGAGAAGATTTAACAATTCTAAATATATATGCACTCAACATCAGAACACCTAAATATATGAAACGAATACTAACAGATCTCAAGGGAGAAAAAGACAACTATACAATTTTAATAGGGGAATTAAAGATATGGAAGCAGAAGACCATAATTCAAAAAGAGACATGTACCACAATGTTCACTGCAGCACTATTTACAATAGCCAGGACATGGAAGCAACCTAAGTGTCCATCAACAGATGAATGGATAAAGAAGATGCAGCACATATATACAATGGAATATCAGTCAGTCATAAAAAGAAATGAAATTGAGTTATCTGTAGTGAGATGGATGGACCTAGAGTCTGTCATACAGACTGAAGTTAAGTCAGAAAGAGAAAAACAAATACCATATGCTAACACATATATATGGAATCTAAAAAAAAAAAAAAAATGGTTCTGATGAACCTAGGGGCAGGACAGGAATAAAGACACAGAGGTAGAGAATGGACTTGAGGACATGAGGAGGGGGAAGGGTAAGCTGGGATGAAGTGAAAGAGTAGCACTGACATATATACACTACCAAATGTAAAATAGATAGCTAGTGGGAAGCAGCTGCATAGCACCGGGAGATCAGCTCGGTGCTTTGTGACCACCTAGAGGGGTGGGACAGGAATGGTGGGAGGGAGACGCAAAAGGGAGGAGATATGGGGATGTATGTGTATGTATAGCTGATTCACTTTGTTATACGGCAGAAACTAACAAAACACTGCAAAGCAATTATACTCCAATAAAGATGTTAAAAAAAAATAAAATAAAAACAAAGATATGGAAGCAACCTAAGTGTCCATCAAGAGATGAATGGATAAAGAAGATGTAGTTTACATACACAATGGACTCCTACTCAGCCATAAAAAAGAATGAAATTTTGCCATTTGCAACAACATGGATGGACTTGGAGGGCATTATGCCAAGTGAAATAAGTCAGACAGAGAAAGACAAATCCTGTATGATTTCACTCACATGTGGAATCTATAAAATACAGCAAACTAGTGAATATAACAACAACAACAAAAAACAGACTCACAGATATAGAGAACAAATTAGTGGTTACCAGTGGGGGAGAGTGAAGGGGGGAGGGACAAGATAAATATAGAGGATTAAGATGTATATTATGGGGACTTCCCTCGTAGTGCAGTGGTTAAGAATCCACCTGCCAATGCAGGGGACAAGGGTTCAAGCCCTGGTCGAGGAGGATCCCACATGCCGCAGAGCAACTAAGCCCGTGTGCCACAACTACTGAGCCTGCACTCTAGAGTGCGCGAGCCACAACTACTGAGCCCGTGTGCCACAACTACTGAAGCCCGCGCGCCTAGAGCCTCTGCTCTGCAACAAGAGATGTCACTGCAATGAGAAGCCCGCGCGCCGCGAAGAAGAGTAGCCCCTGCTCACCGCCAACTAGAGAAAGCCATGGGCAGCAACAAGGACCCAATGCAGCCAAAAATAAATAAATAAATGAATTTATTTTCTTTAAAACTGTAAATAAATTTTTTAAAAAGATGTATGTTGATAGAGGATTAAAAAGCTGATTGGGAGGGGGATTAACCAAGATGGCGGAGTAGAAGGACGTGCTCTCACTCCCTCTTGCAAGAGCACCAGAATCACAACTGGCTGCTGGACAATCATCGACAGGAAGACACTGGACTTCACCAAGGAGGATACCCCACATCCAAGGACAAAGGAGAAGCCACAGTGAGACGGTAGGAGGGGCGCAATCACAGTAAAATCAAATCCCGTAACTGCTGGGTGGGTGACTCACAGACTGGCGAACACTTATACCACAGAAGTCCACCCACTAGAGTGAAGGTTCTGAGCTCCACGTCAGGCTTCCCAACCTGGGGGTCCGGCAACGGGAGGAGGAATTCGTAGAGAATCAGACTTTGAAGCCTAGTGGGAGTTGATTGCAGGACTTCGACAGGACTGGGGAAACAGAGACCCCACTCTTGGAGGGCGCACACGGAATAGTGTGCACATCGGGACCAGGGGGAAGGAGCAGTGACCCTGGGGGAGACTGAACCAGACCTACCTGCTAGTGTTGGAGGGTCTCCAGCAGAGGTGGGGGCTGGCTCTGTTTCACGGTGGGGACAAGGACACTGGCAGCGGAGATTCTGGGAAGTACTCCTTGGCGTGAGCCCTCCCAGAGTCTGCCATTAGCCCCACCAAAGAACCCAGGTAGGCTCCAGTGTTGGGTTGCCTCAGGCAAAACAACCAACAGGGAGGGAACCCAGCCCCACCCATCAACAGTCAACTGGATTAAAGTTTTAAAGTTTTACAGAGCTCTGAGCGCCACAGCAACAGTCAGCTCTACCCACCACCAGAGCCTCCCATCAAGCCTCTTAGATAGCCTCAACCACCAGAGGGCAGACAGCAGAAGCAAGAAAAACTACAATCCTGCAGCCTGTGGAACAAAAACCGCATTTACAGGAAGATAGACAAGATGAAAAGGCAGAGGGCTATATACCAGATGAAGGAACAAGAAAAAACCCCAGAAAAACAACTAAATGAAGTGGAGATAGGCAACCTTCCAGAAAAAGAATACAGAATAATGATAGTGAAGATGATCCAGGACCTCGGAATAAGAATGGAGGCAAAGATTGAGAAGATGCAAGAAATGATTAACAAAGACCTAGAAGAATTAAAGAACAAACAAACAGAGATGACCAATACAAAAACTGAAATAAAAACTACAGTAGAAGGAATCAATAGCAGAATAGCTGAGGCAGAAGAACGGATAAGTGACCTGGAAGACAGAATGGTGGAATTCACTGCTGCGGAACAGACTAAAGAAAAAATAATGAAAAGAAATGAAGACAGCCTAAGAGACCTCTGGGACAACATTAAACACAACAACATTCGCATTATAGGGGCCCCAGAAGGAGAAGAGAGAGAGAAAGGACCAGAGAAAATATTTGAAGAGATTATAGTCGAAAACTTCCCTAACATGGGAAAGGAAATAGCCACCCAAGTCCAGGAAGCGCAGAGAGTCCCATACAGGATAAACCCAAGGAGAAACACACTGAGACACATAGTAATCAAAGTGGCAAAAATTAAAGACAAAGAAAAATTATTGAAAGCAGCAAGGGAAAAACGACAAATAACATACAAGGGAACTCCCATAAGGTTAACAGCTGATTTCTCAGCAGAAACTCTACAAGCCAGAAGGGAGTGGCATGATATACTTAAAGTGATGAAAGGGAAGAGCCTACAACCAAGATTACTCTACCCGGCAAGGATCTCATTCAGATTTGATGGAGAAATCAAAAGCTTTACAGACAAGCAAAAGCTAAGAGAATTCAGCACCACCAAACCAGCTCTACAACAAATGCTAAAGGAACTTCTCTAAGTGGGAAACACAAGAGAAGAAAAGGACCTACAAAAACAAACCCAAAACAATTAAGAAAATGGTCATAAGTACATACATATCGATAATTACCTTAAACGTGAATGGATTAAATGCTCCAACCAAAAGACACTGGCTTGCTGAATGGATACAAAACAAGACCCATATATATGCTGTCTACAAGAGACCCACTTTAGACCTAGGGACACATACAGACTGAAAGTGAGGGGATGGAAAAAGATATTCCATGCAAATGGAAATCAAAAGAAAGCTGGAGTAGCTATACTCATATCAGATAAAATAGACTTTAAAATAAAGAAAACAAACATGTAACAAAGTAGTGGATACTGGGGGTGGGGAAATGAGTAAATGGGAGCAACTGTACAGTGATGAATGGAAACTAAATTTTTGGTGGTGGGCAAGCTGTAGGGGAACTGATATGGATGAGTATAATTTTTGTGACTTTCTGTTTGAATTAAAAAAAAAAAATCCCACAAGGACTCAGAGGCAAAGAATATACAAATCAATTTTCACTGCAAAGTAAAGGAGCTGTTACAGTGGAGGATTACTGGACTGAATGTCAATATTATGACATAGTATGAGTGTGTTTCATGTTTGGTAATTGCAATCATTGTTGCTTTTGTTGTGGTCATCCATGTACAATGCTTGGTGTCAGTCTATTTATCTCTTGTAAAAATAAAATACAGGGCTTCCCTGGTGGCGCAGTGGTTGAGAATCTGCCTGCCAATGCAGGGGACACAGGTTCGAGCCCTGGTCTGGGAAGATCCCACATGCCACGGAGCAACTAGACCCGCGAGCCACAATTACTGAGCCTGCGCGTCTGGAGCCTGTGCTCCACAACAAGAGAGGCCGCGATAGTGAGAGGCCCGTGCACCGCGATGAAGCGTGGCCCCCACTTGCCGCAACTAGAGAAAGCCCTCGCACAGAAACGAAGACTCAACACAGCCATAAATAAATAAATAAATAAATAATTAATTAAAAAAAAAAAATACAGTGTGTGTGTGAAAAAAAAAAAGATGTATATTATATATACATAATATATATCTTCTGCGATAACCTAGAAGAAATGGATAAATTCCTAGAAACATAAAACCTACCAAGACTGAATCATGAAGAAATAGAAAATCTGGACAGACCAATAGTAAGTAAGGAGTCTGAATCAGTAATGAATATCCTCCCAACAAAGAAAAGCCTAGGACCATATGGTTTCCTTAGTGAGTGCTACAAAACATTTAAAAAGGAATTAAAACCAGTCCTTCTCAAACTCTTCCAAAAAACTGAAGCAAACAGAACATATTTTATGTGACCAGAGTTACCCTAATAACAAAACCAAACAAAGACAACACACAGAAAAGAAAATTACAGGCCAATATCTCTGATGAACACAGATGTAAAAATCCCCAACAAAATATTAGCAAACTGAATTCAACAATACATCAAAAGGATCATACAGGGACTTCCCTGGCGGTCCAGTGGTTAAGACTTTGCCTTCCAATACAGAGGGTGTGGGTTCAATCCCTGGTCAGGCATCTAAGATTCCACATGCCTCGTGGCCAAAAAACCAAAACAGAAACAATATTGTAACAAATTCAATAAAGACTTTAAAAATGGTCCACATCAAAAAAAAAAAAAAAAAGGAAAGAATCCGCGTGCCATTGCAGGGGACACGAGTTGGAGCCCTGGTCCGGGAAGATCCCACATGCTGTGGAGCAACTAAGCCTGTTCACCACAACTACTGAGCCCACGCTCTAGAGCCCATGAACCACAACTACTGAGCCTGCATGCCACAACTACTGAAGCCTGCGCGCCTGGAGCCTGTGCTCCACAACAAGAGAAGCCACCGCCATGAGAAGCCCATGCACTGCAATGAAGAGTAGCCCCTGCTCGCCACAGCTAGAGAAAGCCCGCACACAGCAACGACGACCCAAGGCAGCCAAAAATAAATAAATAAAATTTTTTTAAAAAGATGATCTTCAAAAAAAAATAAGGATCATACACCATGATCAAGTGAAATATATTCTAGGGATGAAAGGATGATTCAACATCCCCACATCAATCAACGTGATACACCACATTTTAAAAATGAATGATAAAAACCACATGATCATCTCAGTAGATGCAGAAAAACCATTTGAGAAGATTCAACACCCATTTATGATATAAACTCTCAGTGAAGTGGGCATAGAAGGGACATACCTCAATGTAATAAGGGCCACATACAACAAATCCACAGCTAACATCATACTCAATGGTGAAAAACTGAAAGCTACCACTCTAAGATCAGGAACAAGACAAGGATGCCCACTCTCGCCACTCATTTTCAACACAGTATTTAAAGTCCTAGCCAGAGCAATGAGGTAAGAAAAAGAAATAAAACACACCCAAATTGGAAAGAAGTAAAACTGTTACTATTTGCAGATGACATGATTTTATGTGCAGAAAACCCTAAAGACTCCACCAAAAAATTATTGGAAGTAATAAACAAATACAATAAAGTTGCAAGATATAAAATCAATATACAAAAATCTGTTGCATTTCTATACGCTAGGCAGAAAGAGAAATTAAGAAAACAATCCCATTTATAATCACGATAAATTTAACCAGAGAGGTGAAAGACGTACCCTGAAACCTGTAAGAAAGACTGTTGAAAGAAACCAAAGAAGACACAAATAAATGGAAAGATATTTCATGCTCATGGATTGGAAAATTTAACATTGTTAAAATGTCCATATTAAGGGACTTCCTTGGCAGTCCAGTGGTTAGCACTCTGCACTTTCAGAGCTGTGGACCCTGGTTCAATCACTGGTTGGAGAACAAAGATCCTGCAAGCCATGCCTCATGGCCAAGAAAAAAATAAATAAAGCCAATTAAACACACACACACACACACACACACACACACAACAACAACAACAAAAGGGATTTCCCTGGCGGTCCAGTGGCCAAGACTCCACACTCCCACTGCAAGGGGTGCGGATTCGATCCCTGGTCAGGGATCCCCCATCGTGCATGGTGCAGCCAAAAATAAATAAACAAAATGTCCATATTACCTAAGACAATTTACATTACAGATTCAATGTAATCCCTATCAAAATACCAAGGACATTTTTCACAGAAGTAGAACAAAAATTCTGAAATTTATACAGAAACAGAAAAGATCCTGAATAACCAAAACAATCCTGAGAAAAAGAACAAAGCTGGAGGTATCATATTTCCTGACTTCAAACTATATTACAAAGCCATACTAATCCAAACAGCATGGTATTGGCAGGAAAACAGATACATAGATCAATGGAACAGAATGAGAGCCTAGAAATAAAACCAAACATATATGGACAATTTATGACAAAGGAGCAAAGAACATACAATGGAGAAATGATATCTCTTCAATAAATGGCATTGGGAAAACCGGACAGCCACATGCAAAAAAAAAAAAAAAGAAAAAAAAAGAAACTAGACCACTACCCCACACCATACACAAAAATTAACTCAAAATGAATTTAAAAACTTTAATGTAAGACCTGAAACCATAAAAGTCCAAGAAAAAAAAGGCAGTATCCTCTCTGACATCCATCTTAGCAATATCTTTCTAGATATGTCTCTTCAGGCAAGGAAAACAAAAGCATAAATAAACAGATGTAATTATATCAACTGAAAAAAGCTTCTGCACAGCAAAGAAAACCATCAATAAAATGAAAAGACAACCTACCCAATGAGAGAATATATTTGCAAATAATATACCCAATAAGAGGTTAACGTGCAAAATATATAAAGATCTCATACAGCTCAAGAACAACAACAACAAAAACAACCTGATTAAAAAATGGGCAGAGGACCTGAATCGACATTTTTTCAAAGAAGACATACAGATGGCCAACAGGCACATGAAAGGTGTTCAACATCACTACTCATCTTGGAAATGCAAATCAAAACCACATGAGATATCACCTCACGCTTGCCAAAATGACTATTATCAAAAACACAGACAATAACAAATGTTGGTAAGTATGTGGAGAAAAGAGAATCCTCTTGCACTGTTGGAATGTAAATTGGTACAGCCACTATGGAAAACAGTATGGAGATTCCTCAAAAAAAATTAAGAATAGAATATGATCCAGTAATTCCACTTCTGGTTATTTATCCAAAGAAAGTGAAAACACTAATCCAAAAAATTATATGCATTCCTATGTTCATCATAGCATTGTTTACAATAGCCAAGATACAGAAACAACCCAAGTGTCCATCAACAGGTGAATGGATAAAGAAGATGTGAGATATACATACACACACACAAACACACATACACACAATAGAACACTTCTCAGTCATAAAAAGAAGATGAAATCTTGCCATCTGTGACAACATGGATGGACCTTGAGGGTATTATGCTAGTGAAATAAGTCAGACAGAGAAGGACAAATACCATAGGATTTCACTTACACGTGGAATATAAAAAACTAATAAACAAACAAAACAAGATAAATGAACAAACCAAATCAAACAAAAACAAACATGTAACAAAGTGGTGGATACTGGGGGTGGGGAAATGAGTAAACGGGATCAACTGTACAGTGATGAATGGAAACTAAATTTTTGGTGGTGGGCAAGCTGTAGGGGATACAGAAGTAGAAATATAATGTTATACACATGAAACATATAATGTTACAAATCAATGTTACCATAATAAAATTATATTAAGTTAAAATAAGTGGAAGGAAGGAAGGAAACAAAAACAAACTGAATGACTAGAAAAACAAAAAAGTGAAAGGCTAAAAAACAACTGGTGTTGAATTGGGTGTGGGTAAGACTTGAGAGGGAGATTATAAAATCTAGGATTCTGTACTCAGATAAAAGAGAAAGTATAAACAATGCATTATCAGTATGGTTTCTAATGAAATGATGGCTCAGATCTCAAACAGATGAACCAAAGGCCTTGTCCTTCATTCAAAAACATGAAAAAAAGCTGGTAAATAAATACACTTTTTTATTGTTTTAAATTGTTTCAGAAATGTATTTTGATTCCTTGCCTTAACATTTGTTTTCAATAAACTGACCACCTTGTTCCTGCTTACAATAAAGGTCCTTCACTATATTTAATGTCTCACTATTATCTTTAAATAAAGATTTTAAAATATTTCCCTATATCCTTATTATGAGACTTTGCCATTCTGTTTATTACATTTCCTATTGCATTTCCATCTTTAGCTTAAACAATTAAATACATGACACACATTAGGCACACACATCATACCTGACAAGCATACATCATATACTTCCAACAGATTTTATCCAGAACATATATCACTCAAGTACTACCAATGCATTATAAAGTGAAATTATTTTTCAATTGAATAGTTAATAGGCCAGCTAAGAATCAACGATATCTTCACAGAATTGAAATATAAACTATATTTGCAGAGACAGAAAAGTGACCAAGTTTCTAAATTTTTGAATGCTAAGTACCTAAATATTTCACCATCACCACCTTTATTAACAGTAACCCCCAATAATAAGGAGAGATAAGGAAAGTATAGTGGTGCAGTCAAATGAGAAGTGCCAGAGAATGTTTACCTTCCGATTCTGATCGTAAGCAGAGTCAATCCCCAAAATGCTATTCACTTCCACATATGGATATTTCTTCTCCAGGACACTGACCACATGTTCAACTTTAACTTTTTCTCCAGTCCTTACTTTGTTATATATCTGAAGAAAGAAAAACCAGGTAACCAACTACACTTTCACATGTAAATTTTGGAGTATTTATTACAAAAGATTTCAGAATGTAGAGGAAAAATGAAAACAATAGCTAATTCTCTTAAAAAGAGCAAATGGGCCATATTAGCAATTCTCCCTTTTCCATATACTTCCTTACGCCTTCTTAGGTTAGAAACTACATATTCTTAAAATGACTCAATCAGTTCATATTCACATTAAGTCCCAAACGCAAAAATGTGTTAATTTTTTAAAAATCCGAATACTTATAAGTAATCCTTGAAATAAGAACTCATGTCCATGAAGTTTAAGGGGAAAAAAAAGTTTCCAACTACGTATGGCATAATCCTTGTTTTTAAAAGGCAGATGTAAGAGAACAACAAAACTGTGTCTGTACACGTCCAGTTAAGCGTCTGGAAGGCTGCAAGCTTTTAACAGTGGCTGCCTGGAAGGGGCAGGACTAAGGAGGGCAGAGACAGAGTTTTTAATCAACACACTTTAATATTATTTTTTAAAAGTTTTAATAATGAACATAATTTCTTTTTACTTTTGCAACTAAAAATAAAGAAAAAGAAATGAAAACTCTTTATCCTTTCCTTCGTCGACACAGCTGTGAGGGGAAAGAACTTTAAAAAGCAGACTTAAGAACCCTTACTATCCTCAGCAGTGTCACTGGAACGTACCTCACCCCGCAGAGGCTGCTGCTAGCTCAGGTCCCGCCACCATCTCTCGCAGAGCCCACAGCGACAGCTCACCGACTGGCACCCCTGCCGCTTTCTCTGCCCTTCACCACATCCACCTCCATACACGCATCACGATGAGGTTCTAACTGGAGTTTACCTCTGTGCTCTGGACACCTATTACCCAGCCTAATGGCCTCAATGAGCACTGAGGTTCCCCTCTCCACTCTGCTCTCACAATACTCTGCTCAAGTCACACTAACAACTTGGAGTCACTACCTCTGATTTGCAGCCACTGTTCAACTGACTCCTGTTCTCCCTCCTACGCTCAGCTGGGACGACTTCCCGCTCCACAGAAATGCCCGTGGCCAGCCCTAGTGGAGTGAGGGCCTACTGCTGCTGTAGCCAGCGGTGCTTCCCGCACTGTACCAGATCACCTGTGTGGAGGCGTCCCCCACTAGACTGTAACGTGTTTGAGGACGGGGGAAAATCTTACGCTTCTTTGTATCCCTAGCAGCTGGTACGGGCCTGGCAAAGGGTGCATCTTTAATACAAGCTGGCCAAATAAATAAATGACATTTCAATTAATAAAAAATGCCCCTGACTGAATCTCTAAACAGTAAACATAACAAACATAATAAACAGCAGGCTGAAATCATGTTTATGGGTAAAATAAAAGTTGTGAACATAACTGCTTTAAAGATAAGTTTTTCAATAATTAACACTAATCTGTAAGCAAAAGAACTATTACTGGTAAACATTTTATACTCAAAAATAGAAAAAAAAAAAAAAACAAGGAGAGTTCTCTGTTTGAACTTGAGCAAGTATCTTAAAATATATATATAAAAATCAGGGTATTTCACAGTTTCCAGTTAAAATGGAGAAAACAGATAATAAGAATTTTATGACTTGAATATTAAACTGATTCCTAACAAAAATATCATGACGGTCTTAAAAGGGAAGAAAGCAAAGTTTTTTTAAACAAGTAGAGAACATCACATTTACCTAAAGGCATTAATCAGTGATTTCAAATCGCCAAAAGGCAGAAAACTAAGATACATTAATGTATTAGTATCCAAGGAATCTTAGCTGAAATCACAACAATCTATTATTAACATTAGTGTATCAGTAAAGGCAACTCCGGAAATACAAAATGCATAAAGTTTGTGTGACTAATTTACCTTTTTCTCTTTCCAGAAATATAGAATCTCCTTACCACACACTGTTTCTTAGAGTAAGTTAGATTTTTAAAAATTATTCGCCATTTTGAACAAAAACATACGTGTGTCAGAGTTTGGAAGGCATGATAATCATCCACTTCTTGGGCAACATAATTATACGCTCTCAGAATAGCCACTCCAGCATCCTGCATCCCATCAACATCTTCAGAGTCATCAACCACAAAGATTAAACCAAGTCTAGGGGAGAAAGGGAAGGGCAAAAAGAAGAAAAAGAAACATCTCGAAGAATGCAACCAGTTACAAAAGGAAAGGCATCCTCTCTTGAAAAACACAGTTCACACCATACTCTAACATGGTTGGCAAAGGCATTCATCACCTGCAGAATAAAAAAGCAGGTTCCCAAAGGTGGCTTAGACTTTTTAACTATTAAAGCAAGCTGTTTCAATATCATGAAATGAGGCCATTACTGACGTTTAAGGCATTGCCATAGTTTTAGATGGAGATTTTGTTCTGTTTTTAAATAAAAATTAGGGGAAGTGAAAATTCTCAGAATGTGAAAACATATAGAAGGGGGCGGGTGGATTTTGAGATTTCATACCAGCAATATGGGCATCATAGGTAAATGGAAAGCATAAAAATATTTACTACTGTCCTTAGGCAAAAAGCTACACCCAAAGTTAAAGTTTATTACATTTTAAAACTTAAAGGAATAAACCACAAAGAGCTACCATTACACATCTACAGACTGGCCAAAAAAACTTGCACTGGCCATTACACAGGCCACTAGCCTCCATCTTAGAGCAAAAGCAATGAAAAAAAGGACAGTCTTTAACTCAAATGGATCACAGACATAAACGTAAAACACAAAGTTGTAAAATTCCTAGAAAAAAACACAGGATAAAGTTAGGTGATCCTGGGTTTGGCAACAACTTCTTAGATCTAACACCAAAAGCACAACCGACAACAAAAAGAACTGATAAGCTGGACTTCATTTAAATTAAGAATTTCTGTTCTGCAAAAGAAACTGTTAAGAGAAGGAAGACAAGCCAAGATGAGCAGAAAATGTGTGCAAAACACATACCTGATAAAGGACCGATATGCAAAATATGCTAAGAACTCTTAAAACTAACAATCAAAAAAAAAAAAAAAACCAGTTAAAAATGGGCAAAAGATCTAAACAGGCACCTCACCAAACAAGGCATACAGCTGGCAAATGAGCACGTTAAAAGATGCTCAAAATCATATGTCATTAGGAAATTTCAAATTAAAACCATAATGAGATACCGCCATACACCTATGAGAATGGCTAAAATCCAAAGTACTGACAACACCAAACTCTGGAGAGGATGGGGAGCTATAGGCACCCTCTTTCATTGCTGGTGAGAATGTACAAAAGTACAACCACTTGGAACACAGTGTGGCAGTTTCTCAAAAAACTAAACACATTTTTACCATAAGATAAAGTAATCACACTTAGCAGTATTTACTCAAATGTGCTGAAAACTTATATCCATACAAAAACCTGCATACAAATGTTTGTAGCAGCTTTACTCATAACTGCCCTAATCTGGAAGCAACCAAGATGTTGTTAACAAGTGAATGAATTAAAAAAACTATAGGACATCCATATAATGGAATATTATTCAGTGATAAAAAGAAATGAGGTATTAAGCCACAAAAAGACATGGACAAAGCTTAAAAGCATACTGTACTGCTAAGTGAAAGAAGTCAATCTGAAAATGTTACATACATCATGATTCTGGAAAAGACAAAAACTATGGAGACAGTAACAAGATCAGTTGTTGCCAGGAGCTGGGAGAGAGGGAGGGACAAACAGGTGGAGCACAGGGCATTTTTAGGGCAGTGAAGCTAAGCTATATGATACTATAATGGTGGAAACATGTCGTTATACGTTTGTCAAAATCCACAAAATGTACAGCACAAACAATGAACCCTAATGTAAACTATGGACTTTAGTTAAATATAATGTAGCAATACCAGTTAATTAATCAGCATTGCTCTAAAAAAATACAAAGTCTATTAATTTTTTTTAAAAAGTGCAGCCTAAACATATATGATAAACATATATCAAACATCACGCTCTCAGGAGGTATGTGTAGAATTTGTGTATGCATGGATGAGGTAGTTGAGAGGGCTTGCTTTTAGATTAAAAATTGTCTTTGTCTTTTTAAAACCCTTCTTATGACAGAAATCAAATGAGTAAGCGCCAGGCAGAAATGACCTAAATATTATTCTTATGAAAATAAAAATAAGGTCTAGAACCTAATTATCTCCTCACAAAGTACTTCCCTTTCCCAAGTATTCAATTTTTGAAAAGGGCAACAGAGCTGTTCTGTTAGCTAAGCCCCCAAATCCAGACTTCTGTTTCTCCCAGGACCAGTCCCTCACCAAGTACCAGCAGGGAGGCTCTCAGATTTGTCCCCTCCTCTCCTCGGTCCCTGCCAACAACTCCGTGTACCACAGCAACTCATACAAAGGAAAACAACCGCTGGTCTGCCTTGGTCTTTCCACGCACTGTTCACGACATGCCTGTGAGTTAAGTGCCTTCCTCTCACCTACCTTTGCAATCTGAGGAGCCCATGCCCTCTTCCTGTCCCTCAGTGCGATGCAGTAGATCTTTACCTAATGCCCACTGTGTACCATGAGCCAACTGCTTCTGTGTTCTTCTATTCCCGTTTCATCAAGACAGAGCTCTGGCTGTGATCCTCCACCTAACCATGCGGTATTCATGTTTACATTAAAAATTTCATTCAACTCAAAATCTCTGCTTTTCCATCAATGAAAACTCGCCATTTTCTTCAAAGTCTATCTTAAATCCAACTTTGCCATGAAACCTTTGTCCTTCCCAAATATCTGTCTATAATCTTCTTTTTCCCTGAAATTCTAAAGCACTTAGAACTAGTAAGGACATAACCTAGCACTTGATTGAATATCTTACTGAAAGTAGGCACAGTATTTTTTCCAAGAGGGTAGAAATGTGGCTTATGTTCCACTCAGCATTTAGCTCAGCGCTGAGTATGGAACACACAAGACCATTTGTTAGCTAAAGAGCTCTCTTCTTCTTTATTTTCATGTTTTCTAAGAATTCAAATTTTATCAACATGTAAAATTACCACATACTATTCAGAATGTGGGAAAATCTTAATCCTACGTAAAACCTTCAAACATTGTTCTGAAAAGGTACAGTGGAAACCCCAGCCATTTAAGTACCCCATTGGCAGATTTGGTAACACAAGTGAAATAAATGTGTCTGTTTGCATCTATAAAAAGCTGTGTATACATTTAGTCCTTGACAGTCTGACAAAAGTTCTTGGCAAAGCTCCTTATCTCTGCTGAAGGTAGGCTTTGTGATGTGAACACTTACTTAGGAAAATTCCCTAAGCAAGCTGAGATCACATGCTATTTTTACACAGGCTATTTATTAATAACTCAATGACGGTAAGATTCTATTCATTGAGAATCAAATTCTCTCCCCCAAAAGATACCGGCTTCATACTGAGCAAAAGATAAAACTGCCCTTAACGATCCCCACGATTAATTATCCTACAATTCAGTAACACCAGACTTGTTAAGAATGACAAACAAAACCTCAGCTAAATGAGATATACCATCATATCGATAACAGTGTTACCTTAGTGGTATATGATTACTGAGGAACATCTCAGCTGTGTTAACCAACTCTGCAGTGCTCTCATGAGCAGGGTCAACTATGAAAACCTGTAGGGGAAGGGAAAGGAAAACATGAAACGACCTTTATTCAAATGTCACTGGGCCAATAAAAATGTGCTTTGTGACCACCTAGAGGGGTGGGATATGGAGGGTGGGAGGGAGGGAGATGCAAGAGGGAAGAGATATGGGAACATATGTATATGTATAACTGATTCACTTTGTTATAAAGCAGAAACTAACACACCATTGTAAAGCAATTATACTCCAATAAAGATGTTAAAAAAAATTTTTAAATGCCTTAGTCTTTACACTTGAAGGCCACCTTTTTCCAGCTACTTTTGAACCACATAAAAAAGGAGTTATACAAAGAGCAGTTACCCTCCCTCTGTCTTCAAAGAATGTGGTACTGAAAGGCTAAGTGATTTTCTCATGATCTTACGCTAACAACATGGGAATTGTATCCAGATGGCTAATACATATTCTTCACTACACCCAACAAAACCCAAATTTTATTAACTCTCCCACCTTAGAAAATGGAGATTAGCTTCCTGTGTATTCATTTCGAAGGATCTCTGAATTAAGAATTCATTTAGAACCCAATTTTTAGACCACAACAGTAGCTATTATGTATTAAGTTTTCATGATGTACTTTAAAAAATAATAATTATCCCATTTAATCTCATTTAATCAAATAAAGTTCTCATTTAATAAAGTTTAATAAATTATCTCATATGGTAAGAGTAAAAGAGATTGAAATTTTGACTGGGAAGGAAAAAAGTGGTTTCAAGAGTGAGGAAAGTATAGAGGATCGTTTCCCTTGAAAGTTCTGAGGAAGCCAACCTTGGCCATAACCTGTCCCGTCTCTTTAGGAACTACATGAGGTAAAAGAAAGACATGAGAGGGGAAAAGAGCGTCAACTAAAAACCCTCTTCCTCTATCTCTCTAAAGCAGTGGAATAAGGATTAAAAAGCAGGAGCTGACAAAGACTTACTTAAGGGAATAAATTGAACTATTAAATTTTAGGGATTAAGATATTCAAGAAAAACGGTAATAATACATTCATCTTCTGAGTAAAAAAAGAACTATCTTAAAACTCAACACAGTCTAAACTGTGAGGTTAAGGATGAGGAGCATTTCCTTATACACTGACATTTCACAGCCCTACAAACAATCAGTACACTTCCCAACCCTTTCAGTTTGAATATGGAGCTAGAAAAAGAGCATATCTAGTGGTGGTGGTGGGGAGAAGCAGCTAGTAAAGGAGAGAAGTGAACATTCTAGATATGACAGAAAGGAGGGGAGAAGGCAAGGGAGAAATAGAGATCACAGCCCAGCAATAAGGAGTTTTACTTACCATGTTGTGCAAGTTTTTCCTGATCTGTCGGATAACACCAGGAAAAGTGGGGCGAAGCAACTCCTGTAGACTAGAAGGCCATGAATTATATCTGCTATCAACCTCCAGGTTGTTGATCCACTACAAATAAAAACCACAATATTGTGCATACACTTTAGTCACCGCTAGTGAAATTTGCAGAAATAACAATAAGACTTTAAATTATTTCAAGAAGAATCACATGGGAAAGACCATTTTTGAAAATATAAAGATCAAGTAGAAAAACGAGTGACTAAAACACAAGCCACAGAATAGGAGAAGGTATTTGCAACCTACGAAATCAATAAAGGACTAGTGTCAAGAATATCTATACAAATCTAATATATCAATTTAAAAAAGGCAAGCAACATATGAGAAATGGAAATGAGTCAAGAATATAAATAAGAAATTTACAGAGGAAATTTAAATGGGCAATTAACACAAGGAAAAATGTACACCTTCACTAGTAATCCAAGAAATATAAACTAAAAGCACAATGAAATTTCACACTAACTAAACTGCAAAAAAAAAAATTTTAAGTTTGTCAATATCCATGAATAGGCAAAAATATAGAACAATGGGAATTCTCACCCAATTCTGGTGTCTGGGAACAGTCACTTTAGAGAAGATGACCTAATAAAGTTGAAGCCTTTATTACTACCCTACCACTAAGTACTACAGCTCTAGGTGTCTACCCCAAATATATTCTCACATGTATGCATGAAGAGAGAGGTACAAAAAGAGCCGTAACAGTACTGCTTATAACAGCAAAAGATTAGAAACAACTAAATATCCATAAAAAAGGAACGGATAAATAGTATATAATATTTGTACAAAAAGAGCAGGGTGGGAAAGTATGTGTATATTACCTTGCTCATGTAAATAGAGTATTTCTGGAAGGATATACAACGAATTGACAATGCTTGTTGCTTCCAGGGTGAAAAACTGGACAGCTGGGTGAAGAGTTTTGTCACTACACACTCTTTTGTATGTCTTAAATTCTAAACTGTGAATTTATAAAAGATATTTTTAAAAATAAGTAAAATATAAAACATGATGTGATAAACTAGATCTATATGTATCAACCTACATAAGCCTTGAAAAAATTATTGAGTAATAAAAAAAATTGATGAAGGATACTGATATGGCATTTTTCAAAATTTTAAAACATACAATAGGGAAGAAAATGATCAAGTAAGGGACAGGAGGGATACACGCCCACTTCAGAAGAGGAATTACCTGCAGGGAGGAGAGGCGTGGAACTGGGAAGAGATATAAAGAGGGCTTTGACTGAAACATTTTTTTCTTCCAAGAAAACATGAAATGATTAAATGTTAGCATTTATTAAGTATGGCGATGGGTCCTATGATTGCTAATTATGTTAGTCTCCTTACTCTTCATAATGAAAAAATTTTTAACAGAAAAAAAATGACATAACAGTATTCATCAAAATAACAGTTACACCACCAAGTGAGAAGTCAAGTAGTGAACATCTACATTCTATATTATTCCCCTTTCCAAAAAATTTCCCTAAAATCGGTGCAGGACAGACACCAAGAAAAGGGGACTGGAGAGCTGAGGGTGCCAGGCACGTCTCCATCACCGACCTCACTTTCTCCACAACTGCCCGAGACAGCTCTGCTCCCCCTAGTCTCTTCACAGACGAGGAGACAAAAGCCCAGCGACATCACAGAGCGATATTAATCTACATAAATCCTTCAATATAAAATATCAAAGTCCTGTTAAAGGAGGTTGGTAGCTACAAACTGATATTTTTAAACAAAATCACACAAGACTTGTGTGCAACTGAGAATATACAAACTAAACACTTTCCCAAGAGATGCTCAGCCGAATTCCTAAAGAGGTACAAAAGTGGAAAAATCACGGTCTTAACCACAGCAAACCTAATAGCTCAACTTTCTGGAGCATTTAAGAGCCTACTTTATTATATACACATAGCCCCATATAAGCAGTTGTTGTAAATCTTTGTTGCCAACAAAAGAGATAATAGGAATAACTTACCTCTGCTAAAAGACAAATGCGAAAACCATAATAAAATACTTGGCCAGGCCACTCCCTGGACACGCTCACGGAATACCTACCGAAATAGCAGGGCTCCTGATGTCTACGGCATAGTCGGCCTCAGAGGGCTGGATGTTCAGTTTCAAAACATTATGCAGAGAAAGGCCTTCTATTCCCAATCTATGCAGACCCTCCATCACCCGAGCTTCATTCCTCAATATATCAAACAGACTGAAAAAGAACAAATAGGTATTTAGGAGAAAGGGCTTTAAAAAAAAATTCTCACCATGAGAAAAATATATCAGTTCAAACTCAATGCCCTATCAAACAAGTTGAGAAATCAAAAGAGGGAGCTCTTCCCTTGCTTCCTTTTGTCCAAATATGCAGAACCAAGTAGGGAGGAGTTGCTTCTTGGCTGATGTTTACTTATACTTATCAACATATACACTGTGTATAGAAATTATCTCTAAGTATAAACACACAATTTGAGGATGAAATAATCCTAAATGTGGATTTTACATTGCATGTTTTTAAAAACACTAAAGTAATCTCCCTGTGATATTTCTTACAACTGCACATGAATCTAAAATTATCTGAAAATAGTTTATTTAAAAAACACCAAAAATATACTAAATAATATATGTTTAATATATGTTTCAATATCAGCATCAATTCCCACAGGTACACACACATATGATCACAGAAAACCCTCTGGAGGAATTCACACCCAACTTAAGAGGTTTTCTGGGTAAGGAAGAAGAAATAAGAAGATGCTGCATTATTTAAAACTGTTTACAATAAGCAAGTACACAGTTTGCAATACTCTGGAAAATTAAAGAGATTTTTTTTAATAAAAAATAAAAGGGCAATTTTTAATGTGTCCTTTACTAATTTTTTACTAGCTCTGAAAGCAGTATATGGACATAAAAGCTCAATTAACATAATGTGAAAAGTATCTTACTGTGGAAACTGCTTCTTTTAAAGCATTAACCAACCACAGCTTTTGTTTTCACTATTATGAAGCCACAGTATCAACTGTGTCAATTTTAATATCAAAGATAAAATCAGAATTCTACCTGACTGTCTTCTGCACCCAACCCCTCCAAAGTTCATAAGGAAAATTTAAGAGCAATTTAGTCCTAAACCACATTTTAACAAAACAAAAAGGTATCAAATAATATATGTAAGACAGATCACCTTCTGAGACACCAGAGGCCGCATTTTGCATAAACCTACTTCATACTGTTCTCAGAAACAAAAGAACCTGCTCTCTTCTGTTTCTATGGTTAACAGGAAAACTAAGGCTCTAAAAGGGCACCCTCAAAAGACACCTGGGCCTTAAATGTCCAAGGCATCAGATGTACATTATGATAAAAAATGGCCAAGTATCCTCCTGCCCATCCCAGCCAGAGCATGGGCCTACCTAAGTGCACGCACTGGGCCTGATAAGTCGTCAGGCTTTGCAACCTGTCACATCAAGGAGGAACAACAGTCTGGACATGTCATAAGGAGCCACACATTATAAAAACTTTTCAGGGTGAAAAATATTATCCATACCTGAATATATCCTGCGTCTCTAAATCAATATGAAGTCCATTGATGAACAGGGCTGAATCTCCAGGCTGTAATCCTAAAGTTCCCTTGAAATACTGAAATATTAAAAACTTATTAAGGAGCAGAAAGAGAATATTTAACAAAAATTTCCAAGTTTCTGGTTTTATTATATGTACAAATGTTGACAATGATTAATACAACTGTTTCCTACAATACTGGGGATAGGGAGGGTGTTAAATAAGCCAAGCACAGAGAATTACTTTTCAGCTGCCCTTCCCTGTCTGTGATGCCAGCCAAGGTTGTGCTAGCAGTCACTGACAGCTGGGCCTTCTGGATGAAGTCCAGGGATCCGACTTAAAAGGGTTTCAGGGCTTCCCTGGTGGCGCAGTGGTTGAGAGTCTGCCTGCCAATGCAGGGGACACGGGTTCGAGCCCTGGTCTGGGAGGATCCCACATGCCACGGAGCAACTGGGCCCGTGAGCCACAACTACTGAGCCTGCGCATCTGGAGCCTGTGCTCCGCAACAAGAGGGGCCGCGACAGTGAGAGGCCCGCACACCGCGATGAAGTGGCCCCCGCTCGCCGCAACTAGAGAAAGCCCTCGCACAGAAACGAAGACCCAACACAGCCAAAAATAATCAATTTTTAAAAATAAATAAATAAAAAATAAAAGGGTTTCAAAACCCCACACCTCCCTTAAGCTTTCAATCTAAGGCACGCCAAGAAACTTTGAGTTGCTGAGCTAAGGACAGCACCTACATACACCCGAGCTCTCCAAGACCACCTCCATGGGGCCCTCCAGCTGCTGCTCTCTGACGCAGTGGAACGCATGTGACCGTGCAGCCCCTTCAGCCCTCAGACCCGCTTGATCCACTGGACTTTGATGCCATATCATACACAGCTTCTGTTGGCTTATATACTTTCCAATCAATTCCTCTTTCTCTCCAAGGAAACTGGAAGGGTTGATCATATATTCAACACCACACAGCAGAGAAGGGAAGAAACGTATCAGATACTAGGGACAGAACATGGATCCCTTAGCTCTCCCAGGGCTGGGGGAGAGAGGCAGGGATCGCTGAGCTCCCTTCACTCCCCCTCACTCAGTGGACAGAGAGAAATGAACTCTAAGATCTAGGACTGCATGGGAAAAACACAAAACAATGCAGAAGCCACGGCTTTTGCGTCTCTGCCCTGCCAGGATAAAATGGCAAGGAAGTTAAGGGGATAATAGAAATTTGCATCAATGAGAATCAGCAATTTCTTACAAGGGAAAGAAAAACTCCACGTCCACTCATTCCCAGGCTGCGAATACAGCACCCTGTGACTGTGGGAAAGACTGACTGGGAACTACGTGAAAGGAAACACAACAGAGGATGGGGATCCCATTCTGAAAACAGGGGACTGCACGGAAGTTACCAAATGCTCTGCCCTACTGGGCTTCTACAACTCTGGCAGCCAGACCTCACGCTCCCGGCAGAAGATCGGAAGATCCTTTTCGGGATACTAAACAGCTCAAGAGGAAAGGTTTAAAGATTCTGTCACTGGAGTTCCCTGGGAAACAGCCATACCACCACAGCTTACAGTCACAAAGACGCATCCTTCGGGCTTTCAATCAGTTTTTTATTGCCTCACTCTCTAATATGAGCAGTTAGCGAGAGATCACCAGACATCTAAGGAAAGCCTCTAACATTAAACACAAGAGATCAAGACAAAAAGAAAGGCAACTTAAGAGGGAACAGACTATGCAGAGAAAAGAAAACACATACATGAACCATCGATATCTTCAGAAGGATAAGACAACACCATAACAAGGAAGAATTCAAGAATAACCCTTGTAAATTAAAAATCTGACAACTAAAGAAAGAAATCTCAACAAGTTGTCTAAAAATCCTTCCCAGAAAGTTTAAAAATAAAAGACAAAAGAACTGGAAAACAGGAAATAAAAGATTTTTAATCAGGCCAAACTAGTCAAGGAGATATAACATCTTAAGAATAAATAGGAATTCTAGGAAAACAGAAAAGACAAACCAAAAAGAAGAAATGCAAAGAAATATGTCCAGAAAATTTCCCAATACTAAAGGAAAGGATTTTCCAGATTTAAAGGGCCCACTAACCACCCAAGAGTACAAAGACTTTTTAAAAAGGCATTATCACTATGGAATTTCAGATTACTAGGGTCAAGGAAAAGACCCAACATGATTCCAGAAAGAAAAACGAGGTCTCATACAAAGGCTTCAGACTTCTCAAAAGCCATAATGGAAACCAAAATTCCAAGGAGCAATGACTTCAAACTTCTAAATGACTTCCAACCTAGAATTCTATACCCAGCCAAGCTATCAATAAAAACAGAAATGGAAGGGACTTCTCTGGCAGTCCAGTGGTTAAGACTCCATGTTTCCATTGCAGGGGGCGTGGGTTCGATCCCCAGCTGGGGAATTAAGATCCTTCTTGCCGCTCAGCGCAGCCAAAAACAAACAAACAAACAAAAAAACAAAATGGAAAACTGACTTCTCAGAGTCTGAAATTTCCCTCACATGCAACCTTTCTCATGAAGAATGATTTGCTGCACCAAAATAAAGGAGTAAACCAAAAACAAAGAAGACATGGAATCCAAGAAATAGGAGATCCTAAAAAAGAGGTTAAAGGAAGGTCCCAGGACAACTGGTATGTACTAGACATAAAGAACAACCAGTCCATAGTGAAGCAGATCAAAAATTGATAAAACCATGACAAAAACACAGGGATGGTAGAGAGATGGGGAAAGTGCCAATATGGAGTACTGGTAGACAGTGGGAGAAGTGGGGAGAGCAGTGAAAGAAAGTCAGACCTCATCCTTGTAACAGAAGGCCAATACATAAGATTGGAAACTGAGAAAGTACCAATTTAAGCTTGCTGGAATCTGGAGATAAATATCCAAAGAATCAACTAGGAGTTGAAAGCAGATGCTTCTGGGAAGGGGGACACACAGGGAGTGAGACATGTTGGCGGGGGTGCTTTTTTCTAAAGAAACAGGTAGCACCATTTGATGCTTTGAATTATATATTCATATTCAACTTTGATTAACTACGGAAAGTATAAAAAAGATTACAGAAATGAATCAAAATACCATCGTCTTTAATAAAAGAAGAGTAAAACTATTAAATGTCACTGATTTAACTCACATTTCCGCATCTTTAAAGATACAATACAAAACAGAAAAGCCACTATTTTCCATTGGTTAATACCTTCTGATTCTCTTCTACTTCGGTTCTAAGTTCTGAACTCACGGCTGTTTTTGTTATTGCTCTAAGGAAATAAAAACATTATCAGTGCTTGGTTTAGTATTTGATATAAAAGACTTCAATTTCCCTATATGAAACAACACATTGCTCCATAAATTACAAAAAACTAAATGGAAAAAACCTTAAACCTTTACAATTGATAAATATATTCCTCCTCTCAGATGTGTGTGTTTGTTCATTACCACAAGATATAAAACCAAGGAAAAGTAACAGTAATAGTTGCACTTTAATGCGAGTGCAGTTATTTCCAAGATCTTAGTTAAATATATGTAACTCTATTCCTGTATATGATCTCTACAGCTCACAGGCTAAGGATAATGTTCAATAAGTTAAGGCAGCAGACTGTTCAAGCTATTTAAGCACATGTATATTTTCAATAGCATGCTTGACTAAATGATAATGTACTATATGATTCTTAAGTCCTGTCTAAGAAGTATTTTCCCAAGACTAATAAAATAAACAAATTTATTTACAAAACATCTCATATCAGAAGTCAAAACACCTCATTCAGTGACTCAAGAAGAGGACTGACAATTATTTAAGTTTCTGAAAATGTGGCTTTTAAAACAGGTTTGCCTTGTATTTATGAGATGTGGAGGACCATTATACAATTGAAAGCAATAGGAGAAAAGCTGCATTCAAAATCTTAATCTGTCACTATGAACAAGTCAGCCTCTATGATTCATTTCCTTCATCAAGAATGAGTAAGATGATATATAAGAAACTCTTCAGGAAGAAAAACACCAGAGTCCATGCCAGACCCTAAGTTAGTTACATCTGCATACATTAAATTTTGTTAACTCATCTAATCCTGAAAGGTAGGTGTTGTTATTTCTGTTTTACTGCTGAGGAACGTGATTATTTACAAAGTTCACACAACTAGCAAGAGGCAGTGCCAGGAACACAACCTAGACTGCTCTCTTCAACCACACAACACAGGGGCTTGTCGCCTTCTCGGGAAGACGGGCCATTAGTAGTACAGTGCTGGTAGTAAGAGAACTTTAATTTCCTAAGCATTTTCATATTTTAATGGCTTCATTTTATGCATAAACATGAAGATAATTAGGCATATGTTAAAAAGAAGAATGTCTCAAAGCCTTATTACTCTACGTTACCTGGCTTTGGTAGGAAAATTTTGACTAAGATCCTTCATAATCACCAGAGCTAACTCAATAGGAGCAGCCAAGATTCGGGCAGCAGTCTGAAAACTTAGATCTGCAACAACATCAAACGTAAGTTAAAGTGTATTCATCTATAGCAATGAGAAAGAAATAGGAAAAAAGCACATTGATTTCCCACTATTTTCTTGGTAATTAAGAATGCCCTAGAATGACATTTCAAAGCATGCCCATGGTTGAATTGAAGGTTTTACTCACTTCATAGGCCCCTAGAGTGTTTACTGTAGCCGTTCCTTGATCTGCCTGCATAAACACTAAGGCATATACCAACACATTTAGCACAGGATTAATCCACCCCAAATTCTTTTCCTTCTTCTGGATTTACAACATTAACACAAAGTACAGCAAAAGACTTTAGTAAATTATGCTGGGAAAGAAAACCTTGATATATAGTTCTTTGGACCAGAAAAGCACACATATATCCTGCCATACTGACATGCCTTTAACATCCAACTGTGTAATAAATGTATACATATAGAAACACAAAGATTAAGACAAACTTGTTTCTAGTATTACAAGCTTATGCACCTGGTCACACAAAGAAAGATCTGGTACTCATCTATAAATATATATTACTCTGCAGAGTGTTATTTGTCTACAAAGGACTTTCTTCCTTTCCTTTCTAATAAATCAGGATTAATCACATGATCCTTAAAATCTGTGAATAAATACAATTAAATTCAAATTCTGTTTTTTTAAATACCATAAAATTTAGAATGATTCCTCTACGTTTTTATTACCTTGCAATTGCCAAACTTTTAAAGGTGCCATTTCATTGGTGCTCTCAACGAGATGCTTTCTGAGTTCTTTCAACTCTCCCTTCAGGTCAGGGTGCAGGTCTCTGAAGGAAACATAAAATCAATCCTTTTCAGGTGTTCTTTCTTTCCCAAAGCACATTTAGAAGTTGACCCCAAATTTATCTTCACAGCTCTCCCCACTTAGTAACAGGAAAATTCTTACAATATAGGAAAAATATTAAATTTTTCTTAAAAAACAAGTTAATATAGAAAAGTATGAGTTAATTTAAAAACCATAAAATTTACAGATTAAAAAATGAATCACTACAACAGCAACTCTCTAAGTTGGGGGAGGGAGAGGAGTGGGACTGAGAGTAGGGAACAGAGGGGACCTCAACTCTATCTGCTGTGTTTTACTCACCTTGGTTCTTTCTTTCTTCAAGTAAAAGAAGGTGTTATGTTGCAGGAAAAAAAACCTCGATAAACAATTCTTTGGTACAGAAAAGCAAGTACGATAGAAACAGTCAATCCTGGGTGGTGAGTACAGGGGTATGTTATATTATTCTCCATCATTTCCTGAATCTTTTTAATTTCTCAAAATAAAATAGGAAATACCCTGCTTCCAATCCCAAAATGAGTTTCTTTCAGCTACATGCTCGTAAGTCCTTTAGTCACATGAATATAATTCAAGCTAACCAAGACTATTGCGTTTTGTTTAGTTTTATCTTGAAATACAGTGCCTTCTATTTAAAGTTAGTAAAACAGAAGTTTTCAGAGGCAGAGATAGATCATTTAGATCAGACAGACAGATGGAACAGAGTAATTCTGTTTTTAACACTAAAAACTCAAAATTTCTTAAATGCAACCTGCCGAAAGTAAAATATTTACTCAGATCCTTCACCATCCCATCAACCCATTCCAGTTACTTTACTTTTCTTCATGATAAAAATACCTTAAAATGGGTCACTTACTTTAGATAGCTAAATAACTATTCTGAATGTCCAAAAAGGAAATTGTCTTCAATATTCTACATACTACCTTTGTGCTATAAACACATGAAATCATAATGCTATCCAAAAAACAAACATATAAAACATGAATATGAAAAGGGATTCTGGAAACCTGGATGCAGTAAAAATGGAACCTGACTGCATATTAATAAAGCCATAACTGATGTTCAACACAAAGAAATGTGCATTTGCACAGGATGAACTCAACATATGCACAGTCACTCAACATCAACAAAGTCATCTCTACTAAACTGTTAGTCTAGCTGTCACTTCACTGGGTCAAATGTTAAAGCTAAAATATATGAAACTGCACCTATACATACTATTTCTATTGAAAAAAAAAAAAAAAAAAAAGCACACCATAGATGTCCTAATTAAGATTTCCAGATAAAGCAGAATTCAGGGCTCTGAACAATGATCAAATCATATCAGAAATAACTACAACATTTAAAATAACAGCTAAGAACATTTTTCAGCTATAAAATTCTATTATGCTTTCATAAAATAGTTATGGAATTTTCTTCAAAAAGCCACTTCCTATCCTCTTTCATATAAAGTAAATTGTAATAAAATGTATTTCAACTGAACATATATAAAATCTACCACACCTCCTACTACAACTCTTTTGCAATTTTTCAAACTATGTTTAGCATAAGTAAATAGCTATAAATACAACATTGTAAATCAACTATAATTCAATAAAATAAAATTTTTTAAAAAAGAGATAAGAAACAAACAAGCCAAAAAAATAATAATAATAGCTATGACCTCTCTAACGTAAAATACATTTGGTTTTCCTCAGGAAAAGATTGCATAAAACAATTAGATTTCTCCTATTATGTGAATCAAAAAAATGGCATGTAACTTTATGCTATCAACTGCAAGGTCCAGAAAAGGAAATCAATTTAAGCCATAAGCAGGCAGCCATAGTATCATGTAAGAATAATGTGCTTCAGAATTACCAGAAATCATAAACTGTACTACAAACTAACTGGTCATCTCCTCGTATCAGATTACATACATAAAGTATTGTTGGGAGATCTGTAACTCATCTCCCCATATCAGATTACATACATAAAGTATTGTTGGGAGGTCTGTACTCAGGCAGTAAAGAGAAAGATGATGCTTACAATATGAGGAAGCCTGGAGGTTTGAAGAGAATAAGACCCCTTTCCCAAAAGAATACACATACCTTAATCTTCCAAAGAGAAATCCTTGAACTTCATCAATAGGATCATTTTCACCAATCACTGTGGTGTTAACTTCAGTTCCTACAAAAGCACAGCAAATAACATGTCTAATCACTCAGATTAGAAATAAAAATATTAACTTCATAAAATCTGAAAAAAATTTGAAACACCTGAAACTATAATAGCATTTAAACTGTTGAATACCTCAACTAACAGAGTGGTTAACAAACAAACAGAATAAATGTGTTTTTGACATATCCTGTGTTCCTGCATAAAGAAAGAATGTTTTTCCTTAAACTTTGGAAATATTTACATGTTAACTATTTCAAAATTAATACCTTTAAAATTATGAATAACGGATTTTTCAATATCAAAATTCTGAGGAATTTGCAACTAGGCAACTTAATCCTAAATATAATTACCGAGGACAGGATGATGAAGTACTAGGCTATCTTCCATGTGCCAAAACCAATCATTTTTACTTTTACAACAAGCTCAAAAGACATAAAAAGAGTACGCATAAAACTTGTGGAAATAATGAATTCAAAACCCTAGAATATTACAACAGGAAGTATCCACAGTAAAGTGCAGAAAATAATATAAAAACATGAAACTGTTTGTTAATTATACGATGGCTTAAGATTTCACATTGGGTCACAAATTAATTACTATTTGTGAACTACCTATCATCAATAACAATAGCTACTACTTACTGAACTCTTTTGTGAAAAAAACTTTGTTAAATTCTTTACCTATACATCTTATTTTCTCCTCAAAAATACTTTAAGAGGCATATATCATTATCTGAACTCTACAGAGGAAAAAATTAGGACCTAAAGAATTTGTTACCCAACTTAGACATAACAGAACCAAGATTCAAACATAGGTTCATAATACTCCTAAATCTATTCTTTTTCATTAAAGAAACAAATTCCCCTTTAACTCATATTTAAAGAAAACAAAACACATTGGTCTTAATTTACAAATTCACCTTTCACCTGAGTATCATCCTTGGCCTTGTACTCAGTGCTCTTAATGGCCAACTCCACACCATAGCCAGAGAGGTAAACAGGCTCCTTCCTGGGATTCTGCAAGCAGAGCAAGTATTCCACCATCACCACTCAGCTCTCCACGCACTCCCACCTAGCTCTTTATGCATCACAGCATACAGAGCCCGATCATGTTAACGTCACATAGCCATCACCTAGGATTACACACTCAAAACATGCTTGAACTTCCATGGGAATCCTTAGATTGTGGATCCTGCCACAAGTGTGAGAATGGGAATTCCAAGGTAGAAACAAAACCAGACGAAGGGGGCTTCTCTGGTGGCACAGTGGTTAAGAATCCGCCTGCCAATGCAGGGGACACGGGTTCGATCCCTGGTCCAGGAAGATCCCACACGCCGCAGAGCAGCTAAGCCCGTGCGCCACAACTACTGAGCCTGCGCTCTAGAGCCTGCAAGCCACAACTACTGAAGCCCGCGTGCCCTAGAGCCGGCGCTCCGCAACAAGACAAGCCATCACAATGAGAAGTCCACTAACCACAAAAAAGAGTAGCCCCAACTCGTCACAACTAGAGAAAGCCCGCATGCAGCAACAAAGACCCAAGGCAGCCAAAAGTAAATTAAAAAAAAAAATTAAAAAAAAAAAAAAAAAAAACAGATGAAGGGATAGTGGAAAGGGCAAAGGTCACCAAACCATGTGAAGAAATGGAGAAAACAAAAAAGCAGTTCCAGGATCTACACAGCGTTGAAAACTGGTGAGGTTTCAAACCTAGAAGTGCTTTGTTGAGACCGTGTGTGTAAATGTGTGCGTGTGTGTGTGTGTATGTGTGTGTGTGTACATTTTTTTACTTACTTTAAATGTCTTCAGGCAGGGTTTGGGCTGACCTAATGTCACAGGCTTACCATCATCCCGAATGAGGATGGCCCTTTAAATACCAGCAATAGGGACTTCCCTGGTGGTCCAGTGGTTAAGAATCCACCTTCCAATGCAGGGGACGCAGGTTTGATCCGTGGTCAGGCAACTAAGATCCCACATGCCACGGGGCAACTAAGCCAGCGCACTCTAGAGCCCATACGCCACAACTAGAGAGAAGCCCACATGCCCCAACGAAGAGCCCGCGTGCTGCAACAAAAGATCCTGCGTGCCGCAACTAAGACCTGACACAGCCAAATAAATAAATAAATTTTTTTTTAATAAATATTTTTAAAAAAACAAATAACCAGCAACAGAGCAAGGTGGCTCTGGGGGCGGGGGGGGGTCCAAAACTGGATATTGATAAATCTGTTTCTGCTCACATAAATTTTCATTTAAAATTTTTATTTTACTTTCCCATGGACTTAACATCCGATATTTACTGAGCTTAATACAACACAGAAACTTTAAAGGCCAACGATCTTTACATATAAATATTTTAAATGCTAAATGCCACACAAGGTTTCGAAAGCTTAATTTTAAATCAATTCTGCCTGATTTTACCTCTTTAGAAATCCTCCTTTTTCTATCAAATAAAAAGATGCCAGAAAGGGAAAAAAACGGGTTTGGAAAGGAAGTGAATTCAAGAATCAGTTCCATAGTATGATGACCATATTAAATCTGGACCAAATTAAATATAATTTACATGGTTCGTTTTGAAATAGAATGTAGGGAATTCCCTGGCGGTCCAGTAGTTAGGACTCTGCGCTTTCACTGCCCAGGGCCCCGGGTTCAATCCCTGATCGGGGAACTAGGATCCCAGGAGCCGCATGGCATAGCCAAAAAAAAAAAAAAAAAAAAAAAATCAAAACTGAAATAGAATGTCAATTTTATACAGCCATTTTTTAGGCATATTGTTTTACATTTCTTCAGAAAGGCAAGCAAAGTACCTCCTATGTGCAAATAACAGATTTGATGAAAGTACTACACTTCCCAAAAAAGTAGTTCAAATCATTTTATAAAGGGGGAAATTATTAGCTTAAGTGCTAAGGTTGTGGTGGGCAAACTAATATTTAAAACAGTTATAAAATAAGTCAATACTTACAGATATATAATGTCTGAATACGTAATTGATTTTGCCTGCATTGTTTTTTGATACAAGTTGTCGGTGAAACTTATAAAACTCCTCAGAGCCAATCTCAGAGTAGAAAATAACCACAGAGCTTTCAGGATGAGATGAGGGATATCTGTGATCTCCTTTGAACAATAAAGGTTTTGGTCTGAAAATAAATATTAAAAGCTTAAAATTGTTAACTTAAAAAAGCTTTTAAACATTAAAAACAATACAAAATGAAGCTACAGCAATGATAATTTAAGCAAACATTATAAGCATCTTAATATAAAGAGTATCACAATCTTAAATAGTTTTCAGTTAGTAAGAATACTGAAAACAAATAAAACAGGTATGAGTCTTATTTGTTCATAATTAAAATTAACGAATGTACATTATATAAATACTAACCTTAAAATGTAGACTTTGACTAATAATTGTTACCAATTTCTAGAGCATGGGGTAAAAAACCAGAAAAAGGATACACATCCAGCCTTCATAGTACTAAAACTTTAGTAAATTATTCTACCATATAAATAGAATGTAATTACCTTTTAATCTGAAAACCTAAGTGCAAATAATGCAAAAAAGCAGAGGATAAATTTAAGCATATAACTTCCCAATTACAGCATCTCCCTCCTCTATCATTTTTACTATTATGATCATCCTACTACTGCATCTAAAATTTAGGTTTTCCTCATAAATTTTAAAACTCCCCCCTCAAGAAAACTTCTCTAAGAATGACATCAAGATATTAACAGATCTTAATGCACAGACTTTATGACCTACCAATCCTTCTTAAGGAGGTACACCTACACGTACTAAGTGGAAAATGCCCCTTACAAAAATAAACCTACCTACCTGTATAAATTTATAACCACAGAAAAAAGTATAAAAGGATATATGCCAATCCATTAAAAATAGTTACCACCTCCCAGAAGAGGAGACATTATCACTCTTTTCTTTATAAAGGTCTGCATTATTGTAACAAATTAAAGAAAGAATTTTTCAAGTCAGTCAATTTTGTTTTCCCCAAGGGAACAGCACTTTACCATGCAGCCAATTTTGAATGTCCATACCTCACCCCGAGAGAGCTGAACGCTCACTGAGTTTCTGGTGATCACCCTGAGGAAAAAGCACTCATACCATTTGGTGGGCAGAGGACAGGTGCTGAGCAGATCATCTCACTAAAGAGGAATTTCCCCACCTAAAACACCCCCTGGCACTTCTGGTAGAGCAGGGCAATATCACAGAGAGAGATAACCGTTATACAATTTATAACAGCATTAGAGGATGTACAGAGGGGTTACTGCCCTAGGCAGACAGCAAGAGGTACCTATTGTTATTTGTCCACCACAGGAAACCTACCTTTAAGCAAAAAAGTCAGCCCACTGATTACCAATTTAATATTCAAATTAAGCTTGCAATTATCTTAAATAGTCTCCTTTGTCTGAAACTAATACTCTCCTGAGAGATCATTATCATTAATATCATTACTCCAGGCACTGGCTTTAATACACAGAATATTCTTTACTAAGCTAAAGACAAAGCCTATGTAATCTCTCTGATACAGTCATTACTAAGTAACAATAATAGTAAGTACTCTTATTATCTCTATTTCGAAACAAGATGAGGAAAGAAAGGTTATGCAATTTGCCTAAATTCACAAAACTATTGTAAGTGATGGAGCTGGGATTTAAATCTAGTTGGTCTGGTTCCAGAATTCACATTCTAAACCACTATACCTACGGACCAAAAAACCCGTAAGAAAAATCAGACGGTGGACTTGATATAGAAGAAAGCACAACGAATGCATGACATTTAAATAAAGAAACACACAATCTACCTTTCAGAAGCTGTTAGTAGAAGAGTCTCAAGGGTATCAAAATCACAAGTCCTCTTTCCATGCACTGAAAAAAATGAATTACATCCTTCTGGTGGAGGTTCATCAGCTGCTATCTGTCATTTAAGACACAAGACATTTTTAAAAATAATTTCTAACCAAAAACAAGATGAAAACATGAGTATTCTAAATAGGTAATAAAATGATAATAAAACAACATCAGGGACTTCCCTGGTGGCGCAGTGGTTGAGAATCTGCCTGCCAATGCAGGGGACACGGGTTCGAGCCCTGGTCTGGGAAGATCCCACATGCCGCAGAGCAACTGGGGCCGTGAGCCACAACTACTGAGCCTGCGCGTCTGGAGCCTGTGCTCCGCAACAAGAGAGGCCGCGATAGTGAGAGGCCCGCGCACCGCAATGAAGAGTGGTCCCCGCTCGCCGCAACTAGAGAAAGCCCCCACACAGAAACGAAGACCCAACACAGCTAAAAATAATAAATAAATAAATAAATTTATTAAAAAAAAACAAAACAAAGCAAAACAAAACAACATCAGTAAAAGCAAAAAATTAACATCTACCGAACACCCATTATGTGACAGAAAGAGCTTTATGTTTCACTGCTTTCTTTGTATTATTTCATCTAGTTCCTCCCAATATCATTCCATGAGGTAGGTGTTATTATTATCCCCAAAATAGAACTTTAAAATTCTATCTCAGAAGATATCAAAAGATATCCAGGGGGGGACTTCCCTGCTGGCACAGTGGTTAAGAATCCGCCTGCCAATGCAGGGGACACAGGTTCGAGCCCTGGCCCGGGAAGATCCCACATGCCGCGGAGCAACTAAGTCCGTACGCCACAACTACTGAGCCCGTGCACCTAAATCCCGTGCTCCACAACAAGACAAGCCACCGCAATGAGAAGCCCGCGCACCGCAACGAAGGGTAGCCCCCGCTCGCTGCAACTAGAGAAAAGCCTGCGCACACGCAGCAACGAAGACCCAATGCAGCCAAAAATAAATGATTAATTTTTTTTAAAATGTTAAAAAAAAAAAAAAAAGATATCCAGGGAACACAGTATGTACCTTGTAGAAAACTAAGCTTACAAATGTCAATTGTAAGTGTCAAAGTATAACAATGCAGTCCTAATTAAGTATAATACGCAGATTAATGTGAAGCCCCTCCTGAAACAGGAAGAATGACACTGAAACTACAAAACCAACGGGGCCTAAAAAAAGAGTACAGATGGAAAGGTAAAATTATCCAAGGAGCATGCTAAGATATTTAAAGGAAAGGCTGAATGAGACGTGGGGTATGTTTAGAGTGAAATGCACTAACGCCCAGGCACAATGAGATAAGTTCACCTGCAACTTAAATGAGAAGCACACTGAGAAGCATGAGTGTATAGAGACAGGGAAAGGAAAGGACATAATGACAAGGTCTGGGTATGCACTGATGTCATTTATGTGATATATTCCTACTGAATGACCTTTTCTACTCCTGGAATACAAATAATTAAGAAAAGATGAGGAGAAATGGAAAGCTTGCTATGAAAAATTAATATTAAAACTTTCCATTACATTTTTCTTCTTTTTTGTAAATTATTACAAAACTTACAAACTTGTGTTTGTAAGAAGAAAGAATAGTACAGTAAACCCCTATGTACCCATGACCCAGCTTCAGTAATTATCAATTCATGGCCAATCTCATTTCTTCCACCTTCCTACCACATTCCATTGGATCATTTTGACACAAGCTCCAAACAGCATTTCATTTATAATGTTTCACTATGTCTCAATAAAACACAGAGGGTTGTTTTTTTTTTTTCTGGCCGGCCGCACGGCTTGCAGGATCTCAGTTCCCCGACCAGGGTTTGAATCCAGGCCACGGCAGTGAAAGCCCAGAATCCTAACCACTAGGCCACCTGGGAACTCCCAAAACACAGAGATTTTTTTTAAAAACATACTACCATTATCACACTTTTAAAAAAAGTAAAACAATTCTGCATTGATGGCCACCGGCAGCATAGTTTTTCAATCTTCCCAAGTGCTCCCATAAAAACAAAGCAAAAATGAAAACAAAAACCAGTGGACCACATTTATGACAAAACTAGGTGGAAGGAAATCCCCATGATACAAAACACAAAAATGACCTGCGGTTATCAGAGGCCATGGAAGCAGAGGGAAACTACAGAGATTCTGATGATCCTGAAAACAAGAAAACCCCAAAACAGCCAAAAGGTTTTCACTGGAAAGTATGGTGGGCCAACGGGTTTTGTTTCACCTAGTACAGGTAAGCACAAGGCAGTCTGACCACTGTGAACTCATAACTCACAGGCTAGGACTCCCTTCTAGGAAAGGGCTCCACTCTAAGGAGAAACTGTTGAGGGCAGAATAAAACTCAAGTAGGACAGAGATAAAAGCCAATAAAAGAAAAAGTCCAAATAAAAGTGCAAGAGGGGAACAGAGCCAGGAAATTTCAAAAAGCAAGCTCCCTTTCTTTTAAAGCCACCCTATTTTAACATAACATAAAATCAACAGAATAGCGAGCCACGCCGACCTCCAAAAGTTAAGGAAAACTAATTTCACATCAAATTGAGCAGAAGAAGTCTGTGTCAAATCCCATACAAAGCTATTGCAAGAAAAGGGGAGAGGGGAAGAACAGAGTAACACCCTTATTCTTATAGACGAGTGCTGTACAAGAGAAATTTCTGTAATGATAGCAGTCTACTGGGAATTCCCTGGTGGTCCAGTGGTTAAGGACTCAGCACTTTCACTGCCGGGGCTCTGGGTTCAATCCCTGGTCAGGGAACTGAGATCCAGCAAGGCCCTTGCTGGGGCCAAAGAAAAAAAAAAAATGTATAGGGCAAACAGTGTAAGTTATTCAACAGAAAAGAAAGGGATAGAGGGAGAACCTATAAATTAAGAGACCACCCACCCCCCAAAAAAATTAATAAATTTTTTAAAACTGGGCAAGACTAAACTCTATTGTTTGGAGATGAACTCTTGGGCAATGAAATGGTGTTTTTAAAAAAACAAAACAGCAAATGATTCCAACAGAAGAAAGTGATTCCTTCTGAAGGGCAGAAGTCAGCTGTGATGGCGACACAGCAGGAAGGGCTTCCGTGGTGCCCGGCTAAACTCAATTTCCTGACCAGGGTGAAAACTACAAGTGTTCACTTCGTAATCATTCTTTATACTACATATTTCTTGTGAGTCATTTTCTACGCTGGTTTTATTTCAGAATAAGAAAAAAGGTTTTAAAATTAACATTTCTTTTATGCCAAACATACAATCAGCATACACACCTTTGATTCTCTTGCTCTCTATTTTTTTACGAGTTTGTTCAACTCAAAATCCAACAAGGGGCTTCCCTGGTGGTGCAGCAGTTAAGAATCCGCCTGCCAATGCAGGGGACACGGGTTCGAGCCCTGGTCCAGGAGGATCCCACATGCCGCGGAGCAACTGGGTCCATGAGCCACAACTACTGAGCCTGTGCTCTAGAGCCATCGAACAGCAACTGCTGAGCCCGAGTGCCACAGCTGCTGAGGCCCACGCACCTAGAGCCCGTGCTCTGCAACAAGAGAGGCCACCCAATGAGAGGCCCGCACAGCACAACGAAGAGTAGCCCCTGCTCACCACAACTGGGAAAGAGCCCGTGCGCAGCAACAAAGACCCAACACAGCCAAAAATAAAAATAAATAAATAAATTTTTTAAAAAATCCAACAAGACCCACACGTTGCATTAAGTTGACACCTTTTTAAAGTCTCTCTTGAAGCTCCTCCTTCCCTCTTTTCTTTTCCTTTAAACTTATTTGTTGACAAAATCACATCATTTTACTACAAAGCTTTCCTCATTCTAGCTTTTCCTGACTGTATTCCTGTGATATTGTTTCACATTTCCTATCTGCTATATTTCCCGTGAACTGCTTTTAGATCTACAGGCTATGATCACACTCAGAGTTAACTGGTTTAGCAAAAACTATATCGCCTCTCTCTTCAGCTGTGTTGTATAAATAAAGTCTGGTAGTTTTTTGTGTAGATATTTTATTTTTCCTTAAATGAAAATAAGTGCAAATTATATTTTTTATAATATGTTATTTGAAGATTTAACATCATCAATTTTGCTTATTATTTATAAACAAATTGTAAATCCTAGACAATTTCAGGTAGAAAAGGTATAGTTCTGTAACACAATGACAGGACAACTGCAATACAGCCGATCAAGATATGCAACCACTAAAAAATACTGTCACGTGTAAGCACTGAACTCACCTGCTGGAAGGCTTGAATTGTCGCTGAGTAGGAGTGAAGAGACAGACAAAATTTCAACAGATTCTGCTGTAGTGGTGACAGAAACTGAAATGCAACTTCCAATATTGCATGATAATAGGAATAATCAGTACCTGTCAGGAAGAACATTAACCAAAATAATTCTATATGACTAGAGGTATCCAAATAAGATAGTTCATAAAGTATAAAGCTATGTGTTACAAAAGCATATTGATTGCAAAATGTTACCACTATACTGTCCTGAACTGCTTGTCAAATGCTTAGAATTCCTTGGAGTACACCATGCAATTGGACTTTTCTTCCCTTTGTTCAGACTATTCCCTCTCCCTGGACTGCTGGACTGCAATTCTCCCACTTACCTGGATGACTAACTCCTACTTTCTTCCTCAGGAAGAATTCAGCTGTGAGAGCACCTATTCCAGGGAGGCACCGCCTATCCCTACCCCCTGCCTCACTGGACCAAGTTCATCTCTTCTTTGCTCCCATAATATTTCTTCACTTACCTCTTTCACTTAGCACATCATTTACTCATTTACCTATTTACTAACTGCCCCTCCCAAAGAGCCTTTGGGCCCCCAAAGCCCGAAACTATGACTTGTCTTTGTATCCACAGTGTCTGCATATGTTATCTATTCAAATAACCCAGCAAGATGGAGCAGTGTGGTGAGGAAGTACAAGGTATGAAAGGATATAATGAAACTGCAGTTTGGGGAGAAGCATTAAAACAACTGGAACAAATTATCTGAGGGGAAAAAAAACGCACGTACCAGTATGAAAAAATCCCCAGGATATATTAAACGAAAAGCACAAGGTACAAAACAATGTATACAGTATGCAATTTTTTCTTACTCTTAGAAAGAATAAGAAATAGGAATACATACTTATGTATTTATTGTAAAAAAGAAAAAAAACACTGAAGGCTAAACAAATTAATTTAAATGGTTATAAAAAGCCAAGAGAAACAGGAGGAACAAGATTTTTCTGTGTATAGCCTTTTGTATAGCTTTGACTTTTAAACCACTATTAACTATCCCAAAAAGAAATTTAAGAAAAATATTTAACATTTAAAAAATCAAAATGTAAAAGGTCTATATGGCATTAGCACCTTCTAAGTAGAAAAAGAGATCAGAAAGAAATATCTTAAAATGTTGCCACAATGTTAATGGTGACTGTCTCTGGGTGGTGGGACTAGGAGTAGTATTTCAAATAAAATGTTTAACATAGTTTTATGGTCACTTCCAAGAATTCACACTCCCCTAATTTTAACCAGGAACACATTAGCATTTATACTGAAGAAATTTCATTTTAAATGTCAGAGTTCAAAATTCATTACAAAACTCACTTCGATAAATTTGTTTTATGAAATCATAAACTAAAATGATTTTTTTTGATAACTCAAACAGTTCTAGCTGACTCTAAATTATGTAACTAAAGCTTACAAATTATGTAACTAAAGCTTACAAATTATGTAACTAAAGCTTGTTCAAAACTTTTATGCACTTAAATCACCAAAAAAGATTCAGACTTGACCTTTTAAATATGTATTAATTTTTAAATATCATGAAGTTAAAAATCCATTAGTCAAATATTCACAGCAGTCACATAATTCTTACACATTTTCTCTTCAACAAGGACTTATTATGCCTGTCAATGTAATGCTCCAGGTTTTAACTACTCACGTATCAGCATCTTTGACTATTAATGTTCATACTCTATATAGCTTACATTGAATTGGAAAATGTTTGTGAAAGCTCATCAAAAACTGTAAACAAGCGATACAGTTTACCTTGTCATTAATTTGACACCTTGACACTCCAGTTGTGTGTGGCTGGCATGCATAATGGAAAACATTCCGGATGGCACTACCTTAATGATAACAAACTTAACAGATAACAGATCAGCTGTATAATTAGTTCATAACAAAAGAAAGTGAATCAAATCTGATGGTTATTAAGTAAATGCTGAATGATTTTAAATGAATTTGACTTCCACAAAATATTCATGTAGCACTTTCAATAAAAGAACACAAAAGAACAAAAACAAGGGGAGAAACAAAAAAAAAATCAAAGGTAGCTCTTATCACCAAAGTTACAAATTTTTTCAAAAATAGTTACTAGTTTGTGTTGACTCTGCTGGCTACCATCACAACTCTAGTCATTAAAGATAAAAATGTTTTCCATTAACTGCCATGCCACACATACTCTGAAAGAGATCAATTTTTCTAATATATTCCCAGACACCGAAGTCAAAGAAGCATTTGCTTCAATTTTACCGTGATGATCTGATGATCCAATATTTTGACTGGCTTCTACAAAATTCCAAAATTTCTCTTGACTGTCTTCTGCTATAAACTCACTGAGAGAAAAGGGGGAAATATCAGAAATAAAACAACTTAATAAAATCTTCTAATATAAGCTCTATTACTAAGGGGAGTAAAAATCGATTTTTAAATTACCAAATGTCCAAAGCTTGGCTTTTATTTGATAATATATATTATACACGAACATGTATAACATATATTTTCTAATGATAAGCAAGTCTTACTAGCTTATTAGCTATTAATAATTAGCTTAGTAGTTTATTCACTGAATAGTTTAATAGGTATCCCTAAAGAAACCTAGAATAATAGAAACGTTGTAACAACAGGGAAGTCCCAATATAAAGAAAGGTTATGAAATCTCATTTGTGAAAATGCTGTCAGTAGTAGAAGCAGAATTAGGAATTGATAATTCTAGTACTAGTTCTGCTCACTCATTTTCTGAAATACCTTGCAAAGAACAAAAAAATATGTTTTTGCCTAAGTTTCTCCCGAGGAAAACATGAACCCTAGAAAAATTTCTAGGAGACTAAAGGCAGCATGTCGTAATCTTTTTACATCCACAAATCCAAATTTTCAAAATCACCAAATATTAGTTTAAAGTTAGCACTGATTTAATAAAATCAGGTCTTAGAACTTAATGCCATCTTAATTTTTTCCCTGACTTTACACTACTGTACTGACCTAAAATAAAATGGCTATTCTACATTTCCCTGCATTCAAGAGCCTAAAATCCCTTAAAAGAAAATGCGTGTACTAATTGAATGATTCATGTAAATTGGTAATCTTCTCCTCCAAGGCATACCAATGTAGTGGTGGTCTTTCCCTGTCTGAAAGCAAACTACAGATCTGGATCTCAGCTTACCTAGCCAAAGGAAGACTTTCCCATTACTTGTCAACACTGGGCTGTACAACTCTCACTCTACTCCACAGCTAGACACAGAAATACGGCAAAATAAGAAACATTTCCTGGTAATGCACAGCTTCTCTAAAAATAGGTTTCTGAAAATACCCATTATCATAATGTATTAAATTATTTAGTGCCTCCTTGAGTGTGGCATTTTCTAGGCTTTCGAGTAACTGACATAGACATTATACCAACCTTATAATAGCTTATAGTCTAAGAAAACAGGTACTAAAACAGATAGATTATGATATGCAAGTAAATGCTTTGTATTCTTTGTAAGAATACAAAATGAATCTTAGCTTAGATTCCTACAGAGGCCATATGCACATAAATATATACTTTTCATATAATTACAGGAAAACTTCTTAAACATACATTCTTTTTCACTCCACTGCATAAATAAGTCTTACAACGTCTAAGTGTCAAACAGCCTTAAGAAAATTAATTACCAGATCCACTGAAGTAATCCATGGAAGACAGGAACAATACAAGATATTATTAAAAGGAATGCTGCCATTTGTTTATAGTATGCTTAAGTTTGCTTGCTTTTTGTTTTAAATTGTTTTTTAGCTTCTGATACCTGAGTAAAATATCGATAAAACTTCCACTGAGTAAAATATTGATAGTTTTCCAGATGACATGATACGATGTCTGGGATTTGCTTTAAAATATTTTAGCGGGAGAAGGTAGGAGGGTGGTGGTGGTGACGGTTATTGGACTTGAGTTGACAATCACTAAAACTGGGTGACAGGTAGAGGGAGAGCACATTATATATACCATTCTCTCCACTTATAAACTTATTAACTTTCTTAAGGGCACAGAGTTAGTAAATGAAAAGTCTGGAATTTACATTCCAATCTCAATCACTCAAATCTATCATGCTGCATTCTCAGGCCATTATAATAGCTCAATAAATGATTGTATAAGCACTCAATAAATGATTGCTTCAACTTCAAAAGTAGAACGTTATTTACACAATATTTCTGTTAGTAACTATAGCTGCTCAAAACATACTCAGAGCTCTACTTCAATTAAATATATATCACTTCATGGACAACCAGAAAGCTACAAACCCTTCATTAGCATCAGGTCCAACCTAAAAATACACACAGGGGACTTCCCTGGTGGCGCAGTGGTTAAGAATCCGCCTGTCGATGCAGGGGACACGGGTTCGATCTCTAGTCCGGGAAGATCCCACATGCCGCGGAGCAACTAAGCCCATGTGCCACAACTACTGAGCCTGCGCTCTAGAGCCCACAAGCCACAACTACTGAGCCCGCAAGCCACAACCACTGAAGCCCGTGCGCCTAGAGCCCGTCTCCGCAACGAGAGAAGCCACTGCAATGAGGAGCCCACGCGGCACAACTAGAGAAAACCTGCACACAGCAACAAAGACCCAACGCAGCCAGAAGTCAAATAAATAAAACAAATAAATTTATTAAAAATTTTAAAAATAAAAATACACACAAGAATAGTTTTAGTTCCTAAGGGCCAGAAGCAAGGAAGACAAAATGTCTGTATTAGCTACATGCCTCGATGTGTGGAAAAAGATTCTGTCCCTTCACCCTCCCCCCAATGGACAGTGCTGTGACCCACCATCAGTGTCTGCCACGGACCCAGGAGGGAAGGATAGTGGCCTCAGCTAGCTCTGGAGGTGAATATAGAGTAGTTTCAAAAAAGCACAGCAGTGTTTTTGAGTTGCCTACACGTCCCATTTCCTTGGCAAACTGTTTGCAAATAGCCACAGAAGAGAAGTAAAAATAATGAACCAAAATGGCAAATGGCCAGGATATCATGAAAAGGGGCTATGTTTGTTATGGGTAAGTTGCAGTGAAGGAAACAGTTTACAATACTCACTTCACAGAGATCAAAGAAACTGAAAAAAAATTGATCAACTAAGGCTGACAATTTTAGCATACTTTCTCAAAAGTCTGTAAGTATATGCCATAAGACTCTTCTAAGACAATATACAAACACCAAGAAATTTGTTAGTGTAAGTGAGAGTAATGGGATGTAATCCAGTGAAGAATGTTAAGCAGAATATTGTAAAACATCTGTTACGGTTAGTTGCACAAAATTATTTAGAAAGTGATAGTAAATCTCAATGACTTAGATTGACACCAGATAAATCATCCAAAATAAGATTAGCAGAAAGGAAGAAAAAATGTTCAGCTACAAGAGTCCTGGCTCAGGCGGTCCAGGACCTCACACGACCTTCAGACACTTCACTGTTACCACCACCAAGATCTAATAAAGCGCGGCCATTTGGGGGGCTCGACCTATTTATCAAATTAGTTATTTTGACATCACTATGAAATACATGCAGTGGAGTTTGGGGGTTTCTGGGGGTGAGACGGGGTTGTTGGAGTTTTGCGGGGGGAGGGGGTTTGCCATTTTATTGCTGAGGAAAGGGAGGCACAGAGAAGTGATGGGAGAAAGTCTGGTCAGCAGAAAGTCGGGGAGGCTCCTCAGCCAGTCAGACCAGCTCCCACACGTCCAACGTTCCCACTGGCCTCTCCTCAATACTGCACCAAACGAGGCTTTGCCTTAGAAGGCACAACTATCCGTACACACTGTCAACACAACAAGACTCTCCATTCACGTCTTCCCAGGGATCAAGGGGAAGATGGCAGCAGATACAATTAGACCACAAAGTTAACTGATGTAACACAACAGTTCAAATTTCCAGCTCTATCAAATTCTGAAATTTACCCAATGCTTACGGTTCACCTACCTAAATGTATGCTTTAGAAAGATTATCTACAGGTCCTAGCTATATGTTATTTGAGATACAATAAAAATAAGTTTCCCTCTATAAACAAAAAACCGACTAAAAGAGAGGTATCTGGTTATATTTATATTACAAACACTAACTAAATTGTACATGGGTTATAATCTCCCAAGAAATCATTGACTATATTGCATTTTATCAATTTTAAGACACTGTCAATTCTTTTTTCCAAGTTTGGGAGATCTTTTTTTTTTTTGGCCGCGCCACGTGGCATGCGGGATCTTAGTTCCCTGACCAGGGATCAAACCAGGACCCCCTGCATCGAAGGCACAGAGTCTTAACCACTGGGTTGCCAGGAAAGTCCCTGGGAGATCTTCTTCATTGAGAAACTGAGATGTATGTTTTCTTTTTTTCCTAAAAACCTATGTGTGGTTTCTACGATCCGTCTACTAACTCCTTCTTAGGGTTCATTTGAGCTGTTGTCAAGTTTCCTTCAACTTTGATTTTCTTCTGTATTCCCCAGACCAGGGAATCTCTTCTAGTTTGAGAGATAACAGTGGGAAGCTTGATGTGATTTACTGCATATTTGCTATGCTCTAAATCCCTTCAAGGCCTAGGCCTTTGAAACTCATTTTCTGCACCAAGACCCTAGGAACAAAGCGGGACAGAAATGGCTATGCAGGGGATCAGGCAGACAGGCACGAATCATCTTCTAGAGTTTCCTGTAGCCCCAGATGGTACAGTCCCAGCAGAGGAGCACTAAGGTAGAGATGGGGTAGGAGACTGGGGTCCAGTATGCTCCAGGAATAGCAGGATGAAATGCTGCCCAAAGACACTGTCAATTTTAAGACATACCATTGTTTTATGAAACACTGAGTGAAAGATGCCACCAATTTTAAGATAACATCTTGATTTGATTAAATGCATCCTGATTTTGGAGATGCTACAATCGGATAAAATGTGGCCACTTTCTCAGCTTCCCCCTGCACTCTCTTATTTTGGGGTCTCCTTCCAAGTTCTTGGGAGGGGCATGTCCTCTTCCCCCACCTTGCCAAGCTCTCTTCTCTTCCTTTTATTAAACACCTCTTAACACCTTCTTCAAATAAATAGAAAATTTCTTTTAAGTACAACTCTCTCTTCCCTTATTACCACATTTACACTTTTCCTGGAAGATAACATAATAATTTAACCAATTCAATATATTTGTCTAAAGAAATCCCTAAAGATCTCTATCATCAATTCAGTCCTAGCCTGCTGACAGATGGTCTGTGTTCTAACAGCCTGTGAGCAGCACACAAGCACAGTGCACACTGAAAGAAGCTCTTACTAAATGCATGTGATGAGAATCTCACTCCCTAAAAAGCTCCTGCATATTCACTAGCAGAGCCTACATTTTCACTCAAACATGTGAAAGAAAAAAGAAATGTCCTCTTACCTGGTCTCTAACAACAACGGAGTGGAAAACCACTTTGCTGTAAGAGAGGTTGTAATGGCTTTTGAGTCTGCCTTTACCGAGGAAAACAGCCATAGTCCCGTGAGTGCAGTCAGAAGGCCCATTTTACGGCAAAACCCTAAAAAGGGAAGAAAAAAAAAAAGTTTCGCTGCAAGGCAATGTTTAAACTGGAATCTTAATAATTAGAGATACAAAGTAACATGACTATCACAGACATAAAAATGCTTCCGAAATGTAACAGCACCTACTATCTAGATAGTTCAGCAGATGTTTGCTGATGACTGACACACAACTAAAGGTGTGTCGTTCATTACACTCTCTCCTACAAAGGCTGCACTTCATCTCCTGGGTGCCTATACCACACAGAGATATAAAAGTCAGCTGGTGGCCCAGCAGGTTGCACACAATCATACTTTATGAAGCAGGAGAGTAAATAAAGCTGAGACAGATGAAAACACAAATGAAAGGTGTTACAGGTTGAACTGTATTCCCCCAAAAAGATAGAGTGAAGTCCTACCCCACCCCAGTACCTCGGAATGTGAACTTGCTTGGAAATACAGTCTTTACAGAGGTAATCATGTTAAAATGAGGTCACCAGGGTAGGCCCTGGTCCAATGACTGGTGTTATTAAAAGAAAGGGGCGGGGTGGGGGAGGGGGAATGTGGGCAGAGAGACAGGCATGCAGAGGGAAGACTACATGAAGAGACACAGGGAGAATGCCTGGTAAAGACGGGGGCAGACATTGGAATTATACTGCAAGCCACGAACACCTAGGGCTACCAGAAGCTGGAAGGGGCAAAGAAAGATCCTCCTCTACAGATTTCAGAAGGAACATGGTCCTGTGACACCTTAATTCAGAACTTCTAGCCTCCAAAAATTTGTGAGACAATAAACTGCTGTTCTAAGCCACCCAGTTTGTGGTACTTTGTTATGGCAGCCTTAGGAAGCTAATAGGGTGGGTCTCGAATGTAAAATCAAATATGGGTTCTGGAATGAGGAAATGTAAGAACTCAACAGATCCCCATCTATAAAATCAGAAAGTTGGGGTCACTAGTGAATCAGCAGGGCCACAGAATGCAGGCCTCCTACACTCCCAGCGGCAGCCTCACCAAGCATGCCGAGATCCTTGGCGTCCACATCATTTCAGGAAAGGTCTCCGGCTGCAGACGTCTTTGATCTGTTTTTTCATCCCTGGAAGTCTGCCTAACAGAACCCTAATCAGACTTCCACTGTGATATAAATAGTCAGCATCCAAGTTCCCCCCATTTGAATGGGAACCCAAAGGGGACATGAATATGTGGGAAACACTAAACCAAACTGGTGCTTCTGAATGTTATGGTCTGGTAAAGCTCACCCCAATTCCTCGCCGCCAGTTATAATATACAGTGCTGGGGGAGACGGCCCATATACCGGAGCAACCAGTCAGTATCTTCCTTTTACAAAAAGCCTTATCATTTGTGCCAACATCCTGCTTCGTATGACACACAATACCTCTAAAGAACAATGGTCCGAAGCTAAATGAATTCTACCAAATAGAAAAGTTGCTTTTAAAAGAGTCTGAAGTTCAGGCACTGCCAGCTTCTTTGGAAACAAAAAAAAATTAATATGAACATCCCACTTATAAATAAACACTAAAAAAAATCAACATCGATAAAGACTAGGGCTAACCAAACTAGACCTCTGACAATGAAACCTGCTGGCAGTGATTCCTGGCTTGGGGGCGGGGGGCGGGAGAGGAGAGGTCGGAGACGATGCAGGCCCCTCTCGGAATGTAGCAAAAGTTACTGACATTTCCCGCAGAGCAGCAAGCGAGGACCCAAACTTTTACATACAATTTCAGCCCACTCAACTCTCTCCGACACTCTCCCCAGAGGCCCACGGACGGTGGCCTCGGAAACCTGCCCCTCATGACAGAACAAACATGGGTTAGCAAGAAGAAAAAGCCTTTAGAGTCAGGCACCTGTGATCAATTCCTGAGTTTGCTACTTACTAGCAGTTTCACCACAGGCATCTTACCTGATAATTCGCTCGCCCTTAGTCTCCCACTCTCTAAAACAGGAATAACAGTATCTGCCACAACATGCGCCACCAGGCGAACTGAGAAGGCAACATGAAAGTCACTTTGTAAAGTGTCAACTACTACACCAGAACTAACTGCTCTAGTTAAAATATGTAAGGAAGAGAAACTAGAAACTGTCTTCTAAATTATAGAATAATAACTCATCGTTATTACAAGACCTCAAAAATATGCCTTGGAAATATATCCTCTGTGGCTAGGAAAAAAAAAATCAAAAATATCCTCCCCCAAAGTCACGAAGTTTCTAAAGCGGAGACAGCGCATATGAACTATGTTCAAGCAGTATTAATGCTACAGCTATGTTCACCATTCTTCCTGAAGGGACCTAGACGTGTCATCCCACAACAGTGGTGATTCCAGGTGAGAAATTAGATGCTGCGGCACAGTACTCCCAGGCCGAGGGCATGCACAGAGTGGGGAGGGGACACGGAGGGACAGAAGGCCCCAGGAAACACCCGCATTTACAGAGCAATTACTCCGGGCGAATCGCTCTGGACAGCGCCACTGCCAAGCGCTCTGCAAACGCGTTGCCCAGCCCTTCCACGCAAGGCCCCAGGAGACTGCAGTTCCCGAGCGGGGCAGCCTCGCCCACTTTGCCCACCAGAGCCAACAGCGCAGGGCCTGGCCAACAGCAGGCAGTCCATAAATACGCTGTATAACGCGTGAAACACTATCATCCCTACTTGAAAAATAAGAAAATGAAGCTCAGAGAGGCTAAGTAACTTGCCCGACTAATAAATAGCAATGTTTGGAACCCACATCTGCCTGTTTTCAAAAGTTCCACAATACCATGCTCTCTGCCCCGGTCCTCTGGCTTTAAGAAGGGGTAAGAATCCACACTATGTAGACCCAGACTGAGCAAAGGACTTTATTACAAGACTCAAGGCAAGTCCAGGGATTTTCTAGGGGCAGAGTCCTCGGGACCCAGGTGGCTGAGAGAGGCAGAGCTTCAACTTGAAACCAAGGGTGTGAGCCTGAAGTTGGGAGCAAACCAAACCAAGCAACCAGCCTGAACAGATCCATAACTTGGGCTGGCTCTGGGGACTGAATGTGAGCTCCTCGAGCGCAGGGAGTTTTGTCGGTCACAGTCACATGCCTAGCATAATGCCTGGAACACAGGAGGCGCTCAAAACAAAATAAACACAGACTTTGTTCATTAAGGGATGAATGAAAGCCACTGGAAGGAAGGGATGTGACACCAAGAGCAAAGGCGCTACAAAAAGCCTAAGACTTAAGAAGGGTGAAAATGAAAACTCTACGTACCATGACTCACCCAGAGATCCCCCAGCCCTCTTTTAAAGAGACACAGAGTTTCTGGGGCACAGTACAGCATCAGTAGAGATGGGAAAGAGAGGAAAGCTACACATTAAAGAAGAGCTTTCCCACCCCCAGACCCCACATCCTTGACACCACAGGTAACACCAGAGGAAAAGGTTGTCCAGAGAAGTAGAAATAAGAACATCACTGAGTGGCCTTTTGTTTGAGGATGGCTTCATTCTACGAGATCCCTTATCACTCTGACCCTCTGACCTTAAAAGCAACCCTTAGAAGCTGTGAAATAACAGCTGTCAGAATCTGCAGCGTGGCACTGCATGACTACAGGCATCACGTTTCCAGCATGATGGATAAATTAAAAAGTCTTTAATAGGTTCTACGCCCAAAAGATTCATCCGTAAGATCTAGTGTGTGGCCCGGTTTCTTTAGTTTAAAGACACTATCTCTTGCTCAGTTATCAAAAATATTTATCAAAATTATATTATGGCAAATGTTTTTCACTTTTGGAAAACAGAAGAGGCATAAAATTATAAATCATCATCAACTTTTTCTTTTTCCATTTTTAAACTGAAGAAAATAGCTAACAAACTCAAGAAAAACCTTGCAGGGTGCAAGTTAATAAGTAGCCATCTGAGTTTCAACATATATGATAACAGCGAGGAAAAATATCAGGAAGTACCCTTCTTGATAAATAAATTTACTTCTGAAAAAATTAAACTTAATATACACTTATACCTATTAGCAAAACCCATTTGCTGTGAACCACACACATCCAATTTCGTATTAAAAGTAGATACTATACATCTAATATGAAAATGATCGCAAGTAACTGGACAAAAAGTCTAATAGGATTTTCTCCATAGTTCAATTTATTCACCTCAAGTTAAATATGCACTGTGAAGATGCCCTACTACTGTACAAAGCAACGTTTATTTCCTTCAATAAAAATGAGTTTCAGCTAAGTTTAACAAAAGCAAGTCAAATGGAAAGGCTACAATCAACCCAAATGTTGTGTTGTTGTCATGTAGCTATTTAAAATGTCTTCAAACATCACACAGTAAAGTTGGCTGGCCAAGTACACGATGAATGAATGTTTCCAATATAGTGTAACACAGTAAGACATAAGACCCCAGGACTTTGAATGAACAAAATATGCTAGTTCTCAAATCGGGCAAGAAATGCAAAACGACCTAGAGATTCTGGCCAAGGAACACGAAGAGCTCACACCCATAACTTATTGGCGATGTACGCAGATGTTTCTCTTCTGGCAGGTCCCACACTAAAAGTGAAACCAGATCATCCAATTTTCAGCCACCAGATCCTCGTATTAAATGAAAACGGAACCAATATTCATCACCCGAATTCATTTTAGGGAAAAGAGAAATTTATAAAACGATCCATTCGTTCTCCAACCGGAGTCCTGCAAACTGCTGGTTCTAAGCCTACTTGGGGTCAGGTTTGGTCGAAATTCACGTTAGGGCACTTCCCCCACCTCCGTCTGCACTTGGGCACACGGGTCCCCAAGCTCTTCAATGAAGGCTCAAAACGGCTAAACAGAGCCCGCGACCACCCTCGCAGAGACGGTATATGCGCCCAGAGGACACCGAGGGACAACTCGGGGGACTCGCAAAGAAGGGGAGGGCTGGGATACAGGAGGGGAAACTGAGTCAGGGAAGAACCGGAAGCTCAAGGTGACCGGGACATAAGGTGGCCTCGCTCCCCAGACCCTCTCTCCGCCCGCGAGAACTCCCCACGCTCCCCCCCAGGGGTACCTGTCACCGGCCACGGAGCGGCAGCACAGGCGCCGCCCGCAGCCCCTTTCCAGTCCATGCTGGGGTCGCGCTTCGTCCGCGACGGCACCTGCGACAACGCCGGGGCGGGGCGGGGCAGCGGCAGGGCGGCAGCAGCTGCGCCAGTGAGCGGCCGACACGCGCCTTTCCCGCGGCTCCGCTCGCAAGCCGGCCTCGCAAAGATACAGCCCAGCCGCCGACCGCCCTTTACTTCCGCTTCCTACTGGCTAGAGACGGAGGACTTCCGGCTACCGAGTCGCGGCCGGAGCCGCCCAGAGCGCCTCTCGGCCGCCATCTTACATCCGATGAGGCCCCGCCTCTCGCCTTGCTCTGTGCAGTTCAGTGTGATTAGGCAGGCGTCGGTCTTCGAGGTCGTGGGGGCACGTATAGGGGGACAGCTGAGACCCAGAAGCTTTAGCACATGGTGAAGCTGGGTTGGGGTTTCATACTTTTTTCTGTTTGGGGGAGCTTCAGAGTCTACTTCCTTAAACCCTTCTATTAAAAGCACTGTTGCACAGTATAGGACAAAATGACTCACTGTTTCTGAGCACGTTAGACTTCCATCTTAAACCGTTAAGTTTTGATAGCTTCCGTTCCAGGTGATAGGGACAGAGTAAAGGGACAAAGTAGGTGATTAAATAGTTAATCCCACTAGGGGATTGTAGGTAGAAAAAAGTATGGGAAACCCCTGTAAGTTAGTGATCCCTCAAGAAAGCAGGTTTACTTAACCACAAAACCAAGCAGGCTTGCTTAGCAACAAAACCGTGCAATGGAAGCACAAGACATGCCCCAAAACAAGAGAACAATGGTGGCATGAGACCCACATCCTGCCCAGTGAGCTCAGTAAGTTAATGACCCCTAGAACACATAAAAAACAATAATTTATGGAAAGGTAACATTTCACAATGAAAGATGCTCATTGTTCAGAGACCTGAAATAATTTTTCGATAGTGCCATGATAGTCCTAGCTTGACCATGTAGGGACAAGAAAACTCCCCTGCCCAACCTGGAGGAGGAGCTGATGATGGAAGCATGATGTCTACTCAAGAATGAGGAGGAAAGTGGTCTTTTCCCCCTCCCCACTTTTCCTTTGATTATAAAACTGTAGCCCACTAAGTTCTCAGGGAGCGACACCCTCTCGCCCGCAGGCTTGTAAGCCTCACAAACGTTGTATTCTAATAAATCACTTCTTATTCTAATAAATCACTTTGCCTCTTGCTGAATTCTTTCTGCATTGAGACGTAAAGGACTGGAACTCTTCAGAGCCCCCCCCCCGCCCCAAAATGCCACCTAGCAGTTTCACAGGGAGCAGGGGAAAGGAAAGTTTTTTTTATTTTTATGAGACGATTTTGCTTATTTTATACGGGCAGTGGAAACTTAATCTGCAAAGGTTACTTTGTCCTTTAAATTATTTTTTTTGCAAATATAAATTACTATCTAAAATTATTTTAGAATATGTGACACTGGACAGATCATTTTAGCCACCCGGAAATGAATACGTCTTTGGAGGGTATGTTTTTAACTCATAAAGTGAACTAAAAACCAAAAATACATTAAAAAGTACATAGAAGGTGTAAAATTTTAACTGACTTTTGATTATATGACACAAACAGTCCTTCGCTTGAGAATGGCAGAACAAGACTAAAAATACTTGCCTTAATCTGGTAACTGTATGTCTCTACTGTGCTTAAGAACTTCTGTAGCTGATTACTGGGCTTTCTGTTCCTTGCTGGACTAAAAGGAGTTCAAATAATTTTAAGGAATGGAAATGACTGTTTTAAAATTTATTTCTTAAGGGAGATTTTGTGTTAGTAGATTTCCATTGTGTGTTTTGTATCCCTTTTAAAATCACTTCAGGTGATGCTTCCATAAAAAAGGAATTGTTGTTTAATTCACCGAATTACAGAGTTAGTTTTTCACTCTCTGTTTTAACTTGGTCTTCTACTACTGATGCATGAATAGCACCAACATTTGCTTAGTTATAGCATACAATCAAGTGATAGTGCAGAACTTCTAAGAAAGTTGGGTTTCTCTTTTTCTAAAATTTTCTCAGAAAATTCAGTGCTATTTTATTTGACTAAATGCAGATTTTTTTATTGTTTTAACTTTTTATTTTGAAATAATTACAGAATCCCAGGAAGTTGCAAAGATAGTACAGTGAGGTCCCATGTACCTGGTTCTCCCAATGGTTACATCTCAAATAAGTATAGTACAGTCTCAAAACCAGAAAATTGACATTGGTACAATGTGTTTGTATAGTTTTGTCATTGTATCACTTGTGTAGATTTGTGTAACCACCACCAAAATCAAGAACTATTCCAGCACCACAAATATTTCCAGTGGGTTAGGGGGAAGGAAGGACAAGTAGGTGGAGCACAGAGGATTTTTAGGGCTGTGAAACTATTCTTTATGATATTCTAGGAATGGATACATGTAGTTACACCCTTGTCAAACCCACAGAATGTACACCAGGAACCCTAATGTAAACTATGGACTTTGAGTGGTAAGGATGTGCCAATGTAGGTTCATCAACTGTAGCAAATGTATCACTGTGGATGTTAATACCAGAAGCGGCTGGGCATGTGTGGCGTTGGGGGTATCTGAGAACTCTCTGCACTTTCTGCTCATTTTGCTATGGCTCTAAAACTGCTCCAAAGTCCAAAATATGAAGTCTTTTTAAAAGTGAAAATCATAAATGTTAAAGATGGAAGGAATATAAGAAGTAACCTAATCCTCTATTCTCGTTGAAAAAAATGAGTAAAAGTGAGACTCAAACTTTTAAAAATAATTGATAGACTTTTTATTTTTAGTAGTTTTATATATTTTTTTTAATTTTATAGGAGTATAGTTGATTTACAATGTTATGTTAGTTTCAGGTGTACAACACAGTGATTCAGTTATACATATACATATATTCATTCCTTTCTAGATTCTTTTCTCATATAGGTTATCACAGAATATTGAGTAGAGTTCCCTGTGTTATACAGTAGGTCCCTGTTCGTTATCTATCTTATATATAGTAGTGGGTGTATGTTCATCCCAAGCTCCTTTAGTACAGTTTTAATGTTACAGAATAATTGAGCAGATAGTACATACAGTTCCATATATCCATCCCACCCCAACACCTAACACCCAATACCAGTTTCCCCTAATATTAACATCTTGCACTAGTGTGGTACATTAGAGTTACGTATATATAATGGAATATTTGGAATAATTTTCAAACGGAATAATTTCCAAGCCACATATCTGACAAAGGAATTGAATCTAAAATACATAAAGGACTCTCAAAACTCAATATTGTGGAAATAATACTGATATATTATTATTAACTAAGGTCTATAGTTTACATCACAGTTCACTCTTAGCATTGTACAGTTTTATGGGTTTTTCACAAATGCATACATAATTATCATTACAGCTTCATGCAGAATAGTTTCACCCCTCTAATAATCCCCTGGGCTTCACCTATTCACCTCTGCCCCGAAATCCTGGCAACCACTGATCTTATCACCATCTGCTATAGACTGAATGTTTGTGTCATGTCCCTAAATTCATATGTTGAATCCTTCAATGTGATAATCTTTGGAGGTGGAGCCTTTGGAAGGTGCTAGATCATGAGGGTGGAGCCCTTGTGAATGGGGTTAGTGCCCTTATAGAAAAGACCCCAGAGAGCTCCCTTGCCTTTCTCCCATCTGAGGACACAAAGAGAAGTTCTTGCCTGTGGTCCACTTTGTCCATTAAAGTCTTTAGCATATTACACAAAGTTACTTTAAAATTCTAGTCTGATGTTTCCAAAATCTCAGCCATATTTGAGTCTGATCTGGTGCTTTATCTCTCCAGATTATATTTTTTCTTGAATTTCAGGATGGCTGTAATTTTTGCTTGAAACCCAGACATGATGTACTGGGTAAAAGGAACTGAGGTAAATAGACCATAGTATGAAGTTTTATGTGTTTTTGGCTAGGAGTTAGGCTGTGTTTACTGTTTGCTGTAGCTGTATATGTCAGAGACCTAAATTTCTTCCACTGTCCTTGCTTTTGTCTCCTCTTTTGTATTTGGGTTTCCCAAGAAGCTGCTTCTTAAATAGAGTCCTGACATTGTAGTTCTTTCAGCTGTAATCCACCTTATTATACAGGAGCCCTGTTGATATGGTGGTGAGGTTGATGAGAGGGAAAGCTCTGCAACCCTATGATTAGCTCTCAGCTTTTAGGAGGCCTGTGCCCCTGGGCTGTGACCTTCATAAGTGCTTTTCCCATTTGTATGAGATAGGGTAGCCAGAGGGGGCTGGAGTTGGGTAATTTCTTCCCCTCCAAGTCAGAAAAAGCTATGGTAATGGCTTTATCCTTGCTGGGTAGGATGTTTTTCTGGAGAATTCTCTGGGCTTGTTTCAAAATGATTACTTTTCCCCTCCCCCTGGCTGAGCATGAAGGGATTTTTCTAGGGTACCCACTGTGAGAACCTGGTAAGTCTCCTGAGGCAAATCCCACAAAAGTGTGGGAGCCCTCTCACCTTACTCTGGGTCCTCAGGGATATTTAACTCTCAAGTTAGTCTAGACTCAGCCTCTAAAAATTCACCCAAATTGCCTGTTCAGTGTTCCTACCAGTTACTAGTTGCAGCCGCTCCTACTGCAGGTAACCTGCTCTGTATTCTCTGTGTTTGTCCATCTCTCCAGTTTTGGGGGTGGCAGTTTGTCCTCTGACTTAATTCTCTCTTGATTTTCAGCTCATTCAGTTTTTTCTTGTTGTGAGGACAGGAAAGATGACTCCCAGACACTACTCGTAGAGCAGAAACCAGAAGTCCCAGACAGACCACTTGGCAAGGAGTTGGTGACAGAACCCAGGTCTCTAGATCAGTGCTATCTGATAGAAATAAAATGTGAACCACATATGTGGTTTAAAATTTTCTAGTAACCACATTAAAAAAGTACAAAGACACAGGGAACTATATTCAACATCCTGTGCTAAAGCATAATGGAAAAGAATATAATAAAGAATATATATATGTATAATGAGTCACTTCACTGTACAGCAGAAATTAAACACAACATTGTAAATCAACTATACTTACATTTAAAAAACGTAAAAAGTACAAAGAAATAGGTGAGATTAATCTTAATAACATATTTTATTTAACCCAATATATCTACTACATTATCATTTAAATGTGTAGTTATATTAAGAGTTATTAAGATATTTTACTATTTTTTGTACTGTGTTTGAAATCTAGCATGCATTTTGCATTTACAGCATATCTCAATTCAGTCGTCTTTTTAAATATTTATTTATTTATTTGGCTGTGCCGGGTCTTAGTTGCAGCACACGGGATCTAGTTCCCTGACCAGGGACCGAGCCCAGGCCCCCTGCATTGGGAGCACGGAGTCTTAACCACTGGACCACCAGGGAAGTCCCTCAATCCAGTCATTTTAAGTGCTCAAGAGCCACAGACTCTGCTACACCCCATCAGTCATCATAAAAAATTAATAGCAAGAGTGAACTGAGCACATCCTTACCAGGACTGTTCCTTGAACACACAGGCACACTGCTCTGCTTATCCCCCCTGCCTGGATTGCCTTCTTCCCCTTTCTCCACAAGGTTTGCTCATACTCTTCCCCTAGGTCACTGTGAACATCACCTCTTCAGAGGGACTTTCCTGACTACCCCACCTAAAATCCATCCCCCAAACTGTTACCCTCTCTCTCCTTCACCTACTTTATTTTTTCCATTCTGTATTTGTTTATAGTCTGCTGTCCCCTGTTAGATGTCACCCCATGAGGAAAGGGACATTACTTAGTTCCGTGCTATGTCCTCAGCCCCAGGGCAGTGCTCATGCAACATCCAATGATGAGTTCCAGCCACACCACCCCCCTCTGTCCGTGAGGACATACTCAACGGAGGAGACGTTCTGCCCTTGCTATTATTCTCACCCAGTCAGCTTGTGGGCAAAGGACCTGCCTTGAGATCAGTGAGTCCCCTGGAGCTGCTTAAGAGACATAGCATAGAATCCTCCAGGTTTTAAGCTCTGTTTGTCACTCAGAAAACTAAATCGTACTGTTGGCTCCATGTGCTTTTTCTCTTAACAGGGGGTTCAGGGGACCCAATGGGAGAGTTATGTCCTGCAGGGGTGCTGGCCCTACAGTCAGACCCACACCACCTGACCCTGTAAGCCAACCAGATAAATTATCATTTAAATGTGTAGTTATTTTTTAAGTTATTAAGATATTTTTCTATTTTCTGTACTAAGTGTTTGAAATCTAGTATGCATTTTACATTTACAGAGTTACCTTACTAGAGTGCCCAATGAAGAAAAGGAATTGCCTGGCAAAAGAAATTGCCCAAAAGTAAGTTAATAAACATAGTAAAAACAGGATATCTAAAAATAGCCATGAGTTAACTGTAAATGCCTACCTATAAATATTTTACACTGTTTTATCTGTGATTACATTTACGTGTCTTTCTTCTAATTGTATTATTCTGTCAAATCAATTCTTATTTTACATCTCCTGTCTCCTTATTCTCTCCTCTTTATTGATTGGCCCCATAACGGCTCCACTAATTTATAAAAAGGAACTGAAGCTCCGTGGGGACTTTTCAGTTGTTCACTTTATCACTTCAGAGAACTTGCTGGGCAGTGTCTGGTTCTGTATCACTGGTCCCCGCTCTGCTTTATGATAGGCCTCTGTTGGCCCTTGTGTCTCCGCCTTTCCTAAGCTCTGGTTCTTTGTGTGAATGTGCATGTCCATTTATATAATGTTCCCATGCTCCTGCAGTGAGGTGCCTATTTATTGTAAGGAAGTCTAGTCTACATTTGTCCTCGGAACTCTTAGCACTTACTGTCTCTACCACTTATTTAGCTACTTCTAAACAGTGCCACATAGCCCCTCAATCATGCTAAATTGTTGGAGGAGCATGTAAGATTGGTTAAAAAAGAGGAAGGAATTAAACTTTGAACTGCCAAAGGAAAAGGGAGGGGGGAAAAGAATATGCTCAGAGAAAGAGAGGGGAACAACACTCAGAAAGCATCTTATGGCCAGAAACCAGGTTCTAAGACTCGTGGTTGCCAAGGGGGTGAGGGAGGGGTGGAAGGGTGAATTGGGAGTTTGGAATTAGCAGATGCAAGCTATTATATATAAAATGGATAAACAACAATGTCCTACTGTATAGCACAGGGAACTATATTCAATATCCTGTGATAAACCATAATGGAAAAGAATATGAAAAAGAATGTATATATATATATATATATATATATATATATATATATATATATATATAACTGAATCACTTTGCTGTGCAGTAGAAATTAACACAACATTGTAAATCAACTATATTTCAAAAAAATAAATTTAAAGAAAAACAGGTTCTAAAGGGAGACATAGGTGGGAAACACAAGTTATATAAACGAGAGACAGCTTTTATAAGGTTGGCAATGGGGACTATGTAGAACCTTCAAAGCAAATCTTCAGAAAACTGAATTCACTGTTAAGGGGGCTCTACGTACACCTTTGGATAAACTTGAATGTAGCATATGAAACTTGCTAGGAACTGTAGGAATCTGAGAAGAAATTGGTTGCGGAAAGCAAAGTTGATTTAATGTTTGTTTGTTTGTTTTCTACATAGAAAAGGAGTGCAAGACAACAGATGCTTATAGTGGCACACTGCAGAGTTGAAAAGGTGGTCAGGTTAGAAGGCCATCACTGCAGAAGGCCATCCCAAAGGAAGATTGTCCAGCCATGAGAAACAGAGGCTACTCCAGAGGGGAAGATGATTCCATCAGGGAGGTCTGGGGGATGAGGAATCACTGAGGTCAAGATAGTGGCTCCCTGAGATTTTGTGGGGTCAGATTCCCTCCAGTTCCTAAAATTTGGGGGAGGTGAGAGATGACTGCTGGCAAATAAGCTGTCTCAGCAAAGTGAGTTCCCTTAGAAGATCCATATACCTTCCAGCAAATAGGATGATCTGATTTCCTAGAAAATCTCACTCACCCACCCCAAAGTGCATTTCCAATGTCAGGTGTACTGTGTATTTTGTCTTGGGCAAGAGAGTAGCAACAGAGACACCTAGGATCATCCAGTTTGCGTGGCGTGGCCCCCAGTGACTCACGCCTTTCTATTACAGTGTGATTTTGCCACTCTTTCCATCAAGAAGTGGAATCTATCTCCTTACCCCTCAAATCTGGGCAGGCATCATGACTTGCTTTGACCAAGAGAATGCTGTGGATGTGTGTCTTTCTGGAACTTCCAAGCCAAAACCCTAAGGAGCCTGGCAGTTTCTGCCTTTGCACTCAGGGCCCAACCTCCAAGTAGAGAAGCTCAAGGTACCCTGCTGGAGAAAGAGGCATTTTTTTAAGGGCAAGTTGTTATACATTTACCACCATTAGAAGGAAAGGAAACTTTCACTGCACATACTTTTGTAGCCTTTGAATTGTAAAATATGTGAATATTACCTGTCTAAATAAAGTAAATGAACTTATTTTCAAAACATATTTCAAACATGCAGCCAAATAAAATAGAGGGAAAGGGGAAGAGGCAGAAAGAATACACAGATGGAGGTTCCAAGGGAAAGAGCAGGCAACACCTAAAACCTCTCCCCACCTGTGGACAGGAGCGCTGGCTTGACTGGTTTGCGAGTCAGTGATGTGAGCAATGAGTTTCACGTGTTCCACAAGTTATACTTTCTCCCCTAAACAAGAAGCCCTAATTCCACAGACCAACTAGCCATGGACCCCTTAGGATTTAGAAGCCTGACCTTTAGGTTATTCATGGCTCGGGGATGGGCCAGCTGTACCATTTCTCAGGCTTCTCTACATGGAGGTTAGCTAATGTATTACAATGAGTGTATAATGAGGCTCAAGTTCTACTGCAAGTCGAATCTTCTGCCATCTTGGACCTAGTTGGTTCTAACCATTTTTTGTCGTATCCTCAATGGCTGTGTCATTCTTTTACAGGTTGTGCCCTGCCCTCTTCCTTCCTATCTCAGTTGAATGCTACCCAAACTGAGGAGACACTACTGATTCCCTGGGAGACTGCCTGCCCTTGGTCCATCTTGGCCAAACCACCTCTTTCATGTGCACACATGTACAAGAGTTAGACTCAGAGGTCATCACTTGATGTTTTATCAGATGGCAACTGGAGACATAATTCCCAACTCTCACCCCCTAAAACTTTCTCGTTTGGAATGGAGGGGTGGTTTCCAAGTCTTGATTTTCTCTAAGCACTTCTATACCCCAGGATTCTTTGGTTAATAAGGTGTTCACATCATAATAATTTCTTACTGTTCTTTTAATGTAGATTCTGTTTAATATGGGTTCATCCTCTCATTCCTGGGCTGCTTTCAATTATATTCTTAAAGAAACTTGAATAATCACCTGTTGGTGACTATAATTTAGATATTTATTCTGCTAAAATAAAGTAAAATACACCTTTTTTAGGCTATTTTTTTAAGATTGCTTTAGGAGGTTGTGGGGAGGTTTGAAGATGGCCTCCAAAGATTCTTGCCTCCTAGTATTCACACCCTTGCATGGTCCTGCGATATTGTAATTTATGAGAAATATATAGGGACTTCCCTGGTGGCCCAATGGGTAAGACTCCATGCTCCCAATGCAGGGGGCCTGGGTTCAATCCCTGGTCAGGGAACTAGATCCCACATGCATGCTGCAACTAAGAACTGGGGCAGCCTAAATAAATAAATAAATATTTTTTTAAAAAAAGAAAAAAAAAAGAAATATATGTATTTGGTCATTCAGATGACCAAAATATATCTCTCATAAATATTTGGTCATCATCTACAGTTCCTGGCTCACAGCTCCAAAATGCTTCGAATTTCCTGAGTGATGAGAGCTTAAAGATGTCTCTTAGGTTATATTAGTGAGATGACTTTTGAAAAGCACCTAAAGGTGAGGGCTATTTGCCAGAACCAACCGTATGATTAGAAGGTTGGAACTTTCAGTCGCCCCACACACACCCCCGAGGAGGTGAGAGAGGCTGGAGATTGAATCAATTGCCAGTGGCTAATGATTTAATCAATTATGCCTATATAATGAAGCCTACAAAAAACCCAAAAGGGAGGGGTTTGGAGAGCTTCCATGTTGGTGAATACATGGAGATTTGGGGGAAACGGCGCTCTCTGAGAGGGCATGGAAGCTCCGTGTCCCTTCCCATGTACCTTGCCCTATGCATCTCTTCCATCTGGCCCTTCATGAGTTATATCCTTTTATAATAAAAAGGTAATCTAGTAAATAAAATGTTTCTCTGTGTTCTATGAGCTGTTCTAGCAAATTAATCGAACCCAAGTAGGAGGTCGGGGGAACTTTTGATTTATAGCCAATAGTCTTGCAACTGGCATTTGAAGTCCAGGGAAGGGGTTATGGGATCCTCCGATCTGTAGCCCATCTGTCAGTACCACTGGTAACAACCTGGTTGTGTGATTAGTGTTTGAAGAGGGGGTGGGGAGTCAGTCTTGTAGGACTGAACCCTTAACCTGTGGGATCTGACACTATCTCCATGTAGAATTGACTTGAATTCTAGGACACCCAGCTACTATCCAAGAATTGCTTGCTGTTGTGTAGCAAATCACTCCCCACCACGAACTGGAATTGGGATCTGGACAGTTTTAGGTCCCCTCCCACAGTGAACATGGATGACCTAGGTAACCAACAGATTATTGTGGAAATTATGGAGAACATCTTTCGAGATTAAGTCATAAAAGACATTGGTACTTCCCTCTTGCTCTCTCTTGCATCACTTGCTCTGGAATAAGCCAACTGCCGTGCTAGTGTTGAGACTCAAGCAGCCCCACGGAGAGGTCTACGTGAGCAGGACATGAGCCCCAAGCTAAATGCCGGCATCAACTTTGTGGCCGTGTATGTGAATTATCTTGGAGTTGGATGTTCCCACTGTCCAATGGCTGCAATCTCTGCCCATATCTTAATTGCACCTAGTGAAAGACACCAAGGCAGATCCACTCAGTTAAGCCAATCACTGGCCCCAACTCACAGGAACTATGTGAGATAATGGTTCTTGTTTTTTAATGCCACTATGTTTTGGTATAATTTGTTACATATCTCAAAGCCACAAAGCAGTGTGGCCCTGTGCCAGTGCACACAGAATGGCCTGGGGCACATCAGCCCAGGGAGAACTGAAGTTGGATGGGCAAGGGGTACCCATGCTGGGAGTACAGGCAGCAGCTGTAAATTGTATCTTCATTACTCTGACCAGATATAGAGTTTTGCTAAGGAGTAGTCCATGCTTGTTTCATGCAATTTCTGAGGAATCCCTGCTCCATGTGGTATCCTGAGGCATGTAGCTCAATGATGCCTAGAAAAGAAACCCTGTATTCACTGGGAATCATTTTTTTCTCAATATTGTGTCTTTGTAAACAGTCTTGTAGGAAAAAAAAGTCCAACACCCCAGATTGTTTGAACTTGAGATGAGGTTTATCCATAGCAGCTGCATGTTAATGATAAATCTAGAACAGTGTTTAGACTGCAACAAACAGTAACATATATCATATTGTGACATAATGCTCATAAACATGTCTATAAAACTGAAAAATATTTCATGAGACAATACTTTATACATTTGATCATATAAAAACATTACAAAATTGATATCGAATATTATTCTATTCATATGTATATATAATGCAGGAAAAAATAAACAATACAAAACAAAAAAATTGGAAGGACTTTGTTCAATGCCTGTTCTTGAGTGTATTTTAACCCAGAACACTCAAGGACAAAGCTATTATGCACATATCTGGTTGAGACTTATGTGGACGTTCATAATAAAAACTCAGTGGTAAGTCTCATATTTGCTAACTATAGATAAAATTCTCCTACATTTCACAGATGTGACTTATGTTAAAGTTAAACGCTACCTAATACAAAAGAAAACAATCAAACTAAAAAAGAAAAAAACAAAAACAAAAAAGAAAGGAAAGAAGAAATACAAAATCAACTGGAAAACATGATTTAAAATGGCAATGAAAGGACTTCCCTGGTGGTCCAGTGGTTAAGAATCTGCTTGCCAATGCAGGGGACATGGGTTCAATCCCTGGTCCGGGAAGATCCCACATGCCTTGGAACAACTAAGCCCATGAGCCACAACTACTGAGCCCGTGTCCTGCAACTACTGAAGCCCGTGTGCCTAGAGCCCCTGTTCAACAACAAGAGAAGCCACCACAATGAGAAGCCGGTGCACCACAACAAAGAGTAGGCCCCGCTCACAGCAACTAGAGAAAGCCCATGTGCAGCAACGAAGACCCAACGCAGCCAAAAAAATTAATAAATAAATTTATTTTTTAAAATGGCAATGAATACATATCTATCAATAATCACCTTAAATGTCAAGAGACTAAATGCTCTGATCAAGAGAAGTAGAGTGGCAAAGTGGATAATAAAAGGGCCTACAATATGCTGCTGACAAGAGACCCACTTCAGGGCCAAGGACACACATATATTGAAAGTGAGGGAATGGAAAAAGATATTTTGTGCAAGCAGAAGTAACAAGAAAGCAGGGTGGTAATACTCACATCAGACAAAAGAGACTTTAAAACAAAGGCCATAAAGAAAGATAAAGAAGGATACTATATAATGATAAAAGGATCAGTACAAGAAGTGGATACTACACTCATTAAAATATATGCACCCAATGTAGGAACACCTTAATGCATAAAACAAATACTAAGAGATACAAAGGGAGAAATTGATGGGAGTACAATAATAGTAGGAGACTGTAGCACCCTACTGACATCAATAGACAGATCTTCCAGATAGAAACTCAATAAAGCAAGAGAGATCCCAGATGACACAATAGAAGAGTTAGACTTCATTGATACTTTCAGGACATTACATCAAAAAAAAAAAAACACACAAGAAACAGAATACACATTCTTTTCAAGTGCTCATGGAACACTCTCTAGGATAGACCACACTCTAGGACACAAGAGAAGCCTCAACAAATTTAAGAGGATAGAAATTATTTCAAGTATCTCTTCTGACCACAACAGCATGAAACTAGAAATCAGCCACAGAAAGAGAAATGAGAAAAAAATGATTACATGGAGATTAAACAACATGCTACTAAAAAACCAATAGATTAATGATTAAATCAAAGAGAATAATTAAAAATACGTTGAGACAAGTGACAATGAAAACACAACCATACAAAATCTATGGGATGCAACAAAAGCAGTCCTTAGAGGGAAGTTCATAGCAATACAGGTCTTCCTCAAAAAAACAAGAAAAAACTCAAACAACCTAACCTACCACTTTAAAAATTAGAAAAGGAAGAACAAACAAAACCTAAAGTCAGCAGAAGGAAGGAAATAATAAATATCAGAGAGGAAATAAGTAAAATAGAGATAAAAACAATAGAAAAAAATCAATAAAATCAAGAGCTGGCTTTTTGAAACAATAAACAAAGTCAACAGACTTCTGGCCAGGCTCACCAGGAAGAAAAGGGAGAGGACCCAAGTAAACAAAGTAAGATATGATAGAAGAGAGATAACAATGGATACTGCAGAAATGCAAAAATCCATAAGAGAATACTATGAACAATTATATGCCAACAAATTGGACAATCTAAAGGAAATGCACAACTTTCTAGAAACATACAGCCTGCCAAGAAGAAATAGATAAGTCAAGAAGAAATAATTTGAACAGACCAATCACTAGAAGTGAAAAAGAATCTTTAATTAAAACACAACAGAAAACAAAAAAACTCCCTGCAAACAGAAGTTCAGGACCAGATGGCTTCACTGGGGAATTCTACCAAACATACAAAGAACTTACCCTGACCCTTCTCAAACTCTTCCAAAAGACTGAAGGGAAGAGAACAGTCCTAAAGACATTCTATGGGACTTCCCTGGTGGTCCAGTGGTTAAGACTTAGCACTCCCAATGCAGGGGGCCCAGGTTCAATCCCTGGTCAAAGAACTAGATCCCGCATGATGCAACTGAGAGCCCACATGCCACAACTAAAAGATCCCGCATGCTGAAACTAAGACCTGGTGCAGCCAAATAAATAAATAAATAAATAAATAAATTTTTTTTAAAGAATAAATTAACCAAAGACATTCTATGAAGCTACCATCACCCTAATAGCAAAACCAGACAAAGACACTACCAAAAAAGAAAATTACAGGCTAATATCATTGATGAATACACATGCAAAAATTCTGAAAAAAATATTAGCAAACCAAATGCAACAGCACATAAAAAAGATCATACAGGGAATTTGCTGGTGGTCCAGTGGTTAGGACTCCACGCTTTCACTGTGGAGGGCCCAGGTTCAACCCCAGTCAGGGAACTAAGATCCCACAAGCCACATGGCATGGCAAAAAAAAGAAAAAAAAAGATCATACACCACGATCAAGTTGGATTCATCCCAGGGTCACAAGGATGGCTTAACACATGCAAATCAATTAATGTGATATACCACATCAACAAAAGAAAAGACAAAAACCACATGATCACCTCAATAGATGCAGAAAAAACATTGATAAAATTCATTCATGATTAAAAACTCTTTCCAAAATGGGCAAAGAGGGAACATGTCTCTATATAATAAAAGCTATTTATGAAAAACCCACAGCCAACATAATACTCAACGGTAGGGCTTCCTTGGTGGCGCAGTGGTTGAGAATCTGCCTGCTGATGCAGGGGACACGGGTTCGAGCCCTGGTCTGGGAAGATCCCACATGCCGCGGAGCAACTAGGCCCATGAGCCACAACTACTGAGCCTGCGTGTCTGGAGCCTGTGCTCCGCAACAAGAGAGGCCGCGACAGTGAGAGGCCCGCGCACCGCGATGAAGAGTGGCCCCCACTTGCCGCAACTAGAGAAAGCCCTCGCACAGAAACGAAGACCCAACACAGCCAAAAATAAATAAATAAATAAATAAAAATTAAAAAAAAAACAAAAACAAAACAACTCACATTATTAAAAAAAAAAATACTCAACGGTTAAAAGCTGAAAGCCTTCCTGCTAAAATCTGGAAGGACGCCCACCCTCACCACACTTATTCAACATAGTATTGGAAGTCCTAGCCACAGCAATCAGACAAGAAAAAGAAATAAAAAGTATCCAGATTGGAAGGAAAGAGGTAAAATTGTCATTATAGGCAGATGACATGATACTATGTATAGAAATCCCTGAAGACTCCACACAAAAGCTACTAGAACTGATAAATGAATTCAGTAAGGTAGCAGAATACAAGGTTAACATACAGAAATCTGTTGCATTCCTTCACACTAGCAAAAAAATATCAGAAAGGGAAAGGTTTTTTTTAAAATCCCTTATAAAATCACATGCAAAAAATGTACTTAGGAATAAAGTTCACCAAGGAGATGAAAGACTTATATGCTGAGAACTGTAAAACATTGATAAAGGAAATTGAAGATGATTCAAAGCAATGGAAAGATATCCCATGCTCTTGGATTGGAAGAATTAATATGGTTTAAATGACCATACTACCCAAAACAATCTACAAATTTAATGTGATCCCTATCAAATTGCCCATGAGATTTTTCACAGAATTAGAACATATAATGCTAAAATTTATATGAAACCATAAACGAGCCAGAAGTGCCAAATCAATTCTGAGGAAAAAAAACAAAGCTGGAGGCATAACCCTTCTAGACTTCATACAATACTACAAAGCTACAGTAATCAAAACAGCATGGTATTGGCACAAAAACAGACATATGGATCAACGGAACAGAATAGAGAGCCCAGAAATAAACGCATATACTTTTGGTCAATTAACCTTCGACAAAGTAGGCAAGAATATACAATGGAGAAAAGGCAGTTTCCTCAGAAAGTGGTGTTGGGAAAGCTGGACATCCACATGTAAATTGATGAAGTTAGAACACACCCTCACACCATATGCAAAAATAAACTCAAAATGGCATAAAGACTTAAATATAAAACATGACACCATAAAAATTCTAGAAGAGAACATAAGCAGAGCATTCTCTGACATAAATCATAGCAATGTTTTGTTAGGTTTCCCAAGGCAATAGAAAGAAAAGCAAAAATAAACAAATGGGTTGTAATCAAACTTATAAGCTTTTACACAGCAAAGGACACCATAAACAAAACAAAAAGACAACTTAAGACTGGGAGGAAATATTTGCAAATGATGTGACAAACAAGGCCTATTTTCCAAATTAAACAAACTACTCATACAACTCAGTAACAAAAAAACAAACGACCCAATCAAAAAATGAGCAGAAGACCTAAATAGGCATTTCTCCAAAGAAGACATACAGACAATAGGCACATGAAAAGATGCTCAACATTGCTAATTATTAGAGAAATGCAAATCAAAACTACAATGATGTATCACCTCAATCCAGTCAGAATGGCCATGATTTAAAAAGTCTACAAATAATAAATGCTGGAGAGAGTGTGGAGAAAAGGGAACCTTCCTACTCTGTTGGTGGGAATGCAAATTGGTGCAGCCACTATGGAAAACAGTATGGAGGTTCCTCAAAAAACTAAAAATAGAATTGCCATATGATCCAGCAATCCCACTCTGGGGCATATATCCAGTCAAATATATAATTCAAAAAGATACATGCACCCCTACGTTCATAGCAGCACTAGTTACAATAGCCAAGACATGGAAGCAACCTAAATGTCCAGTGACAGATGAATGGATAAAGCAGATGTGGTATATACATATATACAATGGAATATTACTCAAGCCATAAAAAAGAAGGTAATAATGCTATTTGCAGCAACATGGATGGATCTAGATTTTATCATACTAAGTAAAGTAAGTCAGACAGAGAAAGACAAGTATCATATGATATCACTTATATGTGGAATTTAAAAATAGATACAAATGAACTTATTTACAAAACAGAAACAGACTCAGGGACGTAGAAAACAAACATGGTTACCAAAGACGAAGGTGGGGGAGGGATAAGGAAAGTTTAGGATTAGCAGATACAAACTATTTTATATAAAATAGATAAACAACAAGGTCCTACTGTATAGCTCAGGGAACTATATTCAATATCTTGTAATAAACCAAAATAGAAAAGAATATGAAATAGAATATATATATGCATTAATATAACTGAATCACTTTGCTGTACACCAGAAACTAACACAATATTGTAAATCAACTATACTTTAATTAAAATAAATAAAATAAAATAACATATTTAAAAATTAGGGGCTTCCCTGGTGGTGCAGTGGTTAAGAATCCGCCTGCCAATGCAGGGGACACGGGTTCGAGCCCTGCTCTGAGAAGATCCCACATGCTGCGGAGCAGCTAAGCCCATGCACCATGACTTCTGAGCCTGCGTTCTAGAGCCCATGAGCCACAACTACTGAGCCCAGGCACCAAAACTACTGAAGCCTGCGTGCTCTAGGGCCCAAGTGCCGCAACTACTGAAGCCTACATACCTTGAGCCCGTGCTCTGCAACAAGAGAAGCCACCACTATAAGAAGCCCACACACTACAATGAAGAGTAGCCCCTGCTTGCTGCAACTAGAGAAAGCCCATGCGCAGCAACGAAGACCCAATGCAGCCAAAAATAAATTTTAAAAAAGTTTTAATTAAATGCTATAAATCCACCCCCTGCCTCTTGGTAATGGTCAAACTGATCATTTACCAGTGAATCAAATGTCACCTATAAACAAAAGCTTGAGACAACAATAGTAGCAAATGCACATTCCTTGTACCATCTCACTCACAAATTTGTCAAAACTGGCATTAGCATTTGTCACAATGGGTGCAGTTTTGGAGTAAGAATCTGTGAAATGCAGTGTGACATTTTCTGTTCTTTTTTTTTTTTACTTGTCATAGCCCACAGATTTTTGGGTAGTTGGTCCACAGATTTGAAAACACTGGCTTAGAAGCTTTAACCTTTTAAATACATGCAGTATATGGTTCCCTGCCTGTATTAGTTTTCTATTGCTGCTCTTACAAACTACAACAAAATTAATGGCTTATAACTACACACTTGTATTTTCTTACAGTTCTATAGGTCAGGAATATGACATGGATCTCGCCGGGCTGCATTGCCCTCTGGAGGCTCTAGGGAAGGACCCACTTCCTTGCTCATTCAGGCTCTCACAGAATTCAGTTCCCTGGGGTTGTTTGACTGAGGTCCCCATTTCCTTGCTGGCTGTCATCTGGGGCTACCTTTAGCTCCTAGAGGCCTCCCTCTGGTCCATGCACATAGCTCCCTGCAGCTCAGAGCCAGTAACAGGACACTGAACACTTCTCTTCTGTCCTGGCATCTCTCCCACTGCAAGTCAGAAAGGTTCTCCGCTTCTAAAGACTCGTGTGATTAGATTGTGCCCACTTAGGTATATCTCCCCATCTCAACCTCCGTATCCTTAGTCACATCAGTTAAGTTGCTTTTGCCATGTCAGGTACCATTTATAGATTCCAGGGATTAGAACATAGAAAACCTTGGGACTCTTATTCTGTCAACCATGCTAACACACAGGTGCATGCTTACATACGTACATTTTATTGATAACAAAGCTTAGGATTGTCAAATGAAATTATTTCTTTATCATACTTGAGGATGTTGTAGATGCAGTGTTTTGGGGAGCTTTGTAAGCTTCCATCTGGTGCTTTCTCTGTAGACTTCAAAGTGCCATTTGCTTTTCCAGATGGTGTTTTAACATACATACATAAATCTGGGTACACACAATAGCACACAGGAGTCACGTTTAGGTGTAAACTCAGAAGAATACTAAAGATAAAAAAGAGGCAAATCCCAGCCAGTCTTTACTTGTAATTTGTTAGATGTGAAAAGGAAAACCTGAATTTTTCAGGTTTTCCTGAAAGTATCCTGAATGGGACAGTTGGTTCTTTACCCAGTACCCAAAGAATCTTCCTTTAGGCTGCAAACCATCTTGTGTCAGCTGTGGAGGTACCTACTATATACTTTCTAGTGTCCATGGCTCAAGACTCCAGAATCTTTTGAGATCAAACTAGTCACTGGCCAGTTGTTGTGAGGTAGATTAAGTTTGGCTTTTACATAGTCTCTGGTCTCTGTGACCACCACTGACTTCCAGCAGCCGTACCTCTGGTTCCTATTCCAAAGCCCTTGTGTCACAGAATTCCCCACACATTTCCTTTTTTTTTTTTCTTTAACATCTTTATTGGAGTAAAATTGCTTCACAATGGTGTGTTAGTTTCCGCTTTATAACAAAGTGAATCAGTTATACATATACATATGTTCCCATATCTCTTCCCTCTTGAATCTCCCTCCCCCACATTCCTTGATGTAAGAGGGATGGTATATCTAGCAAACGTTCTTTCATTCATTCAGTTAATTAATACTCACTCTGTGCCAGAAACAATCCTTGGCCCTCAAGGAGCCCAGGCTATGGGGAGAGAGACAAAGACACAGATGATCGTAAAACAGGTGAAAGGCAAAGACAAAGGCCATTTTAGGCCATGGTCGTGTGCAGAGGAAGGGCACTAAGCCAGCAAAGAGAATCAGGGAAGGCTGCCTGTAAGCTGTTAACAAGTTTGATTACTTCTCTCTTTTATATGATAATGCTTTTCATTATTAAAAAAATATAACCCACTGGACAAAGAAAATTTGGGAAACTCACATGTAGAAAAATTAACCTATACCTCTATCTTCCAAGCATGTCTTCATTTTAAAATTTCCATCTATTTCCTTCTATTATTTTTTCTATTCATAGATTTTCTTTTTTGCTTTGGGAGATTTTATTTTAATATATAAACTTTCACATGCAAGCAGCATTTTCTAAACCTTGAAAATTTAGGGACATCCCTGGTGGTCCAGTGATTAAGACTCCGCACTTCCACTGCAGGGGACGCGGGTTCGATCCCTGGCTGGGAAACTAAGATCCCACATGCTGCACAATGCGGCCAAAAAAAAAAAAAAAAAAAGAAAGAAAGAAAATTTAGCTGATCACTATCACATAGATTTGAAAATCCACTTGACATTACTATTTCACACAAATTCCTGGTGTAATTTAATTTTCAAATATTTGGGGATTTTCCACATATTTTTCTGTTATTACTTTGTAATTTAATTCTGTTATGGTCAGAAAACATGCTTTTTATAATTTCAAATTATTAAAATTAATTATAATGTGTTTGACAGATAAGAATATGGTCCATCACAGTGAATGTTCTGTGTGTACTTGAAAAGAATAATTCTGCTCATGTTGGATGAAATGCTCTAAAATGTCAATTAAGTCAATTTGGTTGATAGTGTTATTCAAGTCTTCTTTAATCTTCCTTATTTTCCTTTCTTTGTTATCCAAAAGGTAACATATTTTAGATATTCTTTTGCACTTCACTTTTTTTAACTTATATCCTGGAAATTATCTACATGTTCATGGAAAACTTCCTCTCAAATTTTTTTCTTTTTATTGTTATAGTTTAAATATGAACAGTTTAATGAACAGTTGTTTGTGTTTTAACAAACACATTCAATTGTGTAATGATGACTACAATCATGATGTACAAAAATTCCATCACCTCCCAAAATTCTCCCATGCCCCTTTGTAATCAAACTTCTCCCACCATCCCAGGCCCTGGTAACTACTTCTCTGTCTCTATCCCTGTAATTTTGCCATTTCCAGAATATCATAGAAATGAAATCAGTGTGTAGCCTTTCGAATCTGGCTTCTTTCACTTAGCATAATCTGTGTAAGATTCATATATGTTGAATGAAACAATAGTTCAGGGACTTCCCTGGTGGTCCAGTGGGTAAGACTCTGCACTCCCAATGCAGGGGGCCCGGGTTCGATCCCTGGTTGGGGAAATAGATCCCGCATGCATGCTGCAACTAAGAAGTCTGCATGTCGCAACTGGAAAAAAAAAGATCCCACATGCTGCAACTAAGACGTGGCACAGCCTAAATAAATAAATATTTTTTAAAAAAGAAAGAAAGAAAGAAACAGTAGTTCATTCCTTTTTGTTACTGAGTACTATTCCATTGAATGGCTGTACCACAATTTTTTAGCCATTCACCAGTCTTTGAACATCTGTGTTACTTGGTAATTATGAATAGAGCTACTATAAGCATTCATATGTGCATTTAATGTGAGCACTCGTTTTCATTTCTTTTGGGTAAAGCAGTAATACTTGCTGGATAATACTGTAAATGTAAAATTAACTCTATAAAAAATGGACAAGCTGTTTTTCAGAGTGACACAAGATTTTAAAAGCATTCACTTTCTATAATTAGGAAGATCCTGAAAGTAAGTACCTCTTTATGTTTGGCACACTCACTTTGCCTCACTTGCCTCACCTAGCCCCAGCCCTGTCTCTAATACATATAGGACTATTCAGGTTATCTGTTTCTTCTTGTGTGAACATTGGTAACTTGTGTCTTTCGAAGAATTTGTCTATTTCATCTAAGGAATTAGGAAACTTTTTCTATAAGTGACCAGATAGTAAGTATTCATAGGCTTTGTAGGTCACATATATTCTTCGTCACATCTTTTCTCCTCCTTCTCCTTCTCCTCCTCCTCCTTTTTTTTTTTTTTTGCCAGCTTTTAAAAGTATAAAAATCATTCTAGGCTCATGGGCTCATTTGACTCAAGAACCATAATCTGCTCCTGTCCTAAGTTATCAGATTTAGGGGCATAAAATTCATAATATCCTTGCTTCTCCTTTTTTTTTTTTTTTTGTCATGCCACATGGCTTGTGGGATCTTAATTCTCGAACCAGGGATTGAACCTGGGCCATGGCAGTGAAAACACCAAGTCGTAACCACTGGACCACCAGAGAACTCCCCATTAGTTTCTCCTTTTAATAACTGTAGAATCTGTAAATATATTTCCTTTCTTATTTCTGGTATTGGTAATTTGTGTAGTCTTTTTCTTAATCAGTCTAATTAGAGATTTATTTATTTTAATTGCTCTTTTCAAAGAACCAGTGTTGCTTTCTTTGGCTTTTTTTCATTTATTTTTCTCTTTTCACTTTCAATGAAATTTGCTCTTTATTTACAGAATAGAACAAGCAATCCTAAAATTTGTATGGAACCACAAAAGACCCCAAATAGCCAAAATGATCTTCAGAAAGGAGTTCAAAGCAGGAGGTATCACACTTCCTGCTTTCAAACTATACCACAAATCTAAAAAAATCAAAACAGTATGGTACTGGCACAAAAACAGACATATAAATCAATGGAACAGGATAGAAAGCCTGGAAATAAACTCACATATTTATGGTCAATTAATCTATGACAAAGGAGGCAAGAATATACAATAGGGAAAAGACAGTCTCTTCAGCAAGTGGCTCTGGGAAAGCTGGACAGCTACATGTAAAAAAATGAAATTAGAACATTTTCTAACACCATATACAAAAAAAATAAACTCAAAATAGTTTAAAGACCTAAATACAAGACCAAAAGCCATAAAATTCCTGAAAGAAAACATAAGTGTAACACTCTTTGAGATAAACGTAGCAGTATTTTTTTTGGCTCTGTCTCCTAAGACAAAGGAAACAAAAGCAAAAATAAATAAATGAGACATAATTAACCTTAAAAGATTTTGCACAGCAAAGGAAACCATGGACAAAACGAACAGACAACCTACCAAATAAGAGAAAATATTTGCAAATGAAATGACTGATATCAGGTTAATATCCAAAATATATAAACAGCGCATACAATTCAATATCAAAGAAACAAACAACCTGGTTAAAAAATGGGCAGAAGACCTGAATAGACATTTTTCCAAAGTAAACATATAGATGGCCAACAAGCACATGAAAAATGTGCTCAACATTGCTAATCATCAGAGAAATGCAAATCAAAACCACAACAAGATATCACCTCACATCTGTCAGAATAACTAACTATCATCAAAAAGACCACAAATAACAAATGTTGGTGGGGGTGTGGAGAAAAGGGAACCCTTGAATACTGTAGGTGGGAACCTAAATGGGTGCAGCCACACTGTGGAAAACCAGTATGGAGGTTCCTCAAAAAACTAAAAATAGAACTACAGTATGATCCAGCAATTTAACTCCTGGGTATACATCTGAAAAAAACCACAAAAACACTAATTTGAAAAGATGCATGCACCCCAATGTTCATGGCAGCATTATTTACAATTGCCAAGATATGGAAGCAACCTAAGTGACTATCAATAGCTGAATGGATAAAGAAGATATGGTGTGTACATACAATGAAACATTAGTCAGCCATAAAAAGAATGAAATTTTGCCATTTGAAACAATGTGGATAGACCTGCAGGGTATTACCCTTACTGAAATAAGTCAGACAGAGAAATACAAATACTGTATGTTATCACTTATATGTGGAATCTAAAAAATAAAACAACCTAATGAATATAACAAAACAGAAACAGACTCACAGATACAGAAAACAGACTAGTGGTTACAAGTAGGGAGGGGCAAGATAGGAGTAGGGGATGAAGAGGTACAAATTACTATGTATAAAATAAATAAGCTACAAGGATATAGTGTACAGCACACAAAATATAGTGAATATTTTATAATAACTATAAATGGAGTATAATCTTTAAAAACTGTGAATCATTATGTTGTATACCTGAAATTTACATAATGTTGTAAATCAATTATACCTCAACAAAAAAGCAAAAGGAAAGAAAGAAAGATAGAAAGAAAGATTTCAAAAAAGGCATTCTATGGAATGGGAGAAAATATTTGCAAACCATAAATCTGATAAGGGGTTAATGTCTAAAATATATAAAGAACTCATACAACGTAATAGCAAAAAAACAATCTGATTTACAGAGATGATTTAAAGAAATGGAAAGATTTACCACACTCTTGGATTGGAAGAATTAATATTTGTTAAAATGGCCATGCGGGAGACACAAAAGACCCCGAATAGCCAAAGCAGTCATGAGGGAAAAAAACCAGAGCTGGAGGAATCAGACTCCCTGAATTCAGACTATACTACAAAGCTACAGTAATCAAGACAATATGGTACTGGCACAAAAAAATACATAAATCAATGGAACAGGATAGAAAGCCCAGAGATAAACCCACACACCTATGGTCAACTAATCTATGACAAAAGAGGCAAGGATATACAATGGAGAAAACACAGCCTCTTCAATAAGTGGTGCTGGGAAAACTGGACAGCTACATGTAAAAGAATGATATTAGAACACTCCCTAACACCATACACAAAAATAAACTCAAAATGGATTCGAGACCTAAATGTAAGACTGGACACTATAAAACATTTAGAGGAAAACATAGGAAGAAGACTCTTTGACATAAATCACAGCAAGATCTTTTTTGATCCACCTCCTAGAGTAATGGAAATAAAAACAAAAATAAACAAATGGGACCTAATGAAACTTAAAAGCTTTTGTAATGCAAAGGAACCATAAACAAGACAAAAAGACGACCCTCAGAATGGGAGAAAATATTTGCAAATGAATCAATGGACAAAGGATTAATCTACAAAATATATAAACAGCTCATGCAGCTCAATATTAAAAAAACAAACAACCCAATCCAAAAATGAGCAGAAGACCTAAATAGACATTTCTCCAAAGAAGACATACAGATGGCCAAGAAGCACATGAAAAGCTGCTCAACATCACTAATTATTAGAGAAATGCAAATCAAAACTACAGTGAGGTATCACCTCACACGAGTTAGAATGGGCATCATCAGAAAATCTACAAACAACAAATGCTGGAGAGGGTGTGGAGAAAAGGGAACCCTCTGGCACTGTTGGTGGGAATGTAAATTGATACAGCCACTATGGAGAACAGTATGGAGGTTCCTTAAAAAACTAAAAATAGAATTACCATATGACCCAGCAATCCCACTACTGGGCATATACCCAGAGAAAACCATAATTCAAAAAGACACATGCACCCGAATGTTCATTGCAGCACTATTTACAATAGCCAGGTCATGGAAGCAACCTAAATGCCCATCAATAGACGAATGGATAAAGAAGTTGTGGTACATATATACAATGGAATATTACTCTGCCATAAAAAGGAACAAAATTGGGTCATTTGTAGTGACGTGGATGGATCTAGAAAGTGTCATACAGAGTGAAGTAAGTCAGAAAGAGAAAAACAAATATCGTATATTAAGGCATATATGTGGAACCTAGAAAAATAGAACAGATGAACCAGTTTGCAGGGCAGAAATAGAGACACAGATGTAGAGAACAAACATATGGACACCAAAGGGGGAAAGTGACGGGGGTGTGTGTGATGAATTGGGAGATTGGGATTGACATATATACACTAACATGTATTGAATGGATAACCAATAAGAACCTGCTGTATAAAATAATAAATAAAATTAAATTTAAAAAAAATAGCCATACTACCCAAAGAAATCTACAGATTTAATGTGATCCCTATCTAATTACCCATGACATTTTTCACAGAACTAGAACAAATAATGCTAAAATTTATGTGGAACCATAAAAGACCCAGCACTGCCAAAACAATCCTGAGGAAGAAAAACAAAGCTGGAGGCATAACCCTCCCAGACAATACTGCAAAGCTACAGTAAACAAAATAGTGTAGTATTGGCACAAAAGCAGACATATGGATCAATGCAGCAGAATAGAGAACCCAGAAATAAACCCACACACCTATGGTCAACTAACTTTTGACAAAGGAGGCAAGAATATACAACGGAGGGGCTTCCCTGGTGGCGCAGTTGTTGAGAATCTGCCTGCCAAAGCAGGGGACACGGGTTCGAGCCCTGGTCTGGGAAGATCCCACATGCCGTGGAGCAACTAGGCCCGTGAGCCACAACTACTGAGCCTGCGCGTCTGGAGCCTGTGCTCCGCAACAAGAGAGGCCGCGATAGTGAGAGGCCCGCGCACCGAGATGAAGAGTGGCCCCCACTTGCCGCAACTAGAGAAAGCCCTCGCACAGAAACGAAGACCCAACACAGCCAAAAATAAATTAATTAATTAATTAATAGAATGTTTTTAAAAAAAAATAGAATATACAATGGAGAAAAGACAGTCTCTTCAGCAAGTGGTGCTGGGAAATCTGGACAGCCACATGTAAATCAATGAAGTCAGAACATTCCTCACACCATACACAAAAATAAATTCAAAATGGCATAAAGACTTACATATAAGACACCATAAAACTCCTAGAAGAGAACATAGGCAAAACATTCTCTGACATAAATCGTGGCAATGTTTTCTTAGGTCAGTCTCCCAAGGCAATAGAAATAAAAGCAAAAATAAACAAATTGGACCTAATCAAAAGTATAAGCTTTTGCACAGCAAAAGAAAGCATTAAAAAAAATAAAAATAAAAAGACAACCTACAGAATGGGAGAAGATATTTGCAAGCAATGCAACCAACAAGGCCTTAACTTCCAAAATACACAAACAGTTCATATAATTCAATAACAAAAAAATGAACAACCCAATCAAAAAATGGGCAGAAGATCTAAATAGATATTTCTCCAAAGAAGACATACAGATGGCCAATAGGCACATGAAAAGATGCTCATCATCACTAATTTTTAGAAAAATGCAAATCAAAACTGCAGTGAGGTACCACCTCGAGCCGGTCAGAATGGCCATCATTAAAAAATCTACGTACAGTAAATTCTGGAGAGGGTGTGGAGAAAAGGGAAACCTCCTACACTGTTGGTGGGAATGTAAATTGGTGCAGCCACTATGGAAAACAGCATGGAGGTTCCTCAAAAAACTAAAGAACAGTGAAATAATGACATTTGCAGCAACATGGATGGACCTAGAGATTATCATACTAAGTGAAGTAAGTCAGACAGAGAAAGAGAAATATCATATGATATCACTTATATGTGTAATCTAAAATATGATACAAATGAACTTATTTACAAAACAGAAACAGACTCACAGACATAGAAAACAAATATATGCTTACCAAAGGGGAAAGGGTGGAGGAGGGATAAATTAGGAGTTTGGGATTAGCAGATACAAACTATACTATAGATAAAATAGATAAACAACAAGGTCCTACTGTATAGCACAGGGGACTATTCAATATCTTATAATAATCTATAATGGAAAAGAACATGAAAAAGAATACACATATGTGTGTGTATATATATGTATATGTATACATGTGTATATATATGTATATGAATCACTCTGCTGTACACCACAAACTAACACAACATTGTAAATCAACTATACTTCAATTAAAAAAAAAACAACAGGCAGAGGATCTGAATAGACATTTTTCCAAAGATGATATATAGATGGCCAACAGGTACATGAAAACATGCTCAGTATCACTATCAGGGAAATGCAAATCAACCCACAATGACATATGACCTCACACCTGTTAGAATGGATATTATGAAAAAGACAGGACATGGTAAAAGATGTAAAAAAATGATGTAGAATAAAGGGAATGGTTGGTGGGAATGTAAATTGGTGCAGCTTCTATAGCAGATGATATGGAGATTCCTCAAAAAACTAATAGAACTACCCTATGATCTAGCAATCCACTTCCAGGTATTTATCTGAAGGAAATGAAAACACTAACTCAGGTAGATATCTGCACCCTCATGTTCATTGCAGCATTATTTACAATAGCCAAGACATGGGAACAACCTAAGTGTCCATCAAGGGATGAATGGATAAAGAAAATGTGATAGAGATAGAGGTAGAGATATATTTCAAGGACTAGTATTCTGCCAAAAATAAAAGGAAAGAGTGAAAGCCTGACACATGCAACAACATGGATGGACCTTGAGGGCATTATGCTAAGTGAAATAAGTCAGACAAAGCAAAAAAAATACCATGTGATCTCACTTATATATGGCTATAAATTAGAAAAACAAAAAACTAACTGATAGGTACAAGAGAACAGATTGGTGGATGCCAGAGGCAGGGGTGAGGGATGGGCAAAATGAGGGAAGGTGGTCAAAAGGTACAAACTTCCAGTTATAAAATAAATAAGTCCTAGAGAACAAATGTATGTATACCAAGGGGGAAGGAGGGGTGGGGTGGGAGGAATTGGGAGACTGGGATTGACACATATACACTATTGATACTACGTATAAAATAGACAACTAATGAGAACATACCGTATAGCACAGGGAACTCTGCTTAATGCACTGTGGTGACCTAAATGGGAAGGAAATACAAAAAAGAGGGGATGGGACTTCCCTGGTGGTCCAGCAGGTAAGACTCCATGTCCCCAATGCAGGGGGCCTGGTTCAATCCCTGGTCGGGGAATTAGATCCCACATGCATGCCACAACTAAGAGTTTGCATGCCACAACTAAAAGATCCCGCATGCCACAACTAAGACCCGGTGCAGCCTAAATAAATAAATAAATAATTTTTTTAAAAAGAGAGGATATATGTACAGGTTTAGCTGATTCATTTTGCTATACAGTAGAAACCAACACAACACTGTAAAGCAACTGTACTCCAATAAAAATTAATTTAAATAAATAAATAAATAAAATAAATAAGTCCTGGAAATGTAATGTTATAAAGTAATTGGGTTTCCTCTAGACAGCATATATTTGTCTCCACCTGCTCTTGCTAAGAATTTAAATTCCCTGAGTGCAAGGATTTTGTTGTTTTGTTTATAGCTATATTCCCTGTGCCCAGAAAACTGTTTGGCCTGAAGTAGATATAAAATTTTTACTGAATGAACATCCAGCTTAAATATACTTTACTAGAAAGATTTCTTCATTTAAAGGCATGGTATGGTTCTTCTTATCATTCCTCTGGTATTTATGTTGAGAGTCCTCATTTTTCTTTCTCTCCGATTTGAAAAATGTAATGTCTTCATTTACTTAGTCTTTTTTTTTCCCCTCTGTTCTTTTCTTATGAGAGTAACTTGCCAATTGAATCTTTGTCTTTTTGCCTTTCAAAGTGATGATTGTTTAGTTCAAATGAATTTCCCTGACTTTTATTTCCCTCTCCTTGAGTGTTTTGTGGTCACAGTATATTTTATTGTACTTCAGTGTAAATAAGAACCCTTACCTATAAAAATCTATTTGAACATTAAAAAAAAAAAAAAAAGAATTATCAGGCCTGGTGAGGGTTTCCCTAGATTTGCCCAATAGAAGGCAAATACATGGTATTTTTAATATGAATAAATTTCATTAACATTAGACTCTATTAACTTTTTTTTTTGGACTTCCAAAGGCATTTATTGAGCACCTACTATTTGGAGGTTCTGGGCTAGACACTTGGGACACAGCAGTGAATGAAACAGGTAATGTATTTACCCTCCTGGAGCGTAAAAACGGATAATAAATCAGTGAAGATGTAAATAAATAGAATATAGGAGGGTGGTAAGTATTTTTTTAATTTTACTGGAGTATGGTTGATTTACAATGTTGTGTTAGTTTCAGGTGTACAGCAAAATGATTCAGATATATAAATACATATATTCATTCATTTTAAGATTTTACCCATGGAGGTTATTACAGTGTATTGAGTAGAGTTCCCTGTGCTATACAGTAGGTACTTGTTGGTTATCTATATTATATACAGTAAAGTGTGTAGGTTAATCCCAAACTCCTAATTTATCCCTCCCCCATGTTTCCCCTTTGGTAATAACTTTGTTTTCAAAATCTGTGAGTTTGTTTCTGTTTTGTAAATAAGTTCATTTGTATCATTTTTTAAAATTAGATTCCACATATGAGTGATATCATATGATATTTGTCTTTCTCTGTCTGATTTACTTCACTTAGGATGATAATCTCTAGGTCCATCCATGTTGTTGCAAATGGCATTATTGTGTTCTTTTTATGGTGAGTAATGTTCCATAGTATATATGTACCACATCTTCTTTATCCATTCTGCTGTCAATGGACATTTAGGTTGCTTCCATGTCCTTGCTACTGTAGATAATGCTGCAATGAATATTAAGGTGCATGTATCTTTTCGAAGTACGGTTTTCTCTGGATATATCCCCAGGAGTGGGATTGCTGGATCACAAGATAGCTCTATTTTTAGTTTTTTAAGGAACCTCCATACTGTTTTCTATAGTGGCTGCACCAATTTACATTCCCACCAACAGTGTAGGCGGAGTCCATTTTCTCCACATCCTCTCTAGCATTTATTGTTTGTAGGCTTTTTGATGATGGCCATTCTGACAGGTGTGAGGTGATACCTCATTGTAGTTTTGAACAGCATTTCTCTGATAATCAGTGATGTTGAGCATCTTTTCATGTGTTCTTTTGGCCATCTGTATTCTTTTGAGAAATGTCTGTTTAGATCTTCTGCCCATTTTTTGATTGGGTTGTTTGTGGTTTTTTTGTTGTTGTTGTTTTGTTTTTGTTTGTTTTTTACATAGAGCTGCATGAGCTGTAGACTCTTAACTTCTAATTCAGTGGTCATTGTATGCAGTTGTCAGACTCTGTCTCTGAGCAGCCCATCTCTCTACTGAACTTCTTCCAGAGCAAAAGCTGAAACTGTGGGAGTGCCCCCATAAAGGTACCAGCCAGACCTCAGCAGCTGGCCTGCACTTGTGCGCGTGTCCCGCAGGTCCTGGGGCACCCACAGGCATCTATGTAAATTGTTAACCAGATGTGTGCTGACATCTCATAGCTCTGCGACCCCAAGTTCCCATGCAAAACACTTGTAGGTTTCACCAGGAATAAAAATATCTTTGTTCCTTCCTTACAGACAGCCAAATGGCACATAAAAAGATGCTCAACATCTCTAATTATTAGAGAAATGCAAATCAAAACCACAATGAGCTACCACCTCACACCAGTCAGAATGGCCATCATTAAAAAGTCTACAAATAACAAATATTTACATATTACTCAGTCATAAAAAAGAATGAAATAATGCCATTTGCAGCAACATGGATGGACCAAGAGATTATCAACTCTCATACTAAGTGAAGTAGGTCAGAAAGAGAAAGACAAATACCATATGATATCATTTATATGTGGAATCTAAAATATGACACAAATGAACTTATCTACAAAACAGAAACAGACTCACAGACATAGGGAACAGCCTTGTGGCTGCCAAGGGGGAGGGGGTGGGGAAGAATGGATTGGGAGTTTGGGATTAGCAGATGCAAACTAGTATATAGAGAATGGATAAACAACAAAGTCCTACTGTATAGCACAGGGAACTATATTCAATATCCTGTGATAAACCATAATGGAAAAGAATATGAAAAAGAATGTGTATATATGTACAACTGAATCCCTTTGCTATATGGCAGAAATTAACAAAACATTGTAAATCAACTATACTTCAATAAAATAAATTTAAAAAAATCTTTGTCCCTTCCTTTGCAGTCACTACTTTTCCTTTCCAATTTTTTTATTGTGGTAAAATACACATAACATAAAATTTACCATGCTAACCATTTTCAAGCAATTAAGCATTTTTCACTATTTAGCCAGTCTCTCACAAATCCTTATACATGAAGATATAGCGGAAGAGCTCCTCTAACCTGCACTCTGCTCATAGTGTCTGGTGTTGAAACTGGCTTCAGCAAACGCCTGAGTCTAACCTTCTAGCACCACTTAGAGTTGAATAATATCAGAGTGGAGAGCATGTCCAAACAGCCCGTTCTGTTGGCGAAGATTATTTGGGTGCATAGAGATGGGAGCCACAAGATTTTACAGTCTCTGTGGTTTTGATTCGGCCAGAGAGCAGTCACCTAAGTCACAGAAGGAATACAGATGCAATCCCGAGAGGATGGCTGGGTCGATCATGATTTCATCACAAAAACAGAAGCCACTTGAGACAGTCCAGAAAAAATTAGAGGTTTACACAACTGTGCTGGGAAGACTCTAAGATGGCCACAGTGATTCCTCTCTCCTGCTGGCTGTGCACACCCTCATGTAATCCCATTCCCATAAGTGTGGATGACCTAGCAACTTGCTTCTAACCAGCAGAATGCAACAAAGACGTTGTACTCTAAGGACATCAGAGGAAGTCACCTTGGTGAGTAGGTTACAAGAGATTGTGACATCATCTTGCTAGTGGACTCTTTCTACTGCTTTTTCTATTTGTGTTGATGACATAAGCAGCCTTGTTGGAAAGGTTCACATGGCACAGAACTGAGGGTGGCCTTCAGGCAGCATCCAGTTGGGAACCTTCACAGCAACAGACCACAAGAAGCTGAATTCTGCCAACAATCACTTGAACCTGGAAATGGATCTTTTCCCACTCAAGCCTTCAGATGAAGCTCCTGCCCTGACCAACACCTTGATTTCAGCCTTGTGAGAAACTCTGAAGCAGAGGACCCAGCTAGGCCATGAGCAGACTCCTGGTTCAAAGAAACTAAATAATACATGTGATATGTTTTAAGCTGTGAGTTTGTGGTAATTTGTTTTGTAGTAATAGAGAGCTTATACAATAATTATTGGAAGGCTCAAGGAATGACTGTCCAGGAGGCTGTTACTGTCTCAGCTGTCCACAGCACATGGCAAAGAACTTAACTTCTACTCTGCATCTGAAATTGCCACCATAGATTCTCTTCTGCCTTCAAAATCTTGAGCAAGGGGACTAGCGGTTAAGTCCAGTGGTTAAGAATCCACCTTCCAACGCAGGGGACACGAGTTCGATTCCTGGTGGGGGAGCTAAGATCCCACATGACATGGGGCAACTAAGCCCACGCACCGCAACTACTGAGCCCACATGCACTAGAGCCCCTGTGCCACCACTAGAAAAAGGCCCATGAGCCACAACTAGAGAAACCTGAGCACCACAGCGAAGATCCCACAAGCCCCAACGAAAATCCCGGGTGCCACAACTAAGACCCGATGCAGCCAAATAAATAAAGAAAGAAATAGTTTTTAAAAACCTTGTGCAAAGGAAAATATGAGTCTGGAATATCTTGGATGCCATAAAATAAGGAAGTGCTTGAATAAATATGGGGGAATGCCGAAAGGACACAGAGCCAACCAGAAGTTCTCAATGGCCAAAACTCAAGCAATTTGGGAAATAAACTAAATAATAATAGTAATGGACAATAATTCATAGAATAAAATAAATATCCATGATTCCTTGTTGATATAAATTAATTAATTAATTGGAGAGAAGGGACAACCTTTCCTTATGGAAGAAAACCAGTTACAAAAGTATTTGGGGGACTTCCTGGTGGCGCAGTGATTAAGAATCCGCAGTCCCAATGCAGGGGTCCCCGGTTTGATCCCTGGTCAGGGAACTAGATCCCACATGCATGACGCAACTAAGAGTTCACATGCCACAACTAAGGAGCCCTCAAGCTGCAACTAAGGAGCCCACGAGCCACAACTAAGACCCGGCACAACTAAATTAAATAAATAAGTATTTGGGTTGGCCAAAAAGTTCGTTCATGTTTCCATAACATCTTACAGAAGGAATATGAGAAATGTAAAATAACCACCAGGCAAATAGCATAGCAACAATTGTTGGAGGCAAGTTTCACCAAGGGATGCTAAAATCAGTGGGCAAAATAGGATATTAGCATAATCTCAGAGTAAATGTAAGATAGTTATAAATTACAAAGGGGAAAAATTAGTCATTTTACATTGGAGAAACCCAGCAAATAACACCTTAGCCAAGTGATCAAGATTCACCTTCTGATATGATGCACAAAGTACACAACATCCCATGCATAGCTTCAGTCTAATCATGAGAAAATATCAAACTCACACTAAGAGATATTCCACAAAATACCTCACCGATACTCATCAAAAATGTCCGGGTCGGGCTTCCCTGGTGGCGCAGTGGTTGAGAATCTGCCTGCCGGTGCGGGGGACACGGGTTCGAGCCCTGGTCTGGGAAGATCCCACATGCCGCGGAGCGGCTGGGCCCGTGAGCCGCAACTACTGAGCCTGAGCGTCTGGAGCCTGTGCTCTGCGACAGGAGAGGCCGCGATAGTGAGAGGCCCGCGCACCGCGATGAGGAGTGGCCCATGCTCGCCGCGGCTGGAGAAAGCCCGCGCGCAGAGACGGGGACCCAACACAGTCAAAAATAAATAAAGTGTAAAAAAAAAAAAAAAAATGTCCGGGTCATGAAAGGCAAGGAAATGAACTGGAGTAGAATAAGGAAACACAAGTTGGAGGAGACAAGGCTGTACAAAAACTACATGCAATGTGTGATTCTGGATTGGTTCCTGGGACATTAAAAGGACATTAGAATAAAATAGATAACCAACAAGGACCTACTCTATAGCACATGGGACTATACTTAATATTATGTAATAACTTATGAGGGAAAAGAAACTGAGAAAGAATATATATATATATATATATATATATATATATATATATATATAACTGAATCACTGTGCTCTACGCCTGAAACTTACACAATATGGTAAATCAACTTTACTTCAATAAAAAACTTCTTTTTAAAAAAAAAAAAGGACATTAGGGACTTCCCTGGTGGCGCAGTGGTTAAGAATCCGCCTGCCAATGCAGGGGACACGGGTTCGATCCCTGGTCCGGGAAGATCCCACATGCGGCAGAGCAACTAAACCCGTGAGCCACAACTGCTGAGCCTGTGCTCTAGAGCCTGCGAGCCACAACTACTGAAGCCCGCATACCTAGAGCCTGTGCTCTCCAACAAGAGAAACCACCGCAATGAGAAGCCCGCGCACCGCAACGAAGAGTAGCCCCTGCTCTCCACAACTAGAGAAAGCCTGCACGCAGCAATGAAGACCCAACGCAGCCAAAAATAAATAAGTTAAAAAAAAAAAAAAAGGACATTAGAGAAAAATCGGTGAAATTTCAAGACAGTTTGTGGTTTAGTTAATAGTATTGTACCATTATTCTTTTCCTGATTTTGATAATCATACACTTATATGATCCTACAAGTTGTTAATATTAGGGGAAGTTGGGTGAGGAACATGTGTGAACTCTTTATACTATTTTCACAAATTTCTGAGTCTACGTTTTTTCAAAACAAAAGACTTGGCATGCGTACATAATCTCCTACTCATATGTAAAATGCCAACAAGCAACAATAATTCCATCATCCCAGTTCTGCCTAGCATCCTGATACTGGCCCTCACACCATCAGAGAGGCTCTTGTGCTCTCGCCAAGAAGGGGAGACCCTGAGCCCTAAAAGTCTCTCTCTAGTAGATGTTCATTCCTTTTCTAGATCAATTACAGTCCAGTTTTGATACATTGTAATCTGAAGTCTAAATTATAAGGTTAATATAAACAAATAAGGTCAGTACTAGCATATCATACAGAACCATCTACAAACCAAGCCTGAGGGAAAAACTAGTCTGTCTCAGTGGATTGGTCATAGGGAACTCCCCACGAGGCCACGGTGTGAGAGAACAGAGTCAGTGCAGCAGGAAGGGCTACCATGGGATCTAAGCCATTTGCTCACACAAATCACTTGTGTTTTCAGGACAAGTTCATGCACAATCTTATACATACTGTTTCCGCTTGATGTAGAATTACTGGTATGCATGACCAACTTTATAGCTTCATAGATCCAATGACAAACACCTAGATCATGATAACCAACAGAGGTCAAATAATAACTTAGTTTCCCTTTGGTCTCTACTAGCACTGAGGAGTAAACCAGGGGCTGTTTCTCAAAAAGGGAATATCTGTCTTCAGAAAATGGCATTTCTTTGCTCCAAAATCCTAGAAGTCTGAGCTGAGATTCTCTATTGGGGTTTCCCAGAAGTCCCATCATAGCCATCAAAATATTAGAGATGCTTTGGAACCATTGAATCTACTGCAGTGCCTTCTCTTGCTCAGGCTTTCACTCAAAACTGAAACGTTAGGTATTACTCAGTAAATGTGTCAAATGTATATGTTGCCTCCAGAATCCAAAGTGACCCACCAAAAAGCTATGCCTCTTTATTAGTGGTAGGGGCACAAGCAGCAGTAACTCATTTCATTCGGGAGGGGACATCTCAAAATACCCCAGGCCAAAGAACCTCTAGAAACATCAACTAAGTGACAAACTTTTGGATTTTTATGAGGTTTATCTCCCATTCTCAGTCATGCAAGTGTATGAAAAAGAAATCTAGGGTATTTGAAGCATCTTCATTATCAGATCCAAACAGTGTCAGTGTAATAGACCAAGGTGATGACCTGATGAAAGATTGTTTCCTGCAGACTGGATTATGACATAGAGCCAAAGATTCAACATCTTTGAGGAAAGATGATGAAGGTATACTACTGCTATTGTTGTCAGGGGAAAACAAAGTCTGGTAGGTTTTTTTTTAATTGGTATTTAGAAAAAAAAAATTTGCCAGATCAATTACCAATTGATCTGATTGCTGAAAACCAGCCAGAAAGGTCAATTTGCTCTAAAGAGACATGAAATCAGATGCAAGTGGAATTAAATTTATGATAATCCTTTGTTCTCTGAAATCAGTCTTTTGCACAAAACTAATAGGCAGGATAAATGGGGAATCATTATCCCTGCATCTTTGTTTTCTTTACTGGTGATGTTGATCTCTGAAATTTCCCAGGGGATGTTATATTTCTTTTGTGATGTGTCCGGTAATTCCTGGGCTTCCACTTGGCCCTTCCTACCATAATAGCAGCCTTCGTTCTATGAGTCGGAGAGCCACTGTGGGGTTTTACCAATTAGTGTGTGTAGAGAAAAATATACAGAGTGAGTTCACAGACCACTAGACCTACTGTGAGACAGACTTGGACAAAAACTCCATGTACCATATGACTCCGTAAGTCACCCATTTGACTAGTAAAATGAAAAGTATTACAGTTTTAAGGGTCAAAATTTAAGATGGGCCAGCAGGGCTGCATTCCTTCTGTGGGCTCTAAGGAAGAATCAGTTTCTTTGCCTTTCTCAACCCCTAGAGGCCTCCGACTTTGCTTGGATCATGTCTCAGCACACTCTGACCTCCACTTTTCTCATCACATCTCCTCTCTCTCTGACCCTCCTGACTCCCTCTTATAAGGACCCTTAAGATTCCATTGGTCCCATCTGGATAATTCAGGATAATTTCCCCATCTTAAGATCTTTAAGGACATCTGCGAAGTCACCTATTCACAGGTTCCATTCCGGGGCTTAGGAAGTGAACTACTTCAGGAGAGGAACTATTCAGCCCATCCAGGAATCCTTGAAAATTCTGGGTATTTTCCTCCCCACAATACACAATCACTCTGGTAAATGGCCACAGATCCCGTGTGGGAGGTGAGGAAGAAGAGTGGCCAAGTTGCAGGGTCTTTCCTCAGGGAGTTTCCCCTTCCCTTCAATTTAAGGGGCCCTAGGGCTGTAAACTGGCTCAGGTGTGAGAGTCAGGTGACGGGCAATGACCCTACAATGTATAGCTCAAATCAGGTCTGTGGACGTCACAACTAGAACACTTTTACTTCTTAACATCGAGTAAAACTTTCGTGGAGTTCTCACATATTTTATTCCTTATTACATGTTCCCTAAGCCATCAGCAAGGATATCTTTTTTTTTTTAATTATTTGCTTTATTTTTTTTTTCTTTTTAAAATTTTATTTATTTATTTATTTATTTTTGGCTGTGTTGGGTCTTCGTTTCTGTGCGAGGGCTTTCTCTAGTTGCGGCGAGCGGGGGCCACTCTTCATCGCGGTGCGCGGGCCTCTCACTATCGCGGCCTCTCCTGTTGCGGAGCACAGGCTCCAGATGTGCAGGCTCAGCAATTGTGGCTCACGGGCCCAGTTGCTCCGCGGCATGTGGGATCTTCCCAGACCAGGGCTCGAACCCGTGTCCCCTGCATTGGCAGGCAGACTCTCAACCACTGTGCCACCAGGGAAGCCCAGCAAGGATATCTTGAGTGAAACCGTTCTGATTGCTGCCCCATCCATGCTCGCTGCGCACCGTGTAATTATGATTCCATTTCTAATGGTCTTTGGCCTGTACTTGGCCTCTGCCCCTTGGAAACTAGCAGCAGGGAGAACCACCGTTGCCATTAAGAAAGGTAATTTGGGGGAATTACTTGGCGGTCCAGTGCTTGGGATTCCACGTTTCCAACGCGGCAAGCCGCACAGCCAAAAAAAGGAAAAAAAGGTAATTTGGGTTTGTGAGCACAGACAGTCGTGAGAAGAAGAGCAGTCACAAGCCATGTGTCCCCGTCATCTTTCTGCGTGAGGGGTGAGCATCGGAGCACTCCCGGTATCTCTTCTGTTCTTTCTGTTCAGCCCGGGATCCTGGGTGACACGTGGCTGAGCCCCAGCCAGTTTACAAAGGCTGACCCAGGCTTGGCCGAAGTTTTTCTCACTTGTGTTCTTCTCACTTCAACTGTAAAGCGGTGCAACCTAGACCCAGCAGTGTAAGCTGCACCCCTGCCCACGCCCACCTGATTCCTCTGAGGGTCGCCCCCCCCCCCCCACGTCAGCGGTCTCAGCAAACTGTGTGGGATGAAGGACACGTGAGGCTGGAGGAACCCAGAATTGCCCCCTCACTGCCTTTAGCCTGCTTACATAGCAGTAATCATTGGGCCACTTTATCACTGTAAAAGGAATTTCTGACATGCCTACTACGATGATAGACAGGCAGGCTTGGAGGAAATCACTAATTGACCAGGATATAAGCCAAGTGCCTGATGTGGCACTACATAGTTAGACAATCAATGGTGTTGCAAAATCTTGGAAATTAGACAGTCATAACTCTATGAATATGTCCTGATGTCTTAATGCCTTTCTGGGGAGGGGAGGGAGTGATGCCTAAGGTCTCCAAAAATGACAGAAGCACCACATCCCTCCACCTTTATCACCAGAGCACGAGAGCAGACCACCTGTGAGCTGCAGGGAAATCGGAAGAGTCAATTTCTTGTCATTTACAGAGGTGTCCATAAAGGCAGATGTGTATTATTCCAAAGACAGGAAACTAAAGCAGACTGTTCAGAAGGATTTATAACTAGAGTGAGATCTTAGAATATCCGTGTAACATTTTCCGCTGGCCATGCTGTAGTGAGGAAGGCCCATCAGTTTGTTCTGAGTGACAACAGCTTGGTATAAGTCCCACTTAACCCTGGGATGCCCCACCAATGTCCTCCCATCTGCATGTCCCCAACATCCTCACTCTTTCACTGACACCCCAGCACCTCACATGTATTGAGCTAACATGTTCCCTTTTTGGCAGCATCTGTGAAAGCTTCTTAGGATCCAAATCCAACCAATCAGATAACACCTCGTACAAAATTTAACCCACCCTTAATTAATGCATAAATACTTTTGCTTCTGTAATCTGGCCACTTCTCCCATTACCCTGTCATCACCTACCTCCAGCTGATGAAGCCCCATCTACTTTGAGAGTCCCCACTGGTGTGAGCATTAATAAAGTTTTATCTTTTATGCTTGTTGTTGGTTGTCATTAGCACAGCTATACAGGAAGCTCCTAGATGGTGGATCGCCCAGGGGAGCCCTTTGGGGAGGTCAACACACGGTGAAATAGGAGAGGTGTGTTGGGAGAGACAGTTCTCCATGGGTCTCTCATTTCTTGCTGGGTATACCAAGAATGCAAGTCCCTGACCACCCTTTCCCCTGGCCATTTCTCAGGATTGTGTTTGCAACAAGCAGCCTTGAGAGATGTGGTAATGTTTCATCCTGGGGCAAAGAGCAGGCTTGCATACTGCTTGCCATAAAACAGAAGGTTCCCCAAGCTCAGTGTTTCCCAGCTGTGACGCAAACTCACTGTGTGCACAAAAACTGTCAGGCCCGCGTTGCATCACCCCCATGGGGCTTGTGGAGGCAGTGGCGAGAAAAACACCATGCATGTATAATGTTGATGCTGCTTCCTGTGCTGTGGGTAATAAAGTCCACGCAGTGAAATCTGACCCAGGAGTCTGGTAACTTCCGCCAGCACCCATGAAACAGGAACAGGCCAACGTACTAGCTTGGAGAGAGAATGAAATAAAATCTCAGAGCCCGGAAGGTACAGGAAAAGGGCAACGCAGAGCCACAGAAGAAAGCCCAGAAGAACGTGGTCAAGGACAAAGCTGTTGGTGTTTAGGCATCTCTCTCTCTCAGCAGTACAGCCTTTTTATAGATAAATACCTGACAGAAAAGTCCTAGACTCTTTGAAAGGGACTTGAGACTCACTACTATATTTGCTTCGTAAAAAGAGTGAGCACCAACACCACACACTGAAGGCAAACCCTGAGAAATGAAAAACTAAATAAAGAAGAGGGGCAACCAAGATCAGAAATTTAAAGAGGTATATCAAGTTCCCTGGAAGAAGTCTGCAGCAAATGTAGAGAAATTCAAGGACATTCTACATTTTAAATTTTATTTATTTATCTGGCTGCATAGGGTCTTAGTTGCGGCATGCAGTGTCTTTTGTTGTGGCTCGCAGGCTCTTTGTTGTGGCAGGCGGGCTTCTCTAGTTGTGGCACACAGGCTCTAGAGAGCACGGGCTCAGTAGTTGCGGCACAGGCTTAGTTGCCCTGCAGCATGTGGGATCTTAGTTCCCCGACCAGGGATCGAACCCAAGTCCCCTGCACTGGAAGGCGGATTCTTAACCACTGGACCACCAGCGAAGTCCCTCAAGGACATTCTAATAGCCAATATTCCTGTCTTAGACTTTCCTTCTCCAGAGCTTCCTCCTCCTATATCTCTCAGAAGATGGTTTAAATTTAGCATAGAAGACTGTAATAGAGTAAGACAGTTAATACAGACAAAAATGGGAAAACACCAAGCCAGTGATGATCCAGGGGAAGCAAACACGCATAATATTCTAAGTGAAGAGGCCTGCCTGAGGCTTGGGAGATGGTACCTGTGCTTTTGTTGCCTCTGTGTTGTAATGATTCGCTCTGATGGATTTGGACTAGGTAGACTCTAAGCTCTATGGGGTTCAATTTCTCTGGAAAAAACTAAATGGCTACTGGAAATAACTTTTTTCAAGCAACTCTAATTTTTATTTTCTCAACTACAGGATAATAAAGTAAAACAGTATGGTACATGTAATAATCTATTATGTCATAAAATATAATGCAAAATAATATGGAAGCCTAAAGGCTACCTTGAATTTGAAACATTCCTTCCATCATGCGATGGAAATCGTGCACCTTGGTGTGAATACACCATTCATGCATCTAAGTTAAGTCAGTTACACACTTTTAAAATAGCTTTATTGTGGCACAATTCATATAACATACAATTCACTAAGTGTACAGTTCATTGTTTTTAGAATCACTGCAGAGTTGTGCAACCATCACCCACAATCAATTTTTGAACATTTTCATCATCCCCAAAACAACTCTGTACCCGTGAGCAGTCACTTCCTATTTCCCACCAAACGCCACCCCGCTCACACTATCCCTCAGCTGCCACTAATCTACTTTCTGTCCCTATGGATTTGCCTCTTTTTGCCATTTCATATAAATGGAATCATACAACATGTGGCCTTTTGTGACTGGCTTCTTTCACTCATGATAATGTCTTTAAGGTTCATCCATCTGTAGTATGTATCAATACCTCCTTCCTTTTTATGACTGAATAAATATTCCATTATATGGTTGTACCACATTGGATGTATCCATTTATCAGTTGATGGACATTTAAGTTGTTGCTATTTTTTTTGGCTATTATGAATAATGCTGCTGTGAACATTCATGTACAAGTTTTTGTGTGGACATATGTTTTCATCTCTCTTGGTATATCTGTAAGAGTGGAATTTCTGTCCATATGATAACTCTATGTTTCAGGAACTGACAGACTTTTCACAAAGTGACTGCACGGTTTTACATTCCCGCCAGCAGTGCATGAGGTTTCCAATTACACTAACTGCTCACTAACATTTATTATTGTCCCTTTTACTATAGCCATCCTACTGGGTGTGAATTGGTATCTCATTGTGCTTTTGATTTGTATTTCTCTAATGACAAATGAAACTGAGCATCTTTTCAAATGCTTATTGGTCATTTGTATATCTTCAGAGAAATATCTGTTCATATCCTTTGCCTATTTTTATTTTATTTTATTTTTTATACATCTTTATTGTAGTATAATTGCTTTACAATGTTGTGTTAGTTTCCGCTATACAACAAAGAGAATCAGCCATATGCATACATATATCCCCATATCCCCTCCCTCTTGAGCCTCCCTCCTACCCTCCCTATCCCACCCCTCTAGGTCGTCACAAAGCACCGAGCTGATCTCCCTGTGCTATGCAGCTGCTTCCCACCAGCTATCTATTTTACATCTGGTAGTGTATATATGTCCATGCCACTCTTTCACTTCGTCCCAGCTGCCGCTTCCCCCTCCCTGTATCCAGTTAATTAGTACCATTTTTCTAGATTCCATATATATGCGTTAGCATACGGTATTTGTTTTTCTCTCTCTGACTTACTTCACTCTGTATGACAGGCTCTAGTTCCATCCACCTCACTACAAATAACTCAGTTTCGTTCCTCTTTATGTTCTTTGCCTATTTTTAAATTGCTATTTGTCTTTTTGTCGTTGAGTTATAAGATGCTTTGTATATTTTGGATATAAGTTGCTTAAGAGCTACATGATTTGAAAATATCTTCTCCCTTTCTGTGGATTTGTCTTTTCACTTTTTTGATGGACACCTAAGAAGACTTTGCCTAATGCAATGTTATGAAGACCTACTCCTACGTTTCTTAGACTCCTTCTTCTAAAAGTTTTATAGTTTTAGCTCTCTTTTTAGGTATACAATCCATTTGGAGTTAATTTTTGTGTATGATGTAAGCAAAGGGTCCAACTTTATTCTTTAGCATGAGGATATCCAGTGTTGTAGCACCATTCATTGAAAAAATTATTCTTTCCCCCATTGAATTATCTTGGCACCCTTTCTGAAGATCAGTTGATCATAAATGTGAGGGTTTATTTTTAGATTCTCAATTCTTTTTCATTGATCAATATGTATATTTTTATGCCAGTACCACACTATTTGATTACTGTAGCTTTGTAGCAAGTTTTGAAATCAGGAAGTGCAAGTCCTCCTACTTCTTTCTTTTTAAGATAGCTTTGGCTATTCTGAGTCCCTTTCATTTCCGTATAAATTTTAGTTTGTCAGTTTTGGGGGGTGGGGGAGCCAGCTGGGATTTTTGATACAGATTATGTTGAATCTGTAAGTGACACACATTTCTGGATGGAAATAGATGCCATGCTCTGTACTGCTCTTTTTTTTTTTAATTAATTATTTTTGGCTGCTCTGGGTCTTTGTTGCTGCGTGCAGTCTTTCTCTAGTTGTGGCGAGCGGGGGCTACTCTTCCTTGCCGCGCGCGGGCTTCTCACTGCGGTGGCTTCCCTTGTAGTGGAGCATGGGCTGTAGGCGCGCAGGTTTCAGTAGTTGTGGCACACAGGCTCACTAGTTGTGGCACATGGGCTTAGTTGCCCTGCGGCATGTGGGATCTTCCCAGACCAGGGCTCGAACCCATGTCCCCTGCATTGGCAGGCGGATTCTTAACCACTGCGCCACCAGGGAAGTCCCTGTACTGCTCTTAAAAGAAGGAAAATCTGAAGACTGCTGGGGAAATAGTCAAATGTCCCTTTTACAGGTAAAGAAATCAAATGATTAGTTCTGCTTTTTCTCTTTTAAATGATCTCTTTACGTGATAAATCAGCATGTATTATAGTCATTGACTTTGAATCTCATTTTGCCATTTAGTCTTGGGAGGAATTTAACTTAATTTAATCTAGTACTGGACAGGCCATTGCAATTCTCCCTTGATTCACCTACACAGATATGCAACTTCTAGGTTTAACATTCATTTGAGATGTTACCATACCTTCCCTTAACTGTAAACTGCATAATTGTTTTCAGATGTAGGTTTAAATATTATTCAGGTATGGTGAGGCCAACAGATCAGGAAACAATTGCCATTGAAAAGACGGTTTCTCACAATTCCCAGAGGAGGGGGCATGCCTCACCATGCAGGGCCACATGGGAAGCAGGAGGGTTAGCCAGGAGGCAGAGAGAACAAGGGTATAATATGGGCAAGAGCTTTTATTGTGCTTCCCAGGGGAAGGAATGGGCGAGGCAGGGTCAGCAGGCTAAGCACGTTTAGGATTGCAAGTGTGAATAATTTCAGCAGGCTCTGGGGTATAGGGGCTGCCTATTACTTCTAATATTAGAAGGGGTACTTTTCAATATGATGCACATTGTGCTGGGTAGAGACAGTGTCAATACTGTATTGTTAGGAATATGTTTGGTACTAGAAAGGATTGTCGTTCATATTAGACAGAATTGATGGTACTTGTCAGGAGTCTCCATGGAAACCCCTTTGTAAGAACAGAGGCTCCCTGGGCTTCCCTGGTGGCGCAGTGGTTAAGAATCCGCCTGCCAATGCAGGGGACACGGGTTCGAGCCCTGGCCCAGGAAGATCCCACATGCTGCGGAGCAACTAAGCCTGTGTGCCACAACTACTGAGCCAGTGCTCTAGAGCCTGCGAGCCACAACTACTGAGCCTGTGTGCCGCAACTACTGAAGCCCGTACACCTAGAGCCTGTGCTCCACAACAAGAGAAGCCACCGTAATAAGAAGCCCACGCACTGCAACGAAGAGGAGCCCCCACTCGCCGCAACTAGAGAAAGCCCGCGTGCAGCAACGAAGACCCAACACACCCAAAAATAAAAATAAAATAAAATAAATAAATTTATAAAAAAAAAAAAAAGGGCTTCCCTGGTGGCGCAGTGGTTAAGAGTCTGCCTGCCAATGCAGGGGACACGGGTTCGAGCCCTGGTCTGGGAAGATCCCACATGCCACGGAGCAACTAAGCCCGTGAGCCACAACTACTGAGCCTGCGCGTCTGGAGTCTGTGCTCCGCAACAGGAGAGGCCGCAACGGGAGCGGCCGCGACAGTGAGAGGCCCATGCACCGCGATGAAGAGTGGCCCCCGCTCGCTGCAACTGGAGAAAGCCCTCGCACAGAAACGAAGACCCAACACAGCCAAAAATAAATATAAATAAATAAATTAATTAAATGGAATCATATAGTATTTGTCTTTAAAAAAAAAAAAAAAAGAACAGAGGCTCCCTCATTTGCAGAGACGTGGATGGACCTAGAGACTGTCATACAGAGTGAAGTAAGTCAGGAAGAGAAAAACGAATAACGTATATTAACGCTTATATGTGGAATCTAGAAAAATAGTACAGATGAACCTATTAGCAAAGCAGAAATAGCGACACAGACATAGAGAACGAACATACGGACACCAGGGGGGAAAGGGGGGTGTGAGAAGAATTGGGAGAATGCGATCGACATATACACACTACTATATGTAAAATATTTTTTCTCACTTGGGGTATTAAAATTTTGTAGGAGAAAGTTCTTATTCTTAGGAAATTCATACTGAAGCATTTTAAGGTGAAGCATCTTGATGCCTGAACTTATTTTCCAATGGTCTAGGAGGAAAAAAGTGGGTGTCGACAAACAGAATCACACATGAGAGAATGGGGGAGAGCATAAAGAAAGCAGATGTTAAAAATTGTGGTGCAAAATGTTGCAAATTGTTAAATCTAGGTGGGTGGCATCTAGCTGTTCATTATGCAATACTGTCAACTCTTCTATGTGTTTGAAATATTCCTAAATAAAAAAGTGAGAAAAGAAAAATAACATAGTGGTGAAGTGCTTCCAACAATCAGCTTAAAGGGAAAAACTAAAGCTAACCATGATGCAGAGCATTGTTTATTCCTAGACAGAAGCCTGGATGCGATTAGATATATACATTTGTCCCAGACTGGTTGCTTTCTAGATACACCCTCTGCACCCGTTTGCTAAAATCCAGAGTCTCCTTTAAGGGAGTGCTTGGGTCCTGATGGTGAGGCCAGGCTAGCCTGAGCAGTCAAGAATCTACCCAAACACCACTGCGAATGTACTTAATGCCACTGAATTGTATACTTTAAAACAGTTAAAATGGTAAATTTTGTTATATATATTTTACCACAACAAAAAAAAATTTTTAGAATCAGCTTGTTATAGTCACACACACACAGGGGGGAAAAAAACCTGCTGGGATTTTGACCAGGATGGTAGTGAGCCTCTAACACTTTGGAGAGAATAGAGGTTTTCAGGTTGAATCTTCCAGTGCATGGAGATGGCATGCACCTCCTTTAAGTCTTCCTTAATTCTCTCAACGTCATATTATAATATTTGGAGTATAAATCTTGCCATCTAATCACATTTGATTTTAAAATGTTGTTGTAAAACATGATACCTTCTTATTTTATTTTCTTCCTTTTTTATGATTTATTTATTTTACACTAGGTCCTTGTTGGTTATCTATCTTAAATATAGCAGTGTGTACATGTCAGTCCCAAACTCCCAATCTATACCTCCCCCCACCCCCAGTAACCATAAGTTCATTCTCTAAGTCTGTAAGTCTGTTTCTGTTTTGTAAATAAGCTCATCTGTATCATTTTTTAAAAGATTCCACATATAAGCAATACCATATGATATTTGTCTTTGTCTGACTTGTTTTACTTAGTATGATAATCTCCAGGTCCATCCATCTTGCTGCAAGTGGCGTTATTTCATTCTTTTTAATGGCTGAGTAATATTCCATTGTGTATATGTACCACATCTTCTTTATCCATTCCTCTGTCGATGGACATTTAGGTTGCTGATGTGTCTTAGCTATTGTAAATAGTGCTGCAATGAATATTGGGGTGCGTGTATCCTTTCAAACCATGTTTTTCTTGGAATATATGCCCAGGAGTGGGATTGCTGATTCATATGGTAGTTCTATTTTTAGTTTTTTAAGGAACCTCCATACTGTTCTCCATAGTGGCTGTATCAATTTACATTCCCACTGACAGTGTAGGAGGGTTCCCTTTTCTCCACACACTCTCCAGCATTTATTTTTGTAAACTTCCCACTTTAATTTCTAATTGTTTTCTGATTATAAATAAAAATGAAAATGATTTTAAAAAAAAAAGAATCATGACCCCCAAATAGATAAATGTTGGCAGTGGGCAGAGATTGGGTGGGGAGCCAGAACAGACAAAGTAAATTAAGTAGGGCATTCCTGCCCAAAGGACACTAAAGGTCATCAGTGAACTTAGGCTATGTGGCCCAGACATGAGCCCCATTCCCCAGGACAGCTGGGGATTCAAGGTTCCAGTCCCCCCAGTTCCCTGAAGTCTCAGAGCTGCTCCTCCTCCTCTTCGTCATTCACGGGGCTCCCTCTAGAGGCCAGAGTGTGCTACTGACACGATGGCCAAGTAGGGGCCCGCAGCACAAGGCGGATGATCTGTCCCATAAAGGGGCGGGAGGGAAGGAGATTTAGTATGGCCCTTGCCCACGCCTGGAAGGTATCATTCTTTTCTTTGCGGGAGTGTGGAATTCCCCCAGTGTTGGTCAGGTGGGTGAACCAAAATGGGAGTGCTGTGTGCTCATGGAAGACAAAGCGAGTGAAGATTCCAATTACTGTAAACTGGCACGCTCCACGCTGTGGGGAATGGACATGCTCCATATGGCCACTGACGGTGGGCAACGGAAATGTGGACCTCTTGGGTCTGGAGGGCCTTGTATGGGGCTACAAATTCAGGTCATGGGCTGGAAGTCTAAATAAGAAATGAAGCGGTGAGGGAAGTCACAAAAGTAAGCCAAACATCCTCAGGAGGTAGGAACAGGTCCACAGGGCCTGGGACTGAAGGTTTCCCATTCTGTGCTGCTGATGTTATTAGCTGGTTTTCTAATGGCCACAGGCTCCTCGGGTGGCCTTGGGTGGCCAAGACACCTTCTTCCCACTGGTCCTCAGCAGTCCAGAAGTTGTAACCCTGTGGGTCAGTTTCCTGGGCCGAGTGTCAGGGTAGGGCCACTGTCCTTGGGCTGCACTGCAAGAGCAGAGGTGTAAACACAGAGGCGGCCTTTGGGCAGGTGTCAGGTCAAAGTTAGAACCAAAGAAGTCCTCAGTGAAAAGAAACTGGTCAGAAGGAGAGTCTTGGTCATAACCAAAACAGTGGAAGTGGAAAGAAACAGATAAGAAAGGACTCAGATGAAATGTAGCAGAGGCAGGACCTGAGTCTAGAAAAATATACCTGTAGAGATTTTCTTAACCCGTTATCTGTCACAGACCCCCTTTGACAGTCTTGTGAAGCCTATGGACCCTTCTCAGAAAAATGTTCTTAAATGCATAAATACCTAGGGATCCTGGGGAAAGAAATTATATACAAACATGGTTATTATAAAAATATATTTAAAAAAACACATTTGTGCATCGTAATACATGTGCTCCTTTATTAATATATTAACTAACAAACTAATATACTTTCAATATAGGAATGGTTGCAATTTGTGTTTTGAGATAGAGTTTGTGTAATGTGATATGAAAATATACGTGATTTTAATTGGTGACAAAGTTACAAGTACTGCTAATATTACCAAAATCTGTTACTTCTATTTACAGTGGAAGGAAATGGTAATTTTCAGGTAGACATTAGTGAAAATAAACATGTACCTTCTTCCTATCCAAGTTCACACCCCTGTAAATTCTGTACACAGACTCCACTCCAGAACACTGTTCTAGAGTCATTTTCATAAGGAACCCATTTCTTTTCCTTAGCGCTCTACCCAGGAAAAGTGGAGCTATGGTTTCTCCAGGTTTGCCTAGTATAAGGTTTTAGTTCAATTGGCTTATATCAGAACTGGGAGGCAAAATCCTTCATTTCTTCCAGCTCAATGTTTTTCAAACATTTTGACCTACAACCCATAATAAGAAATGCATCTTGCTTTGAGACCCAGTGCACATACACACAAATGAAACTAAAATTTCACAAAACAATACTCTATTATATGTAGTATACGTATAGTACATAGTTTGCTAGGGCTGCCATAACAAAATATCACAGACTGTAGGGCTTAAGCAGTGGAAATTTATTTTCCCACAGTTCTGGAGAATGGAAGTCCAAGGTGAAAATGTCAGCAGGTTAGCTTACCCTTCCCCCTCCCCATATCCTCAAGTCCATTCTCTAGTAGGTCTGCGTCTTTATTCCCGTCTTGCCCCTAGGTTCTTCATGACCATTTTGTTGTTGTTGTTTTTATATTCCATATATATGTGTTAGCATACGGTATTTGTTTTTCTCTTTCTGACTTACTTCACTCTGTATGACAGACTCTAGGTCCATCCACCTCACTACAAATGACTCAATTTCGTTTCTTTTTATGGCTGAGTAATATTCCATTGTATATATGTGCCACATCTTCTTTATCCATTCATCTGTCGATGGACACTTAGGTTGCTTCCATGTCCTGGCTATTGTAAATAGAGCTGCAATGAACATTGTGGTACATGACTCTTTTTGAATTATGGTTTTCTCAGGGTATATGCCCAGTAGTGGGATTGCTGGGTCGTATGACAATCACTATTTTTTTTAACTTGCTGTAACAAGTTTAAAAAACTTGGCTCGTTAAATATCCTGAATGTGTCGAAATCATGTTTCTCTATTGTTTAAAATTTAGCTAAAAACTAAACATAACATAATACAGTCAAGGAAGTGACATCTCCTCACCTTTGCCATATTCTATTGATTAGAAGAATGTCACAGGTCCTGCCACATTCAAGGGAAAGAGATTACACAAGGTCATGAACACCAAGAGGGGGATCATGAGGGGTCATCCTAGAGTCTGTCCACCATACATACTCTGGAGGAGACAGAGTCTGAGTTTGGCCTAGGTAATAAACCAGATGAAGGTAATAAAAACAATGAATGTGAGTGAGCTCAAAAGCTTCACGTTCTTTACGCGTGTAGCTTTTAACCTATACAATAAGATTGAGATAAGTAATGGTGCTCTCATTTTACAGATGAGTTACCTGAAGGGGACTATATTTCCCTGGCTGGGGAGTTGGGCCAAGGGGAGTATCTGGACTTAGAGGAACCAAAGAGTCAGTATCATTAGACAACCCAGGCTCAGGCTGAGAACCATCCGGGTTCAGTGGCAGAGACCAAACAGAGCTTCACCCACACTTGCAGACCATCCACTGACGTTTGACTGACCACCACAGGACACTTGCATCGAGAACTTACTCTCTTTGTTGGCAGAGGGCAGTAGTTATTTGTTCTCTTGGTAACCACCCAGCAGATGTTGTGCCTGATGGTGTCTTTGTTCAATCCATCCAAACTCTCTTCTGTGCACACTATCTCCAAGAACCCAAGATACTAATAAGCCCCCGCAACTGGCAGAGGGGGCTTGAAGACCTGAGAAGTGTGGAAGGTTCACCCTGGTTGGGGTACAAGAAGGCTGTCTTCAACATGCCAAGCTCAGGGGATGGGAATCCTAAATCCTAGCAACACAACCATGGATGAAACATCTATTTTCCTTGAAGTATCCACTACATGAGGGACTAGAGACATAAGTGAATAAAGCAGAGACTGTCTCTAGTAACTAAGGAAAATTCAGATTTCATTCATGTACTACGGATGTGTTTGTGATTATACCCAGCAAACATTTATTGAATCCTTCCTGTTGATGGGAGATATAAAGATGAATAATTTTTCTCTCCGCCTAATCCAGGAAGAATACAGCGTAGATAGATTAGTGCTATAATAGAGGGACCGAAGAAGTATCCACAGAAGTATCCTGTAGGGCGGGGGGAAGGAGAGGAATTTCACGGAAGGCTTCTCGGAGAAGATAAATCATTTCCTTTGCAGTTAGGCGTTGGAGAATTGGCAGCACTCTGCTACATGTCTGCTGAAGAGTGAGGCCTATATAAGGCAAAGCTTGAGCAAAACCCTGGAAGCCAAGCTGTGTGGAGAATTGGTGGAAACTATGGTTGAGAGAGTACTCAACCATACTTGAGAGGTACGAGGGACTGAATTATTAAGGCCTTTGAACTGGGTTTAGGGGTTTGGAATAGATCTTGAAGTCATTGGAACATCATGGATGGAAAGAACAGATTCAGAGGAATGCTTTAGAAAAAGAACTCTGCGGAGGACAGGTTCAGGGTAGGAAGAGATTTGAGTGAGGCAGTGTTAGTATAATCCAGACAGGAATTAATGAAAGGTTGAGCCGAGGCTATGGAAGCAACTGGAAAGGAGGTGCAGAGGTCCATAGGGTGACTCTGGGGGATGGAAGAGTGGAAACCAACAAGAATTAAACCAAAGGCAGGGCTTCCCTGGTGGCGCAGTGGTTGAGAATCTGCCTGCCAATGCAGGGGACACGGGTTCGAGCCCTGGTCTGGGAAGATCCCACATGCCGCGGAGCAACTGGGCCCGTGAGCCACAACTACTGAGCCTGCGCGTTTGGAGCCTGTGCTCCGCAACAAGAGGCCGCGACAGTGAGAGGCCCGCGCACCGCGATGAAGAGTGGCCCCCGCTTGCCGCAACTAGAGAAAGCCCTCGCGCAGAAACGAAGACCCAACACAGCCAAAAATAAATAAATAAATGGATAAATTGAGAAAAGAAAAAAAAAAAGTTTTCTGTAAAAAAAAAAAAAAAAAAAACAAAGACAGAGAAGATGGTGATGCCATTAACCAAACCCAGAAACCAGGGGGAGGAGTACACAGGTGAGGCAAATCAATGAAGGTGTCCGATATGTTAAGTCTCAGGGGCTTGTAAGACATATTTGTGGGACTGTAGGTATACAATTCGAGAGAGAGTTATCTTGAGTTATCTTTATCACCACGCAGACAAAATACTGAGTCATTTTCGAGAACAGTATTTGAAACTGTGAGAGTGCATTAAACTAGTTAGGAAGATAGTAGAGCGCTGAGAGAGGGCTGGAGAGTGCTGTACACGTGAGAAAGAAGAAGTAGAAAGCAACTTAATAGGGACAGAAGTAGAATCAGGAGAGAGTGTGGTTCTGGTGACCAAGGGAAGAATTTTTTTTCTGAGGATAGCTGATTTACGATGTTGTGTTAGTTTCAGGTGTACAGCAAAGTGCTTCAGTTATAGACATACATATATCTATTCTTTTCCAGATTCTTTTCCCATAGGGAAGAACATTTTAAGGAGGAATTACTGTTGGTAAACTAGACAAGATGAGACCTAAGCAAGGACCACCGGGTGAGGTGAGTAGGTCACTGGCAACTTTGGGGAGCAGTTTGAGAAGAGTGGCAGAAGCAGAATGTTCTGCCTAAGGAGAAAGGAGGCTAAGGTATATCACATCAGTTACTTTTAGGGGAAATTTGAGAAGGGAAGAGTGTGAGAAAGGAAAGTGCCTGGAGGAAGGAGAGGGGGTATTTGAGACATTCTTGTAGCCACAAGCTACTCTTTTCCTAGCAAGAACACAGCACGATAGGAAGAAGGGATGCGAGCCCCATTTATTTCTTAACACAAAACTCCAGATCTAAATTACCATCAGGGAAGGGAGGAGGGGGACATCATCTCTATTGTCAGATTCAGATTTTGCTCCGGCAGCTTTGGCTAAGTCTACTGCAGCTGTACAAACTCCATCCCTCCACCCCAGACAAAACAACAAAACACCACCGCCTCCCTCCGCTTCTTCGTAATCTGGAAAAACCGAGCAGGTGCACCGTGCCGGAGTCCTGCGCCAAAGACCCCTCTCCGAGCCGGCTTTAACCCGAAGGTGCTCGGCTCCCGAGCGGGTCCGGCCTGGTGTGCAGCTCCCGACGCAGCGCGCCGGGCGCAAACCCGACAGGGTCGCTTCAGTTCCGCCCACCTGATCCTCCCACGATGCTCAGGCTTTGCGGGCCGTGGCCTCTGTGGGGACATCAAGAACAGTCAGGAAAACCCTCGGCCCAGCCTGCAGCCCCTTCGGCCCGCTGCAGTCGGCCTCCATTACCTTTTCCCGCGCCGCACCGCCCTCGGGAAAATGAAACCTTGTGCCGTCAGCTGAGGCAAAAGGGTATGAGCTTTTTACTAAGCAAAGAGAAAATGCAGAACCGACTCTACATAGCAAAGGGGTGTGTTGCCCCGGCCCGGTCGCCCGGACGCCCCGCCCAGGCCCGCCCTCTCGGCACCGGGGACTACATTTCCCAGAGGCCTCAGCGGCCCCGAGGGGCAGGCCCGTCCGCTCTCCGCTCACACTGAGCGGTGACTGGCTTCCCCGGAGGAGGGCGGGGCCTACCCCAGCCAATGGGTGAGAGGCTCGTTACGGCGGCGGAAGCAGTGGCGCTGGGCTGAGGGGTGGGGGGCAGAGTGCTAGCGCCTCGGCGGCGGCGGCGGCGGCGGGTCCGGGAGCCCGAGGACGCCGGCCCCACAGGCGGAGAGCGCACGAGAGCGAGCTCGAGGCGGCGCGGCGGCCACTCGGCGCAGCACTCAGGTAATGGCGGGACGGGCGCCTGGGAGCGGAGGGGAGGAGAGGGGAGGAGACGAGGGGGCGGGGCGGCCGAGCCGGGCTGCAGCGTCCTTCCCGCTGCGCGTCCCCGGGGAAGGGCAGCGGTCCCTCGTCTCCTGCTGCGCAAACCTGGGCTCTTTCCCGAGCTGAGCACGGAGGTTGGGCCGGCGGCAGAGGCCGGGTGTCCTGTGGCAAGGAAGGGAGAGGCGTCGGGAGGGCTGGGCTGATTCGGGCGTGGGGGCGTGGCGGGCGTGGGCCTTGGCGGGGAAGCTGAGAGGCCGGGGGAGCGCGGGCGGGCGGGCGGCCCAGGGAGTTTGGCTCCTGGAGCAGTTTAAAGTGACTCTCCACATCCGGGCCCTGCGCCCGCCGCTTTCAGACCCTGACCGAGGCGGGGCCTCCGAGCTCCCCGCCCCTTTCGCCTGCGGCGCTTGTCTGCCTCTGCCATTGGTTCAGCCTCGAGAGGTTTGGGCTGCCCCGGCGAGGCTCGCGCCTGATTGGCTGGCAGTCGGCGGGAGGGTGGGGCGGGATCTCAGCGCGCAGGCAGCGCTGGATTGGTGCGGGCCCCGCACTGACGCGCCCGGCGTGGGGCCAATGGGCGGGCGGGGGAGGTAGGGGCAGGTTCGGGGGAAGAGGACTGGAGCGCAGCGGCAGCCGGGCGGCGGGGGTGAGCGGGGCCGGCGGGGCTGGACAGCGGCGGGCCCGAGGCGCGCTGCGGCACGAGTCGTCCCCGCGACCTCGGAGCCCAGCGCTGCCACCGAGATGGGTCCTCCGCGGCACCCCCAGCCCGGCGAGGTGGAATCGGGAGGGGCGGGCGGCGGGCGGCGGCAGGTAAAGGGCACACTGGTCCCGGGGCTCCTCAGAACGCCTGCCCCCCTCCCCAGGGATGGAGTCTCAGAGACCCGGAGTGTCTGGAGACCTGTGTTCTCCGATCTCAGCGGGGGGCTTCAGGGTGGGGGCAGGATTGCGGGCGTATCGGGGATATCGGCTCCTGAGGGAAGAGTGGGGGTCGGTTTTAGGGAAAGTGGTGAAGATCTCGGTTCCCTTTGGCTCAGTGGGGCTCTGTGAAAGGGGCGGGGGAGAAATCCGTCAATGGAGGCCTGTGCAAAAAAGCGTTCGAGAATTCTTTTCGGATCAGGTCTTGATGGAAGGTTTCTGATCCCTTCTTAGGACAGGGCATCTGCCTCCGATTCCTCCTGTGACACACTGATGACAGTTCTGTTCACCTTGGTGTGAGGCTTAAGTCTTTCAAAGGCACATGCCATTTGTCATGAAACTTTACACAGAAGCATATATATTGTGTTAAGACCTGTCACGTGGATGTTATACACAATGTAGTGTCGACTTTTTCTTGTGGCAATCCACAGGTATTGGGGGGCGGTGTCATAATATCCCCCAGCACCACATAAACGATTTTACCATTAATTGAACCTGTGTACATCAAAAACTTAAACAGCTTACACCATTTCTGCACTGTATGTTGAATACAAGTATCATTTTAGATAGATGATGCTACATTTGCTTTTCTAAGGGAAGATGTAGGTACTAAAAATGCTTTACTTTCTCCTTATTGATTCTAATATCAGAATCCAGTAATGACCATATGCCTATGCACTGCAGGTGGAAATGAGTTCTCAACAGTTTCCTCGGTTAGGAACCCCCTCCACCGGGCTAAGCCAGGCTCCTTCACAGATAGCCAACAGTGGTTCTGCAGGATTGATAAACCCAGCTGCAACAGGTGAGATGTGTGATATTTTTCTATATTGCTTCCTGCTTTAAAAATATTGCCAGTTTTCTAATTTAAAAATAAGCAAATTCTTTGTGGGATTTTAGTAAATACTAGATTATCAAATTTGAAAAAAGGATATATTACAGTCCTAATTTAAATAGGGCTTTCTTTCTTCCTGTTTTAACCACTTGATTCACATGTTCAGAGTGTACATGAAACTTATAGTGAAGCACGCCTACAGGAACTATTTTTTTAAATGTATTAATGTGTTCTTATTTAATTAAGGCCCAGAGGTGTAATAATAATGCCATGAGGGAATGCAAAGGTGTGTAAGGCATAGGTCTTGCCTTTCAGGAGCTTACTGTATAGGAAAAGAGATTTTAAAAAGATGTGTATACGCACATATACGCAATTTGGTTTTTAGTTGTATACTTTTTGAATGCTGAAGATCAGTGGCCTCAGCTGGTGATGGTTTTGCCCCCCAGGGAATATTTAGCGATGTGTCCATACACTTTTAGGTGTCACAAGTAGGGGGTGCTCTTGGCATCGGATATTTAGAGGCCAGGGATGCTGCTACGTACGCACCGTTAAGCAGGACAGCCCCCAGCCCCACAGCAGAGTACCTAGTCCAGTCAGCAGTGCTGAAGTTGAGTTACTCCTTCAAGTAATTCTGTATTCTGTGTATCAAGTGGAAAGGTGGCGTTGCCAAGTGAAGTAAGGTACTCCTTTTTTTATTCCTTTCTTTACTGCCTGATTTCTATGTTCCTCATTATGGTAAATGGTACTACCATCTACTTATTGCTCAAACCAGAAACTCAGGCATGGTGTTTAATTGTTCTGTCTTTGTCTCTCACCTGTGAGCTGTGGCCTCCTTCCTATTGCTTCGCCTCCTTCCTGCCAACCTAGTTTTTGTTACAAATTTATTTTAGTTCTCTTTAGACTTGAAGTAACTTTAAGCTACTTTATTCCTCCTGCTTAATAGTAGCTGCTCATATTTTCTGAACAGATGATAAGTTCTCAATCTTCTTGACCTTGGGACTTTACACAGTCCTGTTTTGTTTTGTTTGCCACAGTCTTTCTTCTTCCTTTGCACACTTATTTATCTGGCTAACTCTTTGTTCTTCTTTGAGGTTTCCTCTCAGATGTCACTTTCTCTGGGAAGTCTTTACTGACTCCCATCATCCACTGCAACTCAAGGTCGGGCCTCCTCCTAGAATGAAGGCCAGGACTTTTCTGTCCATGCTCCTTTGTATGTGCTATCCTTGCTACAGGGTAGAGGTCAACAAATTCTTATAGAGCCACTTCAAGTTCCTGACCCCTTAACAAAGATTTTTGACAGTGTTTTATCTTTTGTATGAATTCACCGTGGAATTTTTTTTTTTTTTTTTTTTTTGGCCAAGCTGCATGGCTTGCGGGATCTTAGTTCCCCGACCAGGGATTGAATCCAGGACACAGCAGTGAAAGCGCCAAGTCCTAACCACTGGAGTGCCAGGGAATCCTCACAACAGAATAATTTAAAGGAGCATAGCTAAAGAGAATATTTTTGAACATCTATTTGCAAGAATTATACTGCTCATTAAACAGGGTATCAATTAGCAATAATTGCCCTCAGACTTTGTTGAGAAGGAAATCATTGACTTAGACCAAAATTGTCTATAATTTTACTTCTGAAATGTGTATGTTGTTTCCTTCAGTTGCTCTAAAAAGAAAATAAAAGTTTTCCTTAAGTAGTTAGATGTCTTTCTATATTTCCTGTTGCTCTTACCGGAAGAAGTAATTTGGGATTCTACGCATGTCAGGATTTCAAGTACATGTTCACCGTACAGAAGTATAGATTACAACCAGTTCTCTTAACTACTGCTTCAAGGTTCTTTACTGATAAAAATGAACAACTTCAAATACCTAGAAGGAAATGATACATAGTTGCAAAAAGAGCTTAGTGGAAAATGGTCAGTGCCTTATATCTTAAATGAAAATGTCAAAAATCAAAGTCTTCCTGGACAGATAGGTTTGGGGGAAAGTTATGAAATTGTCCAGTTCCTTTAAACTTTTAATTAGGGGAAAATCTGGGCAGTGGGGAAGGTTAACAATCAGTTGATAATGGAAAGACAGAAGTAAAACTCTTTATTCACAAGCATCACGTATACAGAAAATACTAAATGTTTTTTAAAAGCTGTTAGAACTAATAAGTGAAATTACTAAAGGTTGCAGGATAAAAGTTCAGTGTACAGAAATCAATTATATTTCTAAATACTAGTAATGAATAGTGAAATTTTAAAAATGTCATTTACAGTAGCATTAAAAAAAAAAAAACCCACAAAATACTTAGGAATAAGTTAACAAAATATGTGTATGACCTGGGATTAGAAAACTATGTAAAACATTGCCGAGAGAAGTTAAAGACCTAGATAAATGAAAAGATCTTTCACGTTCATGGATTGGAAAACTCAGTATTTTCCTTAACCCAAAGGGATCTGTAGATTCAAATGAATCTTAATCAAATTCACATCAGGTACTTTTCTAAAAATTGAATCTAAAATTGAATCTAAAATTTATGTGAAAACCAAAGGACCTAGAATAGCCAAAGCAATTTAGACAAAAAAGAAGAAGAAAGTTGGGGGACTCCACTGCCTTACTTCAAGACTTGGTATAAAGCTGCACTAATCAAGACAATGTGGTATTAGCATAAATCACTGGATCATTGGTACAAACTAGAGGATCCAGAAATAGACCCACACATAATGGTCAATTGATTTTTGATAGAAGTACATAGATAATTCAATAGGGGAATGATAGTCTTTTTAACAAAATAGTGCCAGAACACCAGAATATCCATATGAAAAAAATAAACCTTGACCTTTACTTCCACTATGCACATAAATTAACTCGAAATGTATAATTATGGACCTAAATATAAAACTTAAAATTTCTAAAAGAAAATATAGGAGAAACTGTTTGTTACCTTAGAGTAAGTAAAAATTGCTTAGGGCACAAAAAACACTGATTAAAAGGAAGCAACTAATACACTGTACTTCATCAACATTAAAAATGACTGCTCTGCAAAAGACACTGTTAGTAAAATAAAAAGGCAAGCCACCAAATGGGAGAAGACATTTGTGATAAATGTGTCAGCAAAGGACTTACATCTGGAATACATAAAAAACTTGTAACTCAATAGCAAAAAAGGCAAACAACTTGTTTTTTTGTTGTTAGTTTGTTTGTTTTTAAGGGACGAAATATGTGAATAGACACTTTACCAAAGATGCTATATAAAGGCCAGATAAACACAAAAGATATTCAACTGTATTACTCCTCAGGACAATGCAAATTAAAACCACAGTGAGGAACTACTATACACCCACTAGAATGACTAAAACAAAAAGACTGACAATACCGAGTTTTGACGTGTTTGTCGAGCAAGCAGAACCCATGCATTGGTGGGAATGCAAAGTAATCTAGCCACTTTGGTAAGCAGTTTGGCACAGTATGTTAAAACATTTAACGTAAGCTTACCGTACAACCCAGCTGTCTCGTTCCTAGGTATTTACCCAAGATAAATGAAAATGTGTGTCATACATACAGTGACTTCTCCTTCAGTGTTCATAGAAGCATTATTCATAATAGCCAAACCCTGGAAAGAACCCAGATTTTACCAACTGGTGACTGGATAAGCAAAGTTTGGTTTAATCCGTACAGTAGAATACTACTCAATGGTAAAAAGAAGCAAACTAGCATTATACACAGTAACGTGGATGAATGTCAAAAGCATTTTACTGAGAGAAAGAAGCCAGACCCAAAGGACCACATACTGTGTGGTTCTATTTCTATGAAATTCCAGAAAAGACAAAGCAGTGGTGGTAGAACCATCAATAGATCAGTGGTTTCTAAGGAGTAGGGGTGGGAGGGAGGGAAATGACTGCAAAGGGGCATTGAATGAACTTGTTAGAGTAAGGGAAATGTTCCATGTCATGATTGTGTTGTGATTACAGTACTGAATACATTTGTGAAAATTTAGTTTTATACAAAAAATTAGTAGACTTTATATGTAACTTTTACCTCAGTTAATAATAAAGCTGATTGATTAAAAAATGGATAAGATATGAACATATACTTCACAAAGGAAGATGTATATGAATGGCCTATGGTCACATAAAAAGAAGTTCAACATTACCAGTCAGCATGGAAATGTTAATTAAAACCACAATGAGATACCCAGTACACACCCACTAGAATATCTGTGTGTCAAGAATCCGTGAGGATGAGGAACAACTGGACCGCTAATGCACTGCCAGTGGGAACATGAGATAATACAACCACTTTGCAAAGTACTTTGGCAGTTTCATATAAAGTTTACCATTTGACCCAGCCATTCTGCTCCTAACTTGTTGGTGAGAATGTAAAAAAAAAAAAAATCATTGAACTCTCTTTAGAATAGCCATTTTATTGTACGCAAATTATACCTCGATAAAGTGGTTTTAAAAATCAAAATTTTTTAAAAATCTGAATGACCTAGGAGAAGGGTCAATGTATAGCAGAATATAAAATATATTAATCCTTTCTCCCAGCACTTTTTTCCTCCAAGAGAAAATTTCTGATTTTTTTTCCTGAGGAGATCATTGAACAAGGACTCAGAGTACATATGGATATTGATTCTAGAGTTGTAGACAATAGCAAAAATTTGGAAATAACCTAAAAGCTCATCAATGATATAATGGTTTAAAAAGGTATAGTACATCTATTCAATAGAATTTCATTTAGCACTTTTGAAATAATGCGGTGTATATTCTATATTACTTAGCAATTCCACTCTTAGGTGGAATCCAATAGAAATGGTAATGTTCACCAAAAGACATACACATGAATATTACTAGCATTCCTATTCATAATAGTAAAAAAAACTGAAAACTAACTGGGAGTAAAATGGATAATTTGTAATTTATTCACGCAATGGCATACTGTACTGAGAATGAAAGAGCTACGGCTACATGCAGTAACACGCACAGATCTCATACCTGTAAGTGAGAGAGACCAGAACCGGGTACATTTGTTACGAGTGTGTTTATATAAGTTCAAAAACAGACAACGGTAGCCTGTAGCTTTAGAGGTTAGCACAGTGAGTGTCACTGGGAGGGAGAGCGACTGGAATCAGGCTGAGCAGGGGCTTATGGGAACCAGTAGCGTTCTGCTTGTTGATCAGGGGCTGGTAACTCACGCGTTCTCCGTTTGTAAAAGCTCACTGAGCTATACACTTGTCTTTAGGAAGGTTATAGTTAAATAAAAAGTTAAGTAAATTAAAACCCACCTAAAATTACAGAGCTGAGAAGTGTCTGACATTTTACCAAAATAGTAACTTGGTGCCTTTAGGGGATAGACTTTGGGAGCAGCTTTACTTTCTTTATAGTTTTCCAAGTAATTAAAAATTTTCACGTAAGTATAATCTTTATGTTCAGAAAAATAATGTCAGTGTTGTTTTGGGAAAATGATAGTGCAAATTAATATTTTCACAGACTCTCCTCTTTCATTACATGAGTTCCTTGATTTTTAATAAATTTTTTTTATCAGTGTGTTCTGAATTCACAGCATTTTAAAATTTATTTTTTGTTTTATTTATTTTTGGCTGCGTTGGGTCTTCCTTGCTGCGCGTGGACTTTGTCTAGTTGCGGCGAGCGGGGGCTGCTCTTCGTTGCGGTGCGCAGTCTTCTCATTGCGGTGGCTTCTCTTGTGGCAGAGCATGGGCCCTAGGCGCACGGGCTCTAGAGCGCAGGCTCAGTAGTTGTGGCGCACGGGCTTAGTTGCTCCGTGGCATGTGGGGTCTTCCCGGACCAGGGATCAAACCCGTGTTCCCAGCATTGGCAGGCGGATTCTTAACCACTGTGCCACCAGGGAAGTCCCAGTTCCTTGATTTTTTTAACTTAATTTTTAAATACGTTACATGTTGTCATGGCCCAAAATTCCAAAAGAAAAAGAGTATACACTGAAAAATATCTCTGCTTCCTGTCCCCCACTCATCCACTTTCTTTCCTTTCAGGCAACCAAGATGCTTTGCAGATATGTTATCCATATACAAATACAAATGTATTTGTATTTGTGTGTATTTTATTTACTTTTTTTCTGTTCTGTACCTTGGTATTTTCATATATTTTTTTCATAATATATATATATTATACATTTTCCCATAAGAGTACCTAAAAAGCTTTCTTGTTTTATTTTTATAGTTGCATGGGTAGCCTATTGTGTGAGTATACCATAATTTATATAACCAGTCCCCTATTGATGGACATGTAGGTTTTTCGGTTCCTTTGCTAGTATAAAAATACTGAAACAAATAACTTGTACCTGAGTCATTTTATACACATGCTGTGTATCTATAGGGTACAGTCATGCAAGTGGAATTGTTAAGTCTCAAAGGGTGCATGCATTGTAATAATGATAGAGCTTTACTTGTTCACTCTGTAGGGATTTGGACTGAGAAATTGGTTACCTTTTTTTTTTTTGGGCCGCACCACACAGCATGCAGGACCTTAGTTCCCCGAACAGGGGTCAGACCCATGCCCCCTGCAGTGGAAGCATGGATTCTTAACCACTGGACCGCCTGGGAAGTCCCCAAGTCACCTTTTTAATATTAGGTTTTTATAACTTTTTAAATATTTTAAATGAAATTGTCTTATATCTTATATTACAATTTCAAGTATTTTAGGTCATTCTAGATAGTTTTCAGGCCCTTTGTTCATAGGAGTAGGAAATTGCAGTATTTAAAACAAGTCCCATGTTCCATAGGTGTGACTTTCCAGTTTGCTATCCATCAGGGGAATTTGGTGCCCAAATTTTCCTTGTTAAGAAAATCTCACAAGGAAATGGTCAGTTTATCAACCCTGAAACTTAACTGCAAGTGCCACTCTTATATGTGCTGTTCTATTATTTGATATTGGAAGGGCATGACACGCTGTTTCACCTTTCATGTCTTCACTAGTCAACGATGAATCTAGTCGAGATGCTGAAGTCACTGCCAGGGAGCACGTGGGTTCCAGCAGCTCCCTACAGCCCCGTGAAGAGAAGCAAGAGCCTGTCGTGGTAAGGCCCTATCCACAGGTGCAGATGTTGTCTACACACCATGCTGTTGCATCGGGCACACCTGTCACAGTGACAGCCCCACCAGCACATCTGACGCCAGCAGTGCCACTCTCATTTTCGGAGGGACTTATGAAGGTAATGGAGAGGTTTAAAATTTCACATTGAACGACAGCTAAAGACTGGCTAGTATTTCTGACAGTGCTCACAGAGTCTTAGGCTGTATCCTAGGATCATAGCTTTTTCTTTTTGACCTATCAGTTCAGCGCCTCTCTGTAACTCAGAGTGCCGCTGTTCTGCAGTGCCTAGTCTCGTGCCGCTGGGCAGTTGGCATCACAGGATCTTTTCTCGTACCCATTTTGACGTTGATTTTATTTCAAGTTATGGGCATGCTAGTGTAGCTTTTATCTTGGAGTGGCACTCTTCTCCAAGGTTTTGTTTTGATAGCTTGCTAATTTGGGTGTATCAGAATATCGCCTTGTGTATTAACCATATGGATATGTGTCAGTTACTGGGAGTTTTGTTTACTTCCACCCAAACTTGGGAGGCAGCACGGTATAGAAGAAAGAATGTGGGCTGTGAGCCATACAGATCTGGGCTTTATTCCCAGTTCTAGTTTTTACTGTCTGTGTGGCTTTAAGCAAGTGACTTAGCCTTGCTTTGTATGTTTCCACATCTGTAACATGGAAATGTTAGCACTTCAATGGAAAGGCTGTGATGCTAAGAGGTAAAATACATAAGGCTTCTGGCATCTTTCCTGGCACTCCCCAGGTTTGATTTGTGTACGTATATAGAATGAAATGCATCACTAGTAAAAAGCTGTTGATATGTTTCGTGTGGTTTTCTGTTTGCAGCCGCCCCCGAAGCCCACCATGCCTAGCCGTCCCATTGCTCCTGCTCCACCTTCTACCTTGTCACTTCCCCCCAAGGTTCCAGGGCAGGTTACCGTTACCATGGAGAGTAGCATCCCTCAAGCTTCAGCCATTCCTGTGGCAACAATCAGTGGACAACAGGTTTTTTTCCTCTTAATTTGCTGATTTTCAAACTGAGATGCCAAACTGTTGATCATTATTTATTGAATGCCAGCAGTACATTAGGCACTGGACTAAATAAAAAATTAACTGGTCACTGGTATCTGCAAGGGGACGAGAGTAGAGCGGACAGAGAAGGATGGCATCGGGAGTAGGACCAGTATGCACCGTGGTCTTGTCATTTAGCCCGTACGTAGTGAGTGTCTGCTGTGTACGAGGCACCACCTGCAGTGTGAGAAGCAGATCTAGATAAGGCAGCCCGTGACCTGGAGGAGCACAGGAGTCCGGTCGTGCTGGGTTACAGGTCCAGAACTCTCGTGGGCTGAGAGCAGCCTCGCAGCAGTAGTGCTTCTCTAAGCTTATTCTCTGAGGAGAGGGATGTGTACCTCTTGGGCGACTGGCAGGTTCCCTCAGCAGCCTGCCAGTTGTGAACATTTATTTTAAAGTCTCATGTTGTAACTTAATATTTTTTTTTTTGAAATTGCAGTCCTCCTCCATAATATGTATTTGATTTATTTAAATATTTTAAATTACTTACCAATGAAAACTGAATCTCACAACTCACTCCCTTCAAGGTTTTAGGAAAAAAATGGTATTCCAAAAAGATGCACTGTGGTTTTTTTCCTTTTGTAATACTGCTGAGTCCTCCCAGAAGTGCTGGAATGTCCACCTGAGAAGCACTGGCACCAGGGTTGGGCAGGTGTGAGGAAGGGACACTTAGGGGTGAGCTGAAGAACTGACGGGGGAGTGCCCGTTGGATGCTGACTGAATTTACTTAGAAATCCTGGCTAGCATAAAGAACGCATGAGTGCAGTGGCGTGTAAAGGAAGTAGTGAGAATAGGAAAAAATAAGCTATAGGCCAAGACAAAGAAAACAAGGGTAAAAGACTAATATTGAAGATGAGAGTGTCTGAAAGTGGACAGTCAAATGTGTCATCAGTGGCAGGAATCTTAACACCTAGCTAGACTCAAGGCAGTTGACGGGTCCTCCCTGTCCTGTACCACACGCCTGCTGGCACAGGGCATCGTGCAGTGCGCTGTGAAAAGAAAACTAAATGTCCTTTCCCTTGGGGTGCTCACTATCTAAGAGGAACAACGTGACCCACATTTGGAGGCAGCTGACTTCCTAGAAGCAATGGCTAAGCACCCGTGGCTAAGACCAGGCACTTGGAAATAACGTCGCATCCTGTTTCTTGCAGGGACATCCCAGTAACCTGCATCACATCATGACCACGAACGTACAGATGTCTATCATCCGCAGCAACGCACCTGGGCCCCCTCTTCACATTGGAGCTTCTCATTTACCTCGAGGTAAAGGCTGCATGTTTTCTTCAGACTATTGAAATGCAGTGACAGGTATACGTTTGGTAGAAGATACAGTAACACAAAGCATATCCAGAATGAGCTTTTTAAAGCTGCAGGACAGCAGAAATAAACTTAGATTAATGCACATTTTTAGTGTGGCCTAATGGGTGCTTATTATAGTTGTATTGCAACACATATGTGTATGTGTATAAACTCAGAGCAATTCAAATTTTCTGTATGGTCTAAAAATTGTCCTTTATACTAAGGAACTCCTGAAAGCTGTGGTAGTGTAAATATGGGCTTCATTTTTAATAAATAAGTCACAAATGTTAATACTGAGTATTTCTGAAGTTTAGTGAAAATGCTTAGTCAAATCTTTTTATTCACATGGCAATAAGATGAATTTATTCTTCCAATTAAGTTCTGATAGGTTGTAAGGTATTCAGTTTAATGAGTTTTTTCAATTACTTGATCAGAAATTGTTACCTTCTATTGGAGAGGATAAAATTATTGTCGGCAAAATCAGGCGAACGAATACTCTCTCTCAATGTAACTTAGTGGTTCTCAGAGTGAGGTTCACAGACTGCAGGGGGATCTGTGTGAGGATGAAACTAAGACATGTGCCCTTTTGTCAGTGCTGATATTGGCACTGATGGTGCAAAGGCAGTGGTGGTTCAAGTGAACTCTCACTGGTGGTTAAACTGCTGCAGCCTTGGCTTGAATGAGGGTAATAGCAGCACCGTGCTGTGCTTCACTGCTACATACTTGCAGTTTTTAAAAAGAAAAAAAAAAAAAGCCAGTTTCATTTAAGAACACCCTTGAAGAAGCAATACAGATTATCAGTCTTACGAAATCTCAGCCCTTGAGTGCACGTTCTCTTAATTTTCTATATGATGACATGGGAAGTATACATAAAGCACTTAAGCTGAATACTGACATACTGAGCTTATAGGGAATGTAATTGTAGCTATTTAAATCATGAGCCCGGAAGCCATACTAATAAAAAAAATACTGTTTTTCCAGGTGCAGCAGCTGCTGCTGTGATGTCCAGTTCTAAAGTAACGACGGTCCTGAGGCCGACCTCCCAGTTGCCAAATGCTGCTGCAGCTCAGCCGGCGGTGCAGCACATCATCCACCAACCCATCCAGGCACGCCAGGGTTGTGGGCAGCCAGCCGGCAAGCGTTAAGCGCCTACTCTGAGTTACTCACTGCTTGGCACTGTGCGAGTCCTTGAACCTCAAGCGACTTTGGATCTAGTTGCCAAGATGTAGAGAAGGCTGAATTATATACAGTGTCATGTGATCCGCTGTAGGAATTTAGGAGAGAGGTAGTAAGGGAAGGCTTTTGGTTGGGATGGGTGTGGCAGTGGGGATTCTGAGACGTGAAGGGCACGTGAAGGGGGGCAGCCCTCTGAACAAGGCAAGGAAGATAGTGGTGGTTGTACACAATGTGGAGTAAAGACTAGTTAGAACTAAGGGATTCTAGTTTGGATCGGGGTGTGTGAACCCCTAAACATTTTATGCACATATATATGCTTTTTGAGGAAGACGGTCCATGCCTTTCAACTTTTTTCAAAGAAATCTGTGGCCTCAGTACTACTGAAGTATATCGTGTTACTGCGTGATACCGTGTCTGTCTCTAAATTCGGGACTCTAAGATGAAGACTGTAAACTTGATTTTGTGCACAGCAGAGAGCTACTGCTTCTTTGGAATATACTGATATATGGTCAAAGAAATCTCTTTGAAAGATTAATCTAGCTGAATTGCGTACAGAAGGTAGAAGTTCAGTGCCTTTGGGGCCAGACTGGTAGCATGTATGAAATAGCTGGGTTTAAGGTACTACGGAAGAGTGCTGACTGGGACGCAGGGTAAGATATGTCTAGCCTGGAGCTTTCACATTAAACAAAATAGAAGACCTTGCTAGTAATAAAACACATGTGGAGAGTGATTAGGGCCCCAGGAGTATAATGGTAGGAAGGGTTGGAGAAGGAGGAGAACCAAGGTCAGGAGCTCAGTAGTGAGGAGGACAGCACAGCAGTCCTAGTGTGAGAGGACAGGCTGTGAGAGCAGCGCCAGGGGGACGAGGTCTGCAGGTGAGAAACAGATCAAGAATGGGCAGAGTTTGCTGAGTTAACCTGCATGTGGCAGGAGCAGGAAAGAAGGACTACTCAGGAGAGCTCAGATGACTGGAGAATCTGATAGTGGGCAAGCGGGTGAAGCCCAGTGTGGAACTCGTTTGTCAGGTGAAGATTTTAACACACAGATGTAGGGGTAAGGGAAGTGTATCCATATGGAAACATCTAGAAAGCATCTGGGCACCCTGCACCTTCCGCTCGTAAAGAATGCTGTTACCACGTGTTTGCCTTTTTTGCCCTCAGATGGCATGAGAGCCAGCATCCAGTTCTGAGTAGGCCCTCTGTGGGAAGCCCTAGGTTGTGTCGTCATGAAAAGTGTCTGCTCTAGGACCAGCGACAGCTCTGTGGGAACTAGAGCTGAAGGGCTAGATTCCAGTCTGTACTAATCGTAGGACAGAATTTTGAGTCCGGTCATATTCGAAAAGGAGGGGCTTGTGTGCTGTCCAACCAGAATTGGATTTTTGGGGATAATTCTGGCTCTTGGACTTCTAACAACCTATCTGGAAAGAGAACTCGGTAATGAGAATGGTGAGAATTTATTTTCATTTGGACATAAACGCCCTTATTTCTAGGCCCAGTTTTCAAATTATACTTGCAGTGTTTTTGGCATACTATATTTTGCTTTTGTTTTCAATGAAATATGTTTTTCTCTTCTCTTGGTAGTCTCGTCCACCTGTGACCACCTCTAATACCATCCCTCCTGCTGTGGTAGCAACTGTGTCGGCCACCAGAGCTCAGTCTCCAGTCATTACTACAACAGCAGCCCATGCCACTGATTCCGCACTTAGGTATATTCGGGGGTTTGAAGATCAGCCATCCTGCCATCCTCCCTTCTTCTCTCTCCTTTTCTTTTCCTTCCTTCATTCAACTCAATAAATATTTATTGAGTGCTTTTTTCTTTTTTTTAATGAGCTGTGTTGTGTTCTAGACACTGAGGGTAAAGCAGTGAACAAATAAAAAGAAATTCTTGCCCTCATAGAGTTTCTGTTTGTAGGAACTGTGGCTGGAGACATACAATAAAAAAATATATAGTTTTTTAGGTGGCAAAGAGTGCTTTGGGGAAAAATTAGGTAGGGCAAATGGGATTTGGAGTGACAGGGTAGGCAGTGCGGGGAGCTTACTGTGTCATATAAGGTGATCAGGAAGGGCTTCGTTGATAAGAATGCAGTTGAACAGAAAATGGAAAGATGTGAAATGAGCCATATGGCTGTCTGGGATAAGAGTGTTCTAGGCAGTGGGAACAGTAAGTGCAAAGGCCCTGAGACAGGAGTATGTTTACCACATAAAGGGGCAGCAAGAGGCTAATGGTAGGAGAGTGGCCAGAGATTATTTTAGGAGGTAGCAAGGTCCCCAGGTCATGCCGAGCCTTATGAACCACTCTGAGGATTTGGCCTGTGCTGGGGGGCAATGGGAAGCTTTAGCAGAGTTTGGAACAGAGCAGCGCCATGATCTGAAGTAGCTGCATCAGCCTGGTTGCTGGAGAGAGTAGGCTGTGGGGAGGCAAAGTTGGAAGCAGGTTGTTGGGAAGAGTATGGCAGGAATCCAGGAGAAATGGTCATTGGAGGTGGAAAGATGTGGTTAGATTCTGAATAGAACTTTGAAGATAGCGGAGGGGATTTCTGAGGAATCACGTACGGGGTTATTAGAGAATGAGAACAGTCAGGCTTATGCTAGGGCCGGTTGGCTGTGCAGCTGGGAGAGTGGAGTTGCCTAAACTTGGGATGGGGAAGAATGGGAGGAGTAGGTTTGGGGAGGAATTCCAGACTCTGGTTTGGGGCATGTTTAAGGTTGTGCTGACTTCTGAGCACCCAAGTGGAGATGTTGAGAAGGCTTAATATATGAGTCTGGAGTCCACAGAAGAGTTTGGGAGGAGGTGATTTAGGAAGGCAATGTAGATGGGGAGGAGGTTTATGAGAGAGAAGATGGCTCCCAGTTTAGAGGGCTGTCGAGGGAAGCAGCGTTCTCAGGGAGAACCAAGATTCATTAGGGCAGGAAGATAGTGGATATATTCACAGAAGAGGTTGAGGATACAGGAGATTTTGCTAAAGATGGATTGTGAGTCCAGAGGGTATAGTAGAAAGGTTGGGTGGTTGAGAAGTGAAGCCAGTACAGTTAAGAGATTTACAGAGCCATACAGGGAGAGAGTCTGGTCGATGAGGGATGGTCTCTGATGCTTCTTGCGAGTGACACAATCAGGGATGAAGACATCAAGGTATCTGTCCTCACGACCCCCAAGCGTATTGTGCTGGGGAAGCTGTGAAAGTTGGGGAAGGCAGTGGCGTGAGAGTCTTGCCGGGAGCATGCAGTGTTCCAGTGGTCTTTCTTGATGCTTGCCATCGATTATGTGGGTGCCGGGGAAAGAGCCTTCGGCAATATGAACAAGAAGTGATTCACTGGACAAAAGCAGGGGGATAGGGCATGGAGAACAGAGCTGTCGGGAACTAGAGACCCTCCGGAAGACTTGTCTACCAGTTGGAAGCAGTCTGAGATGCCTCCTTGGTTTCCTCCTTGCTTGACCAAGTAAATGAAAAAGAAACAAGGGAAAGAAAGCAGATTTATTTATTTATTTTTGGCTGCATTGGGTCGTTGCTGCACGCGGGCTTTCTCTAGTTGCAATGAGTCGGGGCTACTCTTCGTTGCGGTGTGCGGGCTTCTCGTTGCGGTGGCTTCTCGTTGCAGAGCACAGGCTCTAGGCATGTGGGTTTAGTAGTTGTGGCACACGGGCTCTAGAGCTCAGGCTCAGTAGTTGTGGATCATGGGCATAGTTGCTCCATGGCATGTGGAATCTTCCCGGACCAAGGATCGAACCCGTGTCCCCTGCATTGGCAGGCGGATTCTTAACCACTGCGCCACCAGGGAAGCCCCGAAAGCAGATTTTAAAGAGAAGGTTAAGTTTTGTGATACTGAGTGTGTCTGTGGCAACAGGTAGTTGAAGAGATGCCTGTGCTTGAGAAGTCATTAACGCAGGCTACAGTTAACGCTCTAGGTATCTGAGTCTACCCATCGGGAATAAATACAATGAGAAGAGGGCCCAGAACAGAGCTCTGAAGAAAATAACACTTAAGTGCAGAGTAGTGCCTAGGACTTAACTTTAACCACTAGCTCTGTCACTTACTAGCTGTGTGCCATTAGGCAAGTGTTTTTAACTTCCCTGATCCTTAGTTCCCTCTTCAATAAAATGAAGACACTTTACTTCTCGGTAATTGAAAGTATTGCCGGAGGTACAAAGAGACACAACAGCCCAACATAAAATAGACTGTGTTATTCATGTTAACTTTTATAGTACCTTCAAAAAATTAATATATTCAGATGGTATGATGAAATTCAAAAGGTATAAATGTGTTTACAGTGAAAACGAGGGTTATTTTTTTTTTTAAACCATGTTGTTGAATTATCTTTTCCAGTTTATTGTTTTTACTAAAAAATGGATATTGGATTTTGTCAGATATATTTTTAGCATATAACTGTATTTTCACTCCTGTGACAAATATTATTGTGTGCCTCGTCTGTGCCAGTCACTGCTCTAGGCACTGGAAATACACTAGGGAATTAAACAGGCAAAACCCTAATGATCAGATGATTTTCCTACTTAAATTATCTATAACTGTGACAAATTCCTAATGTCTGACTTCCTAGCTAATGGATGTACTGACGGGCATTTTGGCATATGTTGCATGTTTGTGATGGTGTGCCTTCAAGGTGTATTCCTGGAAGTGGGAGTGCTAGGTGAAAGAGTAAAGAGTAAATGTCTCAATTTCCTCACCTAGAAAATGGCAGTAATGTTACCTCCCTTGATATAGAAGTTAATATATAAATATTAATATGTAAATATGTATACATTAATATTAATATATAAAGTACTTACTACATGCCTGACATGTAATGGTCATTAACACTTGTTATGTATTAACACTTGTTATTTTTCATTAGAGTAAATGAAAATCAAAGACTAGTATAGTCTATGTTTTCAGAAACACTTAACATATCTAAATACTTAATAGAAATGCTCTTTTGGGGGTATATTTTTGTATGAGCTGGACCTCTTAAAATATGAGCACGTTTAAGTTTGAATTTAGGAGATCCTTTCTGGGTGATTCTGTTGGCATTCTTCTTTGTTACAGGTATCTTCAGAATTGTTCCCATAATTAGATTCCTCCATCCTAAAATTTGTGATTATTTTAATTATGTATTCACGTATCTCTCTGAATGCATTTCATTGTAAATGCTGGGAGTGAGCAGCTTTCACTGTACTCTGGTGACCTAAGTCATCAACTATTAAAAATCCAGTCTTCAATAGTAGGCTTTCTCCTCAATAAGTTCCACCAAGTGTCATAGTTGCACCTAGGATCAGGTCTGATCTTAAAGCATTTTGAGAGAGGATCCCTGTGATGAAACCATTGGTTAGTTTGGATACGTGAGGTCCCAATCACATTTCACCCTTACGGCTCAACTTTTCATGTTTTCTTCTTCCTGATTTATAATCACATGGTTCCAAAATACAAAAACATAAAAAGGTATTCAGTAGGGAGTATCACTCCCCTGTCGCACGTCTACCAAGTTCCTATGTTCCTTTCCCTTTGCCTTTGTAAAGTAACATGTTTATAGCTTTTGGGGTATCCTTCCAATGTTTTTTAAATACAGTCGAATTCACTGTAATTCATCTTAATTCACTGTTAAGATGCAATTCTTAACTTTTATCCTTTTTACCCCCAAAATTGTTTAATTCATAGATTCCTAAGCTGCCCTCTTATTGCAGCCAGCAGTGTGTCAGTCTCATGATTCGTATGTTCCTCTTTGGGTTTTTTTCATATAACAACATATGTTGAAAGCTTTCCATTTCAGTACGTGGAGTTTCGTTGTTCTTTTAGCAGTAGTATGATGACCCATCGTGTAAATGGATTTGAGGTTGTTTTCTATACTTTACTATCATAAATAATATTGCAGTGAATAACTTTGTACTCTTGTCATTATGCATGTGTGCAAGAATATCTGTAGGATAAATTCCCAAAAGTGATCAGAGGGTATATGTGATTGTAATTTTGATACCTATGTCTTATTGCCTTCCATGGGGTTTGTACCAATTTATACTCCCTCCAGAATATTTAGAAGTGCCTGTTCCCTTACAGCTTGAACAACAGAGTACCCTGTCAGTTTTTTGGATTTTTGCCAATGTGATAGGTGAACGATGATGTATCAGTGTCTTTTAAATTACATTTCTCTTCCTCTGATTAAGACTTAGTCTTTTCCCTTTGTTAAGGGGTCATCTGTGTTTTCTTTTTCGCAAACTGACTATTCATATCCTTGGGCTGTTTTTTTTTTTTTTTTTTTTTTGGCCTGTTTTTTTTTATTGGGCTGTTATTTTTCTCATGGATTTCTAGGAGCTCTTCGTATATTAAGATTACACTTTCACCTATGAGTCTTTTTTTTTTTTTTTTTTTTTTTATTTTATTTTTGGCTGTGTTGGGTCTTCATTTCTGTGCGAGGGCTTTCTCTAGTTGCGGCAAGTGGGGTCCACTCTTCATTGCGGTGCGCGGGCCTCTCTTGTTGCGGAGCACAAGCTCCAGATGCACAGGCTCAGTAATTGTGGCTCACGGGCCTAGTCGCTCCGCGGCATGTGGGATCTTCCCAGACCAGGGCTCGAACCCATGTCCCCTGCATTGGCAGGCAGATTCTCAACCGCTGCGCCACCAGGGAAGCCCCCTATGAGTCTTTTTACTTTGCTTGTAGTGTGTTTTACTGTGTTAGGAGGTTTGCTTATTGGTTTACAGAGTCAAATTTCTTGATTTTTTTATAGCTTTTGGATTTTGAGAGCTTTTAATTGTTAGGAAGCTCTCCCCCACTCCAAGGCTATTAAAGAATTCTATCTTTTCTTCATGTACTTCTTTATTTTCCATTAAACCTTTCATCATTTTCATATTTATCCTGGTGTACTGTGTGAAGTATGGGTCTAATTTTATTTTTTCCAAATGGCTATGTCATCTTCCTAGCATCATTTATTAAATAGCCCATTCTCTCCCCTCTGTTTGAGATGTCAACTTTGATACACTGTCAAGTTTTCTTACCATTTTTGCAATTTCAGTAGCATGCTTCCCGGTTAATTTGACATGCCATCTATGTTGATATCCCTTTCAATTATGAGGCAGTCATAACTGTAACTTTATCTTCTGGTAAAGGATGATATAAAATTGGGGGAAGGAAGTCAGTGCTTCAAGGTCACAGGTTAAGCTTCCGTTAATCAAGGTTTTCTGTAATATTACCTCATAACAGTTAGAACCTTAGTTCGTATCTTCAGCTTTGTTCACAGAGTGAAACGTGTTCGTTATAGTAATGTTTACTCGAGATGGTCAGAGAGTGTTGATTAATTATATCGAGGATACTCAGTATGACTAAGGGTTAATTTATTTGGTTCATGGTACATGTTGATACCTTTTAAAATGAGGCTTACGGCAGTTTCAGGAGAGAAACTCGATGGGCAGTTAACTTCATTGGTTCACCTGTGGACTTCACAGACCTGTGAAAAATAAAACTCTGACTGTGACCCAGCACCAGACAGTAAGTGGCCTTGACTGCCTGCATTGCGTCTGGAGACAAGTCCTAGATCGTAATGTCTTTTCTGTCTTCCCAGTCGGCCAGCTCTGTCTCTCCAGCATCCACCGTCTGCAGCGATTAGTATTCAACGTCCTGCCCAGTCGCGGGATGTGACGACAAGAATCACACTGCCATCTCACCCTGCGCTAGGGACGCCAAAACAGCAGCTCCATACCATGGCTCAGGTAAAACCAGAGATGAAGAGCCATCTGTTTACTCTGTGGGTTAAAACCAGAACTGTGCAAAACTCGCTAAAAGCCTGGCAATATCGAAGGCAGTGATTGCGTTTAAGCGGGATTGGGTGGGAGATGTTCTTGTTTCTAACTGTGTTGTGGGGTGTCCCCCCCACAGAAAACGATCTTCAGCACTGGCACACCGGTGGCTGCAGCAACGGTAGCACCTATTTTGGCAACCAACACCATTCCTTCCGCAACCACGGCTGGTAAGTCGGCAGCCCTGCTCTTCCTGCCGGGGAAGAAGGAGGCATAAGGCGTGGGTTCATTTTTTATTTCTCAGCTTCAGGCAGAGAACAAGAGTTAGGTTAGAAAAATTCTCTTACTTTTTCCCAAGAGCTTTTCTTGGGTTTTTGAGAATCTGTAATGTGTGCAGAGAGGCCATTGTTGAAGAATTTCCCTTCTTCTCCTGTTCCAGGATCGGTGTCACACACACAAGCTCCCACGAGTACAATTGTTACCATGACAATGCCCTCACATTCATCCCATGCTACAGCAGTGACCACCTCAAACATCCCGGTTGGTAAGTGGCGTGCAGCCTGCAGACGGAAGCTTACAAGGAATTTTTCAGCCCCGCTGACCAGGTCTTCATATAGCTGGCTAGTGTTGATTTTTTTTTTAATTGTTAATTTTCAAAGCAACACTGACTTTAACTTTGAGTATTATTTCATATACAGATTTGGCATTTTGATGGTAGGGGGAGAAAAAAGAAGATAACCGTCTCTGAGAGCTCAAAGTAAACTACTTAAACTCCACTTTTGACTTATTCATCAACCTTTACCTTTTCTATGTTTACCTTTTAAAAAAGTAAGTTAACTTTACTGATAAAAGTTTGACAAGAACAACAGGAAAAGCAAGAAAGAAGCAAAGGTCTGGAGTGAAGAGACCTTGTACACTGACAGATTGTTCAGGAAAAATCTCTGGGTGATGCAACAGTGGGAAGAATGCTAACCCTCAAGTCACTTCCCCGAGGTTCTTATCTGGGTGCCACCCAAGGTACTTCATGACCATCCTAAAATTCCTTCCAGGCTTTGTTTATTCCCCTTTTAAATATGTGTATATTTCAGTATTAAAACATCTTTGAAAAGTTTCTGGCAGCCAGACTTTAGTGATCAAGAGCAGGGATTGGCAAGCTTTTTCCGTAGAGCCGGATCGTAAGTGCTTTAGGTTCTGCAGGCCTCGTGGGTGTGTGCAACTACCTAGCTATGGACAATATGTAAACAAATGGGTGTGGCTGTGTTTCAGTTAGATTTTTTTATGGACACAGAAATTTGAATTTCATGTCATTTTCAGGTGTCACAAAATAGTCTTCTTTTGATTTCCCCGCCCCACCCCCACCCCCACCCCCCCACCCCCCCCCCGCCATTTAAAAGTGTGAACCCATTGTTAGCTCATGGGCCAAAACAGGCATCAGCAAGGTTTGGCCGGCAAGTTGTCAACGCCTATCGTCAGAGCTGATAGCTCACTGTCACAGCTTCCAAAGCAGAGGCTGTGGCCTATGAGACAGAACACTTCCTTCTTTAACCCACAAGTCACAGGTTTTAGTTTCTAGTGTTACCTATGCCTTGGTTCTGTAACAGTGAGTGTGTCATCTTACTCTCCTTCACTTCCAGAGATGTGGGACAGCTGCCATATTTTTAATCTGCTGTACTTTTAGAAGTAAGACTGCCTTTTGTGAGAGGATGCACTGACATACTCGATGGTCAGAAATTTGGTGACCAGACACAGAAGTGTCCCCCCTACCTGCTGTGTCCCAGCACTGGGGTGGTCCCTCCCTCCCTGCTTCCTTCCTTTGCATGTGTGACAGGCTGCAGCTTCCACAGCCCTCCTAGCAAACTTTGAGGGCACTTTTCCAAAATAACGGTAGGACCCAGGAAACCCTTGCTCCTCTTTTAAATAACTGGGCCATTCCAGCCCTTAAATTGGTACTCAGCCCCACAGATGGCTTTTAGCAGAGAAGATAACTGCGGTCTTTCTCACGTTACTGCTCACTCCAGCTTGGCATTGGAGAAACCAAACTTCTGTCACACCCTCTGAATTTAATCTCACTTCTGTGAAGTCTGGCGGTGGGGGTAGGGGTTCGGCTTTACAGCACTTTCGTTGAAAAAGATCGTTGATTGTTCCATGTTGTCATTTCAGGCTGTTTTCTGGCTATACCTAACAGTGTCATCAGTTATCCGCAGCGCTGTCAAGTCAGAGCCAAGCCCCTTCTTTTCATCTTTATAGTCGAGAGTCTCACTAGGGAATGTGTAGCTATGAAGAAAATCAGACCAGTAAAGAGGGGCAGCGTACCCTAGGGGGCTGTCTGGTTGCGTCTTGAACCCTCTCTGTGGAGAATTATTTAGAGATCAGTTCTTGTTAATGTCGCTGTGTCTTCCTAAGAGTAACACTGTGGAAGTAAACTCACTGAAAGTAGCAGGAGACAAATAATGTTCATTCATTTGGCTAAAACTACCAACTTCTTACCTGTCCTAAGTTACTGTATTGCTGTGTTCTCTAACTCCGCAGCTCATTTATCTTTGAATTTTTACCATTTACTAAATTCTAGATATGAAAATCATTTGACAGAAGTGTCCATACAGATTTAAACATCTACTTAGTGTGATTGCTTTTGTCGAAGTTCCATCAGGTTTATGCTCTAGTTTTGTTTTCCTCTTGTGTAGTAACCCAGATATTTGTTACATCATAATGGGATCCCTGTACAGAAAGGCCTCAGTTGAGAAGGGAAACCTGATATTAACCCTAGAGCATTGATTTTCAAGTTGAGGGCATAAGAGCTATATTAAAATCACCTAAGTGGCTTTTTCTAAGTGTCACTTGCTTTCTCCAGGTGAGATTAGATATTGAATTCACCCATTGTTATTAATAGGAATGTGTTGGATCAGGGGAAAAGCCTGATAACCCCAAGCATAGGGTTTTCACCTGCAATGAATGCCCGTTTCCAATAGAATGCCACCCTTATTTTCTCCACACATAACAGTGGTCTCAGAATTATAAAAAGCAGAATCAGATGATCGCAGCCTACAGAAAACAGGGATTATCTTTGAAAATAGCCCCAACTTATGATTTCTGCATTATGTTTTTCCTGAAGTTTTTTTTTTCTAAATAATTGAGGATGTATGGCCCTTTTAATTAGGAAAAAGTGAAGGTATGATTCATGTGTGTGTGTGGTTACCATCTGATGCTTAGCTACTCTGCCAAACACAGCTGCTTTTTTATTGGAAGCATAATTTTCTCCTACCTTTTATGGGCACAGTGAAAACACAGGCTTAGTCACTTTTCCCTCAGCACCCTCTCGACTGACTACTGATGGAAAATACATCATGCCAGCTTCTCTCTGCGTTAGCCAGCAGAGGCCATCCTCGCTGGTCAGACTGGGCATCTCACCCATCATCCTGCAGAAACTTCTCCAGCTGCCTCCCTCAGAAAATATCTGGGCCCGGGGGGGTTGCTGCTTACCTTTGGCGTTCAGTGTGCTGCACCTTGGGTAACGTGGTGGCGTCCTCCCAGTCTCTAGTGTTTGCGTGCCTGCCATTCGTATGACTTGGGTCTTTACAGATAGAATTAAATTTGAAAACTGTATGATCATTTTGATTTTGCCATAAAATATTATGCAAAGTCACAGGACACTCAGAAGACTTTAGAAATTAAGTGATTTTTTAGAGAAGGCCTCCTCATAGATGAGGAAACTAAGACTTGGAAATTAAAATGACCTTCTCATTACTTACTAGCTATATAATTACTAATTAGTTATGGGCCCCTGAGAAGAATCTAAGGTATTTGCCATTTTTGTATTCAAATTTTTGTTGATTTTTTTTTTTTTTTTTTTTTTTTTTTAAGTTTTCTCCTTTAAAAAAAAAGGTCTCCAAGAAGCCAGGTCAGGGGAAAAGGGCCTAGTTGCTGATGTTTTTGATGAAGTATTAATGTTGAACCCTGCTTTAACAGATAGCAGTGTAAATATATCAGTGGATTATTGGATTGAAATAATTCAGTTGAACCATAGGTACTCATCTTTTCATTTTTTATTTTGATGAAAACTAAAAATCCAGGCTTCTTATTACTATTTGCATTCTTAAGATTGTTGCTGGCCAAGAATGTTTTGGCATGCCAATGAAAGCATATGAGCAGTAATGTAATTGGATTATACTTTTTGTAGCTAAGGTGGTGCCTCAGCAAATCACACATACTTCTCCTCGGATCCAACCCGATTACCCTGCAGAGAGGAGTAGCCTGATTCCCATTTCCGGACATCGAGCCTCTCCAAATCCTGTGGCTATGGAAACCCGAAGTGACAATAGGTAGGAGGGAATGTGCCCCATCGTGGCACGAATTGTTTTGATTTTTCAGTGAAACCAATTGTCCCACAAATATGGCATGTATTTCCTTATTTTCAGTTTTTCCCCCTGAAAATCTAATACATTGTGTAATTTCTTTTATTTTATGAAACTGTGCTGTATTTATTCATTCTCCTTTTGATGAGTGTTCTAGTATCTTTTTTTTGACTTGTGTACTTCTCTTTTTAATTTATTTTGAGCCATTTTGAGTGTGAGGGTGGCAGCATCGTGACCCCTTATCCCTAAGTATTTCCATTTTCATCTCTAGAGAACAAAGCTGTTCTTACTTAACCACAGTACAGGTATCTGAAACGATCCTTTAGCTTTCCATTCTCTTTCATACTTTGAAATTTTTGAAGAGTATAGACAGGCCATTGTTTTTGCAGAATATTCTTCAATTTGGGCTTGTCGGATTGTTCCTCGTAGTTAGATTGAGGCTGTGCATTTTTGAAGTGAATACCAGTAGGTGATATGTTCTTCTCACTGTTATTACATCAGAGAGCTCATGCTCTCCCTTTGTCCCATTAATAGTTATCTCAACATTAATTACTTAATGAAGGTTATGGCAGATTTTTCTGCTGTAAAGGTGTACTTTTCTTTTTTGTAAATAACTAATTTGTGTGGAAATACCTTGAGACTGTAAGTGTCCTTATAAGCTTTCACTCAGTAGTTTTGCTTCTGTTGACGATTCTTGGCTGAATCAGTTGATGGTTGCAATGTGATGGTTGCAAGATAGTGACTTGTTCGATCATTTCGTTGATATTTATCAGTTGACATTCTGATGTAAAGAAAGTTCATCTATCCTCATTTATTTATTTTGCTGTGTATTTTATTTTTGAACATCTGCATGGGCTCATGGATTTGGTTTTATTTATTCATAATTATAATCTATTACTGTCATCTATTTCGATGCTCAAATTGTCTCCAGGTTCGTCCTTGGGAGCCCCTTCAGACTAGTTCCTGGGTTTTGCTATGTCCTGGTCATTCTAGCCCTTCCTTACTTCTCACCACATTAAGATACTTGAAACTCTTCCTGAACTTGGTCCCTCTGAGCCCTGGAATCTGCCATTTCTCCAAGGAGCCCTGGTTCCTTTGCATCATTTAGAAACTAAGATCTAGCCGTTAGTTCTGTTTGTTGTTACTGGATTGTCACTTCTAGGCCCTTTCAGCAGGCAGAGGTAGGAAGTATATAACATTTTAAAGACTAAGTACATTCTGGTATCTCTGGTCCAGCCCCATTACCTCCCCCATTCTGTATTTGTATCTCCCTTCTCCCACCCCACAGTGAGAACCTGGTGGAGTGCACATGAAGTAATTTCAGAATTGGATCATTTTTAAATATTCTTGTTTGATTATTGTGGTGTATAAAAATACTTATTAGTTTTTTTCTTTTCTTTTTTTTTTTTTACCAAAGTACAGTTGATTTACAATGTTGTTAGTTTCTGGTATACATCAAAGTGATTCAGTTTTATATATATATATATATATATGCTATACAGTAGGATCTTCTTGTTATCTATTTTATATATAGTAGTTTGTGTCTGCTAATCCCAGACTCCTAACTTATCCCTTCCTGCCTCTTTCCCCTTTGGTAACCACAAGTTTGTTTTCTATGTCTGTGAGTCTGTTTCTGTATTGTAAATAAGTTCATTTGTGTCATATTTTCAATTCCACCTGTAGGTGATATCATATAGTATTTGTCTTTCTCTCTCTGACTTACTTCACTTAGTATGATCATCTCTAGGTCCATCCATGTTAAAATATTACTCTCTCTAGGTCTGTATCCTTTGATATAATTGTTTGGGATGCAATTTGGGAAACGTTAGTATGGCAATTAAAAGTAAAAAGAGTTTGTAGGGGATGGGATCATTTGAAGGGAAAGAAGAAAAACCATTGTGGTTCATATTATCTGTGTTCCATCTATAGACCATCTGTTCCTGTTCAGTTCCAGTACTTTCTGCCAACGTACCCACCTTCTGCATACCCACTGGCTGCTCACACCTACACCCCGATCACCAGCTCTGTGTCCACCATTCGACAATATCCAGGTATGAGCCCCACTGTTAAGATGACTTTTAACATTTTAATTTTTGCATGCAATGAGATAGAAATTGATCAGTGAATATTTCTAGTATAGATTTAATTACTCTAGCTTCTATTTTCAGATTCAGATAAGGCTGAAATCTGAAGCTTTAAGGTTGTAAATCACCATCCCTGACATCTAAAAAAGTTGTTACTTATTAGTGATAGTAGCATGATTTTATCCCACCCAGAGGATAATTATGTTAACAGTTTTTGTTATCCTTTAAAATGGAAGTGCAGTTAAAAACAAATAAAGCTGTACTCTTATGGGGCTTCTGTTGTTTTGTGGGTTATTTGTTGTGTTTTAATGTTAGTCCAGTTATGCTCAAAATTCACTATCCAGTTTGGTGAATAGTGTTCTTTTTGCCAATCCAGAATAAACAATACTACTTAAACCTCAGGATTTGTATAGTCTTTTCCTGTGAGACCCTCAGCTCACTTCAGGCATAAGAAAGCCAGGTTGTCAGATTGTGGCCATTGCCTGTCTGCTGTGCCGTCCAGGACTGCAGCTGCGCCCACATGTGGCCGTTGAGCATTGAAGGGGATCCAGCACAAAGGAAGAACTGAATTTTTTGTTTTACTTAATTAAAATGAGAGAAATTTCAAATATGTTTGGAGCAACTTAGTGATATGCAACTATTTCCAAAATTGTAGATTTTATGGAATCAAGATACAAATCGAATATTTCTGAAATTTAGTCTCTGAATTGAGACGTGTTTTAAGAGTAAAATGTACCCTGAATTTTGAAAACATAATATGGAAAAGAGAATGTAAAGTATGTTATTAATAACTTTTATAGTGATTATATTTTGAAATGATAATTTTTGGATATATTGAGTTAAACAAGATATGTCATTAAAATTAATTTGGCCTGCGTTTTACTTTATTAATGTGGCTACTGGAAAATCTGAAATTGCATGTATGACTTATATTTTCGTTGGGACAGTGCTAGTCTAAAACTTTCAAACACTGAGGTTTTTTTAAAATATATATATAAATTTATTTATTTTATTTATTTATTTTTGGCTGCATTGGGTCTTCGTTGCTGTGTGCGGGCTTTCTCTAGTTGTGGTGAGCGGGGGCTACTCTTCATTGAGCTGCACGGGCTTCTTGCAGCGGCTTCTCATTGTGGAGCACGGGCTCTAGGTGCGCGGGCTTCAGTAGTTGTGGCTCTTGGGCCCTAGAGCACAGGCTCAGTAGTTGTGGCGCATGGGCTTAGTTGCCCCGCGGCATGTGGTATCTTCCCGGAACAGGGCTCGAACCCATGTCCCCTCCATTGGCGGATTCTTAACCACTGTGCCACCAGGCAAGTCCCAATACTGAGGTTTAAATAGCTTTGAAAATAGGTTCCTCCATCTCTACATTGTTCTATGTGTGTGTTTTGATTTTTTTTTTTTTTTTTGCCGGGGGTGGGGGGTGTTTGTTTTTCAAAACTTTCTTTTTAAAGGAACTTCATAATGGTGTTTTATTTATTTATTTATTTATTTATTTTTGGGCTGTGTTGTTGGGTCTTTGTTTCTGTGCGAGGGCTTTCTCTAGTTGCGGCAAGCGGGGGCCACTCTTCATGGCGGTGCGCGGGCCTCTCACTGTCGCGGCCTCTCGTTGCGGAGCACAGGCTCCAGACGTGCAGGCTCAGTAGTTGTGGCTCATGGGCCTAGTTGCTCCGCGGCATGTGGGATCTTCCCAGACCAGGGCTCGAACCTGTGTCCCCTGCATTGGCAGGCAGATTCTCAACCACTGCGCCACCAGGGAAGCCCATAACAGTGGTTTTTTATTAACAGTCTTATAAAGTAGAATAATGTTTAATTGATTGTTGCCAAAAGTAAGATGCAAAAAGTATCATAGAAGCATGTTGACAATTAGGAAGTAAATTTCATGCGTGTGTGTGTTACACTAATTGCTGAAAATTCTTAAGTCTCTGTATCAGTAACAGCACTTGCCTTCAGGTTCTCTCCTTCATCTACTACCTTGGCCAATTGATAACTTGTATAACAGTGCAGTCATTTTGCTTTTCTGGAGAAGGTCATTCATGACCACTGTGTATTTCTCTGAATGCTAGCCAGCTGAAAAGGGCATGCAGAGTCTCTCTTGACCTAGAATCAACTATGCAGACACTGTCATTCTATATAAACCTTTATTGTAAAAATCCATTCATAAGAGCACTGTCTCAAGTGTTGGGGATCCTGCCTGTCATCTGTTTCTCTACATTATTCTCCTTTCATCACTGCCGTAGCCCTGAGAGATACACAGAAAAATGAATAGTACGTTCAATACTTTATTTCTTCCAGGATCAAACTGTCATTGTTGGTGCAGATGAGAGGTAATATATTATCTCTCAGACATGTGAATCTAAACATGGATGGACACAAATGAAAAAATGATTTAGTAACCAGCTTACAGTATCCTATTGAATATTTATTGAAACCCTACTTTATGTAGGGTCCTATGCTAGGCTCTATTTCTAAAGTTGACTTTTAAACAGCTTTCAACAAGCTTAGAGTCTAGTTGGAAGATTAGACATGAAGAGATACTATAATATGCTAAATCTCAAAAGAGGGGCTTGAGCAAAGCCATGCTGCTTCTGAGGTAAGAGGTTATTTCTACTTGAGGAGGTAGGGTTGGAGGTCAGGAGTGATTTCCTGAAGGAAGTGACATTTGGAAAGCATCTTTCAGGAAGTATAGGGCAGAGCCGTAGTGGGTTTGGAGAAAAGCACTTTTCTGTCTGTGAATAAAGTATTAGCTAGACTATGTGGTCAGAGCAGAGTGGTTTGGTTTGGGCAGGAGCATAGTGTGAGTGAGAACACAAAGTGTGAAATAAGATTGGATCTTAACAAGGCTTGGAGTGGTGACTAGACTGCAGGTTCAACAGCAGGCAAATGACCAAAAACTGTTATTTAACAGAAATAGCACAGATACACTTCTCAGGAAGAAGCTATAACGCTCTGGAAATTGTGTATGTATGTATTTTACAAAGGAAGAATTATAAACCGTGACTATAAATTTACATGTACTAACTTTTCACTATACTTTTCTTATGCATAATAATAATTTAAACCTTTATCTCTATGATTTATAGAACGTTTTCAGTCAGATTATTTTTTAAAAATTGAGGTATAATTGACATATATTAGTTTCACATGTACAGCATAATGATTCAATATTTATATATATTGCAAAATAATCACCACAAGTCTAGTTAACATCTGTCACCGTACAGGTAAAGATTGTTTTTCTTGTGATGAGAACTTTTAAGGGCTCCTCTCTTAGCAACTTCCAAATATACAATACAGTATTGCTAACTATAGTCGTCATGCTGTACGTTACATCCCCATGACTTATTTATCTTATAACTAGAAGTTTGTACCTTTTGGCCACCTTTACCCATTTCGCCCACTCTCCACCCCTGCCTGTCACACCCACCAGTCTGTTCTCTGTATCCAAGAGCTTGGTTTATTTTTGTTTTCTGCATTTTTGATTCCATATATAAGTGAGATCATACGGTATTTGTCATTCTCTTTGTGACTTATTTCACTAAGCATAATACCCTTTAGGTCCATCCATGTTGTCACAAATGGCAGTATTTCGGGTTTTTCTTCTTTGATGGCTGAGTAATATTCCATTATGTGTGTATGGATATATATACCATATCTTTATCCATTCATCCACTAATGGACACAGATTGTTTCCATATCTTGGCTATTCTAAATAATGCTGCAGTGAACATGGGGATACGTTATATCTTTTTCCAGATTGTTTTGATGACTGAGAAGAAAAGTCTTTTGTTTGTTTTCTTTCCACAAACAGTGAGAAATCCCTTCTTTTTTTGTCGCTTCCTGGGAATGTTTTTGTTTTCAGTTTTGTTGTTTGTTCGTTTTTAATATACACGATGATATGTTTGCCTGATAGATAAAAGGACAAGTTAATTCTCTCTTCAGTGCATATTTTGGAATTTAAAATTCGCAACTACTGTATTTCAGAAGTGCCTGTGATAGTGGTTCTATCAATTAAAGCAAAGACTCTTGACCTGGAGGCATGGATGTATCTCAGAAGTTTTATATTAATTACTTACATAGTTGCCTGGCTCACATTTGGCTTTTAATAAATGATCGCTTTTTTCTCATTTTAATGCTATTTCTAGCAATCTGCAGAGAGATCGTATCAAATTGGTGGAAGTAGGGGGAAAAAAACCTCAACGTATAGAGTTTATGTAGCACTTTTTTTTTTTAAACTGGGAGTTTAGATCTTGAACAGTGGAAAAATTGTTTTGATTTGAGTGTTTTTCTCCTTATGTGGACTGTGCTAATCAAAGCTAACATTTTTGTCACTTTTTGCATCATTTTTAGTTTCAGCTCAGGCTCCAAACTCTGCCATCACAGCTCAGACTGGAGTTGGGGTGGCGTCCACCGTCCACCTGAACCCCATGCAGTTGATGACAGTGGATGCATCCCACGCTCGACATATCCAAGGGATCCAGCCAGCGCCCATCAGTACACAGGGGATCCAGCCAGCTCCCATTGGGACCCCAGGGATCCAGCCAGCCCCCATAGGCACACAGGGAATTCACTCAGCAACCCCAATCAGCACCCAAGGACTTCAGCCTGCACCAATAGGGACCCAACAGCCTCAGCCTGAAGGAAAGACTTCAGGTAATTTTAATTTTTTACATGGAAGTTGGTGTGGAGGGAAAAGGTACACAGGGTTTGAATCATGATTCTGCTACTTGCTGGCCTTGTGGTTTCAAGTAAGCTCGCTAGGCCTTAATTTTCTCTTTGTAACATGAGTTGCTTAGAACTTACCTGTCAGGGTCTTTGTAAGCATTAGAAACTACGTACATAAACAGTCTAACATGCATTTGCACATGGGGAGAAGTGGTCTAAAAGAGCTCTTAGCTGAGAGAGTACATTCACCTTATAAGACTAGTGTTCTCATTCCATTTCAAGATTTTCTTTTTCTTTTTTCTTTTTTGGTCGTGCTGCGCGGCTTGCGGGATCTTAGTTCCCTGACCGGGGATTGAACCTGGGCCCTGGCAGTGGAAGTGCGGAGTCCTAAGCACTGGACCACCAGGGAATTCCCTAAGATTTTTTTTGGAGTTGTTTGTAAAGCTGTAAAGATAGACTGGAATGTTGGTACCATTATTAGGAATTGAGAGGTGGTGGTATTTCACCAAAAAACTGTAGCAGAACATTTCTTGCAGTATACTATATATTTTATGTATCTTATCTCACTTATTAGTAATTATGACTGTAGAGCAGAGAAAAGAGGTTCTTAATGGTGCATCAGTAGACTTTGTAACCTCTCCCACTTTGCCATCTGCTTTTGTCCTTATCCCTCATCTTCTTGACATTGGACAGTCCTAACATGGATACTCTTGATTGTGGTGGTCTGATCGTTGTTCTTTGTCTTATGTGACATTTTAGTAACGTTACTTCCGTTTCCTTCTCCTCATTGCTCTTTCCTGTCCTCCAGCAGTGGTGTTGGCAGATGGAGCCACAATTGTAGCCAACCCTATTAGCAACCCATTCAGTGCTGCTCCGGCAGCAACAACTGTGGTGCAGACTCACAGCCAGAGTGCGAGCACCAACGCTCCAGCCCAGGGCTCGTCCCCACGGCCAAGTATACTCCGGAAGAAACCTGCCACAGATGGGTGAGTAGACCCAGAAGTGCCAAATGACACCTCTACTTCTGGATATAATTGGTGTAAGCAGTAGGCAGTAATCCAGTGCTGATAGCAAACTCAATTTCCTCCAAGATAACTTGACCGCCGGGTTATTCAGTAGAGCCTTGCCAAGCTCAGACTGCAGGATGGTAAGAATCCAGGAGTCAGTTGGGTGTCAGTTTGTAAGCATGTGTTGCGTATTACGTACTTTTAGGAGTTCTCTCTGGTTCTGAGAGTTTAATCCTAGAACCCCTAAAGTAGCTTGAACGGAACTCTTCAGGCTTGTGTAGCTAGGCACAGTAATGTGTGCTGTGTGTTTTTTCCTCATTGTCCTAAATGAATTGTTGCTCGGGGCAAACAGTTTCCCAAGTGTATTAAGGGTCATATTTAGTAGCAAATAGTGTTCTGTGTTGTCATATAAGCTTCTGAGTTGGTGGGTCATAGGTGGGAAGGTATGTGCTCTGCCATAACAGAGACCAGAGTCTCTGTCTTAATAGTAAGTCCATGACACAGTAACCATATCAATGAAAACACAAGGCAGAGCTTGTAGTTAAGATGGCAGATGGAATATGCACTTCTAAATTTCTCTTCCTCTCAAAACCCTACAGAACTTTTAGTAAAGAGGCTTTTTAAAAAGATTGTAGGGAATTTCCTGGTGGCCCAGTGATTAGGACGCCACGCTTTCACTGCCAAGGGCGCACGTTCCATCTCTGGTTGGGGAACTAAGATCCCACAAGCCACACGGTACGGCCAAAAATAAGTAAGTGGATAAGTAAATAAATAAATATTTTTTTAAAAAAAGATTATAAACCCACAGGGATGGGGAGAATAGGAGAAGACACAACAGCAACACGACTTTGAAGCTGGAAAGCAAATAGGCAAGTGCTCACTCGCTCCCTTAGCTGTGAAAAAGGTGAACATTAAGTCTGCAGAGAAGAACGCTGAGAACCATCCTTGTTTAAATTGTGAATCTCCAAAAGGACCAGGAGCAGGAAGAACTGGGGGTAAAAGGCTGGGCTGAAATCTGTCTGAAAAGCGGTTAGAGCTCTGCCTTTCCTTCTCTACCCACACTGTTGGGTGCACTGCCCCTCCTCTCTAACCCCAGTGAACTCTGTAGATGGTCCACTGGGATTAGCCAGCACATTGAAGGGCATGGTGCTGGCTAAAACGGATTAGGTGACCAAGCCTGTGTGGAGTGCTGAGACTTCTCCCTCGTGGCTGACACGACCCTGGCAGTTGAATTTAACTCTGTTGGCAGAAAGTGAGAAGATGGCTGTACTCTCCTTCTAGGGCCCATTCCAGCCCGAGGGGAAAGAGCTAAGGATACCGACAGTAGGGGTATAAGGACACTCAGGACAGGGCTCTGATTGCCCTTAAAGTAAACAAGCCCTGCCACAAGCTCAGAGCTTCCAACCAGCTTTTTAGTCCCCCCACTCCTCATCATGAGCGTGCAGCCAAGCATATCAGGTATCTGAGGGTTCTTCTAACAATGCAAGATAGAAGCCACAGTGAACACACTGAAAAAAGCAGCTTGGAAGATGCAGAGGCTAGGCAAGGAGAATAAAACTAAAAACAAAACATAAGAACACATGAACAGAGACAGACACTGTCAGTACCATCTCCCAAGGACAAAAGAAAACCGCATCCATGAAACAGGAAGGCCGTGCTCCAGGGAAGGAACACTCCGAGAACAAGAATGTGTCCAGAAATCAAAAAGTCAGTAGGGAGCTTGAGAAGTAAAACTGAGGAGACCTCTCAAAAGTAGAGCAAAGAGAGAGAGAGAGAAGGAGAGAAAAGACCAAAAACTTAAAGAACCAGTTCAGGAGATCCTGCCTCCAAGTGATGGGGTTCCAGCAAGACAGATGAGACAAGAGGAGAGGGATGACTTAAAAATAATTCATAGGAAATCACCGGAACCGAAGGGTAGGAGTTTCCTGATTTAACGAACCATGAAATGCTCGGTACAGTAGATGGCAATGGATGCAAACTGGCACCAAGATAAAATGTTTTGAAATTTCACAGCACTGGACAAAATGAGATCTGCCCCTTCTCCCATGCTTCGTCACCTCCAAAGTCCCTTCTGCTGTGCCCTCTGAGATCGTCTGTCATCATCTGAGTCCCCTGTGGCCTGACCTCTTCTCTGAGCATGGCTTCTTGCTTTAATTGGAACCTGGCTCTTCTTTGGGGTCTCGACTTCCTCGACTCTCCCCAGGGTGGTGGCTGTCTGTCCCTCCCCATTCCTTCCTGTCACTGGGCCTGGGGGTGGGGTAGCTGTCCTCTTTGGGCCTCACTGCCACTTTCAGGCCCGTCCTTCTCAACAGCAGACATGCTTCCTGGTCTGTATTTAGATTTCATAAAATTCGCAATTGAAAAAGTAGTTTCACATAGCCAGGTTAATCCAGACACACTGAAAAGTTTTCCAGTAACTGAATCAAATACCGTTTTTAAATTCAAATTAGTTTAAATGAAATATTGTTAAAAATCTTGCTCATCAGTTGCACTTGTCACCTTTCAAGTGCTTAGTAGCCCCATGTGGCTGGTGGCTACCTTGTGGGACAGATTCAGGTTTGATTTGGGGTCTGTGTTTGTCCTTCAGAAGGTACATAGTGTCTGGCTGTGTCATACCGTCTTCAACTTTAATGTAAACAGAAATGATTTCCCAGCTCTCTGGCCTCTCAGTTGCTTGAACGCATCCTCTGCACCCGCCCTCCCTCAGCAGGGCACACCCATGAGTGCTAGCACTCCACGGCACAAAAGCCCAGCAGCTTTTTCTGTACCCTAGGGCCCCACAGCCCGCCTCTCTTTCCATGTCCCTGGCAGCGACTCCCAGCCAGACCCAGCTGGGAGCCTTCAGTCTGTTGGTCCTTACCACCCTTTCACTTTTCCTCACTGCCTTTCCTGGCCTCGTTGTCTGCTCTCCCTGGTTCAGAGTCTGTGGTCCGTTGGAGTCATTTCCTTGCCTACAGCCTCAGCTTCCCTGTCCTCCTCTTCACTTTGTCAAAATCAGAGTTAAAATCCAACGTTCTGCCTAAGTTGTGTTGTGCCGCTTGCCTGCGTGCAGCAGAGTGTCGCCTCGTCCTGCTTAACCTCACACACCTCCCCTGGGACCTCACAGCGGGCCAGCACAGTCTGCCGGCCTTGACCATTCCTCCAGACACCCGTGTACCTCTGCTGCTTTCCAGACTTCCACGCCTCCTCTCCCACATTCACTTGTAGCTAATGAATGTGCCGCCTGCTTTTTTCTTTCTGCTATTTTCTTGGGAAAATGGAAACAAGCAAAAGAGAAGTTCACAAACTAGCTATCACATACTTACCTGGCTGCCTGTCTCCTGCTCCGCCTCCATCACTCAGTGGCGGGCTCAGCACTCAGAGGTGAGCTCTGGGGGCATCTCTCCAAAGCACCTGATTGCAGCCTGTCTCACCTCCGTGAGAACAGTGCCCCAGCTCTTCTGCCTCTCTCCTCCATCGGTTTTTTCTTGTTAGTGGATCCTTCACATGAAAAAGTATAAACTTGTTGTCATTTCTTCCACTTTGCTCCGCTCTCTAACCCATTTTTTTGCTCCTGTTTGCAATGAAAATGAAGGCGTTGTCTCTATTTGCTAGCTCCACTTCTTCCAGTCTCTCTTTCTTTCAGCACTTTCACTGAAGTGTAGAAAACTGCACAGATAATGTATGTACAGTGTAATGAGTTAGCACAAACGTATAACTGCTGTATCAGTCAAGAAACAGAACATTACCAGCACTTTCTCCCAAAGATTACTAACCAGTTTTTCTTTTTACCCTGTGGATTTGTTTTGCCTCTTTTTGAGCTCCCATAGAATCATATACATTTTTTGTGTGAGTCCGTCTTCTTTCACTTGGTTTTGGGAGATTCATCCATGTTACTGCATATAATTGTAACTTTTCTTATGGTTCTATAAAATGCCCTTGTCTGAGAATACCATCGTTTAACCATGGTTATTTGGGTTATTTCCAGTTTAGGGCCATAATGTTACCCCAAACATCTTTGTGCATCACCTTTGATGCATCCATAAATGCAGTGCTGTTATGCACCTCGGAGGGGATTTGCTGGGATGTGGGCTGTGCTCGTTTTCAGCTCCAGCAGGTAACGCCAGCAGTTTGTCCAGGTGTCTGTACCCATTTACACTCTCACCAGCAGTGGGGTCCTCGCCTTCATCATCATCGACGCTTGTTATTTGGCACTCTTTTTTAAGTTTGGTCATTCTGTGGGTTTATAGTAGTGTATCTCTTTAGGGGTTTGGAGGGCTTGTTTGTACTGAGGGATGGGGGGTTGAGTGGTCTTGCTTTTTTGTTTATTTCTTACTTTTTATTGTGGAAGGTTTAAACATACAAATTTGAACATCTGAATTTATACCCATCATTCAACTTCAGTTATTAACTTATCAGTTCGTGTTTTATCTGTATGCCTATCCACCACCTCCCACCATATTATTTTGAAGCAAATCATAGGGAACACGTCATTTTGTTTGTATATATTTGTATATATTTCAGCATGTGTTTATTGAAATACGTACTATAAAAAATGTAACAACCCCATAATGTTATCAAATATTTAGTCATTGTTCAAACTTCCAGTGATCTCAAATGTCACAAATTTTGTTTTGTTTTATATTATTTATTTGAGTCTGTATTCTGATAAGGTACACACATTACGATTGGTCGATATGTCTATTAAGACTCTTCTAATATATGTTACCTCCATTTCTTTTTTCCTTACAGTTTGTGTGTTGAAGAAACTTGGTCTTTTGTCCTGTAGAGTTTTCCTCTCCCCTCCCAACTCTCTCCCTGACTTTGTCGATTGCATCCCCATTCTGTTAGTTCCCTAGGGCTGCTATAACAAATTACCACAAGTTTGGTGGCTTAAAACAACAAAAGTTTATTCACACAGTTCTGATGACTAGAAGTCTGAAATCAACACGTCAGCAGGGTTGGTTCCTTCTGAACACTCTTGGAGGATCCACTCCATGCCTTTCTTCCAGCTTCTGGTGGCTGTTGGCAGTCCTTTGTGTTGCTTGGCCTGTGGATGCGTCACTCCAGTCTCTGCTTCCATATCCACATGGCCTTCCCTCTGTGTCTGTGTGTCTCAAATCTCCCTCTCCTTTCTGTTAAAAGGATACCCATCATTGAATTTAGGACCTACCCTAAGTCTAGAATGATCTTATCTACTTAATTACATTTGCAAAGACCCTATTTTTTTTACATTCACAAGTACCAGGGATTAGGACTCGGATGGATCATGTTAGGGAACACAATTCAACCCACTACCCCCATTGCCTAGTTTCACTTGTTATTTTCTCCTCCACATTTTCTCTAAGTTGTTGCTTGAATCTAAAGGCTTGGTTAAATTCACTTTTTCTCCCCTTTTGGCAAGACTCCTTCATAAGTTGGTGGTTTAGTCTTTTTATCAGGAGAAGTATGCTGTGTGGAAGTCAACCTTTTTGAGATGTTAGCAGTCTTATGATCAGTGTCTGCATCCATTCATGATTTGGCATTGCAAAGTGGAATGTTCTAGCCATTTTGTCTCAGACCGACTCTTCTAGCATTTGCTTGCACCACTCTGCCAAAACTAAGCGTGTCAAGATCACTTATGACTTCCACATTGCTAAGCTCCAGTAGTTAGTTGTCAGTCGGAGCCACGCGTGGCCTCTCTACTGTGTGACACAGTTGATCACAGGCTACCTTGATCAACTGTTTTCACTCAGTTCCTCAGGTCAATATAAATACATAGGTACAATAATGATTATAACTGCTAAACAGATTTAAATTTTATTTTATTTTTTAAATTTTTTATTATTTATGTTTTCTATATTTATATATTTATTTTTGGCTGCGTTGGGTCTTCATTGCTGTAGGTGTGGGCTTTCTCTAGTTGTGGTGAGGGGGGCTACTCTTAGTTGCAGTGCACGGCCCTCTCATTGCGGTGGCTTCTCTTGTTGCAGAGCACGGGCTCTAGGTGCAAGGGCATCAGTAGTTGTGGCGTGTGGGCTCAGTAGTTGTGGCGCATGGGCTTAGCTGCTCCGCGGCATGGGGGATCTTCCCTGACCAGGGATTGAACCCATGTCCCCTGCATTGGCAGGCGGATTCTTAACCACTGCGCCACCAGGGAAGTCCCTAAATTTTAATATTAAGTACAAAGGAGATGTGTAGGTAGAAGGTAGAAGAAACAGGTAAAAGAGTCGCAATGGTTGCTTCCTGAAGAGAGACGGGCAGGAAGCGGGGAGGCAGGGGGAAGGGATCTGCTGTATGTTATTAAAAGCATTTTAGTACTATTTGGTTTTTTAAATAATCTGCCTTCATTACTTTGATAAAATTTGAAAATCCATTAAAAAATTCCTAGCCATAGGTACACTTAGCAAATGTGTAGCTCTTGTCCTTTAATGCCATCTGGGTTTGTCTCTTCACTCTTTCAGAATGGCAGTTCGGAAAACCCTCATTCCTCCTCAGCCTCCTGAAGTGGCTAGCCCTCGAGTGGAGAGCTCTATGCGGAGTACGTCTGGGTCGCCTAGGCCTGCAGGGTGAGCACATCATTGAGGACAGAAAAGTCTAATACATGTCGCGGACTTCACGTCATTTGCCTCTAAAAAGAACCACTAGTGTGTGCATCTGAAAGAACCACTTTCTAGCTATGAGATCTGGACACGTTTCTCAACCTCTCTGATCCTTATTTACCTCATTTATGAAATGGGCATACTTATAACACCTGCCTCATAGGCTCCTTGTGTATTTAAACCACTGTGAACAGAGCCTGCCTCATAGTGAACACCCAGTTATTGTTGCTATCGAAAATGGCATCATGACAATAGTTAATACATTCTGTTTTCTTTACTCTTTATCTCCTTAATTCTAAAAGTAATATTTTGGAAAAGAAAATGAGACAATATAAAAATATTTAAGGTATAAAGAGAAAATCGTCCTATTCTCCACCCCCCTCTCCAGTCCCACTCCCCACAGTAATATTGATTGGTTAAAGTTTTGTTAAGCATCTTTCCACGTCTTTTTCTACATACACGTGTAGATAGGTTGATAGATTCTTAAAAACAGGATTTTGTTGATTGTTTTATATACTGCATTTTATACTTATATCCGTAATAGCTTACCATGTTAATATATTTAGATCTACTTCTTCATAAAGCTTCAAAAAAAAATTTATGAATGCCATGTGTGTGCCAAGTATCATTTTAGAATCTGGGGATATAAGAGTGACTGAAATAAAGTGTCCATTCTCCTTAAGCTTGCTATCTAGTGAGTGTAGAGAAATAATAAATATGTGAAGAAAAAGAAAACAGTGTAAACAGAATATAAGGGATGGGAGGAAGGGGTGGTGACTTATAGAAAGACCTCTCTGAGCAGAGGCTTTAAGAGCATGGAGGAATAAGCCACATGCTCCCTGATGTCAGACTGTGTCAGGCAGAGGAAAGAGCAGGGACTAAGACTTTGAGGCAGGAGTATTTGCAGTCACCACTTTGTGCATTAGTGCAGGAATGTGCAAATAACCACGTAAACGGAAACTGTGCATGGTTATTTATAATTGTTCTGTGACCTTAAAAACATTTGTGAAAGTATCAAAAATTCTCTTAACTGTCAGTTAAAATACATAGGGAAATGAAAAACATAGTAAAACTAAAATTTACTTAGTACACTGGAATTTGAACATCAGAAGCGCTAAGAATTAAAGTATTTTATTTCTTTCTAAAAGCTAATGAAGTGTGAATTCCCTGGCGGTCCAGGGGTTAGGGCTCCACGCTTTCACTGCTGAGGGCCCAGGTTCAAACCCTGGTCGGGAACTAAGATCCCACAAGCTGTGAAGCATAGCCAAAAGAAAAAGAAAAAATAAATAAAAAAATAAAAGCTAATCAAGAGTACAGTTGGCCCTCTGTATCTAAGGGTTCCACATCTCAAGCATCCACAGGTATCCATGGATTTTGGTATCCGCGGGGGTGGATATTAAGGGACGACTGTAGTTGGAACGGTGCTTCCCTTATTCACATTGAATAACTTATGATACAGAGAGCAAGAGTCCTTCTATGCTTTGGTGAATTGTCATACTCCTTTCTAAGTTTGGGTCTGCCCTGACATTTTATCCTGTCTTTTTTTTCTTTTGGCTGCATTGGGTCTTCGTTACTGTGAGCGCGGGCTTCAGTAGTTGTGGCATGTGGGCTCAGTAGTTGTGGCGCACAGGCTTAGTTGCTCCACGACGTGTGGGATCTTCCCGGACCAGGGATCGAACCCGTGTCCCCTGCATTGGCAGGCGGATTTTTTTTTTAAAGAATTTATGCATTTATTTATTTATTTATTATTTTTTGGCTGTGTTGGGTCTTTGTTGCTGTGCGCAGGCTTTCTGTAGTTGCAGCGAGTGGGGGCTACTCTTCGTTGTGGTGTACGGGTTTCTCATTGCAGTGGCTTCTCTTGTTGCGGAGCACGGGCTCTAGGTGCGCGGGCTTCAGTAGTTGTGGCACACGGGACTCAGTAGTTGTGGTGCATGGGCTTAGTTGCTCCGCGGCCTGTGGGGTCTTCCCGGACCAGGGCTCAAACCCTTGTCCCCTGCATTGGCAGGTGGATTCTTAACCCCTATGCCACCAGGGAAGTCCGGCAGGCGGATTCTTAACCACTGCGCCACCAGGGAAGTCCCTATCCTTTGTCTTTTCAGTGTTGTAAATTATTTCCAGAAGTTCCTTAATGTGAGGTTGTTGCCAGCATCACTCCCAGGGACATCTTTATCCTTTTATCAAACCATCTGCCTTAACTAATCCTTGGAATCTGGGTGCACGTTCCACAGCAGCATCTTTATCTGTGCTCGCAGCTTCACCAGATAGCTTACATTAATCAAATTAATGCTGACTGCTGAAAAAATGAATCCAGCCTTTATTGGCTGTAAAAGGTTTTGGTTTTTTTGGTTTTTTTAATCCTCCTTGTAATTTCCATCTTCTTTCAATGTGGCAGTTAATTCAACACTTTGGTCTGAGTGATTGGGTTGTTGTGGGGTTTTTTTTACAGTCTTCAATCCAAAATGGAAGTAAATACTCCGTTTCACTATAGTGGCTTACTGATCCTACTGCAGTTTCAACTAAAAGATGGTATGAAGTGACTTTACCACCTTTTTTATATTCATTGGACTTTCTCAGTGTGGTCCATGCCATAGCTTCGTACAAGCCTAGGTCTCATCCTAAATTATCTTTGCTGTTGCCATTTTCAGATCTTCTAATCACATCCCATTTTACTTCTAGATTTGTCACATTTTTTTCCTGCGTTTTCATCACTGTTGGCCAGTTCTCTTTCAGTCTTTCATTTTTGTAAAATTTCACCTGGGTTTATCACTAGGAAACTAGACAGCACAACTACACACTTTGCTGTCTGCATGAACTGAGCAGTAGATGTGCAGTCATCATCCAGTCAGCAACATCCTGCAGAAGAAGTGATGTGCGATGTGCATGTCTGTGAGTTACAGAGTGATTTGTGGACTGAAGAGCTAGTAGCAAAGGTTGCACTTTGTGAAGTTACTCACAATTAATAAATATACTCTAGTAACTGGAATTCGAACAGTGTTGGCGGGGGACTTGGGGAATACAGTTACACGTATGTATGTGAAAGTCACACATATCAGTGTTGTGCGAAGTAAGCACTGTCTGTGTATTAGGAATGAACAAGGAGCAGCAAGGGAGAGCAGCCTAGAACGAGGGGCAGGGTTGTACAAAATGGTTCAGAGATAACAATGAGACCCAGATTATGTATACAGGGCTTTGTGGGCCATTCAAAATCTTTTGGATTTTGTTTTGAGTGAGACAGGAGTGCCATCAGAGGGCTAAGGCATAGGAGTGACATGATTTGACTTATTTCTAAAAGGATTGCTCTGGCTGCTGTGCTGAGAATCAACTGCAAGAAGACAAGAGTGGAAGCAGTGAGACCAAGTAAGAGATGATAAAACCTTAGACTCTCTTAATGGCTTGGACCAGCATGGAGGTAGTAAATGTCTTCAGAAGAGTTCAGGTTCGCAATATGTATTGAAGGTACAGCTGTCGGAATTTTCTAACTGAGTGGAGAGAAAGGGAAGGAGGCAATGATAGCTACCAATTTTTGCCTGAGCAACTACAGATAAGGAATTACCCTTTCTGAAGTGAGAAATAGCAAGGGGGAAATCAGGAGTTTACTTTTAGATATTTTAGTTTGAGATATCCAAGTGGTTAAACACACCCAAGTGGAGATGTCACGTGCATAGCTGGATATATATTTCTGAAGTATGTACAATTCTGGAATTGAAGATGGAGGTCCATGCTGATGATTAAGATTTGGGAATTAAAGCAGGTACCGGCATACCTTGTTTTGTGGCGCTTCACAGATACTGCATTTTTTACAAATTGCAGGTTTATGGCAACCCTACATCAAGCAACTCTATCAGTACCTTTTTTTTTTTTTTTTTTTTTTCAGCATTTGCTTACTTTGTGTCTCTATGTCACATTTTGGTAATTCTCACCGTATTTCAAACTTTTTTGTTATTGTTATATCCGCTATAGTGATCTGTAATCAGTGATTTCTGATGTCACTGCTGTGAGTCCCTGAAGGCTCAGATGACGGTTAGCTTTTTATAGCAAAAAAATATTTTTTACAATTAAGGCATGTATATTGTGTTTTTTTAGGCATAATGCTGTTGCACACTTAATAGACTACAGTATAGTGTAAACATAACTTTTACATACACTGAGCGACCAAAAAATTTGTGTGACTCGCTTTATTACGATATTCATTTTATTGCAGTGGTCTGGAGCCAAGCCTGCATTATCTCTGAGGTATGTTGTATGTATGCTTTAACACCATGAGAGTGGAAAAGCTCCCATTGACAGTGAGTATAAATAGAGAAGTGGTACAAGGACCACACCTTAGGACATAACCATCTTTAGAGGTCAGGAAAGTGCAAAGCCAGAAAAGGAGACTGTATTCCTGTACTGTGTGATGTTCCCAGATAGGCTGGTGCCATAATTAAGTCCTCAGTTAATGAACATTTAAGTTATTTCCATTTATCACTGTAATAAACATTACTACAGTGAATCTCATTATCTATCATTGAGCCTCGTTGCAAACATTTCTCAGGGATAGATTTCTGGAAGTAGCATTGATGGGTCAAAGTAAACGTGCAGTTTAAATTCTGATTTCCAATCACTCTACCTTTTTACGTCCCATTTCCTGCACACCAGATATTAAATTTTGCAAACGTAATACACTTATTTTCAGTTGTTTAAGATTTTTTTTTTAAAACAAAGCAGCATATGGAGTTACTTTTAAAGTGGTAGAAAAAAAGTAGTTCATGAAGGTGAAGAGCACACTGTGATGTATCAATACAAAAGTTTATCCCTTGTGAGCAAAATGTGCAGAAACTTGGGTGAGGAGGGGCTGTTGCAGACTCTTTCCTGGGCTTAGTATGGTTCAGAGAAGTTGTGGGGTGGGCCCCACACAGGCACCCAGGCTGGCCTTTATTTGCAGTTGGCAGTCTGTTTCTGTGGCACCTGAAAGAAGAGAGTATTTGGATTGTGAAAAACAACCAGCTGAAAGAGCAGTTTTCCTACCCTCCCACGCCCAAGGAGTCTCACGTAAATGGCTGTTTCTTGGAATAGCCCAACTCATTTACCGACGAGTAATAACAGAAGGATTGATGGGAAAATAAGTTTAAAAAGTAGGAAAAAAGCAACAAAATATACTAGTTGGTTCACTGAGAACACGCACCAGAAAAACATTTACAGGGGACAGATGAAATTTATAACAGAATACTTGACTGTGAATAGAAATTACTTAACAAAATAGCCACCACTTTTATGAAACATAACACAAGGATGAAATAACAAAGACTCCCAAGAATAAACGAGAAAACATAAAGAGATGACACATGAGTGGACAGAATTCAGTAAAGATCTAGAAGAAACCATCACAGAATGAAGTACAGTTAAAACAGAAAACAGTGTAGGCATAGAGGATGGAAATGAAAAAAGTAAACAAAAATTTTAAAAGAAACAAAACGAAAACCATACAGAACACGCTGTGATACAAGTAAGATCAAACATATACATGTCAACGTCTCTGAAATCAATATATAACTTTAAATTGACTGCATGTTAATATCCTATCATTAAATAATGTATTTTTAAGTTGTTCACAAAATATTGGTGTATTGTATGGTGTTGGCAACTTAGATTCAATGAAATACTGAAATAGAGTGGTGTTGTGTAGAGATGGTAGTGGGTAGAGTGCAGTTGCTGAGTTGCATTGTACATGTATATTTTTAGTTTTATAAGAAACCTCCAGGGCTTCCCTGGTGGCGCAGTGGTTGGGAGTCTGCCTGCGAATGCAGGGGACACGGGTTCGTGCCCCGGTCTGGGAGGATCCCACATGCCGCGGAGCAACTAAGCCCGTGCGCTGCAGCTGCTGAGCCTGCGCTCTGGAGCCCGCGAGCCACAACTACTGAAGCCCCCGCGCCTAGAGCCGGTGCTCTGCAGCAAGAGAAGCCACCGCAATGGGAAGCCTGCACACTGCAGCGAAGAGTGGCCCCCACTCGCCACAGCTAGAGAGGGCCCGTGTGCAGCAACAAACACCCAACACAACCAAAAATAAAAATAAATAAATACATAAATGAATAAAAATAAATTTATAAAAAAAAAAAAAAAAGAAACCTCCAAACTGTTTTCCAGGGTAACTGGACCATTTAAAATTCATACCTGCAACATAGGAGATCCTTTTATTATACAACCCTGCTAAACTCATTTATTAGTGTTAGAAGGTTTTTTGTAGAAATAGCTACTCCACATTCTTTCCTGCACTTGGTATCATAGGGTATTATATTTTCACCATTCTGATATGTGTGTGGTCGTATATCATCAAAGCTTTCTTTGCATGTCTCTAATGGCTAATAGTGTTGAACATTTTCTTGTGTGCTTATTAGCCATCTGAATATTTTCTTTAGCAAATTGTTCATTATTCATGTGTTGTGCCCATTTTTAATGGGATTATTTGTTTTCTTAGTGTTGAGTTTACAGACTTCTTTATATTTTCTAAATATAACTCCTTTATTAGATACGTGTTTTGTTTTCATTTTTTTAACCATCTTAAGTGTATATTTCAGTGGTATTAAGCATATTCCCAGTGCTGTGCAACCAATCTCCAGATATTTTTCATCTTGCAAAACTGCAGCGGTATACCTGTTTTACAGCAACTCCCCATTGTCTCTCATTTCAGCCCCTGGAAACCACCATTCTGCTTTCTTTTTCAGTGAATTTGACTACTCTGGGTAGCGCATATAAATGGAGTCCTACAGTACGGTCACCCCTCGGTACCCTCTCGGGGCATTGGTTCCATGACCTGCGCCCCTGCATATATCAAAATCCGTGGAAGTTCAAGTCCCTTATATAAAATGGCATAGTATTTTCATGTAACCTACGCATCTCCAGATTACTTACAATACCTAATACAATGTAAATGCTGTGTAAATAGTAGCTAGCATGCACCAAGTTCAAGTTTTGCTTTTTGGAACTTTCTGGAATTTTTTGTCTCTAGATATTTTCCATTCACTGCTGGTTGAATCTGCAGATGTGGAGCCTGCGGGTATAGAGGGCCGACTGTATTTTTGTGATTGGCTTATTTTACTTAGCATAATATTCTCAGATATATGCAGTATGTGCTTTGCAGATATATTTTTCAGTCTCTGCCTTGTCTTTTCAGTCTCTCAAAATGGTCTTTAGCAAAGCAAAAGTTTTTAATTTTGATGAAGCCCGATTTATCAGTTTTTTGTGCTTTTGGTATCATACCTAAGAACTCCAGTCATAAAAGTTTTATAGTTTTACATTTTTACATTTAGATTTATGATCCTTGTTTAGTTCATTTTTGTATATGGTGTGAGGTTTTGGTCAATATTGAATTTTTTGCCTATATAAGTCCTGTTGCTTGGGGCCTTGAACTTGAGGGGTATTATCTTGTGTTGCTTTTGATATTCTAAATTTTCAGCAGTAGTATATAAATTTTCAGCAGCAGCAATATAAATCAGTAAAGCTTTACAGCTGTCAAATGAAATATTTTACTTAAAAAAAATGTTTGAGAAGAATTTGTAATGACATCGATGACTTCTTATAAAACTGAAAAAAGTAGAATATACATTTTTGAAGACTGTATTTGTAGCTACTTTAGATGTCTGGAGTATTTCTGGTAAAACATACTGGAATGTTGTGGTGACCCTGGGTAGAGGGCTGGGTGTTGGAAGTGGAGGGGAGTTATTCTCAATTTGTATTCTTTTCGATCTTTTCCATGTGCATGAGTTTCCTGTTTTATAAGAAGTAGGTTTACAAATGACATATGAAGTGTGAGTATAGTTGTTACTAAAAAAAAAAAAAAAACCTCCTAAGGCAACATACGCAGTAATGGAGGGAAAAATACACTAATGTAATGAAAATTGGTTGTCTTTCAGTGATGTGACTTTGATTTCTTTAAAATGTTCTTTTTTTTCCTAAGTTAATTTTATTACTGCCTATAAAAACGATGGGGATGGTTCTGAAACTTGAATTCCCTTTAAAAGTTACCTTAAAGTTCAACTTTTAAAATCAAGGAATAGAGTTTTAGTTGTGCTGTGTGTTGTACAAAAAGAATTGGACAAATATTCACCTTCTGAGATGATGCAGGTTAAGGCAATTTTTTGTGTTTGCTACCTCATCTTTGCTTTCGTGTTTCAGTGCCAAACCCAAGTCAGAGATCCACGTATCGATGGCCACTCCAGTCACTGTGTCTATGGAGACCATGTCCAATCAAAATAACGATCAGCCCACTGTTGCAGTCCCACCCACCGCTCAGCAGCCTCCACCAGCCATTCCGACTATGATTGCAGCAGCTAGCCCCCCGTCACAACCAGCGGTTGCCCTTCCAACCATTCCTGGAGCAGTTCCCGTCACTCCACCCATCACCACCATTGCCACTGCCCCTCCACCGCCAGTGGCTGTGGGCAGCAGTCTCTCCTCTGTTTTGGGCCCTCCTGTACCTGAGATAAAAGTTAAAGAAGAAGTGGAACCAGTGGACATCATGAGGCCAGTTTCTGGTAAGTTCATTCACAGTATACTCTTTGCTGGCAGTTGCTTCTTCCCCTTTTCCTAACTCTCCTCAGAGTCCAAACTCTTGTGTGACCCTCAGCCAGGAAGCCTGACACCTTGATGCCCATTTGAAATTTGTATTTCATTAGTTTTTAATAGATAGAAGAAAGCATTACGCTCCTTTTGAAAACTAAAACCATATTGCTGCCCTTTTGTAGTTAATTTTCTAACCAAAATCATGAAAAAGATTATTATTTCCCCAAGAATATCTTTAAACATAGCTTCTTGTATTCATTAAGAAAATATTGCCATGTAAAAGGGGTTCACAATACAATCATAGCTAAGTGCTGATTAGTTTACAGTGTATTCCCTGCCAGTTTTTGTTGCCTTGTGTATGCAATAAAGTAAGATTTGTGTTGTAGAAAGTAGTCTCTTAATAAATTTATTTGTGATTAGTAAAATCTCAAAACTACCATTACCCCCTCCCTCTTCTCAACTCTAAACTTCTAGTTTGTAGAAGGCAGGTCACTATAAAAGTTTTCTTTTTGTTTGTTTGGTTTTCTGTTATTTTAATAACTTATGTGGAATCTTATTTTTCCTGACTACAAAAGTAACATTCAGTGTATGAAATTTATAAAATACAGACAAAGCCAAAGTGGAAAACAAGTCAGTTTGTCCCATAGTTACCCAGTATTACTCTCTTACCATTTCGGCATGAAGGCCCCCATCTCCCATGCCATCTGTTCAGTTATGAGGTGTGGTCATGCTGTGTCTACAGTTTTTAAACCTCCTGTGTATTTATTTGCTTATTTATTTTCATTTTATTATGCCAGGAAATATCCTTCTATGGCACCCATATTTAGCCTCAGCACTTCAGTTGAAAGGTACTGTGGATAACCCTGGAAGGGAAAGGAAATGGTCTCACTTTTGCTGTTCATCTGCTCTTTCAACGTTCTGGATACTTCCTCTTAACCTCTCGGTACTAGGAAGTTGGCAGTAGTCCTTCCTCAAACTGTAAGGCTCTGCACCGGCCTTTGTCCTGTAGGGCTCGTCACCAGGCACTGATGATACAACCTTGTACAAAACAAGCACAACTCCATCCTGTTGGAGCTTACCTTCTAGCAAGGGCGACAGATGATAAAATGAAGTAGAGACAAAATATAAGGGAAAGTTAGGGCTGGAGCTGTGATTTTTAAGAACGTTTTAAAGGGAAGGCCTTACTGAGGAAATGATATTTGCGCAGAGACATTAAAGAGATGAAATGCTGGCCATGAGGATATCTGGAAAAAGATCATTTCAGACCAAGAGAGCAGTAAATGTAAAAGCCTGGTGTGCTCAAAGAATAGCAGAGGCAACAGTAGATGGAGCTCAGTAAGTGAGGGGAGCAGGATAGACAAATTCAGAGAAACAGGGTCAAGACTGTGAGAGCCTGTGGGCCACTGTAAGGCCTTCGGCTTTGCTGAGGGAGGTGGGAGCTATTAGAGGGTTCCGAGCAGAAGAGAGACTTGAGCTCACTTCCATTTTTAACAGACCACTCTGGCTGCTCTGTGGGAAAAAGACTGGGAACAAGGGTGGAATTAAGGAAGTGTGTTTAGAGGCTGCTGCGTTAATTGCAGGGACCAGTGAAGGTTTCAGCCAGGGTAGTAGCAGTACCAGTAGTATGAAGTGGTGAGAGTCTAGATATATTATTGAAGTAGAACTGAGAGGATTTCTTTATTAAGATGGAATGTTGTGTGTGAGGAAGGGCATCAGAGGCAGCTATAAAGTTTTTGGTCTTAGTGTATGGAAGCATAGCGTTGCTGGCAGCTGAGGTAGGGGAGGGTGCAGGGGGACTCCATTGTGTAGGGAGAGATGAGGAGTTAGTTTTTAATCTTATCCATTAAGTTAGATCTTAATGGATAAGATCATCTGAGGAATGAGCGCCGATAAAAAAACGGAAGCAGTTGTGAACTGAGCCGTGGGGCACTGCAGCATCTTGAGGAGGGAGAGGAGGCCGAAGCTAGCAAAGGGGAGACTAAGTGGAGGGGCCAGAGTGATCGGGACAAAGCATGGAGCATGAGGTCCTAGAAAGCCAGGACAAGGGTCACGACTGATGAGAGATCAAGTAAGGTAAGCACTGGGCAGGACCGTTGGATTTAGCAATACGAAGGTCATGCAGATCTTGAGAAGAGCAGTTTCCACGTCATGATATTGGCCACAGCATGATGGGGAGTGGGTTCAAGAGAAAGCTGGGAAATAACTATTAGAGACAGTGAGTATAAACAGCACTTGAAGAGTTTGTTATAAAGCGCTAGAAAAAAGAAGGGCAATATCTGAAGGGAAATGATGCCAGGGAGAAGTTACTTTTAAGACAGGACAAATGAGTTTTGTATGTTAATGGGAGTGATCCAATAGAGGGGAAAGAAGTGATGATGCAGGAAAAAGAGATGACTTCCTGGAGCGATGTCTGAGGAGGTGAGAGTGGGTGGGACCTATTGTGTATGTGAAGGAATCTGTGTCTGCTGAAATCACAGAGAGAAAGGAAGTGCCTGGTCACAATGCATGTAAGTGGGTATAGCTGGTGGGAATTTATGGACATTTCCTTCTGATTATTTCTGTGTTTTCCAGTAAGATAGAAAGCAGGGTCATAGCTGAGGGTCAGGGTGGTATAGGAGGTGTTGAGGGTGAATGGACTTGGCAGATGCGGGAGGATCGTCCAGCAGCAAGGGCCTGCTCGAGGCCAGCGAGCATGCTAACAGGACACCTGTGCCCGTTGCTGTGTGTTTTTCTCTGGCTACACTCAGCTGCACAGGTGCAAACTGGTTGGAGAGTTGGATTTAGCCTGTTGTGCTTTTTGCTCAGTGAGTACAATGAAGCAAAAGAAAGGACAATAAATGAATAAAGTGAATAAAATTGATGGGAGAATTAAAACCCAGTGATATGAGAGAGTGGACATTTGAGGGATGAGTGACAGCAAATAAGTGGTATGATTAATGGATAATAGTTCCTAATGGGGTCTAGGAATTGTTGGAGGTAAGTTACTAAGAGAAGTGACCTAGAAAGATAGTTGGGCTATCTTTGGGCTGGAAAGTCAGGTGCTAGAAATTGAGATGTGATGACAGAGTGAAGGGTATGACTGTTGAGAGTGGGTGGCTGAGGAAGGGTGGAGGGGAAGGATAGGCCAAGGATATATGGTATAGAAGAGTTGAGGAGAACTTTCTCATGCTTTGCGAGTCCCCAGGTACATGATCCATACAAGCCCAAACAAATGATGTTAACTTTGTACTAAGCATGCTGCTTATCTGGGGGCAGTGGACTGTGGTAGTCAAGTAGTCCAGGCTCCGAAGCCAGACTGCCTCTGTCAGCTCCCAGCTGTCCCACTTCCTACTAGTGTGATTTGTGCCACGTTTTCTCATCTTTAAATTGGGGCATAATATAATGCCTACTTACTCAGATTACTTTTAAGATTATATGAGTTAATGGGTTATCTCCTAGAAATCAATGCTCAAAGGCTTGAAAAACAGTGGCTTGAACATGTAAGGTTTTATTGTCTCCCTTGAAGCGAATCCTGAGGCAGACAGCCCAGGCATGGTATGTGGACTCCATAAAATCATTAGGGATCCAGGCTCCTATCACCCCTAGCATTTGACCCTCATGCTCTTGATTCAAGATAGCTGCCGGAACTCCAGCTATCCCATCTGAGTTCCAGGGTCACAGGAAGAAGACGAGTGGGTCATGCCTTCTTTCTTTTAAGGAAACTTCTTAGAAGTGCTACAGAGCACTTGTATTTTCATTTCAAAAGGCCACAATGAACTGTAAGGGAGACTAGTAAATATGGTCTTCCAGCCAAGTGACAGTGTGCCCATTTCAAAGTGAGGGGTGCTCGTGCTAAGGGAGGTGAAGATGTGCGGTATTAGAAAGCAGTTGGCAGCCTCTGCCACAGTTGGAGTGCTTAGCGTGGTGCTGGGCATGTCAGAGGACTCCATAAATGTTAGCTCTCTTTCCTGTCTTCCTCATCTTTCTCACTGATGGAAATCAAGTGACACTTTCCACTGTGTTTGGGCTCTCATGCATGTGTGCACCCTTTTTCCTATGACAGCAGTTCCCCCCCTGGCTACCAACAGTGTGTCTCCGTCTCTTGCATTGCTGGCTAACAACCTGTCCATGCCTACAAGTGACCTACCACCCGGTGCTTCGCCAAGGAAAAAGCCTCGGAAGCAGCAGCACGTGATTTCAACAGAAGAAGGGGATATGATGGAGACAAACAGCACTGATGATGAGAAGTCCACTGCCAAGAGTCTTCTGGTGAAGGCAGAGAAGCGCAAGTCTCCTCCCAAGGAGTATATCGGTAATGCTCACTTGAGCTAAATTTTGTCACGAGAAGCTTCCCACTTAAGTCAGGGGTCCATCCCTGAGGCTGTTTACATAGCCAGATTTCACTTACGGCTCACCTGCAGGAATTGTACCAGGAAGATTTTTGCAAATAGATAGTAAGCTATTTAATGTCTTCTTTTTCTTCTCTTTTGAATAGATGAAGAAGGTGTGAGGTATGTCCCAGTGCGTCCAAGACCTCCCATTACTTTGCTCCGTCACTATCGGAACCCCTGGAAAGCTGCATACCACCACTTTCAGCGGTACAGTGACGTCCGGGTCAAAGGTCAGTTTCCCCAGAAATGTTCGGTGTTAACACTTGCAATGGGTCTTTCACTCAGCTATATTGAAATCACAGTAGAATAGAAAAACAGAATCACAGTTTCCCAGTTTCAAAAAGAACCATAAGTTTTTGTTATAAAATCTCAAGACTTTATTGTTTAACTTAGACAGACTATACAGTTGAGCATAAAATTTGGAAAATTATCCTTTGCTTCAGAAAGCTATGTGTACTTTACTGGAAACACAGTCTAATGAATAAATGACAACATGTGTTGCCACTCCCCAGGTGGTCACAGATGACCTCTTCAGCCCTCAAAGTAGTTGAGGAAGAGCTATACTAGACTGTTATTGGACATGGTCCACAGTAGTTCCAGGATGCTCAGATATACATGTGTGATAAGCCCCAGGAAGTGTATTTTCCAAAAGACCTTTTGTTCTACATATGTGAAGCTCTTGGAATGGTCCAGTGCAAGCACTCAGTGAATGTTTTTGTGGTTTTGAACTTGAGAATAACATTCTCATAAACCCACTTATAATAAAAATGTCTGATAGTACTTTGCAAATATCTGCAAATATTTCTATGGATAGACTTCGTGTCATTAATCTCAAGTATAATCATTGCACAGAGAAGTGTAAGTTTTCAGGGAATTGGTCATATTTCCCATTCCCTCAAATAAACTTTACTTGGAAGCTTCCTTGAAGCCTCAAGATGAGTCTGAGTTGGATGGTACTGACTAATGCCTATCAGCAGGAGTGAAGGTCCTGACAGTTCACTATCTGAATGGAAGTACAGAGGTGGCTGCACTGCCCAGTTTTTCTTCCTCACAAGTACACCCTGAGGATTGAAAAGAGGGTGAGATTTCGAAAGAGAAATCAGAGAATGTTGGCCTTTGGTGGAAGCAGGATATGAGCCACCAAACATTTCTTCACACCACAGGAATTCCATATTGTAGCGGGAAAATATTTACAGTTTTCCCTGGTAACATTTTAAGCCATAAAAGATTTTTATTGCTTATTGGAACTCACTCTTCAAAAGCTATCTATCTCAAGAAAGATTATTTGACAGCTGAAAATGCTGATGATTCCTAAATCTTCTGTTTGGATATGTACATATTAATCACCTTGTGCCAAGTCTCTTGACTATTAAACTTTAATTGAACTGTTTTGCCTAAGCTTTAAAGTCATATTCATACAAAGAAATAAAGATGGAGTACTAAAAACAGGTAATTCACAGGGAGGAAAGAAAAGAGAAATAGGAGAATAAGAAGCACAGAAAACAAATAATAACATGGCAGGCTTAGCCTTACATATCAGTAATTACCTTAAATGTAAATAGTCTGAAAGTACCAATTAAAACACAGATGGGCAGAGAGGATTAAAAAAAAAGATCCAACTATATTATGTCTGTAAGAAACTTCAGATACAGTGAGTCAGTAGAGTGACAGTAAAAGGGTGGAAAAATATGTACAATGCAAAAACTAATCAAAAAACAAGAGTAGTTATAGTAATATCAAATAAAAGTAAACTTCAGAGGAAAGGAAATTACTAGAAATGAAAAAAGGCATTACATACTGATTAAAAATATATAGGCAACAAAAATCGAGAGCTTCAGAATATATGAAGCAAAAACAGCTGAAAGGAGTAGTAGGCAAATGTGCAGTCATAGTTAGAACTTCAACACCCTCTTCTCAGTAGTTGATAGAAGTACTTGATAGAAAATCAGCAAGGATATACAAGAAGTGAACACCACGAACCAACATCTAGTAGACATTGTAGGACACTCGAACTGCGGCAGAATACATATTCTCTCAAGTGTACACAGAACATATAAAGACAGACCATATTTAGGTTCATAAACCTCAACGAATTAGGGAGAATTGAAGTCATACAGAAAAATACAAAGTATCTTCATTGACCATAATGGAATCAAACTAGAAACCAGTGACAGATAAAACCTCCAAGCCATGGATTAAGCAAAACACTTCTAAATAATGGGTCAAAGAGGAAGTCTAAAGGGAAGTTTCTAAAAATACTTAAAACTGAATGAAAATAAAAACAACATACCAAAATATGTGGAAGGCAACTAAAGCAGTGCCAACAGGAAAATCTATAGCACTAAATGTTTATATCAAAACAGAGGAGGAAATATCTCAATCTCAGTTTCTACATCAAAAAACGAGAAAAAGAAGAACAACATAAACTCAAAGCAGGTACAAGGAAGAAAATAGTGAAGATAGCAGAAATCAGTGAAATTGAAAACAGAAAATAAAATGAAAAAGCTAATTCTTTAAAAGAAAAATCAATAAAATAAATCTCTAGCAAGACTGAAGAAGGTAGAAGAGAGAGAACGTAAATCATGAATATGAAGAAGGAAACAGGAGAGACAGCACTGCAAACATCTGCAGACAACAACCGTACACTTACTGCATATGCAAGCATGGCAACAAACAGTGCTTGACACATGATATTCTGTGTCAGAGATTAGCTCAAGATGGCAGAGTAGAAGGATGTGAGCTCAACCCTTCTTAAAAAAACACCAAAACCACAACTAACTGCTGAACAACCATCAACAACAAAAAAAAGCACTAGAACCTACCGAAAAAGGTAGCCTACATCCAAAGACGAAGAAGCCACAGTGAGATGGTAGGAGGGGCGCAATCGCTATAAAACCAAATCCCATACCCGCCAGGTGGGCAAGTCACAAACTGGAAAACAGTTATACCACAGATGTTCTCCCACAGGAGTGAAAGTTCTGAGCCCCACATCAGGCTTCCCAGCCTGGCAGTCTGACAACAGAAGGAGGAGCCCCCAGAGAATCTGGCTTTGAAAGCCAGCAGGGTTTGATTGCAGAAATTCCACAGGACTGGGAGAAACAGAAACTCCAATCTTGGAGGGTGCACACAAGGTCCCATGCACACCAGGACCCAGGGGTAAAAAGCAGTGACCCCATAAGAGACGGGCAGACCTACCTGCTAGTATTGGAGGGTCTCCTGCAGAGGTGGGGGATGGCCATGGCTCACTACAGGGACAATGACACCAGCAGCAGCAGTTCTGGGGAGTACTCATTGGCGTGAGCCCTCCCAGAGGCCACCATTAGCCCTACCCAACAGCCTGTAGGCTCCATGCTGGAACACCTCAGGCCAAATGACCAACAGGGCAGAACACAGCCCCACCCCTCAGCAGACACGCAGCTTAAAGTCTTCCTGAGCATGGCCCTACCCACCAGAGGAACAAGACCCAGCTCCACCCACCACTGGGCAGGAACCAGTCCCTCACATCAGGAAGCCTGCACAAGCCTAATCTAGCCTCATCCACCAGAGGGCAGACAGCAGAAGCAAGAACTACAATCCTGCAGCCTGCGGAATTGAAACCACAATTACAGAAAGTTAGACAAAATGAAACAGCAGAGGAATATGTCACAGATGAAAGAACAAGGTAAAAACCCCAGAAGAACAACTAAGTGAAGTAGAGATAGGCAACCTACCAGAAAAAGAATTCAAAATAATGATAACGAAGGTGAGCCAAGACCTCGGAGAAAGAATGGAGGCAGAGATCGAGAAGATGCAAGAAATGTTTAACAAAGACCCAGGAGAACTAAAGAACAAACAGAGATGAACAACACAATAACTAAAATGAAAATTACACTAGAAGGAATCGATAGCACAATAACTGAGGCAGAAAAATGGATAAGTGACCTAGAAGACAAAATGGTATAAATCACTGCCATGGAACAGAATAAAGAAAAAAGAATGAGAAGAAATGAAGACAGTCTGAGAGACCTCTAGGACAACATTAAATGCACCAACATTTGCATTATAGGGGTCCCAGAAGGAGGAGAGAGAAAGAACCTGAGAAAATATGTGAAGAGATAATAGCTGAAAACTTCTCTAACATGGGAAAGGAAACAGTCAACCAAGTCCAGGAAGCGCAGAGTGTCCCAGGCAGAATAAACCCAAAGAGGAACACGCTGAGACATAGTAATCACATTGACAAAAATTAAAGGCAAAGAAAAATATTAAAAGCAACAACAGAAAAGCAATAAATAACATACACAGGAACTCCCATGAAGTTATCAGCTGATTTCTTAGCAGAAACTTTGCAGGCCAGAAGGGAGTGGTGAGATATATTTATAGTGAGGAAAGGGAAGAACCTACAACCAAGATTACTCTACCCAGCAAGGCTGTCATTCAAATTCGACAGAGAAATCAAAAGCTTTACAGACAAGCAGAAGCTAAGAAAATTCAGCACCACCAGACCAGCTTTGCAACAAGTTCTAAAGGAACTTCTCTAAGTGAAAAAGAAGAGACCAAAACTACTATAGAAACAAGAAAATTGCAATTGGAAAAGCTCACCAGTAAAGGCAAACATGCAGTAAAGGTAGGAAATCATCTGCACACAATATGATATCAAAACCAGCAAAATTGTGAGAAGAGGAGAGCACAAATGCAGGATGTTGGAAATGCATTTGAAATTAAAAGACCAGCAACTTAAAACAATCTTATTTATATATAGACTGCTATATCAAAACTTCATGGTAACCGCAAACTGCAAATCTACAATAGATACACAAAAAAGGAATCCAAACACAACATCAAATCACAAGGGAAGAGAACAAAGAGGAAGGGAAGAAAAACCACCTGCAATAACAAATCCAAAACAGTTAACAAAATGGCAGTAAGAACACACATATCGATAATTACCTTAAATGTAAACAGATTAAATACTCTAACCAAAAGACATAGACTGGCTGAATGGATACAAAAACAAGACCTGTATATATGCTGTCTACAAGAGACCCACTTCAGATCTAGAGACACATACAGAATTAAAGTGAAGAGATGGGAAAAGGTATTCCATGCAAATGGAGATCAGAAGAAAGCTGGAGTAGCAATACTCATGACAGACAAAATAGACTTTAAAATAAAGACTATTACAAGAGACAAAGAAGGACACTACATAATGATCAAGGGATCAATCTAAGAAGATATAATAGTTGTAAATAGATATTCACTCAACATAGGAGCACCTCAATATATAAGGCGAATATTAACAGCTGTAAACGGAGAAATTGACAGTAACATAGGACTTTAACACCCTGATTTCAAAAATGAACAGATCATCCAGACAGAAAATCAGTAAGAAAATACAGGCCTTAAATGACACATTAGACCAGATGGACTTAATTGATATTTTTAGAGCATTCCATACAAAAGCAGCAGAATACATATTCTTCTCAAGTGCACATGGAACATTCTCCAGGATAGATTACATCTTGGGTCACAAATCAATCCTCAGTAAATTTAAGAAACTGAAATCATATCAAGCATCTTTTCCAACTACAACGCTATGAGATTAGAAATCAACTACAATAAAAAACTGCAAAAACCACAAGCACGTGGCGGCTAAACAATATGCTACTAAACAACCAATGGGTCACTGGAGAAATCAAAGAGGCAATCAGAAAATACCTAGAGACAAATGAAAACGAAAACACAATGATCCAAAACCTATGGGATGCAGCAAAAAAAGTTGTAAGAGGGAAGTTTATAGCAATACAATCTTAGCTCAGGAAACAAGAAAAATCTCAAATAAACAATCTAACCTTATACCTAAAGCAACTAGAGAAAGAAGAACAAACAAAACCCAAAGTTAGAAGAATTCATAAAGATCAGAGCAGAAATAAATGAAATAGAGATGAAGAAAACAATAGCGAAGATGAGTGAAACTAAAAGCTGGTTCTTTGAAAAGATAAACAAAATTGATAAACCTTTAGCCAGACTCATCAAGAAAAAAAAGGAGAGAGCTCAAATCAGTAAGATTAGAAATGATAAAGGAGAAGTTACAACTGACACCACAGAAATACAAAGGATCATAAGAGACTACTACATGCAACTATATGCCAATAAAGTGGACAACCTGGAAGAAAGACAAATCCTTAGAAAGGTACAATCTTCCAAGACTGAACCAGGAAAAAATAGAAAATATGAACAGACCAATCACAAGTAATGAAATTGAAACTGTGATTTAAAAACTCCCAACAACAAAAGTCCAGGACCAGATGGCTTCACAGTTGAATTCTATCAAACATTTAGAGAAGAACTAACACCTATCCTTCTGAAACTGTTTCAAAAGATTGCAGAGGAAGGAATACTCCCAAACTCATTCTATGAGGCCACCATCACCCTGATACCAAAACTAGACAAAGATACCACAAAAAAAGAAAGTTACAGGCCTATATCACTGATGAACATAGACGCAAAAATCCTCAACAAAATACTAGCAAACCGAATCCAGTAACACATTAAAAAGGGTCATACACCATGATCAAGTGGGATTTATCCCCGGGATGCAAGGATTTTTCAGTATCTGCAAATCAATCCATGTGATACACCATATTAACAAATAATTGAAGAATAAAACTTATATGATCATCTCAATAGGTGCAGAAAAGGATTTTGACAAAATTCAACACCCATTTATGATAAAAACTCTCCAGAAAGTGGACGTAGAGGGAACATACCTCAACATACTAAAGACCATATATGACAAACCTACAGCTAACATCATACTGAATGGTGAAAAGCTGAAAGCATTTCCTGTAAGGTCAGGAGCAAGACAAGGATGTCCACTCTTGCTACTTTTATTCAACATAGTTTTGGAAGTCCTAACCACAGCAATCAGAGAAGGAAAAAAAAAAAGTCATCCAAACTGGAAAAGAAGTAAAACTCACTTTTTGCAGATGACATGTTATTATACATAGAAAATCCTAAAGATGCTACCAGAAAACTACTAGAGCTCATCAGTGAATTGAGTAAAGTTACAGCATACAAAATTAATACACAGAAATTTGTTGCATTTCTATACACTAACAACAAAAGATCAGAAAGAGAAATTAAAGAAACAATCCCATTTACCATCACATCATAAAGAATAAAATACCTAGGAATAAACCTACCTAAGGATGCAAAAGACCTGTACTCCAAAAACTCTTAAGATGCTGATGAAAGAAATCAAAGATGACCCAACACATGGAAAGATATACTGTGTTCTTAGATTGGAAGAATCAGTATTCTCAAAATGACTATACCACCCAAGGCAATCTACAGTCTTAAAATTTGTATGGAGACACAAAAGACCCCGAATTGGCCAAAGCAATTTTGAGAAAGAAAAATGGAGCTGGAGGGATCAGGCTCCCTGACTTCAGACTATACTACAAAGCTATAGTCATTACTACAGTATGTTACTGGCACAAAAACAGAAATACACATCAATGGAACAGGATAGAAAGCCCAGAAATAAACCCATGCACCTGTGGTCAATTAATCTATGACAAAGGAGGCAATGGAGGAGAGACAGTACAATACAGTGGAAGAGAGACAGTCTCTTCAATAAATGGTGCTGGAAAACTGGACAACTACATGTCAGAAAATGAAGTTAGAACATTCTTTAACACCATACACAAAAATAAACTCAAAATGGATTAAAGACCTAAATGTAAGAACAGACATTATAAAACTCTTAGAGGAAAACATAGGCAGAACACTCTTTGACATAAATTGCAGCAGTATCTTTTTTGATCCGTCTCCCAGAGTAATGGAAATAAAAACAAAAATAAACAAATGGGACCTGATTAAACTCAAAAGCTTTGCACAGCAAAGGAAACCATAAACAAAACAAGAAGACAACCCACAGAATGGGAGAAAATATTTGCAAATGATGCAGCTCACAAGGAATTAGTCTCCAAAATTTACCAACAGCTCATGCAGCTCAGTGTCATCAAACAACCCAATCAAAAAATGGGCAGAAGACCTAAATAGACATTTCTCCAAAGAAGACATACAGATGGTCAAGAGGCACATGAAAAGATGTTGAACCTCACTAATTATTAGAGAAATGAAAATCAAAACTACAATGAGATACCACCTCACACCAGTCAGAATGGCCATTGTCAAAAAATATACAAACAATAAATGCTGGAAAGGGTGTGGAGAAAAGGGAATCCTCCTACACTATTAGTGGGAATGTAAATTAGTACAGCCACTATGGAGAACAGCATGGAGGTTCCTTAAAAAACTGAAAATAGAGGTACCATATGATCCAGCAGTCCCACTCCTGGGCATATATTGGAGAAAAACATGGTTCGAAAGGATACATGCACCCCAATGTTCATTGTAGCAGTATTTACAATAGCCAAGACATGGAAGTAACCATAGTGCCCATCAACAGAGGAATGGATTAAGAAGGTGTGGTACATATATACAATAGAACATTACCCAGCCATTACAAAGAATGAAATAATGCCATTTGCAGCAACATGGATGGAGATTATCATACTAAGCAAAGTACATCATACAGAAAAAGACAAATATCATATGATATCGCTTATATGTGGGGGGAAAAAAACATACAAATGAACTTCTTTACAAAACAGAAACAGACTCACAGACTTAGAGAACGAACTTATTGTTACCAGGAGGGAAGAGTGGGGGGAAGGGATAGATTGGGAGTTTGGAATTGATATGTACACACTGCTGTATTTAGAATAGATAACCAACAAGTACCTACTGTATAGCACGGGCAAGTCTGCTCAGTATTCTGTAATAACCTAAATGGGAAAAGAGTTTGAAAAAGAATAGATACATGTATATGTATAACTGAATCACTTTCCTGTGCTCCTGAAACCAACACAACATTGTTAGTCAACTGTACTCCAATATGAAATAAAAATTTTTTAAAAAGAAGGAAACAGGATATTACTAAGACTGTGCAGCCATTAAAAGCATAAGGAAATACTACAAACAACTTTATGCTCATAAAGTCAACTGCTTAGATGAAGTAGACCAATTCCTTAAAAGCTACATACTACCAAAACTCAATCAGAAACAGGCAATCTGAATAGTCTTATAACCATTAAATAAGTTGAATCCATAATTTAAAAGCTTCCAAACAGGAATCTGTAGGCTCAGATACTTTTACTGGGAAATTCTACCAAATGTTTAAAGAAGAATCAACACCAGTTTCCCACAATCTCTTTCAAATATAGGAGGGAACACTTCATTTTATGAAGCCAATATTTTCCTGATACAAAAACAAGACAGAGAGAGTACAACTATAGAAAACTACATATCAATATTCCTTAATGAATGTAGATATAAAAATCCTTAACAAAATGTTAGCAAATTGAATCCAGCAATATCTAAGTAGAATTTTACACCTTGATCAAGTAGGATTTGTTACAGCTATGCAAGGTTAGTTCAGCATTTGAAAATCAGTGTAGTTCACTGTTTTGTAATTCACTGTTTTTAACAGGCTATATTAATTTCCTAGGGCTGCCATAACAAAGTACTACAAGGTGGATGGCCTAAAATAACAAATATATTCTCTCATAGTTCTGGAGGCCAGAAGTTCAAAATCAAGGTATATGCCAGATCATGCCCTCTCTGAAGGCTGTAGAAGAGAATCCTTCCTTGCCTCTTTTTACCTTCTGGTGGTTGCCAGAAACCCTAGTTATTCTTCGGCCTGCTACTGCATTACTCTGATTTCTGCCCCCATCTCCAGCAGAGCACTCCTCCCTGTGTTTCTTGACTCTTTGGATTTAGGGCCCACCCTAATTCAGTATGACTTCTTAACTTGATTACATCTGCAAAGACCCTCTTCCAAATAAGATCACGTTCACAAGTACCAAGGGTTAGAACTTAAACATCTTTTGGAGGGACAATTCAACCCACAACAGAAGCTAAAGAAAAATTACATGATCATATCAATTGATGCAGAAAATTTGACAAAATTCAAAACGTTTTCATGATAAAAACTCAAAAACAGAGAAGGAGGAAGACTTCCTCAACTTGATAAAAAGTCTACAAAAAAACTAGAGCTAACATTATACTTAATGGTAAAGACTGAACGCTTTCTACCTGAGATTAGCAAAAGGATAAGACTGTCTTGTCTCACCACTCTTACTTAGGATAGAACTGGAAGTTCTAGCCACATTGTAAAGTAAGAAAAAGAGATAGAAGGCTATACCGGTTGGAAGGGAATAAATAAAACTCTCTATTTGCAAATGACATCATTGTCTACATAGAAAATCTCAAGGATTCTACCAAAAACCCCTGAAACTAGTAAATAAGTTCAGCAAGGTCACAGGCTACAATATCAACATGAAAAAAATCAATTATAATTTTAGATACCTGGAATGTTGTGGAAACATTAAAAGCATAATGCCATTTACAATTATTCCCCCCAAAGTGATATACTCGGGTACAAATCTAGCAAAACATGTACAGGACGTGTTTGCTGAAAACTGAAAAATGCTGATGAAAGAAATGAAAGAAGATCTAAATAAATGAAGAGACATACAGCATTCATGATTAGAAAAACTCAGAGATGTCAGTTCTCCCTAGATTGACCGATACATTTACTACAATTTCTACCAAAATCACAGAGGTTTTTGTAAACTTAGTAACTTGTTCTAAACATTATGTGGAAAGGCACAGGGACTGGAATAGGTAAAATAATCTTGAAAAACAAGAGAAATCTTACAAATCTTCTTTAGCTTCAGTACTCAAAACAGCATGGTGTTTGCAGAAGGATAGACGTGTTGATGACGGAATGGAATAAAAAATGCAGAAATAGACTCACACAGATATGCTCAACTGATTTTTGACCAAAATGCAAAAGGAATTCAATGGAGGAAGGAGAGTCTCTTTAACAATGCTGGACATCCGTATGTTAGGTTGGGGTGGGGGGGCCTCAACCTAATCCTCACACTTCCTGCAAAAACTAACTCAAAACGGATAATAGATTTAAATGTAAAACTGTAAAACTTTTAGAAAAAAAACCTAGGAGAAGGTCTTCAAAACCTAGGGCATGGTGAACAATTCTTAGACATAACACCAAAAACACCATCTCTAAAAGAAAAACAATCAATAAATTGGACTTCATAAAACCTTTTTTTATCTGTGAAAGACCCTATTAGGAGGATGAAAAGACACGCTATAGACTGGGAGGGAATATTAGCAAACTACATCTCTAATAAAGGACTCATGTCTAGGATACATATTAGGAACTCTCAGTACTTAACAGTAAATAAAAACAGTAATCCAGTTAGGAAATGGACAAAGGCATGAAGAGACATTTCACCAAAGAGGATACATGGATGGCAAGCACCTGAGAAGATGTCCAAGGGAATATAAATCCTAGTCCTTAAGTGTGGGCTATGTAGAGTCTTTGTTCCAAAGTGTGCAGTGTGGTGGAAGGGGGTGTCTCTCTCTCTTTACAGTGGAGACATGTGACAAACATCACCTCAGCCAGGTGATCAAAGTCAGTTTCAATAGTGATGAATCAGTGATGACAATGGTACTTCTCTATGTCTCCTCTCAAAAATCTATAACCTCTGTCTAATCCTAACAAAAGCATCAGACAAATCTAACTAGAAGGTCATCCTACAAAATAGTTAACCAGTACTCTTGAAAACTGTCAAGGTCATCAGAAACAAGGGAAGTCTGAGAAGCCATCAAGCCAAAAGGAGTCTCAGGAGACATGACAAGTAAATGTACTGTGGTATCTTGACTGGATTCTGGAACAGAAAGCAGTAAAATTTTATTTTTAAAAAGCGTTTATCCCTAGCCATTAGAGGAACTTAAATTGAGTTGCCTATCAAAATAACTGAAATTAGGGAATTCCCTGGCAGTCCAGTGGTTAGGGCTTGGTGCTTTCACTGCCGGGGACCAGGGTTCAATCCCTGGTCAGGGAACTAAGATCCCACAAGCCACGCAGCACAGCCAAAATAACTGAAATTAAAAATACTGATAATGCCAAATGGGGATGTAGAGGAACTAGATCTCGCATATGTTCCTTTGAGCATTTTGAATGTTATCCCACTACTTTCTAGCCTCCATTGTTTCTCTAGAGAAGTCAGCTACTGATTTTATTGGGGTTATCTTGTAAATGATGCATCATGTTTTGTCTTGCTCCTTTGAAGATTTTCTCAACTTTGACTTTCAACATTTTTATAACACTATAATATGTCTTTTTGTATCTTTGCATTTATCATACTTGGGGTTCCTTGAGCTTCCTGTATATATAGGTTATTGGTTTTCAGTAAATGTGAGAAGTCTTCAGCCATTTTTTCTTTGAATATTTCTCCTCCTTTCTCTCTTTTCTTTTTGGTACTCCCTTATACATATTTTGGTGCTCTTAATGGTGTTTCATGTTTCTTTGAGGCCCTGTTCATTTTTCTTCATTTCTTTCTCGCTTCAGTTCTTCAGTGCTGTTGGTCTGTCTTCAACTTTACTAATTCTCTTTTGTACCAATTCAGATCTACTGTTGAGCCCCTCTAGTAGATTTTTAACATTTTGTTTACTGTACTTTTTAACTCCAGAATTTCCATTTGGTTCTTTTCTTAAAAAATTATTTCTATCTCTCTACAGATATTCTCTATTTAATGTGACATGATCATCATACCTTCTTTTACTTCTTTACTCATGCTTTCTTTTCATTCTGTGAATTTATTCATAACGGCTACTTAGAAATCTTCTTCTGATAAATCTGACATCTGGTCACTCTCTCAAGCAGTTTCTGGTGCCTGTTTCTTTTTCCCTGTGTATGGGTCATATTTTCCTGTTTCTTTGCATGCCTCATAATTTTTGTTAGAAACTGGACATTTTAGATACTATATTGTAGCAACTCTTGGTACTGATCTCCCCATCTCCTCCAAGACCCACTATAGTTATTTGCTATTTGCTTGTTTATCTGTTTAGTGACTGGCTGGATTCTTTTCGTGAAGTCTAATCACCTGCACCCCACCAACACCACCAAGTGTTAAGCCTCTTACGTTACTCCTTGGGGAGGCACAGCTTTGGGTGCCCAAGTCACCTGGGAAGACAGTGGCATTAGTAGGGTTCTCCCCCACTGTTTCCCTGACCACATCCAACTGATAAACCCCACTACTTGCTTGCCACTTGATCTACTAGAACACAGTACTGGAATTTGACCTTAAACACAAATTCCTCTGCAAACTAATCCAGCCGTATTGTAGCTCCTTGCCAGAACGGCTTCTGAGGTCAGTGTTTGGTGTTTGTGCTTCCCCCAGGAGAGCTCCTGCCAGCTGTCTTACTCTTTGTTCTCTCCTGAAAACTGGTCAGCCCACAGTCTAGGCTGCGTCGTTCACTGGGTCTGCACGTTTCCTCCTACTCACCTTCACTACACTCTCCACTGCTTGTGGCAGCATTTGAACTTGCGCACTCTGTTGAAAATGGAGCCACCTCCTTTGGGAAGAGATTAGAAGCTTCCTGTGCTATGGCCTGTTTCTCCCTCCAGGCAGAAGCTCTGAGCCTAGGGCTCTGGAGGTGGGGGTGGGACAATGACAGCCTTTTCTCCGAGTAACGCCTTGCTCTAGGAGGTGAGCACTCAGTGTAGGGGAAGAGGAGTGAGTAGCCTGGGGTCTGTCCACTTGGTTTGCCTCTCCTAATGTGACGCCACCATTTAACAAGCCAGGAGAAGGGCTCCTGGGGCCCCAGTGTTCTCAGCACGCCTTGCCTAAGGTGCAGTCTCCATCCTACAAGTGGGGTTGAGCAAAAGGGAGCCCCCATGTCAGTTAGACTCGCCTGGGACTTGGCCTCAGCAGCAGGGAGCAGGATGAGAACTGTCTTGCCCCTGCTGGGAGGAGAGCCGTCTTCCTGGGAGCTGGAGGAGAGGGAGCTCCGTGTTGTGGGCTGCAGCCGTCTGGAAGGGAGTCGCCGCCTCTCTGAGCTGGAGAGAGGAGAGAGGGAGCAGTCTTGGGTTAAATACCACAGACTTCCTGTTCTTTGCACATTTTAGTAGATTTGCTTGAGTAGATGTTTCTGCATTGCTCTTTGCCCTTAGGACCTTTCCCAGAGGTTTAAAGCGTTTTTTAAAATTTTTCCCCAGTTTCACTGGGGAAGCAGCTTAGAAGAACACTGTCATATCACAAGTCAGTTGTCTCTTCTACATTGCTGAGCTACTCTGGAAAAAAAAAAGTTTAGCAGTTTTATAAAAACCAAACATACACTTACCATATGACCCAACAGTTGCACTCCTGGGCATTTATCCCAGAAAAATGAAAACCTGTGTTCACACAAAAATCTCTACACAGGTGTTCATAGCAACTTTTTGGGAAGAGCCAAAATCTGGAAACAACACAAATGACATTAAACGGTTAAACAAACTATAGTGCCTTTGAATACTACTCAGGAATGGAAAGGAAAGAACTATTGATCATGTAATAGCTTAGATGGATCTCAAGGGCATTGTGCTTATGCTTAGTGGAAAAAGCTAATTTTAGGAGGACACATACCAAAAAGAAAAAAAAGAAGACATATCATGTGATTCTATCTATATAACAATCTCTAAGTGACAAAATTATAGAGATAGAGAACAAATTAGTGGATTTTGGGGTTAATCATGGGGCAGGGGTGGTGTGACCATAAAGGTGTGCCACAGGAGAGATCTCTGTGGTGATGCAATAGTTCTGAATCTCGATTGCGGTGGCAGTCACATAAATCTAAAATGGCATATACTCACTTTACATCAGTGGCAGTTTCCTGGGTGCGATACTGTACTACAGTTATTAAGATATAGACAGTGGTGAAGGAGAAATACCTGACCTCTCTTTACTATCTTTTTTTCCCCAGTAATAGCTTTATTGAACTATAATTCATGTAGCATACAATTCATCTATTAAAATGTACAATTCAGTGATTTTTAGTATGTTCACAGTTGCACGTCCATCACTACGGTTAGTTTTAAAACATTTTCATTACCCCAATAAGAGACTCGACAACCCTTAGCCATCATCCCCAATCCTGCCATCTTCACTCCTCCCTACCCCCAACCCTAGGCAACCTCTGATCTGCTTTCCATTTCTATAGATTTCCCAGTGCTGGACATTTCCTATGAACGGAATCATATATTATACAGTCTTCTGTGACAGGCTTATTCCACTTAGTGTAATGTTTTCAAGGTTCATCCATGTAGCATGTATCAGTACTTCATTCCATTTTCCTGCTGAATAATATTCTATTTTATGGATATATACCACATTTTATTTATCCATTCATCACTTGATGGGCATTTGGGTTGTTTCCACTTTTTGATTATTATGAATAATGGTGCTGTGATCATTTGTGTCTACATTGTTTTTATAAATTTATTTTATTTATTTATTTTTGGCTGCGTGGGGTCTTCATTGCCACACGCAGGCTTTCTCTAGTTGTGGCCAGCGAGGGCTACTCTTCGTTGCGATGCGCGGGCTTCTCATTGTGGTGGCTTCTCTTGTTGTGGAGCACGGGCTCGAGGCGTGCAGGCTCCGTAGTTGTGGCTCACTGGCTCTAGAGTGCAGGCTCAGTAGTTGTGGCTCACGGGCTTAGTTGCTCCGCAGCATGTGGGATCTTCCCGGACCAGGACTCGAACCCATGTCCCCTGCATTGGCAGGTGGATTCTTAACCACTGCAGCACCAGGGAAGCCCCATGTGTCTACATTTTTGTGCGAACATCTGTTTTCATTTCTCTTGGACATATACCTAGGAATAGAACTTCTGGGTTATTTGATAACTATAGTTAACATTCTAGCAACTCCCAGGCCATTTTCCAAAGCAAATACATTTTTCCCACCGGCAGTGCATGATGATACTTCTGATTTCTCCATATCCTCACCAGCACTTACTCTTTTTTTTTATTACAGCATCCTAATGGGTGGGAAGTGGTACTTCACTGTGGTTTTGATTTACATTTCCCTAATGCCTAATGATGTTGAATATCTTCATGTGATGTTGGCCATTTGTATATGCTTTTTGGAAGAAATGTCTTTTTGGATCCTTTGCCCTTTTTAATTGGTTTGTCTTTTTATTATTGAGTGGTAAGAATTCTTCCTATGTTTTATATACAGGTGCCTTACCAGATATATCTCTAGACTATCTTTGCAACTTCTGTGAAACTAAAAAGTTTTTTTTAATGTTCATAATGAAATATACACATCCATCTAAAACTGGTGAAATCTGAATAGGGTCAGTGGACTCTGTCAGTGTCACGGTTGTGATATTGACTGTAGTTTTGCAAGATCTTACCACTGAGGGAAAGTGGATAAAGAGTACACAGGATTCACAACATTGTAAAGCAATTATAATCCAATAAAGATGAAAAAAAAAAAAGTACACGGGATCTCCCTGTATTATTTCTTACAATTGTATGTGAACCTACAGTTCTCTCAAAAAGGTTAAAATTCTTTCATCCCATTCATGCTAATACTTGCCTAGTAGACAGGTTTTTTTTAATTGCTCTGAGAAGTAAAGCTCGTCAGTTTTAGGTTCACAACCATATCGAAAGAGATCTTCCATGTCCCCCCCACCGCCCCTCCTGAACATGCACAGCCTCCCCTACCGTCAACACCACCACGAAGTGGTGCATTTGTTGCATCTGCTGAACCTACACTGACATACAAGTATCACCCAAAGTTCATCATTTACGGTACGGTTTGGTCTTGGCACTGTACACTGTATTGGTTTTGACAAACATATAGGTAGGGTTTTTTTCAAGATTAATTTTTAAAATAATAAAGTAAGTTTTTTAATTAAAAAATGTATTTTTAATTATCCATGTACTATGTAATTACATTTTAAGTCCTAGTTAAACAGTGATATTAAAACTTCACAGATACAGCTAAACTCACCTTTGACAGGTGCCCCTCAATCCTAGTTTTTTTCCCCAGTCCAAATGATACAATTCATATTTATTTTACTACAGTGCTGGTTACTGGACTTTTCTACCTACATTTAAATGTGACTCAAGTTGGAGCCCTGTGATTTCTCCAAGATCTAGATGACACCACGGAGCTTCTAAGCTTCATGCCCGAACTCTCCACATGCTGGCCAGCATCACACATGAGCAAGGCTCCAACCCACTAAAGACCATTTCCTTCATTTAAGAGTTTAGAGTACTAACTTACTCTCTTTTGAACTCACTAGATTAGCAGAGTAAGTCTTTAAAGAATTCTTCTGGTGTGGACAAACAGAGCTTTTATTCATGTTGTGACTTGTATTTTCAATGACTTAAAGATATTTAAGTAAAATTCTTAATAAAGTAGCGGCTTGAACACAAATGACTTTAGCTCTATAAAAATTGAAATATACTTTTTTTTTCTTTTTTTTTTATGGTTCCAGAGGAGAAGAAAGCTATGCTGCAGGAAATAGCTAATCAGAAAGGAGTATCGTGTCGTGCCCAAGGCTGGAAGGTTCACCTCTGTGCTGCCCAGTTGCTGCAGCTGGTAGGTGGCGCTCTAGCAGTTGCTACGTCCTGCTGAAAAGAAGGATGGATGGTGGAGACATCTGAGTTCATAGAACATTTTCTTTAGAGTGATTCCAAAGCGTTCCCAGTTAACGTGGGTCATGGTAGAATTTTTATGTGTGCTGTGTGATATTATAATTACTGTTATCTATTCTGTGGATGTAATTGTAATCTAAATATATCTTAGTTTTGGTCCCCATAAGTGAAATGTACTGAACAACTTAAGTTTGTGAGATGTACAATTAAGGTTCAGTATTACGTGTGGCCGTGACATCTGAAAAAGAGGGGGCACCAGATGACCTAACTGTGTAAGCTCCTCCTCCTCACTGCTCCTTATCGCGGGGACCAGGCACAGTTCCCACTTCTTCCTGAAGAGGGCTTCAGTTCTCTGCCAGCTGGCGATACTCACATAAGCCAGTGACCTCCTCCCGGGAGCACCAGGGGGGCACCACTCCCTCGTGATACTACAGTGCCTGCCTCCTACTGCCCCTGCTCCTTCACTCCGTTCCCTGCTTGTCATGGAGTGCAGCCCCCACGTGGGCGTGCGTGGTGTGCGGTGTCCTCTTCCCCTGGGCTGTGAGTATACTGACTAGTAAACTGCTGTTGATCTCATCTGTCCCACGTGTTAGGTGTCCAGCCCTTTCCATAACCCTAGGCGGGAATCCTTCCTTCAACAAGGTAAAGAGGAAGTGATCAAAATAATAACCTCACAGAGTTTTTCCGTCTTTGGAGTAGCAGTGATCTGAAGAACATTGTCTTTTATGAGTATTGTTTTTAAAGTAGTGCCATGGCTAGTTTTTTTATGTAGCATAAAAGCATATTTCTCTGAAACTTATAGACTTGTTTTTCAGAGGAATTGTGAATTCCTGGCAGAATTTAAAAGTTATCCTTGGACTTCCCTGGCAGTCCAGTGGTTAAGACTCTGCACTTCCACTGCAGGGGGCACGGGATCGAACCCTGGTCGAGGACCTAAGATCCTACGTGCTGTGCGGTGCGGCCAAACAAACAAATAAATAAATAAAGTTATCCTGGGGGCTTCCCTGGTGGCACAGTGGTTGGGAATCCACCTGCCAATGCAGGGGACACGGGTTCGAGCCCTGGTCCAGGAAGATCCCACATGCCGCGGAGCAGCTAAGCCCGTGCGCCACAACTACTGAGCCTGCACTCTAGAGCCAGTGAGCCACAACTACTGAAGCCTGCGCGCCTAGAGCCCGCACACCCAACAAAGAGTAGCCCCCGCTCGCTGCAACTAGAGAAAGCCCATGTGCAGCAACGAAGACCCAACGCAGCCAAAAATAAATAAATAAAATTAATAAATTTAAAAAAAAAAAGTTATCCTGGAAGATGGACTCTGAATTATGGCAAATTGTAATGTAAATTGTTGTTGATCAGTTTTCTTTACTGCATCTGAGTCATTGGGAGAGATGATTTTATCACCCAAACAGATCTGATACCAGTTTACACAGGTGATTCAGGGTGGGTTGTTTGCCTGAGTTTGACAGAAGTATCTCTGAGGTCATGACGCCCTCCCTCTTGTTTGTTGCAGACAAATCTAGAACACGATGTTTATGAAAGACTCACCAACCTACAGGAAGGGATCATCCCAAAGAAAAAAGCAGCAACTGATGATGATTTACACCGAATAAATGAACTAATACAGGTTTGAAGGAGCCCTTTCCCTCTCCTTATTCTCCCTTTCCCTCTCTCGTCCACTAATGTCTTTAGTAGAAACCTATTACTTACTTCAGCTTGCATTATCAAGAAACACTAAAACATTTTTTCTGTGTGAAAGCCTCAAAATGGCTCAATCCAAAGGTGAGAAGTTCTTTAAAAGCCACATTGTCTCAAAAATTACTGACTGACGATGTCATGTCTTTTGTTTCAGGGGAATATGCAGAGGTGTAAACTTGTGATGGATCAAATCAGTGAGGCCAGAGACTCCATGCTTAAGGTTTTAGATCACAAAGATCGTGTCCTGAAGCTTCTAAATAAGAATGGGACTGTCAAGAAGGTGTCAAAATTGAAGCGAAAGGAAAAAGTCTAGACCCCGAATCAGGACTTTGGAAACAGAATTTATGAAGAATGGTGTTGGGGGTGGGGGAGGGCTTTGGTTATTTTCAAAGCAGAACATTGAAATTAAGAAAGCGTTCCTTAACTCAACGCTCGAAAGCAGAGGGGCCCATAGCATCCAGTGACACGGAAGGATCAGAGCTGATCTGACACAGTGGACTCCAGGCTTTCTTTCAGGCGTCTCCCTCTTAACACTTACTGTGTCATACATGATTCCTGATGCATCAGTGTCTCCCAGTTGGAATCAGTGACACAAGTGACTGGCTGGCGTTTTTCGGCCTTCCAGTTGATAAACTGTATTTATCTGCTGGATTCCTGCAGGACCCATACTGAGTCTGGACTGAAAGTACCCACTCAGACCATCTGTTCTCTCTCTACGCTGAAAACCGAACCTCTTCCCCTCACCCCAGTCGGTCCTTACTCTGACCTTCAGATGCCCACGCTGGCCTTCTAAAGCAGTGCCATGGCACCGAGAGACCTGCCACGTCTCACTTTAAAGGGTTTGAACTATCAATTCTTGTGATTTTTTTAAAGAACCATTTCAAAGTGAAATTGTTATATTGTCTGTCCTGCGTGTGTCAGAGCTGGGTTTTGTGGAGGTTCGGAGCAGGCAACACCGTAAGTTGCTCGAAGATCTTTGTTCCGAAGTACATCCTTGATTATCTGTACTTCTGTAGCTGGTGTGATGCTGTTAATTGTATGTACCACACATCTCCAAACGTTAATAAAGGACTCAAAGAGGTTTTTGTACAGAAGCAGTTTACATCTTTTTATAAAGTTAATCAGTGCTGTACTGCACATCGCTCGAGTGTTCACCCTACTGTAGTTTCTCTCACGTTGTTGAGTCTACTGTGTTAAAGTTTTGTTGTTCCACATAGAGTTCCACTTAACCCTCATGTCTTGAAGATGTCACAGATGGTGAAGCCTGTTGGCTTTTGGTTATCTTAAATACAAGACTACATTGTATCCCACTGCAGATAGAAATTGGTCATGTTATAGGACAATTAGGCTGCAGTAATAGGGGTAGAGCTTCCAGGAGAGTGGAGTTTCTTTACAAGGTTGCTTCCTGTGAACTAGCTCAAGTGGGAAGGTAGCCCAGCCTTGCTTTTTGCCTTGACCTGCACAGATCTGAGACAGGAGTCTATGCCGAGTCTGATCCAGTCTTTGGGACCAGAGACGGCCCTCCTGGGACGGCCTTCCTGGGATGGCCTTGGCTCTCCTGGGACAGCCTTCCTCGAACTGGAATGGTAAACTCTCATCTGTTGTAGGATTGGGGAAGAGAGAAGCAAAGCAGGCTTTCAGCCTTCCCCCGGTTAGGCCACATGGCCTGCATAGCATAAGCTAAAGAGGTCCTCGGAACAGTCAAGGCTGCTTCACTAGAGTGTTTCGACCTGAAGATATTACTGACTGTGTACTAGACGATGCCGGTTTAGTGTTGTGTGCAGTATAGTGCCTGTGCTAGCACAGGGCTCCTTGCCTCCATTTCTCATCTGTGCACATTGCCCAGGTATACGTGATGTGCTGGCTCTGAAGGACAGGACCCAGGTACTTTGGATCCTGCTTTGCAGACCTGTTCTCTCTAAAAGTATTGTTACCTCTGTTTAAACAAAACTTCGATAACCCTGGTCAAAGGAAGATTGTCAGTACAAGCTTTGCCGTCAGTGCAGGTTAGAATGGTGGTGTTTTCTGTTTTCCCTCGCCTTATGAGGACAATATGATCAGAAGATAGGAGAGGGTGGAGGGGGAGATGAATTATCTGTGTGTACAGCATTATTTAAAAGCAAAGCACCTTAAAGTATATAGTCTGATAAGATCTTACATACATATATGCCCATGAAACCATCACCACGATCAAGAGAGTGAAGATATCAGTCCCAAAATTTTCCTTGTGCCTCTTTGTGATTTCCTGCCTCTCACCCCTCCCTGCCTCACCACCCCCCATCTCCAGGCAAAGATTAATCTGCTTTCTGTCACTCTAGATTGCATTTTCTGGGATTTCATTTGAACGAAATCACACAGTATGTTCTTTTTTGAGGGAGGGAGTCTGGCTTCTTTTACTCAGCATAATGGAAATTTATGCTGAGATTTGCTCATGTGGCTTATTTCAATAGTTGATTGCTTTTTATTGCTGAGTAGCAAGCACTCCATTGTATGGATATGGCTATTCCTTCCACAAGTTGTTTCTGCATTCACCTGTAGAAAGACATTCAGGTTGTTAGGTTCTGGTTATTACAGACACAGCTACTTTGTACATTTCTGTTCTTTGTATGGACAAATGTCAGTACACACCTTAATTGGTGATTTTATGTTGGTTGTACTTTCCAGGGACTTATGACCAGGAGATAGTGCTGAGAAGTCCAGACACCCAGTGGCTCTTGGTCCAGAAAACTATCATTCACATACTTAAAGATGAGAAAGAATTAGAAATATATTTGAGGTAGGACGTCGATGTGGTTTCTGTTCTTTACAGTAGAAAATTAAATCTGGGGGGAAAAAAAAAATTTTTTTTTAATATTTATTTATTTATTTGGCTGAGTCATGTCTTAGTTGTGGCACGCGGGATGTTTTAGTTGCGGCATGCAAACTCTTAGTTGTGGCGTGTGGGATCTAGTTCCCTGACCAGGGATTGAACCCAGGCCCCCTGCATTGGGAGTGGGGAGTCTTAGCCACTGGACCACCAGGGAAGTCTCTGGGGAAAAAGTTTTAATCCATCTGCTTGGTCTAGAAAATCTTTCATATTATTTTCTTAAATATTTAGGTATTTCAAAAGATCATTAAATAGAAAATGCTCTAGAATATTTTCATTGATTTTTATCATAGTAATAGTATAGAATCACACAGTTTTAGAGTTTAGAAGTTATTTAGAGGTTATATAGTCCAGCCCAACCTGTGATGAAATGGACACCTTTGAAAGGATGTTAAGTTTTTGTACTTTTTTATAGTAAAATACAGCACAGGTAAAGAAAAGTACATGAAACAAATGTATAGCTTTATAAGTTCTTAAAAGAAGAACAACTTTGAAATGGTCCCCCAGAGTAAGAAATAGAACTTTGCTAGCCACAAAACGCTCTATCCCAATCACAGCGCTCTACCTCTCCCTAAAATAACCACTATCTTGACTTTTCCCTCCCAAATAATCAGTTTTATTGTGATGTAATTACAGAGAGTAAAATACCCAAATCTTAAATTTACAGTTTTGTGCATTTTGACACACATACACAACCATGGCTAACATCCAGATAAAGATACATGACATTACTGTAACCTCAGAAGGAGCTCCTTTGTAGTCAAGTACACCTGTGTCCTCCCACCCACACCCATTAGTTTTGTCTGTTCTTGAATTTCGTGTGAATGGAATCACACACTATGTACTTATTTGTGTCTGGCTCTTTTGCTCAACATAATGTGAGATTCTTCCATCTGTTAAATGTATCCTAAGTTGTTTCTTTTTACTGCTGTGTGACTATGCCACAATCTGTTTACCCATTTCCCCACTGAAGGGCATCTTGGTGCTTCCATCTCTTGACTATTACGAGTAAAGCTGCTGTGAACATTTGAATGCAGCTTCTCGTGTGGAATCTCAGGTTTAAATCAGTTGAGTAAAAACCTAGGAGTGTGATTGCTGAGTCATAAGGTAAAACTATGTTTAGTTTTGTAAGAAACTTCCAAACTATATTCCAAAGCAGCTGTACCATTTTACAGTCCCACCAGCAATGAGTGAGAGTTCCTGTTGCTTCACATCCTCGTCAACATTTAGTGTTGTCAGTGTTTAGATTTTAGCCATTCGAACAGGTGTGTAGTGGTTTCTCATTATTTTCATTTGCAGTTCCCTAACGATATGGTGTTGAGCATTTTTTCAAATGCTCATTTGCCATCTTTATATCATTTTTGATGAAGTATTCAGATCTTTGCCCATATTTTAATTAGCTTGTTTGTTTTCTGATTGAGTTTTAAGAGTTCTTTATATATTTTTGATACCAGTCCTCTTTCAGATGTGTGTTTTGCAAATATTTTCTCCCTGTCTGTAGCTTATGTTGCCATTTACTTAATAAATGATACCTTTTGAAGAGCAGTTTTTAATTTTAATAAGGTACATCAGTTTTTTCTTTCATGAATTGTGCTTTTGGATAATAGCTAAAGACTCATCACCAAACCCAAGGTCACCTAGGTTTTCTCCTATGTTTTGTCATAGTGGTTTTATAGTTTTGTGTTTTACATTTAGGCTATAATTATCAATTTTGAGATAATTATTTTGAAAGTTGTAAGGTCTGTGTAAAGTTTTTTGGGTTTTGGTTTTCAGGGTTTTTTTGAACATGGATGTCCAATTGTTCCATAATCATTTGTTGAAAAGACTATTCTTAATTAAATTGCCTTTGCTCCTTTGCCAGAGATCAGTTGACTGTATTTGTGGAAGTCTATTTCTGGCCTCTGTATTCTGTCCCATTGATCTACTTGTCTATTCTTTTGCCAGTACCACTCTGTTTTGATTACTGTAGCTTTACAGTAAGTTTTGAAGTTGAGAGTATGAGTTCTCCAACTTTGTTCTTCAGTATTGTGTTGGCTATTCTAGGTCTTTTGTCTTTTCATATAAATCTTAGAATCTGTTAATATCTATAAAACAGCTTGCTGGAATTTTGACTAGGATTACATAAATCTAAGATCAAGTTGGGAAGGAATTGACATCTTAATAATGTTGAGTGTTCTAGTCTGTGAACATGGACTGTCTCCTCATTTATTTAGATCTTTGATTTCTTTCATCAGTCTTGTAGTTTTCCTCATGTAGAGCCTGTACATATTTCATTAGATTTATACCTAATTATTTCGTTTGTGTGTGTGTGCTATTGTAAATGGTACTTTTTTTTTTTTTTTTTTTTTGCCACACCGCATTGCTTGTGGCACGTTAGTTCCCCAACCCCAGGGATTGAACCTGGGCCCTCAGCAGTAAAAGCACGGAGTCCTAACCACTGGACTGCCAGGGAATTCCCTATTTCAAATTCTGATTGTTTTCTGGTGTTATGGGAAAGCAGTCCACATTTATATACTGTTAACCTTGTGTGCTGTGATGTTGTTGTATTCACAGAAGTTTTTTGTTGATTCTTCAGGACTTTCCATGTAAACAGTAATTCCATCTGTGAACAAATACAGTTTTATTTCTTCTTTCTCAATCTGTTTAGGTTTTATTTCCTTTTCCTATCTATTGCACTAGGTAGGCCTTCCAGTAAGGTGTTGAGTAGGAGTGGTAAGAGGGAATATCCTTGCCTTGTTCCCAGTCATAAGGGTAAAGTGTCCAGTTTCTCATCATTAAGTATGACATTAGCGGCAGGGTTTTTTTGTAGATGTTCTTTATCAAGTTGAAGTTCTCCCCTCTTCCTAGTTTGCTGAGAGTTTTCAGTCATAGAATGAATGGTGGATTTTGTCATATGCTCTTCTGCATCACTAATATGATCATATGAGTTTTCTTCTTTAGCATGTTGGTATGTTAGATTACATTAATTAATTTTTTACTATTGAACCAGCCAGTCAAACCAGCACACTTGAAATAAATCCCACTTGGGTATGGTGTATAATTCTTTTTACACATAGTTAGATTCAGTTTGCCAACACTTAGTTGCATCTGTGTTCATGAGAGATACTGGTCTGTGCTTTCTTTTTCTTACATGCCTTAAGTATGGTTTCAGTGTCTTGGTAATAGAATGAGTTAGGGAATGTTCTCTCTGTTCTCTTTTTGGGAGGGGATTGTAGAGAATTGGTACAATTTCTTCCTCAAATGTTTGGTCAAATTCAGCAGTAAAAACATCTGGACCTGGTACTTTCTTTTTTGGGAAATGATTAATTGATCCAATTCTTTAAATAGACATAGGCCTACTCAGATTGTCTCTCTCCTTGTGTGAGTGTTGGTAGTTTCTGTCTTTCAAGGAATTGGAGCATTTCGTCTAAGTTATTTGTGGGCATGGAGTTGTTCCTAGTATTCCTTTATTATTCTTTCCATGTCTGTAGGTACAGTAGTGATAATCTTTCATTTCATTTTTTTAAATATTTGAGATATAACTCACATAACGTACAATTCACCTACTTGAAGTGTGAAATTCAGTGACTTTTACTATATTCACAGAGTTGTGCATCCATCACCACAGTCAATTTTAGAGTATTTTCATTGTCCCCAAAACAAGCCCTGCGCCCTATAACCATTACTCCTGTTTAGGAGTTTAATCTGTTTTGAGTTAATTTTTGCATCTGATGTGACGTAGGGAGTCCAACTTCATTCTTTTTTTTTTTATTGAAGTATAGTTGATTTACAATGTTATGTTAGTTTCTACTGTAGAGCAAAGAGATTCAATTATACATACATATATTCTTTTTCAGATTTTTTTCCGTTATGGTTTACCATAGGATATTGAATATCGTTCCCTGTGCTATACAGTAGGACCTTGTTGTTTATCCATTCTATGTATAATAGTTTGCATCTGCTAATCCCAAACTCCCAATCCATCCCTCCCCCTTCACAACCACAAGTTTGTTCTCTTTGTCTGTGAGTCTGTTTCTCTTTTGTAGATAAGTTCATTTGTGTCATATTTTAGATTCCACATAAAAGTGATACCATATGGTATTTGTCTTTCTTTGCCTGACTTACTTCACTTAGTATGAAAATCTCTAGGTCCATCCATGTTGCTGCAAATGGCATTATTTCATTCTTTTTTAATGACTGAGTAATATTCCATTGTGGAATTGTGGTATATACCACATTTTCTTTATCCATTCATCTGCTGATGGACATTTAGGTTGTTTCCATGTCTTGGCTATTGTAAATAGTGCTGCTGTAAACATTGGGATGCATGTATCTTTTTGAATTATAGTTTTCTCCAGGTATATACCCAGCAGTGGGATTGCAGGATCATATGGCAACTCTATTTTTAGTTTTTTGAGGAACCTCCATACAGTTTTCCATAGTGGCTGCACTAATTTACATTCCCACCGACAGTGTACACACCCACACCCTCCACACCCTGTCCAGCATTTGTTATTTGTAGACTTTTTAATGATGGCCATTCCTACCAGTGTGAGTTGGTACCTCATTATAGTTTTGATATGCATTTATCTAATAATTAGCAATGTTGAGCATCTTCTCATGTGCCTGTTGGCCATCTGTATGTCTTCTTTGGAGAAATGCCTATTTAGGTCTTCTGCCCATTTTTTGATGGAGTTATTTGTTTTTTTGTTATTGAATTGTATTAGCTGTTTGTATGTTTTGGAAATTAAGCCCTTGTCGGTCACATTGTTTGCAAATATTTTCTCCTAGACCATAGGTTGTCTTTTTGTTTTGTTTATGGTTTCCTTTGCTCTACAAAGGCTTGTAAGTTTGATTTGTAAGATCTCATTTGTTTATTTTTACTTTTATTTCTATTGCCTTGGGAGACTGAGCTAAGAAAACATTGCTATGATTTATGTCAGAGAATGTTTTGCCTATGTCCTCTTCTAGGACTTTCATCCAACTTCATTCTTTTGCACATGCCTAGCCAGTTTTCCCACCACCATTTGTTGAAATTTCTTTCACCATTGAATTGTCCTGGCAATCTGTCAAAGATAAGTGAGTTGTATTTGTGAAGGCTTATTTCTGGATTCTCAATTCTATTCCTTGGTCTAGCCTTAGGCCACTACCACACTGTCTTGTTTAATAAAACTTTGCCATAAGTTTTGAAATTGTGAGTTCTACACTTTGGAACTCTTTTTCCATATTGTTCTGGCTGTCCTGGGCCCCTTGCATTTCCAGGTGAGTTTATGAACAGCCTGTCAATTTCTGCAAAGAAGTCATTTGAGATTTTTGTAGGTATTGTGTTGAATCTATAGGTAAATTTGGAAAAATTTGCCCCCCTTAATATGAAGTCTTCTGATCTGTGTACCTGGACTGATTTTAGAATTTATTTAGTTCTAATTTAAATTCTTTCAATTGTTCTATAATATTCAGAGTAAAAGTTTTTCATTTGTCAAACTCCTAACTTTTATTATTTTCATGCTACTGTAAATGGAATAGCTTTATTTTTTTAATATTAACTATTGTTAATTTATTATACAACTCACTTAACACATTCAAGCAGAAATACAGTCAGGCCCAGAGGAAGACAGTTTCTTTTCTGCCCCTGTGCCCCTTGGTTATTACAAATTTTAATAAGACATAATCCTTACTGTAGTAGATTCTTCATGTCATCACAGCTTCCTGCCATTGACACATAATTGCTGGCATTAGTAAGTGTAAGAAAAATGTTGTGGGCTGGTCTGTGTAGCAAAAATACTTGTGGCAGGCCCCTTTGATTAGCTTTATTTTTTTATTTTATAATTTTTTATTGAGGTATAATTGATTTACAGTATTCAGGTGTACAGCATAATGGTTTACAATTTTTAAAGGTTATTCTTCATACACTTATAAAATATTGGCTATATTCCCTGTGTTGTACAATATATCCTTGTAGCCTATTTATTTTATACATAATAGTTTCTATCTCTTAACCCCCTACTCCTATCTTGCCCCCCTCTTCCCTCTTCCCTCTCCCCACTGGTAACCATTAGTTTGTTCTCTATGTCTGTGAGTCTGTTTTTGTTTTTTGCTATATTCACTAGTTCGTTTTATTTTTTAGATTTCACATGTAAGTGATATCATACAGTATTTGTCTTTGTCTGGCTTATTTCACTAAGCATAATACTTTCCAAGTCCATCCATGTTGTTGCAAATGGCAAAATTTTATTCTTTTTTATGGCTGAGTAGTTGGAACAGCTTTCTTGGTTTCATTTTTTGTTTGCTTATTGCTACTGTATAGATACAATTGATTTTTTAAATATTGTACTTATTATTTATTTTGAAACAGCTTGACAAATATAATTCACATACCATACAGCTCACGCATTTAAAGTGTATAATTCATTGGTTTTTGATATATTACATTATTAATTTTTTAATTGTAGTAAGAAATACATAACGTAAAATTTGCCATTTTAACTATACAGTTCAGTGGCATTAATTACATTCACAATATTATGAAAACTTTACCACGACTATTTCCAAAATGTTTTCATTACCTCTTTGTAACCATTAAGGAGTAACTCCTCATTCCCCCTTCCCCAACCACTGGTAATCTCGAAACTATTTTCTGTCTCTGTGGATTTGCCTATTTTTAGGTACCTCATGTAAATGGAATCATACAATATTTGTCCTTTTGTGTCTGCATTATTTTGCTCAACATGAGCTTTTCAAGGTTCATCCAGGTTGTAGCAGGCATCAGAACTTCTTTCCTTTTTATGTCAGAATAATATTCTGTTATATGTACATAGCACATTTTATTCTATCCATTTATCTACTGGTGAACACTTGGATTGTTTATAAATTTTGCCTATTATAAATAATGCTATAACGAAAATTGGCATATAAGTCTCTGTTCAAGTGCCTGGTTTCAGTTCCTCTGGATATGTATCTAGGAATGGAATTTCTGAATCATATGATAATTCTGTGTTTAGCTTTCTGAGGAACCACCAAACTACTTTCCATAGTGGCTGCATCATTTTACATTGCAAAGTACGTTATTCTTTTTGATGCTATTGTAAATTGAATTGCTTTTACAATTTGCTTTTGTCTTGTTCATTGCAGGTATATAGAAATACAACTGATTTTTGTGTGTTGATTTTGTATGTATCCTTCAGGTTTGCTGAAATTATTAGCTCTAACAGTTTTTTGTGGAATCATTAGGTTTTTTTACATGTCAAATCATAACATATGCATACAGAGAGAACTTTACTTCTTCCTTTCCAATTTGGATGCCTTTTATTTGTTTTTCTTGCCTAATTGCTCTGGTTTGAAATTCCAGAACCATGTTGAATGGAAGTGGTGAAAGGTGGCGCTGTTGCCTTGTTCCTGATCTTAGAGGAAAAGCTCTCAGTCTTTCACAATTAAGTATGATGTTAGTTGTGGGTTTTCCACATATGACTTTTATCGTGTTCAGGAATTTCCCTGCTATTCCTGGTTTATTGAGTGTTTTTATATTGAGTTTTATTAAATGCTTTTCCTGCAACAATTGGAATGATCATGTGGTTTTATTCCTTCTTTCTAATAATGTGATTTACTACATTGGTTAATTTTAATATGTCAAACCATACTTGCGTTCCAGGAATAAATCCCACTTGGTCATGGGATGGTCTTTTTCATATGCTGCTGAATTTGGCTTGCTAGTATTCTGTTGGGTGTTTGCATCTATATTCATAAAGATTTTCATCTGTTGTTTCTTTTCTTGTAGTGCCTTTGTATAGTTTTGGTATCAAAGTAATTCTGGCTTCATAGAGTGAGTTAGAAAGTGTTTTCCTCTTCTTCAGTTTGTTGGAAGAATTTGTGAATAATTGGTATTGATTCTTTTTTAAACGTTTGGTATAATTCACCAGTGAAGCCATCTGGTTCTGGGATTTTCTTTGTTGTGAGGTTTTTCATTACTAATTCAATCTCTTTACCACTTACATGTTATCTTAATTCAGGCTGCTGTAACAGAATACCATAGACTGGGTGGCTTAAACAACAAACTTATTTCTCACAGTTTTGGAGGCTGGGAAGTCCAAGATCAGGGTGCCGGCATGCCTGATGACTGGTGAGACCACTCTTACTGATTTGCAGTGACTGTCTTCTTGTTGTATCCTCACATGGGGGAGAGCAGAGAGGAAGCAATCTCTCTCGTGTCTCATCTTATAAGGACACTAATCCCATTCATGAGGATTCCACCTCATGACCTAATTACCTCCCAAAAGCCCCACCTCCTAATACATTAGAGGTTAGGATTTCAACAGATGAACTTTGGGAGGACACAAATGTCCAGTCCAAAGCACTTACATTTAATGTGATTACTGATAAAGAAGGGTTTACTTCTGTCATTTAGCTATTTTCTGTGTATCTTCCATGTTTTTTATTCCTCATTTCCTCCATTACTGCCATTTTTGCAGTAAGTTAGTTTTTTGCAGTGTACCATTTTGATTCCCTTCTTTCTTTTTCTGTATATTTTAAAAGTTATTTTCTTGGGAGTTACCATGGGGATTACAACTAACATCATAAAATTATGATAATATGCTTTGAATAATAGTTCTCATAGTATACAAATGCTTTGCTCCTGTATATCTCCTCCTGTCCCTCTTTATGTTATTATTGTCACAGATTACATCTTTATACATTATATACCCGTTATCATAGATTTATAATTACTTTATGCATGTTTCTTTTAAATCATATATGAAAAGGGAGACATTGGGACTTCCCTGGTGGCGCAGTGGTTAAGAATCTGCCTGCCAGTTCAGGGGACACGGGTTTGATCCCTGGTCCAGGAAGAACCCACATGCCGAGGAGCAACTGAGCCTGCAAACCCCAACTACTGAGCCTGCGCTCTAGAGCCTGCAAGCCACAACTACTGAGCCCGCTTGCCACAACTACTGAAGCCTGCGTGCCGCAATAAGAGGAGCCACCTCAGGGAGAAGCCCACACACCACAATGAAGAGTAGCCCCTGCTCGCCGCAACTAGAGAAAGTCTGCACACAGCAACGAAGACCCAACACAGCCACAAAAAAAAAATACACAAACACACACACACACATATATATATATATACACACACATATATATATATGTATGTATGTAAAAGAAAAGGGAGATATTATAAATATAAACTAAACCCAAAGTACAGTACTACTGGCTTTTTATTTACCTTCATGAAGTTATCTTCACTACTGTTTTTTAATATTTTCTTATGTCTTTGAGTTACTGTCTAGTGTTCTTTCATTTCAGTCTGAATAACTCATTTTAGGATTTCTTTTTTTTTTTTAATATTTATTTATTTATTTGGCTGCACCAGGTCTTTTCATTGCAGCATGCGGGATCTAGTTCCCTCACCAAGGATCAAACCCGGGCCCCCTGCATTGGGAGAGTGGAGTCTTAACCACTGGGCCACCAGGGAAGTCCCCATTTTAGGATTTCTTGTAAGGGAAATATACTGGTAATGAGCTTCCTCAGCTTTTGTTTATCTGGAAATGTCTTAATTTCTTCTTCATTCTTGAAAGATAGTTTTGCCAGATATAGAATTCTTAGGTGACAGTTTTTTTATTTCAGTATGTTAAGAATGTCATCCCATTGCCTTTTGATCTTCATGCCTTCAGATGAGAAATCTGCTGTTAACCTTACTGAAGATCATTTGTACATGAGGAGTCACTTCTGTCTTGCTGCTTTCAAGATTCTCTCTTTGTCTTTGAGTTTTAGCAATTTGACTATAATGTATTCCTTAAAAAGATGTGGATCTCTTTAAGTTTACCCTGTTTTGGGTTTGTTGAGCTTCTTGGAGGTGTGTATTCATATCTTTCATCAGATTTGGGAAGTTTTGGCCATTATTTCTTCAAGTATTTCTTCTGCCCCTTTCTGTCTTCTCTTTCTGGGATTCCTATAATGTATATGTTGTTCTGCTTGATGGTATCCCACAGGTCCCTTAGACTCTGTTCACTTTTCTTCATTGTTTTTTCCTCATTATTTTTATCCTCAGATTGGTTAATTTCTTATTATCTAATCTTCAAATTCATTGATTCTTCTACTTGTTCTGATCTACTTTTGAATCCCTCTGTTTTTCATTTCAGTTATTGTACTTTTCAGATCCAGAATTTCTTTTTCATTGCCCTTTATAGTTTCCATCTCTTTATTGATATTCTCATTTTGTTCAGATGTCACCTTACTAATTTCCTTTAGTTCTTTGTTCATGGTTTCCTTTAGCTGATTAACATTTAAAATAGTCGCTGTTACACCTTTGATTAATAATTCTAATATCTGGGCTTCCCCAGGGATAGTTTCTACAGACTCTTTACTTCCTGTGACTGGACCATACTTCTCTATTTCTTTGTATGTTTTGTGTTTTTTGTTGAGAAGTGGATACTCTGAGCATCATGTTGTGGTAACTCTCTGGAAATCTAATACTCCCACTCATCAGGGATTGCTGAGTTTTCTTTGTTGATGGCTGGAACCATCCTTCTGTAGCTTTTCCGTACTATTTTTTGCAAAGTATATATTCTTTGTTGTGTATGTTCACTGAAGTTTCCCTTCTGTTGTCTCTACAGTCAGCCAGTGTACTGACAAAGATTTCCTTAAATGGCTCTCAAAAGAGAGAAAAAAACCTATCTCTTTAAACTCTCTCTTGTCTGGGAGGCCCATCAGCCCATGGGTTGAAACGATGGCCCACCTCCGTGGCTGCTGCTCATTTATCAAATCAGAACCCACAACCCCATCTTTTGGAGGGCAAAGTCCTTATGACCCACTCTGGGTCCAGCAAGCCACACCAAGAGTGTGTGTAGGCTGCTGTTTCCGTAGCTGCCTGCTCCAGGGCTTAAGGCTGAGGAATAGCAGCCACCATCTCACTGAAGCTGAAACAGACAAAAGTTTACCAGCCTCTTCATCCAACTGTCTCTTGGATGGTGCAAGTGTTCTACTCTACTGGCTGTACCATGTAGTTGCTTCAGACAGTTCCTGGCAATCTGATGGGTCAGTGGAGGGATAGATTCCTGGAGCTTTCTACTCTGCCATCTTTCCTGATGTCACTACAATACAATTTGAAGTTGTCTATATACAGTTTGGATTTTGTGTGTTCCCACAAACTTGCTAAACTTGTTTATCTCTTCTGACAGTTTTTTACTGTATTCCTTAGAATTTTATATATACAAGATCAAGATTCTGTCATATGCAAAGAGAGATAGTTTTCCTTCTTTCTTTCCAGTCTGGACATCTTTTATTCCTTCCTTCCACACCTTTTATTCATTCCTCCCTCCCTCCCTTCTTTCCTTCCTTCCTTCCTTCCTTCCTTCCTTCCTTCCTTCCTTTCTTCCTTCCTCCCTCCCTCCCTCCCTTCCTTCCCTCTTTCAGTAAATATTGAACATATGTGGTGAGAGAAAACATCCTTGTCTTGTTCCTGATCTTAGGGGAAAAGCATTTAGTCTTTCACCGTTAAGTATGGTGTTGAATATGAGTTTTTCATAGATGCCCTGTATGAGATTAAGTTCCCTTCTATTCCTACTTTGTTGAGTGTTTTTTAATCATGAAACCGTGTTGCATTTTGTCAAATTCTTTTTCCACATCTATTGAGATGATCATGTGGTTTTTGTCCTTTATCCTATTGATGTGTAGTGTATTACATTAATTGATTTTCAGATATTAAATCAACTTTGTGTTTCTTTGGATATATCCCATTTGGTCATGATGTATAATCCTTTTTAGTAATGTACTTGATTTGCTCAGTTTTTAAAGTTTTTTTAGTATATATTCATTAAAGATATTGTTCTGTGCATTTCTTTTTGTGTGTGATGTCTTTGTCTATTTTTGTATTAGAGTTATATAGGCCTCAGAATGAGGTGGGAAGTGTTCCCTGCTGTCCTTTCTTTTGGAAGAATTTGTGAAGGGTTTGTATTAATTCTTCCTTAACGTTTTTTAGAATTCACCAGTGAAGTCACTTGGTCCTAGGATTTTCTTTGTGGGAAGTTTTTTGATTACTAATTCAATTTGTTTATTTCTTATAGATCTATTTGGATTTTGTGTTTCATCATGAGTCAGTTTTGGTAGTTTGTGTCTTTCTAAGAATTTGTTCATTTCATCTAAGTTATCTAATTTGTTGGCATACAGTTGTTTCTAGTATTCCTCTATGCTTTTTATTCCTGTAATGTCAGTAGTAAAGTCCTCTCTTCAATGTCTGATAGTAGTAACTTGTGACTTCTGTTTTTCCTTGGTTGGTCTAGCTAGAGTTTTGTCAATATTTTTAAAGAACCAACTTTTGGTTTTTGTTGATTTTGTCTGTTGATTTCCTGTTTTCAATTTCATTGATTTCTGTTGTGATTTTTATAATTTCTATGCTTGTTTTAGGTTTAAATAGCCATTCTTTCTCTGGTTCCCTAAAGTGGGAGCTTAGATTATTGATCTTCAATCTTTCTTCGTTTTTTACTTTATGTATTTAGGGCCATAAAGTTACTTCTAAACACTGTTTTCTTAGTTGCAGCATGCACACTCCCAGTTGCAGCATGTGGGATCTAGTTCCCCAACCAATGAAGATCCTGTGTGCTGCAGCTAAGACCCAGCGCAGCCAAAAAATAAATAAATATTATATATATATTTTTTAATGGTCCACATCAAAACAAACAAACAAAAAAAAACACTGCTTTCACTTCATCTTACAAATTTTGAAAATTTGTATTTTCAATTTCATTTAGTTCAAAAAATATTTAATTTCTCTTGAAACTCCTTTGACCCATGTGTTATTTAGAAGTATGTTGTTTAATTCCCAAATATTTTGGAATTTTCCAGTTATCTTCCTGTTATTGGTTTCTAGTTTAATTTCACTGTGGTCTGAAAACATTCATTGTATGATTTCTGTTCTATAAATTTGCTAACACGTGTTTTATGGCCCAAAATGTGATTTATCTTAGTAAATCAACTCTGGTATTAATGGACTCCTCTATCTTGACATTTATTGTAATCATAATTTTACATTTCTCTATGATTTTAATAACCAATCATGTCTATCTAAACATTACAGTTCATCTTGCCTGTTTTCTTATTGTCTTTGATATGCCTTTTATTTTTAACACCTTTATTGGAGTATAATTGCTTTACAATGTTGTGTTAGTCTCTGCTGTATAGCAAAGTGAATCAGCTATATGTATACATATATCCCCATATCCCCTCCCTCTTGTTTTTCCTCCCACCCTCCCTATCCCACCCCTCTAGGTGGTCACAGAGTACCAAGCTGATCTCCCCATGCGATACAGCTGCTTCCCACTAGCTATCTACTTTACATTTGGTAGTGTATATATGTCTGTGCTACTCTCTTACTTCGTCCCATCTTACCCTTCCCCCTCCCCCTGTCCTCAAGTCCATTATCTACATCTGCGTCTTTATTCCTGTCCTGCCCCTAGGTTCATCGGAACCTTTTTTTTTTTTTTTAGATTCCTTATATATGTGTTAGCATATGGTATTTGTTTTCTCTTTCTGACTTACTTCACTCTATGACAGATTCTAGGTCCATCCACCTCACTACAAATAACTCAATTTCATTTCTTTTTATGGCTAATATTCCATTGTTGATATGCCTTTTAAATCTTTAGTCAAAGGTGGCCTTCCTGTTGTTTTTTTCTTAGAATTTGTTTGTTAAGGAACTCAATCCTTTCCCCACAGTCTGATTTTTGCCAATTGTACTTAATAGTATAGTTAAACGTGATTCTCTGTCCTCTGGATCCAGAGTCTTGATCTGTTCATTTTTGATTTTTTATTTTGGTAGGACTATGTGTGATGTTGTATTCTTTCAACAGGAGTTACTTACTGCCTAATTATCTCTTTTTATAATGTTAGCAGCCAGTAGGAGCATCTTCAGGTTGACTCCTGATTCTTTTTGTTATGATCTTGCTCTCTGGTGTGGCAAGATGTTCTAAACGCATCTTGTATATTTCCTGCTTCTCAAATTGGTCATTTCTCTAAGAATCTCTAGTTTCAATTACTAGGAAGTGGTGTTTAAACATCACAATCTAGGCAGTGGGGCATGATTATTGCTATTGGGTATGTAATTGTTTCTAGGACTTTTCAATAGACAGATATACAAATGCGTATTTAAGTGTAGTGGTTAATTACACTTTCCCACCTCCTTTCCATAAACTACACTTTGGAAGCAAGTCACTAAGTATAGCCCACGTTCAAGCGATGCAAAATTAAGCTCCAACTCCTGGAAGGCTCTCCCCTCATTATTTTATTTTATTTTATATATTTATTTATTTATTTATTTTTGGCTGCATTGAGTCTTCATTGCTGAGCGCAGGTTTCTCTAGTTGCAGCGAGCAGGGGCTACTCTTCATTGCAATATGCAGGCTTCTCACTGCGGTGGCTTCTCTTGTTGTGGAGCACGGGTTCTAGGCACGCAGGCTTCAGTAGTTGTGGCATGCGGGCTTCAGTCGTTGTGGCTCACTGGCTCTAGAGCACAGGCTCAAGAGCTGTGGCACGCGGGCTTAGTTGCTCCACGGCATGTGGGATCTTCCTGGGCCAGGGCTCGAACCCGTGTCCCGTGCATTGGCAGGTGGATTCTTAACCACTCTGCCACCAGGGAAGCCCTCCCCTTATTTTTTATTGTTAAAAAAAATTTTTTTTAATTAAAAAAATAAAAATTTTTGGCCATGCGGCATGTGAGATCTTAGTTCCCCAACCAGGGATCGAACCCACACCCCCTGCGTTGGAAGCATGGAGTCTTAACCACTGGACCACCAGGGAAGTCCCTCCCTCATTTTTTAAATAGTTGTACTATACCTACAATATCAGAGCATGTCGACAGTAGGGAGCATACTACTCTCCCCTGTAATCTTCAATTGGTATTAGTTCTAGAAATAACTATATATTTAGTGTTTACCACCAGTCCTTATGTCAATGTCTCCATTTTGTTGTTTGAAACTTGTTCTCCGGTGAGTTCCTCAAGAAGGCCTCAGAGGTACAATATTCCTTCAGTTCTGGTGTATCAGTAATTGTTTGTCCACGCCTTTTATAATTGAATGTCAGTTTGACTGACCTTAATAAAATTCTCTTAATAAAATTCTTTTTTTTTTTAAATATACATTTTAGATAAGCAACGCATACTCTTTTTTTAAATTTTATTTATTTATTTATTTAATGGCTGTGTTGGGTCTTCGTTTCTGTGCAAGGGCTTTCTCTAGTTGTGGCAAGTGGGGGCCACTCTTCATCGCGGTGCGCGGGCCTCTTACTATCGCGGCCTCTCTTGTTGCGGAGCACAGGCTCCAGACACCCAGGCTCAGTAATTGTGGCTCACGGGCCTAGTTGCTCCGTGGCATGTGGGATCTTCCCAGACCAGGGCTCGAACCTGTGTCCCCTGCATTGGCAGGCAGATTCTCAACCACTGTGCCACCAGGGAAGCCCTCTCTTAATAAAATTCTTGATTCACATATAGTTTACCTTTTTGTTTTACAAAGAGGAAGTGGAAACTTTACAAAGAAAGTGTATATAATCTTTTCATTCAAACTAGCATACCAGTGTTTTAAAAGGCTCACTTATAAGTTAACTTCTACCATTTTAATAGCATGTGATTGGTATTTTTATTTTATTTTATTTTACTTTATTTACCTTTTTTTTTTGGCCGTGTAGCTTGCGGGATCTTAGTTCCCCGACCAGGGTCTGAACCTGCACGCTCGACAGTGAAAGTGCAGAGTCCTAACCACTGCACCGCCAGAGAATTCCCATGATTGGTATTTTTAAAGCACTCTCAGGGATTTGTGGCTATCAGGTTGCTACAATTATTGCATTCAGGGTGTGAATCATCCCTGCTTTTTCTTCTCATTACATTTATCCATATTCTCATAGTTTTCCATGCTGTGTAATAAGTTACCACAAATACAAAACAACAATGTTTATTATTTCAGTGTCCATGCTTCAGGAACCCAGCAAAGCATAGCTGCAACCCTGGGCAGGGTTTCACGAGGATGCAATCATGGTATCCACCAGGGCTGGATATCATCTGAGTCCTCTTCCAGTCTCACATGTTTTTTCAGCATAATTAATTTCCTATTGAACACATGATGGCTTGCCTCTTCAAGGCCCAAAGGAGTGCTTTTCTGGCTTCATAACACCAGAGGCCAGGCAGGCATAGTTACCGCAGTGGACAGCAGAGTCAAAGCAGCAATCTGAATATTTTGACTCGCCATAGGACTCAGACCTATGGTGTTGGCTAGTTAATCATGGGGTTACTAGACATGAAATAGATAGGAAGCCTACTAGATTCTTAATCTGTATAAGCAGAAAAGTTCTAGGTCAAGTGAACAGAAGTCTAGCTCAAATTATAAAACTAGAGAGTCACACCCCCTCAATCAATTCCCAAACTTGAGCCAGTTGACAGATCCAGAACCTTTTGAATGAAGGGGAGTCTGGGTCCCCTTGAGGAAGGACCCCAGTACACTACCAAAAATGTATACTGTTAATCTTTCTCCCAGCCTTCCCCAAAGGGACCTACAGCCTTTTACCACTTTTACCAGAATATCTATGCACTGGGGAACAGGGAATAACCAGACCTTTCAGGGACACTGGCTGTGACTAGGCATTGATTTCAAGAGACCCAAAAATGTCATGTGCCCTACAGTCAGAGTAGGAGCTAATGGGGTTCTGGTCATCAATGGAGTTTTAGCTCAGGTCCATCTCACAGTGGGCCCAGTAGGTCCCCAAGCTCATCCTGTGGTTATTTCCCCAGTTCCAGAATGCAGAATTGGAATAGACATACTTAGCAGCTGGCAGAATCCCCACATTGGATCCCTGACCTTCAGAGTGAGGGCTATTGTAGTGGGAAAGGCCAAATGGAAGTCATTAAAACTGCCTCTTCCTAAGAAAATAAGTCAAAGCAATACCCCATTCCTGCAGGGATTGCAGAGGTTAGCACCACTATAAAGGACTTGAAAGTTGAAGGGGTTGTGATTCCCATCACATCCCCATTCAACTCTCCTATGTGGCCTGTGCAGAAGACTGATGGATCTTGGAGAATGAGAGTGGATTATCATGAACAACTAAGTGGTGACTCCAACTGAAGCTGCTGTAGTGGATATGGTTGCATGGCTTGAGCAAATTTACACATCTCCTGGTCCCTGGTATGCAGCTATTGACCTGGCCTTTTCCTCCTCACCTGTCCATAAAGTTCCCCAGAGCAGCTTGCTTTCAGCCTTCACTGTCCTACCGGAGGGGTATATCAACTCTCCATGCTATGTTACAGTTTAGTCCACAGGGATCTTGATCACCTTTCCCTTTCACAGGATGTCACATTGGTCCATTACGTTGGTGACACTATGCTGATTAGACCTTGTAAGCAGGAAGTAGGCACTACTTTAGACTTATTGGTAAGACACGTGTCGGAGGATGAGAAGGAAAGCCAAGTAAAATTCAGGGACCTCCTACCTCAGTGACATTGCACACAGTTGTGTGCAACATGTCAAGATATGCCTTCTATGTTGAAGGATAGGCCTCTCCTATAACCAAGAAAGAGGCAATGCCTGGTGAGCCTCTGTATATTGGAGGCAACATAGTCCTCATTTGAGTGTGTTACTTCAGCCCATTTGCTGAGTGACCCCAAAGCTGCTGGTTTCGACTGGGGCCCAGAACAAGAGAAGGTTCCACAACTGGTCCAGCTGCTGTGCAAGCTACTCTGCCACTTGGGCCCTATGACCCATCACATCCAGTGGCGCTCGAGTGTCAGTGGTGGACAAGGATGCTGTCCGGAGCCTTTGGCAGGCTCCTGTATGTGAATCGTGTCACAGGCCTTTAGGATTTTGGAGCGAGACCCTGCCATCCTCCATGGATAACTACTCTCCTTTTGAGAAATAGCTCTTGGCCTGCTACTGGGCCTTAGTAGAGACTGCATGCTTGACCATGGGCCACCAAATTACCGTATGACCTGAGCTACGCATCGTGAACTGAGTGTTATCTGACCCACCGAGCCATAAAGTTGGGTGTGCACGGCAATGCTCCATCATCACATGATGGTGGTATATATATGTGATTGGGTCTGGGCAGGCCCTGAGGGCACAGGTAAGTTACATGAAGAAGTGGCCCAAATGCCAATGGTCCCCATTCCTCTTACATTGCCTTCTCTCTCCCAGCCTGTACTCTTGGCCTCATGAGGAGTTCCCTACAATCAGTTGACAGAGGAAAAAAGACTCAGGTCTGGTTTACAAATGGTTCTACATGATATGCAGGCACCACCCAAAAGTGGACAGCTGCACAATAGTCCCTTTCTGGGACATCCCTGAAGGACAGTGGTGATGGTAAATCTTCCCAGCGGGCAGAACTTCAGACAGTGCACCTGGCTGTTCACTTTCTTGGCAGGAGAAATGGCCAGATGTGGGATTATATACCCATTCATGGCTGTGGCCAATGATTTGGTTGGATGGTCAGGGACTTGGAAGGAATATGAATTTCTTTGGTGACAAAGAAACTTGGGGAAGATGTATGTGAATAGACCTCTCTGGATAAGACTATATTTGTGTCCTATGTGAATGTTCACCAAAAGATGACCTCAGCAGAGGAGGATTTTAATAATCAAGGGGATAGGATAACCTGTCCTTTGGATACCAGTCAGCCTCTCTCCCCAGCCACCTCTGTCATCTCCCAACGAGCTCATGAACAAAGTGGCCATGGTGGCAGGGATGGAGCTTATGAATGGGCTTCCACTCATCAAGGCCAGCCTTGCTCTGCTACCAGCAGCAGGGATCAACACTGAGCCCCCATGTGACACCATCCCCTGGGGTGATCTGCCAGCCACCTGGTGGCAGGTTGATTACATTGGACTGCTTCCATCATGGGAGGGGCAACATTTTGTTTTTACTGTAATAGACACTCTGGCTATGGATTTGCCTTCCCTACATGCAATGCTTCTGCCAAAACTACCATCCGCGGACTTACAGAATGCCTTATCCACTGTTATCGTATTCTACACAGCATTGCTTCAGATCGAGGAATGCACTTCACGGCAAAATAAGTGTGGCAATGGGCCCATGCTCACAGAAGTCACTGGTCTTACCATATCTTCCACTAGCCTGAAGCAGCTGACTTGATAGAATGGTGGAATGGCCTTTTTTTCTTTTCTTTTATTATTATTATTATTTTTAATTGAAGCGTAGTTGATTTACAATGTTGTGTTAATTACTGCTGTACAGCAAAATGATTCAGTTATACATATATATACATCTTTTTTAAAAATATTCCTTTCCATTATGGTTTATCATAGGATACTGAATATAGTTCCCTGTGCTATACAATAGGACCCTGTTTTTTATCCATTCTATATACAGAAGCTTACACCTGCTAACCCCAACCTCCCACTTTATTCCTCCCCCAAACCCCTCCACCTTGTCAACCACAAGTCTGTTCTCTATGTCTGTGATTCTGTTTCTGTTTCATAGATAGGTTCATTTGTGTCATATTTTAGATTCCACATATAAGTGATATCATGTGGTATTTGTCTTTCTCTTTCTGACATTTCGCTTAGTATGATAATCTCTACTTGTATCTGGAATGGCCTTTTGAAGACTCAGTTACAGCACCAGCTAGGTGGCAATACCTTTCAGGGCTGGGTCAAGGTTCTCCAGAAGACTATATATTCTCTGAATCAGTGTCCAATATATGGTGCTGTTTCTCTGATAGCCAGGACTCACAGGTCTAGGAATCAAGGGGTAGAAATGGTAGTGGTACCACTCACTGTTACCCTTAGTGACCCCCTAACAAAATTTTTGCTTCCAATTCCTGTGACTTTGTTCTGCTGGCTTAGAGGTCTTGCTTCCAACAGGAGGAATGCTTCCACCAGGAGACACAACAATGATTCCACTGAACTGAAAGTGAAGACTGCCACCAGGACACTTTGCATTCCTCATGCCTCTGAATCAACAGGCAAGGTAGGGAGTTTCTCTGGTGATTGATCTTGATGACCATGGAGAAATTCGACTACTACTCCACAATGGAGGTAAAGAAGAGTATATCTGGAATACAGAAGATACCTTAGGGCATCTCTTAGTATTTCCATGCCCCGTGATTAAGGTCAATGGAAAACCACAATAACTCAATCCAGGCAGGACTACTTATGGCCCCAGACCCTTCAAGAATGAAGGTTTGAGTCACCCTACCAGGTAAAGAACCATGACCAGCTGAGGTGCTTGCTGAAGGCAAAGTGAATACAGAATGGATAGTAGAAGAAGGCAGGTATAAGTACCATCTACAACCACACAACCCATTACAGAAATGAGGACTCTGATTATCATGAGTATGTCCTCCTTATTATACCAACCTGAATTATACCACCAGCTTTCTTGTTTCTCCAGTTTGCACACAGGAGATTGTGGGAAACTTAGCCTCCATAACCACGTGAGCAAATTGCTATAATAAATTTCCTCTTATGTATATCTCTATACATCCTATTGGTTCTGTTTCTCTGGAGAACCTTGATACATACGGTTTCCATGATTCAGGAGCTCAGGACACATAATCAGGAGCCTGATCAGGGTCTCAAAGGCAACAATTATGGTATCATCCGGGGCTGGGATCTCATCTGAGTCCTCTTCCAGGCTCACATGCTTTTTGGCAGAATTCATTCCTGTGGAACTCCTGGTGGCTTGCTTCTTCAAGGCCCAAAGGAGTGTCTTAAGCCTCTCTTAAAGGGCTCCCTGATTAGGTCAGGACACCCAGGATGATCTCCCTTTTAATTAACCTAAAGTTGATTGATTAGGGACCTTAATCACATCAGCAAAATCCCTTCAGTTTTGCCATATGATGAAATCAAATTATGAACGTAAAATCCCATCATATACACAAGTCCCACTCACACTCAAGGCAAGAAGAAGGTCGTGCACACCAAGGGGAAGGAAACTTGGGGGCCATCCTAGACTTCTACCTAACACAAGTTGATTTTTAAAAAAAAATTTTTAAGTGTGTAACAATTGCATTTTGGAAAACATGCTGCTCTCTTTTGTCTTGAGTTTCTAATGTGAACAAGGTCTAGGGTTAAGTTTGAGGACAGATAGAGCAAAGCATGTTTGTACTTTCTGGCTGTTTTTTTGCAGACTGTTTACATCAAAAAGAAAGGCAGCAATAGACAGCAGCATGTGCTAAGTGGTAAATCAGGTACATAAAACAAAAGTGCTTTCAGTGTTTAGAGAAGGAAATCGTCACAGGATAGGAGTGACAGAATGAGGTTAGCAATTGAACTAGATCTTGAAATTGAATTGAACAAATATTTATTAAGCCCTGAGTGACTCTATCGAGGCAGAAAGATGAATCAGACAGTCTCTGCCTTCCAGGAACGTATAGTCTGGAGGGAGGGACAACATTGAACCAAATGAATGTGGGCAGGTTAAAAAGTTTGTAGATTAGAGATAGAATACATAGGGAAGAAATCCCATAAATCATAAAGGATAAATAGTCTGCAGGAAAAGGAAAAAGCAACAAATGGCAAAGCAGAAGGGCAGGGTGCAAGGGGAAGTAATAACGAGAGAGAAAACCACAAATGTGCCAGAGCCCAAGGCTCGGGGTCTTGTACGCCCAGCTACATAATTTTCACTTATCCGTAAGAGTCATGGGAATTCTGGATTTCCCTGGTGGCGCAGTGGTTAAGAATCCGCCTGCCAATGCAGGGGACACGGGTTTGATCCCTGGTCCGGGAAGATCCCACGTGCCGCAGAGCAACTAAGCCCGTGTGCCACAACTACTGAGCCTGCGCTCTAGAGCCCGCGAGCCACAACTACTGAGCCCATGAGCCACAGCTACTGAAGCCCGTGCACCAAGAGCCTGTGCTCCGCAACAAGAGAAGCCACCGCAAGGAGAAGCCCGTGTACCACAATGAAGAGCAGCCCCCGCTCGCCACAACTAGAGAGAGCCCGCACACAGCAACAAAGACCCAACACAGTCAAAAATAAATAAATTAATTCATTCATTCATTTTTTAAAAAAAGAGTCATGGGAATTCTTCAAGGGGCTTGGAGAGGGAAGTGGAGGGCAATAAAGGCACCAAGTAGGATTTTGTTTCCTACATTTCTTCAATTACCCCTGGGAAAGCTAATTAACATCTCTAAGCCTCAATTGTCACATCAGTTAAACTGGGATAATAATAATTTCTATTTCCGAGGTGTTGATGAGATGATGAAATAGAATATTCTGTGCAAAGCCTTTAAGATAGTTCCGAAGGGCCAATATTCAGACAGTGATGAATATTTAGCTACTTTGGTCAGAGATGAAGAATCTCTAGGTAAGAAATTACCCTGCTGCTCTCTGCCAAAGTCTCTTGCTTTGTCTGAGAAGCAAACAGCACAGTTGTTAGGGGAACCACTAACCGAAACTGCCCATCCTGGCCAGGCCGGATAGTAGCCACCTGCAAGAGTTCTCTTACAACAGGAGGTCCTGGTAAAGAACGTGGAACTAACAAGCTACCACCAACTGGAAGAATTCGGGAAAGGTCAAAAGAGAGAGGAGATGCCAGTCCATATGTCCTACCAACCTCCCAGAATCCTCTCACTGGAATCCACCTTGGCTGAGGGGTGTGCGCGCCACCAGGAAGGACCCTGAGTCAGACCAAATATGGACCAAGCAAGATGCTCAGCCAGAGACAACCCGGAAACTAACCCCATCACCATAAAACCTGAGACTGCGAGCCATGTGGCAGAGCAGCTCTCCTGGGTTCCCTTAGCCTCCTGCTCTCCACCTGGGCACCCCTTCCCAATAATGTCTCTTGCTTTGTCAGCACGTGTGTCTCCTCAGACAATTCATTTCCGAGTATTAGACAAGAGCCCACTCTCAGGCCCTGGAGAGGTCCCCCTTCCTGCAACACATTGAGTTAGGCAATAACTTCTTAGAAACAAGACCAAATGCACAAGTGATAAATGAAAAAAAAATTATTTGAACTTTATCAAAATTTAAAACTTTTGTGCTTCAAATAACACCATCAAGAAAGTGAAAAGGAAATCCTCAGAATGGGAGAATATGTTTGTAAATCTTGTCTCTGCTAAGGGACTTGTATCTAGAGTATTTAAAGAACTCTTACAACTCAATAATAAGATAAATAAAGCAAATTTTTAAATGGGCAAAGGATTTAAATAAACATTTATTCAAAGAAGATACATAAATGGCCAGTAAGCACATGAAAAAATACCTAACATCATTAGTTTTGCAAATCAACACCAGATTAAGATACAAATGCACACCCTTTAGGATTACTATAATAAATACGATGACAATAACAAGTTTTGTCCACAATGTGGAGAAATTGGAACCCTCATATATTGCAGGTTGGAATGTAAAATGGTGCAGCCACTATGGAAAATGTTCTGGCAATTTATCAAAATGTTAAACATAGTATTATCATGTGATACAGCAATTCCACTTCTAGGTACACACTCAAAAGAACTGAAACATATGTCCACACAAAAACTTGTATATGAATGTTCATAACACCATTATTCATAATAGCCTAAAAGTAGAAACAACCCACATATCCATCAACTGATGAATGGATAAACAAAATGTGATATGTCCATCCATCATCCATACGGTGGAATATTATTTGACCGAAAACATTATGCTAAGTGAAAGAAGCCAGACACAAAAGACCAAATATTGCATGAGTCCATATACATATGAAATGTCCAGATTAGGCAAATCCATCACAGAGCAATGGTTGCCAGGGGCCGGAGAGAGGAGGGAATGGGTGACTGTGACGGGAGAGGAGGTTTCTCTTTGAGCAACGAGAATTTTCCAAAATTAGACTAGGGTGATTGTTGCAAAACTGTACATATACTGAAATCCATCAAATTGTACACTTTAAACAGATGAATTTTATGGTATGTATTTATATCTCAATAAAGCTGTTTTTTTTTAAAAACGCAAGTTTCTTCAAGGGGTCAAACATTAGACTTCTCCATGCCAAATGCAATAACAGAAAACTACAGGGCAATGCCTACAAAATTCTAAGGGAAAGATTGACCTAAGAATTTTATACACCGTGAAGATATCTCTTTAAATACAAGAGGAACAGACGGACTGCTGATAAAGCTACCCAAAATGAAATCTAGCTAAATAAGAAAGATTCAAATGAAAGAATTCAACAACAGAGGAGTCAAGGTAAAAGGACTGAAGGTGAAAATGGAATCAAGTTAAAATTAGAACCATGATTAAACAGTGGGGGAAATATGATTTGAAATAAAATGTAAACGTTACTGACCAGGGTTCTTGGCCTCCTTAATTAATCAGTAGAAATTGATCAGAGGCCAGACAAGAAATTCAGGCAAGGCCTTGGGAGCGAGAACACACAACAGGTTCCCTTGCTTGCTCACTCACTCAGCAGGGGCGAGCTGGTTCCTTATGTGGGGTGAGGGTAGGGGTGTGTCCAGGGGTCGGCGGGAGGGGTGGCAGAGGTGGTTTGCCCACCCCTTTGGTAGTGTTGTGTGCAGCGGGCATGCGCGGTACCCTGCCTTTGCTCCTGACCCCCTGCTTTTGCTCCCGGATCCTCAGAAGTGGCAGTTGGGATTTCTGGTCTGTTTGAATCTTGTCCAGAACTTGCCCCAACTGCACATGAATGCACACAGTTACTTTTAGTCCCTTATAGTTTCTTTGTATTTTGTTGCTCCAGGGGACCTTCTGTTCAGGTGCAAGCAAAGGGTCCCAGGTCCAAGCCTGTCTCATAAATATTATAAACAAAGGAGGATCATTGACTCCTGTCTTTTAGAGATGAGGAGAAAAATGTTAAACTTCCTTCCTGTTCCCCTCCTTCTGCCTTTTGACTTTGTTGTTTGTATGTATTTTTCAGGTGGTGAGCAGAGGTTAGACTGCTTTTTGTCCCACAGGAACAAACAACTGTGTCATCTCAGTGGCTCAACGGTGCAGGTGTTCTGTGCCAACGTTCCACACCCAACACTGGTTGTCCGGGGCTCCACTCCACACTGTCACCTGGAGACCCGGATCAACAGAGGGTCACTGTCCTGTAGCTGCAAGGCTGGGAACACCTGGCCCTCACTGTCAACACCCCAGGGAATAGCCTGCTGAGTGGGGTTCACACAGGCAATAAAATGCGTTAGCCCAGAAGTTGGGAATTCCCTGGCGGTCCAGTGATTAGGCTGCTTCGCTTCCACTGCACGGGGTGCGGGTTCAATCCCTGGTCAGGGAACTAAGGTCCCCCATGCCACGCTGCACGGCCAAAGAAGAGAAAAGAAAAACACAAACAAACAAAAACAGAAGTGACACCTGTCACTTTGAATCCCAGCCCATTGCCCTGTCTTAACTGCAAGGGAACAGGAGAGCGTGACTTCAGCTGTCCCTGGCAGAGAGGGAAAGACTGGATACGGGCAAGCTCTAGAAGTGCCTGGAATACATCACTAAGATACATCACTAAGGGTCAGGAGTAGCAGGGACTCCTCACCTCTAATGGTTTTGAAAGGCTTCCCCTTTCCTGGGGCGCCAGTGCCCACAGCCCTGTCCCTGGGGGAGCTTTGGGATCTCATACCGGTCAGCGGCAGCCTTACTGTCCTCGCAGGTCCTGTGGGAAGATAGTCTTGACTGTGGTTCTCCTTGCACGGCCTTGGAACCCAGTTGATTCTTTCCAAAGATGTCCATGTCTTTCCACACATTCTTCACCTTCTCAAAGCAGCCTGGGTGGATTTTTGTCATTTGAGATAGAGAACCCTTACTGGCAGGGTACTGTTACGCATACGGCAGTTAGGTGGCTGGGAAAATGCCCATTTCTCATTAACTTGTTCTGTGCCGAGTGAATAAGTCTCATGATAGAAAAGCCAAATTTGTGGGCTGGGCGTAAAAGATTTTACCCCCAGTCCCCAAACGGGGCTCCTACCAGAATTACCCTTGATAGTTTCGCTTTTCCGAGACCTATATTTCCTTTAAGGACAAGAAGAAAAGAAATAATGCATTCTTTCAAATATGCAAGGGCGCTTCCACACATGCCCCATTTCTTTCTCAAAACTGAGGACTTTAGGCGTTTCTTCCATCAGTAATTGAACACTACCTGTAGCTCTGCCAGCACTTCAGGCTGAGAGGAATAATTTCTCAAGTGCTAAACTGCAGCTAACTGCCAAATGATTTTGTGAAGGAAAGTGAGGTGCCATGCCGTTTCCAGCTACAAAAAGAGCATCCACGACCCACAGACTGGGAGAGAATATTTGCAAATCACTTATCTGACTTGTATCCAGAGTATATAAAGAATACTTACAACTCAATAAAAAGACAACCCAATTAAAACATGGGCAAAGGATTTGTACAGATATTTCTCCAAAAAAAGACCTGCAAATCAAAGCTATATACATTAAAAGATATTAAGGGAATGCAAATCAAAACCACAATGAGATACCACTTCATGCCCAGTAGGATGGCTCTCATTTAAAAAGACGGACAATAGGGACTTCACTGGTGGTACAGTGGTTAAGAATCCGCCTGCCAGTGCAGGGAACACGGGTTCGAGCCCTGGTCTGGGAAGATCCCACAGGCCGTGGAGCAACTAAGCCCGTGCGCCACAACTACTGAATCCGCTCACTGCAACTACTAAAGCCCATGCGCCTAGAGCCCGTGCTCCGCAACGAGAAGCCACCGCAGTGGGAAGCCCGCGCACCGCAACGAAGAGTAGCCCCCGCTCGCCGCAACTACAGAAAGCCTGCGCGCAGCAACAAAGACCCAACACAGCCAAAAATTTTTAAAAATTAAAAAACTAAAATATAAAAAAATCTGTTTAAAAAATAAATAAAAAGACGGACAGTAACAAGTACTGCTGAGGATATGGAGTAATTGAGGGCTCATACATTGTGGGTGAGAATGTAAAATGATGCAGCCATTCTGGAAAACAGTCTGGCAGTTCCTCAAAATGCTAAACCTAGAGTTACCATATGAAACAGCAATTCCACTCTACGTGAAGTGGGATGAAAGCACATGCCCACAAAGATACATGTACACAAATGTTTACAGCAGCATTATTTATAATAGCCCAAAAGGGGAAATTAGGGCTTCCCTGGTGGTGCAGTGGTTAAGAATCTGCCTGCCAATGCAGGGGACACGGGTTCGAGCCCTGGTCCAGGAAGATGCCACATGCCGCGGAGCAACTAAGCCCTTGCGCCACAACTACTGAGCCTGCGCTCTAGAGCCCAAGAGCCACAACTACTGAGCCCATGAGCCACAACTACTGAAGCCCGTGCACCTAGAGCCCGTGCTCCGCAACAAGAGAAGCCACCGCAATGAGAAGCCTGTGCTCCGCAACAAGAGAAGCCACCGCAGTGAGAAGCCTGTGAACCGCAACGAAGAGTAGCCCCGCCTCGCCGCAACTAGAGAAAGCACCCGCGCAGCAACGAAGACCCAATGCAGTCCAAAATAATTATAATTAATTAATTAATTTAAAAAAAAATCTCTACCTTTAAAAAAAAAGGGGGGGGGGTGTGGAAATTATTCAAATGTCCATCATCTCATGAGTGGATAAACAGAATGCAGTATATCCATATAATGGATTATTATTCAACCATAGAAGGAATGAAGTACTGACACATGGAGAGACCTTGAAAACATTAGGTGAAGTGAAAGAAGCTGATCACAAAGACCACAGATTGTATAATTCCATTCATTTGAATGGCCCTGTCCAGAAGAGGCAAATCCATAGAGAAAGAAAGGCACTCATTGGTTACCAGGGCCCGGGGAGAGGAAGGATGGGAAGTGGCTGTAAAGGGTGTGGGGTTTCATTCGGGTGATGAAAATATCCTAAAGCGAATTGTGATGGTTGTACAATTCTGAATATACTAATAAGCACGGAATTGTACCCTGTAAAAAAGTCAGTTTTGTGGTCTATGAATTAGATCTCTTTAAAAACTGTCATTTTTAGGGGGCTTCCCTGGTGGCGCAGCGGTTGAGAGTCTGCCTGCCAATGCAGGGGACACGGGTTCGCGCCCTGGTCTGGGAAGATCCCACATGCCGCGGAGCAACTAGGCCCGTGAGCCACAACTACTGAGCCTGCGCGTCTGGAGCCTGTGCTCCGCAACAAGAGAGGCCGCGATAGTGAGAGGCCCGCGCACCGCGATGAAGAGTGGCCCCCGCTTGCCACAACTAGAGAAAGCCCTCGCACAGAAACGAAGACCCAACACAGCCAAAAATAAAATAAATAAATTAAAAAAAAAAAACTGTCATTTTTAAAAAGTACACATAAAACAGCTATTTTGCTCAGATGTTTTTTAAGGTTCAAACAAGTTTGTTATTCTCATTTTCAGCTTTTGAAAGTGATTGTGTAGGAAGAAAATAGATCAGACTCTTGCCAGTAAGAGGTGGTTAAATTTTGCCTTGGGGAATAACAGATTAGGGCCTAAATCCTATTAAATTTATTCAGTGCTTCACTCCCTTCCCCCTAGGTCTCTCCTCCTCAAAGAAGCATTTTCCAAAGGCCTAAGCATGTTGACCTATGGTCGTGTCCAGGGTTTGGGGACAGGAATGACCTCAAACGCCCTGTCCACTGGCGCCAGGGACCTAAAGGTTCCGGACACGGTGGGAAGGGCGCACGCCCTCCAGGGCTCCTTCCTCCCCACCCTCGGGGCCTCTTGCTGGAGGGTCTAATCTCAACATGCAGCAAGGCCCCTGCAATGTAACAAATCACAGAAAGACAGCTTCTCATACCTTGGAATAGCGCTGGCCTGGTGGTTTGGAGACTTTGATGGTGCTCTGATGGGGCTGGCAACTCAGTTGTGGCAGGAGCATGTCACTCTACCCTTTGGGGCCTCAGTTTCCTTATCTGTAAAATGAAATATTTGGATTGGATAATTTCTCACCCTTGGGTTACATTTCCTTTCTATAACAGATACAGATATGTGTGGCTACAGCTAACAAGACCGATATTCAAACTTTGCATTTCCTTCTCTCCTTTTAGAAATATTTCTATTTCCTTATTTTAATAAAAATTAACATCAATTCCAGACATTTTATTAAACTTTGACGTGTTGATTTATAGTAGTAATACTTTATCCTTGTTAAGGGGGTAAAAACTTTCAATGCAGCATTGGCTAGCAGGTCCGGTGAGAGTGGGCCCCCCCCCCCCCCACTGATGTGAGAAATCCACGTTGGTTCGTTTGTCCCCTCTGCTTTCGGGCAGAGTCACAGAAAGGAAAGAAAACAAGAGCCCGTTCACTTCTCCCCCTGCCCTTCCACATCTTCCTTTCCTCTCCAGGGGAACCACTGTTAACAGTTGTGTCTATGCCTCCTGTCTTTTTTTCCATAGAGTCACATGCAGATAGATAAACACGTACAGAGACACATCACAACGATTTGACAGTGATGAAATGGGACCAAGTAGGTCGCTGGCTTTTTCCCTTCACAGTTTCTTAGAGAGTAATCTTTGCTGGTGTGAAGTTCCACCAGGCTCTTTTTCCCAACCACGTGGTTTTCCTTATATGAATGTACCATAGTGCACTCTGGACTCAGTTTCTCTAGTGATGAAATTAGGCGGTAAAAAATTCTTTTTTGCGTCGTAAACAATGCTGCACCACCTTGTATTCACGTTTTTGTGCACATGTGCGTGATACCTAGAAATGGAGTGGTGACAAAACGTAGTTCTCCAGAGGAAACTGCTAACAGTTGCCATACATCCTTCTATATTTTTTTCCCAATCTGTGGCATGCAAATATATATGCATACAGAGAAATACATGTATGTATAGAAATATATCACAGTGTCTGTAGGTTAATGAAAACAGGACTAAGGTTGGATTTTGGTAGGTGCTGCTGAGGTAGGAGATCGATGGGCCCCAGGCTGAGCGACAGCAACCCGTCTCCTGCTGACGCTTCAAGATAAGATACTAGCAGGAGCATTGGGCCCTGACTGAGTGGAAGACAAAGCGACCACATTTTCCTCATTTTCGGGGTCAAGGGGATTTCCCAGCCCGACACATGCACAGAGAATGTCCTCAGTCTCCGGAGGGACCAAAGGAGGGAGGAGCCACCAGCCCATAATATGTCCTGCCAACCCCTAGAAACCTTCGTGCTGGAATCCATCGTGGCTGAGAGATGCGTGCACCTGCCAGGAAGGACCCTCAGTCAGGCCAAATATGGGCCAAGCAAGATGATTGGCCAGAGACAACCAGGAAAACTGCCCCCGTGTAAGAGATCTAAGCACCCCTACTGGGTGCAACTCACTCCTGAGTTCCCTGGTGTGCTTTTCCACACGTACTCAGATTATGATCTGTTTCACAATCTCTGTCTCTCTGCTGAATTCTTTCCTCAAAGAAGACAAAGACCAAGGCCCTTCTTCCCGCCACCTCCTCCCACCCACCCCCCCCCCGCCCCGCCAAGATCACCGCCAAGTCACTTTCCCACAGGGCTGCATCCCCACTCCCCACTTGTCCACACTCCCTGACACTGGCAAGTGTCAGTAGTATTACATTGTACCAGTCGATGGTGGGAAAATATTCTAATTTACATTTTCCTGACGGCCAGGAGGATCAATCATTTTTACTTATGTTTATTAGCCATTTGCATTGTTTATGTTATTCATTGCCTATTCATGTTATGGCCAATTTTTCTTTTGGGTTTTGTGTGTGTGTGTGTGTGTGTGTCTTTTTCTTATTGATTTGTGATTAGTCTATAATTGTGCCTTGATGTTACCATCTCATTTCAAGAAAAAACAAAACAAACAAAAGCTAAGCTCCTCATTTGCCCTCTTTTTATACACTAAGTTCTCTTATGCCTGGGTATGAAACATTCATGCAAGTTAACATGGGCCTTGAAGTTAACCAAACAAGTCTTTTCCCAGAACATTCAGGAACATTTTTCCTGAATTTCCCATTTGCACAGCAGCAAGATGACACGCCTTCTGAGCACCTTTCTTTCCCCCTTTTTGCCCAGGTCACCAGTCCACAGGCCCCACTCCTTTGAAAGAGCAGGTCTGCAAAGACAGGATGCAGGCGCCCATGGGCAGCACTCAAATGACACTCCCTCCGCAGCACAATTGTCTGCCTCTTAACCTTAGACACACCTACTCATTCTTTTTTTTTTAAATAGATTTTTTTTTAATTTTTGGCTACGTTGAGTCTTCGTTGCTGCGCGCGAGCCTTCTCTAGTTGTGGTGACTGGGGCCTACTCACTGCGGTGGCTTCTCTTGTTGCAAGCATGGGCTCTAGACACGCGGGCTTCAGTAGTTACAGTACACGGGACCTAGAGTGCACGGGCTTCTGTAGCTGTGGTTCTCAGGCTCTAGAGTACAGGCTCAGTAGTTGTGGTGCACGGGCTTAGTTGCTCCTTGGCTTGTGGGATCTTCCTGGGCCAGGGATCAAACCCGTGTCCCCTGCATTGGTAGGCCGATTCTTAAGCACTGCGCCACCAGGGAAGTCCCATCTACTCATTCTTTTATATATATATATATATATATATATATATATATATATATATATAGGGTCTTCGTTGCTGTGCGTGGGCTTTCTCTAGTTGCAGCGAGCCGGGGCTACTCTTCGTTGTGGTGTGCAGGCTTCTCATTTCAGTGGCTTCTCTTGTTGTAGAGCATGGGCTCTAGGCGCATGGGCTTCAGTAGTTGCGGCACATGGGCTCAGTAATAGTGGCTCGTGGGCTCTAGAGCGCAGGCTCAGTAGTTGTGGCTCACGGGCTTAGTTGCTCCGCGACATGTGGGATCTTCCCGGACCAGGGCTCGAACCCGTGTCCCCTGCATTGGCAGGTGGATTCCCAACCACTGCACCACCAGAGAAGCCAATCCCATCTACTCATTTTTGATCTTTGATGTACAGATACTATGAGAGTATAATGTGGACCTCGTATACCTAGAACACGATGATGTATGGCCTTTTAGTCATTGCAGGGCCAAAGTGACATGGGAGAGCATAGGGGCTGTAGGAAATGAGACTCCTCCTCACCTTGGTGGTTAAGTAAATCCTGGAATTTGCTGTTACGGGAGTGATGTGTGGACATGTCTACCATCATGTGTCGCATAGCGGGGCCTGAGTAAGTGGTGGCAATTAACACTGTGCGTGTTTTTCTTTTTTCCAAATGTTTATTTAGTTTTTGGCCGCAGCATGTGGCATGTGGGATCTTAGCTCCCCGACCAGGGATTGAACCTGTGCCCCCTGCAGTGGAAGCACAGAGTCCTAACCACTGGACCGCCAGGGAAGTCCTTGTGCGTGTTAATATACGTATCATATTTCCACAGGCTTTAGTTGGATGACTTTACCTCCTAAGATTCACAGGATACCCAAGAGCCATTTTAATCTGCCCTGATGTAATTTCCTGCTGAGTTTCCTAAAATGTCCAGGCTGAGATGCAGGCCAGAGAGGCCAGAATTGGCTCTTGTTGGCAGTGAATAGACAGGAAAAGCTTCCATAAAACATAAAACTGCCATTAGCTTACATTTTCTAAGGTCACTGTGTTTGGCACGATGGTCTTGTCACAGCCATTACCAGCAATGAGCTTAATGCGTGGACGAAGCAGCTGCACCTGCAGATGATTTCCTTGAAGGTAGATTGTGAACAGCGTTTCTTGGAAAGCTTCACTTTCTAGAGCAACGTTGAAAGCTTCAACCAATAAAAGCTTAGGGGTTCACGGCCATTGGAGAATCTGTATCTCAAGCTGCCTGCACGTCCATGGTGCAGACTGCAGTGGTGTGAGGGCTTTGCATGCAAGGTTTCCCAGTCATCACGTAACAGGGAAGAATCAGGGGCTTCCCTGGTGGCACAGTGGTTAAGAATACGCCTGCCCAGGCAGGGGACATGAGTTCAAGCCCTGGTCCAGGAAGATCCCACATGCCGCGGAGCAACTAAGCCCGTGCACCACAACAACTACTGAACCTGCGCTCTAGAGCCCGCGAGCCACAACTACTGAGCCCGCGTGCCACAACAACTACTGAAGCCCACGTGCCACAACAACTACTGAAGCCCACGTGCCACAACAACTACTGAGCCTGCGCTCTAGAGCCCATGAGCCGCAACTACTGAGCCTACGTGCCACAACTACTGAAGCCCGTGTGTCTAGAGCCTGTGTTCCGCAACAAGAGAAGCCACTGTAAGGAGAAGCCTGTGCACCACAACAAAGAGTAGCCCCCACTTGCCGCAACTAGAGAAAGCCTGTGCACAGCAGCGAAGACCCAACACAGCCAGATAAAATAAATAAATAAATAAATTTATTTTTTTAAAAAGAACATTGTATTCTATCACAAGTTAATCACTAAAGGGGTGTGGCCTAAAAGCTTAAATTATACATAATGGCCCATCTCTGGGAACCTTGCCTCCCAGGTAATGAGCGTTAATCCAAAATATCTTTATTTAGATATTAAATAAAGGAAACATCCCAACCAGGTCCACCTGTGAATGACTGCAGGAAAGAAGAAACACATCCCCTCTGGAGACTGACCAGAACCAGGAAATGTTTGACTTTACTCCCTCCCCTTTTAGTATAAAACAAGCCTGAATTCTAACTTAGTCAAGGTGGTTCTTTGGGACACGAGTCCATCATCTTCTTGGTCTGCTGGCTTTCCAAGTAAAGTCACCATTCCTTGCCCCAATGACTTGAATCTCGATTTATTTTCCTGTTGTACAGCAAGCAGCATGAGCTTGGACTTGATAACAATCACCATCATGCTTACTGCTTACTGAGCGCAACTGTGTGTGCACAGGTAGAGTGCCAGGACAGGGCCTTTACGTATGTCATTTAACCGTGGCAGCTCACCTGTTGGGCAGTTATCAATCAGAGGAGAAAGCTAAGGCTCAGAGAGGTCAAGTGACCTGCTTGGTAGGTGGAGGAGCTAAATGCAAACCACAAATCTGTGCACTTTGCTCTGTGAACATCCTACTCTTTGTCACGGACCGGTGATCCATTCCTCACCCACTTTGGTCATTTGCATATTCACCTGGCCTTTCATCTAAGGAGCAGAGCTGGCACATAAACTCTAAAGAGTATGTCCTGTGTGCTAAAAACTGTCAGGTGTCTTACATATGTGATCTCTTAATCTTCACAGTTCTAAGAGGATTTGAACTTCTTATTTGAATAGTGTCAATTTTTAAAATTTATTTATTTATTTATTTTGGCTGCACCAGGTCTTAGTTGTGGCACATGGGACGTTTGTTGCAGCATGGGGGATCTTTAGTTGGGGCATGCGGACTTCTTAGTTGTGGCACGCATGCAGGGTTTAGTTCCCCAACCAGGGCTCGAACCTGGGCCCCCTGCATTGGGAGTGCAGAGTCTTACCCACTGGACCACCAGAGAAGTCCCTGTCATTTGTTTTTAAACTGTATTTTTAAAATAAATTTATTTATTTTATTTATTTATCTTTGGCTGCGTTGGGTCTTCATTGCTGCGTGTGGGCTTTCTCTAGTTGCAGCGAGAGGGGGCTACTCTTCGTTGCGGTGCTTGTGCTTCTCATTGTGGTGGCTTCCCTTGTTGTGGAGCTTGGGCTCTAGGCGCGCGGGCTTCAGTAGTTGTGGCCCATGGGCTCAGTAGTTGCGGCATGCGGGCTCTAGAGCGCAGGCTCAGTAGTTGTGGCGCACGGGCTTAGTTGCTCTGCGGCATGTGGGATCTTCCCGGACCAGGGGTTGAACCCATGTCCCCTGCCTTGGCAGGTGGATTCTTAACCACTGTGCCACCAGGGAAGTCCCTCATTTATTTTTTAAGTAGCAAGTCCATACAGAAAAGTACATAAATCCTAAGTAAACAGCCCAGTGGACTTTCACAAAATGAACACACCTGTGTGATCACAGCTGCTCTAGAAACAAAACAGTGTGTCTTCCCTCCCTCCCTCCTGCCCATCCACCCTCTCTCTGGTTAACACATGTATCTCTATGCAGCTCACATGAGGATTTTTTTAAAATAAATTTATTTATTTATTCATTTTTCACTGCATTGGGTCTTCGTTGCTGCACGTGGGTTTCCTCTAGTTGTGGCAAGCGGGGGCTGCTCCTCGTTGTGCTGCATGGGCTTCTCATTGTGGTGGTTTCTCTTGTTGCGGAACACGGGCTCTAGGCATGCGGGCTTCAGCAGTTGTGGCACGTGGGCTCAGTAGTTGTGGCGCACAGGCTTAGTTGCTCCGCGGCATGTGGGATCTTCCCAGACCAGGGCTCGAACCCGTGTCCCCTGCACTGGCAGGTGGATTCTTAACCACTGCGCCACCAGGGAAGCCCGATGACTTTTTGTTTTCTTTGGCCATGCTGTGCGGCTTACGGGATCTTAGTTCCCAACCAGGGACTGAACCCGGGTGCCCAGCAGCGGAAGCTCAGAGCCCTAACCCCTGGACCTCCAGGGAATTCCCTCACGTGAAGATCTTCGTGTCTGATTTGGAGAAGGTTGCAAATAATGAAACAGCATTTTTTTAAAATACAGGTTTTATATTCTATAAACTCAGAATGAAATTGATAAGCCAGGCCTCGCCTGTCACATGGGACTAAGTTCAAAGTGAAAGGCACAGATCATAATTTCAAATCGGAACCTTTGGTAAATGTCCTACAACTTTTTTTTTAATAAATTAATTAATGTATTTGGCTGCGTGGGGTCTTAGTTGAGGCACACAGGATCTTTCGTTGTGACACGTGGGCTCCCTAGTTGTGGCGCACGGGCTCTAGATTGCTCAGTAGTCGCGGCGCTCGGGCCTAGTTGTCCTGCGGCACGTGGGATCCCAGTTCCCCGACCAGGGATCAAACCCTCATCTCCCGCATTGGCAGGCAGATTCTCAACCACTGGACCACCAGAGAAGTCCCCTACAACTTTTACTAGAATACGCTGAATGTTCCACATTGTAAGGCATTTCAGCAATACTTATTTTAAATCAACATTTCTTCTACAGGTACCAAGCATCTGATATGTACTAGATACACGAGTAGGCCTGCCCACCCAGGCTCCTTCCCCACAGATGTCTCCTTTTGGAGCCAGAGAAAAGGCCACCTGTACCTGTGGTTCTGAAACCAACCCTCAGACACTCTCTGACACCAACTAGATGTCCAACAATTCAAGTCAATCCAGTTCTGACCCTAACTACCCAGGTTAGCGGCAGACCCCGCTGGTGTAAGAGGTCAGTTCCACAAGACCTAACCCAGCCCCCGTTTCAGATGCCAATTGCAGGTCCTGGGGGGCCACCCCTACTTCTGACAGACCAGCTGCAGATCAGGGGTTCCCCCAGCCCCTCCTCAGTTTCAATACTCACTAGAATGACTCACAGAACTCAGGAAAACACTTTACTCATGTTTACTGGCTTATTATAAAGGATACATCTCAGGAACAGCCAAATGGAAGAGTTGCAGAGGGCAAGGCGTGGGAGACGGGATGCGGAGCTTCCACGAACAGATTTTGGAGGGACACAAACATTCAGTCCATGGCACCTCTTCTATTGTAATTTATTTTTAAACATCACTTCCTTCACAATTATTTGAAAAGGTGTTTAGTTCAGACATCTTGAGGCAGTTCCTGCTTCCTGCCAAGGTTCCTGAAATATCTCACAAAAAGTGTCACTTTGTGATGAGAATTTGGGAGTAATTTTCTGCCAAAATTGTTGAAGTCTCTGGGTCCTAATGATAAAGTTGGCTAATACAGCTTGTTATAATACTGTAGTGTGAAATCTGGGACCAGTACAAAGTTTCCTGTAGGGGAGGTGGATTGATTTTGAGCTCAGAGGATTGGTGGGTTACTTGTACCTTACCTGGGCCCCATCTCCTCAATGTCTCACTCTTCTTGCTAAAAATCAGGATCAGCTCAGGAATTCCCTGGCGGTCCAGAGGTTAGGACTCTGCGTTTTCACTGCCGAGGGCGCGGGTTCGATCCCTGGTCTGGGAATTAACATCCCGCAAGCCTCGCAGCGCATCCAAAAAATAAACAAATAAAATTGAAAATTAAAAAAAAAAAAATCAGGGGGCCGTTGCACCCTCCCGTGGACCTGTCCCAGGGAGGGTGCAATGGCCAGCCCCTCAGATAAACACGAGCAATAACCAGGCCTCTGGAGCCTGCCGTTTCCTCGGCACCAGCTGAGAGAAGTGAAGGCTAACAAAGAAGGACCAGTTTCCTTGCAGCTGCTAAAACCACGTTCGTGTCGCTTCTCCGGTGAAGTCTGGAGTGTGAGAAACTGTGGCCTCTCCTGGGTCAGCATCACCCCACATACACACCCCAGTCCTGGCTCTCGGGGACAGAAGAAGCATTACACCTTGCCTGTTTGTTACCCGTCTTTTGAGTCTTTACTCTTTAGAGCCAATCCTGGCTCCACGGATGGAACTGGAAATTTATTCCTTAATGAGACTGATACAAAACAGGGTCAGAAAACGGGGTGACAGCTCCTGCAAAAATCTTCTGATTTCTTTAGAATCTTCCGTTTCTGTGAGGATGGAAGATGGAGCTCGGGGGACGCACAATAATTCTTCCCTAACGTACTCTTCTTTCCTGCGGACTTGAGGATTTCAGCTACCCTCGCATTCAGGCAGAGGCATTTTTGTTGTCTCGTGCCATGTGACCTGTTCCAGGGACACTTTATATTTTGCCTACTCTTTTAATAGAAGACATCATTTATTGGCACACATAAGTGATGAGTCTGGGGGCAGCTTTACCTCCAGGCATGGACTGTGTCAGAGGCTCAGATGATACAATCAGCCTGGTTTCTTCCCAGCTCCTCCAGGTCATGAGCTACAAGGTGGCAAGACCCCAGCTGGCAGTGCCAGGAGAAAGGCAAGCCGCCACTCTTCCTCGGCAACTGTCTTTGGCCTGAATTAGATCATGGGGTCAGGCCTGACCACTCACTGGGACGAGGAGGATGAGATGCCAGGCCTAGTTCCATCCTGACCTTGCAGTGAAGCTGGAAGCTGAGCCGACCTGAAGGCTGGGCTGAAGTATGGTAAAGGTGTGCTCCTTGGGGTCTCAGAGCCCACAGCCCCCAGGTCCTGAGCCTCAAGCTCCCTCTGGGCAGGGCTGGTCAGCCAGAGTTTGTTCATTTTTATGACTGAGCAGTATTCTAGATTTAGGCTAGTACATATAAAGCTGCTATGACAATAGTAGAAGGGTTTTTGTGAGGACATAACTTTTTACATCTCTAGAATAAATGTCTACTGCTGCAGTTGTCAGATCATATGGTAAGTATATGTTTAGCTTTTAAGAAACTGCCGAACTATTTCCAAAGTGGTTGTACCATTTTACATTGCCATCCTCACCGGCATTTTGTATAAGCACTACTTTTTATTTCAGCTCTTCTGATAGGTGTGTAAGCACATCCCAGGGTGGGGACTTTGCTGGCGGTCCAGTGGTTAAGATGCTTCCACCGCAGGGGGCAAGGGTTAGATCCCCCTTCTGGGGACTGAGATCCCACATGCCGTGGCTAGTGTGGTCTTAATTCGCCCAGTGGCCAGTGATACTGAACATCTTTTCATGTGCTTATTTTCCTTCCGTATATCCTCTTCAGTGAAAAGTTTATTCATACATTTTGCCCATTTCCTAATTGGAGTGTATGTTTTTTACAGTGAAGTTTTGAGAGTTCTTTATATATTCTAGGTATGAGTCCTTTATTGGATATGTGATCTGTAAATATTTTCTCCCATTCTGTAGCTTGTCTTTTTGTCCTCTTTCAGAGGGTCTTTCACGGAGAAAATGTTTCTATGAAACCAACTTATCATTTTTTTCTTTTATGGATGATGCTTCTGGTTTTCATGTCTGAGAACTGTTCACCAAGCCTTAGATCTTGAAGATTTTCTGCTGTTTGCTTCTTCTAAAAGTTTTAGCATTTTACACTTTAAAGTCTGTGATCCATTTTGAGTTAATATCAGGTAAAACAGCCTTAATATCAGGTACCAGTTGCGACGTTAAGCCAAGATTCTTTTTTTTTTTCTTTTCATATTTTTTGTTTTGTTTTGTTTGCCTAAGGATATCTAATTACTCTGGCACCATTTGTTGAAAAGACTCTTTTCCTCCACTGAACTGCTTTCTCACTTTTTTGTCAGAAGCCAGTTGGCCATACTGGATAACCAGTAGGCGATCTCTGCCTTCTCTATTCTGTAATCTATGTGTTGGTCCCTCAGCCAATACCACGGTCTCTCTTTTTTTTTTTTCTTCCAGTTTTATTGACAAATAATGGACATACATCACTGTATTAGTTTAAGGTGTACTGCATGATGGTTTGATTTACATATATTGTGAAATGATGACCACAATAGGTTCAGCTAACATCCATCATCTCATATAGATACAATAAAAGAAAAGAAAAAAGAAAAGAAATTCTCTTTGTGATGAGAACTCTTAGGACTTACTCTTTTTTTTTTTAACATTTTTTTTAAATTTATTTATTTTATTTATTTATTTTTGGCTGATTTGGGTCTTTGTTGCTGCGTGCGGGCTTTCTCTAGTTGTGGCGAGCGGGGGCTACTCTTTGTTGCAGTGCGTGGGCTTCTCATTGCGGTGGCTTCTCTTGTTGCAGAGCACGGGCTCTAGGTGCATGGGCTTCAGTAGTTGTGGCACGTGGGCTCAGCAGTTGTGGCTCGCGGGCTCTAGAGCACAGGCTCACTAGTTGTGGCACACGGGCTCAGTTGCTCCACGGAATGTGGGATCTTCCCGGCGCAGGGCTCAAACCCGTGTCCCCTGCATTGGCAGGTGGATTCTTAACGACTGCGCCACCAGGGAAGCCCAGGACTTACTCTTTTTTTTTTTTTTTAAATACTGATTTTAATCATATACAATCTACTAGATTCCCTTTTTTTTTTTAATTTTATTTATTTATTTATTTATTTATTTATGGCTGTGTTGGGTCTTCGTTTCTGTGTGAGGGCTTTCTCTAGTTGCAGCAAGTGGGGGCCACTCTTCATCGCGGTGCGTGGGCCTCTCACTATCGCGGCCTCTCTTGTTGCAGAGCACAGGCTCCAGACGCACAGGCTCAGTAGTTGTGGCTCAGGGGCCTAGTTGCTCTGCGGCATGTGGGATCTTCCCAGACCAGGGCACGAACCCGTGTCCCCTGTACTGGCAGGCAGATTCTCAACCACTGTGCCACCAGGGAAGCCCCCAGGACTTACTCTTAACAATGTTCCTTTATATCATACATACATATAGTGTTAACTATAGTCATCGTGTTGTGCATTATATCCCCAATACTATGTGTCTTATAGCTGGAAGCTTGTGCTTTTTGACCACATTCTTCCAATTCCCCCTCTTCCCACACTCCTGCCTCTGGTAATCACAAGTCTGATCTATTTTTCTATGAGCTTTTTTGTTTGTTTGTTTTTAGAGTCCACATGTAGGGGAAAACTCAGTTCTGATGGGGGGGGATTTTGAAGCCCTCTCTCTGAGTAGGCAAGAGATAGGAATATGTAGAGGAGATCTTGTATCTAAATCAGGCTGCTGGCAGAAGCTGCGCTATTGTTATCCTGTCAAGGTGCGGAGTCAAAAATACGTCTGTGTTTAGAGGCTGAAAATACCATATTCACTCCCAACCAACACGGGGAATAGGTGGGCCCGGGGTGTGCCCACTTGTGCACACGTCTGTCCTCTCCTGCCTCCCTGAGCAGAGATGCTCTGTTCCCCTCCCCATCCTTGGCCTCCTTTGCTGTTCTCCCTGCATCCTCCTTCCTACAGCATTGTGTAATTTGGAAGAAAAATAATCACGCATTGAGATGTCTGGGCTCTCTCTTTCTCTGGAGAAACGTGTGCCAGGGTCCTGAGGCTCTAAAGCTTAGGAACTGTTTCTTCATCAGTTAAGATCCCTGCGCTGAGAAGTAAGAAAATATTTATGGCCTTTGAAATTCACTCACGTATCCACTCTTTTGGACGAACACATTTGTGTCCAGTGCTGTAGCGATGTGGTACTTCATGCTTTGACATGTTCAGCACACCAGCTGCGTAGCTTCAGCTGGAAAGGCTGCATGAATTCTGCTGGGCAGTGAGGGACAGGGGTCAGTGAGCAAGGGTTCGTGACGCTTTCAGGCATACTGAGCTGCTTTTACTCTGCCTCGGTGTGCACCCTCAGTGACTGAATGTTTTCTATCCCTCTGTGTCTGTTCAGTGATTTCCGTTCAACGTGGTTACTTCTGCTTTCCCTGAGCAAACCCCAAGCTAATTGCAATCTTCCTGAGCACAAATCAGTCTCTTGGCTTGTGGCTTCTCACCAGCTCCTTCCTTCTGGGCCCCCGTCTCCTACCTTTACTTTTGTATTGGTTAGATGTTAACTGTTTATTCAGTCTCATTTTCTCCCATCATGTCTGCATGTAAAGATCTCCTAACAGAACAGTGAAGGAAAAAAAGATGGTAGTCTTCAATTGCTCTCATTTGTTTCCATCTCTGAGAAACACAAAGTAATTATATTAAGAGACTCCTTGTAACATTTGTAATGCATTGACTTGTGGAATGTGTCCCACTGACCTCAGGGCGAAGAAGGGAAAGTATATCTGACCTCTGGCCCTTTCCTTCCCGTCCTGTGTACCTAAACACTGCAGCTTTAGGAGCTAGAAGTTCAGGAAAGTCAGCAAGCCCTAAGGTGCTAGACAGTTCAGGACGGTGCCAGCTTTCAGCATTATTGGGATAAGGCCCAAAACGTCTAAGGTTTCAACACAAACCTGAAGGAACTGCTACTGGCATATTCTCAGAAAAACCAGAGGGCAGTCTTATTTTGGTGGAAACTTGAAGCGATGGCTGTACCATTATTTACCTACTATTGTTTAGGCCAAGCCTGCCTTTCTCTATTCTGTTCTGCGATGATAGGACTGGAGTCTATAAAAACTACATTTCCCAGACGCCCTTGCTGTCTGATTTCTTTTCAGGTTCTGCCAATGGGAGGCGCTGGTGGGAGACCGGAAGGTGGCAGGGGAGATGAGCATCCCTTCTCATCTTCAGCTGCTGTCAAAGGCCCGAGCACCAGCTGCAACCGTCTCTCAATCCAGCACCAGCTGGTGGTGGCCCATCCCTTTGGTTTGAAACGCCTATAGTATTTCAAAGGAAAGTTTCTATTTCCTGGATCTTAACTGATAGGATACTCATTACCAGGATTAGGGGTTACTTCCTACCTCCTGGAGCACATGTGAGTTTCTAATGCCTCTGAGGTACTTGCCACTTCCTGCTCCTCAGTCTGTGCAGCAAGATGTCATGAATGTAACGGATCAGTGTGATGTTCTGTGGAATGTCAGGAAGATTAAGTTCTCTGCTGGCATGATGACGACAGTGAGAAGGAGAGGTGACATAACCCTGAGGCTAGACAAGTGAAGATGTATTGCTGACTTACCTCCTTCCCGACTGGGTCCTGACGGATACAATAGCCATTTTTAGGATTTGCCATTTAAGGATGAACTACACTGAGGTTGCCAAAAAAAAAAAAAAACCCAGGAGATTTTGTAAAAAAATCTTAAATCGCTAGACTTGTAGAAGGGGACAAGATTGTTTTAAAATAATGCTGGAGAGACAAATTGTGGCATATTCATTCAGTATGTATTGAATGGCATAGTAGTCTATGCAGCAAAGAAAAATAGTGAACTATAGCTGCACAGAACCAAAGTGATGAATTCCTAGCACATGATGTTGAGCAAAAGAAACTAGACACAAAAGAATCCATACTGTACGAGGCCATTTCTCTGACATTCAGGAGCAAGCAAAACCATTCCATGATGATAGCAGTCAGAATAATGGTTATCTTTTGAAGGGAGATTAATACCTGGGCGGAGGCTCATGGAAGCATTCTGGGCTGCTGGAAATATCTACGTCTTAATTTGTATGGCAGTTACACATATGTATACTAATGGAAGAATTCGCCGAGCTGTACACTTAAGAGTCGCGCATTCTACATGTGTATCTCTCAATAAAAACCAGTACAAAATTCTCAGTACAGACTAGACATTAAAAGTATTTATAAAATAAATGGATGTGTGACTTGAGCTTTCCAACTTGGTTTCATTTATTCCACCAATAATGCTAGTAGAAGCTTAAAAACTTTTTGATGAATTGTGTACCCAAGTGACATACAAAGTCTAAAAACATATCTTCTCAGAGTAATATGGTTTAACTCTACCACAAACAAAATACTGTGAGTCTTTTCAGTTTATTTAAACTACACATTTCTGAAATACTCACGTAGACATTTGTATATACAGATAAAGATTTATTTTAATCAGGTAAGTATTCATCATCTCTTTTAATTGTCCAAATGGACTTATCCTGTAGAGGATACACAGGAGACAGGCACTTTTGTGGAGGCCAGAGCACAGAGGCAGACTTTGTATCTCCTACCAAGACCAGACTCATGTCAGTCTGGAAAATGGGACAAATGAAATCTATAACACCTATCAATATATCCTGTGAAATCTAATTTCATTGCCACAGGCTGGTAAATGCCCTTGGTGCATGAATGCATTGCCCATCCAAGGTGCACATCCAAAAGAATGTATATGTTTGGTGTGCAGGCTTATTTCATGCTTATTCAACACCCTACTAATGAGGCTCACAGTTATGTAGCATTTTTTGACATGCTAACCTTATCATAGCTTTATATGTATAAACTTATTTAAATCTCATAACGACTCTGAGTTAGGGACTGCTACAATCCCCATTTTACTGACATATGAACTTGCCCTCGGGTCACAGGTATTCATGGCAGGGCTGGAATTTGAACGATGCAGTCTGATTCCATTCTTTCTCTTTTTTTTTTTTTTTTATAAGTTTATTTATTTATTTATTTTTGGCTGCACTGGGTCTTCGTTGTTGGGTCTTCGTTGCTGCCCGTGGGCTTTCTCTAGTTGTGTGGCTACTCTTTGTTGTGGTGCATGGGCTTCTCATTGCAGTGGCTTCTCTTGTTGCAGAGCTCAGGCTCTAGGCACGCAGGCTTCAGTAGCTGTGGCACGCAGGCTCAGTAGTTGTGGCGTATGGGCTTAGTTGCTCCGCGGCATGTGGGCTCTTCCTGGACCAGGGCTCGAACCCGTGTCCCCTGCATTGGCAGGCGGATTCTTAACCACTGGCGCCACCAGGGAAACCCTTCCATTACCATATATTCTTAAGCATTCAAGGTAAGAAATGATGGAAAGCTATGCTTCAGGGAGGCAGATGATTTGTTTTGGAGTATCTTGATAAGAGTGGCACAGCTATATCACAGCAGATTGGGGTGACATTTCAGGACCATGCAGAGCGCTTGAGCCACTTAGCTTTCCTGCAGTTCCCCTTTCCCAATTGTATTATTTCCCCACTGCTTGCTGTCTTTCTTCTTCACTTAATCATTCAGGCTACGCATAATTATTGTATGTCTACTATGTACCAGGCTTCTGTATTATGTGCAGAAAATGAGAAAATGAGACCCAGCCCCTTCCATATCTATGGCATAAATTGCCCTCATTTCTTTCTCTTGTTCCTAAGTTCACTCTGTTTCTTTTTGCACCAGTTCGCTGTTGCTTGCTGATGTGAGGTGACCCCAAAGTGACTTTTTAAAGTCCTGACCCTTTGCCTTTTGGCGTCAGTAAACAACAGCAGCAGTGTGTGGGTCCCACTTCTCAGTAAAATGCCGTTTGACAGCTCAAGGCAAGGTTTGTTTTTGTTTTGAGAGTATTTCAAATCCAACTTGGTTCCATCATTTACCTCCTGGCAGCCTGATAACCAGAGAGCAATAACTCCCTTATCTGTGGGCTGTTTAATGACAACATAGTACCACCCTGGGAGCAATAGCCTAAGGCCCTTTTCCAGATGCCATGTTTTAAGACTTTCAGCTGGAAAGAGCTTCACTACGTGAAATTTATTCTGATTATTTAAAGTCAGGATTTGGTCTTCTAATTCAGAAACAAACATGAACTCTGGCTTGCTGCCTCCTGCATTTCTGGCTCTAGGCCATGTGATCATCTAATTTGTAGTTTTTGAGGCCGACAGAGGTTAGAAACCGGCCAATGTGGGCCTCAACAGCAGATAAGCTCATCAAGACTGTGACAGGAATTATGAAGACTGCTATAGATGGCTTTAAAAAAAACCGACCTCCCGTTCTGGAAGGCATCATTGTCTCTTTCTTCCACTGCTGTGCTTTGCCAGGTTCTCTGTGAGTCCCAGGTCCAAGAGGCACCAATCACTCTCGGTGTTTGCTGCCTACAGGTAATTATGCTAAAAGTCTTGTCGTAGTAGATCTTATTATGCTTTAGTACATTATGCATTCCAGAGCAGAAGGGTTTTGCTGGAAAGCTTCACTGTTAGATATGATTTGCATTTTTTACTAGGTACTTTTCTTTGCTCCTTGAAGACAAACACGTTAAGGATTCCTTTGTGCATAAACAAAACTGTGGGGTTGCATGTGTGTTCTTAACAAGACTGGCAATACTTTAAAATAGGGCATGCCTTTACTGCAGGGCCTAAACGGTTTGTTTGGAGTGGTTAGGGTGAGGGAGCAGGGCAGAAATAAAAGACTTTTAGGGCAAATCCATCTGTAATTAAAATAAAAACGCTAAGTCGTCAAATCAAATAGCAAGTATTTGAAAGTAAAATGATTTACTCCTAATTTTTAAAAACTGGGGTTTTTTGTAGTGCTGTGTTTGAGGCTCTTGCCCTGCTATAGTGCTAAGAAAGGGTTTAGTCGACCTATTGAATTAAGCCTGTACTGTGGGTAATTCCACCTGAGTCGTCTCCAGGCTGGGGACGCACGGGGTCAAGTCAGAGAGGTGGGCTCCTGGCACCACCCGGGTGTAGTCTGCCCCTTCCCGTCCACGAGGAGGCTGGCCTGGAGGCCGAGCCTGGAACACCTCCCCGCGGGCCGGGCCGGAACCAGTGGGTCAGCTGCATTTAAAGCTGGTCTGAGCTGCGCCTTCCTGGCTGCTTTCGAAGGCTGCGGCCCGGTCGGGGGAAGCGACGCGACCGTGGGCGCTCGGGAAGAAAAGCCGTGGGCAGGTGAGTGTTGGGTCCTAACGCGGGAGAGGGCGGAGCAGCGAAGCCGGGACACCCCGGCTGGCGTGCCCAGCCGGCACCTGGGCCGCGTCGCGGACAATGCCGCCCTGCCGGCCGCACTACAACTCCCGGCGCGCTCTGCGCTCGCTCGCAGAAGCCAAGGCGGCCCGGCGTGCACTGCGCCGGCCGGCCCGCTCAGCGACCTGGGGGTGGAGGGGGGAAACCAGCCGGCCGGCCTCCTCTCGGTGCCTCACTGCCCGCCCCTTTTTATTCCAACTGCCGGGGACTCGGCCCAAAGACTGGGAAGCAGCCTCCTAAATACAATCCCGTAGAGTCGGCGCCAGCCAATAAAGTGCGCCGAGTCAGGCCACGTGACAGTAGCGGGGTGGTGCTCCGGTGGCTCCCTAATCTCTATGGTTTTGGCGACTCGCTAGAGGGCGTGTGGACCACTGGAGGACTCCCTACATTCTTCCTCCATTACCTCACTGCCTCCGGTGGCTGCTGGGATACCGGAAGACTCGGGTCCCGGCTCGGCTCAGTCCTCCAGCTGCCCCGGGGACTACCTTTAGCAGTTCTTTCCTACCGCTACCGCCGCCCCGCCGCTTCCTCCTCCGCCCGCCCCCCGCTGGCCTTCTTGGCCCCGCCCCGTCCGCGCCGCGCGTCTGGCCCGCCCGCGGCCCGCTTCTCTCGGGAGCCCCCACCCAGGTGCATGGCTCCATGAAGCAGGAGGAGGAGGCAGAGCGCGAGAGGTCCCGTCTGCCCCGGCTGCGTCTGGGCCAGGAGGAAAGGTGGGAAACTCGGTCTGCGCCGCTCCCTCCTCCCCCGTGCCCGCCGGGCCGGCCTCCCTCCAGCTGCCGCCGTGCGCGCCGGGCCTCCTCACCCCGGAGCGACTGGAGGGGCCGGGGAGCGGGTCCCCCCGGGTTCGGGGAGAGGGTCCCGGGACAGCGTTGGGGGGAGCTCCCGGGCGGCGGTGAAAGGAGGCGGCAGGCGGGGCCTGCGGGCCGCGTGTGCCCGCCGGGCGCAGGGGGGTCAGGAGGCGTGCTGGGGAGGGGGGTGGGCGGGCGCCCCTGCCCCCGGGCCGCTAGGCGAGGCCGGGCGAGGCTCCAGCTCCTTTCTGCACTCCCTCCAGGAAGCAGTCTCGGGTCGTGTAAAGTTTGGTGGTCTCCGGCGCCGCCTGGCGGCCCTCGCCCCCAGTCCCACCGCCCCCTCCCCCGCCCGACGTCTGGATTCCACCCCCGCGGCTCGGCCCTCGCTGCCCTACCAGTCGCTGGGTCGTCCCACCACTACTCCCGGCGCCCCGCGCTCTCCTTCCACCCCCTTTTCATTACCATTCACCTTTCTCTCTGCCTGTTTGGTCCCTCCCCGCTCTGGCCTCTCCTCTCCCCCCTGTATCTCGCCCTTTCCTTGCTGAACTCTCTTTTCACACGCATGCTTTTGCCTCTTCTTCTCTTTCTTCTTAACCCCACCCTCATTCTGTCCTTCCTTATCCACCCAGAGCCCCCGTTTCCATCATCCCTCCACCTGACACTCTTGTGGGTTTTATGCCTCCCTCCTTCCCAGGCTGTGAGCTTTGCCCTTCATTCCTCGCCCTCCTCCATCCCCTGTCCTGATCTGAACTCCTCACTTTGCCACACTCCCTCACCCTTATCCCTCTGGGCCTATCCTCTTTCACTGCCCTCTCCTAGGATAGAGTGGGTGGGGCCTGGAGTCTCCTGTTTACATCTTTGGGAATAACTCACATCTCTACTTCTGGGGCTGGTGGGGAGAGTTGGTAAAGAGATTACGAAGAGATTTATGCCAGCCGAAGAGTACGATGGGTGACTCTTACCTACAGTTATCGTCTCCACCTGGGATAACAAGATGGCCTGGCCTCAGGACCCTGGCATGCTGTCCAGTAATCCTTCAGCACCATCTTTGCAGAGGATTTGGGAATCTGTTTGTATTCTGAAACCAGTGGAGAACCTTGAAATGGTGTATCTTGGCCTGAGAACAAGTTTTGGTCTAAATTAGTGGTGGAGGAAGTTTTAATGTGTGTTTTATGTTCAGGTTCAATAAAACCTTTGCTCCTCCTTGCTCACCCTTCTTGGTGACGGCACCAGGGATGAGGTGATTTTGTGCATGGGGCTGCCCTTGCTGCCTTGTATTTAGATTTTGAAATGTTTTGGATTAAAGCCTGTTCCTTCGCTTTTTTTTTCTTCTTTCTAGAAATTGCTCTGTTGAGTTGTAGTTTTTCAGAAACCATCTCTTACCTCGGCACTGCCTTGATTTTGTTCATTCACTGCACCTGCATTTCCATCTTAGGTACAGGAAGAAGGAATGGAATCGGAAGGAAGAAAATTCATTTCACAGACAAAATAGCTCCCCTCCTCTGTTATAGCTGTTCCCCTGGCAATACAAACTTTCTGCTTTCAGTGAGTATTACCTTGGACATACTTAGACTAGAATTTTGTTGCTTTTGCTCTCTTTTTTCATTTTAGGCCTGTGCTAGGACTTCAGGATGTAGGTTTACTTTGTTCACTTCTGTTATTCTGCTTCCATGAGGGTGTCCTAAAGCTGATGAACCCTTCCACTTGCTTTCTTTATATGTAAAGACAAGATTATTTTCCATTATCCCATTAGAGTGACCTAGATGGTGGTGTAGTATTACACTTACCCTTCGTGTACATAAGGTCCGCCTCCCACCCCTTCCCAAATTATGCATTTTTTAAAGACAAGATCATAACTTGTAGGTTAATGCAGTTCCTGTCAAGGTCAATTATTGGGTGTCTTCCACGTGGGTATAATCTTCAGAGATTTTTGGAGCATTTTGCCCTGAATCTGCTAGGGTGATAACTGTTTTCTTAAAAATAATTAAAAGTCTACACGTAAACCAAGTTCTGGAAAATTTTTTATTACTGCTGTGTTCCCCTCAAGTTTGTTAATAATGGTATGCAAACACTTGTAAGAGAGTTTTCCAGAGTGCTTCGCATCTTACTGGAGGCTCACAGCCACTCTGTGAGGAAGGCAGAGGACAAATATTTTCATTTTACAAATGAAAGAACCGAGGCCCAGAAGGATCTGGCACCCTGCCGTAGCTCACATAGTAAAGGGAGGGGATCTAAAAAGAAAACAAAGCATTTGACTCCTTGTAGCCATGTTTGTCCTTAAGCTAAGTTGACATGAAAGTGTATGGTACTGTGTATTTTTCTAAATCTGTAAATTTTAAAAGCAATTGTATAGGTAGATTCATTTTTCGCAGGGAAAATTTTCACACAGCAAATGTTTTGGATGTGTATGTGTGTATGATGGGCTTTCGTGTAGAAATGATTATTTGAAATGATGACCAGAATGTTTGCGGGTCTTGCATCTGACTGTTTCTTGGAATAGTTCCATAATAAGTAGGCCAGAATTATAGCTCAGGTGCCGTTTCACTGCTCAAATAATTATTAAATTGAATTTCAGTTCAACTCTGTGTCACAAAGGAAACAGCAGCTTGTTCCCTTCTGCATAAAGCTTGGTTTGAATAGACATCCGGACAGTAAATAATAACAGAAGAAAATGCAGAGACCCCTTTTTTCTTTGCTTTTTGCCTACCTTCCAAATCTATTTCCTTTGTTATAAGGTCATGCCTCCGCATAGGCTGTTTTGAGGCTTCAAAAGGTGACTCTATATTTTTTTTTTTCCACCTCCAGGCTTTTCTAGATGTTTTAATCTGGTTATTGTTGGAAATCTAACTACTTTGACTCAGTAGTTCTGTTAGTACTCAATATATATCAAGATTTCTGTAATAACAGCATATTTAGCAAATTTAGTTTCTTTTTGGTGTATGGCTGCAAGCTTAAAAGAGGACCCTTGTAGAACAGAACTGTGCACAACCCTCAGCCCAATATTCCTTATATCTTTTGGCATCTCACAATGAAAAAAGCAGTGGATGACTTATTAGAAGCACGGCTCTCCAAAGAGGAAAAGCGTCAAGGTCATTAGAGTAATAACCCCATGTTAATAATATGATCTTTTAATGTATTTACAAAACAGAAGTAGAGTCACGGATGTAGAACACAAACTTATGGTTACCAGGGGAGAAGGGGGGGAGGGATAAATTGGGAGATTGGGATGGACATACACCCACTACTATATGTAAAACAGATAACTAGTAAGAACCTACTGTATAGCACAGGGAAGTCTACTCAATACTCTGTAATGACCTATATGGGAAAAGAATCTAAAAAAAAAAAAAGTGGATATATGTATATGTATAACTGATTCACTTTGCTCTACATCTGAAACTAACATGACATTGTAAATCAACTATACTCCAATAAAAATTTTTTTAAAATAATGTCTTTGAGCCTACATGGTAGTTCTTAATAGAATTTTATTATGAGGACATTTATCCCTCTAGAAATTGTAAGAACTCAGACCTATGTTATTTATATAACCAACCCTACTTTTATCGGTAAAGGTAGTCCTAATATTAGTAGTAGCAGATGCTTTAATAAATAGTAGTTCTGTGCCAGAGAACTGCTAGATGCTTTTCATGTCTTAGTGAATTGCTCACAACTAGCTCTCTGTGGTAGCAGGAGCCCAGGTCCACAGAGACGTGACAGCCTGCCTGAGTTTGTACCTGGTAAGTCAGATTTGGGATTTGAGCCTAGACAGTAACCCCAAAGCCTGGGCTGTGTCCTCTGAAGATGGGAGCTGCTCTGGGAAGGCACCAACTTGTTGTTTTCAGTGGACTTAGGAGCCTTGGAAGGGACCCCCAGCAAGGGAGGGAAGGCCCTCCTGCCCAGCCAGCCACGTCTGTCAGGGTGTCCTCACGTCCTCCCCTCAGTACTGGTCTCCACACCTTGTTTATGTTTATAACATCAGCAATTTATGAGACATCATTTGTATTAACTCCTTTTTTTAAAATTTTTATTGGAGTATAGTTGTGTATTAACCCCTGAAATCGTAGATTGCCCTCCAGACAAATAATGCTCCCTTGGGTAGCTCTTAAAGCGCCCCATCTTTCAAAAAGAAAAGAAAATTCTTTTCAAGTGCAGTTTAGAAACTAGGTGTGTCCTTTGGAAGGAAAGCCTTGAGCAACCTACGGTTAACAGCACCCGCGGCCAAGTCTAGGACTGACCAGTTACTGTGTTTTAGTCAAGAAGACAGCTACCACCATAAACCAAACCAAGAAGTTAATGTAGGGGATATTTGACGTGTTTTTTAGAATGAATTGTCCACGTTGGCTCTCCATCTTGCTATGAATTAAACCGTTCCTTGGTTTGGGCTGAGTAGAGTTGACATTGTGTTTTGCTTTTTTTTGGTTTTTGTTTTTGTTTTTTTTTGGCCGCACCACGAGGCTTGCGGGATCTTAGGACCCCAGCCAGGGATCGAACCCAGGCCCCAGCCGTGATAGCGCCGGGTCCTAACCACTGGACCGCCAGGGAATTCCCTGAGTTGACATTGTTGATAATAATAGATACTTGTATTTTGGTCACTTTCCGCTTCTGACACACTCAACAGTCAGCACCTCACAGTGAAACAAGAGTATCTAAAGGTCAGGTTGTGCCATAAATATTCTTTTTATTAGAAAGGCTAGCTTAAATGGAATTGCTGGGAGATCTGTAGATAAGATTGTTGGTGTGTGCACCATGTGCAAGGCACTGTGTTAGGTGTTGCGAAAGAAAAAACACAAATGCAGCTTGGCCTCTGAGACTAAAGGTGTTGGTGAGTTCATTGCTGGCTGGAATTTAAGTGGCTTTGTAGGCCACTCGGCCCCGATCAACAATGTACTGCTCAGCTTTCCAACAGAGGGGGCCGGAGAGGTGCCTTTGTTGTGCACCCTCGTGAAGGCCAGGACCCCTTGAGTACTGCGTGTCAGGTAAAGGGTGTGGTGACTTTTTCAACACTGAGAGCAACTTTACTTCATTTGACACTTGGTAGGTTAGACGGTCTTAAGAGGTAAAACAGTGATTCCTGTTATTTCCTCCAGCTTTTTGTGGAAGTATGGGTATTGTCTCCATCTGGTGGAAATCCAGTTTTAACTAGTTCTTTCTCATTGTTCGTTCTAAAGTGGACAGACAGTAGGAAAATGACATCACTACCGTTGGCCCTTAAAGTGGCCCTTGAGTTTAGCTTTGAAAGAGTAACCAACTGAAGGCTCCGAAGGGTCTTAGTGATATATGTGTTTACAGAGCAAGGGTTTTTGCCTGATTCCAATTACTTCAGATGAACCAGCTTGACAGGAGTAACATTTATTTACTCCTACTATGATCAGTATACCATTGCTGGTAGTTTTTATGAGGTTTGGGGGAAGAGTGAGAACAAATGCACACAGTCCTAGAAGAGGTAGAATATGCCATTGGGGTATTTGTTTTTAGCTGGTCGGACAGCAGGTTAGTCTGTTGTACTGAAATGCTGTTATTCTGAGGGATCTCACACTGTGCCCTCAGAAGCCGAGCGGCTGGAGAAATGAATGTGTCTTTAGTCACTGTAGGACAGTCCCGGGAGCCGAGCCTGGGACACTTAGTTGTGGTGAGATGCCCACTTTGTTGGAGTGGGGTTAGAAGAGTCTCACTTTAAAGAGAAACTTGATGAAATTGATAGGTTGAGGTTGACATGGTAAGTGAAAGTACTCACTACCAGCACCTTCACAGTCTTAACTGTCGTTCACTTAACATTTGCTTGACGCTGACATATAGGTAAAATATTGGCCCCTTTAAAAAACAAACCTTAAAAATTCAGTAGGAGGTGGGGAGATGGAGTAAGTAGGCTGCAGATGAAATAAGATTGGCCCTTTGTTGAAAATTGTTAAAGCTGGGTATTGGGTTCATTACACTAATTTACTTTGTATATGTTTGAAATTTTCTGTAGATTTAAATTTATGGAACAAATTTTTAAAGAAATGCCTTCTAATATATTTTTGAGGCAGAAAGTCTCTAACTCTGCCTTTGGTCACTAATTGAGAATATCGGTTGAATTGTTTGCTTAGTGGCCTCCAGAGAAAGCTCGGGCCTAAGGAACCACAAGATTCTGGTGGGTTCTACTGATTACAAATCATAGTTGGGGAGGGGGAATTGTTAAATGTATTCTCTTGGTGTCAGTTGTGATCATGCCCCACTGCAGATCGGTGATTGTACGTGATATGTAGGCAGAACCTTCCTAGGCTTGAGCTCACCTGCCTTGGCATGGTTTGAAAATCCCTTCTATTGCTCTGTTGTAGGATGTTTCACAGTCAGGTAGCTGATAGCACCTGCAGAGAAACACCTGAGTTGCCACTATCTCATGACATTTCGCCCTTCCTTCAGGTGTGCTTTGGTGTAAGGAGAATGAGGAAAGATTTCTTTTTTTAACCTATTTTATCCCTCCTCTTTGCCTCTTTGAATTTTGGGACTCTCTAGAGGCAGAGCCTCAGGGCCCTGTTGGTGCTGTTAAAACTCTAGCTCTCGAGAGATGGTCCCTCTGCTTCATTCAACACGTGTCCTAAACCCCCTGCACACAGTTATGCACAAGGTGGAAAGTCAGGTAAGAGCTCAGAGGGCAGTGCCATCCCTTGTGGAGTCAAGGGACAATGGCAGGGGTACTGATGATTGTCAGGGGGATGGCGGAGATACTGGCTTTGGGCTTAGGTTTTGATTTTTTTTTTTTCCCTGCTCCATTTTTGTTGGCAAGATTTTGCAAACTATTCTTTTAGTTTTTAGTATACCCTTGATTTTTTTTTTTTTTTTTTAAATCATGCCCTTAGGAAAGGGACTGAATCCAATGGATATTATTGGCAGGCCTCATTCTTCTTTGTGGCTTGGTGGGAAGACCCAGGCTTTGGAGTCTTACAGATGGATTGTGGTCCAAATCCTGACTCTGCCACTTAGCGACAGCCTGGCTTTGGGCAGATTATCTTGCTCGTTAAACCTAAGTTTCCTCCTTCATAAAATGACGGTAATGTTGTCCTCCTTGCTGAGTGGTTTTGAGGATTCAGTGAAATCCTGTTTAAAGAGCACCTGTTCGGTGCTCTAAGCCCTGAGTGCCCAGCGAAGTCCTGGCCTTCCGGGAGTTTCCTTCCTGGTGGGAGCAGATGATAAGCCCAGACGATAAGAGCAGCTGACTTTATGCCAGACGCTGTATGGAAGCAGCTGACACACATTAAACTCAGTTCTCCCAACAGCCCCATGAGGCACGTGCTCTTGTTATTCCCAGTTTGAGGGAACTGAGGCAGAGAGAGGTTAATCCTGGAGGAGTCAGGATTTGAGCCCAGGCCATTTGGCTCTGGAGGCGGCATTTTTTTTTTTTTTTTTTTTTATAGCTACTTTATTTATTTATTTATTATTTTATTTTTGGCTGTGTTGGGTCTTCGGTTCGTGCGAGGGCTTTCTCTAGTTGCGGCAAGCGGGGGCCACCCTTCATCGCGGTGCGGGGACCGCTCTTCATCGCAGTGCGCGGGCCTTTCACTATCGCGGCCCCTCCCGCTGCGGGGCACAGGCTCCAGACGCGCAGGCTCAGTAGTTGTGGCTCACGGGCCCAGCCGCTCCGCGGCATGTGGGATCCTCCCAGACCAGGGCTCGAACCCGTGTCCCCTGCATTAACAGGCAGATTCTCAACCACTGCGCCACCAGGGAAGCCCTGGAGGCGGCATTTTTAACCGAGATCTTCTGCTCCCTTTCTTAACAGTCCGAACGAGGCAGTGATATCCGTGCTCAGAAATAATCTAGTCGTTGGAGGTTTTACTGCATCAAGTGCATGAGGCTTTCTCAAAAAGAAGCCCCTGTTTCAGGCCAGACATTGAAGCAGGCAAGCTGTTATTCCTCTGCTAGAGACAACTTTCATCTTCCGAAGAACTGTCTTAGATACAAAAATGTGTGTTTGTTAGGGATCAGCATATATCAAGACCATAAGCAATATTTGTGAAATTTTTGTGTCTCATTCAACCTAAAGTGGCAGGTGGTTTTTGTAGAAATTACGGCATTGCAAACGGGTACGTGCATATCTAATTGGATGTAAAAGGTTGTAGAAGTTACAATCAAAATACTATACAGTAGAGCAGTGCCTAAAAGGCAATTGTGTGCTACGTGTTCAAACCACAGGGAAAATTTTAGGTAGGAATTATATATTTTTTTTCAGTGGGAGGGCTACAGCTAACAGGTAATGACTTGAGGAAAAACAAAGTGTACTTTTCTCAAGTCAGCAGAATTTTACAAACTTTGGTATTATCGACATTGAAATAACTAGGATCTCTTTGCCTGTGGCTGCTGATTACAGACACAGACAGCAGAAAAGGATCTTGGTCATGTTATAGCTATATATCTTTACCTTAGGCTTTTTAAGAAAAAGAATTTAGTGGAAAAAGATTCCTTCCTCCCCTTTATCAGTTGGGGCTCTCCGGTTTCCTGGCCCATCTGATGCCACATTTTGTTAAGCTGATGGCTTTGCATCTGCCTGCCTTGCTGTGACAGGGCAGAAATAGCTACCTCACAAAAGGGCTGTGAAGCTTGGGTCATTTGTGTGAAGAAGGGTTTCTGCTAGGTCGTAGCTTTTTTTGAACGGGGCCTTGACAGGACAGAAGTGTAGAACTTGGAGTGAGTTCAGAGGAGAGCCGAAGGAAATGAGCGAGGCTGTGCCGGACAGCTGTGAGGACGGACAGGCGGGCGGGGAGCCCGGCGTCAGCGAGCGCGCTCTCGTCAGAACAGCCGCCGCCTTTCGTCTTCACAGAGGTCCGGGGCTAAAGTTACACAGATACACCGAGGTTAGTGATGAGGAAGCTGCGGAAAGGATGTGGTTAACACGGAGCAGCGTGGAAGTCCCTCTGGGTTCTTTAAAAACAGGGTGGTTCCCTTTGGAGCCTCTACAGAGGTAGAGGGAGCATCCTGATGAGGAGCCTGGTGGGTCAAGTGCAGCCTTGCAGTCGGCCTGGAAACGTCCCCATTCAGCTGCACGCTGGCTGCCACCCCACCCTTCTTTCTGCCCAGGGAGTCTGGGGCAAGAGGGGGCTGCCTGAGGCCTGCCTCCGTCCGTGGTGATGATGACCTTTTATGGAAAATGGAAAATAGCTCCCCCCGAGGAAGAGGTTAGGCGCCTTCGGTCTGGAACTCAGGGTCTCTTCTAGCCCACTGGTCTGCCACCCTTTGCAACCAGTGTGACCTGGGCAAGAAAGAATTTGATGGCTCCTACCCTCTGCATGGAGACCCTTTCTCTTTGAATTTTGTGTCCTCCTTGCAGCTAACCATTTGAGTTAACGCTTGCATGTTCTCTTCTGGGTTAGGGTTCCGCAGCATTCCAGACCTCAAGCACCGGTTCAGGATGGGAAAACGACGCTGCGTCCCCCCACTGGAGCCCAAGCTGGCAGCAGGCTGCTGTGGGGTTAAGAAGCCTAAGCTGTCTGCAGGTGGGGCGCACGGCCACGGGAGCCAGTCCACAGCCGTCCCCGGCTCCAGCGCGGGGCCTCTTCAGAACCACCAGCATGTGGACGGCGGCAATGGTCGCGAGAACGTGTCGGACTTGACTCTGGGACCTGGAAACCCTCCCATCACACGGATGAACCCCGCATCGGGAGCGCTGAGCCCTCTCCCCCGGCCCAATGGAACTGCCAACGTCACCAAGAATCTGGTGGTGACCGCAGAGATGTGCTGCTACTGCTTCGACGTCCTCTACTGTCACCTGTACGGCTTCCCACAGCCGCGCCTCCCTAGGTTCACCAATGACCCCTAGTGAGTAAAGCGGCCGCGCGTCGGGGGCGGTGAGGAAGGCGTGACGCCTCTGTCGGGGGCATTCTCTTGAGCGAGTCTGCTCCTTATAAAAAGCTTAACACGATTTGGGCAAAGGTTGATGGGAATAGGATGCTGAGAAATGTGCAGCCAATGTCTAGAACACTCACTGGGCTCAGTAATGGAAGGGTACTAGGCTGTGTCTGCAGGAGCGGTTGGCTTGTCAAAGTAATGTTCCGGGAATCAGGAGGGTTTCGTTCTTGGTCTTCTGTTGGTTCAAATGGCAGTGGGTAGGTCATCTAACCTCTCACGTGGAGAAGTCACACCATCACACCATTGTGGACCCGAGCACCGTTGAAGCCCAAGTGACCTGCCAGTGTCTGGGTGCCAGGTGGGAGACTAGGAGCTCATTTAGTGGGAGCTGAGATGCTCCTAACAGGGGTCCCCTCACTTGGTTCACTGTCAGTCCCATGGGGCTGCCGGCACCCCACCAGCAATGTCAGAATTTGCTTTACTGTTTCTAGTTCACGACTCTGTTATTTGTCCCAGGTCCCCTCGAGGTGTCAATGACTTTAATAAGGAATATGTGTAAAGGGGAAAGTCAAGTGAAGATGCTCATGCCAATGCTTTCTTTCTCAATTGGAAGCAGCTTTGAGGTGGCTTTAAAGAGCACTGCTGCTTTTTTATTTTTATTTTTTTAGGAGATGCTTTTAGAGCATTCACTGACTGATCATCATTCCTCGACTGTTAATGCCATACTGAGGCGGTGCGTAGCCCCACTGGGCAGGGAATGGAGGAGTATGAAGAAAAAGTCCTTGCTCTCGGAAGACTTGAGTTGGCAGATCACACACAGAAGCTAAATAGTGTTCACACACCGTCTGGGCAGAGGTGGAGAGGAAGTTACTCCTGTGATTGTGTCAGAGGAGAAGAAATGCAGAGAAAAATGTGCTCACTCTTTAGGGAAGTATTGCCGTGCGATACCGTGAACAGAAAAATCCTGACTGAGTCGGTGGAGAGTCTAAGCCTTGATCTGAGTGGGATCAGGTGTGTCCCTTGCAGGAGAGGGACATGGGTTTGGAAGAGTAGGTGGTGGCCGCAGCATTGTAGGGTGTGGAGACAGTGGAATTCTTGAAGGGTTTTTGAGCAGGTTTTGGAACATTAACTTTGGCCGGTGGTGTTCAAGTGTTTTACTGGAAGGAAAAGATGGGTAGGTGGGAGATCCTGCTTTGTAATAATGATCAAAGTGAGATAACTTAAAAAATTTAAGTTGCTTTTGAGAAGTGTTAACTCAAGAATCAAAGAGGTAAGGGCATAGGAATATGGAGGAATTTCAGGAAGAGGGGACAGCCCTGTAACCTCTGCCTAAAACATCTGTCAGCGTCAATCGGATGTAGCCTAATGCAGCATGACTTGGGCCTAGAAAGTGGTTAACTTCTGCTAAGAATAAGCTTTTTATTTTATCTTAGCGGCGCCACTTGGCTTGCGGGATCCTTGTTTCCCCAGCAGGGATCGAACCCGAGCCCTCGGCAGTGAAAGCGCCGAGTCCTGACCCCGGACTGCCGGGGAAGTCCCCAAGAATAAGCTGTCTTGAGGAGACTTTTTCTTTTTTTCTGCAATTTACGAGCAGGAGAGGCAGAAATAATGATGGGCACGATGCGGGGTTGAGCGGAGAAGGTGTGCAGGCCCCGTGTGTCTTCGTGAAGGTGGAACTGGGAGCGTAGACACATGAAAAGAGAGTAAACAAGAGGAGAAAGACATGGAGAACTAGAAGAAGAAAGAGTTGAGTCCCGGGCAGAGGAAGAAGAAAACGGCACGTCCACGTGGTGCTAGAGTGGAGTGAGGCTGTGAGCAGGGGCCTTTCTTCTCGTGCCTCGCGGCGATTTCCTCTCCGTTTACGCCCCGGGGCCGCGCGGCTCCGAGAGGGCGGAGAGGGCCGAGCCTTTCAGACAGCCCGCGTCAGAACGCCGTCCTTGAGGGGAAGAACAGACGAACAGGGCTAGAGCCGAGGTGTTCTTCTTCCCTGACTGACGTGTGCTTGCTCTTTCAGCCCGCTCTTTGTGACGTGGAAGACAGGGCGGGACAAGCGGCTTCGTGGCTGCATTGGGACCTTCTCAGCCATGAATCTTCACTCAGGACTCAGGGAATACACGCTAACCAGGTAATGGCGACCGCACGTAAGACTGGTACATTATTGGCCAAAATGGAAAAGAACTGCCTGCCTCTTCTGAGTGGTGAGGTCCGAGTGCTCTCTTTCGGATGATCAGGAAGTGTAGGGGCATTCACCTGGTGAGCCACTTACCGGTCCAAGTACAGGCAGTCAGCGGCCTCAGGTTGTTCTCAGCATGTGCGGGCTGATGGATAGTGGATGTTCTCCGCGGCGCTCGAGAGCCGTCAGCGTCCGGCACGTGATGTCGGCTCCCGGCTCCGGAGCAGCCTCACTTATGTTTTCTGTCCTCTCCAGTGCACTTAAGGACAGCCGGTTCCCCCCCCTGACCCGAGAGGAGCTGCCTAAACTTTTCTGCTCTGTCTCCCTCCTTACTAACTTTGAGGATGCCAGTGATTACCTGGACTGGGAGGTGAGAACAGCCGCATTTGGAACTCTGCATCTCTCGTTGCATTTGGGTTCGGGTTAGTACATGGTAATGTATCTCCTTCATTGAGCGAGGGTATGAGAATGTGAAAGCTGAGTTTGGAAGGAACTGTAGGCAACTTGGGTGACAGAAGAGGTGCTACGGTAGAAGTAGGAAGAAATGGGAAGCCTTTCTTCTCCCGTTCTTCCCAGTCTACTCTGGTCCACATCCTTTTCCCATGTCTAATAAGAAATAGGAATGGGGATAAAGGAGAACATTCCTGATTCTTCGTGGTAAGCCCTTGGATGAAAGTTGTTATCCATGTGAGCCCATGTGTGAAGAGTCAGGAACCCAGATCAAAACCCTGTGGCATGTTCTTTGACTGGAGTAGATTAAAGGTGGAATATTCAAGATCTTCGGATGAACTGTTGAGAGAATGTATTTCTGTAGCCTCCGTACTCTCCGAGAGGTGGCTGCAGGTAGACTCTCACTTTCCCTAAAGCAGCAGTTTCTTTGGCTTCCATGCCTGAGAGAGAGAGTGAGTCATGAAAGGCAAGAGCCTCCCCTTTTCTCAGCCCTGGGTCAAGCTGGTCAGGGGACAGTGTCGATTTATATGAGGATAATTGAAGTTCCGCTAGAGTGAGTAAATGCCATTTACTGGTTGTGTGTTTTTGTAGGTTGGGGTCCATGGGATTCGAATTGAATTCATCAATGAAAAAGGCGTCAAACGTACAGCCACATATTTACCTGAGGTTGCAAAGGAACAAGGTGAGTTGGAGACATGGAATTTCCGTGAATGATACTGTTCACAGTGTTGCCAAGTAACGGGCAGGAAAGCGGAGTGTGCTGCCTTTCAGCCCAACTGTAACTGAGAATGAGTGCCTTTCTTCCTCTCCCCGTATCTATCAAGTCCTGAAAGAATGAGAGCCTCCCCAAAAGATGTAGGAGCTGGGAAGAGAAGAGGGGTAAAGACTTCCCGTGCCCAGCCGCTCGTTTCACGTACTTTCAGTGAGTAGTAGTATTTCTTGGCCCCCAAAACTGCAGTGGTTAATCGTAGGAAAATTCCAGCAATCAACTTGGTCATATTATGGAGTTCATTGTAAAGGGAGGTTGCCCGTATTAGTGGGTTTTGACCTTTTGGTCGTGAGTTACTACACAGTGTTATAATTGGAAGAATGCAGAACATAATCTCTCCTGTTTTTTTAAAGAACTCAGTAGGTACTTAGTTCTTAACAGTGGGACATGAAAGGTAGGAAATGGGTTGGGCAGGTTTTCTCTTTCAAAGCATAGTTAGAAGAATACCTTAAAATGGTGCTCGTGCAGTCTGGTGTATGACCCAGTTTTCTTTCTTTCTTGGAGCTGGTCTGTTTTTTGAAAATAATATGTATTTGTTAGGTGTGAACCTGGAATAGAGAAAAATATCCGGTTCAGTATATCAGTGAACTAATTATGTGGAGAGGGCTTGCCTTGTTGGTTCCCATCGTGGTTGTGTTTAAAGTTTTTCAAAAGCGGTGAGGATATGGCATAAAAAGGAGGAAGCCTTTTAACCACTTCATTGAGATCATAAATCTGGCATTTCTGTCCAAGGAGGCACACCAGGAGTTATTTCCTAATAGTGAGATGTGATGATAATATAGGTAAATAATCAAGCACTTTTGCCATTTGAAAACTGGTTGGGAAAATTAAAAAAATCAAGGCACCTACTGCAATAATTTAGGGGGTTCTCTTTGGTTTTCAATTTGATATATTTGGTTATATCTGTTGAAAATGTTTCAAGAACAACACAATGGTAGATGTGTGAACACCTTCCCATCCTTCCTAAAGGAATAGTTTCTTTCCTGCTGTCAAGTCTCTGTAGTAGAAAACGACTCCTAGAAATCATCGAAACGAAGGAAGGTCACACGAAGGAATACAAGCGCAGAGTATGAATTCTCTCTTCTCCCAGAATAGCCCTGGTTACAGCACTAGGCCAACAGGCTGGTCTACGCTGGGACCGTGTTTGCTCCTAGATAGTTGTACTGGGATCATATCTGACAGGAAAGACTCAGAAGCAGGGGGCCTGGGGACAGCCGTTAGTGACGTGTGTTGGGCGTCGTCTCACATCTCGGATTCTCCTTGGACTGCCAGTGAGGCAGACGGGGCTCCAGGGACGTGGGGCAGTGCCCAGGCTTGCTCTGCTCGCAGCAGACCTGGCTCCTCCTGTCCTGTCACTGTGGTGTCAGAGCACAGCCCATTCTTGTGTCACTGTGCGCTGACCTCAGTGTGCCTGCCTTCTCCTCAGACTGGGATCAGATCCAGACGATAGACTCCTTGCTCAGGAAAGGTGGCTTTAAGGCTCCAATTACCAGTGAATTCAGAAAAACCATCAAACTCACCAGGTAAGCCACTGTCTTATTTTCCTTGTCATTTTAATTCAGTTGGGGTTGGATGGAGGACACTTTTGACAGACAGGGGAAGAGAAACATTTTCTCTGTTAGTGTCTCTAAACCAAAGAAGTATGGGTGAGGCAGCAGCTCCGAGGAAGCAGTGGCAGCACAGGCGGAGACTCTCCAGCATGCTGGGCGTGCCCACGGCTAAGCTGCTGGCTAAGCTGCTAGCACCGTGGGAGCAGGGTCGCCGCTGAGCAGGTCGTGGGTGTGTCTGTCAGGCCCACTTGCTGGGAGGCTGAGCGGGAAGGCTGAAGGCAGGAGAAAAAGCTCTCAGTACAGAAGTCCGGGGTCAGCTGAAGTCGTCACATGTAGTCAGGTGGCCTGTTGATGGAATAATTCCAAGGAAACGCCCCTGCCTGTCTGGGGCTAATACTTGTACGGGGAGGCTGCCTAGTGTAGGAAAATATGCACGGGCTGGACTCTGAATCGCAGCTCCACCACTTGCTAGCTGTGTGACCTGGGCCAGTTTTTCCACCTCTCTGAGCAGAAAAAAAAAATTTCCTGTCCGTAAGAGGTGAATGATAACGCCTTGGGGTTGTTTCAGGGTGTGGTAAGGTCATGCATGCAGAAGCTCTAGTCCAGGGCCAGGCCACATTGTAGGTGGTCGGTAGATGTCGGTCCTCTCCCCATCCCTACTGAAGTCGGAAACACTGAAAGGTTTAGCTTCTGTGGGGTGTCTGTGGACCTCTGTCGGCCTGTTCATCTGTAAAATGATGAATAATCAATATCGTAACCTCACAGGTCTATTTGGAAGATAACCCCGTGTCTTTGAAATGCTTTGGGTTCCAAAAAAAAGAAAAATCTTCAAATACAAAGCATTATTATTATCATTATTATTATAATTTATTTGAACAGCCATTTCCCTGTCAAAATTCAGGAATAATCACCTTGCAGTGGAGGAGTGATTACAGTGGGAAAGAGATGGCTCTGGGTAAGGATTGTCACACCCAGCTCCTGTGGTCTGTAGTAGGCTCCATAGGTTTGTAACACCCCATGCTTCGCATCCTGACTCATGGCTCTTTCCAGAGCAAGGCCAGAGTGCTATGAATTCTGTTCTGATGGCCCTGTGATATGATATGGCATATTCATCTGGGAAGTGAGACCCATCCTCTATAGCCCCAGGATCTTTTAACCTGCTTCGTCAGAATTTGACCCAGAATTAGGTATCTGTGCCCCTTTTAGTTTATAAATAACTTGTTTGTTGCTTTTCTGCAAGTTGAGGTTGCATTTCTGTCAAATTTATCACATTTTAACCTGAAAGTAGATATGCATTGTACACTGGGCATTGGTGCAGCCATCTTCCAGTCTGCTACCCATGTAATTTGACCTTGAAATTCTCCACCCAGACCCTAGTAGCAGATTGCTTAAGAGCAGCCTGGTGATAAGCATATGAAGTGTTTAAAGGTGGGATGTGCAGAAAACAGATTCTCAGGGGTGAATTGTGATTGTGCTTTTTCATCTTGTTCATTTGTAATAACAACACTGTTTTCTTGTGCTGTCTTTCATTTTCTGTAAGTAAGATTGCTCTCGGTCTTCCATTTTATTCTTTCAAAATGTGGAATAAGCTTTTGGTTTTCTCTGCTGCGTGACTGCAGAATGAAGTGTTTGGGGTTCCTAATACCCTTTCCTGTTTCCTTACACAGGTACCGAAGTGAGAAGGTGACAATCAGTTATGCAGAATATATTGCTTCTCGACAGCACTGTTTCCAGAATGGCACTCTTCATGCCCCGCCCCTCTACAATCATTACTCCTGACACGCGGCTGCATGACCAGTCCCACCCCCCCGTGGCCACCAGTGGCTATGACATCATCGGAGCAGATGCCTCCTCTTCCTGGTCCAGTTACTTTTATTACTGCACCATTTTATGATGCTAGCTTCCGTTGCCAAGTCTGCCTCCAGCCGACTGAGGGGGGTGGGGTTACATCGAATGAAACAGAACTTGAGGGGCCCAAGCCTTATCTCAGCCTTTCCTCAGTATGGGGTTCCGTTGGATTGGGGCTCCTCCATGACTAGTGAGAATTCCGTGTGGGTTCAGAAGACCTTGGCTGCAGGTGCCGCTGGTGATTTGCTGCCTGTGTGTTGGCCACTCAGTGGAAGCTGGAATTGATGGTCCATGAAGGCTTAGCCCACACACACCCCTGCAGCCTCCCCAGAGCGAGTAGGTGTATTCCCCTGGCAGTCTGGGCAACGGAGACCAACAAGAAACGTTTTTAGGTTGTTTTAAATTACTTTTTTTAAACTTCCAGTGTATTGCATACCACGAGTTGATCTCAACCTCCATGCTTCGTAAGTGGACGCCATGTTAGGGTCGAACGTGGGCACCATGAGTCCTTTGCGGCTCCTGGACAGAGACCCACCTCAAGATCGGAAGCCCTTTGGATGGCGTTGCAGATCTCATTGCTCAGTTAGCCTCAAAGGTTTTAATTCTCATCCCACTCTCAGTTGGATTTTCTGGCACTCTTTCTGCATTGAGTCTCCTGGTACTGAACAGAGCGCTGTGGTGTAGCCTGCCGAGGAATGTAGTGGGATGCCCGCGGGAGGTCCTGACGGCATCGCCGCGAGCAGTGTCGAGGGAGAGGCCTCTTCCTTACCACCCGGCTACCTCACTCCTCTACTGGTGGCAGTGCCTATAGCTGGATCTAGGTTCTCAGAGGGCACAGGTGTTCACACAAGCACTTGGGTTGGCCTCTAGAAGGGCACGTCGGCATAGGAGAGAATCCAGGGTCTCTAAGCTGTTTTTCTGTTCAGGCAAACATCCTGAGAGACCTGTAAGCAGAGGAGTTCCTTTTTCTAGTTTGCCTGGAGAAGTGGGAAAACTGTTGCTCTTACAGTCCTTACAGGACTTGAGAACAAAGCTGTGTCATTAAACAAGGTGAATCTTTATCTTGCCTAACATGCCGGGAATCTTCACTCCACCATGGCAGAGTTCCAAATAGCTCATTTTATTCTAGGTCATTCATACTTTTCATGTGGCATATTTCCCTTTCTCGTTGTTGCTGATTCCAAATACCTGTCAGCAAGTTTCTCCTCCCTCTTGCCTATTCTTCACTCATGTGGTGGCAAAGTTCACAGAAGTTGGGGACTTGGAAGACGCTTTGAAAACACGGTCACAGAAGCACTGCTGAAATGATTCACAGGAAGAGGTGGCCAGTTGGAAGAAAGGACCCTACGGGTGATACACTGGTTTTCAACAACGTGTTTAGAGAACTCTTGACGTGGATTGGGTGTCAACCCAGTGAACACAGTGTTTTGATTTAATTTATTTTTAATGTTTATGTGGTAGTGGTGTGGCTTTCCGAAATGGGCAGATGTTCAAGTCAAAGGGTCTTTGGAGTTTTCTTCTGCCAGGAACGGGGGAGGGGGAGCAAGGGCACAGTCTAAGGAACGACACACGTGCTCTTCTAGGCGTGGCTGTCTCGTTTCTTCAAGAGATGGGTGAGGGTGAGCCGGTGAGCTCGGCACCGTCCTCTGCTGTGGGCGAGGGTGTGGAACGGGCAAGGGGAGCGCCGGCTGACGTCTGGATGCGCGGGCTGGGCTCCTGCACGCCGCCGCGTTTCCCTCGCGGTGTTCATGAAAACAGGCTTCCGAAGAGGAAGGGATTGTCTCGTGATTTCCTGCTGCTGAGAATAATAAATGTCTTGTTGCAAATAAATGTGACGGCAGTTACTCTTAGGTGCCATGGATCGATGTCAGGGTGGTCAGCAGCTCTGGACTAAACCGCCCACCTCCAATTTGTACAACAGTATTGCTACATAGGGCTACACTCATTCCTGTTCAAGTCTTCTATGTTGAAAGTTGTGTTTAATTTCTAAAGTTTAAAAAAAGCAAAAAAAATGGTGCTAAACTTTCACCCCTGAGCACGCTCAGTGAGACTGGTCATGCAAGCATCTTCAGTGCCATGCTCTTTCAAGCCTGTTTTTTCTCGTAGAAATGTTGCCCTATTTGTCTTCCCCAACGTATAGTATGTTTTTTATTTTATTGAGGGTGGGGTAGGATACCTGCCATTTAAGAAAATGAACAGAAAATTTTAAAACCCAGGAAATGGGGGGAAAAAAAAATCAGTGCACAAGAATCGGGCTCCTGAAGCCCAGCACCACACTGACGAGGGCTCCGTGGGCTCTCTTCACTTTCTGGAGTGAAGAAGCCCGACTCCCTGCACATTCCCTCACGCCCCCATCCACGTCCAGCAGTGGAGATGCTCGAGGTCCTCTTGCCTTGGCGAGGGGACTCGGGAGTCGACCGAGGAAAACTGTTTGGCCTCGTCAGGCATGGCACTCTCAGTGTCTGTCCCGAATGGGGTCTAGTCAGGAAGTGGTCTGGAAGTACACGGTCAAGGTCACCTCCTGAAGACGTACGGCAGGTGGCTCTCAGGAAAAATACCAAGTCTGGATCATCCACGTGGCAGCTTTGCATAGGGAGATGACAGCTCCGAACTGGAACTGACCTGCCTTCCACGTGGTTGACCACAGCAGTGATGGGGGCGGTCAGTCCACGGAGTGGGAGTGGTGGGTTTAAAGAGAAGGGAAGGTTTTCTGCTCGGTGTTTCCTTTGTCCCTGGGCTGCTCAAGCTGAACAGTAACCACTGCTTTCAAGGAACCAGCCCACCTTGGCTGCTTTGGTTCGGAGTTCGTTTCCTCCCTAGCTGTGAGTGCCTTTTGGTCTGGAAGGTTGGCTTGTCTCATAATACCCACAGCTAGGACATTCTCTCTGTAATTTCGAATTGTCCTTGTTCTCCATTAACTAAAAGAGAATGTCTGATCACTAGAGTTCGTCGGTGTTGGGTTGTTTCCACTGTGAGGTTCTTAAACTTTTTCGCTTCATGATATTAAAGCAACTCATGTTAGAGACCCTTTCAACATGAAAGGTTTGTAGTTGAGACATTACATATATTTTATTGTTTATAATAAATATCATCTGTACAAAAGTCCTGGGTGTTAATTTTAATATTTGCACAAGATCTGTTTTCCATGATATGTTAACACCTAAAATTTCACTAACTGTTGACGTTATTTTCTATTGAGATTCTGGAGCCTAGGGAGCTATTTGTTCTTTTTGTTTATTTTCATTCTTACTTCCCTGAAGCAAGAGACTTTGTATGGCCTTCAGTGCAAAGACTTTAGACCAATTCTTTGTATTACACTTGGTTGCCTCTTGGCTATATAACTTCTGAGTGCAAATCATTGAACTCTTTAACAAAGTATTGTAGAGAATAAATCATAATGGGTAAAAATTGTTCTTTGTCTTGCCTTTTTTTTTTGAATAGTAGTAATAGTAATTTGATTATTATTTTAGTCATTTTATTTATTTATTTTTTTTAATTTTATTTATTTATTTATTTATTTAATTTTGACTGTGTTGGGTCTTCATTGCTGCGCGAGGGCTCTTCTCTAGTTGCGGCACGCAGGCTTCTCACTGTGGTGGCTTCTTCCGTTGTGGAGCACAGGCTCCAGGAGCGTGGGCCTCAGCACTTGTGGCACGCGGGCTCCAGAGCACAGGCTCAGTAGTTGTGGCGCACGGGCTTAGTTGCTCCGCGGCACGTGGGATCCTCCCGGACCAGGGCTGGAACCTGTGTCCCCTGCACTGGCAGGCAGACTCCCAATCACTGCGCCACCAGGGAAGCCCCTAGTCATTTTATTTTTAAAGACAGCCAACCAGATCATATTTATTCAGCCTGCATGTTTTTGTGTGGTGTTCATGATACCCAATAACCTTGCACTTTTATTTATTTATTTTTTTTGTGGTTGGTAGTAATGCCATTGGTTTATTAGAGCCAACTTTTCTGAACTAAGGTTTGTGAACCCTTTAAAATTTGGATTTTTCTAGAAAGAAGGTTCATAGTTCTCATTAGGTTCTCCAGTGAAACTGACCTTGCCCAGAAAGCTACAACCTGAACTCGGGGGTGGGGGGGATGCTCAAATTTAAGATGTCATTTGGTGAGGTTAATTAACCCAAACAAAGACCCTGGGACGTTGGTGTGGTCTGACCTAAAGGAAAGTTTCTTGCTTTTGGATGGCCCAGAAAGGATGAGGCGTGTTTGGAGAGAATGGCAAGGAATAATTTTTCAAACCTTACAAACATTCATATGCTGATATTGTTAGTCTTTGGTTTAAATTTTTATTTGTAAGGATGTAAAAAAATTTTTTTAACATACCCAGTTCTGAAGCCCTTACAACTTGGCCACAGGTATACGCTGTCAGGGTTAGATGATAATTTTGGAAATAGATCACAACAACTGGTAATAGTTTGGTATTACCAAACAGACTTTGGTAATAACTCTGGGGTGTGTGAGAGGAATTCTGTTCCTTCAAGAGCAATTATAGTTCTAGAGATAGGTATACCATATTTGCAATTAAACAGCATGGAATTCCATATTGTTTTTTTTGTTTTTGGTGGTGGTAAAATATACATAACACAAAATTTGCCATTTTAAACTCATTCTGTTGTCTGAAACGTGAACTAAGCCATGTGGTCAGAGATCGGTGGTTCTTGTGAGACTGAGGGTGGAGGAAGTGCTCTAAAGCTGCTTCGAGATCAATCTAGGGTCTGTGACCTTGGCTTGAATATCTGCCTTTGAAAGGCACTCACTGGGCTGGTTGAAGAACTTGACCCTGAGCCAATATAGTACAAAGAACCATAGTAGCTCTTGTGGAGCATAATGACCTCTTTCTCTGTATCCTTCCATATCCCTCATACCCCTTGCCACCTTCTGTCTTTTATGATGGAAAATAAGTCCAGATCTTGCATCAGCTACTCTTAGTGAGCTCCTTTTGGGGACAGCTCTAGGACTGATTCATCTTTTTAACCTCAGGGCTTTGCACTTAAGTACTTATGATGGTTTTCCTGAACGAAAATGTGGACAAACCAACCTATGAAACATCACTATGTATTATTTGTTATTCTCCTTTCTTCTCTCTTCACCTGTTGACTTCTCTCCTGCTGTGTGTGTTGGGTATCCGGCTAGCCCTGGGGGCAGCCCATGTAAGTCCAGTAAGTAGTAGTTGCTCTGTAAAGCCCTGTTGGATGGACAGATGAGAGAAAGAGGCCTACGCTGAGTTCCCACACCCAGCTGCTGCATGTCCCCAGACTCCTCGGGACATCGGTCCACAGCTGTAATGAACTGTGTAGGAAAGCCCTTCAAGGCGGTAGTAAGCTCTAACGATACTATATAACCTGCCATTAATTCACCGGATACATTTCTTCTGGAAATACAGATACAAGGCAAATTAACTTTGTGAAAATTATATTTATAAATCAAAGGAATACGGGTACATATTCTCGTCTGGTAATATCCTCATTCATTTTCTGTTAACAGAGCTCACATGATACCTAAACGTGGCTCACTCCTGAGCCAAGTAGTGTACTGTGATTATTTCCTTCATTGTACAGCCATCTGTTTTCTCTCAAGCTGGAAACTTTTTCATTTGCTTACTTATCTTTTTTTAAATTAATTAATTAATTTATTTATTTTTGGCTGCATTGGGTCTTCGTTGCTGCCGGCGGGCTTTCTCTAGTTGCAGCGAGCGGGGGCTACTCTTCGTTGCGGGTGTGCGGGCTTCTCGCTGCGGTGGCTTCTCTTCTTGCGGAGCATGGGCTCTAGGCACGTGGGCTTCAGTAGTTGAGGCATGCGGGCTTCAGTAGTTGTGGCACGCAGGCGCAGTAGTTGTGGCTCATGGCCTCTAGAGCCCAGGCTCAGTAGTTGTGGCGCACGGGCTTAGTTGCTCCGCGGCATGTGGGATGTTCCCGGACCAGGGATCCCAGGGATTGAACCCGTGTGCCCTGCATTGTCAGGCGGATTCTTAACCACTGCGCCACCAGAAAAGCCCCTGCTTACTTTTCTAAGTATCATCCAAATGTTCCAACAGGCCTCTCAATATCACTATCCACATGTTGAGAAGTATTGGAAAAAATCCACTACAAATCAAACATTTTAAATGCTTGAGGCATTGTAAGAAATTACATTGTATGTTTTCGGAGTCACCTACCCAGCTTCCCATCAACGACAGTTCCTTGGGTCGGTCAGCGCGTTCCTGCATCTCATCTAATCCTTCCCTACGCCCTGGGAAGCTGGTATCCTCATCCACACTTCACCGGTGAGTTAGCTGAGGCTCAGAAAGGCCAAGTGACCAGTCCCTACGACGCGCGGCGAAGGGCGTTCTGGAGAAGAGAAGGACGGTTTCTCCGGAAGCGGCCAGCGCAAGACGCTCCTCGGCCCTCCGGGAACCCCCGCAACCCCGCGGTTCTGGCCCGTCGCCGCTTCCTTAAGGGAAGCTCAAGGCCGCTGCAAGTCCCTCGGCCCCACCCGCCCCGTCGGGGTCCCGCCCACCCACCGAGGCCCCGCCCACCCACCGTGGCCCGCCCATCCCCAATGGAGCCCCGCCCCGTCCCCAAGACCACGCCCCTTCCGTGGCCGCGGCTCGGCGCTTCCGTTTCCGGCGGCGTGGGCTGCGGTGCGCGGCAAGACGATGGCGGCTGCTGGCAGTGATCCGCGGGCTGGCGACGTAGAGGAGGACGCCTCACAGCTCATCTTTCCCAAAGGTGCGGCCTGGGGCTGCCGGACTGCCCCCGTGGTCCTGCGTGGTCGCCGCAGGCCTGGGCAGGCGCGGCGAAGGGCAGGGAGGAGGGGGATGCGGGCCGGCAGGGCAAGGTACCGCGGGAGCGGGCCAGCCGGAGTCCACGGCTGCAGCCCTGGAGCCGTCGGCGCCCAGCTCCACACCGCCCCTGGGCGGCCTCTTGCTTCTGTTTAAGTAGTTTGTTTTATCCGATAAGCTGCGAAGTGCTGGAGGGATGTGTCAAAGACAAAGCCGGCACTAAAGGGGAAAGGACAGATTTTATTCAGTAATATACTATTGCAATAAGAAAGAGAGTCAAGCGTGGACTCATCTAAACTTCGATCTGTAGAGGTGACTGGGCATTTTAAAGGGAGAATGAAGGAATAAGGAGGGGAGTGAGCGGGGCCTCAGTAGGGTCGGGGAAGTGAAAAGTTACGAAAAGCGGGAAGCGGGGGGTTGGTCCATTTGAAACCCCTTTGGATTTGTTAACTGGCCGTTAACTCCTACCCTCCCACACCCCTCGCTCTGGGCTGGGAGACAGGGGCCCTGTCTTCAGGTGTTGGCTGGAACAAACAGTAAGTTATTTTGGCAGCCTTCAGTTTTCATAAACAGCCGCTGTAAAGAGCTAGAGTCATCCCAGGGATGCGGCCTGGAGCTATTAGAAATCTTGTTAGTGTTTTAGTGTTTTTAATGAATTTATTTTATTTTTATTTATTTTTGGCTGCGTTGGGTCTTCGTTGCTGCATGTGGGCTTTCTCTAGCTGTGACGAGCGGGGGCTGCTCTTCGTTGCGGTGCGCGGGCTTCTCATTGCGGTGGCTTCTCTTGTTGCGGAGCACGGGCTCTAGGCGCGCGGGCTCCAGTAGTTGTGGCACGTGGGCTCCAGTAGTTGTGGCACGTGGGCTCCAGTAGTTGTGGCACGTGGGCTCCAGTAGTTGTGGCACACGGGCTTAGTTACTCCGCGGCATGTGGGATCTTCCCAGACCAGGGATCGAACCCTTGTCCCCTGCATTGGCAGGCGGATTCTTAACCACTGCGCCACCAGGGAAGCCCTCGTCAAGTTTCTGTGGACCAGAGTTGAGTCCTTGGCGAGAAGAGGGCGCACAGGAATTTGGTCAGGGAGAGAATCTTTGTCAGATGGCTGGGAGTGAAGCACATTTTGCTATCAAAGAACTTCCTCTTTGCAGTGTGATGTGCTTAATTTGTAATTTAAAACCCCAAAATAAGTAGAAAGCTTAAGATTTTAAAGTATCATATCTTACAGGTACTGGAAAACACAAAGTAAGTGGGGGAAACCTTAACAGTACCCTCCTTTTTAAAAAAAATGACTATATCCACAGTAAAACGTGAAATTCCACACCTTTTCACCCAGAGGAAACGACTGTAAATAGTTTAGTGCTTATGCTTCCACACTGTGCTCCTTTATAAATATATACTTATACACTTTATTCTTTGCAAAAATAGAATTATGCTATAGAAGTCATACAGCTTTTTAAAAATTTGATGATACATTGTGTAGAACTGTTCTATTCTTTCAAAGGGCTAGGTAGTACTTAATGGTTGTACCATAATACTATTTATCTGTTGATAGACATATAGGTTGCTTCTAGTATTGTATTTTATAGACTCAAGGTGAAATACTTCCTTCCATAGGATAGCTTCATGGAAGTTTTGGGCATAATGGAAATATATGTTTGTTTTCTTTTTTATGGTGTAATAACTAAGAGGAAGATGGTTTTCTTAATTTCATGATAAATTAAACCAGTTTTTCATATTTAGGTTTTGTCTAGGTACTTTTTATTCAGGTTTTTGTTTGTTTTTTAAATACTGTACAGTTAGAAATTCCCTGGCAGTCCAGTGGTTAGGACTCCGCACTCTCACTGCCGGGGGCCCCGAGTTCAATCCCTGGTTGGGGAACTAAGAGCCCGCAAGCCATGCAGCATGGCAAAATAAAACAAAACAAAACAAAAAACCTGAAAAGTACTGTACAGTTGTGGGATATGAAGCCTCTGGATTTCTGCAGGGACAGAGACTTGCTGATAGTCTCAAAGGCAAAAGGAGCGTTTAGACTGACTTTTGGAGGAATATTTTCAGCTGACATTTATGCTTCTCACAAATAGAGTTTGAAACAGCTGAGACACTTCTAAATTCAGAAGTTCATATGCTTCTGGAGCATCGAAAGCAACAAAATGAGAGTGCAGAGGATGAACAGGAACTTTCTGAGGTCTTCATGAAAACTTTAAACTACACAGCCCGTTTCAGTCGTTTCAAAAACAGAGAGACCATTGCCAGTGTACGTAGGTGAGTGCTGAAAGAAAGTTTTATTAATCCAAACTGTTAGACATCTGCACGTAGAATGCTGTCGCCACCTCCCTGCTCCTCCCCACCACCCCGTGGGCATCATCTGTACGATTAATGTAAGTAAAATAATGTCTTTGTCAAAATTTTGAAATAGCTTATATGGTCAAAATCTTCCTTGGCCACCTTTTGCTGTACCCCAAATCCCAGTTACCTCCCTGCAGAGTGACTACTGTCAGAAGTTTGTTGTTAGCCCTCCAGAGCTTGTTCCATACATTGGCATACACACCATAAACACACAGCATTGTTTTATTTTGCTTTTTTTCTTTTTTTTAATAAAGTGGGCTTATTTATTTATTATTTCCCTGATATGTCCTAGAGATCTTGCTATGTTAATAAATATAAATCAGGAGCATTCTTTCTGGATCTTTGCTTTACCATTCAAAAGGTGACCGGCTTTTAGCATTTTTTCCTAAGGCATTGCTTCTCAAATTGGTTGGATGTGCTCTGGGAAACAGTGAGGTGCTGTGGTACATAGGAGGCCCCAGGGAAAACAAGAGCTGTTTTAGCATTTCTTTGATTTCTTCGAAGATGAACATTATCTCATGTGAATTAGATAATCATTTGAAGTTCTGAAATAATTTGAGCCACTAGAGAAGTCCATTTTTATAAACTGGGTGTCATCAGTGTTACTTGGTGGTATGGTTTAAAACATTTCTGCGTTAAAGCAAACAGATACCAGTATATTGTGAAGTAAAACAAATAATATATATGAACTCTTTTTTCTAATACTTTAGTTGTATTTATTTATTTTTATTATTATTTATTTTGGCTGCACCACGCGGCATGCGAGATATTAGTTTCCTGACCAGGGATCAATCGAACCCGTGCCCTCTGCATTGGGAGCTCGGAGTCTTAACCATTGGACCACCAGGGAAGTCCCTGAATTCTTGAAATAAATCATGAGACTCAAATCCTTGCAGTTGCAGAAAGTCATTTGTGCCTCTGCCCCTGAGTTGGTTGTGGGTACTTGTTTGCTCTACTCTGGTGAAATATTTGAGAAGTACTGTCCTAAGGAAAAGCAAGTGGACAAAAAGATGCATATGTGCACATATTCTTCAGAGAGCTGTTAATAATAGTCACAGTTTAAAAAAAACTAAATATTCAACAGTAATTAAATAAATTGTGCTAAATCCATTTGATGGACTACTATATTGTCACTGAAAATTATGATAGAAAATGAAATTGAAGGATGTTCACATAATTTAGGTGTGCAGAAAATGAAGTGATAAAGCTGTATATGAAGTATAGCCTGTTCTGAAAAGTGTGGGTGTATGCATGGGGAAAAGATTACATACAAAACTGCAAAGTGTTGAACCAAAAAGATGACTTGAACAAATGAAGGTGGACTTAAACATTCACGAATAAGAGGTATTAATACTGTAAAAATGTCATTTCTCCTCAAATTAATGTATACATTTAGTGCCATCCTAAATCCTCAAGGTAATTGATATATATTCTCAAATATGCTCGGAACTTTGTAAGTAGGATTTTGGATGACAGTGCATTCATTGTTATACCACCTTGAACATCTGTAATTTGTTTTGTGGCTGTTACTGTTATTCCACTGATAAAGCATAATTTGCCATAGAATTCAATTAAGATGAGGTGGTAATAGGTCATCATAAATAAACATACAGTGGCTGAGGCAAGGCACCAGTCACCTGAATCCTACCAGTGAGCAGCACAGGCTACCTAAGTGGCGCCAAGAAAAATACATCCTCTGCTGTGAAAAATAAATAAGTTAATTAACGAATGCCCCCCCCCCCAAGATCTTAAATTTGTAAGAATGGTCAGAAAAACTTTTTCTTTTTTTTAATAAATATATTTATTTATTTTCGACTGTGTTGGGTCTTTGTTGCCGTGCGCTGGCTTTCTCTAGTCGTGGCAAGCGAGGGCTACTCTTTGTTGCGGTGCGCGGGCTTCTCATTGCGGTGGCTTCTCTTGTTGCCGCGTGTGGGCTCTAGGCGCGTGGGCTCAGTAGTTGTGGCTCTTGGGCTCTAGGCACGCGGGCTCAGTAGTTGTGGCACACGAGCTCAGTAGTTATGGCTCACGGGCGTAGTTGCTCCGTGGCATGTGGGATCCTCCCGGACCAGGGCTTGAACCCATGTCCCCTGCATTGGCAGGCGGATTCTTAACCACTGCGCCACCAGGGAAGCCCCAGAAAAACTTCTAAAAAGAAAAAGGAAGGGGAGTTTGCCCTACAAGCTGTTAAAATACATTAAAAAGTGACAGTAATGAAAATAGTGATACTTTGGCATGAGAATAGATAGATGATTGGAGCAGAATAGAAAATTCAGGAACAGATACAAATCCAAATCTATTATGTTTTATATGAGTCCAGTATATGGGAAAGATGGCACTGTAAGTTACTGGGAAGATACTTTTAAATGAAGTTGTAACTCTGTATACCTTATACCAAAATAATTTCTGAAAGAATTAAGGATTTAAATATAAACTATGCTGCATAGAAGTGCTCTGTGATAACTTGGGTGAATATACAGGTTTGGGTGGTTAGCAGGACTTTAAATGAGGGGAAGCTTGATGGACTGTAGCTGACTGTAAGCTTTGCAAGGCGAGGACTTGAGCACATTCATCATTGTGGGCACTAAATAATGTTTAGTTGAGTAAGTAAATGAATTTACGTAAATGTCTTTAAATAAAGTGCCATAAGTAAAATCTAAGTATGAATAAACTGGGAAAAGGATTGATATCCTTAATGTTAAGAGCTCTAACAAGTAATTAAGAGATGACACCCAGTTTATAAAAATGGATTTATTAGTCTCTAATGGCTTGATTTATATCAGAACTTCAAATGACTATCTAATTCAAATGAAATAATGTTCATCTTCAAGGAAATCAAAGAAATGCTAAAATAGCTAAGTAGGTTTAAAAAGAATGGGAAACCTGGGACTTCCCTGGTGGTCCATTGTTAAAGAATCCGCCTTCCAATGCAGGGGACTCGGGTTCGACCCCTGGTCAGGGAACTAAGATCCCACATGCCACGGGGCAGCTAAGCCCGTGCGGCACAACTACTGAGCCTGCACGCCGCAACTACTGAGCCCATGTGCCTCAACTAGAGAGAAGCCCGCGTGTTGCAAACTACAGAGCCCATGTGCCCTGGAGCCTGTGCGCCACAACTAGAGAGAGAAAAACCAGCATGCCACAGCTAGAGGGAAGCCCACATGCTGCAACGAGAGCCCACGTGCCACAACGAAAGACGCTGCCACGAAGATCCTGCGTGCTGCAACGAAGACCTGACGTGGCCAAAAAAAAATAAAGAATGGGAAACCTAGTGTAAGAAGTAGGGGAAACAGGCACCATCTTTTATTGCTGGTGGAAGTGTAGTGTGTATTGGTAAAGCCCTTTTAGGGCACTGTCTCTCAGAAAGAAGCCATCCAGTTATATCGTATCCTTTGACTGAATAATTCTGCTTCCAGGAATTTATCTTTAAAGCACACAGTAATCAATCAAGTGCACAAAGAAGTATACATTTACAATGATGTTTAGAATGCATTATTTTAAATGATGAATAATTGGAAACAACAGAAATGTTCAACAGCAGGAAATTTGATATATAAATTTATGGCACAACCTTTCAGTGCAATGCCATGTTCAAGGTAAAGTTATGTGTGTACTAATATGGAAAACAGCTTCTGTATTGTTGAGTGAAAAAAGGCCAGTTACAGAATAACATTTGTTATAATTCCTTTTGGGGTTTTGTTTTGTTTTGTTTGTTTATTTGTTTTTAATTATGTGAAGGGGGGGTGGACTCTCCACAAAAATGTTAGCACTGGTTATTTCTGGGTAGAATTTCAGGTTATTTTCCCATGTTGGGGTTTTGTGGGGGGTTTTTTGGTATTTTTTATAAATGAGCAGGTGTTCCTTTTACAACAGATCCCTCCGTATGATACATACACTACATTATGAACCTCTGCCTGTGTAACTAAGTTTACAGTATTTTCTTTACAAAATGAAAATAGCTTTATTAGGTGACGAAAAGTTACAAAACAGAATGAGTGAGTTTGTATTCTAAAACATAGAAGGCCGTTTGGAATGGCATACTAAGATGGTAACATTGATTTTGTTTAGGTAGTGACTTTCATTTTTCTGTCTTTATTTTCTCAATTTTGTACAATAACTAATAGGCTTGTAATCGAGTGGTAAGGACAGAAAATGTTTGTTTCTGAACAGATAATTAAGGTCCTCTCTGAAACCGGATTTACCATGGACGACCTCTGTTTTAAGAAGTCGATGTGTGAGAACCCAGGATATGATTTGTATTGATGTTCTTTTTTACAGTTTGAACTAGAAGTGCATTTAAAGTAAGATGCAGTTTATACATAGATTTGTACAAAGTAAGACATGCTTGTATTTGTTTATTTTTTAGATACATTTAAAAGGGAATTTTCTTCAAGTCAAAATGCCTGGTAGATTGGGGACATCTGACATCATGTGTTTGACATAAAATTAATAACAAAGGAAGCAAAGAACAGTGGTAGGAAGAGCAGAGAGCAACAGAATAAACTCTTGGGGGAAAGGTCGTGTAGTCCTCGAGGCGGATAGCAGTTTCTCAGAAGTTACGATCGCAGGCATTCTCTGCAGTGGTGTGCTCGCCTTGCTTTCACTGTCTCTGCCTGGTTTCGTTGTAGCTTCCTGTTCTCCAGCAAGAGGAACAGGAAGTGATTTGAAAGTGGGATTTTGCAGCAAACTTAACCATAATGGGAAGATTGCAAGTGCTTTATTTTTCCTCTTCCTTGCTAGCTACGTTTGATGCCCTTTTTCCTATTCATCCTTGTTTGATTTTGTTTGTTTGTCTTGATTTTCTTCCCTGTGATCAGCTTGCTGCTCCAGAAGAAGCTTCATAAGTTTGAGTTGGCCTGTTTAGCCAACCTTTGTCCAGAGACTGCTGAGGAGTCCAAGGCTCTGATCCCAAGGTTAGGACTGGTCATGAAAAGCTCTATGTGTATTGGATAAATTGTTACAAGTAGAATTACTGTGTCTGAAAGCTGTGTGCATTTAAAATCTAGATAGATATCACCAACGTTGAATGAGTGCCTTTGTAATGAGATTGGTGGTTTTATAGCACACCGATTGTTGGCAAAAATGTGAAACAGCTGAAACTCTGGTACACTGATGATAGGAGTGCCAATTAGTACGGTCACTTTGGAGAGCAGTTGGGCTACATCCAGTAAAGCTAAAGATGAATATACCCCATGACCCCAAAATTCATTCCTGGGTACGTGTCCTAAAAGCAACGCATACGTAGTTTAAAAGAAGACATGTATTCCCATGTTTATTGCTGCATTGTTAGTGACAGCAGAAACTGGACAACAATGAAGACTGGAGAAATAAATCATTGTATGAGCATACAGTGTTTATTATGTAGCAGTGACAAACTAGTGAACCAGGACAACGTGGAGTAATGTCAACAAGCGCCACATTGAACTTTGCGTGACAAAATTGCAGGATACATACAGTACAGTGCCATTTCTTACAGTTTAAAACCAGCACTGCACATTGCTTGTCGACACATTTACATGTACTATAGTAAATATTCATATAAAAGTGCATGTAGGGATGATGAATACCGAATTTAGGATAATGGTTACTTCTGGGGAAGGAAGAGAGGGAATTGGAATAGGGGAGCACACACAGAGCCATCGATTTGTGTCTGTCATATTTATTAAAGAATCCAGGAGGGAGGGAATTGCCTGGCGGTCCAGTGGTTAGGACTCCGAGCTTCCACTGCAGGGGGCCAGGGTTCAATCCCTGGTCGGGGAACTAAGATCTTGCAAGCCACACGGTGTGGCAAAAAAAAAAAAAGGGGGAATCAAGTGGGGATAACTTTTCAAATTAGCTTATTTTCTGTACCTTTTATATGTTTGAAATACTTCATAATGTTTTTTAAAGGAAAGAAATGAGTTGAAATGTACAGGTGTCGGCGTTTAGGGGTAAGCGGGGAGGTGGGCCGGTGGAGCTCCGAGATTAGCAGGCACGAAAGAAGAGGGCGGGGAACGGCCAGGCGCTGCAGCCTCACTGCTTTTGGTTTTCTCCCTGTAGCCTGGAGGGGCGGTTTGAAGACGAGGAGCTGCAGCAGATTCTTGATGACATCCAGACCAAGCGCAGCTTTCAGTACTGATCTCCAGGCGTCCCTGCTGCCGGGGGAGCCACGTCACACCCCGGCGCGGCACCGCTCGCCCAGCACCCAGGGCTGCCGTGCACGGAAAGTCTGTTGCACGAGACACCTGGGCTCCCTCTGGACAGAGCGACCCAGTGCTTGGTCTTGGTTTAGGTTGCTCTTTCCAGCTCGACTGTGGGACGCCGCTGACCCGCGTAACCTTGGCGAGGCCTGGCCGCGGCTGCCCGCGCTGGCCTCTGGGGAGGGTGAGGCGGGGCGACGTGCGTCTCGGCCACGCCGCTGGCCGCCTCACGTCACGGTCTTTGGCCCTGGTGTTATTTTTGATTCCTAATATTTCATGTTTTAATTTCAGTGTGTTCGTTGTTTTTGAAGCTGTACTAGAACATGTAAAACTGGTATGGGAAACAGTCTCACCTAAATGCAAAAGGAGCAATTAAACGAGACCTGTATCGTTGTTTGAGATTCTTAAAGAGAGGATGATAGCGCCTTGGCGTCATTGTGCTTAACCCAGGAGACAGGGAAGAGGCTGCCGCCAAGAGTAGTTACACGTGCGGGTGACTGCTGAGCGCCGTGGGGCACATCGCCGTGAGATGGACAAGTTCTGGGCCTTTCTTCCTGGGTTGCTGCGCAGCATAGATTTGGAGTAAGTGGTCTTTAAGCACTTACTTTGTCACTCCCAAATTCAGATTTTTCCTTCCTGGGCCACATGTGAAGGAGTGAGCACTTCACAGTGTCCTCATATGGGGCATCGGGTCCAAACCTCTGGCCTCCTGCTTAGCAGCAGGTGTTCTGCGATGGAGGAGACGTGGAAGGAGGGAGCCTGCCACCTCCCGAGCCACTACGGTGGCGTCACTCCATCTGAGGCTAGTTGCGGAGAAAACACTTGAATTACTAAACACTGTGGCTCTGAATTTTCTGAAGGGAAATATGCCTGTTTTCTTCACAGTTTGGGGATTTTTCTTTGAGGCACTTGTTGGCTCCAAGTGAATTCATGGTCCAGAGAAAAGGCTGGGGAAAGAACAAAGTTGGCTTTAAAAGTCAAGGTCGTGGGGCTTCCCCGGTGGCGCAGTGGCTAGGAATCCGCCTGCCAATGCAGGGGACACGGGTTCGTGCCCCGGTCCGGGAAGATCCCACATGCCGCAGAGCGGCTAGGCCCGTGAGCCACAACTACTGAGCCTGCGCGTCTGGAGCCTGTGCTCCACAACAAGAGAGGCCGCGACAGTGAGAGGCCCGCGCACCGCGATGAAGAGTGGCCCCCGCTTGCCACAACTGGAGAAAGCCCTCGCACAGAAACTAAGACCCAACACAGCCAAAAATAAATAAATTAATTAAAAAAAAAATAAAAAAATAAAAAAAATAAAGTTCTTCTGATATTCACTGAGTACTTACCATTACCAAGCTTTGTTTCCTTCTAACATGTACCGGCTGATTTATTCTTTAAAAAAATAAAAAAATAAAAAAAAAAATAAAAGTCAAGGTCGTTTTATGTCAGCTGCTGACTAAGGCAAAAATAAAATTTCTTTAATAAAGTCTTTCAGTTTCTGAAATGACATGGTTTCTGAGTCCCCAATATTCTTGATCATTATTTGAAGGAAATGTCATTCATACCTCAATTAAAGAAGTATTTGAGGAAATAATCTTTTCATCCTTGGGCAACTTTACTTCTTTGAGACTCAGTGTTCTCAATTGTAAAATGTGGATAATAGTTTCTATTCCACAGATGATGAAGATTGAATGAGAAAATTATTAAAAAGAGCCTATTGGTGTCTGACATACACTATACCTCAGTAAATGTTAGCTGTTATTAGTCAGCTTGCTTTGTAGAAATAAGTGCAAGGGGGACTTCCCTGGCGGTCCAGTAGTTAGGACTCTGCGCCTTCACTGCCGAGGGCCCTGGTTCGATTCCTGGTCAAGGAACTAAGATCCCACAAGTCATGTGGCACAGGCCCCCCCCCCCCAAAAAAAAGAAGAAAAGAAAAAAAATTAGTGCAAGGAATTGGTAGCATACCCACTGGTACTGGTATCAGACTATGAAAACAAACCCAACTGCCTACTCAAAGTCTGCAGAATTATCTTTTAAGAGAGTCAGTTCCATGGTTGGCACCAGGCAGTGGAACAAAGAGAACAGGCCTGGACGGCAGACCCGAGCTGTAATCCAGGCCGCGTGTGCTCGGTGGCAGGAGCAGGGCGGTGCTGCCATCTCCACGGGGTGCCCGCCTGTGAGCCACCTGGGAGTAGTAAACTGTGTAAAGTGCCTGGCATATAGATAGGCACTAATAAATGGCAGGTAGTAAGGCAACTAGAAGCAGTTTAAAACAACTCACGCCGGGGGATCACACGTAAAAGCAGCCTCATGCCATGTTACAGACTCTAAGCCTGGTCTGCCTTCTGCTGGTCAGGGTTCTGTCTAGCCCTGGATAGCAGCTCGCTGCGCAGTGAACAGGAGGCCCTGCAAAACCTTTAATCATCTGTGAAACATCGTGAGACTCACTGCACTGTTTGCAAAAGCAGAATTCAAAACAAAGATGTCATGTTGTCAAAGCCTCACTTCACCAGAAAGCTAAATTAACCAGAAAAGCTTTTCTGAAAGCTCTCGTCATCTTGGTTTTATAAAAATGTATTAAACTTGAGTCTTGAAAAACAGCATTACTGGATGGGGCTGGAGCACAAGGCATTCTTATTAAAAATTATTGTTTTCAGCTTATTTCTAAAACCATTGAAGCCTACACAAAGACTTCTGTGCGAATAATCATTGCAGCATTATTCATAATAGCCGAAAGCTGGAAACAATTCCCATGTCCACCAGTTAGTGATTTGATCAACAAAGTCTGATACAGCCATACAGTGGAATACTTTTTAGCAATGAAAAGGAATGAACTAAAAAAACAAACAAAAACCCGAAGCACTGAAGCCCACAGGATATGCCAGTGGGGTGACATTTTTTCAATTTTTTATTGTGAAAAGTTTTAAGCACAGAAAAGCTGAAAGATTAGTGCATTGATCATACCTATGTTTTTCACCTGCATTTAACGGATAATGTTTATCATATTTGCTTTATTATATTTTTCTAGGAAGCATGTGAAAGCAGACAGCATAACACTTCATTGAAAATTTAAGCATGCATTTTAAAAATACACTTTCCTCTGTTAAGTACAACTGTTGCACTTAGGAATATTGACAAGAATTTCCTGATAACTTAATATTCAGTTCAAACTTCTCCTGAGGAGGGTTCTGGGCCAGTAGTCAGTCCCAGTGTTGGTATAATTTAGTATATAAAATCAATCGTCATAAAGGATCTAAACTGACACTTAGGAGAAATATTGAAGAAATACATGTGGCTACTGCCCTCAAGTTGCTGGACGAAAATACCCGTTTGCAATCCCTGGGTGAAAAGCGGGCCTAGACAGAGTTCAGGCCCTAAACAGTGATCGGTAATGTGTCTGCCTGTGGCTCTCCGTGCCTGGTCCTTCAGCAGCAGCAGGAGGGCAGTTTGGGACTAAACAGGCAGAGAGTGTGAGTGGCGACAGCAGGGTGAAGGCAGGTCCGTCTACTGGAATCACGTTCAGACTTGGGCTCTGTGCGCCTCGCTCCCTTTGCGTGGCTCCCAGGGGGTGCCGAGTAGTGAGTGTTGAGTAAATACACCGCCCCCGTTTGCCGAAGGTCGACTCGGAGTGCAGGGAGAACGAGAACGTGCCTGAAATACTACAGTTGGAGGAGAGGGCTTTGTGAGACGGCGGGGAGGTGGGGAAGCAGCCCGGAAGACACCTGGGAGTTTTGGAAGACAAGGCAAAGCTGCTCAGCAGAACTTCCTGCAAGGTAGGGCTATTCCGTGTCTGCGCTGTGCAGTGCGGTGGCTGCCTGCCGCAGGTGGCCCTGGAGCACCTGAGGCTAGTGTCACTGGATTGAGGAACTGAGCTGCAGTAGACAGCAACACAAAGATCTGGTCACATAGGCTACTTTCCATTCAGTCAACTTTCTAGCTCTCTCAATTGGGATAGAGGCGTTTACAGAACTGGCTGTGCTTGAGCCTTCTTTGCAAGCAGCTTTTATATATGCATGCATGCATGCTTCGCCGGGTCTTAGTTGCAGCATGTGGACTCTTCGTTGCAGCTTGCGGGATCTAGTTCCCTGACCAGGGATCGAACCCAAGCCCCCTGCACTGGGAGTCTTAACCACCGGACCACCAGGGAAGTCCCATGAACCTTAAATTTTATTTAAGTTTTAAATTTAAAAATTTAGATAGTCACATGTAGCTAGTGGCTACTGTAGTGGGCAACACAGCTCTTAGCTCCCAACACAAATGTCCTGCAAACCACTGAGAGCATTACAGCAAGATTGACTGCTCACAGGAGCAGCAGTAATAATGGGAGACCATCAATCCAAATTGGGTCCCCAGAGTTCGGAAGTCTAAAGATGTATATCACTTTCTATGCATCACAGAGTCCAATTTTTGTGTATAATACAAATTCTCTTTTTAAAAATCTGCCTCTTTAGTACTCATGCTCGTGGACAAAATTATGAAGGCTGTTTTAAGGAAACGTTTGGGAATAGTGAAAAGATGAATGCCTCATCTTGTGGTGAGAACCTCTTTCCTAATTAATTCTGCCTTTTCAGTAGGCTGATAACTTGTACGTTGAATTTAAAAAACAAAACTCCAAGGTTTATTACCTTTTAAGCCTTCTGATATATTTTGTAATTCTACTAATAAATATGGTCCAGGCACAGGATACTCCTGGATTCACAGACTGATGTCCTTTTAAATTCAAACTAACCTCTATCTCCTGAGCCGTATTAACACCAGCCCATGGCTGCATGTGTCCTAAATACATTCCCCTTGTTAATAGGGAACTTAACAGTTCTCCATATTCAAAGGCAATTGAAATTAGAAGATATTTGACAAGCAATACTTTCTAAACTTAATGATAGAAGAAATAAAAAAGACGAAAGACTTGATTACATAAAAATTTTAAATTGTGTAAAATCACTAAAAAGGCAGTTGAGAGACAATTTATAGCAGAGAAGACGAGCAAAGGGTGAAGATGTTTATAAAGAGATTTTAAAAATAAATTTTAAAATCTTAGGACCCCAATTTCAAAAAGGACAAAGCATACAGACACAAGTTACATCCAATTACCAAATTAATAGGGAAATGTTCACCCTAATTAGTTTTCAAAGGTATCTCAAATGAGGTGATGTTTTTCTCATTAAAAATGTACAAAAGGGGCTTCCCTGGTGGCACAGTGGTTAAGAATCCACCTGCCAATGCAGGGGACACGGGTTCGAGCCCTGGTCCGGGAAGATCCCACATGCCGCGGAGCAACTACGCCCGTGCGCCACAACTGCTGAGCCCGCGAGCCACAACTACTGAAGCCCGTGCTCCGCAACAAGAGAAGCCACCACTCACCGCAACTAGAGAAAGCCTGTGTGCAGCAACAAAGACCCAATGCAGCCAAAAATAAATAAATTTATAAGAAAAAAATGTACAAAAGAATGCCCTCAATTTACATGTAGTGAGCAACTTCTTTGTGTCAGTTGCTACTCTGTACACATGAGGATACAGAGACAAGAAAGAATGCCAGCTTTCAGAGTGCTGCCTCAGTGGGACAAATAAAAACATACTTTGTGTTTAAAGTCTTTACAGTCCTGAGTAATACAAGGACCACAAAATCAGGACTTCCCTGGTGGCGCAGTGGTTAAGAATCCGCCTGCCAATGCAGGGAACATGAGTTCGCTCCCTGGTCCGGGAAGATCCCACATGCTGCGGAGCAACTAAGCCCGTGCACCAGAACTACTGAGCCTGTGCTCTAGAGCCCGTGAGCCACAACTACTGAGCCTGGGTGCTGCAACTACTGAAGGCTGAGCGCCTAGAGCTCATGCTCCGCAACAAGAGAAGCCACCGCAATGAGAAGCTGCGCACCACGACGAAGAGCAGCCCCTGCTCGCCGCAACTAGAGAAAGCCCGCGCACAGCAACCAAGACCCAACGCAGCCAAAAATAAAAATAAATAAAAATTTAAAAATAAATGACCAACAAAATCACCCCTGAGCACACACTCCAACCTCTCTTTATGCTGTTTTTTTTTTTTTTGTCCAGGACTTTAGTTTGACTCTGATTTTAATTACCCCCAACACACACACACACACACACACACACACACACACACACACACACACACAATGTTTTAGTCAATGCGGAGATTTATCCATATTTTTACCAACTTATTTGCTCATTGTTGCATCTATGCATCTCCCCTTCCCCCTGGGTTCAGTTTTCTTTTTCACAAAGCTGCTCCTTTGGTAGTTCTTTGAATAAGAGTACGAGAGTAAACATTCTCAGCCTTTCTTTGGCCAAATATGTCCTTCACCCTGATTTTGAGTAGTAGTTGGAGAATTCCATATTCTACATAGACATTAACTTTCCAGAGTACTTTGAGGATGCTATTTGTTGCTGGTAAGATTTCTGACAGTCTTAACGTTCCTTTGTAAATAATCTGTTGTTTCTAATTGCTTTCATGATTTCCTTCTTGTTTTTTGTGTTTTAAAATTTCACTACAAGGTGTCTAGGAATGGATTCAGTTTTATTTACTCTCTTTGGGAATTGTGTTGCTTCTGCCTGTGGATTCATGTCCTCTGTGATTTGGGGCAGTTCTTAGTTGTTGCCACTTTAACTGCACCTTCTTTTCCATGCTCCCTCCTCTCTTCCTCTTGATTTTTTTTTTTTTTTTTTTTGGCTGTGCCATGCAGCTTTGGGGATCTTGGTTCCTCAACCAGGGATCCAACCCTGGGGCATTGGACCGCCAGGGAATTACCCACAGAGGTTTTTTTAACAGCTTTTTTGAAGTATAATTTACATACCATTAAAGTCCACTCATTTAAAGTTTACAAATTAATGGTCTTTAGTATATTCACAGAACTGTGAAGCCATCACAACAGTCTAAGTGTAGAACATTCCATCATTTCAAAGAGAAACTTGTACCATTATCAGTCACTTCCCCTCCCCTATTCCCACCCTCCCCAGCCCTGTCCGCTGATTCTTATTTGACTATAGTTTTCTATTTCATGTATTTCAACTCGGGTCCAAATCAGTGTGTTCTTTTTTCCATAGTGTCTTGTTCTTTCATCATGGTTTCTATTTCTTCTTTCATAACTTAAGACATATTTAATTTATATTCTCTTTCAGACTGGTTATCTCAAGTTCTTGTTCTCCATTTGTTTTGTAATTATTTTGATCTTTAATGGGGATTGCTTTTACTATGGAAATGTGCCTGCGTTTGTTTGTAGGAGTGTTTCTAACAGAGGGGTCTGCACTGCTCCCAGGCCTGTAGTATCAATAGCCTGGGAATATTTCTTCCAATAATTTCTCAGCTTAGGGATTCCTACAACATGGAACGTGTAGTGTAAATCTGAATTCAAACCCATATGTGGCACAAGTTTCAGGGTTTGATTCCTCAGATGAGACTTTTTTTTTAACCTGGAGCCATAAATAATGACAAGCATCCTTGGCTTCCTGGGTGTCTGGGCAGAACCTATCTTTTACTGAAGTGACAGCCTTTCAAGTTCCTGGCTTTATGGAGGGGGCCCAGCCCCCTGGAGCCTGAAGCCTCTAGCTAATCAGACCTCATGCCACCTCTCTGACCCCAGCCAAGGTTGCTGTCGCTTCACTTGGAACGTCACTCTGGCTTTCAGTTCCCAATTTTTGTTTTAATTAATTTATTTATTTATTTTTGGTTGCGTTGGGTCTTTGTTGCTGTGTGCATGGGCTTTCTCTAGTTGCGGCGAGCGGGGGCTACTCTTCATTGTAGTGCGTGGGCTTCTCATTGTGGTGGCTTCTCTTGTTGTGGAGCACGGGCTCTAGGCGCACGCGCTTCAGTAGTTGTGGCGCACAGGCTCAGTAGTTGTGGCTCGTGGGCTCTAGAGCGCAGGCTCAGTAGTTGTGGTGCACGGGCTTAGTTACTTCGCGGCATGTGAGATCTTCCCGGACCAGGGATCGAACCCGTGTCCCCTGCATTGGCAGGCGGATTCTTAACCACTGCACCACCAGGGAAGTCCCCTCCCAATTTTTTTCTTACCCCTGGAGATTTCCCTTGCTTTCCTGGAAGCTCACTTGTACATTTTTTTTTTTTTTTGGTAGTGGTGGTGATGACAGGCGTATTCTATCCAGACAGCAGGCAGGCATGTGAACACAAACATGAGATAATTTAATATCCCACCCATCCTTCCATAGCTCAGCCACAGTGAACTTCTTGAGGGTCCAGACACCAACCAGCGTTGCGTCTCTTGAGCAGCACGTGCTGCTCCCTCTGTTTCGAATGTCCTTCCCCTCTGGTCCACTTGACAGATGGTGTCTTGTCCCTCCACAGTCGGCCTAGCCTTCCTCTCCTCTACCGAAACTCCCTTACACTCCCTGCACATTTAGCTGCTGCTTATGTTTCACTTGATCTCAGCTACATTCCACGTGGCCTTCATTAGTTGGGTAAATATACACTGAACATCTATTAGCTCTCAGACACCGTTCCAGGCTCCAAGGATACAGAGATGAGCAAGGCTAACGAGATCCTTTCAGGAAGCTCCCAGTCTAGTAAGGGGAGGTGATGAAATAAACAAGATCATTTCCAGTAGTGATGAACGCATGAAGAAAAGGAAACGGGTAACAACTGACTGACCGGGGTGACGACTTCAGGTTGGTTGGTCAGAGGCTTTTCTAAGGCGCCTGAAAGGTGAGTGAGACACAGCCCTGTGAGAATGTGTGGGGCAGAGAGAATACAAAGTGGAACGGCCCTGAGGTGGGGAGGAGCTCGGGAGAAACGGAAAATGGGGTACGCCCCGGCAGGGACGGTGCGTGGCTGTATAGAGCAGGGGGAGGAGGCTGCATGAAGGGAAACAGCTGTGGAGAGGGAGCTGGCGGGGTACGGGGGCGTCAAGACAGGCTCTTTCTGAGCTGGAAGATCCTTGTGCATGTTTGTCTGTTGATGGGAAGGATCCAGGGGCTGAGATTTGCTCCCTGGATGGAGCACTCCGGAGCAAATCCCACGAGGGAGAGAGAGGAAACGGTCCCGGTGGCTAAGCCGCGAGGGGGGGTAGGCGCAGAGATGGTTCACCTGCTTTAATAAGAAAGACAGCAGACTTCCCTGGTGGTGCAGTGGTTAAGAATCCGCCTGCCAATGCAGGGGACACGGGTTCGAGCCCTGGTCCAGGAAGATGCCACATGCCGCGGAGCAACTAAGCCCTTGCACCACAACTACTGAGCCTGCGCTCTAGAGCCCAAGAGCCACAACTACTGAGCCCACGTGCCACAACTACTGAAGCCAATGCGCCTAAAGCCCGTGCTCCACAACAAGAGAAGCCACCGCAATGAGAAGCCCATGCACCGCAACAAAGAGTAGCCCCCGCTCACCGCAGCTAGAGAAAAGTCTGTGTGCAGCAACGAAGACCCAATGCAGCCAAAAATAAATAAATAAATTTATTTAAAAAAAAAAAAGAAAGAAAGAAGGCAGAGCACGGGGACCCAGAGGGCAGCCCTGTAGGATCCTAGACTTGGTTCTGCCAAGACAAGTGTCTCTGGGTTCCTTTCAATACAGGTATCAGTGTGACTAGCGGGCCTCACTCTGCTTTATCCACAGTGTGTGTTCGTGTCAGCACGTATCCATGTCTCCAAGCTTTATACGGAACATTTCATGAACTTGACTGTGCTAGTGCAATGAACAGGTGATTTACCAGAGAGAGAGGTTTGAGAGAAGACAAGGTATGAAATAGTCATTTTGGAGAGTGGCAGGTTGAAGGACCAGGGGGATGAATGTAGTCAGTCGTCTTGAAAGCCCTAAGGCTGTCCATGCAAAGCTACTAAAAGTGCTAGAAACCCAACGAAAGTACAAAAAGGGGGACTTCTTAATAGGGTAATGGCTTCATTGAAATGAAATTGAACTTCCAAGCCTCAGGAAGAGCAGGAACACAGATGCCATGAGTTTCCTCTTGGTCTCTGCTTGTTTCTTTCTTTTCTTTTAATATTTATTTATTCGGCTGCACCGGGTCTTAGCTGCGGCATGCAAACACTCAGTTTCGGCATGTGGGATCTAGTTCTCTGACCAGGGATCAGACTTGGGCCCCTGCATTGGGAGCGTGAAGTCTTAGCCACTGGACCACCAGGGAAGTCCCTCTGCTTTTTTTTTTTTTTTTAAATATAAACTTATTTATTTATTTTTGGCTGCGTTGGGTGTTTGTTGCTGTGCGCAGGCTTTCTCTAGTTGTGGCGAGCGGGGGCTACGCTTCATTGCGGTGCACGGGCTTCTCATTGCGGTGCCCTCTCTTGTTGTGGAGCACGGGCTCTAGGCACGCAGGCTTCAGTAGTTGTGACACATGGGCTCAGTAGTTGTGGCTCGCGGGCTCTAGAGTGCAGGCTCAGTAGTTGTGGTGCACGGGCTTAGTTGTTCCGCGGCATGTGGGATCATCCCCGACCAGGGCTCGAACCCATGTCCCCTGCATTGGCAGGCGGATTCTTAACCCCTGCACCACCAGGGAAGTCCCCCTCTGCTTGTTTCTTTATATCAACTCTGCTCTCTTGTTCCTGCCTACCTTGTTCCATGTAGCAAAGAACAGGCTTCTAACTGCTCATGGGTTTCATTATCTTGACCTTCTGCCACCCGAGAGGGGTTGGGATCAGGCTCTGTTTGGACCCAGACTCAGAAATCCCAGGCTAGGGCTTTGCATAACCTGGTTTGTGTCTGGTGCCCACCCTGGAGGTGGTCATGGAGACAGGAATCTATAAAAACACTGCAGGGGCTTCCCTGGTGGCGCAGTGGTTAAGAATCCGCCTGCAAATGCAGGGGACACAGGTTTCATCCCTGGTCGGGGATGATCCCACATGCTGCGGAGCAACTGAGCCCGTGCGCCACAACTACTGAGCCTGCGCTCGAGAGCCTGCGAACCACAACTACTGAAGCCCACGTGTGCACCTAGAGCCCGTGCTCCGCAACAAGAGAAGCCACCACAGTGAGAAGCCCTCGCACCGCAACGAAGAGTAGCCCCCGCTCACCGCAACTAGAGAAAGCCCGCACGCAGCAACAAAGACCCAACGCAGCCAAAAATAAATTCGTAAATAAATAAATTTATTAAAAAAAAAACAAAACATTGCAGCTCCGCAAGGAGCTACATGATTGCAGGGGGCAGGTAGGTGGAGGTGGTATTCACAGATGAGGGGAGACATTCCTGGCCAGTTATATAAACAAAAGCATCCCCCAAAACTGATCAAGTGCCAGAAAAATGTTCATACGCTGCCTGTGATTCCATTTCTGAAAATTATCTTGTATACCAAATATCTCGGGCACCGTCAGGAGGGAGGGCGGGCGGCACTAGTGGGCGTGGGCCCGGAGGGCAGAAGTCAGCGCTGGAGAGGGGCTTTTAGTGGTGGAGAGAGGAAATTGAGTCCAGCAGGGAATTCTGCAGCTGTAGTGGGAGGATTGCCGGTACTTAAAGGCTTCTAGTGGGGACACTGAGGCCCGACTGGTGAAGTCACTTGCCAAGGTCCCACAGCTAGCTCCAGGGAGCAGCGTGAAGGCCAGGGGGCCAGTGGTCGCAGGGACTATGGCCACTTCCGAGTGGATCCAGTTCTTTAAGGAAGCCGGCTTTCCCCCAGGACCTGCTGTCAATTACGCTGTGATGTTTGTGGACAATAGGATCCAGAAGAGCACGCTGCTGCATGTCAACAAGGAAGTCATGAATGAGCTGGGTGTGACTGTGGCGGGCCACATCACTGCCATCCTCAAGCGTGCCGAGGCGGCGCACGGCCAGGATGTGTGCAAAGCTGCCACTGAGCCGGTGCCCCGCAGTCCCAGCTCGTCCCAGGCGAGATTCGCCGAGGTGCCTCTAGTGATGCTTTCCATCATAGGTTATTACGAGATACTGAGTATAGTTCGCTGTGCTGTACAGTGGGTCCTTGTTGGTTATCTCCTCCATGTATGGTGGTGTGTATGTTTTAATCCCAAGCTCCTAATTTATCCCCTCCCCCCTTTCCCCCTTGGTGGCCGTGGGTTTGTTTTCTATGTCAGTGGGTCTGTTTCTGTTTTGTGAATGGGTTCATTTGTATCATTTTTTTGGACTCCACGTGTAAGTGACGTCATGTTTGTCTTTCTCTGTCTGGCTTGCTTCACTTAGTGTGATAATCTCTAGGTCCCTCCATGTTGCTGAAAACACAAACTTTCATTTCTCCAAAAAGAAAAGAAAACAAAAATCTTGAGCACAGAAAAAGCTCTCCATCCAGAGCTGATTCTCACTCTTTTTCCAGTAGAGAAAAGGCAGAGTATGTTATGGTCACTTGTTCATGGAATATTACTCACCTATTAAACAGGTGAGCTTTTTTCAGGAGCTAAATGGTTTATGACCAAAATATTTTGATTTGGATGGAGCTTGAGGGCATTATGCGAAGTGAAATAAGTCAGACAGAGAAAGACAAATACCGCGTGATCTCAGTTATATGTGTAATCTAAAAAAAACCAAACTCATAGAAACAGAACGGATGGGTGGTTGCCACAGGTGGGGGGTTGGGAGTGGGGGAAATGGGTGAAGTTGGGCAAAAGGTACAAACTTCCAGTTATAAGTCCTGGGTATACAATGTACAGCATGGTGACTACAGTTAACAACACTGTGATATACATTGGAAAGTTGCTAAGAGAGTAGATCTTAAAAGTTCTCACCACTGGCAAAAATATTGTAACTATGTAAGGTGACGGATGTTAACTAAACTTATTGCGGTGATCATTTTGTAATATACACATATATCAGATCATGTTATATACCATAAACTAGTACAATGTTTTGTGCCAATTACATCTCAATAAAACTTAAAAATCTTTTTGAGTGACTTCCCTGGAGGTCCAGTGGTTAAGACTCCGTGCTTCCACTACAGGGGGCATGGGTTGGACCCCTGGTCGGTGAACTAAGATCCCACATGCCACACGGCGCGGTCAAAAAAAAAAAAATCGTTTTGGTTTGATTTAAAGTAAAAATTAGATACTTGAGTAAACAGACACAAAAGAGGTAAACATTTATACTTCCTTAGGGGACATTGGAGAGCTGAACTTGCCTTCTCACCCAGGTCAGTGTACTTCAGCGTGGACAGGGAAGTGCCAAATGCCCACCTCTCCTTCCCTGTGTGGACATGCGAACCCAGGATGCGCAGGCCTGCTGACCCCTGCTGACCCCTGGATAGAGTGAGGCAACCAGCCTCAGCTACGCTCAGGGCTCCCGAAAAGGCTTCAGCATGGTTCCAAAGCTGCCCCTTCTGGGGCCAGCCTGACACACACTTCCGTTTTCCTGCAAATTCACAGCTGGGGAAACCACAGCTCTCCACCTCACAGCTTTCAACAACTCTATTTGCATTTCAGTATCAGATGAAGAGGCTGGCAGTTGTATATGCCTCTGTGAAGTAGAAAAATCATTATCAATATGTCCTGTTCTTGGTGGAAAAAAATGGGCTAGTTTTAATAATAATAACAATAGCTTGCCTTCCTATATATGACTGCACAGAGGCAGCTTTGGGTAAAACTGTTTGTTTTTTTAAAGTATTTATTTATTTATTTGGTTGCACTGGGTCTCAGTTGTGGCAGGCGGACTCCTTAGTTGTGGCTCACAGGCTCCTTAGTTGTGGCATGTGAACTCTTAGTTGCGGCATGCATGTGGGACCTAGCTCCCCGACCAGGGATCTAACTCGGGCACCCTGCATTGGGAGTGCCGAGTCAACCACTGGACCACCAGGGAAGTCCCCTGGTAACACTGTTATTATTTTCAGCATCTAGTCAGAACTCACTTTCTCAGTAGCTTGCTTCTGCCGGTTTCTAATTTTCAATAAGCAGAGTGGTTTTAAAAATATTTAACTAAAAAGAATTTGTTTTAATAATAAAAATATTTTTAAAAAACATATACACACTACTATATATAAAATAGATAACTACTATATATAAAATAGATAACTATAACACACTACTACATATAAAATAGGTAACTATTTTATAAAATAGATAACTATATATAAAATAGATAATAAGGACCTACTGTATAGCACAGGGAACTCTACTCAATACTCTGTAATGCCCTATATGGGAAAAGAATCTTATGAAGAGTGTATATATGTATATGTATAACTAATTCACTTTGCTGTACACCTGAAACTAACACAACATTGTAAATCAACTATACTCCAATAAAAATTTTTAAAAAATATATATTTAAGGGACTTCCCTGGTGGCGCAGTGGTTAAGAATCCGCCTGCCAATGCAGGGGACACGGGTTTGAGCCCTGGTCCGGGAAGATCCCACATGCCGCGGAGCAACTAAGCCCATGCGCCACAACTACTGAGCCTGCGCTCTAGAGCCTGTGAGCCACAACTACTGAGCCCACGTGCCATAGCTACTGAAGCCCACTCGCCTAGAGCCCGTGCTCTGCAACAAGAGAAGCCACCACAATGAGAAGCCCGCGCACTGCAGCGAAGAGTAGCCCCCGCTCGCCACAACTAGAGAAAGCCCGTGCACAGCAACGAAGACCCCAAGCAGCCAAAAATTAAAAAAATAAAAATAAATTTATTAAAAAAAAAAAATATATATATATATATATATATATACATATTTAACAACCTAGAGGCCTATGGCCTGGGTGTTGTCAGGCAGTAACCCTCTAATTGCCAGATCATGATGAGGTCCTGGGGAGATGGGGGTGGTTGGACGTTCCTTATGGAAGTATTTCAGTATTTTAGAAACTGGTATGACCCTGGGGTAACCTCAGCTGAATCTCTCTCTCTTTCTGTCTCTGTCTCACACACGCCTACTCACAGACGTCTTGTAACTCCCGGGTTTATTTGCATTCAAAATAGAGAAGGAGCAAGGCAGACTGCCCTTGAGCACAGGTGTTTGCGGCTAGACGCTAAGTGTTTTATAGATCTTATCGAAACTTCAACACAACCCTTGGGGAATTTTTAAAAACACTCCGAGACAGGCCCTTATACTCTAATGCTCACCAGTGCTCTTATAACCTTCTCAATACCTGATCATTCATTTATTTAACACATTTTATTGAGCACCCACCAAATACACTGGGATTCAAAAAGGAGAGCCAGATGAGAAGGTTCCAGCTCTCTTGGAGTCTACATTCTAGTGGGGAGAGACAGATGAGAAAAGCAGCGAAGCAGATTAGCCTGCGAACATGTGCTAGATTAGATATGGTGCTTGAGGTTGGCCTCTTTGAGGAGATTCTATTTGAGCTGCCAAGGATGGGGAAGTCTAGGAGGAAAAGGAGTTCCGGATCAGGAGAGAGGATGCAAAGCGGAAAGGCACGGGGACGGGGACAGGGGTATGGGTACACAGAAAACAAGGTGGAGCTTCAACAATTAGGGGAGGGGCTTCCCTGGTGGCGCAGTGGTTGAGAGTCTGCCTGCCAATGCAGGGGACACGGGTTCGAGCCCTGGTCCAGGAAGATCTCACATGCCGCGGAGCAACTAAGCCTGTGCGTGCGCCACAACTACTGAGCCTGCGATCTGGGGCCCGCGAGCCACAACTACTGAAGCCTGTGCGCCTGGAGCCCGTGCTCCACGACAGGAGAGGCCGCCGCAGTGGGAGGCCCACGCACCACAATGAGGAGGGGCCCCCGCTCGCTGTGACTGGAGGAAGCCTGGGCGCAGCAGTGAAGACCTAATGCAGCCAAAAATAAATAAATAAAATAAATCAATTTAAAAAACAAAACAAAAAACGATTAGGGAAAATCTAGCAGGAGCCGAGATTGGAGTGAGGGGTTTGGATTTTATACTCTGCGCGTTGGGAAGTCATCTGGAGGCTTCAAGTCAGGGAGACATAATATCTGGGTTTTGTTTTAAGCAGATCTTTCAGGCTGCAGTGTAGACAATGGATTGGAGTTGGGTGGGAGGGGAAACTGAGATGAGAAAGGGGAGCAGGGAGAACAGTTAGGAGGTGACCCCAATAGTCCTGGCAAACATGGCTTGGATGAGAGCAGAGGTCAACACACTTTCTGTAAAGGGTCAGAGACTGTTTCAGGCGTTGTGGGTTACATATGCTCTCCATTGCAGATTCCTCATCTTTCTTTTTTTTTAACCCCTTAAAAATGTAAAGCCATTCTCAGCTAGACTGCAGGCACAGTCTGCCTGTACCTGGGCTAGAATGAGAGCAATGGAGATGAGATTGGCAATTGATTTTGAGCAGTCCATGAAAACATTCCATTTTTCCAAAGAAGAAACTGAAACTCAGGAAAATCAATATCATGCAGCCAGTAAATTACAGAGGTGAGATGTGAACTCCAGAAACTCTCTGAATCCAGGACTATGTGACTCATGGGATTTCTGGTGATAGAAAATATTCAGGACACAAATAGGATGAAGCTATAATAGTAACATTTGCATAGGTCCAAAGCCGAGGGCAAACCCTGGGCTGGGGACTGAATTTGCCAAATGCTCCTGAAATCCTCTAACAGGCATTGCAGCGGAGGCAGTGGAGCCCAACGTCAGCTCACTGTGGGGCAGAGCCAGGATTCTGACGCAGGCCTGTCGACCTGGGGGCCCGTGTTCTTTTTCTCCCCCAGCATGCTTTGTAAGGCCAAACGTGCAGTTGTGTGTACAATATTCTAACACAAATTTTTGTTTTCTCGAAGCATCAGAACTCTGTTTTTGGACTTCTCTGGTGGCGCAGTGGTTAAGAATCCGCCTGCCAATGCAGGGGACACGGGTTCGAGCCCTGCTCCGGAAAGATCCCACATGCCGCGGAGCAACTAAGCCCGTGCGTCACAACTACTGAGCCCGCGTGCCACAACTACTGAAGCCCGGGCACGGAGAGCCCGTGCTCTGCAACAAGAGAAGCCACTGCAATGAGAAGACCACACACCGCAACGAAGAGTAGCCCTCGCTCACTGCAGCCAGAGAAAGCCCGCACACAGCAACAAAGACCCAACGCAGCCATAAATAAATAAATTTTAAAAAAAGAACTGTGTATTTAAAGGAATTATATGCATTGTCTTCTTTGGTCTTTAATTCAGGCACTTTAGTTAGTTCTGCTTCTGATTTGTTATTATCGCTGGGTTGAGCAGACTTGCTATCTCGGCCTCTCAAAAGTAGGGAGAACTCTGCATTATCCAGAAGAATCTCTAGAAAGAGTCTACTTTAATCCAGTTGGAGGTGATATATGGAGCTGTGTTCAGATGTATAAAGAACATACAACAATGGCAGTTGCAGCATTAGTTGTATTAGCAAAAGATTAAAAGTAACCTAAGTGCCATCAGTGGAGGACTCATAAAATAAATGATTGTTCAATCATACAACAGAAAACTGAGAAGCCGAGACTAAGGATATGTCTATCCTTAGTCTATGTGAAATGAAAAGTGCCAAGACATATAGCCACAAGAGAAGCAAGATAAGGAACGTTTGTATAATATCCTTCTTGTGTAGGAAAAAAAGTACATTTATATAATATTTTCATATATGTGAGACAGGAGGGAAGGGGACAGGGCACAACCCTTAAAAGAAGGATATAGGGACTTCCCTGGTGGTCCAGTGGTTAGGACTCCACACTTCCACTGCAGGGGGCACGGGTTCAATCCCTGGTTGGGGAACTAAGATCCCATATGCCGCATGGTGTAGCCAAAAATATAAATAAATAAATAAAATTTAAAAATAAAAGGACATAGCCATTGATGATACGACAAAAACTCGTTAGAACTAACTAGGCCCAAGATGGCAGAAGATTTGACTTCCAGTGGACCTTGAGCCTCATTATACTCTCATTGTAATATATTAGTTAAATGATACACCCACAGGTGCCATGGCAGTTCCAAGGCCGACCATAAAAGGCCAAAAAGTGGACGGTGGCCCAATTTCTGGAATTTCCACCCCTTCCCTGAAACAGTTGGAATAAACCTCCCACTCATTAGTCTATGAAATTACCCAGCCCATAAAAACTCACCACCACATATTTTGGGGCTGCTCTGGCCTTTTGAGACGGGCTGCACTCTCTCTGTGGAGTGTGCTTCTCCCAGGGCCACTCTTCGCCTTTCGAGATGACCCACACTCTGTATATAGAGTGTGTATCTCCCTAAATAAACCTGCTTTCCCACTTAGTTCTCAGGGCAGAGCTCTCTTGCCTTCCCGCCCGTAACCTTCACGAGCGAGCATCCTGTATTAATAAATCTACTTCTTGCTTATTGCTTTGCTTCTTGCTGAATTCTTTCTGCCTTGAGACATAAAGAGCCTGAGCTTCATTAAGTCGTGAGACCAGGTGTGGGGTTTCAGTTGGGAGATTGGGGATTCAAGTCCCCTCCTAAGCCAGAGTTTGTGGGTTCAAGTACCATCTGAGGTGTGCGGTTTCATCTTTGGAAAGACACATAAGAAACTGTGTGTGGCTGCCTCCAGAGATGTGACCAGGGAGAAAGTGATTACCTTTTCACTGTTTTCCCTTTTGTAACTTGAATTTTGTGCCATTTACGTGTATTACCTATTCCCTCCAAATTAATAAGGCAATTGTCCAACCTTTTATTAAAGAAAGTTTCAAATATACACAAAAACAGAATAGCATCATGAGCTCTTATTTACCTAACACCTAGCCAATTCCTGTCATCTAGCTCCCTCTTCCCTCCCGTTCTCCCTTAAGGACATTCAGTCATTTTATAAATTGAGTCTTTACAAGAACAGAAATGCAGCTCTAGAAGCAATTCAAAGCCTACCTATCCTTTTAACCAAACCTCTCCTATTCACCTCAAAAGGCTTGTAGGTATTGTAAAATTCTGGATTTAGGAAATAAGAGTCCTTCTTGGAGGAACTTACATTCCTTCTCTGTACCTTTGAGATGTAAAGGTTCTATCTGGTTTGCTCTAGGAACTGAGGACCATGTCTTTGAAATGCAAACTTCAGGGAGGTAATTCTTACTGGAAGGAAAGAACAAAAAATGGGAAAATTTTATTTGGAAACTAGGCAAATGAAAAATCTGAAGTATCTTCTCCACAATCATTAGTAAAAAATTTAAGTCATCTGAGTAAGTAACCTTAACTTATTCCACCTACCAGAGACACAATTTGGATCCAACTATTCTTTTATAAACTAGTGAGTTTTGCATTGTCATTCCTATCTCATGGCTAAATTTTTTAAACTATAAGATCTCTGTTTCTGTCTGTATGTTTATGTATGTCTGTATATGTATATGTTATAGATGTATGATGTTTTTCTACCTTCTAATGGAAACACTAAAGTTAATTGGTAAAGAGCTCTATTTAATTAGCTTAAAAACAAACAAACCCTATGTAAATCAAATACACACTCAGAAGTACAAAAACTAATCCAAATGGGCTTTTTTTCCAAGTTCACGCGATCCAGGTGTTGACAAAAAAATTAATCAGTCAATGTAAGAAAGAAATGGAAAATTTTATTGGAGCCATATTGAGGATTATAACCCGGGACTAGCATCCCAGAAAGCTCTGAGAACTGTCCTGCCCATTAGAAACCAAAGCACAGTTATATAAGTTTTTTGAGACAGAGGTCTGTACTTTAAATGACATACTTTTAAAAAAAATAAATTTATTTATTTATTTATTTATGGCTGCATTGGGTCTTCGTTGTTGGCTCTTAGTTGCTGTGCGTGGGCTTTCTCTAGTTGTGGCGATCGGGAGCTACTCTTCGTTGCGTTGTGCAGGCTTCTCACCGCGGTGGCTTCTCTTGTTGCGGAGCACGGGCTCTAGGTGTGCGGGCTTCAGAAGTTGTGGCACGCGGGCTCAGTAGTTGTGCCTCGCGGGCTCTAGAGCGCAGGCTCAGAAGTTGTGGTGCACGGGCTTAGTTGCTCCGTGGCATGTGGGACCTTCCCGGACCAGGGATCGAACCTGTGTCCCCTGCATTGGCAGGCAGACTCCCAACCACTGCGCCACCAGGGAAGCCCCCTAAATGACATATTATTAATAGCTTACACAATCCAGATCTAAGCGTCATCATGGCCCATTACAAGATCAAGAAGGAGTGTTATCTTTTAAGGAGTTGTCTTGTTGATGCTGGGAGAATGTTCTTTATGGTTCAGCAGGTATTCCTGCCAATGGGGAGGTCTGGTCGATGCACAATGCAGGTACACAATGCACAACAGTGGGGAGAGAGGAGGCCAAAAGGCAGAGAAAATATTTATGGTTAAATCTTTCTTGTCTTGCCGTAAAATATGAATTTTATTTCACATAGGATAAATCTTTAATAAATAAAAGTTATCTTTGTTGGTTTAATTAAAACAGGCATATCCTTAAGAGTAATCAGCATTAAATATAATACTTTCATTCTACCTAGGTTTACCAAAAGTTAAATAAGCTCATGTTATTTATGTTACAGAATTTGTCAGTAAGAAAGATAACTTAAGGGACTTCCTTGGTGGTTCAGTGGCTAAGGCTCCCCGCTCCCAATGCAGGGGGCCCAGGTCAGGGAACTAGATCCCACATGTTGCAACTAAGTATTCACATGCCGCAACTAAAAGATCCCACATGCCACAACACAGATCCCAAGCGCGGCAATGAAGATCCAGCGAGCTGCAACTAAGACCCAGCGCAACCAAATAAATAAATAAATATTTAAAAAAAAAAGAAAGATAACTTAAGATGATAGTTAGCTGTTTAGTGTCTTATGACAGTTTCATGAATAATCTAAACATAATTGTTAAGAACAAGTGGATTAAATAGATGTAGGTAGAAGTTTATAAATGAATTTTGCAACAATAATTGTGCTTTATGATATGCATACTTAAAAATAGTTTCCAAAAAGTTTTTGATTACTTGAAACCTTAAAGTTATACTGAGATAAGTTAAGTGATGGATATTCATTGAATATCTAGATTATTTCCTTTTTTTTTTTTTTTGGCTGCACCGCACGGCATGTGGGATCTTAGTTACCCAACCAGGGGTCGAACCTGCACCCCCTGCAGTGCAAGTGCGGAGTCTTAACCACTGGACCACCAGGGAGGTCCCAAGATCATTTTCAAATAACATAAAATACTGAAACATTAATTACTGAACATAGGTTTATTCACTTTTGTCTTCATATCACAGAAGAACTAATGATATTTGGGTTTATCATTCAGGATGTTTTTTGCGACACTGGAGAATTTACTATGAGGAAGAATATAGTTCTAGAAATTATGACATGTATTCATAAACTAGCCAGTAACAGACAGTTCACAATGTTTGCTTCTTAATTGTCACTAGAAATAAAGGTATTTAAGGGCAAAAATATTCTAATATATGTAGTTAAAATTACTAGAAATAACAAAGGAAACATCTCTGTGTGCAAGATGAAAGCAGAATGTATTGGTAAGAAAAGGTATTAGGAATGGAGATGCATTTTTGCTAAAGGAAAAGAAAGTTTGTTCTAAAGTAAGGCTGATTATTACAGAATGGGAAAGAGGAGAATAAAGGAGAAACCACGGTCATAGAAACTTGGGAGGAGAGAGAGAATCACGTCATCTGCGAATAAAGCACTTTTATTCTTCCTTTCCTTCATCTGAGAATGTCTCCACTTCCCCTACATTCCTGAAGGATATTTCACTGGATTAGGATTCTGGGTTTAACCATTCTTTTCTTTTAGTAGTACTTAACAAATGGTGTGACACTTTCTTCTGGTTTCCATAATTTTTGATGAGAAATTCACTGTCCCTCTAATTGTTTTCCCCCATAGGTAACGTGTAATTTCTCTTTCCAGAATATTTTCTCTGTCGTTAGTTCTCAGAAATTTGACTATGATGTGTCTTGGTGTGGGTTTCTTTGGATTTGTTCAGCTTGAACTTCACTGAACTTTTTGGATCTATAGGTTTGTGTCTTTTTAAATATGGGAACTTTTCAGCCATTATAATTATTATATTAGTACTTTTTCAGCCCTGCCTTCTTTCTTTTCCCCTTCCTAGACTCTGATGGTGTGAACATTGAATCTTGTTACAGCCCCACAGGTCCCTGAGGCTCTGTTCATTTTTGCTTAGTCTACTTTCTGTTATTCTGATTGGATAATTTCTATTGCTCTGTCTTCAAGTTCATTGACATATTCTTCTGTCCCCTTTATCCTGCTCTTGAGTCCATCCATTAATTTTTTTTCATTATTATATTTTTTAGTTCTAAAATCTCCATTTGGTTCTTCATTATATCTTCTCTTTCTTTGCTGAGACTTATTTTTTTCATTTGTTTCAAGCATGTTGTTTTTTATTGTTGTCATTTAGAAATTAAAAAAAATTTTTTTTTTCCTTTTTGGCTGTGCCGCCAGGCTTGCGGGACCTTAGTTCCCCAACCAGGGATTGAACCTCAGCAGTTACTGCGTGGAGTGCTAACCACTGGAACACCAGGGAATTCCCTAAAATTTTATAATTTGGTTTATTCATAAGTAATAGAAAAAACTTTGGTATCTGTAATGTACATATGTGGCAAAGTTTATCTGGCCCAAGTATTCCTCCATCAAATTGATTTTCTAGTATCTTTATTTTATGACATATTCTGCCCATTAAATTCAAAATAGCTGTGAGAGTGGTCCAAAGTCTGCTTTCTTTTCACCATATGTGCCAGTATGTACATTACTAGTGATTTGAAAGCGATGGGCATGTGTGTATCTGTTGCTGTGAAAGAATTAACATTGCAGCTAACTGGATTCGGCTATACAAAGAAGGAAGAAACTCCTGAGAAGATGCCTCAGTCTCTAGAATATAATGTCAAGCATACCCTTAATTGCTCTTTTGAACATTTTTACAATGGCTGATGTAAAATCTTGTCAGCTAATTCAACACCTCTGTCATATCAGGGATGGCATCTATTTTTTGGGGGGGGGGGGGACACACCCTGTAGCATGTGGAACTTCCCTGACCAGGGATTGAACCCGTGGCCCCTGCAGTGGAAGTGCGGAGTCTTAACCACTGGGCCACCAGGGAAGTCTGGGGATGGCATCTATTGATTGTCACTGTTCAGTCCATTTGAGATCTTCCTGGTTCTTGGTGTGATGAGTAATTTTGTGCTGAAATCCGGACACTTTGAGTATTATGTAATGAAACTCCGGATCTTATTCAAATGTTCTGTTTTAGCTGGATTTTCTGACCCTGATCAAGGAGGAAAGGGTCCTGCCTCATTACTGCCAGTGAGTGTGGACACCAGGTTTCCCACTTGGCCTCCATTAACCCCCAAATGCCAAGGTTCTCCTTACCGCTGGCCAGTGTGGAAGGGGTGGGTGGGGTTCCAGCTACCCGTTAGGGCTCCAGTGATAGGGATGTGTGAGCATCTCCATGTGTGATCACTCCATGAGTGTTCCCCATGTGACCTCCATTGACACCAAGGGTAGAGAGAGTGGCCTCATTGCCACCCTGTGGTGGTAAAAGCCTCCTCTGACACCAACCTAGTGGGGAGAGGGTGGCCCATCTTTTTACTGCTGGGTGGGGGTAGAAATTCAGGCTCTCTCCAAACTCTACTGACATCAGGGAATGGAGGGCTTCCTCATTTCCTGGCAGCGATGAAAGTTCTGAGTCCCTACTCAGCCTTCTCTGACGCAATGACCAACTGCCTCCCCACCAGAAGGGGTTTGGGGGCGCCCCATTACAGCCTGACCATTGTGGAAGCTGAGACTCTCCACCTGGTCTTTATTGATGTGGGTGGGTATCTTATTTGAAGAAATTATGATTTCTACTTTGTGCCTGACTCAGTTGCCCTCAATCTGGGATACGAGTGAGAATAAGAATAGTTGGCTAGCTTTTAAAACGTGGCCAGGCATTCTCATTGTCTCACAACAATGAGGGGAAGCACGAAGGGAAAAAACAGGGCTTGCAATGCAGATTAAGGCTTCTATCAATCTGTATTGGTAGAACTAATAACATGTCCTGGCAAGCCTGAAGAGGATCGCAGCCATGAAAATGAGCTTTGGAATCAGACAGCATTGGGTGCAAATTCTTGCTCTTCTACTAATTAGCTGTGTGACCCTGGGTAACTTAATCAACTTCTCTGAACCTCATCTATATAATGAGAATTTTTAATATCACATGTTTTGATCTCCTATTATGTGCAAATAATTGTTTGCTACCACTACTACTACTACTACTATTATGAACCTCATCACTTTGCATTTGCTCTTCCCTGTATCTCTGCCAGGGATACAATAGCAGATTGTAAAAACTGTCTGTAAATTATACTCCTCCAACTAGCTGTGCCCTGTGGTGTTGCCCTCCCACACTAACTCCAGCTTTGATCATGTGACTTGCTCTGGCCACTGGGACATTAGCAAACATGATGCATAAAGAAAAGAATGCTTTCTACCACATCAACAAAAGAAAAGACAAAAACCACATTATCATCTCAATAGATGCAGAAAAAGCATTCATGATAAAAACTCTCACCAAAGTGGGTATAGAGGGAACATATCTCAACACAATAAAAGCCATTTATGACAAACACACAGCCAACATAATACTCAATGGTGAAAAGCTGAAAGCCTTCCTGCTAAATTCTGGAACAAGACAAGGATGCCTACTGTCACCACTTCTATTCAACATAGTATTGGAAGTCCTAGCCACAGCAATCAGACAAGAAAAAGAAATAAAGTGTTGCCAAATTGGAAGGGAAGAGGTAAAATTTTCATTATACACAGATGACATGATAATATATACAGAAAATCCTAAAGACTCCACACAAAAACTACTAGAACTGATAAACAAACTCAGCAAGGTAACAGGATACAAGATTAACATATAGAAATCAGTTTCATTTCTTTATACTAGCAATGAAATATCAGAAAGGGAATGTAAACAAACAATCCCTTTTAAAACTGCATAAAAAAATACTTAGGGGACACATAGTTTTTCGAGGCAGGAGCCCACTGTGTCCCCCTTTGCCTGACAAAGTAATAAAGCTATCCTTTTCTACTTCACCCCCCCAAAACAAACAAACAAACAAACAAACAAACCTTAGGAATAAACCTCACCAAGGAGGTGAAAGACATATGCTGAGAACTATAAAACATTAATAAAGGAAATTGAAGATGATTCAAAGAAATGGAAAGATATCCCACGCTCTTGGATTGGAAGAATTAATATTGTTAAAATGTCCATACTACCCAAAGCCATCTACAGATTTAATGCAATCCCTATCAAATTACCCATTACATTTTTCACAGAACTAGAACAAATAATGCTAAAATTTATATGGAACCATAAAAGACCAAGAATTGCCAAAGCAATCCTGAGTAAACAGTACAAAGCAGGAGGCATAAACCTCCCAGACTTCAGACAATACTACAAAGCTACAGTAATTAAAATAGTGTGGTACTGGCACAAAAACAGACATATAGATCAATGGAACAGAATAGAAAGTCCAGAAATAAACCCACACACCTATGGACAATTAGTCTTTGACAAAGGAGGCAAGAATATACAATGGGTAAAAGAAAGTCTCTTCAGCAAGTGGTGTCGGGAAAGTTGGAGAGCTGCATGTAAATCAGTGAGGTTAGAACACACCCTCACCCCATACACAAAAATAAACTCAAAATGGCTTAAAGATCTAAATATAAGACAAGACACCATAAAGCTCCTAGAAGAGAACATAGGTAAAACATTCTCTGACATAAATTGTATCAATGTTTTCTTAGGTCAGTCTCCCAAGGCAATATAAATAAAAGCCAAAATAAACAAATGGGACCTAATCAAAGGTGTCACTGATGAGATTTTCATAGTATGTTTGAAACATATTTTTTTTTAATAAATTTATTTATTTATTTATTTATTTATTTTTGGCTGTGTTGGGTCTTCGTTTCTGTGCGAGGGTTTTCTCCAGTTGCGGCGAGCGGGGGCCACTCTTCATCGCGGTGCGCAGGCCTCTCACTGTCACGGCCTCTCTTGTTGCGGAGCACAGGCTCCAGATGCGCAGCCTCAGTAGTTGTGGCGCACGGGCTTAGTTGCTCCGCGGCATGTGGGATCCTCCCAGACCAGGGCTCGAACCCGTGTCCCCTGCATTGGCGGGCATATTCTCAACTACTGCGCCACCAGGGAAGCCCCAACATATTGTTTTTTAAACTTTTAATTGAAGTATTATAAACATACCAAAAAATCTTTCATAACATGATTGTACAGCTCAATGCATTTATGAACCTCTTCCCCCAGGGTCACCATTGTCAACCACGTGCAAATAAAGGAAATCCTGATTCCTTTTGTGTCTGGCTTCACTTGCTCTACATTTTGTGAGATTCTCTCATATGATTGTCTATTTTAAGGATCATTTTTCCCTATGAAGGTATAGCATATGCTTGCTGAAATATGCTAGAACTGGTTTACACATTCTACGGTTACGAGGGTTTGGGTAGTTTACACCTTTGGGAAGTTTAAGAATCATGCTGCTAAGTACCTTCCTGTAAATGTCTTCTGGGAACATATGTGTGCATTTCTGCTGGTACCCAGGACACAGGGATGCTTATGTTCACCCTTAGTGGATACTGATCAAGAGTTTTCCAGATGGAGTGCACACCTGATGCTCACACTGGCTGTGGAAGAGCATTTGATTGGTTTGGTTGCTGCCCAGCCTCATCCACAATTGGTATTTTCTGAATTTTTCACATCAGTCATTCTGGGAATGTGCAAAAAGCACATAGAAAGTTTAGATGCTTCCGGTCAGTTGGCAGATTCTGAGAGTTTAGAGGCAAGAAGAAGGGCAACTTCGTCAACCTCTGCCACTGCTGGGACTATTCCTTAGCGTCTGGTCCAAAACAAATAAGAACTGAGGAGATAGTTTAGTGCTATTTGACATCATTATCACCACAAGCCCTAGAAATGCTCAAATCGTGGGAGATACAAAACGTAGAGACAGAGTTCATTGGAACACTGGTTATTAGCCTGGCGTCCAAACGCTCCCTTGCATAGCTGGGTAAAAGTAATGCATGAGCAGGCCCACCAATGTACCAGAAGTTCACCTGCATCCTCCTAGTTCCCCCAGAGGACCAGTGGGGCCATTGTTCGATTTTGCAGCAGTAAGTCTCCACAGTGGGCCCATGCAGAAGGGGCCCTTTAATCACAGCACTGGCCAACGCCCTGGATAAGGGGCATATTCTGTGCATTCAAACCTTGATTATCATAAAGCCAGTCCAGCATGGCGTGTATGCAAAGCATATCAGCTCCTTCATCTGAGATGGACCACTTGGCATTCACAGGAGGAGTCAGATAGTCCCCCTTCTCAGGGTCAGCACATTTTTACAGTGGCTTTTACCCAGTCCACCAGGCGAGCTGTTTTCTCAGGAATAACCTGTGGTGTGTCTGAATCACGCACAGCCGTCTGTGATGGCTTCATAGTGATACGTGGGTCCTGTATCAACCCAAACACTCTCTTCCACTCTGCAGTACTCAAAACCAAAGACGCAGCCCCCAAATCAGTCCCTCTCACATTCCATTTCAACAAGGGTTCTTCGGGAAGCTGGCGATACCAATCCACACAATGAGACAACTCCTTCACACTCTTACCTCCTGGTTCCACTAATTTATTGGTTTGGCCATCTCCCCAACACTCGACTACATTTGCATGACCAGAGGCCTCAGAGGTACTGTCTGCTGTCCAAGCCTAATTCTTCCTTTCGGGAAAGCTCTGAGGCCAGTGGCTGTAGGTCAGACCGGCTGAAACCTGAGCTTGGCCGGCATCCAGACCTGACCCAGCGCTCTATTTTAATTTCATTTTAGCTATTACAAATGACAATAATGAAGGGACTGGATACTTAACTTTTTTCTTATTCTCTTACAATTCCTTATGCATCCAGTGAGCCAAAACCCCAGGAGCTGGGTCCTTCATCTCTAAATTCTACTGTTAACTTGTAGCACACTGGCCATTCTAACCACAAGTGACATTGGGCCACCCAGGAATCAAAGGATCCTCATTCCCCACCTTTCATCCTTGTTCTTCCCAAAACACATGTCTCAGTGAGTCAGGGTCCTTCTAGGGACTCCCACATTTCTGAGCCCAAGTGCTCTGTTTCCCCCAGCTGGGTGGACGGCACGTGATTCTGTTGCTCACCACACGGAGTGAGCACCAGGTCCGTAAGACCGTTCTAACATCAAGCACCAGATGCAATTTGGGGATCTCTAGGCCCCCCATGCTTCTGACTGACTGGCTGTGTACTTAGGGGTTCCCATAACCCTGCAGGTTCAATGATTCCCTGGAAATAATTCATAGAACTAAAGAAAGCACTATACTGTACTTACAACGGCAGTTTCTTAGGAAGGATGCACATAGGTAAGGCCTACAAGGCTTCTGAAGGCAGAGCTCCCGTGCCCTCTCCCTGTGGAGTCCTACCATCACCCTCCCAGCACGTCAATGGGCTCACCGCTTGGATGTTCCATTGAGCACGGCGCCCAGAGGTTTTGCTGGGGTTTCATTATGGAGGCATGATTAATTAAATCATTGGCCGAGTGACTGAACTCAATCTCCAGCCCCCTCCCCTCCCCGGAAGTCAGTTTGGCCCAAAGTTTGGCTCATACCAACTGCATCTAATAGTGCACAAGTTTTTTTCTTACACTCCCAGCCTGAAGCTATCTAGGGACCCACAGTGAGCCACCTCATGGGCAAAACAAAGGCAATCCCACCACTCAGGAAATTCCAAGGATTTCTGAAGTTCTGTGCCAGAAACCAGGGCCAGAGATCAGATATAATCATTATTATACTGCAGTACGTATGTCAAAATTGATCAAATCATAAATTTCAAATATGTGCAGTACTGTATGCTAAATATACTTCAAGAAGCCAGGAAAAAATACCATCGCTATCAAAAAAATGTTCACACAGAGTTCTAAATGGACAAAACTGTTTCACAATCCCTATTTCTGGGACAACCACCACTTTACTAGTAATAAATCTCAACTCTGAGTAGAGTTTTACATTCCCCTCATGGCATTTTGATTGATCATACACAAGAAAAGAATCTAGAATTGTATTTTTTTATATACATTTATTTATTTTTTACTTTGTTTTTGGCTGCGTCGGGTCTCTGTTGCTGTGCGGGCTTTCTCTAGTTGCGGCGAGGGGGGCTACTCTTCATTGCCGTGCGCGGGCTTCTCATAGCGGTGGCTTCTCTTGTTGTGGAGCACGGGCTCTAGGCGTGCGGGCTTCAGTAGTTGTGGAAGAACTGTATTTATTTGACTTATGAGAAAAGGGACAGTTGAGAAGACAGTCTCTTCAGCAAGTGGTGTTGGGAAAGCTGGACAGCTGCATGTAAACCAATGAAGTTAGAACACACCCTCACACCATGCACAAAAATAAACTCAAAATGGCTTAAAGACTTAAATATAAGATATGACACCATAAAACTCCTAGAAGAGAACATAGGCAAAACATTCTCTGACACAAATCATTAGCAATATTTTCTTAGATCAGTCTCCCAAGGCAAAAGAAATAAAAGCAAAAATAAACAAATGGGACCTAATCAACCTAAAAGCTTTTGCACAGCAAAGGAAACCATAAACAAAATGAAGACACCCTACAGAATAGGAGAAAATATTTGCAAATGATGCCACTGATAAGGGATTAATTTCCAAAATATACAAACAGCTCATACAACTCAATATCAAAAAAACAAACAACCCCATCAAAAATTGGGCAGAAGACCTAAATAGACATTTCTCCAAAGAAGACATACATACAGATGGCCAACAGGCACATGAAAAGACGCTCAACATTGCTAATTATTAGAGAAATGCAAATCAAAACCACAGTGAGGTATCACCATACACCCGTCAGAATGGCCGTCATCAAACAGTCTACAAATAATAAATGCTGGAGAGGGTGTGGAGAAAAGGGAACCCTCTTACACTGTTGGTGGGAGTGTAAATTGATACAGTCACTATGGAGAACAGTATGGAGGTTCCTTATAAAACTAAAAATAGATTTACCATGTGATCCAGCAATCCCACTACTGGGTATATATCAGAAAAATGGAACACTCTAATTCAAACAGACACATGCACCTCAATGTTCATAGCAGCACAATTTACAACAGCCAAGACATGGAAACAACCAAAGTGCTTATCAACAGACGATTGGCTTAAGAAGATATGGTGTGGGCTTCCATGGTGGCACAGTGGTTAGGAATCCACCTGCCAATGCAGCGGACATGGGTTTGAGCCCTGGTCTGGGAAGATCCCACATGCCGCGGAGCAGCTAAGCCCCTGCGCCACAACTACTGAGCCTGTGCTCTAGAGCCTGCGAGCCACAACTACTGAAGCCCGCGCGCCTGGAGCCCATGCTCTGCAATGGGAGAAGCCACCGCAATGAGAGGCCCATGCACTGCAATGAAGAGTGGCCCCTGCTCTCCGCAACGAGAGAAAGCCCACACGCAGCAACAAAGACCCAATGCAGCCAAAAATAAAAATAAAATAAATAAATTTATATGGCATATAAATTTATATGGCATACATAAATATATATAAAGCTATAAAAAAGAATGAATATTGCCATTTGCAGCAACATGGATGGACCTAGAGAATATTATGCTTAATGAAATAAGTCAGAGAAAGACAAATTCTATATGATATCGCTTATACATGGAATTTAAAAAATAATACAAATGAATCTATATACAAAACAGAAACAGACTCACAGACATAGAAAACAAACTTATGGTTACGCAAGCCAGGGGGGAGAACTAATTAGGAGTAATGGGATTAACAGATACAAACTACTGTATGTAAAATAGATGAACAACAAGGATTTACTGTATAGCACAGGGAATTAATACCCAATATCTTGTAATAACCTATAATTGAATATAATCTGCAAAAAAAAAAAAAACCCAGACCTGAATCACTATGCTGTACACCTGAAACTGATGCAACACTATAAATCGACTGTACTTCATTTAGAAAATAAGTTATAATTTCCATTCCACTGGAGTTCCTGGAGGAAGGAAGTTAGTGCAGAAGAAAATATATGAGGGGAAAATGGCAAAAAAAACTTCACAAATATATAAAACAGAGATCTAGGAAGCTCAGAAAACCTTCACTCTAACACATAGTCAATCTGCTAAAAATCAAAGGTGAAGAAAAAATCTTGAAAGCAGTCAGAGAAAAATGACACATTATCCATAAAAGAATATCAATTCAAAGGCCTGTAATTTCTTATCAGAAAACAGAGGCCAGGAAAGATTGGAATAATATCTTTAAAGTACTGAAAGAAAAAACTACCAACCCAGGACATTATATGCGGCAAAGATATCTTTACCACTGAAGGCAAAACAAAGGCTGATGAACATGAAAGAAAACTAGAAGTGTTAATCATATCTGATGATTAACTAGATATAAAATGACGTGAAAGGAATTTCTTCAGGCTGAAGTGAAATGACACAAGAGTTTGTGAAGTTGGAACTTCAGGGATAAAGGAAAAGCAACCGAAGCGGTAGTATCTGGATAAATGAGACAGCCTTTCTTTTCTCTTCTTAAATTCTTTCAATATACGTATGACTTCTGAATTAAAAAATTATACCAGAATCTCAGAGGGTGGGGTTCACTTCGTGTTGATGTAATACAACAACTATAACATAAAAAACAAAGAGTAAAAGAATCTATATTGCTGTAAGGCTTACATTTTACTTTTGTCAAAACAAAAATTGCACCCAAGAATGTTAAACAGGCAAGGAAGATGTTATTCAAGACTACTGCAATAAGGAAGAGAGACCAGAACTCAGTCTGAGCTCAGCTTCTCTGAACCCAAAGGCAGGAGGAGGAGAGTTTTAAGTGTGAGGTGAGGTTGATCTATGGGGTGTGTCCAGCACATTGAGTTATTCCCGAGTTGGCAATGGTTTTTCTCTGTGATTAGGACATCTGTGTGTGCTATTTAGTAACCATCAAAGTCAGGCTCCTACCCTCCCACAGACACTGGGAAATATATATGGTATATATGTCCCTCCCAGCCTGCCCTGGATGCCACTTCAGCTGCCCCCCGCAGCAGGATATGGGTGGTATGGGCACCAAGGGAAAGGGCAGGAGGACAGAGTTGCTGATCCCAAAGCTGCCACCTTGTGTAGGAGCTGCTGAACCAGGAACCCTGTTTTCCAGAGTTCCCCCTCTGCTGGGTGGGGACCGGGGACTCTGTCCTGTACAGTTAGTTCCCCGACAGCTCTGGGGCCCGGCTAGAGGAGAAGGGGCCACTGCCCTGCCAATAAGCTCATCACCCTCAAGGCAAACACCTCCAACCCTCAGACCCCAGGCCTGGGAAGCGCCAGAGGGTCCGAGGTGAATCTGCACCTGTGCTGCCTCAGGTCCTCGCGCGTCCTCTGCACACAAGCCATCCCTCCAGGACCTTTGCGCCGGCCGGTTCCGTGCACCCACGCCCATTCTTGGCTCACATATTCCCAAGCTGTGTCCCAGAAGCAGGCCAGACAGTGTGAGCTTTGCAGGTTGACGGCGGAAGAAGAGTGCTTGAAGCCTAGCTCTCTATCCAAGGGCTGACTTCCCCGAGTGCTCTATGGTCAATTACCTGGGCAGACTCTGCCCCTCAGCCCCACCCAGGCACTGGGGGCCAGCACCTGCCAGGAGTTTGGCAGCACAAGCCCGGCTCCCTTCAGGTTGAGGGTTTCAGTAGCACCTACGGGCTTTACCCCAGATCTAAGCTGCCCCTTTGGAGCACTCAGCACTATAGCAGAGACAAGGCGAGGGGTGGAGGGTTGCTGGCTACAACACGCTGCTAAGGGGGAAGTCTGGGACTGAATGCCTGGGGCCCCCTGGTCAGAGCACCCATGGTGAGCCCAGGACCCAGCACTAGGAATAGCCCTGCGTTTGGAGGCACTACTGCCCCTATCTTAAGTCACATTCCCAGGGGCATGCCCCAGTAGAGCCGCCATCCTTCCAGCCAAGGGCCCAGTACCACTGCCAGCAAGGCTGCCTCTAGGGACAGGTCCATCCCGGTGTCAACCCCTAGGAGCCCTGCCTCCGCAGTGGGCACAAGGACGGGCAACCTTGCTGTTATGGCTCCCTTATCACCCGTCCAGGGTGGGACACAAAACCATTGGGCCAGCCAAATCATTTTCCTCCAGGTCGGGATCCAGTCACTCCCTTGGGGTCTGAGAGGCGAACGCTGGCCTGACTGAATAGCTTCCTGGAGAAGTAGTCAGTGTCTGCCTTCCTCCCAGGCTGGACCTCGTATGGGCCCCATTTCAATGTGATACACACATGTAGGCCTGACCTCTGTGATCCTGGAACAAACTGGGTGCCCACAGAAACAGCATTCCCATCCCGTACTCTGCAGTTTTCCCCTCAGGTGGGTAGTTTGAGGCTGTTGTCTGTAAGAGGTCCTTGTCCTGTCCTGTCCCCTCCAGCCACGGAGCAGGCGGGACCCCTCCTACTGCCTACAGTAGATTCCTCCCCTCTCACCATTTTTCTCCCAGAACCCTTGGGTCTTCTCTGTAACTTATAATTAAGCCTTAGTCTTGTTGCTTTGCATAATTCTCACATGTCTGTACTCTGTAGACCGTGTGGAAAGCACTGACTTGTATGAGTCATGATCGGGAAGTCAGACCTGTTTAAAGTTTCTTGTGGCCCAGCTCAGCAGGTGTGGAGAGTGGCACAACTTGATGACTAGAAAGACTGACCAATTTCTGAATATTAAAAGTACATTTTGGGAATTCCCCGGTGGTCCAGTGGTTAGAACTCTGGGCCTCCACTGCCTGGGAGCCGGGTTTGATCCCTGGTCGGGGAACTAAGGTCCCTCAAGTCGTGCGGTGCAGCAAAAAAAGAGAAAAAAGTGTACTTTGAGTTTAAAGCTCAGTGCAAGTCCAGGATAAGACAGGCCGGGGGCGGGGGTGGGGGGGATATAGAGAGAGGCTCATTGTTGCCTGTTGGAATTGTCACCCCCCTTTCTGACCTGGAGGGCCTGGATCATCCTGAATATACACCAGGAGTCCACACCCTACACGTTTAGTCTTTTCTAATGTAGCAATTTCTTTTTTTACTTTTTTGCTTTTAAAGTCCTAGGCAAATTACCTACATACAAATCTCACCTAAAGGGAATGGGCCTGGCATTAAAGCTTCTGAGCCAGCACAAGCAAGGAAAGCTTTATTTCTAGGATGTGACATATCCCTGAGCAGTTTGTGACATCCTGCTTTAAAAAAGTAAAACGACTCCCTGAATTACATCTCTTTGGTTTTCCAAAAATAGGGATGAAGGGGAAAGAAGCTAAAATTAGTTCATTTTAATTATAAAAGATTAAAAGACTTCCAGTTTGTGGTCCAATATGTATGGAGATTAGAGATCATTACGCCTGCCATCACAAGAAGAAGAGAAGCTGAACAAACTGAAAATCAAGAATTCTTCCTAAATCCATCATAGAGGTGAGGTCACGGGGCAAACTATCATCACAAAAAGAACAGGGAAGACAAAATAAACAACAACAACAACAAAAACCTGCAAAAAACAAAGCACCCCAGAGAAAATGATTGCTTCTGACACCTATGACTAGCAGCAAAGAGTAAACATGGTTTAACTCCTAGAACATAAAAAACTTACATTAAAGCCCTATTTACCTCAGTTTGGTATATTTTTTACCCAATACACTAATCATGTCCAGCTTTCAACCAAAAATTACAAGGCATACTAAAAGGCAACCACCTTCTCCCCCCACAATTTGAAGGGACAGAGCAAACATCAGAAGCAGACTGGAATATGACAGAGATTCCGGAATATTAGACTGGAAATTTAAAGTAAGTGTAATTTGCACTTCCCTGGTGACACAGTGGTTAAGAATCTGCCTGCCAATGCAGGGGACACGGGTTCCAGCCCTGGTCCAGGAAGATCCCACATGCTGCAGGGCAACTAAGCCCGGGCACCACAACTACTGAGCCTGTGCTCTAGAGCCCGCGAGCCACAACTACTGAAGCCTGCGTGCCTAGAGCCTGTGCTCTGCAACAAGAGAAGCCACCGCAATGAGAAGCCTGCGCACCACAACGAAGAGTAGCCCCCGCTCCCTGCAACTAGAGAAAGCCCACGTGCAGCAACAAAGACCCAACACAGCCAAAAAAAAGTAAATAAATAAATTAAAAGTAAACAATAAAATGAGTGTAATTCATATGCTAAGAGCTCCAACGGAAAATTGAACAACATGCAAGAACATGATGGGCAGTGTAAGCAAGGAGATGGAAATTCTAAGAGGAAACGGTAGAAATAAAAAACACTAACAGAAATGGAGAATGTTTTGGTGAACTCATGAATAGGCTAGATATGACTGAGGAAAGAATCAGTGAGCTTGAAGATATATCAATAGAAACTTTTCAAACTGAAAAAAAAAGAGAGTGAGAGAGAGAAAAGACTGAATAAAGTAGAAAAGAATATCCAGGAACTGTGGGACAATTATAAAAGGGGTAACATCTGTGTAAAGGGGATACAAGAAGAAAGAAATAAAACAATAAAGAAGGAAAGAAAGAAAGAAAAGAAATACTTGATAACGGCTGGAAACTTTTATTTAACATACATCAAACCACAGGAATCCCAGAGAACACCAAGCAGAATAAACACCAAGTGATCAATACCTTTGTATATCGTATTCAAACTTAAGAAAATCAAAGACAAAAAGAAAACCCTGAAAGAAGGCAGAAGGAAAAAATCTTACGTGTAGAGAAACTAGTATAAGAAATATATTGAATTTCTCTTCAGAAACCATGCAAGCAAGCAGAGAGTGGAGTGAAATATTTAAAGTGTTGAAAGAAAAAAAAACACCCCACCAACCTAGAATTCTTTTAATAAATTTATTTATTTTTGGCTGCATTGGGTTTTCGTTGCTGCCCGTGGACTTTCTCTAGTTGTGGCGAGCGAGAGCTACTTTTCATGCGGTGCACGGGCTACTCATTGCGGTGGCTTGTCTTTGTTGCAGAGCATGGGCTCTAGGCGTGCGGGCTTCAGTAGTTGTGGCACGTGGGCTCAGTAGTTGTGGCTTGCGGGTTCTAGAGCGCAGGCTCAGTAGTTGTGGCACATGGGCTTAGTTGCTCCGTGGCATGTGGGATCTTCCCAGACTAGGGCTCAAACCCGTGTCCCCTGCATTGGCAAGCGGATTCTTAACCACTGCACCACCAGGGAAGTCCCACCAACCTAGAATTCTGTATCTATCAAATTTTTCTTTCAAAAGTGATGATGAAATACAGACTCTAAGATAAATAGAAACTGAATTTGTCTCCAGTAGACCTGCCTTGCAAGAAATGTTAAAGGAAGTTCTTCTGAGAAAGAAAATGATGTAGGTCAGGAACCTAGGGCTACACAAAGAAAGGAAGAGTGTTAGAGAAGGTATAAATGAAGGTAAAATAAAAATTTTTTTTTTTTTGGCAGCGCCTTGTGGCTATGTGGGGTCTTAGTTCCCCGACCAGGGATTGAATCTGTGCCCCCTGCAGTGGAAGTGTGGAGTCCTAACGACTGGACCGCCAGGGAAGTCCCAAAATAAAATATTTTTTAGTTTTTACTTTTCTTATTCTTAATTTATCTAAAAGATTCACTGTGTTCAAATTAATACTTGCAAAAATACATTTGGTGATAATAGTTTATGGATAAGTGAAATGTATGAGAGAAATTTTATAAGGGATGGAAGGGAGGAACTGGGAAAACTCTGTTATAAGATACCTACATAACCATGACGAAATACAGTGTTGGGACTTCCCTGGTGGTCCACTGGCTAAGGCTCCACGCTCCCAATGCAGGGGGCCTGGGTTCAATCCCTAGTCAGGGAACTGGATCCTGCATGCCACAACTGGTGTTCCTGCATGCTGAAACTAAAGATCCAAAGATCCCACATGTGGCAACGAAGATCCCGCCTGCCGCAGCTAAGACCCAGCACAGCCAAATAAATAAATAAATATTAAAAAAGAAAGAAAGAAATACAGTGTTATTTGAAAGTGAATTTAGGTTAGTTGTATATTTATTTATTTATTTATTTTTAAAATTAATTAATTAATTAATTAATTTATGGCTGTGTTGGGTCTTCGTTTCTGTGCGAGGGCTTTCTCTAGTTGCGGCAAAAGAGGGGGCCGCTCTTCATCGCGGTGCGTGGGCCTCTCAGTATCGCGGCCTCTCCCGTTGCAGAGCACAGGCTCCAGACGCGCAGGCTCAGTAATTGTGGCTCAGGGGCCTAGTTGCTCCGCGGCATGTGGGATCTTCCTGGACCAGGGCTCGTACCCATGTCCCCTGCATTGGCAGGCAGATTCTCAACCACTGCGCCACCAGGGAAGCCCTAGTTGTAAATTTAGATTGTTAATTCTAGGGAAACCATTTAAAAAATTTTAAAAGAAGTACTACTGATATGCTAAGAGAAGAGAAAAAATGGAATCACATTTTGATTAAAACCAGAGAGGCAAAAAATAGTTTAAAAGAGTGGAAGACAAAAAAAAGAGACAACAGGGGCAAAGGATAGAAAATAGTTAGAAATATGGTATATGTTAATCCAACTATCTCAATAATCACTTTAAATATGGATGGCCTTAAAACATCAATTACAAGACAGAGATCATCAGAATGGATTAAGAGAACTGCCTGTGTAGTTTACAGACGCTTAAATTTTACTGAGCTCTATGGCCATCACCTTTTCAGTCTTGAGCCACAGACCCAAATGGAATTACCAGGAGGCATTTATGATTCAAAATTCACTTCCTTTGGCAGGTCCCTACTCCCTTGATTAGGAGTAAGTGCAAATGAGGCTGTGATCAGGAACCTTTCATTAACTTTTTTTTTTGGGGGGGGAGGGTTTTTTTGGTTTTTTATTTATTTTATTTACTTTTGGGTCTTCGTTGCTTTGCGCGGGCTTTTCTCCAGTTGCAGTGAGCGGGGGCCACTCCTTGTTGCAGAGCACGGGCTCCAGGTGCGTAGGCTTCAGCAGTTGTGGCACGTGGGCTCAGTAGTTGTGGCTTGCAGGCTCTAGAGCTCAGGCTCAGCAGTTGCGGCACACGAGCTTAGTCGCTCCGTGGCATGTGGGATCTTCCCGGGCCAGGGCTCGAACCTGTGTCCCTTGCATTGGCAGGCAGATTCCCAACCACTGCGCCACCAGGGAAGCCCCTCCTTAACTCTTGTACTGTAAAATCTGCTGCTAAAGCAATAGCTGCCCAACAAAAATCCCTAGACTCTCTGGCTGAAGTTGTTTTTGATAATAGAATAACCCTTGGTTATCTTTTAACTGAGCAAGTAGGTGTTTGTGCTATGGCTAACACCACTTGTTACACTTGGATTGACACTTCTGAAGAAGCTGAGACTCAGCTACATAAGATCAGCGAACAAGCCAGTTGTCTTAAGAGAGTGACTCCTTCGATGGGGTCTTTCTCTGACTTATTTGATTCTGATTGATTTGGGTCTTGGGGACCATGGCTCCAAAGTACATGCCAGATATTGGGTATTATCCTGCTTATGATAATCACAGTAGTCTTCCTGGGGCTTGGTATTCTCTCAAAACCTTCAAATGCATGTTTGCAATCACTAACCAGCGAGCAAAAGATCTACCTAAAACTAGAACATCAGAAAAGGAACAAAGAGAATGACTGACTTAAAGAACGTGAACCCAATGTAATGACCTGTAAACACCACAGAGAGGTCCAGGAGGTCCAGGCGTTAAGACTCTGTGCTCCCAAAGCAGGGGACATGGGTTTGATCTCTGGTCAGGGAATTAAGAGGTTATTTCTCATTACATACATATATTTATAAGTCACATGGCATGGCCAAGAAAAAGAAAAAAAAAAAAAAAGTGTGTGGGGGGAATTGGTAAAAACAAGACAACAGCCCCCAAAAGGAGTCACTTATGCTAAGCCCCACCTCATCAAACTGAGACTTAATTACAGTTTCGGCTCTCCCAGAAATGCAATCTTAAACCAGTCAATCAGGAATCTCGTAATCAGCTCTAGTTAAGTAACCTGCCTGATAACCCCAGCCCTTAAAGCAAAGTTACCAATCTACTTTTTGCTAGTACAACTTCCTTGCTCCTGCACCCTTCTGCCTATACTCTCCTTGGAGCTCCTTTCCATCTGTTAGATTGGATGCTGCCTGATTCATGAATCATTGAATAAAGCCAATAAGATCTTTAAAATTTACTCAGTCGAATTTTGTTTTTTAACACTACCCTGGAATAAAATCCTTCCTTTCCTAAATCTTTGCTTGTTGCTTCCAAGTTTATGATAATCCCTGCCTCCCTGGAATTGAAGGAATGAAGATTAAACTCTTGGCACCTGGGGAGGCGTGGGGTTCTGATATTTGTTAATAATGCCCAGTGAACTTCCAAGTTTAGTCCAAAAAAATGGAAAGAGAAATAATTCCTAAATGACGTATGATGTTAATCAATCAACAGGAATTTGTAAACTGTAATTGTTAACAAATAGATGCATTTAATAATAATTTAACATACCATGTCAGTAACCTGTTACTGCTTTAAAAAAACACACCCTTTCCCCCTCAGTGATTACAAAAACAGAACACATGTATTTGAAGAAAATAGTCATCCTTAATCCCACCATATTATTTCCTTAGGTTATTTCTCATTACATACACATACTTACAGTTCTTCATATTCATGTTCCACTAAAGTCAGATAATAAGCATTTCTGATATCATCATAAAAACTTTGTATAGATACTCTGTAATGTACAGATACTCTGCTATTATTTAGCCATTCCCTGCTATCGGACATTTAAGTTGCTTCCTTTTTTTTTTTCCTATCATCAATAATACTTAAATGAAGTTTTGTATATATATATATTTCACACTTCTGAGACTATCCTTAGAATAGATTCTTAGAAGAGGAATTAGAGGCAAAAGTAATAAATATTTTAAGATTCTTGATTCATACTGCCGAATTACTTTCCTAAAGTTAGAAGACAACTTGTTTTGAAGTTGTATTCTGAACTTCATATAAGTGGAATCATCCGTGTCCTCTTTTGTGCCTGATTTAACAGTATCTGTGATATTCATCCGGTTTGTTGCATTTATCAGTAACTACAGGCATAACTTGTTTTATTGCGCTTCACAGACATTGCATTTTTTTCCTACAAATTGAAGGTTCGTGGCAACCCTGCATTGTCAGATGATGGTTAGCATATTTCAGCAATAAAGCATTTTGAAATTAAGGTATTTCTTTTAGACTTAGTGCTATTGCACACTTAATAGACTACAGTACAGTGCAAACATAAACTTATATGCACTGAGAAATAAAAAAAGAATCGTGACTCACTTTACTGCAATATTGGCTTTATTACGGTGGTCTGGAACTGAACACGCAGTACCTCCGAGGTATGCCTGAATTTCCTGTCGCTACGTAGTAGCCCACTGCATGACCACACCACAATTTATTTACCAGTATAACTGCTGATGGACATTGGGGTTACCAGTGTTTGGTTATTACAAAAAAAGCTGCTATGAACGTTCCCGTGCAAGCCTTTGGTGGACGCATGCACTCAGTCCTCTTGGAAGGGAACTGCTGAGTCTCAAGGGGAGGGTATGCTTAGTGTTAGTACTGGAAACAGTTTACCAAAGTGGTCGCACCCTAGGGCTCAGTTTTTATAACTTGGTCTCCACTCTCAGTGAGGAAAGGCGATAACTCAGAGGCGCTGGGAACGCGCGAACTCTGTGAGCTTGACTCAGCTCGGCGCTTTCCTTCAAATTCTTAAGATACTGTCAGGCCGGACCCCCAGTTCCACGGATGAATAAACAGAGTTAGCAACTGCAGCACCGCCCCCGAACAAATTTCTCATTCAAATTTTCGAAAACAGGGTACTTCTGAGAGCATCAGGGTTAGCTCACAATGTGAAAAAAGTACGGCAGCACCACCCTCTCCCGGTCCCTCCTCCGGCGGCGGCGCCGACCTCGTCTCAGCTGGAACAAAGGAGTCGCTCAGCGAAGCCGCGTGGGGTTCCGGTCAGGCCCCGCCTCTCACCTATGCACAGGCGCAGATTGAGCCCTAGGGAGCCCGGCGGCCCCGGCGCGCGTGACGTAGAAGCGTACGCCGGTGCGTGATGACGCCGCGCGTGCGCTCGGTGGCTCATAGGGGAAGATGGCGGCTGCTCTTTTGGAGGAGTGGGATTGAGAGGGGAGGGAGGAGGCCAGACAGGAGAGACATTCCTGACTGTGAAGACGAACATTTCGCTCGCTAGTCATTAGGAGCTCTGCTCAGCGCCACAGGGTGAGTGCGGCGGCGGCACGGGACCGCTCGCCTGCAGCAGGCGGCGGCACTCTCCGCCATTTTCAAGCTCGGCCGTTGCGTGCTTTGGGGGCCTGGGGGGGTGCCTGGGGATGGGTTGGAAGAGCTGGGAGGATCGATCTCCCGAGGGCTCTTTGAGGCGGGTTCGGGCCTTAGGGGACGGGGCTAGAGGCTTGAGGCAGACCGGGAAAGGCGGGCATGGTAGGACTAAGGCCCTGACTGGGGACCGGTGGCGACGAGAAGACGTAGGTAGGGTAGGCCACGGAGAAAACTGGGAAGTTTGGAGGAGGGAAGCGCGTTAAAACTGGAATTTGGGGCGGGAGTGGAAGGGGTTGGGCCGAGAGTGGAATGGAGTGTGGTTTTGAGTGGTTGGGTGAAGGGGTCATGGGAAGTTAGTTAATGCGAAACCTGTAAAACGGCGGAAGGTTTAGCCTCGTTATTATCGTGGCTGGAAGTCGGTATTTTAACAGGGATAAGTTCACAGCTTGACAGGCAAAAATCCCCTGCTCTTTTGGAATATCTACATTTGTATTTTGTTTGGTTTAGATCATGGTCCCTGCAAGTGTCTCTTAAGAACTCCATGCACGTCTCCGATTTTAAGACTTCTGGCAACTAGATATTTAGGTTCTTAGAAGGCATTCTCTTTTTTTTACGGAAAGGAAAAAACTGTGGTTACTTGGTTGTAAACCCTAGTGGTTGGTGGTCCTTCCGGAGAAAGGAGAAGGAGGCGGGTCGATAGGGAATTCCGTAATTGGACCTGTTTAAATCCAGTCAGAAAAGCACGGATTATTTGTAGAAAGACTGTCAAGAATGTTTTGAAGTAATTCCCACACAGATGACATGAAGTTGACTGTTCGGGAACTTTCGAAGACGAGTATGAACAAAAAGCCTATGTTAAAAGGAATACCTCTTGGGAGCATTGAGCTGACTTTCAAGTACACTCTGGAGATTCAGTACACGCAGCATTTTTTGCCTGTGAACGTGATGCAGTGGTAGATCTGTTTAAACAAAACTTTTAGAGACTGTTAGTTAAAAGGAAACATGTTCATTCTTCCCCTGATGGCATTTTGCTGTTCCTAATCTTAATTGCTTTTGACGCCTGTCTTTTATAACCATAAGATACCTTTGCACTTTTTAATTGGTCTCCTTGCCTAGAAGGCGGCAAAATACTGTATCGGTTTGAGTTTGTGTTGAGGCGTCTAGTTCCGTATTTGGCCTTTTTTCTTGAAGTTTAGGGAAAATTTTTATCTTTGTGTATATGGGGGAAGAATTTTCATAGAAAGTTGGCCTTACATCACAGTGCTTTAGGAAAAAAATAAATACTTATCCCTGAAGTTGATGGCTTAACCTGCATTCTTAGGTTGGTGAAAAATACTAAAACGACGGATTTTGCCATCACAGTTTTACCCCGACCTAAGGCTTTAATTATACTTTTAGTAACCATTTAAGGTGCTTATTCAAAGCTCTCTTTGCTAAGTAATAAGTCCGTATATTTTTCACACTACTTTGGGAAAAACGTGCTATTTGATTATTGCTGAAGTTCGAACTGTTTCATATTTCAGAATAAGAAAGAAGAAGGTAAGGTAAAGTAAAGCTTTTTAAGTGTAACAAATATATTGACAAAGATATCAGTGAAAGCTTTTCACTTAAGAATCTATTTATGTAATCCTTTTGAGCTTGCTTAGCAAAAAAAAAAAAAAAAAAGGACTTTTAGATAAAGTAGTATTAATTAGCTAGAGCCTGCAGATTAGAAATCTTCATTATCAAAGTATGTTTAATTAAATGTCATAAACTTACCAGTTGTTTAAGCATTCCAGATTTGTTGTTTAAGATTCCAGATTGTCCTAGTTTTCTGCCAAACATTATTCCAGGATTTTATTTGTGTTGAAACTTTTGCTTGTGCTGAAACTTTTTCTTTTGGAATAGTGGAAGTTTTTCTGAGACTCTTAAATATGTATAGTATTGGAAAATCTGTACATTACTCTCATCCTTTCTGGCCCTAGAACATTTTAGTATTTTCTGGTAGTGACTGACTTTATAACGTTTGTATTGTACCTTATGTTCATAACTTGAGTGCTTGTAAATTCCCAGAGCTGGGTAGTATTGTAAAGGCCACGGTTTTAGCAGTAGACAAACCTAGGTTTGAATGCCAGGCTCACCACTAACTAGCTTTTCTACATTTGGTCATTTACACTCTCTGAACTTCAGTTTTCTTATATATGAAAATGTTAATTATAGTACTTATTTCAAAGGTAAAAAAGTGTCTAGTACATAGTAAGCATTCAGTAATTTTTGGCATTTTTCTTTGTGACTTTAATTGATGAGGTCACTTTTTTTAAAATTGAGGTATTAGTTTCAGGTGTACAACATAATGATTAGCTATTAGTGTATATTGCAAAATGATCATCGCAATAAGTCCATCACCATACATAATTACAATTTTGTTTTCTTGTGATGAGAACTTTTAAGATCTACTCAGAAACTTTTAAATATGCAGTATAGTGTTATTAACTGTAGTCAAGATGTCATATGTTACATCCTTATAACTTATTTATTTTAGAATTGGAAGTTTGTACCTTTTGGCCCCCCTTCATCCATCTTGCCCATTCCTACCTTCCCCATTTTCACTGTTTAAAAACTAACTCAAATATCTTTATTGAAAACTTACTGATAATCTCATTCCGCTGGTAAACTAATTACTCCTTTCCCTGTGTTATTGAAGAATTTTGTGTATATCTCTATTTAATGTATTTTGATTGAAGCAGTATCTTTTCCATTACTTTGTCAGCTCTTTGAAGGCAGATGCTTCTGAGCCTTATATATTTTTTGTATTCATGAAGCCTAAGCATTATAAAAATGGAGGAATGATTGATTTTTCTACAAAAATTCTCTTCATGACTCTGCTGGGATCCATATTTCACACAGACCTGGTTTATTATTCTGCTTCTTGGCCCTTACTGGTGACCTCTTTCAGACTATGCATATCTTGTCCATTCCTCAACATCCAACTAAATCTCTTCCCATTAATGAGGTCTTCAGTGAGTATGTATTTATTTACAGCTGTCTCTCCGGTTAACCTAAGGTCTGTGTGACTGCCTTCTATTACTTTGTGTAGTACCGGCCACTATGCCTTAACGGTTTTGAACAGATCCTTGGGTGGGTTGACAAATGCCTAACTGTGCTTGAAGGCTGACTTTGTTATAGGCACTTGCTCTATATTTATTGTCCCACTTAGTAAGATACTTTTAAGGAGCAAATTCCCTTTATTTGTATGTGGGATAATCTGGTAACTTTTTTCCTATCTTTTTATGTTAGGAGAAACTGCAAATATCCAGAAAAGTTGAAAGAGTAACACAGTGAACACCTGTTGCCTTTCATTTAGATTTATCTGTTACTAACATTTAACCATTTTGCTTTAGTTCTCAGTATACCTCTCCCCTCAACAACCAATTGAAATTAAACGCAGATATCATGCTGTTTGTCCCCTGAATACCTCAGGATGGATCTCTTTAAAATAATGCCATTTTTCTACACTTTATGTATTTTTATTGCAAACTAGCCTCCCGCTAAGACTGTATAAAAACAATAACCATTATTATGCTTAAGACAGTTAGCATTAAGTCTCTGGCATGGACTTTTTAAAGAATGTTCCACGTTTGGGATTTTCTGATTAAATGATTAAAATGTCATTTAACTTATTTCTCTATTTTAAAAATTTCCTATAAACTGGACGTTAGATCTAGAGAGGTTTGATTAAATTTGGGTCAGATATTTTTGGCAAAAATACTTCATAGATGATGATATGTAATTTACATTGTATTACATCAGGAAGGACAGAATGTCTGGTTCTCCTGTTTCTATGATCAATAAGGTGGTGAGGATTACCAGATGTTAGTTTGCCCCATTGTTTACTCTGCTGTTTACTTGGTTAGTGTGGTGTCCATCAGGTTTCTTCATTGAAAAGATACATTTTCCCTGTCATCTGGTGGTTGATGATTGTTGGCCTAGTCATTTATTTAATTGGAGGTTATAAAAATTAAATGAGTGAACTTTGTACAAAAATTCTCCTCATGGCTCTGTTATTTCTTTACATTTATTAGCTGTTTTCTGTAAAAAAAAAAAAAAGAGCTTCCCCCTCTTTCATGTTTTAAACTTTCAAAAAAATATTTATTTATTTATTTGGTTGCACTGGGTCTTAGTTGCGGCAGGAGGACTTCTTAGTTGCCGCTCACCAACTCCTTAATTGCAGCACGTGGGCTCCTTAGCGGCACGCGAACTCTTAGTTGTGGCATGCATGTGGGATCTAGTTCCCTGACCAGGGATTGAAACTGGGCCCCCTGCATTGGGAGCGTGGAGTCTTATCCACTGCGCCACCAGGGAAGTCCCTCTGCTTAAACTTTTAAATTTTGAAATAAATACGAACTTACAGAAGAGTTGGAATATTAGTACAAAGAACTCTCATATACTTTTTCATCCCTGTTCACCACTTGTTAACTTTCTGTCACATTTGCTTTATCCCTCCTTCCCTCCATCCCTTCTTTCTCCCCATCCCATGTTTTTGGTGTTTTTTGGCCGTGCTGAGCAGCTTGCAGGATCTTAGTTCCCCAACCAGGGATTGAACCCAGGCCACGGCAATGAAAGCACCTAGTCCTAACCACTGGGCTACCTGGGAATTCCCGCCAGCCCATGTATTTTTTCTGAACCATCTGGAGTCCTTCACAGACACCATGCATCTTTCCCCTAAGAACACCATTCTCTTAAATACCCACAGTATTAACAAATTCTACACACTTAACATTGATACAATATTTGATATTCAAATTTCATATTCCAGTTTCTCCAGTTGTCTCAATAACATCCCTTACAGAGTTTTTTCTCCCCTGTCATTTAGGATCCAACCTAAAATTGAACATTGTATTTGATTGTCATATTTCTTTAGTTTTTAATCAAGACCAGTTCTGTGGTCTTATTTTCTTTAATGACTGACTTTTTTTTAGAGTATAGTCTATTAGTTTTGTTTTCGTTTTTGGAGAATTACTAATACTGTTTTTTGGTATGTTGTAGTTGTTACTGTTTTTTTAAAAAATTTACTTAAGTTTGGCTGCGTTGGGTCTTCGTTGCTTCACGTGGGCTTTCTCTAGTTGCGGTGAGCAGGGGCTACTCTTCGTTGCAGTGCACGGGCTTCTCATTGCGGGGGCTTCTCTTGTTGTGGAGCACGGGTTCTAGGTGTGTGGGCTTCAGTAGTTGTGGCGCATGGGCTCAGTAGTTGTGGCTCTTGGGCTCTAGAGTGCAGGCTCCGTAGTTGTGGAGCATGGGCTCAGTTGCTCCACGGCATGTGGGATCTTCCCGGACCAGGGCTGGAACCCGTGTCCCCTGCATTGGCAGGCGGATTCTTAACCACTGTGCCACCGGGGAAGCCCCTGTTATTGTTTTTGATGCTTAAGTTGTTCCAGATTTGGCCAGTGTGAGTCCCTCTTCGAGCTGGTTCTTGTGTCCCTGGCCCTTGCAGTAGAAGTGCAGAGTCCTAAACATTGGACCGCCAGGGAATTGCCTCTTATGTTCTTTTTGACTGAGCCTGATTAATCTCTGAGGGCTTTGTTGGTTTTTGCAAAACAGAATAACCCAGGTCTTTCTTGTATTTTCCTTTCTTCTTGTTTTTTATATTTTTCTATTTCTCCAAAAAACTCTGCTTTCTTTTGATGGAGAATGATATTTATAAATTAAAATTTGGGTGGTAGGTAGTATATGTGCTGTTACTAGGGTGTCTTTGCTTCTAGGCTCCTTTCAGTGGCCAGAGCTAGGAAACATGTTTTCAAAAATCATCAGTTTATATTATAACGTTATTATTGGGATTTGCTACAAAGAAAGTAGTTTCAGTTTACATCCTGCTGAGTGCAGTTGATTTCTTTTCAGTCCTTTTTTTCCTTAGAATGTATTCTACTAAAAATGAACAGAGAACTGTGTTCAAAAGTTACAGTACTTCATTGTGGTTTCAATTTGCATTTCTCTGATGATTAATGATGTTGAGCATCTTTTTCATATGCTTGTTGGCCATTTGTATATCATCTTTGGAGAAATGTCTCTTCAAGCTCTTTGCCCAAATTTTAAGTGAGTTATTTGATTTTTTTTTGTTGCTGAGTTGTAGGAGTTCTTTATATATTCTGATAAAATCTGATAAATCTGATAAATCCTTACCAGATTTGCAAATATTTTCTCCCATTCTGTAGGTTGTCTTTTCACTCTGTTGATTGTGTCCTTTACTGCACGAAAGTTTTTAAGATTGATCTAGTCCCATTTACGTGTGTGGGAACTTTGTTTTTTCCTAACAATATATCCAAGAAATCATTCCAGGGGACTTCCCTGGTGGCGCAGTGGTTAAGAATCCGCCTACCAATGCAGGGGACACGGGTTCGATCCCTGGTCTGGGAAGATCCCACATGCTGCGGAGCAACTGAGCTCATACGCCACAACTACTGAGCCCGTGTGCCACAACTACTGAAGCCCACGCGCCTAGAGCCCGTGCTCTGCAACAAGAGAAGCCACTGCAATGAGAAGCCCACACACCACAACAAAGAGTAACCCCCACTCGCCACAACTAGAGAAAGCCTGCACGAAGCAACGAAAGATCCCGCACGCCTCAACAAAGATCCTGCGTGCCACAACTAACACATGGCACAGCCAAAAAATAAAATAAATAAATAAATAAAATGTTTAAAAAAAAAAAAAAAAAGCCTTTGCTTAAAAAAAAAAAAGATATATGTTTCATTGGTTAAATTTTTAAAATTTTACTTTTAGATATTTGGTTAAGTCTCACTGATTATATCTTTAATAATCACTGACTGTACTTTTGAAATCCAGACTGACTTGTTTGGAGGGAAATACCAAACTAAGATAGTATGTGTCATAGGGTAAAGACACAAATGCCAAAGACTGAGGAACTAGTTAGGCTTTTAGGCCAGTGTGGGTAATAAAACCAGAAACTGAGAACCACTGTTCCAAAATCAAGAGGCACTCAGAGTCTTAAGTTTGTCAGTTTCATCTTGCTGTTGACAAATTTGAAATATTCAAGACCATCTCTTTAGGATTCTTCCTTTGGTAATGATTATGTATTTTGTTAAATGCTTTTACATTCAATTTAGTTGTTAAGCCAAGTTTTAAAATGAGCTGAAAGAAACTGGAAAATCGTTGCTTACTCCCTGTATAATCTTGAAATTTTAGAATTATTTTACTTCTGGAAGTCATCAGATCTAGACCCTTAAAGAAACAGGATTGAGGAGATTAAATTTGTTCATAATCACACAGTTAGTGGAAGAATCCAGGTCACCTGAGTACCAGTTTAGTGTTCTTTTCTCCACCTTTACAAAAAAACCAAACAAAAAACAAACCCCCGAACATTTCATAGTGTAACTTGGGAGAGTTTTTTGGTTCATCGTCTTTGGGAGAGAGCTAAAATTATAAGTTTGCATAGCCAGAAAAGTCTGAAATAGGGAAATCTTCCATCAGTTAGTAAGTGGTGACATTATTTTGTGGTTCTGAACTTGACATATCTAGCTTTGTTCAAAATTGATTATCAAACTGGGACTTTGGTATGTTTCAATTTTAGTAACCTAATGATTTCAGCCTTTAACTCTGCCAGATAATCATAGGATTTGGCAGAATGTTTCTTGGTAGATTTTTAAAAAATTAATTAGTCAGTTAGGTCGCGCCGCAAGGCTTGTGGGATCTTAGTTTACCGACCAGGCATCGAACCCGTGCCCCCTGCAGGGGAAGCGTGGAGTCCTAACCACTGGACCACCAGGGAATTCCCTCTTGGTAGATTTTATCCACACACACCACATCCCAAGTGTGTAGCAAGGTGCCTCCCTCATGTGTTTTATGTACTCAAATTATAGTTGATAGTATGAGGGAGTTTTTTTTTCACCCACATTTTCTACCCACGATGCTTATTTGCAACTATGTTTTTTACAGCAGTTTTGTGCCCAGAGTAGTCATTTCTAGTTCTGTGCCTATGTTCATAACACTACTTAGTAGCATTACTTCTATAAGTTGTTTTATTTTTATGCATTTATTCATTCATTTATTTATAAACAAATTACCAAAAAAGAAAAAAAAAGTACAAAGTACAAGGGGATATACAGTGATCTATCTCTTCCCTATGGCTATTCTCTAATCCTTTTTCATATATCCAGTAGCTGTAGTTATCAGTTCGTTGTAAATTTTTCCATAGATGTTTTGGGTTCTATATAGCAAATGTATTTACTACAGATGTGTATGTGTCCCTTTTTTGTTGCTTTTCACTTACACAGTTGTAGTCTATACACTGTTTTGTACTTTTTTTCAGTTAACGATATATCTTGGAGATCCTAAATAGAACTACCTTCCTGATAGTATCAGTAGTTGCATAATATACATTGTATGGGGGGACGTCCCTGGTGGCGCAGTGGTTAGGAATCCGCCTGCCAATGCAGGGGACACGGGTTTGATCCCTGGTCCGGGAAGATCCCACATGCCGCGGAGCAACTAAGCCCGTGCACCACAACTGCTGAGCCTGTGCTGTAGAGCCTGCGAGCTACAATTACTGAGCCCGAGTGCCACAGTTACTGAAGCCCACGTGCCTAGAGCCTGTGCTCTGCAATGAAAGAAGCCACCGTAATGAGAAGCCCGCACACCGCAAGGAAGAGTGCCCCCGCTCACCACAACTAGAGAAAGCCCCCGCGCAGCAACGAAGACTCAATGCAGCCAAAACAAATAAATAAAAAATAAATAAAATACGCAACATTAAAAAAAACCTGCCAAACTGTTTAAAAATTTATATATATAGTATGGGTATTCCATGATTAACTAGTCCTCTACTTAATAGACATGGGTGGTTTCCAGTCTTTTGTTATTAAAAGCAGTGCTCCATTGAATAACCTTATGCATATGTGTTTGTGCCTGTGTGAGCACATGTGTAGGGATAAATTCATGGAAGTGGGATTGCTTGGTCAAAGTAGGTGCAGTATTAGTGTGTGAATATGGTGGTTTCTCTCACACCAAACCACCACTTGCATTATCATAGTTTTTTAAAAATTTTTAATAAATTTATTTTTGGCTGCGTTGGGTCTTCACTGCTGATTGCGGGCCCTCTCCAGCCGCGGTGAGCAGGGGCCACTCCTCGCCGCGGCGCGTGGGCCTCTCATTGCGGTGGCCTCTCCTGGAGCGGAGCATGAGCTCCAGGCACGTGAGCTTCAGCAGCTGTGGCACGCGGACTCAGTAGTTGTGGCATGCGGGCTCAGCAGCCGTGGCTTACCGGCTCTAGAGCGCAGGTTCAGCAGCTGCAGCACATGGGCCTAGCTGCTCCGCGGCATGTGGGATTCTCCCGCACCAGGGCTCGAACCTGCGTCCCCTGCATTGGCAGGAGGATTCCTGACCACTGTGCCACCAGGGAAGCCTTATCATAGTTTTTGTCTTCTTGAGTTTTGTTGCTTCTCAGTAAATGATGAGTCATTCTGTAGCATGAGTAGCAACAAGAATTTAAAATCACTAATTTGGGGATGATTCACCATTGCCTATAATAGTGGTTTCTGTCCTTTTTGGACCCCATAGGAATCTTATGAAAGTTGTATACTTCTTCCCATTATCAAAAATGTGAATATCCATGTTAGAATTCTGCATGGAACTGTGAGGTGGAGAGGTCATTTAAATCCTTTTGCCCATTTATGTATCCATAGACTCCAGTTAAGGCTTCCTGCTTTATTTGATACATATAAACTCTTGTGTGTAGATTGGCATAATGGACATTTCAGAATCTAGCCCCACTATACGAACTCAGGTTTTCGGCTTCTTCCTCTGCTGCTCCCTCTCCCCACTACCCTGTCCTTGAACCATTTTTTAAAAACTTGAGTACACCTAATAAAACTAATGCAATGTTGTGGGGTTGGCCAAAAAAGTTCGTTCAGGTTTTCCCATCAGATGTCACGGAAAAACCCTGAACAAACTTCTTGGCCAACCCAGTATGTCAATTATATCTCAAAACAAAAACCCAAAAAGTAGTTCTCTTTTACTTCTACTTACTGTTTCCTCTGCCTGGAATTGCTCCTCTTCCCCTTCTCCACTTGGTGTATACTTTCTTTTATTACCCTTATAAGTTAGTTGATTTGAAACTTTTGTTTCACATCAGTGCTCCCCAACTCATTCTTGTTTCTTCCCATGGCATTCTCTCTCATAGCAAAATATGTAAAGTACGTGGATAGGAAGATTCAATATTGTCAAGATGTCAGTTCTTCCCAGCTTGATCTGTAGATTGAACATGCTCCCAATCAAAATCCCAGCAAGTTATTTTGTGAATGTTGATAAACAAACAAAGCTCCTTTTGGTCAGATAAGTTTCATCAATGCCTGTTAAATGAATGGTTACTAGAGAACAGAATATTCACACAATTCTAAGGCATTACCCTACAGTATTAAACATTTTAGATATACACAAAGTTGAAGATAATACCATTTATTTGCCTCCTAAATTCAACATTTGTTATAGTTTTGCTGTATTTTCTTGCTAGGGCTGATATATCAAAATACCACAGACTGAGTGGCTTAAACAATAGACATTTATTGTCTCACAGTTCTAGAGGTTAGGTGTCTGAGATCAAGGTGTCAGCAGGGACCTTCAGGTCCCTCTGAAGGTGCTAGGGACAGATCTGTTCCAGACCTTTCTTACCTAGTTTTTGGTAGTTCCTTGGCCTGTGCCAGCATAACTCCAATCTTTACATGTGTCCAAATTTCCCCTTTTTATAAAGACACCAATCATATTGAATTACTGGCCCACCCTACTCCGGTATGACTTCATCTTAACTAATGATATCTGCAACGACCCTGTTACCCAGTAAGGTACGGGGTGGTGGTAGTGATGAAGCCTTTACCATGTGAATTTTGAGGGGATGTAATTCAACCAGTAACAATCTGTCTCTATATACATACAGACATACATTTGAGAGTAATTGCATACATGACAAATGATGCTTCAGCATGCAGTATCAACATGCAGTAACACATCTAAGAAAATTAGCCATAATTTCTTAATATTATGTAATATATGGTCCACATTCAAACAGTCTTTAATAGCTGTTTTTTTTTTTCCCCAAACCAGACAATCTTTTGGTTGTCTCCTTGGACATGTTTAACTGGAGCAGTCTTTTTGCTCTTTTATTTCTTATATATATACTTTTTTTTTTTTTTAAGACTTACAGTGTCACAGTTGCAGATCAAGCCTCTGTGCTCTGCCAACCTGATTAAGACTAGTTGAAACCACCATTTGCTTTCTCTGTCGAAGAGTCTTAATACAGAAGGCATGTCTCTTGATGGACAGTTAAGAGGGCTGTTACATTTTCTCTGTTATAGTTGTTCTGGAGAATGGACTTTATCTTTGTACGTCTCAAGGGTTGCTCTCTCACCTCTAAATGTTTATTTTGTGTATGCTACACATTCTGTATTTTAAATTAGACCATTGCAAACAGACCCTTTTAATTTGGTGAAAATTCTCTTAGCTCATTACCTGTAATACAGAAACACAAAAATTATTGTTTGTTCTATGACCAAATACTGTGTTTGCTGTACTTCTCCACTGTATAGTTAATATTTTTTCTTTTGTAGTTAATAAGTACCTTGGAAACTGTGTAAATATACTGTTCGTTCTCAAATTTTTAGCATCCATTGGTAGACCCTGTCTGTAGCAACTATTAATGGGTGTTCCGATGATGATTTTCTGTTAGCATATATTTTAACATATATTTATTACCATTTTCATGTGTGCTAGGCTGTATGCAAGGCACTGAGAATATAGAGATTAAAAACATTCAGTCCTTGCCTACAAGGAATTTATAGTTTAGACAGAAAGGCAGATACGTGGTTTTTACCAGTATGATACATGCTTTTCCATGATTATGCATAATATACTTTAGAAGTGCAGACTGCTGAATAAATTGAGTGTAATAAAAAAGCATAAATTTACAAAAGTAATTAAGAACACTGGTATAGGAATATGCCAACAAAGGTTGTGAGAGTGCTTGGCAAACTTAGAGATTTCAGAATAGCATTCAAAACAAAAAACAAAAAAACACTACTCCTAGCTCCTTATACAGACCTTCTTGTCTGTTGTGGACAACTTGGAAAAACCCACCGTGTAAAGAAGACAACAAGGGACTTCCCTGGTGGCACAGTGGTTAAGAATTTGCCTGCTAGTGCAGGGGACACGGGTTCGATCCCTGGTCCGGGAATATCCCACATGTTGCGGAGCAACTAAGCCCGTGCGCCACAACTACTGAGCCTTGTGCTCTAGAGCCTGTGAGCCACAAGTACTGAGCCCTCGTGCCACAACTACTGAAGCCCACGTGCCTAGAGCCAGTGCTCCTCAACAAGAGAAGCCACTGCAATGAGAAGCCCACGCACCGCAACGAAGCATAGCCCTTGCTCTCTGCAACTAGAGAAAGCCCATGCGCAGCAATGAAGACCCAACGCAGCCAAAAATAAAAAAAAAAAAAAAAAAAAAGAAGTCAACAAAATATTACCATAAGTCCATGCTCTTATTACCTTCGTTATGTGTTCCTTCCCATTTTTTGGCTTTTGAGCAAAAGTATAGTTCTTTTAAGATAATTGTAATTTTTTCATAATCTGATTTTTCCACTTAGTATTAGATCATGTGCAATTTGTTAAAAATATTTCAAACATTTTTAATTATATAAAATTTCGTGGGCTTCCCTGGTGGCGCAGTGGTTGAGGGTCTGCCTGCCAATGCAGGGGACACGGGTTCGAGCCCTGGTCTGGGAAGATCCCGCATGCCGCGGAGCAGCTGGGCCCGTGGGCCACAACTACTGAGCCTGAGCGTCTGGAGCCTCTGCTCCGCAACAAGAGAGGCCGCGATGGGGAGTGGCCCCCGCTCGCCGCAGCTGGAGAGGGCCCTCGCACAGAGGCGAGGACCCAACACAGCCAAAAATAAAAAACATAATAAATAAATAATAAATAAAAATTAAAAAAAAAATTTCGTGATATAGATATGCAGAAGTAATTTAGTCATTCCTCTCTGGTTGCCTGTTACGCTTGTGAACTGAACTGAAAGACTTTTTTGCAAGACAGGATTTTTTAGTTGCCCTCATAGAATGGTTCTCTGAAATTTATAAACATATAAAGGTATTTCTGGAAATCACAGCTAGTTGTAACATGGTTTAAAAATTGCAGAAGTTTCCTTGAATATCAAATATAAGATTATAAGTCATAATCACTCTTTGTGTTTTACACATTTTAAGTATTGAGTGGTATTAATGGTTCTTAATCCTGTTTCTTCATTTTAGAGATCTAGGAAACAAAGACCCAGAGGTGTCAAAAATTTCTCCAGGATGGGAGATCCTTAAATAGAGTCCTAGCTTCCATAGTTTGTTGTTCTTTGCACTCTAATGATTCAGTATCCCCTTCCCCCAAGGCTTAGGGGTTCTGTGGAGGAGTTGTGAATAGTATTAGAGTGGTGCAACTTTGCAGTCTATCTTGAACTTACTTTTAAGATGTAGCTTGAAGAAGGAGTTCTTCAGTTGAAGGAGAGTTAAAAGGAGAGAATGAGAAGGAATTCCCTGGCGGTCCAGTGGTTAGGACTCTGTGCTTTCACTGCCGAGGGCCCGGGTTCAGTTCCTGGTTGGGAAACTAAGATCCTGCGTGGCACATAGTAAGTGCTGCCAACTCCAGTTGATTCTTGTTATTCCTGGTAGTTATGTTCTATAAAGTTGCCACAAACACTGAACTAGCAAATACTGAACCGTTGCTCCTAGGAAATTTAGATTCCTGTGAGCCTCTGTGACAGTATTTGAGTCAGTCAGCCAAAACATAACCTTATTTTATGTGTGTTTCTTTTTTTTTTTTTTTAAGGATAGTTATTATTTTTTTTTTTATGATTAATTTATTTTTGGCTGCGTTGGGTCTTCGTTGCTGCGCGTAGGCTTTCTCGAGTTGTGGCGAGCGGGAGCTTCTCTTCCTTGCGGTGCACAGGCTTCTCATTGGCGGTGGCTTCTCTTGTTGCAGAGCATGGGCTCTAGGTGTGTGAGCTTCAGTAGTTATGACACATGGGCTTAAGTAGTTGTGGCACGTGGGCTCAGTAGTTGTGGCTCACGGGCTCTAGAGCACAGGCTCAGTAGTTGTGGCGCACGGGCCTAGTTGCTCCGCAGCATGTGGGATCTTCCCGGAGCAGGGCTCGAACCCATGCCCCTGCATAGGCAGGCAGATTCTTAACCACTGAGCCACCAGGGAAGCCCTGTGTTTCTGTTTAAAGATGCCTTACCGCAATGAAGAGTGGCCCCCACTCGCCGCAACTGGAGAAAGCCCTCACACAGAAACGAAGACCCAACACAGCCAAAAAAAAAAAAGATGCCTTAGTTAATGTATATTGCTGATCCATTAACATTGTTCTCATGGTGAACAGCATTAGTTGTTTACAGCTTTAGTATCTAACTGCATTTAATCCATAAGGCACATCACAGCTTTCTTGCACTCAGAAACACTAGACAGCACTTGAGCACAACACTTGGGGACGGGGAGGGGATGGAGAGCATTTTAAGCAGCAAAATCAACAAAAAGCACAAAAATGTGGAAACCATGACACTCAATAGATTGCAAAAAGGAGACTTGTTTACAGTATGATAACTGAAACAAGAAGGCAGAGCATTGCCTGATTATACCTCAGCTGGGAACTTGAGTTCTGGGTGATTCAACTCTGCATATGATGTACAGATGACCGCCAAAGACTACAAATGTCGATTTTGGGGCTACACAAAAAGTTAACTATTAGGCAGATTTGCAAATGCTGAATCTTTGAATAATGAGGATCCACTCTAGTTTGAGCACAGGGAAACAATAAAAACTCCAGAGGTATAAAAAGTATGCCTTTTAAGTTCAGAATCCAAACAACTAAAATGCATACTGAAAGTTTTTTCCCTGAACCTAATCATGTAGGAGACAAACGACAAAGACCTAAATGTAGATTTATTCCGCAAAATGGTATTTGAAAGACATGAAAAGACAGTGTAAAACTGGGAGTTTTACACTGGTTTTAAAAACTGGGAGTTTTACACTGGTGGGAGTAAAAACTGGTTAATAAAATTGAAAACTGGAAAAGTATTCAACTTATTAATAATCAGGAAAACTAAAAAAGAAACAACCAAGAAAAAGTGATTTTTCTTTTTTAAACCTAAAGTATCAAAAAAAGTGACTTCATTAGTTCCTCTTGCTTATGATGGAAATAAATGGTTCTACAGAAAAAGCTTTATGTACAAAGATGATCAGTGTGATTTGACTTTTAGTAGGATGTATTTTATTTTATTTTTTAATTTTATTGAAGTATAGTTGATTTACCGTGTTGTGTTAATTTCTTCTGTACAGCAAAGTGACTCAGTTATACATACATATATGTATATATATTCTCTTCCATTATGGTTTATTACAGGATATTGAATATAGTTCCCAGTGTTATACAATAAGGCGTTGTTGTTTATCCATCCTACACATACTAGTTTGCATCTGCTAATCCCAAACTCCCAATCTTTCCCTCCCCCACCCCCTCCCCCCTGGCAACCACAAGTCTGTTGTCTGTGTCTTTGAGTCTGTTTCTGTTTCGTAGATATGTTCATTTGTATTGTATTTTAGTAGGATATATCTTAAAAACAATTCAAATGTCCAACAGTGGGACATCTGAGTAAATCATGTTTATATTATATATATATATATATATATATATATATATATATATATATATATATATATATATATATATATATAAATTTTTTTTTCTACCCAGAATATTACATAAGTTTGTTTTAGATGTAACAGCAGTGTTAAAATCAACAAGTTTTAATCTTAACTGAACCGAGTAAACTTAGCTGTTTAAGTATTTTTAAAGTTATTCTCTCCAAAAAACTAAGGGAGCTTTTCTTTTCCATCCCCACATACCACGGTTTCCCAATAGTTCTGTTTTTGGAGGACTTTCAGTTGATGAGTAAACTGCATTGCAGATTTTTCAGAACTTCTTTGCCCAAATGAAAACCAATCTGGACAAATTATTTATTGCATAGATTTCTCTGCAGTTTTTTCTTTCTTTAGAACCTTACTGCAATTACCATACAGTATAATTTTTACCTATTTGCCCCACATGAAAAACTACCTGTCTTGAAAAATATGATGGATATATCCTGTGATCTTCCAGTTAATAGAATTTTTACCTCAATGATAATCTTTATATTTCAAAATAACCAACTCCACCTTGGACATTATTTCCATCTTTACTGACTCATAGGCACATGAACTAGTGCCCAGCTTCTACCTCTTCTACATCCTCTCCTCCATAAGTGGATGGAATTATTTAATATAAGTCTGATGTAGGACAATGAACGCTTTACAAACACATACAATTTAAGTTAAAGTCATTGACTAGGGAGCGTACATGCTCAATTCAAAATTTAATATTTTTTCCTCCATAAATAACATGTACTTAATTGTCATGAGGCAGCTATTTGGTTTTCAAAAAAACCACGTTTAGGTATATATTCATAGGACTGATTAGACAGTCCGGGTGAAATGGTTATAGGAATAGAGGCAGCCGTCATCTCACAAAACTCATTTATATATCAAAATCTATTTTGATATGTGAGGCTGAATTCTTCAAACTAATTATGCTTTCTGTAACTCAAGCACTCTTCTCTTGGCAAGAGCAAGCTGGAACTTATCCATGAAGGTAAAGGTGCTTAATGCTAAACTTTTCTTCTAAGCTTAGATTTGGACTGCTTAAGAAACTGGTACCCAAGAAACCAGCTTGGTCTTTCTACATTTTTACTATCTTAAGTAGATCATCTTATATTTAATGGAACATTTAGGAAGTTGTTAAAAACACTTGCAAATAGTTTTGTAACATGCAAAACTCTTAAGCTGTAATTATTAAGGGGGGGGAAAAAGAGTAAAAATTTAGGTATAATCCATGATTTCACATACAATTAACAAGTAACAATGGTACCATATAGTTGTCCCTCACTATCTATGGGGGATTGGTTCCAGGACCCCTGGAGGAGGTGGGGGTCCCTAATATAAAAAGGCATAGTATTTGCATATAACCTACACACATTTAAATTATCTCTAGATTACTTATAACTAATACAATGTAAATGCTGTGTGAATAGTTGTAAATGCAAGAAAAATGCTATGCAAATAGTTATTGGTGTGTGGCAAATTCAGGTTTTTTGAAATTTTCTGGAATTAAAAAAGGTTTATTCCCATCCACAGTTGGTTGAATCTGCAGATGTAGAACCTGTGGATATGGAGGGCTGACTATATTTACTTGCTCCCTCTTCTCTTTACTTTCTCCTCTTTTCCCAGATATCTATCATTACCATGTATTGTTTTCACAGTGGACCAAGGCTTAAAAAATGCAAATTATGAATAGGTAATACAGATTTGGCTCACAGTATATATAATATCATTAGTGTCCGTATTAATGTGACACTGAGGTGGAACAGGATCTTCAAGTGCCTTCTAATAGTCATTAAGGAGAGGTTAAACTGTGTACAGCATGGTTTTCACGTATTCATTCAGTTTTGTTTTGTTTTTTTTCTGAACTCTGAAAAAGTTGAGGTATCATTGACGTATAGCATTTTATTAGTTTCAGGTGTACAACATAATGATTTGATTTATGTATACATTGCAGAGTTATCACCAGATAAGTCTAGTTAATGTCTGTCACCTTACATAGTTACAAATTATTGTTCTTATGATGAGAACTTTTAAGATCTACTCTCTTAGCAACGTTCAAGTATGCAATATAGTATTATTAAATGTAGTCACCATGTTACTCATTACATTCCCATGACATTTATAACTGGAAGTTTGTACCTTTTGACCCGTTTCACTCATTTCACCTACTGCACACCCCCCTCCTCTGGCAACCACCAATCTGTTTTCTGCATGAGTTCTGTTTTTTGTTTGTTTGTATTTTAGATTCCACATGTAAGTGAGATCATACATATTTGTCTTTGACCTATTTCACTTAGCATGATGCCCTCAAGGTTCATGCATGTTGTCACACATGGCAAGATTTCATTCTTTTTGATGGCTGAGAATAATTTTGATACATATATATGTGTCTATAATGTATACACATATATAGACACATTGTTTCCGTATCTTGTCTTTTATAAATAATGTTGCAGTGAACATGGGGTGCATATATCTTTGTGAGTTAGTATTTTTGTTTTCTTTGGATAAATACCTAGAAGTGGAATTGCTGGATCGTATGGTGATTCTGTTTTTAATTTTGGGGGAAACCTCCACAGTGTTTTATAGCTTACTCCCCTTGTACTGATAGCCATCAGTCTCCAGAGGCTTTTAAATTATTAGTAGCTTGCAGTTTGGGAATAGAAAGTATTGCTAAAGCACATGTGAAAGGACAGCTGTTGTTTTGAAAGTTGTATTTCCTGTTTTAAGTTAATTTTGGTTAAAAGTGTTTCAGATGGACTCTAGATATTAGATTTGTGTCTTATTCATTTGTTTAAAATAATGTTATGATGAAGCTGATTGTCAGTTCTCCAGAAATATACTGGACTGAATTCTCCATTTGGAGGGACTGATCACATATATGACATGTATGTTGTCTTTCAGTCTTAACAGACCTTCCAGCTGAGAACTATCTCAGGTTTTTGATTGAAAACTTAATCCAACATAGAATAAGCAACTGAATTTATATTTTTGTCACTTATAAATTGATACTATCCAGTCATTAAAGGAGATCCAGTCAGACCCCTATTGCTTTAAAAAAAGTATACACATACCATTTATGGAATAGAAAAAGATTTTCTTAAAAACAAAACAATTCTGGCTTCTATTTCCCAAGTTGAGTGAGGGGGTGAAATTTTACAGTGTTTTAAATTGAGTTTCTAATGTACGAAATCATTATATATTAACTGTGAAACAAATTTCATTTATTTTTGGGGTAATACATATAGATAGTCTGAAATTCAAAAGGTGTTAACTAAATTTCTTATTTTTAACTGATTTACAATATTGTGTTAGTTTCAGGTGTACAGCATAATAATTCAATTTTTTTCACAGATAATATTCCATTATAGGTTATTACAAGATATTGCATATAATTCCCTATGCTATACAGTAATCCTTATTGCTTACCTATTTTATGTACAGTAGTTTGTATCTGTTAATCCCATACTCCTACTAATTTGTCCCTTCCCGTCTCCCTTTGGTAACCATAAATTCGGTAGTCATAAATTTGTTTTCTGTGTCTGAGTCTATTTCTGTTTAGTATATAGATTCATTTGTATTACTTTTTAGATTCCACATATAAGTGTATCATACAGAATTTGTCTTTATCTGACTTATTTTACTAAGCATAATATTTTTTAGGTCCATCCATGTTACTACAAGTGGCAATATTTCATTCTTTTTTTTATGATTGAGCACTCTATCACATCTTAAGCCAGTTGTCTGTTGATGGGCACTTGGGTTGCACCCACGTTTTGGTTATTGTAAATAGTGCTGCTATGAACATTGGGGGGCATGTATCTTTTCGAATTAGAATTTTCATTTTTTCCAGATGTATACCCAAGAATGGAATTGCTGGATCATATGGTAGCTCTGTTTTTAGTTTTGAAAGGAACCTCCATACTGTTTTCTATAGTGACTGCACCAATTTACATTCCCACCAACAGTGTAGGAGGGATCCCTTTTCTCCACATCCTCTCCAGGATTTTTTTACTTGTAGACTTTTTGATGATGGCCATTCTGATCGGTGTGAGGTGATACCTCATTGTGGGGTTTTTTAAAAAAATTTATTTATTTATTTATTTATTTTTGGCTGCATTGGGTCTTCATTGCTGCGCACGGGCTTTCTCTAGTTGTGGCAAGCGGGGGCTACTCTTGGTCGCGATGTGCAGGCTTCTCATTGTGGTGGCTTCTCTTGTTGCGGAGCACAGGCTCTAGGCGTGTGGGCTTCAGTGGTTGTGGCTCGTGGGCTCAGTAGTTGTGGCTTGTGGGCTCTAGAGCGCAGGCTCAGTAGTTGTGGTGCACGGGCTTAGTTGTTCCGCAGCATGTGAGATCTTCCTGGACCAGGGCTCAAACTTGTGTTTCCTGCATTGGTAGGCAGATTCTTAACCACTGTGCCACCAGGGAAGCCCCTCATTATGGTTTTGATTTGCATTTCTCTAATAATTAGCAATGTTGAGCATCTTTTCATGTGCCTGTTGGCCATCTGTGTCTTCTTTGGAGAAATATTTATTTAGATCTTCTGCCCATTTTTTTTTGATGGGGTTGTTTGTTTTCAATATTGAGTTGTATGACCTGTTTGTATATTTTGGAAATTAATCCCTTGTTGGTCGCATGGGTTGTAAATATTTTCTCCCATTCCTAGGTTGTCTTTTTGCTTTGTTGATGGTTTCCTTTGCTGAGCAAAAGTTTGTAAGTTTGATTAGGTCCCATTTGTTTATTTTTGCTTTTATTTCTTTTGCTGTGGGAGACTGATCGAAGAAAATATTGCTACGATTTATGTCAAAGAATGTTTTGCCTATATTTTCTTCTAGGAGTTTAGTCTTCCTGCTAAATTCAGGAACAAGACAAGGATGCCCACTCTTATCACTTCTATTTAACGTAGTGTTGGAAGTCCTAGCCACAGCAATCAGACAAGAAAAAGAAATAAAAGTTATCCAAATTGGAAGGGAAGAAGTAAAACTGTCAATATTTGCAGATGACATGATACTCTATATAGAGAATTCTAAGGTCTCCACACAAAAACTATTAGAACTAATAAATGAGTTCAACAAGGTAATGGGACGTAAGACTAATATACAGAAGTCTGTTGCGTTTCTGTAGACTAATAATGAAATGTCAGAAAGAAAAAAAAAACCCAATCCTGTTTAAAATTGTGTCAGAAAACTTAAACACCTAGGAATAGATTTAACGAAGGAGGTGAAAGACTTATATGCCAAAAACTGTAAAACACTGTTGAAGGAAATTGAAGATGATTCAAAGAAATGGAAAGATATTCTTTGTTCTTGGATTGGAAGAATTAATATTGTTAAAATGGCCATACTACCCAAAGCAATCTACAGATTTAGTGTAATCCCTATCAGAATATCAGTGACATTTTCCACAGGACTAGAACAAATGATCCTAGATGGGATTATTATATGGGACAACAAAAGACCCAGAATTGCCAAAGTCATCCTGAGAAAAAAGAACAAAGCTAGAGGTCTAACTTTTCCAGACTTAAGACTATGTTACAAAGCTACAGTAATCAAAACAGCATGGTATTGGCACAAAAACACATACATAGGTCAATGGAACAGAATAGAGCCGAGAAATAAACACATGCATCTGTGGTCAGTTAATCTGTGACAAAGGAGGCTAGACTATACAATGGAGAAAAGACAGTCTCTTCAAGTGGTGTTGGGAAAGCTGGACAGCTATGTGTGAAACAATGAAATTAGAACATTCCATCACATCATATACACAAATAAACTAAAAATGGCTTAAAGATCTATAAGACATGACTCTATAAAACTGGAAGAGAACATAAACTAAATTTCTTGTCCTAAGTCATCTAATTCCCTTTCTGAGGTCATCACTGGTAATATTTCTGGTGTGTCTGTCTGTAAGTAATATAATCCTATAAAAACATGAGTGTGCTTATAGCTTACAAATGGCCTGCTTTATTTATTTTTTTGTTTGTTTTATCACAACCAAGATAGCCAACCAAGGTAGTTTCTTCTTTTTTAGATCCTATAGAACTTTATATTTCCTTCTAAGGTTTACTTCATCAAATGAAAGAATAGCTTGATTATTTTCGTCAGTGAATTTGGAAGATTTAGGAATGGATCAAGTTTTTAACATTAGTTGTATCTATTGTGAATACTATGTGAATATCTTAAATTCCTAATAAATTTTGCAGTTTGTAAAAATTTTTTCTGTGGTAGTTATTTGAACTTTGTAAGACAGTGGTGAATTCTCAAGGTGAGACCAGGACTATTTTTATAATAATGCTAAGATATTATTAGGCTTTTTTACTGTGTTGACATTTGCACTTATGGTGTAAAAGCAATAATGGATAAAAATGCTGGCTCCTTAACATGATTCAAGGCAGTGGTACCAACTGTGTTAGTAGTCATTGTATGTTTACTGTCACCTCACACTGGTAGTTAAAATGAAAAAAGCATTTTACTTAAGAATGTCATTGGGGCTTCCCTGGTGGTGCAGTGGTTGAGAATCTGCCTGCTGATGCAGGGGACACGGGTTTGAGCCCTGGTCTGGGAAGATCCCACATGCCGCGGAGCAACTAGGCCCGTGAGCCACAACTACTGAGCCTGCTCATCTGGAGCCTGTGCTCTGCAACAAGAGAGGCCATGATAGAGGCCCGCGCACCACGATGAAGAGTGGCCCCCGCTCGCCATAACTGGAGAAAGCCCTCACACAGAAACGAAGACCCAACACAGCCAAAAATAAAAAATAAATAAATAATTAAAAATGAATATCTGTTTATTAAAAAAAAAAAAGAATGTCATTGACAAGCAGTAAAAATAATTTATTTAAATGTTAAAACTTGAATGTGTGTTTTAAAATACAGTGTAGTGTACTGTGGACAGAATTGTGTCCCTGTGAGAATTGTATGTTGGAACACTAACTCCCAGTGATAGGATTTGGAGATGGGGCCTTTGGGAGATAATTAGATTTAGATGAAATCATGAAGGTAGGGTCTTCATGATGGGATTAGTGTCTTTATAAGAAGAGACACCAGAGAACTTGCTGTTTCTTTCTGTCTGCCCTATGAGGACACAGCAAGAAGGTGGACATCGGCAAGCCAGGAAGAGAGCTCTCACCAGAACTTGACTATGCTGGTACTGTGATTTCAGATTTTCAGCTTCTAGAACTGTGAGCAAATAAATTTCTGTTGTTTAATCAGTCTTTCAGTCTGTGATAGTTTGTTACGGCAGCCTGAGGAGACAAATACGTACTGTGTGATGAAATAGGAAGTGTAGATAAAGTGCTTTTTCTCACTTACAAAAGTATGTCATTTCTCTTGAGGGACAATTATGTAATGATAATACTCACTTATTTTTATGGAACCCATTTTTTACTTAAAAGAATGACAGACTGTTCAGAGAGAGGTGGGGAGAGTATAGAGAAGGAGGCACCCAAATTAACCATCAGGAATGAAAGAAGGGCTATCACTACACAGCTTACAGACATTAAAATTATAATAAGGGAATAATATGAAAATTCTGTGCTCTAAAATTTAATAACTTGAGTGAAAATGAACAATTCCTGCAACAACACAAACTACTAAAAGTCACTCAAGAAGAAATAGATAACCTGAATAGTCCTGTCTCTCTCGCGCTCTTTTTTTTTTTTTTTTTGGCTGTGTCAGGTCTTAGTTGTGGCATGCGGGATCTTTGTTGAGGCACACGGGATCTTTCATTGCGGTGAGGGCTCTTCATTGTGGTGTGCAGGCTTAATTGCCCCCACGACATGTGGGATCTTAGTTCCCCAACCAGGGATTGAATCCGTGTCTCCTGCATTGGCAGGTGGACTATTTACCACTGGACCACTAGGGAAGTCCCTCTCTTATTTTTTTTTTTTTGGCTCCGTGGCATGTGGGATCCTAGTTCCCTGACCAGGGATTGAACCTGCGCCCCCTGCGTTGGAAGCACAGAGTCTTAACCACTGGACCGCCAGGGAAGTCCCAGTCCTATATCTTTTAAAGAAACTGATTTCATAGTTAAAATCCTTTCAAAAGAAGAAACTTGATGTTCAGATGGTTTCACAGGTGACGTTTACCAAACACGTAAGGAGGAAATAATACATGGGACTTCCTTGGCGGTCCAGTGGTTAAGTCTCCGTGCTTCCACTGCAGGGGACATGGGTTTGATCCCTGGTCAGGGAACTAAGATCCCACATGCTGCTCAGCCAAAAAAAAAGAGGAAATAATGCAAGTTCTGTATAGTCTCTTCCAGGAGATATTAGAAGAAATACTTCTCAACTCAGTATATGAGGCTTGATACAAAACCAGATAAAGATATACAAGAAAGTAAAACTATACCAATACTCCTCACGAACATGGATGGAAGAGTTACAAAATATTAGTGACTGTATCAAATACAGCTAATTATAAAATGTATATAATACGTCACAATAAATGCGGTTTATTCTGGAAATGAAAGGCTGTTCAACATTTGAAAATCAGTTGGTGTAATTTACCATATTAATATACTAGTCTTTGTAGATAGAGAATAAGCATTTGATACAGTTCTTCATACTTTCATGCTAAAAATTCTTACAAACTAGGAATGGAAGGGATTTTCTTTCACTCATGAAGGGCATCTATAAAAGCCTATAGCTAATGTCATATTTAATAGTGAATACTTAATAGTGAAAGACAATGCTTTTTCCCCTAAAATTAAGAACACTGCAATAAGGCAAGAAAAAGAAATACAAAGGGCTTTTAGAACAGAAAGGAAGAAATAAAATTGCCCCTATTTGCAAATAACATGATTGTGCAGAAAACCCCAAGAAGTCTACAGGAAAGCTTCTAGAAATAATAAGTGAGTTTAGCAAGATTTCAGGTTATATAGACAATGTATACAATTAATTGTATTTCAGTATGGAAATACAATTAATTGGAATTACAGCAATGGAAATACGTAAAAAATGGTACCATTTAAAAAGCACCAAAAAATAGATATAAGTCTAGCAAAATGTGTACAGGATCTGTGAGCCGAAAACTACAAAACTGATTAAAGAAATTAAGGAAGGCCCAAGGAATTGTAGAGAATTTACCTTTTTGTGGTTTTGAAGACTAAACATTAAGGTGTAATTTCTCCTCAAATTGATCTACCAGATCAGAATCCCAGAAAGATTTTTTGTAGGTAATCAATGATAAGCTGCTTTTAAAAATCAGAGAATGGCAAAGGAGCACAGATTGCTAAAACACTTGATAAAGAACAACATAGTTGGAGAATCTGATGTGAGATCTGGCTGATTTCAAGATATTCTTTACAGTTACGGTAATCAAGATATTGAGGTAGACCCCCCACAAAATGTGAAAGACAATTCAATAGAAAAAAGATGAGTCTTTTTTATAATTGTTTACAGTACAATTGGAAAATGTAAAACAATAAAATTGACAGAGGAGAAGACAGGAGAAAGTCTTTGTAGCCTTGGCTTAGATAGAGACTTCTTAGATATAATCGAAAGCAGGAAATCAGTTGATAAGTTTGATTGCATTAAGATGAAAAACTTCTACTCTGAAAGAAATGGTGAAGAGAATGAAAAGAAGTGACAGACTGGGAGAAAATATTCGCAAATCACATATCTGATAAAGATTTTGTGTGTAGATTATGGAAGGAACTCTCAGAACGCAACAGTAAGAAAATAACCAGAGGGAGTTCCCTGGCAGTCCAGTGATTAGGGCTCCACGCTCTCAATGCCAAGGGCTTCGGTTCAATCCCTGGTCAGGGAACTAAGATCCCGCGAGCCATGTGGCATGGCCCAAAAAACGAAAATCCAATTTAAAAATAGGCAAAAGATTTGAAAAGAAGCTTTGCTGGCAAAGATACATGTGTGACAAATAAATATCTGAAAAGACTTCTACATCATTCGTCACTAGGGAAATGCAAATTAAACCTCAACAAGATACTACTTCTCTACTATTAGAATGACTGAAAAGCAAAACAAACAACCATGTCCTCCGCCTAGTAGACTATACCAAGTATAAGTGAGGATGTAGAGCAACTGGAACTTTTATGCATTGCTGTTGGGAATGCAAAATGGTACAGCCACTTTGGGAAACAGTTTGGCTGCTTTCCATAAAGTTAAACATAAACTTAACATGACCCAGCAGTTTCAATCCTAGATATTTACCCATGAAAAATGAAAAGTTACGTCACACAAAAACTACATGTGAATGTTTATAGCAATTTTGTTCAAATTGCCAAGCATGGCAAAAAATCCAAATGTTCCTGAATTGGTAAATGGATAAACAGTTGTGATATGTCTATAGAATTCAACAGTAAAAAAAGGAATTTGCAGTAGCGTTGGCGAATCTCGAAAGTATTATGCTGAATAGAAAATGCCAGACTTAAAAGTCTATATACAATGTATGATTCTATTTATATGACATTCTGTAAAAGACAGAAACGACAATGATGAGGGGACTTCCCTGGTGGTCCAGTGGTTAAGACTCCACGCTTCCACTGCAGGGGTCGCAGGTTAGATCCTGCATGCCGTACCTAGCGGCCAAAAAAAACAACAACAACACACAGTTACAGGGATAGGAAACAGATCAATGGTTGCCAAGGGCTAGGAGTAGTGGTAGGAGATCTGTAACAGCGGGCCAGTGTGAAGAAATATATGGGGGTGGTGGAACTGTTCTACATCTTGATTGTTCCATGATTCTATGCATTTGTTAAAACTTAGAAACGTATACCAAAAAGTGAATTTTGCTGCACTTAGCTTTTTTTTTTTTTACAGGTATATTTTATTTATTTTATTTTATTTTTTAAATAAATTTATTTTTGGCTGCGTTGGGTCTTCGTTGCTGTGCGTGGGCTTTCTCTAGTTGCGGCGAGCGGGGGCTACTCTTTGTTGTGGTGCATGGGCTTCTCACTTCGGTGGTTTCTCTTGTTGTGGAGCATGGTCTCTAGGTGCTCAGCCTTCAATAGTTTGGCACGCTGGCTCTAGAGCACGGGCTTCAGTAGTTGTGGCACACGGGCTTAGTTGCTCCGTGGCATGTGGGGTCTTCCCGGAGCAGGGCTCGAACCCATGTCCCCTGCATTGGCAGGCGGATTCTTAACCACTGAACCACCAGGGAAGTCCTTTGCATGTAACTTTAAAAATAAATTAATCAAGAGTATGAGAAGATAAGCCACAGACTGAGAGAAGATATTTGCAGAAGACATATCTGATAAAAGACTGTTACCCAGGATATGCAGAGAACTCTTAAAACTTAACAATAAGAAAATGTAGAACTCAGTTTAAAAAACGGGCAAAAGATCTGAACAGACACCTCTCCAAGGAAGATATACAGGTGACAAATAGGAATATGGAAAGATGCCCAGCATCATACATCATTAGGGAATTGCAAATTAAAACAACGAGATACCACTGCACACCTGTTAGAATGTCTAAAATCCAAAACACTGACATCACCAAATGCTGGTGAGGCTGTGGAGCAACACAAAGTCTCATTCATTGCTGGTGGAAATGCAAAATGGTGCAGCCACTTTGGACAGTTTGTTAGTTTTTTACAAAATGAAGTATACTCTTTTCTAAAAATATTTATTTATTTATTTGGCTGTGCTGGGCCTTAGTTGTGGCATGTGGGATCTAGTTCCCTGACCAGGGATCGAACCCAGGTCCCCTACTGGAAGTGTGGAGTCTTAACCACTGGACCACCAGGGAAGTCCCAAAATGAAGTGTACTCTTACCAGAGGATCCAGTAATCGCACTTCTTGGTGTCTAACCAAATTAGTTGAAAATAAATTCATAGAAAAAACCTGCATGTGAATGTTTATAGTAACTTTATTACTAATTGCCAAAACTTAGGTAACCAAGATATACTTTATAGGTGAGTGGATAAACAAAGAGTGGTACATCCAGACAATGGAATGTTAGTCAGTGCTAAAGAGAAATGAGCTAAGCTATTGTGGAAAAGACCTGGAGGGACTTTAAATACATACTGCTGTGTGAAAGAAGTCAATCTGAATACATTTTTCAAAACCCATAGGATGTACAACACCGAGAGTGAACCCTTATATAAACTTTGGGCTTTGGGTGATAGTGATGCGTTAATATTGGTACACTGATTTTCACTTTCAGTCCGATGCTGAATGTTGTGAGGGAGGGGGACTGTGCGCAGGAACTCTGTGCCTTCTGCTCACTTTTGCTGTGGACCTAGAACTGCTTTAGAAGATAAAAGTGTATAGGAATAAACCTGCCCAAGGAGGTGAACGACTTATATGCTGAGGACTATAAAACTAATAAAGGAAATTGAAGATGATTCAAAGAAATGGAAAGATAGCCCATGCTCTTGGATTGGAAGAATTAATATTGTTAAAATGGCCATACTGCCCAAAGCAATCTACAGATTCAGTGTGATCCCTATCAAATTACCCATTACATTTTCACAGAACTAGAACAAATAATCCTAAAGTTTATATGGAACCATAAAAGACCCAGAATTGCCAAAGCAATCCTGAGGAAAAAGAACAAAGCAGGAGGGATAACCCTCCCAGACTTCAGAGACTACTAAAAAGCTACAGCAATCAAAACAGCATGGTATTGGCACAAAAACAGATATCTGGATCAATGAAACAGAAAAGATCACTCAGAAACAAACCCACAAAACTAAGGTCAGTTAATTTTCATCAGAGGAGGCAAGTACATACAATGGGAGAAAGATAGTCTCTACAGCAAGTGGTGTTGGGAAAGTCAGACAGCTGCATGTAAGTGAATAAAGTTAGAACACACCCTCACACCATACACAAAAATAAATTCAAAATGGCTTAAAGCCTTAAGTATAAGACATGGCACCGTAATCTCCTAAAAGAGAACATAGGCAAAACATTCTTCAACATAAATTGTATCAGTGTTCTCTTAGGTCAGTCACCCAAGGCAATAGAAATAAAAGCAAAATAAACAAATGTGACCTCATCAAACTTACAAGCTTTTGCACAGCAAAGGAAACAAAACGAAAAGACAACCTATGGAATGGGAGAAAATACTTGTAAACTATGTGACTGACAAGGGATTAATTTCCAAAATATACAAACAGCTCATACAACTCAACAACAAAAAGAAACCCAATTGAAAAATGGGCAGAAAACTTAAATAGACATTTCTCCAAAGAAGACATACAGACGGCCAACAGGCACATGAAAAGATGCTCAACATCGCTAATTATTAGAGAAATGCAAATCAAAACTACAATGAGATATCACCTCACACTGGTCAGAATGGCCATCATTAAAACGTCTACAAATAACAAATGCTGGAGAGTGTGGAGAAAAGGGAATCCTCCTACACCTTTGGTGGGAATGTAAATTGGTGCAGCCACTATGGAAAACAGTATGGAGGTTCCTCAAAAAACTAAAAATAGAGTTGCCATATGATCCAGCAATCCCACCCCTCAGCATGTATCCAGTTAAAATTATAATTCAAAAGGTACATGCACCCTTATGTTCATAGCAGCACTATTCACAATAGCCAAGACATGGAAGCAACCTAAATGTCCATCGACAGATGAATGGATGAAGATGATGTGGTACATATATACAATGGAATGCTACTCAGCCATAAAAAAGAATGAAATAATGCCATTTGCAGCAATATGGATGGACTTAGAGATTATCATATTAAGTGAAGTAAATCAGAAGGAGAAAGACAAATACCATATGTTATCGTGTGTGGAATCTAAAATATGACACAAATGAACTTATCTATGAAACAGAAACAGATTCACAGACATAGAGAACAGACTTGTGGTTGCCAGAGGGGGAGGAGGGGAGGGGGAGAGATGGAGTGGGAGTTTGAGGTTAGCAGATGCAAACCATTACATGTAGAATTGACAAACAACAAGGTCCTACAGTATAGCACAGAGAACTAGATTCAATATCTTGTGATAAACCATAATGGAAAAGAATATACAAAAAAATGTATACATATGTATAACTCAATCACTTTGCTCTACAGCAGAAGTTAACACAATATTGTAAATCAACTGTAATTTTTAAAAGTATATAAAAATATTAAATAAATTTAAATGAAAAGAATGACAAGCTATGGCATTCAGACTTCTTGAGTATATGTTAAAATTTTTCTTGAAGATGAATGTAAGTAGACTGTTGCTTCAAGGAAAGCAACTGTTAGTGTTTGTTGCCAGTGATAAAAATTGAGTTTTCAAGCAAGAATTAGAGTTTTGGAAAACTTGTGTCTGTGAGGTTGAGTTTCCCAGTAATTAATAGTATTTATGATGAGATCAATGCTGATTTTAATAAAAGTGATTATTACATGTTTTATAAGAAGTGTGACAGTTAGATGAAATGCCTGATTTTGTGGAACCAGTGTTTTCCAAGTGATCAGTGCATGGTGTTGAAAAATCATGGTTTAAAGTTCCAAAGTGCAAAATAAACCAGTGTATTTTAATATAATAGAGTACAGAAAGCTTACTGATGTGATTTCAGAGGCTGCATTACAGTTAATATTTAATAAACTATCACTTGTCAAGTTTTGTTGGAATATCAAAGAATACCCCTAATTTTCTGAGGCTATTAAAATAATCTTCCTTTTTCCGAATGTATATCTCTGTGGGTCCAGATATTTTTCATGTACTCTAACCTAAATAATAACATATTGCGGCAGATTGAATGCAGAAGCAGACATGAGAATCCAGCTGTTTTCAGTTAAGCTAGACATTAAGGAGATTTGCAAAAATGTAAAAAACAATGCCAGTCTCTCACTAGTTGTTTCTGATGAAGGGAAAATAGTTATTATAATAGGTTTATCATCATTCTAAATTAAATTAATAAATACTTTGGATTTTTCTGTTTTAATTTCTAATATGGCAAGTATCTATGGATATAAATACCACAATTAACAAAAATTGGGGGGAAATCCTCAATTTTTAAAAGAGTAAAGGGGTCCTGAAATAAAAAGTTTAAGAATTTGCTGCTATAAAGAAACTCTTCCATTGAATTCCTTGGTGGTCCAGTGGTTAGGACATGGTGCTTTCACTGCTGTGGCCGGGGTTCGATCCCTGGTCGGGGAACTAAGATCCCACAAGCCGCAGGGTGCAGCTAAAAAAAAAAAAAAAACTGTTTCAGAAGTAAGCTATCCAAGTTACTTTGTCCAGTGGTTCCCAAAATTTGCCACACTAAGGTATCACCTGGGAGCTTTTAAAACTCTCTGCTGCCCAGTTCATATCCCGTACTGTTAAATCAGAATGAAGATGAGACCCTTAAAGTCTGGCCTTAGGAACTGCTGACTTCAACTCACACTTGAATCTTTGAATTCCTTATCTTTAATTTAGGAGGTCACTTTATGATTACTTACCTTATCTAAATGGGGCTTGGTTTTTGTTTACTTTTACAAAGGCAGTTCACTAATCCAGTGAGAATTGGTTTGTCCAGTTTTTATTGGTTTAGACGTTGATAAATTACAGTGAAGTTTGAAAAGTGTAAGAATGGAAAACCCTCTTTGTATGCTAATGACAAGGGGAAATAAACATATCCAATAACCACTGACTTTATCTCCATTGAAAACCGTTGATGGTACAGGTTCCTTATCCCAGAATCACACTTTTGAAATATTGAGTTGTTACTTTCCAATTGAGTAGACAGTCAGATTTGTGGTCACATGTCCATTAAATATTAAAGTTAGCTTTTGAAATGGCACAGAAAACTGAGTGTAAAAGCCCAAATACAGTATCAGGTAACATGTATTAAACTGGTTGAGTGCAGTGTCCACTAAAATGTTTCAGTACCCTTGTACCTAAGTATACAACCAGAGCTGCTTACCGCAAGTTACAAAGAATTACGCAGGTAAATCTGAGGCTGAAAGCAATAAAAGTTGGAAAACTCCTACGCTGATAGTTAAGTAAAGTTGATCTTTAATGTCAGATTTAGTCATCAACAAGATACAGAATCGTGAACTTTTAAAAACTACTTATTTAAACAATTGCCTTCTAGTTTATTCTTTAAAAGATGGAATGGTCTCAACATAATGTCTCCTGATTTGTTCAGGATTCATATTTATCAGTGATTGGACATTGAAGAGAGAACATATTGATCACTTTGTTATTGGCCTTTTTTACCACTTGTGTAGATCCCCTCAAAGTTCTGTGGCAGATTAGGTATCAGATCTCTTTTAGGGTAGATTATCCATCTCAGGGCCTAATGGTCTGGTGATAATCTTCAGTAGAGGTTCCTAGGCTGAGGTTCTGACCTAGGGGACCAGGTTTGTGTTAATGAGGGTGGTGATCTTAAAATCTTCTGTTATTTTTAAAAGCCCTTCAGTAATTGTACTTGCTATCCTAGCTATTTAATGCATCAGTAGTTTGCTTTCGGTTAGAATTCTGTCCTCTCAGTTTGGGGAAACAAGCTTTCATGTTCTGATCAGAAAGCTCTGATTAGTGGTTGACACGGTAAGAATTGTTATATTTCATAGTCCGACCAGATTCTGGTGCCATAGCTACTGTAGCCAGGCATTGTACCCACGCTAGACAGATGCTGTATTTGAACTTCTTTGGCTATGGATTCTCAGTGGCAGCAGAAATTAAGTCATCAGAAGCAGAAGATAGCATAAATAAGAAACTCTGGTTTTCACTGAACGGTTTGTTAACATTAAGCCATTTGCTTTCACTTTTGACAAATTAACAGGAAGGAAATACTTTTTTACATTGTGACCTAGTGTACACACATGTACAACCAAAACAAGTTTTAAGAAGCAGTTCTTTCCTTTAAAATGTGTGGTTCAATCTTGTCTGTTCTATGTTTTAAATTATTAAAGTAATGCTAGTTGTCAGCCACATTGATTTTAGGAACCACCAATAGGATATGACTTCTGGTTTAAAGGAAAAGCACTACTTCAGAGCAATTGATGAACTTTCAGGCCATGGAGGTTTCTTTTCAGTTCTACCCTCCTGAATCGTAAAGATATTTTTATTCAATTGTGTGAAGCATTTAGTAAATTCATTTTGGATTGAATTTGTGGAATTAGTTAAGGTTTAGCAGTGTTATTTTCCAATAAAAAATACATTTGACCCTTGACCAATATGGGTTTGATCTGTGCAGGTCCACTTAGACGCAAATGATTTTCAGTAGTAAATACTACAGTACTGCATGGTCCATTTGCTGGTTGACTCTGAAGTTGCGAAGGACCGTGGATATGGAGGGCTGACTATAAGTTATACTCAGGTTAACCCCGCATTGTTCAAGAGTCAACTGTACACCTTTCCCCCTGTGTTTTAGTTGGAGATTGGCTGTGATGGTAAAATTTTTCTCAGGGAGTCAGAAATGTTTGCTTGGGGAAGATTATTTTGGATTATGTTTGGTTGGGGAAAAGATTATTCGGGATGTGGTGTGCTGAATGAATGAATGTTACTTATTTTTGTTTCTTTCCTGTCTTTTCCTCCAACCTTCCCCCACCCCACCCTGAATTTAAACTTCTTGAGGCTGAATTGTGCAGTAAGCATCCTGTGTTATATCCCTATTGCCTATGCCTACAAGTATAGTAGATTCTCAATGTAGTAGTATTCTCATATTGCTTTCTTTATGAGCTCTTCTGTTCTGATAAACTGTCAGTCTTGAGGACAGACTTTATGTGTGTCTCTGTCTTTAGCCTGTCAAGTAGTTAGTGCTCACTGATTACTTCTTGAAATGAATTATATTTCTTGTTATGCTTCCCCATGTCACAGGGATTTTTCAACAAATTCAACAGTTCCTAAGTTTATGTATTCATAGCTAGTAACTAGTAACTGCCTCAGTGAATTTGGTGGTGCCTGCTCATTATTAATAAGTTTTGCTATATAATTTTCAATTTAAGTCTTACGTCTCTCATAAATCTCTTTCTGTTCATTTTGCCATTGTTCTAATTTTTGAGCTTGTGTTACTACTAGTATAGAGTTTTTATTACTTTAATTAGAAGTTAGGTTCAATAAAATGAGTTATTGTTTAGCACAATTCTACAACGTGAAACTTGTAATGACTTTTCTTTAAGAAAAGCATTTGTGGTTCACTGGTCAGAATGGCCGTCATCAAAAAATCTACAAACAATAAATGCTGGAGAGGGTGTGGAGAAAAGGGAACCCTCTTGCACTGTTGGTGGGAATGTAAATTGATACAGCCACTATGGAGAACAGTATGGAGGTTCCTTAAAAAATTAAAAATAGAACTACCATACGACCCAGCAATTGCACTACTGGGCATATACCCTGAGAAAACCATAATTCAAAAAGAGTCATGTACCAAAATGTTGATTGCAGCTCTGTTTACAAGAGCCAGGACATGGAAGCAACCTAAGTGTCCATCAACAGATGAATGGATAAAGAAGATGTGGCACATGTATACAATGGAATATTACTCAGCTATAAAAAGAAACAAAATGGAGTTATTTGTAGTGAGGTGGATGGACCTAGAGTCTGTCATACAGAGTGAAGTAAGTCAGAAAGAGAAAAACAAATACAGTATGCTAACACATATATTTGGAATCTAAGGGAAAAAAAAAAAAAGGTCATGAAGAACCTAGGGGCAAGACGGGAATAAAGACACAGACCTACTAGAGAATGAACTTGAGGATATGGGGAGGGGGAAGGGTAAGCTGTGACAGAGAGAGTGGCATGGACATATATACACTACCAAACATAAAATAGATAGCTAGTGGGAAGCAGCCGCATAGCACAGGAAGATGAGCTTGGTGCTTTGTGACCACCTAGAGGGGTGGGATAGGGAGGGTGGAAGGGAGGGAGATGCAAGAGGGAAGAGATACGGGAACATATGTGTATGTATAACTGATTCACTTTGTTATAAAGCAGAAACTAACACACCATTGTAAAGCAATTATACTCCAATAAAGATGTTAAAAAAAAGATATCTTTGTAAATAATGACTGTCAATATTTTAAATATATCAATTCTTCCCAAAGTGATCTAGAGATTTGCTGTAATGGCAATTCATATGTAAAAGTTGTCTGTTTGTTTATTTGGTAGAACATGACAATCATGTTATTAATCATAAAATTATTATGATGTAAAAAAAAAAAAGGAAAATGGAGGAACAACAACAATAACAAAAAACAAAAACATGAGACATGTAGAAAACCAAAGGTAAAGTGTTAAACATAAATAAATCCTACCGTATCAATAATAAAAACTAAATGTAATGAATTAAACAATACAATCAGAAGTCATATATTGTCAAACTGGGTTTAAATAAATGTTTTCTGTAGGAGATGCTCCTTGGATTCACAGGTCTAATGTGTACAAAGTAAAAGGATGAAAAAATATACATCATGCAAACAGCAACCATAAGCATGCTGAAGTGGCTCTACTAATACCAGAAAAAATAGACTTTAAAACAAACAAAAAATTACTAGATATGAAAAGGGACATTTTATGATAAAAAAGGGAAGATACAAAAATTATTAACATATGTGTCCTGAATAAGATAAAACCAAAATACATGGAGAAGAAAATAGCAAAATACACGAAGAATTGAAGGAAGAAATAGGTAATTCCACAACATTAAGTAGAGGCTTCAGTACTCCACGGTCAATAATGGATAGAACAATTAGGCAGAAGATCAACAAGGATATAGAAGACTTGGACAACACTATGAATTATCAAGACCTAATAAATGTCTACAGAACACTCAACTGAACAGTAAAATACTCATCTTCTCAACTACATGTGAAATGTTTTCCAGCATAGATGACATGCTAGGCTAAAAGACAAGAGATTGAAAACCACATACATTGTTGGTGGGAATGTAAAATGGGTGGCCATTTTGCAAAACAGCTTGACAGTTCCTCCAAATGTTAAACATAGAGTTACCCTATGACCCAGCAGTTCCACTACTAAATATATACCTAACAGAAATAAAAACTTAGGTCTGCACAAAAGCTTGTACGTGAATGTTCACAGAAGCATGTTTATACAAACAAAAGGTGGAAAAAATTCAAATGTCAATCTGACAAATGAATAAACAAAATGTGGAATATCTGTACAATAGAATAGCACTCAGCTAGAAAAAGGAATGAAATATTGATTCATGTTACAACATGGATGAACCATGAAAGCATTATGTAAAGTAAAAGCAGCCACTCACAAAAGATCACATATTGTATGGTCCCATTTATATGAAATGCCCAGAAGAGCAAATCTGTAGAGACAGAAAGTAGATTGGTGATTGCCTAGGACTGAGAGGGTTGAGGAGAATGAGAAAACATTGTTAATGTGTAATGGGTTTTTTTGTGGGGGGACAGAAATCTAAAATTGGATGTTGTGATGGTTACACAAGTCTTTTAGTGGTTACACTAAGAACCACTGAATTGTATACATTAAAGCGTTGAAATTATGGTATGTAAATTACATCCCAGTAAAGCTGTTAAAAAAAAAAAGCATTTGTGGTTTTTTCCCTATCTTCATTTATAACTTGGTAGTATTACATGACTAAGATTATAAAAGGTTATTTTGTAATAGTTGGGACAAGAAGCAGAATTATAATGCTTGTATGGATTTGCATACACAAACGCGTCTGGGTATTCCAGTTTGTTCAACAGACTAGTCAGTACATTAGCTAAAAGAATAATATATTTCATACAAAATAATATCTTTGAGCAAAAAGGATCTTTGAAGTTATCTACATTAGACTTGTTGTCCAGGTTGAAAAAACAGATGCAGAGAAGTGGCATGACCTGCCCAGTTTTGGAGAGTAGTTGCAAGCTTGAAGGCTAAGAATATGCTGCAGACTTTTGTGACTTCAGGAGTCTTTGTATTTGCCAAAAATAGAGATGGGGACCAAAAAACACAAAGTATGAAATCTATTCTATGACCTTAGAAGTGATATTCAGTGAATCACGACAATATGTTGTACCCTATGCTAGGTGTAATAAAAAGTAGGCACTTGATAAAATTGTGCTGATTTCTTGAAACATTGAAGGTTTGTGTGTATGAGAAAGACATGATGAATTCAATGTTTCAGGTGATTTTTTTCCTTAGCAATTTGGTTCTGTTGTTAGTATGTATTTAATAATCATACGCAAATTACTTATGCTCATTCTGCCTCAGTTTCTGTCTTGCCTACAGCACCCTTCTCCCCACCCCATCCCCTCTATCTCCCCACCCCATCCCCTCTATCTCCCTCCCTCCCACTCTACCCCAGATATGAGATGAATATGCTGTGGGGACAGCCCTGCCTTGTGGTTTAAATTGTTGTCTTCTGTTAGCGTAGCTCAAGTGTGAGTACTTCAGTGAGTAGAAATTACAGTAATTATTTTTATGAAAGATAAAGCTCTTATTTCTTGTTCTGTATTTGGTTATATATGTAGTTCCTTGAAGTATAGTCCTGAGTGAAACCTGAAAAGGATAGTTTTAATGATTTTATTAATGGTTTTTCTATCTGGGTCATTCATTTTTCAACCTCATATATCAAGTTTTCTGCTGTTTCAGTCATCGAAAGCTGTTATATCATTATTGCTGAAATCTTTTGGCAACCCAAAGGAAGAAGAGTTGAAGAAGAGTCAGGAGGTCCAGGTATTTTGCTCTGCCTCTGCCTCTGTGTTGGTTTGCTGGGGTTGCCATGACAAAGTGCCACAGACTGGGTGGCTTAAACAACAGAAATTAATTTTCTCACAGTTCTGGAAGTTAGAAATCTGAGATTAAGGTGTGAGCAGGGGGTTGGTTTCTTCTGAGACCTCTCTTCTTGGCTTGTAGATGGCTTTCGTCTTCCCATGTTTTCACATGGCCTTCCTTTTGTGCATGCCTGCATCCTAATATCCTTCTCTTATTGGGATATCAGTCACAAGGGTTAGGGCTTTATCTCCAAGTGCAGTCACATTCTGAGGTACTGGAAGTTAGGACTTCAACATACGAATTTGTGGGGGGACACAGTTCAGCTCATAACAGCCACTAAGAGGCTCTGTTTTGACTTTGGGCAAATTACAGTGGTTTGCAGAAGTGAAGCTGAAGTGTGTAAGGCATTTATGAAGACTGGTTACTGTATTGTCAGGAGGTTTTCTTGTTTTAGGGCTGGATTTTGATTTAGAATATTTTTTTTTCATTTTCTTCATGCTGGACCTTTTTAATTTTTTTTTTTTTTTTTGCCTGCATTGGGTCTTTGTTGCTGTGCGCAGGCTTTCTCTAGTTGCGGCGAGTGGGGGCTACTCTTCGTTGCGGTGCACAGGCTTCTCATTGCGGTGGCTTCTCTTGTTACAGAGCACGGGCTCTAGGCGCGCTGGCTTCAGTAGTTGCAGCACTCAGGCTTAGTTGTGGCTTGCGGGCTCTAGAGCACAAGCTCAGTAGTTGTGGCGCATGGGCTTAGTTGCTCCACGGCATGTGGGATCTTCCCGGACCAGAGCTCGAACCCGTGTCCCCTGCATTGGCAGGCGGATTCTTAACCACTGCGCCACCAGGGAAGCCCCTTGAGTAGTGTTTTTGAGATTCATCCATGTTGTAGCATGTGTCAGCACTTCATCCCCTTGTTTTTTTGGCTGAATAATTTTTAAGCCTCTTTTGATACATGTAAAAATCTTTATTCTCATTTGGTATCAATGATATTAGAAACTAGACTATTAGGATAACTTTATTCTAATAAAATTAGAAATTTGATGATTATAAAGTGAAAAAAATAGAAATTTTAAAATACACTTTTCAAAGCTGCATCCTTTTAGAATTACTGGCTTAGACATCTGAATTAAAGCCGTTAATTGAAATCTGCATGCTGAAACTTAGTTGGATTCGTGGGATAGCTGAATAAACAGATTCCTTCACCAACCTTATTGAGGCAAATGCATTCTAATTTAATATACACACAGACTGAGAATGTGTCTCATCTCATTACAGATGAACATTTGTCAGGAGTCTTCTGGGATTGCTCCAGAGTAGTGGCAGTAATATGTATTAGATGCACGTTTAATTGCACTGTTTACTTTTGGTGTTGTGGGAGTCAGGACTTATCTCCCCACCCCCACCCCTCCTCCTGCCCCATTTCCTTTCTGTTATTATTAAATGGTTTCAGGAGATACTAAAGGGACATGGGTGAATTAGCTAGTACTAAGAATATTTTCATCCAGAGGAAATCACAGATTTATTTTCAGGTCCTTTATTTAGTGTCTTGAATGAAGAAAGGCAAATGTAAGAATATAGAAAAACAATGGAGAGTGTAATCATTCCTCTTTTTCAAAGAAAAATACCAAAATGGTTATAACACCCTTTATGTGTTTTTTCATGGTCTGATTTTTTTTTTCCCATGGTCTGATTTTTAAAATATGCTTGAAAATGTCGTTTTAAATCATGCATATTTGTATTTTTGGAATGTAAGTTTAATTGGAGAACACTAAAGTTGAAAAACTGTAAGCTCTTAACGTTTTTTTCCTTCAGATGTTAGCTTAATGTTGCCTTATAAATATGTAAATCCACATACTGAGAAATAAGTTTCTGTGGTAGTTACTTTGAGCCTGAAATTAGATATACATACTTTTAGCATTCATATGAAGTGAGATAGTTTATTCCACTTTTTAACACTAGTCCTAGGAAATTTAAAAGGACAAAATGTCAGATTTTAAATTTTTTTAGTTACTCTTGTATAAAATGGGGGTCTTACGATAAAATGATGTGTTTTACTATCAAACATCTAATGAAAACTTCATTTTAAAAATGTGAACAGTTCTCAGTGATTTTACCTTCCTTACCCTCCACAATTTACCCACCCCACACGTGCACAACACAATTGCCCCAAGCTGTTATAAACAGTGATTTTTCCTTCCATCAGGCTAAATTTTACAACAAATACTTATTAGCATTTATTCTGTGAATTGACCTTTTTCAAATGTGTAACTGGTCTCTGCCATTAGATTTAATAGTTCATTTTGGAAATAGGTTGACTAAAAGCTAAAAATGGTGCATATTAGGAAAAGGAAAAGAAGTGTAAAAAAATGTTCATTTAAAAATATTTTCAGGCAGTGTTACAGTGCTGATATATTTGTAGTGACAGTACTTTTTCCTTACCCTAGTGTCCTAGAAGGAAAACATCACCATGGCTACAGAAATTGGTTCTCCTCCTCGTTTTTTCCATATGCCAAGGTTCCAACACCAGGCACCTCGACAGCTATTTTATAAGCGACCTGATTTTGCACAGCAGCAAGCAATGCAACAGCTTACCTTTGATGGAAAACGAATGAGAAAAGCAGTAAACCGAAAAACCATAGACTATAATCCATCTGTAATTAAGTATTTGGAGGTAAGTCCAGTTAATGTACTTCAGATGCCCAAACTTTGGTTTCTTAAAAAGAAGAAAGTTTTTATAATGCAGGGTAATGAGTATACCTGTGTTTTTTGAATTAGTAGGATGAAGTAGAATTTCAAATGAGGCCAATCACCTCAATAAAAAAAGAGTACTTTTTTTCTTTTTGCTCTTTGCGTACATGAATAATCTCAAAAATTATTAGACTCCAACTTAAAAATAGATTTTGTTCTAAAGGTTCACACTGTATTTCAGAAGAGGGTACTTTTGTCCAACTAGGCCAACTTTAAAACACTTGTTAAACCCACAGTGTATATGAAATGTTAAGAGACTACCAACATAGGAATATTTGTATTAGAACATGTGTTCAGAATAGTGACTTGCATGTCCAAGACACTGGCATCAGAACACGACTCTCCAAGCCCCTCAGGGAAAAGGGCTGTATTTACTTAGAGGGTTGAGCGCCTACTATAGTCTTACAGGGTGAAACTAACTCTGACATGGCAAAGAAAGGCAGTGTAGGGGTCTGCCTAAACCTGTGTCAGCTTGACGTATCTCCCCTTTGAGTTCTTTATTTACTTGTCTTAACCTTTCTTGTCTTAAGCCTCTGTGATTTGTTTTTTTCATTGCTAACTCCACGTTAATCAGGTTTTGGTCTGCTCTGCCTCCTGTGAAGAAAATTTGTCTGCTTTTCGTTACCTGAGACAAGTTGTTAAAAGACCTGTATGCATATTGGGCATAATTAGTATGTTGCAGGCACATAGCAAAAATATTCATTCAGAGGTAAAGACAGATTTAGGCTTTTTCAGGTGTTTCAGTTGGAAAACTAGACTAGGAAAGTTTGGGAGGAATTAAGAAAACCAACACCAAGATAAGAGGAATTGTTTTGTGCTGAGAATTTTGAAGGAATTGGGAATGTCTGTCTACCCCTTGTCCTTTTTCCGTTTACTGAGGTATGGTCAGTGAGAATGTGTTGGGGTCAGCAGCATCTTGGATGATTGGTTGGGCATAATATGAGTAAAGAAGGGAGGGAAATTCTAAGCAATGTCAGTGTCATAAGAGGGGAAATCTCTTAAGATACACACTATTATCTATGTTTTAGAACATAATGAAAAAGTTTTAGTCTTCTTTTTTCCCCATTTAACGACAGCTTGCATTTTGTAAATATTTACTTACGTTTCAAATTGAGTATAATTAGACCATATATTAATTGGTTGATTGATTAATTTATTTATTTTTAACAGAATAGAATATGGCAAAGAGACCAGAGAGATATGCGGGCAATTCAGCCTGATGCAGGTTATTATAATGATGTAAGTATAAGATATGTCATGCTAGCTTAATAGAAACCTCTTTGCTTGGACATTTGAACTATGGGATCTCTAATTCAAACATGGACTTTTCTTTTTACATTTTTATAATTAAAGTAAAACATTCCTAAAGGGATAATATAACATACCTGTGTAAACCATGGGGTTTTTTTTTTTAAATCTCAATTTAAATTTTCCTTTTAATCTGATGACGGATGAACTTTTGATTTGGGGTTTAAAGCAGTGTCCAGCAAAAGATTGCACTGCCTCAGAGTCTCTGTAACAGGAAAGTTAATTTTAAACTTGGCTTGTTATGAATGTGTTTAATTGTGTTAACTTTGAGAAGTAATTGGGGGAAATCTGGCACTTGATTTTATTGTTTATTTAGTAATTATGGGCATTTAACTTTCCTGTATCTCCATTTTCTTCATTTAATTACTATAGACTAATTGTAATCTATTATAATAGTGTTTTGAAAGTCCTATATGGTCCTGAATTTGTCTTTAAATGTTGAAGTAATTACCTTGTCATGTCCCTGGTTTATGCCCTGTTTGTGATCTTTAAACCCAATTTTCTTTTTTTGTAGCTGGTTCCACCTATTGGGATGCTGAATAATCCTATGAATGCAGTAACAACAAAGTTTGTTCGAACGTCAACAAATAAAGTAAAGTGTCCAGTATTTGTTGTTAGGGTAAGTATTCTGTTTGATATTTTTTGGAAAAATTAACTCTTGAGTTAGCCTGCAAATATATTTGCAAAGAAAATTAAACATTATTTTAAATGTATATCTGGGATAAAAATCAGTGTATTGCTTGTATTTTTATTTTGAAATATCCAATCATTTATCCACTATATCCGCATTTAGTAAGGTAGTACTTTTGGATTGCTTTTCTTCATGTTGCAATTTCCATAGAGTTCTCTCTGAGCTGGCCATGGATATATATATTGCAGCAGGTGTCTGACTTGCTCTTGAATAGGAATGTTTTGTTACTGTTTAGAGAGCAGCATCTCAAGGTGAATGAAAACTCTTAGGGTTACTAGGAAGGAAAACACCTAAGAAGAGCTGAAGACCAGTGGTAGACCATAATTGTCAGCTCCATGAAGGTACATTGTAGGTACTATATACATTTTCACTAAAATTTTTAAAATATAATTTAAAAATAAATAATATATTAACATGGTTCAAATTATTAAAATTTGAAGGGGTTTGCAATAAAAAAAGTCTTCCCATCTCTGTCTCCCAGGCGTCCTGTTAATATTTCCATAGATAATGATATAATCATTTTTTTGTGGTTTGCTAGTAAGAATGCACTTGCTGGTTAGCAGTGTATCAAGTCCAGAAATGTAGGAAAGTTAATAGTCAAAGTGGAGCAAATAAGAATTGAAAAAAGTAATGGGACAGAGAAAAGACAGTCATGGCAAACATTGTGGCAAATGAGCAAAATAAGCAGGTCTTCTTATTAGAGAGTTGTGATAGACAGCCGGAAGAACTGAGAGGGGCTGGAAGAGACTCTGGCTTGAGCTCCATACAAATGTGGTAGTCAGTCTCAGGCCTCCTGTTTGCTTCAGAGGCCTATTACAGTAGAAACCATTAGTAAAGAAACATTATTTGAATAGCTTTTGTATTAGGAGAGCCAACCAGTAGGTAGTGTAATTTTGTTTGCCAGGGAATTTGGCAAAAGGAGTATGATGGCAGCTAATTTTAATATCTTGTTAGCATAACACAAAACCTTTTTGGAATGAGTAATATCTGAGCATTCTGTGTCCTGTATCTTGTTAGATGGGTAAATTTCTCATTTGGGAATCAAGCTATAAGTTCTTAAGAAATTTGCACATAGTAGAGGCAAGTCCAAATTACAAGGTATTAAAGACATAAAGACTGTGGGTCCTGTGTCTACAGTTTGATTGCTTGTAGTATTTACTGGGTTGGGATCCATAGCAGATAACAGAAACTAGGAAAGTAGGAGTATTTTATTAATAATAATCAAAATCATGATCTGCAGGTAAACAGTAAAAGGCTGGCTTGTCATATATATCTGTGAAATTTACCAGACTTCATTTCATGTATCTCATCCTGTAAACACACTTGTATTTTTCAACTCTGTGTCACACTTTTTACTAATAGGATTGTTGTATTGATATTTCATGTATTTACATCTAAGGAAAATGAACGTGTAATCTATCATAGAAACTTGAAAATAAAAGTAAGAAAAAATATGTTGCATTTTGAGTTGATAAGCATATATCACAGATTCCCTTCAGTGTGCAAATTGTGACATTGAAATATTGGGATACTGTTTGTCATGCCTCTGTTGTATTACATTTTCTTGGAGACTAGATTAGCATAAGACCTGTCACTGCCTGATACTGTGAACGAAGAACTTAAAAAAATATATATACATGTATATATTGTATGTTTAGTTTCCAGGAAAAGTTTAATAGCCTTGATGTCCTTAAATGTAATACTGTTTTTTCATAAGACACTGGTAATTTTTTTGCCTGAATTGGTTCACTAGCAGCTGTAATAAACCAAATCCTTTATACATTTAGTCTTTGAGTTTTTCTGGTGACTGACCATCTTATTTATGTTGGTCTGCCATGTATTCTAGAAAAATTAGGTCTTTGCATATTTTGTTTTGAAATGCTGTTTAGAGTGCCTAGGTGTGTGTAACTTAACAGGTATTTAAAATGCACTTATTATTTTTACTTAATGAGCTGAAGTGCTAGAGCTTTCCTTGCACTGTGTTAATACAAGTTCTTTTCTGACAAAGTACTTGCTTATAAATCTGAGCTATAGTCTTAAGTGAAAGTCAGTATTGTCCACTTAATGTCAATTATTGGATATTTTATAAATAAAGACTTTCTAAGTGTTTTAAAAATTAAGGTTGAGGATTCGTGACCTTGTATAATGTCTTTTTTTCCCCCCCAGTGGACTCCAGAAGGAAGACGGTTAGTCACTGGAGCCTCTAGTGGAGAGTTCACCTTGTGGAATGGACTCACTTTCAATTTTGAAACAATATTACAGGTAACAGTAATCATCAGATGGTAGCATCATCCTGTGTTACTCTAAAGAACTTGATATAGAGTTACTGTCTTGGCATTTTAAACTTAAAATTGGACAGATTATTGTTATGAGTTAATATATGCTCCTGTAAAGGCTTCCGTCATATATTCTTTTGTATAATGTTTACAAATGTTTTATGTTTTCACAGGCTCACGATAGCCCAGTGAGAGCCATGACTTGGTCACATAATGACATGTGGATGTTGACAGCGGACCATGGAGGATATGTGAAATATTGGCAGTCGAACATGAACAACGTCAAGATGTTCCAGGCACATAAGGAGGCGATTAGAGAGGCCAGGTTTATACACAATATACCATTTTCTGTAGTCCCTATTGTCATGGTTAAATTATTCTCTAAGTGTATTCTGGGTGCAGAGATGCATGGGCTCTGTCAGATTCTGGGAAACTTTCTGCACCCTATAAACACAATATTTTTCTTTGTTTTCACACATTCACCATTTTGCTGGCACTTTTCTGAAGTAGTGTTGTCCCGGTATCAGCCTTTGCAATATGTTAGAGATGTATTGTCTGCCGCATTTTGCACTGGTTTTCTCTTTTCGTTTATGGTTAATAATGTGTATACGTTATTCATTTTTATTACCTACTATGTAAGACAAGAATATTTCATTCCAAATAAAGAATTCAGTCTTTAATTATACAACTGAATAAAATCTAAAGCCTACAGAAAACACCTTCAGAGTTCACACAAAATGCAAGATAAAAAAGGCTTAAGTGAAGACCTGGTTGGCTTGGTTATGCCACGACTTCAAAAGGAAAGTATAGTAGGACTAAAAACTCTCACAAGTAACTCTGGATGTGGCAAACATTAATGGATTAATGAGTGGGTTCTTTCAAGCTTTGAAACTGTAAGCAGACCAATGTCAAGAAGACTTTCCTTCTGATTCACTGTTGATAACATCAGTAATGCAAATGTATCATAAGTGGGAGTTTAAAATATTTTCAGTGAGTTGTATATTTTTACATATCAGTGAGATATGTATAGTAGAAATGGAAAAAAAAAGTTTCAAAAACAAGCCTGAAGAATTGCTGCAGCCTCAGAATAAAGCTAAGCAGCATTCTTTACGGTTGTGCCACCCACGTGTGGGAGGAGGTTGACATCTTTATAGAAACATCATCCACTGCAGTCACTTGTTTCTACTTTCAGAATCTTAACAAAAGTTATTGGATAAACACGCTTCTGCAAAGACTTTGCCTTATTGTCCTGACCATACGTTGAGTTTTCGCAGTTGGTCCTTTCTTAGGCAAAGGGTTCAGAAGTTCAGGGGAGTTCTTAGATGAGAAACTTGATGGTCTTTTACAGGGAGGAAAAAAATGGATTCCTCCTTTGCAAGCATATTCTTTGGCTTTAAACAGTCAGAAGGTCCCCATGTTAGTTTTCTTCAAAAAGTGCAACATTCATGGGATAGCTTGCCTGGAAGAAGGTGTGAACGTTTTCCACAGACCTTTTACATAAATCGGAAACATCATATGTAGGGATGTGTAGCAACCAGTCTTTCAACAGCCTGTCTGAAACTTCTATGAAGTTTGAAGCAGAAGCTGATGCTAATTTTTTGAGCAGTATTCCTATGTGATTTAAAAGACTTTACAGGAATATTGCAAAGATAGAATTTGTTTAGTTTCTACACTTAAATCAGCTCCATGTTTTACTGTTGGTACCATAGGAAATACTATACTGGGGAGTGTGGGTAACAATAGTACTAATAATACACTCATAAAGTTCTCTGAATATTGATGATTGAAAACTAAGAAGCAGCTACTCTGTTGAATTCTTCTTTTGATGAGATACATTTGTTAGCTGACAACATTCTCTTTAAGGGCTTCTTCACTGTGGATACTTCCCTCTCCTGTTTATAACGCAGCACAGTGTTTTTATTTTTCCCTGTCTGAGAAGCACAGATAATCTGTTAAATGCTGACTTCTTTCCCCTGCTGTGTGTCTTCATGTAACAGTTTCTCACCCACGGATAATAAATTTGCTACATGCTCTGATGACGGCACTGTTAGAATCTGGGACTTTCTTCGTTGCCATGAGGAAAGAATTCTCCGAGGTACGTGTACTAACAGTACTGATTGGAATATTTAAATAGGGAAGGCATTTGTGGTTTAAATCATCACAATACCACAATACCAGCTTACATCTTCATTCAACTGTTTTACATACACACCCTCTCAGTCAGGCTCTTTAAAGAAAACTGAACTCTGGTTCACAATCATTTTTGTAGATTTTTACTACTAATATTACCTTTGAATTCTTTGAACTATAAATTAAATACACATGTTCCCCTTCTTCTCCCCTCTCCTCCCAATTACTTACTTATCTGTATGCATCCGTTAGGGCTATATTCCTTTTCCTGCCTTGTACCCAGGATAGCTTTCACCAACAAACTGACATGATAATTTTATTTATATAGCTCACATTCTCCTGGCAGGCCTTTTACAATATGCATTAACCAAGGTCTCACTAGCTACACTTCTCAGTATTGGTATTTCTGAAAGGAGGTGGTTTTTCAGTATACCACATTTGTACTACATGGCCCACTTGTTACTAAGCTTTGGAGGGATTTTTATTTACTTTTATTGATTTCATAATTATAAACTAACATCTATGAATTACTCTATTCTAGAAAAGAAATCCGTATTTTCACTTGGATTAACTTAGTTTTAGACTTCCTAAGGTGGGGCTGTTGAAATACTCAGAGTACATCAACACCATTTATGTGAATTCAGTGCTGTTAAAGTAAGTTAAGGAAATTAACTGTGTGTTTTATATATTCAGTACAAACATTGAAACAAAAAACATTTACACTTTTAACTAAATCTCATTATTATTAATTGGGAAGGTAGTTTTCTCAAGTGCTTAATTTGAACCTATACTGATTTAACAAGGCGTACATTCTGTTGCATACTCTTGATTCCAATATGCCATAAACGTAACATCTTCCTCTGACACATAAATGCAGGGTGGGAGAATGGGTGCCACAGACATTGGGTGTCAAGCAATTACTATTCAGAGATTGCCCTTTTTGTTCAAGAGTCGGCAGAGTTAGTTATCTTGGTTGACTTATAAGTTTTTTACACCTTTTTCAGAGCTTTATTTACAGCATATAGTGTCGATGCTTTCTAGACAAGAAGTTAAGTATTCTTGATATTTAACCCATATTTCAAGCCAGTATATTTTTTTTTAATCACAATTTTTAAACATTCCTGGCTTTGCACATTTTGTGTGGGTTTTATCCACAGCAATGTATTGTGATAGCTAGCGTAAGGATATAGTACCTTCACCTGTCATAGTGAAGGGATGTCCTCACAATGAGGTCATAATATTGTACAGCTTCAGAACTAGATGGAGCCTTTGAAATCATCTAATCTGAGTTACTATATGGATGAGCACCATGACCCAGAAGGCTTAAGTGACGTGTTCAAGGTAAAAGAAGTTCAGAGCCAGGACTAGCATCCTGTCACTTGACAACTAGCCTAATGCTACACTAATGTCGCATCTTTCCTCACTATTAGTGGAAGTCTTAGCTACTAAACAGTGATAAGGGAAGCAACTTTTTCTAGGCTTTGAAAATCCTAAGAAATATAGAGGAAACCAAATAATTTTATTTATTGAAAGTAATTCTAAAGGATCAAAACCATTAATTTCACAGTGACCTAGGACTATAATTGTGAAGTCTGATACAAAACCACTCTGCATCTTGCATTAAATAAAGAAGAAGAAAAGCTGCTCTAAAATAGCATTTTCAATCCCAAGCTCCAATGAAGTGTTATATTCAGTTTCTAAATAGTGCTTAAGAACTCTTCTTCTGAAATTTAGCGTACATGTGTTATTAGTTAGCAGTTAAATATTTTCAGATTTGAGTCCAGGTGGATTTGGATAATGTGGATGCTGAATCATTACCTGTTCTTCTTATAGCTTAAAAAATACACCAATATCATGTGTATACTGAGAGTTGAATTTTATTTTTTTTATGTGGGTGTTCTTTTTAAGTTTTCACTCTGAAAATTTCAAACATGCACAAGAGTATAATGAACTTGCATGTACTTTTAGAATTTGTATTCTAGCTTATTCATGTTTTTTACTTCCTTTAAACAGTATTCTACTTGCTTTATGGTCATGATTTTTTTCTTTGTACCTCAATGAGTATATGAGAAGTATAAATATAGTAAGCCAAGTTAATTATACCACCCAAGTAGTAGTTCTGATAGTGGATCTGGTATAGTAGACGGGTTTTTCCAATTATCCATTTTCTGTCATTCCTCATTTTTCTAAATTTTCTGAACTTTAGAGATGATTATAAAATAATGAAACCAATGTTGTTATAATTTTCCTATTCTTCACTTGGTGGCTTGGGGATCAGGGGATGATGGAACTCCACTTGTCTCAAGGGTTGATGTGAAATTCCTCAAATAAAATTTGAAGTGAACTTAATTTAGTTCTGTTCGTAGAGAGAAAGGTGGATCACGTAGTTAAGCAAATAGGGCGGCCTCTAAAATGTCAGTTGCCCTATAGAAAGGGGGTGATGTTCACGTAGCCTCCATAGGCTGTGTGACACCAGGCGGGTAGGCATATTCCTGAGGCATGTTAGTGTTGTGCATCAGACCATCACTTGGGATTAAGTTAAGCAAATCCAAGAACATGTTGATTGAAGGGAATGTTTGTGATCACGTAGTCCAACTCTTTATCTGATACTTTTCTATATCATTCCCCAAAACCAGTTTTCTACTCACAAAACATTTTTAGTGATAACAGTATTCACTACCGCACATGAATCTCTTTTTCAATTTTAGGTAGCTTTAATTTTCAGAAAGTTCTTTCTTTATATCAGAAACCCACTTTCTTATAACTTGTCCTGCCTTCTGGAACACAAAAAATCAAGTCTGTACTCTTCTACATAGCAAGCAGCCCTTTATGTATTTGAAGACAGCTCTCATGTCTTCTTAATGCAGTCTTTCAGCTATAAGCTTACAGGTTCCCTGTGAGTGCAGAATTTACACTTGCTTTTTAGTGTCCTTACTGAGATTGTTCTTATGCTTCTTGGAAAAAGAAGAAGTTACACAAGAGAAAATAATCAGTATTTTTAACAAAAAATGAGCATCGATCTATTGCCAGATTTGCTACTTTGAAGTTGTAATGTTTGGTCCATAGATGGGAAAAGGAAACACTTGTGAAATTGAATATACTGCAACATTGAGAAGCACCATGTATATGTCCACCCATTTCCAAAGCATATGCAAATCAGCATAATTTATACACATTTATCCTTTTCTAGTATGAATTGCAGCACTCAAATTATGGACTGGGATTAAAATAACATTTAAGCACCAGGAATACATGAGTCTAAATGAGCCTCTAGGTGTTTATGCACTTGACTCCAAGAGAAACAGAGGCATTAAAATCCATTTATTTAATTAGCATATATTATATGCATGCTATCATAGGTAGAAGAAATTTAAAAGAAAATAAAGTATGATGACCTCCTACCCTCCTCCTCCTGCTTCTTTTTTTTTTTTTTTTTTTAATTTATTTTTATTTATTTATTTTTGGCTGTGTTGGGTCTTCGTTTCTGTGCGAGGGCTTTCTCTAGTTGTGGCAAGCGGGGGCCACTCTTCATCGCGGTGCGCGGGCCTCTCACTGTCGCGGCCTCCCTTGTTGCGGAGCACAGGCTCCAGATGCGCAGGCTCAGTAATTGTGGCTCGCGGGCCTAGTTGCTCCGTGGCATGTGGGATCTTCCCAGACCAGGGCTCGAACCCGTGTCCCCTGCATTGGCAGGCAGATTCTCAACCACTGCGCCACCAGGGAAGCCCCCCCTCCTGCTTCTTAAAGTTTAGTAGGAAAGGTAAGATATTGTCACAAACAGTATTGTTGGATATTAGGGGAGAAGAGTCATGAGAGTATTAGAAGTGTAGTTTAAAAAAAAAAAAAAGTGTAGTTTTATCAGTGCAAAGTTAGAAGCAGATCACTTGTGACTAAAATGAAAATGTGAAACATTGAAAATGTAGAATCAGTAAGAATACGGAGGAAATTTTAATGAGAAGCATAATTATATATTATATGATATATAACATGTATATTATATATAACTTAAAAAGAATCCAGTTTACCAGCTTTAGCATGCTTTAGTTTTGTTTTACCTTCTTGATTTTAACAATAGCTGACACATTACACTTACTATGTATCAGGCATATTTTAAGTACTTCGTTTAATCTTACCAGTAACCGGTACTTCATTTAATCTTACCAGTAACCCTATGAGATAAATACTGTTTATTCCACAGTTTACAAATCAGTAACCAAGGTACAGGAAAGTTAAGTAAACCTCCCCAAGGTAATATAACTTGTAAGAGGTGAGGCTCAGATTTGAACCCATGTTATTTCACTCCAGAGTTCATGCTCTTATTATGTTAAACTGCCTCTTTTATGTTTTAAAAATATCATCAGCATGGATGTAATAATGTCTTCCTGAGCTGTGATGACAGAATTGTGGAGTTTTTTGGGGGGAAAGGAGAGAAGTGTGGGTAGAGAGAACTTAGGTACTCAAGTTTATTTTACCATTCTTCTTTAAAGCTGTCCATATAGGCTGTAGGTTTTCAATGTATATTTAACAACAAAAAAAATTAAACCTCAATGAATAGTTCAAACTGCAAATGAGTTATAAGCTAGGTTATATAAATAGAACATGGACATAAGGAGCTGTACTGAGACTTACTCAGGAGGTAAGATCTGTTTTCAGTTTTAAAATATAGCACTCATGGAGAGGAAGTGAACCCCTGAGTGCACACAGCTTATGAAAAAGAATACTATTAGTATTTTTACTGTCTCTGTGTATCCATGCCTGATTGTATTTGGCTGTGGTTCTTAATGAGAGAAACTCCTCTGCAAAGATCTTTTGGTTCAAAAAGTGTGTTTTTGAACTGTGTAAAGACATGTTTACAAAGTCTGAGTGTTCAAAAAAATCTCTGATTTTTTTTTTTTTTTCTCTTTTTGGCCGTGCTGTGCGGCATGTGGGACCTTAGTTCCCCTACCAGGAATCGAATCCATGCCCCTGCAGTGGAAGTGCGGGCCACTGGACCACCAGGGAAGTCCCCTCTGATGCTTTTCATTGGAAATAATTTTACTTATTTAAAGTAAAATTGGCAAACCATGAAGTTTATGATTAATGGACCTAATGTATTTGTACAGAACATTCCACAAAATCCTTTCTGTTCTCTCCAAGACAAAAAACAAAACACCCAGCTTCCTTTAAAATAAATAGCCTATAGCAGAATAACTCCTTCCACTAACATAGCATGTTTTAATATTAAAAGTACTTCAGGCACATCTTATATAATCATCCATACAATCATGTGGGCCCATATATATATTGATTGACACCTGTTTTCTCTTATCTGTGATTCCTTATTTTGAGGAAGCGTTTATTTAAGGATCTTTTCCCTCTGCTCTCCTGAACAGACTGGATCATGGTAGGTTCTCCTATGTATTGATAAATAACTATCTGGGTATATCATGAGAGGGAAGAAGACTTAATATTTACTTCTAAAGCAAATTATTTGAAGAAATTAGTGTAGTAGTGTCCTGAAATATTCATTTTATATAGTCCATTCACAGTTTTACAGGAATTGTTTTAGATTTTTATGCTGGGCTTTGTCCTTTCTAACTCTACACTTAAGATATTGCACAAATGTGGCAAAAACTTGCTGAAAATAGACCTTAGCTTTCTTGGGATGCCAGTGCTACACACTGTTACTGTCTTATTCACTGTTATAATTAAGAGTCGAGTAATTTCCAGACATTCTTTTGTGTATAAAGATTCCAGTTTTTTGACAGCAACAAATCACTATGACTCGTAATCTAGGCAGTCAGTTTTCATCTTTGCATTTAGTAAATATTCTGTAATTGTCTGCTTCAGTTTATTTTGAGTGAGGCTTAAATTTGTTTGCTGAGGAATTAGTTACCCTCTTATAGAGCTTCTCAGCTAATCAAGTTTTTGATAGTTTTTAAAGTTAAAATTCAGAGCTTTGGAAAGAGCTGATAAAAGTAGATAAATATATAATACCCTTTTGGCTTCTTCATTTTCAGTGGGTAGATCCTTTAATAAAAGTATATGATTAAAATATGGTATCACCACAAACAAGTTATTTGCCAATGAGGGGCATTAAGTACCAAAACAAATACTGTTTTTTTCATAGCCATTTTTTTCCCTTTACTCACTTTTTTATTATATATCTGAAAACCATCTTAAAATTTGATTTAAATCATATCTCAGGAATTTCTAAGAAACACCTACCATGCTGTGATCTCTTTAGTTATAAAGAGACTAGAAGAAGAATTTCTATTTAAAGGAAGAAATGGTAGTTTCTTGGTCATTTATCCTTTTTTACAGATTGTGTCATAAAATAGTCTTAATTTGTCCAGAACACACTATTATGTCTCAAAATCAATCTGCTGAGGCCTCTTTATGTTTTTTTCTGCTGAATATAATTTAATATAGTTCTCTTTGAGAGAAGTTTACCTTCTTAGCATGATTTTAGAATACCATGTTACTTGCGTTAGCCCAGTGAACTGTATCTGCTTTAACTTGATGTTTTTAACTATTGCACTGGTTCTAGGGAACCCCAAGGAAGGCCCAGCCACCACAAGGTGCCTTTGAGCAGGGGTAGGTAGAGCTTCTCCATAGCCCAGTGTGCTGCTTTATTAGAGCCCTCCCCTGGCACGTGCATGCCCCTTTGTCTATAGTTCTGAGTGGGCAAAAGTGCGGACATCATGTAGAGATCCAGTTTAGGATATGTGGCTTTAAAAGTGGCCAAGTTGTTGCTGTTTTCAGGCTCTGTATGTATTTTTTTCTCCTTTTTAAATTATCTGTTCAAGAGTTAAACCTTGAGCATTTTCTGCACCTGGCATCTCCCTTTGACAGCTTGTGGGAATCCCCACTCAGTTTCCAGGTTTGTTTTGTCAAAGGTGGAAACCATAAGTATTCTACCACAGTAAAACAATTAGGAAATACTGAGGGAAATCAACATGAGTGCAGAACCAAAGTACAAAGGTGAGTCCAAGAAACTTCATACCTGGGAGCTCAATATTTTATCTGCGGCGGAAACTTTTTATGTATTATTAAACAAAAGTAATTTTTGATACCAGGAGTCATCAAAGGTTAGAGTAGCTGGTCTTGGTCCTGTAAAGCCTATTAATTGCTTTTTCTAATAAATAGTTTTAACTCTTACTCTTCTGAAATGAACTTCATTGATAATAACTGCTACACATAAAACTTTTTAAAAAAGGCACCAGTGCACACGCATACAGGCTCTGAGAAGAAAAGTTTACAAGATGCTCATTAAGGGACATTACTGCTTCCATTGAAAACTGGTGGTTTGGAAGAGGTCATGCTAATACAACCCTATTTTTCTAGAATTACCGGAGGGGGTCAAGGAAATTGTAGTCAAACCGTAGTCAGTCTTTTGAATTCATCTGTGAGTCATGGTAGAGGATCATGGCTTTATAGCTACATGATTGGTCATTTCCAAAAAAGTTTCATTAGGTGTTTGTTATCTGTGAGGCAATTATGCAGAGAGTGCTGCAAGATCCTTTACTTGGCCTCTGTCCTGTTTTAACATTTTTTATTAAAGATGGCTTGCTTTGCAAATTTACAGGTAATTCAAAATTACAAGCAGAAATTCTCATCTAGAGAGAACTTCTTGAATCTCATCAGGATTCAAGAAGATAGTGTGATGTTAAACTTAATAGAAAAGTATGTTAAATTTTAAATAGAGATGAATGTAAAGTTCTGTATTTAGGTTTTCAACCTCAATTCTGGAGTTTATTAGACTGGTTTATGAGAGTTCATATAAAAACGATCATGGGTTTTAGATGATAAGTGTGAATTCTTGAGGTGTCATGCCTTCCCCTATTTGTAAAAGTCACGTTCAAAATGATGGGGCTTAATTATTGACGGGAGATGATTAGAATGGAGAAGGATCTGGAAATCATGAGGAAGAGTAAAGGGAAGTTTAGGATTCAACTTGGATAAGAGAGATTGAAGAAAAGTTTTGTCATTTTCAAATATTTAAAGGTTTTTGTATGGAAGTAGGATTGGATTTATTGTACATATGTCTAGAATAAAGGGGACATCATATTTGGATTTAATTATGGAATTTTTTTGTTGAAAAGAGAATGGGCTATTCTGTGAGCTGTTAGACTTTCCTTTGCTCAAGTTGTGCCATGTTTAGCTTTGCCAACTGTTACGGAGATTATAGAATGCACTCCTTTTTCAGAAGGATGGTTCTATTTGATAATAATTAACCTGGATTAGGTTGTCTGTTAACTGTAGTTTCATGTTTTAAGGCAGACCCAAAAGCCTGAAAGTCAAGCATGTGGATACATTCATTACAAAGGGTTAAGTGGATGGGATATTATCCCATGAGGAGATACTGCCACCTTCTGTTCTAAAAATATTTTTGGTGAGACATTAGATAATTTAATTAATCCTATTGCTTGAAGTAATAAATGGAGCCTCAAAGCCACCTCATCTTATAAAAAATATTTTAAAATATTTATACTTTTAGATCATATTATACATATACATATACAGTAAAGTACACAGATCCTAAGTGTATGGTATGATGTATTTTTACATATTTACACACTCATCTAACCACCTCTTAGATCAAGATACAGAGTGTTTTCAGCACTCTAAAGATTCCTTCCTGCCTCTTTTCCACCTAAGGCTTCTATTAGGTAGTTTAGACTTCCAGAGATATTTTCATTAAATTATTTTTCCTTTTTTTCTACTGTTCTTTATTTTGTCATTTTGTGGTTTCTATCATCTCACTTTCCCTTGTGTGGAGCTTTCTTAATTTCCTTTCCTTGATTTGCTTCTGTACTCTTTTGAAAATAATGTTTTACTATTTTTTCTGATTAGCTTCTTTTACTAGTTTCCTGCTACATAACAGAAGTTAGTGTATAAAGAGATAGTATTGTGTATTACTACAATCACAATCTGAATGTGATTCACAGTTTTAGCTGTTAGCAGCTATGTAAGTCACATTACTGTGGTTGTGTCCTCATGTGTATAATGGGGATTAATAATAGTACCAACCTACTAAGTTGCAAGAAATAAATGGGTTAATTCATAAGAAGCACTTAACTAGTGCCATAAAAAAGAGTGTTCAGTGGATGCCAGCTATTATGTCATTTCTAAAGCTAATTTCAGAGCCTGTTTCCCTGTCTCTGCCTATTTAAGGATTAAAATGGTTATTTCAGAAGTGTATTCTACTTTTCTCATTTAAATATTTTTCAGCCATTGTCATTAGTTTTTACAGTAGTACAAGTTTTTATTTACAGGTAGTCCATAAATACGAGCACTTGTTTAAACAGAGTTGTCATGATTTTCTAATGTTTTCAGGTATAAAAAATTCAGCGCTTAGAATTGGGCAAAGAGTAAAGGGAAGTTTAGATCTTAAGATCTCATGTGGAAACATTTAAAGATTCTATCTTAATTGTTAGATGAATTGAATATTTAATGATTCCCTACTGGTCAAGACGCTGTGCTTGATTCTTTTGCTGATATATTTACAAGGCATTATCTTGTCCCTTAAGCAGCATTTTCAGCAGTTCCCTAGTTCTTTCATTTCTTCACATGTTTGTAAATTGGCCTAGTACCATGGTGAGCATAGTGCTGAATAACTGAAATCCAGCAGTCTTCACAGCTTATCAGACTGCAGCAGATTGTGGTAATTGGTGTCTAGACTGATTGCTTGGGACAGCATTTATTTTTCTCTGAGGAAAGAACAGGTTTTTTTTCCCTATTGACTGAATTTGATCACAGTTTTAAACTTCAGACTCCATTTAGCAATATAATAAAGTTGGGTGAGCTAGTGATAGATAACTCTGGTAAAATGTCATTTCTGTTTGTCATCTTTGATGAGGAATGTGATAAGCAGTAAGTTAGGAGTTTTGGGGAAAGTGTATTCCACATATTTTTTGTCACAATAGACAGGACTTAAATATAGAAATCTAGTATCAACCGTTTCAGCCTCCTGATCATCCTCTGTCCCCATCGCATCCAGCTTGCCAGCTGACAGCCGACTGGCTGGGCGTGTAGCCTATTCTAGCCCAGAAGTCTTTGGTGGAGTTTGTTACAGGGTGGGATCTAGATCCTGACATAGGATGTAGCAGATATGGGCCCGACTGATAAAGTGATTCTAGGAGCAAACAGGATGCTATTACAGGAGGTATTAGAAGTTAAAGAGCATTCATTGTAAGTTTGATGATTTCTGAACATAAATCCTGCTGCTTTCTTGAGGTCATATAGTACACCACCCGCTTCTAATGTTCTTTCTGTAGGCCCTCAATGTTTTGAAATACTTCAAAAGTTTGGTGTTATTAATATTTTACATATTTTTTGTAATGGTCAAATTAGATCATTTAATTTAGTTTTCAGAGATTTATGGAAACTATTCCATTTACATCTTTTTCAAGTGGCTTAGTCTAACTTTTGAGGACATTTTTAGTTTTACAGATTTAATGTTTTAATGTGCCATGCAAATGTAAATCACCAAGGGTCTTCTGGGTAAAAATAAAATCTTTATTAAAACAAAGATTCAAGAGTACACTAGGCATTTTGTTTGGTTTATTAAATTCTAGCAGAAAAATCATTAAATGTTACTATAAAATACTTTAACTTTTTGAATTAAGTGTTTTAAATGTAGTTTTTTACTTTATATTTTGTACCTTTTTTTTTTTTTAGGGGTATAATTGCTTTTGTACTTTTTTTAAAAAAAGGAAAATCTGCTATCCTTCCACCATGAGGAAATAAGATGCTGACACAGTTCTGATTTGGGAATTGGATATTAGAGATTGAAGCCCGTGAGATGATAGGTGCTTGAAAGGCTCAGTTGGGTAGAGGAGAGTTTCAGTCCTGGAGGAGGCTCACCAAGGACTGTGATGATTGTGAAGGACAAGGCTTGGCACTGTTGTTAAGGTCTGGACTGTAAAGAGAGAGTAGTCAATATTGTGATGTTTCCTTCATCGTTATTTTACAATCACATTTGAATTAAATGTGCTAAAATCCAGCAGGCAATAAATTTGCATTTCTTGAAAAAAATAAATTTAGAAGAGATTTACGGAGGAGGTTACTGTAAAATGTAACTTATGAATATTTAGCCCGTTGTTCCCTAAAGTCTTTTATTACCTCATTTACCACAGACTTCCTTTTCCTACTGTAAATTACACAGACATTACATGGTATAATATATATTGTCTTTGAACAAACTTTTAAACATTTTTTATTGATATATTGAAGTCATGGTTTTCAACTGCATGATGGCATCAGAAGATGAGTTTAAGTCATGGCTCCTTCAACTTGTTGAATAACCAGGTTTTCATGATCCATAAAAAGTGAATGGTAATGCCTATATAACAAGGGAAATCAGGTTGTAATATATGCAGCACTTGGTGTGCTACATGTTAGAGGGCAGTGGTGGTGAAAATGTTTTCTCTCACCCAAAATGTCCCCACAGTGCAGGTTCCTAGGAAATGATGTGCCTTTGAAGACAGTGACTTTCATGTTTGGGATCTCAGACTCCAAACTTACATCTTCTGTGGCCTGGAAGGACACAGTAGGCACTAGGGGAACAGGCATACATTCACCCATGTCCCCAACCTTAGACATGAAAATCTTCCGGTTACATCTGGAAGGTAAGGAATGGGTGATTTTTTTTTTTCATAGTTTTTTTTTTTTTCTTTCTTTCTTTTAAAGTGGATTTTATAGTTGACAAGTTAAAAGATGTTTTCTGTTTTTTCTTTGGGCCAGAGGGGCTTTTTAAAAATTATTATCCTCAGGTTCTTTAAGACTTCTGGTTTTTAACTTTTCTGTTAAACATATAGTTATGAATAGATTAGCTTTAAAAAAATTATTTTTTGACAAAATGCTGATTTTAGTGTCTAGTAGATTTGTTTGTGTTATAGAAACTTGTTTGTTTTAAGTTGGCATTCTTGGTTTTTTTAACCTCTGTCTGGATGTGATTAATTCTTACAAAAGTAATGTTCAGCTGTAAAGTGGGAGATTTTTTTGCACATCTAAAAAAATCTTTCAGTGGAAAAGTGCATATGAAAATCTTCATTTTCGTCTCATACTAACCTATTATCTAGATTTTCCAGTAGTTATGGTGAGCACTTTTTTTTTTTTAAGAGTTATTTTCTTCCACCTTTTCCTTACATACCTTTGGTTTTATTATTGCTGAGTATTTTCCTGGAACCCTTTTTTAAAAATCCTTCTGAACTGGGTGTAGCCCAGATACTTGAGCATACCTTCAATTGAACTGACTCTTGATGAACTCCTGCTCATTCTCCGAATCATCTTGGCTAGATAGGCTTCTCCTATGCCTCCTCAGTATGATTGGCAATAATGCTTTTTATTTTATCTGAACTCTTCAACACATATTAGCATGGTTTTGACATTGAAAGCAAAAGGGAAGAAATCTTATACCAAAATCATCCAAAGCTGCCCTCCCTGTGAATTATGAGATGTGTATTAATAAGGCATGTTTTAGAGTCATTTTGTAACCCCAGAACACTTAGTCTATTTTATTCTACCATTAGTATTGACAAGTGTAAGTACCTGTCGTCAGAGACCACCAGGAGCATACCTGTAGTTGAACAAATTGGATTTATTACTCATCTTAAGCAAAGAACACAGACTATAGGGAACCACGGGGTATCTCAGTAAGAGGATGTTATAAAGATTATATTATAGGATTTGGACTTTGGGTAATTGAGGTAAGGGTTCAAAGAAGTGAGGGCTATCACTCTTTTAGCATAAGAGAGATGTTTGGTATTTTATAGGTTGTGCAGGACCTTGTTTTTGTTTCACGTCATCGTGATCTCAGAATGACTTAATTTGATACAGATGTTTAGTGAGATTGTCCAACAGGAGAACAAAATGGTTTAGCTGTAAGTGTCGGATCAGTTTTTAATAACATGGAGGCTTAGCTGTGAGCATCAGATTAGTTCTCAGAGATCAGCAACTGCTTCCCCCCCACCGCCCCCCAATAGCATTTAAGTCCAACTGGCTTCTCACTATGTAGGGACCAGCTGGGGGAGGGCAGGATTTAATAGCAGTGACCTGTTGGGTCTGTCACTTGAACAAGCTGCGGTGATACTGACAGGTATATTTTTACGAAGCAGAGAAATTGGGAATCATGCCAGTCTTCAGCTGGCTAGAAGTAATTACAGGTTTCCCCCACTATCCTAAAGTAGGACTCAGCTTGCCAGCGAATGCACAAAATAAAGCGCAGGTGCTCTCAGGCTACCATGGCTTGCTGCTGAGATGCTGAGTGTAGTTCCCAGGGAAGGCGCTTGGTGGCGCCACTCTTGTTGCTCAGGGTGTCCACTGCCTCTATCTCGGTTTTGCTGCAAAACAAATGCTTTTTGCCTTTTTTTGTAAAAGCAGAAATTCTCTTTGGATTTCTTTCTGTTAGCAAAAACAGGTACAAGCATACCTTGTTTTATTGTACTTCGTTTTGTTGCACTTCACAAATAGTGCATTTTTCACAAATTGAACGTTTGTGGCAATCCTGTTTCAAGCAAGCCTATTAGCGCCATTTTCCAATAGCATTATTTTTTATTTAAGGTAGGTACATTTTTTTAAGACACACTGTTATTGCACACTTAATAGATACAGTATGTGTAAATATAGCTTAAGTACTGGGAAACCAGAAATTCATGTGAATTGCTTTATTGCAATATTTGCTTTATTGTGGTGGTCTGGAACCGAACCCACAATACCTTGGAGGTATGCCTGTACTAATGTAGATCTTTCATAAAAGTGAAGTGGTGTAAAGCAAACTTTGGAAAAGCACAGAGTACCTTTAGTGGGTAAAACCATGTCCTTTTTAAGAAATAAGATGAGTCAGTTTTGCTGCATTAATCTCTCTGGGGATCTTAGGGTTTATTTTACTAAATTTAGTGTCTAGGAATTAGTTTTTCATACTTTAGGAGTTCTTTAGATCTGGGAAGAGTCAACTGTTTATTTTCTCTGTTGTCTTTGTTAATATAATACATAGCAGTGTACACCAAAGGGATTTTAAAGGTTTTTAAGACTTACGAACACTATTTAAAAAAGCCTTACAATTAATAATTATAATAATTGTAAAAATCTTTATGAACTCTCAGGTTGACTTAAGGCAAAAAAAAGGGACCATGTTTTGAAACTCCACTCTGTAGTTTATTCATGTGCATCAAAGATCACTGAAAAGAAATGTATATTTATTCATTTATTTAAGTAATTGCTGTGCACTGTGTGCCAAGCTAGGTGCCAGGCCCTGGGTATGGAGGGGGGAGTCAAGCACTTATTCTTGTCTTCATGAGCAATACAAGTGATAGCTGGAGATTTTTGGTTTAAAAGCATCACTTTTAATGGTATCTTAATTTCATATACTAAAGTAAGCACTGTATTATTGTATTATAGTGCATAGAAAAATATCCCTATGATTAATGAGGTAGTTCTTACCATTTTTGTGATTTTGAAAGTGGTAGCTTTTAAAAATCATGTATTTGTGGAGCATCTGCTCATGCAAGTCTGGAGATAATTTTTTTTTAATGTGAAGGTCTTCAGAACAAAATTTGTCTCCTAGGAAACTGCAAGATAGGCTTCTTCTGTTGAATCTTTACCTTGAATAATAAACTGGGAGTATTCTTAATACTAAATCTTTTTGTCATTTGGTAAAAACTGAGTAAGTTTTAATACTAGAAAAGTTAGGTTTGTAATTAAGACTTGACTATAGGTACTTATTAAAAGTATAGAGCACATTAGGATAGTGTCACATGATTAGAGAATTCAAAATGTCTAGCTCCATTAGACAAGCAAGATACACTATAGGCAAACCAGTCTCTTTATGTGGTACTACTAGTTTTGCCATTGGTCTATAGAATTTTCGTATAGAAATAAAGAATATAATCATATTTTGTCATTGAAATCTTCATGATAGCTTTGAATGTTTATGAGAATCTCAAAAACCTTTAAGAAAGGATTTAGATTGCAAAACTTTTGAACTCTTGATGCTTTTAGTAGAGCAGTAGTAGCATTAGAATATGGTTGATTTGGGCCAAATGTAGATGCCAGAATACATCTTCATGTAATTTAGGCACAAGGGTTTGTGGTACATTCTCTTGATTTAAAGTGCCCAGATAAGGTTTTGTAATTTAAAATTAAATCTATCTGGGCAGCAACCCATTTTCATGATCCCCACAAAACTCACTTTTCCTGTTATTTACTATAACCAGTAGATTTGCATCTATGTTTTCTTTGTAACTATCCACTTACCATAAGGGTTGTTGTGAAATAGTACCAGTTTACTATGTCTTTTTATAGTCAATGATGAGTGCAAGTCTGTTTGTAATGTGTCATTTTTTTTTTCTATAAAAAAGGGAGGGGTAAATTCTCTGTTTGTGTATTGCTACCTTTAAAATATAGAATACAGGAATTCCCTGGTGGTCCAGTGGTTAGGACTCTGCGCTTCCACTGCAGGGGGCACGGGTTCAATCCCTGGTTGGGGAACTAAGATCCCGCATGCCACGCGGCACGGCCAAAAAAAAAATTTTTTTTTTAAATAAAGTATAGGAGAATATAGTGTAATTGCTGTTTACAGTGGTTAAGTGACAAGGAAGAAGAAATCATTAATGTTGTCGAACCTCTTCTCCAGCTGCTCCAAAATTCTGGCTGCAGTCATAGTTTCTACTTGGGCAATCTTTGTTTTTTCGTCTGGGGTACTTTAAACATTACTCATCTGAGAGCAGCAGGTCTGGCTTTGAATCCCAGCTCTGCTATTGGGCAGGTCAGTCTCTCTCAGTATGCGCTTCCTCCTCTGTAAAGCTGAGCTCATGGTACCTACCTCACAGGGTTGTTGTGAGGGTCCCAGAAGTACGCAGAAGAAGGCACTTCTCATGTTGCAGGCATGAAGTAAATGTTGCTTAAGTCATATATGTGCTAGGAAAGATGCAGAAAGCATGGAGGGTGTAAAGAAAGTAACACATTTAAGTTAATTTGGTTTAAGAGGAAGTCGGAATTGATTAGGAAAGATATTATAAAGGGTTTATTTAAGAGGAGATTACTAGATCAAGAATTGGGATGGATTGTCATATATGATTATCCTATTTCAGTAGTGATTCTTAGGTTTAGATGTGTCATTGATAAAATTAATTGTATTGTAAGCCACATTTAAATAAATAACATTATATTGAAATGGAACTATGACTTATTTTTTAAAGCTTTATTTATATAAGTCCTCATACTTTATTTCCACTGTCATCTCAGAATCACAGCATTACCTTAAGGCAATAGTTCACTCCCACCATTCCCCATGCACTGTCCCCAAAGTTCTGTTCCTTTTTTTGGTTGCTTGCTTGTTTGGTTTTTGAATAGACAGTACATTTGAATCTTTCCTGAGAATCACTAGCTGTTTTTTTGAGTTCTAGTTAGGTAAATTCATATTTGGTGAATATAAGATATACTAAGTTATTCTATAGATGCAGCAGAATTTTCTTTCCATTGCTACTTTTTACTAGGTTTATAATATCTTGAAAGGATATAATGGCCAAAAAAATGATACATCTCTGCGGTGTGAGTTATTTGGGCATTTTAAATAGACAAGTTAGATCAAGATCACATACTCCATTTCTAGCAATGCAGTCACATTATAAGTTCTTACTTTGATTTTCTTCAGTCTTTGATTTTCTCCTTATATAGTTGCCTTTTCTAAACATGAGTAGTAAAAGAAAAATCATTCTTCAAGCACAGTTAAGGTTGAGAAACCTTCACTCTGCCACATTACTTTGATTTTGTGTTTGGTATGATGGCTGAAGATGAGAATTAAAGACCAGAAACTGAGACCTTTGTGGTCCCACACACCCCAACATCACATTGGTCCCACAGAGCACAGACAGGCGGTGTTGCTGCAGATACCTGGTTAACCGACATTCTCTCTCTGGGAAACACTGATGACACAACTTAGTGTGGTTGACTGGCAAAGAAATGTATAAACTGCGGTCATACGTGTACACAGATGTGTTCAGAATACAACCAAGAGACTGAAGCCCACTATCAGTATGTATCTTTTAAGAAGCGTTCTCACTAGTTAAAATGGGGTTATGTTGATTTTTCCACATCTTGTCCTGTCACCAGAAAGATGACAGATGATGAGTACAAATGCAGGCTGACTTCATAACAATTACTGACCTATATGTGGATATCACTTGCAACCTTGGCTTTATTAGCAGCACCATTTCCTAACCAACCAAGCTGAAGACCACATGCAACATTTTAAGATGCATTTTTTTCATCAGTCATGCATGACGACAAGTATATTCTGTGTATCACGTGGAAGTGAGATTTGGAGAGAATTGTAATGTCTGGATTCACACATTCCTACCATGTGCCATATGGAAGGCCGAGATCTATTATGATGCATCAGTGTTGGGGGAATGGAGGGGTGGAAAGGTAAGGAAAGAATTGGGTAGGATTAATGTTGAAGATGTTTTCTTGAGAATTTTCTGCCTTTTACAAGGGTAATAAACATTCATAAAAAGTTCAAACACTTAGAAGTAACAAGTCAGTGTCTTGCCCTCCCTGTTTCCAATCTCATATTCAGAGGTCATCACTATTCCGTTAATAGTTTGGTGTGAATGTTTCTACAACTCTTACGCATATACAAAAAGATATTTTTTAAAAAAAACTACTGAAATGGGATTATACTACATATATTCTTCTGCTGTTTGCTTTTCTCACAACACAGTATATCATGATCATTCTTCCGTCTCATTACTATTCCAGTCTTTTTAAAGTAACTGCTCTATAATATTACATAGCATGTATCTACCATAGCTTATTTTACCATTCTCAATGACAGACATTTAGGATTTGCAAGAAGTTTTACAAAGACAAAGTTGTGCACTAAGCTTCATTGTACCTTTATATTTGTTCCCACTTAAGTAAATTTTCCTTTAGGATAGAATCCTAGCAGTAAACTTGATGGATCAGAGCATGACCATTCAAACTTTTGGAAGATACTTCTGAGTTGTCCTCACCATCCTGGAGTCATTAATGATAAACTTTAAGAATGTTTTGATCCAGCCAAAAATTCTACAGATACTGTAGGCTTAACATTTGAGGAAATTTCCACCATTTAAAAATGTAAGCTTATTTTTTAAAATTTATAAATAAAATGCACATATGGTAAAATCTTTTCTCCAGCACCATAGAGGGATGGAATGTGGATAATCCTTTTAAACTAATTTGTTTATTCCTGTGGTTACCATCAGAATTTAAAATATTTCTTGGTATATCTACCTGACACAGTGTCTCTTTACTACCTATCATGAAAGGTGAAGAATTTCAAGTACTTACACCACCAGCCTTGCCTTCTACATTCTGGGCTTTGTTATGAATTGTAGTTGTTTTGATAGTTTCCCATATAGCGTTAAATGTTCTTAGTTCTTTATTTTTGGGGGCCACCAACTTTAGGCAGCGTTCCTTGACTCACCATTATGTTACCTAAGGAAATCTGTGCCCCTCAATATCTTTTCTACTTATCTCCCTTTTATCTCTCCAAGGATTTTTAACCAAGGTTTCAGTTCTAAAAAAAAAATGAAACCAATAAGTAGAATTGTGAATATGAATGAGCCTGTTGATCTCAGAAACAAGTAGTACAAGCAGGTTTATAAAACTCTGTGGCAGTTAAAAGTTGTCCTACTTGAAGATTATCAAGATCAAGTGAGACTCTATTTTCTTAAATCGATTGTCCTATAAACTGTTGAAAGTAATGCCATAATTAAGTTTGCTTTATTTTTTCTTACAATTTGTAATTACTTTCCCTTCTTTCTTAATGGCACTAAAAGCCTTTATCGTAGCAAGTTTTTAAATTTTAATTTTGCAATTATAGTAAACGCATTTTATTTTTATTTTTGAAGATATTCTTCACCTGGTTCTCTGACTTCCTACTCTAATTTGGACTGATTGTCTTCTGTGCCTGTGACTGCAGTCATACTGGGATTTCTTTGCCTTCCCCTGTTAAGTCCACTCTGTTTTGTTTTTGTTTTTGTTTTTCAATTTAGTTAAAAATATACTCCCCCCCTCCCCACCCCCCTGAAACAGTGCTTGAGAGGTAAATTTCAAAATTCTGATGTCTGGAGAGGGCTATAATTTGCCATCATACTTGACTCATAGTTTGGGTTTCAGATTCTAGGTTTGAAATTCTTTTCCCTCAGGATTTTGAAGGCTTCCACTATGTTCTGTCAGTTCTGCTGATGAGAAGTCATATGCTATTCCAGTTCTCATTATTTTGTATGTAACCTAGTTTTCCCTTCTGAATGTTTTTTAAATGATCTCTTTTTTTCTGTGGACTTATTTTATTATTATTATTATTTTTTTACTGTGGGTATAGGTATAAGATTTTAAGCTTCATCTTCATTGGCTCACTTTGATCTACAATCTCAAATCTTTATCCTAGTCAAAGGGTTTTTCTTCTTTGATTATCATTTCGTACTGTCTCTGCTTGTATTATGGAACTTGATATATGAATGTTGGACCTCTTGGAGCTATCTACCGTGTATTACCTCTTTCATATTTTCTGTTTCCATCTTTTGCTCCAAGTATTGGGAGATTTCTTCTATTTTATCTTCCAGAATATGATCTTCAATCATGCCCAATCTGTTATTCAGCCCTTCTGATGAAATTTTTATTTTATCCACTGCCGTGTTTAATTTCCAGGACCCCCTAGTGGTTCTCTGGTCTTTTCATTTTTCATGGTGGCCTGTTTTGTTTGTTTTTTTGAAATGCATATACCCTTTAAAACTTTTAGCATAGTAATCGAGGTGTGTGTGTATGTGTGTATATGTGTGTTTAGTTTGGTTGGGTCTGTTCCTATTTGTTTTCCCTAGAATCACTTAATCTGTTTCTTTTTCCTGGTCTTTCTCTTTCCTCCTGTTTGATTTTTCTCAAATGTCCAGTGATCCTTGGTTGGCCAAATATTTGAATGAAGATTTGTGTTGGTTAGTGTAAGTGGCTGTTTTTCATTTCTTTTGCAGTTGAGTAAGTCCACTGGCCCAAAGGACTCTCTGCTTGATGATAGACCTCACCGTGGACTCTGTGTGCGCACGTGTGCGCGCGTGTGTGTTTGTGTGTGAGCGCGTGTGTAGTGAGCCGTGTGGGGAAGGACAGTCTTGGAGTAAATGGGCAACTGCCACAATTGCCAAAGTAAGAAAGTAAGTGTGTTGTATTCTGAGATGCAGTGCTCCGTTTATTTCACCCTTGGGTGGATGGAACTACCTCCTTTCTCCCCTTTCCCCCTCCCCTTTCCTCCTCCTCTCCTGTCTCATCTCCCCTCCTCTTTCCTTCTTTCTCTCCTCTCCCTTCTCCTTTCCTTCCTCCAGGGTCATAGTATGGCATTGGCACAAGCTTTGTGCTGCTTTTCCCTCCAGCCTTAAGTCCTGTTCTGGGATTTCTTCCCAGACGTACTATTGCTTTGTTTTAGAAAGCCATTGTCTGGCTTTAGCTGAGTGCAGCTGTTCTATATAAATGGGAAGGCAGGAGGAGGGGCCTGGACAAGTTGCTCTGTGGAGAGTTCTGTAATTACCCTCATTACAGCATCACAGCCTTTGTCACTGAGCTGTCCTGGAGCCTAGAGTCTTTAAGGCCCCAGCAGTCCTTTGTGTATTTTGTGTTTTATTTCTGTGCTATGGTTCATTCATCACTGAGCCCCATCTATTTCTGGAGAATTGCCTACATTTAGGTTGAAGTTTTTTGACATTTTCATAACGTTTGTGGTCAGCGACCGTCGTGGGAAATAAGTGCATCCACTGTAAATCTTTCAAAGTAATTTAGGAAGGGGCTTGCATACATAATTTAACTTAGTAGTAAAATCATGATTTATTCCAAGACTCAATTCCTTCTTCACATTAGTGACCTTGAGACAGTTTCCCTTACATCCCTCCTGGTATTCTTCCTACTTCTATCATTTCTCCATTTCTTAAGAAATATTATACATTTAAGTTTTTAATCATGTATTTCTAGTTTAAGGTAATCCATGGCATTTGGGGGAATTTAGAGGTAAGTGATCAATTAAAATAACTGAAAGACACTTGAGTTAAACCTAGTATTTTTCCCGTAGGTTTCTTTTTTCCTAGAAATGTGTTAATATTAATAAAAATAGAAAAAAATGTAGAGAGAATTTTCAAATATTTACTTAATAAATATTAAAAAAAAGTGATTGGTTTTATCTCGGTATTGGAGACTGCCATTTAGTCTAGTGGAATTAACAGTATCGTCTGTCATCAAAAGTATTACCTGTCTTTCTTAGTTACTTAAAACACAGTCAAAATAATATAATAAAGGCAATGATGGCCCCCATTGTAGGTTTTCCAGTTCTCAGAGAGAAATGGCATTAGATCAAGTCTAATACTTAGGTTGGATGTTGGTAATTAGAACTCCGTGTTCTTTTTTTCTTGGGTCACTTGAAGACTGAAATTTAGCGAAGTCTTGAGAAGGCTCACTTGTGGGAAGTACTTTCAAATCGAGCCATTTTCTGCTTTCCCATACTCTGTTCATGGTAGTGACAGCTCTTGCTGAATAACTAGTTCTACATGGAAATCTCTGTCCTTATGGTGAGCTTTTTCAGGACAGAGATTGGATCAAAATAAGAGTTTTTAAAATTTGACTATTCAAAATGTGTGCTAGGCATGATGCTAAGTGCTTCATACATTTCATTTAATTCCTGAAACAACCCAATAATTGAGTAGTCCATTTTACACATGGAAATATAAAGGCTTAGCAAGGGTTAAGTAAATTATATAAGATGGTAAATGACATTTGAGGTTTAAACAGATCAAGTTCACTTCAAATCTTTTTACTAATAGCCACTGTATAGCACATGAGCACTAAACATAGTACCTACGTGAATTAAATTATATTTAACATATCCTTTCCTTGATTCCAAATAAAACTGTTCTGACACTGTACCTGTGCGCCTGTTGGACAAAGCTCACTTCATCTTGTGGTTATTTCTTCCAGAGGGAAGGAAGTATATAGTAGATTGTAGGTGGAGATGAGAATTTTTGTGATTTCACGACGCTGCTCAGAGAGGAGGGCAAAATAAAACACTGATCTGTTTTTCCTAAGGACACAGTTTTGGTTTTTTGTTTTTTTTTCTCTGGGCTTTTCATCATACATTCATTCATTCATTCAACAAAGTACAAGAAGATGGCAGATTTTAAAACACCTCCACGAGGAAATAATGGCATTCTTTATAATATGTTAAGTTTAATTTGAGCTGGCTTGGATTTTCACATTTCCTAATCAGTATTACTTGGTTTCCACATTTCTAGAATGGTCAAAAATTTTTTTTCTTTCTGAGATCTATGGGCAAAATTTTGAAAATTTATTATACGTCTTCATTTCATTTATAATGAGGCTTTGGCTGGATTCAGAATTCTAGATTCAAAGTTTCTCCCCCACGTTAGCACTATCAAGATTTTGTTCCTCTGTCTTCTTGCTGCCAGTGTTTTGATGAGAAGTATTATGGTAGTTGTGGAATGGCCCTCAGTTGGGTTTTAGCTGATATTTTTCTCATGATTGGTTTTGGTTTTATGGGATTTGGGGAGGCAGATCACAGAGGTGAAGTGCCATTTTTATCACGTCAGAGCAAGAGGGTGTATACTGTCAACATGACTTGAGGTTGACTTTGGGCAGCAGGTTGAAGCAGTGTTTGTCACAGTTCTCCAGTGAAAGGCTACTCTTTCTCCCCCTCTCCATACAGTTCTCTCTGAAAGGAAGTCGTGAAGCACAGCCCACACCAAAGGGGTTGGTAATTATGCTCCACGTCCTTGAGGGTGAACCTAAGTTATTTGGAATTTTCACGTATGAGAAATTCAGCTCTTCTCCCCCTCTTATTTATTATTTATTTATATCACTATGGGCTAATGAATATTTTATTGGAATATGTTTTCACTATGATGGAAACTAGACAATAGGACCAGCTCCCAGTTGAGGTTTTCTCCATTATCTTATTTCTGCTTTGAAACAGAATTGAAGATAATTTTCAAGATCCAATTGGAGTGTAATGCCATATCAGAATATTCATTTGTAGGAAGAATTTTAGTTATAGGTAGAAATTACACAATGTGCTGGGAATCGTGTGATACATACTTACCCCCAGCAGTATTTAGGGGTTCCCATAACCCTTTTGTTCTGGTACAGGTAAATTTCTATAACCTTGCCATTGTTACCTTCCTTTCTTCCAAGAGGTGAATAGTAGTAGATGGAGAGGATTATATAGGGAACCACATTTACCACAAGTGTGCAGATATACCCAAGAATAGTCTGGCAAAACTCAGAGATTCAAAGTACAGTTGATGCTGTGCATGGCCATGATTGCCATGGGGTTAATTAATTCTACTTTGACCAAGATTATGTGTTGCTTTTATGTATCTAAACTTCAACTTAAAAAAACAGTCTCCTTAAGATGGCCAACTGGGTGAACCATATTTTTTACCTTGTTTTCAGAAGGAAGGCTTACTCTAGAAGTACCCTAAAGTATCATTCTAAGTGGTTTTGCTTTTTCTTTATTAGAGTTTCAGTCATGACTTCTCTTCATTCTTGGCCAAGGTACCTGCTGGCACTAATGACTTTACTATTAATGTCGCAGAGGTACTGCACTTGCTGGTAGCCCTGCTCATTCTTTTAAAGGAGTTTTTGGGTTTACATTTTCTTTCTAATTTTTCAAGCAATGGCTCTATGCTTTTCTTCTTGATCCTTTAAAAGAATATTGTATCATCTGTATATTACTATTGAAATATGAATGTGTACAGAAATGTTTACTAGAGAACTTTGACTAATTACGCACGTGCTCACACAGGCACATACACATGCGCACACACGCACACACCAGTGTACCCTTTCTTACAAAGGACTTTGTGGCTGGTTTCTGCGTTGTGTGGGACACCAAGTATCTCCCATCGCAGACAAATGGCTAAAGTGCTTTGATACATTGATTGTTAACATCCAGCAACTGGGGGAGTACAACAGCAATGAGGCTGAAAAAATAGTTGGTTGTTGCATTCCTTTGCTTTAATCTGCTTGGATAAATATTCAACAAAATAGCCTTGTACTTTTTTTGAATACTTTAAATTTTTAATTGGACTCAGAAATTATATACTTAGTCATATATTCATAATTTTTTTCACTTTATGCCAGAAGTAGTTACATGGCATTAATCTTACGAGATGTATGTTTAATTTCAATTTTTAACCTACTTGACAATTTCATTTAGGTCAGCCTTTGTCAGTACCATGTAAATACATGGTACAAATAAATAGAAACCATTTTACTTGCATACGCAAATTAAATATGTTAAGTAGAAGATGGGCAAATTTATGATGTGTCTACCCCCTATGCCATTTGAGTTTGTTTTTATTTGTATACTGGATGCTTTTCTGACACCGTATGTTTAACTGTTTTTCATAACACTTTTCTGTGTTACCATTCGGCTCTGTCAAATCCTTACATTTTGCCATACTTATTTCTGAATTTTAAAAAGAAGTACACATTACACACATTACAGATATGGTTAAAGGTCCCTTTAGTTGCTCCTCTCCTGCTCCAGAGGTGTCTGCTGACCTGAATTTGGGTTCATCATTGCCAGACCACATACTAAGCTAGCATTTCAAAATTTCGCAGATTGGTCTTTTGAGGGACTTGGAAGTATTCTGAGAAAAAAAAGGCTTGTGGTCAAATTTTCACCTACAGATTTGTAATACATATTGAAAGCACTGAAGACTCTCAGACATGAAAAGAAACTTGTCAATTTTTAAAATTCAGCATTGCCCAGCTATTTGACCAGCGAAACCCTTCACCCATGATTCTGTGCACTGTTGTTGCTTGGAATATGCTTTGTGTAAACACTGCCTAGAGGTGTACTCTTTCCAAAATTTATTTTCCATTTAATTTTATAGTTTTTTACTAATGTAACTTTCTAGATTTAAATGACAAAGATAGTAATTACTTCCAGTTGATGTTCAGTGTTGGATCAAGTTTAAAATCATTCTGCAAAAAAGGAAGGTAAAAGTGTTAATAAACTGCATATTCATTGACCAACATACAAGTTACTTATGCTCCTTAATTTTTTAAATTCTTGATTCCGCTGACCTACTGAAGTGTTTGGCTGTGGACCATGGCTACACATACCCTTTGCCTTGAACTGATCTGTTACATTTTATGTTCTTGTGGCTGGAAGTAGCTTGAGTTTGTTAATGTTTGACACACTTTCTTGAATAACAGTTCTTCAGCTGTTAATGTTGTACAAGGTGGTGCTTAAATTTTGTTTGCTTTTTTTCCTTCCTGTATTAGAAAATCTTGGTGCTTTTTGTAAGCTATGTATAAAAGAAATTTTCCTTAAGATTTGTTCATATAATGGTCTGATCCAGGAAAAATAAAATGGGAAAATGGACACTATTTCTGACCTTCAAATAAAACTCTGTATCTTGATTTTCAGACTGTTCACCCGAGCCTTGGGGGCATATGCATTGTCTTAAGGCAGGGCTGTTTACCTGTGTAGGATAATAGGTCCCTTGGGATCTGGCGAGGTTGTGGAGGAGAGATGAGGTCCTTGAGAAATGCACAGGGGCACAGAGTTTACATACAATTTCACAGAGGCCAGGGGATCTCCCCCCATAAGGGAAGAGTGCAAAAACAGACCTTGTTCCCTTGTTGGCTCCTAGCCTCACTGCACTGCACTGTACGATTCTGAGATTGGAAATTATCAATCAACAGGAAGACTCCACTTTCTACAAAAGTAAGTCTAGAGCTGTTCACCAAACAGCGAAGGACCTAACCATCTATCCTGTTATTCTTAGAATTTTAGGGTTTATTAAGGAGTCTCTGCATTATATTTCTAGGATCTCCTTTAAAAACAGCAACACATTAAGCATTTTGTCATTAGGAAAAATCTTTTTTTTTTTTGCATTCTGCACCTTCCTATTTCAAGCATAGTCATGTAACTTTGTTTTTAAAAGAGGTTTTTTTTCTGTTTTTATTTTGTGGAGAGGGTCTCTAAAAAACCTGCATTAATTGTTTGCTGGCTTAATTTCAGTCTATATTCAGAAAACTTTTTTATTCTAAGTATTAACTTTCTTGGAAGTTATTGTACCTGGACTGTGTGATTCCACAGATACTTCCCCAGTGTTCAATTCTATTTCATTTGGTGATCACATATTTTAGAGGTTGAGCACCCGTAATAGGAACCCAATAAATGTTGCTATTGAGCACACTTATTTTGAATTAGTGAACAAGTGAAAGATAGATCAATGTGTGAAAGTATAATCAAGTGGAATAAGTAAAATTACTGTTTACCTCCCCATTTGGTATAAATTCTAATGCACAATTAATGGTTGCTTTCTGCAAATAATTATTACGAAGTAATAAGCTAAACAATTCTGGCATGTCAGACACAGGTTAATCCCCAAAGCAGTGCCACCAGTCTCCCAGAGATGCTAATTCTGTCACTATTCATTTAGCTAGGACCCTGAGGGAATGTTTAGCTAGCAAAGAAATGATGCAGAACTCATTGCCCTCAAAGCTTAAGCTCTGAGAGTAACCCAGTATGGTTAGATTAATTTGGAATTTCTTTGGGTGGAGTTGGGTCATGGTTGCCACATTTAACAGGACCCTGGTCTTCGAAGTCAATCTGGTTACTTCTCAGTTAAAAAGTAATTCTTTTTTATGTGTTTATCTTTAGATTTTACCCCTAAATTCTTTTCTTGTACAGTTCTGAGAGATGGAAAGGTGTGTAGAAGTTTGCCTTCTACACCCTCCTCAGTTACATTTGAGCAAGCAAAATTTGACTGATAGGTGAAACAAAACAAAAGGACCTCTTCTGCCGCTTCATTTGGATGTTATATTTAGTGAGGTGAAGGGAAGATTGGAATGGGAAGAAGGCAGTCCCGGCCACCTCTGGCCACTGGCCTAAACCCTTTTAGGCCTCAGTTTTCTCTTGTAAAAATTACAAGGCTGTATAACTTTGTAGGTCTTCCCTAGCTCAAGTATCAATTGAAGGTAATTTTTTTGTTGTTGCTATTCATTGTGTAACTGAGATAGGGAATAAAAATAATATGATTATGGAAATTCAAGGAGAAACTTTCTTTAAAATGTCTAATTACAGTCTAAATCAGTGTTGTCCAATAGGACTTCTTGAGATGATGGAAATATTCTGTGTTTCTGCTGTCCAGTATGCTAGCTGTTAGTCACAGGGGGCTGTTGAGCACTTGAAATGTCGCTAGTGTGACTGAGCGACCTAATTTTTAATCTAAATTAAAACATTTAAATAGCCACAGGTGGCTAATAGCTACTATATTGAACAGCGAAGGTTAAGTTCTTAAATATTTATAAGCATTCAAAGGGAATGTCACGTGTAGCTATATCATGACAGTCTTGTTTTTTATTTGATGATTTGCAACTGGGATATTTTAGAATTTGGTAGTTGTACCTCCAAGTCTCAATACTGAAATCTTTCTTTAAGCATAGCCTCCATTTCTAGTTGCAGTGTGGCCGAGCTACTTGTTACCTCTCCTGGGGATCCTAGAGTTTTTACTTGGTAACTCTGTGCCCACGTCTCTGGCTTCTTAAAGCTCTGCCATCCTACTAAGGATTGTATGTGTTTACTACAGTCTACCTTTAGACTCCTGTCAGTCCCCTGCAGGGCTCCACGTTTTCCTGTGTTAGGCTCTATAGTATCTGGAGGAGGTTTGGTGTTGTTGCGAGTTTTATCTTTGTATTTTTTATGGGCTTGATTCTGAAACATTTAAATGCCACTTTAAAAAATACTTGGTCTTTCATTGGCAAGAAGTTTTCAGTCCTAAAATCTTGAGCCATTAGCAAGATGTTTTTAGTACTAAAATATCTAGGTCAGTAGGCCAATAAAAAACAGTTGTCACGTGAATGAATTTTCCATTAAGTCTGTATTGATTGCTTCAGCACTGCAAATACTACAGTCTTGAAATTTTCATGTTTGGGGATAACAAAGAACTTTGAATGGTTCTATCCTGAAATTCTGGACCTTTGAAATGATAAAAATTATTGTAAAGGTGTTCTTTAGGGTTAATGGTTGAAATTGATAAGCCATGTGTTTGGGACTCAGTCATTTTTCTATGAGATAATAATTTATATAAGATTAAGTTTTTATATATAGCATGCCAGGTCACAAAACCCATATTATCCTTGAAACTTAATTCAGCCATAGCAAGTCCAAGAGCTTTCAACGAAAACTTTCATTCCCACTGAGGTTCTGAAGCACATCTTCCCGGGACCACAGGCACCGGTTAGTTCTGTATTGACAAACACAGGCGCTAATTGATGTCATTCAGTCCCTTGAGTTTTGAATAGAGGGAAACCAAAGCCTGTTGACATTAAGTAAAGTAATAAAAGTGCATGTTAAAAACCTCAAGCAGTACAGAAGAGTAAATGCCTTCTTCTTATTCCCATACCATTTCTTCTCCTTAAAAAACTTTTAACAGCTTAAGTTTTCTTTTTTCCAAATGGGGCTAAATTACACCTTGCTTTTCTGCTTATACTATTTAGAAGTCAGGTTTATTGAGGCGTAAGTTACATATGGTAACATTTACCTTTTTTTAGGTGTACAGTTCTATGAATTTTGACAAATATATACACCATAATCAAGATATATAACATTTCAGTCCCTCCAGAAAGTTCCTTCTCACTGCTTCATTTTTGAAACCACCACCATAATCAAGATATAAAACACTTCTGTCACTCCAGATTCCGTTTCAGCTTCAGTTTTAACAGCCATATGGTTCAATTATATGGATTTATCTTAATTTTTCTAAATATCCCCTCATTGATTTATATTTAGGTTGTTTCCAGTTTTACAATTCAAACACGGTGTAATAAATACCTTTGTATATAAATCTTGGTGTGCTTTTACAGCTACAAACATAGGGTAAATTCCTAGCAGAGGGATTACAGAATTAAAGGTTGTGAGCACTTAACATTTTGATAGGGCCAAAAGCCTCCCTGCAAAGTCGTACTGATTTACTTTCCAACCAGTTATGTGTAAGAGTGTCTGTAACTTACTTACACTGGGTGTCACCGAAATTAATTTTTGGTAATTTGATGGATAAGACATTACCTAGCTAAGTAACTTGCATTTTTTTCTCATTTTAAAAACATATCAGAAAGTTCACACACACACACAAAAATCTAACCCATGTTATTTATGCTTAAAACCACAGTATAACATTAGAGGAAATGTGGATAGAAAAATTGTACCTTTGTTCTCACTATCCCAATATGTTTTTCATTTCCTGCTTATTCGTATCTACGTTTTTGCAAATATATGTGTACGTTTTTATAGTCATTCTCATAGCATATGCACAGGTTGTGCCTGTGTTGTTTGCTTGTAAAAGTTCCCTTTATTTCATGAGCATGTTTTTCTTTGTTCCCAGAATCTTCATTGTAGTAGTTGTATGTTTCTTTTGTTTTGGGACTGTGGCACAGTTCATTTAGTCATTCCACTTCTAAAATTTTTTATACTTTTTAACTGTTATGAACAAGGCTTCAAATACCATATTTTAAAAATAAAAGTTTTTAAAAATCCTTGAAAATTATTTTCTTAGGATAGATTTCTATCAGTCTGATTCTTCTGGATCTAAATGTATCATATTGACATGAGAGGGTAGAATTTTATCATTTGAAATAGTTTTTGTCACTTCATTGGGAATTCAGTAACTTTTTTCCCTGGAGAAGGAAGCAGTTGCATATCAATTTGCTTCTATGCCAGCTTAATCTGTTTATTCTTTTTCATGAAAAATTACGAAAATGACATATGCTGCTTGTAAAGATTTCATACAGGTAATCAATCTGTTATCTAGTAAATAAAATTTTTTAATTGAATTTTTTTCTCAATAGATCATTTCATGTGTTTCAATATTTTAAAATTACCAAATAATATACAGTGAACTCTCCTTACCCTTGTTCCCAGGGTACAAGGGTACCAGTTCCCCTTCTTGGTGGCAGTCAATATTATCAGATTCTTTCATATTCTTTCAGACATATTTTATGCATTTTTAAGCAAATGTATTGTGTGCTCTGTGTATGTTTGTGTGTCTCTCTCTTTTTAAGCCACAAATGTTAGCAAGCTGCACATACTTTTTTGTACATATTTTCTTAGATTATTTTATTTGTATTTAATTTTTTTAAAGTAGATAATACATGTACATTTTTCAAAAGTAAAATAATGTAAAGGCTTGAATAGTTCCCCTTCTATTTCAGTACCCTGTCTGCAGTGTACCGTCCTTTGGTGAGTCTTTATGCATAGAGAAACAAATAGGAAGGTACATATTTTTGTTTTCCTTCTGTAACTCTCAAAGTAACCTTTCACATGTAATCAGGCAGTATAGAACAGGCATTAAGAGCAGTGGCTCGGGGGCCGGTTCCCTGCATTCAGGTGTCTGCTCTGCCACATATCATCTGTATAATCGTGGGCAACTTTTTTAACCTTTCTGTGCTTTGTAATCATATGTAAGATGATGACTCAGTATACATTCTTTGCTTAGAATAGTATCATACATAAGGAGTATATGTGTTTGCTAGTAGTAGTATTTTTATTATTAGGGACAGGGACCAATAAAATAACATCCAAGAATCAGTTCCAATCAGTTTGATGTATATTAGTGATATATATGGATATGGGTAAATTCATTTAACAGAAAGGGATGGATGGGATTTTTCACTTGTTTGAATTCTACTTAAATAGTTTAGAAAACTTCCGAAAACAAAAGTGAAGCTGCTAAAATACATTTTGTTGTTCCTTTCTTATGGGTTGATAGTTTTCTTGTTCTTGCATATACTTCTTTAAACTAAGCTCAACTTTCATTATGTAATAAAAGTGTCCCGGAGAAGGTGAGGGTCGAGGTGGCAGCTAAGAATATGAACATTTTTGCATAGTGCATCACATTTTAAAAATACTTTCTCACGCACTTTGTACTCAAATTTGGTAAAAATACATACATATCTATACATAATATTTAATTTCAGGTGATAGTGGCCCATAAAGTTTTAAAATTCCCTGGCCATATCTTTTAAGGATAAAAGGGTTAATAACATTAAAAGTTCTTAAGGCAAGCAAGGGGCTGGGGGACTGAATTATATTTCTGTCCAATTTTTCCATCCTCAGTTCTTAATAAAAAATTAAGGCAACAACGAGACCTCTTTCCCCTTTCCCACCTTCAGATCCTAGTTACAAAATAATATATATTTATTGTAGGAAATATAAAAACAGAAGACACACAGAGAAATAAGAATCACCTTAAAATTGCTATCCAGCTTAATATTATAACAGCTTGGTGTCTAGACTTCCTGCCTTTTTTTCTCTATATAGATGTGCACACACAGTCACTCGTTATTAATTTGTTTGCCTCTACAGTGATGGCATCAGGAATGCTATACACACTGGTGTTTGTTTTAATAAACTTAGTATCATGAACATTTTAATCATGCCATTAAATTATCTATAGAATCGTTTATAATAGGTGCATCATATTCCATTGAGCACATACGCCATGCTGAAATTTATTCTGTAGTATATTTCCTATTCAAGAGCATTTAAAAATAAACTGTATCTGTCAACATCGTTATATGCCAATCTTTTTGGACACCCATTGTATCCTGATGATCAATTCTGAGACGTGGAGTTACTGGGTTGCAGGATATGTACTTTTTCCATGCTTTTAATACACGTTGCCAGACTTCTCCAGAGAGTTGGTATCTCCCGAGCACCAGCACTGGGATGAGCTTTAGATAAGTCCTTGCCTACTTGAGATGCGAATTTCCCTTCTGCGTGGTGCACGTTCACTCTCCAGCGCCTCTAGAACCATCTCTTTCTTCCTACTTCTCTATTTTTCTATTCTTCTGTATCCTTCCTGCTTCCCACCTCATACTCCATAGAAGCTGGATTTGATCCTGGTTAGAGAAGGAGCTGTTTCAAATGCTGTTTACCTCCTTCTTCACCTGCTTCATAGTGCGTTTGCTATGTAAAATACTCTTGAGGCTCTTTTTGTACAGCAGCAAGTGTTCAAAAATCATGCTCATTTTTTTCAGTTTTGTAAATTCTGATTTTCACTTTAGTAATTTTTAGTAACGGTTAATCTGTTGCGTTTGTGAAGCAACCTCATGCTCTCGCACAGTGGTTAAGAGAACTATCTCTATTCCTACAGACAGGGTTCAGATTCCAGCTCCTGTTATTGTTGACTAGCTTCTCTCAGGATTTTGAGAGGATTTAAAGAGGTGATGCTTATAAGTGCTCGATACACTGCCTATCATATAGTGAGCACTCGATACGCGAGCTTTTATTGTCATCTCATCTGACATACGTGTGAGTGAAGCAGGGATTATTTTTCCCATTCTGCATTTCAGTAAATGGGATCAGAAAGATGGAACACTTTTCCTATTGTCACATCTAGAAAGTGGTGGTGTCTGAATCTGAATTTAGGACTTTTGATCTATAGGGACTACTTCAAAGCAGGAAAGCTAAAGTGAATGACAAGCATTGTTTCTAATAATTAGGACAATACATAGAAGATCATGAAAAGTTTGCAAAGCTTTATATACAGGGGCTTCCAGAAATCTTGACCGGCCTACCAGCAAGTCAGTGAGAAGGTGAGCTTAGTTCCAGGAGAAGAGGAATGGTCCCTGTGCGTTGTGGCATAGGAGGAGGGGTTGCTGTACCTGAAAGTCTTCCAGACACAAAGACCAAAGAGAATTTTTTTTGAAAGTTTAAGAGGACTGAGTACTAGGATCGAAACATTTAATAGGTTTCTCTACTTTGGTTTAAATTAGAATGGAGTCCTGTTTTAAATATCTATGCTGATTAGGTTTTTATCTTAACTTGTTTCCGACAGGGCACGGTGCTGATGTGAAGTGTGTAGACTGGCATCCAACAAAAGGGTTAGTTGTTTCAGGAAGTAAAGATAGTCAACAGCCAATCAAGTTCTGGGATCCCAAGACTGGGCAGAGTCTTGCAACACTGTAAGTGATAGGAACCCCACCTTGGTCCCTAAACCAAGGGGAGCAAAGCTGCCTGTATTCTTTAACTTTTAGCTTTTTTTTCCTCTCATGTATTCCTGAAAAAGTAGTGTAGACAACAGATGGACTTATCCCTAGAGGCTTCTTATTTATTAAATATGATTTCTCTCTAAATTCCTAATAAAATAAGGCTTGATGTTTGTTCTGCCACATACATCTAAATTTAATTTGGGAATCATGGGGGTGGGGGATGTGGTTATCACTACCGTTCTAGCTTGCTGTTTCCTCATCGTAATATATTTTGGCACTGTATGGAATTGATATGTGTGCTTTTTGTTTTTTTGTTTTTTTTTTTAACTTTTGGCCGCGCGGCACGTGGGATCGTATTCCCCGACCAGGGATCAAACCCGCGCCCCCTGCCTTGGAAGCGCGGAGTCTTAACCACTGTACCACCAGGGAAGTTCCGACGTGTGTGCCATTTGTTAGACACAGCCCAGCTTTCTCCATCTCACTACATCTATTTATAGAGAAATTTTCCCTTCATATTTGAATCAGTTCTCATTTTTTGTCTGAGGTATTTAGTTATGATGCAGCCACATCATAAAAAATTTTCTCTTTGAATTATCTGTAAACATTCACAGTTCTATGAATATGTTGTTAACGTTTTTTTGACTAAGCAGCTGTGTCCTGGTCCCTCTGCTTGGGAACTGAGCCATACCCAGAGTGAGCTGGTTGGAGCCAGGCTGCCTTGTTGCGCAAGTCCAGTGGCCACAGCCAAGCAGAACGCCTTGTGAAGGGTGCTCCTCGGACATGTGCCTTGTGCAGGCCTCAGCGGTTGCAGGGCCTTTAGTTCAAATCAACCCTCAGACTATCTTGTGTCCTTCTTAGAAATGCTTTGACTTAATGAGAGCAGCTTCATTGAATTTTTAAATTTTAATGAGCTTTATCGAATATTAACTTATGTGTTCAGGTGCTTCCCCTGCTTCACAGATACACTTTTCTATCCAGTTGAAGTTCTACTATTTTAACTAGTTAATGAAAGCTGTGCTTAGATAATGGACATTATTTCTTTCTGTCTTTGACCTGTTTCTTTCACGTGTACTTTTAACCATGGTCCTATAATGTTACGTGCTTTATTACTTCTAGGCCAAACTTCTTGCCATCTTGACTGCCATGTGCTTTTCAAGAAAAATGGCCATTATATTGATTTATACTTGTTTTGAATTCTGACAGATTATTTTCTTGGTACTTTGTTTGTAGTCATGCCCATAAAAACACAGTAATGGAAGTGAAATTAAATCTCAACGGTAACTGGCTACTCACAGCATCACGTGACCACCTCTGTAAACTTTTCGACATCCGAAACCTGAAAGAAGAGCTTCAAGTCTTCCGAGGTCATAAGAAAGAAGCTACAGGTCAGCGGCTATGATATGCTTCTCATTTTGACTATTACCTGTAGTGTTCCGAGATCCTAATAGTTTTGTCCTTCTCCGTGTTTTTGTTTACAGCTGTGGCCTGGCATCCTGTTCATGAAGGCCTTTTTGCCAGTGGAGGGTCTGATGGCTCTTTGTTATTCTGGCATGTCGGGTATGTGGCACTTACTATGTAAAGAAGTTGTAAATTTTATGAAGAGAGCACCTGAACTTGAAAAAAATGATAGTGTTTTGTATTTTTTCTGAGTGTTCATATGTCCTGTATCTGTAAACCCAGTTTGGGATAGAAAACTTAGCATCTCTCTTTTTGGCTATGGAAGTCATGAAGGGAGAGTATGACCCAACTTCCTTGTTTCTTGTGGTGTGGTCATTTCTGAAGCATTTCCCCTCTGAGGTACTCTCTGGATAAAAGACTATATTACTGATGACAAATCAGTACCTCTGAAACATGTGGAATTGACCAGATTCAAAGTAACAGACTTTGGTAGCTTTGTGTTGCACTAAAAGAAAATGTCTTTTTTGGTGGGGGAGGGGTTGGGTAACTTTTGTGAAAAAGACTACTTTCTGTGGTGCCATTACAGGGTAGAGAAAGAAGTGGGTGGGATGGAGATGGCCCATGAAGGAATGATTTGGAGTCTGGCTTGGCATCCTCTTGGACATATTCTCTGCTCAGGCTCAAATGACCATACTAGGTAAGCTTTATGTCAAAAATAACAAGGAATTACTGTATTTATGGAGCAGCAGGAGATAAATGTATATTTTATTCATATAGGAATGTATTAATTTGTTTTCTAACTTACTCTTAAGGACATGTTTGTCGTGGTTTATAAATACATATATTACAAGGAGATTGGGTAATGAATATGACTTTGTTATTTGAATTTTGTTTTGCCTTCTAATTTAAAAAATATCTTTCTACATTAAAAATGTTTAGAATAAGGTATTGTAAAACTTTGTTGTTTTTGCCAGAGGACTGCTAAGTACTGTTAAGTGCCCAGAAATACACCGAAACCATGCTCCTCTCCTCCCCCTCCAAATACTTTTATTTTGACAGCAAATTTTGGACCCGAAACCGGCCAGGTGATAAAATGCGAGATCGATACAATCTAAACCTGTTGCCTGGAATGTCTGAAGATGGAGTGGAGTACGGTGAGGTTCCTGCATGTTTATCCGGCTTTGAAATCTGATATTCTGTTATAAAAGTGTTAGGTGTTGAGAAGATTTTGCAAAACGAATTTTAGTTTTATAGTTTATGGATTTATAAATCGCCAGCAATAATTTTCATTTTTATAAAGTGTTAATTTTATTGGCGTGATACATTTATAAAATCTCTGTTGACAATGGCTGTATTCCTATGTATAGATGACCTTGAACCTAATAGCCTGGCAGTAATTCCAGGGATGGGAATACCAGAACAACTAAAATTAGCTATGGAACAAGAACAGATGGGTAAGAGAAGTTGTACCTATAAATTTTACTTTTTCTGTAATTTTACCTATTTCTTATGATATTAAATTATGTTGAAAATGCCAAAATGATGTATGTTGAGAATTGTTGATAAAAGTGATGTAAACTGCATGATATTTAGAATCTGTTCTTCCAAAAATGTGTTCATTGATGAAGTGACCACTTTCTTTTATTTCCTTGGCTAACTCCTTCTCTTTATGGTTTCAGGGAAAGATGAATCAAACGAAATTGAAATGACAATTCCAGGTTTAGATTGGGGAATGGAGGAGGTGATGCAAAAGGATCAGAAAAAAGTACCTCAGAAGAAAGTTCCTTATGCAAAACCTATTCCTGCTCAGTTTCAGCAGGTGAGTAACTAGAAGTGAGCCCCTGCCCACTTGGTGGGAGACTCTGCTTGGTAAGTCTAACTGAAGTGCAGAAATAGGTTTCTCTTGGATTATCTCATCTGTTGAAGGTATTTCTGTACTACAGATACTTTTTGAGCATTCTTCACATATTTCAGGCATTATTAGACATAGTTCCCATCTGTTGCTTTGCAGTGAGTCCTGAGTTTGTCATGAATCTTCTCTAGGTCTTCTTTTATTCTCACCTCCTTGTTATCATTCCAAGCTATCAGAAGAAGGAAAAAAGAGACATGGAGCAGGGAGAGTATGTTGACCCTCTTCAACATATTCTGTCTGTCTTCCACTTTGTTCCCTCAACAGAGAGTACACGTGTCCTTTTGAAGAGGCAGGCAGGTGTTGCATCTTAATAACGTGAGATCTTGCAGCTTTTATCAGCTTAACAATTTCTACCTAGTGATGTGCTTGCCTGACTCCATTCCTGTGTCACTAAGAATTAGTATTAGAAATAAAGATAGTTTACCAGCTGAGCCGACTTGTATTCGCCAGATTGGAATGAGCCAGCGACATTATAGAATGGCTTTCTCATTCTGTCATTGTAATTTACACACTTAGAGTATACTTTAATATTCTCTTCTTTCCCAAGGCTTGGATGCAAAATAAAGTTCCAATTCCTGCTCCAAATGAGGTATTGAATGACAGAAAAGAAGACATTAAATTGGAAGAGAAGAAAAAAACACAAGCAGAAATCGAACAAGAGATGGCCACATTACAGTATACTAACCCACAGCTTCTGGAGGTGTGTGACGCTCTTTTGGGGGATTCGAGATGATCTAAGAAAGTAGTGATTAACGTTTTTTTTATTGATATGCTCTTAAGGAGAAGGGAAGGGACTCTCAGATGGGTCTGATGAGCAATATCATTTCTTATTGCTGCATTAGGAAGCTAGTTTCTAAAAGAATCCTGTTTCTTAGACTTTTAAAACCAGATCAGTCAAGCAGCAAGTAGAACTAAGTTGAATATACGTTTTTTAATAGACAAGATAAAACCAACATAGTTTTAATTTGGATTCACTTACTTATCCATGGATAAAAAATTTTTTTCTGTCAGCTCTAGAGCAGGTGGTTTGTTCTTATTTTCCCTACCTTTGGCAGCTACCAAGAATGATAAAACACTAGTAAATTGTTGGGCTTTCCCTGATCAAGATGGATATAAATAGTCCTGACTGCTGTTTCCCAGCACCTAAAAAGAAGCATTCTAGAGTCTGGAAGCCTGAGTACCTTCAGAACATCTGAATATCATATGGACTCTAGAGGTCAATCAATACCTTATGTTTGTTTTGAGGCTCCCCTAACGAAATAAGTGATAGCAATATTGTCATCTTTAAGGGCTCTGGCATTTTTATCAGCATGCTTTTTCTTCCTTTCTTTCCAGCAACTTAAAATTGAAAGACTTGCACAGAAACAGGCTGAGCAAATTCAGCCTCCTCCTTCATCTGGCACCCCTCTCCTGGGACCCCAGCCCTTTCCAGGACAAGGTCCAATGTCTCAGATCCCTCAAGGTTTTCAACAGCCTCATCCATCTCAGCAGATGCCAATGAACATGGCTCAAATGGGGCCTCCAGGTCCACAGGGACAGTTTAGACCCCCTGGACCCCAAGGACAAATGGGACCACAAGGTCCTCCACTGCATCAGGGAGGTGGGGGGCCACAAGGATTCATGGGACCACAAGGGCCCCAGGGCCCACCCCAGGGGTTGCCGAGGCCTCAGGACATGCATGGGCCCCAAGGAATGCAAAGGCATCCTGGACCTCATGGCCCTTTGGGACCTCAAGGACCACCTGGACCACAGGGCAGTTCTGGTCCTCAAGGCCATATGGGTCCTCAGGGCCCACCTGGCCCACAAGGTCACATAGGCCCCCAAGGCCCACCTGGTCCCCAGGGTCACTTGGGCCCTCAGGGACCTGGTACTCAAGGTATGCAGGGACCACCTGGTCCCAGAGGAATGCAAGGACCTCCCCATCCTCATGGGATGCAAGGTGGGCCAGGGTCTCAAGGGATCCAAGGTCCTGTGTCTCAGGGACCTCTGATGGGATTGAATCCAAGAGGAATGCAGGGTCCTCCAGGCCCCCGAGAGAACCAGGGTCCTGCTCCCCAAGGGATGATGCTGGGCCACCCGCCTCAGGAGATGCGAGGACCTCATCCTCCAAGTGGACTGCTGGGACATGGCCCTCAGGAGATGCGAGGCCTGCAGGGGCCTCCGCCCCAAGGATCAATGCTGGGCCCTCCCCAGGAATTGCGAGGGCCTCCAGGCTCACAAGGTCAGCAGGGGCCGCCCCAGGGCTCTTTGGGACCTCCACCCCAGGGTGGCATGCAAGGGCCCCCTGGACCTCAGGGACAGCAGAACCCGGCAAGAGGGCCACATCCATCTCAAGGGCCAATACCATTCCAGCAGCAGAAAACAGCTCTGCTAGGTGATGGGCCCCGGGCCCCCTTCAACCAGGTATTATTTCTTTCCAACTTGTAGGCATTACACTTTGGGGAAATACACTCTGCACTGAGGTGGCACTTCCAAATGCTGAGAAAGGCAGTCACAGCTGGTATAGATATCTCTCAAGTAGCTGGCTCAAGGTGGCTTGAGAATAGCATCATGGCTGAAGAAAGAAATTAAGTACTTAAAGTAATTAAGTAGACACCAAATACATTGCAATATGAATCTTTACTTCTCAACTTATGTTTTTTTAATAGAGGTTCTTCCAGAAAAGATGAACTCCCTGTTGAATACAGTTCATAATTGTCCCAGGGCTCCAAAAGAGCTGTGGCCCTGAGGAGGGTGAGGAGGGAGCATGGGTGGCTCTGATCCTGTCCTGCTCCGTTTTCTGGGCTGTTGCCTTCGTAGGCTGGTGTTTCATGGGCTTGCCAGACAACTGAGCCACCTCCTATCTGCCTGCCGGCTCTACTTTTAAGATAGTGCGGGCTGTTTAACTCATGAGTATACTGTAGACTATGATCTCACTATTTTCATTTCAGTGAATGCTTTTAGAGATCTCTTGAGTCCAGAATTGTGCATTTTCAAATGGTGACCCTTTGGATGAAGTTCCGTTCAAGTTGGTTTTTTTAGCTCACATCTAAAAGTATTTACAGGAGGGAGTATTTCTGTAGAAATTTTCTTGGCCCTTTTTAGAGGATTCTGTTACTGTCAGCCAAGTTTTTTTACCCATTCTCTGAGCTGTGCTTGAGAGGTGGTATGATGAGAGTTCAGTTTGCTTGGGCTGAATTACAGAAGACTGCATGGGCGTGAGTGGATTGAACACTGTTTGGCTCTGTGGTGTTTACCTTTTTCTGAATTTCATAGTCTGAAAGCATTATTTGGGTATGAACAACTGGGTTTGTGTCCTTGAAGTCAGTCGTGGACCAAAAGTAAGTGAGCGACTGAGAGCGCTGGTGTTGCAAGGCTCTCGATTCCTGTGGAAGAGGGCCTGCTGTGGATGCTGTGTGTAGAACACGCAACACCTCCGAGGGCCTGTAATGGGAAGGTGGCCGTTGGATTCACTGAATTGAAATAACTAGATTATCTGTTCCTCTTCAGCACATCTTCCAGAACTTAAAAATGTCATACCAATGAAGAGTCTGATGGCATCTGAGTTTATTTCCAGAGCTTCTTGGGCACTTTTCAGAATTTAGGATGTTTAATAAATCTAGGTTTACCATCCAGAACTGTCCTAAGACTTAAAAGTAATATATGTTTTATTAATACAGAGTACGTTTGTGTGTGTTTATAATAGTTACCTACCTAACCTTATGTTAGTGAATGAACAGTTTTCATTTTGGAGGATAAAAACATAATGAACTTTAGCTATCACCTTGTGACTGAAATTATATAAATGTGTCATATTCCAGAGGACAGGTCTGTTGGGGACAATTTAATAAGTTTTTATTGTGTCATATAGTAAAAGATTTTATACATGAAAAGCAAAATGGCTCTAAAAATTTAATTGACCTATAGAAATATTGGTGGCATGAGAATGGAGGATTAATATATTATAGGGCATTTCACATCTCAGAAGTTGTCTGATAAAAAGCTTTGCTTGTATTTTTCTTTTTTTTGCTTATATTTCTTACACTGATATCTGACTTTCTTCACTTTGACCAGGTCAGCTATTTATTCATTCATTTATTTATTTATTTATTTATTTATATATTATTTTTGGCTGCCTTGGGTCTTCGTTGCTGTGCACAGGCTTTCTCTAGCTGCAGTGAGCGGGGGCTACTCCTTGTTGCAGTGTGCGGGCTTCTCATTGAGGTGGCTTCTCTTGTTGCGGAGCACGGGCTCTAGGCGCGCGGGCTTCAGTAGTTGTGGCACGCGGGCTCGGTAGTTGTGGCTCGCGGTCTCTAGAGCGCAGGCTTAGCAGTTGTGGTGAGGGCTTAGCTGCTCCGCGGCATGTGGGATCTTCCCAGACCAGGGCTCGACCCCGTGTCCCCTGCATTGGCAGGCAGATTCTTAAACACTGAGCCACCAGGGAAGTCCCCCAGGTCAGTTATTTAAACCAGTTGTTTTAATTGGTTAAATTTAATGGAATTGCCTTCAGGTGTTACAGTAATAGCATGAAAGATGTTGATAAGAGCTGCCCTTGAGTAAAAGGGACAAGAAACAAAGGAATATGGAAATTACTGGTATTGAGTTAATGACGGCAATTTATAACTGCAGTGCTGTAAATGAGTCCGATCAACGCTGCTCTTTCTTGTAGCTAGTTTGGAATGTGAAAGCACTTTTGCTGTTGATGGTTTTGAAACTCTGCTATTCTCATGGTAGGTCCAGTCACTAAATGCATTTTTTATATGAAGGAATGACTAGATATATATTTGATTATTTGTTTGTTTGTCAGGAGACCAGATCCAAGGTCACTGGGCAGTGTGGGGAATCTGAATTTAGACACGGCTAGGTAAAAATACAGAATATTAGGACTGGGGACAAGCTGGGGTTGCAGAGCAGCAGGTTTGCGTCAGACAGAAGCTGCAAGAGCCCACGAACCCACGTCCCGGGTAACGTAGCTGGGAAAGAGCAGTGGGCGCTGAGCACGGGGGAGTGAGACGGTAGAGGTTAGGGAGTGAAAGGAGAAAGCAGTGTGTGAACGAACACCTTGCTCATCAGGAACCCCTTTCTTATTCTCTTGCTCCCCGCCTTTTAAACCTGCCCATAACCTCTTGAGAGGATGGATATTTTCTATAGCTGGAAAGGGGTCATGGATGCGAGAGCAGAGTTTACCTGTCCTGGCGGGTTTCCAGGTCTTTACTTTTGCTAGAAGTTCCGCCTTTGTGCAGAGTGTTGTTGTTTTATGTTATGATTTCTGATTTTCCACTGAGGTTCTTGCTTGGCATTACAAGTAAAGATCTAGCTTTAAATAAAACTTACCAGCAGGTTTAAAATATAAGTGTTTCCTTTTATTATGGTCAGAGAAGTATCTCCTTTCCCCCAATTTAATGACAATTTTGCTATAATGTCACTAGGTATATATTTACTCGTGGAAGTTTTGGGGCAATCTAGTGTTTTTAGCTTGTCACATTATGATACAATTGCTGTTCATGAAGCACAAGCCTTTGATTTCACACCCCCGCTTTAAAAACATCTTTTCAGGAAGGACAGAACGCAGGCCCCCCACCCCTGATACCAGGCCTAGGGCAGCAGGGAGCACAAGGTCGCCTCCCCCCTCTTAACCCTGGACAAGGACCTGGCCCTCACAAAGGTAAATATCTGCTTGGCTGAATATGAGGTCATCTTCTATCTCCTTTGGGTAAATCTTACAATGGTTTTACTGGTAAGTAATTGATAGAATGGTCATTGGAACCTCTAGGGAAACTAAGAGCCTAGTTACCTCAGGTCATAGCTTTGTCTTATGTCGTTTTCGTAGACTCGCTTTAGTTATAGCCCAGATCCTGCCCAGAGGAAGCAGCTCCTCGCCACCACAAGTGGGCGGTGAGACCCCTGGACAGCCACCAAGAGCAGGGCCTGAGCCACAGGCCGGCCTTGTCTGTCTCCTGGGAGTGGGAGTGGTTCCTGTGCTAACAGAACGCAAGCGTATGTTTTTAGCCTCCCAGAGAGCTGAACTGTCTCAGTTTAAATTTTTGATGGGATAAAGAATTCAGAGATTTTGACGGTGTTTTTAATATCACCCCCTCCTCCCCTCAAGTTGTGTCATATATTGCATTCTTTAGCTGGTTACATTGTTCTGTACCCTTTGAAAAGAAGAAAGCCATGTACCAGTGTGTTGTGCCTCAGGTTGTTGATAGTATGACAAGCACAGAGGTGAGACTTGTCAGTGTTGAGATATGAGGCTCTGTGGAAGTTGAGTCACCCCTGAGGGTTGGAAGGGGGCACGCGCAGGAGCCGCAGTCCCTGCTCTGCCGAGGTGTTCAGCTCTCACACGCGCAGGAGGAGCTGGAGCAGGCGTGTGGTGAGTGGGCAGCTACTGGGTGGAGAGTTACAGGGCGGGACTGGGAGGGAGTGTGGATGGATGGATGGAGTTGTACGTTCAGTGCGCCTTTTCCCCGGGGGAGCAAGCCAGAGAATCATGAGCGTTGTGGAGACGTCACTACAAAGAACTAGACCCCTTTTCATTTTTAATTGGCTAAGCCCACAGCACCTTGTGGTACATGTTAGGTTTCTTGCCCCCATTTGATCAGACTAAGAAAAGTCCTTGTCAGCATTTTCAGCCCTCGGACTTTGGGAATTTAAAGCTTAGTCCTGAATTTACATGAGTTACTAGAGGTAGGAAAGGGAGAGGTAAAGGAATTAGGAGAATGTTTATTTTAGTCTCATCGTATGGAAGTGGTGGCCAACAGGGAAAAAGAAAGAAAGCGTCAAGAACCAATCTCTTGATTTGGGGACCCTAAGAAAAGAAGTCTGTTTCCCACAAGGTACAGCCATCAGCAAACCGAGAGCCTGCCTCTCTCCCTCTCCCCAACCTTGTATCTGTCTCCACCTACTTCCCTCTCCTCCTTGCTCTTCCCCTTTTCTCTTCACCATCCCCCCCCCCCCTTCCTCCTTTCTCCTCCCAGGGACCAAAGGGAGAAGGGAGAGCCGAGAAACTGGCCCTGCCATCCTTACTGGATTAACCAATGCCGCCGCCCGTCACCGGGGGCCACATCCCTTCTAATTTGTAGTGGTGGGTTTCTTTCTTTGGAGGAGCCAGGGTACTTTTAAGCAGATAGAGGTAATGGGAGGATTATTATTCATAGGTAAGTTCGAATGGAATGTGTTCAGCTTCCTCAGGTCAAAGGTCTGCTGTGTCTGAGGTCACACAAAGTCCAAGCCACATGAAGTCAGAGAAGGAGCCATCAGCGGCAGGATCACACTGAGAAGTGAGGGGCTGTTTACCAGGAGGAAAGAAGCCTGGGGTATTTGAACAAAGAGGCAACTTCGAAGGCGCTTTCCTCAGCATGGAGAGGACTGGTTTAATGGAAGGAAAGAAGGGAAGGTAGAGGGGACAGAGAAAGCTTAAAAGAAGAGAGAGTCCTTCTAGTGGTGTATTTTTATACTAAGAGTTCCAAGTTTTTTAAACATGTTGAATGGTGAGGAGGAATTGAAATGAGAAATGAGTAAAAATGAGAGAGGAAGGATGTTAGAAGGGTAAAGATTATGGCCGACTGTGCTGTAAGGAAAGGAAGTTCGTCTTGATTGCCAGGGAAAAGCAGTAAAAGGCATGAGCTGGGCAAGTGGAGGAATTTCATTTTTAAAAGTTAGTTGTTTTAGAAGCAAGAGTGTCCCTTTGCTGTCTACTTTAAAAAAAATATTTGATTTAAATTGTATGTTGACAGAAAATAGGTGTACATTTACAATGGCTGCAATAATCATTCAGTAGCCAGGAAAACAAATCCCTTCAAAGTAAACTAAGTGTAATTGGCCGCTTTCCATTTTTATTCAGTACTCTGAATATATTACATATATTAAAATATTTTAAAAAAATCTTTAGTGGGTTTCCAAACTCTTATCTGCAAAGAATGGTGATGATATTATAGACGAGGGATATCATTCACAGAAAGGGACAGAAAAAGTGTTTATATAAACCCTGAAACTGAAGTACAGCAAGGCTGTTTGGTCACCAAGCTGTTATTAGAGAGGCCCATGCTCCCATGTACCTTACAGAGGATTTTGTTAAGAATCAAAGTATGAGTTAACAAATCAAGTTAAATGAACTAGGAGTTAAAGGAGAGACATCATGGCAGTGTAGGCCTGTGGCCCTGTGGTGAGCCTGCGGGCTTTTACAAATGCAGAGGTGAATTCCTTGTACTTGGCTTCCCGACTTTCAGCATGAATTTTCCCTGTTGCCTTCTCCCTGGGTATGGGGAGTGGGCCCAACAAAAACACTGAAGGAATGGGGGCAGGAAGGGAAGCTCGTTCTTATGCCTGTGAGGCTCTCTTGTGTTTTCTAAATGAATCTTCACATCAACTGAGTTGCTGATCTCATTTGAGATTAATAATTTGCCCTAGGTCGAGTTGCTTAGCTAATGAGTGATGAAATCTGCACCCCCAGAACCCTTGTTCTTTTCATCATATGATGCCTTAGGGACGTTTGTCTCCTAAGTATGCTGGGAACCAAAGAGGGAAAACATTCTCAATAAAAGAATGCATTCTGAAATTTTAAGATGCTGAAAATCAGATCTACGTTGGCAGGATTCCTGGAAGATAAGGTAAAAATCAGTTTTGTTTCCTTTAGGTGACTCACGTGGTCCTCCGAACCATCACATGGGCCCAATGTCAGAGAGACGGCACGAGCAGAGCAGCGGGCCCGAGCACGGTCCCGAGAGGGGTCCTTTCCGGGGCGGCCAGGACTGCAGGGGTCCCCCTGATAGGCGCGGCCCTCACCCCGACTTCCCCGATGACTTCAGCAGACCAGATGACTTCCACCCCGACAAGCGCTTTGGCCACCGGTTACGTGAATTTGAGGGGCGAGGAGGACCTTTACCGCAAGAAGAGAAGTGGAGGCGTGGGGGCCCTGGGCCTCCGTTTCCTCCTGATCACAGGGAGTTCAGTGAGGGGGATGGCCGGGGCGCGGCCCGGGGCCCTCCAGGGGCGTGGGAAGGCCGCAGACCTGGAGACGAACGCTTCCCCCGGGATCCTGAGGACCCACGGTTTCGAGGGCGCAGAGAAGAAAGGTGGGATGGATACTTCGTGGGTCCGTTTCTTCTTCCCTGGAGCTTTCCACCTGTTCTCTCCACAAAAGTCTCTTTCCTCTCTCACTTGGGGAGAGAGTACCCTCCCTCCTCTAGGTTTTGTGTTTAGACTTGAAAATATATATATGCCTTTAACATTTACGTGGTTCTTTTTTGTCTCTACAATTCAGAAATCTTTTTTCTTTCTGCTTATTTCTTGGTCCTTTTAAACAGGTAGGTGGGTCAGTGTACTGTAGAGTTTCTTGGATTTGAATAGAAATCTCCAGGTTCTCTTGGTTAGAATGACGAAATATGAGACAGATATCTAGATTGAGAATAAAGGAATTATTGAGTAGATAGTTTCTGTGTAATTGCCTAAAGATCTTAACAAAATCCAATTAAACTGGAAAATAATCTTGCTATTAAATTAGCTTGAGGTCAGGCTTGAACACTCAACTTGCTTGGGGTAACGAAAGGAATAGAAGTAGGGGGAAAAAAACAAGAATTAGTGAAATCTCAAGTGAGACTCAGAATAATCAATGAGATAATAATTGAGTATTTACCTTGTGCCAGATGCTACTTCATTTAACTGTTAGAGTGAGTTGTGAGACAGGTGCTCCCGTCAGCATTTACAGATACGGGATGACACGGAGAGTCAGAGCAGTTTCTTGACTTTGGAAGGCCCCACAGGTGGTAAATGGAAGAGCAGCGTCAGGCCTGGGCCGGCCGACTGCAGTGCCCGAGCTGTGCTGTCCAGCACTCCTGCCTTTCCTGCCTCAGTCCTCTCTCCTGTGTCTTTTCCCGTCACACTTCTCATGCCTGTCGCTTGCAGGTCATTGAGGTAAGGGTTGGCAATCTCCGTTCTCACGGTGTGTGTTAGAAAAGAGTGGCTGATGAAATGGCCAGGGAGGGTGAGCTAGAGGGGTTAAAGGAAGCAGCTGCCAGAGGGGAGTTTTTAATAAAAAGATTTAAGAGCTCTCTCAGTGACATCCAAGTGTTCACAAGTCTGCAGGAACCTCGTTTCCAGTGGCTTTGGCATCAACATAACTTTCATTGAGTTCCTGAATCTCTGCATCTTGTGCACAGTTTCAGATTTTACTGTGCTTCAGTTTGTCGTATTGCGTCTGTCAGTGACAGACCCACACCTAGACTCGTATGCTGTTTCCAGCTTGCGCTCCTCTTCAGGTGTGCCGAGCGTGTCCTGTCCACGTTGTGCGTGCTTTTTCCTTTGCCTGGAGCGCAGCCTCCCAGATGTTTGTGGCTCACTCCACTTAGGTCTCTCCTCCTGTTCCTTTATTTTGCCCTGCTTTATATTTCTGCATAGCACTTAGCACTGCCTGACATTAAGTGGTATACTTATTTCTGTATTACTTGTATCTCCCAGAAGCACGGTAGCTTCCTGAAGGCAGGTCCTCAGAAACTAGAGCAGTAGTGGTGATGCCCTGTAGGTGCTCAGTAACTGCTGAATAAATGAATCTGTTAAAGGGGGAGATGTATTTGACAGGGGTCAGTTCATTAGGAGGTGTGCTACTCAGCTTGGGCTGCCGTAACAAATACCACGGACTGGGGGGCTTAGACAACAGAAGTCAGTTTGCTCACAGTACTGGAGGCTGGAAGTCCCAGATCCAGGCCTAGCAATCTGCTCACAGTACTGGAGGCTGGAAGTCCCAGATCCAGGCCCAGCAGGGTGGGTTTCTGGTGAGGCTCCTCTTCCTGGCTTGCAGACAGCCACCGTCTCCCTCTGTCCTTGCATGACGGAAAGAGAGTGAGCAAGCTCTTGCTGGCATCTCTTCTTACAAGGGCGCTAAGCCCACCCTGGGGCCCCGCGCTCAGAACCTCATCTAACCTAAGTAGCTCTCAAAGGCCCGTTTCCAAAGTCACCTCGGGGGAGAGGGCTTCAACATACGGATTTGGTGGAGGGGACGCAAACGTTTAGTCCGTAACAGGAACTGTTTTCTAATGAAGGCACATGAGACTCCCCCTGTCCTTTTGTGGCTAGGGCAGTCGTATAGTGGCTGCCTGGACAAGAAAAGAGTCCTGCCGTGTTTGGGGAGTCTTCCCCGAATCTGTCTCAGGGCAGTAGTGCCCTCTGCTGATACTCTTCCTGCCCCACTTACCTCCCCGTGTCAGTTCCACGCTCACCTTAGGTGGTTATTTCAGCCAGCATCTGGGTCATACCCCCTTTGCTTGCAGGAGCATGGCTCATTAAGTTACCTCAGGACAAGAAGGGTATTAAAAAGGTAGCTAGTAGCTGGAACGGTGGAGTGAAAAAAGGAAAGCTCTTTTTACAGTAAAACACCAAGTTATAAATGGAGGAGGGGTGATAGAATTAGAAAACCACTTCTTTTTAAGCACCCAGTGTCATAATTGATCCAGGCAAGGATCATCAGTGGATGCTAAAAGCCACTGAGTCAAAAGATTTGTGGAGAATCAGGATATTCCCATGCTGCCAAAGTATCACCCTACAGATTACTTAATTGCAAAGGAGGAAATGTACCTTTGCAACAATGAAGTTTTGTTGCCATACCACTTTTGCATCATAAACAATGGGACAGACTGGCATCCCTGTGAAGGTATAAGACGTTTTGCGAGAAGTGTTTCACCTGGAATCTAATCATGAGGAAGCAATCACGTGAATTCAAATTGTGGAACGTTCTGTAAAACGATCCATTTCGAAGAATGGGTCCTTCAAAAATGTTGGGGCCTATCTCAGTAAAAATTAAAAAATAAATAAATAAATAAGTAAAGTCGAGGTCATGAAAGATAAAACACAGGAGGGGGACAGTTCTAGATTAAGGTAGACCAGAGACGTGACCACTAAATAATAAGTGTGTGATGATGACTGAAATCTATAAAGACAACTGTAAAAGGACGTTTTGAGGACAATTGGAGAAATTCAAGTTGGACTGTATATTAAATAATATTACATGTTATTTAGAGTGATAGTAGTGTTATTATGTAGGAGAAAGTCCTTGTTCTTAGAAGAAATTTACTGAAGGATTTAGGGGTGAAGCATCACGTCACAACTGGTTTTGAAATGGTTTAGAAAATGAATTTATAAATAGATGGATAGAGAAAAGACAAAGGCTCATGTGGCAGAATCTTAAGAACTGATTAATTAATCGCAGTGAAGGATGTATGGGCATTTGTTGCTCTATACTTCCATCTTTACTGTGTTAAGTTTGCAATTTTTCGAAATAAAATGTTGGAGTAAAATATAACTGAGTGGAAACTCAGGAAAAAGCAGAAGGCCTGGCCTGAGAGGAAGCCACGAGCAGGCAGTTCATGCAGATGGCCCAGGCCCTTTCCCCCTTCTGATCCTTTCTCGTTTCCATGGCATCTCTTGGGTGTTCACGCACCTTTCCTGCCGGCAGGCCCCTGTTCCTGCTTCCCCACAGGCTTCTGCTACAGCTCTGGCACCCCCTCATTAATGGTCCTGCTTCAGTAACACTGCTGGCTGACTTAGTTTCCCAGTTCCAGGATTTCTCAGAGGTGGTGAAATTGTCCACCAGCCCAGGCACCAGGTTGCCAGCTTGCCAGCGGGTGGGCTACCCATAAGCCAGAGGCCCTACCAGTACACCAGTCAGCTGTGGTCTGGGGCCATTGGTGAAGTTCATGGCCACCCGGCCTGCCCCTGAGTAGAGGTGGGCCGGGGCAGATGGCAGAGCAGATGCTCCAAAACAAGTTGGGTACAGTTAGCAGGCATGAATCTGTGCCCCCCTTTTTTCTGATTATATAAGTAATAGTCATTATAAAAACATAAATGGTAATATGAAAAGTATTTGGGAGGCAATGGTAAAGAGCCTGGGCTGGGTGTCAAGACTGGCTGAGTTCAAATCCCAACACTTACTGTGTGTCCTTAAGTAAATGACTTAACCTCTCTGAGCCCCAATGTACACATGGGTAGAATAGTAGTGTCAGTTTCTTTTTTTTTTTTTCTTTCCATTTTTTGGTGTGCTGCATGGCATGTGGGATCTTAGTTCCCTGACCAGGGATCGAACCCATGCCCCCTGCCATGGAAGCACGGAGTCTTAACCACTGGACTGCCAGGGAAGTAATAGTGTCAGTTTCATAAGGTGGTTGTGAGGATAAAATGAAATGAAATAATACATGTAAAGCACTTGGCATGATATAAGCACCTAAAAAATGCTCACTGCTATTATTCCTAAAAGCCTAAAACAAAGTTAAAATAACCCTACATTCTGGTACTTTTCCCTCTTGCCTGTTTTTACGTGCCATATTGGGATTGTAAAATGTGTACTTAAAAAAATACATACTTTTATTTTGTTTTTCTCCCATTTAACATTGTATCATATTTTCTCACATCATTATGCTTCTTTGAAACATGAACTGAGGACTACAAGGTGTTCCATTAGGTGGATATTCTGTTGTTTTTCCCTAACAGCTTCAGACGAGGAGCCCCCCCGAGACATGAGGGCCGTGCTCCCCCCAGAGGAAGGGATGGTTTCCCTGGTCCCGAAGACTTTGGACCAGAGGAGAATTTTGATGCTTCTGATGAAACAGCCCGAGGAAGAGATCTCAGAGGTCGAGGTCGGGGTACCCCACGAGGTGAGCTGAGAACCCCGGGTCTGGGAAGGACAGGGGTGGAGAGGTGGGTTGTTGTGGACACCCCTGAAATAGTCTGTGAGTGCGGCGTTGCTGTGTTCTATTGTGTAGGAGGAAGGAAGGGTTTACTTCCCACTCCTGATGAGTTCCCTCGCTTTGAAGGAGGTCGGAAACCAGACTCCTGGGATGGAAATAGAGAGCCAGGTAAGGCAGTAGAGCTGCTTGTGGCTTCGGGTCCCACAGTTCACAGAGTGTGGTCTGAGGACTCTCCCAGGGCTCCACTGGGTTCTCTCTCTCTTTTTTTTTTTTTAATTAATTTATTTATTTATGGCTGTGTTGGGTCTTCGTTTCTGTGCGAGGGCTTTCTCTAGTTGTGGCAAGCGGGGGCCACTCTTCATCGCGGTGCACGGGCCTCTCACTATCGCGGACTCTCTTGTTGCGGAGCACAGGCTCTAGACGCGCAGGGTCAGTAGTTGTGGCTCACGGGCCCAGTTGCTCCGCGGCATGTGGGATCTTCCCAGACCAGGGCTCGAACCCGTGTCCCCTGCATTGGCAGGCAGATTCTCAACCACTGCGCCACCAGGGAAGCCCCTGGGTTCTCTCTTTAGCGACTCACCTCTCCGTGGCAGGCTGGATTGTCTTCAACCCACACCTTCAACCCACAGTGTAGACTGAATGCAGGAGCAGATGGGAGAACCCAGCTTTCTCCTACTGAGCCAGATATTAAAGAGATTTGTCTAAATACCACTCTTTTCACTAAATTGTTTTGTTTTTGGAAAATATAGTTAAATGAACTAAAGTTTTCTCAGTCTTCATTTCTGACATGGCAAATGTAGTTAGAACTCTCATAAATGAATTCTCTTTGCGATCCTCAATAATTTTTAAGAGTGTAAAGACACTCTGAAACTAAAAAGTCTGAGAACCACTTTTCTGGTCCTTCCCTGCCTCCTCTTGTTTCAGGAGCTACGTTGATTTCTAATCTTGACCCTTTTTGTGTACTCATGACGTGACTAGGTATTCAGGAAATGTTTCTTGCATGAGTGAATATTGGTTTTCGGGTTGCCACTTATTCTTAGCAGTATAATTCCTGTCTGCTTTTAGTCACACTGTGCTTTAATAGAATGAGATGGTCAGACTCTTAGCCCTCTGGGTCTGTGTTTTCTGTATTAGGGCCAGGCCATGAACACTTCCGTGATGCTCCCCGCCCTGATCATCCCCCTCACGACGGGCATTCCCCAGCTAGCAGAGAGCGGTCCTCTTCTCTCCAAGGCATGGACATGGCATCCCTACCACCCCGAAAGCGCCCCTGGCATGATGGGCCAGGAACCTCTGAGCATAGAGAAATGGAAGCCCCAGGGGGTCCTTCTGAGGATCGAGGAGGCAAAGGTAAGTGAGGCCGGTGATTTCAGCTCAGGATCTACGGATGCCACAGCCCTGCCAAGAAGGCTGCAGGGGTCACGGGAAGCCTCATCTCCAGGCCAGCCCCATCCCAGTGTGTGCCTGTTCTGTCTGTCCCCGACTGGGGTACTGGGGGTCCTTTCTCCACTCTACCCTCCAGGGCTTCGACTGTGCAAAGGCACGTGCTCCCAGCTGCGGTACAGCCAGTGGGAGCTCTCGGTGGGTGACTGCAAGCTGAGCCTCTAGGCAGTTCTCCTCCCCTTGCTTCCAGGAATCTCTGGTTTGTTCGCATTTTCCACTCCAGCGCTCTTTCAGATTGCCCCGGTGCTTTCTCTGCTGATCTGTGAGACTCTTGCTCTAACTGGCAAATGTGCTCTCTGGTAGTGGCTGCTCTGATCCCTTGAAGGGTGTCCCCAGTGGCAGCAAGAATTTTCCTCTCTCAGGTTCTGTGGTTTTTTTTTTTAGTCTGAACCCAGGAGGAATTCGGCTTATGCCCAGAGTCACAAAGACTTTGGGGAGTATGGTCTGGAAAGGGTTTTCTTTTCAGGGGGGGCAGGAGTGAGATGGTGGTCCAGAAAAGCAGAGGCACAGCTTTCAGTGCTCTGAGGGCTGTGCTCATGTCCTCAGAACTCTGTTTTTTAAAAAAAAGAAGTGTTCCACTGTCTGTCATCATAGAGTAAAAGTTTGTACCAGGAGTTGTTAACAGTCTCTGATGGAAAAAAAAGTCACATGTAAAACCATTGTTTCGTTTCAGGCCGAGGGGGCCCCGGACCTTCTCAGAGAGTGCCAAAGTCCGGACGTTCCAGCTCCTTGGATGGAGATCACCATGATGGATACCACAGAGATGAACCTTTTGGGGGCCCTCCAGGCAGTGGTACCCCTTCTAGAGGGGGCCGGAGTGGCAGTAACTGGGGTAGAGGGAGTAACATGAACTCTGGCCCGCCAAGGCGAGGAGCTTCAAGGGGGGGTGGAAGGGGTCGGTAGAAGTTGGGGCTCAATACCCCTCGGCCTCTCTGGACAGTATTTAAGAACTTCTGTGGACTTTCCAAGAGAAACAAAAGGAAACCTGCACCGTGTAGCCCTGAACTCTTTCTGGAGCAGCCGAATCCCAGGAGCCCCTGATGTCGTCAAGGTGAAGAGACTGCTGCCAGAGCAGCTGGCTACCCAGAGTAGCTGGCCTTGTTTGGTCCCGTCCGCCCAAATTGCCCTAAATCCCACGTGGGCTTGGGAAGATGAGCGCTGGAATTTTTTGTTTTTTTTTTAAAGTGTCACAAGACATGGAACCTCCACAAATTTAAGTTCATGTCCAATTGGAAATTTGTTTCTATATGTACAGTTTGTCAGAGAAAAAGTTGTTTTTGTATGAATACAGAATGTGATTTACGCAAGAATTAACAGAAAACAACTCGTCGTCAAGTGCTTGCCTTAAGGAAACCCTTAGCTTCCATTGCATCCGGTCTGCTGAGGGGTGTACAATTATTGCTTATATTTGTGAGCATACTTGATGGGAATCTCTAAGTCATCTAAAGTCATCTGTGAACTTTTTGTTTTTAAACAAATTCTTATCTAGCCATTCTGTCACACTTATTTTTGTAGTAGAGTGAGAAATACTTCAAAACTATAACAAGGTTTGAAGTAGATTCAAAGCCTTATTATTAGTTAGATCTACTGTGGCAGATGGAAAATTATACACCGGAGGAAAAAAAAATCTGGATGTCCAAGTAGGGGTCTTCCTTGGCTGCATCTCCTAGTAATCACACCTTAGACTTGAATTGCCTTTTTCTGATGAGAGGAACTTGACATAAACCAGAAATCAACTACACATACCTTCTGAATACTGTAAATCATTTCACAAATTGTTCTAAGTTGAAAAGGAATGGATCAAAATATCTCTTAAAACAGTTTTGCAAAACTTAAATAATTTCTTCCTCTTCCACACTAGCTATGTGGAAACACCAATCTTTAAGGCAGAGGATTGTTCCAACTTAAAGCCAGGAAGTTCTCATCCACAACAAATTCCTTTAGTTTTAAATAAATGGAACATTTGGCCCAGTTTGAATTGAAAGCCAAAAGTTCAGTTTGAGATAACCCCAGCATACTTTGTATACTGACCGCTTACTTTGTTTTTATAAAAAGAAAGCTTTTATTATTCAAAGGACTGTCCTGTGGCCACCCTAACGTCTCATTACTTTGCCAGCTTCAGTTTGGCATAGGAGAAAAGTTTCCTTGACAGATTTAGTGGTGCTGGAAAGTGTCAGTAGTTGCTTAGGAAAGGGATACTGACACAGTTGGAGAGTATATAAAAAATTCCTAACTGATTCTCCATTAATTTAAAAAATGGTAAGTGCTAAGTTATCTCTGCAGATAAAATGTTGACCACACACACACTGCTTTTTTAGGGTGTTAGAACCTAGAGACTACAAGAGATTTTCTCTTTACTTCGCGATTTAAAACATCCTATTGATCAGCACTTTGCTCTAAACACATGTTTAGGAGACTCAGGATTGCTTTAGGTTTGAGGATATTCTTTATTTGCCCTCCACTGGCATAGCTTAAAAAGAAGTTGTAATCAAATTCTAAGAAGCTAAAAAGGGATCCAGAGAGCAAACCCATACAGAGATTTAGGCTCCTTTTTTCTGAGATTTATGTGGTAAGAACTTTATGGTAACATTCCAAGGCTTTAACTTGAAAAACACAGTACCTCAGTAAGCAGATAACCAGATCACATTTTGAGGATGAATTCATTTAGAGAAAACTGAAAACTCAATGCATTACTCAGTAAGTGATGCATTTTAAAGTATCACTGTCAAAATACATACAAGATGTTGTGCTTTGAATTTTATAAAAGCTTAGATTTCCAAACAAACAGTGAATTCTTGAAAAAATGTTGGGAAAACAATTTTTAAAAATACAGTGGCATGAACATAAAAGTCAACACTGTGAAATCTTCAGCCATGCAAACTGTAGAGAAATTTAGAACTAGAATGCAGATTTAACAGGGGGGGTAGAAAGAGCAGCCAATGGTACAAGTTTTCCAGTCAAAAAATAAATCACTCCCCGAAAACAGTGGATTTGCTTTTACAAACACCCCCTTGGTTGTTCCTTTTGAGGTAGGTAACCCTATTTACCGAGAGGGGAACAAGGCAGGCAGCATTCTTAGAGAATATGGGGGGCTGGGGTAAGTCTACAGTGTGGATGTTGGTCACTTTAGTGTCCACTTCTTGGAACAGGGCTTAGGACACTGGTAAAAATCTAAAATTTGAGGTCGGACAAAGGGGCAAAGGCTCTACTGCTGCCTGACAGCCAGTTTCGGCAACACTGGAATCCCGCCCCAGGAGACAGTTATTTTCAAATCATGCAATCCAACATACAGAAAAGTGGTTCACAACCTTAGCTGGAAAAGGAATCATCTGGGGAGCTCAGAAAAAATGCTGATGCCTGGCTCCCACCCCCACCCCCGCAGAGACAGACTGAGTTGATCTGAGGTTTGAGTCCTCAAGTCATTCTCATGTGAACGGAGAACCACTGGCATAGGATTTAAACATTTTAAATAGTTTACTTCCTAGTTAATATACAGCTAGTGAGAAAACGTGTAGTTTTCTGGACTCATCAGAATATTGAGCCCATACTTTCTGGCAATAAATTAAGGTAAGTAATAAGGTCCTAAACAAAAGTTAAGTGCTAAACCTAAAATGAAGGAAATTTGGCAATTACGATATGAAAAGCACCTTGCATTGCATGAAGATCAGACTGTAAAGTGTAAATTATAGTTAAAAAGCAGATCATAAAATTAGGAATGAAAAATTAGGCCTTGTAGAAATCCATGGTTTCAATCAAAGAGGGAAACCGCACGTAGAATCATCTGTCTCCCAGCAGTCCCCTAGCTCAGTTCTGCCCACGGACCTCTCACAGCATTTACATGCACCTTACTGGGTACTTCTTACTGGATGCTTCTTGGTCCATCGCTTTCCTCATCTAATACAAAACCAATTTTCCTTTAATTTTATAAGGCACCATGTTTACAACTCCACTGAAAGTAGAAAAAACTGAGATAAACCGTCTTAACTAAAGTACTTTTAAAAATTCCGGTGGCTAAAGTCGGTATTTATTTTGATAACTCTTATGGATCCACTCACATTGAAGAATACGGAAAAATAATTTCCAAGAACCGAAGAGAACAAGTTTACTGTAGCTACTGCAGTCTACCACTGGATTTTTTAAAGTGACAAAACGTGGAACAGAAGTCTGAGAAAAGTAATAAGGGCAGTTAATTAAAACGGAAGAGCTAGTGTTCTTTTTCTTTTTCAGCAGAGGGTAATCTAAGACCACGGTTAACGCAAAAGCAATTTATCATAAATGCTTCACAGTATGTCACCAACTCAAGGACAAAATTTAGTTCTCATAGCACCTGCTGCCGAGTATAGCACAAAAGGCTGAACTTGAGGAGCTTCCGAAACAGCTCATGTCTCAGTTTTCCAACAGCTGCTCAGTTTACAGATTTCGCTAGCACAGTAAAAGAGCAGCCTTTGCCCCGCGCGCTCTGGGAACGGCGGGCGCAGTCCTTGGCATGGCGAGCGAAGGGCCCCTGGGCCGGCTGCGTGTGGTTTCCCGACGGCGCGTCCCGGGGGCGGCCTCTGCGTCCTTTCCGACGGCGCGGGCCCCGGGCCTCTCACACGGGGAGCGCCTTGGCGAGAGTGGCGCCCGGGCCCAGGCGCCCGAGCGTCAGGCGCAGCGCGGTGCCCGCGCCGCGGGGGAGCAGTCCCAACAGCACGGCGAGCAGCGCGCCCACCTGCGCGCAGGCGCCCAGCGCCGTGAGTAACGTGCTGCGCAGACCCAGCGCCGCGTACAGCGTAGCGCCCAGCGCGGCCACGTAGAGCAGCGCGGGCCGCGACGGCGCCTCCTCGCCGCGCAGCAGGCGTCCGCACGCCGCACCGCCTCGCAGGAGCGTGCCGCCTGCTAGCGCCAGCGCCGAGCCCAGCGACCACAGCAGCGCGAACTTGCGGGCGCGCAGCAGCAACACGGGCGCGTAGAGTGCGGCCAGGCCGAAGCAGAGCGCGGCCAGCAGCAGGCACACGCCGCTCGCCGCCAGCCGCTGAAAGCGCGTCACGCTCGGCATGCACGTCGGTCCCGCCGCCGTCGCCGGCTCCGCGGAGCTCCGCGCCCATGTCCAGCGCAGGCCCGCGCGGCCGAGCCACGCCCCCGCCGGCCCGGCCCCGGCCGTGGGCTCCTCCGCCTCTCCCGCGGCGAGCAGCGGCTCCGCGGCCCCCTGCCCGCCCGCTTTCCCCTGCGCCAGATACTCCTGCAGTTGGCGGTGGAGGTCCGCCATCTTGGGCGGGGGCTGCGGGGAGGGGAGGGCTGCCGCCCACTTCCGGTTTTGCTCGGGTCGCCGTTGGAAGCGGCTCGGCCCTCTGTCGGCTGTTGGTCGGCTTCGGCGGAAGGGGCGGGGCCTGCGGCTCCGCGGCTGCAGCTGCCTCAGCTGGCCCCGGGGCTGGGGGGCTCTGCTGGTCCCTGTGCGTTTACCCTGCTAGCCCCGGACCTTGTCCTGTGTCCGGTGTAGGCCCTGTGAGGGCCTGGATAAATCATGGCAGCATTAAAAGTTAGTTGGGGGGCGTGAGTCGGTGTGGTTATAAAAGAACTTGAAGGAAACTTAACGTGTCTTGACCTTATGGATGTCAGTATCTTGTGATACTGTGTTATAGCTTTTCAAGATGTTGCTATTGGGGGGAAATGGGGAAAGGGTACACGGGATCTACATATTTCTTAAAACCATACCAATCTATGTCAATAAATTTAATGTTTTTAGAAGCTCAGACTGCAGGTCTTAGGTGGTTTCTTTGGGAAAGCTACAGAGATGAAGAAGAGTTAACCCCCCACTCCCACCAATTGGCTTCTTTTCTCTTCCCCGTTTCAGCAGAGGCCTGGCAATATTCTTGAGTCTTTCAAGCCCCTTATCATGTATCCTTGGCCCACCTTTCCATGCTCCTCGCACTTCTGGGTGTTCTGAGGTGGCTCCCACAGCCCTGCTCTTTTTCAGAGCCTCCTTGAAGGTCCTCAGCCTGTGGTCACGTAGGTCACAACTTTCCGGGTCTCTGCCAGGGCTTCAGCCCCCTCTAGTTTCTACCTAATTCCCATTCCCGGACGTTGGATCAAGCTGCACTTCCTGCTATTTACTCCTATCCCGCTTAGGTGCACTCTTTCTGAGTTCTCATCTATCCTAGTTGTGAAAGTTTATTGGTTTAAGGCAGTGCCAGCAACTTGAGGACAGGTTCTCTTCCATCTCCCTTTTCCTGGGGCCTGGAAGGCTGCTGCAGAGGCACACAAACAGATGTTGACCAGATTGACACAGCTGTCAATTTGTGTACAGTAAAGCTGCCCGAAAGGCTTTGTAGATACTTCTTTTTTTAAAAAAATATTTTATTTATTTGGTTGTGCCGAGTCTTAGTTGTAGCAGTCGGGCTCGTTAGTTGTGGCTTGCAGGCTCCCTTGCTGGCCCCTTAGTTGTGGCGTGCGAACTCTTAATTGCGGCATGCGTGTGGGATCTAGCTCCCCGACCAGGGGTTGCACTTGGGCCCCCTGCTTTGGGAGCGCGGAGTCTTAACCACTGCACCACCAGGGAAGTCCCCTGTAGATACTTCTTTTGTAGATGTAGAAGCCATTGGTTGAAAAACCTATTTTGCTAGACTTTATAAATGCCTGTTGTGAACGTGAACATGGTGGCGTGGAAGTCCTTTTGTACTGTAAAGTGCAATACAGTTAAGTAATACAGCAGTCTACTCTTGTACAAGTCTTTGGCTTACTTGCCCCAGAAGTACTGGGAGTGGAAGGCAGGGCTGACCTCTCTAGGCTGTTTCCAGTATCCCTGGCTTTGGAGGCACTGCAGGAGGTGAACCCAGGGTATTTCCCCCGTGTCTGCCGCTTTTGGCTGTACTGGCTTCCCCTGGGCAACTCCTGCTGATGGGCTGGTAACACCCCTTTGTTCTCTCCTCTATGAAAAGGTTGGTATTAATGGCTTTCTGCTGTTGTCATCTCTGACTTTTCAGTCTCCCTGTTACCTGTGTAACCTGTTTCCCGCATTAAATTCCCCTTAATACTTTCTGTTTTCCTGGTTGGATCTTGGCAGTTACTGTTGGTCCTGAACCAAACTTGGTTCCACTTGCCCGATATGAGCAAAGCCAATCCACTGACACTGGATTGTGGTGGAGGAAAGCGCAGCGTTTATTGCAGGGCGCCCAGCACCATGCTCAGAGGACCCGCACTCCCCAGTGGCTTTCAGGGAAGAGCTTTTAAAGACAGTGGGAGGGAGGGGGCCACAGGGTGTATGATCAGCTTGTGCACAGTTCTCTGACTGGCTGATGGTGAGGTTAAGAGGGTGATGTTTCAGGAATCTCAGTCATCAACCTTCTGGTTCCAGCCGGTCTGGGGTCTACGTGCTGGTGGTGAGCATGCAGTTAACTTCCTCCACCTAGTGGAGGTTTTAGTGTCTGCAAAACAGCTCAAGGGTATGGTTCAGGATATTATCTACAGCCCTTGAGAAGGAACTAAAGGTCGTCAACTTTGTTTTATGGCTAAACTGTTATTATTTTGTCTGGCTTGACTGCTTTCTTTTGTTTCTTCATTTTCTCACTTTGCTCTTTGGAACTTGGGGAACACCTAGGAGGCTAAAGCTTTTCTACAAACAAGAAGTGGAGACGTGGGGAGGTCTCTCCCTGGAAGGGTCCTGCTTGGTTTCAGTATGCTTTTTCAAAATACATTCCAATTTGTTATCTCACGTGTATCGCCCTAAATAAAGGGGTAAACCGAGGCAAGCTTAAGTTACCAGAAATTGAACTTATTCGGGAATAGCAGAGGAATTGCATTTCGGGAAAAGCAAACTGTAGCAGCTACAAGGGAGTCCGTTGAGTTTTGGGCTGGGCTGTGTTTATGGGCAAGGAGTGCCTAGAGCAGGAAGTCTAGCCAGAGTCCAAGCAGTAAGTTTGGCTTGAGGATGCGGAGAGATTTTTTTTTTTTAATTGGAGTATAATTGCTTTACAATGTTGTGTTAGTTTCTGCTGTGCAGTGAAGTGAATCAGCTGTATGTATACATATCTCCCCTACCTCTTGGACCTCCCTCCCACCCCCCATCCCACCCATCTAGGTCATCACAGAGCACTGAGCTGAACTCCCTGTGCTATACAGCAGGTTCCCACTAGCTATCTGTTTTACACATGGTAGTGTATTTATGTCAAATCTAATCTCCCAATTCATCCCACCCTCCCCTCTCCCCCTCCCATGTCCACACGTCTGTTCTCTACATCTGCCTTTCTATTCCTGCCCTGCAAATAGGTTCATCTGTACCATTTTTCTAGATTCCACATATATATGGTAATATACGATATTTGTTTTTCTCTTTCTGACTGACTTCACTTTGTATGACAGACTAGGTTCATCCACATCTCTACAAATGACCCAATTTCATTTCCCTTTATGGCTGAGTAATATTCCATTATATATATGTACCACATCTTCTTTATCCATTCATCTATCGATGGACATTTAGATTGTTTCCACGTCCTGGCTATTGTAAATAGTGCTGCAGTGAACATTGGGGTACATGTGTCTTTTTAAATTATGGTTTTCTCAGGGTATATGCCCAGTAGTGGAATTGCTGGATCATGTGGTAGTTCTATTTTTAGTTTTTTAAGGAACCTCCGTACTGGTCTCCATAGTGGCTGTACCAACTTACATTCCCACCAACAGTGCAAGAGGGTTCCCTTTTCTTCGCACCCTCTCCAGCATTTATTGTTTGTAGATTTTCTGATGATGCCCATTCTAACTCGTGTGAGGTGATACCTCATTGTAGTTTTGATTTGCATTTCTCTAATAATTAGTGATGTTGAGCATCTTTTCATGTGCCTCTTGGCCATCTGTATGTCTTCTTTGCTGAAATGTCTATTTAGGTCTTCTGCCCATTTTTTGATCGGGTTGTTTGTTTTTTGATACTGAGCTGCATGAGCTGTTTGTGTATTTTGGAGATTAATTCTTTGTCCTTTTCTTCATTTGCAAATATTTTCTCCCATTCTGTGGGTTGTCTTTTCATCTTGTTTTTGGTTTCCTTTGCTGTGCAAAAGCTTTTAAGTTTCATTAGGTCCCATTTGCTTATTTTTGTTTTTATTTTCATTACTCTAGGAGGTGGGTCATAAAAGATCTTGCTGTGATTTATGTCAAAGAGTGTTTTTCCTATGTTTTCCTCTAAGAGTTTTATAGTGTCCAGTCTTACATTTAGGTTTTTAATCCATTTTGAGTTTATTTTTGTGTATGGTGTTAGGGAGTGTTCTAATTTCATTCATTTACATGTTGTTGTCCAGTTTTCCCAACACCATTTATTGAAGAGGCTGTCTTGTCTCCACTGTATATTCTTGTCTCCTTTGTCATAGATTAGGTGACCATAGGTGTGTGATTTTGTCTCTGGGCTTTCTGTCTTGTACCATTGATTTATATTTATGTTTTTGTGCCAGTACCATACTGTCTTCATTACTGTAGCTTTGTAATATAGTCTGAAGTTGGGGAGCCTGATTCCTCCAGCTCCATTTTTCTTTCTCAAGATTGCTTTGGCTATTCGGGGTCTTTTGTGTTTCCATACAGATTGTATAATTTTTTGTTCTAGTTCTGTGAAAAATGCCACTGGTAATTTGATGGGGAGAGATTCTTGGTGAATGTTCAGCTCTGTAGCCACTAGCCACATGTAGTTTGAGCAACCTGAAAGGTGGCTGGTGAGTTGGAAGAACTTCATTTTAAATTTTAATTAATTCATTATTTATAATGAATTATATTTATACTATAACTTATATTATCAACATAATTTATAAAATATAATTTACTATAACATAACATCATTATATGATCAAATTGATAAGAGCCACATGTGGCCAGTGGCTTCTGTATTGGACAGCACAGCTTGGAGCACGTTGGAAACATGGGCATTTTGGTTATCACCATGACCAGCGGGCACCGGAGGCATTTGTTCCACAGTGCCTGCAATGTCAGGCTTTGGTGAAAGTCAGTGTCTGGGCTGGGATGGCTTGTTCCTCCACAGGGCTTCTGGCAGAGCAGTCTGATCTGAGAACAGTGTTTTCTCAGCTCAGCTCTGCAGACCTCGCTGCCTGCCCCATGGCAGGGCTACTTGAGTCGGGGCCCTCCCCTGGGGGAAACCAGGGAAGCAGGCCGTCGTACACAGGAGTTCCTCGTGCGTAATGAGGGCCCATCACAGCGTGTCTCACTGTTGAGCAGGGCTTTGTGTGTCCAGCTCGCTTAACCTGAGAGACATCCTTGTGCTGTTTCCTTGGGTAGCCACCCTGGGCACCGGCGCCCTCGTTGGGTGTCATGGGGCAGCGAGCTGGCACTGCCGAGTCCCAGAGGAGGGCTGAGGGGAGACTCAGGCTGAGGTGAGGGCCCTTTCTGTGGCCCCGCCGTGACCATAGCTGCCCTGGTGCGCCGCACTTCTTGCTGCTGTCAAAGGATTCATCAGGACGTCTTATTTGCCACTCGCAGCTTGGTCTGACTGCAGCCCAGCAGAGGGCTCAGAGGGGCGGTGGTCAGGGTGCTGGTTTAACCCTCCCCACCTGTCCCTCCGCCCACTGATCCCAAAGACTGGGCCTTGGGGGTCGTTTCCCACTCAGAGCCCCAGGGTGGAGGTGGGACCTGGTCACCTGGAAGGGGCCCACAGTTCTCCCTCTGCCCCAGGCTCGGTGGGCACGGAGGAAGCAGGGTGATCTGTGTGGGGGCCTGAGATCACAGGATGCCGGGGGACCAGGAGCACAGCCCCCCACCGACAGGACACGGGAGCAGGAGACGTGACAGTGTGGCTGTTGGCGTGGCCCGGCTGGGACAGCCCCGGGGCGCCGAGCTGCCAGAGGCATGGCCAGCCCGGAGCAGAGGAGAGCCCAGTGGGCTGCGCGGCCAGCGCTCGGGAGGCGGCCCTGGGCGGGGCGCTCGGGAGGTGCGTGTTTGTGTGTGTTCTAGGACTTGCTGAGGGAGGGCCTTGGGCGTGTGAATGTGTGACTGTGGAGCAGTTAATTCAGTTCGTCTCAGTACTTGTACTGTGCTCTTCCTAGGCCTCTTCTGGTATACCAGCCACAAGCTCTGTAATCTCATTATTGTCCAGTTAATAGCCTGTGAAATCCTGACGTTTTCCTTGAATTTAAGTGAAAACAACAAGTACATGCAAATTGTTTTCTTATTTTGCAGTATTATTGAAAAAATTGTGTCAGAAACCTTTGTACATTTACATTTTATCTAAAACTGTTACTAATTTAGAATTTAACATTTTTTGCTCAAGTAAACAAAATGTATTTATACTGATTTTTTTATTTTAAGATGGATTTTTGACTGTAAAATAGAAGGCATGCTTTCTCAACCTACAGTTGCACCACCTACATCTAAAGATGCTGAAAAAGGGAGTTTCCCTTCTTTTTGAGTGGTTAGGATTCTGGGCTTTCACTGTGGTGGCCCGGGTTCGATCCCTGGTCAGGGAACTGACATCCTGCGTGCCGCACGGTTCGGCCAAAAAAAAAATCCCAGAAAAGGGAAACTGACGTATAGCAGAGTTGTTCTCTGGAAGACAGGAGTCAACTCCATAGAACTGGGCAAAACTATACACTAGCAAAGAAAATATGACAAAAGCTCCCTTTTCGTCGGCTTTATGGATGTTGACCACGTTGAGCATTGTCTGAGTCCTGTGCTCCTGGGAGCAGTGACAGTGGAGAGGTCCCCGTGTCTCAGATCCAGTCTTTGTGTCTGGGATAGGGCCCCCTCCCACCCCTCAGCCCCATGACCCCTTCTCCACTTGCCTCTGTAACACCCTAGACCCCTTCCTTCCTGTTTGAGACATTGCTCATTAACGAACAGTCTCCCCAGCACCGCAGCCCGAGCGAAACCACCTCCTTAGTTGTCAGTGCACTTTGGTGCCGTGACTTCTTCAGGAGCAAAGCCTGTGCTTGGATCCCTGCCTCCTCCACCCTCATGGGGAGCCTCTTCATTCCTGACTGCAGATTTGGGACCGAGGGTATGTCTGACTTCTGCTCCTGTACTCTGGACTGTGTCCATCAGTAGCCCAGGAAGGATTTTATTTTGATTCTTGTTGAGTCCTCACCTGCTTTCACGGTCTGACCATTTGGGTTATAGAGATCAGGTCTCTGTTGGGTAAAAGAAGACGGGTTCATCTACTCTGAACTCATCAATTAAAGATTTGTATCCACTGGGAAGAGAACAGCTCTTTGACGTGGACTAGTGAATTCTGTTCATCTCTGTTGACTGCTGCCCAGGGCTGAAGTTTTAGAATTGGAGCTATAAGCTCTTGGTCTGTGACTGTCATTCAGAAAGGCCTTTACTTCTCATTGTGTGAGTGTGTGATGTTTTCCTACTTCTGGGTGGTATTGCCAAATCAGATTATGAAATTGCTTAAATTAAAGGAGCTCTATTTTCATTGACTTAGAGAGAAATAAGCACCTTATAAATGCAGTATTCTTAAAATTTCCAGAAGTTAAGGAAACTGAACTTCTAATACTTTCAAAGAACAGAAAGAAAAAATACATTCTTAAAAAAAAAAAATTCTTACAGAAATTAACGCAGAAATGTTTTAAGAATAAGTTCACATTATTTAGGCAAATGAGACTAGCTTAATATTTTTGGTTTAATAAAAACAGCTATGTCTTCTCTGACCATTAAGTGCTTACATTTTTATTCTACTTGGGTATATTCTTCTTAAATTTATGCAGGTTTAGTGATCAAATAAGCTAGCATTACTTACACTAACTTTTGAAGATTATGAAACACCTGTTTGTATCTAACCAAATCAAATCATTATTCTGACAAACTTTATTTCAACAGTATTTACTTTTCTTGAAGATAATTGCCAAGATGTTTAGGTAACTTAATCCTTGTACTTATAGTGTATTGAGTTAATTAAGCAAAAATACCTAGATCATCTCCAAGTAAGAGAATGCTGAAACATTGTTACTAAGCATAAGTTATTTATTTATTTATTTATTTGCCACACAGCTTGCCTTAGTCCCCTGACCAGGGATCAAACCCAGGCCCTGGCAGTGAAAGTGCCGAGTCCTAACCACTGGACCACCAGGGAATTCCCTAAATTTTGCATTCTTTTGCTTCTTTTTTATTTGCTACAGAGGGCTGTATCTTTGGGTCTGTAATGAACATGCTCATTTCTGCTCATTTCTTACATTTTATAAGGTGTAAGAGGCCATACAGAGCTGTCGTGTGTGTCTTCAGGAGTGCTGCTAGTCTGCGATAAAGAGCTGCTGTGTGACAGTGCGCAATTGTCCACCCTGTTATCTCTCAACTGGGAGTTAGTTACTTTGGTTAAAAGTATCATTAATATGTGGTTTAGACTAAGTAGAAAGAATTTTGGAGAAACACAACTGAGTACATATATCTATTTTTCAAGGAAAACAGTAGTTTTGTCCTAAAGAAGTGATTTCTTTTTTTTTTTTAGTCTCCATCCCCTTTCTGCACTCTTCAAGCTTATTGAGGACCGAGAAAACCTTTCTCTGTGGTTGTAACTGTTGACATTTACTATATTGGAAGCGGAAACTGAGAAGACTTTGAAATGCTTACTCATTGATTCATTTGACAGTAGGAACAGTGAACACATTGCACGTTAATATCTTAGCAATATTATAGAATTAGTTCTGACCGTGTGGACCCCCAGTGCTATGGTCTGAAAACGCCCCCCTAAAATTCGTATGTTGAAATCCTGTCCTCCAGAGATGATGGTGTTAGCAGGTAGGGACTTTGGGAGGTGCTTAACTCATGAGTGGGATTAGTGCTCTTATAAAAGAGGCTCCAGGGAGCTCCCTACCCCTTTCAGTCATGTGCATGTATAAGGAGAAGTCTGCCACCCGGACGAAGGCCCTTGCCACGCCACACTGGCGCTTGATCTTGGACTTCCAGCCTCTAGAACTGTGAGAAACACAACCTTGTTGTTTGTAAGCCACGTAGTCTGTGGTATTTTGTTATAGCAGCCTGAATGAGCTAAGGCACATTGAGATTGGTCTAGAGTACAGTGTCCATTTGTCCCAGAATATGAACGAGTGCAGTGAAAGGCAAAGTTTGGAAATGAATTTTATTCACCTTGATTTATAATACCTGAATTTGAAAAGTTAAAATCTTGGCAAAGTTTGCTTAATTTGATAGGCTTGTTTCCTTGGTTTAGTGTTTATTACCTTCACCTACAATATAAAGGATCATTTATTCTGTTATTTAATCTATCTAGACAACAAAAATTCTGTATCTTACCAGAATAGCCTTCTTTGGTTTATATTCATTTATTATGTCTTTGATTATTTATAATAGAAAACAGAGTTTCTCATTTAAGAATGGGCTAAGGTTCTTTGCAATCATATTACCGTCTATTTTTTTTTTAATGTTTTATTGTCACTTTGAAATGAATAGCCAAATATTGTTTCTCAGGCACCCATGATTTGATTCCTATCTTAAATCTGATAACTTTGATTTTTATGTTCTCATATTAAATCCTAAATGTATAATAAAATAACAAAATTCCAAGATCTCACCTGGAATGTCGTATTTGAGAATGATGTTCCTTCAGGATATCTTTTACACCTAAAACTGTCTTTGAATTTCCCTGAGGATACCTGGAAAATCACAAAGCATTTGTTCTTGTTTATTCTTCTTTGAAAATAGGGCTAATTATGTATATAATTATTTTATCTAAATTGGGGGAGTTGACTTAATTATCTTGTTTTGCATGCTGCAGAAATAACCAGATTTCCTTGTCAATTGCACTATTCTTGTAATGAACTCTCATCCAGTCTTTAACTTTTGAAAATTATTTGGATATATAAGGAACTCCTTCCTCTGTTCTTTGAAGTTATCTACAACTCATAACAATATAGTAGACTATGAGTTTATAAACAGAAATGTGCAATTTATAAAATGATATCTTATTTTTCCTAACTGACCCCTACAGGTAGGAACTCTTACCGAGTTCTGTTATTTTCATAGCAATATAAGCTGTTATCATAAATTCAGTAAGATTGTCTTCCTTGTTAATGGATGTAGCTGGAAATATTGTTTATGGAACCAAAGCCTTGCCTGGAATATCGTATTTGAGCATGATGATCATTTAACCAGATATGACCAGACACTTTTAAGAAGCTAAGGTTGACTTTATGGAGCCAATGCTTACAAAACCCTCTTTGGAACACCAGCCTGTTTCCTGGCTTACAGGTCTCCTAGTCTTACAGGTGAGTAAGGAAGGTCGCTTCCTGGCAGGTCCAGGAAACTTAAGATATCTTGGGAACCTTGAGAAGAGAGGAATTCACCTAAGTCTATAGGTACTGCAGTGAGATCTGGTGGCAGTTCTTTGCTTGGTTTCCTAGCCTCAAGAAGGTTTTTTAAAAGTACAGTCTGAGGACTTCCCTGGTGGCGCAGAGGTTAAGAATCCGCCTGCCAATTCAGGGGACACAGATTCAATCCCTGATCGGGGAAGATTCCACATGCCGCGTGGAGCAACTAAGCCCATGCACCACAAGTACTGAGCCCACGTGCTGCAACTACTGAAGCCCACATGCCCTAGGGCCCCTGCGCCGCAACTACTGAGCCCCTGCGTACTGCAACCACTAAAACCCGCTCTCCACAACAAGAGCAGCCACCTCAGTGAGAAGCCCGCGCACTGCAATGAGGAGTAACCCCCGCTCGCCACAACTAGAGAAAGCCCGCGCACAGCAACAAAGACCCAGCTCAGCCAAAAAAAAAAGTGCACTCTGAGATTCCTTAGGAAGACTTCCAGTAAAGCGAACTTAGGAAGGCCTAAGGTAAATTACCATTCTTGCTGCATCTATGAAAACACCAGGCCAGATCTAATGAGACCAGATTTATTTTGCAGGCAAGATTAGTGTATCTTTGAGATTAGAGACCTGAGAGCAAAAATTGTGTTTCAGTAGAAAACTGTGCACTGCGCATTCTTCTAGGTATTCAGATTCCAGCCCTGTTCATTGTCTTTGAGCCACTTTGCACTTCCTTTGTAAATTGTAGGTAACTGATGGAGGTGCAAACTTTGTCTTAACTGGTAAAGGTTTTTTTTAAAAAAAATTATTTATTTAATTATTTTGGCTGTGTTGGGTCTTTATTGCTGTGCATGGGCTTTCTCTAGTTGCGGCGAGCGGGGGCTACTCTTCCTTGAGGTGCGCAGGCTTTTCATTGTGGTGGCTTCTCGTTGCAGAGCATGGGCTCTAGGCACGTGGGCTTCAGTAGTTGTGGCATGTGGGTTCAGTAGTTGTGGCTCATGGGCTCTAGAGCGCAGGCTCAGTAGTTGTGGCGCACGGGCTTAGTTGCTCCACAGCATGTGGGATCTTCCCAGACCAGGGCTCAAACCTGTGTCCCCTGCATTGTCAGGTGGATTTGTAATCACTGCGCCACCAGGGAAGCCCTTATCTGGTAGAGATTTAATTGACTTCCTTGACACTGGAAGAATCGGTTTTGGTACCTACTTGCACATTGAACTGGACCCTGCTACCTTTCCCAAATTGTCAAACCTTACTAAATTTTCAGTGTTTCCAGTTTGTGTCAGCATCTGGCAACAACCCTCCAAATGAATGTTTCCAGTTTTCCTCCTTCCCACCCAACTTGGCATCACTAAGGCTGAAGCCTGACCAGCCAGATCCCTGTTGGGTCTCTGGATTGCCTGGCCATTTCCCCAGGATCTGGAGAAACCTGGTGACTTGTTACAAACCTGGAAGGAGTTATTGCTGCAGCAGACATTTCATGAGCTGGATTTCCCTGGACAGGTGGGCCAAAGGCTCGGGTCACACCTGTCCTGTATGGAGGCAACCAAGACTGTGAACAGCATCACCCAAAGCATTGGCATCTAGCAAGGGGGCTTTAAGAAGCTCAGTAAGCAGTGTGCTGCATAGCTGAAAGATTTCCCTCCACGGACCTCTTAGAATCTGCTGGACTCGGTACTTTCAGCGTTCAGTCTGGGGCTCTTACTTTCATCCAGCTTTTATATTATCCCTTTTTCATTTAGGTTTCCCTCTTTTAAGAAGTCTGATCTCTAGGACCCTAAAAGAACTGACCTTCGCCACCACCTTCCAACAGATGGTTCAAATGGTTTTACAAAACACCAACAAGAATGCCTGAGACATAAACACTTAGACCCTTCTTCACCTACACAGGAGGTTTATGATTGCCTCTGAGTTCAGCAACAACTGAAATTTGAGGGGAATAACCACATTGACCCTCTGACGTTCTGGGAGATGGCTAATTGTGAAGGATCACCCTGTGCTTACAGATTGGACCTGCCTCCACCCTTTTTCATGACTCCCTTGTTTATCTGCCTCTATAAAGTCCCAGACCCCCTTCCACTTCTTTGAACCCTTTTCCCTAGTGCAATAGGCTGAATAGAATCATCTCCTTAATTGTCCAGTGCATTTTGTCTTCCACCGTGTTAAAATCTTACTTTAGTTTGTTGTATCTTATGCAATAGAACATTTTCAATAGTACTGTGCCACTTAAGTTGCATTATCACTTTAAGACCGATAATTCTGAATTTAAAGGAATTGAATGATTTAAATATTTGGAAGACGATTTATTTCTCCCACCTTTTAAAATTAGATATGAAAAAACTTCTAGGACATCTTACAGGTTAAGTTATCAGGCAGTCTTGACTAGAGAAATACAATAGCTGAGAGACCAATAAAGCCTATGCATTCAACATTGCTGGATGAAAATAGAGTAAAAAATCACAGAAGTGAATCTATTTCTGGAATGTTGGAGTGAAGGGCATGGTGGACTCTTCCCCCAACAAAACAACAATTTAACTGGAGAAAATTATTAAAAACAATAATTAAAAGTCTCTGGAAATTGTCCTAAGGGCATACAGCAAATTGAGAAACATTAATTCAAGAAAACCTAAATCTCAATAAGATTTCTTTGGCAACTGAGCTACAACCCACTCCCTCCCCTGTCAGCTCCATCTTACAGAAACTCTATTCCAGGCACCCTACTTGGTGCAACCAAGAAGAGGAGGGCTTCCCCCCAGACCCTCCCTGTAGAGCAGAGGCTCTACTCCAGCTGCGCAGGCTGAGAATCCTGGGACCTCAATTGCCACCCCCAATCCCCACCCCAGACTGCTTATGGGGGGAGCTTCCACACCAAGAGGGGCAAGCCAAGAAGACCAGGAGCTACTTTTAGCCCAGAGCCCACTTTTAGAGAAGACATGTTCAGTTTAGGATAAGTAGGTTGCTGTCCCTAAGCCTAGATCCTGTGCAGTGGTGCAGAGATTCTCGCCAGGGGAGAGTCAGACTATAAGGACTAAGAGCTCCCAGCTCTGTCCGAGGGGGACTGATTTTATTTGGAGGAGAGGGTGGAAAATTTCATGCTAAGGGTGTTGTTGAAAACAAGGGAGATTTTGGTTGAGAGCGATTAAGAAGGCACTCATAGCTCCATGATACTAGTAGCAACAAGCAAAATGTCAGAGCAACCAGAAGTTTGATAGAGAAAACCAGGGAAAGAGCCAAGAAAAATTCTCCAGGGATCACAGTCAACCATGGGTGTCAGGAAGTCTGTATACAAGCATTAGGCTTCACCCGCTTAGGAGCAATCACAGCAGGATGTGAGCAGTCTTGGAAACACTTTCCAGTCTGCACAAAAGCTCAGCACAGTGTGGAAGCCTCATTGGCACAAGGGCCTTAAGAAGAACTTCTGACCAAGCACTAGTTGAACAATAAGCTACTCTCATGCAGAGGCAATGCCTAGGAAGTCAGGCTTGAATATAGAAGTTAAAGGAGTTTGGAAGACTGTGTGCATGGCCAAGGCTGAACATTCTTAGGAGGGATCAGAGGGGGACAATCCAAGCTACTGGTCTCTGGCTGAACATAGGCCAAGAAAAAAAAACTCCTCAAGCTGTGATAGCAGCATCCAAACCACACGTACATCCAATGGTAAAGGGTAAAAAATATAACTGTTCAAGGGGGCTTAAGCACACCCATTGACCAATAAGTGGCTTATGCTGACCCAGGGGTGACCCCTGGGAAGCCAGGCTAAAATATAAAAGCAAGACAAAATCTGAGTAGGGACATCAGAAGCTTCACACTGCAGGGGAAATAGACTTCACAGAGTTAGTTCAGCAAGTCACTAAACACATAAATGACCAAGCAAAGAACAGCATCAATTCCTGGGGGATGGAGAGAATTGGTATCCAGAGTTGCTAGTATAATATCTAAAACATCCAGTTTTCAACAAAAACTATTTGACACACACAAAAAAACAGTAAAGTGTGACCCATACATAGGAAAAGAAGCAACCGTTATAAATATTTTCAAAGAACTAAAGGAAGCCATGCTTAAAGAATTAAAAGAAGACTTGGGAATTCAATGGCAGTCCAGTGATTAGGACTCAGGTTTTTATTTATTTATTTATTTAGGCTGTGCTGGGTCTTAGTTGCAGCATGCAGGCTCCTTAGTTGAGGCACGCGGGACCTTTAGTTGTGGCATGCAAACTCTTAGTTGCGGCATACATGTGGGATCTAGTTCCCTGATCAGGTATTGACGCCGGGCCCCCTGCATTCAGAGTGCAGAGTCTTACGCACTGGACTACCAGGGAAGTCCCTAGGACTCAGCTCTTTCACTGTCATGGCCTGGGTTCAATCTCTAGTCCAGGAACTAAGATCCCACAAGCTGTGCGGCATGGCCAAAAAAAAAAAAGAAAGAAAAAAAAGAAGAAGAAGACTTGATGACAATGTCTCATCAGATAGAGAATACCAATAAAGAGAAATTATATAGAAGAACCAAATAAAAATTCTGGAGATGAAAATTCTGGTACAATAACCAAAATGAAAAATTCACTGGGGTTTTCTACAGATGTGAGTTGTCAGAAGAAAGAACCGGTGAACTTGAAGATGGATTCAATAGAGATAATGCAATCTGAAAAACAAGAAAAATAATCAGAGCCTCAGACTAATGTGAGACACTATTAAGTGCACCAACATATGCATGATGGAGAAAAGAGAGAAAAGGGGGCATAAAAATTATTGGGAGTCATGGCTGAAATTTTCCCAAATTTGATCATAGGCATTAATCTGTATATCCAAGAAGCACAATGAACTTCAAGTAGGATAAACATAAAGAGATCCACATTGAGATATATCATAGTCACAACATTGAAAGTCAAAGATAAAGAGAAAATCTTAAAAAACAGCAAGAGGAAAACAATTCATCACATATAAGATTGACAGCTGACATCTCATCAGAAACAATGGAGGCCAGAAGACGTTATTCAAAATGCTTAAAAACCTGTCAACCAAGAACTCTATATCCAGCAAAACTGTCTTTCAAAACATAAAGATATTTCAAAATTAAGGGAAGCTGAAAATATATATTGCTAGCAAGCCTGACATAAGAAATACTAAAATAAGTTCTTCAGACTGAAAACAAATGACACAAGATAGTAATTCAAATCCATGTGAAAAACAGTGTCAGTAAAGATGGATAATTTCAAAAGACAGTATAATTGCATATTTCCCTTCTTCTCTTGTTTAAAAAGTAATTACCTAGGATATTTGTATATAACTGTATTCTTAGGCTTTTCACTTATAGAAATATGTGTCAACATTTTGTCAAAATGTTATCTGACAATAACAGCACTGAGGAGGGAGGTGGGAACAAAGCTGTTTTGGAATAAGGTAATGACACCAGATGGTAACTCAAATCCACAAGAAAAATAGAATCAGAAATGCTAAAAAAAGTTTAGTATAATTTTATGAATATATAATTACTCCACTTTCTTCTCACAGAATCTTTAAAAGACATAGGATTATGTAAAGTAAGGATTATAAGAATTTATTGTTGGGTTTATAATATATATGGACGTAATATGTATAACAATAACACAGAGAAGGGAAGGAAACATCTACAGGCCACTCCACCTAACAAAAGCAAAATACAGGGGTTTCCCTGGCAGTCCAGTGGTTTAGACTCCACACTTCCAATGCAAGGAGTGTGGGTTTGATCACTGGTCAGGGAACTAAGATCCCATATGCTGCATGGTGCGGCCAAAAAAAAAAAAGCAAAATATACGTTCTTCTCATGGGCACATGAAACATTCTCCAGGATAGATCATATGCTAGGCCAATAAAACAAACCTCAAAATATCTAAGATGACTAATATCATACAAAATATGTTCTCTGATGACATGGAATGAAATTAGAAATCAATAACAGAAGGAAATTTGGGAAATTTACAAATATGTGGAAATTAACATAGTCCTAAAGAACAAAAGGGTCAAAGAATAGATCACAAAGGAAATTAGAAAATACATTGAGATGAATGAAAATGAAGACAAATATACAAAAACTTACGGGATGAAGGAAAAGCAGTGCTCAGAGGGAGATTTATACCTGTTAAATTGTACATTAAAAAAGAAGAAAGATCTGAAATCAATAACCTATCTTTTCACCTTAAGAAATTAGAAACAGATGAGAAAACTAAACCCAATGCAAGCAGAAGGAAGGAAACAAAATAAAGCAAAGTGGAAATAAATAGAGAATGGAAAAAAAAATCAATGAAACCAAAAGCTGGTTCTTTAAGAAGATCAGCAAAACTGATAAACCTTTAGCTAAACTGACACACACACACACACACACACACACACACACACGACTAAAATCAGAAATGAAACAAAGGAATCACAAGACTTCCCTGGTGGTCCAGTGGGTAAGACTCTGCACTCCCAATGCAGGGGGCCTGGGTTTGATCCCTGGTCAGGGAACTAGTTCCCACATGCATGCCACAACTGAGAAGTCCACATGCCACAACTAAGAAAGTCCGTAGGCTGCAACTAAGAGTCTGCATGCCACAACTAAAAAAAAAAAAAAAAAAAAAGAGAAAGGAATCACTATCAAGCTAACAGAAATAAAAGGGTTATGAGAGAATACTCTGGGGACTTCCCTGGTGGTGCAGTGGATAAGACTCCATGCTCCCAATGCAGGGGGCCCGGGTTCGATTGCTGATCAGGGAACTAGATCCCACATTCATGTTGCAACTAAGAGTTCGCATGCCACAACTAAGAAGCCTGCGTGCCACAACTAAGGAGCCAGTAAGCCGCAAGTAAGGAGCCGGTGAGCTGCAACTAAGGAGCCCACATGCCGCAACTAAGGAGCCCTCCTGCCACAACTAAGACCCCACACAACCAAATAAATAAATATTAAAAAAAAGAATACTATAAACAGTTCTATACCAATAAATTAGATAATCTAGATGAAATGGACAAGTTTATAGAAACACAAACTACCAAAACTAACTCAAGGAAATATAGAAAATCTGAAAAGACTCATAACAAATAAAGAGATTGAATTAGTAATTTAAAAGCTACCCACAAAGGAAAACCCAGGACCAGAAGTTTTACAGGGGAATTCTACCAAACGTTTAAAGAATTAACACCAATCCTTCAAAAACTCTTCCAAAAATAGAAGAGGAGGGGACACTTCGCAGCTCATACTGTGAGATCAGGTACTTGATGTCAAAATCAGAGAAAGACATTACAAAAAAAAAGAAAACTACAGACAAACATCTTATGAATATACACAAAAACCCTCAGCTGATTACTAGCAAACCAAATCTAGCAACATGTACAGAGGATTACACACCATTACCCTAGGATTTATCCCAGGAATGCAAGACTGGAATAATATATGAACATCAAACAATGTAACACACCACATTAATAGAATACAGGACAAAAGTGACATGATCTTTTCAATAGATACAAGAAAAGCATTTGACAAAATCTAACACCCTTTCACGATAAAACATATATAACAACCAAGCAAGACATGGAAATTCTTCAGCATGATAAAAGAGGTCTACAAAACACAGCTAATATATTTAATGGTGAAAGACTATACTTTCAGGCTAAGAGCAAGAACAAGATTTCTATTCAACAGTGTACTGGAGGTTCCAGCCAGGGAAAATAGGCAAGAAAAATAAATAAAAAGTTTGGAAGGGAAGAAGTTAAACTATATTTGCAGATGACATCTGTTATGTGGAAAAACTTAAGGAATCCCCTATGAAACTATTAGAATTAATAAACAAGTTCAGCCGGGTTATCAGATACAAGATCAGTGTACAAATTTTAATTGTATTTCTATACACTAACAAGGAAATATCTGAAAAGGAAATTAAGAAAGCAAGTGCATTTACAATCTCACCCAAAAGAATAAAATACTTGGGAATAAACTATCTAAAGTAGGGCAAGGCTTGTACACTGGAAACTACAAAACATTGTTCAGTGAAATTAAATAAAATCTAAATAAATGGAGAGACAACCCACGTTAATGGATCAGAAAACTCCTTTAGAGTCACACTTAGCCCCTCTCCAACCATTCCTAGCCCCTGGCAACCACTAAACTGTTTTCCTTCTCTATAACATAACTTTGTTATTTCAAAGATGTTATATGAATTGCATAGGATGTCATCCTTTAAGACTGGCTTTTTTTTTTTTCACTCAGCATAATGCTCTCGAGATATGTCCAAGCTGTGTGTGTATCATTCCTTTTTATTCTGCCTCCCCATGTTACCCTTGAACATATTTTTAGAATTCCACTTTGATTTATCTGTAGTGTTTTTTGGTGTACCTCTTTGTATAGATTTTTTAGTACTTGCTCTAAAAAGTCATATATACATAACTTATGCACAGTCTACTAGTGTCGACATTTTACCATTTTGTAATAGTGTTACAGGTTCCTGGGGTTCTCTACGTTTTTTTCAGTCTATCCCTCTGTGTTCAGTTTGGGTAGTTTACGTTCCTCCATCCTGCGATTTCTCAATCTGGCTGGTGGAAATAGGCATTATTCTTGGCCCCGTGAAGGTGCCAGACACTGTTTCCTCGCACTATTTCCAGTGGTTTTCCCCGAGGGAGTAGTTTCTCACGTGCACGTGCTTGTCAGCACTCAGCTGAGTACCTGAGGCGGACCCTCTGGTCTTCGGAGTTCTCTCTCCGTGCAACCTTCTCCTTCCCAGGATCCAGTCCCATGAAGTCCAGCTGCCTCTGTCTCCCTGGGCTCTCTGCTCCATCTCTTTTTTTAAAAATTAATTAATTAATTAATTATTTTATGGCTGTGTTGGGTCTTCGTTTCTGTGCCAGGGCTTTCTCCAGTTGCGGAGAGCGGGGGCCACTCTTCATCACGGTGCGCGGGCCTCTCACTATCGCGGCCTCTTTTGTTATGGAGCACAGGCTCCAGACGCGCAGGCTCAGTAGTTATGGCTCATGGGCCTAGTTGCTCCGCGGCATGTGGGATCTTCCCAGACCAGGGCTCGAACCCGTGTCCCCTGCATTAGCAGGCAGATTCTCAACCACTGCGCCACCAGGGAAGCCCGTCTGCTCCATCTCTTTAAGGGAGTTCTCTCAGCTCTGCCTGGGTTCCTTTTCTCCAGGCTCGGGCCTGGGAGCGCTCTTGAGGCAGTAAGCTGGGGCAATCACTGTTCACTCGTCTGTTCTGTCTCTTATGGATTACCATCCTTGGTTACCTGATGTTCAGTATCTTGAAAACAATTGTTTCATATATTTTCTCTCTTGTTTTACATATTTTGTTTGGTTCCTGCTACTTCATCTTGGCTGGGTATAGAAGTCTTAGTAATTATTTTTTGTCTTGGAAAATATAGTTAGTTTTCATAAACATGTATCATGTTAATATGTACTAATGTTCTTATTGATTTTTTTTTTTAATCTGCATCAGGTCTTAGTTGCAGCATGCAGGATCTCTTGTTGAGGCACGCGGGATCTTGTGTTGCAGCACCCACGCTTCTCTCTAGTTGTGGCGTGTGGGTTTTCTCTCTAGATGTGGCGTGTGGGCTCCAGGGTGTGTGGGCTCTGTAGTTTGTGGCACGTGGGCTCTCTCACTGAGGCGTGCGAGCTCAGTAGTTGTGGCGCATGGGCTTATTTGCCCCTAGGCATGTGGGATCTTAGTTCCCCAACCAGGGATTGAACCCACGTCCTCTGCATTGGAAGGCGGATTCTTTACCACTGGACCACCAGGGAAGTCTCCATTCTTACTGATTTTTAAATGAATTGATAACTAATTAAAATTTTTTCATTTTAATTTCTAATATGGTAAATATTGATAGATATAATCCACATAAATAAAAGTATCCTTGCTCTACCTTGGTATATCCTTGGTACCAAACTATCTTTGGTATCCTCAATACCTTTGAGAACCACTTACATATATGAGTTTATTTAATCCCCACAAAATCTTTATTAGGATTATTGTTATCAACCCTGTTTTACAGATGAGGAGACTGAGGCCCAGAGCAGGGAAGCAGTTGTCCATCACACAGTAAGCGTGAGACAGTATCTGAACCCACGTAGCCTGGCTCTGTGGTCTATACTCTTCAAACCACGATGCCACACTGCCCTTCAGAGCATGGGTTTTTCCACTTGTTACAGTGTTTCTAAGCCTCAGAGTAACCATTAGATGCCGGCCCAGCCCCTTTTTCTCCCCAGGTGTCTGCACCCTTCTTGCCCAGCAGAATCCTTGGGCTCCAAGTGTCTTCATGTAGACAACTTTGGGGGTGGCCCCAGGGGAAAAGATGTGCAGCTGATTTCTGCTTTGAGTTCATGCTTGGACCCCACACTTACGGACTCGGTCCTAATCGACAGACGTGCAGGTGGAATTACAGCTTCTCTGGGCGGCACCGGTCAGAGGCCTTGGGCCTCCCTGTAGCTGGTCAGTTAATGGAGTAGCATTAGTGCTGGTCAAAGTTACTGTGCCTTGGCGGGGCTGGGGGTGTTTCCAGACCTGCTTCTCCCGGGGCGAATCTCAGACTAGTGCACAGCTATGAAAGTCTGGAGTATGTAAGATGACTTTGAGCATTGATTGCATTTCCAAACAGATTCCATTTTTCAAAGAATACTTTCCATCAAGATTTCCTCGAATGATAGATTCCCTTAGGTGTAAACTCTTTCAGTTATACAAATTCAGTTCAGGAATTGATGTGTTGAGTAAAAGGATATTTGAGATGCTTTCAGCAACAGGAGTATGAAACGCACTCTACAGTTAGGCAGCTCGTCGTACGTGTATAAAACTGACCAGGAATGTGTAAAACAATGTTCATTTAACAAATATTTACTGAGCAGCTTCTCTGGTCCAGGGGGTAGAGCAGTGAACAGGGCAGGAGCCCTGTTTACATTCTGGTGTCTAGTATATTTATAGCATGAAGGCAAGTCATTTTAAACAACATGTCAATACAGTATAACATCACTGGTTCCAGCAAATGGCTGAGTGCCTGCTCTAGATCTAGCTGGCCCTCTTGGGTGCTGTGTTGTGTAAAAGTTCAACAGTTCCAACCTCGAGGGGTGTAACGTTTGATTGGAAAACGAAAACCAGTCATCCTCATAAAAGTTGTGCACACGAATGCCGGCCCACCCCTAGCAAGCAGCACAAGTCCCGGGAGATCCCAGAGCAGCATTTACGTACTACACAGTGTGACTGATGCCCAGAGCGGGACGACTGGGGCTGCCCTGCTAAGTGCCAATCAGTGTGGACATCTGCCATGAAGAAACAGAGCATGCAATTGCAAACCCAGAAGGAGCACAGAATAACTCTGCAAAAAGATCACCAAATAACTCTGCCCAAATGAGACTGGAACAAAGGGGTCGTCAGTACCCATCTTGGATGGTGCAACTCAAGGTAATTTTTCTTCTTTGTACTTCTGGGCATTTTGCAATACAATGAAATTGTTATAGCAGAAGATTATAATTGATTTGACACAAATAATCCTGAGAATTTCCTTCATGGGGAAACAGTAACTGGCAGGGAGGTGTCTTAGTAAGCGTTCTTGGGTTATTCCATGTGGTTGCAGGTTCTCTCTTCTTGTGCCCTTGTCGGGGGGTGGCTTTGGCCTGTGTACCTGTTCTAAGCATCAGGCTTCCCAGGGGCTCATGAACCCAGTTTAGTGAACGCTCAGTTTAGCAGCTGCCAAACGAAGGCCACCCGGGACGGGACGGCTGCACCTCTGCTGGCCCCTCTGAATTCAGAGGGCAGCTGTCGCTCCATTTGTTCTGCAGCCCTGGCTCCCGGCGGCAGGGAATAGACTTTCAATGGCCCGCCCAGCAGGCGCCTCCCCAGGGAGGCGGGCCCTTCCTTCCTCGGCTTCCTCCATCTTCTCCGGATCCCAGAAGCGCCTCCTGCCCCACCACCAGCTGCAGCCCAGCCTTCTGTCCAGGGAGAGACGGGGCTGAAATGCCTGGGGACCCCGCGGTGACCGGACACTCCCAGGGGCTGCCCGGGCCTTCTCCACGTGGCCACGCCAGGAGGGCCAGGCGGCTGCTCTTCCCCAGAGAAGTGGCTGGCGGTGCCCAGGGCAGGAGGCGGCAGGAGGAGGCGGAGTGGCGACTCAGCCCTCTGAGGTAGAGACGCTGCGTGGTGCCCAGCGAGTGGCGCCTTTTGCTCTTGAGATGTGCGTGGGGCCCTGTTCCTGGTTCTCCCTGCCATTCCCTTTATGCCTTCTAAGCGGTCTCGCTAAGGTCGCTGATGGGGAAAGGGACCATGGGGGGAATGCCCAGCTGACCTTGGCCGGATGCTGGGCCTCCTGCTGGGCAGGCCAAGGATGGACAGGCTGCGGGTGGCCGTGGGCACAGCCGATCTTTATTCCGGACACGGGATGGAGATGCTCCAATGGGGAGGTTGGCGATTGGTCGTCCTCGTGGGAAAGGGAAAGGGAAACGGACCTCGGCGCATGGAAGAAAGGTGCTTTTAGAAGCAGGGAGAGGCTGGGGACCCTGCAGGTGAACAACTCTGTGGTCACCGTGCACAGGTGGTTTCTTGTTGGGTGACGGAGGCCATGATGTTTGAGGTGCAAAAACGTGGCGTTGCTGAATGCCTGCTGCGGGGGCTGTTCTCTGGCCACTCTTGTTCCAAACTCGGGAGTTGAGTCAAGTCTGCCCCAGAGCCAAGGTAAGACTGAGATGCGTTTTCCTCTTCAAAGTTCAAGGCAGGCCATCTTTGGAGAGGAAGCCAGGCCACGAGTGGCGAAGCTCCTTGGCTTAGCAGCACCCCTGAGTGAACCAGACTCTGAAGAAGCGTCCTGGGTCCTCCTTACCCTGAAGAAGGTCTCTGGGTCTCTTTGTTTGTTCTACAAGTGTTACAAGAATTAGTGGGTTACGATTCCACCAGCTTATTTCAGTGCGCGCTGTGTGGTCCGAGAAGAAGTAAGGACATTTTGTGCTGGTCAGACGGTGTGTTCTGAGGGCATGCTCACATTTTAAAATAGAAAAATGTATTTGTCAAAACGACAAATGTTCTGGTGTCTGTGGGTGTGCTGCCCGCTATTCACTTCTCAGCCTGGGCGGGGGAGAGGCTCCGGCTGGAACAGTCCAGGTGCTTCCCTGGCCCTCCCCAGGGATTCTCGCAGGCCACTTCTGGAACAAACTTTAGACTCGAAGGAGCTGGCTGGTTTGAGTAATGTATTCCTGCCCTACGAGGACCAGTGCTTGATCACCCCCAACACCCTGAGAGGGAAATGCCCAGACCAGACGCAGGGGGAGAGACCCCTGGGGCCCTCACATCACATGGGCTGCTGTTAACCAGGCGTGACACCCGTCCTGTCTGCTGGGAAGGCCCCTCTGCTCCTGCCCTGGCAGGAGAGACCCTGCGACCACCCTGAGACCTCCTTCTCCGTCCCATTGCCACATGGGGGAAGGGCCCTGGCTCTAGAGAGAAGGCCACTCGAGGCACCTGGAGACCCCCAGTTCCCACTGTCCTCATCCTACTGATTAGGCCATGGTGGCTGAGGGAGGCCCAACCCCTCCTTTGGCCCCCATGACCCCCAGCCCCCCACCATGGGACCCCTGGGCACAGGGCTAGCTCAGGTGCGGTGCTGGGCTGGAGTGGGGAGTGAGAGGGTGGATGGGCGGGGCAGCCAGGGAAACGCCCTGGGAACGGGGTGCTTACAGATGCCCCGAGGCCCAGAGGGTGTGGAGCCTGCGCCCGGGGGGACCCCACACCTCCGGGTCCCTTCTAGGACAGCTGCCATGTCGCTCCCCTGCTTGCTTTGTGGCCCAGCCTTGGCCTGTGACGTCTCAAAGCCTCATCTGTCCTGCTCTGAATCATCACATTAAGTGGGTGATTCAAGCCTCACTTCTGAGTGTCATCAGGGGCTCCCTCCCTGTCAAACCCCAGTCTCCTAACTGCACCCTTTCCTCCTCCCTCCCTCCGACGTCTCTGCCCCCCTAGAGCAGGATTTCTCCAAGCAGTTATAATATTCCCTGTCACCTCCATTCTCCCCCTAGGGCGCTGCATGCCCCACCGCAGGGAGCACCGTCTGCATGACCACAGTGAGGAGTGCTCCTAGGAGTGGGGCATTGCAGGGTCCCCCCGCACCCGTCCAGCTGGACTCAGGTCCCCGCACACGCATGGCCTGCTCTTGCCACCAAATCCAGGTCCCTCCCTGTCCTGCAACCGGAGCAGCTTGCGCATGGGAGCAGTCATGCCCTCCGGGCTTCTGTGACACCTCACCCCTCTCCTCCTCACTCCCTGGTCCCCTGACCTCTCACCCTTGGAGGGCTCCTGGCTCAGCACAGACACCGTCAGTGACCTCATGAGCCCCAGGGTTGAAACTCCACCTGCACCAAACCTTCCACATCTTTGCAGAGATGGGACCTCTCTGAGCTCCAGGTTCACAGTGCCCACTCCCCCGCCACCTTCCCTGGGGTGTGCAACCGTGTGTTTATGGTTTCCTTTGCTGTGCAAAAGCTTTTAAGTTTCATTAGGTCCCATTTGTTTATTTTTGTTTTTATTTCTATTTCTCTAGGAGGTGGGTCAAAAAGGATCTTGCTGTGATTTACATCATAGAGTGTTCTGCCTATGTTTTCCTCTAAGAGTTTGATAGTGTCTGGCCTTACATTTAGGTCTTTAATCCATTTTGAGTTTATTTTTGTGTATGGTGTCAGCGAGTGTTCTAATTTCATTCTTTTACATGTAGCTGTCCAGTTTTCCCAGCACCACTTATTGAAGAGGCTGTCTTTTCTCCATTGTATATTCTTGTCTCCTTTATCAAAGATAAGGTGACCATCTGTGCGTGGGTTTATCTCTGGGCTTTCTATCCTGTTCCATTGCTCTATATTTCTGTTTTTGTGCCAGTGCCATACTGTCTTCATTACTGTAGCTTTGTAGTATAGTCTGAAGTCCAGGAGCCTGATTCCTCCAGCTCCATTTTTCTTTCTCAAGATTAAATGCACAAATCTTAACTGTAGATTCCATGATTTTTGACAAATGCATACACTTGTGTGACCCAAGCCCCTATTAAGATATAGAACATTATCATCACCCCCAAAAGTTTCTTCATGCCCCTTTCCAGCCAATCCTTGCCCCCCACGCACACCCTGAGGCAGCCACCATCCTGAATTTTTTCCACCACCGGCCAGTTTCTCTGCTGTAGAGCTTGATATAAATGGAGCAGGCGCTCTTTTGCATAAGGCTTCTTTCACTCAGAGTCATGTCTGGAGATTCATCCACGTTGGTGTCAGTGTTGTGTCTGTCCTTTCTTAGACTCTGCCCCTGTGCTCTGGCCCCACCCTCTCCCTTATTGCCCATGCCCCGCCCTCCCGCTCTCCAGACCACCTTCTTTCTGACCTCAGGGCCCCTGAACTTGCTGTTTTTTCCGCCAACTCTTTTCCTCATTCAAGCGTCACCTCCACTCGCCCCTCCACTCTAAAGCAGCTCCGTACACTGCCTTTTCTTTGCAGCATTTGTCCCTGTCTAAAAGCATGTTTACTTGTTTACAGCCTGTCCCCCGCCCCAGCTAAACTCAGTGAGAGCTTGGCCCAGGTCCTCTTGTTCACAGCTGTACCCCCGGTGCTCATACACCATGAATAGTCTTGAATGAAGGGGTGATGAGTGAGTGAACATCTGAATAACCACTGCCAGGAGACTGCACGCTCTTTCTTGCAAATCTGACCTGTAGCTGCACCGTAGGAGGCTGGCCCATGACTCCTGGAGGCTCCACATCTCCAGTGGGGCTGAACGATGCCACAGTCGCCACCCAGCTCTTGCTGAGTTTGCCCCCGGCACAGGGAAGAGGCACTCTGGATGATGGGTGAGCAGCAGAGGGCTCTGGTTTGGCCACAGGCAGATAGTCTCCTGCTCAGCAACAGTACAAAGGGAGGCTGGAAGGCTGGAGGGCAGGCATGGGATCCCCTACAGGTAGGGAGCAGGTCCCTTTGGTGTTTTGCCGTCTACTTTTCATCCCCTTTGGTTCCCACAGGACCCCAGTACTCGCTTAAGCATCCAGTCCATTTCTGGTGCACGGCCCCCAGCACACGTGCTTCTCTGTGTTCACAATTATGGAAAGCATTTCTCTCTCAACAGGCAGACGACCCAAGAAATCATCCACATTTTACACTTAATCAACCAGCAAATTACAGTTAATCAGAATCTGCTAAGACATGTTCGCAAAAAGAACAACTGCAAACCACACTAGCTTCAAGATATCAGCTACTTAGGAATAGGTGCCTTTTCCAAGCTTATTCTGCAGATATAAGGCTGCACGGTAGTATCAATTCATCTTTCTGAATTCCCTGTTTATTCATAGGTTGCTACTTTGCATGGCCATTTCTAGAGAGTCTTTGTCTGTTGCCAAGAAGTAATGCGCGATGTTCAGTCGGGTTAATAGACCAGGCTGCTCAGTTCTGCCTGCCCCCCCCCCCCCGCCCCCCGACGGTGTCATGTGGGCCGTCTCCAATTATGAGCTGCACTCCACTGCCCCGCTAGAAATATCTGCCTTCGGGTAGAGTGAGGCTTTTGTTTTGTTTGTTTGTTTAACACTTTTCTCAGAATAGATTCCCTAAATGGTTTTATGTCACCAGGTCACTTTAGTGGCTCTCCTCTAGCTTACCAAGAGCGAGCGCTTCATCACGGGAAGGAGGAGTAGTACCTGGCCCTCCTCCCCAACTTCGGCGTTCGGTTTGTCTTCACAGAGGACCTTCTGCTGGCTTAGGGGGCTGCTCACAGACTTGGATGAAGTGGTAATTTCCTGGGGAGGGCACGAGGTAACCTCCTGGCCTGGCATCCAAGTATGCAGAGCCAGGCTCCTGACTCCGAGGGGCGCCCCTCGACCTTGACCTCCCTGGAGGCGGGGCTGCGTGCACTGGGAGTCCCCAGCGCCCCGGGAGGGAGTCGGTGCCCAGAAACATCCGTCTGCGGAATTAAAGCGCGAAGGTGACCCCCTTTCCTGCCCGGGGCCGCAGCGGGGACTCCGGGCTGGGGGGCCAGCGGGGAGGGAGGTGGTCTCAGCACCGCCGCTCTCTCCCCCGTCCTCCCACCCCCTGCGTGTGTTCGCGTTCCGGGGCGGCCCGGGACAGCGGAGGGGGAGCGCCGGGTGGGGCGCCCCGGCGGGGCGAGGGGGCTCGTTCGCGTTTGTTATAACTTCCCTCCCTTTTAAAGGAAAGCTATGCCCGGAATCCGGGAGGTGGCGGGCGAAGCCGGCGGGGAGGACGTGACCCGCGCCCGCCGCAGGCCGAGCTCGCGTGTCCCCCGAGACAAGGCGGCGCGGGTGGCGCGGCGCCCCCTCCCCGCGCTCCAGCGTTGGGCTCCCAGCGCCTCGCCCGCCCCCGCCCACACCCCGTGGGCGGGGCGCCTCCCCCCCCCCGGCTCTCCGGCCGCGGCCCCCACCTCCCGCTCGGCGGGCTGGGCTGGGCTGGGCTGGGCTGGGCTGGGCTGGGCGGGGCTGGGCTGCGCGGCGGGCGGAGCGGCTCCCGGCCTTTTTTGGGCGTCTCCTCGCTCCGCGCGGACCTGCGGGCGGGCGCTCGGCGGGCGGCGGCGGCGGCGGCGGCTCTGGGGGTCCCGAGGCGGCCCCGGTTCGGCGCGCTCGGCCACCATGACGGGAAGGTAACTGCCCCCGGGCGGAGGGCGCCGCTGGCCAGGGAGGGGGGCTGCGCGACAGGACCCCCGCCCGCCCGGAGCCCTTCCCGCACGCCGGCCTCGCGCGGCCCCTCCACCTCGGCCGCTCCCGGGCGGCAGCGCCGGTCAGGTCAGCGGCCCCTGCCCGGCGCGTCCCGCCCTCCCGCCGGCCCCGGGCAGCGGCAGGTGAAGGGCCTGACCCGCACGACGGGGCCATTAGCCCCGCCCCCTCCGGAGGACCAGGGCTCGGGGCTCAGAGGGGCCGGGGACTTGCTCAAGGTCACAGCCAACTAAAGGGCAAGGCGTCAAAACCCAGGCTGTCGGCTTCTTCCAGCTTCCCTGTGTGATCTGTGAGGCCTCACCTCTGGAGCCTCTGTTCCCTCTTCTGTAAGCCAGGAATGGTAAAAATGGTAAAAGGTCTGACTGGGGGCCTGGCCAGAACTGCCCCCAAACATAGGCTGCACGGGGATGGGCTGGGGGCAGGAAACTCCCCCAGGCCTGGCCCAGGTTCTGCTCTCATACCCCTTGTGGCCATTTCACAGATGGGGTGACTGAGGCCACAGAGCCCGAGTGACTCACCAGGCCAGTCACATGTCCACCAGTTTCTGGCCGGTGTTGGCCTCTGCGGCCCTTTCTGGAACGTGGCTGGGTACAAGTGCATGACTCACGGCTGGGTGGGAGGGGCTGGCCTCTGAGGTCCGGGCGCCCCCTTCCAGCCAATCCCTGGGAGGAGGATGCTCTTCTTCACCACCCCTTGACTTGGGCGGAAGGGTGGAGGGGACCCCGTGGCTTTGCTGGGGAAAGGGGCTTGGAGAGGCAGTGCCCAGGAATGGGGAGCGGCCACTCGGGACAGGGTGGTGGACCCAAACCTAGGTGATGTGCAGGGCGGTCACCCAGCCTGCAGGGGCACATTGATCGCTATTAAGGCTGTGGCCCCGAGTCTTAGGGCAGCCCCAGGAACCAGCACGGGTCCTGTCACCTGGGGAGTCCTGTGCTTCATATGCGATTTGCTGCCCACTTCGCAGACCTCCTGTCCCGACCCAAGTCTGTGGACAAAGCCAGCCCCCAGTGCTCACCCCTCCTGGTGCGCTCGTGTCCTCCGGTCCCTCGCAGGGCGCCCCTGCCGGCTGCCTCGCTCCGCACCCTCAGAGCTTCCGAGGGAAAGAAGGGGGAGAGAACAGGGACAGAATCAGGAGCAGCGACAGATGGATGGGTGGTGGGGTGGGGGTGGGACGCGCGGCAGGTGGTTCTCCAGGCGCAGAAGAGATCGTAGGGCAGAGCCGCAGGGTGCCAGCTTCTGTAGCAGCTTCTGCCCAGATGCCCTGGGTGGGCGTTGAGGCAGAAACCCAGACGCACCTCTGTTCCCTCAGCAGGAGTCCTCTCAACCCTGAGTCCCGGGGGTCTTCCAGGAAGAGGGGGGCCGTCGGGTCAGCCAGACGCAGCCCGGCAGGAGAAGCTGGGAAGGCAGGCGGTGGAGGGGGGGCGGAGCAGAGGCCAGCCTGCCCCAGCTGCTGCCTGGCTCCAGCGGGCTCCCTGAGCCTGAGAGATGCGGGTCGTCAAGTGACACGGACCAGAGTAGCCTTGGAAAACACCGAGTCGGGTTTTTCCTTGTGAAAGTACAGCTGCTCATCTTAGAGAGTTAGGAAAAACCCAGAAACAAAAAAGGTAACAGAAACATTAGAAGAAAGAAAGAAAACACCGGCAGTTCCACTCCTCAGAAATGCCCTCAGGAACATTTTGGTGGCTTTCTTCTTTTCTTGTGGTGTATTCATTCTCCTGCTCATTTGTTTTTCACAAGCTGTGAGGGGTCTCCACCCTCCTTTGAAGTTTGCCTACCACATGCGGCGTCCGTCATGCCAGGGCTGGCTAGCCTCCCCTCCCCACACAGGCATAGGGGCCAGGCTGGCAGAGCAATGGACATTCTACCCAATCTTTGGGGTGGGCGAGGTTTTTCCTGTCCCAGAAGCTGTGAAGTTTCATTTTCATGCCACCATGGCCTCCGCACGTCCACTGCCCCCACGAGATGCCAGGGCAGTTCTCACACCTGGATGCTGGTTCTTCCCACATCATCCCTTGCTGCCCAGACCAGGCTGACCTTTGGAAATGACCCTGTCCTTGTACACCTCATGCACCTTCTGGGGCTCTCCCTGCCAACGGCGTAAAGTCCCAGCCCTCCATGGGACTGGAGCAGATGAGACCAGAGGGAGGGCAGTGGGGAACCACTGAAGTGACCTGGAGTGATGTGCATGACCAGGCACTTTGGAAATACTCCTCTGGGGCTGCTGAGGAAGAGGTGGGAAAGGAGACTGGCCAGGAGGCAAGCAACGAGAGAGCCTCTCCTTGGGAGCCACGGGACTCGAGAAGACTAGACAGACTCAGGGGACCTGGGGGGTGGAGTCTGGACCCCGGGCGGATCCAGGAAGAGGATGCCCAGTTTGTGGTGGCAGGTGTGGGAGTGGACACAGAGCTAGTTTGGGCCATGAAGCATTCGAAGAGCTGTGGTGAGTCTAGGGGGAAACCCTGAGACTGGACATGAGCGCCTGCAGCCAGGAGAGGGCTGAGCTAGGACGGAAGACTGAATGAGGCCTGGAACGTGGGCGTGGTTGCTTAGGGAGCAGCTGTGCTGTGGGAAGAGGCTCAGCCCCAGCTGCAGCCCTGGGGACTCTGGACCTTGAAAACACCGCATCTTTGTCCCAGCTGAAGGGGCCTTTGGCATCACCGGTTTTCAAGCCCGGGTGGGTTACGTCCCCTCCCCAGGGACCTGGCCTGGCAGCAGCTCTCTTCCAGAGGGAGCCTGGGACCTGGTGCTCGCAGCAGTGTGACTCAGTGGCTTGGCCTACCCACCAGGTCCCACCCACCACATGACCGGCATCCGCAGAGGCTGCCAGATCCCAGCCGGGTCCCACGCTCGGTACGGTGCAGAGTGGGGCTGCTAGAGCTCTGTCCTCACACCTACCAGCCTCCCCCGACCCCGATGGTGCTCCCAGCTGTTCCCCACCCTCCTCAGGAATATGGCCAGTGACCTCTCAGCAGAGCAACCTGCCGGGGTGCGGCTAGGGTGGCAGCCAGAGCCCTCAGGACAGCACATGGGGCTGTGATGGAGTCAAGGGTTTAAGCAAAGTGGGAAGCGGGTGACACGGGATGTGCCACGGGATGTGCAGCGGAGGCCTGAGCCCCAGGCTGGGCCCCGCCCATGGCCCCTCACCCCCTCCCTTTTCCTCTGCTTCTAGTGTAGACTCCCCTCTCCGGCTGGCCTGACCTGTAGCGTGTGCCCAGTTCCGTACTATAACAACACCTCTACCTGGGCTCACTTCAGGCTACCCATGTGATGTGAACCCGTTCACGAAATTCCTGAAAACTGAGCAGTGTGCAGTGTGAGCTGGCACAGGATGACCCGGGCACACGGCTGGGGAGAGGGACCAGGCGCTCCCTGCGCAGCGGCTGGCCCGCCTCTGCAGCGACACAGCTGCTCCCTGCTCCCACCTACCACGCGCAGATTCTCACTTAAACCTTCCTGGGGGCTTCATTTCTAGGTGGGGAGCGGGGCAGAGGGAGGTACCTGAACTGTCCTCCTTGTGCTGTTTATTCAGATCTTCTGAATTTCTGATGATGTCTATTTACTCGAATTTCCTGTGAGGCAAGAAGGTTGGAATACACCGTTCATCATCTCAGGCATGCCAAAGGATCTGGGCGAGTCGTCTTCAGCCCCCCAGTGAGGTTGGCTCTGGCGGAGAGGCTGTTTGTGGTGGTGTCGCTGGCTCCCCTGGGGGTGGCACTAACCACTTAGCCAGAGAGGCAGTGCCATCTCATGCCTTGCTGGCGGCTGCCCTGGCCCTTGTCTCTGCCCTAGTAAGTGACATAGTTGCATTCATCACTACGTGTGTGCTGCTTAAACATTTGAGATAGGAATCCCATGCCATGAAATTCACTGTTTCAGAGTGTACAGGTCAGTGGCTTTTAGTACATTCACCAGGTTATGCAACCATCACTACTAATTCTAGAACATTTTCATCACTCCCAAAAGAAACCCATTTGCAGCCAATTTCCCCCCTCCCCCAGCCCTTGGCAATTCCTAGTCTGCTTTCCGTCTCTACAGATTTGCCTGTTCTGGACGTTTCATATAGATGGAACCATACATTATGTCACCTTTTTTTTTTTTTTTTTTTTTGCCTGGCTTCTTTCATTTAGCATCATGTTTTCAAGGTTCATTTATGTTGTCATATGAATCAGTACTTTGTTCCTTTTTTTAGCCAAATATTCCCTTATATGGATATACCACATTTTGTCTATATGTTCATCTGTGGTGGACATTTGAATTGTTTCCACTTTTGGCTCTTATGAATAATGCTGCTGTGAACATCCCTATATATATTTTCTACTTTCTGGAGCATATACCTAGGAGTGGAATTGCTGAGTCACATAGTAACTCTATGTTAAACTTTTTGAGGAATTGCCAAGCTGTTTTCCAAGTAACAGCACAATTTTTACATTCCCACCAGGAATGTGTGAGGGTTCCAGTTCTCCACGTCCTAATTAGTACATCATTATCTGCATTAGTAGGTGTAAAGTGGTATCACATTATAGTTTTGACTTTTATTTCCCTAGTGACTTGTGATGTTGGACACCTTTTCAGGTGCTTATTGGCCACGTGTATATCTTCTTTGGAGAAACGTCTACTCAAATTCTGTACCCATTTAAAAATTGGATTCTTTTTATTGTTGGGTTGTAAGAGTTCTTTTTGTATTCTGGATATTAGACACTCGTCAGATATATGATTTGCAAATACTTTCTGCTGAGGATTGTCTTTTAACTTTCCTGATGGTGTCCTTCAATGCACAAAAGTTTTAAATTTTGATGATGTCTTATTTACCTATTTATTTTTGATTGCTTGAGTTTTTGGTTTCATATCTAGGAAACTGTTACTTAATCCATGGAGATTTATACCTATGTTTTTTTCTAGGAGTTCTTTAGTGTTAACTCTAGTATTTCAGTTTTCAATCCATTATGAGCCAGTTTTTATTTATTTTTTATTTTTATTTTTTATGAGTCAGTTTGTATATATGACCTGAAGTAGAGGTTTAAAATCATTCTTTTTCATGTGGTTATTAAGTGGTTCTAGCATCATTTGTTGACAAGACTATTCTTTCCTCAATGAATTATCTTGGCAGGCTTGTCAAAAATCAATTGACCCTGGATGTATGGGATTATTTCTGAATTCTCAATCTGATTCCACTGATGTACGTGTTTATCCTTATGCCAGTACCATACTGTTTTGATTACTGTAACTCTGTAGTAAGTTGTGAAATTGGGAAATGTGAGTCCTCTGACTTTGTTCTTTTTCAAGTTGTTTTGAACAACTATTCTGAGTCCCTTGCATTTATTTCCATATGAATTTTAGGATTAGCTTGCCCATTTCTGTAAAAAAGGCAGTTGGAATTTTGATACGGATTGTGTTGAATCCATAGGTCATTTGGGGGGAAAGGTATTGCCATCTTAACAATGTTAGGTTTTCTAATCCATGAACATGGGATGTCTTTCCATTTATTTAGGTCTTCTTTTATTTCTTTCAACAACGTTGCATAGTTATCAGTGTATAAGGCTTACACTTCTTTGGTTAAATTTATTTCTAAGTATTTTTTTCTTATTTATTTATTTATTTTTGGTTGCATTGGGCCTTCGTTGCTGTGCACAGGCTTTCTCTAGTTGCGGCAAGCAGGGGCTACTCTTTGTTGCGGTGCGTGGGCTTCTCATTGTGGTGGCTTCTCTTGTTGCAGAGCACGGGCTCTAGGCGCATGGGCTTCAGTAGTTGTGGTTCGTGGGCTCTAGAGCACAGGCTCAGTAGCTGTGGTGCATGGGCTTAGTTGCTCCACGCATGTGGGATCTTCCTGGCCCAAGGCTTGAACCTGTGTCCCCTGCATTGGCAGGCAGATTCTTAACCACTGCGCCACCAGGGAAGCCCAATACTTTTTCTTTTTGATGCTATTAAAAATGGAATTGTTTTATTAATTTTATATTCAGATGGCTCATTGCTAGTGATTTTTTGTATATTGTTCTTACATCCTGCAACCTTGCTGAATTAATTTAGTAGCTGTAATAGGTTTGTGTGTGTGTGTTTGTCAGGGGGGAGTTCTTTAGGGTTTTCTATATATAAGAAAATGTGATGCACAATTAGAGATAGTTTTACTCCTTCTTTCCAATCTGGATGCCTTTCATTTCCTTTTCCTGCCTAGTTGTCTTTGCTAGAACCTCCAGTGCAATGTTGAAAAGAAATGAGGAGGCTGGATATCTTGTCTTGTTCTTGACCTTAGAGGGAAACCTTTCAGTCTTACAATTAAGTATGATGTTAGCTGTGGTTTTTTTGCAGTTTGAAGAAATTCCCTTCTATTCCTAGATCCTTGAGTTTTTTTTGTTTTGTTTTGTTTTAATCATGAAAGGTGTTGGATTTTGTTAAGTGTGTTTTCTGCATTCACTGAGATGATCATGTGGTGTTTTCCCTTTATTCTATTGATATGATGTATCAGTTTTTTAATGTTAAAACAACCTTATCTTCCTGAGATAAATCCCATTTGGTAATGTTGTATAATACTTTTTATAGGCTTCTAGATTCAGTTTTGTTGAGGACATCTGTATTCATAAGGGATATCGATCTGTAGTTTTCTTGTGATGTCATTGTCTGGTGTTGGTATTAGGGCAATACTGGCCTCACTGAGTTAAGGTGTTCCCTCTTGGTTGATTTTTGGGAAGCTTTTTGTGAAGGACTGGTGTTAATTCTACTTAAACATTTGATAAAATTCGCTAATAAAACCATCTGGTCCTGGGGTCCTCTTCGTGGGAAGTTTTTTTTTTTCTTTTTCTTTTTTTTAAAATTACTAACCTATTCCCTGTACTTGTTACTGGTCTATTTGGATTTTCTGTTTCTTCTTGAGTCAGTTTGGGTAATTTATATCTTTCTAGGAATTTGTCCATTTCAACTAGGTTATTTAATTTGTTGGCATATGATTGTTCATAGTATTTCCTTACAATCCTTTAAATTTCTCTAAGTTCAGTCCCTTGTTTCATTCTGATTTTTAGTCATTTGAATGTTCTCTTTTTTTCTTGGTCAGACTAGATAAAGATTTGTTAAGTTTTGTTGATCTTATCAATGAACCAACTTTTGGTTTCATAGATTTTCTCTATTTTTTTCTAGTTTCTGTCTGATTTATTTCTGCTCTAATCTTTATTATTTCCTCCTTTTGCTTACTTTGAGTTTAGTTTACTAATCTGTTTCTAGTTCCTTAAAGTGGGAGGTTAGCTTATTGATTTGAGATTTTTTTACTGTAGATATTTACAGTTATAAATTGAGCACCACTTGAGCTTCATCCAATAAATTTTGGTCTGTTGTGTTTTCATTTCATTCATTCCAAAGTATTTCCTAAATTCCCTTGTGTTTTCTTCTTTGATTCATTGGTTCTTTAGGAGTGTGTCATTTAATTTCCACATACTTGTGAATTCACTAACTTTCCTTTTATGATTGATTTTAATTTTATTCTGCTGTGGTCTGAGAATATGCTTCCTATGATCTCAATCATTTTAAATTTATTGAGGCTTGTTTTATGTCCTAATATATGGTCTGTCCTGGAGAATGTTCCATGTGTACTTAAGAAGAATGTATATTCTGCTATTGTTGGGTGGAGTGTTCTATAGATGTCTTTTAGGCCTAGTTGGCTTATAGTGTTGTTTATGTCTTCTATATCCTTGCTTAGCTTCTATATAATGGTCTATCCATTATTGACAGTGGAGTATTGAAGTCTCTAGCTATTATTTTTAAATTATCTATTTTTCCTCTCAGTTCTGTCAGTTTTTGCTTCAGGTATTTTGGGACTTTGTTGTTAGGTGCCTATGTTTATACTTGTTATTTCTTCTTTATGGATTAACTCTTTTATCATCATAAAATGTCCTTCTTTGCTCTTGTAACAATTTTTGCCTTAAAGTCTATTTTGTCTGATAGTATAGCCACTCCAGTTCTCTTTTGTTTGCTGTTTGAATGGTCTATCTTTTCCATTCTTTTATTTTCAGCTTTTTGTGTTTTTGAATCTAAAGTGAATCTCTTGTAGAAAGCATATAATTGGATCACATTTAAAAATATCCATTTAAAAAAATTCAAAAAACTTTTAATTGGAAAGTTTAATCCATTTATATGTAATGTAATTACTGATAACTGGGGTTTACATCTGCCACTTTCCTATTTTTTCCTATTTGTCTTATGTCTTTTTTGTTTCTTAATTCCTACACCATTGCCTTCTTTTGTGTTAAATTATTTCATTACGCAGTCATCTTTAAACCAGATTGGAAAAAAAGGTTTACAAACAAAAAATACATTTATACTGTCTTTTATATTTATCTTATGGTTACCTTTACTGCTCTTAATTTCTGTTTTGTTTTTAAATAATCTAACAGTTTCTTCTCTTTTTTTTCCTATTTATTTAGTTATTTTTTCCTGTGTTGGGACTTCGTTGCTCCGTGCGGGCTTTCTCTAGTTGCGGTGAGCAGGGGCTACTCTTTGTTGCAGTGCTCAGGCTTCTCATTGCAGTGGCTTCTCTTGTTGCGGAGCATGGGCTCTAGGCATGCGGGCTTCAGTAGTTGTGGCCCACGGGCTCAGTAGTTGTGGCTCACAGGCTCTAGAGCACCGGCTCAGTTGTTGTGGAGGACAGGCTTAGTTGCTCTGAGGCATGTGGGATCTTCCCGGACGAGGGATTGAATTTGTGTCCCTGCCATGCTGGCAGGCGGATGCCTAACTGCCACTGCACCACCAGGGAAGTCCCTGCTCTTAATTTCTTCATGTGGATTCGAATTATTGTCTAGTGTCCTTTCATTTCATCCTGAAGGACTCTCTTTAGTATTTCTTTTCAACTCTAGGATTTGTTTTTGGTCCCATTTTATAATTTCTCTCTCTTTATTGATATTCTCCATTTGGTGAGACATTTTCATACTTTTCTTTAGTTTTTTAGACCTGGCTTCCTTTAGTTCTTTGAACGTATTTATATTAGCTGATTTGAGGTCTGTCTAGTAAGTCTAACATCTGGGCTTCCTCAGGGACAGTTTCTGTTGATTGCTCTTTTTTTTTATGTGTCTAGGTCATTTTTTTTGTTGTTTCTTTGTGTGTATCATAATTTTTGCTGAGAACAGGACTTTTCAAATAAAATAATGTGGCAGCTCTGGAAACCAGATTCTCCCTACTCCCCAGGGTTTGTTGTTGCTGCTTATTGTTTGTTTAGTGATTTTTCTGAACCGATTCTATAAAGTCTGTATCTCTGTCATTTGTGGCCACTGAAGTCTCTGCCTGGTTAGTTTAGTAGTCAGCTAATGATTGGACAGAGATTTTCTTGAATGTCTGAAACCAGTAAGTCTCCCAGCCTTTACTGAAGGCTCTGAGTGTGTGTTGGGGCACAGTTTCAACATCCAACCAGGCATTTTACAACTCCGCCTTAGTCTTCACTTCCTGATTGTACAGAGCCCAAAAGGTCCGTCAGAAGTGAGAGCTTAGGACCTTCTAAGGACTTTCCTGAGCATGCACATAGCCCTGGGCATTCACATGGCCTTCTAGATTCCCAGGAATATGTCGGTTCTTTTCGAAGCCCCTAAGGACACCTCATTGCTTGGTTTTTCCTTTTAAGCTTTTGATTAGTCAATTGCCCAACTGTTACCCTTTGCCTGTGACAATGGCAGCTATGATAGTAATACATAGGTAGTTGTGATAGTAATACATTTGAAAAACTCACCCCAGGAGAGGCTTTGAGCACTGGGTAAGTGTGAGTGAGGTCACATAAAAACCAGCCTTTCAAGCGGGATCTTCCAGGGAAGACCAGGTCATTCTCCTTTGGGAATGAAGCTCTGAAAGAGTTTCAGCCCTGTTCTGCTCCCTCATTACTGGGAATGCAGCCAGTTACTTTTCTAGGCAGCTATGAAGTTAGGAAGTGGGGATTAAGGACTAGGATAAATTAGAACACCATAAAGGTGTTCTTACCAAGATTCAGCTTTTATAACCCCCTCCCAGTTGGTTATATTTTTAATTTATCTATTGTTATTGAGGTTTAATTGACATACAACATTATGTTAGTTTTTTTTTTTTTTTTTTTTAGTTTTTTATTTATTTATGGCTGTGTTGGGTCTTCGTTTCTGTGCGAGGGCTTTCTCCAGTTGTGGCAAGCGGGGGCCACTCTTCATCGCGGTGCACGGGGCTCTCACTATCGCGGCCTCACTTATTGTGGAGCACAGGCTCCAGACGCGCAGGCTCAGTAACTGTGGCTCACGGGCCCAGTTGCTCCGCGGCATGTGGGATCCTCCCAGACCAGGGCTCGAACCCGTGACCCCTGCATTGGCAGGCAGATTCTCAACCACTGCGCCACCAGGGAAGCCCCTATGTTAGTTTTAGCTGTACAACATAATGATCTGATATTTGTATATATTGTGAAATGATCACCACAATAAATCTAGTTAACATCTAGTTAACTAGACACCATAGTTATAAAAAATTTTTTTTCCTTGTGATGAGGACTTTTAAGATTTATTCTCTTAGCAACTTTCAAATATGAAATACAGTATTATTAACTATAGTCATCATGCTGTACATTACATCCCCATGACTTATTTGTCTTATAAAAGGAAGTTTGTATCCTTTGACCCCCTTCACCCATTTCACCCATCCCCCACCCCACCCCACCTCTGGCAACCATCAATCTGTTCTCTGTATCTGACCTAGGCTTTTTGTTTTGTTTTGTTTTTAAAATTCCAAGTATAAATGTGACCACACAGTATTTTTCTTTCTCTGTCTGACTTATTTCACTTAGCATAATATCCTCAAGTTTCATCCGTATTTTCTCAAATGGCAAGATTTCATTCTTTTTTTATGGCTGAATAGTATTCCCTTGCATTTATATATACCACATCTTCTTTATCCATTCATCTATTGATGGACACTTAGGTTGTTTCCATATTTTGGCTATTGTAAATAATGCTGCAATGAACATAGAGTGTGTATATCTTTTCAAATTAGTGTTTTTGTTTTCTTCAGATAAATACCCAGAAGTGGAATTGCTGGATCATATGGTAGTTCTATTTTTAATTTTTTGAGGAACCTCTATACTGTTTTTCATAGTGGCTGCATCAATTTACATTCCCACCAACAGTGCAAGAGGGTTCCTTTTTCTCCACATCCTCACGTACACTTGTTATTTCTTGTCTTTTCGATAATAGCCTTTCTGACAGGTGTGATATCTCCTTGAGGTTTTGACTTGCATTTCCCTGATGATTAGTGATGTTGAGCATATTTTCATGTACCTGTTGGTCATCTGTATGTCTTCTCAGCAGTTTTTCTTGCTCTCTGGGTTACTGTAAGTCTTTGGTTAATTTACAGAGTTCTGAAAAAGGTGATGCTGACATTCTTTGCTAGTTTTTTCATTGCTTTTATGGAAAGACAAACTTTCAGAGGTCCTTATTCTGCCATTTTTGCTGACATCATTCTTACTGTGTTTTTGCAACTGTGTTCTCTGGAGCCAGAATGCTGGCCGGGGATCCCAGTGTGACTGGTACCTCCACCCCCACTGGTAAGAGGGGCCTAGGCCCTAGGCCATCGACTTGAAGCTGCTCTAAGAAAACTCTCTACACTAGCTTTCTTAAGCATTCATCTCTCTACATCAGCAGGTGGGAGGTGGTCCTTCTGCTTGTTGGCTCCAGGCTCAGCTTCTCTCTGCCCTTTAGCCCCTGGGGCCACCTTTAAGAAAATATTTGTTGAATTGATCAGTGCTTGGTACCTTTGGAATTGAGCTGCTTTGACAAACTATACTGCACCCAATGCTTGTAGTCATCTGGCTGTGTTTGGGGGTTGACCCCCGGGGTGGTTAATGAGTACTTACTTCCTCGTGTTTGGATTTACTGGATGACGTGTGTTCCTCGGTGTCTGGGACTGGCATCTGAGTCTCGATGGATCCCCGCAGTTTCCTCCTGCCCCAGTGGTGGAGGACCAGCACCCTGGAATGATGATGGAAGGCAGAGGAAGATACTGCTCATGCTTCCTGACCTCACTAGAAAGGTTTTCCAGGGAAATGGAATCTATGTTATAGATTTCTGTGAGTGCTCTGGATCCTTATTTAATGCCGATCGTGGTGCCCGCCCGGCCAGCAGTGGCCACAGTTCAGATGCCGGCCGTGGGTGTTTGCACTGAGACCACAGTAACCCCGCCAGTCCCTTTAGGTAAAAATGCGTGGAAACGGTACCTTCCTGGTGGTCTTCCATCAGATCCTGCAGCTTCTGCTTTCCGTGGTGAGCTGGGGGGCTGCCTGCCCTCTAGCTTTTGACAGTGTGGACCTCTTTTGGGGTGGGTGGTTATTTGCTGGCCAGATCCAGGCACCGGGCTGCCCTGGTCTGGGTCTCCTAGGTGGCTGCAGGTTCTCAGGGAAGGGAACAAGGCACACGTGGGCATGTGTAGGAATCCCTCATCAGCTTCGTGACTGTTTGCCGGATTCCTAAGCCGGCTCAGTGCCATACTGCCCTCCTCAGATGACTGTACCATCGTCAGCATGTCCAGGGGGCTCAGGGTTTCCTCGGAGGCTCCTGGCAACCCGGGATCTCCAGGCATCCTGCCCTGCCACTGTGGACTGGACCTCTCACCTCAGTGCTCTTTGGGATCTTCCCAGCGTGTCCCCTCCCCAGCCTGGACCCAACCCTGCCAGCCTCAGCTTTCACTGTGCTGCCCCCGCGGCGGGAACAATATCCTTTCTATTCGGAGTTGACTCTGCTGCCCTTTGGAGATCGCAGTGCGTAACGTGAGCTCCTGTGCAGAGGGGTGGGGGCCGAGGCGCCCCCTGCGCGCCGGGCGTCCGGCCGCCCAGCCCGGCCGTTGGTGGCTGCCCGCCGCCGCACCTGCCCTCCGAGGCTGGGGTCCGACGGCCGGTCGGAGCAGGCGGCCCGCGACGCGCCGGCAGGAGGAGGCCCGCGCCATGGCCGCCCGGCTGGGCGCGCTCGCCGCGTCGGGGCTGTACCGGCGGCGCCAGCACCGGCAGAGCTCGCCGCCCGCCGCGCCCGGGTAGGTGGCCGGGGGCAGGGCGGGGGCGCGGGGGACAATGGCCGGAAAGCTGCCGCCGCGGGCCTTTCCTCGGACGCCCGCCTGGCCCTTCCGACGGCGGCGGCGGCCCGGCTGCCCCGGGCGTGGGGACAGCGCCTGGCGGGGCGGCCATGGGGGGCAGGGCGCAGCTTAATCCAGCCGGGTTTGCCGTCCTGGGATCAGCGCTCTTGGGCAGGGCGCCTAGGATGGGGCGCTCAGATAAGCTGCCCGAGGTAACCGCCACGACTGCTTTCAGACTCGGACCGCTTTCTGGCCGCTTTCTAGATGAGCACCCTGGGTGGTCAGGGAACCCGCTGGCCATCACCCATCCAAAAAATGGCTAAGCTGTGACTTAAAGCCAGTTTGCCCTGACTCTAAAGCCTGAACTGCTTTATCCCGGGGAGAACTGCCAGTGTAGACAAATGAGGAGCGCTTCCTTTGGGACTGGCAGGGGGAACCTGTGGGTACGGGATGGACCTCAGGGCATCTCCGAGGATGAGTTAGCCTTGGTGGGGAGGGCCTGAGGGGGCACTTAGATGGTGGAGCCCCCGGAGTGAGGGTGGGGCTGGGGGAGGGGCTCCTGGACATGTTGAAGTTGCAGGGAGTGAGAGCGGTGAGGGCTGTGGGCTTGGGGTCTTTGGCATCAGAATAGCAGGTGGGACCCCCGGAGGCGTGGGGGAGGAGCTGTGGGAAGGAGGTGGGGTTTGGGAGGGGGTGGGGATTCAGGGAGGAGACAGAGCAGCAGTCACAGAGGTGGGCGGCCTGGCGGGTCTGGGAGGGGAGGAGAGCGAACCCAGAGGCTGATGCTCCGCGGTGAAAGTGCTGCCCACTGTGTGCTCACGGTGCGCGCGTGGCCAGGGCAGCATTCCGGGGCGGGGCTGAGGGTTGAGCCCTCAAAGGTGTCTGGGAGACCGTCAGGTGGGGAGCGGCGAGCAGAGGCTGCAGAGGGCCACCCGCGGGATACCTGCTGTAGCCGGGCTTGCACCTGCATCCGTGTCTCAGGCCCCTCCCTCACCAGGGGCCACACCAGGATGGGCACTGGACAAGCCCACTGCTCCGGTGGGGAATCCGGAGCGCGGGAGGCCAAGTGACTTACCTGGGTGAACGGGAACCCTCACCCGTTGGCCTCTGGATGACCCTGGACATCTGTGGAGTGAGCCGGGAGTGGGCGACCAGGGCCCTGATGGGCCAGAGGCCAAGCTGGAGGCTGGTTTCACTGTATGAATGCAGCACAAGAACTCGGCCCAGATGAAAGGAGGGCAGGGCTGATGGTGAAGATCAGGCCTCAGGAAAGTCCCGTGCACACACGCATGCACACACGTTCATATGCCAACCTCAGCTCGATGTTTCTTCGAGCTTCTGGCTTGTGACTGACTGCTGTGCGGGATCACCTGGCCTCAGCGACACGGACTCACCCTCGAGTGTGCAAAGGCCCCTGTGGCCAGCCCCTGCCTATTCCCGGGCCCTCACGCTGGCTTTCTAGGCTCTGGTGGGTGGGAGACTGGAGTGGGGGATGGTCTGGGGTTGTTGAAAAAGCAGTCTTGAATGTTCATGCCTGTGTGATGCCACCAGGAGCTGAGGGGACGAGAGAGCACGGGTCCAATCCCGTGTGACCTCAGCAGGTTTCTGACCCTCTCTGCACATCAGTTTCCTTATCTGGAACCAGCACCCTCCCCTCACAAGGACCTGGCTCAGAGAGGACTCCCTCCAGCCCACCCCAGCCTAGAGCTCAGTGACGTCTTGCAACAAATAGGCTTGCGTTGGCTGTCAAGATTGAGAGCCTTTGGGGTGCCGCGGAGGGTTGCAGAAGGGTACAGGGTAGGTGGGGGTGACCACCTCCCTCCTACCCCACTGGCTGCCCCAGCCTGTCTCAGGGAGCGGGCACTTCTGTGACGGCATCCCCATGGCCCCGCTCGGCAGCACAGGTATGCCCCCCCCCCCGCCCCCCAGCTCTGGGGTTTGGCCTCTAGGTGGTGGCCGTGCCCTCGGCAGTGTTTGTGTGCTGTCCAGCCGGGGCGGGGCAGCGGTGTCTCCCTGCGGGTAACTGGGCAGACTGTGCTTCCAGCTCTTGGGCGGAATGTGTGAAGGAGGACGTGGCATGCGTGTCTCCCTCCTTTGTCCTCGCAGGGAGCGCTGCTGGGCCGGTGCGGGGGGTCCCTGAGCTGCCGGCAACAACCGCTCTGTATCCAGCGCTTGGCCTGCCCGGCCCTGTGCTCCGCGCACTGTACGTGAGCTGCAGGCAGCGGGTGCGTCGCTTCAGCTCTGCGGGGCGGATCCTGCTCCTCTGGCGACCTCTTTGCTGATGGGGAAACGAGGCCCCGAGGAGCTGGCACCTCCCAGGGGCACGGCTGGGGGCTAGGGCTGTCAGCGTTTAACCTCGCGGGGCGGAGCCCGGAGCGGCCTCCTCCTGCAGGGGACAGCTGGCGTTTTCTCTGGCGGGACTGTGGTCCGGCTGTCCGGCACGTGGGCACGTCTGCCCATCCCTCCGCCTTTGGCCAGTGGGCTGGGGTGTTCTCTGTGGTCCGGAGCAGGGGCCGTGGGGATGCAGCCACAGAAGTGACGCCGGGGGTGCACCTGCCCGAGACCTGGGCTGGGGCAGCCGGTGGGGCAGGGGGGAGGTGGTCACCCCCGCACCCCACCTGTCTGTGCCGGGGCTTATTGCGAGGTGTGTAGGGGACAGACGGCAGAATCCTTGACCTGAGACTCCCAGGGACCCAGCCAGGGAACTAGACCCAGACCAGTGAAGGGCCAGCTGCTCTTCTGGGGGCTGGCTGCTGTGGTGACAGCGTGGACATGCAGTCCCTGAATGTCTGCCGTGCGGGGAGGCCGGGGTTCTGGAGAGGCAAACCGAAGATGGGCCTGCTGTGCACTCGCTTGGTTAGGGTCCAGAGGTCTGGAACAATCTGGAAGCCTGGGGCTGCACTTGAATTCTTGTTTTGGCTTCATTTTCTGGGTCCTTTCAGTGGGGAATTCCAGGCTCAGAGTCACAGGATTTCCTGTTGATTTCTGACTACTCCAAGACCTGCCAAGGTCTTGTTCATGGCCAGGCACTGGAACTTCCTCCCAGCCACCTTGGGTATGTGTGTTTGGGGAGAACAAGGCCTCTAGGTTCACAGTGTTCTTGGGACAGGAAACCATGCCTGTGCTGACGGAGTCCAGCCCAGCCCATGGCGACTGGTCAGTCCCTGCCCTGTCTGTTCCACCTTGTGGCGATCAGCAGGGAGCTGGAGAGGAGGGTGGTGGCCACTGTGCACAGAGCCTCCCTGTCACCTTGGGCTCTGCCCACCCCTCCTGCCACTGTCCTGCCTCCTTGCCCCTTTGGCTTAAATATGGATGCAGGAGACGGCTTTGGTCCCCCAAGTACACCTGAGAGCAGGCAGAGGCATGCAGCGGTCCACTTGCCTGGCAAGGCTTGCCGAGGGGCCTACCGGCCCTGCCCTTGCCACGAGGGCTCGTCCAGCAGAGCAGAGAGGAAGTCCTGCCCGGGTGCCCCAGGCCGGCTTCCAGTCTGTCCACGTGGCAGCGACCCTCCGCTAGACCCACTGTCCACACCTAGACCCCTGAGGGCGGAGCCCTCTCCCACCTCCTCCCGGTGCTGTGGCCGTGAGGGAGGGGTGGGCTTCAGCATCCCGGGAGGCGGAACAGGCTGAAAAGATGTTCTCAGGAGACGTGCCGTGTGCCACCGCACGCGTCTACGCGATGTGGCCAACGGGTTACATCTCTCCTCCCTGAGCCTGACCTTCCTTCTGTGCCCACCCAGTTGACACGAGACAAAATCTGTTTGCCGCCCTTGTAGCCAGAGGCACAGGCATCAGGGTGCCGGGCGTTTGTAGAGACTGTCGGGGCTGACAGCCAGGCTCCCGCCTGAGCCTTGGGGCCCCAGCCTGGAGCCGGCACACGTCTGTCTGTGTGGCCATTTCCCCTGTAGTTCAGTTCGGATTCCACACCACCCGGCAGGATGCCTGCCGCTTCCCCGGGGACGGCAGCTGCCCACCGTGGATGAGGGGATTCGCTCCGCACTCTGCGCCCATCCCCAGTGTTCACAATCTCACCTTCTCCACGGTAGGGTGGTTATATGTTTTGGGGGTGCAGGTGATTTGAAACTAACTCATGGTGCAGGGAAAAGAGCCATGGAAGTCGGACCAATCTGTGTTCAAATCTGGACGCTGTCATCTGCTCTGTGAGTTTGGGCAAGTTACTTAACCTCTCTGAGCCTTAGGAAAGCAGGGTGGCCTCGGGGATTAAATAAGTGTGTAAAAACCGAGCCGCTCCCCTGTGTCTGGGTGACAGTCTCTACCGGAGACATTCTGGTTCCCTGAGAGGGTGACAGGAGGCACAGGAGGAAGCCGGGGTGTCCCTGACACCTCGAGAGATGGCCCAGCACCATGACCGAGCAGCCTGGGGGCCCGGTCAGTGACACTGACAAGCACAGCACCGTCCTCTGCGGGCTTACAGTGGGCCGGGCACCCTGCTGAAAGCTTGTGCGTCCGTCATCTAACAGCCTGTAACCCGTGGCCACGGCCGTGATTAGGGTCCTTCCACGGCTGGGTGTCTGGGCCTGGAGAGCGAGGGCCAGCCCCGGCCGCCCCGTGAGTGAGAGCACCGGACTTGAGCCGTGACTGCTCTGGCCGGCGTGAGCCCGGCGACGGCCTGGCCTGTGCCTGACCCCTTGTGTGGGGCACCGGGGGCTGCAGGGTGTGGGGGAAGGTCGGGGCCCCAGAGTTCTGATGTCGGCTTTGCCTCCACCCACTGTGGCCCTGGTGGTGGGCGGGTCACTCTCTCCAGGCCTCCGCTTGTCCAGCTGGGAGATGGAGGTGCTGCGCTGGCCTCGCACGGTTGTCATCTGGGAAGGCCACCGTGGCCTGGCCTGCGCTGGCACCTAACGTGTCCGAGGCACACGGTAGCTGCAGGGATGGGTGACAGCCAAGCGGGGTGACCCAAGCCGGTGCCGGGCAGCGTGGCCCTGACTGTGTGACTCAGTCCCTGCGGTGCCAAGGCCGACCCGGGCTGAGGACAGCGCTGTCTTCACCCCAGAAAGTGTGTCCATCGAGTGCGGCCCTCAGGCCCTGACCCGCCCTTTCCTTCTTCCCGCCCAGTAACATGTCCAATGCCTTGGCCAATGCCGTGTGCCAGCGCTGCCAGGCCCGCTTCGCCCCCGCCGAGCGGATTGTCAACAGCAACGGAGAGCTGTACCACGAGCACTGCTTCGTGTGCGCCCAATGCTTCCGGCCCTTCCCCGAGGGGCTCTTCTACGAGGTGAGGATGCTCCCGGGGCCCTCGCCGCCGCCTTCTCGGAGCCTGAGCCCCGGACCCAGCTCAGGGTCGGCCCTCGGGCAGCCTGTGGGCCGTGCCCGGCCGTGGTCCTCTTGTGAAGGATGAGGCAGACATGCCAGCCCTTGAGCCGAGTGGTGCTCCCTGAGAACCTTGCTGGCCACGCCTCGGGGCCCCATCCCTTACCTGTGAGACGTGAAGTGTTCTCCTGGTGGCCGTGGGTGCTGGAGGAGAGTCACCGTTCATCCTGTCACCTCTGGGCAGATGCTGGGGGTCCCTGGGGTGCAAACGCCCTGCCTTGGTGGCACTTACCCTCCCTGGGGTCAGGCAGTAAACGTAACCCACGTGTATCAGATGGTGCTAAGTGCTCTGGCTGTAAGGCATCTCGGGGGCGGGGGGTGATCAGGGAAGGTAATGTCTGAGCAGACCTGAAGGAGGTGAGGGAGCAGCGTGTACCTGCAGGAAGAGCTCTCAGCAGAGGACACAGCACGTGCAAAAAGGCCCTGAGGTTGGAGCATGCAGGTATTTGAGGAGCAGTGGGGGCCGGTGTGATGGAAGCAGAGCAAAGGAGAGGGAACAGCAGAAGATGAGAGTGGGGAGGCAGATTTGCTTGGCCCCGTGGGCCTTCGTGGGGCCTTAGGCTTTCATTCTGGGAGGCGCAGGAGCCACTGCAGGGTCTGGAGGGGAGGAGTCACATCGTCTGTCTGACCTTAGAGAAGGACCCCTGGTTGCTATGCTGAGGAGAGACTGTGTGCGGGCGGGGACAGAAGCCAGGAGAAAAGGTGGGACCAGAAGCCGATTATTTCCGTAATCCAGATGGAAGTGAAGGGGCCTACACTGGGCTGCACTGGGTCACAGGAGCAGATTGTTAAATTTTCAGCAGTCTTGCAAGCCGGTTGTTAAACACAGCCATTATTAAAAGTTAAATGATACAAACATACAATGAGATAAAACTGTATTAAAAACAAAGGTAACATTCGTTTTGCTGTACAGTAGAAACACAACATGGTAAAGCAGCTATACTCCAATAAAAATTAATTTAAAAAAACAACAAAGGTAACAGAAACTCAAAACTCACCACTTCCTCATTACTCTATTACATTTCACGATCAGCTATGCCTTTGAGGTTATGATTTGTTATTATGCCTGTGTGCTGGAAACACTGTACCATGGTGGCTACTGACGTCTCTTCTCAGCTCCATGCGGAGGTCTGTTGGTAGCTTGAAATTGACCACGGGTGGGAATATTTACACCATAGAAATCGGCAAACGCTACAAGGCAGCCTCAGAACCAGTTGTGAAATGTTTACCAGCACACCAGGGCAGTGCTCGGAGGCTGGATAGATTTCCAAGCTGATGGGACGGGCTGGTAGATGGCTGTGGGGTGTGTGATCTGCCTGGCAGAGTAGAGGTTGCTGTTGCCTGTGGTGCCTCCTGGGAAATGCTGGCCGATGATGGAGGCGGGGCTGGCGGGGGGGGGGGGTGATGTGGGCAGGGCGCTGTGGATGTGCCTACGACAGTTTAAATTCCTGTCACCTCTGCAGGTCACTGGCTAGGGCTCTAGCCAGGTGCAGCTTAATAAGACACTCATTTTAGAGAACAGGGGAAAACCAAATACAATTATCAAGGGAGAAGAAAGCAGAGGCTTTCTTGGGGCCAGTGTGAGGGCCCTCCTTGCCCAGACAGATGCGGACAGCGGCTGCAGGACTCCCTTGCCCCGCTTCCTGTGTCCCTCCTTCTGTGTCCCTTCCCTGGGTATTTTGTGGCCCCTGGGGGAATGGACTTCTCACACAGGAAATAGGGCCAAGGGACACACAGAATTCAAACTCCATCCCCGCCCTCCCCAGCCTGAAGTTCCGCCCCCAGCCCTCAGCTTGTTCCTGGGACCAACAGGGCCAAGATCTTCTGCAAGCGGCAGTGGCCCTTTGAGGGGCTGGCCTTGCTGAGTTGCCAGCTTCTTCGAGGCCCCTCGCTTTGCACTCTCCCCAGGTCGAACAGGCCAATCCCGTCCCATCTCCAGGCCTTGCACGGGCTGCTCACTGTCTGGAATTCCCTCCTCTCGGAACCCCCACCCCCTGCTGCCTTTCCACTCCTCATCACCTCCTCCAGGAAACCTCCCCGCCCCCCACCCCCGCTTCCTGTGGTGGCAGCAGGTGCACAGAGTGGGGTGTTTGTCCAGCCTCCCCGAGGGCAGGCCCTCACCCAGCAGACCGGCCAGCGCAGCTCGGGGGATGACAGTGCCTTCCTTGTCCTCTGTCTGCTGGCCCCGTTTGCAGCTCGAAGGGCGGAAGTACTGCGAACACGACTTCCAGATGCTGTTCGCTCCGTGCTGCAGGACCTGCGGTAAGGGCCGCACAGGCCTCGGCGCCGCCTGGGGGGCGGGTGGGCAGAGAGCCCTGCCTCTCAGAGCACCGGCCTCGGGCTCCCGCGGGCACCGCCCTCCCGGCTCTGGGAGGGGGCCGCGGAGGGGAAGGGCACCAGGCGAGCAGGAACCTCTCTCCTCCAGGCGAGTTCATCATCGGCCGCGTCATCAAGGCCATGAACAACAACTGGCACCCCGGGTGCTTCCGCTGCGAGCTGTGCGACGTGGAGCTGGCCGACCTGGGCTTCGTGAAGAACGCCGGCAGGTGAGGCGGGCCCCTCGTCACAGGCCCAGGCCCGGTCCAGGCGCTGCAGGCTGCGGGTGGGGCTGCCGTGTGGCCCTGTCCCCGCGAGGCAGACAGGAGAGCCCTGTCCAGAGTACGGGTGAGGACGGAGCCTGGAGAGAGGGAGGGACGGTGAGTCGGGGGCCACCCAGGCTCGGGGCTCTTCCTGGGAGCAGGCTGACAGCGTACAGGCGGCCCAAGCGGGTGCGTGGGTCATCCTCACGGATGAGGAGCTTTGAGTCAAGGTCCTGCCTGCCTGGCCACCCTCAGTGCTGACCCCAGCCGTCCACCTCCGTCCTCACGCCCCACGAGCGCTGCTGGAGGGACGGCACTCAGCTGGGGCCCAGGTTTCCTCAGCAGGCTAAGCGGTCACCTTCCACGAAGACTTGCTCTTTTCTCCTCCCCTCCTACCCACCCCGCACCCCGCACTGTCCCTGCACCCTCACGCCCACAGCCAGGACCTCCCGTCCCCCTCCCCGAGGGATGGGCACCCCTGCCGCCCGGCATCTGTGCCGCCCCACTGCCTTGTCAGAGTGGGGGCCGTGTCCCTGCACCCCAAAGCCCTGCTCACTCCACACACCCTCTCCAGCGGGGGCTCGTGGCTCTGGTCCGCTCTCTCTCCCTTTCTAACGGCTCAGGCTCGGTGGCCCCCAGGGTTCAAAGCACCCTCTGAGCCTTCTTTCCACAGCGATTCCCTGCAGCCCTCCCCAGCCCTCCAGCCGGGTCCTCCCGTCTGCTCCCCGCCGCCCAGGCTGGGCGGTTGTCCCCGCGGCCTTCGCGGCAGCTCCCGCTCCTCTCTGGGCACCCAGGCCCCCGTGTTCTGGGAGTCTCCTCCTACTTCACGGCTGCGCTGGCCCTCTCCTCTCCTGGCTCACTTTCCTCCGCCCGTCTCTCCGTGTTGGGCTCCCCTGGGGCTCTGCCCTGGGCCCAAAGTCCCGCTGCCTCACATGGTGAGTGTGTGCTGGGCGATGCAGATGTCCGCCTCCCCCCCAGACCTCTCCCCGCATACCCCACTGCCCACATGCCAGCTCCACGTGGTGTCCAGAAGGCACCCCAAGTGCCACAGAGCCCAACCAACCAAGCGACTGCGAGTTTCCCCTCTGCCGACAGCCAGGCCTCAGGGAAGAGCAGGCCGGCCTCGTTCGCAGCGCCCTAGCGGTCTGCCTCCCATGCCCTCCCCTGTCCGGGCACTTGTCACATTCTCTGGTGCCGGTCGAGCTCCCCTTCCTGACGCTGCCGTAGCGATCTCGCCCATCTGCCTGCCCCACCAGAGACACGTGTTGTCCGTCTTGGTGTCTGCAGAGCACTCGATAGCAGCCCGGGTGGTGGGTGCGGATCTGAGAGACCATCGGGGAGCAGACAGTGCAGCGGGGCGGGGGCGGTCCCCATGCTGGTCCGTGGGGTCACCTGCCGGGTGTGGGCCTGAGCCGCAGCTCATGCTGGGGCCCCTGCTCCGGTGCTCTGCTGGAAAAATCCGGAAGAGGCTGGACGTGCTCAGGAAAGTAAAGTATCGCTGTGATGCAAGGAGCGCGGGGCCCCTACGCGCACCCTCCAGCCCAGGTCGGCGCTCTGAAGCCCACGGGGCAGAACTTCAGAGTCTGCGCGGGGCAGGCCCACCGTAGGGCCCCCAGACCCACAGTCCACACTGCTGCCTTTGCCTCCGCTTTGCCGTTCTTGGGTCAGAGGGAAGAAAAGTTCTGGGGAGGGAGTTGTGTTAATCAAACAGAATAACCTTCAGTTATTAAAGTACGGTTATGTTTATGATCAGTATAATCAAGTACAAAAAAGGACCGGTGAGGGCGATCAGGCCACCCTATGAGCAAAACAGCTCAAAGCTTGGCCCGCCAGGACTGGTGGAAGCCTCTTGGGAAGGAGTGGGGCTCTGCCCGTGCTGGGTCTGGGTTAGTGGGAGCCGGGTTCACAGGCCGGGCCTTGCCCTCCCCGCCGCCCGGCGGTGACAAAGCTCAGCTCCCTGTGACCGCCCACCCATAGCGTGTGTTCCACCGGGACTCGGGAGGCACTGGGCAGCTGCCGAGAAGCCCTGGGGATTGTCGGGCACATGCAGGTCTGTGTGTGGGTGTCTGGCAGGAGGGATGGAGAGCTGACGTGCCTCACAGGCCCCGCCCGTGTTGCTGGCTGTCACCTGGTGACCACCCTGAAATGTGCCTACAGTGTTGGGTTCTAATTTATAGCTTGTGTCCCCTAGACGCAGAGTCCTTTGGCAAAGGTGCCACAAAGGGACCTCAAAGCACCTTGCACTTGAGAGAAAACCTTTAGACGCCCCCCCCCCCGCCCCCCAGCTTCCAGTGCCCCCTCTTCCGGTGGGCCGTTTGCAGCTGTCTCCCGCGTCCTCTCTGCAAAGCTTCACCGCCGCGCGTTTCTGTCTCTGTCGGGGGAAGGAGGCCGGGAACCTCGCAGGCAGGCGGCACTTGGGAAAGAAAGACGCTCATTGTGCAGGAATGTTTCTGGCCTCCTTGCCCCCGCAGCAGGGGGTGAAGCTGCTGAGTGTCTTGTAGCTGTGAGTGAGCAGGGCCAGTCTCCGCAGGGGGGTGGCCGGCTGGTCCCTTCTGTTCTCCCTGTTCAGGGATTTGCGTGGCAGAGAAGACAGAACTCAGCGCCGGGTGATGCGTTCGGGCCTCGGAGCAGGTGGCGGTGGCCCGCTGAGGCTGCAGTTTGTTTCCTCGGGGGCCGCTTGGGGCGGAGGCGGGCTCCTCCTCGGGGGTGAGTCTGAGGGGTGGCCCTTGGGGAGGAGGCGGTGGCCGCCGGCTCACAGCTCCGACCTGGCGCTCAGCGAGCTCTCGTTGGTCTTCCCGTCGGCGCTGGGGGGCGGCCCCGCGAGCCTCTTGCCGCACAGCAGGCTGCACAGGGCGTCTCGGAACTTCTCGGCCACGAAGAAGTACATGACGGGGTCGAGGGCGCCGTTGAGGCTGCTGAGGCAGGACGTGACGCGGTTGCCGAGCGCCAGCGCGCGCTGGGCGGCGCACGAGGTGCGGTGGCCGCGGTAACGCAGCACGTAGACGGAGCGGTGGACGTGGTAGGGCACGAAGCAGACGAGGAAGATGGCGAGCACCGCGGCGATCATGCGCACCGCCTTGTTCTTGAGGCGCCGCTCCACGCGCGGGCCCTGCCGCAGGCTGCGGATGATGAGCAGGTAGCAGGTGACCGTGGTGACGAACGGGAAGGTGAAGGCCACGGCCAGAGACGCAAAGGCGTGCTGGGAGGCCTTCTCCCGGTACAGCTGCAGGCAGACCACCGTGCGGTTGGTCCGCACCGTCTGTGGGCTCACCAGCAGCGGGGCCATGGCCACGGCCACCATCACCCAGAGGAAGGCGCAGGCCAGGTGGGCGTGGAGGGGCCTGCGGAGCTTGAGGGACTTGACGGGGTGCACGATGGCCAGGAAGCGGTCCGCGCTGATGCAGGTGAGAAAGTAGATGCTGGCGTACATGTTGAGGTAGAAGAGGAAGCCGGTGAGCCGGCACGGGATCTCCCCAAACGGCCAGTGGCTCCCCGAGAAGTGGTAGACGAGGCGGGTGGGCAGGACCAGCACGCAGGACAGGTCAGCCACGGCCAGGTGCATCAGGAACACGTTGGCAGGGGTGCCGGACTTGTGGTCCCGGACGAAGAGCCACAGGGCCAGGGAGTTGCCAACAAAAGCCAGGATGAAATCCAGGAGGTAGAAGGAGGCAAAGAGGACGTTCTCCAGGGGCGTCTCTTGGCCACAGTGCTCCGGGGGGGCCAGGGAGGAGTTGGCCATCAGGCCTGGGGAAGCCACCTCGAGGCCATCCATGCTTTGGCTGGAGGTCGAGCCCGGGGCTGAGCCTGGAGGGAACAAGCAGACAGGCCCCGGAGAGCCTGCGACCGGCGGGCTGTCACCCTCTGCAGACGTGAGCCCTCGGAAGCCTGCGGTACCTGCCGACCCCGACCCTGTTCCATGCTCGGCATTGCCTCGGGGGCCACTGAGGACACCTCCTGGGTCCAGCTGGGGGTGGGCAGGCGTCACAGGCTCTCTGCACTCCAGCAGGAAGCAAAACCAAAAGCAGGGACTGGGTGCTAACCTGCGGCTGGGGCTGGCTCCCCACTCTGCAGCCACGTCCCTACAGGGCGTGCGAGGGCCCTGGCTGGACCCTGGTGACCCGGAAGGCCCCCTCTCAGGCCTGGGGGCTGGAGTCAGCACCACAGGGAGAGCATGGCGACCCGTCTGTCTGAGGCTCTGGGGGGGGTGCGAGGGCGGAGGGAGGAGCCCCACGTTTTCTGTCCCTTTCCCCCGTGTGCTGTCTGAGGGGCGGGGTGCATGGGGCCCCTGAGCCCCACTTCTCATGGGTGGGTGGCCGGGTCACCTGTTCCTGAGGGCCCGGTGTGTGGAGCTCGGCCAGCTCCTCTTCAGCCTCGGGAGAACCCTGCGTACCCCTCCCTGACCCGCCTGCCCACCGGGCTCCCCAGTTCTCCCGGCGCCCGGCACCCGCCACAGGAGGGCCTGGCTGGGAATGCAGTGTCAGAGTGTCAGGGGGGCAGAGGCCTGCTCTGTCTGCTGGCACATCCGGGCCTGGATCCCAAGGTCTCTTGAACTTTCTGGACTTAGCCCACCAGCCCCACGTTAGGCATCTTAATGAGTGGAGACCTGTGTTTCAGAAAGCCCTTGGGCCCCAGGCCTGCAGCGGGTATTTTACCACCCAGGGTAGTTTAACTACCAGGAGGCGGATTCTTTCCCAGGAGAGGAAGAGCCATTTTTCCCAGAGGTAGAGAGACCTGCCAGGGTTTTCTGGCCAAGATCTGCAGCCCCAGAGAGGCCCGGGGCCCAGGGAGGCGGCCTGTCTCTGCCTGGCCTCGCCCGCCTGGTGTACCTACACCTGAGAGGCCGCGCAGCTCGGAGCCCTGCTGGCCTTGGTAACAAGCCATTTCTGTCTGCCGACCCCAGGTCTGAGTGGGTCACCCTTGCTGCCGCCCCAGCAGACAGAGTAACAGATTCCTATTCTGATTTTGTTCAGCTCGGGAGATCCAGAAAGGAGAGGGAAGGTCCCTAACACCCCGCCTCCCTCGCCAGGCCTGGGACCCGGGGGTGTGGGCAGGAGAAGGCAGGACAGCCGGGCCAGAGCGCCCTCTGTCCACACCCCACACAGGCCACAGCCCCGAGCGCGGGTCGGGGAGGTGGCTGCCGGGGCCTTCTCACGCCCTGGGGTTTCCGCCTAGCGCACCCCTGCCTGCAGCGCAGCTTCTGGGGCTCCCCTGAAGCCCCGCCTCCCGACACCTCCACTCCCTGCCTGTGCGGTTGGGCTGCAGGGGGGCGGCAGGAAGCGGGGAGGAGCAGCTCGCGCAGCGGCGTGTCCCGCCGAGCAGCAGGACGTGGGGCAACTTGTCTGCAAGCTTCCCCTGGCTCTTAGGCCTCCGCTTTCATGCCCATGATAATAGCCCTGGCAGGGGCTGACAGGTGCCCCGACGGCGTGGGGACGTCAGCCCTGAGGAGGAGGCTGGGTGCCGTCCCCAGCCGTGGGTTCCCATAGTAGAGGGAGGGAGGGTGGTCCAGACTGCGGGGACGAGGGGCTGTCGGGCCGGGCAGCAGCTTCATGCCTCATTCACCACCACCGGGGGCCCTGGGCTCCTCCCTCCCCACAGATGGCTGTGGCTGAGTGGCAGAGAGCATCTGGCCAGTCGTCCTCAAGCAGAGGGCGGGCGCTTGCCCGATCATATCGCATTTTAATTATTGAAGGGGTCCAGGGCAGTTCCCCTGGCCAGATGATGTCTCCTGGCTCCAGAGTGGTTCAGGCTGCCTGAAATTCTGATACAGGGATTATTGCCTGTTGGTCCAGGTGTGTGTGACTTGACGGGGGGGGGGGGGGGGGGGGGCGGTTGGTCTGGAGGCCAAGTGAGGGAGGGGTCCTGTTGGAAACCTGGGGATGGGGAGGGGCTGAGCTGGGTGCCCTCCGCTCTGGGCTGACCTCGGGCCCGGGCTGTGCCCCGCGGCGGTGCAGTCGTGCCCCTCCGTGAGGGCCACTCACAGGTACTGACCACCTCCTCTGGCCGGCATGAGGCGGCGGGCCTGCCTGGACACCGCACCCCAGTCCTGAGGGGCAGGCGTCTGTTGCCTCATTTCACAGATGAGGAAACGGAGGCTCAGCATCCGCCAACTTGCCCAGGGTCACTTGGCCGGGTGACGGCCTTGGAGTAGGAAGTCAGGTCAGGAAGACCCGGCGGGGACAGCCAACACCTCCACCTGCCTTTCTCCTGGAGGCTGGCAGCTCCCGGATGCTAGAGCTCGTGCTGGAGTTTCCTCCCCGGCTCAGCGGCGCCCCCGGGGGCCTGGCCCCAGGACCAGCGACACAGTTTGCACCACCCGTGTTCAAAAAGCAGCACAGTGGTGACGGCAGAGCAGCGAACCGAGCGTGGGCCCCGCGTGCCTGCCCAGGGCACCTGGTGAACGGGCCAGCGCCTGCTTTCTGCTCCCGCCCCGTGCCCTCCGCCTCCCACCCCTGAAGGCTGCGTGCACCGCGCTCTCTCTGGGGGCGCAGACTTGGTTTCAGAATGCTTTCAGGCCGTTTCTGGTTTGTCGGGGTTTCTCTCCCCCTCCGCCACGTTAGGAGTTTTGGTGCTGGTCCCGCCGCGTGGTCCTCAGTGGCGCCTGCTCCCCTCCGCGGGTCGCTAGAAGCGCCCGCACTCGCTGCCCCTCGACGTGTCGCTCTGCTCGGCCAGGGCGACTGGGGTGCGCGGAGTTTGGCCCGGGCCTGGGGGGGTTGGGGCCCCGGCCGTGGGTCAGGCGCCGGGCTTGGCCTGCGCGGAGGGGACATAGGCGGGCCTGGTGGCGGGAGGTGGCCGAGGTGGCCGTCTCCCGGCATCGGCGCCGCCAGCACCTCTCCCTCCTGACTCCTCCTCCGGCCCCTCCCGGAGCCGCCTGGCTCGAGGTGAGGCGCCCGGGGGCTGTCACTGCAGCCGTGGGACCGCAGGCCGGGCGCTCACCCTTCCTTTAAAAGCCCCGACAGTGAGACGGGAACGCTGCCTGTGCGCCGCTCTCATGCAGACCGGGCGGCCTGGATAACTAGGTCGTAGCCCGACCACAGAGAGGCTTCTGGGGGACCGGGCTGGGCTCGCGTCCCTGCCCTGCTCCGCCTCTGCCTCCGCTGGGCCTGAGCTCCCCGCCCGCCCCGCCAGGCCCTGCCCTTACCTCTCTCGGCGGGTCTGGGGCGGCAGGTGGGCTGCAGCCTGTGGGTGGGTGGTGGGCTCCGTGCAGCTGTGCTGGAGGCCGGCTGGCTATTTAAGGAGAGGAGGCGAGGCTGCAGCCCCTCGGGCCCTGAAAGGCCGCTTCATTCCTGAGGGGTCCCCTGTGTGGTGGGCCACTCCTCTGGCTGCCTCTGCTGCCGCTGGGCCGTGAATATTCCAGTGTGTCCCAGCCGTCCCCCCCCACCCCCCTGCCCCCAGCTGGGCCACCGAGCGTCACAGAGGCCGAGTGTGCGACCGTCTTCGAAGCCGCAGAGTGGGCGCCGGCCGGGTGGGAGGCCTGGCTGGGACCGACAGACACAACAGGACGTTTCAGATCAGGGTAATTTCCTGGGGGGGGTGGGGGAGGGGGCCAGGGAGGGGCTGGCCGCCATGGCAACGGGCCTGGGCGCCCAAACCCGCACTGGCCATCGGCAGAGGGGGTCTTGTGAATGGGGAGGGTGGGAGGCCGAGGAGTCTTGTTCGGTCCAATGAGAGGGGACTCTTTCAGGACGCTTGCTTAGGGTCCTTGTGTCCTGCCCCATATAATGAGGCCCCGCTTGGGTGTGCGGAATAAATCACGGCCTTTATCTCGAGCGGGGCCCAGCTGCAGGCTGCCTCATAATGGGGCGCTGTCTGTGCCTGTGGGGACCCGGAGGCCTGGCCCTCGCCTGTGTGGGCTCCTCCTCTGGACGGGAAGCCTGGGAAGAGGGTCGCTGCGGCCCGCCGCCCACCTGCCCCACAGCTCCTCCTGGGAGTCCGGGAGTCTGCGGGGCGTTTGGATGTTGACAGTGGCTGCTCCTGAGACGGCTCCAGCAGAGCTTGGTTCTCCCCGTCTTTCCCGAAATGATGCGTCCGGTGACACAGGGAACCGAATCACCATTCCTAATTTCAAAAGACATTAAAAACCTTTTTAGTTACAATGTTGAAAGATGTACACAGCCATCACTGGGAAGTACCTGCCACAAGTACTGTCTGAAATGTCTGAATTTCTTTCGCACAATCCCGTGCACTTGGGATTACTGCCCATTTTACAGACGAGGAAACTGGGGCTCAGAGAGGTGAGGTAACTGGCCAACGACAAACCAGTGGGGTGGCCGAGCCAGCATTTGGACTCAAGCGTGTGTCACTCTAAAACTCAGGCTGTACGCGTGTGTGTTTTGTTCTCTTCTTCTGTTGCAGCTCAGTGGTAAAATTCTTAGGTTCCATCTTCATTCTACCTGGGAAAAAATTCTGCAGGTTGCCCTTAGATCTGGTGCTGGGATCAGGTCTGTTGAAAAGACGTTTCCCGTCTGGGGTTCCGTCAAGAGAGCGGGACTGTGCAGTTCTGTCATGCCTGGGAGCCGGTGGGGTGTGCAGCCCCCCTCCCTGCTGTGGCCCGGGGTGGCTGTCTGGGAGAACTGGCTCATGGTGACTTGAAATGTGGGAGTCTGGCTGGCTGCTGTCGGGTGACTGATGGCAGTGGTTTTAAGGGCACTGACTGTTGCAACAGAATTTTGAGGAGTTGCGCTACTTTCTATATCTTTGAAACAAAAAGCGTTCCGTATGGGTTGCAAGTTGTCCTACTGCTGAAGACGAGTCACCAGGATTGGAGTGGGGTTGTAGGGAATAAATGCCCTGTCTGTGGCAGAGACGCAGTAGGCGGCAGGCGTGGGAGTGGCGAGGCCCCGCTGTGGCAGGAGGCCTGGGATGGGGCTGGGGCACGGGGTGTCTGGGGGAGAGTGGGGCGGGGAGAACCCACTGGGCTTCAGGGATCTGGGGACGGAAGGGAGATGGGGACTGAAGCCACGGGCCACGTCTGTGGCCCCTGGGCCGGTAGAGTGAGCCGGGGGTCCCAGGCCAGGAGGCGACCTTCCAGTCTCGGTGGCCACGTCGTCGTGGGGAGATGACGCCCGCCGTCCTTCCCTTCTTGTCTTTTACAACCATTCACCCACGTACGCATCAGAAGACCTGTCCTGAGCCGCTGCCCTGGGTGGGGCACACAGGGTCCAGAAGAGCACAGCTGGGAGCTGGTCAGCGGCTTAGCAGGCGGCTGCTGGGCACTCCCTTGGGCCCCTTGCCCTTCACCCCGGGGAGCTAGGACACACTCAGGGCAAGCACAGGGCGGTCCAGACCCAAACGCGGTAGGAGGCACTGCGGTCAAGGGCGTGGATGCTGAGTTGTCTGCCCTGGCACCTAGGATCTGCCCACCACACCCGCTTGGGGGTTCCTGAGCCTGAGAGTCCATCGCTTAAGTGGACTCCCTGACCTGCCTCTAACAGAGGCCCACACCGGTATCAGGTGGCCGGGAGGCTGGTGAGAGTGGGTTGGGGACCTGGAAAGGGAGGGAAGGAGGGCCCGGATGCTGAGAGCACTTGCAGACTGGGTGGCAGGTGGGGGATGGGAGCAGTGCACTGGGGCCTTTGTGCGTCTTCACCCGGGGAACCCTGAATCTAAATTGCTGCCGCCTTTGAGGCCCAAGGAAACAGAAACCATGTTGATTTCTCTCTCGGTGGAGACCGCAGCTGTGGCCCAATGGAGGGAGTAGCACCAGAAATTCCTCTGAGGTCTTCACAAAAAAGACTCTGTGATGACAGTTCCTGGGTCTGGGGGCCTCCATCTGACACAGCTGCGCTTGTCTTTGGAGACAGAGAGAGCCTGTAGACGTCCGGGTTCCTCTTTGTCGGGCCGACCCCTGAGGAAGCAGGCGTGCAGGCCCAACGGGCCTGGCACTCCTTGGCCCCTGGGCTGGGCACGAAAGTCACTATACGGTTACTCGTGTGTGTTAAAAGACATTTGAAAAATAAAATGAATTTTTCGGCAAATGTCCATGAAACGTCTGCTCTCGTCCACACACGATGTCCTAGGCGCAGAAAAAGCGTAAAGAAGAAAAGCACCACAGTTGCTGTACTGTCCAAACACGGCAAACACCAGCATGCTGCCGTGTTTCCTTCTGGTCTTTGTCCCGTGCAGAGGCTCCTTTTAGAGGGTGCACCCGTGGCCTTCCCGGCCGCAGGACTGGTAGCTTGCTTTTCTGGACCACCGAGCTGAGCCCCCGAGGCTTCCCGGCAGGCGTCTGTTCAAGCTGCGGGCGGGGGCTGGGGGCGTCTTCTCCAGGGAGGTGGCCCAGGCTGCCTGGGGAGGAAGAGGAGCGCCTCTGCCCCTGACCCCCAGCTCACTTCTCACAGGCACCTGTGCCGACCCTGCCACAACCGTGAGAAGGCCAAGGGCCTGGGCAAGTACATCTGTCAGCGCTGCCACCTGGTCATCGACGAGCAGCCCCTCATGTTCAGGAATGATGCCCACCACCCGGACCACTTCAGCTGCACCCACTGCGGGTAGGGGCACAGCCGGGGCCCGGCGGACCGGGAAGGTGGAGAGCCGGGTGGAGGGGGGCCGGCCGCCCGGGGCAGTGACGGGGCGGGAGGGGAGCACCAGGGGGGCAGAGAGGGGCGTCCGGAGAGTGGGGTGCAGGGGCAGGTAGAATGGGTCCGGGAGGGCACTGCTGCAGGAAACACGTCTCTCAGGGGAGGCTGATGGGAGGACTCACAGGTGAGGGTGGGTGAAGGAGGGCTGGGCCCCCCCGGTGAAGCCGAGAGGAGGGAATCACAGGTGCGGAGGGTGAGCGTGAGGTGGGGCGGATGAGGGAGGAAGGAGAGGCCACGGAGCCATCCCCTCGTGCCGGTCCCAGACGCCCAGTCTGGTCTGGAGGGCGGGGGCCCGGGGAACAGATCTGTGCCGGACACAGGCCGCCTTCTGCAAGGGCCGGGCGGGAATCCTGTGCCCCGGGGCCCGTCTGGGGCACAGGAAGTCTCCAGAGAGAGCAGAGATGAAAGCGGCGCCTGTCCCGGGCGCTCTGCTGGGACCGAGCTGGTGGGGGGTGGAGGTGGCGGGCGTGTCTCAGGAAGCTGCTTCCCTGGCGCTGAGGGGCTGGGGTGACCCTCCCAGCACGACAGGCCACGGAAGGGCAGGGTGGTCACCCGGGGGCTTCACGCTGTCTTCCAGGAAGGAGCTGACTGCAGAGGCCCGCGAGCTGAAGGGCGAGCTCTACTGCCTGCCCTGCCATGACAAGATGGGTGTCCCCATCTGTGGGGCCTGCCGCCGGCCCATCGAGGGCCGTGTGGTCAACGCGCTGGGCAAGCAGTGGCACGTGGAGGTGAGCGAGGCCAGCCCGGACAGCAGGTGGGCGCCCCGGCTCCCGTCCCCAGCCAGCCTGGCCCCGAAGCCCCTCCACATGCCCTCCAGCCCCCAGGCCACGTGGCCGGCTCCCAGCGGGCACCTTCCTCGTGGGTGCTACCCCTCCTCACCCCTGGTCTGGGACAGGTCTGTCCACGGGACCCAGGAGACTTGAGCCCACAGGCCATGGCCGCGCAGGCACACCCCCTCCCTCCCTCCCCATCCTGGCCTTCTAGAGGATTCCAAAGTCATGGGAACACCTTGGGGACACTGGCCCGGGGTGCCCTGTGGGATTGCGGTTGACGGAAGTGGCTGCGTGTCTGGCCCACCTGCAGGCGAGGTGCTCAGGTGTGTCCGGCCGGCTGTCCGGGAACACTCACCCCTGCGCCGGGGGCTCTGATGGCCTTAGGGACACCACCTGGCAGGGAGGCGTGCAAGCCCGTGACCGGGCCAGCTCTGTGTCCCGCAGTCTCTGCCCTGGGCGGCCTGTTTGCGAGGGTCCTGGCGCGGCCCCCGGCCCCCCGGGGGAGGGTGAATCCTCACACGCCGCAGCCTCCACGGGCAGAAGGCGTGTCCGGTGACTCTGGGCCTGTAGAGGTGGGCGCCAGAGGCAGACGGTGCAGCCCGCCACGGCCCGGGCTCCTCGCCAGCGCCGACACGGGGGCCGAGGGCGCCCCGTGGGCCCGGGGCGGGTGCAGCGCCGCCGGGCATCAGGGAAGGGGTGGGGTCTGCTGACCAGGAGCAGTCCGTGGAGGTGTCAGCCCAGCGAGGCCCCCCGCCCACCAGCCTCCGCTTCCTGGCTGTGCGCTGGGAGGTCGCTCCAGGCCTGACGCTGCCCTCCCTGCCCACACCCCCCCCAGCACTTTGTCTGCGCCAAGTGTGAGAAGCCGTTCCTGGGCCACCGGCACTATGAGAAGAAGGGCCTGGCCTACTGTGAGACCCACTACAACCAGGTAGGGCCCGGGGCAGGGGAGGCGGGGGCTGCGGGGAGCCGGCAGGGCGCGGGCTGTGTGAGTGGCAGGAGAGGACGTGGGGCAGCCCCCGGGGCCCCGCCGTGGGTGCTGAGGCCAGGCCGGTGAGCTCAGGGTCTCGGGACCGGGGCAGCCCTCTGGGCCTCCGTGTCCCCATTTGAGAAACGTGCCTTGTGGCCCAGGCCTGCCCCGGGCACTGAATGAGATGGCAGTGTGAAGTCCTGGACTCTCGGGGTGACGTGTACCACCATCTCCTCCCCCCTGCCAGGCCTGGCAAAGCTGCCCAGCTGTTCTGGCACAGAGGACAGGGTTACTGCCTTGCCCACACTTCTCAGGACACGGGCGGGAGCAAAGGGGCCTTAGGGGGAGCAATGCCTCCACCTGCTGTCTTTCCCAGGGGGTAGTTCTGATGGGCCCTCAGGCCTGAGGCTGTGCCCTGGCAAGAGGCCCAGGTGGCTGATGAGAGCTGCCCCTTGGGGGGGGGGCGGGGGGCGGGTGGGGGCCACACCCCTGGCCCCGGGCTGGGGGCACGAATGCCTGCAGCGTGTTTAACACCCGCTCTGTCCACAGCTCTTCGGGGACGTCTGCTACACCTGCAGCCACGTGATCGAGGGCGATGGTAAGGCCCCTCTGTCCCCGTGCCCCCTTCCCGCCCCAGGCCCCGTTCCCCCGCGCTCTCTGGGCTGTGGGTCCTGCAGCTGTGCGCCCAGCTGGCCCTCCCTGGGCACAGCTGGGCCTGTGGCTGGCCTGGGGGGGCCGCTAAGCCCCCATCTGCCCCGCACAGTGGTGTCGGCCCTCAACAAGGCCTGGTGTGTGCACTGCTTCTCCTGTTCCACCTGCAACAGCCGGCTCACCCTGAAGTAAGTCGTGCTGGCTCCCGGGGGTCGGGGACCAAGGGGGGCGGAGACCTGCAGGGCGTCCCCCTCCCTCCTCCTGGGGCCTGTTGGGGGCTCGGGTTGGAGTCGGCTTGCCATGGGCTCTTCTCTTCATTGGACCTTCCCTGGGGATGCAGTGGGAGCAGGGGCAGCCCCAGCCCCGAGAAGGCAGGTCCAGGGACCGCCCCCCCCAGGGCACAGAGGGAGGAAGAGTCACACGGCCCTCCAGCACTCGGAAGGGCGCTGGCCTCTGGGAGGGAAGGACGCTCCTGCTCAGGGAGCAGCGCGCTCAGAGCCAGAGGAGCCAGACCTCACCTAGGAGGCCGAGGGGGGAAGGCCAGCTGGAGCGGTGAGGGGAGGGGAGGTGCGGCCCGGCTTCTGAGGACAAGAGGGAAGGTTCTGGAGTTGCCGCATTCAAGAGAAGTCTCTAGGCAGAAAGGGAGGCCTGGAGGCCCATCTCCTCGTCTCCCATGGCGTCCGGCCAGAAGGTGCCCCCCGGACCTGGCCGGCTGGCGGGGGACACAGGCTGCGGCAGGGGGAGGTGGTGGGCTCTGGGCCGGGGGTCCGAGGAGACCCCGGCTCTCCTGGCCGCTGCCCCTCCTCCCCAGGAACAAGTTCGTGGAGTTCGACATGAAGCCCGTGTGTAAGAGGTGCTACGAGAAGTTCCCGCTGGAGCTGAAGAAGCGGCTGAAGAAGCTGTCGGAGCTGGCAGCCCGCAGGGCGCAGCCCAAGTCCGCGGGCCTCCAGCCCGCCTGAGAGGCCCGCCCGCCGCCCGCTCCCGGCCCGTCGTCCTCCTGCCCCCCGCGGCTTCGCTGCCCGCCCCCGCTGCCCGAACCTGTGGCCTCCCCCTGCCCGTCTCTCTGCTCAGCATCTTCTTCCTCCCCGCCACAAGGCGTCCCGTCCCTCCCCGCCCTCCTTCCACGAGGCCAGAGGCCACGGGGCAGGGGCCTGGGCGTGGCAAGCCTGTGACAGGTCCTCGTCCACAGCCTCAGCCCGAGGTCTTCCAGGGACAGAAGTAGGGCCAGGGTCACCTGGGCCGGCCTGTCCTGACCTGTTCCATCCCCGCAGGAGGCCTCGTGGCTCACATGCTGTGGCAGCTTGGCCAGCCTCCGCCCCCCGTGGCACGGGTGTAGCCCACGGCCAGGCGGCCGCCCGGACCCCAGGGCCACGTGGGTGGGCGCCCCCGGGGAACCACCCTGCGGTCCCCCAACCACGCACGCGCTCAGCCAAGCAGGAGCCTCGTGCCCAGACCGGGCCGGCAAGTCCTGTTCCTTCAGCCCATGCAGCAGCAGGAGGGCCCCGCTCACCCGCCGCCAGGGCACGCGCTGACTCCCTGGGTACGACCTGGGGCCATGAGGTGGTGGGCTCTGGTGGGCGGCTCGTTCCTGCCCTCCGGGGAGGACAGCGTGGGACCCTGGTGTTGGGACTTGCACTTGCACAACGAATGAAGGCTTCTCTACACGACCCCAGGGCTTGTGTGGTTTGTGACATTGCGGTGGACACGCTGCCGCGGGGTTAGGGAGACAGACGCCAGACCGGACAGGGGTCCCAGGGCCAGGCTGCCAACAGAGACCCTCAGTCCCTGAAGGCTGGCCCGGTGGGTGGAGTCGGGGGACAGGCTCCGACAGGGCGGGCCGGGGCCGTGGGCGCCCAGCCCAGGCTCCGAGGCCCTGCATCCAGCTCCGCTCTCGGGGCAGCGAAGCCAGCGGCCACCTCCACCAGACCCTCCTGGCGGCAGCCCATGTCCAGTGCCGGGCGGGGGAAGGAGGAAAGGTGTGCAGAGGGGCCTGTAGAAAGCATCTCCGCAGTCCGAGAAGCAGGAAGGGAAGGGGAGGGGGGGGTGGAAGGAAAGGGAGGAGGGAGACACAAAGGAAGTCACTCCCTGAGAATGGAGCTGTCCTCTGCTGGGCCTGGACGGGCCGCAGTGCTGTTTGCTTTCCCTGGAAGGATCCCTTTGCTGGACCTCCTGCCCAGCCGAGCCCCAGCCCAACCCTCGTCTCTCGCTGACACTCTCCCCACTGCTCCGCGGAACTTTTATTGAACATTCCTGGGGGGACGGGTCCTCCCTGTCATCCATCCGTCGGCCTGGAGGCTCGCCTGTCCCGGCCCTGCCCTTCGGCCCTCAGAGTCAGCACCTGGGGGAGGGGCCCTGGGGTGCCACAGGGTGGTGGTGCTGGGGCTTCTGGGGACAGGGTGACTTGAAAGCCCGCCGCCAGAGGGCAGGCCTTGGGCCCAGAGAAGGGCGCTCGGGAAGTGCCACCAGGACCCCCCGATTGCGGAGGGTGGCTGAATGGGCAAGAGGGCCCCGCTGCTAGGGATTGGCCGGGACTGAGGTCCGGGGGCCCCGCTGCTTGTTCACGGTGCTCAGCAGCTGCTGCACGTACGAGGTCAGCAGGTCGTCCATCTTGTAGCCCTGGACGGGGGGGAAGGGTGGGGTGGGAGTCTGAGGGGTACAGCTAAGCGGGGCTTGGGCCAGCGCTTGCGGGGCCCAACCTCTGCCTCAGTGACACACCGGGCAGGGCGTGAGGAGAGAAACAGGGCTCCTGCGCCCGGGCCCCAAGTCCCCTTTCCTCCCTGAGACCACAGGCCCCCCTGCCAGGCCTTGTTGCCCCCCTGGGTGACACGCCCAACCCTTCCTGAGCTGCACCTCCTTCCTCTGCCGGCCCAGCCTGGCCTGCCCACCCCAGGCATGGGGGCCACGTCCTCCCAGGGAGCAACTCGCCCGGTGGCCAGGGGCGTTGGGTCAGGGTCAGGGAAACCCAGTGTCCGGAGCCTCTGGGTCCTTTGTGTGTGGGCTGGGAGAAGCCCCCCGGGCCTCGGGCTCACCAGAGAGGTCTCACACAGCAGGCGGCTGCCCCGGCCCAGGCTCCCCAGCACCATGTGGAAGTAGGTGCTGCCGCTGCTCCAGTTGGCAATCTTGGTGAAGGGGTAGGTGGTGAGCAGGTCCTGGGGGCACAGCGGGCGGGGGGTAGGAGCCAACCAAAGCCCAGACGGCCCAGGGGCCCTGAGTCTGAGCTGCTGCTCGGGGTCCTCCAGAGCCCACGGGGCCATGTGGGGGAGGCCAGGAGGGCCGCCCCACCTGCGCAGGGGCCCCGGGACCCTGGCGCAGCCCCCGGGCTCCCGCCACTACCTTGGTCTTGGGGTGGATGAGCAGAACCCCGTGCCGGCTGATGGCGATGACGACGGTGCCCGGGTAGGAGGGCGCCGAGGTTTGCTGGGGAGGGAGGGGTCACAGCGCTCACAGCGCAGCCTGGGAGGCCAGGCGGCCCCTCCCCGAGACGCGCGCACGCACGCACGCACGTGCACACCTGCTCCCCCAGACCTGGCCGCTGGCCCTGCCCGTGGCGTGTTTGGGGGAGAAGCTCAGGCTGCTGGGGCCAGAGCCGGGCGGGGCCTGCGTGGCCAGGATGGCCGGGCTTGGGGCGGCGCACCCTACCTTCACCTCGAAGAAGGCGGACCCGAAGGTGGGCCACCGGCAGATCCACTTCAGGAAGGCCACCTTGGCCTCCTCCACTGTCATGTCCCTGTGCTTGTCACAGGCCAGGAGGATGCGCTGGGGGAAGCAAGGGCCAGTGAGGGCCTGAGTGGAGGCCACTGCCCGACGGGGCTGTCACACAAGGCCCCGAGGTCCTGGCCCAGAGCGGCAGCTGCTGCCTGAGGCCGTGGACAGCGCGGGGACGGTGCCACAGCGGACCCAGGCCACCCCCCACAGTGGCACCTGGGCGGGGTCCCTGTAGGGGCAGCAGCCGAGGGGCCCCTCCCCAGCCCCTGCCACAGACCTTCTTCCATTCCTCTGAGGACATCAGACGTGTGAGGTTCTCAGGCACGAGTTCCCTCAGGACCTTGGGCATGCTAGCTAGCTGGGACCGGTCATTGCCAAACTGGGCCTTGTAGATGAGGCCTGCCAGGTGGACGGCATCCTCCTGCGAACACTTGTGGAACCCACGCAGGTACTTGGGCAGCTCCTGGGTGAAGGACAGCTGGACTTTAGGCTGCAGCCGCCCCCTGCTTCACACTCATGTGATAGCCCGCCCTCATCCAGGAGACCGAGCCCGCAAAAAGCTAAGGTCTTCAGGGTAAGGTGTCCCGCAGAGGGAAGGCCGCTGAGTGGAGGCAGGGCTCCCTGCCGTCTTGCCGTGGAGGCCGAGGCCTGCTCTACCCCTTCAGGGCAAGGGCCAGTGCTCCTCGGGCTGCAGGACCCCCTGCGCCTCCCCGCCCCGGCAGGCATGCTGCAGGTGCTGGTACGGCCGCTGTCTCCAGACGCCGCTGTCCCTCTGCTCCTGGCTCCAGAGCCCTCAGGGGCGCGGCTGGCCCTCTGTGAGGCCCTGGCCGGGAGCTGGGTGCCCAGGGGCAAGGCGGCCGTGCTCCACTCTCAGGGCAGGTGTGGGCTGGAGCGAGCGTGGCCCCAACGCCCACCAGGAGGGGCGGCCCGGGTACCTGATGGTAATGGAGTATGGTGTCTGCCTTCACATCTCTCCCTGGGGCCACGCTGAGCCACAGTTTCCGCATGAAGTACACCTGGTAGGGGAGCGTCACAGCGGCCCCTGGACAGGGGCGGCAGTGAGCACCAAGCCTGTCCCTGGCCCAGCAGGCCCGGGGCGCTGCCCGCCCACCCCCGCACCCTGCCCCTTGGCCCCTCGCATCGCCGCTGTGTTTGCTACCGCGGCCTCCCCAGCTGGAAAGCCTCCACACCTCTTCCTCCCTGGCCCCCAGCTCTTCCTCACCCCTCGGGATGAGTGTAGAAGCCCCTCCCCCAGGAGCGCTCGCGGATCTCCCCGAGGGGTAAGGCCCCCGCGCACCCTCCACCACCCGCAGTCCCGCCATGTGTTGTTCTAGGCCCGCCGCATGCCCGGCCCCTGCCGGAGTTGGGAGAGCTCCAGGGGCAGGGCCTGACCGCCTGGCCCCGGGCCTGGCCTACCCATGACCCAGGGAACATGAAGGGTAATGAGATGAATGAATAAGTGAATGGGCATAGCCATGCAGGAGTGGCGCGGGGAGCCGCCTGCCCCTGGCCCAGGAGGCAGACAAACCCTGCCCCGCTTCACATCCCCGCAACACCCCTCCCCCGCCCCACCTCTCCTTCCCGGCCTCCCGGCCCCTCCCCTCCTTGCCGGCCCCTCCCCTCCTTGCCGGCCCCACCCCTCCTTCCCCGCCCCTCCCTTCCTTCCCCGCCCCCCTCCTCCTTCCCGGCCCCATCCCTCCTTCCCCGCCCCTCCCTTCCTTCCCCGCCCCCCTCCTCCTTCCCGGCCCCATCCCTCCTTCCCGGCCCCTCCCCTCCTTCCCGGCCCCACCCCTCCTTCCCGGCTCCTCCCTTCCTTCCCCGCCCCATCCCTCCTTTCCCGCCCCACCTCTCCTTCCCGGCCTCCCGGCCCCTCCCCTCCCCTCCCCTCCTTCCCGGCCCCATCCCTCCTTGCCGGTCCCACCCCTCCTTGCCGGCCCCTCCCCTCCTTCCCCGCCCCTCCCCTCCCCTCCCCTCCCCTCCCCTCCTTCCCGGCCCCATCCCTCCTTGCCGGTCCCACCCCTCCCTGCCGGCCCCACCCCTCCTTCCCCGCCCCTCCCCTCCCCTCCCCTCCTTCCCGGCCCCTCGCCTCCTTTCTGGCGCCAGCCTGCCCAACAGAGCCCTCCTCTCACCTTCCCTCTGGGGCTTGTTCTTCTTCACCCAGTCGGCCACCTGCCTCAAGGAGTCAAAGAAGAAGTCTCCCTCCTTCTGGCTGATGACCTGGGGCGGGTGGAGAGGAGGGCACAGGGAGGCACGCAGGTGTGCGGTATCCAGGGACCCATCTCTAGCCTGGGAGGCTAGGTGCGGCACTGGGGCTCCGACCCCTCCCGCCTACGTCCCTTCAGCCTGTGTGCCGCGGGGGGCCCGGCCCAGCGCAGGTGGGAGACCCCCGCCCGGCCGCCCTCCCTCCCGGCCCCTGGCCTGCTGGGCCGCGCACCTTGTCCGCGATCTTGATGAAGAGGCTGCAGCCCTCCCAGGAGGCGAGCTGCAGCCGGGCGGCGATGCTGTCGCACACCTCCCGCACCCGGGTGTTGGTGCCCACCTCCAGCATCTGGGCAGAGAGGGGGCAGGGGAACGCCTCAGGACGCGGCTCGGCCCGGGGTGACCCTCAACAGCCTGCTGGCTGCGGCTGGGCTCGCGCCTGCCCTGTCCTGAGAAGGGCAAGACTCCCTCTCTGGAAACCTGGCCGGATGTGTGCGCTGTTTGGTCACAGGGCTCGCTGTCTTGGGGTCCCAAGAGTCCCAGCCTTTTGAACTTGCTCTGAGAGCCTGCCGCCAGACTGTGGGAGCTTTGTCAAGGCCACAGTCCGCTTGGGGAGGGCTGTGAGGGTCCCCTCGCTGCACTGCTGCCCCTTGGCCGAGGGTCTCCCGCCTCCCACCTGTCTCCTCCGCCGTCCCCAGAGGCCGACTGGGCTCTGTCCGCAGGCACCCCATGGCGGCCCTTGCTCACCGTGTCCCGGGGCCGGGGCCCCCAGGCCCTGGGACTCAGCCTTGTTGCCCAGCCCTGTGGCCTCTTCGCCCCTGTGCCCGGCCTGGAATGCCCCCCACACCTTTGGGACGTCCGGACCCCTGACTGCACTACCGCCGCCCCGGGGCCCATCCCTCCCCCGTGCGGCCCGGGGCACCTGAGGGCGCCCAGCACTCAGTTCACGCTCATGGGGACCGGGGTGGGGCGAAGCGGTAGTTTCGGGGGACACGGGGCAGGGCTAGGAGAGCGCTGAAGGGGAGACCATCCACTCTGTATTGGAAACAGCCGTGTCTGGCGGTGTCTCCCGGCTCTCTTCGGGTGACCCCTGTGGGGAGGGACCTTGCTCCGGCTGCGGGTCCCTGGGGGGTGCAGGGGCTCACCTCGCTCGTGTTGTTGGGCAAGCAGATCTTGTGGCACATGCGGGAGATGTTCTGCTCCACGGCCTCCACCTCCACCTGGTGCGGGGGCTGCTTCCGGGGCCCCGTCCTGGAGCAGACAGTGCACGCTGCACCTGCCAGCCGACACCCTCACCTGGGCCCAGCCCGTCACCAGCCTCTAAGCTAAGCTCTGCGCCAGGTACCAAACAAAAGCCACCCCGAGACCACCGCCGTTCCCTGGGGGCTGCCCTGCCTGCGGTGCTGGGCACGTGGCCTAGAGGAGGCAGCATCGGCCAGCCTGGCCTCCCTTCCCAGGTGCCCCGAGGTTCTGAGGACACACATGGGGAGGGGACCCGGGCTGGCCAGGGGTCCTGGGCCCGGCACCAGTAGGCAGGGTGGGTCGTGTCCTCATTCCCACACAGCTGGGCGGGGGGTTGGGGACGGGGACACCCACCTTCCCCACCGCGACCCAGGCTGCCACTCACTGTCACGTCTGCTCACCAGGTCACCCCACCCTCTCCCACAGACACAGGAGGCCAAGCCAGGGCTGGAGGGCAGGCAGAGCCGGGGAAGAACTGCAGGACGGGCTGGCAGGGATGGGTCTGAGCTCAACTCCTGTGGGCTGGGCTAGGGGGACACACAGGTGGCTGGGGACATCAAGGCCATCCTGTGGCCTCAGGGCAGTTCCTTCTCTGCCCTGGACAGGCAGCCACGGGGGCCTAGGAGCTGTCAGGCGCACCTCAGGACCCTCTGGATGCGGCGGCTGCAGTCGGGGGCCAGCAGCTCCCTTCTCCGCGTGTCTGTGAATTTCTGGGCGTGGGGCAGCAGCGCCTTGCCGGGCGGGAAGAGGCCGGTGCAGAGCCACAGCAGCTGCCAGCCCCGCTCCTCGCTGTGCCTGCAGGTGGAGCGCTGGTCAGCCCAGGAGGGGCCCCTCCCGGAAGCCCGGGCCAGCCAGGCACCTCGGGGAGATGGGGCTTCTTAGGATTTATGCTATGAGCTGAGGCCTGCCTGAGGCCCTGGGCAAGGCAGCCGCTGCCCTGCTGCCAATGCCGCCAAGGCTTCCCTGCCCACGAGCAGGGGAGGGGGTGCTATTGTGCCCATCTTGTGGAGTAGGGCACGAGGTTTAGAGAGGCCAGGGCCTGCCCAGGTGACAAAGGAGAGAGGGGGACCCAGGGCAGGTCTGCCTCCCCGCCGGCTCTGGCCAGCCCAGGAAGTCGGGGACACACCGGGTCCCAACCTTCCCACCGTTACTGCGAGGGTCGCCTCTATGAGGGGCCGCCTCCCCCTCTGAACAGTGGACACAGCCTCGGGGGCTGGGGCGAGGCCTGAGGGGGCCGTGGGCATGGCAACCCGCGCGCGCGGTGCCCTCTGCCCCTCCCCGGTCCCCACAGACCTCTTGGTGTTGTGCGTCAGCTGCTTCAGGATCTGGCAGTAAACCTCATCCTGCAGGGCCGCCTGCTGCAGGGCCGCCGAGAAGATCTCGTCGGTAAGCTCCAGGGAGGTCCAGGCCTTCCGAGAGGGGTAGTCGCCCATGTACCTGAGGATGGGTGCGGCCGTCAAGGAGAACGCGCCGGCGGGCGGGGCTGCCTGTCACCGCTGACCCCCGAGCCCCGCCCCGCGCGGACCCTGGGGCAGCGCTGTGCCCTGGGAGATCTGGCCCCCTGGCGGGCGGGCTGCGGGGCCGGGGCAGGCTGGCCGGGAAAGGATATCGATGAAGATCCGACAGGCGACGTCCCGCAGCTCGGCGTCGGCGTGGACGCGCCTGAGCAGAGGCTGCCGCAGCGGCTCGGCTGAGTGGGCCCACAGGTGGCCCCGGGTCCGGGCCAGGGGCAGCACAGCTCTGCTCACCGTCTCCTTCTCTGGGACCCTGTCCGGGATCGAGGCGGGGGTGAGGGCCCTCCTCAGGCCTCCTCTGCCCGTGCTCCTCTCTGTCCCCTCCCCACCACGAGCCACGCGCACACAGTGGCAGGAGAGCGCCGGGCTCCAGTGCAGGTCCCCACGGGGAGGCCCTCTGTGCCCACAGCACGCAGCTCAGAAACGGGGTGGTCGTGGGAGGGTCAGAGGGTCCCCTCCCTGCCCAGCGAGGCCAGGCGGGCAGTGCACCTGCTTTCATGGCCTCCGGCCCCCGGGAAGCAGAGAGAGGCTGCTTGGGGTGGGTTCTGGGGGTGGGCAGGGCAGTCACCTAAAAAACTCATAGGAGAATTCCTCCAGGGTGTGCAGCTTCTCCTCAGGCTGCTCCTCGGGGGCCGGCTCTGCGGGCCGCCCCTCCTGGGCTGCCAGCTTCCGCTTCTCTGGTGGCATGGCCAGCAAGCTCTGTGAGGGCACGGGTCTGTGGGTGTCCAGGAGCCCCTGCCCACTAGCTCCTCCTGGCCTGGTTGCCTCAGGGACTCGGGAGGGGCCGGCCCACAGGGCTGGATAGGCCTGGGTCTACCCTTCTTGTGTCACCTGCTGTGTGACCCAGGATGAGTGACTCAACGTCTCTGAACCTGTTTCCTTTCCCTTAGGAGGGCTCTCAGGCCCACCACGCTCCCCTTCCCTGGGGCACCTCTCCTCAGGGACATCTCTCACCCTGACCCTGACAGCCTGGCCCCCGACCTCCTTCCGGCCTCAGCACAAGTGCCAGTCCCTCAGGGATACCTTCCCAGACAGGGCAAGCCCCCGCCCTAGGATTTGCTCCCATAACAACAGGTACTTCTTCTTGGTGGCACTTCGTTCACTTGCCATCAAGTCGTCATTCGTCCCAGTGCTCCTTGAGGGCGGAGATACTACTGTGTTCAATCCTGTACTGCAGGCGCGGGGCACGCAGTTGGCACTCAATACACGCACGCTGGAAGGCCTGTCTGTCCTGTCTCCCTGGGGGGCTGGTCTTGGGGGCTGGGGTGGGGTGGCTGTCAGGGGTAGGGAGACTTGAGCCCCCCTGGGTCAGAGTTTAAATGAGGCTGAGACAAGGACGGATGCATCCCCAGGACACCCCCTGGTGGGAGGGGCGGAAGGGATGCCCCCTGATTGAGCACCTACTAAATGCCGGGCGCTGCGCCAGGTACTCACTGCACAAGCACTTCCTGCCTCTCCATCACCCCAGAAGGACGATGGGGCTGGCAGAGCTGACGTGATTGCCCAGGATCTGTGAGGTGGGTCCCCCGCCCCTGAGCTAGGACCCCAGGCCGGGCATCTCGGCCACTTCCCCAGGTGCCCACGGGTGCCTAGCTGAGGGCAGGAGAGCATATGAGTTACCAGCAGCTGTGCTGAGGGCTTGGTGACCGTTGGGATGGTGTAGAGGCAGGCCGTGGGCACCAGCCCCGTCTTCTTGGTCCTGTCATTCTGGGCCAGGGTCCAGTTCTCAGAGGTCAGCAGCCCCTGCTTCTCTGTCAGGATCAGCAAGTCCCCCTTCTTGAAGGGCAGGAGGGTGGCATCCTCTACAAATCCAGGTCACACAGACACACACACGGGGCAGAGAAGACGCCGTTTCCCAAGGGCTCAGCGGAGGCCACAGGCTGTGCTGGCATCCTGTGGGCCATCTCCTTTGACCGGTGGGGAAATGGAGACGCAAAGCAATGGGCCCAAGGCCGCCCTGACAGTGAGCTGGTGGTGGGATTCCCAGAGCTCTGGCCCTCAGGGGGCCTGGACAGGCACAGAGCCTGCGGTGGCAGGAGCTGGGGAGACCTGCTCAGACGCCTGACCAGGAGATGGCTGGCAAGCCGGGAGGGAGGTGGACCAAGGGAACAGAACACCAGCTGGCAGTCACCAAGCCTGCCCGGGAGCTGGGTGACCTCTCTGAGCCTGTTTCCTCAACTGTAAAATGAACAGTCATTCCTCCCTCCTGGGGCTGTTGTGAGGATGGAATGGGCCCCAGGGACAAAGCTTCTGCTGACGTTTCTTACTGCACTCAAGACCCTGTGCACAGCCCTCCCCTGCCCCCTCCCTCCTGAAGCCTGATTTCCAGCCGTGCTCAGGGAAGCCGCGGCCGAGAACTCGACTGCCCGGGCTCACCCCGCCCGCAACCCCCCTCTGAGCTGTGTGGCCCTGGACAAGTTGCGCCCCTTCTCTGAGCCTCCAGTCCTTGCCTGTAAAATGGGACAACAGGGCAGCTGTGGGGATGGTGGGCAAGGCACGGGCGGGTGGCCCAGCTGTTCTCTGCAGGTGAGGGCGCGAGGACAGCCCTCAGCGCACTTCACTTTGGAGGGTTTGAGACCCCTCCCGGAGTCCCCTCATCTTGCACATGGGAAGGCCTTGCCTACCGCTGCCCCCCGAGTGCTTGGTGGCCTCTCTCCCTCTCTCTGCTCGAGTCCTTGTGCCCCGCCTGCCACGTGACCACCGGGACCTGGCAGGAGCAAGCCACCCACCCTCACCGGGTCCCCTCCCCACCAGGCTGGGTACCTGTGGCTCTCCTGTCCTGCAGGGCCATGGCGAACACAGACCTCTCCTTCAAGCCCTCCAGAAACATGGCCACCAGCTCGGCGATGGCCACGCTGCTGGGGGACCTGAACTCGAACTCCTCTTCGTGCAGCGTGAAGAGCGCCAGCCTCTGCCCACCCTGGGCCTCCCTGAGGGGGAAAGGGGGCAATGTGACCAGAGGTCTACTCCACCCTCCCCCTGGGTCAGCCCCTCGGCAGCCTCGGAGGGGTGACCCGCCTGCGTTGCAGATGAGGAAACCGAGCAGCGAGTCCAGAGCCATGGCAGGGCCAGGGGCTGCGAGCAAGTCTGCCCCGGTCCCAGGCCCCGCCGTGTGTGTGGGCAGGTGAGCCAGAGCTTAGGCTCCCATGGGCTCCAAACGCAGTGGTGGTATTGAGCCCCAGTCTGTGGGTCAGCTCCGGGCAGGCAAGGTGGTGGCCAGCGTGGAGGGCCACCACGGGGCCACCGCAAAGAACGGTGGCGCTGAGATGGAGCACCAGCCTGGGGCGAGCTTGGGCGAGCTACCCAGCCTCTATGTGCTTCCGTTCATTTATGTGCAGACTGGGGGCGCTGGGGGCACTTACTGGCATAGCAGAGAGCGCCCAGCACGGTGTGCCCCGGTGAGTGGTGGCCGGCCTGCGCCCTGCACACACCGGTAATGACCACAGTGGTCGTGCCACAGCGGGCTGTGCTTTAACCAAGCAGGGGCTCTGGCAGGGCACGAGCAGGCCTTCCCGAAGGGCACGGAGGCCTTCTCAGAAGGTGAGGGCCACGGAGAGCACAGGGACAGGGCGTCCGAGGCCCCACCAGGCGTGCAAGTCCGCCCTCGTGCTGTTCTGTGCCCTGCGCACGCAGCCTTGTCCCTCGCTCCCTCTCCCAGATGGCTGGCACCTCCGCGTCAGTGGTTCCCACCCGTGAGAAGGGAAGGAGCCTATAGGTGAACGTACACCCTGGAGGCTGCAAGCTTATGTGCCCCTTTCCAGGGGGGCTGGGTTCTAAAGGAAGCTTGAGAAGGCAACGCGTGATGTGCTGGCCCTGGGACAGTGGAAGGTGGGTCCCGATCCAACGGCCATCACAGCACACGTGTGATGTGGTATGAGCCAGCCGGGCTCCGAGGGACAATGTCCCTCCTCCTCTCCCTGTCTCTCCTGCAGCCCCCAAGGGCTGAGGCTGTGGGGAGAGAGAGATTTGGGGCCTCTTCCCTCAGGGCGCCCACCTGTCGGTGGTCAGGCTCATGACCTCTAGGAAAGAGAGTTCTAGCAGCATCTTCTCCTTCTGGTCCAGGAAGTACAGCCCCTTCCAGTTAACAGCCAAGATCAGCTGGGCCCTGGGCAGTCGGGGGCCTGGCGGACGGAGACAGAAGTGTGAAGCCTGGGCTGGCCCGGGGTGTGGGCCCAGCCGCACCCTCTTACCCGGTCAGACGCCGTTACCTGAGAGTGTGGTGACCTCAAAGAGCCGGGAGAAGAGCAGCGGCCACTTCAGGCAGGCGGTGTCCACCACCTGCTCCTGCACGGCCAGTGGCGTGGCCCGCTTCTGGGTGTATGGCGCCTGCTCGGGGGACACGATGATGCGTCACCTCCGTCACTCATCATCCGCCACCTAACTACTCACCCAGCGCCCAGGGCGCTCATGCGCCGGATCATTCTGTGAAGCCTCTGCCTAAAGCCAGGCCAGTGCTGGCGAGGGCTGGGTGGGAGGCTCTGGTGGGCTGGGGAGGACCCCTCACGGGCGGTTTTGAGAAGGAAGGAAGGCTTTCCCCTCCTCAGCATCAGAGCTCCAGAGGCTGTAGGGCCAGGCTCCTGCTCGCTGCCTCAGCCTGGAAGACCGTGAGGGTCACGTGCAGGTGTCTGCGGGCCCCCGTCTGCGGGCTCAGGCGGGCTCTCGCCGACACTGGCCTCAGGGGGCTGCATGTTGCTCCGTGCCCAAGGCCAACCATGGTGTGTGTGTGTCCGTGTGTTGCTGGTGCCCCCCTCTGCCTCTCTTCTGCGGAGCTCTTCGTCTGCACATTTGGGAGGCGTCTTTCAGGCACCTTCACCTCAAACCACCCCCGCACCAAGTCTGGTCTCACCTTCCTTCCTCCCCCGTCCTCGGCTTTTCCCCACCTTCACCCTTCCCTCTCCCCATCTCACTGCTCTGTGCTCATCGCTGGCTGTAACATCCAACTGAGCTTTCTTGTTAGTGTGTTGAGTAAAATGTTATTTCTCTTGTTCCTACTTTAAAAGGTGGTTGGGTAACATTCAGATACTGGATTGGGGGATGTAAATTGATACATCCTACCTGAGACTTGGCAGTATGCAACGGGTGTCAAGGATTTTAGAACATTCACACACTCTGAAATCCCTTTTCTAGAAATTGATCCTGATGAAATAACCGGCAAACATACAAAAGTTGTATCTACAAAGAGGTTCGCCTTGCTGTTTTAACAGTGAAAAATGGGGCATGACCTTAACATTCATCAGTAGGAATCAGTGAAGTGAATTATAACTCATGAATACAGTACTATGCAGCCCTTAAAAACAGAGAGATCGGTATTTAGTGACACAGAAGTAGGGACCCAAACTATTAAGTGAAGTAAAGAAGCATGTTTTAAAGTTATCTAATGATAATCCTATTTTTATTTTTTAAAAAAGGTGTGTTTCAGGCTTCCCTAGTGGTGCAGTGGTTAAGAATCCGCCTGCCAATGCAGGGGACACGGGTTCGAGCCCTGGTCCAGGAAGATCCCACATGCCTCAGAGCAACTAAGCCCGTGAGCCACAACTACTGAGCCCGTGTGCCACAACTACTGAACCCGCGTGCCTAGAGCCCGTGCTCCGCAACAAGAGAAGCCACTGCAATGAGAAGCCTGCGCACTGCAAGGAAGAGTAGCCCCTGCTCGCCACAACTAGAGAAAGCCCATGTGCAACAACGAAGACCCAACGCAGCCAAAAAAAAAGGCGTGTTTCTCTCACTCCAATCATATGCACGTCTCCGTTGTGTACGTGTGAATAAGGCAGTCTAGAAGGACACACGCCACAAGCTTAAGAGGGATGAGCGCTTTGATGTGATATTATTGGTGATTTCCCTGTTGTTTTTGTATTTGTCTGTATTTTCTGGTTTATTTGGTAATGCCCAGGTTTTAAGTGTTTAATGGAAAAAAATCAGTGAAACTATGTCCACTTTGGAAAAAGTGTGGTGTGAATTTCCTAATTCTTTACTCTCACCCCAACTCCCCCTTCCCAAATTACGAAGCCACTTCTCACTCATGCTCATCTGGGGTCGTGTGCCTCTCTTGTTCCCCTCCGTCTCGTACTAGCCCTAAAACGTCCGTGGTCTCTCCCCTGTAAACACGTCCACTCAGGCTGGGAAACAACAGAAACAACCAACAGGGTTTGCGTCCCCAAATTCCCGTGCAAGGATTGTCCCCAAGGTATGCTAGCCACTGCCTTGTGGAACAGGGCATCTGTGGTCAAGCTTGTGTGGGGAACATCGCGTAAGACAATCAGGCTTCTGTCCTGCAGGACTTCTTAGAGCCTTTCCTAAGGGCTGTGCACTGTGACACCCTAAGAGCAGGACAGAGCAAGCTGCATCCCCTGCCGCAGGTGTACAGGGCCCTTGTCCACGGACCCACTTTGAGCCCCTCCTTCTGTGTTGCCAGAAAGGAGAGCGTGTTGCTTGGTCATCCTCCCTGCCCTTCTCCGCACTTGGATGGGCCCTGCTGCCACTCCCCCCGGGGCTTATCTCCCTGCCACTGGGCTGTCAACCCCTGCCAAACAGGCGCCATGCTGCCTTCGTATTTCCCACTGCCTGTCCTGTTCTTTCTTGGCCCCCAGTGCAAGTTAATGCAGGGGAGGCATTAACCAAAGGGCTGTATCCTCAGTAACCCCCCGTGCACAGTTCTCCTGCAGCAGCTGCGCCAGCCAGCCAGGTCCTCAGAGATGCCTTTGCACCCTCAGGCCACGCTGCAGAGCAAAGCACCCTATGAGGAAGGAGGCTCTGACAGAGGGGCGGGTTTGGGACAGCCCTGTGGGGAGGGGCAGAGAGACAGGGGGACTGAACCAGACAGCCTGTCTTTGTCCCCTCTTGGGGTGGAAGTTCAGGAGCAGCAGAAACCTCCGCTGGTGCGGGTGATCCCGAGAACACGAGTGGGCGTTGGGAGGTGCAGGCAGAGGCTTGGGGAGGAGGCTGTGCGCCTCCGGGAGCCGCCTTCACTTGGTGCGGGCTGACCAAGCAGGGGTAGGAGAGGGGCAGCCCTCCCTGCTGTCCAGAGCCAGCCCCGGGCACACGGGGCCCAGCAAGGGGACACCGTAAGGCCTGGGGCCAGGATGGGGCCTCACAGGGTGGGACCGGTGCCGAGGCAAGGGCGTGCTCGCGGTCAGCAGCTGGGGATGCCCTCTCGCGCCGGAAGGCCAGGGCCCAGCCCGACGCTGCAGCGGAGACCGGTGCGGGGCTGAGCCGCCCTGACCTATGCAGGATGCCACCGTGGAAGGAGGAGGGAAGACGGAACGGGCCTGTCAGAGGGAGTGGACCTGAACGAGACTCTTTAAACCTGAAGAGACAGGGCTCTGCTGAGCGGCAAGTTAGTCTCCCAAACCCCCATGAGTGGGGACTCGTAACGGGGTCTCCAACCGTTCTACACACCCAGGGCCCCCAGGGCCCCAAAAAGAGCTGCACAGCCCGAGTGCACAGGCTCTGGGGGGCTGACCTCAGCGTGGGCGGCGGTGACCAGGCTGGCCCACTTCTCTGGGGTCTTGGTCCTGTACAGCTTGGCGGGGACACAGCTGGGCAGCAGCTCCTGGACGGCCTGGCTCCCCACCGAGGTGCCGAGCTGCACGTAGCAGTGTTGGGCCAGCAGTTGCACCAGCTCTTCCTCCTGCACAGCCCGGGGGACACACAGCGGGCGGGGGGGGGGATGGCGTTGAGGGCCCACCCTCCCCCAGGACGCTCTCGCCCCGGCACAGCAGAGGTGACCAGCCACCTCCGCTAGGCAGGACCTGCCCCTCCCCCACCACGGCAGAACCTCCGCGGGCCCCGACTGGGCGCCGACGCGGGCTGGGCTCCGGCTGGCAGGCAGGGACCTCCCAGCGGCCTTGGCCTGAGCCCTGCGGAGCCTCTGCCTGAGGACAAGGGGGGGGATCCCCTGTGGCCCTCCGGAGCCAGAGAATGTGTGGGAGGGAGCTCTGAGGCCTCGGTGGAGCCCCAAACACTGCTGTCTGAGTGGGGTGAGTGTGGGCGAGGCCTTTACCCTGTCTCCCCGAGTCCTCACTGGGCAAAGGTGACCAGTGGCCACCCCTGTGTGGCCTCTGCGGGACTCATGTGGGTGGAAGCCTGTGTAAGGCACCAGCGTGCACGGCACAGAGCAGGGCTCCTGCTCCAAGCAGCCCTGTTCTTCCCGGGAGACCAAAACCTTGCCCGGCCACCTAGCTGCCTGCCCTCTGGGCCCCTTTCCCCTCGCCCCTGCCTCTCCCTGCCCACTGCCCCATTCCAGGCCGGCCTCCAGGACTCCATGGCTGCCTCCGACCTCCAGGGCAGCACCCTCCGATTCAGGCCCGGGAGGTCTGCACCCACTGAACAGGTGCAGTGCTGCCCGAGGACTTCAGGTGCACGAGCTCCCTTCCCTCGAGTCTCACAAACATACAGAAAGCTCAGGTGACTCTGCACTTTCCAGATGAGGGCCAGAGGCTCAGAGAGGTGACCTAACGTTCCAAGGTCACACTGCCAGGAAGAGGCACAGGTGGGACCTGAACTCAAGTGCCGGGGCTCCAAGGCCATGTTCTTGACCCCCAGGCCCTGCTGCCCCATAAGCAGCTGCCCTGGTGAGGCCAGGTGGGCTTGGGGCTGATGGGAGGGCTTCCCCACCTGCTGCAGGTGCCCCAAACCCCAGAGGCTTGAGCAAACCTACGGCTGAGGGACGAGATGGAGGCGGCCGGGCAGGGACAGCTGCGCCCGGAGGGGCCCAGGGACCTGCACTGGCGGACGCACCCCCGGGCCCACTCCTCTCCGCTGGCCGCCTGCCCTCCACGCTCCCCACGGGCATCCCCGGTGGCCGCAGCCCAGCTGCCCTTGCTCCGTCCCCGCCGCCCCTGCGCTGGAACAGGGCGCTTCCTCAGGCTGTCTGATGCGTGGGTCTTCACGGCCCTGACGGCCGCGGCCCCCTCACCTTCTCGAAGCTGTACTCGCCGGACCAGACTCCGTGGAGGACTTGGTGGTAAATGAGCTGGGTGCTGACCGGGTCCTCCCGGGAGTCGTGCCACGGGGTGAAGAACTCCTTCCGGAAGTAGAGGCGCCAGGGCGCCTGGCGCTCGCTCTCGCCCCTCTCCCGGGCCAGCTGCTCACACTGGGCCATGGCGTCCATCACGTGGTCGCGCCCGCTGCCCAGCGACCAGAACTGAGGCCAGAATCGGGGCGGCAGGGGTGAGCGACTGCTGCATATCAGGCCGCCCCACCTGCCCTTGGCACACGGAGGACAAGAGCCCGCTGGACGCCCGAGGGACTCCTCCCCACGGGGCGTGGACTGTCAATCACCCCCCCCCCCAACACTGCCCCCCGCCCGCCCCGCCCACAGGCGGCACATGCCCACGTGACGGGGTCAGAACACTCTGATTGGTTGGTTGGCGTGAGCACGACTCGGTCTGAGGCTGTGGGTGTCAGGGCATCTTGGGGGGCAACAATGTGGGGTTCAGGTGGGGCAGCGCTGGTGTGACCTCCGCATTGCTACATGGGAGTCTGAGCTCCCCGGCGTGGGGGGGCTTGGAGCAGGATGTGGGCATGGTAGGGGCCCTGCCAGGTGTGCGTGTGACACCGTCTGGGGCCGAGGTACAGCCTCTGGGCTGAGCGCGTGAGTGTTGGGGCAGGAGGGCAGGTTGCCTGGTTAGGAGGCATGTCTGTGAGCGGGAGTTTGTGTTCGTATCTGTGTTTGGCAGCCGGCAAGGCGAGCGGTGGCTAGGCTGACAGGCGGGTGGTGGATGGGACCCCCTGGCCAGTACCTTATCGTACACGGCAACCTGCAGGGAAAAGCCCACGTGGTCGCTGAGGCCCTGCTTGTGGGCGATGTGCAGGCAGACTTCCCGAGACGTCGAGGCTGAGTCCACCGAGACGGTCAGGCTCTCTCTAGTCGCCAAGGTCACATGGATCGGGACGTGCTTCTTGGACTTGACAGCCTGGGGACAGACGAAGACTCAGGTCCTCTACCCGGGAGGCTCCTGGACTCAGCTGCCGGCGCTGGTGCTCCCGGAACCCTGGGATGGGAGGCCGGTCCACCATCCCCTCTTCCCAACCCGCTGACCCTATTGGCTCATCCCCATGGGTTCCAAGGGGAGGGGCCTTCTGAAGCCCCACCCGGTGCGGCAGGGAGTTAACAAAAGTCCTGGCCAACGGACATCTGCTACTGAACTGACAGAGTGGGCCAGGGCTGCGCCCCTGGGATGCAGCCGGCAAGTGGAAGGCCCAGTTTTAACATGAGATCCCTGAGCTTTGGCTGGGTGACTCAGAATCACAGAAAGTCAAAAAGCTCTTGGACATGGCTGGGTCTCGTACTCTGGAACATTTTGGGTCCAAGGAAGCCACTGTTCCTCTCTGCGTACAGCAGGGCATGAGCACCACCACACCGCTAAGGCAAGTTCACCTGCAACCCCAAGGCTCACGGGCAGAGCAGGTAGATAAGGTGGAAGCGGGGAGGCCCTGTGGACTCGGGTGGCAGGGCGAGGATGGGGGGGTGTGTGGCGGGAGGTTACCCTGGTATAGGGCACCATGGGGCACAGACAGTGAGTGCCTTTCAGGAGCTGCAGGTATAGTGGGGGGCAGGGGTGTCCCCTCAACCCCGCCTGCTTCTGAAGGACCTTTCCTGAGGATACTGCAGGAACTCACAGGTGACACAAACAACATTGCCGACCTTGGTTGGCCACATAAAATGCATATGTCCTTGGGAGGGGTAACGCTTTAAGCAGCCACTCACACTCTGCAGCTAAGGAACTGAGTAGACTTACTTTCCCCTTCAGCTAGTAGGGCCCTAAAGGAATGCCGATTTAGATTGGTGGCGAGGGTGCAATTTTGAAGGCTGGACCAGGCCTGGGGAGGCTCACAGGGACCACTGGCACAGAAGGCGGTGGACGGGCCCGGAGCACACACTTCCTGCTGGCAGCCCCATGAGCTGTGCTGGAAGAGCCGTGACGGCTGGCACCACCCCACACAGACCGTCTCTCGCCCCTACCTGCAGCTCCAGCCAGGAGGGCGGCTCCGTGCGCACCCCGTTGGCACAGGTGCGTCTCAGGCGCTCAACACAGAAGGGCCCGTAGCCGACTGGCCCTTGACCAATGAAGTTCAGCAGATACTGGTGGGCGAGGAAGGGAAGGGGACGAAGACACTTAGAATAGAGGACACTTTCTACTTACTGTCCAGATTCTAGAAACTGTGATACTAATTGTTAACTATGGACGTTGGATGTGTTAACTAACCTTACTTGGCAACCATTCTGCAATACACGCCTATGTAAAATCACTACACTGTACACCCTACACTTGAACAATGTTATATGTCAATTATATTTCAATAAAACTGGAAAAAAGTTTAAATGAAAATAAAAATGATAATAGTGTTGGCAAAGGTGCATTGACACGGGGCTCTCACACTGTGAGAAGAAATATCAATTGCACAGCATTTCTGAGGAGTCATTTGTCAATATGTTTTAAATAGTACATAGTTTAAAAATGTACATACTCTTCGACCTAATAATTCAAACCTATGATAAAGGGAGATATATAGTTTTTTTTTTGTTTTTAATTTTATTTATTTATTTAGTCTTTTGGCTGCACTGGGTCTTCGTTGCTATGCGTGGGCTTTCTCTAGCTGCGGTGAGGGGGGGCTACACTTCGTTGCGACGCGCGGGCTGCTCATTGCGGTGGCTTCTCTTGGTGCAGAGCACGGGCTCTAGGCACGCGGGCTTCAGTAGTTGCAGCATGTGGGCTCAGTAGTCGTGGCACGCAGGCCCTAGTGCGTGCGGGCTTCAGGAGTTGCGGCACGTGGGCTCAGTAGTTGTGGCGCATGGGCTCTAGGGCGCATGGGCTTCAGTAGTTGTGGCACGTGGGCTCAGTAGTTGTGGCTTGCTGGCTCTAGAGCACAGGCTCAGTAGTTGTGGCGCAGGGGCTTAGCTGCTCCACGGCATGTGGGATCTTCCCGGACCAGGGCTCGAACCTGTGTGCCCAGCATTGGCAGGCGGATTCTTAACCACTGTGCCACCAGGGAAGTCCCTAAAGTTTTTAGTCATAGTGGTGTTTATGGTGATGGGCAATTGGAAGATGGATCCTAGATGTCCATCAACGAGTGAAATACGCGCTGGGACAGCGCTAACAGATGGCATTAGCACTGCCATTTGGGAACAGTTTATGACATGAGAAGACACATAAGATAAGTGAAAGCTGCAGGAGAGCCGATGTTCAAAATATGTTTGACAAGATGCTGAAACAAGGCATTGAAAACCTTTTTGTCTCTCAGAGAGATTCTTTGAGGGGATGCAGCCTGGAAGGGTTTACTGGTGTCAAGGGTGGCCCAGGGCCCAGGGCAGATGGCCAGGGTGACCACACTTCCTGCTGTCCCTGAAGGGACAAGAGGTAGTGAGATTGTTTCCTATGTGATTCCAAGTATGACCCTATCGCACCATAAAAGGCCAGGAATTGTAACAGAAGTTACCTTTGGGTGTGGGGATGACTTTTATTTTCTTTCTAGACTTTCTTCTTATCCTACATATTACTTTTATCATCAGAACCAAAAGGTATATTAGAGTAGCAAAGCCTGGGGCCTCCAACACTTGAAAGCACCTCCCTTGTTAGTTCTAAGGCCTAGAGAGAGATGCTGCAGCCAATCTCTGGTTGGTGCCCACTCCTCAGACTCCTTTGCCTTTTCAATGCCCATTGCACCCATTGTCTCATTGTCTCCTGGTGACTGAGCCCAGGTAAGATGACCCTGCAGATCCTGATTAGGGGTTGGAAGGAGCATCCTTCTTTATAGACGGGAAACTGAGGCTCAAAGAAGCCCAGGCACTGACACCCATCCTGGCCTGCAGGAGCAGGAGAACTGGGCCATGCTTGGGTCAGGAGGTCTGGACCTGCTCCAGGGCCCCGGGCCCACCCTCGCTGCCCCCGCCTTCAGCCCCTGCCCCCGGCCCTCCCCACCTTCATGAACCTTTCGGAGGGCAGGAAGCAGCCCAGGCACAGGCCAAGCAGGATCCAGCCCCGGGCCAGGCTGCTCGTTTTGTAGTTCTCCGAGAGCTGCTTGCAGATCTGGCAGTAAATCTCGTCCCTAAAAGACACAGAGCGCTGGGAGGCCAGGCAGGGGGCTGGCTCTGGGGGAGAAGAGGAGACGGGGCACACGGACACACAGCTTCTGCACCCCTGGGGGCAGACATGTTTGCAGGGGGACCTCCAGCCTCCTCACCTCCAATTGCTTTTGCTGCACGCCCTCACCTCCCCGTCACATTCAGGCCCACCTTGGACCCTGTCGTCTCCCAGGACTGTGCTCCCTCCAATGTCTCCCCAGTGGGCTCTGTAGCCCCACTCCTTTTTTTTTTTCCTTAATATTTATTTATTTATTTGGCTGTGCCGGGTCTTGTTTGCGGCATGAGGAATCTAGTCCCTGACCAGGGATCGAACCCGGGCCCCCTGCATTGGGAGCACGGAGTCTTAGCCACTGGACCACCAGGGAAGCCCCTCTGCACCCCCGCTCCTGATAGCCCTTGTTTCCTGTCTTCCCAAAGCCTCAGCCCTCCGTCCTCCCAGTCAGTCATCTCGGCCCCTTGGGCCTTTGCTCCCTCCCTCACCCACTCTGCCCACAGCACCTTGACCCTCCAGGTGTGGGTCACAGCTACAGGGAGGGCCCAGGGGTCTCCAGCCAAAGCCCTGCTCCTAGTAGATCAGCCCAATCTGATCTGCCCCTTTCCCCAACCTCACAATTATTTCAAACCTTTCCCTCTGCCTAGAGGCCCTCCCCCTTCCCCTGAATGCAGCCCACCACCCCCTGCCCCCCAATGCAGGGAGGAGAGTGGGGACTTCGAGAGAGAACCCCTCAACTCCTTACCTCCTGATCAGTTCCCATTCCCACAGGCTCATGAGCCTCTCTTCTCTGTGTCCTCTTAGGGTAGGGGCTTTCCTCCACTCTTCCCTGCTGACTCAAGCCTCTATCAACTTATAAGAGTGTCCCATTAGCCTCTCCAACCTCACATACCCAGAGGCCAGCATCTTTCCCCTAATTACTCAGTGGTATGCTCCTAAATGTTTAACAACCAACTCTTCTGGGGGAAAAAGCCCTGAAATTCATTGCATTTGCCAATTTCTGTGGTGTAAATATTCCCACCAATACTGATTTCAAGCTAGCAATGTCACCTTGCTGACCACAGAGTTCAGAGGAGACGAGCACTGCCAGCTTTCCTGGGCCAGTAGAGTCAGTCCCAGCAGACCTCCTCCTTCTGCAGCCTCTGCAGGCACTGCCATCAACCACTCACCCAGACTGGAAATCTGGGGGCCACCCCAGACTCCACCCATCGGCCACCACATCCTACTATCTGTCTCCTGGAAATTTTCTCTGTCCCCTGCTCTCCACTTCTGTTCCCTGGGCTCCCTCGTCAGCTCTGCAGCAGCCCTCTCCTGGCCTCCCGCCCCCAGGCTCCATCCCTCCATGTCATTGCCAGGAAGATCTTTCTGGAAGTCATCTATGATCATGGTCTTCTCTTAAAGCTTTTCCCTACGCTCTAAGGATTGAATTCAGACTCCGGGCCCCAGCTGGGACAAATCATCTGGAATTCCAGACCCTCAGGCTGTTTCAGAACTCTGTGACCCCACTCACCCTCTCCCTCTGTCTAGCGAACACCCCTCCTCCTTCCCACCCCACCTGGCCCTACTCTTTCTCAGCGCCCCCACTGGATCACCACCTTAGCACAGGCAGTTATTGTGGGTCTCCGGGTCCTCCCATGCTCCCCAACTAAAGGATGGGCTCCTTGAGGACAGAGACACGTTGCCTTCATCTCTACATCCCCAGCCCACAGGCCAGGGCCTGGCCCTGAGCAGGTACTTAATAAACATTTATCTAACGTGTGGCTGGATGTGAAGTGGGGCATTTGCTTTGTCTTGGAATTTGGCTAAGACTCCAAAGCCAAGGATAAACAGATGATAATACTCAATATTCGAAAGAGATACACTCTTGTAGGATTTACTAAAAGATGGCAGAACCAGTCCAGCCAGCACACCACCTCCAGCCTGCATAAAGGAAGGTGAGAAATTTGAAAGGTGATTCCTGGAAGCGACTTCATGGGAGTAGAGAGATCTCTGGCTCATCTTCACTACATCTGAGTGAGGGGGAGTGAGGGGGACCCAGGAGACCTGCTGATGGAGATGGGGACTGTCTGCCAGAGATGGGACCCATCTCACTCTCCATCTGAGGCATGCTGAGCCCCAGCAGCCCATTTGACCACCCCAGGGTACTGGAATGGGGCATGATGACAGAGCTCTTGAGAGTGCTTCGTTTGTGTCCCCTGGAGATACAAGTTGGGGGTCTCCATGAACAACAGACTAGTGTCTGCTTCCTGCTAGAGAAGTCTAAGCCACCCTTGATGGGCAAGATGGAGAAAGAACAGTCAGGAGCTGAGAACTGCACTTGTTCAGTTTGGTGGGGGCAAGCGTGGATGAGTGTCTGTTGACCAAGAGGAGGCCATGGAAGGAGCTGGGCTTCAGGTATCTTGCTGGGATCCATGCAAGCAGGCCAACCATCATTCCAGAGGGTCCCAGTGGTTAAGAGGCTGTGGTATGTTCCATTAGGGGCTAGAGATGACAGAGAATCTCAAGGGATCCCTGAGACAGTGTTGGCCCCAGCTGGGGTCAGGACTACACAGAAGTGTCTACAGAGTATCTGAAGAACCCACAATCATCTCATATGGGTCTGCTATGTTGGAGGGTGTGGTGGCCAGTGAGGACCAGCCATGAGAGAATTACCAGTAGAACCAACTAAGTTTGAAGAGTTGCCACGTTAGTGTCATGCAGGCAGCTAAAACGCTAGCCTTACTGGCTTGAAGAACCAGAAGACAGAGTTTGGGTACCCACAGCAGTTGAAAGTGAAAAGAGAAATCCTGTAATGAAGACAACCAAAGAAGAGGAGTCCTACATTTTGCATATAAAATCTTCCTAAACCTCTGGCTCACCCTTGATCTACACATGTGTGGGGCAGACTCCAGGTAGTCCAGCAAAGGCTAAAATAACTGAACAGTGTTTCCAGCTGCTGCTCACCAAAGGGAGACAGAGTTTGAATCCACCCAAGTTAATTGTCTGCCAAAATGAAAAGTCAACACTCTCTGAAGGAATACAACAGATTCCAGAGTCTCTAAACATATCATCCCCAAATGTCTAGGATACAACCCCAAAGTACTAGACTTCTGAGAAAATAACAGTCAGGTACTGGACATATGAGGAAACAGGAAAACATGACCATTCTCAAGAGAAAAGGCAATCAGTGGAAACTGGCCCCAGGATGAACCAGATATTGGATTTATCAGAAAAGGTTTAAAAACTACTGTAACTGTGTTCAAAGATGTAAAGGACACTATGCTCATAGTGAATGAACAAACAGGATATCTTGGTAGAGAAACAGAAACTGTAAAAAAGAACCAACTGCAAGCTCTAGAATTGAAAAATATAATATCTGAAATTTTAAAAAAATGTGGATGGGTATAATAGCAGACTGGGGAAGACAAAAGAAAAATCAGTGAATGTGAAGATAGATTAGTAGAAACTATCCAATCTAAAGAACAGAGGAGAAAAAAAGAAAGCAGGGATGAACAGACCCTCAGGGATGTGAGGGATAATATAAAAGTCTTCCATAGGTTTAATTAGAGTTCAAAGGAAAAGAGAGAGAGAATGAAGTAGAAAAAAACATTTGAAGAAATAATGCCCCAAATTCCCCCAATTTGGTTAAAAATAATAACTTAAAATATGTGAACCCTTGAGATACAGTAGTCTGTCCCTGAAAGCAGTATACATGGTTCTTTAAATTTGTATAAAAACACAATTCCTGTAAAGCAAATTGTATATAAAGCAAAATATATATAACATAAATGAGGGACTTGCCCATTTAAAGGGACTTGCATTAAAGCTGGTTATCAAATGAATCACCAGCCCATGATGAATTTGTCTTCCTAAAACTGGGTTTCACCCAGGGGTTTTAACGCAGAGCAAATAGAGAACCCTTGATGATAGCGTCTGTTGTCCTGAGACCCAGCCTGCAGGCCCCAGGGTAGGGAGCAGGATAGGGCCGCAGCCATGGGCTGAGAGCCAGTGAGGGGTCCCATGTTCTGAATGAGGTGCGACGGGGGTGGGGACTGACCTGAGGCTGGGCCGCAGGATGGCGTAGCCCACAATGAACTGCACCTTCTCCAGATTGGACATGGGTCGGTCTGAGATGGGGTCGTCAGGATCAAATGCCTCTTCTCCGATATTCAGCTGGCTGGCCACCTTGAAACCCAAAGGCGGCAGTCAGGACAGCTGAGATTCTTCCCGTTTGCAAAGGAGGAAACCAGGCGAAAGCCTGGAATGCTGCCGCAGGCCAGCCGGCGGGCGGCAGAGCTGGGAACAGGCCCGGGTCCCCTGTCCCCTGGGCTCACCTGGCCCGTGACCCTGGAGGACCGCTTCAGCTTCATGGAGGAGATGTCCTTGGTCCCTCTGTCCCTGCGGCTGGGCCTCTGTGGATGGAGACAGTTCTTGAGGGATGGTGAGCTGGGGCAGCACCTCCCAATCTGACCCAACAGTGCCTAGGGTGGGGCTGGTCTCCAGATGCCCCAGCCATTTCCCAGCCGATTCACAAAGCACCGAGCAGCCCCTCATCTTGACCGAGCTGTGCAACACTGACAGGTGTGCACTGCCATTCTCACAGCTGGGTGAGGAAACAGAGGCGAGGGAAAGTGAGAAACGGGACAAAAGCTGCTCGGCCAGTCACCAGCCCTCTGGGAGGGCTCAGGACTGTCCTGATTCCAAAGCTTGGACCTCTCGCCAGCCAAGCGGGCTGGGTCTGAGCCCAGGTGCCCAGGACAGCCCCAGGCTATGGTCATTCTCTGTGACAATTTGGTGGATGAATTGGAATACACTCCACCCACTGCAAGGTAGGGGCTTTCCCAGAGATCAGAAGATTCTAAGCTGCGGGGCCCAGGCTGTGTGGGGAGGGGTCTGCCCCCAGCCATCATGATCTGCTGGTCTCCTTAGGCAGGGGTCACACCCTGTCCTGATGGTGTCATGAGAAGTTGCTGCCAAAATTAGAGCTCAGTGTGGGACCGGGTCCAGGGCTGGGCACCAGCTTCTGGCTGGGCTAAACCTGGTTTGCCACACAGGGAACAAACATAAAACACGTTAGGCTGGCAAGCGAGGATGGGCAGGGTTCACTCAGCCCACTGCCCCTCCTCGGGGGGCACACGGTGGGTGCTTAATAAACGTGCAGGAAGGAACACTTGAGATCTGACCTCTGGGAAGCCAGTCCTCCCTGTGCTCACCTTCCAGAGGTGCCAGTGGCTGGACCACCTCCCAGCGTCCCCTCCCTGAGAGGTGGCCAGCCTCCAAGGTGGCCCCCAGTGGCCCCTGCCTCCTGACATTCTCACCCACCGGGGCATGTAGGCATTGCAGCTTCCTTCCTGCTGTCTCTCTGAGGTCACTCATTGTGGAGGAAGCATATGTGAGAACACTCGGGCAGCACCATGGAGAGGCCCAGGTGGCCAGAGCTGAGGTCTCCCGCCAGCAGCTACGTGAGGGAGCCATTTGGAAGCAGATCCCATAGCCCCGGTCGAGCTTCGAGATGACAGCTTGACTGCAACCTCACCAGAGACCTTGAGCCCAAACTAACCAACTAAGCTGCTCCTGACCCTCAAAGACTGTCTGAGATAACGAATGTGGGCTGTTTCAAGCTGTCAAATTTAGGGGGTAATTTGTTACACAGCAGTGAATGACTATTACACTCTGCAGAGCCCACATCTCTAGAGGTCAGGGAGTCAGGGCTTGAGCTTGGGCAACCTCCATGTCATCCCTGGACCAGATCTGGCCACGTGATGCCAGGCTGCAGACTCCCTTAGATGTCTATGCAGTTGGTCTGCACACAGGACCTCACAGCTATCTGAGCTGAGGTATGGGGCACTGTGATATTGTGATTTCTAATAAGAAATATATATTTGGTCTTCGTCCCCATTACTGGCACAGAGCTCCTAAAGCCCTTGGACTTTCCTGTGATAAAGGTGTCTTTTTATGTTAATGAGGTGACTTTTGGAAAGCACCTAAGGGTGGGTCTGGTTGCCAGGGGACAAGGGGAGGGGGGGAGGGGCGGGAGATTGAGTTCAACTGGCTCAGTGGCCAATGATTTCGTCAATCGTATCTATGTAATGAGGCCTCCGTAAAAACCCAAAGAACAGGGTTCAGAGAGCTTCCAGGTTGGTGACCACTTGGAGATTTAGGGAGAGTGGTGCCTGGAGAGGACATGGAAGCTTCTTTTTTTTTTTTTTTTTTTCTATTATTTATTATTTATCTTTTGGCTGCACCGTGTGGCTTGTGGTATCTTAGTTTCCCCACCAGCGATTGAACCCGGGCCCTCGGTAGTGAAAGTGTAGAGTCCTAACCACTGGACCACCTGGGAATTCCCCATGGAAGCGTCTTAATCTTTCCCCACACCTTGCCCTATGCATCTCTCCCATCTGGCTGTTCTGAGTTGTATCCTTTTATAATAAACCAGTAATGTAGTAAGTAAAATGTTGCTCTGAATTCTCTGAGCCGCTCTCGCAAATGAAACCCAAGGGGGGGTCGTGGGAACCTCTGATTATAGCCAGTGGGTCAGCAAATGAGGAACAATCCGGACTTGAGTTGAAGCAGGGGTCATCTTGAAGGACGGAGCCCTTCATCTGTGGAATCAGATGCTATCTCCAGGCAGATAGTGTCAGGATTGAGTTGAATTGTAGGACACCCAGCTGGTGCTGAGAATTCTTGGTGTGGGGAAAAATCCACATACACTGGAATTGGTGTCAGAATCGTAGGCAATCGTGGGACTCCTAATGCTGGTGGGCCCGAGTGCTATCACTGCTGTGTCATTCCTTTGGACTATTTTGGTTAATTCCACTAAGATGACATCATGAAACTAGGGCTTTAGGAAGGACTTCTGACCAAAAATGGACGTGAATTAACCTTCCATCAGAGGACAGGGCAGAACATGGGTAAAGAACTTGGTCTCTGAATTCAGCAGAATGGATTCAAAGCCCAGCTGTGTCAGACGTATTCACTGTGATCTGGGGACAAGTCACTTCACTTCTCAGTTTCTCTAGCTACAATAAACTTAATAATCCCTACCTTATAGGGATGGCTCATCTGGAAATTAACTGAAGAGAAGCAACTGGCACATAGCACGTCGCCAGTCAGTAATAACAACTGTTGTTAGTATTACTGCCCAATGTTCAGGTCAAACCCGGTGTTCAGAGCCTGGGAGATCCTCTCCTGTGATGACTGTATAATTCACAAAGTCCTGGGGGTAACGCCTGACTCGTGAGCCCCTGAGTGCCATTCAAGACTGAAAAGCCCTGGGGGCCCCTGCGCCCAGCAGGTGGTGCTCACTCCACGCCTTGCCTCCCCCTTCCAGTCCAGCTTCCGGGGCCTGGGGGACACGCCCTTTGTGCCCCCGCCCACTGCGCACCTGTGCGGATCCGCCGTGCGTCGGAGGCTGGGCACTGCTCTCCCTGCCCAGGGCGTCATGGATCTGCCGCATCACCGAGCCACCGCGCAGGGTGTTCCTGGCAAAGAGCACTGGCTCCGGGATGTCACCCATGAACCTCAGGATGACGTTCCACACAGCCAGGGCGGCCTGGGGAGACGGGGACAGAGCGCCCAGCTGGAACCCGGCTCCACGCCGCGCGGAGCCCACAGCACCCCGCCCGAACCAGGGGGAGGCCTGAGCCGCCAGAAACCAGAGAGCCAGGTACCGAGCAGTCGGCGTCCTCCTCGTGGTAAAGCAGAGGGTACCGCAGGGGCCGCCGGATGTGTGCGTGGCTGGCTGATTTCTGAAAGTAGGTCACGGCGAACTTGGGGAAGGTGTACTCGGCCAGGTCGTCTGCGTCCTCCTCGGGCTCCCCCATCATGGGGACCGTGTCCAGGTCAACCTCGGGTAGCTTCTGGGTCCTCTCTTCCAGATCCTGGGTGCCCGTGAGAGAGAGGGACGAGGGTCTGCTGTCCTTTCAGATGTGACCTGGCAGCGTGTGCATCTTTGGGGGCCAGGGAGCCCCAAGAAGGGTCTGTCTGGTTATTGACGGGGTGCAGAATTATCCACTGCCCCTTGTGTTGGGGACCTCCCCGACCCTCACCCTCGGTGGGCCCCTGGTGGGCTGCCGGCTGCTGGGCGGGCCTCGGTGTGAAAGCCCCAGGTACCTGGCACCCTCTGGCTGCAGACCTGGGCTCTCCAGACACCCCCCACTCCCTACCCGCCTCCTGCTCGCTTCTGTCAAGTGCTCCTCCAGTGGAGGGGGGCCGGGCTGCCGGCACTGCACAGATGATCTGTGTGGGGGGAGCCTGGGCGGGGGGAGGGGGAGGCATGAGCACCTTGGGGGGCGCCTAGGTCACTGGCCCAGAGCAGGATGCGGTGCGAGCCAACGGGACAGCCCCGGAGCTGCCCTCTCCTGCCCGCTCCTCCCGCCCTGCCGCCCCCTCCTCCCACCCCCCCCCCCCCCCCACATCAGACACGGCCTCCTCCTGCCGTGCGTTTTCTACCTCGGGTCCCCAGGTCACATACGGCAGAGCAGCGGCCACCGAGGTGCTGTGTGACAGGGGCCGAACACACGCGGGAAACGCTGCCCGATTGAAAGCCCAATGACATGCGCACAGTAAAGGCTCTAGGAAGCCTTGCAGGTAAGAAACCTGCTCAACTTGAAAGGGTTTGACCACAGAGACCGTCGCTCCTCTTTCCTCTGCATCTTCACCCAGGACCGCAGAACTCACTTCAACACCTACCTACTCCATCGGCTCCCCGAGCTGAGTCTTGGCTTTTCAGCAAAGCCTAGAGGTTGGCCCCTAGACAGAGCCCCCCCCCCCCCCCGCCGCTGGGCCGGCAGGGCCTGTCTTACCTCGATGTGCGGCGTGGCCTGGTCCTCCTGCCCGCCCATCAGGGAAGGCAGGAAGCCGAACACCTGCTCCACCATCTCCGTGTCGGTGACAGTGTCGTAGATGGACTTACGCTTCCTCCTGGGGACAGCGCTTGGGCTTTTCTGCTTTTCAGCGGGGACGACCAGAGGCCCCTGCACAGACACCCCGGGGGCCACGGTTACCACAGGCCCGGCGGGGGCAAGCCCCTCCCGGAAGCCAAATAAACCTCCTCCTGCCGTATTTGTCCAAATCAATACATTTCCCTCTAAAATCCTAGGTTTTAAAAGCGAGAGGGACTGGAGATAACCAGCCTGGGCCTCTCCTTTCCCAGTGGATAGTTAGAGGTCCAGAGAGGGGAGAGGCTTGCTTGTCCTCACAGGGTACCACGCCAAAGCCCGAAGACCCCCAGAACCTAGCTGCAAGACCCACCCAGGCCCACCTGGTCCCTTCACAAAGAGCACCAAGGTTCCCCTGGGAGAGGGCCCTGGGCCTGCCCTGGTTTGTGGCCCGTCCGGGGCCATGTGGGTGCAGGAACACGCTGCTGACATGCCTGGGGCTCTGCCCTCTTTCTTGCTCTGGCCACTGTACTAGCACTGTGCTCCGGGGACCCATTTTCATCTACGGAGCAGGGACAGACTTCATCCCAGGCCCTCTTCCTTATCACCATTGCCAAAGGAGCAAGTTCTGAGGAGTGAGGTTGAGTCTCAGGTGCTGTCCGAATGGAGGAAATGGGATCACGCAAGGGTGAAATTTCAGAACGCAGGGATATGCATCTCGGCGCCACTCCCCCGCTCCCCGCCCTCCCGCCTCTCTTGCCCGGACTCTCTTGAAGGCTCCTCTTGGTATTTCTTGGTATTTTTGGACCTGGAGGGGGCAGGAGTGTCTGGTGGGAGCCCTATGTTGCTGCTTACTCCTCCTGCCTACCCTCCCTCACCTGGGCCCGGCCATCTCCCACCTGCCCGAGAGGGCAGTGAGCACCTACATTGGCTTTCTGCCGCCGGACAGCTAGGCCCCTGGCATACGCCTGGATGACCACCACTGCCCTCCTCTTGGCCTGGACCTGCTGGCGCACAAGGTAGCCCCTGCAGAGGGCCTGCAGCCGGATCATCCTCTGCCGCATGGCCTGGTACTGCTTTGCCAGCAGGTGGCTCCGGGCAATGGCCTGCAGACGCTCAAAACCCAGGAGGACCTGCGGAGGCAAGAAGGACGGGCGCTCACAGAGAGGCCTGGGCCCAGCCGGGCACAGAGCAGAGAAAGGCCTTCCCGAGGGGACAGAGAGCAAGGGGCAAGGTGACCTCACAAATCAGCTTGACAGTTACCTGCTTTATGGCAAAGCGCGAGTGCTAAAGTTTTACGTGACTGTGAGTACGAGCGTATTAAATGAGTTATACTTGTAAAGCAGTTAGAACAGAGCCTGGCAAGAAATTAGTGCTAAAGAAGTCTTTTTAAATGGCGTGAATAGGGCTTCCCTGGTGGCGCAGTGGTTGAGAATCTGCCTGCCAATGCAGGGGACACGAGTTCGAGACCTGATCTGGGGAGATCCCACATGCCGCGGAGCAACTAGGCCCGTGAGCCACAACTACTGAGCCTGCGCGTCTGGAGCCTGTGCTCCGCAACAAGAGAGGCCGCGACAGTGAGAGGCCCGCGCACCGTGATGAAGAGTGGCCCCCGCTTGCCGCAACTAGAGAAAGCCCTTGCACAGAAACGAAGACCCAACACAGCCAAAAATAAATAAATAAATAAATAAATAATAAAAATAAAGGAATTCCTTAAAAAAAAAAAAAGGGAAAAAATGGTGTAAATAATAAAGTAGTTCCTGGTAGTTCTGCCAGTAACAGAGAACTGGTTTGGGTGTCACATGCGTGATACGATTCCAGAGGCCTTGCTTTTCACACCTGCAGCCAAGTCCAGCCAGCTTGTGTGGAGCTAGAGCACCTGTGTGGAGGCCTATGGCCGGCTCCATCAAGCTAATCCCTCAGGGATCTTGAAAATCAAGAGGAATAAACTATGAGTACCTGCTTCTATGCTGCAAACACACCCTAGGCCACAGCAGTCCCTAAGCCTCTGGGATGGCTCCTGTTGGCTTCTGAAAGACCAACCTAACGGCTGCCAGGTGTGAGGGGTCATGCTTCATCTTACAGGTTTGGGAGTCACACAGACATGCATCCAAACTCCAGCTCTGCTGCCTACTGATTGCGTGCTCTTGGGGAAATGACTTAATTTCTCTGTGCCTCAGTTCCTTGACATACAGCGTTGGCTTAACAGTAAATAAAATGATGCACACAGAGCAACAGGCCCCAAGTAGCCTTTCCATCCATATCAGCTGCCAACGTGCCCTTGTGAGCATGGAATGCGGACAGGTCTGGGTCAGTTTTGCTGATGTGACCACTGCATGTCCCAACCACAGTCGCAGCCATGACCAAGACAAGCAGTCAAACAGGCCCCACAGGACACGGTTAAAGGTTGCTCTGGTTTGTTTGTTGTGCAGACACTCATTAGCAGCGGCTGTGGTCAAGGAAAAAATTAGAAAAAAATGCTTGAAACAGAAAATAATCAATCCATTAACCTATTTTGTTGCCTGGAAATTGGGAAAAAAAGCCACCATCTAGTTTCAGAGTAGGACATCTCATTCTAGCTCTGGAGATGCCCCAAATTCTGCAGGAGAACGCTTTGAAACCTGCAAACCGTGTGACCTGACACTGTGCTAAGAAGAGTGTGTGGGGTGCTGAGGTCTGGATCATGCCTGTGACTGATGTGATGCTTCCTGCCCCAGCTCTCACAGTCATAAACAAACGTCAACATTCGTATCTAATTGGACGGCTGCTCCTGCAGGCTCCGCCTCCCACGTGAGTCTCTTACCAGCTTGAAGTTCCTCTGGCTGTAGTAGCCTTTCCACCAGGCCTGGAGGGTCACAGCTGCCTGCCTCTGCCTTAGGAACTCCTTCCTAGAAGCGGAAATGCAAGTCAGTGGTAACAACCACAGACATTTTAAAGCCTTTGGGGGGAAAAACTGATTTTAAGGGAAGAGAGATAATGAAATGTTGGGGGAAATGAATGCATACAATATTTCTTTTCCAGAAGCCTTTATAGGCTGAAAGACAGGTTAGGAACTTAAAATCTACTGCCAACAACTAAATTTGTGAATGAGGACAGTCCAGTTTTTATTTATTTATTTAAATTTATCTTTTTTCTTTTTCTTTTCTTTATTTTTTTTGGCCATGCCACGCAGCTTGCGGGATCTTAGTTCCCCAACCAGGGATCGAACCTGTGCCCCCTGAAGTGGAAGCGAGGAGTCCTAGCCGCTGGACCTCCAGAGAACTCCCGAGGACAGTCCAGTGTTTAGAGTGAGGAGAAAAAATTTCCTCATTCCCCCCAAAGATCTCTGAAGGGATAAAACCCATTTCCAACTTTTTATTCGTTGCCAGACTCCGCCCCCTCCTCTGGCCACTAGCCCAGGGGTTTATCAGAAATCAGGTCAGAAGTCTCAGGACCAGAGCTCCTCTCTGGGGGCAGGTCAAAGCAGAGGGCAGCCCCCAGACCCAGGCAGCCTGGCAAGCTCCATCAGACTGCTCCCTCCACACGGAGGAAAGTGGGCTGAACACTGGAGGAGGTAACCTGAAACCTCGCCTCTGGGGCGTCAGAGGTGCAGACGGATGTACCTTTTCTCCCACACTTAAGTGAGTTTTCTTAGCACTTCTAATAATTTTTCAGGGTATTTTCTTAGGTTTAGGAAAATAGACCTCAATCATATTAAAAATCATCTTCGGGGAGTTGGGGGAGGGGGAATTGGATGAAGGTGGTCAAAAGGTGCAAACTTCCAGTTATAAGATTAAGTACTAGGGATGTAATGTACAACATGATGACTATAGTTAGCACTGCTCTATGGTACATATAAAAGTTATTAAAAGAGTAAACCCTGGGGCTTCCCTGGTGGCGCAGTTGTTGAGAATCTGCCTGCCAATGCAGGGGACACGGGTTCGAGCCCTGGTCTGGGAAGATCCCACATGCCGCGGAGCAACTAGGCCCGTGAGCCACAACTACTGAGCCTGCGCGTCTGGAGCTTGTGCTCCGCCACAGGAGAGGCCGCGATAGTGAGAGGCCCATGCACCGCGATGAAGAGTGGCCCCCGCTCGCCGCAACTAGACAAAGCCCTTGCACAGAAATGAAGACCTAACACAGCCATAAAAAAAAAAAAAAAAACTAAAAAAAAAAAAAAGACTAAACCCTAAGAAGGATTTCCATCACAAGGAAGAAAAAATTTTTTTCTTTTGTTTCTGCATCTGTATGAGGTGGTGGATGTCCACTAAATTATTGTGGTAACTGTTTCATGATACGTATAAGTCAAATCATTATGTGATACACCTTCAACTTGTACAGTACTGTAAGTCAATTATATCTCAATAAAACTGGGGGATAAAAACCCAAAACCAAAACAAACAAAAAAGAACAAGAAAAAAATCATCTGGAAAATTTCAATATTTATTGATGCCTGGGTGCCGTGCAGTCCAATTAAGTCAGAATCTTTGTTGATGGGTGGACAATATATATCTGTATATCTATCTATTCAATATTTTTTGGTGCATGTACATACACACACACACACACACACTCACATGATGATTCTAATATAAGGCCAAAGTAAACAACTGAGTTATCTAAAGATAAAGATAATTGGTCTCCTTTCTAATATTTATACCAGTGGTTCTCAACTGGGGGTGATTCTGCCCCCCAGGCACACTTGGCAATGTCGAGACACATTTTTGGTTGCCATGACCGGGGGCTGGGGAGGAGAATGCTACTGGCATCTAGTGAGTAGAGTTCAGATGCTGCTGAACACCCTGCAATGCCCAGGACAGCCCCCTATAGCAAAAAGTTATCCTAGCAAAATGTCAGTAGTGTTGAAGCTGAAAAACCCTGATTTCTATATTTTCTTTAAATTTCTTGTCTAATTGCATTGGCCAGAACAGCGAGAACACCATTAATTACCAATGGTGATCACTTCTGGGAAGATGAAGTAGACATACTTTCCCTTACTCCTCCTGCTAACTACAACTAAAAACCCCTAGACATTATACGTAAAACAAACATTAAGAAGACTCTGAAACATGGAGAGAAGAAGGAAGACCAGCTGAGGATCTCAGACACAGTGGTAACTTCTCTGGATTTCTTTTTGCCTCACATACTCTAGACTAGGAGCTGAAGAAGAAGGCAATCCAGAAATGACAATGGGCACAGACCAGAAAGACCCCAAGAAAAGCCTTCTCTCTCTACCAAAAGGATCCAGAACGGGGCAGTTTAGCAAGACAGAAAACTTTTAGATAATAACCAAGTCTACTCCAGTGAAACACCGTGTAAACAACTGTGGTTCCCCCACCTACACCAGAAGATGCCCAGTGGAAAGGCTAGACGTCCACCCTCACCTGGGTTGTATAGGAAGTCATCCTTGATGGGTAGTAACGAGCCCACCCCCAACAATGGCAGTGGAGACCACTGGGGAACCCTGAACCTGTGTGGCCTTCTAAGCCACACCTCCCCGCCTCACGACCCTGCTTGCTGGTGCCCATGGCCGCTATTCCCGTGGCTCAGCCACTTGCTCGCCCTTTGTCCTATCTGGGTGTCCAGGCCCTCCTATGGTTGGCAACGGGCCGACAGGACAGCAGGGAATGGCACCATGGGACCTGCCGAGACCCTTGGACGTGGTGAGGGGGAGGGAGGCGGCAATATGGCTGATTTACTGAACCTGGACTGAAATTCAAGCGTTATCTTCTTACTGACCAGGGAACCGAGTCAAAGACAGTTCTTTTGTTCCCTCCAAAACCAACCACCTCATAAAACCAAACCCATACATTCTCTAAGACAACTGAAGGAGAGCGCCGAGATACAGTCGAAACCAGAGCTGACGCTTCATTTGGCTCTTGCTTCCGTAGTGGATTTTGCCCTCCACCCCAAACATTCAACTAACGTATTAGAATTCTCTGGCCAACACAGGCTGCAGTGTCCCTGGTCAGGAGGTCCCGACAGCGCTTCTGCCTCGGTTACCCCGAGAGGGGGACCAGTGGGAACTTGTGGCCCTTGCGGGGTACAGGCCTGCCCAGGGCACATGGCGGGGGGGTGTGTGGGCTGGGAGGGGGCAGGGCGGGCACCTGTATCTGTAGCCCCGCAGGACTCTCTGGATGCTGACGGCAGCCTTGTCCAGGGCCTGGCTCCTCTGTACCGCCAGCAGGGTTTCCTGGTTTTCCTGGGATGGGAGAGATCTCATCATGCAGCTGCCCCGCCTCACCGCCACTCCCCCACCTGCAGCCAGAAGTCAGGGTCTCTCAGACTCTTCCCACACTGCTCCCAGGAGGGCGGGCAGGGGAAGGGGCCCTCATGTTGCCACCGCTGTGGCTCAGAGCAGAGAACCGCAGCTACATCCCCAGCCCCAATCCAAGAACTTCCCATTTTAGCTCTTTCTTCTTGTTAATTCGATCTGGGAAATTTCACTTCTGCTCCGGAGAACCCAAGAGGGGGGCAAAAAATTTCCCCAAAGCTGTATTTTATTTCCCAAAATTCATGTGCAACGCGCATTCAGCTGTAATAGAGATGCATGCTTGTTTCCATATAAACATGAATTCCAGCCTTTGCATAGAATTCATGGTGTGAGGTGATAAGCCATATTCATCCCTGAGCGGTGACTTTCCCTGGCCCACCTCCCTGCTGCCCGTGGATCCCGGGCCGGAAGGAAGGGACTGTCTTTGCAGAGGCGAGAGCAGCACAGCCCTTTGGTAAGTGATGGGCAGAGGCCAGGGGCTTGGTGGCCCTTCCTGCCCCCATCAGTCTTGCATCAAGCAAGCACTGGGTCTCGTCGTGTGCCTGGGTGGGCCCTGGGGACACAGAGATGGACTAGACCCCCGACTGTGGCCTCATGGAGCAGCCAGGGAGGGGGAGGGATGGAGGGGCGGGCACTCTCCTCCCCTCCTTGGCCATCCACCCTCGCTGACCCCACTCTCTATAACACACCCTCCTGGGCGGCGGCCCTGGGACTCCCCAGACCTCTTCCCTCTGCCAGCCTCACCTCCCCAGTGGAGTCTGAAGCCCCTCTGCTTCTTCCTTCCTGTCAAGCCCCAGAGTCCCAGCACAGGCAGACCTGACTAATGCACAGACAGACAGACAGACCCACTGGAGAGCTGGGGCTGGGAGGACAGACAAGGACGTTTGGGCAGGCTCTACGGGGGAAGAGGACAGAGTGGAGGCCTCAGGAAGGGCAGTGGGGACGAGGTGGGGTGCGGGGTGGGCTGGCAGAGCCCTGATTCTAGCCCTGATCTTCTCTTCCTCCCCCTCTTTCTCGCCCTGCTGACCTGCCCAAGGCGTGTGAGGCTAGGAGACACGGAGGTTCTCTCCCTGTGGCTCTCTGACCCAGTTCGCAATCCTGGAGGGCCCGAAGGCCAGCCTCAAGGGCGGGAGGCTGCGTCTGCGTGACCTTGAGCCTCCCTGTGAGTTGATGGAGAGGCAGGTGGGAGGTGGGAGATGGTGCTGCTTGCACTGGCCCGCCAAGGAGCTGTCATGGGGGGAGGGGGGCACACTGCCTCCTGCCTGAAGCCCCGCCTCTCCAGGGAGGCAGGGGCGGGGCTTCCCCAGGTCGGACTGCAGACTGTGGCCCCGAGCCTCAAGGGCTGTTCTCGGGGACAGTGGGAGACCTCCCTCAGCTCCTTCTTGCTCTCCCGCGGTGGCTGGGAGGCAGGCCCTCCTTCTCCTCAGGCCTCGCCCTAAATGTCCTCCTCTGAGAAGCCCCCGGGCTTTCACGGGCTGGGCCGGGCTCTCCCCCGACCCCCTGCCTCCCTTACCCCCTAGAGTGGCTTTCTTGAGGGCAGGGGCCACGCACGGGGCAGGCGCCCACGGGCACCAGACCGGCCACACAGGCTTCAGGAGGCTGAGGACCAGCGCGTTCAGGGTCTCACCTTCAGGAAAATTTTGGTCTTTCCCACTTTCCAGTCTTTGTCTGTGCCCAGCCACATTTCGACGATGCGCAGGGTCATCTGGCGAAACTTGCCCTGAAGCTGTCAAAGAGAAACAGGAGGGGCTCTGTGGAGTCCCGCTGGAGCCTGAGGTCCCTCCTCGGGGGCTTCCTAGGGAGCGGGGTCCCTCTGCTCCCACAGGTGTCGCCGTCAGGGGCTCCTGGATCAAGGGTGGGGCCCGGGGGACCACGAGGCCACCACACCTTGTAGGGCCTGGGGCCTCAGTGTGGCCGTTGGACACGGGCAGCCCAAACTTCAGGATGGCCGAGTGTTCGGGGAAGGCTGGGAAGCAGGAAGGGTCCTGCTCCCTGGCCACTTATCACCTCTGTGACATTCTGCTACGTAAAAGAGAGTGTTTGCTTTTAACTGCGGATGCTCCTAGAAGGAACATATTCAGCGGCTAGCCTCGTCCAGAGAAGGGAAGCAGGAACGGGGGTCATTTCAAAGCTTGGAGTCCAGGGAGGGGCCCTGGGCATCAGGTGGGCAGCCCGCTTGGAACGGGGGCCGTGCGGGCGCCCAGAGGCGGCTGGGTTCTGCGGATGCGCACGCCGCCTGTCGGGGCCCGTGGGCCGGGCTGCGGGGACGCACACCTCCGTGCGCGCGGCGCTGGGCAGCAGGACGCGGAACCTCTGCGAGAACTCCTCGAACGAGTAGCGGATGGGGAATCCGGACTTGCGGATGTGCACCGTCTCCATCATGCCTGAGTAGCGCAGCTGCCAGAGGCACAGCTCCCGGTTGAAGAGCTGCGGGCGCAGAGGAGAGGGGCTGATGGCGCGGGCCGCCCCCTTCCCGACCTCCCTGCCACCAACCCTTCGGCCGTCCACCAACTGCAGGAGAACGAAGCAAGCGCTTGGTTTCATGAACGTTCTGTTTTGAAGGGAGATATTTGGTTGAAGTCGCTGCCAAGTGCTGGAAGTGTTTTCCAAGGAGATAAAAAGTCGATAACATACGAACTGGGACACCCACAAGAACACCAAATACTTCCCGCATTTTCAGAATATGCAAAGTATGAGGAATATCAAAGTGTTTTTGCATATGCCACGTTTAAAATTTTTTGAAGTACCCCCCAAATAATGATGCCAAAGGACACGGCTTCCTTCTGGCCTTGCCTGTGTTGGGGTGACTGGTGCCCCTGCAGTCCTTCCGGCTGGGGCTCCATCGTGCCTCTCACACTCTAGTGGAAGGAATAAGTACCTTTCCTACTCTGAGTGTGAAAATATTCTAGTCAACTTAGTCTCTCCATCCTCCAGAGATGGGTATTTGGAGAGGAACTTGGCCACGATGCTTTGCACAGGGGTATGGGGTCTCAGCCATGGCCCCAAGACTCTGCATGGCTGGGACCCTCGAGAGCCCCCCTCCACCTCCAACCAGGAGTGTCTGGGGACTAGGGGCAAGCTCTCCAATCTGGCAAGCCCACCAGCACCTGGAAACACGAAGGGCCACAGCAGTTAGTTTTGGGCAACTCCTTAGCTCCCATTTATTATTTCTGGTGGGCCTGGTGCTTCTCCTTTAATCTTTACAACAGCCCTACCTGGTGCGGTACTTAGCTCCAACTTAAAGACAAGCTGCCTGAGGCTCAGGGCCATGCTCCTGAGTGGCTGAACCAGGGTTCCTACCTTGAGCCTTCCTGGCCCCTCAGCCTGGGCTCCCCTACACCCGCACAGCAGCTACCAACTCCCAGAAATGTCTCAGCCGGAGGCACCCACAAGACCTGAGAATGATCCTCAGGCCCCCCACCTGTGGGCGTGGGTAAGGACCTCTGGGAGCACAGTTACTCTCTAACATCTGTGCATTGTGCTTTAAGGAAGACACACTTTGGATCTCCTGGGCCAGCCTGAATTTCATATGATTTTATACTTTTCAAAAAGGCACTTCATTTAATGTAATATTATTTCTTCTCTCTTATAAGATTTTTTGTTTTTTTGAATCATTCTATCTCCTCTCAGATGGCATCTCCCAGTTTCTGGAATCCTGTATTTGCAGCCTCTGGGTGGGATTCCCAAGCCCACACGTCAGGGGCTGGGCAGGCAGCAGGTTCCCACCCCACCCCACACATAAGCAGATAAAGCCGCCTTCCAAGGGCTGCATGGCCTCAGGTCTCGGTGACCAGCAGTTGGTGTCAGTCTCTAAAATCACAGTACTGGTTGCTGCCCCTTACGGAGTGTGGTTTACTTATGCAGATGTGGCAAAAATGTCACGTGCAATCCTTGCTGCCCCCTGCAGGTAGGCAGATCCTGAATTTACGGAAGAGGAAACTGAGGCTCAGAGAAGCAACACACCTGGCCAATGGCAGGCGAATGGCAGGGCTGAGACAGTTGAGGTCCGGGTGATCCAAAGCCCTGAAGGTCACAGACCTTCGAATGGCCTAGACTGGTCACCTTGCCTCAGTACCCCCATCTGTAAAATGGGGGCAGATATCTCTAAAGCTGCTCAGACACTCGTGCAGGGAGTGACATGACCCCAGATGCCATCAGACTCATCCAGTAGAGGCCCTCTCCCTCCCTGCATTACCAGTGGCTTCTTGTACTCATTGGGTTTGATGCAGCGGATGAAGTAAGGCTGGCAGTTGGTCAGGATTTTCATCAGCTTGTCCAGGGACTGCTTGAACTGGCCCGCCAAGGTGGAGGGCCGCTTGCTGGAGTCTGCAGACTGCAGGCAAAAGCACAGGGCACAAGTGGGGGGCTGGGGAGCTTGGCCTGGGGCACAGTGAGGGCTTCTGCCGAGGTCCCGCAGGTGGGCAGGGCTACATTCATCCAATCGCTCATTCATTCATCTAGCACAGGTACCCCAAGTGCCTATGTGTGCAGGTGCCCAGCTAGACACTGGGGACCCAGAGCCAAGTAAGACAGGGCAAGCCTCCTGTCTAGGGGTGGGGCCCCCCAAGTGGGACGCACAAGATGATGCACCAGGGTGAGGAGCGAATGTTAGAACTCCCAACTGTCTTACCTCACCATTCTACATTTTCAGTTTTTGTATCGGTTTTATATGCTTTTTTGTATGTTTTATACTGTACATTGTAAGCATTATAGTAAATGTCTACAGTTTTAAAATACATGTATTAAAATGATGGATGCAAGAGAAAACAAGAGCCCAAGCCCCGGGCCAAGAGTAGTGTGTGTTTTTGGGCAATGCTGGCCTTGGACCATGCTCCTTGATCAAACCTTTCCAAGGTCGAATGTTCCTGAGCAAATGTATGTACTGCCAAATTGCATCAGTCTGGAGACACGAGTTCACCGTTTAACACCTCTGAAAGCAGGATGCAATCACCGGCAGGCCTAATGACAATGGGCAGCATTTTCCTGTTGTTCCGGTTTATAAAATACTGTGCATTTCCCTCCACTGTCATTCTGTTCCCTGAAACCTGTGGGACATGCTCTGGTGTCCCCACAGGGCCAGGACCAGGCTGTGCTCCGGCCTCAGCTGTGACGTCCAGGCTGGCTCCGTGAATGCAGAGGGTCTGGCCCGGCTCCGCCTGGTTCCAGACCTGGGCAATTCCTGCACAGCCTCGCGGCTCCTTGGTGACCCCCCTGGGCTGGCTCTGCACGTGGTCGTGCTGTGGGCCCTGGGCGCTAA